>NC_140768.1:180268222-190268222 GCF_044657685.1 Stegodyphus dumicola
ATTTAAAATGAATAACAAATAAAATACTAAGATTTATGACAGCACAGGGATTATGGACACAAATATGATAACTGAAGCACTTCATTAAATTCAGTTTACACATTCAACATCATATCAAACAGGATATTAATTAAATACATTCCTAGAAATTCATTTTCATCTCAGAATCATTATGCACAATTTACAGAATATATCACAAAACAGTTTGGATAACTAGATAAAATACAACAAATATTCGTGAAAAAAAAATTAATGATGTTATATGCATATATAATGTGTATTCTCTTATTATCCATATTTCAATCAAAAACTTTATAAGTGAAAAAGAAGTTCTATATTCCTCAGACTGAAAAGGTTTCATTTCAATCCGTTCAAATTATTAAAAATACTTTTACAAAGATAACGTTTTCTATTTATTTTTTAAAGAGAATTAAAAATGAAATATTTACCCTCCCCTCCCCCCCAAAAAAATCGCTATTTCTGATTTAAAAGTGGTTTGAATAATCTATGCAAAGACATTTTATAATATGATATACAAGAATATGTATAACAGAAAATATATATATCAATTTCTAATCAAGTACTTACCCATGTTGGCAAGTTACATTGTGATAAGTTTAGATTTTTTAAATATATAATGAATAATTTTATTTAAATTATATAAAACAATGCTATAGAGAAATACTGTTCCCATACATTGTACAAAACCATTCACTAAACTACTAGTAATGTCACTAAATATAAAATCATAAAGGAAACATACAGAAACATAAAGAGAATTAAAGTACTAGAAAAATTACTATTGCTCTTCCGCAGATGAAGAACGCAGCCTTTGCATTTGGAAACTGGATTTTCTGTTAGCTAACTGTTCTGTCCTTAATGATAAGTCAGCAGTGAAATCATCATTAATGACTGCTCTTTCAATGCACTCTAGCTGTTCAACAGAATTAGATGCATTAGAAGTATGTGGGATATTTTGACTATCTTCTACAGGATGTAAAGATGGTATATAAAATATTGAATCATTTAAAACAGTACGTGGTCCATTCATTTTAAAGTCATCTTCAGTTTGCTCCTCTTCAGAGTTTGTACGAGAGCTTTCTGTTGTCCAAAGTTTAGGTGGTAACAAAGCAGATTCTATATCATTAACACTATATGTCTGAGATACCTGGAGAGAAGTTTGCAAATTAGGATAACTGGAATGATGATAAGTCTGCTTCAGATGTTTAACCTGGGTTGAACTCTTTGAAGTCTTTTGAGGCTTATTTCGAGACTTCAAACTATCTAACGAATCTTCTAGCATTTTTATTTCATTCAAACCTTTGTCTAGAGAGCAACTTAGTGCATTAGATCCATCTTTATATTTTGGAGGAAGTTGAAGACTATTATGGATGGATGTAGTAGTGTTAGGCATCATAGCTTCCATCTCCTTTCTCAAAAATTCTATTTCTGAATCATTCACTTTCATTTGGAATTGGGAAGGAAGGGAAGGTGCATTATCAGGAAATTTTGAGAACCCATTCTGGATTGATTTCTCACCTTGTAATGGAATTTTAACTTCACCAAACACTTTATGCAAAGTTCCAACTGTTTGGGCACCATGCGACTCACTGAAAAAGTAAAATTTCAGTATATTTTTCTGAAAATATTTTCTTTTAAAAACTTTTTTAAAATCATTAACACTTTCACAAAACTTACAATGTAATCAGTATGGTCAATTACTGCATATCCTCTTCTTTTAGGATTTAAAATTCTGTCCACTTAAGATTTTGAAATGTGGAAAAATGTCCACAACACTTTTTCTGTTTTTATAAGAAAATTATAAGTAAAATATGCAAAGTTCAAATAAAACTGATTTCAAATTTGCTTATTAAAATTAGAATTGAGGCTTCCTGCAAGAAGGACACTGAAAAGTTGCATATACTAAAAAAATTGCATATGCACTTATTCCTCGATTCTGCAAAATATTTGGTATGTTCAGTCATTGTTTCTGCTATATGGGTTCATTAATGCTTACAAAATTGCTACTTATTTATATGCATTCTTTATGTAATGTGTCATTTAATGCCTGAAAAAAATATCTAATTTTTGTGATTGTCCAGATAAGAGAAATAGGAACAAACATGAAAAGAAGATGATGGTATGCAGCAAATGCACTTTATGTCTTTGAATAACCATACTGAAGTTAATAAATGTTTATCTTTTACTTTTTTTAAAGCACATATAATACTAAATAAGCAGTTTAATATGATACTGTTAAAAAAGAACAAAAACTCAGAGGAAAAACTAAATACTAAATTTCAATATTTAAAAAATTTTTGAGTTTGCCAATGGTTTTTTATTTGTAAAACATGTCTTGTTAAACTTTCACATTTTCTTAGGAAATAATAAAATATTAGCAAAATAAAGTTGATCTTCAGAGAAGTATATACAAGCTTAAGAAAAGAAAGAACAAGATTCTCTCTATATATACATAAATAAGTCAAATCCCACTATGACGAACCCACTTGTATTTTTTAAACTTTTCCAGTATTTTTACAACTTTCAACTGAAAAAGTTAATAAACTTTAAATTCACGATGCTCACTGTATTACCTGAAGGAAAAAGACCTTCAGGTTGCTGCTGTTTTACCTTCACTTCTCTCCCCCTAACCTTTCTCAGTGGCTATGACAGGCAGGTGCAGAACTCAGCTTTTGAAAAACCAGTACACACTATAAACATACCTTAGGATGTTCTACTGTGTCATACACTGAGTCAAAGGACTGATCCAATAAGACAAAGAGCTTGAATTGTTTTTTTGGCTGAGCTGTCAGACAGCACTCTGTTCAGGGATGATGCTTATTCATAATTGTAAATGCATGTTTCAGATGGAAATGCATAATTGGAGGGATGGGTTTAAATTATCACCTATGTTTCATTGTTGAAACTGATGAAAAAAAGAAAATGAAATTTAGTAATAATAATTATAATTAACTTTTCTCAGTTTAATATTTAAAAAAACAATAAAATTGCTAATATGATTTCTTGGGGTATGTAACAATGTCTTTTTGTCAGATTCATCAAACAGTTCCTATTTTGCGAGATGGTCCATTTTTTGCTATTGGATTGGATATGGCAAAGCAAATTTTCAGTCCCTCAAAATTCATTATAGAGGAGTTCAACTCTCTTACATATAGATATTTAGCAAAGTTTTTTTTTTTTTTTTTTTTTTTTAAATCTGTGGAAAACCAGAATTCATGATATTGATATTTGTGATATGGTGATATTTTACTGAAGAACAAGTGATTTCTGTCTTTTTGATGCCTTTTCTTCTAATCATCTGAATATCTTTTATTTCTGCCATATTTTTCTAAAGATCAAGATATGGTAACAATAACCAGTGGATAAAGTTTAACATAATTTATTGCATTCAAAGATCGTAGGGAAAATTTATATGCACAAAAATGCATAGCTATTTTTCCATCTTAAAAGTAATTCAATTAATTCATTGTTTGATATAATAATGATATATCTTTCTTTCACATTTTATTTAATTTATTTATTTTTTAAAACAAACATTTATAACAAAATAAATGCAGGTGATAGCTGTCTTCAGAAATGATTCTGCAACCTAACTGAGCATAATAACTTTTTTTTCTAATTAGAATGCACCCTATCAGTAGTTAGTTACAATTGCAATAAAATTCAAGGTAAAAGAATGACACACTGAAATAAACAATTTTCTGCTGCTTAATTAAACAAATGGAAGGGTAAGGTGATCATGAATAAAGTATGCATGTTAGATCTCTTCCACCATCTACACATATAGCTGAAAAGCTGCATAAAAATATGGCAAAGCTATATTGAGGAAGGAAGTCTGTTCCATAATTCTGATGCATTACATATAAATGCAGAAGTTTTGTGACATCTGAAACAAAGGGGGGAATGTAAAATACATACTTTTATTCATTGTGCATTTATAGTTCAATGTGCTTGGAGTGCTGCTCTATCGAATAATAATAATGCATTCAGTGACACACTATACATTCTGAACCTACAACCTTTCTATAATGTGTTTCAACGGCAAAAAAGAAGTTGTTTAGACCTGATGTTATAAACATACTGCATCCCACTATGTCTTTATTCTCAAATTATCAATATGATTCCAATAAATCTTGTCTTACCCACAAAACAAAAAATTACAGAGGATCACAACAGATAAAAAAGCTTGCCATACCAAATATACAGCCAACTGCTTTGGCTTCTTTGAAACATTTTTGCACAGTCACCTTTTGGAACAATAAATGTATCACTTTATGCTGCATGAAAAATGACAGAACACATGTACAACAAATCCAACTAACAAAATTACTTACCATATTAAGATATCACTCAATTGTTCTCAGAACTAACAGGCTAATTGGATAAACTCACTTAGCATGAGAGCATGCTAACAGCACTATTGTACAAGTTCGCAGAGATTGATGCAAGACTTAACAGAGGAAGGATGCATGAGATCATCAGATTGTGACATGTCAATTATTAACTAAATTAATTTTATTATTACTGATTGTGGATTGATTTGTAAATTTGACATAATGATAAGCTAGGATCACTGTACCACCACTTTGATGATATTGACCTGTACAGGAAACACAAATGTTCTAAAAAATGTTCAATGATAAATGAAACTATGAACTCATACCAGAGAGTCAGTTTATTAAACTGGAAAAGATTTGTTCTATCACATATGCAATATCTGTAGGATATAAATGGTAATTAGGGGCACACTCAAATCTGTTCTGATTAAAGAGGGAAACATTACCTCAAATACAGTCCACCCATGGAATAGGAGTTCCAATTTCATTCAAGCACAGAATGGTATAGAGGACAAGCAACTTTTGAAAATATTTCTAATTGACTACTTTCTAGAATCTTTTGTAAAGTTAGCTAGACTTTAATAAACACAAATGTCAGACTGCTTATTAACTGCAATTCATCTTGCTATATGACCTTTCAACATTATTCTTTAAAAAATTCCTTTCATTTCTGTGCACTATTTTGCATTTTAATCTACTAGGAAAGTAATATATACTATCAACTTAAAATACTGTCTAATAACATAATGCATCACAAAAATATTATTTTGTGAGCTTAGAACATAGAAAATTATTTCAGAAGCTCTTTTACAAAAACTGAAATATACCTTCTCAAATATGCAAATTATCAATACATAAAATATTAGTACGCAAGCAAGCGAGTAATAACCATTTATTAATTTTAAATATTTTAATGAATCATTTATGCCATCAAAGACTTTCAATCAAATCAGATACAGATCTGATATAATAGAAAGATGGGGGGGGAAGGGAAATCTTTGCTCCCAAAGAGTTAATTCATGCAAAACACCAAGTAGCAACCAGTAAATGTAGCGAGGTTTGTTTTAAAAGAATACATATAAAATATTAAAAACATAACTTAATATGCATACCATTTACAGATTAGCATATAAGGGTTATGTATTTGCACTCAAGATGGTTGAAGACACCTGTAAAGTATTAAATTAAAAATATTGTACACAAATATATTTTAGAATTTTTATAAACTTACTCTAATCAGTAATTAAACAAAAAACACCAGCACAGAAAAAGTGAAGAATTCAGGGGGAATCTTTACTGGCAGGATTCCGTGAAAAAGTCCAAATCAAATTAAAACATATAGAAAAAAAAAAAAAAAAAAAAAGTACTAATAATCCGGAAAGGATAGAAATTAACGAATGAAAAAGGATAGGAGGTAACTGTAATTCATCTAAAATTAAAGGTTTTCCTCATTTCTAATCATTAACGGTTTTCCTCTATTTAGTCAAATTTCAAGACAATAAACTGAAATACAGCTGCTCATAAACCTCGAATAAATATTTATTGGTTTCAAGAAATGCAAAATGCATGTTTTTGCACTGTTAATTTGTACCACATCGATTATTTCTGCAATCAAAATACATAAATTGAAGAACATTTTTATATAACTTCAAGAGAAATAATAAAGATAAAATGTCCAACCTCTTGCCAATACCAATAAAAAAATTAAAAATTTATTAGAAAATATAACTTTACTAGAAAAAGAACACACACAAATAAATAAATAACAGGGAAAAAAAAAACTCTCCTAATTTTTATGACAAAAAACTAAATACAGATTTTAAGAATGTTGATTTCAAAGTTTATAACTAATACTACAATAACCTTACTCCTGTTAAAAAATAATATGCATTTAAAACACAGTGTATTTTGTATTTATTACACTTTATTTTGAGACATTTTTCAGTACTTTCTGATCTGCATCCCTGCCAAAAATTAATGAAAAAGATTCATAGGGCAATGCAGTATGTCACCAAAATAGTTACATATCAACCAAGGATATCAGTAAAATGTATTTATGTTGCAACCGAATTACGTAAGCAGTTGTTAGCTTTGGGCAATGCACAATGAGGAAGTTGTCGTAATGCTGAGTTTACATGATTCTTTGATATTTTTTTAAGTGAAAACGGATACTGCTTTAGTGAGAATAATAGAAAAATTTCTTAAAAAAAGTAAACATTTTGTGATCAATGCTTATTGCTTTTTAATTTTCATTAAGTGCTTTTTCATGAAATCTCCCTTTTGAAAATAGCTCTTGCCTTCTCATTAGCTTGGCAAAAAATTTTGGATCTCAACAGGGTCACATGGCAGGGAAAAGAACTTCATTTCTCTGAAATATCTGCAACAAGTCTGCAAATCTCTCCAAAAGCTCCCAACACGTTCACGATTTTTTGATGGGGGTTCAGATAATTGGAAAGTACCCATTTTTCATAATCAGTTTTAAGTGGATTTCTATTTTAAAATTATTATTTTAACACATTCAAACAGTATGATTATTGAGTAATATACATTTTATATATTAAAATTGGGAAAAAAACTTATAAAACATAATTGTGTAGAATTTAACATATAAAAAAAGATTCAGATTTTCATGAAAATATAGGGTATCCATAATTAAACTTGAAATTTGCAAGCAGTCTGTAGCAAAAAAAAAAAAAAAAAAAAAAAACTATACAGAAGAATTGCATCAAAATTGGGTAATGACAGAATGAAATGATGAGAATTTTATTAAGGTAAAAAAAACAAAAAAAAAAAAAAAAACAAACAATGAGTTTCAAAAACCAACCCTTGGTGTAGTATCATAGCTATATTGAGAACATATAAATAATCTACAAAAATTTACAAAACAAGCTCGATATGATGTCCACCATTGTCTGCTACCATCTGGAAGTGTAAAATCGCATGTTCGACTGTTGAAAGCAGCATGAACTGGGGAAAGTTACGCACATGCCATTCTATCCTTTAAGTTCGGATAGAAATGTGATGGGATCACAATAGCACGATAGACCACAGCCTTGAGGTATCTCCACAACCAAAAGTCACAAGGACTCAAGCCGGGGAATCTAGGAGGCCAAGCTGTAGGAAACTGCTGGCTGATGATTATGTCGTCACCAAAATGGCGGCGGAGCACTTGTTTCACACAACCGGCGATGTGTGGAGGTGCACCATCCAACATAAAAACTGTGGTTGTATCACATCACCTTGCCTGAAGAACTGGAAGAAGGGATTGCTCTAATAATGAAGCTTATCTTTGATTGGTGATGGTGCATGTGCTCTTAAAAATAAAAGGGGGGCACCCACACTGAAGGTTGCAGCAAAGCCGCACCAAGCCGTTACATGCGAAGAGTGTAATGGAATTTGTAGGAATTGATGTGGTTTTGTTACAGCTCAAATACGACAACTATGCATGTTAACCACACCTTCCATATGAAAGTGGGCGTTGTTGGTCCACAAAATGTTCCATGGCCATTTATCCTGAAGCTCAACTCATGAAAGAAACCACAACGCAAAAGCTTGTCCACTATCCAGATCAGCTGGTAAGAGCTGCTGCACTAGGGAAGGTTTATAGGGATAGTAGCGAAAGACCTTTTGAAGAATCTTATGAACGATGGAATGAGGTTGGTCAACAGATGCTGCAATACGCACAACACTAGTGCTGCCAATGGCTTGTGATCTGTCTTCCTCCACTTGCATTGCTACATTATCCACTACCTGTGCTGCAACATACTTTCATCCCCTTCCTGGCTGCATTGCCAATATTCCCATTGCTTCAAATTTCCCAATCATATTTGTTAATCCTTGACTAGTGAGTGGACCTTTTTGTAACTGTATTCAAAGACCGAAATTTCCGCAAAGCTTCAGTAGCAGAGCCTCTGTTTTGATTAAACAATTTCACCAGTAAAGCACGTTCCTGGAGAGTCAACATTATCTTCCTTGACTTCGAAACAAGTATGACTGCTATCCGTCTATCGCATCTTTATAGGGTTGCTGTGCGCGAATAGGATTACTATGGTTACGACATTTGCAATATGCCAATAGTTTACACTGCACAATGCCATCTAGCAGTGGTTTTTGAAACTCATTGTTTTTTTCCCTTCGCTAGAATTCCCATTATTTCATTCTGCCATTACCCAATTTTCATGCAATTATGCTGTATAATT
Organism: Stegodyphus dumicola; assembly: GCF_044657685.1. Classification (NCBI taxonomy): domain Eukaryota; kingdom Metazoa; phylum Arthropoda; class Arachnida; order Araneae; family Eresidae; genus Stegodyphus; species Stegodyphus dumicola. Next base: position 180,276,780 of record NC_140768.1, read on the forward strand.
TTTGCTATACTGCTCACGAATTTCAAGTTTAACTATGGACACCCTGTACTTTTAAAGCTATAAAAACACAGGAAACAGAATGCACTCCAATGGAAAAAATAACAGAGAGAAAAGAAGAAATGAAAAGAATAAACTACCTATTCGCAGATAATTTTTGCTCAATCAAGCTACTCAGATTTGGCAGTGTGGCACTCAGCTCCCGAGTAGGTAATCCAGATAAAAAACGCAACTAAAAGAAGAAATACAGTCATACTGTCAAGTTGCAAAACACAGATATAAGACATTAACACCTTGAAATATCTTCTCATCAGCCTATAATTATTTACTCTAAACCAGAACTTAGATGCTCTTACCTGTGCTATATTCTTATTCAGTAAGAAAACAGCATAGTCAAAACATCTTTTTTCCTTATTTTTGGAGTGCAGCGGAAATCTACATATTGCATAAATAACAAAACATTAGAAAAGAAACACATATAAATACAAATATTAATTCTTTTCTAACTACAGAATATGTAGATATTAATATTCAAACTTTTCCACAGTTTAATGGAGCACAGTAGCATTAAAAAAATTTTCAACATCACAAAGATTTTCTATTAAATGGAAAACACAGGGTATAAATAATAGAAAAATAATAATTTGATTTTGTTATATAAATTAAATTAGCATTTAAGATAAGAACCTCAAAACAGAAGAAACAATGTTTTTGTTTACATAACTCTTTCTTTCTTTTTGTCTTTTTTTTAATAAAAGTTACTGAGAAACAGAAAATTAATGCACACTTAATTGATGTTTAAGATTTAACAATTTATTTTAAACAAATGATTAAAATATGATTACATATTCACATTCTGTACAACTGAATTATGTACTGTTGTCAATAAAAAGAATTTCTAAATACTGTAGCACCATATGCTATCACAGCTGTTATTCCTTATATTTTCTTCTTCCCCCCTTTTTTTAATTCTTACAAAAGTTTTGCTTCATTATGATGGTCTCTGAGAGTAATTTTTCAATTGCTCTGCAATAAACAAACATAATGTATTTTTTAAACAAGGCCCAGTTAATTTGTAGCCTCATTAATCTGGAGTTGATTGCATATCAATAACAACAACATGCAAAAATGGCACTGAAATAAGTCTTTAAGTCCTGTGGTTTTGTATGCACATAACGCTTGAAAAAAAGGTATAAAACTATTATTGGTCATTTTCAATCTGAAAACTTTGAAATATGAAATAATGCAAATTAAGAATATAAATGCTGTATGACCATAAATAGACAGTTTTAGGGATATATATATAAACAAATATTTGATAAGTCTAAATGAAGCATATTAAGATGCTTATTACATGCATTTATATTCTTAGATAATTAACAGAACTATAACCAAAAAAGCAAAGAAAAAATTATATATTCCCTCTATAACAAAAAACTCAATGCACCAAGAAGGAGTTGTCTGATGGAGATAAAAATTGGTGGATAGGAAGATTATGCATAAAATACAAAATGATTAAAATTTCAGAACAATTGAATGATTTATTTTAGAGTTGCATAGTTACAAAATAACAAGCTCAATAAGGTGTTGACCCACTTCTAGCCTGGATGCAAGCTGCCACATGGCGTGGCATAGACTGATAAAGCTCTCAGATGGTCTTCTGCAGTATTTCTTGCCAAATTTGCTCAAATTGTCAGGCTAGGTCATCATCATTCCCTGGTAGATGCAGTCGCCTTCGCATCATATCCCAGACATACTTGATGGGAGAGAGATCTGGCAATCTGGGTGGCCAAGGAAGTGTTTGACAAGCTGTAAGCTAGTTCATAGCAACATGTACTGTATGTGGCCTGGCATTATCTTGCTGAAAAATACGGCCAGGGTACTGCAAAAGGAACGGTGTCAAAACAGGTTTCAGAATGTTGTCGAGGTATCGCTGTGCTGTAAGTGTGCCTCTAATGACGACCAAAGGGGTCCAGCTATCAAGCGAAATGGCACCCTAGACGATAACGCCTGGTGTGCAATAGTGAAAGCAGGATTGGCGTGCTGCTCTGGGTGTTTCCAGACACGTCTTCCATTATTGCCCCGACATAGTTGGAAGCCAGATTCGTTGCTAAAGACTATATGTCTCCAGTCAGCATCATTCCAACTCGATCGAGACAAGCAACACTGCAGTCTGGCTCGACAATGTGAAGACGTGAGTAGCAGGTGGTGTAACGGTCGGTACGAGTGTAGATTTTGCTCTATCGGCTGTCTGTGAATGGTCATGGTCGGCACTCATGTGCGGGTCGCACGTCTGATGGTTGATAGCGGTGAATCAGGTGCTGTGGCAGCTGATCTGGCAATCACTCTATTCTCCAGACCTGTTATTGCTCCAAACTAAGGTCGACCGCTATCATGATGATGCTGAAATCTGCCATTGTCAACCCATTCATAGGATACCAACTTTTAATCATTTGCATATTTGGTTAAAACATTTATGCATACGAAATTTCAAAGCAATTGGATGATTCCCTCTTGGTGCATCGATTTTTTTGTTATAGAGTGTAATAAATAAAATGTGTTTTCATGCTTCATTCTCATGAAAGATTTGTATACATATGGACTTGCTGTAATACCGACTTCCCATACCAACATATTAATAATGATTAAAAAAATAACCAGCAAAAAATAACTTATGAAACTTGTTTTTAGAAGATGGCATATCACTTAGAAAAGTATATTAGCATCTACTGACATTATACACTACTTTCCATTTGATCCATATGAGATTTTCATTGTTAAAAAAGTTCTGTAATGAAAAATATTTTATATTATTATCAATTTACATATAACTGCTGCATCTGACACATTTAAAGTTGGAATAAGATAGTGCTGAACCATCAGATAAATGGTACATACATGGCAGAGAGATCTCAATGGTCAATGTCATTAGAATAGTTTTGGCTGCTTTAGTTGGTAGTTGTAGTTTCAAGAACAAGATAAAAAGGCATTTGCAATGACACTGATCCTAAGGTACAACTATATGTTTTTTATTGCTGAGCAACTATTCACTAGTTAAATATACATACACTTTTGCTATAAAATTTAACATCTACATTTTTTAAAGATAAATATTAATAATATATTTGCCATCCAGGCCTTTTCACAAAGCCTGAAAACATGTGAATATAGGTGGAGAATCGACTAATATTAAACAATATTAAAAATAATTTTTTAATTAAAAGAAATATTTTTTAATTAAAAAACTTATTTTTATAATAACTACGCATTATAATAGCAACTTTTATGTAAGTAACTATGAAATCATTGGAGAAGAGAATCCAACAACTGAGATTATTAAAAGAAAATTAAACAGCTATGATATTTAATTTGAAAATTTTGCTTGGGCTTTATTCAAACAGTACGAATAAAATTAAAAAAACAAAGTATTAAATGCTATAGATATTAAAAGTAAATTACAGCCTCTTTGATTTTAAGAATACTTGATTCCAATATTAAAAATTTGGCTATCTAGAATAAATTTTAAAGTTGTAAAAAACACATTTTTCTTATGAAATCATGTAACGAATCTTGTTATAATGCATATACAGAAGAATCCCACATTAAATTCATAACAGGTATGAAGGCTACCCTAAGAGCCTTCATATTCGGCTATTTAAGAGGATAGATGTTCTTGTGGAGGATCTTCTGAGAATGACTGGCTAGTATTAATGTTACACATAAAACCATAAAAAACAACAATGCAGCCAGCTCATTTACCTGGGATCGAACCCAAACCAGGTTGAACTACCAGTATTCAGTGGTCTTAACTATTTAGCCACTGGTGGGGTTAAGTCCATTACATGCATTACTCAGAGTATTTACATTCAAAACTATCTGTTTTAAGTGAAATACAGAAAAATGTTTGAAATGAGATTAGTCAATCATTTCTATTGATGCAGTTAATAATCATCAAAATATTATTTGCTTATATCATGGTATCTAAAGCTTTATAAAAAATTTACCAGTGCTATTATATCTTCCATCATGCAATTTAATATATTATTTTTCATTATAGTGGTTGGCATCAGAACTGGTATAATTTAAATCTATATATTTAAAGTGCATCTATTTATATTTTATTACACATTAGAGGACAATTTTAACAAATACTTTAAATCGTAATATTATAAATCTTGTGATATTTTCAGGGTTCGTACACATTTCTGGGCACGGAAATTAAGTACTTTTAAGGACCATTAATGAAAAAAATTAAGGACCTATGAGCAAATGGGAACTGAATAAATTCAATTCAAAATATTATCTATGCCTGAACTTCACTTTTGTAATACCATCCTAAAAATAAAATAAATCCGTAAGTAGGATGCATTATTATTAAACATGACTTAATTAACATAATTATTATTAAGTCTGAGAACAAAATGCATGAAATTTATCAAGGAGCATTATATATTTTACACTTATAAGAACTGAACATATTTGAAAAGAGATAAGTGACATTTTATTTACGTTTTACTAACAGTTAGTTTTATGTTGATTTTATTTTATACCTTATTTTGTCACATACTTGCTCAGTCTAAAGCTTTAATAAATAGTAAGCAGATTTTATGTCAAGCGGCACAGGTTAAAATGAGAGGTAAAATCATAATCAGTATGATGAACAACAAAAGACTGGCTGTTGTCACTGCTACTGCTTACCTGCAGCGGTTGTGACTCAGCTAATATACTTTAAGGTTCTAATAAGCCACTAAAGCACCAGAGGTGATAAGTTGTTTTACATTATTTTAAGTCTCTCTAAATGCGAAGAACAAGTTTTACATTTTTGTGTTTTATCTTGTGACTACGGTAAGGGTTAATGAAAGGCAATAACTAGCTTTAATACATGCAGAGATAAATTTTAAGGGCAAGCAGTAAGCAGTTATAAGTAATTAAATTAGGTACAAGATAACCTTAGTCACTATGGATTTGCATGGTCACTATTAAATTTTATTTTTTTAGCCCTATTAAAATCTCAATCTAATAAATTTTTACAATTTAAAATACATGTAATTTATGACATTGATTCTTAAACGATATTCGGATACTCACACGTAAAACATTTATGTTTTGTAGTAGCACTACTCAACAAAATAGTTATGCATCTTTTTAATCTGAAGCCTTCCCAGACATTTTGGTTAATTTATATTGATTTCCTTCTTTTTAAGCACCTTTTTTAACAATTAGGAATTTGTCTCAATACACAAAAGAATGCTCTCACTAATTTCTGCGTGTTTTATCTCCTAACCTGTCAACCTGTCCACAATGTACAGGGTTCGCACACATTTCTGCACATGGAAATTAGGTACTTTTAAGGACCATTAATGAAAAAAATTAAGGACCTATGAGCAAATGGAAACTGAATAAATTCAATTAAAAATATTATTCTATGCCTGAATTTTACTTGTGTAATACCATCCTAAAAATAAAATAGATCCCTAAATAGTATGCATTATTACTAAACATGAATTAACTAACATAATTATTAATAAGTTTGAGAATAAAATAAATTTCATGCAGTTTATCAAGTAGCATTAAATAATTTACACTTATAATAGTTGGACATATTTAAAAGAAGATAAGTGACATTTACATTTTACTAATAGTTAGCTTTATGCTTTTTTTTTAATGTCTAATTTTGTCACATACTTGGTCAGTCTAGAGGTTTAGCAAATAGTAGGGAGATTTTATGTCAAACAACATAGGTTAAAATGAGAAGTGCGATCATAATCAGCATGATTCATGACAAAAGACTGAATGTTGTCCCTCTGCTGCTTGTCTATAGAGAGACCTGCTGATTGGAACAAACTTGAAAGGCCTGATGTAGGCAAGTGTTGAAGTTAGTCAAGCTCTGCTTAATGCAGTTAATGTCATAGCTTTGTGTAGAGTTCCAGGGGTTGTAACCCAGTTAATATACATTAAGGTTCCAATAAGCCCTTAAAGCGACCAAGGTGATAAGTTGTTTTATATATAAGTCTCAGTAGATGCAAAGAATAAGTTTTACTTGATGATGTTGATGATGGTTATTTGATGGGTTCTCCACACAAAGGATTTGGCGATTGGATTCCCTAAAAAACCCAGTTGCTGTTTAAAAGGGGAAGTATATAAGGTATTTTTCCCACCTTCTTGGCGACCCTTCGTGGTGTAGTGGTTTGCACACAGTTAGCGGTTCGATTCCCGGCGAAGGCATTGTTAATTTTTTATCTTTCCTGCTTTTAAAAATACCTAATGTCTCTACAAGCCTTCCCAAACATTTTGGCTAGTTTTTATTGATTTTCTTCTCTTTAATTATCGATCTTTTCTGACAATAATTGGAATTTGTCTCAATATGCAAACCAATGTTCCCGCTAGTTTCTGTGTGCTTTATCTCCTAACTTGTCAACCTCTCCACATTGTACCTATGAGGGTCTACTTGATCTGGTAACAGTTAAATAGTCCCTCCCCCAATAGACGTGAAGCAAATTATCACTGTATCTGAAAGTAAACTACAATATCAGACAAAGAACTTAGAACATAAAGGCATGTTCTGATGCTAACAAAGTCAATTACAGCTCACGGTGACGTAATTAAACAAGAACAGTCAAATTCAAACTAAAAATGTGAAATAGTGGTCAAAGATAATACAATTTAATTTTAATTTAACCTGGCTTAGTAACTCTATCATATGAGGAAACAGAAATGGGAAATTATAGTAAAGGCTGAAATGATAAAAAATTGGATAATTTACATAATAATAACTGCACATATCTTTGAAGAATAATTTTCTTTATGTATTTGGTTTCTTTCTTCAACGTGTTTCCTTTTAATTTTAGAATTTTTGGATTTAATTAAAGATTTCTGTTATTCTAAAAAACACTAAATGCATTTAGAATGTACAGGAAAAGTGGCTAATTTAATTTTTTACTAATATGAACATTCAGAAGAAATATGAAATATATATGGTAAAGGCCGGTTACAGAGCAGGTGTGGCAGAATTTTTACAATTTAGTGACATACAGAACAACAAAATCTAGAAATGGCAAAATTTTTAGAATTTAGAGCAGGCATTGGAAGCAGAATTTAGAAAGGCACCAGGCAGCAGAATTTACGATCCACAGAGACTGCATCAGATGGGAAAATGCCTAGTGCCAGCCCTGTGTGTGATGCATTAAGACATATTAGATGAATCTTTTAAACTTTCAATTCTCAATATCTTTATTAATAAAAGAATTCCTTTCTATAATGCCTGCCCAAGTGATAAGATTAGAAGCAGTTTTGATATTTTCCATGCTTTTGTCTAGTGAAAAGTAGAGAAAATAAAGGGAAGATAAAAATGTTAAGAAGAAAAAGATTCTAGTAGCAGGAGTAAAATATTCAAATATTATGTTTCCATTGTTCTTGCAGACGTTCTCCAAAAAGTAAGAAATTCATCGCAAACTTTCTGTAAAATGCATCCATTATGTGTTGATATGTTGATACCATGGAGACATTTTTCATTTTGTCACATATTTCTCGAATCTTCTAGAATCGTAAGTCTATAAATCTTGCCTTTAAATCCTTCTAAACTTTCCATGCTGCAATGTCAAAAATACTAAAGAAAAATCATCCCAATCAATTCTGTAACAGCAAAAAGGCAGAAATATTTTGGGGGGGGGGAAAGGGAAGAAAAAAGTGTAAAATTAATTTTATAAAGAAAACTGATGCATATTCTGAGAATTTTGAATAATCTGAGACAATTACATGGGAAAAACGCGTACTATGAAAAAATTAAAAAGAAGTCATTTTAATTAATTACATAGCTAATTTTGCTTTTACTAAGAGTTGTTTCGTAAATTATGCTTCATAGCTATATACCTTGTTTATTTTTCAGATTTAAAATATTGTATAATAAGTTGCCAAAATGAAACTTTATAATATGACAGCGAAAAATAAAAATGTTTTATTTTAATGTTATTTTTTAAATATAATTGTAATATACTATCATTATTTTAATGAAATTTATCAATGTTATGATGTTTTAAAAAAATCGCCGAAAAATTCTCAGATCTCGGAATTAAAAATTTTCTATAGAAAATGATCTTAAAATTGCCAAAATGTTGACAAGTTGTCAAATTTAGAACCATTTAATAAAAGAATTCACAATCCCAATGCGAAAAGTTGTTTAAGAGCTCTTTATTAGAAAAAATGAATTTTGAAATGCTTATGTTTCACTTCTTGCTTAGAAACTCGAGTATCCCATCATTTATGTTAGAAATAGAAACAAATTATAACCCATGAATTCATTCAAAAGATAACCATATACGTTAGTGATTTGCCAAAAATATTCCTCCAAAATGGTAATTCACACTCAAAATGGCAGTCGTAAAAACAGAGCGAAATTTCAGATGATTAAATTTAAGGACCTTCTACTGATTTTGGCCAAAATTAAGGACTTTTAAGGACCAAAAATCGATTTAAAAAAAATTAAGGACTTTTAAGAACTCTAAGGACCGTACAAACCCTGAATGTACCTATAAAGGTTTATTTGATCTGGTAAAAGTTAAACAGTCCAAAACACATCAACAGATATGAAGCGAATTATCGCTATGTCTGAAAGTAACTACAATGTCCGACAAAGGTTTAAATAAGATTCTTATTTAGAAAGAACTTCAAAAATAAAGGCATGTTCTTATGCTAACAAAATCAATTACAGCTCATAGTGATGTAGTGAAACAAGAAGAGTCAAATTCAAACTAAAAATATGAATTAGTGGTCAAAGACTATACAATTTAATTTGATTTTAAGGCTGGCTCAATAACTCTCTATCATCATAACAAACTCAAATGTCGCTAACGGCAATCAAAGACTAATAATTACAAATTATCAGAGCGGGCAGGATCTAATGCAGTGAGCAAGTGGAGGTCAAAAACACACTCTTGTCTTACACTCCAAAAATCTTGGTTTAAAAACTGTCTACGGGATTTGCATTCTGGTGAGAAAATAGAAAAGAGAAATTATAGTAAGGGCTGAAATTGTAAACAATTGAGTAATTTACATAATAATAACTGTACATATCTTTGAAGAATAAATTTGTTTTCGTTAGGTATTCAGTTTCTTCTTCCATGTTTTCTCTTCATTTTAGAATTTTTGGATTTAATTAAAGATTTCTGATATTCTAAATAAACTAAATGCATTTAGAATGCGTAGAAAAAGCTGCTAATTTTATTTCTTTAGTAATATGAACATTCAGAAGAAATATGAAATATATATGGTAAGCTTCAGTTAGAGAGCTGATGTGGCATCATTTTTAAAATTTAGTGACACACTGAGCGATAAAGTCTAGAAATGGCGAAACGTTTATAACTTAGAACAGGCACTGGAAGCAGAATTTAGAAAGGCACCAGGCAGCAGAATTTACGATCCACAGAGACTGCATCAGATGGGAAAATGCCTAGTGCCAGCCCTGTGTGTGATGCATTAAGACATATTAGATTAATCTTTTAAACTTTCAATTCTCAATATCTTTATTAATAAAAGAATTCCTTTCTATAATGCCTGTTCATGTGATAAGATTAGAAGCATTTTTGATATTTTCTATGTTTGTGTCTAGCGAAAAGTAGAGAAAATAAAGAGAAGATTAAAATGTTAAGAAAAGATTCTAGTGTCAGAAGTAAAACATTCAACTATAATGTTTTCATTGTTCTTCCAGAGCTTAAATTGCGCCCGAGCCCTGCTCCAGCGCAATTTAAGCTCTGGAGAAAACTGATGTATATTTTGAGAATTCTGAACATTCTCAGACAATTACAAGGGAAAAGCTCTTACCACGAAAATATTAAAAATACATTTTTAATTAATTACATAGTTTGCTTTTGCTAAGAACTGTTTCATAAATGGTGCTTTATAGCATTATACCTTGCTTATTTTCCACATATAATAAATGGCTGAAATTACAATGTTCTAAAAAAAAACTGTTGAAAATATCCTAGATCTCGGAATTAAAAATTTTCTATAGAAAAGGATCTTAAAATCGCCAAAATTATGATAAGTTGCCAAAAATTTAGAAGGGTTTAATAAAAGAATTAACATCTCAAAAAGCGAAAAGTTGTTTAAGAGCTCTTCATTAGAAAAAATGAAATAATTTTGAAATCCTCATGTTTCACTTCCTGCTCAGAAACTCGAGTATCCCACCATTTAATATTAGAAATAGGAACAAATTATAATCCATGAATATTTGTCAGCAAATCGCCAAAAATATTACTCTAAAATGTTAATTCACACTCAAAATGGCAGTCGTAAAAACAGACAGAAATTTCTGATGATTAAAATTAAGGACCTTCTGACAATTTTGGCCGAAATTAAGGACTTTTAAGGACCAAAAATAGATTCCAAAAAACAAGGACTCTTAAGGACAGTACGAACCCTGCATTTTTTATTGTAGTTTCACATAGTCAGAAAAAATGTGCAATGCGTTACAATTTTAAATAAAATGGCATTGAATTCATTTATTTTTAAACAAGAAATGTTAAAAAATACATTCAGGATATATTGCAATAACATTGGAATAACAAAAATAGTAATGTAATAAAATTAAATAGTATTGCACTTAATTTATTCAAGCATTTTTTTTTTTTTTTTTTATAATTTAATTTCTCTTACCTTTAATTTAAAAAAAAACTTCCCCAAATTCTATTTCATTATTTAATTTATATTTTATGGAAAGAAATACCATATTTGATAGTTTTCATTTTCCAAGTGAAAAGTGTTACATTACTTTTTATTATTTTAATTTTCTCGAAGTTTCTATCCCTGGCAACAAAAACTGATAACATTAACATCACTTACAAATTTTGATGTACTAGAACTAAACTGTATTTATAATTTATATTTGAAAGATCTATCCTTATAGTTTGGTTAGTGTTCAGAAATATTGTGATTTTTAAAATTAAATAGAAAACTATACTTCCTGTACTGTATATAAAACTGTATATTTCCTCTATCACATTTGTTTGCTTGTTTAATTCATTCAAGAGAATTCAAAGTATGTGAATGCTATCTGCCTAAGGAAAGGATACCTTCGTGAACAATTTTGTACTGGAAACTAGTTTGTATTTTTGCTACACCTGAGAAAAACCACAGCATTTCATCTGGATTCAATATATAATAACAATTCTTGACTGAAATTTTTTATGTATCTTTTCTGTTTCTTGGAACATTAGATCTGGTGCAAATAAGAAACATAAAATTTTTGATTATCCTGTTAATCATGAAAACTGGCTGAGATTTTGTGAAAGTTGCACCAATTATTTCTGCAGAATTTTCATGGAACTGACACCTCTTTATTTAAACGATAATATTCGAAATTTTTGCACTTTGAAAAAGGCTTTCACAGATTTTTACTGATTAGTTAGGCACTCCATTTTTACAAGAAACTCTGTTTAGAATGCTATTATTATAAACTTCCTGCAAGTACTTGTTCCAATTTATTAGTGTTTTGTCAGCCACATTCAGGTTACCACATCCTATTCATTAACACACATATTTTTTTTTTATCACAGGACACCACAATATAATATAAATTTGATGCATTAATTTAAATGTTAAGTAATAATAACAAACTGAAAATTATAAAAAATGAGAGATAATGATTTTTCTGTCTCAATTTAAATATTAAATAATTTAAAAATTGATAATTAAACAAGTTTTCTATTCAGTTTGGTTAAATTAATTTACGCAAAGTTGGTGAAGAATAGCGTGGAAGACTTCCTAGAGTAAATGGACTTGTATTCACATTATGGATGAGGAAGAATAAGAATGCATTTAGGTAACCCACCCATTTGCTGAATTTGTCCCAGGGCTGAACAGCCAGTGATCAGTGGGCTTACCCACTCAACCACTGCTGTTTTACTTAGTTTCTATTTCAATAACAGAGCTAATAAATATTTTTATTTTATATTTTATTATAGTTACTTTAATAAATCAATATTTAATTTACTACTTATTTTATTGGTATCCTTTTTTGTTTGACTCATATCGATTAGTTTGTGTTTTTGCAGTTTGAACGGCAGTTTCCTCAAAATAAGCTGGAATGGTTTGTCCAACATTTCCAAAACAAAATTCAAAACTTTATCTACAAAAAACAATTTATTTTGTCCTTTTGTTATTATTTGTGGAGTAAATCAGAAAATTCAGCCACGCTTTCTCTTTTACATTTTAGTCTGAAGAAAAAATGAAACTAATGTGCCAGTTCTTTTAATCCATCTTAGCAGTAGCTCTAAATATGCCAGGAATTATGTGAATGAAGCTAGCTGAGAGAAAATAAATGAGAGGACAGCGAGATAGAAATTCAATTTGTATGTTTGCCCAAAGGTTAACTTAATAAAAAGTAGAGCAAGTCAAATTTTATATGAAAAGATATTGATAAGGCACATGTTATTTTTAAACACCCTTGTTTAAGTTCCTGGTGCCACTCCAACAGCTGAAACAAATTTTAGACAACAGTTAGTGAAGTCAGGAAAACTTATTATGGTAAAGCAAAAGTGGTTAAGAGCTGCCATTTGGATTAAAGGGAAACAGAAGATGATATCTACCTTTAATCTGACTGACAGCTCAATTGTCCGAAATGTGGTGTTTCTTAGGCAGGTTTAGTTTATTAAGTTCATCGCTAAAAACATAAATCAACTTCAGTTTGTCAATTATAATTAAAAATTTTAATGTTAGAAACATACTGAATATGCTAATTTGTTCTAAAAGTACTGTGAAACAATATCATTTTTGAAAACAAACTGACTTTACTAATTCTTCTTTTAAATCAGCTACAACATTTTTAATGTAAATTTATGGAATTAAAAGCATGCTTGTTATGCTGATACTGCAGTGCATCACAGGTAAACAGAGAGATTGTCCAAAAAGATGGCCAGGAAAAATATTGATAAAATCCAAAAGCAGAGGGAATAAAAGATGTATTAGGAATGTAATACTTCCAAATTATCATAAATAATGTTAATAAAGATTTGTTACTTTAAATAATGTTTCAAATCCTATTGATGTGTTTTGAACTTGAAAATTTACAACACTAACTTCATTTTTAAAATGAATTTCTAATTTTTTACTTTCCAGTTGTTACCTGAGGCAAGTGCCTCACTTTATTCATCCTTGTCCTGGCTTTGCTATTTGTCACTTATTCATTAGAGATACCAGCTAATGTTCTCATTCAAAATTTTACTTACAGACATGCAATGAGTCGCATAAAAATAAGCATCTTAATGCATTCTTGAAGAACAGTTGAAAAAAAAATATTCTGATAATATTAAAAGAAACAGTGATTACATTAAGAATAAATGCCATACCTGTTTCGCTTGGCAAGACACAAAACATAAACTACTGTAAAAATTAAACAACATTACCACCTGTTTCACAATACTTTTATAGATAAAAACACAGAAGAGTGAATAATTTATTTGATGATATATGGTTATTAAAAATCAATTAGAATTAGACTATATCAATTTTTTTGGGGGGAGGGGTGTTACATTATATCCAACATTTAGAAATAATTCAAAATCACCGATTTCAATCATTTACAAGGAATTTATGTGCATTTATATGATGTGAATGAAAGTAACTAAAGAAGGATAACTATCATTTTTATGCCCTAAAACCAGACTGAATGTACAGATATTAATAATAAAAGAATATACATTTCATATTAATGTATCATAATAATAAATATGTATGGTTAATAAAATAAAGAAGTAATAGTGTGATAAACACAAAGAAATAAATGATTAGAATTAAACATACTCTCTAATTTTATCTGGTAAACTGCTAGATATACGATCCATGATGGTGGAGCGTGATCCATAAAAATGTATAGAATATCTTAATGGAACATTAAGAAATTGTGCTATCATCAAAACAATATGGCACACATAGCCTAAGGCAATTGCTATCATAGTTTCATCATGCCCTGCAATAAGAAATTTAAACATAAATATATTACATATTATAAACTGATAGTTAAAAAAATTTTTTTTTACCTCTCCCTCTTCAAAACACTTACCAGCAAACTTTTCTGAATTAGGCAGATGTACATTATGTATGCTAAAACCATTACGATCTGGAAACTGAAAGATATGTTTATAAATATCTAGGATATTATTATAAAGATATTTGAATTAAATGAAAAATTTCTAGCATAAACATATCTTTTGCACTGAATTTGACAAAATGAGAAAATGTGATTGCAGTGATCTGGACAGCTAAACAATCACTCAAAGTTAAATACAGTTGACTCTGATTAATGCACACAGGAAGCACTATTTTCTGGGCTGAATTAAATAGCTTAGCTTTATTTGCAAAGCTTAATTTTTTTAAAAATAAAAATAAAAAAATAAAAACCCCGCCAACTTACATTTTACAGTGCTGTATAATACTTAAGGGAATTACATAACAAGAAAAATGAAATAAGTTTTAACAATAATTTTTTTCCTTTTCCCTCTTCAATATGAATACAAATGATTTTTTCAAATATATATTTATGCCCATAAAACATTTTAAATAAAAATTTTTTGAAATTATGGAAAAATATTTTTAAATGAAATTTATTTAATGCAAAAACATTCAAATACTTGTCAATAGCCTTTAATAAGAGTTAAGCTCAAAAACAATTTGTACAAAGTAATTTACTATGCAATATGATTTAACAGGAATGAATAAAATCAGCCCAACAATATACACTCTCTTGCAGAATGATGTTTTGGTCTTTAACATTACTTTATAACTCAAAAACTACTCATTTCAGTTCAAATGTATTTTCATACCTTCCAAACAACAAAATCCTAATAATATTCTGCCTTTCTCTTCCCCCCTCAAAATTAAGCACTATTGCTAGCAGTGTTAATTGTAACAGCTATTACACAGGATTCAGAAACTGCTTCACTAATTACAACTGACAGTATACATATAAACAACTTTACATAAAAATTACAAAAAAAGATAAAAATATTCTTATCTAATGAAATAGGCTTTTTAAATTACAAATTAAGATATATATTTATCCTAATTAGCCACTCGCACAGCCAGCCACCTAAAATAGCTATTATAAAAGAAAAAATATATATATAATGATTTTAATGAGCTCAGTTAGTGTAATTGCATGAGTCTAGTTAGTAATTAATAACAATAGAGATGAAGAATTGCATTTATTGCTTAGTCTGTTAAACAATTAAACACCTTATGCTTTGCATAATCTTGGAAGATAAATATATTTTAGCAGCAGCAACACATTTCTTCTAAATGGCCAAGGTTTCTGATTAAATTTAAAATGTAAATATTTTATGCTTTGTCTAGTAGCAATATACTGCTTTCAAAGCATTGCGTTCATTAATCAAAATTTCTTTAAATTTGTACAAAATATGAAATAAATAAATAAATAAAAATATTTCAAAATTCTAGCTTTAAAGTGGAGATATTAAGAATGGAGATCTGTGGTCAAACTCTGATGGCTCTATATGCCACTATTTTTTCACAGTGTGAGAAACATACATTACAAACAGATTCTTTATTATTTAATAAGAGGTTACAATTTTGTTAAAAAGAGCTAAAATACAATTCTCAAACAATAAATCTAAAGTGTATATTTTATTTCATGCCATTATGCCTCCACGTCCTTTTTAAAGGACTGCAAAGAGATTAGGACTACAAAAGAGTAAATATAACTGATATTATATAAAAGAAAAAGTAATAAGGATGCTCAAAATCATAGAGTATTGAATTACAGGCATAGCTGGCAATAGCTGAAATATTACTTGACTGAAGATTACATATTCTCAAACAATAAATCTAATCATATACAACAAATCTCAAACAATAAATCTCACACAATAAATCTAAATCACATAGCAGTATAAGACAGGATAATAAGTAAGTAAAAAGAAATATTTCATGTGCCACAACAATATAAATAGAATAATGATGTACACATAATATTAATAAACTAGTTAAATGCAATTAAATTTATACTGAAATTAAAGTATAGCAAATTTCTTGTGTCACCAAACTAGCATTGAACCAAGCCCTATAAATTGTTCATGTTGTGTGGTTAATTCATTTAATTAATTAAATCATACTCTGAATTTCAGCTACACACATCCAATAGTACCTTATTATAATTAGTAGCTGTTATTTAGTTTTCAAGAGTTTTATTAATATGCTTCTTAAATTTAAGCTCAGTAATCTCCTTTCTCATGACAATTCCCTTTTCACAGAGCTTTGTAATTGCCCCTTCATTTCCAGTTCAGATGTTCAGAAAACTACCAGTTCTCTCATGCCTCACCCAAAAATTCCAAAGTAAGAGAAATGTTATTAACAAGTAAAAAGTAACCAATGGTTTTTTAACTTTACTATTACATTAATCTAAAATCCTTAAATAAAAAAATTCTTAATATGCAACTAAATTAAACACATAAATACTTATTTAAATCTGTGACATATGCAACATATTAACTTCCCCAATCCTGGTCACCAATGGTTGCAGAATTCATTCACACAGCCAGTAAAGAAACCCCCTCAGTTATTCCTTTGGACAAAACATCACTATATCCACAAACCTTAAAACTTCTGTTTCTATTCAACAAAACAGAACCATGCAAAAAAGATGTCTCTAAACTACTTCTTTCTCATAGCAATTACCTTTTCACAGAACCTTGTATTTTCCCCTTTATTTCCTATCCAGATGTTCAGAAAATTCCTAGTTTTCTCCGTCCTTACCCCAAAATTCCAAAGTATCAGAAATGCTAGCAACAAATATAGAGTTACAATGCAACAGTTTTTAACATCCTAAAATTACTGCCACACTAATCTTGTTAATTTAAATTAAAAACTCTGCTCTTTAAATTAAAAAAAATCCTTAATACATCATTAAATTACTTGTAAATACATAACTAAATGTGCAACATTAGCAAAAGTACATGTGTAAATTTGTATCCAGAATTTATAGACCTTTTAAAAATGTTTCAAAAAATAAAATATTAAGCAGTTATTTAAGAAAGATGCTGTATATGAGTTACAGAACTTCTGTCTATTAATGCATATTTTGTTTTTCAAAAATATTTAATAAAACATACATGTAATATATTTTCTGGAATATAATAGAAATTCTACATGGTTAATTAAAAACTAATATAATTATCATTATCTAAATAGCCAAGCAATAATTTATAATTAATCTTACATTTATAAAGAAAAATTTTAATACCATAACAATTTTGTTAACAAATAAAAATTATTATTAAACACTAAATTTGCCTCCTCCATATACTAGTAAAAATAAATACCGCTTACTTCTACAATGGGATATATATAACTAAGTTCTGATATTAGTTGTTTCCTTCGAAAATTCAGCTGAGCTTCAGTTTTCAACAAGTTTTCTCGATATTCACTGTAATATTTAGATAAATCAATACATTTTTCAACTAATTTCTTTTGTTCCTCAGCTTTCCTATTAATTTCTTTTCCTAGAAGTAAGATATTATTAGTCAAACAACATATTAATAACAATATATATATTCAGAAGACCAAAAAAAAAAAATGCTATTATAAGCAATGTTTCCTAGTTTTACTCAAAAGAGGAACATACTTCTCTGCATTCAAGATGAACACAAGCATAGATACAGATAGCCACCAATTTTTTCCTTGGGAAGGTGATGTAAGTTATGTGCATGTTATACTTTCTACCTAAACGTAAGCAAGTACATCTCTGAAACCATACTAAGTGTTATACATATGTGAAATGGAGAGCTTAGAAGAAAATAGAGAACAACCAAAACAACACTATTCTGAACCATTAAAAAAATTTTTTTTATCAGACAGTTTCAAGAAATTTGTGTCATGGAAGGGGAACATAGAGGAAGTTAAAAACATTCCTAAGAAAAATGTTCATTTAAACTATGAAAATTAATTTTTATATTCTCCAAATCATACATACAATAAGCATTATCCTGTCATTATTTAAGTAAAAACTATAATACAAATGACCTTTAAGAATTCAAAATAGACACTTGAACACAAAAAACAATAAATGACTGGTATAATAAATGGTATAACATTTGTCTGAAATGTAGATTTTACTTTTAAGCTGTATGCTTTTAGAGATACACTATCTAACAGAAAAAACGCAGTATTACGAAAAATGTTTTTGCAGTATTATGCAGAACACAAGGAATATGAAGTTCCATCATCTATGCAATAATCCGAAATTCAAAATGGGCATGTGAATTGTAAGCAAGGTAAAAGGAAAAGAAAAGCGAGATAAATATACATTTATCATTTCCTCTCATCTATGCTAATTCATCATTTTAAACTATTTTTACTATCAGAATAAAGACTAAGAATTATCTGAAAGATATTAGCAAAGAAAGGGTCATCAAATAAAAAATTTAATAAAGAGCTTCATTTTAGGTCTATGTACTACTGGTTTGTCATACTACTACATCATTACAGGGAGTGCATCTGGACGAATGTCAGAACATTAGAAAAAATCCAGCAACAGCCCACACAGTGATGGCCATATAATCTATTATGATTGATGAGCTTTAGATCCTCCAGTATTTATATATATATATACCATATTTGATGGCATATAAGACGCACCCTTATTTAGAAGGCCACAAACAAGGAAAAAAGTTTAAATAGCGTCATTTCTTTTAGTTCTCACGTTTCGTAAAAGCCAAATAAACAGTTATTGAATGCAATTACCTTCACGTATAAGACTGCGTCCTTCATGTATAAGACGCAGGTAACTTTTTCCGAGACCAAATTTAGGAAAAAAAGTGCATCTTATATGTTGTCAAATACAGTATACATATACACTGAAGTGACAAAAGTCATGGGATACCTCCTAATGTTTTGTCGAGCCTCCTTTTGCCCAGCGAAGTGCAGCAACTCGACGTGGCATGGACTCAACAAGTCGTTAGAAGTCCCCTGCAGGAATATTGAGCCATGCTGCCTCTAAAGATGTCCATAATTGTGAAAGTGTTGACAGTGCAGGGTTTTGGGCACGAACTGACCTCTCGATGATGTCCCATAAATGTTCGATGAGATTCATGTCGGGCGATCTAGGTAGCCTGATCATTCGCTGGAATTGTCCAGAATGTTCTTCTAACCAATCACGAACAATTGTGGCCCGGTGACATGGCACACTGTTATCCATAAAAATCCCATCGTTGTTTGAGTACGTGAAGTCCATGAATGGCTGTAAGTGATCTCCAAGTAGCTGAAGGTATCCATTTCCAGTCAATGATTGGTTCAGTTGCACCAGAGGACCGAGTTCATGCCATGTAAAAACAGCCCAGACCATTATGGAACCACCACCAGCTTGAACAGTGCCTTGTTGACAACTTGGGTCCATGGCTTCGTGGGGTCTGCGCCACACTCGAACCCTAACATCAGCTCTTACCAACTGAAATCGTGACTCATCTGACCAAGTCACAGTTTTCCATTCGTTTAGGGACCAACCGATATGCTCACGAGCCCACGAGTGTCACTGCAGGCGATGTCGTGCTGTCAGTAAAGGCACTCGAGTCGGTCTTCTGCTGGCATAGCCCAAGGAAGACAAATTTCGCTGCACTGTCCTATTGGACGCGTCCCTCCTACATCCCACGTTGATTTCTGCGGTTATTTGACGCAGCGTTGCTTGTCTGTGAACATTGACAACTCTATGCAGAGTCGCTGGTCACGGTCATTAAGTGCAGGTGGTCGGCCACTGCGCTGTCCATGGTGGGATGTTATGTCTGAAATTAGATACTCTCGGCACACTCTTGACACTGTGAATCTCGGAATGTTGAATTCCCTAACGATATCTGAAATGGAATAACCCATGCGTCTAGCTCTAACTACCATTCCGTGTTCAAAGTCTGTTAATTCTTGTCGTGCGGCCATAATCACATCAAAGCCTCTTCACATGAATAACTTGAACACAAATAAAAGCCCTGACAAAGCACTTCACATTTATACATTTTCTACCTGATACTACTGCCATCTGTATATTTGCATATTGCTATCACATGACTTTTGTCACTTCAGTGTATAAACTTTCCACAAAACTAGCTGAAAGTGGCTTCTAGCCAAGCTAACCTTGCAAAAACAGAATTTGATAGTAAATCACAAACATGAAAGATAGCAACAGTGTTAAAATCAGGCCAGTTGGTATAATAAATGACAGTGGATAGTTTTAGTAATGAATCTTGTTTCTGCCTTAAAAATGATAATTGGTAAGTGAGTATATGAAGATGACACAGAGACAGATCGAATCCTCTTGTGTTTGTTGAACAATATTGTTGCGAGCGTACGAGTTCGTTACGAAATGAATGCACAAGTCCGATGAAAAATGAACAAGAATTTATTATTATCACAACAAATATGCTTAAAGTTCCTCAAATTATCATGCAGTATTACAATATCTCACAGTAGTTATCTTTTAACTACTCAAATGTTCAATAGAACTTAATTCAAAACAGCTGAAGAAAGCTAATCCGCGAATTCGCTACAATCAACAAGAGCAGTTTTCTAAATAAACTCTTAAACAACAACAAACTAAGTAACTACTGACTAACTGAGAGGTTTTCCTTCTTTTATAAGATTTTAAAATCGCGCGCAAGAATTTTCTAGTACTTTCTCGAAATCATAAAGAGATATTTATTAAATGTTACATGCACACGCTCTTGTATTTTCAATTTTCCGGCTTAGCTTTCTTTTAATATTCGTCACGCGCTGCACTGCGCGGGAAATAAGACCATTTAATTTACAATTCAACAAACATAAGCTATTTAAATACCAAAACTGTAACACTGCCCCCTTCCGAAGGACTGCACGTCCCGGGCAGTACAATCCCTGGACAGGAAGCCAAACTTACAACTGTGGCATAAATGCAATAATAAGCATTACATTACAATAATAAACAACATGAACAATAAATGCAATAAATAAAACAAATCAAAAGCTATCAAATACAAATCAAATACTAAATACACATTTAGAAACAAAAAGGACCATGGTCTTACACTATTTACAATTATTTACACTACGTACTACGGCCATAGTAATGAGCTAACCTGTCATAATGAATGACTTTAGGCTTAGAGTTCGAAGACTTACGGATCCGAACCACGACGTCATTCAGTCTGTTCAGCACTTGGACCATCCGAAGGTGACTGTAATTTAGGACCGAGTCCTTTTCGTTGAATCGGGTTCCACAACCACACCCTGTCTCCTTCTTTGAATCTATGTCCAGTAGCTCTCATGTCGTATCTGGTCTTCACTTTCTCCGTCGCCAAGTTGACTCGCTTTCGTGCGGAAGGATGCATCACTTCAAAACGGGCCTTGACATCTTGGATGTGCTCCTTAGGCGATGAAGGCGCATCCGCATGGCGATCAAACATGCGGTCACAAGGCAGACGAAGGTCTCGACCGAAGAGCATCTGCGATGGAGAATAGCTGGTAGTTTGGTGTTTCTCTCCGACCCTAGTATGATTTCGGCAGCTTTCTGAGTAGGGTCTTTCACATGAGACGTCGGCGTTTCCAAGCGATGATCCCTTTTGAAGATGGATCGTCATGTCCTCAGATGCTGAGAAGAGCTTATTGTTTCTGAAGTCAAAGGAAAAATTATATTTCCTTAAAAAGTCCAATCCGAGTATACATGGATCTGTAATATCCGTCACATATGCCGTGTGATGGTAGGCAGCACTTTCAAACGTGATGTTCACGTTTAACTTCCCAGCTATGTCGATCTAGTCCCCAGACGCAGTCTGAAGGGTAACACAGGATGGTGTCCAAATAAGTTTATCTTTAAACTGTTCAGCTATATCTTTCCTAATGATGGTAACATTAGCTCCTGTGTCAACGATCATATTGCAAGGAACTCCGTCGATATGTCCATTGATGGATAGTCCGTTACTGTTGCCACTCACTGTAGAAATCTTGAGCGCTTTAAAACAAGGCTTTTCATTATCTGGCAATCTTTGTTCCTTAATATGGTCATTAATTTGTTTCCTGCATCGTTGCTGAGAAATGGTCTCAATTTTCGTACCCTGGGGTGTTCTGCAATTGTTTCATATGTGGCCTTCAGGTCCACAGTTTCTGCACTTTGGTTTCTTGTCAGTCCTTTTCCTTCCTGTGGCATTTAATTGTCTGTTTAAATTGTATGCCTTATTTTCCGTGCTCTGGGGCGTTCTGCAGTTCCTTTGTAGTAGGCTTTCAACACCGCAATTCCAGCACTTTAGGGTCAGTTTCTTTTCACCACTATTCCGTCTTAAAGCATTCACTGGTCTTGTCAACTCATCCGTTTTATTATCCGTGCCCTGGGGTGTTCTGCAATGCCATCGTAGTAGACCTTCAGAACCACATCTCCAACACCTTACAGCCAATTTGTTCTCACTGCTTCTCCGTATCAAAGCATCGACTCGTCTGGATAAATCATCTAAACGAGCCATCAATTGATCCACTGGCTCGTGGACTCGCACAGCTCTGACTGGGTAGCGATCTCTACGAGCTGCTTGCTGGGCTGCCTCGACTTTTACGGCATACAACAGAGCGCTTTTTATGTCCTTCACATCTGCCATTTGCAAAGCTTTCTGTATTTCAGTATCCCGGATGCCATCGATAAAGTACTGCAGGAACAGGATTTCCCTCGTTTCTCTTAGGCACTCCGTAAAGGCGAGATGGGACAGCCTTTCAATATCTGTGGCGAGTTCTTGAAGTGATTCGGTGGGTTCAGTTGACGGGATTTTAATTGAAGCCTGCTGTAGTCTTTTAAACATTTCTCGCCAAAGCGCAGCTCTAATGCACCGGACAGAGCTTCGAAGTCAAGTCTTTGGTTTTCTGGAAGCGTCTGCAGGATATCCACTACATCTGCTCTCAGAGAAACGGTGAGATAACAGGCCTTAGTTTCGGAATCCCATCCATTCGCATCCGCAATGATAGAAAATTGTCCTTTACACTTGCCAGGAGGTCTTCCCATCATATGTAGATAGTTTCAGAGAGGGACGAGCAGGCATTGGTAAAAATTTAAAACCATCCGAATTGCTCCCTGCCGTCGCTACAAATTTCTTTAAAGTACCCAGTTCTTTGGCAACTGCAGAAACTCTCTCATCAATTTGTTGTTTGATTTGTTTTTGAACAGAACAAACTCTTCCTTCTATTTCTTCTTTGACAGAAGAAACATTTTCCTCAATTTGTCCCACTTTATTTTCAACCACATCTCTATTCTGCCTTCCATAGCATTGAATTTGGTTTCTATTATGCAGGCAATTTCTCTTTTCATTTCATATTGACTTCCTTCAATCTTTACTTGTACGGCTTTTATTTCTTCTTTAACAGATTCCTTAACAACTTTTATTTCGTCTTTAAAAGTTAAATGACCAGCTTGAATGGCCTTCATTTCTTTCTTAACGGATTCCCGGCCCAATTTCATCTGTTCCTGTGCTGCTTTCATTTCTTCCTTAACGGATTCCTGGCCCAATTTCATCTGTTCCTGTGACGCTTTCATTTCTTCCTTAACGGATTCCTGGCCCAATTTCATCTGTTCCTGTCCCGCTTTTATTTCTTCCTTAACGGAGTTGACAGCCACTTCCATCTTTTCTTGGAAAGCAGTAAATGCAGTCATCATTTGCCTGAATTGTTCTTCCATCACTCTTGTAATTGGCATTCAAAATCCCACTCCTGACACCAAAAATTGTTGCGTGAGTACGGGTTCGTTACAAAATGAATGCACAAGTCCGATGAAAAATGAACAAGAATTTATTATTATCACAACAAATATGCTTAAATTTCCTCAAATTATCATGCAGTATTACAATATCTCACAGTAGTTAACTTTTAACTACTCAAATGTTCAATAGAACTTAATTCAAAACAGCTGAAGAAAGCTAATCCGCGAACTCGCTACAATCAACAAGAGCTGTTTTCTAAATAAACTCTTAAACAACAACAAACTAAGTAACTACTGACTAACTGAGAGGTTTCCCTCCTTTTATAAGATATTAAAATCGCACGCGAGAATTTTCTAGTACTTTCTCGAAATCAAAAAGAGATATTTATTAAATGTTACATGCACATGCTCTTGTATTTTCAATTTTCCGGCTTAGCTTTCTTTTAATATTCGTCACGCACTGCACTGCGCGGGAAATAAAACCATGTAATTTACAATTCAACTAACATAAGCTATTTAAATACCAAATCTGTAACACTATACCACTCATCAGTGTGGCATTATGAATTTAGATGCCATCAGCATCAACAGGTAGACATTTCTGTTTCACATAAGAATTTCAATGAGAGCACACTGTTTTTCAATTGGATAACATGTAGCAACACACAGTGAATATCGGGTAGCAAGCTAGCATAGTATCCAGATGCTTTATTAGCTACAGAATTTATATGACATAATTGGCTGTTGATTGGCTGCCCTAGCCCAGGCTAAGTTAAAGGGAAAAAAAAGTTCAAGAATGGTGAAACAGCTTTTCTACTTTCGACTAATAACCCTGTATGTTTGCATAGTGTAATGCATGCCCATTCTTAGAATTAAAATCATTCATTCAGAAGTGAATTCTCAAACAATGTATAAATGCTTATAATTACTCCCTGCTTTCCTTTATGATGCTATACTTTCTCTTTCCGGTAATATGCATGTCACTTGTACCTGCAGTTCCTATTTTGTAGTTTGAAGCATATAGGCAAAACGTCTTGAGAAACTATTCGATTTAGACTTATAGAACATAGGTGAATCTTTTATCTGTAACTGGTTTAAAGTTATCAGCATACTTCACAATAATTTTATTAACTTATTATTATTATACTATTTAGCTCCTAGTCTATTAATTGCTATCAAATACAGACTTTTAATTCTATTCAATATCGACAATACTAACAAAAAAGTATATTAAAAATACTAATTAATACATCAATAAAAGATGTTATCAGTAAAATATGGATTCATCAAAATGTCGTATGCTCTTCGTCCCCCTATAATCTTTCAATGCATGTCACATCACATAACTGTACATGACTTTGCCAGTTTGTTGTTCACTTGTTTAATCATCCATATGAGTTAGTAAATTGAAAATTGTCACTATTCTATATAATATATGATTTGTAATTCATTTTTAAAGATATCTCTTAACTATTGATATCTAAATTTCTAACATTAATACTTTACTACAAAAAAAAGTAAATAAAAGTTTTTAATAAAATTATTTTTGGTATTGAAACTATGAGGCATGTTTTTAAAATAAGTACCATTTGGAAATAAAAAGAAACAAGTAAAAATTTTCTAGGAAATTTTATTTTTATTTGAAAGTTTGTATCTCAGTCCATTTTTTCACATGATTTATGTCAACATTAAGGCATTTGAACAACTAGTTTTTGAATCCCCTTTTCACCTCTTACACTTGATTTAACACCCACTACAACATGATCATTTCGACCTCAAGCCACATAGACGAGCATTGCCGTGAAGCAAAATAATCCCCCAACTCAGCATGTCACACCTTTTGTTCTGGATTGTACAGCACAGTTTAAGGTCTCACAATATGTCACCACAAAGCAAAAATTCCACAAGCAACACCCTCAAAAAAAAACAGTACACATGATTTTCTGGACAGTAATTGTTTGCTTGAACTTCACTTTCTAGGGTGATGCTGAATGATGCTTCAATTCTGGTGTACCATAAGTCACCAAGGTTTCGCTGCCTATGGCAATTTGGCTTAAAAAATTCACCACCTTCCTCACTACACTGCTGAAGGAAAGTTACAGCACTACCTAAATGTTTGATTTTGGGCCCCTCTGTCAACATTTTTGGTACCCAGAAAGCACACAATTTTCAATAATTTAAGTACTTACTCACAATTTCATACAGAACACCCCATTAAACACATGGAAAGTCATCAGATAATGATGAAATCATAAAACATCCATTCTGTTTCACTCCGTTAATTTTCTCACTAAAACTTCAATAATGACAGAAGATCGCCCACCATAATCACGAGCATACGTGTGGCCATCTTTAAAAGCTCTGACCCATTTTTGTACAGTTCCATAGCTCATAACGTTTTCTCTGTGCACTTCACTAAGCTGATGACAAATTTCAGCCGCTTTCACATATTCTGTACCACAAAAACAAATCAAATGATTCTATTTCACAGTCAGTAAGATTCCCAATAAGTGGAGCCATTTTAAATACTCAAAAACAAACATTAGTAAGGTAAAATTTCCATAATGCCAACGGTTGCTTGCAAACAGAAGTAGGTAAACAACATGCACTTGTGGAATGCTGATCCCAGCAACAATAGACTTTAAAAACATGCCTAACAGTTTAAATAAAAACATACAATACATTTTAACATTACATCATCAACCATTCACATTTAAATAAAATTACGTTATCATAAAAAATATAGCTATTTTCTAGTATTTTTTTATATCTCAAACATATTAACTATTAATTTTGAACAAAGCATATAAAATAAATTCTTAATTAAATGTTATTTCACAAACATGAACAAAATAATTAAAAAACTATAGACTTAATGTAAGGATAAAAATTATTTTAATCATCTCGACTATTAAATTAGTTTATGCAGTATTTGAACTCTTAAGGCATACTGGCCTATATTTAATGCCCATGTCATTAGTCTTTTCTCTAATTAAAAAAAAAAAAAAACATAATTTTTAGGTTATCTTCCAAGTGACAAATAATGCCTACAAGTCATTGGTCATTCATTATATTTTCTAATCCTCTGTGAATATGATTTTGAAAAAACTGGGACGCTACGGTTTTTAACATGGTTTCTTCAGAGTCTTGGTCAAATACACTAATGCATTGTGATGAGCTAGCCAAGATTTTAAAATGAAATTTAATAACAGTTATACTAGCATGGGTTCTGAGGGACTTTGAAAAAGCACATAAACTGAAAGGCACAGTTAACAAAAAATAATTACTGTGGTAGATATTATTATTTCTTCAGCCTGAGTTGTAAAGAAGGAGGCAGTATTTAAGATATTTTTTTTTTTTTTTTTAAAGAGTGGCAATAAGCCACTCTTACAGTGTCTGAGAGCTTGAGTGATACAGTGGTAATATAAGTGATACAGTGTCTGACAGATTGAGGGCCAGTAGCTAAAGATGTAACTTTTTGGGTTTTTAAATGTACTTATAATGAAGTTGGTAGTGGGAACAGCAATTTTGTATTATGCATAGAGGATTCAAATTCCTATTAGAATTAGTTAATTGTAGAGCAACTATAGATTAGATACACAATATCTGAAATTATGATTAATTTACGACTTAACTTGTTACAAAAATTATTCAGGAGCTTTTATAACATAAGAAATTACTTTTTATTGTTATATACGATACTGTTAAAATAATAATTTGACACAGTTCAGGAAACTAAAATTATAAATTCTCTCACGCTTTCTTCTGAGATCATCTTTAAAACAAGCTACTTCTTTTTCAAGTAAATGAAAATTTCGCTGCTGATACTGCAATTCTGTTTTCAAAACAGATATTTTAATCTTAAGAATTTCCCGTTGTGCATGTACACTATGAAGTTCTTGTCCACTCTGTAATTTATCGTTTATACTATTTCTCCGTCTCTGCACTGCAGCCTGAGTTTGCTTGATAGCTCTTTCAACAGTTTTTATCCTAGAAGATAAAGAAAAATCAAAGAAAATATTAGCGCATAGAAATTAGATTACTTTTATTATAAAGTTATTACTCTTTATATTGAAACCAATAATTTTTTTTTAAAAAATGTAGATTAACTAATGCATCAAAAATAACAGGAGCATAAAAGGTGTAATACTACCTTTTGTTTGTTAGTAGCTTAAAGAAAAGGGTCTTGAATTTTAATTAAAAATTAACACAAATGCAAGCATATAGCACAACATAATATTAAAATATTATTAGAAAATGCACTGAATGAGTAAAAGCAAGTGTGGGTACCTAATCAATGTCACAGATCTAGTTCAATCTTTCAGTAACACATGACATTACATAATGTGACTTTATTCTACCAGTTGCTCATTTGCTCAATCACAATATGATTTAGTGAATCACAAATTCTTAATATTCCATACAGTGCATGGTTTAAAGATATAATGGTACACTCTGCTCACCCCCTCCCCCCAAAAAAAGACTGGGCTGATTGACAAAATTTAACACGTGTTTTTCATGTCTTGAAAGCATGACTTAGAATATATATTTGATTTATATACAACATTGTTCTGACATAGATATTTTCACACAAAATCAGATTTTTTCGTGGGAAGCTTGTGGAGAAGAGGAAACACCTTTTCACTTTCTGGGACGATGTCCGGTGTTTTCTGTCCCTAGAAACAAATTCTTTGGGCTTCCCTATATTACCTTTGATCAAGCCCTTTTATACAAAGGGCTCTCTGGCATAATAGGGTTTCTGATGTATACTAAAAACCTACAGGTAAGGTGAATTTGAAACCACAAGAAACAAGCCTTGAAACGTCCTGTAAGTTTTTTTTTTTTTTTTTTTTTGAGAAGAAATTATGCAGGGATTTCCCTCTCTTAGCTGTGTTTTGGAATATAATTTGAAAATAGATATCAAATCTTTATACACTACCTGGCCATTTGTGCTTGAGGAAGCACCTCTGCCCTCCTTATTTAATTTTCATTTTTATTTATTTAATTTTTTTGGGGGGGGACTCGCCATCGCACTCTTGTTTGGTGGTTTGGGAGGGATTGAATTGGCTCTTCATTCAATAGGAAAGTTTTCATGATCCAGCCGACACCTTGAACTTAGAGATGGGATCTTTTGCTGATACTATAGATTTGATGTCAGTTTGGGATCTTATCTATTTCTTTATTACTTACCTTTTACGGGAGTTACCATTTAAATCCCTTGATTTAAATGATCAAATGGCGGAAGAGTAATGGGCAATATTGCCTAAACTCTTTGCCTTCTTTTCATAAGAAGGAAGCACCATTAAATGTTAATGTTAACAAAATCAGATTTTTTCTGACACACTGATTTTTTCCCCCATCTCGATTTTATAAATCAAATAATGTCTAAATATTAAATTTTGTAAAATTTGGCATGAAACTCACAAAGAAATAAAAAAAAATTATCTTGGTACACTTTTTTCAGTTTGCACTAAGAATAATTCACTTGGCAAAATTACTAATTTATAGTTACCTATTGTCCTTTCCTACTTTTCACTGTGCATGAGTGAGAGGAAAAAAGGTGCATCGTTTATTCTTTCAAATAATTTGAATAAAATGTGTAAAGTACATTTGGAACTATTATCGCTTACAACAAATTTACAAATGTGCCAACATATAAATTCAAAAATATTTATTTGGAAATTTTGAATTGCAAACTCTAATTCTTTGCAGATACGCTTAGAAATACACCTACTTTAAGGTTATGATAAAAATTTTATAGGTTACAATTAAAATGCTTCCAAAAAATTTATAAAAATTACAAAAAATACAAATTTTTAAAATAAATCAGAAAATATCTGCAAATTTTATTTGGATTGAACTTAAATTTTGAATTGTGAAAGGAGTCAAGGACGTTTAACAATAAAAATGAGATATTAATAAATGTATACCGAATTCAATTACCACCGAGGAGGTAAAATTTTGAGAGCACGTTTTTTAGGCACTTTTCCATTTTGCCAGTGCAGGCGATACAGGTCACCAAAAATTGCACAACCAATGCCAAATGAAATATCCTCGCTGGTAACCTTTTACACCTCATTTTCAAAACAAGTCACAGCTATTTCTTATCAGATCAATTGTTTCTTTCAATATGCCAGTATAATTACATAGAATTTTTACAGATAGTTCAATTTTATGTACTAAGGCCATTCATGGTAATTAAGTTAATTCAGATGCAATCACACCACTTATCCAAAGGCAAAAATATAGAAAAGGCAAAGTCAAGGGTTAAATTCATCAATTCTAATCAGAATGTACTAGCAATGTTAAGCACTGTGGTTTTACATAACTTCTGACTAAGTAAGCTATTCGTACAAATTGAAAGAATTCTTGCATTTAAACTTGTATTCCATACGGTTTAATTTAAGATTTAACTTGAAATTAATGTAGATAATTACTGAGAGAATTAGATTTTTGTAGCATAGTTTACATGAGATGAGATAACTTGGGGTCACATGATATGAACTGGTGAATCAGGAACAGCAGAGTAAATTCTTAAATTAATGTATTTTTACAAATTTATTTTCTTTATTTATTGTCTTTTTACAAAATTTTAAATAATATTAAAATGTTTATGCCTTGAAAATAAAAAATTCTTAGAACTAACATTTGTTAACATTTTTTATGTGTATACTATGTGTTGTCGCCAATAAAGCCTGTTTGGTGAGATTTGCATGAGCGAAATGAAAAAGTACCATTTTTTAAAAACTACTCGTACGATTTTTTTTACAAAACTTGGCACTTCGGCATAGTTTGAGTGGTCAAACTGAAATATGAAAAAGAATAGTTTATATATAGTTTATGAAATATGGAAAGAATAGTTGTTTCAGAAAAAGTCTGTTTCTGTGCTAGACTACCTATGTTAGAACATAAATCTAATATACTATGTGTTGTCACCAATAAAGCCTGTTTGGTGAGATTTGCATGAGCGAAATGGAAAAGTACCATTTTTTAAAAACTACTCGTGCGATTTTTTTTACAAAACTTGGCACTTCGGCATAGTTTGAGTGGTCAAACTGAAATATGGAAAAGAATAGTTTATATATAGTTTATGAAATATGGAAAGAATAGTTGTTTCAGAAAAAGTCTGTTTCTGTGCTAGACTACCTATGTTAGAACATAAATCTAATATATCCTAAGTTGTGCTTTCAAGATATGGAAAACGCAAGTTAAATTTCATCAATCGGCTGAGTACAGAGTTTCCCCCCTTTTTTTTGTGCAAGGTGTAAATTTCTTACAGCATATAAAGCAATTTAAAATAATACACATTTTAAAAAATAATAGTAGTATACTTATATTAACTTGTTAGATTTCTAATAGCACAAGTTCTAAGATAATTTTGCACTTATGAGATTTCAGTGTACACAGATTAAGGTGACATTTTAAATAAACACAATATTTCTTTACATTATAGTAGAATCCCTTTTAACCAGCAGCATTTCGGCCACACTAATTATGGATAATAGGATATATATACATTATATTTTAATTTACTTGCTCCCATTTTGTGATGCCACCTGTAGAAATTGTAGCATATGAAATCTGATGGTAATGCTTCTGATCTATCAGCCAAAATTAAATAATTAATACTGAAAATCATACAGATTATTTACAATTAAAACACATAATTACCACATGAAAATTATGAATTTCTTAGTATGACAGCATATAGCTTTGTATGTCTGCTTGTTTATAAGACTATTGCATAGTTTAAAAAATCCATTGTATATACAGTGAAGCTTTATAACATCATGTATGGACATAGATGGACAAGTCTAGGGAAATCTTATGAAATTCTCCAGTGCTTGGTCAATCTCCTTCCATGTGACTCTCTTGCTCTACCCATTGTCTTCATTTACCAGCACATGCTTGATTGTTTCATCACCATCCTGAGAGAGTGCATTGGGTGCAAGTTTTTCTGAAAATCCTGGCCACTACTTTAAAAGTTCATACATGGGCATATAAGAAGGGATTGGTAGTTCATCTTTACATTCTGGATAATTCAATGATTCACAAGTTGTATACAGCTGATAGGTGGTAGAAACATAACACAAATGCTTTCAACATTTAAGTTTTCTGATTTTTAACTCCTTACATACTTTCATATCTTACAGGCCTAAATTTTGGATTTATATCCTAGACTTTCAAAAGTACCATTACTTTGATAGTGCTAGTTAACTGAGTGCTCATTATGAGGAACTTTACTGTAGTATACTCTACAGATTTATATTTAATTTAGCATCTACTTATTTTGAACAACACTATTCATTTAAATGCATACTGTTTGAACAACACTATGCTCTTTATTCAGCATTTTGCGCAGGAAGTTGAAAAATTTTCTTAAAAATATGCATAATATTAAGAGTTTTAATTTTAATAAAATGTATGAATATTTATTACGTACTTAAAAATGCAGCAAAAGAAATTATTCACTAATATTTATTATATCACAGGTCATTTATCTATTTTCTAAAGTTATAACATAGTTTAATATTTATATGATTTTTTGATGGAATTTTTTCTACAATGGACTATATGCTTTATTCTAATAGAGTCTATAGTAAAATATTTTGTTATTCTCTTACTGGGGAAATTTATCTCTAAGCTGAAGAAAATCATGATTTGAAAATATTCTTCTTTAACCCTTTGACGCACTGTATGTTATTTTTAAGTGGTGACCATTTTATTATGGAGGCACCTAGTAGGCAACCACCGTTACCTCCTATGAAGGGAAGGACAGTTTCACATCCATGCCTTCTCCAGGATTCGAACCCAGGCCCTTTGGTATCGCAGTTGGGCTCCCCTAAATACTATACCGTCTGGGTAAACTTCCTGTAATTGCTGTGTCGAGAACACCGACTAACTTGTCAATTGAAATTTTTACGTTTTCAATAATCTCTTTGTTACTTTCTTCACTATCGGAAGTGCAAGGGTAAACAGTATATCATTTCGGATCTTTGAGGTCCAATAGTAGATCATTCTGGATGATGGACATCTGGATTACGGACTTTGTACAGTAATATTATTTTTCGATTATATAATTAAGGAATTTTTTTTTTATTTTATTATTTATTTATTTGAAGGAGATATTTTCCATTTGCACTTAAATATACACCGTATATTGCTTCTAGTGAAATTACACATGGCATTTCAAATGCGCTCTTTTTATTTTAGGATCATTTTTCATTTCTTCTGAGGAAGTCCAAGATTAACACTTTTTTGTACATGCATACTTAAAACAACAGAAATTACAGCTCTTCACTTTCTTCATAAAATTTACAACAAATAATTAATAATTAATATTAATTCTAAACAATATAATGATCATAATATTATTTTCTGATTAAAGAAAAAATAATTTCCTAGTCTTTAACATGATTTTTAAACAATTAACTATTATTAAAATTTTCACAAATAAGAAAAAAAATTTGCCACGGTAGAAGGCATTTCTTAAATTACTTCAGAATTAACAAAAAGTTCTTTTAGTCAGCTTATGCAATATTAATATATAAATGCAATAAATTATTATCAAAATAGATAAGCATAAAACCTGGATAAGGTGCTTAGAGTGTAGGAAGTGCGTACTCCAGTTAAATCAGCTGTCAAGCTATCCTTTACAGTGATATCACTGTTGTTTCCAACATTATGCTATGCAGAATAAAGAAAATACATCTTATACAAAAAAGATACTATATGCAAAAGAAATATAATTTGATTTGGATACTTTTTATATTATAAGTATAATACACATAAAAGGTGTTACCTGATAACAATCAGTGCAACCATAATAACCTTCTGACATTCCAAATATTATGCTATTTGGTTTGAAATTTTTACCCTCTTTTGGAATCTAAATCAAATAAATAGTAAATACAAAAATTAATTCAAAATCTAAATAAAGATATAAAGATATAAATTTAAAATTTAAAAAAGTAAATATGTAAGTAATAGCCATGCAATAAAAATAAATTACAAAATAATTTAACCACAAATTTTAACTCTTGGCAGCACTTTCTTAAGTATTTAAATAGTGGAGGAATGTCAATGCAGCAAAATGTTTCAAGATTTGAAGTAAAAGAGAGATGCAAATCATAACAGATGTTCTCAGTTCTATAAATAAAATATTTTTCTCTGACAACATCTACATACGTGTTAAAAATATCACTAGAAATAAATACAGTCTTCACTTTATTCTCAAATTATGCTAGTTACTTTCAAATTAATTGAATAGTTTTCCCTTCTTCTTACTAGATAATTAAATTTGTGAATAATTAAGATTTTAAAAGTACATAAAATATCAGTATTTATTACAAACTTTTCAATTGCTCATACTTCTAAACACAGATTGTCACATTATGTAACAGCACAGGTGCAGTCTTATTAGTTTACAACAAACTATTGGATTCACTGATTATCTAATTTTAAATTACAGTTAGAGAGCCATATTTTGTAAAGTTCTGATCTGCAACACAAAATTAAATTATAACAACTCCATTCACCTACTTTATCAGAAACAAAATTAATAAATCAATCACCTATTTTAATTATTAATTAAACTTAAGATGAAGGAGGAATTGTTCACAAATTTTATTTGCTTAGCTATGATTCATACAAAAGTAAACATCATAAAGTACCTGTTCAAGATGATGAAAACCAGTCCTTACAAGCAGAAGCAGCGAAATTAAAAAAAAAAAAAAAAAAAAAGATTTTTTTACATTTATATTTTTATGATTCAATGCTTTTTTATCTTTGCAATTCCTGAATTCTAACTTTACATTGAAATTAACATTCCCCAAGACATTTACTGTCCAGATAAACATTTGATATATGATTTTCCAGATAAACATTTGATATACATATTGGTAATACCATATTTACTCATGCATTTTCAGGCTAAATTTACTAATTTTATCCTTTGAAAGTTAGTAAGGGGAAAATTATTATTTCTGAAGACAGCTTAAAAGAAGTTAGCAGATCAAGAACAGCACATGAATCTCATATAATTAATATTACCATTCCATTTTCTAAAAACTTACATGTGTATTCTGTTCATATCTTGTATACCACTACCATAAATTAGAAATATCTCAATCAGATGCAGAGAGAAAAATATGTGAGTAAATAAAATGATGTTCAACTTATTCAATTCTATCAAAATGATCATGTTCCATAATCCATTTCCATTTAAGTTGAAAAAAATTTTACACTAAAACTTTATCTTAAATATTATATAAAATCTTGCACTATTTAAAAAGAAGATCTATTTTTGTATAAAGTACAAAAAGTTTCCCTGCTAAAGCAAATTCAATTGAGGGGACTCCATTCAAAAAAACATACATGAAATTTCTTAAATAATTATTTAAAAATAACTAAACCATACTACACTCACAAAATATAGTCACCTTTTATACATTCTTATCTTTCACACAAATGGACTGAAAACTTTTTTTTTAAAACAGTTGTTAGATTGAAGATAAGAATGATTTCAGTTTCTAAAAAATATTTAAATAATTAGATTATCAGAAGAACTTAAATACCATTAAAAAGTCATACTGGTTCTTGCCTAGCCCCCTCCCCCCAAATAGAATTTAAATATTAGTTAAAGCTTTGAGGTTGGTTGGTAGAATTCCTGCTGCTTAAACTATAAGGTTATCATGCACCAAATACACGGTTCATTACTTCATTATCTAAGAAGATACATCAAATTCAGATAATTAATTAAATATAAAACCAGATAAAATCTCAGTACATATAAGACATAAAACAAAATAAGTTATTTAAAAAACATTCAAATTAAATAATAACAACCAGTTTTTTCAAATACTGAAATTAACGAGATTAAAACTGAAAATCATGAGATTAAAATTGAACTATTTTTCAATTAAAAGATCAACAGGTATGTCAGAGCTATTAAAATAATTTAAATGTAGACACATAAAGTGTACATATTATATACTGGTCACCAAAATTTTAAAGGATAATGAGAAAAAATATGCTCACTAAGTTCATGTTGCAAACAATGCCCTGTGCCATAATTATTTATGTTAATTAAATACAAGTCAATGCAAAATTGCACTTCCATGCATATGTTAGTGGTGGAAATATATATATTTGGTGATTGACAATGCATTGTGGTGCACAGTGGACACATGTTAGAAATCCAATCTATAGTGCTGTTTAAAGTGAATGTGATTTCTGAGAGTGATCAGTATTCAGGAGTTATGGCTCAAAGGCATAATTTAAGTTAAGGTCAAAAGTGCCGAATAATTCATACAATTTAGGGAAGTCAAATACAAATGGAGATTGACCAAAATTTGAATATTCCTCAAAGTATCATATCAAGAGTTTAAAGCTGCTTTTTAAGCACTAGACCAGTTGATGGACAGCCTGGTCAAGGGAGACCAAGAGCAACAACTGCATCAGAACCCCATTTTCTATCATTGTTGGCTTGAAGAAAACAGGAAGCAACTACAACAGATTTGACTTTAGACCTTCAGGCTGCCACAAGAACTCAAATTAACTATTCTACTGCCACATGAAGGCTTAAAGAGGTTTACCTATTTGCGAGAAAACCAATAGTTTGTCTCCCACTCACTCCAGCTTCCTAAAAGGCCTGTTTAAACTGGTGCCATTGCCTTATTCAATGGAGCCAAGACGACTGAGCCCAAGTATTCTTTACTGATGAGTCCAGGTATAGTCGGAACAGTGAATCTAGACATGTTTTGATCTGAAGATAGGAAGAAACCAGCTTCCTTTCCCTTGTAGTGAAATATCCCGTTTTCATGACTGCAGTTTAATGCTTTGGAAAGGAATCATGATAAATGGCTGCACCGAGCAGCATATCTTTAAAGGATTATATGAGGTGGTTATTGCAGCACCTTGGAGATATGAAGATGAAGTATTAGAACTCCATGTTAGACTGTTTACAGGTGCTGTTGGCCCAGAGTTTTTGCAAATGGATGTTAATGCTCGGCCTCAATGAGCATATATGGTGTCAGAATACTTGCAAACAAAAGCTATCATTCAAATAGCTTGAAAACCTTATTCACCCAGCTTGAACCCGATTGAGCATATGTGGGATGCCTTAGACGCCGAATTTTCATGCGCCAAATTCCTCCCTGGACCCACCAGGAGCTAAAAAGTGTACTTTTAGAAGAAAGGCGTGAAATTCCATAAGACTTGATTAACACTTTGGTAAAGCCTATGACATCAAGATGTGAGGTATGCAATATCTGCTCGAGATGACCATACAGCATATTAGAGAAAAACATTTTATAAAACAGGTGACTTAATTTTTCCACCATTGTATGTGAAATATGTGATGGAAATATACACAGAATATGTGGATGGAAATTTCCATAAATTTGGTTTTAATTTCAATACTTTGCAAATAATCAACTCCCAAACATTGTAAAATATATTAATTAATACTTTATACCTATTTTCATTAATAATTTTTCATTAATTATCAGTTATGTTTTACTTCTGTCATATCCTTTAATTTTGATGACCAGTGTACCTTGAGCAAATGAGTTCACTTTCAGCTTTTAGAAGATAATTTTGTGTAACACAAGAATGGCCAATTCTAAGTCAAGAGAACTTCCTCTCTTCAGCTTCTATTAAGCTTCCCAGTATTCCACACTCGAGTTTATGCTTCTCAACTTGCTGTGAAACTGAACATCCCAGAGTCACTGACGACGAAATACAGCCTGATGACAGAGCTAATATCTTTTAAAAGGAACAAGCTGATTGAACAGTTTAATGGCAAACTAGCTATGATGTCTGCTAGCGAACCGAATTTTATTCCCACAAGTCTGGGAACCCAGCAGTAAAGTATCTGATAACCATGCTCCTTCAAATTCAGTTTTATCACATCAACAACTACTGCATTCTGCATGTCAGATAATTTTTCTAGAGCTTTCTGGGCACTAAATACGTCCATATAAACTTCTTACTATATTGTTTCGAAATGAAGGATATAGCATAATATACAGGAGATAATTCAGAGGTTTTGGGCTCAGCATAAATCATGCAAACAAATGTCCTCCATATGATTAGCTCCTTTCAACTCATCTGTAAATATGAGAATATACCTGCATTATCTTTGCCCATGTTCAGAAAGAGTTGTCTGATCATTAATAGTATTTCATTTCTAAAGATGATGAAAAGCATCAAAGAAGCTGCATTTGCACTTGATCCCAAGGTCAAATTTCAAAATGTTTTACTGCTTGGCTATTTACTGCATCAGACATGCTATGCTAGACATGCTTCAATCAATGGAAGACCCTAAAAGAGAAGAAGGTACACAAAATACCCATGCTTCAAACAGATGTTCACCAGCAGCATTCAATAGCAGCTTACATGGGTGGTCAGACTGCAATAAAATATTGAAATAATAATGAAGAATCAGTTGCTCGTTCTTCAACCAACGTGACGATTCATAGCAATAAACATAAAAACTCTGGACTGGAAATGTTCTAAACACTTTGGAACAGATATACAGAGCATGGTGATGAAAAGAATCGTGTTTCAATAATAAAATGGTCGTGTAAAGCCATAATCCAATTTTGAGCGAATAAATGCAAAACAATGAACAATGATCTGTGCCTCAAGTGGTATTTGCTAAGATATTTAAAAACTCAATGTTTTGAAACATTTCTTTCTGAGGTACAGAATATGTAGATGGACAGTCAACTTCACTTTGGATGCAGCAAGAATCAAAGATCCCTGAAGGTGAAACTCAGAATAAAGATTATATTTTCTACATAAGTGGGTACACACAGTTTCTTGTTTTTAAAATACAAATCCATGTTTATTTGACCATTTCTGGATCCTCTTAAGAGCAATCTGCAACTGTATGTAACATATTTCAGATACCTGCCCCACGACAACTTACACGAAGGTCATCAACATACCATGAACCTGAGATGATTGAGTCACTTAAGAACAGAATTTATTTTTAACCCTTTCGCACCTAACGGGACACATACGTCCCAAGCAAATTAAAAAAAATACTCTTGGGATAGAAACGCTTCTCTGTCTAATGGGAGACTTTCCCACCAGTCCTGCCAATATTTTTGAAGGTATTTTCATTCACAGAACATAGATGGCACTACCGTACATAATGCAATTCAAGCAATTTTGAAGTGTTGTAGCAGCTCATTCCATACTCTACGAACGTAAATAGTTTAGTTTTGGAAAATACCGCCTATTTTCAATTAAAATTTGATTTATCCATAAATCAAAGGCCAGATAAGTTACTCACGAAGCGGATTACCTCTAATAAACTGATAAGTGGCAAAGTTTTATTTCTGTTTTTATTTTCGAGACATATGTGTCCCTCTCGTCTTGAATAGTGGGAACACATTGTCCCAACAGTCCTATGTGATCATTTCTCTAGATATTATATTTTTCGGTTACTTTTGAAATAGTTGCTTATTATTTTTAATTTAAGCATATATTAATTCAATCTAAAATGACTCGACGCCGGGGACTTACTAATGAAGAAATCAAAAAAATTTTAGAAGAGTCAGATGACGAAGATATTGATTTGGATGATGAAAGAGACAATCCCGATTTTCAAGATCCAACACACAATTTGCAGTACTCATCCGATTTAGACGAGTGTGAAATGGATATCGATCATTCCCCAAAATACAAAGAACAGCGGTGCTTTGAGTAGTATTTTTTCGCCTATTGATGAGCGCAGTGGTCAACTCATGGATTGCGTTACTGCGAACTCAAACATCGAAAAATCCCCGCTTCTTGAATTCATTGTACCCCTTGCAGAAGCCTTGATGGCGTCCGGAAAGCTCAATGCACAGTATCAACGCCGTAGAGGAACTGGACGCCCATCCAAAACATCACGAAGCTCACAAAATGTTGGTGACCATCTGCCAGTAACAACAAAAACACAACGGCGGTGCCGTAAATGTGCACAACAAAAGAAGGAATCGCGCACTAAAATAATGTGCACAATGAGTAATGTCGCATCGTGCATTGATTGTTTCAAACCATACCATTCGTAATTAAATTTTTATTACTAGAAAAATCATTGGTTTTCTTTACAAAATTACTCATTGAAGACTACTGGGACACATATGTCCCAGCGGTCAGGACTGATGGGACATATATGTCCCGGTCCTAAATCAATGTTAAAAATTTTTCTAAAAATATAACATCTTAATTTTTAGCATTCTAGAGTGCCCTACTCATAGTTTATGTTATCAAAATTGTTCTGTTGTAAAAAAAAAAAAAAAAAAAAAAAAAAAAAAATCATCGCAAAAGGGTTAAATTGAATAAGGTAATGCTCAGAACACAGCCTCTTCTTGTACAAAGACATCTCACAAAATACAACCCATCCTGGCTTGAAAAGTCCTTGCCCCCCAAAAATTTTGAATGAAAATAGACAAGTTGCCACACAAACCATAGATATGAACATCACACAGAATACCATATTTCCCTTACTTGTCATAAAAAAACACCCTGTCTAAAAAAAAAAAAAAAAAAAAAACAATGACAAAGGAACAGAAGTTTCTAAAAGGAGTATATTATCAATGGTCATTCTTCCTTTTGCAAAAACCACTCTGATATGAGAGGTTACATTACCCCCTCCCCCAAGGTAACAGATAAAGCAGCAATTTATCATTTTTTTTCAAAAAGATTATATAAACAACTGGTAAGGGCTATTAGCGAGTAGATGGAGATTATTTGGGTCTTTCTCTGGATTAGCTATTGAAATGGCAACAGCTTTCTTCCATGCTTTAGGAAAAGTATACTTCCGTATTCGATTCTAAAGAGCAAGAAGGACTGACTGACAGAATAGATGTCTTAGCATTTCATAATTGACACTATCTAGACACGAGGACATGACTAACAATGCCTTCTTCAGTTCAAGGATGGTAAAATTGGCAATACATTTCTGTTATCAGGACTGGGTGGCCATTATGACTTTTATTTTGACAATGCTGTTTTTTTTTTTTTTTTTTTTTTTTTTTGTTTGTTTGTTTTGTGGGGAAGAAAATGTTAGGGAATATTTAGCACCACAAGAATACTCATTTCATCCAAGAACATACTTTCATGTTGCCTGGGCTTCTAGATTTCATGTTTTTAATATTTATGGAGTTCTGCTTTATTATTTTCAACTGATTAACTTCCTTCTCTGTTTTCCATTTGGGACATATTCTTGAGAATGCAGTGTACTCCCCCTTTTGGTTTACGCATGCTGCACATTGCAAGTATCATTATCATGACCATCCACAGGTAAGTTTCCCCAGCATAACATCTTTGAGTAACCAGAACACTGACATTAAAAGCAGTGCAAGGAGTTGGGTACATAAGGTCTAACTTGGAAGTGCAAGTACCCAGCTTTCACACTTTTTAGGAGATCAAGAAAACTGAAGGGCAGGATAAATGCTTTGTGTCAATCAACTGACTACCTTTACGCATCTTGATTCGCCTAGCAGCACGTGCATTCTGGTC
Organism: Stegodyphus dumicola; assembly: GCF_044657685.1. Lineage (NCBI taxonomy): Eukaryota > Metazoa > Arthropoda > Arachnida > Araneae > Eresidae > Stegodyphus > Stegodyphus dumicola. Next base: position 180,317,992 of record NC_140768.1, read on the forward strand.
CGATAGTTCAGTTACTAATTCTTTCTGATAGGCATAAAAGTTCCCCTTGAGATGATGCTTCTACTGTAATTAAGGATTCCATGTACTAACACATTTACATCAATATGAACAAGTGTGGTTAAATTCAGAACAGTTAGTGACTTATTGGGTCTAGAAGAATAAATTTCAATCAGGTGTGTGTGGTGTAGCAGTGGTGTATTTAATTTTGGTAAAGCACACTAGGGCTATCTGCCTAAAGGGAGGGATGCCTTCGTGGAGGACTTTCTAAGGGAAACTGGCTCATATACACATTACACATGGCGAAAACCATGAAAACACCCATGCAGCCAGCCCGTTCACTGGATTCGAACCTTGGACCGAACTACCAGTGTTCAGCGACTTTACCGCTTGGCCGCTGTTGGGCCAAATTTCAATCAGGAGCTGTTTCATATGCTTTGGTTCTCTAGCATGCTTATAGATTTGTTGATTCAGAATGGGGACATTATTTTGCAACTCCCTAGAAGGATTTGTTATTAGAATATAGTGACGAAGACTCTTATCAGGAGTAGCATTGCAAATAATGTTTGTTTTTGCTTTTTGCAAAGAAAGCAAAAACTTTAAAAAAATTCAGATTCAGCATTTTGATTTGAATGAGTCATTTTCAAGAATAAAGATTTGGACATGGTAGGTTCAGCCAACATGGAGTTCAGCAAGGGAAGAAGATCCCTCAGACAGGAGTAACCGGATCTATATGCAAATTGAAGCCATACAGCCAGCTTCCTCAAAAGCAGGAGCTCCCACGAGCTCATCCTCATGCTTCTGACACTAGCAAAAACAGCAAAGTGAATGAAGCAGAGGCCAAAGCAATGTGTTGGGGACAGCACCTCACCAGCCATACAGATCTCCATGCATGGTTTGGTTTATTTAATTATGGCAAAGCATACTAGGGCTATCTGCCTAGGGGGAGGGATGGAAGACTTTCTAACTCCATGCACGGAAAACGTATAGGCAGTTTTCTCTTCATGAAAAATTGGAAACAAAGGGATTTACACCATCTCATGTTCAGCCCCAATCCCCAAAAAGGAAAACCACATGGGAAAATGGGGAAAGGCACAGATAAGGAGAGTTGAAAATGGAAGGAGGAAAGATCACTAAGGCTACAGAATCATGACCTCAGTCTTACCAAGAAATTGATCCCTTGAAGGGCTAGGGTACCTCAGATTTGCCACACCCGCTCTCACAAAGAGCGAGTCCCGGATGGCAAAGTTTGAGGTTCAGATATAAATTTCAAATTACAATATATATGAACCATGCAATTTAATAAGCTAATTCAGTATTACTTGGAGTAAATCATGAAAATTTAAACTTTCCTAATAATAAAAACAGGATTTAAGGTTAAGCTTTTAATCATGATAATTAAGTACTATTTATACAAAAGTAGAAAAGTATTCATAAACATACCTGTACTTAATCTATATAAAATTTCTATTAGATATGGTATACAATTTCTAAAACAAATCTGTGATAAATAAGTATTTAATTCTGTTTCTTGGCTACAACAAAAATAGAAAAGTATTCATAAACATACCTGTTCTCCTAGGAACACAAGGCCAGAAAAAAATACGACCCACTCTATAAGAAGTTGCTTTTCTCCAGCCATATTCCATATTCTAACTGAAACATCTGTGAAAATTCTTAAGGACAGATTACAGACAAAAGAAAATACAAATTATATTCCAACACAATGTTGTATTTATGACAGCTGATTTCAATTTAAAATAGTAAATATAATTTTTTTTTTTTTTTTTTTTTTTTTTAAATTTTGCTCTAAATAAAACATTTTTTATTTATTTCTAGTTTGAAAAATCTGAATACCCACACATGCTTCTTGAAATATACAGCAATTAGCCCACTAACATGAAATTAAAAATATCATAAATTAAGCATATGTTACTCATGAGCACAGAAATTGCTGAATTTCTGTAACACTCATTGCACATTCTGTAGTTACACACAAAAAGTCAAAATAATCCAACTTTGCCATAACACTGTCTGCTGCACATGCATGTTTACAGATACTATTGCTTTAGTCATGCAATTGCATCATTTTCGTTGTGACAGTGTAAGCATGATTACTCTGCTACAAGTATGTCTCTGTAAACACAGAAAAACTACTGCATATGAGCAGAATCTCTGCCAACTCCAAACTTATGTATGAATCTGATGTTAATATACTACCGATAGAGTAGTTACTCATGAGCATAAGCTTAGGAACCTCGAAGTTTATGATCTCCAGATAGTTGAAAATGTGGGATAAATACCTGCTTAAACCTGTTAAACAATAGAGATAGCCATATTCCATCACCTGCAACCAGCATATGCTACAGAAGATCAGAGCAATAATCCGATTGCTCTAATCAAAAGGTGTGTTGGTCAGAAATTTACCAAAATATGAAAACAGTGCTGAGATTTTATATAAGAGGATTTAGAAGATGTGCAAAGAAGGATCAAGACACCCATCAACTTAAATTACTAATAAGATTCAGTTAATCTTCAGAAGTTCAGATTAATGCTTATAGTGACATGCTAATGACTAATTTTTAAAAATAATGTAGCAGTTTTGCAGACAGAGAAACAATGATGTAGCAAAGATTTAAAAATAAAGGAAGAAAGAAATAATTTGCAGAATTTTAGAAAGTGAGACTAAATGCTACAATGTGTGAGATTTCATGATGCAACATGCTTTCTACTAGATATTTATACTTTTAGCAAAACTAAAATGGGTTTTTATCTATTAAAAATCAACAAACTTTGAGGGATAATGAAAAATATATATGTGCATGTGTTAAAGGAATGCATAAGCTTGTATGCTTAGGATAAAGTTCTCAAAATGAAGATAAACTTGTCAAAAAAAAAAAAAAAAAAAAAAACGAATCCTTTACAGTGAAATGTTCTTAACAGAAAAAATAGGTTACAATATGATAGACAAATTTCTATTACACTGAAAGCTTATTTTTTCCTCCACTTTCCTTTAATCAATATTGGTAATAAATATGAATCAAGAAGAAAACTCACTCTGAGAAATGATGATGGTTTAATTTTTTTAATATGTAGAATACAAATTAAAAATTTCAAAATAATTATTTATGAAATTCCAAAATATAGTAAGGTATATATTCCAAAATATAGTAAACTGGCAACAACAACATCTCACCAGTGCCATGAATTATAATCGTAACATGCAATTACTGATATACTTAACAACTTTCTCTCAAAAACAGTAAATAATAATGTAAAAAATATATTTAGCATAATAAATAAAAATTAAAATCCAAAATTTAAAGCACATCTTTTTGATCATTTGTTAAATTCAAAGCACTTTCCCAGAAATTCTCTCTTAGCTAAGAAATGATCAATTTACCTTTATTAAAAATCAACCTCAGAGGTACATTTTATATTCAAACCAGTTTTAGTTAGGAAGAACCTTCTATGATTTATTATAATTTTGAATTATATCTACACAGTCAAAAAAACACAGCTGCATTAAATTCAACCCTTTATAGCACCCGAGCAAAATAAATTAGCTCTCCAAAGTATAATAACTAAGGACGGAGAAAATCTACAGAAATATATCATCATTTAAAAGCAAACCTTAATTTTTACAGTACATTTTTCTATTTAAAAGCCAACACTCATAAAGTTAGAACTCTTAACTCACTTATTGGAAAATCAACTGCAGGATTCACAAAAGCTGGCATTAAAATAGCAAGTGTTCGTAATCCATACAGCTAAAAAATCCATAATAATGTATAAATAAATAGCATGCATTCTCACCATTATGCTATAATTAGCTGCCAGAATCAGATAAAGTGAAGATTTTACCAGCAATAGGAATATCTAACCAGGTAAGGCAAGTAGAACTGAATTCGAAAATATGAAATTTAAAGTTTTTTTTTAATATATTTTATGTCCACCTTTTCATTTTTTTTTTCCATTTTATTAAATTTGTGATACTATAAAAAATATAAAGACCAAAAATCATTACTGTCTTCACCCCCTCCAAATAAGATTTATGAATAGAAAATATAAAAAAAAATATGAACAAAATTACTCTATCTAACAAGCTTTTTTTAAATAAAGAACAGACTAAACAACAAAAAGAATTCGTACAGCTTTACATTTTGCTATTTTTTTTTTTTTTTTTTTTTTTTTTTTTTTTTTTAGATCAAGAAGGATACGAGAAGAAGCTGTATCTACATTTTCAGGAAAGTTACTACTCTCAAAGTCTTTCCATGATGGATTCTATGGTAATAAAATATATGTATGCATCAGTGATTTTATCGCAAAACAAAAGGAAGCACAAGAATGGCTCTTAATTTAAAGAAGGGACAGTATTAATAAAATAAATATTTAAAAACATACCAATGTATCAGGAATAATTTCACTATTGTAGAAAGCTAAAAGGATGAAAAAATACTGCTTTAAGAATATTAAAATGATAAATGGCATATTATTATACATAGATATGTACAGAAATATGACATGCAAATGGGTTTGTCATTTTTTGATTTGCTGCTTACTCTTCCATTATTTGTTTATGAGCAACAAAATATAAGGTGCACATATTAAAAATATGTATACAGTCACACACAGATATATTTGTGCTCTGCATGCTAATCTCTGAAATTTATTTCTAGGATAAATGCAAAATCGTATGTTTCAACCTACAACATGAAGCAATTTATATATTTTATTTTTCAAACATAAAAACAGCTTCATTTAAAGATATTTCTGATTAAATACAGAGATAAAAATACAGAAACAAAGAATCTAATTTAATTTGGTTACTTGATTATGGCAAAGAACATCATGGCTATTTACTGAAGGAGAAAGATGCTTTTGTGGAGAATTTTTTAAGCGAATTGGCTCATATATATGTTAAGAATGGAGAAAACCACGAAAGTGCCAATGCAGCCGTTGTTTGCCTGAAACAGAGCACAGGTCAAACTTCAGCGACCATTTTGGCACTGGTGGGTTTAGCAATATTTAAATGCATAAAAGGAACACCAATCCATGGAAACACATAATATATAGTCTCATTCCCAATTATTTTTCCCCAACTTCCTTTCATAGTGCAAATATGCATTATTGAGTTTTTAGCAATTAGGCACTGAAGTAAAAAAAGATGCCCGCTCTTTTACAGTATCGAATAAATAATATTATTGAATAAAATGAGGTTTTTTTTTTTTTTTTTTTTTTTTCCATTTCAACAGAAAACCATATGATATACCCTATTAAATGCAGAAATTATATGGAACAAAATCTACCTGAATTGATCTATGAAAAGGAAACATAATTATCCTAAATTATCCAATATTTATATATAAAAAAAGTGCTCAATGCTATGCAACCATAATTAACGCATAAGCATTTATAAGATAATATTTCAATGCATGCTTTATAAAAATAGCAGTTAAATTTAACTATAAGCATTTTGATGTTTATTTTAAAAACATAATTCAGGTTATTCTGAATGTTACCAAAATAAATCTAAGATTTTTCATAAAAATTTGAAAAATGATTTACTTTGCGGAATAACATTAAGACATTGCATATTTGTAAATTAATTTACATGAACTTATTTCAATAGTTCTGTAGGAATATATTTCCTTCCTCTTAAAACTTCATTACCTATCATATCATCTGGAATATTCTGATGATTTTCAAATCAAATGGTGTTTTTTTAAACTTATTTTGTTACTACTAATAAGGAGAGATTATTATCAAAATGAATACTAAGGTCTTCTGCTTACATTGCGTAAATCTAGCATGTGTTGTGGTATAATGTTTGTTTTGGCTCTGTGTTAAGAATGAAAGAGCTAAAAGCTCATTTCTATATCACATCATACTTTTATTTTAAAAGAACAAACAAAAAAATGCTAGAGACTGTTAGTAAAACTTCTGCTATATATCAACAAAATGCTATCTCTGACAATACAGTTTGAAGTGGTTTGAGAAGTTTAAGTGTGAAAATTTTAGACTTGAAGATGATGCTTGCTCTGGGTGATTATTTTCTATAAACAAGGACCTATAAAAGAAGCTACAGCTGAAAATCCACATTATGCAGTTATGAAACAATCACAGATTAAATATTCCAAGAACGTACAATAAATTATCATTTGAAAAAGATCATGTATGCAAGTTATTAAAATTAGGGATACCTCTCCAACAGACCAAAGACTTTACAAAGATACCACAAAACTGCCATGAGAAAGAGGTATTTTCTTAATTTTAATGCCAAAAAACCCTTGTACTTTATACATGGATTTACGTAATTTTAATATATAATACTTAAATTTTTTTGAGATATTTCAAGATGCATGCATGCATATATATATTTTCTTAAAAACGTGATAAAAAGTGTCCTAGGAAATAAACAGCCTGACCAGTCAGAAGGTTAACACAGCAGAATATGCTTGTTTCAAGTTTCGGCATGCGATTTCTCTGCTGAAAAGAAATAAAGAAGCTCATTTTTTAAAAAAAATAACTCATTACTGAAGATAAGGATACTACAGAATAACATTAGAAGCAAAAGGTCATAGGGTAAGCCAAAAGAATCTCCTTAGTAATATTGAGAGAGGAGCTGCAGCTCCCCCCAAAAAAGGAATGCTTTATGTATAGAGGAAATATAAGGGACTGCATACTATGAACTGTTGCCACCAAATCACACAATAAACTCAGAAAAATACTCTTCTCAAATAGCATTTTTAAAAGAAAACATAGAAACAAAGTAGCTAGAACTGACCAATGACCCCCCTTCCACTTCAATGAATGTCAGAGACTTAATATCGCTAGGGTGTTTTCTGTCACCCCAACTCATATTCATCAGACCTTGTCAACTTGGATTTTCATTTCTTCAGATCATATAAAAATTCTCTGAATGGTATAAAGTTTACTATAGTCAAAAGTCGTTAATCCGGACTCGTCGGGACTTCGGCGATTCCGGATTATAGATCATCAAGTTTAAATCTGGTAAGATGGCATGCAGAAATTACAAAATTAAAAATATGAAACCATAATTTATGAAATAAAGAACAATTATGATCTAAAGGGCATCAAAATTTATAAAAAGAAAAAGCTTAATATTTATTTGTTTACTTTATTAAACATTTCTTTCGATGTAAGTTGTTTGAGTTGCTTCATTTCATGTGACAATACTTTCTCTCTAATTCTATTAAACAGACATAATTTCTTGTTTAGTTACAAAGTTCTGCTGTTCAAGTCCTATAATTGCTGTGTCGAGAATACCGACTAATTTGTCAATCGAAATGTTTTCGTTTTCAATAACCTCTCTGCCACTTTCTTCACTGTTGGAAGCGAATTGTAATGACGAGGAACTTGATTTAAATCATATCAAAGATGGAGTACATCGAGATGAAATACTACATTTAGTAAAAAATTATAAGCCAAATAAAATAAAAACATCTGCCCTGAAGATAAGGACAGTGCTGACGGATCAACTTCCAATTCATTGCGCGCTGCGGCATTCTTTTTTTTTTTTTTTTTTTTGAGAAAATGTACTTTAGTGTCTGCTTAACATACGTACCAAGTTTCATAGTTCTGGGTCTACCTATCTTTGCACTATACAGAACACACACAATCTCTTTTAGTATGGGTTTTTAGTATGGGTGTATGAATGCCCAATACTGGTTTTCATAGAAATAATAAATGACATCTTAACAGTAAATGCTTTTCCACACTCTTACACAAAAAAATCTTGTAAAAGATTATTATAATTCTATAACACAAAGTATCCCAATTGAGTTATCCTGCTTAAGTCATTAACAGTTTATTCACATAGGATTTATTAAATTTAACTTAACAGTTACATTTCTGAAGTGAAGCTTTTAAGATATTAGTTATTTTCTCTATTTCTTTTAACTACATCTGTTACTTTATATCAATTTTTTATCACCTTGTTTATTTATGACTTTTTATTCCAGCATAAATAAACATATTACATTTACTTTTGGTAATGCCAGAAAATTATACAAATACTGGAAATTTTTATTGAAGTATAAACCTACATTTTTCTTTACCAGCTATTCAATATTTACATGACAGGAGAAAGAAAAGGTTAATAACTTTTTTTAAAATCTTAATACCCTAGAAGTTTTGAAATACTCTGCTATAGAATCTAGCTGAAAGTAACAGATATATAATGAAAGTAAAAGAATAAAAAAGCTCACTAATAATTTCTCACTTAAGAAAAAAAAAAAAATACCGTATAATATACACACACACACACACATGTATGCAAACTTCCTCATGCAGTTTAATCTTTTGATTATTCTAAAAATAAAAAAATGTAAGCTATCAATGTTGCTATCAAGCAAAAGATAATAATAAAAGAAATTAGATTAAGAATAAATGAAATTACAAACTGATACTACATTATAACAACAACCTTATCTGCAAGAGAACATAAAATAAGATATGACAAATCATTATCTTTATTAATATACAATGACAACTGTTTCAATACAAAAAATGATGTCCAGTATATTTCAGAATTGTATAGTACTACTAAAACTTAATTTCAGAAACATGCGAAGAAACTTTAAAAGGAAGATAACCAACATACAAATACAGTCAAAAGTCTTTAGTCCGGACTCGTCGGGACTTCGGCGATTCCGGATTATCGGTTTTTTCGGATTATAGATCATCAGTTTAAATCTGGTAAGATGGCATGCAGAAATTATAAAATTAAAAATATGAAACCATAATTTATGAAATAAAGAGCAATTATGATCTAAAGGGTATCAAAATTTACAAAAAAATCTTAATATTTATTTGTTTACTTTATTAAGCATTTCTTTCAATGTGCGCATGCATAAAGCATACATTACGCATAGTTGAAATTAGAAAATTGCAACTAGAAAACTATTTGATGTGTATTCGTGATATTTATAATGACGACGAATTTGATTTAAATTATATCAAAGATGGAGTACATCAAGACGAACTACTATATTTAGTAAGGAATTATAAGCTGAATAAAATAAAAACATCTGCCCTGAAGATAAGGATAGTGCTGACAGATCAACTTCCAGTTCATTGCATGCCACACTGATGAATGACTGCCACTGACTGAATGAGAATAAAAAAAAAAAAAAAAAAAAAAGACTGTCCTTGCAAATTTGTAATGGATAGCTAATAACTGCTTTAGAGCTATACATATGGTTACTTTTTCACAATCAAAGGAAGTACCAATGTATCCCACAGGTGGGTAAAAAGAAAAAAATCTGATGTGTACACCACATGAGTTCCTTGTATTGAATATTAAATTATATGCATTTTTCTTGCATTTAATTTAAACTTATTTGATTGAATTAAATCTACTTCATCAATAGAGCATAAACCACAATGGAATAAATGCACTATTTAAAATTCACTATACAGTCAAAAGTCGTTAATCCGGACTCGCCGGGACTTCGGCGATTCCGGATTATAGATCAACAGTTTAAATCTCGTAAGATGGAATGCAGAAATTCTAAAATTAAAAATATGAAACCGTAATTTATGAAATAAATAACAATTATGATCTAAAGGGTATCAAAATTTACAAAAAAGAAAGCTTAATATTTATTTGTTTACTTTACTAAACATTGCTTTCAATGTAAGTTGTTTAAATTGCTTCGTTTTAAGTGATAATACTTTCTCTTTAATTCTATAAACAGACATAATTTCTTGTTCAGTTACAAAGTTTCGCTGTTCAAGTCCCGTAATTGCTGTGCCGAGAATACCGACTAACTTGTCAATCGAAATTTTTTCGTTTTCACTAACCTCTCTGTCACCTTCTTCATGTCTTTATCCATTTTTTGCAGCAATTCCACTTTTTGTTTGATGAACATCGAAACATACTTTCATTTTGTACGATCCTTTGGGAGCTCCAGCATCGGAAATTCTATTTGACATAATCGAAAGTTAAAGTTTACTTTTATAAAATTGCTCTTACAGTCTGCAAAAAATGATAAGCAGCATCCAATTCAAAGATTAAGGAACAACGCAATCATCAACATTAACTGAAATAGATAATTTTAGCTTATACCGTCCGTTATACATTAAACGCGCACGCGAAAACGTATTCTGTTTCATGTGCGCATACTCATATGCGCAGTCGTAAAGGTCTTACGCACACGCGTAAACGCCTATGCGCATGTGTCAACGCAGCGCATGCGCAGAAACTTTTTAGCTTTGAGGTCCGGATTATAGATCATTCCGGATTATGGGTGTCCGAATTAACGACTTTTGACTGTATTAGTTTACCAATACGACACGCTGGCACTAGGTTCAATTAACAGTGTAACATTTAATTTATTTTATAACTACTTAAAACCAAAATAAACAAAGGTTCATCGTGCTAAGCGCTACGTTACCAGTTCCTCATTTCATAACTCAGAATGCAAAAAATTTATATCATCTGAAAAATTAACTAATCGTTGCCACATGTTCTATTCAAATACTATAATAAATCTAAAACCATGTATAAAAGAAATTAAACAAACAAAACAAAAGAGAAACAGTTTTTCACAGACGATTCAGTATTTCTCATTCAATTAATTCAGTTCTCACTTCTCAACAAGGCAAAAATACATAAAAATGCAAAATATCTATATTAAAAATTACAAAGTAAATCTGAAACACTTATTTCCTTGAATAAATTTCAGAATGGATTAAGCATGATTTAATTCACAATAGTAAAAGGAGGTGTTATCTTTGTTGTTGTGAAGAAGCTTAGTGTCCCTAGATTAGCAAACAATCCACTATTTTGCCAAGTTTCAAATGTAAACAAATATGGCCGCTATTGTAAAAATAATTAGGCTTAGCCGCACTTAAACAGCTTTTAAATTGTTGATAATTCTACAAATATTGCATGCAGACTTACTAAACGCATAAAAACCTTAACCGGATGATGAGAACAACATAAATTAAATCATAAGCAAAAAAAGAAAAAAAAAATGCACAATTTACAAACATATAAGAATAAAGAAACTGAGATTACCGAGCCAAGGAACAGAGTGGATATATATATATATATACACACATATATTTATATACTTGGTGCAGCCGATTGCAACCAAAATACGAGGTGCACATCTACATGTTATAGCAATCCTATATACACAATTTCAACGTTCCGAGATTACTCGTTTTCGAGTTAGATACGCACGCACAGATGCCACGAAGAGTTCTCTTTAAAATTCGGCTCTACTCTTATGTGGGGAATGTTATGTCATGATATTCCCTAATCCCCTACTGTGTGACGCATGCATTGCATCAGTATGTGTTTCCCGCCTTTGGGAGAGGACGAGGACTAGCTGGCGAGCGAAGCAGACGTCGCTCGATCGCTCGTATATTATTTCATTAATTGTAATCCTAATGTAATCTATGTTTGTGAATAGTAATAAATGTAAGTTATCAACTATGGTCGTTGCCTTTCCCCACATTTTGGGGGCTTGGCCATGCCTTTTGTGCATGCGTTAATCGAACCCTAGACACCAGCAATCACTAAAGACGTTCAGAAAGCTAACAAAGGCAAGATGGGCCTTTATGATGATTTAATAATCTTCTTCAAGGCGGATGACGTATGTGAATGAATACGTGCCTTTATGATGATTTAATATTCTTCAAGCTGGACGACATATGTGAATGATGTTACATGATACTTGACCATTCTTCTGATTTTGGACGTTAAATCGAAATTTGATTGTGGATTACATTGGATTGGCCAAGAAATATATTGGATTATAAGGACTGCCTTGAAGTTAGGTAGGCCCATTTTTTCCTGATTCGTTCATAATTTATTAGTATTACGATTTTAAGCTGTGTTTATACTGTTTAATTCTCATTCATACATACCCTATTTCATACTCATATTGTCCTATTTTACTGTTTCAAGAACTATGGCCCTAAAATTAGATGATATCCCATTGATCGTGAATTCTCTTAAATATGGCACAACACAAGTTATTAAATTATTTATTATATTAATTCTGATATCGGATATTCCGATTTTGATCATTCTCCGCGAAAGAGAATGCGAAATTTTGCCACGTTCCCGGACGGTTTCGAATGGGCAAAACATAAAGAACTTCTATTAAAAGATTTTTCTTTATCAGATTTCATATCAGAGGCTAATTTATTGCATTTGGAAGCTTCCACTAATAAAGATGTTTTATGTGAAAAAAATTTTTAAGAGCTCACTAATCTGACGGATTTTTCACAATTCTCTAGATGTTAGTTTTTTATCCGATGACGATCATTCAATTTCAAACACTAACAGTGCACTGACGCCTGTAGGTCTAAGTTCTCTGTTCCCCCTTCCCCTCCCTCCACGGCGCCAAGCCCAAATCGCGTTTTTTCTTCTGACACAGAAGTAATAAATTTGAATTCGAGTCGCTCTGATGTTTTGACGGCCAGCACCGAGATTCGCGAGATGAGTCATTACTTTTGGTTTGTTTTGAGAGATCTTTCAAACATTTGCAGAAACTTTTCAGGCAATGATTGCTATTCAGTCCATGCTTTTTTCAATGATATAGAGGATAATTTCTAATTATTCCCAAATCTTACCGACCAGCAAAAATTAGTTTTTTGCGAAACGACTTGTTGTGGGTACTGCTAAAACTTTTTTGTTTTCACAATGGAATCCCAACTCATACGACATGTTTAAAACATTATAACTTAATGAGTTCTCCGATAACATTACGTCTATTGAAATTCATAAACAACTCGAAAGAAGAAAAATGCGCTCGAATAAAAGCTTTATGTAATATTTTATCGCAATGCGCGAAATTGCAAATCGTGATGACGGTGTTATCGACGAGGCTCCTGTCATTCAGTATACCATTCAAGGAATACTAGGTACCCCATCCGATAAAATTATTCTCTACGGTGCAAAATCATATTCTGACTTCAAGGAAAAGTACGCACTTATGAAACTGTAGTTACGACTAGGCATACAAATATCTCTCATCCATCAAATTTTAAAAATACGTATAATGGCCACAGACGTGGTACTGGATGGAAAAATTCAGAACAACAACATGACACAAAATTTAATACACTGGTTCATCTAAAACTAAACCACAAACTTGTTTTAACTGCAATGAGGTCGGACACCTCTTACGGCCCTGTCCTAATCGTTCTCTTGGCCCAAAGTGTCTAACTTGTGGTCGTTTTGGACACAAATCTTTGGATTGTCGCCCCACTACTCCAAATGAGTCTTTCACTCCACCTGCCAGAGTAAATACACTACAAACCTCTTACTGTAATATGTGTAAAACTGTCGTTATACTCTATAGCACAGTTTCTGGATTAATTGACACTGGAAGTGAGGTCACATTACTGAACCAAAACACATGGATTCAACTTGGTTCCCCACCACTTTCAAATAATTCTGGAGTGTTAAGTGGTTTCGGATTCTCGAAAATTCCTATTATTGGCTATTTTCAAACCATTATCAACATTGATAACCAGGACTTTCCTGCTAATATTAGAGTTGTTCCAAATCATTCTATGCAATTTTCTCTTATTGTAGGATGTGATGTAATTAAAAATGTTAAATTAACTACTACACCAGATGGTATATATTTTTCAAAACCTCCCGAGCAATGCTTTGAAACTGCTCCTGAATCTTCCATTTTTGCAATAAATGACGATGTTCCAGCTTTTGATATTGGTTCAAATGTTTCCAAAGAAACTCATGCAGCGGCAGAACGTTTGCTGAATTCTTATGTGCCAAATAAAACAAAGACGATAGATATTAAACTTAATATCACTCTATCCAATGATAAACCGATTTTTCACCCTCCTAGATGCCTTCCTTTCATTGAACGGTAAATTGTTGACAAACAAATAAATGAATGGTTGAAACTTAAAATTATTGAACTTTGTTCATCTCCATATGCCAGTCAAGTTCTGGTGGTGCGTAAAAAAGATGGTACATCCCGTGTTTGCATCGATTATAGGAAACTTAATCGACTTTTAATTAAGGATCATTTTCCTCTTAATCTTATTGATGACATTTTGGATAAACTTCAAGACGGCCAAATTTTTAGTACTCTTGACCTACGTAACGGCTTTTTTCATGTGCCAGTAGCGGACAAAAGTAAACCATATACAGCTTTTGTAACTCACAATGGACAATTCTAGTTTCTTCGAATGCCATTTGGTCTTTCAAATTGCCCTCCAGTATTCCATCGCTTTATAAATTATGTTTTTCGTGATTTAATTGTCAAAGGTTATGTTTTACCCTACATGGACGATGTCGTTATTTCTGCCAAAGATGAAAATGAGGCCATTCATCGTCTCAATCAAGTACTCAAAATTGCTAGTGAATATGGTCTACAGAAATTAATTTTCGTAAATGTCAATTTCTTCACAAAAAAAATTGAATTTCTAGGACATATCGTTGAAGATGGTAAACTTTTTCCTTACCCTTCGAAAACAGAATCTGTAATTAACTACCCCAAACCTAAGAGTACGAAAGACGTCCAACGCTTTCTCGGTCTCACGGGATAACGGGATATCTTAGGAAATACATCTCCTCATATTCTAGCATTGCAAAACCCCTTAGTGATCTCCTTCATAAGGACACCCCCTTTCAATTTCATGCTGATCAGAAAGCTGCATTTCACAGATTAAAATATTTGCTTTCTCAACAACTAGTTTTAAGTATTTTTTATCAAAATAGTCCTATCAAAATTCATACCGACGCATCAATTGACAGCTTGGGGGCAGTCCTACTACAAAAATTTATGAACAATAGGAAATGTTATGTCACGATATTCCCTAATTCCCTATTGTGTGACGTATGCATTGCACCAGCATGCGTTTCCCGCCTTCGGGAGAGGACGAGGACTAGATGGCGAGCGGAGGAGACGTCGCTCGATCACTCGCATATTATTTCATTAATTGTAATTCTAATGTAATCTATGTTTGTGAATAGTAATAAATGTGTGTTATCAACTATGGTCGTTGCCTTTCCCGCCTTTTGTGCATGCGTTAATCAAACCCTAGACACCAGCAGTCACTAAAGACGTTCAGAAAGCTAACAAAGGTAAGACGTGCCTTTATGACTATTTAATATTCTTCTTCAAGGCGGACGACTTATGTGAATGAAGACGTGCCTTTATGACGATTTAATATTCTTCTTCAAGGTGGCCGACGTATGTGAATGAAGACGTGCCTTTATGACTATTTAATATTCTTCAAGCTGGATGACATATGTGAATGATGTTACGTGATACTTGACCATTCTTCTGATTTTGGATTACATTGGATTGGCAAAGAAATATATTGGATTATAAGGACTGCCCCGAAGTTAGGTAGGCCCCTCTTTCTCTGATTTGTTCATAATTTATTAGTATTATGATTTTAAGCTGTGTTTATACTGTTTAATTCTCATTTATACATACCCTATTTCATACTCATATTGTCCTATTTTACTGTTTCAAGAACTATGGCCCTAAAATTAGGTCATATCCTATTGATCACGAATTTTCTTAAATATGGCACAACATGAGTTATTATTTAATACCATGCTCGGATATTTAGATTTTGATCATTCTTTACGAAAGAGAATGCGAAATTTTTCCGCGTTTCCAGACAGTTTCGATTTGGCAAAACATAAAGAACTTCTATTAAAAGATTTTTCTTTACCCTATACATGGTATTCTTTAAAATTTATCTTTGCTATGTTAATTTATTAAAGCGAAGTGTGCGAAGTTCGTAGATTCGTTCGCTGCCTAGATTGTGCAATTCGTAGATTTTTTTTAAGTTAAAACATATCGCTGTATACATAGATTCTTGCCAAATATTTGTGGTTAGAGACTTTACGTTTTTGCTATCTAAATTTTTTGTTTTTGTTTTGGATTTTTAGCTTAAATTGTTTGTTTAAAACTTTTTTCGCATGTGCTAAAACCACGTTTTTGGAGACATTTTAGACTTAAAGTTTGAAATGTAGACATAAAATTTAGATAGTAATATGGCACTGTGGAGATTCTCGCCAATCGCCAAAAATATTTGGCGAGAAATTTGTCACCAAGTGAGGGTGTATATAAGAGTAGTTCCTAAAATTCATTTTAAATCAGTTTTAAAATTTTTTTGGGGGAAAAGAGTTTTTCATTCTGTTCTTAAATACAGATGTCGCGCAAAAAAATCATTAAATTGCATTCGATAGCGGTGAAAATGTATATTTTCGTTGAAATACGATATCCAAATTTTTTTTGCGATTACAATACTAAACTTTACTTCTAAGTAAAATTATCCAAAAACACACAAGCCTCAAAGTTAAAATGTCAGTCAAACTAAGAACCATCAGTATAAATGTGCAGAAACTGAGTAAGCAGATATCTGGCCATAAAGCAAGACATTTCAAAACACTTGGTGCAACATCTCTCCTTCTATGGATGGTTTCCACTAGGTCTAGCTTTACATCAATATTAATCACCTCCAAAGGGTTTCTGGTTGTATATTAGCTAGGATCCCAAGATCTTTCTTAATGTCCAAGACTTTTTGAATAAATACACACTGGGTTTTAAATTTTCTAGGCTTGACAATGCAGTCCCTCCAGTAGGGATCCGCTAGTCATAGCTTTCTATAGAAAACCAATGCCTTCATACCGTCTTTTTCTGAAAATAAGACATCCCCCGAAAATAATCCCTAGTTAAAATAATGTGACAAAAAGAATTCGTTAAAAAAATGCTGTTGATTTATTAAGTAATAATATGTTTAGCTTTCCTAATACTCGTATTTCAGAGAAATGTTTGAAACAAAATATTCCGAGAAATTAATCGTTTACCTCTACAGTTCGTTTCAAATTAATTCTTGAAATTTATCTTAATCAGTTCACTGTTTGCCCCGAGAGAGATACGTTCACAGGAAAGGCATCGGCAAACTCTCGTCGGGGTGAAATTTGGGCTGAACCCCCGAGACACATACGACGATAACTATATCGCAAGACATAAGAGATTCGGACTAATGATTCAACAGGAAATGGATTTGGAAGAAAATCAGAATATAATTCAGAATTTTATTTATGACGATGTTCCAGAAGAAGATGACATGACTGTAATTGAATAAATTTAAATTTCTGTATTCTGTGTAAAATAAATATTAAATAAAAATATATAAATATACTTTTATTTTTGCCCTTCCCCGAAAATAAGCCCTAGCACGTATTTTGGACCAAAAAAGAAAGTAAGACAGTGTCTTATTTTCGGAAAAAGACGGTAATATCTTGGAAGATATATTCTTGGTAATATCTTGGAATATCATTCTTGTCAACAACAACATTGCATCGATAAGTGTGGACTTCACAAATCCTGTAATCAAGCAAAGAGCTTGATTTTGCACCACTTCAAGTTTATTAATCACCGATTGTGAGGCTGCGATGAGAGTTTCATAACAATAGGTCATTAAAGGCAGAAAGGATATAAGTATTAAATACAATGTTAAGCGCGGACTGAGTGCTCCCTCAAATACTTCCTGTTGAATGCTTCAGAATACTAAGTCCATTTGACAATGTTGGTAAGCTGCTCAACATGAAACTTTTAACTTAATTTATTATCACCTGCATTGTCACTCCCAAAAAACATTGGCAATCAAAGTATCTTGGTACTTTAGCTTTAGGCAAAAAATTTCATGGGTTAGAGGAAAAATTGTGAAGCTGTCTTTTCCAAATTCCCAGTCATATATTTTTCACATTAGTTTAAGAGTACCTGCAGGGCGTTATTTAACTGACTTTCAATACATTTTTTCACAATAGTTTGGAGCCTGAGACCAGATTATCAAATTATTAGCAAATAGTAGATAATTAATACCAGGTGTAATTTAAGAGAAGAAACTAGATCATTGACATATATATTAAACAAGGTGCAACTAACAACTGATCTCTGAGTTCAGTTCCAGTTTGTAAATTAAAATATTTGGAGAAGAAATCTCCAAATTTTACCCTGCTTGTGAGAGACCTTTGATGAAATACTCAGAAGCTTCTGGTAGAGCTTTCCTTCGAGAAAGAATCATAAGCCCCTTTAAAGTCAACAGAGACAGCTGGCAAAATGCTTCTGTTATCCAAGCATCCTTTAAACTGTCTGGATTTTGTCGCCTGCTGACAAGTTGATCTATTACTTCGGGAACTAGCCTGTTCTACAGCTAAAATACTAATACTATATTCCTCAAGATACCAGTTCAAATGGTTTACCACAAGCCTTTCCATAGTTTTTGTAAGAATACTCATAAGCAAAATGCGCCGATAGCTGTCCAGGGTTCTTATTTCTCTTTAGAACTGAAATAACAATCACTCTTCTCCAATGTGCGAGAATCTGAGCTTACTCCCATACTTGATAAAAGACATTCAATAATGTTTTTCTTTCCTCACTGCCCAGATGGATAAGAAACTCTGTATGGATATTATCTAAACCAGAAGATTTCTTCAATTTAATTTGTCTAAGTGCGAGTTCCAGTTCTTGTGCAATAAAGAGAGCATCAAAGATAACCTTCCACTTTAAGTTTATCATTATGCATTTTTAATAATTTTTCCATTTATTATCTTTGGCATTTCTCCCGTATATTTTTGCCTTTTGCTGGAATTGGGGATAGGGCTGTAAAAGATGTTTGCAATGGCCTTCTCCTAAAATAGTAATTTATTTCCAATGGAAATCAGATTCTTTCTACATGAGGGTTTACGATTTTGGAGTAAAAAAGATTAATTTACTTTTAATCAAAAATTGATAAATTGCAATATAAATAAAGTGCATAATAAATTATTACATTGTATAAAATTTTCTTTATCTTCAAACACAGAATTTTAAAGGAGAACATAAAGGTAAAATTGATAGTTATAATCATTTATTTACTGATACAAAATTAAGAGCTGATGTCTGTCTGATGTAATAATATATACATACATGACTGAATGCATTCCATGAAATTGAACAAATGCAAAACTTATGTATAATGTTTATTCTATAAAATGCAAATGATTAAAAAGGAAGCAGAAGACAAACGAAGCATCATGAAGATTTCCTATAGCACATGTGTTAAAGGAATATAAATAAATCCAACATTCTGAAGTCTACAAATGCTGCATATGACAAACAGCTATAATTAAAAACAAAATTTTATTTGAAAAAAAATAAAATAAAAAGGTCATAAAAAATCTAAAAATGTTAAATATAAACATCTCACAAATGTTTGAAGTAAATTTTATTACAATGTGTACATAGATAAAGTCAAGGGAGTGCACAATGCCATTTTTGTGCAATCATGGAATGTTTTTTAAGTTAAAATAGGTCAATATGTACATGGATGCTGAGAATGTGCAATTCTTAAAAACATGCCAAACAGTGGGTGATTCTGCACTTTCCCCATTTTTTGCATGTTTACAGAATTAATTCAAATTTGCAACCATCTAATATGTCAATATAATGAGTTAGGGATTTTCTAAAACATACGAAAATAACCAATTTCGTGATTTTTTGAAAACGTGCCAAACTGGACCATAATATTCAGTTTTACCAAAATTTTATTTTAAGAAAAATGATCCAAGAAAATTAGCCTTATATTAGTACAGAAACAAAAATAACATTTGTCTCACAGTAATTATAAATTTATAAATCAGTTTTAAAAACATTTTAACATGTAAATATGAGTCTTATTAAAGCCGTACCTGGTGAAACTGGCCTTTTATGCAAAGTGAAAGCTAAAGCAAAATCTCTGACATTTGTATTCAAAGTTATGTTTCTAGCAGATATGCTTCTCAAGTGACGTAATCGGCGCTGTAAAATAAAATTATGACAGAAGTTATAAATAGAAAAAAGTGGGCTTATCTTTGGAATATGGTAACAGGTAGTTTGGCGACATTTTGGAGGCGATAAAGGATACTACCTAGGACTTTGGTAATAATGTGAGAAGTACTCAGTTCCGATTACGCATTATTTTGTGTGAGGGAAATGAGAGATCATGAGATATGTCATGTGACATTAATGGACGAATTACAGTTCTTTAATCGGAAAAGGGGGTAAATTTGGAAAAATTATTTTGTATTAAGCTTGATTGTGTGTTGTGTGAAATAGTGTTGATTAATTTTCGGATTGCATGGCGCTATGTAAAGTGAATTCTAAATTTGGAGTGCAAGGAAGGGTACATGGTTTGCTGAAAGTAGTTTGAGTATGGGTGAAATTTTATTAATTTTTATTACTTGGTGAATAGACTGCCAGTTGACTACTGGATTTCGGATTTAGAAATTAGCAGTAGTACTGCAGCCGATTGGAACTCTTTCTGTAGGGAAGTGTGCGTGCCACGTAATGAAGATTCTGAAGAAGATTAGGTAAGTTAGTATTTTTAATCATTTGAGGATATTATTTTTATGCATTGTTCTAAATGTAAGGAGTAAATAAATTAATATGGTATTATTGGAATATTGTTATTAACAATGATTTAGTTTAAAGTAATTAGGATTGAAATCCAATTTTTATTAATTTAATGTATGTACTTATTTATATTTTAATTTAATTATATTTTAATTTAATGATCGTGAGTTACATGTTTGTAGTATTTTGGAATACGCTTGAGTAGTATGCGTTGAGTATTTTCATGCATTTTCGTGAAATTTTTCTAATTTATGAGAAAAAAGCAGTGTACATGGATATAGTGAAGAATGTGCGCAATGCCATTTTTGTGCAATTCTGGGATGTTTTTTAAGTAAAAATAAGTCGACGTGTACATGGTTTAGTTATATTTTAATTAAATGATAGTTATTTTGTGAATTTTATGTTTGTAGGAATTTGGTATACGTTTCAGTTGAAGTAAACGTGTATGGAAATAATTTAAATATTTGACACTAAGTATTTGTAACTATTTTTAATGTTTGCATATAAATTTGTTGGTGACGTTTATAATATAATAGATAATTTAGAGGTAAAAGCTTTTGGATATTTTATTTATTTTATACGTGGAAATGTTCATTCTTGGAAAGGGTATATACTTTTTCGCGATCAGGTAATTTCATATATGTGCTTTTTACCGGATTTAAAGATTCACAAAATTTTCATGCACTTTTGTGAAATTTTTCTAATTTATGACAAAAAAGCAGTGTACATGGATATAGTGAGGAGTGTGCGCAATGCCATTTTTGTGCAATTCTGGGATGTTTTTTTTAAGTAAAAATAAGTCGACGTGTACATGGTTTAGTGATATTTTAATTAAATGATAGTTATTTTGTGAATTTTATGTTTGTAGGAATGTGGTATATGTTTCAGTTGAAGTAAACGTGTATGGAAATAATTTAAATATTTGACACTAAGTATTTGTAACTATTTTTAATGTTTGCATATAAATTCGTTGGTGACGTTTATAATAGATAATTTAGAGGTAAAAGCTTTTGGATATTTTATTTATTTTATACGTGGAAATGTTCATTCTTGGAAAGGGTATATACTTTTTCACGATCAGGTAATTTCATATATGTGCTTTTTACCGAGTTTAAAGATTAAGAAAATTTTCCTGCATTTTCGAGCAAATTTTTGTAATTTATGAGAAAATAGCAGTGTAGATGGATAAAGTTAAGAGTGTGTGCAATGCCATTTTTTTGCAATTCTGGGATGTTTTTTTTTAAGTAAAAATAAGTCGACGTGTAAATGGTTTACGTGTATGTGCTATTCTGAAAAACACACAAGGAATTTGCGATTGTGCACTTTTTCCCAATTTTGCAGTTAATATTTGTCATGATTAAGCAGTTTTGTTGCATAAAATTTCTAGCATAAGTGTAATTCGGCTAGTAGATTGTTGGAAAAAGTGTTGAGTAAATAAAAAGAAAAGAAACATGTCTTTACTTTGTGAAGACAAAATGGCGGCGAAAAAAAATAGAGGTTTGCTGTAGCAGAGTTGGTCGCCAAATTATCGCCAAGTTACCATAATCCAAAGATCAAACAAAAAGTGTCAAATAAATTGACATTAAAGAAGAATATAATGAAACTTTAAGAAAATACTGAATTAAACAGTTCTACAGATTCAAAGACAAGTAACATAACGTTATAATAAAGCTTTATGCTGAAACATGAAAAGAAATGTTAATGTATTTTAAGATACAAATCTGAACATCTTATTCCTAAAATGAAAGAGGAGACTAAATGTACACATGTTAGATCAATAAATTTCAAAATGTTTCAGTATGCCCTACCATTAAATCATTATCATTTTTGTTGCTTAACAGATTATAACAGCTGTCAAGATTACTAGTTGATAAGAATTAGTTTGAAACAGTCTAAATCTGCATTATATTACTAAATTTTTTACAAACTACATTGTTTATGTTTCTAGTGACCCAGATCAGAGACAACAAGCTTAAAATGATTTATTAACACTCACGCGAATAAATGAATTAAAAAATGAACACCCTTCCTTCAATTAACAAAAAGTATACTATTTAATTACATGATTATTTAGTTAAATAATATTAAAAAATATTAATTTGTTCACTACAAATATTTGAAATACTGATATTCCCAGTATTCATGTTATTGAACAGAAAACCCATAATATTCATGAATGGTGGAGTAAATCATTTACTGCCTTATGTATGGCATGGACTAAAACATGAGAAGATAGCTCGCAGATACATAATGCTGGCCTTTAACAAAAGTGAGCAAATTGGTGAAAGAACAGGTTTTTAAACCAATAAAACATCCAAATGCTTCAAAAAAGAAATTCTATAACCATTTTCCAAGAATTTTCACAATACAGTGCTTTAGCATTTTTTATTAGATATCACCGTATACTGTCATTGGCCAGCAATTTCACATTAGCAAATTTCAGTGTTTTGTACATGGTTATTTGTATTTTAAGTGTTCATGATTCCAAATGTTACTTTGGAAGTTACTTCAGACCAACAGACTGTTCTTCTGAAGCTATAAGATGTTTCCTTTTCTGGTCTCTCTTTTCGCAATACTCTATTACACAACAAAAATAATTCAAGCCACATCAATAACACATTCCACTAAATAAGTAATTTATGAAAAAACCTGTCAGTATGCACTGGAGTAAGTTTTTCTTTCCTTCTTTTTTCTCCATTTCTCTTTCTTTCTTTTTAGCCCAAAGGGGCAACCCAAAAGGGCTATTAATTTTGTTTTGGCATTTTGCGTTGATTCACTATAAACAGCGAATCACTTTTTAATTTGTCCCCACCAAATATTGCAGCCATGTATTATATTTAAATAAATTAGGTAATGAAGAATCTGCATAAATGCATGCATATTTCTTGCATTGTGATAAAACAACGGTACCTAGAACGGTGCTACCAAAGTAGCACCCCTAAGGCCATCAAATTTTGAATAACATACCAATGTTTCTTTCTTATTAGCAAAAAACCAATGTTTCTTTCTTGTTAGCAAAGTGATTAAAAATATTAAAAATATTCTTAATATAGTTTTTGAATCTGGATATGGTTGAACTAAAACTATGAATTATCTTTAGAAAATTTTACAGCTCCTTAAATCTCTATAATTACCATAGTTCCACGATCTTTTTTCACCAGTCAGAAATGAAGAATCAAAAGTTTAAAAAAGAATTATTTTAATACAGTAGTCCAACTAGAGTACAATGAAGGTCATAAAGTATAAAAATCCCCAAAATCGAATTAAAATAACTTTAAAGTATTACAAATATTTAAATAAATAATACATACTTTAAATTTTTTACAGAAACACTAATGGTATTTAGAATTAAAAACAAACATCAGTTCCAAGTAACTTATTGTTTTATATACTATAGTGAGTCAAACATATAATGAAAGGACAATAGCCTGTCTGAACATGACGAACTGATTAAGAAAGATGATTAACGAAAATAAAATAGTTGAACTTGTAGCACTCGGAATGGAACACAGTGTCAAGATGTAGCATGCTTTTTATTGCTATTAAATACAGTTTTTTAAAATGATGATGGTTTGCAAAATTGAAAGTCTTAATTTCTTTTTTAAAAACCATTTCTAATTTTTTATATTTAATCTAATACCCCTGCTATCCATTTACCTGAAGCAAGTTCCTCACCTTTGTGCTGGTTCTGCTATTACATATTCTCATTGGAATGTGGATTTCTTTTAAAGAAATATCATTGTGATAGTTACCTGTAGTTTATCTATGACTACTTTTTTCATTTCTTATATTCTTACTGTAACTTCAGAAATTACAACTATTCACATAATTTTCCCCTCTCGATTTTCAGGTGATAAAATTAATTAAAGAAAGGAGGATTGTGAAATGAAATACAATATCTAAATGAAATGAATTAATATATAAATTTCACCTGTTGGGTAATGAGAGGAACATGCCGTCGCCGTATTCTTGTATCAAGATGATATTCTGATACTGCCATTTCCAGGAAAACATAAAGTACAACAGTCTAACATATTTCACTTTTCATACCTAAATAAAAAGTGGGAAGCATGTTATCATTTTCCAAAGAAGTAGGTTAAATAAAGGCAAAGCTTTACACATTTTATAAGACAAAATAAATATATCTATAGAAAACAATGCAGCCTAATAGTATATAGCATAGAATAATTGTCGCTTAAGTGGAAAAAATTCACTGGAAACGTATTTAAAAATACAGTAAATTTAAATAAAACTACGCTTTTACTTAAAGTAAATTAACAATAAAAAGTTTAGAAAACGTGTAATTTGTAGGAGTTTTAATCACATTATCAGATATAAATAAAACTCTAAAATGTAAACAACATACAGATGATCTGCATCTACAAGTCTTTCCATTCTTCGTTGTAATTAAAGAATAAATTGGCTTGTATATAATGATATTTACATAAAAAATATTTAATATTTCAAAATTATGTTCTCTTTATTCGCTAATGAATATGTAAGCTAATCAGATTTCTATAACAGGCCACAATTTGTATTCGTAATATAAAATCGTAAAAATGTTAAATATAGACCAACAGGGAAAATAAACGACAGAAAAGAATGAAGTTAATTATACTAGGCTGTAAAAAGTAAAATTTTCTACTAATACATGATCAAAATTAACAAGCCACTGTTAACTGTAATATCTACACACTTCGAACAGAAACAGCCATTCGGTCACGTTATTTTGAATTATCATTTATCAAAATACAGACGATACGAAACACCCTTCCATAGAGTAGAAGTTGATTGTTGCCATTTATAATCAATCTAATACATGTTTAATACTTGGCAACAAAATAAGTAATTTAATGGTAGCTGTCTAAAAATCATTATATACAACTTGGAAAGTGTCTGCTTTTAAACTGAAGTTATTGAACAATTACGGAGATTTATGAATCAGATATATATTATTGATAGTTACACATGAAGCCATATTAATTTAAATTAATTATATTACTTTACTGAAAGACCCAAAAATGTCGAAATTACTAGAAAACTTTCTTGTAGCTCATAATAAGTTTCTGAATAATCAGGCAGACTCATTCTTTTAATTAAAATTAAACATTTGAAGCAGTTTTATTTGCTGCTGCTGTGTCGATGGTAAAATTGTTCAGCTGCTCGTGATTTCTCACATTCAGATTTTACTATTATATTAAATGGTTCTATTCTTTATAGTTATCAGTGATGTAATTATTTTACAACGAGAATCAGATAAATCATTGTTACCACATGTAAACTTCAAGAAAGTGGAGTTTTCAAGATCTTGGCAACGCGGGGGGTTAATGGTGCTGTTTACCGGTTGATGGGAATGTTGGTGTTTTTAAAAAAATTAAATGTATAATTACGTTTTCGTTTTAATTTAGGAAAAAGACTTTTTGAAAGTCTTATTTAATTACAGATTAACGAAGTGTTAGTAGTTTTATCATTCTGTTCATAAATTGTAGATTAAATACCTCTCTAATTTTGACATCACCTTTTCAGTTTTGCATTTCACGCTTAAAATAATGTAAATAACTATAACTTAACAATTTTAATATTTCGATTCGTAAAATATATGTGTTTCATAATCGATTATTCAAGAGCGTGGTGCAAAGAAAATGTTTCATAAATGCATATTAAGTATAAATAAAATTATTTATATTTATATTCCTGTTAAAATTATATAGATATTATATTTTACCATGTTATGTACGTTTGCTTATGTAGTGCTTTTTTCATTCGTTAAAAATTGTTAGTTGCGTAAAGTATGAACATTTTAAAATTATTTATTTTATTTTGCAAATATTTCGTGTACTTAATGACATACTCCACCTGTAAAAATGAATGAATCATACTAACTTTTAGGTTGTTATTAAATGCTTTTTCCTATAGGATTCAATAATTTTTCCCTTATAGGTTTAAGTCAGGTACAGATTTAAATATATATATATACGCCAGTTTGTAAAGTTCATGCATTAATGCAGGAAAAAGATGAGTATAATTTGTAATGTTATTTAAACAGTGATTTTCCCCATCTAGATTTTTTTTTTTTTTTTTTTTTTTTTTTTTTAATATAGTTTTCTATAAATTTACCATGGGTGATAATATTGAAGAAAAACCTCCTGCTCCTCCTGTGCGCCTCACTAGTACAAGGTATGATGTTTTTTATGTAAATTATCTTGTAGTAGTACAAGAACTTTAATTTCTTCATGATCTTGAATGTGGGATTTTATAATTGAGAGTTGTGTAATTGATATTTAGTGTAACTTGTTAAACTATAATTATTTAGTTTTTTTCCTCTTTCTTTCTTCAAAAAAAAGTAAAAAGAGTTTACTCAAAAGATTTTGTTTGTTTTGAAAAGATATATAAAAAATGCTGTTTCATATAATGAAAATATATTTATGTAGTAATATTTTGTGAGTGAAAATGCATACAGAGGCAGTATTGTCTAGAAAAATATATGAAAAAAAGTGTGATAAATAAATATTATTGACTTCAGATTTAATTACATTCTAGAGATCAGTGAAATAAGATACTATTCATTGCATCTAATGTTATTTAAAAATCATCCAATTATTTATCAGATTACATTAAAATTTTAGGAATTATCATCGTTATCGGTTATAAATCTTCAAATAATTAAAATTTTAGTAATTAAATAAAGTAAAAATAATAAACTCATTCTTTGAAACTCCTGAATTTCCTTTAATTTCTGAAAAAGTAAAAATAGATAAACCTGTTATTTATAATTTATATGCTGACAACATTATTTTTTGATAAAATTCATGTGAAATTCTGATGTAATATCCTGAAAACTAATTAATGCCATTTTTCAAAGTTTTAATATATAAAATGTCATTTTTTTTCCATCAAAAAATTTCAAAATATATGTTGCATTTTTACTAATGAGAAGTTATTCTTTCTCTTTATATTCAGTGGAAGAATCGCTTGTATTGATTTATTGACAATTTAATGTATTTTTAATTAAGTTTACTTTGGTTAAGTTATCCATTTCTAGTATTTTGACGATGTTCTAAGAGTTGCAGGGTTCTTTTTCTCTGACATCACATTTTTCGACAAAATTTTGTACTAATGTTTTATACATGCATCTTTTTATATTTACATTTTCGATTACAATAAAAGATTTAACACTTATAAAAGCAGCATAATCTTTATGAAAGAGAGAAGCATGTAAATTGTATCCTTTTCCATCAAAGAATAATAATAAAAGATTGGTAGTTTTTAAAAAATATTTTCTTTTCCAATATTGTCTGTAAAATTTATGACTTGGTCCTAAGAGCTGTATTTTTAATTTTAAGAAGTGGGAGAATTTATAATATTCCTCAGCAGTAAGTCTTGATGCAGTCAGTCATGCAAGGTGTTAAGACTTTTAAAGGCCCTAAGCACTTAAAAGATTCTGGGGCCCACATATGTTTGTGCCAGTTTTTCTTTTCTTCTTGGTTTTGCCTCATGCATTCCATGGTAAGACAAGGAATGATAAATGTTTTGGTATCCCCTTTCCTGAATACCAGGGCATCTTTTCCCGATGCCCCCTTTCTCTGATACCGTAATTTGTGCTGATATTGGTTAATGGTTAAGCCAGCCCTATGTTTGGGTTCACCAGCAGCTAAACGGTAAAGTCGATTAACAGTGGTAGTTCAGTCTAGGGTTCAAATCCTGATGAACAGCCTGGCTGCATAAATGTAGTATTTCATCTCGATGTACTCCGTCTTTGATATGATTTAAATCAAATTCCTCGTCATTATAAATATCACGAATACACATCAAATAGTTTTCTGGTTGTAATTTTCTAATTTCGACTATGCATAATGTATGCTTTCTTTACACATGCGCGCGTTGAAAGAAATGTTTAATAAAGTAAAAAAATAAATATTGAGCTTTTTTTTTTAATTTTGATACCCTTTAGATCATAATTCCTCTTTATTTCATAAATTGCATTTTTAATTTTATAATTTCTGCATCCCAAACTGATGATCTATAATCCGGAATCACCGAAGTCCCGACGAGTCCGGATTAAAGACTTTTGACTGTATAATAGGAAATAACAATCTAAGATTATTGTTTTAATTTAGATGAAAGATTAATTTCATATAATCCTTTTTTATTATTATAATTTATATAAAAAAGGCTAAACATAAGTAAATGGAAGCATAAAAGTAAATAACTATTTCAGATCATTATTATAATATATATAAAGAAAGGCTAAACGTAACTAAATTGAAGCTTAAAAGTAAATAACTATTTCAGATCATTATTATAATTTATATAAAAAAGGCTAAACATAACTGAATGGATTCTTGCATCGCTATTTCGCTACCGAGTTATTGCTGAAGCATAATTCCATCTCGTTGGGGTTGTTCAAACATAATTTTCTATAATGAATGATGCCTTTTCTTTGTAAAAATTATATTGCAGACTTTTTGTCATGGGCACGTCCCAAATTGTTAAATCCACAGGATATCAAAAAAGGATTTAAAAATTAAACTAATATTTCAATAGTGTCTTAAGAAATATAGAACTGTCTAAACTTACGCAATTTTAAATCAGCATTTATGTTAGATTTTACGTGCTGTTAAATGGGCCCTTTGCTAGATTTGGCACTTTTGTGCATACAGTTTCGCTGCAATTTTTTTACGGTCCTCAAAATGGAATAGTAGTAATTTTCCCTTGAAATCAGTGGTTTTATTTAAAATTTGAAAAAATCTAAAGTTTTTGTTTGCCTGATTGTACTGTAATAATTCCAGCACCCAGTGGACCAAGCACTTCTTTCCATCAATATTGTGTCAGATGGAAAATAAGTATTTTAGGAGAGTTGACACAATACCTTGTAAATGATAGGATCTTCATTTGCCATCTCTTCATTTTCAATTCGACTCTCACTGGGTTGTGTAGATGTGGTGGTCAGTACAGGATGTATTTATTGATCACTGAACAACAATGCAGGGGAAAAGTATATTTTAGTGTACCCCTTGGCGAAACTTGGTGATTTTTGGCAGTACATGGATACTGAGTTTGTGCAATTGTTTGATTTGTTATTTTGGCTTGCATAGCGGCGATTTTTGGGTCAAAAATCGCCGCTACACAAAGCCAAATTAACAAGAGAATGAATTGCATAAACTCGGTATCCATGTACACATCAACCTATTTTCACTTAAAAAACATCCCAGAATTGCACAAAAATGGCATTGCACGCTCTCTTGACTTCATCCATGTACACATCGACCTATTTGCACTTAAAAAAATTCAGAGAATTTCACAAAGTAGGCTTACTAGGCCTTTTGTCCATGTACACATCAAACTATATTCACTTAAAAAGTTAAAAGAGCTGCCAACAAAAAATATATACAGTCAAAATTCTTTAATCCGGACTCGTCAGAACTTCGGCTATTCCGGATTATCGATTTTTCTGGATTATAGATCATCAGTTTAAATCTGGTAAGATGGCTTGCAGAAATTATAAAATTAAAAATATTAACCGTAATTTATGAAATAAAGAGCAATTATGATCTAAAGGGTATCAAAATTTACAAAAAAAAAAAGCTTAATATTTATTTGTTTACTTTATTAAACATTTCTTTCAACGTGTGCATGCGTAAAGCGTACATTACACATAGTCGAAATTAGAAAATTGCAACCAGAAAACTATTTGATTTGTATTTGCGATATTTATAATGACGAGGAATTTGATTTAAATCATATCAAAGACAGAGTACATCGAGATGAAATACTACATTTAGTAAGGAATTATAAGCCGAATAAAATAAAAACATGTGCTCTGAAGATAAGGATAGTGCTGACAGATTAACATCCAGTTCATTGCGCACTGCAACATCCCCCCCCCCCCCACGCAGAGCAGCATGAAATTGATAAACAGATTTCGGAATGGTTAGAGAAACAAAGGAGCCTTTATCAATTTTTTGCAGCAATTCTACTTTTTGTTTGATGGACTTCGAAACATGCTTTCTCTTTGTAGTTCCAGCATCGGAAATTCTATTTGACATAATCGAAAGTTCCAACTTACTTTTGTAGAATTGCTCTAAGAGTCTGCAAAAAATAATAAGCCAGATCCAATTTGAAGATTGAGGAACAACACAATCTACAACATTAACTGAATTAGATAATTTTAGCTTAGCTTATACCGTCCGTTATACATTAATGTATTATGCGCATGTGTAAAGGTATTACGTGGCATTGACGCATGCACAGAAAGTTTGTAATTTTGAGGTCCGAAGTATGGGTGTCCGGATTAGCGACTTTTGACTGTAATCTGAATAAACTACATTTTAAATCAAACAATGAAATAACATTGTAAGAATTATGTTAATTTTATTAACAGTTAAATTTTAAGTTAAAGTTCCTTTCCTGTCAAATTCTTAACTTCAACTTACTACTTCCGGCCAGACGTAGTTTTGAAATCTTGCTGAATATTTAATGAGGAGAAGCGGTATTTAAACCACGAAGTTACTTACTGAGTCAGAGAGAATCAGAGTTTCTGATTTATGCACGTCTGCCTTTTTGGCCACTCTCTCTCTCAAAGCTGTTATTACGCTCGGCCGTACTCAGGCTTACTAGCTTCGTAGTCAAATAAGTTAAGGGACCAACTCGATTTGAACCTTGACAGCTTCGGCTATACTTCTTTAGTTAATCTTAGTTTTAGTTTAATTCTTAGTCTTTTAAGTTCAAGTCCAAGTGCGGGCTTTGCTTGTACACTCGTAGGCGGAGTTTTGTTAAATCTTATTGGAATAGTAAAGGGTTAGTTACCCTTCTATCTTGTTGTTTCTTGTCACCGAACTCGATTATTCACTTATCAGTTCTTAGATTCTTCACTTCCAACATTAACTTAGAATTCCAAAGTGAGGAACTCTACAACATAAAAAAGGAAATTTATCTTATGCATCTAAGCACTACACAAAGCAAATATCCACTTACCTTATTTATGAATTTACGCGTCTTCAGTCAAACACAATTTCTTAACAGCATCCAAACACTTCCTAAAATTATCTGAACTAGAATCTGTATATTGGTTAGCCACATAAATTCACAAAAATAAGAGTAAAAAATATCCTCCGTTCGAAAATATCCGATGCTCGACCATACGCTTTCCCTTCCTGTAGGACACTTAACAATGGCTACTAAGTAAACCTCCATTTACACACCAGTCAATTAATGCTTTTTTTCGTTCCGAATCCTGCAGAAACTTCAAATTAATCTTACTACATTCAGCCAATTTACAGTGTAAACCACAATATAACAACATGCTAATCCATCACACACAAGCCCTTACTAAAAATCAGACACATGTTTTCCAAATTTTTTCCCATGATTCAAATTCACCGCAACCAATTACGTCGTAATAGGGTTTCCATAGCATTCAACTACTCAGGTTGTCATAAATTAAACAACAACTTGGCGGTAAATGAAACAACAATTTCGCGATAATACAAGGGGTACCCTAAAGTCAACTCTAACCCAATGCAGTTGCAGTGCAAAGAAAAATTTTGAGGGTTAACGTAAACTACATGAGCTTTGGTTGGCCATCAGAATTTTATCTTTTTACTCGTAGTAATAGTGATGTATTCTTATTATTGAGCTTTTTAAGAGTATTTAAACATTCTTTTCTATATTTAATTATGTGCATTTATGTGTTTTTTAAACTGTTGTATACTTTTTTGTAGTAGTCGTACATTTTTTCATTTCTTAGAAATCATTTTATTAATTTCCACTTCTTTTATGCATTTAATGTTGAGTGCTTTGTGTTTCTGACCTGTAAATTTGTTGATAGCATTTAACTTAGTTTCGAAGTTAGTTACAAATTTTGTCTCAAAATTTTTATTGTGGGGTTATGAATTTAGATCTAGTAGCCAAAATAAATTTTGTTTAAGGTTATGAATCAAAATTAATTTAGCACATGCCCCAACAGTATCACTTCAAATTTAAATGTGACTTATAAATAATTATATTATGGCAAACTTTTTTAATAATCGGCAGTTATATTTTTGATATTGCATTATGCATGTAATAATTTCAAAATGTACATCCTGTGCTAATGAGTCCATCCTGTCCATGAGAGAAATAATGTAAGCTTGTGTCTAGTGACATCCATTACCTGTTAATACATCTTCAATTGTCCCCAGGGGTTGAAAACCCTAGCTATGGCTGTGTGCATCATACACAGGGCTGGTGCTGTGTATTTTCCCACCTGATGCAGTCTCTGTGGATCCTAAATTCTGCTGTCTATTGCCTTCCTTAGTTCTCAAAACCATTTCTTGTGTAAAACTTTATTACTGTTAGGAATCAATGTGCAAGAATACAGTTATGTTGTAAGATGCTTCACTACATTTCAGCCTATTTAAGATGGACTCCTGCAAATGATGTGAAATGTTCATATACTACTTGTTCTTTTCTGTTATACCCTTATGAATGCTAGGGAAGCTGAATGGACAGTGCTGTTAAAAATCAAAATGTAGATCCATCATGATTTTTTTCACCCTTAGTTATGTACAGCTGCCAACCTTGAAATATGAAAAACCAGGAAGTCTTCGCACTGCGTGATGGTACCATATTAAAATAATTCAAAATTGATTTTTTAAGTTCACATGATTCAATTTATTCAAACGTTTATATTATGACTCCAATGTAAAATATTCGTTCGCTGTCAGAGAAAAAGCTCTTTCTGTTCTTAGAAGCCAAATTACAAAATAGGTTTTAATGGTCTAAAATTTTCTTTATATTTTACTAGTGAAACCAGAAAATCTGAAAAACAATTTGTTTTTATGTTTAGTGTAATATTTTTTTCTGATTCTGTAACGTGTCGGCGGCACATCAAGTTTAACCTATCATCTATGTGCCACTGATACTGCAGGGAGTCAGATCGCTGTTTTAAGAAATTATTGGTGACACTATTTCAAAATTAAATTTTTAAAAAAATCTTCTGGCTACACTAAATTCACTCACTACTATCATCAAAATAAAGTATCTTTGGCACAAGAAAAAATACAGCCGGAAACCAAATCGAAATCATGCCAAAAATATCTTATCTCTCACTAAGTTTCGCGCTGACCCCACTTATGGAAGTTTAAACACATATTGCATAAAGCCACAGATAAAAAAATAAAAAGTACTATATTGGATGGTAAGAAGTCACATTTTGGAAAAAATGTAGAAAATCTTTTCAAATAAGAAGCACAAAATACACATATTGGTATTGTGAGTTATTCTTTCTATTTAAAAATATTGAAACAAAGTAAAAATTATGCATATACTACTTACACATCAAATGCTCAGTTCTAAGATTATATAATGTAGCAAATTATTTATTGTATATAATTGCTATAATAGGGAAGCATGAAAAGGATACAAAATTATAAAATTATTGCAAACAAAATGTCATTTGTAGAGAAAACAGTACGGTATTGCTATGTTATCACTTTTGGTATATTTTGCAGCAGTTCAAGCAATATGGTTTTTCTGGACAGTCACAGTCCTCATACTTGATGTCCATGCGGTCAGTGAGTGTTAAGGTGCGTTGTTGTCTTCTGTCTCAGAATTTGATGTTTGTGTGGTTTCCACCACAGTATCACTTATTTCCTTCCAATTCGATTTTAGAATCCCAGCTATAGTTTTCATTGCCGTGTTCTCATAATAGGAAAAGTCGCTGTTTTCTAAGATTTCAGCCCCAGTCAATTTTGTTTTCTTTCCTCTTCTTGGTCTGAGAAGGTTTTGTTATATTTGTACTGTCAACGATTTTTAACAATGCGCATAAAAAAATTCGAGTACAAAATTTCAAAACCATACACGCAAAAAACAACAATAATGCTTCATGCCTAAACAACCTCTTCATTCAGCTTTCATTGCCACACTAAAAATAAAGTATATAACTTCTAATTGTCAACTCACATCTCAGAGTGTCACTGGCATACGAAGTGCTGCCATTTGGGTGCACCATTGTGTCTCCGGCAATGAATGTGTTAATTACATATTCTAATGATTATGTTCTTGGCTAATTTCATTTTGTAATTTTATTACACTTTTATGCTGAGAAAATTAGGAGTAGGGAAGGAAAGCTTCAAAGTACTTTTAAACATGGTAAAGATAGAATTAATAATTAAAGTGAACATTATGTGTGTCTAATATAAGAATCTAACTATAAGTCTTATAGTTAGATGTTATATAACTAATATAACATCTAACTATAAGACATTGGTACATTAGTAATGTACCAGTGATTAGAACTTGAATTAGAAGACACTTTCTCCTTCCTTACCATGTGGCTTCATGATTGGAAGCACTTTCTGCTAACAATCAGGACATCTGGAATTGGATTCCCAGCTAGGGCACTGCATATGTTTTACATCTCCTACCTCTGATGAATTGCTATGCAGTGATGCAAACTAAAATGTGTTAGATGATAATTCAACACCACCAGGATTTGGCAGTTAGGTCCAAAGCCCTCTGTGCCTTCATGATGTAATTAGAAGAACATCTAGTTTACAAATGGAAGGAGACTAGAAGATGTGTTGAAAAACCAGGAGAGTTGGCAGCCATGGTTATGATACTACTGAATTCCTCCACCCTTAAATCACTGTGAAGACATTTAGTGTTGAAGAAGCTTGCTTTGGGTAAAAGTCAAACAAATAGTCCCAAGTGGTATCTAAAAAGCTGATTCACTATTGATTTTTTTTTAATAGGCTCATTGCACTTCCATTTATATTATCTTTATGTTCAGATATCAAAAGACAAGGGACATTGCTAACATATGTGGTGCATGTTAAAGTTCTCTATCAAAATGTGCTGGTAGTAATATTTCTAGGAAGTGCTAGTGATGTCATCGGGGATATCCTGGTGAAACACTGTATTACCAATAATATTTTTCTCAGTCAGTACAGTACAGTTGCAAGTTAATCATTAATTGTTAAGAACAATCTGTTGCTAATCATTTCTGATGTTAACTTCAGTACTAAATGATTTATTCCTGATAACAAGCTAAAAGAAAGATAGCTTTGCTGTGATTTCGATCTACATATTACCTACAAAGCCAATGTATATAAACTAGTTGTTACTGTGCAAAAAGTAGGTACAGTTATGATATCTAGAAAGATGGCCATGCAACTCAATTCCTATAGTTCCTTTAGATTCCAATCTCTCTGAAGTATTATTAAATCATCACATAAGCTCCCAATGTAGTTAGAAATAAATCAGAAAGCAGTTGGTAGTTTCAGCTGTACATTTCTTCTGCTTTATGAAAGTAGCGTATTTCTGCAGAACATTATCCTGATGAAATTATATTTGGGATGTAATAAATTTAGTCAGCTAATGCAATGCATGTAAAATATTACTTAAAGCAAGGGAAAAAAATCTTCAGTCTCAATAAATAAAAATTTTGTATAATTTAATTTTGCCTTCAAAATTGGGTAGATATCAAGCACATTAGATTGACAGCAACAAAATTTCATTATTT
This sequence comes from Stegodyphus dumicola, assembly GCF_044657685.1. Lineage (NCBI taxonomy): Eukaryota > Metazoa > Arthropoda > Arachnida > Araneae > Eresidae > Stegodyphus > Stegodyphus dumicola. The sequence continues at coordinate 180,353,908 of NC_140768.1, forward strand.
GGTGATGCAGATTAAAATTCAGGAATATAATGCAGAAAAAATAGCGAAAAGTTCCTTATCAGCTGAGCATCTAGGGTTTTTTTTTTTTTTTTTTTTTTCTGTCTGCTCATTGTTAAATAGACAAGGTTTATCCTTTGTTCTGTCTAATTTAAAAAATAAATGTTTGTCTGACTTAGTGCCATCTTTAAAAACTTTTTCTTTTCCATTTTTTTTTCCTTTCCCTGCTCTTTTCTTCCACATAGTTTTTTGTAGGCATTCAAAATATTTTGTAAAACTGCCTTAAATTTGCAGGCTGTTTCACAATTAAAGTTGTATTTTTTAAAAAAATATTGAACAAAACAAGCAGATCCCTCCCCCACATGCTCTTCTTCAGATATCCTTTTTGGATCTCTTGCATAAACTGGAAACATACTAATGTAGATCCTTTGTAAAAGAGAAGTGTAAATCAAATTACCTTAAAGTAGAGAATATCTGTAGATATTTTTCCATAGAAATTTCTCTATTAAAATACTTTTCCTGTCAGATAGACAGTCTTCAAATAGTTTGCCATAATTGATTGATTAATATCTGATGTTAACCTCAGTTCTCTTTGCATATCTTTGAGTTTTTGGTACTTACGCATTATCTTGTGGACCATAAAAGTTTGTGGAAATCTCATCAAAGCTACACCAATCATGTTTCATTTTTACATTTTGTTGAAAGGCTTCAGTCAATTTCTTTTGTTAAGCCACTGATTTTACTGGAAGGTCTGTTTAGAACACTATGATACAAACTTCCCACAGAGGATTGTTTTAATCTGTTATTTTATATATTACTCTATTTCTGCCATAGCCAACTGTTCATTTTCCCATTCAACAGATGTTAATTCTCTTGACCAACTGTAAATGAACAGAGTGCAGTTACAAATGTGATTCTACAACCCTTGAACTTTCTGAAATGAAAGAAAAAAGACGTGGCAGTAACAATTAATTTATCCCCTTGTTCATAAAAGATGACTAACCAAGCATTAGGTATTATTACATGAATCAAAAATGCAGATGAATGTGATGTTACTTGATGTTTATCAATAATTGGCACTAAATTGAATTTCTTGTTGGTGACAGTTTTCATGGCCAACAGGTTAGATAATATGCAAGTACCAAGTTTTTAAAGTTGTCAGTAATTTTGGTTTCCTTGTTTTTGATCTACAAGCCATTTTATATTTGTTAGTCAAGTGTTTATATATTGCTTTCAGATTTCCTGCAAATTGAACTTTAATAACATTAAAAGGATTTATCCATAATGTGAAAAGGTTTAGAATTGTAGTGGCTCCTTCCAATCTTAAATTATTTTTGTCATATTATATTACTTTTATTTTTAAAGTAGATTTATATGTTCTTTATTTTGAAATACATTTTAAAATTTCAAGATAATTTTTCAGTATATTGCTTTTTGTAAATATTTCTTTATTTTTTTAATTTTAGAGATTCCACAGTTCCTGTAGATATGAGACCTTTGCCGAAAGAGCCTGAAGGTGAAGAAAAGAAGAAAGTGAAACTAAAACCTTCTAAAAGTTAGCTAGTTTTATTGTATACTTTATTATGTGTGCTTTTTGGAAATTCGTGTTTGTGCATATCTTAAATGTATAAATTGAACATCTTTTGGTATAACAAACTTATTTTTTAACTTGAATCTAATTAAATTACCTTAATAACTGGAATACAAATTAAACTGAATTAGTAAACCATAAACTATAAATAATACAGTAAGCTAAGAAAACAGAGTGTGTTATATTTTAAAATGGACGAGTTATTTTTAAGTGTTATTTCATTATTTTTGAATATGAAAACTATTTCATATTTTATATGTGTAAGTATAGCAACATCAACAGAGGCAGGTATGTTTGGTTACAATTTTGTTTGTCATCCATAAATATTACGAGGTGAACCAGACTGCAAGAATTTCTAACTTACATAATTGCCAAATACCTTAACTGCCATTGTCACAAAAAAAATGCATTATATTTATTTTGATTTTTACATTTACCTATAAAAAACTATACCTGAAAAACAAAAACAGTACAAAGTCCAACTGCCGAAATTTTTGAGTTTCCGGATTTCAGAATTTTCCAGATTTAGATCATTTGTTTAAATCCAGTAAGGTGGCATGTAGAAATTACAAAATTAAAAATGTAAAATTGTTGTTTATGGAATAAAACGGCATTAATATTCTTAAGCAAATCAAATTTATATAATAAAAGGCTAAAAATTTGTTTGTTTCATTTAAAATTTCTGTTGATGTAAGTTGTTTAAGCTGCTTTGCTTTTTGTGCTAATACTTTAATTTTATGGACAGACATGATTTCTTGTTCGTATTGTACAAATCCTGTAATTGCCAAGTTAAGAATTCTCTAAAGTGTCAGTCAAAATCATTTCAGTCTCAACAATCTCTTGGTCATTTCCTTCAGTGTCGAAAGTGATGTTTTCTGGATTTAAAATCATGCTACTCATTTTGACATTTGTTAGTCAACTGCTAATTGTGGCATCGTCATCACAGTTGGAAATCTTCTGTTATATCTTCTTTATTTATTATTGATTCTTCACTAGTTTCATTAATCAGAAAATTTTCTCTTCGATAGCATTCAAAATCTACACCTAAATAAGGTTTTTGTTTTGCATAGTTTTGAAATTGCACTTTCTGAAGCCCAAATAGCTCTGACACAATTTGCTCTTGCTAAGGCCATTATGAAAGGCAAGTACCAAATTTGCTTTCACTTTGTAGATCCTTCTACTGCTTCAGAATTAAAAACTCCTTTTGACACAATGGAAAATCCAAACTTAAATTTTGATTAGCTGTAATAATAAGAATAATAGCCTGCAAAAAAAAAAAAAAAAAAAAAAAAAATTATTAGCTAAATAGTTGCAAAAGTTAAGGAAGATTGTTATTTGCTGTGTTAACTGAACTTAATTCTTCAGAATCTAATTCTTTCTCTCTTCCTGGCTGCTAGGGCAACAAAAGGAAACTGGTATGAGCAACTACTTTGTTAACTTCAGTTTTTGGAATTTAACTCTATTTCTCTTTGAATCTTGACAAAAGATTTTGAGCTAGACTAGCAAGAAAAGAATAAAAAAACACAAAAACTAGTGACATCAGAGATCATGTAATTTTTGTGACGTTATATGTTCGTAAGCACACTTGGCTTCTGACATTATCGCACAGTTAGTTTTCAAAGGTTCCGGGGATTACGGATTGTCATTTCTTGATTAAAGATTGTCATTGTTTCTTGGTCATTCTATTATAAATATTAGTTTTGCAAAAATCTCAAAACCACAATGCTAATTTTCCATTATTTAAATCTCCACTTTTTCTTTTAATTAATTCTCAGTTAACTGTTATTTTTCCTTCAATTTATTCATATTCATTGTTAGGGGCTTTCTCACGTTTAAATTGTAAACATCGATGTACTAATTCTTTTGAGTTGGTGGTTTATTTTTTAATTCATTATTTCTCACTTTACTTTTAATTGTTAATGCTCTTCAGTTAATATTATATTCTGATTGTTGAACTTATTTCACTCTATGAGATTCTGATTGCTAATAAAAAACTAATTTCGTTGCCTGTTAAATTTTTATGTGTTGTTATTTAAAAACCTGGTTTTGCTTTGATATATAAGGCACTCCAATTGTTAAGAATATTCACATATTCATGCAACCACCTCGGTGCAGTTGAACAATTTTTTTTACAGAAGAAAAAAGATGATTCGGTGAATTTTCAGATTGCAATTTACAGTGGATATAGTTACCTAAAGAACTGTTATGTGCTTGGTTGCCAAAGTTTGGCGACTTCTGCTGAAGTGGTTGCGATAATACAAAAGTACCCTGCTTAGTTCTTAGCAATATTATAATTAGGAGAATGAATTGTAAAGTGTTCAGGCCAGAAACTGACATATTACAGTACAAAGTCTCTAATCCGGACGTCTGTTATCCGGAATGATCTATAATCCAGACCTCAAAGCCAGAAACTTACACATGCGTGTAAAGCCAGTAAAGCATTTATCCATGTGCGCTTCCGATAGTGAAGGAAGTAACAGAGAACGTTATTGAAAACGAAAAAATTTCGATTGACAAGTTAGTCGGTATTCTCGACACAGCAATTACAGGATTTGAACAGTGGAACTTTGTAACTGAACAAGAAATTATGCCTTTATAGAATTAAAGAGAAAGTATTAGCACAAAAAACGATGCAACTTAAACAACTTACATTGATAGAAATGTTTAATAAAGTAAACAAATAAATATTAAGCTTTTTTTTTTTGTAAATTTTGATACCCTTTAAATCATATTTCCTCTTTATTTCATAAATTATGGTTTCATATTTTTAATTGTATAATTTCTGCATGCCATCTTATCAGATTTAAATTGATGATCTATAATCCGGGAAAACCCCTAGTCCGGAATCACCGAAGTCCCGATGAGTCGTGATTACGGACGTTGTACTGTATCACTTTAGAACTGAAGGAAAACTAATTTAGAAACAAAACTTCTGAAAATTGAAGTCTGGCACCTGGCAAGATTGCTTTCTTTCCCACTGCAATGTCAACAAAAGAAAACTAGTATGAGCTACATCCCACTCCAAAACAAATATGTCTTGAGGCTTAACTTTCTGTTTCAGTTAGATATAAAATGTGAATCCCTCTTACTCTACAACCAAACAAAAGAATAGAGGGTGGTGGAAGCTAGAGGCTAACTAATGGCAATGTATTCTGTCATTCACTAGTTACCAGGTGTTTTTTAGAAACATGCAGGAATCTCAGCACATCTGCTTTTTATTTTTTTCCCTTTTTCTTTTTAAGTATTGTATTCTTTAATAAAAAAACTCTGTATTTTGGATTTTGTACTGTATAACATTAAAAATTCTATACTCAATTAATCAACTATCATATCATTTGTTTACAGTTGATTGAGGAAACGTGGCATTCTGTTGTTGTAGGTACAGTAGAATGCCACAATAAAATAGTTTACTAATTCTTCAAGGTAATTTGCATTTTACTACTCATATTTACCATAATTGACTATAGTAAACAACAAATTCAAAAGCATGACTGTAAAGAAAATATGTAAATTTTATAAAAACTTTTAATTGTTATTTAGTATTTAAATAATTATTTCTTAGTATCAAGGAACTAGATAATTATTACTTCAGCATTTAAATTATAATCTTTGTACAATTTTGTAAAATTTTAAGCACCTTTTTTTTTTAATTGCATTGGGGTACGACTGCTTTATTAAAATTTAGTTTTTAATGTTTGAATGAAAGAGAAATTATTTTCAATTAGTTACTTTTTATTTTGCAGTTCATTCAGCTGTAATAACAAACATCACTCTTTTTAATTCTTTCAGCTGCTGACTGAAGAACTACCAACTTTTGTTTATTTATTTTTAATATTAATTTACTTCTGTTTCAGATTTTGTATTCAGATTTAGGATTTGTGCTATTTTTTATTTGGGCATCCTTCATGATAGCTTAAACATTTTGGTTATCTGCATCCCCACTGAAAAGTTACATATTTGTTAGCAACTTTGGAGAGTATTAACAAACTCATTGGCAATTCTTCCCAAGCTAATGTGCAAAAGGTAACAATAATTTTCAAAATGGTGGCACATTAAGAATTCCATACAAGAGCAATCAATTAATAAAATTATAAAAACAAAAAATATCAATAATAAACACATTTTTCAAGAAATCCTTTTTTTTTTTTTTTTTTTTTTTTTTTCTTCACTGCTTGTTCTTCCCATAAACACAGTGCTGTGTTTTGACTTAAAAAAACTCAAAAAATTTCACAAACTTGGTTCTGTTATAAATCTGCTTTGTACACTGGTCAAAACAGATGTGCATACCCTTTGATGACACCATGGATTGTCGCATCACTATTTCTAAATATACTACTTTGCAATATGAATACATTTTCATTGACTTTTTGCTGGGGGTGCAGATAATGAGGAAGTACCTATACTATTTATAGTTTACCTTATTCTTTTTATGTGTATGTGTGTGTTTGTATAAATATATATATATATGTGTGTGTGTGTATGTATAAAATGAAAAATAATACTTTTACATTTCATCCTATATTTAATTCCGAATAAACATATGTAAAAATCAAAAGTCCAGAAGCACAGTTGCAAACTTCAAGAAAAAAAGGCCAAACATGCAAAACCAAAAATGAAATAAGAAATTTACTTTCGCTGCATTATCATCAGAGGTGTTGTGGCAAAAGATGTAAATTTCTTATTTCATTTTTGGTTTTGGCGTGTTTTGCCTTTTTTCTTGCAGTTTGTCACGCTGCTTCTGTTTTTTTTTTTTTTTTTTTTTTTTTTTTGAGGGGGGACATGTTTTTTAATGAAATGAATATGACATGAATTTTAAAACATATTTTTTTCCATTATTACTGCCGATTTTGCTGTTATCAGCATGCAATTGGATTAGACTTTGAACTACTTTGTATTTTTTCATTATATATAAATTGATTAACATCGTATAGAATTTGAAATGCTTAAAATGCAAAATCAATCAATGTAATACAGATTTTCTAAAAAATAAGTTTTATTTTAAAAAGCACTTTTTTTTTTTAAAGGCACTAAAAAAGAAAGAAAAGAATTAGAAAAGCCTGTTATATCCCCACCCACAAATTTTGAACATACTGTTCATGTTGGCTTTGATGCAATTACTGGAGAATTCACTGTATGTATTGATATGTTTTAGTTGTACTTTATTAAAATTATGTGATTGTTTATGCTAAATATTGTAAACCATCAGACATATTGACTTAAATCTTGTTGCAAAATAATTCTGTTTATATTTATGTTATTAAATTACATCAAAAATATGAAATGAAGCCCTTTCTCTCACATTTTAAAAATATGATTCATCAAATTATTTCTCAAGTATTAATAGAAAGATAACTGAAAACATTTAGAAATTTTTTAACTGATGTTTTTAAAATTCGTGCTCTTCAAATGTTCTGGCTTTTTTATGCTTTTTGTAAAATATTCTTTTGCATTATAAAGAGGGGGGAACTTTTACTAAAAGAAATTAGCAGATTGTAATGCAGATAATTAGCAGATTTTTTTATTTTAAAATGCATCTCCAGGAATACGTTGTACCCATTAATAGGTTATTCTGATACTGTAGTATTATAGAATGTTGATACACTTAAATAAATATATGTAATTTAATTTAAATAGTTCTACAAAAAATGTTTTAGTGTTTAAATTATGACATTCACTATATTTCTACGTATGACATTCACTATATTCATAATTTGCATAACTACAAAATTTTTAGTTTAAACTCTTTAAATAAATTAAGCTATCTGAGCACATTTACTGAAACAGTAGTAAACATGTTGCTTATATCTGTAGGTATTTTTAAGCTCTGAAAGGTGTAATAGTTTAAACAATAAAAGATAATTGTGATGTCAGCTTTAGTATGTTTGATCATGTTGAATTTGCCCTCATGATCAGTTACAGTTCAAAGCGCCTCATAAAATTGTACAAAACAGATTTTCATAGAATCGTGTTATGTTGTTTAATACTGCATTATGTTATTTCTTCAATAGCAGAGGTGATTGTGGTCCGGATATAGCCAGAATTCTGGATTTTTTACTTTTTCAGATCCAGAAATTCTGGATTTGATAACTTGCACATAGACATAATGAGCATTGTGCATTGTATTCAAAATTGTATGTTCTGTATCATTGCATGGACAGGTAATCTTCATGGACTATAATCTTGAAGACTGATGTCTATGATTAATTTTTATTGGGGCAGAGACTGAAAATATTATAGGATTTCAGGAAAAATTAACAAAAAAGAGTTTAAATGTGTTTTGAAAGAAACATGTGTAGAATATGAAGATTATATGGGAGAAAAAGAGTGTAATTCTTAAAAAACTTGGTCTTCATCAAATTTAATGGCATGAATCCTGTTCTGCTTTGTGAAAAAATATTTTGCCAAATGTCACATCAATAGATGAAAACATATCTGTTGCACCAAGAAATCAGCAACTATCCAATAGATATTCAGTTTTCTTATGCACCGAACACACACACAAAGTAATAATAATAATAATAATAATTTAAAAAAAAATCTGAAATGTTTCAGATTTTAAATTACGTCCAAAGGGGCTTTTTTTAACGTTTTGAGTGTTACCTTTATTTATTAAATATCATGTTCTTTGCACTTAAACCATAAAATTCAGTTCAAGAGCAATATCGCAAAATAATGTTAAATTAAGCATATCTTTAGAATTTCCGATATTCTCGCGAGCTGGAGATAAAAGTTTTTTTTTTTTATATATATAACATTGCCATTTCTCGCTTTTAAAGCATTGAGTTTGTAAATCAAAAATTCGTTAAAGTTTTACAAAATATAAAATCTATAATAAAACAAATTCCAAATTTGGGATTTCAGATGCCCATATTCGCAGTAGGATTTCGTCATTCAAAATTCGATGGCTCTATGTACCATTGTTTTATCACAACGCGAGAAATAGACAATCATTTATGCAGATTTTTCATTATTTAATTTCTTCAAATATAATGCAGTACTCTAACATTTTGTGGCAACAGTTTGAAAAGTGAACCGACGTTTATGAGTCCGATGCAAAATCGCAAAACAAAAACAATAGTCCTTCAGGGACAAAGCCCCTTTGGACTAATAAATTTGACAGAAATGTGCAGTGTTGGCAAACTATAAATTTAGTTTAGCTTTCTTCCTTGGATCCATTGTTGAAAATGCTTTCAATTACATGGGCATATTATGACAGAATATAGGATGTCCTTGAATGCTTTGATAGCATGTGTGTTGCGAAGACTGAAATATTATTTATTCTCTTCAAACAAAAATAAATGTGACATTTTTGGATAAAAAATCCCTCCCAGCATACTGTTGGTAAATATTTTGGGAATAATTTATTGAATAGCTTATATTTGCAGGAATCATTCTCTTTTTACTAGGAGTTCTTCATCTCCAACACTTGTTAATATGAATACTTCAGGCTCTAATCGTGCTGCTTGAAGGATTAAGTAAAAAGTTAGTGTTTTCATCAAAATAACTTGAAGTTTCATTTGTTAGCAAAGGTAATAATGAACATATGTCCCGGAACTTAACTCCACTTCCTGGTAAACTTAGCAGTTATTTTAAGATATGTTAAGAAACAAGAAAGATAAGTAACTTTGTAAAAGGATATAAATGAAACTTAAATTAACACTGAATTAGTTAAAGGGCATGTGTTAAGAACAATCTTTGTTCCACCCCTGAAATATTTATTTACATTTATTCATATTGAATCTCACAAAGAGAAAGTCAGCCATTTATTCTTGGTTTTCATGTTGATCTTTATGTGCTTTTTTTTTTTTCCCCCCAACTTGATTAAAAACTTGATTATCGCACAATAAATCAATGCAATCAAAGTGATGCTATATACTTCTTATGAATTTGATAATTTCTTACATGTTTGAGCTTGTATGGCATCATGAAATCTAAATACACTTTTAATGATTTAATGATTTAAAGAGTGTGTGAATGTCAAAATGCTGTCTCATAACTGCTGTATTATCAGCAGCAAAGTCCAGGATTAAAAAGTCACCTTCAACTTGTTTTAATAAAAATAACTATGTAAGAGCTTTAAAACATTGTTGAGCATTTTGCATTACAGTATCATCGACATCATTGATATTTAAAAATTAATGTTTTGTAGAATTTAAGAAACATGTGTAGTAATGAATAATAGGTGTTTTTTTTTGGGGGGGGGGAGGTGTTTGTTTTAGATTTCATTGAACAAATCTTCAACCAAAGCAGTTCTTATATTTAAAAAAAAAAAAAAAAAAACTTTTAGCACACTCTTGCTATAGTTTGGCCTTTGCCTACTATAGCAGCTTTCACAGGAAATGGGAACTAGCAGTTTAGCTTTTATGAGAAACAAACTTTCAGTCTGAACATGCGCACATGTTTTGTTTCTCATCTAGTGAGAATTTTCTGTTTCTCATTGCTAAATATAGGATGGTGCACAAAATGTCATACTATTTAGCCATGCCATAAAATTTTTAATATTATACATTGAATGTTAAAAATGCATATTCAGGTATTTTATTTCATGGAAAATATGATAGGTGTCAGGAAAAGTCAGTATTAGAGTATGATTTGCTACAAAACCATTTGCAAGATGGCAGTTAACAGATAGTTGAGTGATGAACAGAAGGTGAAAGTTAAAATATTTTGTGATGTAGTGATGATTCCAGACATAGGGAAGATTCATAGTGGGCACATAAAGCAATAACCAATTGTAAACAAATTCAGAGGCAGTATTTTCCAGGTGACTAGAGACTACAGTTGACGAAATGTCAACTTTTTGCCATTTGCCATGTCAGTTTCAGTTATCTCATTTCAAATGACCATGTTTTATCACAGTTTTCAAAAATTCTTTCTTGGGAAAATATTAAATCAAATGGAATAGCGGAGCTGCCAACTCTCCCGATTTAGGCGAGAGACTCCCGATTTTCGACCGCTCTCCCGCCAACCCGATTTACAATATATTTCTCCCGACTTTTTCTTATTCTTAAAATTTCTCATAATTTTTATGGAACTTGTCTTAATACTTCATTATATGAACAAAAAAAAAAGTGATTTTGGACGTCTGAAAGCAATTGAATTTTCTCTAGATTATATCTAAAACAAAATCTTGTGAATCAGATGAGAACTTCTGCTTTGTGAGTGACTTGACTTGTGTCGAATGGAAACAGACTGACAGCGCGCTTTTACTCTGCATCAGATAAAATAATGTCTGGAACAACATAAGGATGATAAGAAGAATCGAGATGGTAGAATGGGATATTTCAACTTAGCCGCCATCAGTCGGTGAAGAAAGATGTAATGAATGAAAATAGACAAGCAATGTGAAAAAAAGTTGGATCAGTAAAGTAGTAAGTACTTCAAACAATTAACAAAATGTTATTAAGAATATCCAAAGGATATTTGTGTTTTGCTCTAGGAAAAGGTGAGCATCGCAAAGAACTGATACAGCTGTTTGGATGTAATAGTACAGAAAAGAAAAAATTTGTTGTTTGATATAATTTTGTATAGTATCAATTTGAAGTTCTTTGTGAATATATGAATTTGATATGAACCAGGGTGCATTAATAATTTCATGAAGGGTTTTATTTTGAATAACTTGGATCTTTTTTATGTGGGTTTTAGCAGCGTGTCCCCATACCGGACTGGCATAAAGTAAAGAATGTCTAAGGATGGGCTTGTATAAAGCAAGTTTATAGTTGATAGTCAGATTGCTATGTCTGCCGAGGAGAGGATGCATAGTAGCTATTGAGATATTGAATTTCCTGAGAGTTGAGTAAATGTTGCCGAAAAGTGAGTTTTTTGTCAAGTGTGACTCCGAGATACTTCACTTGATCCGTCCACTGAATATCATCATCAAAGAAGATGGGATTAGGCAGAAGGAAGTTTGTTTGTCCTTTTCTGAAAATAATGGCTTTGGTTTTGTCAGTGTTCGCGGCAATTGTTCACAGCGTCATAATGTTTTCAAGAAGCTCCAAATAGTTTTGCTTTGTGAGTGAGAGCATATACGTATCTAGAAACGTCGTTCTCCAGTTCTCCATTGGGCATCGAGCTCCAGTGCGTGTCATCTGGCATATATTAGCCAATAAGCACAAAGCAAGCTCTCAAGGAATCAAATAACAATTTGGATGTTCTTTAGTTATTTCGTTCATCTTGTCCTGAGTTGTGTGAGTATATATGCCTTGGGGAAATAATTTTGGAAATTATCTTTTTTTCTTTCCTTCCATTATTTCCTCAAGGAAATGTAATAAATTTGCGATGTGTACCATCTGTCATTGCAATTTTTCGATTTTGCATGGTGGAAGGGCGGATGTTCTCAAACATGTGCGTACACATAAACACAAGGACAACATGAGTTGTTTTGAAAAAGAAAAAAAAAGAAAAATTAAAATTTTTTTCGGAAACAAAGGAACAAAAAGTTATGCAGAATGTCTGTTCTCTGCCTTTTTACTGGAGCACAACCTGCCACTGAATGCGTCAGATCACGCTGCAGCTTTATTTAGAAAAATGTTTCCCTATAGTGAAATCGCTAAGAAATACTCAAGTGCAAGGACCAAAACGGGTGCAATTGTTAAAGAATGGTTTTGAAATATAAATCTTCAGTTATTGATTGCATTAAAACAGCTTCGTTCTGCCTCTTCACGGATGGAAGCAATAATACCGATTCAAAACTGTATCCAATTGTTGTTTCTGTTTTTAATCCAGAGTCTTCAGAAATTGAGTGCAGTTTACTTTCTGTCCTCACTTTAGAAGGCCATTCAACGGGCTTAATATAGCACAGCTAATTATTAAAACTTTAAAAGAAAATGCAGTCCCTCTGGATAATTTCTTAGCACTTGGTGCAGATAATGCACCAGTAATGGTAGGCTTGAAGACTGGTGTTGCAGGCATCTTAAGAAAGGAAAATTCAGATTTGCAGATTATGAGGTGCCCCTGTCACTTCTTAAATTTAGAAGCTGAAATAGATGCGGCTTCTTTACCAGTAAATGTGGATGAACACATTGTTGATATTTATTATTATCTTGAAAGAAGTTCTAAAAGGAAGGAAAAATTTAAACAGTTCCCAACAGCTGCCTATTACTGAAATGAGAAAAATTTTGAAACGTGTGTACACGCTGCCTTTTTTTAAAGAAATGCTTATCTAGAATCCTCGATCAATAAAAATCCACTTCTTGCATTTTTTAAAGAAGTAAATGCTTCGAGAGTTAAGATAAAAGGCTCTATTGAAAGTTATAAAATACTAAAAGTAAATGGAGATGTAGTTACTCCTTCCATTGTTAAAAATAGGTGAGAAAAATAAAGTAATTTCTGCATCATTCAGCAGTTAAACTGGCAGTTCTGAAAACAATACTGCAAAATATAAGCGTAAAACTGATACAAATTTCTCTCAGAATAAAAAAATTGCTCAACACACGAAACATTTTCTGATTACTGTAAGTTTATCTTGTGAAGAATGAATATTTATGTTTTTTTCTTCGGACATTAACAAAGCTTTTTGCGTTTTTTTACAATTCATTTTGCCATCATTCGATGTTCTTAAGACAGTTCTACAAAGCAGAATTCCATTAAATCATGTTTTGCAATCAATGATTTATGATCTGTTTAAAGACATTTTATCAGAGTTTGTAAAACCAGTCTGTGTTTTGTCTTGTAATTCTATATATGATGTGATTTATGGTGAAATAGAAAATCAGAAGAAAGATGATTTGGTAATAGGAGCTGCAACTACAAAAGTAGGGGAAGAACTTTCAGAAGACAAAAATAGGTTTTATCTTCCTGTTAGATATTACTGTGGATAATCCCTTCAGCAGGGGAAAAGTATCACGCTGTCCTCCTAGAGGACGTATATTATCGGATGACAACTATAATGTGGTCTACCATAATAAACTGTTTCTCCCCTTTTTGGCGTTAAGAGTGTTCTCCGAACAATATCGGTTACTTCTGTCGAGTATGTGATTACATACTACATAAATTTCCAGTCAACGATGAAGTGATTTTGCATGCTAAAGTTGCTGATGTTTCTGCTCTAGCAAATGCATCTTTCTCTGACATAAGGTACTTTTTGAACAGATTTCCTGTGTTACTTCATTTAGTCATAAAAGATGATGATATTGATGTTGCCACTGATATATTGCAGGCGCAATTTTGCAGTTTACAATTAGAAAACTTGGATGAAGTTATAAAATAAGCTAGTATTGACACCCAGTGGAGTTTAATTGGAAAACTGAAAGGTGCTGATGGAATTTTAAAATATAATGAACTGTCTAGAATTATGTTGGCCATCTTGACAGTGCCCCATAGTAATGCAGAGTATAAGAGGATTTTCAGTGTTGTTGTGAAAATGAGGACTAAATTTAGATTTAATATTAGTGATGACACATTAGAAAAACTTTTATTAGTGAAAGCTAATAAAAGTGGCCTACATGGCAATTGCTATGAACAAAATTATGAAGTTTCTTTCTTAACGAAAGCAAAATATGCCACTGTTCATAACATTTGTACGAAAACTGATTAAAGTGTCTTTTTTTTTTTCCCTTAAACGATGCAAGTAATAAAAATGTTTTTTATGTGTAAGGTATTTTTGCCTTGCTAGCATTTAAGAATCAGTAACTATTTAAAGTTAATTTATTATTAAAAACTATATTTTTATCATTTAAAAAGTCTTTTTAACATTGTGAAAATTCTCCCGATTTCTTAAAAAAATTTCCTGATTTTTGAGTGTCATAGGTTGGCAAGTATGGAATAGTATCAATAAAAAGAATTCATATGATAATCAAAAACATATAATACACTAATTAAATAATCTATTTAAAAGAAAATTGTGAAGTTTATTGAGAGTAACTAACTATAAATGATATATGGTTGATAACTTTTATGCAATAATCTAAAGCAATAAATTACAAAAATAATGATATATTTCAAAATTCTGCATTTTGAATTTGCTTAAAACCTACACGAATTTAAGGTTGCTTTTACGACCTCCTGTTGCGCAGTGCATAAAGCATTAGCTTTTGGAGTCAAAGATTGTAGATTTAAGTGGCTAGTGCCACAAGTGATAGTGTTGTAACGAAGTTAATATAAAAAAAAAAAAAAAGTACAGAAAAGTTTATTGCTAACTTCAGAGCGGCACAGATACTTGAGAAATTTGCTGAACATGAAGATTAAAAACCAGTTTTTCGCTGATAATACTTTCGTGCTGAGGTTACATGCTGAAAACGAAATTCAATGGATATTATATACTGTATATACTGTAGGTTCTGAACTTGCTTTTTCTCTCCTTTGTAAATCATTAAATCTTTACCTACTATGACTTATTCCCCTCCCCATGAATAATTTTTATTTATTTTTTAATTACTATAAAGTGAATTTTGCCTTTCAGGCTATGCTTCATGATTATTTTTCTTATAACAATGAGCCTTTGGCACAGTCCGCAAGATGATGGTTTGTGTAAAAGAGTTTTTGGCTGACTTGAAACTAGCAAAAGCGATATTAGTGTTAGATTGCCGCTTTACCTAATTTCCAAAATTTAAGATGTTCTTAAACATTTGGTGATGAGCTCATCATTAATTTTAAAAAAGTAAGAAAACTGTTATTAATACATCAAGAAAGCTTTCCAGATGTGAGATTTAAATTAAGACAAAATTCAATCTTAGATATTGAAGTTGATTTTATAGAATACTTCTAAGCATTTTAATGGCTCCATGTTTATTTTTCTCAAATGACAGCTTTTTACACAGGTTTTAACCAAGCCAAAGATTTAATCTTGGTAATAATAATTCATTAGTTTGAAGAACACTTGCATGAGCATTAGCAAATTTACTAATTGGTGAATTCAATTTTCAAATTAGAAAAGAAATAATCTGATTTACTTCCATAAGTTTTAGACTAAAGTGTCTGAAAATAAAAATTTAGATAGCAACACTGCATTAATATATGAATAGCAATACTGCAATAGATAGCAATACTGCATTAATATATACAGTAGATAGCAATACTGCATTAATATATACAGTAGATAGTAATACTGCATTAATACAGTAGATAGCAATACTGCATTAATATACGAATGACTAATTGAAGTAATTAAAGTTACTATTAAGGGTAAGAAAATGTGTACACTCTGCATAAAATAAGAGAGGCCAGTTCTATATCTCTCATTCTACTGGGTCAATTGACAAAATTTAATTTGCATTTTTCATATTTTGAAAGTGCAACTTAAGATATATATTAGATTTATATATTTTATATAATATATATGTTTGATAAGTATTTTGACACACTTTTTTTTAACCTTTTAACTGTCATGCCCAAGATAATCTCGGGCACAGCACTGGTGTTCGAAAATGTCACGCCCGAGTATTACTCGGGATAATTTTTTTTTTGAGTGCATCGTATTGTTATACCCGAATATATATCGGGAGACGTTTATTTCGGCTTCATTTCTTTGTCAAACCCGACTGTATCTCGGGTAAAGTTAATGTGTGCTCAATTTAATAGATGGCAGCACTTTACTGAAGATTTCAAAGGTTAGAGGTTATAAGTTCTTTGGTTCAAAGTGCACAGGATCTTTTTGTTGTAAAATGGCGTCCACTTCTTTGAAACGTTATATAGATGATTTAGATTCTTCAACCGAAGATGAAGGATGTGTGTCTGATGAGCAGTATTCATGATACTTCCATGGTCAGCCTCAAAAATAAAAAAATGAAGATATACTCAAGCCGAAGATTGTTTCAGACTACAGTCTACTATGGGTGGTGTAGATCGCTGTGATCCGAAAACGTCAGAAAAAATATTATAAAAAGATATTTTTACATTTACTAGACAAAGTACTTTAGAACTCATATTTACTCTATAAAAACGTAATTGGGAAACGTATTACATTTTTAGAATTTCGAATCCAAGTTGTAGAAGAGCTTTTACATAAATATGATGATGCAGCTTCTGGACAAAAGAATATTGGCAGACCACCTACAATAGATAACCCTGCCCGTCTTACTGAACGACATTTTATTTCCTATACTCCTCCTACTCCTGTGAAACGTGAGCCTACAGGACAGTGCAAAGTGTGTTGTTCGAAAAAGGATAAAAATGGGAAAAAGATAAGGAAGGAAACACGATTCTGGTATAGTGATTGTGGAGTTGGTTTGTGCTTGGAAAAGTTTTTCAAGTTGTACCACACAAGACTGAATTACTGAACTACTAATAGGTATTCACTTTTATTTATTTTTTTCATTTATTTATTTTTTAGAAAATAATTTTTTTTTTTTTTTTTCATTTTTAGAAAATAATGCTTCACTAGAAGCGAACTTTACAACTGCCATGTTGAGTGCAGCCGCCTCAAGCAAATACGCAGTGGCTACAAAACTTTAAAAATTTTACCCATGTACTTCAAAATATCAATTTTTAACTACTTAAGTATATTTTATTTTGTACTAAACATTTGATATTTGCAATAAAAAAATTTGACAATTTGTGTACCCAAATCATCAAAATAACTCGACAGTTAAAGGGTTAATGGCATACCCGTTTTTGCCCATATTTCGATTCCATGACTCAAATTATGTAAAAATTGCACAAGTAGTTTTTAAAAATGAACTTTAATTTAATAAATTAAAATACTTAATAAAAATGTAACCCTCAAAGTTTGAGTTAAATTTGGTTTTGTTAGTTGAATTTGGTTTACATTCATTAATATCTATCTTTTTTTTTTTTTTTTTTTGTTAAATTTATTTGAATTTCATCTTTTACAATTTGAAACTTATCATCTGATTTTCTTTTACTTGATTACTCAAATTATGCCTGAATATTAAATATTGTAAAATTTGGAGAGAAACTTACCGAGAAATTTAGAAAATTATCTTTTTTTCAGTTTACGCCAAGAATAATTTACTTAGCTAATTTCTTAATTTGTGGTAACCTATTCCCCTTTCATTGTGCTGAAAAAAAGGTGCATTTTTTCCTTCTTCCGAATAATTTTAACAAAGTGTGTAGACCATATTTGGCATTATTATTACTTATAACAAATATGCCAAATTTCCAGACATGCCAGTCACATACATCTTCAGAAATTTTGAATAAAAAACTAATTTTTTGCAGGTATGCCAGGAAATACATCTATTTTAAGGTGATGGTAAAAATTTTATAGGTTTACTATTACTAAAAATTAAAAAAATTTAAAAGTAAATCTGAAAATACTTCTGAATTTTATTTGAATTGAACATAAATTTCAAACTGTGAAAGAAGGAATCAAGTAAGTGTAAAGGTATTCATAAATATATACCAAATTCAATTAACACTGAGTAAATGAAATTTTAAAAGTTAATTTTTTTAAAAACTACCTGTACGATTTTTACAAAACTTGGCACTTTGGCATAACTTAAGTCATAGAATAAAAATATAAGAAAAAAAATATTCAGGTGTGCCATTTAAAAAAGTCTGATTTTGCATCAAAATACCTATATACAATCAACAACACTATATGTAAATCTAATATATATCCTAAGTCAGGTTTTCAAGGTATAAAAAATGCAAGTTAAATTCCATCATTTGGCCCACTAGAATGAGAGCTATAGAACTTCCCTTTTTTTTTTTTTTTTTTTTTTTTTTTTTTTTTTTTTTTTTGTGTGTGTGTGTGTGTGCAGAGTGTACATAAGGCAGAAAATATATTTTAAAAGTTTTTTAAACTTTCTGTTCAATTCTATTATTATTTTATATGCTTCCTTTTTTAAAATGTGATATTTATTAACCTATAAATCCTGCCTGCATTATAACAGAATATATATTTTTTACCATGATTAAAGCAATTTTATTAAGGAAAGTTTTAAATGCATGATGCAGAAAAATTCACTACCTGAAATCGAAAGGTACAACAAAAAATTTTTTATTATCATTCAGCAAAATTCATAAATAAAATAAATAGATAAATATATAAAATGATTCTTTTCTGGAATATCCTTTTCTATCTTCCAAATTATGCTTTTCTGAGATACTCTGTTGAAAACTTGTGTTTCTTTTAATGAGGCATCACATAAAAAAAAATTTAAAAACTTGTGTTCTTCAAGCGTATTTCATTAAAATTATTTGAATCTCCTTGCTGCAGTTGTCTCTCATATATTAATATAACCCATCACCTTCAGTTTCTTTTTCCATGCAAAACAAGAAGTGTAAAATACGTTTTCATGTGGCAGAAATTGGATCCATTTTAATTTTAAAATATATATATCCATATGAAGATAAAATACCACAAAAAAATACATGATTCTTCTCTTTCGAATCCAAAAGAGTGTAGATGTAGTAGGTGTGTATGAAAATACATAAAGCAAAGGTTTCCATCCCGATTGGAAAGTCCCCCCCCCCTCATTTCCACTTTTTGCACCTTGGTCAAGTGGACCATTGTGAATGCAGCTTCATATCACATGAAGCCACAAACATAAATTGTAATTTACTGACATATAAAAATATTGATCAAATCTTGAGCTGGTGATATTTCAGAGATGATAAAACGAGGCATGATACCTTTCTTGGCAGACAATATCTCCAGTTTTTTAGATTGTGGCAAAGCTTCAGTCCTCCAATAAAAGGTAATGCCACAGAGTCTAGTAAATATTGAACACATAACATGTTCTCCCTTCATTTTATGGCAAATAACATGTGCCATTGCTTCTGTATCTCTTATAATATGCATTTTAAAGCCATTTACTCTTCCGTTTAATGGAGAGGGATGTAAGAGTCTTTTCTAATTTCCCACCTATCCGATACAAGTCTGCTTTCTGAATTCTGAAGTTCATTGAGAATATTAAATGGTCAAAAGACCCGCATTCATAGCACTTCTTTTTCTCTTATCGAAATTTGTGTCTGGCTTTTTCCTGAAATTTGTACGCATCATTATCTTTTTCTGAGTTTGTGCCCTGAGAAGATTTATCTTTGAAATTATTACTAGGGAACTGAGGAACAACCATTTGGCTACTTCCTGGTTTTGTTTTAGATTCTCCTAACTTCATTTTCCCCTTCCCCCCCCACATCTCCAGGTTCTTCAGTTTTACTCACCAGCTGTTTTCGTGAAGTAATCATAGCCCATTCATCTAGAAAATACTACTTAAATTCATTAAGCTTGTGCCTTTTAATTTCATATACCATCATTAAATCCTTTGGTTGCACAAATGTTTTGACTTTTATCCCTTAGACTGCTTATCTGAAATTATCTTAAGTTCATGATAAAAATTGGGCCATCTAGAATGCGGACTTTTCTGAGTTTAACAAGAAGATGTCGAGATTGCTTCACACTTAACTTAAATGTTTTAATCTTTAATCAGTAATCATGTAATATATTGATAATATCTAGGCTGTTCCTCAGGCTCCTAGCAATTAAATTATTTACCTTCGCTAGAAGGGTGCGAATGAGATATGACACCCATTGATCCTTGGTCAAGTGTAGAATTTCAGCTTGCCTCTCAAAAAGTTTAGAAATATACTGATATCAGTGTTTAAACATAAGTTTCTGAAAATTTTGATTAAATGTTATTTTACTTTTGAGGTTTAGCAAATTCGATTTTTTACTTTGATTAAAGCATTCTTAGAATTTTACTTGCATATTATCATTTTACGCGCTTTTTAGTTGTAAATCAGTATCGATTTTTAGTCTCTAGTTAGTATGACTAATTTCGACATCTAATACTTTTGTGGCTTGGACAACTGAAACAAGTCAGGAAAAGAGACAAATTCAATGAGACAGTTCATTTGTGTTGGTCCTTAAATTTAAATTCGCTTTGCCACTCAAAGTCTCAGTGGATTTGTTGGAATGAAACTTGTTTTAGTTTGTCTAGTTGATCGACTTGGTTTGAAGCTTCAAAACACTTTTCCCTTGACAAGTTCTGTTTGAAGCTTCAAACAAAAAAGATTAACAAATGTTTTTGGTGCTTATGTGTATCCATTTTTAATGTATTTATGTAGAAAAAGGGGATAGGTTGATTTTAAATGTTCTTGGTGTGTGTATATATGTATAGTAAAGTTAAAAATTTTTTTAAATATTTAAAAAAAATAAATAATTCTCTCGCACCAATATTGCAAGGAAGGAAATTTGAATTTAACAAATAGAAAATCATTATCTCATAATTAGCTCTATACGAATGAGGTAATGATTTTGTATTTGTTAAATTCAAATATATATATGTAATGATAGCATAACATTTTGGGAGCACAGATATAACACTGAGATGTAAATGCGCAGAAATACTGATGGCGTAGATACTTGATACTTAGAGCACCCATCCATTTTGATGAAGAATAAACGATCAAGCCGAATTGCATTCTATATTTATTTAAATTCATATCGGTGGCCATAATTCACTTGCAACTGTACTCGTGCCTATTAAAGAACGTTTACAATTTTGATACTATGACGATAAAAGCATGATTGCAGCAGCGTCTGAACAGCATGAAAGCGTGTGTTGCAGTACTTCAGAGAAATAAGGGAGGGAGTCAAAAAATGTTTTGGCTTACAAATTACTTTGGTTGGGTAAGAGATATCTGCATTAAGGGTTAATTAAAATCGCATGATTAATTTGAATGACGTAGTTTAGATTTATAGTGCTGTTTTTAGGACAGAGAGATGAAGTTCCCAAATGGAATAAAAAATAAAAGAGGTTATAGTGAATTAAATTTACAAGTTTGCTTTTCATATTTTTTATCTTCTATATATATATATATACACACACACACACACACATACAGTGTGAGCCCCTGGAATAAAATGCATTTTCAAAACCGCCCATAAAATATTTTGGCTTAGACAGGCCTTATATAAACTACTGTAATCAATAAACTAGTACAGTTTTAAAATATATGTTTCCAAATTGAATGCCTCTAAAAATATGTTACTTAAAAAATTTCCTTTGCCTTTTCCAGAGTTTTTTTTTTTTTTTTTTTTTTTTTCTGTGTGTGTGTGTGTGCACATTTGTGTGTGCATGTGTGTTGTACTATATGTGTTGAAATGTGAAGCAAGAATCAAAAGATTAAATGCTAACATTCTAACCTTAATTCATGTCTACAATATTTTACATAGGTGCTGATTAACAACTAAAAAATTTTCTGTGGGCAAAATTAATGTAGTTTAAAGCACTGTTAAATTGAATCTTTCTTTGCTTTTAACTTATCTATAACTTAACATTTTATTGGTCAGTTTAATTCAGGATTTTACGTAGTTAATTTAGTGAGTTACATAGTTGTGTTTATTTGGGTTATATATCAAAATAAATTTTAGGCCTTCTACCTAACCAATTTTCTTTAAATTTTACACACGTATTTAGCATTATTAAATCATCATGAAATATTGTACTTGTAATTCCAAATGTATTAGGATTGCAGTAAAATATTTCATAATGAGTCCGTCCTCTCTTCCCAATTCAATGTAGATTTTTTTATTTAGTAAAGCGATTTTTTACAAATCTTTTGCACTTAGCCTTTTCTAATCATCAAATTTATGGTTGTAAAGTTTCAATCTTTGCACATTCTGGTAGATCTGGAAATAATCTTCTATATGAAATTTATTCAAATATCTATTTTAATTTCTTTCTCTATGGCAATTTTTTTTTCCAGGAGTTTTTTTCCCAAGAATAGATTGATATTGCCTATTAACAATGACGGGTGTTTAAATCAAAATTTTCATAGAGAAATTTAAACAAATTGAAAGCAGTATTGCCCCACTAGGTATATTTAAAAGCCTTGAATGTATTCAGTATACCCAATGCTATATCGTGTATTTTGTTACTGTGCTGAATGAAGGAATACTTTTATTGTGTGCAGAGGAGTTTTTTTTTTTTTTTCTTTTACCTGCTTCTGTGAAATTAATATATATATATTGATAGTAAATTAAAAGGAAGTAAAAGTCGGAAGGTAAATTAAATATAAATTTAGTTCCAAATATTATAACGGTCTACCTATTTCTCTCTCCAGGAAAAGGTTAAAAAAAAACGAGTGAACATGAGAAAAGGTAAGAATTAAAAATGGAATTATTAAAAGAAAATTTAAAAAATATAGAACATAAGACATTACAATATAAATTGCAACCCTTTCTTGCATCCATTCTTTTACTGCTTTAGGTGCCTTTGATTTTCGTCAATAGAAGTTACGGAAATGTTAAATTTTTCATATTTTTCACTATCGTAGTTACACCATTAAATTTTTAAATTTCATAGATTCTCTTTTTGGCAGTAATAATTGTTCACAAAAAATAATAATAAAAAAATTAGGTAAATTAAGCCAGCCCTTTCTTTTGGTTCTCTGTACATTGACTGGGAACAATTTAGTCTTTTTCAAGTTTTAGAAGCCTTTTGCTTCCTTAATTCTTGTTTTTTGACTTTTTTCTTTTTTGAATTAATTTACCTGTGTTTATTTAGTTTGCTTGCCTATTTTCAAGTATTTTGTGCAACTTTTTAAGTATCTGTATTTAGTTTTTGATTGTTAATTTTATTTTTTTTTATTATTATTTTATTTATTTATTTATTTATTTATTTATTGATATTTTTTGTTTGTTTTGAGTATGAAAGCATGTAGGGAGAAGACCTGAGCACTTTGAGACACATTCGATTTTTTTTTTTTTTTTAATTATGATTTGGTATTGAAAAAGTGGTTTTAAGTCTCAAATGGTTCAGAGGAATGAAACATGTATTCTGAACTCATTAATCAACTTGGTTTAAGGCCTCAAAACACTTTTCCCTTGACAAGTTGTGTTTGAAGTGTTAAATATAGGAGATTAACGTTTTTTGAAATTTATATTATAATGTCTCATGTTCTGTAGTTTTTAAATTTTCTTTTAACAATTCAATTTTTAATTGTTACCTTTATTGTGTTCGCTCAGCTTTTGTAACCTTTACCCGGAGAGAGAAACAGGTAGGCCTTTATAATTTTTGGAGCTAAATTTATATTTAATTTACATTCTGACACTTACTTCTTTTTAATTCACTATTAATTTATTATAATCTAGCAGCTTCAATGCAAATTCATCTCTTCTCTTTTTTATATAAATTATATATATATATTAGAGTTAACACTTTGTGGGCTGGTGTGACTTTTGCTCGACAACGATTATTGGCTGCTGTCACGCTGGCGTGACTTTTGCTCGCCAACAGTTATCGGCCGCTGTCACGTACGCGTGACTTATTTTCACCAACGACGATGCTTCACATCGACGCTTGTATAGATAGACATACTATAGCAAAACATTTGATGATCAGGAAACATTGGTTTCAACTGTTTTCCTCTCCCAGTTCACCAGACTGTCTATTATTGAAATCTTTTTTCATAGACGCTTGTTTTGTTAGTTTGAGACTGTCTTTCGCTGCCTTCAAATATTGGAAACTTACGTTAGATTTAAAGATATCCTTCAAAATGCTCTTCGATGAGGAAATATATGCTGATCTGTTATCTGAAGAGGATAATTGCTCTGATAGTGAAAGTGATTCGGATAGAGGGAGCGATATAATTGTGAAACGATTCAAAAATAAGGGAAGACCAATAATTAGTGAATCTGAAAGTTACGAAGAGATTTCTGTGGCAAACGATTGGTCAGAAGTTTACTTTAAACCTAACTTTCATGCTTGTCTGGAACGGTTTCGGTTACAGGTACCATACACACCAGATATATTATCAACTGTGGAATTGTCCATTGGGGACGATTTATTTAATTTGTTTGCCACACAAACAAACTTATATCATAATCAGCAGAATAATGATAACAACAATGCATCAACAAAGAATAAAGCTTTGGATTGATACAAATGTTGTAGAAATGAAAAAACTTTTGGGGCTTGTTATCCTAATGGGAATAGTAAGAAAACCAGAACAAGACGATTATTGGTCTACTCACCCTGGATTACATACACCAATTTTTGGGAATACTATGCCAAGGAACCGATTTCAGCAGTTATGGAAGGAAGTATTGGCTTTTCAGTAATAATGAGCATTGCCAAGAAAGGCGTGATAAAATAAAACGAGTTTACTCGTACCTGGTAGAAAAGTTTCAAAACATTTATAAACCCAAGAAAGAATTATTGCTGGATGAAGGTATCATTCCATGGAGAGGCAGGCTATCTTTTCATACATACAATCCTGCGAAAATTATAAAATATGGAATTTTAGTCCATATGGTATGTGAGGCGACATTTGGTTATATATGCAATTTAGAAATATATTGCACGCAAGGAAAATCGCTAATTGCGACAATATTGCCTTATTAAAATTTATGGCACAATGTATATATGGACAACTATTACAATAGTGTAAAGGTTGCAGAGGAGTTACTAAAGCTTAAAACAAACATCTGTGGCATAAGAGTAAACAGAGGAGTGCCAAATTGTTTAAAATCTGCTACATTGAAAAATAAGTCAATGGAATTTCATAGAAAAGGGAAAATTATGTTACAAAAATGGAATTCGGCCAAAAAATTGATAATGATGATTTCTATGATACATTCAGCAGACATGGTCGAATGTGTGAGTAAAAGAACCAAAAAGAAGTGCATTAAACCAATTTGCATACAAGAGTATAATAAATTTATGAAAGGTGTTGATCACGCCGATCAATACCTATCATGTTATTCCATACTTCGCAAAACAAAAAAAAAAAAAAAAAAAATGGAAAAAAAAACAGTTTTATATCTCATAAACTGTGCATTACTCAATGCATTCCAGATGTACATAAAAAATTCTGAAAATCCTATTAGATTCAAACAATTTTTATTAAACCTTGCAGTAGCATGGATTAATGGGAATGGAGAGGAGCAACAATCAAGATCAGCTGCTCAATGTGATAAAGTTCGTCAAGGTTTGATCCACCAGGCAGACTTACTACGGACATGAGAAAACATAGAATAACACGTATTAGTGGTAATGGGAGAATTCATAACCCGCGAAGGGCCCATAAAGTCTGCACTGCCGCCAAGAAAAGAAGTTCCATTGCATACATGTGTTCTTCCTGCAACGTTTCTCTGCATGTTGGAAAATGTTTTCAGAATTATCATACTAAAAAGAACTATGGAACTATGGAGTTAAATTTTTTAAATAAAACATTTTAGTACTAATTAAAAAATATAATTGGAATAAAATGGAATAAAAATAGTGTAACAGTTATTTTAGTGCTTTTTTAATAATAATTATATACCAACTACTTATGTTTCGAAAAACTGAGTAAATATCACCGTTGGCGAGCAGTAGAACCTGCGTGAATTGGCGGCAGCATAACGCCGCTTCGATAAATGCAAGGCCCGCAAAGTGTTAAGTTATAAATAAGTATTTATTAGTGTATATATATATATTATGTGAATTATATTGTTTTAGTTTAATCCACTAGATAGTTAAAAAAATAACTATTGCAACTTCCTTGGTCATATGTCATTAAAAATTAAAACATCGGATGCCCATAAAAGGTATTAGGAAATTAATAGAATTTTTAGAAATAGTAGAAATAATTGTGTAACATGTATATGTACCTATGGGAGGGAACAAGACTGCTTTTTAACTCTGAGATCACAGCCATATAC
Source organism: Stegodyphus dumicola (assembly GCF_044657685.1). Classification (NCBI taxonomy): domain Eukaryota; kingdom Metazoa; phylum Arthropoda; class Arachnida; order Araneae; family Eresidae; genus Stegodyphus; species Stegodyphus dumicola. The sequence continues at coordinate 180,380,049 of NC_140768.1, forward strand.
ATAGCCTTATCGCAACTCCAATGTCAACTTGAACATTTTTGAAAATTTGTCATACTCTTTGATTATAAAGCTGCTCTTTGAGCTATTTCTTCTTTTGAATCACCAATGTCTGTCGATGTGTTAAAATGCCAGCAGTTTCTAAGCAATTTAGCTCAGAAGGGCAAAGAATTTGTCATGCAATGGATACGATTACACTGTGGCCTTCATGGAAATGATAAGGATATTGTTTTGGCAAAGAAGATGCCAGTATTCTCCAAATAGCTGAAAACCTAAACCCCTTTTTTCACTGCGAAAAGAGTAATAAAAAGTTGTCGCCTAGAAGCTTTTTGGAAAGACATTGAACTTTATGGAAGTTTTTTGGAAAGACACTGAAAGGAGCAGTCATAAAGTATGGATTAAAAGAATTTTTGACATTCCTTTGTGGCCCAGATAGAAACCTGTTGCTATCCTTCGTCTTGTTACTCCATGAGTACTTTTTAAAACATCTGCTTTGAATGAACATTATCCCAACCCCGATTTGTAAATTATGCAACATTCATGAGGAAAGGGATACCCTACATCTGAGTTGTTACTCTGCATGCTGGATCACTCTAAGAGAGATACTGAGAGGGGAGGCGGAAAACTGATTTATAGCTTATACTGTGGACTATTTTTTACTTCCTTGTACGAAGTAAAAAGTAAGTATTGTAAAAGTGAAAAATTTTGGGTATCATATTTCAACGAAAATATCGATTTTGACAGCTATCCAATGCAATTTATTGATGCTTTTGCATGACATCCACAAGTAAGGACAGAATAAATAAAGGACTCTTTTCCCCCCCCCAAAAAAATTATAAAACTGATTTAAAATAAATTCTGAAGAAAATTTTTTGTGGCATCTGTGCATACGTATATCAGTTTTTTTTTTTTTTTTTTTTTTTTTTAAATTGTGCATTTTTTGCTTTAAAAATAAATGAATTATGTTGTTCTTATCTTCCGGTTAAAGTTTTTATGCCTTTAGTAAATCTGCATGCAATATTTGTGGACTTATCAACAATTTAAAAGTTGTTTAAGTGCAGCTAAGCCTAATGAATTTTGCAGTGTCGGACATGTTTGTTTACATTTCAAACTTGGCAAAATAGCGATTTGTTGCCATCTAGATAAACTAAGCTTTGCAATAGCAAAGATAACGCCTTCTTTTATTATTGCAAATTAAATCACACTTAATCCATTCTCGAACTTATTCAAAGAAATAAGTGTTTCAGATTTACTTCGTAATTTTTAATATAGATATTTTGAGTTTTTATGTATTTTTGCCTTGTCGGGAAGTGAGAACTGAATTAATTGAATGAGAAATACTGAATAATCTATGAAAAACTGTTTCTCTTTTGTTTTGTTTGCTTAATTTCTTTTATACATCGTTTTAGATTTATTATAGTATTTGAATAGAAAATGTGGCAACGATTAGATAATTCTTCAAATTATATAAATTTATGTGCATTCTGAGTTATAATATGTATGAAATGTAACGCTGTTAAGTGAATCTAGCACCAGATTTTCGCTATGGTAAACAAATATAGTGAATTTTAAAAAGTGCATTTATTCTATTGTGGTTTATGCACTATCAACGATCTAGATTTAATTCAATCCAATAAGTTTAAACGAAATGGAAAAAAAAAAAAAAAAAGCGTATAATTTAATATTCTGTGCAAGGAAATCGTGGTGTACACATGAGTTTTTTTTTTTTTTTTTTTTTTTTACATTTCTGTTTTCTTTCATCTTTGCTTGTTCTAACTACAGTTGTCTTTGTAATCTGCCATTAATATTAAATTTCCCACTTCTTTATTAATCAAACAAAAAATGTAGAGCAAAAGTAATAAAGTAGCTAAAATTTTGTATTATTACCCCTGTAGTATATGACGTCTTATAATCTATTTGTTAGGAAGTTTATGTAACATCCAATGAAAGTCCTCATTTTTAGATTAAAAAATGTCTTGCAATGATGTTTCACATCCTCTGCGTCATCAGACATCTGGACAGAAAGGGTAATCAATTATGCTCGGACAGGTGTAAAATTCAAGGGAATACCTTGCGCATTAATACCTCCCAAAAGGCATTCACTAATTTTTTAGAGTTACTAAACCAGTTTAATTGGCAATATTGCAGTGAAACATAATTTTATGCACAATTATTCCATTAGCTTCTGACAATACATTTAATAAAATCTTTGGAGATACACATTCCTGCATTTGAAATTGATGACACAGTTCTAGAACACTGCACCATTACCAGTTCTATTTGCATTGCACCAGTATTTTATTTTTTGTGGCAACTTGCCCGAAAAATGGTTCATTTCTCCAATGGCAATTGGGAGAGGGGGAATTAAAATAATAATAAAAAAAAAAAAGCATATATTCCTTTCAGTGCTTCATAGAAAGCTAGTTGGAATATTCTCATCAAAGATTGTCATGAGCCTATGTTCCTTGTCTTTTAGCTATTAATCTGGCTACATTTTCACTTGTTTAGACTAACTACATAGGTCCATTTTTTATGGTTGATTCTAGAAGTTTATCAGAAGCCAGTTGCGGATGTCTACATGTAACTGGTCTTAATACCATCTCTTTTTCTTCTGGAACTGTTGATACTGCTGTTAGAGACTTTATGCTCATTTGCCTTACCTTTCATTAATAAAAGATTCAAGACATCCAATATGAGCTTTTACGTAACTAGTTAGTCACAATTTTCATGTAAAAAATGAAAAGAACTTTGGTTCACATGAATGTTTAGATTGTTTTACTTTAGTGTATAGTACCTGTTCTATCTAAAGGTTATCTTCTGTTATTAATATTTCATGCAGAATATCTATAAAAAGAGATGTAAAATAATCCATTTCTAAGCATTGTTATTTCGTTGTAAAGCATTTTCACAAATGCAGCATAATGTTTAATTTAGAGACTAATTATACTGAGACCAAAAAGGGTTTTTCCCTTGATTTAATTATTAAAAAGAATATCTGGATTGAAATTAACACTTTTTGTTGTTTATATTTCCTATATGTACAGTCTGTTGTTTAGGTATCTTTTCTATCTTAGATTGTATAAACAGATATTCATTGACCTGTATTAAAATGTAGGAAAAAGTATCATTGCAAAACTTTTTTTAATGTCTGTACATTTTATTGTCAATAATATTCAGATGTATTTGAATAAGTAGTTTTAATAATCATCATAAATGCAATTATATGTACCGTATAAATTCTGAATAACAAAGAACCTTTCATAAGAGCATTTTAAATTTTATTTCTGAATTTTTTAATTTTTGTTTTACAGATAACTTTTTTAACTTGGGATATTTTCTAATTTTAAAGCATAAGCATATGAACATAAAAAAGCTTATATTTTTGTAGAGCACAAAATCTTCAACATCAGTATCCAGTGAAAGCAAAAACCACCAACTTAGATTCTAAATGTATATTTTAGTATTTTTATGTGCTCAGAATAATTTTTCTTTTGTTCTCTTTCGATGTTATGCAAATGCTAGCTGATTTGTCGAAGCTTAATAATGGATGTATTTTCTTTTCATGTATCTGCCTTCTGTATTATGCTCATAGCCAGAGGTGAGCATCATATGTAACAAATAATTGTAGTGTTGTAAAGTAGTGCGTCCAGTGACCCTGTTCTTCTGTAGCCCCTCTCTCATGAATGCTTTGTCTTGATATGTGCATGTTTTAAAATTTTTCATGCTCTGTTTTTGCTTAGTTATTTTGTATTGCTAAGCAGAATTTATCATTATGCTGTTAAAGTGCTGTTTTCACTTTTCCCCCCTTTTAAGCATCATAGTACAATATCAAAGAATTTCTTTTTTAGCTGTGGGAAATTTATTAGCCTCTTTCATCAAATATATGTGATAAAAATTAATTTTGAATGACTAAATTAACATATTTGGTAATTCTGAATATGTAAATTAGTATTTTCATAATAATAATGGCTTTTTTTAAAATAGTGGAATTTTTCCCTTGTCTTAAAAATGAATTATTTTGATTTTTTTAGTTGCAGAAGTAATGTGTGGTAATTATGAAGTTTTAGATTCGTTACATAAACAGTTAATGTAGAATGCATTTTTAATTATTATTAATTGCTTAAAAGTATTTTCATTATTTAAAAAATGCTTTTAGATTAGATATATTGTATATAATAAGTTGATTCTGTAAAAGAAGCTAAATAAACACGCCAATTTAGGGATTTAAAAAAAAAGTGCTCGCCTTCCTTGTTTTTGTCTCAAAAGTCCTTGTATAACTTCTTTTATATTTATTTAAAAAAATATATTAAATATTTTTTCCCAGGATTTAGAATTAACAAGAAGATAACAGAGAATGGAATGTTATATCAAATTGTTTTTCTGCGATTTGTTCAGTTTTAAAAACATTCAAAAATAATAATTCATAGTTTGATTTTATAATAACAACCAAAAATGTTTCTGTCCCTACTAACACACCCTCTAAAGTAATTTATTTTTCAAAATAAACTATTTGTTAAATTTTCAGTGTTTGAGTGTTATAATGACTATTTTTAAATTTTCAATTTGTAGTAAAGGTTATTTATATTGAATTCACAACTTCAATTTTTGTTATAGTAAATAATAAATCATTGAATATTTTTACAGTCTTATGAGCATTTATGTATAACATCGCATTTAATAATCCTAGCAGTAAAAGTCTGATATCTTATATAATTATTTATACAAATGCCAGACATTTGGCCACTAAGCCGTTAGTCTTGATCTTGCTTCCCATTACTTAAGAACAATAGAATTAAAAGATATTAGTGCAGTGCATTCATCAATATCCTTCTTATCCATGGACTGTCCAGAGTTACAAAAGTACAGTCTGAAAGTGTCCTTAAGTCAAACTTAAAAAGATGGGCATTCAAACAAATGTGCCCAGTCAAAAGACAAAAAAACGCCACGGCTACAGGATGAGGAAAATCTGGATTAACTGGCTTTGAACTAGAGAGACACTCCCAGGCCTTTCCCTTAGCTTCATTTAATTAGTAGGATGCAAACCTTTTCTTAAATTCTAATTTAATTAGGAGTTTTGCAGAATAAAAAATCATACAGTTATTAGTGGTTTGTAGAATAATCGTTCCTTTCTTTGCCAGGAAATCATGTCTTTCACTTCCCTCAGTGCCACAATGAGCAGAATCCATTGCAAGACAGTTGAGTTAGTCAGAGTGTTGAGAAACTTCCTACATTTGTACATTCATTCATTCAGAAGTACAAAATTTATTATTGGAGATAGCCTACAAAGCGTTTTTGCTGTCGGACAAAATAACAGGCTGAGGGAAATTACTTTTCCGAGCACTCAATTTATTGAGCACTAAATATAGCCTCGACTTCACCATCAAAATGTGTAGTACAGTACAAAGTCCATATAATCCGGACGTCCATTATCCGGAATGATCTATAATCTGGACCTCAACGCCACAAACTTACACATGCGCGTTTGATGCACGTAAAGCCAGTAAAGTGTTTACCCACGAGCGCTTCCAATAGTGAAGAAAGTAACAGAGAAGGTTATTGAAAACGAAAACATTTCGATTGACAAGTTAGACGATATTCTCGACTCAGCAATTACAGGACTTGGACAGTAGAACTTTGTAACTGAACAAGAAATTATGTCTGTTTATAGAATTAAAGAGCAAGTATTAGCAGAAAAAACGAAGCAACTTAAACAACTTACATTGAAAGAAATGTTTACTAATTTAAACAAACAAATATTAAGCTTTTTTTTTTTTTTTTTTTTTTTTTTTTTTGTAAATTTTGATACTCTTTAGATCATAATTGCTCTTTATTTCATAAATTACGGTTTCATTAGTTTTCGAAGGTTCCAGGGATTACGGATTGTCATTTCTTGATTAAAGATTGTCATTGTTTCTTGGTCATTCTATTATAAATATTAGTTTTGCAAAAATCTCAAAACCACATTGCTAATTTTCCATTATTTAAATCTCCACTTTTTCTTTTAATTAACTCTCAGTTAATTGTTATTTTTCCTTTAATTTATTCATATTCATTGTTAGGTGCTTTCTCACGTTTAAAATGTAAACATCGGTGTACTAATTCTTTTGAGTAGATGGTTTACTTTTTAATTCATTATTTCTCACTTTACTTTTAATTATTAATGCTCATTAGTTAATATTATATTCTGATTGTTAAACTCATTTCACTCTATGAGATTCTGATTGCTAATAAAAAACTAATTTCTTTGCCTGTTAAATTTTATGTGTTGTTATTTAAAAACCTGGTTTTGCTTTGATATATAAGGCACTCAAATTGTTTAGAATATTCACATATTCATGCAACCACCTCAGTGCAGTTGAGCAATTTTTTTACAGAAGAAAAAAGATGATTCGGTGAATTTTCAGATTGCAATTTACAGTGGATATAATTACCTAAAGAACTGTTATGTGCTTGGTTGCCAAAGTTTGGCGACTTCTGCTGAAGTGGTTGCGATAATACAAAAGTACCCTGCTTAGTTCTTAGCAATATTATAATTAGGAGAATGAATTGTAAAGTGTGCAGGCCAGAAACTGACATATTACAGTACAAAGTCTCTAATCCGGACGTCTATTATCCGGAATGATCTATAATCCAGACCTCAAAGCCACAAACTTACACATGCATGTAAAGCCAGTAAAGCGTTTATCCATGTGCGCTTCCGATAGTGAAGGAAGTAACAGAGAACGTTATTGAAAACGAAAAAATTTCGATTGACAAGTTAGTCGGTATTCTCGACACAGCAATTACAGGACTTGAACAGTGGAACTTTGTAACTGAACAAGAAATTATGTCTGTTTATAGAATTAAAGAGAAAGTATTAGCACAAAAAACGAAACAACTTAAACAACTTACATTGAAAGAAATGTTTACTAAGGTAAACAAATAAACATTAAACTCCTTTTTTTTTTTTTTTTTTTTTTTTTTTTTTTTTTTTTGTAAATGTTGATACCCTTTAGATCATAATTGCTCTTTATTTCATAAATTACAGTTTCATATTTTTAATTGTATAATTTCTACATGCCATCTTACCAGATTTAAATTGATGATCTATAATCCGGAAAAAAACCCTAATCCGGAATCGCTGAAGTCCCGATGAGTCGGAATTACGGACTTTGTACTGTACCTCTTCCCACTGCCTTATAAAATGTAAAATGGTTACAATAGATTCCTGCACCACCTCCAGTTCCTCGCTCAATCATGTATCCATCAGTGTAAACATGGGTTCAGAGATTAGTGAGATATCTTCTCTCAATAGTTTCATAAACAATGGCTCTGATTTGGCAGTGGGCATCTCATTCATCAATTTTCTTGTCAAGTTCAAGATATACACAGAAATCACCATATTCATGAGGGTACAGTCATTACATTCATTTCTTGAACAAGATCTATATCTTTTGCTAATTAATAACCAATTTGATTCAAACCCACTTGTGTATTTAAATTTCTTTCATTGTTAAAATTGCAATTCCTCCAATATTTATTATTTGGGAGCCTGCAAAGTTTTTGAATCAAAATTGCAGCACTTTAATGAATATTGGTTAACGCTTCCATAGCAGCTATGGGGATGTATTTAACTAACCTGTTGTTAGGCAAAGAGATTGGTTTTGTAATCTTGCCAAAACATCAGCTGTACTGATGGAAGCAGTCACCAAAACTTCATTACAGTAATTAAAGTAATGGTTGAATGTACATTGTATATGTATTTATTAAAGTTTCTCTGTTACACCCCCGTTAACAGCCCACCAACTGTTTCAAAATTGGAAGTCTCCTTTCAGTTTTTTCCTTTATAAAGAAATATGTTCATTCTAATTCAGATGTAAATCAAGTTTGCATCCCAAATAGTTAATGTTATAGTAACAGAGATTTCTTCACCACAACAAAGAAGGTAGGGTAAAAAGTGCTGTCTGTTTAAGGTAAAAAAAACTGGCGGTGAGTTTTGTCTAGGTTTAAAATTATGCTATTATTCTTGCACCAAAGATCCATTCTTCCTAAGACATCATTGAGATTAACATTCAGGCTTTCTTGTCGATTCTTTGGAGCACAGTTCCAGAAGACTAGATCGTCAGCGAACATTGTACTCTTAACTACAGAGTCAGACATCAGAATGATAGGCAACTCATTTATATAAATATTAAATAATAAGGGGCTCATATCTTATATATCACTGTGGTTTTATGAGATTTGTGAAACAAATTTTATTGGTTCCCCCCATTGGTTATGATTTTCATTTCATATGTGATATAAAGTAGATAAAATGTAAATTAAACATATACTCTTCAGTTGGTGGTAGAATAAATGTTAAAAAGTGAGCAAAGTGTGCTGAGAAGTTTAAATTTTCTTAAAATATGGCTAGTGTATTTTGAAAATATATTGCATGATGTGCACTATAATTTTTGCTATTATTTTAAGTTGCTTGCTTAGAGCAGATCATTCAAATGTGATCAAATTTGATTATAGAGGGGGAAAAAAATTCTTTGTGTAAAATAGTGAAAATTGTACACATTTACACTTTATAATGTCGTAAAACAAATTTCACAGTTAAGGCTCTAATTTAGCACTGTTTTGAAGGGAGGATGTACCAGAAACAATGGCACAAAGTGCTAGTATGTAACTAAATTAAAATTTTATTATATAGTTTTAGTTGAAATTTACATTTATAAACTAATCAAATTCTGGAGATGTATAGTATCCTATTATTTTATAGAATACTATACATCTCCAGAATTTGATTAATTTGAAATTCCTACTAATTAATTTGAAAGTGTTTTTATATATTATACAAAATCAGATTTGCTTAAGTGATATATATTTTTAAGAAACATCATTTAGCATTGAAATTATTTGTCATGATGTAATAATAATTATAGATATTAAAAAATAAATGGAAAAAATTGTAACTCATAGATATTCATAAAACAGTATTCGTAAAATCAAGAAATCCCATTAAATTCATGAAATAATTGCAGAATTTTTTGCTGTGATAACGTTATTACCCTAGCTGTAGGTATTGAATTTGTTATAAGGGTTTTGCACTAAATAATCATAGAGAAGTTTTAGAATGTTTGAATAAATAGCTCAATTTATCATTTATTGAAGGCTGAAGTTTAATTTTTGAATTGTGATTGAAACTCATAAAATAATGCAGTTAAAAAAATTAATTACCAACCTTTTGGGTAAAAATTTGAGTAAAATTAGTGCTGTAAAACATGTTCTTTGTAAAAATATAAAAATAATAGAAACGTTAATTTATTTTTGTAGTAATTAAAAAATAATCTACATACCAGAAGTTTTTTTTTTTTTTTTTTTTTTTTTTTTTTTTGTCTTTTAGGTATTGTTATGTATACCTCTAAATTTCAAAACTAATTTTAAGATATCTGAAACCATCTTGAGCAAGTATAATCTGAGATTTAAAATATTCTGCAGTAAAAATATTATATGATGTTAGTATTACTTTAAAGAAATGTGTAATTGTGGATCAAAATTATGAACAGGTTAAGAGTGAAAGTTAGAGCTTTCAATATAAAAATGTTATATTGCAATAAGAGAGCAACTATTGAATGAAGGTTTGATGTACACATATTCCCCCTCTTTATAAATTTAACTGTAAGATAACTTGTGGCTTTGGGAAATATTGTGCATACATTAATGATTAATAATTTTAATTTTCACCTCATTCCCAAATTTTTTTTATCTTGTGTAATTTGCATGCATTAACTTTTTTAAAATATTAAAATACTTAAAATATTTCAATGCCATAGAATGGGATGTACAAAATTTACAGTTGTTTAGTGATAAATTCCTTGTCTTATAATTTGTTTTGAAACAGATGAACTTATTTGGCCTATTTAATTTTGTTTATGCATGCATGTTCAATAAAGGAAACGTATTTCAATTTTTGCTTCTTAGATTCATTGACAACAAAAACATTCTTCTGTAAAATATTGATTTTAAAGAAAAGGTTAATGCATTTACCAGAGGAGAATAGCTATTAAGAAAATAAATCATTGTTACAGTGGAAATCTTTTCTCTTTGATTTACAGAATAGTCAGATTGTGTGACTAATATTATCTATTCAATTCTTCTAATTTATTTCATTTCATTCTGATATCAATTTTAAATTGTTTTTTATTGATTTTTTTTTTTTTTTTCCCTTCCAAATTGATACTGTCATCTTCCCTTTATAAAGTAATAAATTCCGAATTAACATGTTTAGATTTGTTACAATTGAACCATTATACAGTTGATCCCGCTGCTGTAAATTTATAAACAAATTGGGTAATGAAGTAATGAATGATAGCAAATCAAATTAAAAGAACAAATTGTTTTGGATGTTGACTAGTAGCTTGGGGTGGAGCTCCTGTGTGCTAATGAGATGACTCCATATGGTAAATGGCATTGGTATTTTGTTAGGTTATGTATTACTTAGTGCATTCATTTATTATAAATCTAACAGAAGCTTGTTAACAATACAGTGACAATAATTGATATTTAATATTGAATGCATAGGAACAAATTATTTGTAAGTATTATCCTTGTTATGTAAGGAACTTGCTAGCGGAAAAAGTCTCTCTGTTGGAAAACTTAGATTGTTCTGTGATTTTGCTCTATCTGAAAAAGTCTAGATCAATCATGCCCTTTTAATTTCCTAGCTGTTATTTCATGTTCTCCAGTTTGTTATAGTTGAAATGATATCAGAAGAGCAACAAGATTATTAGTCTGTCAACTACCTGAAATCAAGAGCCTTTGATGACACAGTGCGGATTGCTAAAATCTCAACACTGGTTGTGAAGTTATGACTGTTATAATGTCAAGTGGAGGCATTACTGAACAAGTTAATGGCTTCTGCAATGTCAGGGTATTATTATTATTATTATTATAAGGGCACAGCCCCGATCCTCCTAGCCATCACAAGCCGGCCGTATGATAAAAAAATGGTACTGTCCAGATAAAAATATATATAAGGAAAAAATATACAGTCAAAAGTCGTTAATCCGGACTCGTCGGGACTTCGGCGATTCCGGATTATAGATCATCAGTTTAAATCTCGTAAGATGGCATGCAGAAATTCTAAAATTAAAAATATGAAACTGTAATTTATGAAATAAAGAACAATTATGATCTAAAGGGTATCAAAATTTGCAAAAAGAAAAAGCTTAATATTTATTTGTATACTTTATTAAACATTTCTTTTAATGTAAATTAAGTTTTGCTTCGTTTCATGTGATAATACTTTCTCTTTAATTCTATTAAACAGACATAATTTCTTGTTCAGTTACAAAGTTCCGCTGTTCAAGTCCTATAATTGCTGTGTCAAGAACACCGACTAATTTGTCAATCGAAATTTTTTCGTTTTCAATAACCTCTGTTACTTTTCTTCGCTATCGGAAGCGAATTATAATGACGAGGAACTTGTTTTAAATCATATCAAAGACGGAGCATATCGAGATGAAATACTACATTTGGTAAGGAATTATAAGCCAAATAGAAACATCTGCGCTGAAGATAAGGATAGTGCTGACAAATCAACTTCCAATTCATTACGCGTCTGCCGAGCAGCGTGAAATTGATAAACAGATTTCGGATTTCAAAACATACTTTCACTTTAGATCCTTTACATATTAACAAATATATATCGGAAATTCTATTTGATATAATCGAAAGTTTAAGCTTACTTTTATAAAATTGCTCTTACAGTCTGCAAAAAATAATAAGCCGGATCCAGTTCAAAAATTAAGGAACAACGCAATCATCAACATTAACTGAAATAGATAATTAGATAATTTTAGCTTATACGTCCATTATACATAAAACGTGCACGCGAAAACGTATTCTGCACTTGCGCACACTCATATGCGCAGTCGTAAAAGGTCTTACGCGCACGCGTAAACGCCTATGCGCATGTGTCAACGCGGCGCATGCGCAGAAAGTTTTTAGTTTTGATGTCCGGATTATAGATCATTCTGAATTATGGGTGTCCGAATTAACGACTTTTGACTGTATATATAAAGTACAAAATCTGAGTCTCAGTGCTGAATTTCAACTCTATCTTTGTTCGTATTTATAATCTTCATTATTGTCTCTGCAAAAACTTTCAAATTTGAGTAGTTCCTTTTAAAATCTTCCTTAAAATTCTTTCTATAGTTCTCTCTTGGACTCTGGGTAAGCGTACATTCATTGACGGATGTCAGGGTATGTTATCTTGCACCTTACAACAGCTCGGAGACTGCAACATGTGAAAGGACGCACATACGAATTTGTTATCTTATTTGTGGTTCGCCACAAGCTAAAATTGTTAAGCACTGATAGTTCTTTGGTTCAAATCCCAGCAAATGAATTGACTGTATGGATATTTTTGTGATTCTTCACATATATAACGTGACTACAAATCAGTTCCTTGTCTTCTGTGAAGATATCCATTCTCTTAGACAGGTAGCCTTTGCATGCATTACTATGTTCAAAGAAACGTTTTGGGTGAAAGAAATGGCCATGAATTCATTTTTTATGAGTTTATTGTAAAATTATTATATAAATTTATAAAAATTAGCAAAAATTAATTACAAATATGTTTATAATTTTACATGTTTGGATAAGCCTATTTCAGTCCCAGTAAATATATGTGTAACTATGCATTTGAGTATTTCCCTTGAGAAATTAATAAAGCTAATATTCTCAGCTTATCTTGAGAATTATTTAATTTACATTAAATATTCTTGTAAAATTTAATTACAATTTTGAGTAAATGTTCTCAGAAAATATAATTTCTTGCATGTGCATGTAAGTATTTGTATTTATATTTTGTATTTTAAAATGATTTTCTGTTCAAAATATACTTATAACTAGATTAAAAGATTTCGCATTTCCTTTTAAATATTTTTTACCTTTTTCTCTCCTGTAATCTAGAAATTCCCTGTAAGTTTTTATAAATATTATATGATATTTCACCATGCATGTCATAATAATTTTGATGCAGATATTATATGCATTGTGTCAAGAAGAAAAGTCTGAAATCATTACAGATTGTGATATACATATCAATTTCTTTCATCAGAATTTTTTGAAATATTCAGTTAGTTTAAATATTATCTCTACTTTTGCAAGGAACGGATCTGACTTTCCAGTAATTAATAGATTTTTATAGATCACAGAATAGTGGTACCTTAAATATTGTGTATCTAAGTAACTGTCTAAATTCAGTTAATTTTCAATAATACTTGGAATAAATTACATGACATAACACTTTAAATGTCAGATATGAGAAAGTACTATTAAGAAAAATAATTCTTCAATTTTAAGGCAACTGTTAAGCATATTTTTTGTTTTGCTTGCATAAATGCTCCTACTGCTTATGCTGTTTTTGAATTAGTAGTGTACCTATGATCTGGAAATTCATTTTGAGATACTAAGCACATTCAAATAAATAATGAAATTAAGATCATTATTATTTTTTTAAAAAATTAAACTGGAAAGAAAGGATTTGAACTCGTCAAAGTAAACTTTGATGCTTTGAACAGTTATGTGGTAAAAAGAAATAGGGAAGCATGAATTCATATATTAAAAAATGTAATGAATTTTCCCCCATAAAAAATGCAAAGATAATGACTGCTGTTAAAATTCATGCTATGATAAGATGTTTATATTTTTGTAAATTACACAGGCCATTTCACTTTAACCCCAGAAACTTATATGTAAGTTATAGAGTAGTTACAGTATTTTTCTCATCCTGAATTTTCACAGAATTGTGTGTCTTCTCATTGCATGTTTAAGCAAAAATTATTTACTTAAGTATTGAATAAATTTAAAGGCATTTTTTAAATGTTTATAATATGCATTTACAGTAGAATGAATTATTAGTACATAAACTTAGATTATAATTAAGCTTAATTTATTTATGTATTGAACTAAGGCTTAGAAAATATTTAGAAATATACTTTTCAATTCTGAAAGCATTTAAATATGTGTCATTAATAAAAACTGGTTTAAATACATTATTAAAATATTTGTGAACATCTAAATATATCTAAACTCAATATTTTGTTATAAAATAGATTTAGAAATGCAGTGCTCATTTTAGAAATGCAGTCTTCTCATGTGCTACACGCAGCTCATAAAGCATGCGTGCTTCCTTCCAGAATCATTTGTGTTCTTTCCTTCAATCAAATTCTGGATTTTAATAATTCTAAGTATAATTATCAATGACAGTTTTAAAATTCCAGGAGTCCTTAAAATGATTCTTATATCAGTTTCAGAATTTTGTTTGTAATTATTATATTCCTGATGCGTTATAATTCTTTAACTGGTGTATAGTGTAATAACACTTTTAAAATTTTATAATTTCAGTTATTTTATGTATATCATCCAATATTTATTTATATATATATATATATATATATATATAATACTGGTCAATTTTGTATCATTATCATTAAATGAAATAGCCAACCATTAAAATATGCATGTTTGTTATTAGCAAATGCAGTTAATGTTTTGGGTAGTAACAATAAATGCTTTTTTTTTAACTTTGTATAACAAGTAATGGTATAGTTATGGTTATACTTTTTGTATTCTTAAAAATAATTTCTTTCTATACCTGAAGAAGTGCTAGTATTGAATCAAAAAGAGCTGAATGCAGTTTTGTGCAAATGAAATGCAGTACCTTTATTATTCAAGAAATATTTTATTTGGAAGAGGGAGACTGTTATAACTTATTTATTCATAAAGACCAAGCAGTTATCATGAAATAATATTTAACTTTTAAGTATTTTTTTTTATTATTTTATTTTATCAGTAAATTATTTGCTTAAATTTGTTTTCTGTTATGTTTAATAAAATCATTTCCCCTTGTAAATAATAGCAATTTCCTTTAAGTATTTTGCTTTAAGTAAAAGTTTTATGAATGATTTTCAACCAATGTAAGAAATTTGGAAAATCTTTCACTTTTTATTCCTATTTTCTGGAATCCTCCCCCGCTCTGTAAAATTTAATGTATCAAATTATGCAAAAATCTGTTATTTCTCTCTGCTCCTTTCCTTTTTTCTAAGCTTTTAAGCATTTTGAAAATTTTATATTTATAATATATATATTATTTTACTAAATGTTATTAATCACAATTAATTAGCTGTTGATTTAAAAAATGATACTACTTTATATTTCAGGTAATAACTTTTCTTGATTTTAAGAGTGCTTCCCCACCTTTATGTATAGTTTGGTAGTTTAGAATGCCTGTTATAAATATTTTTGACATCTTGTCCTCTTTAAACGTTTTATACCTTTTAGAAAAATATGCTTCTAGTTTTAATCTTAAATTAAACCAATATAATTTTATATCTGTAATTCTAAAATTATGTATCCTAACCACAAGCACTTAAATATATCATGGGTGATTATTGTCCAGATCTAATTGGAATTCAGGATTTTGTACTTTCTCAAAACTGTAATTTCCAGACGTGGGAAATGTGGACTTTGAAATCAGTAAATCTGTAAAATCAAAATCTTTCCACATTTTGTTTTAGGAGAAATATACCAGTGATTACAAAGGTTTAAAAATTTTAAGATATATAAAATTAAGTGAGTCGTCAAATTTCACGTCTGAATAAACTAAGTTCATCTTAAACAGAAAAGTTATTTTCACTGTTTGTCTTTATGCAGAAACAGAAAAAACTGATGCTGTAAAGTTTTGGGCTAAAGTATTAATATTGTTACGTGCGTACGTGTTTGTTATGAATTGAATGAACAAGTCCAATGAAAAATGAATACAATTTATTATTATCACAGCAAATAAAACAAAATGCTTAAATTTCCTCAGATATTCATACAATATACCAATATCTCACAGTAGTTATCTTTTAAACTGCTAGAAACATTCAACAGAACTAATTCAAAATAGAGAAAGCTAGCCCGATTTCACTGCAAATTCACAAGAGCAGTTTTCTAAAGCAACTAACTAATGAATTGAGAGGTTTTCATGCCACTTATGTAAGCTTTTTAAGT
Organism: Stegodyphus dumicola; assembly: GCF_044657685.1. Classification (NCBI taxonomy): domain Eukaryota; kingdom Metazoa; phylum Arthropoda; class Arachnida; order Araneae; family Eresidae; genus Stegodyphus; species Stegodyphus dumicola. The sequence continues at coordinate 180,396,072 of NC_140768.1, forward strand.
GCACGAGAATTTTCTGAAGTGCACGAGAAAATCGCTTTGATAACTACTGCTAAAAATGTTAAGAATAAGTTATTACATAACTGAAGAGCTTATCAAAATTCTTTTTTATTTTCCATGAAACTATTCTCTACGTTCTAGCATTTTCTCATTTTCAACTGTGTTGATACACATGCCATAAGTTCTAATTTAATATTTAAGGAATTATGTTAAAAAGCTGTAGTCTGCATTGAAATGTTTTGCTGATGCTGCTGAATTTTTCAGCTGTTAGCAAAAAATATAAACATAGCAGTTCCCAGAAAGTAACACGCTTAAAAAAAAAAAAAAAAAAAAAAAAAAAAAAAAGGAAACCCTCAATTTAGCAGTTATTTAAAAAATTTTTTGAGAAACCGAGTATATAGGCAACTCTATGAAATGATGTAGTGAAACATAAACTAATTTGTAATATATTAAACAAAATAATTCTGTTTGCTTCCTTAATTTGAAAAATATATGTATATGTACATGTAAGTGTTTCACTGTAACATTCAGAATTATCTGAAATTATACTGGACTTTTACTGCATAATATTTTTCAAGATTTTTTAAATAGGGTCGCATTTACCCATATATATCAAAATATTTTTCTTTAATTTCTTTCTTGTATACACATAGTAAATGTGTGTGTGTCTGTTGGATGTGCAACCACTTGCTATAAAATATGCATTGCTCTATATTGCATTAAATATATATATATATATATTACATTTTTGAGACCAGATAGGTCTTTCGTCTAATTACCAGTTTGCTTTACATTTTCTTTTTCAATTAATATTACATTAAATACATATAAGAGGAATTGAGGATGGCCATTGAGTGTCATGGAATGAAGAAATCTCCAAAAGAGAATAACATCCACGTAGAATTTCTGAAGCACTTAAGGGAAACAACCAAGGATACTATACCATGTATTCGGAACTATATATACTACGTATGTTTATATTTCGGAAAATATAAACATTTTCCGAAACAAACTTTGATTGAGTTGCAGAGCAACCTTTCAAAACCATCGCACAAGGAATTCAATCAGGTCCACCGCCTGGAGATAATAAAGGTGTACTAATTTGTCCAATGGCCAAAGAGTTGCTCCTTAGCCAATGTCAAATAGCGTGTTTCTTGTGTTTCTTCCTTGGCATTCAATCACTTGTCTCAGCTGATATTAACCATAGTGATGATTCATATCTACTACAATTGAGAGAGGCTTTCTGCCATAAATTCCCTGCACTTATCGCTGTGTAATCAGTGGATATATTAACAAAGTTATAACTCAGCATTATTTCGAGAACAGCAGAGACATTTTATTAAGATCTAAAATTTGTTATGCTGTAATGAAAATGAAATAAGAAACAAAAATGAGCCTCTTTTTAGAGAATTTGCTTTAGAAACATATAAAATACCATTATACTAAATTAATATTCTTAATAATGGAATTAATATTAATATAATATAATTTGAATAATCTGAGAGACAGGTTTGTGAAACTGCACAGTGGAAGAGAGCTGTGATTTTACCTATTCTAAAGAAAAATAGAGATCCAAAACAACTTTCTAGTTGTTGGCCAATTTCTCTCGCTAATATTCTCAAAAAGTCTATGGAGAACCTAATTTTTAATAGGTTAAATTGATTTTTGGAAGACAGAAACCTAATAACCAGTGAACAGGTTAGGTTTTGGGGGGGAAAAAAAATTATCATCGGATTAGATAGCTTACGTCAGTCAAATTGGAAAGAATGCTTTGGATAATCGAAATAGTTATACAGCATTTTTAATTGATTTCGACAGGGTGGGGAGAGAGAATCGGCACCAAAAATTACTTGGTGCTGGAATTTGTGGAAGTGGGTTTAGGTAGATATAGGTCTTTCACTAACCATCTTATCTTCAAGATCAGATTTGATTAATGACTTTCTAAATGTTTTAGTCTGCAAGCAATTCTTCCTCAGGATGCAACTGGAAGGTGCACATTGTTTAATATCTACATCTATATTACTTAGTTTTTGCCTTTAAAGATCTCAATTGTCTGCTCTATGTGGATAATCTTGTCATTTGGACAGAAGCACCAAAGTGGGTGCACTGAAATGGTGCATCAGAATGTAACTTTGAATTTATAGAAGACTGTCATCCACTCTTTTTCGCTGGCCTCTCATCCACTCCTCTAAGACCTGAAGTACAGAAATGTTGCTCTTACCCTAGCAAGTTTAATTATATTGAGTGTGACTTTTGACAACAAATTAGAGTGGAAGTCTCATACTGAATCAATCTCAAATCACTTTTTGAGCAGAGTGACTGTTTAAAGCAACTAGCTGGATCCCTTTGGAGTTGTGATAAATCAACTTTAAACACTATTTATAAGACTTTTATCCTGCTTTTACTGCCATGAGCCACTTATTTCGACATGCAGTCAAGTAGAACTTTTACAGAACCAGGCTGTAAGGCTCTTTATTGGGACCATCAAATCAGTACCGATTAATGCTATGCTTTTGTTGACTAGCAATAAATCTGTTAACATTATCATTGAAGAAAAAGCTCTGATTCTTTTTGAAAAATTAATTAGATTGGGAAATCGTTAATTATTTTATAGCAAAATGTTTGTACAGATCCCCCGAAATTTTTTAATAATGTTTTCAGCATAATGCTTTGATAAACATATATCTAAATGATTGAATATTTCTGAAGAAGTCAGCAAATAATAGTGATTGAACAAACTTTCAAGTATCTCTGATTGTATGCTTTTAAAAAGAATGATTTGTATTCAAACCAAAGTAAATTTTTAGCTACATTGTAACAGTAACTGACAAAAAGCTAATTGAATAGCAATTGAAAACTGTTACTGAATCAGATGTTCTATCAGTAACAGGTTTCAGTTGTTCAATTATAGTTTAATTTTCTGCCTTATGTAGCTAGCAAATAAATGTATTAAGTTCTTTTAAAGATTAACTTTTCCTAAATGAAATGAATAGTGAATTCATAATGTGTCTCAATTGAAGATTAGACATGTTTCTAGAAGTAAAATCATGAAAATTATGAATTTTAGATGATATACAGACAAAATACAAATATATAAAAATAATGCATGATCTTAATGCAAATTTTTGCCATAAATTTCGCTGAATATAAAACTTGTTGAAAAATGCACATTGTTACTTTCATTTCAAATAATCCAGCCTGTTGAAATTTTAAACGTAATCAGCATAAAACGAAAGGCTGATTTGCAAAAATGAGACAATAAATAAAATCTTTATGCAGTTTAAGATACTTTTTATGTTTGTGCTTGTAACTAACATTTTTTTTTTTTTTTTTTTTTTTTTTGAGTTAATATTTTTTGTAGTACGAGTTTCAGTTTGTCTTGTTTTTAGCTGAAGTAATAGTTTCATTATTTCCTAGAATTCCTTTTAATACTTTCAGTTAAAAAACCGAATTTAGAATAGATATACTTTTTTCTGTTTAGCATATTTACTGTTCAAGACTTTTTGCATTTATTGAATTTAAAAATATTGGTGTTTGATTTTATGTTTTCAAGATAAAGTTCTTTTATTCCTTTTCTTTGAAATATATGTTATAAAGGAAATAAAATGCTGTTCATTGTATTTATCAGAGGTGTTTGTGCTCCTAGGAAACCCCAGAATTCCGGGGATTTTGAACTTCGATACCCGGAAATTCCGGGGATCGTCGTTCAAAAGGAAGTAGGAATAATAATGAATTATTTATTTTGATCTGGGTAATTTTGTTTGCTTTGAAAGCAGAAAATGCAAGGTCAGTGTGTGTGGTGAAAACTTTTCCTTTCTTTCTCCAAAGGCAGTGATAATGCGTGAAAAGGGGGAAAAAACTTCTTTTTTGTTCTTTCCTTATTGCGAGTTATGACTCATTCCCCCTGGTTCTCGAACATTCTCTTCTGGTTTCTTTTCGGCAAGTAGGCGCAGAAAAAAAAGGGAGAGACTTCGTTCGACCAGATGTGCGATCACGTGACTCTGGGTTCAAAGGTCTTATCTCTCCTGGCGTCACGCCAATAAGTAGAGAAGGGAGATTTTTCCCCGTATTAGCTATTTGTCATTTATCGCTTCTCAACTTTTTTTTCTCCGCTGTGTAAAATTTTCGTTTCATTTATTGATGCACGTGTAAATTTTTCGTTTCGTTTATTGAAATATTTATTTATGTACGCAAGAGAATTTCACCATGAAATTTCTTGATATAAATAGTGATATTATACAATTAGAAGAAGGTGTCCGGAATGCATTTAGTTGGAATTGGATTGAACGGAGAGATGGTAACGGGGATACCATCGGCAAGAAAATAAATGTTGCTGGTGCAAGAAAATAAATGTTGCTGGACAAGCATATTGTGTTTTTTGTAACTCACTGCTGAAGTATGGTGGAGAAGGATTCAAGGCTTTCACAAATCATTCTAAAACTGTGACGCACATAAAATATTCAAAATGCATTAGACATTCAATGACTTTAAGTAATTATGCTAATTCAAAAAATACTGATGACTTACTGGAGACTGATGCTCGGCCATTGGACATAGTGACAAGAAAAGCATGCCAAGAGGTATTAATAACTTCGTTTATCTCCGAGAATTCTCTTTCTTTCAATGTAGCTCCCAATTTAATTGAACTCTGCAAACAGTTGAGCCGCGATCAGACGGCACTAAACTCGTTGGAAATGTCCAGGACTACTGCATGTTATAAGATGAAATATGGGCTCACAAAAACTATTAAGGAAAATATCATTAAAACTTTAAAGGAGACTCCATTTTCTCTAAATTTGGATGAAAGTACTAGCAATGCTCTAGAAAGTATACTGGCAATATTGGTGCAGTTTTATGACAACAATCAAAATGAAGTTGTAGTTCATCATTTTGCATCTCTAAAGATGGAATCTTGCAATTCAGAAGCTGTTTTTAAAGCAGTTGTTAATACTATTGAAGATAATAATATTCCATGGGCAAACTTAATTAGTGTATTAATGGACTCATGTAACACCATGCATGGAAAAAAAAAAGGGTGTTGAAACCAGACTACGATCAAACAAAGCACCCCACTTATTAGATATTGATGGTGACACATGTCACACAGCTAATAACTGTGCAAAAAAATTTGCTTCATGTTTTGATAGATACTTAGAAGATTTGTTTGATGACATCTATTTTGATATGAAAAGCTGCAGTGAAAGAGAAAATTTTTTCAAAATCTGTGAATCCCTTGCCATTAAAAAACTTAAGCCCTTGAAGAGACCAGACCATAGGTGGGTGTACATTTTATGTGTTTTAGAAAGAATCAAAGATCTGTGGGATGCTCTTATTGCATTTTATTTTCACTACTTGGATAAAACTGATAAAGGGGATTATTTTTCTTATGTTGAAACTGTATACAATAAAAGAAATATTTCTGCAGCTCAGATGGTCTCAAAAAAAATTGTTGAACTTACAAATGATGCTTTAGCTCGGAAATATAGTTATAATGATTTATTAAAGGTTGATGTCACAAATCCAGAATTCCATCTACCTAGCAAAGTAATATTTACTGGTGCAGAAGCTTCCACTCTCCTGAAGAAATTATCAAAAAATCATCCAATAGCAAAAGAATTCCAAATTTCTCTGATGAAAGCTTATACTAATACAGCACAGCATATGAAACAGAAATTACCCCTTAAAACTTCATATCTAATTAGTTTTACAGCATTAGATCCAGAGCTAAGAGGTAAAACCAGTACAATATTAGCTTTTGAAAAATTATCATCTTTTATGTCCCATATTTTTAGTGATAATGAAAAGTCAAAAGTAGAAGCTGAAATAAGGTTATACCAGAGTGATATTGATATCACCAAAGAAATGCTCTACACATCTGATGAAAGTGGAAATCAAATCAAGTGTACAATTGATAAATATTGGTCTAAAGTTTTTAATTTAAAAGATGATTTCACAAATGATTATAAGTATCCTACATTGGCTAAATTGGTCAAAGCCTGCCTTAGCTGCTTCCATGGCCCATTAGTGGAAAGTGCATTCAACTTAATGGATACACTTGTCACTGACTATAGAACCTCTCTTAAGATTGATTCCCTAGATGCAGTGCAGACTATTAAATATGATTTAATGGCTTCTAAAGAAACCTCATGTGAAAAATATGGCTCAAAAAATCCAATGACTGATCCAATTCACAAAGATCTCTTACTGAATATGAAAAGAAGTTGGAAAACATATCAAGAGGACTTAAAAACATGTATTTCAGATGAGTCACCTATAAAAGTCTCTGAAAAACCTTCTACATTAGCAGAAAAGCAAACTGCTTCTACCTCTGCATGTACAGTTCTCGAGGAAATTTCTTCAACTGTAAATGAGGAAAATAAAAGTCAACCTTCCTGTAATTATGAAATTCAGCACAAAAGAAAGACAAGCCCACAAACATCAGAAAATAAAAAAAAGCAGCAGAAATTAGATAATTTTTTTTTTTTAAGAATTAATTCAGGTAATTTAAAATATTTACATAAAATGTAGTAGTTTATATGTTTGAAAATTTATGGTTATTAATTTTGCAAAAAAAGTAATTTATTGAACTTTTATAATTAGGTCATTCAATACTTCATAATTGTAATTTTTCATTTCGCTCCCCGCCCCTTCTCGAAACTCCAAAATGTGGGTAGTAAGTCCGTAAAAGCTTCAGGGAATTTTTTGGGGTCCCACAAACACCCCTGATTTATTTACTGTTTTTTCATTTAGTGTAGGCATTTAGTATCAGGCCTTAAAAAATATCAGTAATAATTATCCCACTATTCATTTGTTTAATTAATTTTTGTGTCATAGTAATCATTTATTATTATTTAAATTATATATCTAATTATAATTAATTAAAATTAATTTTTATTATATAATGGGTATTTTTATATTTTAATTACTCACAAACTGCTTGAGAAGCAAGAGTCTGAGAATTTTGAGACAAAAATTTCAGTTTATATTTTTTGTTGTTCATAATTTCTGATGAATTTTCCAAAAAGTTTCAGAAACTTAAATTTAAAATCAGATTTTCAATGCAAGGCGGAATCCAAATTTAAAACATGAGAGCGTAGTAAAAGTTTTGTATTGCAAATTATAGATTCATCACCGTAGAATTTGTTAGAACTAATGAGAAACACTTTTTGCTGCTTCACGTTGGTCTTCGGTTCATGGCATCACTAGTCAGATAACTGCTTGTGCTCAGGCCTTTTTCTTCAAGTTGGTGTTGGCAGAGCACCTCCATAGCATTGTAATCTTTTCAAACCCTGGCTTCCCTCTTTGTAATTCGGCAGATCCAATCAATAGAGACCACTTCCATTGATGTGCATCAGTTCTCACACTTTACTGGTGTGTTAGAGAACTTTTGAGGCAATGGCTTCAGTCTTTTTATGCACATCTTTTATTATTTTTTGTACTTTTTTACTTGGCTTGTCATCATAAATTTAAAAAAAAAAACTATATATTAAAAACAAATATAAATTTCCTTTACTGGTACATAAAAAATGTATATAAAGACTTCCTTCATTTTTTTAACTGGTTAAACTCCAAAACAGTGATACTGGAAATCATTGAAATACAAATTCACTCTTTAACTTGCAGATGTATTTGGTTGCTTTAAGTGCATATTTAATGTACTATATATCAGTTGCAAATGTATAAAAAACTAAATAATATATTTACATGTACAGAAATATAGCAAAATGGTTAAATTTTACAAGTTTTGACACTGTGTGTTAAAGGAACAATTAAACATCGCACTGAATATATATACAGTCAAAAGTCTTTAATCCGGAATGATCTACAATCCGGACCTCAAAGCTACAAACTTTCTGCGCATATGCATTTACGCATACGCACAATACCTTTACACATGTGCATATGCGTTTATGCATGCGTGTAATACATTTATGCATGCGCGTAATATGTTTACACATGCGCGTTTAATGTATAATGGACGGTATAAGCTAAGCTAAAATTATCTATTTCAGATGTTGCAGATTGCGTTGTTCTTTAATCTTCGAATTGGATTAATAATTTTTGCAGAATATTAGAGCAATTTTATAAAAGTAAGCTTGAACTTTCGATTATGTCAAAAAGAATTTCCGATTCTGGAGCTGCCAAAGGATCTACAAAGTGAAAGCATGTTTCGATGTCCATCAAACAAAAAGTAGAATTGCTGCAAAAAATGGATAAAGGCATATCCTTTGTTTCTCTAACCATTCCGAAATGTGTTTATCAATTTCACACTGCTCTGTGGGGGGGACGTCGCGGCGCGCAATGAATTGGAAGTTGATCTGTCAGCACTACATTCATCTTCAGGGCAGATGTTTTTATTTTATTCCGCTTATAATTCCTTACTAAATGTAGTATTTCATCTCGATGTACTCCGTCTTTGATATGATTTAAATCAAATTCCTCCTCATTATACATATCACGAATATACATCAAATAGTTTTCTGGTTGCAATTTTCTAATTTCGACTATACGTAATGTATGCTTTATGCATGCACGCATTGAAAGAAATGTTTAATAAAGTAAACAAATAAATATTAAGCTCTTTTTTTTTTTTTTTTTTTTTTTTTTTTTGTGTGTGTGTGTGTGTGTGTGTGTGTAAATGTTGATACCCTTTAGATCATAATTGCTCTTTATTTCATAAATTACAGTTTCATATTTTTAATTTTATAATTACTGTATGCCATCTTACCACATTTAAATTGATCATCTATAATCCGTAATAGCTGAAGTTCCGACGAGTCCGGATTAAAGACTTTTGATTGTATATATTGCTTCAAAAGAATAAAGTAAAGTTAAATTTAATTTTAAATAATTCTCTTGTGCCATTGCTGCCAGGAATGAAATTTGAATTTAGCAAACATTCTGTATTCGTAAAAAGCAAATTAAATGCAAATTTAAAGTTAATTTAAATTACATTTATTTCAAACAAATAAATGATTAATGTTGTTGCAAACTAATCTACAATATCATTTAAATTCTGAGAGCATATGTAAATCAAGTGCAAATATCAAATTCATGAATAAATATAAAATTCTAAAAATTATTTAATCTAAAAAAATTATTTAGAAAAATGCATAAGTGAATGATTGTTGTGCAGGCAGGAGACAGACTTATCAAGGGAAAGTTGCCTCCAAACCTAACTCTTCAATCATTCAATTTGTGTTTCGTTATTCATGTAGGCAAAAGTAAAAGTCAAACCAAAAGTAATACCAAAAGTGATGAATTACTAAAAAGAAATTTAAACAAGTGTAATTTTGAGAAATTAACAATTAAAAGACAAGAATTAAATAATTAAAAAAATAAGAGTAGAAAACCAAATTTTTAGAAAAGTAGTTTAGAAACTCTTGCCCACAGAAACTTCCCCTACACGAATTATGCATATAAATCAAAAGAAACTAGACATTATCTATAAAAAAACACATATAAATTATACTTAAATAATACTAAAAAGGCAAGTAAGTTACTTGGCATCATTCTGGTTTAAAAAAAAAAAAAAAAAAAAACTGATTAACACTGGTGTTAGATTTTAAAGAGATTGAGACTCTCAATTTATTGAGAGTGGATGTTTTGGGGGTGGAAGGGCTGATTGGTACATAATAAAGTTGAATTATGATATGATAAAATTCAGGATATCTTGAAAAAATTATTGATATTTACCGTAACTTCCGGAAGAAAGGCCGCATCAGCGTAAACGCCGTACTCGAGAAAAATGGCGGGAAAAAAATTAAAATTACACAGAAATGCTGCATCAGCGTAAACACCACAATAGATTAAATAGCGCGTGACATCGTCGTGGGCCGTATAGATGCAAAAACTCAACCTAAGTCCTGATATATTACATACCAGTTAAGAAAAATGCATGAAATGAAACCATAACTCAAAAATAAATTAAAGGTAAGAAATGTATAGCTTCTGTGCCGTTTAGAGACATTTTCAAAAATTTTCTGCTCCCTTCTTACTTAAAAACTATCCAACAAGTACTTGTACCCAAACTGATGGGATCTGTATTTGGCAGAATGCCAAGAAAAATACATTCATGCTGAAGGAAAAATAGGTCAGAGTTCGTTATTGCGAGGCAGGTGGAGTCGAGTCCGCCTTTGAAAAAAATTGCAGAAAAGGCAGGGGTGGGGAGAGGATGGGTCCTGGAAGATTCATCGAATGGCAGAGGAGAGAGACTATTCAAACTGATGAGAATGTTGATTTGAAAGGGGGAAGAATGTTATTGTTCTGAGATCTCGTTTAGGGTGAATAAGGCATAAGTAGGTCTGTTCAAGGGAAAGAATGTAAACAAAATAACGTTCGCAAAAATCAACTGAGTGGTCTTTTGTATGGGAACAGCACCAGTCTATGCACAATGACAAGGCCATCCAAATTATGTACAATGACCATCATAGGAAATATTTTATTTTTAGTGCACCAAACACCTCATGGGTAGAAACGCCGCACCCTCTGAAAATATAAGTTTTAAACACGTAAACGCCGCGGCATTTCTTCCGGAAATTACGGTACATATTAATTGCTGTTGGAAACATTTGTTGGAATGAAAATATGTTGATTACTTTCAAATAAATGTCTACTCACCAATTGCAACTCAGCACTCCTGTCTAAGTGCTTTGTCTTATGCGAGTTTTGACATGTTCCACATATGTTTCATGACATATTTTCATAATGGTTTGTAAGATTTGCAATTAGAATCATGGGCAAAAGTTATCTGCTTTTTCCAGAATCACAGAATATTGCAAGTCACTCAAGAATTTTCTAATTCTCATATAATGAAATCATACATCAGTAAAGAAAACATGTAGAAATGCAGCTTTGAAATTACAGTTGGTGTGAACTGGGTATATCAAGTAAAATTGTCATAGAATTGGTCTAGTCATCTTGGAGAAGTTTCATTACTGAAATAAGGGAGAACTGAATTGCCCAATATCTATATTGTCAAGTGAAGTCTCCAGAACCCAGATCTCCATCAAAGTTATTCTGACAACAACCGTTCCGTATAGTACTTAATGTGAGAGAACCAAATTATTTCATTATGTGCAGGAATAATATTTGAATTGTTTGGTTTAACTGATTTGTGATAATTTTAATTTCGGAGCTCAATGGTTTTCATTTCAAAGGGAGTGATACTGCTGTAATAAAAATATTTATAAATTAAATTGGATCTATGAAATATGGAGTGGTAGAAAAATGTATCAACAAGAAATATGTTTTCATGCAGCCAAATAAATAAGCAAGCCAGCTTCCTGTGATCAGAATTACTAGAGATATTATTTAAGGTTTTGGGGTACTGCAATCAAACATTACTGTAAACATCTATGCAAGCATTAGGATCAGTCAGTAAATTACAAGTCAGAGGCAATTTCACAGTAATTATTTAATAAAATTCACAAGTATTGTCTGTAGGCGTGTAGGCATTTATCCCATTGTGACACCAGTCGCATAATGCCGTGCTCGTAGAAATCCTTTGGTTGCTGTTTGAACCAGTTGCACACTCACTCCTTGGCTTGATCATCAGTTTGAAATTGGTGTCCCCGCAATGCTTTTTGAAGTCACTGAAGATGTGGAAGTCACATGGGGATATATCTGACTATAGGGGGTTGGCTCAGGACTTCCCACTTGAACTTCTGCGGACATCCCTTTGTTGTATTGGCTGTGTGTGGTCTAGTGTTGTCATGCAACAGGATGACACCAAAAGAAAGTTTACCGGAACATTTCGATTTGATTGCATTCCTGAGCTTCAATATGGTTTCAAAATACCACTGAGCATTGACTGTAGCTCATTGCTCCAGGAAATCGACGAGGAGTGGTCCCTTACAATGGAAGAAGAATGGAAGCAGTCATTGCTGGAACTAATGTGGAGGGTCTTCAATTTTTTTGGTGAAGGGGAATCTGTGTGCTTCCACTAAAGCCGTTTTGACTCGGGCTGAAAGTGGTGGCACCAACTTTCATCACTGGTAACGGTTGCTGAAAAAAATTCGTCCCCATCATCATTGTAATGCTGCAGTTCTTGCAGAGACATGGCCATGTGACATCCCTCTTGTTCCAGTGTCAAATGACGCGGGACCCATTGCGCATACACTTTACGGAACTTTAGCCTGTGCTTGATGATTCTGTGAACTGTTCCATGGCTAAGCCCCACTGATACAGAAATGTCATCTACTGTTAGATGATTGTCTTTCATTATGAGCTCATCCATTTTCACAACATGCTCTTCTGTGACACATTACGGTGCTCCACTCCGCAGATCATGACCGATCGATATGTGTCCTTTGTGAAAGCTCTTGTGCCACTCGTGAACTCTTGTCTGTGACATACAGTTCTCCCCATAGATCTTTTTAATTCGTCTTTTAATTTCACGCCCTCCTACATCTTCCACTGTCAAAAAGTGCACAACATCATGCTGCTCTGCTTTGGATGCCTCCATTCCGCATCGCTTTCAAAAACAGAGTGACTGGCTGTGGCTGATGCTTGGTTATTATCCTTTTCTCACTCCCTGCCAGACAAGTAAAGGCATCTGGTGAAAGAAATGCACATGAATCCTTACACCACACCCGACTCTCCATTTCCGACGCATGTGCACTTTTCTACATACAGTACTATTTGTGCAATATTTACTGACTTGTTATTTATTGACAACCCCTCAAAAATTTTTTTAATGCAAATATCGAACAGATTTTTTTTTTTTTATCAGACATGCATGATAATTGAGGTATAGCTTTAAAATTTCTATCTGTAGAAATATGAGAATTAAAAATTTTCTATATTATGTCATTCACTTTTTTCTGTGACCCTTAGAATCAATGCTTCACCCTGCTTGTTTTCATCAGGCAAAGTAGTTTAAGTCATATTTTATGATTTTTACCACAATATCATTCATGTTTTCGAATAGAACAGTTTGCTAAATTGTGGAATTATAATTTTTTAACGCTATTTTTTACATATCATTCAATCTTTTTCTTTAAAGGATCTTTTATAAAATGAGCATTGTTTTATCAGTTAGATTATTCTCTGTAGAGAGCATATGTACAGATTACAATGGTGCACATTTTCACTAAAACATGTCACAAATTGGTCACACTCTAATTGCTTACCTTATGTGATTGATATTTTAAATTGGAATCATGAGTCTACAATTAACCATTCAAGATATATTTTAGTTGTGCAGTCTTTTTCCTCAAATAATCTGTATAGTTTAAAATATGACAATGGAATTAATTTCCTCTATTTAAATTTTTTTTAAGTAATCATGACTTAAAAGTTTTCTAATATCTGGGCCAGATTTTAATGTTCATTTTCATCTTCAGGGAATGCCAGAATCATGGGCAAGATTGTTGCAAAGTTCTAACATTACCAAATCAGAGCAGAAACAAAATCCTCAAGCAGTTTTGGATGTTCTGAATTGGTATGATGCTAGTACCAAAGAAAAACAGGAATCCAAATACATGACTATGAATAGAACAATTGGTAAGTATGAAAAAAGTGTGAAATATATCATTGCATATAGTGAGTATTTTATCACATCTGATTGGTAAGAATTGTATAAAAATGTCTATTTACCTTAATAGCATTTAAAAAATCAATTTTATCACTTCTAATTGGTAAGAATAGTATAAAAATGTCTGTTTACTTAAATAGGGTTTAAAAATTCAAAGAGGAAATTTGATATTTGTGTGGAAATCTTGTTTATTTGGCTTATATTATATCCTTGCCAAAGGTTATATAGCCAAAAATTTCCTTATTATTACAAATGAGAATATTTTTAATTAGATTTTATTTATTATTTTTTTATATATATATATTTATGTTAGTTACACAGTAAATTTTAAATAACTGTTAAGAATATTAAAACTTATTTTGTTTGGAAAAAAAAAATTCCAGTAATGAAAACTTACCATCACAACTATTTTCTGATCTCTTGAATTTGTATTTAATAATTATTTATATATATTATAGAACAATTTCAAATAATATATTCTTGAATCCTCATAATTTTATTTAGTTTTTCGTAAGAAATACAGATACATTTATTTTCATTAAAGTAGCAAAAAACCTTATGTCATTTTTGTGTAACTTTTAACAGTAGTTTTCAATAATTGAAGATGAAAATTTGAATAGTGTTCTTTATTTAAGCTTTGTATGCAGGTACACTGCAAAAAAAAAAGGGGGAGACAGTTCTATATCTCCGTGCTACTGGGCCGATTGATGAACTAACAAATTTCATTTTTCATGTCTCGAAAGTGTGACTTAGGATATGTATTATATTTATATATATAGCGTTGTTCTAATACAGGTATTTTGACACAAAATGACTTTTTCTGAAATTACATGACAATTTTTTCCCATATTTCGATTCTACAACTCAAATTATGCCAAACTGCCAAGTTTTGTATCAATTGCACGAGTAGTTTTTAAAAATATTAGTTCTTAAAATTGTAGCTCCTCAATAATAATTGAATCTGATATATATTTATTAATATCTCTTTTTTATTAAACTTGCATGATTTATTCTTCCTTAAGCATAATGTGAGTCGTAGAATCAAAATATGGAAAAAAATTGGCATTGCATTTCAGAAAAATTTCAATTTTTGTATTGAAATACCTATATATAAATCTAATATATATCTGAAGTTAGAATGCTGCTATATATAAATCTAATATATATCCGAAGTTGCACTTTCGAGATATGAAAAACGCAATTTGAATTTCGTGAATTTCCCCTGTAGAACAGGAGATACAGAATTGTTCTACCTTTTTTTTTTTTTTTTTTTTTTTTTTTTTTGCGCAGTGTACATTGTTTTGTACATTCAAGATCACAATATATCCTTGCCAAAGTTTTCATTTACATAATCTAAATGTTTACTCATTTAATTTCAGTGATTAATTTTGACAATAATTAAGATTGGATATCATTTTTATATTTGAACAAATTTTGCTGCAGTTAGTGATTAAAATGCGTATATAAATGCAACATTGAATGTTTTTAGATTTGGCAGTATGTAGTGGAGCCGAATGGAGTCAAACCATTATATTGCAATAATAAAATGTAATTTTCGGTTTGCATTTTGTTGAGAAGGCAAACTGTGTTGGTACGTCAGCAGAAAAATGGAGTTAATATGAGAGCATTTCTCAGTAATGACTATAATGTAATTTAAGTAGGAATACAGGGAAAGTTATTTCCTTATTATTACAGCCATTTTGTAAACGATGCAAAGCGAAATGCATTATTTACTGACACGTGAGAAGGTTGCTAAATCTTTCATCCAAGAAAGATGCATTTTTCTTCTCATTCAAGTATACAAAAATTGTCATGAAATAAAACTATATATGAAACAATATTGAAAGCATTTGAAGGTGCAATGTAAAATGTTGGAAGTGAGGGAAAAGCATGCATTTTGACGACTTTTTCAGTGGTTTCAAATAACTATTTGTAACAGTGCAGCAATTTATTTATGTTTGGCCAGAGGAACTGGCATTGCTTTAGTAATGGGAGAAGTAACCCAGTTTTTACGAAAATAAAATTACTGACTGCAACAGTTTTATGAAGAGGTGTATTCTCTATATATAATCCAACAAGCAGAAAAGCCAATATGTAGTCATAAAACAATTGTGGCCATAAATGAAAATCTGTTTGTATGCCAACAGGGTTCTTCCACAATACCAGATATTTGGCGAGTTATGCAGAGATATTAGTAATTCTTTCTTGCTCAGATTCGTCGTGAGTCAGGCAAAAATTGTCAACCATTGTAGAGGGATTGACTGTTTATTAAGGCTGTTACAATGAAACATTGTAAACAATGAAAACAGCTGGCGAGTTTATAAAATAGAGGAACTGAAAAAAGCTCTTTAAGAGACATTTCACTGTGGACTATAAATATTATTTTGTTGCTCTAAGAGCTGCTGATCATTCAGAAAATGTTGCAAGAATGTGCCACTCCACTATGTAGCTCAATAAAAATAAACAGGTCTTGTTCACCACTGCCATTTACCTTGCAGAATTTCCATGTGGCAAAAGCCCTTAGGATGTGAAAATGATTGTGATGTCATTTTAAAAATAGTCTGTGAAACATAACAATCATGAAATGTATGTGAGCAATAAATATGAATAGGGTGATAATCATGGTGCTAACCCTACGCTGCATGTTCTAATACTGTTTTTAATAGATTTAATGATTCACTTGCAAATGGCGAAAGCTAGTTAATGAAACACATACTGTTCATTGTTTCACCGTAACAACACAGTTAAGTTAAACAGAGTGCATGTTGTGATTAAAAAGGGCAAGTGATTAAATATGCAGAAATTTTCACATATCTGGGTAATATCTTGTATGATCAATTGTTTAGAAGGTTTGCTGCCATAGTTCCTCCAGGTAAGGATGATGTCTATAGGTAAAGATGGTGTGTAAATTAGTGCATAAAAAATTTCATCAAGAACAGTCTAATATTGTGTATAACATTAAAACATGTAATGGACAATATTCCAGTATATTTGTTATGACAAATATAATAGTGGTAATAAGTCTTCCCAGATGATCTCCCACTAATAAAAAGGAGGAGATGGCAAACTATTAATTGCCATATTCTTCATTTGGTTAGGCCGTTTATAATCTAATTGACACCACTAGGGATTATATCATAGCATCACTACTGAATGATGCATAGCTATTTGTTTACCAGTGCTTGTGAGAAATATCTGGAAAAATGACAATGAAATTAAATCACCTTTTGTAGCAGTGCTCCAACTGATACCGCAGTACAAACAGTGGAGTTTTTCCACATTTCAAACATCATAGAAATGATTTGTCCAATTTACAGCCCAGAGCTCATAATCAATTCTGCCAGGAATGGTTTAAATAGATGCCAAGCATATCATCTGTAATAAGACCTACTTTGAAAAAATCAAGATAAGCATACTTCAGGTTTACGATATTTCATTGTAGGCTGTCTGAACCTTTTCAGCAATATTAATTGTATAGGTTATAAAATGTTTTTACCCCTTTGATATTTACTTTTTACCTTCTGTACTTAATTTTATTATTATTTATTGCTGACACTCCCACTAAACGAAAGTGCTACGAAAAGATGAGGCAATGCACTATGTTGTCAGAAAACATTAATGTGGCAATCCACGATGCCACCAAAAAAATATTACCAAATCATTAAAATGTGTTCCTTGTGACCCAGATATGCACATAGCAAACCTCAAAGAGCTTTCTACTTCTCTGAATATGTGGTTGACTACAAACTGCAGTTTTCATCATCTCCAGTGAAATCTGGGACTTAGCTTTCTGCATGCATAAAGCAAAATATGTATCACTGAAAGACATCATGCATTTATTTTTCCCTTCTCATTTTAGGATTTTAGTGCTGATGTGTGTGATGCTGAGTTTGTGCAATCCCCCCCCTTTTTTAACTAAAAAGAGATTGTTTTGTACATGAACAGAACAACAGCCCCAAAAATCAAGAAGTATATATATCTCACATATGAAAATAGGATGATGCAGGGAGGGGAAAGAGGCCCTGGATGCATTGTTTGAAATAGATATAAAAATACCCAAACAAATATTTCTTTCAGAGTTGCCAGCAACTTCACAAATGCTTGCCATTAAGTCCATGATCCTTCAAAGGTGGTGCAGATAATCTGAAAATATCAATTTGTTTGTAACTGAGATTTTAAAATGATATTGACAATTGATATGCAGCCATAAATGTAATAGAAATGGCAATAATCAGTGTTATGTAATATAAATTAATTAAACCTTTTACATCTTTCTAAACATGTCATAATATTTTTCACTAAAAATTACCGTATATTTAATGTTGCCTGTCAAACTTATTTTGACTATGTTTAAAATTTTTAAAAAATGAAGGAGGATAGAAGCATGGAATATATACAGAAATAACATTGAAAGAGTTAAGTAGAAAACATGAATCTGTATCTGCTGATGAAATTTTAATTATTAAGAAGCTGTAAAAAGTTAAATGAAATTTATTTTTACCCTTTCATCATCAAATGCAAGTATTAAAAGGGAATTAACTGGAATAAATGTTAATGTTGTATGGCTTAACAGTTAAATTTCATTGAACAGGACAGTTATGAGATGCTGTTTACTAAGATTGTTGTAATTGTTTTAGAGGAAGTTTAAAAAAAGAGGTTAATTACTGCTCTGCCAAAAATTTAAGCATAATTTTTTCCATATTCATAAATGCTCTGTACTAAGATTGTTGTAATTGTTTTAGAGGCAGTTAAAAAAAAGAGGTTAATTACTGTTCTGTCAAATATTTAAGCGTAAATTTTTCCATATTCATTTTGTGCTTGATTTTGCAGCTTAATCGTAGACATTATAACTGATTTATGCTATAGCTTAAGGCAGTGCTCCGCAACCGGTGTGCCATGAGTAGGATATAGGTGTGCCGCAATCAAATACATTTATTTGACATTTTGCAATTTTTTATCATGTATTTAATACACAATGACAACTTTTTTTTCCTTGATAATGTCTATTTTAAATGTTTTTATATATTTCACTGTTGTGTGGTTGTGTGTGTGATTGTAAGTGTGTCAGCATTTGAATTTTTTTGGCACTTCCTTGATAACTTGGAACTCTTTGGTGTGCCACAAAATTCTAGAAAGATTTTTTGTGCGTCGCAGGTGAGAAAAGGTTGTGGAGCACTGGCTTAAGGAACCATGTTGTATATTTTCTCTTTGTTTAAAATAGATAGAAGTTTTACGAAAAGTGCTAAAATGTTCTATTTGTATACTTATTTAAAAAATTTTTGAAACATATTAAGTTTAAACTGAATTTTTTTCATCTAATAATTCTCTGCAATGCTATTGCATTGTTTCCTTTTGTATCATTTATTGACATTTAACTGTATATGTGTTATGCATATTTTATACATGAGAAATAATTTTAACTTCTAACTTTTGCTTTAAAGCTGACATAGTGAACATATGGCACCCAAGTAGGTATTTTTTTATAATTATACTTTAAGAGTTTAACTTAGGAGACTTATTCTCGGTATTTACAAATGAAAATACATTTTCGAGCTAGAATAGAGTTTCTTTTGTGATTTATTTTAAATCATTATATGCCTTCTTTTATTGGGAAAAAATTATTACTAAAAGTATTTCTACTTCTTTATTTATTTAGTACATTAAAATTTTCATGTTTGCCCTTTATATATATATATATATATATATACACACACAGGGTGTCCCAGGATTATTGGGACAAACTTTAAGGGAAGTAGGGGACATCATAAGGATTTAGATTGCATAGTAATCCATAGTCAGAAATGTCTTCGTTCGGCACTAGGCATTGTTCACAAGAGCATTGGAGGGAACAGACCTGCATTGCTGCAGTAATTTGAGCTGTCATCGCTCGCAGAGGATTAAAAAAAGACAAGGTGGATGACAAGGTGAGCAGAGAGGATGACAAGGTGGCAGGTGTGTACCTAATTTATGGATTGGCAGAAGGAAATGCATGAGCAGCAAAAAGATTGTATTGCGAAAGGTACCCACAGAGTGCATCGGAGTGCTGGCTGTTTACTAATTTGCATCACAATTTGTATGAATTTGGATCATTACAAGGTAATAGGCATAGTGGGGGCGGGCCACGAGCAACCTTGAGCTCCCAGCATGGAACAAAAGGTGTTGGATACCATCCATTGGAGTTCAAGTACCAGCATACGAGCCATCGCTGCTGCTGTTGGAAGATCTCGGAGTAATGTTCATCGTGTCTTGCAACATGAAGGCTTATACCATTTTCAAAGAATACCGTCTCTGCTTCCTACAGATCACCCTGAGTGTGTGCATTTTACACAGTGGTACCTCGACAATTGTCACCAAGAAGTGTATTTCCCATCCTATGTTATATTTACGGATGAGACGTACTTCAGGTGAGATGGTGTGTTCAACCATCACAGTGCACATTTATGGGCTGACGAGAATCCCCATGGCATGAGACCACATGCTGCCCAACATTGGTTTTCAGTGCATGTTTGGGTTACTGATGTCGATGACCATTTGTTGGCCGTATTTGTTGCCGCCAGCACCTCTAATAGCTCATCTTTGTGCAAGAAGTGCTACCAAGCTTACTTCACCCTGTACCACAACATTTCAGATGCTATGTGTTATTTCAGCATGTTAGGACGTCTCCCCATTGTGGCAGATGTGTTCGTGAACATTTGAATCAGGTCACCGATGGATTGAGCGGGGTGGACTGGTTTCTGGCCACCATGCTCTCCTGATTTAAGCTGCATGAATTTCTTTCTATGGGGTACACTGAAAAATGTTATGTACCTGTGTATTCCAAAATGGGTCTGGTTGCAGATTGTCTGTGCTGCTGCGGATATCCAACAAAATCCAGGTGTATTTGATCCAGTCCATAGTCCAATAGTGTAATACATGCATCGCTAGCAATGGCAGAAATTTTGAACATCTTTTGTGACATTTTCATATGTCGTCTACCACAGCACATGTAATATCTTTGACTAATAAATATTTCAGATGATCTCGGTCTTGTGTCTCTTCGTTTCTTGTACCTGTCAGACTACTATCCCATGACGTGTCCGACCATAGGTTTCTACACACACTCACTCTGTCACAAAAAAAAAAAAAAATATGCACTCAAAAGGAAACGAATTACCGTCACGAAGTTTAACATGTATGTAGTGTATGAGGAGATAGGCAAATGATTACAAATTCAGATCAAAAGATTGTTTTATTAAGTTATGCCATGAAAAAGTTTACAGATCAGTAAGTAGTATATGCACCTCTGACAGCTACACAAGCCGAAACAGGACGTGGCATTAAATCAAGCAGGTCACCTATGATTCCCTGCAGAAGATCATGCCGTAATCTTTACAACTGGGCAGTTAATTCACCAATATTCCGGGACAGCTGCTGTTGCTTTCCAAGCATATGCCATATGTGCTTTATTGGCAAGAGGTCTGATGACCTGGCAAGCCACGGGTGTACATCATATCCTTGAAGATATTGTTAGGAGTGTGGCACAGTATGTAGACGAGCATTGTTTTGCTGATAAATGCATGGTGTTACCATGGAAAAACCGTACGAAGTTTTGTGAGTTCTGTGCATGCCCACCTCTGATAAGCTGCGGATGGGGGAGAGAAAGGCGTGCATGCAGCGGCAGTTCCTCTTCTCATCGAAATGTCATTATTGATGTGTTAAATAAAGTTTATATATTTTATACTTGTCTTTGACATACTTTGGACCTCTACATTGGTGACTGATGTTGGACAACGCACATCTTTTGATTGTTTCTTGGAATTTGAACAAAATACAAAAACCGAACTAAGCAAAACATCATAAATAATGGATGAAATATCAGCAGTGAAAATACCTCCTTTCATTCTTTCCAATCCATCTCTGTGGTTCACAATAGTGGAATCTACTTTTGAATTAGCAGTTCTAAAGGCTATAACAGAATGCAGAACCAAGTATAACCACTGTATGGCACATTTACCTCCCAACATAGCTATGACCATAAGGGATATCATCATTTCTCCTGACAAAACGGATCAATATGGGAAACTGAAGAATGAAGTCATTTCTCACTGTGGTGAAAGTAAATCGCAGGAAATATGTCGCTTACTTGCCGGTGAGCAATTAGAGGATTGAAAGCCATCTGAACTGTTACGCGTTATGCAGTGGCTTGCCGAAAATCCAAACATGACGGATACTTATGTTTTGAAATTATTTCTGCAGCAACTACGTACGAATGTGCAATCTATTTTAGCATCAATCACCCCTCTAACCACACAAAAGGCTGCTGAAATAACGGAAGTGTCATCTGCTCAGGTAAGCATAGTTTCTGATTCTTGTGCATCATCTAGTGTTACACCGAACTCTGAACTGCTTAAAGAGAGAAAATCGCTTCGCAAGGAAGTTCCATTTATACGACGTTCAAGAAGTCATTCTTGTAATTTTAATTTTTGTCATGCAACAAATCGTGAGAAATCCTCTAAAAAAAAGGTTATCTATGTTGGTACCACCAAATTTTGCTTCTAAAGCAAAAAAGTGTACTCCACCCTGCAATTTTTAGGGAAATTTCCAGGGCAAGGAGTAGCAGCGACATACGCCTTGCCTTCTAGTTCTCGTTGCCTATTTATTCGTGATCACAAAACCAATATTAACTTTTTAATTGATACAGGTAGTGGTTGTTCCTTAATTCCAGCCTCAAGATCTGATAAAATGACTACTCCTATTCAAACTTTTCTGGCTGCAAATGGTACTAAGATAAATGTATATAAACAAAAATTATTATCTTTGATTTAGGTTTAAGAAAACAGTTTATCCTTTTTATACTAGATGTAATGTTCAAACTACTATAATTGGTGCAGATTTCTTACACTATTTTAACCTACAACCAGATCTTAGAAGTCACCGCTTAAACGATACTTACACCAAATTAAATTCTTATGGTATTTTACATGTTCCTAGTATGTATTCAGTGAAATCTGTAATTTGTAATAATCATTCTGCTATGTTGTTAAATGAATTTCCTCGTATTGTTCAAGCTCCTTGTGCAGACCAAATTGCCAAACTTACAGTTCAGCATCATATTGAAAATTTTGGCCCTCCCGTTTTTGCCAAACCACGTTGGCTTGCACCCGATCGTTTGAAAATTGCAAAAATGGAATTTCAACATCTGTTAGGCCACATTCGCCCATCCAACAGCAATACGCTTCACCATTGCATATGGTCCCTAAAAAAGGTATGAATGATTGACGTCCTGTCGGTGATTTTAGAGCCCTTAATGCTCAGACTAAAAAAGACAAATATCCAATCCCTAGTATTATTGATTTTACAGGTGAACTCCATGGGTGCAACATATTCTCCCATGTAGATTTAGTCAAAGCATTTCATCAAATTCCGATTGCTCCTGAGGATGTCCATAAAACTGCTATCTGCACACCATTTGGACTTTTTGAGAGTACTCGGATGCAATTTGGTTTGTGCAATGCATCAAGCACTTTTCAAAGGTTTATCAATGAGGTGACGAGAGGTTTAACCGGTGTATATGCATTTATTGATGATATTTTGATTGCCTCAAAAAGCCACAAAGAGCATTTTAACAATCTATGAGCTCTCTTTCAAAGATTAGATCATTATGGTTTAGCAATCAAACCCTCAAAGTGTACATTTGGAGTTTCTACCTTAGATTTTTTAGGATATAAAGTCTCTAAAGAAGGTATTTCTCCCATTCCAGATCAAGTTGATGCCATTTCTAAATTTCCTAGACCAACAAGCTTAACACAACTTCGCAGATTTCTTGGCCTATTTATTCAATTTTTATCACCGATTTCTGCCACATGCAGCGCACATTTTGTCACCTTTAATTAAGCTTCTCGAAGGTCATTCTAACAAAAAGAAATCATTCCATCCAACTAAGAAGACTGAAAATCCTCTCCCGTGGTCTGAGGATGCCGAAAAGGCATTTTTAGCAGCTAAAGAAGCTCTTACAAAAGCTACCTTGTTAAGAGATCCGATTCCTAGTACTCAACTCAGTCTTTGGACTGATGCATCTGATGTTGCTATGGGCAGCTCTCTCATGCAACTCCAAAATGGTCGATGGGAGCCAATAGCATTCCTTTCTTGAATTGAATAACAGTCAATGGAAATTGTGTACGTATGACAGCGAACTTCTGGCAATATATGAGTCTTATCAGGAAATTTCGGCACATGTTAGAAGGTCGCAGCTTCCTCATATTTACCGACCAAAATCCACTAACATTCGCTTTCAGACAAAAAGCAGAAAAGTGCTCTCCTCGACAACTGAGACACTTAGACTATATCTCTTAATTTTCCACTGATATATAATATGTTAAAGGTAGAGAAAACATTATTGCTGACACATTCTTCCGAATAGAAGTAGATTCTGCTTCTCACTCACCTATTCTGGATTTCAAACAGTTAACTTCAGTACAACTCACAGACCATGAACTACAACAATTACTAACTTCTAAATCTTCTTCTTTGAAACTCTCATGGCAACTAACACACTGGGTAACTTGACAGCATTAGGCAGGACAACCAGTGTTAAAGTATTGCCCACGTGACTGCGAGCCATTATAGTGCCTTGAAGAACGACTAGAAGTGATTGTGTGTCCCAGCAAATTGCTTCCCACATTCTCATACCTTGTGTAATTGCTGTATGCCACTCAGCAACAAATTCCGAATTAGACTGCTTGCCTGGCTGCCTCTACATGCATGTGCTTTGTCATCAGCTCTGAGACTGAATCCTTATTCATCGATGAAGATCACACATCTCCAGTCGGTCACACTCCAGCTTGCCCGAGTTCAGCAAAAATTCAGTCAACACTGTCTATGATGTGGGGTCAGTAGTAGGCATCTTAATGGATGTGAGCAACATATACCAGTGTCGACCGGTCATCTCTGAATGGTTTCACTTGATACCACCACATGCCTGGAAGGTGGTAAATAGCGTTAATTCAATGCTAGTAATGTTGTTGGTGCATAAGTAGCCACTTTTGTGATTGTACGATCCTCACGCTCATTTGTGTACCTGGGACACCCTTGTGATACTCTCCATCCAAGTTGACCAATTTGTTTGAATAATCCTATGACACAAGCAATCATGCTTTTAAACTCTCCTGGCTACTCATCTCATATGCACATAGCACGCTTAATCTTGTGTCACTGGTGTCGAAATTTAAATCATTAGCATATCTCTTACCAGACTACATTTCTGTTGAGTTTCATGACTGTGGCTCAATTTCTCGATATATATATTTTTTAATGACAGAGTGTATACAGTTTCCATTCCGATACATGTAGGAGTAAGTAGTTATTTAGAAAATAAAAAAGTAGTTCTCTAAATACTTTGTTCTATCTGAACAGAAGATGTTCTGGTAGAGTTAGAGGAATTTGTTCAAATAACTTTTATTACTTAACCAATTTCTTTCCAATTTAATCTTTAATATATAAACTGTTGTGAATATTTCTACAGCAAATTTAAGGATAAGAACAATTTCTTACCTTGACTTCTCAGTAGCATCATCATAGTTAATCCATAAAGTAAGTTTTATACGGAATTGCAAACGAACACATTTATTTTTCATAATAATAGAATAAGATTCATTAGAATTTTCATATTATATATTTAGAGAATATTCAATAATTAGTCATTGTGAGGAGAGTTTTAACAGTGTCTTTACAAGAAGGAGTGAGAAGAAGGAAGAAAGGAAAAAAACAAGTTGCTCAGTTAGCTTTTCCTTAGTGCATCCAGATTGCATCTTGTAACACCTTATTGATGGCTCATCGTCGCTGCATACCAACACCTCTACTTGATGGACAGCATCACCATTTGCAGTGATTGTCGAACACAGGCTTGCCTACCTGTTTGGTGAGCAGGTCTGCGATTATTTCGGAGCTTCTGCTGTAGTCTAGGCATAGGATGCCGTTTTGTTGAAGTTAATGCAAGTAGTGGTGTTTGATGTCTATATGTTTTGTTTTGGAATGATTTTTGTCTGATTGTGAAAGTTTGATGCATAACTTGTTATCTTCATAGAGAGTAATCGGTAGATTTTGTTTTAGCCCTAAATCTTCAAGTAAATTTAACAGCCATTGTTCTTCTTGAGCTGTATTAACTGCTGCAACATACTCTGCTCCAGTTGAAGATAATGCAATGCAGTTTTGCCTTTTACTGCTCCATGAAAGGCAATTCTTTCCTAGTTTGAATACAGAAGCTGTTCGCACATTTTTTAGATGATTTTGGTAAGCAGTAATAAAAAATCGTTTTCTGCAAAAGAAGTAATTGCAATTGTACTATGTTTTCAAAAGTCAAAATTATCGTCTATGGCTTGAAAGTTTTGTTTTCATTCAAAATGGCGAATTTAACAAAGCAGTGGTTCGAAGGCTACATTTACGCTCTTTCCGAAGAGAAATATGCATACTCCGTTATCCAAAAACCATATGAGAGTCATGGTTTTGTGATATCTAAAGCGTCGATAGGAATATCATCAACAAGAAAGGAAAAAAACGTAAAATTGGAGCCTCAATTGGAACAAAAATTCCAAACAAGTATCCAAGAAAAAAACGGACATCTTCAACTATTGCAAAGGTACGTTGTTTAATGTTAGAAGAAAATCCCCCTAGTCAAAGGACAGTTGCAAAATCATTAAAATGCTCGATGTCCACTGTAAACAAAATGATAAACATTGATTTAAATCTTAAGAAAGCGAAAAAATGCAATGTGCATCGTCTTCTTCCAAAGCATATCGCTCAACACAGGACACGCTGCAAAATTCTATATGAGAAACACTTATCCAAAGAAAAATGGAAAACAATTGTCACAATAGATGAAGTATGGGTGTATTTAAATAATTGTAACAAAAAAAGAGCCATTTATTATCATAAAAGGGGAGGAAAAAATTTAAGTACATGGTTCAATGGAAAGAAAGTTTTTCTAAGGGATTCATGATTGTTGCTGGTTTTTCTTATAATGACAAGTTAAAAATAAAGAGAGTGTAAAAAATTGTCAAGATAAACTCCAAATACTATCAGAAACATATTTTATCACCAACTTTCCTGAACGAAATACCATCGCTTTACCCACTGTGCCATCAATCTGTGAGACTCCATCGGGACAAAGCTAGCAGTCATACATCAAAATCCACTGTAAATTTCGTAAAAGAAATGGAATGAAAAACTAGTATCAAGGCCATACCCTTCACTGATATCCCTACTAAATCTCCCAATGTGTCACCTATAAATTTTTGTGCTTTCAGACTTAAAACTGCATTATCCAAACGTTGTCCCAAAACCCTAACAGGACTCTGGAGAGCTGTTCGGGAGGAATGAGATAGAATACCTCTTCTGCCACTTCAAAAGGCGTTATTATCCTGGAAATTGTGGTGTCGAAAGATAGTTCAGAATAAGGGATGTCAAATAGAGCGTTTAAAACACAAGAATTTTATGTAATTTAGTTTTGTGAATACAATATACATCGTCTAAAAAATGTGTGAACAGCCTCTGTATGTATCCGCTAATGGGTTTCTAGTTCTGCCATTTTCCCAATTTGCATCTGAATATGCAGTTATTATAGGTTCTCGAATTTTATTAAAAACCAGCTTCAAGTTTTCAGTTGTATTTAAGTATCAAATGATCTTTTTGACAGCATTCCAATCTATTTTCCGAGGTTTTTCATTTCTTCTATTCAGTAGATTGATGGCTCAAGCTATATCAGGTTGACTGATTGTTGCAATATGTGGTAATGCCCTTACTGCTTGTCTATATTGTGCATCATCTTCTAGAAGATCATCTTCATTTTCTAGTTTGTAGTAGTTTGTTTCCATTAGCGTATATGTTGGTTTTTCATCTTAAAGTCCGAATCTTTGAACTATGTCTTGAATTTTATCCTTTTGGTTTATGGCAAGGGTTCCATCTTTTGATCGTTCATTTTTTATGCCAAAATAGTAGGTGACTTCTAGGTCTTTGATTTCCAGTTTAGCTTTTAGTTGTTAGATTGTTTTCATTGCAGCTTCTTCACTTTCACTTCAAATAAGTATATCATCTACATATAATATTATGTATGTGAATTTTCTATTGATGTTTTTTGAAAAATAAGCATGGGTCTGCTTTACTTTGTTTAAATTATATGTTTGTAATTATATAAGTTTTTTTCCAGTTTTCGTATTATAAGCTCTAGCTGCATATTTTAGTCCATATATTGATTTCTTCAGCTTGCAAACTTTATTTTCAGTTCCAGCTTTTGCATATCCTTCAGGTTGAGGCATGTGATTTTCTTCTTCTAGTTCTCCATGAAGGAAAGCTGTTTTGAAATTGATATGTCTGATAGACATGTTTTTTTATGAAGCTGTACATGGGAAAGCCCATAGAGTTGTATATTTTACTACAGGAGCAAAGGTTTCATCATAGTCAGATCCAAACTTCTGGTTAAATCCTTTTGCAACTAATTTGGCTGTGTATCTCTCGATTTTCCCTTCTGCATTGATTTTGGTTTTGAAAGTCCATTTGCAGTCTATTGGTTTTCTTTCTTTTGATAAATCAACTAAAGTTTTTTTTTTTTTTTTTTCCTAGGGAGTTAATTTTTTCTCAAACAAACTGTCACCCATCCCCCCCTCCAAATTTGAATTTTCTTCCATGTTTTGGATTTGGGACAGACTGGATATTTTGCATGATATCCATAGCGATTAGGAGGTTTACCTTTTATGTTTCTGTTTGATCTTCTGAGTTCTAAAGATTCTTTGTCGGATTCTGATATTTCTTCTTTTCCAGGCTCTTCAATTTTTATTTCTTCCTGTTCTGAATTTTCTTCCTTAGGATTTTCTTTATCTTGGTTGAAAGAGATGCTTACAGGCTCGTTAATACCAATATCTTCAATAAGTCGAACAGATCGACTTATTATGATTTTGGCTCCAGGAATTAAAATTCTGTAGCCTTTACTTCTGCTGTCATAGTGGACGAGTATTTCTTCTATAGCAGTATCATCCAGTTTACCTCTTATAGATTTATAAGCAAAGGCCTTGAACACAAATATCCTCAGATGGGAAAAGTTGGATTTCTTGTTATTCCATAATTCATATGATGTTTTTGCATTGGGTTTTGTAGGCATAAGATTTTATAAATAATTTGTAGTCAGTACTGCTTCTGCCCAGTATTTGTAAGGTTGACTTGAATCGGCTAAAAGGCATCTTGTGATTTCTAGTAAAGATCTGTTTTTGCATTCACTAACTTTATTTTGTGCTGGACAATGTGGAATAGTTAGCTAGTAGTTTATACATGTTTTATGAACTGTTCTTCAAATTCTTTACTTGCTATTCACCAATATTATCACTTCTTAGCATTTTTACTTTTTTTCTGAATTTTTTGTTTGTAAAAGCAATAAATTGTTTTAGTTTAGAAATTACTTCATTTTTTCTTTTCATTAGGTGAATCATTGTAAACCTACTGTAATCATCAGTAAATATTCTGAAGTACAGGTAACCACTGACAGATAGTGTTTGTATTGGTCCTAAAATGTCCATGTGGAGGAATTCAAGCAGTTGGGATGCTCTAAATTTTGATTCTTTGGGATGCTGAAAATCAGTTACACTGAATGCATTTGGTATTATGTTTGCAATTATCTAGTCTAAGTCCTTCAGCAAGATCTTTGCTTACAAGTTATTTGATCATGTCCTCCTTTTTGTGACCAAGGCATCTATGTCAAAGTTGAATACAGTTTTCATTTTTGCCCTGAAATGTTACGTGAACTGAAAGCTCTTTGTTCCTGTCGATTGGTTTAAATTGGTAAAGACTGTTAGTTGCATGACATTCTAGAATAATTTGATCTCCTTTCACGATCATACATTTATTTCCTTCGAACAGAACCGAGAGTCTCCTTTCTGTTATTTTCTTAATTGAAATTAAATTGGTTTTTAATCCAAGAACATATAGACTTCCAATAAGAGAACTTCAATTATTTTTGTTCAGGATTTACTGTTTTAAAATGGACAGTTACTGATTTCTGTTTGCTCATTAGCTGATATCTGAAGGATTTATTGATTCAAACTCTGTGAATATTTCTTATTATTTGCGAAGTGATTACTTGCACTGCTATCAAAAACAAAACTCTCTGCTGATTGATGAATGATGTTGTCAGAAGACAGAGTATCTGGATTCGATTTCTGATGTTTTATTTTTGGTTTCTTCATGATTCATCACGAGGTTACATTCATTCTTTGCTTGGCAATTTTTAAAATCCACGTATGTTTTCTTAGAGTTTGGGCACAATTCACCTTTTTGTTCGATTTTAGATGAAAATACTTTGATCTAAAATGATTATTTTTGTCACGGTATGGGCAGAATTTTTCTTTGTTTTATTTGAATTGAGTCTTTAAATGCCTTTGAATCTAATGAATTATATTCAACTGTCTTATTGAATCCGTCGATTAATTTTCCTTTTATGAACTCTGGGGTTAGTTCTTTTCTGTTCTCGCTTCAAGAATCAAATTATCGGTTATCAGCGTATTGTAAAAAATGGGCATTGAACAAAGCAAAAGTGCTGAAATATGATCATCCTTTTGTCCTCACTTATTGCTTTAAGCTTATTGACTAACTCCAGCTAAATATTTATCAAGAGAGCGTTCAATAATTAGTCATTGTGAGAGAGTTTTAACAGTGTCCTTACATGAAGGTGTGAGAAGAAGGAAGAAAGGAAAAAGCGAGTCACTCGGTTAGCTTTTCCATAGCACACCCAGATTGCTTCTTCTGTCACCTTATTGGCAGCTGTACACACCTTTCAGACTTTTTTCCTTATGTTTTATGAGTAGGTTTTGAAGAATTAGCTTGCACTAGTTACAAAACAGTCATATTTTTATTTTTATACTGGATAAATAAAACTGAAACTCTTGATAAAGCTCATGTATGTGTTATGCTTCTCTAATGAATATATTTATGAAATAATGAGAATAAGTTAATTGTAATAATTAACCATGACACCCAGTAATTTATATATTATAGTTTTTACGGTATTTTTAATTAGTTGCTTATCTTATATTTTTGCCTTTTTGTAGGAGATCCATCTCCTCGTCCTAGTTATCTTGCTGATAAATATGCAACTAGTGCTGTTGTTCCTCCTCTTCCTGTATCTGTGAGTATATTTTATAAAAGAATATAAGTAAGAAGTTAGTTTTTTTCATATACAAATTAGTTTTCCTATTCAAATATGTTAGTTCCTGTGAAATAGATTGCCAATCTTTGTTCTTTTACATCATTTTAGAAGTAAATTTTATGCCTCTGAAGTAAAGCAAAAATTTTGGTTTATTTAATTATATACCATTTATATTAGAGAAAGAATTGTCTAAATTGTATAGATTTTGTTTCACTTAAAATCTAAATTATTAGCTGTGCAAGAGTATTAAGTGTGTTATTTTTAATTTTCTTTGTTTATTGATTTCATTAGCCTACTAGAAAACCAGAACCTTCTCCTCCTACAACACCAGAAGATGATGATGAGCCAGATGAACCAGAGGCTCCTCCACCTCCCATTGCTGCAAGACCTGAGAAAACTAAATCAATTGTATGTGACAAGCTTGTTACAATTAAATTCTTTGTTTACTTTACTTTGCATATAATCTGAATTCTGTTTTGATATGCTTTATTTGAGTACTTGTAATAGTAAGTTTTAATCTCTCCTTCCCATTATTATTCCATCCCTCCCTCCTGTTACGTCGCTAATGTCTTCCCGTGCAGTTAGCAACATAATGGGAAAAGCAGTTGATTTATCAAACTGTTTAAACAGGTCAAATCATTATAGCTCAGTGACTAGGAAAATCAATATCAGAAACAGCGAGTGTAGAGGCTTGTTCCAGTTGTTGTGAGCACATATCAAAAGTGGTGTATGGATGGTGAAACAAGTCGCCGGCCAGCAGTGTGTCATCGGTACATTGATTCCAGAGGAGAGCAGAGATAGCTATGCATTGTTTGCCGTGACCGAGGAGCCACAACAGCCAAAATCACCACCAGCTGCAACAGTGGTGACCCAGACAGTGTTTCTTAACATACTTTGCAGCTGCTTATTGGAGCATGTCGAAGCATGTCCCTGCAGTGATGGCATGCCATTGTCAGCTGCATCTGCAGTGGGCCAAAAAACATCGGAATTGGACATTAGAAGAATGGAAGAAAGTTGCATGGTCCGACAAATCACATTTTCTGGTCCATCACATCGATGGTTGTGTGCTAATGTGCCGATTTCCAAACAAAACCCTGGCTCCTGGATGCACAGTTGACAGAGACAAGCCAGTGCCAAGGGTATCATGGGGTGGGCAATGTTTTCATAGAACGCATTAGAACCCATAATCCCCATAGAACAATCCCTGAACTCTATGCACTACATGAAGATCACTGCAGACCAGGTTCACCCGTCCACGATAACAGTATTTCCGGCGGGGAAGGGTGTTTACCAGTAGGATTAATGCACCATGCCATAAGAGTCTAATTGACAGGAAGTGGTTTGAAGAACATTCCAATGGCTTTCAAATTATAGCTTGGCCTCCAAATTCACCTGACATTAATCCAATGGGGCATTTGTGGTACCACCTGAAAAACAAATTTGTGCTGCCACGCTACCCCCTTGCAATGTGTGGAAATTGCAGGACCATTTGGTGAGGCTTGGTACCAGATACCTCAGACTATGTATCAGCACCTTGTGGAGTCAGTGCCACACTGGGTGCTGGCAGTTTTGAGGGCTAAAGGGGGTCCTACATATTACTAACAGTGTGTTCATAATGTAATGGCTCTTTGGTGTATATGTACACAATAAATAAATTTTGTTCTGTGCATTTAACTGACAGAAAATGTTTATTTTTAGGATAAGACATCTTCCACATAGATGGGAAAAAATTAATGCAGGTTTAGTTATTATTATTGTTATAAATAACACTGCTATTCATTGAATTAAGTAGTTTATTTGGGTTATTTTTGTTTATTAATGTACTAGAAATTTAACTATGTTATGAAAAATGGGATTAAAATTTAAGATAGTATAAAAGCAAACCACTTGAAATTTTGATCTGTTTATATTTCCTGATATATTTTAACTAAATTATTGTAGTAATTTGCTCGTTTTTCTTATAGTATACAAAACCAGTTGATGAAGAAGTTAAAAATGAAGCCCTATCATATGATAAACGAGATATAGCTAATAATAATAATGCTCCTGCTACTATGACTCCAGCTCCTACAACCACCTCTATAGTGAAAACAAGAAAAAAGAAACTATCTGATGATGAAATTATGGACAAAATTAGAAGTATCGTCTCAGTTGGAGATCCAAATCGTCGTTACACAAAGATTGAAAAGATAGGAGCTGGGTAGGTATACTTTTCATACTGATGAAAGAAAAGTTTCATATTTACCATTTATATGTTTCTTTCTCCAAATGTGTAATAAATGTCACATTTGAAAAGTTTGATCTTTGTTTAATGTGTAACTAATTATTAAAATATCTGAAATAATTTTTAAGTGAAACATTATCATACGTATCAGATATTTATTTGAAGGATATGAATCTGTCATTTCTGTAGTCTTATTTTCTTACACTTTGTCAATTTCAGAGCATCAGGTACTGTGTACACTGCCATCGAGTCTGCCACAGGAATGGAAGTTGCCATCAAACAAATGAATTTACCCCAACAGCCAAAGAAAGAACTCATAATTAATGAAATTTTAGTAATGCGAGAAAAAAAGCATCCTAATGTTGTGAATTATCTTGACAGCTATATAGTTGGTGATGAACTTTGGGTAGGTATTCATTAGTTTGTAAATATGATCTAAAAAAGAAAGGGAACAACTTAAATTGTTCCTACTTTTTTTTATTTATTATTATAATGCTGTCTCATATTTGCTTAGCAGAAAAATATACTGACTTGCTTTTTTTTTATTTTTTACATGGAAAATAAAATAATTTGCAATAAACTGTATAATATATGTAAACTCTTAATGTTAAATTTATGAAATATATTGCAAGCTAAAAGAAAGTTACTACAGCTAACTCGTAACTGACATACAACAAGCATAAGATTACAGTTGTATTGTTTATTATGATTTTACTTTTTCTCCGCAACTGTATATGTATCGTTAGACTGAAATAAGAATGAAATGTGATTCTATATAATAGCAATCATTAATGATAAACCTTTCCCACACAGTTCCTCAGTTGCAAGAGTGAACTGTTATGCCTCACTCATTACTGTACAATGACACTCAAAAATAATAGAATTTTATTTTTCTTCGAGTCTAATACTTCAGTACTTCAGCTTCTCTTTCTGTCATCTTTGACAGTTTATGACAGGTATATAAAAAGAAATAACGTTAAAAAAAAAAGCTAAATTTCATGTCCTGCACATATATTATACACTACACAACAAATATTTCAATTGAATTGTTATATAATTGTTGTAAATTGACAGTTGCTATCTGTTATGAAAATTAGGTAATTAAGAGTATTATAATCTGTTGCAGAGAATGGGTAAGAGCATAAAAGAGCGCATTTCCATTTTGCCGGCACAGGCAATAAAGTTGCGTAAAATGGTACAATCGATGCTAAACAAAATATCCTCGCTGGTAACCTTTTACTCCTCCTTTTCAAAAGAAGTTGCAGCCATTTCTAATCAGATTGATTGTTTCTTTCAATACTGGCATACAATTACATAGAATTTTTACCATATAGTTCAGTTTTATGCCTTAAGGCCATCCGTGGTAATCAAGTCAATTAGGATGCAATCACACCACTCACTCGAAAGCGAAAATATAGAAAAGGGTTAAATTCATCCATTCTAATGAGAATGCACTAGCGAGAAGTAAAGCACTGCGGTTTTACATAATTTCTGAGTAAGCTTTTCGTACAAATTAAAATGATCCTTGCACTGAAACTTCTATTCCATATAAGATTTAACTTGAAATTAATGTAGGTTATTACTGAAAGAATTAGATTTTTCTAGCATAGTTTATGTTGACATGAGATCACTTGGGGTCACGTGATATGAACCGTTGAATCAGGATGTTGTACCATGAAAGCATAGTAAATTCTTAAATTAATGTCTTTTTATAAATTTATTTTCCTTATTTATTGTCTTTTTGCAAAATTTTAAATGATATTAAAATGTTTATGCCTTCAAAATAAAAATTCTTAGAACTAACATTTGTTAATATTTTTCATGTGTATACTGTGTGTTGTCGCCTATAAATCCTGCTTGGCAAGATTTGCGCCGGCGAAACCGAACAGTACCCATAAAAGTGATATATTAGCATGCAAAGATATTTTATTAATCATGTTAAATTAATGCAGTTTAACTACATTGAAGAAATAGAAAAGGTAATAAAAATTTACTTATAACAAGCAACAACTCATAGTACCTGTTTTGAAGAAAACCATATGCTATAAACTGCATGCATTTTTAGACCTATTTGCAACATATCATTATAAATCCATTGAGTTCCTCTGTTTAATCTTAAATAGAATAAGGAAAAATTGATTGTCAAGCCATAGTTACAAATAGTATGTTTGATTACATTGTGCATATGTTAAGTTTATGTGACTGATGCACTCATTATTTTACTAGTTCTTCATGTTTTCTCATTATAGGTTATAATGGAATATCTCCCTGGTGGTTCTTTAACAGATGTTGTTACTGAAACTTGCATGGGAGAGGGTCAGATAGCTGCAGTCTGTAGAGAGGTCAGTTTTCTTATTGTGTCATAATTTTAATTTCTTAATGGTCACAAATGAAAGGCCATTTATATGCCATTGCATTTTAATTATAAATATGTAATCTATGTATTAAATATCTCACAAATCAAATCTACAACTCAATTTCTACCATTTTCCTATAACCACAGAAATCTCAATTCTTCCACAAAAACTAAGCTTCAGAGAACTTACATTTTACAGACCTTGGCAGAAACCACCAGAAAACAAAACAAAAACTTGATAAAACAAACTTTACTAAGAAGTCAAATACAAAACTTAAGCCAAAACAAGAATTAACCCCAAATTCTGCAACAAGTCCAACCAAGAAAGAAAATTCACTAACTAAATCAAATATATTATGATCCACTAGTAAATTCAAGACAAACTACTTGTAATCAACAGAAAATTCCCACTCATGAGTGCAGAACAAAAGTAAATAATCTGCTCAAACTTATTTAAAAAATCCAACCAAGAAAGAAAATTCACTAACTAAATCAAATATATTATGATCCACTAGTAAATTCAAGACAAACTACTTGTAATCAACAGAAAATTCCCACTCATGAGTGCAGAACAATAGTAAATAATCTGCTCAAACTTATTTAAAAAATTTTCACAAAACAAATTCCCGTTGTCACAAAATTCTAATTAAAATTCCCTTTCTACAATTCACAAGGCTATACTCAATTTCTACTGTTTAAACAATTCTCACGTGACAACTCTTCACAAACTTAAAACTCAGAAGATAACCAATCTCAATTACTCTGACTCATTAAACTAATCAGAACTTCACTCAAGCTGAAGTATTCAATCCAAAAAAAAATTTTTTTTAATAACCAAACATCACTGTTGCTGATCTCAGGCAAAAATTCGTATCTAATCCATGTTAACTTTAAAACAGAATTTTGCAATTGAAAAAACAATCTACAAATTTTTAACTCATTCCTTTGTATTAATCATTATGCTACATTATTAAGTACTTTAAGAACTTATAAAATTCATTGCTCAATACTAAAAAGTACTAACATGTTACACAAAATACTGAAATCATATCAAAACATTGTAAATCAAAAAGTAATAAGATACTTGGTAAGCTAGATAAGCATGAAAACATTACGTACATTTCACAAAATATAAATCAATTCAAAAAATCAAAATTTTTCTAGCATTACCCCTCAAAATTACATAAAATTCTAGGTTAAATAAGTAAAGCATAAACACACAAAAAAAATTCTAGCTAACGCATAGCTATGGCTTGTCTCATTCAGTAAAATAATTAAAGTCTTTAAGTCACGTTCTCTGACTAGTGCTCAATTAAAAGAGTCTGTTTTTACTGACGAGCATTCAAAAATTGATACAATGATACGCAAATAGATTTTCTGATTCAAGATTGTCAAAGTAAAAAACAGTACCTATTCTGCTAAATTTAAAAAAAAAAAAAAAAATCCTAAGTTCAATTCTGTCTGTCTAACGTTAAAGTCCAAAATTTCTGAAATTCACAAACATTCTCAAAATTTATTACTCTTGTACTAGCAAATAAGCCAACACAATCAAAACTCTAATTAATCCTAGCACATACTTAATACCTTCACTAAAACAGTAAGTTACACAAAATAGCTAAATTCAAAATAAATTATCGATCCAATCCTTCACTAATCCTGGTCACGGCACCAATGTTCTGTTTCCATATGGCATCTAAAGGTATAAACACCGATACAGAAACAGATAGGGTGAAAATCGTAACTACCTAACTACCAAACTGAGAATAATACTCTTAAGAGCTAGTTAGTTAACTTCAATATTTTTCATGATCGTACAAGTGAAATTATTTGCAGTGCGTTGTGTAAATGCATCCGGAACCGTGCCGTGAGAGGATCGGATAAACAAGAGGTAAAATGCAATATACATATAAGGAAACACACAAATAGATATAAAGAAAACATAAGAAATAGGTTCCAGATTAAAATACAGTTTATTCTGATTCCTCAACAATTAAAATTAAATTTTACATCCAAGGTAATGAATACTCAATTCCTTATGTTTAGTTACACATGTGAACTCTTCAATTTATATCATTTACACATTCAAATTAAGGATTTGCAAATTTCATTTTTTTTTTTTTTTTTTTTTTTTTTTTTCAATTAACTTAATGAAATTAGTCTCAGAATTCACCTTATGACCCATTTAATTTAACTTTAACCAGAACTACTGCAGTACATCCTAGGATGTTAAAAAACACATTATCTGAAATTCAACATCTACAATGAGGATGATTTCACAAAAACAAACTATATTTTTACACCACAATTAACTTATTAAGATTTTCATTTTTGTCCCTGTAAAAGAAAGACAGGGAAAAGGGACGACGATTTTCAGCCATTTAGAATTAATTTAGAGATTAATTTTAAGTTCAAAAGACTGGAATTTCCTTAAGATCATAGGAATAAATGAAAACACAGGAAAAACTTAAGTAGACATCTTGAAGTGGAGGAGAACTTTATCTTAACTCTATCCTTACGACACCTGGCAAATCCACACCCCAGGGACTCGAACAGCACTGCAAGAAATTTCATCACACTCAATGAAGGTCAGGAAAATTGGAGTATTCGGAATAGCAGTCCTGGTCCATTCCCATAAGAATATTTGCACTGGCTAAGTACTCAAGAGAGCAGCTGATGCAGGTTTTTCATCAGTCCAAGATAACCAAATTCCTTCCCTCGGTTTTCCGTCGAAGTTCAGGGGACATCGTCCTGGCCTAGCATAGTTCAATCCCACATTTGGTTTTTGCGAAACACGCGGCTGGGGAACATAATTGCCTTTTACATTGTCAGTCCCAAAACTCAAGTTTCAAAAGAATTTGCATAGTTCAATCTCACATTTTGCGAAACACGCGGCCGGGGAATATATTTGCCGCTCCCCGCCGGAAGAACAACTTGATGACGAACTACATCTTTTCCTTTCTCCTTCGCAACACCCACAATTTTTTTCTCAGCATCAGTCAACAAGTCCATCGAAAAAGTTATACACTCGAATTTTCTTCGTCTCCTTCACAAACACGGGCTCCCACAATGGCTTCATTTATCGCCCCCCTATTTGGGACTAAAATTTACATTTCAACCCCTGAATGACAAAAACTAGGGTGATCACACATGCGCGCCCCTCTTCACTTAGCCAACGACCGGACACCGGATCGCCAAAACCAGATGACTTACATCGAAATTTAAGTGGCAGCCTCTGACCCTTCTATCACGTACTTCCTGTCCTAAAGGTCAATCGCACAAAAGAAATTTGTTCTCGAACATTCTAAATGACAAAACAACCAGCGAAAATCATGACTTAGCAAAATCGCCTCCCTTTCCTGCTTCTTTTCACAATGAATCAAAGCTTGGACAAAAATTGCAAATAAAAGGAAAATAAATAATATTCTTAGAAGCATCTGTTTTTTTTCCCAAAATTAAAGCATTAAAATAAATAATTCAGAATTAAATAAAATAAGATTTTCTTAAATCAGAAAAACAATTCACCTGGTTTTTTATAACACGATCAAACAGTTATCTACTCAACATTTACATGAAAATACACTTAATTGCTTATCTTGTAAAATAATTTTCAGAAGCACTATTCAAATTATTCCAAAGTTTTAATTGATAAAATCCATCAATAAAGTTTAAAATTAATAAAACAACACAATAAAGACTATTTACAGTAAGAAGTAAATTTAAAATGAAGACTGTGGTAAATCTCTAAGCACAAAGAAGTATCACTTTCTAACTCTTAGAAAAAGTATCACTTTCTAACTCTTTAGAAAATGAATCATTACGCTCATCTATGTTAGTAAATGGTTCATTGACCATACGAGGGTATTTTTCCTCTGATAAATGGTGCCTTCCCGCCATAATAGACTGGAGGTGAGGCTTTCCGAAATAAAAAGAGAAAAAACGGAAATATATCTGAAGGCAGTGTAAAACGTAACAGTATTCCACATACTAACCCTAAAAGGCCATACATAGTAAAGGAAAAAATAGAATAAAAAAAAAAAAAAAGGAATTGGATATAAATCAGACACACAAATGTTTTCATTAGCACGCAGCGATTTAAAGAGCTCACCTCGATTTACGCTCTCAAGGTCAGGAACATAAAACTGTGTTCATTTTAAAAGTAATGGACATAGCATGCCATGTAGTGGCCTTCAGAAAAATGTTTCAGCTTAAAATGCGTATACGCATCACCCGTCCTCTGAATGCAATCTCTAGTGATGCATGGATGGGACGCGCAGAGATGTTCTTAGGGAATGCATATATTGGACGCCCGTCCTGAAAGGGTTAAGTGTCTTGGTTTAATATTTTTATGTTCTGTCATAAAAATAGGAATATGCCTATAATAAATCTTTCTGAAATACATGACTTTGAAATGAATGTGTTTTCTATAATTCTTGTATAATGCTAATGTTCTATGTAGAGTCAAAAAAAGAGGAGAACTGTTGTAAATCTCCCATTATCCTTGGCCAACTGATGAGATTCGACTTGCGTTTTTCATGTCTTGAATAGATGACTTATATTGATGTATAGCATTGTACTAAAATATATATTTTGACACAATTTTTTTTTTTTTTTTTTTTTTTCCTTATTTTGATCCTACATCTTAAATTATGCCAAAATGCAGAGCTTCATAAAAATTGTCTGAGTAGTTTTTAAAAAACTAGAGTGCACTGAGTAGTTTCTCTAGAGTGCACTGAAAACCAAAATAATCTCATCAGTGTCAAATTATTTCACGCTTTTACTTTGTAACTGAAAGCACATGACCGAAAACATAATGTTCCGTTTCTCCAATGAGCATCGAGTTTTTAAAAAACTACACTGATGGGCAAAACTGCAGTGTAAATTTTAATCAGATAGCCATGAAATTGCGGAAAAGGGGTTCTTGCGATCAGTACAATGAACCTGCAATTCAGTAGAAAGGTCATGCAGAGATGGGGAGATTTGTTGCCAAATCTCCCCATTTCCGACTGTTCTCCCGCCAACCCAATTTACAACATATTTCTCCCTACTTTCTCTTATTCTTAAAATTTCTCACGATTTTTATGTAGCTTGACTTACTACTTCATTATTTGCATCCCCCAAAAAAGTGATTTGGGGTGTCTGAAGGCACCTGGTTTTTCTCTAGAGTGCACTGAAAACCAAAATAATTTCATCAGTGTCAAATTATGGCACGCTTTTGCTTTGTAACTGAAAGCACATGACCGAAAACATAATGTTCCGTTTCTCCAATGAGCATCGAGTGCCACTGCAATGTCAACTGACACATATTAGGCAGTGACCACAAAGCAAGACCGACGTTGTTATTTTGTTGATCTTGTTCCTAACCTGTGTAAATGTACGTGCTTTCAAGAAATAGTTACGAGAAAAAATTAGGATATTTAATGTTAGTTATGTCTGAAAAAGGTAAAATATTCATGTACTTTTCAAAAATCGTAAACAGATGATGTTTTGCACAGGCATTACACTATAAATTAATAAACTCAGGAACAGTAGACTGTATTATATCACACTTTTGTTATCAATTTACATCGTTCATGGCCACTCGAAGCCACGAATTCTCTCACATGCTCTTAGCTCACAAACTCTAAGAGCTCAAGACGCATGCGCAGATGCCAGTAATGAAATGTGCACGCAGTCGCAACATACCGCCCGCCTTGACATGATGTAATCATTCAAAATTGTAAATATTACAATAAAAAATTACACAGTGTGAGAATACGAAATACGGGTAAATAATTATAAACATCAAATAATAACATCAAACTACTATAATAAGAAAATATGATAAATAATTACAAATATACTTTTTGTTTAATTTGGCATAGGAAAAACACAAACTTTATTAATTGATCTCTTAAAAATGCCGCTTTTCATTTTCACTGCAACAACTCTAACCTTATTGCCTGTACCTAAAAATATCTCTACGATTCTGCCAAGAGGCCAGTTGCATACAGGAACATTATTAGTCTTTAAAATTATCATAGTTCCAATTTTTATTTTATATCTTTTATATTTTCTTCAAATGTTGCACTCGTTTAAGGGCCAAAACCCTTGTCTAACAATAGACAGTAAGCCTTATGGGCCAATATGCATGTATTTCTTATGAAACATCACAGTAATTAGCTTAGTCAACTTATGATTCTTTGGTAAGGTTATTGAAAATTTTCCATCAAAATTCAACTTACAATTAGCTAATCTACCTCCACCTCATAAAATTCCATATTGATCTAAAAATGGAAAAATATTTCTTACCTTGCTATCTGGAGGTACCTTACCCTCCTTTTCAAGGCCTGAGATTTCTGTTTTAAACTCACTATCTTGAATTAGCTTAATCAGTTTCAGCTAATTTTAATTCACAGCTCTGAAGAGGACCTGAAACCTTGTCCTTCCAATTGCAGTTGTTTACAAACCTAAAAATAAAACTTAAAACATGAATAATTTTAGAGTAATTATTACTTAAATTTAAGAAATCCTCAATGAAAGGGTTAGCTTTCACATTAAGGAAAATATTAGAGTCACTAAGGATTTTAAGTTCATCTGGAAAGTCCTTCACAATGACTTCCACCGGAATCTTTCTATTTGGATACTCATCGTTTCTCAGAAACAGAGGGTCTTTCCAGCACATATCATTTTGTAAAAGCTTATTGGGATCCAAACCTCGGGATATAAGATCACTTGGATTCTCCTTTGATGGCACATGATTCCACTGATGACCATTAGTCAACTTTTGAATTGTTGCACTCAATTTGCAACAAACATCTTTAACT
This sequence comes from Stegodyphus dumicola, assembly GCF_044657685.1. Classification (NCBI taxonomy): domain Eukaryota; kingdom Metazoa; phylum Arthropoda; class Arachnida; order Araneae; family Eresidae; genus Stegodyphus; species Stegodyphus dumicola. Next base: position 180,438,153 of record NC_140768.1, read on the forward strand.
GGTAAGGCTCTTTTTGTATCCACGAAAGCATGATCATGGAATCACTCCACAGATAAACTTTGTTCACAGGAATCTCTAATGCAGATATTACTCTAACCATTAACCTTGCAAGTAGGACAGCTGCACAAAGCTCCAGTCTCGGGATTGTAACTCGTTTTATAGGCGAGACTCTAGATTTACTACTCACTAGCCTTGTCTTCACTTCTCCATCTCTTGAACGGCACTTGCAATATATGGCTGCTCCGTATGCTACCTCAGAGGCATCTGCAAATCCATGAAGTTCCACATAGTCTACTTCTGCAATAAGAATAAACCTTTCAATTTCTATTTTATTTATAACTTCCAATTCAGTAGAAAACTTCTTCCATTCATCAGCTTCCTCTTTTTTTTTTTTTTTTTTTTTTTTTTGGGTAGTGGTTTAACCCAGTTCAGCTTTAACCCCTTCAAGCCGGGTAGCGAAAACGCACGCTTATCGCTGAGGCCGCAGTGTCTTACGCGAGCGTCTCTCCACGGCCGGGGGCTTTTTTGCTACTAAGCCTAAATCCGTGAAATTTCCGAAGTATCAACGCATTGTTTAATAATGCTCTATAGAGTATTTAAACGGCTTATGCTTTATAAATGTTTTTATATATATACTTTAATTACCTTATTTCTTGTTTAAATGCATATTTTACACATTTTATTTTAATTACTCAGCATTTTATGAATTTTAACATTATACATCTGAAAACTAAATATATTACTTAAAATTCTCTTTTCGTATGAAAAATTTGAAAACAGGGATCTACACACAGTCCTACGTTACATTCCTTGCACTCGTAATAACTCATTTGCCGTTTTGGAGGATTTTTCCGGGAATGTGAACAAACGAAGCATCGTCGTCTCATTTTCTTATCAGTCTCTTCTGAACAAAGTTTTGGAAAATGTCTTTCAGTTAATCTTTCAGAATCAATATCTGAAATATTTTGCATCATTTCTGCTATTTCATGCTCTGTTAAACATTTTCGACGCTTCGACATTGCAACGGTAAAAACAAAGAATTCACATCTAACAAGATCTAATTATTTTCTAAAAACTGAACTGCAAACCGAAATACCTAACGCTTTAGAGCAAATAAAACTTCTCTACTTACAGTAAACAACTACCACGTGCGAATAAAGTGCGATTTAAAGAGACGTCATAAATCATGCCATTCGGAAACATTTATTTCCCCGTTTGTTTATATAATCAAAAACACGTGTATGTGAGTCATGCTTCTCTCATTTCGAGTAGAAGGTCTAATTTACATGTATCTGAAACCATATGGACATACAGTGCCATCTTGTGGCAGAAATTATAGTTTGAAAAACGTTCCAAAGTACTGGCACAAATACGTGACAGTCGGTAGAGAATGGAACACAATCCTTTGGCACGCCTGCGTGTCGGCCGGTAGATAAGTGCGTTCGTTGCTGGCACGTATACGTAACAGTCGGCGCGAAGGGGTTAATAACCACAACTGTTGGAGGAATATTTTGGCTTTACTTATGATTGGCCCTAGTAAACTAGTCGGGTCAAACAATCTTCCAATTGTGGACAGTTTCTGTCGTTTAGTAACAACTATGTCGTTATCGAGTTTCACTCTCTTCTAGACCAGAACAGAAACAGTCTCTTCTAGACCTCCAGGACACTCCAAGTGTTGTGTAGATTCTTCTTCATTAGGAAATCGGTAGGTGTGATCTTTTTCCACGAGTTCAGCTTGATTACTGCACCACTTGTGCAGTGTCATTCCTGCACTCTTCAGTATTGCAGTTAACTGGGATTTAAGCGCCTTAGCTGTAGATTCCACTCCACTAAGCACATCATCCATGTAAAATTTTTTAATTAAGACTTCCGCAACTAATGGAAATTGTAAACCTTCATCAATCGACATTGTTTAAGAGTTCTCATAGCTAAGTATGGCGTACTAATTGTACCGTAAGTCACAATATTAAGCTCATAGATTTTCACAGGTGCATCACTTTCTTTTTCCCACAGGATTCGCTGCAAGCATCTCTGTTCAGGGTTAATTTCAATCATTCTATACATTCTTCTAATATCTGCCGTAAATGCGAATGGGTACTTTCTAAATCTAAGCATGACTGAAAAGAGATCATCTTGAATAACCCCTCTATTACATTGTAAAGAATTTAGCGAAATTCCATTTGATGTTAAACATGATGCATTAAACACTGTTCTCGATTTAGTTGTTGTTTTTTGAGGTCAGTATATCCCATGATGTGGCATATAGTACACTACCCTAGGCTCATTTTTCTCTTTAACCTCAGTCATGCCTTAGCTCTTCATACTCCTTTAAAAAAATCTTGATACAAACTTAAATATTCAGGGTCTTTAACTAATCTTTTCCATAGGGAATTTAATCTCTCAAGGGCAAAATCTTTTGAATTTCCTAAGCAAATAGGATCTTCCTTTAGTGGCATTGTTACAGTGTATCACCCTTCTTCATTCCACTTATGAGTTTGCACATAGTGTTCTTCACATATTGTTGTTTCCTTATTTTTTGGAATGGCTGTTTCAACATTCTCTATTTCCCAAAATTTTCTCATTGTTTGTTCTAAGTCCATCAGATGTTTTCATTAACCTACAATGTATGCGGCTGTGTTCTTATGTAACGCTTCCCGACACTATAAACCCGAACACTCTGTTTTGTAAAATAAGATTCGAGTTTTCGTAGCGTGTTCAGATTTTAATATCTCAGCTCCTAAAAGCATCTCTATACATTCTGGAACATTAAAATTCTCATCGGCTAATTTTATGTTACAAAAATCCTGCATTTTAATATCAAATTTCCTAGAATGAATCAAATCTTGTGTAATTTTTGGTACTACTAATAAGTCTGAATGTCTCACATAACTTTTATCTTTATTGCTAATGCATGCCGAAACTCTTGTTCAAATTGTAAACAACGAATCGTTTAATCCGGAAATCACAATGTTTACCTTCTGCGAATCAAAGTTGAATTTATTCGCAGTCTCTGCTTATAAACGATGAAGTACTGCCGCCATCAAGTAATGTTTTGACTGGATTTAGCTTACCCATATCATCATTAATAAAGCAAATAGCCATGCTCAGAAGAACATATTTTTTGGTTTGGTGTACACTTGTCGCTGTAAGCAGAGCATTACCGTTGTTAGACAGGAAGTCTGACGCTAGGGGGGAAAGCTCATTGGAACTACTCGCTGTCTCATTTTTATTTTTTTCATTCACCTTCGTTGATTTATTTTCTACTGGAACATGCAGTGTCACGTGGTGTCTTTTCCCACAAACGGAACACGCAAACTTTGATTTGCAGTTTTTAACAGAATGATTTAATGCTAGACAATTAAAGCACAATTTATTACTTTTGATTATTTCAACCCGATCATTCACCAGTTGTTCCAAGAAATTTGGGCATTTTGCCAAAAAATAATTTTCCTCACAAGAACGCACTTTAAGCCTTTTACATCGGCAAGGAATACCTTTGAAACATTTTTCGACGTTTTGTAATTGTTGCGAGCTTTTTGAAAACTGTCCACACTTACAGTAAGGAACTTTCCGCGAGATGTGAAAAATAAATCTGCTTCCTTTGCCATTTGTTGAGGCGGAAACCAACTTTCAGCTTGCCTTACACAAAGATGGGCTGACGTTTCTTGATCTAATGTCTCAAACAGTTTGGCTGATACTATTAACTGCTTCAAAGTTTCAAAATTAGAAACTTTCTTCAATTTTAAGTAATATTCAAAATTTGACGTTGATCGCAACACGAACTGCACATGAGACTTATTTAGGCGTTGAGCCGTTTTAAAATTTTCTAAAACAAATTGTGGTGTAGGTTCGAACTCTTTTAGAACAATAGCTTTTACTTTTTCGTAGTCACTTAGCTCCTCATCTCTAATATACACGATAATGTTCGAAGCCCGTTCCCCTAACAAGTTTAACAATATTTCCACTTTAGATTTCTCTGGAACATTTTTTTGTTGAAAAAGCTCTTTCTAAAGATGAGAAAAAATAACTCCAGTTTTCAGGTTTACTCGGAACCTTCAGTGTTAGTGTTCTTATATTTTTAATAAGGGAATCTAAGGAATCAGAACTTTCTCCTTTAGTTTCGTTTTGATCATTACTATCACTTTTGCTTTCAGCTCGCAGTCGAGCAATTTCCAGTTCCGTTTTACATCTCCCCAATTTAATTTGTTCTAACTGTAATACTTTAGCTTCTTCAGATTTACGATGCTCCACTATGGAATAACCCAACTCTATTACCGAATTTGGATCGGATTTAAAAGCTTCACTACTCTTAATTGCTAAATTTAAATCTGTAACAGTTATCTTTTCACTTAATTCTGTGTTCAGTTCTAAAGCTAATAGCTATAAATCCTCTTTTAGTGCACCTTTTATCAACATTGTACTCTTAATGAAATAACACAAGATAATAAGTAATTCTTCTCAAATACTTATAGAGTATATAAATACTGTAAATTTTCTCAAAACTCTTACACAGTATCTCAAAATAATAAAATGGCACTTTATTTTTAAATCGAAACTACTGATTTACTCGTTGCTTGTAAATAACTCATAATCCATAGATCTCTGGCTGAGAATAGACCACAATGTTTTGCATAGGCACTACACTATAAATTAAAAACCTCAGGAACAACAGACTGCATTATATCACACTTTTATTCTCATTAATTTACATCGTTCATAGCCACTCGAAGCCACGAATTCTCTCGCACGCTCTTAGCTCACAAACTCTAAGAGCTCAAGGCGCATGCACAAATGCCAGTAATGAAATGTGTGCGCAGTCGCAACAGATGACTATCCTTCTAATATTTCCTCAAGGAAATGTATTGCATTTGTGATGTGTACCATTTATCATTGCGATTTTATGATTTCGCACGTTGGAATGGCCGATGTTCTCAAACATGTTCGTACACAATAACACAAGAACAATGTGAATTCTAACAGTGTGAATGTGAACAATGAATGGAAAAAAAACAAAAAGTTAATTTTTTCTGTGGCAACAAAGATAAAAAATTTATTAAGCAGAATTTACTGTTAAATGCCATAGAACATGTGATTTCTAAAAAAATTCTCCCAATTTTTGAGTGTCCTACGTTGGCAAGTATGTGTATGCAAATGTCAGGAACAAAACGTCACAGACAACGTAAGCGTTACACGAACACATGGTAAAGGGAAGGATGGAGATGCAATTAAAGACATTCGCTGCAAGTATTTTTTTTTTTTTTTTTTTTTTTTTTTTTTTTTTTTGTAAAATATGGTTAGAAGAAACAGGGTTGCCACGCTATATGGAAAATCGGAAAAAGTCAGGGAATTCGGAAATTGACCAAAAAATTCAGGGAAAAGTCAGGGAATTTAAGTGTTTTAGTCAAAATCTGGAAAAGTCAGGGAATTTCATGCAACGATCCCGCCATAAAAGGCGAGTTTTGCGCCGACGTCGGAAGAGATCACTTTTTTGGCAAATTGTGTATCACGTGAGTGTCATTCGGGCAGCTAGCATAGAGCCAATTTTCGCAGCTCCAATTTGATTGTCTTTTTAGAAAGGCAAAGCAAGTTTCCCGCAACTTGCTTTGCCTTTCTAAAAAGATTATTAATTGTTTCCGTAACCTCGAGAATCGCATGTGCAGTGTATGAACTAAAGAAAGTACCTGTTCTCGTATAAAACAAAATGGGTTTAATCCTAGTATACGGTACCATGAAGGTTAGAATTAAAAAATGTATTGTGAAGAAGGTAAACCTCTCTGCAACAGACATGGCTCGGTTCCATCATAGCGGGAAGTAGCTGTGCATGCGCGATATATCTGTCGCCAAAGCTCGAACCGGTGTCGAAGTTCAAAGGTCACGTTATCAAGAGTTCATAAAATGAATATGGTTTAAAATGTCTTTAAACTCTAAAGGAAAAGAAAATATTTTTTGGTGCAAGTAAATTAATTCATGGATTAGTTATTTTGAGGGGGAGAAATCTACGAAAATCCATTTTTAAAATTATTGCGAAAAATCCAAGAAAAAAACGTTCTTTGATAAAACGTTTCTTTTTGGATTTTTCACAATAATTTAAAAACGGATTTTCGTAGTTTTCTTTTTTGTCAAAGAACGTTTCTTCTTAACACGTGTTTTTCAATTTCCTGTACACATTGCGGAGAATGAAATTCTGGCCGCCAGGTTCCGTCGCCAAATCCCTTGGCAAATTTTCCTTCCGCTTTTTACATAGATGTTCTTTGGTTAGAATAATCTCCATGTATGGTACTGAGGGATTTGGCGACATGATGATGAGCAGTAAACGGGTCATTTTGTTCTTGGTGACAGTTTTCAAAATCATGCGAAGGCCGTATCGTATACTAGGATTTTACCGCAAAATCTTTTTTTTTTTTTTTTTTTTTCTTTTCTTTGTAATAAATACCTTGTCGTTTTGCAGTAAAATAAAAAAATAGTAATCAATCATCTAGGATAACCATGTAATATAACTATATTCGCTAAAATATCGTTGATTATTCTAATTAAATTTTTAAGTAATTATCTTTATTTTTATGTTATTCATATCATTTAATGTTGCTTCTTCCCTCTAAATTTATTTATCATTAGTAAATAATATTTCCAAATTTCAGGAAATTTTCTCTGGCATAATCCTGAAATTAATTCTAGCAGTAGGATGACATCACGAAATTTAATGCACATATTTTTTCCTTATGTATGCTGCGAAATAAATATAAAATACCTCAATTTAGTAAAAAAATATCATTAAATAGATTTCTTTCTTTCGTTTAGCTGCAGAATGTCTGCAAACAAAAGCCTTATTTTATTACAGATTGGGCAGATTCTAATCTCAATCTTCAATGGAGAAAACAACTCCTATTATAATTATATTTGTGTTTTCAAGTGTTAAGGTGCCTTTTAAGAATACAGCTTACACAAATTAAATTTATCTAAAATCTAACCTAACTTTTAGCATTGCGTTGTGATTTATAAGAACCGGATTAGCCTCGTGTTGAACTGGGGATGGTCATGAGTAATAATTAAATAAAACGTGCAGTTGTTATCCAATGTATATATCTTAAATTTTATTAAGATTTTAAGCTGAAAAGTAAACAAAATTATCAAACAAAGTGTACAAAGAATAATTAAGAATAAATGTCCTCTGGGATTTATTGAATATTTAAGTGAATTTGCTACACAGTACAAGTAATACCATAATTAATTTACCTCTTAGCACAGCCAACGAACATTACGCGGATAGACTGGAATTTTCTCGAAACATACCTGGAAAACCTGGAAAAGTCAGGAAATTTCATTCTCCTGTTTGAGTGGCAACCCTGAAGAAATCACCTGGATAGCTTCATACATGGAAGAATGATCAGAGTGTGACCAGTGTAGCTCAGAATCAATAAAATAAAAGTGTCATTTCGTGTGCTTGGAAAGCTTTCCAGAAAGAAGGTTGTTAGAAAGGTTGGTGGTGGCCACCCCAGGAAAACAACTGCAGTGGATGACTGATATATTGTCCTGCAGGTGAAACCATTCAGCAAGTGCCATAGCTCAGCAATTGTGCATAGCAACAAGTGTTGTGGTTTACTGTGTCCAGATGCCTTTACAAAGGTGGCTTATTTGTCCGCCATTCTGAATGCTGTATCCCTTTGAAAGTTGGCCATTGGTGCCACCGTTTAGAGTCGTGTCATCTTTATGGATGAGAACTGGTTTAGTGCCAGTAGTGATTTTCAACACCAGCTGATTTGGGAGGTCGGGACACGGTTTCATTGCAGTAACATCATGAAAAGAGACCAATACGGTGGTCCTGGAGTTCTCATCTGAGGAGGCATTATGCTGAATGAGCGAACAGAGCTCCACGTTTTAGACAGAGGTTCTGTAAGCGGAAATTGCTATTGTCAGGAAGTGATTCTTCCCCATCTACATCTGTTCTGAGATGCCATTGGAGCAGACTTTGTTTTTATGGATGACGATGCATAGCCACACCGGACTCCTGCTGTTCAGAAGCTACTGGAAAGTAAAGATATCACTTGAATGGATTGGCCAGCATACTGCCCTAATTTAAATGCCATAGAACATGTGTTGGATGCTTTGAGGAGATGCCTTGTGGCACGATTACATCCTCCAGGGAACACCCAACAACTGAAATATATGCTGATTGAGGAATGGGCACTTTTACCTCAAGATCTGTTGGACAATCTAGTGCTGAGGATGGAGAGGTAGTGTGAAGCAACCACTGCAGTAAGGGGAGGGCATATCCCATACTAAGGAACATCTGCTTGTTGTTCTTCTTCTTGTACAGACAGTCGTGTAACGATACCATGAGTCCAATAAAGCCTTTTTTTTTTTATTCCATACTGTATGCATTGTATTCATTTTTTTTACAACTATGCTTTTGTCACCATTTAAATACAAAATGCCGTCTCTCATTTCTGAATTTCATGTCTCTCAGATGATTTCTTGCGGAGTTATGACAAAAAGAACACCTGTTGCTTAAGTTTTGCACACCGGTGTAGGTCTTAAAATTTTAGCTCTTGGTATATATATATATATATTTGTTAAACTTACTTGATTCCTTCTTTTAGAATTCAAAACTTAGGTTCAAATAAAATTTTCACATTTTTAGCACAAAGAGCGTTAGCCTAGATGGGCTATTAATTTCGTTTTGGCATTTCACGTTGAAAACTTTAAATGTCTGTTCACTTTTCAAACTGTTGCCAGCAAATATTACAGTTTAAGAATTAATTATATTATTCCTGTATTATAGTTAAAGAAATTAAATAATGAAAAATCTGCATATATGTACGTACGCATTGTGATAAAGCAATGGTACATAGAGCCATCAAATTTTGAATAACATAATCCTGCACCAAATATGGTCATCTGGAAGCCCTAATTTGGAATTTGTTTTATCTATTTCATATTTTGTAAAACTTGATTGAATGAATATTTGATTATCAAACTCGATGATTTCAAAGTGAGCAATGACAACACTGTATGGGGAGGAAAAAAACATTTTTATCTCCAGCGAGCGAGACTGTGTCGGAAATTCTAAAGATATGCTCATTTTAAAATTGACATTGCTGTTGAACTGAATTTTATGGTTTAAGTGCAAAGAACGTGGTATTTAATAAATAAAGTTAACCCATAAATGTTAAAAAAAAAAATAACCCCTTGGGCATAATGTAAAATCTGAAAATTTTCAGATATTTTTATTATTTGCTTTTAAATAACTTTAGAAATTTTTCATAAAAAATTTGAATTATAAAATTTTTGCGATCCTTTTAAAGTAGATGTATTTCTAGGCATACCTGCAAAAAAGTTACAGTTTTTATTTGATATTTCCCAAGATAAATATAAATTTATATATTGGTGCCTTTTGAAATTTGGCATATTTGTTGTAAGTGATAATAATGCCAAATGTGGTATGTGCACTTTTTTTTAATAATCTTCAATAAATTACAACAATTATTTTTAATCTTATATTTCCAAATAATTTTTACTGGGTATCATTTATGGGGAATTTCTTTATTTTCATTTTTATTATTAATAATAATAATTTTGGAATTTAATTACGTAATATTTTCAAAGAAGCAATATATTTATCTAGTGCTGTCAAAAAGTATTTTTATTTATTATTGGAAGATTACTTTGAGGAATTTATCGGAAAAAAATTAAAAATAAAAGATGAAATTCACTTTAAAATACTTTTTTTTTTTTTAAATTAGCATGTTGAATATTTAAAACTATCTAAAAGTGACAAATAAGAAATGGATAACATACAAACTAATTAAAATGGTGTGAAATATAGGTATGAGCAAAAATAAAAAATTCCATATTAATAGTTTAAATATTTTTAAATTATAAATTTTTTCATCATTATTATCTAGTACATTATGTATTCTGCAAATAAAATTAAAAATTACATTTCTGAAATCCGAATACCATAGAACAAAGAATACTTTCTCATTATCCACATCCGTACCAAAAAGTCACAAAAAGTATTTATGAGGCAAAGCAGTATATAGCCAAAATATTTATGTGCCAACTCCGGTTATGTAGTGTATATCTGTTTTGACCAATGTATGAAACAGAAGTTGTACAGAGTTGAATTTGTGAAATTTTCTGATATTTTTCTTAAGCAAAAAGAGAACAACAATGCAAAAGAGAATTTCTTTAAAAAAAGTGTTTTATTACTGAAGTTTCTTGATTTCTTGCGAAGGATTTTTTTTGAAAAAGTCTTTTATAATTGATATCTTTTGCTTTTTTTAAATTTTATTATTAACTACTCTTGTATGGAATTCTTAGCACACTGCCATTTTGAAAAGAGTTATTGCCTTTTGCATATTAGCTTAGCAAAAAATTAGTCACCAATGAATTCTCAACTTTTAGGTTGAGGAGTTTGGATAATTAAAAGTACCGCACAAAGTTCAATTGAAGAAATCTAATAACATAAAAATTAAATGCAGTTCTTTTATTATAAAGTTTAGAAGTAAATATTATATGTATTTCGCTATTTCTATAAATGGAAGAGGACTAAGTACAAATCTTATCATAGCAAAACAACTTTTTCAAATTCAAATTAATTCTGTAAAGCAATTTTTCAGATCTCTCATTTGTGTTAAGTGGGATCATTGTCAGTAAAATTCTCATGCTATGAAATACAGTAAAATGTATTTTTAAATGTTTAATTCTTACCATTGAGCAGAAAAATAAAAGTTTCTGCATTACTGCTGAGCGTAATTTGAGAGTAGTATTATATAGTATTCATATTGTTTAAGGGACTTTTTAAATTAATATATTTTAATCTCTGTACACTGCATTATGTGCTAAATTAAACTTGATATAAGAGTAGTTTTGTTATATTTTCTCATCAACCACTTCTGCCAAATAAAAACTAGCCAAACCGTGTGATTTAGCGCTAGTGATGGACAGGTGGGATGTCACAAAAGATCTTTTCTCGGATTTTATATAGAAGCAATCCTCAGTATACATGTTTAGTTTTTGTAAAGAAGGATATTATGTTAAATAGCTATTTTTCTGCTTTTCTCTTGTATGTGAGGGGATTAAAATTATTTACCTTCTTTGCATAGAACAGCAAGCATTGGGGTATTCTTAAAATTACAAAACTAGTTAACTGATGCACTTACTCAAAACATTAGTTAAAAGTATCTGTGGTTTGGCAAAATCTAAAAAGAAAAAAAAAAAAAAAAAAAAAATCACACAGTTGTATAACACCACATAGATTCATATTTAAGAGTTATGCCCAGCTTAAAAAAATTTCAATTTTATTGCTATTTCAAATGCCATTAAGGAATTTAGATTGCTGGCATAAATTTTATTTAATTTGTTTGTCAGATAATCTCAAGGCTTGAATTTATTTAAGTTTTTTTATATGATATACCTATAACTTCTATCTGTTATTTAATTAAATAAAAAATTATCTGTAAACTAATTGACTAAAGAGCAATGTTCTTTTAAACATCCATCTAAATGATTGACATAGATTTAGCAGGATCTCTGTCAACATTGATGATCATATAGTATAGATCATATAGACCAAGTATTTTTCCTACCTTAACACTTATGCTTTTCCAACTTCAGAAGTTTTGTTATCAACTCATTTTACTGCAGGAAGAATATTAATGTTTTGTATTATTGGAGGAGGGGTTTTATTGGAGGCTTAAATTATGAATTAGTCTGATAAACATTTAATTTTCTCTCCTAGGTTCTTCAAGCATTGCAGTTTTTACATTATAATCATGTTATACATAGAGACATCAAAAGTGACAATATCTTGTTAGGGATGGATGGAAGTGTAAAGCTTAGTAAGTTTTTTTCGATAAATTATCAACTTGCATTTGTTTTGAAAAGTTCTAGTTTAATTTTTCATCGTGAGTGTTTATTACAGTCAAAAGTCGTTAATTCGGACACCCATAATCCGGAATGATCTATAATCCGGACCTCAAAGCTAAAATCTTTCTGCGCATGCACCGCGTTGACGCATGCTCATATGTGTTTTACGCGTGCACGCAAGACATTTACGACTGTGCATATGCGTCTGCGCGAGCGCAGAATGCGTTTTCACGTGTGCATTTAATGTATAACGGACGGTATAAGCTAAAATTATCTAATTATCTATTTCAGTTAATGTTGATGATTGCGTTGTTCCTTAATCTTCGAATTGGATCCGACTTATTATTTTTTGCAGACTGTAAGAGCAATTTTATAAAAGTAAGCTTGAACTTTCGATTATGTCAGATAGAATTTCCGATGCTGGAGCTCCCAAAGGATCTAGAAAACGAAAGTATGTTTCGAAGTCCATCAAACAAAAAACGAATTGCTACAAAAAATGGATAAAGGTATATCCTTTGTTTATCTAACCGTTCCGAAATCTGTTTATCAATTTCACGCTGCTCTCTGTGCGGGGGGGGGGGACGTCACGGCGCGCAATGAACTGGATGTTGATCTGTCAGCACTATCGTTATCTTCAGGGCAGATGTTTGTATTTTATTCAACTTATAATTCCTTACTAAATGTAGTACTTAATCTCGATGTACTTTGTCTTTGCTATGATTTAAATCAAATTCCTCGTCATTATAAATATCACGAATACAAATCAAATAGTTTTCTGGTTGCAATTTTCTAATTTCGGCTATGTGTAAGGTATGCTTTACGCATGCACGCGTTGAAAGAAATATTTAATAAAGTAAACAAATAAATATTAAGCTTTTTTTTTTTTGTAAATTTTGATCATAATTGCTCATTATTTTATAAATTACGGTTTCATATTTTTAATTTTATAATTTCTGCATGCCATCTTACCAGATTTAAACTGATGATCTATAATCTGGAAAAATTGATAATCCGGAATCGCCGAAGTCCTGACAAGTCCGGATTAAAGACTTTTGACTGTATTAATAAATATGTACTTAGTTCTTTTTTAACTTCGTTATGATTCATTATGGTTTTCTTTATAATTTTTATTACGATTCATCTTAATATTCATTCTTTTAAAAGCATGTATTAAATATATATTTCCAAACTGATGAAAAATGTTATACGGTAATTATTTAATTGCTTTTTTGTTTAAAATTATGTAATTTTTTATAAATAGTTTTAATTTATATTTCATTATACACGGTTTGTACACCTTAAAAGTTAAAAAAGTAAAGTTTGTTTTTTTTAATGATTTTTGGTCATTAATTTGTCAAAGTTTGTGAGAGATCCATTAATTTTGTTCGTCTCACATTTCTTTTCCTCTTTCTACACTTACCATTTTGAGTGTAAATTAACATTTTGGATCAACATGATTTCAAACCATATGGTTAGCAGCAAAGTCATCATAAAATGGCATTGTTAATGATAGGAAATAATCAGCCTACATGGAACAGAATTTTGGGGATACTTAAGTGATTTTTTGTCAGGTGTTCTAAAGCAGATGCTTATTAACTACCTCTGTTGAAAAAAAGAGTTTCTTGGACTTTGACCTGGAACATATGGCTTGTTTTGACACCTACTATAACAAAATGTGACCTCCAGCAGGGTCAAAGGGCAGATTCATAAAGATTTCCTGCCACTGTTATCAGTGAATCTAGAAATTCATCAAAAGAATGTGGATAAAAGACTAAATGAACAAGCATTCCAAAAAGGGAATGAATATTCTGAAAATATTTGCATGTATTAGAACAGTCTGTATCTGGTAAAGCCCACATATTTACACAGAGAATTCATCTGATCGTATGTATAAAATTAATTTTTTATGGATTTTGTGATTTTTCTAGAGGTACCAAAATTTGCACCACTTCTGGGATTTACCACCAAATCTTTATTTAAAGTACATGTTTCTGGGTTCCATTTTGAATTTGTTCTCCTTGTTACATAGGAAAATAAGTCCTTCCCATTTTTAAATATGATTTTTTTGACAGTTTCAAAATCAATTTGCTTACAATTTGTTTTAAAATTTCTTAAAAAGTTTTAATAAATATTGTAAAATTATTAAAAACAGCATTTTTTTTTTTTTTTTTTTTTTTTTTTTCCCCCATTTCTCTCTGTTATGTTTTAACATGTCTATCTTCATTTTGATGATGTCTGGTTATTTTAAAACTGAAACAAAAAGAAGGGGGGGCGAAAAAAAATGTTTCAAAACACAGTTTCCATGTTACATCTCAGCAAAAAAAAAAAAAAAAAACTTTTGTAACTATGTTAAAAATTAATTAAGTTTTTATTTCCCCCCCCCCTCTTTTTTTTTTTTTTTTTTTTTTTTCCTTTAAAATTTCCCACACTTTTTTTTAAATCAAAAACTTGGTATTTTTACTATGAATCAGTTTTATCCAGACCTCTTAAGTATCTGTGCATTAATTGTCTATTGCTGTTTTTCTTATTTAATTGCAAATACATCATAAAAATGTTAAAATTTATTAAAGAATGGTACATTTCTTGCACTACTGTATGTGCCATGAAATAAAATGTTTTTGTTTATCAAGAAATAAAACACTAAATGTATGCTACAATTTCTGCTACCTGCATCATCACCTTATCATCAGGATCTAAATTAATATATGTGCATGTGTGTGTATTAGTTACATTTATGTATATATCAGGGAAATGCAGTCATATTATGTTTAAAACAGTTGTTTAAAGTTACCTTTATTCTAAAAAATGTAAATAAAACACATGTGTAAGACATGTCTAAATGTAAATATGACTAAATGTAATGACATGATTACAAATTAATTTAATCACTTTGTGTTGACCCCGTGTAAAAGAGTATCACACTAGTTGTTGTAAAAAGGCAAGATATGCAAGTTAAAAGAAATTAAATAAATATAATAATCATAAGTAACATTGAATGAAAATAAGGGGGGGAATGCATTTTTTGTAAAATAAGTCCATGTATCTAGAACATTTTGAGGATCTCAAAACTTCATGTGCAAATGGCAGAACTACATACAGCCAGTGAATGTACATACATAAGAATTCAAAATATAAGAGTCACATATATAATATGTTATTTGCATTAGCAAATGAAAATGCCTTTCTAAACTCTACTGCTTTTAATTATTTATTTATTATATGGTCTCACTAAAATGCTACTTTTATATTTAAATGGGAATAAAATTATAAGAGGGAGAAATGATTAAAACAATGACCAGCTTGAATGCTGTCATCTAATAAATAAAAGCAGCAGTAATCACATACTGTATGATTACTGGTTTTTCTTTTTTCATTTTTTTTCCCTTTGTCTCAGTAAAATATCATTAGTTTTTTTTTTTTTTTTTTTTTTTTTTGTGTGTGTGTGTGTGTGTGTGTGTACATCAAGAGAAGTAAAATTTGAAGTTTTCAAAATTATTTCATAATATGAATGCTTTGTGATGTTGATAATTGATTTGGATTTGAATTAAATATGTTTACTTCATTATTTTTAAAAATGCATGTTTAATTTTTTTAGCTGACTTTGGATTCTGTGCCCAGATTTCTCCTGAGCAGAGTAAACGATCAACCATGGTAGGGACGCCCTACTGGATGGCTCCTGAAATTGTCACTAGGAAACAGTATGGTCCAAAAGTAGATATATGGTCACTTGGGATTATGGCTATTGAAATGATTGAGGGTGAACCTCCATATTTAAATGAAAGCCCATTAAGAGTTAGTATATATAATATGGCGAATTTTGTGTTTGATTATCCTTTTAATGTATAAATTTATGTTTAATAATAATACTTCATTTGGTTTATGCATCCATCGTTCTAACTACGCAATCAAGTTGCCTTCAAATTAATGATGCCGATAACCACCGCCAATCCATTGCAACTTACTTCTACCAAGTCATCTTCTTATAGTAATAATGCAGTCTTATCACAATAATGGAGAAGTGTTATTACTTCTATGATGCAGCCGGGCTCAAACTTGTTCAAAATGATCCCTGCTTGATCGAACATTGGTGTTTTGAATTAAATTGTCAGTTAAAAGTTAAATTGTCTAGCAATATCAAGAAAGAAAAGGGAAAAAAAATCTGAAAGGATTCAGATTTTAAATTACGACCAAAAAGGCATTTTTTTAACATTTTGTGTGTTACCTTTATTTATTAAATATCATTTTCTTTGCATTTAAACCATAAAATTCAGTTCAACAGCAATGTTCCAAATAATTTTAAAATGAACATATCTTTATAATTTCTGATACACAGTTCGCGCACTCGAGGTAAAAAAGCATCCCCCCCCAATAGAGTGTTTCCATTTCTTGCTTTTAAATCATCGAGTTTGTTAATAAAAAATTTGTTAATGTTTTACAAAATATTAAATCGATAATAAAGCAAATTTCAAATGTGGGCTTTCAGATGCCCATGTTCACAGTAGGATTATGTCATTCAAAATTGGATGACTCTAAGTACTGTTGTTTTATTACAATGCGAGAAACATACATGCAGATTCTTTTTAATACGAGAAACATTTATGCAGATTCTTCATTACTTAATATCTTCAAATATAATACAGGGTGATAGTATTTGGTGGCAACGATTTGAAAAGTGGTACGCTATTTATAGGGTTCTGATGCAAAATCGCAAAACAAACACAATAGTCCTTCAGGGACAAAGTCCCTTTGGACTAAAAATAATATTGTTTTCTCTGGTTTTCTACTGACAAATTTGCTATCTACCTCTGCTTTTTTACCTCTGCTTTTACCTCTGCTTTAGTGATCATTTACACTGGAAGCACAAACCATTTATCTGAAAGCACAAAATATTTTTTTTTTACACAAAACCATTTATCTGAATATGTTAACAAGTGAACATCCGTTTTCAGTGTGTGGCATCGATCTTCGTGTTTACCTTTATTCTTCAGCTATTTTATCGCCTAAATTAAGTGTTGTTCTTTTCAGCGGTTTAAAAAATGAAAATTATGCAATGGATATTACACTGGTGTGCAAAACTTAAGCAACAGGTGTTCTTTTTGACATAAATCCACGAGATATCATCTGAGAGACATGAAATTCAGAAATAAGAGACAGCATTTTGTATTTAAACGATGACAAAAGCTTAATTGTGCAAAAATGAATACAATGCATACAGTATGGAACTAATCAAAAACAGGCTTTATTGAACTCGTACTATCGTTACACATGATTGTCTGTATAAGAAGAACAACAAGCAGATGTTCCTTAGTATGGGTTATGCCCTCCCCTTACTGCAATGGTTGCTTCTCACCGTCTCCCCATACTTAGCACCAGATTTTCCAACAGATCTTGAGGTGAGAGTGCCCATTCCTCAATCAGCATCTGTTTCAGTTGTTGGAGGTTCGCCGGAGGATGTAATCGTGCCTCAAGGCGTCTCCCCAAAGCATCCCACACATGTTCTATGGGATTTAAATCAGGGGAGTGTGCTGGCCAATCTATTCGAGTGATATCTTCCCTTTCCAGTAGCTTATAAACAGCAGGAGTCCAGTGTGGCCATGCATTTTCCATCCATAAAAACGAAGTCTGGTCCAATTGCACCTCGGAACAGATGCATATAGGGAAGGATCACCTCCTGACAATAGTGATCTCCGGTTACAGAACTTCTGTCAAAAACGTGGAGCTCTGTCCACCCATTCAGCATAATGCCTCCCCAGAAGAGATCTCCAGGACACCGTAATGGTCTCTTTCTGTGAGGTTACTGAGATTAAACCGTGTCCTTACCTCTCTCCAAATACGTTGGCATTGAGAATCGCATGGGACACTAAAACGACTCTCATCCGTAAGGAGAACACGACTCCATTGATGAGATGCCTAGTTTTTGCACTCCTTGCATCACTCTAAACGGTAGCGCCGATGGCCAACTTTCAAAGGGATGCAGCGGTCAGGACGGCGGGTGAATAGGCCATCTTTGTGAAGGTGTCTGGACACAGTAAACCACGACAACTGTCGCCGGTTGCTGTACACGGTTGCTGAGCTGTGGAGCTTGCTGACTGGTTTTGGGCTCTTTTCGCCTGTAGGACGATATATCGGTTATCTGCTGCAGTTGTTGTCCTGGAGCGGCCACCACCAGCCTTTCTAATAGCTGTACCTATGGTTTGGAAGGCTTTCCAAGCCCGCAAAACAACACTTTTGTTGACTTCGAAATCTTCAACCACACTACGCCCCTCCACCAGCTTTCCGATCATTCTTCCACTCGTGAAGTCATCCAGATGATTTCTTCTAGCCATATTTCAGGAAAGATTTCACTTGCACTTGCAGTGAATGTCTTTAATTGCACCTTCGTCCTTCTTTTATGGAAGTCTTGAGTGGAGCGCAAGCGTTTTGCGTACAATCACGTTGCCTGTGTTTTTTTCTGGACATTTGCATATGCATGACCTTTCTACTGAATTGCGTGTTCATTGTACCGATAGTGAGAACCCCTTTTCTGCAACTGCATGGTTATCTGATTAAAATTTGCATTGTTGCTTAAGTTTTGCACACCAGTGTAAATTTTGCATCTACATTTAGTGCAAAATTCCTGAAATTTACTTTTCTTTGCAAAAGCACAAAATATTTTTTTTTTTCTAATTATGTATACTAAATGTTTTTCATTACCATGAAGCAAGTGATTTTTAATTAAGTACTGCTTTGAAATTTAGGTATCTAATGTTGTTTATATTAGATTTTAAAAATTTAGTACTATTTATATGAAAATGATTAGAATTTTATGATGCCAAAAAATTTAGATTTTCCTAATTACATTTTAATAACAGATTTAAGGATTTATAATTATTTTGTTTAGGAAAGGTTATTAAAATTACTGTAGTAATAATTAAAAATGAGATTATTTAAAAATTTGAATTTTATGAATGAGTTAGTTTTGAAAATGTGGTACAGAAAATTGGATGTAGATTTATGTTTTAGGTATAAAATAGAATATATGTAATGTTTAGAATATTAAGTATATTTGGGATGAATATAAAAATACTAAAAATTTTAAAAAGAGAAAAAGAATAATTGCATGTAAAGAAAGATAGATTATGATGAGGGAATGCTGGTTTAAAACAGAGGCCCTGTTTTTACCTCTGTTATGTGGTCCTTTTACCTTCCTCATATCAGAAGATAAACATATAGGTATATAGAACGAAGGCTTCCACCTTATAATTTTTTCATATAATTATTTTTTATATATATAAATAGTGTTTTTTTTTTTTTTTTTTTTTTTTTTTTTTTTTTTTTAATGGAATGTATAGTGCAGTTCGAAGAAAAGACCAGTTGCCTCTAACCAAGGAACAGAGGCCTGCCAAAGCAACACTTAGCCACTCATGATATACATGATTCAGTTTTAAGTGGTTTTTGTTGAGTTTTGTAAAAAATAAGAAAATTAAAAATGTAACAATAACTGTAAAAACCATAATTTTAGTAATACTATTACAAAATTTGTAATGTTATAATATTGAGAAATGGCTGTGTTTTGAAAATACAACTGTGATATTGTGTGTAAAGCTTTGTAAAGCCTTTCCTGAAAAAATTTAATTATGTGGACTCTAAACCACAAAGACTTTGAGATAGAAAATTTTTAAAGGACTTTAAAAACCTTATCAAAGTTTATATTTTGCAATTATGTAAATAATTATTTTGGTCAAAATTTCAGGATTTTTATTTTTCAAATTATTTCTATTCATTTGCTACTGCTTTAGCACTTTCTCTCTAAAATACCTTTTTTCTCACCAAACCATCTTCTTAAAGGGAATAATATGTAAAATATAAAATATCAATCTTTCAAAATCTTTCAAATAATAAATTAATAGCCCTTTAACTCCTCCTGTCTTCATTCTAAAAATAACAGAGCAATAATTTTTAACTAAATGAAAAAGATCCATCATCTAAACTGTATTGCGCATTTATCAGTAAAGTCTGAACCCAACATTTGTACATTAAACTGCCATGTGATCTGAAATGGATTGCGGTATGAAAGCTTAATTGCATCGCAACTCTCTCTCTTCTATCTTCGCTTCTGCTTCCAGACGCTTGTGTCGCCTTGCAGCCATCCATGCAGAGTTTACGGTGCTACTTTGGTAGACGGTTGCACAGATTTTGACGATTTTTCTTTTGGCGAGTAATACATTTTATGGTAAACCCATTGCTGGATAAGTTATTTATGGTAACCGATACTTAGTTGTCATTTTATTAAAAAAATAATGTGTTTTATTATGCATAACTTCCGTGTTTTAAATATTATTTATGGCTTCTGAATATTAAAAATCAATTTAATTTTACATTTTTATTTGAAATAAAAATTTTGTTGTTTATAATATTTTATATAATTTTATGTTGTGGATGATGTAATCAATGACGTCACCTTACTTAAAAAGTAATTGGTTTTATAATTATCTATAAATTTAATCTATTGCCATAAATAAATTTAATCTATAGCCATATAAATTTAATCTATAGGCTGTTAAATATTAAAATACAATTTAATTTTGCATTTGTTTTAAAAATGATTTTATTATAAAGAATTATTTAAATAATTTTAATTCTGTGCATGATATAATCAGCTCCTTGATTGGTTACTGAACATTTGTGCATTACCAGGCCATTTTAAAATTTTATTATTCATCTCTTCGAATTCCTCAGATTTCAAATGGAATGGATATCTCCGTTTCAAAGATGAATGTTGTTATTGGTAATTACCAAGAATTATTGGTATTGGAATAAAAAAATTGCCCTTTGAGACCTTATTTTGGCCAACCTGTCTTTCCTAATCAAAGATTTATTTATAAATTGTTAATAGCGTCAGAGGAAATTTATTTTAAATTTTTTACGGAAACCTCTCTAATTGCTTCTTCAATGAAGTGCGAGTTATGTGGATAACAGATGAAGATGGTTAAAAGAGCTGATTCAATTATGATTTCGATTTTTTTTTTTTTTTTTTTTTTTTTTTTTTTTTTTTTTGTTACTTATCAATAAACAAGAGGTTGAATTACTCAAAAAAATGTAAGTACTTATTTTTCTTTTATTTTATAATTGTATACTTCAATTTTTGTTAAAAAAATTAATACACTATTTTCAAAAATTGCTGAGATAATTATTGTCACATATGTTTTAATGTTAATTATATTTTATATAACGTATTTTAAAGTATTTGAATTTAATAATATTCTAATTCTTTTAAATGTTGGTAGGATGGTTTTTAATTCGATATTCAATTTCAGTAATATTTTAATCTAATTAAACGTTGGCACAATGTTTTTATAGCGGTGTTTTTATTCTCTTTTTTGCTGTATGAAAGTAATAATAGCCTTACTTTAGTATTTTATACTCATAGTAAATGTATTTATTTACACATGCCTGCCATCTTAAAAAATGACATTTTCAACAAAAAATTAATCCATTACTTTTAACGATATTTATTTTTTTAAAGTTTCGAATACTTTACTATGCGTAAAAACAGCGTTTTTCAAGATGGCTGACGATTGTAAAAATCGTGCCAACGTAAATCTCCAAAAATCTGTGCAACCGTCTACCAAAGTAGCACCGAGTTTACTTTTCTAATTTTCGTCCTTTAGAAGATATAATCTGTACAAAATTGGATGATGCATATTGCACCCACAGTGATAATGTGCATTATCCAAAAATAAAATTATTTGTGAAATTTAGGCCATGTCTGCAAGTGTTTTTGGTTTATGCATCCATCGTTCTAACTGCGCAATCAATTTGTCTTCAAGTTATGATGCAGAGAACCACCACCAATCCTTTGCAACTTCAACCAAGTCATCTTATTACAATAATAACGCAGTCTTATCAGAATAATGGAGCAGTGTTATTATACACACACACATATATATACATATAGCATTATATTTATAAAATTACATATTTATTACAAAGATTGTAACATAGGACATACTCTATTTTCTCAAATATGGAAAGCAAATCTCATGTATAAAGCTTTCTTCCTAAATAAACTTCCTTCTTAAATAAGCTTCCTAAATACATTATAAATTTTATGTCATAATTTTAAAACATCCATTATTTATACAAAATTTTTAATATTTATTTACTTGATTTTGTCCTTTAGTGAATAACTTTATTTTTAAAGCTCTTTGACTTAATAAGTTCTATAACAGAGCTTAGAGCTTATAATCAGAGCTTTCATCATTCAGGATTTCTGCTTGGCATACCATTCCACTGGCAGCATAAATGTGTGATTTATTGAAATTTTAGTCCAAGCATTTATTATTAGTAATATTATAGTTCAAATTATTCTTTGGTAGTTTAATTCAACTACCAAAATAGTAATTATAACTCAAACTATGTATTATTAATAGTCATTTTTACACTTCCCATTCCATATACATATTCAACATGAATCCCAGGGAGAGCATGCTGAATTCTGAAAAGAGCAAATTGCTCATATCTTGAGTTTCTTTTGAGCTATGTTTACAATTTAAATGTTATTGGACATAGAATTGAGAGATTTACAATTTTCTATAATAAATAAATTCTTAAATGCAAATATGTAGCCACAAATTTAACACAAAATAAACCATAAAACCATCATTCCAACAACAATGAATAAATAAGTAAATAAATATAAGAATATACAACACTGCTAAAATATAGCAAAAAAAAAAAAAAAAAAAAAAAAAGTTTTAAATCTTTACAACAATATATTAACAAAAATAAGGACAATGAATAAATTAGTAAATAAAACAATGATGAATAAATTAGTAAATAAATAAAAGAATATACTACACTACAACAATATAGCAAAATAAAAATACAATCAAAAAAGTTTTAAATCTTTTCAACAATATATTAATAAGAATAAGAAATGAAGATATTTTTCATATTTAAAACAAAATTTATATATTTATTGAAAGCTATCCCTTAATGGGCAGATTTATTAATCCTCTTTTAGATTGATGCTAGCTCTGTTTATTGAGAGTTAATATATGGCTGAAACAATAAAAGTATTGTGGTAACTGTAAACAGACATGTAACCACAAAATGTTAAAATAACTTCATATATTAAGTTTAAAATCAACCTTGGATTGGCATAAAGTTTTATTTAAAATCTGCACATATCTAAAGTGCTTTTTCTCCTCTTGATTGTAATATTTGCATTGGTGTGTTTTTCTTCAAATTAAATTGCATATGTATCTTTTAATTCTAAAATACAATCAAAATATAATTTAAAAAGGCTGAAATCTTTACAACTGTATGTTAGCAAGAATAAGGAATAAAGATTGACTCAGCTAATTGCATCTGAGCAGATTTATGTATAAATCAGCATAAAAGTTTTACTTCTTATAGTTTATGTTGCTTTTTTTTTTTTTTTTCATGTATAAAAAAGGAGGTACTTGAATAGAAATCCAGTAATTGATCATGTTTCGTGCCTTTCTGCAATATATAAAGTGTAAATTTAATACTTTTACTGTTATGCTTCTTAAAAATACACAGTTTGTTACCAAGGACCAAGCACTTTCCTTTTCTATAAAATCAATATGAATTAACTCATAGCTGCTAATATAAGGTACAGTTTTATTTCATATGTCAAGTACAAATAATCTCTCATCACTTTAGAGCTTTCTGATCAAATGCTTTTTTATTATTCTGCTTTGTGAAAGACGGATGGGCCGAAGAAATTGACAGTTTGCGTTTTCGATATAAGAATCTAAATTGCAAATAATTTTGATAATATAGACTCTATGGAAGCAATGACTGCATTAAAATTTTGAGATAAATTTACCCCAGCTTTGTTGACATCAGAGTATCAGCAGGATTTGGGGTCTGTATTATTTTTTTAAATCCTATAAGACAAATCAACTGACAAAGCCATGCTGAGTGTGTGCACATTAGACAAACAATGTCGTGAAACACACTTTTTTTTTATTTACATCAAGACTAACTTTTTACCACTTTTAGAGTGTATAGTTGGTATTGTAGTTTAGTAAAAATTTAATTTGGTTTCTGTTATTTGTGCCTTTTATATATCTTTATTATTAAATAATGCCTCTTACTGCAAAAAAATAGCAGCACCTATCCTGAATTTTGAATTTTTTTTTTATTTATTTCACGTTTTTTGAAAATTTAATTAATTTTTTTATTGGCGAACTTGGTAATTCAGAAGCAAGGTATTGCCAATGCTCAAAAATAAGTCCTTCAAATTTGGTCAAGAAACTCAGTTATTTAAAGGCAATATATGTTGCTACTGCCTGAAATAAAATACTTTTATCTTCCACCCAATAGTGTGGTGTCATTTGTTAAAATGTAATATTTTTCAATTTGTCTCTGACTGATTAACAAACAAAGAGCTTTAAAAGCATCAAATGCAGCTCTTAATAATTATATTGGGTCTAGGAAAAAGTGTGTGATGTTTTCCCGATAGATGACGCCAATGACAAATAACTTGGGAAACACAGAAGAAAGAAAACACAGAAACTGTCAAGTTCTCTTAGATATTACCAAATCAACATATAAGCATATTACACAATCAGAATTCTTCCTCTTCAGTAGAGATCTACGTACGCATCAACAGTGCTCCGAATAAAGAATATGTAAATCAAAATTATAATTTAAACTAGCGGTAAAACTTTAATTCTCCCTCTCTGTTCTAAAAATGGTAACAACTTCTCTGGGTTGCATCATTTCTAGATATCAACTAGATCATTCTATTTTGCATGTTCTGCACAGCTTTGATAACATAATAATTGGAAACTGAAACTTTTTAACTCAAACCAAAACTTTTCTCTTTGTGTGCTTCCGTATAGGATAATTACGCACTTCAGCTTCACTCCCTACCCTGCTAGAATGTAACTTCACTGTCTTGCTTGTTATTGCAATAATATCAAAAATGTAAATATTCTGTAAAAAGGCACGACTATAGTGCCAAGTAATTGTGGCCACAAACGTCAACTTGAAAATAAAAATAGAATCAAAACTGCCTCAACTGCTAAGTTCTCTTAGATATTCTCAAATCAACATATAAGCATACTACGCAATCGGAATTCTCCTTCAATATGGATCTATGTACGCATCCACAGTGTTCCGGCTTTTCCTTGCTACTATTTCATATATATATTTTAAGCCAGTAAAAAATATTCTATTTAATCTTAAATTTGACAATAGTGTTAGTTTATTAAATATATATTGATATCTAAATACCAATCAAATCACATAATGCACTTAATTTGTTTTTGCACATTGTATCTAAAAATAATTTAAAGTGAAGTATTTAAAAATAAAAAAATATCATGATTAATTTCTTTTTCAGGCATTATATCTCATAGCTACAAATGGAAAACCTGAAATCAAAGACAAAGCTAAGTTATCACCTGTTTTCCAGGACTTCCTTGACAAGTGCCTAGATGTGGATGTTGACAATCGATCTTCTGCAGATGAGTTATTAAAAGTGAGAAGTTTATATCGTTTTTTTACTTTTCATAGTAATATTTCTGTGATTTTAACTTACTAATTACTTGTATTTAGTTTGTGAGTAAAATTGCTTCATACTATTATCTGAAAATGAAGTAGTGTTGACAAATAAAGACCCCCTTTTATTTTAATCAGAACATGCCAAAAACTTAATAAAGTTTACTTTATTCAGTAGTATTATATAAATAGATGTTAAATAATAACCTGGTAAATTTACAGTGAGTATGCTAGAAATGTTAACACTTTTTATTTCATGATGCATTTGAGGATTAACATTTTCATAATCATTTTTACTAGTAACATTTTTATTATGCAATTAAAATGCTTGAAGTCAAAAGTAAAGGTAAAAGACTACACTGGTTAACACTTGATATGTCATTTAGCGTGATTAATTAATCTATTAAGCAATGCATGCTGAGGAAAATCATGCTAAGTACAAATGGTAGAAATAATTTAGCTATCAATAACAGTAAATCTTAATATATGTGTAGTAGCAACTGTAAGTCTAAGGCAGCAAACTATCATTTATCATATTCCTGCATGTTTTTATTCTTATTTTGTTCAAAGGAATTGACATACTTCATAAACATTTCCCAGGAACCAAAAATCATTCTAAATTTTAACGTAATGATGTAGAATAATTCTTTGGGGGGGAAAGGAAAAAATAAATTAAGAATTTAAAGGAAAATAAGCTTTAATTAATAATGAATCACAAGTGCATTCAGCTTATAAACGGAAAAAAATTTCAGAAAAACGGAGTTATAAACCACAAAAAACGGAGCGTAGATGCAATGTTTACAGTAGAACAACTTGTGTTTCTTACTTAATTGCCCTAAATATTTGTATTCCCTATTGTGATGCTCCACACATTTTATTCCGAAACATTTAAAAAATTCTTGAATACTCTTGCCATTGTTCAAGAATTTGACAGACTTTAAAAATACTACTTACGCATTTCAGCGCGTTCATTATTCCAATATCCATAGGCCGAATGATGGACATACAGTTTGGAGGAAAGAATAATATCAATACATCAACTTTTAAGTGAAGTAAGAGCCATACAGTTGTCTAAAATCAGAACAATTTTTGTGTCAGGAAAAGAAAAACTGTTTATGCAAAAGATTCAACTTTTAATACTGGGGGAAATTAAATTTGCAGTTAACCCTGAAATTTAAACATTACTAAGCAAAGAATCATTATTTGAATTTTGTATGGTGATTATATTATTTGTGGGAAAGGCATCTGCATATAGTCTTGACCATTGAAGTACGAAAGAAAATAAACAATTTGTTAAAGCTGTAAGGCAGTTAACAATTTTTTACAAATTTCACCTGAGCTTTTATTTTGTTTCAGAATTCAGATAGAGTTTGCATTTAGTTTTTTAACAAAAAACTTGTATTACTTTCAGCAAACAATTTCATAATTTCAAACATTATGCATTTAATGTGTTTGCTAAAGGCAAATCTGTCACTTTGTTTTGCTATAGAAAAGCCTTTTCCTAAGTAAACGTATTATAGAAAAGTTAGAAATACTCAAGTAAATAGTAGTTATTGAAATACACAAAGAGACAAAGAGGGGGAAAAAACTTTCTTTTAAAATTTTTTATAGCTATCAAAATTGTGTTTTTACATTTATAGGGGGGGTACCCAAATTAATTCTAATTGAAATAAATTATTCTAGAATATTCTCTGTTTGCAGTAAATTGTTTAAGCATTAATAACTACCAATGTACTGTCTCAGGCATCCTCAAAATCAGTAAAACATCCCAAAACATTTATGGGATATTTTGGGAAGTAATACATATCTAGAAAAGCAATGCCAAATATGAGTGTCACCATTCCATTTAATTATATATATATATATATATATAGACAATATAAAACCATGTTGGCCATGAACTTGAAATTTTAGTTGCTAAATGTAAGCAAAAACAAAAAATGTCTCAGTGCTTCTTTCCTTCTGATTTCATATTGTAGAATGGACATAAGTTTTAGATGACTTGTTGGTGAACAGTTTGTGCTAAGTACTCTTGTCCAATGTGGCACAGAAATGTAAAAAATTACTGTATATTGTGTCTCATCATTTTTGGTTCATCAGTATTAGGCAACAGCATGGACAAGTCTTAGATTTTGCCGTTTGTTGAAAGAAAGCAAGTTGTAATGCTTTGGGAACAAAATAAGATACTTGTTGAAATAGCAAGAGATACCAGCAGGTCATGAACTGTTTGCAAGTAAGCATATAATACATATTTTTAAGGGCTTGGATTATTTTCTGCTTGACCAAAAATTGTCATTCCATAAGAGAGCATCATCAGAAATGGAGGATTGATTATACTGCTTTACCCAAAAGGAATGTTTTTGTTTTGCCCCTGAAATATCTGCTTAGCAGTAATGATGTTTAAATCAGTGCTAGAATGATTAGATTTTTCAGTTGCTTGAATTAATAAGACTATATAAACAATAACTTAATCTTGCCCCTTCCCAAAAAAAAATGACATTCATTGCTTTAAGGCCTGTGGCAAAGTGCAATTCAAAGTTCATTAGCACCCCTTCTGATGTTATATGATGTATGAAGTGTTGAACATTAAAAATGATAATGCAGTTTATCAGCAATTAGAGTGGCGAATATTTTTTTTCCTCTTATTCAATGGTGGGTACTTACCTATTCAACATTGACCATTCCTAAAGCTAGAAATGGAGGCAGTCACTGCTAACAGACAGTCACTGTTGCCTCCTATGAAGGGACGGACAGTTAAAACCATGCCTTCTCCAGGATTGGAACCCAGGCCTTTCGGTACTGCAGTAGGCTCTCCTAACAACACCTCCTTACAGAAGAAAGCTGGGACACTGGATTGTGACGTTTGAGTAGTCGTCTGAGTCGAAACCCTGAGAAAGGGCAACGAAACAAAATAGGCTGCACGCTAATGCCATATTTAACGTTGCTTTCACTATTTGGTATAAATACTTGGGTTGGATTTTATTCAAAGATTCAGTATTTTTGTTCTATGTAAACAGTACAATTAATATTTCGTGGATTTTAATATATTAAGAAAATAAACAAGTAAGTTTTTATAAGTTCCTCAGCCAAAAACTAAAGGGTAAACATTCATGTTTTGTAGGTAATATTAAAAAATAAAATAAATATTAATGCCTATGGTTAACTACAGACGTTTACCCTAAAAAGTATATTAAATTCTAAAAAATTACTTCACAGGGAAGCATTGCTAACTAGAAAACAACTTGTTCCTACAAATCTACTAAAAAACATTATGCATGAAAACAGCTGTTATTAGAATACAGCTGAATTTCTATCAAAATATTTACTTCTCTGCTTATTAAAAATTAATTACATTATAAAAAGGATCGTACTTGTTCTCTGAAAGAAAAGTATTTCCTTAAGATCACCCTGTCTATTTCATAATTTATATAGTATCTAGTGACTCTTCCAAAATTTTTGGAAAAAAAAAAAAAAAGTTACCTCTTTTTATAATTTTATATAGTTTCAGTATAATGTTCATTATAAATAAACTTTTGTATGAAAAAATGTCTTATTGTGACATATAATGTTTTGAAATATATGATTGCTTTTATATAGGCAGAAGAAATGTCTTATTATTATATATAATGAATAATTTAATTACTTCAAAATTTAACACAATAAAATTTGACATAAATTTAAGAATTTTCTGTTTCTTATTTCTAGACTTTAACTAATGAATCACACTTCCTTGGAGGTTTCACAGCAGTCATATTAACTCAAAATCAATCATATTAACTCAAAAAGGAATTTTTGAGTTTTCCTCATATTTTAATATTTAATGTTGTGATTTATTTTTCTAATATTTATGCAAAAAAAAAAAAAAAAAATTCATATCTGCATACAAACTACTACTTTTCATTTCATTTTTCTTCAAATCAGTAATTTGTCTTTAAAAGAAAATGTTATAAAAATGTACTAAATTTTGACTATAATATGCTATGTATCTTGTCAGTTTCAAATAAGTTAGTATATTAGAGGTTTGCCTAACAAATAATTCAATGTGCAATTTAAAATTATTATTTAAATCTGTAGAACAAATAATATTAGTTGTATATGTACTTATTTGTATATGCTAGTTATATATCTGAACTTGAAAAAAAAGATTCACAAGTGAAAAATAATAAATTTTTATTTACAGTTTTATGAAAACAGTCAGTATAACAACGTAACACCTAAGTTATAACATACAAATAACATGCCTAGCTGATCTCTATTTATTTTCAATGAATTATTCAAACTGTCTTGTAAGAATTGAAGCAAAAATCTCATTAAGCATATTGCCATACACGGAAATCTCATCAATTCTTATTTATTAATAGGCACGAAAATTTCAAACTTGCTTCTATATTATTTAGGTCTCATCAGAAACAATTGGATGAGACTATGCGACCTAAATATTTAAACTTCGGTACTGCAACTTGAATTTTCTATTTGTTAAATTTCAACCCATTTTGTCTGACAATTCAAAAAACCATCATTAACTTTTTACAACAGCCATCAAGAGTTTCAGAATGTATTATGATACTGCCCGTAATATGGATAAATATCGGGCAAATATTTGAAAAGACTGTCGATTACCATTTAAAACACTTCAAGTGCACGAATGATATTAAATTTTATAAGATGGCTATTATTATTTATGAAGCATATAAAGATACATTCAACAGTGGGTGGACGTCAGCATCACCAGTATATGTAAAAACATTTATTGATGTTATGTAAAGTAAATGATTATCACTTAATGTTTCAAATATAGAAAAAAAAATTTAAATGCTTACATATGCACCAGTATTCAATTTGAAAGTGTATGGTCACTGCTTTTTTGTTGTAATTAATTTTTCCAAGCTAAAATCATGATCTAAGATACTTGCTGTCAGGCTTGTTTAATTTAAGCAAAGAAAATATCAAAATGATTTGTCCAGAAAGCGTTGAGTGTTAATTATCGGAAACATGTAACTCAAAACGCAGACGAAAATCACATGTTTGTGAATTGAGTGCTTCTAATTTGAGAAACCCTTTATCCAGCCAATTCCCAGAATAATAGCAAGAGCGATTACAAACCTGTTATTTTGTCCGCATGCTAAAACACATAACTGTTATCTTGATAAAATATTTTATCATACGTTAACACTAAAATTATATTCAAATGATAAAAGTAGTGGCCAATGAAGACACAACCCAGACACTTTTTTACATGAAAACAAATTAAAGGCAAGGAATTGAATTTTTCCATTATATGTCCATATCAACAAAATTATAATAACCCAATACCAGTATAATAGCAGAAGTTATTCCTCGAAAATGCAGTTCACAAACCTATAAAACAAGATATTTTAAAATTAATTTATTGTTGTTACAATAGTTATGTATATGTTAATACTTGGTAACAGAAGTCAATGAGCCCTATGATTTAAATGAGTAAGTGCTTTGATAACTAAATACCAATTAAAATGCCATTTTAAAATTAACTTGTTGTCGTAACAATAGTTACAATACGTATACATAAACATTTATTAACAGAAGTCAGTAAGCCCTATGATTTAAATGAGTACTTTGATAACTAAATACCATTTAAAATGCCAGCAATATAATTTCAATTACATATGTAATTGTTTAACTAATTTATAATGTTTAAAAAGCTCATCATGATGATTACAATTTATTTAGATTTAGAGAAATTTATAACATTCGCGAATAATTAGGAGTATCAAATCCTGAGTGTCGAACATAATCAGTTAAAGACATTTATAACAAACTTATATCAATATGAAAATTTTAAAAGGAAACCTATTATTATTTGTTAGCTCCTTGTCTTTGGCACATAAATTATGATAGCACATAAATTGGCTTTTATGTAACTACCACATCTAGAATTCTTCCTGTTAAGTGGAATTTTATTTCATTTACATTTATCTGTATCCAAATAAGGAATAAGAGAAAGTTAATATTACAATTTTCATGATTAAAATTGTTAGCTTTGAAAGAAAATATTTATTTGAAGGTTTTTACAATAAGACTTAAATCTATTAACCATAAACTGCTTGTCAATGAACTAAAATTTAATAAAGAAAACAAATGCCACAAATGTATCAATAAAAAAAACTGTGAGACTTTAAAAAACATGAAAAATGAAACAAAATCTCACTTCCTTTTTATCCTTAGTAACCATCTTTGCTTTGCAGATTTCTTGTCTATTTATTTCTGCGTTTAAGTTCACTTTGAAGGTTCAAAAAGTATCTTTGGATCATTTTCATGATATGTGGCTGCAGCACATGTATTTAATCCTATGAAATTATAACATCACAAGAACAATTAATATAAAAATTCAAAAGAATCACCACACGTTCATCCCTCACCAGTACTACGGGGCTTTCAGCTTGTTAGAAGGAGCAAAGTTCGTCAGACGACTAACCTTGACATCAGAGCTTCCTTCTGTAAGGAGGTGTTGCCCCTAACCATTATACTGTCTGGCAGCGAAAGTATAAAGGTGTACGTTTTCCTTGGAACAATCTTGGACTAGTATGTTTCATTGATAGAAATATGAATCAGTTTTAAGTAAACAGATATTCTAAAAATTGCACGCTACCATATGCACACAATAATATTTGTGATAGTTATGTATTTTTAATGTTAATAATGTGAAGCAGGTTATGAAAATTGTTTTTCAAGAAGGATGTTGCTGTACAGGTACCTGATATAACTGATACTTTATGAAACATAAAAAAAGAAAAGACAAAATTGTAAATAAAAAATCTCATTTACTTTACTATAGAAACAACATGATGTAATAAGTTAATATATTAAAATTTTTTTAAAAAGGTGTATGAGTAAATCATACAAGTAATACTTTTTATACTTTTTGTATAAAATATATAATTTCAATATTTAATCAAGCTGGAACAGAAGTGTGTCAATGGAATTTATTCAAAATCTACATTAACCTGCCCCCCCCCCATCTTAAACTGTTGGATATTATTGTATTGAATTATACTAAAAAGATAAAATCATGAAAGTTAAACAATTTTTTTGTAACCTATTTCCCTTTTAGCTTCTTAATCTCAAATCTAGTTTCAGAAAATTTGAATTTAGAGTGGAGACTGCTGAAAAGGAGATTTGCATTTTTATTATTGCAGTTGTATTTATTTTTATTAAAATTAACTGCAAGATAAAAATTTTCCCCTCTTTGATGTGATATTTGCTAAACCTTATAAATGAATTCTATTAATATTTAAATCTCAGTTGTTATTCAGAATAAGCTGTTTTTTTTTTTTTTTTTTTTTTACTGAAAATAGATAATGAAAGTCAATATCTACATATTATTCTCCCAGTGTAGTAATCTTTTAAAACTTATTTTAGCACTATCACCTGATTTAAAGGTTTAAAAAAGAAAAAAAAAAAAAACATAACATAACATAACAAACGAAATTGTGTTAATTTATTAATCCAGTCCTTATGTGCAAAATAATATTCAACTAATTAGCAGAATTCAGTTATTGTGAACATATGGAATTCACATTAATCATTTTTCTTTTTTGCTTTTTCTCTGTATGTGAAAATAAGCTGCAGCATTTAAATATCTGTTTTAATTTTTGATCATAAGTAGTTTAATTAAATAATTTGCTAATGTATTTGCTTAGTTATGTGCATGCTTTTAAATGCTTATATGTATATAATGCAGAATAATTTAACACATATAAAATGCATTCTATTTTCAATTCAGAAACAATCAAAGTGATCTGTATCTTTATCAGACCAACAACAATAAGGGGTTTGACTGATAAAAACACAGATCAGTTTGGTTGCTTTTCTGAGAGTATTTTAAGTTTTAAACTTTGTGTCTTTGTTGGTTCAGAAACAGGCTGATTTATTTACTTCTTTTGTTACACCAACCCCCTGATGACAATGCTGAGAAAGATGTAAATTTCTTTTTTGATTTTACCATGTTTTGCCCCTTTTTCATGCAATTTGCCACGTGCTTCCAGTTTTTGGTTTTTGCTTGTGGTTTATTTGCATTATTATTACCACTGCTTGTTGCTGCATTCAGTGCACAAGTGGTTTTGATTTTAAACATGACTGTAGAATATGTTACAAATTTGTGTTTGACACTGAGGCTCACACTGTTTTTATACATAATTAATATGATATTCATGAAATATTTTGTTAATTATATTTGAAGAAACATAATTAAAAATAAAAGCATTATATGTGTATATTTATTAAAATGAATGATTTTCCTCGCCTTTTCTTCTTTTTCAGCATCCATTCCTAAAACTGGCTCAACCTTTAGCAAGCCTTCATGATTTAATAGTAGCAGCTAAGGAAGCTGCAAAAGGTCATTAATGAAATTGTAAATCATTCAAAATCTGAAACTATTGTGCCTCAGTGTTTATGCATATTTTATAGCCCTTTTTGGAAGCTGTATTTGCTTTCAGAATGACTGGCAGTTCAATGTAATTGCTACTAAATCATCATAAACTATTAAATGCAGACAAGAACTCTTGTGCTGCTCCTGTGAATTGCTGTATTTTTGCATATAACAGCATTAGGCTGTGGTGTGTTCTACAGAATATTTGTGATATATTTAATGAGATGGACATTGATTGTGAAAGAATGTGTGGCATGGTGATCATGCACTTTCTATATGATATCAGGATATAACTTGTAAAATATATTTTAAAAGTATGGATGGACGTAAGAAATGTGTGCTGTATACAAGCATTAATTCATGAATTTTTTTTAATTATTATTTTATTCTGTTTCAAGCAACTTTTACATTTGTGAATTAGTATACAAGATTTTTTTTTCAATCAAATTGACTGTATTTAGCTTATGTAAAGTATGTAAATAAATTTGAGATTTGAGTCATGTTTTCACACTTGCATCAGAAAATTTTGACTAGGAGCTTGACACATTCCATAGTAACATGAGAATTAGTGAATTACAGTATAGTTTCATAACTTTTTCAAAATATATACTATTAAATGGTGTCAAAAGATTTAGTTGATATTTTGAGTACATTCTGTGATTTTCCATCCTTCATGTTTTGCAGCTGGTTTTAATAATTTTGTTTTCTTTTCACATTCCATTTTCATTACTGATACGAAATGTGAAGAGAAAATAAATATGAAATATTTGATTGTTTAATAATGCATAGTATATATTGATATCTGTGTATATTATTTTAAGTCTATCTTCCCTTTTTCTAGTCTGCATTCAAATTATTTTCACACCTTTATGCATGATTTTAGATGTTTGCAGCTTTATATGTTTGTTACTCATGTAAAGGTATTAATTTTGTCTGTAAATTGTGTACTTTTATATGAAGGCAGTTATTTAAGTTATTCTAAGCAGATTCTTTTTTTACTCCTATTCCCCCCTCCCGAAATTATAAAGGTCTGCTGCTTATTAACTTCAAAAAAAGTTTTCTATTAACTTTTTATTATTTCCTTTTGTTGATCTTAACCTTTTTTAATTGTAAAAATATCTCAAAATTGATTTATTGTCATTGTTATATCATTGTGCAACTATTTAATATCATAAAGACATTTTTATTGATCTCATGTGTGAATTTATTCATTGTTCATAGTTATTTAACTGAATATTTTAAATAAATTTCTCATGATTCTATTAAATATAATAGACCCTCATTATATGATAAAAAAAACACATTTCAGAATGCATTATATGCAGTACATAAATATTAAGGATAATATAAAGTCTGTAAAATTTTAAATAGAACATCATTTTCTTCAATTAAAAAAAATTAAGTACTTATAAGAATGGAAGATATATCTAAAATTTGATACATGCACTTTAGATAAGGACTTTTTCATTATTTTTGGGCTTCCACTAAATATTGGGGCTTTTTTATGCATTGAAATGTATCTGAAGTAAATTTTTCATTAATATAATAGTGAAATTATTACATTTATACTCCTCAGAAAAAGATAAGGCAATTTCTTCAATATTCTTTTTCATAATCTACATGAATTGTTAAAGCTGGGAATTAACTTTTAAATAGTATATCACTCTGTTATTAGGGAACATATACTTTCCTGTATAACTGATATGTTCCAGAGATAATATTTTTGCTAATTGAATTAGTTCTCCTAAAACAGTTTTGTTTTGAAAGCTTAGTAGTATTTTTTAGATACATAATTATAAAGCAGTTTGGTGCTCAGCATTCATTTGTAATGATCCATTTGACACTAGGACTTTGATCATAACTTAGTCCTATTTCTATAAATCCACCATCTGAAAGATTAAATGTTTGAATGTTAAATAAAAGTTTTTTAAAAAAGGAAACATTAATAAATATCTGAGTGAGGTATTTTAAAGGTATCTTTTATTCTTAATAAGTTCCTGGTAGCTTGTTTCCATCATTAACAGTTGCCTAGGAAAGCCTAAAACATGCCTTGGAAAGTTCTGGGTTGTGCTCTGCTGCCTAAAACATGCTATCTCAAAAGATTTCCATGATAAGTCACTGCTGAAGAGGTTAATGTATAACACAGAAAGGTCAAAATTACATATCATAAAATAAATTCATAAAAAAATATCCTTAAATATAGCTTTAGAAGTCCTCTTTGCCTTTAAAAACATCTCAAATTTCAAGTCATATAAATTTAAATGCAAATAAAAGAAAAGTGACCATTTTCTTTTATTTTAAGGAACTGCATGAAATTATTATAAAAAACATATGTAGTCATACTTTTCTTTAATAAGATTATTTTCTGCCTATAATTTGATCAATTAGATTACACACATATATAAATAAGAGGTGGCTACAGCACAGCTTGCTAGACATATGCAGCTCTAGAAGTTAAGTGGCTAAGCTCTTATGCAAAACATATGTAAGAAATATGGTAAACTAAAATTTTCAATGTTCAGAAAAAAGTAAGACAAACTGTCATCGAACAATTGTTTAGAATAAGAATTCCTTTCCATTTTGAAACCTATTTCACTACTTTTAAAATGATGTAAACATACACTTAGGCTTTTGGAAAATATAGTTGTAGCTCTTGCACTATTTTGAATTCCAACACTCTTACTGACATGAAATTTGGCCACTTCTAATATATTATTTTTATTTTCTTAAAATCATATTAAATGGGTCAAGGAACTGTGCGATTTATGACTTCACTTTTCAAAATGAAATTTATCATTATTCAGGTTAAATATTTTATCGTCTAATTATAAACCATTTAAATCATAAAAATAGCTATTTTAAAGGCAAAGAGGACTTCTAAAGCTATATTATATAGCTACAAAACATCAATGCAAATTTCTCTTATGAAGTGTTTGATAAAAGAAAAGAGGTATGAAGTCCTTGGATTGTGTCCTGCAGAAGTGCTCACAGTCAAAACTGGAATGAATTTTAGGAAAACTGCTCTTGTGCTTAACTTTAGTTGAATAATGTGGTCCAATCCATATACTAGTGCTCATGCATAAAGACACTGTGGAGTTTTTACAAGAACATTTCATTAGTTAACATGAGCTTCATTTGTCAAAGAATCTGCTTAAATCATTTGGTTTATTCGCATATAATTGATCTGTTATTAATATTTCTATTTCATGTCTTCTTTTTAATATTATGTAATGAAGTGTTTAGAGTTAATAATTTTAGGACCACTTTCCAAAAGTAGATTCTTATGAAACACAGATATTGAAAACTTTCAAACTGCTAATTATAATATTTCTATCATATTTTCTCTTAGTTTTTTCAACATATACTAATTTAGGAAATTCCAGTATGATACTGCATAAAATATATATACAGATAGGAAAGTACATTATAGAAGCTAAAAGGGAAAAGAAGTAGTCAGCGAGTTGAGTAGTAAGAATATTATTTATAACAAATTATTACTGGAGTATTAGTATGTTTGTTTAAATGTGCTATATTATTCCTTTGAACTTTCTCATAAGAAATATTATATAGTATGTAATTTTTCCCTTACAATTTTCCAAAGATAGAACTAGTAAAAAAGAGAAATTATTAAATACAATATTATTATTTAAAGTGGTAAGTGAAGATCTCTTCAAATTGCTTGAGACTGGCATTATAATTATATTCATTTAAAACCAACATGTACTAGTAGCACAATCACTTATAATCACTGCCACAAATATTTTTCTAACACTTTTGGCAAATTCTATATTGTTACGAAATGTAAAGGCGCTTTGCGGGAAGCAGTTTTAGGGTTGCCATAAAATGGCAAGGGAAGGCAGGGTTGCCATCTCACCGCGCCTTTACATTTTGTAACACTATAGTTAGCTCTAGTTGGATTAAAAAGGAGTGACAATCAGTTGGCAGAATGTTTTCAGATGCTGGCAGTGATAGGAATATCTTAAATACTTAATTTACTTATTACAACAGAAACTAATAAATTTTCAGAAGTGTCTCTAATATATATTTTTTTTTAATTTGAAACATTCTTAAACTGAGACTTAATTCCATATTCACAGAAGTTTCAAAATTGATTTGCACAAATTCCTCCTGTAATAACTATTAATCAGACCAAATTTACATTTGGATTTTTCAGGTAAATTTGAAATAAGTATATACTTTTATGTCAAAGTGTGTGGGCGACTACATTTGTGATTATTAGCTGAAAGTGGTATTTAAAAATAAAATCGGTAAAATTTAGTGATTTTATTAATTGAATATGGCTAGTAATTTAATTCTGTAGAGTTTAAGGCCATATTTAATATTATGAGCTTTGACCTTCGTGGAATATTTACCAAGGTGTATTTTGCAAAAGAATTTTATCAAATGTCTGCTCTAAATCCAGCCCAAATTGCAACAATTTTGTTGTGATCTACGTTCATAAATTAAAATAATAATAATAAATTTCTTATATTATGTGTTTTAATTCAAAAGAAGTGTAATTATGTTTCTAGCAACACATAATTTAAAATGTATAATAATTGTAACTACATGTTACATTGAAAAGATTACTAGTACTTGGTAATGATAAAAATATGTTAAATTTATTGCTAAAGAATGGTTGCAGAAGCTAGATAGTTCTTTATTGACTTATGTAATAGAATCAGAAATATATTTTATTAATTTTATCTATAATTCTGAAAATATTTATTATATCCAAACAAATGTCTTTTAAATTAAAGCAAGTAAATACATCATTAAAAAATTAAAGATTTAAATTATCAAAAAATACATTTGATGCCTTCAGATTTCTGAGCTTATTATTTTAATATGAAAAATTAATTTGAAATCTTATGCCATATTGAATAGTAACACAGTGGAAATTGGCTGTTTGCTAGATCACATGGAAAATAAGTTAAAAGATTTTATATCTAGTCCAATGACTATACATTAATATGCCACAGGAATAATAAATAGTACCGTAGTAACATAATATAAGATATGAAAGATTTCTGCTACAGATGTTTCTAATTTCAAAAATAAAATCAAGATAAAAAAGAAGAAAGGAAAAGCAGAAAATATAATGAGGGTCTAATAAAATCAAAATCTTTTATGAAATGATGTTTTTAATAGTTAAAAATATTAGATAAGGAATGCACATGATGTATATATATATTTTTTGGTAGGTTTCTATTTATAATTTTATCAGTGTCATCTGTTTACCAAGATTTTATATTTTACGAATTGTGTATGTTAAAAAGAATTTGTGATGTTTCTGAAATTTTCATTTGGTTTGGAAATGAAGCTATGTGCCAAATCTGGTTGGATTATATCCACATCAGAAAGTTTTGTGGATGTGTTTCTGTGTTGTAATATTTTAGCATAGCATATCATATAATCAGTTTTGAACTTTATATTAAATTTTTTTAAACATCTATATTAAGCTTGTAATGGCTGTTTGATATTTTCTTAAAATAATATTAAATTAAAATCTGTTTTTAGTTATTAGAAACAAGAAGAAAATAACCTTTCCCCCCCTCCCAGCTTGCCAGTGTCAACTAAAAAATTATATATAAAAACTGTAAATTTGCTTTCATTTGTAGTATTAATTATTAAATCAATTTTATAAAATCAAGGGAAGCCTCTTATCCTTAACTTCAGAAGGTGAAAATGTAATATTTGGCCACATTTCACAAGTAAATTGTTAGTTTCTATTCAATCAGTTGCATTAAAATATTATTAAAGATTTGACCATTCTTTAAAGCTATTAATTATAGTTTAACTTAAAAAGTTTCACTTTAAAAAAAACTCTGTGAAACTTTTGTATTTGTTTGTTCAAATAAAAAGACCATTTTTATTTCACTTTTAGACATTTAATTTTTTCTTTCAACATTGTAAACATTTATATAATTTAATAAATTTATTTATATCAATTTTTTTTTAATTAAGAGTATTTTGTGCTCAAAATGAATTTTTTACATGAAAAAAAAATGTAATATTTTGGATAGAAAATTTATTTACCCTAGCAATATAAAACATTTAGTAAAATTGAGTTAAATCTCAGTATTTGAACTGAATTTTGAAAATTTATTTTTAATACATGAAAAATTAATTTTTCTCCTACAGTTTTTTAATCATAAATTTCGTTGTATTTATGAATGTATTTTGTTATGTCCGTGTTCCTTTGTTAATGAAATATTAGTGCCCTCTTTATTTGCATATTGTATTAAATAGCTTAAAATTTGACAATTTTGTACTCAAATGACGAATCTGAAGAGTTAATTTTAATAGTGGATAAGTGCATTATTAAATAAATCATATACTTTATTTAAATTAAACCTCATAACATGAGAAATCTAGTCACAATAAAAAGAATAAACTTTTGGACTGTTTTGAATGGAGGTTTTTTTTTAAGTTTTAAGTTTTAACACTATACCTGGACTTTGTATGGTGTCATGCAAATTTTTTTTTCAGTGAAAGTTTTGAAAAATCAGTATGTATAATTTGTTCTTTATAATTTGAAATCATATAATTTTTCACTTTATGAATGCTCGAAGTTAAATGTGTATGTGGTTGAATTGTAAATTTTTTTTTTTTTTTTTTGTTGCACATTGTAGAATTGTTTAGAACACTCTTTTTGTAAAATTTTAATTTTTGCTTAAACATGTATATTTTTAGTTTACTATTTTGTATATTGTATTTATTTTGCAATGAATGCCTTTATTTCATGGTTAATTTCATGACATGCAATATCTTTTGGAACTTAATATTGGATTATTTCATTTATTTATATCTGATTGTGTTGATTTGAAAAAAATAAATAATTCTAGTATAAACTTTTATAGATAACTTTTAATGCAGCCATTTTTGTATGAAAAGCATTTTTTCCTCACATTCAAATTATCAGTTCTTATATAACTAATAATATTCTTGTGTTATGTAATTGAGAAAAAAATTTAAACTCAGCCAAAAATATACAAATTATAAGAAAGAAATACAATAAATATAAAATGGTATAGTTTTTATCATAAATTGTTTTTCACATTTTAGTTTGTGAATCACAAAATGATTAACCATAACTTGTTAATAGAATATTTTGAATGCAAGTATCAAATTATGAAACCAAATTAATATAAATAGCATTCAGAAGATTTATAATAAAAACTGGTTTCTAGTTTGTTTCCTTTATGAAGATTGACTGCCAAAATGCCTTGGTTTACTAAGGTTTTACATGTTGAAATCCGTATTTCATTCCAAGATCACAGGTTTTTGTATTCAGAAATGCTTCCATTTGACTTAATCTTGACTCATAGTACATATTACAGAGGTGAGATAAGATTTACTGGAAATTCAAATATGTTGATGTTATTTTCAGATAACTTTCAGGATTTAACTTACATTACAGAGCAGAAGTATTATGTAGCATGCGAGTTTCTCAGGGTAATAAAATTATGAGACTATCTTCATATTTCCGAAGAGTTAATTTTAGTTCTGAGGAATGTCCGCTTTGTCGTCTTCTATGGAACTACGTGTTAGATATTAAACAAAAGATAACAGCTGCAGGTAATGGTATATAAATATAAAGGTACTGGAAAACATGCTGAAGTATCTTACTGTGTGTGTGTTCAAACATGCCAGGTTCCAGCATTTTAGGCAATCAATACAGTTGGAACCCTGTATAAACAAAACACATTAATAATTCAAAGCAAAATAGAATTTTTATTTTTTCCATTTTCGTTTGTGAGAATCACTTAGCTAGTATGTTAGGTGGCTGCCTGTGCTAGGAAGTAACCCTGTATACAAGCAAGCATCAATGAAGATGAACATTTTGAATTTTCTGTATTGTAAAACGTTTTATTTTGGCATGTTTCCT
Source organism: Stegodyphus dumicola (assembly GCF_044657685.1). NCBI lineage: Eukaryota > Metazoa > Arthropoda > Arachnida > Araneae > Eresidae > Stegodyphus > Stegodyphus dumicola. Next base: position 180,479,837 of record NC_140768.1, read on the forward strand.
GTTATTCATTGTCCTTAGGGTCACTGCACACTATATTTTAACATTTCTTCTTACCTTTCACTATATATCTTTTTATTACTAATTTTGCAGATTTCATAATTGACTTTTTACTACAAAATTGATATGAGATACTCCTGTAAAATTGGGGTTTGTCCCATTATGAAGCATTACACGAATTTTCTATGGACCTGCACAATAATTGTAACTTTAATATTCCCCAAAATATTCCTGTGATGATTAGTATTTCCTTGCTACAGTTTACAAAGCAAATCTTTATAATAAAATTAAGTCTATTGTTTGGTGCATGAGTTCATAATAGATTCAATGCACTCAAAATGGATGACAGCTTGATAAAATTTATTTTACCAAAAGGAACTTGACAGTTCCGAAACTTTCCACAAAAATACCCGTAAAGCTCTTTACAGAGTACAGTCAGTAGTAACACTTCAAACTACTACAAATGTTAAGCACTTACGCTACGACTAAACTTCACAGTTGCGGTGCCGTGCACTACAATATAACAAGAGGTAAAATGTCTCATTTACGCCGCTCCGCATCTGCGAGTGCAATCCAGAGCTGTAACTCGAGAAATAAACAATCTTGTTGTTAGATGACGTGTGCACCACGTTATTTTCATTTTTGCAATAAATGCCTATCGACGTGATGTTCACGTCACTCGCGGTTTGAGATAAAAGCATCTCGACGTGTGTGGCACGTCTTTTTAGCGCAAATGATTAAATGCAATGCAAAAGCACATCTAAAAGAGTGATGCTCACTCAGAAATATGTCAATACTCCGAACTCTCTCTGAACTAAATGAGAATATGTGCTTTACCCGGTTTTATATAGTGTCCCCCCAGCCACCGAGAAATTTCTAGTACCTTCCACTTCTCAAAATTATTGAAAGGCATATGAGGGCTGGATATGGTTACAATTATAAACAGGACTAATTAAAAGTTATTCAGTTATAATACCCATATCAATTATACAAGGACCGGACTAAAATATTGCCAAATATGGCAACTTTTGGTAATTTCTCACCAAATCTGACACCAAAAATTAGCCGCCAGCCATGCGATATCTCGCCAATTTAGCACAATAGCCATTTACTCAATGTTAAATAAAACCTACTCCCATTTTCTTATTTTTCCAGCAGAGCATCTTCTATTTCAAGCATTTCATGTTAGTTACAAAGTTACCAGTTTCACATGTAATTTCATTAAAATTATTTCCATATGTACAAAATTCTTAATATTGACCCTTCCCAAGAATTGAGTGTCCGGAACAATACAATCCATGGACCATTTAATTTGAAGAAAATTTATTCTTTCACTTTTAAAACGAATTTTCCTAGAATTATTGAAATTTTAGGAATTGAACTGTCATCAGGGCAAGTTACTTCATTGTTTGAGGCTACAGAAGTTGCCATTTTACAATGGTCATTTCCTCTTGACAGCTTAGTTCACGATGAGGAATTTCATAAAACTTTCCGCTCTGAAATGACTTCTTATAATATAGATGATGACTTTCCATTTTCCATAACTGAAGTCAATGTTATTAAAGGTTTAAAATTAGGTAAAACTCCTGTACAGGACAGAATCACAAACGAAATGATTCGGAATCTTCGCAATGTTTGTCCATCTATTATTTAGTGCCTGTTTAGATCAGAAACACTTTCCAGTAGTTGGAAGAAAGCTAGAATTGTGACTATTCCTAAAAATACTGAAATTAAGAGGTCTAGTATTGAAAATATCAGATGTATCAACCCTCTGCTAAGTAAATGTCTCGAAAAACTGCGTATAAACAGGCTGAATTGGCCTTTTAAGAAGCAGAAATATTTTGGATAAGATTCAATATGGCTTTACGCTTCAGCGTTCAAATGAAGATGCACTTCTTCACTTGTATGACATGGTAAAGGAAGGTTAAAAAAAAAATATGTCACGATTTTGATGTTTCTGAATTTAAAGAGGCTTTTGATAATGCTTGATAACGAGGAATCATAAATTTATTGAAATGTGCTCATGTACTAGGAACATCTTCTACCTGATCAAGGGATTTTTGCATACTCATACTGTAGAAATTTCTCTAGCTTATATTATGACAGAATATAATTTGGGAATGGGCTGTCCCAAGGATCAGTCTCTGCACCCTTTTTGTGAAATCTAATTATTAATCATCTTTTGTGTGAACTATCTCATTTTCAAAACTGTTTTAAAATTGCTTTTGTGAATGATCTTCTTTTAAGTGTTCAACACAAAAGTTTCGTTGATTCTTGTTCTTTGTCTCAAGATTTACTTGATAACTTGATTTGTCTAAATTTATAAATTGAAATTGAATCCGCTTAAAAGCAAAGTGATGATAGTACATAAAAAGATGATTACTGACTGCAGAATAAGTTTTTTATTTGGAGACATTCCTATAGAGAAGTTAACAAAAATTTGTTTATTTCTATATAGCAGAGGTGAAACTCGGACTGGGGTAGCATTGACTTTGAGCTGCTGATCAGCTACCTTTCATTGGATTTCATTTAATAGAATTAAGATAAAGCAATTTTTGTAGTTATTCCTCTAATTTTCCCTGCCAGTGTATTACTGTTTCTTACAGTAGTGCTTTGTTCTGCCACATGTCCAGGAGATGCAGTGAAATGATTATATAGTCATCATGATCATAGGACATTTTAATTTGCCAATAATATTATCACATAACTATACTACATTAGTACTTGAAAGCAACACAATGTACAAGCAATGCATCATATATGCATATATGTGTTGAGATGTACATTACTCATGAAAATTAGATCTATGCATTTCAGCCATTTGCATGTTAAGTTTTGAAACTGTCCAATTTTTCTTAAATCCAACCTTTTTTTTTTTTTTTTTTTTTTTTTTTTTTTTGAGGGGGTGACATACTGTCAGGAAAATCTTCTAATTAAATCAATATTTTCAGTTTCAAATATCTAAGACAGGGTTCGTACATATTTCTGGATACGGAAATTAAGTAATTTTAAGGTCTATTAATGAAAAAAATTAAGGACCTATCAGCAAATGGGAACTGAATAAATTCAATTAAAAATATTATCTATGCCTGAATTTCACTTTTGTAATACCATCCTAAAAATAAAACATATACCTAAATAGTATGCATTATTACTAAACATAAAATAATTAACATAATTATTAATAAGTTTGAGTATAAAATAAACTTTATGCAATTTATGAAGTAGCATTAAATGTTTTACACTTATAATAGCTGGACATATTTGAAAGAAGATAAGTGGCATTTACGTTTTACTAACAGTTAGCTTTATGTTGATTTTTTTTTTTTTTTTTTTTTTTTTTTTTTTTTTGGTGGGTGTGTGTGTGCGTGCGTGTGTACGCGCGCCTCACGCCTCATTCTGTCACATACTTAGTCAGTCTAGAGGTTTAGTAAATAGCAGGTAGATTTCATGTCAAAAACATAGGTTAAAATTTGAAGTAAGATCATAATCAGCAGGATTCATAACAAAAGACTGAATGTTGTCACTGCTGCTGCTTGTCTAGAGAGAGACATACTGATTAGAACAAACCTGAAAGGCCTGATGTAGGCACGGTTGGGCAAGTGTTCAAAGTTAGTCAGGCTCTGTTTGATGCAGTTACTGTCGTACTTCATGTAGAGTTCGAGGGGTTGTAACCCAGTTAATATACTTTAAGGTTCCAATAAGCCACTAAAGCACCAGAGGTGATAAGTTGTTTTGTATTATTATTTTAAGTCTCACTAGATGCAAAGAATAAGTTTTACTTGAATTTTTACATCTTTGTGTTTTATCTGGTGACCACGGTGAGTATTAATGAAAGGCAATAACTCGCTTTAATATGTAGAGATAATTTTTAAGGGTAAGCAGTTAGTTATAAATAATTGAATTAGGTAGTTAGATAACCTTAGTCATTATGGATTTACATGGCCACTATTAAATTTTATTTTTTAACAATATATGTTATAAAACCCCTATTAAAATCAAAATCTAATAAAATTTCACAGTTTAAAATACATGTAATTTATGACATTAATTCTTAAAGGATATTAGGATAATTACACATTAAAAACTGCAAAACATTTATGTTTTGTAACTCAACAACACTCAACAAAATATTTATCCGTCATTTTAATTTGAAGCCTTCCCAAACATTTTGGCTAGTTTATATCTATTTCCTTCTCTTTAAGTACCTTTTCTAACAATTAGAGATTTGTCTCAATATGCAAACCAATACTCTCGCTAGTTTCTGCATGCTTTATCTCCTAATTTGTCAACCTCTCCACAATGTTACCTATGAGGATTTACTTGATCTGGTAAAAGTCAAATAGTTCAAACCCCCAACAGACGTGAAGCAAATTATCACTATGGGTGAAAGTAACTACAATATCAGAACAAAGGTTTAAATAAACTTCTTATTTAAAAAGAACTTAGAACATAAAGGTATGTTCTGATGCTAACAAAATCAATTAGAGCTCACGGTGACATAATTAAACAAGAACAATCAAATTCAAATTAAAATGTGGACTAGTGGTCAAAGATTATCTTAATTTAATCTGGCTCAGTAACTCTATCATACGAGGAAATACAAATGGGAAATTATAGCAAAGGCTGAAATCATAAACAATTAGGTAATTTACATAATAATAATAACTGCACATATCTTTGAAGAATAATTTTCATTATGTATTCAGTTTCTTTCTTCAACACGTTTCTTTTCCATTTTAAAAGTTTTGGATTTAATTAAGGATTTCTGTTATTCTAAAAAACACTAAATGCGTTTAGAATGTAAAGAAAAATCGGCTAATTTTATTTTAGTAATATGAACATTCAGAAGAAATATGAAATATATATGGCTGGTTACAGAGCTAGTGTGGCAGAATTTTTAGAATTTAGTGACACACCGAACAACAAAATTTAGAAATGACAAAACTTTTAGAATTTCGAGCAGGCACTGGAAGCAGAATTTAGGATCCACAGAGATTGCATCAGGTGGGAAATGCCTAGTGCCAATGCTGCGTATGATGCATTAAGACATATTAGATGAATCTTTTATATTTAAGTTTTAAATTTCTTTATTAATAAAAAAAATCCCTTTCTATAATGCCTGCCCATGTGATAAGATTAGAAGCATTTTTGATATTTTCCATGCTTGTGTCTAGTGAAAAGTAGAGAAAATAAAGGGAAGATAAAACATCTTAAGAAAAAGATTCTGGTATCAGAAGTAAAACATTAAAATATTATGTTGTCATTATTCTTACAGACATTCTCCAAAAAGTAAGAAATTCATCGCAAACTTTCTGTAAAATACATCCATTACATGTTGATACCATGGAGACATCTTTCATTTTGTCACATATTTCTCGATTCATGTGTCTATAAATCTTGCCTTTAAATCCTTCTAAACTTTCCAAGCTGCAGTGTCTAAAATCCTAAATAAAAATTATTCCTACCAATTCTGTAACAGCAAAAAGCTAGAAATACTTTGGAAAACAAAAAGGAGGGAAAAAGGTGTAAAATTAATTTTATACAGAAAACTGATGGTTATTCTGGGAATTTTGAATATTCTGAGACAATTACATGGGAAAAACTCTTACTATGAAAAAATTAAAAAGAAGACTATTTTAATTAATTACATAGCTAATTTTGCTTTTGCTAAAAATTGTTTCGTAAATTGTGCTTTATAGCATTATACCTTGTTTATTTTGCAGATTCAAAATATTGTACAGTCAAAAGTCGTTAATCCGGACTCACCGGGACTTCGGCGATTCCGGATTATAGATCATCAGTTTAAATCTTGTAAGATGGCATGCAGAAATTCTAAAATTAAAAATATGAAACCGTAATTTATGAAATAAAGAACAAATATGATCTAAAGGGTATCAAAATTTACAAAAAAGAAAGCTTAATATTTATTTGTTTACTTTATTAAACATTGCTTTCAATGTAAGTTGTTTAAGTTGCTTCGTTTTATGTGATAATACTTTCTCTTTAATTCTATAAACAGACATAATTTCTTGTTCAGTTACAAAGTTCCGCTGTTCAAGTCCCGTAATTGCTGTGCCGAGAATACCGACTAACTTGTCAATCGAAATTTTTTCGTTTTCACTAACCTCTCTGTCACTTTCTTCATGTCTTTATCCATTTTTTGCAGCAATTCCACTTTTTGTTTGATGAACATCGAAACATACTTTCGTTTTGTACGATCCTTTGGGAGCTCCAGCATCGGAAACTCTATTTGACATAATCGAAAGTTAAAGTTTACTTTTATAAAATTGCTCTTACAGTCTGCAAAAAATAATAAGCCGCATCCAATTCGAAGATTAAGGAACAATGCAATCATCAACATTAACTGAAAAACATAATTTTAGCTTATACCGTCCGTTATACATTAAACGCGCACATGTAAACGTATTCTGTTTCGCATGCGCACACTCATATGCGCAGTGGTAAAGGTCTTATGCGCAAGCGTAAACCCCTATGCGCATGTGTCAACGCGGCGCATGCGCAGAAACTCTTTTGCTTTGAGGTCCGGATTATAGATCATTCCGGATTATGGGTGTCCGAATTAACGACTTTTTGACTGTATATAGTTAAGTTGAAGAAAATCCAAGGAAAAAATAACATAACAGATATTCATAAAATTAGAAATTTTTAATATAAATGAAACAATTGTCTAAAGAAATCAGGAAAAAAGGTCAATTCGCAAATTAAGATAAATTAACAAATTAAATTTTTATTGGATAGATAAAATTATATTTATGGTTAATGCAGAAATGTTCAAATATGGCCTCTCATTATTCTTCAATGCTATGTCCTTCCCAATAGTCTGAGTATACTGTAATGACATCAACAATATTTTCTTCAATAACTTTACACAAATTTATGGCTGAGTGGTTAGGCAGAGCAACTAAAAAATATTCTTTTGTTTCTCGGCAACTCCCATCGCGCACCTACTGGGTCAGAAGGATACGACCAATGATGGTTTTTTTATGTGAAAGCAGACTCTCCTGAAATTCGACAATATTACCAGCACCGCTTAATTTTAAGCGACGGTCTACATATTAATGCGTGGCCACGGATTTCCCTTATATAACTGTTCCAATCAACAATAGTACAATAATTCATATCAAGTTAACATTGACAAATTTTAATGGAAGTTAGTTCTAAACAGCATGCATAAATGAAACAAACTGATGTTAAGAAACTGATTCTTGATCATTCAAACCAATTTTACACAACTTTTTTTTTTTTCTAAGCATATCATATCTTCTCATCATTTCGGTGCATCCTTCAATCCAAAGTAGAGCTTCATTTTATGGTTTTCACACAATTTCTTTCCTCCTTCTTCTCCAGAGAATATTTTCTCATCTCTGAAGAAATTGTATGGAATATTTTTCATCATTATTTAAGGTCCAAACTTTCCTATCCATGGTAAATACAATAATAATAAAAACACAAGTGATTGTTACATCTTTAGAATTTGTATTCTCATCACCAATTAAAAAAAAATAAACACTGTAACAACTTTGAAATTAAAAACTGGCAACTTCATATGAACCAATCACTTTGCGAGTTTAGCAAAACAGACGACTCCAGTCACGATAACAGAAAGGTATGAATATAACTTGTAACTGACTTCATTGAAATATGTAGTAGGATGATGCTGATAAATATTAATTTCACATGCACTGTTTATCCCTCGGCTAAATTATTCCAATAACCCTTCCTTTAAAGATGATATACTCTGCAGTCTCCCTCTGCATAATTTTTCAAGCATTAAAATTAACAAAAAGAATCATGTTACAGAAATGACTACAGTATGTTATACGGTGCATCATTAATTCGTGTAAACTTAAAAAATTCATAAAAGAAGCAATGCTTTGAAAAAAAATTCGGTTCGTAAGAATATGACCAAAGGGTGATTGGACTTTTTTCATATATTAAAAAAATGTGATTGCAGAAGTAACTGAAAAAAGGCACTCGCATATCATGGTTATAAGTTTTATGCAAATCAAACGCAAAAGACAATGAAACAGATCGCAATAGCATGATACTACTCCTTTAATTTAAATGAAAGATGCTCAACATGATCACTAGCACAAAGTTTTAGAAAAGTGGAGGGCATCACTTCGCCTGTTACTAGTTGAGTGTAGCATGTTGGCATCAATGCCACTAATGGTCCAGTGTCTTTCAGTTAAACCAAAGAGGCTGGAAAGCCCCGGTACACACAAGAATTTAAGTAATCTCAAAACAAAAAAATCTGCCAGGTCAACCCTGATGATGGTGATGGCCACTTAGAACCTCAAAACTCGGTCTTCACCGAAAGTTTCCAATAGGAAGTCTTGATTTCACACGCAACTTGGGTAGGATACCATCCTGCATGAAAGTCATGATAGGTAATGTATGTCTTTCCTGCAAAGCAGGCACACTGTGGTCAAAGCATAACATACTGTACAGGTTTTCCACCCGGATGTAGGGCAGCGCTCTTAGAAAAAGAAAGGGCCTAGAATGAAAGACACAGTGAAACCACACCGAACAATAATACAAGGAAAATGCACTGGCTTGGTCATGCAGTGACAAAGGTTTGGCATCAGCCAAATGTACCTGTTTTGCGGATTGACATCACCAGACAGTGAAAAGTGGGTTTCATCAGTCCACATGACATTCAGCAACCATTGTCAGCCATGTTCCATTTGTGCCAGCAGCAATGTACCAAAGTTTAGTTTTTCATCTGTATCTGCCAGTAATGACTGGTGAAGAACCTGTATTTTGTATGGATAACAGATTAAAGATTCTGTGCAGAAGAGGTTGAACTTATGATTCAGGAGTCCCCGTCATTCTCCCAGCTCCACAAGTACTGCTACTCCCCACTCATGTCTTGGCTGCAAATTTTTCCATGACCCTTTGTACAACATGGACGCTGTTCGCGCTCAAGAATGGTCTACCACTTTGGGAATGATCCTCCAAACACCCCATCTCCTCAAGACATCATATTAAATTTAATATTCCATTCACACCTTGAGCCCTTTTTCCATGCAAAATTTTCACAATGTATTACATGTGGATTCACCATTTTTGTAGAATAGTTTAACATCAATGCCCTATCTTAGTAATGGTAGTATGCTGCCAGCATCGAATGACATCCTTTTCCAGCCAGGTGTTTTGTTGCTAGCCTTATTTGTATAAAACGTCTCAGTGTGACATAGGAGCACCTTCTTTCCGCTGGAATAATTTTTATTTATTTGGGGGGGGTATAAGAGAAAAAAATCCCCAATATCACTCTGATCATATTCGTGCAAACCAGAATTTTTTCTGAGCATCACTTCCTTTATTATGACCTTTTTAACTTTGGACGAATTTATGACATATTCTGTGTGTGTATATATGCATACAATATGATATTTCTAATATATAAATTCAATTCTTCATAGATATCAATATAATTCAATGCTCTTTTGCTGCTGTGAAAGATATTACAAAATTGAAATTTCATAAAAGATATAAATCAAGGGTTCTCAGTCAGAGGGGAATTCTGTCCCAGGGCGGAATTTGATAGTTTCAGAGGAGTAATGCTGTTAGCCTTTTATTTACCTGTTAAGTATTTAGTTTCAATTTATGAATATAAAAGTAAACCTTTTTAATCAAGTTTAGGTATTTATCAATATTTTCTATACATTTTCTTGATTAATTGATGAAATACATTAAATAATAGTCTAAATTTATATATATATATATATGCATGTATTTTTCGAGTTTGGGAAAGGAGGGGGAGAGGGAATGATCGTTCGTGAAAGGAATGCATGAGGCAAAAACGGTTGAGAACCCAACCTAAACAATTTTGCATAAACACAACCATATCCATATAACATTAGCTTGAAAGGCCAAAGATCACAATAAAAAATATGATTTCTCAAACAAAATTATTCACGATTTCTATTTTAGCTTCATGGCAACAACTAATTAGAGAACTAGCTATTTGTGATTACTGTACTTGGCTTTATGATTATATATAATCATCAAAACTGCCCAACAGCCAGTGAATCACATGTATCAACGTTCATTATTCAGAATGGTCATCATTAGATTGCACACGACTGAAAAAGTTCCTCAAAGCAATAAGTCATAATATATTTTCTATCATTCCAAATGATAAGTCTAAACTTGGCAGATACCTGACGAATTGCATTTGCTAAAATCTACTAGCCCAATAATAAAATGTGAGGTGTTTTTATAATATCTGCAAGTGTATTTCTTAGTCTGAACTTGCCCTTTCTTAGGTTTAGTCACAGGATCTTTAAAGTGTGATGTACATCAAGACATTCTGGATAATAATACACTTCCTACAGTGCAACAATAAACTGGAGTAGGCTTTTATATATTTTTGAAAGAAGAGGGGAGAGGTTCATTGCAATGATGAATTTATTCCCTAGGTAGTTTCATGATTTGAAACTAGTCTGAACTGAGTTTCATGGGCTGAAAACACGAAGAATGAACATCTTACTTTAACCTCATTAGATGTCTTTAGGATTGCCTGCAACCTCAGCTAACATTATTTGATTAATTTCTGCAGGCCAAATGTCTTCAGTATTACAGAAAAAAGAGGACAAAGAGAAAAAAAAAAATCTTGTAAAAGATCCGTCTCTTAGCTTCCACAACTTGTCTTTAATTAAATTTTCTTGTTTTTCCATAATCAAAAACTGCAAAAAGAATTAAAATGTCAGTTAAACATTCTTAATGCTCATAAATATATAGTGACATATTTTCAAACATCATCTACAATAACTACCATCTACAATAAAATAATTCAGTTAGCACTAGACACGATTTCCCCACTCCAAAACAATTAGTTAAGAAAGCTATTACCAAACTGATATAAGATTAATATAGTATATTCCCAATCAATCAGGGTAATACCAATATAATAACCATGGTTAATTTAAAATTACAGTCAATCTAAGGAGAGTTAAAGAAACACAAGAATAACTCATATCATGACTAACACAAACATGTTATTAACTATTTTCCTGTATTTTCAAGTAGTGAAATATGAAGAATAAGTTCATTTTGTCATGTAAATTAAACCAGCATATAAAATAACAACACACAGAAAGAACAATTTGTTTATACAGTCAAAAGTCGCTAATTCAGACACACATAATCCGGACCTCAATGCTACAAACTTTCTGCGCATGAGTCACATTGACGCATGCGCGTAAGACTTTTACGGCTGCGAATATGCGTATGCGCATGCGCATAATACGTTTACGCAAACGCGTTTAATGTATAACAGACGGTATAAGCTAAGCTAAAATTATCTAATTCAGTTAATGTTGCAGATTGCGTCTTCCTTAATCTTCGAATTGGGTCCAGCTTATTATTTTTTGTAGACTGCTAGAGGAATTTTATAAAAGTAAGCTTGAACTTTCAATTATGTCAAATAGAATTTCCGATATATATTTACTAATATGTAAAGGATCTACAAAGCGAAAGTATGTTTCGAAGTCCATTAAACAAAAAGTGGAATTGCTGGCAAAAAATGGATAAAGGCATATCCTTTGTTTATCTAACCATTCCGAAATCTGTTTATCAATTTCACGCCGCGGCACGCAATGAATTGGAAGTTGATCTGTCAGCACTATCCTTATCTTCAGGGCAGATATTTTTATTTTATTTGGCTTATAATTCCTTACTAAATATAGTATTTCATCTCGATGTACTCCGTCTTTGATATGATTTAAATCAAATTCCTCGTCATTATAATTCGCTTCTGATAGCGAAGAAAGTGACACGGAGTTTATTGAAAACGAAAAAATTTCGATTGACAAATTAGTCGGTATTCTCGACACAGCAATTATAGGACTTGAACAGCGGAACTTTGTAACTGAACAAGAAATTATGTCTGTTTATAGAATTGAAGAGAAAGTATTATCACATAAAAAACGAAGCAACTTAAACAACTTAGATTGAAATAAATGTTTAATAAAGTAAAATAAATATTAAGTTTTTTTTATACCCTTTAGATCATAATTGTTCTTTATTTCATAAATTACGGTTTCATATTTTTAATTTTATAATTTCTGCATGCCATCTTACCAGATTTAAACTGAAGATCTATAATCCGGAGAAATGGATAATCCGGAATCGCCGAAGTCCCGACGAATCCGGATTAACGACTTTTGACTATATATATAAAAAATGGCAATGAAATATGCCAATCTCTTAAGAACAGTGACATAAGAAATACGATGAAAAATTGTTGCCAAACCCATATTTCTAAAATAATGAAACTATTCAAAATGATGCGATTTCATCAAGAATCTATCAACAACAATAAGAAAGGAAAATTGTTGCCAAAATCACATTTTTAAAGATGTGAGATGTGTACTCGGAAGCTTCATTTAAATTTTTTTTTAAAAATACAAAATATCATCATTTTTCCAAAATTTATTTTGTAAAAGCAGTCGCAAGGATGAAAGTTTAACGTGTCCAAAAATCAAAGAAAAATAAACTAACCGTGCATTTTTAAAAATAAACTTTTTTAGATAAAATCCCGTTGAAAAGGTGTTAAGCTGCCTTTGTTAAATAAATTCGTATTTAATCTATTTATTGAAACACGAAATTTATTTTAAGTTCGTAAAATAGCTAAGTACCTACATTTCATGACGATGTGAAAATGGAGAGTGTAGAGTAAAATCTCGCTTTCCTATAGCCCATTATGTCTCAAAATGACGCGATTTCGTCACAAAACATAAAATTAAAAAATTCTAATTCGAATTTCGAAAAAATCGCTTCGAGGTGCACTGGCTCTTGTCTAGATGCACCTATATACCAAATTTTGTAGCCGTGAGTCTATTAGCTTACGCGCAGTGCGAACGAAAGACACACACACAGACTCTTTCTTTTATTATATGTAGAGATTACGGTTTCATATTTTTTATTTTATAATTCTGCATGCCATCTTACCAGATTTAAACTGATGATCTATAATCCTGAATCGCCGACGAGTCCGGATTAACGACTTTTGACTGTATTACTGTTACATTTCAATTAAGCCAGAGTAAAACAGAAAATTAATGACCATACAACTTCAGTTATTTTTTTTACAATTTAGTAATTTGTTTTAAATGGATGATTAAATAATGTTTGTAGATAAAAGATTATGAAGAATTAAATTATCCACTGTTGCGGATAAAGACACATAAATACTACGGCATCATCTACTATTACAGTTTATCATACGCATTTTTCCTCCTTTTTTGTATTTCCTGTAGAAACTTTGCTTTACTCTGATTGGTCTGTGATAACTTTCTCATTGTTCTGCAATCAACATACATTTTTTAGACAAGGCCTAGTTTATCTCCCCCTCACAAATTGGGAGTTGACAGTATAAGTAGCTGCATGTTGATAAGTCTAGACACAAATTCAGGATAAAAACCATATGCAGTAAAAGCCCGGTAATCTGGCATTCAACTAACTGAAAACTTTTTTATTATTTTTTTAAAAGACAGCCCTTCCAAAAAATGTTAAGCAAATTGAAGTCTTGTTAAGCCATCAAAAAGCACATAAGGACTCTTGAAATCCCGCTGATAACTTCTAAAACATGAACAGAATTACATGGCTCTCTTTTAGAAAACATACCTTCTCCCTATCATTGTATCCATCTTGTTGTTGCAAGAATTCATCCTTAGAATAGAATACACCTCAGGGCTGAATTAACTACTAAGCAATATTAAGCATGTGCTTAGGACATCAGAGAAAAGTGATACTATTAAAAGGTTCTTAGATATTCAGGAAAGAGGGCACCCAACAATGTTCCATTGTCGGTTTTACCATTGAATGCACAATGCAGCTAAATAGACATAAGGAGTGAAGAAAAAACTTGGGTTAGTCTATATTTTAGGGTGTAACCCTTGGATTATTGCTAAGCTGTTGTTTCATTTATGGTAACCTGAGTAGTTGAATGTTATGGAAACCTTTTGTGACACGATTGGTGTGAATTTGACCTTACAGGAAAATATTTGCAAGGGCTTATTTATGTGTTGGATGTTAGATGCTGCTTATTTTGTGCTTTATAATGCTTGCAGGTGATACAATTAACCTGAAGTTTCTGTACCCTTTAGAACAATTGGGAAAGAAAACATTGGTGGTGTTTCATTTACTGGTGTGTAAATGAAGATTTAAATGGCTTCATTCACCTCTTGGTACACTAAGCAGTGAGATTTAAGGATTTGGAAATTAGAGCTCATATAGATGCTGTTAAGGAATTCTGTGTGTCTCACATACTGAAGAACCAGAAATTTTTAAATAAAATAAGTTGGTATTTCCTTTTTGTATTGCGCAGACTACATAACATGTATTTCAGTTTTTATCTTATTTCCTTGTTTGATTTAAAATGCAGTTTATTGAGATTATATGTTTTATTGCATTATGTTTTGGACGCCATTTTACTGGGAAGGGTGTTGAACGTAAACAGGAAAGGTGCCAAAAAAATCGCCAATGGGTACCCAGAAATATATTTTTACCAAAACTTGTGTAGATATATGTGGGGGAGCCAAAATCTTTCAAGCACTTACAGCCTCTAAAAGTCTTAATTCGACCCTGATATGCCTTACAGAAAGCAAAGTGAGAGTTAATATCAAAGAACATGCTCTTTGTTGATATGGGGCAGAAGCATATGAGAGATTCCAATGTTCACAATAGGCTTTATATGATCGCTGCACCAGTCAGTATTTTTAATGGTGGGAGCAATCACTATAAGCCTTTTAAGGCATTTTGGGCAAAAGTCTTACAATTATTTAAAAGATTTGGAATTTAACGTATTTTCCCATTGATAATTTTTGATAAACCAAAACTGTTGCCAAATAGAGTGATTTCGTGCCAATAATGTAAAAGCATAATTTCAGAACACAATCACAAGATCTTTGCCTTAATTTTATGTAAAACAGATTAATTCTCAATAAGCCAGTTTAGTTTTTTTAGAAAGAAAGTATAAGTCAATTATTATTTATGTGTTTCCCACCACAGTTTGAAAAACTGCTAAAAATTGGGATCTCCATTTTAAGAAACAACATGGAGTATTTTCAAATGGAGATCTTGGCATCAAGAAACATGTGTTTCGATGGGAATGATACGCAAATTTATTTCAAAACAAATAACCAATGCTGATGCAATGTGAAAAATTATGATGTGATTATGAAATGAAAAATTTAAAGTTTTTTTTATATGTTACATCTGTGATTTCAATCTTATAAGTCTAATTACTGAACAAACTATTTCCTTTAACGCGGCATTACACGCGCGAGAAAAACGAACAGCATTACACGCGCTGGGTGTGTCATACCCAGGGTGGTTTCTTCCTATTTTCTATTATAAAATTAGCACAAAACATAAAACAGAAGAAAAAGATAAAAGTCGAAACAGTTTTAAACATATATTTAAAATATTACTTACAATTATTCTGCAAATACATGCCTGCAAATACATTTAATTTCCTGCAAATACATGCCATATGTTCCATACATACATGTTTTTGACATTTTCACAAATATATTTTGTTTTTCTGTCCTTTTTAGATCCACAATCAGCACATCTTTTAATTATTACTTTTGTCTTCCTAGCAGATGGTTGAGAGTCCTCATTCTTTACCAGTTTTACTCTCAAACTTTGCGGGAGCATTGTTTGCTGGCTTCTGATCTTTTTGTAGTCTTCGATTAGTTTAAATCCCAAACTTTTCAGAAAAGAAATAGCAAAATAGAATAGCAAAATAACGCGTGCATTTATAGCAGCTACATTCAACATTGCATAAAATATCGTCATAAGCCATCGATTTGTTTTTTTAGTTGTTGAATACATTGCAGCTATTTCGTCGACGACATCGACAGCTCCTTTCGTTATATTATAGAAAGTTATTATTTCGGGTTTCTTTTATTCTCCAGTAGTGATGTCTATTGCATTATCATTATGCATTGCTGAGAGCAGAAGAACATTTCTACTCTTCTTTGCTATATACGAAACAATAGTCGTTTCTTTCTGAAATCCAAACATGGAAGAGTAAACGTCCCTTTTTCTTGTACTCAAGAATATTGGATGAATTTTTTCTTATTTTTTCTCAATGTTCTAACAATTGTTATATTTTTTTTTCAAAAGTTCTTGTGAAAGTGTATAAGAAGTGTACCAGTTATCCACTGTTAGATTTCTTCCTGAATTATACAGAGGTTCCATCAATCTTTTTACGACACTAATGGGAGAATTATCTACTTGAAATGGACCTTTCGGCTGTTTACCGGCACATATTTCCATTTTCCAAGTATAGAACACTCTCAAATCGACGAGCGCAAAAACTTTTATTCCATACTTCGATGGTTTCTTTGGCAGGTATTGACGAAATGGACTTCGCCCTCTAAAAGATTCTAATTTCTCATCTATGGTTACATACTCTCCAACGTTGTACGATTTTTGGCAGTTTTCTACAAAATTTTCGAAGAATTCACGTATTGGGGCCAGTTTGTCTATTTTTTTCTGCTCTGGCGAGTTTGTATATCATCAAATCGGATGCATCTCAATAAAAAATAAAAACGTGTTGATGACATGGTTGTACGGAATATTTCTATTCCAGTGCCGTCTGTTGCCCAAAGATCTCGGATATACTCATGTGATGATTTATGCAAACCAATGAGATAAAGCAATCTAATAAATGCTTTAATTTCAGCCTCATTAGTTTCTTTTGCATCTCTTTCCCGTAAAAAATGCTCTCGAATCGCTTCTATAAAACTGTTAGCCCAATGCACTAACTTCTTTATCATATCAGAAGATATAAAGAGGTTCCAAGCATACACAAAGTTACATTCTTTGAAACGGGTGTATTTCCTGGGAGTTTTGATATTATATTTTTCGCAGAAATTCTAACATTAGCTTTGAATTTCTCTTTCTTCCACTTCATTATGTTATCTCTTCCGATAAAATAATTATCTGCACTTGAATCTGAAACATCGTTTTCAGAATCAGATTCAATTTCTGTTGAAGAATCATGATCACTACAATATTCTTTGTCATCTGGCTCTTCATTACCTGAAAAATCACTATCTTCCTCTATATTTTCTTCATTAGAAGAAACAGTATCCAGTAAATTTTTCAAATACCGCATTTCTTCGTTATAAGTGCGGTAACGCGCCATAACGAAAGGACAATTTAGATACGTCTGCTTGTACTGAGAACAGTTACAGAAATGCTGGCTCTGGGTGTGAGATACCCAAACCCCGCGATTTAAGTAGATCTATTTTTAGAATTCTTTTGCTGATTTTCCCCTTCTAAGGTTATGACCTTTGAGGCAGCTTCACGAAGACTGGTCCATTTTTGAAAAAAGGTTGGGAAGAAAAGTGCGAAAAAGGAGGAGTCACTGGGTGTGAGACACCCAGCGTGATCAAACCCAGGTTAAGCTTCCACTAGAATGACTGATTCATATATGGCAGCACCTCCACTAGCTTTCATGAATGACAGTATTTTATAATCAGATAAGATGCTTCAATTTCTTATGTTGAATGTCACAAAATATAACAAATTTTATGAACAAAATACATTTTTTTTAAATCTCGCATAATTTTAAATGTAGGCTTTTGTTACTTAAAAAGATGACTGTTTTTATAATTTTACGCAGTTAATTTCGTTCTCCATTCAGATGGTTTTTTTTTACTGCGAGCCGTGTTTTTTATATGCTCAACTTTCCAGAAATTTCACTTATCTGTGGTAAAATCCTATGGGCGCACCAAGAGTGTGGGCTCTGCTGGGATCCAACCCTTATCTGGAATTCAGTATTCTCCAAGCATTCTAGATATTCAAGCTTTTGCTGTACCTAGAATGCTTTCACACAGATCGTTATTTGAGTGGGACATTTGACTCTAAATGAAGAGCGACGGGTAAACATATATTTCAGGGTACCCCTTTGTGAAAATTGCCGACATTCCTCTATACATCTAATGCCCTCTCCAGGAAAATGGCGTTTAAAACATAATTAGGTAAAAATATATTTACGGGTACCCCTTGGCAATAACTGGCGATTTTGGGTGATACATAGACACCATTGCTGCTACACAGAAATAAATATCATAATTATCATTAGATCTTTCATAAAAACTAAAATGTCATATTTATAAGGTCATATTGTAAGAAGTAATAACTAAAAAATAAAAGTGCGAACAATAAATTCATTGTAGTATAAATGAACTGAATTTTAATAATTTCAGATAAAAAGCATCATTGAATATAATGATTAAAAAGTAAACAATAATAGCATCCTGCCCCCCCTCACTTTTTAATTTACACTTAACTCCAGTCTAGAGAAAACAGTCTGACTCACCTTACCCACAATTATTATTATTCTATTTTGATCAAAAACTTGTTTATTATGTTCATTAACCAATAAGTACAGAGCTGGATGAAGACCTTTAGAGATACCCTAAGCACTTTTAATGATGTTACTACATATGTTTAATGCTTACTCCAACTTAGAGGTTTCATTTGAAATCACGGATGCAATTACTTTACAAATCTCACGGAATATCAAAATACACATTATTGCAGATGCACTACAGAGAACGAACTTGACGCTTTCAAAAAATGCTTTTTTGCTTATAAATCATACATACTTGTGTTCAATACAAAAGGCAACTGTGAGCAATATGAACATGAAAAAAAATTCGTCGTTATTTACAAAAACATTAAAATCATATTTCCATTTTAAATTTCCTATTTCAATCTGAAATACATCAATATTTTCAAATTTGTTTTTAATATTTTACATTTTATGTAAAAAAAAAATACTTTGTCATTCACTAAATAACTAATCTAGCAGGGCTAAACATAGTTACACATATTTTTTGTCATCCATGCGGTATTTAGTGCAGTTAAGACAGAGTCCGGTAATTTCCCAAAATAATAAAAATTCTTCAAGTATGGATAGAATTTCACAGTTTATGATATACATCCTTTAATCTTCATTCATTTTCAAATTAATGAATGAAATACAAATCGTAAACGGAAGATGAAAGCCCAAATTGGCTAAATCGCAGAATAGGCTGCATCAGTCCTTCGTCGATGCTGTGTTTACTTCTCTTACGCGTGGACACGCCTTTTTATGACGTAATATTGGTTACGCCTCTTCTTAAAAACAAGTTATAAGTATGCTATAGCTTCGTATTTGAAGAAAACTTAAATTATATTTTAACTGAGTTGAAATGGTAGGTTTTTAATGTTCTGCGCGAGATATTTTTTAATTATAAATGTACTTTTGTGTGTTGTGTGGTAGTGTTAGCATTTAATGCAACGAATTACCTCTCATAATTGTATTATTAAGATACCAAACGATTGAAAACGATTGAAAATATTGAATGCATGCGTTAAAAATTATAACGGTGAAAATATAGAAGAGAATTCTTTTGCTTAAAAGTTTTTTTTAATTGATGAGTGTTTCAAATTCGGTGCTTACTGCAGAATGGATGAGTATCTGAATCTGGATTTTTTTTATTAGTTGGAGCGAAGTGGTAAAAAGAGCGTTATTGAATGGTGTATGGAGAAAAGTTTGATTGCAATATCGTATAAGTGACCAATCTGTGGAACAAATAAGAAACTAGTAGACGGTTTTGAGTGGTGCGCAATGCCGAGTTTGTGGAATTCTGGGATTTTTTTTAAGTGAAAATAGATCGATGTGCACATGGGCAAAGCCAATGTGGTGCGCAATGCCGAGTTTGTGCAATTCTGGGATTTTTTTTAAGTGAAAATAGATCGATGTGCACATGGGCAAAGCCAATGTGGTGCGCAATGCCGAGGTTGTGCGCGATGCCTAGTTTGTGCAATTCTGGGATGTTTTTTAAGTGAAAATAGATCGATGTGCACATGGGCAAAGCCGATGTTGTGCGATATGCCGAGTTTGTGCTATTCTGGAATGTTTTTAAGTGAAAAATTGATCGGTGTGCACATTGCATGTGATTGTGAAAAATTGATCGGTGTACACAAAGCCAGTGTGGTGGGCAATGCCGAGTTTGTGCAATTTTGGGATTTTTTTTAAGTGAAAACAGATCGATGTGCACATGGGCAAAGCCTATGTGGTGCTCAATGCCAAGATTGTGCAATTCTGGAATGTTTTTTAAGTGAAAATAGATCGATGTGCACATGGGGAAAGCCAATGTGGTGCGCAACAAACAGATTGATGTGCACATGAGCAAAGCCGATGTGGTGCGCAATGCCGAGGTTGTGCGCGATGCCGAGTTTGTGCAATTCTGGGATGTTTTAAGTGAAAACAGATCGATGAGCACATGGGCAAAGCCAATGTGGTGCGCAATGCCGAGTTTGAGCAATTATCTGATTTTTCTTTAAGTAAAAATAGATGGATGAGCACATGGACAACGAGTTTGTGGAATTCTTTGATATTTTTCGAGCTAATACTGATCGTTGTGTAAAAGGGAAAACGAGGTTGTGTGTGATGCCGAGCAGTAATGTAACTTTATTTATGTGCAATGTTTAACATATCGTTTGTGTATTTTAAATTTGTATTGTTGTTTTTATTGTGAATTATATTTAACACATCATTTTCATTTAAATTGTATTTTTAATTTTTTGGTTAAATAATTTAATAATTTTTTGGTTGTCTTATGATATATATCAATAACCCGACGATCTTACTCAACAGTATTAAAACTGTCTTGAAGTCATATTTTAATACGTAGTATTTGGTATCGTAATTGCACTTGATAATATCAGTTCATTGATAATATGTGTGTGTGTGCGTATGAAAAGCATTGCTTAGTGTTCCAAGTTTGTAGTATTTATTTTATTATATTATTTTCTTTCATTCTGAGAAATTAGATTTTTTTACTTTTTAATGCATAGAATTCTAGTATGCCTACAGAGAATATGGCGTGATTTAGGAATTTTAGAAACTGATATGAAAGTTGTATAATGATGTTCACATGCAATAAAAAACATTCTTCTTTTTTAATGTTTAAAATTTTTAGAAAATAATGAAAATTGTCTAATTATTGGTATGTAAGGAATTATGTCGTTACGTAGCAAGAAGGTAATTTGTAAAAATGATAAAATTGATTATGTTCCACATTATGAATTTAAATTATTTTTTTTTATTTGTATAAATGCTTTAATAAAAATCTTTGAAAATATTGAAGCTCTACAAGTATTAGAGACCGCGATGCTGTTTATCGTTTTAATAATTGGTAGTATTCAAGGTGGTTATAATAACCTCCTTGGTAGAATTCGCTCACTGTATCACGGTAATTTTAAATATAAACAATTTATTATACTTATTATCAGTAACGTCTAAGCTTAAATGTTATAAATGTAAATTAAAAATAAGGAATTTGATATTAATTTACAATAATAAACAATTTATTATTGTTATTTTTAAGAGAAAATAGAAAGTACGCTTAGTGTAAATGCGAGACTACATTGTGACGTCACAAGCTTAGTCCCACCCATTAATGGACGTCACACAGCTCCTCCTACTGAACATTGTTGATCAGCCTATTCTGCGCTTTTACCCCAAAATTAATCAAGTCATATAAAAAAAAAAAGTATTACAAAATGTGTGAATATTAGCATGCGTCCAAACAATTATCAGAATGGCATTGCGTATTTACAGGAATTGTTTCTTTAACTTCCAAGTAGTAAAAATGTACTTACATGTCAGGATTATTTAGCAAATAATACAGAAGAAATTCGCGCGTGAAACATGTCGTAAGCAGCACAAAAACGAAACACAACATCAACCAATGAGCTGGAGCTACACATTACATTAAAGAAATATACGAAGAGAAGGAAAGCTTCCATCTAATATTTGATACCAGACAGTTTTAGTTACCTGCCGTTTTCTGCGTTTTCAGTAGAAATTCCGGAAATCAATTTATATCCCCTTGATTTTAGTGAGAAGATTGATTTCCGAATAATGTCCTGAAAATGAGGTAAACAGGTAACAGGTAATTCTCCTCTAGGAAGGAGTTCCTCATAGTTTCAGGAGAGGGAAATGCAGTCAGCCTTTTATTTAGCTGTTAGGTGCTTAGTTTTAGTTTATGAATAGCAGAAAAAAAGTTTTTATTCAAGTTTGGGTATTAACCCTATTTTTTTAATGTTTTTAGTTGTTTGATTTATTGAACACGTTAGAAAAATATGTAAATCTAAATGAATGTGTATATGCATTTTTTTTTTTCAAATTTGGAAAAGAAGGGGGAGGAATGATCTTCTAGCAATGGTGAAAGGGTGCATGGAGCAAAATGGTCAAAAACACTGTCCTAAAAACTCATAAATTACGATACCCGTGCCACAGCAGAGTAGGCAGTGACTGGAAGCTGCGAACGACTGGAATACAGCAACGCACAATATCTTCTTACAGAATATGAGATAATGTAGTAGAAAAGCTTGAGTTTTGTAGTTTTGTCATCCTTAAAAACTATACTTAACCCTATGAATTACACTAAAAGATTCTTTTTTCATTACTTTGTGGTGACTTTCAGCTAAAACGTCAGAATCGCTTATTTGAATATGCACTTAACCCATGATTTAGACAATCTAGCTTCCAAATGCAGGCTTTTTCTAGCCCTGACCCAAAGATAGTTTTGTTTGTGTCTTTTACAAGATAATGCAAGATTATGAGGAATTGTAGACTTACTTTAGGGTGTTCGGAACCGCGTGCGGAACATATCGAAAATTACAAATTGAATTATTTAAATTTAAAAATCTAGTTATATGTCATGTACTAACCCTCCAACTAAAACTATTTGCATTGAATTCCGTTATATTTTAAGAAAGTATTTATCTATGAGATCAACATTCAGAGCACACTGTGTTCGTTCTGTATCTAAAGGCCCGTCTACACGTACCGATTTTATCGGCCGACTTTCTCGTACGATTTTATCTGCGAGAGCTTGCTTGTCTACACGCAACGATTTTGTTGTCGGTACAAGAAATGCCTTAACCAATCACTGTCCGAGGAAGAATTCCCGCCCTATGTAGCGTCACACTATCAACAACTGTGAAAACGAAACTGTGGGGGAGTGTGTTTTAGGCGACAATAATAAAAATGGATGAAGATTTCCCGTTAATTGCTACTGTAGCAACATCTGCGATTTTGATCTTCGCTGCTGCAGAAGAAGAAAAATGAAAGCGTATTTGGACGAGAAATTGGGTGAACGCAGAGAAATTCATGGAGCCCATAATACCCTGTTCCAAGAGCTGCGTTTTGAAGACAGGGTGGAATTTGGAAAGTATTTGCGAATGATGCCGTGCGATTTCGATTATTTATTAAACTTAGTGAGCAGCAAAATTAAAAAACAGGATACGATTATGCGTTGTGCAATTTCACCATCTGAGAGGCTGCATGTTACTTTACGCTTTCTAGCTGGTGGTAAGTTAATTTTTATTTTATTGGAAAAAAATCAATTAATTTTGATAAAATTAATAAATCAAATTCACAAAAATTGAAATACAAATTCAAACAATAATTTTAATCACTATTTTTTAAAATTTGAGAAATTTATAATGAATAAATATAATTATATCACTACATCATTTTTAATAAATTTATTTTTTAAGTTTTTTATTATGTTACAGGGTGTTCCTATTCAAATTTACAGTATTTGTTTAGAATACCTAAACATTGTCAAGAGTGATACCAGAAGTATTGGATGCTTTATGGGAATGCATGCAAGATTACATAAAGGTGAGTTAAAACCTCATATATCAATGTTACATATGAGGTCTTATAATTCACAACAACATCATGACCTTTTAATTTTTAAAAAAATGTTCATTTTTACAAGATCAGGATACTAATATTAAGTTGAATTTTTCTCAAATTTGTAATATTGAATTAACTTCAGAGCTTGTTTTCCTTGAAATGTGATTCATTTAAAAAGAGTATTACAGGAGTGCAATATATAATTTTCTATTCAGAATTAAGAGCCCCACCAGTGGTTGAGTGGTTAAGACAACTGTATACTGGTAGTTCGACCTGGCTGGGTTCCTTTCCAGGCAAAAAGGTTGGCTGCATGGTTGGTTTTTGTGGTTACCCCATGTGTAACATAAATATGAGCCAGTTTCCCTTAGAAAGGCCTCTACGAAGGTTTCTCTCCTCTTACACAGATAGTCCTTGAGGCTTTGCGATATTTAAATTTAAGTAACCTATTTACAATTAAAGTCATAAAATAGTTGCATTGGGATATCTGGATAACGGATAACTTTGAGTTTTTTCTTTTTAAGTACTAGCAGAGAGAGATTTAGTATAGCAATTGGAATTTCATTACTCATGTAACATTCCCTTGAAAATGTTATGCAAACACCGTACTGATGAAATGTCTCTCCAAGTTATATTTTACACTAACCATTACACTTCAGTTGCATAAGCATGCACATTTTACCATGTAATAAATCAGGGCTTTCTAAACTTTTTTGATTGACACTTGATTTTATGGTGGTTAGAGATGAAAATGCCTCTCACTAATATGTTGCAGAAAAAGGTAAAAGTTTATGGCAGTCTCAGAAATTGTAGGAAATCTTTTGCAATTGCTAGCCAAAAATCTTCTAAAGACTTCGTATTAAAGATAAAGTTTCAATCCCGAATTATTTGATAAATCAGCAAGTTCTTCTTGTGATCTTAATGGCAAATGAGTAATATTTTCCACATTAATTCTAAATAGTTTCACAATATATATTAGTTCTTTGACACTAAAATTTGAAGGGAAATATTTATTAAAGTTTTTCTCAAGACATCGAAGATGTTCATTTATCATTTTTTTCAACAAGTCATTTCATCATTTTCATTTAAAAATTCAGTTGTTGCAACAAACATTTCTAACAAACCCTTTTCCATCATTGTTTTCCATATGGTCATTTTCTTAATAAAAGCATCAATTTTTAATTTGAATATGACTATGTTGCAACCTTTTTCTTTAAACAACAAATTTAGATCATTTAGTTTTTCAAATATGTCACTCAAATAACGCAGCTTTTGTAGCCATAACTTATTATGAAATAAATTCGCAAAATCAGATTTTTGTTCAGTTAGAAAGAGAACTTTATGTATTGCCTTATCTTTATCTATTTTCAGATACATTGTGTAAATATGTTTGGTAATTGTAAAATTATTAGAATAAGTTGAGGGATTATCAAAAACTGCTAAAATGTTTTGGTGACCTCCATGAGGGTCGCGACCAACAGTTTAAGAAAATAATTTTAAGTTATAAATGAAATTGTTTTTGCCACTCAACATTAAAATATCTCGTCAGCTTCTTAAAATTTTAAAATTGTTTTGCAGGCACCAGTTTGTCGGTCCATGCTCTAGATTATAATTTGACTCAAATTCTAGAATGAACCATTTTCAATGTGAGTGTTAGTCTGTCGTAATGTTGTCTATGCTTTTCAGTATATTTAAATAAAATTTTAATTTATAAGAAGAGATATGATTATTTGATTTTGGAAAAATCATAATAAACATTGAATAAACATAATAAACATTGTTTTATAATTAGGGAGGCATCTAGCAATAGAATGTAGGAACTGCAGAGATTGTTTTGACAACCTAGTATCAACCATGTATAAAACACATAATGAATCTGCTAAATTGACCACCTATGGGTTCATCCAAAATTCTTCAATAGACACTTTTAGTTTTGAGTTTTTTTCAAATTAAGAAGCATATATATTCAGTTATAAAATGTTTAAACATGTTGTTTAAATGAAAATTCTGTTTTTGTGTACAAACAAGCATAAGCACTTTTTGTTTATTGTATTATTGTTTGTACAACAACAGCTTATTTTTTAATCATTTATTTTCAAAAAATTATCAGTTTTTCTGTCTGTATGGCTATTGTGATCAAAAACATTCATTTACCCACAGTCACTTAGCTTTAATTCCATTTATTGTATCTGACACATTCATTACTTTAAAAACTTTAAATAGAATCTATGGTGTAGCTTAATCAAAAACAAGAGAGAAAAAACGGGAAAAATTTAGATAAAAAGTGAAACATAGGAACACAACCAAAATATTTAAGCACATTTTTTTATCTACTTCTCTGATGTGAATTTTATTATAACAAATGAGTAGCTAATATTCATTGATAAAATATTTGATTTTACTATTTGCCAATATTCAAATAGCATTTTCTGCATTTATATTTTGTATTCGCATCCTTTTTTCAGTTTCATAATTAATACTTATTTTCTCATTTCGTAGACACCAAACACTGCTCAGGAGTGGCAAGCCATAGAAGAAGCTTTTGCTGAAAAGTGGAACCTGCCACACTGTGTTGGTGCCATCGATGGAAAACACGTTATGATAAAAGCACCAGCAGGGGGTGGCAGCACTTTTTACAATTATAAAAGTTTCAACAGCATTGTGCTGATGGCATCAGTTGATGCAGATTATAAATTTACATTTATTGATGTTGGATGTAATGGACGAATATCAGACGGAGGAGTTTTTGCTCAAACAAGTTTATTTTCGATGTTAGACAATAACTTGCTCGATCTGCCTAGCCCAACACCTTTGATTCCAGGTAGTGATCCTGTGAATTATTTTATGGTTGCAGATGAGGCGTTTCCTTTGAAACGTTATCTGATGAGGCCATATCCTGGTAAAAAAATCTCTCCTCAGCAAAGGATTTTCAATTATCGACTGTCCAGGGCAAGGCGTGTTGTTGAAAATGCATTCAGGATATTATCAAATAGATTTCGTATCTTGATGCAACCAATACAGCTGCCTCCTGCGACAGTTGATAAAATTGTCTCTGTATGCTGCTGTTTGCATAACTTTCTACGAGAAAGACCATCCAGACAATTGTATACACCAAGAGAACTAATCGATCATGAAGATGAGGACTTTAATTTTATACCTGGATCATGGCAAAATAAGGAATCGCTAAGTAAGATGAAATCCCTGTGTAAACAAAATGGTTATAACACAGGGTCTGCTGAAGCAAGGCTGATGCGAGAAAAAAATTTGTGATTATGTAAATAATAAAGGAAAAGTTGCGCGGCAAGATAAACATATAAAATATTATTAATTTCTCAATATATGTTATAATAAAAGATAAAGAAATAAAGATTATTTATAATTATTTTTATTCTATGTTACAAAATATATCTAAGTTTCTTATTTATTCTGTGTTGTTCATGGAATCTAATACATTTTGTTCTGTCTGTGCATCTGTGAGAATTTGGTATATTTTATATTTTGTGTCTGTGAGGAGTTGAGGGTCACGGATTAGACTTAGTTCGGAACCAACAATGGAACCGAACTGTGTAAATGTATTTGGAGTAGTGTTTTTTGATTTTAATAATGTAGAAATTTCTTTAAGTGTTGTTGTGCTGCTGTGTAAATGTGATCGTGTTTCTGTTTTTTGTTTGAAGTTGTAGTGTTTGATGTGTGTCTTTTTAGCTGTGGTAGTGTTTCTGTATGACATAGTTCTTTCTGTGTCTCTTCAGTGTCTTCAAAATCGTTGATGTCAAACATCTCAGAATGTCTGGTAACTTCTGCACTTCTTTCTTGTGTAGTAGTATCATTAAAATCCTGAAAATTAAAATAACACTTTAATTTTTACTATTTTTCAGCTATCATTCATTCATATATAACAAATCAGAATTAACAAGCTATGGAAAACATGCAGAAATAAATATTTATAAGGATCATGAATATATTTCCTAAGCTTGATTTTTCAAGAGATATCAAAGTTGAATAATCAAATATCTTGAATAAGAATACGAAAAAAACTCGTAATTCTGTTGTCTAAGTTGTAGCATATTTGGTATCAATAAAAACATGCAATACATATATTTAAAAGAAAATATATAAGAAGTTAATGCTTATGTTTAAGTATGTTAAAAGTAACAAAATATTGACTAACTTATGTCTGATTTAGCTGTGAATATAAGTTTATCATTGAAAATGGTATATATATATATACAAATATAATTTATTTCCTAAACAGTATTGATTAATTGATTATATTATCTCCTAAGTTTAATTAAAGTAGAATTATTTTAAAAGTGTGCATCCATACTGGTAAGTTATATTTTGAAAGATGTTTTGAAGTAATTTGAAAGCAAAATGTTAATAATGTTTTAACGGGGACTGGAGTTAAATCATCACGAAGAATAATATTACAATTGTAAAAGTAAAAATTAAAACATGTAATTATTTCACTGATCGGAAATTAGTTGACTTTTCAAGGGGAACAAACCAACTCCCGTTCAATGATCAATAATTGATAAAAATACGTAAATATGAAAGTGTTTCGTCTTTACTCGAGTTATAAGTTAAAGCCAAACCGGCAATTCTAGTCAGGCCAAATATTTCCGCGAATAGTTGCTACTCAAAGAACTTATTCTCATGAAGCATTTTAGTCAATTCAATTTGGAGTAAAAATCAATTACTGTAGAGAAATCCTGTAAAACTCGAGTAACCGTCCCCGACACTATCATCTTTATGTATTTGAGTACTATATTATTTGTAGAAATTAAACATTGGAAATTGTCATTATGAAATCGAAATCAAAGTAAAGTTGAAATAAACATAGAAGATTACAAAATAAGATAAATAATGCAAACTTTGTAAAAACAAATCAAAGACAATATAAAAATAATATAAAAATTAATATATAATAAGAACAGTGAATGTACATGAAGATATAAAGGCCAGAAAATGTATTAAGTAACTTACATTCTTTCTAGTGGGGGAGTTGGCAATGTGTTCTCTTCGTGTCTGACTCAGAAGTGTAGGGTGTCCGAAAATTCTTAGCGGCAGTAGGGGCTTTGAATAATATCAGTCGGTAAGACTTGGGTGAAGTAATTTATGGTAGTGGGTGGGACTTGGAATTCTTGAGGGATGTATTTTGTGGAGTTCTTATCTGAGAGAGACAGTCTGTTAAGATTTTTTTAAAATACTAGTGAATGGAAATTAATTAATTTCTGGCTAATTGTCATGTCGCAATGATTAAGAATTGAGAAAGGAAAAAGGCATTTTCGCTGTCCAAGAGCTAGTAGACAGTCTAAAGGCAGGAAATAGGCCCATTTTTTTAGTAACAGTATATGTCTGAAGACAATTAGCTTTTTACAATATATACAATTGAGTAATTACACTATATACAAATCTTTCAACTGACAGTCATCCAACTTATACCGCCTTCTCAGGTTTAGGAATAAATTATCATATCCCTATCAGTTAAATGATTTAGAGTGAGTATTTAACGCCTGCTCTTTTAAGGCAATGGTTGATAAATTGAAAGGGAATTAGATTATTTTTGAGAATTTTCATAAGGATCAAAATTTCGCGTTGTAAATCTATTGTATCTGTGCATATAGTTTTAATTCGTTGTATTTGATTAATTATAGCATTGTTAATTACTTTTTTGGATATGTTGGAGTTCCAATTTATTAATTTGTTAGTATTGAAATTGAAGTTTCTTGTTTTGTCAAAAAGTAAAATTTTTTTGTAGTTAATGATTTGAAGATCTAGAAAGTCTATGCTATTTTGTGAATTATTAGTTTTATTAAGTTTAAGACAATTCGGATAAATGTCGGAGTTTTCAATTTTACCAAAATTATTAATTGTAATAAGGTCATCAATATATCTGTAGGTGTGTTTGTAGTAATTTAACTCTTGTGTTAATTCTCTTAAGTTAAATTCTTTGATAAATAAAAAGATATTACAGATCGAGGTGCTGGAATGTAAGCCCATTGGCAATCCTCTGACTTGTTTAAAAAGTTGATTTTGAAACTTGATGTAGTTATGAAAAAGTGTGCATTTTAGGTAGGTTTTCCATTTGTCAAGAGTCATGATATTGAGTATATTAGGGAAAAGTTTTGGTAGATCAAGTAGACTATATATATAAAAAAAAAACTGAGAAGAAAGCAAAGCTAATAATTACTACAGTGAAAAGAAATAATTTGAGTGTTTTTAAAAGAACAGTATCTGTGCATGTACATCCCATATTTTTATAACTTCTCAGTGTGAAGCGGGGTTGGACTTCATTTACTTGTAAAAACTTGAACAATATGAGTAAGATTTTGATAGTAATAATTACTTAAAATGCAATAAGAATTCATGTTTCTCTATTAATATTTTTAAATTAGAGGTAGTCGCATATTATCTCAACCACCTTAATAAAAATTGCCATACTCTGCACATAAAAATTTCACAGGCAACCCTGTTCATAAAAATCCTTCAGTCAAGCAATGTTTTAGTTGTTGTGTTATTTTTGTTGTATTTGGAATTCTAATGATTTTGACAGACATTGTAATTTTTTTGGGAAGTT
This sequence comes from Stegodyphus dumicola, assembly GCF_044657685.1. Taxonomy (NCBI): domain Eukaryota; kingdom Metazoa; phylum Arthropoda; class Arachnida; order Araneae; family Eresidae; genus Stegodyphus; species Stegodyphus dumicola. Next base: position 180,510,163 of record NC_140768.1, read on the forward strand.
GGGAACCTTTAACTTACTTTTAAAATATCACTTGTGGAATCTGCCAGCAATGGAAGAAATTGCAGTAAAAATTCTGCAGAATATAGTATTTTCTCACAAAACTGTTAACACAAACAGCGATGAGATGTGTTTGGTAAACAGTTGATGTGCAGTACAAGTTTATGCAATTTATTGGTTTTTTAAGTGAAAACAGATCACTGTGTACATTGAGAAAAGAATAACGCTAAAAGTTAGAGAAGCATTTTGCAAATTCATAAGTGTTTTATTTTTTAGTACTTAACATATTAGCGTAACCACCTCAAGTTTGGCAAATTTTTATAAATGAAAAAGAATGAGGGTAATGTTGCTTGACTGAAGGAATGTTTATGAGCACAGTTGCCTAAAGTATTGTTATGCTCATGGTCGACAGATTTTAGCACATTTGGCTAATATAATTTACACAGCTAAGTATGTATAACAATATTATTTTATTTATCACAAAAACTGTTAAAGTTTTGCCTATATTAAAAACAATTCTATAATTTTTCAAATAGTAAAGGGAAATTATTTACTTTATAAGCCAAATTATATAAATTTAAAAAGTAATGGCTTACCAAAGAAGTCACAGTATTCCTTAAGGACACGGCATCACTTAAAAATTGTAACGATGTGTAAAATTGCCATGCCGATTTGTACTGCATTGCAGTGCTTGCACCAGATGTATAATTTTTTTTCTCTTTATGTTTCTCCTTTGTAAATTGAGTACGCAGATTACTCCATTTTTTTTTTAAATTTCATTTTCTGGAACGCATATTTGTGTGCTTAAGTCCTGAAATGTTAAAATAACCATGCTTCAGAAAAAGTAAATAACTACTGTGCTTTAAATGATAACCTTTACTATTAAATAAATAGACAATAATGTTATGAAAACCGCAACAATATGAGTAAAAAGTTCTAATAAAGAATAAAGATTACTATAGTAGAAAGGAATAGTGTAATTTCAATACAAAAATTTCAAATAAGAAATATAAATATGCAAAATCTTAAAATAGCATACGATACTGAATAATTAAAAAATACTAATACAGTTCTGAAAACTGTAATCATATTGATATATCAGTTAATCAGCTAATAAAATTGAACAATATTGTATTAAATTGAGCTGTAATTTGTTTAACCAACATAAAATAATTTTCATCACGAATAAAAAAATATTTGATTATAAAGTAACGGGAAGATAACTTACCAAAATAAGGGAATCCTTTAACTTTTTATTTTTATAATCTATGTTATTTGTGTCCCACAACACAGCATGGTCTCTATAAAAATCAATCAATTGAAAAATTTGATTTTCGCTCCAACGAAAAAGCGCCATGTTTCCAAAATGATTCCAAAATGAGAGGGAGAAGCACGTGATCTCTGGAAGCAATCTAATTGGCTAGAGTCGCCGATTTTATCGTCGGCTAGTGAGCGGTGAACACTAGCTCTGAAATCGTCGCAGAGAACATGACCAGGGATAAATAGAAAGGGCTAGCTCATTTCTTTGTTCAACTTCTCGCTGACGCGAGCCTAATGGGGGGACTTAACACAAGGCCAACTAGATATCTACAGGCCTGCTCCACCGATTTGTGACGTCACAATCGAAGGCGATCGTTCCCACGGTAGACGCAGCCGACTGTTTCATTTATGTAGTGCGCAGCGTTTTATTTCCAACACAAAAGTCAAGTCAAATTAATTTTTACAACTAATATTTCGAATTTTAGGAATAATAACGTACTATGTTACATCGTAATGATATTTAAATACTAAATACCGATTTATTAAACAGAAAATAAAAATAAGATTTGAGTGATATTGTAAATTTAGCAGAGCTGATTTAAATTAAACTGAAACATATCTGAACTTTTATACGGAAATAAAATGGGCACAAAAATTATTTATAAAAATTATACGGTATGATAATAGCAATGAAAATATAACATATGTAATGAACTAAACATGAGATGTTTTCATTTTGTAATAAAAAGAAAAAATATGTTAAAGCTCTCAGATGATTTTATATTGCTTAAATTATGAAGACTGATTTATACTGCTTGAATACTAAACAAACACATATAGTATTTCATAATAAAATTAATATCAATTCATTAATTCTAATATAATATTGCTTTATAATTGTTTTTGGTGCAATGATATTGAAGCAAAATGAACTCTTTCTTTTCTTTATTCCCATAAAGACTTTTCAAGATTCAATCAGAGATCCTAAGAAGCTTTTTAATAATAAATACACATGTGGACATTAAGTGAAATACATAAATCTTATTAATACATTAATATTTTAAAAGTATATCTGAAGTTTAGTCTACATATTGAAAAAAGATTCATTCTAAAGATGTTTTATAGCAAAAACATTACACAGAATATTCAAAAATATATTTCAAGTTCTCTTAAAAAAAGCAAGATCATAACTATGCAATCAATCCCAATGAGCATCATATTATGCTCCAAAAAATTCTTATGAAAGAAAATCTTATTAAAAATACACTCTTAATACATCTCATTAAAAATACACAATATTAAGCAACGAAAAATCCTGCGAGTCATTACGATAGTATAAGATACTCATTAGCCAGTTGAAATTATCATTTCACGTCTGCAATAAGTTGTCATTTGAATTTTTTAAATATTAATAATGGAACATTATTATTGCAGACTCTGATGCGAGGTCCACAAAAATAAACTTCATAAACTTGAATAAGTTTCTACGACTCACTGATATTACAATATATCATCTATATCATTCTATATACCAAAATGGATATAGTTTACAGATGCTTAGTATTCAATTAATTTAGACATTCTTTTTTTTTTTTCTTTTAAAAATATTTAAACTCTTTATACACCACATACTACTACATTAATTTGTATTGCTTAAATTAATTAGATTGATTTACACTGCTTAAATATTAAAAAGATATGTGATATTTCATAACAAAATTCATAAACATATTAATTTAAATAAAATTTTGATTTACATTTATGATTTTACATGCAATTGTATTGAAGCAAAAACCATTTTTTTTTTTGTTTCTCATAAAAACATTTCAACATTTAATCCAATATCTTAAGGTACTTTTTAATTATAAACATACAAGTGAACATTTTGGGAAATATATGACAAAAAAAGTTTTATTTTAAAGATGTTCTAAAGCATGAACATTATACGAGAAATCTTGTAGCATATCCAAAAATATATAATAAAATTCCCTGAAAACAAAGTGAGATCATAACTATGCAATCTACCCCAATGAGCACCATATCATGCTATAAAAAATTCTTATGAAAGAACATCTGATTAAATATACACTGTAAATTTATTTAATAATAGACAAATAGTAAAAGATGCATGCAGTATTAAGCAATGAAAAATCCAGCATATCATTACAATGTTATAAGATATTAATTATTAAGTTAAACATCATTAATTCACATCAACAAAAAGTTTGCCATTCAAATTTTTGAAATATGAATGCCAAAACAGGCTTATCATTGTAGCCCTTGATTTAAGGTCTACAAAAATAAACATGATTTAGCTAGTTGATTTGGCTTACGGCAAAGGATTTCGATTAATGTGCCTTGAACTACTACTTTGTTTTGTTTTCTTTTATCCAATCTATTAATGCTTGACAGTCTGAATCTGATTTAAATCCAGGTGGTTGTTCCATATAAATTGGTTTATTCAAGTATCCATTTAAATATGCAGTTTTTACATCAAAAATCTTATTTTGTAGTTTTCGTAAACATCGTAATTTTCTTATTGATAGATCTTTCAACTAATTTCCAGACTTCATGAGCCTCCATGGAACTTAGTTCTTCTATCATTTCATACATCATACTACATAATCTTTTTTTATTGTTCTCGTTCGTCTTTTCTTCTGCTTTAGTTTTCGTAAAAATTGCTTTTAAATCATGATCTACAATTTGTTTATCTTAAAACTTGTATAATTGAAGCTATATCTTTCTCTTTATTACTTTTGATAATTTTAACAACAATCAACTTTAATGTCCTTCTAGTATGAGGTAAATTAATTTTTTATCTCTTATTTCATCCCAACTTGAATGCTTTTACTTTTCAGAATTACAGCTGTATTCATGTAACATGTAAGCATCTACAGATTCGTTTTGACTCATTTTCAGTTGAGCTAATTCTTTCTACATTTGATATGAATATCTTCTGTTTTTGCCGCCATTTCATTTTTTATTTTCTCCCATCATTTCTTTGTATTCTGTTCATTCACATATTTAAACGCTTATGGAGCTGTCACAGTCTAATTCATTAGATTTCTTGCTATCGCATTATCATCCCATACTTCCCAAGTTTTTATTTCACTTTTAAAATTAACATCTTCCTTTTTGTTGGTTCATCAGCTTCTATCACACTTGTCAATATTTTCAAACTTAATTAACTTTTGATTCTATTTGATCATATAAGGTAATTATCAATTCTATTTGCCCGTATAAGGTAATTATCAGCCAGCCCGTTCGCCGAGATTGGAACTCCAGACCAAACTATCAGTTTTCAGCTATTTTACCACTCAGCCACTAGTAGGCAGCAGCAAGTTTCTATGGCTCAGTTATGCACAGTTTGCAAATACTAATTATTTAACTTTAAAATTACATAAAAAATTCACCTAAATTCCAGAATTATTTAATTTACCCATTTTTCTTTTTTGGTCATTGGTTTCCTTTAAATTGTTATTTTTAACCTTACAGTAAATATTCTGCAATATATTGGAAATGCATGTGACACAACTTTTCAACAAATCATGCAATGATTTGCCACATTCACAAATACTATCATTCCAAATAATCCTGTTTTCAACTTTCTCTGTGATTAGACTTATTAATATAGAATGTTGATTTTTTGATGAAATATATAACTTCTCATACATTTCAGATATTAGGATTGAAAATATTTTAAATGCAGAGGTATTAATGAAAAGCACGAATTCTGTTGGCCAAAATAAACCACCTTGATCAATAGCAGCTAAGTACGCAAAATCTTCCCAATATTCAACTATCATTTCTTTGTCAAGAATTAATTTTTTCCTGGAGAGATTACAATTTATATGCTTCAATACAGATCTACAAACATATCCAGAAATGTAAATTAGACACATTGTATCTTTTTCTGTAACATTAACATCGTTGGATTGATGCAAAACATCACCAAATTCCTTATCAATAAGTTGATCATCATTAAAATCTTCAATATCATTACAAGAAAAATGTTGTAAAATAAATCAACCTTTCTCAGAAATTGCATTTTAAGCAAACTAATTAATTTTAGTTTTCTTTCCGACTCTATAATCTGCTGTAAGGATACATTATAATTACAGCCACTCATTTGTTGAAATTGACCAAAACGTCCCTCAAGGTTATCTGTCTGAAATTTTCCTGAAAGAATAAAAGGTAATTTAAATTCTTTTAACAAATACTTTGAAAGTTCATTCAATGTTGCTGTTGTATGGAGAAGAGCAACTTGGGCTTCTTTTGACAGTTTTCCCAATTTGTGACTTACAATTTTTTGTTGTTGGGCAAAAATCGTTTCATGATATAAGCCACGTACAAAACTGTGATAAACATTCTAAGCTTTTATCTTCTGTTGTCCTTATAGGCTGCATAAATACATATCGAAACTGTAAGGCCTTTTTAGAGTGTTTAACTTTTACAATTTTCTACCACTTTAAAATTACATCAATAAAATGTTTAGTTCTTAAGACATCTTTTCCATACCGAGTTCTATTATTCTGCGATTCAATTTGCAGAGCAACTAAAGTCTTTTCATCAAAAAGTTTAATAGCAGTACTTACATTCTGTTCCTCTGTAGAAGACGGAAATAAAACTTTCCTTGATAAAGTTGGAGCCATTTTAATATTATCGTTTTTTTCTATTTTATACAATTTTTTTAAATGTAGAACACTGAAATTGTAAACAATATTTGACGTATGTTTGGTTTGAATCGTTCTGATTGAAGCAGTTGTTTCGTATAGATTTCAATAAATGAACTGGCTTTAGTGTAGAATTGGGTGCCCCTTCGACTGGCGACATTTTTAAAAAAATTTTGGCGATGAAACCTCACTTCTGGTTACCACAATAGTTTTAAATTTGTTTTAGCTTCCCGATTTTATTTAAATGAAAACAGAGTGATGTGTACATGGACATATTTAAGGCGCAATGCCTAGTTTGTGCAATTCTAGGATGTTTTTTTAAGTAAAAACAGATCGATGTGTACATGGACACAGATCTTATGCAATTCTTCGACTTTTTATTTTGGTTTTGTATAGCGGCCATCTTGAAATTGTGACTTCCTGGCGCCGATCTTGGCGTCAAGAAAGAATCGCCAATAAACGAGGGGCACCCAATTGTAAACTTTTACCAATGAACTGTATCAAATAATGTAAATATAGGAAGATTATGCATGGTAGGGTTTATAAATGAGGATTTTAATGCACCACCACAAAGCATTTTGAACATATTTCTGTTAATTCTATTATTGTCTTATATTAGAGTTATGATTCGATAGCCACAAGACTGTACATGGTTAATTACTTGTTTTGTAAATATTAATAATTGATGTGATGATAAGTTTTTTACGGGAAACATTGCTACAATATCTCTGTTTTTTGCTAATATAGCTTATCATAAATGTTTGCAGATAATTCGGATAATTCTGTTTTTCGGATAATTCACCTAAAACACGACCACTTTTATACGAAACTTGTGGTTTTATATATATCACATCTAATAATAAATCGACAATTTTTTCAGAATCATTTAAAATTTCACATTTTTTTTTTCAAATACATCCAGTGACTTGTTTGTAATCCAGAATCTGCTCGGCCAATTTTCAGAGATAACTTCCTTAAGTATGACGGATGAGGCAATATAAAATACTTACTGTTACGTATAATATTGTAGCTGTTTGGATTACAATAAAATATATAACAAGACCAGGCAAAGAATTCTGCACTATACGAATGTTGTTTCATTTGCATTAATTGAATCTGTTCATCTCATAATGTGGATTATTTTCTGTTTCTGCACATTTCAACAGTAGTTCTGATATTTTATCTAAATTTAAATTGCAGTCATCATGAATATCAGAAGCAGAAAAACCATCCAAATGGCTAATCACTGTCTCAAGTTTAAACCATTTATCACATAGTTTTTCTTCTCCAAATATCCATTTGAACTTTTCAATGGGAATTTCATTTTCATTGAAAAAAACTCTTACATTTAAATCGTCCAATATTTTTAAAGATACAAGCACAAGCACTTTTGAACAGTTTAAAAATTCTAATTTCGATAGCCAAAAGATCTTACCTTTGGTTATGAATATCCATGAAGAGGGAAGATCTATTTTTCTTGCAAAACCATTACTAATGCCGTTCCATCATCACGAACAGCTTTATCTTCTCGAACGACAAATTTTTTCTTCAAAATGCTTAATGCATACACTACTGTGTTTGCCAGCTACAAAATCTTTGCGATTAATATTTTTTATCCATTTCTGAGAGAGTACAGGATACGAAGGAAATTTGAAAGTCGACACATGTTCATTACTGCTATCGTAATTTGATCGGCATTTACGTACACTACACTTTCTTGGCATTCTAAAACACACTTTTTCTTATAAATTCGAATTCACAATATAATATTTTACTTTCCGGTAAAATACAAAATTTTTCAGAAGAAAAAACACATGTAAACAATTATCTCACTAGCACTAGTCCTACGGCGAAGCAATGCCAACTTACAAAATTGAAGGACTAAGATTATGACGTCAGATCATGTGATCATCAGATTGGAGCAGGCCTGTAGATATCTAGTTGGCCTTGCTTAACAGGCAGTAATCTGACGTCACTGTGATGCCACCTGTTCTGATTATCCGCGTTACAACTGTAGTTTCATTCAGCTGCGAGACGATTTTCTAGAGGTTACATATCCCAAATTAATTTTAATCATATATATATATCTGTTTTCTAATAATGTATATATTTAAAATAATTTATATATATGTAATTTTAGTTAGTTTTTATTTTAAATTCTATATTGTAAAGTATCGTTTACGTAATATAGCTTTTTGCGCTGTAGTAACGTGTCGTAGCACCTACAGAAGTACGAAAGGATGAGATATTTTATTTCATGGGACCAAAGGATCCATATGAGATTTTACTTTTGACGAAAGAATAGATACACAAATGTCAAAGACAAGATTCTATTAATGTGAAGAGCGGCAAAATCTGCAGCGAACATTTTCTATGCAGTGTTTATGAGGATGATATGAAGAATCGCTTGTTTGGATAGCCACAAAAAGAAACTGTTGAAATGAAATGATGTGCCAAAAGTAAATTATGATGACAATAATAAATGAAATTTTAATGATTTTGAAATAAAACTCACAAATAAAAATGTAGATATTCCTGAATGCCCTAAGTTTAAGAATAAACAAGAATGCATTGATAATTTGAAGAACAAAATAATATCCTTAGAAAATTGTATTAAAATATTGAAAAATAGAGAAAAGAAAAATTTTAGAATGTTTGTTCAGCGGCAAAGAAGGTGGACGACATCTAGACAGAAATTGGTATCAGAAATTAAAATCTCAAATAGCGAAATTTTGGGGGGGGGGGGGAAGCCCAAATCGGAGAATTTGGAAAAATGTCTAAAGCCTATTTTTATATAGAGGCAGATTAATGTATTACTGAAAAAGAAGGAAAAAATGAGGTGGTCATAAGAGCTCTGTCATCTTAAAGCTACGATTTTTGGAAAGAAAAAAAAATTAAGAAAAAAATTGGAATATCTTTACCTAGTATTAGTAAATTAAAAAAATGGGACACTAAATTTTAGCGTAGTTCAAGAATTCAAAGTAATGTTCTTACTCTAAAGAAGGAAAGAGGCGAATATTTGTATTCTGTAGAAAAAATATGCGTTCTCAGTTTCGACGAAATGCATATAGATTGAAAACTCTGCTATGACTCTAAACTGGATCAAGTTCTCCGTTCTTTTCAAAATGTGCAGTATGTTTTAATGAGAGATCTCATTTCGCGCTGTGCCTCAAATTACTGAGAAACCACGTTTTAGATAAAGGATTTGTTTTTTGAAGATGGAACTGTTTTAAATTTTGATATTATTAAAGAGGTTTTAAATAGAGAAGAAATCAAATTATGTCACAAACTAAAAGCGAATTATTTAATGGCCAAGGGAAACGAGAGACAAAAAGTCGCTCCAGAGAAAACATTATTTTCAAAAAGTACCGCAAAAGGTATACTCCACCGCACAGGAAATCAAAAAGCATCTGACTTCTATGAGTTAATTCATAATATCTTCGGTATTATGAATAGTACCAAAATAGTACCAACAAGAATAACAAGTATTTAACAAACTAATTTTGTTAAGTACTTGTTAAAGTTATTCTTATTGTATCCTTTGTAACTAATTATTGATTAGATTCTGTGCTAGATTAGCATTCTAGATAAAATATAATAGTATAAAGCATCAGAGTAATTGGCATAAAAAGACCTGCTTCCTTTACTCATACTTTTGAAAAATTGAAAGTACTGTATTAGATACTCTGAGTAAAGAAATTTTGTCAAAATTAAGGTAACCATCTTACATACATTTATTTAATTGTAATATAGATATAAGTATAAATTACAAAATTATTTAAAAAATATCTATTATTATATTGAATCGGAAGAGAATTATAACAATGTAAAATTTACAATTAGGCAAAAAATCAAACGTAGGTTAGCAGAAATGTTGCCATATATGTCGTATATGTTTAAAACTATGTCAATGTAAAAATTTTTTTTTTTTTGAGTAAATTTAAATAGCTGCTATTATAGTTATCTTATAAGCAGTATAAAAATTCTCTCAGTTAACATGCAGATGAAGAAATGATTAGAAATAAACGTGCATTAAATAAAAAACCTGCAAATAAAAATAAAAAAACCCCACGGAACTTTATGTTAAAAGAGTAGTACATTTTATGTATTATTTTTAAATTGAGTATGTATTATTAATTCTTTTAATGGTTCAGTCTAAAATGCATAAAGCAGTAACATTGTCTGTTCCAAATTATAGCTATCTTTCACACACAGCTCATTTTAAACGCTGGTTCAAAAACGCTAATTTCCAAGCTGTGAATTGCATCTGCGCGCTCAGTGTCATCATGACTACGTCATCACTTCTCACTGTCTGTTTCAGGGGGAAAAGCTCTATGAGCTAGCCCTTCTCTTCTAAGTCCTGGAACATGACAGATTTTTAGCGCATGCGCACATCCTGAAAATTGTTCCTGTGCGAGAAAGTCGGCCGATAAAATCGGTACGTGTAGATTTCCAAAGAATTTCGAAGATTCTTTGAGCGTATCGGGCAGAACGATGTAATTCTTAGTGTTATCGCCTAATTGGCCTAATTGAGTGAACGATGGATCTAACAAAGAATATTTGGGTTTTAACGTTAAACTTTATTATAAGTTAGTTTTAATCTGTGTTAAATGTGCTTTTTCATTAACAAGTAAATAAGTCTTGTACTTAATGCATTGCATTTTATCACTTGTTTTGTATTAAATCTGCATTAGATAAACAAGTAAATAATGGAATACTTTTGCGAATTACCTTCATAAGTAGCAAATAAAAATCGTCAACACATGTGATTCATAATACTTCTGATTCATATTGTGTGGGGAAAAAAAAAGGTAAGTCTTTTTCATTGATTTATGTAATAATGCGCAATAACACCCTTAACTAGCTACTTATATATTTATTTGCTTCTATTTACCATGTTTATATTAATACAGCGCCGTTACCGTTAATTAATATACCTTAAAAACTTTATCTGCAATTCTTATGTGGATTTATGAATTTCTTCTAATTTTTTTTTTTTTTTTGTCGGTTATTTGAGTAAACCAAAAATTTTATTCTCTTTGACAAGGAAATTGAGAGAAATATTTTCATTTGATATAAAATTTTCTAATATAAGTAACATTATCAAGGAATTTTTATAATTGTTATTAAGAGCAGAATACCTGATATGGAACTCAAACTAAATTGAAGCGTTCAGTGACGGATTTACAGTGAAGCATACAGTATATGCGTAGGTCATTCTGAAATTTTTAATATAGGTGCAGACGATAAGAAAAAATTAACGGTTAGATTTGAAAAAAGAAACTATTCGTAAAAATATATTTCGGCGTGCCCCTTGGAAATTGGCCAGCAAGACACAATTTTAAGATGGTAGCTACACAAAACCAAAATAACAAGTCAAAGAATTGCACAAACTTGGTGCCTGTGTATACATCAATCTATTTTCACTTAAAAAAAAAAAAAAAAAAAAAATCAGAGAATTGCACAAACTCGTCATTGCACACTTGCTTGACTTTACCCATGTACACATTGATCTATTTTCACTTTAAAAAAATCAGGAGAATGATGACGTCATATAATGTTAAAACAAAGTTACTCATTGCTAAAATTTAACAAAAGTCGTAACTAATCGAAGCTCAATAAAGTGCATTTTTAATCACACAATGAAATAACATAAAAAAAGAAAGGCGGTTAATCTTTGGATTATGGTAACTTGGGGATTTTTTGGCGAAAATTTGGCAGCCAACCCTGCTACAGCAACCTGCTAGTTTTGTTTTGGATGCCATTTTGTTTTCCCAAAGTAAAGGCATGTTTTTTTTACTCAACTTTTTTTCCAACAATCTGCTAGCCGAATTACGCTTATACTAGAACTTTTATGGAACAAAAATGCTTAATCATGACGAAGATTAGGTGCGAAATTGGGAGAAAGTGCAGAATCGCAAACTGCTTGCTGCATTTTTAAGAATTTCACATACACGGTATCATCCATGTACACGTCGACCTATTTTCACTTAAAAAAAATCCCAGAATTGCACAAAAATGGCATTGCGTACACTCTTGACTTTATCCATGTACACTACTAAAGTCCTAGCTAGTAACTTTTATCGCCTTATCAAAATGTCGCCGAACTACCTGTTACCATATTCCAAAGATTAGCTAGAAAGGCTCTAATCTTATATGCGCCCTAATATCTTCAAATGTGGTGATATGTGTTCTGCGCTGGTTTTTGGTGCGATTGCGTGTTCTATGGCAACCCTGTTGACGTTGAAAAATCTTTTGCTGGAGTCGTTTAATTGCTCGTTGATTCATGTCGTACGTGTTTTGAAATGGCCTACATTGCCAATGATAGACGTGGTGGCAAGATTTTAGTTGCATATTTTAGATTGTGTGGAAAGTAAATTTAGTATTAAAAGGTACGATGTTGGAGTTGTTAACGAGTCTTTTGTTTGTGGGTGTGTTTATGAGGATTGAAGTATATTTTTGGAATTTCTGTGAGACTTTTAAAACGGAGTCTGAAATACGGAGCTGTTATGAGAACTCGGACGAAGAAGGGCATTTCTGATAATTCTTGTGTGGATTTGCATTCAAATGGTTGCTGGTAAAGTATGTGGTTGTCAGTGGAGTTTAAGATTTGGATTGTGGGTTTGGTGTAGTAAATTAACTTTGGAGGAAGTTGTTATCATTACTTTCGAAATTTTGAATCTTTGAAAGACATGTGATATAGCAAAATCGTGGTACTTTTGTTCAGAGACGTTGTGCGACTGGCGAATTTTATTCAGGAATGTATTATGGTAAGTGCATTTTATTTTGATGTTTTTATTTTGTAGAATGTTATGTTCATTGTTTTTTTACTATGAACTTTTGTTGCTGTTGTTGTTTTTTGAATTGTTTGTAATTTAGTCTATTTGGTTGATTTATGCGCAATGTAGATTGTGCAGTTTGTAGATTTTTTTTAGGTTTAAACAGGATGCCCTGTACATGGTATTCTTTGAAATTTATTGTTGTTATGTTAATTTGTTAAAGCGAGGTATGCGTAGTTCGTAGATTCGTTCGTTGCCTAGATTGTGCAATTCGTAGATGTTTTTTTAAGTTAAAATATATCGCTGTGTACATAGATTCTTGAGAAGTATTTGTGGTTAGAAACTTTACGTTTTTGCTATCTAAATTTTTTGTGGATTTTTAGCTTAAATTGTGTGTTGAAAACGTTTTTTTGCATGTGCGAAAACCACGTTTTTGGAGACATTTTAGGCTTAAAGTTCCAAATGTAGGCAAACAATTTAGATAGTAATATGGCAGCATGGAGTTGCTTTTTGGTGAGAAATTTGGCGACCTGAGGTCGCATATGTTATAGAAAATTCTTATGTATTTTTTTGTTGTGTATATTTATTGCGTGTTATTTTACTGTGCATAATGTATTCTTATTTATTACATTATTTTTCTGTGATTAATGAATTTGTATTGAGCTTATTTTAAATTAATGTATAATATTTAATATTGTTAAACTTTACGGCAAAGCTCCTTTAAGTTTGGCAGAATTGTGTTACAGTTAAAAGGGTGCGGGTGTATTTCCGTTTCTCACGCGTAGGCTTCTTTGGAGGTTAGAGGTCACTGTCCAGCTGCATTTTTCCTCTTTTTGCGGGGGTTGAAAACACGTGTTTTTTCTCGTTCAGAGGCGAATAGTTCTAAGGGGCGGCGATTTTTGACAGAGTTATAGGTTGGAAACATTCTTCTGTTGCTGGGAAAGAAAAAGTCTGTCATCTTGTAGAAAGTTCTGAATTTCTGAGAATTTTAAACGCTATTTATTACCTTTCTTCTAGTTGGTGAAAGGGAGTCCAAGTTTCCTTAAGGTTGGCTAAATTTTTAATTTTAGTGTTGTTTGAACCAATAGTGATTTTGAGGCATTTCTTAGTGAGCGTCTGCCGAGGTTTCTTAAGCCGTTGCACGGAAAAAGGAGAGGGATCTTTTGGATTGAAAAAGAGATTTTTAGAGAAGACTTTTAGCAGATTTTTTTGGAGCCTTAGCGGGCTTTTTTCTCTGACGGCGGCCCCTTCGGGGCCAGCCGCGGTCAGTGAGGAAAAACGTGGTGGTTCTTCGGGGGTCGACCGCGCTTTAGTTAAGTTTTTATCTCCGAGAATCTGGGTACGGAGGGTCCGAGACAGTGTGGGTGCTCGACATGTTGACGGCAGCAATTCTTGCGGCCTATTATTTTCAATTTCATCGCTGATGTTTCTTTCCCAGTTGTGGAACAGTCTGAACTGCTCGTTCGTACTGGAGTTTCTATTTTGCTTTAGAAAAGATGGAAATATGGAAGGTCGTCATCACCTGAGGTCTGCCTTGGTCTTTTGTCTCCAGTTTCGTCCTCTTTCTCTTATCTTCAGTGGAACTTCGAAATCGGGAAGTTGATTGAGTTAAAATGCTGCTTGACGATGGTTACAGCTGGAACTGTGAAAAAGTCCGGTTTCTGAAAAGGATGAAGATTTGGCAGTTATTGTTTCGGCGATTTGTGACTGGATCCGGGCAGCTTCCTGTGTCCGTGGATTTCGTGAGTGACTTTTTATTTTCAGTGGTGTTTTATTTTGATACATAATCTTTTTAAATTTGGAAATGTTTAATACTAAAGCAAGAACTGTCATGTTAGGCAGATAAAAATTGAATATTTTTACTAAATTCTAGCTGAGAAGGTATTTTTTTATTAATGTTTAATAGTCAGAAGTTAATTGAACCAATTTGGAGGAAGTAAATCTTTGTTTTAATGTTTAAGTGCTATGTTCAATATGATTTATTCTAAATTAGTTTTTTTAAATGAGTTTAATCTTCTTGAGTTCCTGTTTAAAATGATTAAGAACTGTGATGTGTTTCACTATGTTTTTTGTGTTAATGGAATAATGTTCAAATTGAGATTGTTAGGAAAAGAAAAAAAAAAAAAAACTATGAGTAACATTTAAAAGATTTTGTAGGGGTAGTCTGGCCAGCTATCTTAAATTATAATGTGTGGGAATTTTCAATAAACGTGTTTATTATTTTTATTATTGTATGTTTCTTTTGTGTATTAATTGTGGTCTACTGTAGTTCACCCATGTGATCCTTACAGAAACATGGTTATTTAACCGAACCTGGTTAATTATATTGCGGTAGTAGAAGAAAAATCAGTTTTAGTTTGGTGATTATATGATCTGTTTACTGAATTTATTTTAATTTTGTTGAGTGGACTTCTTAATTGTGAGATTGTATCTGTTCCTGGTGTTTTGAAGAGATCTGTGTGGTATTTGAAATGTTAAGGATTTAAGGCTATCTCTAGATTTTTTATTGAAATTTATGTATTTTCAGGTTGGAGATCTAAATTAATTTTAATTCAGTGAGAGATAGCGTGTTAAAGATTTTGTTGTGGAAGTGCGTTTTCGAATTTTGTTTTTGTCAATTAATCGTGATTCTACCAAAACACCAGGGAGGATATCTTTCTTTGATGTCTTTTAGATTTTAAAGGTTTTGATTATGTAAATACAAAGTTTAGTAGTTTTTTTTTTTTTTTTTTTTTTTTTTTTTTTTTGTCGCGGCACCAGTTGAGTCAGTTTTAAAGAGTTAAATGAAAAAAAAATTTTTTTTCTACGTAACACATATAAGAGTAGCTCCTAAAAAAGAAAATTCATCTTTGCACTACGCAAAAGAAATAGCCATTTACCTTATTTATGAATTAACATGTCTTCAGTCAAATAAAATTCCTTAACAGCATCCAAAAACTTCCTATTGACAAAATAAGAGTAAAAAATGTCTTCCATAGCTATGTTCGACCGTATGCATTTCTGACATTCGACCATACGCATTTCCTTCTTACAAACAGGACACCTAATAATGGCTACTAAGTAAACCTTCATTTACACACCAGTGAAGATATGCTCTTTTCCCCTTTCTTTCCAAATTATATAGAAACTTCAAATTAATCTTACCACATTTCAGCCATTTTACCGTCTAAACCACAAAACAAGCAATATAATACTTCCTCACCAACACACACTACAAGCCCTTATGAATTTGCTTGCAATCATGCAACCAATTATGCCATAATAGGCCTTCCATAATATTTAACTACTCAGGTTACTATAATTGAAACAACAACTTTGTGATTTAAGTTATAATACAAAGGGTACCTTCCTTCTCTCTACTCTAAAAATATGTGGCATAATTTATAACCATCTTCCATGTTTCATGGTGATGATAGTCACAAATTTGAAAGTTTTCTGATGTTAAAAAGCAAATGGCAAAATTTTCCATTTTACAGAATTTATGGAGAAGCTATAAAAAATGATGATATAATAGAAGTTACTCACTATGATGACAATACCAGTATTGTCAATTAATTACATCACCAAATCTGCTGATATCATCTCACCAACTTTTTTTCATCAAGATTTAGAGTTGCCATGCAGAATATATAACCATACTTTTTAAAATTGTTTTACCATATTTTTTGTTGATGGTTGTATGTGCAAAAGAGTTGTGTTGAATGTGTAGATTTTGCATATCTGATTAGGTTACAAAGTAAAGGTGAAAAGGTTTGTGATAAACTAACAGAAAAAACCCCTAAGTGCAAAAATAATATGAAATTAATTAAAAGAAGAAATGTTAATGGTGGTGTTGTGTATTCGGTCCTTCCATGTACAAATTCAAAAGAATTGTAAGAAAAGGTTCTTGATTTTCTGAGGGATGGGCTAATCTTTACTGTATGGTAACTCGTTTTTTTTTCTGAAAAAATCGCCTAGCGGTATTGGTTGTTCATGAAATCTGGAAGCCTGCTGCACTTTTTTGTAATAGTAACCCTTTCGCATGGACCCGGGTTTTTTGTTCTTACTATTTTCAGTTGCTGTGTTTCCTTGCATGTGTGTGGTATGGTCTTGGATTTTAAACTTGCTATTATTATTTTACTGTGGATACCATCATTTGAGTATGTCTGAGGTGGGTAAGAGGATGAATGGATTAACAGCAGATGAGCCGAAAGAACGAAGCCTAAACCTATGCATGTGAAAAAAAGATATGTTAAAAAATTGACATTACTTTTATTTATTCGTCTCTGTGTGTTAATTTTTGTAAAACGATTTGTTGTTTAAGGTTTTTATGTTAGGAAATATGTATTTTTGGTTATTTATTCCTCTATGTTTGTGTATTTTTGGTTATTTGTTTGTCTCTGTGTGTTAAAACAGCGGCGAGTTTTTTTTTTTGGTTACCGTGATAGTTTTAACTTTGTTTTAGCTTCCTGATTTTGTTTAAGTAAAAATAGATTGATGTATACACGGACAAAGTTAAGGCAGTGCACAATGCCTAGTTTATGCAATTCTCTGATGTTTTTTTTTTTAAGTAGATCGATGTGTACATTTTTGTGTAGTGGCCATCTTGAAATTACTGCCGATCCTTCCTGGCGCCGATCTCGGCGTCAAAAAAGAAACGATTTGCCAAGGGGTACCGTAGGTAAATTTTTATCCTGAGGTACAAATACCTGAGTCTGATCCTTCACACAACATAGTGTGGTCAGAAATGTATAAATCACCTCATAACAGATGAATTGACCACACTTTAGTCGACTGAGAGATTTTTATAGAAAGTTGTATGTGGACATATTTGGAGTGCCTGGAAGTATGACTGGAATCATGAAAATAAATATGGCAAAAGAAAATAGCATCAGGGGAAGCGTGTGAATGGTAAGTGGCTGTTTGGAGATGCATGTTTATCATCATGAGATTGCTTTACTCATTTCTTGAAAGCAATAAAAGATATTTGTCTCTTATAAGCAAGAAATATGAAAATGTAAGGTTCATTTTTATTTTTTTCGATAAATTTGTTTTCTGTATTTATACTTTCTGAAATGATTTAGATTTTGATTTAAATGCAGGTAGCAATTAGAAATATTTATTAAGCACAAAGCTCATAGTTTTGAAGCTTTCTTTATTTTGTTAAGAGTTTTAGTTTAGATAACGAAATGTATGTTTTTATACATTAGAAATATTTTTTAACAGCATGAATCACATGGGAAACATTTTTTCCTGTTATTAATATGCAATTATAACACATTGCTTAAATGTTTGCCATCTTGATTTTATCTTCCTTTTTGTGGTTTTATGTAATCAGATTTTCCGCTTAAATATGAGCAAACATTTTTTTTATTACTATTTATTGCTCATTTTAAATAGTACCCTTTCTTAACATTTCTGAGATTCTTTTCTGTTGCTGCTGCTTTTAAATTCAAGATAGAGAGCTTTCCAAGTTCGTAATATAACTGATCCTGTAACATGCATATTAATTTGGGTTCTAGTGTAAAAAAGGGTATGTGTATTATGCACTACAAATCATATTGTTTTTTCTTCTTTTCTTTTCCCTTTTTTTAGGGGGGTACTTTTCTGTTATTAAGATCAAATTCAGAAATATATACATATAAATCTGTAAATGAGCTTTATAATTTAATTTAGAAATACCCTTTTAATTCCTCTTCTTAAATTGTATTTTAAATAAAAAAAATTAAGACACAAAGCTGTATAATTGAATTTAGTAATAGCCTTTTAATTCCTCTTTTTTAATTTGGTTATTTCCTCTATATTCTTAAGAAAAAAAAACTTTTGGACTGTGTCAATTCTAGATCAATCAATATTGCATTGCTTGCATAATGCATATAGCTTAGTTAATTGTGGACTTAAACTCTGAGAACTGAAACTTTCCTACCCTAAACCAAACCTTCTCTTGGTTTGGATAAATGCATACTCTTAGCTTGAGCCTCTGTGCTGCTTGGATGCTATTTCGCTGTGCTTTCTTCATATGGCAATAATATCAAAAATGTTAATGTCCTTGAATAGGCACTACTAGAGTGCCAAGTAAATTCTGGACACAAATGTGAATTCAGATAAAAATGGAATTAAAGCTGCCTCGACTGCCAAGTTTCTTAGATAAGTACTTTTCCGTTTTGCCGGCGCAAGCGATAAAGTCGCCAATAACGGTACAACTGATGCCAAACGGAATATTCTTGCTGGTAACCTTTTACGCATCATTTTCAAAACAAGTCGTAGCTTTTTCTTATCAGACTGGTTGTTTCTTACAATACTGGCATATAGAATACATAGAATTTTTATCAGATAGTTCAGTTTATGTCTAAGGCCATTTTTGGTAATTAGGTCAATTGGGATGCAATCACAGCGCTTATCCGAAGCCGAAAATATAGAAAAGGTAAAGTCAAGGGTTAAATTCATCCATTCTAATGAGAATGCATTAGCGAAGTAAAGCACTGCAGTTTTACATAATTTCTGAGTAAGCTATTCGTACGAATTGAAATATTTCTTGCATTTAAACTTGTGTTCCAAATTAAGATTTAACTTGAAATGAATGTAGATAATTACTGAGAGCATTAGATTTTTGTAGAGTAGTTTACGTGAGATGAGATCGCTTGGGGTCACATGATATGAACTGGCGAATCAGGATGTTGAACCATGAAAGCTTAGTAAATTCTTAAATTAATGTCTTTTTACAAATTTATTTTCTTTATTTATTGGCTTTTTATAAAATTTTAAGCAATATTAAAATGTTTACGCCTTCTTTTTTTAAAAGAATTCTTAGAACTAATATTTTTTTAATATTTTTTATGTGTATACTGTATGTTGTCGCCAATTAAAGTCTGCTTGGCGAGATTTGCGCCGGCGAAACGGAAAAGTACCCTTAGATATTACAAAGTCAAAATATTAGCATACTAACCAATAGGAATTCTTACCTTTCAATATGCCATCTACGTGCTTTGTCAGCAGAATTTCTGCGTTTCTACGTCTCATTGTTCCTACATTAGTACTTCTCTAAATTTTGCTTTTCATTACATGTGTATATGTATATGTTTATACATGTACACATACCTACATGCATACTTGCATGTATATACATAAATGCATTTCTAAATCTGGTCTTGATAACAGAAAAGAATTTTTTTTTTTTTTTTTAAAGATACAAGCTTGCCCATAATCTGTAGTATGGTATTAAGTCCAGGAAATATAGCTACTGTAAAAAAGTCCCAAAACATAAAAAGTCACATCACACACTAGTGTGAAAAAATCACAAAGAGGATGTTGAGAATGAAAAGATTTTGATTGGCCGTTTAGTAGAATTTTTGATATGGCAAGTGTAGAACTTGAACAGTTGAACTTTGTAATTGAACAAAAAAATTCACTAACAAAAAAATATCACTACCGATAATGAAGAAAGGTCAAAGTAGTTGTTGATAAGAAAAATTTTCAGTTGATATTTTAGTGGGAATTAAAACACAGCAGTTACAGGATTTGAACAATGGAACTTTGTAACTGAATGAGAAATAATGTCTATCTGTAAATTTAAAGAGAAAGTAATAGGGTAAAAAAAAAAAAAAAAAAAAAAAAAGGCAACTTAAACAATGTACATTTAAAGAAATGTTTAATGGAGCAAACAAATAATTATTGAGCCTTTTTTTGGGGGGGTGTAAATTTTGATTTTTGTTAAAGCCATAAATGCTTCATTATTTCATAAATTACCATGTCATATTTTTAATTTTATAATTTCTACATGCCATCTTACTAGATTTAAACTGATGATCTAATATGCAGAAAAATTCCAAATCCGGAATCACGAAAGTCCCAACAAATCTGGATCTCGGACTTTGTACTGTATTACAGTGATATTTTCAAATCAAACAAAGCATGAGAACTGATTATGTACTTGAGCACGTATAGTTATCATTACTAGTGATTAAATTCTGCAGGAGCCCACCGGAGTTAGGCCCTAGTATGTCTTAATTTTTGACATAAATCGTAATTCCAGCCGAAACACATTGGAACCCTAAATTAACTCTGGCATTTTTTTTTTTTTTGTAAGAAATTGATCTGCTGTTTCAGCGGAAAATTCTTTTGATCTCATAACATTATATGTTAGGAATAAGTAAGATTAGGCAATAGTTACAGACTTCATAGTTACAGGCAGTAGTTACATGCACTTTTCTTTCCTTGGGAAACATAAATGGATGGAAATTCAGACATTTAAAAGGAAAGAAAAGCTGCAGTCCACATGTTAAAATCGTAATCTTCTGAATATGCAATAAATTTGCTACAGCTAGTTTGGGAATGAATAAATTTCTTGTGGCTATCCTGGTTATGCCATTGTATCTGCTGATTTGGTATTTGGTTTTTCTTATCTGCATTTACAGAAGAACAGAGAAGGGGGACCATTGTATTTGTCATTAAATGTCCACCAAGTGATAATAGGCCTACTGAAATGGGCTGAAGATAAATGGTTCAACATGTTGAAACCCCCAGAAAAGGGCTTATGCGGACCTTTCAGATTAATTTATGGAAACAAGGAGAATGAGAGTAGTGACTTATACTGACTGACATTTTTCTTAACTTAGATCAATCCTGAGATTTGGGAACTTTTTTCTCTGGTTTACACTTTCTGCTTGACAGCTGTATTGGCATATTGGCAGATGATCATTTCAGAATGTATTTGATTCTTCTCTCTTTGCTTTTGTATCCACGTTGGTCTGTTGGCTTTTCCATGTTTTCATATTATCTTTAGCATTTTATCAATTCTCATTAATGATAAACATTTATTATTTTTCATTTCTCTGCCTGTAAAAGAATTATTTGTATTCTACCATAATTTGAAATTGAGGTTGGCCATAAAAAAATGTCCACTCAGCCAACCAAAATGCAATTTTAAATATTTTTATTTGCAGTAACGTCTTTAAGATTGTGATGATTTAAAGCAGTGGAACGTGGTTATGTTACAGTGAAAAATTTTGAATTTACGAACACTCACTTTTTTCCTGCGCAAAGTTATCAATGTACAGAAGGCCATAAATGATGCTAGAAGATGCATGTATGACGAAAGTTGCCAGTGTAAAGCATTTGCAAAGAACAGCATTCTAAAGACCAGTGACAACATAGAGAGGATGTGCATTGATGCACTGAGAATGTAACCTCCAAGAACTGTGTTCACTGGGCTGGCAAAAATCCTCGATATAACACCAGCATCTTTACATAAAGCTTAAGTCACCATATGGTGCTGGATCGCAAGCACATTCATTGTCAGTCCGTACTTCTTCAAAGAGGTCACTTCCACAAATATGAAAATGTACTCTATCACAAGTTCTTAGTATACAACTGTGTTGCAGAATTACATAATTCCAGAATTGCAGCAGCAAAATGTCATTAATGACATTGGGTGCACGATGGTGCTCCTCTACATGGGCACCATGTGTTCAACAAATGCTGCAACCAATAGAGTCATCTCCCAAACGTTTGCAGTTTCATGGCCACTGTGATCCCCCGACATCACTCTGATGGATTTATGGTTATGGAGTTATCTGAAATCTAATGTGTATACATCAAATCAATGGAACTTGCCAAAACTGAAAGATGCCATAAAACATGAAGTTATCCAGATTCCTCCTGCAATGTTACTTTCATCATTGTTGTAAACATTTTTCTGTATGCAGTGTGTTATCTGTGAAGGTGGGTAGGTTGAAAACTTGTAATTCCAATAAAAGTTTTTTCCACGTATCCTTTCTTGTGTTATCATTGGTCCTTTACGGTGCTGTTTTTTTGCAAATGTTTTATGCCAATAATTTGCATTATAAGTGTATCATTCCAACTCTATTTATGATTTATCAACATACTGATCAGTTTGTGCAGGGAAAAAGTGGGTGTTATCATTCGAAAATTTCAAAATGTTTTCATTGTAACTGTAACTGTAAAGCTCTGTTGTTTTAAATCATCAAACTCTCAAGCAATACCTTCAGATAACAATATCTTAAATTTAATTTTGGTTGGTTGAGCGGATAGGTGCTAAAGTTTCATATATTGGAGAAGTTTTTATATGACCACCCTGTATTATGCTATGTTACATATTGCGAGATTAAACTCAGTGCGTGTGCATCATAGCCCAATTTATGTACTTAGATTTTAGTGAAATTGGAATTCCAACTGAAGCCTTCAACAGTACAAGACCTTTTATTTTATTTTATTATTTAACTGTTTTTCATTAACTTAATTTAAATTATTTTTATATACCTATTTACATTGTATTTAATTGTTAATTATTTATTGTTTATTTATTTTTGTTTGTCTTTTCTGATGACCTTTTGTAGGGCTTCCATACTTCTAATTTTAGAAAATAAGCCAAGTATTACTATTGACTTTTGTTTTTAATTACCGTATTTGATGGCATATAAGACGCACTCTTATTTAGACACACAAGGGGTAAAAGTTTCAATAGTCCGTGCGAGAGCACAGTACTACAATAACTTAAAATGTGGTTTTAGTTCTCACCTTTCGTAAAAGCCAAATAAACAATCATTGAATGCAATTACCAAACATATTTTTATTAAGGAAAATTAACAAACGGCAAGCTATTTTGAACATGATATGTAAATTTCAATAACGAATAAATGAATGAATGGCAAGCGATCAAACATAATAGAAAATAAAGCAGGAACAACAAAAAACACAGATTCAAGGAAAACGTTGCCTATCATGAAATTAGACTTTAATCACTTTCAAAACCATAAAAATCCTTTTCACCATCATCATCGAAAACGAGAATATCGTCATCAGTACTGTGTCCGTCATCGCTAGTATCACCTTCTTCGAATAATGCGTCGTCTTCTGTTCCGTCCAGAGCATTACTGATTCCGCACTTCTTAAAGGACTTAACAATTATTTCAGCCTTTACGTCCTCCCAAGAACTTTTTACCCACTCGCACACTTGTGAAATAGAGGGCCGCTTCATTCTACCTGAGGGTGTGATGTGGCTCTTCTATCCACTTGTTCCATCGTTCTCGCACTTTTTCCTTAAATGGCTTATTCACCAATACATCAAAAGGTTGCAATTGGCTAGTCAGTCCACCAGGAATGAGGATTGACAGCTATCTGTGTTTTTCTCTCGCTTTATTCTTTATGGTTTCAGTTCTATGGGCACTAAACTGATCCAAAACCAAAAGAGAGGGTTTTCTTAAGAGTCCACCAGGCTGCCTCGTCCATACATTCTGTAACCACAGTTTCATTCCAGCTTCATCCATCCAGCCTTTCGGATGAACATGAACAATTACACCCGTTGGAAGTTTTTCTTTCAGATGAGTTTTTCTTTTGAATATGAAAAATGGAGGTAGTTTTGTGCCATCAGCACAACATGTTAGAACTATTGTATATCGGGTTTTTCATGACCTGTGGTTTTTATGGTTATTGATTTAGACCCTTTAATACTCAGTCTTGTTGGATGGTACATCAAATGTGAGTGGAATTTCATCCGTATTTCCTATTTGACCAAGCTCAAAAGAAGTTTTTTTGCGTGCATTTATAACAAACCTATGAAATGCTAGTATTTTTTCTTCATAATCTGCTGGCATTTTCTGGGCAATAGTTGTTTTTGTGCGCATTGATAAGCCTTGCCTTTTCATGAACATGTAGCACCAGCCCTCAGACCCTAAAAAGTTCTGATTCCCATGTTTTTCTGCCAATCCTTTGGCCTCATTGATTATCATTTTGGTTGAAACACTTATCCCAGATTTCCTCTTATCTATCACCCACATTTTTACGGCATTTTCAAGTTCAGGCCGAGATAGAGCTGGGCATCGAAGGTTATGTTTTTGTTTTTTAGCAGTCTTCAGTTGATCTTCCTGCAGTCGCCAAGTACGTATCATTTTTTCGGTAGGTGTTGGACCGAAATGCCTTGCTGCTGCTCTGTTTCCATGCACTTTGGCGTAGTTTAACACTCCTAGTTTATGTTGAATAGTATAGCTTAATCTTGTTTCCTGTAGTCATTTTTTCCAGGGTATTTTTTTTAAACAAATAGTTTTAAGCACTGATACCGACATGTTTATACATAGTAGCACCGATACCGAAACGTGTCGGCTGAGTCAAAGAAAGTCTATGTAAAGGAAAGGCTCCGTAGACGTAATGTGACCGTTGAACCTGTTCGAACTTCGACATTGTTGGCTTTAGTTTTCCACATGCAAATTTTGATCGGAGGTCAATCGGCGGTAAGTTAACGTGGTTGCTGCCGATTGGCTGATGATGTCAAGATCGGCGGGTTGGCCGAGTATTATATATGTACGCTGGTATCGGCGAATGTCTTGTTCTCTTGTGTTATTATGAGTTAGCATAATGCTAGTTTGCTTTCAATCAAATGATTTTAAATGTAAAGGCTACAGTGTTAGCTCTTTTATTTTAATTTACGGAATAAAGCATGAATTTTATTTAGATTAGTCTTAGCTTTATTTAAGGGAAGCAAAATATGCTTTGCCTTTATCACCACTGCCAACAGCTAATCGGCCATCCGGTTCAACTCAGCATTGAAGGAATGTAGGTGAAGAGGGCTGTTATCCACGAAAAGAAGCTGACCTGTCTTAGAAGTTTGTTCAAGTCGTTGTGCTCACACTTCATTGAAGATGTCATTACTACCTGAAGGTTTTGAGCTGTTAAACCATGACAACTAGGATCGATGGAAAGTCGACATGAAACTGTTATTGGATAGAAATTGTTGGAGGTTCATAGAAGATAAAGAAGAAGAATTAAATAAAGTGCAACAAGACGTGAAAAGCAGGAGTTCACACTGAGAGAGAACAGAGCCTTCACTGCATTATATTCTGGAATTAAAACTGAGTTCAGGCCGCTGATACAAGAATGTTCAAGTGGTAAAGAAGCATGGGAAGTTCTACAGAAGCAATTCGAACTCAAAACAAGAGCAAGGATAATTCAATTACTGGATGAATTTTTTAGTATTAGATATACGCCAAATGAAGAAATAGGATTATTCATCGCGAGCATAAGAATGACTGCAAAGAAGTTGGCTGAAGCTGGTCTCAACTTGGCAGATCTTTTTAAAGGATTCCAGGCAATAAGGAGATTACCCCAGGAATACTCCGGCATTGTACAGTTGATCTATATGTGGAAGGACGAAGATTTTACGCTGGAAAGAATTGCTGAAGAACTGGTAAGGGAAGAAAGCTGCCAGGTAAATGCCGATTTAGAAGACAGCAAGGTAAGCGTGTTTAATACTATTGATTCAAATGCAGGGAAAGATAAAGTTGAAAATAAAACTAAATCTAAGAAAAAGATGGGGAATATGATAATAGGATTTTGTTTCAGATGTCATAAATTTGGCCACTTAATCGCTCAATGTAAAGAAAATGTAAGTAAAAATCAGAAGTTTAAAATAGACGATAAAAATGGACAGTTTAAAGATAAAGAATTAATGTTAGTAGAAAATTATGTAACAACTCCAGATAAAGGAGGTAATGCAGATAAATTTAATTGGGTCGTAGATACTGCAGCTACAACTCATTTCTGTAATAATAGAAATTTAATGACAAATTTCGAAGAAATAAACGATATATGTATGTCTTTAGCTGTAGGAAATTGTGAAAGTAAAGTACTAGGAAAGAGTACTGTCAAATTTGCAGTAAAATTTGCAGTGGATATACTTTAATAATTGGGATAGATTATGCTACGGTAAACGATGACGGACTTTATCACGTAAAACCATTTAGATATGCAACAGGTAAAAGAGAAGCTGGTTACGGTGCAGAAATTGGAAGGTTAAATAAAGTAGACGATGCAATGCTATGGCATCGGAGATTTAGCCACGTAAAATTTGATTATATTAAGAAAACTAGTAAGAATCAAAGCTTGAAAGGGTTACCAGAAATTGGAAAACCAATGAAGAGTTGTGAACCGTGTATTATTGCTAAATCTAGTAGAATAACTTTTAAAACTGTTCCAAAGAGATCAGACAAACCATTGCAGTTGGTTTATTTAGACGTTTGTGGCCCACTACCAGTTCCATCTAAGGGTGGGAGTAAATATTTCCTTGCTATTGTGGATGACTATAGTAGATCAGTAACAGTGTATTGTATGAAACATAAAAATGAATCGTTCTACAACTTTAAGAATTATCATAGGCAAATGGAAAGAGTGACAAATAGAAAATTAATAAGTATACGCACCGATAATGGTGGGGAATTCTGTAACAGGCAATTCAAAGGGTACTTAGCCGAAAATGGAATTAGTGTTGAACGCACAAACGCGTACACCCCAGAAGAGAACGGTGTGTGTGAACGTTTTAACCGAACGGCATTAGACGCAGTTAAAGCTATGCTTAATGATGGTAAAATGGGGTGGGCAGAAGCTCTTGGCTGTTTCGTACATACGTGGAACAGAGTATGTCATAAAAGCAACCGAACCCCTTATGAAATATTCCTAAATAGAAAACCCAGTGTTGTTATTTTAAAATATTTGGTTGTAAAGCCTATGTTGGCGTGCCAAAACAAATTAGAAACAAATGAGAAATAAATTACAAATGAGGTGCAAAGAAAGAATCATGGTAGGTTATGTGAAGGAAACTAGGGGTTATAGGATATGGCTGCCAGAAGAACGCAGATTAATAGAAACCTGTAATGTGAAATTCGATGAAAAACTGTATGCAGCAAATGGCATCCTGGAACAAAAAACAAAACCTAAATTCAAAAGACTAGAGCAATCTGAGCTATTAGCAGGATCAGATGAAGAACAGAAAATTTCTAGAGAAGAAATAAAGTTGTCAGATGACAAATCTACTCCGAAAGAAGTATCAGACTTAAACTGGCAAAGAAAAGCAGTTAAAAGGCCAGATGGAACACGTACAGACATATATTATTATGTAGAGGGAACAGACACCCGTTTTAGATCTTATAATGATATTGAAAAGTATTGTGAGGCAAGAAATATTAAATTTGAAAAAGATAAGTTCGATTTTAGTGGAAAAAACGAATACTTGGGGAAAGTTTATTTTGTAGAACAGGAGACTAGTTCCATGTTTGAAGAGGCAAATTCCGTAGAAATTGTTATCCCACAAAATTTTAAAGAAGCACGAAAATCAGTAAATGCCGAAGAATGGGATAAGGCAATGAAAGAAGAAATTGACACGATGAAGAAAAGAAAGGTTTGGGAATTAGTCGAAAAGCCAGAAAGTAAAACTATGATAGGAAACAAATGGGTCTATGCACTAAAAAGAAATGAAAAGAATCAAGTGATTAGATACAAAGCACGTTTAGTAGCACAGGGATTCAGGCAGAAAACAGGTGAAGGTTTTGATGACGTTTACAGTCCTGTAGTAAATTTTTCAATCATAAGAATATTTTTCACTATCCTGGTATGTTTATATGGATGGACTAATTGTCAGTTAGATGTAAAGAACGCATATTTATATGCAAACCTAAATGAGAAAATATATATGACCGAACCAGAGGGATTTATCGAAGAGGAAAATAAAGTGTGTTCATTACACAAGGCCATTTACGGTCTACATCAAAGCAGCCGTGAATGGTTTTGTGAATTTGAAAGTACTTTAGAAAATCTACATTTTAAGGAAATACAATGGTGTAATTGTGTTTATAAGAGTTCAAATGTAATTCTCTTGTTATATGTAGATGATATTGCGATTTTTAGTAAAGATCAATGTAGTATAGATAAAGTAATTTCACAGCTGAGTTAAGTTTTTTGGTCTTAAAGTATTAGGCAAAACTAAAACGTTACTTGGAATTGAATTCTTAGGAATGAGAATGGGGTTTTTATACATCAGCAAAAATATATCGAAGAAATTTTTGAAAAATTTAAACATTTCCAGATACCAATAACTTCACTTCCCATAGCTAAAGGCACTATTCTTACAAAATTAGATTGTCGATCTACAAGTGCAGAAATTGCGGAAAGGCATACATTACCCTTTAGAAATATGTTACAACGTTTAGTTTTTGTAGCTAACAGGACAAGGCCTGATATTACATGTGCAGTGAATATCTTATCACAATTTCAGGAGAATCCTGGAATTAAGCATTGGGAAGCATTGTTGAAATTGCTTGGTTATCTCAATAGTACTAAATTATATAAGTTAAACTTATCGAAAATTAAACATATAAATTTATATTGTTATTCAGATGCTGATTATGCAAGTAATAGAGATGACCGCGTTTCCATGGGAGGATTTATATAATATTTAGATGAAGTACCGGTAATCTGGAAAACTGTTAAACAAAAATGTGTAAGTTTATCAACCATGGAAGCGGAGTATATCACCTTATCTGAAGCAGCGAAGGAATTAATGTGGACGAAAAATGTCTTACAAGATGAAATTTTAAAGTTTAATTTAAAAGAGTGTAAACTAATTTGTGATAACAAGTCTGCCATTGATTTTTCTAGATCGGCAATAGAAAATCTCCGAACTAAGCACATAGACGTAAAATATCACTTTGTTAAAAGACTAGTAAATGATGGAGTGTTTGACCTTGAATTTATCACCAGTAAATTAAATACTGCCGACTTATTAACAAAAGCAGCAACTGCTGTTAATTTAAGAAAGTTTTGTTTAGATGTTTTCAGTGTTTAAAGACAATAAGTGTTTTCGTATAATAGAATTGAACTATGAACTTCTGTGTAAGTTTTGTTTTTGTCTTTGCATGAGGAAAAGAAGGCCATTTGTTGGCTTTAGTTTTCCACATGCAAATTTTGATCGGAAGTCAATCGGCGGTAATCTAACGTGGTTGCCGCTGATTGGCCAATGACGTCAAGATCGGCGGGTTGGCCGAGCATTATATATATGTACGCCGGTATCGGCGAATGTCTTGTTCTCTTGTGTTATTTATGAGTTAGCATAATGCTTGTTTGTTTCAATCAAATGATTTTAAATGTAAAGGCTATAGTGTTAGCTCTTTTATTTTAATTTATGGAATAAAGTATGAATTTTATTTAGATTAGTCTTAGCTTTATTTAAGCAAAATATGCTTTTCCTTTATCACCACTGCCAACAGACATCAGCTTCGATCTTTGGCCCTTTTTGGTGACAGATATTTCACGCATACGCAGAATAATTATGGCAGATGTAGAAAAAGTTATATGTGTCTAGACCTTTATCCGTACTAAAAATAGCATTCAGTATTGAAAGTTAACCTGTGTCCTTCATCTATAAGACGCAGATAACTTTTTTGAGACCAATTAGGAAAAAAAGTGCGTCTTATATGCCGTCAAATACGGTATATTCTTTTCTTCTTTGATTTAAACTAACTTATACAGTCAAAAGTCTAATCCCTACTCGTTGGGACTTCGGCGATTCGGAATTATCGATTTTTCCGTATTATAGATCATCAGTTTAAATCTGGTAAAATGGCATGCAGAAATTCTAAAATTAAAAATATGAAACCATAATTTATGAAATAAAGAACAATTATGATCTAAAGGGTATCAAAATTTACAAGAAAGAAAGCTTAATATTTATTTGTTTACTTTATTAAACATTGCTTTAAATGTAAGTTGTTTAAGTTGCTTCGTTTTATGTGATAATACTTTCTCTTTAATTCTATTAACAGACATAATTTCTTGTTCAGTTACAAAGTTCTGCTGTTCAAGTCCTATAATTGCTGTGGTCGAGAATACCGAATAATTTGTCAATCGAAATTTTTTCGTTTTCGATAACCTCTGTGTCACTTTCTTCACTATCGAAAGCGAATTATAATGACATAAAATAAAAAAATCTGCCCTGAAGATAAGGATAGTGCTGACAGATCAACTTCTAATTCGTTGCACGCTGCGACGTCCCCCCCCTGCATAGCAGCGTGAAATTGATAAACAGATTTCGAAATGGTTAGAGAAACAAAGGATATGCCTTTATCCATTTTTGCAGCAATTCCACTTTTTGTTTGATGGATGTCGAAACATACTTCTGCTTTGTACATCCTTTGGCAGCTCCAGCATCGGAAATTCTATTTGACATAATCGAAAGGTCAAGCTTACCTTTATAAAATTGCTCTAACAGTATGCAAAAATTAATAAGCCGGATCCAATTTGGAGATTAAGGAACAACGCAGTCTGCAACATTAACTGAAATAGATAATTTTAGCTTAGCTTATACCGTCTGTTATACATTAAACGTGCATGCGTAAACGTATTATGCGCATGCGTAGAAGTATTACGCGAATGCGTGAACGCTTTATACGTTGACGCATGCGCAGAAAGTTTATAGCTTTGAGGTCCGGATTATAGATCATTCCGGATTATGGATATCCGGATTAGCGACTTTTGACTGTATTACCTATTTGTCATCGGCTTTGCCAAAAAGCAATTCATGTCCATAATCATTTAAATTTATTTATATAGTTGATAGATATCTTGAAAATTCACTCTTAAGTTTATACAAACATGCTTGTAATTTTTCAGTTTATTTTAGCTACATAGAATCTTAAAGAAAAATGGAGTTATGGGGTGAAATTCCCGTGGAAACGATTCCCAAAACATACCTTGAAAGTATTGAACAAGATTCCATAAAGGAATTTGTACCACTTGCACTAGATAATGAAGCAAAATTTTTTGAACCTGAATGCCCCGAACCTATTGAGCCCAGAAGGTGAGTTATTAGCTTTTTCTTTTAAATCTCTATTAATTATGTATAATATGTAAGTGCACGTTACAGTTATTCATACAAACTAATTCTAGACAGTGTCGCCCACACGATATAGTGGTTAGGAGAGCCTACTACGGTACCGAAGAGCCTAGGTTCGAATCCCGGGTAAGACATGGATGCTTGTAAATGTATAGTGTCGGTGTGGCATGGCGACATTCTAAATATTGTTGCGTGCGTACGGGTTCGTTACAAAATGAATGCACAAGTCCAATGGAAAATGAACAAAATTTATTATTATCACAACAAAAATGCTTAAATCTCCTCAGATATTCGTGCAGTATTACAATATCTCACAGTAGTTATAATAACTACTCAAACATTATAGAGAACTTAATTCAAAACAGCTAAAGAAAGCTAATCTGCGAATTCGCTACAGTCAACAAGAACAGTTTTCTAAACAAACTCTTAAAGCAACAACGAACTAACAAAATTGAGAGGTTTTCGTCCTTTTTAAAAGATTTTTAAATTGCGTGCGAGAATTTTCCGGAACTTTCTCGAAATCAAAAAGAGATATTTACTTATTAAATGTTAAATGCACATGCTCTTGTATTTTTAATTTTACGGCTTAGCTTTCCTTTAATATTCGTCATGCGCGGCACTGCACAGGGAATAAAACAATTTAATTTATAATTCAGCTAACTTTAGCTATTTAAATACCAAATCTGTAACACTGCCCCCTTCCCAAGGACTGCACGTCCCGGGCAGTACAATCCCTGTACAGGAAGCCGAACTTACAATTATGGCATAAGTGCAATACTAAGCATTACATTATAATAACAAACAACATGAGCAATCGCAATAACTAACTTTAAACAAATCAAATGCTATCAAATACTAAATACAAATCAAATACAAAACAAATACTAAACACACATTTAGAAACAAAAAGGACCATGGTGTTACACTATTTACAATTATTTACACTACGTACTATGGCCATAGTAATGAACGACTTTATGTTTAGAGTTTGAAGACTTACGGATCCGAACCATGACATCATTCAGCCTGTTTAGGTCTATGTATGGACCATCCCAAGGTAACTGTAATTTCAGACAGAGTCCTTTTCATCGGATTGGGTTCCACAAACACACCTCGTCTCCTTCTTTTAATCTGTGTCCAGTAGCTCTCGTATCGTATCTAGTCTTCACATTCTCTGTCACCCAGTTGACTTGCTTTCGTGCAGAACGGTGCATCTCTTCAAACCGAGCCTGGACATCTTGGATGTATTCCTCAGACGATGAAGGCGCAACCTTAGGGCGACCAAACAGGCGATAACAAGGCAGACGAAGGTCTTGACCAAAGAGCATCTGGGATGGAGAATAGCTGGTAGTCTTGCATTTCTTTTCGACCCTAGTATGATTTCGGCAGCTTCCCGAACTGGGTCTTTTGGACAAGGCATCGGCATTTCCAGGTGAGGATCCCTTCTGAGGATGGATAGTCATGTCCTCAGATTCTGAAAGCAGTTTGTTATTTTTGAAGTCCAAGGAAAAATTGTATTTCCTTAAAAAGTCCAGTCCGAGTATGCATGGATCTGTAATATCCGCCACATGTGCAGTGTGATGGTAGGCAGCACTTCCAAACGTGATGTTCACATTTAACTTACCAGCTATGTCGATCTTGTCACCAGACGCAGTCTGAAGGGTAACACACAATGGCTTCCAAATAAGTTTGCTTACCAGTTGTTGAGCCAAATCATTTCGGATAATGGTAACGTTGGCTCCTGTATCTATAGTCATATTGCAGGGAATTCCATTAATATGTCTTATTATGAAAAGTCCATTACTGCCACCTCTCACTGCAGAAATCTGAAGCACTTTAAACTGGGGCTTTTTATTATCTGCCAACCTCTGCCCCATGTGGTGGCCACTAATTAGTTTCCCTGCTGCTTGCTACGAGCGGTCTTAATATCCGTACCCTGGGGTGTTCTGCAGTTTCGTCGTATGTGTCCTTCAGCACCGCAGTTCCAACATTTTACGGTCGGTTACCTGTCACCAATATTCCATCTCAAGACGTTCAGTTGTCTAGTTAAACCGTCTAGACGAGCAGTAACTTAATCCCCTGGCTCCTGGACATGAGCAGCTCTGATAGGGTGGCGGTCTCTACGAGTTGCTTGTTGAGCTGCCCCGAATTTCATGGCATACACTAGAGCGTTTTTTTAATCTTTAACATCCGCCATTCATAGAGCCTTCTGTATTTTGGGATCTCGGATGCCATTGATAAAGTACTGCAGGGGCAGGATTTCCCTCGTTTCTCTCAGGCACTCCGTAAAGGCAAAGTGGGACAGCCTTTCAACATCTGTGGCAAGTTCCTGGAGTGATTCAGCGGGTTTCTGTTGACAGGATTTTAATTGAAGCCTACTGCAGTCTTTTAAACATTTCTCGCCAAAGCGCAGCTCCAATGCGCCGGATAGAGCTTTGAAGTCAAGTGTTTGGTTTTCTGGAAGCGTCTGCAGGATATCCACCACGTCTGCTCTCAAAGAAGTGGCAAGATGACAGGCCTTAGCTTGGGGATCCCATCCATTTGCTTCTGCCACTATAGAAAACTGTGTCTTATATACTTGCCAGGAGGTCTTCCCATCATATGTACATAGCTTCAGAGAGGGACGAGCAGGCATAGATAGAAATTTAAAACCTTCAGAATTGTTTCTTGCCATTGCTATGCACTTCTTTAGGCTATCAACTTCTTTGGCGATGGCAGCAGAAACCCTATCATCAATTTGGGTTTGGACGGCAGAAACCTTTTCTTCAACTCTGTTTTCAACCCTGTCAATTCTGTCTTCTATAGCTTCAAATTTGTTTTCTATTATGCATGTGATTTCTCTCTTGATTTCCTCTTGGCCCACTTTCACTTCTGCTTTAACAGCTTCCATCTTTTCTTGAACGGCTTTCTGTCCTGCCTTAATCTCTTCCTTGACGGTTTTTTGACCGGCATCCATTTTCTCTTTAATTTCTTCTTTAAAAGATGTTTGGCCAGCTTCCATCTTTTCTTGGAATGCAGCAAAAGCACTCTGAAGAGCTGCCTCAATTGTTCTTCCATCGCTCTTGTTATTGGCATTCAAACCCCACTCCTGACACCAAAAATTGTTGCCTGCGTACAGGTTCGCTACGAAATGAATGCACAAGTCCGATGAAAAATGAACAAAATGTATTATTATCACAACAAAAATGAATAAATCTCCTTATATATTCGTGCAGTATTACAATATACCACAATAGTTATATTTTAACTACTCAAACATTCAAGAGAACTTAATTCAAAACGGCTGGAGATAGCTAATCCACGAATTCGCTGCAGTCAACGAGAGCAGTTTTGTAACAAACTCTTAAAACAACAACAACAAACTAACTACAAAATTGAGAGATTTTCCTCCTTTTTATCAGATTTTTGAATCTCACGAGAATTTTTTGGAACTTTCTCGAAATCAAAAAGAATGCATGTGCTCTTGTATTTTTAATTTTTTGTCTTAGCTTTCCTTTAATATTCATCACACGCTGTTTAGTACAGATATAAGATATGTCTCTGGTACTGATAATTGTGTCGCTGATGCCTTGTCTCGGGTAAACAATATCAACCTCACTACCCCAGATTTCTCTGAAATTGCAAAAGCTCAATTGCATGATGAGGAACTCAAGAACCTAATCTCAAATCCACAAACCTCCCTTCAGTTACAGCCGCTGCACATTGTTCCAACGCTTAAAATTTGCTGTGACATAGAGAACAATAGAATACGTCCGTATATTCCTGTCAATTTTAGACATGAAGTGTTTAATGCCTTGCACAATTTGGCACATCTTGGAATCCGTGCCACCAAAAAGCTGATCGCAGACAGATTTGTCTGGCCAGCAATGAATCAAGACATCACAGAATGGACTCGTTCATGTATTAGATGTCAACGGTGTAAAGTATCCCGTCACACTCACAACCCCATTCAACAATTTAACCTTCCAGCAAGATGCTCTGATCATGTGCGCTTAGACTTGGTTGGCCCATTGCCTCCTTCAAATGGTTACACTTACCTCCTCACTTGTATTGATCGGTACACAAGATGGCCTGAAGCCATTCCTATTGAAAATATATCCGCTGAAACTGTAGCTCCAGCATTCATCTCCCAGTGGCTTTCAAGATTTGGCATGCCTACCACCATCACTACTGACCAAGGCCAACAATTTTAATGTCACTTGTTCGCATCCCTCACCTCTCTTCTTGGCATTCGCCATATTCGCACAACACTATACCATCCATCTGGAAATGGGATGGTGGAACGCTTTCACCGATCTCTCAAACAAGGTCTGAAGTGCCACAGTAGCACACACTGGACAGAAACCTTACCCCTAGTCTTGCTTGGTCTTCGCACAGCATTCAAAGAAGACATTGGTAGCACTTGTTCTGAAATGTTATATGGTGCAACCCTCCGTCTGCCAGGTGAATTCTTTCACCCAGAATCTACTCCAGTTATCGACCCTCCAACATTCCTTCAACGTTTACGTGAGACCATGAGCAATATCTCGCCAACCCCAGCATCTTCGCATAACCAGCCAAGCTATTTTGTACATCCTGCGCTTGAGACATCTTCGCACGTATTCGTGCACAACGATGCAATTAAGCCAACTTTAACACCTTCATATGATGGCCCATTCAAAGTTGTCAAACGAACACCGAAACATTTCACCATCATCTGCAATGGCAAACAATCAGTGATTGGAATCGATCGTCTCAAACCAGCATCTCTAATGCAAGATCCAACAACTTCCTCATCAACATCACTCCCGGAAGAAAGCTTACATCCCGTTAAAGAGCAACCTAAAAACTACCAGATCTGGAAGAAAGGTTAAATTTAACCCAAAGTACTTATAACGTACCAATGGTACTTGGGGGGGAGTACTGTGGCGTTCCGACAGATACTTCAACTTCTATTCATGAGATGGCGCCACGTGTAAAATCCAGTTCTTAATCGGAGCAGCAAAGCGACGTCATTACTCTCTCAGACTTCTCGTGAGACAACTGTACGCGACAGTAGCATGAACTGTGTTCCAAGCTCTGCATTGATCTCTGCAATGTAATTTAAATTGTAATTTAGTACTTAATATATTCTTTTGTTATAGGAGATTGTCTACTCTTATTTTCTTTAATTATATCATGCATTAAGCACACGACCACCAAAGAGCCAAACAAAAAATACATAATCTCAATAAACTACACTTTAAATCAAACAGTAAAATAACATAAAAAAGGAAATTTATCTTATGCATCTAAGCACTACGCAAAGCAAATATCCACTTACCTTATTTAGAAATTTCTGAGTCCTTCAGTCTGTGGTACACAAAATTCCTTAATAGTATCCAAAAACTTCCTAAAATTATCTGAACTAGAATCCGTATATCGGCGTCACTACATAAATTCAGAAAAATAAGTGTTAAAAATATCCTCTATAGTTAAACCATACACATTTCCTTCCTACAAACAGGACACTTATGATGGCTACTAAGTAAACCTTCATTTACACACCAGTCAATTAATGTGCGTTTCCCCTTTCATTCCAAATCGTACAGAAACTTAAAATTAATCTTACCACATTCAGCTGTTCCACTGAATAAACTACAAAACAAGCAATGTACTTGCTAACCAACACACACCATAAGTCCTTACAAATCTGTTTTCCATCATTCAAAATTTACGGCAATCGCGCAGCCAATTACATCATAATAGGTTTTTCATAACATTCAGCTACTCACGATACCATAAATGAAGCAACAAATTGACGATAAATGAAACAACAACTTAACGGTAAATGAAGCAATAACATCACAATGATACAAAGGGTACCCTTCAGTCTACTCTAGCCCATTTCTTTTCGGGTAATGTATATTTTTACAAAAAAAAAATAGAAATGGCTTATTTTTATGCTCCAATTATTTTTGAAACTATTTAAATGAAAACAAACTTTAAAACTTACTATGCAAAATCTCATTAAAAAATGTAATATTAGTTTCTAGTTAATAACAGCATTTTAAATTTTGTAGTAGAGTTCAAATAAGTGGCACCTGGTGATATTTTTTGAACAATCTTAAATAGCCACCCCCCCCCCCCAAAAAAAAAAAAAATTGAAAATTTCTCACAGATTAGCAAAGTTTCACTTAAAGTGCACAGCAATTTTTCTGTTTTATATAATTAGTTCAAAAATTTGAATATCCTATTTTTGGTAATTTATTGACTGACTTTAATAAATGCAGGTATTTAAATGCATACTTTCACAGTAACAGAGCCATCTAGTCATAATTTCAAGTTTATTTAAAGAAGTTACTTATCAGGTACAAGTTGTGATTTTTAAGAAAGTTGCCATTCTATCTGTATTTATCATAAGGTGGCAGACATTATCAATAAATCACGAGAAAACATAAGATCAACATAGAAGAAACATAGTTCAAAAGGTTTTTGATAGATAAACCTATTTTTTTCAGATCTGATCATTAAAAATAAATCCAAAATATTTTATGTACTTTTTTTTATTTTTGAATGTGTGTGAATATAGATATATATACGAATTCTCTTTCAGGATATATAAATATTCTTTAAATCCTCCAATTCTTCAACATACAATTGAGCTGCTAAAATATTCAAAAAAATTGAAAAATGCTGTAGATCAACTGGAAGAATATGCAAATAAAGTAAGAAAAACTATGATTGTATTATTTCAAAATCTATTTTATTTTTTAGTAAAAACTTAAAAATGTTAGTAATAGAATTTAACAGAATCTAAGTATATTTATTTTTGTTGCATATTTCAAGTTCTTTTGCTGCTTTTTTTCTATTTTAGTAGTTTATGCCCTATAAATCATACAAAAATGCAGAAAAGGATTAATTTTGGGTATAACCAACATGCCATAAAGCTAAACTAGCTATGTACTTCCTAACCAACACACACAAGAATTTGTGAGCTTCTTAAATATTTTATCCTTCTCCTTTAAAACTAAATTACATTGATGGTATGTGTGTTGGTAATATAAGCATTATTGCTAAAATGTATTTATATTTTATTATTCGCATTGTAAAAAGAAAGAATTACTAGTTGCGTAGAAGCTTCAAGTTGGAGATAAAACATCCACAAAACTCTTATCTTATTGTTAACTTTTATCTTTTACTGTCTGTCCTCTTCATCTTTAAAACATGTTTATACTTGCAAATTTTGTCAGTTACTGTCATTCTAAAAATCTTTAAAACATTTTCTTACTGTTGCCATTTACCATTTTCTAAGCTCTGTATTGCCATGACCACATGCTTGAAAGCCACTGGGTTACAGATTCCCTCTGTGGTTTGTACGACGTCTCAGAGAAGAGTCAGTTATAAATTTCTTTGGTCTGCCACATCTCCAGAGAGGTGTTAGCTGTCCCACTCACCGTGTCTTGAAGCAGGCAGTTCATAAACATGCAAGGCTGAGCTGTAGGACTTCATCTGGCTTTACTGGGTCAGCAGTATAATACGTAATGGGTGAACGATTGGGGATCGCTAAATAAGATCCTTTATGTTTGGGCATGAATTTGCAACTTTTTTTATTTTGTGATCTACTAACAGGATATAACGTCCCGCATAACATTAGTGGTGCTTCCTTCTTATGAAAAGAAGGAAAAGAGCTTAGGCAACGTTGCCCATTGCTCTTCCAACATTTGATCATTTAAGTCAAACATTTTAAATGGTAGTTCCCATGAAAGGTAAACAATAAATAAGTAGATAAGATCCCAAACTCATACAGCAAATATATAGTATCAGCAAAAGATCCCATCTCTAAATTCAGGGTGTCGGTTAAATCGTTAAAACTTCCCAATTGGATGAAGAGCCAATTCAATCCCTCCCAAACCACGAAACACAAACTCTTGACCAAACAAGGGTGCGATAGTGAGTCTTAAAAAAAAAAAAAAAAAAAAAAAAAAAAAAAAAAAAATTAAAAAGCAATTTTTTAAAAAAAAAAATAAGGAGGGCAGAGGTACTTTCTTAAGCCAAAGTGGCCAGGTGGTGTATAAAGATTTGATATCTATTTCCAAATTATATTCCAAAATACAGCTATGAGAGAGAGAGATCCCTGCATAGTTTCTTTTACAAAATAATAATAATAATAATAACTCGTAGGGTGTCTCAATGCTTGTTTCTTGTGGTTTCAAATTCACCTTACCTGTTGGTGTACCCTATTATGCCAGAGAGCCCTTTGTATAGAAGGGCTTGATCGAAGCTGATATAGGGAAACCCAAGGAATTTATTTCTAGGGACAGAAAGCACCAGACATCATCCCAGGAAGTGAAAAGGTGTTTTCTCTTCTTCTCTACAAGCTGGGCAGAGAGGAGATTCGACAAGACCACATTTGTTGAGATGCTTGGCCAGATAAGCATGTCCAGTAACAATTCGATTTACCTGGCGTAAGTTAGTTCTACTGAGGTATATGAGTTTACCTGATAAGTTAAGTGTACTGAGCACCAATTTAGAACGAGCACAGTCTGCTAGTTTAGACCATATATCATCATGTTTGTTCTTTATCCAGTTTCATACTTCTTTTTTAACAGTTTGATATGAAACTGGGTAAAATGGTTCTGTGCCAGACATGGGTAGTTGTGACGCATCTTTAGCTACTTTATCAGCTAGTTCATTTCCAGCAAAATCACAATGAGCTGGGACCCAAACTAAACTAATGGTATTATGGGCCTGAGCCAGAGAATTGAGATCTTGAGTACAGTTCAAAACACAGTTTTGTAACTTGACACGATTAGCCAGAGCAAGAATGGCTGATTGGCTGTCAGAGAGAATATATATATTCTTATCAAATATATTTTTAGCTAAGTGCTCCCTGGCGACCATATTGATTGCCAGAACCTCAGCTTGGAAAACAGTTGTTAGCTGACCAAGGTATAGGTGAAATCTAATGAAATCTTCTCCAGATTCCTTGGTTCTTATAATGGCTCCAGCTCCTGTGAAGTTAGATTTTGATCCATCTGTGTAGCTTTCAATTGATCCTGTTGGAATCAGGTCAGTTAGAGATTCTATCTCATTCCTTTTTGGTACATAAGTTGAGAATAGTTTATCTGAAACTATTGTTTTAGTAATTGCATCTTTGGGCATATAAATTATAGGGATCTCATTGCCCAAGTCCAGGCATATGTCAATGTGGCTTTTCAGGTGGCTTTTATGACTGAAACCTATCCTTTGGCACCATGTACCATTTTTATTCAACCTATACATGGCTTTAATTGCTTCTCCGATCAAGAATAATTTCAAGGGTTAACCTCACCCATACTTTGTCAGATTATCTGTAGGAATCTTTTGATCATTGACCATCATGATGTATGTTTTTTTTTTTTTTTTTTTTTTCAATTAAACAAGCAAATTTTTTTTAGATATGAGTTTGTCTGCCACAAAATTATTGTCGAAAGAGCTCAGAATATTTATGATTCTTGATGGGATTATTTTTCTAAAATTGCATAGAATCTGTGTGATTCCATTCAAATGTCGTTGAATCGGGATGATTCATCTCAAACTGAATAGAATCAGGGTGATTCCACTCAGACCTCACTGAATTGGGGAAATTCATCAAGTTGCATAGAATCATCAAGTTACATAGAAATATTTTAGGCAATGCAGGAAGGTTCCATTGGTGCCATTGCACAATGTGTTCTGGGAAATAATGTTGAAATATAGCGATACTCATGTTTGCTGTTGAGCTGTCCTCTTAGAATGAAACTGTATCCTTCAATTGTCCTGCTCACAATTCTGTGATCTTCATTCTTCTTCCACATTAGCCACTAGTTGTCTGTGACAGAACCTGTTACAGTAAAGCCTTCTGCTGCTCTAATCAGCAGTTGTCCTGGCTAGTGATCTACAATATAGTAATGGCCTGGCTTCTGTTTACTGATGTAGGTATACCACACAGTGCATGCACATTCTGGAAGAGTTGCCAATTCAGATAGGTAGATACAGTATGTACCATCCTATATTACGAAAATAAAGAAAATTTACTCCCTTCACCCCCAAAAAAAGCAGGTTAGTGAGAGAATTTCTGGTT
Source organism: Stegodyphus dumicola (assembly GCF_044657685.1). Classification (NCBI taxonomy): domain Eukaryota; kingdom Metazoa; phylum Arthropoda; class Arachnida; order Araneae; family Eresidae; genus Stegodyphus; species Stegodyphus dumicola. The sequence goes on from NC_140768.1 coordinate 180,551,587, forward strand.
GCCATTTCCAGTTGCATTCTTAGAAAAAAGATGGTGAATTTAAATCATCTGAAAAATTTCTAATTTATCACCCAATAAAAATACTGTCAGCATACGGAGGAAACCTTAACTACAGAAAGAAAATTGACACAAGATTACCTCATAACATATTATTCACGGAAGTATTCTTCATCAATTACCCAATTTATGTAATATGTGGTTTACATAAATTCATTCAAACATAAATGTAAAAGGCCGTAATATTCAAACTAATATCTCCCAATTAGTACTAGGACTTCATAAATAATTCAGCGGCCTAGCGGTAACGTCGCTGAACACTGGTAGTTCGGTCCGAGGTTTGAATCCCGCGAATGGGCTGGCTGCATGGGCGTTTTCGTGGTTTTCCCCATGTGTAACGTATATATGAGCCAGTTTCCCTTAAAAAGTCCTCCACGAAGGCATCCCTCCCTTAAGGCAGATAGCCCTCGAGTGCTTTGCCGTAATCTAATAATCCAAACCAAACTAAACCAAACCATAAATAATTCCCCCTTTCTCTTTTTTTCTTTTTGTTCAAAAAGTATTCACGAGGTTAAGTTTGTCACTTGTTTGTCACTATTTATTCACAACAAAGGGATCAACTGAGCTTTTAATCTCATATACATGGAAGTAGCATAATTAGAATGAATGTACAAAACACCGAGTGGTTTGAGAATGGTAGCGGTCATATCTGTTCTAATGTGTCTAGTTACAAGGCCATCTGTGATAATAAAAAGCATATAAAGCATATGGCTATATATTCCCTTCTAGACATGTTTGTTAGATGCTACTCACAATATCATTAAGATGAAGATTCAGATTCGCCTACCCTCAGCCTTCAAAATCAAGAAGTGTAAAAATTATCAAAGACTAGAAGTTCTCTTCACAAAAGTCCATCTTCATTGCATACTCTCCCACTACATGGCTCACAGTAGTATTAGCCATATTGAGTTCTTCCATGCAAAAATTTATTGGTATCATTATCTTAGGTCAGCAATAGATGAATGTGGTGGCAATAACAAATGGCAATCTACTTTCTGCAAACCAATTGCTGAGTTGCATTCCCACCAGTTCCATGTTTTTTGAACATTGCCATGTGTTCTAAGATTCACTCAAATAAAACTTCATTTTGAACAAATTGGAGCACTGGTGATTGCTTGGCAATATGTATAGTAAGAAACTAATAGTATTATCTTCATTGCTTGATAGATCTATGATCAAGCTGTAAACTCCAAAAAAATTCCTATCTTAAAACTGCAGATATAAACTGCTTATAGGCTTTCTTAAAACTAAGTGAAATCATGTGGTTGTAATAGCAATTATTTTGTGTTATGGTGCCAACTAGTTGCCTTTTTTGGCAAATTTTGGCTTTTTTCCATTAGCACATAAATACCAAAATTTTGACTTTTAAACTCAAATTTCTGTAAAGAAAAGTTATTTACAAATTAATGATTCATTTAAAATCTTAACTTTTTTATTTATATTAATTATATATCATCATATTTTATAGGAAGATGATGAGTGTAAAGAAGTGCCACGAATTCCAGATTTTCCTGAATTTCCTCAAAATTATCCTTTTGGTAATGGAAGTACAAAAGATCTTACATCAGGCCATACTTGCAAGTAATGATATGTTTATTTCGAAAAACAATGCTAGCCTCTTAAAAATTTAAAAATAGTAAAAAAAGGAGGAAAAAACTATTTGCTTTATTGAAAATCTACGTAAAAAATATATAATATTTCTGGAAAAAGAAAAATCGTCTTTAAAATAAATAATCTTTCTCTTCAAGTGTAGTTCTTAAGAATGAAAATTATATAATAACAGAGAAACATTTTTGATTAATTATAAGAAAATATTCATAAAACTAAAAAGAGGAAGGGAGTTAGGTGGTGTTACTACTAAAGTAGTATACTGAACATATTGAATTACTGTAATTTCGCGCGTATAGTCCGCGGACTATCTGTGTTTAAAATATTTGAAGCTGCGGACTATCCACCAGTGCGGATAATACACTGGTTGTTCACGGTTAAAATAGTTGAAATTTAAAAAACACGCTGTCGTGAACTGCCGATGATCAAATATAAAAAAAGCGCGAGATTCCAAGAAAACATTCGTATACATCGTATCGATAGTAAACCATAGAGCACAGTGCAGAACGAATGAGTAGTAGCAAGTAGAGCTTCTAAAATCCAGGCTGGCACATCAAGCGATGCCGGGATATGAGCACTCACTTAGCGCAACTAGAGTCTTGTATCCCAGTATCCTTCGCACTGCCGAGAGGGGGAAAAGTAGTTGATGCGTCAGCTTGGTTTTTAGGAGCCTTAGTAGCAAGTACCTGGAGTACGAAAAAAAAGTGTGATTCGTTTGCTTATAGCGTGGTTTGGCAACACTGAGTGAGTGGGGTCGAAGGTCACATTTCATTACCACTTATCACGAGGATAGCACGTTGCACAGTATTTTGTTTTCGTATTTTGTCTTTCATCTTCGATAACGTTGATGAAACATTGCCAGAGTTTTACTGCTGAGTTTCAACTCAAGGTAGTTGAGAAAGCTCAAAAAGATGGAAATAGAGAAGCGGGCCGTTATTTTGAAGTGGACGAGAAAGCGGTGAGAAATTGGCGCAAACAAAAGAATGTTTTAAAAAGCATGGGAAGAAAGCAATCCAATCGGCACGGAAAAGTAAAATGGACAACTTTAGAGGAAAATTTACTGAGATGGGTTCTCGACCAAAGAAATGCTGGACGCTCCATTTCAACAGTTAAAATCCGTTTCCGAGCGAAGTCCATGGCAGAAGAGATGCAGATAACGGATTTCAAGGGAGGAATAAATTGGGTTTACCGCTTCATGCGTCGTAAAAACTTGAGAGTTCGCAGCAGAATGACAATGTGTCAGGCTGTTCCGGACGACGTAGATGAAAAAAAAACTTCTTTCCTTCACTTTACAAGGAAAATTATTGCAGAAGGGAAGTATTCCCTAAAAAATATTATAAATATGGACGAAGTTCCATTAACATTTGATTGCCCACCGAATCGCACCGTCGATACTTGTGGAGTGAAAACAGTATCAATAACCAACAATAAAGTCAAGAAAAGACCCAATTCACAGTGAAGCTCACCTGCTATGCTGACGGCACAAAGTTGAAGCCGCTCTTAATCTTTAAGAGAAAAACAATTCCCAAGGAAAATTTTCCTCCAAGCGTCCTAATACGGTGCAATGAAAAGGATTGGTGCAACGAGGACATTATGCTCGATTGGTTTCAAGAAGTTTGGAAGAAGAGAGAAGGTGCCTTTTTCAATTCCAAACGAGTACTAATTATGGATTCCATGAGGGCACACATAAAAGACAGTGTAAAGGCGGAAGCTACAAAAAAAAAAAAAAAAAAAAAAAAAAAAAAAAAAAAAAAAAAAATCGGTGTTGAACTTAGCGTTATTCCAGGAGGTTTAACAAAAATCCTGCAACCTCTGGATATTAGCGTGAACAAAAGTTTGAAGTTCCACGTACGTTCTTGCTGAGAGATCTGGATGTCGGAAGGTTTACATACTTTCACAAAAGGAGGAAATATGAGACACGCTTCATACACTGCAGTTGCCGAATGGGTTGATAAATCCTGGAAAAGTGTTAAAGTGTCAACCATCCGATTATGATTTATAAAAGCCAGGATTGTTAGTGAAAGCGAGGAAATCACTGACAGTGAAGATAGTGATGCTAAAAATGAACTTTTGGACAATCTTCCCGAAAATATATTAGAACTGTTTAATTCTGATACTGATGAATCGGACTTTGAAGTTTTTCGTGAATGTAGTAGAATGTGTGATTAATTAATATATGATTTATTAGTAAGCACTGTGTTTTATTTGTATTTAGCATTTTATTTCTGAAGGTATATTAGTAAGTAAGTACTTTTTTTCTATTTATACTTAGTTCTTTGTTTCTAAAATACATTAATATTGCCGTATTAAAAAAACGTAATTTCGGACATATAGTCCACGGACTATGCGGTGGTGCCGACTATCTGACGATTTTTTAATTTTTTTTTATATAAAATCGTGTCTGCGGACTATATGTGCGAAATTACGGTAATTCCTCCCAAATCTAAATCTGTTGAACTATCACTGGATAAGGAGTGCTTTTCATATTCTCATATTTGTTCAATGTATTTATTTTAAATATTCTAATTAATTATAAAACCTACTGTATGTTATCTCAGTTTGTATGTAATGTAATATGCAGGGTGTTTCATAGATCATGGGACAAACTTGGAGGAGTGGTGGAGCATACTAAATCATAAATTTTTTTATAGGAATGTAGGGTCTAAAAAGACGGGTTAAGGCAGAACGCAAAAAAACGACATGAGAGGAAAATGTGTTTATGTACAAAATCAGTGCAAAGTACTTCTTTGTAGCAATACAGAAGTCACAATAAATGTTCAAAATTGCGACCACCAGCAGTAATACATGCTTGGTAATGTCGCAGAAGGGATTGACGAACATTTTGAAAAATGACAGGCATTTCACGCACACTTGCAGCCGCAATGACGAACGATGCTACGAGGTCCTCCAGTGAGTCAAAGAGAGTCTCGTAAATGATACTCTTCAGATGGCCCCATAAAAAAAAAATTCCAAGCTGGATAAATCTGGCGAACGGGGTGGCCATTGAGCGGGCCTACCACAGCCAATCCATAAGCCTAGAAATGTCCCATCCAAGTGATTGCGGATCTGCACGTCGTTATGGGCTGGTGCACCATCATGCTGGAACAACATGCGATCACGAATGACAGCCGGAATATCCTGCAGCTATTCCAATAGCACCTCTTGCAGAAAAATATGATAACATAAGTCATTTGTATGTGCAGGTAAGAGGTGTGGACCTACGAGGTAGTCGTTAACAATCCCCCCCCCCCACGTTCACGGAGAAGTGGGTTTGGAATGCATGTGGACATGTGGCGTGTGGATTATGAGTTGACCACACATGCATGCTGTGGCTATTGAAGATGCCGTTCTGTGAGAAAGTTGCCTCGTCCATGAATAGCACATCCGATGGGATATCCGCCTGTGCGGCACACTGCTGCAAGAACCAATGACAGAAATGAACTCGAAGAGGATAATCTGTCTCTTGCAATGCTTGGACTCTCTGCAAATCTTATGGGTGCAAACCATTTTCATGGAATGCTCTCCAAACGTGGAATGACTCAGCTGCCGTGTAATAGCTCTTATACAACGTGTAATAGCTCTTATACTTGTCTGAGGTGATTCATGCACAATGTTCAAGATGGATTTTTCAATGCGAGGTTGTCGTGCACTTCTTCTTCCACTCCTAGTGTCAGAGGTGGCTTCAAATCACCTGTTTTCACCAATGCAACCTTTACGAACATTGTGTGCTTTGGCATATGCCTGTTCGGAAACTATTCCTGGTACAACCGTAGCGCTGCTCTGCCATTCCCATTACACCATGCATGAGATGCATGTCAGCTTTTTGCCTGTGCGTAAACTCACCCATCACGTTTGACATCAGAGTTACGAATGATCCTCTGATGCATCGGATCGTTTTTTGTCTGGCTCACTACCGCCCTCTACTGCTGCATTGCCAGCCAATGACAGCTGTAGTTCCTATTACTGTTAGTGTTCCCTTTTTTGAATATTTATTGTGATACTGTATTGCTGCAAAGAAGCATTTTATGTTGATTTTGTACATAAACACATTTTCCTCTCGTGTCGTTTTTTTTTTGTTCCTCCCTTAACCCGTCACTTTAGGCCCTATATTGCTATACAAAAAATGCATGTTTTAGTATGCTCCACCACCCCTCCAAGTTTGTCCAATGGTCTATGAAACACCCTGTATATATACATAACCTTTGTATAACATGGTAGATACCCAGGCAGCATGCATTCATAAATTGTACGAGAAAAATACATGCAATTTACGAATGGCCCTTCATATAAAAAATGTTCAAGTTGAACGTAAAAATATCATGAAAAGTGTCCAGTGGCAAATACTAGATATTTACGTATATTTTTTACGTTATATTATATGTAAGTTTTACATAAAATTTAGGTATATTTACACGAGAGACTGCTGTTCATTCGTAACTTTTACGTATAATATACATAATTTTCAGGGATTTACGTATATTTTTATTAAAAATTTTAAGTATATTTATTGCATATACGTAAATCTCTCCAATTTTTTTGCTTCGCGTATGCGTATATATTTAGTAAAAATTTAAGTAAATCTCCCCGATTTTTTACTGTATATAAACGTATATATTAGAAAGAAATTAAGGTAGATATTCCCCATATTTTATGGTACAAAAATGTATATGACATTTTTGTACCATAAAATATGGGGATTTGATAGAAATTAACGTAGATATTCCCTGTATTTTACGGTACAAAAACGTATGTATTTGATAGTACTTGACCTAAATCTTGCATATGCGAATGACTTTGGTAAAAATTTAACCCCATGTCTTCTCCTCTTTACTGTGTATAAATGCATAAAAATTTTTGCATAAATCTCCAATTACCTTTTTACTGCATTTTTCGTAAAATGTACTTTTGGCGAACGGCTCATATTTTTGATATAAATCTATGCAAAAATTTTCTGCATGTTATGATTCAAAGGTAAAATGTCATTTTTATATCAAATTTTTACATATCTACCTTTTAGGTATGTACAGCAATATGGAATATATATAACTGGAAAATTTAAATGCACTAGTAAATGCAAAAAAATAAATTTCTATTAAAAAATTATGTAACACTTAAAGGCTGAAAATCACTTTTAATATTTCATTTCAAAGTGACTACAAAATATGCAATAAATTTCGTAAAAATTTAATTTCATACTATCACACAGTAAACTTCAATTATATATCTTACACAATGCCTATAATTTCAAGTAAAAAATACCTAAATATTTGTTTAGAATTGTAAGGTTAAGAGAGTCTTTAATGGCTATGTTTGTATTTATGTACATGAGAAAAAAATTAATTTTGTATTAATTATATTGCATTAGCCTTTCCAATTTTACTCCTACATATAGTAAAGAATATTTACTTTCTTATAGATAACATGTTTCTTAAATAAAGAGTAAGCAGAGAACCAATCGCAACACCATATACATATAACAGAATACTTCATAAAGATATACATGACATTAACATACGTATATGCATTAACAGGTTATTTTACACATTTCAATAAACCTGAAACCAATACACAATCAAAAGTATTATCTGTAAATTCCTCCCAAATCAGAATACAAATCTTTAATTATGATAACAATGGCATCTCAGTTTGCAATATAAAATATTTTCTACATTCATGTGCATTCTCAGCAAAACAAGAAAGCTGAATAACAATAAAATCATAAATACCATAAAAAAGCCATGTAGAATGATAGCAATACTAAATGAAGTCTTCCTTCAAAAATCAATTTAAATTCAAAAATTTGCCTTCCTATTTAACATCTCAAAATAGGGTTACTGCTTTCACTAACTAAATTTTCTGTCTTGGCAAAATAAAAATTGTCATTTCTGTTGCAGGAAATATTTGCTGCAAACTTTGCATGCAAGTAATCCAGTGAAAAAAAAATTTAATTGTGGCTTGAATATTTTCTTTATATATGAAAAATATATGAAAAATTCCCACATAATATTAATTTATGATCCACATAAAGCTTTTCACCTCTACCATCTGACGCAGCTATTTTAAAATATATATGCAGAATTTCAGCCCCAAAATTTCTGAATTAGATACCCAAAACATAATTCTACGTAACTGTTAATTTATGCATTTGCTTGCACATACTTAAAATGAATTATACACACAAAAACTTAACATATTAACTTTAATAAATTCTTAATTAGCAGGATGACTCAATTAAGGCAAAATATAAAAGAAATCTACCTGATGGAATAGTTTTAAAAGATATATTTAAAAAAAGCTAAATACTGTTCTCATTACACATGGCAGAAATTGAGTAAACTGTATGCAGCTGGATTATTTATTAGAAATAGAAGTTAGGCCAAAGTACCAGTTCTGGAAGGCTTTAACCATTTGGGTGCAAAGAAGCATCTCAATTTAAAAAAGAATATAAGCTATTAGAAGTTTATAACTTTTACAATCTAGTACAAATATTAGACGCATAAACAATACTAGATGCCATTATTTACTTGCATATTCTTTGTGTACTTTACTCCTTAATTTTTCAGGATATGATTTAGAAACAGACTTATGGTAAAAATGTATACTAGTAAAAAGAATACTGCTGAAACTGATAAGTCATTTGAAATGTATAGTGCAAAGAGGGATGAAATATGTGACTAAATATGATAAATCAGATTACAATAACATTAAACAAATAACATGAAAAACTGAAAAAAGAAATTTTATTTGAAATTATTTTTTAACTCGTGGAAAGACAGACAGTATTTCCAACTTATTAAATTCAATTAGACCTTACCTTTGTCAAACAAATATTGGTACTTTTCCATTTTGCCGGCGCAAGTGATAAAGTTGCCCAAAATTGTACAACCGATGCCAAACGAAATATCCTTGCTGGTAACCTTTTACGTCTCATTTTCAAAATAAGTTGCAGCCATTTCTATCAAGTTTGAATGTTTCTTTCAATACTGACATACAATTACATAGAATTTTTACCTGATAGTTCAATTTTATGTCCTAAGGCCATTCGCAGTAATAATAAATTAGGATGCAATCACACAGCTCACCCGAAAATATAGAAAAGGTAAAGTCAAGGGTTAAATTCATCAATTCTAATAAGAATGCACTAGCGAAGTAAAGCACTGCAGTTTTACATAATTTCTGAGTACGAAATGAAATAATTCTTGCATTTAAACTTGTATTCCAAATTAAGATTTAACTTGAAATTAATGTAGATAATTACTGAGAGAATTAGTGCAGTTTACATGAGATGAGATCACTTAGGGTCATGTAATATGAAATGGCGAATCAGGATGTTGTACCATGAAAGCATAGTAAATTCTTAATCTCTTTTTACAAATTAATTGTCTTTATTTATTGTCATTTTACAAAATTTTAAATGATATTAAAATGTTTATGCCTTTAAAATAAAAATTTCATAGAACTAACATTTGTTAACATTTTTTACGTGTATACTGTGTGTTGTTGCCAATAAAGTCTGCTTGGCAAGATTTGCGCCAGTGAAATGGAAAAGTTCCCTAATATTTTGTATTTTTCTTATAATTTTCATAAATTTAATATCTTAGGGAGGCTTGGTAGCACAGTGGTTAGTGCGTCACACAGCAGCACTACAGGTCCGGCGTTCAGTTCCCAGGCTGGGCAAGGTTGACTCAGCCTTTCATCCCTTGAGTGGGTTGATAAAATCAGTACCAAGTTCCATTGGGGACTAAACTCCAGGGGGCCTGCAAGAAGCTGACTTCTTATGCACAAACACCACGGAGTTCACTGTCTAGAAAGCAGATATCAAGGCACTGCCAGCCATGACCCTCTAAGGGCTGTTTGTGCCATCCAGTTTAGTTTTTAGTTAAGTTTTACTATTTTAGTAATATAAAAATACATTTGTAAGAGGTTTGGTTTAGGTTTATTTAATTATGACAAAGCACAATAGGGCTATCTGAATAAGGTGAGGGATGCCTTCGTGAAGGACACTCTAAGGGAAACTGGCTCGTATATACGTTATGCATGAGGAAAACAACGAAAATGCCTATGCAGCCAGCCCGTTTGCGGGATTCGAACCTCGGACCGAACTACCAGTGTTGAACAACTTTATCATTGGGCCGTTGGTGAGCTTTCTGATACAAAGGACCTGTGTGTGCAGGATAGCCTTCGAAATTAAGAGAGTTGTATTTAAAATGGGTGCTAAACTAAAGCTGCTTTCTTGCCTAATTTTATACTATTGAAAATACCGGTAATTGTCAAAATTATTCGTAATCAATATGTGCAAGATTATTAATGAGCTGCCAAACCGCAGTTAACCATCTAATATATTAAATTCAACATTATTATTTTTCTTTCTGAATGTCAGGTTTTCATTGTTTCTGCCAATATATCTGTAACAGGACATAAAGATTAATTGAGTTAATGTAGAATAGAAAAATAGCTTGCAACATATCCAACACGAATTAGTGGCAGTACTTCATTCTCTAGAAAAACATTTTAAATTATTATACTTAAACAAAAAATTTATATTTGTTACAGCAAAACATCATTAACACAATTAACCAGAGCTGAATGCAAATCTAGTTTTACTCCATTCTTGAAAACTAGTTTATTACTTTCAATTTAATTTTAAAATAATAAAAAAAATAAGGTACATACTATGATGACTACATAGATATCTCGCCCAAACTGGCAACCCTTGTAGGTTATACAGGTTAACCCTAACATAGGTTATAGAGGGCACTAAGATAGAGAGCAGTAATCCCACACTAGGGACTCTAACATTTGGTGGGAACAATTTGAAAAGTGAAACGGACATTTATAGTGAACCAACGCAAAACGAAAACAATAGTCCTTTAGGGACAAAGCCCCTTTGGACTAATAAATAAACAGCTTTTTGCTCCTTTATTTTCCCTTGTAAAAAATAGCCATGCAGAATATTTTTAGAAAATAACAGTAATTTAAGCATGCATTTTCCACATATTTAACACAATAATTCATTTTAGCCCTGTTGCAATACTGGAAAGGTACTCCTCTGTTATCAGGACGGGATTCAGAAATTTACAATGAAACATCGAGATATGAGGAAAGTATGAGCGAAAAATTAGTCTCTAAATACGAGCATTGACTTGAGTAACGAGCAATGAGCAGGCTGTTAATATGGGTGGCGCCATTTCCCTATCCGGCTCAACTCGGGGAATCCCCTCGTCAGATCATTCAGTGTTCTTTTATATATGTGTTTGTGCACTTGTTAGTTAATTGTTTTGACATTTAATGTGAAAATAATTACTTCAAGATGCCTTCCAAGAAGATTGTTGCCTCAGATAGTGCTGCAAAGAAAAATAAGGAGGCCATGGCTGTCGATATTAAGAAAGAAATCATAGATAAACATAAGCATGGAGACGGAATTGGCGAAGACTTGGGGGCTTTCGACATAAAAAAAAATCTACATTATTCTGAAGAAGCAGGAAGAAATTAAGAAACTTGATATAGCCAAAGGAGTTACCGTTGCTTCCAAGCACCATAAAAAAACTCCCAGATGTTGAGAAGCTGCTGTTGGTGTGGACTAACTAGACGCAGTTAAAAGGTCGGTGACAGAAAGTTTAACTATGGTTATATTATTTACCAGTGTTATTTATTAGGGAAAATTGACTTGATATTGAAATGTTGATATTTTTGGGGTGTGGAATGAGTTAAATGGATTTCCATTATTTTTAGTGGGGAGCTTATTTCTAGATACGAGAAATTCGCTATGCCAGTTGAATACTGGAACGAATTAAACTCATATCTCGAGGCTCCACTATAGATATGCAAGCACGTGGACGGCTGTTTGCACATTTTTTAGATGATTTTGGTAAGCGGTTATAAAAAGTCGTTTGCTGCAAAAGAAGTAATTGCAATCGTACTATGTTTTCAAAAGTCAAAATTATCGTCTGTGGCTTGAAATTTTTGTTTTTATTCAAAATGGCGAATTTAACAAAGCAGTGGTTCGAAGGCTACATTTACGCTCTTTCCGAAGAGAAATATGCATACTCCGTTATCCAAAAACCATGTGAGAGTCATGGTTTTGTGATATCTAAAGCATCGATAGGTAATATCATCAACAAGAAAGGAAAAAAAAACGTAAAATTGGAGCCTCAATTGGAACAAAAATTCCAAACAAATATCCAAGGAAAAAACAGACATCTTCAACTATTGCAAAGGTACGTTGTTTAATGTTAGAAGAAAATCTCCCTAGTCAAAGGACAGTTGCAAAATCATTAAAATGCTCGATGTCCACTGTAAACAAAATGATAAACATTGATTTAAATCTTAAGAAAGCGAAAAAATGCAATGTGCATCGTCTTCTTCCAAAGCATATCGCTCAACACAGGACACGCTGCAGAATTCTATATGAGAAACACTTATCCAAAGGAAAATGGAAAACAATTGTCACAATAGATGAAGTATGGGTGTATTTAAATAATTGTAACAAAAAAAGAGCCATTTATTATTATAAAAGGGGAGAAAAAAATTTAAGTACATGGTTAAAGAATCGAAAGAAAGTTTTTCTAAGGGATTCATGATTGTTGCTGGTTTTTCTTATAATGGCAAGTTAAAAATAGAGAGTGTGCAAAAAAATGTCAAGATTAACTCCAAATACTATCAGGAACATATTTTATCGCCAATTTTTTCTGAACGACATACCATCGCTTTACCCACAATGCCATCAATTGAGACTCCATCAGGGCAAAGCTACCAGTCACACATCAAAATCCACTGTAAATTTCCTAAAAGAAATGGAACAAAAAACTGGCCATAACCCATCAAGGCCATAACCCTTCATTGATATCCCTACTAAATCTCCCGATGTGTCACCTATGGATTTTTGTGCTTTCGGACTTTTATAAACTGCATTATCCAAATGTTGTCCCAAAACCCTAACAGGACTCTGGAAAGCTGTTCGGGAGGAATGGGATAGAATACCTCTTCTGGCGCTTCAAAAGACATTATTATCCCGGAAATTGCAGTGTCGAAAGATAGTTCAGAATAAGGGATGTCAAATAGAACATTTAAAACACAAGAATTTTATGTAATTTAGTTTTGTGAATACAATATACATTGTCTAAAAAATGTGTGAACAGCCTCTGTATATGCATGTATGTGCATATATGTGTATGAGTATACACATACATGAATAAAGAATATACACATGCACACACGAGCACCTACGTTTAAAAATGCATGCATATAGACACACATTTCTGAATCTGGTCCTGATAAGAAAAGAATACCTACATGAATCATAGGATTTTCATTAATCAGTTTTATTAGAATTCTTAAATGCAGAGAATTTCATCTTCACTATCCGAAAATTCAGTTTCATTTCCAGCTGAAACAATATCAGGACAATCTCATTTATATTATTTCCCTCTAACAACTGAACATTTTTAAAACATTTTCTATTCCATGGAAAACTAATGCTACATTAAACACCTATTTTCTAAATGTGAAAATTTTAAGTTATCTTAGAAACTGTAATCATTCTTAAAAAAGTTTGATCTATGCAGATGTTAGATCAATAAAATTACTTTCCTGTGAAAAAGTAATATGGCGTTCAACAGCATGATTTTACAGATCAAGATATACTTGAAAATTCCTGAAATGTTTTATTTCTTGGTATCTCACTAAGCAAGAATTGTATAAATAAGACTACCTCTCTTAAAAAAAAAAAAAAAAAAAAAAAAAAAAAAAAAATTTAGTAAATACTATGAAGAAAATTCGTTACATTATTTACATTTTATAATTAATAGAAAATAAATCATTTCTTAGCTTATCAGAATTTATTTTTGTCACATTCATAAATAGTACTAACGTAAACAAACATACCATTATTATTTCAATAACTATGAAAGAGAAAATCCAAATCTGCGTCTTTGATGGTCTAGTAGATTGGACGTCTCATTTACTACAGTTCAACAGGGTGCTGACTCACCAGACTGTAATATATATATATATATATATTTAATTTACAAAGGAAAAAGCAACAAAAATATAAACAATTTCTTGGTTTTATATAAGCATTTCTGCACATTTACAATTTTCACTTTTTTAACTATCTAGTTATATCAAAATACATCATTTAATAAAATATAATTCAAATAATTTAATATATTTTAGATCAAATACTAACTTTTCAATAAATATTTTCATGCAATAATCAACATAACTATCAAGTTTTGACTTCGAAAATTATGTTTAGAGAAACCTGAAGCTGCAGTAAATAGTAATAAATTTATTCAAAACTGAAAGTAAAGCATTCTTACTTTATTTTCTTTCTTTAATTATGGCAGATCTTTTAAAACAACAAAATCAAACAAGCAAAAAAGAAATTCATTCATGAAAGTACTTAAAGAAAACTTTATATATTTCAGTAATTACAAGTGCCTGAAAATTCAGTATATATAAAATAAAATGAACAAAGATTTGGAACAAAGTACCTGTGTTTCTATCACATAAAATTTCCAGTTTTAATAGCACAATATCTTTGAGTTAAAGATTATATATTAAAGCAAATTTATTAAACTAAATTCAAAAATAAGAAATTAAATTATTTTTAGGGAAAACACTAAGCAAATAAAAAAATTTGAATTTCATAAATAAATTAAAGTTACGTGCTTTATTTTTTGGCATAAGGTAGATAGATATTTCCAGAACAGATTTCTGAACAATTAATCCTGTTAATATTGCCTTTCTTTTACCATTAAAAGCTATTTCCTGCTTAATTACAGTATGCTTTAAGATGACTATTAAAACCTTTGAGTAAAAATAATATAACTATAAAAAGGTGAGACATATACAAACAGGAGTGACACAAACAGTAAGAAACAGCCAAGTGCAAATTTTTTTTCAATTTATTGATTTGATATTCTGTGTCATTAACAATACCAAATGCTGAAAATGAATCATTAGGCACGTGCACAAAAGAACAACACATGGAAAATCGTATTTCCTACAAGATGCTATTTATAAAATTTTACATAGGTGAAGAAAGTATGACTATTAAACACTGAAAATATAAAATGTTCACTTACTTTCTTCAAATAATTAGTAACATGGATGGATTCAGTCACAAATGCCAGTCCACGAACATTCTTTTCGCCGCCATTTCTGACTTCAACTTCACAAATATCCCGCCACAACTGGAAGTGGAAAGTGTCTGCTTTGCTATTGGTCAATGAACAAGAATTGCAACGCTTTGTTTTTTCTTTATACTTAAACATATTAAGAAAGCCTCTAAATTAGCATCTGAAATAAACTTATTTTTGCATTATATAAGTTTATATTCACAGCATCTCTGTATTAAAGTAATAATTAAATATTTCTAGGAAAAATAGAAATGTCTGTGTATGCACATGCTCAGTGTATAATCATAAATCCGGTTAATTTTTATAAGTTAGTGTAACATTAACCATGTAAATTTTGAGTTCATTTAACTGGACCCTTGTACTTATTCTGTAGATCTCGATATTAAGAATGTCTTTAACTGTTTCAGGAAAAATATAAAATATAATATAATTATTTATTTACATTATTTATTTATTTTTCCTCATATAAAAATTATTAAAATCGCTGTATCATTTTTCCCGTACATTAAACAAAATTAAAATATTGTAGCCTCATGTGATTTTTATAACAAAGATTAAAGGAACTGAAATATACGTAAAATATCAGGATTCAGCTTGCAATTTCTAGAGTTATTATTATTTTAATTAAACAAAAATATTAGTATATCTTTGATTGTAATTAATTACCTTTGGTCTACATTAAACTATTGTTCAAGAAATTAAACATTTTCGAGCATCTTCTGTTCTATTTATTATTTTATTCCTCAACATGAAAGATTTGCTAGTCTTGTTCCCATTTAATTAATTGCCCACATTTGCTAAATAAAATAAGGCGAGTATTGTACCAAACTCAGTAAGTACACAAATTTAATATACAGCTTATTCCAGTTAAATGGGTAATAGGATTTTCATAAAATAAATTAAATTGTGTAAGTTAATGTAAGTGTTGATATGAATAAAAATAACTAATTTGATATAAGAAAATAAATTATTTTGAAGATTTTTAAATTAAGAAAATACTTGTATATTTTTTTGCAAAAATGCACATCAAGATTTAGCTCACATGTTAAAATTCATAGAAAAATTTTAGCCTCATATTAGAATGCTAGAATAATGATTAAATTAATTTAAATTTATATGAAATATCATGATTGTTTTCAAATTCGTAGAAGCTTTTAACCAGAGGAAAATCAAATTTAAACGTAAAAGTGATTCAAAAACAGAAATAATTTTGATAACACAATAAAATGCTGTTGGAAAAAAATATTTGCATACCTTTTTTCATGTTTGTGAAAAAAGGAAAACAAAGTGAAATGCCAGAAGTACACTAAATATTTTGAATTAATAAACTTCATTTTCAATCTTTTTAGACTTCGTATAATATCCATAAAAGTGACGAATGAAATATACCATAAAGGCAGTAGTTTCTTTCAGTACATTTGGATTCATATAATATCCGTAAGAGTCATGAATGAAATATACCATAAAGGCGGTAGTTTTTTTCGGTACATTCGGATTCATATAATTTTCGTAAAAAATAACGTTTGGAAAATAACGATAAAGAGTCAACAGTAATTTCAGCCTTTTTTATTTGTATAAATTTCTTAAAAATAACGTGCAAAAAATGTCATACCCTTATTTCACCAAAATTATACATATATTTTTGGAGACATGCTGCCTGGGTAGGTTCCTAGAAAATGCCGTGTTGTGTGAAACTGTGTTCTATGAGACCCAGAGCCAGTATAAAAAGGGGGTAGCGTTCCGAAAACGTACTAAAAACAATTTTTTAAAAATTATACATAAAGAATTTAATTTTTATTAAAAGTGTATATGTATATATAACACAAAACAAAAAATATTACATATTTTAATTTAACGCAACTTTAGATTAATAAATTTCTTCATTGTCATTGCTCAGTATAATCAACTGAGAATGTTTTTTTTTTGGTGAAATGAGATTGCTTTTACTTTCAGAATTTCTTTCTTCATTTAACGTTTTGGCATTTTCTTCCCTCTTTAAAAAATCTCTAATTTTACTTTGCTTACTAGTTCTTGCCGGGTCATTTAAAATTTCTTAATATAGAGCTAGACAGTTTTACAGCTCTCTTTTGAATATTCAGATTATTTCAGTGGAAAGGTCTGCACTCAAGAAAAATAACTCGAGATTTTCAGCTAAGAGTAGGCCTTCTTTTAATTTTTTTAATGTTAAATTGTTAACTCCACAATCTTCATCAGTGGTAGTGTCCTCGGAATCGATTTGATTTACAGCTTCGGATGCCACTGTCAAATCTTCGTCAATTTCTTCTTCCGCTAATAAATCTTAAACATCATCAATAGCCATGTTCACAAAACCTTCACCTCCGATTGATTTAGCAAGTTCTAATGTGCTACCAATTTCATTTTCTGACGATTCACGCACGTTTTCTATTTCAACTGAAGAGGGCTATATCTTCTAACATGCATTTAACATTGATGCTTTCAGTTCTTTCAGCGACAAAGATACGATGTCGATTCAGTTCTTGATTGGAAATTTCTTCCAAGCTTCCATTACATTAATTGATTTTGAATCAATTATTTCTAAAATCTGCTATAATGCTCTTCTTATGTAATATATTTTAAAGGTAGAAATAATACCTTAATCCAATGGTTGGAGTAACGAAGTAATGTTAGGTGGTAGGAACAATATTTTGAGATTGGAATGATTCAAATCTTGTGGATGACATGGAGCATTATCTAATAGTAATAAGTGGCTTGAAGCTCATATTTTTCTGCCTTAAATAATGTTCAGCATCTGGCACAAAACAATTTAAAAACCAATCTTTAAATATATTCCCAACTACCCAAGCTTTTGGATTTGCTTTCCAATATACTGGTAAGGTTTTTTATTTACGCCTTTAAGCACACGGGAATTTAATGATCTATAAACTAATAAGGGTTTTGTCATATAATAAAATTCCATAGTTAAGAATACACTTAAAATTCTAACTGTATGTTCTTTTCATTTTTAATGACGACCTTCTCTTATTTGGAAGTACGTGGAATTAAATCCACAGCCCCGTAGTCAAGTTGTTTTTCCCGCCTTTTCTACACATACAGTTTTAGAATGTTCTGGAAATATTTAAAACGAACTGGATTGGCTGACGTCATTTCTTTGAAGCTCCGCCTTTCCAGAGGCTATAAAAGGACTCGCAAAAGAATATCGGGGGCTTTTCTTAAATGTCATGAGGCAGTAAACTTCATACAAAAAGTTATTAGTATTTTTATTTACTTCGGATATCTGATTTTGTAACTGCTATTTCTCCTGAATAATAATAAATGGATCCTGTTTTTTAAACTTATTGTCTGATAATTTAAGCTATGACTACATTTATGATTCTTCACCAATCTTTTATTCTGGACAAAAGCTGGTACATCACAAGGAGTTGACAGGATAGGTGTACCCAAAGAGTAATTTCAATGGAAGAGGAAGAACTTTTAAGTGCAAGTTGTGTCTGTTTTTTACAACTGAAGAATTGTGAATTGTGATACAGCTTTGTCTTTGAATTTTGAGCGCATCTCTTAGTTAGAATCGCATGATTTGGATATCGTCTGCTGGAAAGAAGCTGAAGAATTTCAATCATTTATGCTGTGTTTTTTTTTTAACAGCACACAAACGAGCAGGATTAAATAGTGTACTCAGCAGCCAAGTAAGAACATATTCTTAGAAATTATAATGTAAAACAACTTCTAACTACTGCCCATCACCCCCAGACAAATGGGTAAGTAGAGCATGTGAACCAAACCCTAGTAACTCGTTTAAGATGTAAAGTAAATTCTACATCATCAAAAATTCTATGGACGAAAATTTTGGATCAAGTTATTAGTGAATATAATAATTCCCTTCATTCGGTAACTAAATTCACCCCTGCATATCTTCTACTCGGAAAACTTCCTTTCGATTCTCCCCTAGATCAAAATACTTACCCTCCAGTTGACATAGCAAGAAAATTAGCTAAAGAGAGAACTATTGAATATCATAAAAAGGAATAAAAGTCGTTATGAAACAAAATTTGCAGATGTAGATTTTCAACCTGGTGATCTAGTTTTATTTGATGAATTTGAATTTCCGAATACACGTAAATTGACACCCCCTATTCTGGACCATACCAAATTGTCAAAAAATTATCTGAGGTTAATTATGAAATTGATAAAAAGAATTACCACACAAAGAAGCCTACTGATATTGTCCATGTTTCCAGACTACGACACTACCAAGACCCAGAAAATTTTAAACTACATCACCAATAGGTAGACACACCTTCCTTTTGGTAAACGCTCAACTGGGGTTGCTACTAAAGGTAATTAGAGCACCTCTAATTATTTAATGTTTAATTTTCTGTGTTGTTTTGTATCTTTGTATTTATTTTGTATTTATGTGTCAATTTTTTGGCAACAACATTAATGGTAATTATAAAATACTATTGAAGTTGAAAGTTGTGTTGAACGACAATGCAATATATGACATAATTGTCATCGTCGATAGTAAAAGGTAAAATATGAGTAAAATTATTGTGTAAAATTATTGTTATCAAAATAAGTGTTTTATATGAATAAGTTGTCAAAATAAAATACTGTAAACAAACTAAAAGTCAAAAGGAAATGTTAAGAAATTAGTCAAGTATTGCAATTGTCAATGATATGAAGAAAAAAATAGAGGAATAAATCACCTCAAATAGAAATTTTTAATATTAAAGCCACAGCGAACTAGAAATGAAAGATTTGTAAAATAAGAACTGCTCTAATGTTTTGCAGCAATCTCTAAAGATCTGTATCCAGACCTGAAACTGTTCTCGAGAAATGTTTTCCCAATACTGCATGCATAATGTTATTTTTCTTTATTTTCTATAAATGTCAATATATTAAGATATATTATTTATGATTTATATATTGATATTATTATTGACTGTGATATAGTGAGAGTGTCTATTTAAGATTAATATTATTGTAACTCGAATTCTGGATGTGAGTTCTTCAAATGAATTAAGCAATTATTTGAAATATTTTTTCTATTTGGAATGTCTTGTGGTCGAGGCGCCCGGCTTCAAGCCTTTCAGATGGGGGAATATTTGTAATAATAAAATTCCATAGTTAAGAATACACTTAAAATTCTAACTGTATGTTCTTTTCACATATATATATAAAGGTTCTTCTGGGCATTTTTTCCCTCCAAAGCCCAGTTTTGTCGACATCGAAAACTTGAACTGCTGTGTATCCCTGTTCTTCTATAATATTTTGAAATTGTTCAGGAAACGTCCTAGCAGCTTCATAATCAGCTGCTGCAGATTCTTCTTGAATTCTTATTCAATGAACTGCAAAACGCTTTTTGAAATTTTTGAACCAATTTTTACTTACCAGAAAATCTGGGTTGACAGCACCATGCTCTTTGAGGTGCTTGAAAATTTTAGTGCTTTTTGTTTAATGATATTATCATCCAACAAAATTCTTTTTTGACAGCTATCATCAATCCAAATGCTAAGTGCCTTTTCCATCTTCTCAATTACTGGCGCCCCCGAGAGCGAACTGCACGTTTTGCAGATGTCGAAGGTCCTGCAGCAACTGTACTTCTTCTTATTTCTTTTTCATTTTTCTTAATAGTGTTTCTTCATTCCATTTAAAACTTTTTCCAATGTGAGATGCCTTTTCTCCTTTTAAAAGACGGTCCGAGATTTGTATCTGTACTTCTGAAAAAATTAATTTCCTCTTAAACATTGTTTTTTTATCTTTATCGAACATGTTTGGGAGCTGAAACTTAATGTCTTAAAGACGAAAAAGTTATTCTTTAACACACCATGGCTCGCGCAGACTGCTGACCAGCAGTGTGAGACACTTTTGTTTTCAGGCCACAGAGACGAAGATTCGAATTTTGGAAGTCGAATTTGCAGATCGTGCATTTTAGAGTTCTTATTGTGACCTCACGTTATTCACCTTCTGCGTTAGTGAGGTTTTTTTCATTGTTATCTGGGGACATTGGTTCATACGGGTCATCTGAGGAAATTTGTTCTTATGGGTACTGGATCTTGGAAGACAGCTGGCAGAACTTACAAAATGAAAATTCTTATGTGTTAAATGACTATATATATGCTTTGTGCAATATGGAAAAATTTCATGCAGAGTTGTTAAATTTTTTCAGATTGCTTGGCCAAATTTCTTATCGTGTTAGAGCGAAACCGTGTTGTAGGAGGGTTCTCGCAATTTATGAATCGTGTTGTAGCGAAACCGTGTTACAGGATACCATGTTGTAGGAGGGCTACCTGTATTTAGACCTTCGTATCTGGAACAGAATTTTTATTTAATTTTCATTCCGATTTTTACATTTTAATTTACTATCATTATATATATATATTGTAAAATGCTGTCTAAATTATTTAGGCTCTGTAATTAATATCTATGTTGAGACTGTGTAAAAATACATTTGAAAAGAGTTATTTTCATAAGCATTATCTCCAAAGTTCTTGAGCTGTGTTGATATATTACAAACTAAACTACTTAAATTATTTTTATCTTCCTATCTACTTCTGGAATTCTGTGATAACCAAGTGTTACAGATTTAAAATAATGTTTCCAGGATCCACATTTAAAAATTAAAGAATATTTTAATATTATATTTCTTTATGAAATGGATTATATTTTTGGCTAACTAAATTATTTATCTGGAATAGTTTTTAGCAGAAAATCCTGCCTAGTATAAAATGGAAATAATAAAGACAGTAGGGCTATAATATGCATTTTTATTGCAGAAACAAAAGGAGCATAGTATGCCAATTTTCATTTTCATTATATATTTATTATATTAATGTGTTATGACCCTATATAGCAAAAGCATCCTTGGAAGTCCATACAGAGCTCCTTTTGCATTGCTTAATGATTGCATCTGGTGACTGTTATACAGCTGGTATACTTTTTAGACCATACATTTTTTTTTTTCCTGAAAATGAAAAACTTTGAAGACATCCAACGAAACTACCAATGGACTTACATATATTGCCTAGAAGGAAATGATTGCAATACCTTAACAAAAAATGGGAAGAAAAGCTATGCAGAACTTTAGGTTTAGGTTCCAGATGTTTATATAGCATTGAAATAAGCATTAAGATGATATCATTTCAAATATAAAATGATGTAATGTAAACACAGTGTAAATATTGTCCTGATATATCACTGATAAAATCTTGAATGCAAATGATAATAAACAATTTAACATTGATTTAAGTAAATGGAATATTATTTTGCAATAAAATTACGTATCATATTTTTACTAACCTTGTATGTGTACTGTTTAAAGGTTATAAAAATGACAGTGTGTAATAATCCTGTTTTTCATTTTGAAATTCCATTGGAAAATATTTATTAAGAACCAGTTAGTGAAATAAAATACTTTAATAATAATTAGTGTCAATTTAAAAAAAATTAAAAGCATGATTTCATTGATTAAACCATGATTTGATTGATTTGAAAGAAAGTTTCAGACATCAGCTATAGTTGATATATAAGAATGTATCAACAAGATGTCCCATTAATAAAATAGGGCATCCTTTATGTTCGCAGTTGTTGATCGTAGATTTATACTTCTGATTACAGAAGTGTTTTAAATGACAAAAATGTTCATTTTATACATGCCCTCAACCTGTCTCTTTGTATAAGTAATTTTACTTTTGACATTTCTGAAAGAAATCATGAATCAATGATTGTTAGTGTGGTAATATTTTTCAAATTCTGCATTCTCTTTATTAGTATGTACGTTTATTTGTATCTTGATGGGATTATTTGTCTAAGTGTTGGTAGGCCTTTAGTTTGTTTCAGTAAACAAAACACTCTGCTGTGTTATGACATCTTTCAGACTGTGCCAAGAAACTAATAGGTTAATAAGAAAGAAAAGCCATTTGAGATTAGTATAAGATCAGCAGTAGAAACTCATAAATTTCTGTTATTGTAATACAGGTTTACCATAGCATAAAAACAATAAAATTGTAACTAAAAATTTAATTCTAAATACTTTATAAAATGTACTTTTTTTTTTTTTTTTTTAAGTAAAAACTGCCATTTCTATTTATCTAGTTCTAGGGACAGTTTAATTCACTCCTGTTTTATAAAACATGTTAGTATCGATCTTTCATTAAAGAGTTTCAAAATTAGAATTTTATATACTTTATAATGCATTGTTTAACAGTTGTTATTACATGGATTTTGTGTTTGTTTTACATTTTTTTAATATTATCCATATTTTGTGTAAACTTTGCACTGAAAACTTTGTCATTTATTCCAGGGATGGCATAACACATGAAATGAAACCTGTAATGTTATCTCATGAAGCAGTGAGAAAAATATTGCTGAAAAGTATTGCTGCCATTTTTTGTCATGCTGGTTATGATGGTTGGTTTCTAAACATAATTTGGCATTTTTATTAAGTTATATATATTAATCTGTTACATAATAATTAAATTAGCAATTAGTTATGAGGCTTAAAGTACTGTTTTTATAGATTTACATGTTTATGTATGAAATATCTGTTAATGATTTTCCTTCTTTTTTTAAATTTAAATTTTAGATCACAGAAAAGTGTTGTGGATAATATAAAAGTAATCTGCTTGTCATAAACAAACAGATGAAAGTTTCAGGAAGAGAAAGAACAGTTAATGCTTTTATTTAGTTATTAAACAGGAGTTAACACAAAATATAAAAGAACATTATTTTTTAATAAAAGTATGGAGTAATGTGGAATTTTTTTTTAACCACTATAAAATTTGCAAACATCTTGCTTTTCTTTTTTACTTTTGAAGCAGGCTCTGAAGGGTATCTGATGGTGAAAAAACTTTATAAGAAATCATGTAGTTGTATGGTGTGTTGAAGAGGGGGGGTTCTGTATTTCCTGTTGCAGTAGGCCAGTCGGCAATATTTAAATTGCATTGTTAATTTGTTGAAGATGCGGCACAAAATCAAACTTTTTCCAAAATGACATGTCAATTCCTTTCCCTCATTTAATTCGATGTGTGAGATAATGCATAAATACCAAATTTTGTGAAAATCTCACAGCAAGCCAATTCAGAGATATTCATACTTTTAACCTTTAGCAAAAATTTAAAAAAAAAAAAAAAAAAAAAAAAAAAAAAAAAAAAAAAAAATCTTAAAATGAATGAATGGCTGAATGCTAAAATCTTTTGGAAATTATTAGTTTTGCATTTTATACATAAAATTCTTAGTTTTTGAAAATTACTAGAATTTCTTTAATCTGTGTATTTAAAAAATAGTTAAGATGTTAGAAAAATATTCAGAGGAATTTTTTGGAAAAGAATTTTTATATTTAATTTATTTGCTGATAAAATTTGATACTTCGAATCATCTCCCATATCAAAGATTTAGAAATTTTTATCATTTTATGTTTTTAATAATAATCTTCAATTCTTCAAATGTCTAGCTGCTCCAAAAGACATGCTAAATTTACTTTGTGATGTAGTTGAAGATTACTTTCATGGCATGATGCGGTTGCTAAGAAAAAATGTTGATAGACAGATGATTTCTGAAAACTTAGACATTATGGTATGTACTTTCTATTTTTAAAAAAAACATACATTTGCAGTGTCTTCTTAAGTCTATCATGTTTACACTGATTGTACTATTATACACTCTTTTGCAAAATAATTGAAGCACAAAGAAGGACTTTAGCGATAATGACGAAATTTGATATGCAAAAGCATCTTAATCGAACATGCAAATGATCAAAGTTTCAAGGCGAATGAGCTGGAATTGCGATCATAGCGCACATTTCTATTGTGCAATTTGCAAAGTATAAAACCAGTAACAGAGGCGGAAAATTTATCTTTTTTTGTTCCTGCCATTGTAATTCCGTAAAGAGGCAACTAAAGATGCCATTATGACGATATTGAAGGCCTTACGGACAACTAAACAACTTTGAACGTGATCGCATTGTAGGATTGCAGGAAGCTGGGTGGTCATACTGAGTAATAGGCTGCCACCTTCAGCATACAGACACTACTGTGCAAAGATGTTGGCAGCAATGGTTGTTACAAGGAAATTGCTGCCGAAATGAAGGCTCTGGAAAGCCAAGGCGCACAAATGTGAGGAAAGATAGGATGATTGTTCGCCAGACCTTAGCCGCACCAACAGTATCATTGTCGACTATTCAACACACTAAAGCCACATCTATACCTCCCGTGGTACCGTCCACCATCTCGAGGCACTTGTCTGAGGCGGGGTTACACTCACACAGTACATTCCCTTTTAGACATTTGACCTTTTGACCCCACAACATCGGCGGAGTCGTCTGGAGTGGTTTTGCAGCTGATCATCATAACTGCCATCATATAGTGTTCAGCGATGTTCGTGTCTGGAGAGAACAGGGCCAGCGGTCCCAATCAGCCTTTGTTTTACAAAGGCATACAGCCATAGCCCCTGCAACGGCTAAGAAATGTCCTACAACGGAATTTGTTATGTGTGCACACAGAATGGAAAAAGTTTCAAAAGGAATCAAGGTACAATTGCAAGGACTGGGATGTTCCTTTATGTGACATGCAATGTTGCATATCACAGCATCACAACCATATAAAATGTTTACAAATATTACATAAAATATGATTCTATAAACAAATTGTCTTTTTTACATGCTATGGTTGTCCTACCTGATTTAACAAGTTAATTCGAGTTATGGATTTTTGAACTTTTGTTTGAATGTTTATTGTCAAATTTGTCCTTATAAGCAATATTATTTTTGGATTATAATTAGGCACATTGGTTTTTTTTCAAATTGACAAATAAAAGTAGCAAATTATTGGCAGATAATTAAAAAGTAATTTAGCAATTAACAGTTAGAGGGCCTATTAATTTTTTTCTTTTACAACTGACTTTAAATCTGCAAACAAAACTTAATACATATATAATACAAACATAGTTAACAAAGCAACAACCTTGTGTTTAGTGTAGATTTCAGTCAACAGTCTATCGATTTCAGGGGCAAACAGGTACAGGACCCAAGTTTGTTGCTTTGCTAATTTTATGTTTTAATTTGTTTCCCTTCTGTCTTGAGGAACATAGTTATTACTAATATTAAGAATATGATCTCAAACAAGGGAGTTTACATTTATATTAACTAAGTCACTATCCTTAAGTTTGAGTTCCTTGACATATGTTGCATATTTCTCGTGCCATTCGGCTAGAGGGCGCTGTGTACTCTCTATTAGCCAGTGGCAGGCTGGATACTAAATGTGTTGGATGTGGAAGACAGTGCTGCTTAATAATATATCCTGCATTATTTAAATTTGTTACATATTGTTGTAAATAAATGTTGTTGTTTTCGAAACTCTCTTTGTTGCACCTTTAGACACACTGAATCATTAGATGCAAAAATGTATTCCACATCAGCCATATCAGAAACTATTTCACAAGGCTTCGGTTCTTCCTTAGTTCAGAATGTTAGCCCATACCACCATATAAACCATTCACAGGCACTTTATTAGCAACATATGTCTTTAGTTGATGAGGTTCCTTCTTAATCCATGCTAACACTACTGATCAATCAGGGAAATAGTATACCTTGTCTATGGGTAGTGGAATGGCATCTAATATTCTTTTCATTAGTTTTACCAAAAGAACTACATCACAAATTTCCAAATTAAGTACATAATTGACTTCAAGGGTGAAAAACGAGACTTGCTGCAGAGATGTCTTTATGAAAAGTCATTCAAAGATGAAATATATTTTGAATAAATTGCAGCACCATAGACTTTCTGACTAGTATTGCAGAATCTTGTTACTTCTGTTTGCTATAACTCCACTGTTTAAAAAAAAATCTAAGGATGCAATACTCATTGCTTGTTCTAAGACCTAGCAGAAATGCCTTCCAATCTTCAAAGTTATTTTTTGGAAGAGGTGTGTTCCATTTTATTTTTAAGAGCCAAAGTTTTTGTGGAAATATTTTAGCTTTTGCCATAATAGGTCCAGTTAAACCTAATGGATCAAAGAGGCAACATATTGTTGATATAACATCTCTTCTCATTACTGTTTTTTTTCAATGTCAGGTACACTGCTCAAAAAAAAAAAAAAATGGGACAGTGCTATATCTCCTGTTCTACTGGGGCGATTCACGAAATTCAAATTGCGTTCTTCATGTCTCGAAAGCGCGACTTAGGATATATATTAGATTTATATATAGCACTATTCTAATATAGGTATTTTGACACAAAATTGGACTTTTCCTGAAATAACATACCAATATTTTTACATATTTCGATTCTACGACTCAAATTATGCCAGAATACCAAGTTTTGTAAAAATCGTACGAGTAGTTTTTGAAATATTAACTCTCAAAATTTTAGCTCCTCAATGTTAATTGAATTTGGCAAATATTTATTTATATCTCTTTTTTTATTAAACATTTTTGATTTTTTTTCTCTCACATTTCGAAGTTTAGGTTCATTCCAAATAAAATTTACCCATTTTTTGTGTTTTATTTTTTAAATTTCTATTTTTAAATAATTTTTATAAATTTTTCGAAAAAATTTTGAATTATAACCTATAAAATTTTTACCATCATCTTAAAGTAGGTATATTTTTAAGCATATCTGCAAAAAATTAGACTTTTTTATTCAAAATTTTATAAGATATACACAAATTTACATATTTTCGCATTTTGAAATTTGGCATCTTTTTTTTTGAGCGATAACGCCAAATGTGGTCTATGGATTTTTGTTACACTGTATTGCCACAGCTATTTTTAACCTTAAATTTCAAGTAAAATTTTACGGAGAATTAATTATATGACATTTTTCCCTCAATGATGCGTAATAAATATTTATTAATACTATATGAAAAGCTATTTTTTTAAATAAATTTTTTAATATTTTTTAAAATTTCTCTCTATCTTTTTTTTTTTTTTTTTTTCTTTTTTTTTTAATAAAAGTAAATTTTTGTAAGAGTAAATTTTTACCTTCAGCGTTTTATCATCTGCTACTTTACTTCGTTTAAATTGAATTGTCTAAAACTGAGAATTTTCATTTGATGTTTATTTGAATTTTATGACATTAACTGCACAATTTATTTCTAAACAAACTGATGCTTTTGAAGTGGCTGAAAGAGCGGCTGGTACTATCATCCATATTTTTAAAGCACACTATATTTTTATAGAAACATAAGATTTAGAATAATCATTTTTATAAAAGTCAAATTATGATATAAATATACAACCCTCTAGAGACTGAATTAATGGAAGTTCAATGGTTATGTAGAAATGATCTGCAGCTACTTAAACGCTGGATAAGTTAGCAGATTCCGTGGACAAGTAAGAATAATTATATAAACGACACCCAACATTCTGAATTCAATTAACAACGAGGATACAATGTTTATTAAATGAATTCAAGAAGTTTTAAAACAAAAAATCAACTCATTTATTATCCTAAAATGTATTTTTGTGCGTAGCGTATTTTCATTATTCTAATTTAAAATTCTAATAATTCTTAAAATTCTAATTTAGAATGTAATTGTCAAGAACTGATTCCTAATCATCAGTAATATAATAAGTAATTATTACGGTTATTAATATATCCTTCTTATAAAGTAATTGCAAATATTTCAAAAAACTTTCTGTCTGAATGCAAATATTTTTCTGTGCAAATATTTTTAATTTTATATTAATCAAGATTGCACATGATATTATTTATTTGCACTTCAATTCTTAACGTCAGTTCTAGTAGAAGTTACAAATCAATTATATTTAAATAAGGATTGGATTGGATTATTTAAGTATGGCAAAGCACACAAGGGCTATCTGCCTAAAGGGAGGGATGCCTTCGTGGAGGACTTTCTAAGGGAAACTGTCTCATATACACGTTACACATCGGGAAAACCACGAAAACACCCATGCAACCAGCCCGTTCGTGGGATTCGAACCTCGGACCGAACTACCAGTGATCAGCGTCTTTACCGCTCGGCCGTTTGTGGGCCTTTATGAAATGGAAGGCGATAACTTTATTTAAAATGATTGTCAGAAATACCAAAATGTTTCAAAAAGTTGGATACTTTTTAATATGCTTTCAGAATGCTTAATGAAAAAGAGAAGAAAAATAAATTTTTTCGTAAAATTTAGTATTTGTACTTTTTTTTAATTAAAAACTTTTCAATCTTATTATATTTGATTCTTGCGATTTCAAAAATAAAATATTTGACTAAAATATGAATAACATTTTAAGAAACCAAATGTAGGATAAAATTGTCTAAAGCAATGGGCACAATGATAAAACTGTTTAAAGCAGTGTATGCAAGTCATCCTAAGTTAAAAATGTCGGTTATACGTCTCTCTTATTTATATATATCTTTACTGAACGGAACATTGAAAGGCGTGTAAAACTGTGCTTTACTGTATTTTCTCTTTTAATATAGTATGCAGTTTTCAAACTGATCGTAGTCTGGGTTACAAAGTATTCTTCCGAAAGAAACGCAGTTCAAATAAATAAAATCAAATTCTGGAAAATTGATATTAATAAATATATTTAAAATGCTCAGTTCGAAGGAATAAATAGAAAATTTTAAAACAATTATCTGAAGAGACAATGCAACACAAACAATTAAAATAAAAGTATAAAAATTTAAAAATTACCTAAAATAATAACTATGATGAAAAATATATATAAAGAAAACTATTTGAAAAACAATAAACGCTGCACCTTTATTTACGCAGTTCGAATAGGTAAATAGAAATTTTTAAAACAGTTATTCAAAGAAAAAATTACTTAAAATAATAAGTTATAATTAAAAATATAATAATAAGGAATATTATTTGGAAAAAAGGAACGATGGTGACTTTTTTTCCTCTCACGGGAAAGGAAACTAGGTTGCCATATATTAAGAAGTTCGCCAAGTGAAGTATTCTTGGCGCAAACTGACAAAAAAGTGCCAACATAAATTTGTGAATTTCTCCATAAATTTCGCTCCAAATTTTACAAAATTTCATATTTAGGCGTAATTTGAGTAGTAGAATCGAAATATGTAAAAAAATTGGTATGTTATTTCAGAAAAAGTCCTATTTTGTGTCAAAATACCTATGTTAGAATAGTGGTATTATAAATGTAATATATATCCTACGTCGCGCTTTCGAGACATGAAGAACGCAATTTGAATTTTGTCAATCGGGAGATATAGGACTGTCCCTTTTTTTTTTTTTTTTTTTTTTTTTTTTTTTTTTTTTTTTTAGCAGTGTACCTTTAAATTATAAGAAAAACTGTGTAGCCATACTCCATGACATTCCCAAGGCTCTTGTAACCTGAGGCTTAACAGTAGCTAGAAAAGAATAATCCTGAGTTGCACTTTCTCTGTTCTTCAATAGTTCAGTATTATTTGAACACCATTTGTGTAACTGCATTCCACCACATTGTAGAAGACAGGTTAACTGTGGCTGCACCTCTCTGGCTTCTTGCACCCTATAAGCTCCAGTGAGAACACACAACAGTTCTTCAGTATGACTCCTGAAGCACAAGGGAATTCAGTCGCTTCATCCATTCGTAATTGCTTCAGGACCCTTGTTGCGAGGAATGGTGCGCTTGCTCTATGTGTGACAGTGTTCAGACAATAAGTGTGCATAGAGCTACCAATCAATTCTTTCCATAAGATCAACTACAGATTTCTTTGAGATGGCTGACGAGTATTTGTGCTACATCTTCTGAACATCACTCCTAGTGCATAGCATTTCGAAATCTTAACAATAGTAGAAAATAAATATTTCTGTGGTAATCTTCCCTGCATTAATATTGAATTAAGTATAGTAGCCGCTGGTGCATTAAACACAACTCAAAGCTTGTTAGAGGTTTTCTGCAGATGATAAACTCTGTGATGACTAAGATAACTGCAGGATGATGTTTCATTTTCTTGAACTTCTTCCTTGTGATTTAAATTTTTAATTCCTTGATAAAATTCTTAAACAAGGTTTTCAAATTCAAATTACTTTCTAGTTGATTTCACACTTGATGTAATTTTTTCTCAGTAACCATTTTTGATTCTCCTAATTTCGAACCTCCCCCAGTGGGTAACTGTGCTACATATCTTCCATCACATTATCGATAGTGTGTATGTTTGAAATGTTTTTCACAGTATTCTTCTTCTTCACTCAAAACATTGGTGATACTTGCAGTGCATTTGACTTTCCAGAATCTTTGCAAAATTTTACCAAGTTCTTCTTTGCTATTTAGAACTGTTAGTAATTTTAGAAATAACTAAGCAATTAATTGGTCATATGTTAAATACTTGTTTGAATTCTGTATGGCTAGTTGATAAGTAATAATTATAACATTCTCGCTTATTCCAGTGCGGTTGCATAAATTCATTCTTTCCATATATTTAACAAATTGGCAACTTTTTCAATGATACAGCATGACATATTTCCATTATCTAAAACAGCGCAAACTGGAATTCTTTTTTCCTTCTGAATTACAAATATATACTATTGCAGTAGCTAATACATTTTTCTCCATGTCAAAGGACAACTTAATTGATTTTTCTGAGAACCATCTGCATTCTTGTATATAATCTCTTCATCCCATGTTTCCACCTTTGTTTTATCTAACTGCTGATTAATTGCACCATTGCTGAGTAGGCAGTGAATTATTGAATGATGCTTTTTATGTATTTGGAGCATCAGAATTTCATTTTGCAATTAAATGTTTTTTACTAAGGCGTTTTAAAACACAATTTATTGTTTTGAATTATTTCAAATGTTTGATTTTAATTTTAAAATTAAAAATGGATGACATTTTTGTAGTGGGTTTATTATTATTTTGGTATATCACACAAGTCTGAACATTTTAGTTTTAACCATCAGAACATTTGATTTTGAGGTTTCTTCTAATGGATATTTCACGTTACTAATATTATGGTTAATGTTATCTAATAACATCTTTTGTCTAAAAACAAATTAATTCATCAAACATAGGAACTTCTGTATCATTAATACTTGGTTCAGTTTGTTTGTACATCTCATAATCTAGCTTCTGGAGTACAATATTTAATAATAGAATGTCCGATAAATTATTTTTCTCATACTTTAGAACATTTGAAGTCTAAGTTTTTAGTAGTATTATCTATTACATACCTTATCCTCTACAATTCAGCAGTTAATATCCTTAAATCCATTTCCTCAGTTAAGATTAATTTATTTTCATACCTATCTTGGAAGGGTTTTAAATCGAGAACTGAAAGTATGATTAACAGTTTCAGGATATTTTGCTTAATCAAGTAATGCAGTCTTTAAATAACAGAACTTCAAAACTTCTGTTAACTGAGTATTATTCACAACAGTGTCTTCAAATTGCAACTTAAAAATTATTCCATTTTGTGTATTTACCTAAAAATTTAGGAATTGGTAATTCTAGCAAATGTAACTGTATTTTAGAATCAGATTTACTGCAATCACTTTCATGTTCATAATGTACAATAGATAATTTCCATAATTTTTACCTCCGAAACTTCTGTTCTTTCTTCCATTTGGAAGATTTCTTCATTAGTGGCTATTACACCTTTTTTGTATGGCTATGACATCACTTTCAAAATGTATGTGTCTTATGTTCAATTGAATGTTTTGAAGTGCTCTATTCCTTATGTGTAATTCATTTTTGTTTACACTATCATCATATTCCGTAACTAACTGCATTTTCTAATCTAGTTAGTTTCGCTTTAACATTGTTTTACTTCTGCCAACATTTGGCTTTTAACAAACACTTTTGTTTAAGGGCCAAATGAACATGTTTATTATGCTAAAGGACTGTATAAGATAAAACAAACTTTATTAATTCTAATAGCTAATAATGTACTATTGACATCCTCTGGCATGGTGCCTTAATTCAATCCAGTGGCTAAGTGAATGTTTTCTGTTTTTGCAATAGGTGGCACTCTATACTAACTTCAAAACCTTTTCCATGTTTGTTTTTTAAAATTAATAAACTTGAATTTTTTTTTCTTTTCTTAACCAGTAGCAATTATAAAACATTTTTACTAGTTTCTGTATCTGCATTTTTAAATATTAATTTATCAGTTTATTATATAATTAAGTTGCTGTTTCATATCTAATTTTATAATTACTCTAATTATTAAAAGAAAATAATATTTCTTTTATAGTCATTGGAAGAGGCCTTTCAAGGAATGGGTTTTGATGGCTTAAAAGAATATCAAAATTATTTTGAAAGTATGATTCAAAATCATGATCGTCTTCTAGCAAGATGTGAAAATCTTGTTGAAGAATTTAAGGAGTATAACCTCACTGAAAATGAATAGTATTGCTCAGAAAAGTAATTGTATATTTTGTAAGTAAAACTCTGATTGCTATCAAAGTTTAAGTGTTACTTTTTTAAGTTGAATTATTTTGTATTATTCTGTATTTGGGAGAAATTTAGTATAGTAATGAATTAGAGTGCTGTGTCTTGCTAATGTCAGATTATCGTGGTTTATTAGTGAAGCAGATTTCAACAGACAGTTTTCTGCCCCTTTGAATGGCAACATAAAAAATAGGAAAAGCACATTGACTTAGAAAATGACAAGTGGCAACAATGTAAAATAGAAACTTCTTTCCATTTATTTTGATGCATCTTAAATGCTGCTGCTGAGATGTTAGATTAGATTATTTTGTTTGTAATATTCAAATAAATTCCTTTTAAAACTATCTTGAGTGTTGATTTTAGGTGGAGGTAACACTGAGCTTCTACATTTAGAAATTCAGTTGTGGTTTATAGATTCATTATAAAATTTCATAAATATGGCATGCCATTACTATTCAAGTAGTAAAATTTGCAAATTAATTAGAACAAAGCGAATTTTTTGTAATTTATGTACATACTTTCATATACAAGAATAATAATTAAACTGATAGAAAGTATGTCCTCCTTTAGCAGAACTGACCTCTAGAATGTGCTTAGAGATTGATTCTTATGCTTTTTTTTTTTTAAATACTTCTTAGTCATGGAAACGCACTTTTATAGTGTTCTTAATAATGCACTCTTTTGTCATACAATCCATTTTACCAAGATGTTCTTCAAGAATATGCTACAATTTGTCAGTTGGATTTAAGCTAGGTGAATTTCTGGGTCGATATAGCGCAATATTTTTATTTTCCATCGTGAACCTTCTGGCAGATTTTGCATTGTGACATGGATTGAAGTCATGTTGAAATGTCCCTGCAAAGGTTCTCTAGAATTCAATAATCATATGTTTTAAAATTTCTATGTACTTCCATGAAATTTTCTATATACTTCCATGAATTCATCATTCTATCAACAGGAACTATACTCACAGTACCATCTGCTGTGAAAAAAACGCCGAAACATACGTTTTTGAGGTTATTTTATGGTTTTTCGGATATGGTCTTATTGATTCACCCTTTCTTCATCTAACAATGTTAGATGTGCAACCATGAACAAATAAATGAGTCTTATCACTCAAAGTGACATTTTTACAGTCATTTATGGTTCAAAACTTGTATATTTTGGCCCACAATAATCATATTTGCTTCATGTGATATATCAAAACTTGTTTTTTTTAATTAGCATTCTCACCTCCCGCGTAGCACTGAGAAGTCTACACCACACATTTGCAGGATGAATATCAATACCATTAGACACCATATCTCTTTGAAGGTATTTGCTGGATTAATAATGCTATAATATCTCTTCCTTTCTGGAGAAAATGATCCAGTTCCAGTATGTCCTCAGAATTTGAGAAATTCTCGATTTCCCAATGTTAACAGAAGCAATATATCTTATAGCAAGGATGTCAAACTAGCGGCCCACAACGAATATTTTTGCGGCTCGGCCAATATATTGGCAAATAATAATATATAATAATAAAATAACATATCGACGAAGGAAAAAATGAAATGTTTACTGCTAAGTAATTAACGATAATTTATTTAGTGTTGTTAGATTACTCACAGCGAGCTGACACACACACTACTTAAATTACAAATGCGTGTGAGTAGCTTGCGTTCAGCTGCCTTCGGCTTTTGGGGGACATGTGCACTCAGAACTTGTACACATCCCCCGATAGCCGAATGTGGCCGAACTCATGGTCTCAGTTTTCCAATCATAGTTTTGTACGATAGATTGGTGCATGCATGTGCATGCACTTTGCTTTATTATTAATTATTACTTAATTCATATTGTTACAGATTTCATAGTTATTTATTTATTTAGTTTTTTTTTTATTTAGAATTGTAATTAGATTTGCTTCATGTTGCCTTAGCAACGCAGACGATTTTTGAAAAGACAGCTGCGTTAGAAGGTTAAAAATAGAACAGCGCGTGCATTTAATACCTAATAAATAAATATCTCGTAATTGCTGTTGCCATCCACAAAAATCCAGATATTTATAGATGTTTCCAGTATATTCGAGAAATTAATTATAAAGCTTATAAAAACTGAGAACAAACAACTCATCTCAGTAGTAGCTGTAGTTCTAGCGAACTGTTTGTTTACTTAATGCTGTGATTTATTTGTAGCGATTTTGCTGTGAGATAGAATTAGTTTCTCTGTTTTGAATTGATTTTTGCTAAACGTTTGACATTTTGTGATATTGTTAGAATATTTTTGAAGAAATATTTCAGCATTTTGATTTATCTCTTGTGAAAAGAATAAATTTTTGTTAACTTTTTAACGTTAACCGTGTTTATTCCAGCCCTTTGTATTCAGTATCTCTATATCAAAACCAAGTGGTAGTAAAATTAAACGAAAAGTCGCTGACGAACATAGAATATTCCAAGTAAAATGGGACTTAGAATATTTTTGCTGTGAAATAAAAGATAAAATAATCTGCTTGATATGTAATAATACTATTAATGTACCAAAGTTATATAATATTAAACGTCATTATGAACAACACAAATCGAAATATAACAATTATGAAGGATTAATGAGAGAAGAAAAGTTGAAAGAGCTCAAGTTAGGAGTGAAAAAGCAACAGTCCATGTTTAGTAAAGTATTGCAAGAAAGTGAAGCGGCGGTACATGCAAGCTATGTCTTGTTCGAGTTGATAGCTAAACATTCGAAGCCTTTTACTGACGGTGATTTCATCAAGGAATGCTTAATGAAAGCTGGAGAAATTGTTTGTCCTGGAAATGTGAAGGCTTTTCAATCAATTTCATTGTCTCGAAATACAGTTTCGGAAAGAGTTACTGATTTAGCCGCGAATTTAAGTGATCAGATCAAAGCAAAATCATCTAGTTTCGAAAGTTTCTCCATTGCCTGTGACGAGAGCACGGACATTAATGGTAAAGCTGAATTAGCAGTGTTTCTTCGTTCTTGTGACAAGAATTTTAACATTTTTGAGGAATTACTGGAACTAATACCGATGCCTGGTACTACCACAGGAGAAGATATATTTACTTGTGTTTTTGGACTTCTGCAGAAATACAATCTACCTTTGGCAAAACTAAATTCTGTAGCTATAGATGGTGCTCCATCAATGACCGGGAAAAACAAAGGCTTTGTAGCATTACTAAGAAAAAAACTTAGTGAAATTCACGGTTCAAACATTCATCATATGCATTGTATTATACATCAAGAAGTTCTATGCTCGAAAGTAATAAATACGGAGAATGTTTTGTCATATATAAAAAAAGTTATAAATTTTATAAGATCTCGAAGTTTAAATCAGCGTCAATTCACTGCTTTCTTAAGTGAGTTAGATAGTGAATATTCGTGTTTGTCTTACTATACCGAGGTACGTTGGTTATCTTGCTCCAAGATTCTCAAACAATTCTGGGATTTGAAAGAAGAAATATGTCAGTTTTTAAAAACGAAAAATCAAGACATAAGTTTGTTTTACGATCCAATATGGATACAAGATTTATCTTTCTTGGTTGATATAACCAAACACTTAACCGATTTAAATTTATCGTTACAAGGAAAAGAATCATATTATTATGAACATGTTTGACATAATTAAAGCGTTCAAATGTCAACTAGTTCTTTGGGGAAAACAACTTAAAAATGAAGATTTGACGCACTTCCCGACGAGCAGCATGAATAAATCAAGTTTAGATGATACTTGTTCGTATGAAAAATACGCAGAAAAAATTCAAATTTAACAACTGAATTTGAAACGAGGTTTAATGATTTTAGTTCCCTCGAAGACAAATTTTTTTTTGTTTTCTTCGATTTTCTCAATAAGTATTGACTCAGTACCTAGCCATATGCAAATGGAGGTGATCGAGATTCAATGCAACTCAAATTTGAAAGCAAAATTCATTGAAGTGGGCATGCCTGAATTTTACAAATATTTACCAGCCAGGTTTGAAAATACTCGAAAATTCGCAGATGAAATTATTTCCATGTTTGGTAGCACTTATCGGTGCGAGCAGTTATTTTCAGTCATGAAAGATAATTAGTCTCCTATTAGAAACCGTATTAATGATGCTCACTTTGGGTCAGCGTTGAAAGTTATCACTGCAAACAAAATTTCTCCCGAAATGGGAAAGATAATAGCAGAGAAGAGATGTCAAGTATCAGGACGTAAACATTAAATTTTTCTTGTTATTTTCTATATAAATATATATATATGTTTATTATTGTATTATTCGAAATAAATATACGTTTCTATGAATATTGATTTTTTTTTTTTTTTTTTTTTTTTTTTTTGGGCTCGCCTAAAGTTAAACCTTGTTTGTTTGGCCCAAGTGTACCTATGAGTTTGACATCCCTGTCTTATAGTCATGAATGTGTGACTGTTATGTGTAATAATCCTTACTCTCTTTCTAGGCGTTATATCCATTTTTAGTACACTAAAATGAACGAATACAAAACATATTTAAAAAGTATGCAAAAGTAACTTCTTATAGAAACAAACTTCAAAATGGTGCAGTGGTTCTAATTTATTGTGTAATTCTTAGTAGTTGAAAGACGACAGTTGGATGATTAAGGAAAATAAAACTGCTTTGAGGGACCTGTTGTTGCTGGCTGGCAACCATCTTAAAATTCTGTCTAAAAAAAATCTCTTTCACACTAATTTCTGCACTATAGTACTACAGTCAAAAGTCGTTAATCCGGACTTGCCGGGACTTCAGCGATTCCGGATTATCGATTTTTCCAGATTATAGATCATCAGTTTAAATCTGGTAAGATGGCATGCAGAAATGATAAAATTAAAAATATGAAACCGTAATTTATGAAATAAAGAACAATTATGATCTAAAGGGTATCAAAATTTACAAAAAAAGCTTAATATTTATTTGTTTACTTTATTAAACATTTCTTTCAATGTAAGTTGTTTAAGTTGCTTCATTTTTTATGTGATAATACATTCTCTTTAATTCTATAAACAGACATAATTTCTTGTTCAGTTACAAAGTTCCGCTGTTCAAGTCCTGTAATTGCTGTGTCGAGAATACCAACTAATTTGTCAATTGAAATTTTTTCGTTTTCAATAACCTCTGTCACTTTCTCCGCTATCGGAAGCGAATTATAATGATGAGGAATTTGATTTAAATCATATCAAAGACGGAGTACATCGAGATGAAATTCTACATTTAGTAAGGAATTATAAGCCAAATAAAATACAAGCATCTGCCCTGAAGATAAGGATAGTGCTGACACATCAACTTCCAATTCATTGCCCGCCGCGTTAAAGATAAACAAAGTTTAGATAAACAAACGTTAAGTTTAGATAAACAAAGGATATGCCTTTATCCATTTTTTGCAGCAATTCCACTTTTTGTTTAATTGACTTTCCAAAGTGAAACATACTTTCACTTTGGAGATCCTTTACATATTAGTAAATATATATCAGAAATTCTATTTGACATAATCAAAAGTTCAAGCTTACTTTTATAAAATTGCTCTAACAGTCTGCAAAAATAATAAGCCGAATCCAATTCGATGATAAGGAACAGTGCAATCTGCAACATTAACTGAATTAGATAATTTTAGCTTAGCTTATACCGTCCGTTATACATTAAATGCACATTGGTAAACGTATTTTGCGTATGCGCACACGCATATTCGCAGCCATAAAGGTCTTATGCGCATGCGTCAATGAGACGCATGCGCAGAAAGTTTGTAGCTTTGAGGTCCGGATTATAGATCATTCCAGATTATGGGTGTCCGAATTAACGACTTTTGACTGTATACGTTTTTTGCCAGTAATTGTAGTGTAATATATAAATATGAAATATTTTTAATTTCAACTTTACACAGGATTTTGTATGCTTATATATATTTTTTTGCAGTTTATGACTTCCCTGAAAATATTTTTTTATGTTTTTCTTCTCAGTCCAGGGTTGCCACGCTATCTGGAAAACTGGGAAAACCGGAAAAAGTCAGGGAATTCGGAAATTGACCAAAAAATTCAGGGAATTTCATACAACGATCCCGCCAAAAAAGGCGAGTTTTGCACCGACGTCCGAAGTGATCACTTTTTTGGCGAATTGTGTATCACGTGAGTGTCATTTGGGCAGCTGGCATAGAGCCAATTTTCGCAGCTCCAATTTGATTGTTTCTTTAGAAAGGCAAAGCAAGTTTCCCGCAACTTTTGGTTTCCAGTAACCTCGAGAATCGCATGTGCAGTGCATGAACTAAAGAAAGTACCTGTTCTCGTATAAAACAAAATGGGTTTAATCCTAGTATACGGTACCATGAAGGTTAGAATCAAAAAATATGTATTGTAAAGAAAGAAAACCTCTCTGCAACAGACGTTGCTCCGTTCCATCATAGCGGATAACAGCTGTGCATGCGCCAAAGCTCGAAACCGGTGTCGAAGTTCGAAGGTCACGTTATCAAGAGTTCATAAAATGAATGTCATTTAAAATTTCTTTAAACTCTAAAGGAAAAGAAAATATTTTTGGTGCAAGTAAATTAATTCATGGATTAGTTATTTTGAGGGGGGGAATCTACGAAAATCCGCTTTTAAAATTATTGCGAAAAATCCAAGAAAAAACGTTCTTTGATAAAACGTTTCTTCTTGGATTTTTCGCAATAATTTAAAAACGGATATTCGTAGTTTTCTTTTTTTTGTCAAAGAACGTTTCTTCTTAACACGTGTTTTTCAATTTCCTGTACACATTGCGGAGAATGAAATTCTGGCCGCCAGGTTCCGTCGCCAAATCCCTTGGCAAATTTTCCCTCCGCTTTTTACATAGACGTTCTTTGGTTAGAATAATCTCCATGTATGGTACAGAGGGATTTGGGGACATGATGATGAGCAGTAAACGGGTCATTTTGTTCTTGGCGACAGTTTTCAAAATCATGCGAAGGCCGTATCGTATACTAGGATTTTACCGCAAAATCTTTTTTTTTTTTCTTTTCTTTTTAATAAATACCTTGCCATTTTGCAGTAAAATAAAAAAATAGTAATCAATCATCTAGGATAACCATATAATATAACTATATTTGCTAAAATATCATTGATTATTCTAATTAAATTTTTAAGTAATTATCTTTATTTTTATGTTATTCATATCATTTAATGTTGCTTCTTCCCTCTAAATTTATTTATCATTAGTAAATAATATTTCCAAATTTCAGGAAATTTTCTCTGGCATAATCCTGAAATTAATTCTAACAGTACGATGACATCACGAAATTTAATGCACATATTTTTTCTTTATGTATGCTGCGAAATAAATATAAAATACCTCAATTTAGTAAAAAAATATCATTAAATAGATTTCTTTCTTTCGTTTAGCTGCAGAATGCCTGCAAAAAAAAAGCCTTATTTTATTCCAGATTTGGCAGATTCTAATCTCAATCTTCAGTGGAGAAAACAACTATTATAATAATATTTATGTTTTCAAGTGTTAAGGTGCCTTTTAAGAATACACCTCACACAAATTAAATTTACCTAAAATCTAACCTAACTTTTAGCATTGTGTTGTGATTTATAAGAACCGGATTAGCCTCGTGTTGAACTGGGGATGATCATGAATAATAATTAAATAAAACGTACAGTTGTTATCCAATGTTTATATCTTAAATTTTATTAAGTTTTTTTAAGCGGAAAAGTAAACAAAATTATCAAACAAAGTGTACCAAGAATAATTAAGAATATATGTCCTCAGGAATTTATTGAATAATTAAGTGAATTTGCTACACAGTACAAGTAATACCATAATTGATGTACCTCTTAGCACAGCCAACGTACATTACGCAGATAGACTGGAATTTTCTCGAAACATACCTGGAAAACCTGGAAAAGTCAGGGAATTTCATTCTCCTGTTTGAGTGGCAACCCTGTCAGTCTTTAGTTATAAATTTCTAAATTTCTTTGATGCATCTGAAATAATGGCCTTTGAGGTGAGATTTCACTTCATGAAAAAGAAATTGGTAGATGGCAAATCTAGTGAATAAGGGAGGCTGAGTTTTTTTGTAATCCAAAGGGTCTTTGTCCCTGAAAAACTGCTGTTTTCGATTTGCAATTTTTCATCAGAACTCTATAAACGGCGTGTCACTTTTCAAATCATTGCCACCAAATACTATTTCCCTGTATTATATTTGAAGAAATTAAATAATGAAGAATCTGCATAAATGTAGGTATGTTTCTCGCATTGTGATAAAACAACGGTACATAGAGCCATCCAATTTTGAATGGCGTAATCCTACTGTGAATATGGGCATCTGAAAGCCCAAATTTGGAATTTGTTTTATTATTTATTTCATATTTTGTAAAACGTTAACGAATTTTTTGTTAACAAACTCAGTAATTTAAAAGCGAACAATAGCAACACACTACGGGGGGGGACCCTTTTCATTTCCAGCGCGCAGAACTGTGTATTGGAAATTGTAAGATATGTTAATTTTAAAATTCTTTCGCGACATTGCTGTTAAACTGGTTATGGTTTTATGGTTTAAGTGCAAAGAACATAATATTTAATAAATATAGGTAACACACAAAACATTAAAAAAAGCCCTGTTTGAACATAATTTAACGTTTAAAACCTATCAGATTTTATTTTTTAAAAAAAAAATTTTTAAATCAAGAAATTACTTAATGATGATAGAATTATGGAACAGCACATTTTCTGGAGCAGGAATCAGTTATTTTATTGAGCTTTTTCAGGCTGATGTGCTGAATTCTTATTAGAAATCTTTAAAGTCATTATATTTTTGTAAAATATGGAGTTCACCATCTGCCTCTGAAGAACAAATTCTTCGTGAATTAATTATTAAGTGAAAAAATTTTCTTAACTTTGTCTTTACTCAAGATTTCTGAAACCAAAGTTTCTCTAGCATTGGTAAACCCAAGCACATGACAGCAAGTTTCGCTGAGAATCATGAACACAACTTTTAAGTTTTATTTCGAGGCGCAAAATTGACAGTGTTGTTTGAAAAATCAGGTCAAATGTCTGCCATTTAAATCAAATCATGTCAAGCAAGAAATTTGGTCTTCTGTCTGTTCTTCCGTTTGTACATGTAGAACAAAGAGAACATTTCCCCCTCCCAAAAAATCATGTCATTTATGGCATTTTTGTGAACAGTGTCTTTACTGCTATCAAACTCATCAGCTATCATTTAAAATGAGAGGTGATGAATATTCAACATTCATTTTCAGACCTT
The DNA here is from genome assembly GCF_044657685.1 of Stegodyphus dumicola. Classification (NCBI taxonomy): domain Eukaryota; kingdom Metazoa; phylum Arthropoda; class Arachnida; order Araneae; family Eresidae; genus Stegodyphus; species Stegodyphus dumicola. Next base: position 180,593,939 of record NC_140768.1, read on the forward strand.
TTTGATGGTCTTATCTATTTGAGACTGCAAAGGTGACTGTTCCTGAACTCATAATCAAAATCTTTGTATTTATTACAAAAGCCTCCATTTTAATGAAGATCCTTAGGTTGTGTTAATATTTGATTTCCATTTGCTTTATACAACATTTCTAATTTCAGCATTCTTGTTTATCCTGCTTGTACAGCAAAACTTTATTGTTATCCTTTGCTCAGCTTTATAATCCAATTAAATTAATGGGTTCAGTTTAATTAGCAGGATTAAAGCAAACAGTTAACTGCAAAGAAAATTTTGTATATACCAGATGATATTTTAGGAGAAACAAGTTGAGTTGTTGTAATAAGAAATGGTATCAGTTATCCTTACACATGTTTGCTGCAAATTGTTAAAAAATTAAGAATTAAAACATGTATTTTATTCCAGTGGTTTTTCTGAGGAATTTTATTCTTTGTTTTTATGTGTGAGTCACAGATTCATATTATTAGAAAAAATTTTAAAAATAAATAAAATAAAGTTTTCTCATGGAATGAAGTATTAAACCTTTTAATATTGTTGCTATTGTATGTCTGTAAGAATTAAAACAAGATTTTCGATTTTTATGCTATTTCTGTTCTCATTTAATCCATGTACTCTATGAAAGACAACAATGCAATTAATGTAGCATTTCCATATGAGAAATTTTATGGAGAACAATTATAAAGAAGGGCCATGTGCAAGTATTACTATTTTTTTTTTTATCATACATAATTATTTTATGCTGGAATTTTTTTTTTTTTTTTTTTTTTTTTTTTTTTTTTTTTTTCTGTTTGAAGTAATCAAACAGAAGCAGTTTCTCTTTTAATTGGACATGGATTTTTGGTTTTGCTGTAGAAATTGTATGCTTTAAAGCAAACATATAACTGTAACAGGATTATTTTATTTGTATTTATTGTTGTGAAATCTTCAGTAAAATTTAAGATGATTTAAAATTAAAATAATTAAAAAATGAGATTTAAACTAGAGCATATTCAAATTAAAATGTGAATAAAACATCTCTAAAAATAGAAATAATAACTCTTCATAGAAATAACTGAAATGATTTTAATCCTTTTTGATTTCATTATTAAACTTATGTAAAAGTTCTGCTGAGTTCTTGCAGTTTTTGCTCCATAACAAATGAAATAGAAAATTTCTTATTCTTGGATATATACTTATGTAATTTTTGTTAGTATGCAGAGATTTTTCTGATGCTGGATGATGAAAAATGAGCAGTGCCTTCACCGGGTCTCGAACCTAGATCTCTCGAATATGTGCTGAGTGGGCTACCATTATATCATGAAGGCATGCAAGAAGGGGGGAGAAAATACCTTATATACTCCCCCATTTAAAAGGGGACCCAGGATTAGGAGACCCTTTCACCAAATCCTGGTATAGGGGTCGCAAATTATCATCCATCACCTTTTAGTTCGGGCACCACTGTAGAGTCCCCCCCCCTTTGGGGACCCGGGATTAGGAGACCCTTTCACCAAATCCTGGTATGGGGATCGCAAATTATCATCCATCACCTTTTAGTTCGGGCACCACTGTAGAGTCCCCCCTTTTTTGTTGTTGTTGTAAAAGCAGACGACATGAAAAATGAACAGTCCTTTGCTGGGACTCAAACGTAACCATCGAGACTCAAGGCCTCCGCACTACTTTATGACGTCACAGTCGTCGATCCTCTAAAAGCGAACATCGCCCGATAAGAACTGTGCTCCCTCCCGTATTTCCCTAAACTTTGTTTTTATATATACGTTTCATTCCGATGCTAGTCAAAGAATAAATTAGCAGTGATATTTCAATTGCAATAAATATTTTTATATTTTATGATTTCCAAATAAATTTTTGTTGCACTTGATGATTATTTCATAAACAAGAAAATTGAAAAATAACATGAGAATTACCTTAAGCAAACATAGAAGGAAAAGTAAAGGTTTAAACAGAAATAAACAATTAAACAAATTTCATTCAAAAAAGACTTTATTCAAAATTCCCTTTTTATTTTAAATAGATTAAATACAAATCATATACACAGATAATTATCATAAATAAAATTCACTCATGTTGTTTAGGTTATGCATATTATTTATAAAAATGAACAAAAAAATTACTTGAATAAATATTTGAGGAAAAAAATAGCAAAGGCGAAAATGTACAGAATTTTTCCTAGGTTTAAGAATTTCCTTACTATTAAATTCTCAAAATGAAATAGCAATATTCATATGCATTACAATAGAATCAATATTCAGTTTGTAGAATCAAAATACTCAATATTGTCTTACATTTAAAATAATGTATGTGGATAAATTACATTATGAACAATTTGTAAAAAAATAAAAAAATCCACTGGAATTTTTACATTCAAAAGAAATATTAATAATATTGTATTTTAACAAAATTAAATTGTTTTGTTTTGTTTTTTGTCCACTGAATAAAAAATAAAGAATTATATTTCATCTTATTCTATTTTGTAAAGTTAATTGATTTAGAAAATGAGTGGCTCAAATCTAAGTATAACATAAAGGAGATGAATGAGTTGTAAAGGAAAAAAAAAAAAAAGAAATAAATACACTAGTGCATTTTATTTTTCATAATCTGAAATATGCATCATGTTAATGTGGATAATTTTCTTCTTTTACTGCAATTTCTTTTATCATTTAAATTTTGCAAATGTGTGTCATTTTTCACTTTACAGTAATTATTTAACAATATATTTGTTGAAGACCAAAGGATCGTATTTATTATTTTGTTGTTAGAGTGTCCCAATTCACAGTTTGTTTCTTCAAATAGTTCTTCATTTAATATGATATTGCTTGTAATTGAAATAGCAACATTAAGCTGATTTGATGAATTTAAGAAAAGGCATTCATATTCACTACACAGTTTTTTAATAACAATATAATTAACTAAGACAATATTTAAAACACTGTCATTGGGACAAGAAAGTCTACCCCTATCTAGATTTTTGAAGTAATCAAAGTATGCATGTTCAGTTGTTTTGTCTCTTAACAATTTTTTTTCGCAAAAATTGCATTTTAAATGCTTTAACACAGCAAAAGCACTATATCCTGCAACATAAATTAATACTGGAACAGATTTCTTACATGATTCAATATCAGAAAGGCTTACAGAGACATTGAAAGTTGAATCTGTAATAGAATTAAGATCTAAACTGTTGAAATCTGTCAAACTATTTAACGCAATGTCATCTGTTATTTTTGGAAATTTTAACAGAGACTGGATTCTTAATTTTGATTCAGCTTCGAACAGCTGTCTAATGCTTATATTATACTGACTTCCTGATAATTGCCTATACAAACCAAATCGAGACTCCAAATTATCAGTCTGAAATTTGCCAGGCAATATGTAATTAAGATTTAGTTCAGAAGTATAATATGATGTTACTTCAAGCAATGAATAGGTACTTAATTTTAATGCAGAATGAGTTTCTTTACTGAAGATGCTTGTATCACAATTGAATTTTTCCCAACGCTCTAATCAATCTAAAAAATAATGTAAAAATATTTTTTTTCTCATCATTTTCCGAATTTGTTAGCGGGTTTTGATATACATTGTTTAAACGCATGCCTTTGTTAGGCGATTTAACATTAACTATATTCCACCATATTACAAATATTTTAATAAAATCAGATGTGTCTTGGAAATGTGCAATATTATTTTGTTTACCTATTTCTAAAAGGCCATTCTTTACATAATCACTGAAAACTTGTAGCACAAGTTTAACATTTTGTTTCTCAAGATTGGAGGGATTTAATGCTTTATGTGATAAATTAAAACCATATTTAACCAAGGAGTTAAATTCAAGTTTATGCATTTTTTTAAGTGCATTCCATGATGCTGTTTTCAAAGAGGTTTGATTAATATCATTAAATGATGGGAAATACATACATTTTTCACCTTTTTGATTGACCCAGTTGTTACGAACACATTTCAATAAGTGAACAGTATCAACTAAATAAAAAAAGAGGTCTAGAATTGCCACAGGGGTGAGGATATACGATTCGTATTTGGGGAGGTGAAACAAATAATGACATACATTTTCTGTTAATAGAATTATTATCTGTTACGACACATATTACAAAAAAACCAATTTCTTCTAAACCAATAATAATTTTTTTTACAATTTCATGTATTATTTCAGCATTTATTTTATTGGTTGGCAATATATGAATGACATCTTTGTATTTTGTTAGCAAACTGCTAATCATAAATACATGGGCACTGTTTGCCAAATTTTTATTGTCATAAGACAAACCACAAATGTTACCGCCCTTATAATCTAAATGCTGTTTTAAATGTATCTCGTCAATCATCAAAATTACTTTTTTATCATTATCTTCCAAAAGATTAAATTTGTGTCTTACATACATTAAAAAATTAGAATTCAATGTTTCGGCATCTGGTTTCGCATCATACGACAGGCAAATGCGACAAATTGTAGAGGGATGTGGTAATAAAATATTTTTACTATTACGAACAAAATTATACGCATGTGGAGCCATGTTAAAAAAGAGAGCAGAAAATATCATCAGGTCAGAAGAATACCTGAGACCATTCTTATTTAAAAAACACAATGATAATTGCTCCTCAATAAATTTTAGTTGCAGTTTTAAAATTTCATTACCATCACATTTCATCATTTTTTTTTAGTAAATAGATAACAGTTTTCATAATATCTGTTGCATCGCTTTTCTTTACACATACACTTTCAATTAAAGCTTCAAAAATGTTGTTAAGGGCGTCTATGTGGCTTATATTTAAAGGAAAAGAGTACGTACCTAATTTATATACTTGAGTCTCATATATGTATGCACTTGTAGAAAGTTTATCATTTATTACAAGTGAACATTCTATCACTGGAGCTGTATCTGTTATAATTTTTGCAAAAAATATCTGGTCAGTTTTTCTAAAAACAGTCCACACTGAAGTGTCAATATATTCTATTTTTGCATGTAAATCATCCAGCGAGGAAAACATTCTTTTAGAGTCATAGTTCTTTTGTTCTGCAGCACTCTTCTGTAAAGCCAATTTCAAATAATCCTCCTCATGGCGTTTCCTTTTGACATCTGGATCTTCCCTTGGTGTCTTGGAATTCGATGATAAATATCCTGGCAAATTGGGAAATTTAGATGGCACTCTCCCTTTTATTAGCCTTGGATTTTTATAGGGAACTGTTATTCGACAACCTGTTCGCTGATTGAAGGCGCTATTGTTGTATTCAAAATCACAGCCATTAAAATGTAGTTCACAAACCTATGGGAAAGTACAAAAATTATTTATTAATTTAATATTAAAAAACATGTTTAATGTGATATTTTCTTAAATGTAAAATAACATAGATATGCCTGAAGAATTTTCGTTATTCGCAGATTGGAAGTTTTATTCACATAGTAGCAAAATATAATTAATTGAATTTGTTTTAATACGACTAAAACATATTGTTAAGTAGGAACAGCTTCCGTATAGGTCATTTTTTCCTTGGTAACCAAATATGGTCGCTCACACTACACACAGCGAGAAACATACAAATTATTTTTAGTAGTATATATGTAAATTATATAGTCATTTTTAATTCCATTTAAAGTTAAATTAGCAATTATTACACCAGATGTAAAATTACATCTGGTGTAATTATACACATCATATAAAAATTCATATAAAATGAAAATATACATGAAACCTGATAATATTTAGATTTAGATAAATAATGGAATGTTATAAATAATTAACATACCTTACTATGAGGAGTAACCAGAAAATTATCTCTTCGTATGGCGCGTAGCCATTTAGCTGAATCTTGCTTATTCTTCGGAAATCCAAATACTCGAACTTTTGGGCCACTTTTATAATTTCCTTTACACCCGGAAACGCAACAAGGATGAGGCATTCTTCACAACTGTTTGGAAGCTTAGCTTATATACTATTTTTAATTAATTACCAGTCCTGGAACAAAATAACAAACGAACCAAGGCGCCCGAACACAAATGAAGCAAGTTAACGCCGCGCGAAAACATGTTTGGAGTCTCGGCGGTTAGATCGAGCTGTGTGACGTCACGATCTTTCAGGGGAGGGAGTGCAGAGGCCTTCAGTCTCGATGGTTACGACTCAAACCTGGACCTGTTGAATATGTGCCAAGTGTGCTACTGTTATGCTATAAAGGAATGTTGAAAGGAAGGAGAAAATACCATATAAGTGTATTAAAAAAATTCAATTTGAAATTGAATTAAGTTTCTGCTGTCCTTAAATTGCCAAATTTAAAATTTGCGGTTTCAGGTGGCACAGTACTAAAATGTTAATGTTAATTGTTAATTGTTTTAATACTCTCTTCCAAAGAGATGCACATTTTAAAACATGCTCTTTAAAGTTATTTGATGCAAAGTTAGACAAAAGAAACAAAGTTACAAGGTTAAACAAAACAAAAGAAAAGTTAAAATGTGGTACTACAAAGTCATGTTGCTGAATGTATATTGAATAATTTTGTATAAATATTTTGAAAACAGGTATTTCATTTTTGGTGAGTGTATTATTTTCCATTTTAACAAGTAAGATTGCCTATGGGAATGCAATTTCACTAAAGCACCAAGCAAAAAATTCATTCACCAAAACTGTTTTTTACTAGTATATTATTTTTGTACGAAATTTTTAATCAAACTGGCAGCACTGATAAATATGAGTTCAAAAAGGGTTAAAATATTTGAAATGTATGTATAATTTTCTGAATAAAATGCGTCATTTTTCGAATAAATAGATCATGAATGCAATCAACACATAAATAGGATGATGATATTAGGACATTCTGTGACCTATAAATATGAAGCTAAGACAAGAATTATGCTATAAAGACGACTACAAATATATTATGTTACCTGCAATTAAGATGATTTTTCTCCTTTTTAAAATGCCCCTTTGAAAGCCATACCCAACTTATTTTAAAAACTTAACATTTAAAAATATATTAAAATAATTTATCGTTTAACCCTTTAATTTTATGTTGAAAAAAAAAATCTGTAATTTTACTGTAAAGTATTTTATTGGTGCCATTTAATCAACTTTATTATAGAAAACTTTCATCAGATCAGTTAATATATGGATATAATCTTTTATTTAAGATTCTGTTCTTTACTAATAAAACATGTTGGAAAAATGCAAAGTTGTCTTAGACATAAAGGCATCTAATATTTAATTTGTTTTAATTAACATCAAAGCAAAAGAGGGATCTCTGCTTTAATTAGAGGGATGCTTTTACAGAGAAATTTCTAAGGGAAACTGGGTCATATTCCTGTCTAATAGAGACAAAATCATGAAAACACTCATACAGTCAGTTCATTCATTGGGATTTGAAGTCAAGTTGAATTTCTAGCATTCAACAATTTTATTCATTCGACCACTAGAAGGCACTCATCATATATTTAAACCAACATAGTTCATATGGAAGCAAAGGAATGATTGAGACACTATTTTCTCGATCTTATAAAATAGTATCATATGCTTAATTTGGTTAAATTTTCAAATAATTCAAAGAAGCCATAGTTAGTTGCTTGAATTTTGCCCAAAATACCACAATATTTATAGTTTCATCTTTCCTCTCTTTTAATTTATGAAGGCTGTTTTTAATTTTTAAATAAACCAAAATATTGGGTTTTAATGAAAGTTTCCCTTCAGTGCAAATTCCTCTGCAAACAGATCACATTGGTGTATTTAATCATATTTTGTCAAACGATTTTTGTCATTTGAAAGAAATTTGCTTTAGAACACTATTGTGAAAGTTGCTAAATATATCGTTATCATGAAGTACAATTTGTTTGAAATGGAACTATCACACTACCAGATTAGAACCATCATTTACTCTCAGTTCTGTTGAAAAAAGTCAGCTACATAATGTCACCAAATCATGTGTATAGCTTTAGGTACTAATGTTGTGTCATATAACACTGTGATGGTTTGGTACTGAAAGTTCAAAAACAAGGGCTATGACATTCAAGAAATAGAGTGCTCTCGCCAGCTTACTGATGTTGATGAGCCCACCTGTGAGAACTTATGGAAGTAGATTAGTATGCAACCACTTTAGAGCTTGTTAAGGAGTTAGATGTTAGTACCATGTCCATTAGTAGCGCTAGGCATCACATAAACTTGATGTACAAGTTCAATAACTGGGTGCGACATGAGCTGACTCAAACACATAAGGACAGATGTGTTCAGACCTGCACTAATCTACTGAAATGTCAATGCAAGGAGAAAATTATGGACTGGATCATCACTTGTGATGAAAAGTGGATTTACTTAAACACAGACCAAAAAGGGGGTTGTTCTGCACTCAATGAGCCCATTGGTAGAGTCACAAAGTGCAATTTGACTAACAAAATTATCTTGCTTTGTACCTGATGGAATTGCCCTGGTATTATCCATAAAGAGTATCTGGAAAGAGGTAAAACCCTCAACAGCAAAGTGTGCAGCAAGATGCTAGTCCGTCTGACACTGCTATCAAGGAAACATGTCGAACTGAGTTCCGGTGCAAAAAGGTAATGTTCCATCAAGATAATGCAAGAAGACCATGCATGTCTGCATTCACCAGCTGGACTCTGTACGAGCTCAAATGGGATCTTTTCCCACACCCACCATATAGCCCCAACATCCGTCTTTATCTTTGTTCACACCTGGAACTACATCTTGCTGGTGCTATCTTCCATTCTTCATAGGACGTCTGAAATGAGGTTGATTTGTTTTTGGACTCGTGGCCAGCGAGTTTCTGGGCAGAAGGCTTTGAAAAACAACCAAAATGTTGCCAGAAAATAGCACAATTACAGTGTTCATGTTTTTTTTTTTTTTTTCCCCAACTTTATTAAGAACTTTTTTGGCATAAAACTTACATTACAACAATATATTTTAATTTCTTTATGATTTGTTAATTTCAGTAAAAGTTTTTGTTTTGAGGTTTAATTTCTTGGTAAAATTAAATGAAATGAATTTTTAACTAGGATATGAACATATGAAGACAGGATGGAAAAGGAGCAGTGATCAAGATATCAGTATATTTGTTAATCTCCTTGAACTATTGGCTGTATGAAAGTAAAGCATTCCAAGGAAAATGGCATATTTTATATTGTTGAAAGAATAATTTTTTACTTGTTGCCTTTTTTGTAGTATATAATAAATGAAGATTTTCCTAATTTTTTCATGCACTCTTTCCTTTGTGACTAAGACATGGGGCATTATAACCAGTTTTACATCTGTTATGTCCATTTTCATAACATTTCTTTTCTTCTTAATGTGATATATTTTTTATAATAAGAGGGCTTCTTAAGGTCTTGTTCTGTTTTAGTACTGAGTTTCCACTCATCTTAAAACTCCCAGAAAGCTCTGAAATGAAAAGTGGTCACGAAATATATATATATACACACACACACTGCAGGCCATTTAATTTGCAACACCAGGAAAGAGTGATCTGATGAACATCAAAATCACATGAAAGGGAAAAGAAGTTGGGCAAATGAATTAGTATTTCAGCGCATTCAGACGATGCAGGAGTGAGAAACGACATCTGAAGCACTTCATAAAAGAAAAGTTGTGTAGTGGATTTCTCGTTCGGAAAGTGCTTTGTAAGGTTGGAGTTTGCTCAGAATATTGTGTTATGACTCGAATAAGAAGAAGAAATGTGTTAGAATTCAATAGAGGTAGGATCATTGCCTATAGAGAATGTGGATTATTGTTCTATGATATTGACCATCGCACTGGTCAACATCCAACCACTGTCATGCGAATATGGAATTGATGGGTTGCTGAAGGTCAGCATGCAGGATCTCAGTGCCCTTCCATGATTAATGTCCAAAAGAAGAGACATTGTGAGGTCAACCCTGCAAAAACCATACAACCACAACACGGACCATTAGTCAGAAAATGGACATGTTTGCAGCATGCTGAGTACCCGCTCATAGGATGTGTCGATATTTGCAAGCTTCAAAATTTGATAGAGGCAGGATTGTTGCCTATTGAAAGTGTAGATTATCGTTCCGTGATATCGCCGGTTGCACTGGCGGACATCCAACCATTGTCATGCGAATATGGAATCAATGGATTGCTGAGGGTATACTGAACAGCATGCAGAATCTCAATGCTCTCCCATGACTAACACCAGAAAGGACAGACATATTGTTAAGTCAGCCCTGAAAACCGTACGACCACATAACAGACCATTAGTCAGGAAATAGGCGTGTTTGCAGCATGCCTGGTATCAGCTCGTAAGGTGTGTGAACTGCCAGCTGGTTGACCATTACATCGGCTTCCTTTGACAATGCAACATAGAGATGGCGACTCTGTTGCACTAAACAACAAAGCTGTGTACAGGAGTGGCACAATGTCCCTTTTTCAAATGAGTCGCGGTTCTACGTGCAATATTCTGATGACAGTATATGTGTCTGGAGTGCCCGAAGAGACTGCACATTGCCTGCTTGCATTTTATATTGACATAGAGACCTGGTGTGATGGTTTTGGCAACCATTGAGTACACAACACGCACAGTTCAGATCAACGGTAATTTGAACGCAGATGGGTACATTTTTCACATCTTACGTCCAGTGGTTGTGCTCTATCTTTGAGGCTGCCAAATGCCATGTTCCAACAATATAATGCAAGACCACATGTTGCACATCGTGTTCTGGCCTTCCTCGATACATAGGGTATACGATTGCTGGTTTTGGTCTGCGTGATCTTCAGATCTGTCACCCATTGAAAACATCTGGTCATAGGTTGCTGAGAAAGTGGTCCGCCAAACCTCTCCAGCTAATACAATTGATGAAGTGTGGTATAGACTTGAAGCAGCATGCAATGAGTTCTCCATTTCTGTCATCCAAGCCATATTTGATACCATGGGGTAAGCCGTTGTAGTTGCCAGGGATGGCAGTTGTTTCTACTAATTTCGCAACCCTGTAAAACTCCAAAATGCTTACATGTTTAACCATTTTGTGTTATGCCATACTGTTTACTTGCAATAAATATCTTTTTTGTATTTGCTTTCCTTCAAGGTGTTGCAATTTTAATGGCCAACAGTGTATATATATTGAAAAGTTTAAGGAAAATGAGAATTTTTTACTTAGAAGTCAGGTAAGTTGAAAAAGAGTGCAGAAATTTGGTGAAAAAGGTGCAAAAATTTTAAAGCAGTCCTTTTAAATAATAAAAGGTTCATGTTTTGACTGGTATCCAGAACACATTCTAAAACGAAAGTAGATGAGGTTATTGTAATTTTTGCTCTTTTTGAAGAAAATATAAGGGTCTCAAAAGTCATGTAGGATTTAACATTTACAAAATTAAACCTAATTTTTGCATGAATTGGCAAAGTTATGGCATATTTTGAGAGAGTAAATACTCTATGTTATATCTGGTAATTGTCCTCTACATCTTGTATAACTTTTGCATAATCTTAACATGTTGGATTTCTTCTTTAAGTTCATAAATGATTGGTGGGCGTTTGTTATAAACCTTATACTTAATCCCCACAGATAATCATGCAGTGTAAGATTACATGACCTTTGGGTCTAATACCCCTTTGGGCTAATAAAAACTGATGACCAAAATTCCAATAACTGTGTATATTTCAATTTAAAAGCAAACTTTATAGTGAAAAGAATTGTTTCGAAAAAAAATTTTTTTTTTTTTTTTTTTGTATAGGTTAGTTATTGTAATCTGGATTTTTAGTTTCCCCCACCTTACCTTTTAATTATTTCAACTCTCTAATCTTACACAAGGAACTGGCACTTAAGTTTCTTGAGGTTTTCTTTATTAAAAAAAAAATGTCCTGAAGCGGCTCCTTGAAGACAACTAGACTGCAGTAATTTGTACCATTTTCTTGGATCTCTCGTCTACAGTGTAGTAGAGTTGAGGAGCATTTTGATAAGAATACAATGGTATACTTGTTTTTCTATTATGCAGAAGGAAATAAAGCATGTCGTATCTTGTCTAGTTTCCCTTAAGGCTATTTACACTACCCGACATTGAAAATGCAACACCAAGAAGGAATGGCCAGAAAGTAATGAAACTCGGCAAACAGAGAGAGACAGCTACGAACAGTAAGTAATCTTTATTTCGAAATGATATGCGTAATTCAAGGCGAGAACAGCGTCGGTTCAGTAGGTTGTAGGACCACCTTGGACGGCGATACACGAAGCAACATGTCTAGGTGCAGAGTCAATGAGACTACGGAAGATGTCACTCATTCCCTGTCAAGTATTTGCCACAGTTCGTCTTCTGAACGCAGCAATAGCAGGGTCTGCAAATGGAGACCAATCACATCTCAAATGTATTCGATTGGTGAGAGAATAAAGACCAGGGAAGCATCTGTACATCTTGCAGAGCACATTGGCTAATACAGCAATGTGTAGTAGGGCATTGGGGTAGGGAAGTGTCACCGGCCGCAGCACATCATCCATGTATCGTTGGGCCGTCATAGTGCTTTGAATACGAACTGGAGGTGACCTGGAATCGTACGCAATAGCGCCTCAAACCATGATGCCGCGCTGTCGCGTGGTGGTGCGTTCTACAATTGCTGTCGGATTTCACCTGTCTTCTACATCGACGCCACATTCGTACGGGGCGATTATCATTGGAGAAACAAACGTGACTCATCTGAGAACACGACCTTGTGCCATTCCGTCGTCCGCATCGTTAGCTTCTATGATGTAAGGTCAATGGCAGTCGTCTTAACGGACACCACGAGGGAAGACACTAGCCACCAATCGACGGCAAACGGTTCTGGTCGATATGGAGACATCCAGAGTGTATTGAACATGCTGCAGACTGGAGGTAGAAGTGACTTGCGGGTACGCCACCGCTTGTTGGCGGTAGCGTGCAGACATCACTATGGCTGCAACGGCACCCCTCGAACTTGCCACATTTCCTTGTTCAACCCTTGTCGCCACAGCCGATCTTCGCGTCCAGATCTGTGTCAGCTGAGATTTGCCGTTTGGACCAGCCTGCGTTTCTGTTGTGTAGCGAATTTAATATAATTAAGTGATTCATAAAAATCAAAATTTTAATTTGTAATTATTCAAAACTTGAGCTACACAACAAGTTTGGTTATATTCTTTTATTTGGGTTATTAATTCTAGAGTAATCTATTTCGGCTATTCGAGTTTACGCGAACTGCGTCTTCAATCTTGTACACTCAGACAATGGATATAGGTGAATTTTCATGTAATAAACTCAGTTTTTCATGTTAAAAATTAATTTTATTTCTTAGTATTTAATATCATTAGTTGCAGAAAAATTAGCTCTTTAATTTGACATAACTTTCGTTTTCCTAACTTTAATTGCATTTTAGTTATGAACTTTAATTAATAGTTTTTTTTTCCGTTTTCATTGTGATTTCTCCTGTTGGGGAAAAAGTGCCCTCTTTCCGGTAAAATAGTCGCTTTTTCGAGTTTTCAGCGTTCCTTCGTTGGGACTGCTTGCAGGGTTGTTGAAATTCCAAGTTTCTCCCTTCACTAGGCGTGGTTATTTGGCGACAGCTTGGCGACTTAGAATTTCCGTTGGGTTTCAAAGTGGTGGCTTTGGTGAGTTTGCTAACATGAAGGAATGCTGTAGTTGCAACTGGTTTAACTTTTGGCGAGGAGTGAGTTCTGTCAAGTTGGCATTTCTTCGCTCTCCCTTTTAACGGGTTGTTTTGTGGGACGAGGTCACTTTTTGACACTTCTTTTGCTCTTTTGAATTGCTTTCTGATGCTGTTCGAGGCGACAGCTGATTCCGCCGAGGAAATGGATCTTCGCCCCAAAAGAATTACGGGCCTCTTGGCTAAGCGCTTTGAGCGCGGGCCTTAGTGGATGGGCATCTATGTCTTCGCAAAATTTAATTCTTTCTTCAGTTTTTTTTTTTTTTTTTTTTTGTGTGTGTGTGTGTGTGTGTGTTTGTGTATCTCAAGAAAAATATAAAGCAGAAAAATGATGCGTGCTCCCAGTTCTCAACCATCTGATTGCCGCTGTGGTAGTCGTTTACGATGCCATAGAAAGAAATCATTAGGCTTCTGCATACTCCGAAATGGAAAGTTAATTTACAACCGTTGCGTTTTGGACCCTTTAGAAATTGATTCGTCGTTTCCCGCTGAAGATTTCCGGAATAATGGTTTGAAAATTTGTTCATCCTAATCTCCTCGTGTCTCCAAATCCGAGATTGTATTAAACTATTTAGCCGTATTAGAACTTCATTTGTTCATCCTAATCTCCTCGTGGCGCCAAATCTGGGACTGTATTCAACTTTTAGCCGTATAGGAACCTCGTTTGTTCATCTTAGAATCTACTAGGAAAAAAAAAATGCTCGGTTCCAGTGATCACTTGCTGCCAGCAGTTCTGAGCTTCAATGGACTCTCTCTTTTTTTTATTCTTCCCCATGTGGTTTGACTCTTCTTGCTTTCCAGCCACAGTTAAGTCTCTCCTTTTTTTTATGTTTTTGTCTTGGTTACTTAAAGGTTATAGAATTCTGCAGTTAAATGTTTGAATTAATTTAAATGTAAAGCTTAATTTTTTTTTTTTTTTTTTAGTTGACAAATTTAACTTAACTCTATAGAAATCATTGTTTTCTTTTTGTGTGGGTCGATTAAGTAAAAGTAGTAGATTGAACCAAGATTTATAACCTTATTAAAATTATTGTAACTTAACTTAATAGTAAAGAAAATTAAGTTCTTCAAGAAATCATTTAATAGAATATTTGGAGTTACTTCATGGTGAGGATTGATTAGTAATAGTACCAGTAATAATGTGACTACTTAACTTTTTTTTGGTTAAACAATATTTTTATAATCAAAAAGAAAAAATGATAAAAATTATTATGTACAATAACTATTATTTTGTTGGATGGTATTGAGTGCAATAACTTCTTTCCTGTATTGATTATTCTGTGTGAAGTGGAAGGTGTAACTTGTTAAAATTTATATATATATATATATATTTTTTCTCCCCGGGGAGGGTACTGTTCATTAATTTATAGTTTATTTTTGGTATGTTTACATGATTTGCAAACTAACAATAATAGAGATTATAAAGAATAATGTTAAGAAATAATTACTCAGTAATAGTTTGATTTGTACAACAATATAATTTGCAATAAGAGTTAAATAAATAAGTTTTTCTAGATCAATCAATGGTTAAATTTGTCTGCTCATGATTTTCACCAGTTTATTTCTCAACTTGAGTTTAGGGTTAATTCGGAATAAACACAACGCAAATTAGAACAGGTTATTGATACTAGTATGTTATGGTAGAAATGAGTATTTTTATTGTTGTGGTCAACTAGTAGGGTACCTTTCAGACATTTTCAAAACGACACAACACTTCTCAGTCCGATCAACATGCCCCTCGTAAAATCGTCTTGTCTGCTGGAACTGCCTCTGTTGACGACGGTCCTGCATTGTCTTATATTTCACGCGCCTTCTGAGGCAGAAGCACATTTTCTACGATGATTTACCTAGCAGAAATAATGACACAACAATAAAAAAAAAAAAAATCTGAAAAGACAAACGCTCCTTTGAGCGTAATTGAACATTACGCCCAAAAGGGCGTTTTTTAAACGTTTTGTGTGTTAGCTTAATTTATTAAATATCACCCCCATAGCAGAAAACATCCTCAGGATGTCCTATTTAAGTCGCAATATCCCGGGACATACTTAGGATGCCCTAAGGATGTTGATTCTCAGATGTCCTGAGGAGATCGTAATTTAACATCCTGAGGATGTCGTATTTAAGTCGCTATGTCCCGGGATATGACAGGATGTCCTGAAGATGTTGATTCTCAGATGTCCTGAGGAGTTCATCAATTTCACATCCTGAGGACATTCATTCTGCATTGTCCGGAGGACTTTCGGTGTCAAACATTTTGAGGATATTTGTTCTCAAATTTACCAGTTTTAATTTTTTGACATTGCACATCTGAAACTTGCACATTATTTTATTTTTCATATGTATTTTACTAAGTTGTTTCTAAATGCTGTACATTAAAAATATTGATATGATTGATGATTTATTCTTGTTATTTTGTTATTAATTTTAACTGCTATTTTTTCTGACGTTTTTAAAAATTTATTTAGTCATGGAAAAGATTTTTTTCAATGGATTAGCATTTTCTAGAATATTTGCAAAATTCTAGATAACATATATTTTTTTTATAAAAAATGTATAAATTACATGTATAATTACTTACAGATTACAAACCCTACTACAAATATAGGTAAAATTAGATATAGATATATTTAATTACGGAAACGAATTTTTTTTTAAATTTGGGTATAGAGACATTAGGTATTTTTTTGGAAGCAGGAAACATGAAAAATTAGCAACTGCCTTCGCCGGGAATCGAAGGACGGACCTCTGGAATACCGGCCCAGTGTGCAGAACCACTACACCACGAAGACACGCTAGGTGTGTTGGTGGTGTATTTAATTATGCCAAAGCACACTAGGGCTATCTGCCTATGGGGAGGGATGTCTTCGTGGAGGATTTTCTAAGTAAAAACTGGCTCGTATACACGTTACACGTGGGGAAAACCACGAAAACACCCATGCAGCCAGCCCGTTCGCGGGATTCGAACCTCGGATCGCACTACCAGGGTTCAGCGACTTTACCGCTCGGCCGCTGGTGGGCCGAAGACACGCTAAAAAAGCGGGAGAAATACCTTATATTACTTCTCTTTTTAAAGGCCGACATTTTTTTTAAGGGGATCCAATCACTAAATCCTGGGTGTGGATATACCTCATCCAACACCTTTTTAGTTCGGGCGCCACTGTAGAGACATTAGGATTTTTTGGGAAGCCGTAGAGATGAAAAATTAGCAACCGTTTTCGCCGTGAATCGAACCACGGACCTCTGAAATACCGGCCCAGCGTGCAGAACTATTACACCACGAAGGCACGCTAGGAGAGCGGGAGAAATACCTCATAAGGAAAATTTTTTTCCTCTAATTACAGGACAGAAAATGTTTTTCAATCGCGCGATCTGTTATTGATATTGAATTACAGTCGTGCGATAATTTCGCAGTAAAGATACATCTCTGATGACTATCCAAGATTCTAGAAACGTTGGTCTTATATAGAGATGGTCGTCTTATAGAAATAATGCTTAATATCAATATTTATTTATAATCTCAGAACTATTGGTCACTTTCAGAAGTGGTCGTTTGAGAGGCGATATTCTATATATTTATTTACTGATACTCTCAGATTCCAAAATTTGTTTATATTCTCAGAAATATTGGATGGAAGGTGGTCGTCCCATACATGCAAAATTTTACATTTCATTAAAAATGAATTCGGCATTATTTAACTATTTCCCTATTAATTAATTAATTATATAAAGAAAAAATTAGGAAATAGTACTGTTTATTACGGAATAATGTAGGAAGTTCTACAGAACTATATTCTTTCGCGTCATTGCACATTGTATCCGGCAAACTACTAGTTCCTCGTATTCTTCCGCAAATCCGTAAACATCTGTCTGATTTGAAACGAAATCCAAAATGGCTGCGCCATGTGGTTAACTTGTATGGATATTTTTTGTTGCATGAAAGGTAAGTTCATTTGCAATACTTGTATATTTACTTTTTTTGCTTTTCGAATTTATGTTATTTATGTCATTTTGACAGTTAAATGTTTCACAGCTTTATGAATTCAATTGTTACCATTCTGTCGTGTATCTCAATGGCTGGCTGTCTTTTCAAATATCTAATTTGCCCTGCTATCCAAATGTTTATGATTGAATTTTTTTTAGTCTAGTTTATGCATTCAGTTTCAAAATAATATGTGTGATCAGATTGCTTATTATTTTATTGCAGCAATAAATTTATGTTAAATAGTTTGAACAATTGTATAAAAATAAGAGTTTGCATTGTTTTGTCCAAAATATGTATGGTTGAAACATTATCTTAATCTAGTTTGTAATTCAAGTTTTTTTGGGGGGTACTGTTCTGTTATTGGGACCAGAATCGGAAATGTATGAACCTGTGTTCGTAAGTATGTGCATAGATGTGTATATGTTGAATATTTTATATATAATTTTTGTTGAATCTTGCAAGTTGCCTAACATTCAGAATTATTACTACCGAATTTTACTGATAGGTTTTTTCGAGTTGACATAATCTGTCTGATAAATAAAATAAACTGGTGTTTAAATTATATGCATTTCTCTTGATACACAAACATACAAGACACACAAACATACAAATATACAAGCATACATAAATACATTTCTGAACCCGGTCCTGATAACAGAACGGTACCTTTTTTTAATCTTTTTTGAATATTTTTTAAAAGGATTAAGCATTTTTCAAACTGCATATCATTTTAAGATTCGACTTGCAGGAAGACAAAATATGGTCATTCAATCAAATGCTTATGATTGCTTTTAACATTTTCTCATAAATATTGTTTGCATTTTTATTGTATTTTAGATACCTTAGTTATGTAAAGTGAACATGAGAATATTAGGAAAGCTGAAGAATATGAATAGCTACCATAATACATGTATTTTTTCATCGAGCCCATTGTTTTAGAAACCAATGCACCATTATTATATGCTGGCTTATTTTATAGTTATATGCAGTTTAATTTTATGTTCATGTTACTGTAGTATTGTCATTATAATAAAAGTATTGATAATTTATGTTGAATCTTGCAAGTTGCCTAACATTCAGAATTATTACTACCGAATTTTACTGATAGGTTTTTTCGAGTTGACATAATCTGTCTGATAAATAAAATAAACTGGTGTTTAAATTATATGCATTTCTCTTAATGTTTCATTGAAAGTGAGATGGAAATATAAATGCTATCCAGAAAAGTGAATTCTTTTTGCCTGAAATAACAAACTGTACTAAATGATTAATGTTTATATCATTTTAGAAATGTCAATATTAAAGTTTCTCCCCCTTCTCTTCTTTGATTTTGAAATAATTTATAATAAAATAATATATGCATAAGTGTAATTAATGTAAAGTGTCATTCAATAATATAATTTATTTTTACTGATATTTTTATATTTCTTATCTGGGTTTTCTTTTGGTGTTAGAAGGAGGAAGAGACTGTAATGTTTTAATTAAGGAAATAATTAAAACATTACAGTCTTCTAAATAACACAGTTACAGTAATGTTTATTGAAGCAATCAGTACTGTGTGATTGCCAGTGATTGAATAATGTTAAAATGCATTGTTCATAAGAAAATTTGCTTATCTTTGTGTTATAGATTTTATTTTGACACAAGCTGAAATTTGAATTATTGGAAGCACTTTGAAAACCCGAATTATTTCCTGAATCATTAATCAAGCCAATATATAACATACAAATTTTCATACAAAATTATTTCTTTGAGCATATTATAAAGAGCTCATTTAATTTTATTATTTGTACAAATTTTAGACAAAAGTAGGATATAACAGTTAAAGATTTATTGAAGCCTACTTGTTACTTGTGGTAACAAAGAAGTGTAAAAGATATTGCCACATTAGTGAACATGACGATCATTGATGCTTAGTTTAGTAATTTAATAATACATTGAGAAATGTTGGGAACTTTCAGAAGTAGACATTTCGGGAATGATGGGCTTGATAAGAAATTTACATGGTTTTATTATTTATTCTTTAGTTAAGAATGGATTTTAGATGTTCATGTGAAAGAATTGTTAAAGTTTGGCATTTAAAAAAATGAATTAATAATATGCAATTATCTTTTTATTATACATATATTACTATATATTTCTAATGCGCTATGTAAATGTCAGTGCTAAACAATTGAGATACTATTGTCAGGGCAATCTTTTCTTATACATGAAAAATTCTGATATTTTCTTATCATCTGCCCTCACAGCTTCAACTTATGCTAAAACAGCAAGAGTATGCACACGATAATAGCAAACTATGAATATGCATACCACACACATGTATTTACATGCTTTATATTTAATCTTTATTTCTGAATAGTATTCCATTGGATGAAAAATATGTGAATATTGACCCAATATATATATTTTTGTGTGTGTGCATCCTAAAATTTCTTGTTTCTTATAAAGTGCTTATTTGAATTACTACTTGTGAACAAAGCAGTAGATATGAACCATAAACTAACCATTTTGCCAATTTTCACGGCTTTGCAGATAGTCAGAAAGCACCAAAATTTGTAATAATGTTAAGTTTAAATGATGTTCTATACTTTTGTGTTAATTTTTCTATTCTATTAATTCTATTACTGTGTTATCAAACTTTCTGCAGGAATTTCAACTGGTTAAGATGTTATTACCATGTGGAGAAAAATTTGGTTTTCAAGCTAGAAAAAATTGCAGCTGAAGGATTTTGTAGAAGGTCAGTCAAACTGGTTTTAGTTAATTATAATTTAATTTTGGGTGAAGAATTCTCAAATTTATTTATCATAAGTGTCTAAAGGTATCATAAGTGTCTAAATTAAATTCTGCTTGTTTTTGAAATTTTTCATGACATTCATTCTTTGATTATTATTATTTTTTTTTAATTTACTAACTTATGTCCAGGCACATAATGTTGCATTTAATGCCATACCTTAAATATTGTAAAATGTTAAAATAATACATTTCATTTAAAAATGTGTTTGTGACAGTAAATTTTCTGTTACATTTAATCATATCTATAAACATTGGTATACATCATTTTTTAATAACCTGTATATTATTTTGTGTATTTCTTTTACATCCAAGATCTGGCATATGACTTGCTTTTCAAACTGATAACACGGTTTAATAATGTAATCTAATGGTTAAAGTTTACTATGGAACGGGCCAAATTTAATAAATTATTCTTTGATAGAAATTTATTCATGTGTTCAGTGTGTCTTATCTCTTTAAATTGCTAAAGTAAATTTTATGTACTTGCATTTAGGAATTTTGACTGTATCAGAGTAATTTTGTTTCAGTTATTATAACATGCAAGGGAAAAAATTCATTCATAGCTCCGTATTTAAAATTAGTTAATTTAAGTCCTTAATAAAGAGGGACGTTTTGTTGTTTTTAATGTCAATAGAGTTTAATTCAAAAATATGCCACATTAAGGGTTACTTTTTAACCTAATTTAAAATTTTCATTACTTTAACATGTCCAATAATGGTTATTTTAACTCCGATATTGTAATAATATCAAAATTCCTTACTTTTTGATAGGTAATCCAAATGTAAAACAAGAAAAGAAAAAATTAAAATCTAGAAGTATATTTATTTCATGCCTCTAACAAATAAAAACAACACAAGCACTTTTTACTGTCTATCTGCATAGTGTGGCATGTCCCGTAAGACTGAGATTTGTATGGTCAAATCCATGTTTCAGTTAAAGGAAAATGCATGCACAGTCTTCTGATTTTCCCTTCGATTTAGGATTCTGTATATACTAGCATAAGAAATATATTAGTTAATGCAGTGTTATACATCAATATTTATAGACAATTATTGTGGCTATGTTTATTATAATTTTGTTCACTGTAATGACTGGAGTGCCTAAACCACCATGCTGTGTAAACAAAACTTAAATCTTCATCTCTGCATACTGCCCCACTAGTGTTTAAACCACTGAAATGGTGATTATGGTAGAACATCTTTGGTAAAAATTTACTCTACTGTAACCCTTGGCGAATCGTTTCTTTTTT
Organism: Stegodyphus dumicola; assembly: GCF_044657685.1. NCBI lineage: Eukaryota > Metazoa > Arthropoda > Arachnida > Araneae > Eresidae > Stegodyphus > Stegodyphus dumicola. The sequence goes on from NC_140768.1 coordinate 180,615,599, forward strand.
TTATATCAAGATCGGCACCAATTTCAAGGTGGCCGCTACACAAATCCAAAATAAGAAGTCAAAGACATACACAAATTCTGTGTATATGTACACATTGACCTATTAAAACAGAGAACTGCACAAACTGGGCATTGTGCACTGCCTTAACTTTGTCCATGTACACATTGATCTATTTTCACTTTAAGAAAATCAGAAAGTTAAAAATATCAGTTACCAGAAAAAATTCGCCACTCTCTTAACACACATACAACCAAAAATACACAAACAGAGAGGAATAAGTTACCAAAAATACATATTTCCTAACATAAAAACATTAAACAACAAATCTTCTAACAAAAATTAAAACACAGAGACAAAAAAATAAATGAAACGTCATTTTTTTAACATACCTTTTTTTCACATGCATATGTTTAGGCTTGTGTTATGCAAATTTTTCGTCTCTTAGTCACCTCAGACATACTCAAACGATGGTACCCACACCAAAATAATAAATAGCATGTTCAAAATACAAGACCATACCACTTCCGTGCAACCAAACACAGCAATTGAAAAGAATGGTAAGAACCAAAAACCTGGGACCGTACAAAAGGTTTACTATTAAAAAAAGTATTTTTTTTTTCCCAAAGGCTACTTTCGCCAACATTATCAACATTAGGGTTACCGAAAATCTTATTTGACGCAATGGGCTTCCACATTTCACAAACAACCAATACCACTTTGCGATTTTTTTTTCAGACAGAAACCAAGGTGTACCATACAGTAAAGATTAGCCACATCTTCATTTACTACTGTTACAAGTACTTCTTTGGTAAATTTCTGCGGTTAAGTTCAAAAGTTTAAAATTGCATTAACATGATCAGATTCAGAGTCATAGCTAGGGTTTTCAGCGCTCAGGGACAACTGAAGATTTCGTGCCCCCTACTGCTTGCCAAGGATGGAAAACATTTAATTCTAAAATGTTCTAACATCAATTTGGCGCCCCTTGGATTCTGTGCCTGTGGACAGATGCCCCTGATCAGATTTTATTTTCTGCACGTAGCTAACAATTACTTATGTGTTGTCAGATAAATGTTACCAGATGCATTTAATTATGTTTTACTTGCCAATCTCATGAGACAAGTTTTTTTTGCTCCTGCAAGACTTTACTTTGTGTTGCAAAATAAATTCATTCTCACTATTTTTGGACTTGCCTACACATTAAATTTAAAATAGTTTTATGAATAGGTAAGATGTGATTATCATAATTTTGTTTCTCTCTTTATCTTGGCAACTTTATATGTTGATTCAGTATCCAGGTTACCTACCAGTGGCTGATTGATAAAACTGCTCATATGTTCAGCTGGTGGTTTGAGTTTATTTTCTGACATAAAAAATTTTAAAAGGCATCCCCCATGTTTATTTTACTATAATCGAAAAATCAAATAATTGCTATTCTGTTTATAGGTATTAAATGTTAAAATATTTTAAATGCTTCCTTTAATTTGCATTCTAATAGTCATTTGTTTAAATTTAATTATGAATTATATTCACATATAGTAATTGTGAGTGTTTTTTTTTATTGTAGGTGCTGTGAAAGGCAATGACAGAGATCCAATTTATCAAGAGTTCTTATATACTACATAAGAATACATGGATATAAGATTGTTTTTCATGAATTCAAATAAAATGTGATAAATTTGATTAATAAAAACTATTTTGAATTTTGAAAAGTGTTTTTCCTGTGTTAATCATAATATAGTGCCATAAATTTCTGAATGTGTTTATTTTTCATCCAAATAAATAGCTTTACAAAAATTTGTCATATTAATAGATATTGCATAATTTAGCATTATTATAAACATTTATTATAGCAGATTTAGCTGAACTACGTTTTTAGTCTCTGCAGATGAAGTCACAAAGGTAAGTGGTTAGATATTTTTCTGTATTCCCCATTAAGTAATTTTATCTAATAAATTACCATTACTTATATACTAAAGGTGAAAGAATAAGCTTTCCTTGAAGATACAAAAATTTGCAGATATTTCAAAAAATTGGTGTACGTAAAAAAGTTCTTAAATTGCCACATATACGAAACTAAAAATGTTAGATATGAAATAGTTCAGAAATATAAATATTTTCACTATTTTTTAACTATAATTCACTGCATTTGTTATATATAATCACAGTTTAAGGTAGCAGTGCTTTTCTCACTGTGATTTCTCATGTATTTTGATTCATAAATACACGTACATAAATCCATGTATTTTGATTTCTCTTTTGAGACCGAATAAAAAATGAACTAAACATTCTCGTTGACATTGAGAGTTGAATAAAAGCTCACCTCAAAATAAAATGAATTAATAAATTTATGGAAAATTTTACATAGCATATATTGAGCAGAAAGAGTAAACTGAATATACTTAATGGAATTAATAATTGGTAGAGTTTATTGCAGAATAAAATGCCTTAATTGCATGGTAAACAGTAGATCTTTTGAAGTTTTTCTATGTTGCGTAAAATGCAGATTTAAATTTTTGATATTGATTGTCATATAAATGGCAATTACTGTTTTATTTTGCTCTGAAATGAATGGTTAGTAATAAAATTCTGGATGAGACAACCTTTAACATGCGTTAGAATTTACAAAGTTTAATTTGGTGCTGATTTCAATGGGTAAATTTCATTTTACTGAATTTTGCATAAAATAATACCAATGAACCATTGCAAATTATATTCAGAACTTTTTTTTTAATCTAAAAGGGCTATTAGTTTTGAAATGTGACTTCATATCGTCAGTCATAAACTTGTTTCGCTTTTCATTCAAGTCTTGCCATTTGGCAAAATTTAACATATTTACCTTTAAAATCTAATATATTATTGACTAACAAGCCAAGCTATTTAAAAGCATTACACACAGTTCTTAACAATGCTTTTTTTAATTTTTAATCTGATTGATTTAAAATGCATTTAATTCATGATATATCTAATTGAAAACATTTTAATATTTCTACATAATTACATGATATATTTCTTCATTTTTCAAATATATAGAAGATATATAACTTTCTGGTATCTTATAAAATGTTTTGCTATTTCCACTGCCCCATCTGTATTGATAATCTATGCATTCATAAACTTTTAGCCTCTTTGAGTGACTGCTAAAATCTGAGGCCTTTCAGATTTTTTTTTTTAATTGTGTGAGCAGAAAGATTGAATTTTAGAAGAGCTTCTTGAGTTACCTTTTGAATGATATAAAGAATTGTTAACATAATGTCAGATTTTTACAACTAAATATTAAATATATAAAAAAGCCTGCAGCATTCTCATGTTACGAAAACATATTTCTTTATTCTGAGGCTAGGAATTGATTTAGTTTTAAAAATACAATTTATTCCTTTTAACAATTTCCCAACAATGTCATCAAAACACTATAAATTCCTTACATGTTTTAAAGAAAGATGATTCATTTATGTAAAGATTATTAAATGGCTAATTTTATTATTCAATTTTTAATACAAATTAACTGAAATTAGAAACTGATTTTGTAAAATAATTTAATTATGAATAATTCAATTTGGGGGCTATTGGATGTTTAAAAATGATCAAAAGATTTTTAATATCTTAAAAATAAAAGCAAAATTTTCAGTTTTAATATTTTGTATTAATAATTCACTTTAATTTCCTTGCTCAGTTTTAATATATTCACAAATTCAGATTTAAAAACAAAATAAGTTGTATAAATATTTTCAACATTTCTGATTTTTCCATAGTAACCATAATAGAAGGATTTGAGACTATCTTTGTAAAAAAAGTAGGTTTTAGATCATCACACCTTCACATACTTTCACTGTAATTTTCCTCTGTTTATATACTGGGATGTGACACTAAGCAGTTGAGAGTATGTATTGAAGAGGTTAAAGGGATATTGTAACTAGTGTTTCAAATCCTGATAACATCCCATACGCTGTCGGTGGGACGTAGATGGGATGTCCTAAGGATATACTGGGATGTGACATTAAGCGCTCAGGAGGAAATTGGGATATTACGGGATGTCCTGAGGATGTAGTAAGTAGGACTTTAAATCCTAATAACATCCCATACGCTGTCGATGGGACGTAGATAGGATGTTTTTAGGATATAATGGTATGTGCTTAGGAGGTTTGTGGGATGTCCTGAGGATGTAGTAAGTAGGAGTTCATATCCTAATAACATCCCGCACGCTGTCGATGGGACTTGGTTAGGATGTCCTGAGGATATCCCGGGATGTGACATTAAGCACTCGGGAGGAGGAGTTTAGGAGGTTCGCGGGATGTCCTGAGGATGTGCGCATATCCCGCGAGCAACATCCTTGGGATATCCCAAGGATGTTTTTGTGCTATGTGGGCATGTTCTTCCCACTTAAACCATAAAATTCAGCTCAACAGCAATATCGCAAAATAATTTTAAAATGAGCATATCTTTAGAATTTCCGATACAGAATTTTGCGCGGTGGAGATAATTTTTTTCCCCCCGTACAATGTTGTTATTGCTCGCTTTGAAATCGTTGAGTCTGTTCATAAAAAATTTGTTAAAATTTTACAAAGCATGAAATAGATAATAAAACAAATTCCAAAATGCAAATTTGGCCTCCAGATGCCCATATTCGGGGGGAAACGTACGTTATTCAAAATTGGATGGCTCTAAGTACCGTTTTATCACAATGCGCGAAACATTCATATATTTATGCAGATTCTTCATTATTTTATTTCTTTTGTTACGAATTTGGTATTTAAAAAGCTAATGTTAGTTTAATTATAAATTAAATGGTTTTATTTCCCGCGCAGTGCAGCGCGTGACGGATATTAAAAGAAAGCTATGCCGGAAAATTGAAAATACAAGAGCGCGTGCGTGTAACATTTAATAAATATCTCTTTTTGATTTCGAGAAAGTACTAGAAATTCTCGCGCGCGATTTTAAAATCTTATAAAAGGAGGAAAACCTCTCAGTTCATAGCAAAATCCGTAACAGTATAATTCAGTTCAGTTAGTCAGTCTACTGGGAGTTCTAAACGTACGCTGTTGTCAAAAATTTTTGTGTCTATAAATAAGTCATTGATTTGCGAAGCCGAAAAACAAAAATGTCCTTTTATAGGACACCACTCGATAGTTCTGATGAAGAGGACTACCGAAGCCAGCGTTCGTTCAAAGCCAACCAGACCTATCCACTGAAGAAAGAGGATTTCATCCTTATGGCCAAAGTAAAGTGAAAAAGGCGAAAACTATGTCAGATACGGAAAGCGAACAACCAAGTAAGAAGAAAGATGTTAAACCTGGTAAGGAAAAAAAGAGGCATTCAAACACCGAATGGAGAAGCTACTGATGAACAGACACCAGAAGATTTATCAATGGGAAATGATGAGGACATCCCAAAATTCAAGTCATGTTCTGAAGAAGAAATCCGGGACCAGATTGCGAAATTTGGATTTGACGTAATTTGCAATTACTTTCATAAAAGAACTAAGGCTGAGATGGATGTAGAGACATTCACGAAAAAATTTTTTCCAGGGCAGAAAACTGAAAGAGGAACAGAGAGCAGGGAACAAGAATGGATTTCTCCTAAGAAAACCGCGAAAGTATCAGAAAACGAAGCTCCAATGGAAGTTACGATGGAAAATCGATTTCAGCAGCTAAGTGAAGTAGAAGGTATGGAAGAAGAAGGAGGAGCCGAAAAGAGGAAACTCCACCCCCCCCCATAGTTTTCCAGCAGAGCGAAGTGGATTGGTCTAAAATTCATGAAATCCTTATCAATACCTGCAGTGAAGAATTTGAAGCCAATATGAAAATGAAACTACTATATGTTAATTTAAAGTCAGTAGACGATTACAGAAAAGCAACTCTGGTTTTGCAGAAAAGAAATATACCATTTCATACTTTCCAGTTACTCGGCGAAAAACCTATTAAGGTTGTTCTTAAGGGCCTCCCATCGACGATGAAGGAAGAAATAATCCAGGCAGATCTGGAGAGAAGGAAATTCCCGATAAGTAAAGTCAAGCAGTTTTCCAGACGAAGAGGAGACGCTATCGAGAAACTTCCGATTTTCCTGTTGGAGCTGAAGAAAACGAAGGAAGGATGTGCAATTCATGGACTCAACAATGTGTTAAGTGTTAATGTCAAGATCGAGAAGTTTGCCCCGAAAAAACGCGTAATTCAATGCTATAGATGTCAAGAATATGGACATTCGCAGCATCTTTGCTCAAATCCTGAGCGATGCTGCAAGTGTGGACAGCACCACAGAAGTAAAGTGTGTGTGTATTGAGAATACGGCAAAGCACACTAGGGCTATCTGCCTAAGGGGAGGGATGCCTTTCGTGGAGGACTTTCTAAGGGAAACTGGCTCGTATACACGTTACACATGGGGAAAACCACGAAAACGCCCATGCAGCCAGCCCGTTCGCGGGATTCGAACCTCGGACCGAACTACCAGTGTTCAGCGATTTTACCGCTCGGCCACTGGTGGGCCCATAGAAGTAAAGAATGCCCTCTAAAGCCAGAAGAAAAACCTAAGTGCATCTTCTGCTCACTACCGCATGTAAGTTCATACAGGGGTTGCCCCATGTACAAGAAGCGATATGAAGCAAAGAAGCAGCAGGCGAAGCCAGCAGCTAAGATCCCTACGCCGGCAGATTTTCCGAAATTCATCGAAACAGAGGAAGACAGCAGTAAAACCCAGATGAAACCTCTCTACAGTGATAGAGTAAAGAAAAAATTGGAAAACCCACCCACAGAGTATAAGGATATCATAAACTGGATCCAAGATCCTAAAATCAAAAAAATTCTGAACAGTATGGTTGAGCACGTTGAGAAGATCCGCGCTGCAAAAACCACGGCTGAGAAGTTTACTGCCGGGTTCTAAGCAGCCATGACACTGATGAGATTTGCTGAAAGTGAGGAGTAATCACCAGCTTGTATTTGAGGGAATTTCACTATGTTTACGATTACTTTTCACTTTTTCAACACACAGGTTCCCCTGTTTACAGCAGCAGAGCTCAGGGTCCGTACTTGGGTGGGTGACCACCCACGTGACTGGTCTCGACGTATCATCTTTCTTCAACTAGTGAAGATACATCACAGCTTGTACGGCGGCCAGATGCTTGACCCTTCTTCTCCAAAGTCTACTTGACCAACTCACGTGCATTAGCACATGTTCCTGCTTCACCTTTGTCGGTGCGGTGTAAATCACCTTAATTTTTAATTCTTCCCAACGCCTTAGGGCATATCTCCAACACAGACGGTTAAAGTAGCAGAGGCTACTAAATGCCGCCTAACCATTCACTCGATTTCGATTTCGATTTCAGTTCATAGTAGTTACTTAGTTTGTTGTTATTTGGACTTATTTGGACGCCATCCTGTGTTACCCTTCAGACTGCGTCTAGTGACAAGATCGACATAGCTGGTAAGTTAAACCTGAACATCACGGTTGGAAGTGCCGCCTACCTTCACACGGCAAATGTGGCGGATATTACAGATCCATGCATACTCGGACTGAACTTTTTAAGGAAATACAGTTTTTCCTTAGAGTTCAAAAACAATAAACTGCTTTCAGGATCTGAAGACATGACTATCCATCCTCAGAAGGGATCCTCACGTGGAAATGCTGACGCTTTGTCCGAGAAGAAACAGCTCGAGAAGCTGCCGAAATCATGCTAGGGTCGATAAGAAACGCAAGACTACCGGCTATTCTCCATCCCAGATGCTCTTCGGTCGAGAGCTTCGTCTGCCTTTTGACCGCCTGTTTGGTCACCCTACCGATGCGCCTTCATCGCCTGAGGAACACATCCAAGATGTCCAGGCCCGTTTTGAAGTGATGCACCGTTCCGCGCGAAAGCGAGTGAACTTGGCGACGGAGAAAGTGAAAACCAATACAACACGAGAGCTACTGGACATAGATTCAACAAAGGAGACAAGATGTGGTTGTGGAACCCGATTCGACGAAAAGGAGTCAGGCCTGAATTACAGTCACCTTGGGATGGTCCGCACACAGTCCTAAACAGGCTGAATGACGTCGTGGTTCGGATCCGTGAGTCTTCGAACTCTGAACCTAAAGTCGTTCTTTACGACAGGTTAGGTTAGCTCATTACTATGGCCATAGTACGTAGTGTAAATAATTGTAAATAGTGTAAGACCATGGTCCTTTTTGTTTCTAAATGTATTTAGTATTTGATTTGTATTTTGTATTTGATAGCATTTGATTTGTTTTATTTATTGCATTTATTGTTCATGTTGCTTATTATTGTAATGTAATGCTTATTATTGCATTTATGCCACAGTTGTAAGTTTGGCTTCCTGTCCAGGGATTGTACTGCCCGGGACGTTCAGTCCTTGGGAAGGGGGCAGTGTTACGAATTTGGTATTTAAAAAGCTAATGTTAGTTCAATTAAAAATTAAATGGTTTTATTTCCCGCGCAGTGCAGCGCGTGACGAATATTAAAAGAAAGCTAAGCCGGAAAATTGAAAATACAAGAGCGCGTTCATGTAACATTTAATAAATATCTCTTTTTGATTTCGAGAAAGTACTAGAAAATTCTCGCGCACGATTTTAAAATCTTATAAAAGGAGGAAAACCTCTCAGTTCTAAGTAGTTACTTAGTTTGTTGTTGTTTAGGAAACTGTTCTTGTTGATTGTAGCGAATTCACGGATTAGCTTTCTTTAGCTGTTTTGAGTTATGTTCTATTGAACGTTTGAGTAGTTAAGATAACTACTGTGAGATATTGTAATACTGAAAGAATATCTGAGGAAATTTTTGTTGTGATAGTAATAAATTTTGTCTATTTTTCATCGACTTGTGCATTCATTTCATAACGAACCCGTACGCACGCTACACTTTAAATAGAATACAGGGCGATAATATTTGGTGGCCATAATTTTAAACGTGAACATACATTTATAGTGAACCACCGCAAATTAATAGTCCTTCTAGACAAACTGCTTCTTTAAAACTAATAATTAATAATCCTTCTATAATAATACTAATAAATTAATTAATAGTTCTAGAAAAACTGGAAATTCTGCAGGTTCCTTCCCTTACATCTTGAACGTGCGATGGAGAGCTGCGCATTTCACATTGTTTGCATAACCCGGTGACTTGCGTCTACCCTGAAATTTGTATAATTTTCGTGCCACTCCTTGCTGATGCATTTTTAATGTCCGGTAGTGTATTATGTTGTATTCTTTTGTATTCTTTATTTTGGTATGGTAGCAGAGCTACTATTAGTAAAAGTTGGAAGTGCAAGCCTTTCATTTCACAGGTCCGTATTATAGACCTAAAGCATGCTGGAGGAAACGTCAATTAAACCGGATTCAAGCAAATCGCTTCTGAAGAAGCCAAGACTGCAGACCCAGATCCACCAGAAGAACGCATGACAATCGCAGGCTTGACAGAAGGTCTCGACTCGGTTGAAAAACCAAAGAGAAGAAGGTAAACTTTAATGAGGAACGCTTTCTGGAAAAAAATAAAACTATAAATTGGCTATAAAACGTTTTTACATGATAAAAAGAGGTCATTGCGTCATCAAACAAGTTTGTTGAATTTTTATTAAGCCTTCAACAACGAAATAACTCTTTCATGTAGCATTATAATATTATTTTATATTCATATGTATGAAAATACGTTCTTATTGAGTTTTCATACATAAACTTTTCTTGTAAAATGTTTTCAGCTCTTTTAGTTTTCTATTTGATTAAAATTCATATGTACAGAGTGACCAGAAAATCTTTTTACATGTGCAATTATTTCATTGTAACTTTAATAACGTTTACAGTTATTTGTCCAAAACGTCCGTACGTGCATCACCTTTATTCCTGCACAGCTTGATATGTGTGAAAGTCATCCTTTTCACAAGCTTTAGCAGTTGCGGTATCACATGCTAGAAAGGCTTCAACGTGCCCGATGAGCATCGTTGTTCACTTACTGCTTCTTTCTGAAGTATGGTGTGGTACTTCTTTGGCAATATGAAGCAACTCCAATGATGGAACACAGAAAAAACTTTATTTAACACTCAAATGGCGACATACAAAACAAGAAGGAGAAAGAATTCTAACATTTAAAAATAAATTACATTCTTCGTGCGAGAGTCGCACGTGGCACTCGAGCCTGGTTTCAAATATTGCCATTCACAAATACCTTAATGTTCATCTATTTAAATTATTTAAACTACAAGATTTTAATAATATTTAAAGATTCCCCCAATGGAGAGACTTTTACCGAAGGGAAGTTCTGTAAAATTCGAAAGTTTATATGCTCAGCTTGCTCAGTTGCTTAAAGAGAAAAGGTAACTTCTCTCATAAGTTTCCAAATTTCAGGGCAAAAATTTTAAGTTTAAACAAATACTTTTACACCACATTTAAATAGAAAAAATGGAGAATGTTCAAATACATGAGTTGAGCATACATTAAATAATAAAATAAATTCCAAACATGGTTACATACACTAAGAGTTATTATATTACTTAATTCTACTCAGAACATTACGTTCTTATGCAAAGATCCTTTGCGATGAATGACCTTAAAATTATAAGGTTGTAATGAGAGTGCCCAGCGCATCAATCTAGAATTACATTTGGCATTGGATTGTAGCCAGACCAAAGGGTTATGATCAGTTTGACTCAAGAATTCTTGCTGACCATCCAGATAAAAATGCAGTTTCTTGATAGCGTAGATGATAGCAGCGTACTCCTTTTCAGTAGTACAATAATTCTTTCCAAACTTAGTAAATTTTTTGTTTATATACAAGATAGGATGTTCACGTTGTTCATCATCTAATTGGCATAGTACTATACCCATGCCATTGTCTGAGGCATCGGTTTGTATAATAAACTTTTTATCAAAGTCGGGAGCATACAGAATTGGTTTCTTGCATAGCAACCTTTTTAAATTTTTAAAAGCTTTGTCACATATTTCAGACCATTGTATATTTCCTTTTTTTGTTACCCCCTTCAAAGCGTACGGGAGGGGTGAAGCCATTTCCGAAAATCTCGATATGTACTGACGATAATACCCTAATAGTCCTAAGAAAGCACGTACTTCTGTTTTGGTTTTAGGTGTAGGATACTCCTTTACAGCCAGGATCTTTACTTCATCCGGGGTTCGTTGTCCTTGTCTCACAACACGGCCTAGGTATCTCATTTGATCTTGTGCAAATTTACAGTTTGATGGTTTTAGTCGTAAGTTTGCTTTCTGTATTCTCTCTAGAACAGAAGTTAAGTTTTTAAGGTGCTCTTCCCAGTTTTCTGAGTAAATGGCAATGTCATCCAGGTATATAACAGCGAATCCTTCGCATCCAGCCAGGACTTTAGTCATAACTTTGCTAAAAAAATATGGAGCATTTTTTAATCCAAAGGGTAAACGTAGAGGCCTGAAACTTCCAAAACTAGTTACAAATGTTGCATATCTTTGGGCTCTTTCTGTTAACGGAATTTGCCAGTAGCCTCTAGATAAATTTAATAGGGTAATATATTTTGCTTTTGCTACAGTTTCGATACGTTCTTCAATATTAGGCAAAGGATAGTATTCAGTTTTAGTAACAGCATTGAGTTTACTATAATCAATCCAAGGCCGAGGATTCTTTGATGAAGATTCTATCAAAATCATGGGAGATGTATAGTCCGATTCTCCCGGCTCTATAATTTTAATATCGAGCACTTTCTGGATTTCCTTTTTGAGAATTTCAGTCTGTCGGGCTGATAGTCTGTATGGCTTTATTTGTATTCGTTCGTTATTTAATAGCTCAATATCGTAACAAACTAAGTTTGTTAGTCCAGAATTATTTGAAAAACAACCAGAATATTTCCATAAAATCTTTCGTAAATCTTCTATTTGCTCGGGTTTCAACCTTTTCTCGAGTTCATTCTCCTCTATGATGTCCGAGAAATTTAATATACTTGGATTGGAAAGTAAATTAGGAATGTCCATTTCTAAGTCTCCTTCCACTTCAGTTATCATATTAATCATTTCTGGTCTTTTGTAATATGGTTTAAGCATGTTAATGTGATATACTTAATTTGGCTCATTTTGTTCCTCGAAACTTACAATACAATTGGTTTCTGAAATTTTCTGCTCTATTTTTCCAGGTCCTTTCCAGTGTACTTCTAGTTTACTTTGACGATTCATTGATAAAACAAGAACTAAATCTCCTCTAGCAAATTCCCTTTTCACTGCGTTTCGATCGTATCATGTTTTCCTCCGTTGTTGAGCTTCTTTCATGTTTTCCACGGCAAGTTCTTGGCATTTCTTCATTCGATTAATAAGTTCCAAAACGTAACTGACATCATTATTACTTTCTTCAATCGGTTCTAGCCACTGCTCATAAAGTAAAGTGACTGGCGTTCGTAGGTTTTTGCCATGAACTAATTCTGCTGATGTAAAACCAGTGCTTTCGTGTGTGACTGTTCTGAGAGCAAAAAGAACTGATGGTATATAATTCTCCCAATCAGAAGTTGCTCTTATACATACGACTCTTAACACCCTTTTTAGCGTTCTATGGAATCGCTCAACGGGATTACTCTACGATGATACACAGAGCTTCTTACATGTTTAATTCCGAAACGCTCCAAAAATTCCTCTGTCAAAGCACTGACGAAAGAGGTCCCCTGATCTGTTTGGATCACTTTTGGGAAACCCATACGACTGAAAATTTGTAAAAAAGCATCAATCACAGACGGCGAAGAAATGTCTGTCACCGCAACAGCATCTGGATATTTGTACGACATACACAGAGCTGTAATAATATATTTTTTTCCAGTCTTTGAAATAGGTAGCGGACCAACAGCATCGACATTTATTTTAGTGAATATTTCGGAAATTACTGGTACCAATGTCATTGCAGCCTTCTTTTTGTCATTTCCTTTTCCAGCTCGCTGACAAGCATCACAGGTTCTTACAAAATCTTCAGTTTCTTTGTAACACTTCGTCCAGTAAAAATATCTAGCAAGTCTGTCTTTGGTGTTTTTGACACCCAAATGACCAGAAGTTCCTTCGTGGCACATCTTTATAATTGACGGCTTGAGTTTCTCAGGTATAACTACAAGCTGCCTTTCAAAGCCAATTCTGTCTGTAGTTTTTTAACTAAAAGCTCTTTTCTTTACAGACTATAGTTTTCATTTTTGCATGTACCTTCTTTAACTTCTTGGATGATTTTAGACAGTTCAATATCAGTAAGCTGAAGTTGTGCAAATTCTTCTGAGTCAATGTTTACCAGTTTCATGAGAGCTTCGTCTTCCGTATTTAGTTCCGGTAAATTATCTTCTTCTTCAAAAACATCTCTGGATGCTTTATTTTCTTCCTTCATCGGTTCCAAGATCTTCTCTTCAGCTATTTCTCTTTTCTTTTGAGCTCTAGTAGAGACAGCATTAACCTGGTGAGGACAACTATCAGGTTCCTTTCCTTGTTTATTCAACAGTGCAAAAGTTCGATTGCCTAATAAATACCTTCCTTTGTCGAGTTCATTTCTAATAATGGCAGCCTTAGTTATTACTCGCCCAAGATCGAAATTTAGTTCGATTTCAGCCAATGGTAAACAGGTTGGATTCAAATCTAATGGTTGTTGCACCCACACATTTTCACCTATCAGCATTTTCGGCGTGATGTATTTGAGACAAACTATATCAATACTAGTACCTGAATCCCTTAATATAGGAATTTTATGACCATTTACGTAACCCATACTAGTATAAGGTAATAGAAATGTATCCTCTGGTTTTGCACTAATTCTGTTAAGATTAGCAGGAGATCCAGTACTATTCTTAAGTTTTGGACATCGAGGTCTTAAATGTTGATAGGACCCACACTGATAGCATTGTGGCGTCTCTCGTTTTTCATATTTATCATCTGGACGTGGACTTCTAGATCTATGAACCAGCTTTGCGAATTAAATCCTGATGACAATTTTTTTGCAGTTTTATTTTTATTATCTGAACTTAATTTACCATGAGTTAGTGCATTGTATCTTTCTTTCTGCCGATCCACTACAGGCCTTTTTTGAAAGTTTCCTCAAACGTTTTCATAGGCATCAAGTTTTTCAGCTAATTTTTTAGATGAAATCATTTCTACCCACTCATCAAGAAAATAATCTCGAATTTCAGGAGGAACTCGACGCTTAAGTTGGTCAATCACCATCAAATCTAGCAACTGATCAAAAGTCTTAACTCCTAGACCAGTCACCCATTCTTTGCAATAATTTTCTATTTCATAATTGAAATCCACCCGTGTGGATTCGGTACTCTTTTGATGTTTCATAAATTTCTGCCTAAACTTTTTCGGGCTTAGTTTAGATTGTCTTAACAATAAATTCTTCACGTGTTCATAGTCTTTAGCTTTATCGGAGGGTTCTCGAGCTATTAACTGGGTTACTTCGTAAGTAAGTAGTCCTAGTAAATAAGATACAAATTCTTCTTTATCAATTTGAGCCCATTCTGCTTGCCTTTCAAACAATAGCAAATATAGACTGATATCTCCTTTCTTGTCATCGAATTTCTGCATAAGGTGACGCAGCTCCCTTTCGGCCGGATCTGTCCGGTATTTTGAGACTTTATCTCTGTTTCAAGTCTTAATCTCTCTAATTCATACTGTTCTTTCCTTCTCCGCTCTTCTGCTTCTTCCTGTCTTCTACGTTCTTCTCTTTCCTCCCTCTCTTTCCGTTCTTCTCTTTCCCTTTCCTCCCTCTCTTTCCGTTCTTCTATTGTGTCTAAGACTCCTTTGATGAATACGTCATCATAATATCTACTTTCAACAATTTTCTGTTTTAAATCAACTATTTTCAAATCTGCAGTCACATGAACTCCCAGTTCAGTCGCGAGATTTTGCAAATCTTCCTTACGAGCTCTTCCTAAGTAAGACATTATTTCTATGTTTAAAATTAACGAACACTGTGTTCTTTATACTTCCTCAAAATAGCTCAATTCAATTACTTTAATTAATTAATGCAGTCAAGAATCACGGAATTAAATGCACTCTGTTAAATACGTATACCTCAAAAATGAAATATTTAAATTATATGAAGTTCATTCTCTCTACCACATTAATTGTGACTAAAATAAGAATAACAACATAGAGCAATATATATATCTACCGTCTGGACAACTAAAATGAATATTAAAAATAATATCCAATACGGTAATAAAATAAGACAATTCAATATTAACAGGAAGTAATAATCTGGTATCGCTAATATTGCGTTCAGTGATGAACTAATAACAAAAAGCAATTCAATATTAACAGGAAGTAATAATCTGGTATAGCTAATATTGCGTTCAGTGGTGAACTAATAAAATAAAAATACGCACGATTATTCGATCTCGCCGGTGCCTCCAAAATAATTATGACTGTGATACTTCTTTGGCAATATGAAGCAACTCCAATGATGGAACACAGAAGAAAACTTTATTTAACACTCAAATGGCGACATACAAAACAAGAAGAAGAAAGAATTCTAACATTTAAAAATACACTCACGTTCATAAATTAAGGATAATTCGGAGTCACGCGGAAATCGAACTCTAAAATAAATATATCACCTGTAAAATCACTACACACATCTTCAAGAATCATATGCAAGTTTCAGGAAGTAACCAGATGACACCGATGGTACGTCACAATGACGAGAGTGTAAGAGAGTGATACATAAGGAATACAGGCAAAGAAGTAAAATTGTTCGCAGGCGCTTTATAAGCATTTCAGTGCAATAACTGAATAGTTATGACAGGAAGGACGCATTTGGATGATTTTTTACGTGGTAGAATTATCGGCAGTCTGGAATGTGGGAGTACCCAACTGGAAGTATCAGACGAACTTGGAATTGCTCAGAGTGTCATCTCCAGGCTTTGGCAACAATTCCAAGATGATGGTAATGTGAGTAGACGTTACAGCATAGGTCGCCCCAGAGTTACAACGCCGAATGAGAACCGGTATTTGGCAGTTACTGCCAAAAGAAACAGGCGGAGCACAGCCTCAGACCTATCTCGTCAGCTCTCTTCAGTCACTGGTACGGCAATTTCAAGGCAGACCGTGTACAGACGCTTAGGGCAGATTGGTCTATATGCTCGTAGACCTGTGAGATGTGTTCCACTTACTGCAACTCACTGTCGCCTGCGGTTAGCCTGGAGTAGAGAGCATGCATTGTGGACACCGCAACAGTGGGCTTGTGTGATGTTTTCCGATGAGTCCAGGTTTAGCTTGCAGTCTAATTCTCGCCGGACTTTCATATGGAGAGCTCCAGGTATACGTTACCACCAAGAAAACATCAATGAACGACACCGTTACGGTGGTGCAGGAGTGCTCGTTTGGGGTGGAATTATTCTGGCTTCTAGAACTGACATGCATGTTGAAATTGGAACCATGACAAGCCAAATCTATCGGGATGTCATTCTGGAACAACATGTACGTTTGTTTTGGGGCGCCATGGGCTCACAATTTGTGTTTATGGATGACAACGCCCGTCCTCACCGTGCAAACATCGTACGCGAATGCCTTCAATCGGAGGATATCACCCGTATGGATTGGCCAGCATTCTCACCGGACTTGAATCCAGTAGAGCACGTGTGGGACATGCATGGGCGACGAGTTGCAGCCCGTCAACCTCCTCCTACATGTCTACCGGAACTTCGGAGAGCATTGCTTTTTGAGTGGTGTAATATCCCCCCAAGATCAGATTGATAATTTGATACTCAGCATGCCTAGGCTTTGTACGGACTGGATTGCATCGTCTGGGAGACATAAAATGTATTAACAATCATACCAACCATGTAATATTGGTTTTTTATAAATAGTTTTTTTTTTTTTTTTTTTGTAATTTGCTCCAGGGAGAAAAAATCGCTAATTTTTTTAATAATATCAAACATATAGCATCTTTTTTTGCTCTTTACCTTTTGTTTAGTAAATAATCTTTACAAATAAGTCAAATGTGGTTTGCTTCTAACTCTTCCTTTGCCTGATTTTGCATTATCCTTAATTTATGGTCATGAGTGTAAATTACATTCTTCGTGCGAGAGTCGCACGTGGCACTCGAGCCTGGTTTCAAATATTTCCATTCACAAATACCTTAATGTTCATCTATTTAAATTATTTTAAACTACAAGATTTTAATAATATTTAAAGCTGTTACAATGGTTTGATGATCTGTCTGCATTGTTTCGTGTCTGTCGTGAACATCATTGTGAGTTTAAGAGAAAATAATGAGCGGTTTGTTAAAATTTAGATCAGATGAAAGATCTTTTAATATATAGCATTTTAATACTATTTAGCACAGTGTAATAGGTTCATTTTACAATACGCAACATCCACAAAATGATCGTTACAACGCAGTTCGATCACCCATCTTTCCAACACAACAATCTCTCTCTCGTTGCCATTTAATAACAGAGAAACGTACCTCTCATGCAGTTTGATCGTGGTGCGACATTCTCCCCACCTTGAGTTTGGGGATACAAACTCAAAACAGTAACATCATGATAATACATACATACAATTTCAGATAACAATAACAAACAAATAATAATAGAAATATTTCAAAATATTAGAATGCAAACTGAAATAAATATTGTTGCGTGCGTACGGGTTCGTTACGAAATGAATGCACAAGTCCGATGAAAAAAAGGAACAAAATTTATTATTATCACAAAAAATAATGCTTAAATGTCCTCAAACAATCATGCAGTATCACAATATATCACAGTAATTATCTTCTAACTACTCAAACGTTCAAGAGAACTTAATTCAAAACAGCTAAACAAAGCTAATCCGCGAATTCGCTACAATTAACAAGAGCAGTTTTCTAAACAACAACAAACTGAGTAACTACTACGAACTGAGAGGTTTTCCTCCTTTTATAAAATTTTAAAATCACGCTCGAGAATTTTCTAGTACTTTCTCGAAATCAAAAACAGATATTTATTAAATGTTAAATGCACGCGCTCTTGTATTTTCAATTTTCCGGCTTAGCTTTCTTTTAATATTCGTCATGCGCTGCACTGCGCGGGAAATAAAACCATTTAATTTATAACTGAACTAGCTTTTTAAATACCAAATTCGTAACACTGCCCCCTTCCCAAGGACTGCACGTCCCTGGCAGTACAATCCCTGGACAGGAAGCCAAACTTACAACTAAGGCGTGAATACAATAATAAGCATTACATTACAATAATAAACAACAGGAACAATAAATGCAATAAATAAAAGAAATCAAATGCTATCAAATACAAATCAAATACAAAATACAAATCAAATGCAAAATACAAATCAAATACTAAATACACATTTAGAAACAAAAAGGACCATGGTCTTGCACTATTTACAATTATTTACATTACGTACTATGGCCATAGTAATGAGCTAACCTGTCGTAATGAACGACTTAAGGTTTAGAGTTCGAAGACTTACGGATCCGAACCACGACGCCATTCAGTCTGTTCAGCACTGTATATGGACCATCCGAAGCTGACTGTAATTTAGGACTGAGTCCTTTCCGTTGAATCGGGTTCCACAACCACACGTTGTCTCCTTTGTTGGATCTATGTCCAGTAGCTCTCGTGTCGTATCTGGTCTTCACTTTCTTCGTCGCCAAGTTGACTCGCTTTCGTGCAGAACGGTGCATCACTTCAAACCGGGCCTGGAGATCTTGTATATATTCCTCAGGCGATGAAGGAGTATCCGGAGGGCGATCAAAAAGGCGGTCACAAGGCAGACGAAGGTCTCTACCGAAGAGCATCTGGGCTGGAGAATAGCTGATAGTCTTGCGTTTCTTTTCGACCCTAGTATGATTTCGGCAGCTTCCAGAGCTGGATCTTTCGGACAAGGCGTCGAAATTTCCAGGCGAGGATCCCTTTTGAGGATGGATAGTCATGTCATCAGATGCTGAAAGCAGTTTGTTGTTTTTGAAGTTTAAGGAAAAATTGTATTTCCTTAAAAAGTCCAGTCCGAGTATGCATGGATTTGTAATATCCGCCACACATGCCGTGTGATGGTAGGCGGCACTTCCAAACGTGATGTTCACGTTTAACTTCCCAGCTATGCCGATCTTATCACCAGATGCAGTCTGAAGGGTAACAGAGGATGGTGTCCAAATAAGTTTATCTTTAAACTGTTGAGCTAAACGTCTCCGAATGATGGTAACATTAGCTCCTGTGTCAATGATCATATTGCAAGGAACTCCATCGATATGCCCCTTGATGGACAGTCCGTTGCTGTTGCCACTCACTGTAGAAATCTTGAGCGCTTTAAAACAAGATTTTTCATTCTCTGGCAACTTCCGTTCCTCGATATGGTCATTCATTTGTTTCCTTCGTCGTCGCTGGGAAATGGTCTCAATTTCCGTGCTTCGTTATGTTCTGCAGTTCCTTCGTACGTGGCCTTCAGTTCCACAGTTCCAGCATTTTGGTTTCTTGTACTCCTTTCTCGTCCGATGTCATTTAATTGTCTGTTCAACTCGTCTGTCTTATTTTCCGTGTTCTGGGGAGTTCTGCAGTTCCTTCGCACGTGGCCTTCAACACCGCAGTTCCAGCACTTTAGAACTGGTTTCTTTTCCCTTCTGTTCCGTCTCAAGCCACTGACTTGTCTGGTAAAATCATCTGTTTTATTTTCCGTACCTCAGGGTGATCTGCAATTCCGTCGTAGGTGACCTTCACTACCACATCTCCAACACCTTAGAGCCACTTTGTTCTCGCTCCTACTCTGTATCAAATCGTCGACTTGTCTGGATAAATCATATAAACGAACCATCAATTGATCCACTGGCTCGTGGACTCGCACAGCTCTGATTGGGTAGCGATCTCTACGAGTTGCTTGCTCGGCTGCCTCGAATTTCATGGCGTACATTAATCGCTTTTCAAATCTTTAACATCCGCCATTCGTAGTGCTTTCTGTATTTCAGGGTCCCGGATGCCATCGATGAAATATTGCAGCGACAGGATTTCCCTCGTTTCTCTCGGGCGCTCTGTAAAGGCGAAGTGGGACAGCCTCTCAACATCCGTGGCGAGTTCCTGGAGTGATTCGGTGGGCTTCTGTTGACGGGATTTTAATTGAAGCCTTTTAAACATTTCTCGCCAAAGCGCAGCTCCAATGCGCCGGATAGAGCTTCGAAATCTAGCCTTTGATTTTCGGGAAGCGTCTGCAGGATATCCGCTGCGTCTGCTCTCAGAGAAGCGGCGAGATGACAGGCCTTAGCTTGGGAATCCCATCCATTCACGTCCGCAACGATAGAAAATTGTGTCTTATACACTTGCCAGGAGGTTTTCCCATCATATGTAGGTAGTTTCAGAGAGGGACGAGCACGCATTAGTAAAAATTTAAAAAAACATCCAAACTGCTCCCTGCCGTCGCTATGAATTTCTTTAAAGTGTCCACTTCTCTGGCGACTGCAGAAACTCTGTCATCAATTTGTTGTTCGATATATTCTTGGACGACAGATACTTTTTCTTCAATTTGTTGTTCGATTCGATGTTGGACAGACGAAACTCTTCCTTCGATTCTCTGCTCCACAGCAGAAACTGTCTCTTTTATTTTTTCCTTCACAGAAGAAACTCTTTCTTGAATTTCTCCAACTTTATTTTCAACGGCGTCTATTCTGCCTTCCATAAAATCAAATTTGTTTTCTATTATGCAGGTAATCTCTGCCTTAACAGCTTTTATGTATTCTTTAAAAGTTACTTGACCAGCTTCCAACTTTTCGTGAACGGCTTCCATTTCCTTTTTAACGGATTCTTCTATCTTTTTCTGACCAGCTTCCATCTTTTTCTGACCAAATTTCATCCCATCTTTCATTTCTTCTTGCCCTGTTTTCATTTCCTCTTTAAATTCAGCAAAGGCTGATATCAGCTGTCTTAACTTCTCTTCCATCGCTCTTGTGATTGGCATTCAAACCCCACTCCTGACACCAAAAATTGTTTCGTGCGTACGGGTTCGTTACGAAATGAATGCACAAGTCCGATGAAAAAGGAACAAAATTTATTATTATCACAACAAATAATTCTTAAATGTCCTCAAATAATCATGCAGTATCACAATATATCACAGTAGTTATCTTCTAACTACTCAAACGTTCAAGAGAACTTACTTCAAAACAGCTAAAGAAAGCTAATCCGCGAATTCGCTACAATTAACAAGAGCAGTTTTCTAAACAACAACAAACTAAGTAAGTACTACGAACTGAGAGGTTTTCCTCCTTTTATAAGATTTTAAAATGACGTGCGAGAATTTTCTAGTACTTTCTCGAAATCAAAAACAGATATTTATTAAATGTTTAATGCACGCGCTCTTGTATTTTCAATTTTCCGGCTTAGCTTTCTTTTAATATTCGTCACGCGCTGCACTGCGCGGGAAATAAAACCATTTAATTTATAATTGAACTAACATTAGCTGTTTAAATGCCAAATTCGTAACAATATTTTAGAGTTCAAACAGAGAAAGTTCAAAACTTTGTTTAGAAGTTTATAAATCCAGTCTTTTAACTGGTTTTATTTTTCGTCCTGAGCGAGACACGCGAACAGTTTCATTAGAGTCAGTATTAAGCTCAGGATTTTCAGCTACCACTTTTGGAACATTCTCAGGTTCCGATACGACTTGCTCGTAATTTGGTGTCAATTCCAAAGGGTACAGTCGTTGGATTGGTCTTAATATGTTTCCCTTTTGAGTTCGTAGTTTCACAAGTCTGATGATTCCATCTTTTCCTGGAAAGAGTTCCAGTACTCTCCCTGGCAGCCAATGGAGGCTTTTTTTTATCATCTGTGCCAATTAACACTATGTCACCTACATGTATTTGACCTTCTGTTTTGTTAACTGAAGAACGAAGGAAACCCAGATACTCTCGTTTAAACCTTCGTTTTAGATTTTCAGGAACCTTTTGAATATGTCTCCATCTCAAAACAATATTAGTCTTTTCAATTTGATCCAAGTCAGGAACATCATTTAATGGAATGTCCTGAAGAAACATTGAGGGGGTCAAGGTCTTCAGATCTTGTTCCTCGGATATGTAAGTTAACGGTCTGCTGTTCATGACAGATTCGCATTAACAGACGGGAGTCTGCAATGCCTCGTAAGACAAACAGGAGCGTCCAAGATTTTTTCTTAAAAGATCTTCCAAAATCCCAATCAAGCGTTCCCAGAAGCCTCCCCACCATGGAGAGGAGGGTGGGTTAAACTTCCAACGAATTTCGTTGATTCTAAATTCACTTTCAATTCTAGTCCAATCCAATTGTTTCAGAGCGTTGTTTAGTCCTGTAAAATTAGTACCATTGTCTGAATACATCACAGAAATTCTTCCTCTTCTGGCTATAAACCTACGCATAGCTTGGATGAAGTCATTGGTACTCAGTGAAGGTATCAGCTCAAGATGGACGGCTCTAAATACGGCGCAAGTAAAAAGTACTATCCACACCTTTTGTTTAGATTTAGTCATCAGAGGTCCAGCTATATCTACACCTGATACTTGAAAAACTGCTGCTACTTCTGTTCGGTCTTTTGGAAGAGGCGGAAAAGGTACCTCAAAATGTTTTACCTTTTGCCTTTTACATGTTAAGTATTCTTTGATAACACTCCGGACAGTTATTTTCCCTTTCACTATCCAAAATCTTTCCTGTAAAATTGTCAGTAGAGTTAATGTCCCAGCATGCTTGTTAGCAATATGTTCTTGGGCTATAAATCTTCTCACTGTCAGGTGTTTCGATGGTAGAATTATTGGAGAAATAAAATCTTTCGATTCTTCCTCATTTATCAATCTGGACTTTAATCGTAAAATTCCTTCTTCATCTTCAAATATTAGAAGACCTTTCAAATTTTTTCGTGTTTCTTCATTAGAGTAACATTCCTTTTGTATTACACGGAAAATAATCCTTTGTGCATTTAACAGTTCTTCACTTTGAAGTTCCTTACATTTTCTCAAGTCCTTGGCCTTTGGTTGAAAACGCAGTATCCAAGCCATAACCCTAATCATCTTAGAAAATCTAGAGAATGTTCTGGTAACTGCAATGAAATCGACTCTAGCTCTGTGTTGCTAGCAGAGATGACTGACTTTCGTTTCTCCATCTCTACTTCTTTCTCGTTAATATTTACAGCTGACTTTGGCCACTGCTCATTCGAATTCTTCAACCATGCTGGCCCTTGCCACCACTTGCGTTTCTGAAGTTGCCTAGGTCCACAACCTCTTGATAAAATGTCTGCTGGATTCTGGTCAGTTGAAATATGGAACCAATCTTCCGAAGTTGTCAATTTTCTAATTACACTTATTCTGTTTGTAACGAATACCGACCACTGTTCTCAACGAGTTATCCACACAAGAACTGTGGAAGAATCTGTCCAAAAGTAAGTCTTGATGTTGGGAAGTTTCAGAGCTTGCTTCACAGAACTAAACAGCCTAGCAACTATGGTAGCGGCCATTAATTCAAGACGTGGTATAGTAATAGTCTTCGTTGGAGTTATTCGTGATTTGGCTTGAAGTAATTGAACAGTTACAGAACTCATATACTGGATTCACTTCTTAAGAAAATGCATGCCGCATAAGCTGTCTTACTGGCATCGACAAAAGTATGGATACTTAAATTGGATTCCTTCATCACACCTAATCATCTTGGAAGTTATATATTTTTGAAGTATTTCAGTTGTTTTACCCATTTTAAAATTTTCTTCTTTATTTCATCATTCACTTCATCATCCCATGATTCTTTGCTCTTCCAAGCGGCCTGCAGCAAAATCTTAGGCTGAATCATAACAGGTGCGAGGAAACCTATGGGATCAAATACTCGACTAACTAGTGAAAGTATTTTCCTTTTATTTACCTTTTCTCATTCATCAAATTTCAAAGATTAGGTGTCTATTTCTAAGGTATCTAAATCTTTGTCCCAAATCACTCCTAATACCGGTGATGTTTTACTTTCTGAAAATGCAGGAATGCCAGAACTTTCCCATCCTCTGAGATCAAACATTCCTTCTTTCATCACATTAGTTGCAGATTCGGTGAATATTTCTTTTCGGCATTATTTTGTACACTAGTTACGCAATTATCGACATAAAAACTATCTTGTAATTTTTTAAGAAATTCTTCAGAATATTTTTCTTTCCACGATTCTTTGGATAAGTGATGGTCAATAACCGCCATCAGCAAAAATGGACTACAAGTAATGCCAAATACCACACGGGTGTGACGAAATTTCTTCATTCTACCATTATTACCATACCAAAGAAATCGTAAAAAATCTCAATCTCTTTCATTTAGAGATATCTATAAAAAAGCTCTTCTGATGTCTGAAATCACACCAATTTCATCTAAGCAAAATCTTGCTAGAATAGAGGGAATAGTTTCAATCAAATTAATCTCAGTCTCTAAACAGTCATTTAGAGATGGCTGATTAGGAAGCTTTGCCGAAGCATCAAAAACGGATCTAATTTTCATGGAAAACAGTGAGGACGTTTCCTTAATCAGTAGACGATGTGGGAGGTAATGAACAACGGGTAAAGACAACTCCTTTTGGGGAACTTCTTCAATAACTCCTTCCTGCAGCCATTCATTAAACATTTCATGATACTTTACACGATATCTGATTTTTTCCAACTTCTTCGTACTAGATTCGAGTCTTTTCAAAAATAGGTCATAATTGTCTGGTAAGACTGCATGCTCAATTTTCCAAGGCATATCAACCTCCAAGGCGTATCTACCATTTTCTAATTGACGAACTGTTTCTTGGAAATGAACCATAATAGCTCTTCTTGACTCTTCTTTAGTTTTTTGTTCAACAGGATCTCGGATACCCAATAATTCTAAGTCCTAATATGATGAAATAGGCAGGTCTTCTTGAGATATAAGATAGAAACTATAGTCATATTTACATTGTGCTGATGTTCGGATTGAGGTACTTTACCCATTAAAGTCAAACCCAATTTTGTTTCTATAGCCACTAAACCTGTTCTTAGTTCTTCTCGTTTGCCAGTAAATAACTTTCCTGCAACGTCTGCCCCTAACAGTACTTCAATAGGGCCTGGATTTCCTTGGGTATCAGTTAAGCGTATTCCTTTATTCCCTGATTCGCGAATCCAATAACCGTATCTTATGCTTGAAATATCATTACAAATAACATCATGGTCTACAGCATCTAATTTACACGAATAATTACCATCAAGGCTACTCAAATAAATCTTGTAACATTTATGTTTATAAATTTCAGTTTTTGTTCCACCAAATAAAGAGTGACTAAATTCTTCCTCCCATTGCAAGTCAAAACCCATTTCTTCTGCGGTAGACTTTAAAACATAACTTTTTGAGCTTCCCGTATCAATCATTAATCTAACTTTACGCCTTTTATTCTTACCCCTCTATGTTTACAACCAGGGTCTGAAGGAAAACTTCATTCGCAGCAAGCAAATGCAAAGAATCAATTGTTTTCTCTTTTTTCTCATCATTTTTCTGGTTATGCATTTCACTGGACTTATTACATTCAAGAACAAGAAGGTATTGCTTCATGATTCATCAAATCCGACGCGGAAGGAATATCAGACAGAGGAAACATATCCCCTCTGCTTAATTTTATTTTTTCCTCTGACTGAACTTCGCTTTTCAGAAATTCTATTATTGCATCAAGACTCGAAATGTTTTGTTCAGATTCAGTAATTTTTCGTTGTCTTTCAAATGATCGCAATACATGAATAGGAATAGCACTTTCTACAAGAGGATATAAAATTGTTCCACACTGATCAGTTGTCACACCGAGACTGTTCAGGGCTCTAAGTTGTGTTGAAGGTTTGTTATACAAACTACTCAGAGAATCCTGCTTCTTTTTCTCTGCGTTATCCAAAACAAGTTTTATTAACTCTCGAACATAAAAATCAATTAAAAGTTCTTTACGGCCATATCTCTCAGTGAGGCTTTCTATAGCTAAAGGATAATTTTCGTTCGTAACAGGAAAAGATTCTACAATATCTCTAGCTTCTGATTTAATTTTTCTTGACTGTATCAAATAATGGAATTTGTCTGCATTCGTTAAGTTATTATTTTCATGTATGTTTTTAAACTGATTCCAGAACGTAAGCCAATTTCTTAAATAACCTGCGAACTTATAAAGTTCTACTTTCGGTAGGCGTTGGCACAAAGTTTTACATGTATTTTCATCAGTAACTAATTTCTGACTGCTCTCTGACGGTGTATTTTGGATTTCGTTTAATTTTCTCTTAATATTATAGAGAAATCGTTCCGATTTTAACTGTATCCTAACAGCCTTTTCTCGATAGTCCTCTGTTATTTCAAATTCTGTTTCGAATTCTTTATCATCAGTTATAGTATCTAAATAAGCACTGTGCGTCAATTCTAATGTTTCTGCCTTTTTCTTGAACAAATAAAAACACACTTCTGTTTCTTCATAATCAACATTAACATCATTTAAAAGTTCATCTAGTCTTTTATATGCTTTAGTAAAAGCTGAACGTTGCGAAGTTTTGTTTCTTTTCATCACTTCCATTTTGTCTTAAGTTTAAAATATTCAGATAAAAATTAGGCATGAATAGTATTTTAAACTTCAGTAAAACAATAATCAATAACTTCAAAACGGAAGTGTAAGGTAATAAACTTAACCTACCTATTCTTTTATCCGACATGTTTCCAACAAACACGCCCACCCAGGGGCGCCAGAAATGTCGTGAACATCATTTTGAGTTTAAGAGAAAATAATGAGCGGTTTGTTAAAATTTAGATCAAATGAAAGATCTTTTGGATAAATCGCAGAATAGGCTGCATCAGTCGATACTGTGTTTACTTCTCTTATGCTTGGAAACGCCTTTTTATGACGTAAAATTGGTTACTCCTCTTCTTAAAAACAAGTTATAAGTATGCTATAGCTTCGTATTTTAACTGCAGTGTGCCTTTGATTTGGGAAAAAAAAAAAAAAAAAAAAAAAAAAAAAAAAATAAGAGCCCAAGAGCCAAGATATCTATCTACTGGTGATTACTCTTTGTAGTAGAGGCCAGACTTTAAATTTACGATCCAGATCCAGATCCAGTATTTTAACGAAAACTTAAATTATATTTTAACTGAGTTGAAATGTTAGGTTTATAATGTTCTGCGCGAGATTTTTTTAAAATACAAATCTACTTTTATGTTGTGTGGTAGTGTTAGCATTTAACGCAACGAATTATCTCTCACAAATGTATTATTAAGATACCAAACGGTTGAAAACGATCATTACCAAACGATTGAAAATATTGAATGCATGAGTTAAAAATTATAACCGTAACTTCTGAAAATACAGAAAAGAATTCTTAAAGAATGTTTTAATTATCGATGAGTGTGTCTAATTCGGTGCTTACTTCAGAATGGATGAGTATCTGAATCTGGATTTTTTTTTTATCAGTTGGAGCGAAGAGGTAAAAAGAGCGTTAGTGAGTGGTGCATGGAGAAAAGTTTAATTGCAATATCGTATAAGTGCCCAATTTGTGACACAGATATGAAACTAGTAGAGCGAAAGAACCGTATAGGCGGTTTTGAGTGGATGTGTAGAGTTACTGGAGGCGAATGTAAGCATCGAATTTCAAGGTGTGTTCGAAAGAACTCCTGGTTTGCGAAGAGTAAATTGGACAATTCAAATCAATGGAGTGGGTTACGCGCGAGTTTCTACAATTCTCTGATTTTTTTAAGTGAAAGCAGATTTCTGAGTATATGAGCAATGCAGAGTTTATTCAGTGTCTGATTTTTTTTCGATGTGCACATGGGTAAAGCCAGTGTGGTGCGCAATGCCGAGTTTGTGCAATTCTGTGGTGTTTTTTTAAGTGAAAAGATCGATGTGTACATGGGCGAAACCAATGTGGTGCGCAATTCCGAGTTTGTGCAATTATGTGGTTTTTTTTAAGTGAAAATATATAGAAACGAATGTGGTGCACAATGCCGAGGTTGTGCGCGATGCCAAATTTGTGCAATTCGGTAGTGTTTTTTAAGTGAAAATAGATCGATGTGTACATGGGCAAAACCAATGTGGTGCACAATGCCGAGGTTGTGCACGATGCCGAGTTTTTGCAATTCTGTGGTGTTTTTTTAAGTTAAAATATATCGATTTGCACACGGGCAAAACCAATGTGGTGCGCAATGCCGAGTTTGCGCAATTCTGTAGTGTTTATTTAAGTGAAAATAGATAGAAACCAATGTGGTGCGCAATGCCGAGGTGCGCGATGCCGAATTTGTGCAATTCTGTGGTGTTTTTTTAAGCGAAAATAGATCGATGTGTACATGGGCAAAACCAACGTGGTGCACATTGCCGAGGATGTGCGCCATGCCGAGTTTGTGCAATTCTGTGATTTTTTTTAAGTGAAAATAGATCGATGTGTACATGGAGAAAAGCAATGTGGTGCGCAATGCCGAGTTTGTGCAAGTCTATCGTGTTTTTTAAGTGAAAATAGATCGATGTGCACATGGGCAAAACCAATGTGGTGCGCAATGCCGAGGTTGTGCGCGATGCCGAGTTCGTGCAATTCTGTGATATTTTTTTAAGTGAAAATAAATCGATGTGTACATGGGAAAAACCAATGGGGTGCGTTATACCGAGTTTGTGCAATTCTGTTGTGTTTTTTTAAGTGAAAATAGATCGATGTGCACGTGGGCAAAACCAATTTTCTGATTTTTCTTTAAGTGGAAATAGATGGATGAGCACATGGACACCGAGTTTGTAGAATTCTTTGATGCTTTTCGAGCGAATACTGATCGTTCTGAAACAAGGGAAAACGAGGTTGTGTGTGATGCCGAGCAGTAATGTAACTTAATTTATGTGCAATGTTTAACATATCGTTTGTGTATTTTAAATCTGTATTATTGTGTTAACTGTAAATCATATTTGAGACACCATTTTGTTATTTAAATTGTATTTTTAAGTGTTTGGTTTTTATATGTTGATAATGCTTTCCGATGTTGTTCGAAAATCGATAAATATCGATAATCCGACGATCTACTCAACCGTAGCAAAACTGTAAACTTTGACCCTTTAAGTAACGTTTACCTCATATTTTAATACGCAGTGTTTGGTATCGTAATTGCATTTGATAATATGAATTCATTGATAATACGTGTGTGTGTGTAATAGTATGAATTTATTGATAATATGTGTGCGTGTGCGTATGTGAAGCATTGCTTAGTGTTCCAAGTTTGTAGTATTTATTTTCTTATATTATTTTCTTTCATTCTGAGAAATTAGATTTTTTTTATTTATTAATGCGTAGAGTTCTAGTATGCCTACAGAGAATATGGTGTGATTTAGGAATTTTAGAAACTGATATGAAAGCTGTGTAATGATGTTCATATGCAATAAAAAATATTCTCCTTTTTTATTTATGTAAAGTTTAAAATTTTTAGAAAATAATGAAAATTGTCTAATTATTGGTATGTAAAGAATTATGTCGTTACGTAGCAAGAAGGTAATTTGTAAAAATGATAAAATTGAAATGTTCCACAATATGAGTTTAAATTTTAAAAAAATCTTTTTTTATTTCTATAAATGCTTTAATAAAAATCTTTGAAATTATTGAAGCTGTACAAGTGTTAGAGACTACGACGTTGTTTATCGTTTTAATAATTGGTAGAATTCGCTCACTGTATCATGGTAATTTTAAATATTAAACAATTTATTATACTTATTATCAGTAACGCCTAAGCTTAAATGCTATAAATGTGAATTTAAAGTAAAGAATTTAATATTAATTTACAATAATAAACAATTTATTATTTTATTTTTAAGAGAAAATAGAAAGTACGCGTACTGTAAATGCGAGAATACCGAGAATACATTGTGACGTCACAAGCTTAGTCCCACCCATTTATGACCGTCACATAGGTCCGCCATCTGAACTTTGTTCATGCAGCCTATTCTGCGCTTTTACCCATCTTTTAATATATAGCATTTTAATACTATGTAGCACAGTGTAATAGGTTCATTTTACATCCACAAAATGATCGTAACAACGCAGTTCGATCACCCATTTTTTCAAAACAACAATCTCTCTCTCGTTGCCATTCCGTAACAGAGAAACTTACCTCTCATGCAGTTTGATCGCGGCGCGACAGTGTCATAAGGTCTTCGATATTCTGATGGCCGTATATGTGTTTGGAGGCTCCGAGGAGACCGCATGTCGCCTCGGTTCGTGACCCGATATCCGCCTAGGGGCCCTGCCGCTTGTGTGATGATTTGAGCAGCCATTGGGTAGACCACAGGCACATCTCTATTTCGGATCGATGTTAATTTGAATGCAGATCAGTGCATTTCAGTGGTTGCTCCCTATCAGTCCAGTGGTTGCTCCCTATCTTCGAGGCCTGCCAAACGCCATCTTCCAACAAGATAATGCAGGACCACATGCTGCACGTCGTGTTCTGACCTTCTTCGATACACAGGACAGGACAGGACTAAGTGTGGGAAGCACCAACACATCGCCATTGGCAGAACTGCCCTGGGGTACACGATCTGCAGATCTGTCACCCTTTGGAAACATCTGGTTATGGGTTTCTGAGAGAGTGGCCGCCACTCCTCTCCAGCTAAAACGGTTGATGAAGTGTGGCATAGATTTGAAGCAGCATGGAATGAATTGCCCGTTTCTGTCATCCACGTACAGTTCGACTCCATGCCTAACCGGGTAAGGGCCGTTTTTGCTGTCAGGGGCAGCAGCTGTTTCTACTAACTTTGCACCCCTGTAAACCGTCAAACTGCTTACAAATTTAATCATTTTGTCTTCATGACATACTGTTTACGTACAATAAATATCTTTTTTGCATTTGCTTTCCTTTATGGTGTTGCAATTTTAATGACCAGCAGTGTATACAAATACATATCAGTGAATTCAATGTATATGTATTTTTTTAACCACCTTTTTACTTCAAGTTTTCAGTACAAAATATTTTGAGTAGCTTTTAACGAAAAATTACTTTATTATTTAAAAAATTAAATAATTAGTAAAAATATAATAAATAAATAATAATAATTTATTAATAAAATTAATATCTTATAAAAATAAAAAATTATAATAAATTAATAAAATCAGTAATATATAAATTTATCCTGGCAACAACTGAATGCTCTCTCGTATCATACTAAATCGCGAGAAAATTAAAAGGTATTCTATAAATTCATTAGCTGAAAATTTAAGAAATCAAGTTGCATCCGATTTTTTGTAGGAAGCCTAAATTTTCAAAATTGGAAAATTCTCTTTATTTCTCCTTTTTCATCTTCATATATAAAAGCCATGGAACAGGAAGATAAAACAAAATCCGGAGAAACAGCGAAAGTAATTTTATTATATTATAATTGGCCTTTCTGAAAATAATTTTTTCCCCATTAAGTATTTTTGCTATTTCTTTGAAATTATTCTTTTTGTCAAAATCTAAGCTGCTAAAATGTTAAAATTCACTAGAATTTTTTTTTTTAATCTAGAAAACATTAAATGATTATAAAATGTATTTAAAATGTCTTCAGTATTATACAGAGGCGGAGGAGATACGTTCAAGATATGTCAAGTAAAATACTGAAAAATTATATAAATGGCAAAAAGTGACATAAATTTATGAAAATCTTATTGTTATATGTGTATAAATTATAAAATTCTAAGCTTACAAGACGAATATTTTTGGAAACTAAATGCATCATCTATTATTTCAAAAGTAGTTTGAATTTATTAATTTGTGATAAATACAGTAGGGACCAGATTAACTTTTATTTCTATATTATATTTCAGAAAAAAATTTAAATTTTTGGTAAAAGCGCAGAATAGGCTGCATCAACAAAGTTCAGTACGAGGAGCTGCGTGACGTCATTAAATGGGTGGGACTAAGCTTATGACGTCACAATGTAGTCTCGCATTTACACTACGTGTACTTTCTATTTTCTCTTAAAAATAACAATAATAAATTGTTTATTATTGTAAATTAATATCAAATTCCTTACTTTTAATTTACATTTATAACATTTAAGTTTAGGCGTTACTGATAATAAGTATAATAAATCGTTTATAAAATTACCATGATACAGTGAGCGAATTCTACCAATTATTAAAACGATAAACAACGTCGCAGTCTCTAATAGTTGTAGAGCTTCAATATTAAATTATTATTTTTTTATTAATACAAATAAACTATTTTTTTTTAATTTAAATTCATATTGTGGAACATTTCAATTTTATCATTTTTACAAATTACCTTCTTGCTACGTAACGACATAATTCTTTACATACCAATAATTAGACAATTTTCATTATTTCTAAAAATTTTAAACTTTACGTTAATAAAAAAAGAATATTTTTTATTGCATATGAACATCATTACACAGCTTTCATATCAGTTTCTAAAATTCCTAAATCACGCTATATTCTGTGCAGGCATGCTAGAATTCTACGCATTAATAAATAAAAAAACTAATTTCTCAGAATGAAAGAAAATAATATAATAAAATAAATACTACAAACTTGGAACACTAAGCAATGCTTCACATACGCACACACACACATATTATTTGCAATTACGATACCAAACACTACGTATTAAAATATGAGGTAAACGTTACTTCAAGCGTTAAAGTTTACAGTTTTGCTACTGTTGAGTCGATCGTCAGACTATCCATATATATCGTAAATCGGAAAGCGTTATAAACATATCAAAAAACAAAAAATTAAAAATACAATTTAAATGAAAAATTATGTCTTAAATATAATTCACAATTAAAACAACAATACAAATTTAAAATACACTAACGATATGTTAAACATTGCACATAAATAAAGTCACATTACTCCTCGACATCACGCACAACCTCGTTTCCCCTTTTACACAACGATCAGTATTCGCTCGAAAAACATTAAAGAATTCCACAAACTCAGTGTCCTTGTGCTCATTTATCTATTTTCACTTAAAGAAAAATCAGACAATTGCTCAAACTCGGCATTGCGCACCACATTGGCTTTGCCCATGTGCACATCGATCTAT
Source organism: Stegodyphus dumicola (assembly GCF_044657685.1). NCBI lineage: Eukaryota > Metazoa > Arthropoda > Arachnida > Araneae > Eresidae > Stegodyphus > Stegodyphus dumicola. The sequence continues at coordinate 180,648,522 of NC_140768.1, forward strand.
TTTCACTTAAAAAAACATTCCAGAGTTGCACAAACTCGGCATTGCGCACCACATTGGATTTGCCCCTGTGCACATCGACCTATTTTCACTTAAAAAAACATCCCAGAGTTGCACAAACTCTGCATTGCGCACCACATTGGATTTGCCCATGTGCACATCGACCTATTTTCACTTAAAAAAGCATCCCAGAATTGCACAAACTCGGCATCGCGCACCACATTGGCTTTACCCATGTGCACATCCATCTATTTTCACTTAAAAAAAATCCCAGAATTGCACAAACTCGGCATCGCGCACAAACTCGGCATTGCGCACCACATTGGCTTTTCCCATGTGCACATCGATCTATTTTCACTTAAAAAAACATCCCAGAGTTGCACAAACTCGGCATTGCGCACCACATTGGCTTTTCCCATGTGCACATCGATCTATTTTCACTTGAAAAAACATCCCAGAGTTGCACAAACTCGGCATTGCGCACCACATTGGCTTTTCCCATGTGCACATCGATCTATTTTCACTTAAAAAAACATCCCAGAGTTGCACAAACTCGGCATTGCGCACCACATTGGATTTGCCCATGTGCACATCGACCTATTTTCACTTAAAAAAGCATCCCAGAATTGCACAAACTCGGCATCGCGCACCACATTGGCTTTACCCATGTGCACATCCATCTATTTTCACTTAAAAAAAATCCCAGAATTGCACAAACTCGGCATCGCGCACAAACTCGGCATTGCGCACCACATTGGCTTTTCCCATGTGCACATCGATCTATTTTCACTTAAAAATACATCCCAGAGTTGCACAAACTCGGCATTGCGCACCACATTGGATTTGCCCATGTGCACATCGACCTATTTTCACTTAAAAAAAATCCCAGAATTGCACAAACTCGGCATCGCGCACCACATTGGCTTTGCCCATGTGCACATCGATCTATTTTCACTTAAAAAAACATCCCAGAATTGCAAAAACTCGGCATCGCGCACAAACTCGGCATTGCGCACCACATTGGCTTTTCCCATGTGCACATCGATTTATTTTCACTTAAAAAAACATCCCAGAGTTGCACAAACTCGGCATTGCGCACCCCATTGGATTTGCTCATGTGCACATCGACCTATTTTCACTTAAAAAACATCCCAGAACTGCACAAACTCGGCATTGCGCACCACATTGGCTTTGCCCATGTGCACATCGATCTATTTTCACTTAAAAAAACATCCCAGAGTTGCACAAACTCTGCATTGCGCACCACATGGCTTTGCCCATGTGCACATCGATCTATTTTCACTTAAAAAACATCCCAGAATTGCACAAATTTGGCATAGCGCACCACATTGGCTTTGCCCATGTGCACATCAACCTATTTTCACTTAAAAAAACATCTCAGAATTGCACAAACTCGGCATTGCGCACCACATTTCTGGATCTTTAAAACTCAAGCTATGATTGACTTTCAGGTGCGCATACCCTTCGAACTCGAGACAGTCGTATGCTTTCCAACAATCGGATATAATAATCGATCCTGGTAGAACATTCTCTTTAATGATTTCTAGCAATGTTTCGGCACCTCTGTTTTCAACAACTCTAAAGACGCATTTATCTGTTCCTCTCTCAGCCAAACCAAAAACCCATTTTCCTTCGACTCTTTTACCTCTATGATACTTTTGCTTGCCAAACTTGCTTTCGTCGATTTCGACAATGACACCTTCCCCACCCAACTTAACATTCTCCTTCAAACATAACTCCATGCATACTTCTCTACAAAAACTTTTCCAATCTGTCACCGTATTTTTAGCAATACGTAATTCCGTTCGTATAAAATCATTCCCGCACTTACCCAACCACATATAGGTAACTCGCAAAACATCACACATGCTCAATTTACTCTTCGCAAACCAGGAGTTCTTTCGAATTGATCTTGAAATTCGATGCCTACATTCGCCTCCAGTAACTCTGCACATCCACTCAAAACCGTCTATACGTTTTTTTCGCTCTACTAGTTTCATATTTGTTCCACAAATCGGGCACTTATACGATATTGCAATCAAACCTTTCTCCATACACCACTCAATAACACATTTTTTATCTCTTCGCTCCAACTGATAAAAGAAATCGAGATTCAAATACTCATCCATTCTGCAGTAAGCACCGAATTAAACACACGCATGAATAATCAAAACATTCTTTAAGCAAAAGAATTCTTTTCTGTATTTTCAGAAGTTACAGTTATAATTTTTAATTCATGCATTCAATATTTTCAATCGTTTGCTAATGATCGTTTTCAATCGTTTGGTATCTTAATAATACATTTGTGAGAGATAATTCGTTGCGCTAAATGCTAACAATACCACACAACACACAAAAGTAGATTTACAATTTAAAAAATCTCGCACAGAACATTATAAACCTACTATTTCAACTCAGTTAAAATATAATATAAGTTTTCTTTAAATACAAAGCTATAGCATACTTATAACTTGTTTTGAAGAAGAGGCGTAACCAATATTACGTCATAAAAAGGCGTGTCCAAGCATAAGAGAAGTAAACACAGCATCGACTGATGCAGCCTATTCTGCGATTTAGCCAAATTTTTAGACTTCTTAAAAGATACTTTATTTTTTAACATTGCTTGGAATTGCACCATCCTTGGAAATCGGCATTAAGGTGTTAAACTCTTTGCCTTACCCGTTGCGTTCGCGTTTAGTCTTGAAATCACAAAAATATATTTCAGAACCGAACCTCTAGAATCACTTAAATATTGTAAAATTTGGATTTGACATTGAAATTCCGAGCATTTCAGAAAAATACTGACACAGATTTGATATTATAACTTCAAGTACCTTAGATAAACAGCCAATTTGGATGTATTTCGCCAGCTGTCCCAAATGTTTGTATAACAAAACTCATTTCTTCTATTTAATTCCATATTAGAGATATTTATGCATAAACTGCTACTACTACTACTGCTAATAATAATAATAAAGGTAACAAAATTGTTTAAAATAATAAAATTGTAATAAAATTCATTGACTGTTCGAAAGATCTACAATAAACGTATCTTGTCAATCAGTCGTAATTATATTCAATAGAAAAAAAATTAAAATTAATGCTGAATAAAATAGAGAATAGAAAAGAAAAGTGAAAGTATTCTTCAAGAGGGAGGTTTAAAAAAAGACCAAAAATAAATATTTAGAATGTTAAGACGGCTAAAATTTCATAAGCGGGGTAAGTTGGCGCTAAACTATTTTGGCCTTCAAAATTTGGCGAATTTTTTAGGCTCGCTAAATAACAGTACTAAAATGTAATTTTTAAACGTAAACAGAATAGTAACTTTTAAGTTTTGCAGTAGTCAAACGCCGTTATTTTATGTAAACAGAATAGTAAAATGAGATGATAAAACACTCGATGAGTAAAACAAAGTCCAACAGCTTTGCAAGTAAAAGATAGTTCTATATATATGTAATTTATCATAAAATAGTAGAATGAACAATTCTTGTAAATAATTATTGAGTAAATAAATGTATACACTTATCAGATCAGAGCACTGCGAAGTCAGTTTTACACGTAAACAGAATAGCAAATTATGCGTATTCAGCATCATAAACTAACTAAAATATTCAAGTTACTATCGTCGTGAAATTCAACACACTAAACAACTTTCATTCAAAGCTTTAAATATTCCACATCTTCCGATTGCCATATGCAAGAAACAAAACTTTAAAAAAAAAAAAAAAAAAATTCAACTGTATAAAATTAAATGAAAACATTCATAAATTATAAACTTCATGTCATATGAAATCCAACATTCTTCCACCAACAACAGCTTAACCTTCTGCAAATATTTATATAAATATAATATTAAACAGTAAAACTTTTAAAAACAAACACAGTATTTCGAAATTAAATTTTAAAAAAATCTGGCTATACTAAATTCGCGCTCTTACAGTTACCGAAATAAAGCTCTAGGTTTGCCACAAGAAAACTACAACCAAATTAAAATCGCGCCAAATAAAAAACTCTCGCCAAGCTTGGCGCTCACACCGATTATGGAATTTTAACCGTTAAGACTATAAAATGTATATCCGCCCAAAAGTTCGCAGACAATTTTTAAAAAAGCCTAAGCATACAAGAACAAATCATTTTTATGTAAGAATGTGCAACCGCGATTGCAGCCTTCAAGTTCGGAAAGAATAAGAGATAAAGGAATCCAATTAAGGTATGTGTCATTAAACATATATATGTTTACGATTCCAGAATGAAGTTCATTACATCGTGAAAATATGTCTCAAGATCAATGCATGGATTTACTATCGGGCTCAAAAATGCTAAACCTTTCATAATTGAACCTAAATTTAATTTGTCTTGCATTTAAAAATTTAAACTTACGTAACCTAAATTTTCCTGCACTGCGCCACCTTAAATTCTTGACATTTTCCCGCCTTTAAATTTTGCTGTTTATTCCTTTATTTAAATTATAAAAGTTTTGCCATCCCTAAAATTTGTTGCTCCGTGCTTCTCTGAATTCTAAAAATTTTACCCCCTTCCTTCTTCGGGCCAGTGCAATCGCGTAGGTTGCACTAGCTCCAGGGCTGGTTCTGCCAAAATTATCAATGCCGAACTAGTTCTGTCACTGACTGAACGAATAAAAATCATTCAATTCATATTAATTCAAGCCAGGATTCGGCCTCCAAAGAAACATAATAATTTTTCGTTGGTTTTTCTTATAGCTGAGACTTTAAGTAAACACATTAGACTGTTAGTTGAAGATTTCTTGGATGTAAAGAAAACGCACCAACATAAAACTTAAAAATGGGTAAAATGTGAGCTTGGTTTGACGTTGCTACCAAATAAAAAGGTGGTACTTTTCCGTTTTGCCGGCGCAGGCGATAAAGTCGCCAATTATGGTACAGCTGATGCCAAACGGAATATCCTAGCTGGTATTTCAAAACAAATCACAGCCATTTGCAATCAAATTGAGTGTTTCTTTCAATACTGGCATACTATTACATAGAATTTTTACCAGATAGTTCAATTTTATGTCCTAAGGCCATTCATGGTAATTAAGTCAATTAGGATGCAATCACACCGCTCACCCGAAGGCGAAAATATCGAAAAGGCAAAGTCAAGGGTTAAATTCATCAATTCGAATAAGAATGCACTAGCGAATAAAGCACTGTGGTTTTACATAATTTCTGAGTAAGCTATTCGTACGAATTGAAATAATTCTTGCATTTACACTTGTATTCCGGATTAAGATTTAACTTGAAATTAATGTAGATAATAACTGACAGAATTAGATTTTTGTAGCGTAGTTTACGTGAGATAAGATCACTTGGGGTCGCGTGATAAGAAGCGGCGAATCAGGATGATGAACTATGAAAGCATAGTACATTCTTAAATTAATGTCTTTTTTACAAATTTATTGTCTTTATTGTTTTTTTACAAAATTTTAAACGATATTTAAAAGTTTATGCCTTCAAAATAAAAAATTCTTAGAACTAACATTTGTTATGTGTATACTGTATGTTGTCGCCAATAAAGTCTGCTTGGCGAGATTTGCGCTGGCGAAACGGTAAAGTGCCAAAAAGGTTCAACATATTTTTAAATCTTATAGAAAGAGAGCAAGGATTTTCAACTGGTGGGAATCATGGCGTTGTTTGCAGGATCTTTTGATCTACGATTCAGACTGGGTACTATTCTGTTAGAGCGTTGTCAGTTTATGAAGAAAAATGCGAAGAAAGCTGCTATAACAAACGTTAAACAACGTTTCAAATATCGAGGCTCGAGATTTCTAGTTTTCATTTGAAATATCATCACTTTATTTTTTTTTTTTTGGGCCATATTTCGTTTGCACTTTTTAGAAAGACGATGGACTACACAATTTTGCAATTACCTAATAACGAAGAAGCTGCCACAAGATTCTTTCAGGACAAAGGAATAATTCTTAGCAATTGACTTTGTTCTCAAAATCATTCGATGAAGACTCAAGCAAGATTATCAGCTTCTATATCGCGTTGTTACGCTGTGAAAAAAAAAAAAAAAAAAAAGTTTTGAGAACTGAAACAGGGTCTGAAGGCTCGCGTCTTTCTTTCCTCAATGTCGTTCGTTTTATCTATCTGTAATGTTAGGAATAGACGCCAACTGAATTTTGCCAACTTCAGTTAAAAATCAACCATAATACGAAAGTAAAATTGGAATAACTACAAAATTGGGCAAGTAGTTTGATGTCTCGTAAAAGAAATAAAATCGGTGGAAATTACAACATCATAGCAACGGACGAAAGTCTTTTTACAAAAAAAAAAAAAAAAAAAAAAGTTGGTTGGGTTCTTTCGGAACAGTGGGATGCCATACCCAACCTGTGGAGCGATTGTGGGGTAGTGCTAAACGGAGTAATAAACGTCAGCTGGGAACTGCTCGCCACCATTTAGTCATATTTGATAGAATTTTATGTGGCGTCGGTTATGCTGAAAAATTTTAATTTTTTTCTATAATTTAGAATGATATTTGTAATTTTATGCCACCTGTTTAGATTGAATTTCGTTTTGTTTTGTTACTTTTTGCTTATGTGTAGAATATTCTAAATTAAAAGATTAAAACGAAAAATTTACTTTCTTTAAGAATTATGAAATTAAAAAATTTACTTTTTACAGAACGTATTTTTTCTAGTCTTTTGAACTCTATTATTATTTCGCAATTTTATACTTAGCAACAATTGGTGCCCTCCCCCAAAAAAAAGTGGCGCATTTTTAACTGACGCCGCTCTAACGGAATAGTACCTCAGACTGTACCAAAAAACGAAGACCTGAAAAACTTAAATTCTGACAGAAAGCTCATACTAAAGATTAACTGGAGTTGAAATAACATGACTCAAATGAAGTAACATGGGTTAAATTTAAGCGTCAAGGTAAGTATAGAGAAAGCAATAGAAATGTTTCTGTTATGGGAAGGCTCACCAAAAAAGTAACCTGCCTTCAGTACCGGTGCCATGATCTATGGAGGAAGCCCTTTGCTCAACTGTGAGCAAAGATGGATTGTCCATCTGCCAAATAAAGCAGTATTCCAGCTTTATTCTGCCTTCCTGTTCTCTCCGTCTAACACATCGGGCCAGAAAGAAGGTGTTCATTTCCATATTATCACGAGAAGCGAAATTTTCGTCCGCTATCCATTATAATAACAGTTTATAGATTTACAAATACGTAAATAATTCACATTTATTACGTACAATAAGCATTTATGTCTTACAGCATAAAAAAATTCAATTAGAAAGCTGTCAGTTTTACTGATTGTTTTGAATGCATCACTTAATCAAATAAATAATTTTGAAAAACTTAGGGGAATGAATTTTGACTTGATAATTTTGAATGAAACTTAGAGGAATGAATTTGTGGAGAGAAGACTGAATAGAGGAATAACATTTTAGAATCACTGTGATAGCGTTCTCATTTAAAAAGCTATCTTATGATGAAGAAACATCCGTATGGAATAGCTTTTTTAAATTGAAAATATGATTTTATTCTTAACGAATCCCAAACAATGGTGTAAGTTTTGCCGACCTTTGAATGAGTCCCCATCTGCTTCATGTAAATAAATTTCGAGCGATTTTAGAGTACTTATTTTGTAATATTTTTTCAGCTAACAAGGTTCCTTGACGTTTTATTTTAAAAATCACGTATAACTTTCTTAGCAACATTGTTACTGATATTTACTCAAATATTTCAGAGTGATGCTGGAAGTTCTGCTGATTCGGGTACCATAGATCAAGCTTTTAAAGAAATATTTGAAGTTTTTGCCAAATTTGGAGATCGAGAGAGTGAAGGCAACATTACCCTGAAGAATATCGACAAATGGCTAAAGCAAGCAAACATCCTGGGCAAGAAAATCACTAATGCAGACACTGCCATCACCTTCTCAAAAATTGCCAAGTAAATTTAGTTTTAAATTTAGAAGTTTATAGAAATTTCAGATAACTGGTCATACATAATAACTTTTCCCTTTCTATATAATGATTTTAGTTGAAATATGTATATTGATGCCAAGTAAATCCCTACTTAGACAATGTTTTCAATACTTGTGGTCTAAGGTAACGCAGGTTTGTCTAGTATTCCTACAAGTTTCAGTTACAGACAGATTCAAATTTTCAGTTGTTCAGTGAGAGAATCTAAGTATCAGTTTGTAAAAGCTCTCTCTGATAGTAGAAACTTGAGAATAATCTCGTATTTTGATTTATAATAAATCAAAGTATGTATTCCATTAAGGACAAGATTAAAACTGGACTTGACAGTATATTGCTTCAGATTTATTCTTAACATATAACTCGATTTATGCTTAGCATTTCGAAATGAGTAAAATTAGTCAAGAAAATTAAAAACTGCAATTAAAACTAATATATACTCGGAATTAGCGGTATCGAAACAGCATAGGAACCATCGGAGTGATATTTTCAAAATAGCGTATGTTCTCGTGTGCACTGTAACGTCAGAACACTCGTGTTGTCTTTTAAATATTTATTTTAAAAACTTAATAAGAATTTCTTGAGTATTAAATAAAATAATCACATCATTTCAGCCATAATACATACAAAGGCCAGTGACGCGGCGACGACTCTGGTATGCGTCTGCTTTCTTTCGTTCACAGCATTTTTTTCCCAAAGCCCTCTCTTCGTTTTGTTAAAAAACTTGGAATGGGGGTACATTAATTAGTCCCTTATGTCCGGAAACCTCACCAGTAGTTTTCCGCAACACCTTCCTTCAAAGTTCTGTTATCAATATGTCTCTGAACAAAAAGGAAAATCTTCTCATTCCGAGGTGTGCATATGTCGTCACAGCACACTTGTGCGCAAACTAAGAGACTTTGTACATTATGTCGAATTTCTGAAAAACTAATGGACAGATTTTAATGAAATTTATTATGAATATGCATTTATAACATGAAAAGGGATTTATAACATGAAAAGGATGATTCCAAAGTCATTTTATATATGCTCGATTATCAGTAAAGCTTATGGTTCAGGGATGGTGGATTATCAGTAAAGCTCATGGTGCTCCACGCTATGACATCGAGTTGAAAATTAGTCTAATATGAGGTATGGTTCCCTCCTTATAGCCAGACAAATAGCGTAGCATCGCCGCATACTGTACAAAAGGCAGTTGAGGAGTCCACTCCTGCGGCAAGGCAGTTTTCATCCCTGCAGCAATCCATCCCACTCCTGCGGCAAGGCAGTGGGGCTCTCAGAGGAGGATGGTGAAATGAAATTACCCTCCCAAGAAAGTTCCAGACATAGTCTATGGGGTGAAGGTCAGATCTGGATAGCAAATCCATGCGGTGAATATCCTCCTCACTTTCTAGGTAATTATCGATCAACTGTGCCCTATGTGGACGAGAGTTTTCGATCGTTAACAAGAACCCAGGACGAACTGCGACCCTGAAAAGTCGAAAATTGGGCTGCGAGATCTCTTCTTTATACATCATAGCAGTCAGAGAACCTCTGTAAAATACAAGCAGGAATGTGAGGCCGTTCAACATGGCCTTCCAAACCATTACACGGCCGCCGCCGTAATGATCATTTTCTCTGAAGAGGGAGAGATGGTATTGTGTTCGAGGCTCTTTCTGGATATAGGTACACCGGGAATCAGTGTCCAGGCTGAGTGGGGCCCACCAGCGGCCGAGCGCTGAACACTGGTAGTTCGGTCCGAGGTTCGAATCCCGCGAACGGGCTGGCTGCGTGGACGTTTTCGTGGTTTTCCCCATGTGCAACGTGCATACGAGCCATTTGTCCTTAGAAAGTGCTCCACGAAGGCATCCCTCCCCTTAAGCAGATAGCCCTAGTGTGCTTTGCCGTATTCTCAATACACCACCACCACCAGGCTGAGTGACGTCTGTTAAACGCACTGTGCTCCACTGAAGTCTGATTTAAGGCATATATTGTCTGCACCATGCTAAATGCACTTTCTTGTGCATTCTTGTGCACTTTCTTGTTTTTCTGTGTGATGCAGTGAGCAGAACGGCTCTTCTGGCATACAGCTCTATCTCGGGAAGCCTTTGGTCAACTGCAGACCATGAAATTCGGGTTCCAGTGGTAGCATACAGCTCACATGAGAGCTGTAAAGCTGTAGCTGTCCTGTGTCGCCACATTGAGAGTGACAAATAACGATTCTCATTCGTCATTGTGAATCTTGGTCGATCTTGTACAGATCTTCTCGATATAGATCCAGTGTCTTAACACGGTTTCCACAAAATGTAGATGACACTGGGCGCTACGTTGAGCTGTGTAGCCACCTGTGCTTGTATTTGGCTTACCTGCAATCCTCCGACAATTCTTCATCTCATTCCGTGATCCATACGTTCCTGGATACTCATTTTACATGATACTTAATAAAGTTTACCTAATTCTTGCGTTTACATATTCTACTCTGAATATTTGCTGAAGTCTTCGGATGTATGTCTTCGGAGCTCCTTTGGCTCAATAATTTTGTAAAAATAGACATAATTTGGAAATTGTCTTAATTTTACCCAGAAGTGTTATATGCGTTTTATAAAGTTAAGAACTTAAAGGAAATCAAAAGTAATGTTAATTGTTATATTACATCATTCACTGGTGAAACAATAAGCTTCATAAAATGTGCATTGTAGTTATATACTGCATGATTTTCAAAGATCGTTATTGTGGCTGAATGCGTGAAAGACAAATGGCATAACACTGTTCAGTATTTTTAGCTATTTCTTAGCTAAATTCTGGTATTCTTAGCTAGCATACACTGCTACTAGACCAGCTTGAAAGTTTGTTAGCCACATCCCTAAGACTAGAAGATGAATACAGCAGGGAAAGGGTGTAAAAAAAAACATTTTAATTAAACTCAATTATTTGCAAACGGCACATCTCGGTGTTTACAAATCCACCATCCACTTGTGGCGATAAAACTAAATATAATGTTAAACTTAACTGAAAGATAAGCTAGTAGTTCAAGTCTACACAAATTAATTTAACCTAGCAGTTTGACTCGGAAATTTACAAAGCCGTGATAATAAATTTTGGCGGTAAGAATATGAAGCCTAGATTCAGAATTCATTCAGCTGGTAGAAACAGCAATGTGTACACTCAATAGTGAAACACGCTGTGACTAACCTTTTCTGTACTTAGTTTACACTCTCGCTTACTTTAACTCATTGACATACTGACAAGGAAACGCAAGAGAAACAAAATATAGCAGGAAAGGCTAACAAATTAAAATAATTGTTAATAAAAATAATATACTTCACGCAGTCTTATGTATGGGCAAATGTAATATTGCAGAATTGTCTCAACATTCTTATTTGTGATGAGGCTTATTAAGCATTTTTTTTATTCTTTGTTTAAAATGCTTTGCTTCTTATAAATTTCAATGAAATAATGAAGAAGAGGTAGAATTTAGTATTATCTTGCTCCTCTATTCTGAAAGATGAGTTTAAAAAATTAATTCATTAGTGGTTTTTATTTACTAACTATATTTTCTACTAGTCCATCAAATTAATAATATTGAAAATTATTTACCAAATTAACCCTATGTAACCGATTGTTGTCCTAAAAAATTAATTGAGAGCCAAGTGTATTCCTTATATTTAAAACATAGTTCTAAGATCTATGGACTCAGCTTAGGGTCAGCAGCCACAGGATCTCCGTCAAAGACCTGAAAATCTGTGTGCCAGTCTACCACGGTGTCTATCCAGACCATCAAACCTCCTCTAATATTCTTGTTTATTTCCCGGATGTTGGAGGATATGAAGCGGGTTTATTGATGAAGATATATAGAGAATCGCTCATTAGAATGAATCGGAACTCACTTGTGAAGGGAACGGCTCCCACTGATTGCTTGGTCTAAAGTCGGTTTTCTCTGCATTGTGTTAAACTGGCTTTCTTGTACGCAGAAGTGAGCAAGACGAAAACAGCAGGATTTCTTGAAAATAGATGATATTTTAGAGCCCTATATTTAAATATAGGGCTATATTTGCCTTTCCGACTGTTTAAAAATGAATGATATAAAAGAATGTGCTTTTAGCTGATCAGGAAAAAAAAAAAAAAAAAAATCTGAAATGTTTCAGATTTTAAATTACGTCCAAAGGGGCGTTTTTTTAACGTTTTGAGTGTTACCTTTATTTATTAAATATCATGTTCTTTGCACTTAAACCATAAAATTCAGTTCAAGAGCAATATCGCAAAATAATGTTAAATTAAGCATATCTTTAGAATTTCCGATATACACAGTCTCGCGAGCTAGAGATAAAAGTATTTTTTTTTTCTATATAACGTTGCCATTTCTCGCTTTTAAAGCATTGAGTTTGTAAATAAAAAATTCGTTAAAGTTTTACAAAATATAAAATCTATAATAAAAAAATAAATTCCAAATTTGGGATTTCAGATGCCCATATTCGCAGTAGGATTTCGTCATTCAAAATTCGATGGCTCTATGTACCATTGTTTTATCACAATGCGAGAAATAGACAATCATTTATGCAGATTTTTCATTATTTAATTTCTTCAAATATAATGCAGGACTCTAACATTTTGTGGCAACAGTTTGAAAAGTGAACCGACGTTTATGAGTCCGGCGCAAAATCGCAAAACGAAAACAATAGTCCTTCAGGGACAAAGCCCCTTTGGACTAAAAAGAGAGAGTAAAACTAATTATTTTAAATTTATATATATATATATATATATATATCCTATATATTTAAAAAATTGAGGAATTGCCCATGACTAAAAGTCGGCAATAGAATTTTGGGTAAAGTGCAGAATCATCCACTGCTTGACGCGTTTTTAAGAACTGCACATACTCGGTATCCATGTGCACATCGACCTATTTTCACTTTAAAAAAAAATCCTAGAATTGCACAAAAATGGCACTGCGCACACCCTTGACTTTATCTATATACACACCGAGCTATTTTCACTTAAAAAGTAAAAGAAAATTGACAAAAATCCAATTGTTTTTACCCTTGTAAAAAGCGGCGAACAAATAATTGAGGGTTTCTGCACTTTACCGAGAATATTTTCAAAGAAAAGGCATCATTCATTATAGAAAATTATGTTTGAACAACCAACGAGATGAAATTATGCTTTAGCGATAACTCGGTAGCGAAACAGAGATGCAGGAATAGAGATTCAGTTATGTTTAGCAATTTTTATATAAATTATATAAAAATGATCTGAAATAGTTATTTACTCTTGTGCTTCCATTCAGTTATATTCAGACGGTACTTTTCCGTTTCGCCGGCGCAAGCGATAAAGTCGCCAGTAATGGTACAACCAATTCCAAACGAAATATCCTCGCTGGTAACCTTTTATTTTAACTTTTACATTTTCAAAACAAGTCGTAGCCGTGTTTTATCAGATTGATTGTTTCTTTCAATACTGGCATACAATTACATAGAAGTTTTACCAGAAAGTTCAATTTTATGCCCTAAGGCCATTCGCGGGCGGTAATTAAGTAATTAGGATGCACTCACACCGCTCACCCGATGGCGAAAATATAGAAAGGGCAAAGTCAAGGGTTAAATTCATCAATTCTAATGAGAATGCACTAGCGAAGTAAAGCGCTGCGGTTTTAATTTCTGAGTAAGCTATTCATACGAATTGAAATAATTCTTGCATTTAATTTGTATTGCAAATTAAGATTTAACTTGAAATTAATGTAGATAATTACTGAGAGAATTAGATTCTTGTAGCGTAGTTTACCTGAGATGAGATCACTTGGGGTCACGTAATATGAACCGGTGAATCAGGATGTTGTACGATGAAAGCATAGTAAATTCTTAAATTAATTTCTTTTTACAAATTTGTCTTTATTTAATGGCTTTTTAATAAAATTTTAAACAACATTAAAATATTTATACCTTCAAAATAAAAAATTCTTAGAACTAACATTTGTCAACACGTTTTATGTGCATACTGTGTGTTTCCGCCAATAAAGTGTACTTGGCGAGATTTGCGCTGGCGAAATGGAAAAGTACCATTCAGACTTTTTATATAAATTATAATAACAAAAAAAGTATTATACGAAATTAACATTTCATCTAAATTAAAACATCAATCTTAGATAGTTATTTACTATTATACTTCCTTTCTTGCCACAATTATTTTTGGCAGCATTGGCATCAACAATAGTTTGGCGATTTTTTACGGCCCTCGAAACCAAATAGTACCGAAATTATTTATGTTCGGCTCAATGTTTTGTGAGTAACATTCGTAAATCTTCTATGAACAACTAGCCGTCGGTTTCTATTTTTCGTGATGAGTCTTATAACAGCACTAAATCCATATTGGTTCTGGTTTTTGCAACCAGAATTTGTGGTATCTTTGTTCAAACACCCGTTTCAGCTCCTCATTTGTGAATAATTCAATAAATTTCTCCTGTATTAGTATGAATTCATCTGAGAATGTGGGTCTACTTGTGAAAGGGTCCAACAGCCAATCGGGAATAGCCACGTTAAGCTCGTTTTTGTAATTCTGAAAGCTTCTTTCTTCTCACCCCAAGTTTTGTTTTTATATAAAAGGTTTTGCAATAATCTCAGATATTATACTTTTAGTTTTAATTAAATTTAATTGATTACCTTGTAGCTTCAAACTAATTTCGCTAAATTTGGCAAACACATCAGTCATATAAACTATATCATTTTTTAATTAATTACACTAAGTAACAAACACATCTTTAATTTCCAGGAACTGCAACATTGAATCAAAGATTGCATAATGTCGATCCAAACAGGCACTTTTAGATAATCAAAGGACTTTCGTGGTTACGTAGTAAATTAATCTCTCATTTAGGGTATTTCTTTTGACTTCAGTAACTACTCTAATCACATAAACTAGTGAGCACATGCAAGCAATCACCAAGATTTTTGGCGACTAAATGTTATCGATGAATGTACAGATAGTACGATAGGTATACTTTAAAGCCTCGATATCATCCTACCATTGCTGAAGTACCATCAGCAGCAATGCCGAGAATATTACTAAAATGTATAGCTTTCACATCGGAAAGTCATTTGGTACTTTTCCGTTTTGCCGGCGCAGGCGATAAAGTCGCCAATAATGGTACAACTGATGCAAACGGAACATCCTCGCTGGTAACCTTTTACGCCTCATTTTCAAAACAAGTAGCAGCCATTTCTTATCAGATTGATTGTTTCTGTTAATCCTGGCATATAGTAACAGAATTTTTATCCAGATAGTTCAATTTTTTTGCCCTAAAGCCATTCGCGGTGATTAAGTCAATTAGGATGCAATCACACCGCTCACCCGAAGGCAAAGATATAGAAAAGGCAAAGTCAAGGGTTAAACTCATCTATTCTAATGAGAATGCACTAGCGAAGTAAAGCACTGCGGTTTTACATAATTTCTGAGTGAGCTATTCGTACGAATTGAAATAATTCTTTCATTTAAACTTGTATTTCAAATTAAGATTTAACATGAAATTAATGTAGATAATTACTGAGAGAATTAGATTCTTGTGGCGTAGTTTACCTGAGATGAGATCACTTGGGGCCACGTGATATGAACCGGTGAATCAGGATGTTGTACGATGAAAGCATAGTAAATTCTTAAATTAATTTCTTTTTACAAATTTATTGTCTTTATTTATTGGCTTTTTACAAAATTTTAAACGTTATTAAAAGGTGTATTCTTTCAAATAAAAAATTCTTAGAACTAACATTTGTAAACATTTTTTATGTGCATACTGTATGTTGTCGCCAATAAAGTCTGCTTGGCGAGATTTGCGCCATCGAAACAGAAAAGTACGTCTTTTTAGTTCATTACGTATTATTTCACCTCTCGTGTCAGTTTCCAAACATTTGATAAATAACAATTTTTTGGAATTTTTTTTCCTTATTTTACAAATCTCACATCAAGTAAAGCTTCGTTTCGTAGTAGTAAATTTGTTTGATCAAGCTGCATAGAGAATTTAGATGTTTTTAAATACTCACCTAAAGAATTTTCTATGCATTGAACCATTTCGTCAATCCTTCCTTGTATTGTATTATTACTCAGAGGAATTGTTATGATATCAAAGCTGATTTTTGCAGCACGGTGCGGATTACTTTATTTACAGCTGTAAGACTCCTATAAGTTGCTCACCAATGGTGTAACTTTCCGACTTCGCAATCAGTAAAGATATGTGTGTGTGATTATGTCAAAGCCTCGCGGGCTATCTGCTTAAGAGGAGGGATGCCTTTGTTGAGCACTTCCTAAGGGAAACTGGCTCGTATACACGTTACACATGGGGAAAGCCACGAAAATGCCCATGCAGCCAGCCCGTTCGCGGGATTCGAACCTCGGACCGAACTACCAGTGTTCAGCGAATTTACCACTCGGCCGCTGGTGGGCGCAATCAGTAAAGAAATGTTATAAGAAACACACTGTCAATCATTATCTTGCTTGATGCTGCCGCAATGACGGTGTTTTCAATTATTTTCCTTCGGTTGTTTTAAAACAAAAATTAATATTTTTTAATCTTTTTTGTCGCTGTGGACTTTTGTCAAATTAATATATTTTGTCAAACACTTGATAAATAACAATTCTTGGGAAATTGTTTACTTCTTTTACAAATTCCACATAAGCTAAAAGTAAAGCTTCATTTTCTGCTAAATTTGACTCGTCAAGCTTATAGAGAATTCAGACGTCTTTAAATACTCACGTGAAGAATTTTCTATGCATTGGGCTATTTTGTCAGTCTTTCCTTGTATTGTATTATTAATCAGTGGAATTCTTATAATATCATTCGTAATTATAATAGCTTTATTGATTCGTCTGAGAAATTTTATTGCGCAGAAGGCACATAAATAAAGTACTAAATATTGATAACGGAATAAAGCTTTTTAAATAATAAAAATAAAGCCATTTAAATATTCACCTCTATATGTCTGCATTTTTTTGACCCACTCATACTGATAACTGAAAAAAAAAAAAAAGGACAGGATTTGTTTTATTTTAATCATGACATAAAAATTGCTTTTAGTTTATTTATTTCTATTTATTTTAACATTCATAATAATGAAAAGGAGTGGTAATTATTTTATTTTATTCTCTCACCCATCCCCCCACATTGCCCATACACATCCATATTAATTTTAATTTGCGACAGACCCCCTCCCCTCAGTGGTCATAAGGACTCTGGATTTCAAAGGAAGTCACTTTGAAAACCACTCTTTCGGATTAATCCTCATTAAGAAGTACAGAGATGGTAACTTTCTGATGAAAGTGTATTTAAGTTTTAAAGAAGATAATCAATAAAACATGGTAACTTGCTTCAATACTGAAAGAGGGAACTTGTCGCCAATAAGCTCTAAATATCGAAAACAATCTCCAAAGCTAACTTCATACCCTCAATTGAAGATTAGCCTTATTCAAAGTTCAACCTTATAAGACTCGATGCAAATGCTGCAATTAAACATATAAACGACTCTTTGCCATATTTTGAATTTAGAATATAAAAAAGGGACCATATACTGTAATTTAACTTCAATACAAAAGGATGTATACATTTCTAATTCTCTCTCTTTTTACATTATTAGAACAAAGAAACGCATGGACTTTCACGAGTTCCAAGAATTTCTGGACACCCTGGCAAAAGATAAGAAGATGGAAGCCCAGGAACTCATATCCCAACTGCAAGCAACTGCAGCTCCCGAGCTCAGCAATGCTACAGTGAGTAATAAACAGAAGCGATGCCAGATAATTTGAGGGTATTTAATAACATTAAATGCCTTCTTTGAGCATTAGCTTAATTCATAAAGAAGTACAACTAAAATACAACACATGTTGGGCATTTTGAATTTTAAGATCTGGCACAGGTAATGGTAGTTTAATGAAGTTCAGACGAAAAGGCTCGGTGTGCTTTGAGAGGCAAAACATTCTCTTTATTGGAAATAAAATTGTAAACTGCAACTGATAATACGATAAAGTGGTGTTTGTTATATCCATTCGTTAATGTTACAATCAGTTATAATTTGCGAAAAACCCGTATACTTGCCCAGCGTTAATTAAATTATAATGTGCAGCAGATCAGTCCACGTTTCACTATATTATTTATAATTTACGATTTATATTTCCATTCAGAAACTCAGAAGCCTTTTATTTGAGAAAGGGAATGTTTTGCCTTTCAAAATACATTGAACCTTCTCGTTTGAATTTCACTAAACTACGATTAACCGTGCCAATTTTTTTTTTCTTTGGTCACTACTAAGGCAGAAGCGATGGTCATTTTATTATACCTAACAAGTAGCCACCGTTACCTCATATGAAGGAACAGGCAATTTACATCCATGCCTTCTCCGGGATTCAAAACCGAGCACTTCGGTACGGCAGTCAGAATCACTAACCACATTTTCGTCTGGGCGGCCTTGAGCCAAATCTTAAGTTAGGGTACTTACGTATTATCCTGTCGACCGCGGAAATTGTCTGCTATCAGACCATGAGAGTTGGTGGTGATGCCGCCAAATTTGCGCCGACAGTTCCAGCGGAATTCAGAAGGAATTAACTCCTCTCTGTTTAATAAACAATCAGAGTATTCGACCCACTTTGCTTTTGCGTTTCTTAAAAAACGTTTCGTCGGTTTTCTCTATCTTGTTAGACTTTCTCATTTTACTGGAGGCTCTGAGTAGAATGCTTTAAGTACAAACTTTATGCAGGTAACTGTCACATTCTATTACTGTTTTTTTGGGCATGCATAGCTGACTGCATAGTGTCCATTAATACACACATTCTTGATGGTAGGATACCATAACTTCGAAAATAATCCGCTGCTTGTTGTTTTGGAGAAGTCCCAAATTTAAATCATTTTTTTTTTTTTTTAAATTCAAAATACAAGGCAATAGCACTTAATTTATTTCATTGCTCATAAAAACAAAAGGTGGCTTATCAAGAATTAATCGGAGTAACATCAAGCAAAAGCACAGATGCTGGGAGTATCTTGTTGCCTCTCGTTTATCCATAACTGGCACTAAATCGCTCTGTTTGGTGACAATTTCACGTTGACGGGATAATACGTAAATATCAAAGTTAACTACTGCTTACTTCACATTTAAATCAAAGCTTGTTTCTTACTATTGTTACCACGTTATATACTGAAAAATCACTATTTTAAAGTTTGCTAGGCTTCTTTTTAGGCTTCAAAGACAACAAATAGAAACAACTGTTCAGAAACTCTAAACAAATAAAACTAAGCGGTACTATTCGGTTTTGAGGGCCGTAAAAAATCGCCAAACTATTGTTGATGCCAGTGCTGCCAAAAATAATTGCGGCAACCCTAACGCAAGAAAGGAAGTATAATAGTAAATAACTATTTAGAATTGATGTTTTAATTTAGATGAAAAGTTGATTTCATATAATATTTTTTTATTATTATAATTTATATAAAAAAAGGGCTAAACATGATTGAATGGAAGCATAAGAATAAATAAATATTTCAGATCATTATAATTTATATAAAAATTGCTAAACATAACTGAATGGATGCCTACATCGCTATTTCACTACAAAGTTATCGCTAAAGCATAATTTCGTCTCGTTGGCTATTCAAACATAATTTTCTATAATGAATGATGCCTTTTCTATGAAAAAATTCTCTGTAAAGTGCAGAATCGCCCACTTATTTGTTTGCCGCTTTTTACAAAGGTAATGGATTTTTGTCAATTTTCTTTTACCTTTTAAGTAAAAATAGGTCGATGTGTACATAGATAAAGTGAAGGGTGTGCGCAGTGCCATTTTTGTGCAATTCTGGGATTTTTTTTAAAGTGAAATTAGGTCGATGTGTACATGGATACCGAGTATGTGCAATTTTTAAAAACGCGTCAAGCAGTGGGTGATTCTGCTTTTTACCCAAAATTTCATTGCACACTTTTCTTCATGGGCAATTCCCAAATTGTTAAATCCATAGTATTTTAAAAATTAAACTAGTATTTCAATGGCGTCTTAAGAAATATAGAACTATATAAACTTACGCAATCTTGAAATCAACGCGTACGCTAGATTTGGCGCGCTGTTAAATGGGCGCGTTTGCTAGATTTGGCGCTTTTGTTAAATGGGCGCGTTTGCTAGATTTGGCGCTTTTTTTTGTTGCAATATTTTTACGGTCCTCAAAACGGAATAGTACCAAAAAGCTTTAAAAATTATTATTTTACATTTAAAGCATGCGACTGATTCAAAATTCACAGAAATAACTATTTTATAGCAAAGACTTCCCCACCGGTGAGCATTATCAATCACCTGCAATCTATCAAATGCCTAATATTAATAAGATTTTCTTTTATTTCATAGTCTCACTTCTTATTATAATTTCCAGTGCAACAAAAAGTGAGTATGGACGTGTTCACTTTGTATCTACTGAAGATTTCGCAATTTATATTTTTTTTAATGTTGATTAAACGTTGGTCTTTATTATATTGATCAAATATTGATGTTTATTATGGTTATTAATGTTGAAAAAATATTTTTATAGTGATAGTATGTTATCTGAATATTTAATTTGAGTCACTCTGAACTTTTAAGAGAATCTAAGATCATTCATTTTTTTTTTTTTTTTTCAAAAACTATTTATTTATTCCCCCTCCTTTTTTGGTAATTTTTACTGCATCGAATAAGATGTACTCATATAGCAATAGCATGTCTTTTTTTCCCCACTGAACTCTATGCATAAAATTTGTAGTTTCATAAGCAGAGTTTTCGCTTAAATCGACTTATGATTATTGTTAGTATTATTATTATTATTAGTAGTAGTAGTAGTAGTGTTATTGCTTATGAGAAGACTGAAAGTATTAGATTGCGCTAAAAAATCAAACGGGAAAGGAATGAGTTGGTACATAGAGATTTTTATTTTTCTTAAGAGAGATTTATTTATATTATACCTAGGGATTTAGACGGGTTTCTGCCTGATAAGAGGGAAGCTTTCGCTACGAACTTTCTCAGAAAAACTAGTTGATATATTATTTACACACAATAAAATCCTTTAAAAACACTCATGCAGCCAACCTGTTTTATTACCACCGGGCATAAATTTAGCTGTGTTTCTTCTGTGTTCAAAACTATGGCCTGTTTCGTACTACCCGCCTTTAAACAAGTTTCCAGTTTCAAGGGAGGAGGCACATCTTTTCTTTGTGAAACTGTACATTTTCCACTTCTCAGTTTAATTTCTGCAGCTTTCAGTCATTCATACTTCAGTTTTAACTCACGAGAAATACTTCTGTAGCATAAACTTATGTTTCCACCTCTCTCCTCCTGGTCACGACACCTCATTCTTCATTTGTGAACTAGCTTTGTTATTTTTAAACAATTGAGTAATTATAAGGGGCGATTTAAATTCACGGTATGGGCGTAGAACATTATTCGGTAAATGGTGGGCGTATTATGTTCAGCATAGCCATTTCAATCGGAACACGCATAGAGATTCAAACATTCCAATATGATTTAGCGCTGGTTCAACCGGTCATGGACCGTTTTCTTGCTGAAATACCATTGACCGATTAGACAATCACAGTTATGTATAAATTATCTTCTAACCGCAACTTGGTTTAAATTTTTCTGAACCAGTTGCTATATCTTGTCAGAAGGCAAAGTATATATAAACAGATCGAATGAAATATGTTAAGGCTATAAATAACAATCTCTGCATTTTTCAAACAAAACTCTCAGGCCATGACACTGAAAGCTTGGTTAAGGACTTACTGATGATATCACAATCACATTGTGCAATTTCAGAAACACAGGGCTTTGAGCTCAAATAAAATGCTCTAATGAATTATGGAACCTTAGTAAAGCATGTTCAGAATTTCTTCGTACCAGATATCCGGAGGATAAAATTCACTTAACAGGACTTAATAATACAGTTGGGTAGCTTACCAACATACAAGTTCGACTGAATTAAAGTTTGACTGAACTTACAAGTTCGTATTTAGTTCGACTGAAGTAATTATTTAAAATCTCTCTCTAACTCTCTCTGAGTTTTTGCTTAATAGGAAAAAAATATTGCTAGGATAAAATTCGGCTCCTTAAAAGCTTTCAAAGGATCCATCACATTGAAAATGGCATCCTTGAAAGGGGGGAGGGTAAGAGGAATTTGTACTTTCAAAAAATAACAATAACAAACCCTTCTGTTGAGTCATTTGTATATGGGACGAGTATATAGGGAATTTTGGTATTCCTTCTCTGTAGGCACTTGTGGTGCAATAGTTAACACATCCAGCTAACATGGTAGAAGATTCTTGGTTTGATTTCTGTCGAGAGCAAAACTGATTTTCCAAGATTCAATCTCCAAAATTCCAATAGTCTGTATCTATCAGGACCTTTAATTTTTAGAAATTAATATCGTTAAAGATTATAAATGATGAAGAAAAAAATCTTACAGTAAATTAACCTTTAATATCGTGGTTCTTCGTTTAATGTTATGTTGATAATAGGAAAATATTAGTAACATTTTTCCTAAATTCTGCTCAATATTATTTTTCTAATTCAGCTCAAAAACTTAAAATTCCATTTAAAGATTGAACACATAGGTAGTAGACTTAACCTCTGAGTAATTAAAACGTTGCTGAAACGATTTAAGGAGATTCTGCGTGAAATGCATTCACTTAAACACGTAAGGTTTTTTTGAAAAGCAACGTCTGCATTATTTTACTATTATACCTGTATGTTGACTTTCATACTTAAAGTCATTGATTTTCAGTACTGTTTCTGCAAGGTCAAATGTCCCATTCTTCTTTCTTTCTTTCTTTTTTTTTTTTTTTTTTTCCTGTAGATGCCAGTGACAACGGGAGCAGTCGGAGAGAACTTGCGACGTATGACGGATCCCTCTTTGTACACAGGGGCTCACAAAGAGCGCTTTGACGAATCTGGGAAAGGTAAAGGGATCGCAGGAAGAGAAGACTTGACTGATAATTCCGGATATGTCACAGGCTATAAAGAAAAAGATACCTACGATAAACTTCATAAGAAAGATGAGGAGAAAAAGAAAGAGGACTGAAATTTTATTTATACAAATCTTTTTGAAAATTATCATGCTATAATACTCCAAAATTTATAACTCGTTATAATAAAACATATGCTTTAATCAATTGAAATAGTTTTTTTATTATATTAAATCTAAAATAAGAAGGCACACTCATTCTTTTTTAAAACAGTAAGACTGGTCGTGAGTCTTGATATGTGAACAAATCAATTCTTAAACAAAATTAATTTCTTACTGATAATGAATTACTAGGCTGCATTTATCGTCACTGATATTTTTTACCACAGTGTTAATAATTTGGTTAAGACAACAAAGCTTTCAAGGGTTAAGGAAGGAATGCGTTTCTAGCGGACTTGCATAAAAACGTTAGTTCATGCTTACACTACTAGTCGCTACTACTTAAAGTCCCAATCACATTAGAGAAAATGACCACTAAACGTCGGTACGCAAACATAAATCAAACAACATGAAGGGCAAATTTTAGCAACAGTATGAAGAAAAGTTCACTTTTTTAACAGAAAAATTCCTAAGCAGAACTTTCGTCTGATTGGTTGTCTCTACCCGGGACTGAGGTCCAGGCGAGACATTTTCGGTGAGGTTTGAAAAAAATCCCGCGTAGCCGCAACATAGTTTCCGTAGCTAGGCGGAACTTCGCTTCAGGCGGGGCTCTTTTTTTCTAGGAATCCTCCAATGCTATTTAAACCAATGCTATCAGAATCTCGTTTCTCAGAAAATTTCCGTCTAGTGTAGCCATGTGTGATAACCTCTTTAGGAAAACTACGAAAGCCATAAGTGGTTTTTCACCGCCTGGAAACAACTGAAGGTTTCGCGCCCCCTCCTGTTTTCTAAGAATGGAAGATATTTCATTCTAAAATTTCGTGACATCAGTCCGGCAAAAATTATGTTAAGAAATGTAAATATTGTTGAACAAAGAGAACGCAACAAATAAAAGAGTGTGAAACGACGCATTACGTTGCATCCAGCTTTTTATTTAAAAAAATCCCTAATCTCTCGACAATCCTTCAGTGATCAATAAGAAGGCATCCTTTTTTTTTTTTTTTTTTTTTGCATTATTGGCGAAACTGCTGATTCCAGCAGCTCATTTTTACTGCTGGTAATGCTATATGAAAAATTTGTTTTTACCATTTTTACTGCTGGTAAATACCTTACCCCATTTTTGCTAAAAAAGGGCAATAAACTATTCATTCATTCATTGACCAGAAAAAAAAAAAAAAAAGAAAGGAATTGTTATGGCGTCTGCTTCATCTTCGACATACTATATGCATAATTTCCACCCTTAAAAATGTAAAAAACCACTACGCAGTTTAAGATAATCATTTCAAATGTTTCTGTCAAATTACCGGAGCATTTTCCTAATAAATCCGATAACGAAATTCTTACTTTTACTGCTGATGCGATTGGCGTTTCTTTGATAAGCATGTATGAAATCCAAATTGAAAGAAAATGGTGTATGAGGGGGAAAATGACCTCTAAAAGTCGGTACGCAAACATGAATCAAACAACATGAGAGGCAAATTTTAGCAATGATAAGAAGAAAATTTCACTTTTTTAACGGAAAAATTCCTATTGGGGGGAGGAAGTGGCAAAAGTTATAAATGATGAAATTGGTTCGCCTAATGTGTCCATTTGCACAGTAGGATAAATGATGGAAGTTTTAAGGTTTCCATATAATGTAGAGTCATTAGTTTGTGAATAAATAATATAATGTAGAGTCATTAGTTTGTGAATAAAATAAACTAATGACTCTACATCACTCTACTCATGTGATGTAGAGTCATTAGTTTATTTTGAAGCAGAGGACGTGAAAAAGGAGCAGTGCCCTCGCCGGGACTCGAACCTGGACCTCTCGAAAACACACCAAGTGTGCTAACCGTTACACCACAAAGGCATGCTTGAAAGCGGGAGAAAATACCTTATAAAGGTCCCTTTTAAAGGTCGACTCAGGATTAGAGGACCCAATCGCAAAATCCTGGTCGGGATGAATTATTTTCCACAACCTTTTAGTTCGGGCGCTACTGTAAAATCATTTTTTTTTTAGAAGACATGTAAAATGTGCAATACCCTCTCGAATACGCGCCGAGTGTGCTAACCGTTACACCACGAATGTATGCTGAAAGGAGAGAGAAAATACCTTGTAACGAAAACGCATATAACAGTCGGTTTTGATTAAACGTGACGATATTGAACGCTTAAGGCACACATAGCTAAGAGATAATAATAATAAAAAAAAAATCGTACACAGGTTATAACAATTTACTGTACCGATAAAATCTGGGTAAAATTTGGGCATTCAAAAACAAAATTTGGCAGAATACAACAATAAAAGTGCCAAGACAGCCTTTTTGAGCTGCCTTTCAACAGGCCCAGTTACTTTCTCAGGAAAATGTTTACGACACATAGCTGGAATATGCTGAGAATGACGACGGATTTATTCCCAAAGCGTGCGATATATAAGTTAAAAAAGGAAGCATGAAGAAGATTATCACTAGGAAATGAATGCAGAATGCTATGAAAATTGGTTTGTAAAACAATTACTGCCTAATTTGCAACCTAAGCGTGTATTTGTGTTGGATAATGAGTCGTACCACAGCGTTTTATCTGAGAACATGCCTTCTTCATATACAAAGGAAAGCAGATATTCAGCTGCTGAAGACAGACGGACTGTGCTCCGTTGACCACAATTTCATTGAGAACTGACGCCAACTGAACTCATCTGAAGAACTGTGAAAGACTATGTAGCATCCGAAAAGCGAACTAAAAAAAAAAAAAAAAAAAAAAAAAAAAAAAAAAAAAAATTGAAGTCCATAAATTGATTTGGTCCATAAATTGATTTGTATTGATTTGGTAGCTCCTATGAAAAGGACTAAATGCGTTAGGCATGTAATAGTAGGGAAAAAATGTGGAAATTAGATTGCTTGGTAGAGAACACCGTTGAATGCGTGAAATTTAATATTAATGAGTCGGCCATTTCAGATTCTTTCAGATGACAGTCTTAGTGGAGTCGGCAGAGGGAACACGGTTTTCTCTCTAAAGGGGAAAATATCTTCGTGGGAGGACATTTTAAGAATAAAGGACTGTTTTTGTATAAATACACCGAGAGACTCGCATGCGATCCCAGTGCTTTCAGTCTCTAGAAACGAACTCGCTGCATATTACCAGTGTTTCACAGCTTTATCAACTCAGTCACTGATACCCTCGATGTGATATTTTCTTAAATTGTAGATGTTCCGATGCATGTTTATCTATTTTCTGTGTGCCTACATGCATTATTTTGCATTTTATAAATAATCTTACTTTTAAGTGTAGCTGGCCTTGACATGGCGGCGACTGAGTGCTTTCGACGGTCTTTTGAATTTTCTGTACTATGAAAACAACTTTCAAAGTACTTTTATGATTCTACATGGTTTTATTTACCTACAAATTGATTTGCATGGATTTTAACACAGTTTTCATGTGGGCTCGATGGACTCGATGGAATCGGGACTACTTTAGTTAGAATTCTTTTTGGGGAATTCACCTCTTTTTATTCACCTTTTTTTACAACAAATGTATGGTTTTAACGACTTTTCCCGATATTTGGAAAATTGATTCTTGTTCCTAAATCTACAGGTGGACATAGACCCATCTGCTTATTAAAGACCCATGCGAAAATCCTAGATAAACTCATCACGAAAAGACTTGAGCATTTTTTAACGAAAAATAATATTTTCAGTTCAAATCAATATGGTTTTCGAAAGAATATGTCTACTGATTTAGCATTATACAATGTGATCCAACAAGTCAGAGTAAAGCGACAAAGTAAACATGTAGTCCTGGTTTCCTTCGATGTTCGAGGGGCATTTGACTCTATTAGCTTGTTCTCCCTACTGTCTATATTAAAAGAAATTGGCATCTCAAGAGATCTATTTGATATAATTAAAAGTTATCTGGAGAATAAAGAACTAATTTTTATGGGCAACTCTAATACAATTATTCTTCATTATAAAATTGAAAAAGGCTGTCCCCAGGGCTCATGTAGTGCTCCCCTGTTCTGGAGCCTCATAGCAAATAAATTACTACAAGAAAATGTAACTGATATGAATATTACCTGTTATGCCGATGATATTATGGTAACTATTGCAGGAGACTCCCTCAGAAAAATAGAGGCTACTTTTAACCTGCTTGAAAATGTTTTTAGGGAATGGAGTACTGAGCAAAATATAGAATTTAATATTGAAAAAACAAATGGTATGTTTTTCCCTTGGGGAGGGAGAAATGTTAGAACCCCCAGACTGAAATATGATCAAAAAAGAATAAAATTTGTGAATACCTTTAAACACCTGGGTGTATTGATCGATGATAAGTGGAACTTTATAGAGCATTTTAAGTCCAACGAAAAATAGAAGAAATTTAAATTATTATAAAAATACTTTTACTCCAATCACTCTTTCTGACAAAAGCTTAACCCTGAGGGATATTTACAAAAATGTTATTATACCGAAAATTCTTTATGGTATTGGTGCATGAGGTAATCGAGCAGGGGAGCTGGTCAAGACAAGGCAGAAATTAGTCTCATTGCAGAGGGCCTGGGCAGTTGCAATTACAAGATCATTTAGAACAGTCCCGACAGAAGTTGCGTGCTTACTGGCTGGTGTACCGCCTCTCTCACTACAATTTAATTTACTTATGACAAATTTTGTCTGAAATATAGCATAAAACAGAAAATAATGTATGAAGATAAAGCAATTACCAGCGAGGCTTTTTTAGAACATGATCTGACTTCAAGCCATCCTAGCGAATATTACGGTATATCCTACGATAAAGACTATATTTCAGCTGGAGAAATTGAAATTTATACAGATGGATCAGGGTTTGCGGAGAGCATCGGCTGTGCCTTTGTCGTATTTTCCCACGGTATTGAAATTGGTTACAAAACGTTTACTTTAAAACCAAGAAATTCAGTTCATCAAGCAGAATTGTTGGCAATTAAAATGGCTTTATCCTAGATCAAGAAATTATCCGTGGGGTATTACATTAATTTATACTCAGATACCTTATCTGCTCTTATGGGCACTCTCTCGCCGCTTTCGAAAGAATAATATTGTTATTGAAATTATACATATATATTTAGAACTACGAAAGAAGCATATTTTGAATTTACATTGGATCAAAGCTCAAGCTAGTCATTATGGGAATGAGAGAGCGGATGCTCTAGCGAAAGAAGCCTCCCTGGGGGTTGGGACCGAAAAGGTTTTTATTCAAGATTCGAAAAAGAAGACATGTACTATAATATATGGCAAGCTTATTAGAGACTGGAAAAATTTATGGGATCTCTCTGAAAGAAACAAAAACTATCTAAAATGTTTAAAAATTATCAAAAAATGGGAATTTTAGGAGTGCAGATGTTAATCAAATTCTCACTGCACATGGAAGGTTCCCTGCTTACTTAAAAGGGTTCCACCTCCAGGAAAATGATATATGTAAAGTTTGTAATAAATTCGGCGATTCAAAGCATTTCGTCGAGGACTGTTGCCTGACTGGAAGTGTGAGAGAAAAATATAAATTTGCGAAGTTTGAGGATTTATTTAGTAATTATAAATTGTTTAGAAAATTTGCAAGAGATATTATGCAAACTGTGAATGAGAATAAGAAGAATATTGGTATCGAGATATAACAAAGCAGAATCATACTGAAAACAGAAATAATTGAGTTAACTTATAAATTTAAGATGAATTTTGATAATATAAAGAAGATTTGAATAATAATAACTAATTGAAAGTAAAACTTATAAAGATTTTAAACTTTAGAAAAAAGACAGAAATATGGAAACGACGCATTTATATACTAATTCACCGAGAGTGTTTGGAATGTATGTATCTACTTTACTTTTTTTTAATATTTAAATTTATGCCTTTGTGGCTTGGCCTGTCCCTTCATAGCCATATGGCAGGTTTCGCCTGCTAGGTGGGCTGGGGGCCAGTGCTTAGAACTAACTAACTAACTAACTAACCCTCGATGTGCAGATGATTATATCTAAGAAAAGATTCCATCTAAGATTTTTCATATGATATGTTTGTTTTCTATACCTTTATGTATGTGCATTGTTTTCAACTAACTTATAGAGTCCTACCCTCGCAAAATATATTCCACAGATTCTCAGGCAATTGAATCAGTTTTCTCTCTATAAACTGAAAGATATCACACCAATGTATTCCCCTGCGGAAGCAAAAGGTATATCTTTCACGCGCCGTCGCATATAGCCGTTTCTCAGAATTCTTCATTCAACGAAGCGTAAGAATTTTAATTTATTGCTTCTTTGTACGAGCTAAAGGAAATATTGTAATCGCGAAAAATGTCGGGTATATGAACAGAAAGATCCATTTTGACGGTTCCCGAATCCATTTGGATTATTTTTTTATGTGTGTGTGTGTCTGTACGTGTGGACCGAATAAAAGACTCTTTTTTACAAAACGCATTGTACAATGGATGTGAAAGAGATTCAAAAGGGATATTTTCGTGACGTCTGTACGCACGTACATACCTATGTATATATATCGCATAACTCAAAAACGCTTAGCCGTAGAACTTTGAAATTTTATATATTAATATCTATAACACCCAGTTGTGCACCTCTCTTTTTAACTGCAATCGGCAGAACCAAACGTATATACGGGGTGTGACACGAAAAAAAACGAGACTGTGTAGCTTGAAAAAAAGAGTGGAGTTGGAAGCAACTGTTTTGGTGACGTCATCCCACACACCTCCTCTATCCATGCGGCCAGTTTCGACTTAACTGATCACACCAGTTGGGAGCACTGCGCCATTCAGTGAACACGTGCAACTTCATTCTGCGGAAAAAATGTCTAATGTAAAAACCGAACAACGAATCAGCATCAAGTTTCTTGTGAAACTTAAGAAATCTGCTACGGAAACATTTCAAATGTTAACTGAGACTTTTGGAGATGAAACTTTGTCCTATGCACGTGGCATAAGCGGTTTTCAGGGGGAAGGGACAAAGCACGCATGTTAAAATCAAACTTCAAGACTATGTTAATTGTCTTCTTCGATATTAATGGAACTGTAATGATTGGGTGTGTTCCCAGTGGTTAGACTATTAATTAACTCTACTACACTGAAGTACTAAAAAGACTTCGTGAAAAAATTAGGAAAAAAAAGGCCACAGTTCTGGAGTGATGGCTAGCTGTTGCACCAGGACAATGCATCTGCTCACACGGCCCTATCTGTCAAGCAGTTTCTGACCAGCAAAAGCATTATTGTGTTGGGGGCATTCTCTTATTCACCTGATTCTGCTCCATGTGACTTTTTTGTATTTCCTAAAGTTAAATCTTGCTTAAGCCATTTTACCTCAGTTGAAGAGGTTCAGGCAAAAATGGAGAATTTCCTGAAGGGCCTCGTTCCAGAACCGTTACCAGCAAAGGCTGCACCGAATGCAGAAGTGTGTGAATGCTGAAGGGAACTACTTTGAAGGTGATGATGTCGCGGAGAACTGATTCTGTAAGTACAATGATTTATTCGACCAGTCTCCTTTTTGTGTGTGTGTGTCACACCTCGTATAAATATATGTTTGGTATCTAGCTTAAAAATCCTTAACCGGCTTTTATTTTCGCTATTCATTGGTCATATACTTCCAGTTACAAAAGCGTTTTAAATGACAAAAATATTTATGCTTTGGCAAATACAAATAAAAAACATTTCCGAAAACAGAAAATGTGTGCAATTTAATAAGCCGTACAAGGAAGTCATACGGTGTCCATATCAGATTTTTAAAAAAAATATAATCATACAGTCATTAATTAATATGCTCAATGGTTTAAAAGCAATAAACGCACATCTTAATAATTTTAATTTTTTAATTTTTTAAGAATGAATACAGCTGATATAAATTAAATGTACCGTAATCTGTACCAGTGAGAGGCATTGTTACTATATGTTACTATATAACTTGTGATATAAAAGCAAACTCCTTGGCACTTTAAATAAGTGTACTTGATATCTGTGATTTAAAAGAAATACACGCACATAATTAATCACTAAATAAAGTTAAATATTTATTTATAATCACTAAATAAAGTTAATATTTAGTTGTTAATGTGGTGCTGTGACTCATCTCACGTGCCTGACTGTGACATCAGAATAAGCCCACGAAATTCATCGTGACAAGGAGAGCAAGATTGCGCCTGTCGTTGACAAAGCCTTGAGCACCATACAGGTGACAATACGACTTCGCTCAGTTCCGCCCCTAACTTTGATGGAGAGCACCTCGAGGGAACAGGTCCGAGTCTCTACCACCAACCTTTCGAGAAAACTTTCGGCTCGCCGCATATTTAGTGACCCCATGCCACACAGACACTACAAATTTACAAATATCCATGCCTTCTCCTGGATTCGAACCCTGCTCTTCGGTATCGCAATAGGCTCCCCTAACCGCTATACCGTCTGGGCGGTTTTATTTTTTAATTATGTGTCTAACTACTGTCATAATTAAAACTCATTTAATTTTATAATAAATCCACTGACAATTCTTATGAACATTTGCGCTTTGTTAAAATTAGCAAAAGCCATTTCTAATGTAATGTATCTAATGTCACTTAATTTGTATAGAATCATTTGTCTTCTCAATTTTCATGTATGTTTTACAATTTTAAAGTTTTTAACATTTCGAAAATTTTAATGGTAATTATATATATGTAAGATATAACAAAATACGAATGGCTGCTTTAAAAATTCATTGGTGACCTCAAAATTAACATTCTCTTCCCCTAAATTCATTTGTTTTCCCAAATTCGAGATCATTCCAAATTACATAACACTGTTTGAAAAGGCAACTAAAACTAATGTTGACCAATCATAGCTTAGAATACTCTGTGCACCTACGAAGTATAAATATTGAGTCAAGAGCACTACTGTCTGTCTACGGTAAGAACAGCTCCCGCCACGGTGTCTGGCGAGTGGCGGTCGCTATAGCAACAGGGCTAGTATATTTCAAATAGGGACGAACCAAGGGTTGCTTTATTGTTATTTTGTTTTTGGCGACTGTTGGCTTAAGGGAAGTTTATCATTCGTCTTCTCGGCTTCATTCCAGCTGCACGCATCTTTTCTTAAGCCTTATATTATTACTATTAGCTCTTTTTATTCTCGTTGTTATATCATTTGTGCTAGCATTTGCTCAAATTCGCTTCTATTTAGCTTGATTTTCGTAGTGCTTTGTTAATCGCCAATTTTTTAAAATGCCCTTCCAGTTTAAGAAAGGTCAACCTTTAAAGTCTCAGTTACGTCAAATCGTGTATAGTGTCGCAGAATTTTGCGCTTCTGAAGTTTCGAATACACTTGGAAAGAAATGTAAAAGCCCTGCTAATCATAAATGTGAAATTTACGATTTTGACAAATGCGTTCTACGGCAGACAATACAAGACTTTTACATCAAAGAAAAGAAAGTGCCATCTGTGCGGAAATTACTGCCTGTCTTGAGGCAAAAATTAGACTTCCCGTGGCAAAAAGACTCTTTGTGTAAAGTTTTGTGTTCAATGAATTTTCGTTGGAATGCGTAGAAAAAAAAAAAAAAAAAAAAAAAAAAAAATCTTATCGAAAGACCTCACATTGTATTTTGGAGGAACAATTATTTACGCGAAATGAGAAAACTCAGAGCAAGTGAACGAACGCCACATCGTTTACATCGATGAAACATGGATTGACAGCAATTTAACTTTTAAGAAATTTTGGCAACATGATACGGTTTTGGGCGCACAGCCAGTTTCCCTTAGCAAGCCCTCCATGGAGGCATCCCTCCTCTTAGGCCTGGAGGCTTTCCGTAATCATATAAACCACTCAAACCACTGGTAATTAAGGAAAAAGCAGTTTTGATTTTAATTCACCTTCTCTTCCTTCCGCCATTAAATTAACCAGCTTTTGGTTTAGTTTAAAGGTATGAGAAAAGAAGAAATGTTCGCAAAAAGTATTTATTGAGAGCATGGGTATGTAAAAAAATGCTTTTACTTTCAAGATGATTCTATATACATTTAATGATGAAATTTTTAGTCATTATTAAAGCACAAGCAATAAATTAACAGAAAATTTTGAAATAAAAACATAGCAGAACGTCATTTAAAGACTGAAGAAATTGCTTTGAATGTTCACGGTAGATCAGCTAGAGGGGAGAACTATAAAAATTAAATTTATTTTATATTTATGAAGTGCGTCTATACTATATAAAGAGAATGGGGCAATCAAGTAGATTTCTAAGATGTCATCTATGATTTTGCAAGCAAACAAATAAACAAAAAAGAAGCAAAATAATAGCATGATTTTTTTAAATGTCGAAATTAAAATTTTTCTTCAAAAATAAACACGGATTTTTAAATTTATTTCCCTACAAGTTTATTTTTACTCATTGTACATCTAGAGGGATTGCAAATTTAGCGACTTGTACCTCACACGGCAAAACCAAAGACCGTTTCTTGACTGCAAAAGCTTTATCTACGCCATCGAATTTCATTTTCGGAAATTGGATGTCGGGGTCGACGCAAAGGGTCAACAAGCATTTTACTTGAAACTAAAACAAAATGTGAATATCGCCAAATCATCTTTAAATGCGCCAAGGTGGCAAACTCAGAAGTAAGTCTTCAAGACACCCCTACGAAAAATGGGTTAGGGCTCGTTTCTACGGCAACAGACAGCTGCAGACAAACTGGCGAGAGCTGTTCTTACCATAGACAGATAGTACGCTTCCCTTTTTTCCTAACTTCTGCCATGCAAACAACTCCACGCCGCTTATGCTTCCTTGCCTGAAATGACGTCGTAGCTTTTTATCTGTGTATATAAACATTTTTTGCATTCAACTATGATCGAAAAGTAATTTGTCTGCCAAAGAAATAATTTTTGATGGTTTTGCCAATGTCTTATTCTTGCCTTACCCACCCACCCATGCCTACAGCCAGAATTTAAAAGTACCGGATTCATTGACTGCGCACTTAGTATATTACATATATATGTAATGAAATATTACATGTAATGAAATATTATGAATATTCATATAATGAATATTAATATAAGGAAATATTTAATGTTTTTCTAATATTTTGAAATTTTTAATGACTGCAATCTGAAGTTCCCAGTTTCTAATATTTTGAAATTTTTAATGACTGCAATCTGAAGTTCGCAGTTTCCAATATTTTTATTTATTTTATTTGCTATTTTAAACAGTAATAAACAAGACAGAAGACGTACTGCGGGAGGGTGATTGTCCGCGCATGACCGGAAGGGTATACATCTTAGGAGACAACCAATACCAAGATATAATTTTTACGATGTCTGCCAAAAATGTGGTTGGAGTTTTTTTAACAATCGCCCTTAAAATCTAATTAACGTCTTGCTAAAATAAAAATCGAAAGTTTTACTCTAGTTCACTGTTTTAGAAATAGCCAACTGGCTGACTTCTTAGAAATTTGAAGAAAATAACTTACATTCAAATTTGCTAAATTCATATGTTTTACTTTTTTGGGGG
The DNA here is from genome assembly GCF_044657685.1 of Stegodyphus dumicola. Lineage (NCBI taxonomy): Eukaryota > Metazoa > Arthropoda > Arachnida > Araneae > Eresidae > Stegodyphus > Stegodyphus dumicola. Next base: position 180,683,025 of record NC_140768.1, read on the forward strand.
GAGGGGGGGATTTTACTCAATCTGTAAGGAATGCATTGTTAGCTCTTTCATTTCTCTTTTAAGTAATGATTCAGTTTTTAAATGTTACCAAATTCGTAAGTGTTATGATTAGAAAACAGTAAAAACTTTTACATAAATTAAGAAAATTTAAAAAAAAAAAAAAAATCTGAAAGTTTTCAGACTTTATTTACATTACGTTTTTCTTGACGTTTTGTGGGTTACCTTTATTTATTAAAAATCATGTTCTTGCACTTAAATCATAAAATTCAGTTCAACAGCAATATCGCAAAATAATTTTAAAATGAGTGTATCTTTAGAATTTCCGATACACAGTCTCGCGAGCTGGAGGAAAAAAAAAAAAAAATGTTTTTTTCGTACAGTGTTAACATTGCTCGCTTTGAAATCGTTGAGTTTGTTAATCAAAAATTCCTTAAATTTTTACAAAATATGAAATCGGTAATAAAACAAATTCTAAATTCGGGCTTCCAGATGTCCATATTCGGGTGGAAATGTACGTTATTCAAAATTGGATGGCTCTAGGTACCGTTGTTTTATCACAGTGCGAGAAACATACATACATTTATGCCGATTCTCTATTATTTAATTTTTTAAATATAATACAGGGCTGTAATATTTGGCGGCAACAGTTTGGAAAGTGAACCGACATTTATCGTGAACCAACGCAAAATGCCAAAACGAAATTAATAGCTCTTCTGGGCTAACGCCCTTTGGGCTAAAAACATACCCTACAGTTAACTATCAGGTTAAGCTGTAGTTTTGTTGAATAAAAAGATTGTTAATTAAATACTCTGGGTTTGGCAAGAAGTGGCAAAATGTGCGGTGAACTGGAGAAAACCGAACATTGGTGGGCAATTTGATGCGTATGTATAACTTGAAGAATAGGGAGAAAAGCCATAAAAAGGTTGTTCTAGCCTTGTACGTGTTCTCAGATTAGACTCTCTTTGAGGTACGACTCTGATAGTTCAGACTTTGCCATATTTCTGAAGAAAGTGAGGCAACAAAGGTAAAATTATTTGTGCAGGAATAATAATTGCTAAGTACAGAAATAATAATTGCTGCAACAGTAATAGATAATTGTTGCATGTTGTGTGGTTTTAAATTCTGTTGAAATATTTCTAATTCCTGAAAAATTAATGACCTGGGTCTTCCATCAAGGAAGTAAATTTCTTTACACGTTCTTAATGTCGCTCATTACATTTTCAGTTTCACTAAACTTGAAATGATGTGGTTAATAGCATTCATAGTCGGATTACCTGTTTGGACATTCCGTGTGGTAACAAGGACTTGGACACAAGTAAGAACCAATTTTCCCCCATTTACTTGAAATCTGTGTTTTTTGCATGTGTATCATGTCGTTGTTTAACCGTAGCTAATGGGCCGAGTTTCTTTGAAAGATAAATTTTTAAAGTTAATCAATTTAATAGTTTTTTTAAGTTAATTTTAAAATTGCAAAGTTGAGGTGTTTTTTAATCTTCGAAATTCGAAATTTTTACTTTTAATAGACCTGAAAAGTTATAATGAGAAGAGCGCACTGTTAACAGTTAGCTGAAGACACCTTGCCTGAAAAACACTAATTTTGGGGGGGGGGGAGATGCATATATATACACTTCCTGTTGGCAAATTTTAAAATGTTAGCGCATACAATGCTAACAGTTTTTATCTCTAACATAATTAATTGAATTTTATCTAATGAAAGTCATTTTAAGTGCTTGAATTGATAAATTCATTGTACAAAACTTAACTATGCTGTATTTTCTGCATTTCATATAAGGGTGTTAAACTTTATATTGTGTGAAAAACTTGCATGAAAGTATCCCCTTAAAGCAAATGCTGGTTACTCTTCAGTCAGAAGTACAAGTTTGCCAATTTCTGCTGGAATATTTACTTGGTGACAATTAATAAAGACAATAATCAATAGAGTATAACTTGTTTCAATGTTGAATGAAGAATCTTTTGGCTAACAATACCCAAAGCAGTCTCTGTTTCCTCGGTTGAAGGTGATTCCTTAAATGATACCCCGCAATAATCTACGAATGTCCAATTAGTTTGCCTACTAAGAAAATGACGTTTTAGAGAGCTCTAAGCTAAGAAAACAGAAGGTACTATTCCGTTTTGAGGACCGTAAAAACATTGCAGTGAAAATGTATGCGCAAAAGCGCCAAATCTAGCGTACGCGCAGATTTCAGATTGCGTAAGTTTATGTAAGTTTATATAGTTCTGTATTTCTTAAGACGCCATTGAAATACTAGTTTAATTTTTAAATCCTTTTTTGATATCCTATGGATTTAACAATTTGGGAATTGCCCGTGACGAAAAGTCTGCAATAGAATTTTGAGTCAAGTGCAGAATCACCCACTGCTTGACGCGTTTTTAAGAATCGCACATACTCGGTATCCATGTGCACATCGACCTATTTTCACTTTAAAAAAAATCCTAGAATTGCACACAAATGGCACTGCGCACATCCTTGACTTTATCTATATACACACCGAGCTATTTTCACTTAAAAAGTAAAAGAAAATTGACAAAAATCCAATTGTTTTTACCCTTCTAAAAAGCGGCAAACAAATAAGTGGACGATTCTGCACTTTACCGAGAATTTTTTCATAGAAAAGGCATCATTCATTATAGAAAATTACGTTTGAACAACCAACGAGATGAAATTATGCTTTAGCGATAACTCGGTAGCGAAATAGAGATGCAAGAATAGAGATTCAGTTATGTTTAGTAATTTTTATATAAATTATAAAAATGATCTGAAATAGTTATTTACTCTTGTGCTTCCATTCAGTTATATTCAGACTTTTTATATAAATTATAATAATAAAAAAAGTATTATACGAAATTAACATTTCATCTAAATTAAAACATCAATCTTAAATAGTTATTTACTATTATAGTTCCTTTCTTGCGTTAGGGTTGCCGCAATTATTTTTGGCAGCACTGGCATCAACAATAGTTTGGCGATTTTTTACGGCCCTCAAAACCGAATAGTACCAAATGGTGGTGTGGTGTGGTGTATTTAATTATGGCAAAGCACACTAGGGCTATCTGCCTAAGGGGAGGGATGCCTTCGTGGAGAACTTTCTAAGGGAAACTGGCTCGTATACACGTTACACATGGGGAAAACCACGAATACACCCATGCTGCCAGCCCGTTCGCGGGATTCGAACCTCGGACCGAACTACCAGTGTTCAGCGACTTTACCGCTAGGCCGCTGGTGGGCAGTACCAAATGGAATTTTAAAATTTAGTTTAATATTAAAAAATTGAATTTTTTAATTATAATAAGAAATAATATAAACGTTATTAAGTTTGCGAATTTCGGTCGTAATATTTACTTGGGGACAATTAATAAAGACAATAATCTATAGTATATGATAACTTGTTTTAATATTGAATGAAGAATCTTGTCGCTAACAATCGCCAAAGCAGTCTGTGTCTTCTCGGTTGAAGCTCAACCGCAGATATCCCTTAAAGGATACCCCTTAATAATTTACAAATTAAAATTTTATCTCGGATAATTTGTGACATCTCTAGCTGGCTGAAAGTAAAAACAATGATATTTAAGTATCTAATTAGTTAGTCTAGTAAGAAAAGGATATTTTAGAGAGTACTAAGCTAAAAAAAATTTTTAATTTAGTTTAATATTAAAAGGAAAATTGAATTTTTTAATTATAATTAGATATAAAATTACCGTAATTCATACCGACCAGAATGTGCTTCTTACCTTTTCGTCGGTGTTTAATAAAAAAGTGGTTAATATAGATCGTTTGCTGGTAATTGCCATTCCGGGAAATCGTAATGTTTCCGTCAATATTTGAAAGAATGTAAATTCATAAATACGATGAAAATTAATGATTAGGAATTTTACTAGAATAATATATTATACCCATCAAACTTAATTATCTTTAGCAGTATTCAACGTTCAGTATTCAAGCACTGAAGCAGAATTCTCGCTGACTTTTGAATCAGGCTTAGGCAAAAACTTGTGCGAAAGTTTTTGTTTTTCTTCCAATGGGGGGCCCTCAGCCGACTTCGAGTTGGCCACAATTAAGGCCAGAAATTGTGGTCACTTTATTATGGAGACACCTAACAGGTGAGCCACCTTTGGTTCCTATGAAGGGACGGACAGTTACAACCGTGCCTTCTCCGGGATTCGAACCCGAGCACTTTGGTATCGCAGTCGACTTTCCTGACCACTATACAAGTATTTATTAAACTATGGGTCGCAAATCGGAATTTCAATTCGATAGTTGAATTTAAAGAAACTGCATTCATAAGACTTTTTCGTTAATTGACATTAATGAGATTAGACTTATTAAGACATTACATTAACATATATTAATGAGATTAATTACTTGTTAGCTTTACAAATTCTTTTTCATTTTATATATCTAGCGATTCAAACGTAACACTTGAGTTCTCACGAAAATCTTCTTCTTCTTGAATTTTGGATAGGAGTTAGAACTCAAATTTCTCGTTATTTCTGAAATGGCATTAAATGTTCTCTCATTCAGCACCACACATTTTTATAAAACTAGTTTTTCAGCTTTAACGCTATTTGAAACTAAATGTCTTTCAATAGTGAAATATGTTGAAGATGCTTTATGTCCAGCAGTCTCAAATATCGCACCAACATTTAATTTGTTATGTAGCAGAAAACGAGCACATCTATCTCATTAGTTCTTCAATTTTTGCTTGCTTCAAATAAATCCTAAAATACTTCTTTTTATATGTATATTGTTTACCAAAGAAGTAAATTATTTACGGGATTTTTATATCTTTATTTTATATTTAATATCTCGGGTCGCGAAAAAAGTCTGACAAAAAGAGGTCGCGATTGAAAAAAAGTTTAAGAAAACCCTGCACTATAGTGTCTGAGTGCCTGCGCGAAAGTATAGTCATTAAAAGATATGATTCGGCATAGCCATTGTAAAATTACGAAGTTTATTCAAAGCATAACTGTTGTAAAAATGTTTTATAAGGTAGGCAGAGATAGAGATTTTGGTAATTTATTAGTTTAAAATACGTATGAATTTTCCTTAAATGTATTCTATCAAATTTTGAAAATCGTTGCAAGAACGTGTATTACAAATACTGCTTTACTAGGATTTTTTCTCAGATTGTGTATAAAACCGAATTGTTAAAAAATTGCTCATATCTTAACAATTTTCTATTTGGGCTCAAATTTGCAATTTTTCTTTGAAAGGGTATTAATGAAAATTGAAACAACTAACAACTTCAACTTTCATTTCGAGATTAAATAACTGCCGAACCTGTTTTAAGAAAAATTTTCTCGCACACTTAATTTCCGATTTAAACCATCATCTGAATAATTTTGCTCTTCTACTGGGGCGATTCACGAAATTCAAATTGCGTTCTTCATGTCTCGAAAGCGCGACTTAGGATATATATTAGATTTATATATAGCACTATTTTAACATAGGTATTTTGACACAAAATCGGACTTTTTCTGAAATAACATACCAAAGTTTTTACATATTTCGATTTTACGACTCAAATTATGCCAGAATACCAAGTTTTGTAAAAATCGTACGAGTAGTTTTTAAAATATTAGCTCTCAAAATTTTAGCTCCTCAATGTTAATTGAATTTGGCAAATATTTATTTATATCTCTTTTTTTATTAAACTTTTTTTATTTTTTCTCTCACATTTCGAAATTTAGGTTCATTCCAAATAAAATTTACCCATTTTTTGTGTTTTATTTTTTAAATTTCTATTTTTAAATAATTTTTATAAATTTTTCGAAAAAATTTTGAATTATAACCTATAAAATTTTTACCATCATCTTAAAGTAGGTATATTTTTAAGAATATCTGCAAAAAATTAGACTTTTTTATTCAAAATTTTCTAAGATATACACAAATTTACATATTTTCGCGGTTTGAAATTTGGCATCGTTTTTTGAGCGATAATAACGCCAAATGTGATCTATGGATTTTTGTCACACTGTATTGCACAGCTATTTTTAACCTTAAATTTCAAGTAAAATTTTACGGAGAATTAATTATATGACATTTTTTCCCACAATAATGCGTAATAAATATTTATTAATACTATATGAAAAGCTATTTTTTAAATAAATTTTTTAATATTTTTTTTTAATTTCTCTCTCTCTCTCTCTCTCTTTTTTTTTTTTTTTTTTTTTGTTTTTGTTTAAATAAGAGTAAATTTTAATAAGAGTAAATTTTTACCTTCGCCGTTTTATCGTCTGCTACTTTACTTCGCTTAAATCGAATAGTCTAAAACTGAGAATTTTCGTTTGATGTTTATTTGAATTTTATGACATTAACTGCACTATTTATTTCTAAATAAACTGATGCTTTTGAAGTGGCTGAAAGAGCGGCTGGTACTATCATCCATATTTTTAAAGCACACTATATTTTTATAGAAACATAAGATTTAGAATAATCATTTTTATAAAAGTCAAATTATGATATAAACATACAACCCTCTAGAGACTGAATTAATGGAAGTTCAATGGTTATGTAGAAATGATCTGCAGCTACTTAATCGCTGGATAAGTCAGCAGATTCTGTGGACAAGTAAGAATAATTATATAAACGACACCCAACATTCTGAATTCAATTAACAACGAGGATACGATGTTTATTAAATGAATTCAAGAAGTTTTAAAACATAAAAAATCAACTCATTTTTTATCCTAAAATGTATTTTTGTGCGTAGCGTATTTTCATTATTCTAATTTAAAATTCTAATAATTCTTAAAATTCTAATTTAATTGTCAAGAACTGATTCCTAATCATCAGTAATATAATAAGTAATTATTACGGTTATTAATATATCCTTCTTATAAAGTAATTGCAAATATTTCAAAAAAACTTTCTGTCTGAATGCAAATATTTTTCTGTGCAAATATTTTTAATTTTATATTAATCAAGATTGCACATGATATTATTTATTTGCACTTCAATTCTTAACGTCAGTTCTAGTAGAAGTTACAAATCAATTATATTTAATTAAGGATTGGATTGGATTGGATTGGATTATTTAATTATGGCAAAGCACACGAGGGCTATCTTCCTAAAGGGAGGGACACCTTCGTGGAGGACTTTCTAAGGAAAACTGGCTCGTATACACGTTACACATCGGGAAAACCACGAAAACACCCATGCAACCAGCCCGTTCGCGGGATTCGAACCTCGGACCGAACTACCAGTGATCAGCGTCATTACCGCTCGGCCGTTTGTGGGCCTTAATGAAATGGAAGGCGATAACTTTATTTAAAATGATTGTCAGAAATACCAAAATGTTTTGAAAAGTTGGATACTTTTTAATATGCTTTCAGAATGCTTAAAGAAAAAGAGAAGAAAAATAAATTTTTTCGTAAAATTTAGTATTTGTATTTTTTTTTTAATTTAAAACTTTTCAATCTTATTATATTTGATTCTTGCGATTTCAAAAATAAAATATTTGACTAAAATATGAATAACATTTTAAGAAACCAAATGTAGGATAAAATTGTGTAAAGCAATGGGCACAATGATAAAACTGTTTAAAGCAGTGTATGCAAGTCATCCTAAGTTAAAATGTCGGTTATACATCTCTCTTATTTATATATATCTTTTCTGAACGGAACATTGAAAGGCGTGTAAAACTGCGCTTTACTGTATTTTCTCTTTTAATATAGTATGCAGTTTCCATACGCATCGTAGTCTGGGTTGCAAAGTATTCTTCCGAAAGAAACGCAGTTCAAATAAATAAAATCAAATTCTGGAAAATTGATATTAATAAATATATTTAAAATGTTAATGTCATAAAATTCATTTAAAATGCTCAGTTCGAAGGAATAAATAGAAAATTTTAAATCAATTATCTGAAGAGACAATGCAACACAAACAGTTAAAATAAAAGTATAAAAATTTAAAAAGTACCTAAAATAATAACTATGACGAAAAATATATATAAAGAAAACTATTTGAAAAAAAAATAAACGCTGCACCTTTATTTACGCAGTTCGAATAGGTAAATAGAAATTTTTAAAACAGTTATTCGAAAAAAAAAAAAAAAAAAAAAAAAAAAAAAAAAAGTGCAACTTTAAACGAGCAACAACTAAAATGAAATTCGAAAAAGAAAAAATTACTTAAAATAATAAGTTATAATTAAAAATATAATATAAAGAATATTATTTTGAAAAAAAAAACGATGGTGACTTTTTTTCCTCTCACGGGAAAGGAAACTAGGTTGCCATATATTAAGAAGTTCGCCAAGTGAAGTATTCTTGGCGCAAACTGACAAAAAATTGCCAACATAAATCTGTGAATTTCTCCGTAAATTTCGCTCCAAATTTTACAAAATTTCATATTTAGGCGTAATTTGAGTCGTAGAATCGAAATAAGTAAAAAAATTGGTATGTTATTTCAGAAAAAGTCCGATTTTGTGTCAAAATACCTATGTCAGAAATTTGCTATATATAAATCTAATATATATACTAAGTCGCGCTTTCGAGACATGAAGAAGGCAATTTGAATTTTGTCAATCGGCCCAGTAGATAGGAAGATATAGGACTGTCGCATTTTTTTTTTTTTTTTAGCAGTGTACATTTTTCTAATTTACACCTCTTTAACTAGCTACTTTCCAACTGGTTAAAACTTCTAAATATAAACTTCGCCCACCAACAGCCAAGCGGTAAAAGCCGCTAGATACTGGTAGTTCGGTCCGGGGTTCGAGCCCCTGCGAACGGTCTGGTTTCATGGGCGTTTTCGTGGTTTTGTGTAACGTGGATACGAGTCAGTTTCCCTTAAAATGACATCCACAGGGCATCTTTCCTTTTTCGTGTAGTGTCTAAGAGCAGACACGTAATAAGTTAAAAAAAAAAAAAAAAAAAAAAAAAAAATCAACTTGGTCCTGAATTCAATTCTTAAGGTTGACTTAAAAGATATCTTGTTTCCAGCTTAATAAACATTAGTTTAGAGAAGTCCTGTTCTTCAATTTTATTCTTAATAATTTAAAACTACCACCCACCCCAAATTTCTTTTCAAAAACTGTGAATTTTTCAGCATTTAATTTTTTTAATTAAAATTTTTTTTTTATTTTTTTAATGTGCTCAAATATTATAGCTTTACAATATCAAATTTGTTTTCAGCTTTCATCTTGGATTATTGAACACTTCCAGCCATTTTCCTGTGCGGACTGCCCCTTCGTGCAGCTAAGAAGGTTAACAAGGCAGCAATACCAGAAGATGCGAGACATTCAGATTCGCCAGAGAATCACAGCACAGGCAACAATTGGTAGAATAAGACTGATAGCGTCACATTTCTGTACAAGTTCCAAAATCAGCTTTGCGGATGTTTTCAGATTCCATTATATAATTTTCAAGGCTACGAAAGAAGTGTTATACTTAATATTTCTTAGTGCCTGGTTAGAGGAATTCCGCATTATATACACTTTCTTGCGCAGACTTACATAGATTGCTTATAAACTTAATAATATTACAATCACCTAAATTTCACTTTTATCGAATTTTGAGAAAAATGGATACAAATTAGATGTGCATTAAAATTTCTAATTAGTTGAATCTTCTCAGCAACATTTTAAATCTTGAATGCTAATTTCTAGTTCATAATTAATCTTATATTTTTACTTCTTTATTATTCATTTTATTTATTCATGCATTTCTAATAAAAATAGTTCAAAAACTGGTCTCTTCATTCTAAGACGAAAGGTGAACTGATATAGCAGTATACTGTTTATCTTCGGACTCAGCAGAAAAGACAGAAATTCTACTGCTAAGCAATGCTTTATGGAGCTAAAATCAATAACTGAGTAAGATTATTCGAACTTGTACAAAATATCTCCTCTCCAGTATGTTGGTATCTAATCCGAGTTAGGAAAATTTGGGAGCTTCCTTAAAGAACTTTGTTTCATTTAAAGATTTTTTTCCAGTGTAAAAGAGCTTTTTACGCCTTTCACTTAATTTTATTTTCTATATTACTGAGTTACTATATTTTAATGATATTGTAAAAAATATTAAGTCTCCAATTTTCAGATTGGTTCACTATTTTACGAGCCCACTAATGAATGAGGCCGTTGAACATTAGTAGTTCCCCCCTCACCCGACCTCAAATCTTTAGAACCGGCAATTTGTACGGATTTTTCTTGATTTTACCCTTGGTAAGATATATAGTCTCCGCGTGTTTAGCGTTATACGGCTAAATAAGCATTAGTACAACGGATAGCTCCTTAAGTATACAATGACTCTCACCATTCAAGCATACACTTGACAACTATTTGGTTTTTAAAGGTTTTGCACACTTCTGCACTTTTTTTTTTTTTTTTTTTTTGATACTCTTATGCCGGGCTGTCGGTGTAGAGCACCCGACGTTGCCGGCTCTATAACTAAGTATCCCAATAAGGCACAAGACGTTGAACAGTCTGGACGTGCAGTGAGAAAGCGTCGGAAATGGGAAAAGTAACAGAAAAGTTCTTGGTTTTCTTTCTTCTTGTGACGCTGGTCACAAGAAGAAAGAAAACCAAGAAAGCCGCGCGCATGGAGAGGGTAAATACGAGTGGCTGTCTGGTAGTGTTGGTATTATGATAAGTGGGTGGTTAAGACATGAGAATAAGTCTGAGAAAAGTTTTATTATCTAAATCAGATATCGTAAGATATAACATACAATACAAATACATGACACATAAATAAAAGATACAAATGATAGAATATAACATATATACACTATATACAAATTTACACTATTTACAGGAGAATCCGTGAAAGCGAATTAAGTAGTGAAATTATCGTCTCGGGTGAGGTGCGCCGCGTAAGGTCTGATGCAACTGTCTTCTCTCAAAGGTAGATAGTCAAAAACTTTAAAATGACGTAAAAAGTCGCATTGTATGGCTTTGTCGAACGATAGCTTTATTTATGGAACGGGTCTGGAACTTTTCGCCGTGGCCATTTCACCGTGGCCGTTTCGCCGTCGGGACGTATCGCCGTCAAGACATATTTTTCTTTTACATTATTGTATTTTATCTTGCCGTATTATACTCCTATTAAATTTTATTTAGTTAAATAATTCTGTTTACCTTTTTCCTTTTGTATACTTAATAAAGGTTGCTTTTACTATATATAGTTATTTACAAATATGAGATATAAAGAAATTACACATAGTTGGGAAATTATGTCGGTATCAAAGAAAACTGGGGCTAAATTTCTGATGTAACAGAAGTTATATTATCGATTTTAAAATTATGCGGGAACAATATTTATATAATTCGGCAATTCTAATCAGCTTGTTCAGAGAAATCACTCATACAAGCCGAAAATTCACATTTTTATGAAATCTGAATGGAAAACTGAATTGCTTTGGAATCTGTCAGCAGATTACTTAGATTTAAAACTAGCATGCCATTTGTAACGGTGTATTTGTATAAAACCGTACATAAAATTATTAAAATAATTGAATTACTGTACAAATTGAATTAAATTATTAAACTAAACAGAGTTATTAGTTTAAATCAACTTGAAATAATACGGCAAGATATAATCCAGTTAAGTAAATCCAGTTAAGTATATGTGTTGACAGCAAAACGTCCCGACGACGAAACGGCCACGGCGAATAGTCCCATTCCCCATGTAACTGATCATGTGTGCGTAGTATATAGCATTCTGTCGAGTAATATTTCATCTTGAGTGCATACATTTGTGAGAGCGATAACTAGGTGAATCCTGGAAAAATGCATTTGTGTTTAACTACCCCGTTTTTATTTTAGAAAAATACTAACAGAAGAGAGTTGTATTTAGTTTTCCTGTTTGCGAATGAGGGAAAAAAAACATGAAATTGAGATGTTGCTAATCTCATTTTTACCGTCAAGATAAGTCTACTTCGTATTATGCGTATTACATAATACCAGAATCAATTTTAGTGCAGATGCAAAAAGTTATCCCAGAAGAGTTGAAGAAATATATTTCTTCAACTCTTCTGGGATAATTTTTATATCTAGAAATTATTTTTGTGCCTATGAAAATAAGGAGGGAATAAAGGTTAACCTATGAAAAAAGAAGAAATAGAAAAAAGAAGACTAGAAAAAAGAAGAAGTAGAAAAAATACCTAGGGTGGTTTCTTCTTTTTTCTTTTTTCTATTTTGTGCCTATGAAAATAAGGAGGGAATAAAGGTTCTACTTCTTCTTTTTTCTACTTCTTCTAAAGTACTTGATTGCGATAAGAGTTTGCAGTTGTAAAAGTAAACATTTCGTGCTTATTAATCCCAGGGAAAAGGCTGATTGGATATTTCGTGATTTTTCCTTTTTTTTTAACAAATGAGTTTCGTTTATAAATTCCTACATGAAGACATTCTTTCTTAAGAAAGAAGGCCCTTGCATACCTTGCCATAATTGTATAAAGAATGACCAAACCTCTCCCACTTACTTTTTATAATCTTCCTTTCACTCTATTTTGTTTCGAGCGGTAAACTCGCTGAACACTTTTACTTTGACATTGTTTCGATTCCAGGCAAATGTGCTGGTTGCATGGTTTATTTTCGAGGTTTTATCCATGTGTAGCGTTTATATCAGCCAGTTTTCATCCACTGAAGCATCTCTTCCTTCAGGGAGTTAGCTTTTGTGTATCTTGCCATAATCAAAATAAACCGCACTTAGTCTGGTGTTCAACGGCTTTAACGCTCTGTCATTAATGAGCGATAATTATTCCTTTCTGACCCCATTAAGTCTAAAATTTGCTGCTTATTTACTGACATAGTAAACTTGAGAAAATAAATAATTCCCACTACCTAATTTTGATTTTTAATCTGTACATACAAAGGATTGGGTTATTGGGATTATAACAAAGCACACTACAGCTCTATATGCCTAAGAGGAGATAAATCTAAAAGGCCTTTCTGGAGGATTTGTTTTAAGAGATTAGTTCATATTACTAGATACATACGGATAAAATCATGAAAATTCTCATTCAGCTAGAATATTAGTACGGATCGAATCCAGTGGATCCAATAGCGGCCGAGCGGTGTAAAGTCGCTGCACACTGATTGATTATTCGATTGGAACGTGAGCGAACGGGCTGGCTGAATGGGCGTTTTCGTTGATTTCCTCGTGTGTAACGTGGATACGAGCCAGTTTCCCTTAGAATGTCCTCCACGAAAGCATCTCTCCTTTTAGGCAGGTAGCCCTCACTTGCTTTGCCATAATGAAACAAAGTAAACGAAACTCTTCATTCCAGTCTGCATTAAGCTTATTGGTAGTTCAGTTGGCGATGAGTGGAGATACCTGGTCTTTACCAATGGTAGACCTTTTTATACTACTGTGCATAGGTTTAAATGTGTAAATTTTGAAATACATATATACATGAAAGAGGCAACAAAATTCAACGTGCTAAAAGTAAAATTCATAAACTCCAATTCCTGGATTCGGTAAAGTTTGAATTTATGAATGTTTGGTCGAATTTTATACCGAAAAGAGCAACACAAACTCAAAATTTTGTGATCGGCTTCTTACGCAAAAGGTGCATTTTTTTTACGCCTTTTGCCAAATTATTCTACAAAGCGGCCTTACTCAACCAACTGAATACTTCCATTATAATAATGAGTATCGGAACCAGATTTTATTATTCTATGAATATCTTCACCCACCCAGTGGCCAAGCAGTAAAATCACTGAGCTCTGCTGGTTCGAATACCAGTGAACGGGGTAACTGTACATGAGAGGTTACGTTATTTGAACGTGGCAAAGCCACTAAGGCTATCTGCATATGAGGAGGGATGCCTTCGTCGAATACAAACCATGCAGCCAGCCCATTTGCTTGGGTTCGTAACCAAATTTTGTCGAATTACCAGTATTTAGCAGTCACCGCTTGGCTGCTGGTGGAGCGACTGCATGAGAGTTTTCGTGGTTTTTCCCATGTGTAACTTGCATCTGAGACAGTTTCGCTTGAAAAAAAGTTCTCCTGAAGGCATCCCTCCCCATAGCCAAACAGTTCTCAAGCTACTTCATCTTAATTAACCTAACCATAAATATCTGAAATATGAAGATGTCTAATTTGACAGCATTCCATCTGCAAACTGTTTGGCCAAAGAGATGTGCGACGAAAATGAAGTGAGATTTCCAAAGCATGATTAGATTTTTATTCACTTTTACCTCTCGATTTGTCTAGCGAATTTGATTGTTTAATCAATTAATGCAAAGCGTGCATGATGGCCCACCAGCCAGCTGAACGATAAAGTCACTGAACCCTGATCGTTCGTCCTGGGTTCGATTCCATGTGAACGATTTGAATGCATAGACGTATTCGTGGTCTTCCTCGTGTGTAACGAACCAGGATACGAACCAGTTTCCATTAAAAAGGTTATCTACTAAGGCATCCTTCCCTTAGGTCAGGATTTCTTAAACTATGGATCGCGAGACCTGCAGCAATTTTAGCAGTTTTGATATTTCTTTAAAACTCATTATAATAATTTTACAATTACCAAATATTTTTGCACTATGTATCTGAAAATAGATCAAGATAATGCAATACAGACGAAGAAAAAAACGAAAACGTTTCTATGAGTTCTTTTTCTAATATAAGCGTTCATTTTCCTTGCATTGCACGTGACGCTGTCATTTCCTCTGTTACTTATTGAAGATTTTCACACTGTTCTATGTCTTAAAGTCAATGACCTAAAGCTGCAATAAATTACAGTAACAAGGGAAAAAATTGACAGTTGCACTCATGCGTGTGTCGGATTTGCGCAATACTTATGGGGTCTGACAAAATTTTTGTAAATATTATTGGGTCTTGGGGGTCGCGAAAATATCTCAGGGATAAAAAGGGGTCACGACTGAAAAAGGTTTAAGAAACCCTGCCTTACGCAAATAGCTCTCAAGTGCTTTGATATAATTGGATAAATCAACCAACAAAGCAAAACATGCAAGGACTATCTACCTAGGGTGATGGATATCTTTATGTAGGACACTTTAAGATAAACTGGCACGTATTTACTTTGCGAATGAGGAAAATGCAAAACTAAAGAAAATAACTTGCTTCCAAATTTGCTAAATTCATATGTTTTACTTTTGGCAAAGCGAACGGTTTGGGGAGGGCGGTATTTTACCCAAAATTTGTAAGGAGTACATTGTTAGCTCTTCCGTTTCTCGTTTACGTAATGGTTGTTTTTAAATGTTATCAAATTCGTATGTGTTATAATTAGATAACAGGTGATGGATATCTTTATATAGGATACTTCAAGATAAACTGGCACGTATTTACATTGCGAATGAGGAAAATGCAAAACACCCCTCCTAGCCCGTTATTGTGATATGAATCCGGATCAAACTACCTGCGTTCTTATTTATTCGGACGCTGGTGGTAGAAAATTCTACTGCATCCTATTTTGCTTCACAATGAAATAACTCTTAGCTTCAGTTCTTATACAGAAATGGCAACACTTATCTGGAATAATCGCAACATGGTCAAACTGTTTAAAATTATAATTATACAAGCCAAATATAATAGTTTTAAACAACACACTTAGAGTATTCTTTTGCTACTTCTTTTCTCTGTTATTACATCAGGTCCACAAGCGGCCAAGCTGTAAAATCGTTGAAGATAGGTAGTCTGATCTGGGTTTGATTCCAGGCGAACGGACCGGCTGTTTGGGCGTTTTCGTGGTATTCCCCATGTGTAACATGTTGTAATATCTTGTTATTTAATAAATAAATATAATTATTGTTGAATTGGGAACGCCATATTTGTATTAAACCGTTACTCAGTACCGTGAGATATTGTTTCAAAAAGATTAGTATTCTGAAGATTTTACCAGCTAGGAGAAGTATAAAAATTTTGCTACTTAAGAATTGCATAAAATTTGTCTATCACCGTGAACTAGAAGTAAAATTTATGTTCTACTAAGAAGATTGTCTGTTTGTAAATTACTGCAAAATACATTACAGTGTATACCAGCCATTTTCTCTTAAGTTCTCCGTGAAGGCATCTCTCCCTTAGGTACATGCCCAGCGTGCTTTGCCATAATCAACTAAATTAAAACCTATCATTCCATTAATAAAAATATTCCAAACAGGAAATTTCTTAATACTGAGATAATAGAATTCCAGATTTTGTATCAGTTGTGTGAGAAAAAACACTATCGTTAACAGGGGATATTTTATTGCTTCAAACTGTACTTCGTACATCCAACTGTGGACTTTAAGAATTGAATATCCTTTAAGGTTCGAATTATTTCAGTGTTCCCAGAAATCACTCTAAGCTTCGTGGTTTTCTCCACGTGTAACGTAAATACGAGCCAGTTTCAACTTATTGGCATAGATCAATGTTTACTCCAAATCCAGTTTTTCTTCCCCTAATTAATCGCAGTTATTTATTACACAAAATGCATTGTATAATTTTTTGGGTTTTGTTTATTTTACTAGGGGAAATACCCAATGCCAGTTAAGTTAGATTGAAAGTAATGCATATAACAACAGAGAGAACAATACCGCTGTAATCCTTCTCTAATAACGATGCAAAAGATACGATTCATAGTCATACATTTTTCAGTGTAATGCAATAGGGAACCCACATAAAAAATTTCGATAGAAAAATAAACTAATTATATCAGCAACACTGGCACGCAGTTTATAATGGTTTTCGTCTTTCAAATCAAATGGTAGCAAAAGCTCAAGTTCCATTAAATATTTCACTTACATTCAATTTTAGTCGATTGAATGTGGCAAAAAATTGATCATAATTGATCAGGAATCAATAACGGAAACAAACAAACACACAAACAGACATTTTTCTTTATATGCATAGATTTTGTAAAAATTACAAATTTTTTATTAACAAACTCTACAATTTGAAAGTGAGCAGTAGCAACACTTTTCGAAATAAAGCATTTTTATCTCCAACACGAAAGACCGTTACCACTTGGAAAAATGAGGGCGAAAATTAGCACTTTCAGAGATTTTAATTAATATTTCGACTATTTAAAGTCGTACGAAGATGAGAATAGTCGAAATGTCTTCCCACGAATTTTTGGAATCGGGAATAATGTATTTAATGTTTTGCAATGCTATTTTTATTTCATCGTAAAAGTTAGAATTTTTTTTATTAACAAACTCTAGGATGGACGTCCATCTTTTCCACGACACAGAAAAAAATTGTTCAAAGTATGGTGACGGTAGCTATACTAGTGACTGAGTTATTAGAGGACAAACACGCAGAAATTTCTTCTTTATATATACTATATAAGCAAGTATGCGAGGGCTGTCTGCGTAAGGGAAGGAATGCATTCTTTGAGGGCAAACTGGCTCGTATTCACGTTACATATGAAAGGAACGCGTTGATCTAGAATCGAACCCAGATCGAATGACGTGCGTTCAATTCCAGGCGGATGAGTTGCCATGCAGTCTCGCGTGCTGGCGATAAAAATGTTTTTTTTTTTTTTTTTTTCGTTCAGTGTTGCCATTTTTCACTTTGAAATCGTTGAGTCTGTTAATCAAACATTCGTTAAATTTTTACAAAATATGAAATCGATAATAAAACAAATTCCAAATTTGATGTTCCAGATGCCCATATTTGGGTGGAAACGTACGTTATTGAATATTTGATTGCTCTAAGAACCGTTGCTTTATTTAAGCAGATTCTTCGTTATTTAATTTCATTAAATATAATATAGGAGTCTAAGATTTGGTGGGAACAATTTGAAAAGTAAACCAACATTTATCGTGAACCAACGCAAAATGCCAAAACTAAATTAATAGTTCTGGGCAAATTGCCCCTTTGGGCTAAATATAGTTCTTAATGTGTTTACAATCTAAAAAGCATTTCATTAATAACATGAAGATAATAGCATACAAATTTAATGTGTATCCTCATTATTACATAATCTATGTTTTAATAAATATACATAATCGCTGATTATGCAATTTCAGATTAAAAGTAGTAAAAGTAATTAGCATAAAAGTAACGTCGCGCGTATACAAACAGATTAACAAAAATTATTCACCTTAAATTTAATAAAAAATATTCAATTATATAACAATAACATTTCTTTTCACACGGTCAGCACGAAATACAACAAATTTGGCGAATTTTCTAAGCAAGACTCAACGAAGTCGATATTAGTCTTTTGGGGACGAATAAGTTGTTAACAAATCATCAGAAATAGCAAGTCATAAAATACTGTCTACTCTGAAATTTCCGCGATTATAAATTTAATGACTATATATACAATATTCGTCTTCTTTTAAACTTAAACATATAAATATAATTCAGCAGGAGATTCGAGGGCCCCCTAAGCTTTCGGGCCCCTATGCGACGGCATTCCTTGCATACCCATATTTACGCCACTGGATATATGAGTACGGATATGGTCACTCTGAGCTACGATTTCATAAGAGTAGGACTGCGACAGCTTGTCTGTCACGCTAAGATTATGCTTCGCCATTTTCTACATTGACCGCATGTTTTTCATTACTTACCAAGATTGTACATCAACCTGAACTTTTGCTTATCTTCGATTCGCCTTTTAGATTGCTATTTATCAAGATTGTATGCCAAATTACTAGATATGATTGCCTAGATATGCTATGCTATGATTGCACTTTATGCTATGCCTAATGCAGCTGACTCGTAATTGCCACAAAACTGCCTCTTATGCCTACCCATACCACTAGTAAAATGCCTGCTTATGTCTTGTTGAGAATATATGATCGCGCTAATTGCATTTTGTATAATTTGATGCTTATCTTTTAGTATCGCCTGAGGGTGTTGATACCAAAGGGTATCATTTCGTCATCACAATCGTTATTGGCCCAGTGCACAATTTGATTTTCTAAGCAAGACTTAACGAAGTCGATATTAGTTACTGAGGGATATCAAAAGTCAAAGTTTTCTCAACCTTTTCTGTTCAAGATCCTACTTTTTGAAGTTCTAGGTCCCAACTACTAACGAGTTTTTACCTATAGCTGATGTGAGGCTGAAGTTTCAAGTTCCACTTATGCCGAGATTATGAAGCATTCTGCTTGATGTGTTCCGGCTGTCATTAGATGTTTGCTCTTTGGTCGCTGAAAAGAGAATAATATCGAAGTGCGAGTCCAGAAGGGCAGGAGCTAATGGCGAAGGGGCGTATTGTCACGTGGGCTGCAAGCTGACTTATCATTGGTTGCAAGTTTTCTGAGGAATACCTCGCTAAAAGTGCTATTAAATACAGTACAAAACACATATGGAAGTAGAAATAGTAAAATTAATTACATAAATCAGTCTTCTAAATTATTTACATATACATATTAGTTCAAGTTCGTCAGGAGATAAACACAAGGCACGGGAAGAAGAGCCCGTAAGTAACATGGGTAGTCACCCACTCAAGCTGAGGCTCAGATGCTTGCTACTTGAGTTTGGTGTCACTGAAAGTAGATACTATCGTGATCATTATTTAATAGACACTAATTAAGTGGGAAAGTCTTGATTTTCCTTAATCAGGTAAGCAGCATAAGGCCTGAAAAACCTATCTTCAGCAAGTATCTCGTAGTGAAACAAGCTAAAGTTCATAAGATGTTCACAATTTACCACACCATTGAAGAAACTTGCATTAATCTTGCGAATAAATTGATTTAGTGGTTCAATTTTCATGTCTCTATGCAATACTTCGTTTCTGACATAATAGTGAACATTTGTGCTAATCCTAAGGAACTTGTTCTGCACTTTCTGGAGTTTCTCTATATCTTTTTCAGTGGCAGTATCCCAGGCTGGCGCCGCACATGTCATAATTGTTCTGATGGTACTAAGATAAATTAGTCTTTTCTTATACAGATCCAATTTTGAAAATTTTCCTGTAATTGGGTAGAGACATTTCGTGACTCTTAGTGCATGGTTACGAACATTCTCAATATGTGCAGACCAGGTAAGTCGATTATCGATAGTTATGCCAAGATATTTCGCTTTATTGTCAATTGGCACTGGTTCGTTAAACAGTAACAGTTCCTTTTTAGGGGGGGGGCATTTCTCTTTCTTTTTCTGACAATGAGGAGTTGGGATTTTTGTGCATTAATCCGGACTTTCCAGCGTTTGCACCAGTTTTCAATGTAAGGGACGTTTTCCTGTAGTTTTTTAATTGCATGATTAAGATTCGCTGACTTCACCGCGACAGCAGTGTCGTCAGCATAGCCTGCAAGTATTGCATTATTATTGCAGTGGATTTTCGGGAAATCTGCAACGTAAAACAAGTAGAGTTATCAGACCTAAATCCGATCCCTGAGGAATACCACTCAGCATGATTCTTTTAGTAGAGAGGGAGTTTCCAACGGAGACTTTAAAATTCCTATTTGATATGAAAGAAAGCAGCACAAGAATGAGTTCTCTTTCAAAATCAAGATCGATCAATTTGCAAATTAGCCCCTCATGCCAAACGCGGTCGGAAGCCTTCGCCACGTCCAGCATAAGGACAGCTGTATTCAAATTATTGTGAAGTGCTTGCCCCACAAAGTCAGTAATTCTTACTAATTGCTTGGTGGTCGATAGATGTTCACGGAATCCAAATTGCTCCGGTGGTAGCTTTTGAAGGTGCAATTTCATACGGGCAAGTAAAATTCTTTCGTAAAGTTTAGATAGTCCAGGTAGGAGGCTGATAGGTCAGAAACCATCTGTTTGCATATGATCTTTCCCTGGTTTGGGGATCATAATAATTTTGGCCGTCTTCCGTTGTTGGGGAAAGTGAGTCATGCAAGCGTTAAACATAGACGTAATCTTGCATATAACGTTGATAATAGGCAGGTTTTTCATGGCAGTGTTTGTGAGCCGTCAAGCCCCGGGGCTTTTTTGGTCTTCAATTTTTAATGAGGGACTGAACTTCGGATGGAATTGCAAGCTTCATTAAATTATTAGCTTTATGTGAATTAAGCCAGTCCTTCACTTTGGAGAGCGTGTGCAGTTCAAAATCAGCCTCGACGGGCCAGCAATTTGGCGAAAATGGATCTTCTAGGTGAGAAGCAAACATGGCTGCCTTTTTTTGGTCAGAAGTCGCAACCTTATTATTGAAGTGCAGTGGTTGGTTACTGGTGTACGTAGTTTTTAAATTTTTGATGAAATTCCAAAATGTACCATTTTCGGCATCCAAATTCTACATTTTTTCCCTGCCATAATTCCTCCTTATGTTGTTTAATAAGTTTCCGTATTTTTTTACTGATCTTATTAATTTCCCTCTTGATTGGTGGAGACCAGATCATGTGATAACGTTTTCTTAACCTATTTCGCTGCTGCATTAGCGAACGAATATTTGAGGGTAATTTATAAAGTTCCTCTCCATCATTATTTATATCACTTGCCTCTACAGTGGCGGTTTTAATTTTACTGGTTAATGAAGAAATTTCATTTTCAATATCAATAACAGTACTTAGGCTTTTTTGAGGAAAAGTCCAGTTTTCAACAAATTTTCAAAACGCCTCCAAATCTGTGTAAGTTCTGGTCGTATTAGTCGAGGGTTTAGGAATCAAAAAGCACCGCGTCCGCAGGCGTGGTCGTGAAGGCAAATGCCTCGAAGTCAAGCAAAACGTTTCTTCTCCTCTATTTAAGCTCCTCCTCTCTTGATGTCGAAAGTTGATTTGTCGAGGCCAGTCACATGAGTGGTCACCCACCCAAGTACTGACCCCGAAAGAAGCATCTTGAAACAGGAAAGTTTGAAATGAAGGAAAATTTGAAGTTTTTTGAAAAATAAGATAAAGTCCATGTTATCCATCGGTTCTGTGAATTATCGCAGTAGTTTAATTTTTATCCTCAGCTATTCTCATCATAAATATGGCCTTGAATCCGGCTGCAAGTTTTTCTGCCGTAGTTTTTGCTTTTTTATGTTTTCTACGTAATCTATAATGTTGCTGAGTAATTCTTGATTTTTTTTATTCTGGTTTATCGTTAATTGTAGGTCTTGAGGAGCTTATGTTTTCTTTATTTTTCTCGGAAACTAATGCTGGACAATCTTCTTTTTTCCAAGTGAAGTCTGCAGGTTTGTTGGGGGTTCTTCTCTTCTCGAATTTTTGTCGATACACTTCATACTCTGTAGCTACAAACATGATCTTTTTTACAAAAGATGAGGTTGGTTTTTCTTCTTTCTTCAATGGGCAGGTATTACCTCCGCATTTGCAGCATTTGATTTGATTAGTGCATAGGTGCTGGGAGTGTCCCAACTCCTGACACTTAAAGCACTGTATCGGTCTCTTTTTTGGGTTGTACTTTTCGTTGACTACGTTCAGGCTAAACATATTATTTAGTGAGTGGATTACGTATCCGTTTTTATTTTTATTCAGCTCTAACAGCCAAATTGGCAGTTTTTCAAAGTTACTTTTTGCGCTTCTGCTGAATTGCTTCACAGTTTTTATAGGAAATTTTCTTCTATCGAGGCTGTCGAAAATAGCTTCTTCCTTAATATGAGCTGGGATATTTTTTAATATATATTCTTAGTGGTTTTCTGCGTTCATTTGGAAGGTATGAAAAAAAATTCCTCTGAGTTGTAGTAATTTCGTAGCATTCTTATAGTCTTCTATCGTTTTAATATTCACGAAAATTGAGTCAGATTTCATATTGGCTCTTATTTCGTCATTACAGATTTTTCTGAGTTCTTTTTCTATCGTCAGCCATTCGATTATTTTTCTGCTGGAATGCTATGGGGGCTAGGATTCCTTCAGACTTCGTTTCATCACCTTCCTCGTTAGCTTCAGGATTCAGATTTTCAAATGTGTTTTTCTTTATTACATCCATTGGTTCAGGATTTTTTGAGGGTTTCGATTTTTTCTTTGGCGATTTCCATTCTCTTTCATCATCATTTATTTTCTTTTCAGTTGCTTTCTCCGCTTCCTCTCTTCTTGGCTTTGACTCTTCGATGTACTTCAGAATTTTTCTGTTGGGATGTTCTTTTATCATCTTAGTCACTGCTTCCAAACCAAATTCATCTGCTAATATTGTTTTTTAATCATCGTTTATCTTGTAACGGCATAAAATATAAATAATTAGTTTGAAGGTAACTCACAATATTTTAATACTCATAATACTTTAATAATTATAAATGTTTACTGTGCATATTATTGTATTATCGTTTCTGGCAACAGTTTTTATCTTTAGAATTCGATTTGTTTGGTCAGCGCTAAATCCCCGAACGCGCAGAGAGGTCACGTGATCGTCGCTTCTTGCGTAAGCTGACGTCACAACGAAGCTCCGCCCAGCATCAACAACTTCGTTCGATGTAAACATGGTTCGCAATTTTGATTCGGAAATCTGAAATAAGTCTTTGTGGATATCTGTGAATATGTATGTTTGAACGATTTCGAGCATTATACAACTGAATGGCTTGGTTATGTTTCTCCGTATAGGAAAGCGAAAGAATAAATAGTGATCATTTTTTAGATTGGTCTTATACAGAAAATGTAGTGCACGTAAAAAAAATCTTCAGTAAGATATTCTAGTATCAGATATTTTTAATCTTATTTTTACATGATACGATTGCTTTGTCAAGTTCACTGATTAAGCTAAACTTAGCAAAACTAGGCAAATTTAGTCTATAAATTTCTCTTTCAAGGAATATTCAGAATAAAACTGGGATTATGGTAACCTGACAGTAAGATTAATAATTTAATTCACAATGGAACTGTGTTTGAATAAAAAAATATATATAAAAACAGTTATCTGTTATTTTGTAACCAGACCTTAAAAATAGAATCTAAGTTTTTGAAAATGCCAATCAACTGCATTTCCATATATTTGCTATTTTTTTCTCATGTAACATCATTCATCATCATGGGCAAATTTGTGAATAAAGTTTATAGAGTTGCTACTAAAATATCTGTGTGTTTTATTGGATTTATGATGCTTGCATAATAACAGATATTTGTCATGGCACCATTCATACTTGTGGATAAATATCCAACTCTCATATAACAGTTTATAATTATATCAACACAACTAGAAACTGAATTTCTTTGCTCCAGGCAAACTGGGATTTGTGTTTCCTCACTTTCAAAATCAATTTAGTTTTATCCGAAATCTAGGCTCCATTTTTTTTACCTAATTTTAAATAATTTCCTTGCCAATTCAATAAAGTTAAAAAAAAAATAGACAGTTTCTATTCTCTGACTTCGCAAATCCAACAGATACATAAATCAGAAATTACAAAAAGAATGACAGTTTTTTATTGCAAGCTGAAATTAGGTGCATTTGAGTAAAAATTTTATATGATGCAATTAAAATACAAAATGAGCAAAATTTCAGGCACATATCTTGTAATACTATTTCTATCATCATCATATTTTTCAAACAAGGGGCTCACATTTGTTAAAAAAAATCTGCACGATGTTCCTATTAAATAGTTTATGCTCATTTTTTCTCCAATAAGTATATTTTTAAAATGTTTGTGTACTTTTATCATGCATTACAAGTGAAACTGAAAAAAATTAATAAATATCAGATTTTATATGTGGCACTCGACATACTTTTGTTCTGCAGTGTTGCCTCTGCTATAATTTTATGAAACACTGCATTTCTGAATATTCAAAAAAATGAATATCAATTGTATAGGCTGCTTCTTTACGAAAGATAAACTAAATGCAGATTCTGCCAAATTGGGAAAGAACAGGTAGCAGTGCTAGGAATGCGTTTTTTTTTTCTACATATATCAACCATTCAATTTACTTTCTTTGTTTTCAGCATTCATCTTTACTACCTATATTTCTGTCGCTGAACTTGATTTAGTATTAAACTATTACTTTAATTCTCAGGTATGCGTACATGGAATTAGTTTCATTAGTTAAAAAGATTATTAGTGAGTAAGATACTTGCAGTGGTATATTGCTAAAAATATATAAGCATGCAGGAAAAGAATTGTTTTAAAGGACATAAATTATATCTTAATAGACAAATCAACGTTATCCCCCAACAAACCAATCAATAATATAATTTGCTATTTCAGAATTTTCAGCAACAATACATTTTCTTATCTTTCTTTTTAATTATTCAAAGCTACAAAACAGAAAATAAATCCATGACTGTTTCAAAATTTAAATACTCAATAAATAAAAGTGTGGAGAACAAAATATGATTTTAATAATGAATATTTATAAGGAATAATGTTTAACATTAATAATAACTGTTCAATAAACTATCACTAACAGCAATACATGCATCGGAACCAGGACTTAAAAGAGAAGAGCTAGCTCATAGAGCGTTTCCCCCTGAAACAGGCAGTTGGGAGTGATGACGTAGCACTGATGCCACTGAGCGCGGAGATGCAATTGACAACATAGAAATTAGCGTTTTAAATTTGAAGAACCAGCGTTTAAAATGAGCTGTGTATGAAAGATAGCTATAATTTGGAAGAGACAATGTTACTGCAGTATGCATTTTACACTGAACATTAAAAAATAAATTAATAGTACTTACTCAATTTTAAAATAATACATAAAATGCGCTACTCTTAGCATAAAGTTCCTTTTTTTTTTTTTTTTTAATTTGCAGGGATTTTTTTTTTCTTTAAATGCCTGTTTGTTTCTAATCATTTCTTTATCTGCATGTTAACTAAGAAAACCGTACTACTGCTTCTAAGATAACTACAATAACAGCTATTTAAAATTAATCAAAAAACAACCTTAATTGGCATAGTTTTAAACATGTATGGTTATATATGGCAAAATTTCTGCTAATCTGAGTTTCAGCCTAATTGTAAATTTTACATTGGTATATTTTTCTCCCGATTCAATAAAATAACATATTTTTTTTTAAATAATTTTGTAACTTAGGCTTACATCAATATTTCATTTAAATAAATACATGTAAGATTGTTATCTTAATTTAGACAAAACAACTTTACTCACAGTACCTAAAATAATTATTTAATTTTTCAAAAGTGGAGGTTAAGGGGGCACGTCTTCTTATGCCAATTACTTTAATATTATACTTTATATATTGTTCCGTCTGTTCGATAGATAGGTGGCGCTCTTGATGCCCCCTCGAGGAAAAATATTCTACTTGACGCTTGAACTTGAAGAATGACGCATGTCATACCCTTTTGATGCTTGATTATGTTTCATGGCTGCTATAGGCGCTATAGGCGGCCGCTATATACTTAATGATATAGTAATATACTATATCATTAAGTTTATTGTTAATAAATGTTATTTCTGTGTTCGGTGAAATCTTGAAGTTTTGATTTGAAATTCTAATGCTCTCCCAACTTGTTTTCTGTAAAACGAAACACCTTAGAAATTATGACTCATGAAGAGAGACATCATACATTTTTTGGTGTCTGAAACCCGCGAAAAGGGGAATTACCTTTTGAAAGGTAAGAATTTTGATTTATTTGTTCTTGGTATCGATCTTTGAAAACGAAACATAATGGATGATTTACCAAAAGAGAAAAAGAAATGTGCTATTGTACGTAGTAAAGTTACTACACTTCTAAATAAACTTGAGAAATTATTATCGGAAGAATTAAGTAAAGAACATCTAGAAGATCTAAATTCATCATATGAATTGCTAATTGAATACCATGAGAAACATAAAAGTCTTGACTCAAAGATCGATGCTCTCATAATTGATGAAAAAGAATATGATAGCGAACTACTTGTATGTGAAGAGTATGATGAAAAAATTATAACGTTTAAAGCTAAGATTGTTACTAAAGTAAAGAAAATTAACAGTAATGAAGTTGTTGAAAGAAGTATAATTACAACTAGTAATGGTATTAGTAGTACTCTGAATGGTAATAATGTTGTTACAAGTAGTGCTTCAGTAAAGTTACCTTAATTAAATATTGAAAAATTTGCTGGTGATCCCAGTAAATGGCTCGAATTCTTTAATTCGTATGATAATGCTATTCATTCTAATCCAAGTTTATCTAAAATAGATAAGTTTACATATTTGAAAAGTTTATTATCTGGTTCAGCATATAATTGTGTTTCTGGTTATGCTTTATCTGAAGAAAATTATGATCTATGCATTAAAAGTTTAGAAGAGAGGTTTGGTCGTAAAGATGCGGTTATATAAAAATTCATGCAGATGTTGTTACAGTTAGAACCAGTTAAAAGTTCTTCAAATGTTTTTGAGTTAAGAAAGCTCTATGATCAGTTACAAATCCGTGTTAGAAATTTAAGTAGTTTAGATGTTACTAACGGTTCATACGGACAGTTATTGAACCCAATAATTCTTAAATTTTTACCTGAAGATTTAGCTCTTGAATTCCATAGAAAAAGAACATCTAACCAAAATATAGAAGTAAGTGAATTAATAGAGTTCATTAAAATCGAAACTGAATGCCGAGAAGCAAGTATTTTGATTAAAAGCTCAAAAGGTAATAAATACACAGGGGTTAATCCTAAACAAGGGTTCAAAAATTATAAAGTCAAATCACAAGCTTCTGCTTTTAACACATCGGTAAAAATGTTTTGCATATTCTGCAAATCAAACGAATATTCATCTGCCGGATGTTTGAAATTTTCCGACGAACTAAAACAAAACAAATTAAAACGGGAAGGTCGCTGTTACAGATGCTTTCTAAAATCACATTTATCGTCGAATTGTCGGTCAAAAATACAACTTAATTGATTAAGTTGCATGATACAACCATGCGAAAATTGTAACGAGAAAAATCATAATAAACTTTTCTGCCGTTTGAAATCGAAAGAAATGGAAGATGTTAACTCCGCAGATACGCAAAATAAAACTTTAGTATCTACTTCCCACTGTAACACTCTAAAACCTGAAAATAGTGTGCTTTTACAGACATGTTCTGTTATTGCTCAAAGCAAAAATAAATCGAGAATCGTAAGATTATTAATTGATTCAGGTAGTGAACGAAACTTCATCACCCACAAGTTAGCGCGCGATTTGGAATTGCAAGTCATTAGAAAAGAATCTCTAACAATTTATTCGTTTGGAAATCAGCGCGGTAACTCGCAAGAATTTGATGTATATAGTCTAAAAATAAAAAAATAAAAGCGATGATCGCTGCCTTGTTGTAGAAGCTATCAGGATAGAATTAATATCATCAACAGAATTCCAGGCACCATCAACATGTCAAAACAGTAAAGAATTTATGACTAAAAAGGGTTTGGAACTTTCGGATACAAGTCCCGTTAATGAGAACATAAATATTCTGCACTGTGCGGAGCATTTCTGGTATATACAAACAGGAAGTAATTCAATGATAAATGATGGTTTGTTTATAGTACCGACGATATTTGGATACACAGTGATGGGTAAAGTAAAAAATAATAATACTCGAATTAATGCGTTGTTTTTATCTTCCGTTGAAGGAAACACATTTGATTTGCAGTCATTTTGGAAATTGGATTCGATAGGAATTGAAAATGAAAACAGAACATTTTCGGAAACTGATTTGGATACTATTAAGCATTTTAACGACAGTTTAAAATTTAATAACGGCAGGTACGAAACAAAACTCTTTTGGAAGGACAATAAATCACAACTCGCTGATAATTTTTTCATTGCTAAATAACGATTTCTAGGACTAAAGCATAAATTAAAGGGAAATGATTTTTTATATAATGAATATGATAATATAATTAGAGAACAAGTTGAAAGGGGGATTGTTGAACAATGAAAGTTTGTTGAAAATGAACCTGTCTGTTATTATATGCCTCATAGGCCCGTTATACGTGAAGGATAAGGATAAGGAACGGGGGGCGTGGGCACTATGCCTCTACCATACGGTTAATTAGTATAGCACCACGTCCACCATGATCTAGAGAACCCTTAAGACAACACTATTTCAAATACTTGAGTACATTATTGAAAATGAATGATTGATTACAAACAATTGTGGTATACCTTGGCAGTAAAATTGTTGCATTTGTGTAAATAACAAGTTACGATAAAGACAAAGATGTAGTGATAGTCTGTAAAGTGCTAACGATTAATATTCCAGTTGTTGCCATTAAAAGAGGATACTTCCTGCTGTAATGGTCACTCCAGGATCATTTATTCTGCTGCGCAGAGGTCCATGCCGAGACTGGCTAGCTTCTCCATAATTTTGATGAGCTGCCGGCAGAGGTGCTTCTGTTTGACCATGAGCTTACAGAATGCCTGTGTGTTTGTAGCGGGAATACGTATGTGCATCCCGTTGGTCAGAGAGTAGGTAGTGACGTAATGCTCCGGAGTACCCAGGTGACCGCAGCTGCACTGGTCTGTCTCAGTCGTGCCGTGCCTGGCAAAGTACTCCTGGAAGGGTCCATTGCCTGTAACATAACGGACCAGGTGCGGGTTAGAGTAGAGCCTGGCTGGATTAACATATAAAAGATGATAATGAGTACGTCTGCCGGTCTCAGCAATGTCCCACTCAGCCTGCCACTTTGAGAGTGCTTGCAGATGGAGCATTCTTTTTAAGGTAGAGTGTGGCAACGGTAATGCTAGCTTCTCGGCTTCCTTATTTAGGGCAGCGTCTTTCGCAAGGAAGTCTGCTGCCTCATTTCCCATATTGCCTGCATGGGCTTTCGTCCATGTCAGGCGGGCTTCGAGATGTTTAAACTGTCGTAAGAGGCTTTGAATATCCTGGACTATTGAGGAGGAGTGTGCCGGCTTTTGCAAGGCTCGCAGAGCTGACATACTATCGGATACTATAACAGCTTTTTTGATATTGTTGTTGGCAATATATTGTACTGCTTTCTGGATAGCAACTGCCTCCCCTTGAAAGACGCTGTTGTTCCCGTGAAGATGGCCCTTCCATTGCGTGACTTGCTCCTGGCCTTGAAATGTAACAAACGCGCATCCCACATTGTGGTCCATTTTGGAACCATCAGTGAAGATGAGGGTGTTGAACATTTGTATATCTTCTGGCTGTCCGTCCATCTTTGAGCCGTCGGTGTGAGCATAGGTATTGTGCCTATGGGTCTCGAGAGACTGTTCTTTGATGCTGACGTTTATCCCTATGCATTGTTCGGCCGGGTGCTTCTCTAGGATCACCGCAGGTACTTCATAGTCACTTGGCCAGTACATCGTATCCTCAAAAGATGCTGGCACATTGAGCTGTTTGATTTGCTGTAGAACTGCTTCCCGTTCCGTGCTGATGTGTAAAGGAACCAGTCCTGCTAGAACGTTCAGCGCATTTGTGGCCGTTGTGCGAAATGCCCTCGTTATATTAAGAGCGAACTGTCGTTAAATGCTGAGCAGGTGCCTGACCTTTCGGCCCTGCATCGGCTGCTCCCACACGGTCGCACCATCCATTTTTTCTGTTTCAGTCTGATACAGGATCTTATGTATATGGGGGTTAAGGCCCCATCTGTAACCTTGCATATGGCGCAAGTACTTAGCTATAGCCTGTGTGAATTTCTTTAAATCCATTATATGAGGGATCCAGCTGAATTTGTTATCGAAGATGAGTCCCAAATATTTTAGCTGAGGCACAATCTTTATCCGCTGACTATTTAGCGTGATGCGCGGTTGACGCGAGAGTGAACCACCTTTTTTGGGGTACAGAACTATCTGCGATTTGCTCTCTGCTATGAGCAATTTATAAGTGCTGCATCTGGTGTTGAAGATAGAGCAGGTTTCGATGCAGTTAGCTTCGAGCTCCCTTCTGGTACGTCCTTTTACAATAAAGGCCGCATCATCTGCGTAGGCTATTACTTTAGTATGTGATGGCCACTGCTCTGCTATTATGCGATTAAAAGTAATGTTCCACAAGTGAGGGCCCGCGCACGAGCCCTGTGAGCATCCACGGGTTTGCCTCCTTTGTAGAATACCACCATTGTGCACTATGATCGTGCTCCTGTCTCATAAGTAGTGTCGGATAGTGCGGTAGAGGTTGGAGGGGCATCTGGCATCCGTTAATGCGTTTAGGACAGCGGGCCACCACAACGTGTCGAAGGCACTTTTCAGGTCTAGACTGATGAATACCGTGTGATGGCCGCTTCCCTTGTTTGCAAGTATTACATTCTTCACCTCTGCTAGCGCATGGACTGCTGATTTTCCTGTTCTGAACCCAAACTGGTTGGGGCTTAGGTAGTCCGTATAATGGAGGTGATGCCGCAGCCTGTTAAGAGCTTTTCATACACCTTTCCCAACGCGGACAACTGGCAAATTGGCCTGTACGAGTCCGGGTTGGTGGGGGTCTCTATTCTTCTTTAAAAAGAAAACCGCTTGGCCTACTTTAAAGCGTCTTGCAGGGTTCGTAGCGGTCCTTATAAGTGCTTATAAGTCCTTATATTTGAAAATATAATATAAAGGTCCTTATAGGTGCTTACTTTTTCTTTAAAAGCCCTTATTTTTTTGTTTTTAGTGCTTTTTTTTTTAAATGAACGCGCAATTTTTCCTCGTACCAAAGCCGAAACTAAATAAACAAATTTCTTCCTAATATGGAATGTCAGATTGTGAATCATACTCCCGGAAATAGCTTTTCCCCCTTTCTCTGCATTAACATAACCTCTGGTATGCGCGGAGAGTACAGACAGGTGCCCGTCGTTCTGTTGGTCAAAGAATTGCGAAAGCAGTAGAAAATTCCGGTACATTTGGCATTCTTTTCTTCCCACCCAAATACTACACACGTTTAAATTTCTATCAAGATCTTAATAATTTGCATTCTCGTTCCGCTTGGTCAGTTCATATTCGTGTTTATTATGATATTATGATCGTTATGCTTATATTATGAGCATATGTATGAATGTTTATAATAACATAGTTGCAGTAACTGCTGAAGTATAGTAAACTTCCAAAAATGGTTGTGTTTTAACACAGATTAGCTTTCTAATTAATAATATTTGGAATGGCGTAAATAAAGGGAAAGTAATCGAATAGTCAAAATAATTTCATTTTTTGGCCAATACATTATACAGTACGAAGGTTGGGAGGTTCTCTCCTTTCTCCGCAAAATCTCGAATATTGAAACTGTTACCGTTCGTTGCAAAATAAGCAACGGACTTTTTTCTTTTTTCTTTTTTTTTTTTTTTTTTTTTTGTCAGTCATTTTCCAATCTGGATTGAATAGGACTAAAAGTTTTGCGGTCTACCAACCCAAGCGAAGAATGATTTTATTCCGGAAATTTAACGCAATCTGTTGAAAATTAGAATGAAAAACACCCCCAAGTCTCTTTCTTTTCCTTGATTTAGTTCTTTATTCTCCCAATATCGGCAGGTGTTGAATCCTATTGCGTAATATCATGTGGGGAAGAATTACGGCGCACATATTGCGCAATAACGTTTGCGATATTTTGCAGAGATAATTAATTTGAATGTTCGGTCCGAGATTTGTGTATGAACACTTAAAAGAGTTTTACTGTGCTTGCTAAGCAGAATATTTTTCTGTTCCGTTGGTTTGTTTTGCTATGATGCACATATCGAAATGTCAAAAGCATTTATTTAGTGGAAAAATCTAAAGAACGGCTACAGTCTATCCCCCCCTCCGCTCCTCTTTTTCAAGTTACGCTCGACTGTCCAAATATTCGCCAATTTTCAAGTATGCGGGTAGTTAAGCTTTTACTGTTAAAGGATGACCGCATAAAGTAAATTTCTGTCTTCTGATTTCAGAAATGTTCCTCTTTTTTTACTTAAATTACTTTGCTTGCAATATCTGTTAAGGAAAACTGATATACGATGAAAATTTAGAAAATGTTCAGAATTTAGATTTAAATTAGTTAAATATCAATATGAATTCAGAATTTAGATTTAAATTAGTTAAATATCAATATGAGTGGAAAAATAAATTGCATTTATTATTAAGTTCAAAGTGAATAGAATAAATATGCCTTATTATTTATTTCCTCTATTTTGAACTGAAATTTCATCATTAAACCTTGTAATATAGTTTAGTTGTGCATAGTTTTTTTTTCTCTTATTGGAAACTAGTTCTGTAAATTGAACTGTTATTTAAAATTTAAAAAAAAGTAATTATTTTCCATGGTTGAGGTTCCCCCTTTCTCTGCCCATGCTTATTCTCTCTTAATAAATACTGCATTTCTCATATTTTAAATTACGAGTCAAATTTTTGAAGTTATGCAGTTGTGTATAATGTAATTAGACAGGTGCTTATTTTTTTCTTAAAATGTGCTTGAAAAGTGCTTATAGGTGCTTATTTTTTTAACTAAAATGGGGCTATGAACCCTGATCTTGGAAATGTGCCTGTGTCGTACAGGCTATTGAAGAGGGTCCTGAAGAATTCAATATTGGTGTGAATCCCCACCTTAATGATCTTATTGTTGACACCGTCCGAACCCGGTGCTTTTTGGCGACGTAGCTGACGCAGCACTTGCTGAATCTCATGAGAGGTGAATTGCTGATCGTTTGGGTGGTGGGTATCCAGAGCTGTGTTCCGCAAGGAGTGATGTTCTGTTGTGTCCTCATCCTCATTATCTTGCGGGAAGACCGTATCCAGGATGTCATTTAAAGTGTGCACTGTGGGACTGTCGTTGTAATTTCCTGTTGCTGGTAAAAGATGGAAGTTGGTTGGCCTGAACCTTTTTCCGGTGGCCAGCTTGTGGTGGATACCGTATGGGGCTGTACTGTCTGTACAGAAGGCTCTCCATGCGTTTAGTTTTGCCTGAAGAATCATCCTTTTATAAAGTGGCCTTTCTCTTTGAAGTGTTGTGAGAATAGACGTCTCGGTGCCGTTGCTTCTCTGCCGTTCTCGTTTGAGTCGACGTCGGAGGGCCCGGCATTTCTTCTGTTAAACTCTCAGTTCACTGGTCCACCAGCTCAGTGTTTGTAGTCTTTTAGTTGATCTTGCTGGAAGAGTTTCCTCGCATGCATCCTGTATTGCGCTAACGACGTCTTCAGTGAGTTTTTCTAGCTCCGTCTGAGTGGACTCCTTAACTACCCTGATACGCATTCTATCCAGGTGGGTCTTACATCGCCTGGTGAATTGCTTTACCTTGTTTCCGGATAAGTTGTAGCGTCGTATGATAGAAGTAATCGTCTCACATGCTATGGTGAATTTTATATAATTGTGGTCGGACACGCTTATCTCTTCTACTACCTCCCATTCCTGTACCAGAGGAGCAACACGAGTGGTTGAAATAATCAAATCCGGCCACCCTTTGGCGTAGATCCTGTCAAAAGTAGGGGGTGCATCAGTAGAGTTATGGATTACTAGATTGTTGGCTGAGATAAAATCCTCCAGATGTCTTCCTTTAACATCGGTGTCAGCATAGCCCCAGCACACATTGTGCGCGTTAAAGTCTCTGGCGAATACAACGCCATAATTTCGAAAATCTCCGAGCACTTTAGACATGAATTCTGTGGTGGGGTCGGATACCTCTGTGGGTGGTGAATAAATAGAAGCTAGGACTAATTTCGTGTCATGCATTTCTAGTAGAACAGCTACATGGTCGCGCTCTAGACAGATGATGCTTGGTGTCCATGACGGATTGCAGATAGTGATGGCTGCTCTTGGTGGGGATTCTGGATCTTCCTTCTGGAACAAGCCCCATGTAAGAGGGAACCCAACCACTTTACCCTCTCTGGTATATGGTTCCTGGAGAAAGATTACGTCTGTATTGCTTTCCAGGCTATGGCATGTGCTGTAGCTGCACGTGCCTTTTGCAGGTTTATCTGCAGGCATCTTATCGGGTTGGTGTCACGCAGCTTAATTTCGTTAACTATGCACTTTGGTATTTCCGGGCTTGTGTTACTTGCTGAGGGATCCTGACACTGTTCGTTGGAGCTTATATTAGTACTCAACCGTGTCGCGATATTTCTGGACTGCCAGCTTATACTCTGGGCAGTCTCTGTTATAGGCTGGGTGCTTGTGATAACGTCTTGCTCCACAGCGGTGGATGGCATCTCCACAGCTAATGCATGCCTCGAGCTCCGATCTGCAGTCTCGCACACTGTGCTCCCCTGCGCAGTACGCGCAGAATTGCTTCTGGCTATGGCAGTTGGCCTGGGTGTGCCCCAGCCTTTGGCATCGGTAGCATCTTGTGATGCCGTAGTATTCTGATATGGAATGCGCATTCCATCCAAGAAAGAGACGTTTTACTTGATTGCTGCCGTGAAGCTTGCTGGCTGACATTCGATGATCCACTTAACTCTATTGCCTCGTCGTTCCTTGAGACGATAGAGCGCTTTGAAGTGACTATTGGGAGAGCTGGTGATGGCGCTGAGCTCATCGATGATATCCTTTGGCTGCGTATGCGCTGGGACATTGTGTACTGTACAGCGTGGTAGTCTTCGCTGTGGTCTCTTAATTTCTGCAGGTATGGCTGCCTTTTGCAGCTCTGTCTCCAGCGCCCCGACGTCATCGGTTGAGTTGCAAAAGACTTGGTATCCGCCTTGGCGAGTTGGAACGATCTTATCAATGAGCACTTGTAGTTTAGAGATCGGGATCTTTTCTTTTAACTGTTCTCTCAGGGAGGTCGGTGTTGTATCCCCTTTAGGTTGAATCAGCAGACTTGGTCTTGTGCGCCTGCGTGTGATCTCTGCGTACGTCTTAGTTCTTGGATGGCTCTGCAGTATGGGCTCCTGTGAGCTGCTAGTCTGTGCGGCTGGAGTCTGTCGTATTGCACTGTTGTCAGTGGTGGTAGCAACGTGCGCTACTGTCAGTACTTCCGTGTTAGTTGTACTGTCTGCAGTAGTTGGTGGATGTGTTCCTGCAGGGCCTAGGAATGCAAGTTCCTTGAAGGCTTCTAAGGCTGCCAATAGCCTATGTCGCAAGTCCAATGTCAAAATTCCTGCCCCTTTCTACTGTCGCGATGGCTACACGCTTGTTGAACACTGTGGTAACTTTATCGACAAAAGCAATTTCGGTTGAGGAAAGCAAGGACTGGAGGGCTAGGTCACCTTCGTAAGCCGAGTTTTCTAGATCTGGCATTTTATATTAACCGGGAATCACTGTGTAGGCTAGCACTGACGGGTTCCTCAACAGGTGCAATTAGTACTGCACTCCTATGGAAGCCTGGATGCTAATTGTTCATCTGTTTTTTATCTGTGTAATTTTAGTGTAATTCAGATTTTTAATCCAGGTAATCCGTATAATGGAATAGGAACACACACAAACACTGTAAGTACACACAGAAATAGCGAATGCTCGCACAAAAAAAAATGTAGAAATTCTAAGTCCAAAAATTAAGGCACAAATTTGTAAATTCGGTTCTAATAGACCGAATGACACGAATTTTGAAACGTGATCTCCTGAGGCACACTGATGAAGATTGGCGTTGGAATGGTCTCAATCTGATGAGCGGTTGTTTAATTAGAAGATGGTGCAATTAAGGCCACTACCCCTTTTTTAACAGGAGAAGAGCGCATTTGAAGCAAATGACTCATCTAACGGTCGCTCCAACGGTCAAAAACGCTGTAGCTCCTTCAAGAACGAACTTTTAGAACAGTAATTAAATCATAGTTAATTACATAGTTAATTGTCGGATCGTAATAAGACTTGTATCTTCTTTTTGAAGTACAATTTACAGGCTACACAATGATACCCAATTTATGCAGGCTCAGTCCACGACGGCTTCTGTAGGTGTTCTCAAAGACGAACAGAGCGGCGTTAGCTATGCTTCACAATACACTACAATTAGCGAAAAATTGAAAATCGATAAGTTCTAATTATCGTACAATCATGAAACTTAGCTCAATCTCTTCCAAAATTCTCCAGCTATACACTGCAACTACTATGTTGATCCGATGAAAACTTCCGAAGTTATTAAACGAAAACTCGGAGCGAAAAAAAAAAAAAAAAAAAAAAAAAAAAAAAAAAAAAAAACACGACTGCAACGTGGCTAAGCAAGATTGGAGTTCTATACGCGAAGGAAAAGTAACAACAAGAATAAGAATAGTTTATGATGCCTCCTCTAAATCTGAAGGAGCTAAATCGTTAAATGAATGTTTGATATCAGGCCCTAATTTAAATCCTAACTTGTTGGATATAATTTTAAAATTTCGCGTACATAAAGTTGCATTTTGTGCAGACATAGAGAAGGCTTTTCACCAAATTCAAATTGATAGTGAAGATAGAAATTTTTTAAGGTTCTTGTGGTTTGATCATTCTTACGACGATAGTGACAATAGTTTAGGCTTTAAGGTTTTTCGAATGTGCCGAGTGCCGTTTGGAATGACAACAAGTCCGTTTATTTTGTCCGCCACTATCAAACATCATATTAAGGGTTATGAAAAGAAATATAGCAAAGCTGTTGACATGTTAAATAAGTCCTTATATGTTGATGACCTTATCCATGGAGCAGACTCCGTTGAAGAAGTTTTCTCATTATCAACTGATGCAGTTAAAATTCTTCAAGACGCTGGTATGAACTTAAGAAAATTTGAATCAAATTCCGTATCTTTAAAAAAATCATTGGCAAGATATTGGTTTAATTAATAAGGAAGATAATTTGGATAAGAAAACGTTAAAGGTGCTGGGAATAATTTGGGATTTGGATGAGGACACATTGAAATTAGATGTACAAGAACTTTTACAACCAGTTGACTGGAAACACGTTACGAAGCGAAAGGTGTTACAGATTGGGGCAAAAATTTATGACCCAGTTGGCTTCACTGCACCTTTTGTTATCAGAATAAAATTCTTATTACAAGAGTTATGGAAATTGGGTATTGATTGGGACACAATTTTGCCCAGCTATTTGAGTGAAAAATTTAAAACTTGGTACTTTGAAATTGAAGTTATTCTCAACTTGTGTATTTCTAGAAAATACATATTAAATGATGAATTAATGATGAATGTGTAAATTTCGATAAAATACTTTTTGTCTTTTGTGACGCCAGCCTCAAGGGATATGGAGCTACTGCATATTTTCGTGATCCTGATTCTTGCTGTACGTCTTTTGTTCTTTCAAAGAGCCGTGTATCCCCACTTAAAAAATTAACCTTGCCTCGTTTAGAACTTATGGGAGCCATTATTGCCGAAAGAATAGTTAAATATTTAAGGAAATTATTTAATATCCAAGAAGATAATGTATTTTTTTTAGTGACTCTAAAATTGTTCTTCACTGGATCAGGGGTACCGCTGATAAATGGAAACCCTTTGTTGCTAATCGTGTACGTGAAATACAAGATGTTGTATCAACTTCACAATGAAAATACTGTAAGGGAAATGACAATCCGGCTGACATAGTTTCACGTGGATTAAGAGCTTCTGATCTAGTGGAAAATAAACTTTGGTTCAATGGACCAGTGTGGTTAAAAGAGAAAAATTTACATTCATCATCTTTTGATCCTTTGATCGAGCCTATGGTGGAAGAGGTACGGGTAGAACAGCGTCAAACTACTGTATGTTCTGTTATTAGTCAAGAGGCTGAATTTGAATTGACATCCAGGTTTTCATTCTGGAAAAAACTGAAACGCGTAACTGCATGGTGTTTAAGATTCTGCCACAATATTAAACCTACATCTTTAAAACTCAAGGGTTTTTTAACAGTTCAAGAATTGGATAAGGCAAGCAATTTGATTTTTAAAATCATGCAAAATTCCGAATTTAGAGAAGAAATTAGACTTTTGAAAGCAGGGAAGAAATTGAATCTCAGAAGTAAAATCCTGAAATTAAATTCTTTTCTTGATAGAGAAGAAATCCTTAGAGTCGGTGGTAGACTCTGTAACTCGAATCTTTCAGAAAGCACAAAGTATCCAATCATTCTTCCCAAAAGTCATTAAGTTACTGAATTGATAGTCAAACACTTTCACGAAGTGAACCTTCACGGAGGAGCCACATTAACATTATTTGCTCTGCGACAGAAATATTGGATCGTTAATGGCCAAGAAATTGTGAGAAAAATAATTTGAAATGTATAAAATGTTTTAAAAATCGAACAAGCACATCCAGTCAGATAATGGGCGACCTACCTGCTTCTCGCGTATTGCCGGATAGAACATTCTCGAATACAGGACTAGATTTTTCTGGCCCCTTTTTAATTAACGCTAGGAAAGGAAGAGGGGGGAAAGAGATATAAATGTTATGTTTGCCTTTACATATGCTTCACTACAAAGGCCATTCACCAGAAGTGGTCAGTGATCTAACAACTGAAGCATTCCTAGCATCTCTGAAAAATGTCACGCAGAGGAAAACCCAAGAAAATCTTTTCCGATAGAGGAACCAACTTTGTTGGGGGCTGATCGAGAATTAAGAAGATACATAGCTACACTTTCCTCTGACGAAGCATTTCAAAACTACCTGAGCGGTGAAAATATTCAATGGATCTTCAATCCTCCTGCTGCCCCTCACTTTGGAGGCCTTTGGGAGGCTGGAGTGAAACAAATGAAGATTCACTTAAAGCGAACTATTGGGACCCAGGTTCTGACATACGAAGAATTTCACACCTTAATTACACAAATCGAGGCGTGTTTGAATTCCAGGCCAATAGTTTCCATCTCATCTGATCCTGAAGATTTTAATCCTTTAACATCTGGACATTTCCTAATTGGGACTACATTAACAGCAATTCCTGAACCTGATCTTACAAATAATAAGATACCCCTGCAGAAAGATGGAAATTGACACAGCAAATTTTCCAGAGCTTTTGGAAACGTTGGTCTAGAGATTATCTTTCACAATTACAAGGTCGTACCAAATGGTTGAGGGATAAACCAAATTTAGCCCTCAATGACTTAGTCTTGATAAAGGACGAAAATTTGCCTCCATTAAAGTGGTGACTTGGACGAGTAATTGAACTATATCCTGGTGCTGATGGAAAAGTTCGTGTTGTGAAACTAAAAACTTTATTGGGCAAAATGAAGCGTCCTATACATAAACTTTCCCGCTTACCATTGAATGAATAAGACTCTAAAAAAACATTAATTGGATATTCATAATTTGTGTCTTTACTGTTATTAATTCAATTATGTTTCAGATTCAGAGAATGGACCACAATTGTGGATTATGGTAATTTAGCAGTTTTATTATTTTGTTTTCCTTCTAGAGATTGTAAGTATGTTTTATTTGTAAAATATTGTGCTAAATTTAATGTTGTTATTTAATTTAAATTTGTCATTATGCATTGTTATTTTATATTATATACTGTTGAACTTTTGGGAAACTTGTTTAAATCTAAAATTGAAGATCTTTATAATAATGTTGTAATGAACCAATGTTCATCGGGGCGGAGTATGTTCCGTCTTTTCGGTAGGTAGGTGGCGCTCTTGATGCGCGCCGAAGAAAAATATTCTACTTGACGCTTGAACTTGAAGAATGACGCATGTCATACCCTTTTTATGCTTGATTATGTTTCACGGCCGCTATAGGCGGAAGTAATATGCTATATCATTAAGTTTATCGTTAATAAATGTTATTTCTGTGTTCTGTGAAATCTTGAAGTTTTGATTTGAAATTCTAATGCTCTCCCAACCTGTTTTCTGCAAAACTAAACACCTTCGAAATTATGACTCACGAAGGAGACACCATATATATTTTATCTAGAATGGTAAGCTAGCCCAAAATCGAATCAATAATAACAGAGGATACAATAAAAATAACTGTAACAATAACTTAACAGAATTAGTTCTCATTCGAAATATGCTTTAGGCTATTAACTTCTAAAATGTC
This sequence comes from Stegodyphus dumicola, assembly GCF_044657685.1. Taxonomy (NCBI): domain Eukaryota; kingdom Metazoa; phylum Arthropoda; class Arachnida; order Araneae; family Eresidae; genus Stegodyphus; species Stegodyphus dumicola. The sequence goes on from NC_140768.1 coordinate 180,723,489, forward strand.
ATCTAGAAATATTTCAAATCAAAACATATTATATATGCTTACTTGTACAGTGTCGCAATGCAACTACAAGTTGTTGAAACATTATTTATTGGCTGCCACATTCGAAGCAATCCATTTTTTTGCCTTTTGGGTTGCTTTTCTTTGGGAAAAAACATATGCATTTCTATTTAAGAAACGTATTCTAATAAAAGTTCTCACTCTGCAAAATAAACGAATTGCTTCTTTGTTAACTTCAGGATAATGTTTCTCCAGTTTATTAATTAAAGAGCCAATTACATGCTTCCCTTTATAGTAAGTTGTACCATGAACTGCACAAAATATGTTTTCGAACTCATAAACTGTATTCATCCATGAATGAGAAGGTGTAGTCAAACCTCCTAAGGACAATAATTTAATCCATTCTGAATTAAATATTGGTTCATCAGCACTGTTTTTAGATATTGTTCCCAATGGTGGGTCTTTGTCTCGCACACGATAGGCAATACAACCTGCAACATATCTTAATGCTTCTTTTTCGGCTGTCGAAAATTGTCTGTCGGAATTCAATTCTAATTCCCAAGCCATAGGAGAAGGTTTCTCTATGAAATCCAAATCCAAATCATCAATAATATTTAATGGAAAAGCATCTTCGTCCTCAGTTTTCAAAGCCCTTTCAAGTATTTCTGATGTTAAATATGAATCAATATTTCTGCTTTCTTTAGTCATGCATACTTTTGAAGATACATTTGGCAGCTTATTAGCGAGTATTAATTGCTTTAAGCGGCGTATAACTTCACTAATGAGATACATTCCGCTGACATCATAGATCACGTGACTTATGTATACCTTTTGTAAACAAACAATGCAGATGACCTCAGAGATCACGTGACTTATGTACAGCTAATGCAAACAAGCAAGGTCATTCTTCCTCTTCTTCTCTCGCGGAATGTATCTCATTGATGGATGGTCATTAAACCTACCAAGCCCTCGAATCTGACTAAAGAGAATTTCAAGTGCATCCTGAGTTAATCTAGAGGTTAAAATATATTTAGCATCATACGATGATTTCAAATCATGGTGTAGGCCAAAAAGAGAATTTATTGAAATTATTATTCCTTTTTGGAAAGGCAGTAAGTTGGCTTTTCCCTGAACTCTTAATCCACCAATGACTTTCTACATTAATTCGAAAACTTGAATTTGTTTTTCATGATTTTCATTTAATCCCAATGGTGCTTTAAGTATTTTATCTGAAGGAGGGTATGCTTTGGTACTATTCATAATATCGAGAAAATTGTCGATTAACTCAAAGAAGTCGGATGCTTTTTTATTTCCTGTGAGGTGGAGTATACCTTTTGCGGTAGTTCTTGAAAATAATGTTTTCGCTGGAGCGACTTTTTGTCTCTCGTTTCCCTTGACCATTAAATAATTTGGTTTTAGTTTGTGACACAATTTAATTTCTCCTGAATCTTTATTTAAAACCTCTTTAATAATATCAACATTTAAAACAATTCCATCTTCTAAAACAAATCCTTTATCTAAAAAGTGGTTTCTCAGTAATTTGAGGCAGTGCGCTAAATCTGCAAAAACCCATATTTTTTTCGTTTGCAATACTGGATTTGGAAACTGAGAACTATTAATCGAAATCTGTAACTCTTTCCACAAAGTACTACATCCTCCTAAATTAGACAATATTGCTTTCACTTCTACTGAATTGAATATGTCTTATGAGCGAAAAAAGAAGTTCTTTCTTCATTGGAGTGTTAAAATAAAAAAATATTGGTTCTTTCCACTGCGAAATGAGACCTCTGATTAAAACAAACTGCACTTTCTGAAAAGGACCGAGAATTTGGTCCAGTTTAGAGTCATAGCAGAGTTTAGAATCTATGTACATTTCGTCGAAACTGAGAACGCATATTTTTTCTACAGAATTCAAATATTCGCATCTTTCCTTCATTACAGCAAGAACATCACTCTGAATTCCTGGACTACATGAAAATTTAGCGCACCATCTCTTTAATGTGCTAGTGCTAGGTAAAGGAATTCCCATTTTTTCTTTCCAAAAATCGTAGCTTTTAGATGACAGAGCTCTTATGACAATGCAACGTGAAATATCTTTACTAGTCCACCTGATTTTTTCCTTCTTTTCTAGCAATGCGTTAATCCGCGTCTTTGTAAAAATATGCTTTAGACGTTTTTCCAAATTCTCCGATCTGTGCTGTTTTTTCCTAAATTTAGCTCTTTCGGATTTTAATTTCTGAATTTCCGATACAAATTTCTTTCTAGATGTAGTCCACCTTCTTTGTCGCTGAGCAAACATTCTAAAATTTTTCTTTTCTCTATTTTTCAATATTTTATTACAATTTTCTAAGGATATTATTTTGTTCTTCAAATTATCAATACACTCTTGTTTATCTTTACACTTAGGGCATTCAGGGATATTGTCACATAGGGCATTTTCACTTGTGAGTTTTATTTCAAAATCATTCACATTTGATTTATTATTGTCAGCTTCAATTTCGTTCTCGGCCTCAAAATAAATTTTCTTTGGGCTTAATTTGTATAGTCTTTCAAAAACACTCTGCATTAGTTTTCTTTTCAAATGTCTCCGATTTGGTGTTATTTCGTTTACTGCGCACGATAAATTTATTTTCGACACAGTATTGCATTTCAACAGTTTCTTTTGCGGCAATCTAAGCAAGCGATTTCTCAAGTCATCTTCATAATCACTGCACAGAAAATGTTCGCTGCAAATTCTTGCGTTTTTCACATTAATAGAATCCTGTAATCGACATTTAGGTATCCATTCTTTCGTCAAAAGCAAATTGTCCTTGGGGGAAGCATGAAATACAATATCTCTTCCTTTCGTATTTCTATAAGCTTTACGGCATGTTGCTACAGCACAAGAAGCCATATTACATAAAGGATATTTTAAATATAGAATTTAAAAGGAAAACTGACTAAAACTATATATATATACATAAATTATTTTAAATATTTGCATTATTAGAAAACAAATATGTATGATTAAAATTAATTTGGGATATGCGACCTCCAGAAAATCGTCTCGCAGCTGAATGAAACTACAGTTTTAAAGGCGCGAGCAGGTGCAACAGAGACACGTCAGATTACTTCCAGTTCCCCCCCCCTCCATGAGGCTCGCGTCGGCGAGGAGTCGAACAAAGGAATGACCTAGCCCTTCTATTTATCCCTGCATCGCAACCACAATGAGGTAACTGGCATATACTTTGAAAGATGGCCAGCATGTACTTCTTCAGCAATGGTGCTAATTTGGTGCCAAGGTCGGATTAGGGTTTTAAAAATTTATAGTAAACTATCACAAATTCTGCAAAAACGTGCCTTGTGGTATATAAAAAATTTCTTCAAATTTTGTACATGCCAAACAGATCTTCTTTTGTGATCTAGTTTTGGCTAGCCTGTATCAAATAATATAACAAAACAGTTTGCATCATACAGGCAATCAGTCTCTTCAAAATTTGTCACCAGTCACTGAGAAGTTATGACCACTGAACACGGGTAGTTCTACCAGGTTTGAACGCACACAAATGATCTAGCTGTATGGTTGTTTTTCTCCATGTGTAACATGAATATGAGCTAGTTTCCCTTAGAAAGTTCTCCACAAAGGTATCCCTGTCCTTAGGCATGTAGTCCTTGTGTACTTGTGCCATATTAAAATAACCTAACCTTAAATTTGAATGCAGTTTTCACAGTTATGGTAAATCAGACATTTTAAGGTATTTTTAAAAAATTTCTTGAACTATAGAGAAAATTACTCATTATCTGTAATATTTGTTATTGATCGTTTCGTATTCCTAGACATCCATACTCTGTAGGGTCATTAGGCCTTTAACTGTAATGACTCATTTGCATCTTTGGAAAGAAATATTATATCTATTGCAACGATTCATCCACTTCCACTTGTTTTCCTATATTTTCCTTTTTCTATATAACACACATATACGTCTAAGTTTTTGTGCTTTTGTTCTTACCATATACACAGTCATCTGTTTTCAGGTAAGAAAACATCTGAGAATATTATAAACTTGCTATTAAAATTCTAAAAACAAAAAGAAGAAAGAGATGCATGATGTCTTTAAAGCAAGCCACATTACAGTGTATGCATGCAGAATGCTAAATATGAGATTTTGCCGAAAACAATCAAAACTGCACTATGCTGTCCACCACTAGGCTAAAACATTAAAATTCCCATTGGAGGGATCACAATCTGCAGTCGTGCTACTGAAAAACCATCTGTGAGAATGCTATACATATGCCTGGGTTGAACAATAAATATTTTTTGGTAACATCATGGGTTGCCACGTAAATGCTTCTTGGCGACATGGCACATTGCTTCATGAATATATTCTCATGGCTTATGGGGGGGAGGTGTACAAAAAAAATCAACTGGCAAAATATTAGGTACTGTTCTATTATCAGGACCGGATTAGCAAATGTATGCATGTACACATACATTCGTACTTACATATATGAACACATACATCCATATATACATGCATACATATCTACATTTCTGAATTAGGTCCTGATAAACGAACAGTGCCAAATATTATACAGAAATAGATAAATTATGTGTTTAATAGACAATACCGTGGCTATTAAAATAACGCCCTTATCAACCAGTTAAATATCCTTTACCTACTTCAACACAGCCTCCTTTTGCTCAAACATTTATAGATTTAGAAATTTCCTGTGAGGAGACATCAGTAAATTTTCAAGTCCAAGTGTAATGTAGAGTTTTATGAAATTAAGTAAAACATACGTAATACAGAGTAATGACACATTTCTATATTTTAAAAAGAAACTAAAAGACATTCATCATTGGAGGACATCAAAATCAAAACATACTGATATGGCAACGAAATGAACTGAAATATAAACAGAACCTTAGTTTTAAAAATGTTACGATACTTCTTTAGTATTGCAGCTTCCATTTTTTTTAAACATCAAGCTGGCATCAGAATTATTGCCAACTTCATGTCTCATGTACACTTTGTTACTGCCCTGCTTTCTCAATTGCTTTTAATATGGCATAAGAAGCATTCCAAGGTCTCAAAGATTTTTGCTATATTAACTCTGCAAAGTAAGATTCGTGATGATAGTGAAACATGCCTCTTCAATTTTTATTCCACCGCTTAGTGAAGCTCCACACTCTTTTTATATCTTATATATGAGCAGCTGTTGTTAGATCAAGAAAATGAAATTTATCGTCCGCAGAAAAATATCTGTAAGCTGGTATTTACCAATTCTTGTCTTTTATATTCTCACCAGAAGTTTGAATAAATTGTCACTCCCTCATCTAGATGGTCGACAACTTTTGGCATGAGTGTGGATGGAATTTCTATTTAGAAACTGAGCGAGAAAGAATTTTTCAGTTTTTTGGCATAACTTGTCATTTATACAGCATTATGAAGGAATCATGCCAGTTTTGGTTTTTTGCTGTGTAAGCAGATTTTCTGCTATGTTTAAAATTTTTTCAGGGCCACCTATTCACATATTTGGTTGACGGATCATATGCAGAGAATATATCTCTCTCGTAAAAATGTTTCAGTGAATAGTCACATTTTTCTAGTGTTTCTTTCATTTTATACTGTTACAAACAGTATTCTGAAACCACTAAACCAGTTGTTAAAACATATACTTTTCTTTCATTAGCAAATTTTCAAGCTGCACCTCTAAATGCTTTCTCTGATGTGAAATTTTATTGAATGTCCATTTTTGCATATTCGAATGTGATGTAAAATATGTGTATTTCTTGAAAGAAAAATATAGCAAGCCTCTTCCTCACTTCCCAGTAAATTAAGAATTTTAAGATTAAAATATAAATAAAATTCATTAACATATAGAATGCTGAGAGAATTCTGAGTGATTATGAATTATTAACATTTGCATGGGAAGAAATGTGATCACATGGTCTCCTCGAAGCTCTTCTCATTATAAGCAAACTGTAAATCATCATTGTTGGGGCTGCCAGATGTTTCAGAATAGTTTACATTGGCGATTCATCAAAAATCTTGACAACTTTAAAAAACAGGATCCATAATAATAAGGAAGAAAGAATATCACATCCTTATGAAAGCTTGGTTTAATTTATTTGATTATACCACATAAGGGCTATCAACCTAAAACGAAGGATGTCTTCGTGAAGGACTTTCTGGGGGAAACTGGCTCGTATCTACACTAGAAAAGCCTGGAATCCATCTTTGAAGTAATTTTTGTGTATTTCACGGGATAAAAATGTGTTATTTAAATTTAGTGTGGGTGCAATATATTTTTCAAAACTATTCAGAACAAACTTATATACACATTAAAAATTCTGAACATGTAAAAACTTTAAAAAAAAAAAAAAAAAATCTTCCAGTAGATCTTTTGTTTAAATATATTACATGATAGTTTTTCCATCCAAAAATTATGTAAATAATTTATATTTAAACTAGATTCCTTTCAGATATACAATAAAATAATACAAGTTGTCACATTTTTTACAAAATGTTCGTAATTTTAAATTAATTAATTATTCATTTGAATAATATATAGAGAAACAAATATTTTTTTTCGAATACAATGATGAAATTAAAGCGCAAAACACTAATTATTAGATGAAATGTATTTGAAATATTAACAGAATGAATTTAAAACTGAAATCTCATATGTTTCTCAGTGATTTAAAATAAATACAAGAGTATATTGAAAAGCTATACATGTTAAATGTTAATATTTGGTATGTATTTAGTTAGCATCTATAGTATTTTCAGAAAAATTTTCTCTGCTTCTGAAATTCATATTGCGCAAGCATGTTTCAATTTATGCTCAGAAATTTACTGAGCTTAAGGGGCGTATCTTTGATGCGACATCATGTTACACACAGGCGTCTCAAGACCAGAAGAGGAAAATGCGTAACCTAATGCTGATTGATTATTACAGGTCACGTGGTTTTCTTTCCTTTGGACGTCAGCATTAACACTAGAACTTAACTGTGTAAGTTTACCACTTTTGGCGAAAATTTAATATTTAGAATCGCCAAAATAAAAACGCCATATCATAATTGCTAGTTGCATCGTTTGTGATGAATTACCAAAATAATTCATTAGTAAGATAGGGAATATTAAAAGGAGGGTAAAATCCTAGTATACGGTGCAGCGTTGGCGCGATTTTGAAAATTATCGCCAACACCAAAAATGATCCAAAGAACGTCTATATATATACTATATACTACGTGTGTATATAACACAGTATATACTATGTATAACTATATATATTCTTTGAATGATCCGTTTACTACTCATCGTATATGTCGCGTTTTTACTGCTCATCATAAAGTCGCCAAAAGTAGCCAAATCCCGTGTGCACCGGATATTAGGATTAAACCAAAAGTAGCAACAGTTTGCTTAAAAATTTACATTAAGGTTCAGAAGTGGTGTCAGTGTTTTCAAAGTGAGCCAGAGTCAGGCCTAAATGTTAATACAACATTTTGTTTATTTAACACTGTTTATATTATATTGTAGTTCATTAGTTTGCGATGTGCTGTTTACCACTTTATGAGATGAATGTATTTCAAAGACTAAAATCATATTTTGATGTTCAAAGTAAAGATATGATCACATAAAAATGGAATATATAACGCATTTTATAACATATGGAATTATTTGCATGCATTTCTCCGGTCATAATTAAAGAATTATAAAACAAAATTAAGAATTCAAGTGTGAACAGGCATACCAAACAGTATATTTGAAGTATTATATTACACAGGAATTATATAGAAATTGATTTGAAATAACTGGGTTTGTATTATAATAAGTAAGTTGCAATGACAGGAATATTATAGTAATGCCATTGTGAATTAAAGTATATTTCTGCTATGCAATAGTTTTGCAACTGATGTCAAAATTAAAATTGCTATATTTTATAACTGCAGACTGGTTTAATAGTTATAAGTGTATCTAGTTATAATTTCCATTAGAATATCATTTATGTTATTGATAATTTGTCAGTATGTTTTCTGATGTTAAGGAATTACATATTGTTACGAATTTGGTATTTAAAAAGCTAATGTTAGTTCAATTAGAAATTAAATGGTTTTATTTCTCGCGCAGTGCAGCGCGTGACGAATATTAAAAGAAAGCTAAGCCGGAAAATTGAAAACACAAGAGCGCGTGCATTAAATAAATAAATATCTCTTTTTGATTTCGAGAAAGTACTGGAAAATTCTAGCGCGTGATTTTAAAATCTTATAAAAGGAGGAAAACATCTCAGTTTGTAGTAGTTGCTTAGTTTGTTGTTGTTTAGAAAACTACTGTTGTTGATTGTAGCGAATTCGCGGATTAGCGTTCTTTAGCTGTTTTGAATTACGTTCTATTGACATTTGAGTAGTTAAAAGAAAACTACTGTGAGATATTGTAATACTGCATGATAATTTGAGAAAATTTAAGCATTTTTGTTGTGATAATAATAAATTTTTGTTCATTTTTCATCGGACTTGTGCATTCATTTCATAACGAACCCGTACGCACGCAACAATTTTTGGTAGCAGCGGTGGGATTTGAATGCCAATAACAAGAGCGATGGAAGAACAATTGAGACAGCTCATTAGTGCTTTTGCTGCATTCCAAGAAAAGATGGAAGCTGGCCAAGCATCATTTAAGGAAGAAATGAAATTGGGCCAGGAATCCGTTAAGGAAGAAATGAAATTGGGCCAGGAATCCGTTAAGGACGAAATGAAAGCTGTTCAAGCTGGTCAAGAAGAAATGAAAAGAGAAATTACTTGCATAATAGAAAATAAATTTGAAGCTATGGAAGGCAGAATTGACGCAGTTGAAAATAAAGTTGGACATATTGAAGAAAGAGTTTCTTCGGTGAAAGAAGAAATAGAAGAAAGAGTTTCTTCTGTAAAAGAACAAATTGATGAGAGAGTTTCTGCAGTTGCCAAAGAAATGGATACTTTAAAGAAATTCGTAGCGTCGGCAGGGAGCAGGAGTGATGATTTTAAATTCTTACCAATGCCTGCTCGTCCACCTCTGAAGCTATCCACATATGATGGGAAGACCTCCTGGCAGGTGTATAAGACACAATTTTCTATCGTGGCGGATGCGAATGGATGGGATTCCCAAGCTAAGGCCTGTCATCTCGCCGCTTCTCTAAGAGCCGACGCAGCGGATATCCTTCAGACTCTTCCCGAAAACAAAAGGTTAGATTTCGAAGCTCTGTCCGGTGCCTTGGAGTTGCGCTTTGGGGAGAAGTGTTTAAAAGACTACAGCAGGCTCCAATTAAAATCTCGTCAACAGAAGCCTACCGAAACACTTCAGGAGCTCGCCGCGGATGTTGAAAGGCTGTCCCATCTCGCCTTTTCGGAATGCCCGACAGAAACAAGGGAAATCCTGTCCTTGCAATACTTTATCGACGGCATCCGAGATACTGAAATACAGAAAGCTCTACGAATGGCGGATGTAAAAGATTTAAAAAGTGCTCTAGTGTACGCCATGAAATTTGAGGCAGCCCAGCAAGCCACTCGTCGAGACCGCCACCCAGTCAGAGCTGCTCAAGTCCAGGAGCCAGGGGATCAAGTCACCGCTCGACTTGACGATTTAACTAGACAACTGAACGCCTTGAGACGGAATATTGGTGAGAAGAAACCGACCGTTAAGTGCTGGAACTGCGGTGCTGAAGGACACATACGACGAAACTGCAAAACACCCCAGGGTACTGATGTTAAGACCGCTTCTAACAAGCAGCAGGGAAACTAATTAGTGGCCATCTCGCGGGGCGGAGGTTGCCAGATAATGAAAAGCCCCCGTTTAAAGCGCTTCAGATTTCTGCAGTGAGAGGCGGCAGTAATGGACTTTTCATAATAGGACATATTAATGGAGTTCCGTGCAATATGACTATAGATACAGGAGCCAACGTCACCATCATCCGAAAAGATTTGGCTCAACAACTAGGAAACAAACTTATCTGGACGGCGCCCTGCGTTACCCTCCAGACTGTGTCCGGTGAGAAGATCGACATCGACGAAAAAGTAAATGTTAACATCACGTTTGGAAGTGCCGCTTACCATCACACGGCATATGTAGCAGAAATCACTGATTCTTGCATACTCGGATTGGACTTTCTAAGGAAATACAATTTTTCCTTGGATTTTAAAAATAACGAATTGCATTCTACATCTGAGGACATAGCGTTATTTCTCGTTAATGATGAAGAAGTTAAATCTGTCCATAAAATCATAGCACAAGACTATATTACAATACCGGCAAGAACAGAAATTTTACTTCCTGGATCCATAGCCGAAAATAGAAATTTCCGCTACGGCATCATAGAATATCCCAATAACTGTAATATCCCAAAAGGAGTATTAGTAGCCTCAACACTCGTCGACCTATCCAGAACGGTTATCCCGGTGAGAGTCGCCAATGTAACTGAAAAGTCGAGAGTTATTAAGAAAGGTGAAGTGGTTGCAACATGTACTCCAGTAACCAGCATTGAAAAAAAAAGTAACATCCCAGAATCCGTGTCCTCAGAGAGCATTACATCGGAGTTATTGCAGAATGCACAATTAAACGATAAAGAGAAAAATGCTGCCGATCGCGTCATTAAAGATCTTCAAGTTGTTTTCTCCCGCTCGTCTTCTGACGTGGGTCGAACTAGTTTGACACAACATAGAATAGATACTGGCGATCATCCCCCGATCAAGCAACATCCAAGACGTCTACCGTTTGCTAAACAGGAAGAGGTGCGAACACTGTTAAAAGATATGGAAGAAGGCGATGTCATCGAGCCTTCAGCGAGTCCATGGGCATCTCCCATCGTTCTCGTCAGAAAGAAAGACGGCTCAACAAGATTTTGCGTTGACTATCGCCGGTTGAATGAGGTTACGAAGAAAGACAGTTACCCTCTTCCTAGAATTGATGACATTCTAGACACTCTTTCTGGAAGCAAGTGGTTCTCAACACTTGATTTAAAGAGTGGGTATTGGCAGGTAGAAATCCATCCTGATGACCGAGAAAAGACGGCATTTACTACGGGACAAGGACTTTGGCAGTTCAAAGTGATGCCGTTTGGACTGTGTAATGCGCCGGCAACATTCGAACGTCTTATGGAGACTGTTTTGAAAGGCCTTTCCTAGGAAGCCTGCCTGATATACCTGGACGACATCATCATCGTCGGAAAGAGTTTTGAAGAACATTTAGAAAATCTTAGAAAGGTGCTTCAGAAACTGAAAGAGGCCAATCTGAAGCTGACTCCCGCTAAATGCAAATTGTTTCGAAAGGAAGTGACTTACCTGGGACATGTCATCTCTGCAGAAGGTGTGCGCACGGATCCTGAAAAGGTATCAGCGGTTAAATCCTGGACGCGTCCCGAAAATGTCCATCAGCTGAGAAGCTTCCTAGGGCTTTGCACCTACTATAGGAGATTCGTGAAGAACTTTTCTTCCATCGCAAGACCACTTCACAAGCTGACAGAGAGCAAGCAAAGATTCTTGTGGACAAAGGAATGCGAGGATGCATTTAACAACTTAAAGGAAGCTTTAACATCTGCTCCAATCCTGACGTATCCTCAGCTCGACAGACCATTTATTCTCGACACCGACGCGAGCAATGAAAGTGTCGGTGCTGTTTTGTCCCAAGAAATAGACGGCCAAGAACGTGTAGTAGCTTACTGGAGCAAGTGCCTGTCTAAACCGGAGAGGAATTACTGTGTCACAAGGAAAGAGTTGCTCGCCATAGTCAAAGCTGTAGAACATTTCCATCATTATCTATACGGGAGAAAATTCCTTCTCCGCACGGACCATGCCTCATTGGCGTGGCTTTTAAATTTCAAAAATCCTGAGGGTCAAATAGCCAGGTGGATACAGAGACTCCAAGAATATGACATCACTATCCGTCATCGTAAGGGATCATCACACGGAAACGCCGACGCCCTGTCTAGAAGACCTTGCCAAGAAAACTGCCGATATTGTTCCAGGGTGGAAGCGAAATACGAACTGCTGACTCCGGTCGCAAGACAAATTACAACATCAACATCGCTGCTCGAGACCCGTGGAGTGATGATGAAGTCAGGAAAGACCAGCTGGAAGACCGCGACATTAAACCCATACTTGATTTAATAGAGTCATCAAACAGAAAACCTACATGGCAGGACATTCCTATCTGTAGTCCTAGAACAAAACAATACTGGGCACTCTGGGATTCACTTCACATTCGAAACGGCGTCTTATACCGGAAATTCGAGTCGGATGATGGGAAGACGTTCCGATGGCAACTGATACTTCCGAGATCCCGGATTCCTGATGTCCTCAAAGAACTACATAACAGCCCTACAGGAGGTCACTTTGGAATTATGAAGACCTTACAGAGAGTTCGTGAGCGCTTTTACTGGAATAATGCAAAGAATGACGTGCAAAAGTGGTGCCGATCTTGCGATGCCTGTGCAGGTCGGAAAGGACCGAGGAAACGCAGCCGAGGCAGACTGCAACGTTACAACGTAGGTGCGCCTTTTGAACGTATCGCCTTTGACATCCTGGGACCTCTGCCACGAACTGCTGATGGCAACAAATACATACTCGTTGTCATTGATTACTTCACCAAGTGGCTTGAAGCTTATCCTATTCCTGATCAAGAGGCAGTCACAGTAGCTGAGGTAATGATACAGCACTGGATTTCCAGGTTCGGAGTGCCTCTTCAGTTACATTCCGATCAGGGAAGGAATTTTGCCTCGGCAGTAATCAAAGAACTATGCAAACTACTTGGCATTGACAAAACTCAAACGACGCCATTGCATCCCCAGTCGGACGGCTTGGTAGAGAGGTTCAATCGAACCATCCTTAATAACCTCTCATTAGTGGTTTCCAGAAACCAACAGGACTGGGACAAGAAATTACCACTCTTTTTACTGGCTTACCGCAGTGCTGTCCACGAGACTACCGGCTATTCTCCATCACAGATGCTCTTCGGTCTTGACCTTCGTCTGCCTTGTGATCTATTGTTTGGCCGCCCTTCGGATGCTCCTTCATCGTCTGAGGAATATATTCAAGATCTCCAGGCCCGGTTTGAAGTGATGCACAATTTTGCACGAGAGCGAGTCAACTTGGCGACGGAGAAGATGAAGACCCGATACGACACAAGAGCTACTGAACATCAATTCCACGAAGGAGACAAGGTGTGGTTGTGGAATCCGACTCGACGGAAAGGACTTTGTCCGAAATTACAGTCACCTTGGGATGGGCCGTACACAGTCCTAAACAGGCTGAATGACTTCGTTGTTCGGATTCGTAAGTCTTCGAACTCTAAACCTAAAGTCGTTCATTACGACAGGTTAGCTCATTACTATGGCCATAGTACATAATGTAAATAATTGTAAATAGTATAAGACCATGGTCCATTTTTGTTTTTAAATGTGTATTTGATTTGTATTTGATAGCATTTGATTTGTTTTATGTATTGCATTTATTGTTCATGTTGTTTATTATTGTAATGTAATGCTTATTAATGCATTTATGCCACAGTTGTAAGTTTTGCTTCCTGTCCAGGGATTGTACTGCCCGGGACGTGCAGTCCTTGGGAAGGGGGCAGTGTTACGAATTTGGTATTTAAAAAGCTAATGTTAGTTCAATTAGAAATTAAATGGTTTTATTTCTCGCGCAGTGCAGCGCGTGACGAATATTAAAAGAAAGCTAAGCCGGAAAATTGAAAACACAAGAGCGCGTGCATTAAATAAATAAATATCTCTTTTTGATTTCGAGAAAGTACTGGAAAATTCTAGCGCGTGATTTTAAAATCTTATAAAAGGAGGAAAACATCTCAGTTTGTAGTAGTTGCTTAGTTTGTTGTTGTTTAGAAAACTACTGTTGTTGATTGTAGCGAATTCGCGGATTAGCGTTCTTTAGCTGTTTTGAATTACGTTCTATTGACATTTGAGTAGTTAAAAGAAAACTACTGTGAGATATTGTAATACTGCATGATAATTTGAGAAAATTTAAGCATTTTTCTTGTGATAATAATAAATTTTTGTTCATTTTTCATCGGACTTGTGCATTCATTTCATAACGAACCCGTACGCACGCAACAATATTAACATATTGTTTATTTTGAAGATACAACTTTTGTACCTTTTTTTTTTTTTTCAAATCCATTTCACTTAATAAATAATGTGAGGCATTTCAATATATATTCTTTCACAAGATATTTTGGCCCTGTTCTGTTATCGGAACCAGATTCAGAAATGTATATATCAGAGTTGGCCAAACTTCATTTCAGTAAGCACGTTTGAATTCAGGAATGTTCGAGAGCTGCATTTAAATTTTCTAAAAGCCACAAGTTCATATTTACATCATTATAGAAGTAGTGGAGGAGGTTTTAAATAGAAAGAAATCCCTGATAACTTTGTAAAAAGAGTCTAAACTAATTAATTACTTCCTTTTGGACACTGAATAGTTTTAGTTTACCATATTTCATACATATATTTTATATGCATGAGCCGCACAAATTGCCTATGAAATTGCCATATGAAAACTATGTCAGTGCTTGCATTATTATAGTATTCTGTATTAAGAATTAGTCAACTTTTTATATAAACCAACAGATTTTTAACATCTGAGATAAGTATGAGTAGTGTGCTCTCTAAATTTTTTATCGCTTAATATTCAAATTTGGCATCTTCGCTTATTTGTTATCTGATGAAAGGTTTTTACTTGTTTCATTCTCGTTATTCTCCATAATACAAATGAAATAGTTAAAATTATCTTTCAAAAAATTAGCAAAAATATACAAATTTTATTCAGCTTTATTTTCCTAAAATAAGCACTTGCATTTATGCTGGAAATAAAGCAAAGATAGCAAATTTTCGTTATTTCATATAGCCCACCAGAGGCCGAGCGGTTAAGACACTGAACACTGGTAGTTCGGTCCGAGGTTCGAATCCTGTGAATGGGCTGGCTGCATGGGCGTTTTCATGGTTTTTCCCATGTGTAACGTGTATACGAGCCAGTTTCCCTTAGAAAGTCCTCCACGAAGGCATCCCTTCCCTTAGGTAGATAGCCGTAATTAAATAAACCAAACCAAAACCATTATTGATCTTCATCAGTAACTAATAATAATATATGTAAAACAATAATAATAATTCATAATAAATTCTCCTGGTCAAAAGACAAAAAAAAAAAAAAAAAAGTTAAAGTGAGACATTGAAATTAAATTATGAGCCATACTGTGCACTTTTATAACAACTTTTCCATATTAAGGAACAAGTAGTACAACAAAATATACATGGCAGTAGATAAAAAAAATAAGTTGCATTTTTTGTTAAATTTTTATAAGACATTATAATAAAAATATACAAATTGCACCCACACAGAAAAATAATCTTAGTTGTTAAAACTATAGTGTTCTGAAATTATAAGTTTTATAGTAATTAATGTATGCTAATTTTTTCAAATAAATGTATATTTGTGTGCTGAAACAGCTTAAATTAATAATACCATATATATGTTTTTTCAAATAAATGTGTGTGCTGAAATAGCTTTAATGAAAAACACCGTATTCATTAAGCTATTTAATTTGAATATAAAAAGTTTAAGGGCTATATACAGAAGTCATGTAATATATTTTTCTTATTTATAATTGAACTAAAGAACAAAATAAGGAAAAGATCATTACAAACCTTGTTTTTTATGGAACTCTAAGTTTCATACATTTTATCATGTTA
Source organism: Stegodyphus dumicola (assembly GCF_044657685.1). NCBI lineage: Eukaryota > Metazoa > Arthropoda > Arachnida > Araneae > Eresidae > Stegodyphus > Stegodyphus dumicola. The sequence goes on from NC_140768.1 coordinate 180,739,200, forward strand.
TTATAATTATGGCGAGTCTTTAATCTTAATCTTAAAGTGACTTAAAACTAACTTAAAAGTGAAATCTTAAATCTCCTGTGGTGAGAAACAGTTCTAGACATCCTACTTCACTGAATTTAATATTTTTTTCACATTACGTTATGAATGCATATTCTGTGTTTGCTTAAAATTGATGACGAATATGGCGTAACTTTAGCGACGGTATCTTTGTGCATACGTTTATGTGCTTTTAAATATCTCATCACATAGAAAGATGCACTGCAAGATTTGCATTATGTTTAAATATCTATATAATATGCATATGTTTAAATATCTATCTCAGTAATAAAAGCAAAAAGAAAGAAAGCGAAGTGCAAGCTCTTTGATTTAAACAAACTGCTAACAATTGACAAGATACGCAGTTGGAGGAGAACTAGAAATAGAGCCAACAACGTTTCAGGACTGTCATGTGATATAGTCAATGACAGTAAAGATAAGCATTTTGCGTTATCTATCTTGAGATGCCTGTTGCAGCATGGCTCTAGAAACTTCTGGATGAATTGGTCACAGGGCTTCGAAAATAGGTTTTCGTGTCATAACGAACTTTGCATTTATCTTGCATAACATATCCTGCAGAGTATAAATATGGGTCTGAGAACAAGAGAGCTTGTGAATCAGGTGCCAGACTTTGCAGTTAGCTGAATTACAAGTTAGTGAGTGATTTAGGAAACTTTAGAATTTATTTCATGAGCTAAATATGAATTGCTAAATATCCCTATTCTCCTTGATTTGTTTTCAGCCATTTTTGTTCTGTGTGTAATAGTATTGTGCCTATTCTCCTAATAAATTGTTCATACCATCCTGCTTATCTGGACTCATTATTTAAAGAAACATCAGCAATCCTATCACCTAACTGGACAATGATTACGTATATGATAAATGTGTAATTCACATTTACAGTAGAATGGTTATTATAAAGCATGACTTTATAAATAGATTTAATGTATGCGTAGATTAAGTATAGGATAAATGCATAGCTTAGATATACAGTAGAACAGTTATAACAATTTTATTAAATTTATAACAAGATACATAATTAAATTAAAATGAGACATCCAGATTAGTTACATAAAAATCAAATAATTTGTTATAAATACACAAATTTTAAAAATACTTAAATAGCATAATTTTCTTAAACATTATTTAGTGACTTTTCTTTTAAACTTTTGGCATTCAATTCACTGCAATACAAATGATCATAGCTGGGATCTGAATTAACAATTAATTGATTTAATAAAATAGGTTTGGTATTATTTTTTTCTGCTGTTGAAGGATTTCCAAACTGTACTTTTTTACACACTTTTCGTTTTTTAACTGAATAAAATCTCTTTTGGGGAACAATTTTTTTATTTGTTGGTTCTTTTGAAACTGAAGCATGTGCTTTATCTAACAAAGGAACTTCTAATAAATGTTCAATTGCATTTAAATGCTTTTTTATTTGTGTAGCAAGATTAATGTCCATATTTTCAATGCAGTGTAATTTTTCAGAAATTGAAAATAAAGATTGAATAAGTTCACTAATGCATGTTTTACTTACTGTTAAAGATTCATAATTATTCCTAGTAGGTATTCTGTTTAGAGGGCCTATATAAGGTTCTGTCTTTTTTTCAGACATGATTACAAAATGTATATGTTTACACATATTATTTAAAATAGAATAATCATGGCATGTACATTTATAAGCTTTTAAACAGCATGAACAAAGTCTACAAGTTATGAGGCATAAATCATTACAAACATGATCTCTGATAATTTTATAAGAATTTTCTCCCAGTTCTGATGAAACTTCCCATACATCATCTTTTTTTACACAGTTAGCATTTAAAAGCTCAGCAGCTTTATGACGTTGAAATGTTTTTGTTGTCTTCTTTGTTATTTTTCCTTTCTGATATTTTATGTAAGTGTCAAACTTTTGATCATTGACAAGATTAATTAACTCGATGATACATTTATCAACCCGTTTGGTTTTCTTCCCATCTAAATAAATATATTTTAATTTCCGATGAAATGTTTCAACATACATATTGGTGTTGATTTTAGCCCCTTTTCTGAAACAGTATGCCCACATTTTGGCTCTTTCAAAATAGTATGTCATAAAATATTTATGGAATTCTTGCATGTCTTCATCTTCACATAGTTGCTCAGAAAATGTTTCTAACATTTTGTTGAACATTTCTTCATCTAATTCATACATTAAAGTTTTGTACACTGCTTGTCTTTTATGTTTTGGCACAGAATTCAAATGACCTTTCCATGCTCTGTCCACATGCCAAGCACATAATAATTTTTGGCAAGAACCAAATGTATGCTCCCATGCATTATAGAACATGGGAGCATCATCGCTCATGAAAACCTTTGGCTTGATATCAATGATCTTTTTGATGCAGTTAAAAAAGTTTACCAAAATTTTTTCTGATACTGTTGATGATATTAAGAAAGCAACTGGTATGCCCTCTTCATACTTATCAACGACAAGCAATGTTACAAGTTCAAATCCATAAGCAGAAATTCCATGTGTAGAATCAATACAGATTCTATCATTACCAAATTCTATCAAAATTTTTTTTTTTTTGAAATTCTGTCATTATTGCTAACATGAAATCATTTTTGTTTACATTTGCATATTTTTCTCCTTGACGTTTATACATCAGAACGGGGTTGAATTCCATTTGCGACATCGTATTAACCCAGGACCAAACACTTGTCTCATCATCTGTTAAAATTAATCCTTTAGAATTAATGCTCAGACCAAAATCCCTCTTAATGTTATGCAGGTCTTTTCTCGTTATTAACTGTTTTGTTTCAATATCATCTCTCGAAGAGAATCTTGCAAAATTCGTTTCTCTTCCACCCCCTGCAATAATTTACCTGAAATAATTTAAAAAGATAATTAGGAGATAAAAATTATATATACTATATGCAAAATAAAGTTTTTCATTTATATGAACTTGAAAAGAAAATTTTATATTATTTTATACCTACTAAATATGAATTCCATGCAAACAATGGTATATTAGAATATCAGCTTGCAACTGAAATTTTTTTTTAATGAACATTTCATTGCCCTAATCAATTCTTTCAACAATATATAAAATAGTAAGTGTTTTGAAATTTGAACATCAACTTAAGGAGTACAGCAACTGAGACCAATATTTATCCAGCGCTTTTTGCATTTCTGCCTTATAAGACACAAGCAACGTAAGTTGCAATGTTTCAGGAAGTGAAATGTTGGTACCCTAAGTAGAAGCCGGACATTATAAAATTTGATTTTGAAGCCGCAGCCATCAATAGCTGTGTGTTAGAATTTCCCAGTTCGACTATATTCGGTTGTAACTTTCATTTTAATCAATGTTTGTGACATAAGATGAATGGGGAGAAATGGGTGTAATAAAGGAATATAAAGAGAACGAGCATATAAGACATGTCTGTAGAATGATTTCTGCCTTAGCTTACTTGCCAGTAGAACATGTAGATGATACTTAGAGCATTGTATAGGAAAAAGCTTTTAGCATTGACAAACTTACCACATTCATTGATTCTTTTGTCGAGTAGTGAATGGAAAATCAAAATATGCCCATTAAAATACGGAATGTACATGGACAGCATCATAAGACAAATAATTCTGTTGAAAGGTGGAATTCTAAATTAAACACAATCACTGGCAGAAACCAGCCTATTGTGCACTTATTAGTTAAAATACTAAAAGAAGAAACACAAAAACGTGTCTTTTAATTTGAAAGCCAGAGAATTAGGCGACCCTGAAATAACAAGGAAAAAAGCATATGTAAAATTGGATGAAAGAATTAAAAACATCCTAAAAGAATTCGAAACATCAAACAATTTAGAAAAATGTCTAAAATCTTTAAGTTTTGTAACTAGGTTGGACTAAATTGTAAATTATATTTATGCCTTTATAATAAAGGATAGCTAGTATTTATTTACTAGTATCTGTTTTGTATATTTTACTTCTAATATTTATTTTTACTTACATTAATGCAGCTAATTAATTTTATGGTAACTGCACCTGTTCTAATATTTGACTCTAAAATACAGTTTTCCACAAAATCCCTGAAATTTTTATTTTTATTACATTTTATATTTACACAAAAGTTTTTATTTTTATTACATTTCGCTATGTTTAAAATGCATTCGCACTATAATATCATAACAATTTAAATACATATAAATAATTAAATATGATTGGCAAAAATGTATTTATCATTGTAATTCGATAATCGAGTGCAAAAACAGAGAACATCGGTAAAAGAGATTTGCCACTTAAAATACTGTTTTAAATTATATTTGCAATTTTTAAAAGTATTTATTTACTTATTTATCCGCACCCTTTATCTGTTCTAAGATGGGGAAAAGATGTGCAGCTCTAACCACGATGAGTTTCGAAGTGTCTGCTCTGATCGCGAAATTGTACGTGTCCGCTCTGGCAACGTCCGGTGTAGCAACACCACCTGTTCACAAATGTGACAATAGATTACTGGCGAAAACTCTAAACTGACTATTAGCTCATTAGTATAATATAGTTACTGAAAAATGTAAATATCATGACAAATGTATCTTATATACTAAAAACTAATGGAATAAAAAAAGTATCTTTAAATTTACAAATATGCCTATACAGTAGATTAGTAAGAAATATGATACTTAATTTAATAATAAGAAAAACAATTGTTACAAATCTCAGGTTACTTAAATATAGATAATTAATCACTTTTATATAAATATTTAATATGCTGTTCATAAATACAAGAGAAAACAATTTACCATAATTTTAAATCAGGCAAAATATTAATCTTAGTTTCATCTAGATTTTGAATCAAACTTCAGCATTTTCAAGGTCCCTCTTCTTCAAGAGAATTATCCAAATTTATATTAAAAGCAGTTGACAGAGAAACACAAACATTGAACCATTCAGATAAAACAGTAATGAAATATAACAAATTAAGATATTAAGGCCCGTCCACACGAGGACGCTCCCGACGTAGTTGACGCAACTTTTTTGACGCCGGCGTAAATTCGCATGACGCAGAAGACGTAAAACTGAGGACGCTCCTGTTCAGCTTTTTCGCCCGCGACGCGCGCGTTCGTCCAATAGCCGACCGAGTTCTTATCACGTGTCATAATCAGAAAACCTTCTTGCTTACCCGTTTCAATATGGCGTCAGAACCACACAGAGATGAGTTTTTGCTTAGAAATGTGTATACAGCAATAAAATAATCACTCCATCTCCAGATTTCTCAAACCGTATATATTGGTATAAATTTAAAATTCTCATTAAAAGGAAAAACTGTATATTTATAAAACAATGATCCGACCAGTATATGCTTCACCTATTTATAACACCGTAAGTAATAGGAACCTAAATAAATTACAGTTTCTACGAAATCAAAGTTTCTGCCTTACAAAATTATCCTTAATTATTATAAATATTGGCTATATCATGTGTAATAAAAAGCTCTATAAATATCCCAATATTAAATACACCAAAAACTAACTTCAGCAATATAACATCTTCTAAAATAAAGCAGTTGACTGTGAAAGAGTATTCAATAAAATACAATTACGAAATTTTGGAGGAAAGTTACAACTTGTGTCATACAGGATTAATTTATTGAAATTTAATTAAATTACCTTTGCAGCGACTTCTACTTGTTACATTATTGTTCACGAATACTGCTATCACAGATAGCTGAGTGGTCAGCATGCTGCTTTGCGGAGCGAAAGGTTGCGAGTTCGAACCTCACCAGTAGCCAATACATAAATTCAGTAGTTTTTCTCATTTTGAAACGTGTTTCTCATATTTAATCATGAATCATTATATTATTACCTATTATTATTGTTTTCATTTCTTATTTTATTCATTATTATTATTGTTTTTAATTTAGTTTAAAAATGTGCATTGCAAATAGAAATCCTTATATAATAATATATCTGCATCTCTTTATCATATATCATCTATAAATTCTCTTTATTTTTACTTTATTGCATATTTTATCATGCACATAATTTCTCATAAACTGTACAAAGTGTTATATATGTAACTGTAACTGTATCTATTATTATCTTAACCATAACTGTAATATAGAATAGTTGATGAGTAATGTAGAATAAACGATGTTTGTGTACATCTTGTAATCATAACTGAGCAGTACCCAACACATATAAAATACAACACATGGCGCAGCCCGTCGTTGATTAAAAAAGAAAATCTTTTTTTAAGAACCATGCAGCCTCGGTAAAGATGTTCTAAACAAAAACATCATGGGAAGTTGTTTACTGTGAAATCGAAACTTATATCGCTGGTAAGTGAGTTGTTTATTTTTATTGGAAGTGGCTAAAAATACGTATATATAAACTATTTAATGTCCTAAATTAAATATGGATGGATTAAAGCCACCAAGTAATCTCAGTTTCGAAGGAAATTTAAGCGAAAATTGGAAGAAATGGAAACAAAAATTCCAAATTTATATGTTAGCGTCTGGTGGTATTACTAAATCACCTGAAATTAAAGTAGCTATTTTATTGCATATAATTGGTGAAGAAGCACTTGAAAAATTTAATACTTTTAATTTAAGTGAAGAAGATAAGAAGGATGTTGACAAAGTAATTGAAGCTTTCGAACATTTTTGCATACCGAAAGCAAACGAAAGTGTTGATAGACATATATTTTTCTGTCGAACACAACATGTAGGTGAATCGTTTGATGATTTCTTAACCGATTTAAAGAAATTAAGTAGCAACTGTGGATTTGCAGAATTAAAAGATAGTTTAATAAGGGATAGAATAGTAAGTGGAATTCTAAATAAAAATCTCAAAGACAGATTATTAAGGGAAGATCAGTTAACATTGGAGAAATATATTAAAATGTGTAAAGCTTCTGAATTAGCAGAACTTCAGCTGAAAACTTTAACTGAAGAAAATAAAATAGAAGCTATCAAACGTAATAAATTTCAACCTTCAGAAGAAAAAAGTCAGCCTTGTAAGAAAGACTATCATGTAAAACAAAGTACTAAATCTTCTTCAAACTATCAAGGAAATAAGTACAATAATCCAAAACCATGTAGAAAATGTGGAACTTTTCATAAGTTATACAACTGTCCTGCTTATAATAAGATTTGCTTGTACTGTAAAAAGAAAAATCACTTTTCTAAAATGTGCACTTTTAAAAATGTTAATGTTGTACAGAATAATTTAGAGCATGAGTTACATAATAATGGTAATGAATATATTTTAGGGTCAGTAGAAGATATAAATCCATTTTCTAAAAATAAAACCGAATGGTTTGAAAAACTAAAAGTAAACATATCTAAATATTTATTTGTTAAGTTGGATACTGGAGCTCAGTGTAATGTGCTACCATTGCCTAAATTTAAACAATTAAATTTAAGAGAGAAATGTTTGACTAAATCAAAAGTCACTTTAAATAATTACAATGGTACTACAATTGATGTAGTTGGAAAATGTAAATTATTATGTGAAACATCGAAAGGGGACAAGGATGAAATAGAATTTCAAGTTGTAGCATGTGATAAAAATGTTCCAGCTATTTTAGGGTTACCTACATTGCAAAAATTAAACCTAATACAAAGGATTTGTACAGTAAATCCTGATTCTAACGAAAAGTTACCAGAACTTTTAAAAGGATATCAAGATTTGTTTAAAGGAACTGGGAATTTAACTGGATATACATATCATATTAAATTAAAACCAGGAGCTGTTGGTAAAATAGAACCCTGTAGGAAAATTCCACTTAGCTTATTAAATCCATTAAAAAAGGAATTAGCAAGAATGGAAAAAGATGGTATTATAAAGAAAGTTAACCAACCAACAGAATTCGTGAATTCATTAGTGGTAGTAAGGAAAAAGGATGGAAATTTAAGAGTGTGTTTAGATCCTCAGCACCTTAACCAAAATATACTGAGAGAACATTATCACATACCAACCTTTGAAGAAATTTCATCTCAAATGACAAATGCAAAGGTCTTTAGTATTTTAGATGCAAACAAAGCATTTTGGCAAATTAAACTGTCAGATTCAAGTTGTGAATTTACTACATTTAACACTCCGTTTGGTAGATATTGTTTTTTAAGGTTGCCATATGGACTGAGTTCATCACCAGAAGTTTTCCACAGAAGTTTTTCTGAAATTTTTAGTGATTTAGAAGGAGTTCAAATATATATAGATGACTTATTAGTTTGGGGTAAAGATAAAAAAGAACATGATTCAAGATTAAAGAAGTTGTTGGACAGAGCCAGAGAAAAGAATGTTAAATTTAATTTAAATAAATGTAAATTTGGGCTGAATGAAGTGAAATATATGGGACATATATTTTCTAAAGATGGTTTAAAACCAGATGAAGACAAAATTAAGGCTATTCTAGATTATAGATGAAACCGAGATACATGAAAATAGTAGGAGCACTTCAAATTTAGATGTGCCTGTAAGTCCTTCAAAATCTAACAGAAGTGTTGTGTCACCAAATAGCAAAAGAGGTATAATATCATCAAATTTTTCAAATGGACATAACTACGTCACTCGATCTGGTAGGACTGTTAAGAAACCTTATTATTTAAAAGAATATGTTTAATTTTACTACTATTATTATTTTTTATAAAAAAGGGAGATGTTATATATGTAACTGTAACTGTATCTATTATTATCTTAACCATAACTGTAATATAGAATAGTTGATGAGTAATGTAGAATAAACGATGTTTGTGTACATCTTGTAATCATAACTGAGCAGTACCCAACACATATAAAATACAACACACAAAGTTTGAACCTCATTCTAAATTCAAAAATAAATAAAAAGAAAAACAAAAGGCCAATCGAGGGGGAGTTAAAAAATATGAAGTTGGTTTTATTATATGGTGTATATAAAGAGAATTAAGTGATTTAATTCTCTTTATATACTGTATTCCAAACCAATTTTATAAATCCTAATTTTCATACAATATAGAATCTGCAAGTCTGTCAAACTGGTCGATACTCATCCTGAAGTAATTACAAAACAAGTAAGATTAAAAAAAAAAAAAAAGTTAATTCCTACTTAGGTCCACAAAGAAAAATTAAAAAAATACAAATAAATAAATAAATAAATAAAAATACAAACAGAATTTTTTAATTAAAAATTTAAAAAATTTTAATATGTGAAAAAGCTGTATTAACATCAAGTGTCATTCACTACAAGTTTAAAAAATTGTATTTGAACTTGATGAATAAAAAGCATTTTATGTACTAAAAATTTGAACAAAATATAGGGAGAGTGTGAGATAATAGTAGCAATTTAATGATTCCGGATATTCCTTTCGTAAACGAGGCAGTAAAAAAAAAATCTAAAATCTCTTTGAACATAAATAAATCTTTCGGACCCATTCTTGGCATTTTTTGCGGTTTTGCCTCTGCTTAATAATTGCACTTAATAGTAAAATTTCAGCTATTAAAAAAAATCATCCGATTCGGACAACTTACCGCAAACATACAGAAGCACGCGAAGTAATAAGATACAGCTCTGTTGACGCTATATTACAGCGTCACGTGATTTTTGCGCAAAATAATTCTATTGGTTAAACGCACTCTTCGCAAGCGTACTCGTTTGGACGCTTTTACGCTGGTAACGTAAAAGCGCGTTCGTCAGCTACGTTTCGAGCGTACTCGTGTGGACGGGCCTTTAGAATTATAAATGTGTTAATTCCTTCATAACACATTTAGAATTATAATATCTTGGTTTTACATGCTTCATTATTATTTTCCACAGCAGACAGTGTTACGTTCATCTTTACTTTGCTCTACCCACTCCTTCCATTTTGCAAAAGTTTTGTACTCCTGAAGAGATACCTGTGTCTGATTGTCCTCAAAGCTGATAATTTTATTTAAAATCTATGCAAATTAAGTCTGCTGTTAAGCCTAATTTTAAATTTCACACTCGCGTGTTTCTCTCCCAATCTGAATTTTCCATGAATGATTTTCGTTATCAACTTCATTAATATTAAAATTCATTCACTTTTGGAATTTTGAACCACCTGTATATTAATGACAGCTAGAAAGGCTCCAACTGCATAAGTAATTATAGTTTTATTTAAGAGAAATTAATACAATCAAAATACGGTCTAACACATAACTTGCCTGCTATACTTTGCTTTTCTTGTTTAGGAATAGGGAGATGATAAAGGGATTTTTCATGTTTGTAACGTTCTTTAAAATATACAGCTTCAAAACGATTGCCAAAATCTTTTAGTATGACAGTAGCTGTGCAAGAGAAACCTGTTTTGGAAGTCCCTTGTGCTTTTAGCTGTCTTTCACCTTTGCCTTTTGCTTTGTATGTCCCACTTCTATTACAGCAAAACAGCGTCCTGGTGTAATTTTTATGTTTCTGCCCAGATGAATCTACCACAAAATGAGTCTTTGTTTTTCTTTCTTCATCCGATAGCCATGAATAAAAGTCTAATAAATAAATAAATGTATAAATTTTCCTAATAAGGGCATCTGATTAGTAAATAAAAATATGCAGATTGCAGCCACACAGAAAAATAATCTTAATTGTTAAAACTATAGTGTTCTGAAATTATATGTTTCAAAGTAATTAATTTGTTAATTTTTTCAAATAAATGCATATTTGTGTGCTGAAACAGCTTAAATTAATAATACCATATATATGGTGTTTCTTCAAATAAATGTATTGCTGAACTAGCTTTAATGAAGCTATTTAATTTTAATGTAAAAAGATTAAGGGCTATATACAGAAGTTACGCAATATATTTTGCTTATTTATAATTGAACTAGGAAAACAAAATAATAAAAAGTTCATTGCATACCTTGCTTTTTTTGAAACTCCAGTTTTATACATTTGGTCATATTGCTGTAATTATGGCAAGTCTCTAAGTGAGATCTTAAATCTCCTATAGTAGAAAATAGTTCCTGGCATTCGTCTTCGCCGCATTTAATATTACTTCGCCTTATATTATGGATACGTATCCTATGTTTAGCTAAAGAATTTTTTGTACAAAATTGCTTCGTACAATACGTACACGAAAATGGTGCAACTTTATTATTTAAATTCGTGTATTCTTTGTGCATGCGCTTTCAAATATCTTTTCGCATAAAAAGATGAACTGTAAGATTTACATTTAAACATATCCATTTTGATAATAAAAAAAAGCAATATCCTTGATTTAAACAAACCGCTAACAATTGGCGAGAAACACAATTGCAGTTGGCGAAAAACCAGAAATAGCGCCTAAAACCAAAGAATCTCTTACAGATTCTTTGCCTAAACGTTTCGGGAGTGTCACGTGGTATACAGCCAATGACAGTGAAGATAAGCATTTTCCTCTTCTGGTCTTGAGACGCCTGTATCTTACACGTAGTTCGAATGTCACGTGACCTCCCTGCGCGTTTGGGGATTTAGCGCTGACCGATTTGTTTATTAAGATATACGTAGAAGATGAGATTTTAGACTACTGAGCTGGTGAATAAAAAATTATATTTGATGTTGATATGGTAATCTTTTTTATTTTATAGTAAGAATTTATTTGCATTGTATTATATTGTTCCAACTGAAGATCCATAAAGGCGTGCTGTTTATATTTGTTATAATCTCATGAATATTTTCCACGTTCAGCGGTCATCAGCGCGTCAGGTAGAGTTTCCTGAACATTCCTAGTGGTTTTAGCTTTCTTGACTTTCTTTTTTGGAGATTTGATAAAATCTGTGATTTCGTTGATCTAAAAGATTTGTCCGTGTCCGTATCGACATCTTCCGTAGCATTCGAAGGTGTCCTAAAAAAGGACATATTTTAATGTAACCGAAGGTTTCTGCAAACATTAGAGTTTTAAGCAAAATTTGCGAGAGAACTGAGCGTGGACTGGGACAGTCTGCGCGAATATTGATGTCATGAGTATAATATGAGCGTGTTTGCGTTTCATCCTCAACTAAACTTTTCGCCCTGTGGGCAGAAAGATTTAGCTTGTGCAAAACATAATATCAGTCTCGTTTTAGTATGTTTTGTTCTTGTTAATTTAATACTCATGTCGTCAAAAAATTTCATTAACTCAGATCCTGATTTTTGTGCTCGTTGTGGAGGTGTGCTTCCACTCCCAGGAAACGAAGATGTTGTAGTTTGTTCTATGTGCGCGTATAAAGTTGATGTTAGAAGTAAGCTAAATTCCGCTGAAGTCGTTATTTATCGAAAATATATCCTTCAAGATTTCTCGATTGTGATGAAATGTGTAGTTGTCTTTATGTCAATTCATTTTTAAATTTTATCGTTTCACATACTCGTATGCTATCGCCCACCAGCGGCCGAGTGGTAAAGTCGCTGAACACTGGTAGTTCGGTCCGAGGTTCGAATCCCGCGAACGGGCTGGCTGCATGGGCGTTTTCCCCATGTGTAACGTGTATACGAGCCAGTTTCCCTTAGAAAGTCCTCCACGAAGGCATTCCTCTCCTTAGGCAGATAGCCCTCGTGTGCTTAGCCATAATTAAATACACCAACACCAACGTATGCTATCCGTTTCTAGGCTTTGTAATGTATAATCCACTTAATAGACAACTTAGGATTACTAGAATGTGATGAAAATTCTTCAAGTATTTACGGATATTGCTATATTATTGTTTAAACTGTTTTTGTGTTGGTTGTAAATGTAAATTAATATTTGGTGCATTTTACGTTTATATTTACTTTAATCAAATACCAATACTTTACGCATACCAATGCTTTACGCATGCGCATTTGATTTTTCCTTCCATAATAAAATATGTGGAGATTTTTATGTAAAAATTCCAATTCTTAATTTCACTTAGGCACTAAATAAACTACCTCGTTATGGAAAAACAATCATGTAAGCATTAATTTGTGAGATTAATAATTTGGCTCTGTAGCTGAATATCTACTTGTATATTATTTTGTAATCTCCGTAGCTGAATATCTACTTGGCCAAAATTGTGGACACTTTTGGAAATTTTTATGTTTTTGAACTTTTTATGCTTATAGAAAATGTTACCTTTCGCAAAATGCTTGTATATATCATTTTAACTTGTATATATCATTTTAAAGAGAATTTATTACTGAATTCAATACAAAACACAAAATTAAATTATTTTCAATACGAAAAAAGTTATATGTACTTTAATATAAATAAAAAACACAGTTATGAAGTGGTTTGTGATGTCTAGCTTTCCGGTCCAAACACTGTTCTTGTTCTGAGAACCAATCAAATGTAGTAACTGCCAGTAGAAGCTGACATCATGTTTACACTTGAAACAATTCATTATTTTGCTTTATTCTGTAGAAGGAGGACCTGTTTCTTATACACTGCAATCACAAGTAGGAATTTTTGTAAAAATTTTTAATATTTAGTCAAGAAGCAATGGCATCAAATAAAGGAGTAAATTGGACACTTAGAAAGAGATGTAATGTTATTGTGTTACGAGAAAGTGGTCTTTCCTATGCTGAAATTGCAAGACAGGTGGGTGGTTCAGTGACTACATCTGGAGTCCGAAAGTTTTGTTTACGATATCAGGAGACAAATTCATTAAAAAACAAAGAAGGAAAAGGCCGAAAACGGTGCACCACATCTATTGATGACAGAAGAAGAAAAAGACTATGTCTCCAAGATAGAAAAATGTCATCTACGGCCATCAGAAGTGATCTGAATGATGCTGGTGTTTCTGTCAGTTCAAGAACAATCAGGAGAAGATTAACAGATGTTGGACTGAGAGGTAGAATTCCATGAAAAAAGCCTTATCTTAATTTTCAGCAACGAAAAAAAAAAAAAAAAAAGACTACAGTGGGCAAAGGAACACATTAATTGGACAGTGGTCACAAGTTATATGGAGTGATGAAACTAAGATATCGTTATTCGGTAGTTATGAATTGGAAGTTGATCTGTCAGTACTATCCTTATCTTCAGGGCAGATGTTTTTATTTTATTTGGCTTATATTTCCTTACTAAATGTAGTATTTCATCTCAATGTACTCCTTCTTTGATATGATTTAAATCAAATTCCTCGTCATTAGTTTAATAAAGTAAACAAATAAATATTAAGCTTTTTTTTTTTTTTGTAAATTTTGTTACCCTTTAGATCATAATTGCTCTTTATTTCATAAATTACAGTTTCATATTTTTAATTTTATAATTTCTGCAAGCAATCTTACCAGATTTAAACTGATGATCTATAATCCGGAATCGCCGAAGTCCCGACGATTCCAGATTAACGACTTTTGACTGTATTATATGCTCAGTATACAGAATGTCTCAAAACTTCACATACAGATTTTGAGGAGCCAGAGAATATATTTATGTACCATATTTATATAGGAAAGCAGGGCTGGAAGCAGATAGGGGCATTTTATGCCAGACCTGAAAGTAGATATCTAAGGCTTTCTCTTCAAAGCTTACAGTGATGTATGAAGGACATGTTTTATGTATACTGAGTTGGCAGAAATCCTTTTTTATATGGACAGTAATGTAGGGTTGGAGCCTTGTAAGAATGTATGGCTAATCTTTGGAATATGGTGACAGGTAGTTTGGCGACATTTTGGTAAGGCGATCAAGGTTACTAGCTGGGACTTTAAAAAAAAAAAAAGCAGTGTACATGGATATAGTGAAGAGTGTGCGCAATGCCATTTTTGTGCAATTCTGGGATGTTTTTTTAAGTAAAAATAAGTCGCCGTGTACATGGTTTAGTGATATTTTAATTAAATGATAGTTATTTTGTGAATTTTATGTTTGTAGGAATTTGGTATATGTTTAAGTAAACGTGCATGGAAATAATTTAAATATTTGATACTAAGTATTTCTAATGCTTGCGGTATGAATTCGTTGGTGACGTGTATAATGTAATAGATGATTTAGAGGTAAAAGTTTTTGGATATTTTATTTATTTTATATGTGGAAATGTTCATATTTGGAAAGGGTAAATACTTTTTCGCGATCAGGTAATTTCATATATGTTCCTTTTACCGAGTTTAAAGATTAAGAAAATTGTCATGTATTTTCGTGAAATTTTTCTAATTTATGAGAAAAACGCAGTGTACATGGATATAGTGAAGAGTGTGCGCAATGCCATTTTTGTGCAATTCTGGGATGTTTTTTTAAGTAAAAATAAGTCTGCGTGTACATGGTTTATGTGTATGTGTTATTTTGAAAAACGCGTAAGGAGTATGGTATTGTGCACTTTTTCCCAATTTTGCAGTGAATATTTGTCATGATTAAGCAGTTTTGTTAGATAAAATTTCTAGCATAAGTGTAATTCGGCTAGTAGATTGTTGGAAGAAGTGTTCAGTAGATAAAAAGAAAAGAAACATGTCTTTACTTCGGGAAGACAAAATGGCGGCGGGAAAAAAAAATAGAGGATTGCTGTAGGAGAGTTAGTCGCCAAAAAAACGCCAAGTTACCATAATGTAAAGATCAACCGAAGTTCTTCATTATATTTAAGATTTTAAAAGTGTTAACTGCTGCTTTATGATAAATTTACGCATTTCCTTTCAATTCTTTTCACTGATACTGGTTTGACCCGTGTTTGATAGAGAATAAGTCTGTACACCATTTTTCTTCAGAACGTGTTGCCAGTTTCCATTCATTATGATAATTAGTTTAGCAGTATACATGGATATAGTCAAGAGTGTGCGCAATGCCATTTTTGTGCAGTTCTGAGATGTTTTTTTAAGTGAAAATAGGTCGATGTGTACAATGATGATACCGTGTATGTGCAATTCGTAAAAACGCGGCAAGCAGTGGGCGATTCTGCACTTTATCCCAGTTTCGCACCTAATCTTCGTCATGATTAAGAAAGACTAATTAGAAATTATAATAGATCAGCTATTATTCATCTAAATAAAATGAATATGGAATTTGAAAACAGAATGTCTGGGGAAATCTTCGAGTAGTATTTCAAGATTATCTGAAAACGTTTCATTCAAAATGACAGTGTGTTCACGTGTGAACCATAAATAAACTTCCTCATTATTTATAAATAAAGTCTTGATAAATAAAGTTCTGGTTGATCTTTACAATATGGTAACTGGTAGTTTGGCGACATTTTGGAGGCGAAAAAGGTTACTACCTGGGACTTTGGTAATAATGTGAGCAGTACTCAGTTCCGATTACGCATTATTTTGTGTGAGGGAAATGAGAGATCATGGGATATGTCATGTGATATTAATGGACGAATTACGGTTCTTTAATCGGAAAAGGGGGGAAATCGGGAAAAAATATGGAAATTTTGTATTTGGCTTTATTCTGTGTTGTGTGAAACAGTGTTCGTGAATTTTTGGATCCCATGGCCGTAACTAAAGTGAATTCGAAATGGGTATTTATGTATGTATTAATTTAATGTATGTGCTCATTTATATTTTAAGTAGTGTTTTTGAATTTAATTATATTTTAATTAAATTATAGTTATTTTGTGAATTTTATGTTTGTAGGAATTTGGTATACGTTTTAGTTGAAGTAAACGTGCATGGAAATAATTTAAATATTTGATACTAAGTATTTGTAATGCTTGCAGTATGAATTCGTTGGTGACGTGTATAATGTAATAGATGATTTAGAGGTAAAAGTTTTTGGATATTTTATTTATTTTATATGTGGAAATGTTCATTACTTTTTCACGATCAGGTAATTTCATATATGTTCTTTTTACCGGGTTTAAAGATTGAGAAAATTGTCATGTATTTTCGTGAAATTTTTCTAATTTATGAGAAAAAAGCAGTGTACATGGATATAGTGAAGAGTGTGCGCAATGCCATTTTTGTGCAATTCTGGGATGTTTTCTTAAGTAAAAATAAGTCGCCGTGTACATGGTTTAGTGATATTTTAATTAAATGATAGTTATTTTGTGAATTTTATGTTTGTAGGAATTTGGTATATGTTTAAGTAAACGTGCATGGAAATAATTTAAATATTTGATACTAAGTATTTGTAATGCTTGCGGTATGAATTCGTTGGTGACGTGTATAATGTAATAGATGATTTAGAGGTAAAAGTTTTTGGATATTTTATTTATTTTATATGTGGAAATGTTCATATTTGGAAAGGGTAAATACATTTTCGCGATCAGGTAATTTCATATATGTTCCTTTTACCGAGTTTAAAGATTAAGAAAATTGTCATGTATTTTCGTGAAATTTTTCTAATTTATGAGAAAAACGCAGTGTACATGGATATAGTGAAGAGTGTGCGCAATGCCATTTTTGTGCAATTCTGGGATGTTTTTTTAAGTAAAAATAAGTCTGCGTGTACATGGTTTATGTGTATGTGTTATTTTGAAAAACGCGTAAGGAGTATGGTATTGTGCACTTTTTCCCAATTTTGCAGTGAATATTTGTCATGATTAAGCAGTTTTGTTAGATAAAATTTCTAGCATAAGTGTAATTCGGCTAGTAGATTGTTGGAAGAAGTGTTCAGTAGATAAAAAGAAAAGAAACATGTCTTTACTTCGGGAAGACAAAATGGCGGCGGGAAAAAAAAATAGAGGGTTGCTGTAGGAGAGTTAGTCGCCAAAAAAAACGCCAAGTTACCATAATGTAAAGATCAACCGAAGTTCTTCATTATATTTAAGATTTTAAAAGTGTTAACTGCTGCTTTATGATAAATTTACGCATTTCCTTTCAATTCTTTTTACTGATACTGGTTTGACCCGTGTTTGATAAAGAATAAGTCTGTACACCATTTTTCTTCAGAACGTGTTGCCAGTTTCCATTCATTATGATAATTAGTATCTAATTTTATTGTTGTATATATTATCATCTGTAAGACATTTTAATCATTTACAAAATATTAAGGGCTTTGTAACTGTTCAACTGGTTTGTTTGTAATGTAAATATACTGTAAAATTTTCTCTGAGTTTGTAGTAGTTTCAGAAACTTAGACAAATAATATAAATCTAATTATAATATTATAAATTTAATTAAATGAAAAGTCTGAATGTATGAAGTGTAAATGAGATACTTTTCTTGATTTCTTCATTTACTACTTCATTACTACTATGCATAACTTATCACAAAAGTTGAATGTGTAGTATTAATAAAAATATATATACAATTTATCACATAAACTATAGTTCTTAATCTTACTAAATTAACTGCAGGGACTAGTAATGTATTTTGATGGCTTCTCGCAGCAACTTGAGTTGAAAAATTTATTTTATACACAAAATACATAACTCTTATCATATAAATACATACATAACTAAATATATACACAAAATACATAACTCTTATTATATAAATACATACATAGCTAAATATATACACAAAATACATAACTCTTATAAATAAATACATACACTCTTATCATAATTAAAATATATATACAGTATCTTTATCACATAAGACTATAGTTTTTAATCTTATTAAATCAACTGCCCAGACTAATAATTTATTTTGATGGCTTCTCACAGCAATTTGAAGTGAAAAAGTTTATCAAGGGTCTTCCGTTCCTCATTCCCTACTACCAACTTCTTGAGGGGATTTATCCTTGCTGTGTATGTTGAGTGTACCCTTACCATACAAGCACTATATGCTTACAATAATCCATGCCTTCTTCAGAATTACTTAATGCAACATCTTATTGACACAGGTACAGGTTGAAGCAAAGCTGGCACCTGTGCATACAGTTAGGTAGTTGCTAGCTGCTAAGTTTCTCTCCCGTATGGAGTTCGGAGGGACGGCATCCTAGGTTGCGGTCCGCGATGGCCTCCAACACCAAACTTTCGATAAGATTTCAGCTCACCATGTATTTTGAATGTGCTTTTGCTGTGCAGGTGCACTCAGAATGATTTCAAACATTAATGCCATTAGCATCACTAACTATTTTCCCATCTATGTGGCATTTTATTGCCACAGTGAGATCTAAATGATGGATAATTTTATTGGTCAATATGCATATTTCTGTTGAAATATGATACCTGACATTTTTGTGATTACAATCAATACTTTCTTTACTTCATACAAAGAAGTAAAAATAATACATAAGAAAATTCATGCAGCATACATTTCCTCAATCTGCATCTGTTAACTTATTCAAATCTTTAGAATTTCTGATACACAGCCCCGTGCGTTGGAGATAATTTTCTTCCCCCTGGTTCAGTGTTGCCGTTGGTTGCTTTGAAATCGTTGAGTTTCTTTAAAAAAAAATTTGTTGAAGTTTTACAAAATATGAAATAGATAATAAAACATAAGCCCTTCTCTAGAGGAGAGTCACAACAAAAGCATACAGCTTCATTGTTTTGTATTCAGTACAACACTGAATTCAGCTGCTTTATCTGCTTGCAAGAGCCCCCTATGAACGTCTATATATAGCAGGTGGTGGACCTTTAAAAACTTAAAAGAAGATGGATTCTATTACATATATCTGTATTCATTTAAATTTAAACATGTTAATGCATTTCAACAGGACATTCAAGCCCCCTGAACCTTCGGGGCCCTATGCAATGGCATTCCTTGTATAACCTTATTTACGCCACTGGGTCTCTGCCCATACTAGAACTGAAGGTAAGATTTAAGATTCAAAGAAAATTCAATGACAGAAAAACCGCAGGCTTGTGAATTTAATGCCAAAGGTCATTCAGTATTATAGAATTATGAATCAGACATAATTTCAGGAATGAAAAATCAATCCAGAAGGCACAAATTCTAATTCTAGGGATTGCCCAAACTGAATTCAGTCCTTATCTAAGTGTGCCATGCAATATTGATATTGCCTCAGAACATTGGTAGATATAATTTAAAAAAATATATAAGCATTAATTGTCATATGAGCAGTATAGACTGATTTCATCCTTTGAGGAATACAATATCGAAATCTGTAAATACAGTCAAAAGTCGTTAATCCGGACTCGTCAGGACTTCGGCGATTCTGAATTATAGATCATCAGTTAGAATCTGGTAAGATGGCATGCAGAAATTCTAAAATTAAAAATAAGAAACTGTAATTTATGAAATAAAGAACAATTATGATCTAAAGGGTATTAAAATTTACAAAAAAAAAAAAAAAAAAGCTTAATATTTATTTGTTTACTTTATTAAACATTTCTTTCAATGTAAATTGTTTAAGTTGCTTCGTTTTATGTGATAATACTTTCTCTTTAATTCTATAAACAGACATAATTTCTTGTTCAGTTATAAAATTCCGCTGTTCAAGTCCTATAATTGCTGTGTCGAGAATACCGACTAATTTGTCAATCGAAATTTTTTCGTTTTCAATAACCTCTGTGTCACTTTCTTCACTATCAGAAGCGAATTATAATGACTAGGAATTTGATTTAAATCATATCAGAGATGGAGTACATCGAGATGAAATACTACATTTAGTAAGGAATTATAAGCCGAAAAAATAAAAACATCTGCCCTGAGGATAAGGATAGTGCTGACAGAACTTCAGTTCATTGCGCGCCACGGCGTCCCTCTTCCCTGCAGAGCAGCATGAAATTGATAAACAGATTTCGGAATGGTTAGAGAAACAAAGGATATGTCTTTATCCATTTTTTACAGCAATTCCACTTTTTGTTTGATGGACATCGAACATACTTTCACTTTGTAGATCCTTTGGGAGCTCCAGCATTGGAAATTCTATTTGACATAATCGAAAGTTCAAGCTTACTTTTATAAAATTGCTCTAACAGTCTACAAAAAATAATAAGCCAGATCCAATTCGAAGATTAAGGACGCAATCTGCAACATTAACTGAAATAGATAATTAGATAATTTTAGCTTATACCGTCCGTTTACATTAAACGTGCATGCGTAAACGTATTATGCGCATGCGCACACGTGTATGCACAGCCGTAAAGGTCTTGCGCGCATGCGTAAACGCCTATGCACATGCGTTAACACAACGCATGCACAGAAAGTTTGTAGCTTTGAGGTCCGGATTATAGATGATTCCGGATTATGGGTGTCCGAATTAACGACTTTTGACTGTAATTTAATTCATTATACATTCTTCATATTGTATACTGAGATAAGTATAGTAGCTTGGGCAATTATTTTAAATTTTATCTTTATGAATATTTGCTGATGCAAATTTAAATGGTGGAATGGCTAAAGTTTTGAAATATTGGTAGTTCAACATTAATTGTATTTCTGGCAAATAAATAGAATGGCTCAATTTTGTCCTTTTTACATTCTGCGTAAAAAGTCTTCCACAAATACTTTTATTCTCAATAGGAATTTTAAGTGCTTTACCATATTCCAGTCCAATCTGATCTTACATAAAATAATTATTAAAAGGTTTTTATAAAAATGGTTTATGAAGAGATATTGTGCAAAACCTTTAGTAATTTAAAATGGTTTCTAATATTAAAAATGTTTTAGAATAATTTTTATTAGTTAGATTTTAGACCAGGGTTTCTCATTTGGGTTGATGAATTTTTAAAGGGTCTCTATGATGGTCAACGATTCGATATACAAATATGCAATGACAATTGATCAGCACAATTAAGATTCCACTGACTGTAAAAAAAAAGTATTCATAAAAAAGGATAAGTAATAGTATACTGATATAAAACCTTCTTATACAAATAAATCAAGTCATATTCAAAACATATGAGTGCACTAAGTTTGGTAATTTATAAATCATCTGAGAGAAATATCTCAAAATTGAAGACGTTACCAAACCAATATTATAGAATTGTCTTCCTCTTACTTACCAGAAAGAAGCTTTAGTCAAATCAACAACTTACTACGGGAAGCAAGAAACAAGCTGAGAATTAAGCAGTTTTATGCCAAATATTTAAAAAATTATTTCAATACATCAAGTGCAGCCATTACATTCATTAAAATCAAACTCTGGGGCAGTTATAATCTGTGATTTTGCATCCTGTTTATATCTCTAAAGTTCAAAATAATAATAAAGCATAAATCTAAAAAAATATTTTTTTTTCCAAATCTGTTATGCATATTCTTAATCTACTTCTATAATCTTTGAGCTATGTATACACAATTATTTGTATTGATACTATGTTGTATGCTATATATAGTAGAGAAAAATATAAAAGGGTTAATGAAGAAAAAGGCTGGGAATCCTTAATTTAAACTATAAATGTTTAAAAAAGTACTTTGCTTTACAGGGCTCATTCTTTGTACTTTCAGATGTTATGCAATATATATAAAGAATGAAATCTTATAGAAATATGTGTGGGTACTTATATTAATTTGTCTGTAGAAAAAAATCAGAGTAAACGACAAAATTATCTACAATCAAAAGCTTAATTGCACAGAAAAATACAGTTTTTCATGAATTGAAACTAAACAGTGTTTAAAAAATTGAAATAATGTAAAAGTTCAACTGAGAAAAGTTAATAGTATTGGATATGAGTTCTACATTTCCAGTGTGTATAGAAATCAGGGTTGTGCTCTTCTGTTATTGGGACCACATCCGGAAATGTATGTATACAAAATGTACATAATATATTTTGATTTATATATACAAATTCTGCATATTTACTTCTTAAATGTATTTTATATTTTCTGTTTGGTTTACTTTTACATACATACTGACATAAAATTTTGATTGAAAATAAAGTTTCTCAAGTTCACTTCTAAATACGTGAGTAATTTTTTCTTTCAGGCAAACGATTCCCTTTTTTTTTTTTTTTTTTCTTTTTTGTTTTTAACTCACTTTATTCTCATATGAGTTTACCACATTAGGAGGAAAAAACCATAAATTAATAATAAGCATCTTCAAAAGTTTGTTAATTTTCTATACTATTTTTCTTTCCGAAATGAAATTTTTTGTCCTATGACATAAACAGCCTGAAATTTTCAAACAATTTTTTGGATTAAAGGCTCTAAAAATGAGAATAAATAATATTAATTAAAAAAAAGCTATATAAACTTAGTATACGGATCAGTCATTCTCTTGGAAATGCTTTGCTCACTTTCCTAAATAATTGAAATGTATTTTCTTTGAGATAAAATGCCAACGTCGCGTGTGAATCTGTCACATGGCAACCGTTTTTGCCTGATTCATCTAGCTTTAGTTTCTTTTTGTAACAGACCTTCAAGGCCATTGTGCACAGAATACCCATTACTTCTGATATGGAACTGGTGATAAGAATTACCATGACCATTACTAATATTTACAAAACTTTTGAAAATATTCAGCAATTCACGTAGTATCAGTGTTAAACATATATCACTGCAAGTTCCAGGAACTTTTAACACAACTGTATTCTACGTACAGTAGATACATCTGGTGGATAGAGAATACAGTTTATGAAATTGTATTTTGTATCCACCAGTTGTTTACTAACACATAGTACTTTTAAGTTATACAGGGTTGGACAAAAATATGGAAACACCTCATAAAATGCATGTTTGAGCTGAAAGGTTTATTCTTAAAAAAGCTATCGGTGGCACTGATGTGTTTGCTCACTAACACCACTTGCAAAACATCCTCAATATGTCGCAAGTACAATTTGTTATCGAAACAATGTTCTGTGCAGTTGTTAGTGCATCATGTTGGAACTAAATGAATCCGAATGTGGGCAAATTGTAGCTGAAGTGTTTGGTGTTTGAAGAAGCACAGTATTTAAAATTTTTTAATTACAGTAAGACTGGAAAAATAGCATTCTCTAAATCGAAGCACAGACGAAAATGTTTGTTTAATGATCCTGACAGACGATCATTGAAGAGGAATTTGATGAAAAACAAGAAGACTACAGTCTCAAATTTGACTGCTGAATTGAATGTCACACTCTCAAACTCTACCCTATTGGCACCGAAACAGTATGAAAGGAGCTCCACAAGCAGGGTCTTTTTGAGCGAGCTGCAATTCAAAAGCCACTGATCAGAGATAATTAATTAGAAAAGTAGAATGCCTTAAGAGGAGAAATAAAATTTGGACTATAAAGCAATGGATGATGTATTTGGTCAAATGAGTCTTGCTTCACACTGTTTCCGACTTCTGGGCAAGTTTATGTCTGGCGAGGCAAATGCTGTCTCAAGCATATGATGGACACTGTTTGCTGCCAAGAGTCAAACATAGTGGGGGTTTGGTCATGGTTTGGGCAGCCATATTATGGTATTCCATGGGGACACTTCATTACTGTCAAGGATTATGTGATCACTTTTGCTGATAATGTCCATCCCATGGTATAAATTTTCTTCCCCAATAGTTCCAAAATAACAAAGCTTCTGTTCACTGATCTCACATAGCCCAGGACTGGTTTCTGAGCATGAGGGTGAACTTCCTTGTTCTAGCATGGCCACCACAATCACCAGATATCAATATTATTGAGTCTTTGGAGAGAAATCCATGTGAGCTCTATCCACCGCCATCATTATTAACCATCATTGTTTACAGGAAGAATGGTACAAGATCCCCTTGCAAAGCATACAAGACCTCTATTAGTCCAAGCCTGCAAGCTGTTTTGAATGCCAACACTTTTCCTGCACCACAGCAGTGTGTTTTTATTTCCTTGTTTCCATATTTTTGTGCAACTGCTATATTTAATAAAATACTTTATACTGCTTTGCATATTGTGTTTTTGTTATGTCTTTGTCTCTCTATTCTATCTACTACAAGTGGTGTGTCACATTAAGGTTTCCGTTTTAAAAATGGTTCATATCAGTCTTCTGTACCTCCTCTCAAACTTTGTATAAGGAATTTTGAGACAGCCTGTGTATATTTATTATAGTTATTGTTTATTAGAGGTTTGATGTGAAGTTATTACTTTACATTTTATGGTACTTCCTTTTTAAAGTAGCCACATCAATCAGTCACAAAATTGGCAAACGTAATTCTGAAATTTTTAATATGCAACATATTTGATTATGAAACTATTTTGATTAGTGTTGTCCATGTATTATCAGTCCAATATTTCTTTTTACTTTTAAAATATTTACCATTTTTAATTTATAATTAATTAGAAAAGTAGTATTTTTGTTTTATTTATAATGTAATATATTTGTTGTATTTATAATGTAATATATTTGAATTCCATTACAAAAGTGTAAGTAGTTTCAGTATAACATTTTAGCTAATCAGCAAAATTTTAGCTTCATATACATTAATTAAAGACCTTGCAACAGATATTTCCTCTTGTATCTTGAAATAAAACATTTTAATTCTTATTGATGCAAATACAGGGATAATTTAGACATCTATTTTTCACGTATCTGTATTTAATTTTTTAAGTATTAAAAATTTGTTTTTCAGAGTTTGATGGCTTAACTATTGCTTATGAAATCAAGTTTAATAATAAGGGCAAATATAGGAGAAAAAAGGAAAAAGAAAAAGAAGAAAGAAAAAGTGCTGCTCTTGGTCCTTTGGTAATATTGATCTTATAACAGTTTGGCTGTTTATAACTTTATACTATTTTATATATTAGATTGTTCAATAGGAAAAACAAAATCATTTGCATATATTAGATTGTTCATTAGGAAAAACAAAATCATTTGTATATATTAGATTGTTCATTAGGAAAAACAAAATCATTTGCATGACTTGTAGCATTGTTGTGGTGGGTATGTTAGACAATGACCTTAAACTACTGCTGGATGCAGTGACTAATTAAGCCTCTAGTAAGGCCGAGATAAAATTTTAATTTGGGTCCCATTTATATAGGTTGCTTGTAAATGAAATCTGAGGTCAGCAGCTGGCCTCCTAAAGTAGTTATTATACAAAAGAAAACGTGTATATCAGTTTTAATGATTCCAGTTAATGCAGTGTCACAGGTTCAGCTAATAATTGTGTTTATTATTACTTTTAAAAAAATTCTAGTTTTAAGAAATAGTTAAGAACTGTGTAAATTTCAAAACTTTATTAGATACTTTTCTGAATATTGAAATTTTAAAGTAAATAGATGTGCGGAGGCTGAAAATTTTAGCATTTTTTGAAAAATCCCAAAGACTGGTAAATTATGTTTGAAATTCAGAATAAAAATGCTACCTATCTTGCAGTGCCAGTATCAGCTGGAAAGGACCAAAGGAATGCAGACAGAGAAAGTTTGCAATGTTATAGTGTAGGAGCAACCTTTTGAAGGCATTGCCTTCAATATCCTGGGACCTCTGCCAGGAACTGCTTGCTGTTGGCAATAAGTACATCCTCATTGTGATTGATTACTTCACCAAGTGGCATGAAGCATATCCTATTCCTGATCAAGAGGCTGTAGCAGTAGCAGAAGTAATTATATAGCATTGGATTTACAGATTTGGAGTGCCTTTTCAGTCACATTCCAATCAGGAATTTCATCTCGGGTTATAAGCAAAGATGTCTGCAAGCTACTCGGTATCGACAAAACCAAAACGACAATTTCACATCTGTAGTCAGATGGCATGGTAGAGAGGCTTAATTGAACCGTCTTTAATAACTTCTTGCTTATAGTTTCCAGAAATGAACATTACTGCGATTAGAAGTTACCTGTGTTCTTACAGGCCTATTGCAGTGGGGCTGTAATAGGCACATGAAATTAATAGTGCGACTTTGCTGGCTATTCCCCATCGCAGGTGCTCTTCGGTTGGGACTTTTGTCTGTCTTGTGTTCTCTTGTTTGGCTGCCTTCCAGATGCACCTTCATCACCTGATGAGTACAGGAATGATGCACAATAACGACTCAGCTTGGTGACGGAGAAGATGAGGACCCAATGACATGAGACCTACAGAACATCGATTCAACGAAGATGACAAGGTGTGGTTATGCAATCAATTCGATTAAAAGGTCTCTTTCCTAAACTACAGTCACTCTAGGATTGTCCTTTCACAATCCTAAACAGGCTGAATGACATTGTAGTTCGTATCCATAATTCATCAAATTAAGCCTAATGCTATTAAGCTAGGCTAAAATTATACAACGTTATTCATTACGGTGGCCATAGAACATAGTCCTCATTGTGTATATAATGTAAATAGTATACAATACAAAGTTCAAAATCTGGATGTCCAATATCCAGAATGATCTAAAATGCAAAACTTCAAAACCGCCAACAACTTAATGCTTTACGCATATGCTTTTCATTTTTTTCCCCATTCGTAAAACATGTGTAGAGTCCCGATTCTTAATTTCCCTTCAGCACTAAATAAATACAGTACAAAGTCTGTAATCCGGACGTCCATTATCTGGAATGATCTATAATCCGAACCTCAAAGCCACAAACTTTTTTTTATATGCTTTTGCGCATGCGTGTTTAATGCTACGCATGCGAGTTTAATGTTTATGCATGCACGTTTAATGTTTACACATGTGCATTTAGCACAAAAAGCGAAGCAACTTAAGCAACTTACATTGAAAGAATGTTTAATAAAGTAAACAAATAAATATTAAGCTTTTTTTTTTATGTAAATTTTGATACCTTTTAGATCATAATTGCTCTTTATTTCATAAATTATGGTTTCATATTTTTAATTGTATAATTTCTGCATGCCATCTTACCAGATTTAAATTGATGATCTATAATCTGGAAAAACCCTTAATCCGGAATCGCCGAAGTCCCAACGAGTCTGGATTACGTACTTTGTGCTGTACCTCGTCATTAAAGAAAAAGGAACAATAATTTAGCATAAATTTGTGTGATCAATAATTTGGCCCTGCTTGGCATACATCTCAAACCGAAACATTCTAGATAGAAACACCTACTAATATTTTACTCATTGATTTTACACCTACTAATATTTTATATACCTGGCTCCAACCTGGCGAATCATTATTTATTATATTTTGCTTTCGCCACTGAATGTTTATCAACATGTGACAAGTAATGACTCATGCAGCGATGCCCAAACAATTTTTTTTTTCATATTAGTACATAAGAGTATGACATTCTTATGCTTGGCAATGATTACAGATATAAGTTAAATGCACTATAAAATACTGATAAGGAAAAATTTAACAAAAATTTTTCCGTATGCTAAAAATAGATTTTGTTAATGATACTCATTAAGCCAAAAGATTACATTAAGTGTTATTTGAATTAAGAATAACTGATTTGCTTTTCACGTAAACTCAGAGTTGGCACCAGAGATCGTATTGCCACACCGGGTGGCAGAATTTAGAAAAGACAAGATTTTTGGAATTTAGAGAAGCACCGAGTAACAAAATTAAAGGATGAAAATATTTTTAGAATTTAGGGAAAGCACTGGGATCCAAAATTTAGGGGCCACAAAAATTTAGAACATAGGGAGACACTTGGTAGCCAGAATTTAGGACCCGCAGAGACTGCACCCGGCAGTAAGAAATCTAGATAGATATTTAGTGCACGATAGGAGCAGGATGAAATTTAGGGGAACAACTTGTCTCTTGTCACCAATTTCATGATACATAGCCAATAATGTATAGCGAATGCTATTAAGCCAGGCTAAAATTATACTTTACTGATTCCAAGGAATATCAGCCAATATAGCAGATTGTGCTGTTCCTTAACTTTCTGATTTGATTCAATTATTTTTTGAAGGCTGTTTTTATTATAGCAATTTGATGAAAATTAAAGTTTCAGCTTTCGATCATGTTGAAAAGAGTTTCTAATTCTCGAGCTGCAACAGGATCTACAAAATGAAATCATATTTTGATGTACATTAAACAAAATGTGTAATTGCTGGGAAAAAAATGGATAAAGGTATATCCGTCTCAAAATTATATGAGGAGTATGGTATTAGGAAGTCATCTGTATATGACATAAGTAACTTTATGAATTTTTTGTGGATTCTGACACCCTACTCTCAACGAAAACAAAAAATATTCATTATGCTAAAAGGGAAGATCATGACAAATTGATAACTGAATGGGAAGCATTGCAGCGAGCGCTTGTCATTGGTCCGGTCAAATGCTAATGGCGCAAGCTAAAATATTTCAATAAGAAATGTACTTAGAAACTGAGTGCACATATTTGACAGATTGGTTAACCAAATTTAAAAATCGCTATAAAGCAATTAAGAATTTCAGGTAAAAATGCTTCAGCTGATATTATTTGCAGATGAATTCATTGAACTCATTAATATATATCTCTAGAACAAATTTATAACACTGATAAAACTGGTCTTTTCTGGTAATATATATTTGCAAAATACTTTGGCAACCTCTACAGAAAAGGCTCCGACTCGTGTCAAAGATTCCAAAGCAAGACTAGCAATTTTTGCATTGTGGACAACTGTTTAGCTTACTTCACTTAAAGTTTTAGTGAACAATAATGTATTTGTATTATTCTTTTTTCCAAATTGTACATCAATCAATCATTCAGCCGATGGATATCAGAATAGTGCACGTGCTGAAATGGAATATAAAGTAGAATTTTTTAAAATCTATGTTAAATTTCTTGGATAATAGCAACACTCTTCAAGAATTTTTTTAAATATTTTAGCATAAAATCTTTGTGGGAGGATGTGTCTCCAGATACTTTCAAAAATGCTTGGCATAATTTATTGTCAGCTAACATGTTTCATAGTGAGGTTGACGAATATGATAGCTGCGAATCTGAAGGTTTTCAAATATCGCAAACCAAAGGCTAAATTTTCCACTTAATGGAATTTTTAAAGAAATGTGGAGAAGCGGTAATAAATGAAGATGATACAATGCAAGTTTTTCATTATGTTGAAATTGCCCCAATTATCAATCAACGGACGCCAAAATATGTAGTATGGTTCTATATCCAGAAAGTACCACTACCGATAGTGAAGAAAGTGTGAGAGAAGTCATTAAAAACGAAACAATTTCGATTGACAAATTAGTCAGAATTCTCGGCACAGCAATTACAGAACTTGAACAATGTAACTGAATAAGAAATTATGTCTGTCTATAGAATTAAAGAGAAAATATTAGCACAAAAAAAGCAACTTAAACAACTTACATTGAAAGAAATATTTAATAAACTAAATAAATAAATATTAAGTCTTTTTTTTTTTCAGATTTTGTTACCCTTTAGATCATAAATGCTTCATTATTTCATAAATCACGATTTTATATTTTTTATTGTATAATTTCTACATGCCATCTTACAAGCGTTAAACTGAGGATCTAATATCTGGAAAAATCCGGAATCACAGAAGTCCAGACTATGGTACTATTTATATACGTAGCTGTAAATTCATGCATTTATGTTTTGATTTAGTGTTTGATTTGTTTATTTATTGAAATTATTGTTTTAGTATAGCACTCATTTTCCTTAGTTGTAAGTATGGCTTCCTGTCCAGAATTGTACTGTGTGGGACTTTCAGTCTTTGGGAACACGGCAATGTAACAAATTTCGTGAATATGTAAATAATTTTAGTGAAATTATATGTGTATTCCTAGTATTCTTTATATAATATAACATGAAATGCTCGGTGGCCGGGGGAGGGCAAATACTAAGAGCATGATTCCCAGTTATTAGGGCTGGAGAGAGCGTCAATTTCCCTGTTATTAGTTCAGAGCTGAATTCAGAGCTTTGAGATATCTGTTAGAGCTTCGCCTTTTATATGCACTGTTTTTAATTTTCTTAGAAGTTTGAAGTGTAACTACTGATTGCATTCTGTGATACTGTGAAGAGCCGTACAAGTATTTTTGTGGAAAGTTCCAGAAATCTGAAGTGTTTCTTTTCGTAGAATAAATTTTATCGAGCTATTGTGGGTTCTGTGTGCATTAAATCTATTATGAATCCTTATGCATGCAACAATATATAACCAATAAACAGTCACTTAGCTAAGTAAATTATAAATAATTTGACAATTTTACAACAAAGTATGTTAGAAAATTTCCTGAAATTTTGAGGAATCAATTTTAATGGAGCTGTGAAATTATTTGCATCAGTTAGAGTATTGTACATTGTATATATATATATATAAGCGATGCACAAAAAGTTGCAAATTATTCTGCTAATTTCGAACAGAATGTTAAAAATATTAGCAGTAATATCAGTATAAATTGGCAATAAAAATAATGTAAACCCTAACTGTATGTGATAGGGCAACACTATTTTGTAATCTTCTAAGCTTTCAAAATGCTTCTAATTTTTATCAGAGAATCTGTATTTGGGGATAAAAAATTTCATATATGTATTTTATGAATTATCTGTAGCATTTTACTAGCTAATGTTGAATTAATATATATATGTGAGGTAAGAAATATGTAATTCTGAATTGTAGGTTAAATTAGTAATAGCTCCTTAATTCCTCTTTTTTAATTTGGACACTTCCCCTCTCTCTATTCTAAAAATAATAACTTTTCCAAAAGTGTGTCATATCTAAAAATTAAATCCACTTTATGTCATCTTAACCATTTGCATTTTGTTCTTAGCCAATCAGATTAACAAAA
The DNA here is from genome assembly GCF_044657685.1 of Stegodyphus dumicola. Lineage (NCBI taxonomy): Eukaryota > Metazoa > Arthropoda > Arachnida > Araneae > Eresidae > Stegodyphus > Stegodyphus dumicola. The sequence continues at coordinate 180,770,480 of NC_140768.1, forward strand.
AATTTTACTATAAATACTGCTGCAATCCAACTACGTTCTCTCTTTTGCTGCCTAAACTTGCTTGCTAAAATGACATTTCTTCACTTATCGGCATTCTTCCATTGTTCTAAAATGTGACTCCGAATACAAAATTGTGGGACGCATTTTAGCACCTCTAGTGTTGTACCAGTTAAGAAAAAATGTGTTTCTGAAGAATTGTTCCTATTAAAAAATAAAAATAAGGTTTTTAACCCCCAAGCCATTTGTGATGTTTCCTCCAGTCATCATCTGTACAACAGTCTTCTCGGCTATGTTAAAAAGAGAATTGGTGTATATTCCCAAATTAAGTTATTGTAATAATAAGTTATCTGCATTACATACACAGAATGTTTCATATTGAATGAGACAGAAAGAATAGGCAGAATTAGCTCTTGAAACTACAATTATACAGGTTTTATCTGGAACAGGGAAAATTCTTCCGTTATGAAATCACAGCTAGAGTCACTGTTAATTAAAATGGTGCCATCCATGCAGGAGAAAGCGTACTGCATTTAGCAATACGCAAAAGCATTATAATTTATCATCGTTCAAAGGCTTTTTCGCATGAGATATGGTGAAGAACCGCATCATCACAATTGTAAATGCTGGGTGAAGCAATTTCAGGTTATGTGCTGCTTGTGTAAGAAAACCAGCCTAAAGTGGTTGAAAAAAATTTATGAACCGCTTTTAGGAAGTCCACAAAATCAACATGTTCTGCAAGTTCTGAACTCAATGTGCCTCATGTAATGTCCATAACAGTGTGTTATGGAAATGTCTACAATTCTAGTCATACACTTTCAGATGGTGCAAGCGTTAAAACCTTTGATAAACTGTTGCATAAAGCTTTCTGTTAGAATTTGCAAATGAAGTTTCTGGTAGATGCAGGTAAGACACTCAAAAATCACGAGATTTTTCTCAACGACAAAAAAACTTTTTAAATGATAAAAATATATTTTTTAAGAATGAATTAACTTTTAAACAACTCTGAAAGTTCAGTTACTAATTCTTAAACGAAAACAGTATAAAAATACTTACTTATAAAAAACATTTTTATTACTTGCATCTTTAAACAAAAAATAATACTTTAATCAGTTTTTGTGCAAAAATACTATTAACAGTGGCAGTCAACATTTATTGGTAAAGAAGCTGCTCCTTTTTCAGCTGCTAAATTTAAGAGGTGATAGGTGCACCTCATAATTTGCAAATCTGAAGCTTCTTTTTTTAAGATACCTGCAACACCAGTCTTCAAACCTACCATTACTGGTGCATTATCAGCACCAAACACAGAAATTATCCAGAGGAATTGCATTTTAAATCTTTAATAATTAGCTGTGGTTTAATAAAACCTGTCGAATGGCCTTCTAAGGTGGGAACAGAATGTAAACTACACTCAGTTTCTGAAGGAACTGGATTAAAATAAGAAACAACAATTGGATACAGTTTTGAATCAGTATTGTTACGAATTTGGTATTTAATTAGCTAATGTTGGTAGAATTATAAATTAAATTGTTTATTCCCCGTGCAGTGTAGCGCGTGACAAATATTAAAGGAAAGCTAAGCCAGAAAATTAAAAATACAAGAGCATGTGCATTTAACATTTAATAAAGAAATATCTCTTTTTGATTTCGAGAAAGTTCCAGAAATTTCTCACGCGCGATTTAAAATCTTATAAAAAGGAAAAACCTCTCAATTCAGTTAGTTAGCTTGTTGTTGTATTAACAGTTTGTTTAGAAAACTGCTCTTGTTGACTAGCGAATTCACGGATTAGCTTTCTTTAGCTGTTTTGAATTAAGTTCTCTTGAACGTTTGAGTAGCTAAATAACTACTTAGAGATACTGTAATACTGCACGAATATCTGAGGAAATTTAAGAATTTTTGTTGTGATAATAATAAATTTTGTTCATTTTTCATCAGACTTGTGCATTCATTTCATAACAAACCCGTATGCATGCAACAGTATTATTGCTTCCATCCATAGAGAGGCAGAATGGAGCTTTATCAATGCAGTTAATAACTGAAGATTTATTTCTCATACCCATTTCCTTAACAATTGCAGCCGTTTTGGTCCTTGCACTTTAATATTTCTTAGCGATTTCGCTATTGGGAAACAATTTTCTAAATAAAGCTGCAGCATGATCCGATGCATTCAGTAGCAAGTTGTGCTCAAGTGAAAAGGCAGAGAACAGACATCGGTATTAATTACTTTTTGGTCCTTTGTTTCCACGGTAAAATCTAATTATTATTATTATTTTTTTTTTCAACAGAATTACTTTTGTCCTTGTTTATTCATGTACACACATGTTTGAGAACATCGGCTCTTCCACCATGCGAAATTGAAAAATCGCAATGACAAACAGTACACATTGCAAATGTATTACATTTTCTTGTGGAAATAGTAAAAGGAAAGTCATCTGTGTACGATTTTTGAAAAGTGCATGAGCATTTTTCCTTTTTCGCAGACATGACTAACACAAAAGATCGTAATTTCTTAAGCTATTTCTCGAAAGCATGTGTGCTCACACCGGTCAATGACAAGATGAATGAAATAACAACCAAAGAAAGTATAACACATATTCTTTGTAACAGCTTTGATCTTGGTTTCTGCTCATTGGCAGCTAGTATTGAGCCAAGATACATAAAAATCGGGAGAAATTTTAAGAATAAGAAAAAAGTCTGGAGAAATCCATTGAAAATCAGATTGGTGGGAGAACGGTCTGAAATCGGGAGTCTTCCTCCTAAATCGGAAGAGTTGAAACTCTGTAGATGGTTTAGTGAACAGACTCATGTTTATGTATGAAGCTACTTTTCATATTTCTGGCAACATTAATCACCATACGTTGTAATTTTGGGGGACGGAAAATCTGCATGGTGTAATAAATAGTACATGAGCGTGATTTTCCGAAAGTGAATATTTTCTGCGCCTTTTCCAGCAATTGTAGGTTTGGTCCTTTTTTTCTTCATGGAAAATTTGATTAACAGGTACATTTACCAAGATATGCTATTAGAGTGGTTGTTCTCTCAATTGAAGGAAGCGGACCCAGCTTCATTTTGTAGCAAATTCTGCTCCACCACTTTGCCATAAAAACATGCACCAATACCTGAGTGATAGTATATCCAATGTGTAGGGTATGTATTCACAGGCATGCTTTCTTTTTGTCCCATTTAATATGAAACATCCTGTGTATATATATTTGTATTCACGATTATTTTTCTTTCATATTTTCTGTAGTTTGAGGCTTACAGACTTTCCCTCATAGAAGTTTGTTTCTAAATATGAAAACCTTTATAATTGTTAAAATATTGTGTTCTCTCTTGCACTTTTTCATGGTCTTTTATACATATGTTTAGCTGTAATTTAGTGTGTATTTGTTTATCACTGTACATTTTTTTATATACAGGTTGACAGAGAATGCTCAAAATGTGGAAATCAGAATATGACATATGCAACTCTACAAACTCGATCTGCTGATGAAGGGCAAACAGTTTTTTATTCGTGTCCTAACTGTCAGTACGTTATATTTTTTGTATTTATACAATTTGAAGTATGTTTTCATTGGTTTTGAATTTTTTTTTAAATTCGTGTATGTTTGTGAAACACATTTATTTATTTTGTTTTAGACATCAAGAACATGAAAATTCTTAAATCAATGTGGATTATTTACCATTTTGTGATTAAAGAATTTGAGAATTTCATGAGGAATGAAAGATACAGTCCTTGAATGATGTTGTATAGTAAATTTGGGTTTATTTCATATAGTTTTATATTGTATATATAATAAAATTTTTCATAATTTGAGCATTCATTTGATTTTTTCATTTTAATATGCATTTTTGTAAAGGGCTTATTATATTTTACTAAAAACATTGGGACTTGTACAACTTTTTTAAATCAGTCACAAAATCAGTGTTCTTCTGCTGTGTAAATAAAGCCCTGAAGAAGAGTTTGCTGCTTAAATTTAGCCGGAACCTGGCTAATGAAACTTTCCAGTTTTTAATTGATATCTTAATTCCAGCTGGAATGCACTAAAACCACAAACGAGATGAGCTGTAGACTTTCTCTGCTATTATATCATAGGTTCTCAACTGGGGGAGTGGATTCGGTCAGTCCGACTCTACTTGCTTCCTGTTGTGCTGTTAAAAAATTATGTAAATCTAAATAAATGTGCATACATTTTTCCAAGTTTTGAAAAGAGAGGGGACAGTGATCGTCTAGCAATGGTAAAAGGGGCATGGGGCAGCAAAAGAGAACCACTGTATTGCATTAATTTGCAATATCAGTAAAAAATACTGTTATTTCTTTTAACATTTTGCAAGACGGATATTAGCTACTAAATTAACCTTTGAATCGAAATTTGACGTAAATTTAAAGGTTCCTCCCCCCTCCAGTGACTTTGGAAACTTCTTTTTAGGTGACAAGATACAAATAAAATAAATTGAAAGATAAAATCATTTTAAATCTAAGTATATGAGATGTAAGGTTTGCTAGTCAAGAGACCTGAAAACTGAAATGCATGATGTGTTGTGGATAATGCAAAGTAATGTGAAAGATACAATATCTGTTTCTGTGTTATTCCCAAATCTAAAGATTTTTTTTTTATCAGATTTGAGCGATTAAAATTAACAGGTGTAAAACTAGATATCTAACAAACTTTTCATAAAAGTTCTGATATATTTGTGAATGTGATGATACAGAGTTAAATATTTATATAAAGGATGATCATAGCTGTCAGACACAAGGCAATCTTGTAATTTGGAATGGCACATCACAGTCTTCTTGGTATTTCCATAATGTGTGTTTTCATTGATGCTTTGACTCTGCACACAAACTCAATAAGTGGGTTATGTCTGTTTCAAAATACAGTGGTTATCTGGATATCAATCTGCTATGTTTCATCTGTCTCCTGAAAAATCACTAATATATATACCAAGGTAAGGTCATGTCCAGGATTTCAGAACTATGAAAAGTCACCTAAAATTTCAGTATCTAATTGCCAGAAGTTAAGCGATTTCTGAATTTGTTTATCCTCGTATAGCAAATCATCATTAGTTTCAGTTTCTGTTAAAAATTTCAGTTTTTCCATATGAGAATATTACGCACCATATAGAAGAGATATATTTTTAGAGATCACTTTTTATATTATTCCATGAATTTTTTTAACATAACAAAGAATTTATAAAAGCACAATTTTATTATAAACTTTGCAGCAGCAAAGGATAGATTTGATTTTACAATTTGATTTTTTCACTGTTTTAAGAGACCTTACTATTGACATGTGGGCACTTTTCATGAAGAAATAAATTTTATGTTTCTCAAATTCAAACCAAAAATATTACTGAACATAAAACAGTGCCACTATCTAATTGACCTTGTAATGAAAACTTCTGTTATTGTAAGTATCTCAGTGTCATATCTATGTGCATACTACTACAACTAATTTCTTTCATTCTGTTTTTATTGATAATTAGATACTGCTCTATAACTGTCTCATATTTATTTGAGTAAAAGTTAAGCAAAAAGCTTTTATTAATTAATTTTAATTTGGCAGCTATGGAATTCATATAGAAATACTAATTCAGAAGTCAAACAACAAAAATCAGCGTTAATTTACAAAATTTTCACAGGACTAGTTTCGATGGTTTTACCGAACCATCATCTTCAGCTGCAAAACCGCAAATGAACAAGACCTGTAAACCCTCGATTCCAAAGATTTTGGCTCCTATCGAAAAAGCTTTCAAGTTCAGTAAAGTTTCAGATTCACAGAAAGAAATGATTAGGCATCTTATCGCTCATAATGTGAAATTCAATAATAAACCTTTGAAATCAAATCTAACTGCGAGAGAAAGAGCTACAATGCGCGAGATTCATTCTAACCCGGATATTGTCATTTCAAAGGCCGACAAAGGTGGCCAGATAGTCGTCATGGATAAGAACACTTACATCGATGGTGTCACTAAACTCTTAAACGAAGGACCATATAATCCGATCCCTAAAGATCCTTCACCTTCGGACTTATCCAAAATAAAAACTGCGATCAAATCTTTGCAAATCATTTCAAGCAACTTAAAACATTCGCTTATCCCATCTGTTGCGAATTGTGCCAGATTATATGCTCTTCCCAAAATTCATAAAAGTGGTATTCCTTTCCGCCCTATTGTATCAAATTTAGGTACTGCCTCGTATCCATTAGCTAAATATTTAGTTTCTAGATTTTCCACTCTATTAGACAATAACATTTACACCATAAAAAATTCAATAGAGTTTGTAAAAGAGGTTAAAAACATTTCTCCTCGTAATTTACTCATGGTTTCTTTTGATGTAAAATCATTATTCACCAATGTCCCAGTGGAGGGTGCATTAAGATGTCTAGAAACCAGACTTCGCGAATTTCATTTCTCTTGCATCGAAATTGATGAGCTAATTTCTCTCACTCAATTCTGTTTGAAACAAACACATTTTGTTTTCCAAAATAAATATTACAAGCAAACTGAGGGATTAGCCATGGGAAGCCCCCCCTCAGTCCCATCCTGGCTGATATCTACATGCATTATTATGAATCAAAATTGTTTGAAACTTTAAACTTCCCGGCATGGTTCCGCTACGTAGACGATACTTTTACCCTGTTTGAAGGTAATAAAGATGATTTAAATAGAGTTCTTTCAACAATGAATTCTATTGATCCTGCTATTCAGTTCACTTTTGAACTTGAGACTTGCAATTCTCTTCCGTTTCTCGACATTCTGGTCACACGTAACACATCCAACTTCAGTACTACAGTTTACCGTAAACCTTCATCGGTTTGCCTTCCACCACACTTTAAATCATGTCATCCGACTAAACAAAAGTTAGCTTCATTTTATTCCTATGTTTTCCGTGCTCTTCAAGTTTGCTCCTCCAAACTAGCCCTTGATGAAGAACTAAATTATTTAAAAGCAATAGCTATTGACAGGGGCTTTTCACTCAACATTATTAATCAAGCAGTTAAAAAATTCTCATCTCAACACACTAAAAGCCACACTCTTATTTTAGGAGATTATAAAAATTCTGTTGTCATTCCCTTCTTTCCATCAATTGGCTATAAAGTTGCACATATTTTGCAGAAATTTAACTTTCGGGTTGTTTACTCTCTCATCAATAAAATTCCAACTTCTATACTCAAGGACCCCAGTCCGGATATGAATTCCTGGGGTATTTATAGGATTCCTTGCCAGTGCGGTTTAATTTACATTGGCCAAACTAAGAGAGCCTTAAAATTTTGCGTCAAAGAACATGAGGCATATGTTAGAAAAAAGGAAACACAGAAGTCTTCTGTTGCTCAACATTGTTGGTCCGAAAATCACACTTTCAATTTTTCTGCTGCCAAAATTATTCAAAAAAGCATTATTATGAAGGCTTTTTTGAATCAATCAATGATCAATTTTTCTGCTGCCAAAATTATTCAAAAAACATCTTCCATTGGAGAACGGGATTTTCTAGAGGCATTTCACATTCATAAAAATCTTTCTGTTCTAGTTAACGATCCTAATTCCAATCCAAATTTGCCTTCGGCTTTTAGAGAAATTATGTTTTAGTTCTGGTTTCGCCAACAGATGGCGCCACTTGCTTATTCTTGTCCAGGCTTTCTTATCTTATCTAAACATTATTTCCTATCTTGTTCATTTGCGTTTTTTGCAGCTGAAGATGATGGTTCGGTAAAACCATCGAAACTAGTCCTGGGAAAATTTTGTAAATTAACGCTGATTTTTGTTGTTTGACTTCTGAATTAGTATTTATTTGGCGTGTTATTGTGTCTTAATCATATAGAAATCTTTAATTAAATTCAATCATAACATGCTTGGCTTAACAGAAATATAAATTTGTTAAAAAAACAGGAACACACATTTGTTTTTGAAATTCATAATTTTTATTTATTATTTTGAATATTTCTCCCTTTCCCAACTTCGTTTTTAATATAGTCAATGAAACGCTTACAAGAGAAGCAAATGATCATAGTCTCAGCAATTAAAATTTTTGCATAATTATATATAGGATTATAAAGTTAATAAATGTTATAAAAAATCATGCAGCTCCTCAAAAAATATGCAAAAAAGTCAAGGTTGATTTTCTGAATATTACTTCAATTTCTCTTTTATAAATCAAATTCTGATAGGCTTGATTTGTGGATACTTCCAGCTGATATCAGACCAAAATTAGTGAGTAATACTACATATTTCACCTTTCACCAACATTGCCATATATAATGCATTACCAACCCAAAAACTACTACAAGCTATTAAAATTGCTAAAAGTTTACCTATGAATTATTTATTAATGCTTAAAAAATGAAATTATTGAGTGTATAAAGTGATGAAAATGAATTAGTAAGTGAAGATTTAAATAGCAACATAATAAAATGTGTTAAATCTGCAGACAGAAAAACAAGAATCAAGATTAAATCAAGAATCATTTGGAGTCAGGCTGATAAATTTTTAAAATACATTTAAGAAATTCACAAAATAAATAAAAGTTTTATATATCTGAGAAATAATAATCTTTCACATTCTAAAGAAATTTTCTTTTAAATTAAGTGCAGAATCTTTGAAGCAGGTGAGAATTTTGACTTCATGCTACTTAGTGATGAGTTCAGAAAGCAAAAGCTGATTAAATGTCATTAAAATATGAATATATTTATTTGGTAATAAGTTTGATTCATTAAACATGTCTTCAGAATTTATCATATGCAATTTTTAAGACTTATTTACAATTTTAAGACATTTTATTACAATTTTAAGACTTATTTATCATATAGTCAAAAAAGTCATTTTGCAATATTTAATTTAATCTATTGATATGGCATCACATTTAAATCCTGAATATGCCAGATTATTGAACTTTTGCTGTATTTGTTCTTGACTTCATTCTAGTTTCAGCAAAAGGGGTTCAAAATACTTAAAATGTAAATTGTGTGTGTTAGAACTGAAAGTGCTAAATCTTAAATCAAAAATGAGCTATTCTGTTATGTTTGTAAATACATATCAGTTTAATAATGCTTTAATCTAATAATTTACTAAGAATTTAAGGTGGTATGTGATGTTAAAAAAATTCAGATAATCATTTAAGAAAAGATACAATTTATTTTAAAAAAGATGGTATATTTACACTGATATCAAATCATAATAATTCATACTGTACATTTTAGATACCAAATCCCAGATATGTACAAGAAATTATAATTACAGTAGAAAACCTAAAAGCATTAGAGCAAAAATATACTTGAGATTTTTCAGCTGCCTTTTGATTACCATAACAAATATATTAAACAAAAACAGTATAAGTAGATTTGAAAAACAAATAATACATAATATTGTGCGATTTTAACGAGTAATATATATATATTGGAAGACACTCAAAAGAATGAGTTAACTTATAGGAATTTGCAAGTCTAAATATGTAACGAAAAATCTCAACTTTGCACCTAAATTTGCTGAGATCTTTCAGTATTTATTATTTTGGTAAAAATATTTACACTGCAAATGAAAATTATAAATTAATGAACCAAAAAACAGTTCTTTGCTATTGTGCTTCAAATTGCAAGTATTCTAATGAAAAGAATATGATCCATATTCTCATGTTATTCTAATAAACAAAAATTATGTAGTGAATTTTTAAAAATATTATAGTTCTGAATTCATAGTATTATGAAGTTGATTACCACCTTTGATAGGAAGTAAAATTGAAAGTTTTTAAAATTTAAAGGTGGGAAAGCACAAGCTTTAGTATAAAAATATGCTTAAAAATTTTCTATTACATTCAAACTATTCTTTTGTAATCACATATGTTTCTCTATTTTAAAATAGTATCAGTTTCACTTGAATGAGCAAAGTACTGTAAGAAAACATGACAAATCACTAGCAAACATCTTACAACCTTCAGATGTAATAAAATTCATAAAAAGAGGTAGCAACTATCACATTCCCAAAAGCATGAAAGTAGTGGGTATATAAATGATAAATAACTATATTTATGTGTCAGATTCTTTGTGGAACTGCCATAAAAAAACTAACACCCTTCCCCAACAACTCATGAAAGACTCAGTGTACATTTTTAGACACAATATATATACAATTCTTTGAATTATTGAAATACTACATAATCTCAACTTTTTTAATGCAGATATATATAATATAAAAATATCTGATAAGTAGTTTGAAAGCTTTTATTGTTTGGAAGATTTGAAAGCTTGAGAGAGGAAAATCCTTTCTGTCCTCCCTCACTCCCAAAAGTTGTAAAACAACAAATTGCTTTTACTATGTAAATATAGTTTCACACATACTTTCTTAAAACAAGTGTGTCCAAAGTAAATACTTTGTTATCACATTTCTATATAATAAATATTATGTAAACATATTTACAATATCAGGCATTATTTTGATTAAGGCTCAATATATGAGGAATTGGTTGTTTAAAAAAAGGGGGAGGGATAAAAAATTGATAAATGATTTCTTTTTTTAATTTTACTATACACAATTCTAAGGAAGAATTTATAAATGATCTAAACAGAGAAGAATAATCAACATGCACATTAAAAGTTACAAAACACATATACTTTATAAAAACTGTGTGAGCAGTAAGAATTTATAACACAGGCATTATTTTGATTAAGGCTCAATATATAAGGAATTGGTTGTTTAAAAAAGGGGGAGGGATAAAAAAATTGATAAATGATTTCTTTTTTTAATTTTGCTATTCACAATTCTAAGGAAGAATTTATAAATGATCTAAACAGAGAAGAATAATCAACATGCACATTAAAAGTTACAAAACACATATACTTTATAAAAACTGTGTAAGCAGTAAGAATTTATAACAACCAATTATTATAGTCTTCATTTGCAGACTAAACTTCTGTTAATTATATAAGAATTTTCTTACTGTACTTTAGATTATATATTTTATTAAAACATCCACAGTATATTTTCATTTCTACATGCATTCCAATTTTATACAGAAGCTACACATTACCGAATATTTTATGGAAAGTTTAGGTAAATTCATTATTAAACACATCTAGAATTTTAATATTGAAAAGGTCCAGTAGAGCATAAAATTCATAAATTGTAAAAATATGCAAAATACAACATATTACACAACGATGTAAAAACAAAGTTTCATGATTTGGCACCAGACTATGTTTACATTCAATATTTTTAGCAGAATTGAAAGATAAGATTATATTTTTATTGAAGGAATACTTAATATATGTTCACAACAACATTATGACTGATTGTAAAAAAAAGATTTTATACACATTTCATCATATCATTTAAATTTTGAGAAATGCATACAAAAAAACAATGACAAGATTCAGAAAATAAGACAAATTATAGAAGCTCATGCTTTCCATAAAGTGAAAACTTTTAAAATGACATTAAATAACCAGTCCCAAAGCAAATTAACTTTTTAAGGAAAACAGTTTCGTAAAAATATGCTTCCTATGAAATAATAATAGTACATGAATTACAGCTTGAATGATTCCCCAAAATGACATGCAACAAAATTTAGTGAAGCAAAAGTTGTAAAAAATCTTGCATTGCTGAATATCAGCAGGAAGTGAGCTGATTTTTCAATACTTGCTTTATGACAAGTACAGAAATAATGGCAAACTGAAGGATGATTGGAAGAGCAAATAATACATCACACTAGAGTTCTTCTAAAGTTATATCATATTTATTATCTTCTGTTTTGATGATGTCCACAATAAATGTATCTTCATTGCAATATAAGCGAACTATATCATCATCCATTACCACAGTAATTCTAAAAATAAATAAATAAACTTAATGCCTCTGTCAACTATTTAATCATTAAAAAACTTTTCAAAATTATTTATTGTAAATTATGAATAGGTGTAAATTAGACTGATATTATACAAATAAGTCTGTCATTGACATTTATATTTATTAGGAAAGAATACTGTTTGAAAGAATTTCTTAAATGTTATTTATTGTGTATTTATTGATTTCTATTTGGAATTAAGCATGAAGAAAAGTACAAAAATATCATGAAGTTAGTTTATTGATTTCTATTTGGAATTAAGCATGAAGAAAAGTACAAAAATATCATGAAGTTAGTTTATTTTGTTGAAATTGGAAAAAGTCTTGATTTTAGGGACTTTCAGGAATTACATTAGTCTATAAAATTAGAGAATCACCCTTGTTAAATCATTTTATTCAGAGCAGTTGTACAATGTTAATGAATTGTTAAGAAATTCCTTTGAAAAATAAAGGGTCTGCTTTAGAAAGTAGTTCAAAATGCAAATTACCAACAATAAAGTAAAAATTGACATTGGCATGAAAACTTTATACAATGGATGGTTCTTTTAGAACTGTATGTTCTATTACTTCTCACGGGATAAGCAGTTTCTCAAGTCTATCTCATCAAGGTGAGACATAAGAAGGTTGGAAGCTGGTCAAAATCAATGCATCATTATTGGATTTATTACCATTGGAATGAGCTGAAGTATAACTGTAGGTATGTGGAATGTGGTTCCAGGGCACAGAATGTATACAAAGATGTCCTAGCCATGATAACTTGTATGCTAACATATTGGATGATGATTGTTTTTTTATCAGTAAGAGCCCTTTGGAGCAGATATCAAAATGCTACCCCCACTTGCAAAGACAACTTTTAGCAGCAACTGAATGAACACTGATGAAAGCAATTTACAGATCCCTTTGTATATGAGGGAATATGGATATAGGCCAAATGTTTGAGTTAAAAGCCTCCCAACATCATAAGCTCGAAAGAATTGACACAGCTTGAATGAAGACCCTTCTCTCACTAGCCCAGATTCAACCTACAGCTGGATAATTGATGATTTCTTATGTGAAGAAAAGGTGACGCACGATACAGTTCAGTGCATATTAAAGAAAGATCGCATTTTGCTGAAGACAGAGTGCATATTTGGGAGGGAAAAGATTAGTTGGGCATACTAATATAAATTACTTTTGGAATGAGTCTGTGGCAGGTTAAAATTACAGGGATAAAATTCTGAAGACTCTTGATCATGCTTTATGCTGCTGCCATTGGCGATTCTGTTCTTTTATACATTACAATGTCTGACCTCATCCAGTCTGCTTTATGAACCTGATACTTGAAAGAGAAACAATGGAGCTTATGGATTGTATGGCATGCCTCTTGGAATCTGAAACCAACAGAACATGCTTGGGGTACATCAAGCAGATATTTTGCTATTAGACCCTCCACAGATACATCTGCAATATCATTCTCAAAGACTGAGGAAGAATCTCTCAATACCTTAACAAACATCTCATTCATTCAATGCCTAAGAAGTATAAAGCCACTTCGCACATTCAAAGTGGTCACATTATTATTAGACAGCATCTTATTAGATGGTTGAAAGTTCATCAGTGCTTGTATATGGAGGGATTTTCCCAAGAGAAAAACTGTTTCCTTGCTTTTAAACCTGTATATATACATGGTTAAAGAAGCATTTAGAATGAAAGAATTTGATATGAATTAAATTTAATTGAAAGCAATATGTTTTTCATCCAACATTGTTAATTGTGAAAACAGGCAAAGCTGTCCAATTTTTATTATATCAGGCTGTTTATGTTAAGATCTTCCTATGGCATATTTTCGAGAGCAAATGATGGGGCAGAAGAGAGAAAATTCTGCAGCTGATTAAATTCACAAAATGCTAATAAATTGGGATGTTTTTCACTAACAAACTATGTATGTTATACTATGCAACTGTATGCAGTAATAATTACAGTTTAGATTATTAAAAAAAAAAAAATAATGTTCTCTGAGGAGGGGATTATTATCTTTACTGAAGTAATCTATTTTTATGATCATTCTGATACCATGAATGAATGTCAAAATTTTAAATTTATTCTTGCTCATAAATCGTCAAAAACAAGAGTTTTAAATATCCTTAAAATGATTGGTTTGTTGGAATTAGTAAATCCCATTTGGATTTCAAATTTAGAAAAATGTATAAATTAAGTGATATACATACTTGTTAATATAGAATTATGTGTGCCTGTATGGGTGTAATAATAAACTCTATCAGCTAAGAAGAATACTTTTATTTTATCCACAAATGAGTCATATTAATGAAGCAAAATAGTAGGGTAATGAAATTTTATTTTTCTGGATTTTTTATTACTTTTTTTTATTTAAATTTTTTTGTATTTAATGCAATTATTCTTGTTTTCAAATTACTTAAAAATTATACAATTTTAATATATGAGGCTAGGCTAGTTGTTTGTATATATGGCAAAGCACACGAGGACTATCTGCCTCAGGGGAAGGGTATCTGTAAAGGAAAATTTTCTCATGTGTAATGTGAATACACTTTCTCATGTGTATTCACATTACACATGAGAAAAGCCACAAAAACACCCATTCACCTGGGTTGAATTACTGATATTCAGTGGTTTTAACCACTCAGCTATTGATGGGGACTAAAATATAAAGCAGTTAATATGAATGGAGAAAACATTTTTCATAGATGGGCAAACGACTATATACCATATATGAATATTTTCATAGTCCCATTTTTTTAACATTGCTGGGAAAATTCTAATCATTAAAGGTTGCTGTAATATGAATGTTTTAAGAATATTGAAAATAGAAAAATACATACCCTTTCTTGCATCGTTTGTAAAAATTTCTTATTAAGTCAGCTGTAATATTGTATTTACTTTCCAACTGTAAAGAGGGTGAAGGGGGAAAAATATTATTTTATATATATTGTGAAACTAAATTATCAAAAAAATATGCATCAGTTTTAAGTAAAACATATGAAAAAATTGACCAATCTTTATCTATATTCATGTACCTTTGTAAACAACTATACTTACATATTAATTTCTGAGGGATGTCTATAAAAATCTTAAATATGAATTCCAACTTGACTAATAAGCATGAGATTGAATTGTGCTTATTTCTTTTTAAACTGTCTCATTATTTCATTTTATTCCTTCTTTTTGGGGAGAGGAAGGAAAATGAATTAATGACGTGAAACAATGAAATAATTCTAAAAAAGGAATTTTAACAAATTCACTTAAATTTTTTCCCCCTCTTAGTTTCTCATTTTGTAAATCTTGGATTTCCTGCATGCAGAACATATATATGTTAGATGAAATAAATAATGAATTCAATCAAGTTATAAATTAGTATTGTATTGAAGAAAATTTAGCAGACTAACATGCCTGTTCTTTCTATGCAAATTTTGCATAAGCTCATCCGTTCAAGTATAGGATGTTGTAAGTGATGTGCAGGATGTCTCAGAACTGTGTGCAAACTTAAAAAGGCAGTAGAGAACACCGATATGAATCATACTGGCATACGACAGCATTACCAGATACACCACTCGCAGGATGACAATCGATATAAAAACACATCAAAATGCACTATATTTCTATAGTGTATATAAAGTACTTTCTTTGTTAAGCAAAATTTTCCACTACAGAACTAGTAAATGCAAAATATATTTTCACAAATTATGATCAAAGTTTCGAATATTCATAATGATGCAAGCTTAACACTGAAGCTGCATACTGAATGGCATTGAAGGTTTTCTACAGAAAAAAAAAAAAAAAAATTATGCTAGATAAATCAAGTGAACACAGGGACTGTGCAGTAAATCCACTATGTCCAGTCTTTTTATTTCTAAAGATCGGATCCAATATAATTGTACACATTTAGCATAATGGGCTGCAGTCCTCTTGTATTAAAACCACAACCAGTGATGTACATTCGCTCAATAAATGACACAGAATCTCCTCCAGGGAGATCTGATACTTCCAAGTATCTAGTTGGGATAGTTACAAGTATGAGCCAGCTATTCACAACACCCACCTATGCAGCAAAATGGTGTCATTCAACATGAAATAATGTAAAGTATGGGTTTTTGTGGAACATCATGTATTATAGTAATTGAGGGCTATATACAGGAAAAGGATGCTTCATCTATGAACAGGACACAGCTTGTAAATTAGAGGTCACCCACATTTTCTGCAGAAATCACAGTGAAAATGCCACACATCATAAATAATATGTTTCCTTCAGATTATCTGGAATTGGATGTATTGCATATTGATGGATATGAAACCACAGCATGCATAATGCTCCATACACTGGGTCAAGATACTTCTATTGCAGAAGCAATAACACATATGCTTCTGCCTGGATTACTGTCCAGTAATGCAATATATCTGATTTTATAAGGTTTTGGATCAAATGGCTAACTTTTTCCTGAATTCTGTTCCAGGATGATTTGTGTTTACTCAGGTTCCGGTGTAAATACTTAATGCTGTGGTACATAATCTGGTTGGGTACCCCATGCATTCTTACAGTGGTTTGTTCGTTACCATCAGCCAAACCAAAGTGCATGCCCGCTAAACAGCGGTTAGGGTGGGGCAACAGGTGATATTTGTGCATGGGTACAGCATTCAAGGGCACCAAATTGATATTAAGAAATTTTAAAATGAAATATTTTCCATTCTTGGCGCACACAGAAAGGGGTGCAAAATCTTCAGTTGTACATGGGTGCTGAAAACCCTAGCTATTGGAGAGAGTGTCAATTTGAACACCTGCCACTAAACTAGCATTTGTAAAATGATGCATGCTTCTATTGCAGCACTGCAAGTTTTAATGAAAAAATCCAAGGTGCCAACGTGGAGTGCTCCCTGGCTATCAGTTTCTGAATCTGCTTTCTTATGTGATTAAGGCTCATATTGATATTCTTTACTTCCCATGTCAGAGCTCGTATATGCAGTTTTGAGACATCTTGCATATTAAAACTGACATAAATTAAACATGCTATACAACTGATTACTGAACATTAAAAATGAGAAGTTGCAGTTGTGCTATAAGTCAACAATTATAATTAATAAGAAAAATCTTAATTGTTCTT
This sequence comes from Stegodyphus dumicola, assembly GCF_044657685.1. NCBI lineage: Eukaryota > Metazoa > Arthropoda > Arachnida > Araneae > Eresidae > Stegodyphus > Stegodyphus dumicola. The sequence goes on from NC_140768.1 coordinate 180,787,420, forward strand.
ATAAAGAATAATTATATTTTATTCGTATTCTTGAATACAAAATATTTTAGTTGGTATAGTTTAATTGCAGCTAAAAGTGAATGATGGTTATATAAAACTGCAAGATGTCTCGTACTTAATGGCAACTACTTTTTTTATTATTATTATTTGTGTGCACATGTGTGTAATAAATGAAATTCTTTTCATTTTCTTTCTGTAACAGATTAGATTCATTAAATGATATTAGATTTTTAACAAACTAGTGCTTATTACCATAGGATTGTTATTGTTTATTAGATAGGTTCATTTTGCACCTACATGTAAACTTGAAATCATATTAATTTTATATTGCACTTACATTTATTTAATGACATCATTTAGAAGAAATTAAGGTACGTCTGCAGAAAGTTAGCTATTTGACATAAATTGCAGTATGAAAGTATAGATCAGCAAAGCTAATTTAAATGACTACCTGCTTGCACAGCTATCTGTCTAAAATAGTTATTACAAAGAAGGAAAAATATATAATTATTTTAATGATCCCAGCTAGTGGTTAATAATAATAGAGATGAAGAATTGTGTTTATTACTTTTAAATTGCTAATTTGTTATTTGAAAGAAAAATCAAATATCTTACACTTTCCTAGATTTCAGCACACCAGCACTTTGGAAGATAAAAATATTTTATTTTGAATAGTGGTAGCACATTTCTTTTAAATCACTACGTTTGTTGATTAAATTTGAAAGACAAATACCATATGCTTTACAGAGTGGCAGCAGAGGTCTTTTAAATAGCTTAGTTTGCTAATCAAAATTAAGTTTACATAAATTTTTTTTTTTTTTTTTTTTTTTTTTTTTTTTTTTTTTTTTTTTTGTAAATTTAAAATTTGTCTTCAAGGTACACATATTCTAATGGCGGACTAAGCGTGTCCAAAATCTGGCGATTCTAGGTACTGTTGTTTTTCCATAAAATGAGGAAGGAATATACATACACTCTTTTGCAAAAAAAATCGAAGCAACAAGAAGGACTTTTGCGATCGCGGCGAAATTTGGTATGCAAAAACATCTTGCTCAAACATGCAAATGATCACAGTTTCAAGGCAAATGAACAGGAATTGCTATCATAGCGTGCAGCAATTCGCAAAGTATAAAACCAGTAACAGAGGTGGAAAATTGATCTTCTTCTTCTTTTTTTTTTTTTTTTTTTTTTTTTTTGTTGTTGTTGTTGTTGTTGCTGCCATTGTAATTCCCTAAAGAAGCCATTACGACGATATCGAAAACCTTACGGACAACTAAACAACTTCGAATGTAGTCGCATTGTAGGGTTGTGTGAAGCTGGGTGGTCATACCGAGCAATAGGCTGCCACCTACAGCATACGGACACTGCTGGCTCTGGAAGGCCAAGGATTGCAAATGTGAGGCAAGATAGGATGATTGTTCGTCAGGCCCAAATCGTCCCAATGGTATCATTGTCGATTATTCAATGCACTACAGCCACATCTATACTTCCCTTGGTACCGTCCACCATCTCACGGTGCTTGTCTGAGGTGGGGTTATGCTCACAGAGGCCTTTAAGATGTTTGCCTTTGACCCCACAACATCTGCAGAGTTGTCTGGAGTGGTTTCGCAGCCGATCATCATGGCTGCCATCTGACTGGCATCGTATAGTGTTCAGCGATGAATCCCACTTCATTCTTGAAGCAGATGACCACCGTGTTCATGTCTGGAGAGGACAGGGCCAGCGGTCCCAATCAGCCTTTGTTTTACAGACGCATACAGCCAAATAACCCCTAGTGTGATGGTGTGGGGTGCTATTTTTTATGACAGCAGGTCATCTTTAGTCATCCTTCGTACATCTTTAACAGCTCAACGATATGTTGATACCATCCTGTGGCTGGTTGCGTTACCCTTCATGGCATGTCATCCTGGGGCCATTTTCCAACAAGATAATGCCAGGTCACATACCACTCGCATATCTCTGTGCCTTCTCCGTGTGGTTGATACTCTTCCTTGGCCAGCAAGTTCACCAGACCTTTCACCAATCGAGCACGTCTGGGCCACCAGATTCAAGCACCACAAAATATCACAGATCTGGAGCAACAACTGATGAATGCCTGGCAGAATGTGCCACAGGATGACATTAGGAACCTCTACCACTCCTTGCCTCGATGAATTCAAGCATGCTTTGCCGCCAGGGCCAGTTCGACCAACTACTAATTTGAACACACAGTGGGTGACTGTGAGCCGTGAACAGGTACTATGACCTTGATTTTTTAATCATTTTATTATCTGTGTATGAGCTATACCATCAAAAACAACCACTTTCTTAATGGTGCTTCGATTTTTTTGCAAAAGAGTTTTTTCTTTTTATTGTTTTTTCTTTATATTTAAATAATAGAGGTAATAATGAAGTAATTTTTAAAAAAGTGGAGAATCTATATTGAAAGGGTTAGGGGTATTTTAAGAATTAAATTACATAGTGAGTTTATTTATGGATATTACACCAAAAATAAAATGAAATGCATAGTTTGAATTCACATATTATGATAAAAGTTTAAAAAAAAAGTTAATGTACTCACTGCTTTAGCAAGTCCAGCTAATGATGGTGGAACAAGATGGAGAGGATGGAAGACACCTTCATCAGCCCGCTTCACATAAAGTAGCACTGAGTCCCAATAGGACACTGTTAGTTCTAAGTGTCAGAAGTTACCATTCAACATGCAAAATACTACACATTCAAATAGCCAGCATATTTGTCTAGACCAGTGTTTTTTATACAGTATTTAAAAGGATTAGTGTTCTCACTCATGCAATTTTAATCAGATTTTTCAATTTTGGGGGCGCACCCGATATATAAAGATGTCTTTTAGACATATTTGATGGCACAATGAAAATTTTTTGCTTTAGATAGTGAATACTTCATATGCTTAAGAAAACTGAGTTGGTTTAATAGATATATCAGCCACCATTATGGTTAAAGTGATGTGGTAAAAGCTCATTATTGACAAGAGCAGATCAAAAAAGACATACGTGGCTAATATTGAAACCTAAAACCAGTATCACATCTACATGCTACCCTTAATAGTGCATTGAAAAATGGTGCAATCAGTAATGCATCAAGAAAGACATTTGCTAGAATTTTTATTTTTGAGATATTTAATTGGTTGAATTATGTGAAAAGCAGTTGTTTGGAGAAACTGTATGAGGGACAAATGAAACATTTTCAGTTCAGTTTCAAAAAGTCCCACATAGACGTGGGCTCTCAATGAAAGAGCTAGTCAGCTAGGAAACCTCAAGTGGTAGGCAATGGACAAGCTCATTTCTCAGGGAAGTTCCTTCTAGCCTCATGCATCTCTAGATATGATAGCCCCATAAAGGATCTTACAAGCTGGAATATAGTTTACAGCCACACTTAATGGTGTCATTATCTTCCATCTGATAGCATTTAATATTAGCCATACCTCCTATAGTGAATAAGTGAAATCTAATGAAACATAACTGTTTTGGTAGCTCATAGTGAAGATTATGAGATAATCCAATGGGTTTCACCTTTGTTGCATAAAAATATGCAAATTTTTTGCCTCTTTTTTCATGACATGTTGAATGAGTGCAAGGGGTTACTTTAGATTCTAATTTCAAGGACAGAGACTCAAGGCTGTAAAAACCTAAAAGTACCCAAAAGTGTTATGTAAAGAATCTGGGAATGGTTAAGTGGCATTGTTCATGTATCCAGACATCTAGGTCATGTATCCAAACAACCAGGTATCAGAGATTAAATTGCCAGAATAGACTCTCAGGTAATGATTGTTAAAAGAGACGGATAACTGATCTCAGCCCATATTGCAAGGGGTTTTACTCCAGCTACAGGAACTCCAATTATCCAGATATACTATGAGTGCTAAGTTGCATAAAAGAAGGCTGTACACATTTATATCTCATTCATTTGGTCTGCCAAAGCACCCATTTGCAGTGGTGCAGAGATCATCATGATAAGAGCACCATGGACTGAAACTGAATTCTCTTTACAGATGAGTCTCATTTATGTTTGGGGAACAATTTCAGACGTTTTACAATCTGGCGAGAGCAAAACACATGCAATACGCCTGGAACTATATGTGAAAGGCATACGCACAAATATGATGAAAACATGATATGAACAGATATCTTTTTGAATGGCTGAACTGATCTACATATTTTTACATGCATTTGGCCTACATATTTTCTGTATTGAAATCCTACAGAACATATTATGGGATGTCCCCCATATACATTCATATATGGGAACATATGTATATGCACCATATCCACAGCTTGCATCCATCACCAGTACTGTCTAGGAACTTCAAGGTGCTATTAATCCTGAATATACTTTATTGATGCAGGAGCAATCTAGTATGCTGCATGGAAAATTACTGTAAAGCTTGCATTTCAGCTAGGGATAACCACACCTTATTAATTTTTCTATGTATCTCTAAAAAGTTGCAACACAACCATTTCTCTTCACCATTTTATATTTCATTTCCTGTGTTCTTTAGACCTAAATACCTATTAAAGAAACTACCTTCAATATAAGCAGAACTCTCTGAATTAGTGTTGGATCTTGCTATCTTTGACAATATATGTTTAATGTTACGTTATCTTTAGCAGTGAATCCTACTTCTGTGTCAGTGTCAACCATCGTATATTGTGTACAAGAGCAATGATACATATTCTGATAATGCATACGTTATCAAATTATGCACAGCCATCATATCTGGTTAGGAACAGTCTTGGGAGCTATCACCTGACAGCTAATCTCTTCTAGATATGCTATGAGGTAGTCTGTTGGTTTAAAGATAACTGACACAAACTGGAATCTGTATACTGAAGACATTCTGCAGTTGATAGCTCTATTGTCTGTGTTACCAACTTTGGACCTTATTACCAACAAGACAATGTTTAATCCCATGTTAAAGAACTTTCTCAATAGTATCTCTGAGGATATTATACCATTGCAAGTTCCCATAACTACTACCAAAACAGCATGTCTAGGAGATGTTGAGATGGCAATTAGAGCCCTTTCAGAGTACCATTAAAATATTGCATGACCCGTTGCAAAATTTGTGGCAAAATCTTCTACAGAGAGACATATATAACTTAGCAATTTTATGCTGCATCAAATATTGACATGTATACATGCTAAGAGGGTGATTTAATTTCTACTAAAATGTAATCTTCATGTTACTACCACTTCTTAATAAAATGCCTTTCTGACAGAAAAGTCTAATCATTTGGGTATCACCTCTGATAATATACGCATGCTAAGTTTCACTAATGTTGCTTTATTATTATTATTTTGCTTAGTGCATATATTTTTTGGTAACACAGTGTATTTCTTCTTAAAATTACTTAAAATTTTTGCATAATAACCCAGTTTTTATGTACATCAAATATTAAAAAGCTTTTCAGTATATTGTGTTTACTTGCTGAGTAGTCAAAAGACACTGGTCCAGACATTTATATTATAAATGAATGCTGGGAAAGTAGTGTACAGGATGTCTCAAAAAGAAAAGATGTATGAAGTTTTAAATGAGTCTTTAATACATACAATATGGATAAACAAACTATTTTAGTTCAAAGGCATACTCATTAAATGTTACAAACATTTAATATAGACACAGTTTGTCACTTCAAGAATGTCAAAATGGTAATCATGTTTATTCTAAAATGTCAGTGGTAATCTAAAGAATTACTTCTGTATTTTCCCGCTTGATATTTGTAATATCTGCAGCAAGGGTGGTAAAAACCTTAGCCTTTTAATTCCCATAAAAAATCACATGCAATTAAATCAAATGAATATGAGTAAGCTTGAATTTTGGATCTCTTTTATTCACCTTTCATAACTTGAATTTTCTACATAAACCTTAGAAGTGACAAAAATAGAAGGATGTTAGCAGAAGTTATGATCATTTAAAATTAGTAACATCTTTTTGAGGCATCCTGAATAATTAATACTAAAAGAAAATAATTAAAAAATAAGTGATATATAGCATAATTTTATTTGCACATGCTCAAGAAAAAATAATGAGTTAAATATAGACTATTTTCTAATATCTGCAGCAAGGGTGGTAAAAACCTTAGCCTTTTAATTCCCATAAAAAATCACATGCAATTAAATCAAATGAATGTGAGTAAGCTTGAATTTTGGATCACTTTTATTCACCTTCCGTAACTTGAACTTTCTACATAAACCTTAGAAGTGACAAAAATAGAAGGATGTTAGCAGAAGTTATGATCATTTAAAATTAGTAATCAGACCAGATTCTATTGATTGAAAGGAACACCGCCCGCGAAATTTCTCTAATTTTTCGTCGATTGTGACGTATTCACCAATAATGTAAGCCTTTTGGCAATTTTCATTGAAATCGGCAAAAAATTCTCTTACAGCCGCCAGTTTGTCCACTTTTCCCCCCCCCCCGAGATTCACGATCGGTCACATTGTCTAACCGTAGACACCTGAGAAGAAATATAAATCTTTTATACGACATTGTCTTCCATAAAATTTCAATGCCTGATCCATCAGTAGCCCACAAATCTTGCGCATTCATATTTGACGATTTATGCAATCCGCACAGATATAAAAGCCCAAAAAGTGCTCTAACTTCCACGTCATTTGTCGTTTTGACATCTCGCTCTCTGGTGTAATTTACGGATATTTTTCAATATAAATATTTGTGCACTCTACAATGGATCGTATTATTTTAGCATTGAAAAACAATTCCCGACTTTCTAGAGGCTCCGTTATACTGCGTGCAGTACCTTTAAATCCTGGAAAATGAGTTATTATATTTTGAGAAGATGTTTTCACTTTTTGATTTGGTTTTTCTTTTTGCCAAACTGTCTTGTTTTTGCTAAAAAAAAGTACTTTTTCTAAGTCAGGATTTTTGTCGTTTTCATCTTTCTGCTCAAATTCACTTTCGCTGTCGTGAGAACTGTATGTTTCTTCATCAGATTCATTTTCACTCTCTTGATCAATTTCTTCGTCAGAAGACTCTACTTCATCTAATAGAGTTCTCAAACGTTCCATCTCTTTTTCATATTCTGTAAATTTATGTTTGTAAGCCATTATCTATCAAATTAATCCAACAGACAAGTAACGAAAACACTCCAAAGCACGAAGCTAGAACAAGCTAAACTGCTCCTAATGAAAAATTCAGTCGCACAGGGTGACTGAATCACCCTGTTCTCTCATGCATTCCAAGAAACGATTGCTTCTCTGGGAGAAAGGAAAAACAAGTAAAAATAACAATACACATTCCAAGGGGAGTGTCAAACAGGAGGATACTAGAAGGATGATTCATTAACATGAAATATTTCCGGTCTGGATTGTTGATTTTCGACGTATGGGGTGACTCAGTGCCCCGCGCGATCTCTCCCGGGTTAAATCACTTGACTTAAAGTTTATATTCAGAAATAAAATAATACTACAGTAAATTTAAAAATTCTTAAACGTCAAAAATCTAAAAGTCTGAATATTTAGTTGTACTCAATCGATATATGTCCTGTGAAGGACAAAGATTCATGTTGTTCAGTTAAAACTTTAAAACTATGCAGATCAATATCTGATAGAGCTTAGAAACCAAAAATAAAAGGCAAAGTAAAAATTTAATTTGAAACATACCTCGATCTACAGGTGCAAGTTTGAATTTCTTTATTGGAGGTGTAATAGGAATTTCAAGGGGAGCCTTTACCTCTCTGCAAAGAAATACATTTTTAATACAATAAAGTATCTGTTTAATTTATGTGAATATTAACTGCAATTAGACATAGAATAAAAAACATAAGCTGCAGAATAAATGAATTTACGCATATATTTCATCATTTGTGTGGAATACAAACAAATTCAGCCGATTCAAAAATAATTACATAGTGATTTTAAAATTCGATATTGTAAGCAGATTGTATCTATTTTAAAATGCTGTTTATAAGTAGCAGACACTTGAATGTAACTGAATTTATTACCTAGTATTTTTTTTTAGTTTTCTAATACCACAATCAATGTAGAAATACACAAAATTTCCTTTATTAGAAATTTTCAATATTTAACAGAACTCTTCTTGAACCTATAATTTATTCTTAATGGTGTAAATCCAGTGGTTATATTATTTAAAACAAAATTATAGAGACGTTTATACGGGTTTTTTTCCAAGGTAAAAATATTTCATAATTTTATTAAAAATTTTTTCATAAATCTAACACAAAAATGTTCCTGTGAAAATAAAAATAGTTTTATGTAGCAAAAATAATTTTGCTTATTTAACAATCTCAGCATTCCTGTGAATAATAAATATTAAGGAAATTTTTTTAACAGGAAGGGGAAGAGAATGAAGATTAGTTAAATTTTGCTAAAGATACACAGATTATTTATTTCATTTGTTCAGTTGCTTTTGAATGCTTATGAATCTTAACTTGAATCATGACATTTGCCTGATGGTAGAGAATACAAATTTTATTTACCTGAAGAAAAACTGTTATTAATTTTTCCAACTTCATAAATCATTTTCCTTCATAAATTTCAATAAAAAATTCTGAAATTAATTGTTTAATATTTCTGCTTTTTTTCTTGAGGATCTCTATTCAGTTTTGAGATTATTAGCAAACTTGAATTGTTATTTAATACATGTCATGTAATAACTTTAATTACTATGTGCTTTTGACCTTTTTTAATACTTGTTTGAAAGCTGTCTTTTGTATGGTTACAGATATTTGAAAAATATAGTTAATGCATACGATAAATAAAAATAAAACGTAAGCTTACGATACAGTCCCTGCAGCTTCATCTGGTGTTGTAGCAATTGTATAAAATGTTAATTCATGTCCATTTGACTGAAAAAAAATTTTTTTAATGAGCAGTTGGGTATATGAAAGATGGAATTACTCAAATATATTCTTCTAAGACTCAAAAGTACTAGATATTCCAGCAGTTGTAAGTATTCAAAAATAAAAGCAATTCTTATTCTTCTACATGTGGTTTTATATGATCTTATTTCATAAGATGCTATGAATTTAATGACATGATATCTGATCTTATTTCATAAGATCATTTATTTTCCTCCCTATCTAATCTTATTTCATAAGATGCTATTAATTTAATGACATGAATCAAATTATAGCTAATAAACATAATTTCATTTCAACAGATTTAAATAAAAAAATATTCCATCTGAATGAAAAACATCTTAAGACATTACGTAACATTAATATTCAGTTTCTAAGCTGCCTGAATATTTCGCAAATCTACTTACAGTGGTTGCAAGTGAAAAGTTGAAATTTTATTCAAATTGTGATCATGTTATAAGATCTCATATGTAGTTTTCTTGAGAAAAATAAGAATGCATACTTTTTCTGTGTCTTCGTCAGGTGTGAAAAGTATTGGTGGTTTGGAGAGATCACTCATGGAATAGAATTCAGACCTTTCACATGGTGGGTGGTACATTTCTTCAATTTTCTTTCTACTGCCTTTAAAAAAAATAATTACAATTAAACACATGCCAGTATTTTAGATACATAAAGCATTTTTTTTCCCTTCTTTTTGATATACTTAACTACAAATATGAGGAAATTACAGTATAAAGAAGTTTTGTAAATAAATTATTTGATATAATTGGAACTAACATCACATATCAGATATAACAAACAATCTGCTTCTTAGTGAAATAAATATATTTTTAAAGTTCTTCAAAACTTCATACATAAATATTACTGAAAAATAAATTAAATGCAATCCATATTTAAAAAAAGTTATCCAATTATTATTATTTGTATAATTTATTCTAATAATTTATGCAATTATTAGAATTTCAACTACATCGTAAATGTAGTATTAGATTAAATTTTTACAACAAATTAAATAATCAATAGAAATTTTTTTAATTTAATATAATTATTTAATTAATACTAAGCTGTACTTAAATTCACACTCTAAGTAATTTTCTGTATTAAAATGACAGATATATTTCAAGTATAGGAAAAGATCAATAACTAGTATTACAGTATACTCTCTTAACCAACTTCCATTTAGCTGGATCTCTGCTTTAACCAGCTGTAATTAATTTAAATATGAAAATAAAAAATAAACAAACAAAATTAAAATTCTGTAATTGTGTATTTTAAATACTAAATAAAAAATAAATAGTGCATTAATGTATTAACGCTCATTCCTCTTAATCCCAAAATAAAAGAGTTCCGGAATATGTGTAGGGAAGGTATTGACTGAAATTATTAAAGTCTCTGCCAGTGCACTATTGAGCTGTTAGGACTGCCTGGATGACTCAACAGCTATTCAAAGAATGGTTTCATTCTGAGTTTGCTCCAGCTGTGACAAAACATCTCAAGTCAAAAAACTTACCAATGAAAGCACTGCTTTCAGGTTAATATGGTACATATAAAAAAAAAATTGTCACATCATATGTATGATGGTTTGCAAATTTATGGTTATTCACATAGATCCCAGTATCAGTTTTGAAGGCGAGATTAAAAGATGCATCATATGTTTTATTTTATTTTCTAACAGTATTTATTTATTTGCTAATGTAAGCGAAATTAAATTGATAATGGCTGTAACAGTTGTTAGTATTTAAAAATATGCACATACTTCCTGTTGCTGTTAATTTTCTTTTGGCCGCTCTCCTTTCTTCGTCTCGCGTTTTCCTCTCAGCACCCTGTTGGGTAACAAAATATACATATATAAGTAAAATATTTTACACTTGAATTTAAGATTTATATTATCAATCAATAGAAAAAAAGAAATTAAATTAAAAAAAGTGTGATATGAAACTTAGTTATCTTTTTGATGGGAGGGAATCAGGTAAATTATTTGTATAGTGTTGTTACCTTAGCTTTAAAGAATTTAAAAAGGTTCTGTTTTTGTCATCTCATAGCCATTATTCTTACCATGTATTAAAACAGTTTTGTAAAGGACTTTATTGTCTTATAGACTTAAATTACAATAACTTTCTATACCAAAGCAATAACTAGGGCTGCTGCAGTTTTTGGATTATATCCAGTTTATACTTTTTCAGATAGACTCACAGAAGAAAACCTAAGTGTTAAACTAGAAAGTCTGAGTCATCATGACTGTTCATAGTTTTCACTGTCAAATAGAGTCCTAGGGTATTTACTGAGCATGGAACTTCATTTGATTTCTATATGTCATATGCATAATTTATTGAAGTTACAGCTGTGTGGTTTTTGCCGATACCCTACATAATGGATCACAAATTTTTATTTTCCTTAACTACATAAATTATTATACTTACTTTATCGCAGAATACTTTGATTTGACAATAGCCTCTATGTATAGGTAGAGCTCCTTCCCTTAAATCATCTGTTGTATCTATCTGTATGTGAAGAGGGAAACCCTGAAATATAAAAGCATACTGAAATTAGAAATTATACTAAAATAAGTAAAGATGTATATTATAAAAGCATAGTTGATATACAAATCTGACCAAAAAACTCCATAAATGATTTCAAAAATCCAAATCATAATTAGTATTTTATTAACTTTATCTTAACATTTTATTAATTTTTTCTTAACATTTAAAACTGGGCAAAATACTTTATGATGTTAAATTACTGATAAGCATTCAAGATATAAAAAAAAAAAAAACAAATAATTTTAGCAAGTTGATCATCCCTAGGCATACTAGATATATTTTATGCTCTTGAAATACTGCATATGGATAACAATACTATAGAAAACCTCTTCTTTTCTTCATATGAAAATCTTCACATATTCATTTTGTTTTACCACTAATACTGAATAAAGTGATAACCAATGGCATTAGTTTTTTCTAAATCCATAATAAATGGACCTATATATTGCATAACAATGCCATGTCATAAATGAGTGCTTATCTCAATTCAAGCTTTTCAGAATGGCTAATTATTCTCGTAATTCAGGAATAAAATTAAAGAAATTTACTAACCTTTACACCTTTTTGATTACTGAAATCCGTGCTGAGACAGTGAACTGATACACTAATCTGAAAAGAAAGGAGAAAAATTCAGATGTTTAATGAAAAATTTCATAAACTGACATTTCATTTTTATCAGAATGTAATAGACTGACAAGAAGCCATCTACAAGTAATGAAAATGAAAAATGCAAAGGAAACTATTTTCAAACTATGAGGTTACAGAGATATTTGGTCAATCATTTTCAGTAACTATTGACATGATTTATGTCCAATAAATATATTGCGGTTTTGCACTACCTTTATAATGGGATATGCAACAATTATTCTAAATAAAATTTAATATCAAATACATTTAAGCATCATATATTAATACTTAACTACAAAATCACATATAATTTGACTTTTGCGGTTGGGGAGTGCATGCATGTATGGGTTTATTTTTCAAACCACTTAACCTCTGAAAAATTAGGTTCTTCAGCAAGCATAATTGCCATTCAAACTAGTATTCATTCTAGTCCTAATATTCATTCAAGCTAGGTTTTTAACAATAAACTTATTCAAAAAGCAAAAGCACTTGGTTATTAAAATTTTTGTAAAAGATATTGGTACCTTGTTATCAGGACTGGATTTTGCATGTATAGATGCATGTATGTATGCTCATATATGTGTATGTATACACACATACATACATGCATACATTTCTGAATCCGGTCCTGATAACAGATGAGTACCAAGATGTATGTATACACATATACATGTACAAAATATGCATGCATGTATGAACACATACATGTATACATACATTTCTAAATCCGGTCCTGATAACAGATGAGTACCAAGATACTTTGACTAGACAGAAGCATCATATAGAGTTTTCTTCTTACCTTTGCAGGACCTTCCATTGGATTCCAATAGAAAGCTATGGCATTATGGGTAAGTTCTTCAATTTGACCTATGATACCACAACTGTTTTTGGTATCTAACAAGTAAAAAATTCCAGTATATAATATCAAAGCATAAAACACAAAACTGAATATGTAAAAGAGAAAAATGAATTAAAATTCTGTTCATGGAATTTGCACATATTTCAACCCAATCACAAGTATGAATACTTAAACAAACCATACTACATATCAAGGTAAGTGTTTTCCCCTTCACTACAAAAATAAAGCATTCCCATGAAATGTTTCATAAGCCAAAATTCCATAAAATAAAGAAGCAATAACCATTTATTGGCATTGGAAAAAGCTTTAAATATTCTACCATATTCCAATATATATATATATATATATATATATATATATATTTAAACAAATTTAAATTTTAACACATATGTATATTATATAGTTCCGTATATATATAATATATATATATATATGGAACAACTTTTTAAAAACTTAAAAATTTTTTAAAAAGTTACAGAGCTAATGATATGATAAATACATAGATTAAATAAATAGAAAAAACATAAGTACAACGCAATTTTAAACTCTAAAAATGAAATGAGATTGAGAATGCAAAAATCATAATGGTGGTGGCCAATTATGATTATGCAATGAGCCGCCAGACATTTAATAGTGGCAGATATATAGCCTTTATTATGTTGTAGACAAAAATTGAATATCTTCCATAAATTTATCATCATTTATATCCATCAAATCACTGCATCTACATTTAAGGCTATGCTTGGATGCCAAGACTAAAAATTGTTTCCACCTATTGTAAAATTTCTTACAGGCAATTAAAATTCACTGCAAAATTGCCATAAACCATATGCTATATTACAATTAGGCAGAATTTTTTGTGATGATTGCATAAATTAAATGCTGATCTATACTTTCTATCGAAACCTTTCTTCAAAAAGTAAAAATTGCCTTTAGAGTTGTTTTGTTAATTGAAAAGGATAATAAATTATGTCTTTCATAAAAGCAAAGCTTCATAAAGTGACTGCTGTTAAAATAAGGGATAAGTGTATTTGAGGAGACAGAACTGCACAAGAAATTTCATGCATATTAATAAATCCAATATCAATATTTTGTAATTCTAGTCACTCTTCATCTATATGTAGAGTATAATTTTTTCAGTTTATTTAAAATTTTTTCTTTTGATTTCAATAAAATTTTTCACAATTGATTTCTGCTAATATTTTTTAAGTTACAGAATTAAAATTCTTAATATTATGTTATTAATTGAATTAACAATAATGAATAAGATATCATTCTATGATATTATTTCGTGTTTCAACAGCTCATTCTGCTAGCAGCATTAGCCCATTTAAATGTCCTTGTATGAGATAATATATTTACTTAAAAGATCAAATACTTATTGAAAAATTTCAAGCGCATCACACATTAACATTATAGTAGAATAAAACTGATACTTGTAAATGAGTTAAGAAATTAATTTCAAATTTAGCAAATATGCCACATACCAGGTACATCCATCAGTGTAGGCAATAAAATAAAATGTAAGATAAGTATAAAAATTCAAAACATATAACATTTGCAAAGTAAATTACATTTATAAAGCAGTTAATAACTGAGATTTGAATGTAAGGTCAAGTACTTGAACAATGCATACAAATGAATTTCCTGTTGGTAGCCCATATGTAATTTATGAATTTACATTTATACAAATTATATGTCCTCATACTATATGATGCTATTAAAAATAATTAACAGTTAAAACGACATAAAAAAATAAGGGGCATATTCAGCACAGACGAACAAAAAATAGTCAAAACGGAAGTTAAAGTCAATTTCAATGAAGATGATGTATCCTTACGAAGGATTAAAATTTAATTTCTGAACATGAATGCATCTGAAGAACATCTCTCTTGTAAGAGTGGGTTTTAATTTATTATTAAGATTTTATACTGAAAATATAGGAAATTATCTTCTCAGTTTATACCATTATTATTGGAAGCTGAAAATTCCTTTCTATGCTTCTTACCCGCATCAAGTATTCGTTGCTTGACACTATGTTGCCGACTGTGCCAGAATTTCCATGCTTTAAGCTCATCTTCTGGACTCTTTTCTTCTCGGAATACAAGCATCACAATGGACTGCAGAAAAAGAAAAAAACATCCATTGAAGTTGAATTTTACATCAAAAATTAGCAACAACTAGGGCTGCAAAAATAGTAGAGCCAAAAGATCACATCTCTCTCTGTCAAAAAAGTCCAATTTTATTAAAGATTCTTTCATCTATGTGTACTAGTATTGTATTCTGAACTAAATTCCATTCAGCAATGAAAGTGATAGAAATACATTAAAATCATTTTTAATTAATTTCAAATTTTGAAGAAAAAATTTAATATACTTATTAATTTAAAAGGCAGCTTTTTGCAGCATACTTATTTTATTGAACTTAACAAAAATAAGTAGTTGTGCAGAAATTAGCTACAAAAGGCTTGTGTGATAGTTGTTACACTTTAAATTTAATAATTAATGCTATATAAATGGCATAGTTTCTAAATAGTAAATTTTTAAAAACTTTTTAAAATATCATCATTTATAGTTCGTCAAACTCTTCTAATAAAATAACACCAAATAATTATTATGACCTAATTATTCAGCACCTCTTTAGCGCAAATTATGTAAAAAGATAGTGTTAGGTAATGCATAAAATTTCCTTCTTCTTTCTTCCTGTGATATGGTTAGACTTTAAATGGACTCTAAAATGTTTACCTTACTGCCAGGAGAGCTTCGAATCTTTGGATCTTATTGATAGAGTGACACAGTTTCAAAGACTTTTATAAGCATGCATATTTTTATTCGATAAGGAATCAACACTTGTTAAGTTTTATGCAATATGAAAACATGTAATATAATTAAATTTTTTAAATAACACGAAATTAAATTTTTTTTTCCAAAGTGATGCATTAAAAATAGGAAAAAATGGCAGAATTGAGGTACTTTAATATTTATTAACGAATATTGTACTAAAAACCTAATGTCTTAAAACAATAAAATTCTTTAACATATTGTTGCGTGCATACGGGTTCGTAACAATTGAATGCACAAGTGCGATGAAAAGTTAACAAAATGTATTCTTATCACAAGAAATAAAACAAAATGCTGAAATTTTTCTTCACAGATATTCGTACGATATCACAATATCACACAGTAGTTCTATTTTAAACTACTAAAACGTTAAATAGAACATAATTTAAAGCGCAGAGAAAGCTAATCCGATCTCAAAATGACAGCAGCGGTACTTTTCCATTTTGTCGGCGCAGGCGATAAAGTCGCCAATAATGCTACAACTGATGCCAAACGGAATATCTTCCCCATAGAGGAAGTTAGTCCTTTCTTACCTCCATGATCCTCGCTGGCAACCTTTTACACCTCATTTTCAAAAGCAGCCATTTCTTATCAGAGTGATTTTTTCTTTCAATACCAGAATTTTTACCAGATAGTTTAATTTTATGCCTTAAGCCTTCCGACATGTTTGTCGGACGCTTACGTCCCATAGTAGAGGGGTTGCTAGATTTGCAATTTTTTCGATGATTATTTTGCTTTCATTTAAATGAAGTTCTAAATAAATAGTGCATAAATAAATATGCAGTACTGGATGCATATCCAGTGCACAATTTACAGTGGGTACAAAAAGTATTTGCACACATACATTTTTGTTCACAATTTATAAGAAAATGCATTAATAAATACAAAAATTTGCATTTAAAAAATAGAATAAGCCAATTCATTTAAATTAATTACAAAAAATACAATAATATTAATAAAAAAAATTTTTTGCAACAATATTAAAATAGCTTATGTCAAAAAAAGTATTTGCACACTCAACTCAACTCTAGCAAATTTGCATTTTATGCTATATTTGACAGTCATCCCGCAGTAAATAATATATGTAAGACGACTATAAAAGAAGGTGTCGAAACGTTATCAGTTGATTGCCGATTCAAATTGTAATGGCACCTAAGAAATCTGAATTGTCGATTTCATTGCGAGAATTTTTTTTTTTTTTTTTTTTTCTTTTTCTTTACGTGAAAATGGCCTAAGTTATCAAGAAATAGGTAAAAAAGTAAATGTCTGCTTCTCTACTATTTGGTATGTTATAAAGAAAGAGGATCTACATCAAATAACTTGCGCTCTGGACGCCCAAAGAAACTTTCACTGCGAATGAAGCGAAAAATCATAAGAGAAGCATCAAAAAATCCATTTGTTAGTGCAATTACTTTAGCCAATGATGTCGCTTCAACATCTGGAGTTCAAATCTGTGCCCAAAGTGTTCGAAATGTCCTGCACGATGCACACATTTATGGGAGATCACCAAGGAAAAAACCTCTCCTAACTGAACGAAACAGACTGAAGAGACTTGAATTCGCTAAGGAATATATCAAAATGCCAATCGATTTCTGGAAAAATGTCATATTCTCCGACGAGAGTGAGTTCAATATCTTTAAATCAGATGGCAGAAAATTAGTTTGGAGAAAACCTTGTGCTGCTTTTCATACCAAAAATGTGTTACCTACAGTTAAACATGGAGGAGGTTCTGTTATGATTTGGGGGTGCATGGCTAGCAAAGGAATTGGTAATTTGTGTTTCATTGATGGGAATATGACAGCTCGAACCTATATTGATGTGTTGCGAGATAACTTGCCACAAAGTGCAATAAAATTGGGTATCAGTAATCCGTACTATTTTCAGCAAGACAATGATCCCAAGCACACTGCCGGTATAACTCGTATGTGGTTGCTTTATAATGTACCCAGAAAACTTGCCGCTTCACCACAATCACCAGACTTAAATCCTTTGGAAAATCTGTGGAATTCTTTGGATTTAAAAATAAGAAAAAGGAAGATTTCAAGCAAATCTGCCCTTAAACAAGCCCTTATTGAAGGGTGACCGAATATTGAGCTTCTGTTACAGAAAATTTAATTAAATCAATGCCAGCAAGATTACAAGCAGTAATAGATGC
Organism: Stegodyphus dumicola; assembly: GCF_044657685.1. Classification (NCBI taxonomy): domain Eukaryota; kingdom Metazoa; phylum Arthropoda; class Arachnida; order Araneae; family Eresidae; genus Stegodyphus; species Stegodyphus dumicola. Next base: position 180,805,296 of record NC_140768.1, read on the forward strand.
TAAAGGCATGCATACTAAATATTAGTTATTTGAAATTTTCTTATATATTTTATTTCTTTTGTATTCATGCAGGTATGCAAATACTTTTTTGATAGGAGATATTTTAATTTTGTTACAAAAAAGCATTGTTATTTATATTATTGTAATTTTTCTGTTTGTTTTGGATGATTAAACTTATTCTAATTTGGCAATACCAATTTTTTTATTTCTTGATGCTTCTTTTTATGAATTGCAAACAAAAATGTAGGTGTGCAAATACTTTTTTTACCCACTGTATTTAGAACAAAATGTATGCAATGTTTATATTTCACTCACGATTTCTAATCAATCTCGTAAATAATTTGTGAATTTTTTAACTTTGTTTTCACTCTTCATTTATATTCGCGTATTTTCGTATTAGAAATTAGAAAGCGAGAACAAAATATAGTAAATACGGACTAGATTTGTAAGTCTGCAGGCTGGAATGCGATTTTTAATAACATATTTTCATTAATAAAATAATGGTAATGACTAATTTAATGAAATAATAATAATATTTATTACCATTAGATGATTAGAATGAGATTCAATACAATTAGGTTTTGAGATGAACTTACAGCAATAATAAAGCTTTACATAACAATAACAGAGATTTAAATCTGCTTTTTTCGATAATTTTGTTATTATAATATAAAAATCAAAATTCGAGATACATTGGTTGCGTTTAATCATTTAACTTTAACAAATATTACATTGGACTATCAGGCAAAGAAGGTATATCTTTAACGAGAATTTTTCTTTGTAAAATTGGCTTTTGTTTATGTTAGCAGAGAAAAAAATCCGTGACCTATACATGCAATCATCAAAAGAATTTTGAGAACAGCTTTAAATGTTCACGAAGAATTAATTATACATCAATTTCTTTTCATGGGTAGAAATTTCGTCTAAAACCATCGTTATATCCAAAGGTTGAAGTCTATTTCATTTTCAACGAATATTCTATTTGCACATAATATATTTTCTAATTTATTTTAGAAAGAGTAATATTTCACGTTTTCAAAAGAATAAGGACATACTGGGTGTTAACACAATGTAGTAAATCTGTTTTTCATATTTCTTCCAGTAATGAAAACGATTACCCTGGAATATTTTCAAAGCAAAATTAAGAAAACCGTTTACGCCAAATTTTGCATAAAGTATCTTCTCGTGTATTTTTTTATTTAAAGTGTGGAATTTTCTCTTTGGAAATATCAAAAATCATGAACGGAGCAAAATTAATTCTTGAGAAATAACTTTGAAATGCAATAATTCCATCGTAATAGGAAATAGTGGAGAAAAGTGTAATACAGTTTATTTATTCACAAATAATCCCCCTCAATATGCGTAATTTATGTACTGTCGATTGAGAAATATAGGTTAGTAAATTAAACCGGTTATTTCAATACTTTTCCTTTATCAATATTTTTACGGGCTCTTCAGTAGAGCGGTAAAGGTGGCTGAAAACTTGTAGCTCGCTCGCGTTTGAATCCCGGCTAAATACTTGGATTCACGGTTTTTGTGTAACGGTTTTTGTGTGTAAATGCAAGCCAGCTTCTCTTAGAAAGTCTTCCGCGAAGGCATAACTCCCCTTATACAGGTAATTGTTGTGTGCTTTGATGTAATTCAGTAAGCGAACAAAATTAATCCAATCAAACCCGAAGAACGGATTGATTACATGTGGAGTTTTCCACCAGGAACGTAAATGCGAGCAATTTTCTCTTAAAAAGGTTTACACCAAAGCATCCATCCCCTTAAGCAGATAGCGTTCGCGTTCTTTTCCGTAATCCAATCCTAATTTTCATACATTTAATAGTAAGTTGACATACACCTTATTACAGACAAAATAACAACCTTTTTAAAGATATTTTTTTATTTGTCTGAATTCCCTTTATCTCTTGAGGAGTATAAGAATTTCAGCAAATAAAACTGGCCGAAATTTTATACAATTTAACTGATGTTTTGATTCAATTTAGAAGTAACGTGAGCTTTACTGATATTTAAATACTTTTTGGCAGATCTCATCCTAAAAGAGAGTCTAAAGATAATTTGATTTTATTTAATTTACAATCAATGAAAATCACTGAAAGCAATCACTGAATGAATGAAAATCACAAAAACTATTATGCATACAATTGTCTCTTATTTATCTCCTGATAAATCAGACAAAATTGCCGACATAATAGAAGCACTTTGAAAGAGTTAACATGTAACTTAAGGGTTTTATGCACTCCACAAAAAAATGTCAAAATAAAATCTTATTATTCATAAGTATGAAAAGGAAGTAAACGATAAAAGCAGTTTTACCTATTTTCTAGAAGGGCATTAAATCTAAAATATTAATCTACTCTTATCTGTTATGATTAAAAAACATTAAATATGGTAAGCTTAAAGAGCGTGCAAAATCGCTGACGTTTTAATCATAGCAAAGGTCAGTACTAAAAAAATTAGCATTAAAATTATGAAACAGATTGAGAAAGAGATGGCCTCTATTTGATTTTCAAGTATATTGGCGCGAGACGAAAGCTGTGGTTTTTGCTAAAATGTCGCCAAACTGATAAGAAGAGGGAAATAATGCGTAGCCAGAGGCTACTCTGAGCAGCGACAATGGACCACCCAGAGATCTACAGATAGGCGATTCTTTAAAATGGGGAAGGCATGGATGGTACGACAGTTGTACCAATGCCGGCTTCAGAAAGTTAAGATATTATCACACCGCTCACCCGAAAGCGAAAATATAGAAAAGGCAAAGACAAGGGTTAAATTCATCAATTCTAATGAGAATGCACTAGCGAAATAAAGCACTGGTTTGGTTTATTGGTTTATTAGATTACGGCAAAGCACTCGATGGCTATCTGCCTTAAGGGAGGGATGCCTTCATGGAGGACTTTTTAAGGGAAACTGGCTCGTATACACGTTACACATGGGGAAAATCACGAAAACACCCATGCAGCCAGCCCGTTCGCGGGATTCGAACCTCGGACCGAACTACCAGTGTTCAGCGACGTTACAGCTCGGCCACTGATGGCCCCCCGAAATAAAATACTGCGGTTTTACATAAGCTATTCGTACGAACTGAAGTAATTCTTGCATTTAAACTTGTATTCCAAATTAAGATTTAACTTGAAATTAATGTAGATAATTACTGAGAGATTTAGATTTTTGTAGCGTCGTTTACGTGAGATGAGATCACTTGCGGTCACGTGTTACGAAACGGCGAATCAGGATGTTGAACTATGAAAACATAGTATATTCTTAAACTAATGTTATTTTACAAAATTTTAAACGATATTAAACGTTTATGCCTTCAAAATTAAAATTCATAGAACTAACATTTGTTAACATTTTTTATGTGTATACTGTATGTTGTCGCCAATAAAGTCTGCTTGGCGAGATTTGCGCCGGCGAAACGGGAAAGTACCACAGCAGCTACGCAAACAACAACTGAGCTGAGATGTCTTTCCAACCTTTTAATCGATTACGAAAAAGTTCTCGTAATTTCCGTTTTCTCGAGATTTCCGGAAAGCAAAAAGCGTAGAATTACGGTTAGAGTTAACACTTTAATGAATTACATTTATTCAAATTAAATATCAAATACGGATATAAACTTTTATTAACTTGCATTTTTACTTTCCCGGCGTAACTTTCTCTTAAAATTCGTTACGCGCTGCATTGCACGAGAAAATAAAACAATTTTAACTACAATTCTAGTAAAAATATCTAACTAAATGCAAAATTCGTAACACTATATTCAGAATTTTAAATTTTGTCTTAATTTGTAGATAAAATATTATGTATTTTACATGCAAAATATATAATTTCATCATTAATTAATATTTTTAATAAGTAGAAAATACTAAATATTCATAAATAACTATAATTATTAATATTATCCGCCTGTAACAAAAGATCTTTTCGGTCCGTCGTATTTGAGCACGCATGTTTTTCCCACGGAAAAAACATATGTGCCGAAGAAAACTTTGCGATTAACATCCATTGTTTATATTCACATTAAGGCTATGGATGTCACTTTTAAAGAAAAGAATAAACGAGTTCTGTGAAATATGTTTCCAAAACGACAACGGCGAAACGACAAAATAAGAAAGAAAAATCCATTTCAAATTTAATATTTAAAAAAAAAAATTCTCTTTATATAGACGATTCTCCAACAGGTTTTTCATGTCGTCTTCCCGCTTGTGTGCTACGTATTCTCCACCCTCTATGGAACAGAAGACGAGAAAAGAGAACCGGTGCTGCTTTATTTAAATTTAAATACTCGAAGTCACGAATTTCATGAAATCGTGAGAAGGGACGTTGAACTCTCTCACTGTTTATTTTTACCTTGAAGAAAGATAAAAAATAATAAACCTAAGTGAATATTATCACTTCATATGCAATTATATGAATGCTTATTTTTATTTGTTACGAAATATTTTATTCATTTACATGACGATGTCCTAAAAATTTTTCTCATCATTCTGACATTTTTCAGACATAACGTTTGCTTAAATGTTATGTCCATAACTAAATCCACAGATTTCGATATAGCGCAGAGTATTAGTGTAAGAAGTATTATTTCAGAAGCAAGTGATAAGAGTCACTAAGTATATGTCTTGTAAAATACTGTCTTGCATGGCACAGCGAACGAAACGGAAAGACGGAGTCTGTAATGATTATTTTAAAGGTAGATGAAGACATTTTAGTGCTAAGGTGATTTAATGATAAGGAGGTGAGGATATAAATGACGCCTTTTGATATTCACGAATTAAACAATCCACTTAACATATTTCTTTAATTTAAATTTCTGATTATATAAAGATCATATACAATGTTATATGTTTCATTAATTTAAATTTTTGACAGCTATTGAATTTAACTCCTTATTAAATCTAACGCCCTGGGCAGCAGTCCGTATATCCCACCCCTTAATTAAGTATATTTAGGCCTCTGCAGGAATAGGAACTAGATTTTCAAGTAGTATGTTATAAGATGAGAAATTCGAATTTTTGAATGTGCTTATTATCGTCTGATGTACTAATTTTGAACAACGGAACGTAAAATTAGATTAACGAAAAGCTGCATTCTTTATTTCAAATACTTGCTTGCCACTTCATGTTGCTATTACAATTCTGTTCTTCAGAATCGCTCACTTCATTTGAAACAAATTAAGCTTTAAAGGGGAAAGGGTATTACTGAAATTTTAAATAATTAATATTTTCAGATTTTGTTTTGATTTTGGCTTGTGTTTGCTTTTAATCGGCGACCATTGTAGAAACTCGGCAATAATCAAAAGAATAAATTATTTTATGCGCATTACGCAAATAATTTGTTTTGTCCAAGCAAAATAACTGTAAATAATTTACTATATTCAGGCCTATTAGGAACGCTCGGTATAGGTTTAGTTGAATGTTATATTTTAATATATTTCCCTTTCTGATCTATTTAGCGCCCACCAGCGGCCGAGCGGTAAAGATGCTGAACACTGGTAGTTCGGTCTGAGGTTCGAATCCCGCGAACGGGCTAGCTGCATGGGCGTTTTCGTGGTTTTCCCCATGTGTAACGTGTATACAAGACAGTTTCTCTTAGAAAGTCCTCCATCCCTTTCGACTGATAGCCCTCGTGTGTTTTGCCATAATTGAATAGTCCAATCCAAATCCAATCTCTGAACTATTTTTCATTCAAAACATGCTTATGAACATTTATTGTCAAGTCCCTGAAATATTTTTATTTTTTCTTGAGCGTTTTATTAGTTTTCTCACTCCCCCCCCCCCCATTTCTACAAGAAGTAGTCAAAAATTACATTTTGACGTATTGAAACGTAACTGATTGCCATTTTTATGTTTATTCTAAATTTCATTTTTGCATTACATTTAAAAACATGTAAATACAAATTTTGATTTCGTCATAAATTAGTGCAGATCTTCTCAACCTTCTTTTCTTTGAAATTATTTGTTGATGAATTTCGATTATAAGAGTAACATTTTATATTACTCAAAAAACTTAGTGAAAAAATCATACCTATAGAAATTATCTTTTTTTAATCAGGTACATATATTCATTACGGAAAAGAATACTTTTATTTAATTCCATATTTCCCTATTATGGGCAATAGCATTTTAACCGCGCATATCCTAAATAATGACAAAAAAGTATAATTACGAACATTATTTAATAAACCACGTATGAAGTTTTGTTCTTACCTTTACAGTACAACTTCTCAGAGGCCTGTCAGGATCAGGAATGTACTCTAGAGTGATACCATAATATTGACCTAAGACAGATAATTTAATTTATTAATTACAAGCAAACTGTGATCAAAATATTAAAAACTAGATTATTAATGGCGATATGAAAAGGTAGATCGTAGAAGATAAGGTTTGATAACATTCAATAAGTAAAGACATTTTGTTGTAAGACTTTTATTTAAATTGCCTACCTTTATTAATATAAGTCATTCTGTCATCTTCTCTTCTTTGACTGGTTGAAATAGGAGATTCTAAGTAGTAATGAAAACCAACATCGGAAAATCTGTTGAAAAGAAACAAATATTAAGAAATATTGTTAATGATCGACGTATAGTATAATCTAAAACGAATTAAACTTCTTAGTACATTCGGTATAAAATAACTAATATTTAACAATACGGAGGCCATTAAGCATTACCGAATTAAAGGTGGTCTGTCGAAAGAAGGTCGAAAAGTAGATGTAAAAAAATTAATTTAAATAAGCTGTTCGCCCAATATCGCATGGTGTCAGAGACGCATCTGCCGTGGGCTAAAATATAATTATTTCTTCGAGTCACTAAATTCCTATGAACGCCAATAAATACCCGACATTTATTTACACTGCGAAAATTTGCGAATTTTGTAAGTTGTCCAGCCATTAAAGCTGTAAGGCCGTTTTGCATCTAATGAAGTGTTTCGGGTTACACTGACGGAATTTAATTAACTGAAACCAAGTTGTTGTCTAGTTTCCACTTATGCTTATTAGTGAGTTCAACAAATTAAGTAAAAAAAAAAAAAAAAAAAGTTGTACAAATGATCGTGGCATGGATGTGCTTCTATATTGCAATCATACTGCTTGTCGTTAATTCGGTCATGCTTAGCCTATATTTTCTATAACGTTTCTGATGTTGTAGCTCTTCCAAAATTTCGATAAAGTAGTCGTATTTTCTCCCGTTTCGGGTTTAAACCTTGCGAAAAAGTGCGAGATATATATATTGTATCACATAATTTCCAAATAAATCTCACAAAAAGAGACTTGATGGCACAGACAAATCGAATTGATTGAAACCAGAGTCTGTGAACCATTGTTGGACTTGAATCATCTCGATTAAAAACAAAAAATCGAAGATTATGGGATTTTTTTTTAAACGTCAAGTGACTTTGCTATGGGAACATCATACTTTCACCACAGAAAACGAAAGGTGGCACTGCCAGGTTTTAAGAGTAACTTATATCAATATAAATTTTTATTTCTAAAATCTTCGATTTCTTTCCTAACTTGCTTTTAAAATCAATTTATTGAAACATGAGCAATTACGTACATTATGTGTACTTACAAGCACATGATCGTGTATATATAAATATACTTACACTAACTCCATACTCACACGCCTAACCTAAGCCAACAGTTTACGTAATAGTTATCTTTTGGAAAAAACATTAAACGTAGGGAAGGGGCACAGTACTAGATACACTTCATAAAATACGAGTACAGAAAACAAAACATATGTTATACTTTTGAAACTACAAGTTGCAGTGTTTGCAAAGACTTTACGAATTACTCTTACAATTTAGGAATCTGGACTTTGTCTAGCTCTGCATTTCTGCCATACTCGTGGTTCCAGGAATTTTTTCTTGCTGGAGATGGCACTGGTGTAGTTCTTGAGGTCGTCGTTGAAGAGTCCTCGTCTGTAGGTTGCAGTATGGGCTGTGCTTGCGTTATTTCAGCGTAATCGAATATCTGGAATGGAGGAGGCATTCGATTAAAACAAAGACCTCAACTACATTTTTGCCAGATAATAGAATAAAAACATTTAGAACAAAATTAAGAGAATCATAATGTTGAAATATTAGAAAATATCTTATAGATGGATATTCAATAATTTTATTTAAACATTATAAACAGGTGCTTGTCCTGCGTGATTAAAACCGAATACTGCTAATATACCCAATTCATATACGAAGAATAATCCTCAAACTATAACTTTATGCCCAAGATTCGGAATTTATCAGTTACGGCCAAGGTCCATATATCATGACTATATTCTGAGAGGTCGAATTGTTTCGGAAAAGGTAAGTTGAAAACTTTATGGTAAAAATGAGTAAGCCTTTTTCAATTGAAACTGAATTAATGCTAAAGTTTGAATTTTATTACAGTAATATTTTCGTTAAAAAATAATAGGTAATATTTTTGTTTTAAAAGATAAGCGAAATAAGCTTCAATAAAGCTTGGCCATAAAATTCGGAATCAAACAATTCCTGTTTAATTTTTTAGGTACTCAAGAATAAATATTCCTCATAAAAATTCTTCATTATCAGTTATTTTCCTATAACAAATATATTCCTATTTATATATAGTGCTACGAATTTTAAATATATGTAAATAGTTTTAGTGAAGTCATTTTAAAATTATGGTATCTTTCGTATAATGTAACATGGAATGCTCGAAAGAGACGAAAATCTGCCGGAAAAGTAAGATTACAGGGACAAGTCGGCTAACTCGCTGAATTGGAGAGATATCGCTAAGCTGGCGATGGTTTTGGCGACTAATTTCTGTCGCCACATATGAGAAGAAATTGCCATAAGTCACCAAACATGACGAACATCTGTAATTGAATAACTGTAACTGAAATTAAATATTATACATATAAAAGTAAGAATTTAAAATCCTGCTGTGGAGTGATATTCAGCGAAACAGGGTACTATACACAATGCGACTTTGCAAATCGAACACCAGTAACGCGATTTCTTCCTGATCTTACGTTTGTAGCAATGCGAACACCTTCGCGTAGGTTTTTTTTTTTTTTTTTTCCCCCGATGTTTCGGGTATATAATCCGGAACATGATTCCTGCTTTATTGGCTTATATTAGGTCTAAATGGCCGAGTTTGTGTCGATTTCTTTCTTTCAATTGCATACGTCGCAAAAGTGTCTTCAATAAATTTGAGCAAAAAGTTGATAAGCGATAAGGTTCCATTATTTTTTTTATATAATATGAATGCATTCAGACACATAATGTCTACGAAATGGAGAAATATCTTCTTGTAGTACTTTTTGAGCCGTTTTCTTGCTGTAGAGTACGCTATGATAATTCCATCACTCATATCCATTCACCCATTTTTTTTATTATAAACAATCACTAGCTCCGGTTTCTTTGTTTATATTTTTTTTCTCTGTTTCTATTACGTTGTCATTATGTACAGTACTTACTAAATAAACCTCTCTTTCCATTTCATTTTACGCATGACGAGTATACTATACGAGTATACGCATGACGAGTATAGTATATAAGAAGCGGCACGATTTTGTGTATTGACGAGTATACTATACTCGTCAATACACAAAATCGTGCCGCTTCTTCATGACGAGTATACTCGTCAATCACAGTTAACTGGTTAAGCTAGGACCTGAGAGATCAGGTGGCAAGTTTAAATTCGGATTCCAATTTAAAAGTTATTTTCATTCTAAATTGGTAGCTAAAATATTATCACTTGTTTGGTGAACTGAAGGATCGCTGATTTGATTTCGTTTGATCTAACTATAAAGTATAATAAATAAACCTCTTCTCACTCCCCCCGGGAGGATACTTAATTCGAAAAAGGTTAAGAAAAAATATACGAAACTCAAAATACTGAGACTGAGATGTGTATGTGTGGAAGAGGGGGCGGGGGTTGAGCTTAAATTCAGCTGGAGCCGAGTTCTGATATTTCTCAATTTTCGAATGAAATTTCAAGTTCAGACACAGTTTGAAATAACACCAGCTCTGGTATGTTACTGCGCTGCTGAATCGCAATATTAACAGAAACTTCTGCTTATCATCCCAGTGTTTAAGAGTTAATGAAATTGATAATAATAATAATAATACGCACTTTCAAGTACTTATTATTCAATTCTTGCTTTCCTTGAAAATAGTAAAACATCCAGGAAAACTCATATATCAAAGCGTGTGACGAATATGTCAGAGTCTTGTCCTCAGGAAGAGCGATTTTCATGGGGTATGCCCACTTGATCAAGAAAGTTTGCGTTATGCTCATCTAATCAAAATTTAAATGGATCTGAAGTCAAAATAAGGAAGCAATTTTCCCCCAGACCACGAGCAATATTGCCTAATTTTTCTTTTATCCTTGGTACGTGTCTTCCTTACTTACGTGACATTTGTGTTGTTATTTTATTTGATGTGATGATTACATTTTAGTTTATTATTAATTTATTTATTTTTGACCTGTTTTGTTATTTTATTTAATTTTTATGGCACTTTAATATTATGTATGTTTTTGTATTTAATTTAATACAATTTTAATTATAATTCATTTATTGTTTTGTTTATTATTATTATTTGTTAGTCCAAAGGGGAAACTTGCCCTGAAGGACTATTATTTTCGTTTTGGCATTTTGCGTTGGTTCACTATAAATGTCAGATTGCTTTTTCAAATTACTGTCACCAAATATCATCGCCCTGTACTATATTTAATAATATTAAATAATGAAGAGTCTGCATAAATGTAGGTATGTTTCTCGCGTTGTCATAAAACAACGGTACCTAGAGTCATCCAATACTGAATAACATACGTTTTCACCCGAATATAGGCAACTGACAGCCCGAATTTGGAATTTGTTTTGTTATCGACTGCTGCCAGCCTTCGTCTGGCTTTTAAATGCACCGGAAAAATGGCTGAAGGGAACACGAAACGTTAAATTTAGAAACTGCTCAGAATTTTACTCTCCAGAACAACTTCATAAAAAAAAGTTATTGCGTAAAACAAATTTACAATGAAATAAGCAATATCCCTTAATACAAATATTAATTGTCCTAATAAATAAATTAACCAACTTCCCTTTGCAAAATCTTAAGAACTCAAATGATATAAAGGAAGTTAAGAACTTTGTTTATTAAAAAAATCACTCAAAACTTTTCAAATCTTAAAGACAGTGAAATGAGCAATAAATAACATAAAAGAATACAAAAAACAAAAAATTCTGAAAAGCAAAGTATAATTAATGATATTTTATCTTATATTTTCAAGAGAAAAAAATTACAATGAAATAAGCTATATCCCTTAATACAAATATTAATTATTCTAATAAAAAAATTAACTAACTTTCCGTTGAAGAAAAAAAATCATGCAAAAGCAAAAAATAACATGAAAGAAACTCAAAAAACAAAAAAATTCCGCACACGATTTTACTCTGCAGAACAACTTTATCAAAAACATCAATAAAAATGTATTATATATATAAATGACAATGAAATATACCAATCTCTTAAAAACAGTGACATAAGAAATACGATGAAAAATTGTTGCCAAACCCATATTTCTAAAAAAAAAATGAAACTATTCAAAATCATGCGATTTCATCAAAAATCTATCAGCAACAATAAGAAAGGAAAATTGTTGCCAAAATCATATTTTTTAAAGATGTGAGAAGTGTACTAGGAAGCTTAATTTAAAAATTTAAAAAAAAAAAAAAATCTGAAATGTTTCAGATTTTAAATTACGTCCAAAGGGGCGTTTTTTAACATTTTGTGTGTTACCTTTCTTTATTAAATATCATGTTCCTCGCACTTAAACCATAAGATCCAGTGCAACAGCAATATCGCAAAATAGTTTTAAAACGAGCATATCTTTAGAATTTCCGATACAGAGACTCACGCGCTGGAGATAAAAATGTTTTTTCTGCACAACGTTGCCATTGCTCGCTTTGAAATCCTTGAGTTTGTTAATCAAAAATTCGTCAAAGTTTTAAAAAATAGGAAATCGATCATAAAACAAATTTCAAATTTCAAATTTGGTCTTCCACATGCTCGTATTCGTTGGAGGATTACGCTATTCAAAATTCGATGACTCTATGTACCGTTGTTTTATCACAATACGAGAAATATACATACATTTATGCAGATTTTTCATTATTTAATTTCTTCAAATATAATGCAGGACTCTAACATTTTGTGGCAACAGTTTGAAAAGTGAACCGACATTTATGAGTCCGACGCAAAATGCCAAAACGAAACTAATAGGCCTTCGGGATTCAAATCCCTTTGGACTAAAAAAAAGCGTAATTTAAAATCTGAAACCTTTCAAATATTTTTGAATTAATTAGTTATTTATTTTGCGTCTTATTTATTTATTATTTTAGCTCATGACTCTTGATGGCTTTCTATAGAACTCCGAAACTTCTAATTTTTAAGTTCCAGACAGGCGGTTTCAGATAAATCTAATAAGAATATGAAATGCGTTGGTTATTAAAAGCTTTGCAGAAAACTTTTATAAATTTTAAAATAACTTGCTGAATGATAGTCAAAGAAAAGCAATCTTAAATGAGTCCTAATTTATTTGTTGAAAGAGTATGCTTTCGAAAATGACCATTTTTAGATAATACGTAATATTTAGAAAAAACGAAATAAGCAGCGGAAAAGCAAATAAGCAAAAACATTGACATGTTAAATGAATTGGCTGGACCGGTTTCAACAGCATTACTGAACTTAAAAAAAAAAAAAAAAACACATTTTGAAGGAGATCGTACGGTGGACATTGTCGAAACCGGTCCAGGTAATTCTCGTTTAATATACCAATTCTGCATCTAATTTTTCTTTCTTTTTTGATTTTTAAAACATATTTTTTTTAAAACATATTTTTATTTTGACTGCTTATGAATAAGAAATGTTAAGAAAAATTGGTTTCTGGAGCTAGATTACTCTTATTCTTTTCTCTTACATCACGGATGATCATCCCCCCCCCCGGAAATTAAAGAGATACTAGTTCTACAGCAAAATCTCAGCGGATTCCAGGTTGACAATTACAGGAGCAAATATTTACTATGCTAACAAATATCAGAAACTAATTACAAGAGTTATTATACTATAGTACCCCAAGTTACGCGAATTCGCAGATACATGATTCTTTATTTTATTTTTATACTATAATTACGTTAGATTGAAATAATTGACTAAGGCAAATGAGAGTTATATGCCTAAAGAAGGGTCGGTAAACCGCGACTCGCGAGCGGTTACGGGCTCTTTAGCCACTCGAGTGCGGCCAGCACCCCTAGAACTTAACTGTATCTACGGTACGGCTCAGCCGCGAATCGATTTGGATTACATATTGGCGAGCGGGATATAAGAGACCTTTCTTATAAGGTCCATGTGTATGTCGGGTTGACGTAGAGCATGGGGCGGGGACTTTTTTGAGAAATGAGATTCTAGAAAGTTCATGAAAAGAAATTTGGTTCTCTAAAGAAATCTAAATTGTAGTGCTAAACTCTGGCTCTTTTTACTAATGAGTCGGCCGACCAATGGCGTGAAGGAAATGATGTCTTCGTGCAGGATGTTTCAAGAGAAACTGGCTCGTTTTCACGTTAAACATTGGGAAAATTACGAAAACTCCCATTCAGCCCGTCCGTTCACTGGGATTTAAATCCGGATCGAACTGCTAGTGTTCAGCGATTTTACTTCTTGGACATTGGTGGGCTTTACACATTTATGCTCGTAGTTAATTTGCATTTGAAATTATCCTCAATTTAGAAAATGTTGATAAAAAAAACATTAGTCTGCCTAAATAAGAACTCACTTTAAAGACATAATATGCATCACAGTCGAAGAATTTATGTTTAATGTTGTAAAACATCGCACTCCTCATCGAAATCTCCGATCATGTTATAAATGTGTTTGTTCACAGGCAATGCAAATGTTCTGTGCTTATACAGGTAGTGTAGTCATTGTTTTAGTCTTTGGTCCAGAGAAAGCGAAGAACAGAGTTCGACATTCTACATTTGTTATTTTCTTCCCGCTTTGTAATCAAGTCCTCAGAGCAATTTGTTAAATTTTATAAAGGGTCGAACTGGCTCTGTATTATGCAGGCATCGAACTAACTCTCTTTTATGCAGCACATTTATTTTAAAGTTATTCTGTCTTAATATGTTATACAGACTATATTCTTTTCTTCTAAACAAGTGTCTTTGGTTCTGTTCAACTAAATTTCGTATATGCCAAGTTAAGAGTCCAATTTACGCTTTTCCTCGGATGCATAATTTTAGGGTATTACCGCATTCCGCTAGGGGCTTCAGGGAATCTCACATATTCCCTAACCCCGAAGAAGCAAATCCAAATTTAAATTTCGCTTATTAACTAGGCGGCCAACTTCGATCAATTTCACTCGATCTTCGGCAGCAGAACAGGCTCCAAGCATTTGCGACTCAGGCAATTGCTTAGAGTACGTCAGTTTACGGAAGGGTGCTTATTAAAGTTTTCTTCGCAAGCGAGTGTATTTTAAAATGTATTTTGCTTTGAATTGTTAATGCGTAATTTATGTGGGCTGATCGCCTACGGCTCCAAAAATGCTGAAGCCAGGCCTGCTCCAGAAACTTAGCTACAGCTTTTCCCGCCTGGGACGGTCTGTTTACTATCCCTCTCCACACACACTAAAAAATCAAATCTATAAATTGTCAAAACGACATATAGGGAAATAAATAAAACTGTCAATTTTTGAAATATAACTTTACTTCCAACGTTCTTAAGTGTTATTTTGCTTGTTTATCTATTAGCAAAATCGTCAATAACATTTCTAGAAGTTTGTTTCATTATTCCAGTTGATGCTCATTTTTAGGTCTTGGGTGATTCTTAACTGATTTGTACCTAGGAAAAAAAAAAAAAAAAAAAAAAAAAAACCCTCACGAAGCGTAATACTTTAGTAGTTTCAGTAATACTTTTAGCAGTATAATATGTATAACTCCTATAATATGTTTAACATGAAAAATACCGCTCCGAAAAATGTGCTGTACATGGCCTGTTGTGTTGGCCTCGCAGCTGAAACTCTTCGAAAACAAAATTGAATGCTTTGGCGGAAAAAGACTGACAGAAAGAGAATCATGACTTTTTACTTCCTTGTACGTAGTAAAAAGGAAGTATTGTAATCGCGAAAAGTTTCAGGCAGCATATTGCAACGAAAATATCCAATTTTGACCGCTATCGAATGCAATTTAACGATGTTTTTGCGTGATATCTGTACGTAAGGACAGAATAAAAGACTCTTTTCCTCCAAAAAGTTATAAAACTGTTTTAAAATTAATTCTGAAGAGAATTTTTCGTGGCGTCTGTACGAACGTATGTATCTCGCATGACTCGAAAACAAGTAGCCTCAAAACGTTGAAATATTGTATATAGGACTGCTATAACATGTAGATGTGCACCTCGTATTTTGGTTGCAATCGGCCGCACCAAACGTATATAAATACCATATATATATATATATATATCCATTCTGTTACTCGGCACAGTGATCTCAGTTTCTTTACTCTTATGTTTGTAAATTGTACATCTTTTGCTTTAAAAATGATTGAATTATGTTGTTCTTATCTTCCGGTTAAGGTTTTTATGCCTTTCGTAATTCTGGAAGCAATATTTGTACAATTATCAACAATTTAAAAGCTTTTTAAGTGCGGTTAAGTTTTAAATAACATGGCGGACCTATTTGTTTACATCTGAGACAGCAGAATTGTAGATTTGTTGCCAATCTAGAGAGACTAAGCTTCGCAACAACAAAAATAATGCCTTGATTTATTATTGCGAATTAATCATGCTTACTCCTTTCTGGAATTTTGTCGAGGAAATAAGTGTTTAAGATTTACTTCGTAATTTTTAATACAGATATTTTGAGTTTTTATGTATTTTTGCCTTGTCGCGAAGTGAGAACTGAATTAATTGAATGAGAAATACTAAATCGTTCGAAATCGTGTGAAAAACTGTTTCTTTTCTGTTTTGTTTACTTAATTTCTTTCATACATTGTTCTAGCTTTATTATAGAATTTGAATAGAACATGTGGCAACGATAAGATAATTCTTCAAACGATATAAATTTTGTGCATTCAGAGTGTCGTTGTTAGTAAACAAATATAGTGAATTTTAAAGAGTGTATTTATTCTATTGTGGTTTATGCGCTGTCGACGAAGTAGATTTATTCAATCCAATCAATTTAGATGAAATTCAAGAAAAAAATGCGTATAATTTAATATTCCGTACATGGAAGTCATGTGGTATACACATCAGATTTTTTTCTCCTTATGTTCAAGAATAAGCATTTCCGGGAACTAAAAGTATTCATTATTTTGTGATAACATCTGCGGAAATCTCTTTTGGTTTAATGCAAAGAAAGCTTATTGCAATTCATAAATTGTTTTTACTATGAATTATTTTTATTAAATTATGTTTCCGGTTAGACAACGAGTAACATTCTCCATTTCTAGAAATGTTGAAAGATTAACTTCTATTTTGAATACGTTACTTTGCCGATGATAACTGGTCCAAACAGATTACTAACATGTTAATTAACGTCTGCGAATTCTAATAATTTCAGTGCTAGAACAGTTCCATCATCTTGCTATATATTGACATATTTAATTACAGCAAAGCGTGCAAAGGTTATCTATCTAATTATAGAGATGCCTTCATGAAGGATTTTCTGACAGAAACTGGCTCTTATTCACGTCACATATAAAGAAAAATGCAAACCAATCCGTTCGAAAGGATTTCGACTGAAGTCCAATTACTCGTGTTCAGTGATTTTACCCGTTCGGCCGCTAGTGGACCATTCATAGGCATTAGATCCTAGGCTTCGGTTTACTCTTTTCATTGCATAAAAAACAAAAAGTTCATTCAATATAGAAAGAGAGTTGAGATAACTGTTGAAATTTACACCAGGAAACACTGACGCGGTCAGACATTCTTAAGGGAATAGCTTTATCATTCTATACAAATTTCAATTTATTATTAACTTTATTACTTAGAATATAATGTAAAGGAGCCAGAGTGGACACAAGTTTACACGCTTTCAACAGACCAGGTTTACGATCTGCAACAGAAAGACAACAGGGGGAGGAAATCCTCAAAGAAAAAGATATATAAATTAAAGAAGGGATAACCAGGTATGCTCATGTGCATCTTATTACAGAAATAGTACTGAAATATAAATAGTTGCTAAAACTACTATATTTTTTTAAGTAGATGCGCCTCTGTAGCGTCGCAAATGTGTGTCTCCCCACATACGCAGCTCAGATGAAATTTATGGATATTTTCGTAACTTTTTGCATTTGTAAATTGAATACGGCACAGTTTCGCTCAGAGTCTCCTACGAAGACATCATTTACCTTAACGATAGCCATTCCTACTCTGTTTTAACCATTTAAACAAGTAATTAAAGCAGAAGCAAAAGAAATATTCTTTACACTGATATAACTAATACCAGCAGAACTACTGCTGTAAAATAATTACCTAAATATTTGATACAGCAAAAGATGAAAATTTGAAAAAGATGACTATCGCATTTGTTGACTTTTGGTAGCGGCGGATTATGTAAAAATAAAACCTAACATTTTGAAAAGTCTCCATAAAATAAAGAATTTAGTTAGCAAAATATTCGCTATGCTTTAATTAATTAGGATGAAAAAAAAAAAAAAAGTTACATACCTTTAGAAGCAAAACTCGCCATGTGCTTAATAAAAACTTTTCAGACCAGCTACAAATCGAATAATGAGTATAGTTTTATCCAAAACCGAATCACCAAAACGAGCAGCTTTTCCTTTCCTTGCGGCTGCTTCTTAAATTTCTTCTCAAAAGCGTTGAGTTATGTCGGTAGACATGGAAAACTGACTTAATAAATACGTCCTTGAATACCCACGTAAATCTCTCATGTCGAAGTGTGGAATTCTATATTTTAATTTATCAAAGCATAATGAATATTTTAATGAGTAAAATCCTTGCTTTACAGTACAGGTCTTCAACCCATTGCCCACTGAAGGCATTTTAGTCGCCCCACATTTGAATTTAAAGAAAAATTGAAGAATTTTAAGAAATTTTGATTTTAAGAAAAATTGCCTTGTCAGCTTTTTGTCGTAAAAAAAACTTTTTTCTTCTCTTATTCTTGATATTCAAAACATTTTATTGGCATGCCTGATATTACTTGAGATAAAATTTTCTCAAAATGACGAATTTTTCGAAAATTTCATTTTATCGTATGTAATTTTAAGAATAAAAAAAATGACTACGCATTAAATCTCAATTCCGTAAAAAAGGTAGATTCTTATCTCTAACAGGTTTGCAACAGATGTCAATTTTTCATCGCCAATCAATCAATTTTTCGCCAAAGGTTACCTTGAGCGTGTCGCTCAAGGTGCCGCATGAGTTTAGTGATGAAAAATAGTTGAGAGACTGGCATTTCTTGTCGATATTACAGGTCATCTCGAGGGTTTGAACTACCGCTTACTGGAAAAGATCTACTTGTTCATAATTTTTATTGCTTTGTGAAAGCTTTTGAGACAAAATTAATCCTGCAGAAAAGTCAGTTGCTAAATAAGAATTCCACTCATTTTCCAAAATTGATGGAGTGTGTGAAGAACTCTACAACATGGAATTCAAATAATTATGTGCAACGCATTTCAAATTTGAAAGAGGAATTCAAAAGCAGATTTTCCGATTTTCGGAAAAATGAAATTTTTATGAGAATATTCTCCTTGCCATTTTCAATAGACGTTGTAAGTGTTCCACCTGAACTTCAACTAGAATTTATAGATTTTCAGTGTGACTCTGCAGTAAAATGCAAGTTTCTTGAAAATACTACATTAATTGATTTTTATTCGAAGTACGTGACCAAAGACTCCAGGAATTCGTAAGCATGCACTCTTCATGTCTTTTATCTTTGGCAGTATCTATATATGTGAACAGCTTTTTAATAAAATGAAAATCCTAAAATCGAAAACAAGAACACGGCTGACAGACATTTGGAGGAAACTTTACGAATTGCAACAACACAGATTAAAACTATGAAGTAATTGCCCTCTCCCGCTAGTAATGAAAGATTTTTTTTTTTTTTAATTGTAAATGCATTTTGTAACATTGTTCAGTGCAATCATCTTTACTTTTTTTCACAGTTTAAAAAAAAATGCAAAACATTTTAATTCGATTTTCATTTAACTTTTTGGAGCCAATGTATATATATACAAATCTGTAACACTATCTCTTCGCTTAGAATCAATTGTAGTGTTGCAAAACAAACCTTCCTTTTTTATATAAATTTTCTGACTACACTATTTTTTGACAGACATGTGGCCCGTGGATCTTTATGAATTTATTGATGTGGCCCCCGGGCGTGAAAGGTTGAAGACCCCTACTTTACAGAATACCATAAAAAGAGAGATTTTATTTTTACCGAAACTCTCCAACTGAAAACATTGGAACCATCCTTTAGAAATACTGTATCTCATATTGAGAAACTCTGTAAGTCTATGCCAAAGATCACCGTTTAAAGAGATCAAAATCTGTAGCTTCCCCCCCCCTCCAACACCTTAAAATATCTTCAGAAATATACCGTTTTTGTCTGCCAAAACATATTTTTATTTCAGTAAAGTGGCAAGCGACTAGTTTGTTCCACCGCTTCTTGCGATGATAACATGAAAAACTCATTTAAATTTGTTTGGCATTTTCCGTCTTTATTGCTAAAGCTTTATTTTAGTTTTAATTCGTAGTGTTGATCTGTTAATTTTTATGAGCTCCTCAGAGACAGATTTAAAATTCAAAGAAAACGAAATTAAAATGGAAGATGTTTTGAACATTTATCGAGACAAGAGGAGGAAAAAGCAAAATTACTTTCAGACACTGCAATCTTTATTTCAAAAACATGCATTTTTAAACATTGCAGCATTTCCGGTCTTCTGAAGTCAGAGACGTAATGAAGA
This sequence comes from Stegodyphus dumicola, assembly GCF_044657685.1. Classification (NCBI taxonomy): domain Eukaryota; kingdom Metazoa; phylum Arthropoda; class Arachnida; order Araneae; family Eresidae; genus Stegodyphus; species Stegodyphus dumicola. The sequence goes on from NC_140768.1 coordinate 180,825,253, forward strand.
TGATTACAAATAATGAACTTTCTAGTCTTTTGAGCTGTCGGTTAGCAATCTTTACCTTCTGAGCGCGTGTCTTCCATTACTTGTCTGACCTATGAACTCTTCATGATATAAACGGACATTAACTAAGATTATCCTCGGGCCAGTTCATTGACGTAGGATGTACTCGTATATGAAGGTGCAGGTTTCTAAGCTCCGCCTCTAAGCATACAATTGTGCAGAAGTGAATATATATATATATATATGTCAGACCGCATAACTTAAGTCAGTGCTTACTCAAAATGTAAATGACGCTCATTTATACATATATTGATTAATCAAGTTATGATTAAATTCAAAAGAATGCTTGTAACTCATGACTGCGACATTAAAAGGTATTTAAGTCAAAGAGTGGAAATAGCCTAGAGGACTGCATCTAATCTTTGAAAACCGCATTATGTAAAGAAGAGCTAAGAGGAAGAACAAAAAGGCAAAAACTATCAACAGCTTTGATAGCATAAATTGACAAAGCATCTGACGCCACTGATGATTCGATAATCATGGTTATACAGGATGTTTCGAAACTCATGGGCAAAAGTTTTAAGGGATGATAGAAAATATCTAAACAAACAATTTGCACAATACCATGCATGGCCAGAGACCAAGAGGTGAACCGCTAGACGGCGATGTAATGTAAAGCATAAAGAGCGAGTTTTCTTGCACATCGGTCATTTCTAGCGTGAATTTCAGAAGGCTTGTCAACGTACAGTAATCAGGAAAAGGCGGACATGCATCTTATGTATGATCTTGCGAATGGGGATGGTCTGGAAGCTGTAAGACTGTACAGGCAGCGTTCTCCGAGAAGACACGTGCCAAACCGGAAAATGTTCGAGCAATTACATCGGTGCGTGTGTGAAACGGGATCCTTTTGTCATCGGCATGCATCGGCATACAGGCCACAGGAGGAGTGTGCGAACATTGTAAGTTGTAGACGACATTCTGTAAAGAGTGGAAGATCGTCTGGATATTAACACGTGAGAGGCTTTTCGTGCCGTAAATGTGCCCCACTCAATTGTTTGGCAAGTACCTATGGGACGAAGGATTACACCTCTACCCATATACAGAAATTGCAAGCCTTCATACCCGCAGAGTATGCTCCACGTGTCGAGTTTTCGTGTTGCCTTTTGCAACATCTAGGAGCGCTGTCTAATTTCAGTGCATATGTGTTATTCACGGATGGCTGCACCTTTACTCGTGAAGGCCTTTCCAATAACATACTTTCCAACCTATGACACTCAAAAATCAGGAGATTTTTTTAAGAAATCAGGAGATTTTTCACAATGTTAAAAATACTTTTTAAATGATAAAAATATAGTTTTTAATGATGAATTAACTTTAAATAGTTACTAAGTCTTAAATGCAAGCAAAACAAAAATACCTTAGACATAAAAAACATTTTTATTACTTGCATCGTTTAAAAAAAAAAAAAAAAAAAAAAAAAAAAAAGACACTTTAATCAGTTTTCATACAAATGTTATGGACAGTGGCAGATTTTGCTCTCGTTAAGAAAGAAACTTCATAATTTTGTTCATAGCAATTGCCACGTAGGCCTGCTTTCGCTAATAAAAGTTTTTCTAATGTGTCATCACTAATATTAGATCTAAATTTAGTCCTCGTTTTCGCAACAACACTGAAAATCCTCTCACACTCCGCATTACTATGGGGAACTGTCAAGATGGCCAACATAATTCTAGAGAGTTCACTATATTTTAAAATTCCATCAGCACCTTTCAATTTTCCAATTAAACTCCACTGGGTGTCAATCCTAGCTGATTTTATAACTTCATCCAAGTTTTCTAATTGTAAACTGCAAAATTGCGACTGCAGTATATCAGTAGCAACATCACTATCGTCATCTTTCATGACTAAACGAAGTAACACAGGAAATCTGTTCAAAAAGTACTTTATATCAGAAAAAGATGCATTTGCTAGAGCAGAAACATCAGCAACTTTAGCATGCAAAATCAGTTCATCGTTGACTGGGAATTTATGTAGTATGTAATCATATACTCGACAGAAGTAACTTCTAACATGAAGATAAACTTATTTTTGTCTTCTTCTGAAAGTTCTTCCACTACTTTTGTAGTTGCAGCTCCTATTACCAAATCTTCATCTTTCTTCTGATTTTCTGTTTCACCATAAATCACATCATATATAGAATTACAAGACAAAACACAGACTGGTTTTACAAACTTTGATAAAATGTCTTTAAACAGATCATAAATCATTGATTGCAAAACATGAATTAATGGAATTCTGCTTTGTAGAATTGTGTTAAGAACATCGAATGATGGCAAAATGAATTGTAAAAAAAAGCAAAAAGCTTTGTTAAGGTCCGAAGAAAAAAACATAAATATTCGTTCTTCACAAGATAAACTTACAGTAATCGGAAAATGTTGTGTTGAGCAATTTTTTTATTTTGAGAGAAATTTGTATCAGCTTTACGCTTATATTTTGCAGTATTATTTTGAGAACTGCCAGTTGAATTGCTGAATGATGCAGAAATTACTTTATTTTTCTCAAACCTATTTTTAACAATGGAAGTAGTAACTACATCTCCATTTACTTTAGGTACTTTATAACTTTCAATAGAGCCTTTTATCTTAACTCTCGAAGCATTTACTTCTTCTTTAAAAAATGCAAGAAGTGGGTTCCATTGATCGAGGATTCTAGATAAGCATTTCTTTAAAGACAGCCAGCGTCTACACACGTTTCAAAATTTTTCTTATTTCAGTATTATGCAGCTGTTGGAACTGTTTCAATTTTTCCTTTCTTTTAGAACTTCTTTCAAGATAATAATAAATATCAACAATGTGTTCATCCACATTTAATGGTAAGAAGCTGCCCCTTTTTCAGATGCTAAATTTAAGAGGTGACAGGTGCACCTCATTATCTGCAAATCTGAATTTGCCTTTCTTAAGATGCCTGCAACACCAGTCTTCAAGCCTACCATTACTGGTGCATTATCGGCACCAAGTGCTAAGCAATTATCCAGAGGGACTGCATTTTCTTTTAAAGTTTTAATAATTAGCTGTGCTATATTAAAGCCTGTCGAATGTCCTTCTAAAGTGGGGACAGAAAGTAAACTGCACTCAATTTCTGAAGACTCTGGATTAAAAAAAGAAACAACAATTGGATACAGTTTTGAATCGGTATTATTGCTTCCATCCGTAGAGAGGCAGAACGGAGCTGTTTTAATGCAATCAATAACTGAAGATTTATTTTTCAAACCCATTTTCTTTAACAATTGCACCTGTTTTGGTCCTTGCACTTGAGTATTTCTTAGCGATTTCACTATCGGGAAACATTTTTCTAAATAAAGCTGCAGCGTGATTCGATGCATTCAGTGGCAGGTTGTGCTCCAGTAAAAAGGCAGAGAACAGACATTCTGCATTAATCACTTTTTGGTCTTTTGTTTCCGAAGAAAAATTTAATTTTTCATTTTTTTTTAAAACAACTCATGTTGTCCTTGTGTTTTTGTGTACGCACATGTCTGAGAACATCTGCCCTTCCACCATGCGAAATCGAAAAATCGCAACGACAGATGGTACACATCGCAAATTTATTACATTTCCTTGAAGAAATAATGGAAGGAAAGTCAACTGTGTACGATTTTTGAAACGTGCACGAGTATTTCACCTTTCTCGCAGACATAACAAAAGACGATAATTTCTAAAACTATTTCCCAAAGGCACGTGTACTCACACAACTCAGGACAAGATGAACGAAATAACGAAAGAACATCCAAATAACGGCCCAACGGCCAAAGAATCTTCTTTGCAACGGCATTGAGCTTGCTTTGTGCTCATTGGCTAATATATGCCAGATGACACGCAGTGGAGCTCGATGCCCATTGGAGAACTGGAGAATGACGTTTCTGGATACGTATGCTGTCACTCACAAAGCAGAAATTCTCATCTGATTCGCAAGGTTTTATTTTAGATATAATGTAGAGAAAATTCAGTTCCAAAATCATTTTTTTTTTTTTTTGGTTCATATAACGAAGTATTAAGCCAAGTTCCATAAAAATCGTGAGAAATATTAAGAATAAGAAAAAGTCGGGAGAAATATATTGTAAATCGGGTTGGCGGGAGAGCGGTCGAAAATCGGGAGTCTCCCGCCTAAATCGGGAGAGTTGGCAACTATGCAATAAGCATGTGTGGGCATCTAGCAATCCGCATGACCCACGTCCTCATGCGTATCAAAAGCATTTCAGCGTAAAAGTTTGAGGTGGAACTGTAGATGACCACCGTTTGATCGGCCCATACCTTCTGTCATTCCGATTGGACGGCAGAATATACCTCACATTTGTACAACAGGTACTGCCAGAGTTACTCCAACGTGTTTCCAGCACGACGGAGCCTCACCCTATTTCAGCTTGGATGTGCGGAGCGCGTTAGGCGCTAAATTTCTATGCGACGGATTGGTCAGGGTGGACACATAGCTTGGCCGCCTCGCTCACCTGATCTGCCCTGTCGGGACTTTCCTGTGGGGCCATTTTGAAAAGTCTCGTCTACGAAAACCCCATCGACTCCGATGAGGATTTAATTGCCACGATCTCTGTTGCTGCCGGCGCCGTCCGGGAAAAGCCAGATGTGTTTGAAAAATTGCGAACGCCTGCATTATCGCACGGGGGTCGCTCTTTTGAGCAGCTTCTGTAATTTTGCCACATATGCTATCAATAATATTACTTAGCACTGCCTCTATCCGTTTGGTGTTTCGTTCTTTCATGTGACTTTCATGTAAATTTTCGCCCATGAGTTTCGAAACACCCTGTAGTTCCTGACTGAAGAAAAATCTTCGCTAGTTTCCAAGGATTTTGATAAATTAAATAAACCAAGATATGTAAAATAAGAGTTATATTTTAGAAGAGTTTACTAACCTGATGCAAGGAATCTCTGGGAGTCACCGTCGATTCCCCAATTCCAGAATCTGGTGATGGTAAATCGACCGTTAGACCATGTGGCGACGGCTTGTAATTTTGTCTGATATACCTCTCGACATAGGCAACATTGTCGACAGCTTCTGGGTAGGTTGCCAGATGTTGCCTCATAGCCTGGGTGTATTGATCTGTTGGCTGGGGAGCATAGTACTAAACATAAGACAGAGATGGAGCAAATGGTAAAAATAAAGAGATTGATAATTGAAATACCTAGATTAACATTATTATAAATATTTATCATATTAATTATTTTAGGTGTCTTTAATACAACACATTTTAATTACACTGAAAAGATAAATTATTACACATAGCTTTAGTGGGAATGTCTAAACGAGCTAGAATGTGCTCAATCAATGGCTAGCAGAGAGATAATTATTTAAAAAAATTGGATATAAGATCGGAGCTTCTGCTGACACGTAAGAGACACCCTCCATGGATCACAGCTGGCGAATAGCAAGACCTCGGGAAGCTTGCATGTTCCACTTCAGCAAGGACCAGACTTTTGGGCATTTCTCGTAATACCGTAGCAAAAGTATCCAATAATATGGTTAAAACCTGTGTTCGCAAAGATTGTAGTAGGAAACAGAAGAGAATACTCGAAGTGAGTGGAGGGCAGAGATTTAGCTGCATATGAATTCAGAGCAGGATGACATTTGGGCAATTTAAGATTTTAATGGAAATGCGCTTCTTCTGAGTTCATATCACTTCCTGTTGCTAAATGCAAGACATAAGAGTTTTGAAGACGCAATTTTCAAAATCTCATCGCCATTGGACCGTAGAGGATTGGAAATGTATTATTTGATCAGATGAGTAAAGGCTCAAACTCATGCTGATAACGAAATGCGCCATGTGGAGGAAATACTATACAAAGGAATGGATCCATTGTGTCAGAAAGGTTAAGCACAGGTTGGCGCGAAATGCAACAGCTTGGGAGGCGTTTACTTGAACGAATGTGGTATTTCTCACATTTCTCTAAGTATTCCTAATGAGCTTAGGATACGTTAACGTAACAAGCGGATCATTTACACACATTTATCAGTAACTACAACTCGGATAACGATAATACTTTTAGCATGGTAATGCTACATTTAACTACTCCCAATTAAGTATTGCAAGATTAGCTGCAAGAGCATTTCAGCGAGTTTTTAAACTCACGTGGGCTTTGAATTCCTATATCGCAACTTATGAGAATTTGTGGAATGAATTTGAATCCTTTCACGCTCCTGATCCACCGCCATGTTCTATAAAGGATCCGCAACAGGCACTTTTCGAATGCTGGGCGAAAATGCTATAATTTCGATTCAGATATCTCACTGAAGCTGCAGTTAAGCGAGTGAAGGGCGCATTATTAAAGAATTATTAAAGAATTTGTCCATTCATTGTGAATTCTATTGATTGAGATTTCAATCATGCGTGGATGAATTTTTAATACTTATTTGGAAGTTTCCAATGCTATTTAAGATATTATAGCAGAAACTGATTTATTCAAGGTTTCACCTGCATTATCTGAAGCGAATCTGTAAATGCAACACACCACTCTACGAAAATGAGGTTTTCATGTTGAAATGTTGTTGTATCCGATATATAATTTTATTCTTAAAAAACGGCACAGCGTTATAACACATTGCATAACATTACGACATGATTTGAATAATGTGTGAAATATTGATTAAATGCATAGAAAACAATATGAGCCTACATGATACATAAAGACACCGTTTTCTTATCCAAGTTGCTTCACAAAAGATTAAGAAAACCTAACCAATGATTACTCCCCATTACTTTTCAAATTTAAAAGAAAATAAAATGCTAAAAATCAAAGCTGCTTTGCCAACTCTATTCTTTCAATAACCCTTCTTTTCGGTTAAATAAAATATCAACTTGCAGATTTTCTTTTTGAGAACTTTCATATTTTCCATGTCATATCAATAGCGAATGATAAAAACAATTGAAGAATTCGAGTCTTAAACGAAGGAACTCAAAACTATGTGAGAACACAAAACGACTCTACACAAAGAAAGTAGATGCATTATCCATCCATGTCAATGAACCTTATTGCTTCCACAGAAGGCGACCCATTGTGTTCTCGTAGTAATTATCACAGAATTACATTATAAATTTCAATGCATACTTTACTAGATGTTTATAACAAAGGTGATTTTATGTAGGGAAAATTATTATCTTCAGGCAAAGAAAATTATTTTTACAACGAGTCAAATGACGTAGCCTATTCAGTCGAAATTCCTCATAAGAGAGTTCATAATCTATATTTGCCTTCCTTAATTTTACAATGGAATTTGGTGTAAACATCAAATTCACTTTTAAATTTTTATCTGCTCAAACCTCGTGATTTAAAAGGATTGAAGTCAGTTACATCTTGAGTGCTTGGGATAATTCAAACTTGGGTTTAAGAATCACAGTTTTTGTAAACTCATTAAAGATTGTTTATCATCGTGCTCAAACTTGCCCTCTTAAGTTATCTGAACTTGTGCCGTTTCTGCTACGAACCACAGACCTTTGTGCCTTGTGTAATCAAACTAACAACACAACGTCTTCGAGAATAAAGGTTTCAGACTTAGCCCATCTTTGTTTACTTTCGGCACTATTTGGGTTCCCGCCTCTATTTGATGTGGAAATCTGAACTCTGATTGCTACCTTTAATTATCATCATAATAATATCATAATAATTTTAGTTCAGTTTTCAAATGAATGCTAAGTTCCGAAATATAAAAACTATATTAATTCTCCCAACTTCTTTGTTGCATACTTATTTTTACTCAACGCATTAAAAGTAATGAATAATTAGTTTAGTAGTGAATGTTTTAAAAATAACGCTTCTTTCTTATTTACTGATAATTCATAGAATAAACATTTAACAACATATTTGATAATGAAAGGGTACTGAGGTATTATTAATTATTAAATTATTTTACATTCTTTCAGAATTAAACTAAAAATAATTCATAACACACAAATACAAATAAGAGATCCAAACTCTCATTGCCAAGGAGGGAGCTTAAAAATCCACCGTCGCACAATATTGTTATTGCTAGTTTTAATTCTCCTCCTGCCGATTTGGTTTTTAATCGCGTTCAATTGGAAAACTGGATTCCCTTAAAGTTTTTTATGTCTTTCTAGTTTGGTTAATGATTCTAATTTTGACTCATTTTTCTGTCAATTTCAAATAGTTTTTCTTTGGCTTTGTTTCTGATTTTTCTCTCCATCAAGCCAATTAGTTCTGTTACAATAATTTCACCGCATTTTGAGAGAATCATATATAAATTTCTTGTTACCCAGAAAAATTATTCAAATAAACTACTATGAATCCAAGTTGCTTTAAAAGACTGGCTGGTTTTAAAGACTTCTGATTTCACTACTTGAAAATACCTTCAATCTTTTTAGTTAGCAGGAAAGATGATTTAAGTATTATATCAAAATTTAGACAATGAAACGCACAGAAAACACTTTCAAAAGACCAATTCATTTAATATTTTCAGAATCACCAAGGAACAGGGAGAACGTACTGCTAGTTGTTTGGGCATATCGCAGAAATTCAATCTAGCTAAGAGATAGCATATAAGTACTAAAAAAGATAAGGGTAAGATAAGACATACAAATAACCTACAGAAATGCATTGTATGTTAATAGATTAATAGATAGGAATCAAAAGAATGACCACATAAATCGCATGATAATACCCGTTTTTGAATTTACCACCTAAATTAGCCAAAAAATAAAGATTGTAAACCATTATTCGCGAGATAAGATAATGTTTCTCAATTGCAGATGCCGTCTCATTTATAGTACTGCTGCGTTCTACGGATTCAGGGATTTGAAGCGATTGACGACAACACTTGATGAAGAATTAAAACGCAATTTATTCGCCAGCAACACAGCACAACGGTGAATACAGCTTCTCGCTAAACGTGATCCAAGATGACGGAGACCACATCCCTTTTCTGTGACGTCACTTCCGCCGGTCGAGTACCTGCGCTTACTACTTATACCTCCCGATTCGATTTGGTCGCTCTCAGACTAATCTCTGAACTCAACACACTTCACTCTCCGCGCACAGGTAGGGTATATATAGCTTTAACCTACTTTCGAGAACATTTACAAAGTAAACCGCTAAGAATGCGTTCTAGAATGTTCTCACTCCGCCTATGGCATATCGCCAATTTTGACGCCAGATGGGCGATTTCGCGCCAAATCTGGCGACTTTCTGGCCACCCTTACCCTACTTTGCAGGGATGCTATCTTACCGCAGCTGGGTATTTCGCAACAGTACCTTGCCTGTTATGAATTTTACCTGCTTTGATTTTCATTTCACTTCTGAATTTCAGCACCGTTTAATTGCTACCTTTTTCTAATTGCATTTTAATAATGTGTAAGAAATCCAAATTGAGTTTTCTGCTCAATTTAATACAGCGTAATAGATTTAGGCAACGAAAAGCTTGCGATCACAGTAAAGTATCTCAAAACCTTTGTTATTTTTCAAATACTAATTATTACCAATTTATTACAAAACAAGTAATTTTCTTCATATTTCCTCTCCTATTCCTTACTGGCTGATGTTTCTACAGAATCCTCTAAGTTTAGATCCCGCTTAATTCAGAACTTGTTTATTCACCACCTTTCGCTATTCATATGCGTTTCCTTCCTTTATCTATAAAACTTTTTGCAGTTATAAAGCAATGATCAACTGCTGAATAAATTTTAGCATCTCTTACTAGGGTGATTCATTACACGTTAGTTAAACTGGGATAGGTTCACAACTTCTCATCACAAAACAGGAACCTTAAGTTAGAGAAAAAAAAAAAAGAAAAATGTAAATTTTCTATTGACAACATTTATGCTTCTATGCTTTCTATCCTCCTTTTTCCTAAGGCTAAAGTCAGAAAATCTTCTTCCACGAATGAAGGAGATTTCCTTGAAATTTACCACATTCATCAAAATCTGTCAGTGTCAGTTATAATTCGATTTCCATTTCTTACTGCATAACAGTTTGTAAGGCACATTGTTTTTTTGAATTTTTCTGATGATTATTTTTTTTTTTTTTTTTTCCCTTTTTGCATATGTGTGTGTTTTCCTAATAGACAACGGCAAGCGCTTGTTCCCCCCCTTTTCTTTCTTCCCCCCCCCATTATGGAACATGAAAAACTAATGAACTGAGGCCTTGCCGGAAAAATAAGAATACAGGAGCAAGTCTATTTAACATTGACTAAATGGCTATCTCGCTAAATTGGTGACATATCGCCAAGCTGGCATCGCTTGCGGCTAGAAATCGCCAAACCTGGAGATCATCTGGTGATCTCCAGGTTCCAGGCATCTGGTGATCTATCCGGCCCTGTATAAATGTTAATGGGTACTGTATCTGAATAACTGTAATTAATCTATATATGTAACTGCAACCGTATCCGACACCTTATGCCTTCCAGTAAATTCGAGAAGTAGTAAGTTCTATAAAGATAGAGAATTCACGGCGGCTGAGGAAGAGGAAATATGATGCGTCACATTCTGAGGTGTTGTTAAGTCAGAGACTCCGGAGTATTAAGTTATCAGTGAGAGCTTCGCCTTTTAGATTCGCTTTGCATTGCATTGTGTTTAACATTCCTAGTAGTTTGAAATGTAACTATTGATTGTGCTCTGTGATACCGAGATGTGCGAGTATTTTTGCGTAAAGTTCCAAAGCTGCAACGTGTTTCTTTGGGTAAAACAATTTTTATTAAACTATCATCGGTTCTGTTTGCATTTCATCAATTACGAACCCGTACGATTAATACTGAACTGCCTGGGCTAAGGAAACGGTAGCAAGAAGTCTCCATTTACGTATTATTTTAAATTCGATAGGCATATACACTGCAACTGAGAAAGATCAGTCGGTAAATAATTTTCTAGTACATAAACCTATAATAAAAGAAGATAAATAATCTAATTAATGAGGTATTAATAACCAAACTCAAAAATGAAGATTAATAACTTTATTATCGAAATGATATTTGTCTAGTCGAATTCACATACACAGGTGTAACCCTGATGGTATGGTGATACCTTGATGATAGGGAAGCGCAGACATGGATGTTTTTAAGTATATGGAAGCATTTAAAACATTGTTGAGTCGAAAGTCTTTAACCCTTTCAAGGGCGATATATAAAAGAATTTAAATTGTGGTAAAATTTTGAATGAACTGTAACTGTAACTTAAAAAAAGTCTAGAGTGAAATCATGAATTTTATACCAGTGTCCCTGCAAAACATTGGAAAAAAAAAAAAAAAAACTGAAAGCCACATTCAACTTGCATTATAAATAAGTAGGCCCACCAGCATCGAGCGGTAAAATCGCTGAACACTGGTAGTTTCGACCTAGGTTCGTTACAGGCGAACGAGCTGACTGCATAGGTGTTTTCGTGGTTTTCCCCATGTGCAACATGCATACCAGCCAGTTTATCTTATCTTATAAAGTCTTCCATAGAGGTATCTATTCCCTTACGCAGATATCCCTAACGTGCTTTGCCATGATTAACTAAACCAAACCATAATTAATTTGACACTATTTTACAAAATGCGATTACTACTGCACTATAGTTGCTTGCATTCAAAAACTTCTATTGATCAAGGATTACTTCGGAGATCCCAATTCGAATGTTGTTATGAGCTTTCTATGTTCTCTTACATTCGTCACTAAATCGTCACTTTAAACTCGGTGTACATAATCTAATCTAATCGAACAATTTTTTTAAAAAAACGTTCTCCATTGTTTCTCTTATTTTATTCTTTTAAACTTTATAACTCCCAATAAATTCGTATTCTCTTTTTAAAAAAATTTAAGCCCTAAAAAGCTGAGCTTCTCTTTGGGCTTCGGAATAAAGCTTTGATATTTTTTCTCAGCTCTAAATATCGAAGATGTCTTCTTCGCTATCATTCATCTTCAAACTAGAATGCCAAACGTAAAATGTTTTTTTTTTTTTTTTTTTTTTTTTTAATGCTTTGCAAAAATATATACTACAGCTTTTTTTTACATCTACTTTTTATTATATATAGCATTATTTATTATACTGAGTAGATGAAATTGTATTTTCTGCTTCCCCGCTTTTTTCATTCCTAATTATTCTAAGTAGTCAATCAGTGTATTTTATCTTAACCAATGTAATTATGTTAAATTCCTCTTAAAAGAAGGTAATGTACATACAGCCATGCAGATTCTTCATTTAATTTCTTTAAATGGTGGCAACAATATGAAAAGCGAAACAGACATTTCTAGTGAACCGAAGCAAAATGCCGTTTCGAGACTAATAGTCCTTCTGGTCTAACGATCCTCTAGGAGCTAAAAAAAAAAAAAAAAAAAAAAAAAAAAAAAAAAAAAAAAAAACGAAATTTTTAATTGGGAAAGATGGAAAGAGAACTTGTCCTTTTGCCGTCTAATTAAATCAAAATTTTTCTACTTCAAATTCAATACTGATTCAAAATCCTAATCTATCAATTAGCAAGGTGAATAACTTTTCCCTTTCTTCATTTTTAGCAGCATAACTGTTTATGAAAAAAATCTGCAATTCGTATGATTTTGCTTCTTACATCAAGGAATTAATTTTAAAATTAGAAATAAATAAATAGACAATAAAAAATTAATTCAATCTGAAAATTTCTTCCTTTCCACCTTTAAAAGATAAATTTTAATAAAACTATAAATAGATATACAGTTTTTTGATCAAGAAAACAAATACGAGACTCCTCGTGTTCCACGAAGCATTTTACGAGGCTTCCAGATGTAAGTAAATAACTCGTAGTAGAAGGAAATACAACTCAATAATAAAAACATAATATCTAGGTTTTGAGACAGCAAAGGAAAATATATAAAATACAAATACTATTATAATAAAAATACTAAAATATATCATAAATAATTAAACTATGTTTATACTCCCATAAAAGAAAAAAAAAAGCAACTTAATAATAATACAATAATAATAAAAATGAAACATCAACAGTATAATACATCAATCCATACCGTAATCATATATCGACAATATGCAAACTATTACCATGAAACATAAAAGAAAAAAAAAAATCTAATCATGTAAATAACAATACTAAAAGTTCAAAGAACAAGTAAAGTGTAGCAAGATTGCAAAGGCTTCGGAACTCTTAACAAGATCGTAGAAAACAGGAGGCCAGCAAATAGGGAGCTGCCCTAAACTCACTTCTGGCACTTTCACGCAACCTGCAATGCAATAAAATATATTCCACATCTTCCACAGAATCGCCGCAAACACAGAGTCTACTAGTAACAATAATGAAACGAAGTAAGTAAATTCCAAAATTTCCATGACCGGTCAAAATCTGAGTAAGTTTATAATCCGGATGGAAATGCCTACACTTAAGTCGTTGAAAAAAGCAAGATATTCAGCATTCTAGTCAACCATTTTTTCCCCAAGCCACATGCTTCCAATAAGACTTAGGAGCAGGCAACATTAATTCAATATCACGATAAGTCGCTTGCTTACCCAAATCTGGTATATTGTGAAACGAATTACCTGCGGGTACGAGGATAGAATTGTATAGTAACAGAATAATACTGTAACATTTCGCACCTGGTTGTCAGCTCTGCGGTTACATTACTAGAAACATTTCTGAGAGCTATTTTGTTGCAAAATGCAATAAACTTATTCTTATTTCTGTTAATTTTCACTACCTTCTTAGTTTCCCTAGCTTCCCGGATAATTTTTTCAGTCTAAACCTACAGAAAAAGTGCAGGAAAGAATGAAGAAGATAAAAGTGAACAAGAGACCATGGAGCCCGTAACCGAGACTTACAGACATTTACAAACATTTTAAGAATTTTCTATACTCAAATTGGAAACAACGGAAACATTCGCTTCGGCGATTTTTCGAAACAATTATTTTCATGATCTAATAGCAAGAGCTTTCCACTGAAGGCTAATTCAGTCAAGAAGCAAAGGACAATGTACTCCTTTCACTTTAATAGGCACCTTTTTTAATGCAATACACTGCGGAAAAAAAAACGGGGGACAGTTGTATATTTCTCGTTCTACCGGGTCGATTCATGAAATTCAACTTACGTTTTACATGTCTCAATAGCGCGGCTTAGGATATGTATTAGGTTTATATATAGCGTTGTTCTAAGTATTTTGACATAAAATCGGACTTTTCTGAAATACCATTTTTTTTTTTTTTTTTTTTTTTTTTTTCATATTTGGATTTTATGACTGAAATTACGCCAAACTGCCAAGTTTTGTAAAAATCGCACGAGTAGTTTTTAAAAAATGAGCTCTCAAAATTTTAGCTCCTCCGTGTTAACTGAATCTTGTATATATTTATTGATGTATCTTTTTTATTAAATTTATTAGATTCTTCCTTTCACATCTCGAAATTTAGGTTCATTCCAAATAAAACTCACCCATTTTTTATGAATTATTTTAAAAATCTTTATTTTTAAATAATTTTTACAAATTTTTCGAAAAAAATTTTGAATTATAACCTATAAAATTTCTACCACGATCTTAAAGCAGATGTATTTCCAAGCATATCTGAAAAAAAAAAAAAAAAAAAAAAAAAAAAAAAGAAAAAAAAAATTCAAAAGTTCCTAATATACGTGAATTTACATGTTAACGCGTTTTGAAATTTGACATATTTGTTATAAGCGTTAATAACGCCATATGTGGTTTACGCACTTAATTGCTTGAAAGTATGAACGATGACTTTTTCCCGCTCGTTTACAATGAACAAAAGAAAAGGAAAATAGGTTGCTATAAATTAAGAAGTTCGCCAAGTAAATTATTCTTGATGAAAACTAAAAAAAAAAAAAAAAAAAAAAGCTAAGATAAATTTTTGAATTTCTCACCAAATTAAAAAAAATTTAGTAATATTTAGGTATAATTCGAGTCGTAGAATCGAAATATTGAAAAAAAGTGGCACGTCATTTCAGAAAAAGTCCGATTTTGTGTCAAAATACCTACGTTAGAATGATGCTATATATATAAATCTAATACATATCCTAAGTCGCGCTTTCGAGACATGGAAAATGCAATTTGAATTTCGTCAATGGCCCAGTAGAACGAGAGATATAGAACTGTGCCCTCCCCTTTTTTTTGTGCAGTGTGCCACACAACAACAACGAATTCTCTGTCGGCGGAAGAAATATGAAGATATCGAATTTTGCTAGTTTATTCCATTCTAGATAGTTTTTTCTACTTTTGTTCTAATAGACCTATTATTATATTAGATTAAATTCTTGAGAATCTATGTTGTTCATTCTTCTCTTGACCACTCCTTATGTTGAAAATTGAAGTCTTATTTTTAATGAACGAATTCCATTCAAATAACAGTCAAGCACACTAATTTGTATAGATGAAGTAAAAAATATTAATGTTTCTAATGGCCAAAGAACGAGATTGAGATTTGTTCCCATTTCATATGCTCACAGCCAGTAAGGAATGCTGGTGGTGGTGGTGAATAAAATAATAACAGGAATGATTTTTTTAGTCTAAATATTAGAAATGTCCTTAAAATTTTTCATTGTTTAGCAAAGTTTGCGTAAAATACGTGTCTAAGTGGATGAAAGACTCTAGAAGCGTTTGATCGACTTTTGCTGCTTCATTTATTATGACGAGCTTAAAAATGCAGCCCCACACTTCCTGTGGAACTGTATACCTCGAGTTAGCAAGAAATCTGTTTTTTTAAAAAAAAGTATTAAATTTTTAAAAGGAATCTAGTTAAACCCTTTAAGATACTGCCAAAAGCACAAATGTGAAACAGCTCTCCATCTTTTATTTGTACATCCAGGAGGATAATAAGACAATCTGACAGGTACATCGTTGAAGGACTATATACCGTAATATTTGATTGGTCATACAGTTCTTGGAAAGAAAGAAGATGCATTCATTAGGCATTGGAAAAATGAAAACATTCGAAGCCATTTAACATCATATCATTACTCAGGTATAAAACACAGAGCAGAATTTGATATTGCAAAACCTCTTTTCCCGTTGTTGGTAATTCCACCAACTATTTGAAGACCTTCAGGATGGCTTATAAACACAATGAATAATTCAATAAAAAAAATGCACAATCAATCTTATCATAATGACACGACTCGGATACGAAATTTATTGAAAATTCAATTCGCATTCACCAGAAAATTTTTTAAGCATTTGCCTCCATTAAAAGGTAATTTCATACAACATGCTTAATTCCATTTTATGAGTGATAATGATGAGGTGAAAGGCCATATTAATTGAGTTTCATACACTCTCCTACCCACTTATGAATAAAACTGTATTACAAGTCGTGAACACAACATAATAAAAAAACTGCATTTGAAATGTAATGAATGAGAGCTGTTTTTATGTCTATTACCGATGCCAACATTGATGAAATTATGAACTACAGATATTCACAGAATATGAAACAAATACGAAAGTTCTTACCTCTCTGTAATAGTCGCCTGTTGTTAGTGTATATACATTGCTGACAGCTGGAGTTTGGGCGCCATACTGTGGAGGTGCGACGGTTACAACGACATTAGTGAGGACACTGTATTGTCCCGTTCCTAGTGGTTCATAAGAGGATGGTGAGAATTCGCCTGACGGATATGTTGCTGCCTCCAGAGGGATATCGCCCGAAGACGTTTCGGCCTGCAAAACACATCGCCAGCAATTAAAAACGTAATCTATTTGAGAAACATATCAAGAGTAATTTTCGGAGGGATAAGAAAATGAGAAATGAAAAGTAACTGCCTCACTACGGTATTTATTTCTGAGTATTCTGCGGATGATTTACAGTTTACGATATTACACTAATAAAGTAAAAGGAAAAATGTGTTATCTCTTTATACTATTTTCAATAAATTAAATTTAGTTAATATTACAGTTATGTGAAAACAATCTGATACAGTACATTATTCTCTGAAATTCAGCATAATGAAACATGTATAAAAAGTATCCTCATTTGCATTGTATATCGTAGACAAATAAATAGCTATCTTTTAAAAAATGCATATCAAATTCGTATCTTATCAGATGTTCGAAAAATAATGCTACAAAAATCATTTAACATCTATCCTAGATATGATTTCCAATTACTCGTAAGATTTGCTTGCTTATTTATTTATTTGAATATGATAAAGCATATAAGGGCTAACCGCTTAAAGAGAGGATTACTTTTGTGGAGAACGTTTTAAGGAAACTGACTCATTTTTATGTTTCACAAGGAAGAAACCAAGAAAATAGTTGTTCAACCTGCCCGTTCGCAGGAACTTTAACCCGGCACGAAATACCAGCATTCAATGGTCTTAACCACTCGGTCAGTAGTGGACTAAACCAGAGGCAACATAAATTATGCATTAAATTAGTTCTTCAACAAATGATTCTGAATTTTATGAAAATGTGGATAGGATGGAAAACATTCTGTAAATATAAAACACAGTTTTTTAATATGCTTCCTGTATAGGAAAAATTCCAGTCATTAAAATATTATGCTTGAATGAAACGCTAATAAAAATTTCCATATTTCTATGAGCAAAATTCGCAAAGATATGAGTAGTTAATATTTTCATGGAAATAGTTGCAAATAACATTTGCTGTTTCACCTAACTATCAAAGATGAATCTCCAAAAGAAGCAATGGTTTTTAATTTAAATCTGGTCAAAAAATCTTACATATCTTATAAAGAATCATTAGCGGCATTCAAAATTGCTTTTTTTTTTATTAAAACGAACAGGAATTTAATCTAGATTTTTATCATCGAGTTTATCGAAGAAAAATTAAACTTTTATTATAAATTAGTAATATCACGTATCAATTTTAGCTTCATGAAAGAGTAAAAATTAAAAAATTAATTCGTAAGCGCAGACGAACTGCACAATCGGTTGACAAAGGTAAGTTTGTTTCATTTTTGAAAGAAAAAAAAAAAGGGGGTGAATAAAGAAACTTTTAATCTCAAGCTGGCTTAAGATTGATCATGTAATATTTTCAAATGCTCTTCAGATTAAAGGAAGGAATTAAATATAATAATCTAGAAATAAGCTTAAATTCAATGCTGACCTTTACAGCTCACATTTACTAAAATTAATTATTTCAGTCCAGTGGTAGATCCGGTGTATATTGACTGTTCGCCCCGGTTTCAAATTCCGGCAAAGGAACTAATTGCATAGGAATTTTCGTGTTTTTTTTATATATGTAACATGGATAATAACTACTATTTGCATCTCTCAAAGTCTTCCACAAAGGTACCCCTCTTCCTGAAACAGACAACCCTCATGCACAGCACGGCATAGTAATGTATTAAACAAGCAAATGTAATAGAAGGATTAACTCTTCCTTTACAGAAAATGAAAAATAACCTAACCAATTATAAAAGGAGTTTAAAGCCAGAATCCTGCAACCTAGAGTAAACAAACACTTTGGACATATGAGCCTGTCTTAAAAAGTAACGCCACTTTTAAGAAACGTTTGTAAGGAATTCAAATCTTTAAGATTTAGAATATAAGCATTTTTCTTTAAACTGCGGTTAAAGTATAAAGAAAACTTGCCAAATAGAAGAACCGAAAATACTTCAGAACTTTAGCACAATTTGTACATTTTTCAGCTATACATGAACATACATACCTGGATATCCCTGGAGCGAGAAGAATCTGTTCCCATATCCGCTTCACCATCATCCCCGTCACTGCCTTGCTTCACTTCGACCGCTGTCGGTGCCAATAAGGGCAACGCCTGACTTCCCTCTTTGTCCTCTGGTTTTCCGGTGCCCTCTACCATACCATCAGGGACCGGCTGGATGACAGAGTCTTCCCGGTCCACAGTCTGAACGATGACCGGCTTATCGCCTCTATGCAGGTATATGGCTCCGGGAGTTGACAAATCGCTCGGTTGTTGCGCCGGGCTCTGTACAGGAGATATTGAGTCTGGATGAGCAGTGATGAGCTCTGGTTCGGGAGATGTCACGGCCACACTGGTAAAGAAAACAAATTGCGAGGTTAAAATTTGCACATAATCTAGTTATTGTGCAGTCAAGAAGCATTTACAGAGAAATCTTTGGACATTAAAATCAATGAAAACTGTGAAAAAGACTAGGAACCAGGAATCTCATTATTTTATCTTTTATATCTGGATATGAGTTTGTTAAAAAAAATTAATTTATTTGATCCAGAAGAGATTTATCGTTTTATCAGAAATACTTATGTCATCGAGGTAGAAATGTTTGAAGAAACACAAGAAAGAAATCCACTTTTCAATCCAATATTTAGTTAATTATAACTAAATTGTAAAGATTTAATGCCAATTGAACAGAAAGCTATTATTTAAAGGCTGATCGTAATTACGTTTCATGGTAGGACTGATACATTAGGTTTCTGATATTTCAAAAAATACTTCATTTAAAAGAATTTGCTTGTTGTTATTAAATCCAATAATTTTTGATTTATTAGTTAGAGCACAACATTCAACAGCTGTCTGCTAAGAAAGAGATATATTCATAGTAGACTCTTCCAGGAAAAACTATTGTATTTTGCCGTACAAATGAGGAAACCACTAATTATAAATGCGGCACGGATTACACCTATCACCAGAAGAAAAGGGTTAGATATACCGCCGATAGTAATTCATATGAAAAGAAACATGAATTATTAATGAAGTAGTTGATAGAAAATGAAATAATTTATAAGAAAACCTCAAAAGCGGCAATGAATGGTATGCTGGTTAGCGAAGCCAACTGCAATTATATTGGTCCTGGGTTTGAATCCCAAAGAAAGCTTGGGTATTTATGGCTTCTTCACGCGAGAAACTACAATAATGTGTAGGTACACTACTGTGTAGGGTGTACATCGTGTGGCACACTTTGGGCGTCAATAAAAATGAAAGATCTAAGATTTTTAAATGATAGGATCAAATAGTTAAGCTTTAAAAAAATTGTTCACATTTAGAGATATATTTTCCTTTCAAATATTTCGACAAATGTATTACAGGGCAAAATAGGCTGCAATCGTGCTTTCGTGATTTTCGCCCACAAGTAAAATAAAAACGAGCCAGCTTTCTATAGAAAAGTCCTCTATAAAAGAAGGATTTTGATTATTTAAGTCACAGTAAAGCGCGTGAGGTCTATCTGCCTTAAAAAGTGTTGTCTTCGTGGAGAACTTTCTAAGGATATAATCGGCTCGTATTCATGTTACACAGAGGAAAAATCACGAAAGCTCCAGTGCAGCCAGCCCTTTCATTGGAATTTGCCTTAATAGCAACATTCTGGTCTTTAACGCAGAAAGCCTCTGTATGCTGTCTAGTATTTGATTGAAAAAGTAAATACAGGAGGAATAACATGAATTCAAAAAGTTGTTGAATAACTTTGTAAAATGCTTCTGTATTTCCAGCCATTGAAGAATCACCTAATTTTTAAATCTAAAATCGAATGCAATTTGCGAAATGCTTAAATATGATTGATCCTTTTCTTTAATAACTAAATACTTACGCTAAGTTATTTTCTTTGGCAGTTGCAAGGAAAGTTAAGACAAAATAAACTAATTGACATTTTAATCCGAGCTGGCATTGTATTCTACGCTATTTTAACTCCTATTACACATTAAATTTAAGTAAACTTGTAGAGACATTAGGTAATTTCGAAGCAGGAGACATGAAATTGAGCAACGCCCTCGCCGAGACTCGAACATGGTCCTCTTGAATTCGCATCGAGAGTACTGACCAGTACACCACGAAGGCATGCTAGGATGGTGGGAGAAATACCATATAAACTAATACACGATTTATTTTTCTATATGTATGGCAATTTGATATGTAGACAAGATTAAATTTCCTTCTTAAGCTGTTAAAAAATAAACATTTGGGCTTCTGTATATTAACGCTTAGATGGAAAGGCAATATGCTCATGTCTTCTAGAAAATTTTCCAACGCTTTTGAAATCCGCCTCTGTCTTTATTTTGGGAAACACGTTCGCAGCAAACTTCTTTTCTTTGTGAAAGGCAGAAAACGTTTTCATCGAAGATTAACTATCTTCCTCCTGATCGAGCGATGTAGGACAGCAATTCACCTACAACACCGCAATTTCAAACCTGCGACATAATCGGTGATGCGGGCTCCTTCACCAGGAAATAGCAAGGTCATATCTGGAAACAATCACCCAAATCGCAATTAGTCACTTCCTGGGATGCGTGGGACGATAGTCGATACGGGTTCGGGTGGGAAACAGTCCCCAAAATAAAATAAAAATCAACTATTTTTCGCCAGCTCGTTATGGCCCCGCTGAATAGGAGCGGAATTTGGCCCACAAGGCTCCGTTTGTAGGCTGTAAAAGGCTCCATTGGTTTCTGGTCTTTGGTCAGCTGGACAAGAGATAACCATTGTTGCTAAAAGAGACGAGAAGGTTCGTTAGTATTCAGGGTGACGGACGCTCTATGCAGCCAGGCGTGAAGGAAGAGGTTTTCGTGTGGGCCGACCCGATCATTTATACACTCGAGCGTAGAGCAGGTACATACACACAGCTGATGAGGTCCAAACAATAGCAAGGTGAAATCAAGTGACAACATTTTATGTAGGTGTTGAACAGCGGCACAAACAGCGGTGTCGGAATATTGTAACAGAATCAACGTTTACTCTCCCGCAATCGTTTCTCAGCTATTATTTGATCAGCAGGGAAATTAATTTATCATCTACCTGGAATTGATTGGTGTTATTTTATCCTCCGAACTGGCTATCGCTTACCACAAACCAATGCTATTTTTGTCTTTATTTATTGGCTTTTTACAAATTTTAAATCATATTAATATGTTTATGCCTTCAAAATAAAAAATTCTTAGAACTAAAATTTTTTATGTGTATACTGTATGCTGTCGTCAACAAAGTCTGCTTGGCGAGATTTGCGCCGGCGAAACGGAAAAGTACGTAATATTCTTGTTAAAAAATTGAATGCTTTAAAAAGAAATATAGTTGCATATTAACAAATAAATGCTATGCTCATTAAGTGAGTCACACAATTAAGCTAAATAAATGTTAAAATTAAGTCCAGTAACATTCCAGATATTGGTACTAACTGGAACACCACCATACTCAGATATACAAAAAACCAAATGCTTGAGCTGTCATTTTTTAAACACAAAACACGTATTCAGTTCAAGTCCTTTCGATAGAATATTAACACGGCTTTCTTATAAGTAATTTATTTACTAAATTATTTCTTATATATATATATATATATAAGAAATAATTTAGTATATATATATATATATATATATATATATATATGTATGCAAAATAAAATTTTAACTTTAATTTTCTGCAGCCCCTTAAGTTTCCCATTTAATTTCATTATTTTACCCTTTCTGTTCTAAAAATAGTAACTTGCTTATAATACATCTCTCTAAACTGCATCATTTGAAAATTAATCCATGCCAAAAGATTATTATAGAGAGATACTAACGCCGGTGTTTATATAACGCTTCAATCAATAATAATGTTAAAATTTGAGATCTAAACCATTACTTAACCGACAGGGATAAAGTAAGACCAAAAACTAAATCATTCTTACTCAAATTTCGAAGTATGATCTCCGCTTCTCTGACTTGCAAGCATGTTGCCATTGTTGCTCTTTCTTTCTTCCAACATGTTACAAAAATGTGTACCAATGTAACTATTCAAGAAGAGGCGCGCTTTTTGCACGTGCAAAAATATTTTACCAAGAATTAAAAAGTTTAACCGTCCTATGAAATCGGCTTTCATCGTTAACACCTACATTGCCATGAAAAATGATACCATGCGTATGCATTTAAGATCAAATTCCATATCTATCCTAAAAAATAACGTAAAATAAACGCTTATCATAAATCATTCTGCAGCGCGCTATTTAAAAAAAAAAAAAAAAAAAAAAAAAAAAGTTTACGATCCCCATAAATTTAACGGCTTTGGTACTTTGTATCCTCAAAGCAACTCGTTAAATCATAACTAGTATTTACTACGCTTTTCATCACGAGCGTTAATATATAAAAAAACAGTCATCATAAAAAGAAAACTCAAAATTTATTCTCATCTATTTAGAAAATATAGTTCGAAATAGCTTCATTCAGAATTTTCTTTAATAAATTCTGCATTCACCGATAAAAACTGCATTCAGCGATATAGCCAAATGCTGTTGTGTTAAATTTAACCTTATTATCAAGTATACCTGTTTTCTAGTATATACTACTGTTAAAAAGTAAAAATAAGGTAATAAATTCAGATTCCCCGTGTTTGTGTACTTAAAATCTATAAATCGGCCTAAAGATTGAAATAAAATTTCATAATCAATTCTCAAAGGACTAGGCTTATTTTCAAAAAGTACGGTGTTCTAAATTTTTATTCTATACTTTTGGAAATTAAAATCTACTGCTGATTTTCATAAATTTTCCAAATAATAATATTTCACTTTATTTTCTACTACATTAAATGCGTTTTTTTTTTTTTTTTTTTCGAGATTTTTTTTCCGCTAAGCCCCCCTCCACCCTTTTTCCTTCATGTAAAATAAAATTCTAACTTGTATTTTCAGCCCTTTAAAGTTTTGTTTTTAATTTAGTTACTTCTTTCTGACCTATAAACAGTAAAATGCTTATAATAAATCTTTCTGAAATGCCTTACTTCAAATATGAATCCCAGTTACAGAATTCACATATAACGCGAATGACAGATTACTTACATAACGTTAAAAGTGAAAGCAAAATGTTAGAACTAATTAGAATTCAACAAAATCAATTTCAGTAAAATAATACTATGTTCGTCTGCTGAAAATCTACTGAATTAAATCATTTATAATCTAATGTCAATATAATATTTGCTATTCTGATGCTTCTGTCTACTTTGGTAACATCTCTTCAAGTTGTCCGGCTCTTTTGTTTCCAATTACATTGTTTTAATATTTGTGCACATTATCTCTACATATAATAAAAGAAAGGGTCTGTCTGTGTGTCTTTTGTTCGTGCTGCTCGTAAACTAATAGACCCAGGGCTACGAAATTTGGTACATAGGTGCATCTAAACAAGAGCCAGTGCCCCTCGAAGCGATTTTTTTTTCAAAATTCGAATCAGATTTTTTTATTTTATCTTTTTTGATGAAATAGCATCATTTTCAATAGTTTCATTCTTTTAGAAATGTAGTTTCGCCAACAGTTTTTCATTCAATGCTTTGTATACTGGACTGCTTACTGTTGAAAATATGAGGTAAAATATTATTAATTATACATTCTTCTTATTTTGACGAGCATGTGTCTCGCCTTTTCTCTCTCTTTATTAGCTAATGGCAAAGAGGTTTGTACATTTAAAATTATGTCAGCCACAAAGCACAATTTTGATTGGTTATTGCCTTCTGAGGATACTTTCATTCTTTTAGAAATGTGGTTTTGGCAACAGTTTTTCATTCATTGCTTTGGATACCGGACTGCTGACTGTTTTCTTTTGAGAATTTGAGATTTATTGCTTATGTCATTGTAATTTTTTATATTATGTTTTATATAATATATAATTTTAATTATATAAAAAGATTTGCATGTTTTTTTTTTTTTTTTTTTTTTTCCAGGAAACAAAGTTCTTAACTTCCTTTATACCATTTGAATTCTTAAGATTTTGTTACGGAAAGTTGATCAATTTATTTATTAGGATAATTAATATTTGTGTTAAGGGATACTGCTTATTTCATTGTAATTTTTTTACATATATAATACATTTTTATTGAAATTTCTGTTTTTTTTTCGTTTGTTTTGTTTTTTTATAAAGTTGTTCTGCAGAAAAAAATTATGTGCAGTTTTAAATTTAATGTTTGGTGTTCCCTACAGGCATTTTTCTGGTACATTTAAAAGCCAGGCGAAGGCTGGCCGCGTAGCAGCTAGTGTTTTAATAAAGTTTCAACATGTCACTTGCTACGCCAGCATTTAAATTTTTTATTATGAACGTATGTATTTTTATTATGAACGTATGTATTGAATTTTTTATTATGAACGTATGTATTTTTATTATGAACGTATTGTTACGAAATGTCAAGGCGCCGTAAGGTAGCTTTCCGGCAAAGCCAGTTTAGAGTTGCCATAAAATGGTAAGGGAAGGCAGAAATGCCATAATTGGCGAGAAATCGCCCATTTGGCGACATAATTGACGATAAGCCATGGAAGGATGGAGAACCTTCTGGAACGAATTCTTACCGGTTTAGCCCAGAATGTTCTCGAACGCAAGCCGAAAGCAATATAAACCTTGCTGGTCCGCAGTCAGTTAGAGTGTGCCTCGTCAAGTGAGCTGCCAGTCAGTCATTGAGCGAGTGCCTCGAAGTCTAGTGCCGAGTGGGTCGTCGAGTGCACCGAAGAGTCTCTTAAGCTCGTATCACACGGCGTTTGTTTCATACGAACAACTGTTTCGAACAATTTTTCTGCCTGGTTTACTATTGAAAGAAAGACGTGCGACTTTTTCCTTCCTTTCGTAAAAAGTTGCAAGTTGTTCGTTTTCAACCAATCAGCTATCAGTGTCGAATGCTGTTAGCTCGTTTGTAATTGGAGAACCAGTTTTCCCTGTGTTAAGCCCAAAGCGATCTGTGGTGATTGGCTGTTGTGACAAAGCAGAAAAATTTTTCCAAACAGTTGTTCTTTCGAAACAAACCGACGTGTGATAGCAGCCTTAGTGTATCGCAGTTAGTGCACCGTCGAGAGAGTTTGTTAAGCTCCGGGGACGACTGAATCGAAGAGTCGGGAGCTGTGCTCTGTGTGTCGCCGTGGAGAGTCTCGAGAGTGCGTGGAGTTCCGAGAACGATCGAGCAGAGTCGGGAACTATACTCTGGTGCTTTGCAGTGAAGCTGTTTCTACCGTTATTGCCTGACAGTGTGAAGGCTGTGTCGCTGATTGTTCCAGCTGTTTATTGTAGATCTTCGACGACTGTAACAGTGCTTTGAAGCTGTCCTGATTAATATTGGTAAATAAAGTGTGTTTGGATACTTCATCAAGTGTCGTCGTTATTCACTCCAAATCTTCAAACCCCGTACGAACGTGAAGGAAGAAAATAACACAACAACCGGTGTCAAAAGAAAACGCAACAGTATTATAAAAGCCAAGATGGGTATCCAACTAATCAGTAAGTACATCCGAATTACACTTAGCTTTGTTTCCGAAATACATTATGTATATGTATAGTGAGAGACAGAGTATTTGATACTCCAGGTAAGATGCTTTATCTTCAAAACTAAAGTAATAACTTCAACCTTACGATCAAGTTTACATGTTTTTAAAGGTTTCTATGTTTTATTCTTTTTAAATGTTCTATGATCTCCATATGCTAAAGCTTAAAGCAAATTTACGTTTAACAGTTACGATTTGCCTCCTAGTTTGAAAATTAATCGCCCAGGAATCCATATTTAAAACGAGCTGTCAAAAGTACAACTCGTTTTAAATATGGGTAAATAATAAATATTTATGAATATTAAAGATTTATAAAGAAGACAAATTATTCGAGACGCGGCAGTACATTTATTTCACAGAATCGCTTGCGCACGAAGCTTGCAACTAATATTACCCTCAAGGAGTAGCACCTTTTATTTTGCCAGGGTATCAGAGCTACTTTGTAAGAATAATAATTACCTCAAAAGAAATTTCTTTGGAAGTGCTTGACAAAACGTAAATAAAGTACACACATACATCTCTACCCCCTCCACGAAAAAAGGACTACACTTATGCTACATAATTTGAAATCCCTTACGCAGAAAGATAACAAGCATAAGATCGTCGCACATGTTCAGTCTCTGCTTACAAAAGATTACTTCTAATGACTAAGAATGAAGTAAATAAAAAACAAAAGGCATAATGGTCAGGGCTGTGGAGTCAAAATCGGAGTCGGGCAGATTTTGGGATAAAAGGAGTCGGAGCTGGAGTCGCTAAAAGCAGGTCGACTCCGACTCCAGTTTTTGTTGGACAGTTTGAATTTGAAATGAAATTAAAATGAACTGAAAAAAATTAATATCAAGCTGAGTTATTATTTTTATTTATGGACTATATACATTAATAAATAGTTATTTTCTATTTTTTGACACATTAGTAAATAAATATAAGAGAGGAGGATGGATGTGATATTTGCCATTAGTGATTAAACTGATTCATTTAGTTATTTAATTTAGTTACAAATCTCACCGGCAAATTTAGGTAAGCAGCAATAACTCCCAAAATTGATGCCATTCTTAGGAAGCGAGCAGGAAAAGTGTAAGGATCCTAAGTTTTACTAACGTTTATTTTATTTTAAAACTGTACTACCACTTCTTATTTTCTACTTCCGGCCAGAATTAAATGCTTTAACTTGTTTATGCAAATTGTCTTGCTAACGCCAAGTACTTAAATTGTGGCTTTTTGCCAAAAGAAAGAGAGGAAGGGGTTATAGGAAGCAAGCCGCTTGCCACTGTAGTTTTACGAGTTTTCACTCTGTTGCTGGTTGCCTTTAAGGCCCGAGGTTTAGCCCTCTTGATAATTGCAGACGTATCGTAGTTTTAGCAGCTCGGCGTACTACATACGTACCTTTTTTTTTTTTTAATAAAGGCCAATCTTAGTGCTAGGCATTTGTATACTAATTCAAAGTTAGTTTTTAGTTAGTAGTTTTTATATTCTTACGTTCAGACCACAATTGGTTGGTCTTTGTATTCCGAAACTCGGAAGATCTTGTAAAAGATTGAAAATAAAGAGTTTCGTATACCCTTCCTGCTTGTGTTGTCTACTTCACACTTTCTTAAACATAGCTTGAGTAAGCTCCCTGTTCCGATTCAGGACCATTCATGCTTCCAACGCAAAGCAAGAGAAACACCAGTCCTGACAAAAAGAGCAATTTTTGATTAAGCAACGCGATTAAGAAGTACATATTTGATGATAAAGAGGTTTTTAGAATTAAAAACTTTTTTTAGAAGATGTAGATAACCCTAATGTTCCACTAAAAGAAAGACTGTGGAATGATCTTGCAGAATTGGAA
Source organism: Stegodyphus dumicola (assembly GCF_044657685.1). Lineage (NCBI taxonomy): Eukaryota > Metazoa > Arthropoda > Arachnida > Araneae > Eresidae > Stegodyphus > Stegodyphus dumicola. The sequence goes on from NC_140768.1 coordinate 180,853,197, forward strand.
ACTCTTCTTTCTATATCGTATATAGCCACAAAAAAGCTGCAGTCTGAAGAATTGACAGGACGCGAGAATGGGATGTTTGTTCTTTCTGAAATGGAGGGTTTATTGTAGAAGGAATCATTTCTTCAATGAAGAAAAGAGAAACTAGTTTGCTAGACAATGAGATCTTGCTGGGTTCAATATATGGAGATCCGAAACACCGAATTTTCTTGGATGACGAACAAATTAAAAAGGCAAAGAATGCCATCTATGAACTTTCATCAAGAATGAAATTATTCTCAGAACAATTGGAGAATTCGAATCAGGACAGTCAAACTGCAGACATTGAAATTCTCTGTCATCCATTTCCATTCATGAATTAGATTTTGAGAAATATTTTTGGATAATATTGTAAAAAGGCTAAGGCAAAGCGAATGAAAATAAAGAAACAAGAGCCTTTAGATATAAAAATGAAAAAATACAAACAAGATTTCTGCACGGCCTTTGAAGAAATAGAGAAATATGATTGTGCTTGCAAAAGACACCTTTTTTGGAACTTATAAAAATCTATCCTGAAAAGTTAAAAGAAGTAGCCCTAATAGTAAGAGCTCTTCCTCCTACTCAAGTTAGTGTGAAAAGGACACTTCTCAGCTCTGAAGTTTAACATCGGATCTAATGGCCCTCCAATAAAGATCTTACCGAAGCTATACTACTGTTTCTTAGAAATACCTAATGCCAGTTTTTCCATTTCGTAATAAATTCTAATTAATATAAATAATTTGCTATGCCATCATTTTTTTTTTTTCTGTAGCATCTATTACTTCTTTTATATTAAAAAATAAGCTGTAACTCATGCGTTTATGTTTACACACACACATATATATATGAAGGAATCGGAGTCGAGTTGGAGTTAGAGTCTTTAAAATTACCGGAGTCAGAGTCGGTCATTTTCTCTACCAACTCCACAGCCCTGATAATGGTTATGGCCCAAACATGTTATGTACACTGCTCAAAAAAAAAAAAAAAAAAAAAAAAAGAGGACAGTGCTGTATCTCCCGTTCTACTGGGCCGATTGACAAAATTCAAACTGCGTTTTTCATGTCTCGAAAGCGCCACTTAGGATATATATTAGATTTATATATAGCACTATTCTAACATAGGTATTATGACACAAAATCGGACTTTTTCTGAAATAACATATCAATATTTTTCCAGATTTCGATTCTACGACTCAAATTATGCCAGAATACCATGTTTTGTAAAAATCGTACGAGTAGTTTTTAAAATATTAGCTCTCAAAATTTTAGCTAGATATTTAGCGGTAAAGTCGCTGAACACTGTTAGTTCGGTCCGAGGTTCGAATCCCGCGAACGGGCTGGCTGCATGGGCGTTTTCGTAGTTTTCCCCATGTGTAACTTTTATGCGAGCCAGTTTCCCTTAGAAAGTCCTCCACGAAGGCATCCCTCCCTTCGGCAGATAGTCCTAGTGTGCTTTGTCATAATTAAATAAACCTCTTGATGAAACCTGTCTTTCCTTTCATCTCATACCTTCAAAATGTTTAGCCTCCAAAAACTGATAAAGGCTCTGACCAAATACTTCGTGAAGAACTTTCTAAGGGAAACCAGCTGGCATACACGGTACACATGAGAAAATCCACGAAAACGCCCATGCAACCAGCCCGTTTACCGGAATTCGAACACCGGAGTGAACTACCAGAGTTCAGCGACTTTACCGCTTGGCCGTTTGTGGGCCTTTATGAAATGGAAGGCGATAACTTATGATTGTCAGAAATATCAAGATATTTCGAAAAGTTGGGTGCTTTTTAATGTACTTGCACAATGCCTAAAGAAAAAGAGCAAGAATAAAGTAGAATGCCTGAAGAAAAAGACAAGAAAAAATAAATTTTTGCGTAAAATTTAGTATTTGTACTTTTTTTTTTAATTAAAAACTTTTTAATCTTATGATATTTGATTCTTGCGATTTCAAAAATAAAATATTTGACTAAAATATGAATAACATTTTAAGAAACCAAATGTAGGATAAAATTGTGTAAAGCAATGGGCACAATGATAAAACTGTTTAAAGCAGTATATGCAAGTCATCCTAAGTTAAAATGTCGGTTATACATCTCTCTTATTTATATATATCTTTTCTGAATGGAACACTGAAAGGCGTGTTAACTGTGCTTTACTGTATTTTCTCTTTTAATCTATGCAGTTTTCAAACGCATCGTAGTCTGGGTTGCAAAGTATTCTTCCGAAAGAAACGCAATTCAAATAAATAAAATCAAATTCTGGAAAATTTATATTAATAAATATATTTAAAATGCTCAGTTCGAAGGAATAAATAGAAAATTTTAAAACAATTATTTGAAGAGACAATGCAACACAAACAATTAAAATAAAAGTATAAAAATTTAAAAATTACCTAAAATAATAACTACGACAAAAAATATATATAAAGAAAACTATTTGAAAAAAAAAAAATAAATAAATAAATAAATAAATAAACGCTGCACCTTTATTTACGCAGTTCGAATAGGTAAATAGAAATTTTTAAAACAGTTATTCGAAAAAAACCATGCAACTTAAACAATTACAATGAAAATCGAAAAAGAAAAAATTACTTAAAATAATAAGTTATAATTAAAAATATAACATAAAGAATATTATTTGGAAAAAAGGAACGATGGTGACTTTTTTTTCTCTTACGGGAAAGGAAACTAGGTTGCCATATATTAAGAAGTTCGCCAAGTGAACTATTCTTGGCGCAAACTGAAAAAAAGAGTGCCAACATAAATTTGTGAATTTCTCCGTAAATTTCGCTCCAAATTTTACAAAATTTCATATTTAAGCGTAATTTGAGTTATAGAATCGAAAAAATAATTGTAAAATGTAAAAAAATTGGTATTTTATTTCGCAAAATGTCCGATTTTGTGTCAAAATACCTATGTTAGAATAGTGCTATATATAAATCTAATATATATCCTAAGTCGCGCTTTCGATACATGAAGAACGCAATTTGAATTTTGTCAATCGGCCTAGTAGAACGAGAGATATAGAACTGTCTCCCTCTTTTTTTTTTTTTTTTTTTTTTTTTTTTTTTGAGCAGTGTACATTCAACCTAAACTAATTTAACATCTTATTTAAATTATATGTGCTGTAAAGTTATTTTATTATGTCATTTGAATCAACGAAATTGAGAGCATGTAAATGAATTACAAGCATACTTAGCATACTCAGAAAAAAAAAAAAAAAAAAAAAAAAAAGAAGTTATTCATATAACTGGGAGTTCCGGATAATTGAAGGTGAAATGTGTTGGCAATCTGTGGAAATACTGATATTTTGCACAGGAAATTAAGAAATGCTGAAGTTTGGGTATTTGCTATCAATTAAAATGCAAGTTAGTTGAGGAAAGAAAAAAATATATTTCGTCCAAAGATTTACTCAAATAAACATTGATAGTAATAAAAATAGCATAGTGCCTTAGAACATTCACTTATCATAATAAAAAAAAGCATACTGCATTAGAGGTAAAAACATGAAAACTCTTTGCTATTTGGAGGAATTTTTCAGCCCCTTTTCTAAAAAGGAAGTGGTTCGATAGTAAAAAAATTAAATTTCAGAACTTAAAACATAATACTAAGCTGTTGACAACCCAAGCATCTTCCATTTACCTTTCAGTATAATGAAAGAGGCATTTTAAAATGAAAAAAGTAATTTTTTAATTATTTTGATACATTTCAGTGGCAACAAGTATTTTGTTCACGTTAGACCCAAGGGAAACTATAAGACCCAGAAGAAGGGAAGAAGCAGGGAAAACCCATTTCACCTAGAATCGAAAAGTGACAACAGAAGCAGTTTACCAATTCGGGCTAATGATAAGCGGAATCATACATACATACAAACTGAAGAACCATAATTCGAGAGCTAAAGTTTTAATTATCATATGTTATTAGAAGGAAAATTTAAGGTCTAAAAAGAGAAAATAGCTCTTTTATATACAGTAAATGAGCAGTGCTTTATGTGATGCACACGGTATAAAAAAGAGCGATAAATGGAGTGTCTTTGTTTCCGTCTTACTTTAGGTGTAATAGAATAAAATACATTGCTTTTAACATATTTTTCTTTGGCCTATATTAATAAAAGACCAACTCGCTCCAATGACCCACATCTGTAATCCAAAAGTAAAAATGATATTTCCTCTTGCAGCTAAATAAAGCTCTTCTATTCTCTCACTTTGATCAGTAATTGCGGCGGAATTCAGATAATCTTGATTCAAAATCAGTCCAACATGCAGTTATAATTCAGAAGAGAAAGCTATGGAGTTTACTAAAGGAGGAAAAAAGTACTCCATTACAAATAATAATGATAATAAATTAGAAAACTATTATTATTATTAAAAGAGCAAAAATAAATTTGCAAAACTTTAAAAAAGAAAAATGAAAGAAAGGTAAAAAAGGGGGAAAGAAAAGAAAGAAGTTACTAACTACTGAATGAAATGTTACAAGTTGCTGAAAATGAAATGTTACTCAACTTACTAAACTGTACACTAGAGCTTTAATTATCTGGATTCCATATATCCGGTGCTCCAGTTATCGAGATTTCTTGTTTCTTCACTAAGTGTGGTTAAGCTGTTAATATATTTTCGGGTTTTCAGTTTTTTTTTTTTTTTTTTTTTTCCTTATTAAAATTATCAAAAATTATTACAAACTATCAGCGAACAAACATATGCATCATGTTGCAAATCTTAAATAAAAAGTAACGTTATAATGCTTAATTGCGCTACGATTTTAACCGAATAAAAATCAGTTTTGTATGATAAAAAACTATATTATATGCACACTTAATGCGTCGATTTTTATTACCTGTAATCCATTATTTTAACACAGCAACAACTATTAGGCAGGAAATAATAATAATAACCTTAATTTAGAAGTCAAACCTACAAAAATCAGCGTTATATTTGCAAATTTTCCATTATTTTTGTTGTTTGACTTCTAAATTAATCGTTGTTCGGCGTGTTATTTTAACCTAAATAACCTTAGTTTGGCGTTGACTTTGAATAAAACTCCATCGATTTCGAGGACATTCAGACACAGATTCCTCTTCTTCAGGAGGGGGGGATTACCAATTTTTTTTTGGGGGGGAGAGCCTATTTTTTAAATTTTGCAGTGGCATATATCTCTTCTATTAAAAATTGGTTATATATTTAAGTAATTAAAAAAAGTTTTATTATTTCATTTTCTCAAAAAATGTGTTTGTGTACTTTAAATAAAAGGCTTATTTCTTTCTCTTCTACCTGCATAAACCCTGGTTGAAATTAAATATAACAAATGAAAATTTTAATAGTACACTAAATTTATAATTTATAGTATTGATAACACATTTATAGTTTACCTAACTATCTCATTTATAGTACACTAAATACGTATTTGTACTACAAAAACAAGGCAAACCTATTGTCCTGATTTTTCGATTATCTGAACTGGATATGATCTGAAAGAATCTAAATATTTAGATTGCCAGTACTTAAATTTGTGTAGTGCAGGAGGTAATTCTGCTTGTGAAATAATTATTGTCGTTTTAAGTACCTTAACTTTAATCATTAAGCATGTTTCCACGATAGAATTTCTATAATCATAAAATAAAACAAGAAATTCCATAACGCAATTTTGTAATAGCAAACATCCCAAAATTCTTAATAAAAATTGCGCAATTTTTTTACTGCATCAAATATCATAACTTTTCAACATAGACCTGTTTACAATCTCTGCCTGCAGTAAGTTAGAGATGGTATGAAGATTATCTAAACTTTAACAGTCTATTATTGAAAGGCCGTTTGAGCAGTCTCTAGCACTGATCTAAGACGAGATAACTGCGTTTGAGAATGAAGTGTATAAAGTGTGAACTAAGCGTGCACTTCCTCCGTTTATAAAATTGCTGGACTCCATTAAGTTACCATACTTTAACATAACGACGTATTTTTAATTAAAAATTTTCCAAAATACAATTATCTGAAGATTCGCCAAATATTTCTGTTGCCTATCCAAAAAATATATTTGGCCACTCGATTGCGATCTGAATTGAATGTTAGTCATCACTCTCATTAGTGGGATTTCCTCGGATATTCGTATCCATGCTCTGTGAAAAAATCCATTAGCCATTTGAATCTGCCGAGGGGGATGGATAGGCTTTAAAATCTTATTAGCAATTATCCTAAGCGCAGTTGATTACAGCAGTGCAGAAAAACTACTCAGCACAAAAAAGCAATCAAATAGGTTCCCTTGTCTCAAGACCTCGTCAAAACGTTTAGATGGTCTTTTTCCCACTGGACCGTTGTCCAACCATTGCAAATTGTCGCACGCACGCCTTATCTCACGCTCTTTTCGAGGTCGAACTGTTGTGCCCCACAGATTTGAAGGAAGTCCTTCAGGAATTACGGATCCACTTAAAGAAATCTCCACGGATTTCAACATCTCAGTTTTAATAATCTCTCAAGTAACAGTCTCACGTACTTGGGGGACAAAAAGGGGAACCTAGAGTAATAAAAATTGTTAAGATAAAAAACTAACCATCCGCGAAGAGGTCTTCAGAGGAGGATTTCGCAGCCAATGAGAAATGACACAGACCTTCAAATGATATGTCAGAGGAAAGCGGGAGAGTAATAAACTACTTGTTGCAAAATCACTGGCTGGGTTTATTGCACCGCTCAGTGGCGAAACATTTGCTTTCTTAATTCCAGATGAATTTATTTTTCTTCTTTTGTCAGACTAAAGTTTCCTTTTGCCTATCATGCGAAACTGAGAGAAAAATCAGATATTACAAAGCTTTGATTAATTAACAGATGTTAAAGAATTAGTTGTGCACAAGTATTTTAATTTCAGTTTCAAAATTTAAATATCTGTATGCAATTAGGGTGAAGGAAAAGTTTTGCTGTTAATTGAAGCCATTAAACATAATGCCCCCGGCAATATGTATAATGTCTGCTAATCACTTTGTTTTGTATTACTGTCGGAAGATAAAGCAAGATTTTTTTTAAAAAGCCCAGAAGGAGCGTCAGCCCCTATTCTCGAAACAAACGGAGAAAGCTTAGTACTACTTAAACAACATATTTAGAATATCCACCAATTCTTTGTTTAAAGGCGAAATTTTGATTTGAAATTTAAATTAAATTATTTTGTTATTTCACTTTCGGTTTCAATTCTTTGGATAAAGTACTCTTTCTTTAAAAGTAGAATTATGTTTAGAATTTACTTTGTTTTTTACCTTTCTTCGGGGAGGGGCCAGAATTTTCGGGTGAACTATTATAATTAAAATACATTGGAATGGTTCATCGGCTAATTCGGGATACAGAAAAGCAAGGCTTTTTTTGTGGAAGAAGAGATTTCAATTGATTTCAGTGTTCCTCCTCCTGACGAAGTAGCATTGGAGTTGATTGAAGTCTTCTTCTGTTATGTTCTTTTCTTTAACTTTCTTTGAATTTTTAATTTAGGGTATTCCTTGTTTAAAGTTTTTAGTATATTAACATTAAATTCTATTTGCATTTATTGGATTTTATTAAATTTTTACTTATGAATTTCAAATTTTGGTCTTGATAAAAGTGGTTCTGAATTTTTTACTTTAGCCTTTATTGATATTTTTCAGTAGCTTAATGTGCAAAAATACTAGATATGATTATATCAGAATTTAAAAAATTGTATTATAATTATGATATATATATATGAAATGTAATTTCTCATATATTATTTGTTTTGTGCAGCCGGGGCAACAGGAATGAGACAAATTTTGGAATATAAAGTGCTAGGTTTATTTTAGCATCCCTCTCACAAGCGTTCTAATTGTACCTTGAGCAGAAGCCCTACTTATACATATGTGTGCGTCACGAGGCTCATCCAGTCAGCGACATTAATTGAAATCACGAGGTGACGCTATCTTCTCATCAGGAGTGTTCTTAAGGACTTTATGTAATATGACAGATTTATGACATTGGCGATTTGGCGGGCGCCAACAGGTTAATATATTTTATACTAAAGAAAGGATTTCGCCAAAATTTAGGAACAGGGATGCAATTTAGGTAGAGAATCGCCAACACATTATTAAGCAATATTATTAGAATTTAATTTAATCAATTGATTTAAAAATATCATTACATATATATATATATATATATATGTACTCACACACATACGTTTGGTGCGGCGGATTGCTACGAAACAGGGAGGTGCACAACTACATGTTACAGCAGGCCCATATACAAAATTTCATCGTTCTACGGTTACTCGTTTTGAGCTATACGAGATACATACATACGTACATAGAGATGTATGAACAAAATCTCTTCTGAATCCATTTTACAAACCGTTTAGCAAAAAGAAACCCGTATTCTGTTCGTAGGTACAGATGTCACGCAAAAACATCGTTTAATTGATTCAAGAGCGGTCAAAATGGATATTTTCCTTGAAATGTGATACCCGAAATTTTTCGCAATTACAGTACCTCCTTTACTTCGTGCAAGAAAGTAAAATCCCCGCAATCCATTAGGACTCCGTTATTCGTTGAAAGCGATAGTAGTTGAATAATTAAAGCCACATGATTCTGAACGTAGTCAGCTGCGTAAGTTTTTCGATGTAACATAAATATAGGTCAGTTTTCCTCACCCATGAAGGTCGAGATATCACTTCTGTCTCTATGCTCTCAACAAATCTCAATGATCCCTTCTCATAACTGAACAAAGATAAGGAGACGTCTTTTGCCATATTCTGCCTTCTTACAGAAAAGTACATTAGCAGGTAATCTTAACAAGTTTTCCATATTCAAATAATGTAATTCAATATATTATTGTTCTCCTCCAACCAGAGAAAGCTGCTCGCACAGTGTCAGTACATACCAGCTCTTGTATACATAATTGTAGGAATCCTCAATTTACGCTATAGAAGAGGGAAACAGACTAGAAAACAAGTAGTAAACTTACCAAAATAAAATGAAGCAAGTCTTAGAGAATGAAAGATAACTTCTCGGATGAGGTAAAGGAATTCTTAATTTTTAGGCTTTAATTCTTAATAGAGCATGAACCAGCTCCACATGAACATTTTATTTTTTATTTATTCCTTTGTGTCTAGACCAGTGTTTCCCAATCTTTTTTGTGCTATGCCGCACCAAATCCTCTCTTATGTTTTCCCTAGCATATACGTATTTTTTAATATTCAAAAATTGAAATGTTCACGAAAGAAACTTGAATGATAGGTTTTAGGAAGAAATATCTAAGCATTCAAATGTCCATGTCTACAGCGAAAATTCTTATATGAAACTTTTAAAATGAACAGCAATTTAAAAACTTTTTTACGTATACATCTCTTGCATTATTATTTATTTTTGAGAATAAAAATTAAAATTTCAACTTCTTGAAGAAAATTTGGAAATTTGAACGTCCCTTGTTCTTAAATTCTGGGTAAGTCTATTTTCGAATTGCCCCACGTTAAGAAACACTGGCCTAGACAATTATTCGTATTCAACAAAAACTCATTTAGCTATACTTTCCTTATTCACTTTTCATGTAATCGGCAACTGAGACTAACTGCTAGTTTTCTTCTCGCGCAATATAAATGCGAACTAATTTTTGTTAGAAAATCCTTCATTAAATGCAGCAATTTCCAACAACAGGTAGCCCTCGATTGCTTTGCTATAATTGCTAATTAATTAACCAACGAATCAATCAAAAACACTCAACGATATGAATGAAATTATTTTACGCATCATAAAATTTTACGATTGTTCACATTTTCTGATGATGGCGATAAAAACGTATCCACTAAAAGGCTTAAAAGAAGTGCCTTACCTCCAGATTGCGGGTAATTTTCCAACCAGCCCTTTTCCGAACTTGGCAAGAGGTGGCAATTTATATGTCTCATAGATAGTACTGACTCCATCTTCGACGCCTCCGTTAAGTACCACCAAAGGTGGCTGATAATAAGCTCTCCAGTTTTCTTCTGATATGGAAGGTAAAGGAGTTTGATTAGAAGCAACCACAACTGTTGGAGGTTCATCTTCAGGTTCCTCTTTGACTGCGATAATCCTATAATAAAGAGATCAATATTAATCATTGCTTTGGGAAAAAGATAAGGAAAACCGAAGTACACAGTAACAAATATTTTGCTCACAAATAATACCTGCAAAAGTTTTGAAAAGCATATATAAAGAATATGCGTAACTAAAGGCACAATTAAATAAGATGGTTTAAATTTGAATACAGTTCTAAGATAATTAATGAACAGTTAGGTAACATTTATCCTCTCCTAAGACCATATTTACAATGTTATGGATTTGAAAAATCTTTTGAATCAAATTGTAAGCTTTAATTTCGGTTGTGAAGCTTCTTTATGAGTTATAAAATATGACTGATATTTGTTTTTTACCCCTTCCGATCATGGTAATAGTTCAGGGAGATAGTCATAGTATAATAAAATACAGGAAATACTTTCCTTTCATAAAAACATTTGCAGTTTTATACATCTAAAATGTATATTCCGCTTACAACAGAAGATAATAGATTACATATATTTAAGTCTCATCTAAAGAAAGTTCATTTGGAATTTCACATTCACATAGCTTACTGAAGCCTATAAGGACTTTTCTATTAACACATTGCACTAACTGAATTTATATTTCAGAACGCTCTTATCTGATAATTACTTTATTACCAAAATTTTGGGTAATGAAATTAACGGAGAGGGATTGTGAAGTTGCAAATAGCAGGTTATTTACAGATTTCTAAATCTAAAATCCTACTCCATTAAAAAAGAATCATTGACAAGTATTTCGCTCAAAACTGATCATATTTTCTGTTGTTGTCGTTGTTATTGTGACTGACTTGTCTGACGGTAACATGAGGAGAACATGAAATTCATCGTGGCAAGGAGTGCAAGAATGCTCTTATCGTTGGCTCCCATCCCTTCACTTCTACCACTAACCTCTCGAGAGGACGTTCGGTTCATCGCATATTTAGAGTGCCCCCATGTCGCACGGACACTATGCATTTACAAACATCCATGCCTTCTCTAGGATTCGAACCCGGACTACTACTGTTCCACTTCAGCGGCTTATAATTTCTAGATTAGCATAGATAGAAATAACGGTTATTTTTTTGAAACGTATTGAGGGTAAGTATATACCAGGTGAGCGTCCATTGAATTTTGAAAACCTATCAGAACGATTCAAAGTGATTTTTTTTTCTCTCTCCACACCAAAGAGGTCAGACAGCGAGATTTCAATCACCACAGAAAATGCTGCTTTATTAGATCATAAATCAATGCCACGTGGAGACTTTAGAACTGATTTAATGGAGAAAAGAAATAAATATTCGAGATACAGTTACGCATTTTTCATTTGATCACTTGAGCATGAACGTAACGTGCCGAAAATATTTACTGTAAGCCATATGAGCGAGTGTTAACAGCTTCCGTTTTATTGGGACACAGGTGTAATAGCTTCTGTTTTAAGACGCTTTCGCAGAGCGAAAACAACGAACTTCTTCGAGATGTTAATAAAAATGTGGTTTCTCTCAAATATTATTTATCTCCCTAATTGCGAAGTCAAATAAAATATCGCTAACTTTGTTTTAAAAAATTACACTCACCAAAAGTATTAAATAAATAATAATAATAAAAATCTGAAAGGTTTCAGATTTTAAATTACGCCCAAAGGGGCGTTTTTTTTAACATTATGTGTGTTACCTTTGTTTATTAAATGTCACGATCTACGCACTTAAACCATAAAATTCAGTTCAATAGCAGCATCGCATTATAATTTTAAAATGAGCATATCTTTAGGATTTCTGATACATAGTCTCGCGCATTGGAGATAAAAATGTTTTTTCTGTACAACGTTGCCGTTGCTCGCTCTGAAATCCTTGAGTTTGTTCATCAAAAATTCGTTAAAGTTTTACTAAATATGAAATCGATAATAAAACAAATTCTAAATCAGGGCAACCAGATGCCCGTATTCAGTGAAAGATTTACGTTATTCAAAATTGGATGGATCTAGGTACAGTTGTTTTATCACACTAAGAGAAACATAGATACATTCATGCGGATTCTTCATTATTTAATTTCTTTAAATATAATACAGGGCGATAATATTTGGTGGCAACAATTTGAAACGTAAATCAAAGCAAAATGCCAAAACGAAATTAATAGTCCTTCTGGGCAAATTGCCTTTTTGGACTAATAAATAGATTTTATGAAATTAAATAAAAATTATGATATTCCTAATCCGAATAAGACAGCTGAATACGCAGAACTTTCTAGACAACAAATATGTACGCAGAATGTAAATTTTATACATAATTATTATTTCCATTTGAAAAAGAATATGATTGATATGATATGGCACATCTGCTGAATATTGTTAAGGTCCTTTAACAAGTTAGAATATATTTTCGAACATTCCATCTTTTTTGCCTCGTTGCGTCAACTTTAAAATATTTCAATTAGTATGGTTTTATTCAGTATAGATAATTTATTCTACGGTAAAAACAATAAGAAACTGATGCAATCGTAGTACAAGGTGATAAAACAATTGGCGTTAAAACAGTAAGGTTTGATTATTAGAAGGCTGTTTGTTCTACTTGTAGCATTGTACCAAGAATAAATTAGCTAATTAAATATCATTACCTAACTGTGCAAATGTCCTTCAAACAGAATTAAAGCGTAAAGGTCAGAATTAAACACATATTATAATTCTCGAGATCAAACTGAAAATGCAGTATGCTAAAGTTTATTTTTCCGTAAGATTACTCACATTTTAGGATATATGAACTATTTCAATGATATCTTTAATCTCAAATGCCTTAATAAAAGATTAAGGAAAAGCCTGAGGTGGGATCATGGAGGTAGGAAGTAAGTAGTTCTTTCTTGCTTCCATGGGTGTGACTATCTCCCTAAGGTCTTAGAGGAAGATCTAAGTGAAACAAAAACGCCCGCTTTTTCAATGTAGTTTCTAGAACAGCTCAGAACGGAACTGTAGAATTTGGTGTTCTTTATTAGTAACATAAACTGGTATCGAAACTCCTAACAGACTTGGAGTGAATTATGGCTCATCTAAAGATAACGATAATGACTTGAAGAAGAGGTTATAGCCTTTTTACAAAAAGGTTATAACCTTTTATTGAATCAAGACCTTGAACATAACATGCACGTCTTAACAAAGTCTGCCAACTATCTGGGACGATATAAAGTCGCAGTTAAATTCAAATTCAAACTATTTTATCTAACAATATTGTTACTTTTTCCTCTTCTTCTGACACCAGTTGTTACGTTATTTCCTTCCTTCACGTTCTTACGGGGTTCGTGCGGATTTGGAGTGAATAGTGACGGCATTACTTGATGAAGTATCGAAACACACTTTATTAGCCAGTATTGTCAGGACAGCTCCAAAACACGTTTTACAGTCGTCGCTGAATTACTATAAACACGCTGACACAATCAGCGACACAGCCTTCAGATTATCAGGCTATCACGGTGAAGACAGCTTCACTGCAAAGCACCAGGGTACAGCTCCCGACTCTGCTTGGTCGTTCTCGGAACTCCAAGAACTCGCGATGCACTCGAGACACAGAGCACAGCTCCCGACTCTTCAGTTCAGTCGTTCCCGGAACTCAACACGCTTTCTCGACGATGCACTTAGAGACTCCTTCGGTGCACTCGACGACCCACTCGGCACTCGCTGGCCAGCTGCTAACTCGATCGTCACCGCACGGACTAACTAGATGAGACACTCGCACTCTAGACGAGATACACTCACTCGCCCTCTCGACGAGGCACTCTCTGAGACACTGACTGCGGACCAGCAGGGTTGATATAGCTTTTGGCTTGTGTTCGAGAACATTCTGGGCTAAACCGGTAAGAATTCGTTCCAGAAAGTTCTCCATCCGTCCATGGTATATCGCCAATTTTATCGCCAAATGTCGCCAAATGTGAGATTTCTTGCCAAATACAATTTTATGGCAACCCTAAAACTGCTTTGCGGAGAAGCTATCTTACCGCACCTTTACATTTCGTAACAATATTATTATTTAACAATTACTTAAATAAAACAATTTATTTAACACGAAGTTGTCTCAACGATTCCACCAGCGTAACAATTTAATTGTCGGCAATCACAATACAAAGCTGAAGACGACAATCTTAACTGACCTAGCGAAAAACCTAATAATGTGATCTCAATTGGCGAAAACATGCTCTTGTTTTAAAATCCAAAAACCTCCCCTTAAATACTCCTGAACTAATTTGCATTCTGGTAGGGAAACAGAAAGGAGAAGTAGCAGTAAAGTTCTAAATCATAATAATTAGTTAAATTAACAAAAAAGAGCCTTACAAAACTACAAGCTTTCTATGATGTTAGCAAATCGGTTACTGATTAACATAACACAATGTATAATTTCTTAAATAAAATTTTCATGCCCATGTTGTTTCGGGAAGAAAAATAATAAAAAAAAAAAAAAAAAAGATGACATTGGCTCCATTTTCTTAAATACTGACATACTTACTTCCAGTTACTAAATTTCTAAAAACAAAGCAGAGAATTTATTGAAAACAACCTTTTCACCATGACTAGGACAGTCCTGTAAATGTGAAAGTTAACTTTTCGCACTATTTTCGCCTTTAGAATCGTTCGAATTCTAATCAAAAAACCGTGAAAAATTTTAACTGAAAACTTTGAAAAAATTATTTTTATTAACCTTCACCAGAAACGTTCGTTAAAAAAAAAAAAAAAAAGAACGCAATTGTTGCAATTTCATCGTGGCAGCCTTGAGTGCTGGACGAGGATCCCAGACCGAGAGTTAATGTCTGCAGATAATTTAGCGTTTACCTTTTTAACACTTGAAATGATCTTTCTTTAATCTATGCTTACTTTGATTTAAGGGGATTCCGGAAAAATGCAAAAAAAGTTAAGTCTTAACAATTTTTTTTTGGGGGGGGGGTCACATTATATTGAGAAAATGAACCGCAACATTAGAGTTCAATTATGTACTTGATTTCCTAAATTTTATTAGCATTTATTTTTTTTAAATGATTTCTTAAATGTTTTCAATAAAGCTCAAATTTCAAATGCCACTTTCATTAAAAACTTCTAATATTAATTATCCCGTCTACATATTATTTTTTATATGAAGGATTACAAAAAGCTTGAAATATCTGTTTGGGATTCGGATTAAGGGAAATTTAGTATTCGTCTCACCTCTAATTTCCAAAGTGATCTGAGAGAAATATCGACTGTCAAAATCCCTTGCATCAATCGAGAACAAAACATATCATATAATTTTTGCATGCACAATACAAACGTTTACGTAAAAAGTGAAGCAATATAATTTTCTTAAAACGCTGCCTTTCAAATATTACCAGAACATCCTAACATCTTACTATAACAAGAATTTGTTACATATTCCTAGTTTATTCCGGAAAGAGGAAATAGTCGCCAAAGTGACACTTGTTTGAAAACACAGCTGTCACCCATAAAAAATTATCTGCTCATTAACTACAACGCACATCTGCCATCAGATAATAGCGTCGTCGCAAAAAAATTGCACTGGTCAGGAAATCAGGTTTCATTCACTTAATTCGAATTGACACGTGAGAAAAACAACTGATCTGAAACTCTACTTGCTTTCGCTTTATGAAAAAGTAAGAATTCTAAAATTTCACAAATTTGGATCTTTAACGATTCTCAAATCTATCGGATTTCGAATTCCTCGTATACTTCGCACAAGCAGAATTATAAAAGACTAAAAAAGAAAACGTTTTCTAACTATCTAAACTTTTAGAATTAAAACAAATTCTGAAATTCTCTTTGACTGGAATCAAATTTAAGAATGCAATTTTTAAAAATACATTTTTATTCATTAAGAAAATGCTACTTAAACGAATGAAGTACGTAATTAATTTTAATTCTTGATTAGTCACTTTTCTGAATTTAATTTGATAAAACATATTTTTAAAAGAGCTGAATGTTTTATGTTATTCCAAAATTTTTTTTAATTACCGCAAAAGAAAGTTATTTCAAGAGTTAACATTAACACTAAACATGGAAGGCTAAATTCTTTCCAAAAAATAAAACTACGGCACTCAGAGACATCTTGAATTGATACTGATGACCCAGGTTGATTGAATTTGCAGTAAGTAAGTACATTGCACACACACACACACAAAAATGGGACAGTTCTACATCTCTTGTTCTACTGGGCCGATTGATGAAATTCAACTTGCGTTTTTAATGTCTCGAAAACGCGACTTAGGATATGTATTAGATTTATATATAGCATTGTTCTAACATAGGTATTTCCCGGTATTTTGATACAAAATCAAACTTTTTCTGAAATGGCATGCCAATTTTTTTCCATATTTCGATTCTACAACTCAAATTATGCCAAACTGCCAAATTTTGTAAAAATCACACCTGTAGTTTTTAAACAATTAGCTCTCAAAATTTTAGCTCCTCCATGTTAATTGAATTTGGTATATATTTATTAATGTATCTTTTTTTTTTTTTTTTTTTTTAATTAAATTTACTTGATTCCTTTTTCCAGAATTCGAAATTTAGGTTCATTTTATTTCTAAAATTTGCATTTTTAAATAATTTTTATAAATTTTTCGAAAACAAATTCAATTTATTACCTATAAAAGTTTTACTATCATCTTAAAGTTGATGTACAAAGCATACTTGCAAAAAAATTTGAGTTCTTATTCAAAATTTCGTAGGATATACGTGAATTTACACATCGGCGCGTTTTGAAATTGAGAATAACGCTAAATGTGCCTTACGTATTTTGTTAAAATTATAAGAAATAATGAATAATGATTTTTTTTTTTTCCCCGCTCACTTACAATGAAAAAAGGAAAGGAAAATAGGTTGCTATAAATGAATAAGTTCGCCAAGTGAATTATTTTTGGCGCAAGCTGAAAAAATTCGCCAAGATACATTTTTGAATTTCTTCGTAAATTTCGCACCAAATTTTACAAACTCTAATACTTAGGCATAATGTGAGTGGCAGAATCGAAATTTGGAAAAAAAAATTGGCACGTCATTTCAGAAAAAGTCCGATTTTGTGTCAAAATACTTATTTTAAAACAATGCTATATATAAATCTAATATAGCTCCTAAGTTGCTCTTTCGAGACATGAAAAACGCAAATTGAATTTTGTCAATCGGCCCAGTAGAACGGGAGATATAGAACTGGCCCTCGTTTTTTGCGAAGTGTACATCTTTTTTAAATAATCGCTCCCCCCCTTTTTTTTCGGGGAATGGAACAGAGACGTCAATAAAAACTAATATTTCAAAATTTGACAGTAAAACGCTTCTAGATTTTGGGTAAGGATTCGAATGACAATAAGCTAGCAACAATTTTAGTGTCTAATCTTTAGTTAGGATATTTATTGATGGAGTAATTTTACGTTAAATTCGAAGTTGTTAATTTAGTTAAGAAGTTAAGTTTTTAATTTTGAAGCAACGTTCTGAGATCCAGCTCTTCCATTTTACAAGTTTTGATTAATGCACACGATTTGAAAATAAGGGTGAAAATTGGAATGTTGTTGTAAAATATCGGTAATAACATCAGTTGTTTATTAGAAGTTATCTGAATATGGCAAAGCACATGAGGGTTTGCGAGGGCTTTGTATAAGGGAAGAGATGCCTTCGTGGTTAACTTTCTAAGGGAAACTGGTTCATATTGGCCATACATTTATACTTTACGAAATTCGTTAATCACTTTTGTAAAAATCGACAGTATATGCAAGTACAAAATTAGAAAAATATTTAGTAAAGAATAAATATTTAACTTTTATTAAGTTACAAAATTCTGCCTGTGCTTAGACAAAAAAACTGAATACATTAAAAAAAAAAAAAAAAAAAAAAAAAAAAAAAAAATTTGGCATTTAAACAAAAAATTTTGGTCTTGGTTAAACTTTTTGTGGCAGCTTTAAACGTACTCAGCCACATTTATTAAACCCAGGCCAATTATGAGTTGAATACAAAGAAGTTTACCTTTGCCCTTATACTGTCTTTCCTCTTTGTCCCTAAAGGGCCTTAAAAAAGCAGTTCACTTGTTTAGAGAAAGGAAAAGATATAAATGGTTCACTCATATTTGCATGGAAATGGACCTGTGTACATAAGCTTGACTGACGATGAATTACCCAAGCTGAAGTTGATGTCACAACTAATTATTCCATTCCTCAAAAAGCAAGGATGATGAACCCAGAGTAAAGAAGCACACACCTAAGAAATTCATATTCTTTGGGAGCTGAAGAATCATACTGATTGAAGGTAGCAAACTCAAAAGGTTATTTAAGTGATTATTAACTAATATAACTCAAGGAAAATAAATAGTTAAATTTGGTAAGTGTATAAGTAAACATCTCATAAAAATAATACCGAAATAATTATTTTAAATCACTTTATTTTTGTAGTTAAGTGCATGGGAGTGCATTTGTTTGGCTTCCTTATTTTCATTTAAAATTCTTTCTGGAAGTTTTACTATAAGAACTTTAAATGAAATTATCATAAAGTTTTATTTTGTTTAATTTAGCATTTATGCTGAGTAGGTACTTAGAATATGTGCGGTTTTCCTTTCCTTATAACTGCATTTGTGTATCTGAGTAACACTTGGTAAGCCTTTTTTATCTTTTAAACAAATTTATAGGCATACACATTTGGATTATTTTTATGACAATATACTTTTGTGCTCGAAACTTCTGCGGAATTGTCATATAACACGCGTTTTTGATTTAATACGAAGAATTTTAAAGAATCCAAGAATTGTTGTTAGAAAGTGTTAGCGTATACTGTATAGAAGAAATGTATGAAATGACCCCATACGTACTGCATAGTCCGTGTTGTAATGCAAAAGGCATTAAAATATGTTTTGGCCATTTTGCGCGATTCACTGTATGAGCAAGGTAGCTGCAATTTATTTGATCAGAAACAGATCCCCATCATACCACAACCACCTTATATGCGAAATCTCTCACTCTGTTCTTTCATAGATTCTTATACAAGGTCAACGTGCTCAGACAATTTAAACGATCTAAATTATTTAAATTATCTAAAATTTAAATAATTTAGGTATATCTATTTAAATTATTTAAATTATATAAAATTTAAATAATTTAGATATATCTATTTAAATTACTTAAATTGTCTAAAACGAGCTTGACAGTCAGTTTATGCTAGATACCAAAAATTTACTTGTGGACTTTTCGGGCTTTTCTTTCCACGGAAACCTGTGAGAATTTCTAGCATGGTGGCTAAAAAGTAAAATAACAGTACTCATTTTCAGATTAAATTATTCGGTCTTTGAAAAAACCTGTAATAACACCTTTATGCAACTGTATTAACAACATTTATTCATTAAACATTAAAAGTGCAATCTGTAGATCAAATCTGTAGCCTCATTTGGTTATGAATTTTCAGCAATTTGAAACGAGGAAATCAGATCCAAAATATTGCAAATTATAAATCAAAGAATATGTCGTATTAAATCAAATCTTTGTAATTGATATTCTGACATACCATGAAATTATTCGCTAAGTATGTCACACTTGATCCAGTTTATCCTTTGTTATTTTCTTCATTGTAATAGCAATGAGAAGAAGGCTAAAGGTGAAAACTGCACTAAATGAATTAACGGAAACATGCGACTTTTAATCCGATAGATTTTAATAATACCTCAGATAACAAGCTGAGTTGAAAGTTGTATTAGATTAAAACTTCGAAAAGTAGCGTTATAAGGTATTTTCTTCCTCCTTTCTGCATGCCTTCGTGGTGTAACGGTAGCGCACTCGACTCGTATTCGAGAGGTCCGAGGTTCGAGTACCGGCAAGGGCTCGTTTTCCACTTCTTCAGTATCAAAATAATTTAATGTCTCTATAGTGGCGCCCGAACTAAGAGGTGGTGGATGATGATTCTTCACCACCAGGATTTGGCGATTGGGTCCCCTAACCTCCAGTCGCCCTTTAAAAGAAGATTTTCTCCATCCTTTCTGTATGCCCTCGTGGTGTAACAGTATTGCACTCGGCGCATATTCGAGAGGTCCAGGTTCGAGTCCCGGTGAAGGCATTGTTCATTTTTCACATCTCTTGCTTCAAAATAAGCTAATGACTCTATAGCTTTGCCTAGGATAACAGCAAATTTGTATTAAATTACCTAGGATAATTTAATAAAACGCAAAGCTATCGTCTAAGAAAATATAGTATTTTATTTTAAATAACAAGGTAATTATCACTTTTTTTCTTTACACAAACGCCATTTCCTTCAATACAACTACCCTTAAAAATGAATAGCAAAGCCATTCGCGTTTTGATTTCAAAACATATAGAGATCTCATTTTTTTTATTTAAATGAGTGCGTTTCAAAAAATGGAAATCCTTATTCTTTTTTATTTGCGCATGTCCTGCACACCCTTTAATTAATCCAGAAAAAAGCTTCGATTTTCATCTATTCGAGAAAAGGGGGGAGGAGAGCAAGCCCGTTCAGCCGACTGAAGTCAAGGCGTTTTCTGCTCACAGCTGCAGCCTAAATTCTCTCTCGTTGATCCAGGTTCCGCCCTTCTACCAAAGAACAATAGACACAATGCAGTTAAAGGGAGCGCCTTGAATATGAAATTAGGCCTAACTATAAGAAACTATCAGTTAACTCCGTAGTTCGCCAGGAAAAGAAATATAACTTCGCAGAGATACACGACCTTCAATTAATAGGAAAAGTTGATACGCAATCATTCTTTACAAGCAACTTAGATATTGCAGAGAATAAACGTTTACAGTATAGAGTTTAAAAAAAACTTTCCGAAAAGCAATGCATCAAGAATACCAATAATAATCTTCGATCATGTCTACTTCGTCTTGTTTTTATCTCTTTGTTCTTAAAGTGGTGCGTGACTCAAGCTTCGTCGAATCGACGAAGAACCTGTTTGTTTATTACCATTTTAATGATGCTTGAAACATATTTCATACCAGATGAGATCATTACATACCAGTACAGCCTGAAGAGAGCAAAAACATTGCAATTATAAATTTTTCGTTTATATACTTTCGTTTTACACAAGCATGGAAAGTGTAAAAATTACCTATCACAGAGTCTACATGTTATGGACAAGTTATTTACATAATTCCACCCCTCTTAATCGGAGATATTTTATAAAACAGCATCTACTTCTGCAACTCATCCTTGCGGAAATGCGATGAATGGTCGTATAAGAATACCTTTGTCTATAGACTTACATAGGAAATCACTGTCTGTGGTTAATAGTCTAAGATGTAATGATTTTCCTTCAGATGTTTTCACGGACGCTACTGTTGGTCACAGAGGCTTCTACCATATGGAGATCCATGTTCTACCAGGCAAAAATCGAGGGTAAGATTGACAAAGTGTTGTTCAAGGCTACACAAAGCTTGATTGCTCATGTGCTGATTTTGTGTGTGCAGTGTCGGTAGTCCACAATGCAACGTTCTCGATGATAAATTTGTAAAATGGCATATAGATAAAATGCCAAATTAGCAAATGCCCAGGTTGCTAAGCTCAGTTTAAAAAGCAATCTAAAACAAAGCCATTAATACAATGTGGCTTATGATAAATGGGCTGGACTGTTTAGATTACGACAAAGAACGTAGCAGGGTGAACTTGTTGAAGGACACTATATATAGGGTAAAACCACGAAAACTCCTATGAAGTCAGCTCGAACTGCCACTGTTCAGCGGTTTTACCCTTCAGCCAGTGATGGATTGGCCAGTGATAACTGTTTAGCTTTCTAAATTTCTATAAACAGGTAAAAAATATACTTATGTGAAGTTTATATTACTCACTTGAGGTTCAAACTAATAATGAAAGACTTTGTGCTGTTGTTTAAATGCATCAGTCCCCTAGATATACTGGCCATTTATATTCCTCCAAATCAAGAATAAATACCTACATAAAAATATTGTCTCTGTAGCTAAACGTAGATTGACGTGATCAGCAATTGTAGATAATAGTCCAACAATAATTAGCAGTGACATGTCAAGACCCTCTTTATTTTGATTAACATATCAGTCTACGCTTCTGCACACATATCTTCCATTTTGCAAAGGATCATTGGTTCGATCATTTTGAGTAATTTTCTCATTCATTCGAGTCAAATACATAAGTCAGATGAATACAAGCCTGATCAATGATCACCTCAAATAACTCCATTCGAAACCTGTTTTCACAAAGCAGTGTAAATGTTTAAAATGTCCATTTGATTTAAGGTATTCTTTATTATTAATTTTAAGTATGAATATCATTTTTTTAATAGCAAAAGGTTAATAAAAGTTTAACAGAATGATTAACAAAATTAAAAATCCAAAATATTTATCAAAAACTGTGGAACCCTCGGAAATGTTCCACCCAAAATCCAGTTTGAAAATCACTGTTACCAAAGCTGTTTTTGATCCAGTGATTAACTTAACAGACATCCCTCCCATCATCCACGCCCTTCTTGGATTAATTCCTGTAGTGGTTGTTGTTTGAA
The DNA here is from genome assembly GCF_044657685.1 of Stegodyphus dumicola. Lineage (NCBI taxonomy): Eukaryota > Metazoa > Arthropoda > Arachnida > Araneae > Eresidae > Stegodyphus > Stegodyphus dumicola. Next base: position 180,875,706 of record NC_140768.1, read on the forward strand.
GTAACTTACCCTTGGGGCAAGTGGAATTTTGAGTGATTTATTTGCCTTGAGAAAAGTTCTGGGTGAGAATTTTTCAAAAGCAGGCGTGTCTCTTTGCAGTTTGGTGTAATAAAATTAACTGTTTTGTAAGTAATTACATTGTCTACTCTATTTCAAAGTTTACAGCATTTTAATCATTTTTACACCTGAGTATGATCTGATAAATTTTGGCTATTTTTATGTTAAGTTTTATTTATTATTTATTTATTAATTATTATTATTTAATTATTTTATGTTAAGTTTTAGTTTTATGTTAAATTTTTACATAATGGAAGCACTGGCAAAGGGAATAAAGCGCTTAACAAGCAAATAAGACTGGGTTGAGAATTAGGAGACGGAGAGAACTTCAGACTTGACAATTCTTATCATTTTTAATTTTAACTTTGAAAGAAATTTAAAATGTCACGTGGTAATATATTATAATTTTTTAAATCCGAATAGCGATCATTAACGCCCACCATTAAATTTACTGCCGACTGTTAAAAACACCAAAAAGAATTATTTCACTTTGAGAAGATAGTCACTAAAAAATAAAAAATAGCTAGGCGTTGCTAATTCAAATAGCTAGGCGTTGCCAATCATCACGTCACCTAAGATGATTGATTTATCTCCAATCAGTACCTTGCTTAGCATTAGAATAAAACGATATCCTTAAAAACACGAATCTCTCTCTCTATATATATATAAAGAAGAAAGTTTGTTTGTCTGTCATTTAATAACTCAGTCACTACTAGAACTGTGGTCGCCAAACTTTCTACGATTCTTTTCAGAGTCCTGGAAAAGGCTGACGTCCACTATTTAAAAAAAAAAAAAAAAAAAAAAAAAAAAAAGAGAGAGAGAGAGAGAGAGAGAGTAGGCTAAAATCAGAGATATTAATTAAAAACTCGAAAAAACGATCATTTTCGCCCTCATTGTTCTGATTGGCAACAGTCTCGCAAGGTGGTGATAAAAATCTGATTTATTTCGAAAGTTGTTGCCACGGGTCGCTTTCAAATCGTAGAGTTTGTTAATAAAAAATTTATATGTGTCACGATGAAATAAAAATAGCATCGCCAAAGATTAAATACATTATTCCCAATTCCAAAAATTCATGGGAAGCCATTTCGACTATTCCCATCTTCGTAAGACTTTAACAGCCGAGATATTAAAAACTCCAAAAACATTAATTTTCGCACTCAGTTTTCCGAGTGGCAAAAGTCTCGCGCGTTGGAGTTAAAAATGCTTTATTTCGAAAAATGTTGCTATTTTGCTCGCTTTTAAATCGTAGAGTTTGTTAATCAAGAATTTGAAAGTTTTACAAAATCTATACATATAAAGAAAAATGTCTGTTTGTGTGTTTGTTATTTGTTCGCGTTATTGATTTCTGATTTAATCGACTAAAATTCACTATAGGTGAAATATTGGATGAAACTTGAGCTTTTAGACCATTGGATTAGAAAAACGAATTAAATACTGCATGCCATTGTTGCTGATATAATGCAAGAGAATTAGATAATTTTTCTATCGAAATTTTTTATGTGGGTTCCATATCGCATCAGACTGAAAAATGTAGGTCTATGAATCGTATTTTTTTGCATTGTTATTAACAAGGATTACAGCGGTATCGTTCTCTTTGTTGTTATATGCATTACTCTGAATCTAACTTGGGTACTTCCGCTAGTTTCTTAATATTTGTGTACGTCTCAATGGCAGCACGATATATTAATATTTATTAATATGATAATAAAAGATGTTTTGTGTTTGACTATAGAAATTCTTCTTAGATCTCCCAATTGTGCACGATAATCTACAAAAATAAAACCGAATTGTAATAAAAATACTATAGCAATGAGTATTATTTTAAGACATGGTAAATACATGGTTTTATTATATGGCAATAATGTACGCTATTTTTGTTCAGAGAAAGAAGCAAAATATTTGTACGATATCTTCCTGGATTTTATTTATTTGAAGTGATGATTTTGCAGACATCAGAATATGATAGTTATTAGTCTCACTTAAAAAAACTAAGATTTGAACTTTCGTATTTCATACTGTTGGGATACTAGTTTATAATACCTGCAAAGTGAAGGACAAAACTGTAATTCTTCAAAGACGTATTCTAGAAAGATTTTAAACAAAATGCCGACAGTTCTTCAAAGTCAAATGAATAATCCTGAAAGTATTTTTTTTTATTTTAAAAATATGAATAAACGAGGTCATAAGTATATTGCGTAGTCTTTATAACTGGTTCTCTCTAAGTGATTGATCGAACAAGGTGTCATGTAAACAGCAAGTATGAAAGAAGCTTACAGATGAACTAAGAAATAAAAAAAAACATAAAAATAATCTTTTTTTAATAATACGGTTTCAACTAAATGCACTAAATTTTTTTTTAAAAATTCCTTCACCAAGAGTGAAGCATTTCAGGATAAAGAGAATACAAAAATAAGTTTCAGTAGATTTGACCTCAAAAAAAAAAGGGGGGGGAATCAATTTAAATGAAAACGTCTAAAAAACCTTCTTTCCCATTGCATATAAAGCGCATTTTTATATATCAAATGCGTATAAAGCGCATTTCAGTATAAAGCGCATTTTTATTGCATATTGTTTACCATTCAATATTTTACGGACAGCCAAACCGGGATAGTGGTTAGCGACGCTGACTGCCGTTCCGAAGTGCCCGGGTTCAAATCCCGGAAAAAGCATGGATGTTTGTTAATGTATAGTGTCTGTGCGGCATGGGGGCACTCTAAATATCCGGCGAGCTGAAAATCCCCTCGAGAGGGTGGGAGACCCTCGGACGCGGCCCTCTCTCCGGGGTGCTCTCCATCAAAACTGGGGGCAGAACTGAGCAAAGTTGTAATGTCACCTGTACCCCCCTTAGACAAATAGCTCTAGAGTCCTTTAACTGAATAAACCAAACCAATCTCACTTGACAGTTAGGATTGATGTTCATGGTAAAAAATTCTTATAAATCCTGGATTGAAGCTATCTTATGCATACAACTGACCGATTACTCATTTGACTTTTTGTTTGTTTGATTACTACAAAGCACTTGAGGAAAATTCGCTTAAGAGGAGGGGTGCCTTGGTGGATTTTCTAAGGAAAACGGTGGGCTCATTTGACTCGAAATAACCGAATAAACGATACACAGAAAAGGAAAGAAATGCATAAAATATAAAATAAACAGATCGACAGGAGAAGATTGCTTTAAATTAACACTGGCAATTATATTTATAAATAATTGATCGGATTATGTATCGTTAGGTATAGTCGTAATATATTCCTTTAAGGCTACGAGTGTTCTGTGTAAGATCTCAAAAATATCCCCCCCCCCTGAAAAAAACAAAGAAAGTGTGACAGGTAGAAGTAACGCTGCCTTCGAGAAATCGGGCAAGCTTTCTTCTTCAGTTACGTCGAAGTAACGGAGTAAGTAAACAGCAAAGGCAACTTTAACAAAGCTTCCATCACGTAAAATTTATGAAGCTAACTTCATGACTAATTTTAGGTGAAGCAACCTTCGTTTGAAATTTCATTTTAAATACCAAATAGCTAAACTAAAAACATCCTTCTCATCTTTGCATGTTACTGTAACTGGAATTTTATGCTCGTGATTGGAAAGGTAACCGCACAAACTTTTCTTATGTTTCTCATCTTAGCCTATTTTTACAAATATCCCTAATACCCTACATAAAACAAACAATATCACTAATGACAGCATGGGGAATATTAATAAGGACCAAGGTAAAGAGTTTTCGGAAAATACCAGAAGGAATAAAGAATACTTCCGCTTTCTCTAATCTCATCACATTTCATTTTCTGGCCATAATTTAAGGAAACCAGTAAGGCCAAATAACCCTGAGAAAGTTGAATAACAACCTTTACACTAAAAAAACTGTTCAGCATTCTTAAATCGTGTAGCTGAAAACATAAAATGCACTAAATTACATTTCTTAGGCTTGAAAAAAGTACGTTCCGAAACCTTGACATGGTCTCATTTCTAAATCTTAATATGCAAAACAACTTCCCAGACACTTCCCTTAATCGTCTAGTGACGTCATAAAAAGGATCGCCGCCATTTTGGTACTTCATTTTTATCTTAATTGCGTTCTGTTTCTTTTGGAAGCCTGGGCTGTTTGAGTAATGGAATAGGCGACCTTCGATGTCCGCTTGCTGTGCAAGTAAAAAGCCAACGAAAGGGTCGGAAGGTCTGAAAAATGAGGCCTTGGGGTGCCTCAGAATACAATAAGTGCCCAAGATCTTCATATCTCTCTTTTTGATAACTTCCATGAAGTGCGTTTTCACGATCGGAGCAGATAACAAATTACAGATACCTAAGGCCCCATTTCCTGCAGCTTGCGAAATTTCAAAAGGATTAGTTGTTTTTGTTGGTAATATGCTGAAAACGAATTCAGGCAGAAATTGGAAGTGTCTCAAGAATTAGCTTTTATTTGCTAATTTTTTGTTTCATATTTATTTCACTTGTTTTTCAATTTTTAGAATATATAGACGTGTACAATCATTTTCTCAGCCTTAGATTTCAATACAAAATGTGGCACAGCACAAACGTTACACTGAGTTCACCAAAAACAATCTTTTTACAAATACGACATGAAGTATAACTGCGAACACAGAAGGAGTTGATTTGGATGATATGAAGTATATTTGCCAGCACATATGATATGGAATTCATTTGGATGATACGGAATCTATTCACCAACACTCTTTTTAATAAAGTTGCTCACAAGTAGTCGAGTGGATAAGAACGCTGATATTTTGTTCCGGGTCCAAATTTTGGTGAACAGGTTATATAGTTGCATGGTTTTTTTTTTTTTTTTTTTTTTTTTTTTTTTCCCTACATGTAACCGTGAACACGAGCTAATGTCCCTTGCAAAATCTCCATGAAGTGATTCTGCTTCTTAGGCAAGTAGTTCTCCCGTACTTCCATAATCGAAATAATCTATTTCTACTTATATTTTTATTAGTTCATATTCAGAGCGATTTCATAAAACATTTTTGTGTGAAGCAATTTTAATTATGATAGTTATTGGGTAACAGAAATTTTGGTTGTGTACTTTTTTTAGCATGAGTTCATATGGCCAAGTTAACAACAGCGTTGAGCACTATCAGACGAACAGGCTGGCTGCATGAGTTTAATAATTTTTCTCATGTTTAAAATATTAGGCAGTTTTCTTTAAAATGTCCTCTACGAATGCAGCCCTCCCTTTTGGCAAAGAGACATCGAGTTACCTCAGTCAATGAACCAAATTTAATTTTCTCCTATTTATTCAGTCGCAGGCCTTACTTCTGTTAGCAGATCTTCTACGGGAGTACTTTACCTAAGGTAGACCTATTACCAATTAAATGTTGGTTAATATGGAAGTTCAAAAATTCAGAAGAAGAATTTTGTCTTTCCCCCCCCCCCGCCTCTTCGCTTTAATGCCACCGCTTTTACATCATTCGGTGCAAGATATTTTGATTGCGTATATAGTCAGATGTAAATATGACTAGAAATCACAGCTTTTAGGAAAATGTTAAAAGGTGAAATTATTCCACTAAGTCAAAAATTCCTTTTTCAAAATAAACAATGATGAGAAACAGATTTATGTATTTATAAAAATATATATTCGATTAAGTAGTAATTGCATTAAAAAGCTAAGAAAAGTGAAATCAGATTTTGCAGTTTTAATATTTAAAAAGCAGACTCAGTTACCATAATCAAGGAATCCGTCTCAGCAGCCTTGTTTAAATCAAAAGGCAGGATTAACGTGAATTGCAAATGTATTGCAGTATTGAAATGGGAACATATCTATTGCAAATGCCGGATATAGGTAAGTTGTCATATCACGCAACAAAACATTCTAAATATAGATTTTTCACAAGAAAATTGTCAGGACTAAGCATAAAGACCTCCTAAGTCTATACAATGCCTGTAAATCATTCTCCTGTAAATCCTGTACATCATTATACTGTAAATCATTTGATCACAAATGGAAAGCATAACCTCACGCAGTCAATACCAAACTTGCGTATGGAGTTTTCTCATTCTGAGGTCCAAACTTCATTTAAAAAAAATATATATATATATATATATATGTATATTTATATTTTTTATGTATATAAAATATATAGACATATATTTTGCTTCCATTAGGATATGCTGTACTGTTTACCGCAACATGATAACATTACAGGTGACGAATACTATTAATGAAACGACTTAAGATATAGCAAAAATATCCAGAAGTTCCATAGTATTTTAATATGAAATTATATAGTCTACGACAACTAAGCTTCAGTAACGAAATAAGGAGTAACCGTGTAGAGATATTAGGTTATTTTTGAAGCAGGAGATGTGAAAGAATGAACAATGCCCTTGCCGGGATTCGAACCTGGGAACTCTCAAATACACCACGAAGGCAAGCTAAAAAGGCGGGAGAAATACCTTACATACTCCCTCTTTTAAAGGCGACTGGAAATTAGGGGACCAATCGTCAAATCCTGGTGGTAAACAATCATCATCCATCACTCGCCACTGTAGAGACATTAGGTTATTTCGAAGCAGGAGAGATGAAAAATGAGCAACGCCCTCGCCAGGACCTCTCGAATACGCGCCGAGCATGCTGGTTTTTGCACCACAAAGGCATGCTACGAAGGCGGGAGAACTATATTATAACGAAAACATTAATTTTATATTGATTATAAGAAAAAACAGGAAGTAAAATATAAAATTACTCTCTAAAGCCTGCAAGATAAATTTAGCCGTTATTTGCTTTTACAAATTCTTATTTCAAACAAGAGGAATTTTGATGCTATCGGCATAATGTTCTAGAAAACAACGAGCCTCAAGTACTGTTTTGCCCGTACTATACAGCAGTTCTCACTTAAAAAGAGTTTTTAAAGCATTTTTCAAATAGCTAGGAAACCTTAAATACGTTCTATAATAACTACAGTTAATAAGTTAACCTGATCAATATATTGTAGATATAAGTTTCCAGTAATCACTGACATAATTTCAATAATCATTGAAAATAATACCGTGGATAAGCAATTTTCTATATCAGTACAAAACAGTACTTACTGTAAAATGCGATACCAAGAAAATCACTGGTACTTAATTTTAACTTATACGGCGATCTGGTTAACTAGAGACTAGTATTTCAAATCTTCATCCAAGGAATTTCGATTCTCCCTTTCTCTCCGTAACGTAACTTGCGTTTTAAACCTTCCAATTATAATTGCTCAAATCTATAACGTTTATAACGAATATGATTATTTTAAATAAGTCATTGATTACAGATTTCAGCTAGAGAATGTTACCCAAATCAGATTTAATCTTAATGAACGGAAGAGTGTAATATATGACTCGAACAGCTTTTTTCATTCATTTAAAATATGTTCAATCGAAACAGTTTGTAACAAAATTTAGTAAAAATATTTTTTAATGATATAACTAAACCAAAATTTTGAATTTTTCTGAAAACGTCGTGGAACTCTTGAAAAATTTCAGAGAAATCTTATGGAAATACCATTGCGATGTAAGCACTTTTAAGTGGGTAAGTTATTTAACTAACAGGCACGTTTAACACAAAAGAGAATGGGTTTGTAAGATAACAAAAAATTATGTTTGAAACTTCTTTTCCGATTCGATATAAACTCCTTCCATGATAACATATTTATAAACTCAAAAGAAATATTCCAAATTTCAGAACTAATATTCATTGTCTTGAAGAATAGAAAAAAAAAAAAAAAAAAACAGGCATAATTACACTAGTAAACATCCGACTGACGAAGCTGATTGGTTAAAAATTTTTAATCCCTAAGCAAAAGGTAAACATCGAAAAAGAAAGCTTTCTGAGTGCAACAAAGAAAAAACCTAATTCCAGCTTTGAGACAATGGACGAAACAAATTTGCCACGTGAAAGCAAGTCCTTGCAAACACTTCGTTTCGCGCTTCAGCAACTTCACATCAAAACATCTCGGGTTTGGCTATTATTTTTTCTTCTACCCACCCCTCCTAACACATGGCTCAGAAGACGCAACAAAGCCAGCTGAATAGCAGAAACCTTGTTCGACACGAAGACACCAGTAAATAAAACAGAAATGACGCTCAGACGATTTTGCTTGGTGAAAATTTTCCCTATTCTCTTCTTAAGGAAGTTTCCCGTTTCCTAGAGCAAGTTGGAAAATTATCGTTAACCCCCCTCCCATTTTTTTTGCATGGTTATCGACTGTGAAAGAATGCTGAGGGAAAGTGTTAAGTTTTCCAGAACTCCTTCATGCGTCGCTTTTTTTTTTTCCAGCACGTTTCTTTTTCCCTCTTCTAATAGAACACATATACGTCAGGTACCAACTTCAGGGATAAAGAGAAAGTAATTCACCTGTAAGCTTGCGCAGGTTACCCAAAACAAAGCCGTACCAGCAACATTTTTTTAAAATTTGACTTGTAAACTATTCGTGATATCCCGAACTTCCCTTTTCAGTTCAACAATTTGCTAGTTTAAGTTACTGTTCTTGTTTTCGGAAAATCGTTCGGAGAATATTTTTATAAATGTCATAAAACTTCATACATTTCAAGCAATAATTGTCAGTTTTCCCCTGCAATCCATTGATTTCTCTAGGGTTTTTGATTAAAGTACACTCTGGGAAGAAGGGATAATTTACATGGAATTAATTCACGAGCCCCAAATGAAGATCAGACTGTAAGCAAAACATCATCACAATTTAACAATCAAACTTGAAGATAAAATTCGTTATATATTCTCTGAAAACAGTTAGATATAGCACATCTCTAGGTGAACTTGGAAAGTCACGCGGGTGATAAATGCCCTCGTTAATAGCTTACTTTGGTAACTACTTACTTACGGTACTTTGGTAACAGCTTCAAAAACCCGAACGATTCAGTATTGATGTATATAATATATACGGTTAGAAACATCTTTTATTGATTACAATAATGCTATAAATGTTCAAAATAATTAACTAAATACAATATAAATTAAATTAATAATATATTAGATATATCTATCTCTATATCTAATAAAGAATATATAAATGAAAATTATCTCCTGTTAAATGTGAAGTGAAATTTAGATAGTAAATGCGTACTATTGTGGAAATAATTAATGGGACTTTGTAAATAATTTAACTGAAATTGTTAATTAAAATACACAACTAAAGAATAAAAACATGAGAATTATTGCCGATTCCATAGAAAGATCCAGGGAAACTGGATCCTCTTCATACAACCATCAACAATTTATGAGAAACGCATTTCGTTATTATATAGACTGAAGAGACAAAACATTATAGCCATCTACTCAATAACGTATTGCACGACCTTTGGCCTGCAAAACAGCTGCAACTCGCCTTGGAGTAGAAGCCACAAGTTCTTGGTAAATGACTGAAGTTGTACTAAATGTTTAAGCAGCGGTCACCAAAATACAGATATTCCAACGTGGTTCTATGACACCGCTCCATGACATTCCAAATCTGCTCTGTTGGGTTAAGTATCCGGCGATTCAGGTAGCCAGAACATTAACTGGAATTCATCCTTATGTTCCTCGAACCACTACAACACAGTTCGAGCTTTGTGACATGGTGTGTTGTCCTGTTGGAAGATTCCATTTCTATTTGGGAAGATAGACGCCATGGAAGACTGCAACTGATCTGCACTTATATTCAGATAGTCCGCAGCTTTCATGGACTACAACTAAGGATCCCAGACCCGCCGCCCATGAGAACGTTCCCCAAAACATAATACTGCACCACCGGCCTGTGTATAAGCTGCTGTACGGGGGGAGCAACTGTTCGCCTGGAAGACAGCGCACTAGACAAGACCATCGACGTGATGAATGAGAAATCGGATTCATTCGACCAGGTAACTATCTTCCACTTATCCATGGACAAATCTCGATGCTCCTGAGCCCACTGTAGGCGTAGTTGACAATGGCGTCTGGTAACAATTATAGTTTAGAAGATAAATTAATTGTCTTATACACTGACTACCAATTAAGTATTTGGACACCTGTGATAGAAAAGAAAAACTAACTTTATTCAAAATCAATAGTTGGTAGAGCCTCCACGAGAGGTAATTACAGCGTGGACCCTCCGGGGTATACTTTCCACAAGTCTTTGTATGACAGCTAGTGGTATTTTCTTCCACTCGGCTTGGAGAAGACACAGAAGTTCCTTCACCGATTTTGCACGGGTAGTGCACCCCTGAATTCGGCTATGCAACTCGTCCCAGAGGTTCTCGATAGGGTTCAGGTCTGGACTCTGGGCAGGCCAGTCCATTCGATGAACTCCATTGGCACCATACCAAGTCTTGGTTAACGTCGAAACATGAGAACTGGCATTGTCGTCCTGAAAGTAACAGGGGTCCAACCCCTAAAACTGCCACAACGTAGAAAGCACACTGTCATCCAAAATATTGCAGTAGGCATCGGAGTTGAGCTTACCATGAATGGGGACCAAGGGTCCCAGCCCATACCAGGAGAAACACCCCCAGACCATAATTCCACCTCCGCCGAACTTGACTGTTGGCACAATGCATTCTGGCAGGAGACGTTCTCCAGGTAGACGCCAGACCCAGACCCTGTCATCCGAACGGTAAAGGGTGAACTTTGATTCGTCACTCCAAATAACCAGTTTCCACTGATCTACGGTCCAATTTCGATGTGCTTTGCACCACATTAACCAAGCAGCGCGGTTGGACTTTGTGATCAAAGGCTTATGGACAGCAGCACGACCATGAAAACCAAGCAGATGTGCTCCCTTACGGATGGTATTCATTGAAACAATACTCCCGGATGCCTGTTGAAACTCCTCGCGGATGAGGGCCATCGGTTGGGTGCGGATCTTCCGAATTTCTCTGGACAGCACTCGTCGGTCTCTATCTCCCAGTTTCGTTGGTCACATTCCGACAATGACCGCTCACCTTCCACTTCTCAATCACATAGGATTTTGGATACTTCAGATCGCTAGGTATGTTCCTTAAGGATCGGCCACATTTGTGATACCCGATAATTATACCTTTCTCGAAATCAGAGAGCTCCGAACTGCGAGGCATCTTGCATGCGACTAAAGTCGATGCTGTTTCCTACACAATATATACCGGCGGAGTCCGTGATGTACGTTAGGACCGCAGATATCGTCATTTGCGTAGGTGTCCGAATACTTATTGGTAGTCAGTGTATTATGTCGATCGGCAACATCATGGAAACTATCTGTCTGTGAGGTTGTGTGGAAAATGAAGAAATTATATTTCGTGCAATGGCAACATTTCCTAAACACAGTAGATGATATACAGCATGAAACTGTAAGGTAACTTTGTAACTACAAATGTAATATGTTCCTCTAAAGATACTTCTAATATCAGAAATAACAGACTAGAGTGAGAAATTACGTATCTAATAATGTAATTTTCTTTGAAAACAATAAGACGCTGAAATCCTCATAGAAAAGTATATTATCTTAAAATAAAACGGATAGTGCGAAGAATTTTCATAATAAAAATGAACGAATGGAAGATACATAATCTCTAGCAAAGTATAGACAACAACAATGACAAATTTAGAGATTATAGCAAATTTTTAACAGAAACTAAAGAGGATAAATTATTGGAGCTAACGAGTTGATTATTTTATTTTATGTAGTACGTCCTACTTAAAGTGGCGTTGCAAACTTCGATGCTTCAGTAAAATAACGAAAATGCAAAACAGATCGTCACACACTCTAGCACATTTTAGAGCACTCTCTAAATATAACTACAGATATTTATGTTTAAAATTTCCTTTTAATAACATGAATAATTTTTTATCTTACAATCACAAAATATTTTATTAAAAAAGTATCCCCCCTATAAAATTAATTACAAGCTTTCTTAAAATTATTTAATTCTAATGAAAAGAGTATTCCAATCTTAACACTGAAGAAATTTCTCTCTAGCAAAGTACATAAACTGTACAATACGCCTTGTATTTGTCACTGTATTTCAGAAATAATGCTCCTTGCAGTATATTTAATATTAATAGCTCAAGAATAATTTTATCAACAATTATACTTTAATCGATTAATAACTATTTTGTACACTCTTAATAAAATTTATGTAATATTTTTAAATTACTATTTATAATATTTTGTTAGTTATAATTTAATTAAGAAAAGAAAATTCTAATTTAATATTAGTTTTTGAATATTAAACTATTTCAGTTACAATATTTTTCTTGTGTTTCTTCCATCAAATAAATAACACAGTTGAAATAACTAGTCTTTCAGAATTTTGTACATGTTAAAAAAAAAAAAAAAAAAATATAATTAGCATGTATTTCTGTCTCTTACAGTGTTGAATTTAATGGTTACACAAACAAAGGCTTTTTTTAATGAAAAATGGGATTACCCGATGTATTTATATTAAATGTTTCTTTCCAAGTATTTAATATATGGAATTAGAAACAACTTTTAGTAACTGCAATAAGTATAAAAATAATTTTAAGCAATTATATTTATTAAGAAATAAAATGAAAAACCGAATTATTAAGAAATGCGTTTATCGTTCTTAAATTGCTCAGTTTGTTAAACAACTAAGAACTGACTAAATTCGAAAGGTAAACGAAATAACTTACGTTTTGACAAATGGCAACATTTTGGTAACTGGTGCGGATAATAAAAAGACCTTATGCTTTGAGCAGTGGCAAAACTTGTTAAGGCTTATAAGGTATTTCTCCTGCCTTCCTAGCGTGCCTTCGTGGTGCAGTGGTTCTGTACGCTGGAACGGTATTCCACAGGTCCGTGGTTCGATTCCCGAAGGCGGTTGCTCAATTTCTCATCTGTCCGGTTTCCAAAAATATACCTAATGTTTCTACAGTGGCGCATGAACTAAAAGGGCGGTGGAAGATGATTTCTCTCCACCCAGGATTTGGCGATTGGGTCCCCTAAAAACCCAAAAGTGGAGTCGGAGGTGGAGTCGCTTAAAACAGGTCGACTCCGAATCCAGTTTTTTGTTGGACAGACTGAATTTGAAATGAAATTAAAATTAATTGAAAAAATTAATGACAAGCTGAGTTATTATTTTTATTTATGGATTATATACATTAATGAGTAGTTATTTTCTATTTTATTGACATATTAATAAATAAATATAAGGGAGGAGGATGGATGTGATATTTGTCATTAGTGATTAAAGTGATACATTTAGTTACAAATCTCACTGGTAAATTTAGGTAAGCAGCAATAGCAGCAAGAACTCCCAAAATTGATGCCATTCTTAGGAAGCGAGGAGGAAAAGGAGCAATTATTGATCAAGCAACGCGATAACGAGGTACATATTTGATGATAAAAAGGTTATTAGAATTAAGAACCTTTTTAGGAGATGTAGATAACTCTAATGTTTCACTAACAGAAAGACTGTGGAATGATCTTGCGGAATTGGAAACTCTTCTTTCTATACCGTATATAACCACTAAAAAGCTGCAGTCTGAAGAATTGACAGGAGGCGAGAATGGGATGTTTATTCTTTCTGAAATGGAGAGTTTATTGCAGAAGGAATCATTTCTTCAATGAAGAAAAGAGAAACTAGTTTGCTAGACAATGAGATCTTGCTTGGTTCAATATATGTAGATACGAAACACCGAATTTTCTTGGATGACGAACAAATTAAAAAGGCAAAGAATGCCATCTATGAACTTTCATCAAGAATGAAATTATTCTCAGAACAATTGGAGAATTCGAATCAGGGCAGTCAATCTGCAGACATTGCAATTGAGTCTCTATCATCCTCTTCCAAAGATGAATTAGATTTTGAGAAATATTTTTGGATAATATTGTAAAAAATTAAGACAAAGCGAATGAAAATAAAGAACGAAGAACCTTTAAATATAAAAATGGAAAAATACAAACAAGATTTCCACATAGCCTTTGAAGAAATAGAGAAATATGATTGTGCTTGCAAGACACCTCTTTTATAGCTTATAAAAAATCTATCCTGAAAAGTTAAAAACATCTTAACAGTAACAGCTCTTCTTCCTTATCAAGTTAGTGTGGAACGTTCTCAGCTCTGGTGTTTATCAAACTTGATCTATGGCCCTCGAACAAAGAAGATCTTGCTGAGGCTATACTGCTTCTTAGAAATAACTAATGCCAGTTTTTTTCATTTCATAATAAATTCTAATTAATATAAATAATTTGCCATGCCATCAATTTTTTTTTTTTTTTTTTTTTTTTTTTTTCCTGTAGCATCTATTACTTCTTTTATATTAAAAAAATAAACTGTAACCCAAGAGTATATCGGAGTCGGTCATTTTTTCTACCGACTTCACAGCCCTGCTAAAAACCCCAGCTGCCCTTTAAAAAGGGGAGTATGTAAGGTATTTCTCCCGCCTTCATAGCGTGCCTTCGTGGTGTAGTGGTCAGCACACTGAGCTGGTATTTCAGAGGTCCGTGGTTCGATTCCCGGCGAAGGCGTTGCTAATTTTTCATCTTACCTGCTTAAAAAAAAAAAAAAAAAAAAAAAAAAAAAAATCATGTGTTTGTGATTATGGCAAAGCCTAGAGGGCTATCTGCCTAAGGGAAGGGATGCCTTCGTGGAGGACTTTCTAAGGGGAACTGGCTCGTATACACGTTACAGATGGGGAAAACCACGAAAACGCCCATGCAGCCAGCCCATTCGCGGAATTCGAACCTCGGACCGAACTACCACTGTTCAGCGACTTTACCGCTCGGCCGCTGGTGGGCCTAAAATACATAATATCTCTACAGGTTAGGGGATGATATGATTATGGCAGTTTCATGTTGTAGTGGTTGCTAAATCACAAAAAGGCTGTTTGTGTTTAAGAATAACTTTTCATTGCTATATTTTAACGAAAATTATTTATAGATCTTCTTAAACAACATTATTATTCTAAAACATATTATTTTTTTTTTACCTTTGCCATTCCAGTATACATAAGGTTTCAGAAACAAAAAGATTACATATCGTCTGTAGAGATTACAATGTAACGATCCAACAATTTTGGACAGCCTCTATCAGGATGTTTCTAATATCAAAACTTCTGATTAAAAATGGTCCAATGAATTTTAAAGGAAGTCTATATACTTGCTCTGAACGTACTAATTACATGACTAAATCTAGATTTTTTAGTTCAAATTTATTGAGCTTAATTTCTGTTTTAATTACAAAAGCAAAATTCTAATTGAATGGCAGTGTTTTTTCTTTTTCTGAAAGATGACAAAGGACAACATTTATTTTCTTCATAAGCACAGTATTCTCTTCCCTTAAAATTAATAAAAAGGACACCTTTTAAAGCCTTCGAGACGTATAACTCAAACTAAATACATGTGAAAATTTTAACATTTATTGTTTGTAAAAGAATTTATTAAATTTGATATACAGCACTATATACATTTAGTAGACTGAATGTAATCATTTCCTTTAACATAAATAGAGATTTTTATTTCCAAATTCAATAAATATATACCCTGAGGTATTATAGAAAATGCGACGAGTATGAAACAGCCGAAAGAGAATAATTATCGGCATGGATACTCTTATGATAATCATATGTATCTTCAGCAATGATGCAAGACTAAGTCAATGGCGTAACACTTCATATTATGGAAATCATTTCTTCTTCACTAAGGTGTATGGGCTGAAATCCATTTTTCATTAAAGAGACATGGCACGTTTTAGCTTTGTTCTTTCTTAAAGATGTAGAATTTTGGAATGTAATAAATAAATTTAACATCCATACCATTTTCATGACCTGAATCCCAAACCAAAGCAAGCAGCCGAACCGGTTGCGCTGCTTTGGTAAAAACAAAAAGAAATGCAGTATTCAAAGAAAATATTGTTTGTAATAAATAAACGATAATTTAAAGGGCGCAGAAGAAATTCTTCTTGCAGAAGTGTTTGTTTTCGTTTGTGCATAAACGTCGCAAGACATTTTGCGCTTGGTTTTTCAGATTCGAAAACATGAAACGAGTTCTGCAATTCTGAGTGCTTGTTTTGTTCTTGCAATTAATTTTGCCTAATCGCATCCTGTTGCTTAAGATACATTTATGTATTTAGAAATTCATAAAAACTTTTGATCAAGCACCTTTTAAACTTTCTCGGTATCTTGCGGATGATACTGAAAAGTTCACAACGAGTATTATTTTAATTATCAAGCGCTATTTCGAAGATAAAAGTCATGAAATCTTTTGTTGGCTTAATATTAATTTTTTTTAATTAAAGAAACATTCCAAATCTGTGTTAATGAAGAGTAATGCATCTTTTTTCTTAAGATGACACCTATATTTATAAAACCTCTGAGTGACACGGCTTTTGACTGTTCATGAAGAACTCTTTTAAACCGCATTCATTTGCTTAATTTGTGTAATTAATTATTTTACTCTGTTTTCATAAATTTTAATTCTATAACATGATATTTAGACCTCTATAGGAAATAAGAAAACGAAGTATTTTAAATAATTCCAAATAACAAAATGTCTCATGATCGGTTAAAGGTGGAGCCAATCAAAGGGTTTAAGAAAAAACAAATTTTGTAAATAAAATACATAATACCATTGAGCCTATCCGTGATATCCCAGTACATACAGAATGAAACCCTTCTTCTCGTCAAGTATCATAAAGTGAAACTGTTACCATTTTCAAGATGAAACTCTAACATTACCCTTGTGCGAGACTCTTTTAAGGCTACTTTCCCAGTCTGTGGTTCTCAAAGCCTGCCCTAGCGGTCCTCTTAGATTTCTCAAAATAAAAAAAAATAAAAAAAAATTCCGAAAGCTTTCAGATTTTATATTACGCCCAAAGGGACGTTTTTAAAGTTTTGTGTGTTACCCTCATTAATTAAATATCATGTTCTTCGCACTTAAATCATAAAATTCAATTAAGCGGCAACATCACAAAACAATTTAAAAAGAGCATATCTTTAAGATTTCCGATACACAATCACGCGCACTGGAGACAAAAAAAAAAAAAAAAAAAAAAAAAAAAACTTTTTCTTCCCCCCCCCTCCGCACAGTGTTGTCACTGCTCGCTTTGAAATCGTTGAGTTTGTTAATCAAAAATTCGTTAAAATTTTACAAAATACGAAATAGATAATAAAATAAATTCCAAATTTGGGCTTCCAGACGCCTATATTTGAGTGGAGGACTATGTTATTCAAAATTTGATGTCTCTAGGTACCGTTGCTTTTTCAAAGTGCGAGTAAAAGGCATACATTCGTGCAGATTCTTTATTATTTAATTTCTTTAAATATAATGCAGGGTTTTAATGTTTGGTAACAACAATTTGAATAGTGAAACGCCGTTTATAATGAACGAACTCAAAATGCCAAAACGAAATTAATAGCTCTTCTGGGCAAATTGCCTCTTTAGGCTTATAAATAAAAATTAAATTTCTTACGTATACCAACCACACTTTGCTAAAAATCTCAGAGCTTGAAAATTACACAAGGCAATTATCTATCAGTTTTTCTGCAAAGACAACCATTTTATGAAATTTATAGCCGGTTAACCTATTTACGATCTTCCACCTCTAGTTTTAGCTATGAAAGAAAGATTTACAGCATTACAACATGCATCCAAACACAGAACAGCTATGAGAGAGACGGCAGGCTAGTCTATCTCATTCGTAAGTACAAACATTTACTTAATTCTTGACTAAAAAAATAAAGATTACTCAACTTATAATAGCTTTCAATTATTAAAAATAAATATAAATTTTCTTTTATAAACGTAGTTACTTAATATCACTATAAAATTTAATTAATTTATCCTAAAAATATAAGTATACTAATAGTAACATTATGCTAAGAATTGCCTTCGAAGGGCACAAGAGTGAGATGATCAGCAGGATACTTCTAATTTATAAAAGTGGTTCCCGTTTGAAAGAAATCTGAAGAACGCTTGGTACAAGACATTTCCAAAAAATATCGCCGTTTTATTGGTTTTCTAAAAGATGCACTACATCGTATTGGTGAAGTATTATTATAATACAGATGCGGATGTTTCAGTTTTATTATCATCCCTATATAACAAGACTATCTTAGGACGAAAAAACGTGCAATATTGGACATTTCGAATCTCAGATCATTTCTGAGTCAAATATCCCGTAGGCCCACTTTCAAAAAAGTTGATGCCAGACACCATTACTCACAGAGCACAGTATTTTATATGGAAATTCCTCAAGTAGTTAAACAAAATATATTTGTGCAAGTGTTATACACCGTGTTTCAAAACGAATATACGTATTACAAAGTGTTATTTTGTCCAAACTGTCGATCACTGCGCCTCGACTCGGCTATTGGCGAAACGAATACATGGTTTATATTAATAGCCGCTAGATGTCAGTGGTCTTCTGTTTTGCGTTGCAACCGTCACATGCATAAAATGGCTACTCCGAAGCAGAAATTATTTTGTGTTCTCGAGTTTGACACCCAGTGACTTCTCCCTGTGGGATTTCATTAAAGACAACGTTTATGTACCACCAATCCCACAGAACCTGGAAGTGGTAAAGAACCGGATCCGTACTGTCATAACATCAGTGACGACGGACATACTTGCCGGACTATGGGAGGAATTGGAGTATCGATGTGATATTGTTCGTGTCGCTGGTGGAGGACATATTGAACATTTGTAACGTCTGTAATCTGAACTTGAGAGGTTCGTACATATGTGTGTAAAGTTTCATATTCGTATGTCATACAGTTGAATAAATATATGCATTCGAAATACGTATATTCTTTTTGAAACACGCTGTACTTTCATTCGATTGTTTTGAGTCCGCGTTTTTTGTGCTATAAATAAATATCATCGTGTTACCTTCATAGGCTGTAACTTATATCCCTTAAAATGGATATTAATGCTTACTACGGATGTCTCTTTTTCGGCCATCTCGTCTAAGCAACTAGCAGCAGAAAAACGTAAGCGAAATAACGAAGAAAGAAGGTTCATCTAACAGATATAAAAAAATTCCTTGTTAAATAAATAGAGTGGAGGAGCAAGGGAAAAATATATGAACAAATAAACATTACTACTGAAGTAACTCACAGAGTCTCATTATTCAACTACTGCACAGCAAACACGAGATAGTTACGTTAATTACATCCAGCATTGATTAGAAAACCGATGAGCAGAATCCGATATATTTTATATACATCTTACCTCTCAAAAGAGAATTTCTAAGAAGCTTACCCATGATTACATTTTATGTATCAGGAACAGATCCAGACAAAACCTCAGGAAATTAAAAATATTATAATACTTTCAGCATTTTAAGATTTAATGCTATCTGCAGAGGAAAACTTGGTGGAAATTATCATTAGGCAAAAAAACACGATCTGTTAAGATAATTTGTAGCTTTCTTCCTCTAGTAAATGAACAGTTCGTGATTCTTCAGGGCATCTTTCCGTAATCAACATGCAGGTCAGCAACAAATAAAAAAGCAATCAATTTTGCTTCAATATGCTAAATTACTTTTCATTAGAAAGGAGCAGTCAAAAGATGACACACACAGTCCCATCCAAATATTACCCAAGAACGACAAAAACAAACTTAAAGTGAATTTTTTTTTTTTTTTTTTTTTTTTTTTAAAGAATGTTATCTCATTAAAAAAAAAATACAACATAAAATAAGATTTTTCTAGTTCAATTTTTGTCTTTTATTTAATATTTACGCTATTCTAAATGCAACTGCACTAACTTAATAACATAGAGTAAAAATTAAAATGTGCGGCAAGACAAATACATTCTAGATAGTTACAGGTGCTCAGACCTTATTCTTCGAGAAGGTGTTGGCAAAGAGAGAGAGACTGTGACAGAGATTACATAACTATAATTCATGTATTCTCCTAAAAATGTTATATTTTGACTCAGGCACCTATGTGTAATTTATACATAAAAGATATAGCTATTAGATAATGTTATTTTATTAAATTCATTGCAGTTCTGAATTTTTTTTAATTTTTTAATTTCAATTTTTAGTCTAAAGGACGTTAGCCCAGAAGGGCTATTCACTTCGTTTTGGCATCTTGCGTTGTTTCACTTTTCAATATGTTGCCTCCAAATACTGGAACCCTGTATTATATTTAAAGCAATTAAATAATAAAGAATCTGCATAAATGTATGTATGTTTCTCGTATTGTGATAAAACAAGGGTGCCTAGAGCCATCTAATTTTGAATAACGTAATCCTCCCCAGAATATGGGCATCTGGAATCCCTAATTTGGAATTTGTTTTATGATCTATTTCATATTTTGTCAGACATTAAAGAATTTTTGATTAACAAACTCAACGATTTCAAAGCCAGGAATGGCAACACTGTAAGAAAAAAAAAAATTAGTATTAAAATTCTGAAAAAAAAGGTTTTGCTTAAATGCTCTTATTTGCAATCCTAATTCTTGCTTTTTGCACTCAAAATATGCGCACTGTTTACTTTCCAGCTCGGAACGGTTAGACTTATGTCTAACCGTAAATGTCTTCATAGCATCATTTACAAAAACTTCACGACAAATGATACACACCGGAAGTACATCTTTATCCGTATATTCGGGTCAAAGAATAAAGACATATTTTAAAAATTCACTGTCATATTGCCTGGTATAAGGTTTTTTTTTTTTTTTTTTCTTGTGGACACTCAAGTCCTGTTTCGCTGTCATTTTTTTAAACGTTGCACTGGTATTCAAAACATTCAAAAGCGTGCCTTATTTACTCTTCACATAATTAAGGGCTACAAATTATTTTTCTTAGCTCTTATGTAAGTATTAAAAATTACCTGTAAATTAACTTTTATGTTTGCCAAAAGCAGTTAACCCTTTCATTGCTGACTTTTAGTATACACTCTACAATTCCATGCTCTCCGAAATATCCAGTATACAAAACTAGCGCCTGGGCAGCTCAACATCATAAACACATCGGTTTTAAAGCGCATGCGCGCGGATTTGGAGGTTGGGGGGAAGGAAGAGCAAAGCTTTCGGCAGGGAAGGCTCAGGTGCGAGGCACTTAACAGGCTTCTAGGCTGGGAAAGCAGAATGTTCCCTAGAATGTTCGCCACATTTAGGGACCTCATCAATTACACAGCCGGGCGCAATTTACTCGATGCATAAAATTATTGTAACCCTTTCTCTACTGCAAACACTCCATCGAGTTAAAAAAAATGTGCGGGATGACAGATGACGTGACAATGATAAAGTGACAAATGTGAACACACTCGTGTTGCCAACCTTCAAATACGCGTTTGATTATTATTGCTCTAAATGCCTTAATATGCAGAAACTTGGAATTGGATTCGGTTTAATTACCATCACGTTTCACTCGACAACTGTAAACAAAGTTCAAATAAATCAGATAAACAGTTTTTCATCTCTTCTTATTTTTACTTGCAGTTTTCTTTCCATACTTTCATTGAAGGTTTGTCTACTTCTGCAATTATGTTCTGCAAACTTGCTGATATTTTATTCCGTTTTGCTTGGGGAGGAGAAAATTATTGGTTAGATTATATTTTTTTATTATAGAAAAATCTCGAGAGTCATCTGTCTTGGGAAACAAGCCTTGGTAAAGAACTTTCTCAAGAAACTCACTCGTACTGGTATTATTTATACAAAAACTAACTCCTACCCCCCTTAAAAAAAATAGAACAAGCAGTTAACTTATTAATTTGCTAGGAATCGAAGCCTGGTGGAGGTATCAGTGTTCTGTGACTTATCTACTTGGAGATAGGAAGACCTAAAGAGAAAACTAAGGTACTTCATTTTATTTAACCATCCAAATAATTAGCAAATAAAATGAATAATTTTAATTAAAGCAATTAGGCAGTCCTAGGGATAACAAAAATCCTTGAGCCTTTTACGATTTGTATTCATTTATATCACTGTTGTTGATTTCTCTTACTTAGAAAATAGTGAAATTTGATAAATAAGAGTTGCTTCATCATTTTCTCCTGAAATGATAGAACTAGTATATCATAAGTGCATTGCATTACCAGTTATACTGTATGTGCTTTTGGCATAAATGCGTCTTATGTTTCATATTTTCATAAATTTTACCCATTTAAAGCAGTTCTGAACAATATTTTGTACTTTCAATGCATAGATTAGACATCATTCCTAATTTGAAAATTATAAGTCTGTTTCATTTTACCGACTTTAAGAGAAAAACACGTGATATTCAAAGAGAAAATGAGCTTTTATTGGCTTACAGCTTTATGTAACTAAATGGAATCATATTCCGTTCGTGGCGAATAAAACGACAGACAAATATACTGAATTTCACAGAAATAAATTTGATATAATCTTGCCACATTTAAACTATAGGAATTAGGCTTAACATATACCTGTGATTTACCAAATCTGAAATTTTATGCGACAAATAATAAAAATCGTTTTTGAACAAATAGCGGAAGCATTTTAATTTTGATCCCAAAATATTTTATAAATGTTCCGAAACCCCTTTCCACTCTGAAAATATAGAATACAAATTTCCAAACATTCAGTTTACATTCTGAAATGTAAAAAGCTCAGAAACTGAAAACTGAATGTTTGCAAATAATTTTGCATAAATGAATTCAAGCATTTGAATTTATTAGTTTTCACTTTAGAGTGTTAAAAAAAGAAATTAGAATCAGATTGATCATAATGAATTTTTAAACGAAATTTCTTAAAACTATTTTTATTTCATAAATTTAATCTTAGAATTTTTACTGAGTGGTCGATCAGTAGCTTATCTTATTAGAATTATATTAGTGACTGGTAAAAATCGATTTTAATTTCCTTTAAATTTTAGTAATACGTCTAATACTATTATACCCTGACATGAAAAACTAAAAGGAAAATTAAAATGGAATAAGCGTAATTTCATACCTGCTAAATCTTTATATTTCTTTATTATTATTATTGTTTCCCTGTAAAGAGTTTTATAGATGCGTAAATGCTAAAATTAAAATGGAATAAGCCTAATTTCATACCTGCCAAATCTTTATATTTCTTTATTATTATTATTATTATTGTTTCCCCGTAAAGTGTTTCAGAGGTGCGTAAATGCTAAAAAAATCACTCGCCCAATAATCATCTTATATTTAGTTATTTTTCATAATTAAATACCAGATCGTTAGGCGTCGTTAAGGTTAAATCAAGGGCGTATCAAGTAAACATTATTGAAAAATCTAGAAATGACATTTACAGGCAAAAAAAAAAAAAAAAAAAAAAGTTACCTGCATTTTTGGGGGTCCAAAGAAGTAAAAACATCTTGCTTTCACTATGTTTGAAATATGAAATGATAATAGATTTTTCAACCACAAGCAGGCTTGCATCACAGGGACGGATATGGACCCGAATCTTAATTCCTCATAAGCCTATTTTTCGCCCAGAAAGCAAGTTAAGTGTGCTGGATGTTCGAAGAAAGTAATACCTACAGCCCCAGGCTGTGTTTAAAGAAGCTTAGTAAAGGCCATCAGATCTGATAGATCGAAATAGCATCTTTTCCCAGAACATTTAATTGAAAGCAGAGGCGTAGCTAAGGTGTTAAGCGCCCGGGAACACCTAAGGATTTTGCGCCCTTTACTGTGTTCCAAGAATGGTGTGTGTGTGTGATTATGGCAAAGCCTCGAGGGCTATCTGCCTAAGAGGAGGGATGCCTTCGTGGAGGACTTTCTAAGGGAAACTGGCTCGTATACACGTTACACATGGGGAAAACCACGAAAACGCCCATGCAGCCAGCCCGTTCGCGGGATTCGAACCTCGGACCGAACTACCAGTGTTCAGCGACTTTACCGCTCGGCCGCTGGTGGGCGTTCCAAGAATGGAAAACATTTTATTCTGAAATGTGTACCATCAATTTGCCGCCCCTTGGATGCTGCGCCCGGGGACGGAGTCCCCCCTTGGCCCACCCTAGCTACGCCACTGATTGAAAGCAATTATAAATAAACGTGAAAAGTATAGTTTTTTTTTTTTTTTTTCATTATTATAGTTGCAGAAAAATAAGTAAAGGATACATTTTTAAAACAGTCTAAAATCTGGCAGATTTATAATTCAGTTTAAATTTTATCTTTATAACTCAATTTTATAACAAATAGGTGTTCTTGATTTCTGTCCTCTTTCAGGTTACGTTGCTAATTTATCTAGCGTCTATTTCAATTTTCTTCTGCCAACATAATCCCCCCCTCCTTTTAGTGAATTAGATTTTCTTAGAGCTTTCAACATTCTTCGTAATCATCCTGTGTGAATTCTTGATTCACGTACAAATCATCTACCAACATACTACAGGGTGTTTCTAAATGAATATAGGGGTTTTAGCACTTTGTAGAATTTATTACGTAAAACTTGCAATTATAATTAATACATGAAATGAAAGAGCAACTCAGTTATACCTACAAGCTTACAAGTGTTCAATGCGAGCATCTTTCGTCACACGGCACACATTAAGTCGATAGTCCAGTTCTTCCGAAACGTTGATTAGTGTCTGCAGTATAATTCTTGCAACAGCTGCCTCAGTCCTGTTTCTTCGGTAAGGTAGGTCAGCTGATAGTGGAGGTACACATACACAATCTTTTATGAACTAATTTATAAGGTATTTCTCCCACTTTCCTAGCGTGCCTTCGGGTTGGAGTGGTTCTGCAAGCTGGGCCGGTATTCCAGAGGTCCGTGGTTCGACTCCCGGCGAAGGCGGTTGCTAATTTTTCATCTTTCCGACTTCCAAAAACCTTATGTCTCTACAAACTCACGCGATCCTTTATGAACTCAACACTCTCTTTACTAACCCTTGGCCGTCCTGTAATCTTCCCTTTGCAAAGGCAGCCGGTGTTTTCAAACTGATAATACCATTCACAGATGTTTATTATCACTTGGGGGATCACATCTGAACTTAATCCGGAACGCACGTTGTACAGTAACTGCAGATTCGGTCTCTCCAAACTGCAGAACACAAAAACGTTTCAAATCACTAGTTGCCATTTTTGCTTTTATATGTACCAACAAACAGAACTGTTTGAGTTGCTCTTTCATTTCATGTATTAATTATGATTTTAAGTTTTATGTAATAAACACTACAAAGCATTAAAACCCCGATATTCATTTAGAAACACGCTGTATATTTAAAACCTTGTATGCGTCCAAAAATAACAATGAAAATCGGCCTAAAAGTTGCTTATACTCATTGGTCCGCCTGTCTCATAAGGCGACTTGGTCAAAATTCCACTTGCAATCAGCGAGCTTCAAGCTTTTGTGAAAGAAATGCCATTTCCTCCTGCAGGCCCTCTTTATAGCAACTGCCTTCCCCTCTGTCTGAAGATAGTAAAGCCTAGTAAAGATTCCTACAAAAAGTTTTAATAGTTTATCAGGATATTTACTTATCTATCATCATCATCATCATCATCTGCTTAACTGTGCATGTTCATAGCGTAGCATCACATTGCCCCAAATCTGAAGAAAATATACCGTCTTCTCATACAAATTCAAAGTGAATTTCATGCTATTTGAGGTCACGCAGCTGCATTTATGATGGAGCCTCTCTAACGACCGAATTATTTTTCTTGAGATCTTTGATTTATTATCAGACTAAATTCGTACCAAGATCAATCACGCGTTATCGCCTGTAAATAAATGAGCAAAATGGAAAATAATTGCCATTTTGCACAAACTGGAAGGTTTCCTTTGTGGTTGTGATCAGGAGACATTAAAATACTATAATTTTAATATTGAATATATTTTGCAATTTTTAACAAGGGATTTTATATGCATTGTTTGTAAACGTCACTTACTCCAATATAAATTGAATGCATACTAAAGAACAAAATCCTTTTTCTATAGCATGATTTTTCTTTAAAGTTTAGGAAATGCTTTTAATGCAAAATAAAACATTATTTGCTACCTGAATTCCGTGATTATTTTTGTGAGTTTTATAAGATTTTTAAAGGTATCATCACATATACCAAATAAATCACTGAATTCCAAATTTTCTATTTTCTATATAATGGTGCATAATGAAGTAGCAAATAAAGTAGATTTTCTATATAATGGTAGTAGATAAAAACTTTATTTGCTTCCTGAATTCCGTGATTATTTTGCGAATTCTTGACTTGAAAACTGTTAGAAAAGATTACATTAAAGAAGAAAATGTATCCTAGTGCTCCATTAAATGGAATTCTTGAACTCACGAAATGGTGTGATAGCTTGACGAGACTTTGAATGATTCATTACTGATCAGTTTGAAAACATTTACGATTTAACGCTTACTGATGCTCATATTTAACAGAATATCTTTGGAAAAGGGATGCCAGAGTAAATTCTCAAATTTTTGCGAAATCGTTAGTGTAATACTAGACCGTGAATTTTTCACGAATGCTTTCTAGCGTTTCATGTGTCAGTGTACCAGCAAATCGCTCGTGCAAATCGCAAATTTTTCGCGAAACGTCGTGATTGACTTTGTGACCGTCTTGCGAATGTCTGTAATTTTTCTGGGGATAAGATCACTGCCCTAACAATAATCTCCGTTCCTTAACTAAGGTAAATAATAAATAAATAAACTGAAAGATTTCAGATTTTATATTACGCCCAAAGGGGCTTTTTTTTAAAAGCTTTGTGTGTTACCTTTACATGTTAAATAACATGTTCTTCGCTCTTAAACCATAAAATTCAATTCAACAGCAATATCACAAAATATTTAAAAGAGCATAGCTTTAAAATTTGCGATACCCAGTCTCGCGTGCTGGAGATTTTTTTTTTTTTTTTTCCCTTGCAGTGTTGCCATTGCTCGCTTTGAGTTTGTTAATCAAAAATTCTTTCATGTTTGACAAAATAAGAAAACGATAATAAAACAAATTCCAAATTCGGGATTATAGATGTCCATATTCGAATGAAGGACTACGTTATTCAAAATTTAATGTCTCTATGTAACGTTTTTTCACAATGCGAGAAACACACATACATTCATGCAGATTCTTCGTTATTTAATTTCTTTAAATATGATGCAAGGCTCTAATATTTAGTGGCAACAATTTGAAAAGCGAAACAACGCTTATCCTGAATCGACGCAAAATGGCAAAACGAAATTAATATCCCTTCTGGGCAAATTGCCTCTTTGATAAATAAATAAATAAATTTAAAAAAAAAGAACTGAAAGCTTTCAGATATTACATTACGCCCAAAGTAAATAAAGGTAACACACCAAACGTTTTATTAACGTTTGGTGTGTTACCTTTATTTATTAAATATCACTTAAACCATAAAATTTCATTCAACAGCAATACCGCAAAATAGTTTTAAAATGAGCATATCTTTAGCATTTCCGACATAGTCTCACGCGCTGGAGATAAATACGTGTTTTTTTTTTTTTTTTTCTTTTCGTATTGCCATTGATCGCTTTGAAATCGTTGAATTTGCTAATCAAAAATTCGTTAAAGTGTTAAAAAATATCAGATCGATAATAAAAAAAATTCCAAATTTGGGATTCCAGATGCCGATATTTGGTGGACGATTACGTTATTCAAAATTGGATGGTTCTGGGTACTGTTGTTTTATCACAATGCGAGAAACATACATATATTATGCAGATTCTTCATTACTTAATTTCTTTAAATATAACACAGAGCGATAATATTTGGTGGCAACAATTTGAAAAGTGAAAGGGCATTTAAAGTTTTCAACATGAAATTCCAAAACTAAATTAATAGCCTGGCTGTTAATCTCGTTTCTGGGCTAACGCCCTTTCGGCTAACAATTTTTTTACTCATACTCATGTTAATTTTATTTATTTTTATTATGAAAGTAATCTGAAAATTCTTGGTACCAAATTAATTTCAGATTGCGAAAAATAAATTTAAATAATACTTAAATGTAAAAAAAATATATATTAATATTTTTAAATTTTTCATGTTTCATTTTACCTGAAATCGAAAATAAGTCATAAAGATCTATCTTACTAAGGCAAATTAATTAATATTTGAATTATATCTAATTATATAAAGAAATCGCTACCATTAATGTTCTTGAATTTGTTTCGCAATAACTGCACACAAACTACCGTTTCTTTTTCTCGCAATACAAATACTTAGTAATACAGCCTAAATTGGCATTTAATCAAAACTAAGTTTAAAAGTTAAAAAAATTCTGAGCGACACATTTTTCCCTCCATCTTTTTATGGGACATAAGCATATACAAAAGTCAACAAGGTTAGATCATCGAATGAAAAGTTATTTTAAAAAATGTCGAATTAGCATACTGACATTATGTAAAAGATTTGAAAAGGTGGCAATAGTATTATCCGATATCGGTGTACTGGAAGTATATTCATGCGATGTAACATCGAGTTAATTTACCAAACTAAACAAAATACCAGAGAAACTATAAGATTTAAAATTATTTCCTTGACAGTGAACGATTATTTCTAGAGAGAAAAAGGACCTTATAAATCTAAACGCCAAAATGTCAACGGAACATTGCTACCCGGTTGTACGGAAAACAATACGCATTTCTTTTGTTTTAGAAGTTACGTCATATATTGTCGTGAAGCTGAATGAGCTTTTTCGATCAGAATTGCAGTAAAAAGTGAAAGAGGCGTAGTAAACCAAACAAAACAAGAATTACATAGTGTGTGTTATGTGTAGTACTTTAGCATTGGATTTTAAGACATATATAAGAAGAGTTTTATTACATCTCTACTTTAATTAAAGCACTAAATCCCAAAATATAATAAAAATGAGTCATATAACACTTTTTTTGCATTTAAAAATGTTTTCCCCACCTTTCCCGGACGTTTTCGATATATTTCACAAATTTAAAGCTATGTGACATTTATTTTTCACTATCACTCGCCTTTACAGAAGCCGGAGGAAATAAACTTCCTTGTGCCATTAATTACTCTTATTATTCAAATCCTTTTTATCCGTGACTTTAACAAACATTTTAATGAGGCTTGGTTTTTATTGACAGAGGTAAATTAATTATTGCATTAGCATTACAAAAAGAAATCTCGTAGAACCGACATATTCCTTAGATGAAAAATGTAATTGAATTTAAGGTTTTCCTGGTGTACACTGCATCCCCCCTAAAAAAAACAGTTCTATATCTCCCGTTCTACTGGGCCGATTGATGAAATTCAAATTGCGATTTTCATGTCTCGAAAGTGCGATTTAGGATATATATTAGATTTATATATATCATCATTCTAACAGAGGTATTTTGACACAAAATCGGACTTTTTCTGGAATGACATGCCAATTTGTTTTCCATATTTCGATTCTGCGACTCAAATTATGCCTAAATATTAAATTATGTAAAATTTTGTGAGAAATTTACGGAGAAATTCAGAAATTTATTTTGGTGTATTTTTTTCAGTTTTCGCCAAGAATAATTTGGTTGACGGACTTTTTAATTTGTAGCAACCTATTTTCCTTTTCTTTTTTTCATTGTAGACGAGCGGAAAAAAGTCATCGTTCATAGTTTCAAATGATTTTAACAAAGTGCATAAACAATATTTGGCGTTACTATTGCTCAAAAAAAAGGATATTTTGATTAGCAAATCCAACGATTTCAAAGCGAGCAATGACAATAATCTACGAGGGGGGGAAAAAACGCAAACACATACACATTTTTATCTCCAGCGCGCGAGACTGTGTCGGAAATTCTAAAGATAGGCTCATTTTAAAATTATTCTGCGACATTGCTATTGAACTAAATTTTTTGGTTTAAGTGCAAAGAACATGATATTTAATAACTAAGGGTAACACACATAACGTTAAAAAAAACGCCCTTTTGGACGTAATTTAAAATCTGAAACATTTCAGATTTTTTATTTTTTATTTTTTATTCTTTTTTTGATTAAATCATAAAATATTGTAAAAAATGTAATTCAGTGTGGCAGATACTATTTCGAAAAAGAAACAAAAAAATTAGAAGAATCATCTGATTCTAAATATGAGAATCAATCTTATAACTTTTCAGCCAGCTTTCTTATAAAATATGAAATATACATATCCTCATAGGAAAGTCTGGTTTTTGATTCAAACATGAAACCTACTTCCCCGTGCTGAAGTTGTACATTACTACATCCTTACAGAGCTAGATAATCAGTTTCTACTTGAAGTGAGTGTATTTCAAAGATTAATTCCTTGAATGTTTAGAGGCGAGCTACAGAAAAGATACATTCTCATAAATTTCTACGCTAAAAATTATTTTTAGGTCATTATGTGCGTTTCTTGGAAAATATTATGTTAGTTTCATATAGGTCATGAGACAGAAACTCAGCATTCTCATTCTGTAGAGCGCATTTAGAGGCCCGCGCCCATGAAAGCATTTTCCAAACCCATTTCTTTTAGATACTTAACCCAGAATTACTAATTAAGGCTAAAGAACCTTAAAATACTGTGAAATGTTTAAGAATTTCACAAAGTATGATTTCAGTTAATGGCTTTTTTGACATCAATTTTCCTTTGGTGTTCTACTTAATTAAAAAAATAAAAATTAGTTCAAATTTAAATAAAAAATTCAGAACACACATATATCAAAAAGCTAAACATATATTTCATCTTAAAATTCACATGTTCTTATTATTTGAATTAGATTTTAATGCACAAAATATAAATTCTTCATAGATGATCCATTATACTATTAGAAATTCACTAACTCAATGAAGATCAAGAAAGTAAAATGAGCAAAGTTGTTAAATATATTAAACAGTATAAGGTAACAGAAGCGGATGCAGCCCGACCCACCTAACTAAACAAGTTGGTCCCATGGTCATGACAGGCCATGCCATGTATTTTCTCCCTCCTTCCAGCATGCTCTTGTGGTGTAACGGTAGCACAACTCCGCGCGTATTCGAGAGGTCTAGTTTCGAATCTCGGCGAAGGCATTGCTCATTTTTCATGTATGCTGCTTCAAAATATCCCAACGTCTACAATAGCTCCTGAACTAAAACGTGGTACATAATAATTTGCCACCACCAGAATTTGGCGCCTCGGTTCCCTAATTCTCAGTCAGCCTTTAAAAGGATGAGTATACTGTAAGGTATTTTTTCCTTCCAGGGCATGCCTTCGTGGTGAATTCTCCTTCCAGGGCATGCCTTTGGTGAAACGGTAACACACTCCGCGCGTACTCGAGAGATCCACGTTCGAGGCCCAGCGAGGGCACTTGCTCATCTTTTATGTATCCTGCTTCAAAATATGAGACCTAATGACTCTATAGCAATTGTATCATTTTTCTCAAGACACTGAGGAATATGTAAAGCTACCTGCAACTGCAAGCATTTGCCAAATAATTCCTCATATAGCTTTTGCGAAACAAATATGCATATAAGAAGTGAACTAACAAATTATGCTAAAGTATGAATCTTAGTATGTATCACAAAAGATCAGCGAATATTATAGTTGGATAATAACGCTTATGACATTATGGTTTAATTATAGCACGGCAATTACTTTACCAGGTTATTATTAGATATATTTTAATAATGTGGCACTAGCAATTACCACAAGATTTGAAATTTTTAAAACCCTTAGAGTTTTAAATCCTCAGTTTCATATAATATTATGACGAAAAGTTTACCGTAGAGATTTATAACTATTTGAAAACCTTCCCAAGTATTTTTAAAAGTCTTTAAATAAAATATTTAAAAGTTATTAATAATCATATTTGAGTCTTTAAATCCTTTCTTGAAAATTGTTATGACCAGTTAATAAAATGAAATAAGAAATATAATAGTTTACTGCCTGAAAAAAATGTGCTGTGCATTTCCAATATTAGAAATCTGTGCAAAAATAATAATTAAAAAAAGTCTGAAAGCTTTTAGATTTTATATTACACCCAAAGGGGCGATTTTTTAACGTTTTGTGTGTTATGTTAATATCGTTTTTTTTTTAACGTTTTGTTAATATCGCAAATAATTAAAAAAGAATATATCTTCAGAAATTTCGAAACACAGTCTCGCGGGATGGAGATTTTTTTTTTTTTTTTTTTTTTTTTTTTCGTGCAGTGTTGCTATTGCTTGCTTTGAAATCTTTGAGTTTCTTAGTCAAAAATTCATCAATGCTTTACAAAATATGAAATAGATAATAAAACAATTTCCAAGTTTGGACTTGCCCATATTCAGGTGCCCATTTTCGGGAGCAGAGATCCATTAATCAAAATGTAATGGCTCTAGGTACCTTTGTTTTACCACATTGCGAGAAAAGATACATACTTTTATGAAGATTCTTCTTTATTTAATTTCTTTAAATATAATACAGGGCGATAATATCTGGTGGCAACAATTTGAAAAGTGATTCAGACTTTTAAGTGTTTTCGACACAAAATGCCAAAGCGAAATTAATAGCCCTTCTGGGCTAACGCCCTTTGGTCTTTAAAAAGAAAAGTTCAATTTTTTTAAAATAATAAATTTAAAATCGTAATTTAAGAGTTGGAAAATGTATGAATCTTTCCTCACCCTTGCAAAAAAGGTGTGTTTGTTACGTGTTACGTAGCATTCTCATATTCCGTGTTATCCAGTTGAAACTTTCAAGAAAAGAGTAGCACAAATCCGGCATGTTGTAGCACTTATTTACTTATTCAGAAGTCAAACAACAAAAATCAGCGTTAATTTACAAAATTTTCACAGGACTAGTTTCGATGGTTTTACCGAACCATCATCTTCAGCTGCAAAACCGCAAATGAACAAGATAGGAAATAACGTTTAGATAAGATAAGAAAGCCTGGACAAGAATAAGCAAGTGGCGCCATCTGTTGGCGAAACCAGAACTAAAACATAATTTCTCTAAAAGCCGAAGGACAGTCTTCCAGTTCAAGTAGTTCAAAAAATCTTCCCATTGTAAACATCAAGCCAATAGTTAATATTTCTAATGTTAGTCTTTCAGAAGAACAAGAGAGAATTCTAAAATATAATTTTAACTTCTCACAAACCTGTAAACCCTCGATTCCAAAGATTTTGGCTCCTATCGAAAAAGCTTTCAAGTTCAGTAAAGTTTCAGATTCACAGAAAGAAATGATTAGGCATCTTATCGCTCATAATGTGAAATTCAATAATAAACCTTTGAAACCAAATCTAACTGTGAGAGAAAGAGCTACAATGCGCGAGATTCATTCTAACCCGGATATTGTCATTTCAAAGGCCGACAAAGGTGGCCAGATAGTCGTCATGGATAAGAACACTTACATCGATGGTGTCACTAAACTCTTAAACGAAGGACCATATAATCCGATCCCTAAAGATCCTTCACCTTCGGACTTATCCAAAATAAAAACTGCGATCAAATCTTCGCAAATCATTTCAAGCAACTTAAAACATTCGCTTATCCCATCTGTTGCGAATTGTGCCAGATTATATGCTCTTCCCAAAATTCATAAAAGTGGTATTCCTTTCCGCCCTATTGTATCAAATTTAGGTACTGCCTCGTATCCATTAGCTAAATATTTAGTTTCTAGATTTTCCACTCTATTAGACAATAACATTTACACCATAAAAAATTCAATAGAGTTTGTAAAAGAGGTTAAAAACATTTCTCCTCGTAATTTACTCATGGTTTCTTTTGATGTAAAATCATTATTCACCAATGTCCCAGTGGAGGGTGCATTAAGATGTCTAGAAACCAGACTTCGCGAATTTCATTTCTCTTGCATCGAAATTGATGAGCTAATTTCTCTCACTCAACTCTGTTTGAAACAAACACATTTTGTTTTCCAAAATAAATATTACAAGCAAACTGAGGGATTAGCCATGGGAAGCCCCCTCAGTCCCATCCTGGCTGATATCTACATGCATTATTATGAATCAAAATTGTTTGAAACTTTAAACTTCCCGGCATGGTTCCGCTACGTAGACGATACTTTTACCCTGTTTGAAGGTAATAAAGATGATTTAAATAGAGTTCTTTCAACAATGAATTCTATTGATCCTGCTATTCAGTTCACTTTTGAACTTGAGACTTGCAATTCTCTTCCGTTTCTCGACATTCTGGTCACACGTAACACATCCAACTTCAGTACTACAGTTTACCGTAAACCTTCATCGGTTTGCCTTCCACCACACTTTAAATCATGTCATCCGACTAAACAAAAGTTAGCTTCATTTTATTCCTATGTTTTCCGTGCTCTTCAAGTTTGCTCCTCCAAACTAGCCCTTGATGAAGAACTAAATTATTTAAAAGCAATAGCTATTGACAGGGGCTTTTCACCCAACATTATTAATCAAGCAGTTAAAAAATTCTCATCTCAACACACTAAAAGCCACACTCTTATTTTAGGAGATTATAAAAATTCTGTTGTCATTCCCTTCTTTCCATCAATTAGCTATAAAGTTGCACATATTTTGCAGAAATTTAACTTTCGGGTTGTTTACTCTCCCATCAATAAAATTCCAACTTCTATACTCAAGGACCCCATTCCGGATATGAATTCCTGGGGTATTTATAGGATTCCTTGCCAGTGCGGTTTAATTTACGAGTACATTGGCCAAACTAAGAGAGCCTTAAAATTTCGCGTCAAAGAACATGAGGCATATGTTAGAAAAAAGGAAACACAGAAGTCTTCTGTTGCTCAACATTGTTGGTCCGAAAATCACACTTTCAATTTTTCTGCTGCCAAAATTATTCAAAAAACATCTTCTATTGGAGAACTGGATTTTCTAGAGGCATTGCACATTCATAAAAATCTTTCTGTTCTAGTTAACGATCCTAATTCCAATCCAAATTTGCCTTCGGCTTTTAGAGAAATTATGTTTTAGTTCTGGTTTCGCCAACAGATGGCGCCACTTGCTTATTCTTGTCCAGGCTTTCTTATCTTATCTAAACATTATTTCCTATCTTGTTCATTTGCGGTTTTGCAGCTGAAGATGATGGTTCGGTAAAACCATCGAAACTAGTCCTGTGAAAATTTTGTAAATTAACGCTGATTTTTGTTGTTTGACTTCTGAATTAGTATTTATTCGGCGTGTTATTGTGTCTTACTTATTTACTTATTATACCACGGAAGAAAAGCTACCCTTGCGTACACAACGTTTTCGTGGCAGGGGTCATAAAACACTTGAGGACAGTCCAGTGTTCTGAGGAAACTTTTGACGAGAAATCACTCTTTTTTTCCCTTTTAAATTTTCAACGAAATAATAATAAAAAATCTTGCTTGACAGTTGCTCATGTGCCCTAGAAAGTTGCTGCCATACGTCTGACAGTACCAAAGTTTGAGAACCGCTGAATTAGGAATCGCACAGTAACATGCACTATAAAGGAATAAGTTGAGTGAGGCCAGAAGATAAATAGGTCGAAGCTTAAGTATAATTATTGCAAAATATTGTGGCCATCATTTAAGTTTCAATTTTAACTGAAAAAATATTAATTATTTTTTATTTTTATACTTCATTTTTTTTCCTTATTTTGGCCTAATTTCTAAATCGGATTGAGCATGTATCATTGTAGATTGAACCTTCGCAGACTTGGATGATTTGCCGATTAATAACTCGTATTTTCTTGCTTTCTTCTTATGTAAGCCTCATTAAATTATTATAATTATTTTAAGTATTATTAAGTCTTTACAGAGATTTTTATTACACATAATTTACATTCTGAACGATATGATATATTTATACGATCTGAATGATATTTTTATACGATTATATGAAATTAAAATTCTTTGGTAAAATCTCTCAAGAAACTTTTCGGACGACAAGAAATTTAAACTTCCCTAGGAAAGAAACTTAGAATGGTTAATACTACTTGATAATAGGTGAAAAAAATTGAAAATAGGGAAAAATAAAAGGTACTTACTCATTGGCACAATGGTTGTAGTAAGTGTGGTTCCTGAAAAAAAAAAAAAAAAAAAAAAAAAAAAAAATTCAGAAACTAAAATCTAAAAATATTTTTAGTAATTAATAAATTAAATTTTTAATCATTTGAATAGCAATGTTATCAAGAGTAATTATTGCCTTGATATACAAAGAGCACGAACTTAAACTAAAAATTTAACAGATACTTGTTATCATCATCCTCTGTAAAAAGCTAAATTTACACTTTTAAAGCATTTGGTAACAACACTTTCACTCCCCCTCCCAATATTATTCTCTCTCTTGTTCATTATTCACTACAAAAGTAAGCAAATGGTTGATGGATCAGTAAAGAGATTAATCATGATTGTTATTTGCTCATAATTTCTTTTAAATGAGACATTTCTAAGTAATTTTGGTATCAACTTACTATTCACGCCACGCTGAATAAAGTAATTATATTATGAGATAAGCAGAATTATCTCATAACATAATTACTTTAACAGTTGAAAGGGCTTACATGAAGCATTATTATCTACACATTAAAATATAATTTATATGCACGTTTAACCACATGCTTATTAACCACATCATTATTTTTCTTAGTAATATATGATTACTTACAAATAAAAATCTTAGATCTTCATTTTAAATGTTCCGTCTATTTTCAATGTTTTGTAGTCAAATCATTTCCCAACATAGTTTCTAGCTATTTCTCTACTGAAAATGTGAGTGTTTTTCAAGTCAGCCAACAAAATAATTTACCTCTGTAGTCTTAAAAGTGTAAGGAAACAATCAATTGTAAATTAAGAATATTTTAGAAATTTATCCCAACTTATAAAGCATCGAATATAAGGTGAATAAAGTTACAGGCCATGAAAAACACAGCTATATTAATTTCAATTTCTTTGATTTAAGACAGTGAAAGGGCACTTCTGGATATGTTTTTATCGTATCAATTAATTAGGTGTCTCAAGTAATAAAATTCAGCAACCATTTGCTTACACTGTAAGTTCTTTGAGCAAGAGCAAGTGCTCAACTGCCCATGAAATAAGAATGTCATTGGTTCAAATCTTAGGTGGAATAGAAAAGTATTACATTTGATATATTTCATTTATATTTTCCAGAGGTAACTGCTAGTGTAATTAGCTAAATGTGCTGATTAAGAAGGAACAAGAAATACATTCAACAGCATTGCTTAGTGGTTCGTACTGAAATCCCCACACACACACATCCATATGTCCAATGAGAAAAGATCATCTTCACAGAATTTTAACCAAGTCAGAACGATGGCAACATGAGCAGGAGTCATATAAAACCATATATTGCATTTGATACAATAAAAGCCTTGATGCGATATGCAAATTAGTAATTTTGCTCGGTGACATGGCTTGGTACCGATTCATCATTTTCCAATTAATCTTTGCTCAAAATCGTGCCTTTTTTCCTCTGTCATTCTTTCTTTGCGAATAACAAACACTGGTGATTTCTGATTTCTCCTTTCTCTTCTACACCCAGTGGTGTAGCTAGGGTGGGGCAAAGGGGGGACATTTGTCCCCGGGCGCAGCTTTCAGGGGGCGACAAATAGATGATATGAAATTTTAGAATGAAATGTTTTCCATTCTTGGCACAGAGAAAGAGGCGCAAAATCTTCAGTTGTCCCGGGGCGCTGAAAACCCTAGTTACGCCTCTGTCTGCATCAAATATTAGTGTTTGGAAACAGTAGCTTTGTATTACCTGTTTCATAATAATACATTTTATTCATTTTGATATGAAGTATATGAAAACAATTACAGCTACCTTTCGTAAGTCAGCTTTATGAATAGTTAAGAGAAAAGCATTATCGTAGCAGAAGTATGTAAACATCGTTTGAACCAGAATCGTAAATAAATCTAGATGGACAGAATTGCTTTCATACATCTAATTTGGTTATTAATTTCAAATACAGTTTTTCCGAATACATATGTTTATTCGATTTTAAAATGCAACTCTTAATGTCAGTACCAACAGCAAGAGGATTGATCCTAAACAAAAAAAACAAAACAAAAAAATAAATAAATAAATAAATAAAATAAAATAAAAAAAATTAAAAAATAAATTAAAAAATAAAATAATAAATAAAAAAAATAAAAATAAAAAATAAAATAAAATAAAATAAAATAAATAAAACATTCAAATAGATTTAGCAAATATTTTTTAATTTTGTCACCCTTTTTTTATAAGCACTTTTTATAAGAGTTATGTACCCATTTAAATTTAAAAAAAAAATCTGTGATTCTAAGATACACTTCTTTTTTAGTCTAGATGGAGAAAAGAGGTTCACTTTACAACCGTAGAAATAAAGAGTTAGTCTTATAAATTTTCAAAAAAAAAAAAAAAAAAAAAATCACATGAACGCAATATCATTAACCCTTCCTTCCAAAAAAATAATTAGAAACTTTAAGACTGCTTCACCCAGGTTTAAATAAGTAGTAGCAAAATGATCACTATCATTAAAATGTACTGCAGGCAGAAAACAAATTAGCTGGCCTTACTAGAGTCGAAAGTGGAAGCATTTGATCAATTTATTAAATTTTTCCTGTATTTTATGAGACATGTGAACACTGAACAAGTCTTTTCCCCATTTCTGATTTAAAATTATGAACATCTCCGCCGCTGTTTTTATCAGAATTCCTATTGCATTTTTTAGTGTTATAAGAATGGGCCCAGCCGCCCAGTCGGTATAGTGGCCAGGGAAGCTGACTGCGATGCCGAAGGACCTGGGTTTGAATCCCGGAGAAGGCATGGTTGTAACTGTCCGTCCCTTCATAGGAAAGGTGATGGTGGCCCACCTATTAGGAGGGTGACTCCATAATAAAGAGACCACCACATCCGGCCTTGTATAGATTAATGGACTGGGTTACATTTGTAATTGTTCACAATCTGCCATTAGAAAAAAAAAAAAAAAAAAAGAATGGGCCGTTTGTTTGAGGCATCAAAATTTTGAATTTACAGATTTAAATTTTTGAATTTATTAGATTACGATCATGCACACTAGGGTAATCTGCTAAAGTGAAGTGATGCCTTCGTTGAGGCTAAGGAAAACTGGGTCCTATTAACGTTACACATGGAGAAAAACCAGGCAACTGCTGTGTAGGCTAGTCCTTTTGTCAGAATTTGAACCAGGTCAAACTATCAGGATTCAGCGATCTTAGCTTTAATATATAGCCGTATGGAAAGATTATTATTACTGATAAATTCCAAGCAGCCGATTGAAAACAGTATTGTATATAACGCTTTTCCATGCTTCCAAAATTACTTAATTACTACAAATAGGTATATCACATTACTATAAAAAGGTAATTTCTTAGACTGATGAAATAGGGAGATAACGTGAGCAGAGAATTTAAGCTTGTATCAAGTCATTTATTGGTTTTGTATATAAAAAAAAAATTTTTTAAATTTATTCAAACCTGTGTTCCCTCTTTCGGATAGTGAGGTTTTCAGCAAAGGATGAAACGGTAAAACGGATTACTGACGAGGGAAGTGGAGAATGACAGAGGATGAATCCTATGATTTTGAGTACAGAGCAACATCAGAAAGAACGAGTTGGGATTTCACCGAATGCAATGCCGTTCAAAAGAATAATAAACAATAAACGACCAAGAGTGCCTGATGAACGCAACCGGTCAACTATATAGTAATCAAGAATGCCGCATGAAATTAAAGGTTTTCCTATCAAATGTTGGATATAATTACAGTCCATTGCGCATTTTTAAATTTAAAAAGAAGACGACGACAACTGACATAAACTAAACAAAAGAGAAACAATTTACTTTCAGATTCATAGTTGCCATCATTGATACTGCAAGGTTAATTTGATTGCATTACACTACAGCAAAAACCTTTGAAACTTAAACCTTGAATGTCAGAGTATAACGTATCATTTTCAGCTACAATTAGATGTATTAGTCACACCTTATTCTCGATCATTTCATGAATCTTATCGAAACAAAACATGTATAAATGTTAGATCTCGAGACGTACATTGAATCTATTTTTATAAATGCTCATTTACTCTGCATTAAATAAATCAAGAAGGAAAATTACATTAGAATGCTGAATTCATCAGTCGCAGTTTTTTTTATTTTTTTCACATTTTAAAAATTATACAATTGACCTTGCTGAAACCAAACTTCTTAACATTTGTACTTGTACTTGTTTTCAAGAATACCTAACTTCCGCTTTATTTTTAATACGTTTTAACTGAAAACACGTTAGACAACTTCACACGATAATTATTTATATTAATCGGCCTTCATAAGGTATTAGAAAAAAATTATTTAATATATAACGAACATGCTATAATTTTTACCATTAAATTAGATTATTGGATAAATTTTTTATAGTAAAAAATAGAAGATGAAAAATTTCTTTGCGCTATAATTATTGACAAAATGATTTACGTTAATGGCAAAACACGACAAAATGACTAAGTACTCTTTAAATTCACATAATTTGAAAACTTTATGATGTTCACCTTGATAAATAAAAACTAAATTATTAATAATATTATTATTAATTTATTGACAGAACAAAGTTTTTTTTAAAAAAGAAGATATTCAAGAAATAAAATTTTTATTTAAATTTAGTTTGCTTTATAATTTAGCAGCAAATACTAAGATGCTTGGAACACACACACACACACACAAAAATCATACGTAATCTACATATTTATCTGTACAGCATTTACGACTGATATTTTATGTTCAGCCTTCGCTTCCCAGGAAGGAGTTAAAAATTCAGTTTTCAAAATGTAAAATAAGTGAATTAAAAAAAAAATCACTTATTCTCCAGTTACGTATATTCACGTCCTTTTTTTCTTCCCAATGTGCATGAAGCCATCTAGCTCTACAATATACAATTTACAGAGCAATGAAAATATTGCAGACTTATTTAACTACCGTTTTTGGGTTTCGATAATTAAACATAGATGCACTGCATGCATTTAAGCCTATTTTTTTAATCCCCCCCCTTTAACTTTTTCTTCTTCAGTCATTTGACTTGAAATTATCTGTTGTCGAAATTAAAAAGCGATACTTCCGCTTGACACTTTGGTTACCGGAAGGAACAGAATTCCAATGTATTTTATAAATCCTCGATTTAAACAAGTCATCCTTTTAGAATAGATCCAAATTCCATTCCTAAATAAAGAAAAAAGGATGCAAATTCTTACATACTTTCAGATTAAGTACAAACCAGAAGTTAAAAACTACGTAATATTTTATTTCTAACTATTTTTCTTGCTCTTAATTTGAGATTTTGAAATCTGATGGTTACAAAAGACGCCGCATTTCACGCAATAGACGAAGCCAGCGACCGAGCAAAATGCTATCCTGTGAGTATCATATAAATAGAATTCCACTAATCACGGCGACAAAGGCTACCATTGTCTTCGTTCATCTTTGGGATCATTCAACTCCGAAGAAACAACGAACTGAGGACGAAGTGCGAGGAAAATCCAATTCATGAGATTCAACATACACATTCGGGGAATATTTATCTCCAGTATCATCGATTCTCCTTCAGCTATTGTTGCAGCAGCTTAGACACACCTGAAAAGAGATGGCGATATACTTCCCTCCTCCGCGAACTCGAGTGCGATGTGAATACTGCTCTATAATGGACGGTTTAGTGTGATATTTACGATACAATATCTAGAATACTTTATAGTATGCCGCACGTTTAAGGTCAGTTTTTGTCTTCGGATGATAGAATAAGTATGCATTTCCGTTTGGGTTCAGAGGCCTAAGTTGAAAAAATGGCAAAATGTTTGCGTTCATTTGAATTTTCCTTGACGCATTTTGTCCTCTTGATTTCCTTAGAATAAACTTATTTAATACAATAATATTTTAATTTAATTTATGTACAGTATAACTGTTTATGTACAGTATGTACAGTACAACTATCCGAATCACTTTCAGAATTTAAGAAAAAAATTAAGACGGAAACGTAGTGTTGGAAAATCAACGATTTCAGACATTAAAAAGGAGCAAACCTGCACTTTTAAACTTCGTGTCACTGCTTGAAAACGAAGATAGAAGCTCTTCGAGAAAATCAATAAAGGCGGCAAACAAAAATTTAGAAGGTGTCGTTTTTAAGCGGTTTTTGCAGCAACGTTGTATGGAAAACCCAATTTCGGGTCCAATTCTTTGTGAAAAAGCTAAGATCTTAGCTCAGAATCTTCGTTGTTCACCCTTTAAAGCAAGTAACGACTAGCTAAGAAATTTTAAGTTTAACCTAACCCAGATATTCAGCAAGCAATGACTTTCAGCACTTGTAAGTACTGTGCAGTAAGCTATATAACATGTACATGAAAGTTCTCCATTTCAATTAATTAAAACCTCTTTTTATACAGTAATTAAAGTGTATGTAGACTCTTTCTTGGGAAAAAATCCAATTATCCTAATTTTTTATTATCCGAATGGTGTGCGGTCCCAGTTGATTCGGATAACGGGAGTTCTACTGTACTTTTAAGGAACATTTGAATTTCCTTAACATGTCTTTTTAACTCTTCAGTGCATGGTGATGCATATATGAATCATACCAATTTTTACTGAATTTAGCATTAAAAAAATTACAAAGCAAACAGTTTACTGGGCTGATTTTTATCTTACTATACCCACAGCAATGTTTAGCTATTCTTTTCCCTAGTAGATGGCAACATAAAACTGTACTCTTTATTTCATTAGTGCCAAGAACATAGAAATCA
The DNA here is from genome assembly GCF_044657685.1 of Stegodyphus dumicola. Classification (NCBI taxonomy): domain Eukaryota; kingdom Metazoa; phylum Arthropoda; class Arachnida; order Araneae; family Eresidae; genus Stegodyphus; species Stegodyphus dumicola. Next base: position 180,918,211 of record NC_140768.1, read on the forward strand.
TTTTTGTATTTTCAGTGGGCAAGTTAGCTTTGTATTATTCATTAATTCGATGTTAGACGTTTAAAAATTTTACTCTGTATAGCTGAAAGTATGTAGTTAAGAGTTAAAGTTAAGAGTTAACTACAGAATTGTTTTAAAATGAAATATTTCAGTTTTTCTGTTTGATTCATATATGCATTTATGATTAGACTTCACTCTAGAGTGCAGTGTGATGCATACTATATGAATCAGGTTAAAATTTAGAGTCGATTTTTAATTATACGTAAGACTTCATAATACCTTATATTTCATGATTATTTTTATATCAGCACCACTCGATATTTACATGAATTATTCTTATTTATAGTCATAAAATATTAATTTTATGTCTCTAATTATGTAGTATGTATATAGTTTGTCTGTATTGAAAATTCCTTTGATTTTTTTTATTTATGTTCATTACTGGGTTAATTGTTTTCAAACTATTTTTTATGTGGTCTCGATGGAGCTTCCAGGTTGCAAGCTCCTTGCAGAAGAGCAACTGAAAAGAGTCGAGGAGAACAAGAGTTGAATACGTTGCAGACTGCGGTGGAAATTAAATATGTAATTTAGTGTGGAAAGACAATAAGAATGTGCTCCTGTTGCTTAGGTTTGCTGGGAAACACCCCATTGAATAGATATCAAGATTCGATAAGAAGAAAAAAGAGGCAGTTACTGCGGGATCTGCCCGAATGTTGTGAAACGATGCAACAAACATATGGGGGTGGGCGTAGATTTGCTGAATAGCCACATAAGAAGATATAAAATAACTCTGAGATCGAGAAAGTGGTACATGAGATTTTTTACCACCTTTAAGACCTTGCGGTCATAAATGCGGCTGCTGTACAAAAGAGTGTCTCTACAGAATGGCGGCAACCCCAAGGATTTGCTAAACCAGACCGCTTTTCGGGTTTTGTATTGCTGAACATTAGTTGGACTATGCACAATGGGTGAAATTTCACTTTCTAAGCGTGGAAGACCGAGAGGTCTTTTAAAAAAATATTACAATGTGAAAAGACAGGTCCTGCATCAAACATTCCTCTAACCTGCGTCACACAGGATAAAATTCAACATGTTCCCATATGGAATAAAATTTGCACTCGTTGTAAAATGCCAAACTGCAAATTCCAAACATTTATTGAATATGAAAAATGCCCTGTAGCATTATGTCTAAATAAGGATAGAAATTGTTTCGAAATTTTCCAAACAACACAAATTGCACAATAAATATACATGTACAAAATATTTGATACATCATTTTTATTTAAATTTTCATCACAATTTTAATCTTTATAAAGTAATTAATTAAAGTCAATATGTTCTAAAAACAACAAAAAAATTAAGTATTTTTTGCCAGCATTTATTACATATATTATTGTAAATGATTTTTCTTGTGGTTTACATTTTAGTGCTAAATGCATGACGATGCATATATGCATCAAACCTAAAAATTCAAAAAATAAACAATAAAAAGTGTTAAATAATTTTTTTAATATTTTTCCATATTTATTTCAGCCATGACCATGAAAAAAAAAAGTTTGGTAAAAATATAAAAAATCATACATTGAAGGGTTAAAACATCTAAAGGTACAGGGATACATCACGATTTTAGACACATGCCTGACACTACATACATCGACACCCTCACTTGCCGGCACACGATCGACACGGGACGTCAAAAACCAGTTTCGATCTCATCCCGGTATTTGTTTTGTGCCGAGTCGATCCTGTGCACTTATTCTAAAAAAAAAAAAATTATAATTTAATCAAATCCTTTCATTCTTGATTTTGCATCTTGCTCATTATAAACCTTGTATACTCTCTGCTAAAGTCTATTTTACGGTGTCTGTTCGTTAAAAATGAAGGTTCTAAGCTGTGCTGATCCTGATCAGTGTCGATTGTGACAAATTTGTGAAGGTTACCAAATGTGTGTTAAATCCTCTTGCTCATTATCAAAGTGTCTTTTTGTTCGTGGCTTTCATATTCCGGTAACTAGTGTCAATCGTACGCCGATATCGGTTCTGTACTAGCGTCAATGCTGTGCAGTGTCGATCCTACGCAATGTAGACTTTGTACAGTGTCATTTCTAAGCAATGTTGATCTCATGAATGCATGCCACGATACTGTAGTTTATATTCTATTCGGTCTTCTTAACCCTTTGCGGCACACTGTCTCTGGTCTGGACACACCCAAAAATTTCCTTCTGTACGCAAAGAAAAGTTGAATGAAAAAGGATTTATAGGTTACTATAGGTTACTCTGAACCTTCTTTATTTATAGTAGATGGCAGCTCAACACAAACCAGTCCATATATTTTAGCTATGTTTAGTTTTTTAAGACCCTCATTTTTCAAAGAAATCTTCCAGATTTTTTTAGGGTATAAAAGGAATTGTTTGAAAAGAAATTTCTATGTTATTTTTTTGGATGTATGCTAATATCCTCATTCTATATTAGTTTTAAATTTTTACCTTGAAATCTTGCCTAAAATCAAACGAACCCTAGGTGTGCCCAGACCGTGCTCACCGATAATCTAGGACAACTGAGAATCTGTATTCTTTGTCTCCCCGCATCTCATCGGTCAATTCATTGACAACAATGCTCGTTTCAGCACTCTTTTTCGAAGCTCTATCCAATCAGTGTGCCCACAGAATTAAAACGATAAGTGCTATCTTCACAAAATTGTATTGTGTACTCCTCTAGGCCTAATTAGACTGCCTACTTTTCTTTTTATCAAAACTCCGACTTTAAAAGGTAGCGTGCGGGAAAGAGTTAAAGTGGTATTAAAATAAGTTAAAGGAATTTTTCGATTTTCCTATGCATATGAATTACATTATACATATGCACACTGGGAAGTAATAAAGAACTCTGTTTCTTATCGTTCACATATTCACGGGATTAAAACTCGTAGAAATGTTCTTTTCCATTCGGATGTTCATTAATTATTTGAAGCAGAAGATGCGGTTTTAATCACTTAAGATTTCGTGTATGTCGTCCTTCCTAAAATTAACAGTTTGAAAATTTTAATTTAAATTGAGAGACTTCCTATTTCTTGTTTTTCACTTGAGATACGATTAATTTTAATTTCAATGTATAGTATCGTCTGTATAAAAGTTTGAAATGTTGCGACAGTTAACAGCATATGGATAAAATACATGAAATTTATGAATTTCTATGAAAAAGAGAAATTCACGAGAGTAATACAAAGTCTTTCTATAAGACCTTGCGCAAGATAGTAACTGCTATGAAATCAGACAATCTGGAAGTTCACGAAGTATCGTACAATAACTAAGGTAATATGGAAGTTGAGGAATAAAGAATGTATCTCTGGAGACATTTTCTGAAATTAAAAGCTTCACAATAGTATGAAAAATTGCAGATGTGAAATGCGATTGACAAAATGGTGTTTATCGAATGCTTGATGCGCAACTACTGTAATTTTTTCTTTGTAAGGTAGGATGAAAAACAACATACTGCAAAAGGCAATAGAATGAGTAAGCGTTTATTCAAAGTCGTAAAAGCTTAAATGAAAGAATACACTTTGTTTACAAATTATGCGCATAATAATTTTACACTTATGTCCCTCAAGGCTGAATAGCTTGAATAACTTTTGACAGGTAGAGTTGCGAGTACTTAGCCTGAAATAAGCTGTTAATGCAATAATACTTGTCTTCAGCTTGCGAACACTACAACGCATCAATAGTTATATACCAGAAAACAATTTCATTATTCGTTGTTCTTTGTTATATTTCAATGGAAATTTGGTTTCAGAAAATGCCCAATGTTTAATTAAATAACAAAAGCATATTTGTATTTTATAATTAAAGCACAAATAGTAAATGAAATTTTCGGTTTATTTAAAATAAAGCTGATGAAAATTATCGTTATTTTAATTTCCAATTATAATACTGTCTGTCTACGAGAACAGTCCCGCCACAGTGTCTGGCGGCCGCTATAGGGCTAGTACATTTCATATAGGGGCGAATTAAGGGTTGTTATTTTGTTTTTGGCGACTGTTGGCTGAGGGGAAAAGAGTTTATCATTCGTCTTCAAAACTACCTACAGAAAATGGACCAAGTCTCGTTTCTACGGCAACAGACAGCTGCAGACTAACTGGCGAGAGCTTTTCTTATGATAGACAGACTGTACATACTTATCTCAATATTTTCGGCACAAAACTACCGATAAAAATCTCTTACAAAACTGCCTTATAAGGTAATCGCATGCGTTCTCATTGCTAGCCCAAAAAAGCTATTAAATCTCGCAACACGATTTTGCGTTGTTTCACTTTTCCTTCGAGTACGTGGCCATTCAACAAAATGTAAGATATTTATCTTTTAAATTTCATCTGTTTGTTATCGATTAACAAGCTAAGCTCTTTAAAAGCAAAAGATGCAGTTCTTGAGAATATTATTTTCTGACTCTTTTAATCTGATTGATTAAATAAAAATGCATTTAATTCATCACATATTTAATTTAAAACGTTAAACTGTCATTTTCTTTTGATTTTTTTTCTTTGAACAAACAATAAGAGTTTTATATTACCGTTGGTTAATTTATTGCACGTTAAGACGCCTAAGAATCTTCCTTCACGAAGAACTTTCTAAAGAAAACAAGTCATACTTTTGTTATATACACGCAAAAGCATGAAAACTCAGATGCACGTTTCATTCAGCTATCAAAAGCCGATTTCAGCAGGAAACATCAGTATTCCGCAATTTTAGTCACTCTAAATTTGCAGCAAATATAATTTTAAGAGTTGGTATCTAGATTAGACACTTAAATGCATAAAATTTGAAGCAAATGAAAAATACCTGTTAAAAAATTTTGTTTTCCATTTTGAACGAATTTGTAACCCACAGAAGGCAAGCAAATAGAAAACGAATACGAAATTGAAATTGAAGAATAGGAAAGTAAATAAGGCGATTTGATAGTTACTGATAGATAGATATTTGCAAGCTTGTAAACTTACTATGAAATTTTTTAGACAGATCTCTTCGGGATCTTAATATTCTAGGAAATCTCGGTAGCTAGATCTTAAAAAACCCACAAATACTCCAATAAATATACCTGCTGAACATTAGCAACTCGATAAAAATTATATATTGATTTAAAAGATGCAACTGGAATGCGTAACTTAATTTTTTTAACTTTGAGGCTCATTTCCTCAATATAATTGGACAAAATATATTGAGTAATAGTTCAAACATTTTACGGCCCGATTAGATTTTTGGGGTTTTCCCCATGTGTAACGTGTGTACGAGCCAGTTTCCCTTAAAAAGTCCTCCACGAAGGCATCCCTCCCTTAGGCAGATAGCCCTCGAGGCTTTGCCGTAATCACAGAAACTAAATCAAGCCAAACATTTTACGTGTACCTTTTTAAATCGAAGAAATATAGAAGGAAAAGAAATAGTCCAAGCGCTAACACAAATAAACATTAAATACGGAATGTTGCATTCTTTTCAAAAAATCTGGAGTCTGGCACTCAGCGTCACCACGATGTGATCCGGGTACCACTGAAATTGCAAACAACCGAGTTCAATGTTTTATAAAAGTTTTTGCTTGGTCGTCAGTGAAGCGAATTTTTCCAAATTTGTCATTTAAATGGTATAATGATTCTGTAGTTTAGGATTTGAAAGATTCGAATACGAAATTACGCATGAGTTCCGAATCTCGAATTCTTTTCAACACTTCGAAGATTCGAATCGCCCATCCCTGTTTATTACAATGCACTAAATTCTAGCCAACAGCTGAATGCTTAGGGAAGGGAGATTTGTCTTTATGTATGTGTATTAAGCTCAGTAACTCGATTGATTCTTCCACCTGTACAAGATAGCATTGTTACTTAAAAACGTACAATATCCTTTTCATTAGTTTTTAATATGATTATCAATAAAAACTGAAAACTAACTTTTATCCCTTTGGAAAAGTTTCGGAACTCGCTTCGAATATCACTGGAATCTTATTAAATTTCAGCTGTTGAATCGACTCGGATCCGGTCTTTGAGAAAGAATATTGTTAACAACTCCATTCAATATCGAAATGCCTATATTAAGTTAAGAATTAATATTTAAAACTGCTTGTGCGATATTAAATTTTTCATGAATTTAAAAGGCATTTATCAGCATTTCTAAATAACTGAAATAGGTCTGGTTTATTTAATTACGCAAAGCAGCCGCGGGTTATCTGCCTACGGAGAGGGATGTCTTCGCGGAGGACTTATAACTAGATAAATAATAGTACAAACATTGACATGAAACATTAGAACCATCTTTTATACATTACAATAAAGCTGCAAAGATTCATCAGAATTATAAGTTGATATATTATAAATTGTGTGTACTTTAGTTTATGCCAGATATTGAATTATACATAAAAACATATTTAAATTAAAAACAATCGCATTTATTGCTCTGATAAAATTCGAAGAATTTATCGCTTACTAGACTACGGCAAAACACACTAGTTTGGTTTGGTTTATTTAATTATGGCATAGCACACTAGAGCTATCTGCCTAAGGGGAGGGATGCCTAAGGGGAGGGTGGAGAACTTTAAGGGAAGCTGGCTCGTATACACGTTATACATGGGAAAAACCACGAAAACGCCCATGCAGCGAGCCCGATCGCGGGATTCGAACCTCGGACCGAACTACCAGTGTTCAGCGACTTTACCGCTCAGCCGCTGGTCCCCACAAAACCCGCTAGAACTATTAGCCTAAGGCAGGGTTTCTTAAATTGTGGGTCGCCAAAAAAATTTTAGCTGTTTTGATATTTCTTTAACTTATTATAATAACAATTACAGTTACCAAATATTTTTACACAATGTATCTGAAAATAGATAAAGATAAGACAATACAGACAAAAAAAAGAACGAAAATGTTTCGACGCATTCTTTTTATAATATAAACGTTCACTTTCCTTGCTTTGCACGTGACGCTGTCATTTCGTCTGTCACATATTTAAAATTTTCACAATGTCTTAAAATTAGAAATTAAAGCTTAGAACCTAAAACTGCAACGGTTTATTACAGTACAAGTGAAAAAATTGACAGTTTGACTCACGCGTGTGTCGGATTTGCGCAATACTTATGGGGTCCCACAAAATTGTTGTAAATATTATGGGGTCCTGGGGGTCGCGAAAAAATCTCGGTGATAAAAAGGGGTCGCGACTGAAAAAAGTTTAAGACACCCTGGCCTAAGGGAAGAGATGCCTGCGAGGAGGTAAAAAAGCTTCTATTCATTTCACGCATGCGTAAAACCGCAATAATGTCCATGCAACTAGACCTTTCGTCGGAATTTGAAGCTGCGTCGAATTACTAGTGCTCAGGAGCCTTAACCTTCCAGTGGTTGTTGGGAAGATTAAATTTGAAAGAAAAAAATTCAGTATCTTACCTTTTGCCAGGAGACAACTTTTTGGGAACCTGATACGCGAAGCCGCGTGGAATATAAATTAAAGACTCCTATTCTGAGGAGGTAAAAAAGCTTCTATTCATTTCATGCATGCGTAAAACCGCAATAATGTCCATGCAGCTAGACCTTTCGTCGGAATTTGAAGCTGCGTCGAATTACTAGTGCTCAGGAGCCTTAACCTTCCAGTGGTTGTTGGGAAGATTAAATTTGAAAGAAAAAAATTCAGTATCTTATCTTTTGCCAGGAGACAACTTTTTGGGAACCTGATACGCGAAGCCGCGTGGAATATAAATTAAAGACTCCTATTCTGAGGAGGTAAAAAAGCTTCTATTCATTTCACGCATGCGTAAAACCGCAATAATGTCCATGCAGCTAGACCTTTCGTCGGAATTTGAAGCTGCGTCGAATTACTAGTGCTCAGGAGCCTTAACCTTCCAGTGGTTGTTGGGAAGATTAAATTTGAAAGAAAAAAATTCAGTATCTTATCTTTTGCCAGGAGACAACTTTTTGGGAACCTGATACGCGAAGCCGCGTGGAATATAAATTAAAGACTCCTATTCTGAGCTATGGCTAAGGGGTATGTGAATGATTTTAAGCGTAAAGCCAACCATTCAAAAATTTTGGAAAGATTGCATTAAAAACATTTCGAACGTCAAAACGCTATGATATAATTGCATAAAAAAAGGTTGAAAAATCCTTAAAACGTCCGATAGATATTTGGTTTAAGTGTCACTGCTCTAGACAGATTGCCACAGATTTTTCTAAGTTTGGTCGGAACTTGAAAAGTTAGAACCGCGATAACGGTTACTATCGGCTCGCTGCATGTCAAGAGCAACACCCCGGTGATATGATTTCTCCTCCCCCTTCTTACCGTTTGCCACCCGGTGAGCGAATCGTGGAGCAGATTGGCAGAGAGCCCACACTCGCTTGTTAAACCCACGCAAGTTTCATTCCTCAGTTTCACGTCATCGTCGCCGGGTTTTCCCTATCTATCAAAAGAGAGTAGGGAGGGGGAAAAATTCCCTTAAGCAGAAAATATAATTTCAACGATTTCTGAAAGAGCCGCTTGGGCTCATTAGCAGAACATACTGAATTAGTTACGGTATATTGAAAGTATAAATCTTCAAAAGATTTCCCTCAACTTGTTTAGCAAAGGCGTTCAACTGAGACGAGATATCAAGGTTTCAAGCAACTGTCTTCTGGGGTTAATGAGTGACTCATCGTAGCAGAAAAACAAAGCTTCGGAATTAAAAAACACCTGTCCCGAAGAGCGTCCTGATCTAACTGCTATCCTTTTTATTTCATCGAACTGAAAAATCATTTTGGAGAATTCCTTTTCGAGGGAAAAAAAGGGGGACTTATTATATCTGATTGAGAAATTGTGCAATTAGTTGAGAAATTCTTCGAAAAGTTCCGATATAGTTTTATCTTTCGTATATGAGCATTTAAGATAAAAATCTATTCTAAAGAAAATAACAGTGGTGAATAAAAATGTTGCATAATCTGGCTCGATTTTGCAATGAAGAGAATGAACTTGTTCTTCGCCAGTGCCCAAGCCCGCTGAAAATATTGTTAGTTTCTTTCGGATTTCGTTCTCAGTGAATGGGCTGCTTACATGGGGTTCCGTGAATTCGTACGTATCTAATGTGAATAATGAGTCAATTTCCTAGGCAAAATCTTTCGCGAAGGCCTCCACTTAAATTACAGGTAGTCCTCACTTGCTTTGCCATGCTCTTTAACTAATTGTTGAGCATGTTCACAAGCCTCTTATTGCCATGCTGACATGAACACTGATCAGTTGCCATATTACGTACTACATATTGCTTTCACTTTAAACAAAACTGGCTCACCAGTCGATTATACTGTAGTTCGACCGAGGATTTAATCCCCTATCGAACGGGATGGCTGAATGGGCGTTTTCGTGGTTTTTCTCGTGGTTTCATAATCAAATCAAACCATTACATGCAACATAGAGCGGAGATTGTGATTATTTAACAAATTATTTTCATTTTAGGAACCCAATGCGGTACTTTTCCGTTTTGCTGGCGCAAACGATAAAGTCGCCAATAATGGTACAACTGATGCAGAACGGAATATTTTCGCTGGTTGATTGTTTCTTTCAATACTGGCATACAATTACATAGAATTTTTACAAGATAGTTAAGTTTTATGTCCTAAGACGATTCGAGGTAATTAAGTCAATTAGAATGCAATCACACCGCTCACCCGAAAGCGAAAATATAGAAAAGGCAAAGTCAAATGTTAAATTCATCAAGTCTAACGAGAATGCACTAGCGAAGTAAAGCACCACGGTTTTACATAATTTCTGAGTAAGCTATTCGTACGAGTTAAAATAATTCTTTCATTTAAACTTGTATTTCAAATTAAGATTTAACTTGAAATTAATATAGTTAATTACTGAGAGAATTAGATTTTTGTAGTGTAGTTTACGTGAGGTGGGGTCACGTGATACGAACCGGCGAATCAGGATGTTGAACCATGAAAGCATAATAAATTCTTAAATTAATGTCTTTTACAAATTTATTGTTGTTATTTATTGGCATTTTACAAAATTTTAAACCATATTAAAATGTCTATGCCTACAAAATAAAAAATTCTTAGAACTAACATTCTTTAACATTTGTTATGTGTATACTATATGTTGTCGCCAACAAAGTCTGCTTGAGATTTGCGCCGGCGAAACGGAAAAGTACCCCAAATGCTCATACAAATTGATGAAAGGTGGGAAATAATATCAAAAACTTGAAAAGTAACTTTAATTCGGTTCAAATGATTTACTAAAATTAAAAAAACAAAAAGTGTCGTTTCAACTATTATATCGTTTCGTACTGCAGAAGAGCATGAAAAACGCAAGCTAATTTCCGTTAATTCAGAAGCTAATTTGCCTCAGCTTAATAAGCTGAGGCATATTTCTAATATTTATCTGAATCTTATTTCTAATAAGATAGCGTGAGAAAACTATCTTATTTCTAAGCTAACGCAAAAGTAGCTTCCGATTTCCCTACCATGAAATGCACTCGCACGTCGTTATAGCGTTATAAACACAATTCCATAATCACTTCTGTTTAAGACACACCGTAGTTTGCTTATGAATACATGTTTGATAATTAAAAGGCCAAAACAGAACATAAATATATATTGCACAGATGTTTGAATATAATTTAGAAACACCATTAAACATTTACAATTTTCGTTACTACAGGAAGCAGGCTCAGTGTACCTCTTCATTAGAGCAATTTGATTTAAAAATTCTAGCTGCTTTGCTTATTGGGGGTAGGGGTATGAAAACGTTAGAATTCCTTCCAATTATGTATATACGACATAGGGAAACTACAAATATCCACCCCTATACAAGAGTTCAAATAAAAATTTGACAATTTTTTGCTCCCCGAACTGGAGAGTTTGGGGTAGGGGGAACTGAACTTATGTTTGCGTATTTTTACCTCGAGAATAGCATCGCCAAGGTTAATGAATCTGGTCGGACAAGTAAATTTCAAGAAGAGGTTAACGGCTTTCCTTGTCTCAAGTTAGTATCAATGTCCTCGCATTACCTTCAAACGTTGCTACTAACTCAGAAGCAATTTCATGAAAAAATTTTCAAGGTGAAATGAGTTCTCACTCATTTTTTACGTCTAGGTAAAACACTAAACTGCCCATGATATCATCGCTTTCCACTTGAAATTCAGAATCCAAGAAGCAGCTTTAATTTTCAACAATAGATCCCCGATCGGATACGCGTATTTAACCTTTATGTTCAGCTTAATTATTTGGTTTGGCTTATTTGATTACACCAAAGCTTCGAGGGCTATCTGCCTAAGGGGAAGAAAAATGCCTTTGTGGAGGATTTTCTGAGGACTTAAACTGCACGTATACACGTTACACACTGGGACACACACGAAAACCCCCTTGCAGCCAGCACGTTCGCGGGATTCGAATCTCGGATCGAACTACAAGTGTTCAGCGACTTTACCGCTCTCGCCCGCTGGCAGGTGATAGGAAGGCTTATTTTAACCTATTTGTAAGAAATCTATTTTCTTAATGAGAAAGATCGTTTATGTTTGTTTGTAAAACATTTTCTGAAGAAAACCTTACTATTATTACAAGGACATAATTTCTAAAATTAGAAATGCCGAAGACCTAAGGAAGGTCGTTAGGAAAATTAAACAAAATGAAATAAATGAAATGAAATATAAAAAAATAAAAATTAATTAAATCAATGAAACAGGTTAGCCGTATGGGGTTTTGTGGGGCCGAACCCATTGGAGCCTGAATTTAAGCCCCTGATTATTGCACATGAGCAAAGCCACAAAACCCCATATACAGCTAGCCTGGTTATTCCCCCTCCCCTAAAAAAGGCAATAAAACAGAAATTAAATGAATACCAAAAAAAAAAAAAAAAAAAAAAATCCTCTAAAGTTTTAAACTATGTTGCTGTTTTTATGATTTATTCAGTTACGGAATGTTAATATAACTATTATTTTCATGTTTTCACCAAGACATCAGAAAGCATTTGAGCTAAAACACTTTGCCATCTCACAATTTTAATACATGTTCATTTCATTAAGTCATCTGATACGGTGTGTTTGTACAATTTGGATTTTATTCACCATTCGTCTGGCGCATAATAACCTTCAAGGTTTTGTGCCATTAAAAGTCAACCAACCAACCAATCTGGCAATTTTAATGCAATTGACTGCTCTACTATGCATTTTCAATGCAACTGACTGCTTTACCATGTTTTTTTACTAACTCTTACCTAAATAGAATTCAGATTACGAGAGAAAATGAGAATTGGTGGGAAAACCAATTCTACAGTTTACATTTGACTAAACCTATATTTGAATCTTTCTCAAATGAACAAACAAAAAAAAAAAAAAAAAAAAATTATTTATGTTCTTTGTGCCTTTGATATTACAATAGGTCCCCTTCCCCCCAAAAAAGCCCACTATTACTGAGCAAAGTAATTTTGTTTCGCTTACGAAAAGAAATTCCAGCTGCTTTTAAAATGTATGTATGTGTGATTATGGCAAAGCCTCGAGGGCTATCTGCCTAAGAGAAGGGATGCCTTCGTGGAGGACTTTCTAAGGGAAACTGGCTCGTATACACGTTACACATGGGAAAAACCACGAAAACACCCATGCAGCCAGCCCGTTCGCGGGATTCGAACCTCGGACCGAACTACCAGCGTTCAGCGACTTTACCGCTCGGCCGCTGGTGGGCCGCTTTTAAAATGAATAAAATAAATGCTTTTGTTCATATGCAGTCTTTATGCTGCTACAGTAGAAAGTACCAGTAATAGGTTGCAAAAGAAAAAAAGCATTGAAGAAACTTGATTAACTTGAATTAATTCTTTTTCTACTGATTCAACATCAAGAAGCCTATTAAATATATCATTTAAAAATTTACTCTTTTTAAATACGTTATTTTAAGCTCATCATTTTAATTGAAAATGGCATTCGATTTTAATACAAGAAAATAATACTACCCAGTTTATTCGGCATATTTATATAGAAAATTCAAATTTTATCTGTCTTAGGGTTCATAATACTCATGAAAACTCTTTACATATTTATACAACGGTATTAAAGATACAATGCGTCTTCAGATAATATTTCTTATAAAAGCATTTGTGGTTCAAGCCAATACGTTCTGTATACCTTGAATCTAAAGTAATTTGAGATACAAATTTTCCAGGAAGAAGCACTTTTAAATATATTGTTCTAAACCTAAATTTGCAAGTTGTTCTTCACAGCGTTCGCATTTTTACACAACGGTGTTTCCCACAATGAATGAAATGCTTTCCACGTTGGTGTTTTTAATGAACGTATCGAATGAATTATTCGATTATATTATCGAATTATCCCGCACATCGAGGGCCGTTGTTTTCCATAGGTTATTATGGACATGATTTTCATCAGTTTCCGAAATTACTAAATGTAGTACAAAAAAACTCGAGAACATTAAAAATATCACCAATGTTGGAAATATTAGGAATTTACTGATTTATAAGTTACAAAAATTATGTAAGCTCAGAATTTTTAAACCGCTTTAACCTGAGTCTTCACTAGGTGTGAAGATTCAGCTATCCCTGACTGTCTTCTTATATATTTACTTTCCATTTTTTGAGGTCCAGCAAGGTTAAAATGTTACCCCAAGAGTAATATACTTTCGATTACCCGTGTGCTGGATTATCCTGCGTTTGCAATCTCTATGCGCGAGAACGTGTAAGTGAGTCTTGAGGTATAATTTCAACGACTAAATCGTCTTTTCATAACTCTTATTCAGGAATATGACGATTTATTGAAATTCTGAAAAAAGTTGACAGTATTGGATGCCTTATATACGGAGTAACAAAAGCTTGGTCGAAAGTAAAACTAATGGCATTAGTTTGATCACGAAGAAAGGTTATTTCTGATAGAGAAATCAGAGATTTATCTAATTGTAAAGAAGTCGAGGCAATAACTGAGGTTGTATGCCAAGAAAACTGAAAATGTAAAATTCTTCGAAAATATCGATCGGGAAAATATCCAGAAATGATTCTATGGCGATTCCACTGAGCCGACTGAGCGAATGTTTGAGTGATATCGTTTCAAACGTCACATAAACAGAAGAGGCAGACGATGATTCTGAAAATACAAGCGAAGAAGGATGCTGACAGTTACCCCAATTCCGAAACAGCAATGACTTCTGTAGAAACTCTATTGGACTTCATCGACCAAAGAAGATTCGAATGCAATTAATAAAATAGCCAAAAAGTACGCAGTGACATTCGGCAAATATGAAACTTTCTCAAAAACATGGTAAATTTACTAATTTTTTTTAAGAACTGCACACATTATGTATTGGTTTATCCGTGACCTGCTTCTCCGGCATTAACCCGGATAATCGACAGTACATTGTACTGTCTTTCTACGAGAAGAACAGATCCCGCTACAGTGTCTGGCGTGTGGTGGTCGCTATAGCAACAGGGCTAGTATATTTCGATTTAGGTCTGTTTCCGCGATTCCTGTTTGCGCGTTTTTAAAAAATCTTCCTGCTTGCGCGAAATCGGGGAGTACAGTCCCCCTCCCAAAGTTCCTCAGGAGATGTTAGGATGAGTCATTAAGAAGAGCTGGGCAAGTCCTTTGTGAATAAGTTAGTGATCTTCTTGACATTGTTAGACAGAAGACGTGTCTTAGTTTAGGCTCCTCTCGAAATCTTTAGTTTCATTCCACTTTAAAATCTTTAGTATTAGCTGTTATTTTTCGTATCTAAATCAGTATGGATGTTTTAGAGATTATGAGAGCGAAAGAAAAAAATGTTCCACTTTCTCAAATTTACAATGAAGAAGTTGGAAAACTATAAAATCAAGGCTTTGACACATTAACTAATATTCCGCAGTTTTCAAGTGTTAAAACAGCTCTATACAAATCTAGTCAAAGTGCCGAAGGATACGATCGAGCAGCTACATATATGGAAGATTTAGAAATTCCTAATGAATTATTAGCAATGGATGATAACTTTAGTTTCTTGTTGTTCGATGATTTAAAAGATAGCCGAATTTTGGTATTTTCAAGTAAGAAGGGAAGGGAAGCAATAAAAAGCGGCAAAACTTTCTTTATGGATGGAACTTTTAAAAGTTGTTCAAAGCTTTTTTCTCAAATTTATACTATCCATGTTGATATTGGAAGTACATCTAACGAGATTAATGTTGTTCCTGTGTTGTTTTTGCTTACTTCCCGATAAGCGAAAGCAGACTTATGAGAGATTATTTCGTTTAATTAAAAATCATACTTCTGATTGGGATCCTAAAGAAATTGTGATGGATTTTGAAATTGCAGTTATAATTTCGCTGAAAAATATTTTTCCTTCTTTAAATATAAGAGGTTGCAATTTCCACTTAAATCAGTGTCTGTGGAGAAAGATTCAAGATTTGGGACTTGTTAACGAATAAGATTCAAGATTTGGGACTTGTTAACGAATATAGGCATAATGAAGAAATTAGATCCCATCTCAGAATGTGCGCGTCCCTTGCATACAGTTAGTCAATAAAGTCTGCGTACATCAAGAAAAATAACATCAAATCCAAATTTTAAGGTGCGAAAAGGGTAGTTTCTTAAAGTTTTACTTTTTAAATATTTAGTTTCAATAAGGGACTTTGAAATTATTTAACTGTAATATTTTCATATCTAATAATTTATGCACACTAATTTTTAAAAGATAAGTGGCCAGAAATCAAAGCCAATAAAGTTTGCGTACAACGCGAAGGAGGCGGGGGATTTTTAATCTAACTTTTAAACTTCAAACTTGAGAATGCAAAGAAGGTTACACTTTCAAGGTCATTGACTTCCGAAGCGAATTTCACGTTGATTGGAAGTTGTTATTTCTATTTTCTTTGACGAAAATGACAACCAATAAAGAAATTCCTTTAGTTACGAGACAACTAATTATCAAATTGAGAGATGAAGATAAAACTCTTCGTTATATTGGTAAAACCATTTTCTAGTGGGTAAAGAGTTATTCAAAACTATCTTGACACTGATAGTCTTGCTGTAAAACCAAGATGTAGGAGACCGAAGAAGCTAACGCAGAGGGAAAAAAGAACAATTCTTTTACGAATTAAACAAAATCCTAAACTTTCTGCTGCAAGCATTGCAAAAGACATTTTTTTAACTAGCAACAAGGAAATTTCTCCTGAAACTGTACGAAAAGTGCTGCGAAAGGCCGATTATCATGGACGCAAACCTAGGTCTAAGCCATACATTTCCGAGACAAATAGAAAGAAAAGAATTGCTTTTGCCAAAACACATTTAAACTCTTCGCAGGACTTCTGGAACAATGTAATTTGGTCAGATGAAAGTAAATTTACAATATTTAAAGTTAATGGCCACCCTATTGTATGGAGAAAACCAAGAACAGAACTGAATCTGAGAAATTTAAATCCAACTGTCAAACATGGAGCTGGCGGTGTGATAGTATGGGGGTGTATGTCGTCGAAAGGAGTTGGAAATTTTGACATTATTGATAAGTATGGATAAGTATGTTTAAGTAAGTATTGATAAGTATGGATAAGTAAGTCATGGATAAGTATGTTTATCTAGATATTCTGAAGAAAAATCTACGAGACAGTGCCCGAAATTTAAACCTTTCTAATACTTTTATTTTCCAACAAGACAACGACCCGAAACATACAGCTAAAATTGTGAAGGAATATCTCCTCTATCACACTCCAATACAGTTGCGTACTCCTCCACAGTCACCAGACCTCAATCCAATCGAACATTTGTGGGCAAAATTGAAGAAACGAATTCGAAAACACAATATTACGTCGTGAAATGACTAATTAGTAAATTGCAGGAAGAATGGGCGAAATTTACGTCGGATGACATTGAAAAACTAGTTCAGTCAATGCCCAGACGTCTGCAAGCTGTTTTGAAGAATAAAGGATAATACTACAAAGTATTGAAGTAATGTAAAAAATCTTACATCTTATATTGTAAATCTTATATTTTGCTTTTTTTGAAAGTGTACGCAGACTTATTGGAAGGAATTTCTGAGTTCTTTTGATAAAATATATTTTTGAAAAAATGTAAAAAGTATTACATTGATATTTTTTACTTTTTATTTAAGCTTACAATTTTAGCTAATAGAAAAAAAAAATGCAATGATTAAAATACATTTTCCTATGCTTTAAGTGTTTTTTTAATTTCAAATTTAGTCTGTACGCAGACTTTTGTGACTAACTGTACATACCGCGGAATGTGTCGATGATGGTTGGCTGTGCATACAAGAAAGTTCACCTCGTAATGCAAAATTAGAGGCATTTTATGATTACTTTGTTGAGCAGTGGCTTGAAAATGACGTCGTAAGTATACAGACGTGGAACTGCAATGAAAAACTGCACAGGACAAATAATATTTTGAAGGATGGCATCATAAATTAAATTCTGTTATTAGGAAAAATCCATCCTAAAACTCTAGAACTGATAAAATTTTTGAAAAAGAGCTAAAGAAAGTGATTATTTTATAGATCGTCGTTATGTAAATTTAGAAGGGAAAAGAAGGAAAACAAGTGTGGTCAAAAAAGAGGAAAGAATCCAACGTATTATGCAAGAATTTGACTCATCACAAAATATAAGAAAGTGATTAGTATCTCTTTCTTATCTATAAAAATTCGATTAAAACATATGAAAATTTTCTCTAAAAATAACTTAATAATATTTTTTTTTTTTTTTTTTTTTTTTTTTTTAAGGAAAGTGACTAACATCACACAACTTTTAAACACGCCAGTATTTTTACTGCCAGTCCTAAGCCTGGAAAAGTGTGAAGGAAAGTTGAATTTTCTCTGTTATTAAATTGATAATTTTAGTTATAAGGTATTTTTTGCTTCCTTTCCGCATGCCTTCGTGATTAGTTGGAAGCATACTCGGGCGTGTATTCGAGAGGTCCAGGGTTCGAGACTCGGGGAGGGCACTGCATATTTTTCACGTTTGCTGCATTGATTAAACCTAATAACGTCACACTGTAATCAAATTTATTAAATTTTCTAATCGTAGCATGCATTTTAAGGGATTATCAGAGATTTCGAAAGCACGAATTTTAAGGGATTATCAGAATATCGCAATATTCGACGAATACTTATTTCTCCACTTTTTAAATATCCATCGTCAGAGTAAACTAAAGTCGTTTGATATTTGCCTTAAAGAAGCTGATTGTACTTACTCTTCAGTTACAACTGTTGAACCAGTGTTTCCGAAGTTTTTAATATTGCCACCATACGAATAAATTAAATTGTGAATTGCATTTACAGTTGGAATTGAAAATGACTCACAAAGTACAGTTTCTCTTAAAAAAGAAGCTAGAGGAATAGGAGATTTAGAAAAAGAGCATTTTAAAATGAAATAATATCAAATAAGTTGATAATAATTAAGAATTTCATTATATACAAATACAGATGTGTATATAAAAATAAATGATTTAAAATATACTCTTTAACTATTTATATTTACTGTCAATAATTACTAACAAGTATATACACATAATTAATTATTTTAAATTAGTATGATAAATATATACAATCACTGCTTAATCGTGGGCTATGCTTCTGGAATTTCTGAATTAAATCTTTGAAACTAACAAATTTACCTTTGTCAGACGATTTAAAGCTTGGAAAAAAAAGCTTCTTTTGGCTAGGACAAAGCTTTCTCAGAAGCTGCCTTGATATTCGAGGTATATTTTCTTTTCATCTGCCTTTCTTTTCGCAAAGAATATATATTCTGAGATTTTACTATAATTTACCTTAATACTATATTTACTATAATATTTTTATATTTTACTATATTTACTATAATTTACCTTGCAGAATTTCGGAAGAATACTGTTTTTACTTTAGGAAACGATCTTTTAGTTCATTGCCAAAATCATCGCAGAGTTTGAACATCTCTTCCCTTTTAAATACAGTACTTCATTTATGCAAAGATATACAAAGACTCAGACTTCGTAAATATCTTTCGATTATTTCTTTTAAAAATTCTTTTTTTAATCTAAAAAATGTTTGCTTTCCTACGTTTCGGAAGAGGCCAACGCCCAGTCGGTCCCCCATTATGAAACCCTTTGGAAGGGGGAGTAACGAAGATTGATGATTTCGCGCAAACAGGAACGTTTTTGACAACCGCGCAAACAGGAAGACACCGTATATTTCATATAGAGGCAAACTAAAGTTGCTTTATTGTTATTTTGTTTTTGGCGACTGTCTGTTGAGGGGAAAAGAGTTTATCATTCGTCTTCAAGACACCCCTACAGGAGATGGATCGAGATTCGTTTCTACAGCAAACAGACAGCTCAAGACTAACTGGCAAGAGCTTTTCTTATGATAGACAGACTACAGTTAGCTTCTTGTTTTTCAAGATGGTCCAGAAGTAGTACGTGGCATTGTCACTGTTCGTCTTGAATGGGATGTCGCGGCTTGGCTGTGACTTGAAACTTTTCCCAATGTAAAAGATCTTTATGATTGCAGTAAGCATGACCTTTTGTGTTCTTCCCCTCCTAATCAGAAGAAATTCTCCCCCCCCCCTGGCTTCCTCACGTTTCCAATAATGGAGAGTGAAAAACCTCCTGTGGAGCGGTGTCAGACCACCTGGGTGCCTGGGCGGAAGGCCCTACCCCAGATCGAAAATTTGAGCTGTTCTTAATTATGCAGACATAACAGTTCACATTAGAGCGCGAAGGAGTGAGTGAAGAATCTAGCAGAGTTAGCGGTTTGAATTTCAGACATTATAGCTGAGAATTTTTGAAGAATATTAGCAATGGAGAAAACCTTTGAACATATTGTATATTTCTTTCACTAACTTAAATATATCTGAGAAAGCATCAATGCCAACTTCTTTAGTTTTATGCTGTTATCTGCCTGATTTCTTAACCTCAGTCGTAGCATTCTGTACAGTGTTAAAGCCTTGAATGATGTTCATAAGAAATTCCAGGAGTAACCTGGGTGGATTTCACTTTACTGACTTCCGTACTGTCATTACTAGTATTTTTAACTGGTTTCGGGAATTTTGGGCACCCTCTGTAATTTGCTGTGTGTCCTGTTTCCAGGCAATTGCAACACTTGACAATATCTAATTTCTTGGATGAACAGTCTGAAGTTTTATGTGGGCCTGCGCATGAAGCAGCGTGAATTAAATTTACAAGAATCAGAATGGCGGTGGAAGTGTTGGCAGTAATGACACTGCACAACAGCTCCACTCACCTTATATTCAACAATTTGAACATAAAACAACATAAAGTGTGTAATATCATAAACCTTCTCGACACCTTTAACATTTTCTAATTGAATTTGGAAGAGAGGTATTGGTGCGCGCGATCTGAGTCGATGCATTTGTCCAACTTTTCTTACTTTGAAACCTAAGTTCAAAAGTTCATCTTTAAATTTCGTCTGTTGAACAATCAATTGGCAGGCCTCTAATAACTGCTTTAATGGGTTTGTCTATCTTTTTTTTTTTTTTTTTAATAATAATAATATAATGTTTGACATTTTTAACCTCAAGATAGCTTGTGATTCCTCTGTAGTCATCACTAGTTTTAGGAAAAATTTTAAGAAAGTCACCAGTGACTTTTCCTGCAAAATTTAGCTTAGTATCTTCCCGTAATTGTTTAAGAAAGTCAGAATATTTACAGACAAACCGGAATTTCCATATTAGGTTTCACTAGCTTGGGAGGGCGAGCCGTATTTTTCGGCAACGTAAAGCCATTCGCATCAATCTGTTACAAAGAGCGTTTCTGAGATTTTTTAGGAGGCCGTTTAGGCTTAGCAATTTCGTTATCAATAACTGAATTATTGCCATTAGGATTACTAACATTTGAACTGCATGCATTAGCAGGTTCTTGTGAAATAAAAAGCGTTAACAACAGATTTATCAGATGCACTAACATTGGAATTACTAATACTAATTTGCATAAAAGGTAATAGAACCCACTAATTGAACAAATACGTTAACTTCCCTGCTTTTGTGCTTAAAGTTTGTGTCTAGGCCCAAAGGTTTACACAATCTTTAGTTATATACATTGAGTCAAAGCAGAAAGTGAAACTAATTTAGTTTCCTTTTAAGTCATGAAAATTCGCATTCATTTCGTTTCATTTTGTAATGAAGGATTCAGGTAGTGTTGGTCGAGTTCGTTATGACAGACATTTTCCGGTCTATTCGCAAGCTCGTTATACGAGGCACTATTACACGTGTATGAACTAGTATAACACTTATGTATGAACTAAAGATTAAAAAAAAAAAAAAAAAACACCCACCTCTTTTTACGTGGAAAAAAATAATTTTTTTCATAAAGGCTTGTTTGCTTGAATGAAATGAAACCAGATAACCGACAAACGATGAAATATTGGGGGTAAGAGGGATACACTGACCACGGTCAAACCTAATTTTTTTTTTCCCGTTATGAATTTTAAAGCTTTATATTTACATGCTCTATAAAACTTTATTTTAACCACCTTATCACAAGCCATGTTTGTACTTCTAAAATTAGCTGATCTAGAAAGTAGAAATATGGCGTGCTGTAAGATGGTTATAGTAAAGATTTGCAAACATTCTACTGTAACGAAATCCATAAAACAGCTACATTTTACTAGAAGGAAATCTATGAAATATTTTTCACATTGCTAACAACTGGTATGTAGAAATATATCAGCCTGATCAATTAACTGTTACCGTTTACAAACATTTTATTGATTTCTTTCTTTTGCAGTAGATCCTTACATCGTTAATTTCGGATGAAAACAATAATCAGCCATTTGAATTATACTTCAGACTAGAAGAGTACTCTTTAAACTTCATCATCTCAAAAGATCCGTTAAACTATTCTTAGCAACCTCCCATTTGAAGAAACGTAAACGTTAAGAAATAAAGGAATCTCCCATTTTAAGAGAAGTATCTGTTTAAAAAAGTATTGAAGATATATCAATGATGTGCACAAGATGAAAACAAAATCATTTACATTACTTTATTATAATTTTAATTCGTAAAAACAGATTTACTTTGTTACATTTCATGATAATAACGATAAAATATTAATTATGTTAGATGTTTAGTAATGCTATCTGCTTGGTATTGAAATATTATTTTGGATTTTGACTTCGAATAACTGAACCTCTGGCATTAAAATCTAGAATCCCATGAAACCCAGTACGGACTAGGCCTTATCCACATGAAAAGTAAATAAACAAATATTTTAAAGCATTGTTCTGCCAAAACGAATTGATTTGCCTGTCTAATTGCAGCGTACTGTGAATATTTAAAAATGCCCGTGCAACTATAATAATTTTTAAGTACAGTTATTTTTAAATACAGTAATTCAACGTACAGTCATCGAAATTTTTTAACTATAAAAGTATTATAATCAAGTATTTTCAGTTGGGTGAGGGAGGATTTGAATTTTTATAATGAAGTTGATGGCCTCCTGAACCTATTCCATGGCATCCAGTTCACATATCGAAGACCATAAATGTATATAATTTATTTTACTTTTAGTCTCCATTGTTTACAATAACTCCTTATTTTGAAAATTACTAGGAAATGGAGGGAGGGAAGCTTTTGTAGGAAGTAATTCAAGAAGAGATTTGACTGAAAAGTAACAACAAAGTAAAAATTAAAGTTTATTTAATATATTTTTGCTAAGCCGTGAATGACAATTTGTACGCCTACTACAATGCCGCTTTTCCGCTCAAAACTACGGACCACCCTTATGCATTACTTAGTGAAACCTTCCGCTTCGAAATGATACCAGAACACACCCATTCCTGGAATGGTAGGTTCTGGAGTGTTCTATTCATCTATCAGCCCCTCCGTTATCTCTTTTATTCCCCTTCCCTTAGAACCATGGAGGTAGGAAGTAAGACTCCTTACTTTACTTTACTTACTTTACTTTAGACTTTCTTACCTCCATGCCTTAGAAAGGGGGATTTCAGGAAGGAAATTTACAATTTGATTTGCTTGCACACGTGGGAGTTATACCATACCTCGTCGTAAAAGCGACTCTTCAAATATCTTGGTCTTGGGTGAGTTGACCTTTGAAAAGGTGCTCACGACTCCTAATAACTGTTCACGTAAATAAGACTGGCTCTTAAAATGCATATAGAGCAAGAATTTTATGCTAGTTAGCGATTTGATTTAAAGATTGGTTTTAATTCTGGAATTAACTTCTTAGCAAAAAACAGTTACAATTCTTTCTTGAATTGCCTGTCTGCATCTGGTATTTTCTCATCCCCCCCCCAGCTGTTAAAGAACTTTTCAAAAGTAATCCAACATTTTTCTCTTTTCGTTGATAGTTAATTTATTGATAAGAATAATATACAATATAAATACCCTTAAAAAGTTATACAAAAATGTTTCCCTTATTATGTATGTTGTCTTTTGTGTGATATTACATAATGTAAAATGCATACATTCAAATATTGCATTATATATAAATAGTTGTAATTTTTAATCTTTAACGTTCGTAATTGCCAGTTTAAGTATAAAGTATGAAAACCGATGTATACCGTTTTTAAGGATTTAATTCAAGAATAAAAAATTTTAAAGTGCATATTTTTACTGTTTATCGCCTTCACTGACGTAAAAAATCTGATGTGTACACCACATGATTTCCTTGTATTGGAATATTAAATTATACGCATTTTTTCTTGCATTTCGTTTAAACTTATTGGATTGAATTAAATCTACTTCGCCGACAGCGCATAAACCACAATAGAATAAAGGCATTCTTTAAAATTCACTCTAGTATTTGTTTACCATAGCGACACTCTGGCGCTAGATTCACTTAACAGTATTAATAATTATATAACAGTTAACTTATATAATAATTATATAACAGAAACTAAGTTAACTGTTATATAATCAAATAATTATATAACAGTTAACTTATATATTTCGTTCATATTATAACTCATAATGCACAAAATTTATATCATTTAAAGAAAAGAATTATCTAATCATTGCCACATGTTCTACTCAAATACTATAATAAAGCTAGAACGATGTATAAAAGAAATTAAGCAAACAAAACAAAAAAAGAAACAGTTTTTCACAGACGATTGAGTATTTCTAATTTAATTAATTCAATTCTCACTTCGCGAGAAGGCAAAAATACATAAAAACGCAAAATATCTATATTAAAAATTACGAAGTAAATCTCAAACACTTATTTCCTCGAAAAAATTCCAGAAAGAATTAAGCATGATTTAATTGGCAATAATAAATGAATGCGTTATCTTTGTTGTTGCGAAGCTAAGTTTCTCTAGATTGGCAACAAATCCACTAGTCTCCTGTTTCAAATGTAAACATCAATTGCCGCCATTAAAAAAGGCTTAGCGGCAATTAAACAACTTTAAAATTGCTGATAATTCTAAAAATATTGCACACAGATTTATTAAAGGCATAAAATCCCTAACCGGAAGATAAAAACAACATAATTCAATCATTTTTAAAGCAAAAAATGTACAATTTACCAACATATAAGAGTAAAGAAACTGAGATTACTGAGTGGGGTAACAGAGTGGATATATATAATTGGTTTTTTAAAAATTGTTATTACTGCTTTGCTTGATAAATTATATAAATATATTTATATACGTTTGGTGCGGCCGATTGTAACCAAAATACGAGGTGCACATCTACGTGTTATAGCAGTCCTATATACAAAATTTCAACGTTCTGAGGCTACTCGTTTTTGAGTTATGCGAGATAGGTACGTATATACGTTCGTACAGATGCCACAAAAAATTCTCTTCAGAATCAATTTTAAAGCAGTTTTATAGTTTTTTTGAAGGAAAAGAGTATTTTATTCGGTCCTTACGTACAGATATCACGCAAAAACATCGTTAAATTGCATTCGATAGCGGTCAAAATGGATATTTTCGTTGAAATATGCTGTCTGAAACTTTTCGCGATTACAATACTTCCTTTTTACTTCGTACAAGGAAGTAAAAATTACTCATTATTCGAAAAATTTCTGACGAAATAAAATATTTCATATGGCGAAATGCTTCCTATTTTTTTAATTGGCATCGAAAATGAATTAAATATTGTTTTTGTTATTAATCTCACTTGCCTGTTATCAGAGCAAGTCCACGCAATTCGTTGTGGCAAGGAGGTAAGATTGTGCCTGTCACTGGCAAAAGCAACGGACAGAGTATCTCACCCTTCTTCCCCTACCACCAACCTCTGCAGAGGACTGCCGGCTCGCCACATATTTAGAGTGCCTCCATGCAGTATATACACTATACATTTAGAAACATCCATGCCTTCTCCGGGATTCGAACCCAGCTCTTCGGAACGGCAGTCAGAATCAACATTTTGTGTGAGTTTGACCACCGCTGTTATTATTACGGGTTTGATTTAAGATTAAAGAAAAAGGAATAAGATTTCCCGCGCTGTTTAACTACCATCAGTTTGTTGCAAAGAAAATATTACTCCCTCTTAAACATCCACCTGCTCCTCAGATTTGACATCTGGAAAGCACTTTCTGTTCTCTTCAAAAAGAAAAATTTCAAACATTTCAGAAAAAAATAAGAAGGAAAATAAAGATTCCTTTAATATAATTTTATACTTAATGCATCCACAACTTTGTGATGATAACGAGCCAACTTATGAAGTAACGTTCTGGAAATTTCATTCTGTTTAAGAATGAGATTCCGTTTTATTAAATCATTATCTTCTGCTGAAGAATTTTACTATGAAGTAACAGTATTTAAAGAATCATCATACGGCCAAACAACAGCAATTCGTATTTCAAGATTTTCCTGCATTTACTGTCATTTTACTGCTTTCTTAAAAGATAATTTCATTGATCTAAAAAATTTTTCTGATGGAAGACAATACCTAACAGTTCTCTCTTTTACAAAATTCTTTCATGCGCATGTGAAATTCAAAAATTCAATTTGCATTTCACATGCACAGGAAGTTTTGTTTCTCATTTATTCATTCAAATTTATTGTGTAGAATATTTTATAGATTATCAGAAAATGTTTTCTTGTTTGTGCATTTCATAAACCAGGAATTTTTTTGTTTAATTATAATAATAATAATAACTGTACTATTTACCTAAGCGCTTTAACTAAAAAAATTCCTAATATTTATATTGTCAGCCATAAATAAATCATACCATCCCTGCAAGTTCTTTATGCAGCATAAATATGCAAAATAAATTGTCTCGGTATTCATATAAAAAATAAATTCTCGATTCATTCCTTATTCGAGGTAAATTGACTATTATTTCTCATTAAAATGCATTAAGTGCGTAATAATATGCATCAACTACTTTATGATGCTATTTCCTAGTTTGAATTTTTGTTTATGACAACATAAAATGATGCAAATGAGAAAATTAAAAGATTTAATTTTTGTTTTCATTCGCTAACTTATATTATTCAACCGGGGAGGGGAAAAATCATTTCCAATTTAACTGCTTGGATTGGATTATTGATTGAATTTAAGCATAGCAAAAGGCTATTTGTCCAAAGAGAAGAATTGTTTAAGGGGACTCATACACCTTAAAAGCCATAAGATCTTCGAATATGTAACTGATGCAAGAATTGGGATAACTTACTTATTTTAAAAGCAATTACTTCCAACTTTTTACAGCTGACTACATAATATAGCTGCATTCTGAAATAGTAATCAGAAAGTTCAAATATTTTTATAATTTAATCCGCTTCGTGACAAAATTTTTCGTCATGTTTCTACCATGCACGCAAAGTTTAAAACATTCTTTTGCATAATGTAATTCCATATATATAGCTTTTATAACATTTGGAAACTACTGTGAACCAAAAATTCTAAGAATTTCATGTTAAATTTTTATTTTATTTGGAGTTGAGTTTATAAAATGTATTTTATTAAAAAAAATCTGTAATGTTTTCAGCATAAAATTTTTTAATATTAAAATATTAATCAGATTTTTGGTTCAGTTAAAAAATAGTGCCCATATAAAGAATTCCATCAAATTTCAAGTACGTACCATTAGCCATTTTTAAAATATCATGTGCGCAAAGTTGAAACATGACGAAAAATTTTGTCACAAGCGGATTAAATTACAAAGATATTTGTGCCACAAATTAGTTCCCAAAGCAGGTATGTTATGTAGTCAGCTGTAAAATGTTAGAAGTAATTGCTTTTTAAAATAAATAAAATATCCCAATTCTTGCAACAGTCACATATTCGAAGATCATAAGGGGTTAAGGTGTATGAGCCGCCTTAAGGAAAATTCGCTCATATTCATATTGCGCACATTAAGCTGCTTGAAAACTAATAATAAGGCTACCCATTGGAATGTTACATTGATAGCAATTCAATGATTGAAAACACTTTGTATTATCCTGCAAAGGAGGATGCTTACATTCGTGGAGGATTTCCTAAGGGAAATTGGCTTGGCTAGTATTTACGTTACATATGAGGAAAGCCATCAAACCCCCAAGCATGAAGCACGTTCGCGAAAATCTGAACCCAAGTTTAACTACCAGTGTTCAACATTCTTATCGATTCGGTCACTCGTGGAACCAAACTACTATGCAGTCGTTAAAATGAATCAAAAACTGCAAACGATTTTTTATATACGAGTATATAGACGGGCGGCTCCATTTTTCCCACCCCCACCCCCATTAGGAGGAGTGTTTTTCACTTCCCACTGAACCCTTGCCCAAGCTTGGTTTGGTTTATGTGATGACGGCAAAGCCTCGAAGGTCATATGCCAAAGAGGAAGGATGCCTTCGTGGAGGACTTTCTAAGAGAAACTGGCTGGTATACGCGTTACACATGGGGAAAACCACGAAAACTCCCATGCAGCCAGCCCGTTCGCGGGATTCGAATCTCGGACCGAACTGCCAGTGTTCAGCGACTTTACCGCTCGGCCGCTGGTGAGCTCACCCTTCCTTAAAAAAACTTCTTTTATAGCTAGAGGTACATTAAAGCCTGATCTGTGAATTTGCGAATATTATTATCCAAAAATCACTGGCGATGGTATTTTAAGTTTTTATATTTCCTGCAAATGTGAATATTTTCTGTGAATTTTATCCAAAACATTTCCTCCATTACGGATATGATTATCCATTCTCACGATTCAAGAGACCCGATTCGAAAAAGGATTCCAATCTTCGGTGTTGGCTCGTTTCCGATTCTTTAACCAATCGAATAAGCGAAAGCGTAAAAATCTTCCAAGATGCTAAATATTACTGCTAACGCTGGAAATAACAACAAAAATAACAATAAATAATAACTACAGTAGAGGCAACTAATGCTCTAAACCTCATTCATCTTATAATAGTATCTTAAAACTCACATCAAAATAGTTCGCAGAATGCAAATCATAAAATTAGATCATACTAATAAGGCTGCTTATTGATTATGTTATCGGAATATAAAAAAATTCAGTTTTAAATACGTAAAAATAACATCTTTTCCAAAAAACTTAAAACTTAGATTTCATTTTAAATTGCTTAACAAATCATTATCATCCTTAGCTTCAGAACAAAGAGCAATTAAGTTAAACATTTTGATATTTTCCAGTGTTTTCAAACAATACGTTATAGCACTTGTGTGGATAAGTAATGTAATAAGAGCAAAAAATAAACCAGATATTTTGAACTTCTTTTACAGCTCTAAGCTTACATTCAAGTGAAGCAATCCGGGTATATTTATCAATTTACATTCCAAATAAAAGCAGTACGGCGAAGGTTAAAAAAAAAAAAGAAAAAGTATGGCAATATTTAATACATTGTAAACGTAAGCATAGTCTGTCTATCATAAGAAAACCTCTCGCCAGTTAGTCTGCAGCTGTCTGTTGCCGTAGAAACGAACCTTGACCCATTTTCCGTAGGGATGCCTTGAAGATTTACTTTTCAGTTTGCCATCTTGGCGCATTTAAAGAGGAATTGGCAACCTTTGGTTCGCTCCTATTTGAAATATACTAGTCCTGTTGCTATAGCGACTGCTATCCGCGAGACACTGTGGCAGAAGCTGTTCTTCTCGTAGATAGACAGTATTGATTATCTGAGTGCGTCCACTCCCCACTCATTCTTTGTTCTTCACTTTCTCTAGTATAAGATGGCAAAACACTGGAGAGCTATCAGCTTAACGGAAAGAATGACTTCGTGGAGGACTTTCTATGGAAAACCGTCTCATATTCATCTGATACATGGGAAAACCACGAAAACGAATCTGCAGCCAGCCGGTTCTCCTGGAATCGAACCCAAATCAGTATTCAGCGGGCACTGAGGTCAGATCTTAGCGAAAAGCACCTTAATCTACTCGATTGGGAACAGCTAGTTCATAAAAATTTTTGGAAAAGTATTAAATGTCGAGAAAACATGGATTACATACTTTGACTTATATGAGAATTTAGAAATAAATATTTAGTTTCGTATTTTTGTGGAATGGTACTTTTGGACAGTTTCTCTTTTGGTTTATATAACTCCCTTACAAACATACAAAATTTATATTTTTATATTTTCATATTTATTATGTATAAAAATGTGTAATTTGCCGTTTATTATCTGACAACTTGATAATCGAAAAAAAATATACGAAATTAACAAGAGGTAATATTTATGTCCGAGCCTACTTTTATTATTTGAATTGCAAAGAAAGTCTTGTCTGGAAAAAGGGAACTGTTTGATATCCAAACGCCGTCTTTTCTTTTATCTTTCAAACCATAACCATAACCTAAGATACGTGAAAAAGAATGAGCCTTTTAAAAGTTAAACATATGCTATTTAATAATATTTTAAACATTTCTCAATAGCAAAAATGTTATCAACATCTATCTCTCAAGTATATTATTTTTCTCTGATTTTTTTTAACTGTATATCACAGTCTTCATTAAAGCAATACATAAATTGTTTCTCCTTTTTTTCAATGTATTGCTCCTTTCATGATGAAAAACTCAATTTCGATTCTTTTTAGTGTACATATCCATCTCTATAGTCGTTCTTTTAAGGATCCTTTTTGATGGACCCTCAGGAAAGCAATATTTGAAATGCAAGATTTGTTATCTTAAAACAGATTGAGAAACATAGCTCCGACGATTTCTGGGAAGACCTAATGGCCCCATTGAATGTTTAGAGGAAGTACCTCGAAGCGCGCAGTTCTCGGAAAACGTGGTTCGTATTTCACGCCTGACCACCGGTGTGGAAGTCAGTCGGAGTGTGAATCCGGTGGTAATGTTTGCAAATGGAATGACGCCGGAGGTAAAAAGAACTCACCGAGACATTTAGATGTGAAATGTCTCCCCCAGGTACTTAAAATGCAAAAGGTATCAGTTCCCCAGTTTCTATCATTTTGGGGGATATATATCTGCTAATCCTATTAGCCAGAGAACCAGCACTTCCATTGTTATAATATTCAAATCACTGAGATAGAATATGTCAATCCTTTAGCTGTATATTTGATATGCAAACAACCTTCAGCACTTCAATATTCTTTGCAGTATAAATAACACTTTTCGCACTCTCAATTTATAAAACAAGTAGTACTATTATTTGCAGAGATTTTTAGTAAAATTCAATTATGCACCTTTTTCTTCTTCAATGGCTCGATAGCCCTGGTCTTCTCCAGGCATCTCTCTACTCTTGGCAACTGTTTTCCAGTTTTAACCCTTAAAATATTAAGATCTTTTTCGACACAATCAATCCATCTTAGCAGGGGTCTCCTCCGAGGTCTATCCTATGGGCTTTACCAGAAAGTTTTCTTACAGCAACGACCTTCATTCATTCTAGCCAAATGGCCAGCACATTTAATTTTTGGCGAATTTTACAGTATCAGGTTGTTTGTAAATTTTATAGAGCTCTAAATTAGATCTTCTCCGTGATTCCCCTTGGACTCCACGAAGAATGCAACGCAATATCTTTCGCTCAAAAATTCCCAGAGCTTCCTTATCACCTAAAGTCAATGGCCCAAGTTTCTGATGCATAAGTCAAGACAGATCTTAGAAGACTTTTGTAAGCAATTATGCACCAATCATATAAAAATGGGATTATCTTCTGCTTTTCATTCTTATTTTGGATAATTACTGAATTTCTATATATGTTTTATATGACACAGCTCGTTTGCAGTTAGAATGACAATAATATTGTATCTCATTGTCTGATTTAAAACTGGAAATATCAAATCTTTCATTACTAAAATTTAAGAATGCTAAGCCAATTTTTAAGTTAATCAGAAGTGATTTAATAGAATCTCGAAAAACTGTTTGAACTGAAGATTTAGCAAGAAAGACATTTTTTAAATAGTCTTAGGCGTTGTAGCTCGGGAATTATATAAAAAAAATCAAAGTTTACAACTAAGTAAATAGAATGTTTAAAAAATAAAGAAAGAAAAGAAGAAGAAAAAAAAAAAAAAAAGAAAAGAAAAAAGAAAAGAAAGAAAGCTTTCTTTAGAAAAACCTATACGAAAATCCTCCATCAATTCAGATTACCGTCGAAAACTTTGCTAAATTCGAATAAAGAATCTAAAACAAAAACAAAAATTACGATTACATTTCAGATAAAGATGATACGAAAAGCGCTTCTTACAAACACACAAATACCCACCAGCGGTCGAGCGGTAAAGTCGCTGACCACTGGTAGTTCCGTCCGAGGTTCGAATCCCGCTAACGGGCTGAATGCATGGGCGTTTACGTGGTTTTCGCCATAAGTAGCGTGTATACAAGCCAATTTCCCTTAGAAAGTTCTCCACGAAGGCATCCTTTTCCTTAAGCAGAACCAGTCAAAAAATAAAGTGTAAAATCTTAGAAAGAAATTAACTTCGAAACTGCTCACTGCCACGTAGGGCCGGTGCTAGACTTTTTACCGCCCGTTGCAAATGCCAGGAATCCTAAATTCTGCCTCCCGATTCTTTCCTAAGTTCTAACAATTTTGGTCATGCAATGCGACCGCACCGGTTGCACATGCTCTGGCGCCGGCCCTGCTGCCACCTTACTAAAAGGGAACGATGAAACCAAGTACCCCACTTATTATTATTATTTCTCAAGAAGGGAGGTTGCTTCCTCAGATTATGTGAAAAGTGGATCATGTTGTAAGGTTCATCCTAAGTTTTTAACAGTTATCCTTAGTTAAACCTACTTTCCTGTCCTTCGTAATTTCAGCTTACGATTTCCTACCAGAATGAATGCGTTTTTAGAATCGCGTTTGATGCAAATGAGTAAGAGTGGTATTTAAGTCGAAGTTCTACCGACTTCGAGAGACAGCCTTAGAGTTTCTGACTAGAATTAATAATTCAACTCAGAATTTTGATAGCTTCGGCTATATCCTTTTAGTTAAGCATTAGTTAACTAAAACTAAGTGGCGTAACAGCCCTAATGGGCGAAGTTCTGCAATGCCCGAAAGTATGCTTTCTTGGGCGTGGGCCCCGGGGTGCGTAAGCATATGCCCTGAGCAAGTGGTCAGCTTGTCGCAGGACCCCCAGTGTTTAGCTCCCAAGCGAACTTGGTACTCATTTTATCGACCCAAGTGATGGAAAAGCATTAGTTAAGTCTTAGTTATTATTTTGAGTTCAAGCCCAAGTGGAGGCTTTGTTGTACGTCCTGAGAAAGGGACCGACTGTACATTCTTATTTTGAGAAATAAAGGGTAATTAACCCTTCTTGTGTTTACGTCTATGTTCACAA
The DNA here is from genome assembly GCF_044657685.1 of Stegodyphus dumicola. Classification (NCBI taxonomy): domain Eukaryota; kingdom Metazoa; phylum Arthropoda; class Arachnida; order Araneae; family Eresidae; genus Stegodyphus; species Stegodyphus dumicola. The sequence goes on from NC_140768.1 coordinate 180,950,789, forward strand.
GGTTCCTACACATTTAGCTGTTAGGTAAAAGGGTGCAACCCCACAATATTATTACAACAGTCATGTGCGAAAAGGTTCTGAAGTGAATGAAAAGATATACTGATAAATTATGTTTTGAAAAGGATAGCATATTGGGCCATAACAATAAACAAGATTTGATAAATAAAACCAGAAACGTCTTTCAAGTTCTAGAACTGTTAAAATGAAACTTTCATATGTTTAATTAAATTAGGTTGTCAATTTATAGCATGAATATTAATCAATTTCTCTAAGAAAGTTCCTCCTGAAACCATTTTTCCTAAAAGGCAAATCGAATATTTTGCCCAACCACTTTCTGGTCCAAAAAAGAAAGAAGAATTTAATTTCATTCTTTAACTTATATCCAGGAATACTCAAAATTTGCACTGAAAATAAAAACTTAACTTTCTCGATTGATTTTATTTGTAATGTTAAATATATTTCGGTAATGGATTCCAATTTAAAATCGGCCCAATGTCACACTCATGTGCAAACACAGATCACCTTCTGTTTGCAGAAAATATTGGTGGAATTCGGAACCTCTTGTTGATATTTTATAGACGATTACTTCAGCGTCATCGGAATCACATTAAGTGTTAATCCCAAGTCTTATTAAGTCTACTTATTAAGTCTGTAAGTCTCCATTATATCATCATATTTATTTATTACAAATGCCCACAAGACTGGCTATGACGTCATTAGATCCCTAGCCTTCCAATATTTCTTAACTTTACAGTTTAAAAACCCAAGTGCAGAGCACGAGTCCGCTATTATCATCATATTCTCAACGGAAACTTTGTACAGGGAAGTGATTCTTTTAATTGCATATGAAACTCAGTAATTAAATTATTCCTCTTTCAGACTGTCTGATTGACATAATACACGGTTTGTAATAATTGACCTTTTTGTTTAGGGATTTTTTTTTTTTTTTTTTTTTTTTTTTTTTTTTTTTTTTTTATAAATGACAGGTAAAGACTTGAAATTTACATTAACAGTATGTTTTTCAAATAGAAACAACAAAACAAAACAAACAAAAAAAAAAAAAAAAAAATGTGAATTCTGAGGTATAACTTTTGGTGCTTTCACTTCAATTCAGGACTTCTTAAAACATTTTAAATCAAGGAAAATTTATCTGAATGAGCAACAGAACTAAGCATTATACGAATCCAAACACTCTAAAAATATAATGTGATTTTGTAGTTAGCTGATGTTCATAGAAAAAAATAAAATATTTCCGAGAATGTTAGTATGAGCATTTCAACTCTTATTTAAAGCAGAGAATTTCTACAATAAGTCTTCATTTAAACTGAAGGATATTTTGTAACATCATCTCGTTTTCAGACAAAATACAAGCTCTATCCAGAGATCAGTTGCTTTTTTTTTTTTTTTGTCTGTCTTAAAGTTCTATTTTAACTGAAACCTATGAAAATCAGTATAAAAGAAAACAGCTTCGTTGACTATCAACTTTTAAGAAACTGATCCCCCCCCCCTTTTTCGCCAGTTGGCCATACGTGCAGCAAAGGTTTCCGATGTTACCTATTTCCTTAAAACGAATTATTTCAGCTTAAAGTTCCGAAAAAAAAAATCAATCGATTTAACATTAGGAAAAGGCATGCCAAATGAAGGGAATATGAATATCGATTGATGATGAAAATTCGCAAAACCTCTTTTGACGGTAGCTAATAAATAGTTGAGGATAATTTTGAAATCAGTCCTGTACATTTTCATTTGTTACTGTTAATGTTTTTTTAAACTAATCGAAAAGGTCAATAAACACAAACGCTTTTTATCTTCAGTAAACATATCGAAATTTCAAGTTGTTTATTGTTTTGAATTCGTGGATTTCCTGTCCTGGCAAAATAAAATATTGAAATTAAAGGGAAATATTTGTTGAAAGTGACTAAAAAAAATATTATTATTCAAAAAACACAGTCATGAAATATTTGTTATTTTAATTTAAATTCACAGTTCTTTATGTGGCATTAATTTATGATGAAATGGTATGGTATCAATCTTTTCCCCTACCATTTGGATCGGCTACTTATACATGATTTTATGCTCTGTATCTTTTCATTTCTGTGGGATTAATTCTTAAAACAAGCTTACTTAGCTTAAAATTGTTTCAGGCATCAAAAGTAAAATCCGCATACCACGAACAGACTACAGTTCTTTTTTAATCTTATAATTTTTTAAAGAACTTTTTGTGACTTTAAATTCTTTGAAATATTAGGCAGTAGTCGTAAGTTTTCAAACTGCCTTTTTTAAATAAAGTTATTTATCTGAATATTTGAGAGATATAATCGTTTAGTTAGCGGTTTTTGGCATCAGTTCTCCTCTCATCCAAATAAAAATATCCATAATGGAACTTATTATTTTAATTTTTTAAACCAAATGAATTCCTTTTTATGTAAAAACTGAACGGATAGTTAAGTATTGTTTGTCCACCTAAATATGTCGTATACTGTAAAATCAATTAAGATAATTATTAATTTGCTTTGTATATAGGCTTCTGGTATTAAAGGTTTTTATTCCCATGCAATTAAATTGAATCACTGTGGAAAGTTGCAAGTCATGTCGACAATACAACAGAAATAGCATGACGCGCAAGGTTTGCGTCGAGTCGATGTTGATAAACATTTCTACGTCAAAGTAAATGTTCAGTGTTTATCAACACGGATTATCGAAAACGTTTCTATCAGTTTAGATCACATTTATAAAACTTTTTCCTAATTTGCATATGTATTTTTTTTTTTTTTTTTTTTTTTTTTTTTTTTTGTATAGATTCTGCGTTTTTTCCGATCCACACATTACTTTAAAGGTATATTTTAAGTTGCATAAAAAGTAGTCCTTGAACAAAAGAAGCTGCAATATTTTAATATAAAATATATAAAATATAGGAAAATTTGCATACCTTATTTTCTCAAATTAATCACATAAATGTGAATAAGAGATCAGCATTTACCCTTAAATAATTTATAATAAAAGAAAACCAGTATTATGAATTTTGTAATATTACAAATTACTGCTCTGCTAATATAAATTATGGGTTAAGTATCATAATTTCAATGAAAAATCGTAAATATTATTAAAAAATTTTGGTTGATCTTTACAGTACGGTAACTGGTAGTTTGGCGACATTTTGGAGGCGATAAAGGTTACTACCTGGGACTTTGGTAATAATGTGAGCAGTACTGAGTTCCGATTACGCATTATTTTGTGTGGGGGAAATGAGAGATCATGGGATATGTCATGTGATATTAATGGACGAATTACGGTTCTTTAATCGGAAAAGGGGGGAAATCGGGAAAAAATCTGGAAATTTTGTATTTGGCTTTATTCTGTGTTGTGTGAAATAGTGATTGTGAATTTTTGGAATGCCATGGCCGTAAGTAAAGTGAATTCGAAATGGGTATTTAGTGGTATTGAAAAGGATAGTAAGAAATGTTTTTTAAGGTTGTGTGAGAGAGAAATAAACATGTTTTATTATGTTATTTATTTTACCTGGTATCTTGCTTTGAAAGATAAGTATGATTTTAAAGATTCTGAAAGAGAATGAAGAAAAGTGTATCCGCCACGTAATGAAGATTCTGAAAGAGATTAGGTAAGTTAGTATTTTTAATTATTTTTATGCATTGTTGGAAATGTAAGGTGGAAAGGAATTTGGTATTATTGGGAAAATTGTTATTAGCAATGATTTAGTTTAAAGTAATTAGGATTGTAAGGTAATTTTTATTAATTGAATGTATGTGCTCATGTATATTTTAAGTGGTGTTTTTGAATTTAATTATATTTTAATGAAATGATAGTTATTTTGTGAATTTTATACTTGTAGGAATTTGGTGTATGTTTAAGTTGAAATAAACGTGCATGGAAATAATTTAAATATTTGATAATAAATATTTGCAATGCTTCATGTATGAATTCGTTGGTGACGTGTATAATGTAATAGATGATTTAGAGGTAAAAGTTTTTGGATATTTTATTTATTTTATATGTGGAAATGTTCATATTTGTAAAGGGTAAATACTTTTTCGCGATCATGTAATTTCATATATGTTCTTTTTACCGGGTTTAAAGATTGAGAAAATTGTCATGTATTTTCGTGAAATTTTTTTAATTTATGAGATAAAAGCAGTGTACATGGATATAGTGAAGAGTGTGCGCAATGCCATTTTTGTGCAATTCTGGGATGTTTTTTTAAGTAAAAATAAGTCGACGTGTACATGGTTCAGTGATATTTTAATGAAATGATAGTTATTTTGTGAATTTTATGCTTGTAGGAATTTGGTTTACGTTTAAGTTGAAATAAACGTGCATGGAAATAATTTAAATATTTGATACTAAATATTTGTAATGCTTCATGTATGAATTCGTTGGTGACATGTATAATGTAATAGATGATTTAGAGGTAAAAGTTTTGGATATTTTATTTATTTTATATGTGGAAATGTTCATATTTGTAAAGGGTAAATACTTTTTCGCGATCAGGTAATTTCATATATGTTCTTTTTACCGGGTTTAAAGATTGAGAAAATTGTCATGTATTTTCGTGAAATTTTTCGAATTTATGAGAAAAAAGCAGTGTACATGGATATAGTGAAGAGTGTGCGCAATGCCATTTTTGTGCAATTCTGGGATGTTTTTTTAAGTAAAAATAAGTCGGCGTGTACATGGTTTATGTGTATGTGTTATTTTGAAAAACGCGTAAGGTGTATGGTATTGTGCACTTTTTCCGAATTTTGCAGTGAATATTTGTCATGATTAAGCAGTTTTGTTTGATAAAATTTCTAGCATAAGTGTAATTCGGCTAGTAGATTGTTGGAAGAAGTGTTCAGTAGATAAGAAGAAAAGAAACATGTCTTTACTTCGTGAAGACAAAATGGCGGCGGGGAAAAAAAAATAGAGGGTTGCTGTAGGGGAGTTGGTCGCCAAATTTTCGCCAAAAAATCGCCAAGTTACCGTAATGTAAAGATCAACCAAAATTTTCAATATACAGTCACGATTTTATATAATTTAAAAATATTTTTAGTTAAAAATTTCTTTTAAATATTTAATTTCTTAAATTGTGATATGCATAGTTGCTAAATGAAAGTAAGAAATCCGACTAATTTTTGCATCTTACTAAAGCTGCATCTGCAAAATTTATTTTAATTAAAAAAAAATTAGAAACTCGTTTTAAATTGATCATACAGAAATACAAGTTTTGTTGCATTTACAAGCATTGTTGCAGAGAATTTAATGCGTTAGTGTGTATATATAAACAAGTATGGGTTTAGAACTTTATGTAAATAATTTCAGCAGCTCCTTCATCAGATATTTAATTTATATAATTAAAATTTGCCTCCTCCTTAAAAAACCAGTTAATTATGTTAAGTAATGTAATAATAATGATTATGCATATTATTCGTTTAGCTTTCTAAGTTATCTACGATCCTCATTTTTTATAAAGAAAACAAAATTTATTTCCCAAAATGTTTTCAAAAATTATACATATACAAATTTTCGTAAACACTAAATTTGCCTTACTTTATTTCTTTATCAAAAGGTATTAAAACTTAGCGAACACATGAGCGATGAGGAAGGTTTATTTGATATACACACAGTTCTGAAGAATGTAAAACACTTTTTCTGCCAAAGGCTGAAATACACTTAAAGTTAAGAAGTCTTGCTTTTGAGTTAAATAACATCTCCGAGGAGAAATTTCACAAATCAAGCAAACTGTCCGATTATATTTTTTAAAAAATGACCAAATTAGGCAATAATATCAGTACGATCGTACTTAATGAGTGTCCCACAGTATAGATTGTTCTGGCGCGAATACGAATTACGACTAAAATTTGATCTACGCCTTAGGCACCATGGCGAACAGACTAAGTAAACAAAGATTATAAAAAATATCTTTCCAGAGTGGGATGTAAACTCACCTGTTGCCTGCTCCGGGGGTCGGGGGAGTCGATTCCCCGTTGTTCGCCTCGTCGCTACAGGTAGAAGAAGCGGCCGCTACACCTGCTACGCTGGACGGCGACGAACCCGAAAAACCAGTCTGATCTGCTTCCATGGCCAACCTTCTGGGAACCAGTCCTCCCTGTTTGCCGTACAACCAGCTTCTTCTCGATCCAAAACACCACACACTTCACGCTCACGCCAGATCACAACAGATTCAAACTCTTCGGACACGATTCACTCACAGCCGGACCTCAGTGTCCGAAATCGAAAATGGCGGCTGTCCGGTTCGAATACACGTCTCTCGTTCTTCCTACCACAGACAACCCAGGTTGAATCACCTCATGGTATTCCAATGTGTGCGAAAGACTAACGTCAAGAACTTTCTCTACTTGCGAAGTCAAAGAACTCCTTTGGCAGCAACTTCGCGCAAAGAGCGCAGAGTATTGTAGCAGATGACGTGGCCTGTTCTATTAATTGGCGATTCCAGGTACGAGCGAACACCCCTCCGTCATCGGTAATGGCAGCGGTCCGCGGTTGCTACGGCTACGGGACCGTCCCACCAAGACAGTGCAAGGTCATCAAATCACGGAGGAGGAAAAAGTGAGTGTGGATGCATGTGTGAACGCGCAGGGGAGGAGGGAAGGAATTTTTTTCTTTTATTTGCTGTTGCAAAGTTATTCTCTCCCTCCGCGCAGGTGAGTGAATTGAGTATAGGCATGCGGCCGCCCTCCCTTTTCCCTCCGAGCGGAATATCCCTGGGGCTATCACTGTTTTGGGAATTTGCAATGGCTGACGCACTTGCATGAGGGGAGATAAGTCTTGTTCTTTCTTTTTCTATGTGTTGGATGGACTGAGGATAGCAATGGCTTATTGGCCAGTCACAAAATCGCTAGCGGGGTAGCTATAGCTTGTGTGAACCTTTGGCAAAGAAATTTAAAGAAGGAGGCGCAATTAAAAGTAGCTTTCTTAACTTTCTTTCTGTTTTCAAATTCGCTGCGCGGAAAGGTTATTTTCACTTTGGCATTCTAGAATGCTTTTATCATAGTACAGACAAAACAAGTTTAAAATACATAAGAATGTATTTAAGAATACATTTTATTTAATTATTGGATCGGGATTATTAATTAATTAAAATTAACTTTGGTTTAGAGTTTTCTGTTGCGAACCAATATGTTTGAGAAAGAGAATTTCTCAGGATTTATTTATGATTATAAAGTGTGAATTGTTAAAAATTTTGGAATTAAAAGGAGTTAGAGACTCGTGTAAACTTTTTATTCGGGTAAGAATAAATTTCTAATCGATTAATAGGAAAATGTACCATATTTTTCTCATAAAACTTTACATTAAAATACACCAATAGAAATAATTTTTAATTAATACGTCGAAACATTTATTGGACTTTACATTCTTAGTTCTACTTTATATTACTTTAAAATTACCGCTACAATAATAAGGAAAAATAAATTAAAATAGAGGTGAGTCATCCACTTATTAAAAATAAAATTTTAAAATACATATATGTAATAAAAATGCAATTAAAATTGAATAATACAAACTCTGTTATGAAATGCACCTGTATTATTCAATTTGTTTTGAAAATCAGAATTTTTGTTGTTTTTGATTTATTTAACCACAATTTCAAAAAAAAAAAAAATATTCACGTTTTTCGACTATATTATATATATAAAAAAATATTCGCAATATTCGACTCACATAAGTCGAATATTGCGAACTGAACTTAAGGCTCGTCAGCATGGTTTTAATGTTCCAGGTACACACAATAACCCCCCCCCCCAACTGTGCAAATCTACTTCCTTAAAACTTTTATACAATTCAGTTTTCTTTTTATCTCCATTAACATTTCTATTTCTTTTGGCAAGCATTTGCAACTTTATTTGTTTTTACTTTTACAGAATCTTAGGTTTTGTAGTTACCTCATACAATTCATTAAATACCCCGGTTGAAAAATATTCATTTAATTCATCTACAAGAAGAGAATATTAATCATTAAATAAAATAAAAACATGTGCTTAGGGCACCACGAGGAAGAGGCACAACAAAAAAGGGACTCAGGAAAGGAGATGTCACAAAAAAAAAATCCTATTTCCGGTTTTACCTTGGTATAAATTGTGCAGCTAATCCAAGGATTTTTGCTCAGTTGCGGTGAAGTCGTAAATTAAAAAGGAAAACCCAAAACGGAGACGCTAAAGTAATCACTTTAGTTGCCTTTGAAAGGGGATTCTCAAGGGAAGAACATTTTTTAAACAAAGTTGTTTTTTAGATCTCATTGGGATATCAGATAAAAAAAAAGTATAAAGTTCTAACAATATCAGACTTATCATCTTAGTAAAGTTTAGATAAAGTTCGATTATTTTCGTAAGCTGCAGAAAAAATTACAATTAAAGACAAAGTAAGAAATTTGGAACTAATATTTCACGAAGATCAAAAATTGAAATTCAGAATTAATAAATTTCAAATAATTGCAACAAAGAGTTTAAAAATGTTAAAACCAAAACACTTTAACCAAGCAAAACTCCACTTCAAGAAATTAATGAAATTTAAAGAAAAATGAACAAAAACAGGTGAGGAATTTAGTCAACTTTAATGCTACTTCATTAGGGAGAAGGAACACTGAAATCAACTGAATTTTCTCTTCTACAAAAATCCTTGCTTTTCTGTATCCAGAATTAGCCGATGAACCATTTCAGTGTATTTTAATTATAATAGTTCACCCGAAAATTCTGGCCCTTCCTCAAAGCAAGGAAAAAACAAAATAATTTCTAATTAGAATAATTAGAAAAACTTTAAGAAAAGATAATTCTGTTTGATCAAAAGAGAATTCTATTTTATTAAAATTGAAACCGAAAGTGAAAAAAACAAAGTACTTCAGCAAAGAAGAAATGGAGTTTTGCTAGTTTAAAGTGTTTTGGTTTTAACATTTCTAATTCTTAGTTGCAATTATTTGAAATTCATTAATTATGAATTTCAATTTTTGGTCTTAGTGAAATATGAGTTCTAAATTTCTTACTTTGTGTCTTTATATACAAGCTGGTTAAAATTAAAACACCCCCACTCCGAGCTCTCTATACATAGAACTACTGAGTGTAAAGGCCCCAAAATTGTGGAACATACTATTCAAGACATGTAGGAAGCGGATTACGTGAAAAAAAAAAGTTAATTCCAGAAACACCGATAGGTTGCGCTGAGCAACGGAAAATATACTGAAAAGGCACAAATAATAATAATAATAATAATAATAATAATAATAATAATAATAAAGAAGAAAAGAAAGAAAGAAAGAAAAAGAAAAAGAACACGAAGTATGGAAATATTTCTTTTTAATTTCTATTGCTGATATGGAAAAAAAAAAAAAAAAAAAAAGAACGCAACAAAGTTAAGAAACTTAAACTGTCATTGTAACTGCAATTTCGCTCTCTGGCCATCTCGTTCTTCAGATCTTAATCCCTGTGAATTTTGGCTGTGGGCAGCGCTGGCGCAAGGCTATCGGGATCCTGCCAGCAAAATAACTGAAGTCAATCCCGCCTTTTTTTAATTTTTATATAGGAGAAGGAAGTTCTGAAGAAGTCATTTGTTGAAATTTTTGTAACAATTTTTCGAGAATAATTTATTTTTCTGCATTTCATGTTTACAATTTTTTTCTATAATTTCTTTTGCATCTATCTCTTAACAGATTTCATTTTCAATGGCAATCAAAGCTAGATTTATGAATCTTTCTTGTGATATACTTGACCGTAAATACGTCTTGATCAATTTTAATTTGGAGAATGATCTTTCGTTATAGAAATACTAATATGAATGCTAAGTAGTATTCTCAATATAACCTTCGAGTTCGGAAAGCACCAATTATTTGACATAGTTAAGTTCAGAATATTGAATGAGTCATTCATACCGGCTGTAAAAATGTCTTTCGAAGCTATTATTTCGTCATAAAGTTCTTCTGCGTTAATATTTTTATTGCCACCACACTGTAACGATTTTTCTAATTTACAGCATTTCATTGTCAAATTTGCATTATCGATTTCTGATAAATTACTCAGGAAACTAAAATTATCGAAGTGATTTTTCATTGCATCAAATTTTTCATTTAATGATGCTTAAACAATATCCCAAATTCTAAAAAAGACATCCTAAACTTCTCTTCTGGAGATTGAGGGGATTTGTCAGCATGCTCGTAATCGAAGTGACATTTCGCTTTTCTTCATCGGACTTCTTCCAACAGTTTTAAACTGCGGCTCACCATCCACGTCTTCACTAAAAGTTGTTTGCCTTTCTCAGGAATACTTTTGTAATTGATGTCACTTCTATATTCTTCAATGAATGTTTTTAAATTACTTATTGCCTTTAAGGCTAGTGTAACACTCAAATCCTTTTCTTGCAATTGTACTGTCAGGATTAATTCTGTTGAGCAAATCGTGCCAAAGTATCAAGTATAAATAAATAAAATGGATTAAATAAGGATAAATAGAAAGTAAAGTAAAATAAGTACGTACTTCATCAAATGGATTTTTCTTTTCCAGTAGCAGTAAGGTTATTGTTCGTCGATAATTTTCTTCGCCAAACGCTTAATAAATACGAAGAAGGAATGTGTAGATGATACATAACACGCGGCTTTCTGGACACATGGAAAAGGACCATTATATGGTACTAGGTGCGCAGAAGATTTATTTTGAGTTGTGCATAACGTCTGCGTGTGCATCGGTGTAAGTATGGTATTACCTAGATTAAACTTGCTCACAGCGTGAATTCCCACGGCTTTTGGAACTCGAATTTCTTTGTGTGGCACTGTTGCTAACGATTGATGGATGGGTGGCAAGGCATTAATAGATGGTCTGGAGAGGAAAGGGGAAGCGCAAAAGCCCATCGTCCCTGTCCTGTGTAGCATTCAAGGTACATTTATTTTTCTTCCTTGGTAAAAGCAAATTCTTGTCAGTCCATGCCATTTTACCCTGAATAGTAAAATGACATGGACTAACCACTTTAATAATGTGTTAGGACGCTTTTCAAAACTTGATCTCACCAAAAAGAGTTTAATCTATCTTTCAACTATTCGTCCCATCATGACGTATGCCTCACCTATCAGCCTGGACTACCGTGACAAAAACTGATTTAAACAAGCTTCAGGTTGTGCAAAATCCTTTTCTAAGACAAATAACTAGTGCTCACTACTTTGTGCGGAACGAAGTACTCCACAGGGACTTAAAAATTGAGCGACTGGATTACGCAAAACAAATAACAAGTTCTTCCAGAAAGCTAAAGACTGTGAACATCTGAATTTATTTAATCTATTTCATTATGAAATATTAGACGAAGACAGACATCTCCGTCTTTTTTGCTGCTTTTATCTTGAATAGCAATCAGAACTTTCCTACGTAATTGCTGTCTATTTCATCTAGTGACCATTGGAACTCCAAAACGCAGCAGCATTCATCAAAAAAAAAAAAAAAAAAAAAAAAAGGACAGTTCTATATCTCTCGTTCTACTGGGCCGATTGACAAAATTCAAATTGCGTTCTTCCTGTCTCGAAAGCGCGATTTGGATATGTATTAGATTTATATATAGCACTATTCCAACATAGGTATTTTGACACAAAATCGCACTTTTTCTGAAATAACATACCAATTTTTTTACATAATTCGATTCCACAACTCAAATTACGCCTAAATATGAAATTTTGTAAAATTTGGAGCGAAATTTACGGAGAAATTCACAAATTTATGTTGGCACTTTTTTTTCAGTTTGCGCCAAGATTAGTTCACTTGGCGAACTTCTTAATATATGGCAACCTAGTTTCCTTTCCCGTGAGAGGAAAAAAAGTTACCATCGTTCCTTTTTTCCAAATAGTATTCTTTATATTATATTTTTAATTATAACTGTTACTTATTTTAAGTAATTTTTTCTTTTTCGAATTTCATTTTAATTGTTTAAGTTACACGTTTTTTTTTTTTTTCGAATAACTGTTTTAAAAATTTCTATTTACCTATTCGAACTGCGTAAATAAAGGTGCAGCGTTTATTTTTTTCAAATAGTTTTCTTTATATATATTTTTGGTCATAGTTATTATTTTAGGTATTTTTAAAATTTTTATACTTTTATTTTAAATCTTTGTGTTGCATTGTCTCTTCAGGTAATTGTTTTAAAATTGTCTATTTATTTCTTCGAACTGAGCATTTTAAATATATTTATTAATATAAATTTTCCAGAATTTGATTTTATTTATTTGAATTGCGTTTCTTTCGGAAGAATAGTTTGTAACCCAGACTACGATGCGTTTGAAAACTGCATATATTAAAAGAGAAAATACAGTAAAGCACAGTTAACATGCCTTTCAATGTTCCGTCCAGAAAAGACATATATAAATAAGAGAGATGTATAACCGACATTTTAACTTAGGATGACTTGCATACATACACTGCTTTAAACAGTTTTATCATTGTGCCCATTGCTTTACGCAATTTTATCCTACATTTGGTTTCTTAAAATGTTATTCATATTTTAGTCAAATATTTTATTTTTGAAATCGCAAGAATCAAATATCATAAGATTAAAAAGTTTTAAATTAAAAAAAAGTACAAATACTAAATTTTACGCAAAAATTTATTTTTCTTCTCTTTTTCTTCAGGCATTCTACTTTATTCTTGCTCTTTTTCTTTAGGCATTCTGAAAGTATATTAAAAAGTATCCAACTTTTCGAAATATCTTGTTATTTCTGACAATCATTTTAAATAAAGTTATCGCCTTCCATTTCATAAAGGCCCACAAACGGCCGAGCGGTAAAGTCTCTGAACACTGGTAGTTCACTCCGGGGTTCGAATCCCGATAAACGGGCTGGTTGCATGGGCTTTTTTGTGGATTTCCTCATGTGTACCGTGTATGCCAGTTGGTTTCCCTTAGAAAGTTCCTCACGAAGGCATCCTTCCTTTTAGGCAGATAGCCCTGCTTTGCCGTAACTTTATAATCCAATTTAATCCATTTTATCAGTATTTGGTCAGAGCCTTTATCAGTCTTTAAAGGCTAAATGAAGGTATGAAATGAAAGAAAGACTGGTTTCATCAAGAGGTTTTGGTTTATTTAATTATGACAAAGCACACTAGAGCTATCTGCCTAAGGGCAGGGCTGCCTTCGTGGAGGACTTTCTAAGGGGAACTGGCTCGCATACACGTTACACATGGGGAAAACCACGAAAACGTCCATGCAGGCAGCCAGGTTCGCGGGATTCGAACCTCGTACCGAACTAACAGTGTTCAGCGACTTTCATCAGGAGGAAAAAAAAAAACATATTTAGATGACATCACTGGATAATCTCCTGAATCTTCAAATAATTCGACTGAGAAAATAACGGGATTCTCCATTTATGATACGATATGATGTTCTATAATGTAATTTAAATTTATACAACTATATAGTCTAAAACCAGTCGCTCTTCACTTTAATCAGCAATGATATCGTTTTTGTCTTTTCTGTTAACACAAGATCAATTGATGGTATTTGCTGGTGTACACATCCAAGCGTTTTCTCTTTGAATCCCTAAATTCTTTGAAGTATCCTGAAAGTATATCCAAATGCGTCCAACTTTTTTAAACATCTTGGTATGTCTGACAGCCAAATTTCCCTGAAAATTTTTGCTTACTTTTCTCCATAATTTTCTTCTTTCCTTCTACAGTTATTTTCAGTGCTCACACAAGAAAATTAAGATTTTTCGATCGCTAGACTTCCATAAATTTTACATTCTTGTCAATTTTTTAAAATATCAATTACATGAATTGCGTTTCAGCTGAAGACAGCTTTTCATTTTCTAGTCATTTTAACTATAAATAAAGTTTAAAGCGAAGTCCAAAGGATAAATATTTTAATTAAAAGATTTTTGCTAAATGAAAAAGAAATAAAACAGTCCAGCAGGGTTTATTCTGTACCACTGAGTGACCCGATTCTTATATCGGCTGAAACAATCTAAATCCTATTAAAGATCATGTTTTTTTACACAATCTATAACGTGAGAGAAAAATTAGCTTCTTAAAACTTTCTTTCTAAGAGGATTAATATAAAAGATTATATTTATATATATATTTTTAAAGCTGGGACTTGAACCAAACTGTCATAATTTTAAAGTTTAATTTACATGGTGGTTATAATTAAAGTTCCACTTTGAAATGGTCATAAAAGGAAAACTACCGGACCAAATGTTATCAAAAATGGCGATGTATGCAATATTGTTAAATGAAATAAGACATGAAAACATCTGTTTAAAATGTGTTTAATAGTTTCCGAAACGTGTTACAAAGCATGTTCAATGTAGCGTCCAGCATTTTCCGAAAGCAAGTTAAATCCTGTTACTGCATTTTCAACAGCAGCTCTTAGCATATCAGGAGGAATGTTACGGACATGTCAGTGTATCACATTTTTCATTTTTGCCAAATTGTTTAGATTATCACCATAAACAGTGCTTTTGAGATAACCCCATAACAAAAAGTCACAGAGGTTGAGGTCTGGTGGGAAGAGGGGAAGTGTCGGCCTATAAGACGTTCATTCGGGAAATGTTGCCTAAGTAACTGTGCGACACACGTGAGGTGGGGCGCAGCCCTGCATAAAAATCGTAGTATCTAAAATGCCACATTACTGCAGTTCATGTATCACGGAACATTTTAACATTGACTCTAAGTGAACTGCAATCACAGTGGTCCAGCTGTCGACTGCTCTTCAGAGAAAAATGGTTCAGTTATAAAACTAGCTGTAATTCAACACCAAACGGTGTGGAATGACTGCTATGCAATCTAATACAGTATGAGAATGCAATGAAACTGGATAGATAACATGAGGGATTTCTTTGGCCCAAATCGATTAAAAGCGTTTTGAATCAGTATCTTCATGTTTTAGGGCCGAATTCAGGCTTCAAAAATTACAAATTAGCGATCTGTAAGAAAACGATTTCCAGATTGTACGCACTTGTGCAAGTGATTTGCGATCTTACATTTTCTAATCGCTAATTCGTGGTTTTCACGGACGAATTTCTCACTTACACGGATGGCGCACTCGACTTTTATCGAATTTAAGCACCGGAGCCGAAATCCGGTAGGCTCCGGCACAATTTAAGCTCTGATCGTAAGGGGGGAGTTCGTTTTTAATCACAAAAATTAAATATACTTAAAGTATAGCTGATGAAAATTCCAGGGAGAAACAGAATGAGGGTATGAGTGGGTGGAAACAAAAAATGAGGGGAATCTTGGTGAAAAAGATTTTCCTTGACCGCGGCTCTCTGCTGATATAATTATAGCCATCAAGCAGATGTGCGTCAGGGGTAAAATGAGTCCTGAATCTGACTCCTAAGGATGAATGTAAAGTTGCTGGTTACGTTTCCACCCCATTAGTGGATACTGTGGAAAGACGTTGTATATAGGACATGCTTGAGCAGTTTATCTGAGTATTTCACTCTTATTGTACTCGCTGTCACTAAATGCACATTTAAGAACACAAATTTTCCTTCCTGCGAGGATAAGTAACTGTAAGCATCGATAACAATACACTAGATACGATGGCATGGCGAGAAATTTACGCGTTCCTAAACAAACTCCCCCAAATTTATTGCTTTTCTTCTAAAGGGAAAGGTTTCCGCATGTGAGTGAGGGGACTTTACTTGAACGTCTCATGTTCTCATGAGTTCGTATTGCTAGGGAAATAGAGTATCGCAAGGTCTGCTTATTGTTAAACTAAAACCTTAGGAATGCTAAATTTTTCCCCCTTTAAATTGTGGTTCAGTTTTATAAAAAGAAGTACCAGAGCTCATCTTATTCAGAGCTCCGGTGCGCTCCGGCTAAAATTGTAAAGCGCTCCGGTGCGCTCCGGCTAAAATCTTAAAAATTGAGAAGTACCGAAGCCGGGCTCTGGTGGGCTCCGGCGCAATTTAAGCACTGCTAATATTGCTGGATTTAAACACTTCTGTAATCTTCCGAGAACGTTCCTTTTTTAGCTCATATTCCAAGAATATTAAGTGAATACAATTATTGCAAAAGAAATTGAATATTCATTTGCACTACGGCTTGGTAGTTTACTAACGAGTTAACAAAACTTAAATTCTGATTTTTGTGTCTAAGAATACAACAATATTTTAAGTATTTACAAATAAAATATTAAATTGGAGATTTAATTGGAGCTTCACCAGTTGCCTAGCATTTGAAGATTGTACTAATTGTTTGTTGCGAAGTCTAACCCAGGCTGCATGGTTGGTTTTCGTAGTTTTGTAGGTTCTCTAAAAGGTTCTCTATGAAAGCATCTCAATCAAATAGCTCCCATGTCTTCTTATGTTCAAATAACCAACTAACCTAGTTTATGCACGATTTCCAAGTGAAGTTACTAGCAAAACCCGAATACTCATTAAAAATCATATAGCTTGCCAATCGGGAGTAACATGAAAGATACGGCGCCAATAATTGAATTGCTGTTACGGTACGCTGTTTCTAAAGTTAAATGGGCATTCCTTAATTAAATATAATTGATTTGTAACTTCTACTAGAGCTGACGGTAAGAATTGAAGTGTAAATAAATAATATCGTGTGTAGTCTTGATTAATATAAAATTAAAAATATTTGCATAGAAAAATATTTGCATTCAAACAGAACGTTTTTTGAAACATTTGCAAGTACTTTATAAGAAGGATATATTAATAACCGTAATAATTACTTATTATATTACTGATGATAAGATTCAGTTCTTGACAATTACATTCTAAATTAGAATTTTAAGGATATAATGAAAATACGCTACGCACAAAAATACATTTTAGGATAAAAATGAGTTGATTTTCTATGTTTTAAAAATTCTTAAATTCGTTTAATAAACATCGTATCCTCATTGTTAATTGAATCCAGAATGTTGGGTGTCGTTTATATAATTATTCTTACTTGTCCACAGAACCTGCTGACTTATCCAGCCATTAAGTAGCTGCAGATCACTTCTTCATAACCATTGAACTTCCATTAATTCAGTCTCTAGAGGGTTGTATGTTTATATCATAATTTGACTTTTATAAAAATGATTAATCTAAATCTTATGTTTCTATAAAAATATACTGTGCTTTAAAAATATGGATGATAGTATCAGCCGCTCTTTCAGCCACCAGTTTGTTTAGAAATAAATTATGCAGTTAATGTCATAAAATATTTTAATAAAATTCAAGTAAACATCAAACGAAAATTCTCCGTTTTAGACAATTCGATTTAAACGAAGTTAAGTAGCAGACGATAAAACGCCGAAGGTAAAAATGTACTCTCACAAAAATTTACTCTTATTTTTTACTTCCTTGTACGAAGTAAAAAGGAAGTATTGTAATCGCGAAAAGTTTCAGGCAGCATATTTCAACGAAAATATCCATTTTGACCGCTATCGAATGCAATTTAACGATGTTTTTGCGTGATATCTGTACGTAAGGACCGAATAAAATACTCTTTTCCTTCAAAAAAACTATAAAACTGCTTTAAAATTAATTCTGAAGAGAATTTTTTGTGGCATCTGTACGAACATATATACGTACGTATCTCGCATAACTAAAAAACGCGTAGGCTCAGAACGTTGAAATTTTGTATATACGACTGCTGTGACATGTAGATGTGCACCTCGTATTTAGGTTACAATCGGCTGCACCAAACGTATATAAATATATTTATATATATATATCCACTCTGTTACCCCACTCAGTAATCTCAGTTTCTTTACTTTTATATGTTGGTAAATTGTACATTTTTTGCTTTAAAAATGATTGAATTATGTTGTTTTTATCTTCCGGTTAGGGATTTTATGCCTTTAATAAATCTGTGTGCAATATTTTTAGAATTATCAGCAATTTTAAAGTTGTTTAATTGCCGCTAAGCCTTTTTTAATGGCGGCAATTGATGTTTACCTTTGAAACAGGAGACTAGTGGATTTGTTGCCAATCTAGAGAAACTTAGCTTCGCAACAACAAAGATAACGCATTCATTTATTATTCCCAATTAAATCATGCTTAATCCTTTCTGCAATTTTTTCGAGGAAATAAGAGTTTAAGATTTTTACCATCATCTTAATATAGATATTTTGAATTTTTATATATTTTTGCCTTCTCGCGAAGTGAGAACTGAATTAATTGAATGAGAAATACTCAATCGTCTGTGAAAAACTGTTTCTTTTTTTTGTTTTGTTTGCTTAATTTCTTTTATACATCGTTCTAGCTTTATTATAGTATTTGAATAGCACATGTGGGAATGATTAGATAATTCTGTTCTTTAAATGATATAAATTTTGTGCATTCTGAGTTATAATATGAATGAAATATAATACTTTTAGGTGAATCTAGCGCCAGATTGTTGCTATGGTAAACAAATACTAGAGTCAATTTTAAAGAATGCATTTATTCTATTGTGGTTTATGCGCTGTCGGCGAAGTATATTTAATTCAATCCAATTAAGTTTAAATGAAATGCAAGAAAAAATGCGTATAATTTAATATTCCGTACAAGGAAGTCATGTGGTGTACATATCATATTTTTTAAAAATGAAAGAAAGAGAGAAATTTAAAAAAAAAAAATCTATAAACCACATTTGGCGTTATTATCGCTTCAAAAGAAAAGATGCCGAATTTCAAAACGCGAAAATATGTAAATTCGTGTATATCTTAGAAAATTTTGAGTAAAAAATTCTAATTTTTTGCAGATATGCTTAAAAATACACCTACTTTAAGATGATGGTAAAAATTTTATAGGTTATAATTTAAATTTTTTTCGAAAAATTTATAAAAATTATTTAAAAATAGAAATTTAAAAAATAAAACACAAAAAATGGGTAAATTTTATTTGGAATGAACCTAAATTTCGAAATGTGAGAGAAAAAATAATAAAAGTTTAATAAAAAAAGAGATATTAATAACTATTTACTAAGTTCAATTAACAATGAGGAGCTAAAATTTTGAAAGCTATAAAACTACTCACAGGATTTTTACAAAACTTGGTATTCTGGCATGATTTGAGTCGTAGAATCGAAATATGGAAAAAAAAAAAAAAAAAAAAAAAAAAATGATATGTTATTTCAGAAAAAGTACGATTTTGTGTCAAAATACCTATGTTAGAATAGTGCTATATATAAATCTAATATATATCCTAAGTTGCGCTTTCGAGACATGAAAACGCAGTTTGAATTTTGTCAATCGGCCCAGTAGAACGGGAGATATAGCACTGTCCCATTTATTTTTTTTGAGCAGTGTACATATGTATATAATCTTTATTTAACTAAGAATATTGTTTTTCAACTATTTATACTGCATTTTATTTTATATTTTTCTTGTATTCTATATAAGTTACTTTTTGACGAATACTTCAACACCAATCAGATGTCATCTCAGAGCTCAAGTGACCCCTTTCTACATCTCAGCCAAAGAAAGTAACAATACATATTCTTTGTCTCAGCTTCGCCCAGCTCAAGCATTTCTCTACCTTCAGCGCTCTTATTAGCATCTAAATCAAGACAGCCTGAACACAGCACGTAATTATTACTGCTTGCTATTAATCGCAGCTTAGAGAGGAACTTGGAGCAAAAGAGCTCTGTGTCGTCGGTGGGTCAGCGCCCCTCTCTTGGTCGGCTGCAGGCCCGCTTCCGCCGGCCCTGGCTGTGGGGTTACTTAAAAAATCTTGTTTGTCGACGACGTTTGGTAACTTTGGCAGATTTGAAAGACAGTATCACTCTGCATGTGAGAAGCATCTCAATCGACCCATTACGTTCAGCAGTTGAATAAGCTGTCCACAGACTCCAGATTTTACATCTTGAAGAAGGAAACCATTTTGAGCAGCTTCCCTTGCATCGATAAGGTCTTTGTTATATGAATGTTTGGTACGTTCCAATAAAATGTGTTATAAAGTGTATTTTGTGTTATTTCAGCACATGATCTGTTGTATAGCGCCACCTGTCGATGCTATATGTATATATGTGTGTGTTTGTGTGTGCAAGATGTAAAATATGTAACTCAAAATTATAATTTTAATTAGGAATAACCCCGTAATTCCTCATTTATTTTGATATTTCCCCTTTCTGTTCTAAAGGTAGAAATTGTTTATATTTTTTCTGGCCTGCGTCTTGCCAAAATAATCCGCTTCATTCCATCTTATTTAATATATAAAAATTTACCGTATGAATTACTAATCGAAAATAAAGATGTGTATGCACCAACTGAAAAAGCTAACACATTGCTCGGAAATGGTCTGATGATTACCACAATGTGAACAAGTAAAATTATGACATCCATTTTAAAGTGATTTTAAATCTGATGACTTAGTTATGTATGAAGAATTTCGATAGATCAGAAAACTTTCTTTTCCTTTTCCAAGGCCTTACAAAATTTTGAAACAATATTCTGAAGTTGCTTTTTAAATAGCCAAACCAAATTATTTTACTAAAAAGAAATCCAAACTAGTTTCCGTAAATAAGGATAAATTTACCTGCCCTGTATTTAATCCAATAAAAGGTATTACTATAGACAAATATTTTATGTTTAAAAAAAAAATCTGAATTTCAAGTTTTAAATTCGTAACAAAGGTTCAAAGGGGCGTTTTTTTAAATTTTTTTTAACGTTTTGTGTATTACCTTTATTTATTAAATATCATGTTTTTTTCACTTAAACCATAAAATTCATTTCAATAGTCGCAAATGTATTCAATAATGTGGTAAAATAATTTTAAAATAAGCCTATCTTTAGAATTTCCGGTACATAGCTCCGCGCGCTGGAGAGAGAAAGGTTTTTTTTTTTTTTCTCCCAGTAGAGTGTTGCCATTGCTCGCTTTTAAATCGTTGAGTTTGTTAATGAAAAATTCGTTCAAGTGTTACAAAATATGAAATCGATAATAAAAGAAATTCCATATTTAAAATTTGGTCTTCCACATCCCCATATTCATAGGAGGATTACGTGATTCAAAATTCGATGGCTCTGTACCGTTGTTTTATCACAATGCGAGAAATATACATATATTTATGCAGAATTTTCATTATTTAATTTCTTCAAATATAATGCATAACTCTAACATTTGGTGGCAAGAGTTTGAGAAGTGATTCGCCGTTTATAGTTATTCAAAGCAAAATCGCAAAACGAAAACAATAGTCCTTCAGGGACAAAACCTCTTTGGACATAAAAAAAAAAAAAAAAAAAAAAAAAAGTGTTTTTGCATCCGCGAACGGGTTGAAACTGACGATTGGAATTTATTAAAGGAAATATTTTCAGCTTACGATTTTAATTCAGAAAATATTCCATTTCATAATTTTTGTGCAGTTACATACAACAGTTTTAAAGATATTGATAAATATTTTCCTCAAAAACCAAATTAGTTTTTGCATTACATTTAAGTGACAAAATTTGTATTGCGTCTTTGCGGGCTACCAGAGACCAAGCGGTCGGAACACTGGTAAGTTAGTTTGGGGTTCGAATCCCGTCGAACAGGCTGACTGCAAGGGCGTTTTCATGATTTTTCTCATGTGTAACGTGTAAATGAGCCAGTTTCTTTTAGAACTTATGACACGCGTGTCATAAAGGACACTTGAACTGAATTTTGGGTGACACACATCACACGTTTTCAGAGCCGCCGACGGAGATACAAAATTGCATAATAGAAAAGTATTCCTCTCTTGCAAAAGTGTCGTCAATTTCAACATGTACTACGCTTATGAGAGAATGTTCGAGTGCATTCTTGGCAGACTGATGATACGGATAGAAGACGAATGAATCTATATGACACGGCACCAGGATTAAGCTAGGATTTTTCCGAATTTTGAACACCGAGCTTAAATCCTCGCCATCACTGCCTTGGAAAGTCCTCCACGAAGCCATCGTTCTCTTAAGCAGATAGCCTTCGAGTGCTTTGCAATAATCAAACAAACGAAACCAATCTTATTAAATCTTTAAGCTTTGTCAGAGCAATGTCACATGTTACTGTCTATTCAAAATATAAATTCACTTCAAAATTGGATTTTCCTAGCAAGAAAGTTATTTCCAAATTCAAGTTCTCCTCAGAAACCAGAAATTGCCAGTAATGTGCTCAGATTTACAGGCAGAATCCTCGTCCATATTTTAATTATTCAAGATATAATGTTACAATTTTGCTGAAAACTGGAGTCTTGTTTAAGAGAAAGAACTTCTGTGATGATAATATTCTTGCAGATTGCCAGGGCTTTCGTCTTTGCTCGTGGCACTATTTGAATAGCATTTATCATTAGACACGACAATAACAACAACATCATATTCCCAGACCATTTCTACCCTAGATCTTATTTGCCTCAAAATCTGGTCTGGAGAAATGTTCAGGCTCCACCTTTCGGACATCCAAATTCACAATATCCAGCACTGAATTATAATTCATTCCCATCCTATCAAAATCAAATTTCACCTAAAAGATAACAATATTCTAATTTAATGTTAAGGTAGGGAATAATATTTTCCAACTTTTATAGATGCAAGCAGGTGCACACAAAATTTTCAATATGATTTCTGGTGTTGGTGTATTTAATTACAGCAAAGCACACTAGGGCTATCTGCCAAAGGGGAGGGATGCCTTTCGTGGAGGACTTTCTAAGGGAAACTGGCTCGTATACACGTTACACATGGGGAAAACCACGAAAACACCCATGGAGCCAGCCCGTTCGCGGGATTCGAACCTCGGACCGAACTACCAGTGTTCAGCGATTTTACCGCTCGGCCGCTGGTGGGCCAATATGATTTCTTAAAATACTTTAAGTTGTATTGATAATGTTTAAACTCTCAAAAAATAAAATTCAGGAAAATTATTGTCTGGATAATACTAGAGGTTTTCCTGTAACTAAATTAACTAAACTATCATGCAAAATTGGAAGATTATGTGAAGAATGGAGGATTATGTCTGGATAATACTAGAGGTTTTTCTGTAACTAAATTAACTAAACTATCATGCAAAATTGGAACATTATGTGAAGATATGGTATTTTATAAATTCTAATTTAAATTATTTATTGTTGTTTTCGTCTTGTGTTTTTTTGTTTGAATGACAACTGAATTTTACTGATTACGAAGTATCAGTTTAAGAGGATTATAAGTAAAGGTGTGCATATTTATGAGAAAATACTGAAAATGAAAAGGACTATTTTAAAAAGGTGGAAAATAATGAAGTGTGAAAATTTCTGTATAAATGAACAGTTGAAAGAATTATTAAATAATTGTAGTCATATATTTTCAAAAATTAAATATGATTTCGGTTCTATTAATATTGAACTTCCAAAAGTAATACTGACTTCCGAACTTCCTGTCGCCTGTAGACCGCATAGCGCATTCTCTAAGGATAATAATGAAATTAAAAAACAAATAGAAGAATTATTACATGCAGGTAATCCTAAAACCATCATCTAGCTCCTAAGTTGCCCCTGTAACTTTAACCTAAAAAAGAGATGAAAATACAAAAATTAGATTATGTATTGACTATAGGAAATTTAACCAAATTACTAAAACAAATGCTATAATAAACCAATTAGCAAATGCAAAAGTGTTCTCTACATCAGATTATTAAAGTGTTCTATACATTAACATCTGGTTATTGGCATATAAAATTAAACGAAAAAGATACTAAAAAATTAGCATTCGCAGTAAATTTTGGTGTTTATGTGTTTGTAGAGACATTAGGTTATTTCGAAGTAGGAGAGATGAAAAAATAAGCAATGCCTTCTCCGGGACTCGAACCACTGACCTCTCGAATACGCACCGAGCTTGCTAACCACTACACCACGAAGGCATTCTAAGAAGGCGGGAGAAATACCTTACATACTCCCCTTTTTAAAAGGCGACTGGGGATTAGGAGACCCAATCGCTAAATTCTGGTAGTGAAGAATCATCATTAACCAACTTTTAGTTCGAGCGCCACTGTAGAGTTATTACGTTATTTCGAAGCAGAAGAGATGACCAACTGTTTTTCAGAGAGATGTTGGATAAATTTTTAATAAGTATCAAATTCGGTTTGATTTAAATTATTTTGATATTTTCCCAAAATTTTAAAGCACATTTACAATATCTTAAAATTAATATTTGATTTATAGATTTTCCCAGATATCAAATATTAATTTTAAACAACGTAAAATTAAAACACTCAAAGTTCCGCTTTTGAAAAAAGAAACGATGAGTTTCCTGCGACATTAAGTTCAAGAAGCAAAATATCAATCCAGTATTGATGTTATTAAAAAATTACAATCTTCTAAAAATGTTAAAAAATTACAAAGAAGTTTTTGGAAGTATTATAAATTTATTCCAAACTATGTAAAATTAGAGCTTCTCTATCAAATTTGCTTAAAAACGATACTTCATATAAATGGATAACTGAATGCCAAATAGCCTTTCAAAATTTAACATATGTTTCGATTTCTAACCCCATTTTGACACTATTCCAAAATGTCCCTGTCATATACTATTTCTAGTATCTAAAGAAGCTCTTGGTACAGTTTCAAAATAAGTGTTCCCATATGGTAATTTATACGTTAGCTTTCCATTTTCGAAAATTAAGATCTTCGGAAAGAAATTATACAATTACTGAATTGGAAAGTTTAGTATTTCTAGATGCTATAATAAGTTTTAATGCTATTTGCATGGAAATCATTTTGCTATATATGCTGATCATGCTGCTTTAGTTTGGCTTAAAATGTAAAACATGCTACAAGTAGATTATTTCGATGGTTTTAAATATTACCTATGTATGATTTTGATACAAAATTTAAGAATTCTAGTTCTTCTAATGCCGACATATGATATGTTAATTGGTATCCTCTTTGCCAACATTTGTGTGATCTCTTCAATATTATTCGGCAGGAATTATACAAGATATTAAAAATTATTATAAACAATTTTAACTTTTGGCACAGAAAGGGCACATATAAAAATTAAAATGAAGAATAACGACGCTATTGCTAGTTTAATTATAATTTTGAGTTACATATTTTATATCTTGCATATCAGTCGACAGGATATGCAGGATATAAAATATGTAACTCAAAATTATAACTTAAACTAGCAATAGCCTCGCAGTCTTCATTTTAATTTGTATATCTCCCCTTTCTGCTCTAAAGATAGAAATGTTTTAAAATAATTTATCTGGAATGCGTCTTTCCAAACTAATCCTCATCATGCCGTCTTATGTAAACATAGCATTCCTCATCTTTTTTCACCAACGAGGTTAAAGGACATTTTAACTACTTTTCTAAACTCTAGAATGGACTAGAGTATACACTGATGACTCTAAACTACGAGACAACACTGGGGCTTGTGTATACAGTAAACTTTTTTCCCCATGTACTTCTGTGGGACACTTCATGTCGAATTTTGATGCAGAGATCCTTACAATCTCACTGGCTCTGGAAAACCTCAAGATAAAGATGGATTGTTTCTCTAAAGCAGTTATTCTTGTCGATTCCAAAGCAGCCATCCAGACTGTAGTTATAAATAATGACGCAAATACCCAGATTATCTCAGAAATAAGACAAACCTTCAGATTTCTTTATAAACACTACAAAAGAATCGTTTTTCAATGGATCCCTTCATATGTAGGTATCGACGGTAACGAAAAGACAGACTCACTAGCCAAGAGAGGAACACTTGCGCTAGAAGAAAGCAAACACATCATCTAGAGTCACTTAAAAATATTTTTTTGAGAAATTAATGGATACTCTTAAATCTTACCAGGCAGCAAAAGCAACAGGCAAATACTAAGCATTCCAAACTTCATAACATTCAAGACGCGTGGAAAAGTTTTGTCGAAAATCCCGTAAAGAGGCTGTGACAAACTTCAGACTGCAAGCAGGTCACAATTGCATGGCATATCATCTTAATAAAATTGGCATCCTTCCATTTAGTATATGCCAAATCGGCAATTCCGGCATCAAGAATGCAAAGCATCTTCTTATATGCCCAGAACTAGATAAAGAGTCTCAGAAACGTGGTCAGATAAGTAAACTATACTGGAATGCCAGAGCTTGTAAAGTTTACATCTCTTATTTTCCTTTCCTTGTTGCTTAAATTTTAAATTCTTACTTTTGTTCCCATATTCATTTATTCTGATTCTTACTTTATAAATGTTTGTTCTTTTTTATAATTTATCATTGTTCTCGTGTGACACTGGAGATGTTTTATATGTTTGGATTGATCTTTCCAATAAAGCCATATGTAACAACAACATAATTCTGCATCATGCTTACCATGATAGAGGGATTCCTCGTGAAATTTCCAAGGTTATTGACTTCATTTCTTCTTCCAAACTTTGCCCATATTTTCCCGTACATTGCAAAGTCCATTAATTGTGCTCTGAAATAGCTTTTTTTTCTAGAGTCCAAATGTACAATATTCTATAGTGAAACGTAAGCAGACTTCGTGTGAATACGTTGTTATCTGTATCTTATTTTTTTTTTTTCAAGAAATGCAGTGATTCTTTTCAAAGTATGACTCTTGCTTTGTCTTCATGAAGTTTTACTCATTTAAAATCATTGAGATAAAGAAACGGAATTTTTGTAAATATTGGACATAAAAATCGCATAAATTTCTCGCATTGTGGCAACGGTACATAGAGCCATCGAATTTTGAATGACATAATTCTTCTACGAATATAGGCATGTGGAAGACCAAATTTGAAATTTGGAATCTGTTTTATTAGCGATTTCATATTTTGTAAAACTTTACCGAATTTTCGATTAACAAACTCAAGGATTTCAAAGCGAGTCATGGCAACGTTGTACAGAAAAAGCATATTTATCTCCAGCGCATAAGTCTCTGTATTGGAAATTCAAAGATATTGTAACGTCTGAACACCCGTGTTGAGTGAAAGGAAAGAGCAGTTGTCTTTTAAATATTTATTTTAAAACTTAATAAGAATTTCTTGATTACTAATAAATAAAATAATCAACCATTTCAGCCATAATACAAACAATGGCCGCTGAATGCAGCCATGACGCTGCATTGCATCTTCTTCCGAGTCTTTCACTACATAAAAAGCTCACACAAAAACACCTCTGTTTCGTTTTGTTAAACGTCTTGTCGGAAAATACCTGGAATGGGGTAATTACTATGTGTCCGGAAACCGCACCAGAGGATTTCCGCAACACATTTCCTCAAAATTCTAACTAACAATTAGTCTCTGAACAAAACAGGAAGTTCTTCTCATTAAGCATATGTGTGTCAGAGGTGTGTATATGTTACAATATGCTCATTTTAAAACTATTTTGCTATATTGCTATTGAACTGAATTTTATGGTTTAAGTGCAAAAAACGTGAATTAAGTCAATTTGTGCACTAACTTCATGTCTTTTTGTCGAGTGGGACCAAAAGTAAACTTTCAGTTTTGTGCAACGAAAAATCTGCCTTCCTGCCCGCTAGCCGAATTGCTTGTTTTTGCGTAGAAACTCTAATTTTAACTGTAAAAATTATTTTCAACTGTTTTAATGAAAACTCCAATAAATATTTTAATTATTAAAGAGTGCGTTTACACCTTTCGAATCTCTTGATTCATTAAGCTACAAACGATGCGATACCAGCCTGGAAATAGCCTGTAGAGTCACTTGGCAAATACACTCTAGCCAGTGAATTAGAGGCCCAAGATCAATAATTTATTGGACCACCTTTTGCACGGATAACTGCTCTGATTCGTTTGCGCATCGAGTCTATATGCTTCTGGAGTGCATTTACGTCCAGAGAATACCATGCATTGGCTGTGCAGCTTTATAGATCTTGTAAATTAGACGGAAGAAGAGAATACTGACGGATGCGTCTTTCCACCCTATCCCATACATTTTCTATGGGTTAAGATTCGGGCTATGCGGTGGCCAGGGAAGGTGTTAGAAGTCAGACGGATGTTCAGCGAACCAATTTTGAACACTTCTGGCACAATGTATAGTTGCATTATCGTTCATGAAGTATCCGTCGCCATCTGGGTAAAAATGCAACACTGCAGGGTGCACTTGAAACTACCAGTATATCTAGGTATCTCCAAGGCTATTTGTTACCCTCAAGGAACATCAGGGCACCACTTCCATACCAGCAAAACATGCCAGGTGATGACCACGCATGCGCAGTTTAGCCGAATGGCGTCTCTCTCACGAGACTTACATTAAAAGGACTGATAGTAAGGAAGTAATGAAAGCAACCAACTGTATGCCAGCATAATGATAAACGTGGTTCTATTTCTATTTTTGTGTTAACTATGTGTTTTGTTCGTGTGTTAATAAACTGTCCGTGTTGTTTAATGTCTGTTATATGCAGTGTCCACATACGTTCACGTCTACATTAAGCAGGAAATATATATGCAGAACCCACGCAGCAGTAATGTATGACACCCTATATCGTAATACTCCCACTAGACCCTTGCACAGTGCGAGTAAGGCAAGATGGATTCATAACATTATGGGGTTCTCGCCAAATTCGACGCTTTCCATCAGTACAAAATAAGGTGTAGTGTGATTTATTAGACTACATTACCCGCTTCCAATCCTTAAGAAGTTATCACACATGGCTACAGTCCCTGATAGATGGGACTTTTCTGAGAAACGAGATTCTGGTAGGACTGATTTAAACGGGAGCATTCCTAGAAAAAAGAGCCCCGCCTAGCTAGCTTGCGGCCACGCGAGATTTTTTTCAAATTTCACCGAAAATGTCTCGGCTGCACCTTAGTCGCGGGTAGAGACAACTTAATCAGACGAATGTTCTGCTTCTGAAGCCTTGCGTGATCCCGATCTGAGCGATAAGCGATTAGTGTTTGGCGTTCAAGTCTTTGTAGTAAGTGAAAATGGTAACATAGCTACGTAGGTTTCCTGGAATTGTGCGAGTTCTGAGAATTGTCCCTTTCGACGTCAAGTCCCGTAGCCGAAACATAATGTGATGGGAACTTAAGATGTCCACTGTCTTCTTTCGCGAAACCGCTGCAAACGAATTCTTGCATATGTCGGATAGGAATGAGTGGTTTTCTCACAGGCACCCGACTATGCATTCATATCCTCTGCAATTCTCTGCGCATGAGCTGAAATGTGTCGGGAAGACCCTTAGTTGACGATCTGTGTCAGTTTGAAACACAGTAGAGGCTCTGTTCTGCCGTACAATTCGTCGGAGACGACACCGATCACTCTCTTGGAAAACTGTGCACGAACCGCAGTTACGTGTTCTAGAGAAGGACTGTGGGTTCTGATGTCAGCTTTTGAAAACCTTTGATATGGCTGCTTTGGAGAACTCAGTGAGATTTGTTGTCTTCGAAATCGAGGTTCTTGCTAAACGGGCACCAACAATAAGCCCTTTTTCAAATGGTGAAACATCTGTCGTTTTTCCCATTGTACTTCATTCATCGTGAAAAGCACTCTTACACCTTACTTATACTAGTATTCTAGCCACGTTATAACCCACGTCATAAAAAAAAATTGTCTACTTCATCTCTTCCACGCATTCAAATGAAAATCTCAAAGGTTTCTAATTCATTGGTCAGTGTGTGTAAATTGGATTTTATATACCTTATGATGAGAAATTTTGTCAATGATAGATTCATTATAATGTAACGTGAAAGTCCAAAATTTAGAAAAATTCTGTTAAAAAACATTTACAGTATCATAATAGGAGGTTTGTAACAAAACTAAATAATTTTAAATTTGAAATAAGTGAAAATCGAAAAAATAATACTAACTGCTGCTGTAAATACCAGCCGTTAGGTGACGCTTTTGGTATCCTGTCTTTGAAATATATCCCCCCCCCCTGGGCAGTAAGAAATGCAGTAACAAAAGTGTAAAGCCTGATAATTCTGAATACGTGTCTCTAACAGTTCTATGCTGTATTTGAAAAGTTCATCCACAAAGTAAATAGCGCTTAGATTTAAAAACGATTAGCAATTTGTTTTCATTTTTACTTTACTACAAAAAAGTCTCGGAACTTTAAGCTGCTTCAGCATATTCACCATGCGAATTAAGGCACGTGGCATTTCTTGGTAATAATTGCGCTTCTTAAAATTCGGCCACTTGAGACCTGAAGCAGTTCTGGACATTTACCTTGATCATCTCTTGCAAAATGTTGGCGTGCAAGAAATTTCTTGAGCTGAGAAACCAAATGGAAGCCGGATGGAGATAGATCCGGACTGTAAGGAGGGTGGCAGAACGGTTCCTAACGCCTAAAATAGTTATCACAAAAAAGAAAAAGTATAAAATGATTTTAATAAGTCCAAATACATTTCATAAAAATATTCAATATTTCTAACTGACCATCTCGTGATTTTAATACATGCGTATTTAAATCAATCACATTAAAAAGCAGAAAAAATATTTTTAAGAACTATGTTTATTGATTTTAAATCATTTAATTTATTATTTAGTAAACTTCCAGATTAGAATTGAAAGTATTTTACACTGAATGGTAGCACGTTGGCGCTTGTAAGATAAAAGGATTTTATTTTCGGCAGCGGCAACATGTTGCTTTCATAACATCAAGTTTGTTAGTTTAAATTGAAAGATAAATATCTTACATTTTCCCGAATGGCGAGAGTCTCGCGGACTGGAGATAAAAGTTTTGATTTTGAATAGCGTTGCCAGTGCTCGCTTTCAAATCGTTGAGTTTGTTGACAAAAATTTCATTAAAGTTTTACAAAATATGAAATAAGTAATGTAAGTGCACATGTTCTGGAGGAGGATTACATTATTCATATTTGATGGTTCTAGGTACAGTAGTTTTTTCACAATGCGAGGAACATACACGCAGATTTTTCTTAATTAATTTTTTTTAAATAATAAAGGACTATAATATTTGGTGGCAACAGTTTAAAAGTGATATGCTTTTTATAGTGACGTTATATTAAACTGTAAGAATCATTCATATTAATAAATTTGATTTTAAGTTTAATACTAAGACTATTTATTTATTTATTTATTTATTTATTTTTTTATTTTGGTTGAATGGAAATGCTAGTAACATTAAATATAGCAAAAATTAATTCTGTAAATGACATGTTCTAAAAACTGTGAACTGCAATAACACACCACGAAGTCCTTTTTAATTCGCAAAGTCTATTCCAAATTATGTACCCGAATCGAGCCTAGTTACTTCTTTGATTTATATTTAAACAATATGTCTATTTATTATATGATCATAATAATGAGTTATAAAGAAATAAATTAATATGCAAAAGAATTGCATAAAATTTAAATACTATCGGTATAGTAAAAAATTATCATACCTGTCTCAGGCATCTTATAATATGATTAGTCTCCTTTTAGGAAAGCAAAATCTTAACGTTAATGATTCCTTGTGGTTGTGGTTTCATTTTATTAAAAGTCATATCAGGTTTACGAATCATTTCATGTGTATTGATCACTTATTACTGCAGATTAAAATTAAAGGTGTTACGCATCTCTTGCACAATCAGTTAATTTATATATCGCTTAGAAGCATAATAGCTAATTTGCTCGGAAGTGTGATGGCTAAAAATTCCTAGTTTCATCCTGAGTTCGATTCTGGAGTGAATATTTACTTTCATCATATACAACACAAACCAGTTGCTTATAAAAATTTGCCAAATTTACCTGCTAAAAATTATCAGCATTGATGAAAGCAGACTGAATATCTATTTCGAATTCATTGAAGAGTTTTCACTAAATTTGGGAAGACGAGAAGTTTTAATTTCTTTGGTGTGCAACAGAGAATGTTCGGAAAGGTCTCTGCAGTTTGATTTTATTGCATATTGATTCTGTGCGTATACATCCAAACATAAAATTCTTTAAAATAAATTATATAACATTATGAAAACAGCTTCTGCACAGAGGGCAGTGTCACCCTCCCTGTGCAGAATTAATAAACATAATTCGGAGGCAAATTTCTAATTAATAAATCATTTATTATACTTTAATTAGGTAAATAAAAACATAGCTTTCCCTTACTTTACATGCAAATTTTGCGAAGATTCAATAGCTAATGAATACTTTTCAGCAGTCGCCCAAACGGTATAGTGGTTAAGGTCGCTGACTGCCGTGCCGAAGGGCTGAGTTCGAATCCCGGAGAAGGCATGAAAGCTTTTAAATGTATAGTGTCTGTAGGGCATGAGGGCACTCTAAATATGCGGCGAACCGAAAATCCTCTCGAGAGGTTCAGGCTAGGGTAAGAGGGGCGGGAGACTCTCAGAACCGTCCCTCTGGAGCACCCTCTGTTAAAACTGGATTGCAACTGAGCAAAGTCGCACTGTCACCTGTAAGATGCTCAAGGCGGTTACCAACGACAGCCGTAAACTTACTCTCTTTGCCACGAGGAATTTCTTGGGCTTGGGTTGACTATAGGTCAGACAAGTGAGCAGTAGCAGCAAAAACAACTTTTCAGAACCTAAGTGACTTAATATTTAGAATTCTTTCTTGATTATAAATGTGTCTTACCTTCTTTAACCTTTAAAGATTGTAAAGTTCGTAAATGTTTCATTTAAAAAGACGGGAAACAGGAATGCACTTCTATCCCCTTTGAGATGGAAAGAGAACTACCAAGACTTTTGAAACCTTCCCTTTAGAGAGTCGTTAATTTTAATTTAAGTATGTAAGGATTATGTTAATTTTATTAACAGTGAAATTATGAGTTAAATTTCCTTTCCTATCAATTCTTAACTTCAACTTACCACTTCTGGCCGGAACGTACTTTCAGAATCACGTCTGAATACATAATGAGGAAGAGCGGTATTTAACCGCGAAGTTCTTCGGTCTTAGTGAGAGGAATACCAGGTATTTTGGCTGCACGCGTCCGCCTTTTTAGGCTACTCTCTCGTAAGCTATTATTACGCTCGGCCGTACTTTAGGCCCATGATAGCTTCGCAGTCTATTAACGTTAAGGGGCCAACTCCGTTAGAATTTAGATAGCTTCGGCTATATCCCTTTAGTTAAGATTAGTTTAGTTTAATTCTTAGTTTCTTAAGTTCAAGCACAAGTGTCGGCTTTACTGTACACTCCAAAACGGAGTTTTGTTAAACTTTAGTTGGAATAATAAAGGGCTTGTTTACACTTCTATCTTGTTGTTTCCTGTCAAACGAACTCAAGCGATTATTCGCTTATCAGTTCTTAAGATTTTTCACTTCCAACAATAACTTAGAATTACATAGTGAGGAACGTTACAAGATAATTGGAAATACAAAGGAATTTTTTTCGATTTCCTGCTAACTTTTATCTCTAAACTAAAAAAATCCACAAAGTTCTTATTCTATAGTGGAATGAAAGAACATTAACTTTTGCAAAAACTACCTTATATTGGAAACAGAGCTTCGTAGCAAATATTTCTATTCTAATCAATTTTAGTTTGTTTTTAAACTGAATATAGTTTAGAATTACATGTATTAATTAACAGTTTTAATTTATATACGAAAATAATTTTGACCATTCGTTTCATGCTGAAATCTGCATTTCGCATTCATTTTTTTTTTATGAAAATCGAGTAAAAATTTTAGTTATATATACATGTATATTAAACAAATCCCCTTGCATTTTTGCGATATTAGCAGATTTTTTTTCTTTTCAATTTGAGTATTATTTTTAATGTTCTCATATAGTTAAAAAAATATTTGATTGATTTTTTCCCTTTTGTACTGTAGTAAATATTTCATCATTCAAACTATATCACTGTTCATTTTTCTTTCCAGCATTTTTGTAATAATAGCATTCTTTTTCCTTTTTTTAATGCGTGTCTTTTAGTTATCTTTTGTTAATATTGTTACGAATTTGGTATTTAAAAAGCTAATGTTAGTTCAATTATAAATTAAATGGTTTTATTTCTTGCGCAGTGCAGCGCATGACGAATATTAAAAGAAAGCTAAGCCGGAAAATTGAAAATACAAGAGCGCGTGCATTAAATAAATATCTCTTTTTGATTTCGAGAAAGTACTAGAAAATTCTAGGGCGTGATTTTAAAATCTTATAAAAGGAGGAAAACCTCTCAGTTCGTTGTAGTTGCTTAGTTTGTTGTTGTTTAGAAAACTGCTCTTGTTGACTGTAGCGAATTCGCGGATTAGCTTTCTTTAGCTGTTTTGAATTAAGTTCTATTGAACGTTTGAGTAGTTAGAAGATAACTACTGTAATAGATTGTGATACTGCACGATTATTTGAGGACATTTAATCATATTTGTTGTGATAGTAACAAATTTTCTTCATTTTTCATCGGACTTGTGCATTCATTTCGTAGCGAACCCGTACGCACGCAACAATTTTTGGTCTCAGGAGTGGGATTTGAATGCCAATAACAAGAGCGATGGAAGAGCAATTAAGATCTTAGCCTATGCCTCGTTGAAAGAAGATATGAAATCTAATTAGGAAAAGATTGAAGCGGGACAGGAAGAAATGAAAGCAGGACAAGAATCTGTTAAGGAAGAGATGAAGCTATTCAAGCTGGTCAATTAACTTTTAAAGACGAAATAAAAGTTGTTTAGGAATCTGTTAAAGAAGAAATAAAAGCCGTACAAATAAAGATTGAAGAAAGTCAATACGAAATGAAAAGAGAAATTGCCTGCATAATAGAAACCAAATTCGATGCTATGGAAGGCAGAATAGATGTGGTTGAAAATAAAGCTGGGCAAATTGAAGAAAAAGTTTCTTCCGTACAAGTTCAAATTGAAGAAAGAGTTTCTTCGGTGAAAGAAGAAATAGAAGAAAGAGTTTCTTCTGTAAAAAAAACATATAGAAGAGGGAGTTTCTGCCGTCGAGCAACAAATTGATGATAGGGTTTCAGCCGTTGCGAAAGAAGTCGATACTTTAAAGAAATTCGTAGCGACGGCAGGGAGCAGTTCGGATGGTTTTAAAATTTTATCAGTGCTTGCTCATCCCTCTCTGAAGCTATCCACATATGATGGGAAGACCTGGCAGGTGTATAAGACACAATTTTCTATCGTGGCGGATGCGAATTGATGGGATTCCCAAGCTAAGGCCTGTCATTTCGCCGCTTCTTTAAGAGCAGACGCAGCGGATATCCTTCAGACTCTTCCCGATAGCAAAAGGTTAGATTTCGAAGCTCTGTCCGGCGCCTTGGAGCTGCGCTTTGGGGAGAAGTGTTTAAAAGACTACACCAGGCTCCAATTAAAATCTCGTCAACAGAAGCCTACCGAAACACTTCAGGAGCTCGCCACGGATGTTGAGAGGCTGTCCCATCTCGCGTTTTCGGAATGCCCGACAGAAACAAGGGAAATCCTGTCCTTGCAGTACTTTATCGACGGCATCCGGGATACTGAAATACAGAAAGCTCTGCGAATGGCGAATTTAAAAGATTTAAAAAGCGCTCTAGTGTACGCCATGAAATTCTAGGCAGCCCAGCAAGCAACTCGTAGAGACCGCCACCCAATCAGAGCTGCTCATGTCCAGGAGCGAAGGGATCAAGTCACTGTTCGTCTACACGATATAACCAGATATTTCTTCTCAATGACTTGAGAAGAAATATCAGTGAAAAGAAACCGACCTTAAAATGTTGGAACTGTGGAGCTGAAGGACACATACGGCGGAACTGCAGAACACCCAAGAGCACGGATGTTAAGACCGCTCCTAGCAAGTAACAGGGAAACTAATTGGTGGCCATCTCGCGGGGCGGAGGTTGCCAGATAACCAAAAGCCCCAGCTTAAGGCGCTTCAGATTTCTGCAGTGAGAGGCGGCAGTAATGGACTTTTCATAATAGGACACGTTAATGGAGTTCCCTGCAACATGACGATAGATACAGGAGCCAACGTTACCATCATCCGAAAAGATTTGGCTCAACAACTGGGAAACAAACTTATCTGGACGCCGCCCTGCGTTACTCTCCAGACTGTGTCCGGTGAGAAGATCGACATCGACGGAAAAGTAAATGTTAACATCACGTTTGGAAGTGCCGCTTACCATCACACGGCATATGTAGCAGAGATCTCTGATTTTTGCATACTCGGATTGGACTTTCTAAGGAAATACAATTTTTCCTTCGACTTTAAAAATTACCAATTGCATTCTACGTCTGAGGACATAGCGTTATTTGGAGTTAATGATGAAGAAGTTAAATCTGTCCATAAAATCATAGCACAAGACAATATCACAATACCGGCGAAAACAGAAATTTTACTTCCTGGATCCATAGCCGAAAACAGAAATTTCCGCTACGGCATCATAGAATATCCTAATAACTGTAATAGCCCAAAAGGAGTACTAGTAGCCTCAACATATGTCGACCTATCCAGAACGGTTATCCCGGTGAGAAACGCCAATGTAACTGAGAAGGTGAGAATTATTAAGAAAGGTGAAGTGGTTACAGCATGTACTCCAGTAACCAGCGTTGAAAGAAAGAGTAACATCCAAGAATCCGTGTCTTCAGAAAGAATTACATCAGAGTTACTTCAGAATGCGCAATTAAACGACGAAGAGAAGAATGCTGCCGATCGCGTCATTAAAGATCTTCAAGTTGTTTTCTCCCTTTCGTCTTCTGACGTGGGTCGAACTAGTTTGACACAACATAGAATCGATACCGGCGATCATCCCCTGATCGAGCAACATCCAAGACGTCTACCGTTTGCTAAACAGGAAGAGGTACGAACACTTTTAAAGGATATGGAAGAAGACGATGTCATCGAGCCTTCAGCAAGTCCATGGGCATCTCCCATCGTCCTAGTCAGAAAGAAAGACGGCTCAACAAGATTTTGCGTCGACTATCGCCGGTTGAATGAGGTTACGAAGAAAGACAGTTACCCTCTTCCTAGAATTGACGACATTTTAGACACTCTTTCTGGAAGCAAGTGGTTCTCAACACTTGATTTAAAGAGTGGGTATTGGCAGGTAGAAATACAGCCTGAAGACCGAGAAAAGACGGCATTTACTACGGGGCAAGAGCTTTGGCAATTTAAAATGATGCCGTTTGGACTGTGTAATGCGCCGGCAACATTCGAACGTCTTATAGAGACAGTTTTGAAAGGCCTTTCCTACGAAGCCTGCATGATATACCTGGACGACATCATCATCGTCGGAAAGAGTTTTGAAGAACATTTAGAAAATCTTAGGAAGGTGCTTCAGAAACTGAAAGAAGCCAATCTGAAGCTGAGTCCCGCTAAATGCAAATTGTTCCGAAAGGAAGTGTCTTACCTGGGACATATCATCTCTGCAGAAGGTGTGCGCACGGATTCTGAAAAGGTATCAGCGGTTAAATCCTGTAAACGTCCCGAAAATGTCCGTCAGCTGAGAAGCTTCCTAGGGCTTTGCACCTGCTATAGATGATTCGTGAATGACTTTTCTTCCATCGCAAGATCCCTTCACAAGCTGACAGAGAGCAAGCAAAAGTTCTTGTGGACAAAAGAATGCGAGGATGCATTTAACAACTTAAAGGAAGCTTTAACATCTGCTCCAATCATGACGTATCCTCAGCTCGACAGACCATTTATTCTCGACACCGACGCGAGCAATGAAAGTGTCGGTGCTGTTTTGTCCCAAGAAATAGACGGCCAAGAACGTGTAGTAGCTTACTGGAGCAAGTGCCTGTCTAAACCGGAGAGGAATTACTGTGTCACAAGGAAAGAGTTGCTCGCCATAGTCAAAGCTGTAGAACATTTCCATCATTATCTATACGGGAGAAAATTCCTCCTCCGCACGGACCATGCCTCATTGGCGTGGCTTTTAAATTTCAAAAATCCTGAGGGTCAAATAGCCAGGTGGATACAGAGACTCCAAAAATATGACTTCACTATCCGTCAACGTAAGGGATCATCACACGGGAACGCCGACGCCCTGTCTAGGAGACCTTGTCCAGAATGCTGCCGATACTGTTCCAGGGTGGAAGCGAAATACGAGCTGCTGACTCCGGTCGCAAGACAAATTATAACATCAACATCGGTTGATAGAGACCCGTGGAGTGATGATGAAGTCAGGAAAGACCAGCTGGAAGATCGTGACATTAAACCCATAATTGATTTAATGGAGTCATCAAACAGAAAACCTACCTGGCAGGACATTTCTATCTGTAGTCCTACAACAAAACAATACCGGGCACTCTGGGATTCACTTCACATTCGAAACGGCGTCCTATACCGGAAATTCAAATCGGATGATGGGAAGATGTTCCGATGGCAGCTGATACTTCCAAGATCCCGGATTCCTGATGTCCTTAAAGAACTACATAACAGCCCAACAGGAGGTCACTTTGGAATAATGAAGACCTTGCAGAGAGTTCGTGAGCGCTTTTATTGGAATAATGCAAAGGATGACGTGCAAAAGTGGTGCCGATCTTGCGATGCCTGTGCAGGTGGGAAAGGACCAAGGAAACGCAGCCGAGGCAAGCTGCAACGTTATAACGTAGGTGCGCCATTTGAACGTATCGCCTTTGACATCTTGGGACCTCTGCCACGAACTGCAGATGGCAACAAATACATATTCGTTGTTATTTATTACTTCACCAAGTGGCCTGAAGTGTATCCTATACCTGATCAAGAGGCTGTCACAGTAGCTGAGGTGATGATACAGCACTGGATTTCCAGGTTCGGAGTGCCTCTTCAGTTACATTCTGATCGGGGAAGGAATTTTACCTCGGCAGTAATCAAAGAACTATGTAAACTACTCGGCATTGACAAAACCCAAACGACGCCATTACATCCCCAGTCGGACGGCATGGTAGAGAGGTTCAATCGAACCATCCTTAATAACCTCTCATTAGTGGTTTTCAGAAACCAAAAGTATTGGGACAAGAAATTACCACTGTTTTTACTGGCTTACCGCAGTGCTGTCCACGAGACTACCGGATATTCTCCATCACAGGTGCTCTTCGGTCGAGACCTTCGTCTGCCTAGTGATCTATTGTTTGGTCGTCCTCCGGATGCTCCTTTATCGTCTGAGGAATATATTCAAGATCTCCAGGCCCGGTTTGAAGTGATGCACAACTTTGCACGAGAGCGAGTCAACTTGGCGACGGAGAAGATGAAGACCCGCTACGACCCAACAGCTACTGAACATCAATTTCACGAAGGAGACAAAGTGTGGTTGTGGAATCCGACTCGACAGAAAGGACTTTGTCCGAAATTACAGTCACCTTCGGATGGCCCGTACACAGTCCTAAAAAGGCTGAATGACGTCGTGGTTCGGATTCGTAAGTCTTCGAATTCTAAACCTAAAGTCGTTCATTACGACAGATTAGCTCATTACTATGACCATAGTACGTAATGTAAATAATTATAAATAGTGTAAAACCATGGTCCTTTTTGTTTTTAAATGTGTAGTTGATTTGATTTTTATTTAGTATTTGATTTGCATTTAGTATTTGATTTGTATTTGATTTGTTTTATTTATTGCATTTATTGTTCATGTTGTTTATTATCGTAATGTAATGCTTATTAATACATTTATGCCACAGTTGTAAGTTTAGCTTCCTGTCCAGGGATTGTACTGCCCGGGACGTGCAGTCCTTGGGAAGGGGGCAGTGTTACGAATTTGGTATTTAAAAAGCTAATGTTAGTTCAATTATAAATTAAATGGTTTTATTTCTTGCGCAGTGCAGCGCATGACGAATATTAAATGAAAGCTAAGCCGGAAAATTGAAAATACAAGAGCGCGTGCATTAAATAAATAAATATCTCTTTTTGATTTCGAGAAAGTACTAGAAAATTCTAGGGCGTGATTTTAAAATCTTATAAAAGGAGGAAAACCTCTCAGTTCGTTGTAGTTGCTTAGTTTGTTGTTGTTTAGAAAACTGCTCTTGTTGACTGTAGCGAATTCGCGGATTAGCTTTCTTTAGCTGTTTTGAATTAAGTTCTATTGAACGTTTGAGTAGTTAGAAGATAACTACTGTAATAGATTGTGATACTGCACGATTATTTGAGGACATTGAATCATATTTGTTGTGATAGTAACAAATTTTCTTCATTTTTCATCGGACTTGTGCATTCATTTCGTAACGAACCCGTACGCACGCAACAATATTGTCTTTCAGTTTTAGTTTAGTCTTAGACTTTTTTTTTTAATAAATTAATTGTATCGCATTGTATTTTGCATTTCTCAGATGGCAGTATTAGTGCAGAATTCTAGAGAGCAAGTAAATTATACAAAACACGGTGAAGGTTTTTTTGCCCCGAGCTGACATTCCACTGCTGAGGGAAAACGAAAAGGAATTTATGAAACCGTAAGTTTTTTAGTAGAGCGAATGTCATCGGACAATAACTATCCTAAGTGACAGAATTTTCCTGGTCGATATTTCAGCCGGCACCCTTTTTTTTTGGAGTGAGGGACATTACAACTTTGAATTATATTTCGGCCACCGTCTTCAAAGCGTAATTTTCTTGTAATTTAATTTCGCTCCTCACGTTTCTTAAATGCAGTTATTTGGCGAAACCTAGGATCTGATTAGACATTCGCATAAAACGTATCTAATACTAATGCGTACAAAAAAAATCTACTTAAGACTTTTTTTTTTTTTTAATTTATGGAAAATTTCAGAAAAAAGCTTTATAAGAAGCTTTTAGTTAATATTCCTATTTGGCCTATATCGTTATGAAAATCTTTCATTGGGTCTCTTGAATTTTCAACGAAACATTCATTGTTTATGTAATATAGCTGATTGATGTCTATCCCTTTTGTATTTTCTCTGATTTGGAAGGTAAATGTCTAAATAGTTAAGATTCTAAGAAAAACATGCTCGAAATTTTTGCGCAATCGACGCTTGTTATAACTACCGTTCAATTGCAATGACTAGTAGAAAAACGCTTACAATTATTTGGTCAAATTCGCAATAACTGTCATTCGTTATAATATAGCTTTTGTTCTATGCGATGCAAGAAGTTCAAATATATTTACATCAATACCTTATGAATCCAATAAGATTTTATTAACAGTTTAAAAAATCTGATGTGTACGCCACATGACTTCCTTGTACGGAATATTTAATTATATGCATTTTTCTTGCATTTTATTTTATATTTATTGGATTGAATTAAATCTACTTCGTCAATAACGCATAAACCACAAGGTCAACAGACCTTTCACCAATCGAGCATGTCTGGGATATAGTAGGCCGCCAGATTCAGGCACCACAAAATATCGCAGATCTGGGCCAGGGGCGGTTCCACTAACTACTAATTTGAACACTAAATGGGTGATTGTGAGGCGTGAACAGGTACTATGACCTTGATTTTTAATCATTTTATTATTTGTGTATGAGCTGTACACATATTCAATTTCATCAAAAACAACGATTTCCTTCATGGTTCTTCGATTTTTTGCAAAAGAGTGTATATACATCATTTATTGAACTTTTTTCATACTTCTTACTTCTATAATGCATTCATTCATCAGTATTTTCCAATAAACCGGGAAATCGGGCGTTCTTATACTACTTGAGAGATCATGGAATTTTTGAACCACTATTCTAGTTTTACCCAAGGTAAGAGAATTTCAAATTATTAACTATTTGCATATTCCAGTTAAATTATTATAAGGATTAATCTGCATGCATTAGAACTTAAAAAGTACTTGTTTACAAAAAAACTTCATCAATCTATCACATGATCTTAAGAAATGTTGAGTAGCATTATAATCTTTTGCAAAGATCTTGAGATATTTCTACCTTCTGCTATCTATTAATACCTGTTAAACAATGCAGAATGTGGCATTTATTAATGCGAATTGATCCTTTTAGGGTAATATTGTCCATTCCAACTGGTAAACAGATTGTGTGTAAATAATTGTATCAGGTCCTCTAATTCATCCAAGAAATTCGCAGAGTTCTGCTCGTCTTTTGGCGAAGTACTGTGTCAAAGACTTTAATCAAAGAAAAAAAAAATAAAATAAAATAAATAAAAATAAATAAATAAATAAATAAATAAAGATTTAGATTTTAAAAAGCTTTTTATTTATTAAGACCGTTTATGTTCCCGCTGAGCACAGCAGGTTACCCATCTGCTTTTAAATTTCTCTTGCAAATATATATTTATATATTTTGTATACTTACTTGTTAACTTTATTAACTTGTTAACTTTATTATTTAGCATCGCTTTCCACACACTTACGCCGCAAAAAAATCCAAGAGCAACTATTTAAAAGCAGCATATCTTTAAAATTCCAGATAGAATATTATAAACAACTGCCTTTAAAAAAAAAAAAAAAAAAAAAAAAAAAAAAAAAAAAACCTATTTTTTTTTTCTTTTTGACTTGGCCATTCGAGTGGCTATTAAGAAATATAGGGAATATTGTTTTTATTTAATTGGAATGGCCAGTAGCCAAAAAGAGTCACTATACGGAGGGTGTTTACATAGTTTTAGAAAATTTCGGGGTCGAGCTTTTTTCTGGATTATAAGTCTACATTGTGATTTCCATGATGAAAAAGACTTTTTGTAACATTTCTAGGGGCATTGATTTCCATTCCTTTTCACCTGCTTTCCAAAGTCCATCTATCGTGGCGACATACATTCACACACATTTTATTATTCAGAAGTTTCGAGGCGGTAAAGCCAAACTCGAAACGGTGTCTATTTATTGATAACAAGCTGCTCATCTATAAATCCACTTTGCGTCCCATGTTACGTTATGTTATGCCTGTCAAGTCTGGGCCTATTCTTGTCGCACTAAGAGAGAACAGTTGCAAATTGCCCAGAACAATATTCTAACTCCTCTGGTATAATCAGAATAATAATATCCACGAAGAACTAAAAATTGTTCAACTGCGTACGCATTACTATTATCTTGCAAGAAGCTTTCATGAAAGGCAGAATAGCCTTAATAATTCGGCAATCCATATTTATGATTATAACTATAACGATGACACAAACAAAAAACGGCCCTTGGCCATTTTAAATCCTGGTATTGTTATGGAAAAATAACGTACTTGCATATTTGGTTATACTTTTATATTGTCTTGTACCCTTATAATGTGTTTTGTATTTCTGTAAATGTGTTATGTTCATTTTGTATGAAATGCTTTCCTACTTACTACTGATACCTTGTGACTAGTTCTAACTTGTATGTGACAAGTATCAGCTCAGCAGCTTTCTGTGTACAACAGTTTAAACTCTTCTGCTTAGTATCTAAATGAAAAAAAAAATTAATAAATATAGCAAAATATTGCAAAATCAAATCAATAAATATTGCACAAAAAATTTAAACAAGAATTAATTATCGGATAAGTTAGTTTCTTTAATACTATTTCGAAACTTTGAATTTATTCCATAGGAGGTAGGACTTCTTGCCGAAGCACCCCGGTGTCTAACATCATTTTATCCTTCTTCCAGTCGTGGTAGGTTTGTGCTTGGAAAGAGCTCTTTTCAAGGCATTATAGCCCCAAGATGAAATTTTAAAGGACTTCGCAGGAACACGGTGAAAAAAGGTGTGTATGCATTACCTGTGTCACTCTGTGTCAATCCACGCTATGGCACATTTTGAAAGATGACTTCTTGCGTTGATGAAGTTTCACGCTTTGAAAGTCAGTGGGATCAAAAAATGGAATTTCTTCTGTAAATATTGAACGTTAAAATTTCCTTGATAGTACGTTGAGTTGATTTTAATATTTTTGTCTTCTCAACTTATTTTAATTTCTCGCTGTAAAAGAATCCTGCGCTAATCATAAACCCCTTATTAGAACTCTTTTTTTTTTCCATCGACTTGTACGATTTTTTTCCTTCGTTTTCGATAGACCTTTTTTGTTGCAGTCATTTAAACAAACCTATGGTTCATCAAGGGTATTTCCATGTATCGCCTGCTTAAATGTTTTCTCTTAGGCTTGTAGAGACATGAAAAATGTCCTAGCCGGGACGCATATAAGCATT
The DNA here is from genome assembly GCF_044657685.1 of Stegodyphus dumicola. Taxonomy (NCBI): domain Eukaryota; kingdom Metazoa; phylum Arthropoda; class Arachnida; order Araneae; family Eresidae; genus Stegodyphus; species Stegodyphus dumicola. The sequence goes on from NC_140768.1 coordinate 180,994,495, forward strand.
CTGTACCACTCCACGCGCATAGAGAAAACTCTGTACTTGTGATTGGACATACATTCTAATGACATCATTTTCTCTCGGTGTAATGAACTTTAGGCAGGATTCTTACGGTTTTGCTTTCGTTGAATGACACGGAAGCCTGAAAATTACGGTTTATTTTCTTTGAAACGAAAAAAACTAGCTGCAGCGCTCTGCAGATGACTTCCTGTTTCATTAATAAAATTATAAAATCTATCAAAGATGCTGTTAATATTAAAAGCAATTTTAAGCACTTAGATTATATAAATAGCTGAGTTCACGAATTTAGTGCAAAACCCAAAACACGACGTTCTTAATTCAACTATAAAGGCATTGTGTGCTAGTAAGTATATTATAATTATTGCAATTTTGTTGCATTCTGTTCCTTTCGCATTGCAGAAAATATTTCCTTTGCGAATGTTAAGTTATTTCCATGTTAATGTCCATGTCTAATATTCTGTTGGCTTAAATGAAAGAAAAAAAGTCCATTCAGTATTGTCGCTGAATTTAATACACGTGTATAAGAAAAGAAATTTCCTTCTCTGACTAACACTATCTTTATGCAAATGTACAAAAGATGTTACACATTAAAAAATGAGCAATATTCATAAAGTAATATTATTCAATTTAAAATACCTATCTTTATTTCTCTGTTCTAAATCTATATTAGTCTAACTTCGAAAATAAATTAAAAGTCATAACAGCTTTAATATGAAGGGTTTTAAATTAAGAATACATTTATTAAAAATCTCTGCACTTAACACACATTTACGGAGTTAACGCAAGAAGAAATAATACTTTTTCTTTCTAGGAAAAACAATCAGTACATACTTTATATTAAATTTACCACACTACAGTGTTGTAATCTCATAGCAACAAAAATACGACGCACGTAATAATCTTTTCGGTACTGCTATCAAATTGTAAACAAACGGTAAGGAGGTGTACCCTCGAGCCCAAGCAAAGTCAAGGCATTCCTAAGGTATAGAAGAAATGATGTCATCGAAAACCATAGCCAATCACGAGACGGGATTGTCCCCTATGTGCGTGGCGCGGTACAGAATGCCGGCGGGACTCGACCCTGGACCTCTCGAATACGCGCCGAGTGTACTAACCATTAGACCTCGAAAGCATGCAGAAAGGAGGGAGAAAACACCTTAAAGGGCGACTGGGGATTAGAGGACCCAATTGCCAAATCCACCAAAGAATCATCATCCACCACCTTTTAGTTCGGGCGCCACTATCCGGTCATTTAGAATTTTTTTCCTCGATGTCAGGAAACTGAAGAAATGAGCAATGCCCTCACCAGGACTCGAACCTGGACCTCTCAAATGCTCGCCGAGTGTACTAACTTTCACACCTCGAAGAAAACGCCTTATAGGCCTCTACAAATCGTTAATCGTTGTGTCATATTTTTTGGCAAAAGTTGGTGAACATTATATCTTAAAACTTTTTTTAAGTTGTAAATCTTGGTTTATTATTAGCCAAAGGAGCATTAGCCCAGAAGGACTACTAGTGTCGAAACGATATTTTGCGTCGAATGACTATAAACAGCTGTATCACTTTTCAGATTGTAGCCTCTAAAAATTGTCGTCTTGTATTATATTTAAAGAAATAACAAAGAATCTGCATGAATGTATCTATGTTTCTGGCATTGTGAGAAAACAACGATACGATACCTAGAGCTATGGAATTTTGAATAACACACTATCAGGTGAATTGAATTGATTCTACACACTATCAGGTTAATTACCAAGGAGATACACTCAAGTGTAGTTCGTTAACAGGGCCAAAAAATGTCATGTTTAAGCTTGTCACGGTTCATGCAAATCTGCGTGTACGTTTTCTTAAATTTGTCATATTTTAAAATTTAATTAAATATTCATAGAGGAATATCAACGGCTGGTTACTGAACGAGTTGGATGAATAAAAGTTTTACGGCTTACCTTTAAGTGTAAAATAAATACGAGCAAATTTAGGATAGGAAATTTTGTCTTCGAAAATACATCGCAAAGCTATCCAAGATAAATATCCATGATCTGCTTTTTTGAATGATTACTAAAAGTTAAGTTACACTTTTGTATAATCAAAAGTGTAACTTTAAGCGCATTTTATCGGGAATTTAAAACAAAAATGTTGAATTTTGGTAGTCCCGGATTCAATACTCTGCAGCGGGAGCGTCTTTTGTTATTTTCTCTAAATATAGTAAGTACTCTTGGACAATATTCCTTTCTGCGAAGAATCTCAATGAAAGCAATTCTCTCGAAAGACATAGCTTAGACACTATTATCATAATCGATTTTCTTTTCTCGACGCATAGAGATATTCTGCCACTACAAAACAAGGAAGAGTCGAGGAACACAGTCCTCCTAATTCTCAACAGAACTGCAATCCTGCGTGCCGCATTTCAATGAATGATGAAATAACTTCTAGATTAAACCGTTCGATTTTTTCTGTACCAATTTTAAGATATATAAAAAAAAAGGGTAATGTGAAAGCTTTTAGTTTTTATATTACGTCCAAAAGGGCATTTCTTTAACGTTTTGTGTGTTACCTTTATTAATTAAATATCATGTTCTTTGCAGTTAAACCACATAAAATTCAGTTCAACAGCAATATCACAAAATATTTAAAAACAGAAAAACAGTATATCTTTAGAATTTCCAATATACAGTCTCGCGCGATGGGGGGATAACAAGGATAACAATGTTTTTTCAACACTACAGTGTTGCCATTGCTCGCTTTGAAATCGTTGGGTTTGTTAATCAAAAATTCGTTAATGTTTTACAAAATGTGAAATGGACAATAAAACAAAATCCAAATTTGTATCCAGATGTTCATATTTGGATGGAGGATTACGTTATTAAAAACTGGATGTCTGTAGATACCGTTGTCTTTTCACAGTGCGAGAAACATTCATGGATTCATGCAGATTCTTCATTATTCAGTTTTTTTATACATGACGATAATATTTGGTAGCAACAGTTTGAAAAATGAACCAACGCAGAAAGTGAAACGAAATGCCGTTTGACTAATAGCCCTTTGGGTCTAATACCCCTTTGGGCTGAAATTTAAAGTTTACTATGCAAAGCAAATTTATTTTCTCACCCAATTTAATAAAGAATTTAACTGATATAATCCTTTTCTTGAAACTGCTAGAGGGACATGAACTTCAGGATTACTTGGCTTTCCCTTATTTAATGAACAGGTATATCATTTACTGTCTTTATTCAAGTTTTCGTCACCAGAATAAACAAGGTAGATCTGACACCCTTTCTCGTAACAAAGTCTCTTATCTGAACTACTTAGTGAAGTTCATGTCACACTTTGGATTCCTTTCTCGATTATGTTGGGCAAGAGACAGCGTTCACTTCATTCTTCAAAGAGGAGGCAAAAAGAGAAGTGGAAAGGAAAGCAGAGAAGCTTCCTAACATTTCGCTTCAGTGCCATTGTAAGTCATCTATATCAGGGGGAAGGGGGGATTTCTTGCGTCTTCGCCGAGGCATGTCATATGCCAATAACTTACTTTTAACGATAGCTTTAGTGCATAGGAGGACGTGTAACGAACAAAACTTTTACTTTTTGTGGGCTCGAGTGTGATTTTTTTTTTTTTTTTTTTTTTTTTTTTTTTTTTTTCTATTTTTATTGGAATCGTACATACTATTCCTTTTTGTCGCATGGCTACTTGTAATAAATATTATTACTGCGTCAATCCTTGCATACAAATCAAAAACAAAAGAGATGGATTCTTAGTTATAATTCTACCTTCCGGCAAATCTCTGTAGTAAATCAAAGCATGATGGGGGGGGAGGAATTTAAAAAAATAAAAATAAAATCATCAAGAAAAAAAATTTAACAAATAAATCGAGAACTGCTATTTTTTTTTTACCTTATTTTCTTTAATTTCAACAAACGGCCAGTCAATAAAATTATGAGCACTTAGGATGATTTTCAGGAAAGACTGAATTATTCTATTATGGGAAAGAATGCTAGGGTCGTGTATATAAAGGAAGGAATACTTTCGAGCAAAGCTTTGTAAAGGAAACTGTTACGTACGTTGGGTAACAGGTAACCCCGAAAAAAGTCAGCCCATTGATCGGAATACCAAGCTTGGTCAAATTATCGTGTAATGTTCCTCCATTTTATCTATTAAATAAGTGTTGAGGAACCTTGTGAACAACTGAGCGAATAATCGCTTAAGTCCAGGAACAGAAACGTAAACTCAAGAAAGGTTAATTATCCTTTATTGCTCAAAATAAATACTCACAGTCGGTCCTTTTCTCAGGGAGTACAACAAAGCCTCCACTTGTGCTAAAACTTAAAAAAAAAAAAAAAAAAAAAAAAAAAAAGCGATAAATAAGAACTAACTAATGACTAACTAAAGAGATTTAGCCGAAGGTAACACAAATTCTAAACTAGTTGGCCCGTAATATTAAATTAGCTAGCGAAGCTATCAAAACCACGTAATACGGCCGAGCGTAGTAGCAGTTACAGAGACGTAGCAAAAGGCAAACGCGCGCTATTCAGGAATCTTAATTTTCTCTCCCGAAGTCAGGGGAACTTTGACTTAAATAGTTACTCCTTCTCATTTGCAATTAACGCGATTCTAAAAAATCATTCCGGTAAGGAATTGTAAGCTGAAGCTAGAAGAGGTAGAAAAGGTGCATAAACTTAAAATAACTGTTATAAAATTAGGATATACCTTATCACCGTTATACAGTGATCTTATCCGATCAGGCATTAGTGAGTCTTTTCAGGCTTTTAACTATTTTTATTGTGCAGGAATCATTGCGAAGGGCAATAGAAGTTTGCAAATTTAATAACTCTAAAGAGGATTTTGTTACATTTGTTTATTTATACGCTTGTTTATTTATACATTTGCTTATTTATCATTTTTTATTTTTAGTTATTTTTGTTGATTACTTAATGTTTACATCCAATGTAATTTATGCAAACAAAAAGATTTTAAACCTATTTTTTAGTTTCTGGACACAAAGTATTTAAAATCTATTTGGAATAACTATTTTCTGGCAAAGATATTGAAAGTATACGGCAAAAACAGTTGCTTTGAAGCATTCTAATTTCATTCGTTTATGTTTATTAATTCCAAAGTTCTTTTATATAAAGTTTATGCATTGATTTGAATGTATTTGTACATTTGATATGTAGACATTACATATGTGTAATTATTATGTTATTTTTTTTAGCTCTATTAGTGTGTAGGGTTTATATTTATTTTAACTAACATTTATTTTAAGTTTAAACTATCTTTCCTGTCAAGCCTTACTTTCCCCTAGAACTGCCAATGCCAGAATATGTAAATTTTAGTAGAACGCGCAAGGATTCAAATTATCAGCGGAAGTATTCTGATTTAAATAGAAGGAAACGAGTTCGTTGTGATATTCTTACTGCACGAGCGCGGAGGTAGTTAGCGAGACTTGAAGAACCCCGCGTTGCGGCCTATGTGCTTGGCGGGAAGTAGTGGTAATCGTTCCAGTGAGCTTCAAGTCTGCTGAATTAGCAGCGGTATTGTAAAACGCGGTGAGTTAGTTATTTTAGAGAGCCTCGTAGTTAGAATCTTGTCTTTACTTTCTTTTCAGGTTATTATTTTTATTTTGACTGCCAAGTTGGCACAGTCTGTGAGCGTCAAGAGCACGCAATTGTAATTTTATTACGTTGAATAAAAAGGGACTTAAACCCTTCACAAGGCTCTATCTTTTATACAAGTTTTCACAGTCACCTCTTGGTTGCGTGCAAGTTGGAGGCGCGCAACGTTATATTGGCGCCCGAACAATTATCGAACTGAAATGGCCGAAAACTGGATGGAAGCCGCTGGACAACACCAAGAAATGACAAGTCAGTTAGAAGGATTTGGATACCTGGTCCAGACTTTGAGAGCGTCAATCAAGCCAAACGTCTATTTCGACGGAAAAAATTCGGTGTCCGTATTTTTAGAAGGTCTAGAAAACCACTTTCAGCTCTACCCTGTGCCTGAAAGACAAAAAGTTGCCATCGCCACATCAGCACTAAGAGGACAGGCCGCGCTATGGTGGAAAAACATAGGAAAATTTCTACTAGGTGAATTTGGAAGCCCGACATATATATATTTGACAATTTCAAAAAATCGTTAGTAAAGGCCTTCCCCATAGTGAAAGATCGCGCACGGCTGGAAGCCGAACTATATAGTTTATACCAACGGGATACAGCAGAATTGACGGACTTTATTTTACGAAAAATCAAGCTAACGGATATGCTGTATGGAAAAAAACCCGATGCGGAGATTATTGAAATAATATTACCAAGATTGTTACCCGCTGTCCAAGACTACTTTGAAATTAGAAACCCAAGCACATGGCAGGAACTTTTCGAATTGGCGGTGAAGTTTCAAAATCGCAGAATAGCGGAAAAAGCGAGAGGGGAAACATATTCTCAACATACCCGAAGGAAGGAGGAAACCAGAAATGGAAATCGCTCATATGGGGGAAAGAACTATCAAGCTAACGCATCGAAACTCGAAGGTCAAGGCCCAAAAAGAAAATTTGAAAATAAGCATCCGCGTACCCAGAAGACACAGATTGAAAAGAAAGCTTTAAACGACTAGAGGGGCCTGTGAAAGGGAGGGTCCAGACCCCGGAAGTTTTAAAAAAACCCTCAAATAGACATTTAAACACGGTCATCGTAAAAAACTCACAGCTACCAATTATACAAGTCCTGGTTGGCGATGTACCAGTAGAAGCTCTCATCGATACAGGAGCAGAAGGAAATTTTATGAGTGAAAAGTTCTTCAAAAAGAATTTTTATAGGATACGACTATTTAAAACCAAAAATACGGAAATTATAGCGGCGCAAGGAAAAACATGTCACTGCATCGGGAAATTATCATTAAACTTACAGGTAAAAGAGGAAAATCTGAAAGTATTAATTTTTGTGGTGAAAGACCTACAACACTCTCTTATTTTAGGTATGGACTTTTTAAGGGCAACGAGGGCCAAATTAAATTTTCAAGATAGTTCCGTGGTGTTGGAAATGGACCAGAGGGTGGTGGAACCTGTGGAGACACCTGAAGTGGACCTTAGCCATCTGAATGACCATGAAAGTAAAGCAATACAGCAAGTGGTGAGTAATTTTTCTCATTTGTTTTCAGAAAAACCAGGAAACTGCCAGATAGTAACTCACAAGATTCAATTAAATGCCGAAAAACCTTGTAGGACTAAACTGTATCGTTATGATAAACAAAAAGACCTAATCATCGAAGAACATATTCAGGAGATGTTAAAGATTAAAATAATAACGCCCATAAATAGTGAGTACGCGAGTCCAGTCGTACTATGTAGGAAAAAGAACGAGTTTTCTCCTTCGGATAAAAGGGCTTGGAGGTTTGCTATCGATTACAGAAAACTAAATAGTATTACTAAATTTCCAGTTTACCCTTTGCCGGTTATAGACGAGATCATTAGACAGATCAAATCGACAAGATATATGTCTACTTTGGACTTAACGTCTGGCTACTATCAAATAGCTATGAGACCCGAAGATATACATAAAACCGCGTTTATAACAAAATCGGGCACTTATGCATTTTTACGCATGCCCTTTGGGTTGTGTGGGGCCCCATCAACATTCCAGAGAGCTATGGACATTGTTCTAAAGCCTGTCCTAGGAAAATCAACTTTAATTTATCTAGATGATATAATTATAACGAGTAGTACGTTGGAACAACACATTAATGACCTCGAACAAGTTTTTAAATTATTAAAAGAGGCCGGTCTTACAATTAACGCCTCAAAATGCAAGTTCGCAACTAAAGAACTTAAATATCTCGGTTATAAAATTTCGCAAAAGGGTATAGAAACGCAAGATTCAAAAATAAAAGCTATTAAGAATTTCCCACCGCCCAACACCGCCAAGAAACTTTCTTCTTTCCTTGGATTATGTTCTTACTATCGATCTTTCATAAAAGATTTCGCTAATATTGTTGAACCACTCTTAGTAATCAAAAGAAAAAAGAGTAAGTTTACGTGGACAGCGGAAGCTAACACAGCTTTTGAAAGATTAAAAGAAGCGCTTATTAATGCCCCTGTTTTAAAATTCCCTGAGGGGGACGAAAACCTGGAAATTGCAGCAGATGCGTCAGACTATGCGGTGGGTGCGGTTGTTATGCAAAATAACCATCCGCTGGCATTTTTTAGTAAAACATTGAATCAGACACAAAGGAATTATACAGCTACGGAAAGAGAAACATTAGCCGTATTAATGGCTGTACACAAATTTCGAGTTTATTTCGGCATATCGCCAGTAACAGTCTTTTCGGATCATGCGGCTGTTGGTAGACTTTACTCGGGAAAAAACCTAACGCCCAGGTTAATAAGATGGGCTTTAAAACTCCAAGAATATAATATCACAATAAAATATAAACCGGGTAAGGAAAACAATGTAGCTGACGCACTTTCTCGTATAAAACTGGACGATGAAGGAAATGAACTTAAATGCGCTGTGTTGACTTCAAAAATTTTAGATTCTAGAGATACGGTTATTACTGAACTGAAAGCTGATCCTGAATTTGGAAATATCTATGCGTATTTGAAAGACCCCGAAAGCTTTGAGCATACAGATATCGATGCGATAAGAAATAGAGCAAAAAACTATGAAATAATAGATAATTTATTATTATATACGAAAACAACAAACGAAAATCTTGAGTATAAGCCAGTCATCCCAGCCTCGCTTCGATTAAGCATTTTGAAGGAGTTGCACGAAGAAAAAACAGCGGGCCACCTCGGGATCAGAAAGACTATAAAAAGGGTACGCGAGGCCGTATATTTCCCGCAATTATACAAAATAGTAACGGCGTATGTCAGGTCCTGCAATCAATGTCAGTTAATAAATGATATTAATTACAGCCCGGCCGGGTACTTAAATAGCATTCGCGCTACATTTTTGAATGAAATTTTAGGCATAGATCTCCTTGGTCCCTTCCCCCAGAGCGAGTTAAATAAAAATCGTTTTCTTTTAGTAATAGTAGATCATTTTTCAAAATGGATAGAAATTGTTCCACTTAAACGCGCGTCAGCCAAAACAGTCGCAGATGCATTCTTACACAGATACATTTTAAAATACGGTGCACCAATAAAAGTCATTAGCGATAACGGAAAACAATTCATTAGTCAAATATTTGAAAACATATGCAATGGACTTGGCATACGCCATATCAAAATGGTTCCGTATAGACCACAGGCTAACATAGCAGAAAGAGTTAATAAAAACATAGTAAAAATAATTCGCAGTTACGTGAGCACACATCACAAGCGCTGGGATGGCTACATAAATGAATTAGCTTATGCTTTAAGAACGGCACATCATGATACTACGGGAAAAACTTCAGCAGAATTATTTTTAGGCAGAAAGTTAATTACGCCTTTAGATAAATTATTCTTTGTGCAACAAAGAGAGCAGGAGTTTAAACAAAAAGATGTGCAAAAGCTAATTGATCAGGCACTTAAAACCTCGGATACGGCAAGAAATAGGCAGAAACTATATTACGATAGAAAACGCCGTGAAGCAGATTTTAAAGTTGGGGATAAAGTATTGAAGCGGAAATTTTCCTTATCAAGTGCCCCAGACAATTTTATGGCAATGCTAGCTCCAAAGTTTGAAGGCCCCTATGTAATTCAGGAAATCAAAGGAGTAGTCTTATATCTTAAGAACGAGAGAGAGGAAATCTGTAAAGCAAGTCCCGACCAGGTGAAAAAATACTATAATCCAAATGATTTTGAAATCCTTAAAAGTTTCTTGCAGGACTCAAGTCTAAACGAAGTAGAAGAATCAGAGACTACAACAACTATTCCACCACCCAAGAAACAGAGAACTGAAGAGAGACCTAGCACTTCTACAACCCGGACGTCGGTATCAAAAAGAAAAAATAATTTTCAAACTCCAGCGTTTAAGAAAAACAAAAATACAGATGCACCGGGTAAAGAAACCGTGGTAAAGAGAAAAACACCACCTACAAAGGATAGCAGAAGAAATTACACATCAAGGAGAACGCGCACACGGCCACAGAGTCAGGTGCCAGCAAGGCCGCCGTTCCGGAAACTGAAACGCCAGCAGGAGGCACAAAAATCATGGAGGTAAGAAGTAAGACCTCCATGACAAAAATACGAGGAACAGAAGAAATTCAAGAAGGACTCCAGACCGGAGGACGTCAAGACCAGCCGTTCCAGGCAGAAACGGAAAGGCCAACAACCAGACGATTACTCCGTCAAGAGGCCAGCATGTAGAGGACGCAAAAGAAAAAGCAACGTGGACGACACTCGGAGATCAATAAGGAGAAGATTGACATCCATGAAACCTCTAACTTGGGATCAATTTTGCCAAAAACGGATGACGGAGTTTCAAGCATCGAAAACTCAAAGATAAGTTAAAACCTTCTATAAATTTTTTTTCTCTTTTGTTCCGAAATGTTATGCATAAGTACGAAGTTCTATGTTTTGACGAAAGTCAATATGTCTTGGTTGAGACTTAGTTTTGTTTTACTTCATTTAGCTAAGGCAAAAGTATTATTTTCTTCAAGTGTAAAAGCTAAAAACAAGCATTTTCTGTTGGTCGAAAGACTAATTCTGTTATGTTAAAGCCAAAATTTGGCCGAAGATAAAAATAACTTCGTATTCTTGTACTAATAAGAATTTTACTTTCAGTGCCGCCAGCTTGGCGAAGAATGAGTAAAGTAAAAATTTATTTTCTCTTATTCATTTTATGGTAAATTGTAAAAAGCATATGTATTAAAATTTTGTAAATGTACGTAAATCCTTGAAGGTTATGTAAAAGTAGAATTTAGTCTAGAAGCATAAAATTGTAGATGCTAAAAGTGAATGCTTAAAAGCAATGAAGTCAAAATTTAAGTATTAAACTGTAAAGTCATGCTTTAGAGCGAAAGCCTGCATGTTTAAAGATGAATGAGGGGGAAGTTAGAATGAATGTGTTTTGTAGGGTTCTCCACCTACATTTGAATTTTTAAGAATATTAAAGTAGCTCATTGAGTTGTAGAATGTCGAGTAAGGTGTGTTTATTTGGTTGTTGAATTCTAACAAATCATGGTGGTTAGGGGAAGTGTTGTAAGACTAAAACACGAATATTCCCGTTTGACACCACACACGGTGGAGAGCCAGGGTAAAGTTAAATTAATGCTTGAAAAATTGAATGAATGTGAAGTAAGCAATAACTAAGAAAAACGAATCGTTTAGAAACAAAAATTTATTGTGTCAAGAAAGTGTAAATTATAATGTATTTAGAAAGATACTGATACTTATTCCTTCCAGATGCTGGAAGGAAAGACCAAGATTGATTGATGAAGTCCAGGAAAAGTTGCTGTAAGAAGAAAGTTATAACGAGCAACAGAATTTTAGTATATAATTGTTACATAAGATTTTTTTTTTGTGTAAACGAGGTTCTCGCCAGTTAGTTCAGAATTAGAGAAACTTACAACAGGTCGTTTGTAGGACCTGCTTCCAAGTTTTCCAAATTCTGGCAGCGGCAAATGTAGGGTTTATATTTATTTTAACTAACATTTATTTTAAGTTTAAACTATCTTTCCTGTCAAGCCTTACTTTCCCCTAGAACTGCCAATGCCAGAATATGTAAATTTTAGTAGAACGCGCAAGGATTCAAATTATCAGCGGAAGTATTCTGATTTAAATAGAAGGAAACGAGTTCGGTGTTATATTCTTACTGCACGAGCGCGGAGGTAGTTAGCGAGACTTGAAGAACCCCGCGTTGCGGCCTATGTGCTTGGCGGGAAGTAGTGGTAATCGTTCCAGTGAGCTTCAAGTCTGCTGAATTAGCCATGGAGGTAGGACTTCCTACCTCCATGGAATTAGCAGCGGTATTGTAAAACGCGGTGAGTTAGTTATTTTAGAGAGCCTCGTAGTTAGGATCTTGTCTTTACTTTCTTTTCAGGTTATTATTTTTATTTTGACTGCCAAGTTGGCACAGTCTGTGAGCGTCAAGAGCACGCAATTGTAATGTTATTACGTTGAATAAAAAGGGACTTAAACCCTTCACAAGGCTCTCTCTTTTATACAAGTTTTCACAGTCACCTCTTGGTTGCGTGCAAGTTGGAGGCGCGCAACGTTATAAGTGTTAATTTTGATTAAATTGCACTGAATTCATTCCGTTTTGACTGCGAATGAAATAGCACATCTTATACGAAGACAAGTGGTATGAGGTTTCTTTTAGAAGAAAGAGAAATTGCCAAAGACTAAGTATTTCTATGAAATCTATGAACCGCACTAGTATTCATCTTATTCTAGAAGGAAGTATCACAGAAAGGATAAAATTAATGAAAGAGCTAGGAGAAAGTTGAAAATTGTAATATTTTTTAATCATAAATTCTTTACCTTTACAATATATTATCGAATTTCTTTTTTACAAGCTTCTTTTTTTCCGTGGGGGGGGGCAAATAAAAGTTTGCTGTTTATCATCATGAATATTAAAAACCAAATTATTCGATATCAGGTACATAATATATAACATTATACGCATATTTTATTAATTACAATAACGCTAAAAATGTTTTTAAAAAGTACCGGTTGAATGTATTGTAAATTAAGCGTCTATAAATTTACATCAATTAGATAATTTAAAAAAAAATAAAATAAAGATTTAATTTATTAACATATGCAGTTAATACTTTTCAATCAACGAGTTTGCTAAACAGCTATAGAAACTGACTGCATTTGAGAAATAATTAAAGATCTTCTATTTTTCGTTTATATATACAGGGCAGCAATCTGAAATTTTGAAGCACGAATCAGTGATGACTAAATGTACTGTGATTTTTAATGAAACAGAGATTTGTTCGACTGACTGTAACGGGAATTTAGTAAGAACAATCGATTAGAACTTAAAGAGTGGATAAAAAGACATACAGAATTGGTCTCAGTAATTCCAAGAATCCAAAGAATTCTCTTTTTTTTAAAAAAAAAAAAAAAAGAAAATTCTGAAAGCTTTTAGACTTTATATTACGCCAAAGAGGCTTTTTTTTAACGTTTTGTGCGTTAATTTTCACTTGTTAGCTTTATTTATTAAATATCATGTTCTTCGCACTTAAACAATAAGACTCAATGCAACAGCCATATCACAAAATAGTTTAAAAAGAGCATATTTTTAGGATTCCCGATACACAGTATTGCGCGCTAGAGACATATTTTTTTCTTTTTCCGTACAGTGTTGCCATTGTTCGCTTTGAAATCGGTGAGTTTGTTAATAAAAAATTCATTAAAGTTTTACAAAATATGAAATCGATAATAAAACATATTCCAGCTCCAAATTTGGGCTTCCAAATGCCCATATTCGAGTAGAGGACTACGTTATTCAGAATTTGATGTCTCTAGGTAACGTTGTTTTTTCACAACATACATATATTTATATATTTATGCATTTAAACATACATATATTTATACAGATTCTTCATTATTTAATTTCTTTAAATATAATGTAGGGCACTAATATTTGGTGGCAACATTTTGAAAAGTGAAACGCCGTTTATAGTGAACCGACGCAAAATGCTAAAATGAAATGAATTGCTCTTCTGGGCAAATTGAACCTTTGGGCTGAAAAAAGTGTATTCATGCTTATTTGAATTTCTGATGATTTTTCTTTTAGATTATATTCCATTTCTTTATCAACAGATGAAGGATTACTCTTCGTCATCATAAATGCATTAATTATAAATCAAAAGCTCAAGTCTTTTAAAAATAATGGAAAAGACGAGTATTAAATGTAAATCCTTCATCATATTTCTTCAAAATACTTTGCTGTTTCATCAATAAACTATAGTGCTTTTTTATCGACTAAAAAATTTTGGGTGGAACGTGGAAAGCATTTGAAGGCGGATGAACAGGTAAACCAGTGCTAACAGTAAGAAATATCTTCTTATCTTGGAAATCAAAATATTAATTTATAATTCAAAAAAGACTTAAAAAGATTTTAAAAAAATAGCTATCTACATTTAAAAACATTAACACAGAAAATCCTAAAAGTATTTGTTCTAAACATGTGTAAATGGGCTTTTATTTTAGAAATATATAACAATTTAAGGAGAAAATAAAGGAGAAATGTCAAATAGAGTAATGCGAATAAAAAGTGTGCCGGAATAATGGGCAAGTTCAAAACGAACTTAGGAAGCTTACACAAGCGAGTTAATTCTAAGCATTTCCATTTCTAATATTCTCTCTTTTTTTTTTTTTTATCTTCAAAACTAATAGGCAAAATAAATAAAAGACGGCTTGATGAGTAATAAGAATTTACTCATAACTAATCAGCATCGCTCTAAAATATCTAACTATGAATTCTAGTTTTAAGCAAGAAAGATAAAAGTCTGATTTTTCTACATTTTTTTTTTTTTTTTTCCATTTCTGTATGGAACATTTCTAGATGGTTTAATCTAGTCAATATTAGATTAAATAAATTAGGTTCGCCCTATTTAAAAATTTGAAAACGAAATGCCTTCTTTTTTCATAAAAATAAATAAAACGTAATTAGATACAGAAAGCTTAAAAGAATCTGACTAGTCTGTATAATTTCAAAACTAATAGGCAAAATGAATAAAAGACGGCTCGATGAGTGATAAGAATTCACTCATAACTTATCAACATCGCTGTAAAATACCTAACTATGAATTCTAGTTTTAAGCAAGAAAGATAAAAGTCTGATTTTTCTGCATATTTTATTTATTTATTTATTTTTCATTTTTGTATGGAACATTTCTAGAAAACTGAGATAAAAAAATCCTATTTATTATTGGTTTAATCAATTCAATATTAGATTAAATAAATCAGCTTCGCCCTATTTAAAAATCTGAGAACGAAATACCTTTTTTTCTTAAAAATAAATAAAACGTAATTAGACACAAAAAGCTTAAAAGAATCTAACTAATCTCTGTAATTTCAAATTCTATTCTATTTTTTTTCCTGACTAACGACTGTGTATGTAAGTGATTATGGCAAAGCCTCGAGGGCTGTCTGCCTAAGGGGAGGGATGCCTTCGTGGAGGACTTTCTAAGGGAAATTGGCTTGTATACACCTTACACATGGGAAAAACCACGAAAACGCCCATGCAGTCAGCCCGTTCGCGGGATTCGAACCTCGGACCGAACTACCAGTGTTCAGCGACTTTACCGCTCGGCCGCTGGTGGGTGGCTAACGAATGAATTCTGTTAGTCAGTCGACTGAATTTTCGACCGATTCCTTTTTGTCAGTGAGGATTCTTTTGTAAGTCAGCTATTCTCTTCACAAGATGCAAACTGGCTTTTCCTTCCCTTTATCTTTCTTAAGGATAAAAAAGAAACTTGAGGTATGATTGATTATTATTTCTAACTAACACACGATCTTGCCATTGGAACATACGATCTTCTATTGGCTACTATTGTCAAGGGCTAGTTTAAATTAATATGGAATGTTTGAATAATTTATTCAAGATAATTATGGTAGTATGAGTATTCATCAAAATCAATTTTCCAGTTAGAAATATTATAACCATTTTGCATAGCATTATTTTCTGGATAATCCGAAAATTATCCGTTTCGTTTAGATTGCTTTCCACAGGGGGAAAAACATAGCAATGACTTATTTTAAAGCATTTCATTGGGAAATTAATGTTGTTTTGAATTTATTTTTTCATAAACCAAAAATAAAAATTTGGCTTTTAAGCCAAATTTTTCTTTAAAGGAATGTTTTCTTTAAAGGAATATAATATAGTATATATAACCTTCTTTAAATAAAATAATAAACTGAAGTTAATATAGATTTATTACTGTAAAGTAATTGTTAAATTTTTATTTGTCTTGCAATAGTCGTTTTTGTAGCTATTTAATTCTCCTCAAATGTCCATAAATGAGTTTCTCTTAATGAAAATTAACACTGCTGCAATTTAAATGCATAAATATTTTTAAAAATGTAGGATCGGTAGTCCGATTTAGTATAAATAACTTGAATATTTAATGGAAACATGAATAGTTGTTACAAACTACAAAATGATTTCATGCATGGAAGAAAAAAAAAAAAAAAAAAAGATGAGATTATTTACAGATGAAGAGAAGTAACCGTCTTTAACATGCATCAATCAATCAATTGCCCCTTTCCAATTGCATCATCGTCTTAATGACGGAATCGTCTGTGTTCTGTCACGCGAAAAAAAAAAAAAAAAAAAAGAAAAAAAAAGGGATTTGTTTTCACGTTTTGCCGCGTCATCGGATTATTATCGACGATGCCATCCTACAACTGCTCGTCCGTCCTGATGGAATGCAGCCTCGCATTCTGGTAGTAAGGCCATCAACATCTGGGTATTTGAAAAATAAAATAAAATAAAAAAAAAAAAGAACTTAGTTTGCATTGAATATAGCCTCAGTCGTCGTCGTCATAGTCGCGGAAACATCATCGTCGCGGAATCTCCTCTTCAACGTCGTTTGTAACAATCTGTTTGGATTCGTCTTCGTACATACGTCTTTTCAAACAAGGTCTGGATACATCTTCTGAATGCCTTTTCTTAGATATCGTCTGGATACATCTTCTGATTGCATCTTAGATATCCTCAAGATCCATCATTCAAATGCGTCTTCTTTAAGCTGTCTTTCTTGACACATTTCATCGTTAGGCATCATCTTCAATCTTCTTAAAATAGTTCACATCTTTTAAAACAGTAGTCCGTTAGTCAAATCGGAAGAAATTTGTTATGTCGGGAAAAAGTCTATATCAGGAATCATCAAAATCGGTATTTCATTATCAAAGATTCTCGGTTTTCTTCCTGGATTTTCTGCATGTTCTTCTGCTTCTTTTTTCTCACCTTCTTTCGTTTCGTTGATTGTGCCTTTGCTTTCTGTATCAACGGCTTTGTCATCAGGTTTCTGACTGACTCTTGCTTTTCAAAAACCTTCTCCTCTTCTTCCGTTGATCCCTGTAGCTTCTTCGTTTCCAGTGGTTTCTTTTGATTCCCACTTGCTTTGATTGTAGATGAAGTGTCCAATTTGATGATATCATTTACTGTAACAGGAACTATACTAACAAGATAAGTTTTTGGTTTCGGAAGTGAAAAACGAGAATTCACAACCCTTTGGATCCTTCTTCAGAACCACTTCCATTGCAATGGACATTTTTCTGCCCTTCAGAATCACTCTCAGATTTCTTGTTTTCTGCGATAACACAATTATTTGATCGAAATGAAGAACTATCAATTTTCACCTTCAAATTTCTCTATAGGCTTCACTTCTCCATTGCCAAACCCTGTTAACTGTAGATTTGCCGACTTAAGTTTGGAATCTATCTTCTTATGTATATCTTCTCTAATTAACGTAACTTGACTACCAGTATCTATTAAAGCATCGATTTGCAAATCACCTAAATTAGCGGTTTTCTTTAAACAATAAATAATTTCTTTCTGACAAGTCTGAGTAATTGGAGTTACAGTTTTGGCATTTTGGGTATTTTTAGGAGGCGTTTTGGAGCAATCCACAGCCTTGTGATCAAATAACTACATTTAAAACATTTAAATCCTTTACTCTTACTGTCACATGATTTTGATTTATGTTCTACACTCCCACACTTATAACACCTTGGTTCTTTACTTTTATAGCGCGTGCTTTATTTTGTGTGTTAGTACTTGAATAACCCTTTTTCTTGGTATCTGGAACGCGAATTTTCTCATATATTTTAAATTTCTCTTTAAATTCAGAAATAGTTTTACACCCATACGAAATAATTTTGTTGCTATTTGAATCGGGTATTCGATTAAATACATAATCAAGAATGGATGAATTATCAACAAAACTACTACTGGCTATTTCTCGCATTGCAATTAAATACTCAGAAAGGAATTCACCAGGTTTTAAATGTCGTTTCTGTAATAAATTATGAACTTGTGCAGTGTTTATTTTAGAATAAAACTCAGGTAAATGTTTCTTTTAATCTGTCCCATGACATAGTACCTTTCAAAGACTGAATAAATACTTTAGCCGAATCAGTTAAGAAATGTAAGATGAATGATTCAATCGGATATGTATCAGTACCATTAAATTCTGAAACAGTTTCTAAAATGCCACGAAAAGTAATGAAATATTACTAGGCATCATAATGTATAGATCTACTGAATTATTAATTGGAGGTGATTCTGACCGATCAGAATTAATATCATCTTTATCAGAATCGTAAACACTTTAGTTTTCGGATAACTCATCACCATCATCACTTTTGGGTTTTAAAAGTTTAAAATCACAAAGCTTCTTCAATATCAAATCATAGTTTTTAGCAGAATTTGATTCATAGTTAAGATGTAACAAATTACAGACAGAAATAAAATCGTTTGCAGTGAACGTTCGAAGTAATTTTTGTTTCGTTTCTTCAACATTAAAATCAAATGGAAAACGACAAAAGTTACGCAATCTGGCTCTATTTTTCCTATCACCTAAAGTTCCAAATACAATTTGATGTAAAAGTTTAATAGATTTTGGAAGCGCAGTTCTTAAAGAATTAGAAATTTTAGGAATAGAATTTAAAGTAGTCATCTTGATTCACACCTCAGTAGAACACTATTCTTAGAAGTAAAAATATGGAAAAAAAATCGAGAAAAATGTGCGAGATATAAACGAGCATGAATTAAAAAACTGGCATTGTCCTTTTCTGGAATTCTGCCCACAATACAAACTTCACTCATAAAAACCATGAAAATTCTTTTGAATGAAATGGAAAACTTTTTATGATTTACTCCAATTTCTGCTTATTTCATTTTTGGAAAGTGTATTAATTTTTTAGGATACCTTTATGTACCACAAAAATTTTGAATAGTATAATTCCCTTAAAAAGATATATGTACTCAAAATTATCTCAGTCGTCTCTTCGATAGAGATTTCACAGTTTAGTAACTTATATCGTAGTCATGGCTTTCTTCAGAAAATATGGTAAAGAAGAAAACATTTAAAAGAATATATAAAAGAAAAGCTGATATTAATTATTTTCAAACTTTATTGATTTAATACTATCTTTCTGCACCGTTCCGGTTAAGCAAAGGCTGGATTGACCAGATTGGACTTCGGTTAAACTGTATTTTAATGGGCTGGCTTAACAGGTTATATAATCCTAAGCTCATTATAATAACCTCTCATTACAGCAACCTTTCAATAAGAACGAGCAATGCAAGAAATCCCCAGCTGTTAAGCGTCTTAAATCTATTTTCTTTATAGCCACCGTATTTTATAACATCCCCTTTTCTTTAAAGAACTCGCTATAACGAGCGCATTCTGTTTAGAGAAGGTATTTGATTAGGATAGGGAAGATTTTAAATCTTGGCTAAAAATGCTATAGAATATTGAGGACTTTCAAAAAACTTTGCAGTCAGTTGTTACCAAATCTGTGCATAATTATTATGTACATGTGAACTCGTAAGTCTGTAGAAGTTTTAGGCTGCAGTCGCTTTAATTATATATAACCACAAGATTTATTCATAAATTTTATTTAATTGTTTGCCAGCTCCTTTTGTAAAGTTCGTTAAACTTAAGTTTAATTTGAAGTTATTGAGAGAGAAAACTTGATAGAAAATCAAGGTAGCCATGTCAAATGATAGTTATAGTATCTGTGTTTTCTTGACAACCAAATGGATAAGATTCAATTATACAGGATAGCAAAAAATTTTATCTCGTCTTCTCCTTTTCTTCCCCTTAAACTGTAATGGAATTAAAATTAAACTCACAAAAAATTGATGCTGGAACAGCACTTTTTGGCGTCAAACAGAGAAATGATAAAAGCTAAGTAAAAAATAAAACCTCGGTTTACGAATTTTTTTTTTTTTTTTTTTTTTAAGTCTCTTCGTCAAACGGAACATTCCCAAATTGAAACAATTTTTCCTATTCGCATGAATGAAAAATGAATTAACTCCTTACTGAATCATATATGATTACTCACTTAAATGCTACGGCAGTATTTTATGCACAGTTTCACAAATCCAAAAGCAATAGAAATCAAGAAGTATAAAACAAAAAAGATAAAAACAATTTTAAAAAGATAAACTAGACCAGCGATTCTCAACCACTGGTGGTGCGCAAAGAAATGAAGTATTTTTAAATATTAAATTAAAAAAATCTCGTGAAGAAAAAGAACTATTGCTAGAAATTTCTTGTGATCGAACTCTAACTAAAGATTCGAAAAAACACTTATTAACTTTTCGTTGAACCGAAAAAAAGTAATTTAAATGCATTTGAAATAAGGCTCTTAAATTTTTATTGCATTATTGCCTAACCTATTTGTGTGAACAAGGATTTTCTTCTATGTTATGTTTGAAAAATGAACACAGAACAAAATTAAAAAGTAAGACCATACATAGAGAAGGTTATCTCTCTTAAACAAGCCCAAATTTCACACTAAATTTTAGAATTTAAACTTACATTTTGATAATTAAAATGGTAACTCATTTTTAATCTAATATTTATGAGTGCATAATTAATACAAATAGCCAATAGGTTTTGCAAATGGTAAAATATATATATTTTTTAGTATTTCTATTGAGAAGCTGAAAAATAATCATTGTAAAATGCAGTGGAGATACTAAAGTTTTTCTGTTTCTGTTTAGACGGCATGCTTTAGTTAAAAGTTTGAGAACCACTGAACTAGATGAAAGCTTAATTTAATTTTATTGTACTTGTATAACTATTTCTCCTGCCTTCTTAGCATGCCTTCGTGGTGTAATGGTCAGCATGCACGGCGCGTGTTCGAGAGGTCCGAGGTTCGAGTCCCGGGAAGGGCATTGCTCATTTTCATAATATAATATAACCTAATGTCATCTATAGTGGCGCCCGAACTATAAAAGGTCGTGGGTGGTGATTTTCCAAACCTAGGATTTGGTGATTAGGTCTCCTAATATCCAATGGCTCTTTAAAAGAGGGAGTATATAAGGTATTTTTTCCGCTTTCTTAGTATGCCTTCTTGGTGTAATAGTCAGTACACTCGGCGCGCATTAGAAAGGTCTGATCTTCGTGTCCCAGCGAGGGCATTGCTCATTTTTCATGTACTCCTACTTCAAAATAACCTGATGTCTCTACATTTGCATCAAGAATAGTGAACGGCGTTAGCGAAAAATGACGATGTTCTTCTTTTGATAATAGGTAATTGTCGTGTAAAGGACACCTTCTTTTATCTTTTCTTTGTTTCTACATGCCATTCGGCTCTGACTGGAACTCACCGAGCCTCCGTTTCACTTAAAATTTGTTTAAAGTGATTTGATGTTGCTTATGTTTTAAAATTACTCTAAAGCCGGATATGGCATTGTCATTGAATTCGCTTATGCTGCAGCGTGCGACAACAAACGTGCGATCAGGGGGCTCATTATATATAAAAACATTGCATCTTACCTCATTTTGCTCATTAGTGAAAGAAGGATATTTTTTTCTTCTTTTTCATTCGAAGACGTGGCTTCCACAATTGCTTTTGCTGCTGCTTCTGAAGTAGTAGTCTTTTATTATTGAGCTTATTTTGATGGTTCTCTAGTAATTTCTCCACGTCTTCATTGTTAACGTCCTAGCTTATAGTTTTGCTTTCGCCTGGAATTGAACCACGTCTTCGCCGGGAATTAAACCATGGATCTCTGGAATACCGGCCTACCGTGCAGAACCACTACACCACGAAGGCACGCCAGAAAAGTTTGAGAAATACCTTATAAGTCAAGAAGTCTATGCACATTTTATGCAAGCGGCGTAGAATAAAATGAAAAGGAAATCATTACCAGTATGATACTAAACAGGAGTTTGGTGCTATAGTTTGCCTCCAGAGCCACGCGTCCGAATTGAAATGGACATGAAGGCACGCTAGGAAGGCGGAAGAAATACCTTATAAGGTGACACTGCGATTTAGTTCAGTTCCAACCCCAATTTTGATGAAGAGCACCCCGGGGCAGACGAGTCCGACGATATCCCACTTCTCTCCCCTTCCATCAAACCCCACGAGAGGACTTTCGGCTCGCCGCATATTTACAGTGCCGCCATGCCTCACCGACACTATACGTTTACAAACATCCATGCCTTTTCCAGGATTCGAATCCGGCCCCTTCGGCACGGCAGTCAGCGATACCAGTTGGGCGGCCCTTGTTAAATCTAAGTTCATTAACAAAATTTAGTAAATTACGACCACAAATTAACATTTCTCTTGAAGAAATGATGTATACTGACTGAATTCGGATCTCTTTTCTTTGCTCTGATTGGAATATGAACGGCTAAAGCCACGACACAACGGTAATTCATTTCCACTTCCCTTATCGATGACTAAAATGTCTGGCAGAATTAGGTTCTCGGGATTTTTTTAAAATTTTCGATGAGCAAAATATGCGTATATGGTTGCTTTTTTGACTAATTTTAAATATATGTACCATATTTTAGTCATACATGAAATCACATGTAAGTTAAAAAGTTCTGTCACTACGAGTAGAGAGTTGCTTGAAGATGTAATTATCAGTTGAAGTTATTCAGAAAACTGTTCCGTTATTTGAGTAATTCTGATTTCTATTGAAATAGAAAGAAATTCTTTGAAATTTCTAATTTGACAAAAACTCTTTCTTATCTGGTCATTGTTCACGAAATCTGCCAGAATCACTGTTGTAGGAAATTATGCATAAACTTTTAGATTCGAACTTCTGGACATCAACCTTACTGCTATAATTTTTAAATAATAAAGCTTACTTAACCTGTTTCTTCCATATGCTAACAGCATCTTGATTGCTCATTTTATTATGTTGGAGGATTTTTATTCCTTTGAAGCAAGAGAAAGAAAATGCAAACAAAACAAAATCTTGCTGGCATCGAAATCGTTTAGTATTTTTTAATCCAAAATTTGTTGAAGTGTTACAGAATATGAAATCGATAATAAAACGAACTTCAAATTCAAATTAGGGCTTCCACGTGCCCATATTCTATGGAATTCAATTCAAAACGTTATTCAAATTTTGATGGCTCTAAGTACCGTTGTTTTATCACAGTGGGAGACACATACATACATTCATTATTTAATTTGGTACTTTTCCGTTTTGCCGCCGCAGGCGATAAAGTCGCCAATAACGGTACAAATGATGCCAAACGGAATATCCTCGATAGTAACCTTTTACGCTTCATTTTCAAAACAAGTTGCAGCTATTTCTTATCAGATTGATTGTTTTTTTCAATACTGGCATACAATTACATATAATTTTTATCAGATATTTCAATTTTACGCCCTAAGGCCATTCGTGGTAATTAAGTCAAATAGGATGCAATCACATCGCTTACCCGAAGCCGAAAATAGAGAAAAGGTTAGAAAATAGAGAAAAAGTCAAGGGTTGCGAAGTAAAGCACTGCAGTTTTACATAATTTCTGAGTAAGCTATTCGTACGAATTGAAATAATTCTTGCATTTAAACTTGTATTCCAAGTTAAGATTTAACTTGAAATTAATGTAGATAATTACTAAGAGAATTAGATTTTTGTAGCATAGTTTACGTGAGATGGGAATCTTTCGGGGGTCACGTGATATGAGCCGGCGAATCAGGATGTTGAACCATGAAAGCATAACACACAAAACATTAAAGAAAAACGCCCTTTAGGACTCAATTTAAAACCTGAAACCTTTCATATTTTTTTATTATTTTATTTATTTATTTATTTATTTTAACAGCAAAACAAAATCGTCTGAAAAATGTGGCAACAGCCTGTACAGTATCTTTAAAATCCATCTGAGAAGAGAGAGTGTCACCGATTTTGCTTCGTTCCCAAATTAAGCATCTGTTACGCTTTTGTATGATTTTTTTGGGGGGGGGTCAATTCGTTTAACAGTTTCTGTACTGAGAAATTTATGTCACAGAGCTATACATTTTTAATGATTATACGAAACATTTCCATTATAAAGTATCAAATTTCCTTTCGTCTTTTAGCGCCTTTTCGGATATCAGTTAACGACAGTATTTATTCCTCATTGATATTAGCTATTGAAATGATTACCAGAAGTTTGTGAAAGTTCGGGATGTAAACTTTTTATCATCCTCATTTAAAGGTGGTTTTTTTATGTGATTAAGCTGAAGTTTTTTTTAAACGGTGTTTAAAGGTTCGTGAACATTAAAGAGAGTAGGAAAACATCAATACTTTTCTTTCCGTTTTACTCCCGAATCTTGATTTAAGATAAGTATAGTAAATTTGGAAGTATGTGGACTAACCGGATCAGCGTCCAAATAGATATTCAAAAAATCTAGTAATTGGGTGCTTTTTTCCTTTGTAAGCTGAATATCTATTTACCGTATGGAAAGTGAGAGGTTTTTACTACGCCAAAAGGTGTCATTAGTCTCGAAATGGAATTTTGCTTTGGTTCACTATATACGGCCTATCACTTTTCAAATTGTTGCCACGAAATATTATCGCCCTGTGTTATTTTTTAAGAAACTAAATAATGAACTTTTTTATTATTTGATTTGTTTTTTCAAACATTGTATTATATTTCTTAATTTTCTAATGTTTATTTCAATTACTTTGAGTTATATTTCATAATTCCAATTTCCCATGTTTAATTTTTTACAAATAGATTTGAATTAAAAGGCATAATCACGAGGATGTCGGGGGACAATTACTCAAGTAATTTATCAACTTTTCACTCAAAATTGTATTAGCGAAAATGCGTAATCAGAATGAGTTCTTTGGTGCTTTGCATTGGTTCTGGATCCCTCTACTTCTTGGAAATATTTGGCTTAACTTAATTTGGCAGTTTGGCATCACCTTATTACTTGAGTAAAGGACGAAACACCTTCGTATTTATTTAATAATTATTGTTCATTGAACGGGAGTTGGTTTGTTCCTCTTGAAAAGTCAACTAATTTCCGATCAGTGGCAATGATTACTTGCTTTTAATTTAATTTCTTTTTCCAACTGAAATTTTGTTATTCATGACTTAATTCAAGTCCCCGTAAAACATTTTTAACAATTTATATTCAAGTTACTTTAAAACATTTTTCGGAATTAAACTTACTACCTATGGGTTCACTCTTTTTAGATACTTCTACTAAAATTAATATTAGGAGATAATATAATCATTATTTCTTTAGTAAATAAATTGTTATATAATATATATATATATATATATATATATATAATGTTGTATGAACTTAAATCCATTTAGTGCGAATACAAGTTATTATTACTTGCGCAATTGCTGCAAAGTTAGTTAATAATAATTTATTTCCTATTATTTCCTAAACAGTATTGATTAATTGATTATATTATCTCCTAAGTTTAATTAAAGTAGAATTATTTTAAAAGTGTGCATCCATACTGGTAAGTTATATTTTGAAAGATGTTTTGAAGTAATTTGAAAGCAAAATGTTAATAATGTTTTAACGGGGCACTTTATATATTATCTCCAACCTTTTAAGTTTTAAAGTTCTTATACAAAAACTTTACTGTATTGAAGGTTAGCAGCCTCCTTACTTTTATATCTTGCTAGTTTAACTCATATTGAAATCACTAAATGTCATTCCACTAGATGACAAACTTGAAAATTTAACGCCATGCCTGCTACAGGTAAACCCAAAAAACAATTTCTATGAAAAACATTTAACTGTATTTACATGATTACATGCGGTACTTGACATATTAAATATATAGGACAGACTAAAAACAATCTTAACTTTCGAATCAATAACCATAGAGCTCAAATCAAAAAATTCAACGCACAAAAAAATAACAGTAAAATAAGTACACCATCACAACTTAATACAGCAGAATTAGAACACTTTAAACACCATGACTTCAACTCTATTCAACTTCAGATACTAGATATAATACCCAATCACAAAACACGAATTTTTCAGGAATCTCTCTCTATATACTAAAACAACGTTCACTTTATCCATATGGACTTAACACTTATATACATAGTCATAGAGATACTTCTAAGAAGTCTATTTTCAGCCAATTTAAACTCTACAGCATCAAAACGCAGAGAGGAAAAAGAGGAAGCAAAATAAAAAATAATGCGAGATTTTTATCCACTTTGGATACACTTGCATTGAAAAAACAATTGAAATGTTTTTTTGACTCAGACTGCTTTCCCAAGAAACTTCTCAACTGGTTACACTCCTGTACTAATAAATTCCTTATCAAACTAAAAAAATTCATTCAAGAAAGCTACGACGACATACAAATCATTAAAGACATGATTCTTGATTTTAGTCTTTTCAGACTCTCTAATAGTCTCACTCAACGCAAAATTTATTTTAAAGTCAATTTTCTGCATCCGCAGTTTGACAATATTCATTTCTCAAGAATCATCAGAGATTGTAAAGATTACTTCCCCGCAGTTGACACTATACCAATGATTGCATTTAAATATCAAAGGACCTTAAGCAACTTGCTTACTAACCACCATGAAATAGATGAAACTGCAGAATGACATTGTAAGACACCAATTTACAGCAATTACGTAGATTCTCATCACCAGCACATAATTACTGGCAACCTGAATATCATACAAAACCATCAACTAAAAACACTAATGAGTTATGGTACAAAATTTAGACCAGTCAGAAACATGACTACAAATTACTGTTACAAGACTTTCGAAAACAACATCAACGAATTTATAGTTAAAGCAAGCTATCAACTGAATTTTCCCATAGATACCTTTTTAAAATGGGAAGCTAAAATTCTTCAACGCATATCCACAGAAATCAGTCACCTCAAATTTAAAAGTACACTGAACTGGTCGCAACTTACATCTGATATTAGTAAATTAAAACAGCTTTTTACTATTACAAAAATAGATAAAGCAACTAATAACTTTAGCATTATATGAAAACAATTCTACACTGAGATTATTCATAAAGAACTTCTCAACGCAACTACTTATCAATCAGCCAACCTTACAGAAACATCTATAATAAACAGGATTAAAACTTTTCATAAGAAACTCAATATTACTTTCAATGCAAACTACAACAGATTTACTAATCTTTATGCGATTCCCAAATTCCATAAAACACCATTAAAATTTAGATTTATAGCTAATGGAACTAATAATTACAAGAAAAATATAGACTATTATTTTTCAATTCAACTTAATAAAATCTGTAAATTTATTTTCAATGATTGTAACACTAATCATAACTATTGCTGGATCATTCATAATAACACTCCTGTCATTAATACCATTCATACCATTAACATCCAAAACATTAACTGCTATGATTTTGAAAACTTATATACCTCACTTCCTCTAGAAGAAATCTATACCAGTCTACTTGATCTACCAAAACTTTTCCCTAATATACTCAATATCATGACTCTTGACAAATGGAAAACCTACCTAAAATGCACACTTTTTCATAACTACATCAAGTTTCAAAATCAACTTTTTAAACAAGTCAGAGGATTGCCAATGGGCTTACATTCCAGCACCTCGATCTGTAATATCTTTTTATTTGTCAAAGAATTTAACTTCAAAAAAAATCTACAACCACAAGAGTTAAATTACTACAAACACACCTAGAGATTTATTGATGACCTTATTACAATTAATAATTTTGGTAAAATTGAAAACTCCGACATTTATCCGAATTGTCTTAAACTTAATAAAACTAATAATTCACAAAATAGCATAGACTTTCTAGATCTTCAAATCTTTAACTACAAAAAAATTTTACTTTTTGACAAAACAAGAAACTTCAATTTCAATACTAACAAATTAATAAATTGGAACTCCAACATATCCAAAAAAGTAATTAACAATACTATAATTAATCAAATACAACGAATTAAAACTATATGCACAGATACAATAGATTTACAACGCGAAATTTTGATCCTTATCAAAATTCTCAAAAATAATCTAATTCCCTTTCAATTTATCAACCATTGCCTTAAAAGAGCAGGCGTTAAATACTCACTCTAAATCATTTAACTGATAGGGATATGATAATTTATTCCTAAACCTGAGAAGGCGGTATAAGTTGGATGACTGTCAGTTGAAAGATTTGTATATAGTGTAATTACTCAATTGTATATATTGTAAAAAGCTAATTGTCTTCAGACATATACTGTTACTAAAAAAATGGGCCTATTTCCTGCCTTTAGACTGTCTACTAGCTCTTGGACAGCGAAAATGCCTTTTTCCTTTCTTAAATTCTTAATCATTGCGACACGACAATTAGCCAGAAATTAATTAATTTCCATTCACTAGTATTTTTAAAAAAATCTTAACAGACGGTCTCTCTCAGATAAGAACTCCACAAAATACATCCCTCAAGAATTCCAAGTCCCACCCACTACCATAAATTTCTTCACCCAAGTCTTACCGACTAATATAATTCAAAGCCCCTACTGCCGCTAAGAATTTTCGGACACCCTACACTTCTGAGTCAGACACGAAGAGAACACATTGCCAACTCCCCCACTAGAAAGAATGTAAGTTACTTAATACCTTTCTGGCCTTTATATCTTCATGTACATTCACTGATCTTATTTATATTATTTTCTATTTTATTTTTATATTATTTTTTTATTATTTTTATGTTCTCTTTGATTTGTTTTTACAAAGTTTGCATTATTTATCTTTTTTATAATCTTCTATGTTTATTTCAACTTTACTTTGATTTCGATTTCATAATGACAATTTCCAATGTTAAATTTCTACAAATAATATAGTACTCAAATACATAAAGATGATAGTGTCGGGGACGGTTACTCGAGTTTTACAGGATTTCTCTACAGTAATTGATTTTTACTCCAAATTGAATTGACTAAAATGCTTCATGAGAATAAGTTCTTTGAGTAACAACTATTCGCGGAAATATTTGGCCTGACTAGAATTGCCGGTTTGGCTTTAACTTATAACTCGAGTAAAGACGAAACACTTTCATATTTACGTATTTTTATCAATTATTGATCATTGAACGGGAGTTGGTTTGTTCCCCTTGAAAAGTCAACTAATTTCCGATCAATGAAAATAATTACATGTTTTAATTTTTACTTTTACAATTGTAATATTATTCTTCGTGATGATTTAACTCCAGTCCCCGTTAAAACATTATTAACATTTTGCTTTCAAATTACTTCAAAACATCTTTCAAAATATAACTTACCAGTATGGATGCACACTTTTAAAATAATTCTACTTTAATTAAACTTAGGAGATAACATAATCAATTAATCAATACTGTTTAGGAAATAAATTATATATATATATATATATATATAAAATCCCAGAGCCTAAAAATTTATTCCGGCTTCCAGGAGCACATGTCCTACTTCCGAACATGTGCTCCTGGAAGCCGGAATCTTGAATTTCGAATTTATTTTGTTATTTATTTCATATTTCGTAAATCCTAAATAATTATTTTATTAACAAATTAAAAAATTTGAAAGCCAGCAGTGTAACACTGCCCGAAATAAAACGTTTTTATTTCCAGCGAGCGAAATTATTGCCATTCACAAAAATGTAAGATTGAATTTTAATTAGCAAACTCGGCTCCATGAACGTAATGTGTTATCGCGGCCGGTAATAATTTTCTTACGTACGGGTTCGTGGATTTGGAGTGAATAACGAGAACAGCACTTGATGTAGTAGCAAAACACGATTTATTAACCAGTATTACTCAGAACAACTCCAAAAGCACGTTTACAGTCTTCGTAAAACTACGACTAACTATATTATCGATATACTGAAAAAAACGCATAATAAAAGAAAAATTAGCGTAAAAGGTATACCGTATTTACTCGCGTAATAGTCGCTTTTTTTTTTTTTTTGCCAATTTTTCATTGTGAAAGTCTACATGCCACTATTTTGCGGGGAAATCTACCACACAATATTGTACACTTTTGACGATTTTTTCTGCTTCAAAACGGGGGTACGACTATTACGTGAGTAAATACGGTAGTGAAAAATTTGCTGAACAGTAACTTAGAGGGGAGGAGAAGCTTGAAGTAGATTGCACTGGAATTTCTGACACAAAATTCTTTCGTGGGATTAAAAAAAAAAATAGCGTAGAGAAGGATTTGACCTAGCTGCCATGCTTTCGAAATTAAATTTTAGGGAAAGAGCGCTTGTTCTGGCCTGGGAGTAACTTGCGGAATAAACACAAATACATCCATATTATGTTCACAAACAAGTACGCGTATGGGATACTGCTTTTTCACTAACGTTAATAGGCTATATTTTTGCCAGAGATTATAAGTCAATATATAATCTTTGACGTTACTTTGATAGGTTCACAAAAGTATTTAGTATATTATGTTACTTTTATACATTATTTAATGAAGGTAAATAATTTCATTTGATGTACTAAGCTGCGGATAATTTCAGTTCGGATATAACCTATGGTGTTCGGATAATTGGATTCTAGGACACTGCATTTTCATGAACGTCGGAAATATACAGAGTTATTAATGTCATGAATGTTGTAAGAAAAATTCAGAACCTTTACCTTAAGGCCATGCTTCCTAATATTTTCGCAATTAATAATTTCCATTGTTTCGAACCGATGTACTGCATAAAAAGAATTTCTGAATTAAGCTTTAGGAACTTTAAACAAGAACAATACCTTCACCTGCCATTCTTTGTCAGGTGGGATTATCCTCTCTCTATCAGAAGGAACTACATACTTAATCACAGCTGCGCGAACTTGTCGCAAGTGCGCAGAGATATTGTAAAATCTCTACTTTATTCTGGATAAGTGCATCAGAAGGATGGAGGGTCATCAACCGAGGAGAGTCGTCGTCTGGCCCCCCTGCGGCATATGACCCCGATTCAAGCGACGCACTTTCTCCGCCTTCCCACCGATTCTTTGAGCAAGAACACTTCATATCGTCGCCCTCATATGGGGCCGGCCCAAGGATGTCTGAATTTTGGAGGTATGCGAGTAATAAATCTTTTTCTTTCTTCCCCCCTTTCTTTTTCTTTTTTTCGTTTAATAATCGCCTAGTGCCCTATAATATGTGATACTAGATATGTTACTAGAACGGCAGTATCTCATTATTGGAGAATTAATACTTTTAATCGTATCGAAGAAAATGTAACTTTAGAAATAAATTATGGGCGCATAAAAGAGATTAAACGAGCACATTTTAAGAAATCAAATTTCAGAAGTTAATATCAACAGTAATTCGCACTTTTACAACAAATGTTCTTCATTTAAGAAAATTCAATTGTAATTTTCTTACTATTTGATCATTAGATTAGGTCAATGTGTAGCGGCATTAGGTATTTTGTGGAAGCAAGAGAGATTGAAAAATTAGCAACGCCTTTGCCGGGAATCGAACCGCGGACCTCTGGAATACGCGCCCAGCGTGCAGACCACCACATCACGAAGGCGTGCCAAAAAGGCGGGAGAAATACCTTATATACTCCCACCCCCTTTTAAAGGGCGACAAGGGTTTAATGACCCTTTATTTTCCACACTTTACAGGTGCTCCCGCACTTCGGGATACAAAGACCAACCACTTGTGGTCTGAACGTAAGAAAATAAGAACTACTAGCTAACTAAATTTAAATAAGAACTAACTTCGAATACTTTACACAGATGAATGACAATAAGATTGGCCTTTCAGATTAGTACGTATGTAGAAGGCAAAGAGGAAAATTACAATACGTCTTAGATATCAAGAGGACTAAACCTCTGGCCTTAAAGGCGGACAGCAACTGATTGAAGGCTCGCGTGAAGTACAGTGGCAAGAAGGCTCACTCTCTCTGCTAACTCTGTTCTTGGTGAAATGT
Source organism: Stegodyphus dumicola (assembly GCF_044657685.1). Classification (NCBI taxonomy): domain Eukaryota; kingdom Metazoa; phylum Arthropoda; class Arachnida; order Araneae; family Eresidae; genus Stegodyphus; species Stegodyphus dumicola. Next base: position 181,026,257 of record NC_140768.1, read on the forward strand.
CACAACTTAAATACTTAAGCGTTAACAAGCACAATTTGCATAAACAGATTAACGCGTTTATTCTGGCCGGAAGTGGAAAATAAGAGAGGACAGTAAGGTTTTAAAATAAAATAAACGCTAGTAAAACTTAAGATCCTTTTAAAAGGCATCGGAGCTAAAGCATCTCAGAGAGTATTTCACCTACACCAAACGGGGGAAAAAATAAATTAAAAAAAATATTAAAGTAATTAACTCCTTTTCTTACTTCCCTATGTTTCTAAGGTAACTTTGAATCAGACGGTCTTTTCTCCACTCGAAAAAAAAAAAAAAAAAAAAAAAAAAAAAAGCTCATTAAGTAGTATTCAACGAATTTTCCTTCTCAATATACATCAAGAACGCATAGAACTATACTTCTACTTCTATCTCCGCTTCTTCCTCTGGCATATCAATGGGCAGGTCAAAGCAGAGCCCAAGTCTGCAGCTTAATATTCTGACCAGTGCCTTTGGCAACAGCATAAACCCAGACAACTACCAGCCCAGGAAATCTTATCTCGATTGCCACCTAGCTCAAAAAGAACTCCTTTCAAGTTCACCAACATCAGGTGCAGCGATCTCGTTAATAGAAACCGAACTTTTGCGCAATAAGGACCTGTGATTTTATTTCTGAAGTTCTGTGTATATTTGTAAAATTAAAAATAACTATACTACTACTACTAATAGTAAATAAATAAATAAATAAATAAATAAATAAAAACTAAGAAAATCTGAAAGGTTTCAGATTTTAAATTACATCCAAAGGGACTTTTTTTTTAACATTTTGTCTGTTACTTTTATTTATTAAATATCACGATCTTCGCACTTAAACCATAAAATTCAGTTCAAGAGCCATATCGCAAAATAGTTTTAAATTGAGCATATCTTTAGAATTTCCGATACAGAGTCTTCGGAGATAACAATGTTTTTTCTGTGCAACGTTGCCATTGCTCGCTTTGAAATCCTTGAGTTTGTTAGTCAAAAATTCGTTAAAGATTTACAAAATATGAAATTGATACTAAAACAAATTTCAAATTTAGGCTTCCGCATGGCCATATTCGCAGTAGGATTACGTCATTCAAAATTCAGTGGCTATATGTATCGTTGTTTTATCACAATGCGAGAAATAGACATACATTTATGCAGATTTTTCATTATTTAATTTCTTCGAATATAATGCAGGGCTCTAACATTTGGTGGCAACAGTTTGAAAAGTGAAACGGACATTTATACTGAACCAACGCAAAATCGCAAAACGAAAAATATAGTCCTTCGGGGACAAAGCCTCTTTGGACAAAAAATAATCAAACATAAATCTGATAGACCCATTTTTTTAAAAAAAGTAAAAGTATTCGTTTATACTTTTATTCTAATTAAGTTGTATATTAGCAATTATTTGTATTATGATTATGCTGTATATTGTATATTACAGAGAAAATTATGACAGGGTCGATGCAAGAAAAAGGTTTATACCTGATCTAAACTATATGGAAGACAAAAGATGTGACTGTAAAAAGAAATTCTAGCATTCAGATCATTCCAAGGGAGACTAGTTTGCAATTATACCACCTGCGAGGAAAATCACGAGGACTTCGCACAGATGAATTGTTAGCCGTTGGGAACTGAACCAGGGAAGAACTATTAATAGGAAAACTACCGTATCCATAATACAGACCTCTCGGCCATTAACGAAATATTTTCATCATGATACATTGAGTATTTAAAATTCTATGAGCAATTCATAAAGATTATAACATAGTTGCCCAAAGACATTCTTGCTCAAATCAAGGCCATTGCTTTTAAGACTGAATGACATTTCAAAAATGATTGATTGCACGTATATGATTTAGCTTTCTTCCAGATCATGATGATGGAATGTGAGTCAAATTATAAAGTAAACCAGAACTGTGATTATTCATATGTTGTCTGCTTCTAATGTATCTACAGAATACTTTATTTAGGCTTCTCTCTGTAACTGGATAAACAGAAGAAAAACACCTTTTTAGTCCAAAGGGGCAATTTGCCCAAAGGACTATTAATTTCGTTTTGGCATTTTGCGCTGATTCACTATAAATGTCGGCTCACTTTTCAATTTGTTGTTACCAAATCTTAGAGCCCTGTATTATATTTAAAGAAATTAAATAATAAAGAATCTGCATAAATGTATGTATGTTTCTCGCATTGTGATAAACCCAGGGTGCCTAGAGCCATCCAATTTTCAATAACGTACGTTTCCACCCAAATATGGACATCTGGAAGAGAAAATTTAGCATTTGGAATTTGTTTTTTTTTTTTTTTATCTATTTCGTATTTTGTAAAACTTTAATGAATTTTTGATTAACATACTCAATGATTTCAAGAGTGGTATAGCAATACTATATGAAAAAAAAAAAATCTCCAGCGCGCGAGACTGTGTATCGGAAATTCTAAAGATATGCTCATTTTTAAATTATCTATTTCAGATTCTGTAAAGCATTTATGAGTTTTTGATTAAGAAACTCAACGATTTCAAAGCGAGCAATGGCAACACTGTACGAAGAAAAACACATTTTTATCTCAAGTGCGCGAGATTGTGTACCGAAATTCTAAAGATATGCTCTTTCAAATATTTTGTGATATTACTGCTGAATTGTACTAAATATTATTACTCTATCAAATACTGTACTGCTGCATTAAATATTACTTTCTTCACACTTAAACCATAAAATTCAATTTAACAGCAATATCACAAAATATTTAAAAACAACATATCTTTAGAATTTCTCCTAGATAGTCTCGGGCGCTAGAGATAAAAATGTTTTTTTTTTTTTTTACCTGTACAGTGTTGCCATTGCTTGCTTTGAAATGGTTGAGTTTCTTAATCAAAAACCCGTTAAGTTTTACGATACACGAAATAGCTAATAAAACAAATTCCAAATCTGGGCTTCCAGATGCCTATTTTCAAGTGGAGGACTACGTTATTCATAATTTGATGTCTCTAAATCCCGTTGTTTTTTCCCATTGCGAGAAAAATACATACTTTCATGCAGATTCTTCATTATTTAATTTCCTTAAATATAATGCTGGACTGTAATATTTTTTGGCAACAATTTGAAAAGTTAAACATCTTTTTATAGTTTACGACGCAAAATCCCAAAACGAAATTAGTAGCCCTTCTGAGCGAATTCCCCCTTTGGGCTAAGACCTGCGGGAGTTATCATAATTGAAGATTTTCTATGTATAAATCTGTAATCCTTCGAAATATAAGGTTCAACACTTGCGCTTTAAAATCCTGTCAAATCCTATGGAACATTTCAAAGAAGTGAAAACTTAACAGAAATTTTAAGTTGCTTCTACCTGAATTGCTTAAATAAATCTTTAAAATGTTTTCCCGCCTTGTTATCCTGAAAGAAAACTGCATGTGTTTGAAGTATCCAGGTTATAAATGTGTGAAGATTTTATTGCAATTTAAGGCTTACGTATAATTTTTTTATTTATATACTTGCAGCGGATAAATAATTTCAGTTAAGATCTTAATATCCTCTTTAATAAACTAACAAAAAAAAAAAAAAAAAAAAGTGTGAATAGCGTGAATAGTATAAATACAGCTTTCGATACAATAATTCAAAATTTTGTTTATGTAGACAAAGGGGCAAAGCTGCCCTTGAAGGACTATTAATTTCGTTTTAACATTTTGCGTGGAAAACATTGTAGAGACGTTAGGTAAATTGGAAAAGCCGGAGAGATGAAAAATGAGCAATCGCCTGGAATCGAACCACGGATCTCTGGAATACCGGCCCAGCGTGCAGAACCACTACACCACGAAGGCGCGCTAGGAAGCCGGAATAAATACCTTATAACATTAAAAGACTATAACACTTTTCAAATCGTTGCCACCATATATTATCGCCCTGTCTTATATTCCAAGAAATTAAATAATGAAGAATCTGCATAAATGTATGTATGTTTCTGGCATTGTGATAAAGTAACGGTACCTAGAGCCATCAAAATTTGAATAACGTAATCTTCCACAGAATATGGGCATGTGGAAGCCCTAATTTGAATTTGAAGTTTGTTTTATTATCGATTTCATATTTTGTAACACTTCAACGAATTTTTGATTAACAAACTAAACGATTCGAAGCGAGCAATGGCAACACTTTATGAAGAAGAAGAGTTTTTATCTCCAGGGCGCGAGACTGTGTATCGGAAATTCTAAAGATATGCTCATTTTAAAATTAATTAGCGATATTGCTGTTGAACTGAATTTCACTGTTTGAGTACGTAGAACATGATATTTAATAAATAAAGGTAACACACAAAACGTTAAAAAAAACGCCCCTTTGGACGTAATTTCAAATGTAAAACCTTTCAGATTTTTATTTTATTTTATTTTATTATTTAATTTTTCATTTTTATCAGATATACCTGCCACAAAAGAATTTAGTTGCGTGTGGTAAAAGTTTATACCTTTGTTCAAACTTAAATGTATTTAAGTATTTTTGGGCAACAAAATGAGAAACCCTTTCATTGGGGTAAATTTGTACGAAACTTATCTGGATAAGGAATTAGTTGAAAGATGTATTTGGCAAGATAGTCCAATTTCATGATATCCCGTACTCCAGAGATTTACCTTCTAAATTCTTCTTATTGGAGTACATTAAGAGGCAGCGTTTGTCATTTGCAATACGTGCAGATGACAATCATTGCAGAATTCGTAATCCTAAGAAATCAGGCCACTGAGAGAATTTCGCAATCCATTTCCAGGCGTACTTGGACTGCAATTGAATGTCGTTGAAATGGAACTTCAGAAAAAGATACACTGAAACATAGTAATAATGCAAGAACAATTTTTTTTATTAATGTGTAATAATATCTGCAAATCTTCGTATGTGCTGTTTACCTTTATTTTTCGCAATTATTTTTTTAGATGTGTCAAGGACTTCCGAACCACTCTCTATGGTATAAATTGCATACATAAAAAGAAGGTGACAAAATATTTATTTTTTTTACAGAAGGTGCAATCGTGTTAAGATCTGCGTGATAAATTTGAATTGAACCAATTTCTAACTCTCTCCAAGCAACCATTTGTTTAGTAAATAACTGTACATTTTTATAGAATGAAACATCATCTTAATTACAAAGTTGATCTGTGCTCTTTAATTCCCAAGTTTCTAAAGTTCTAAACAAGGCCATTTTCGATACGTGCAGTATGAGTTTCTGTGCACTGCGAAATCACGTGCGTGAGAACAAAAAAAAGTTTGGGTATCTGAAAATGGAAATCTTTGACAACATAACATTACAACGTATCAGCTAATTAGTTTTGGTAACAAAATTCAAATTTCTCACTATTCTTATTTAAATTCATTAAGCGTAGTAGGTATATTTCTTAGGTTCCTTATTTCAGTAAATAAATAAAGAAATAATAAAAGTTTAAAAAAAAAAATCTGAAAAATTTCTGATTTTAAATTACGTTCAAAGGGTGTTTTTTTTTTTTTTTTTTTTTTTTTTTTTTTTTTTTTTTTTTTTAACGTTTTGTGTGTTACCTTTATTTATTAAACATCACGTTCTTCGCAGTTAAACCATAAAATTCAGTTCAACAGCAATATCGCAAAATAGTTTTAAAATGAGCATATCTTTAGAATTTCTGATACAGAGACTCAGATAGACAGGAGATAAAAAAAAATTTTCTGTACAATGTTGCTATTGCTCGCTTTGAAATCCTTGAGTTTGTTAATCAAAAATTCGTTAAAGATTTACAAAATCGGAAATAGATAATAAAAGAATTCCAAATTTCAAATTTGATCTTCCACAGGCCCATATTCGTAGGAGGATTACCTCATTCAAAATTCGATGGCTCTAGGTACCGTCATTTTATCAGATTGCGAGAAATATACATACATTTATGCAGATTTTTCATTATTTAATTTCTTTAAATATAACGCAAGGCGATAATACTTTGTGGCAGCAGTTTGAAAAGTGATTCACCGTTTGTAGTGAAAAAACGCAAAATCGCAAAACGAAAAAAAAAAAAAAAAAAAAAAAAAAAGCCCCTGTGGGAGTAATATAAAATCTGAAAAGGTTTGACACTTTTTATTTATTTATTTATTTTTTTAACATACGATAGGAAATATAATTTTATGCATGCAAAAAAATGTGTCGATTTAGCCTGTTCTACGAATTCCTGTTTTCCGTGCTGGAACGAAAACGGTTTACATACCTGGTAGAGAGATAATCAGAGTGCAGTTTTATTATTGCTACTATTATTATTATACACTAAACAGATAGCAATTATCTGCGAACCTTTTTCACCAATGTTACTCGGAAATTAAACTTTCTAAGTTAGCTTGTAGCAGCATTTGGTTCATGGTCCGTCAACATTTCAGTGAAACTGCGCGCACGCAGCATCATTTACTGGGATACTCTTTTGCAATGAATGTCAAGTCATATCATTAACGTTGCGGAAGAGTGCGTCAAGGTTGGCGTGTACAATCACATGAAAACATTAGCTGGCTGTAAGCCAAAAACCCTCATAAGAAGACAATTATCATACCTGACAATAAGTCGATTATTCAGCAGCAGAAGTAAAAAAGTAAATACTTTTTCTCCTCCGTTCCCATTGTAAAAGAATTTATTTTAATAAGCTTATGCATCGAAATGTAAAAGATAGCAAAAGAACTAATAAATTTGCCTTTAAAAAGACTCTTAACATAACGAAATATTGTAGGATAGCTAATCTTAAATATATTGTCTTGCAATAACAACTGAATTATTTTTCATGTTGCGTAGAAAAGTTACATTAAAAATGCTATGTGTAAGGCCAATGTTACGTTAACTCATGTATGGGCTCAGCACTGGCTGTCTATAGTGTGCATGTGATGCAAGACATATACCAATTCAACCCATGATCTGCCCGAGTTGGTAAATTATTAATTAATTTTGTATATTGGAGAAATCAAAAAACAAGAATCAACGTTGTATTTGTAAATGTACTGTAAATTTGTGTGCCATTCTTGTTGTATTATTTCTCCAATAATCATTATAATCTTAGTTCTGTGTATTTCCTCACTTTATGATTGTTGGTTCTGATAAATTTATGGTAAGGTAAAGACGAAAATATATCTGAAATTCAAAATTAGGGCCGTCGGTTTGGCTTGTTTTCTTTGTCTGAGTCAAATCTTGAAATTAAGTTTCGGCCTTGTTCTATTGATCCGGTTTCTTTGAAAATTTTTACATGTACATATTATTTGCAATGACAATACAACACCCAAGAAGACTTTTTCAAACTTTGATACATATATTCTTTTATTTGCTTTTGAATTTTCTCAGAAATCCTTGTTTACTGCTCAAACTGATCATTTCAGAATTATAATCTTTACACACAGTTAGGCCTTAAATTAGTATCTCAAATGAGGTTTTATGGAATTTCTATCTTAATTTGAGGAATTTTAGCAGTTAAAAAAACTGTGATGCCACTGTTGCTGGATATTTTAATCAAAAATTTTTAATTTTTTACTTTTAGCAAGCCTATATTAAATATTGAAGTCATTATTTAAGTGTTAATTGCGTTCATTTCGCTTGAATTTCTCTTTGGCAGTTTAAACATGAAATCTGTTATCGTTGCCAGCCTCACGATTTATTTTTATTCACATACGAACAATAATATTATGACAGGTAAGAAAAACAATTTTTCCCCTTTTTAGGTCGTTTGATTAAAACCGTGTATTAAGAGTGCCTTTCATATACTTCATCGTTCATAAATTATATTTAAAAATATCTGTATTTTCATAGCTCTGAAAAAAGTAATCGTTCGTTTTGGTAATACATACTAGGAGAGTAATTTAATACAATAGTAATTTTTTTTTCTCCCAGGAGAAATAAATACATGTCAGAAATGCACCAGAAGTGTAAGTGAAGAAATTCTGAAAATTCTTTCTCACAAATCAGTTCATCATATGCAACATCAGTTCCTGTATTGACAGCCTTGTGACCGGAGCACTTTGCCATTAATCTGTTCAAAATTTTATTAAGAGCGTATTAATTACGTGACGAAATTATTTTGAATATTAATATTTGTATGATTTATTGTTTTATTAATTTGACTTTTTATTTCAGTTTATTAGTCAAAAGGCGCAATTTGCCCAAAAGCACTATTAATTTCGGTTTGGCATTTTGTGTCGTTCACTATAAATGTCGGTTCACTTTTCAGATTAATGCCATGCTAAAAAAAGACCCTTTGGGCGTAATATAAAATCTGAAAGCTTCCAGACTTGTTCTTATTTTTTTTAGCCCAAAGGACGTTAGCCCAGAAGGGCTATTAATGTCGATTCGGCATTTTGCGTCGATTCACTTTCTGCGTTGATGCGCTTTTCAGACTGTTGCCACCAGCTATTACAGCCCTGTATTATATTTAAAGAAATTAAATAATGAAGAATCTGCATAAAAGTGTGCATGTTTCTCGCACTGTGATAAAACAACGGTACCTTATATTCCGGTCTATAATAGCACACGCACCTGTAATTTCAAACTACATTTTTTAATTTTTAGATACATTCGCCGTATAATGCTCACCCTTTGCGTTAAGAAGAAGTCTGAAAGATACATGTGTAGTGCTAATATCTTTCGAAGTCGTTCATTCGAAGATTTTTGCGCATGTTTTCGAACAATGATAAGTAAATTGAGAAGTTATAAGGGGAATAATATGTGTGTCAGGGAAATGCTCGAGGAAGTAAATACTGCAAAGAAGGTGGGTTGTATTCAATGCAGATGTTCACAAGAATGTTATTCTAGAGTTTCAAGAAAAAGGGGAAATAATTTGGATGCGAATATATTTTCGACCCGAAATGAACTCTCGGAAATAGGAGTTGAATGTTTTCTCTTTATGCAGTCATTTGGAGCGGCAATTTTGAGATTAACATTGAAGGTTTTAGTAAATCGTTATTGCTTTAACAGAAATACAGTTAATCAAGTGTTCCTTTTAGGAGTAAATATAGCTCCTGAAAACGAAACAAACACACTGCTGGTTTCAAATGCAAACTCATTCATTTTGCGAAAGAAAATGGATATCTTGCTGCAGCAAGGATGTTTGGCTTTGGTGAAAACTCCATACGTGAGTAGAAGAAAAATGATATCACAAAAATTAATATGCAACAGAATGAACGTGCTTTGCGGAAAGGAATAACAAAATCGCTTATCCTTGAAGAAAGTGCTGCGAACTGGGTCCTAGAAAATTGCCTAGCATTTAGGTGCATGTGGAAACCAAATTTTTGTTTTGCTCCATCTTTGCTTATTTTGAAATTTTTCATTTTTATATCCGGCGTATAACTCGCCCCCGTAAATTTTGTATAATTTTTTTTGCATTAAAAGTAGGCATTATACATTGGAATATTTATCCTGTCTGAGATTTTATCCTGTCAGACATTTTGCAAATTCAGTCCTGAACTCTTTCTTCTTCATGAGAATTCCTATAAGCATCTCCGCAAGTTAAGCACAACCAGAATCGGTCTCTGAGTTCAAAATCCTCTTAAGACATTTTTGTTATCTCGTGCATATACAAGACACTGAAAATAATTTCTTGACTATACTTTGTTAACTGCACGTTCAGTTTTTTTTTTTTTAGGACTCTGTTTTAACGAGGCGTTGCTTAGAGACTTTCAAGGCATTTCCTCCCTCCTTTCTGCATGTCTTCATGGTAAGGTGTACACTCGGGGCCATTTTGGGAGATCCAGTCGAGTCCCGATGACGGCATCGCATATTTTTCACGTCTCCCGCTTCGAAAATAACCTAATGACCCTACAAACTTTTGTTATCAAAAGTACAGCAGACTGATTGTATGTAAAGATCATTTTTATCATTATTTAACACTCCAAAATGCATTAATTTCATTACTGTCTCGCGAGATTTTAACTTTGGTTCTGACAGAAGAGTAAAATCTCTTCCTTCTAATCCAGCGTTACAATTTAATGGCATCATTTCAAATGATTATATTTGACAGACCTCCTGATAGTGACACGCACGAGCAAGATTTAGCAATAAGAGTTCTGAGGAGGAGAAGAAATATTCCTCAGACATCCTTATTATTGACGAAAAACTACATGCTTCACCTCTCAAAAATAGCTTTTTATAAAGCAAAAGGGCAATTTGCCCAGAAGGGCTAGTAATTTCATTTTGGCATTTTGCGTTGATTCACTACAAGCGTTGTTTCCCTTTAAAATTTTTGCCACCAAATATTATCGCCTTGTATTATATTTAAAGAAATTAAATAATGAAGAATCTGCATAAATGTATGTATGTTTTTTGTGTTGTGATAAAACAACGGTACCTAGAGCCACCAAATTTTGAATAACATACGTTTCCACACGAATATGGGCATCTGAAATCCCGAATTTGGAATTTGTTTTGTTATTTATTTCATATTTTGAAACATTTTAAGGAATTTTTGATTAACAAACTCAACGATTTCAAAGCGAGCAATGGCAACAATCTGCGGAAAGGGGAAAAAATTAAAATACAAAAAATACAAAAAATCTGAAAGGTTTCAGATTTTAAATTACGTCCAAAGAGGCGTTTTTTAACGTTCTGTGTGTTACCTTTATTTATTTATTATCATGCTCTTTGCATTTAAACCACAAAATTCAGTTCAACAGCTATGTCGCAAAATAATTTTAAAATGAGCATATCTTTAGAATTTTCCATACACAGTTCCGTGGGGGTGCTGGACATAAAAAGGTTTTTTTTCCCCTCCGTAGAATGTTGTCATTGCTCGCTTTGAAATCGTTGAGTTTGTTAATCAAAAATTCATTAAAGTTTTACAAAATATGAAACCGGTAATAAAGCAAATTCTAAATTTTAAATTTGGTCTTCCAGATGCCCATATTTGCTTGTAGGATTACGCCATTCAAAATTGGATGGCTCTAGAATTTGGAATTTGTTTTATTATCGATTTCACATTTTGTAAAACTTTAACGAATTTTTGAGTAACAAACTTAACGATTTAAAAGCGAGCAATGGCAACAATCTACGGTGGGGGGGGGAAACTTTTTATCTCCAGCGGCCGCGGAACTGTGTATCGGAAATTCTAAAGATATGCTCATTTGAAAATTATTTTGCGACATTGTTACTGAACTGAATTTTATGGTTTAAGTGCAAAAACATGATTCAGAAGTCAAACAACAAAAATCAGCGTTAATTTACAAAATTTTCACAGGACTAGTTTCGATGGTTTTACCGAACCATCATCTTCAGCTGCAAAACCGCAAATGAAAAAATTAAAAAATGAAAAAATGAAATTTTTTCATTTGCGGTTTTGCAGCTGAAGATGATGGTTCGGTAAAACCATCGAAACTAGTCCTGTGAAAATTTAGTAAATTAACGCTGATTTTCGTTGTTTGACTTCTGAATTAGTATTTATTCGGCGTGTTATTGTGTCTTAAAAACATGATATTTAATAAATAAAGGTAACACACAAAACGTTAAAAAAACGCCCCTTTGGACGTAATTTAAAATCTGAAACCTTAAAGATTTTTTTTTTCTTTTTAAAATTTTGTTTTCTTTTTTTTAAAAAAATTTATTATTATTATTATTATTCAAAGTTTCAGCCTTTTAGGAACCATCAAATGTTCACATAACTGAAACAGCAGAGAGGATAATAAGGAACTGTCATGTCGTCTCCTAGACGTTGAATTTCAGAGGTATAGAAGCGCCCCATACTTTGTTTAGTTATCTGCTAGCATTACAGCTTTCCATTTCTGCGTTAGGCTGTGCGTGATGTCACGTAAAAAGAATTCATTATTTTGAAGTAAAATTACGCCTCAAGGTCTTGCGATCTTTGGTTGTTCTGTTTCTAGAAGACAGAAAGCATGTTGTGATTAACTTAACGCACATGAATCCTTCTGGGCACTTCTACTGTTATTTATGCTATTTCCTTTTTACCAAAGGGGGGATGACATAAAGTTTAATTAAATATGGGGTTTTTGCGGTTAGATGTGCTGTTAAAGCTGTTAAAGGTAATGAATGACAAATAGTGATTCATCTGAATACCTATCCTATATCAATGATATGGTCTGATTTCATAGCATGGCTAAACAAAGGGGGGATTGATTATTGTCCCCATTTCTTGAAGGGCATGACACAGAATCAGAATTGTCTTTCTGTTATTGAATTGAAAAAAGGATTATTATAACAATTCTCAAAGTATGCGACCGCAAATTTTTCTTTGAAAGCTGTCCGAAGGGAAAAAAGTATTCATGAATGTTTGTTTTAAACCATTTTGTTTATTAAATTAACCAATTGTCTGCTAGTTTTGGTATCCTAAAGGAGAAAGTGAACTAAAAAAGAAAATAGCTAATATATAATCAAACGATGAATTACAATCGTTTCGAAAATATTGCTTGTGTTGTAATTTTGCTTATTTTTTTTTACTAAATTCAGTATATTAATGATTCATATCACAGTACTATATTATCTAGTAATAACACACAAAGGAAGTTTTTAACGCTATAAAAATTACACATTTATTACAACAAATATCCAATAACTGTTAGTCTTGAAAGAGTATATTTTGATTGAAAACGTCCAGAAAGAAAAAATTCGTAAAAAATAAAATTAAATACAATAAAAATAAATAAATAAATAAAAAATCTGAAAGCTTTCGGATTTTATATTGGATAAAAAATCTGAAAGCTTTCGGATTTTATATTACGCCCAAAGGGGACATTTTTAGCATTTTGTGTGTTACTCTTATTTATTAAATATCATATTCTTCGCCCTTAAACCATAAAACTCAGTTCTACAGCAATACCACAAAATATTGAAAAGAACATATCTTTAGAATTTCCGATATACACAGACTCGCGTGGTGGAGATAAAAATAATTTTTTTCCCCCGTACACAGTGTTGCCATTGCTCGCTTTGAAATCGTTGAGTTTGTTAATCATGAATTCGTTAAAGTTTTACAAAACATGAAATAGATAATAAAACCAATTCGAAATTCAAAAGTCCGGCTTCCATATGCCCATGCTCGGATGGAGAATTACGTTATTCAAAATTGGATGGCTCTAGGTACCGTTCTTACAATGCGAGAAACATACACGCATTTATGCAGATTCGTCATTATTTAATTTCTTTAATTATAATACGGGGAGATAATATTTGGTGGCAGCAATTTAAAAATTGATACGCCGTTTATAGTGAACCGACGCAAAATGCCATTTCGAGACTGATAGCCCTTCTGGGCTAACGTTCCTTTGGACTAAAAAAAAAAGGTATTTATATAATTTTTTTTGCTGAATGTTTTCTACCAATTAGATGAAAAATATGTAGCTATAGAAATATCTGTACTTTTGAAACATTTCTCATTTTTTCAGTAATGAATAGAAGAGATGAATGTAAACTTCGAATACTGACAGAATTCATCCATCTCTGCATTTTTTAATAAAAAAGTTGGAAGCTCCTAAAATGAAAGCGCATTTTTTTCTTTCAGAAATCGTAGAGAAGAAACCAATGCTTATATTCAAAACTTATATTCAAAACCAATGCTTATGTTATATTCAAAACTTTCATTTATTTTTGTAATCTTTCTTTAAAGGATCTTTTTTCGACGTTAAAAATGTTTTAAGGGGAGAGAATTCCGATATCATTTTAGTACCCGAAAGCAGGTGTTGCTTTCTACGCGTGAAGAAAATCGTGTAATGTCAATCCAACTCACGTTTCATAATACGCAGTATCCATGCACATGTCTTATAAACAGTAGCTTTGTTTGTTTCCAGATTATCAACGACAGAATAAAAATTTGATGGCAAATGTTGTTTTCTTCTTCTTTTTTTTTTTTTTTTTCTGTGCTGGGCAGATTAACATTTAGTTTCCTTACAGAAGGTCAGTCACGTGATACTGCTGTTTGCGAAATCTAAGGCAAAATATTACCTATACTTTCCCTTATACTTGTTAAAAAACCTCGAAAGAAAACCTCCTGTAAGGTATTTAATGTTTTCAGTAAGTGGATTTTGCATCTTGGCCAAATAGAAAGTATTGTTCCTTGAGAGAAGTATTTGTTGCATGCCTTGCGCAAGCGATCTAATGAAATACATGCATAGCTACATGTTGAATAATTAAATCTTTTCTTTGTTAAATAAGTGCATAATGTTTCACTTAGTAATAAAATTCACTAGTATATAATACTATGGCAAATTTCTATCCCTACCATTTGGCACTGCTGCGATTAATAGCTCATTTTAAATGTATAATTTCAATAGCTATATTATACATTATATTAATAGCTATATCTAAATTTAACGATTTCAATATCTTGGAATCCTTAAAAGAATAGAATTATTCTAGCAGGAAACATGGGATCAGCATTCGAAGCATGCATTTTTTATAACTTTATTAAAAATTTCTTTTCGAAATTTTATTGGTGAACACCTTGAAGTGTTCGATGGTAATCTAAAATTTTTCAGATTAAAGTTTGATATATATATATATTTTAGTCCAAAGGGGAAATTTGCCCCGAAGGACTATTAATCTCGTTTTGGCAATTTGCGTTGATTCACTGTAAACGGCGAATTACACTTTAAATTGTTGCACCAAATATTAGAGCCCTGCGTTATATTTAAAAAACATAATAATGAAGAATCTGCATAAATGTGTGTATGTTTTTCGCATTGTGATAAAGCAACGGTACCTAGAGCCAGCAAATTCTGAATAACTTAATCCTCCACCGAATATGGGCATCTGGAAGCTCTAATTTGTAATTTGTTTTATTATCGATTTCATATTTTGTAACATTTTAACGAATTTTTGATTAAAAAACTCAACGATTTCAAAGGGAAGATTGACAGTACTGTACGGGGGTGATTATCTCCAGCGCACGAGAGTATGTATGTTTTCATGCTAATGTTTCAGCTAATGTTTTCATGTGATTGTACACGCCAACCTTGACGCACTCTTCCGCAACGTTAATGATATGACTTGACATTCATTGCAAAAGAGTATCCAGTAAATGATGCTGCGTGCGCGCAGTTTCACTGAAATGTTGACGGACCATGAACCAAATGCTGCTACAAGCTAACTTAGAAAGTTTAATTTCCGAGTAACATTGGTGAAAAAGGTTCGCAGATAATTGCTATCTGTTTAGTGTATAATAATAATAGTAGCAATAATAAAACTGCACTCTGATTATCTCTCTACCAGGTATGTAAACCGTTTTCGTTCCAGCACGGAAAACAGGAATTCGTAGAACAGGCTAAATCGACACATTTTTTTGCATGCATAAAATTATATTTCCTATCGTATGTTAAAAAAATAAATAAATAAATAAAAAGTGTCAAACCTTTTCAGATTTTATATTACTTCCACAGGGGCTTTTTTTTTTTTTTTTTTTTTTTTTTTCGTTTTGCGATTTTGCGTCTTTTCACTACAAACGGTGAATCACTTTTCAAACTGCTGCCACAAAGTATTATCGCCTTGCGTTATATTTAAAGAAATTAAATAATGAAAAATCTGCATAAATGTATGTATATTTCTCGCAATCTGATAAAACGACGGTACCTAGAGCCATCGAATTTTGAATGAGGTAATCCTCCTACATGGGCCTGTGGAAGATCAAATTTGAAATTTGGAATTCTTTTATTATCGATTTCCGATTTTGTAAATCTTTAACGAATTTTTGATTAACAAACTCAAGGATTTCAAAGCGAGCAATAGCAACATTGTACAGAAAATTTTTTTTTTTATCTCCTGTCTATCTGAGTCTCTGTATCAGAAATTCTAAAGATATGCTCATTTTAAAATTATTTTGCGATATTGCTGTTGAACGGAATTTTATGGTTTAAATGTGAAGAAAATGATTTTTAATAAATAAAAGTAACACACAAAGCGTTAGAAAAACGCCTCTTTGGGCGTAATGTTAAAATCTGAACTATTTCAGATTTTTTTTTTTTTTTTTTTTAATTTTTGCTGTAATAATAGCAATTGAAACTCAAGCATATTAAACAAAAATTCAAATTGAGGATATCATAAGTGAACAATATTCACGTGGTTCGTAATTATAAAAATTTTCAAATAAAATTCTAAAAGAATTATATTATAGTTTTGTTGAGTGTAGTTTTGTTCGTCTTAAAAACATTTTACAACATTTAATACCGAGAATAATTTTAAATCTCTGATTTTGTAAATAATTAAAAGCCATGCTTTCGAATTATGGTGTAGAGAGTCACCACATCTTTTTAGCAACTTAAAGATTACTGGTTCCATGTCCGGCCAGTTTATAGTTTATTTTCACATTTCTCTCTCCGAAAAAAAAAAAAAAAAAAAAAAAAAAGAATGAATGAAAATGAAACAAAACAAAAATGAGCACTTGATTTTGTGTCATTTACCAGTTAGATTTTTAATATCTCTGAATTCTACGGCTAAAATCCGTAAGTGCAGAGCATATGTCCAAATACTAAGCCGTCATTGATTATAAGCAGTCGAAAAAAAAAAAAAAAAAAAAAGAAGAAGAAAGAAAAACAAGGTAATCTAAAATTTTACATTGGAACAAATAGGCACGCAAGCAGTCATGCCCAGGCAAAAAACGAAAGTGAAAAATTGAAGAATTCTTGTAGTTTAACAGCCAAATATTCATTTATTACATTTTCGGCTTCCTGTTTATTGTGGAAATCTTTGCCAGCAAGAAATACTTCAGTGACCTACACAGGTAATAACTGGAGCGGGTAATATTTGGACTCAGACGGATGAGTAACAATTTCGCTTTATTAAACTTTCTTCCATTCATGTTTTCAGCATACGATATAACATTATTCCGCGGAAGACTCAAATCGATCTAAAGAGTAATGTAAGTTTGCGGGTTTCAAAATCCATCTCATATTATCTAAATAATAGCAATATATGCCTGCATTAATGATTTTTTAAAAAAAAATTAAAAAAATTTTCTAATAGCTCAAAATTAATCTGACATACTTTCCATATGCGTAGCATCCTTTTTCGGATGCTATCCTAGTTTTTTTTTTTCCTCCGAGACTTGGCTTGCCTTTCAATTTCAATCATACTCTCCCCCCCCCCAGAATTAAAAAAAACTGAAAATTTTCAGATTTTACTTAACGCCCAAAAGATCCCTTTTTTTTTTTTTTTTTTTTTTTTTTTAACGTTTTGTATATTACCTTTATTTATTGAATATCATGTTTTTCACACTTGAACCATAAAATTCAATTCAACAGCAATATTGCAAAATGATTTTTAAATGAGCATGTTTTTAGAATTTCCGATACAGAGTCTCGCGCGATAGAGGTAATTTTTTAGCAGTGTTGCCATTGCTCACTTTGAAATCGTTGAGTTCGTTAATAAAACATTCGATAAAGTGTTATAAAATATGAAATAGACAATAGAACAAATTCCAAATCAGGGCTTCCAGATGCTCATATCCGGGTGGAGGATTACGCGATTCAAAATCGGATGGCTCGAGGTACCGTTGTTTTATCACAATGAGAGAAACATACATACATTTATGCATATTTTGCCTTACTTTGGAAGGTATTTCTCCCGCCTTCTTAGCATGCCTTCGTAGTGTAGTGGTCAGCACGCTGGGCGTGTATTCCAGAGGTCCGTGGCTCGATTCCCAGCGAAGGCGTTGCTCATTTTTCCACTTTCATGCTTCCAATTATCCCAGGGATGTCAAACTCATAGGTACACTTTGGCCATACAAACAAGGTTTAACTTTAGGCGGGCCGGAAAAAAATAAATAAATAAATATTCATAGAAACGTAGATTTATTTCCAATAATATTAATAATAAACATATATATACATATATATATATATAGAAAAGAACAAGAAAAATTTAATGTTTACGTCCTGATACTTGACATCTCTTCTCTGCTATTATCTTTCCTATTTCGGGAGAAATTTTATTTGCAGTGATAACTTTCAACGCTGACCCAAGGTCAGCATCATTAATGCGGTTTCTAATAGGAGACTTATTACCTTTCATGACTGAAAATAACTGCTCGCATCGATAAGTGCTACCAAACATGGAAATAATTTCATATGCGAATTTTCGAGTATTTTCAAACCTGGCTGGTAAATATTTGTAAAATTCAGGCACGCCCACTTCAATGAATTTTGCTTTCAAATTTGAATTGCATTTAATCTCGATCACCTCCATTTGCATATGGCTGGGTACTGAGTCAATACTTATTGAGAAAATCGAAGAAAACATAAAAAAAAAAAATTGTCTTCGAGGGAACTAAAATCATGAAACCTCGTTTCAAATTCAGTTGTTAAATTTGCAATTTTTTCTGCGTATTTTTGATACGAACAAGTATCATCTAAACTTGATTTGTTCATACTGCACGTCGGGAAGTGCGTCAAATCTTCATTTTTAAGTTGTTTTTCCCAAAGAACTAGTTGACATTTGAATGCTTTAATTATGTCAAACATGTTCGTAATGATAGTTCGGCCACATTCGGCTATCGGGAAAAGCCGAAGGTAGCTGAACGCAAGCTACTCACACGCATTTGTAATTTAAGTAGTGTGTGTGTCAGCTCGCTGTGAGTAATCTAACAACACTGAATAAATTATCGTTAATTACTTAGCAGTAAACATTTCATTTTTTTCTTCGTCGATATGTTATTTTATTATTATATATTATTATTTGCCGATGTATTGGCCGGGCCGCAAAAATATTTGTTGTGGGCCGCGAGTTTGACATCCTTGAATTAACCTAATGTCTCTACAACTTAATTTCTTTAAATATAACACATGGAGGTAATATTTTGTGGCAACAATTTGAAAAGTGATAGAGCCTTTTAAAGTTTTCAACACATATGCTAAAACGAAATTAATAGCCCTTCTGGACTAACGCACTCTGGACAACTTCTATCTATAGTGACAATATACCTTAACAATTTGTGTATTTGACATTAGAAATTAAAAACTTGGAAACTATACAAAATGTAAAATATGTGAAATTTCATGCATATATTTCTCTTCGTTAATACATAAATTAAAATTTTTACTGCTAAGCAAAAATACACAGTGTGTTTACACTTTTTTCGAAGGATTCTGGTAAAGAATAATAAAGTATTTCAAAATAAATATTTCTGGCAACAATTTATCATTTGAAATAAGAAATATCGGCTATTTCTTCTAAATTATTTCTTCTTTAAAAATGTTGCAAGTAAACCAGCCATTCAAAGATATGTTTTTGCGCTTTCGAAACGTGAAATTTTAACGTGAAATATTAAAATTTCAAAGTGGAAAACAAGCAGAAAATGGAAAAATAGAAAAGGGAGAAACCGTCAAATTACTTCAACAAGATTCCTAACGAATACCCGAAAAAGGTGCGCACAGTTTCTGAAGTTAAATCGTTGGTAGCAAGAAGAAATACGCCGACGCAAAACACAATTGCGAAGTCTTTAAATACAATTCTAGCAGCAATAAACAAAATAATAAACCAATATTTGCAATTTAAAACAGCTAAAAAATAAAATGTTCACCAGCTTTTGCCGAGGCATGCGGCTCAACACAGAACAACTTATAAAACTCCGTATAAAACCTATTTAACAAAGAGGGATAAACGGAAATACTTTGTGAACTGTGATAAACGGAAATACACTGTGCGAACTGAAGCTTGGATTTGCCTACATGACTGTAACAAAGAAAGGTTTGTTTATTATGAGGAAAAGAAAAAAAAAAAAAAAAAAAAAAAGTTCAAACTTTGTTCCATTAATGCAAGAAAGTTTCAGTAACGGGGATTTACGATTATTGGAAGATGGGATCATTGATGGGAAGATGGGATTTACGATAATTGGAAGATGATTGGACAAAGGAAAACTATAAATAAGAATATAGGTGTTTATGTGAGTATTGCAAGCAGCATATAAAAAAAGAGATCGCTTTAACTTGTTTATTTGATGTTCGAATAATCAGTCCGCTCACACCGGAAGTTAAAGGTAACTGTTCTATGATTTAGCGTTTTAAAATGTGTGCAAGTTTCTTTTTTCTACTTGTTGCATGTGGCAACAAGACTAGTAGTGAATAGAAATTCGTTCTTGTGACGGGCGTATAGAATGGCTCGCTATGTTGTAATAATTTTCGCACGATAAGGATTAGTGTAATTAAAGAAAGCTAAAATACAGTCCATTTGTCATGTGCTTATTTCTGTGCACAAACCGCGTGAAACCATGTTAAATGCACCAGTGGAAAAAATGTTGAAATCAATGTACTATCGAGAGAAAGGTTTACATCTGATATTTACGGAAGAAATTCTATTTCTTTATGTCACTCACTTTGAAAGAATGGAAGATAAAACAAAAAGTCATACTCCGAAAAGTACCACTACATTCCTTGAGAAACTGAAGACTGATACAGGTATTGCATTTATATCTTTTTCACCATATTTCTGCGAAATCTATTGTGGTTTCACCTATGTACTATTTTGCCTTTGGTCTCTTGAATGAGCTCTTTCTAAAGGCAAACCCAACACTATCAATGCACTGTCGAAAGTAGTGGAAGAGGAATAGAAATTAGTACATCTGGAAATTTTAGTAAAAACCCTTCTGTGATGGAAATCGCAATGAATGCTTATAGTCTAGAAAAAGGATCATCAGATGGAAATAAAAAAAAAATAGTTTTTACATTTTAAACATTATTTAAATAGCCTCGAAATCGTTCTAAAAATGTGTAAACATACTCTGCGAACTCGGTCCTGAAAGAATTTCAATGTTTAAACAGTTACGAGATTTTTCTACATTTTTATTTTTGAATGTAAAATTATGTAAACAGGAGAATATTAAACTATTAAAAACGTGAACAAATCTTTGAAAACGTTTAAAAAACAAATTTGAGGGAGAGGCTTGCAATTTATATGTTATTCCACAGTTTCGCCATACATGTTAGATTTTATTTTGGACATAAACGATAGTGGTTACAAAATAAAGAATTTTTGTTTCCATATTTTGTAAGTTTTTAAAAACTTGTTTGATTTATGACACTCCTGGTATAAAAGGCACACGTTGCAAAATAGTTTTAAGAGATCCAGGTAAATGGATTTAAAAGAATTAATTTAATGCTTTATTGAGCAACGCAATTTTAAAACGTTTGAAATAAAAGTAAATCTTTTCTACTGGCGATTGGAAGGAAACTTTTTTTAATAGCAGAAGTAGTTTTATTGAAATTGAAAACAGTCACATCTTGGAAGGTTTTTCACTTCGAAATGGTAAAAGAAAATATCTGACTGGTCTAGTTTAAAAAACTGTGACCGGCTATTCATCGCCGTATCAGCAACAATCCTAGGAAATAATGAGAACAGAGATGTACACCCAAAAATTCTTGTTTATTTTACTCCATTAGAATTCATTCTTCAAAGATAATAATGCCATTTATTATTCTAGGAAAAAAATTAATTTAATTCAAATTAATACTGTCTAAATACTTCAACAAAGGATTACCATTCATTTTTATTTAAAATTTTAAAATTAAAACGTATTAAAAATATAAAAATTACAGAATTATCTTCTTTCCTTAAATAAAAGTAACAGTGTTGTCAATTGACAAAACTCAAGTTTAACTACTCGTATTAAATAAAATAAAAAATTAAAAGACTTTCAATTTCAAAAGTTGTTGTTTAATTTTGTTTAGAGGGGTAGGGAATTTTAAAAGTTAAATGGTATAAGTATGGAAACCATTAGAATCTTGAAAGTATATTACCAAGTGAAATACAGTAATAATACACGAGCAAATAATATATATAATCGTACATTACGATTGTAATCTGTAAGTTACCACCTAATAATTTAATTTTTGAGGCATAAACAATGTTCAGAAAGACAATTAAATATTTTGAAACTAACATATTATATGATGCTAAAAACACATTTTGTTTATTATGTTAGTGAAGAAACATTTGCTAGAAAAAGTTAATAAAAATACAGATGAAATGGATTTTTGAATAGTTCACTTTTTAGTCTGATGAACAATGAACTTGTAGAGACATTAGGTATTTTTGATGCAGGAGTCATGAAAAATGAGCAACGCCTTCGCCGGGAATCGAACCGCGGACCTCTGGAATACGCACCCAGCATGCACAAAGGTATGCTACACCACAAAGCTACGCTAAGAAGGCGGGAGAAATACCTTATAAGTTTACTGGCAACAGACAGCACGAGTACCGACGATCAGAGTGTTGACAGATATTAGTGTTATTTAATTTAATTTTAGTTTTAAAATCTGTTTAAATTTACTACACTGCCCTACATTGCCTTCAACACTTAGGTCACCATTGGGTGTCAGCTTTGAAGAGCACCGATGCCATTCAATTTCGTTTTAATTTAAAATTTTCTTAAATTTATTTCATTTCCTCATTTCGGGTCACCAACAGTAACCATCGATCTTGTCATCATTTGTCATCACTTTGACGGGTACTGATGTACTTCGCTTTAAATTTAAATTATATGCCTGCATTTAAATTGCTGCATCTCACACATAGGTGACCTAAGTTCTGACTCCAAGAGATTCTCAGCTTTAGGTCACCGGTGATAAACAACCTTGACGGGAATAATAATGCTTGGGTTGAATTTTAAAGTTTATCTTATTTTACGCACTGTCTCATTCCAATAACTTACGGATCCTTTTCAGTAAACCCATAAATCAGTGCCAGCTTATATGTCACTGGTGACTGGTCTTCACGATTACTTGTGTGGTTCGATTTAAATTTAATTTAAAAACATATTTAAATTTATTATAGCCGCTCTCCAGTAATGACTTATAGGTTGATACCAAATTACCCTCTACTCGTATCTCAACGAATACCAACGGCCTTAATGGGCACCACTGTGCCTGGATTTAATTTTAAAATCCGTCTGGACTTACTCTATTGCTTCGAGCTCATAATTTCCGTGTTGATTTCTGTAATCCTCAATCTTTGATCATTAAACTGATCAACAGCTTTGATACGCATAGGTATACTTCGTCTTAGATTTAATTCAAAATACTATCAAGTTTACTACTTGGCCTACACCGGTGACACCATCTAAGTAGATATCGATCTCGATGGTATCGCTACTAGTGACTTACATGCGGACCACAAATGACTGTCAGACTGTAGGTAAATGGTGACTAACGCTATTGATGATAAGCTTCAGTTTAATTTTGTTTTAATAATGCTTCTAAATGGTATAATTTTAATTATCCACCACCACCTACTAGAAAGCCTGGCGGTCATACGAATAATTGTAATTAAAATGATTTATGAAAAGGTATCTGCTAATTCCCACTGAATTACCCAGGTCAGGCAGCGAGGACGTCCCTTTGCTTACTGCCCCACGGGGTTTCCCACTTCTACTTGCTTAATTGCTTAAAGTAGAGTGCAATGAAGGAAACCACTGTCGGTACATTTCTTAAGAGTCAACCCAAGCTCAATAAATAAAGGTGATTTAAATAATAAAATGTTAATTCACATGTCAAAGATCTCTTTGTACACAACATTTCTTGTGTAGATCTTTCATCATTTTAAAACTCGCCTTGTAGAGGACCATCCATTATTTTTAATTTTACGTCCGTTCTTTCACGAACTCTTGAACAGACAACATAAAGTTGACCGTGTCCAAATGTAGGCTCAGGTAAAGAGATGCCAACACGCTTAAGCGTTTGGCCCTGAGACTTATGGATGATCATAGAAAAGACAAGTTTTACCGGAAATTGTCTACGTCTCAATTGAAACGGCAACCCTGTGCCGTGGCAACTTCACCCCATTGGCTAGTACAGCTACGCAAGCAACCAATAAACTATCGGCGACAAACGGACACTTAAGCCGCATATAATAAAAATATTTATTTATTTCATTTTATTTGTTTTTTCATCGTTGCCGATTTTCGCCGGTTGCATATTTCCGATTTCTTTTACATGTAGATGTTAAATTTATTTATTAAATGTTAAATGCACGTTCTCTTATATTTTTAATTTTTCCGGCTTAGCTTTCTCATAATATTCGTCACGCGCTGCACTGCATGGGAAATAAAACAATTTACAGTTACGCAAGCAAACAATAAACTATCGGCGACAAACACTTAAGCCTCATATATATAAGATAATACATGGAACTCGTAGATAACTATTATTAACACGTTCATTGCCAACACGATTAAGGACCAAATTGAGCAAAGTGACTTAAAGGCCGAAGAAACTTATATCGCAATGTCGCAATGCTTATATGCAACAAAGGAGGCTCACCATAGTACAGGCGGCCACATATTTAAAAGTTGCTGTGACCCACCGGTGAAAAACGAGGCCACCCCAAACAATCCTATCATGATCCACGGATGGGCTACGTGTTAGCATTAGCACATGGTTCCATTCGAGGACCTTTTACTTCTAGAAGTACATTTTTTAAAGCATTTTTAACTTACATCTAAGATAAATAAGCTGTATTGTTGCCATTGTTAAAAGTAAGCAATCTAGCAATTATTAGAATTTGCCAGATAATTTATTGGGTCAACACTAAAACGGCAACACAAAAAAGACCTTCTGTACTTTTTGCAAATTTTAATGGCAAGATTAAAAAAATCTTTATATTATATTATAGTAATTTTATCAATGCCCGTAACTTAATACCAGATTTAAAACCTTGACTTTTGTTAAATGCAAACTTCTTTCTGTCTTAACTTTAAAATTATTGATCATTGAGATATAAAATTCACTAAAATATTGATTTTGTCTAAGACTTATTGTGTACATAGGGGTTGTCCCAAAATAAATTAAACGCCTAAAATATGAAGAACTGTGCACTTAATATGATGAATGGGCACCTTTTATTTTTTTAAATTTTGAACACATACAATCTTCCTGTGCACTACAAATGTACACCACGAGGCTTACAACAGTAAGTTAATTAAATCATTAAATATTACAGGAATAAAAATAGAGAACAGTAGTCTAAACTTCACAAAAACAGGTAAGTTCATTAGCCCCCCCTTTTTCAAATCATCTGTACACATAATCTAGGGCCATCGAAGGTAGAACAGGAAAAAATTAAATATTCCACATCTTGAGGTACCTTTTTTAAACACTCACATAAATTATTTGATCTTAGATTGAAACGAAACAGGTAATTTGCGAATTTACCGTAACCAAATACGAGTAAAAACTGAGATCCTTTAAAATTAGTAAAGAGGAAAGACTGGAATGCAGTCTGCGGTAAATAAAAGGAAAGAGCTTTTTGGTGCTCCCAGTATTACAAGATGAAATATATTCTTCATTTCACTTAGATTAAAAGTTTCTTATAATAAAATGACTTCCAATCACCCTTTGGAATGCTAATGTTGATATCGTTGGTTAAATTTAAAGCACCTTTAGCTAAGAAATCAGCTCTTTCATTTCCATAGAATCCATAATCACGAACATAAGCAAAATGGACATCAGTTTCCCTATTTCTAAGCGAACTAAACAGCTAATAGAATTTCGATTGCTAGTTTATTGCTGCTGGTTATATTGTTCGAAAGATGAAGAGAAGAAAGAGAATCAGAACCTATGAAGTGCTTGAGGATGCTGTCCCATTAGCCTTGATCCTCTTGACGACAAGATAAATACAGAGAAGTTCTTGAAACACTGTGCATACATTTCGAATATAGCGCTTAAAATAAAAAATCTCAAATTGGTCTTCAAAAAGAACAAATTATTGCTCATTTTACTGCCATCTGTAAAGCAAACCATGTAAAGCATGAAACCTTTTTTCGGTAATCTCTTAATAATTGCGGAAATTTATAGGCTCTAAAGTAGCTTGATGAGGAACATCGGGAAGAGGACATTTCTGTTCGTGCAGTCTTTGAAGGTATCAACTACCAGTGCCTCGAAAATGCTGTACCTATATTCAGCTTCAAAATCAATAACGGAACTTCTGCAAGAAAAAAAGTAGCCTCATAACTTTTTTTCTTGCAGAAGTTCCGTTATTGATTTTGAAGCTGAATATAGGTACAGCATTTTGAAAATGAGGCTATGATTGAAATGAAAAAATGAGGCTATGAAAAAATGAGGCTATGATTGTTTCCAGAAATTTTGGAGAATAAAACATTTCTCCTTTGATACTCGATAATTCGCCCATGGAATTTGTAGAAAGTGCTAAATATATTGGTTTCTTACTTGATTAAAAATTAACACGAAAAAAGCATATAGAATTCCTTTCTATTAAACGTGAAAAAATTATTAATACTCTTCGCCTACTTGCTAAAAATACATTTGGAGTAAGCTATGAAGTCGAGAAACTGATGTATAAGCAGTGTATTGTGCCTTTCATTTCGTATGGCTCTCGTATTTGGGGATATGTTCTTGCAAAGATTTAACAAAAGAAATCTGAAAAAGATTGAACGAAGAATTCTTCTTCGTATTATTAGTGGTTGTAGAACACTAAGAAGAATTCTTCGTTCAATCTTTTTATTCTTATTTATTATCTTATTTTATTATCTTCGTATTATTAGTGGTTGTAGAACACTAAGAAGAATTCTTCGTTCAATCTTTTTCAGATTTCTTTTGTTAAATCTTTGCAAGAACATATCCCCAAATACGAGAGCCATACGAAATGAAAGGCACAATACACTGCTTATACATCAGTTTCTCGACTTCATAGCTTACTCCAAATGTATTTTTAGCAAGTAGGCGAAGAGTATTAATAATTTTTTCACGTTTAATAGAAAGGAATTCTATATGCTTTTTTCGTGTTAATTTTTAATCAAGTAAGAAACCAATATATTTAGCACTTTCTACAAGTTCCATAAGCGAATTATCGAGTATCAAAGGAGAAATGTTTTATTCTCCAAAATTTCTGGAAACAATCATAGCCTCATTTTTTGAAGAACTGAAATTCAGTTTATGAAAGATAGACCAGCTGGTGACAAAATTCCAGCACCGATTGTACCCTCCAAAGAATATTAATTAAAAGCTGTCCTCGGAAAATGAAAAGCAAGTTGTCTGAAAATGCAGTTTTTAAATCGTCAAAAACAACCTTCGAAATGTCTTAAAAGATCATTTATCAAAGGCTAATAATAAGGCTAATTTAGCCTTATAATTATGTCGCAACTCAAAATATTTAATTTTACATACATCCTTAAGAATATCCTCTAGACTACGCTTTTTTCTCTCGGATATACTCTTAGCAGCATTTGCATGCTTCCTATAACAATCAATTTTCTTAGACCACCAAGCAACGCCAACTTCATACTTTTATTGAGCTTCCTTCCTATAGCATCAGTAATAGGACAGTAATAGCATTGGTAATAGGACAGTAATAGCATTGGTAATAGGACAGTAATAGCATCAGTAACAGGAGCATCTTTGATACCCCAAACTACCTGAAATCATTTTGGAATGCAAACATAAAATTTCTGAATGATAGTAATAGGTATTTCATATCATTTTTTCGTTAGAATTTGCTCCAGAACTGCTCCAGGAACAGAGAAACTACTCCAGTTATGCTAAGAAGAGGAAAAGAGTATTTCTTTCCTTTTTCTAGCAGAGACCGTAATACACTCATGTCCATAAATTAAGGATAATTCGGAGTCACACGGAAATCGAACTCTAAAATAAATATATCACCTGTATAATCACTACACACATCTTCAAGAATCATATGCAAATTTCAGGAAGTAACCAGATGACACCGATGGTACGTCACAATGACAAGAGTGTACGAGAGGGATATATAAGGAATACAGGCAAAGAAGTAAAATTGTTCGCAGGCGCTTTATAAGCATTTACGTGCAATAACCGAATAGTTAAGACACAAAGGACGCATTTGGATGATTCTTCACGTGGTAGAATTATCAGCCGTCTGGAATGTGGGCGTACCCAACTGGAAGTATCAGACGAACTTGGATTGCCCAGAGTGTCATCTCCAGGCTTTGGCAACGATTCCAAGATGATGGTAATGTGAGTAGACGTTGCAGCACAGGTCGCCCCAGATTTATAACGCCGAATGAGGCATTTGCTGCCAAAAGAAACAGGCGGAGCACAGCCTCAGACTTGTCTCGTCAGCTCTCTTCAGCCACTGGTACGACAGTTTCAAGGCAGACCGTGTACAGGTGCTTAGGGCAGATTGGTCTATATGCTCGTAGACCTGTCAGATGCGTTCCACTTACTGCAACTCATTGTTGCCTGTGGTTAGCCAGGTGTAAAGAGCATGCATTGTGGACACCGCAACAGTGGGCTTGTGTGATGTTTTCCGATGAGTCCAGGTTTAGCTTGCAGTCTGATTCTCGTCGGACTTTCATATGGAGAGCTCCAAGTACCCGTTACCACCAAGAAAACATCATTGAACGACACCGTTACGGTGGTGCAGGAGTGCTCGTTTGGGGTGAAATTATTCTGGGTTCCAGAACTGACCTGCATGTTCAAATTGGAACCATGAGAAGCCAAATCTATCGGGACGTCATTCTGGAACAACATGTACTTTTGTTTCGGGGCGCCATGGGCGCACAATTTGTATTTATGGATGACAACGGCCGTCCTCACCGTGCAAACATCGTAACCTAATGCCTTCAATCGGAGGATATCACCCGTATGGACTGGCTAGCATTGTCACCGGATTTGAATCCAGTACAGCACGTGTGGGACATGCTTGGCCGACGAGTTAAACCCGTAAACCGCCCGTAAACCTCCTCCTATATGTCTACCGGAACTACGGAGAGCATTGCTTTTTGAGTGGTGTAATATCCTCCAAGATCAGATCGATAATTTGATACTCAGCATACCTAGGCGTTGTACGGACTGTATTGTATCGTCTGGAAGACATACAATGTATTAACAATCGTACCAACCATGTAATATTGGTTTTTTGTAAATAGGTTTTTTTTTTTTTTTCCTTTGTAATTTGCTCCAGGGAGAAGTAATCGCTAATTGTTTTAATAATATCAAACATATAGCATCTTTTTTTTTTTTTTTGCTCTTTACCTTTCGTTTAATAAATAAGCTTTACAAATAAGTCAAATTTGTTTTGCTTCTAACTCTTCCTTTGCTTGATTTTGCATTATTCTTAATTTATAGACATGAGTGTAGTTCAGTGATATTTAAATCTTCTGATTATGCAGACGTGGGAAGATGTGTTTACTCTTCACGTTTTTCGGACCATAACGGAATAATTTAACTTTGGCGATTGCGGGCATTATCATAATGAAAGATCAAGGGAAAAAAATATCTGCGCCATCAAACGTACATGGTTCTTTTAAATCATTATGAAGACAATAATATTTATTCTTTCTTCTAAGGTGATTGTTGGAACTGTCGTAAATCCCAATAAAACTGCCCGAAGCAAAACTGAGACTCGACCGTGTTTTATTGTAGAAAGTAGGCAGTCAGGATCATAAGATCTGCTGGTGTTCTTCTCTCATAAAACTCGTCTTGAGGTGGGAAATAGTGCGAAGTTTGACTCATCTGAAAACGTCACTTCTTTCCATCGATCAACATTCAACGATTTATATTCATATCACTTTACTTATTATATAAAAAATGCGATCCGAAGAAACAATTAAACACAACTCCATATCTTTAGAACCACCATTTTTCTATTTATTTTTAACAGTAACAACGGTAAAGAAAAAACTGGTAACTTTGGTAACACTTTGTGACTGCGCAGATAGTCTCGCAGACGATTTTCACAGACAATGTGTTAGCGTCGCAGAACAAATACAAAAATATTAAACACTTAGTATCCATTTTACATTTATTTATGAAACAAGAAGTTTGAGATAGTAGCTCTGATTATGTAATTTCTGTTATGTTATGAAATATACGATTTTCCTCGTAGTGGGTTCTGCAAATGAATATTAAATTTAGCAGTCACCTTTTCCGCGGTATTTTTTCTGTTTCTAATAAAAGTTCTCTTTAATGTTCACGTGGTTCTGTCAGAGTTTCACTTTTTTCTCGCCACTGTACTCGTAGACGACGCTTTGCCGAGAATGTTGTATGCTCTTATGATTCTGAGCATAATACCTCGTGACATGATTAATAATTTACAACTGAGGCGACTGATTCACAGACGAGTCAGGGACCAACAATCTCACTTCTTTAGAACTCAGCTAAGTCTCTTAATTTCACAATGAACTTTTGCAAACTCCATATAAAATTTGCAGTTTGCACAATTTTGAAAAAGTGTGTCGAATAATCATACCATAAAAAAGATAATTATTTTTGCCTGTTACTGTATAATCTATAGCGGCGAAATTAACTCTTTTTAAGTATGGTATTTCCCATTAATTCTCTTTAGATCATATGCTTTTCTTTTAGTACCGAAGGGTTGAAATCTCATTTAACATGTTTATTTATTACATCATAGGTGTGACGATGACTCCTGTACATGGGAGATAATGGTAACAGTATAGTCATTGTTATTTAAATTTCACTTTCCTTTTCAAGGAGGAGAAGTCTGAATTGGAAATACCACATTTTATGTATAATTTTATGTTAGAATTTTTTGTATTACTTTTCTTATATAGCAAATGAAAATAAAAATTTAAAAACAAGGAAACTGTGTCATGTTCGAATATACTGGACATAAAATTCGCCATCTTTTGGTCTTAATAAAGCAACAGTTTTGTCCCTGTATTTTTCTTCAATGTTTGGCCACTTGCTAATTTATAATTTTTGTCTTTTTGCGTAATGTTAAGTATTCTATATGCAATATATTTTTATAGATTCGTAGAAGCAAAATAAGTTTTTTTTTTTTTTTTTTTTTTTTTTTTTTTTAATTTATACCTACATAAAAGTAGGTGTGAGAGTTACAACAGCAACAACAAGATGTAACATAAAATTCTTACTACGTCTCTGGCACGTCAAAGTGTCTATCACATCACATCAGAATGTATAAAACGCAAACGAATTTATTTATTACAAAAGATAGAACGTTATGTAATTGCATTTTGAAAATGTTTGGAAAGGAAGTTTTAACAAACAATATTTTAGGCAAAATTTTGATGTTAGAGGCATTTTTAGAAAACTCTTTCTAAATGTTTGGACTGATACATTACTTAACGTAAACTTTCATTTTTCGCGCACGCAATTCGGCAAGTATCGCCAGTATACGAAACGTAAGCTCTTTAACATCGATTTGGGTTCGCTAACAGTTAATCTCAAGTGTTACCATTTGCCAAACCATAAAATCTTTAATATATTCATTAACTTTAATCGAACTGAAATTATTCGATAAACTAGCTGATTTAAATGCATTAAACGCGTTTCTTAATAATTAAAATTTTTGATTTGATTTAGATTAATAATAAGTTAAATATATTTCATTTATATACTATTCAAACTTAATCTTTAATACAAAATGTGACAAAAAAAAAAAAAAAAAAAAAAGACTATGTAGCTTAAAAACAGAGTGGAGTTGTGGGGAGTACTGCGTCATACAACTGTATTCTGACGAGAAAATATCTAATGTGAAAACCGAACAGCAAATCAACATCAAGTTTCCTGTGAAACTTGAGAAATCAGCCCCGAAGGAAACATTTCAAATGTTAACCGAGCCTTATGGAGATGAAACTTTGTCCCATGCACGTATGTTTAAATTAAATAAGCGGTTTTCAGGGGGAAGGGACAGTGTGGAAGATGATGAAGGTGCTGGACGCTCAAAGGGGCGCTCAGCATCATGATTGAATTAATCATGAATGAATCATGACGTTTATCACGATTGAATAGGTTCCCAGTGGTCAGACTGTTAATCAACACTACTACATTGAAGTACTAAAAAGACTTCGTGAAAAAATTTGGAAAAAAAGCCACAGTTTTGGAGTGATGGATGGCTCTTGCACTAGGACAATGCACCCGCTCACACGGTCCTATCTGTCAAGCAGTTTCTGACCAGCAAAACATTAGGTCCCAATCACATTATGTTTCGGCTACGCGGGATTTGACGTCGAAAGGAACAATTCTCAGAACCCTCACAATTCCGAGAAACACACGTAGCTAGGTTACCATTTTCACTTACTACAAGGACTTGAACGCCAAACGATTATCGCTCAAATTGGGATCACGTGATCCTTCAGAAGCAGAACTTTCGTCTGATTGGTTGTCTCTACCCGGGACCAAGACATTTTCGGGGAAGTTTGAAAAAATCCCGCGTAGCCGCAATATTATTTCCGTAGCTAGGCGGGACTTCGCTTTTTTCTAGGCATCCTCCCATTTAAACCAGTGCTACCAGAATCTCATTTCTCAGAAAAGTCCCGTCTAGCATGGACTGTAACCATACGCGATAACCTTTTTACTGTGATGGGGCATCCTCCTTATTCACCTGATTTGGCTCCAAGCGACTTCCCCCCCCCTAAAGTTAAATCATACTTAAACGAAACCCATTTTACCTCAGCTGAAGAGGTTCAAACAAAAACGGAAAATCTCCTGAAGGGCCTTTCCAAAAGCCTCGTTCCAGAACTGTTACCAGCAGTGGCATCAACGAATGCAGAAGTGTTTGAATGCTGAAGGAAACTACTTTGAAGGTGATAATGTCACCGAGAAATGATTCTGTAAATACAATGATTTATTGGACCAGTCTCCTTTTTTTTTTTTTTTTTTTTTTTTGTGTGTGTGTGTGTGTGTCACATCTTGTACTTGCAAACTTTCGCATTACTGCAGTTAGTAGAACATATTGATATATAAAGGTATATCGCATATACCTCGAGATAGAATTATTAGTAGAGAAATTTTTTATCACGCTATCAAATCATTTTTTTATTATCAAGACTAACATTAATTTATTGCAAATATTTAGTTTCTCAACTACTGAGACGATCATTTGTCGATACAATTAGAAGCATAAAAACAAAACCTATTTCATTTATTTTAGGAAAACCGAACGTCAGTGGGTGAGGATGAGGAATAAAGATTAAAAAAAAAAAAAAAAAAAAAAAAAAAAAATTGAAAAGATTCAGATTTTAACATCTTATCAGATGGTTTATTAAAGCTTTTAAATTTCTAATGCAAATAACTTTTTTTTTTTAAAAAAAGGGGCAATTTGCCCAAAATGACTATTAATTTTGCTTTAGCATTTTGCGTTGACTCACTAAAAGCGTTGCGTTGTTTCACTTTTCAAATTGTTGCCACCTAATATAATCGCCCTGTTTTGCATTTAAATAAATTAAATAATGAAGAATCTGCATAAATGTATGTATGTTTCACGCATTGTGATAAAACAACGATTCCTAGAGCCATCCAATTTTGAATGACGTAATCCTACTGCAAATCTGGAAGCCCAAATTTGAAATTTGGAATTTGTTTTAATATCGATTCCATATTTTTGTTAAACTATAACGAATTTTTGATTAACAATCTTAAAGATTTCAAAGCGAGCAACG
The DNA here is from genome assembly GCF_044657685.1 of Stegodyphus dumicola. NCBI lineage: Eukaryota > Metazoa > Arthropoda > Arachnida > Araneae > Eresidae > Stegodyphus > Stegodyphus dumicola. The sequence goes on from NC_140768.1 coordinate 181,059,564, forward strand.
GCAGCGTTGTACAGAAAAAACATTTTTTCTCCAGCGCGTGAGACTGTGTATCGGAAATTCTAAAGATATGCTCAGTTTAAAATTATTTTGTGATATCGCTCTTGAACTGAATTTTATGGTTTAAACATGATGAAGAACATGATATTTAATATATAAAAGTAACACACAAAATGTTAAAAATGCGCCCCTTTGGACGTAATTTGAAATCTGAAACCTTTCACATTTTATTTTATTTTATTTATTTATTATTTTTTTTCTGGTCTTCTGAGCTTTATTATTAAGCATTGCTTTCTACTTACTTATGCCACATAAAATTCAAGAGCAAAATCACAAAATATTTATAAACAGCATAGCTTTAGAATTCCCGATAGAGTATTAGGTGTTACCGCACCCATTTTTATATTTCCTATATTGTTTCTTTAAAACGTCCACCTAAAAGAGTTATCATAAAAAAAGAGAAAAAGTATGTAATGATTTTAATATGCCCAACTAGTGTCATTTCATGAAAATGTTTAATATTTCTGTTTAGACATGTAACGATTTAAATGCATTTTTATTTATATCAATCAGATTAAAAAAAGTCGAAAAAATATTTTTAAGAATTGCCTTTATTGCTTTTCAATCACTTGGTTTGCTACTCAGTAAAAGAAAGATTATATTTGAAAGATAACCATCTTGTACTTTATTGAACGGTAATACGCTAGTGCTTAGATATAATACATATTCTATTCGAGGCAGTGGCAACACATGGCATTCAAATAGCCGAATTTGTGGAATTGGCGAATGGAAACGGTCTGATATGCTGGAGATAAAATTGCTTTATTTGGAACAGTGTTACCTCTCCTCTTCCAATCACCGAGTTTGCTAAAGAAAAATTTGTATAATTTGTGCAAAATAGGAAACAAATCAGAAACAAATTCGAAATTCAAAATTCGGATTTTGAGGTGCCATGTTTTAGTAGAGGATTGTGTGTATAAAAAATTCGTAGGCTCCAGGTGCTGTCGTTTTTCACAATGGGAGGAACATATCTATTTACAAACAGATTCTTCATTATTTAATTTTTTTTAAAAATAATACAACATTTGGTGGCAACAATTTGAAAAGTGATTCAGACCCAAAAGTAATACGGACAAAAAGTGAGTTCCGAGATTAATAGTACTTCTGGTGCTAATGAAATAAAATGCATTTTAACTGTGAAGAACATGCTTAAATTAGAATAGAAATTCTAAATTAGTCATTGTGCATGTCCTCCTTACATTAAAAAAAATCAATACGACGTATGATGGAGAATTTAAAAGAAAAATTCTTAATTTTTCCACTTGCGAAGGAACACGAATCTGTTGTATCAAATATGTAAAAAAAAGAAGAAAAAGACATTTTAAAAAATTTCACTTGTCTGTGAATGAGAGTAAACAAAGCTTTTCTACTTGTTAATGCATTTTCTTTTTATGAAATGGGCTGTCCGATTACCTCCGAATGCAAGGGATGAAGAAGCAATTCACGAAGTAGAAAAATCGTCATAAAAATAAGAAGAAAAAGAAAATATTCCTTCCCCCCTTTAGAACATCGGATGGAAAATGGAATCCAAGAAGGCCAAAGAGGGTAGCGCTGGAGATCAGCGAAAGGGCCCCCGGGGGTCACTCTATCGTGTGTCCGCCGCGGTTCACTAAACTCAAGGTCACGGCGCCACGCAGGTAGAGGTAGGTCTTCTGTGACGTCACATCGCACTCATGTGCACAAGACGGAAGATCCGGGATCAGTCGAAATAAGAAAATTTGCGGATTGAGGGGCATTCGGTAGAAGAGAAGGTATTTTCCTGTAAAGTCATTTGGAACGTCATTCATTCCGCATGGTCAGAGCTTGAGTGAAATTATTTTTAGATTAGTAATTTCTTTTGCGGGACGCTTTTTTTATTTAAATCGGAATGGCGTTACTATTTTAAACGAAAGAGCGAATTTTGTCGATTCCGTTTTACGTTTGATTGACTGATGTCTAGGACTAAGTTTTCAAAAGAATTTATTACAAGATGGAGTAACAACTGGCCGTGCTGCCAGCTCATAAAATCAGTTTTTATTCTCTTTCTTTAAAGTTAAAATCTCAAGACTGCTGTAGTATTTAGTTAACTGTTAATTTAAAGTGTTAAGTTAAATATCAATTAGCTAACTAATTCAGCTGATTGGAATTTGTAAGCTTTATCATACTATGCCACAAATATTTTATAAGAAAAATTGCTTTAATGCATTTCAGTGTCATCATTTCTTGTTGGTCAAAATCTGCAATCAATAGCTTCTGAAATTAGATTTTATATTTAGTTTATCTTAAAAGAAAAAACAATTCTGAAAGGTTTCAGATTTTAAATTACGTCCAAAGTTTTTAAAATTAGCATATGTTTAGAATTTCCGATACACAGTTTCATATACTGGAGATAATTTTTTTTTTTCTTTTTTTCTTTTTTTTTTTTTTTTTCTGTACAACGTTGCCATTGCTCGCTTTGAAATGCTTGAGTTTATTAATCAAAAATTCGTCAAAGTTTTACAAAATATGAAAACAAATTCCAAATTTCAAATTTGGGCTTCCAGATGCCCATATTCGCAGGAGAATTGTGTTATTCAGAATTTGATTGCTCTAGCTACCGTTGTTTTTATCACAATGCGAGAAACATACATACATTCACACAGATTCTTCATTATTCAATTTCTTTAAACATAAGACAGGTGGCAACAATTTCAAAATGAAACAACGCTTTCAGTGTATCAATGCAAAATGCGAAAACGAAATTAATAGTTATTCTGGGCAAATTGCCCCTTTGGACTAATAAATAAAAAGAAGGACCTTTTTGTGATAATAAATTAACTCTACATAGTGAGTTTCCTATTTATTTTTTTAAAAAAATAATGAAATAGTTTGACAGTTTTTTCTTAATTATGAAAGACTGAGAAATAATCAAATTGATTAAATTAATTAATAAATGTGATGGATTAAATTAAGAGAAAGTAAAAGGAACCTAACTGCAGTGAACCCTCTGTAAGACGACCCACGATTCCAGACGATTTTAATCTTCTGTGGAGGTGGCTTTTTTAGAGGAGTAATGTTCACTGCTGGTGTTTATTCATTTCTCAAAAATGTTAATCACGCCCAGAAAGGCCTTTTTAGGGAGGTGGTCGCAGCGTGAGTGTACATCATATTTATTAGTGCAATTTAATATTTCTTTTAATATACCAGAAGTGTAATTCTTTTGTTCGGTTATATTTGGCTACGATTTCATTTCCGTTATTGAAGCATAAATTTATTACTCATTTTAATACAGGAATCCGTAATTAATGAATAAAGTTGCCGAATATGATAAGACAGTGATAGACTGCCGTAATCAGCTGACAGAAATGACGTAGACTTGTTTGAATAACGTCGTGCATGATATATTTTTTGGGGGTGCCAAGGACAGTATTTTTCAAAGTTTTATTTTTGTGGCAACGACCTCTTGAACCACCTATTTGGAATGACCAAGTTTCCTTTGTTATTTTTAATTATTAGTCGCGCTATGCATCGCATAAACCTTACGTTCAAGTTAAATGGCTGAATGCCGCATTGAGCTGACTCAAGCAGACAAGGGCATTCGGTGTTCGGGCCTGCACTAATCTGCTCGAATATCAACGCAAGGACAAAATTGTGGACCAGATCGTCACTTATGATGGAAAGTGGATTTACTTCAATACTACAGGGTTGAAAAGGGTTTTTTTTTTTTTTTTTTTTTTTTCTCTCTCTCCGTGAGCATGTCTGCAGCTTCGCAAAGCGCAATTTGACCAACAAAAAGATCATGCTTTATATCTGGTGGGATTGCTGTGGTTATTATCCACAAAGAGTATCTGGAAGAAGGTAAAACCTTCAACAGTAACGGATTTCTACGCTTTTTCACACCTGCAGATACATCGTGCTGGTGTTATCTTTCATTCTGTACAAGATGTTCGAAATGATGTTGATCTGTTTTTAGATTCGCGCCACCAAGTTTCTGGGCTTTGAAAAACTACCAAAACGCTAGCAGAAAAATCATAGGTTTGTGTAATGATTACCACCTACAGTAAAGATGGCGGAGGCGACACCTCTTTTCTGTAACGTAACTTCCGTCGGCTGGTTACGGGGCCTTACGACTTAAAATGCTGATTGTGATTTATATTTGAAGCAACATTTTTGAATGTGTATAAAATTTGCAACCGATATTTTGCTGTAGAGTTTCAAACTAGAATATATTATTTGTGGCTGAAAAATAATCTTAATGATAAAATTATCTTAAACACTCAATAAGAGGAAATCTCAAAAATGCTGAACAGCATTACTTGATATTAATTGATTCAAATCTGAAATAAAAATGTATCCGAAGGAAAAAGCATCACAGATATCGTGAGGTTCGATAGAATGAAAGCGCTGTGTTTAGAAGCAGAACACAGTTTCATAATTTGTTCCCCCCCCTCTGTAATCAGTTTTATCTTAAGTTACTCAATCTCTTCGGATTTCTTTCTTTTTAATTAAAAAAAAATTAATGATATTAAGACCCGCCTTCGTTTCCATTCAGAAACCATCTAATCGATTCTCAGCTTTCAGAAACTCCCTGCATAAAATTATTATAACATCCCATGGTATTCCTTTTATCTCAGTTGTTATAAAATCGTTATTACGTTAATTGTTACTGAAAAAATTTAAAAAAAAATTTCCTAACCAGTTTTTTAATTTTATTCAAATAAAACAAAATATCTTAGTTCGAGTTTCTAATAAACTCGAGGCTAATGAAATATGAAGATTAGTTTAATAATTAATAGTTAATTTTAATAATTAAGAGTTAACTTTACTTGGATAGGAAAATATAATGAAGATTTTTAACTAGGTTTAATATCAGATTCTTTCTTTTGGTTTAACTTTTCGCCGTTCTCTTCCCTATTTTAAAAACGTATAAGGCGAAACTATTTCGTCTTTATTAAACCATTCAATATCAAAAGAAACTGATTCATTCTAGGAAAAAGTCTTTGGAATTAATTTTGGTTCATAGTCACATCTCTTGTTGAGGCATCAGACCTTTTAAAAAAATCAAGTTTAGAAATATTTTAGTAAATCTGACAGGTTTACTTTAAGTTAAAAATATATAATTTAAAATAGCCCGTTTAGTCAATCATGTGATTCTTTTACTTCTGAAACTTACACATTTAAAAAAAAAAAAAAAAAAAAAGAGAGAAAGGTACTATATAAGTATTAAATTATAAGTATTGAACGAACCTGAGCAAGATTCCCCCCCCCCGTTAGACATTACTTACAAGCCACACTTATTCTGTGTGGATTAATAAGTAAGATTAAGCAGTCTAAATTTAGCTTACCGTTTTAGAGATTTGTGAAATTTGGTTTAATCATTTAAAGATCAAATAAAATTTGAGAGTCAACTAAAGGAGTAAAGTGTTTTGCAAGAAACAATGGCAAAATAATTATATATACAAATACAAAACAAGCATTTACGTAAACTTCTAAAAAAGACGTTTAATTAAAGATAGCTCAATGTAAAGTACAGAGAAAAGTGATTCCCATGACATAGATCAAATATTGGGTGTCTTTCGGTTACCTTCGCTTACTACTATATAAACATATATAAAATATACTTCAGTTAAATAAAGTAAAAAATATAGTATAAAAACTGAGTATAATATATCAAAATGCAAACTGAAAGTTTGTTAAAATAAGTTTAAAACTTGAGTAAAAAAGTAAAGATTAAAAGTAAAAAATTATTGATCAGTAATATTTCCTACTAAATTAGGGTCAATTATTTCCCCTTCTGTTTACTTTTTATACTTATCCATGTTAAGACACATTTGGGAGCTAATTTTGTAGTATTTTTCTATTAATATAAAATCCGCTCCTCAGTGATTCATTTGCTTCGGACTGATTTCTTAATCGCTCAGTTTTTTACTTTATTTAGTATTTTGTTTATAGTTTAATATATTACTTATCATTAATTTGGAATATAACTTCTTACGCATCTGTGTTGTTACTTGTTTTATTGTTCATATTACTCTATTTTTTTATATCTGTTTGGAAAAAATTAAAAAAATCCTGTATGTTCTGCGAAGTTTTTATCAATCTATGAGGAAATTTGTCAGTGGATCGTTAATGATGTTAGTACTCTGGAAGACTTTCAAAACTGGTAATTTAAAATTAATTATCGGACGTAAAAGTTTTGATTTCATTTATTATATTAAGAAGTGCTTATTTTGGAAACAATCATGCCTTTAAATTATCGATCTTAATTTTTCTACCTGAATAGTGGAATGATGTTCCAGTAGTTTAAAAAGCAAACAATAGTACTAAAAATTATAATTTAAAATTATCTTTCAATTACAGATACATAAATTAACTTTTTTTTTTTAATTGGAGATGAGCCTAATCTAGTAAAATCAGGATATAATAAAAAAGCTGTGCTGCAACCAAGTGTCGAAGCAAGCGATGTGGAAATTAAAGATAACGAAACTGACAACGATCTGGTGACAGCTGTTGATGGATGAGTGGTTTGACTTGAGTACTCGTAAATATAGGAGGGGAAAAAAAAAAAAAAAAAAAAAAAAAACCTGAAAGTTTAAAAATTTTACATTATGCCCAAGGGGGCATTTTTTAACGTTTTGTGTGTTATTTTTCTTTTCTTTGTGTGTTTTGTGCGTTCTTCGCGCTTAAACCATAAAATTTAATTCAACAGCAATATCGCAAAATAATTTTAAAGTGAGCATATCTTTAGAATTTCCGATACGCAGTCTCGCGCGCTGGAGATAATTTTTTTTAACCCCCGTATAGTGTTGCCATTGCTCGCATTGAAACATTGAGTTTGTTAATCAAAAATTCGTTAAAGTGTTACAAAATATGAAATCGGTTATAAAACGAATCTCAAATTCCAAATTCGGGCTTCCAGATGCTCATATTCAATGGAAGATTACATTATTCAAAACTGGATGGCTTCAGGCACCGTTGTTTTATCTCAGTGCGAGAAACATGCATACGTTTATGCAGATTCTCCATTATTTAATTTCTTTAAATATAACAAAGGGCTCTAATATTGGATGGCAACAATTTTAAAAGTGAACTAACGCAAAATGCCAAAACGAAATAAATAGTCCTTCTGGTCTAACGCCATTTGGGCTAATAAAACTCGTGTATCTTCATTATTTAACTTTTTTTTTTACTTTATTAAGATTAAATTAATAATTAATGTGTTGGATGAGCTTACAAATCACTGTACATTTTCTCAAATCATGGAATTAAACTCTACGCGGCCAACCTATGTTCTTTGCCCTCCTTGTTGTTTGCTATACACTGGCTTTTTATTACAGCGATACCCGAAAATCCAGCTCCGCACAAATACGACATCTGAAATAGAATTAAAATCCGTTAAACCTTATCCTTTAGAATTAATATTCGCTTTTTAGTGACATCCAAAATTTAATCAATTCCATGCCGCCAAATATAAACCGCTAAGATTCCCTTACTCCGCTGAAGTAAATTCAGATGGACCACTAATGTTAAATGGATTTTGAGTCTATGCAAACCTGATAAAATTTTCCTTTTGAAAGTATTTCTCAAACCAAATGATAATAGCTGTGATAGGTACCATTCAAATTTGGTTTTTATACGTTGAGAAAATCAACTTCATTTAACGTTGCATGCATTTTTCCTGCTCAAAAATGTCGCTTAACATGCGAGTTTTATTTAAAAATCGGCATCAGCAAAATCTTTTGCATCTTTGTATCCTTCCTCTTTAAGAAAAATAAAATTTTCTTGCCGCAATTCAAAGGTACGTGATAAAACATTACCATAAGAGAGCCACCGTGCGCTGCTAAAGTACAACAAACATGAGTGTTGGCTCCCATATCCTCACACAAATTTTTAAAACTCCTTGCTTTAAATGGACGATATTTTATAAAATTTACCTCATTCACCACACATTCTAATACCTGATTCAGTGCAGGACTCAAGTGCTTTGACGCAAGCGCTTCTCTATCAATAATGCAATGGGCCCACAGTGCATTTAGTCATTTGCTTGAAATAAGCTCTGTAATCTTCCTTAGCAGCCAGACATGGAGAGAGCTCCATCAGTACAGACACCTATGCACTTAGGTCAATTCAATATTTTCAGATAAGAATGTGTCAAGAATCTCGAATAGGTCCCGAGCCTTCGCTCCTGCAGTGATATTTTTGCAAAACAGGCTTCTTCTTTAATATTATTACTACCATATAAACCGTACATATCAAATGAGCATCCTCATTATTGCCCGTAGTCTCATTTAGCTGGAATCAAATTCCACTCCTTTAATTGTTTTCAATAAATTGATTTTTGATATCATCCGTCGTATATTGTATTCTTCCACTAATTGTGTTATTGGAAAAAAAAAAAAAAAAAAAAAAAAAAAAAAAAAAAAAAAAGAACTTTTAAAAGCAGCTTTTAGTAGATTCAACAACCATGATGTTCATCATATCTACAGCAGCCGGTAGAATAAGGTCTTCTGCGATGGTATGAATCTTCTTGTATTTCGCAATTCTATAAGCCGCCTTTGTAAGATGCTGCAAGATATTGTTCGGTATTCATGCAGTGCTTAAAAAAAAAAAAAAAATGTTGTTGCAATTCTTTTAACTTTGTGGCAAAAAGTCACGATGTTTGCCACCCATACTGTGGTGCTTAGCTTCTAAACGGCCCTTCAATTTACTTGGAAGCAAACACCACATGCGGATTAATTTGACTCAACACGGGAAAACTTACGCGGCCGGGACACAGAAAGGATTGACAGATTAAGAGCTCTTTCTTGACTCTAAAAAAATAAGAAGTAATATAACACTAGCTATACTAAACGAACTAATTTATATCACTGTTTACATACAGTATATCAAGCGTTGAGTTTATTTTCAATAGACTGAATCCAACTGACTGAATGGTTAACTGGTATTTAATAATCTAAATTAGGAATAAATTAAAATCTAGACTTTCACTTACCTGAAAGATTGTGTTACCCTAAATGGCTATGCCCCCTTTGGTTTAAGTAAAGTAACTCAGTTTTTCGTTAAAATTAAATAAAATAAGTTATCTGAAAACTTCAGATTATAACCTAACATTGCGAATAATTTATCATTAACGTTTTGAAAAATTAAAAACATATTTTGAAAATTAAAAAAAACATGTAAAAAGAAAATCTTAAAGCTTTCAGATTTTACATTACGCTCCAAGGGGCGTTTTTTTTTTAACGTTTCGTATGCTACCTTTATTTATTAAATATCATGTTCTTCGCACTTAAACCATAAAATTTAATTCAATAGCAATATCGCAAAATAATTTAAAAATGAGGATATCTTTAGAGTTTTCGATACACGCTGGAGTCTCGCGCTGAAGATAAAAATGTTTTTTTTTTTTTCCGTAGAGTGTTGCCATTCCTCTCTTTGAAATCGTTGAGTTTGTTAATCAGAAATTCGTTAATGTGTTACAAAATATGAAATCGATGATAAAACAAATTTAAAATTCCAAATTTGGGCTTCCCAATGCCCATATTCATTGGAAGATTACATTATTGAAAATTTGATGGCTATAGATACCGTTGTTTTATACCAATGCGAGAAACATATATATCTACGTATATTCTTCATTATTTAATTTCTTTACATATAACACATGGTTTTAATATTTGGTGGCAACTGAAAAGTGAACCGACATTTATCGTTAACCAACGCAAAATTCCAAAAGAAATTAAACGCTCTTTGGACTAATAATAAGATTCAAAAGTAATTGCATTCTGTTCTTGGCGTGGTTAAGCAGCTGGAACTATTTTAAGGCAAGTTATTGTAACTAATATTTTAAGTATTAATTTCCCAGAAATTAAAGATGTAGAACGTAAGATCATATATTTAAAATTAGCTGTTCGAAGTGGCTAAGGCAAAATGAAAAAAAAAAAAATGTACGATTTTATTTCACTGTAAATTAATGCTATATAATAAAGAAAATGCTGTCCCTTAGGGCCTTTGTGAATATGAAAAGATGAGAAATAAAAAGTGACTGTGCAAAGGACAGGAATCAGATATCAAATGTTAAAAGATGGGTGGCATATGGGCGTAGGTTAAAATCATCTTCTAAAAGTTCATACTTAAAGTTATCGGCAAAATGAACCGTGTCGTTGCTAATCGCTTTATTGAAAAAGTTATTGTTAATATGTCCGATGTGCGTTTTGATATCTTCGACTTTTAGATCTTTGTGTAAATCCTCGTTACGGATGAACCAGGGCGCTCACTTGATTTTTCGAAGGAAGATACTTTGGAATGTTTGGAGTTTTTGGAAATCAGACTTAGATGCGGTACACCAGGCCAGTGAAGCATACGTGAGCACAGGGCGAAGTATTTGATGTATAAATACGCTTTTTCCACGCGAGATCAAGTTTTGAGGATGCATTGATGATCGGGTTGAGTTTGCGAGCAATACCAGTTGCTTTGCCGACAGCAGTTGATATATGGGGGTTTCGGGTGAGCGTTGTATTAAATCGCACACCTAAATAGGTTGCTTTGCTAACTTTCGGAATTTTTTCATTAAATAGTGTGAGTTCAGTGTGTACGTTTTTCCTTCTATGTCGTCCGATAAGCAAAAGCTGTGATTTGGTGGCGTTGATACAGGTTCTCCAGGTACGACACCATTTCTCAATTTCTCGCATGTAGCCCTGTATGCGTTTAATTGCATGGTCGGGATTTAAGGAACAGGACAGAATAGCTGTATCATCAGCAGAACATGCTGGGATGCAGTTAATGTTATCGTCAAAAAGCGGGAAATCCATTTCATAAATCAGGTACAAGAGAGGACCTAAATTTGAGCTCTGGGCGACGCCGGCCTGAATTTGTCTGAGGGGGAGTAGAAATTACCGTATCTGATGGCAAATGTGCGATTCGTGATAAAAGAATAAATTAATAGAATCATCTCCTTGGCGACATTGAGAGTAAGCATTTTATAAATAAGCCCATTATGCCAGACGCGGTCAAAAGCTTTGGCCACGTCTAGCATAAGAAACGCTGTCGTCTGATGTTTATGGATTGCAGAATTAATAAACTCTACTATCCTAACCAGCTGCATGGTGGTAGAGAGTCCTCTTCTAAATCCGAACTGCTGATCAGGCAGTGAGCTCAGTACAGAATCCAGACGTTTATAAATAATTCTTTCGAAAATTTTGCCTAGTGTTTGTAACAGGCTAATCGGACGATAGCTTTCTACCTGTGTAAGATCTTTCCCGGGCTTAGGGATAAGAATAATCGTTGCATGTTTCCATGCAGTTGGGAAGTAACTCAAGTACAGGCTTTATTGAACGCGTGGTTAAAGATCCCACATAGTTCGGGGATGTAGCGACTCGGTAAATTTTTACTCATTCTATTTGAGATATTGTCCTTGCCGGGCGCTTTGCGATTATGCAATTTTGAAATAATGGTGTTTACTTCAGTGGGGACAATGAAATTTGGGATATTCCGAGCTGTAGGTTGGAATAGCCATCTTTCGATAGTGTTATTTACATGTTCTATAAAAGTAGGATCGGAAGAGTTTGCGTTTGGCTTGAATTGTTCTGTGAAGTGGTCAGAGAAAGCATTTGCTTTTTCTTCATCCGTATATAAGTGCTCAGTGTTGTTTTTCAGTGGCATTTTTTTAGTTTTACTTGCTTTTTGCCTTTTGATGTATTTCCAGAATGCACCATCTTCAACGTTAAGATTGTCGATCGCGTGGTTCCAGGTGGTGATGCGGTGCTCGTCAATGAGGTTTTTAATCTGTCTGTTCATTTTATTGACCAGCGACTTAACCGCTGGGTCACGTGAATAGATGTAGAGCTTACGGAGTCTGTTCCTTTCTCAGATCATGTTTTTTATGTCTGAGGCTAGTTTTAAATAATCTTTATTTGTTTTTATTTCCCCAGCGGCATTCTTGAAGGCATCATTTAAATGTTCAGTAATATTTTGTATGGCGTTATCAACATCCTCTGTGGTGCTTAGTCGATACTTGCTTGAGATCTGAATGTTTACCAATTTTTTGAACTTATTCCAGTCTGTGCTTTTAGAAATGTGTCCTTCTCCACTTTGTAGATTCCCAAGTGCGCCAATACTGGAACATGGTCCGATGATAAATCGTCTATCACTTCCGTGGCAAGTGGAAAATTCGTGGATGATAAAAATAAGTCCAGAATATCTGTGTACTGCCTGGTATTAGTCGGTTGGAAAGTGAACTCATTTGGGGGATGAATGTAGAATGGGTTGTTGAAAAGGAAATTATAAAGAATTTCGCCGTTTTCGTTGGTCCTAGGGCATCCCCAGCTGGTGTGTTTGGCATTTAGGTCACCGCCTAATAAAGTGGGAAATGGATTATTTAAAAGATTGAGAAGGTGTTGATGTTGGAGATTGAGTGAGGAGGAATTGTAAAGGGTGCATATTGTGATTCCTCCCCATTTAGGAATGTGAACAGTAACTCTTACTTCTTCAAATCCATTACTGTTATCCGAAGAATGATAGCTTGAGTTAAAACTGCTGTTTACGTAAATAAGGGCGCCTCCTCCTCTGTGCCGAATTCTGTCACACCTGTAACTGCGATAGCTTGGGATGCTTAGTGAGTGTGCGGGCGTGGCGTGTTTTTCAGTAATGAGGGCAATGTCAATGTTATGTGTATGAAGGAAATCTTGTAGTTCACCCAGTTTGTTTGTGAGGTTATGGGCATTCCAGGTTAAGACCATCACTTGATTTATTTTTAATTGCGGCCTAAGGTTCATAACTAGAGATAGATTGAGGTCTTACTAAGTTGGGTTCAGTGATCATGTGATGAGAGTTATGTAACAGAGAAATGAGGTCCTGTAAGTTTTGCATAACTTTTTTGGCTTCTAAAACTGCCTTAGTAATTTTTTCAGCAAATATACCAGACTTAGCAGCCTGAACATAGGATTTGTTTACCACAAATCGGTCCTCATTTTTAGGGATAGCGTCAGCTTCGGGTTTCTGTATGGGAAAGGCATCACAACCTTTCCATTTGCTAGTATGTTTTACAAGGCAGTTGCAACACGTGGTTTCAGAGTCCTTGGGTTTGAGGCAATCTCGGCTTTCGTGGTCTCCCGCACATTTGCAGCAGCGTGGTGGGTGATTACATGCCGCTTGTGCATGATGATATCGCTGACATCTGTAGCATTGTGTGGGGCCTCTACGTCCCCTATATCTCTCAACTTTGATGTGCAGCCTCATGAGAAATTTCAATTGGTGTATGCGCTTGTTCTGCTCATTTTTGGGTAGAGTGACCAAAAATAAGGGTAGTTTTTCGCGTTCTGTTCCTCGTCGCCGCAATAATTGCTCGACTTTTAGAACTTTGAAGTCTTTCTCTTCAAGCTTTTCTTGTATGTATACCGGGTCAATGTCAATATCGAGATTCCGAATTACAACCTTCAAGTTTTTCTCATCTGGCAACTGATAGGAGTGATATGAAAGATCGTGTGCCTTGAAAAGTGTAGTCATCTTTTTGTGTGTTTCAGGGTTTTTTGTATGTATCTCATATTGTCCTTGTGCTTTCCGTTTTGCGGTGAAATCGGTTAATTCCTCTTTTTCCAACATCTCATTAAAATCTTTCCAATTAAATTTACTTCCTTCAATGTAAATTGGGGGCATTTTATCGGGGAATTTGACAAATGTAAAGTGCCTGTCCGTACTAGTTTGAGTTGCGCCAGCCTGGGGAGTATGAGCGTCATTTGGCCCACTAGCTTCAGATACATGAGCATCACTTATTAGCCGAGCCGGGCACGTGACCTCATCTGTAGTACCGATAGGCCGCACCATGCTTTCCGCTTTCCGTCTGGGACGCACTTGCAGCCGGCTTCTCGGAGGTCTCACTAGATGGCGCCGCATTAGCGTGGCTACTGGCCGCTACTTTAGATGGGTTCGTGAAAGAGATTTCATCCGGTTTTTTTGATGAATCATCAGCTTTTGCAGCCCTCGGTTTCATCCTGCGTTTTACTGCAACATCGCCTTGGGTAGTTGAGTGAGTAATCAGTTCAGTGCCATGGGTATGAGTTTTTTCGGGAGGAAGCTGAGTTAACACATGGTATTGGTTTTTCAACTCAATTCGGCTGATTTTTCAGGACTGAACGGCCGTTTAACACTGTGGCTGGGGGTAATCCATTCCATGCTTGATTCCACATCATTAGAATGGGTAGACTCAGCTTGAGAGGCGTTTGGATGGCTAGATGAAGAGGTGGTTAGGCTTACTGCACTGTAAAAAAAATCTGTAAAGTTACTAAGAAAAGTCGTGGAAACTGAGATGCCATGGATTATTTGAGTAATCAAAACAGGAATTTTCTTAGTAACTTTACAGAGATTATACCTGTAATGGTTACAGATGTTTGACATGTAATGTTACAGGAAGTTATTCTGTAGGCATAACAAAGTTTTTGTATGTTGATTACCGAAGCATATGCCTGTAAAGGTTACAGTTATTTGACCTGTAATGTTACAGGAAATTATCGTGTAAGTATAACATGTTTTTCATATGTGATTTACCAATGTAAACATCTGTAAAGATTACAGGAAATAATAGTGTAAGTAGATCGTAATTTTTGAATGTGAATTACTAAAGGGAATATTTGTAGATTACTAGTGTTCTGCTTGTAAGGTTATTGCAAGTGATTATGTAAGAACATGTATTTTCATGTGAAATTTTAAAGGATATATATGTAAAAGTTGCAGATAATTTACTTAAAAGTTCTTCCAAATAATTATGCATATAGAACATATTTGTCTTATACAAAATACAAAAATGATGTATTCCTAAATATTAAATATTTTGATTGTAATATTACTATAAATAATTACACATGTAGAACATATGTTTTATGTGAAATGTCTACAGCTACTGCTTGTAACAAAATATGCTGCATTTATTTATTAGTGGGGAAAGGGAAATTATGTAACTTTAAATATTAAGTTTTTTTTTTTTTTTTTTTTTAAAGGAAAAATACCTTAGATTTTCTAAAAGATATACAACATTTTCTTTCAAAATATTCCCAATGTTAAAAAGAAGCTCAAATTTTATGTTTTTCTTACATCTGCATTACTTTCCTTTATTGAATTTTAAGACATCTCAAAGTTACATATGCATCACGAAATAGCTGGAAAAAAAACTTGTGTATTAGACTTAATGGTTTTTTGGCAATAAATTAGTAATGTTCTAGAATTCCCCCGCTGAGCACTGGTAGTTCGGTCCGAGGTTCAAATCCCGCGAATGGGCTGGTTGTATGGGTATTTTCATGGTTTTCTCCATGTGTAACATGTATATAAGTCAGTTTCCCTTTGAAAGTCCTCCACAAAGGCATTTCTCCACTTAGGCAGATAGTCCTAGTGTGCTTTGCCATACTTAAGTAAACTAAACCAAATCATTCTTCTTATACCCAACAGTGTAATCTAAAGAGACTGCAATTGGATATGATTACAGTAAAAAAATATTTTAATGAAATTGTTTCAATAAACAATTCTAAATATTTTTCAAATTCTAAAAAAAATTACTTATGTAACTCAACAATGAACTTAAATTCAGTTATCACAAGTTATCCAAAATTATTTTCATGCTTAATTGCATTATTCATTTTAATTACAACATATAATTCTTTTAGGCATAAATGCTTTTTAATCTCTTCTGCTACTGACCATTAATTGAAATAATAGATTAATTAATCGGACAGTTGTATAGGTATTTTCCCAGATTTAAAACTTTATTAATAAATTACATTCTTCTCATTGAATACAAAATTGAAGAATTAGTCCTAAATTTAATTTTTCAAGTATTCCTTCTACTAAAACATTTATTGCCTACAGGCAGTCAGACAGTAAGCTGAACACTAGCATTTGGTTCTAGATTTAAATCCTAGAGAATGGGCTGCCTGTGTAAATGTTTGTGTAACATGAAGTTTTCCTTAAAATATTCCTTTCCTTGGACAGATGGCCCTCTCTTGCTTTGTCATATTTCAAATAATCAATTCAAGCATTTAATGTAGGTATGACTTCACAACTTCGTCCCAAATTCTAACTGAAAAATTGAACAGAATCCCCTGATACTGTGTCTATAATACATGATGAATATAGAATGATCTTAAAAATTTAAGGAAGAAAATATAATGTATTTGGAAATGCCTTGATCCTATAATTATATTTTTCTCTGCTATGCCTAGAAAATTAAGAAAAGAATGTAAAACCTGAAGATAAAGAATTCAGCATTAATAATTGATATGATAGTAGTAATAAACTAAAAATTTTTTAATGAAAAATTGATAATGCATAATGGCTCCTTAAAATTTTAATTTTCTATCCTACTATTAATGGAACTAATTTATCACTATAATCAAAATGACTCAAATTTTCTTTCTTTAACTGATGTCAAAAATACGATGATTATTTCAAAATTCCTGTGGATGATTTAATTGTTCTCAAAATTTTCTATTCATTTATTAAATGGTTCAGATTAATGTTTTTGTTATCATTATTTCAAACGACTTTTTAAATCTTGGGGGAAAATGTTTAAATCTTCATTCAACAAAATTATATTTTTAGATAGATTTTTATGGAATAAAAAATTCTGTAAGATAATATTCATTCACACAAGATATTAACTTAGTATTTGCTCATTACTTTACAAGTATTCGATGAAGCCTTTTAGTGTAACATACAGGTTACATAAGGAACCATTTCATTTTAACGTAATATTCCATAATCATATATTTTATTTCAAAAAATATCATATTTTGAAAATATTGGATATTGCAATGGATTTCGACTCTTTATTCCAATACACAGAATATAGAAACAAAAATAGGTTTATTTTTATTTGAAAACTATCCAAAAGGAAAATAAAATAAAAAATAGGTAAAATTTATATTGTTATTTTTAATTAACTAGTTGTGAAGGTGCAGTCCTCTTCTTCTTAGGATTCAAAGCATGGCTCCTAAATAAAGAAAAAATCACATTCGTTAGAAGTACATAACATATTCTAAATTTGTTATGTGACATTTTAATTTAGAATCTCTTCATAATAATTGCATGCACTTGCACATATTCCAAATGATTTAAATCTTTTTTTAAATTAAATAATTAAATTGCAAACAAGATTCCTTTTGGTCCTTTCATGAAATCATAAACTGCATGTATCATCCATTTTTGAAGCAAAAACAGTACAAATTTAAATAATTCATTTTGCAGAAAATAATTTGAGGTTTATTAGATATTTACTATATTTATTTATAATATAAAATAAATCTGTAAAGTAGTTTTAATAATGATCAGATTTTTTTTTAAGATTAATTTCTCTAGAAATTGAAATGTATTAAGGTAGCACTTCTCAATCTGTGAATCATACAGCTTGCCCTCATGGTCCTCCGAAGTTTCCAAAGGAGACAAAAAAATTTAGTTGAAAAATCTCAGAGTTTAAAAAGTTACATATGACAATCATCTATCACCTTTTCTCGTAAGATAGACATTTTATGAAATTTATTATTGGTTACCCTACTTACAGACTTCCCACTCAGTCTTAGCAGTAAAAGATGGATTTAAAGCACTATAACTGTGGTACTTACCACCATATATCCAAATATACTATCATATATCCACTAAGACTGTGGTCTTACCATCATATATCCAAATATAGAAGAGCCATGCAAGAATTACAAATCATCCTTCTCATTAATAATCTTGAAATATTAGAAATATAACTTTTCTTCAATGGACTTAATTATGAAATATAATGGATTTTAATTATATATTAAAATATAAGTGTACTAGTAGTAATATATGCTAAAAAATTGCTTTCGAAGGGAACAGCAGCAAGGTGATTCACAAATTATGATAATTCACATAATCTCTATTCGAAAAAAGTTTGAGAAACGCTGAAACAGGAGAATAATTAAATTATGGTTAATACTGGTAATTTCAGCCATATGCTTAAGCTTGATGATCAACATTAAAAAATTCTCAGAAAGTGTTAGATCAAAAACTATTTTTCCACATAATATGAACTTATACGTAACAGCATTTAATACTTAGCTCACTGGCAAAATATACAAAATTTTGAAATGCAAGTATATAAAATTTCGGACACCCTACACTTCTGAGTCAGACACGAAGAGAACACATTGCCAACTCCCCCACTAGAAAGAATGTAAGTTACTTAATACCTTTCTGGCCTTTATATCTTCATGTACATTCACTGATCTTATTTATATTATTTTCTATTTTATTTTTATATTATTTTTATATTATTTTTATGTTCTCTTTGATTTGTTTTTACAAAGTTTGCATTATTTATCTTTTTTATAATCTTCTATGTTTATTTCAACTTTACTTTGATTTCGATTTCATAATGACAATTTCCAATGTTTAATTTCTACAAATAATATAGTACTCAAATACATAAAGATGATAGTGTCGGGGACGATTACTCGAGTTTTACAGGATTTCTCTACAGTAATTGATCTTTACTCCAAATTGAATTGACTAAAATGCTTATGAGAATAAGTTCTTTGAGTAACAACTATTCGCGGAAATATTTGGCCTGACTAGAATTGCCGGTTTGGCTTTAACTTATAACTCGAGTAAAGACGAAACACTTTCATATTTACGTATTTTTATCAATTATTGATCATTGAACGGGAGTTGGTTTGTTCCCCTTGAAAAGTCAACTAATTTCCGATCAATGACAATAATTACATGTTTTAATTTTTACTTTTACAATTGTAATATTATTCTTCGTGATGATTTAACTCCAGTCCCCGTTAAAACATTATTAACATTTTGCTTTCAAATTACTTCAAAACATCTTTCAAAATATAACTTACCAGTATGGATGCACACTTTTAAAATAATTCTACTTTAATTAAACTTAGGAGATAATATAATCAATTAATCAATACTGTTTAGGAAATAAATTATTATTAACTAACTTTGCAGCAATTGCGCAAGTAATAATAACTTGTATTCGCACTAAATGGATTTAAGTTCATACAACATTTGATATGCTAAATAGCAGCTATTAGCGCTATTTATCTCTTACCTAATGTACCCACTTTATATATTATCTCCAACCTTTTTAAGTTTTAAAGTTCTTATACAAAAACTTTACTGTATTGAAGGTTAGCAGCCTCCTTACTTTTATATCTTGCTAGTTTAACTCATATTGAAATCACTAAATGTCATTCCACTAGATGACAAACTTGAAAATTTAACGCCATGCCTGCTACAGGTAAACCCAAAAAACAATTTCTATGAAAAACATTTAACTGTATTTACATGATTACATGCGGTACTTGACATATTAAATATATAGGACAGACTAAAAACAATCTTAACTTTCGAATCAATAACCATAGAGCTCAAATCAAAAAATTCAACGCACAAAAAAATAACAGTAAAATAAGTACACCATCACAACTTAATACAGCAGAATTAGAACACTTTAAACACCATGACTTCAACTCTATTCAACTTCAGATACTAGATATAATACCCAATCACAAAACACGAATTTTTCAGGAATCTCTCTCTATATACTAAAACAACGTTCACTTTATCCATATGGACTTAACACTTATATACATAGTCATAGAGATACTTCTAAGAAGTCTATTTTCAGCCAATTTAAACTCTACAGCATCAAAACGCAGAGAGGAAAAAGAGGAAGCAAAATAAAAAATAATGCGAGATTTTTATCCACTTTGGATACACTTGCATTGAAAAAACAATTGAAATGTTTTTTTGACTCAGACTGCTTTCCCAAGAAACTTCTCAACTGGTTACACTCCTGTACTAATAAATTCCTTATCAAACTAAAAAAATTCATTCAAGAAAGCTACGACGACATACAAATCATTAAAGACATGATTCTTGATTTTAGTCTTTTCAGACTCTCTAATAGTCTCACTCAACGCAAAATTTATTTTAAAGTCAATTTTCTGCATCCGCAGTTTGACAATATTCATTTCTCAAGAATCATCAGAGATTGTAAAGATTACTTCCCCGCAGTTGACACTATACCAATGATTGCATTTAAATATCAAAGGACCTTAAGCAACTTGCTTACTAACCACCATGAAATAGATGAAACTGCAGAATGACATTGTAAGACACCAATTTACAGCAATTACGTAGATTCTCATCACCAGCACATAATTACTGGTAACCTGAATATCATACAAAACCATCAACTAAAAACACTAATGAGTTATGGTACAAAATTTAGACCAGTCAGAAACATGACTACAAATTACTGTTACAAGACTTTCGAAAACAACATCAACGAATTTATAGTTAAAGCAAGCTATCAACTGAATTTTCCCATAGATACCTTTTTAAAATGGAAAGCTAAAATTCTTCAACGCATATCCACAGAAATCAGTCACCTCAAATTTAAAAGTACACTGAACTGGTCGCAACTTACATCTGATATTAGTAAATTAAAACAGCTTTTTACTATTACAAAAATAGATAAAGCAACTAATAACTTTAGCATTATATGAAAACAATTCTACACTGAGATTATTCATAAAGAACTTCTCAACGCAACTACTTATCAATCAGCCAACCTGACAGAAACATCTATAATAAACAGGATTAAAACTTTTCATAAGAAACTCAATATTACTTTCAATGCAAACTACAACAGATTTACTAATCTTTATGCGATTCCCAAATTCCATAAAACACCATTAAAATTTAGATTTATAGATAATGGAACTAATAATTACAAGAAAAATATAGACTATTATTTTTCAATTCAACTTAATAAAATCTGTAAATTTATTTTCAATGATTGTAACACTAATCATAACTATTGCTGGATCATTCATAATAACACTCCTGTCATTAATACCATTCATACCATTAACATCCAAAACATTAACTGCTATGATTTTGAAAACTTATATACACTTATATACCTCACTTCCTCTAGAAGAAATCTATACCAGTCTAATTGATCTACCAAAACTTTTCCCTAATATACTCAATATCATGACTCTTGACAAATGGAAAACCTACCTAAAATGCACACTTTTTCATAACTACATCAAGTTTCAAAATCAACTTTTTAAACAAGTCAGAGGATTGCCAATGGGCTTACATTCCAGCACCTCGATCTGTAATATCTTTTTATTTGTCAAAGAATTTAACTTCCAAAAAAATCTACAACCACAAGAGTTAAATTACTACAAACACACCTAGAGATTTATTGATGACCTTATTACAATTAATAATTTTGGTAAAATTGAAAACTCCGACATTTATCCGAATTGTCTTAAACTTAATAAAACTAATAATTCACAAAATAGCATCTTTCTAGATCTTCAAATCATTAACTACAAAAAAATTTTACTTTTTGAGAAAACAAGAAACTTCAATTTCAATACTAACAAATTAATAAATTGGAACTCCAACATATCCAAAAAAGTAATTAACAATACTATAATTAATCAAATACAACGAATTAAAACTATATGCACAGATACAATAGATTTACAACGCGAAATTTTGATCCTTATCAAAATTCTCAAAAATAATCTAATTCCCTTTCAATTTATCAACCATTGCCTTAAAAGAGCAGGCGTTAAATACTCACTCTAAATCATTTAACTGATAGGGATATGATATTTTATTCCCAAACCTGAGAAGGCGGTATAAGTTGGATGACTGTCAGTTGAAAGATTTGTATATAGTGTAATTACTCAATTGTATATATTGTAAAAAGCTAATTGTCTTCAGACATATACTGTTACTAAAAAAATGGGCCTATTTCCTGCCTTTAGACTGTCTACTAGCTCTTGGACAGCGAAAATGCCTTTTTCCTTTCTTAAATTCTTAATCATTGCGGCACGACAATTAGCCAGAAATTAATTAATTTCCATTCACTAGTATTTTTAAAAAAATCTTAACAGACGGTCTCTCTCAGATAAGAACTCCACAAAATACATCCCTCAAGAATTCCAAGTCCCACCCACTACCATAAATTTCTTCACCCAAGTCTTACCGACTGATATAATTCAAAGCCCCTACTGCCGCTAAGAAATTTCGGACACCCTACACTTCTGAGTCAGACACGAAGAGAACACATTGCCAACTCCCCCACTAGAAAGAATGTAAGTTACTTAATACCTTTCTGGCCTTTATATCTTCATGTACATTCACTGATCTTATTTATATTATTTTCTATTTTATTTTTATATTATTTTTTTATTATTTTTATGTTCTCTTTGATTTGTTTTTACAAAGTTTGCATTATTTATCTTTTTTATAATCTTCTATGTTTATTTCAACTTTACTTTGATTTCGATTTCATAATGACAATTTCCAATGTTAAATTTCTACAAATAATATAGTACTCAAATACATAAAGATGATAGTGTCGGGGACGGTTACTCGAGTTTTACAGGATTTCTCTACAGTAATTGATCTTTACTCCAAATTGAATTGACTAAAATGCTTATGAGAATAAGTTCTTTGAGTAACAACTATTCGCGGAAATATTTGGCCTGACTAGAATTGCCGGTTTGGCTTTAACTTATAACTCGAGTAAAGACGAAACACTTTCATATTTACGTATTTTTATCAATTATTGATCATTGAACGGGAGTTGGTTTGTTCCCCTTGAAAAGTCAACTAATTTCCGATCAATGACAATAATTACATGTTTTAATTTTTACTTTTACAATTGTAATATTATTCTTCGTGATGATTTAACTCCAGTCCCCGTTAAAACATTATTAACATTTTGCTTTCAAATTACTTCAAAACATCTTTCAAAATATAACTTACCAGTATGGATGCACACTTTTAAAATAATTCTACTTTAATTAAACTTAGGAGATAATATAATCAATTAATCAATACTGTTTAGGAAATAAATTATTATATAAGGCCAATAATATAGTTATCAACAATTAATGCATGAACTTCAGTACTTACACAATTAACAAACACATGAACAATGATGTTACATGCATTCATCCTCTGAATCAACTAGTCAGTTTGGGTATTTTCTATTTTAGATGTCGCAAGAATTGATCGTGGATTTAATATTTTAAATGTTCCTCTCATAGACATTTTAATACTTGTATTTTTTACATAGAGTGTCATCTTTAGTTTTACAGATATTCATTTGTTCACTTATTACGATTAAGTTTTACAGACAGAACAGATGATACCTGATTACATTAAGTGGTATTTAAGACAAACTTACTGGTACTTAACACAGTTGCTAGAAAAATATTACATAGTGAAAGACAGGGTACAAAGTCAGAATCTGAAAACTTATTGACTTACACTAAGCTATTTAATGCTTGAAATATTTATGATTAGATAATATCTTTTACATCATCAATATCTAACAGTGATATGATATACTTTAAGTATACAGTAAAACCACTCTATAACTTTTCCATAATTTTGTACAATTTTGATATTTAATGGAGGTGGTTACTTCACAAAGCATGATTCTGAGTGATAATTAATATCAATGTTTGTATCACCAGAATACTTGACATAATCACTTAAAGAGGTATAGTTGCTAAGGAAGGTTTTTCTATACTTCAAACAATGGTTTACATATTTTAAAAAGTATATTTTTCTTACTGTTATTTAAAAAGTGTATAACTCCTACTCTTAAGCATAAAAATTTGAAATTTTTATGCTTAAGAGTCATTCATTTAGTTGTAACTTACAGGAAGATATCTTAAATGCCTAAAATGTTTTAATTTATGAAAAACAGCAGTTAGAGTATATTGAAGGGTGCTCCCTGTATTATCAAGGGAGCGCAAGTTTGTGCAATTCTCTGATGTTTTCTTAAGTGAAAATAGGTCGATGTGTACATGGATAAAGTCAAGGGAGTGTGCGATGCCAAGTTTGTACAATTCACAGATTTTTTTTTAAGTGAAAATAGGTCGATGTGTAATACCGAGTATGTGCAATCTGTCTTCGTGTAGCGGCGGTTTTTGGCACACAAATCGTCGCTACACAAGCCAAAATAACATGGTCAAAGAATTGCACAAACTCGGTATCCATGTACTGCCAAAAATCGCCAAATTTTGCCAAGGGGCACCCATAAATATGCTTTTACCAAAACAAGCTTTAAGGCATACTGTCAATTACATTTTAAATTCCAGTGATTTTTCAACACTAGTTCAAATACTCTAAGCATATGTTTGCATAAGTTACATAACTTTTGCATCAGCAAAATTTATAACTTAGCAAATATGAACTATGAAAAAAAATATTTGAGCTTACCTTGACCCTTGGATTTACTAAATCTATGACACTTTTAACGCCAAAGAAATTCGATGACCGAAAATACGAGATGATTTATTTAATCTGGTTTTAAAATGGGTCATTTTAAGTTTGGCTATATCAACAACATATTACTCAGTATTGTTGGATAGTGAATTTGTAATTCTTTTTCATTCTTGAAATATATACACATGACAGAATTGGAATAAAAATTTTAGGTTTTTCAGATGAACTCATAGATTGAACTAATTTGTTGAATTTTATCAAGTAGTTCTTAAAAATACAACCAACGATTAATTAAAACCAACTTCAATTCAAATGGATACTCTTTGTCAAAAAGGAGCAGTAGAACTTATTTTAAACATTCAGCAATAAATAGTTTTCTGAATATATTTTTTAGCGTAACGGCAGTTTCAAACATAATAAAGAAAACAACATTCATTCTAATGAGGATAATTTTGAAAATAATTCACATTAAAATATATCTGAAAGAGATTTTTAAATGAAAAGATGGCACAAAATAATTATTTTCAAAAAATACATGTTATCTCAGATATAGAAGAAATTTGGCATTGAGCTGAGTATTGAAATTAATATATGCAACTGACGTATCATTACTAATATTTCCATGATTTGATATTGAATGCTATAACTATTAAATATTAGCAAATGCATTTTATAATGAACTTTGCACCAAAATTTATAGTAAATTTATATGTAAATTTACATTGTAAGTACTAGAATGAATGTTGTACCATTTTATTAATATTTTACTTTTCAACAAGCATAAAGGAAAAAATAGAATTTTTTTTCTTTAATGTTCCTAGTATGTTACATCATAGTTAAAAATAAGTCACGGCATTTCGATTGCCTTTTGTAAATGTTGGTTATAATGTAACTTAATAGATGCTTTATAAGTTGGTAAAGACTGTCCTGGATTAAAACTATCTTTAACACAAAAAATAATATACATTGAATACTTTTACAAATATGTAATTGCTATCCGACTATATAATCTTTTAAGGCGAACTTATCGCATGTATTAATGAAATGATATTCCATTTTTAATGTATGTTAAGTTATTTTGTCGAATTTTTAAAATATATTACATTTATTTTTTCTTTTTCGTTGAGATTAATAATAACATACATAGTGTAATAATGCTCTGAAAAATATTCTAAAGCAGTTCACGCTGGGATTAATGATAACATGTATGGAATAATAATGTTACATCTGTCAACAAAATGGAAAATATGAATATTCTAACGCGATATGTTTTAAAAGATACATAAATATTTAACATGAGAAATTATTAGACTATAACATAACAATAGGGCGCTTCCTTCTTATGAAAAGAAGGAAAGGAGTTTAGGCAAAATTGCCCATTACTCTTCCGCCATTTGATCATTTAAGTTAAGG
The DNA here is from genome assembly GCF_044657685.1 of Stegodyphus dumicola. NCBI lineage: Eukaryota > Metazoa > Arthropoda > Arachnida > Araneae > Eresidae > Stegodyphus > Stegodyphus dumicola. The sequence goes on from NC_140768.1 coordinate 181,085,289, forward strand.
GATTTAAATGGTAACTCCCGTAAAAGGTAAATAATAAATAATAAATAGATAAGATCTCAAACTGACACCAAATCTATAGTATCAGCAAAAGATCCCATCTCTAAGTTCAAGGTGTCGGCTGGATCGTAAAAACTTCCCTATTGGATGGAAAACCGATTCAATCCCTCCCAAACCACCAAACGCAATTCTTGACCAAACAAGAGTGCGATGGAGAGTCAAATAAATAAATAAATAAGGAGGGCAGAGGTGCATTCTCAAGCCAAATGGCCAGTAGTGTATAAAGATTTGATATCATTATATTCCAAAACACAGCTATGAGAGGGAAATCCCTGCATAGTTTCTTTTCAAAAAAAAAAAAAAAAAAAGAACTCACAGGGCGTCTCAAAGCTTGATTCTTGTGGTTCCATATTCACCTTACCTGTAGGTGTTTAGTATACATCAGAAACCCTATTATGCCAGAGAGCCCTTTGTATAAAAGGGCTTGATCAAAGGTAATATAGGGAAACCCAAGGAATTTGTTTCTAGGGACAGAGAACACCGGACATCGTCCCAAAAAGTGAAAAGATGTTTCCTCTTCTTCTCCACAAGCTGGGCAGAGAGGAGATTCAACAAGACCACATTTGTGGAGATGCTTAGCTAGATAAGCATGTCCAGTAACAATTTGAATTACCTGGCGTAAGTTAGTTCTACTGAGGTGTATGAGTTTACCTGAAAAGTTAAGTGTACTGAGCACCAATTTAGAATGAGCACAGTCTGGAAGTTTAGACCATATATCATCATGTTTGTTCTTTATCCAGCTTCTTACTTCTTTTTTAACCGTTTGATATGAAACTGGGTAAAATGGTTCTGGGCCAGACATGGGGAGTTGCGAAGCATCTTTAGCTACTTTATCAGCTAGTTCATTTCCAGCAAAATCACAATGATCTGGGACCCAGACTAAACTAATGGTATTATGGGCCTGAGCCAGAGAATTGAGATCTTGAGTACAGTTCAAAACACAGTTTTGTAACTTGACACGATTAGCCAGGGCAAGGATAGCTGATTGGCTGTCAGAGAGAATATATATATACTTATTAACTGTATTTTTAGCTAAGAGCTCCTTGGCGACCATATTGATCGCCAGAACCTCGGCTTGGAAAACAGTTGTAAATTTACCAAGGTATAGATGAAATCTAATGAAATCTTCTTCAGATCCCTTGGTCCTTATAATAGCTCCAGCTCCAGTGAAGTTGGATTTTGATCCATCTGTGTAACATTCAATTGAGCCTGTTGGAATTAGGTCAATTAGAGATTCTATCTCATTCCTTTTTGGTACTCGTATATGAGTTGAAAATAGTTTATCTGGAACTATTGTTTTAGTAATTGCATCTTTGGGCATATAGATTATAGGGATCTCATTGCCCAAGTCCAGGCATATGTCAATGTGGCTTTTCAGGTGGCTTTTATGACCAAAACCTGTCCTTTGGCACCATGTGCCATTTTTATTCAATCTATACATGGCTTTAATTGCTTCTCCGCTCAAGAATAATTTCAAGGGTGGAATTTGCAGTAAAAATTCTAATGCAGCAGTAGGGGTACTATTTAAAGCCCCACTAATGCTTAGGCAAGCAAGTCTTTGCACCTTTTGTAAAATGTTTAAATACGAGCTTTTGTTAATAACATTAATCCAGACCACGCATCCGTAAGAAAGCATTGGCCGGACAATGGCAGTATAAATCCATAGAGTAGATTTTGGGTTAAGGCCCTATTGTTTACCAACGATTCGCCTACAAAGTACTAGAACATTTGTGGCTGTTTGTGCCTTTTCTTTTATATGGGTGATCCATGTAAGTTTACTATCCAGGTAACATCCTAGGTATTTAACGCATTCCTTACGCCTAATAATCTGGTGACCCAGATATAAATCTGCCAGTTTCCATTTCCTTCTCCACGTGAAAACTATGACCTCAGATTTTTCAGCAGCGAAAGAAAGGCCATTTGTATCACCCCAGTGTGAAACTTTATTTAAGATCTGCTGAGCTTGATTATGTAGGGTTCCGATATCGAAATCCTGTAATAACACAATAAGGTCATCTGCATAAGCCTGTGACATGCCAGGTTCCTCCCGTAGAAGTACTAAGAGTGAGTCGAAAACCAGGTTCCACAGGAACGGAGAAAGAATACCACCCTGCGGACACCCTTTAGTAATATCTCTCTTTACTTCATAGTCAGGTGACAGGTGACGGAGGACGGGGACGCCTGGTGTTTAACAGAGGTAAACAGGCATATGTCCCGCGCCCTCTCCTATCTACCGGAGGTTTATTGAGATCTTAAAAGATTTATTACATTGCCATACAGGGGCAGATGAGAGATACATTGGCTATTTATATTGTATTACAGATTTAGGTTTGCAAGGTATACGTTACATAACATACTGGTTACACATTTAAGAGAAAAAAAAAAGAAAGAAAGAAAAAGAAAAAAAAATATTAACATAACACATACATGACATGACACATAAATACTATTAATAAAGAAGGTACATGCGCTTAGCAGAAGGAAGATACTGTATTTCCTTAGATGCAGAGGAGTACTTACATTCACTTAAGACCCTGAATTAGTGGGGTTGGCATAGGTCTTGCCCCAGGGCGGTTATCTGGCTGATTATTCTGCAGATGGTATTCACTGTGCCTTTGTTATTAACGATGAATCGTTTGAAGGCTATTTGGTTGTCTGCTGGCAAGTGGAGGTGATTATCCTCCGTGAGCGGGCATTCAAAGATGTAATGGTCTGGAGTTCCGAGCGACCCACATACGCACAAGCCTGTATGAGAGATACCAAATCGCTCAAAATAGGTGGGAAAAGGCCCGTGCCCCGAGATGTAATTAGTGATGGGAGGTATGGAGTATTGGCGCTCCGTTTTCACTCTAGGCAGAAATAAATTGGTTCTGCGACCCGTATCACAGGTCTCCCATTCAGCTTGCCACTTCTGCAGACCTTTTTCCTTAAGAGTTCTCTTGAGATACGAGGGTGGCGCTGGAATAGTTACCATCTGTGCAGCTATGTTGCGTGCTGCCTCCTTTGCCAGTTGGTCAGCTGTCTCATTACCCTCGTTGTTAACGTGTGCCTTAGTCCATATTAAATTTACAGTTAGTTGAGGATGTGATTGTAGAATATTCTGGAGGTCCGCTACCAATGGGGAGGTGTGGTTATGGTTGACTAGGGCGAATAGCGTTGACATGCTATCTGTAAACAGCATTGCATCGGTGATCCCGCTGTCAATTGCATGCTGAATCGCAGTGGTAATGGCTATGACTTCAGCCTGGAATGTACTGTTTATTGGTTGAAGATGCCCCTTCCACTCGATTTCCTTGCATCCTCCGTGGTACAGGACGAAGGCACTACCTGTACCCTCGTCGAGCTTGGATCCATCTGTATAGTACTGCATTGGGTACCGTGGATCCTGTATTGTAATTTGCTCGCCACTTCTGCTGACGTGAATCCTTATATTTCTTCCCTTGTGCGCAGGGTGCGTCTCCAGGGTATTCTTTGGATGCTCATACTGAACTGGACTATAAGTGTTTCCGCAGAAGATAGCTTCCTTCTTTAAATGGATAACAGTAGCGTAAGCAGCTTCAGTTTCTGCGCGTATGTGCAGTGGCATTAGACCAGATAATACCACTGCTGCACTAGTGGCCGTTGTTCTGTAGGCCTTACACAAGAGTAAGGCGTAAGGTCGTTGTATAATTCCCAGCTGTTTGACTTTTCTACCACTCATCGGACTGGCCCATATTGCTGAAGCGTAAAGGGCTATTTTCTCTGAGACTGTGAGATAAAGAATTTTCTGTATGTGGGGATTTTGACCCCAGTTTCGTCCCTGAAATAGGCGGGCTTTTCTTGCTATTTCGGAAGTTCGCTGTTTAATACTTTGGAGGTGGGGAATCCATGTTAATTTGTTGTCCCACAGAAGGCCAAGGTACTTTAAGGTGTTATTGATTTTAATGTTCCTCTGCATTAATTTGATGCATGGTTTGCGTCTCAGGTTGGCTCTTTGCTTCGGTATGATCAGGGCACAGGACTTTTCAGCAGATAGTTGAAGTTTAAGTTTGCCGCAGAGTTCTGCAAAGAGTGCACAAGACTCGGTGCACAAGACAAATCTTCTCAAGCTCGTCGCGGGTTCTTCCTTGTACTAACAGTGTGGCATCGTCAGCGTAGGCGACGATGGACGTATGTCTTGGCCATGTGGCCTCCAGGATGGCGTTGAAAGTAATCGTCCAAAGAATACTGAACTGGACTATAAGTGCCTTTTTGAGAGGGTCCCGCACACGAGCCTTGCGGACAGCCCCTTTCTTGGTGTTTAGTAGTAACTCTGTTGTTATGAGTTATTAGTAGATTTCTGTCCTGCAGGTAGTGGCAGAGGACGCTGTAGAGATTGATGGGGCATTGCGCTTTCCTGAGTGCCTGCTTGATTGCTGGCCACCAGAGTGTATCAAAGGCACTCTGGAGGTCCAGCGAGATGAAGGCGGTGTGCAGGTTGCCTGATCTATTCCTTTGTATTTCCTCCAAGATAGCGTGCAGAGCATGAGTGGTGGATTGTCCAACTCTAAAGCCGAATTGTCTATTACTGAGATAGCGGCTGCGATGAGGGTGAAATCTGAGTCTATTGACTATTAACTTCTCATATATCTTCCCTAGGGAGGATAGAAGGCATATTGGCCTGAAGGAGCGCGGATTTTCTGCATCTTTATCCTTTTTTAAGAAGAGGACGACTTGTCCCTCTTTAAAGACGCGAGGGAAAACTCGATGGTGCAAGAGCTGATTGAAGAATTTAGTAAAGAAGGATGGTCTTGCCTTGTAGGCTATTCTAAGGATGTTATAATCGATGCCATCGGGTCCCGGTGCCTTTTTGAGAGGGAGATGGCGGTAGATCTGTCTGATTTCTGAGTCACTGAAGGGCTCGTCGGCTGGAGTTGCTGGAGGTGTTGAGTCTGCACGTATCTCCCTTTGCTCTGTTGTGTCCTGTGTTGGATCGTCATTCGGGAACAGTGCGTCTAAGTAGGTGGCAGCTGTGGCTCCTGCGATGTCTGTTGTAAGAGAGGGGTGGGCGAAGATCTGTGATGGCTGGTAGATTTTATTAGTCGACAATTTATGGAGGACGCTGTATGGATTGTTATTCTGCGTGCAAAAAGTTCTCCAACTTGTTATCTTTGCTGCGAGGATGTTCTTTTTGTATGATGCCCTTTCCTTACGGAAAATTGAAAGGTAGTGCATTTTTGTGTCCTCGTCGGTTGCTGTTCTTATTCAGCGCCTTAGAGCACGACATTTCTGACGCTGTTGCCTGAGTTCTTTACTCCACCATGAAATGCTGTGCCGTTTCTTGGCAGCTCGCGTTGGAAGCAAATTTGAGCAGATGGTCTTAATATTATCCAGAAGATGTTCTGTAAATTCTTCCATCTCGTCTTTGCCGTTGTAGGCTTCTAGTATCTCCTGTTCTGCTGTTAATAAAGTAGAGAAGGCTGCTGTCAGAGGACGGATTTTGGCTTTGGGTAACTTAAAGCGCTTTAAAATACAGATGTTGGTGTCACAGTTGATTGTGAAGGTTATGTAACGGTGATCCGAGCAGCTTAGTTCGTCGCTAACTTTCCAGTCCTGTACTTGCGATAGAGCCGTTCCTGTTGCCAGGGTGACATCTGGCCAACCTTTGCAGTACGTATTATCAAAGGTAGGGGGTGCGCCGCTGGTATTGACCAAATGTAGGTCGTTTGCTGTTAAGTAGTCCTCTAGCGCTTGTCCCTTGGGAGTGATATCTTGGTATCCCCAGTTTACATGATGCGCATTAAGATCACCCCCATAGACTTGTGGCGTTGAATGGCATTTAGATCGGACGTACGTTGCGTTTGCTACGAAATTGTCGATGGAATCTGTTGGGGAGGAGTACGCAGATATAAGAATCAGTTGTGCATTTTTGAGCACGATTAAAACGGCAACAAAGTCTCTGTCCTGTTTAATTAGCAGCGGATTCCAGGCTGGGTTACAACATATTAGACCCGCTCTTGGTGCTTGATCTTGGTTCCTTGCTTTTGACTGGAAGACCTGCCATGCTATAGGGAAACCTGCAATGCGTCCTTCCTGGCAGTACGGCTCCTGGATCATCAGGAAGTCTACAGAATGCTCCGTTGCATGTTGTATCGCCTGTGCTGTAGCAACTTCTGCTCTTTGCAGGTTTATTTGTGTGCAGCGGATTATCTGTGCTGTCGTAGGGTTATTTGATTCTGTGGGTATCGGTTGATTATTACTTGTTGCTATTAGTTGGCTGTTAGTACGCTGTGCTGCGTTGTTGCCGTTCAATATATCGTGCGTATGTCGGGCATGAGGCTGTGTATGCTGCATGCGCGGTATTGATTTTACCACGTGTTCTGAAATTAAAATCGGCACAGTTAATGCAGGTTGGTCTGCTGGCTCTGCATTCCTTAACGCTGTGACTTCCTGAGCAGAAGGCGCAATGTTGCTGGAATTTACATTCCCTTTGTAGGTGTCCGAATGCCTGACATCTATAGCACCGTCGCGTATTAAAATATTCTGAGATTCTGTAGACTCTCCATCCGAAGCTGATCTTTTTGAGTTGCGTAAGCTTGTCGTATGCCGCAGGTTCGCATTGGATAATCCACTTTGTTCCATTTCGTCCTTCTTTTAGTCTGTACAGAACCTTTGCTGTGGACTTTGTAAGAGCAAATTCTGAAGCTAGAGTCCTTTCGACCTCCTCCCTCTGTACTTCTGGCGGTACAGCGTGAATTGCAACCCTAGGATGCCTTTTTTCCGGGAGTTTCGTCTGTACAAGTTTTTGACCTTCTTCACTGCCCAATGTATTGGCTAGTTTAGAGAGGTCTTCTTTTGTGGGGCAATCTACTGCCAGTCCTCCTTTTTGGATTTTCCTTATTGCATTAACTCTAACTCCTAAGGTAGCAAGGGGGAATTTTTCATTCAAGGTGGCTTTTAGATCTTTGCCTGTTCCTTTGGCGTCTTGGGCCGGATAGATCAGCAGAGTATGGGTTCTGGGTTTTCTAGACTGGCTGGGCTTCTGAATCAGCTTTGCTGCCTCCGCAAAAGATCTTGGGATGGGAACCTAGGGAATTACAGCTGTTTCTAGTCAGCGAGACTAACACAGATATTCCTGTTTTTAATCATGAAGATGACCCATCTAGTTATCATAGGGTGAATATGACTTCCAGTAAGGGCCTTATGTATTTTCTCGAAACCGATGTTATCAAAGGCTCCTACAATATCCAGTAGAATCCCAAAGAATCCCAATGGCAAAGTGTCCGTCTATAATTGTCTTTTCTATTCTCCACACGAGTTGGTGTAAGGCCGACTCAGTGGAGAAGCCAGGCCTAAAACCATGTTGGTCTAAGCCAAAGATATGTTTCAGATTATTATCTGACTGGAGGTGCCAGAAAATCAATCGCTCCAACAGCTTAAGCTGGAAGGATGTTAGCGTGATCATTCTAAAAGAGTTTGGTTTCTCATATGTATCTTTTCCTGGTTTAGGAAGAAACACACCTCGTGAAGTTCTCCGGACCTTAGGAACATATCCTAAAATCAAACTGGACCTGAATATGTCCACGAGAATGTGACCAAAAATATCCCAGCCTTTCTGAAGCAGAATTGGGTAAATGCCATCGTTCCCTGGAGATTTAAAGGGAAGAAATACATCAAGGGCCGCTTTAGCCTTTTCAAAATTCACAATTGTCTTAGCAAAATCCAGATCTAATGGATTATGAAGTAGTTCCAATGGATTTTCCTGGGGGTCAGAGGTGACACTTCTGTCCCCCAGATGAAAATTCAACATGGTCGAAAGTGTATCCAAAGGGTTTATAGTATAACTGCCATCAGGTCGCATAACCGATGAGAGTTGAGACTCCTGAGATCTTTTAAGAATCTTATGTACTCTGGCAGTCTCATGGTAGGACAGAATATCTGTGCAGAACGATCTCCATGAGTTGTATCCACTATTTAGTTTTCCTGATTTCACTTTTAAATTTTCTTTGTAGAATTTTGAAGTTAGACCAGTTAACTTCAGATTTACTTCTGACAGCTTTCCTGTGCGCTCTCCGAACCTCTAGGCGGAGGCTTTCAAGCTCCTTGGTCCACCAAACTCTCTTGCTAGGAGAGTACTTCCTTCGTTTGAGAGAGCATGATGCATGATAAGATTCAATAATGATATTTGTCAAGTTGTTTGCTTGACTATCAAGCTCCTCGACTGTACAATTATTGTCTAAAACCTGAAGGTTAATAACATTAGAAACCAGGAAATCCTTATAAAGGTCCCAATTTGTGTTTTTAATGTTTCTGAAATATTCAACTGGAATTTCATCTCTAATACAAAATTGTATAAGGCGATGGTCAGAAAGTGAGGGATTGTCACTTACATGCCAATTCTCAATAAGGTTATAAATATCAGATGAAGTTAATGTGAGGTCAATGACTTCTTCTCTTCTTCTGTTAACAAAGGTGGGGCGATTTCCCCTATTTACCCAAGTTAGGTTGGTATTCATTATAAATTCCATGAGTTTTTCTCCTCTAGGATTAGTATCAGAACTGCCCCATGACAGGTGGTGAGCTTTAACATCACCACCAATAACCATAGGAATATTGTTTATTTCACAGAAGCTCACAAGATCTATAAATTCTTGCGGAATGTTAAGGTCATAAGCCATGTAAACTGAGCAAAAACAAATGTTTCCTCTCAGTGAACTGTTTATGTCCTTAATTACAATAGCAGTTAAGTCCTCTGATGTAAATTGGGATAATTTCATAGCCTTTATATTTTTAGAAATGTAAATGCTAGTTCTAGGTCTTTTATCAGGTCCCTCTGTCGAAAAGAAGTGCGCGTTCATGGGCCTACCAAGGATTTTACCCTTGTACACCCAAGGTTCTTGAATTAATGCAACAAAAGTGTCTTGCTTACCTAATTGAGCAGCTAAATTATATGAAGCTGCTCTGCTATGTTGCAAGTTTAACTGACTAACCTTAACCATTAAAACAGGTTAAATGAAAGAAAAGAACTTACCCTGAAGGATTTTAGGAGAGACTTAGTTAAAAGCCGCATCCTTAGCATACTACTTCAAAGGAAGTAGTGACAAGAGAGACCTATTCAGGTGTCTTCTCCAGAGCCTCCAAAGAAAGCTCTGGTTCCGACTCCTTTTCGGTCTCCCTTTCTTCCGTCAACTGTTTCTTTGGAGGATCCCTGGGCAAAGGAATTGATTTCTCCTGTTGCCTTGGTTCCTTCAACTGTACACAGCCACGGGCACCACAAAAAAGTTTGAAATTCTGGGCCTCCAGATAATCCATAAGTTCATGTTTTACTCCCAGCACCAAGGTATTACCTCCGTCTCCAGGGATAACTGCCTTGATGGCGATCTTCTTAACATCAAGGCCCTTGTTGCAGGCATCAAGGAGCTTGATGTTATCTTTTGGTGACCTGTTTCCAGGAAACCAAGCGAAAAACCTCTTCATGGGGGGTCTGTCTCCGGGAGCCATGGCATGATAACCTGGATGGTTTTCTTCAGGGCCGGGTAGATCATTAATTAGTCTTCAGGACGTCCACAGTCTCCTGGTCCTCACATGCAATGTTGAGGCCATTCGGCTGCAGGACTGTCTTGCGGACCCTGCAGGTAGTGATAGAGCCATCTATAATTCGATCATCAATTATAGAGGTGATGAAATCTGAATCCACCGATGTTATGTCTCTGGAATCATCCTTGCAGACGATTCGCAGAGTGATTGCCTTTCTTGCAGCTTGACTATATAGCCGTCGTTTCTTGAGGGCCATTTCCGGGGTGTCACCAGCAATGCGTTCTCTCTTACGAGACTCTTCATTGCTTGGATGGTTCTTCCTCACCGGTTTGGAGGTTGCTCCAGAGGTCTCAGCTTTATCTGTTTTCTCTTTCGCTCCCTTCTCCCCAGAGATCGAGATTCCTTCCATGGCCCTCTCCAGTCGTTTCCGCTCTTTCTGGCGTTGCCTTTTTTCTCTTCTTTTATTTACAACCTCCATCATTGGTGACTGGTCATCCGCTTGCGCATCTGGCACAGTACTTCTGACAGAGGAGTCAGTATCCATCCCCACTGGGTTCAAGGCGTCCGTGTCCGAAGGCACATTCACCCTTTCACCAGCGGTTCTGGTTTCTGTAGTCCTAAAGAGAAGAGCGTCCGCACCCGAGGGTACATTCACTCCCTCAGAAGGAATTACAGTGGTTATAGTGGGGATTTCAGAAGATGCGTTTTTATCTAATTTTGTATTACAAGCATCCATTTTGGTATAAGATTGAAGGAAGGGGGAGAAAAATTCCTTCCGATTTTCTAAGAGCCAGTTTGGAGGGGCTAGCCCCAGATTCAGCAGCCAGTAGTGACCTCGGAAGAGCCCCCCGCTCTGCCATGCAAGACCCCACCCAGGCACCACCTGGAACTACAAGGCAGGCGAGATTATACACCAGCTGATAGAGCAGCCAGGACATGCTGGTTAGGCTGCCCCGGGCTCCTGTACTATCTGGCGGCCTGAGACGCAAAACTCAGCTTTTCTCCTGTATCCTCTACATGGCTGCTTCCTCCAAGACCCCTCCTCTCCAGATCAAAGGTCCTCGGAATTTCAAATCCTCCCCACAATCGCCGGTTTTCCCAGGGAAGAGCGGTCCGTTGGGTCGTCATAAGATTACTCATCATCAGACCGAACCTCATCCCACTGAATCCCAGTATGCCACAGGACTTTGTGACAGTTACCCATTTAGCACCACCCAGGGGGCACGTGTGACTTAAGGATAATCACGGACGCGGGTAACATTACCCCCCAATTATTAGACTATAGATAGAACATTAATATTAAGCTTATTTGTTTTTAAACTAACATATTGACAAATTTGCTTCTGTTTATAAATATGAGCAGTTTAACTGCAGACACCTGCAGATGTAACGAATAAAAGTTGTTATTTTACTAAATGGAACATAAGATTGATCTGTGATTTGAACTCTAACAAAAATTCAACACAGGTTTATTTAGGAGCATTAGAATTATAAGCTAAACATTAAAAGAATTTAATTATAGATAGTGTAAAGAACATAACAAATACATTACATAAAATTAGTAAAATACACGTCAAACACTATTTCGAACTTACCTCGACCATAGCAAAAATAATGGCTAACATGGCGACTATCGTTGAACTCTCCCGCTAAGACGCTGTTTTTCCACCTTCTTCCTGATTGGTTCTTCTCTCTCAGCCGTTTTAAGCCACGTGATCACACGCTACGGACAAAATCCAAGCAAAACTTCTTGAAAAACTCCTGTAGAGTTTACAGTTTCGTTTGCTTCTGTGTTCGTTACAGGTATTTCCTTCGTAATTGTTCGCATTTCTGTAACTATACAAGACTTTTGTCTGTAAACTTCGAGGTTTTTTTTTACAGTGTGGGACGCGAGCTTGTTTGACCAAATCTCTTTCCGTGTTATGTATTATATCCATAAATCTGTTCAGGAATGCCAATTCAACTTGCTCACAGGGGGTCAGGCTATCATTCCTGGAAGTCAGTGCATGAAAGCGATCCACAATTTGCTGAATAATTGACATTTTCCAGATCAAGTCCAAGTCAAATCCAAGTATAGAAACTCAGAGCTAGGCAAGAAATAGGGCATGCAAAGACCTTTTACAGTCCCCAGAACACGAGGTTCAACGGGAACAAACCTTCTGTATGTGCCTACAAGTGCAGAACTATGCGAGCAGTTAGCAGAGTAACGGCAATCAAGAGCGAGGGAAAAGAGCATCTTCACGCTCGGTTGCTACGAAGCAAGTGAAGATCCTCGATAATAAATCCGCGATTTTAAAATATTTATCAAAGTAATCTGAAAACTAGCAGAAATTCACATATAAAACGTTCTGTCGATAACTTGCTATAATTTTAAAAGCTTGAAACAAGAGCAAGTTAAAGATAATTCTGAAAATAAAAGGAATATCATAATAATTAATTAATTGATAATAATTGATAATTAAATAATCATAATCATAATATTAATAATTTAATCATGATTCTGAAAATAAACGGAGTATCTCAACAAACTGTATCGTTTTCATGTCGTAGCAGTTAATAATTAATTCATTAATGATAATTGATAATTAAATAATCATAATCATAATATTAATAATTTAATCATAATTCTGAAAATAAACGGATTATCTTAACAAACTATATCGTTTTTATGTCGTAGCAGATTTATCTTAAAATATAATAATTAATTAATTAACAATAATTGATAATTTAATCATCCTAATGATAATATCAATAATTTAATCATTTTTCTGAAAATAAACGAAGTATCTCAACAAACTTTATCGTTTTCATGTCGTAGCAGATTTATCTTTAAATTTAAAATAATTTATAAACGTATGAAAGCTTTTCATGAATTTTGTGGATGAAGTGCTTTTTGACATTTGATTAAAACTAATGCTTTTTGAAATATTTTTCAAACTTACTTTGGTAAATTTGTTTGAAAGGTTTCATGTACTTCGACACCTTTTTTCCCCCTCCTAGTACCTCTGGGGCGTAATCAGTAAGATCAGTGACCCTTCATAGCATAAAAGGGAAAAGGGATAATTTGCTCTCTTCATCCAAAATCTTCCGAAAGCTACTTCCTGTATTTATGAAATATATTATTATATTTCATTCGAAGTATCCGCTAATAAAATCCTTTAAGTATGAAATTACCGCTAGAACCATTACAATAACCGCATTTCCTTTAGGAAACAGGATATGATCAATTATTTCAGTTACATAGTTACTGAGGTAATCTCATATAAAGTTAAGTTAACCCCTAAGTTAAAGTAACTGCAATTATTTCCGTGAGATGAAATTTCAATCAGCAAAAGATTCAAACAACACATAGATGCACAGAGAATTCGAAAATGTAACATACACCAGTGGCCCACTATGAAATTCACTGAACAGGTAGATTTTTCACGCGTAATAATAATAAAACCATAAAAAAAGCCATTGATATAATTTAACGTATCGGGGAAAATATTTCATAAATGTGTTTGATGTTAATGTTTCTATTATCATCTTTACTCGGTTTAATTCTAATATAATTTGCGTAGCTATTGATGCAGAAAAATTGCAATAAACAGGTAAATCAACTGGATTGAATTTATTAGATTAGGGCAAAGCATACAAGGGTTTTCTAAGGGAAAGAATGCATTATTGAAGGACTTTCTAAAGGAAACTTGCTGGTATTCACGTTATACATGAATGAAACTAGGCATGCTATGCAGCTGCATAGGAACACAACAGACTGTTTTTTAAACCAGGATCGAAATACTAATTTTCATTTGTTTTATAATTCTGGGAGTAGTGGTCAAGTAAATAAATTAAGTTAACAACTAGAAAGCTCTTAATATTGCAATCTGTAATGCCGCTTGTTTACTAACTGATCAATAAAGCAAAAGACAGTCCTATTTTCATAGCAGTTCCCAGGCATAAAATCTCAGATACCTTGTCATTGCAATTGTTGAAGCCGGAGATATGAAAAATGTACAATATCCTCGTCAAGATCTGAACCCCGGATCTCCCGGTGTCTAGCCGAACGTGCTTCCCTAAGTACGAACAGCCCGAAGGTACGCGGCAGGGAGAGGAGAGAAAAAATGCCTACATACAGTCTGTCTATCATAAGAAAAGCTCTCGCCAGTTAGTCTGCAATTGTCTGTTGCCGTAGAAACGAGCCTTGACCCATTTTCCATAGGGGTGTCTTGAAGATTTACTTTTCAGTTTGCCATCTTGGCGCATTTAAAGGTGAATTGACAACCTTTGGTTCGTCTCTATGTGAAATATACTAGCCTTGTTGCTATAGCGACCACCACTCCCCAAACACTGTGGCCGGAGCTGTTCTGCTCCTAGACAAACAATACTTTCCTCTTAAAGGGAGACTGACCAGGAGGGAGCTGAAAGCGCCAAATCGGGTGGTGACGAATTATCGTTCACCATCTTTTAGTTCTGGCGACACTTGTAGAGACATAAGGCGTTTTTATTGGAGCAGGAATCATGAAAATTGTGCATAACCTTCCTCGAAAGTCGAACTCCTGAGTTTCCGATTGCTAGCCGCAAGTGCTTTCTTATAACACTACAAAAGGTCTGCGGTAAGAAGAGAGAAAAACCTTACAACATTTATGAAGATTGATTTCCCCCCTAGGTTAAAAATTGTTCTTCATCGGGATACGGGCACTTTTGTGCCAAAACACTCCGTGAAGATTTCTGTATCACTATTCTGTATTTCTGTATCTATGTGTAATGCTGTAGTAACAGTTACTCGGCACAATTACCACAGACATCTGTATCACTATGGGGGTCTATGTGTAATGCTGTAGTAACAGTTACTCGGCACAATTACCACAGACATTAGGTATTTTTTGAAATAAGGGAACTGAAGAAATGAGCTATACTTTCGCCGGAACTCGAACCACGGATCTCTCGAATACGCGCCGAGCGTGCTGACTACTATACCACGAGGCCGTGTTAAGAAGGCGGAAGAATCGTACATTTATCACCCAAATCTGCATCTTATGTCGTATAGTCTTCACTGGTGCAATTCCATTTGGAATTCTTGTTATAAGGTACGGAAAAGTGATCCAAGTCAGTGAATTCGTTCACGAATATTTTTCCTAAGTTTGCATTCCGACTGCAGTACGCTTTGTAGTCAAATCAATAAAACTGATTACTCCTTTATTTATTGAAGTTTACATTCTACAGGGACCTTGTAAATGGATGGATTTTATATTTGACCAACTCTCCCACTTACATAACTGAAATAATTTTCACAAAATTATGTACCTTATTTTAATTATTATTATTATTATTATTATTATTTAAATCTAGGATTGAATGTCTTAAATGAGTATTAATTAAAGCAAGAATCACAGCACCTTTTGAGAATATTCCTCACAAGCAACTATGCTCTGTGGGAAACCCCCAAAAATAGGGATATCTGTTCTTCAAGTAATATCGATCATGATACTACAAAGCATTGTGAATGCTGCATGGTATGTATGAAATTGCATTATTTGTAGCGATTTAAATACAGTAAATCCTTGCCGAATGCGGATTTGCGAAACGCGATTCGCGATTTCTTAATTTCCCGTTTAATTTGTACAATGCTAGAGTCTCAACTTTCATTCAGAAGCACTGAATGCTTGCTCGCATGAGCTCTGGCTTGAAGTTACCAACGATTTTAATGGATTTTCATAGGCTGAAAATGAAGCCGAAGAAATCTCGCATATTGCGAAAGTTACTGAGGGCGAACTGTTTTAAGATACAGAAGAAAAAGAACCAATTCAGAAGTGACGAACGGAGAAATGATTAATCTTAACACCAGCTGTCAGTGAAAGCCGGCTGACGTTGTAAGCGAATAATGAATCTTGAATAGGATTTAAGAATTATTTTCATAAAGCACAAAATATTTATAAAATTTTTCAGTGAAAATAAATTTTATTGTGTCAAAAGTTTCAAATAGTTTATGGAATTGAAAAAACTGAGTCTGAGCAGTTCTCAGCAATTTTCAGTTTTTCTTGATTATTTTAAATCGTTACCATTTTCGGCAATACATCGGACAAGAGGTTAAGGGCAGTAATTGGTGCTTTGATCTTCAAGTCAAGAATTTGCATCCAAGCATGGGTTACACAGAACAGACTGCATTTATTAAGATCAAGGAATGAAACAAATCATATTCAACTGCATTCTGTTTGTCAGTTAAGGACTAGAAAAATCCTAAACATAGCTCCTTTAGAGTTTTTCCTGTTGCGTCTCTTTAATAATTAATATTTTTTGTCCAAAGAGGCAATTTTCCCTGAAGGACTATTAATTTCGTTTCGGCATTTTGCGTTGAAAACTATAAAAGGCGAATCCAAACGGCTTTCCAAATTGTTGCCACCAAATATTAGAGCCCTGTGTTATATTAAAAAAATAAATAAAGAAGACTGTGCATAAATGTATGTGTGTTTCTCGCATTGTGATAAAACAACGATACCTAGAGCCATCAAATTTTCAATAACATAATCTTCCATAGAATATGGGCATGTGGAAGCCGTAATTTGGAATTTGAAATTTGTTTTATTATCGGCTTCATATTTTGTAATACTTCAAAGAATTTTTGATTAAAAAACTAAATGATTTCAAAGCGAGCAATGGCAACATTGTACGGGGGGGGGATAACCTTTTATCTCCAGCGCGCCAGACTCTGTATCGGAAATTCTAAAGATATGCTCATTTTAAAATTATTTTGCGATATTGCTGTTGAACTGAATTTTATGAAAAATTCAGTTCAACAGCAATATCGTAGAACATGATATTTAATAAATAAATGTAACACCCAAAACGTTAAAAAAACGCCCCTTTGGACGTAATTTAAAATCTGAAACCTTTTAGATTTTATTTTTTTCACTTTTTAATTATTCGATCAGTTATTTTTTTTTTTTTTTTTTTTTTTTTTTTTGTATAAAAATGAAATTTGGAATACTCTAAGAAGTTGATTATGGTAGACAATAAAAGTGAAGCGCATTTGAGACCATGCAATACATGACTAGGAATATGGCATGCAGTAAATCCAATAAAAACGTATTGTATGAACTGTATAGAATCCTACAATTCCTACAATCAAAGTACTTTTGGATTTTACTTGTGAAAAATTAAATTACCTATCTTTCTCGAGCTGAAAACTTATTAGTGGTTCTAAAATATCTGGTATAGAGGCAAATAAAAGGGACCGAAATAAAATTTTATCATGAAATATGTGTGTAGAAATGGCAAGTTGAGATGGTAGAGGACGTTTTTGAGATCGGTAGTTGAAAGCGGTTTGCTGGAATAAATCGTCATTCCCTGTGCGGTTTTCTAGCTGTATGCATCGCTATACGAAAGCGGATCAGCAGCAGCTATATATGAAGCCATCTATGCAGCTATCTATGAAGCTGCAGAAGAATGGCTAAAGAATGTACGGAGAATGGTTCTAGATGAGACAGCAGTCGAATCGTCAAATGTTCCAGTACATTCGGGAATTATGCAAGAGTTCATCCCATAAATTCGATAGATGTTTGTCCCAACAGCATTGAAGCGGACTGGTTTGACCTGTTTCTTGGCCACCACAATCATCAGATTTGACGCGCATGGAATTTTTCATTTGGAGACATATTAAGAGCATGAGCTGCGAAAGTCCCATTGAGTCTGACGAGTATCTGGTGGCAAGACAGCCCGTTGCTCCTGGAAATGTGCATCGAATGCCTAAAATCTTGTATTACTGTTGACGATCGCATTTTCGAGTATTTATCGTAAAAGATTGAAATATTAAAATGAGCCGAGCCCTTACACGTGCTATTTAATCACACAATTTCTTTATAAAATCAGCTTATTTTAATCTCTCTACCTACTTTTACATTTCTACTAGATATTTAAGCATTATTCTGTAATATTGCAGCCTATAACGATAATCGCAATAAAATTCGACGTAATTAATATTCTCTCTTATTAATCATTGCTGGAATAATTTAAAACTAAGCAAAATATTTTAAAGAGAAGGAAATTTAAGTTTATTTCTCTGAAAATTTCATCAAAAAAAATTTTTTTTTTCTAAGAGAAAGTTTGGCAGAGCTTACTACCTCTAGTAAAGCAGCAGAAAATACTTAAGCGACAATTCTATTATTAAAAACATTTTAGATTTAGATGTAAGAACCTATATATTCGCAAAAGTTCCAGCGTTCTGATTCACAAGTGTTTATCATTTAAAACAACCTCAAAATTTAACCGAAATTTCCAATTTCTTTCTCTGTTTTGATGCTTTTTGATGTATGTAACATAATAGAGCAATTTTATATATATTTTGTGCATGGAAGAATTTTCTGTTACGTTACTTTGAACACCATGCTCTTCTAATTGAAGGTTTCTATTTCCTTTCACGTATTCCATACTTGCAGTGTAAAAATTACACTGCCACTTGAAAGTCATCATCTTCCAGCAAGGATACCATATGTTTGATCAAATAGGGCAAATTTAAATGCGCCCTAGACAAGCCTCGTTATGAAATTCATTAGTAAACGAAAGGACGGTAATGAGATAATAAAGTTGACGGATGGTTAACAAACCATGAAAGATAGGACAGACTGTTTTTTATCTTCCAATCTTTTAATGTGTATATGATTTGTATAAAATGTCGAGTGCGTAAATACAAGGTATTTACATCTGTCATGTTTGAAGGAAAATTGAAGTGGAAGACAACTGAGAAATAAAAAAGAAGTGTTTGCAAATGTTGAAAGGAAGAACTGTTCGGTATTCAGGATGTTGAGGAAAAGAGATTTTTCTCTTGCTTCAGGCTCCCGCAGTTATTATTGATATGTATTAGACGGTTTACTAATTGTGTCATTAATTTCTATACTGCGTGAAAAGTTTATTTTAAAGAGATTTGCATACATTCTTTCAATGATATGAGGCTCATAACATATTATACGGTGGAGATTCAAAAAGCAAATGTTGAACATAAAACCGCAATGGAGAAAGAGAGTTTATATTATAGTTTTATTAAAATATCAGACTGATTTTGACTGTCCACATCGAGTCAAGTTTAAAATATAGAAAAAATATTTTACTTTTGACACAGTATCTCCAAAAGGAATTCTTGATGCATTAAATATAAGGCCATTCCAAGTTTTGAAAAATTAAGGGCAGATTTATTTTCAGACTGAACAATCTCTGGAACAAGTCAGGAGCTTACCAGACAATCACATATTTTTCCGCTACAAGGAACTGGACGTCGAAAGGGACATTTCTCAGAACCGGCACATCTCCACGAAACCTACGTAGCTAGGTTACCATTTTCGCTTACTACAAAGACTTGAATGCCAAACAATATTCGATTATCGCTTCAGATTGGGATCGCATGATCCTTCAGAAGCAGAACTTTCGTCTGATTGGGTTGATCTTTACCCGAGACAGAGCTGCAGACAGAGAGAGCTGTTCCCCTTGAAAAGTCGACTAATTTCCGATCAATACCGATAATTACTTGTTTTTAATTTTTAATTTCTTTTTCAAAGTTTGAAATTTTGTTATTCATGATTTAAATTAAAGTCCCCTTAAAACGTTTTTTTCATGATTTATATTCAAGTTACTTTAAAACACAATTTTCGGAATTAAACTTCCTACATATGGGCTCACTCTTTTTTGATACATTCTACTAAATTTATATTAGGAGATAATATAATCAATATTTCTTTAGTAAATATATATATATATATATAAGAATATTTGTCTTTGTATTGCCAGCTGCTATTTGCGATTTTATGTGCCTCTGTCTTCCTAAGGGAAACAGTCACATGGAAAATACTGTACTGTTTTAAAAGCTGATAAATCATAATTTACTATTTCTATATTGTAAAACAAAGCTTGAAATTTTGTAGCTTTACTCAAAAGTTAACAAAGAGGAAAATATAATTGGATATTCAAATCGTGTTTTCCGGAACAGATAGGTGAGGGTTCTTCAATGAGCAACTTATAGGGAAAGAAAAAAAAAAAAAAAAAAAAAACTGATGACTTATCGAATATTCCAGTCCAGATCCTCTTCCAAAGCAGATTATAAAGTGATGCTAATCTGAATTCGTTGAAAAGAAATCTGTTTCAATTCAGAGTGAAAGAAAGAATCTGAGCATTAAATCAGATAGTTAAAAAGGACGCTTTAGGTCAAAATCTTAATAAAGATCTTGTCTTTTAATTCAGAGAAGCTGCAGATATCTATCAGTCGTTGATCTGCATACTAAGTGCTAACTAATGAGCTGCAGTCTAAGTGAGCGGTAGACACTAGGAAACGTGTAGAGTTCTCATACGTCTATCACTCAGGTGCATATAGCAAAGACCGAAGCAGGTCTGCAGACAAGGCTTGCTGGTAAATTTGACAATGAATCACATTCTGCATACCAGACACATAATTTTAATCTGATCGAATGAATTCAATACTGTTACTTAAAGTGGATCTTAATGTAAAGAGGCGACATTAACTGTTCATCAACAGTATAAAATTAAGCTAATTAAAATTAAGGAAACTAGACTTTAATTAATAATTCACTAACGGGGTTGTAAAAATAATTAACATGGAAAGAAGAACATCAGTTAACCTTTGCATTCCTTTTAAGTACGAAATCTGTATAGAAAAATTATTTTAAATCGCTGCGAACAATGGAAGAAATTAAATACTGCAGTTGTTATCCATCCCCTCAAAAAAAAAAAAAAAAAAAAACTGAAAGGTTTCAGATTTTAAATTATTTTCAAAGGGGCGTTTTTTTAACATTTTGTTGTTACCTTTATTTATTAAATATCATGTTTTTCTCACTTAAACCATAAAATTCAGTTCAACAGCAATATAGCAAAATAATTTTAAATTGAGCGTATGTTTAGATTTTTCGATACACAGTCTCGCACGCTGGAGATAAAAATATTTTTCCTGTAAAACTTTGCCATTGCTCGCTTTGAAATCCTTCAGTTTGTTTATCAAATATTCGTTAAAGTTTTACAAAATCTGAAATCAATAATAAAACAAATTCCAAATTTCAAATTTGGACCTTCAAATGCCCATATTCGCAGGAGGATTACGTCGTTCAAAACTGGATGGCTCTAGGTACCGTTGTTTTATCACAATGCGAGTAACATATATACATTTTTGCAGATTCTTTATTATATAATGTCTTCAAATATAATACAGGGCGATAATATTTGGTGGTAACAGCTTGAAAAGTGAAACGGACATTCAGAGTGATTCGACGCAAAATCGCAAAACGAAAACGATAGTCCCTCAGGGGCAAAGCACCTTTGGACTTAAAAAAAAAAAAGAGAAAAAAAAGAAAGAAAAAAAAAAAAAAAAAAAAAAAAGCTATTGTTCTTTCAGTCAAAGCTGAAACTGCAAAAACGTCCTTGAATTTATGTTTCTATGCAAGGGCGGGTAGGGTTTTCGAACCAGTGCTGGTAATTTGAAAAAGATTGCCGACACTTTTTCAAATTACCTGTCGTTCACAAAATCTGAAGGGTGCCAACTTGCACAAAAGGTGGCGGTACATTTTTCAGGTTGTCTATCTTTCGCTAAGAGGCAAGGGTGCCCTGCTATAAAGTCATAAATTTGCCGGAACTCTTATTAAGTTTGGTGTCATGAAGAAAGAAATCCTCAGCAAGGCTGCCTAGATAACAGTGAATAGTTGCCTATTTGCATAAATGTGCCGACATCTTTATATTTCGAGAAATCATCTACTCGTATATGGAGAACTAGAAAATTCGTTGCTTTCATTCAATGGCGTAAAGAATTAAATCCAACAATTATGAATTTGCGGTGAACTAATAATTGTGGCATTGAGACAATGAGTTTAATATAGTTACCGTTAATTTGTCCTTCAATTTTTACCAGTTTCATTAAATCTTTTTTCTTCCTTTAAATTTATCGTTTTTGGCTGCATGAATTTTACAGTTATGATTAACGATTCATATTTTGTAAACCATCAATATCAGGTAACATCAAAGCATCACAGAAAAAAAACCTATTCCCTATGGATTCTTGTAACTTGAGAATCTTAAGCTCGCTTGAATATTAGGAGCAAACGGAGTTAAACAATAGTTTTAAAGCGAATAAAGTATACTCATGAGTAATTCCTCAACTGATATTATTTGCATGTAGCCGTAAATGTTTCGATGAACAACATTATTTAATCAGTAAGAGAGTTTTTTTATTGTTTTTTTTCCCTCACTCCGTTTCAAACAATAGGTAGAAATCTTCTTCTTTCCAGATAATAATAACTCAACTCAACAATCTATTTCTATTTTAAAAATAGTCCTCGACTGCTTTACCGTAATTAAGCAATTAACCTATTTAGAAATTAAATCATGCTCAATGAAAGTTACTCGATAGTTAAACTTTCCGGAATTCCTTAATTAAAGTGAATTGCATTGTACACCAGAAATCTGAGTTTTCTAGAAGTTTAAGAAATGGTATTAAAGCTGTCACTGTGTGCCTAACTTTCACTGCATTATGTTCCAGCTCATTAAAAAGAAATGAAATTATATTCTGTGCTGAAAGAAAGTAGATGTGGCCAAAAGCAAACCATGGGATTCGAAGTCAAAGTAATTATAATTAGTTAGAATGTTCCATTATTCAGAACCATTTGATTAAATAGCAGAGAATTTATTAGTTGAAATGAAACTAAAGCTAATTTACACAAATTAACTGATTGAATTATAAAAACTCAGATATAAAAGGACAGACGATACCAAAAAGCTTATCTTACCGAGTTACGTAAGACATGAAAATAAACGCGTTTTATTAATTGTGTTAATAAGAAAAATGCGTACAAAAATTATCATATTGATACATTTGTAATCCACATTTTATAAATGCATGTTATAAATTACAAGAAATGTTAAAAAAATATAATAAAGATATAAATTGTTAAAAAGTTTTGTAAATTGCTTCTAAATCCCTTAGTTCGTTAAATCAGGTTGTTTTTGCTTAAGCTCACTAGTCTGACGTAGTCAGCCCAAGCCCACAGAATTCCTCGTGGCAAGGAGCGCTAGATTATGCCTGCCGTTGGCTACAGCCTTGAGCTCTATTCAAGTGACAGTGTGATTTTGTTCAGTTCCTCCCCCTCCAATTATGATGGAGAACACCCCGAGTGGGGGACCCTCGGACCACCACTTTAATTTGAAAAATAAAGATCTTATGGAGCGTCGAATGAGTGTCTTCTGTGACTTGATAATTTACCAGATAATGTGGATGTTAAATGCCATAATAGTAGAACGTTATATAACACCCCCTCCGTCCTCCCAAAAAAATTCACGCGATATTCCTCTCCAAGTCGGAGGTGTCACTGAATGAAACAGCAGCTTTGCCGTAATAAAATAATTTAAAACTAGTACCAGTCTATAACGAGTACCAATCTAAAGCCAGTGATTTGAATTATTCTATTTCTCAACGGCATGAGTTGGTAATAAGAGTCAGAAACACAAGAGGCATCAATTTCACATTATAAAATGTTCTCGAAATTTGTGACGGAGTAGAATAAAACTGTACTGTCATTATTGCTGCTCGAGGCCTGTGACCGATGATGAACATGACTTCATCTACCTACGATCATTCATGAAGGTTGTCTGTAGGACCGATGCTGTTGTGACACTGGATAAAGAAAATCAGTGGAGGAAATATAAGTCTAAATAAAGTCACACAAGTAAAAGCAGCAACTTTTCGCACAGATTTTCAATGAAACAGAAAAAAATTAAGGCTTTCCTTAAATCAATAAACTATAATCATATGAGGTGTCTATAAACTATTCACCAACTAACAAGTATCGTTATCACAGAAAATATTTCAGAAACAAAACCATGCCGCCCAGACGATATAGTGGTTAGAGGAGCCTGACCTGCGATACCGAAAGACCCAGTTACGAATCCCGGAGAAGGCATGAATGTAGTTGTCTGTCCCTTCATAGAAAGCAAAGGGGGCCCACCTATTAGGTGCCTCCATAATAAAGAGCCATAACATCTGGCCTTAAGAGTGGGCGATGACGAAATCGGCAAGTGCCCGCCATACGAAGGGGGAGGGGGAATTCAAAACCATGAGCAGTTTTTAGTATGTACCAACAGAACCCTACATGAGTACGCTGGGTAACATTCATAATGTGAAATTTGTTGACGAATTCACTCCAGAAAACGGTGATATACCGGATTTTTGTGTATAAGCCGCAGTTTTTTAAACGAACATTCTGATGTGTACACCACATGACTTTCTTATACGGAATATTAAATTATACGCATTTTTTCCTGCATTGCATTTAAATTTATTTCCTCGAATTTCATTAGAGTTATATTTCTCATTCAATTCTTAATTCGTGGTAAGGCAAAAATACATAAAACCTCAAAATATCTTTATTATAAATTGAAAGATGCAGAAAAACGCAAAACACCGAATACAGTTAAAACAATGAATTTTTTTTTTTTCAATTAAAATTACAGTTACTACGCAAAAAACAAGCAATTCAAACAGCGGGCATAAAGGCAGAGTTTTGGGTGCACAAAACTAAAAGTTTCGTTTTGGTTTTACTCGTTAAAAAGACATTGAAGGCGCAGCAAGACTTAATTCACTATTCTGCTAAATTTCAAATGTTAACAAACATGGCTACTATGGTTAAAAAAATTAGGCTTAGCCGCACTTAAACTGTTGATATTTCTACAACTATTGCATGCAGATTAACTAAAGGCATTAAAAATCTTAATCAGAAGATAAGAATAACATAATTCAATCATTTTTAAAGCAGAAAATGCACAATTTACCAACATATAAAATAAAAAAACTGAGCTCACGGAGCCGAGTAACAAAGTGGGTATATATATATATATATCTCTATATATATATGTATAGATAGATGTATGTGTGTGTAATAGATTCTGTAGTAAAACCAGGCAATTGAATCCGTTATGAACAGCGAGAATTTTGATGTCGTAGAATCCACAACACGGATCCACAATGAATAAGATATTTGGCAGTAAAGGCAGATTTAATTCAACTTTTATTTCAGTAAATATGTTGCGGCCACAATCAAGTTGGCACATTAATTGTACCTATACCGAAAAGTTTTACATTTTAGATAAATTTGCAGTAAGAAAGAAGGAGCCAAAGCGTAGGAAACTAATGCGTTGAGGGTGAAATCTTAATTCAGACTGAGTTGGTTTTGGGTTTTAATGCATTTTGATAGGATAGTTAATACCATCATAAAATGGACGTTTGAGTTTTAGTTCCATTTACATCATCAAAGTTACGTAAGAATCATTATGGTATAGATTAGGCTTGAAATGACGCAATGGAAATAGGGGTTACTCTTTTTAAAATACAGAAGGGAATTAATTTATGATGCTCATTTAATCTTTTATATATTCTTTATTTTTCTTGCATATGTATACTTTTGATGCGGCAGATTGCACCGAAAAAGGGTGGTGCACTACTACATGTTATAGCAGTCCTATATAAAAAATTTCAATGTTCCGCGAGGCGACTCGTTTTTGAGTTATGCGAGATACATACATACGGACGTATAGATGTCACGAAAAAAATCTCTTCTGAATCCGTTTTAAAACAGTTTTATAATACGTTTGGACAATAAGTGTCCTTTATTCTGTTCTTACGTACAGATGTCACGCAAAAACATCGTTAAATTCCACTCGATGTTTTCGTTGAAATATGAAACCCGGCATTTCTCGTGATTACAATACTTTTACTTATTACAAGGAGGTAAAAAGTAGGAGAAAATCAGGAGTACGGCGTATGCACGCGAATGGTTAGAAACAGGTACATACAAACATGAGGCAAAGTATCGGCGCGTGCAACATAACAGAGCGTATTTAACGAGTGAAGTATAAAGGCTATTGTTGTTGCGTACCAGTACCAGCGATAGTGATACTGTAGGCAATTACTCTTATGGTACTGACAGCGATGGTGAATAAAAGGTACGGAACACGACACAGAAACATGTTCCTTTCGACCGATGTCTGTGTGTAGTAAGTACCTACTGTTTTCATTTTAGTTGCTCTAACACCTCCAAAATGGGGGCGGGGGTTTGGCAGACAGACTACGGGGAAAGTGCAGAATCGCCCACTACTTGGCGCGTTTTTAAGAATTGCACAAACTCTGTATGAACACATCGACCTATTTTCACTTGAAAAAAATCCCAGAATTTCACAAAAATGGCATTGCGCACTCCCTTGACTTTATCCATGTACACATCGACCGATTTTTCACTTAAAAAGTCAAGAAAATTGACAAAAATCCAATTCATTTTACTCTTTCAAAAGTAAAAAGCGCCAAACAAATAAGTGGACGATTCTGCACTTTACCCCAGACTATTAGCAGCTTACCCTCGAGATAATTTTTTTTTTCTTTTAATTATTAGAGGTAAAAATTAAGAGGGTGTCTTATAGACGCTAGAAAACTTTAATTGGAAAGCTAAATGTTGCTTTACAGCAGCGCCATTTTGGGATCGGAAATAATGTGGAACAAGTAAAAATTAAAACGGTTGAAAGATTCACTAAATGGAGGAGGCAATATCGCAGGAATCGCAAATACAAAAGTTAGAAACTTTAAAATTGCTGGAACAAATGCTTGATGTTTGATAGCTTTCAAAAGCGTATGGAAATTTCCATGCAGTGCTGGAAATGCCGCGGTGCATCGCTTTTAGTTGCAAAAGAGAGAAAGAGAGCGTCAGTCAGTAGCCGTCAAAGCAATCTCCCAATCACGTTCGCTCTTACGTAAAAAGGCGGAGAGAAACAATGGGGTCCCGCGATTGGAGGGAACTAATCTCACGGAGGCAGAGCTGCTCAGCCCACGCCTGAGGCAGCCGCAAGATAGCCAAGGCTCCCGTTTTTAACGCAATGAGTTCAACCTGAGCCAGTTTTTTTAACTGCTGCGCACTTTTTTTAGAAGCCCGAACGTGAGACTTTTATAAATTTTCGCTTATCGAAAGAATTTTCCAGATAACGCTAGGCGATTTGTTATAATACAAAATTTTTTTCTTTCTGATTTCGAAACTGATAAAATTTTTCCTAAAAATCAAAGGTAATCACAAGTACGCACGAGTGCGTAGTCGAGTGATACATGATTATTAAGTTTGAAAAATTAAAAAATACATTAAAAACTAATTAGATTTAATTTATTCTTGTTTTTCAATAAAGTTATGAAATATTTTATTGCTTTAATACGATCTGAGAGTGTTAATTAATACATATTATATTTTGGAAAACTCAGCACAAGATACATTGCTTAACTTCATTAGCCCAATGGGTGTTAGCCCAGAAGGGCTATTAATTTCGTTTTGGCATTTTGCTTTGGTTGACTGCAAATGTCGGTTCTCTTTTCAAATTGTTGCCACCATATATTATCGCCCTGTCTTATATTTAAAGAAATTAAATAATGAAGAATCTGTTTAACTGTATGTTTCTCGAATTGTGATAAAACAACGGTACCTAGAGAAATCCAATTGTGAATGACGTAATCCTCCTGCAAATATAGGCATCTGGAAGCCCAAATTTGAAATTTAGAATTTGTTTTATTATCGATTACATATTTTATAAAACTTTATAAAACGAATTTTTGATTAACAAACTCAAAGATTTAAAAATGAGCAAGGGCAACGTTGTACAGAAAAAATATTGAACATGATATTTAATAAATAAAGGTAATTCACAAAATGTTATAAAAACGCCCCTTTGGACGTAATTTAAAATCTGAAACCTTTCATATTTTCGTTTTTATTTAGTTTATTGATTGCAAATTTTTTAATTAATCCAGTTATATAACTTTCGATTAGGAGACTTCCCGTTCTGGCTAAAGACAAATAAAATATTATTTCACATATGCAATGGAAATTATGTAAAGAAAATTCTATCTCTCTCAGGCAGAATGCTGTCTTTAGCAAATCTATGGTTTAGGACATCATTTCTCAACCTTTTTTAGCCTACGAAAAAAAATTTTCCACGGAGGCAAAACAAGTGACAAATGTAAGCACACGGCAGTTATTGCCACATCAAAGACAAAATTATGGATTCTAGATCCTAAAATTATGCCATTCACGTAAACGAAACTTAAATTTTTAATCCAGAGGCAATTTGCCCAGAAGGACTATTACTTTCGTTTTGGCATTTTGCGTCAATTCACGATACACCTTATGTCATTTTTCAAATTGTTGCCACCCAATATTATCGCCCTGTATTATATTTAAAGAAATTATATAATGAAGAAACTGCAAAAATGTATGTATGTTTCTCATATTGTGATAAAACAACGGTACCTAGAGCCATCAAAATTTGAATAACTTAATCTTCCACAGAATATGGGCATGTGGAAGCACTAATTGGAATTCAAAATTTGCTTTATTATCGATTTCGTATTTTGTAACACTTCAACGAATTTTTGTTTAAGAAACTCAACGATTTCAAAGCGTGCAATGGCAACGCTGTACGGGGAAAAAAAAAAAAAAATTGTTATCTCCAGCGCGCGAGTCTCTGTTGGAAATGCTCATTTTGAAATTATTTCGCGATATTGCTGTTGAATTGAATTTTATAAAGGTAACACACAAAATGCCCCTTTGGACGTAATTTAAAATCCAAAACCTTTTAGATTTTTTTTATTACTATTATTGTAAGTAAGAAAAAAAAAAAAATTATCACGGTCTGATAAAAATTTCTGAGGACCGGCCCAATTTTTCTGCGAACCAGTGCCGATCCCCCGGACGAGCGGGGTTGAGAATCCCTAGATTCTTTGTCCCCGGTTTAGAGCTACAGCTCCTAGTTATTCAGCATTGCTATTTTATCCGAATGCAGTTGCTATTTTATCCAAATATCTGAACCTCAGCATTTTCGCTTTCACTTGCATTTTTAGCTTCCAATATTTCCAGACAATTCTTATCCCAGTGGAAATATTTGTTGCAAGAATCGTGCTTAAGCAATGTAATGCGATAAAAAGCGCGGCTATCTTGAATTACTTCCCTCCAACCGCCCACCAGCGGCCGAGCGGTAACGTCGCTGAACACTGGTAGTTCGGTCCGAGGTTCGAATCCCGCGAACGGGCTGGCTGCATGGGCGTTTTCGTGGTTTTCCCCATGTGTAACGTGTATACGAGCCACTTTCCCTTAGAAAGTCCTCCACGAAGGCATCCCTTGCTTAAGGCAGATAGCCCTCGAGTGCTTTGCCGTAATCTAATAAAACCAAACCAAACCACACTTTCCTCCAACCCCCCCCCGCGTATCCCCGCTATTTTTCCATGTAAACAACAAAAGTGGAAATAATGTCGGAGCACTTTCTTTTCTGCCATTTTAAATCTAGGATTTTATGTTTGATATTGGGATTCCCAGCGGCGTTAGGATTGATCCCCTGGGGGTTGAGGCGATAAAATTTTAAACTGCGTTAGTGATGATGTAGGGCAAAGAACGTCTACGCCCTTGATCATACAACAATACATATTCTTTGTCAAAGAGTCGACTGTGGGTCGATATAGAAACATGGAGCCGTAATTGTTCCGCACAATGGAGATCCTACTGATTAAAAAAATCATGGATAAAATTGATAATTAATTGTTTATTGAATTATGTCATGTAGTTAGGAATAAATTATATAAATTAGCTATAGGAATAAAATATGCTAAAATTATGATGCAAGGAGAGTTGATTGCATGGACGACCACATGTTCAAATACATGTGTTATTCAAAGCCTATGCGTGTTCTCAGTTTAGATATTTAAAAGCCATCCGAGAGAAATATCCCAAATAAACGTTGTTAATGAACCAACATCATTGACTTTTCTCTCTGCCTACTTAATAGAAGCGGTCTTCAGCCAAGTCAGTTATTTAATATAGAAAATAAGAAACAGGTTCAATATTTCTGAAGAGCCGATTTAAAAATTAAATACAAGAAAAAAGATATGCATTTTTATTTTATGAAAAAAAGATTAAAAGCAAAAATTTGAAAGCTTTCAGATTTTGTAAATTACGCCCAAAGGGGCGCAGTTTAACGATTTGTGTGTTACTTTATTTATCATATTCTTCATCTATTATTACTTGCTCATTTTGGAATTATTTCGCGATATTGCTGTTGAATTGAATTTAACGTAGTTCTCCATCTCTTCGAATGGAGAACTACGTTATTCAAAATCCATATTCGAATGGAGAACTACATTATTCAGAATCCGATTTCTTTAGGTACTGTTGTTTTTTCACAGTAGCAGAAACATACATACATTCATGCATATTTTTATTATTTAATTTCTTCAAATATAATGCAGGACTCTAACATTGGGGCAACAGTTTGAAAAGTGAAACGGACATTTATAGTGATTCAACGCAAAATCGTAAAACGAAAGCAATATTCCTTCAGGGACAAAGCCCCTTTGGGCTAATAAGACTATTAAGATCAAAATACCTGTTCCAAGCTTTATATGATCGCTAAATTAAATAATGATAATAAATAATAAAACGGTAATTGCTTTCAAAATTCAATAGATAATTACAGACCTCGATTTCTTTTGAAAAATTCTGCTTTTAACTTGATGCTAATGATAACATGCAATGAAGAATTGACCATTGCATTTGTAATAAAGCATTCTGATGTTCGTAAATAAATAAAACTTCTTTGTGTCTATAAATGTAAATAAATAAATAAACAGGCTTCTCTGGCAGAGAAATAAAACAGAAAGTTTTTTTCGGATGCACATCAGTATGTAGAAATTGAAGGAGGAAAGCCCGAACTTCTATAACCTAAAATTGAGTGTGTGAGGGAAAATTACCCATTTTAATACAGAAAGGGAAGAAAAATAATGGAAGAACCAATATTAGAAGCGAATCTAAAATAAGAGTGCGCAAAAGCAAAAAGTATCTGCTGCCTCAATGACGCGAACGTAAATATAGCTATAAAGTTTAGATACAAGCTATCAATTATTTATTAAACAGTGAAAGTAAAGCACTTGTTGTTATGTCATTTGTTACAGTGTCTAACCTTCGATATTTGCAAACGGGCTTGGTTATTGGAGCGTGAAGCCTCGGTAAATAATAGCTACAGAAATCATTGGGTGTTGCGAAAGGAAAATTATCGAAAATCTTTATCATGTATGAAAAAAAGTAGTGCATTTGATCAAAATTGAAGAAATAGGGATGAAAGAAGCTAATGATATATATATAATAAGTGACTGTGGATCACTAAGCACAAAGAAGAAAGAAACTTGGTGCCAACAGGAATCAATTGACTTAACATTGGCTAGTCCCTCCAGGATATCCATGTGATTTATCCTCACGATATCATTGCAATAAAAAACGTACAGAATGGTAAAAACAATAACAGTAGAACATGAAATGCCTATAAAAGGCAGTTTAATTCGACAAACTGTCCTTTCTTTTTCCACCATGACAGTTGGAGGGAGAGATCCAAAAGGTTTTGCCTCCTAGCATTAAAAGTCTTTCGGAATCTTCGAAATTTCTTGATTACTGTCAAGTAGATGAACGTTCCATAAGAGTAACAAAAGTCTTTCCTAATTTTTAAACATGGTTCTATGTCTAATATGCTTCATTACAAAGAGCTGAGGAATATAGTGATGAAATTTAACAGTTATTTTTGCATCCTCATTCAAGAGCTTTAATACTATGAAAATATTCTGAAAATTCTTGGAATTCCATACAAAACTTAAGTATCTGCCTCCTTCATCATTTTCGTAACTAAAAAAGACACAGACAAAAGAATCAATTAAATACTTTATATACATAAGCATATCCAAAAATAATAGGAATGTCAGCTTTGCATGCGAGTATTTCGTAATTACGGATCGTGATGCCAGTCTTGATGCTTGAAAATTTGTGATGGAAGCATGAACTGTGCCAGACTTTAACAAGTACCATCTTAAAAGAAAATTAGAGAGGTTGTCACTATATTGTTATTAAATTGCAGAAACATGGCAGCATCATTCGTTCATTTGCTGCGCGATTCAGCATTTTCTCTCCATGTCTGGGCTGTAGTTTAAGTTTTCCGGCATTCTGAATCAAAGATCAAATTTAAGAAACAAAGTTCATCGTCATAATATATTCTGTTGATGTGAATGTTGTTCTTTTAAGAAAGAGTCTGATGAAATTCATTTAAAAATTAGGCTTAATATCTAGCCTATGCAGAGGAACTTTTCATTTGTGTCATAAATTATACGAATTAAATATATTATCAACTGCACTGATTAAATATATTATAAATTACACCAATGGGGTATACTGTAAATCATGATTACGACGGCCTCTCAGGATTTCAGATGATTTTGGTTTTCAAATTACGAAGGTGACGTTTAATAATAATGTTAACTTATGTTTTCAAAGATTTTGGTTACTTTCAGATGTGATTGGCAGGAAAGGATTCACTATATTACTGAAAAATATAATACATGTATTAATTATTAAGAAGTGTGTAATCTATTGTTTTAAAATCTTTCAATTAATTAAGAAATACGGTTTTTAACTCGAAAAGATTAATTAAAGGTCTTAACACCACTGTGAATGCCAACACCTTTCAGAAATGGAAATTCGCCAGACCACTTGCATGGCAAATGAAAGACAGATGCAACGCTTTCTAGGACGCGTAGCTAGCAAATACTCTGGTAGCATAATGTGACAAAACAGTGATAAAAGATGCAAAAATTAAGCAATAAACGTTTCTATTATCTAAAGAAGGGTTATTTTTTTCATTTTATTAGAAGCTATAGAATGTAACATATCCTTAAAACATAACTTTTCGTTCTCCTAGTAAGAATTATGATATGCCAATCCCGGAACAAGGGCAATGAGCTTGTAGAGATATTAGGATTTTTTCTGAATCATGAAAGATGAAAAATGAGCAACGCCTTCGCCGGGAATCGAACCACGGACCTCTGGAATACGCGCCCAGCGTGCAGACCACCACACAGCGAAGGCAGGCTAAGAAGGCGGGAGAAATACCTTATATACTCCCCCTTTTAAAGTGCGACTGGGATTTTTAGGGGACCCAATCGCCAAATCCTAGTGGGGAGAATTATCATCCAACACCCTTTTTAGTTCGGGTGCCAATGTAGAGACATTAGGATTTTTTTTTTTTTTTTTTTTTTTTTTTTTGAAAGCAGGTGAGATGAAAAATGAGCAACGCCTTTGCCGGGAATCGAACCGCGGACTTCTGGAATACGCGCCCAGCGTGCAGCCCACCACACCACGAAGGCATGCTAAGAAGGCGGGAGAGATACCGTATAAACTTTTACAAGAAAATTTAAAATGTAGCTTTTTACTGCTATTTTAGCACAGAAAGTATAAAACTTTTCGTAAGCGTAGGTAAATTCAGAAAAAATTCTGAATGCTCATGAAACATAAATTTACATCAGTAAAATTTTCTGCCCATATTATAAAATTCAGATCCCAAATAATCGCTACTTTAATCATACCAAATGATGCACGAAACTAACACCAGCGTCACGGCCCATATTAAGCCAATACAGAATCTTAAGCGTATAATTTTTCGACGGCCCTTAACACATAGTCACCTTGTTTTCATGAGATAAAAACTAAATTGAGGAATTAGAGGATGATTTCAGCTCATTCCCCAACTTAAAGGATCTTTGATAGTCAGGCCTTTAATGGCACTTAATAAAAATAGAAATATTATGGTAAATATACATTGTGTGAAGTGGAAAATAATGCCTATGTAATATAATTTCATTTAACAAAACTTTGAAGGACAGCAAGTTATGATGTGTTTGTAAAGAGCTTCCATTTGCTAATGTCTCAATCAATCAGCCATCCATGTCACTAACGTCTATACCAGCGATTCTCAACCGGTGGTACACAAAGAAAGAAAGTATTTTTAACTATTAAATTCAAAAAATCTCGCGAATCGAAAGAACAATTGATAGAAATTTCCTGATAGAACTCTAACTGAAAATTTCAAAAACAACAGACTTTAATTAAGATACAATAACACGCCGAAGAAATATTAATTTAGAAGTCAAACAACAAAAATCAGAATATATATATTCACAGGACTAGTTTCGATGGTTTTGCCGAATCATCGATTTCAGGTACAAAAGCGCAAATGAACGAGATAAGATATAATGATTAGACAAGATAAGATAAGAAAGCCTGGGCGGGAGATTAGCAACTGGCGCCATCTGTTGATGAAACCAGAACTAAAGCATAATTTCTTTAAAGGTTGAAGGCAAAGATGGGTTGGAATTAGGGTCGTTAACTAGAACAGAAAGATTTTTTTTTGAATGTGAAATGCGTCTAGAAAATCCAGTTCACCAAAGGAAGATGGTTTTTGAATAATTTTGGCAGCAGAAAAATTGAAAGTGTGATTTTTGGACCAACAATGTTGGGCAACAGAAGACATTAAATTTGAAAATATAACGCTGATTTTTATTGTTTGACTTCTAAATTAAAAACAGATTTGTTAACTTTTCACTGAACCGAAAAAAACAAGTTAAAGGCATCTCAAATAAAGGTATCAAGTTTTTATTGCCTTTATGCAGAACATATCTATGTGAACAAGAATTTCCTTCCATATTTTATTTGAAAAATAAATACAGAACAAAATTTTAAAGTAGATTCTAATTTACGGTTAAAACTAAGTGAAATTAGGACCAGACATAAAGAAATTTATCTCTCTTAAACAGGCCCACATTTCGCACTAAATTTTAGAATTAATGTATTATAACTTTAATTTTGATAATTAAAATGGCAACCAGTTTTTAGTCAAATATTTTTTATGTGTGCATATTTAATACAAATAGCCAACAGTAGTGCAAATGGCAAAATATATTTTCGTTATTATTTCAGAAATTGAAACATAATCATTGTAAAATGTAGTGGTGATACAAAAGATTTTCGATTTTTGTTTAGATGGTACGCGTTAGTCAAAAGGTTGAGAACCGCTGAGTATTATAGCATTATAAAATGGAGCCATATTTACACGATCTTTAATTTTATGATTAACGATTTTTTAACTCACAGCCCATTCTCATAAAGCTTATAATTTTAATGGCATTCCTATTTACTAAACTTTCGATTTTGCAACGTTTCCTTCGAGATTTATACGAGTTCATAACGCCGAGTGTTCACTGACCTGTCTACTTCGATATCCAAGGTCGATCTAGAGATGTAACCCCAGATTCATTTTTGAAAGTGCTACAGGAAAGAAAAAATAAGCTTAGATATAAGACAGTATCATATATCAGCTATATTTACAGAAGATGTTCTAGAAGAAATGTAGAAATGTAGAAATGTACATTTTAAATTCCAAATTTTGAAGTTAAACTTAATAAAGTATTTTCTTTCTATGCAATAAAGAAGGATAAATGACAAACTACCTCGATATGCCTGATTGAATATTCGCCCGCGTTTATATAATGAGTAAGAATTTTAGAACGGCGTTTGAAAAAAGTATTATTTTCTCTTCAGTCCAAAAAATGCACAATTTTGTACATGTGAAAAAACGGCAGGACGACGATGCTCATGCAGCAGTGATTTGTGTTATATTTCAGGATGAAGGTTTTCGTTTATAACAAAATTAAAAATTCCTTTCGTTCTTGATAACGCTCACGCCAGCGGCCGAGGGATAAAATCGCTGAATTCTGGTAATTCGAACCTGGGTTCGATTCCAGACGACTAGCTGCATGGGCGCTTTCGTGGTTTCTCCCATGCGTAACGTGCATACGAGCCATTTTCCCTTACAAAGTCCTCCATGAAGGCATTCCTGCCCTTAGGCAGATAGCCCTCGCGTGCTTTGCCGTAAGCAAACAAACCAAACCAAACCGTTCTTGATAACAGGATGATGCAAAATGATGAAAGTAAAACAAACAAGGGCTATCTGGTTAACTACCTAAAGGAAGGGATACTTCGTGGAAAACTTATTAAAGGAAACAAAAAGCTCATGTATGTTATACAATATAAAAAACATAAGAAGGCCCATACAAACAGCTCGTTGGTCGGAATTTGAACCTAAATCAGATTATCAGTGTCCTGCGGCTTTATTAGATAGGCTATTGATGAACCTTCTAATAGTAAACCTAGAATTTCTCCTGTCGCGGGATTGGCGTTCCGCACAGCAGTCAACGACGTGGTTAGCGTCGTTGACTGCTGTGCGGAAAGGCCCGGGTTCGAATTCCGGAGAAGGCATGGGTGTTTGTAAAATGTTATAGTTTCGATGCGGCGTGGCGGCACTCCAAAAATGCGCCGAGCCAAAAGTCCTCTTGTGTGGTTTGGTGGAAGGGGAGAGGGTTGAGAAACCCTCTGATTCGTTCTCCGGGGTCAGAGGACCATCAAAATTGGGGACGGAACTGAGCTAAATCGGACTGTCATCTAAATGGTGCTGTTGCCAACGGCAGGCGTAATCTATCGCTCCTTGCCACGAGAAATTTCGGGGGCTTGGGATGACTATGCCAGACAAGTGAGCATAAGCAACAAAAACAACAAAAGTGTTTCCTTTAAAAAAAGAAATGTTAAGTTTTCTAGCTTGCATCAGTATTGTTTTCCATCTATCAGTTCTGGAACAAATGATATATATATATATATATATATATATTAATAAATGTGTATAAGAGATAACCAAACATTTCACTTTTAAAAAACTGAACAAATGAATAAGAAATATTTCTAGTTTCTCACTTTCCTTTTCTCGTTTAAAAAATTCTGAAATGAAGCTAATTGGACTCTGATTTAAGCACTTTTTCTACTTAATCGAATAGCCACTGAACGCTCTGTATAAATATATACGCTAAATCTAGCCTTTAATTTTGACTTTTAGTGTAGCTTTTCAGTTCTAACAGTCTATTTTATATGAGACGGGCTTTTTATTGCTTAAGCTAATAGATTTTCTATTTTTGCCTTTTATTAGTAATACAGAAAAAGTAAAAAAAAAGATCTCATAAGAAGCTGGCATGTTATATTCCTAGGCTTTTATAAATGTTCATAGAATTCCAAAATACTTTATTGTCGAAAGTATTACATGTACATTACTAAATGATACTCGAAAAGAACCACAAAATACCAAGTTTCATTCACAAGTTACACTGGCCCCGTGATGCACATATAAGCGATTCGGTCCATGGTTTTGTATTGTATGGTCTCATAAATTTTCTGATTCTTAAACAGTTGAGCAGCAAAATCACTGAACACTGGCAATTCGACCTGGATTCAAATCTTGGCGAAACGGCTGACTGCATTGGAGTTTTCATGATTTTCCTCCTGCGTAATGTGAATACGATTCAGTTTCCCTCGAAAATCTTTTACGAAGGCTTAATTTCCCTCAGGTAGAAAGCCCTGGAATGCATTGTCATAATCTAGATAATTCAATCCAATCGCAAATCTCGTAATCTAACACAGTTAAGACTCTTTCCTTTGGAGTACACTGCAAAAATAAATAAATAAAATAAAATAAAATAAAAAATAATAAAAAAATAAATAAATAAATAAATAAAAGGGACAGTTCTATAGCTCCTGTTCTACTGGGGTGATTGACGAAATTCAGCTTGCGTTTTTCATGTTTCGAAAGCGCGACTTAGGATATTTATTAGATTTATATATAGTTTTGCCCTAATATAAGTATTTTGACACAAAATAGGACTTCCTCTGAAATGACATGCCAATTTTTTTTCCCATATTTCGATTCTACGACTCAAATTATGGCAAAGTACCATTTATTTTTAAAATTTGTATTTTTAAATAATTTTTGTAAATTTTTCGGAAAAAATTTTGAATTATAGTCTATAAATTTTTACCATCATCTTAAAGTAGATGTATTTCTAAGCATACCTG
Organism: Stegodyphus dumicola; assembly: GCF_044657685.1. Taxonomy (NCBI): domain Eukaryota; kingdom Metazoa; phylum Arthropoda; class Arachnida; order Araneae; family Eresidae; genus Stegodyphus; species Stegodyphus dumicola. The sequence continues at coordinate 181,122,647 of NC_140768.1, forward strand.
CAAAAAATTAGAGTATTTTATTCAAAATTTCCGAAGGTATATGTGAAGTTATATATTGGCGGGTTTTGAAATTTGGCATATTTGTTGAAAGCGATAATTGCATCAATGTGGTTTAGGTTGTTTTTAAAATTATTTGAAAGTAGGAACGATGTGACTTTTTTTCTCGCTCATGCACAATGTAAAAAGGTAGGAATGATTTGACTTTTTTTCCGTTCCTGCACAATGGAAAGAAAATAGGTTGCCATACATTAAAAAGTTTGCCAAGTGAATTATCCTCGGCGCAATCTGAAAAAAAAAAAATGCGCCAACATATATTTTTGAATTTCTCCGTAAATTTCGCACCAAGAAATATGGAAAAAAATTGGCATGTCATTTCAGAAAAAGTCCGATTTTGTGTTAAAATATCTGTGTTAGATTTACGCTATATATAAATGTAATATATATCCTAAGTCGCGCTTTTGAGATATGGAAAACGCAATTTTAATATCATCAATTGGCCCAGTAGAATGGGAAATATAGAACTGTCCCCTCCCCCCCCCTTTTTTTTTTTTTCTCAGCGTACATTAAAGACTGTGTTTTCATACATACCAGTAATATTGCTAGACCTCAGGAACGGATGCTAAGATGATCATCGATAGGTAAAATTTCTACAAATTTATGCATTGAACTATAGCTTGGCTATGTGTCATGTTACAACATACGCAAAATATTCTCCAGTATGTGAAAAAAATGTAAATGTCCCTGTTTCTTTTCATAAATCAATTGTTATATTATACTTTTAAAAAATACAATGTTTTGAAATAGAATGATTCGTTTAGAGTAGCTCTGAATTTTATTTCAAATTAGGTAACGTTAAATTAATTTTTTATGGCAGATGCAACGATAAAAGTATCAAAAACATGAAATTGTTAGATAAAAATCAGGATAGAATTCTAAATGATAAATAAAATGTTCACACTTACTGATGCACGATATTCACTTCCTTTTCTTTCTTTCCTTTTTACTTTGTGTGGAAGGAAAGAAATCCTTAAAAGGAAGTACTTTCTGTTTCGTAATTTTTTATAACTTCAATGCTTCATTAATGAATCAATCAATGAATCAGAAATGTAGTTTATTCGATTTCTTATAAAATGTATCAACAAATACATTTGGACTTCTAAAAAACGGTTTTTAAGTGGAGAAAATTTAAACTTCCTGAATAAAAATGATTTTTTTTTTAAATTTTATTTATTTATTTTAAAGGAACGGTTCAATAACGTATACTTCAAACATAGGAAAAAAAAAAAAAAAAAAAAAAAAAAAAAAACTCCAACTTTGTTGATACTTTAAATTGACTCAAAAGTTTAAACTTCTAATTACGATGATCAAAAAAGAATGTTTAAAGAAGAAATAGAAACTTATTAGATGTCAAAGACCGATCGAAGAGAGGGAATTACTGGCAATCTCATAAATGTATTGATGCAGACTAACAGCTAAAGGAAGAATATACGATTAAAAATTAATAAATATTAAAATAAATTTTAAAAACAAAATAATTATACAAATATTTCGTTTCTAATCTTAAATAAAAGTAATATCTGCTGTTGATAACCCATAAAACTGAATATTTATCAAAGAAATATCTTAAAATGTATTTCAAATATGCTTTCAATTTTAAAAGCTCGAGCTTTTTTCTTTGCATTTGTTTGTTGACGATAAAATAGTAAATAAAAAGTAAACTTTAAAAGAATTAAAAAATATATTATCTTTTGAATAAAATTTAAACAAGGAACTGCACAAAGAAGCTTGCGATATCTGAGCGGCTATACAAGCATTTTCATAATAATCAGGCTTTAGCTATGTATAGACGATGATGCATATAGTATACAGTACTAGCCACTAAGCGGCCAGCCTTCGTCTGGCGTTTAAATGTAGCGGAAAAAATGCCTAAAGGGAGCACAAAACATTAAATTTAAAAATTGCACAGAATTTTACTCTGCAGAACACGTCCTCCGTTACTACTACTACTACTACTACTAACTTTGCAGAACAACTTTATATATTAAAAAAAAAAAAAAAATTCAATAAAAATGTATTACGCATAAAAAATTTCAATGAAATAAGCATTATCGCTTAATACAAATATTAATTATCCTAATAAATAAATTAACCAACTTCCCGTTGCCTTATTTCGGCAACTGTTCAGTATCCAGGAGAATTATCGCCCTCATTTTTCACAGAATTATCGCCCTCATTTTTCCGAGTGGCAATAGTGCTGATATCAGCAAAAAGGGCAACAGTGATATATCAGAAACAATGGCTGCGTGCCATTGTTGCCGATATAATGAGAGAGAATTATCGATGAGATTTGATCAAAAAACGTAAAATAAATATTTAAAAAAAAAAAAAAAAAAAAAAACTCATTCGAATTTTGAAAAAATCGCTTAGGGGTGCACTGGCTCTTGTCTAGATGCACCTAAGTACAAAATTTCGTAGCCCTGGGTCTATTAACTTACGCGCAGAACGAACGAAAGACACACACACAGACAGACTCTTCCTTTTATATAGTACAGAGGGATCTTTTTTTAAAGTGACAGTGTTTGGAGCGCCCTGTAGCAGATCTAATAACCGAAATGGCACCAAACTTGGTATTTAGACCAATCAAGACATGGGACATCAAGACATACAATCGTACAGTTAAATTATTAATGTTTATTTACTACATTAACTTCCCCGGTGAGAAATTAGACCACATTCAATGTGAGCACCGTTCTCAGAAATAACACCGTGCATTCTGTGCACAACGTTCTCCACAGCCGTATGTAACATATCACGAGGAATATTCCGCACTGTCTTTGTTATGTTGTCCTTTAGAATAGACAAATTTGATACTCCACCAACATAAACTTGAGATTTCAAATAACCCTAGAGCCAAAAAATTGCATGGCCATAGGTCATTGAAACGAGGTGGCCATGCAACTGGAAAACTGCGACTTATGACTCCATTATCAGTGAAATTTTGGCGCAACAGCTGCTTTACCTTATTACTAATGTGTGGCGGAGCACCATCCTGCATAAAGATTGTCTATTGGAGACAGTTTTTTTGCTGAAGTTGTGGAATAACAAACGCATTTATGGTACACGTTTTGGGTCCTGTCGGAGTAATGGTCCCAAAAATGAATGGCCCAATTACGAATTCGGCTGTGAAACCACACCAAACAGTGACTTTGTGTTTACGGACCTATTGAGATAAAAATGGCACTCATCTCCCCACAGAATGTGCCATGGGAAAGCATCATCAATTTCTACTCTGGCAAGAAACGATAGAGCGAATGTCACTCGTTTATCATAATCACTTGGTTTCAGTTCATGCAAGAGGTTGATTTTGAAAGGGTAAAATCCGATAACGCGCCGCAAAACTCTCCATACCGTGGAATAATTCATGTCCATTTGTCGAGCTACACCCCGGGCGCTGCTAGTACCAGCAATGGTTCCCTGTGATCCTTCGACAATTGCAGTTGCCACATCAGTTATTACATCTTCTGATACTGTTTTACGTCCTCTCTCACCCCGTTTCCTCGAACTTCTTAATCATTTTCTTAAGACCATTCAGCGATAAAGGCCCCTTTCGTAATTTTTTTCTGGTTCGAAATTCCCGAAGAGCTGCGGATGTATTACATTGATTCATGTAATACAGCTTCACCAGTAACTCACGTTCCGGTAACGTGAGAGGCATGTCCACTGGAGCTAGTTTACTTCAGTTGAGATTATTTGTCGGAGCTGTCTACTACTTGCTTTTATAGCCCCTATTACTGGCGCTGTCATCGCACAACATTTGCAGCTTTCTTTGATACTCGTGTTTTATGCTAATTCTCATTATTGTAAGTTACAGTAGCGCCACATAATACCCTAGCGGCGATTTTTGGAACGAAAATTTTTTTTCACGGAATCCTTTTTCCCATGTCTTGATTAGTCTAAATACAAAGTTTGGTGCCATTTAGGCTATTAGATCACGCTACGGGGCGCTCCAAACACTGTCACTTTAAAAAAGATCCCCTGTATACAGATCAGAAATTTTGCAATCGACTTAACATCAATTATTAGAAACCAGATTGTGGCATTAATAAAATAATAATTATTGCAAAATATTGTTAAGAATTTCAGATAATAAATTACTTTTTAAATAATTAATCTAACTGTATTCAGAAGCATACATACGTAACATTGAACATAAATAAAAGATCTTATATATTCTTAACTAGCAACTAAGCTATCTGACGCGAGTTATTGCAAGATGCACGCCATAAAATCCTTCAAGATGTTAAATAATAGTAAGATGAAAGGAAATTTACTTTCCTAGGCATGTGAATATAATATTCCATTTCTCTACTAAATTAGAACAATAAATTTTAAAGAATTGTAACAGAGCACAAATTATATACACTTCTTCACATTTATTTTCGATGGCAATATATTGAGTCAACACTTGAACTATAGTCTAATTAACAAATGTTATTCTAGCGCCCTCTAAAGTGTGCATTGGCTCTGCTCCGATGCGATTTCTTTCAAAATTTTATTCGCGTAGTATGTCATCTGCATAAAAAGGAATATCCATGGTAATAATAAAATTCTGTTTTTTACATACAAATCACAATCATTTTTATGCTTTCTCTTCTTTCAATTTGATTGAAATAGCACAGAATGGACTTAATTTTATTAGATGGCAATAGATGTTAATTTTAATTTAAAAGTAGAAAAGGAATTATTTAAATGATTAATTTTTGCTTTTTATTTCATCGATGTTCATCTCGAATAATTTCGAACCTTCGTAATTCTTATTTAATTTTCTTATTTACTCTGTATGTCATATATATATATATATAAATATGCATATAAATATGACATATAGAGTAATATAAATATATATATATATATTTCTCATTGCAGAAAAAATTCGATTTTAAAATTTTTTTGGAGCCACCTTCAAATTTCTCTAGATATTCTAACTACACTGTTCATCAAATTAAAGAATAACCTTAGAAAAATATGATCACTGCGTAAAAGCTTTCAGTCAGTGCGAAATGGTGTAATTATTTATGTTAATTATCTGAAATTGAACGCGTAATTGAATTTTTAGCGCATGAAATGTACAAATAGGCGACTGAGTAAGTATTCAACAATGGAAACATGTTGGAATTCGGGTGTGTGCTGTTGTTTAAAGGTAATATGATTTCTGAGAGTGATCCCTATTTCTGATTTTAATACTTGAAGAATGCCATTCATATTCATATTATGCCAGTGTGGTTGGATATACAGGGTGTTTATAAAGTTCCGGACCCATTTTGATGTTTAATAACTTATAAAATAATGAAAATATAAACAAACTTATGGGATTTATTGGTGGAATAACTTTATTTTCCTTTTCAGGTTTGAATATCTTTACATTTGTAAATATCGTCTGCGCGTGTGGTTAATTTCAGATAATTTCATTTTCCAGTCTAAATATCTGTACTCTTCTAAATATCGTCTGCTTATTAATTGCATTTTTCTCTCTTTTGGCTCCTTTCATCTTTCTGGCATTCTTAATCGCCATAATGTGCGCATATGGGGATCTGAAAACCTCCATGAATACCGTGAGGCACAAAGGGATTCCCCAAAGGTTAATGTCTGGTGTGGACTAATGCAGGACCGAGTCATTGGGCCTTTCTTTTTTACAAAAAAGACGCTTTCATCAATCGTATACTTATACATGTTGGAAAACTTCGTATTTCTACAACTAGAACAGCTTCAGCCACATGTCTTTTTGCAACAAGATGGTGCACCACCTCATTGGGGTACCATCGTTCGTAGTTCTTTGAATGACCATTTTACAGGAAGTTGGATTGGGCGAGGAGGTCCAATTCTTTGGCCACCCAGATCACCTGATATAACGCCGCTGGACTTTTTCCTTTGAGGATTTGTAAAGGACAACGCTTACAGGAGCAGAGTGTCGAACATTGATGACCTAAAAGCCAGAATAACGACCGCAATAGTCTATATGGATGTCGACATGGTTGCCGGTACCTGACGTGAAATGAATATCGACTTGATGTTCTCCTTGCGACGAAGGGGGCACACGTGGAAGTTCATTGACAAGGGTCATGAAACTTTTTGAGTCTATCTAACCATTTATGTTGTTAATTTTAATCTATCTTTATTATGAGTTATTAAACATCAAAATAGGTCCGGGACTTTATAAACACCCTGTATATCGGCGAATTAAACAGCATTGTAATTTCTCTTCGCAGAATATGAATCGCATGTTTGAAAAACAGAAATAAACAAATTTTTGGTTGCTAGTCAAAAATGGACTGTTATCCGAAGACCGCTTTCTGTCAGTGTCGGTAGGAACCATAAAATGTTTACAAGAGAGTTGGTTTAGATCTTCAGGCTGTCACAGGAACTCAGATGCTGCAAGAAAGTTTCACCAAGTTGTATAAATACGATGAAATTGCAGTAGTTTAGACTCCATTTATTTCGTACTCCAAAGCAGTACATTTAAGATGATTTCGTCGGTGAAGCCAAGAGAAATGAGACCGTGTTACTATTTACTGTATAGCTTTAACTATGATTTTCGATGTGTTTTGATCTGGCGAGAGTGAAGAACACGCAACATGCCCTCAGTTCTTCGTGAAAGATTTCATTCCCACGGAAGCGGTTTCATTGTTAAGGCTGGAATCAGTAAAAATGACTACATTCAGCTTCGTATCTTTGAAAGTTCTTAAGTAATCGCAAGTATGTGGACAAGGTCTTGGACCATCATGTATGGATGTTTAGGAGTGTTGTTGAACCAGACTTTTTTCTAACGGATGAAAATGCTCGTTCGCATCGAGCATCTCTGATATCAAAATACTTGGAGATAGAAGATTCATTAGTTAGATGTGAAACCACTGAATATGGGGAGGAGGATGCTCTTTAGACGGTCGAATTCTAGCAAGCCGACTGCCTCCCTATACCCTCCGGGATTAATCCTCGGGACTTCCCGGATCTTCTAGGGTAAGTTTCAGAAGAACAGCTCAAGATTTGATCAACAGTATGGTAAATTCTATGAAGATATGAAGGTGTGAGGTTTGCATGTCTATCAGAGATAACCGTATATCCTAATAAAGAAAAATTTGCTGCAACAGGAGCGATTCATTTTCCCATTATATTATATTAATCTCAAAATATTTAATTTAAAACCCAAGTTGATTTTAAATTCAATATTTTGAGATTAATCAATTGTCAAACATAGCAATTTATGTTAAATAATACTTTTGCTTAAGTTGTTTGTAATCATACCTCAGTAAAAATTTAATTTTATTTCTGCTAATATCCTTTAATTTTTTACAAACATTTGTATTTTGTCAAAGGGGCTTTGTCCCTGAAGGACTATTGTTTTCGTTTTGTGATTTTGCATTGAATCGCTATAAATGTCCGTTTCACTTTTCCAACTGTTGCTACCAAATGTTAGAGTCCTGCATTATATTTGAAAAACTTAAGTAATGAAAAATCTGCATAAATGTATGTATATTTCTGGCATTGTGATAAAACATAGAGCCATCGAATTTTGAATGACGTAATCCTTCTACGAATATGGGAATGTGGGAGATCAAATTTGAACTTTGTAATTTGTTTTATAATCGATTTCATATTTTGTAAAACTTTAACGAATTTTTGAGTAACAAACTCAACGATTTAAAAGCGAGCAATAGCAACACTCTATGGGGGGGAGGGGACTTTTTATCTCCAGCGCGCGGAACTGTGTATCAGAAATTCTAAAGATATGCTCATTTTAAAATTATTTTGCGATATTGCTATTGAACTGAATTTTATGCTTTAAGTGCAAAAAACGTGATATTTAATAAATAAAGGTAACACACAAAACGTTAAAAAACACCCCTTTGGATGTAAATTAAAATCTGAAACCTTTCAGATTTTTCTTTCTTAATTTATCCTTTTCTGCTTAATTTCAAATACTGGAGTAGTGGCCATCTCAAAAGGGCCATTCATTAGAACTGCTGGATCTGAGGCTAAAAGTATTTATTGCGCAAATATCAATTTGTAGGCGGTAGAGTATGTCTGCAATTATAGTTAAGAGCACCAACTTAACGCTCGCATATTGTGCAATTTAAGTTAAGTTTACGATTCCCCCCTAAACAGTGCATATCCAGTTAACCAATCAGTTGGCAGAAGGTACTATCAGAGATATTTAGTGAAACTTGAGGTTTCAAAGTATGATAAATTATGATAGTTCAAAGGTTCAAGAACAAAGATAAAATTGTGGCTAATATGGAATTTATAAATTTTTGGTACCTTCGATGCTATCAGAGTATTTGAAAGATGTGTATAGTCATTATGTTATTTTGAAGCAGGAGATGTGAAAAATGTGCAATGCCCTCGCCGGGACTCGAACCTGGACCTCTAGAATACGCGCCGAGTGTGCTACCGTTACACTCGACACGAAGGCATGCTGTAAGGAAGTAGAAAATACCTTATACACTCGCCCTTTTAGAGGACGACTTGGGGATGAGAGAACTCAATCTCCAATCCTGGTGGCAACGAATCATCGTTAATCAACGAACCACCGCTTAGTTCGGGCGTTATTAGGTTATTTTGAAGCAGGAAATATGAAAAATATGCAAGCCCTCGAACAAGGACCTCTCGAATACGCGCCGAGTGTGCTACCATTACACCAGGAAGGCAGGCTGGAAGGAGGGAGAAAATACCTCATAAACGAGGCCTTCAATTTAATGAAATATACTTCGACAGGGACGGCTGATATGTCCTAAAGCATCCCATAATCTATATAGCGATAAATTATCATGCCACATATGTCGAAATAATTACTTTGTGTACAATGTTAATATGCATTTTTTAACAGAAAAATATCTTGACTACTGTGCATACAAACTAACTTTTGCGGTCTATTAACCAAAGAACTCTGCAATCAGATAAGCTTACACTTATAATGTTGACGATAATAAAACGTTTCCTTTCCTGAAAACAATTTTCATAAAGTTTTCTCTCCTTTTTAGCAAACTAATTGCTTAAATAATAAAATTGACGAAACACGAAGCATAAATGCAGTGCTGGTATTAAATTGTTTCAGTTTCCTGGTTACAGTAGATAATAAATTCTGACCAATGACCAGGTTACATGGAACTTTGAGTTTTATTCAGCAAAACTTAACTAAGTCGTTAGTCTCAAATCCTAAGTGTCAAGATGTAGTGTTAGGCATGAAGTTTCTAGTCAACAATAAAATGGTAACTCCGCACACAAGTTTTATAAATTATTTTCAGTGGCTGTTTATTTCAACAAAATGCTGTTTTACCGCAGCAAAATATTTAATAGCTCCATATTTTATATAGCAGAAAGAAACAAAATTTAAGATAAAAATTTTTTGAAGTTTATGCTCTAAAAGTGGGTCAGTTCCGTAACACGAACATGGAAGCTGCATTGTTTCGTAAGCTCTGAGCGAAGGTGATGTCACATTTATTTCGCTGTGAATGAGCAGTTCGCCTGAAGTTATGTCTGTTCTAGATACAAAGGGCATACAAGTTGAATATTCTGAACTTTTGTGTAATATATCTTACGCCTCTAATACCGTGGTATTGACTAGCAATGAAGTTTAACGTATTCATCACTTAGACTCCATCATATAAACGATGGACACGTAATTTACTTTTTATGATTTACAGTGTGTCTACCAACATGGACCGCTTTAAAAATTTTTCGTTTTATTTATCTAATAGTTTTTTTTTCCCTCCCTTTAACTCATTTACGTAAGAAGCAAAATTCAATTATCTACAGTTATCGACCCTTAAAGAAGCAGGAGAGTTTAGTTTTATTCTAAATTGTGACAAGATTGTTTTACTTGCAACAAATGGAAAAATTTACCAAATTTGTTTCCAAGTAAGAATTTTCTCATGAATAATTTATGCTTTTATTATTATCTAAATTCATATGCAATGGCAGGATAATTCTCAGTAATCTTTGAAAATTTATAGCTGGCAAATATTTTGGAAATGCAGAATTACTAGAATAATTGTAAAAAAAAAAAAAATGTAATCGAGGATAATACGAATGATTGCGGATGATTAAGGCGGAATTCAGGAAAGATTTAAGGTAAAATTTTAAAATTAAAAAGTGTGTTTCTAGTGCTTTAAAATATAGATCTTCTCTAGGGTAGGAAATGGAAACTTAAAAATAAACTTAAAAAACATTACGCCAAGCATGATGTAACATCGTAACATTATTAACAACGTGTTTAAGTAAATCGTAAGATCTAGTCTTCTTAGCCAACGTACAATGTAAGCAGATCTATTTAAAAGTGTATTTCTCGCAAAGCCTCGAAGATGAATACGATAGGAAAGGGTGCAAAAGAACTTTCTTATGCAAAATAGTAGTTGTAAACAAAATAGTTTACAGGCAGCACCGACTTAAGTGCTTACACAATCACCAGCTATGGTAAGGAACTTAAAAAAGGTGGTAAAGTAACAACTGGAATTCAAAGGTAAACAGTAGCGCAAAACTGTACAATTCGATTTAACCTAGTGGGCTGACTCAGAAACCTACACCGACAGGATAATAATTTCGGCGGCAAGAATGCGAAGCCGAAATTCAAAGTTAACAACTGGCATACTGTCTGTCTACGAGAAGAACAGCTTCCGCCAAAGTGTCTGGCAGGTGGCGCTAGCTATAGCAACAGGGCTAGTATATTTCAAATAGGGACGAAACAAGGGTTGCCAATTCATCTTTAAATACGCCAAGATGACAAACTGAAAAGTAAATCTTCAGGACACTCCTACGAAAAATGGGTCAAGGCTTGTTTCCACGACAACAGACAGCTGCAGACTAATTGGCGAGAGCTTTTCTTATGTTAGTTCTTAAAGTTAGCTCGAATAAAGCGGTTTCAAGAATGAAATGAAAACAAGCCTGTCAGCATAGTTAGATAAATGAAAGATTTTAGAAGCGAGATAAAAGCTTGGCTCTCACTGGCGCTCAGTGCAACAAATGTATTTATGGGGGGGCAGTGCGGTAAGCTTTTGGGGGGAAGGAATGCAAATTTGGCTGAAACTATACAGGCAACGGAAGTAGCGACATTTGCTGTTGCACTGGCTGAGCAAAATTCCTTATGCCTGCGCAGAGTTTGAATTAAGACCTTCTCAACAAACAGCAAGTATCTTCTTAGCAAGTAAATCAGGATGCTCTTTACTGAGGAACTGAGCAGGTCCTGGATAAAAATCATGGGAATATTAATTAAAATTATAGGCTAAAAATTTAAATAAACATTAAAATCCTTAAATTTCTTAAAAATAGGAAAAATCAGGAAAGATATATTTTCAGTGCAGAGAAAGATGTAATATTATAGTATATATAATTACGTCAAATACCAAGCATAAGATTTAATAGCGTAATTTCCGATTTTACTAAACGAATGTAATTTTAAACATCACTGCTGCGAAAATTATACTGTTTGATTAATGTACTACTGTTTGTGAAAATTCCAGTACTGTGAAGGATTCATCAGAACTGAACGAAATTTATCCCAAATACGATCTGTAACAATGCAAAAGACAACTGAATTTACAGAGCAATACATGAATATCAAATGCCAAAAATCCATGTTCGCTAAACTGCCATGCGTTGCAATAACAGCTTGTAATCATTGCGATACTAAACCAAACAGGTTTTGAATGTGAACCTGAGGAATAACATATTGCTTCTATTCATGTTCGCAGGGATCCGTATTGGCTGTGAAACAAGTATTGCTAGCGAGTTGTGTGCCAACGAAATCCCAGACTTGTTCAAAAAGCGACGTATCTCGTGAATGGGCGACTAAGGAGCAAAATGATATCTCATACGTTGAAAAGAATTCTTGAACATTTTTACTAATGCGTGAATGGGCATTGTCTTAAAATACGCCTTTAGGATCGGGCTGAATATAAGGTGCAGCACTGAGCTCCACTACATCTCCGATGTAAGGTCTGCTCGTAGGAGTATCTTGAACTCATAGTAGACGAATAACCCATAGTTATACTATAAACTGATGTGGAATTCGTCCAAAAGGCGATCTGTTTCTAATCGACATGTCAGTGTTTGTGTTGATGAGCTCATTGTAGTCGAAGGTATTGATGATTTTACATCGAGGGAATCCTGATCAAAGTAATTCATGCATGCAATCCGGACGTCTCAGCAGACCCCTGCGAACTGTTGAAGTTGACAGTGGCACGCCTGTAGCAAGCGTTTCAGCGTTGTGCCAACTGTCGAGATGAAGCTACACAGACTATCACTGTCATGCGGATGAGATGTTCGTCATCATCCTGTGCTGGCGTAACGTTTGGGGGGTCCACGGCTAGATTTGCGACTTGTCCTGTTCTCTTACGGGCTGTTTCCACTGGGGTTTATATGAGCTAACGGAATCAGATCCATGTGTCGACCAGCTCCTCTATGCCTGCAGTTCAGATTTTTCAACTTGCTGCCCTGTGGGGAAAAACTGGTTTTGGAAACGGGTCAGCTACGTCAGCTAGCTCAGATAAACTCCAGTGGGAACGGCCCTTTAAACTCACTACAGTTCTGCTGCATGCGCATCACTGAGAAGGCATTATGCTTCACATAAGCTATCATTTCATCATAGATGAATTATTTCTTCTTACAGACTAGTCATTTGCTCCTACTAAAGCGGCACAGCTTTCTTATTCTGAGCCATTTAGCATCAACGATGTATACTGGTGAACTATGAAACAGTTACCACTGGCAGATAATGAAACACTACTTTTAACTTCTCGTTACAGCCGTCTGTTTTTAAGACTAACACGACACTTTAGAGGGAGTTGCTCAAACTGCGCATGCGCTGTCACTCTGAAACTCATAATCCGTTGCGTATCATATCCTATTGTGCATTTCTGTAAGTTGCAGTTTATTCGCATCATTCCTTCATGGTGTTGCAAGTCTCACAAGCATGAACGTACTATAAATAACGTACTCCTAATCTTAAATAACGTTGAATTAAAATATTTTTCCCTCGGTTATTTGATTATATTCAATATCCTTACAAATCATGAGCATTTTTAACATTCTTATATATAATGGACAAATTTAGCATTAGTACAAATTATGACCAATTTAGACCAGTTTAAGGTATGCTTAAAGGACCGTTCCCACTAGGGTTTATCTGAACTAACGGAGTCAGTTCCATGTGTCGACTAACTCCGCCTTGCCTGCAGTTCAGATTTTTCAACTTGCTGCCCTATGGGGAAAAAACTGGTTTGGGAGATGGGTCGGCTACGTCAGTTGTCTCGCTTAGCCCACTGGGAACGGGCCTTTAAACATACCTTAAACTGGTAAAAATTGGTCATAATTTGTACTAATGCTAAATTTGTCCATTATATATAAGGAAGGAAGGTTAAGGAATGCACTATAAATCATTATAAATCAAGATCAGTTTAAGAATATTAGAAGTCCTTAGGACTGATTTACTTCATTAGGATTAACGTCCGTATTAATAGAAGTCTCTCTCTTATCGTAAAATCTTACAGTACATGGTACTGAATATACTAAATTCAGCCTTTTAGTACTGCATGTTGAAATTCTGCAAGTGTTTCTAGATCAATAAATTTAAATTAAGAAATTGAAAACTTAACATCGAAATGGATTTTGATTTTCTATGATGTCAAAGAGATAATTCATCTGGAAATTAAAAATTTTCCTGAATATGGGGATAAAATGAATCAGTTCTAGCCAAAGTGCTAAAACAAATATAAAATACGCAGCTTCGTGAAAGAACAAAAGTAGTTTTTCATTCGCTAATAATATTTTTCAAGCAGCAGTGTTCAAGTTATTTTATTTGGAAAAATAACCTTGCATCTAAACTTCATCTGACTGCTTAACTCTCTCATCTGTACCATTGGGTTTACGTTCCATGTGGTTATGTGTTACTACTACATTATGAGGTTAAATAATTGGTTGCTGTTGCTTGCAGTTTCATGTTATGTAAATGAGTTCACATGCTGTAAATAAAGGGTAAATATTATATAAATAAGAGTAAATACTTTACAGTTTCAATTAATAAATGCTTATTTTAACCCATTTGGTTAAAATTCACTTTTCTATAATATTGTTTGCGGAATTATACTAACGAAAACTACAGTATTTAGTAGTAATTGAAATAATAATAAATTATGAATTTTCGAAAGCAAAAGGTTCTGGATATCCAAATTATTTGAGATTTTATATTGAACTGACTTATTTCGCTCTGTTTTACCGTACTTGGTACTACATAAGGTATACTATCTTTTCAGTAATGCCATGACAGAATCAAGCCCAACATTTCTTCAATAATCCAAGGGGATGATGTTATATCCACTGGCTCTATTAATTTTATTATTAAAGAAAATAGTACAACAGTTTTAATCAGTCCTTCGTCTCCCTCCCTTAACAGCCCATTTAAAATTTAACATGATAAACGCAGTCAGTTTTATCGCGAAGATCATTTGTCATAGATGACCTTTCTTTAAAGTGACCATTATTTCTGAAAAAATTTTAAAAAAGTCGACATTATAATATTTTTCTACAATCTATTGAGACCTTTAAATACATGATGATAAAAAGACAAGATGATTAAAAAAAATCTAATTACTAAAAAAGTCTTAAAGCTTTTGTATTTTATGTTACACCCAAAGGGGCGTTTTTTCATTTACACACACATATATGTTTCGAGAGTATTTGGGCTAAAAAATTTTTTAAATTGCATATTTTTAGAATTTCCGATAGTCAATCTCTGGCACTGGAGATAAAAATGTTTTATTCTGAACAGTCTTGCCACTTCTTGCATTGAAATCGTTGAGTTTTTAAATAGAAATTTGTTAAAGATTTTTAAAATATGAAATAGATAATAAAACAAGTTTGAAACTCAAAATTCGGCTTCCAGGTGCCCGTATTTGGGTGGAGGACTACGTTATTCAAAATTTGATGACTCTAGGTACCGTTGTTTTTTCACAAGACAAAAAACATACATATATCTCTGCAGATTCTTCATTATTCAATTTCTTTAAATATAATGCAGGGGGATAATATTTGGTGGCAACAATTTGAAAAGTGATTCAACATTTTTAGTGACTCCTCGCAAAATTCCTTTTTGAGACTAATAGCCCATCTTGGCTAAAAGTTTATCAAAACATCAAATTTCAGCATCACCTTCAGCTATTTCAGTATCAACCTCAGCTATATATCTAATGCGAATTAAGAAATGTATCTACAGCAGAAACATTATTTTTTATTGAAAACGGGTTTTGTTTACACGGTATTGAAATGTAAATTTCATCTTTTACCTTAGCTGGATGTCATTCATCATCAAGATTCGTTTGAAATACAATACACTCCAAATGATTCAGTCAATTTCAAAATTGTATATACTAATTTTTCGATTTCTTGTCTGGGCAGTTGGAAAAGCATACAAATCAATCTTCAAGAATCGCCAAAAGCATTTTATCTGCGCATTTTAGGTAATTGTCGTTTGTTGTGTTTATTTCAAAGTTGATAACTCAAGCATGTATATTTGCAGTTTTGCATTTCAAATTTCGTAAATCTTTAAGTGATTAACCTTGGTTTAAGAATGTCTGCAAAAAATTAAGTAAAACAATTAAATGTAGAAACAGGATTAAGTATTACCAATGATGCAGCAGGTGATCTGTTAAAAGGGTATTTTGTGGAAAACTATAGTAAATGTTTCGTATTTAAAGGAGGCTTTATAACCTGCTTTGAAGCACTGGCGATACCTTCTTTGGTGACCAAAACATTGGGTCATTTACCATTGCGTTCAATGGGTTTTGACGCGATCGGATGTAAATATTTTATAATTACGTCGTAAATATGCATATAAATGTATATATTTTCTTTTTCTACAATACTTCAGATTCCTAAGTATATGAAAAGAAAGCAGTTTTAAACAACATTTCATTCTGAACGGAATTAAATGCTATACTTTTCACAGAACAATTTGCTCAGAATGATTTAATTTGAAATATTTTCACAAGTTTTCGTTAATTACATTAGAAAAAAAAATTAAGGTAATTCGATTTGATTCGGTTAAGGATTACAAAAATTAAGATCAAAGTTTATTGTATTATTAAAATTACGCATTATTTCTTTTCTATTTATAGAGCTTCTTCCTAAAATACTTTCTCATATATGACATGATCTTTTAAATAGAAAACTATAAGTCAATTTATAATTAGTGCTCTATTCGGTCCATTTCAAATTAGAGCACCTTTTCATTTAATAGCGAAATACTTTAAATAGTACTTAACTTTCTCTGAATATTTCTGAAAGAGAATAAAATAAGGATTATTTTTTAAATATTATTTAAAACTTGTAACTGAGTTATTATGAAATGTAAGGGGAATAATTCTTTTAATTATACTTATCAGATTTTTTTACCCTTAATTTCAATAATACATATTCCAAAACTCTTCTTTGTTACTTTCTTAAGTAAGCATCTCATAGAAATTGCTTTACAATACCTTTTAACAGATTGCTTTCCAGTACGAACAATTCTTGCTTAACTAGTTTTATAACGTATTTGTCAACAGGATATCAATTTATGTTTACAATTCAATGTTAAGGTTATTATATATTTAGATAATATTTATAATCATTATAAATTTAGCTACATTTAATAAATAGATTTTCTTCACAGTAACTTTCACAGTCGTTTATGAATGAATAAATACTTCATTTCAAATACATTTATAAATTATTTAATAAATATTTACGTATTTTGTTAAATGCAGATGCATGCTTTTTGCAAGCACATGCTTAAATACATTTTTCAGTTCCGGCATGTGGAAATCTTTGACTTCTGTGCCATTCACTATATTTTTCGAGTAAAGTAATTTACACTAATTTTTAAACAGTACATGTTACAATATTATGTGGATGTGAAAAAAATTTATTTTATTTAAAACATTTTGGCGTTTGGAACATAAAATAAAAGTAGCGAATACTCTATCAAGGGTATCGAAAGATATATACAATTTTAAAGGTACAATGAGGTATTTTTCATTCTTTAAGCATAACGTTTTTGCTAAAATCTATATTTTTGTAGTTCAACAGCTTAGAATTTTATAAAACTAATTCATAATCAAAACCGCTGTTGTTAGTTATCGAAAAATAACCAAGATGTGATTTTTGCGTAAATGTCACTAAACTATACAAATTGCTATTATCCATCACACTAGGAATTTTTCTTTTATGCAGAAGTGTCCCGTTTTTCGATTTGTATGGAACTGTCGTGTGTCGAAATACTATCAGAGCTCTGTTAAGCGAGCTTGTGAATGTAAACAAAAAACACCCCATCTGGTGACCGAAGCTTCGGAGCAATGCTTCACTTCTAATGTTGGATTGGCCACTCCTTCCTTTCTTACCTCCATGGTAAGAAACAGAAGAGAACACATTACCGACATCCCACTAGAAAGAACGTAAGTTAATAATTCATATTCTGGCCTTTTATATTTTCATGCACATTTCATTAATTCTTATTATATATATTTCAATTTTTCAACTTTTATTTAATTTAGTTTTGCGAAGATAGCATAGTTTATTGTGTTTCTCGTGTTTATTTCTATTATTTTGAGTTTTATTTCATAATTCCAGCTAAGATTTCTACTGTTTATTATGTTTATTATTTTTATAAAAATAGTCTTGAATTAACATACATAAAAGCCAGGGTGTCGGGGGACATTTATACAAGTATCTGGTAAATTTTACTCCATAATTTGGCTATTCACTCAAAATTTCTAAAGAATCTATTGTATTAGCGAAAATGCTTCATTCAGAATGAGTTCTTTTGTACTCTCATTTGGCTTTAGTGTCTCAAGTTTTCTAAAAATACAATCACTTAACGGAACTATTATTTTTACCTAACTTAATTTGCCAGTTTGGCATCATCATTCTTACTTGAGTAAAACACAAAACACCTTCACATTTATTAATTATTGTTCATTGAACGGGAGTTGGTTTGTTCCCTTTGAAAAGTCAACTTATTTCCGATCAATGACGATAATTACTTGGTTTATTAAATTTCTTTTTCAAAGTTTGAATTTTTGTTATTCATGATTTAAATTCAAGTCCCCTTAAAAGCGTTTTTTTTTTTTTTTTTTTTTTTTTTTTTTTTTTTTTTTTTTTCATGATTACATTCATGATTTACATTCAAGTTCCTTTTAAAAAACAATTTTCGGAATTAAACTTCCTATTTCTGGGTTCCCTCATTTTGATACATTCTACTAAATTTATATTAAGAGATAACATAATCAATATTTCTTTAGTAAATAAGATATGAGTTAAGTATAAAATACGTTATATAATATTAAAAGTGTTTCAGGAAATTAAGCGTAAGATAAGTTTTGGTATTTTGCTACATTCTTCGTTACATACCTTACAGTTAATTAATAGTTTTAATAATACATAATGTTGTTAATTGAACTGCATTCATAAACTATGAAATGAAAAATATAAAAAATAGCCAAGTCATAACTTAACAAACTAAATATTAGTTGCTCTAAAAAGTCTGTCTCGTCAAACCTTGGAGTAATTGATAGGCTTAGTATGCAAAAGTAAAGTTGTTGTTAATGGAAGGTTAAATATGCAGAAAGGAAAAGGCGTATCTGCCTAAAAATAAAATTAAATAAGAGTAAAAATATGACTTTTGTGTTGTAGGGAAAAGATTGTAAAAATTCGAGTATAAAGCCCTAAAACGTAACAGCCTAAAAAGTTAAAATTCTAAACTATATTCTGAAGCAATAATAGTATAAAGTAAGACATAAAAATAAATGCTAAATAGATGCAAAATTCTATGTAAGTTAACAAAGATCTTTAAGGATTGTGATACTTCTTTGGCGAAATGAAGCAACTCCAATGATGGAACACAGCAATAACTTTTATTTAACACTAAAAAAAAAAAAAAAAAAAAAAAAAAAAATGGCAACATACAAACAAGAAGAAAAAAGAATACTATTATTTAAAAATAAATTATAAATTACATTCTTCGTGCGAGAGTCACTCGAGTGGCACTCGAGTCTGGTTTCAAATATTGCCATTCACAAATACCTTAATGTTCATCTATTTAAATTATTTAAACTACAAGATTTTAATATTATTTAAAGCTGTTACAGGATGCAAAACACCATAAATAAACTTGAAGTATTATATTTTGTTTCAGTGCTTTTCTTTAACAGAGTTCAAAAATTAAGAATTGAGTAAATTAATCCATTTTGCAAATCGAAAGTGCAGTCACCCGTAATCGTGTGTTCTATGACAGTGGTGGCGAACCAATGACCAGAGAGTTTTCAAATGACCACGAAGATTTTTCAAATGACCCACATAGGTTTTTCAAATGATCCACATAGGTTTTTCAAATGACCCACACGTTGATTTTTATAAATTTATTTCTTATCATAGAAACGTAGACATGCAATTGAAAATATTAAAAATTAAAGCAAAGTATCTAATGTCGAATGTATATATATATATATATATGTATATATTGTGTATATATATATATTAAGAAATAATATAATCAATTAATCAATATTATTTAGGAAATAAATTATATATATATATACATATATAAATCAAGCAGACGTTGGCCAACTGATTTTCTGTAGCTGCGCATCTCTTGCCTCCTCCGATGATTCATTAATTCATTACAAGTCACGTGCCTATAATTTTAAATGCGCAGCTGCCTGAAAATTTGTCTGATGCGGTGCATCTAACATTCGTATGAATGAAATGCTGCAAATGATACTGCTGATTATACGATAATGGTAGGAAGGTTTTGGGGAGGTAAGATTATTTTCTGATTTCTAATTCTTGTATAAACTTTTTCTAAATTATTCCAGTAAACTTTTCTCCCAAAATAAAACTGTAATACTTTAGAGAATGTTTCACTGGACTGGCTTTTTCTTTATCAGGAACCGTGATATTCCTTAGCCGAAAATGAATCAAATATACCGACATTAAATCAAGGACTATGCTTTCGGTATTAGTTAGTTGATAATAATTACTTGTCTGATAAACTTTTAGTGATGTCGATTTTCATTTTAATTACATTAGCAGTTTTAAAACCTTGCGACGTGAGCTGAATGAAAATCGTTACATGTTCTTTAAAACCATGATTTCATGTTTCTCGAAGTTAGAAACGTGTAACAAGATTATACATAGAACATACTATGATCCAATTCCCAGGCGAATCCAAGTTGTATTACATGCCAAAGGGAGTCCTACGTCATATCAGTAAAACATTCCCTATAAATATAGGGGGTTTCCATTATTTTGATAATCACTTGTATATGCAGCTATGTTTATTAATGAAGAACAATTCATAATGAAGATATGTGTCTTTCTTTACTCCTATATGCGTATTTCTTTTCTCCTTGTTAATTCAAATACTTAGTGCAGAGGCGACACTGGGCATGGGGCCCTTTGGTGCTTTAATTCAAGCTATTATTTTTTGCTCTTCACTTGGAAAAAGAAAAAAATGTATAAACAAAAAGGAAAAGGTAATCATTTTTAGAGTTTTTTAAAAGTAATAGAAAAAAATATTAAAAAAAAATATAACTCGATTTCGCACTAAATGAATTTAAGACCATACAGCATTATATATAATAATAATAATAATAATA
This sequence comes from Stegodyphus dumicola, assembly GCF_044657685.1. Classification (NCBI taxonomy): domain Eukaryota; kingdom Metazoa; phylum Arthropoda; class Arachnida; order Araneae; family Eresidae; genus Stegodyphus; species Stegodyphus dumicola. The sequence continues at coordinate 181,143,325 of NC_140768.1, forward strand.
ATAATAATAATAATAATAATAATAATAATAATAATAATAATAAAGAATAAAAATTTAAAAATAAGAAAAGAAAGGGCCAACTGCCAAGTTTTTCTGTTAACAAATTTTTGTCGTTTCTAAATTATTGGTACCCGTTTTATCCCCTTTTCAAGTAGCGCCATTGACTCATAGTGATTCACGCACTAGTATTTAAAAAATCTGATGTGTAACTCACCAGACTTCCTTGTACAGAATATTAAATTATACGCATTTTTTCCTTCATTTCATTTAAACTTATTTCCTCGAATTTCATTAGAGAGCTATTTCTTATTCAATTAATTCAGTTCCGACTTTGCGCAAGGCAAAACACATAAACCTCAAAATATCTTTAACAAAAATTGAAAAAAATGTAGAGAAATATAGAATACCAAATATAGTTAAAACAATTAGAAAACAAATTTTACAATTAAAATTAGAGTTTCTACGCAAAAAACAAGTAATTCGGCCAGCGTGTAAGAAGGCAGATTTTTCGGTGCACAAAATTGAAAGTTTACTTTTGGTCCCTCTCGGCAAGGTACAAAAACTGACTTAATCCACTATTCTGCTAAGTTTCAAATGTAAACAAATATGGCTGCTATGATAAAAAAATTAGGCTTAGCCGCATTTAAACTACTTTTAAATTGTTCATAATTCTGCAAGTACAGCACGCAGATTAACTAAAAACATAAAAATCTTAACCGGAAGATAAAAACAACATAATTCAATCATTTTTAAAGCCAAAAATGCACAAATTACCAACATATGCACATAAAAAAAACGAGCTCATGGAGCCGAGTAGCACACACACACACATATAGATATATATATAAACTAATAATTCATAGTAATTTATAATAAGAAAACTTTCCATTAAACTTTTCCAAACTTTTATTATTTTTATTTTGAATTTATATACATATATATTTAGTTTTGGTGCCGCCAATTGCAACCAAAAAGGGAGATGCACAACTACATGTTTTAGTAGTCCAATATATAAAATTTCAACGTTCTGAGGCTACTCGTTTTTGAGTTATGCGAGATACATACATACGTACAGACGTCACGAAAAACAATCTCTTCTGGAATCCATTTTAAATCCTTTTTGCAACCCGTTTTGGGTAAAAGAGTCTTTATGTATAGATGTCACATGAAAACATGGTTAAATTGTATTCGATAGTAATTTCGTTGAGATATGATACTCGAAAATTTTGGCAATTACAATACTTCCTTTACTTCGTACAAGTAGATAAAAATAATGAGCAAAATTTGACCCACTTTTCAAAAAGGTTCGCCATCGCTGCTCTATGACGATTAAGCACCCTTACAGAAGATCAAAATTTTCAATAGCTAGTTTTACATAAACATCTCTGTATTACCATGTTTTTGTTTCTTCTTTCTTTTCTTTTCTTTTCTTTTTTTTTTTTTTTTTTTTTTTTTTTTGTTAGGATGTTTTGACTTACAAAACGAAATACTGGATTTACTAAAGAAAATATTAGCCTTAGTATTAGATGATCCATTTTTATAGTTTACACAATTATATATTTATAAAATATTATAACGAACCACTTGAATAATTTCCTAATGGAATGCTAAATCATTTTTAATGTAAGTGAAGTCCTTTGATTAATATGGATATAAAAAAACATGTTAACCTATAACTATAAAAAAACTTATAACTATAAAACATACATAACTATCAGATAAATAGCATATAAACTTATCAGAGATTGAGCAAATCTTACATAAGATCTTAATTGCCTTGAATGATAAACTTAACAATACATCATCAGAATAGATTATTTATAATAGCCTTCATGCATGGAAAAAATGTTAGAATTTTGGAGTAACATTTAGAGATATTTCTTTCTGCAAGAGAGATAGCTATAACTTCCAAAATTTTTTCTAGTTTTGCCAATTGAATTTGTATAACATCAGAGAGTTTACAATCCTTAAGAGGTTATCACATCTAGCGACGGTCCCCACTAGACGGGACTTTTCTGAGAAACGAGATTCTTGTACCCTTGGTTTTAACAGGAGGATTCCTAGGAAAAAAAAAAAAAAAAACTCTTCCGCTGGAAGCGAAGTCGTGCCTAGCTACGGAAACGATGTTTCGGCTACGCTGGATATTTTGAAACTTCGCTGAAAATGTTCCATCTGCAGCTCTGTCCCGGGTAGAGATCAACCAATCAGATTAAAGTTCTGCTTCTGAATGATCACGTGATCCTAATCTGAGCGATAATCCATTACTGTTTGGCGTTGAAGTCTGTTTCGTAAGTGAAAACGGTAACCTAGCTACGTAGGTTTTGCGGAAATGTCCCTTTCAACGTCTAGTCCCCCGTAACGGAAGCATATGTGATAGGGACTTTACAGCACCTGTAGTGGTACGTTTGTTTTAAAAAGCTGATGCATTATAAAGTCTGATAAAAAAATTTTAGCCTTTCCTTTGAATAAGTTTTGAAGGCTCCACAGTGATGTATTAAGCTTTTATTCCTGAATTTGAAGAATGAGCAAAAATTCATTAGGGGAATCTAGATTTCATTTTGTAAAATGAAACCTTCTCAATATAGTTGGTTAGAACATTAAATAAGGGTTTGTTTTGTTTTGATAATGATAAAGCCCTCCAGGGCTATCTGCCTAAGGGAAGGGAGGCCTTCGTGGAGGACATTCTAAGGGGAGCTGGCTTGTTACATATGGGATAAACAACAAAAATGCCCAGGCAGCCAACCCGTTCGCCGGGATTCGAAGCCCGGACTGAACTAGCAGACATTGACAAAGGGAGGATAAATGCATAGTGTCATATCTTCCGAAAACGTTTCCGATGAATAGATTGAGAAATTAAATAGCGTTGAAAGAAAAATTACAATGAAACAAAAGTGGAAGATCAAATGATACCGAGAATGATGAAAATGGAATGAGTGATAAATGAATAGCTATATATTTGGTGACTTTGGAAAAAAAGAAATAAATTTTTTCTTCAAGATGTAGTCTCCCAAAATACAAGTGAAAATATTTCTTACATTTTTCACTAAAACATGAATAAATATTAAATAATCTAAAAATATTATTTCATTTTCACATTTGAAATATGTTTGCTATTTAATCAATATTGCTTTTGTAAGGATTTTTGATGATGTTCTTTAATTCTTGATCTACCTCCGCATATCTATCACTTTCAAAGATAAAGTGAGAACTAGAACTTTCTTTCGGGAACGTGAAAAAAAAAAAAAAAAAAAAAAAAAAAAGATAAAGAATAAAAAAGATAGAGACATTTTCCCTGTTTTGTTGAAATTTTGCTGCTCTTCCATCCGTCTCACTTGCGTGAGCTATTTTGCAACGAAATTTCGAATTGAAACCGTATCATCTCATGTTTGCTGTTCCAAGAGAATGGTTTCCTAATCCGTAGCATCATTAGTGAACAGGTTTGGATATATTTATTGACATAAACACCAAAACAATGTAGTTCTTTTTAATTTAATGCTTAATAACCATTCGGTACCTTGAATAAATTTAGCATTAAATGTTTCAGCACATTCTATCGAATATATTCAGAAAACATTTTTTTTTTTTTTTTTTTTTTTTTTTTTTTTTTTGTTTGTTTGTTCAGGAAGGGAAAAAAAGATATTTTATGAAATAAAAGTAAATGATTAAAAAAGGAGCATTCATTTTTTTTTTTTACAAAATTTTAAAGAGGGGAAAAAACATATTTATCTCCAGCGCGCGAGACTCTTGCCGTTCGGTAATTATCTTTCAACTTTTTGTTAATTATTTATTTCATAATAATATAAAAAGTACAGTCAAAATTAATAAATTTACATCACATCGCACCCCAAAGGGGCTTTTTTTTTAACGCTTTGAGTGTTACCTTTATTTATTAAATATCATAGTCATCGCACTTAAACCATAAAATTCATTTCAACAGCAATATCGCAAAATAATTTTAAAAGGAACATATCTTTGGAATTACCGATACACATTCTCGCGCACTGGAGATAATTTCTTTTGTACAATGTTGCCATTCCTCGCTTTCAAATCGTTGAGTTTGTTAATCAAAAATTCGTTAATTTCTGACAAAATATGAAATAGATAATAAAACAAATTCTAAATTAGGACTTCCAAATGCTCATATTCGGTGGAGGATTACGTTGTTCAAAATTTGATTTTTCTAGGTACCGTCGTTTTAACACAATACGAGAAACATAGATGTATTTATGCAGATTCTTCATTATTTAATTTCTTTAAATATAATACAGGGCTTTAATATTTGGTGGCAACAGTTTGAAAAGTGAATCAACGCAGAAAGTGAATCGATGCAAAATGCCAAAACGAAGTTAATATCCCTTTGGGATAATAAATGATAAAAATACTTCTAAAATGATGTCACTGACTCCAACACTATTAGGAATCCTTTTCTGAAACTGCTCGTTGTCTGGTAGACATTATTGACAAATTAGTTGATCTCATTTGTTGCTGGAGCTTTTAGCTTCTTTGAATTTTTTAAATTGCAATGGTTAGCGAGATAAATATAGGTTAGAAAACTTTTTTTTGCTTAAAGTGAGGTAGACATAATCTTTTCTGTAAAGTCTAGCGCTATTTTGCATGAGCCAGAAATGGTGGTCACGTGGAGTACCTTTGAGGTTAACTAGGGACTCTACAAGGCGTGTTTCTACAAGTATTTTAATTCGCAACTTTATTGATGATTTTTATTAGTAACGTTAATAACAAGTATTTTGATTAGTGACTTTAAGATTAAGGTAAGCCTAACGTTCCAGATTCTAAAAAGCACAAGGAGCGCTTCAAACTCTTACTTCATCTAGACTGCAGAGGAGCTATTTTTGCGATGTTGGTGTTTTCTAGATCTTAAGACCAAAATTCTCCCAGTTGATGAATTTTCAGTGAAAGTAGGCTTTTGTAGCCAAATGTTAAACAGCGTGGCCTCCCTTCTAGAAATGAAATAAGTCATTGTTTTGTTAACGTGAATCTTTTCTCATTCTGAGTATAGTAAATAATTTAAAATTTCTGGTCTATAATTCCAGATATATGAAGAATCCGATAAAAAATAGCTCCAGAAATGCCTGAGTCAATAATTGCAGTTCCATAAGTTATTGTAACTCTTTATTACAGTTCGTGCTTTAGATCCACTTGCGCCAACTTGTTGTATTAGTAATAAGCTTGCGGTATAGATTGTGTTGGGGAAGGTTTCAGAAGGTTCCCTCAGAAAAAAAACTGATTTCTTATAACTCTGCTCCAGTTTTCTTGCATTATTTGAAACTTAATTTTGCAAAAGTTAATAAATAATTTAAAACAGTTTCAACTTCTTTGCGTCAGTCATATCTTTTTGTCTGTTTAAAAACTGATAATCATGAGATTTTGTTAAAAGTCTTTCAGTGTCCAAAATTTTAATTGCCTTAATTCAGAACACCACTTGCCTGAGACAACCGTACAGTAAGGAAGATAAAAAGTGACTGCATCCTTAAAAGACAGCTCGCGAGTCTTACTATAGGATTCATATGATGGACATAGATTTCTAAGAATTCAGCGCTCTAGGCCTGAAAATGTCCAATAAATGAATTGGTCGATTGACTGTACCGAATATACCGGGATTTGATCAAATCCCGGTATAACGAACTTCAGGGGATCGGTAGTCTGACGCGTTACATCCAATCCTATTAGGAAAGTGAATTCCCTCACAAAAACATGTAAAAATTCAACAGTGAATGAAGGAACGGAAACTGATTAACTTTATCACATCTGCCGCCCAGACGGTACAGTGGTTAGGGGATCCGACTGCGATACCAAAGGGCCCGAATTCGATTCCCAGAGAAGGCATGGTTGTAACTGTCAGTCTTCCCTTCATAGGAGGCAAAGGTAGCCTACCTATTAGGTGCTTCCATAATAAAGTGACCCACACCGCTTCTGGCACTTAGTAGTGGCCAATGTCTATGGACTGATTGGGCACGGAGGTAAGTCTAACTTCCTACTTCCATGGGATTGGGATTGGGCCTGCTATTGGGGGGGGGAAGGTGTGAGGAGACATTATCTCATCTACCAAAGAAAATGAATAATAATTTAAAAACATCATATTAAAATTGAATTGCAATTATCTTTATGGAAAACTACTAAACTTGTTTTTCGTTCTATTCTAGTCATTAGGTTCTAGTCATCATTAAGTCTGGGGGGGGTCCCCGAAATCCTGAAGGAGCATAAATTTCAGTTTTTGCTATTGTGATTAACTCTAGGAAATTTACATAATATATATATATATATATATATATGTATACTTCGGTTATCAATTGAAATAAAATATTACTTGCCTAAGCTTGCTAATTAACAAGTAAAAAAAAGTTAAACAGAAACATTATCTTATTAACTTTTGTAATCAAACTATCTCTCCTCAGAGAAGAATTTACAATTTTTTTAATCTGAAGAATCGGAGTTTTGTAGTATTTTCTAGATGAGCTGTTATCTCAAGCACTTTTCATATAGATTTACAAACTAAATATATATTTTGTTATATTTATTATTTATTATTTCAATATATATATATATATTGATGCCATATATGATTTAATCTTCCCGTCAAACTGAGAAGCATGCATGGTACATGTCAATTTAAAGGAGAAAAAGAAGTTATTCCGCAAATTTTCTCGTCTAGACTTTTAAGTCATAAATTTTAAAAATAGTATTAATAAAAATAAAATGAAAAAAAAAAAAAAATTCTGAATATTTTCGAAGTACCTTTCCGACTATTGGGGGGGGGGAGGATTTACCAAATTATAAATATATCTTTATCAAAGAGGTATCAATGAGTGTCTGCTCTAATTACGCTCTGTACGATTATGGTTTTCGAAATAAATGATAGTTTATGTAAATCTTAACATAATAATATATGCTAAAAATGCATTCAAATAGTACCAGGTCGGAATCCATAAATCCTCAACAAATTCATTACATTTCCACGTCAGCAGCAATATAATTTCCCCAAAATTAATTGCTTCAGACAAACACTAAGAAAATATTATACCCTCTACTTTTTTTATTAGGATCTTTTAAACGAATGGAAATGCACATTTTCACGAACACGCTTGAATGCTTTGAAAAATTATTTTGGAAAAGAAAGCTGAGTTCACTTAAATGGTAGTTATCTCTAAGCTCTTTCTCTGATAGGCAATTTCAACCGCACATCAATAAATCTAATCACTCACTTCCAGCCATGGCATTAATTTACTCGTATATATAAAATATTAGGCTATTATTTGGCATTAGGCAAAATTGTCTACGAAAGAGTTTTGCTGTACAGGTTATCAGAAATTAATAGTAAAACCAAAGATTTCGTAAGAACTGTATTTAATGTCCGCGAGTTACTGTTAGGGAAACGAAAATTCGTGTTCATCACTGACATAGCGACGTAAATTTTCAATATTTTCTTTCTCACGCAACCTAAAATGATACACGTTTTAAAAGGGAATTGTTCAGTTTCAGCTTCATCATTTTTCAGTTTCAGCACACATTTTCAGTTGTGTATGGGACATTCTCTTGCTGAATATAATTTGGGAATTCCCCCTCTCAGAGCAGGAGTTTTAGAATCCTGGAATTATTGATTATAGTTTCAAATGTTTTTCATCACCAGTATTTCATTCATAAAGCAGTAAAGTTTACGAGCCATGGAACAATCGTCTTTTTCCTTACAAAGATAGCAACATATGTCTTGATATGTGACTAGTATAGGTGTACAGATACGGTTTCTGGTGGGGATTCGAAGCCAGAACTTTGAATATCTTTTAATCAAGCTCCATTTAGGGCCTGATTATCACTTGAGCCCGCTTGCATACATTTGGAACACAATCCAATCTCGAAAGGCTCGCAAGCATTGTACATGAAAACGATTGCAGTGGTATACTATAGAAGCACCATTAGAAAAAGTCGTCTTAGATATTCTAAATCATTGCTTCTCAATTAATTATAGCAGCAAAAGGCAAAAATTATATATTAGTTGTAATGGGCTATTTTCTTATTCGCGGAAGTTTATGCCATTCGGAAGGAGAAGTTATGTGTCAGAAATTCAAGCAAAGAATTGTATTTCGCGAATTCTGAGTACCTAATCCGCGACATGAAAATGCACAGATAGCGGCTGCCACACGATCATATAATTTTAATCTGCCCGTAAACATAATATAACCAGAGATATCAGGAACACCTTTATTTCGAATTAACTTCATGCTCAAAGCCGGAGGACTTTCTGAAGCTCTTTCCAAATCGAAACTTCTGGCACAAAAGATCTCTCGAAAACAATTCACGGCTTCATTCTCCGATTTTAATTGAAGACCACTTCTCTAACTCTTGCACGGCATAACTTATAGCATTATCAATATTGTGACGGCCACTTATCGTAGCCAATAAAACCCAAATAAGTCATTGGCATAAGCTTGAATACTAACCTACCTTCCGCTATAACACTTCTACTGCTATATCCGTCGTAATACTTCACATTAGCGGGCCTGATATTAAACGTCGGGGACAACCCCGTTGATAACTTATATGATACCATTCATTATCATCGTCAATAGAGAATTTTATATTATTCAGGAAATTATTCGTCAGTCGAATGATATTTCTCGGACAATTCATGTCTTTAAATTCTGTTAGCACAAGCGGCCCCCAAACATAAAAGTATTCTTTGCGTCTAAAGAAAAATTAACAGTATGTCTATATTCCCTCCTATTTCTAAGATTTTTCAGAAATTAAAATTAAAATAATTCTTAATAATTAATTAATTCTTCTCGGCAAAAAATCACATTGATTCTTATTTAGAGGCTAATTGACAATAAATAATACTACAGGTTTGCCCCAACAGGGCAATAAACAAATGGGACGAAATGAGGAAAGATCATCTCTATCTTTTTTTCTTCTTCATTAAATAAAACTAGCACCAGCTCTTCAAACAGTTTGAAAAAAATACTTGTATGGAGATATTTATATAAAATATCCAAGAAGAACTTTTTATTACAACTGAAGAATTCAAAAATAATTTCCAGAGATAGACCATTTTTACAAAGTTCCAATTTTTATCCTTATTCTACACATTAAAAATAGACTCAGAATCATCCAAATTAAAATCAAAATCATTTGCCTTATCAGGCGGTATCTTAAAGTAAATATTGCTTGAAAATGATCAGGCAAGTTTTCATAAATGTCATCCGCAGGAAAACGATAATTTAAAAGATTTCTGTATTTTTAATATAAGCCCCACCAAGATTTCTCAAAGGTTTTATTTGAAAAACTGGTTTACATTTATGACCAAGCAAGTCTTCATAACTTTCATCTGCAGGAAAGTGATAATTTAAAAGATAATACACCGTCTCTTCTGAATTTTTAGTATAAGCTCCATCAAGATTTCTCATAGGTGTTACTTGAAAAACTGATTTACACATACTAGTAGCAATATAATATGAAAAAGCAAATGGCTCAATAACGCTCAGTGTCTCACACAGATCTTCCCATGACTGCTTTTTATTCATGTTCATTTCACATTTATATTCAGCAAGCTTCCTCTTAAATTGAACCTTCAACATAATCTTTCCAGTTTGGTTATGAATGCAACTCTGAAAGTTTCTTATAGGAGCTTGACTTCGCAGTATAGCCAACATTTCAGTCAACCAATACACTTTGATTTACATCATGTTCTCTTTTATTTCTCCTACATATATTCACTATTTTACTTACGGTATCTTCAATGAAGAGATTTAAATCAGAAATATTTTCCAAATTATGACTAGAAATCCGTTCACCAAACTTATTTAATTATGAACGGAATTGGATTAGCCAGTTCAGATCTCTCACATAGTAATGCCCCCAAATCCTTTCTCCAATACTTTTATGCCGAATATCAATCTCAATACAGCAATGATCATTACAAGAGATATCCAAGGAAAAGATCAGTTCAAAGAAAATGTTGCATTTACAATCATCAGATCAATCCAAGAATTATCTCTAGCACCAGAAAATGTTGCTGTGCTACATGAATTTTTAAGAACAGTCAAATTAATAATGGCCTCTTCCTTTGGATCGATAACAGCATGATAAGGACCCATAAGAGATTCTTTAAGTTAAAATTACTACAAATAATTATTTTAGATCCTTCATTCGAGTTAATAATGCTATGGATTCCATACAAATAGTCATCAGTCGTCTCACTGGGAGGATACTGAAATGAAAACGGTATCTTTATTATTTATAGACATTTTTATTACATTTATTGTCACAAAATTAGGTAAAGCAAACAAAAGCATTGCAGGATTGCTATCAAACAGTATTAGTGCAACATAAGAAAAACAGAATGCACAAAATTTCACCGGAATTCCCTAAATTTTAGTTTCCACCACATAAGGTCCTATAAGAAAGCAATATTATAACCTCATTCCCAAACTTTAACATAAAACTGATTAGCGAAGCCTTCGATTTGATGTAAATTAATTTGAACCTTTCTTATATCTTTATAAACCACATTAGCCATAATTCATGAGATTAATCAAGAGATCATGGGCAATTTTTATCTAAACTGGAATGATAAATGAGAAGTTTTAGTTTATATTTATCATTTGCTTCCTTACAATTAATACATTTTGGAGTTGCCTTACGCTATCAATGTTTGTGTGTAGTAACACCATATCTAGCACAGCTGTATAACTCTGGACATTTTCTCTGAAAGTATTCATGCTTTGAACATTTAAACATTGCGTTACTTTCAAATACTCTTTTATTCTAAGGTGAGACCATCTTATATTAAGCTTTCCAACCTTCATTAAATATTTGGACTTTTTTTTTTTGCATCTATGTTGGCAAAAGAGTATACTTTATTACTTCAACCTGTCATTGAAAATTTCAACCTCAAACCACCATATTCAAAGACTATGTTTTGATCTCTAATCCTCACAGCAAGCTGTTCACGAGAAAAATCAGTGTCCACATTATAAACAATTTTTGGATCTTTCTTAGTAGGTCGTTGTGTCACAATATCATTTCAAGTAACTCATTCGATTTTATCTCTGTTTCTAAAGTTCCTAAATCCGAAGCCTTTGAACACTCTACCTCTATTTATCTTTTAAAACTTTTTCATACCAATATGACATTGTCTAGGATTGATCGAATCCACAATTTTATTTTTAATCTGCTCGAGGTGATACCATCTTTGCTTGGACAAAGATCACCAGACTTACTTTTACTAGTAGATCTATCACGTCTTTTCTAATAGATCGCTTGTAAAAATCTCTTTGGATCTGAGTTTCTTGCATAACTCATTTTTAGGTTGGCAAAATCGCTGATCCGCTGCTATAGAAAAGACCCTTTAGCACTGTATTTTCAACATTCTGTATGACCAATGTATAAACAAATCTGCTGTGCCACTGATCTTATTTTTGCTTTTAAATAAATTTATGACTCTACTTGAGGCTACCAAATTTGCATTAAGTGAGCATTTTGTAATAAATCGTTAGAGTCCACCGGCTTTGTCTGGACGTTTTGTACGTTATTTTGATCCACTATCCAGCCAGTACTCTGGAGTTAGCAATGCAAATCTTCTACTACCGAGTTTTAACCCTTTCAGCTTAGAGAAGAGAGATGTCAGACCACGTCAAGGTACACAGCAACTGGGGAACTTTGTTGAAAAAAATATATAAATACAAAAACGCTTTTAGAATAGAAAAGTTTTCGCTATATCAAGTCGCTCCACAAATATTTCACTTGGGGAAAGTTAAAGGTAATGGTAATGGTAATGATATTACATACGTGTTCCGCTATCTTATTTCGTTAATCACTACAAGGACTGAGCCCAACTGAGAAGTCTCTATGTTAGGCAGGAGGTGGGTAGTCCAGTCAAAGGTCCTCTAGAGGTAAGAAGTATGCTAATTATGCTACCCCCAGGCCGCCTAAGTCCGAGACGGCAGACAAGACCGAAAAGTTTCTCTCTAGGCACTACTGAACTGGGCAAATAAGCTTACCACTCCCAGCATTCAGACCACAGTGGTGGGCATATTGAAAACCTGGCAGTCTGACTGGTCGAGAAGATTCTCCTACCAGTACTAAGTGGGCTAAGACCCATCCCCTGTGGGCCAATCACATCAGACGGAGTATAGAGCAATGATCTCTCTCCACACCTGAGGTTCCTCCCACAGTCTCTGATGGGTCAGTCACCTGACGATGTGCAAAGTTATTATCTCTTTCCTCACAGGTTCGGAGTCTTCACCAATACCACCTTAGTCCAACCATATAGGACGATCTTGCCTTGGGGTTCCAGAACCGCCAGGCTCATGGTTTTATCCCCCGGTGTCAAGACGTCTAAGGTACAGATCCAAACCAGTACAATAAAGCACTTCCGGAAGAGAGGAGTTAAAGGTAAGAAAACATGTTTACATATGCAAGTTATTTAAGCTTCACTATGTACAAGTGTGGCGAAAGAGCAAGGTAGTGGGTTCAATTCCCTGGTAATTCATTTGACACAAGTGGCTGTGACTAAATTCTTGTGCAAAGAGAAGGTATGTAGACAGTAGCATGCAAACTATTTACAAAGACGCCTGTTTGAAAAGGAGGAGACAAAAACACGAAATACAGAACAGCTTAAGATCGAGCAGGTTATATGCCATGATCAGCGAATAAAACATGCGGTCTGCGTAGAGAAGGGTGAAAAACATTTTCCTGTCCATTAGTTCATAGTTTCCTGTTCATTTGTCCATGAACGTCGACTCCATGTCCATCATTCTGCAATTAACCGATTAGCTACCTGAAATTGCATGCTTAGTGGCTGTTAAAGCATCTAACAAGAAGTGGGGGAGAAGAAAGAAAGAAAGGGGAAAAAAGATGTCATCTTTTTTTCATTCTTTCCCTCTAGAAGAGACCGGCATCATTGCAGATGAAGAAGTCTGATGCCGTTATTTTGATTCAGCAACTAAACGGATGAGGATGCAAACTGCTAAATCTTTCCCGTGCTGGCCATATAAAGCACGCCTTTGGCAGCAACTCATGATCTCACACTGCTAGCTGTTAAATTTATAAGATTTTAATAAACATCTCTCAGTGCGATGTTTTGAAAACAATAACTGTAAAATAATCATAAAAGTATATTAAACTGGCAAAATCAAAAATAAAATTTAAAAAAATGAATTTGTTGTTATCTGGTTCTCAGAAACATTAAAAGCTAACGTAAGATTGTTAGAAACTAGGCTGTGCAATGAAGAAATAAAAAAATGCTTTTAGAGAGATATTCAACTCCTTCCCTCAACGGTCAGACAACTGCCAAGCATTGGTTGTATTCGGCCAAGCATTCGTTGCATTCGGCCGAGCGTTCGTTGGTTTAAGCTTTCCTAAAGCCTATTGGTCATATATTTACTAGTCATGCCATCAAACCTATTGGTCATATCATCCATGGTGCACCATAACCTATATTGCACCCACAAGAAATGGAGATACATAACATACATACTTTTATGCTGAGGTGTCTAATGAATTCAGTTGAACTAACTTCCATGCCATCCAAGCTGAAAATTTTTAAATGCAGAAGGAACACAATTTAGGAAATAATGAATTTCTTGATAACTAGAAATGCTCAGAGCCAATAAATATTTGTGGATCATAGTGGGAACATAATTTTCGTTACCTCTGTATCAATTTTTAAATTTGATTCTGAGCAAATTCAACAATTCACCGTATTGGAGGGAGAAAAAAGGAAACTTCACCGTCCGTTCAATCTTCTGATTTGAAGTCAGACGCCTTATCCATTAGGCCACGCGGACGTTGGCTTTAGTCCGATTTTCAGACAGATTAGCCTAATGAATGGAATAACCTTGATGCGAAGCCATTAATCGTAATGAAATAAAGAACATAACTTCCAATTAGGCGTGGTTTGAATGAATTTCTGGTGTATGTTTGAATTTTGTTCCCAGTATTAAAAAAAGTATGCTATAAATCAAAATATTGTGACAGCGGCGAAAATCCCAATAGTTGTACAACGTTTACTTTAAGACTAGATTTCAGATGGTGTTCAAGCATAAGCCTTCTTCTACTGGCGGCCAAATTACCGCTGTCCTACCGATTCTGATAGCAAGTTCTTCTTTCATGAATGGGATTAAATGTTTCTTCTTACATCTGAAGTCATTCCAAATGTAACTAGAAAAAGTTGATCATAATTCTAATGCTGATTTTGAGCCGTAACGCTGTTCATATAGTACTTATATTTGTTCCTTACAAACTAAGATATCTTTGAGAAAGTATTCATTGAATATGTAATCATATATATTGTTTCTCATGAACAGGCGTATTTTTAATAGGCATTGAGGATTTTGGTTTTAAGGCCAAATCTATTGCTGTGAGCCATGTTTAAAACAAATAACTGAAAAATGTGCATTCAAGTTTTTGCAGGTCAATATTTTAAAACAGAATAGGGAGATTTATCACTGAAGGAGCTAAGTTCTATTTATGATTTTCGGTAGTCTTGTAATTAAAGGAAATATTTTACATCCAAATATATTTTCATGATTTTGACCTTTTTATTTTGTTCTTACAAGTTCTTACCTTAACCATGTAAATATGAAAGTATTTAATCACGTTTTACTATTGGATTTATTGACTTTGGAAAAAAAAAAAAAAAAAAATTATCTAGTGTTTCCGAACAAAATTTTCCCTATTAATTGTTTATTTGTCAGTAATTCCAATAGATGGCGACACCAACAGAAAGGAAAGTTTTCTGAACAGAAATATTCTATGACGTGCGTCTCTCTTTCTAAAAAGCGAAAACTGATATCAGAGAGGTGAAAGGGAAGAGGCAGAGGAGTCAGAACACATCTATAATTCGCGAGGGCTGATGGACAGAAATGCTTCGTGGAGCAATTTCTAGGGAAAACTGGCTTGCATTAGCGTTACACATGCCGAAGACCACGAAAATTTGCCAGGCAGCTAGCCATGTACGTGGCGAGTCAGTATCGAAATACAAGTAATCAGCGGTCTTAACATTTCGGCTACTGGTGGGGTTTCAATAAGCACAAAGTTTAATTAATTGATTTCAAAAAATTTAATTAACGAGTGTTAGAGACTATTAACGGAATATGATTAGTGTTTAAGAGCGTCTTATGTTTTCGAGGGCCCAGGCCTTATCTTAACGCCTGTATTTTTCTCATAAAAATAAACAAAAGTAAGTGTTTATGGTGATTTCCGGTTATGTTTTTACCACCAATCCTCGAATTCCATGTCACAGATTATGTTCGTACTGCATTAATATAAATATTAACAAGACATAGTGCACAATAAAAATTAAGCTTTATTTAGGAACATCGCGCACACTGCCCGACAGCCTGCCTGTTTCGCTCTGCTCGCTACTCGTAAGAAAAACTTCTCCTCTAGGGTTGCCACACTTATCGGAGGGCGCAAGGCGCGCTCCTTATCGCCATCACCACAGAGTTTCCCCCCAGTTCCTTTAATGGCTATTCAAAGGAACGACATAGGTTATGAAATTATCTTAGAGTATCCGTGCTGTCGGGTATTTTTTTTTATGATTACAAAATTAGAATATAAAATTAGAAAAGATCAAAATGCAATTCAATATATAACAAGGTATTGACACATATAATAAACATGAAATAACAAGAAATATGTTAAGATATGAATTTTAAAAGAAATGTTTTAAATTGTTACGTAAGAAGCAAGTTTCTTAGGGAAGTGAACATGTCTTCCCGATCTGGTGACAGTTTGTGTCTTAGAGAGTTCGTTTGCAGATTTATTCTGCTGAACTGTCTTTTAGTCTTTATTTGTTTTTAGTTCAGGCGAATTAGAGTCCGAAAGCAAATAGGCTGGTTTCACACGGTCTATAGACACAGTAGATTTCAGACCGTTAACATCAATTGTGAAAGTTTTGTCTGTTCTAGAAAGGACTTTATGCGGACCTGTATATGGTTGGCACAGAGGTGGCTTTACTCGATCGACACGTAAGTATACATGTGTACACGACTTTAAGGTAGCACTTACGTAACATTTTTCTTGGCAATGTGCAGATGTTGCTATTGGATTCAACTGTTGCATTCTATGCCGAAGATTCTTGATAAATTGTGTGTCATACGGAGATATCTTAGATGACGTTATCATATCACTAGGCAGCTTGAGAGTTGTGCCGTACACCAGTTCAACACAAGATGACTGTAGATCTTCCTTTACGGCTGTCCGAATACCAAGCATAACAACTGGTAGTGTTTCAGTCCAGTTATTGGTCTCGTGAGCCTTGAGAGAAGATTTTAAATATCGATGAAATCGTTCAACAATGCCGTTTGACATTGGATGATAGGCTGTTGTTGTGATTCTGTTCGTACCCAAAATGCGCGTGAATTCTGCAAAAAGTGCGGATCTCATTTGAGAACCTTGGTCTGTTGTTATGATCGATGGGCAGCCAAAACGAGATATCCAACAGTTGAAGATGGCTCTGCAAATGGTTTCCGTTTTCATATCCGGGATGGGAATGGCTTCAGGCCATCTGGAGAATCTATCTATTAGAGTCAAAAGGTACACGTTGCCTTCTGATGGAGGTAACGGTCCGACGATATCCATATGGATTTCTGAAAAACGTGCATCAGGAAGAGAGAATGTGCCCAGTGGTGCTTTAGTATGCCTAGTAATTTTCGATTTTTGGCAAGATTCACAGGATTTCACCCAATTTTTGATATGACGTTTCATATCGGGCCATACATAACGAGAACAAATAAGCTTCGTAGTAGCTGCAATTCCTGGATGTGACAGATTATGCAGATGATTAAAGATGAGTCTGCGAAAGGAATTTGGAACAAATGGACGAGGAATGTCTGTTGATATGTCACACAGAATATTACCATCAGAATATTGGCACGGTTTAAATTCCAGTTTCAAAGATGATGTGTTGTTTTTGAGAAGGTCTTGTACCTCCGGATCATGCCGTTGAGCTTCCGAAAATTTTTTAAAATCCAAAAATGGAGATTTTGTTATGGAATCAATTTCGATTCTTGAAAGAGCGTCAGCAACGACGTTTTTTGAACCTTGCACATGCCTAATATCAGTAGAGTACTGAGAAATAAAATCTAAATGGCGCAATTGTCGAGGTGAACATTTATGAGGGTTCTGTTTAAAAGCGTATATTAACGGTTTTTGATCCGTATAAATTATAAAATTTCTGCCCTCTAACATGTGTCGGAATTCCTTAATTGCAGAATAAATAGAAAATAATTCCCTATCGTACGCGGACTATTTCTGTTGACTTTTACTGAGTTTCATAGAGAAAAATGCTATAGGTTCCCATGTTTGTTGAGACAACTGCATAAGTGTGCCGCCGATTGCGACGTCTGAGGCATCTACCCAGATGCTTAGCTGGGCTCCGGGAATAGGGTGTCTCAAAAGGGTAGCCTGAGCAATGGCATTTTTGGCAGCAATAAAGGCTTGTTCAGCATTCTCGTTCCAATTTAATTGTGGGGATGAATCCTGAACACGAGAACGAGATTTCCTTTTATTAATATAGCCTTCTAACAATTTTATTAAAGGAGAAAGAATATGTGCTGCTTTAGGTATGAAACATCTATAAAAGTTAAACATGCCTAAAAATCGGCGAAGCTGAGTGAGAGTGGTAGGTTGAGGAAAATCTAAAATACATTTGACTTTGTCAGGAAAAGGTTCAATTCCGTTTTCACTAAGGTGAAAACCTAAGAAATCAATAGATGTTTGACCAAAGGTGCATTTTGAAACATTTATGCAAAGTCCATATTCCTGAAGTTTGGAAAATAAAGCTTTCAAATGCCTGCAATGTTCCTCAGAATCTTTAGAGGCTATGAGCAAGTCATCGACAAAAGCGTAAACGCCTTCTAAATCCCGCGTGACTTCATCTATAAAACGTTGAAAAGTCGCGGATGCATTGCATGAGCCGAATTGCATACGGATACTTTCGAATAAACCGAATGGTGTGCATATGGCGGTTTTGTGGATGTCGGCTGGGTTAATTGGTATTTGATGGTATGCCTTAATCAGGTCGACATGACTAAAAATTTTAGTACCGTGCAATGCAGCAGTAAAATCGGCTAAACATGGAATAGGGTATTTGTCTCTTATTGTTTGAGCGTTCAATGCTCGATAATCTCCTACAGGTCTCCATTCCAGACTTCCCTTTTTTGAAACCATGTGAAGTGGGGATGCATAATTGCTGCTCGAAGGTCTCAAATGCCCCAATTGCATCATAGTTTGAAATTCTTGTTTTGCTATTTTTAAGCGATCTGGAGCTAACCGACGAGGTTTTGCAACCACAGGTGGACCTTTAGTTATGATATAATGAACGGTGTTATGTTTAACAGGTTGGTTAGGATCTGGTAATCTAGTAACTGAAGGAAATTCTTTTAAAATTTTGTGATATGGTGTATCACTAAATACAGTTTTTACTGAATAAATGCTTGCATTTTTCACGCAACCGACGGTTTTAAAATGCGTTTTTAAATCTTTGAGACATTTGTTTCTGAGATCAGGCACCAATTCAAAGAAATGGAGAAAATTTGCTCCAAGAATGGGTGTACTAACATTTGCTATAAGAAAAGTCCATGTAAACTGTCGTCTTAATTTGAAATCCAAAGAAAGTGTTTTTTGACCATAAACATGAATAGTAGAAGAATTAGCAGCGAAAAGTGTTTGTTGGGACGAATTCCGTTTTTGAGAATTATTTGCTGGAAGTAAGGACACGTCAGAGCCGGTATCGACCAAGAATGAAAGGTTTGTTCTACGGTCACGAACGAACAGGCGACGTGAAACTTGAGGCAAAGAATAAGTCGCCTCTATTCTTTGCTGGTTTCGTTTCCCTGCCATGAACAAGGTTTTGTACATTTGTCATCTCTACACTTTTTCCCAAAACGTCTATGATACCAGCAAACAGAATAATCTCTCCTTTTGGAATTGCTTCTTTCCTTATTGCGATCTCCGCGATTTGGCGAGCGACCACGAGAAAGAGAAATGCGATCAATACGTTTGTTTAATTTTTCTATTTGTTTAAATAATTTATCCTCAAGAGACTGATCGACTGTGCGAGAAACGGCACAAGTCCCTGGGGTTGGATTTACTTCTAAAATTCTGTCGGCAATTTCTGCAGCTTTATCTACAGTTAAATTGGAAACCGCTGCCAAAATAGACTGAACAGTCGAAGGCAAACGTTGAAGGAATAATTCTAACATTAAGTTATCAGGAACATTTAAAGATTCTGCTCGACGTTTCATATTTCTAAGCAAATCGGAAGGTTTTCGAGAACCTAATTCTTCTCCAGATAATAATTGGCGAATTTCTTGCTGAGAAGATTCTCCTGAACGATTTATTAACTCAGTTTTCAGCTTTGCATATGGATCAATAGGGTCTGGTTTCATAAGTAAATCCCGTACTAGTGATGCGATATCTGGAGGAAGATGAGAAACTACATAATTATATTTAGTAATGGATTCTGTGATAGGTTTGGGGGTGGCAAGAGCAAAAGTACTTTCACACATAATAAACCATAAAGATGGGTCTGATCGGTTATAAACCGGAATTTGGACGGCATAATCATAAGACATTGTGCAAGGTTTTTAAGCCAAAATAAAAGCAAAAATTTAACTAAAGAAAATTAAATTAAATGATAAGTAGAAAACAGAATTATAAAATGATCTATAATTACTACTCATCTGTGATCCGGAGGACGAAAACCGATGTAATCCATTACTTCTGGTTTGGAGATCTTGAGTGATGACTTGTAGTCAAAACCGAAAGTGCTTGAGAACTGTTCATACGATTTAACACAGTCCGGGTTACCATTATGGAAATTTCCAGTTATGTTTTTACCACCAATCCTCGAATTCCATATCACAGATTATGTTCGTACTGCATTAATATAAATATTAACAAGACATAGTGCACAATAAAAATTAAGCTTTATTTAGGAACATCGCGCACACTGCCCGACAGCCTGCCTGTTTCGCTCTGCTCGCTACTCGTAAGAAAAACTTCTCCTCTAGGGTTGCCACACTTATCGGAGGGCGCAAGGCGCGCTCCTTATCGCCATCACCACATGTTAAATAGTTTGAACAAATACTGTTAAGGCTCCAGGTTATTTTAATCTTGTACTGATTCTTAATGTGATTGTGTCATGTTTCACTAAATGTTGAGATATTCTTTCTTTATTCTTAAACTCCGAGCAACTGGCTAATTTACTAATTTGCTATTAATTTTCTCGTGTCAGAGATTTAATACTGAATAATTTAAAGACCGCACATATAAAATGCTTACTAATGATTTTAAAATCCCCTCTGTTTTTTCCTTTATAGTTCTGTACTATACAGTAAGTTGCCAAAAACAAATTAATTAAATTTTCTAAAAAAAAAATGCTGTTGTAGTGTATGAGATTTTTTAAGAAAAATATCCATTTTCTTTTGCTATAATATTTATTGTTGTTGTTGTTGTTAATAAAGTCTGATGCAGTATCTATCACAAAGTAATTGACTTGTAATGAGAGTAATTCCCCTCCCCCTCAACATTTTAATGGCTGATTCTCGTACTGATATCGCATCACCTACCAAGTAAACAGCAGTAAAATAAAATTCGTAAAAAAATGCAAAATCAGTAAAAAAATACCAAATGAGTAAATAAGTAAAAAAATAAAAATAATAGAAAATAATCTATTATTTTTATTTCATAATTTGTGAGTAAGTCATTTTCCTCTCGTAAAAATAAGAATAGAACAAAATTAAAGAGTAATAAATTAATTGTTAATCAGAAAATGATAAATAAAAATACTTGGAGGGGGGAAGGGAATCTTGAAGTATGGCTGAAATATTAAAATTCATCATCATTGTCTTTGTTTCTAATGTGCAATAAAATCGTAATTACATTTCTCAATTCATTTGCTATTTTCTCGAAAATTCTCGAAAGTAAATGTAAATTTGTGGAGGATAAAATACACGGCTAAGTAAAGAATTCCGAAAGAGCGCCGACGGTATGGTGTTCGGCGCTCGTCTGCGCAGCCTTTAAGATAATTTTTTTTACATTTTCTGTTAATTGAAAATAATTTAGAATACATTTTAAACTATTGAATTTTATTTTAATCAAAAACATACAAGTTAATTAAATACTTAATTAACTTGTATATTTAATTAACTTGTATATTTAATTAACTTGTATATATAATTAACTTGATATTTAATTAACTTGTATTGTTAACTTGTATGTTTAATTAACTTGTATATATAAAAATTTAATTCATTAAAAATATAATATTTTTTTTTACATCTGAATTTTTTTTCTACATTTTAAATAAATTAACAGAGAAATGACTTCTTTTATTGTCGCAATTGAATTAGATTTTATCGCAACTTTGTATATGGCGTTAAGTGGCGCCTCATTAAAGAAAAAAAATCGAAAATGATTAAATTAATTAACAAATCGAAATTTCATTTCAAGAGTTATCCGTTCAAGAACAGCTACTCAATACGAATCATAAAAATTGTTAGATTTTTTTTTCAAATCTTTTCCATTAAACTTTGAGACTGTTATTAATAAAATTCTGCACCCCCCAAAAAAAACGAGCTTTATAATTGGAAATGTTCTCCAAAGAGCAATATTTAAACAATGAATAAAAGTCCCTAGCAGCTAGCAACAGTTTCGAATATCTTATATCTGCATTTAAAAAGTTTACGTCGAATACATTAGAAATTATAACTTTCACCTGCTTCCTAATTTTTTATGTTAAAATTAAATGCCACACATTTAGTAATTATCATTACACTTCTTTTAATCGGCCGTTATACATGGTAATAGTAGGAACTTTCAAAGAATTCCGAAATATATTTTATTTTCGAAAATACTATTTTACTTTTTTATCGGTAGATGGCGACAGGAAACAGTGATTTTTACAGTAGTACGCTCGTATACGTCTATGTTAAAGCTAATTTGAACATAATCTATGTCCTCTTTAAAGCAGTAATGGCAGGGGCAGTCAATCCTGGGCTGCACATTTTTCGGAGCGACACTTTTCATGTGAAATATATTATAGGCGTTAGTTGTTATATATGTAACTGTAACTGTATCTATTATTATGTTTAACCATAACTGTAATATAGAATAGTAGATGAGTAATGTAGAATAAACGATGTTTGTGTACAACTTGTAATCATAACTGAGCAGTACCCAACACATATAAAATACAACACATGGCGCAGCCCGTCGTTGATTAAAAAAGAAAATCTTTTTTCAAGAACCATGCAGCCTCGGTAAAGATGTTCTAAACAAAAACATCATGGGAAGTTGTTTACTGTGAAATCGAAACTTATATCGCTGGTAAGTGAGTTGTTTATTTTTATTGGAAGTGGCTAAAAATACGTATATATAAACTATTTAATGTCCTAAATTAAATATGGATGGATTAAAGCCACCAAGTAATCTAAGTTTCGAAGGAAATTTAAGCGAAAATTGGAAGAAATGGAAACAAAAATTCCAAATTTATATGTTAGCGTCTGGTGGTATTACTAAATCACCTGAAATTAAAGTAGCTATTTTATTGCATATAATTGGTGAAGAAGCACTTGAAAAATTTAATACTTTTAATTTAAGTGAAGAAGATAAGAAGGATGTTGACAAAGTAACTGAAGCTTTCGAAAATTTTTGCATACCGAAAGCAAACGAAAGTGTTGATAGACATATATTTTTCTGTCGAACACAACATGTAGGTGAATCGTTTGATGCTTTCTTAACCGATTTAAAGAAATTAAGTAGCAACTGTGGATTTGCAGAATTAAAAGATAGTTTAATAAGGGATAGAATAGTAAGTGGAATTCTAAATAAAAATCTCAAAGACAGATTATTAAGGGAAGATCAGTTAACATTGGAAAAATGTATTAAAATGTGTAAAGCTTCTGAATTAGCAGAACTTCAGCTGAAAACTTTAACTGAAGAAAATAAAATAGAAGCTATCAAACGTAATAAATTTCGACCTTCAGAAGAAAAAAGTCAGCCTTGTAAGAAAGACTATCATGTAAAACAAAGTACTAAATCTTCTTCAAACTATCAAGGAAATAAGTACAATAATCCAAAACCATGTAGAAAATGTGGAACTTTTCATAAGTTATACAACTGTCCTGCTTATAATAAGATTTGCTTGTACTGTAAAAAGAAAAATCACTTTTCTAAAATGTGCACTTTTAAAAATGTTAATGTTGTACAGAATAATTTAGAGCATGAGTTACATAATAATGGTAATGAATATATTTTAGGGTCAGTAGAAGATATAAATCCATTTTCTAAAAATAAAACCGAATGGTTTGAAAAACTAAAAGTAAACATATCTAAATATTTATTTGTTAAGTTGGATACTGGAGCTCAGTGTAATGTGCTACCATTGCCTAAATTTAAACAATTAAATTTAAGAGAGAAATGTTTGACTAAATCAAAAGTCACTTTAAATAATTACAATGGTACTACAATTGATGTAGTTGGAAAATGTAAATTATTATGTGAAACATCAAAAGGGAACAAGGATGAAATAGAATTTCAAGTCGTAGCATGTGATAAAAATGTTCCAGCTATTTTAGGGTTACCTACATTGCAAAAATTAAACCTAATACAAAGGATTTGTACAGTAAATCCTGATTCTAACGAAATGTTACCAGAACTTTTAAAAGGATATCAAGATTTGTTTAAAGGAACTGGGAATTTAACTGGATATACATATCATATTAAATTAAAACCAGGAGCTGTTGGTAAAATAGAACCCTGTAGGAAAATTCCACTTAGTTTATTAAATCCATTAAAAAAGGAATTAGCAAGAATGGAAAAAGATGGTATTATAAAGAAAGTTAACCAACCAACAGAATTCGTGAATTCATTAGTGGTAGTAAGGAAAAAGGATGGAAATTTAAGAGTGTGTTTAGATCCTCAGCACCTTAACCAAAATATACTGAGAGAACATTATCACATACCAACCTTTGAAGAAATTTCATCTCAAATGACAAATGCAAAGGTCTTTAGTATTTTAGATGCAAACAAAGCATTTTGGCAAATTAAACTGTCAGATTCAAGTTGTGAATTTACTACATTTAACACTCCGTTTGGTAGATATTGTTTTTTAAGGTTGCCATATGGACTGAGTTCATCACCAGAAGTTTTACACAGAAGTTTTTCTGAAATTTTTAGTGATTTAGAAGGAGTTCAAATATATATAGATGACTTATTAGTTTGGGGTAAAGATAAAAAAGAACATGATTCAAGATTAAAGAAGTTGTTGGACAGAGCCAGAGAAAAGAATGTTAAATTTAATTTAAATAAATGTAAATTTGGGCTGAATGAAGTGAAATATATGGGACATATATTTTCTAAAGATGGTTTAAAACCAGATGAAGACAAAATTAAGGCTATTCTAGATATAAAACCACCAAAAAATGTGAAAGAATTAGAAACTTTCCTAGGAATGATTACATATGTTTCTAGATTTATACCTAATGTATCAGAATTGACATCATGTTTAAGAGATTTGTTGAAAAAACAAGTTATCTGGAACTGGAATGCAACACATGAAAAAGCATTTAGAAGACTAAAAGATGTCTTGGTAAATAAACCAGTT
Source organism: Stegodyphus dumicola (assembly GCF_044657685.1). Classification (NCBI taxonomy): domain Eukaryota; kingdom Metazoa; phylum Arthropoda; class Arachnida; order Araneae; family Eresidae; genus Stegodyphus; species Stegodyphus dumicola. The sequence goes on from NC_140768.1 coordinate 181,167,950, forward strand.
TTACAGTATTATAATATAAACATGCCAGTAGTTTTATCTGTAGATGCATCTCAAGAAGGACTAGGAGCAGTCTTACTGCAGAATAATTTACCAGTGGCATATGCATCTAAGGCATTAACAGATACACAGAAGAATTATGCTCAAATTGAAAAGGAAACTTTAGCTATTGTATTTGCGTGTGAGAAATTTCACCAGTATATATTTGGAAAAAATATTACTGTGGAAAGTGATCATAAACCACTGGAATCAATTTTTAAAAAGCCATTAAATAAATGCCCTGTAAGACTACAAAGAATGCGTATAAGATTACAGCCATATCAGTTTGAGATAAAATATAAACCAGGAAAAGAACTTTTTATAGCGGATGCATTATCAAGATCATTCACTGATAAAGGATCTGATTTCTTTGAAGGAGAAATAGAAGCTCATGTTGGATTAGTTGTAGAATGTATACCAATGTCTAATGGTAAAATGGAAGTTTTTCAACTGGAAACAGAAAAAGATGAAGAACTACAAGTTTTAAGAAAATTAATTAAAACTGGATGGCCAGATGAAAAATGTATGGTTCCAGAACTGGCAAAACCATATTTTAACTTCAGAGAAGAACTATCAGAAGCAAATGGATTAATATTTAAAAATTCCTGTGTTGTTGTACCAAGAAGTTTACGAAAAGATATGTTAAGCAGAATTCATTATGGTCATTTAGGAGTAGTAAAATGCAAGATCAAAGCAAGAGAAATATTATATTGGCCAGGAATGTCCAAAGAAATTGAAGATTTGGTACTGAATTGTCAGACATGTTTAAGTTTACAAAAAGCTAATACTAAAGAACCAATGATATCTAAAGAAATACCTAATGGTCCATGGGAAGTATTGGGAACAGACCTCTTTTACTTTCAAGGAAGGGATTATCTAATAGTTATAGATTATTTTAGCAAATATGTTGAAATTGGACATTTGGAAGATTTGTCAAGTGTAGCAGTGATAAAGCAATTGAAATCAATTTTTGCAAGACATGGTATTCCGAAAATAGTATATTCGGATAATGGTCCACAATATAATTGCAGGAAATATAAAGATTTTGCAAGAAGATGGAATTTTGAAACCAGAACTTCAAGTCCAAAATACCCACAGTCTAATGGAATGGTTGAAAGACATATTCAAACTGTCAAGCGAATGTTAGAAAAAGCTGTAGTTGACAACAAGGATCCATATTTAGTTTTACTGGAATATCGTAACTCTCCTATTTCAGATGAAATTAAGTCACCTTCAGAATTGATGTTTGGAAGAAAAGTAAATGGATTGATGCCTATAAAAGAGAATTTTGTCCAAGCTAAACGATATGAAGACCATAAACAACATTTACTGAAGAGACAAATCTTACAAAAAAGTTATTATGATAGGAATGCAAGACCATTAAAACGACTGAAAACAGGAGATCATGTTTACATAAAAGAGAAAGGGAAAAAACTAAATGAAAGAGGGAAAATTATAGAAGAAGCAGAAAGACCACGTTCATATAGGATTATAAGAACAGATGGAAGAATTGTAGAAAGGAACAGAAGAGACCTTTTTAAAGGAACTAATCAGGAAGAGTTTGCAATACAAAACAACTATGAGAATGAAGTTATAGATGAGCCCGAGATACATGAAAATAATAGGAGCACTTCAAATTTAGATGTGCCTGTAAGTCCTTCAAAATCTAACAGAAGTGTTGTGTCACCAAATAGCAAAAGAGGTATAGTATCATCAAATTTTTCAAATGGACATAACTACGTCACTCGATCTGGTAGGACTGTTAAGAAACCTTATTATTTAAAAGAATATGTTTAATTTTACTACTATTATTATTTTTTATAAAAAAGGGAGATGTTATATATGTAACTGTAACTGTATCTATTATTATGTTTAACCATAACTGTAATATAGAATAGTAGATGAGTAATGTAGAATAAACGATGTTTGTGTACAACTTGTAATCATAACTGAGCAGTACCCAACACATATAAAATACAACACATTAGTCATATCAATAACTGAGATTTAACGGATTATAGCGAAATTCAGTACGGTTACCTACCTAATGGGCGAGATGTTTTCGTGGAGGACTAAAATTCTCCGCGAAGGGCTTAAAAATGGAAAATGGCTCATAGTCACGTTACGAAAGGCGTACTGACTCATATTTACGTCACGCATGCATGAATAAACGTTATACAACCTAACTTACAGAAAGTAAACCACATAAAGCAACTAGCCCGTTGTTTGTGATTTGACTCCACGTCGAACAACCAGTATTCAGCCATCTTATACACTCGGCCATTGACGAGATGAAGATCACGAGATGCCGTATACTGATACCAAATTGAGTCAAAGAGAGAAATGTTTTAACACTGGAGAGAGTATTCAAACAAATTACAAAGAGACTTCAATAGCTTCATTTTCGAGACATAACTTCCTTACTCCATTGACACTTCTGACTAGAAAATGGGAAAAATAGTTAAATTATTATCTTAATGGCACAATAATAAGGAAGAACTCACTGAGAGAGAAAATTTCAGTGCTTTTATTTCTATTACTGTTTGAGAGGTGGAAAGGTTGTCACTTTGAACTTTAACATTTATTTTAAAATATAATTTTCAAAACATATTCCAAATATTGTAATTCAACTTCGAATTTTTTTCACATTTGCTGTAAGCATTACTTGTTGTGAAAGGAGTTTTTCTATGTACAAATTGGTTTAAAAGTACCTATAAATGAGTATCATGTATCTGATAACAATGTACCGTCTAATAAAGCTTTTATTTACTATTTCCTGACTAGCGGAAGTACCCAATGCCAGTTAAGTTAGGTTGAGAGTAATGTATTATTTTACTCATGGCATCATTTCAAAATTTGTATAATACCATATTACACGTCATAAGGAATATGATGAGTCAGTAATGCATAAAAAACGACAAAGAAGCAAAGTAATATTCAATACATGTACCTCAACTGACTATGTAATCATCGAATCATATGGTATATATATATCCATATAGCATATGGAATTGACGTTTGGGACAGCAAAAATAAAAGTAAATGCATCATTATTTTGAGCGATTTGGAACCTACATAAAAACTTCGATAGAAAAATAAACTAATTCTCTCTCAGCAACAATGGCTGTATGCCATTGTTGCTGATTTCAGCACTGTTGGCACTTGAAAAAATGAGGAAGAAAATTAGCGTTTTAAGAGTTTTTAATTAATATCTCTGATTTTAGCTCTTTCTCTTTTTTTTTTTTTTTTTTTTTTTTTTTTCTTGAAAAAATGGACGTCGACCTTTTCCTAGAAAAGAATTTAGAAAGTTTGGTTACGATAGCTATAGCAGCGACTGAGTTATTAGCGAACAAACACACATACTTTCTTCTTTATATATATAGATAAATCCTTTTAGCCCATTATAGATTTGGTTATTTGGTGTGCACGGAGAAGGGCAGCAAATAAACCGCTCCGCTCAAGGTCCTGCTACGCCACTGGTTTGAACTGGACGATATTTGTTTGAAATACGACACAAGCCCTATGAATCATGACACAGTCCACCACATATCTTTATCAGTTTCGAGACAGTGTTATGACCAATTTTGCACATACAGAAATAATTCCACCGTTCTTTCGGAATAATGCTACAACCAGTCACAAGCGAGGTTTTGCTACAAATGTAAAAAGAAAAAAAGGCTTATAAACATTTCGGAAAAAGATATTTAAAAATAACAACATGTTTATTTTTTAAAGTGATATTATTTTAGTTACCAGGAATGGGCGCAGTATAAAAATATATCTCCAGCGCGCCAGACTGTGTATCGGAAATTCTAAAGATATGCTCTTGATGTTGATGTTTTTAGGATATTGCTGTTGAATTGAAATTTATGATTTAAGTGCGAAGATCATGATATTTAATAAATAAAGGTGACACGCAAAACGTTAAAAAAACGGTCCTTTGGGCGTAGTAAATCTGATGCTTTCAAGCTGTAAATGTTTCGAGATTTTATTTATTTTTTTCCTTAAATATTTAGAAAAAGAGCAGTAGGTGGTAACGAATAATGAAAAATTTTTTTTTGGATGACCAGCTTTTATTTATTTCCAAAAATCATGATGATCATCATGATTTTTGGATGACAATCATTATGATATGATTTAATTGCGGGGATTTCATATGCTGAAGATTCTTTACATGGAGGTCCCACTTTGGGAAAACGCACGGATTCAGCTTCTTGAAGTTTTCAAGCATCACGTGAAGGCAAGCACTAACGAGATCATTAACAGACGACTCTTTGCTGAGCACAGGCACAAATATAGCAGTTATCTTCCAGTATACACAGATGGATCCAAGTCAAAAGATCATGTCAGGATGGCATTTGTAATCGAAGATCACATGGAGGGTAGGCGCTTGCACCATGCTTTCTCTGTCTTAACATCTGAACTAACTGGAATATATTATAGTCTATTGTACATCTCAAGGCTCTGCCACAAAAAGTTTACAGTTTATACAGACTCCTATAGTGCGCTTAAATCATTAGAAGCTTTTTCTAACACTCAAAATCCAGTCATAGTGGATATTCTCAAGATACATATAAACTTAACGAGTCGTGGATATGAAATCCTGTACTGCTGGGTTCCCGGTCATGTGGGAATAAAAGGGAATGAGATGGCAGATATCACAGTGAAATGTGTTGTTGAACTGTTCAGTCGCCTCATCCCTTTTGGAGACATCTGTTGTGTAGTCAAAGAGAAGATCTGAAAAAAATGGCAGCAACTTTGGGATGTTCAGCTTCAAGACAAGTTAAGACATGTAAAGCCTAGAATTGAGCATTGGGAATTAACTAGAAACCGTAAGGAGGAAGTTCTTTTGACTCGCCTCAGAATTGGTCACACTAGAGTGACACATAACTACCTTTTAAAAGCTGAGAGGGAGCCTGTTTGTTCAAAATTGTAAAGTTTGTCTATCTGTCCGTCATATTTTAATTGAGTGTCCATGTTTTAATAGTCTTCGTCAGAAATATTTTAATAGCTGTGACTTACCTCTTGACCGTTTAATCGGAAGAGAGGTCAATTATAATTTATTTTATTACTTAAAAGAGACTGGCTTTAACTACCTAATGTAATTTGTTTTGAAGATTGTGTCTTGGATTTTAACATGTGATTTTACCTTCTTTTTATATGACTCATCCTCTAGATTTGGTACATTTGTCCATCAGTTTTTTATTTATTGTATTTTGATTTCATAAATTTTTATCATTTCACCTTGTGTTTGGCGCTTCAAAACCATCTTTGGTTTTGCGCCAGAAACCCCACTCACTCTTTAAATGGAGGTTTCATGGGCCTTCAATTAAGAATATTCAGGACTCCGGCTGCGTCAAAATAGTACGTCACTAGACAGACAGTTGTCCTACTCGTAGCTTTTAGCAATCAATATTCCAACTTTTAGCTGAATCCGTCAGAGTAAATATTATTTATTTAATTCACTTGAGCATCTTTAATCGTTTTTGGAGATCACAGTTTTCATGTCAAAATGAAATTTACATAAAGCTTTTCTTTCTTATCAAGACCAAAACTGTATAATCTACAACTGACTTACGAATTAGTTTCTTTCTTGATTGAGAGTTATAAAATAATTTTTAATCAACGGCTTTTATGGAAAAACTAATTATGCTCGAAACTTGATGGACGTAAGAGTTTGAGAACTCTTAGTGCAGATTAATTCAGGCCAGGTCGGCACTCGTGCGTTGCAGCAAGCAGCGCGATTTAGGAGCGGCAAAAGTTTTAGAATTTAGGCTGAAATTGGGCGATATGACTTATAAGCTACAGTTATTGCATCAGGTGGCAAAATATCTAGGGCCGGCTTTGGAGCTATACCGGTTTATTTATCATAGCGAAGTGCTGCTCTCTAGTATAGACTGATATAATCATCTGCATGAAGCACATATTTAAATAATCAGACGAAGAAATTTTAATTTAAATGTCATCTTTTGCTTTCATTTACAAATATACTAGTTACCATTACTTAAAAAAAAAAAAAAAAAACTATTAGTTTGGCGTAAAATATTTCCTTACGCAAACAGTCCTGTACGAATCGCATATGTCAGTGTTGCCATCTATTGCTTTTGTTGAGAAGTAGAGAGTCGGTTGCGAAAAAACACCACCCATAAATTCGAAGTTAAGGTGTATTGCAAAATCACGAAATTCGATAGGAAAAGATTGATCAAAGTCTTCCGTTTTCGCCCTATCTGTAAAAAAAAATGTTATAGGACACGAAAGAAATTGTTAAGGGTGCATCTGTAAGTAAAATATTTTTTTTAAATTTTGGACCTAATGACAGAGGCTTTCGGCTATTCCACACGGAGTCCAAACGCTTAGCAAGATTCTCTACATTTAATGAGCAAGCATTCAACTTTAGGAAAGGAAAATGAAACTAAGGAATAAAATAAATTAATATATGTCTCATTTATTCTGAGAACAGCAAAATACTCGGAAAAATTTGAATAACAGAGGGAAAAAATTCTTCAGGAAAAGGACTTTTTATGAGTTGTATTCAGTCAAGTGATTTTGAGCTGTACTCAGCTGGTCGCGAAAATTTTAAATAGATCATAAACCAAGCTATGGAAGTAAATTTATTTGACCGTAAAGAATATATTGCTTAAAATACTTTACTGACAGTTACAATATTCTTCGCAATAAATGTTCATCTTCAGTAACAGTCAAGTTACTCACCTTACATTTGTTTCATCATCCCATCCGATTTAATATCACTTTAAACAAATTGTTATTAACTCCTCTCTTTTTTTAATAACTTTAAATTTTATATTTTAATTTAATTTTTACTTCTTTGATATGAATTAATTTACTAATAGTTTTATTTCATTTTTTAAATTTTGCTTAGTTTTACTATTGTATTATTTATTGCATTATGCATTATTATTTTTAGCCCAAAAGGCGTTAGAACAGAAGGGCTATTAATTTCGTTTTGGCATTTTGCGTTGGTTCACGATAAACTTCGGTTCACTTTTCAATCTGTTACCACCAAATTTTACAGCCCTGCATTATATTAAAAAATTATTAATGAAGAATGGGCATAAATCTATGTATGTGTCTCGCATTGTGATAAAACAACGGCCCCTAGAGCCATCAACTTTTGAATAAGGTATATTTCCACTCGAATGTGGGCATCTGGAAGCCCAAATTTGGAATTCGGAATTTGTTTTATTATCGCTTTCATATTTTGTAAAATTTTAACGAATTTTTGATTAACAAACTCAACGATTTCAAAGCGAGCAATGGCAACACTGTATGGAAAAAGAAAAAAATATCTCCATCGCGCGAGATTAAGTATCGGAAATTCTAAAGATATACTCATTTTAAAATTACTTTGCGATATTGCTGTTGAATTTAATTTTATGGTTTAAGTGCGAAGAACATGATATTTAATAAATAAAGGTAACACATAAAACGTTGAAAAAACGCCCCCTTTGGGTGCAATGTAAAATCTGAAAGCTTTGAAATTTTTCAAAAATTTTATTTATTTATTTTCGTTTGCCCCTTTTGACAGCCTTCTATAACGCTATAACACTTCTAATCACAGAAAAAAGCCGTCCTCCCAGCAGCGGAAGTCTTTAATGCCTCTATATACATCTTGTTTCTATGCTATGTACCCTGTGTTTATGAAGTCCCGGACACATTTTGATGTTTAATAACTCATAAAATAATGAAGATATAAACAAGCTTATGGCATTTATTGATGGAGTAACTTACAGTGTCTCACAAAAGTGATGGGACACTTGTGCTTTACAAAAGGCAACTGTAATAAAATAAATTAAAAAAACATGCAAACATTTTTGTGGGTGTGTTTCTTACTTAAATTTAGTAACAATTATTACATAACATACATTTTCTCAAAATATTAAAATATTAATTTAATAAAAATACAATTGTTTAGAACAGAGCAAAAAATGGCTCACATAAGTGATGGGACACCATTAAATACTACTACGTACTACAATAAAAATATTTTTTGGGGTTTGTATTTTTACTCAAAAGCAATTGGCAATAATTTATAAAATCGTCTGCAGTATTTAGCTCCAGTTTGTTTTGGAATTTTTGTGTTTTTTAGCTCTGTGCACCCATGAATGCTAAACGAAAAGAAACTTTGCCTGAAATTCGAAAATTAGTTATTAATTTGCATATTGAACGTGGAAAATCTATTATAGAAACTGCTGAAACAGTTAACTTGAGTCATTCAACAGTTTTCAATATCATTAAACGATATAAAAAAATCATATGATTCATGATAAAATATCTGGCCGACCATCAAAGCTATCTAATGGAATAAAGCAAATTATCGTTCGAAATGTTAAAAAAAATCCAAGAATGAGTGCTCCTAAAGTTGCTGCTCATTTACAAGCATTATATGGAGTAATTGTTAATCCTGAGACTATTAGAAGAGTAATTCGATCTGCTGGATATCATGGTAGAGCAGCCGGGAAAAAATTCTTCGTAAGTGAAAAGAATAGAAAACTCAGACTGGCTTTCGCAAAATCCAACATAAATAAGAATTCTGATTACTGGAATGAAGTTATATTTGCTGATGAGAGTAAATTTAATATATTTGGTTCTGACGGTAGAATCTTGGTGTGGAGAAAACCCAAGGAAGAATTTCGTAAACAGAACTTGGTGCCAACAGTAAAACATGCTGGAGGAGGAGTTATGGTATGGGGGTGTATGTCGTCCGCTGGAGTTGGTAATCTTGTTTTTATTGACAGTATAATGGATCGGTACAAGTATATTGACATTTTAAATAAAAATTTGAAATCTTCAGCACGAAAATTGAACCTTCATAACGATTTTAAATTCTACCAGGACAATGACCCCAAGCACATTACTTTGAACGTTAGACTCTGGCTGCTGTATAACTATCCTGAAATAATAAAAACACCACCACAATCTCCAGACTTAAATCCCATAGAGAATATTTGGCAAGAATTGGAATCAAGAATTCGCAAACACACCATTTCTTCAAAACAACAATTAAAATCGATGCTTCAAGAAGAATGGGGTAAAATCACTCCAGAAATCACAAAAAAATTAGTTGAATCCATTCCAAGAAGATTAAATCATGTTTTAAAAGTAAAAGAAAATCCAACAAAATATTAAAACCTTTTAAAAAGTAAAATTTTTGGATAAATATTTGATGGAAAATTAAGTGTCCCCACTTATGTGAGCCATTTTTTACTCCGTTCTAAACATTTATATTTTTATTAAATTAATGTTTTAATATTTTGAGAAAATGTATATTATGTAATAATTGTTACTAAATTTAAGTATGAAACACATCACAAAAAATTTTTACATGTTTTCTTAATTTATTTTACTACAGTTTAATTTTGTAAAGCATAAGTGTCCCATCACTTTTGTGAGACACTGTATATATTTTCCTTTTCAGGTTTGAATATTTGAATATCTTTACTTTTGTAAATATCGTCTGCGCGTGTGGTTAATTTCAGATAATTTCATTTTCCAGTCTAAATATCTATACTTTTCTAAATATCGTCTGCTTATTAATTGCTTTTTTCTCTCTTTTGTTTTTGGCAACTATTACAATGGTATGAACTTTTTCCTTTAGGGATTTGTAAAGGACAACGTTTACAGGAGGAGAGTATCGAACATTGATGACCTAAAAGCCAGAATTACAACCGCAAGAGCCTCTGTGGATGCCGACATGCTTGCCGGTACCTGGCGTGAAATTGAATATCGAATTTCTCCGTGCGACGAAGGGGGCACACGTGGAAGTTCATTGACAAGGTTCATGAAACTTTTTGAGTCTATCTAACCATTTATGTTATTAATTTTAATCTATCTATTATTTTATGAGTTATTAAACATCAAAATGGGTCCGGGACTTTATAAACACCCTATATGGTCATGTGAAATCAACAGATCCAAGAACATTTATGAAAAAAGAATGGACCGATTAAATATTCTGTGATTATTTTCCCCACTGATGTATCAGTTTACAATGAGCTGAAACAAGCAGTACGTGAAACGCATTCTCATCAATTCGCTTACTATTAAAATTACTTTGAGTGAAAGCAAAAAACATTTTTTTATCTCTTTTAGGAGGAGAAATCAGTAGGAGCTTTATACAGAATTCAGTAGAACAGTTGTAGTTTATCCATTTTTTGTTCGTTGGTTCGGGAGGTCCAAAGTTCGAATCCCGGCGAGAGCATTGCACATTTTCACGCTCCAGCATCGATATAACCTTATAACTCTATAGAGGCATAATCTCTTACTAGACTGAATGTTAAATATCTGTTAAAATTAATGTGTATAATTCAGTCATTTATAAAATACCTTGTTATTTCACGACATAACTGATCAAGTGAGTTAAAGTTTGTAATAAATTAATAATCCCATAATTTAACTAGTTGTTTCATAGAATAACTAGTTATTCTATGAAATTCAAATGACTAGTTATTCTGTGCGTTAATGTTTGATAGGCAGTTAAAGTGTAAAATAAACATATCACTGAATAAATTATACATCATGCAAAATGTTACTTATATAACGTAAAACCATTTGTCTCAACAAGGATTACTATAGTAGCACTTGAATTGCATATAACATTATTTCTAAAATAAATACAATTTTTATTGCCACACGGAATTTTATATGAGCATTTTTTAAATCTCTCAATCTGTACCCAAACACTGAGCTGTAGCAAACGGCATGAGTTATTTTTCTGTATCAGACACTTCTTCGATCTTAACTAGCTTTTGTTCTCAGATGCTGAACTGTATGGAATATACAGAATATATAGGAATACAGAAGTGAATATACAGGAGATGATGGATGGATGAGAGATATACAGAAAGTTTTTACCATTTTTAAGAACGATTTTGACAAAGAATTAAAAAAAAGCAAATATTTTCGGAATAAAAATTTCTGGCAAAAGAAACATATGATTTAAAAATATTTGAAATGAGAAATATCGTCTGCTACTTTTAAATTTATTCTTCTCTCTAAATGTTGCTAGTGAACAAGCGTGGGTTGAAGGATATATTTTTGCTTTTCCGAAAGTAAATGTTCCTGTTTCGTAATTCAGAAAGCATTGTGAAATGTGTGGTCTTAAAATTTCTAACTTCAAAATAAGCAGCATAATTAAATGAAAGTGGAAAAACCATCAGTCACTACTTCTACAAGGAAAGAAGACTTCAAACAAATACCCAAAAAATATATGTACTGTTTCTAATGTTTCTAAAGTTAAACTGCTGGTAATAACAGAAAATACGAAGATATAAACTGCGAGGTCTTTAAAAATATCTATGCCAATAATAAATCAAGTGGTAAAACAAGATTTATAGCTTAAAAAAGCTAACAAACATAAAGTTCAACTGCTTTTGTCGAGGAAAGAGGCTTAATGCAGAACGTTTTGTTCAGACCTGTATGAAAACTATTTAGCAGGAGAAAATAGCAAATACATTGCGACCTTAAAAAGTTCTTTTTTTTAATCTAAAAGAGCTGAAATTGTATAAACATAGTTCTATCAATGCAAAGAAAAGTTTCTGTGACTGTGTCGTAGGATTCACTTGCAGTGGGAAATTAAAAATAAGAAGAGTGGAAAAAAGGGGCAAAAACAATTCAACGTACTATCAAGAGAAAGTTTTACGTCCAATATTTACAGATGAAATTCCATTTTTATATTTCAATAACTTTCAAAGAGTGAAACTTCATAAAAGAGCATAGCACCAAGTCATACTTCAAAATTCCTTGGAAAAAATTTTCTTCATACCTTGAAACAAAATGAAGACTGATGCATGTATTGTTGTTATGGGTCCTTCCCTTAGTTTAGGCCCCTAAAGCAAGCCCGAAAGATCATTACGCATCAACAAGTCGTAAACAAACTCATCCTCATCCAATAGTTACTCTATACAGGCACGATAAATTCGATGATATGAGAGGGAGACGCAGTGGTTGAGTAGTCATAATAGGCATTCTCACTTCCATTGAAGATTAAACTCTTAATGTGTCCAGTACCAAGCCTAGATAAAGCCGTCTGGGAGAAGAAGCACTGCAGTGACAATGCCAAGTCACAATAAACCAAGAAGGCATTTTGCGATGTTCCATGTATGATCTGGTGAGATCTTTCAAGTGTCATTAACATTGGTCGAAAACAGAGAATAGACCTCAGAAGTTCGTAATTTGGAAGAAGAGGCAGTAAGGAGTTCACTACTCCCTTTAGCAAGCAAATCGGTGATTTCGTCTCCATAAATATTCTTATGGAAAGGAATCCACTGTGAGCACAAAAGGCCCGCTTGGGCCAAAATTATCAATTTAGATACGATATCCTGCCCTAATTTATCTAGGATGCCTGGTGAATCCTTCAAGTATTGGACTACACTTTTGCTATCTATCAATATCCAAACATCGGGTATGCCAAAGTCCAAAGCAACGCTGAGAGCTTCTGTAATAACTCCGGCCCAGGTTTCTAAAACAGTATCTAGACTCCCCTTTACTAGTTTTAATAAAAATACCAATACCCGTTCTTCCAGAGTCAGATTTGCTTCCAATAGTGTAGATGACTAGGGCACGAGAAGGGATATCATTAATAACCTCAAGCCGACGCAGCAACTCTGGGTGTTCATTGTGTTTGGTAAAGTTCATTTTCAAGTTTTCATTAAAAGTTACATTATCAAGAGATATAGTAGGTGTAGATAGATTAAAAAGAGGACAGGGTTTAATATCAACGTCTGCCAACCCTACTTCCACAATAAACCGAGAAGGCTATTCTTTTTCAAACTCTGGTTATTTGTCCAGTTCGATAAATATTTGATGTTCTTTTACAGGGCCCAAACCTTTTAAGCTTGGCAGTGTACTTTGAGAAGTTTGCTTTTCTTCTCAAGGATAATGCCTGAAGATCGGCCTCAAAAAGGACATTATCTTTGGGAAAACAATTTCTGAAACCTGGCTGAACTTAATTTAATTCGCTCTAATTTTTTCAAATGAGTAGGGGCAGCAACCTGATAAATCTGGTAGCCATACTTGAGAACTGGTCGAATGAGTACAATGTAGGTAATCCTGAGTGCTTTAGCATCCGCTCCCTAATCCGTGCCACATATGTATTTTAAGAACTGTAACCTTTTTCTACCTTTTTCAGCAGGTCTGTCAATATGCTCACTACAGTTAATTTCAGTATCCAGAGTAAACCTCAAGGAAGTAGATGACTTGGTAAATTCAAGCAGGTGGTCCCATTACGATAAATCTTTGGCTGTTAAATGAACAGATGTCTTTGGTAGTGAAGAGGCAGCTTAGAGTTTTAGCAGTATTAAAATCAATTTTTGCTCCTTTGAGAAAAGCTGGATTGTCACCAAGAATTGTTATTATGCCGTGCGTGAATAGAGACAGTTCGCAAATTCACTTTTAAGAAAACGGTGATTTTGTGAGTTAATAAGTATGTATGTATAGTCAGCCGCCCAGACGGTATAGTGGTTAGGGAAGCCGATTGCAATACCGAAAGGCCCAGGTTCGAGCTCGATCCAACCATCTAGTGAGCTACAATGGAACTTCAGGAACGAGCAGTCTTGAAAACCACTCACAGAGTTCAGTAGAAAGTCAGACGTTCAATAGAAAGTCAGACGTTCAATAGAAAGGTGATTTACTGTAGGGAACCACCGCCCTTTAAAGAGTTAACCGAAACCAGTGGCAAAGTAAGAGTTTCTTTCTGCAATAGGTGGCGGTGTATTCTAGTAACTTAATAATTCGCTTTGGAAGAAAGTGTTCTTCATTCTGTCGGTTCTTACAAATGTCACGCATAAGAACCATCCAAATATATTTGGGAATAGTCAAAATATATATTTACGTTGAAATAGAATACTCGAAATTTTTCGTCATTTCAATACTTCCTTTATTTCAGACAAGGAAGTAAAATGCGTCCTTTGTTCTCTCCATACGTACAGACGTCACCTAAATCGTCCAGATGGATTCGGGAGTGGTTACAATGCATATATCCTTTTGAAATATGATACCCGAATTTTTTCGCGATTAGAAAACTTCTTTTACTTGGTACAAAGAAATAAATATCTGCAAGTGCAATCATTCATTATTCTAAGAATAACTTTCATTTTACAAAGAAACATAGCTCTAAGAATGTAACAAATTACTAAGTAAACGTTCTGATTTGTAATGAAATAAATTATCTTAATTTAAGTATTCTTTCTCATACGATGAAAATACTTTTGATTCCTTCATATCATCAACCGGTGATTCATTTAGTATATCATGGAGATAATAAGTTAATAATGTAAAATAATACGTATATTAAGGAATGCATGATTCATTTATTGATCAAATTCAATGCATTAATGATGAAAATAATTTTCTTTCATCCTTATACACAGTATATGCTTCTTCTTAATACCATACTGTACAAGCCTACCGATTTCTCTATGCTACGAAGGTGAATACTGCATTCTCAGACCATGCGTAATAAAACATTATACGAAAACAGTATATTAATCAAATTGCCGAAATCTGAGATATCTGGAACCTTTAAATATTTTTTCTTTATAAAAGTGATTATCAGTAATAATAATGTATATAAGTTAGAGAGAAAATCAGAAATGTTGTTTCGCCGAGTTAGAGAAATCACCTGTTCCATGTTGCCAGAACATAAAATGCATCAAACACGTAAAATACTCGTTATATCTCATAAACTGGTAACAAAATAAATAAATAAATAAATAAAATAAAATAAAAAAGTGAAAAAATTTGTTTGCAGAGCCTATGGTTAAAAAAACATCTTGTTTTTTTCATAATTAAACATATCCGTGTGTTATATATTTTGCTGTGTAGTTTCTCCACTAGAACTCGCACGTGCTTTACAGCGTGGATCGATATTGGGGCTATTAAATATTTCATATCTTTCGTCTTTAACATTTCAGCATCGGTCGATGGACAGGTTGTATTTTACACAGGTGAGGATGCGTTCTTTTCCCACTTTCAGAGCGCATAAAATGTAGCAATTTTTTTTTTTTTTTTAGCGATTTAAAGATATATTACATCATTTAGTTATAAGGTCGTTAAATCACACTGGTTTTCGATCTCATCCCCCCCCCAAATGAAAAAAGGTATCTGGATATGCTATATTCTAAAAAGTATCGTAATTTGTTACCTTTAAAACAGACATAAAAGAGAAAGGGAAATCTGTCTGTACAAAAAACATAATATATGATTGTAAAAGCATTTTTAACAAATATCTGTGAAATTAATCACATTTTGGTTCACTGTAAAAAAAAATCTGTAAGGTTACTAAGAAAACTCATGGAAACTGGGATGCCATGGGTTATTTGAGTAACAGAAACAGGTGTTTTCTTTGTAACGTTACAAGAGTTTTGCCTGTAATGGTTACAGATCTTTTTCTTGTAATATCACAGCATATAGTTATGTAAGTAGAACATATTTTTCTCATGTAAATTCCCAAATGATATATCTGTAATGGTTACAGATTATTTGCGTGTAATATTATAGCAAATAATTATGTAAAAAGAACATGTTTTTCTCATGTAAAATCCCAAACGATATATCTGTAATGGTTACAGATTATTTGCGCGTAATATTACAGCAAATAATTATGTAAAAAGAACATGTTTTTCTCATGTAAAATCTCAACAGATATATCTGTAACCGTTACAGGTTATTTGCTTGTATTATTATAGCAAGTTATTATGTGAGTAGAAGATACTTTTCTTACGTAAAATTCCAATGGTTGTATCTGTAAAGGTTTCAGATTATTTCCTTCTAATATCCCATTAAGTAATTATGTGTGTAGAATATATTTTTCATAGATAATACTAAAGGATATGTCTATAAAAGTAATAGATTTTTTTGTCTAAAATGATGCTTATTATAATAAAATATACTGAAATCAAGATGTTTTGAGTAAAACAATATCTGCATGTGTATATCATTATACAGATATATGCAAGTGAAGCATAATAGTTTGGCTTTTTAAATTAGTCAATTTGACCTCATAGCATTAATTTAAAAGATGCACTTTCAATAGCAATGTTCTTTTTTCAAAAAGTAACATTAGTCTGTTGCAGAGTATTTTTGTTTTATGAAGAGAAATTTATGTCTGATATTATTGAAAGGCCTTTCATATTATCATTTTGATAAATTTAAAAGTTCAAATTGATATGCTACTCCTTATATTTTCCCTGTAAAATAGCTGAAAAAAACAGTATGTTTTAGTGTCAGTTAATAAGATATGTTCTAGAACTTTCTTTTTAGTAATTTTAGCTAAAATAGACACATGTTGCTTTAGATTTAACTTTAGAGTAAACGTGTTGCATGTTGATATGATCATATTGTTACAGTAAAAGACATTTTGTGAAATATTTCTATGAAGAACTCAGAACAGCTGTTCTTCATGTTTCAAAAATATATTCTCTCCTTCTAAAAAATGACATTTTCAGTAAATTAAAGAATTCAACATAGCAATGAACTTCATTTTGTTACTACAAGGAATTCAAATTATGTTCATACGCTTGAATTACAACCTCTAACTAATTTTTTTATTCTTATCTGCACTCAGTGTTTGTCAACAGTCTGCTATTGTTTGAAATAATGCATAACTTTTTTACTTACCTTCAAATAATTTCCTTTGAATTAACAGATAGAAGTCTTTCATTAAAAACCTAATGTCATGCTTTTTCAATAAGCATAAAACTTTGCCAACTGATCTTAATTTTTAAAGCCTTGTTTCCCTTAAAATTCTTAATACAACTATGCCTTTAAGAAATTTATTTCTAAAATTAATACTTCAGTTTAGCTTAAAATTTAATGCATTTTAATTTTACCTATAATTTTTTACAAACATAATATGTAATAAATCTAAGCTTAATATTTACCATTTTTACCATTTCGAAAATGATACTAAAAAGTATTCCTAGTTATTATAAATTTCGAGATTCGCATACAAAATTGTGAAATAAACATGTGACAACAGAAAACAAACTTTATTGCTCTCTCTATATTACAGCATGTTAATTAAGAAGTTTATTGAATTTATAATTTTATTGTGAAACATTATGAAGCAAATGATATGCTAATTAAAATACAGAAGTAAAAATAATTTATTAATTCATAAACTTTACATAAAACCCGAAAAAAAGAATTAATTAAAAAATAACATAATATAATTTAATAAACATTTCATAAAAATTCGTTTCGACTGCTTGGAAAAAATGAATGGTTTTTCTCCTCTTTGTAAACCATGTCTCCTAAATAAAGAAAAAAAACATTTCTTTTAAAATCATAATCATGCTCTTAAAAAGCTTATAAAAATTATTTTAATAGATGTTTTAAACATGTGCTTATATAACACTTTTAATCATATTTCTTTATAATATCTTAATTAATTAAGAACAGCTTAAATTCTTTAAAAAATTGGATTACAGTGAACCGTCTCATTACGACAAGCTACCTCAGTCAATCACTTTTTAAATTTAACCAGCATTCTCATTCTTCATAAAATAACTAATTAGTAAACATAACTTCTCTAGGATGCCCACTATCATTTAAAGATCAAAATTTTCAGGAATCACGTATAGCTAGCTTAGAGAAGGTTCATTGTACAAAAACAGCCAATATTCAAATATTTTCATAAATGAAGCCACCATAGTTATTAAATATAATATACAGTATACTTATATTCAGAATTCAGAACTTGAATAAATTTCTCGAACTGTTTTAGCATTCGAAAAATATTATATTTCTTACCTTAAATTTCTAAAACAATATTACATATTCGTCCAAAGGAATCACTGGGACTCGGACAACATTTTCCCCCTAGCTTTCTTTTAGCACAGGATTCTGAATATGTTTTAAAGATTTAGGTAATGTTTGTCTTCCTTAAGGCGCTCACAAAACAAGTTACCCTAAATGTTTTGTCCGCATAGTGGTCATTTTCATCTTACTAACTGATTTGCTAGTGGATTTTGGGTGCATGGCCTATCATTGATGAAACAATAATAGTGAACAGCTTCAAGAAAATGGAGATATCTAATGCTCTTGATGCCATATTCCCACTTATTTTTACTAATTTTATCTTCTGAAAATTAAGAGGGAAAAATTAAACGAATAATTTAATTTCCAAAGGACAGAGTCACAGTAGGAATATAACAAATGAAAAGTAATCATGGATAAACTACTACTATCACAATATTATTTATTTAAAAGAAACCTCTATTTCAATAAGAATACACATAATTGCAACATCTAATAAGTTATCTCATTTCTTCTTTATAATTTGAACTTCTGTCATTCTCATTGTTGTTCTTGCAAATCCTTAGGCCTCAGATCATACATAAATAATTAGAGAAGGTTGTGGTCCGATGCTTGCTAGGGTGAACATTCAGCTGATATGGCAAAATTGCACAGTGAATGGCAGTTGGTATTTGCTTTCACTATCATAGATCATTGTTTGTATTAGGCTGACATAATATTCAACAGTTAGAAGAGAAAGATTCAACGGGGCCGTAAGTGTGCAAAAGTTTGCCTTTGTTAGTATGACGAAAACAATCATTATGTTGATAAATCCATTTTAAAATCTTGGGATATTCATTTTCTGAATGCATTAAAAGGGGGAAAATTATGTAAATATTTTTTTAATTTTCAGAATCTGGTTCTAAAGCTCGGTGGGGTGGAATATGCAACGCAATACGGTAATTCTGAAGATCATTGCTCGGGGCAGTACAAACTAAACGGTGATAACTTGCATGCTGTAGAAGAAGACACAAATTGCAGTTCCAGATGCATTAAATGCTTTGAGGTCTAGGGAGTAGCAGTGGGCAATACTAAGAGTGAAATTCAAGGTATAGGGAAGTAGGAATGAAAATTACTTTTATCAGATAACTTAAATGGTTATGTTACTAAGCGTTCTTATTGGAATGTAGGTTTCTTTTAAATA
Source organism: Stegodyphus dumicola (assembly GCF_044657685.1). Taxonomy (NCBI): domain Eukaryota; kingdom Metazoa; phylum Arthropoda; class Arachnida; order Araneae; family Eresidae; genus Stegodyphus; species Stegodyphus dumicola. The sequence continues at coordinate 181,186,944 of NC_140768.1, forward strand.
ATAATACTATGATAGTTAACAGTAGTTCATTCATGAATATTTTTGAAGTATGATCTTATTGTAATCACATCCTTCAAAATTAAATTGATTGCTTAATTTCCCCCTTGATTTTCATACTATAATATAAAAGGAGGAAAAAAGTCTGCAAGTAAACATAACTCCTCTCTCTCTCTCTATATATAGACATGTATCTTTGTGTGCAACTAAGCAAAACAAATGTGACTTTTTCTTCTTTAAAAAAATTGTGTAAATAAATAGGATGAGAATTAAATTCATTTCAAAGACTTATGACACATGAAATATACATGATCAAAATAAATTAGAAAATTAAGTTCAAATAAATTTTAAGCTAAATTACGTGTTGCAATGTAAGTTGCAATAATTCAGTTGTAATAATTAATACTAACAAAACCAAACATCACATTCCCATTCTGCAAAGTATAAAACTTCTTCTGCAAAACTGAAAAAAGGACCAGCACTTTGGCTTATTTGATAACATTCAAATTCACTCCTTTGTTTGCATTTAGAATTTATAACTTTAATTTTCCACAGAAATTTGTTTTTGATTTTAAAAAATTTCACTGGCATAATTTCATTCACTTCAGCATATATTAATAGATGCAGAAGGTTTTTGTACCTTACATAATTTTAAATCTTATGTAAACTAACGTAATTAATATCAAAATCAAAACATAGATCAGAAACAGCATAAAATTTAATTAATAATTACTACTAGTGTCACACAAAATGCTATGAAATTAATTAATAAAATAAGAATGAGATAAAATATATAGAATTAATATTCCACATGTGTGAAGTTTGGAAGTTTTACGTTAAATAATTTTTTTTAATTAAGTATTTTTAAAAATGACCCCTTAAAGTATGGGACCTTTCGTAATTAGAACTTGCAAATCCACTTCGCTAGTCTTTCATAACATTGCTTTTCTTTTATTAACAAGAAATATTGCATTCAGTTATTTAATTTAAGATATCAAAAATAATGCTACTGAAAGGCATGAATACTTACTTAAATTTGAAATTAATTTGGTTGACTTAAAATAATATTTAAAAAAATAAATCTTCATATATACGTCTAAAAATCATACCTTATTAATTTTCTTTTATTTGAACGATATCTGAATTCTGCCTTAGTTTGGACTAGTAAATCATTGGTCAAATAAATGCCAAGCTATAAGAAAACTAATGTAGTTTACAAATGCACTGAATTTTATTTCCGGTATTAACTTTCAAAGAAGGTAAAATTTTCTGCATATTTGCATCATTTGGATTGATAGAATATGGCAAAGCATGCAAAGGCTATCAGCCTAAAGGGAAGTATGGAAGCACTTGAAGTATATATTCATGGGCGGTTTTGTAAGGAAAAGTAGCTTGCATTTCCATTTATTCATGTATATATATATATATATATATTTACATTGTTAATGCTAAAATCAATGCTTCATTAAAAATTCATTATTATTTAATTTTAATACAACATACAGATACAGAATTGTTTTAAATTCCAATAAGCAATAATAATTTATTTTTAAGAAAACTTATTTTATGATTTATATATTATATTACATGAATAAGAGAAATATTTGTCAAGAAATGTATTAAACTTGTATTAGCAGATTCATGCTATCCTAGTAACAAGATTATCATACTTCAAAACTGTATTAAAAACTGGGCAAAATAAAATCAACATAAATTCTACATTAAATGTTTAAAAACTTATAAGTATGCAATGGTAGTTATATATACAATATAATATATGTTGTCATTTATAAAATATTAATGAAATGATATTTTTGGAAATAATGCACAAAATTTTAGTTTTGTTTTATAATTAGTTTAACGAATTGTTAGAAAAATATTTTAGGTCATTTCCATTTTTCCCCTGTTGATCTTGGTATATTAAAATATATGGAATAATTAAGTTGCATCTAGTTAGTAAAACAAAACATTACGAAAAGTATGATACGGCATATTTTTAATCAATATAATTACTTCATTTTGGAGTTATAATATTTTCGTAAGAAATTAATACCACTGAAAAAAATATTATTACACTAAAGGAATAAACGAGATTCTCGACCGCGTTGTTCAAGTTTTTGTAATTTTACTTCATAACACACTCGTACATAAACATATTAGACTGAATTATAAACCAGGTATAACTAATCAGATAATCCTAGAAAAAGAATAAATTAAACCTTAAGCAAAAAAATATATACATTACATTCAGAATTCTAAATGTTTATGTAAACGTTTCTCGCAAGGCCTGCCGGGAAAAAGATGTCAAATGTTCTTTGGTCAGACGATTGGAAAAGAACGCTAAAATAATTAGTTTTGTTTTCAACAATTACATTACCATTTCAATTATATACCACAAGCAGTGATTAAATTTTGGAATAATTAGTTTTAAATAATAATACGGGCAATTTAAGGCGTAATTTATCGGATGCACAATGACAAAATACTACTATTAGATCTGCATTTGGAATAAATATTTTGCACTCTTTCAACTCATTAGACATTACGAACACTGATATTAATTAATCGCAAAGCTTAAACGTTTAAATACTTACTCACTACATATAACAGTGCAAAGTGCATGAGAATAATCTGCATAAAATGAACAATAAATATTTCAAGTAGTAATTGTTAACATTTTCTTACTTACCTGCGCTATACAACCAACATGCATTCAGCCATGTTTTCTTCTGCAACTAGCTTTCAAACACTTTTCTCCTGATTGGCTAATTTCCAGTCAGTCACGTGATTCTTCCGCGCGGCTACTGAAACATTATCTGTAATGTTACAAGCAAATCAGATGTTACCGCTACAGTTTGCTTTCAACCTGTTACCATTACAGGAAATTCTTCTGTAACTTTTTGATTTCTGTAACTTTACAAAACTTTTGCCTGTAAAGAGCGAACTTTTTTTTTACAGTGTTGTAGAATACCTTTTTCAGAAGTTAGTCATAACTGTATTTAACAAATGTACAGTAAGATTTTATAATGTCCCTTTAAAAGAAATCACGCGTTTACATGTTCTTTTTTTTATAACGGTTTACTCAAAAAATTGTTTTATATTTTTAGGCTTTTTAAAACTTGTTTATGGTTTTGATGATATAATTTTGTAATTTTTTTCACTACTTATTTCGGTTTATAGGAATGGGACTAATATTGATACAAATTAGTTTGATTAATTTTCTGATATTATTTAAGGTATTAAACTACAATTTTTAAAATGATTCATTGTTAGTTCAGAAACAGGCTCAGCTTTTTTTTACTTCTTTCGTTGCACGAACCTCTTGATGACGATGTAGCGACTAATGTTAGTTTCTTTTTTTCTTTTTGGTGTTAGCATTTTTTGCATCTTTTATCTAATTTACCACTGTGCTTTTGATTTTTATTATTGCATATGATTGTTACGAACTGAATATGGCATGGATTTTAAACATATCAATTCAATTTATTTGCTCATTTCATATCCAAAATTTTCTTTACACAAATGAAATCACGAATTTCGTAAAAACTGTGAACTTATGTGGAATGATACATAACATCACAACACTTAAATAAAAAGAAAAAATTAAGGGTATTAATTAAAAGAAAACATTTTATCTCTAGCGCACGAGACTGTGTGTCAGAAATTCTAAAGATATGCTCTTTTAAATATTTTGTGATTTATGGTTCAAACGCGATGAACGTGATATTTAATAAATAAAGGTAACTCAAAACGATAATAAAACGCATCACGGAGCAGCACCACAAGTCCGGGGCTCAAACCCCGGACTGGGCAAGTTCGACTCAGCCTTTCATCCCTTGATTACCATCTCTTGGGTCGATAAAATGAGTGCCAAGTTCGCTTGGGGACTGAACCAGTATACTACATGTATGTAGGAGGTATTGACTGAACACTGGGGGTCCCGCGACAAGCTGACCACTTGTTCAGGGCATATGCTTACGCACCCCGGGGACCACGGTCAAGAAAGCATTAAATGGAAAATTGCCAAGATTATCCTCATTCCTAAACCCGGTAAAGACTCTACTACTCCCGAGGGTTAGACCCAATTAGCCTACTGCCCGGACTTGGCAAGATTTATGAGAGATTAATACTTAACAGAATGCCACAATATAACAGCAGACTTCCTCCAGAGCAATTTGGATTTCGAAAGACACTCTCTACCACTAAGCAGCTTGTTCGCTTAACAGAATTTATAGGAAGGGCTCTTCATAATCACCAGAAAGTCGCCTTACTCATGCTCGACGTGGCAAAGGCATTTGACCGAGTCTGGTATGAGGGGCTTATCTTCAAATTAATTAGTAACAACTTCTCTCCAGAAATGACCAAGCTCCTCTACTCTTTCATCAAGAATAGAAAATTTTATGTTTCTCTCGGCCAGGAAAACTCCGACTTCAAGTATATTCGTGCTTCCGTAGCCCAAGGTTCAATATTAGGCCCAATTCTTTACTTATTTTATGTTTCCGATTTCCCCCTCATCCTGACAACGAAATTAACAGATTTCTTGGATGCTATGCGAACGATACGGCTCTTGCCGTAAAATCCCTTAGCCCCAACGCTGCCATACAGAAGCTTCAAAGCATCATGCCTAGTATCGAACATTGGTGTAAAAAATGGAAGATCGCTATAAATGCAGAAAAGTCGCAACTCCTTATTATCAGCAGAAATAGACGCACGCGTCAAGTCATCAACACTAGTTTAAAGTTCTTTGACAAGGAAATTCCCATAGTTAATAAAGCAAAATATTTAAACAATAGGCTCACTTGGACGGATCACATAAATATTATAAAAGGAAAAACTTACGGTAACATGAAAAGTTTTATGCCACTCCTGGGAAAACTCTCTTGTCCAGATCTGAAAAGAAAAAGGCATATTTACACCGCTATTGTCAGGCCTACCCTTTGCTACGTTTCACCTGCCTGGGCTACTGTGAAGAGCAGAGAGATCGAGAAAATTCAAATAGTACAGAATAAATTCCTCAGACTTACACTTCTGCGTATCGAATGCCACCTTACATCAAGATTTAAAAATAGATTACATCAAGAATCACCTACTGAAAATCAATGACAACTTCTTTCGTAAAGCCATTACGTGTCCTTTTATGGAAAATTTTCAAGTCTTTAACTACACTATTCTTGCTGAAGACAGAGATCTGAGACCCTGGGCGGCCCACCTCTGTGACGTAAATTTTCCTACGTAACATTTTCTGTACATAGTTGTAATATATTTTATTTTACATATCTTGTTTTCTCTATCTGACCCAGATTTTACTTGCATTATTTAATCTCACATTTTTGTATATATGTAACATACCTTATTTTTATGCTTCTTTTTCAGGTACTGTACTCTAGATAATACTCTTATTATTTTGCATCATACTTGTACATATGTATCATAATCAAAGTCCTCATTATTTTTTTAGGAACTATTCTTATTGTATCGGTATTTATTTTACTCAATTTCATATTTATCCCAGACTCTTAACTACTTATGCAAGAAATATTTTTATGTATCCTTATGTTCTTATGTATTTATTATGTAGCCTCTTTATGTACTTAATCACCTTACTTATCAGGAGTGAAATTGAATTTTCATCATCACCGCACTCTCCAACATCAATTGTCTGGTTTCTACAGTGTGACGCATGGTCACCCCCCTTTTCCTGACCTTCAGTTCCACCGCCACCCTTCAGGACTGTCAACTGTCAGGTGCCCACACTTATCAGCAGCCGTTAAAGCGGCATATACTCGCTGCACACCGGCAATAAAGACATGGACTGGACTGGACTGGTCAAGAAAGCAGATTTCGGGGCACTGCAGGCCTTGGCCCATTAGGGCTATTTGCACCACTAAGTTTAGTTTTTCTAGTTTTTTTTTTTTTTTTTTTTTTTTAATTTTACTTTTTCTCTTTTGAGTTACAGCTAAAAGTATTGGCTAAGTTTGTACGCACCCTTGACTATAAATCCTTTCTTGAAATGAATAAAAGGGTCTTTTCACCCTTTGTATGCTTTATCAAAGATACAGTTGAACTTAGCTAATAGTTGTTTCACAGTTCAAGTAAAGTTCTAGCCAACGAAAGTTAACTTTAATTTATCTAGAATTATACATTTGGTGCCCGAAAATTTTACGAATCATGTCACAAGGCAGTGAAAGATTTGCTTCGCTTCTTCAAGATTTGAAGTTCCATTGACACCAGTTAACCCAATGGAGAGTTTTTGGCTTCATAGTCGAGATCATGCGGGTCGCCATAAAACCCGCTATAATTTTTGACGGAAGAGTTATGTCGTTCTTAGGACAGTTAGATTTGCATTTCGTATTATATCCAGTTCCGGAAATACAAAAAATTACGACTGCTAAGGCAAATTTGAAAGCCCAAGCGTTAAACTGTTTTAAAAGCATAGCAAGTTCCTGCTAGGTGAGCTAGAAAATGCCTCCTACACCTGGGAAACGTTTAAAAATGCGTTAATAAAAGCATTCGCTGTGTTTACTCATCAGGCTAAATTGGAAGCTGAAATCTTCAGCTGATATCAGAATGAGCTCGAGAAGTTGACAGAATTTATTATAAGGAAAGTCCAGATCTTCAACATGTTGTACGATAAGAGGCAAGATGCCGAGGTAATCGAAGTGATATTACCGTTTCACCAAATTCAGGGCTATATCCAGGTGAGAACTCCTATCACGTTTGAAACTTTATTTCAGTTAGTAATAAAGTTCGAAAGCCGGCGAGCGACGGCAAATTTTCGTGCGGCGGGATATGGGCAGAGGCTGGACAGTTTTTCGGATCTCCATCCCAGCAAAGGGCACAGGGTAGTCAGAATAGGCAATATCCTTATTATCAAAATGGATGCAACCGCAAGAGGCGGTAACTGAAATAGTAGGCAAAAAAAGAAAAGTTTTGGCGATCGCTAGAATAAGCAGCAAGAAAAAGAACAAGTGTTGGAGAAATAGAATTTAAACTAATTTGTGGGATAGATGTTAAGAGGGTACGTTTACCTCTGACGCAAGAAAAATCCTCTACAATTAAATCTAATACAGTTTTGTTGTCAAGAATTTGGCTCTGCCGGAAATCCAAATTTTGTTTAATGACATGCTAGCTAGTGCTTTAATTTTAAGAGATATCGAGTGTTTAAAGTGACTGATTCTTGGATATGTTTTCAAATCTATCATGTACCTTCGGATACAAATTTTCGAAAGTTGGAAAGGGTACAATAGAGGTCAGCACGCTTGTTACAGCACGCTCGCAACAGTGTTTCAGCTGAAATCCTTCTCTGCGAGGCAGATACTACTTTGGTAGACGGTTGCCCGGATTTTTGGCGATTTACGTTGGCGCAATTGTTGGCGCGGTTTTTACAATCGACAGCCGTCTTAAAAAACGCTTTTTTTACGTATTTTACGCATAGTAAAGTATTCGAAACTTAAAAAAAAAAAAAATAATAATAAAAAATAAATAAATAAATATCGTTAAAAATAATGGATTAATTTTTTGTTGAAAATGTCGTTTTTTAAGATGGCAGGGAAATGTAAATAAATACATTTACGATGAGTATAAAATACTTAAGTAAGGTTAAATTATTACTTTCATATAGCAAGGAAATAGAATAAAAACACCGCTATAAAAACATTGCGCCAACGTTTAATTGGATTAAAATATTACTGAAATTGAATATCGAATTAAAAACATCATACCAACGTTTAAAAGAATTAAAATATTACTTAAATTCAAATCCTTTAAAATAAGTTTTATAGGATATAATTATTTAACATTAAAACATATGTGGCAATAAATATCTCGGCAATTTTTGAAAACAGTGTATTAATTTTTTTCATAAAAATTGAAGTATACAATTATAAAGTAAAAGAAAAATATGTACTTACATTTTTTCTTAGTATTTAACCTGTCGTATATTGATACTGTCGACATTCATCTTAGAAAACGACATTACCGCGCCAACGTAAATCGCCAAAAATCCGTGCAACTGTCTACCAAAACAGCACCGAAAAATTAATTAGTTATAGACTAAAAAATTAATAAATTCCGAAACAACTCCACAAAGACCCGAAAGAAATAAAATGTAAAACCAATACTATACCGAAATCCCCCAATAAAAAATATAAGAAAACACCTTCAACTCAGAGTTTTGGAATTAGAAGAAATTTTGAAATACGACTGGTTTGTAATTTTATTTTTTTCATGTTTTTGTGAAGTTGGTTCGGAATTTATTACTTCTTAGTCTATAACTTATTTGTCCTATAATTTATCTACTGCTTTTTGCTTTTGTTTTCTTTATATATATATAAATTATTCTGTCCCCAGATTTTTGGGCTGTGAACATTAGAAAACATTTAATTTAGTACAATCATGCTGTAAAGTAATGTTTAGTACAGTAATTCTCCAAATAATCATAAAATGATATTTCCATTTCGCCGGCGCAAATCTCGCCAAGCTGACTTTATTGGCGACAACATGCAATATACACAATAAAAATTTTTAATGAATGTTAGTTCTAAGAATTTTTTATTTTGAAGGCATAAGCATTTTAATATCGTTTAAAATTTTGTAAAAAGCCAATAAATAAAGACAATAAATTTGTAAAAAGACGTTAATTTAAGAATTTACTATGCTTTCATGGTTCAACATCCTGATTTGCCGGTTCATATCACTTGACCCCAAGTGATCTCATCTCGTAACTACGTTACAAAAATCTAATTCTCTCCGTAATTATCTATATTAATTTCAAGTTAAATCTTAATTTTAACATAGTTTAAATGCAAGAATTATTTCAATTCGCACGAATAGATTACTCAGAAATTATGTAAAACCGCAGTGCTTTACTTCGCTAATGCATTCTCATTAGAATGGATGAATAACCCTTGACTTTGCTTTTTTTATATTTTCGCCTTCGGGTGAGCGGTGTGATTGCATCCTAATTGACTTAATTACCGCGAATGGCCTTAGGGCATAAAATTGAATTATCTGGTAAAAATTCTATGTAATTGTATGCCAATATTAAAAGAGTTAGCCAATATTAAAAGTGTAAAAGGTTAGCAGCGAGGATATTCTGTTTGGCATACTGGCGACTTTATCGCCTTAGGCGGCAGAACGGAAAAGTACCTAAATTTGATATAAATTACATAAAAAATACTATAAATTATATTCATGTAATAAATTGCATCATTTGTATATACTATTAAACATATCCTGTACTTTAAATATATAATAAGCATTTAAATATTCTATAAAACAAAGATAAGAACATCAAAAATTGCGTTTAATGTTTTTAAACCTAAGGAATTATTTTAATTTTCAAATAATTATTTTTAATTTTGAAACCCTTTTTTTAAAATTCTTTTTCCCACCTACAATTCCCTGCCAGAATAAGTTTTCAGTAACGCGTTTTATGTAAATGAAGTAGAACCGGAGTTTAATGGGAAGTTCACATCCGTAGATGAGCTCAGAAACTCTCAGTAGAACGTATTCTGCCTTCGGGCCACGTTGTTGCTTTAAGCCTATCTTACTACATAAGGCCTGTTAGTATCTTACGTACCTGTTAGCATCCACCGGTGAGGTTTAATTAGGGCCAACTCGGTTAGTTATTTATGTGCAGTTTCGGCTAATTTTAGTTAGTTAGAGTAAGTCTCTAATTTTCTGTCTTAAGTTAAAGACCAAGTGGAGGCTTTCCTGTAAGCCCTAGAGGGGCCATCTGTCAAATATTCCTTTGTGTGAATAAAAGGGTTTTTAAACCCTTTCTTGGACTTTATAGTTGTAAGAATACCAGCGAATATCCTCTAGACTCTTCTCCAAGGTTCTAGTTGCCGAGGACACTAAATTAACTAGACCTTTGTAAATCTTTCAATGTAACCAGCAATAACAGTTTTAATTTGTAACATAAATGGAAGATCTCATATAGCAACACATTGGAATCAGGATAAGTATTAAACATGAAAGATAAAAAATCGTATAAATATTTCGTAATTCGTTTGCCCTCTTATGTCTGAAATGATTTAGCAGATTTTCATTTGGATGATAAGATATAGATGTTTCTAATCTCAAACAGAATTAAATATGAGAGTATTAAGACCATAACAGCAATTAGGACCATTAAACAGTATTTCCAAAATCTCGCATTCTCTTAATTAATTAAATTGTGATCCATAAAATTTGCATAACTTTAAGAAATGTCATAGCTTTAATTTTAGCTCATTTTAACGTTTTATTTTGAGCAAAATTTAGCGATAAAATTCTTGATTTGGTTTGTATTTTCATTCTTGTTTTTCAGAATCACGTTATTAAAGGCAGAATTGTTCAAAGTTAAATTAGTACAAAAGAAAAAGAAGGCAGGTAACTAAGACATAAGTGATTTTAGATGACATATTGAATGACTACAGTTTAGCAAAATACGTAATTTGCAGGAAGGAGGTGTAAGGTGTTTTGTAAAAGGTTAAACTTGGTGAAAGAAGGATTCTGTGAGAGGACAATGACACTTTTATGAAAAGTAAGATGTTTATGAAAATTGCTTATGGGCGGTTGGTTCTGTCCGAAAGGAAAGGACAAATTTTTATATACCATAGAGGTAGAAACTACCGGAACACACATTTTTGCTCCAAACTCAAAACCAAAAAAAAAAAAACTTGGCAATTCTTTAAGCACTGGACGCTCTTCTTTTGGTCTGTTGTAGAGAGTTCATTGAGTTGTTTTGGATAACTTGAACTATCTTTGAATGTTGAGTTTTTAAAAAGATCTTGAGAATTGGACCAGAGAGTGAGAAATGTAGCAATTGAATTGCTTGTCTCCCCTTTCTGAACGCAGGTTCATAACCAAGAATGTCGATGACTGCTCATATGATAATCTTATAATCTTATAATCTTCAACCGATATGATCCATGACATTGTGGGTAAAGAGAAGATATTTCATATTTGAAAATTGGGTATAAAATATATTCCTGATATCATGTGGAATTGACCTTAACAGTTTTATGCACTGTATTTAATTTTTTTTGTCGTTATATCAGAAAACCAACATCAATCATAAATCCCTTTGAAAAACTTTCGCTAGGTTCTTTGAACCATGTTCTGATATTTTTTCTTTTCTTTCATGAAAATAACTTATCTCTTTTTATTGCAGTCATTCAAATATATCCAAGATTCGTCTATTGTGGCAACATTTTTCCATTTTTGTTCGAATAATTGTTTCTTGTAGAGAATTCTGCAGCGCGTTCCGCTTTCGGCGATATGTCGTGGAGAAAGACGATGCACATTACGTTTTTTCACCTTTTTAAGATTCAAATCGGCATTAATCACTTTTTTTACAGTTGACACTGAACATTTTAATGATTATTTAACTGTCCTTTGACTTCGCAGATTTTCATTTAACATTAAAGTTGTTACCTTCGCACATTTGAAACATTCCGGTTTTTCATTGGATATGCATTTGGAACCATTTTTCTCCTTGAAGGCTAACCCTGACTTTTTTTCCCTTTCTTATTGCCAATGCTATCTATCTTTGCTTTAGATACCGGAAAATCATGGCTTCCACAGCAATTTCTGACAATTAAATATGAAAATTTTAAATGTTCCATTTGATAACACTTATTCTTCACTATCTTCCTACACCGTAACTTCCAAGTCACAGAAGGCTTTATTGATTTGGAAAACAGGGAAAGAGTAAAAAACATAACCCTATGTCCACTGCTTCTTTAAAAGTGCCATTTTGATGAAAACAAAACTGTCAAGCAGCAGGCGATAACTTAGAATTTGGAAAATATAGGTGGAATTAAAAAGAGTTTTTCAAGTAGGCAATCTTTCTTTATAGCCAAACAAATTCGTCTATACGAAGAGGCTCTGTAGTAAAAGATAGTTCGCTTTCTTTATCATTGTATAGCATTTAAATCTGTTGTTATTTTGTTTAAACAGCATAATGTTTCTAAAGTTGAATTTTAAAGTTTACATGAAAGGGCTGATTTTCGGTTCGAATTTGAGCTTGAATTTTGAGCGTTTCAAAAGTAACGGGAAACGGAAGTGAAAAGAACTGCTACAAACTTTCGTTGCTAGTCTAGCGAACAAGGTAGTTATAATATAACAGGAGTGTGTTTCTGATAAAAAGAATCAAAATTTCTTTGCTAAAAGTGCAATATTGTGTCTGACGGTCGAGAGATATTTTAATTCCTCCTCCAAACCCATACAAGCGATATTGAATGATATATTTCTTATATAGAAAGTATACTATCATTCGATAGCAGTCAATTAATCAATTACTGCAGGATTCACATCCTTGAGAAGTTTTTCTTTGAGAATTTTGTAGAGTGAATATAAATAAGAGCCTGCTGTGAGTTAAGCTAGCAAAGCAAACGATTCCTCCTCAAAATGGATTCGGAAAACTTCGCATTATTGATATATCGCTGCTGTACTTTGAATAAATATCACATAATAAATTTTTAGCCTTTTGTTATTATTTTTCAAGTTAATGTAACTGGTAATTTAATTAATTATTAGTCCAAAGGGGCTTTGTCCCTGAAGGACTATTGTTTATGTTTCGCGATTTTGCGTTGAGTCACTATAAATATCCGTTTCACTTTTCAAACTGTTGCCACCAAATGTTAGAGTACTGCATTATATTTGAAGAAATTAAATAATGAAAAATCTGTATAAATGTATGTATATTTCTCGCATCGTGATAAAACAACGGTATATAGAGCTATCGAATTTTGAATGACGTAATCTTACTGCGAATACGGGCATCTGGAAGCCCAAATTTGAAATTTGGAATCTTTAACGAATTTTTGATTAACAAACTCAAGGATTTTAAAGCGAATAATGGCAACACTCTACGGGAAAAAAATAAAAGCCTTTTTATCTCCAGCGCACGGAACTGTGTATCGGAAATTCTAAAGATAGGCCCATTTTAAAATTATTTTGCAACATTGCTGTTGAACTGAATTTTATGGTTTGAGTGCAAAGAACATGATATTTAATAAAGGTAACACACAAAACGTTAAAAAAAAAACTCCCCTTTGGACGAAATCTGAAACCTCTCAGATTTTTTTTAATTACTTTTCTAGTTATCCTTCTCTCACACATATATTTATTTTGTGATTCAAGTTTCTTAGAGACGATAACTCGTCCATGAGAGTGAAGGCTAGCTAATGAGAAGCAGCGCTAAAGAAGCAGAGTCAAAGCCTATTAAGCAAAACTAAAAACTTTTAGCTAATGCAGATCCGGATGACTCATATGCATGGTCTGATTAAGAGAGTCGGCAATATTCTTGTAGAGGTTCCAGACTCTCATTTCCCTTATTTTTACAAGAAAAATAACATGATTATGTAGAATTACAGGAGGATTTTCGGTTCCCTGTAATCTGTGGCAGCAGGGACTAGCGGCTTATAATCTGTGGCAACAGAAGCTATCAGATCCTACTCACACGCATTCTGGAATAAATCCCTTCTAAATCGAATTCTGGTATTAATCCTTCACATCAGGCTTCAATCTGAGCAGTTTAAAGCATATTTCAGATAGTTTACTAACAAAGTAAGGATAAAAAATTAATAATTAAAGAAAATTTAATTATATTAAACAACTATTAGATTATTAACAACTAAATTTTTACAAAGGTTAAAAAAAAATCGCATGTCTTAGATTCGTCAATAAAAGAAAGACATCAAATGTTTCAATCGATAATATTTTATTTACTTCAATACTTTACAATGTTTTTTTAAAATTGTGTACAAATTCAACACCTGTAATAGATGGAAACAAATGACACACAAATTCGAAATCAAATATGAACAAGAATAGTTATTTATGTATCTATTTTTACAGCTCTTTTCCTACTTTTCATAATTGGCTCCGAAGCATGTACAGTGTTTGCGCCGTAGAGTACAGCAATAGTTGAGTCCTGGTATTTAGGTACTCATTTCAACCTCAATAAAACAGTCTGCGCAATAATTTGAACAACAAGGAAATAAAATATTGTTTACAAAAGCGATTTAGAATTCTCTGAACACCCATTCTGATTAGGAGAAATAGGTGAAAGAGGCCCATATGCACTTTGAGTTCAGTATTCGTACAATATACGAAAAAATGAGCACAGATTTGTGGTCGGAAGCGAAGATTTCGAAGATGAATGTGCGATAAAATTTGATGAAATTGTTCTTTGAAATTACTAATTATTTTATTACACTCACACACCATTTTTTTATCAAGAGATCTTTAGGCCTGACTAGACATGAATGACACTGCTAGCGTTTGTCAGTAAAAAATCACTTAATTTGTTTTTGCAAATGCTCAAATGTATTCATTAAATGCTTTTACTACATACTTATTCTAATAATTTGCATAGTCCATTTGTTTGAAACAAGGTATAAAATAGAATTTTGGAACGGTTGTTACTTTGCCGTGAATAGGCTAGCTCTTCTGTAATATATATTTTATGAAACGCTATTAATAACTGTTCTTAATTTAAAGCAAACTGAGCAGTTTGTAATTTAAAATGCAGTAAGAAATCTCACTTAGTTGCATTTCATATTTTATCTGTTATTGATTTCAAATGATGGAGCTTAATTCCCTTTTTCTTGTTAAACTTTCTAACATGAATAAGAGAAATAATAAAATATTTGAAGATATATTTAATACCTAAATCATATTCTATTATTTAGTTAAAATTACTACCATTTAACATGTATGTGTAACTGAAAATTACAAATAAATGGTCCTTTGAATTAGCTCATTAATGATCTAATCTTGATGAATTCCGTTGCCAATGATATTCAAACAAACTAAAAAAGGTTCAAAGAGCCCGAAACGAAGTATGAACAGATAAAAACTGAAAGTGACAACAAAATGAAGCTTTGACCAAAAAATTCAAAATATACACGTTTTATCACCACTGATTTCTATGAAATAATGAAATTCTGTACGGAAAAAAATATAGTTTTCTGTTAATATTTACATTGATTTCTTTTAGAGATAACATAAAAAAGGATTTAAAAATTTCTTAACATTGCTATATACCAGAAGAAATACCCTTAAGTGGCTTTTTATTAAAGATAGCAAACATTTCCCTCTTATTTGTTTAGCTTCTAATTCAAAATAATCTAAAATTATTTTATTTTGATACAAGTTTAAGCATAAAGATTTTTATTGCTGTAGGAAAGGAAGAGGTTTTTTAATTCAAAAAAGTCCTAAAGTATGTAGATGTATATTGAAACTGCTAATTCTTGTTTATTAATTAATTTATTTTTATTGTTTACTAAATCTCTCTTTTTTAGAAATTTTATTATGTCTTAAAGACACTTTTCAATAGTCACTTGTTTTGGGATTTAAAAACATAAACTATAAAAATAGCCTACGCTCTAATATTTAACTCTAGACAGTCACGAAGATACATTTAATTCTGGCAATCATATTAACAAGGAGTGGTTTCATACACCATATTCAGATGTATGCATGTTCGCGTTTATATTAGCGTGTATCACGAATATGAGTTTTCTATGAATAGATTACTTT
Organism: Stegodyphus dumicola; assembly: GCF_044657685.1. Lineage (NCBI taxonomy): Eukaryota > Metazoa > Arthropoda > Arachnida > Araneae > Eresidae > Stegodyphus > Stegodyphus dumicola. The sequence continues at coordinate 181,202,475 of NC_140768.1, forward strand.
TCTAAGGTTTGTACATATTGTCCTTTGAAAAATTCATTATATTTTAGCATTTGAACTTGATTACAAAGCAAACATATAATCTGAAAAATGGGAAAAAATATTCTGATATGTTAACGGTTACTTAAAATAAGTTATAATGGATTAATTTTAAAGGACTTATTCTAATAAAGGTTTCTTTGCCTTCCGATGGTCGAGGAGATGAGACCATTAAACAGGAGTTGTGCGACTCAGATTCGGAGCCCTGAGAACGGGCTGGTGGTAAGGCGATTTAGTGGTTTTCTCCATATGTAATATCGATACGAGTTGGTTTGCATTTCAAACACCTAGTGTGTAAAGAAAAGTTAAGAGAAGGCATCCATCTCTGTTGTTGTTGCTTATGTTCACTTGTCTGACGTAGTCAGTCCAAGTCCACGAAATTCCTCGTGGCAAGGAGCGCAGATTACGCCTATCGTCGTTGGCAACAGCCTTGAGCACCTAACAGGTGACAGTGGCTCAGGATTTGGCTCAGTTCTGCCCCTAATTTTGACGGGGAGCACCCCGGGGGAAAGCGTCCGAAGGCATCCTTTTCTTTTGACACATACCACAAATATGGTCAAATAACCTCATCTAACAGAAAATTTTAGAAAAACTGTTTCAGAATTTCATGAATAAATATTTTGGGCTTTTAAATGAAATTAGATCCTTAACATTAAATTTTAAGAAATTTCAAAATAGATTTTTCTGACAAAAATTTAAAAAGTTTTAGAAATTTCGTACGTACGTTTTAATCTTATTTCTTACCCTGTATACATACATGCCTCTATTTTTAATGTCGAAAACGCATTTTATATTTGTCACAGCTAATAAAATTTCTATATTGCTCAAAATGTATTTGAATTTTATAAACAATTCTTTTCACAAAGAAAAGTACAAATGAACGAATCAGAGGTAAATAAATAAAAAGAAGAGGAGGGAAGAAAATGGAACATCGTTGTTATTATTCGACATTTTACCGTCACTGACTGAAATCAATAATTTTCTTAATTCAATTTAATTTTTATAGTCATTAATTAGTATGATCATTCTGTTTGTTTAAAAGTTAAAACGCGAAGAGATAGAAAGATCGTAGAATATACTCTCATGATAATTGATCTGTGAAATAAAATAATAATAATATATGAACTTTTACCATGTATGCATTAAATTGAAAAGCAAATCTCAGTTCGTGAGTTGGTTCAACAGCCATATTTATTATTAATGTGATGAAATAAAGTGGTAATTTAATCTTGATAGAGAACACCGCACATTCGTCTTCGAATCCTTATAACATCTGAAGACAGTCACAGGCTTAGAACTGAATTCTAAAGAAACCGACTTCTATCTTAATTCATGTGGCCTTGTCTATAGATACTGAAATTGAGACATTAAAAATAAAGTTAATTCTTTAACATACACTACAGAAACGAATATCTGATTAAGATGATATTAGTTTTTAAGTATAAATATGGACTAAATAAAATTATGCTTTTGAAGGGAATGCATTTTGAAAAAAAATATTGAGATAAAATAAAATAAATATTAATGAAAGTTTCATATTTGAACTTACTTTTTTATATAATTTTATTCTAAAACTGGGATGAAACTAGTGGCGGCATTCATCAGGTTTTCACCGGTTTGATAGTAAATCTTACTGAACTATTTTTAGTTCTGCAAACCGATCATTGTAATTAAATTATGATGGTTATTTAGGAAATTTATAACTATTTTCTTAATATTTATGATTGAATGAAGCAGCGACCAGCAGATAAACTATTTGAATCCTACCACTAGATGAAACAATTCGAAATTATTAAACAAGCTGCAATGCTATATAAAATTAGATTAATATGCCCATCTAAGATTGTGACGTTTAATAAGATTTAACTTATGCTTTTATAATTTTAAAAGTTATTAAACTGCCATTTTATTTGGAAAAAATATTTTACAAAATTATCATTTATAATTACAAGAACTTGAAGCAAGCAGAATAGTTTTTAAAATTTCGATTTTTAAGGTAGATCTTAACATAAAACATCGAACATAGAGACCTAGCAATCTTATTCAAGGTTTGATTGATAAAGATAATGTACTTTTTCTCAAAGAAAACAATTTACCTTATTTTAAAATAATATATCTTTGTACTCAAGAGAAAATTACATTCTAAAGATAAAATACTTGTACAAAAGAAAGGTTCTTACTATAGTATTCTACAACAATAATATACTTTAGCTAAGAGAAACTTTCATATTCGTCGGAATATAAAACTGCGTTTTTCCCCTTAAAATGTGGTTCTAAAAACCATAACTGCTTTATATGTTCAGGCTAGTAATTAGTATACATAATTAGGCAATTCATTACTTAGATATTCATTTTAGTAATGTACAAAAACACATTCACTTATATTACCTAAAGAAGAAGTGTTTTAGCCATTTAATTATTTTTTTACTTTGCTTACAATGCTCAAACTTAGATATGCGTTTAATGAATACGCAGTTGTCCGTTTCATGTAAAATACCTTATTAATACGATATTCACTACACATAAAATGACAATATAGTTTCACTGAAATACATGAATTTTTCTCCTGTCAAATGGCAGCTTAAGTTTTAGATTAATTTATTCAGATAAGAAATGCAGTTCTAATATTTATCACATAAAAATACAAGTAGAACATCAGTTTGTTAATGAGTCACTTTGGAATAATAAGAGGTTCACATTCTAAAATTTGGAATATTTCATTATCATCACTTACATAATATAAGAGTACATATTAAACTAAAGGAAAAAGAATGTGTCACAACACTCCCGTTATCCTTTTACATAAGATAAAAAGTAAAGTGAAAAGAAGAAAAGCTGACAATGCCAGTCTGCAGATTTGACTCAATAGATTTGTGTATACTTTAGATATGCCTTTTATTCAAGATATGCCTTAGAATAAATATTGTTTCTCATATTCTATGAAAGTAATTTCGCATGGGATGAAAATAAATTGAAATCATGAAATGACATTTAGAATAATTAAAAAACGAATTAAATTTACTCTCCGTTCCACTATCTTTATAGAAATGGCCACATGTGATAACAATTAGAATCTCAGAAACAAACTTTGATATATTTTTCCCTTGTTCAACCTCTGTCACTTGCCATGAAAAGAAGATGAGTTCGAATATTTTGTTCATGAAAGAAACATCAAAATCTGTAAATAATCACAGTTCATGGAAATTCTTATCTACCATTTAAGTATTCAAAGATAAATGATGAATATTTATAGCAATACGATCTAAGGTTTACAAGAGACGGGAATGAACGTAAAATCTCTCAACATTAGTAACAGATAATCTGAAACATTCATACTACAACAGCAGAGAGGAATGAATTAATTCGCATATATATTTATATATATATATCTGAAACGCAACGTCTCAGACACGACTGAAAATGGACGACTACGTCTTTGCAAAGTTATCTACTGAATTTATTTTCGCATTGCAAAGACAAAGAAGGTTTAAAAACTGCGTAAACGTCTGTAAGCAGTCGATGTTCTATCCGTTTGTTGTACATTCTTTAAATCATTTCAAAAACTGTTACGTTTTCATTGCTGCAATCAACATTGTAAAGATGAGGAGTAAAAAAAGACACAGAATGGTTTAAATGTAAGTATTTTTGGAAAGTAATTTACAGTACGTAAATGGAAAGAAAAGTAATATACTCCTAATATACATGTACGTATATAATACTTATAAATGTTCTCTGCATATTATTCATTACAAAAATTTGATTAAAATATTCTATTGTCTCAATGCAGTTAGTTTTAATTTTGTTGAAACAATACATTAAAATGTGTTAAATTATGCTGCAGATGTTTATGCTGTATTTTAAATATTAAAATAATTATTAGGCGTCTATTAAACAGGGCAGTGATTTTTAAGTTTTTAATATTTTGAGAACCGATTTTTTAACCCTTTGGTGGTCATCAGCGAACTCAGCTCGCATTTCAGTTACACACTGCAATAGGAGCAACGAACCAACTCGTATAACAGATTTACTACTCACAGATATCAGGCGCATTTGGGAAGAAAGAATTGCTTAAACTCGTAACCGCTAAAGGGTTAAAAACTACAATTCTGTCTTCTCTTTTTAATTGCAGTGTAGTGAGTAATGTCAAATTTTAATTAATAAATAGTAAACTTAAATGAATTAAAACACAAATTAAGTATATGAAGCTAAATTTAATTTTAATCTTTCTAATTAAATACCCTTCGGGGCGATATGACAGATAGCAGATTCTGACTGCCTGTACGAAAGATGTTAAGGTTTGGCTATTTGTGTACTGTCTTCCCCTTCTCCTTAACAGAGGCAGTTACCATCCTAGGATTCTTGAATTACATTGTCGGTGATCAGATATTTCAAAGGCTGATTATTTAGTTCCTAATGAATACCTCATTGGCAAATGCCTCTATCGATTTAGGAAACGGAGAAATTTTGATTAACTTTTATTATTATTAAAATTAATTATGAATTTTATTTATCAATTTGCATTAGTAGTTTTCACTTTTATCGCCTTTATTAATTTAACAACAACAAATATGTTTATTTAAATATTTGAGTGATTGAGATTCTGGTTTTACATATACTGTGCTATTAAAGATGAATAATTATTTACAAAAATAGCTTACTGTAACGCAAAGCTTCGATTAATTTTCTGAGTTAAAGGAAAGTAAAATTCGTTTTCAGCTTATCTGAAATTTAAGTAATTAGTATTTATTAATCTTAAAAATGCATTATTTTGTTAACATCGTTATGTTAAATAAAGTTGGAAAGGAACAAAGAAATAGTAATAAAACTTTCATTTATCATCTGAAATGAAAGAAAAAATTATATTCTTTCTTTTATAATGAAATCAAGCTTAATAAAAGTTTGCATGAGGTTTAACATTAAGCACATCTGTCGTTAATAACTCGCTCTGATCATTTAAGAAGTTCTAATAAAAATTATAAGTTCTAATAATTCTTTAAACTAGAATTCGATGCATTTAATTACTTACATTCGACATTAAATAATTAATATCTAATAACATTATATATGGTACACATAACAATAGTACTTAATAACATGAAAACGAAATTTATTGGCAAATAGTTTGACAGAACAACTATTTGATATGTGATATCTATCTAAAGAAAAACATTTTCAGTTTTGCTGTAAGAAATTACTTAATTCTGAAAACGTAACAATTCTTTATTTTGTAGTTATAAACTAGATTAACTTCATAAAAGTAAATTAAAGAAAAACCTATTTTGTTCTCCTTTATGACAGCATTAGATACATTGGGAAGTCAGAATTCTCTTTTAACTCATATAGCTAAAGCATATTTTCTGAATTAAAATAGACACCTCTTTATGTCACAATAATCATTATTTCGAAATGTGCCGCAAAAATGATCGTTTTTTTTTTTTGGTTCTAATTAAAATAATTTTCCATATAAAGAATTATCATAAATTCTTAACCATTAAATAATTATTGTAGTATTTGGTGTTAACGTTAATTGCAAGCCCAAAACTTAAAATTACTAAACTTGAAAATAACATCAACAGGACTCAACAGCAAGTATACTCAACTTTAGTATAGAATAAGCCAATGGTCTCAAACTGGCGATCTGGCGGGCAGAAAGCTGTGTCCGAAGCAGTTTTATGCTGCCAAGGAGTACATTTCTATTATGTATCAATTGCAAATTCGGTGTTACAATGATTTTCAAGATTATAGCTGTTTGAAGTCCGAGTTTACCTTATTTTCATTACCATTAAAACCGACATGAATAACGAACGAGAAAAATATATAAACAGAGTTTATTAATTTATAATCTGATATAAATCTCATTCAAAGGTTTGAAGATGCAGATTTTATTAACGTTTGTTCGTATTTGTCAAAAAGTAAATACCCTCAATTACGAATGTTTGCACTAACAATAATTACTTTGTTTTGGAAAGCATTTAAATGTGTACAGTTTTTTTTTCACATTTGAAAACTAATAAGAAAAAAAGACCTAGAATGACAGGCTATATATAAAATCCGATGATAATTTCTAGTAATTCCTCTTCAAGGCTACACATTTTATCAGAATCGAAACACCATCAAATGTCAAGCTGTACTAAAAGATATAGAAGTTTATAATCATTTACATACAAACGTATTTTTAACTACACGTCGAAGAAAATTTTAATAAATGTGAGAAAAAGATTAAACTAATTACCATTATTTACTCCAGTTTTGTCCCATTCCAGAAGTCTTCAAAGAAAACTTTTAAAGTGGGGCAAACTCGAGTTGTCAGAATTTGTTTACTTTTTGTGTGAATTAAATTAAGCTGTTTAATGTTTAATTAAGCATGTTATAATTATTTCAAATAAATGTCAATCTGAAAAAAATTTAATAAATAAATGTCAAATACATTTAAATTACGAAGTGTAATCAACAAGAATGTCTTAGATGAGACGAATTTGTATTTTATACAGAAAATAAACAAAATTTTTCCTTTGTGATATTATTATTGCTCATATATGTTTTGTTAAATATTTAGTAAGAGAAATTTAAAGTTATTTAAAATAGATTTTATTTTGCTACTACAAATTTTCATTGAAATTAAATCTAGCCTATCATTTGTTTTCTGATCGTGCATACAATATAAGTTTGAGACCATTGGTATAGGCTATATCAGGCTTTAGTTCAATATAAGCCATACTGGGCTTCAGCACAAAAGATATATCCGGCTTTAATATAATGTAAGCTATATTCAGTATAATCCATATTGGGCTTAAGCACAGTATAAGATATATCCGTCTTTAGTACAATGTAAGCTATAACAGGATATAGAATAAGCTATATGACTTTCAGGAAAATGCAACATAAGTTATATCATTTCTAGGAAGGTAAAATTTATTAATTCTCATATTGAGACAAAATTTTAGCAAATGTATACAATACAAATTTTATAATTCAACAAAAGAAGAGTGGGAACATTGAAAAATGAAAATGAATCTGCGAATGAAAGAAAACAGGGAAATATTTGCTTCGATTTTGAATTATTAACTATCAAACCTCAAAAATTAACCGTAATAATAGATAAAGAATGTTTATTACAAATCACTGTTTCAGCAAACACAATATAAATCCATTCGTGCATAACCAACATAACTGTCTCTTTAAATAACCCACAAATAAATTACAAACATTGAAATATTTAAGGAAAACAAATCAGAAACTTTGTTCACTTGGTTTGAACGAGAACTTCTTCAGAATATTGTGAATACGTCGCAGTATGAAAACCTTTATATTTTGCAATGCTTTCCTCAAAATTCTGATTTTAAGCACCAGCAAATTATGTTAGACTTTTAATAATAACAACAATAACAATAAAGTACATTGTATCTATATATATTCAGCATTTATGCTCTTATTCATGCAGTTCCATTGCAAAGAATATATGCTGATATAATCACAAACGAGATTTCTTATACCTTGAATAGAAATTCCTTTCTAAACCAAACTTATCCAAATTCCAAACGCAAAAACATCCTCATTTCTTTTTTGATACTTTAAGAAGTTACGTTAAATTTACGTTAGTAGCTTTGATAGCACCTTAAAAAGAAAATATTTAAAGTAAATCTCTCCGTTCTATGTCTCTTAACATCAACTCAACTCTAAACACTTAAATTTAATATAGCAACAAAATAACATCAAATTTATTTGCAGAAATATAGTACATCAAATTTGTTGAATTACATAAGTAACAATGAATTTAGAGACATAAGTTTGTTACATAATTTTGTGGGTAACAGAATTCTATGGTAATAATGACAGATATGGGAAACTGATTGATTTTAATTAACGCAGTGCATTCGCGCAAGGAAAATTAAATTTTACTTCAGAATGACATAAATGTAATACCTCTATCAAATAACAAAAATGAAATTTTATAAAGACATAAAAACATAATAAAGTTTACTCCATTGCTATTCTCAGTTTATTTCGAAAAAAATACTATTTAAATATTTCCAAAGCATTTATAAAACCTTGTACATTATTACTGATTATAACGAATATACAGCAAGCAATTAACTCAATTGACATTAAGAATGTAAAATTTATGATATGCATGTAAACAGATGGATCTATACTATAAACTTCTATTTTTAATTTCAGTTGAATAAATCTGCATAATAGTTATTGCGATAGAATTAATTTGTAATCCAAATAATACACAGAAGACTATTAAAGTATGATATTGACATAGCTTTTAGTTTTTCTTCAACTTTCGGAGTATTCTTTTTTTGTTCCTGTATTTTTACAGTTCTTCTAAATGAATTTTTATTTTTTTAGTTTTTAGATTTTTTTTTATGCTTATGTGTTGATAACTTTTATAATATCTTTTTGATTTATAATTCATCCTAGATTCATGTAAATAAATAAATAAAGTGACTAGTGTTAAGGATAAAATTAATATTCATTCAGAAAATTGCAAAATCAGAAGCGTCTCGACGTATTTTACTTGAAAACTAAAATAACTTGTCATTAAAAAAATTTGTATTTGGACTGAATAAATTATATACTTCATTGACTAGAATGGTGAACAAAGAAGATGTGTATAAGAATTTGTTTTCGTTCAAGTTTCGCTAAAAATATGTTATCTTTCATATTATTCATGCAGAACAGCTGCAAAGTAATTCTTACTACAACCCTCTTTTCCATCTGTTCTTATATATCAATAAAATAAATACATTGATTACTTTGCAGCACTTGTAATATTTTGTTATTTTCATTCAACATAATTTTTATTGGAAATTAGATATAATTGTTTTTTCAATTTGCTCCAGTATGTAAAAGATACTAAAATATGTTAATACACATATCTATTGATTATCTAAAAATGGCTGAGCATTCATTTATTCTTTCATCACATAAGATTTCATCTTGTTTATTTTTTTCCTTCGCATTCACTGAATCGTATTTTACATAATTAGTAATTTAAAATTTTGCATTTGCTGCTAATTAAGGAATAAATCCAGTAAAATCACTTTATCTTTAGATTAATAATAACTTAGATTGACATAATTCATAACTATAAATACAGTATGATTGACTACTGGTATTAAGTAGAATGATACTAAAGAAATTAAAGGAAAGAAAAAACTCTCAAGAAATTAGTTATTTTAAAGAGATCGTTCACCTATGTGGTTATCAACAGTTGATTTCCAACCTGACAACTGCAGATGATTCAGAGACTTTTGAAAGGTAAATGATTGCTTTAGTACTTATTTTGAATCAGTTTTTTTTATAATTGTTGCTTTTAACTATTTATTGTGCACATACAGTATAATTAACAACACTGAAACAATAAGAAAGGATTTACGCCAAGCATTCCGTTATAAATAATATTCTCAATGTCTAAAATTTTAGTGGCAATTAAGTAATTTTCTTATTTTCAAAAATCATACAGTTATTATATACATTTCTTTAGTATGATATCATTTTAGTTAAAGTAATTATAAATTAGTCGCATCTTTTTGGTGATGCTCTGTAACTAAACCATAATATTTGCTCTTTTATTTGCGAGATGGTAAAATTCATAAAAAAAATTACATGCAAGAAAACAAAATGGTGAACAAATGTTATCGAATAACGAGAAGAAATGTAATGAGAAACTATAACGTAAAAAACGGTAAACTCACATTATTGTGACATTATTATTGCCTTTATCTCGTATTTGAATTCTGAATTTTTATGTGATGCCATTAATTAAAACCACCTTTTCATAAGAATTCTTATAAGACGATATTAAATTTCCTTTAACGAATTATAGGACTATTATATATAAATAATTAATTAAACTAAGCAGCATTAGGTTATGAATTAATTAAACGAATTAAATTATGCAATATTAGTTAAATGTCTACCGTGTTAAATAATGCAAACTAAATTATACGGCATTTGTTATGGTTGAAATTATATTATATTAATTAACTATTGTATAACGACATTAATTCAATTTTATTAGCTTCGAAATTTTATATGGCACCATTAAATAAAATAAATATTGCCAAACGTTTCCAAATGTTTTGGCATTTCGGAGATTTTCTTCGATTCACTGAGTGAGCTGAGACCCTTAGCAAAATTTGAATTCAGTTTGTACATTTTTAAAGAACTTTGACAAGAGCAGGTACAGTAAATTTCTTCACAATGGAGGGCATTGTAAACTACTTTTCCAGCTATATTTAAAAAGTTCTCAATCAGAAGGCAAATGATTCTGTTATGAAAAATCAGCAAAAATTTTATGTTACCCAGTGAAGAGAAATGTTCTGCAAAATACAGAATAAAAGATTTAATTTATAAATATATTAATTAAACATTATTCATAAACAATTTTCATATTCATTATATATCTCCGTATTTAAATGTTAAAATCTTGGCTCGTTAAACAGATCTTTAATATAACAATACTAATAGTATATTATTAAAATTTGATAGCTTTTATTAATTAATTTAGCCTTTTTGATGACCAACTACTTTTGTGCGTTTTTCGTTTAAATATTTTTTTGCAACAAGATGTGAAAAAAGTCTTTCTATCTATCAACATGAAATGTGAGACAAAACATAATAACACCATGATTTCGTTAAAATCACTTTAGGATTTAAAACCCGTAAAAAATCACATTCATTTCTGAAAATAAATAGTAAATGAAAAAGAAATGAAGAAGAAAATTAGCAAGAAAGCTTTTAAGTACAAAATAGTTTACCAGAAAATAGAATGCATATTTAACAGGAATGTGTTTAGATTAATATTTCTTGATTTCAAATACTTTTCTGTATATATGAAGTTTTAAATTTTTATATCATTTCAACATAATTTTAATAATCGCTTTTTCTTAAGTACCACAGTATTAACAGCATATAAAATTTTATAAACGGATAAGAAGTTTGATCCACTACAGTATTCAGTATGTGTTTCTAAACATCTCATTTATACTTCTTCGGGTTTCAAAGCCAGAATTAAAAACAAAAGTCTCGAAAAATTGTAATTCAAATAATATTTGAGAATATATATATTCACAGGCTTTTTAAATATAAAAAATTAAAATATTAAAACACGAAAGAAATAAAATATTTAACGTGGAATAGTACGAGGTTGTTTGGAAAAAAATTTCATTGTTGTGCTTATGAAAGAGTTCTTCAATGTATGTCATATTTTAAAGCACGGTAAAATGCAAACTCCACTAAGTTAAGAAATAAAGAAATGTACAAAATTTGCTTTGAAGACCTTGTTCAATCAGTTGCCAGAAACGTTGATTCTTCCGGCTCTTCAACAAGCTATTGAGACACCCACTTCAAGACCTTCTTTCAAAATGCGTATTTTCATATTTCCTTTTGATTGTTATCACTGATCAAAGCGTCCGCTCTTGAGATTTGATCGTTTAAGAGTTCGAAACGTTGAAAAATGTTCTGGTTTAATGCATGCATATTCTGTTTCACTTCCTCCTCATTTTTTGAACTAGCAGTGGTTTATTGTTATATATGGAAGGATTACTTAAGATCTCAGACAGACATATGACTTTACTGTTATACATAGAAGAATTACTCAAGCAGTCAGACGACATTTTTTTTAAATGTAAAAGCAAGATGGTAACATTCTTACGAAAATACCAAAAAATTCTGACTCCTTTTTTTTTCGTTGTTGGTACTTAAAAGAGGTTTTGATTCGAATACAGGCATACCTCGGTATACAGCAGGGGTCCGTGACACTTAGCCGACATCAGTTAGCCGACAGGAAATTTAGCCGACACGGACATTTAGCCTACAGGACATTTAACCGACACGGACACTTAACCGACAGGTCATTTAGCCGACACGGACAGTTAGCCGACAAGACATTTAGCCGACAAGGACACTTAGCCGACAGGACATTTAGCCGATACGGACAGTTAGCCGACAGGATATTTAGCTGACACGGACAGTTAGCCGACAGGACATTTAGCCGACAAGGACACTTAGCCGACAGGACATTTAGCAGACACGGACAGTTAGCCGACAGGACATTTGGCCGACACAGAGTTAGCTGTCAGGACATTTAGAGCTACGGGACACTTACCTGTCAAGACATTTAGTTAACAGGTTACTAAGCCGACAGTGACGTTTAACTGACACGTACCCCAAAATTATTTAAACTATTAATTACAAAATTTCTCGACTACTCCACAAGCTCAATATATAAGTCATTTTTTCACCTATCAATAAAATTCATTTTTCGATTCTTAAAGATCTCATATGTGCTATTAATTATTGTGTTCATTTAGCATTGTTTGATATGTATCGTGCTGTTTGGTGTACATTGTGTTTGGTGTACATTGGCCAAATTGAAAAAGCGCTGAAATTTCTCGAAAATGATTAAAACAAAACCTTAAAGAATATTTTACTTCTAAATTAAACATTATACACTAGTTTAGGGCTATAAACATTCACCTAAGTAAGTATTTTAAGCAAGAGGCGTGGTTAATAAAATGTTACAGAATTTTTATCTCAAGAATGGCGACATGAACTGCAAATTATAGAGGTCACAAATAATTTATACCTTTGCTTGTCTTAAAAATTCACTTTTTTTAAAATTGTTTTAATAACAAAATAAAATATATTTGCTAAACTAACCCTCACCACTATATGTTTCCATAAAAAGTATAATTCAAGGATTACAATAATTTTTATTGCATTGCATTTTGCGCATTTTTTTCAAGCGTAATTCTTCTATAAATTTCTTTACTTTAGTAAAACGGTAAAAATGCTAAACGCAAAACTTATGAACTTATTTTTGTGTACAAATAAAGTAAAATTAAATAATACTGATAGCATATGATGCTTTGAAACAAATAAGGTAAAATTAAACAAGATTTGAAAATTTTCTTTGATTTTATGAGCATTTTCAAGCAATAGTTTTAAAAATTATTATAACATAACAAGACGATCATTTATTTGATTATATGATCATTAATTATTAACATTAAAACATGATTATTTATTTTAGCAATTCATAAAATTCGGAGCATAAACGTTTTTGAGTATAATGAGGAAAAAAAAGATAAACTCTGGAAGCACTCAGCAATATAATTTTATATTACGCCCAAAGGAGCGTTTTTGTAACGTTTTGCGTGTTACCTTTATTTATTAAACATCATGTTCTTCGCAAGTAAACCACATAAAATTCAATTCAAGAACAATATCACAAAATATTTGAAAATGACATATCTTTAGAATTTCCGCGTTGGAGATAAAAATGTTATTTTCTGTACAGGGTTGCCATTGCTTGCTTTGAACTCGTTGAGTTTGTTAATCAAAACTTCGTTAAAATTACAAAATATGAAATGGATTAAAACAAATTCGAAATTAGTCCTTGCAGGTGCCCATGTTCGGGTAGAGGATTACGTTATTCAAAATTTTATGGTTCTAAATTCTGTTGTTTTTTTTTTCACAGTGCGAGAGAAACATACATGCATTCATGCAGATTCTTCATTAATTTCTTTAAATATAATACAGGGCGATAATATTTGGTGGCAACAGTTTGCAAAGTGAAACGGACATTTATAGTGAAACAAAACAAAATGCCGTTTCGAAACTAATAGCTTTTTTGAGCTGCCGCATCTTTGGGCTGATAAAATAAATTAACAATAAAGAAGAAAACTTATTCAGAACTAGACATAAATTAAAAAAATAATCACTATAAAATACTAGCACAATCAATTATTACAGTCAAATACAGTTTTTAACTTTATAATAAATGCATAAAAATTATTAAAGTGTTAAAAGTGTTAATCACTATAATGTATTAGGAAATATTATTGAAATAAAACTTCTTTGTAGAATATTATGCTTCAATATTCAGATATAATTTTTAAAAAGCAGTACAAATAAGAATTTTAAGCAAAACTTTCAAAAATCCCTTTTTTCAATTTTAGTATTTTTTACTTATTTATACCAATAAAAGCATAAAAATTGTAAGAGAAAATTTTTTGCTTGAATTTTTCTATTAGTTCAGATTTAAAATATTACTTTTAAAAGAAGGAGATACAAATTTCCTTGCAGCATAGGAAAAGCTACTAAAATATCCCGACCTGAAAGCATGCAACAGCTTTATAATTATTTAGAACATCAATTATGCTCGATAAACATGCTAAATTTTTAAAAATCAATTTCAGTTTCAAAAATAAAAATATCTAAAAATTCTAATTTGTCAAATGAGGTGCTATTACCAGCTTTTTCTTGAAAATTATACGCGCTGCATACTCCTCCGGATATGGGCAAGGTGACAGCCGGCAATACGTCAAGGCAGGGGAGAAAACCCATTTGGGTTGGTCTATTTCTTATAACGTCCATGGATACATATCAAACCATGCTAAATTAACTCAATAATTAAAAGCTATATGAGATCTTTAAGAATCTAAAAATGAATTTTACTGATAGTGAAAAAATAACTTAAATATTGAACTTATGGAGAAGTCGAGAAATTTTGTAATTGATAGTAAGTTTGAATAATTATTGGGTACGTGTCAGCTAAACGTTACTGTCGGCTTTGTGTCCTGTGGATTAAATGTGTTGACAGTTAAGTGTCCCGTAGCTAAATGTCTTGATGGCTAACTCTCTGTTTCAGCAAAATGTCCTGTCGGCTAAATGTCCTGTCGGCTAAGTGTCCTTAAGTGTCTTGTCGGCTAACTGTCCGTGTCGGCTAAATGACCTGTCGGTTAAGTGTCCGTGTCGGCTAAATGGCCTGTCGGCTAGGTGTCCGTGTCGGTTAAATGTCCTGTAGGCTAAATGTCCTGTCGGCTAAGTGTCCCTGTCGGCTAAAAGTTCTGTCGGCTAAGTGTCCCTGTCGGCTAAATGTCCTGTCGGCTAAGTGTCCCTGTCGGCTAAGTGTCCGCGACCGATGCAGCAGACCATTTTTCAATATTTCAGTCCACCGCAATAAAATAAGCATGGTAATAAAAAGACTTACACGGATTTTGTAGTTCTTTAGAATGTATTAAAGCTATATTTCGATTGCAGACGTTAAAGTTTGAGCAACAAAGTAAGCAACAAAGCAATCGATTTATTTAACTTCATATATTTTGTATTTTTTCTGTAGTATAACTTTTATTTTCTTTCAAGAACCTTTTCTTTGTGTTTTCAACTTGGCTACTATTATGCTTCACGATAATGGCTACGTCTCAACGTTCGACATATCATTCTCTAGCAGATGAATATTTCTTCCTTTCACGTAAGAATACGAGACTAGAGAAATAGCATCAGATGCTACGAGAATCAACATTCTATACAATTAAATGTATGAAATTTATAGACATATTATAATATTATAAGAGAGGGAAAAGAATTTATGCAATGAAAAATTTTAATAGTTGTCAAAATAAATAAGAATCGTTTGAATTCGCCTATAAGAAAAAATTCTTTCACTCTTGAACCCTTCAAGACATCCAAGCAATTCCCAATTGTGTACTGATGGGTTCTGTAGCGCTGTGGTTGGCTCCTAGGAGCACGGCGAAATTTTACAATATTTTCTTAGAAATTATATTTAATCCACAGGATTTTAGAATCAGACAATCGAGGTATGGTACTATGACCGGAATAATATCTAGCAGACACTGTCCAAACCACCGGTTTTGAAAAATATCTATCAATTGGTATGAAAATTAATTTTAGAGTGATAATATCGATAAATTCTCTTAGATTTAATCCTCTTGAAAGACAAAACTCGACCTGAATTTTCTTCTATAGAAGGAAATCTCATTGAGCTGTCTTGGGATAATATACTGAAGATGATTTTTTACAGTAATCATTTACTACGAAACTAATTGAATTTTAGATGGCATTAAAACATGATGAAAGTATGTTCGACGTCATATCTTTGTAATACTGGTTTGTTAGAAAATGTTTTAATAAAGATCAAGTGTCGTATCAAAAATATTTTTGGGGAAGAGGAAATGAGGTGGTTATATCTGGTCTGATTCTGGGATTTCAAAAGATGGATGATTAAAAAAAAAAAAAAAAAGAAACCCTTAAACTCAGTTGCAATTCATTTGTTCATTGATACGATTATTCAAAATAGATACCTATTTTGTAATTTTTAATACAAATTGTTTCCTCAGTTTCAAAATATGTTTCATTTATTTTTTAGTTTAACAATCTAACCACTTCAGCTCCATATTATAGCTATTATTAAGTCTATTTCTAACGCGGAAACACTAAGATCGCCACGAACCGAAACTGTCTGAGATATTACGTGGCAATTATTTTGTCTAATAAAAATAATAATAATGAAAAAGTCTGGAATATTATAAGAATTATCAGCCGAGGTACAAAACGATCAAATGAGGTTTCCAGCTGATGCGAATCAACTGATTTCATCTTGGATTGCTGCAAATTTTTTTATTTTTTAAGAAAGAACAACGAAGTGAGATATACTTCTATCATTATTTGCACGAATTTAAATTGTTTACTTAAGTAAAGTTAATTAATACCTTACGCATAGTAATCCAAAAAAGTAATGAAGAAAAATAATTTTTCATTCTAACGGAATGACAAAATTTCAGATTCACTCATGCAACTGATTTACTTTATCAAAATGTGTCAAAACATTTTCCTAAAGAAAAGCAAAAAAAGAGGGATTATCAAATGTCACAATTAAAAAACGAGCCACAAAATTTCGTTGCCGCTTATCAAAGCTAATATAATAGTGGAAATAAGAACGTAAAAACTTAGAACGTATGAAATAACATATAACTGACGAATAATTATCTGCTTTCTATTAACATATATTTTATATTTTTAAGGTGCAAATATACTAAATGCTGACAACATTTAAGCGTCATTTAGCAGGAATAATGTATTATTAAAGCTAAAGTTAAATTTTTTAACGAAAAATAATTCAGTTCCAAGCAATGAATTTAGACTGAATTAATATGAAATAACAAATATATCAATTAAAATATTTCGTAATAAAACAAAAATAGTAATATATTAATAAAATATTAAGTATTTAAAATGTTTGGAAAATTACAAAAATACACTGAACAGGATTTGAGAATTATTTACTTATTAGTGATGTACATGTAGGAAAAAAAAAGGCAGTTTTATATCTCATGTTCTACTGGGCGAATTGAGGAAATTCAACTTGCGTTTTTCATGTCTCGAAAGCGCAACCTAAGATATGTATTAGATTTATATATAGCATTGTTTTAATGTAGGTATTTTCACACAAAATTGGACGTTTTCTGAAATGACGTGCCAAGATTTTCATATTTCGATTCTACGGCTCAAATTATGCCAAACTGCCAAGTTTCATAAAAATCGCACGAGTACTTTTGAAAAAATTAGCTCTGAAAATTTTAGTTCCTCAATGTTAATTGAATTTGGCATATATTTATTAGTCTCTCTTTTTTTATTAAACCTATTTTATTCGTTTTTTACCATTTCGAAATTGAGGTTCATTCCAAATAAAATTCGCCCATTTTTTATAATTTATTTTTTTAAATTGGTATTCTAAAATAATTTTTCGAAAAGCATTTTGAGTTGTAATCTATAAAATGTTTACCATCATCTTAAAATAGATATATTTCCAGGCACACATGCAAAAAATTAGAGTTTTTTATTCAAAATTTGCGAATATATACGTGAATTTATATATTGGTGTGTTTTGAATTTGGCATATTTGTTAAAAGCGGTAATAACATCAAATGTGGTTTAGGCACTTTGTTGAAATTATTTGAAAGCAGGAACGATGTGATTTTTTCTCGCTCATGCACAATGCAAAAAGGGAGAGGAAGATAGGTTGCCATATATTAAGAAGTTCGCTAAGTAAATTATTCTTGGCGCAAACTGAAAAAAATGCGCCAAAATAAACTTTTGAATTTCTCCACAAATTTCTCACCAAATTTTACAAAACTTAATATTTTGGCATAATTTGAGTCGTAGAATCGAAATATGGAAAAAAAATGACATGTCATTTCAGAAAAAGTGCGATTTTGTGTCAAAATACCTATATTAGAACATTGCTATTTATAAATATAATATATATCCTAAGTCGCACTTTCGAGACATGAAAAATGCAATTTGAATTTCGTCAATCTGCCCAGTAGAACGGGAGATATAGAACTGTCCCTTTTTTTTCGCAGTGCATGTTATAATAAAATATTTACGACAGAAAAGATCTTGCGGTGAAAAATTGATATTTAGGAAAAGACATTATGCATAATGGAGAAGTATCAAGAGATTTAATTTTAATTAAAATACCATAGATTTGGGGAAATGATTTGGATAAATGAGCACGTAAAAAGCGAAATTTAAAAATCGCAGTCATTGAGTAGCAAACAACAGCGTACTATTCCTTTCTGTACTATTCTATTCTATTGAAACAATTTTGTTCCAATTAAATTCTTACACTCTCTTTTATCTTATTACACTCTTTGATAAGCAAACATTATTCGCTTTCGAATCTGCAAGAAAGAGAGGGAATTCTGTTTTATTACCAATAGTATTTCTATATTGAAGTTTATAGTCTTGACATTAATTAGAATATTTAAACGATAATTCTGGCATGAACCCCAAAATATTACATATACAGACAGAGGCATTTGCATTTAAATAAAATATTTTAAAAAAATTATCAAAAGATAAACATCATGCAGGCAAAATTAAAAGTAATCCATTTAAAGATTCTTTGACAGTGATGAGCATGAAGGTGATTGCAGCAAGTGTTAACACGTGCTACGAAAACAACAAGTGATGAGAACTTTTTATTGTTTCGTAATCGCACGACTGCTCTATTCCAGATGTGCGAAGAAAACAGTTTCATAACAGTTTCTTAGACTGAAAAGGCGGTAGAAATTCTTGCAATACCTTTCGAACATTGTATGCCTAACTAAAAACGATTAGATAAAAATAAATAAAACATTTTATCATTTCTAATGGCATCAAGCGGTACATGCTTTCATCACCACAAATTTTTCAACTTCGTATTCGTAACTTTGCCAGCTTATGATTGTGAAACGAATGCTAATCAATTGCACTAAAGGCCTGTGGCTGAGCTTGAAGATATATTATATTACCTTGGACTTTGAATACATCACGTGTGCAACAATGCTTAAGGTGATTTGCTTTTCGTTATTGCAAACATATTATACTTCAAAAGTCAATGATGCGGATGTCAGCAAGTACATTAGTATTATAACATACGCGAGCCAACTAGCACGGATTTCAAAGTACAGCCCACTCTCTCTCTCTCTCTATTTTTACACCCAGCACTTCAATATTATGACTTAGAATTCTTCATCAAAAAATTGCATTGCACGTAGCGAAGTGCTAAGTGTCAGAAGAGTATTTTAAGTAGCATTTAACCGGGTTTACATCAGTGGCTGGTTTTGGATTCAAAGATGGATTTCTTAGTCCACTTATTTATTCGTCGTTGCACCATATACAATATCTTACTCCATGCGAGTAAACTAGCAATTTGTGATTTTTGGAGAACTTTATAAATGTCTTTTGTGGTTGTGAGGCAACTTAAATGGAATGTACGTACCTCCATAGTAGTTGAACGGAATGCTCGAAATATCTGGTTGAAAAACCTAAAAGCGGTCTTGCTAAGTTGTAAGCTGTAGATTACTGGTCCATTAGCTTTTGTACACCTCTTGTGCATTGCAAATTATTGTCATGAATTTTAGTCTGAAGCAAATGAAAATTCACTTGCTTCTGAAGATCTTTCTTGTCATGATGCGTTGTACACTACCACATGTGACATCACAATGAGAGAAAATTTGACCAGTTGACTTCAACTCTGTACTTTGAGATGATTCCCTGAAATGAAATTTCTTAATTGAAAGGGAAATAAGAAAGGAATCCTTTTCATATTACGTATCCTTAAAACCTGGACAACAAAACTAGACAATATCCCAGTCCGTGTCACTATATTTAAGATTTTTTCCTGTCCATTTTGTCTTTGCATAATCTTTTATAGCAGCTGTACCGAGGAACTGTAAATAGATTAAGAAAACAATTACCGCAAGTTCCATCTCTTTCGTGATTCTCAAAAATCAAGTAATATTTGCTTTTTTTGTTTGCCCTTCGAGAAGAAAATAATGGTGCGCATTTCTTCAGAAAGGATTTCTTATTTTATTTACCCAGGAATGGCAAAAACCTCGAAGGCCTTGCCAGAACGAGGCTATTTTCTGCAGATATAAGGATCAATATACCGGCGTTTGAGATGAACCAAACAAATCGATTCATTAAGTAATCGCTTCTGTAGGTTCATGGATTGCATAATGTAATATATTTATATATATGTTAATGTATATATATAGATATATCATGGATGACGTCTGAGTATATCTCAAGGTGACAGAGAGTAGAAGTAGCAGAGAAGCCACGGTCATCCGACTGAAATTGATGTTTTACGGGTGGGCGGAGTTGGCGGTGAGAGCTGAGCCATCCGCCTATAAAGGGTGGACCCCACGAATCGCGGATAGGAGTCCCTGTGCATAAGGGTGTAGATCTGCAACTGAGCTTCGTCAAAAGTGTTAGCTGTGGGCGCCACCATGTTCTTATTCACGATTTCACGAACCTTCGAGTCCAGACTTACCTGCAAACACAAAAGACAAATAAAATATGCAGGCAAAGAGACAGAATTTATTTTGAACAACAGCTCAGCGATGATAAAGAAAGCAAAATGTAAAATAACAATCGAACTGAAACAATTAACAGTTCACTACAGGCTTTATTTTTCATCTAAAATTATTGGTAAAAGTAAACAAGAAACTTTTTGTCTTAGATTTTTTATTATCCTCCTTTTCTTAGTTATTGAATGAATTTTCTTAAAAATACAAACATTATGTTCCTTTTGTGTGTACTCATATACACATTAAGGAATCATGATTTTGCAACATGATTGTTTTTGTATATATATATATGCAAATACACATTTACACACGATTTAAAGGGAATATCATGTTTAATTAAATTTGTACATTTATATGCAGGGCATTCAGTTAAAAAATTGACCATACATTTGATAGTACATCATTTTTGGCATATTTTTATTTTGTTCGTGATGGTTTTAATTGTTGTATTCTATGTTATGAGGTTGATAGCCCAACTGCCTTTTTTTCGCGGGGAGGGGCATGAATTCTTCAGACGTAGAAAGGGGTTGTGACACTATAGTTTGTTTAACTAACAAGTTAATTTTTAATTTGCGTCTTTATTGTCCTTTTTTAACTTCAAGTCATGTTTCTTTCCCTGAAGGTTATATAGATTTTATGTGCTAGGTATAGATGTATAAAAGAGTTTACCCGAAAGAAACAAGTGTGAATGAGGGAACGAACGAGAAACATATGGCCACGTGTGGAGTGAATTAGCTATTGGCGAATGTCTGGCCTGCGTAGAAGAATCCTACGAATTACCTGTCCAAATGGTAAGCTGCAAATGAACATTTTAAACACGTACTATCAGCCAGAGATTAATGATTCCTTCTAGACTAAATTGAATTGTGACTTTCTCAAGATTTAAATTTGATCCCACCTACATTTAATAACCAATCGAGTAAGACTGTCAGCTTGTAATTTAAGAATCTCAGGTAGAGAACTAATAAAGTTAAATTTGATTTTATACAGTATTCTTATTTGCATAAACTTTAGCATTTCACGAAAACTCATGGTATGGGACTTATTGGTCGGTAGAACTTACGCATAGCTGTAAGCTGAACTGGTTACACCCACCCACTTCAAATAAAATACTCAAGCGTCATGGGGTTTGATGAGTCTTTCGTGGGGAACAGATACTAAACCCAATCATTCTGTGTATTTATCTTTATTTTATTTGTTTTTTTTTTTTTTTTTTTTTTTTTTTTTTTTGTAAAACTTAGTGACAGCATTTCTATTTTACATCAGGCACTTTTCACAGTTGAGACATGGTTTCATTGAAATGAAATTGCTATTTTCAATGTTACTGAAGATGGAGTTCCGAAGATCTGCAATATTTATCGAATGTTCTCTATATTTGTAAAAATATCTTGGTGTGCCATGTCAAGACGACGAATCTATTCTTTGAAACAATCATAGACGTCACATCAAACACATTCTAGAAGCTCGTTGCTTTATTGCAGGATAACGAATCTCACTGGATTTTACCACAAAAACGGTGGAGGAAGTCCTCCCACCCCGAGACAGAAGAAACATATTGTCCCGATCTAGATAACGTTTTGTGGGGACGCTTCGTAAAACTGTGTTTATAAACAATACATACACACACTAAAAAAGCTGCAAAATTGAGCGTCACTGCTACCATCCAGAACACAGATAAGGGAAAGGCTTTATAAAATTGCTAAGAATATAATGAAACGTGGTGACAAGTGCATTGAATTATAAGGTCATCATTTCTGTAGGCTGTCTCATACAGATGTTCACTTACTGTTTTATTGATTCTAAGAAGGGTCCACCTTTTAAGTGAATATCCTGTACGTACGGGATATATGCACAGGAATATACAAGGGATTCAGAGCTATTCAAAAATCTACATATAGATCAGGAATATGATAATAAGCAAGAATCATTAAAAGAATATATAGTGACATGAGTAACCCAGACTCCCAAGATATCGCTAGAGGCCGCTAGGAAAGCTGGCCAGGATAAGAAACGAAAAGCGTATTTTGGGTCTATGAGCGTAAGGAAGGATTGAATCGCTATATGAATAGAGAAATGGCGAATATGCGCCTCGTTTACGGGGCAGCTAATTGTAGTGGAACAGCCGCTAGGGAACTGTACCACACCGGTTCCCTGACAGATGTACTCCTGCTTATACCATGTTCGGACGTGTGCATAATCAGTTGAGCGAAATCGGAAGTTTCGAAACAAGAATGAATGATACTGGTATTGACAGAACATCTCGGACACACAACCTGGTAGAATCCATGCTGTAAGACATCGAAAATGACCCAAGGACGAGTACTTGAAGTATTGGAATACATTTATGTACTTCTCAATCCAGCGTTTGGCGTATCTTACATGAGAACGAATTGTATCTGTACCACGTGTAACGTGTGCAGGTTCTGTTCGCGGGTGATCATCAGCAGCGTGTGGACTTTCCACATTGGTCTTTACAGCAGACTGCAACGGTCCCCAACTTTGTAGCTGACGTTATTTTTACTAAGCAATCTTTACACTAGAAGGCATCTGCAGTGTGCCCAGTGTGCATGCGTAGGCACATAAAAATACAACAGCCACATGAACCTATGCTGCTCGCTGCAGCGACGATAGATTGGGATAGAATGATTGGGTGATAGAATGGTCGGGTGATCGATAGAATAATCGGTGAATGAGGGATAGAATGATCGGCGACGATAGAATGATCGGGTCCTCATTGTTTCCATTGATATTAGATGGAGAGACATATCACACCTTTCTAGCTCAAGTCCTGCCGGAATTGCTGAGCAACATACCACTCATGTCGCTCAGCAATACCGGCAGCACCGGAATTGCTGCACCGGGTGTGGTTTCCCATGTGCAGCACCGGATGTGGTTTCAATATGACAGAGCTCCAAAGCATTTCTCCCGCAATGCCGGCCACTATCTGGACGTTATATTTCCGGTACGATGCATTGGCTGAGCTGAACTCATCCTGTTGTCACCTCGTTCGCCAGATCTCATCCCCTCTTATTTGTTTCTTTGGAGTTGAATGAAAACTCCTGTGGAATCGGAAATGGATTTGGTAGCACAAATCGTTGCTGCAAGTAGCGTTATTGTCGATACATCAAGCGTTCCTGCGAATGTTCGTCGACAGCTGCGTCGTCGTTGCGAGGCGTGTATTACAGCTGCAGGCTGTAACTTCGTTAACTATCGTTATTTGTGATCTGTCCTGCATCTTTTAGTCTCTGGCTTTGTGAGCATGTAGCGCATGGGGATTGCGTTTGCGATCAAATGTTACTATATGATTCTTGCTTGTTATAAAAGTATTTCTGACATACACGTAGATTTTAGAACAATTGCTCTGAATCACCCTCTCACTCTCTCTCTCTATATATATATATACTATGTGGGATGTCATCTTTTACGACTGACAGATTGCGCTTAACGCTGTCTGATAGAACTGCTTTTGTGAAAAAAATCTGCAGACAAGGCCGCCATGACAAAGGAGTTAGAATTGCTGATTCTTTAAGAGCTGGTCGCAAAACATCTGTTAAAGTTTCGCATCAGAATATTTGGAACCTTAGGTGGTAAGAAAAATAGATCCAGATTGCGTAAATTTGCTGGTTTTCCGTTTGGTTTTAATGTCGCAGAAACGAAACAAAAATTAAGTCAGACTTTCACTACAAGCGATTTCATTTCTTTGTGTTACATCTTAATAAGAAGTGAAATTCAGATAAGAATTGTGATTTAATATTGAACACTCTTTGTAATTTTAAACTTTTACAATCCGAAACTGATGACGATGATGAGTTATCTGAAAACGAAAGTATTCACGATTCTGATGATGATATTCTGTTAAGCCAGAATCATCTCCAGTTAATAATTCAGTAGATCCAAACGTAATAATACCTAGTAATATTTTATTATATTTTCTTGACATTTTTGAAAATGTTTCAGAATTTAATGGAACGGTTACATATCCGGTCGAATCATTCATTTGCGATCTGGAAGAGTCTTTTAAATTATTTCGGTTATCTGAATTAAAAAGATTATGTTTACTAAAAATTGCTTACTGGTTCTGCTAAAGTATTTATTCGGTCTTTGAAAGGTATGATGTCATGGTACCAGTTAAAAAAAAACTTTTATC
The DNA here is from genome assembly GCF_044657685.1 of Stegodyphus dumicola. Lineage (NCBI taxonomy): Eukaryota > Metazoa > Arthropoda > Arachnida > Araneae > Eresidae > Stegodyphus > Stegodyphus dumicola. The sequence goes on from NC_140768.1 coordinate 181,227,333, forward strand.
TGAATTTGGTTCTAAAATAAGTAGTACGCAACTTCAGAATTTGTTATAAAAACGACATTTAAAACCTGGTGAATCCATTTATGAGTATTTAATTTTTACGCGAGAATTAGCCAGTCTTAGTTCTTTTGATGATTCATCCATTCTTGATTATGTAATTAATGGAATACCTGATCCAAATGCCAACAAAATCATCAGAGTCAAACTTAACGACACATAAAACATGGATAAAAGTTGGATTTACCGAAAGACCTTTGAAACTAATACCTGTGTTGAATACCTGAAATCCTGGTCAGACGATCTTTGATAGTACAACATTGATTTTAATAATTTCTGATTTAGACTTTTTTCCGACTTGACAAATTTTTCCTGATCTGACCAATAGCCTACTTTAAAGGAATAGTCTCTATTGTTTTAAAAAGACGTGGACCATTTTAAGATCTTTGCTTTAATTTAATTCAATACGACAAAGCACAGGAAATTTTATCTAATTCGAAAGTGATGCCTTCGTGGATGACTTTCTAAGAGAAACCGACTCGTATACACGTTACACATGGGAAAAAACACGCAAAGCCCATGCAGCCAGCCCGCTAACTAGGAATCGAACTTCGGACCGAACTGCCAATGTTCAGCGACATTACTGCTCAGCCGCTGTTAGTCGAACCATTTTAAGAAGAATAAATAACATGTCTACGGAGGAAATGCATTAAAGAAAACTGTTTAAAGATGACGAGGTTTTGGAAGACGCATGTAGAAAATGCATTCAGACGATATCTAAGAAGACTCTTTTAGAAAACGTATCCACATGATATTTAAGAAGATGCATTTAGAAGACATATCAGGACAATATTTAAGAAGACGCATTTAGACGTATACAGACGATATTTCAGAAGACATACCCGTACGATGTTTATGAAGATGAATTCAGGCGGACTTATTTAGATAACGCTGAAGAAGAGACTCTACGAAGCTGACTTTCACTTTTACCTCAGTTGAAACTTAAAATTGTCTCTTTCCCTCTGTTTTTTACTTCCTTGTACGAAGTAAAAAGGAAGTATTGTAATCGCGAAAAGTTTCAGGCAGCATATTACAAAGAAAATATCCATTTTGACCGCTTTCGAATGGAATTTAACGATGTATTTGCATGACATCTGTACGTAAGGGCAGAATAAAAGACTCCTTTCCTCCAAAAAAATTATAAAACTGCTTTAAAATGAATTCTGAAGAGAATTTTTCGTGGCGTCTGTATGAACGTATGTACGTACGTATCTCGCATAACTCAAAAACGAGTAGCCTCAGAACGTTGAAATTTTGTATATAGGAGTACTATAACATGCAGATGTGCACCTCATATTTTGGTTGCAATCGGCTGCGCCAAACGTATATAAATATATATATATATATCCACTCTGTTACCCGGCTCAGTGATCTCAGTTTCTTTACTCTTATATGTTTGTAAATTGCACATTTTTTGCTTTAAAAATGATTGAATTATGTTGTTCTTATCTTCCGGTTAAGGTTTTTATGCCTTTAGTAAATCTGCATGCAATATTTTTAGCATTATCAACAATTTTAAAGTTGTTTAAGTGCCGCTAAGCCTAATAATTTTTTTTGATGGCGGCCATTGCTTGTTTACATTTGAAACAGCAAAATAGTAGATTTGTTGCTAATCTAGAGAGACTAAGCTTCGCAACACAAAGATAACGCCTCCATTTATTATTGCGAATTAAATCATGCTTAATCCTTTCTGGAATTTTTTCGAGGAAATAAGTGTTTAAGATTTACTTCGTAATTTTGAATACAGACATCTTGAGTTTTAATGTATTTTTGCCTGGTCGCGAAGTGAGAACTGAATTAATTGAATGAGAAATACTGGATCGTTCTCTGAAAAACGGTTTTTTTTTTTTTTTTTTTGGTTGTTGTTGTTCTTTGCTTAATTTCTATTATACATCGTTCTAGCTTTATTATTGTATTTGAATAGAACATGTGGCAACGATTAGATAATTCTCTAAATGTTATAAATTTTGTGCATTCTGAGTTATAATATGAACGAAATATAATACTGTTAAGTGAACCTAGCGCCAGAGTGTCGATATGGTAAACAAATAGAGTGAATTTTAAAGAATGCATTTATTCTGCTGTGTTTATGCGCTGTCGGCGAAGTAGGTTTAATTCAATCCAATAAGTTTAAACGAAATGCGAGAAAAAATGTGTATAATTTAATATTCCGTACAAGGAAGTCATGTGGTGTACACATCAAATTTTTATTTTACAGATCCCCAGACGATGATGACCTTTTTCCCAGTACGCGAGGATGCATACCATTAAGATGGAAGAGCATATGTGAGATGTCATCTTTCACGACCAACAGATGGCGCTGCACGCTGCTTTATAGAACTGCTTATGCGAAAAAAATGCAGATGATGCCGTCATGACAAAAAGAGGTATAAGACGCAAAGTAATATATGTAAATATGAAAGAATTACAAATTTCCTGCAAATATTCATTTTCGGACGACACTCTATTTATCATATAGCCGTCCGGGTATCTGGGCTCTGCATTCACCTGTCACCTGCAAATATTCATGTTCCTATCATCCAATTTTCATAATTTGTAAAAACCGTTGATAATTTTCGTTAAATGTTCAAAATAAAATGTCATTTGGACTAATGTATCTATTCTTCCCTAGATCAATGAAGTTTCCACTGTTTAAGAAGTAAGTTTTCAGTCGTCAAGTTAAGCTAAGTATCTCCACACACACACATTAATATATATACATATTTTTTTCTTGGATTTCCTGTAAAATCTATGGGTACTAGACGCATAGTCTTTTGACAATTCCTTCCCCCTCGGAATAAGAATAAGCAAATCTAGCACTAGAAACATAAATTTTATTTTAAACACATGCACATTTTTGTTTGTTTACTTGATCTTAAAGGGTGCTAAAATGACCAGTTCAGAACTTGGCATTGCCGATAAGATAAGTTTATTGCAAAATATTGGCAATTTGTATGTAATAAATGCAATACGTAATAAATGTAATAAATGCAATACGTAAATCTAAATCGCGCATGCATGCTCAGCATTTTATACTTAGGTAAACGTATTACAATAAGTAAATTATGAACGTTTTGGTAGTTTTGATGTTTTTAATGTATAAAATCATTATTTATTTTACATTTTCTTTCCAACTGTAGGTTATAGGACTTTTCATTATTATGATCAATTAGTGCAAGAAACATTTCAGTGAAAAAATATCATAACTGCATGTCGGAAAGTAGATGAAAATAAATATTAAATATTTTTTTTATTAAATTCTCCTTTAATGTGTATAAAACTGCTAATAAAAAGTAGTAATAGATAAATTAATATGTACTTGAAAAGTACAGTAGAAATTTGAAAGCATTTAATGGTTGTGATCCCATACTGGTTTTTAGAGGGGAAGTGGTGGGAGAATTTGATACGGTAGTAGTGTGAAACGGAGAGTTCAGCAACAGGAGGCCGTGCGCGGTGCAAATTCAGAGGCGGTGCAAGCGGAGGCGCGAACCGCGTGCTTTTCGTCCGCCATTTTGGAACACGTGGTCTTTCATCCTCCATCTTGAATGGCTCCCGCCATGCTTCAGTCGCCGCCATGTTGGATTATTTTTTAATCTAATTTTCTTTCTAATTACTTATTAAATTAATTTTGAATCACCTTCGAGTAGCCGCCATTTTGAATCACGTGGTTTTATTTTTTGCTGGAGAACGCAGATTCAAAAACTACCAGCCACGCCCGAACCCACAATGTCGGGATCTGCAGCCACGCGCTTTAACCACTGAGCCACGGTTTGCTTGGCGGCGAGGTATAAAAATGGGTACTTGTAAAAAAAAAAAATGACAAAGCGTTCAACATGTTTATGGATAGAAAGGGGTTCTTTTAGACGAACAGTATTAATACGGAAGATAATATATATTTCCATCTTTATTTTCGAACATGGCATTCTTTCGGAAAAAATTAAAAAAAAAAAATAAATAAAAAGACGAAGATAAATATTTCTTCGACCATTTGATATGTTTCAAATCCCTTTTATTTATTTTTTTTTCTTTTTCTATGTGTTAATATATTTTTGTTCATTTGGAGTTTTAATTTTTCTTAATGAATATTTTTTAAATTAGAAAATTAATTATTTTTTTCCAATACATTTTTTCTAAGCGGGTGATTTCATTTCTAATGGGAAGAATTTTTCAAAGTCATTTTATTATTTGCAGCGAATGAGTTAAAAACGGTATTTTTTAAAACATTATTGGATTTTCTTAAATACATGTTGCTGCTGGCGCCATCTAGTGTACATAACATCTACTAAAGTTAACAGGATGGTTTAAAAAATGAAGAAGTAATATATATTTCCTTTCCACGTAGAATCGAACCCGCTGTCCCAGCAAAAATGAATAAAAAGGAATTGAGGGGCACCGCATCCAGTACTTTAGGCGATACCCCACAATTCCTTGGTTGAAATGGTTCTTAATTATGTATATAAGGTTTGAAACGCCATCTTGGTTTGAACGCCATCTTGGTCGCCATCTTACTCTGAATCCGCCATTTTGAAAGATTTGCTTTGGGGGAGGATGACATCACCCATATCATGTTTATATTTTATTTGTTTTAAAGTACTCTAATTTTAAACTTGTTCATTATATTTTCCTACCATATACCTAAATTTTACTTAACTTTAGATGTAAATTTTAACTTCTTTTCTACTTTTTAATGTTTTTAGTTTCCAACATACTCTGAATTTTTAACTAATTTGTTAGATTTTCACACTATGTTGTAGGGTTTATATTTATTTTAAATAACATTTATTTTAAGTTTAAACTATCTTTCCTGTCAAGCCTTACTTTCCCCTGGAATTGCCAATGCCAGAGTATGTAAATTTTAGTAGAACGCGCAAGGATTCAAATTGTCAGTGGAAGTAATCTGAGTTAAATAGAAGGGAAACGAGTTCGAAAGTGTGCTTTATTGCTTCACGAGCGTGGAGGTAGCTAGTTAGAAATTGAAGAACCACGCGTTTCGGCCTGTGTGCTTGCCTCAGTAGATAGTTAAATCTTTCAACGTAATATTCAGAAGTTTGCTGAATTGTCAGCGGTATCTTAGAACGCGGTTAGGTTAGTTACGCTTAGAGAGCCTCGTAGTTAGTCACTTATTATTCTTTTTTTTAGTTTCTTATTTTTATTTTACCGCCGGCTCGGCGTAGTTTGTGAGCGTCAAGACCACGCATCTGTAATTTCTAAAGTTGAATAAAAAGGGATTTAAACACTTCTCAAGACTTTGTATACTTTCCAGTTCATAGTAGTCACCACTATTGTGGCGTGCAGGTTGGAAGCGCGGAATATTACAATGTACATGACTTTCATTTACTTTTTAACTACTTTCTTACGTTTTAACCTTCGTAATTTCAAACATATCCTTAATTTTAGCTTAATTCCTCTATTTTCTTACCATATAACGTTTTTAATTCGGTATTTTTTGCTAATTCACTGCATTCATACCATCATTTTTACACTTTAAATGCCCCGACTATGCAAATTTTAAATTTATCACTTTTTTTCTGCACCAAGTACGAGTATTTCTGCCTTCATGGGCAACGTTCAAGTGAAATTACCGATTATTTACGTTACATGCACAAAAGAAATTCCTAAGATAAACATTTTCAGTATCAAATGAGAGATGAATGACTATAGATTTTATCCATTGGTTATCATTTCAGCTCTTGAAATTATGTTTAATCGATATACTTTTATTTCTAGTGCATAATGTTAACACATTTCTTCGAACCTAGTTCAATTCCAACTCAATTTCCCTAGACAATTGCATACATAGTCTATTTTTCTAATTTCTTATACTAGGATTTTCTTTCGTGAGTGTCAGTTTTCATTAATTTATTTACCAATTTATTCTCTTATGAATGAAATCTTGTGAAACACTGCCATACCTTTACACAACATATATCATTACCAATATACTTATATTTACAGAACGAATCAAAGAAAGAAACAGTAAGAGACATTTTACCAAAATCTCCGCTATATTTTCGAATATTTTAACTTTCATCCATCTCGAATACAGAAATTTATTCATAAATACTCATTACATCAATTAAATATTCCTTACTAATAGCCATTTAATGAGGAATAACCCCTTTAGAATATACAATTACATCCAAATAAGTGTTCCATTTTCCTATAATTTTACATAAAAATTTACATTACAGGAACTTCCTATGTATGTAATTTAATTAATGCTGTTAAATATTACCTTTTTCTAAGGCGAAAACTCCAAAGATCATTCAACTTTCCAACTCCAAAGACTATTCAAATCATTCATCTTCGCCTGCAGTATTTCCCGCAGTACCGAATATCTATCTTAGAACTATTTTCTTAAAGAACTAAATACGAAAGAAACATTGTCCACTGTAGAATATTTACTGTTTTATGCAAAATGAAAATAGAACCTTTACCTAATTTAAGTTCTTTTACCCAGAATTCCAACAAATTTTAGAAAATGTGCTATAGAAAGCAACTTATTTACCTAAACATGAGTCTTAACAGATTTTTATCGGCTTCAGATTTACTATCAGTGGGAAAAACATAAAGTTAACTTCATCTAGCCTTGTCAGTATATACAAAAATGTCATGAATCATTTTGCAGTACAGTTAACATTTTAATACTCATTAACAAATTTTAATTAACTTTCAATTAAGATTTTAAGTTTTTAAAGTTAAGTTTTAAGTTTTTAAATGTTTATTTTAAGATTTTAAAAGTATATTTATGCGACATATTATCAAATTATTCCCAAGCATTATTAAGATAAATGCAATTAAATATCCACGTACACACTACGCAAATCCCATTCATTAGGAACAGTAAAATTTTACCAATACTAAAATGAAATGTAAAATCTTGCAATGCATTAGTATAAAACCTGAGTAACATATCATTTCCTATAAGCAGTAAACGATAAAAAAAGAGTATTCTTATGAAGCCTTAAGCAGTAAGAGTAATGTAAAGAGATATTCATTTAAAACATAATATGAAACAGTTGACAGCTAAATAAAGATACATTTCAATATAAATAAAACATTTTTTTATTAAAATACATACTTACTAAAACAATTCTTTCTCACAAATACTTACTAAAACAATTTTTTCTCACAAATTTTCTATTCTATCACGTAAAGTTGACAATGAAATATTCTTTAAAACGTCATCACCGTCATAAATACAACAACAATTGTTAAATACAACAACAATTGTTTACATAAAGCTTTTGAGCAAGTCTTTTAAAGTTCATTGACAATATAGCTTTGTCAATATTATTCATAGCTTTTTCCCGAGTCGTCTGCATTATACAGCGGTGGCGACGCTGACTTGGATGATCGACAGCACATCCCTCACAGATAAATACCTCGTTGAGACTCGTTAAGTACTCCTCGTAAATAATATTGTTAAGTTTCTGCATGCATTGCTCGCTAGTTAAATGTTCCAGCTGCTGGCATTTTGATCGCCGTTTTCTTATCTCATGCGGTAACACATTTTGAAATAGAGCAGTTTGGATAAGTCTGTGTTATTTCACCGTATAAATCTAAAAGTTTATCTGTCTGATATGACTGTAATTCAAAACAATCTGCTACAAGACGGAAACCACCGCAGGAATTTTTAAAAATTTGTTGAAGAACACATTGCGAGTTTGTACAAAATACCGTTAACTGATTATTGGCTATGAAAGATGCTTCTGAATATTTGAAATTAAAGTTTGGTAATTTGTTCATGAAATCATACCAAGTCGCAGGAGTCATACTCACACCCTCAAGAGAAGATCCCCAGTTGAAATTATTCGTTTCTGCAAAGTTTTGTATAAGAATTCGAACATTATTATTTCTACTTACAACGATGGAAAGACGAGACATCCGTTCTAATGACCAATAATTGATCACTTCATCATGAATTTGTGATGACTGGTAATGACGACTCAGCCAGTCGTCCTGGGGTATGTCAAGCACCTCATCTTCTAAACATGGTTTCCCTTACGCGGAAAAGTTCTTTTATTCATGCACGGTATAGGGATTGTGTTGTCATAATAACCAAAGTCCATTTCATCAGAAGAACGCTTCATTTGCGGAGATATAATTTTTCTAAACGTCAAACTTTTTCGAATAGTCTTCACTTCGGGATGGGATGGGATACCTGTTTCCAGACTACATTTGTGGGCGGGTTTCATCACTAAAAGCGATCCATGTTCCAGACTCAGAATGTGAGTCATATAATTCTATCTTGTAAGATGCATCACTCGCGTCGCATCGTAACTCAGCGTGGGAATGCAGTAGGAAGGATCCAGGCAGCTTTCATCGTCTCTGTGCGCGGATATCTTGGCATCTCCGTCAGGGTATTTGTTGAGCAGAACGTAATTATATTTTTCGTGGGTGAGGGCTTCCACTTCACTTTTAATTTGGTACAGCATGGGAGTCCAGGCCTGGGCGAGGATCGATGTGCCCGAAAAACTGTAGGTGAGTCCATCTTCATCCCTGTAAGCGCAACAAAGTCGAGCTGGAATATATTGGTGGCCGTAAATATTCAGTTTCACAGGTTGGAAAGGATACATACAGAGTTCCTCAAAAATAGAATTTGCCCTTTCTTTACTATGAAAATCTTTTAAATAGGATAGTATTAACTGATCATCAAATATTTCGGTCATCGTGAGAATTGTAAGAGTTAAGAATGACTGCTTTGAAGTACAATTCGTCAATATTTGCAATGAAATGAGAAATCTACTGCGATCGAATATTTCTAAACTTATTTATATAATCATTTACTGATAAATAAGAATCATTTGATACATTCTTTTAATCGGTAATCACCTTATTTATTCCGATAACATCATATTTTCCAGAACGATGTGGATATATCGAACCTTGTCATGATGAATCATTTAAGGATAAACAGATAGGGTAGCCCGTATCACCATAAGTTGGTAAACCGTGGATTAGGGAAGTGAGGACCTGTTGAAATGGGATGCGCACACATCCCATTTTAAGAAACTCCACTTCCCTAATCGACGGTTTACCAACTTATGGTGATACGGGCTACCCTATCTGTTTATCCTTAGATGATTCATCATGACAAGGTTCGATATATCGACATCGTTCTGGAAAACATGATGTTATCGGAATAAATAAGGTGATTACCGATTAAAAGAATGTATCAAATGATTCTTATTTATCAGTAAATGATTATATAAATAAGTTTAGAAATATTCGATCGCAGTAGATTTCTCATTTCATTGCAAATATTGACGAATTGTACTTCAAAGCAGTCATTCTTAACTCTTACAATTCTCACGATGACCGAAATATTTGATGATCAGTCAATACTATCCTATTTAAAAGATTTTCATAGTAAAGAAAAGGCAAATTCTATTTTTGAGGAACTCTGTATGTATCCTTTCCAACCTGTGAAACTGAATATTTACGGCCACCAATATATTCCAGCTCGACTTTGTTGCGCTTTCGGGGATGAAGATGGACTCACTTACAGTTTTTCGGGCACATCGATCGTCGCCCAGGCCTGGACTCCCATGCTGTACCAAATTAAAAGTGAAGTGGAAGCCCTCACCCACGAAAAATATAATTACGTTCTGCTCAACAAATACCCTGACGGAGATGCCAAGATATCCGCGCACAGAGACGATGAAAGCTCCCTGGATTCTTCCTACTGCATTCCCACGCTGAGTTACGATGCGACGCGAGTGATGCATTTTACAAGATAGAATTATATGACTCACATTCTGAGTCTGGAACATGGATCGCTTTTAGTGATGAAACCCGCCCACAAATGTAGTCTGGAAACACGGTATCCCATCCCATCCCGAAGTGAAGACTATTCGAATAAGTTTGACGTTTAGAAAAATTATATCTCCGCAAATGAAGCGTTCTTCTGATGAAATGGACTTTGGTTATTATGACAACACAATCCCTATACCGTGCATGAATAAAAGAACTTTTCCGCGTAAGGGAAACCATGTTTAGAAGATGAGGTGCTTGACATACCCCAGGACGACTGGCTGAGTCGTCATTACCAGTCATCACGAAATCATGATGAAGTGATCAATTATTGGTCATTAGAACGGATGTCTCGTCTTTCTATCGTTGTAAGTAGAAATAATAATGTTCGAATTCTTATACAAAACTTTGCAGAAACGAATAATTTCAACTGGGGATCTTCTCTTGAGAGTGTGAGTATGACTCCTGCGACTTGGTATGATTTCATGAACAAATTACCAAACTTTAATTTCAAATATTCAGAAGCATCTTTCATAGCCAATAATCAGTTGCCGGTATTTTGTACAAACTCGCAATGTGTTCTTCAACAAATTTTTAGAAATTCCTGCGGTGGTTTCCGTCTCGTAGCAGATTGTTTTGAATTACAGTCATATCAGACAGATAAACTTTTAGATTTATACGGTGAAATAACACAGACTTATCCGAACTGCTCTATTTCAAAATGTGTTACCGCATGAGATAAGAAAACGGCGATCAAAATGCCAGCAGCTGGAACATTTAACTAGCGAGCAATGCATGCAGAAACTTAACAATATTATTTACGAGGAGTACTTAACCAGTCTCAACGAGGTATTTATCTGTGAGGGATGTGCTGTCGATCATCCAAGTCAGCGTCGCCACCCCTGTATAATACAGACGACTCGGGAAAAAGCTATGAATAATATTGAGAAAGCTATATTGTCAATGAACTTTAAAAGACTTGCTCAAAAGCTTTATGTAAACAATTGTTGTTGTATTTATGACGGTGATGACGTTTTAAAGAATATTTCATTCTCAACTTTACGTGATAGAATAGAAAATTTGTGAGAAAAAATTGTTTTAGTAACTATTTGTGAGAAAAAATTGTTTTAGTAAGTATGTATTTTAATAAAAAAATGTTTTATTTATATTGAAATGTATCTTTATTTAGCTGTCAACTGTTTCATATTATGTTTTAAATGAATATCTCTTTACATTACTCTTACTGCTTAAGGCTTCATAAGAATACTCTTTTTTTATCGTTTACTGCTTATAGAAAATGATATGTTACTCAGGTTTTATACTAATGCATTGCAAGATTTTACATTTCATTTTAGTATTGGAAAAGTTTTACTGTTCCTAATGAATGGGATTTTCGTAGTGTGTACGTGGATATTTAGTTGCATTTATCTTAATAATGCTTGGGAATAATTTGATAATATGTCGCATAAATATACTTTTCTTTTTAAAATCTTAATTGAAAGTTAATTAAAATTTGTTAATGAGTATTAAAATGTTAATTGTACTGCAAAATGATTCATGACTTTTTTGTATATACTGACAAGGCTAGATGAAGTTAACTTTATGTTTTTCGCACTGATAGTAAATCTGAAGCCGATAAAAATCTGTTAAGACTCATGTTTAGGTAAATAAGTTGCTTTCTATAGCACATTTTCTAAAATTTGTTGGAATTCTGGGTAAAAGAACTTAAATTAGGTAAAGGTTCTATCTTCATTTTGCATAAAACAGTAAATATTCTACAGTGGACAATGTTTCTTTCGTATTTAGTTCTTAAGAAAATAGTTCTAAGATAGATATTCGGTACTGCGGGAAATACTGCAGGCGAAGATGAATGATTTGAATAGTCTTTGGAGTTGGAAAGTTGAATGATCTTTGGAGTTTTCGCCTTAGAAAAAGGTAATATTTAACAGCATTAATTAAATTACATACATAGGAAGTTTCTGTAATGTAAATTTTTATGTAAAATTATAGGAAAATGGAACACTTATTTGGATGTAATTGTATATTCTAAAGGGGTTATTCCTCATTAAATGGCTATTAGTAAGGAATATTTAATTGATGTAATGAGTATTTATGAATAAATTTCTGTATTCGAGATGGATGAAAGTTAAAATATTCGAAAATATAGCGGAGATTTTGGTAAAATGTCTCTTACTGTTTCTTTCTTAGATTCGTTCTGTAAATATAAGTATATTGGTAATGATATATGTTTTGTAAAGGTATGGTAGTGTTTCACAAGATTTCATTCATAAGAGAATAAATTGGTAAATAAATTAATGAAAACTGACACTCACGAAAGAAAATCCTAGTATAAGAAATTAGAAAAATAGACTATGTATGCAATTGTCTAGGGAAATTGAGTTGGAATTGAACTAGGTTCGAAGAAATGTGTTAACATTATGCACTAGAAATAAAAGTATATCGATTAAACATAATTTCAAGAGCTGAAATGATAACCAATGGATAAAATCTATAGTCATTCATCTCTCATTTGATACTGAAAATGTTTATCTTAGGAATTTCTTTTGTGCATGTAACGTAAATAATCGGTAATTTCACTTGAACGTTGCCCATGAAGGCAGAAATACTCGTACTTGGTGCAGAAAAAAAGTGATAAATTTAAAATTTGCATAGTCGGGGCATTTAAAGTGTAAAAATGATGGTATGAATGCAGTGAATTAGCAAAAAATACCGAATTAAAAACGTTATATGGTAAGAAAATAGAGGAATTAAGCTAAAATTAAGGATATGTTTGAAATTACGAAGGTTAAAACGTAAGAAAGTAGTTAAAAAGTAAATGAAAGTCATGTACATAGTGTGAAAATCTAGCAAATTAGTTAAAAATTCAGAGTATGTTGGAAACTAAAAACATTAAAAAGTAGAAAAGAAGTTAAAATTTACATCTAAAGTTAAGTAAAGTTTAGGTATATGGTAGGAAAATATAATGAACAAGTTTAAATTAGAGTACTTTAAAGCACAAACATGATATGGGTGATGTCATCCTCCCCGAAAGCAAATCTTTCAAAATGGCGGATTCAGAGTAAGATAACGACCAAGATGGCGTTTCAAACAAGTTAGGTATATGGTAGGAAAAAATAATGAACAAGTTTAAAATTAGAGTACTTTAAAGCACAAACATGATATGGTTGATGTCATCCTCCCCCAAAGCAAATCTTTCAAAATGGCGGATTCAGAGTAAGATGGCGACCAAGAGGGCGTTCAAACCAAGATGGCGTTTCAAACCTTATATACATAATTATGAACCATTTCAACCAAGGAATTGTGGGGTATCGCCTAAAGTACTGGATGCGGTGCCCCTCAATTCCTTTTTATTCATTTTTGCTGGGACAGCGGATTCGATTCTACGTGGAAAGAAAATATATATTACTTCTTCATTTTTTTTAAAACATCCTGTTAACTTTAGTAGATGTTATGTACACTAGATGGCGCCAGCAGCAACATGTATTTAAGAAAATCCAATAATGTTTTAAAAAATACCGTTTTTAACTCATTCGCTGCAAATAATAAAATGATTTTGAAAAATTCTTCCCATTAGAAATGAAATCACCCGCTTAGAAAAAATGTATTGGAAAAAAATAATTAATTTTCTAATTTAAAAAATATTCATTAAGAAAAATTAAAACTCCAAATGAACAAAAATAAATTAACACATAGAAAGAGAAAAAAATAAATAAAAGAGATGTGAAACATATCAAATGGTCGAAGAAATATTTATCTGCGTCTTTTTATTTTTTTAAAAATTTTTTCTGAAAGAATGCCATGTTCGAAAATAAAGATGGAAATATATATTATCTTCCGTATTAATACTGTTCGTCTAAAAGAACCCCTTTCTATCCATAAACATGTTGAACGCTTTGTCATTTTTTTTTTTTTTTTACAAGTACCCATTTTTATACCTCGCCGCTAAGCAAACCGTGGCTCAGTGGTTAAAGCGCGTGGCTGCAGATCCCGACATTGTGGGTTCGGGCGTGGCTGGTAGTTTTTGAATCTGCGTTCTCCAGCAAAAAATCAAACCACGTGATTCAAAATGGCGGCTACTCGAAGATGATTCAAAATTAATTTAATAAGTAATTAGAAAGAAAATTAGATTAAAAAATAATCCAACATGGCGGCGACTGAAGCATGGCGGGAGTCATTCAAGATGGAGGATGAAAGACCACGTGTTCCAAAATGGCGGACGAAAACCGCGCGGTTCGCGTCTCCGCTTGCACCGCCTCTGAATTTGCACCAAACACCGCCTCCTGCTGCTGAACTCTCTGTTTCACACTACTTACGGTTCTGTTACTGTTTCCTTTCTACAAAGCAGTTTTAGCAAATATTTTAGCAAAGGAAAGAATTTTTATCATGTTATTTTTATTCATATCATTTGGATATAAATTTAAATTGCATGAGGTAAAGTATTTACTCTTCTGTAACTTATAAAAGATTGAAATAACATTTTGGACCTTAAAATTGCCCACGGATGAAGCAATTATCGCTAATTTTTTTCCATGTGGATTCTGATGAACACAGTGATAAATATAACTTATTCTTCTAGAAAATTTTCATTTTACTCTCATAATAAATTGTGTTATAGGTAGCGTAATATGTTGTACAGCTGGTGTCGAGAAATTTTATCACAAGAGACTTTTATCACACATTTATTATTTTAAATTTGCTCCTTTTAACCACTGTACTTAATTTATTATATTTTAATTTTATGTCTTTTTTCATACGAGATTGACGCGTCACGTGTTGTATCTCAGCACAGCACTGATTTGTTGCCTCACACGAGACCGTTTTTAAATCAATGGCCTGTTTTGATTTTCATTATAGGGGAATATGTACGAAAGAAAAACTGTAATTCTCTCTAATATGACTATCTTAGATTCCAGATGATTTTGTCTTTAGTGGAGGTGTTTGCTTTAGAGAAATGAACTTTAGTATTAATGTTGATTTTTTGTTCTTAGAAATACTGGGTCATTTTTAGAAGTTACCTTCTTATAGAGGTGGTCACCCCAAAAATGTTTACTGCATTTTTGAATATGAAGGCTAACAAATGCAAGAAGGCATAATGTGCTTTGATAAAGCTGTAAAAATCAGATGGGAAGGGGAAATTAAAATGATTTAATGACAATAAATAAGCAATATTTTAGTTCTAATAGATGTCATTAAAATTAAATGAATAATTTAAAAAATGTCTCTTTCAAAAAGAATACAAGGAATGCATAATTAATTCTTATCTGTTTGGTTAGTAAAATACCAAATTTTCTTTCAGTATGGCATCATACTAACTAGACAGAATGTCATCACTAAGTTTGATGAAAACATACAAAAGTAGAACGCAGCAGCTCATAAACATTAGTTAAAAAAGGTGTTTAGTACAAGTTATATATTAGTTTAAATAAGGAAATTGTAAATTCACCTCTTTTGGGGAAAGTATGGACACGTAATCTTCGTAAATAAGTCGTGCCTTTTCTTCTATTAACTCAGGATTCTTCTCCCGCTTTAAATCTTCGCAAGCTAGCCAAAAAAGTATATTCTCCTCACTATACTCACAACGTAAAAAATCTCGAAATATTTTGCGACCAGCTAGGCAAAAAAGAAGAAAAAGTATTTAGGTACACTGCGTAGTTTAAAATCATTAGAATATTAAGTAGAACTACACATATAATATGTGTTTAGTCCAGTTTGAAATCAATGAACTTTACTTAAATTAAAACATAATTTGACAAAATATTCAGGAAATATAAGAGAAATCCATAAATAAATTTCGATTTAAGGACACATCTAGTGGTTTTGAAGGAACATAAAGCATGACAGTAACTCTGCAGCAAACAGCGATAAAAATTTATGATTTTTGTGTCTATGATATAACTTTAGAAATATCAGTTTAGAGGTATTTAGCAAAATTATGTTTCTGGGGTTTGCCATTAGAAGATGAGAAAAAGCTAAATAATTCCGTTAATGGCTGTGACTATGGTTTCGTGATAATGTTTTGAGTATGGTTACAATTACTTTGGCTTATTATTTTGAAGATAATTCTAAACAAAGCATGACTATATTTTTTTCCAGTAATGGAAAGCATTAGCCATTATAGGCGTTGGCCATTACCAAGACCCGAAGCAGTGGTCACTTTATTATGGAGGCAACTAATAAGTGGACCACCGATTGAAGGGACAGACATTTTACATTCATGCCTTCTCCGGGAATCAATCCCGGGCCCTTCGGTAAGGCTGTCAGATTCACTAACCATTTCCCATCTGGACGGTGACAAAGCATTTTCGAAGCATGAAGATGATAAATAAAGCTTTTTTATTCTCACATTCCATTTACGCTTACACTAAAAGTTACTTTCATCCATAATTTCATTTATAAATTTACTCTTCATTACATTACATCGCTCAAAAACAACAGTAGATCTTACAATAAAAGTTTTCACAAAGTTTTCACAGTTAAGTATTTACCTCATCTCTTAATGCCTATATATCTACAATTTTCAATACATTTTATTCAGTTTTTAAAATTATGAAAAATATTTATTATTTTTAAAGGATTCCGCCAGATATAATTTAACATATATATTAAGGAATTTACAATATATTTTAATTGCTTTTTCCAGATATATGTTAAGTATTTTGTAGTTATATTTTGAAAGCATTGTAAATTTATTTAATTATATATGTTATTTAATAATATTATAATTATTAATTAAAAATATCACTATTATTATATACAATGTAATATTATTATACAATAACATAGTACCGATGAAAGATTTTAATCAGACAAAGGATTTGATTTTGAAATGCAGTTATTATGATTGGCATAGAGTTAAATTTTTGTTATATACTTGCTTTTTCTGTATTTAATTACTTTTCAAAATACTGAAATTAAACTAACAGAGCATATTTGATGTACTGGAGGCAACATGCATTTTTTTCTTTGAAGAGAACCTTGTACGATTTTTTACTTTATGTGCTTCAAAATGGGAGCGTAATTTATGCATTCAAAAAGGAAAGCCTCTTTCATGTAACCATTGATTAATTCCACAGCAAAACCTGACTGAAAAATATTAGATGAGATCTTAGTACTGACAGCCATATGAGGCTTCTAGATGAATAATTAGGAAACGACTACATAAATCTTGAAACTCTAAACACTTAAATTCAACTTTACTGTCAACTACTATTAAAAAACTCATTATCATGTCAATTGCTCTACAACAAAAGATAAAATTACTTAATTTGCATATTTTTTGAATAGCTACAAACTGTTGTAACTTACTCAGTTTACATGTGCCAGGAATTCCATTACATCTTGAAAAGGAATTTAAGCCAAATTAATATTCCCTTCAAATATCAGCGAATTTCACCAGAACAAAAATCCAAATTTCTCTCAACTAATTTTGGAATTCAAATTCATACACTAAAGCTCCTTAAGATATCTAATTCAGTTGAATATATGTAATCTTAGGGAACGCATAATTAAGAGTACGGTAGAAATGTAAGTAGTACAAGAGGGTCATAAAATAACTTCTCCGATATATATATATAGCCTTAGCAGTCTCTTCGATCAAAAAATCGAATTTCAGGTATTATTAATTGAAGATATGCGCTCGCAATTGTGATGATTAAAAAGATTACAACTCTCGTGAGTACAGTTTCAGTCAAAACATTTCGAAATTTTAGAATGTTAAAATCCAGATTTTTCCTGTGCAAACTAATCGACGCACTAAAAAACCATAAATGGCGTTAGAACGATATACGTATGACGAAAACTGGCGGTGTAAGACATTTGTAAAGTAGGCTCGTTGCAAAGGCGCAATGATAACAAAAGAAAGGACATGGAAAAACTTTTTTTGGAATTAAAAGTTTCAATGTGCGTACCTTTACAGACAATATCGCATTGCAGACAGGAGATTATTTACGACGAATGGAACATTGCATTAAAAATCTGTAAAACTTCACGTTTTAAGGCAAACTCACGTTTTAAGGCACTTTCAATTCTGGCAAACTTCGTGGTTTTGATGTTCCTACCTTAGATTTCAGATAGCTCCAGAACCAGAAATCCATCGCAATCGGGGAATTGCGGTGGTTACGAATCTTCAAAATTAGGATTACCTGTCTTCAAAGTTAGACTCTGTCTCTAAACCGCTGTTGCAGCACTTGACGAACACACGTGGTTTGTAGACGTGTGGACCAACACGTGTGGTAGTAGGAGCACCATCTTATACCTATAACAGTGTCATTAACGACATTTCACTGCTGCACATTTGAAATTACGTAATTCTGGAAAATTGTTGTATACCGAGAACTTGTGATGGAGCACGTTATCGTACGTGTAGAAATGACGTCTTCGAAGAAGTACGGGCCAACAACTAATGTGGTTGCGATGCCGTATCAAAATACAGTCACTTTGTGTAAAAAGCGTTGGTGCCACATCCTGAGAATTTTCGTCAGACCAGAAAACGCAGTTCTTGGAATTTACAAATTGGAGTATTTCGAGTATGAAAAGTGCGTCAATGCACCTCCTCTCTGTGTTATCATTGGTGCTTTGAAATTCTCTTTGCAAATGTTTTACGCCGGCAGTCGTTCCGACGCCATGGTTTTTCAATGCGCTGGTAAAAAACTGGATTTTGACATTCTAAAATTTCGAAATGTTTTTAGCTTCAACCGTAACCATGAGATCTGTACTCTTTTTAATCATCGTAATCTCGAGCATATACCTTCAATTAACAATACCTGAAATTTCATTCGGATTGGTTGATCGAATAGACCGCTAGGGCTTCATACATTGGGGAAACGTTTTAGAACCAAACTTCATATAAGTTAATACGCGTTAAAAATATCTGCAGAATAATAGAGTAATATCTAATAAATATTATTAAAATAATTAAATTTGAAACATTGTGAGGATATGTGACTTAAATAATGAAATTATTGTATTTATCTAACAGAGTACTGCCGTTTTCAGTTATAAGGTACTAGGTTTCAAACATTTCATGCTTAATATTCATTATACCGCTTAGTTATTCAAGTAGTTATGCATGAATAGTATTTTACGTTGTATCCCAATTTTTACAAAGTACACTTACCTGCGCATTTCATGAGCCTGTCGAACGATTCACCCCATGATCGAATTTCTTCTAAACTCGGCCTAAAAAGTAAATAAAGAATAAGTAAAATCGGTATTTTAAACAAAAAATGTAATTATATTATTTGCAGACGTTACCTTGCTTCAAAAACTAGATATTTCAATAGAAAGCATTTATAAATACACTTAACGATGAATCCACCTTTATGTTTAAGAACATTTATATCTTTATGATACGTAATAACACAATGGAGAAAATCCTATATTTACAATTTTAATTTAGATGAAGAGGAGTTTTTTATTATAAATGAAACTTTCGTGGAATAGCAATATAAATGCCTTTTGAAATGAAGATGAAAATCGAAAATATCCATTTTTACCACTATCGAATGCAATTTAACGATGTTTTTGCGTGACATCTGTACGTAAGGACAGAATAAAGGATTCTTTTTCCAGCAAAAAATTAAAAGACATTTAAAATGAATTCTGATCAGATTTTTTTCGTGGTGTCGCGTAACTCAAAAACGAGTAGCCTCACAACGTTGAAATTTTGTATATAGGACTGCTATAACATGTAGATGTGCACCTCTCATTTTTGTTGCAATCGGACGCACCAAAAGTATATAAATATATGTATATAAATATGCACTCTATTACTCGGCTAAGTGAGCTCAGATTCTTTGTTCTTATATGTTTACAAATTGTGTACTTTTGCTTTAAAAGTGATTGAATTATGTTGTTCTGGTTACGATTTTTAAGCCTTTAGTTAACCTGCATGCAATAAATGTGTCATTATCAACAATTTAAAAGTTTTTAAAGTGCGGCTAAGCCTAATTTTTTTCTAGCATGGGAGGCATATTTATTTACATTTGAGACTTAGCAGAATAAAGGATTTGTTGCCAATCTAGAGAAGCTAAGCTTCGAAACAACAAAGTAACGTCTTCTTTTATTATTGCCAATTAAATTATGCTTAATTCATTCTGGAAGTATCATACAAATTATTAGCTTGTTTTTACGTAGGAACTGTAATTTTAATTGTAAAAATTGCTTTTTTAAAATTGTTTTAACTGTACTTGGTATTTTATGTTTTTCTATATGTTTCAATTTTTAATGAAAATATTTTGAATTTTTATGTATTTTTGCCTTGCCGCGAAGTGAGAACTGAATTATTTAGTAGCGCATGCGCATTAGGTAAGCGGCCCTGAATTGTCTGTGAAAAACTGTTTCTTTTTTTACTTGTTTAATTTCTTTCATACATCATATTAGATTTATTATAGTATTTGAATAAAACATGTGGTAATTCTTCATATGATATAATTTTTGTGCACTCTGAGTTATAAAATGAATAAGACGTAACGCTGTTAAGTGAACCTAGGGCCGAAGTGTCGTTATGGTAAATAAATATAGTGAACTTTGAAGATGCTTTATGCGCTATCGACGAAGCAGATTTAATTCAAAATTCGTTAACTGTTAATTCAATATGTTTAAATGAAATGCAGGAAAATTGCGCATAATTTAATATTCCGGACAAGGAAGTCATGTGGTGTACACGTCAGAATTTTTAGCTTAATATGTAATTTAGTACATTTATTTGATTTGAACGAAAAGTAAATACTACAGTTTTCCGAGACGGAGAAGCTGCATTTAAAAAATAAAACCTGAACTATGATTTCATGAAACAAATATTTTGACGATATGGACGAAGAAACTGATCAGTTTTACACATGTTAATCTTTAAGCAGATGTTATTCTATCAGTTGGGGTTTGCTCAACATTTAAAATATTGAGATATAATAAATGTGATAGGGATTCTGGCTTATTATTGCATACAACAAATAATCAAGAAACAATACTAACGCAAAACTGCTCAAAAAATAGGAAAAGCAAACTTGGATCGTCGGACATTGTACATAAAGCTTTAACTATAATGATATCTAATCAGTTTAAGAACGAGATTTTAGACTCATTCAGTATTCCAAATAGATATAAAATCTATAAGGAATAAAATCTTGGAAAGTTGTACCGAATATGTAAAAAGTGTAAAAATTATCTTTGGATTTAATACTCCGTGTTTCCTCGCATATCGCCTCTTTTTACTTCCTTATACGAAGTAAAGGAAGTATTGTAATCACGAAAAATTCCGGGTTTCATATTTCAAAGAAAATATCTATTTTGACCGCTATCGAATGCAATTTAACGAAGCTTTTGAGTGACATGTGTACGTAAGGACTCTTTTTCCCCAAACGAATTAGAAAACTGATTTAAAATGCATTCAGAAGAGATTTTTTTCGTGGCGTATGTACCTACATACGTATGTATCTCGCATAACTCAAAACGAGTAACATCAGAACATTGAAATTTTGTACAGAGGACTGCTATAACATGTAGTTGTGGCCTTCCTTTTTAGTTGCAATCGGCTGCACCAAAAGTATATACCGTATATACCCGCGTATAAGTCGAGATATTTTGGGCAAAAAAAAGACTTCAATGTGGGGGGGGGTCGACTTATACGCGGGGCCATAAAAAATTAAAAGAATCGGAAGTTCAAAAATTTCTTTGTATAATGCAGTTGTTTTCTTCCCGCACTCGAATTGGACGACTTATCAAATAAGTCACTTACTTGAAGTAATTTCATGACTTAAATTATGTGACGAACTACAGTGGTGGCCAAAACTGTGGACACTTTTGGAAATTTTTATGTTTTTGCCCCTGAAAAATGCGAATGCCTGCGAAATACCCTCTGAATGATTATAAAATCATTTAAAAAATGTTGTATTAGCAACGAACTAGACGGCACGGAAGATGATACTGTTTTTGAAAGTGAAAATGAAGACGAAGGCTGTAGTAGTGATTGTAACAATACAGAGTTCGAGACTGAAAATATGTATAATGACGAGCCAATAACGACAGAAGAGTTCTATGAAATGTTTGGCGAATCTGACCATGAATCAGACGTTGAAGAATTTTGATTTTGTTTATTTACCAAGGTATCTTTTATCGTATATTTACTTTTTTTCTCAGATGATTTTGAATAAATGTAGTACTTAAAAAATTTTTTTCGAAGTTTCTCGATCGATTTCGGAAGTGGGGGATCGACTTATACGCGGTTTCTTATTTTCTACGAATTTTTTATGTCGAAGTGGGGGGGGGGTCGACTTATACGCGGTATCGACTTATACGCGAGTATATACGGTACATAATTGCAAAACAATTTTAAAATATATATAATATAATCATGCCTAATATTTTCGAGCATTAAGCTGCTGAAACATTATCAGGAAAGACATAAAATAAAATTTGCATACAATAGTTGAGGAATTATCAATAATTTAACAGTTGCTTAAGTAGTGCGGCTAAGCCTATTTTTTTTTTTTACTATAGGCGCCATATTTGCTTACATTGCTAAACTTAGCAGAATAGTGAATTAAGTCTTTCTGCACCTTTAGTGTTTTTTTTGCCGAGTGGGACAAAAACAAAAAAATCTGCCTTCTTGCCTGTTGACCGAATTGCTTGTTTTTCTTGAAACTGTAATTTTAACTGTAAAAATTGTTTTTTAATCGTTTTAACTGTATTTTGTGTTTTATATTTTTCTCTATCTTTCAATTTTTAATGAAGACATTTTAAGGTTTTATATGCTTTTGCTTTGCCACGAAGTGAGAACTGAATTAATTGAATGAGAGATATATCCCTAATGAAATTCGAGGAAATAAGTTTAAATGAAATGCAGCAAAAAGTATGTATAATTAAATATTCCGTACAAGGAAGTAATGGGGTGTCTGCCACAGATTATTTTACTAATTTTCCTGTTTGAAAATCGATATAGAGCAAAATATGCGAGTAATTTAATTTCCGAAGGACATGGTTGCAGTATGAACATAACAAATAAAAAGTAGTCATGGATAACCTACAGGTAACTATCACAATATTGCTTCTTTAAAAGAAACCTACGTACCAGCAAAAATGCATAATAATATTAACGTAACAATATGTACTAAGAAGATATTTTCATTTCGGCTTCCATGAAACTTGAATCGCCCTCGTTCTTATTGTTGTCTCTGCTACTCCTTAGATCTTAGATCCTCTGTAAGAAATTAGAGAAGTTGAATGTTCAGTTGACTTAAAGATAGCCTGAATGTCAATTCGTGTTTGCTTCACTGTGATTGGCCAATTCTTGTATTCAGCTGGCATAAAAATTAAGAGCTTGATAGTGAAATGCTCCGTGTGACCTCCGCAGGTATTTTTCGAGGGTTTGTTAGTAAGATAAAAACTAAGTGGATGAATCAATTTAAAATTTAAGAGATCTTGTTCTCTGATGTATTGAGGAAGGGGGAAATAACGCGAAAATTTTTTTAATTTTTAGAACTAGGGCTATGAAACCAAGGCGAAAACATGAGAGGAAATGCGGTAGATGAAGAATCTTAAAAATTACTGTAGAAATTGATAATAATTTAAAAGTATTTTTAGAATATACAATTCACTTTTAAACTGTAAGCATTATGAATTATATTTATTCAGAATCAAAAAAAGTAGAATGTTTAATTAGAGCCATTAGAATCCCTATTTTGAGCAGAATTCTGACGCACTGGCTTTCCAATCTAAAGAACGTTACTAAAGATAGTTTAAAGACCGTTGCCAATAAGCTATTCTGTCACCTTTTTTTAAACGACTAAGAGATGAGCGTTATGTTTATGGTCCATTATATATTTCTGGTTTCCGAAACCTAAGCATTTCAGCTGTAGAGTTTCTAATAATTTAAAAAACATTGGGTCATATAAAAAGTCTCCGCATTTTTTTGCCACCAGATGGTGTTGATGCCTATACATCTGGCAACATTCACCCCATTGTCTCAAATGAACATACGCGTTAAAGGTGACATTCAGCTTCCATTGTTTGCGAAAATAGTTTTATAATTCATTGCTTGTGTAAAAAGTTATATTGATTTGAAAATGAGTAAAATATCTGAAGAAATAAGTTATATGATGCTTTTTTTACTATAAAAAAGGCAAAAAGGCTGCAAAAAATGCCGAAAAATTTGTGAAGTATATGGTGAGAATGCTGTGAATGAGCGAAGGACTCAGAAGTGGTTTGCTTGATTCCGTTTCGGAAATTTCGATATCAAGGATGCACCTCGCTCTGGTCAGCCAGTCACTGAAAAAGTCGATGAAATTTTGTAACTGATGGAGCAAGACCGGCACCAAGCTGTCAGGAAATAGCAGAGGCACTAAATATCAACCACATGACACTTTGGAATCATTTGAAAAGAGTAGGTTACAAAAAGAAGCTTAATGTTTGGTTGCCACATAAGTTGCAACCTGTCAAAACCATCAATTCGGCCCTTTACTGTACACAACTGGACCGTTTGAACGAAGCAATACAGAAAGAGCGAGCAGAATTGACCAAAAGGTGGTGTATTGAGAATACGGCAAAGCACACTAGGGCTATCTGCCTAAGGAGAGGGATGCCTTCGTGGAGGACTTTCTAAGGGAAACAAGCTCGTATACACGTTACACATGGGGAAAACCACGAAAACGCCCATGCAGCCAGCCCGGTCGCGGGATTTGAACCTCGAACCAAACTACCAGTATTCAGCGATTTTACCGCTCGGCCGCTGGTGGACCAAATTGACCAAAAGAAAGGGAGTTGTGTTTCATCATGACAATGCGCGGCCACACCATCTTTGATGACTTGGAACAAATTGACGGAACTTGGTTGGGAAGTTTTGATGCATCTACTATATAGCCCGAACCTTGCAACGTCTGATTACCATGCGTCTGACTTCTTAAGTCTCCGCAAAACTCTCTTGATGGTAAAAAATTGGCCGATCGAAGAGCCGCTGAAAATCCCAAGTTTTTTTGACGATAAACCACAGAAGTTCTACACCGATGGAATTAGGAAGCTCCCCGAAAAGTGGCAAAAGATCATAGATAATAATCATTAATATGTACTTGATTAAAAAAGATTTTCAATAAAGAAAAATTTTTTTTTCAAATATGTACCAAAAAAGTGCGGAGACTTTTTATATGACCCAATATTTCTAATATTCAAATTCATTTAATATCAAATTCATTTTAGTAAACCAAAAACTTATTTTAATAATGTTTATTCAGGGTTAAAATTACAACGTTTTTACGCTCCAGTACACTTGTTTGTCCAGGGGCCACAATGTTGTCAACACGGCACTGTCACTGAATAGCCAAAAGGGACAGTCAGAGAAAACCTCCGAATTTAGTTCTTATTTAGATACATTCTGAAAACTATTTCCCCCCAAACCCAACAAATAAGAAGTAAGAATGTGTGACATATTTACATCATTTACATGTGATATTACAATAAAAGTAATACGGAATAAAGCAAAGAAGTTTACATTCCATGAGCACAGTACCATTTAATTAAGAATTTCTAAATGGATCCGAAAAAACTACTTAAACAATCATATTTGATTTCATATCAAAACTACTGATTAACAGTTAAATACAAATGTTATTATAAAACCTTATAATTTAAATGTTGCTTGTATTCATTGGATAGATGCAAGTTATTTACCAGTTTCATAATTTTAAAGGAAAATGCATTCATTGGCAACATTGTATTTCACATCTAGTTTTGGCAACAATAAAAAAAAATTCTGAACTTGGATTTGAAAACCAAATGTATGAGAAACTTCTATTGTATAAAAAAATCCATTTTGGACAGGATTTATGTAAATTCCGTTCTTAGTGCGCGTCTGAATTTTACATTTCATCAATAAAATTTGATGAAGATACATCTCTATAAAATGTTTTCTCACCAAAGAAAAATTTGGAAAAAAAAAAAAAATCTCATCACACCAAACGTAGAACAACAGAAAGTGAAGATTTCCTTCAGTTTAAAAGTACCTATAGCCAAATATAAATATTTCAATACTTACGGCGCTTCGTCACTCCCGTTAAAGAAATTATCTCCAGGTGCAGAGATCGGTTGCATATTACCGGTGGTTTTATCTTTCGTGGGGCGCACAGAAAGGCTGCGGGAAAGAGCAGAAACACACCTAAAATAAATTCAGTCGTGATGTGATCTTCAATTATAATTTTTTTGGGGGTAAATTGATTACGCACATAAAAAATAATCAGCTAGTTTGGAAAACAGCCTAAAATATAACATAGAAAATGATCGTACTAAATTACCTTTACGTCAACAGCCTGTTTGGATAGAATGGACATTACTTTCAGATACTGCGATATTCAATACTCACATCTAATTACGAAATGATGCTAATATTGGGATACACTTAAATAATACCTTTTTTCTCCTTTTAAGGGTTTTATGATTTCACTTCAAGCAGCTGACTAATGATCGAGAAACAGATTCGTATAAATATTAAACATCAGATAACGTAAAATGACGCAAATGATTATTTATGATGACGAAAAAGTAAAAATAAAACCTTAATTCCCATTCAGATAAAGAGTTATTCAGACTGCGCAAAATAATTCGCGTTCAAATAAAGAGTTATACAGACTGTGTAAAATAATTCGCATTCAGATAAAAAGTTGTACAGAGCAAACACTGAATGAAGTCACATAAAGAGCATCGCTTTCAGATTATATATTACGTCCAAAGGGGCGTTTTTTTTAACGTTTTTTGTGTTACTTTTATTTATTAAATATCATGTTTTCGCATTTAAACTATAAAATTCAATTTAACAGCAATATCGCAAAATATGTAAAAAGAGGATATCGTTGAGTTCGTTAATCAAAAATTCGTTAACGTTTAACAAAATGTGAAATAAATAATAAAACCAGTTTCGAATTCCAAATTTGGGCTTCCAGATGCCAATATTCGAGTGGAGGACTACGTTATTCAAAATTTGACTTTTCTAGGTACCGTTGTTGTTTTCTTACACTGCGAGAAACATACATACATTCATGCAGATGCTTCATTATTTAATTTCTTTAAATAAAATGCAAGGCTATAATATTTGGTGGTAACAATTTGAAAAGTGAAACGCCGTTTTATAGTGGACGACGCAAAATGCCCAAAACGAAATTAATAGCCCTTCTGGGCAAATTCTCCTTTGAGCTAAAAACTGTCGAAACGCCAACCGTATAGAAAGATTTATAAAGGTTCAAATTTTGTAAATGACCACATTAGAATGTTTTTCAGAGAACTTTAAATGCTTAATTTTATTTAAAGTAATGAATTAAAAATGTTTGATTCCTTTCATTAAATAGCATTATCATAAGGAAAATATCTTGTTTTGGTCAGAGTTAAGCCCCACCGAAAAAGTTTTCAACTTAAACAATGATGCTGAATTTATATCTATATCAAATAATGTTCATAATGTATTTTAAGCTATAGGTGTCTAAAGGTTCTGGAGAATTTAGAGCAAGTACCCCAATAAAAGAGCATTCCCAAAACGGCTCTCAGTTTAAGAGGATTTAGCTTCGACTCTCAAGTGGCTCTTCGACTATCGAAGTCAATTTAAAAAGAAATTCTACAAGGGTGCATGAGGAGAGGCAAAATGTATCTTAATAAAATAGACGTCGTACTTTTCTGTTTTGCCGGCGCAGGCGATAAAGTCGCCAATAATGGTACAACTTATGTCAAACGGAATATCTTCGCAGGTAACCTACGCCTCACTTTCAAAAAAAGTCGCAGTCATTTCTTATCAGATTGATTGTTTTTTCAATACTGGCATACAAATTACGTAGAAATTTTACCCAGATAGTTCAATTTTATGCTCTAGGGCCATTCGCGGTAATTAAATCTATTAAGATGCAATCACACCACTCACCCGAAGGCGAAAATATAAAAAAAGGCAAAGTCAAGGGTTAAATTCATCCATTCTAATGAGAATGCACTAGCGAAGTAAAGCACTGCGGTTTTACATAATTTCTGAGTAAGCTATTCGTAGAAATTGCTATGATTCTTGC
This sequence comes from Stegodyphus dumicola, assembly GCF_044657685.1. NCBI lineage: Eukaryota > Metazoa > Arthropoda > Arachnida > Araneae > Eresidae > Stegodyphus > Stegodyphus dumicola. Next base: position 181,255,190 of record NC_140768.1, read on the forward strand.
ATTTAAACTTGTATTCCAAATTAAGATTTAACTTGAAATTAATGTAGATAATTACTGAGAGAATTAGATTTTTATAGTGCAGTTTACGTGAGATGAGATCACTGGGGTCACGTGATATGAACCGGCGAATCAGGGTGTTGAATCATGAAAGCATAGTAAATTATTAAATTAAAATCTTTTTACAAATTTATTGTCTTTATTTATTGGATTTTTACAAAATTTTAAACGATATTAAAATGTTTATGCCTTCAAAATAAAAAAATACTTAGAACTAATATTTGTTAACATTTTTTATGTGTATACGGTATGCTGTCGCCAATAAAGTCAGCTTGGCGAGATTTGCGACGGCGAAACGGAAAAGTACCGACGAAAACAAAAATTTGGCAGAAATGTAAATACTCACATCTAAAATGAGCTAATTTCTTAATATTCTAATGTAACTATAAATCTTATATTTATCTCATTCTTATGTAGGATACTCTTTATTAACTTTCTACCCGGTATCAGTACGTAATATTGTGAACTCCAAATTAACAGAGAGTCTAAAAATTTAATCCCAGTCTGTTAGAAATGAATTATTTACATTTTGCAAACTGAATAAATAAATCCAACAGCAGATCCTGTGTGAGTCCTTTGATTCAAAGCTTTGAAATTCAATTTCATATTGGAAGCAATTTTAGGGAAGTATGAGATATACTTAAGGAAATCCAATCCAATACTTGAGGAAGAGGGGTCTGTATTATGCTTTATCGAAATAATGTAAAACTCTTCCCTAAAATGTCTCTCTTCTGTAATCAACTGAGAGCAAGTCCCACTCTATGCGAAACTGCGACTATACTGAAATTACTATTAACCTCAATTTATTTCAACGCCAGCAGCAATACCTTTCTTTTTAAGGATTTTTATGCATTTGAGATTTATACCAAAATTATTTAAATAAATAACAGCATTCTTTCATTTTAAATATTTAATATGATTTCTATAAAAAAAAAGGAAAATTATTCGACCAGTGCCACACTTGACTTAGTATTTCATGTGTAAACTTCTAGGCATTAAATTTGCTATATTATGATGGAAAGCAAATAGCAGAATTTTTTTATTGTAGTACATATACAGTATAATGGGAAGAAAACATGATTAAATTTGCAGGTAATTTGAGATACACAGCAGAATTCAGTACACAAAACTGAATCTTCTGCCAGCAACAATGGCTGTAATCCAGTTGGACATAGAGTCGAATTTAGCTTGGATTACAGATACGGGTACACCCTTCCATGTGGCTGCTGAGCTGTGGCTTCCAGTCTCTCGACAACTTATAACCAGATGTTTTCAGTGGGGCAGAGATCTGAAGAACGTGCTGGCCAAGGTAACGGTCGAATGTATCGAAAAAGGTCAGAAAAGCATAGGCAATATGTGGTCATGCATTCTTATTGAAAAATGACTTCACGCAGGCCTCTTAGATAGGCACAGCCACGGGCCTTAACAAGTCAGAAATTTCACGACGTGTTGCCAATCCTGGGTCGAGTGTCGTCGTTCATCGCACTACTGTAAACGTACTTGTATCTGCTGCATCGTCAAGGGTAGCCGCAACAATGGTCCCGTACTGACAGCCCATGGTGCTACAAATGTCAACGCACTGTCTCTGCGGACACTTACCGTCCTGCTTATGAGTACGTGACGGTGCTGCACGATCCTACAAGGCCAAGGTAACAAAAAGTGTTTCCTCTCAAGCGATGGAGTTTTGGGACGGCAAATATCTTGCAAGGTGCTCATTTAACTCTTCTGGACAACACAGTTCCATATACGCCTGAGGATCTTGGGATTCCGCCTAACACGTGCAGTAATGTCCGCAGTTTCAATAAGCCAATATCCTACCACGGTTCCATTCCGACACTTGCTGAGGCTTTTCTTCTTCTCATATGAGGCATAACCCGACCTTTACACAAAAAACTTCTAATGCGATTTCCAAATGAGAAAACTGTTTCCCAGTCTTTCCATCTATACACAGTGTAGAAGGCATTACTTTTATCTGCTTTGTGCGCATGCTCTGGAATGCTAATGATTTGCATGTCCCAGCACATAGTACCTCTCATGCAAATTTGACGTTTGTTACGTACCGCCTTTATGTGCATCAATTTTTATGGCCAACAGTGTCAGTGGATTACAACAATAAATTAACATAATTAATAATATTAACATTACTTACAACAATAGAAAGTAGATATTGTTAGGCGGTAAGACATTAGCAATGCAAAGCTTTTTATTTTACTAATCAATAAACTTTCTAATTTTATATCCTATCCTGAAAATTAATCATTAAGAATGATATTCCTCAGTATATAACAGTAACTCTGAGCATGAATTATTAATTATTTGGTTCATCTCAACTCTGTCTTTAATCAACCTCTGCTTTCTATCTTTTTATTAACCTCTGTTATCTATATTAGATGTCTGGCTCCCAAATGAGTTGCCGGCAGTGTTTCAATTTCACTTTTGTTGCAGTGTTTTGTTAAAAAAAAGTCGAATTTCTGGAGTGAGTACTTTAATTTTGAGAGCACTTTATTAATTAAGAAATCCATGCAGTCAAGTCTCTATGATTGCTGCAATGGATTTAATAGATTTATAGAAAAGCCCACTAAGGTTATCTGCCTCTGGAAAAGAGATCCTTGGGAAGGAATATCTAAGATAAAACTCGCGTCAGGAAAAGAGATGCCTTGAGAAGAAATACCTAAGCCAAAACTATCTTCACGTTAGACATAGAAAAACAGCGAAAACAACAATCCGACAAGTTCCGGCTAAAATGGCTAGTTCTTCGTGGTTTGAGCCCGAATCAATGCCCTAGTATTCAGCTGTCGTTTTCGCTTGGCCACTGGACACCGACTTTATGGATATTAGTTAAATTACTTGAAGCTTTTATTTATAGCTATTTAGAAACTGTGTTTTATATGCTTACCGATTGCACATTATAAAGCTTCTCTTCACTTTTAGATGGCATTAAGAGAGAATTTTAGTATAAACTTAAATTGTTTTATAATTATATTGTTCATTTATAGACATATTATTCGCGTGGTTACTTAAAATGTACTATTGTGTAAAGCGACGAGTCGCTAAGGTCAGATTAATCAATAAAAGATAAGAAGGAGAAAACTGGAAACCACCACAATAACGTTTATTCAAAGCTCATTTAGTGCATTTGACTTTTTTAAAATTTGGAATTTTAAAATTTGGATTTAAATTCAAATTTTAAAATTAATTGAACTTGGCTTGCAAGCAATAAAAACGTTCTCTGTCAAAGTCAGAAATGAAATTAAAATTTTGAATACTTTCACTAAAAGATTTAATGCACCCAAACCAGACATATTCTGAACGACTAACTGATTTGATTTCTTTCTTAAATCAGAACCAAGAATCTGCAACTTTCTATTCAAAAATATTTGATCATTATTTAATATCTGAAATATCTGTAGAGGGTAATGAAATTTCATGTATGGCAGAACACTGTCTAAACAAAATGGTGAAGAAAATAACTTTGAATCACTCAATTCGGAAACTAATTCTTTTCCAATTGTCAGTCCTTTCCTTTTTTTAGAAACCTTCCTTTATTTCGTTTTTTAGAATCCAATATATTTTTGTAATGAAAGTGAGTGATGCAAGTTTATGGCAAGCAAAAATAGCGAAATGTAAAGTAATCTCTGTTCAAGAGATAGCCTCGTGATGGATTGCATCGACTGAAATTCTGCATGCATTAAAAAAGCAAGTTGCTAAGTTACTGAAAATGATGCTAACAAAGTTTCCCTCAAGTTATAGAAACATTTTGCAATATATGCCAAATAGATCTTTTCATTTGATGAGAAAATGTGTCACTGGCAAACAGGTTTGTTGACAACAATCCACATGAATGCTTCTGAAACTGGATACTTATAGTTATGTTTAGCAAATTAAAGAGTATTTTAAATTTCCGTTTCTATACAACATTTTTTAATACTGAAGTGTCTAAACCATTGTTATTAATTTTGATCACGTGTTGTTTCGCCTCTTTCTTCGTGCTATTAATTCTGATCCAGATTTTGAAATTTTTCCAATTTTAGTGTACTTTTAATTTATATCAAGAGCTTTTTGAATACTAGTTATTTTTAAGTCTTCCTGAACTTTTATTTGGGACATCAATTCATCAGTTTGAAAACAATAATTGTAATAAAACAAAAAATTAACGTTCCTTTCTTAAATGATATTTAAAGAAACGTCTTCCGAAATGTTTATTGTAAAGTGGATCTAGATTTGGCGTCCAAGCGAAATAAAAATTATTACTACCGGAAGACTATATTTGTTTTAATTTAGAGCGAAAATGATACATAAAAATAAATGCACAGCTACGTCTTGAATATATAAATTTTTTCTTTCTTAAACTGTCCAAATGTCTCCACTTAGTAATACTCTATGATGAAATCGTAGCATAACTGGATTCTTTATTTCACCATTTAGCATTGCTACTGTAAACAGTTCATTTTAAGTGCAAGATTTTACGTTTCCTATTCTGAATTTTGTGTGAATTAATTCTTTAACTAGTGCGCTAATCGCAACAGTTAAATTTTTTTAATATATTAAAATAGAAACAGTTTGCTAAAATAAGACCGAATTTTTTTTAATTTATGACTTTATAATTAGTTTTTGTAATATTTTAATTTTTTTAACGTTTTAATGATAAACTCTTCGATAAGCTAGACTGCAATTTTATTTTTAATTTTAATTTAATTCAGTTTATTATTAGTACAAAGAGGCAATTTGCCCAGAACTATTAATTTCGTTTTGGCATTTTGCGTCGGTTCATTATAAAAGTTGATTCCCTCTTCAAATTGTTGCCACCAAATATTATCTCCCTGAGTTATATTTAAAGAAATTAAATAATGATGAATCTGCATAAATGTATGTATTTTTCTCGCATTGTGATAAAATAACGGTACCTAGAGCCAACCAATTTTGAATGACGTAATCCTACTGCTGATATGAGCATCTGAAAGCCCAAATTTGGAATTTGTTTTATTAGCGATTTCATATTTTGTAAAATTATAACGAATTTTTTATTAAAAATTTCAACGATTTAATAGCGAGCAGTGGCAACACTCTACGAGGGGAAAAAACTTTTTATCTCCAGCGCGCGGAACTGTGTATAGGAAATTCTAAAGATATTCTCATTTTAAAATTATTTTGCGATATTGCTCTTGAATTGAGTTTTATGGTTAAAGTCAGAAGAACATGATATTTAATAAATAAAGGTAACACACAAAACGTTTAAGAATGCCTCTTCGGGCGTAATGTAAAATCTGAAAAATTTCAGATTTTTAATTTTTTTGAAATATTATTTTGTAATTTAATATCTCTATTATTTTTGTAATACATACTGTTTTGTAATACATCTGATTAACAACGGGCTTGTTTATATTATTTTTATCGGAAATAACTGAAATTATATATCCGAAAAAATGCTATCGGAAAAAATCTTTGCCTTATTTAGTTCAGATAAACAGGCTTCTACTGTATAGTAAAGATTCAATTAAATTATGAAAAGGATTGCAAACTTTAATTTTTTATAAAATTTCAGAGGGTTGACGAGTCAATTTAGCCGCAGTCCTCCAAAATGTTATAAGAAATTTTTAGACATGATATGCTTCAGTGAAAAATACCTAAGAAGTTAAGAATGTGTTGGACCGCTTTTAAAAACTGTAATACATCTAAACTTTAATTCTAAAAATTGTTAATTACATGTAATGCAAAAATTTTCAGCTTTGCTCAAGAAGCTGTCATACCATTCAATGGAAAAATCTCAGAAGAATTAAAATTATCATATGATAATTTAATTTTGAAGTTACATTTATAATCTATTTTTCCATTTTTAATATTAATCGGGGGAAAAAAATTTTTGTTTATTATAAGAGTAACTTTCTTTCATATTCTTTCAACAGTCTGGAGTGCATAGCTAAACGAAAATTATTTAAGTGAAAAGTAATTTAAATGACAGTGTAATACAGAAAAATCTGAAATAAAACAACCGTCCAAAATCCAAATAGCATTATTTCATTGGCTCTTTTAATATGATTTATTATTCCAAAGGGATAATTTGCCCAGAAGGACTATTAATTTCGTTTTGGCATGTTGCGTCGATTCACGATAAGCGTTGTTTCACTTTTCAAATTGTTGCCACCAAATATTATCGTCCTGTATTATATTTAAAGAAATTAAATAATGAAGAATTGCATAAATGTATGTATGTTTCTCGCATTGTGATAAAACAACGGCACCTAGAGCCATCCAATTTTGAATGACGTCATCCTACTGGGAATATGGGCATCTGAAAGCCCAAACTTGAAATTCGGAATCTGTTTTATGATCGATTTCATATTTTGTAAAACTTTAACGAATTTTTGATTCACAAACTCAACGATTTAAAAGTGAGTAATGGCAACAATCTACGGGGAAGAGGAAAAAAAAACCTCTTTATCTCCAGCGCGCGGAACTGTGTATCGGAAATTCTAAAGATAGGCCCATTCAAAACGTTAAAAAAATGCCCCTTTAGACGTAATTTAAAATCTGAAACCATTCAGACTTTTTTAATGTTTTGTGTGTTAACTTTATACATTAAATATCACATTCTTGGTGCTTACGCCACAGGAAATTTGTCACAAAATATTTAAATACAGCATATCTTTAGAATTTCCAATAGACAGTCTCGCGCGCTGGAGATAAAAATGCTTAATTTCCTACAGTCTTGCTACTGCCCGCTTTGAAATAGTTGGGCTTGTTAATCAAAAATTCGTTAAGGTTTTACAAAATATGAAATAGATAATTAAATAAATTCGGAATTCAAAATTCGGGCATCCAGGTGGCCATGTTCGGGTGAAGGACTACGTTATTCAGAATTTTATGCCTCTAGGTACCGTTGTTTTTTTCACACACACCGCGAGAAACATACATACATTCATACATATTTTTCATTATTTAATTTCTTCAAAAATAATACAAGGCGATAAAATTTGGTAGCGATAATTTGAAAAGTGATACAATGCATTTAATTTTTTCGATGCAAAATCTCCTTTCGAAGCAAATATAACATTCGGGACAAATATCCCATTAATCCCTTTTGGGCTAAAAAAAGATGATTTGCGTAAAAAAATTAATTTGGGGCAGTGAATCTTTACTATTTCCTCATATTTATATTGTTATCATATATTGCATATATTTAGAAAGGGTAATTCAAAAGACATGTAATATATGATCAACAGGAAAAATTTATTAAAATATTCTCTTTTTATGCTTTAAATCCGTCAAATACCAAGCAACATGAAATTTTAAGATCAAGTTAAAATGAAATTTTTATCAGCTCAATGAATTATTCGTTATTTAATTTGATTACATATTTTGATGTTTAGATCAGAAGAGTTTATATTTATGAAGCAAACAAATTTTTTGTACAATCTTATTTCAGATAAGATACTATTTAAAAAAATGCAGAAACCGTGTTGCTATGCAATAACAGTGAATATCATAGCAGCAGGACAATGCCTCATGTCACAAAGCTTAAAATATGGAGAGCTTCGAGGAGCATAAGAATGAATTCCAATTAATGTCTTGGTCACCTAATTCGCCGGATCTTAACCCGATAGAGCACACTTGAGATATCATGGAGCGGCTGCTCAGAGCTCAAACATCATCATGTCGGAATATCTCGACTTTGTGTGACCGCTGCTTAGAAATTTGGTACAACCTATCTCCAGTCATCTGCTAAGAACTCGTGGCATTCATGCTAAGTTGATTTGCAGGGTCTCGCGTATTGAGTAGGTGGTCATAATGGTTTGGCTGTTTAGTGTATATGCAGTCATGTTATTTATTATTTTATTTGAAGTGAATTGATTCTAAATTAGCAAACTTAAAATGAAGGCTCTTTAAATAAAAGCAACGGAGAATTTATGCTTTTTTTTATTTTAACATACGAATTTATTTTTAACAAATAAAAAATATGGTGGGAGAAAATAAAAAATAGACAGAATAAAAATATATGAATTAAGAACAGGTATGCAGAATAAGAAAAGAAGAAAATGAGCCGAAACGTTTTCGCGGCCTTACCGGTCGTCAGTTGGAGAGAAAAATGAAAAGAAAAATGAACGCGGCCAGATGCAAACAGAAAAGAAATTTCATAAAGTGTTCACAGTCGGCAGCTAGTAACTAAGTGGTTTAGACCAGTGACATTTGAACCTGAGCTAGAATCCTCCAAGATGGACGATGTTTCCGTAGTTTTCCCATAACGTGAATACAAACCGTTATCTGAAGGGGGAAAAACACCCCTCCATGAAGGCATCTCTTCCCATAGGCAGACAGACCTTTTACTTTTATAAAATAAGCAATAAAATTATTGCCCGCAGCTGCAGTGGAAAGAATCTAATCAAATAATCCTGACAGAAAAAGAGCTCAACAAGAAATGGGTATCATTCAACTCATGAAGCAAATCTAGTTGATACATCTCACTGTTTACGCCTCATAACTGCTGTTGATTTATTTATATTCAGTTTAAGAACTAATGAATGCTTATTGTACGTATGGGTCATTTTTCTAGTAGATAAAAGCTGATGAATACTGGTAGTTTGACCTATGTGTGAATTGTAGTGAATGGACTAGCTGCGTAGGGTGCTGCGATTTCCGAGAAAAGAGACGAGCAGGTTCTTTAGGAATTCTTCCACGTAGTAATTGCTTCTCTGAGGCAAATAGTTCAAGTGCTTTATCATTGTTTATTTGTTTTATTTAAACTGCTACTCTAAAACACGCAAGGGGTATCTGCCAAAGTATGGAATACCATTCTACAAAATTTTTTGAATGGTACTGTCTGATGTACGGTCAAACACGGGAAAAAAACTCATATGCAGTAAACCTATTCTCAGGAGTTCAAACCCGGCTTGAACTCCCAATGTTCAGCGCTATTAGCAACTCTGCCACTAGCAGGCTTCGTGCTTTGCCATAATGACTAAATAACAACATACCTACTGTATTGAATTCATGAATATTGTAGTGAGAGGAAAATAGCAATGCGTTAAACACTGAAGTTCTTTAAGACTAAAATGACACAATAAATGTTTCAAATAAACTTCACTGCAAATTCACCAAAGCATTATTTTAAGAAGTTAGATAAATACGGATCACAGAACGGACATTTTCCAGGTAAAAAAAAGTGAAACATCATAACATCATAAATTAGTAATTACCACGAGCAGCTGCAGCAGCAGCACCAGCAAAAGCAGCAGGATTTGTCCTTGTTGCCTTCTTTCTGAGTCCGATTGTTGTTATTGTGAGCAACTGGGGTGGACGTGGAGCTGCCCGTTGTTCCACTACTCTCCTCTTTGCTCTCTTTCTTGGTCGATGAGCTCTTGCTGGTCTTCGGGGGAGAGGAGGTGGAGGGACCGGGCCGGCCATCCCCGTCAGCAATGGGTGAAGAGATGGCCACTTGACGTTTGGCCGCCCCTTGTTGGGGCTTGGAGCTGGCTTTTGGATTCTCTTGTTGTTTGCTGGCTGTACTGCTGCTGCCACCCTTCGGTGGGCTGGACATCTATGGGAGAGAAAAAAATGAATATTATAAATGCTTGGGGTCTTTGTGCAGAAGTTCTGCCCAAAAAACATTTTTCAATACTGTGCTTTATTTAATGCATAAACATATGAAATGTTACATTATTCATGTCAATGTCTTTTTTTTTCCTCTTTTGAAAATAACGCCGAAACTATGTATTTGGAATGTATCGCAAAAACTATGCATGCTAACTCAAAGCAATAAGGATAAAAAAAACTTAATCGATGAGATATGCGACATTAAGACTTTGTAGCCGCCCAACCGAGACAGTGGTTAGTGACTCTGACTGCCGCCCTGAAAGGCCTGGGTTCGAATCCCGGAGAAGGCATCGATGTTTGTAAATGTTTAGTGTCTGTGCTGCATAAGACACTCTAAATATGTGGCGAGCTTAAAGTCCTGTCGAGAAGCTGATGGTAGGGGATGAGAGGTGGGAGACACTTGAACCAGTCCAGCGGGCTCTTTCAAAATTGGGAGGGGGACTGAGCTAAAGCTCTGTCGCCTAATATGGTGCTCAAGGCTCTTGCCAACGACAGGCGCATTTGACTTTCTGCTCCGATGAATGTCGTCGGCTTGTGCTGACTATTGTCAGACATGTGAGATTGGCAACAATGACAACAGATTTGGGAAGCCGGTTTCTTGAGAGCTTCAAGAGTCCAAAAAGGACACGCTATCTTAATCCAGAAATTCTGCGATGCTTCCTACTAACGTAATCGCCAAATCCTGGGTGAGGAGAATCATCCTCCACCACACTTTTAGTTCGGAGGCCACTGTAGAGACATTAGGTACTTTTGAAGCAAGAAAGATGAAAAATATGGAACGCCTTCGCCGGTAATCGAACACTCACCTCTGAAATACGCGCCCAGAGTACAGACCACCACACCACGAAGGCATGCCAAGAAGGCAGGAGAAATATCTTATATTTCTACTACTGAATGAGACTTTATGCTTGAATATTTATTATATATATTAAATATGTAAATCATAAATATTTTATCACCATATTTAAGTAAGAATTATGCATTATTATCAAACGAATTGCATACTTCTGTAACGAAAATTAGTCCAAATTGTAATTTATGGTAGAATGAGACTGAATATGGGAAGTATATTTTATACCGGAAGAACTTCAAACATAATACATCTGGTTATAATTTAAATGAATAAACTTCAAATTAAAGTTTGAAATTTTAAAATGTACTAAAAGAAATAAATATACATGTATTGGTGTATGAAGCTATTAATTAAGAAAACTAACTCATCAGTTTCTTTTGGAGAAAAATTAATTTTCATAGTATAGTTTAAAAATATTTTTATGCATCGTCCACTAGAACACTGATAAGCAAGAATATTGCCTTTTGAAATACGTAAAGGTATGTTCTGGGATTCATGGAAGTAATATTTTATCCGTAATTGCTAGAAAGTATGGTAGGAAATTTTTACCTGTATGGATGTGAAGCAGCTTTTAAATTAGAAATAATGGGATAAGATAGAATGGTAGAGGAGAAGTTATACAGTATATAAGGAAATTTGGGAAAGATAGCAACGCCTTTAAAAGAATGGTATGGAAAAAATGTGCGACTACTTGAAAAAAAATAGCTAAGAGAGATAAACTACAGTGCGTAAGAAAGTTTGAAATACATGGCTGTTTTCTTAAATAGTAAATTTATTTCTTTTATTTGTCTCAAATTTCTCAAAAGCAGAGAATTTTGGGAAAATCTCTCAACATTACGTGTAGGAAAAGATCCGTGAAATAAATTAAACGTTTCATGTGGTCTCTGCAGAGCAAAAAAAAATCAAAGTTCTAAAGCATTCTTTGCTTTTTAATGAGCTAAAATGATTTGTTATCGTTGAGAAAAAAATTTTTACATCATTAATGATCCAACTAAGGAAATGTGAGATTGAACTTGCTGAGTGAGGTCCCTTTCCATGACATTTATGAATAGCAATAAGAAGACAAAACCAGTTAATAGTTTCATCTTGAGAAAAATATTTACTACTAAAATTTTAGTTAATCCATTAATAGAGTGACACTGTTTATTAAAAGTAGATTCGCGAATTTTGAAAAGGTTATAGTACATATTGATTTTCTGGAAAAAGCATAAGAAACATATCCCTAATGCAAAGTTTTTTTCCTAGGATGGTCACTCGAAAATTATCACAAAAAATAAAATCTAAAATTTTTAGTTACAGTCAAATGAGTGTAACATTGAAGCTTCAAAAAATTAATTTCAGAGCGATGAAAAATATTTAAAAAAATAAAAAAATTAAGAAATATTAGATTAAAAATAAAATGCGATCTGATTTTGGCATTCAGATTCTAGTTTAACATCTGAAAAAAATTTTAACTTTATTACTAAAGGTCCAGCAATTTAGGAATGAGTCCCTTTAGAAATGACAGATACAGAATATAAAATCTGATATTTAAAATAACTTGTTGATAATGGCAAAGATAAATGGTAGGGAAAAAATTACCATGACATTTCATTGTACATTAATGAAATGGGGAGACTGGTAAAGAAAAGATTTAACTATTCAAGATGTAGTTGTACATTTGTTTCACTACACCGCTCGCTCACGATGCTTGTAATTAAATATTTAACTCAAGATGCAATGCTTTCCATTTCATCAGTTCACCAAAATGCCCGAACTGAAAACAATAAATATCTCGAACAGGCATCTTACGAGCTGCTTAAAAATAATTTTCTCTATCGACAGTATCTGTATCCAAATAAACTTCGCTTAAGTTCTAACTTTTTATGCACAGTTAAAATTAGGAAGTGATTTTGGAACTGACATGAGTCTTTTTTTATGTTTAAGGTAATGTTTGTTATATATTAGATGCTATAACTATAACTGTAAAACTATGACAAAACATAATTATTAGTAGTAGAAAAAGGAGAGTTCATCGCCAGGATCTCAAACTCGCAGGCGGATTGCGGATGATGCGGATTGGGGAGGTGGAGTACGCGGAGGCGCAGCAGATAAAAAGGAGAGTTTCAGGATTCTTCATAAAACTGATAAGATGGCGTCACGCTTTGATAAGAGATTATCTTTGAATGATTTTCCGGAGGTTCTATGAATTTTTAGATGATTTTCTATATACTCAGAATTTTACCTGTTTCTTAAATCTTCTGTTCATAGTACCAGATTTACTTTCCGTAATCTTAATTATATTCCTTATTTTTATTGTTTATTCCATTTTACCCAGAATTATTTTCATACCTTTTAACCAATACTCTTAATTCATTTGTTACAATTTACGATCTTAATTATTCAGATTTGCGTTTCTATTTCTTATATTACTTAATTTTAGATGTAAAATTTAGCTTATTTTATACTTTTAGTCGTCATAATATTTAATGTACTCTAATTTTTAACTAATTTATTATATTTGTACACTATATACATGACCTTCATAGTTTCCAATATAGTCTTAATTTTAACACAGTTCCTATATTTTCAGATCGTATACCTGACTTTTATTTAATTTTAGATATAAATTTTAAGTTCTTTTCTACTTTTTAACGTTTTTAGTTTCCAACATACTCTGAATGGTAACTAATTTGCTATATTTTCACACTATGTATATGACTTTAAGTTAATTTATAGATAATTTCATACGTTTTAACCTTCATAATTTCAAACAGGCTCTTAAGTTTAGCTTCATTCCTCGATTTTATAACCATATAATGAACTTTATTTAATTTTAGATGGTATTTTTAATGTGTTTCGTACATTTTGAACCTTCCTAATTTTTAAAGTACTCTAATTTTAAACTTGTTTACCATATTTTCCTACCATATACCTAACTTTTATTTAATTTTAGATGTAAATTTTAACTTCTTTTCTACTTTTTAACTTTTCTTAGCTTCCAACATACTCTGAGTTTTAACTAATTTGCTATATTATCACACTAAGTACATGACTTTCATTTCATTTTTAACTACTTTCATACGTTTTAACCTTCATAATTTCAAACAGGCTCTTAATTTTAGCTTAATTCATTCCTCTATTTTTCTGACCTTATATAAGCTGTACTGAATTTTAGATGTTATTTTTAACTTGTTTCGCACATTTTAAACCTTCGTAATTTTTAAAGTACTCTAATTTTGAACTTGTTTATTACTTTTTCCTACCATATAAATGAACTTTAATTAATTTTAGATATAATTTTAATACTTTTTAGATTTTTGTTATTTCTAGTTTCCAACATACTCTACATTTTAACTCTTTTTTACTATTTTCGATTGTAATCATGCATTTGATTTTACTATTTCAGCGAAATTTAATTATTTAAATGTCTTAAACATAGAGATAGTTTTCAATTAAGCATTTTATTTTACAACTGATAACTATTATTTATATCCAATGCGTTGAATAGCTCTTACTTAATCTTTATAGTACTATTTTAATTTGCTAATTCTACAATTTACCATTCTGTAGCACTCTTAACCATGACTGACTCTACTATTTTACTTCATTATTAACTGCATTTAGTTTCAAACTTTAACATTTCCTGCATATTCTGGTATTTCCTTATATTTTCTACATCATTTATATCTGACTATATGTTTTTAAGCTCTTCAATGTTAACAATGTTCGGTTTTGAATCTCGATTCTCATTAACTTAGTTTGATAGATTCCGCATTTTTAGAATGAATTCACTACGTTCATGCATAATTTTAGAACCAAATTCAATGTTTCATGTACACATACATAAATCTTTCTTATTGTTTTGAATGTTTCATACTTTTTAATTCGGTATTTTTTGCTAATTCACTGCATTCATACTATTAATTTTAAAGTTTAAATGCATCGACTATGCAAATTTTCACATAATTGCCTTTTTCCTGCACTAAGTACGGATATTTCTTCATCGACAACTTTCATGTGAAATTAACGATTATTTAAATTACACATACAAAAGAAATTACTAAAATAAACATTTCCAGTATCGAATGAGATGTGAATGACCATTGATTTTACCCATTGGTTATCATTTTACCTCTTGAAATTTTGTTTAATTGATTTAATTTTATTTCTAGAGCATAATGTTAACACATTTCTTCGAGCCTATTTCAGTTCCAGTTAAATTTCCCTAGACAATTGCATATATAGTCTATTTTTTAATTTCTTATACTAGGATTTTCTTTCGTGAGTGTCAGTTTTCATTAATTTATTTACCAATTTATTCTCTCATGAACGAAATCTTGTGAAACCCTACCATACCTTTACACAACATATGTCATAACCAATATACTTCTATTTACAGAACGAACCAAAGAAAGAAACAGTAAGAGATATTTTACCCAAATCTCAGCTATACTTTCAAATATTTTAACGTTCATCCATATCGAATACAGAAATTTCTTCATAAAATACTCATTATATCAGTTAAACATTCCTTACTAATATTTATTTAATGAGGAATAACCCCTTTTCAATAAAAAATTACACCCAAATAATTATTCCATTTTCCTATAATTGTACATATAAGTTTGCATTATAGGAACTTTCTATGCATTTTCGAGAACTGTAAGTTAACTAATGTTGCTACATATGACATTTTCCAAGAGAAAACTCTAAAAGCTATCAAAATCATTCACCTTTTCCTGCAGTATTTCGTCAGTGCAGAATAACTATCTTAGAACTAGTTTCTTAATTTTAAGAACTAAATACAAAATAAGAATGCTCCACTATAGAATATTTACTGTTTTATCCAAAATCCAAAATGAGGATAGAACCTTTACCTAATTTAAGCTTTTTTTATTCAGAATTCCAACAAATTTTAAAAAATGTGCTATAAAAAGCAACTTATTTACCTAAAAATGAGTCTTAACAGATTATCATCGGCTTCAGATTTACTATCAGTGGCAAAAACCTGAAGTTCACTTTATCTAACATTGTCACTATACACACAAAAACCAGGAATCATTGTGTAATGCTATCAGCATTGTAGATAATTTAATACTGATATAACTTTCAATTAGGATTTTTAAAAGAAAAGCATATTTATGCGATACATTATTAAATTATCTCCAAGCGTTGTTGAGGAAAATGCAATTAATATCCACGTATACGCTAAGAAAATCCCACCCATTAGGAACAGTAAAACCTTACCATTACTTAAACGAAATGTAAAATCTTGTAACGCATTAATATAAAACATGAGTAACAATTCATTTCCTATAAGCAGTATACGGTTAAAAAGAGTTATAACTTATCAACTTTCAAGAAGTAAGAGTAAGGTAATGAACCAATGTTTTTAGAAATTTTCCTTTATTTTCTAAATCTACCCTTTTGTAGGAGCGAGAAAATTCAGTGATACTCCTATTTTATTTTTATGTAGGCATGGGCATTTCTCCTAACAGGTGAAAATCCGAATATCTCACTTTTCCAAAGATTTAGCTTTAGACTTACTTTCATCGGAAAAGGAAAATAATTTTACTTAAAAAACAGATATCTTCTACTAAAGCACCATGAAACAATCACGATCACATCTATATGCAGCACTCAGTGATTTAGTTTCAAACCCAATTTTGATATTGTATAATCATGCAAACATACCGCTCTTTTACTTCAATAAATAGTTACTTCATTTAAATAAAACCAACCAATTAATAAAATATTTTAATTTTCAATAACGTTTAGTACATCTATACAGTTATTTAATTCATGAAATACCAAATTTTGAAAATAATAAGACTAAAAACATCACATTTCAGAATTTAGGAAGAGATCTTCAATAATGAGAGTGAACATATACCGAACTTCATGAGAGATTTTTATCCTTTCATACCAAACATTTCACTATTTCGTAGATTCTAAGAACATAGCTCAATCTTTTTTAAAGAATATATATCATTTCACATTAACTAGAGAGTGCCATACGAGTTTATTTGCAGATGCGTACTGAATGACACTAAATATTTCAAGGAGAAAATCAAATATTTTTCATCTTTGCTGAAAATTTGTGAATAACAATGATATCTCATAAGACCTAGAAGACTTAGTGCAATGAAATAGTATAAAAAATAGAAAACTATTTTCAAAATCCGAATTCCAATTGAAAATTTTAGATATTCTTATGTAAAGTTATATCACTTCAGTCGAACTTGAAGTACCAACCAGATTTATTACATGATTTGATACATTTCTGGTAATTTTTCCGAAAATAGAAGTTTATATTTTTCATACGCAAACTATTACAACGAATCAATGACATTTTATACCCATATTACTTATCATTTTTTACCGCACAGAACTATTTTAAGTGCCATATTCGAAGATCGGCATCCATAAATTTTACATAATGCTATAGTTACACAATGCGAACTAGATGAAAAGCTAGATAATCTATATTACATACAGAACATAGAATACAATACCCAAGGACCTACTTAACGAATACATTAAACTGTTCAAAAATTAATTACATTTTTTATAATTCTATGCCTATTTCATACATTAAGTACATTTCACGTTTTTAGAAATGTAGAATCACGTTTTTCAAGACAATGGCCAGTATATCCAACCTTATGAAAATGAGTCATTTAAATAAGAAGGTGTAGTTTTATCATCTTAAACTGGTAAACACGCGATTAGGGAAGTGATAGCCTGTTAAAAACAAGGGTACGTACATATCCTAGTGGTAGTAGTTTAACAGGCTGTCACTTTCCTAATCCCGGCAGGAAAAAGGCAATTATGTGAAAATTTGCATACTCGATGCATTTAAACTTTAAAAATAATAATATGAATGCCGTGAATTAGCAAAAAATACCGAATTAAAAAGTACGAAACATTCAAAACAATAAGAAAGATTTATGTATGTGTACATGAAACATTGAATTTGGTTCTAAAATTATGCATGAAAGTAGTGAATTCATTCTAAAAATGCGGAATCTATCAAACTAAGTTAATGAGAATCGAGATTCAAAACCGAACATTGTTAACATTGAAGAGCTTAAAAACATATAGTCAGATATAAATGATTTAGAAAATATAAGGAAATACCAGAATATGCAGGAAATGTTAAAGTTTGAAACTAAATGCAGTTAATAATGAGGTAAAATAGTACAGTTATAGTTAAGAGTGCTACAGAATGGTAAATTGTAGAATTGGCAAATTAAAATAGTACTATAAAGATTAAGTAAGGGCTATTCAACGCATTGGATATAAATAATAGTTATCGGTTGTAAAATAAAATGCTTAATTGGAAAACTATCTCTATCTTTAAGACATTTAAACATGTAAATTTCGCTGAAATAATAAAATCAAATGTGTGATTACAATCGAAAATAGTAAAAAAGAGTTAAAATGTAGAGTATGTTGGAAACTAGAAATAACAAAAATCTAAAAAGTATTAAAATTATATCTAAAATTAATTAAAGTTCATTTATATGGTAGGAAAAAGTAATAAACAAGTTCAAAATTAGAGTACTTTAAAAATTACGAAGTTTTGAAATGTGTGAAACAACTTAAAAATAACATCTAAAATTCAGTACGGCTTATAAAAGGTCAGAAAAATAGAGGAATGAATTAAGTTAAAATTAAGAGCCTGTTTGAAATTATGAAGGTTAAAACGTATGAATGTAGTTAAAAATGAAACGCAAGTCATGTACATAGTGTGATAATACAGCAAATTAGTTAAAACTCAGAGTATGTTGGAAGCTAAGAAAAGTTAAAAAGTAGAAAAGAAGTTAAAATTTACATCTAAAACTAAATAAAAGTTAGGTATGTGGTAGGAAAATGTGGTAAACAAGTTTAAAATTAGAGTACTTTAAAAATTAGGAAGGTTCAAGAGCCTGTTTGAAATTATGAAGGTTAAAACGTATGAAATTAGCTATAAATTAACTTAAAGTCATGTACATAGTGTGAAAATATAGCAAATTAGTTACCATTCAGAGTATGTTGGAAACTAAAAACGTTAAAAAGTAGAAAAGAACTTAAAATTTATATCTAAAATTAAATAAAATTCAGGTATACGATCTGAAAATATAGGAACTGTGTTAAAATTAGGACTATATTGGAAATTATGAAGGTCTAGTATATAGTGTACAAATATAATAAATTAGTTAAAAATTAGAGTACATTAAATATTATGACGACTAAAAGTATAAGATAAGCTAAATTTTACATCTAAAATTAAGTAATATTATCAGGTTCTGTGTTCCTCCTTACTTGCTTTGGGAACATTAAATGTCCTGACTCGGAACAGGGAGCTTACTAAAGCTATGTTCAATAAATTTGGGAAGTAGACAAAACACACAGGAAGGGTATACGAAACCCTTTATTTTTCTCTCTTTACAATGATTTCCGGACTTCGGAATACAGAGACCAACCACTTGTGGTCTGAACGTAAGAATATAAAAATATTAACTAAACTCTAACTAAACTTAACTTTGGATTAATCAAACAAGTGCCTACTCCAAGATTGGCCGTATATTAGCAAAAAGCCGTATGTAGTACAGAGAACTGCTAACACTACGATACGTTTAAAATTATCAAGAGGATTAAACCTCTGGCCTTGAAGGCAACCAGCAACCGAGTAAAACTACTATGGCAAGCGGCCTGCTTCTAATAGCTCCTTCCTCTCTCTTGCTTGGCAAAAAGCCACAACTTAAGTACTTGGCGTTCGCAAGACAAATTTGCATAAATAAGTTAAAGCTTTTAATTCTGGCCGGAAGAAGAAAATAAGAAGTGATAGTAAAGATTTAAAATAAAATAAACGTTAGTAAAACTTAAGATCCTTACAATATAATAAATAGAAACGCAAATCTGAATAATTAAGATCGTAAAATGTAACAAATGATTTAAGAGTATTGGTTAAAAGGTATGAAAATAATTCTGGGTAAAATGGAATAAACAATAAAAATTAGGAATATAATTAAGATTACGGAAAGTAAATCTGGTACTATGAACAGAAGATTTAAGAAATAGGTAAAATTCTGAGTATATAGAAAATCATAAGTATGCGGAAACATAAACAAAATTTACATTTAAAGTCAAGACTTTCTGGATCATTCATTAAATTCAAAAATAAGCGCCGTTCAGGGCACCTAGGAAATAATCATCATTTACGTTATAAAATAGATGGAATACGAAGAAAAATATACAAAGACTAAAAATTCATGGAACCTCTGGAAAATCATTCAAAGTTAATCTCTTATCAAAGCGTGACGCCATCTTATCAGTTATATGAAGAATCCTGAAACTCTCCTTTTTATCTGCTGCGCGTGCGCGTACTCCACCTCCCCAATCCGCCTCATCTGCAATCCGCCTACGAGTTTGAGATCCTGGCGCTGAACTCTCCTTTTGCTACTACTATTATTAGTATCCTCGTAAGAATTAGCTACAACATTAGTATCCACTTTGCTGCATTTTTCAGAGATTATAACATAACTGAAAAAAAATCAGAAGATAGTTTTTAATGCAATTTTTCACTGCTATGAAGTCAGTATAAATGGAAAAAGTGGTCTAATGAGACAAAGAAAAGAATAATGAAATGACAGAACAAATTTGTCATTAAAAGACACAACTTCGATGTCTGACTTTTAGAACATATTAGAATTACATTTACATTTGAAGATTTTAGTTCCTTCAGGAGAAATATTATCAAATATATCTTGACATTAGCATTCCTGCTTCAAATAATAAAATGGGATTTTTTTTTATTCAAATCAGGAAGTATCGAATCCTATTACTTAAGCCATATTAAATTTCGGTACTTCCTTATAATAGCTGCCCCCCAACACTGAATCGCTAGCCAACAATGATACCTCGCTACATGTAAGATTTCAATTTATTAACGATTAAATTTCGGGAGACGCTATAATAAAGAAGAACTTAAATTTTTAGCCCGAATGCACCAGTTTACAATTTGTGTTTAAATTGTGGTCAGCAGCCCACGCCACTGCCCCACTCTATAGCTGTTTGAAAGAAATATTTTATTTTAGCTTAACGTACTTAAGCGGCCCACCAGCGGCCGAGCGGTAAAGTCGCTGAACACTGGTAGTTCGGTCCGAGGTTCGAATCCCGCGAACGGGCTGGCTGCATGGGCGTTTTCGTGGTTTCCCCCATGTGTAACGTGTATACGAGCCAGTTTCTCTTAGAAAGTCCTCCACGAAGGCATCCCTCCCCTTAGGCAGATAGCCCTTGTGTGCTTTGCCATAATTAAATACACCTTAACGTACTTAAAGTAAACCAAAATAGAATCGTATGTTTACCTTGAAAATAAAACTTTAACAGTTTGCATAAAATACAGTGATTTATTTGTATGAAAGGTATATATTTGTGCAGATAAAAGTTACGCTCTCATTACCTTCCATCTAACAAGTTAGTTATTAGAAAACAACTTGTAGCTTGTGAATATATTATACAACTCAAATATTTAAAAGTATTAAAAGTATTTTCACTTAACTATACTTCGCTAAGAAATGTTTTATAAATATCAGCAAGCTATTGCCCTGACTACAAACGACATAACACAAATTCATTAAACGTCAACAAACTTCGCTTTATTAGTCTTACTAAATTACAGCTAAAGAGATAATTTACAAAAAAACAGTCGAATACTTATCAACCATACCAGGTAGCAATTAGGTGTCCTGCCTTGAAATACACAAATATCAGAATCAAATATTCAGAAGTAAAAGAACAAATTTTATCCTTAATCACCTTATTCACCAAAACATATTGTGGCCTTCGACCAATCCTAAACATTTTGTGTCCCAGATAGTTGAATTGGCACTAGCAAGTAAGGAGAGAAAACGGCTCTTGGCAAAACAAGGCAGATGTTGTAATTTCACTACTGATTTTCACTACATTTAAAGTTTTCTTGCGTATATTTTAATTTATATGATTTTCTGGTCTGAACGAATATATATCACATGAATCAAAGAGAAGAAAGAACAATGTTTTAATTCAGTTTATGTGTTAGTAAGACTTAAAATAATTATCACAAGGAGACAAAGAAAAGAAGAACAAGGGATTCGTGTTAGATGAAATTTGCTGACATTTGTGTTAAAGATAGGCAGTTTGGAGAGACATTAGAATCTTTTGGAAGCAGGAGACGTGAAAAATGAGCAACTCCTTCGCCGGGACTCGAATCACGGGCCTCTCGAATACGCGCAGATCGTGCTGACCACTACATTACGAAGGTATGCTAAGAAGGCGGGAGAAATACCTTATAAGGTAACTCAAATGCTTTAAATAGTATGCTCAGCTTGACAATGATACGATATTTCCATATACCTCTAAATTTGGATTTTTCGATATAAGCCGGAACTGAAATCTGACTCTGATATTTTTTCCTTATCTAAAAGATTGTATTGCAAGAAGGCAAATCCTTACTTGAAATTAATCGCTGATATTTCCTAGTTGTATTCTTAGCCCTGATTGTACATAATTATTGCTACATAATATATTTCTGTTAGCACTCTATCTTATGGAGCAGTCTTCTACCATTACTGTTGTTGTACGGTATTATCCCGTTATTATTCTACCTTTTTCTCCTAATATCACTATTTCCCTGCATGTTGTTTTCTTACTACTTTACTTCTATCATTCTACTACTCGGTCACCCGCTTTTGTTAATCCACTCTTATTTTCTTTCACTCAGTCTGAATAAAAGACTCTGATGAGTGTGGCATCCCAAATTATAGCACATAAAAAAAAAAAAAAAAAAAAAAAAAAATAGAGAGAGAGAAAAGAAAATCTGAAATGTTTCAGATTTTAAATTACGTCCAAAGGGGCGTGTTTTTTAAACATTTTGTGTGTTACATTTATTTATTAAATATCACGTTCTTCGCACTTAAACAATAAAATTCAGTTCAGCAGCAATATCGCAAAATAGTTTTAAAATGAACATATCTTTAGAATTTCCGATACAGAGAGTCACGCGCTGGTGATAAAAGTGTTTTTTTTTTTTTTTTTTTTGTACAACGTTGCCCCATGGTAGAAGTCAGGTTCTGGCCCCAGATGGAGGCTCCGTACAATATAATGCGTTCTGAAATGGTTTTATACCAAGATTTCGGGAGATTTGCCGGTGTGTTCTATTTCATACCTGCAGTACGATTTAGTGAGATTGCTAATGCGCTGCCTGAGAATTTTAAGATGAGGAGTCCATGAAAGTTTATTATCAAAGGAGAGACCTAGGTATGTCATTTCTGAGACTGTTTTTAATAAATGTCCGTGTAACTTTAAATAGGTTCTTCTCCTAAGGGGATGACGACGTCTTATTGTCATGGCTTGCGTTTTTTCTGCACTTATTTCAAGTTTATGCTCCTTGGCCCATTGAGCAAAGATATCTAGACAATCCTGCGATCTTTGTTGGATGTCGCTGCAGCCCGCTACAATAATGAGGAAATCCTCAGCATATGCCAGAATCTTGACTTGGTGAAGGTTGATGAAACGCAGGAATGCAGTGTTTGCTACTAAGTTGCACAGGGTGGGACCTAATCACGAACCCTGAGGACAACCACGAGTAATTGTTTTGGTGTTGATGTTATTATTCATCGCGATCTGGACTTCTCTGTTGTCCAAGCTGACAAGCTGCTGATAATGTCTGGCCACCAGATGGTGTCAAATGCTCCCTGGATATCAATGGAAATAACGAGGGTAGTGCATGTCTGCGCTCTTATTATTTTATAGCTGATAGCGTTGTCATTAGATAATCTAATGCATTTTCAGTTGACATTCCGGCTCGAAACCCATACTGATTAGGATGCAAAGCATGAGTGGTTGCAAGGTGGTGGTTGAGCCTAGTAAGGATGGTACGTTCTAGCACTTTTCCAAGGGCTGGTAATAAGCAGATGGGTCGGTATGATCTTGGTATAGCCGGATCCTTTCCTTTTCTGCAGAAGAGGGCTACTTGTGCCACTTTTATTCCTTGTGGAAAATGACGTTGCCTCCAACATGCACTGAAGATGGAGTATAGTAGAAAGGAAAGTGCTGTTAGATGATTTTGATAATCATATTATTTAACCCCTCTGGGCCAGGGGCTTTCTTAGGAGCTAGGTATTTTATTACGCGGTTAAGCTCATATGTTGTGGGAAGTGGCTCTTTTCTTTGCTTTGTTGACCACCTGCGTTTGCTGAAGAGCTGCCTTGCATGTCTTTGTGCTACCGAACTATCTTCGTTGTTATCTGTGTGAAATATTCAGTCCATAATTCGTCTCGCCACGTCTGAACCTGACTTAGCAGTAGGTAGGAGTGAGGCTCTCAGCATTGTTAGTCAAAATACTTTGTCGCATGCTATTTTTTGCTACACCATAAGTTTTCGTCGCTGTGGAACAGTAGTGCATCCAAGAAGAGAGTTTTGAAGCCGTAATGTTGCGCTTGTATTGCGCCCTGGCCTCGCGAAATTCCAGCATGCGTTGGCTTCTAAGTGGGAGCTCTGTTGTTGCTTGTGCTCTTCTGCGCAAAGCCCGAATTTTGCTACGTTGTGCATTTAGTGTAGGAGTCCACCATAATATGGCCTTCTTGCGAAAGATATTATCGCAAGCTTTTATTAAGTGTTGCACAAGTTGATTGTAATGATAATCAAGTTGCTCTGGGCTTTGACAATTATCTAAGTTTGCTTCAAGATTTGCTATGTGCGGCTGGATTTGAATTCTGAATGCTTTGTGTCCACCATAGCATGCTTTGTAGCGACGTTTTATGAAATAGGTATGCGAGGTCCCCAGGTGAAACGTAATAATGCAGTGATCACTGACAGAAGGTATGTTGCTGACTTTCCAGTTCTGTATTAATGCTGCTGTATTAGCTGATGCAATTGTTAGATCGGGCCAGCCTTGTGCCCGTGTGGTCCAGAACGTTGGCTTTGAGTCATTGAGAATAGTCAGGTTATAAGACATTACAAATTCTTGCACTATTCTTGCTTGTGGAGTTTCCAAGTGTGCTCCCCATTGTGGGCTGGTTGCATTAAAGTCTCCTCCTATTATTCTATGTGTGGGTTGAGTTGTTAGCCCAGTTTCTAATTCTGCTAGTGATGTTGCCATATCAGCTCTGGGCGGGAAGTAGACAGACGTTATTTCAAGTGAGGTTGCAACTGGCTCGAGTAGAACAGTGCTTGTGTGATCTGTAGTTTTCTTATGCACTGGAGTTAGTGGGCCTTTATAAATTGTAGCTGCTAGGCAATTGGCGAACAGAAATACTTTGAAGAGTGTTGGGATTCCTGGTATATATCCATTTAATGTGTAAGGTTCTTGTAGAAGGCCTACATCTGCTTGGAGTTGTGTCATTGCCTGAATTGCATTTAACGTGGCTGCTTTTGAGCGTTATAAGTTGACCTGCATAAAATTTAGATTGTTAGCCAGTTTTAGAAGCGGAGATGTGGGACCTATTGTTTGTTCAAGGCTTTCGACTTGCTGTCGAGAACTGCTCTGTATATTGGACATGTTGAAGAACTTGCTAAGTGATCTTTTGAGAACTCTGTGCCTTCTGTGGAAATAGAAATATGGCAGTTGATACAGTTCACTTCTTCTGACTGACAGTCTTGAATTAAGTGACCTTTTCCACACTTGGAGCAAGAAGGTGCGGCTCGGCAACTTTTATTAATATGGCCAAAATGTTGGCAATTATAACAACGTGCTACTCGAGCGTAAGAGCGAAAAGGACAAAACACGAAATCTATGAAAACCTTCCCTTTGCTAGCAGCTTTTCCTTGAAAGCTAGCTTTGCTAGCAGCTTCCTCCTTTTGCTTTAAAACATGAGATACGACTTAATAAAGACATGAGATACGACTTGAGATAGATTTAATAAAAGCTGTACGTAACTTTGTTGGGTATGTCTTTTTCCCAGTCAGATGTAAACTTTGACGTTTTCTTGCGTTCATATTAATTATGTCATTTATTTACGTGTAGAAATATTAAAATACTAAAAACAACTTTTCACATCTTTTTTTAATAATTCAATAAGAGTATTTTTCGTCGGACAGTGCAAAAATATAGCCTTCCATCCATTGTTTCTTTTTCAGCGACATTTTAAGGAAAAGAATGTTTTTAATGGTATAGACTAGTGCTCCGCAACCTTTTCTCACCTGCGACGCATAAAAAATCTTTCTGGAATTTCGTGGCACACCCGAGTTCCGAGTTATCAAGGAAGTGCCGAAAAAATTCAAATGCTGACACACTTACAATTACACACACAACCACACAACAGTGAAGTATATAAAAACATTTAAAATAGACATTATTAAGGGAAAAAATTGTCATTGTGTATTAAATACATGATAAAAATTGCAAAGTGTCAAATACATGTATTTGATTGCGGCACACCTATATCCTACTCATGGCACACCAGTGTGCCGCGGCACACCGGTTGCGGAGCACTGCTATAGACGATAATTCACATTAGTCCAGTTTGATGTCAATTATATTTGTATTTTAAAGTTAATATTTAAATTCACATCGTTACAAAAATGCATGAACACCCTCTGCATGTTATACAAACTTCATTTTCGAAACAAATTGCCTAAAATTAATTAATTTAGGAATTAAATAATTATATTAAAATAATAAAAATTTCAGAAGAAAGGTAGAAAATTGTTTGTGCCTTTTGAGCAATTTTGATCAAGTGCTCTTAGCAGTAACAGCTGTGCTTGTGGATTTTAAACACGAAACAAGTTTCGAAGCTGTTCCACCAAAATTCTCTTTTCATCGCTTTCTCGTTAGAATTTTATATATTTTACTTTGATCTTGCGATCTTCTCTTTTTCCTCCGAGGCAAGTGCCTCATCTATTTATTCCTCAAGCGCCGATTTATTGATAATTATTGCTAGTTTAATCAAATATCACTGAATATAGAAAAATGTATTTCCATCTTCTTTCAAAGGATTGGTTCCCACAGCTGAAAGCTGCTAAATATTTAATAGGTATGAAATACTGTTTTCATTATATTCATGGAATGGATTAGTACCTACTTTCATGATAAATACGTGAACATATTTTGGTAAATCCTTCGCAAATACCTACGTAACTCAATGATTACATAAGCATAACATTACGAAGAACGTCCGTTTCTTTGGAAACATTTCCTTTCTTCTATATTGTTGCGCTTTCTTCGATGATCCATAAATCTCAGTTATCTCAGAAAAAAAACATTTTTTCTTTGATACCGGCTGCAGAAGTATTTTTCTATTATAACCATACAGATTAGTCCAAGGTTTGCATTCCATCTCCCAGAAGCATAAAAGAAGCCAAATAATTACCGAGTGGAAAATTATAATGAAATACAATTATAATAAAATGGATACATCAAAATAATTAAAACGGAATTTTTTAATCAAAATAAATAAAAAGAAAGAGAAAGGAAAAAAAAGTAACTGAAAGCTTTCAGATTTTATATTTTAATGTTTTTTTGTCTTTTTTTTAAGTTTTGTGTACTACCTATATTTATTAAATATCGTGCTCTGCGCACTTAAACCATAAAATTCATTTAAACAGTAATATCCCAAAATATTTAAAAAGAGCATACCTTTAGAATTTTCGATATGGAGTCTTGTGCGCTTGAGATAAAAATGTTTGTTGCCATTGCTCGTTTTGAAATCGTTAAGTTTGTTAATCAAAAATTCGTTAAAGGTTTACAAAATATGAACTAGGTAATAAAAAAAATTCCAAATTTGGGCTTCCAGACGCCCATATTCGAATGGAGGACTACGTTATTCAAAATTTGATGGATCTAGGTACCGTTGTATTTTCGCATACAAGATTATATAGATTCTTCATTATTTAATTTCTTTAAATATAATGCTAATATTAGGTGGCAACAATTTGAAAAGTGAAACGCCATTTTTAACAGGCGATGCAAAATGCCAAAACGAAATTAATAGCCCTTTTTGGGAAATTGCCCCTTTGGGCTAAAATGGATATAAAAATTTAAAAGGGTTCCGCTTTTAATGATGATCCAAAAGGGATCTTTTAAAATTTAATTTGGTTTCTCATTAGAGATTATCCGTAGAGATGGCTCAGTAGGAATAGTGAAATATTTTATAGGTTCCTACGAGAATATAACACGAGAACGTTATAAATCTTCTGCATATTTGATAAATAAAAGCTATGTAACTTAATTTTATAAAAATATTTAACGTTTCTAATTATATGTATCATGAATTAATTATATGCCTTTTTATTTAAACCAATAAGATTAAAAAGTGAAAAAAGTAATTTTCCTAAGAACTGTATCTACTGCTTTTAAATAGCTTAGTTTATTAATCAGTAATATTTCAAAATTAAATTTGAAGCTTACATTTTGCCGAATGGCAGCAAGTCCACTGAAAAATGAAACAACACATTTACAGTGGATTGACATTTAACGCAAATCAACGCAAAATCGCGTTTCGAGACTAACATTTCGCTTAATTATCAACAGTAAGAATGAACAGTAAATTTACTTTTTCATTTTATTTTATTTATCAACAACTGATGTATTTTATCCAAATACTTAAAATTTCTACGCAGATTTATAAAAGTTTAAAATTCAAAGTCAATTTTAATGTAACAAAAGAATAATATTTGATGCAGCCTGCATAATTAGACATATACTATAACGGGTGCAACAGTACGCTTGTTGATTGTCGTGGGCATCATGAACTTGAAAACGTCTCTTGACTGCATATTTCTAATGACAGTTTGGTGATTTTGTTTTCATGAAGACGTTTATTACGTTTGTAAAATGGTTATTCCTATTAGTATGAAATAACTTTTAGCACTAATAGGTGAGAAATTTCAAACCACTATGTCATACAGGCACACTATACACCCCCGCCCAGATATATACAAAATAATTTGGATTTTGAAGACAGGTGGATCGTAAGCCATCGAAAACGGTTGAACATTTCTTTTACTGTTGATAAATGTAGCCACAAATAATTTGGCAGGAAAAAAGCGTTCCTGTTCTCGAAGATCTATATCGATATCTTTCAGACTTTTGAAAATACTTTTGACGACAGGCATAGCAGCAGGCATTAGAAAGTTGGCAGTAGTTAAGCGACAGAGTCAGAGCAATCGAGACTTATTGAAGATGAAAGCTTAGATGAGAATAATTTAGTTTCATTTCAGATTTGTGCCCTTGGATGACATTAATTTTCGACTCCCAAAGATGAAAGCTTAGTTCAGATTGATTTAGTTTCAGTCCAGATTTGTCCCCATTAACTAACATTAAGTTTCGGTTTCTTATTAGAAATC
Organism: Stegodyphus dumicola; assembly: GCF_044657685.1. Classification (NCBI taxonomy): domain Eukaryota; kingdom Metazoa; phylum Arthropoda; class Arachnida; order Araneae; family Eresidae; genus Stegodyphus; species Stegodyphus dumicola. The sequence continues at coordinate 181,283,979 of NC_140768.1, forward strand.
AGTATTGGTTGACGTCTTATATAAGCATCTGCGTGATTAGCGTTGTATAAATATCTTATTTTTTAAGGTGTACACACACGCACGTACCCAAATAGAGAGTTACATGCATTCTGTTGCTAAGAGATTCAAATACAAAACAAAAGATATCAAAGCCCGTCTCAACAAATGCTTCTCTGCACCCTATAAAGAACTGCTGTCAAAAACCAAAACATACCGATACACTTCTGCTGAAAATTAATCACTTTTCTTTAGTAGTTAGGAGTATAATCGTCACTCATTAATCACGTCACGAAGTACCTTTTTAAGTGAAATTGGCTCATATTCACCCATTGTACATCATAGTCATCAAAAAATATAAATTAAAAGTTGATTAACTGATTAAGGTGAAGCAATTAAAATAACTACCTGCCTAAAGAGCGGATGCGTTCGTGGATAACCCTTTTAAGAAAAGTGGTTCACATTGAAGTTATACATCGGGAAAACTACGAAAATGACCATGTAGCAAGGCGGCCCATGGGATTTTAAACCTGGATCAAAACAGCAGTATTAAGTGGGCATATCCTCTCTTCTCTATTGGTGTTCTTGCTTATTAATGCAGCATAAGCAATAACCTATAAACTCTATAGCAGGGTTTTGCGATTGGGGCATTACCATTTGAACAAAGATTCGCAGTGAGCAATCAGACCTTCATATTATCTCCTTCATCTATTGTTGTTGCCTTGTCCATATTACATGGAACAATGGTTACCAGAGCTCCTAAGAGAGGTTGGATTTCTGTTTTTCAACCCCAATTTTGAGGAAGAGCACCTCGGGGGCGAATCCAGGGGTTTCCCGCCCCTCTCCTCTCCCACCAACCCACACGAGAAGACCTTCGGCTCACCACATATTTAGAGTGCCTCCATGCCGCACCGACACTATACATTTACAAACATCCATGTCTTACCCGGGATTCGAACCCGGACCCTTCGGTACCATAGTGGGCTCCTCTAACCACTATACTGTCTGGGCGACTTCTTCATCTATTTTATTCTCTTTTAAGACTTTACCATGTTATGTTAGGGAAGTTATGCTATTCCATACGGAGCTATACACAGGATGTAGCTATTTGCCCGGGTGCCTGACAAAACGTGTGCGCAACACCTGAGCTTTCGTCATCTATTAAGAGCGGGATATGTATAAACACTGCAACGGCCCGCGAGGAGGTTGTTAATAGATGCTTTCTTGCTGCGTTCTCCGTGGCAGTACTTTCGGTTTTTGCAACTCGTGGCGACACCTATGGGCATTGAATGGAAGTGCGATGCAAGAGTCTCATATCTTTGGGAGGCACATTTTTAGGCGGGCCCAAAATCTGAGGCCAGTCCGTGTGACCGTTTCAGAACTGAGCACAATTTTAAAAGAAGTATTTTGATTTTAGGGTTTATACTTGTTTTTATAGAAAAGAGCAGAAACAGTAATAATAATAAAATAATAATAATGAGAGATAACCAAATGAAAAAAAAAAGATAAATACTATTTTCAAATCATCCCGATTCGCATCAGAAATCGATCTTTCATCTTCATTTCAAATTGTTAAAAACAAAGGCCATGTAAAAAAACAAAATCTAAATTTTTCTCATTAGTTTTGCTTTAGTACTTGAAAGCGGATACCTTCTCCAGCTAAATATTTTTTATTTCATTTTAAAGGTAAAAGTAATATGCAGTATTCTTTGATTACATTATGCTTTAGAAAATATAATCGAACAGTCTTCATAATTTTAAATCAGTCCCAGCAGAAACAAGAAACATTACTATTTGAAATACAGTACGTTAGAAATTATTTTTAGCAAGAGAGATAATAAAGTTACAGATAATAAATAATTAACAGCAAAACAGAAAGCGAGGCAAAGAAGCAGGAAGTGTTTTTAAATTTACTTTAATGTAAATGGAATTTTCACTTAAGTTTATTCTATGCAGTTAAAACTGATCCTAATATCAAGTATTAAAATCTAAACTGGGTATATTAATAGTTTTCTTGATTAAAGTATTTTATTATACATAACGCTGAATTACGATAACCTTAAAATTTTCAATTAAAAATTGAATTCCCATGCTCAGAGAATTACTGTTCAATAAATCTTTCATAAAATGTCATTGCTCTTGAGCATTATTGAAACTATGATTCTCTAATACACTCTATATTTCAATTGGGGTCTTCTACATATATCAATATTTAAGAAAATTATTTAGATACTGATATTAAAATGGGTTTAAAAATTACATCTTATATTTTTTTTAGTTCTTTTCTTCCCATTTCAATCAATAGATGGCTCTTGATATATTATTACTCCAAAGGGGTAATTTGCCCTGAAGGACTATTAATTTCGTTCTGGCATTTTGCATCGAAAACTTTAAAAGGCTGTATCACTTTTCAAATGGTTGCCACCATATATTATCGCCCTGTCTTATATTTAAAGAAATTAAATAATGAAGAATATACAGAAATGTATGTATGTTTCTAGCATTGTGATAAAAGGAAGGTATCTAGAGCCATCAAAATTTGAATAACGTAATCTTCCATAGAATATGGGCATGTAGGAGCCTTAATTTGAATTTCAAATTTGTTTTATTATTGATTTCAGATATTGTAACACTTCAGCGAATTTTTGATTAAAAAACTAAAGGATTTCACAGCGAGCAATGGCATCACTGTACGAAAAAATAAAAACATTTTTATCTCCAGCGCGAGACTCCTACCGGAAATTCTAAAGATATGCTCATTTTAAAATTAATTAGCGATATTGCTGTTGAACTGAATTTTATAGATTGAGTACGTAGAACATGATATTTATTAAATAAACGTAACACACAAAACGTAAAAAAAAAAAAAAAAAAAAAAAAAAAAAAAAAAATTCTTTGGACGCAATTTCAAATCTGAAACCTTCCAGATTTCATTTTCATTTCTATCATTTATAATTTTGTTTTATTATTTATTTTTATTCTGTCTATTAAAGTAAGGAGAAAAACAGATAAACAGAATGCTAATAAGTTCAGTATTGCATCTATACAAAAAACGCATATTTGAAGACCATACTCGTTTTTCATGTATTATTCTTTATGTGTCTATATATTATAAGTTACTATTTCTCAGAAATTAATCTAAAGAAAGAAATGCTTGGTAACAAGAAACTCTCGCTATGTCAATAACCTAAACGACAAGCTGGTAAATCAATACGCAGACGTTTTGCTTACTTGGTATATTCACGCAGATTTGAGAATAAGAGTATAACATCGCTCAACAAATTTGCCAGTAAATAGTTTAAAAGCTTTGCTTTCTCAAATAGAATAATAAGATTACAAGGGTTAGTGAATGATCTTAAGAAAGAGTTTAGAAGTAACCAATCAAAGCGTGGTCTTATTTTAGTAACTTCTGGAAACTACAGATATGGATATGAGAACATTTAAACATTTTTGTAAATCTTGAAAACAGAGCAAGACAAAATGTTCATTCATTTCAAGCACCTGTCGCTAAGAATATGAATCAACTGCAAATGTTATGGAGTGGGATCAGAATTACTTTGCCCTTGTCAGGAACCTTTTAGGTACATGAAATACTTCATGTTCACCGAAGAAAGGTTTTGAAGTAGAATAAATAGCATGTATAAATGGACTTAGGCTGAGTGTTAAGAGAATGATGACTAGAGCGTAAAATAAATTGTTTACACTATTATGAAATTTTTTTTCTTATTTTTATTTTTATTGTTGCTAAATTTTACTTTAATGTTTGAGATTTAGTTTACTTTATGGGCTTCCTAATGTACGAATACATGAAGCTTGCAAAATCAAGTAATTCTCAAAGAACATATGAACTACAAACAAATATTACAAGTTCATAAAAATATAAAAAAGCAAAGTTAGGCACATGAAAGAAAATTGAAATATTACAAACATGTTTCCAAATGAGGAAGAACTCATCTATGTTACACAAAATTATGAAAGTTAAAAAAATATACCTCTATAATATAAAATTTGTACCTACTAAAAGTAATGACAATACATACGCAGAGTTAAGGAACAGAAGAAAGTTTTAAATATCCTTCGATAATTTTTCTTTATTGTTTTTACTCCTTCTATAAACTAAAATACAAAACAGAATGTACGGAAAACTTTTTAAGGTAAATAGTTTTACTTAAATGCACCAAAAAGTAAAAGCGTAAGTTTTTAAGCTATCATAATATTCGTAATAATAAAACATGACTAGATGGCTTTGTAATACTAAAAGCCGTCGGCGCACATATACGAATTATACAAAGATATAAACAGATTTTATGCAATAACAGCTAGTGTAGAAGTGACATATACAAGAATGATTAAATTAAATACACTTAAATATTTCTCTTTGACAATTTCGATTTAAAATTAAGCGTTATTAGCATTCTTATGATTTTATTTTTAGTCTCTCATCACTGAAAATATTATTTATGATAAATAGAATAATATATATATACGAGGGTTGGAACTTTAATAGTGGCAACTATTTATTTACAAGGAATACAAAAGTGATTCATGTCACCATGTTTTACAGTCCTTCAATATAGTCGCCAGCATTGTGTACAACTCGTTTCCAACGATGTGGAAGTCGCAGAATACCTGTAGCAGCGCCTGTTTTGTTGATAGTTTCAATGGACCGGTCTACTGCCGCAAGAATCTCAGGAACAGTTTAGAAGCGAGTGCCACGAAGTGGTTCCTTCATCTTAGGAATTAAGTCATAGTCACAAGGGCTTAGATCAGGAGAGTATGGTGGATGGTAAAGCACTTCCCAGCCCCATCGCTTGAACAAATCAGTCACAGCTTGCGGCCGAGCATTGTCATGTAAAATGAGAGGAGTGTTCTGCAGAAAGTGTCGCCGTTTTTTTCTCAAAGCTGGTCGGAGATTGTGCTCCAAAAATGAGCAGTAATACTGCGCAGTGACGGTCTGCTGTGGGTGAAGGGTATGCGTTAGGATGACACCATCACAGTCGTACACGAGAATCACCATAACTTTCACATTGCTGGGGTTCTGACGAAATTTCGAACGTCGTGGTGATCCGTGATGACGCCATTCGTTTGATTGGCGTTTCAGTTCTGGCTGGTACGATCGGGCCCAAGTCTCATCCAGCATAATGATATGGTGTAAAAAAACATCTCCTTCGCGCTCATAGCGCTCCAGGTGGGTTCGGGCAGCATTGTATCGTAGCCATTTCTGCATTTCCGTCAATTGATGTGGAACCCATCGTGAAGCAATTTTTCTCATGGACAGGCGTTCCTTCAGAATGTGCAGCACAGTCGTATGCGCTAATCCTGTTTGTCCGGCCAGCTGACGAATCGTTTGGTGGCGATCACTGTCCATTAGTGCGGCAACAGCTTGCACGTCTGCATCGCTGACACTCGGGCAACCTGGCCACAGCATGTCTGCCACGTTTTGGCTTCCTTCATTGAATGCTTTCAGACATCTTGCTACGGTTCTGTAAGGCAATGCAGATTCCCCGCAAGCTTCTTGAAGGCCTTAATGACAGTGTCGTGCTGTACGACCTCTGGCACATTCAATTTTTATCCAACATCGTTGTTCTTGTTTTGAAAACATCCTGACAACACTTACTTTAGACCGCGAGCTAATACAAGGATTCGTTCTTCGCGTCACTCCGCATGCTCGTGACGTAGGCAGGACGAGTCCTTTTGCTGAGAGGTAAGGTAGGTATGTAGTTTACATGTGGTATACGCGATATTCTTTGGTTTTGTTGCATAGCGTTTTTTCAGCTGTGTTGCCACTATTAAAGTTCCAACCCTCGTATATATATATATAATTTTTATACATTTAAATAACACCATGTAACTTTGAAAACTATATTTTATTTCGTAATGCTTTATTAAATAAAATAATAAAATTAAAGTTCGAAGAATTTGTAATAATTCAAAACGGAAGTCATGCACCACACGTAACGTTTACTTCAAAACATTTAATTTGCTTAACGAAAGCACAAAATACTGCACTACTAAGACTTCCTATTATTAAAGTTTGGTTTTCCAGTTGAAGAAAGAAATATTATTACAGTCGCTCAAACAGCTTCTGCTTTTAATTTATTTTGCAATGCCAAATAACTTTACTTGCTTCAATATTTCTAGCATTATTTTAGCACTTGTTTACAGTCATAGGTTCATTACCTGAAGTACATTTTAATATTTGCCTGCTTAAGCTTCAAAAATCGACTAATGTAAAAATCACTACTCTGAAGATGATCACTGCTCTGACAGATGTAAAAATCTTAGCATCGAAAAATATAGGGTCAATCCATAAATTCGGGCGCATTTTTTGGTAAATTTTTAAATAATATAAAAAAAACACAATTTAACATTTTAATCAATTATATAGTTTCCTCCATTATGTACAAATGTCTCGCCATCTTACAGGTAGCTTTTTTATGCCATTGCTGTAGAAAGACTCTGGTTTTGATGCAAAAAAACTTTTGCATCAAAGTTCATTGTGTACATCCTGTTTAAAATTTAATTTTTTTCCCAGTAACAAAATTTGTAAGGCACGAAATAAGTCAAAATTACTTGGAACAATATCTGGGGAGTAAGCAGGAATGTGGCAAAAGCTCCCAATTAAAATCACTAATTTTTTGCAGCGTTGTTCGAGCCGTACGCGGTATAGCGTTATAATGATGAAACAACACTTTATTTGATATTCACCCATCGTGATTCAGAATTTTGATCAATTCTGAGTTTAGACGGCAAAGTTGTTCACTATAAACTTCTGAATGAATCGTTTGATTTGGTTCTAACAGTTGAAAACGTCCTGAACGGGTTTCATCATCAATGCTGCTTTTTCCAACTCTAAATTTTTTAAACCATTTCTGGACAACCCTTACACTAATAGTGTGTTCACCATGTACACTATTGATTTTTATCGCTGCAAACCTGGCAGATTCATCACACGAAAATAAAAAATGGAGCACAGCACGTTTGTACTGATTATCTATATTCATCTTCTACGGGTACTAAAATGCGTTCGATATTTACGAAAGTTGATGATGAACTGAAAAATATGTTAGTCAAACGATGACAAGTTTCAACAGGTTTAAAATTGTATTGTTTTAGTAAATAGTGAATTCCACGCATATTCTTAATGCGCACGAACTTATGGACTGACCCTATTTGACTGCTTAGACCATTAATACTCAACGTTTTTTCTATCAGACCACTTACACATATTAGGCATTACGAATACATTACGGAGGCTGCAACGTAGTACAAAATACCTCATAGCTTAACAATACAGAAATAAAGTATATCCAAATGTATGTTTAAAAATCAATGGGATTTTTGAGATTGGTACAAACCTTTAAAAATTTTATAACTCAGGTTTATAATTGCTATGAGCTCTTCGAGTATTTCCTTTCAGAATAAGACTGAAAGGTATTTTCTTTCTTCTTGCCGCGTGCCTTTGTGGCGTAATTAGAAGCATGTCCGGCCAGTAATCGGAAGAAGATTCGGAGGGCGAATCTCGGCGACTGCAGAGCCGAATTTTCCATTTTCTTTCTCCAAAATAAAACTAATGTTTACACAAGATGATTTACAGATATACATTATATTGAAAAATGCGAGTAGCCTTTGCGCACAATTTTGTCCAGTTTTGTATATGTTAGGCATTAAATTCCAAAATTCAGCATACCCCTCTTCTTCTCTCTTTTTTGGAAATAATTTTCAAACTCGTACTGTTTCTAAACTCCATGAATTTACCAAAATCATACACCAATACAAGTAGTTTTGCAATAACTGCTGTTTCCATATTTTAGGTATTTTATATAAGTGAAATTCAAATTTTAACATTTTCTAAATCTTGAAATTTTCTATTAAATTCTCTATTAAAGGTAGCTAACTAATTTTAAATTATCGCAGAGCTTTTTAGGCATATCTTAATTTCAATTTTTTTAAACTTTTGTAATGGTTGGAAAATTATACGATATTTGAGTATGTATTTCCACAAAATCACTGCCTAGTCTGTCTTCAAAAGCAAATGCATTTTTTCTTATCTGTAAAATAATTTTATTTTCGGCCTATAAATAGCGGAAAAATTTTCTTTGACTTCGCACAAAAAGGTTAAAAGGCACCACCTATCATTTTGAAGAAGTTCGCCTTACACACAGTTTTCAAGTAAAAATAAATTTTTAAATAATATTTTTTTTTTTTTTTTTTTTTTTTTTGGCGTAAAGAAAACTGATTCAAAATATTTTGCCTAGTTAACCGTCGCACCGATATATGCAACAGAGAATCCCTATATTTACTATTCTTTTATTCCAACAAGTTCTTAAATTTTCTATGATTCAGTTCTAGGCTAAATATAATAAAAATCACTGTATTTATTACAGTTTTCATTGCCGGGGTCTGTTTCAGACATACAGACACGTCTTGTCAAGATTTCTTGATAAATGATGCAGTGAAATGATAAAAAACCTTGTTATATTATATTTTTGTTTTAATAAGGGTATAAGGTATTTCTCCCGCCTTCTTAGCCTGCCTTCATGATGTAGTGGTCACCACAGTCAGAGCGTATTAAAGAGCTCCGTGGTTCGAGTCCTGGCAAGGACAATGCTCATGTTTCAGCTCTCATGCTTTTAAAAAAACATAATGTCTCTACAATGGCGCCCGAACTAAAAAAAGGTGGTCGGCGATGATTCACCACCACTAGGATTTGGCGATTGGGTTCCCTAATCCCCAGTCTTCTTTAAAAGGAGGTGTATACAAGGTATTTCGCCTTTCCTTTTAGCATGCCTTCATGGTGTAGTGGTCAACACGCTCGGCGCGTATCTGAGAGGTTTGTGGTTCGAGTCCCGGCGAGGGCATTGCTCATGTTTCATGTCTCTTCCGTCAGAATAACCTAATACCTGTAGAAGCAAATATATCCCTTTATTGATTTCGTCACTTACGGATATCCATCTGCGCATACGCAGACTCTTTCTTTATAGCAATATAGCGTTTTTCCAGAAATATACTATTAATATCGAGGTATCCTTTACCTCTGGTTTGATTCTTCAGAGGACGAAATTTAAAGAAATCTTCATAAAATAAATTATTTTCATTACAGTATCTAAGAAAGCGAAGCATTGTGATGCTGCTAAATTGTCAGCGTTATAATCAAATGACAAGTTAAAATATGTACAAATTAATTTTTTTTTTATCAGAAGCGTGTTTTGTGATATTTTCAATGTGTCTAAAGCAGGTAGAACCTCAGAATTGCATATTTTTAATTTGCACAATTTTTCTGATTTTTATTAATAACTATATCAAGGTATTGAGGTATTGAAGAATATTGGTAGTATTGAAGTATTTAAAGTATACTTTCACAATTTTAGTTTTAGTAAATGGTTTCATAAATTTGTCAGTCGATAATCTTCATTATCCCTGTGTTACTTAAAATCCCCACTGGCATTATATTTTTTCATTGCTGAAAATATTTCCGGAAGAAAGTTTATTTTTAACTTCTTATTAAAGATCCACGAGGAAATGTGTCACTAAATGATTTGCGTTTCGTAATACAGTGACGACATATGCTATATATTTTTAATATCACGATAAAGCAAAAACGTTGACGAGCTCTGATATTTTTTCGAAACGAAATATTCTTGAAATAATTCCACGCGTCTTGAAATCATCAGTTATTAGTTATTTTTTTGTTCTTTTCTTTTGAAGACGTTGTTGCCATTGCAGATAAAATCATTTTACGAATATAAATATGAAACTGAAATCATGGAATGCACTCCGCAAGAGAAGAAGACGAAGCATGACCTTGTTTGTTTACACATAAGTCACGTGATCTCTGAGGTCATCTACATTCTTTATTTACATTAGTGATACATAAGTCGCGCGATCTCTGAGATCATCTACATTGTGCATTTACATTAGCTATACATAAGTCACCTTATCTCTGAGGTCATCGAAGTGTATCTTATTTATGATCAAAACTGCTATACGTCGACCATTAAGAATAATCTGTACTATGTAAACTTACTATTTATGATATTTTTAACTTCTCAAAATGCATAAAAATATTATTTACAACATCAAACTTTGAAATGCTATCCAGCCAATGCGATGTCATAGCCATGTCCAAGTGACAAACTGGTCAGCCTATTCGCCATCTTCTATCCTGTCCTCCTGGACTCACTGTGCTGCAAGCATTCTACTTGAGGCGTCCTACTATGGCACACGAAGTTCTGACAGGTGACAGGTGACGGAGGACGAGGGCGCCTGATGTTTAACATAGGTAAACAGGCATATGCCCCGCGTCCTCCACTATCTAGTGGCAACAACTCCCTGGAGCCTCATCAGGCTGCCTCGGGAGTATATTTGAATCTTAATGAGAAAGTTACATGGCCATACAAGGGCGGTTGACATAGTCTACATTACAAGTGATGTGTATGACATTTGAAAGTTTTAGGATTACAGTGGTTGTTACAGGAAATCTAAAAAAAAAAAAAAAAAAAGGGGTGGAGGTGGCATAAAAATGTAAGACATAATACACATAACAACACACTTAAAATACACAGAACATACTCACAGACTGCTAAGTAGAGTACTAATAATGCATTCATGTGATGCTGTTAGAACATATAATGCTGGGCAGATGTAATACTATGTGACATATAAAAACGTGTAATAAAACTGGTAAGATCACAGGATGCAGAGCAGAGATAAAGCTGCGATACTAGTGAAAACACATGGTGCATGCCAGATATAAAGCACGCGTGTAACATTGCCAGATATAAAGCACGCGCGTATACTAATTAAAACACATGATGCAGGGCAGTTTTAAGACAGATAATAACATAAGTTGCAAATAATTATTAGCAATGAACTTTTGGTTTACATATGAAACAGATGGTGGTATATGAGTAATAATACTTATGGGGAGACAATTCATAGTGCATGAACCTAGGCTAACACATGATAGGAGTACATGATGCAGAGCAAATATGTTAATAGTATATACACATTATACAGAGCAAATATAGAGCTAAATAAAAGACATGATTCAGGACAACTATAATACTGTTAAAAACACATGACTTTGGGCAGAGATGATGCTATTTAAAAGCACATGATGCAGGACAGAGATAATAGTAATGAGAAACACATGATGCAAGCATAAATATGATACACATGGTACAGGGCATATGTTATACTAATAGAAACTCATGATGCAAAGCAGATATAATACAAATAGGAGCATATGATACAAATAAATATTAGGGTACTTTATGCAGAGCAGGTATGATGCTGGTATATACACATGATGCAGAGCAAATCTAGAGCTAATTAAAAACGTGACATAGGGCAGATATGATACTAATAGAAATACATGAAAATACATTATGCAGTGCAGTTTATGTTCTAATGAACACGTATGATGCAAATCAGATATGAGAAAAAAAAAGGGCCACATGCCGCTGAGCAGGTATAGTACGATTAAAATCATTTGATGCAGGACAGATATGATACTAATGAATATACATGATGCAGAACAGATAAATAGCTTATAGGCTCATATGGTACAGAGCATATGTTGTACTAATAGGAACGCATGATGTAAAGTAGATGTAATACAAATGAAAATATTTAATGCAGATAAATATTTGGGGTAAACAGTTGGTGTTTCATATAATGCATATGATAGTATATGTGTAAAAAAAAAAAAAAAAAAAAAACTTATGATTAGACAACTCATAGTGCACGAACTTAGGCTGTCATACGATTGAAACACATAATGCAGTGCAAATATGATATTAATGTATATACATGATGCAGAACAAATATAGAGCTAATTAAATGACATGGTGCTGAGTAGATGCAGTACAGATGAAGAACGAGTAAATACACTTGGTACAAAGTAAATATGATGCCAATAAATATACATGGTGCAGAGCTGATATGATACTAATAGCAAAGCAGATATAATACGAATAAAATACATTGTGCAAATAAATATTAAGGTAGACAAAGATACATATGATAGTATATGAGTAATAAGTGCTAATAGAAACATATGATACGGAGAGCTGATATGATGCTTATAGGAAGGCATGCTACAGAGTCGTTATAATACTGACAAAAGCACATAATACTGTGCTTGTATAGAACTAATAAGGACACATGACAGCGTTAAAGTTCATTAAATATTTGCTATTGTGCAAGAGTTCTCAAACCAGTTTAAGTTCTGTTTAGGTATAAGATATAAGGTATGCGTGTGCAAATTGTAGTTTCCTGGATAAATGCAGTGGAAAACCTTATGTTGATTAAATGGGCTGGCAGATATCCTGACCTAGTGCCGCGATAAATTTTATAATTTTACATATTGCATTAATGCTTCCCTTGTGCTTTATTATCAGTCGGTGGTAGGCAGTTATGTTGCTCGTGGGCATGAAAAGATGCATGGTATTTGTCAGAGGGCACCTGAATAGGTAGTGGTCTGGCGTTCCGTCTTCTCCACAGGCACAGATGTCTGTATTTGATATCCCATGTCGATGAAAATAAGACGGGAACGGCCCGTGACCTGTTATGTAGTTTACCAAAGGAGCAATGGCGATAAGGCGGTCAGTTGATACCTTTGAAATACGCTCATAGGTGCGCCTCCCTGTTTCCGCATTAGTCCATTCTTCTTGCCATTGTCGTATTGCTTGTCCCTGCAAATGACGCTTTAGATAGGATGGTGGGGCAGGAATATTTATTTCTTGTGCTTCGAGATTGCTTGCAGCATCCTTAGCCAAACGGTCAGCTGCTTCATTTCCCTGGTTGCCATCGTGGGCTTTGACCCAGACCATGGTAATTTTAGTGTGACGATTATGCTGCAGGATGTCTTGCAAGTTAATGATGCTCGGCGATACATGGTGTTGATTTTCTATTGCATTTATTGCTGAAAGGCTGTCCGTGTATATGGTAGATGCCTGTATATTGTTGTTGAGTATATGCTGTACCGCTGCTGTGAGAGCAGTAACTTCCGCCTGAAAGACGCTGTTTTCCGGTTTCAGATGTCCTTTCCATGTGTATTCGGTGTTGGAACCATCATAGTGTATAAAGGCACTACCTACTCCATGTTCATGCTTCGAGCCATCCGTGTATATCTTCGTGAGGGTGTCTCGATGAAGGCAGTTGGATTTAACTGTGCGTATGCCTGTCCCTTTTATTGAGGGATGTGTACGCAATACGTCGCCCCGATGCTCATATTAGACTGGGCTATAGGTAGTGTTTCCAAATGTCGCATCTCGGCGCAAGTGGATCAGTTGGGCATATGCAGATTCCATTAAGGCTTTGATATGCAGTGGTATGATACCAGCTAGTACCTGTGCTGCATTTGTGGCTGTAGTTCGATATGCTTTGCATAGGTTTATCGCAAAAGGTCTTTGCAAGGCTGATAGTTGACGGATTTTCCTGGCTCCCATTGGGTTTGCCCAGATTGGGGCTGCATATAATGCGATTTTCTCTGCAACTGTGAGATATAACAGTTTCTGAAAATGGGGGCTCTGACCCCAATTCTTGCCCTGAAATTGGCGCGCTGTTCTCGCTATTCGAGATGTTTTAACACGAAGGTCTTGTATATGAGGAATAAAGGTTAGACCGGAGTCCCATGTTACTCCTAGATATTTAAGATTTTTAACGAACTTAATATTTCTCCCGTTTAATTTAATACAGGGCCGTCGTGTTGGATTTGTTCCTGGCCTTGGAATGATCAACGCTGTTGACTTTTCTGTTGATATTTGAAGCTTAAGTCGAGTGCAGTAGTCAGCAAAAAGTGTGCAGACTTCTGTGCCGTTTTTCTCCAGTTCGTTGCGTGTGCGTCCTCGCACCAGGAGTGCAGCATCATCTGCGTAGGCGACAACTCGCGTGTGTGCGGGCCAGTCTGCAGCGAGCACTTCGTTAAATGTGATGTTCCATAGGAGGGGCCCCGCGCAAGAGCCTTGCGGGCAACCTCTCACTTGGGCTTTGGATGAAACACCTGCATCGTGGGACATTATTAACATACGATCTTGTAAGTAGCTTGTGATTGTTAGATAAAGGTTGGTCGGGCATTTTGCATTGCGTAAAGCTTGTTTGATTGCTGGCCACCACAGAGTATCAAATGCGCTGGCCAGGTCAATCGAAATGAAAGCCGTATGCATATTATCATTTCTATTCTTCTGGATGCAATCCTTGATTGTTGAAAGGGCTTGAACGGTGGAAGATCCTATGCGGAAACCGAATTGTCCGACACTTAGATATTTCGTCTTGTGCAGATGATGACGAAGTCGATTGACAATCAGCTTTTCATACACTTTGCCCAGTGCAGACAACAAGCAGATTGGCCTGTAAGACCGCGGTTCAGCTGGATTTTTGAATTTTTTCAAGAACAAGACTACCTGTCCCTTCTTAAATACGGTTGGGAAGAGCTTTGCCTGAAGTAATTTATTGAAAAATTTAGTGAAGAAATCTGGATTGGCTTTATATGCAACTTTAATTATTGAATAGTCCAGGCCATCCGGTCCTGGGGCTTTTTTCAGGGGTAGGTAGCGAAATACATGAGCGATTTCTTTCGCTGAGAAAGCATAATCATCTGGCGTATCTGGGATAGTTGTATTGTTTCGCACTGCACGTTGTTCCAGTGTATCTTCATGCGGATTGTCCTTTGCAAAAATTTCGTCAAGAAGGGTGGCAGCTGTAAACCCCGCTGGGTTTGTTGAAAGACTAGCTGTTGGAACCTGTGCATGAATTTGTGCTGGTTTGAATACCTTCTGTGTTGCAATCTTATGTAAGATCCCGTAGGGATTCGTATTGTTGTTACAGAAGGTACGCCAGCTTGTCACGTTTGCAGCGAGAATATTCTTTTTATATTTAGCCCGCTCTTGCCGGTATGTAGTCAGAATCTGTGCTTTGGTCTCTCCGTCCACGTTGCCTCTTAGTCTGCGGCGCAAAGCTCTGCATTTTTGTCTTTGTTGCCTTAGTTCGCCGGTCCACCAAGAGATTCCTTGTAATTTTTTGGTTGTACGGAGGGATAAAATTTGTTGATATATTTCATTAAGTTCCTCTAGAAGTCCTTGTGCAAGGGAATCAAGGTGTTCTGAGTTGTTGCAAGATTCTAGCTGCAATTCTTTTGCTTGATTGTACGAATTATCGAATGTAGGTGGTGCATTCGTTGTATTGTGCAATTGTAAATTGTTTGCCGCAATATAATCTTCAAGCTCCTGCCCTTTTGGATTTGTGGTACTATACCCCCATATAATATGATGGGCATTAAAGTCGCCTCCTATGACTTGAGCTGTGTTTGGAAATTTTCTACTTGTTTCGCTTATGTGGGCGACAGTGCTGCCAATTGCATCTGTTGGTGGTGAATACACCGAAGTAAGGATAAATTGCATATTTTCAAAAATGATTAGAATGGCGACATAATCCCTATGCAGCTTGATGACTTGTGGTGTCCATGCGGGGTTGCAGCAGGCAATTGCTACTCTAGGAGCAAGATCTGCCGTCGGGGACTCCTTTTGGTATATTTTCCATGCAATAGGTAAGCTAGCGACGTGACCTTCTCTACAGTATGGTTCCTGCATGATTACGAGGTCTATGTCGTTGGAAATAACTTGCGTGAGGACATGAGATGTTGCTGCCTCAGCCCTTTGAAGATTGATTTGCAGGCATTTGATGATACTTGTGCTTAGTGTACCTATGTTCCTGCTTGATGGAGGTATAGTATGTGGAGAGAGAATCTGCATATGATTATTGTTATTATTAGATTGGATTACAGGCGTGTTGATGTTAGCATTAGTAGCAGATAGACTATTCATAGATAGTGCCGCGTTTGATCCGTTCGACGTATCTCGTGTATGTTGGACAGGCAACATCATATGCTGGATGGTCGCAAGCTTTATTGTCTCGGTTGCGGTAGTTACTGTCTGCACAGTTGATGCATGTGGCTCGTCTGGTTTGACAGTCTTTGATTGCATGATTCCCCGAGCAGTATGCACAATAGATTTTATTTTGGCATCCCTGCTGGGTATGGCCAAATGCTTGACAGCGGTAGCACCTCTTAGTGTTGAAGTACTCTGAGATTCGATGTGCCCGCCAGCCGATGAGTAGTTTTCTGGAGCGCATGAGTTGTTGGAAGGCATCGGGATTACATTCGACAATCCACTTGACTGTGTTACTCCTTTCTTTGAGCCTGTACAGGATTTTGGCATTATTCTTGTTAATATGGAGTTCTAAACTGATGACTCGTCCAAGTTCCTCCTGTGTAACGCTTAATGGGATATCGTGTATAGCAACCCTGGGAAGCCTTGTGCTTGGGATCTTGGTTTGCAAGAATTCTTTAGCCTTTTCAGTCTGCAGTTTTTCCGAGAGTGCGTGAATGTCCTCCTTTGTATGGCAATCCACTGCAAGTCCTTCCTGCGGGATGTATCTTAATGCTGCTACTTGAACTCCCAATGTGGGTAACGGAAATTCAGCAGTCAATTTTTCTTTTAACACTTTCCTGGATGTTGTGGACGGGTCTTTAGGGTAGATCAGCAAGGTGTGTTTAGGCTTTTGCGCCGTTACACTTGCGTAGGACTTTCGATTGTCTGTTGCCTTTTGCGCTAGATTAGGTGCAGCTGTGATGTGTTGCTGTTGACTTGCTAGTTCACACGCGAAAATACTGGATACTGGATGTGTTGACTGCTTTATCGACGGTATCCGGAGGTGGGATATACTCAGATACTCCCAAAGCCAGAATTCGGAAGGCTTCAACCGTGTCTATCAGTTGCTTTCGCAAGCCTAGGGGTAGAATATTTTTGCCACCTCGAAAGGAAGTTGCGATCTTTTTAATTTCGTCAGTGAGTTTATCAATCTTCTCAGTATAGCTTATGTCCGAGGTAATGAATGTTTGCAAAGCAAATTCTCTCGAGTAAGTGGAGGAATCTATGTCACTCATCGTATGGGAAAGGATCTAAGTTTTTCTGTACAGTACTGCGTTTGGTGCTGAATTTTTATATTTCTATCTGGAATACAGGAAAAAGTCAAATTTTATTACCTTGGCAGCAGTATTTCATCTGTCCTTCATCTGTATAAAGGTATTCCATAGTAATCCAAAGGCACATAGACACTGAAACACAACACTGCACTGTAATAGGAAGTCAAACTACGCAATTTTGCAGCTTGAAAATTCTAAGTTAATAAATGTCGAAAAAATTATATCTTTGGAACCAGTGGGCCGATCACGACCAAAATTTGAAACTTCTGCTTCTGAAGATAGATGATGAAGATTGCCGTTTATTCCAGCATGATACAGCAATTAGGAAATTAATTAGCAGGCAGCTAATAAAGTGTCCGCTTCATAAAAGGAAAGCCGTTGCGAATGTCCTTGACGAAAACGCGCTACCCCGAGGGGGGGATGGTGGCACCTAACGGTCGAAAATGCAGCGTGAGCGAAAAAAGCGTTAAATTAAATGAGTAATTTCTGCATAATTATTCAACCAATTATCCAATCTTGATAAAACTTATATCAAAATACTGCTGAGATGATCCTCTATCTGGCTGTGTAAAAATCCGGCTGCTACGACGTCCGTCGGTGTATCCACGGACTGCGAAGTTGAGGAACAAGGCGAAAATGGCTCCAAGTCGTGTAAAAACTTTGAAGTTCCATAAAAAAACGACTAAATGTCGTAATAACACAATTTTTATATAAGTGTACTCCTGATGATGTTAGCTACACGTAGCAACTACTTTTACAGCGGTACGTTGAGAACTTCCGCTGATATTAGGCAAAACGGCGGAGCGACAAATACACGTCAGCAGTAAAACAACTGAACACTGGTTTTTGTGCACGAAGTTCTGACAGCTGGAACACAGCATGAACTTTTCATTCTAATCTCGGCACACAGCGGAAGTTGGAGTTGCTACATAGCTAGAACAGTTCACGGTCGCTCATTGAAACATTAGTTCGATTCGTGCCTACAACGATCTTGCATCCAGTGTCGTGCATTCGATAGCGATCGATATTTTAGTACGTAGGTAAGTTGAAAGATAAGTTTCCTCTGTCGACTATGGTCAGAGTTGTGTATGAAAGTCAAAAAATAGAATGGGACATTAAAGATATGACATACCTTTATTTTTCCACATAGGTACCAAGTACATTGAGACATTTGTCATATCGCTTGATAAGCTTCAAAAAGCCCTCCAGGAAAAAATCAGGGCTTTGCATATGGAAGAAGCGTTGAACGGCTATGGGCGAAAGGCGGTAGGTATGGAAGGAAGGTGCGTTTTGAATTCGTGGTCAAAGGAGGAAGTGAAAGCGGTTATCCGCTATGAATGGGCACGTGGAGTATCAGGAACAGAAATTCATAACCGCCTAGTGGAAGTCTATGGGCCAGGTGTGATGTCGAAGCAAATGGTGCGGAGATGGTGTCGCACATTCAGTGATGGACGTCAGCAAGTGGAGGACATACCGAGAGCTGGACGGACGCGCACGACCACTACAGATGCAAATGTCAAGAAGGTGGATGATATGATTTGAGCGAACCGGCGTATCACCATCGATGAAGTAGCGGAAGAACTTGGAATCTCACATGAGCGAGCTCAAAACATCATCCACGACATTCTTCGATACAGAAAAGTGTAAGCACGGTGGATGCTCCGACAATTGACCCCGACACACAAGGAACAACGCATGGGGGTCAGCCTGGAACATCTTCTGCGTTACCATGAAGATGGCAATGACTTTCTGTTTCGGATTGTGACGGGGGATGAAACGTGGGTCCACCATTTCACGCCAGAATCGAAGGCCGCATCTATGCAGTGGAAACATCCGTCATCACCTGTCCGAAAGAAGTTCAAAACAACTCCCTCTGCAGGTAAAGTGCTCCTCACAGTTTTCTGAGACGCCCAAGGAGTTTTGTTGCTGGACGTTTTGGAGGTTGGAACCATCAATGCTACGCGCTACTGTGACACCCTGTCGAAATTGAAAGAGGCGATTCGGAAAAAGCGGCCTGGCCTTCTCACATCTGGCGTTCTGCTGTTGGATGACAATGCCAGACCACATTCGGCGACGGCAACGCAAAACCATTTTGCAACTCTTGGTTGGGAGCGCCTACACCATCCGCCATACAGTCCTGATCTCGCACCAAGCGACTTCCATCTGTTTCCGGCTTTGAAGAAAAATCTCGGAGGAAGGCGCTTTGGAAGCAATACTGAAGTGAAACAAGCCGTTTAACGCTTCTTCCATATGCAAATGCAAAGACCTGATTTTTTCCTGGAGGGCTTTTTGAAGCTTATCAAGCGATATGACAAATGTCTCAATGTACTTGGTACCTATGTGGAAAAATAAAGGTATGTCATATCTTTAATGTCTCATTCTATTTTTTGACTTTCATACACAACTCTGACCACAGTTGACAGGGGAAACTTATTTTTCAACTTACCCTCGTAGTTGTACCAATGGCATCACAGATTTAAAGATTTACAACACACGGGAAACTTAAATGTCAACATGCATTTAAAAACTTATAATTTTAAACTTTTCTACAGCGCAGGCGACTGCAATGTTTGTTTTCAATAACAGCAAAAAGGCTTTCTTGTGGGCCACATATATAAGCTCAACAAAGCCACATGTGGACAGAGGGCTACTTGTTGAAATGTAAACAACTTAGACTAACCATTTTTGTTTTCTGTCGAAATCTTTCATGAGCTGGGTGTTCATGGGGAAAACTCTGGTAAACTGCCCTAACCATAAATGATTTTGAGCATTTTTTTTCTTCTTTTCTTTCCGTCATCGCTGGTCCTTTCGGCAAGGTGTCCATCAGTCTGCATGATCTTCCATACTGTACTTCTGTAACCATTGCATAAAAAAATAATGAATGCTATTTACGGATTTTTATATGTAGTTTCCCCTCCTTCCTTTGCGAAACTGAAATATTTTTTCGGATTTCTTTCTATTACTGAAAAAGGTAATAGTATAGGCGGAATATAAATCTCTCAGCTTTTGCTAAAGAGAAATGACGTAAAATGAACTCTCGGAAAGCCGAGAATTTTGAAATGCATCAATGCCTCAGCTGTCCACAATGGTCAGTTTTCTTTATTTTCAAGACTTTTCCACCCGAGCGTACTTTTTAGTCCAAAGGGGCTTTGTCCTTTCGTTTTGCGATTTCGCGTTGAATCACGATAAATGTCCGTTTCACTTTTCAAACTGTTGCCACCAAATGTTAGAATCCTGCATTATATTTGAAGAAAGTAAATAATGAAAAATCTGCATAATGTTATATCTATTTCTCGCATTGTTATAAAACAACGGTACATAGAGCCATAGAATTTTGAATGACGTAATCTTACTGCGAATATGGGCATCTGGAAGCCCAAATTTGAAATTTGGAATTCGTTTTATTATCGATTTCATATTTTGTAAAACTTTAACGAATTTTTGATTAACAAATTAGCGAGTTCAAAGCAAGCATTGGCAATACTATATATATATATATATATATATATTTAAAAAAAATCTCCAGCACGCGAGACTCTGTATCGGAAATTCTAAAGATAGCCTCATTTTAAAATTATTTTGCGACATTGCTATTGAACTGAAATTTATGGTTTAAGTGCGAAGAACATGATATTTAATAAATAAAGGTAACACACAAAACGTCAAAAAAACTCCCCTTTAGACGTAATTTAAAATCTGAAACTTTTCAGATTTTTTTAAAATTTTTATTTATTTATTTATTTATATATATATTTTTTTAATTTTATGGAATCGATGGTAAGTGTCGTTATATGTTAGCCACATGTCAGACACATTTTTCCTCAAATAAATCAGTTCGTAACAGAGAAACGAAATAGGAAAATATTCCTCGTGATATGAATTTTATTCTTCGAGGCGAATGCAGCTTTCAATCCCGAAGTCTATTTACAGAGACCTCACCCCTATTTCACTAACGTTTTCCCACCCGCAGGAAATTCGACAGAAAAGCGGAGGAGGGGGGTGGAAGTTCACTTTTTCGCTCAAATGCACACACACATTCTTACATAATTCACTTCTTTTTCATGACATTCTTTTGACAGTTCCTAGAAAACGAACATGAAAAGCGCATGTGTTAGGTTAAAAAATGAAGACGTTTTTCAGAGTGGTCCTGAAATTTTATTTTTAATATATGTCTTGTAAAAAGACAGTTCTTAAAATAGTAATGTAAACTATTAAAAATAAATTAGAGTACATGTAAGAAATATTACTTTTTAATTTTTTTTTTTTTTTTTTTTTTTTTTTTTTTTTTTTGCATAAGAAACCCGAAATATGGACAGAAGGTTGAAACTTTTTAATATCGGCCATGATTTTCAGTTTTCGTTTGCTGCTCATAAGCATCCAAATATATGAAATTCCGATTCCCATTTCGTTGTCAGATGAGTTAGTTGATAGAAATTTCCTGAAATTTTCTCATGTTTGTGGTAAATCGAGTTCTACACTTCATTAGCTATGATACTAATTAGCTTTCAGCTATTACAGGCAAGTAGACCCACCAGCGGAGGAGAGGTAAATTCGCTGAACACTGCTAGTTCGGTCTGGGTTCGAATCCTAGCGAATAGACTGGCTGCATAGGCGGTTTCATGTTTTTTCTCATATGTTATATGTATAGAGCCAGTTTCTCTTAGAAAGTCCTCCAGGATGGCATTCCCCCTCTTAGAAAAAAAGCCCTCTAGTACTTTGCCATAATCAAATAAACCAAACTAATGACAAACGAGTTATACAAAAAAGCTAAATACTTATGGTAGAAAACAGTGATTAAATCATTTCTTAAAAATGATTACAATTTGGGTTACAAAATTCAGAATAATTATAAACCAAAACTTCTTTTACTTACAGGAAATAAACATTCAAGTACAGATTTTATAATAAGAATGATTTAGGTACATTCTAACGATTAAGCTCCTTAAGCTGCCTAGCGGCTCTAGATTAAATTCACTAAGCATTAATATTTCTTATAAGGTTCTGTAATGTAAATATTAGTCCTAATTTCACAGAAAGTTCATCTATGAAAGTTATTTTTCCTTCGTAAAAAGTAAGTAGGTAGAATTAGTAAGTTTGCCATAACCAAATGATTCTGAGATTCGGATCATGATGTCTGCAATAAAGGTAGTAAACTGATTTAACTTTATACTATTAGCGCTGCCTCCGAGAATGTATCCGATATCTGAGCCAAAGAATATTATTGACATTAAAATTAAGTTATTATTATTAAAATTATTAGCATTCAACATTAATGAGCCAAAGCTAATGTCTCACTAACAAAAGGTGTTTGTAGCTCTCTAATTGTATCTTGCACTTAAACTCTTAAATCCACTTTGTAACAGCTAGTCAAGTCACCTGAGCACTTGTTTGTATTACACTTCTCAACAATCAGCGCGCTTGGTTCATACATAACAACTCTGCTTTTTCTTCTACAAAACTTTTCACATAGCTAAGAATTGGAGAGGTGATATGATTATGACAAACGAAAAAGGAAAGGACTTAAAATGGTAACTGGTAAGTTAAGGCCAAAGTGCAATCTTACAAGTCCTCCAAGAAACCACAGTATGCAAGTTCGATGGCCTTCACTTGTTTTCCTCTCACAATCAAATGCAGTAAGCTTTCAAAAGCTTTTCAAGATCTATTGCAAAAAATGGGTTCAAACCTTTCACGTTATCAATTTGTAAAATTAACCATTCACTTGGAATCTCATTGTCAGCACGCTCGAAGCGTATTTGAGAGGTCTGTGGTTCGACTGCCGGCGAGGGCATTGCTAATTTTTCACATCTCTTACTTCCAAATAAGCTAACGTCTCTTAGAAGAGTATCAAACTTATTATGTGCTTAAAAATATATTTTCCGGATTGTGAATATCAAGTCTTTGGCCCCATCAAGTCTTTATGCCTTTGAGCGCTCATTCAAATCCTGAAGAAGACATGGATAATTATAGTTTTTGCAAAGTAACGCGCTTAAATTATTTACGCCGTTTATCTAAAAGCACTTTCAAGAGTTTCAGGGTAAGGAATGAAGAATATAATCATTCCCCTAGGTAAATTCGCGAATCACTATATACTTGAATGCTCACTGATGCTTTATGCCCCGTCCACACAGACCCTTGAAGCACGCTAAATAAGGATTAAGGATATGTTTTATATCAACTGACCAGCATGAACGGGTAATACATTATGCAACAGTGGGCAAAGCAACTGCACATGGAGCATTCTTACCCCTTGTTAAGAATGTTGACACTCACACCGATTAAATGTGTGTGTATGTGATTATGGCAAAGCCTTGAGGGCTATCTGCCTAAAGGGAGAGATGCCTTCGTGGAGGACTTGCTAAGGGAAACTGGCTCGTATACGCGTTACACATGGGGAAAACCACGAAAACACCCATACAGCCAGCCCGTTCGCGAATTCGAACCTCGGACCGAACTACCAGTGTTCAGCGACTTAACCTCTCGGCCGATGGGGTTAAATGTGCATAGAGCATCTACGTCCATTGCATCGTCGCATTCAGAACTAATTATCTAAAAATTTGCTGTCTATCCATATACTGATCTATATATATTATATATTGCATTTATTTTATAGTAATACATTCCATTGTATTTTTACTTAAATATAAAGATTATACTTGGAACTTTCTACAGTTTCATTTTAATTTTTTGTTTGTAAAATGCATATATAGTTGTCCGTACCTGTATCAGTGTTATGGTTGCAGATATTTTCGTTTTTGAGGGCGTAAATAACCAATATTAATGGCCCTACATGCATTATATTCATATTCAAACTTGTATTGCTTTTTCTCCTAGCGATTTATTTCGGCAAATACAATGTATTGCACTTTTAATAATTGACTTCTGTTTAAATATATCATTATTAGTATTATTTTCGTTTACAAACTGTATATTTGATTCCTAAATTGCTCATTTAACCTACGTTACCTTACAGCGAAGTACCCACTTCAGGCCACATCATTCATTGTAAGTTTTTCATGACAGACTGTTTCTGCAAACATTGCATATAATTTTTCAATTAAATCACTAAGTACATGTAGTAGACTAGTAGAAAATCATTGCACACGTATTAGATTATAGTGAGTTCAGTATAAATTAATCGTGTATTCATCGTATGCATATTACAGTGCTTCTGTGAGTCTATTGCCTGAAATTAGCTTTTATATCATTTTGCATCTTAGTGTAATATTATATCCTGATCTGTGCATGCATGATTATACTGTATTAAGCTATCAATAAACCTGTACACCTGTAATAAGAGATGTCCTGGCCCTTGGCCGGGGATTGCAGGTAATAATGGTATTGCGCAACTGAACGCTAGTAAGTGTCCTTGCTAAGGAGTAAAACGATAACTCGACAGTTACAGTCGAGGCTAGTTAGTGAATAGCACAGTTAATGCGAGAGCTAGATTTTATGATATCTTATAGTATATTTATCCCACGAAAGTTTTAATAAGAACAACTTATGAATGAACTATTGAAGATGAAATCATGCAATGATTTCATTTCCAACCTAAAGTTGTTCACCTAAAGCATTTCAATTAAAGTGATATTAGTACAGTATCCAAGGATTTACGCATTTTAATACCGAAAACCTATTTCAAACATTACAGAATTAGGACATGGTTAAAGATTAGAAATGTGATTATTTATAAGATTATATTCCCCGTGCTTTCAGCATGCCTTCGTGGTGTAAGTGGAAGCATGCTTGTCGCGTAAGCGGGCGGTTCGGAGTTCGAACCCCGGCGCATGCATTGCATGTTTTTCATGAGAAGACTTAATGATTCTATGCATTAAATAACATATTCCTAATTAAAATTAATAATTCCTATCGAGGGGACGAGCAGTAAAGTCACCGATAGTGTTTCGGTCCGAGGAATCTCGAGAGCGGGTTGGCTGCTTGGGCGTTTTCGTGGTTTTCCCCATGTGTAACGTGTATACGAACCAGTTTCCCTTAGAAAGTCCTCCACAAAGGTGTCCCTCCCCTTAAGAAAATCGCCCTCGAGGCTTTGCCGTAATCACATAAACCATAAACCAAATCTAATCTTGGCGAAAAATTAGTTTAATTTTGAAAATCCAATATTATATTTACATGTTTGAAAATATGTCTTATATATCAAGAGATGTCGAACTATGGCTTCTTCAAAGGCGACAAAGAAAAAAAAAACTCGGAAAAGAATCAACATCATTAAGGAAAAGGGTACAGTACATATAACTATTTTGCCGTGCTTGAAAATAATGCTTTAAGGAATAATCCCTAATCATTCACTAATGGTAATTAATTATTCATTACTATTCCACTACGTGCAGTTTATTCAATAAAATCTTATTAATGATAAAATTTACTTAAGTTTAAAAGAACTGAATACATATAAAAACAATTATTAAGAATTTTATCAATTAAAAATTAAAGCAATTTGAATATTAAATATGACACATGTAATGCAATTAAATGTTAAATCGATTTACTTACATAAAATTCTTAATTTTTAATATATCCATGAGAAAAAAAATATTTATGAAATTAATTAATATGCAAATGTTTTATTCGGAACTTAATATTCATTTAAAAATAAAAGAAAAGAAAACAATATTATGTGTACTTCTGCCTCTGAGAAAATATGCAGAATATACACTCATGTCCATAAATTAAGGATAATTCGGAGTCACGCGGAAATTGAACTCTAAAATATATATATCACCTGTAAAATCACTACACACATCTTCAAGAATCATATGCAAATTTCAGGAAGTAACCAGATGACACCGATGGTACATCACAATGACGAGAGTGTAAGAAAGTGATATATAAGGAATACAGGCAAAGAAGTAAATTTGTTCGCAGGCGCTTTATAAGCATTTTAGTGGAATAACCGAATAGTTATGACACAAAGGACGCATTTGGATGATTTTTTACGTGGTAGAATTATCGGCCGTCTCGAATGTGGGCATACCCAACTGGAAGTATCAGACGAACTTGGAATTGCCCAGAGTGTCATCTCCAGGCTTTGGCAACGATTCCAAGGTGATGGTAATGGGAGTAGACGTTACAGCACAGGTAGCCCCAGAGTTACAACGCCGAATGAGGATCGGTATTTGGCAGTTATTGCCAAAAGAAACAGGCGGAGCACAGCCTCAGACCTGTCTCGTCAGCTCTCTTCAGCCACTGGTATGACAATTTCAAGGCAGACCGGGTACAGACGCTTAGGGCAGATTGGTCTATATGCTCGTAGACCTGTCAGATGCGTTCCACTTACTGCAACTCACTGTCGTAGAGAGCATGCCTGGAGTAGAGAGCATGCATTGTAGACACCGCAACAGTGGGCTTGTGTGATGTTTTCCGACGAGTCCAGGTTTAGCTTGCAGTCTGATTCTCGCCAGACTTTCATATGGAGAGCTCCAGGTACCCGTTACCACCAAGAAAACATCATTGAACGACACCGTTACGGTAGTGCAGGAGTGCTCGTTTGGGGTGGAATTATTCTGGGTTCCAGAACTGACCTGCATGTTCAAATTGGAACCATGACAAGCCAAATCTATCGGGACGTCATTCTGTAACAACATGTACGTTTGTTTCGGGGCGCCATGGGCGCACAATTTGTGTTTATGGATGACAACGCCCGTCCTCACCGTGCAAACATCGTAAGCGAATACCTTCAATCGGAGGATATCACCCGTATGGACTGGACAGCATTCTCACCGGACTTGAATCCAGTAGAGCACGTGTGGGATATGCTTGGCTGACGAGTTGCAGCCCGTCAACCTCCTCCTACATGTCTACCGGAACTTCGGAGAGCATTGCGTTTTGAGTTGCGTAATATCCCCCAAATGTAAACAAATACGCCTGCCATGCTAAACAAAAATTAGGCTTAGCCGCACTTAAAGTACTTTTAAATTGTTGATAATTGCACAATTATGGCATGCAGGTTAAGTAAAGGCATAAAAATTTTAACCGGAAAATAAGAACAACATAATTCAATTTTAAAGGAAAAAATGCATAATTTAGAAACATAAGAATAAAGAAACTGAGCTTACTGAGCCGAGTAACAGAGTGCATATATATATATACTTTTATATATATATACTTTTGGTGCGGCCGATTGCAACCAAAATGGAGATGCACATCTACATGTTATAGCAGTCATATATACAAAATTTAAACGTTCTGAGGCTACTCGTTCTTGAGTTATGCGAGATACGTACGGACGTACGTACATACACAGACGCCAGAAAAATTTCTCTTAAGAATTCATTTTAAATCAGTTTTATACTTTTTTTGGGGGAAACAGAGTCTTTTATTCTGTCCTTACGTACAGATGTCTCTCAAAAACATCGTTAAATTGCATTCGATAGCTTTCAAAATGGATATTTTCGTTAAAATATGATACCCGAAATTTTTCGAGATTGCAATACTTCCTTTTTACTTCGTACAAGGAAGTAAAAAATAAATTTTTATTTACAGCATTTCGAAAATGTTACGCAATTATAGTTTATAAAGAATTATTATTATTTCATAACTGTTATGATAATGCCACTTTAAATAAATTTAAAATGTTTGAAAATTCTTACACAGTTTCTTTAAAATAATACGCAATCTATTATGTCTTCAAACGACATTATTTTTTCAAATGGGTTCTTTTTAAGATGGGCCAAATATTGGCGTACTGCAGAATGTTTACATTATGTTCTTTATTTTCTAATTTTGATGTTAATAACTGAAAAATTAATATTGATACAAATTTCTTTTTCGCATTATTACAATTTCATTTAAAGTAATGTTTAATTACAAAAATCCAAATTAAACTAAAATTTTATTTTGAAGAAGGCACCAGTGTCTATAATTAGTTATATGTAAGAATAAAAAAAATAAAAATAAAAATAAAAGCTTTATTCGTGTATTTCATTGAAATGCATTTCTTCCTCTGTATAATTATTCCTATAAAAGGCACGAATTAGTTAATTTTTAATATCAGGTAGTTAGCATGGGATATTTTTAAAACTCCAAAATAATTTTTAAATGATCGTAATAACAATCATAGCTTTAAAACTAAGAATCAGCCTGAACTCAGGCAAAGACCTTAATAATTAACACTTAAAGCTATAAATACAGCTTGTTGCAAAAGTCATGAAACAATCATATAGTTGCGATCTCATTCCAGCCATCACAAGAATCACATCAGCTTTAAGAAAGTTTTGAAATGAATGCAAAATGTTTTGCAGATTTAAAATATCAGAACTGCTTCAAAAGTTCTGAAGTAAAAAATGAGGCCAGGAAAACGTATGTGACTGTTGCATCAAGCCGTATAGAGTTTTGGCATAACAGCAATGATAATAGCGTTTGATAACAAAAACTTCTGTAATTGTAATTGATATGCAGATTTACCAGAGCTAAAGAATCTTCGTCAACTTCATAATCAGATTCATTGTAGTATCGTCCATTTAATGGATGATCCAAACAAAGTCGAGCACACATGTCAACTAAGCTTACTTCTTGAAAATCTCCAGCAAACACACAAGGCAGAAAACAAGCGTTCATTTGGACTTACTAGCTTCGGACTTATCATTCTAAAGACGCTGAATAATAGTTATTCCATTACAATGTACTTTACGGAGGAAGTTCACCTTGTTCCGCTTTTGTGACGTCATACAATGCTTCCCGTACCGTGTCATTTTCTAATTTAAATCAAAATTCCACTCTTTTTTTTTTTTTTTTTTTTTTTTTTTTTTTTTTTTTTTTTATAATTGAACTTTAGTTTCTGTTGGATATTTAGTTCGAGTATTTCGGGGCATTTAAAATTCTTTTTTAAAGAACATTTCAGAACAAAATTGAATTAGAAATTCTAAGTGAAAAGGAAATACTGCGGGGAGAGAAGTCACTTATCAGCTGGTCACCGCACCTATCCCGCTTCCTGTTTCCCGGAGCAATTAGATTTTACTCTAAAGATATTGCTCTTATAGTAATGCGCTCTCCATTGAAAATACACACACACACTATATATATAATTATATAACATATATATTAAAATGTTATTTTTTGCGTCATATATATAGTGCGGATAATTCTATCACAGGTGCTGCAATGCGTATTAAAACTTTTTTAAATACTCGTAAATATCTCACGAAGGAAACCAGTATAAAATACCTACAAAGACGCAAATCTGAAAGCAGAAAGTGGACTAATGTAAAACAATGATTTAAATCTCGATATATTTCTTCGGTCTTCACAAAATAAATAAATAAATAAATAAATCAAATAAATAAATAAATAAATAAATAAATCACAAAATAAATAAATAAATAAATAAAGCAAAAAAATCTGAAAAGGTTTCAGATTTAACTGACGTCCAAAAAGGTTAAGGCTTTTTACCCTCTCGTTGAGCTCGCAGTCTACCAGTCTGCTATTATACTCACTCCTAAACTAACCCTTTTTACTTCCTTGTACGAAGTAAAAAGGAAGTATTGTAATCGCGAAAAGTTTCAGGCAGCATATTTCAACGAAAATATCCATTTTGACCGCTACCGAATGCAATTTAACGATGTTTTTGCATGATATCTGTACGTAAGGAAAGAATAAAATACCCTTTTCCTCCAAAAAAATTATAAAACTGCTTTAAAATGAATTCTGAAGAGAACTTCTCGTGGCGTCCGTACGAACGTATTTACGTACTGTTGTGTAGCGAATTTAATTTAATTAAGTGATTCATAAAAATCAAAATTTTAATTTGTAATTATTCAAAATTTGAGCTACACAAGTTTGGTTATATTCTTTTTGGGCCTATTAATTCTAGTGTAATATATTTTGGCTTTCCGAGTTTACGCGAACTGCGTCTTCATTCTTGTACACGCAAACAATGGATAAGTATTTTTTCCTACGTAATAAACTCAGTTTTTCATGTCAAAAATTAATTTGATTTCTTAGTATTTAATATCATTAGTTGCAGAAAAATTAGCTCTTTAATTTGGCATAACTTTCATTTTTCTAACTTTAATTGCATTTCAGTTATGAGCTTTAATTAGTAGATTTTTCTTCGTTTCGCTTGTGATTTAGTTAAACGGGGATGAAATGCCTTCTTTCCGGTTGAAAAGTCACTTTTTGCGAGTTTTCAGCGTTCTTTCGTTGGGACCCTTGCAGGGTTGTTGAAATTCCTAATCTCCCCCGGTCGCAGGTGGTGTTTATTTGGCGAGGGTTTGGCGACATAGATTTTCCGTTGAGGTTTCAAAATAGTGGTTTTGGCGAGTTTGATAACATGAGGGTATGCTGTGGTTGCAACTATTTCAACTTTCGGCGAAAAATGGGTTGCGCCAACTTGGCAGTCCGGCGCTCTCCCTTTTAACGGGTTGTTTTGTGGGACGAGCGCACTTCTTACACTTTTTGCACTTTTCTGACACTTCTTTTGCCCTTTGAATTGGCCGGAGGCCACAGCTGACTCCGACGAAGAAAATGGAGCTTCGCCCCGATAGACCTACGGGCCTCTTGGCTAAGCGCTGTGAGCGCGGGCCGTAGATATGGGCATCTATGTCTTCAAAAAAAAAAAAAAAATCGAAATTCTTTCATCAGTTTCTTGTTGTGTGTGTTTGTGTATCTCAAGAAAAATATACAGAAGTAAATTTCTAGAAAAATGATGCGCACCATTGATTCGTCGCTTCACTCGGAACCAGAGCGTTAATTTACAACCGTTGCTTTTGGAACCTCATTTGCTCATCCTAAAATCTACTAGAACTTCAAGGTTACCGTAATGAATAATTTGCAACCGTTGCTTTTGGAACCTCATTTGCTCATCCTAAAATCTACTAGAACTTCAAGGCTACCGCAATGAATCTCTACTGTTCGACGAACATTTTTTTTCCATTCAACAGGCTGCCAGCACTGTATTTCACTTATCTTGCCGTATTGGAACCTCATTTGTTCATCCTAAAATCTACTAGAACTTCTAGGCTACCGTAATGAATCCAGACTGTTCGACGAACATTTTTTTTTTCCCATTCAACAGGCTGCCAGCATTTCTCATGAGCTTCGATGGATTTTTTTTTTTTTTTTTTGTTTGATGCTCCTGCTGCTCTTGGAACAGATAAGTTCTTTTCTTTTTTGGTTAATTCTTGGTTAGTTAAATATTATAGATTTCTGCAGTTAAAATGATTGAATTAACTTAATTTGTTAATTTGTTGAACCCTAATTTTTTTTTTTTTTTTTTTTTTTTTTTTTTTTTGTAGTTGATAACTTTATCCTAACTCTATAGAAATCATTTTTCTTTGGTGTATCAATCAAGTAAAAGCATTAAATGGAATAAAGATTTATAACCTTATTAAAATTATTGTAACTTAACTTAATGGTTAAGAAAATTAAGTTCTTCAGGAAATTATTTACTTGAATGTTTTTTTGAATTACTCATTGGTGAGGATGATTTGAAATAGTGCTTGTATTAGAGCATTCTTGTTTCTCAGGACGAACTTGTTTGTAGAATAGTAAATGTGTCATTACTTATCTTTATCCGGTTAAACCATATTTAATTAATCAAAAAAAATTAAATAATAAAAATTATATGTGCAATAATAGTATTTAAATGATTATATTGAGTGCAATATTAAGCAATATTTTTTGTTGTATTGATGAATTCTGTGTGAAGTAGAAAGTGTAGCTTGTTAAATTTTTTTTTATTATTTTCTCCCCGGGGAGGGTAGTGTTCTTAAATTTATAGTTTATTTTGGTATGTTTTACCAGATTTGCAATATTAAATTTAATAGTAATTACAAGGATGTTAAAAAAATAATTACTTGGAAATGTTTGATGTGTAAAACAATAGTTCAAATTTTGTTGAATATATTTTGATATTTTTTTTCAACTAATGGATATATATATATTTATAATTGACATTGATAGTTAAATAAATAAGTTTTTCTAGATCATTCAAAGGTTAAATTTTTGTGTGTGTGCTCATGATTTTCACCCGTCTCATTCTCAAATTGATTTCAGGGTTAATCCGAAAACACAACGCGAATGTACAGGGCTTATTGATATTAGTTTATTACTGTTGTTAAAAAATTTTAAGTGTTATGTCAACAGAGTAGGAAACCATAACAATTTAGGTACCATGACTTTAACATAACATATTGGTGCCGTGTCTTTTGTCATAACATATTGGTTCCGTGACGTTTCGCTATAACAGTACGTATCTCGCATAACTCAAAAACGAGTAGCCTCAGAACGTTGAAATTTTGTATATAGGAGTACTATAACATGCAGATGTGCACCTCATATTTTGGTTGCAATCGGCTGCGCCAAACGTATATAAATATATATATATATATCCACTCTGTTACCCGGCTCAGTGATCTCAGTTTCTTTACTCTTATATGTTTGCAAATTGTACATTTTTTTGCTTTAAAAATGATTGAATTATGTGGTTCTTATCTTTCGGTTAAGGATTTTATGCCTTTAGTAAATCTGTATGAAATATGTTTAAAATTATCGACAGTTTTAAAGTTGTTTAAGTGCCGCTAAGCCTAATAATTTTTTGGATGGCGGCCATTGCTTGTTTACATTTGAAAACTTGGTAAAATAGTGGATTGGTTGCCAATTTAGAGAAACTAAGCTTCGTAACAACAAAGATAACGCCTTCATTTATTATTGCGAATTAAATCATGCTTAATCCTTTCTGGAATTTTTTCGAGGAAATAAGTGTTTAAAATTTACTTCGTAATTTTTAATACAGATATTTTGAGTTTTTATGTATTTTTGCCTTGTTGCGAAGTGAGAGCTGAATTAATTGAATGAGAAATACTAAATCGTCTGTGAAAAAATGTTTCTTTTTCTTTCTTTCTTTTTTTTTTTTTTTTTTTTTGTTTGTTTTGTTTTGTTTGCTTAATTTCTTTTATACATCGTTCTAGATTTATTATAGTATTTGAATAGAACATGTGGCAAATGTTAGATAGTTCTGTAAATGATATAAATTTTGTGCATTCTGAGTTATAATCTGAACGAAATATAATACTGTTAAGTGAACCTGGCGCCAGAGTGTCGCTATGGTAAACAAATAAAGTGAATTTTAAAGAATGCATTTATTCTGTTGTGGTTTATACGTTGTCAGCGAAGTAGATTTAATTCAATCCAATAAGTTTAAATGAAATGCAAGAAAAAATGCGTATAATTTAATATTCCGTACAAGGAAGTCATGTGGTGTACACATCAGATTTTTTCTGTTTAGCTTTATTATTAAGCATCATTTTCTACGCACTTACGCCATATACAATTCAACAGTAAAATCACAAAAATTTTAAAAGCAGCAAAGCTGTGTACGTTTAGAATTCCCGATGCAGCTTTTATTATTGGTATATATATTTTTTCTGTTTTTACCCCAAAGGGGCACTTTGCCTAGAATGGCTATTAATTTTGTTTTGACATTTTGCGTTTATTCACTATAAACGGCGAATAACTTATTAAATTGTTGCCACCCAAATATTAAAGCTCTGTATTATATTTAAAGAGATTAAATGATGAAGAATCTGCATAAATGTATGTATGTTATGTATATATCTGTCATTGCGATAAAACACCGCTACCTAGAGCCATCAGATTTGGAATTACGTACGTCTCCAGATGCTGATATTCGGATAAATATGAGCATCTGGAAGCCCATATTTGTAATTTCTTTTATTATCTATTTCATACTTTGTAAAACATTTATGAGTTTTTGATTAAAAAACTCAAAGATTTCAAAGCGAGCAATGGCAACACTGTACGGAAAAAATAAATGTCTCCAGCACGCGAGACTGTGTATCTGATATTCCAAAGATATGCTCTTTTAAATATTTTGTTCAATTGAATTTTACGGTTTAAGTGAAGACCATGATATTTGATAAATAAAGGTAACGCACAATACCTTTAATTTACATTTAATAAATAATAAATTAAAGGGGCGTTAAAAAACGCCCCTTTGGGCGTAATATAAAATCTGAAAGTTTTTAGATTTCTTTTTAAATTTTTTTGGGGGGAAGTATTATTTTTTCCCTTCAGTCGTTTGTCAGTTCATGATATCAATGCTCAGTTTTCTTACGAAGATGGCTTTACAAAACGTATTTTATCTTTTCATTATTAACGCTCTGTGCGTTTTCTTTATATATTAAATATCATGTTCTTAGTGCTTACGTAAAATAAAATTTGATTCAACGGCATTATCACAAAACATTTAAAAACAGCATATCTTTAGAATTTCCCATAAAAATTTAAATATAATACAGGGCGATAATATTTGGTGGCAACAATTTGAAAAGTGAACTAATACCGAAACCGCTTCGAAACTAATATCCCATTCGGAACTAATGTCCCTTTTGGGCTAATAAACAAATAAAATTAAAAAGTTTTAAAAATAACATAAAATAATACTAGGATTGCCAAAATGAAAAATGCACAAATAAAGAAATAAATAAATATTTTATAGTTTAAATGAGTCCTTCAGATTGGTAAAAGAGCTTGTAATTTCAATAAGTCTTTCCACGGCCGGAAATTTTTTGTTTTCAGTGTGCTATCGAATGCTTTTATTTCCTATATATGTCTACATTTTTTAAACAAAATTTCTATAATTTCTGTGTGTTTGACAAACCATCATCAAGTAGTATATTGAGCGGCACCTTAGCTATCAGTTATTCTTCTTCACTCATTATAATATTTGGAACTGCAATGAAGATATTTTTCTTCCTCACTTTGAAATGTTTATTCAGCAGATGAAGCTTGATCAACACCATGAGCATGTAAGTATATATAAACATCATAACATGCAAGTATTCATCGGATAATGAAAATATTTTGATATAAAAAATCCTTCGGACACGAAGAACCTTTTCTAATCTTCTTTGATAAGGTTTAAATAAATAATGTAAATGTAATTTAAATTAAAGTAATCACGGCATCTGTTAATAAACTCTACCTCCTCTTCTTTAATGCCAACTAAATGAATCCTTTCTCGTTTTTTATATTACAAATACTAGCGGAAGTACCCGATGCCAGTTAAGTTTGATTGAGAGTAATGTATCTAACAACAGTACCACTGTAATCCTTCTCTAATAACGATGCAAAAAATACGATTCATAATCATATATTTTCACGCTGATGCGATATGGAACCTACATAGAAATGATGATAGAAAAATAAACTAATTCTCTCTCATTATATCAGCAAAAATGGCACGCAGTTTTTAATAAATTTCATCTTTCTAATCAAATGGTCCTAAAAGCTCAAGTTCCATCCAATATATCACCTATATTCAATTTTAGTTGATTCAGTGTGGCCAAAAAGCGATCATAATTAATCAGAAATCAATAATGCTAACAAACACGCAAGCAATCATTCTTCTTTATGTAGAGAGATATTGTAAAACTTAAAAAATTTTTGATTATGAAACTCTGCGATTTGAAAGCGAGCAGTAGCGACAAGTTTCGAAATAAAACATTTTTATCTCCGACGCGCGACACTGTTGCCACTCGGAAAAATGAGTGCGAAAATGAGCACTTTCAGAGCTTTTAATTAATTTCTCGGCTGATTAAAGTCGTACGTAGATGGAAACAGTTTAAATGGTTTCTCACGAATTTTTGGAATCGGGAATAATGTATTTAATGTTTGGCAATGCTATTTGTATTTCATCGTAAAACTTAGAAATTTTTTATTTACAAAATCTAGGATTTGAAAGCGAGCAGTGGCAACAATTTTCGAAATAAAACAGATTTTCATTTCCAGCTTGCGAGACTGTTGCCACTCGGAAAAATGAGGGTGAAAATTAGCGTTTTTCCGAGTTCTTAATTAATATCTCTGATTTTAGCTACTTTTGTTTGGGAAAAAGTGGATGTCGACCTTTTCCAGGACACAGAAAAGAATTTTATAAAGTTTGGAAACGATAACTATAGTAGTGACTGAGTTATTAGTGAACAAAACAGACTTTCGTCTTTATCTAGATTGTTGTCGTATTGTTATTACAAACACTGTCAGCAGGAAATATCATTATCTAGCAAATCTTCTTATATACCCTATTTGTCAAACTACTATCACATGGTACATTCGTTCTTATCATTTAGTACACGCAAGCATTTATGGCACTTTGGATCATTACGTCACAGCCGTTTGTAGCAGAACAAATGATGCAAACTGACCTATCTTATCTTTTTACTAGTGTTAAATTATTACAGGTAACAAAGTCAAGCCTCGAGGTTTAACTTTATGAAGACGATATAGCTTCATAAAGTTAAATTTTGAAGAACCCATGGTATATAATTTCGTTTTGAATGTTGCATTATAATGTGCTTCGTAAAATGGTTTTTAAATGCCTACTTCAAGCCTGAGAAAATACGACTTAATATAGTGTTAAGATATAATGTCAAGAATAGCCAATATGCGATATATTCTCATTTACTGTGATACAAGGATGTATTAGAATTTGATTAAGGAAAGTATAAAATGTCTAAGGAAGGGATGCTTAAATGAATGACTTCTTGAGGAAAACTGGTCCATCTTCCCCATTGATAGGCTCGATCTGTTAC
Source organism: Stegodyphus dumicola (assembly GCF_044657685.1). NCBI lineage: Eukaryota > Metazoa > Arthropoda > Arachnida > Araneae > Eresidae > Stegodyphus > Stegodyphus dumicola. Next base: position 181,320,522 of record NC_140768.1, read on the forward strand.
AACAATGTCGATTTTTATCACCTACAATGGCATAATAAATAGCCAAAACATGGTAGATATATTCTTATCTGTAATAGCATGATGAACAATCCTAATATAGTGTGTCATTTTGAATTGTTGTTGTCCGTTGATTTAATTGCTCTTATTTATTATATTTCAAATTTCTTAGAGATATCAAGTACTTAAATGTTTTGGTTGTTTACAATCAAATAGATGTAAGAAGGGTGACATTGTATCTTCATGAGCAGAATTCTCATTACTTTCACCAGGTTAATTCACCAGAAATTCTTCTCAAGCTAGATTCGAGAGACACTTGTCGCATTAGAAAAGAATGAGCCCTCGAGATCCATCAAAAATACATAACCTTAAAAATTATGTATAAGTTATTTGCTTCTAAATTCTTCACTTGACATGAAGACGTGCCTTTAGCTGAAATCCTTCAGAAAGAGATTATGCTTTAAAATGAGAGCCAGTCACGCTTCCACGTGACAAGAGCCGAAGATATCGGTTCCAGGCAGAGAGCTCGATCAACGCCGTTCAAGTTATCGATCCAATCGAGTCCGGAATCGATCGGCGGCTGACTTCGTTGAACCTCAGCCGGAAGCATTTCCCACCTTCCAGAATAATAAAACTTGTTTCCCAAAATAGTTAATCGTCGATAAAAATAGCCAGAGTTAGGAATGCGTTTATTTCGGTGAAATAGGCTTCGTTTTTACCCATTTTAGCAATTTTTTCTTTAACATATCTTCTGCAGTTAATGGAAAGAGAAAGTCGACTTTTATTGCGCAAACTTTTAATCACTGGTAAAATCCAAGCCGCTAGGAATATTCCAGACGCCATTACTGAGAAAGGAATGTAGATGAAGAACACTTATCTGTGAAGCTCATTACATTTCGCAGTTTTATAGGTATGATTAAAAAAACAAATGATATATCGTATATCGTCAAGAATTTTGCCAGTATGTGGAATTTATAAAGCTGCAGTTAAATAATACTTTTTTTTTTTAGAAACAGTTTGGACATTGCTGGCTTAGACTGCTCATATACCAGAGTAGGGACATTAGGATTTTTGATGCTGAGAGATGAAAAATGAGCAATGCCTTAAACTAATCTAATAACCCATTAGATGACTGATATTAAACTGATTATCAGTTTTGTATCTTAATTATCTACTAATTCATAAATTTAGAGCTTTTCCAAATTAAAAAGAGAAAGAAAAATCAAGTTCCTTTTGTTGGGTAACATTCAACAATTCAGAGAATCAGATATTAAAAGAGGCAGTTTGATAAGATTGAAGCCAAAGTTTTAATCCTTAACAAGAACAAAAGTAAGCATAAAATCGGTAGATTTATGAAAAACTCATAATTTCATCTTCACCTGGATATTGAAATTGATTCTGCAGTGGTACACTACGGGAATAAAAAAAGGGGGCGGAGAGTTTTATATCTCCCTTCTACTGGGCCGATTATCGACATTCAATTTGCGCTTTTCATGTCTCGAAAGCGCTACTTGGGGTATATATTAGATTTATATTATATATAGCATTAAAATCCGCAAGAGTAGTTTTTAAAAAATTAGCTCTCAAAATTTTACCTCCTCTATGTTAATTTAGTTTTATATCTCGAAATTTAGGTTCTTTCCAATAAAATTCGCCAACTTTTTATGATTTACTTTTAAAATTTGTTATTTTCAAATAATTTTTATACATTTTTCGAAAATATATTGAATTATAACCTACAAAACTTTTGACATCATCTTAAAGTTGATGTATTTCTCAGCACATCTGCAGAAAATTAGAGTTTTTTATTCAAAATTTCCTAAGATATACGTGAATTTACATTTTTGGCGCTTTTAAAATTTGGCGTATTTATTATAAGCGATAATAACGAAAATGTGTTTCATGCACTCCGTTGAAATTATTTGAAAGTATGAACGATGATTTTTTTTCTCCTCGTGGACAATGAATGGAAAAAAGGAAAGGAAAATAGTTTGCTATAAATTAAAAAGTTCGTCAAGTGAATTATTCATGCAGCAAGCTGGAAAAAATCCGCCAAGGTAAATTTTTAAATTTCTCATCAAAAATTACAAAACTTAATATTTAGGCATTATTTGAATCGTAGAATCGAAATATGGAAAAAAAAATGGCATGTTATTTCAGAAAAATCCGATTTTGTGTCAAAATAACTATGTTGGAATACTGAATAAGAATAGAATATAAAACTATTGTACATCTTCAGTCGCGTTTTCGAAATATCAAAATTGCAATTTGAATTTCGTCAATCGGCCCAGTAGAACGGGAGCTATAGAACTGTGCTCCCCCTTTTTTTTGGCGCAGTTTACATAATAACAAGAGCATCATCAAGATTTTTAAATTTCTTTTCATAATAATGACGCTGTAAATTTGATCTCAAATTTTATATATTTTTTAAATCAGAAATGACAGAGCTTGCCAGCCTACAGCATAAGGAGTAATCCAGAGACAAAGCATGAAATTGGCAGTTCAGAATTCAACTTTCGCATAAAATTAGGACATAACAGACATTCGCAAAAAATAAAGTCTAACTTAGCCATAAAGTCAAAATTCACTTTTACGTTCCAATACTACAAAAACAATAAGTACATAAAAATCTTAATACATATTCTTTTAACATGATTTTCAATAGGTTGTAAATCATAAAATAATATTTATGATGTTAACAAACAATAAAGTGTTTAAATAACGAGCCACAATTATTTTGTGAAGTTACAATGCACATAGTGAGAGCTTCAAAAGCACTGGCCTTTGTTTCACTGTCTGAGCTAAAACTTCATTCACTTAGATATTGATAATCCAAGTGAATGAAGTTTTAGTTGCGAGTAGAAAAAGATATCACTGTCGAAAATGAAGCTAAGGATTACCATCATTTTCAACAGCGTAAATTAGAGTAAAGATTATAGTTTTAACAGTAACAAATAACTAAATGTAACAGTAAAGTTTATAATTTTAACAGTAACAAATAATTAAATGTAACAGTAAAGATTATAATTTTAAAAATTAACCTTTTCATACAACTCTCATAATCCAAGACGTTGAATGACTTGAAAAATTTTGTGTCAATTAAAAAGTAACGAAAATTCCAGCTGTAGAATTCATATAAATCCATGCTACAGATTATCGAGAATAAAGTGGAAGCATTTGAAATATTAAGTAACAAAAAAATACTTTCTAATTTCTGTAAGTGTTTATAAACAAATTAAAAAAAACCGAATAATCTTTTTAAACAAATTTAAGAAACATCATTCGCATTTTCGGTATTTAAATGACAGCCAAGCTGCAAAATTTAAATGAATTTCACCTTTTATTAATAATTGATGAATGAATTCAATAACAAGCAAATGTTTGAAATATTGTAAATTTTATGTAATCCCCTTATTAGTCCTGGAATAGTCTATAGAAAACAACGGTGATGTCAGTCGGGAAAGCATTTTCTCCACTGGGGTTTTGTTTTGTTAGATACAAACGTATAAGAAACTAGTAGCATTTGTAAATAGGCATTTGTAAGAAAACACAATGTGTTTTTTTACTAAATATATTATTCAAAATCGAAAATTAAGAATAAGAATTAATGAAACAAAAATTAACAATGATTACAGATTTATTTGAAATCAATCCACTTTGCGGAAGAGATATAGTTATTCCTTGCAAAAGAGTTTGAAAAGCTTTGCGAGGACGTTAGACTGTTTAATTAAAAGAAAAGAGATGAGACTAGGAGCAAGTTAGAGAAGTAACTTGCTCCAGTCAAGTTACAGGAATTAATAAAGAAGTCAAGCAACAAGAATCCGCTTTAAATTTGTAAATCTTGCAGGACTGGTTTCGATAGTTTAACTACAGAATTAACTTCCTCAGGACTTTGGTAGCCAACGAAGATGGTTCTGTAGTTAAACCATCGAAATTAATCTTGCAAAACTTACAAATATGACACTGATTATTGTTTTTTGATTTATTATCCTTATTATCCTGACTGATTATTGTCCAACAATCATTATTAGGAGTGTTATTTTAAACTAAATTTAAAATTTAAAGTTATAGCAAGTTAGAGAATAACTTGCTTTTCTCTTAATTACTCCACGTTATTTTCATTTTTGCGTTAAATGCCTATCGACGTGGTGCTCACGTCGCTCGCGGTTTGAGACAAAAGCATCTCGACTTGCGTGGCACGTCTTTTTAGCACAAGTGGGTAAAAGAAAAGGAATAAGGCAGACCTGCTTTCGAAAAGAACGTAATAGAGCTCTGGTCATTTACAAGGCTGCTATCGTATAGAAAACTTCCCGAAACTTCTAAAATAAGCTTAAAATAAGAGGCGTATTAATATGAACTTTCAAAATTTTAAGGTTATGATTTTTGTTCCAACAAAGGAAGTTTACGGCAGATTTTCTTCTCGACATTCAGTTTAGTGTGCTTGATAAATTCCCTAATCCCGAATTTTGAATCTGCAGGTTTGTACGTTACAGGTAAACCGTATTAATAAGGAATTTTATAAACATAATAAGAAAGAAGATCAGATATTCTGACTTCGGATTATTATATTATCGAATTCAAAGGATACAAATTAATTGTACTGCTTGAAATATTCCGAAAACGGAGACTTGAGTTTTCCTATGAAAGGGAATTGAAAGGAAGAAATTAATCTGCTTAATTATTCAGCATTAATTAATTCTGCTTAATTATTCAGCATTAAGCTAAAGGGAATGAGATCTAAAAAGTTTCGTATAATCGACGATATCATATTAAGGAAAATATAACCATGATTTAGTACTAATTTAGTATTGAGTTAATTAGTCATTTAATGCTGAGTTAATTAGACAAAAACGAAATGTCTGGTTATACAAATAAGCAGAACGATCAAATAGGGAAATGGAGACAAGAAATAGCTTGTGAAATTTTGCATTAAATTCATCATTGGATTTCGATTACAATAAGTTTGTAAAAGGAAGGTAATAATTCAGCTCAAGTTTTCTATACTATAAACAGTCTGGAAAAAAAAGTCCAGAAGGTCATCTGCTAGCTTGCCCAAAATAACAAGTATGTCATTAACATGCAACATCGAATAAAATCAATTCAATAAAAAAGAGTACACTAAAAATAAATTGTCAAATGTTCGTTGAACTGATACTGATTATATATTCATCAAGCTGCATATTAATCATGTAGTCACTGGAACTGTGCTGAAGTATCACATCTTTGTGAGATGCTTGTCATAAGAAAGACTGTCAATTATTCCATTAAGGAAGTTCAAATACTCATGAAGACTATATATAAACTATGACCCCATGAACAAAACTATATATATTCACTGAAAATTTGACCTTAGAACTGAGACAGCAATTGCAGGACCGATAACAGTCTTCACATTTTAAAATTATAAAATGCCTCAGGGTTGAAGCTCTCTGAAAACTGCAAAGAAACTGTCCAGATTATTTAAATTAGATAATATAAATAACTACAACGAAGATTGTTTAAGAGGTGGTCAAGAATCATAAAGGTTTATCATCCTTGTGGGCAAACGTATTAGTACCTGCACTACAGCAATAAGGTTCTTCAAGGGGTATTGAAAAGTATCCAAGGTGCAAGTATCACTCTCTAGAGCGATGGTTAAGAGTACGTAATAGTCTTATAGAGTACCACAACAGTGGACAAATTATTTCCTCCAAACAGAACTATAACAGAGGCGCAAGATCTCATAATGGCTTCAACACATAATGAAGAGTTTCCAAAAGACTGACTAGAAGTTCGAACAGGTATTCGAATCCCAGGAAAGAAAGGACTGCCTGCATAGGCTTTTTCGTGGTGTCCTCATACGTAACGTTTATACGAGACGGCCTGGTGGCGCAGTGGCTAGAGCATCGCGTAGCATCACCACAGGTCTGGGGTTCGATCCTCGGGCTGGGAAAGTTGGACTCAGCCTTTCATCCCTTGGGTCGATAAAATGTGTAAACACTGGGGGGTCCTGCGACAAGCTGACCACTTGTTCAGGGCATATGCTTACGCACCCGGGGGCCCACAGTCAAGAAAGCAGATTTCGGGACACTGATGGCCTTGGCCCACTAGGACTGTTGCGCCAATGAGTTGAGTTATACGAGACAGTTTCCCTCAGAAGGCATCCCTTCCCTTAGACAGATAGCTCTCATGTATTTTGCTGTAATCAAATAAACAAAACAAGCAACCAATCCAAAAGACTGATGAAAAAGGATCTATATGAGAATCAAAATCAAACTTGGTAAAGGATAAAATAACTTCTAATCTAACAACAGACCATATAATTTAATTCATGGAATTCTGCATCTGACATATTAAACACATGTCAAGGATCATTAGACAAAAAGTAATATTGTGAACACAAGCATTTATCGATTAGAACACGGAGGACTGGGAAAAGTGATGCCTTTCTCCATTATTCAGAGCTTTCTTACATGGGGTTACTAGTCGTGAGTGCGTACCCTAACAAAAACATGAAGAAGGGAATCCTCCCCTATGTGAGCAACACTGAAGACGGACAAGGCGCTGTATTAATCTGATAAGTATTTCATTGCTGCGCCTATGAAACTCCAGATGCTTCTAGACCGACATATAACTGAAATTATTGAAGTTGTGTAAAGTGTTGTATAAGGGAAGTCAACTGTCAACTATACTGAACATCTTAGTTTGAGATAGTGTATTATAGGACAGTAAATTACGCGTTGTATGTTAGAATGGTTTGCAAATTTTTCTGAAAAATGTGTAACAGTAACTGTTGTAGTAGTTTACTATAACAACAACAGAAAGATGTTGTCGTAAATAAACTACTGGAAATTATTATTGTAGTTCATCATTCGTAAATAAACTACTGGAAATTATTATTGTAGTTCATTTACTATACGGTATTTTTCTCCCTTCTTCCTGCATACCTTCGTGGCTCAACGGTAGCACACTCAGTGGCTATATGAGAGGTCCAGGTTCGAGTCCAGGGGAAGGCATTGCACACTTTTCACGTCTTCTGCTTCAAAACAACTTAACGACAACTGATTTTATGGAAAGAATTGCTTTTTGTGGACTACTGCCCACCAGCGGCCTAGCGGTAAAGTCGCTGAACACTGGTAGTTCGGTCCGAGGTTCGAATCCCGCGAAGGGGCTGGCTGCATGGGCGTTTTCGTTGTTTTCCTCATGTGTAACGTGTATGCGAGGCAGTTTCCCTTAGAAAATCCTCCAAGAAGGCACCCCTCCCCTTAGGCAGATAGCCCTCGAGGTTTTGCCGTAATTAAATAACCTAACCTAAACTTGTGGACTACTTCGTACCTAAAGCAGGTTATTCAGAGTAAGGGAACGGGATTATTCGCCGTGGTCGTTTCGCCGTCAAGATATATTTTTCTTTACATGACTGTATCTTGCCGGATTATACTAAGTTTATTTAAATTAATAACTCTGTTTAGGTTAATAACTTCATTTAATTTAATAAACATTTTACATAAAATAATATATAAAATATTTTTGTGTACAGTTTTATACAAGTACACCCTAAGTACAATACATATTAATTTTAAGAGAAACATATTAGTTTTAAGAGATGCATATTAATATTAATAATTACAATACATATTAATTTTAAGAGAGTAATGTGCTGACAAGGTTCCAAAGTAATTTCGCTTTCCATTCAGATTTCATAAAAATGTGAATTTCTTGCTTGGATGAATGATTTCTCTGAACTAGCCGATTAAAATTTCAAGAAATTTTGACGAATCATGTAAATATTGTGCTCGCATAATTTTAAAATCCATAATATAACTTCTGTTATATCAGAAGTTTAGCCCCAGTTCTCTTTGACATAATTTTCCAACTAACTATGTGTAATTTCTTTATATCTCATACTTATAAATAACTATATATATTACAAGCAATCTTTATTAAGTATACAAAAGGTAAACAGAATTATTAAACTAAATAAATTTAATACGAGTGTAATACGGAAAGATATAATACAGTCATGTAAAGAAAAATAAGTCTTGACGGCGAAATGTCCCGATGGCGAAACATCCCGACGGCGAAACGTCTTGACGGCGAAACGGCCACGGGGAAAAGTCCTAGACCCTCAGAGTAAAAGATTGATCAACAAGTTATACAAACCAGTGAGCATTTAATTCAACATGATATTGCTTTATTGACGGTGGATGATATACCCGAAGCATGTGTGTTTGTAAAAGAGAATAACGAAAAAATAATAATAGTAATAAGGTGCAAAACGGTTATATATTTTCAACCTTACCTCAACGGAAACTTAACAGGTACACAGACTATTATAAGAACTTCCAGTTTCTAATATTACCTCTCCGTGAAATCTGGAGATAAATAAAGGAAAAATAGCTTTATTTATGCTTTCATTTTACTCGTCTCCATTTCAAATTTATTAATTGAGATTTTTTAAGCAATTAAAGTCAAATTAATTGCGTTTGATAGTATTGCATTTACCGAATGAAGTACAATAAAACATTTTGAAATAATACTAATAATACATAACGTAACAAAGCAATATAAGGGCAGAAACTCTTAATTGTTTAGCTTATTTAATAATGGAAAAGCACGTCTGTTAAGGCAGAAGTGATCTGACAACCACGATGAGAGAAAACGACAACGTGGTGAGCTAGCGGCCATTATTAGTGTGCTTGATTGCGTGCTGGGAGGTGCACCTATGCGATGGCAAGAGTGTCCATCCAAACAGAAGTTAAAAGAAATAAAGCTACAGTCCATTAAATCTTGGTGTTTGTGTTTCATGAGTATGTTTATTCTCGAACATTTTGTGGTCCGTGCAACCCGGTGGGAACATTAGTGCCTATGGATAAAGTGCTGATTAAAAAGCTTAAAGGTGAAGTGTTAAATTGATAAAAAGTGTGATATGTTACTTCGCATTCGACAAGATAATTAAAAATTAGTGTGTGTTTGGATTTACAAATTTCGGGTTCATTTGGATTACCTCAAACGGAGGTAAGTGAATTTGCTCATATATGTTCGGTATTATTAATTAACGTTAATTATGGAAGCATTTTTAATTAATAAAAGAATTTTAAAGTCAAATATAACGAAAGCGACATCAGATTTCGAAAAATATACTTGTGATGAATTTCAGTTACAACTTTTTGAAAATAAATGTGCAAAATTTAATAATGAGTGTTCAGAGATTTTTGATAAATTATTTGTAATAGTTCATGAAAAAGAGTTTGAGAAATATGTAACTGAACAACTAACTGTTCAAGACAGCATTGATACTTTGTGGGTTAAGGTTAAACAGCAAATGTCAAAATTTAGTGCTAAAGATGCAAGTAATGTAAAGATTGAAAATACCAGTGCACAAGGTATGAAATTACCTAAATTAAACTTGCCGTCTTTTAGTGGAAATATTCAAGATTGGTTAAGCTTTCGGGATCTTTTCATTTCAAGCATTCATAATAATAATGTATTATCGGATTCCCAAAAGCTCTCGTATTTGAAATTATCGCTTCATGGCGAAGCAGCTAGGATTATTCAATCAGTCACAATCTGTGACAATAACTATAAAATTGCTTGGGATTTTTTAGAAGAGAGATACTCCAATAAACGTGATCAGGTTTTCGCCCAGATAAAGCGATTCATGTCAATTTCGCCCATACAAAATGAAAGCCCGTCTTCTATTTTAAAATTAGTAGACACAGTGAATGAAAGTGTAAGATCTTTGGAAATATTAGACCAAAAAATAGAGGGATTCGCAGAAACATTTCTTGCATATATTTTGCTGCAAAAATTGGATGTTTCCACTCGTCTTTGGTGGGAAAGAGATTCAAAAACAAGTGAGTTACCTAAATTATCTGAGCTTATTACATTTCTAAAAAATCATGCTAGAACTTTGCAGTCGTCAAAATCATCTAATGTGTTTAATTCAAAAAAGGGTCAACCTATTCAAAAGGTGACTGCCTTAGTGTCCAATGTTAAAGGTCAAGATTTTAAATGTATTTGTTGTAAAACTAACAATTTTCACAAGTTGTATAAATGTAATTCTTTCTTGAAAATGACTGTAAGTGAACGTCTTGAATTTGTTAAGAAACATAAATTATGCTTTAATTGCTTGGGTTTTAATCCGACTCATACTGCAAAAAACTGTCGTTCAGAATTCAGCTGTTCAAAATGCATGAAAAAACACCATAGTTTACTGCATTTTCCCAATCAAGACATTTCGCATTCACCTGCTACTATAGCGAGTTGTGTGGGGAAGGAGGAAGCACCGGCTAATAATTCTGACCCCCCTTTAGTAGACAACTCGGAGCTGAACGCTGAAGCCAGATGTTTTGAAATGTTATCTAATTGCAACCAAATAAACAATTCGGAATTTATTGGTTCGTCTGTAACTGCTTCACAAGTGATTTCGAAGGAGGTATTACTATCTACTGCTATTATTTATGTTAAAGATTCTTGCGGGAATTTTATTGCTTGTCGAGCTTTACTTGACTGCGGAAGTCAGTGTTCGTGTTTCACCTATGATTTCGCTAATAGGCTTGGAATAAAAGGGAGTAAAATTAACATATCAATTTCATGTTTAAATGGAAAAGCTCTATCGGTAAAATCCAAGCTTATTGCTGTGATATCAAACAAGCGTGATTACCACCGTGCTCTCGAATTCTTTGTTGTACCTAAAATTAATGATTTGGTACCAGTGAATTATTTTAAATTTTCATTTTCACAGCTTCCGCAAAAGATGAAACTAGTGGATCCTCATTTTAACAAGTCCCAGAAAATAGATGCCTTGTTAGGTGCAGAATGCTTTTATGAACTACTGAAGGCTGATCAAATTCATCCACGCAATTCTAATTTAACTCTTCAAAATTCCGTATTTGGATACATTGCTACCGGTGTAAATGTTGGTTCAAATTCAGGCAATACGATTCAGTGCGGATTTATGAAAGTCGAAGAAGACTTAAATTCACTAATTAAGTCCTTTTGGGAAATTGAGGCTGTTACAGAATCTCTCAAAATAAAAAATAAAGAAGAAGTAGAATGTGAGGAGCATTTTAGAAAAACCCATCAGAGGGATATTGAGGGTAGATATGTAGTGACGCTACCATTAAGGCAAGATGTTCATTTGGGTGATTCTTCGCAATTAGCCACCCAACGGTTAAATAATTTGTGGAAGAGACTAGACAAAACCCCTGACATGTCTAGGATGTATTGTGAGTTCATGAGTGAATATGAAGCGTTAGGGCATATGCAAAAAAGGCAGAGTGTGACGGAAACTCCTAAATACATAATGCCTCATCATGGTGTTTATAAGGCAGACAGCAGTACAACTAAGTTACGAGTGGTATTCGACGCATCGGCTCCTTCATCGTCTGGTTTTTCATTAAACGACTGTTTGATGAATGGAGGTGTAGTTCAAGATGACCTGTTTGCTATCTTGCTACGATTTAGAAAACACAAGGTGGCTTTCACTGCTGATATATGCAAGATGTATCGGCAGATTCGTATAGATCCTGAGCAACGAAAACTTCAATGCATACTTTGGAAAAATACGTTGAATGATGCATCTAAACTTTATCAATTACTTACGGTAACATATGGAACAAAATCAGCGCCTTTTTTAGCAACAAGAGTTTTGAGGCAGTTAGCCTTAGATGAAAAAGATAAGTATCCATTGGCTTCTAAAACGACACTCAACGATTTTTATGTTGATGACATTTTGTCTGGTGCAGAAGATGTCACCTCTGCTGTAGATTTGCAGCGGCAGTTAATAGACATGCTACAATCTGCGAAAATGGAATTGCACAAGTGGTGCTCAAACGAAAAAATTCTTTTAGAACAAGTTCCATTCGAAAAACAAGAGTATCATTTTGGAGAATCTTCACAAAGCACCGTAAAGACTCTGGGTTTAAGATGGAATCCAGAAGAAGACTCTTTTAGTTTTACTGTGTCTAGTTTGTCAAAAATCTGTACAAAACGCCCGGTTTTGGCAGATATTGCTAAACTGTTTGATCCTTTAGGTTTCCTAGGGCCTGTAATCATGCGTGCTAAGATATTCCTGCAAAGGCTGTGGCTTTTACATCTAGAGTGGGATGATCCACTTCCTTTCAAAGAGCAACAAGAATGGGAGACATTTCAAAAGGCCCTACCAGAGTTGAAACAAATCAAAGTCCCTCGTTGCACTCTAATAGAATCAATTAAAGAAATTGAGCTCCAATGTTTTGCTGATGCTTCAAAGTTTGGATTTGGTGGAGTAATTTACTTGCGCTGTGCCTCTAAAATTGGCGAAGTGACTTTACTTTGCAGCAAATCTCGAGTATCGCCTATCAAGGTAATAACCATTCCTCGTCTGGAGTTGTATGCAGCAGAGCTCCTTTCCAAACTTGTGTGTAAGGTAAAAACATCTTTGAGTTTATATGTTGACAAAGTTATTCTGTACAGATTGAACAATTGTGTTAGCCTGGATTGCTACATCTCCTCATCTTCTAAAAGTGTTTGTGTCAAATAGAGTAGCTCGTATCCAAGAGCTAACTAAGGATTTCTGCTGGCAACATGTCAGAACCGCAGACAATCCCGCTGACCTAATTTCTCGCGATCTGAGCCCGGAAATTATTGCTGACAACTCTTTGTGGTTTCAAGGACCAAATTTTCTGCATCAACAAGTCATTAATTATAGTGTTAATAATAACTTTGAAAATTCAAATGAGAACTATGTGCGCGAACTGAAACTTATTTCTAATGTAAATTTGACAGTAACTGTTAAAAATTCTCTTTTGGATTATGTTTTTAGTATTACTAATTGTTATGCTAAATTAATTAATGTTTTTGCTTATATTTTAAGATTTATAAGAAATTGTAGATCCAAGGAAAAACAAGTAGGTCATCTGACAGTAGATGAGGTTTCGTTAAGCGAAAATAAATTACTTTCCTTAGTCCAATGTCAAAACTTTCCTGAAGAATTCAAGAACTTAAGTAAGAGAAGGGAAGTATGTAAAAATAGTCAGTTAAAATTTTTATGTCCCTTTCTAGATGAATCTCAAGTTATTAGAGTAGGTGGTAGACTGCAGGAAGCTAACTTACCCTTTAACACAAAGCACTCTGCTGTCCTGCCAAAAAATCATAAACTGACTCATTTAATTATGTTACACTACCATATTCGAAACTTTCATACTGGAGCACAAGCGCTCTTGCATAGTGTTAGACAAAAATTTTGGCCGATAAGTGGGCGTAATCTTGCTAGAAAGATAGTAAGAGAATGTGTTACGTGTGCCAAAGTAAAACCAGTATTGCTGGATCAAAAGATGGGAAATTTACCATTAGAGAGACTGAATCCATCCTTTCCCTTTAACCATACTGGTGTTGACTTTTGTGGCCCTTTTGGTATAAAGTATACAACTCAGAAGAAGAGCGTAGTGCACAAGATTTATGTTGCAATTTTTGTTTGCCTCTTGACTCGTGCAGTCCACCCCGAGATCGTTTCAAATTTGTCTACAGATTCATTTATTGCTGCTTTGAAGCGATTTATTTCTAGAAGGGGTAAATGCGCAACCTTATTTAGCGACAACGCTCGAAATTTTGTTGGGGCTAGCAATGAATTGAAGCGACTCTACAATTTGTTGAAATACCCTGATGAATTCTTAACCAAATATCTGACATCTGAAAGAATTCATTGGAAGTTTATCCCTCCCAGGGCTCCTCACTTTGGAGGTATCTGGGAGGCAGGTGTTAAGTCGTTTAAGTTTTATCTTAAGCGTGCAGTTGAGAGATTGATTTTTACATTTGAGGAGTTTCTTTCAATTTTGAACCAGATTGAAGGAATTTTAAATTCACGTCCAATATCCCCTTCGTCAAATGACACCAATGATTTAGAAGCTCTTACACCCGCACACTTTCTAGTCGGGCGACCTTTAACATCAATAACAGAGCCTGATTTAACTGATTTTTCTGATAGTTCTTTAAAGCGCTGGCAGCGCACTACTAAAGTAACGCAATATTTGTGAAAAAGATGGCAAAATGATTACATCAGTCATTTACAGCAACGATTTAAGTGGTATTTCTCTAAGGATAACGTTAAAAAGGGCACTATAGTTTTAGTAAAGGAAGACAATATGCCCACTTCGACTTGGGTACTGGGTAAAATAGAAGAGGTAATTTATGGTAAGGATAAAAAGGTTAGAGTTTGTATTGTAAAAACCAAGTCAGGTTTTTTAAAAAGACCAATAACTAAATTAGCTGTACTACCAGTATATGTGACATAATTTCATGTATATTTCCAGAGTTCAAAAACTTGCTATATATATGCATTGTATTTTAATTTAGATGTTGTGCATTTCATGTTCTGTGGTTAATTATGTTTATTGCTTTTGTTCATGTGTATCAATTTAAATTTTGTGATATATGATTTGGACTGTATGGTGATGTAAAACTGTTTAATTTTGGTCATTGTTAACTATGTAACAAATGCCCTACCCGGGCGGTATGTTAAGGCAGAAGTGATCTGGCAACCACGATGAGAGAAAACGACAACGTGGTGAGCTAGCGGCCATTATTAGTGTGCTTGATTGCGTGCTGGGAGGTGCACCTATGCGATGGCAAGAGTGTCCATCCAAACAGAAGTTAAAAGAAATAAAGCTACAGTCCATTAAATCTTGGTGTTTGTGTTTCATGAGTACTTTTATTCTCGAACAACGTCAAAGCCATCTGCGTGTGAGGAGCGATGCCTTTGTGGAAGATTTTCTAAAGAAACCTGGCTCGTATATACGCCGCACATAAGGAAAACCAAAACGCCCATGCAGACCATCCGCTTTGCCATCAGGCCCGAGGCGGAACTACCAATGTTTACCGCTCGACCCCTGATGGGCAGAAACTCTTAATGATTCACCACGATTGATCATTGATCATTCATCACGATTAATCATTGATCACTCGTCACGATTGATCTTTCATTCACGATGATCATCATTCACCGAATGATTGATCATTCATCATTAAACTCTTAATGAAACAAATATTAAAGCTAATGTGACATGGAATTTGCGGTAACATGTTAAAAGAAATGTAATGCATGTTACATTTTTGCCATTGCTTAAAATGTCTGCT
This sequence comes from Stegodyphus dumicola, assembly GCF_044657685.1. Classification (NCBI taxonomy): domain Eukaryota; kingdom Metazoa; phylum Arthropoda; class Arachnida; order Araneae; family Eresidae; genus Stegodyphus; species Stegodyphus dumicola. The sequence goes on from NC_140768.1 coordinate 181,335,612, forward strand.
GAAATAAGGTATGGCAAAACAACGAATTTCCCAAAATTTAGTTTCCTTATTTAAGAATAGAACTGGATTGGATAGAAGTCTTATTTCTAGACGAATCAATCTCGTTTATATTTTAATGTTAGTGATCACTACTGAATAGATAACAACATTAATACCATTATATCACCTTGGAGAAGAGAGCTATTATGAGATTTATATTAATCAATTAACTAGTAAATGAAAAATACCTTGGAAGAAGATGTTAAGTACATCTGGTACTTGAAAATAACCAATTACGTATTACTTCAGCAGAATCTCCCATACTATCTGACTGTAAAGAGTTTACTGTGCTTGAGGAGGATTAATTATCATTCGTAATTAGAGGCTCAAAAATTAAGCTTCATTCATATGAGATAAGTTTTTATTTAAAGAATGCTTAGTTGTACCATAAATAACGAGAATGAATAGTTTTTTTACGTCCTTCTAAGCTTAACGTCTCTTATTCCTGTCTTACATTTGTGTTATGTAACCAGAAAATAACTAGTTTAGTGACTGTAGGCCTTAATTGGAAATCGCTCAACTAGACGTAGCAGTTATAATTAGTGATCTTAATGCAGTTTATATATACAGTTTTATATATAATAACTATGTGGTTTATTTAGCATTTAAACAGTGAAATTGTTCCATATAATATGATAACCAAACTGCTTCCCTTCATTCCACAATTTCATTTATAAGGTATTATCCCGCCTTCGTGGTGCAGTTGTCAGCATGCTCGGCGCGTATTCGAGAGGTCAAGGGTTCGAGTGTCCGCGGAATTATTGCTCATTTTTCATCTCTTCGGCTTTCAAAAAATACCTAATACCTGCATAGTGGCGCCCGAACTAAAAACTGGGGGTGGATGATGTTTCTCCTCTACCAGGATTTGGCGATTGTGTCTCCTAATTCCCAGGTGCCCTTTAAAAGGGGGAATATATAAGGTATTTCTCATGCCTTTGTGGTGTAGTGGTCATCACACTGGGCGCGTATTCCAGAGGTCCGTGGTTCGATTCCCGGAGAGGGCATAGCTCATTTTTCATGACTCCTGTTTCAAAAAATACCTAATGTCTCTACACATTTACTGAAACATCTGATTATAAGACCTGGCCAAATTTTAGAACAAAACAATATAGTAAAAAAATGAGGTCTTATTTGCGAGTCAATAGCTAACTGTCGAATATCCTACCTCTGTCTTATCCCTTTTCCGCGAAGTTTCCTTTTCCTGTGTATGTTTAATCAAATTTCAGACTGACTTCTGAAGAGTCATTAGGTTATTTTGTTGCTAGGAGACATGAAAAATGACTAGTGTCCTCCCTGGGACTCGAAATATGGAACTCTCGATCACGCATCGAGTATGCTTCCAATTACGCCACGAAGCCATGCGGAAAGGAGGGAGAAAATACCTTATATGTTCCCTCTTTTAAAGGACGATTGGGGATTAGGGGACCTAATCGCTAAATCCTAGTAGTGATGAATTGTCGTCCACCACCCTTTTAGTTCGGATGCCACTGCAGAGTCATTAAGCTTTTTTGTCATTAAGCTAAGCAGGAGAAGTGAAAAATGTACAATGCCCATGCAGGGACTCGAACACTAGACCTCTCAAATATATGCGTCGAGTTTGCTTTCAGTTACACCACAAAGGCATGCAGAAAGAAGGGAGAAAATACTTTATATGTTCGTAACAATATGATAGAATTTTCTGCTAAACTTGTAAAGGTAAATACAATTTTTCCTTAGTCTATTATACTTGAATTTTATTCAAGCGGCTGCTTTCTTAAACGCTGTTATTCCTTTATAAAGGCTTTAGTTAGATACAACAATAATCTCAAGGTAGGAATAAATAGTCATATACAGCTGGTGTATGACCACTGTATAGCTGCAAAAATCCCAGCTTCGCCTAAAACTCGAAGTTAGGATTTCTTTAGCGAACTGTCAGCAAGCGATGAGACATTTACTGTATGAATGTTGGCATTTGGTCACTGGATTCTGTGGCAAGATCAGCAACAGCTTGCTCAGCAGACGCTTGATAACCAGATTCTAGACTTTCTCAGTTTCTAATTTATGTTCATCTGATCAATATCACTAACGCATCTGAATGCCTTATTAGCAACTGGACGAGTATTTCCATACATATAATTTAGAAAACTAATTTTCTTTCCAAAATTAATTTATATTACTATTAATTTAATGTAACAACATTGCTGTCTATTATAATGAGGTCTCTAAGTGTATAAAAGAAGGAGATGAAAGACGTATTACAAATTAAATTATTATTTTCTTGTGGAATGCAATAAGCGGGTGAATCGCTCTTTAAAAAAAAGTACGTATATTATACTCATAGTTGATCTATAGGCCTGACGTCACTGATGACGTCGCTAGCGCTACTCAAAAAGGCGTAGGAGGCAGAATCAGGAGACAAGAAAAAATTTCGTGGCTGTTAACGTCGGTTGGAGGCGGTTTAATCGATTAATAAGACCCCGTAAAACGGATTAATCGCCTTTCCTATCATTCCTCCAAGAGTTCCAGAGGAAGATCAATAACTTATTTTAGTGTAAGAACGTCATATGCTCCAGAGTAGACCTTAAAACCGAATATGAGTTCATTGTCAGCTTCCGTTAAATTTGGGCAGCTTTAAACGCATTTGAACCCCTATAAGTTTGAGCTGATCCCAGACTAACCACTCAGCATTAGCATAAGAAGAACAAAGACTATCCTCTGCAATGCACTTGGGAATTTCATTGATGGAAATACTACATAATGAAACATTCGTGTTTTTTTATTCATGCATTGATTTAACTAGTTATGCGCTAATTCAGTGTTTCTCAACTGCCGGTCCGAAAGAAATATTTACCGGTCTGCGAATATCTGTCCGAAACCCAAAATGTCATCGGCCGACAACCGATATTACAACAGCACCTACATTACAATAACAACAATAGTTTTCCAGTTTAGAAAATAATGATTGATGATGAAAAATATAACAGACTGGCAACTATGTACCTAATCGCGTTTCATAAATTGTCGTGCCGTGCACTTAGTACAACCGTTAGTGTGCCCCTGTCAGCCTTGAATATCGCTGATTACTTGAACGCTGAATATCTATCGTAGTGTTCAAGGCGTCTTAGGTTAGGTTGCGCTTTTTATCTTGCTTACATTCTTTTGCACGCTTGGACAACTGAAAACTATTTATCAGAGAAAGTTTTTAGTAACTTCTGAATTTAATGCTGTGCTATAACTACTATTTCTGTAAATTTAGGCCAACAACCAGGATGAGTAAGAAGGAAACGAAAGGCACATTATTAAATTTCTCGCGAAGAAAGGAATCTTCCAAACCACGTCCGTCCCTTCGAATACAGATGAAGGTGAATATAGTCCACAATTTGCAATAAAAAAAAAAAAAAAAAGAAAAAGAAAGAAAGAAAGAAAAAGCTTTGTAAGGCACTATGTCGCAGACTATTTGAAATATGGTTTTATCCTTTGGCCACAATCCGAAAAAAATTGTCCAAAACCTGAATGTGTGTTGCTTGTAGAGATGTTTTTTCCAACGAAAGCATTATTATGAATTTTTCCACTTGAGGACGAGAAGAGGTTGACAAGGGGCGCTTCAGGTACGGTAAATAGGGGATCCTCATTCGCTTGTCCAGGGACCGTCACTAATCCGTTTTTATATGCAAGTTTTTTTTTTTTTTTGTTTTGTTTTTGTTTTTTGTTTTTGTAATATTGTGATTTTTCTCAAAGGTTTATTTACTTATATGTGATAATTATCCTGATATGTAATAATTATAACATTTACTTATCTTTATATTTGAATATGATTGTAGGCAAATGGTAATAAAAATATTGCAATTAACTTATGTAGTAATTCTCTTGAATACCTTGTAAAGTTTTTGTTTTCGGGGGAGGGGGGAACTACCGGTTCGCGAACCAAAAAAAGGTTGAGAAGCACTGCATTAATTAATATGATTAGAACTGACACCCACATAACCTCTTAACTAGGAAGTTTCTGTAGTTCTCACCTACTAATTAGAGTAGATTTCCTGCATAATATCAACGACAGGTGACAGGTGACAGCAGGGCCGGACACCCGGACGGCTTACAATGACTACTCGGGTGCTGTCCGGACCCTGCAACTATCTGTAGCTGAAACTTTAAATAGACATAAATATAGTAATTTACAAATAGACCTGATCGTGTAATCGCACGAAGCGTCAATGTACATAATGCAACACACTAAGATACTGTAAACTCAAAGATAGACACAATACACCAATACACATAATTGTGACACACTAATACGCTGTACAACAGTATTCTATACACTAATATACTATACACCAGTATACTATACAATAATTCACGAATATACTATACACTAAAAGATAGACACAATACACCAGTGCGCATAAATGCGACACACTAGTATACATTGACACTAATACATAAGTACCATATACACAAAAGTACACATAGGTAAGATAATGCAATTATTCTATTATACTACTGTAACATACACGCGGATACAATACACTGAGATAGGTAGAAACTTATGCTAAATTACAATATATAAAAAAGTTAAGTATTGATACACATAGATACTGCGTAAATTCTATATATTTTAAAATACACTTTTGTGTAAATATTAATAATACACAGTACTACTACAGGTGTTACTCTGTATGTTCTTAGATCTTGAAACATGACAACATGATGCTAGAATATGAATATATTTATAGACACAATAAATCAATGACACGATGCGTCAATATACATAAATGTTTCACACTAATATACTATACACTAAAAGATAGATACAATACACCAATGCGCATAGATGCGACACACTAATATACTATACACGTATATACTAAACACTAATACACGATACACTAAAATATAGGCACAATACACCAATGCACATTAATGCGACACACTACTTTGCTACTTTGCACTGATATACATTGACACTGATACGTAAGTACCATGTACACAAAAATACACGTGAATTAGATTATACAACTATTCAATTATACTACTGTAACATATACGTGGATACAATACACTGATAATACGTGAATACAGTACACGTAAATAAGATTAAACAATTATACTATACTACTGTTACATACACGTGAATGCAATACACTGAAATATGCAGGCACATACGGATATGAAAACACTAAATACTACGTGGATTCGACATATTATGAAGTGCACATTAATGTGAATATTTAATACATGCCAACTACAGGGGCTGAGCCTCTTAAAAACTTGACAACATGATAATAGAAATTTACACTTTGGCTGGTAGAGATGTACATAAGAAACAGACGGACATAAACTGTAAGAGAATTCTAGACTGCACCTATACACTTGTCTATGCATTATTCTCTTGGTGCATGTACGATGGGTACAGTGCATGCTGAGGTACGTTGTAAATGCGTCTGTGGCACGCTGAGCATATATGCTAGAGAGGTACTCACTTTGCCACGTATGTTACAGAAACTGGCATGTGCGGCACCTATGCAGGGCTGCAGAGCTCCTGCCTCAGTACTTCTAAGTGATCCATGATCTGTTTGATTTTGTCGGGGTGATTCGTGGTTGTTTCAGCACGAATCTTTTAAAGGCGGCCACATTATTCGACGGTAGTTTAACGTGCCATTGTGTGGTGAGTTGACACTCCGTCAGGTAGTGGTCGGGGGACCCGATTTTTCCGCAGACACATAGGTCTGTGGAGGTTATATTTCTCTCTGCGAAGTAGGTCGGAAACGGCCCATGTCCTGTGATGAATCTTGTTAAGAAGGGCGCAAATATGAGTCGTTCCGTGTCCACTTTTCGTATGAATTCGAAAGTTCGCCGATTCTGTGGCGACGTGTTTCATTCCTACTGCCAGTGCGACAGAGCTGACTGCCAAGTCTGCCGATTGAGAAGTGACTTTGGTAAAGGTGGGTTTATTTGCACCGCGTCCCGGTTCTGTGCTGCCTTTTTTGCCAGGGTATCTGCGCGTTCGTTGCCCTGGGCACCAACGTGCGCTTTTTCCCAAGAGATTTCAATTTTTTGGACCGGACTCGTATTTCTTAGTGTCTCCTGAATTTGGGACACGAGTGGGGAGGTGTGGCGTGGGTCGTTGAAGGCGTACAGTACCGATAGGCTATCAGTATAGATTGTAAAATCTTCTGCTCTGGTAGTTTGGGCCCATTCTATTGCTTTAAGCAAAGCAAGGGCTTCCGCCTGGAAGACCGAATTCTGCGGAGACATATGGCACTTCCAGGTTTGCACTTCAGTGCCATTACGGAAAACTGTATATGCGCTGCCGACTGCATTGTCCATTTTCGACCCATCCGTGTAAATCATGAAGTCCGGGCCCTCTATGGATGGTGGTAATTCAGGGGCGAAGTGAGTCACAACACTTTTACCGTAATCTGAAGGGTGCGTTTTAAGTTTTGAACTTTTAAACTCGAAGTCTGCAGGGTCATAGCTGAGCTACCCAAATCGTGCTTTTCTATGCAGTTGGGAAACCATTGTAATTGCGGCTTCCTGCTGTGCTTTTATTGGTAACGGGATTAGTCCCGACAGAACTGCTGCGGCTGCTGTCGACGTTGTTCGATATGCCTTTGTAATCGCCAGTAGGAAAGGTCTTTGGGAACTTTGAAGAATTTTTTGTTTCCTGCAGGTCATGGGGTTTTCCCAGATTGCCGCCCCGTAGATCATGATCTTTTCTGCTACTGCAGAGTATAGGATCTTTAGGATATGGGGACGCAATCCCCATTTGGAGCCTTGCATTTTCCTTAGTTTCATGGCTATTTTTAATGCTTTTGTTCTTTGCTATCTTAAATGGGGGATCCAGGTAGAGCCCTCATCTAGTATGATACCTAGGAGCTTCATCTCTTTAACTCTTTTAATCCTGTGACCTGCCATCGTAATTGTCGGGTTTCTTTGTAAGGTCTGGCCCGGTTTATGGTAGATGATTTATTTAGATTTGAATGCGAGATGTTAAGCTTCTTAGCCTTGCAAAGATCATAGAACATGTCAATGACTTCCTTGCAGTTTTGTTCAAGAATGACGCGGCTTTTCCCAATGACCACGAAAGTGGCATCATCTGCGAAGGCTGCGACTATTGTGTGAGCCAGCCATTCTGCTTTTAGAATCGAGTTAAATGTTAAGTTCCACAGGTCTGGACCTGCGCATGATCCCTGTGGGCAGCCTCTTTGCTGTGGCCTGGTAATTAAATCCCCTATTATGAACTGCGATGAAGCTGCGGTTACTGAGATAACTTAAAAAAATCTGTAGGATGTTATTTGGGATGTTAGCTGCATGTAAAGCTTCTAGGATTGCCGACCACCACAGGGAGTCAAATGCACTTTGCAAATCCAGACTGAGGACTGCCACGTGCTGTTAATATCAGCGACATCGGGACTAATTTTCTTTACCTACTTACTGAAAACTACCGCTTAGACGAGAAGGTGGTTAGTGATTCTGATTGTCGTACAGAAGCGCCAGCGTTCGAATCCCGGAGGGGGCATGGATGTAAATTGTCTCTCCCTTCATAGGAGGCAACGTATGCCTATCTCCTCTGTAACAGAAAGACCACCGCTCCTGGCCTTAGTTGTGGCAAACGTCCATAATGGCTAATGTCCGCCACTGAGGACTGGAGGAAACTTACTAAAACATTTGCCTACATTTCGAAGAGATTGCACTGAATATGTTAAAGCCACTTACCGGTATGTTTTAAAAGATTCTTATGGATCTGCAACCATACCAAAATGCTAACAACTGGATAGTTTTATTTTTCCCAATGGCGGGCTGTAGTTGTATGTAGGCGCTATCCACTATTAAGGGCAAAAGAGGTGGTCTCTTTATTATGGAGGCGCCTAATAAAGAGACCGTTAGTAATGTGGGTCACGTTGCTTCCTATGAAGCGATAGACAAATTACATCTATTCTTTTTCCGGGATTCAAACCGGGACCTTTAGTACGCTAGTCAGAGTCACTAACAACTTTCCTTTCTGGGAAGCCGTTTTAACTGGATAGTTAAAATATACGAATAATGGTAACAATAAAACATTACAAAGGTTTTACCAGTACCTAGCTTTAAAATATATTCCGAGACAAGAATTGCGTTACCATGTAAGAAGGATTATGTATTTTATGAGAGCAAATATCTTTTCGAAGCGTCTATTATTAATTACCAAATACGCGTATCGCATATAGTAAATAATTCCTTTTCTTTGTAATTTCTAGTCTGTATTATCTACTGACCTGAGTTCCTGCTTTCATAAATTTTGAAAATGTTTAAAAGTTACTTGAATAACCAATATGATAGAAATACATAGAAACAGATAAATCAATAAATGTTTAAGATACAAAGACACGCAGACAAATATTAATTTAGAAGTCAAAAAACAAAAATCAACCTTATATTTTCACAGGACTAGTTTCGATGGTTTTACCGAACCATCATCCACAGCTACAAAAGCGCAAATGAACGAGGTAAGTTATAATTATTAGACAAGATAAGATGAGAAAGCCTGGACAGGAGATAAGCTACTGGTGCCATCTGTTGATGAAACCAAAACTAAAACATAATTTCTTTAAAGACTGAAGGCAAAGATGGATTAAAATTAGGGTCGTTAACTAGAACAGAAAGATTTTTATATGTCTCGTGTTCCTTAACGCGAAATTTTAAGGCTCTCTTAGTTTGACCAATGTAAATTAAACCACACTGGCAAGGAATCCTGTAAATACCCCAGGAATTCATATCCGGAATGGGGTCCTTGAGTATGGAACTCGAAATTTTATTGATGGGAGAATAAAGGACCCGAAAGTTAAATTTCTGCAAAATACGTGCAACTTTATAGCTAATTGATGGAAAGAAAGGAATGACAACAGAATTTTTATAATCTTCTAAAAGAGTGTGCCTTTTGGTGTGTTGAGATGAGAATTTTTTAACTGCTTAATTAATAATGTTAGGTGAAAAACCCCTGTCAATAGCTATTGCTTTTAAATAATTTAGTTTTTCATCAAGGGATAGTTTGGAGGAGTTAATTTATACAGTTACGTTTTCTATTACAAGTCTGACGAAATTATGTTTTAGCGATACTAGTTGGATCACTAAAAGAGAAAGTTTAATCAGTTTCTGAAAATGTTTTAATTCTTTTTCTTTACTGATAATTCTTAAATAATGTAAAGCATCTAAAGACTGAAATCTTACTAAATAAAGCAAATCATTATATAAGGTATTTCTCCCGCCTTCTTAGCATGCCTTCGTGGTGTAATGGTCAGCACACTCGGCGCGTATTCGAGAGGACCGAGGTTAGAGTCCATGCGGGGGCGTTGCTCATTTTTCATCTCTCCTGCTTTCAAGAGATACCTAATGTCTCTACAATGGCGCCCGAAGTAAAAAAGGTGGTAAATGATGATTTTGTACCACCAGAATTTGGCGATTGGGTTTCCTAATCCCCAATAACCCTTTAAAAGGGAGAGTATATAATGTATTTCTTACGCCTTCTTAGATGCCTTTGTGGTGTAATGACCAGCACACTCGGCCCGTATTCGAAAACCCCGAGGTTCGACTCCCGGCGAGGGCATTACTCATTTTTCTTCTCTCCTGCTTCGAAATAACCTAATATCTCTCCAATTAAATCAAATAAAACAAATATTATCCCATAAATACTTATGTATTTTATGACATTCAATGAGAAGAGTTTTATTCTTTGCGACGTTAACTCTCAGAAAGATCCGAATGAAATCAACTGCCAAAAGAATTCAGAGACATTCACATACAAATGGAAATTAATAAAAATAAATTGATGTTCAGCTTTGTTTTCATCTTCATGCCAAGTAACTTCTCCGAAGCTGCTAACCTATTGATTAGTTTTAATGACACATTACAAGATTTAGCACTGAATGTACAGCATACCATTGCTACTTTTCACACAATTAGTAATAAATCTTAAAAACATTTCGGATACAAAAACGATATGTGATAGTGAATCTTACGCTAGATTAAAAATTGAATGTAAAATTGCGAAAGATCTTGTTAATGTGGTGTTTGTTGACGTCCTCTAACCTTACTCCGTTACCACAATGAGCTCTTCTGTTGACATGACAACGCAAATGGAGATGCCTTGTTGCTATATTTTTCTAATACCTGTTTCCCTGGGCACGCAAGATAAGCGATTGGAAACATTAGAAAGAAATGGTAAATGAATCTCCCCTTAAGATTGTTAAGGTTCCATGCAGAGGATGAAATAAACGAAAAAGAAATTATTTTTTCCTTAAGCATCTAAGTATTTCTTTCTCCAGCTTAAAGAAGAAATCGTTATAAAAATTTTTTCTAGAGTAAAAATGACACATATTATGAACACTATCTTTCATCTTGATCTTATATTAATATTCATATTCTGTATTTAACACTTTAAACCTCTCTCGTTTAAATGTTTCTATTATTCTATTGCAACTTATTTAATTTATTATTATTTTTGTAACGTTTATGATAATGTTTAATTGAATGGAATTTAAAATTAAACAGACTGGTAATTTATATTTTACTAATTCTCAGAAATCACGCATAAATACTTTTTTATAAACTTATACATTTGAATTCGAATTCCAAATCATCACTGAAAAAATGTTTAGGACAAAGCGAAAGACTTTCATCTGCTTTATTAAGAAAGGCCTTTGTAGAGAAATTACAAGAAAAATAGTTATATAATTATTATAAATTTTTATTATATGATACCATAGCCATATAAGTAGTCTGTTTTTCCAAAGCTCGCGTAGTTGAAAGGGTTAGATTATTCGATAGCGGGAAAGCACACTAAAATGTGACTATGGAAAAGGTATTTTAAAAGAAACTGAATAGCATTTACATAATATATGAAGAACACCCATAAAGTCAACTTGTTTAGTTGCCAAGAACAGAAACCAGGGCAAAATGCTAGTTTCATGGCTTTATACACTATGCAATTAGTCGACATAAGTATTGAGTATGATCATATGATCATCCATACGGTAACATCTAGGATAATGGAATATACCTATTTTAAGTGTGAAAAATGAAGTAAAATCACGAGAGACATAAAAAAATATGAAAATAAATCAGAAGCTAATAAGGAAATTCAGTTTGCTCAGAAATAAATATAAAGGAGAAGAAATGTGTGCCTAGAAATAAATGGTTATTTTTTTTCCAAATCACATTTGGGATAATGAACATCAAAACTCTTAAGTGCGTATAAACTCAGTATTCTTAATTTATTTTCTTAATAAATATAGATGTACTTTTAAAAAGTACAGTCTCAAATTTATTTTTCGCTAAATATAAATTTCAAATTTTGTTTTAATTAAAAAATTGTAAAGTAAAACTATTTTTACTTCTTTCTTCTCTCTGTTTGTGTTACCTAAACGATATGAGATTCGAACAAATTTCAGGATTTGGATTCAAATTTTAGAAAATTTAGGAATCTGCCCCATCTCTAATTTAAAAAATTTATTAAGATTAGAAATGCTGAAATGACCTTTTTACTGGGAATTTCATCATAGTAAAAGATACAAAAATTTTTAAGCTCTTTTGAACACTAGCTTCTTTGAAAAAGAATCTTTCATACTATTAAATATGAAATTTACGGTCAACTTCCGATTTGCCACGGTAATACCGGGAACGACATCCAAGATTAACTTAAGGACAATTAAAGTGAATCTAAGAACAGGATTCAAAAGAAAAACAGCAAATATAAGCAATGAAGAATAAACATCATTAGAAATGAAGAAACGGACTAAAGAACAATATGTACAAGAATATTGTACCAATGTCATGAAATTGAAAGTAGCATAAAAACGCCCGTTAGCGTCTTTTCAGTTTTTGCTAAAGATCATCTGGTAGATATTATCTGCTATCACAACAGTTATAACACGCAATTTTCTTTTCCTTTTTGAATTTTCCGCACACTTTCGTTTTACGATGATGGTTCGTATGAAGGTAATTTTTCCATTTTTATTTTAACTTTTTTGACAGAACTTGGTTAATTAGTAACACGATTAATTCGCTCAGGATGATCAGCAGTTGACTGCACCGATCAGGAAAAAGATCAGATATAATAATTTTATTTAGGGACTCCACTTGATAAAAAAAATCAAACGTTACATCATGAGAAAAGGTTTCAAATACGCTGACCCATTCACTTAATAGATGCTACATTCTATTAAATTGAATCCCAATATTTAATCTTTAATCCCCTTGGAAATTCACATTTTGTCCGTAACGATTATATATTCTGGATCTACCGCCCACACAGCCTCACTAAAAGAGAACGAAGGATTGTTGGCTTCTGTTAAATGGAACGCACGAATAAATTCATTTTGCCAGTTTGGAACGTGTCCAATATTTATGTAACTTCACCCACGGACTCGTGGACAGCATAATCTTGCTAATTGTGTACGAAATGTCTACCGAATATTCATCCGTAAAGCAATTTTTAATGGAGAAATGTGCCTTCCTAGAAAACTAGGAATCGTGTAACGACCCGTAAAATTACTAATTTATGTAAATGGCATACTTACCTTTAAAGGGGAAAAATCGGTTTTTGCGAAATGGCAAAGGTGTAATTCTTATTGGTATGCATCTCCTTTCCGAGAAACATCTATTAAAAATATCATTGATTGCTTTAATTACGGAAATGTTAACTGACTGCCAAAAGTTATTCACACAAAACTACAAGAAATAAAAGTTTTTCGGTACAAAAATTATTCCAGGATATGCTTCTCTCTCGCTCTCTCTCCGACGTTATTTTTCTCACTTTTTCTTACACTTATTTTTTTCCTTCTCTCTCTCTCTTTATATATATATTTATTTGTATAGTTTAACACTTAATAGAACTAATACGAATCACGATTATACTGAATACCTAAACCTGCTCATAATTTAACACAACAAATTTAAATTATATGATAAAAGGAGGACATTCCAGTTTGAAACTATTAAACTAATTAATTGGAACTGTAATATCTCTAAAATAGTAATAGGTAACACTTTTCTAGCCAAATAATTAAAATGAAAAATATATGCACTGAAATAGGAGGTTTAAAGGGAGAAATAATAAAACTAATTAAAGTTCAAGTTAATAACCAGGTCCCAAAACATTTTATTAAATCTATATTAAAAAAGCAGGCATTAACTCTTCCTTTTAATTTTTTAACTCTTTAAGGTATGGTAATTATTACCTTAAACCTTAACCGGACGGTAATGGAGGATTTTGAAGAGTTAAGGGATTACTTGTAAATATTAATTAATTATCAATTTTGTAAAAATGTATATTTTCTCAATACTGGATTCTTTCCTTTTATTAACGTAGGCCCACCAGCGGCCGAGCGGTAAAGTCGCTGAACACTGGTAGTTCGGTCAGAGGTAAGAATCCCGCGAACGGCCTGGCTGCATGTTTTCATGGTTTTCCCCATGTGTAACGTGTATACGAGCCAGTTTCCCTTTGAAAGTCCTCCACGAAGGCATCCCTCCCCTTAGGCAGATAGAACCAGTGTGCTTTGCCATAATTAAATACACCACACCGCCTTTTATTAATGAAGGGCCAAATCTCTCTCAATTATAGCCCGAATTGAATGAAGATTTTTATCTAATTTTTCTAATTTTCTCTACCTTTGGCCAGTATTTAGTTAAAGTTTTGATTAAACTTGTAACTTTAGTTTTAAATAATGCAGTCTAGTGCAAAAAATTTATTACAATAATTCTCCATTATTTCAATTTGTAATTTTCTAATTCAAATTCAAATTAATTCAATTAAAATGTTTTTTCGAACTTTTATTTTAATTTTAATTTTACTTAAAATTTTTTTCAAAACATTTTTTTCAGAATTTTTACATCTTTAATATTTTGCAACATCTTTTTTCACAAACAGTAGATGATCACATTTTTACTTTTTTCACACATTTTAACAATGCCTCAAAGTTAGCAACATTTATGCACACAAAACAAACATTTTACATTTTACATTATTAAAGATTACAGCACAGGTTTTTTACAATAGCTCTCACAGGTAGCAGCTTTACACTCAACTTTACATTGCATTAGCGCCCTCTATTTATACAGTTAGCAGTAACAAACTAATCAACTTCACCTAGTTTAGCAAACGCTGTCCAACTCAGGAATTCAAATATGTAGTTCTAGGTAAGTTAAGTTAAGACTTATTATTTACTAGCCTATTTACTATAATTATATTTTGATAGATCGTATATAGTTTATTTTAGGTTTACATGCATAATTCGTGTAGGGGAAGTTATTAGTAGGCAAGAGTTTCTAAATTACTTTGGTTTTCTAAAAAATTTCCTTTTCTACTCTAAGTGACATTTAATTAATTTTAATTCTAGTCATTTACTTACTAATTTCTCAAAATTCCATTAGTTTAAATTTCTTTTTAGTAATTCACTACATTTGAAACACGAATTGAGTAATTGAAGAAAGGTTTGGTGGCAAAATCCCCTTGATAAGTCTGTCTCCTGCCTGCTCAACAATTATTCACTTATGTAATTTAATTTTTTTGGAATAATGTATTTTTCATGGTTTTAGATACGTGCACTTAATTTGCATATGCTCTTAGAATTTTAATGGTATTGTAAATTAGTTCGCAGCAATAATAAATCTTATTTTTATTTTTATTTCTTATTTTTGCAATTAAAATTTCTTAATTAAATTTTAATGTTATACGAATAGAAAATATTCGTTAAATTCAAATATATATATATACGTAAAGCATCTAAAGTTAAAAGTAAATTGGTGTCAAAGCAAGGCAATTCCTCAACAATATTAATAATTACATCCTTGTTTAAGAGGTTTAACATAATATCTAAGCAATTCAAAACTAAAAAAAAGGATCATAGTAGTACAAACTCAAAAAGTAAAAATGCAAAATGGAAAAAATACACAAGATAATAAAAATATAAAATTAATCTCTTTTTATTGAAACTCCATTTCAGAACTCATCAGGGAAAAATGAATTAAAGCTTCATAAAAGTCGATTAATATTATTAACTGCTTCCCTTACAAATTTTTTTGAAAAAAAATTGCAAAAAATCATCAAATTTTTTTATTTTATTATTAAATACAAGAAAACGAAACAAATCAAAATATGCAGGTTTTAAGTTGAATTTTTAATTTTTTGAAGGTGTAAAAGCATTTATTTTTAAGATTATTTTACTATCCCGAGTTATCTCGGACAAATGGAAAAAAGTTAAATATTAATCTTTGTATGATAGTTTTTGAAACAAGGGATAACACAGAGTGATGCCTGACATTCTACACTGATATCTAGTCTCTTTTCTTACTGGCTTACCGCTGGAATCTCTTTCAAGGGAGCACAGAGTACACTGTCTCGGTGGATTTGATTTTTTTCCACCTCTTCATAATTATTATCTGAAAAATAATCGCTTTCGCTATCTTGCATCATCGCCATCATTTTATTTTTTTTTCAACACATGCATCCTTCTTTATACATTACTCTTTTTGGGTGTAATATAAAATCTGAAAATTTTCAGAACTTTTTTTTTACTTTTTCTTTTGCAAAGTAAAGACTTTCATACTAAATCGTAGCCTTTAAATGCATTTCACGAATCCTCCCTTGCTTTTGTGCGTGTTTCTTGTAATTGAAAGCCCGTCCGACGTGTAATCGTAAGGTTCGGAGTTCAAATCCTGGCAAGGTCACTGCTAATGTTTCTTGTTTCCGCATCATATATATCATCGATATAACCTAATGACTCTACATATTTAATTTATTATTATTTTCATAGTTAAATTTATAAAGTGTTTATATAAGTGTTACAAATTATTACTTTTCAAGTATACCACTATCGCTGTGCTATTTCAAGTATATACTATCGCTGTATATTTGTCCTTTTGATGGCAAATTTTTGCTGAGGTTTGAAATTTAAAATCTCATTAAAATTATAATTTCTATATTATTATTAAAATTAGTATTTTACAAAAAAAAAAAAAAAAAAAAAAAAAAAAAAGGGATGCCGGAACAAGCATGCTGAGGAGTCCTTGCATATTTTAAAATTAGAGAATTTCTTTGATTACTTTTGGGCACTGTATTAAATGCAAAAGGTTATTAAACCCTCACTTTTTAGAGACAGAAGATAAGATCATTATATAGTTTTCAGAAATGTGCAAATTGTTAGTTTGGTTTCAGTAATATGGGGTCAATAATTGATTCATACTCACACTTAATAGTTTTAGGTAAAATTAGATAAAAACAAAAGTTTTTGGCAAAGATATCTAAGGCAATCAACGTCAGTCCCTTCTCTCAGAAAGGAAAGAAATTGTTAAAAGAAAAATTTATGTCAATCGACTTTGAAATTGTTACAGTTACATTTAAAGTTTGTCTTTTTGATTGTTCTTAGTTGAAGTTTTTTCTTTTGGAGAATGCTCCATTCAACAGATAATAATGCATTTAAATTTAATAAATTTTAATCAGATATTACGTGTATTAATATCTTATTTAATAGAAACTTTTCTATTTCTACCACCTTAATAGAATTAAAAATCAATACAAAATTTAACATTAATAAAAATTCTAAAAGCTACACTTTACTTTCATCCTTAAGAATGTCTTACAATTTTACACTACTTTCTAAATCAGAAATTTAAGAAACAGATTAAAAAAAAAAAAAACTACGGGAATAAAAAGATACATAATATTCCCTAATAAAATTAAGTTCCGTGCATGTGATTCGTCCGGCATAATTTTTGTAAGAATAATATATTTGCAAACAAGTTTCAGGAAGATTTATTCACACTCGCCATTATTTTCTATCCATGTAACAAACAATTTCCGGAGTGATATTTCCCTTCAAAGTTATCGCTGTACGGATAAACACTGCTGAAAATTATCTCTGAGGATACAATGAAGATTTTATCCTCGGAGACCCCTTCAGCTACCTTTCTGAGGAGGAAATATTCGTTTAATTCAAAATAAATGTTGCTTAGAGAATTGATTAGAGACCAAATTTTAGGACTAAATCTAGATGCAAAAAAGGAGAGTACTTTTACTTCCTTGTACGAAGTAAAGAAAGTATTATAATCGCAAAAAATTTTGGGTATAATTTCAACGGAAATACCCAATTGTCCCATTTACGAATCCACTTGTACAATTTTTTTACTTGACGTTTGTACGTATGGACGGTATAAAGGAATCGTTTTAAGAAACGGTTTGTAAAATGGATTTCTTTCTTGACTTGCAATACCTACATATGTACGCACACTGCGAAAAAAAAGGGGGACATTTCTGTATCTCCCGTTCTACATACCGATTGACGAAATTAAAAAAGCGTTTCCCATGTCTTGGAAGCGCGACTTAGGATATATATTAGATTTATATATAGCGTTGTCCTAATATAGGCATTTTGACACAAAATCGGACTTTATCTGAAATAAAATACCAGTTTTTTCCCCATATTGCGATTCTACGACTCAAATTATACCTAGATATTAAATTTTATAATTTTTGGTGAGAAATTTATGGAGAAATTTTAAAATATATATTGACGAATTTTTCTCAGTTTGCGCTAAGAAAAATTCACTTGGCGAAGTTCTTAGTTTATAGCAACCTATTTTCCTTTCCTTTTTTTTATCGATGAGTGGAAAAAAGTCATCATTCATACTTTCAAATAACTTTAACAAAGTGCGTGAACCACATTTTCGTAATTATCGCTTATAACAAGTACGCCAAATTTCAAAACGCGCCAAAATGTAAATTCACGTATATCTTAAGAAATTTTGAATAAAAAACTCTAATTTTTTGCAGGTCTGCTTAGAAATACATCTACTTTAAGATGATGGCAAAAATGTTATAGGTTATAATTCAAAATGTTTTTGGAAAAATTTATAAAAGTTATTTAAAAATAAATCATATAAAATTCACAAATTTTATTTGGAATGAGCGTAAAGTTGGAAATATGAAAGGGAGAATCAGATAAGTTTAATAAAAGAAGAGATATAAAAATATATATATATATCAAATTCAATTAACACTGAGGAGCGAAAATTTTGAGAGCTAATTTTTCAAAAACTACTCGTGTGATTTTTACTAAACTTGGCAGTTTGCCATCATTTGAGTGATAGAATCAAAATATGGAAAACAATTGGCATGTCATTTCAGAAAAGTCTGGTTTTGTGTCAAAATACCTATATTAAAGCAATGCTATGTATAAGTCTAATAGATATCCTAAGTCGTGATTTCGAGACATGAAAAACACAACTTGAATTTCTTCAATTGGCCCAGTAGAAAGGGAGATACAGAACTGTCACCCCTTCTTTTTTTCATTTTTTTTTTTTCCCAATCCCTCGTAGTAGTCATTTACTTCCAATTACAGAAGAGTTTTAAATTACGAAAAGATCCATGTTTTGGCCAAGTCAAACTTGAAAACCAGTATTTTCCACAAATAGCGAAATCTGACTTTAAATGCAGTCTCGTAGTTTCTATACTTATATATGGGAAAGTTTTAATACTCGTCATGGAAAAATAAAATTAGAAGAAGTTTGACTTCCGTACAACAAAAACGACCAGGATATTAATTTCAAAATTTGCACTTTTTGATGTCAACTTATTTCTTCGAATTATTCTAACTTGAGGAATGGGTTAATTAAGTTAGAATAACTCGAAGAAATAAGTTTAAAAGAATTGCAGCAAAAAATGTGTATAATTCTATAGCCCGTCCTGTGATATCCACAACAGACATATTTAATTTTCTTTTACGCTTATAATATATGCCAAAGAAGCGCATGCGAATGGAATCATCAATAAGTTTGCTAATTATTAACGAAAAAATTTATTAAGTATTTAAAAAGGATAGGTCAATAAAGGAAAAAAAACAATATGCAATTCGTATGCAACACTTTTTAAATATTTCCCTTTTAGTATCAAAGTTACTGATTGCTAAAGATTAAAAGAAATCTTATTTTGTAATCTTCTGCATTATTCATTATTCAATCCTTTTTTTAACTGCAGTTTCATAAACAAATGAATGCAATTTAAAACAATTAAATTAGGAATTAAAAATAGAAAAATTTTTTATTGCGCCTAAAGGGTCGTTTTTTAACGTTTCGTGTGCTAACTTTATTTATTAAATATCACTTAAACCATAAAATTCAGTTCAAGAGCAATATCACAAAATACTTAAAAAGAGCATATCTTTAGAACTTCCGATACACAGTTCCGCGCGCTAGAGATAAAAATGCTTTTTTTTTTTTTTTTTCGTACAGTGTTGCCATTGTTTCATTTGAAATTACCGAGTCCGTTCATCAAAAATTCGTTAAAATTTACAAAATATGAAATAAACAATAAAACAAATTCCAAATTCGGCTTCCAGGTGTCTATATGCAGGTGAAGGACTACGTTATTCAAAATTGGATGGCATTAGGTCCCGTTGTTTTTTTTGCATTCCGAAAAACATGCATACATTCATACAAATTCTTCATTATTTAGTTTCTTTAAATATAATGCAGGGAGATAATATTTGGTGGCAACAATTTAAAAAGTGATACGCCGTTTATAGTGTATAAGGTATTTCTCCCGCCTTCTTGGCATGCCTTCCTGGTGGGGTGGTCTGCACGCTGGGCGCGTATTCTAGACGTCCGCGGTTCGATTCCCAGCGCAGGCGTTTGCTGATTTTTCAAGTCTTTTGCTTTCAAAAAATTCCAATGTTTCTACAAATGAATCGACGCGAAATACCATTTCAAGACTAATGGCCCTTCCGGGTTAACGCTCCTTTTCGCTAATAACGAAAAGAGATCACCAGAACTAAATTGAAACAGAAACTAAAAAAAGTAGTTAAAATAATTTTAAGCTATTTTATTGCAGTCTTCAAAAACACAATTAGAATAATTTTCTGACTCTCCAAGAACCTTTTTCATGAAAAGATGACATATTTAATGCTGATATTCTATACGATAAACTCGCGGTTTCATAGTGCTTTTAAAGGCTTCAAAGTAAGAAATCTTTTCCAGAAATTAGAAACCTTAAAATTCATAATAAAGTTCAATATAAATATTATAAATTTACAACAGGTTTAAAATTTCGAGAGAGGGTTCATATTGTTTAAGGAAAAGCTAGTAGAATGTTAAAATGCTTCATTTAATTAATTCAACAGCAAAGAAATAATTGTTAACGCGCCACTTTATGTATATTGCTTTCTCAGACTGTTTAATGGCATCGCTAGTAATACTTCTAGAATATAATTAACTATTATCTCGATAGCCAAAAGGATCGTTCGAAGTAGAAAATCTTTGTCTCTCTATTCGTAAACATATTTTATCCTTTTCCCAGTAGTAGTTAGTTTTTCTTGAAATTTTTGCAATGTAACTTGAGTCTTTAATTTTATTTTATGCTGTCATTCATTATTTCTGAAGTTTTCACGAAATGACTAGATATTTCGTGTAAAGAAAATAAGAGGAACAAAACTAAACAGTATATAATTTTAAAAAAGAAATTCTGAAAGGTTTTAGATTTTAAATTACGTCCAAAGGGGCATTTTATTAACATTTTGTGTGTTACATTTATTAAATATCACGTTATTCGAACTTAAACCATAAAATTAAATTCAACAGCAAATAGTTTTAAAATGAGCATATCTTTAAAATTTCCAATACAGAGACTCACGCGCTGGAGATAAAAGTGTTTTTTCTGTACAACGTTGCCATTGCTCGCTTTGAAATCCTTAAGTTTGTTAATTAAAAATTCGTTAAAGTTTCATAAAATATGAAATAGATAATAAATAAAACAAATTCCAAATTTCAAAGTTGGGCTTACACATGCCCCTATTCGCAGTAGGATTACGTCATTCAAAATTGGGTGGCTCTAGGTACCGTTGTTTTATCACAAAGCGAGAAACATACACACATTTATGCAGATTCTTCATTATTTAATTTCTTCAAATATAATACAGGTAATACAGGTTGATAATATTAGGTGGCAACAGTTTGAAAAGTGAAACGGTAATTTAGAGGGATTCGACGCAAAATCGCAAAACGAAAACAATAGTCCTTCAGGCACAAAGCCCGTTTAGACTAAAAAAACATTCAGAAAATATTCTTGGAAATATATTTTATTTAGATTATTTTTTAACATGTTTTTTAATTAAACAGCAAAAAGAATATAAAATTCTGATAAACACCAAAACGTGAATAAAAGTAGTTTTTTATACTCAAAAACTAAAACTAAATGCTTAACATCTAAATAAAAGGCTGATAATATTTTCCCTAAAACAATGGAATTCAATCCAAAGGTGATTGCCCCTCTGGGTAAGGTCCCCTCAATATTATAACACCACAAAAATGTTTAATGATTTTTATAACAAAGCTATTGCTTCAATCATTCAAATTATACGATTCTGGACTTCGAATGCAGTAAAAATTATGCAATGAATTCTGGTGAATACTACAGATCATGTTTTAATTTTTTTAATATACCATTTGTTCTTAATTATGTTCCGAAAACAACTGAAATGAAGAAAAATGTCTTAAAGCATTTAACATTTTTGTGCATAAAGCAGTCTTATTATTTTACTACGGAAAACGAAATATAGATCAGCTTATTTCTTTCCTCCAGATTGTTTCAATTACATTTACATTTTTTTAAATATTCAATGTTTCATTGTATATTGGCAACTGATGTTGCAGTCTGCTTTTATTTTTATTGAAGTATTCGATGATAGGTTATAATGTCTTGGTAGTAGAAACTGACGAGACCTAGAAGACGGTGAGGAGAATCATTCTCAAGTCTTCAGTATAAAATGTACAAAGAAAGATGTAAAAATCTCTTTATTCACTCAATATAAGATTACATATGTTCCAATTGTGCGTACACCAACGCCAACACTTCTGGCTTAATTCAAACAGGTAAAGATGAACTTAAAATTAAATATAGTAAGTTTAGCTTAAGAACTCACAGATAACTTAAAACGCAGGAAGGCTCTGATTCGCAAAAGTTGGCGTAACAAAACTGATGGTTAGAAGTATTCGACACCACAGAACTCTATCGCTAGTAATGCAAGGTAGCAACGTGGCCTTCAAGCATGCATAACACGCTCTAAAATCACCTTCGAAAACCTTCCCTTAAAAACAACTTCTTCCAACATAATTTGAATACACGTCCGCTAACTTATTAACATTCTGGCAAGAAAGCGTGGGTGAAAATGAGAATCAAAGGATAACTGCTTTAAAATAAAAATGTAATGTTAGATAACTTATATGAATCTTCACAAGGAGAAGTTGAAAGTAATAACCATATATGTCATTTTCTTTGTAAAATTCTTGTTTTCTCTCTATCTACGCAACGAAACTTTTCAGATCTTTCTCAGAGAACATCTAAAAAAATCAAGGACGGAGCTTAAAAATAATATCACAAGCTACAGAATAGAAAATTACTAACGTTATGAATATTGAATTAAGCATTACGAATACTGAAGAATTTCCGCACGCGTTACTACTACGAGTCTAATAATAGGCAAGACAGCTGCTTCTTACATCTTCAGCTTACAATGTGACACATCGAAGAAGAAAGGTTTGCCTTCAAAAAAGTGTAAATGGCGCCTTAAATATTTTTTAAAAGAATTGTGATCTACAGCGCTATAAATTTTTTTTATAAATTGCCCCCGAAATGCTGCAAATAATCATAAATATTATTGATTAGATATAGCATGAAATAAATTAATTTTTATATGAATCAATCAGCTAAAAAAGTTTAAAAATATTAAGAACGATTCGTTTATTGCTTTTAAATAGCTTAATTTATTAATCAATAATATTTTAAATAGCTTAATTTATTAATCAAATTTGTCTGTTATTTATTAATAATTGATTAATTTATTAATCAATTATTAATAAATAACAGACAAATTTTGAAAGTTATATTAGCATGGCAACGCATTGCTTTTGGTAACACACTGGTGCAGTAAAGATAAAAATATTTTATTTTAGTCAGAGACAACACATTGTTTTTTAAATTTTCTCAATTTGCTGATTAAACCTGAAAGATAA
This sequence comes from Stegodyphus dumicola, assembly GCF_044657685.1. NCBI lineage: Eukaryota > Metazoa > Arthropoda > Arachnida > Araneae > Eresidae > Stegodyphus > Stegodyphus dumicola. The sequence continues at coordinate 181,358,664 of NC_140768.1, forward strand.
ATAAATTACACTTTTCTGTAAGACAAAACAGTGGAGCGTGGGAGATAAAAATTTTTTTTATTTCAAATGGTGGTAACGCATTGCTTTTAAACAGAAGAGTTTGCTGATTAAATTTGAAAGATAAATAACTTATATTTTTTCATATTTTCGTATTAAAAAACACTACAGCAAGAAAGATAAAAATGTTTTATTTCAACCAGTGGCAACACATTTCTTTTAAATCTCCAGGTTTGTTAATCAAGTATTCGTTAAAATCGAATGACATAAAACATGAAATTTAAATTCGAATTTGAGACACATTAGGTAGTGAGAGTGAGTACTGAAGCCTTGCCAAAAATACCTCCCAGAAAATAGGAAAATTTTACTGTGGGAAAAGTTAATTAAATAAATTTGAGGAAAAAAGATTTTTCCTCCGCATTATTTCAGGGTTGTAGGACTGTTAGTCATGAGGCAGCGTTTGTTATTTCTGGTTTTCCGCCTATTGACTTAGTAATCTTAAATGACCTTGATGTTATAGATAGATTTTTTAATGACAACTCTTGCAGTGCCTTGAATGGGATGCTTTCTTTTCAAATTTTCCTCACCCTTCAGACAGAAACCCCGTGAACGTCGTTACTTATAGTGTTTTCCAAGAATAGAGAGTTATATGTTTCAACGATGGTAGTAAGATAAATGGAAAAGATGATCTTGCGCTTGTAATTTATGAAGGTTGCAGGAAGAATATACATAGCTGTTCAACATAGGATACTAGCTGCGTATTCTGTTTTTCAATCCGAGCTTAAACCTTGCCGTTAAATGGACACAAAGCTCTTATAGTAAGAATAAGATGTTTAACCCTTTCCGGCACGTTACCATTTTAAAGTTGGAGTGGTTGATATGAAAAAGGTAGACAGTCTAATTAGACCTAGAGGAGACACAAGTAAAATTTTGTGAAGATAGCACTTATCTTTTAATTCTGTGGATGTGCCCGAAGTGGGCACAGTGATTGAATAGAGCTTCGAAAAGAGTGCTGAAAGGAGCATTGTCGTCAATGAACTGACCGATGAGATGCGGAGAAACAAAGAATACAGACTCTCAGTTGTCCTAGATGATCGGTGAGCCCGGTCTGGGCGCACCTAGGGTTCGCCGTTTGATTTTAAGCAAGATTTCAAGGTAAAAATTTAAAACTAATATAGAATAAGGAGATTAGCATACAGCCAAAAAATAACATAGAAATTTCTTTTCAAACACTTCCTTTTATACCATAAAAAAACCTGGAAGATTTCTTTGAGAAATGAGGGTCTTAAAAAACTAAACATGGCTAAACTATATGGACTGGCTTGTGTTGAGCTGCCATCTACTGTAAATAAAGAATGTTCAGAGTAACCTATAGTAACCTATAAATCCTTTTTCGTTCAATTTTTCTGTGCATACAGAAGGAAATTTTTAGGTGTGTCCAGAGCGGACACAATGTGCCGGAAAGGATTAAATAACTTATTTGTACAGATTCACGTTCGTATCCTTTTCTTCTACGTGATGCAATATCGATTGAAAAACTGGTGGTAGAAATTCACTCTGTATTACATACGACTGGACAAACTGCAGATATTCATTTTACTGTAAGGTTTATCCTAAGTTTTCAATAGCTATCTTTAGTTAAAGCTGCTTTCTTGTCTCTCCTCATTTCAGCTTACAATTTCCTGCCAGAGTGTCTTTTCAGAATAGGGGTTAATGCAAATGACGAACAGCGGTATTTAAGGTGAAGCTCCACTGACTTCGTTAGAGAGACAGAGATTCTGACTAGCGCGTGTTTCCTATTTGGATACAGTCTCTCTAAGCTAATACTACGCTTGGTTGTAGGGGCCAACTCCTTAGAATTTTGATAGCTTCGGCTATATATTTTTAGTTAAGCATTAGTTAAGTTTGATTTCTTAGTACTTTTGAGTTCAAGCCCAAGTGGAGGCTTTTCTGTACGCTCTAAGACAGGAGCCGTATGTAAATTCTTATTTTGATAAATAAAGGCCTCTTCTTGAGATTCTTTAATTAACTCTTCTTAGATTACGTTTCTGTTTCCTGAAGTAAAGCGATTATTCGCTTACCAGTTCTCGAGGTTCCACACACATAGCTGTAAGAGAAAAGGCTCGAACCCCGTCTTACTTATGTTTGATGCCACAGTTGTATTCTCGGTAATGAGAAGACTGACCATTTGGCTAAGCAAGCGACTATTGATTTCATGTTGTCTGTTCCCAAGTCTTATTGGAAGCATGTGGCTTGAGGTAAAACTCTGGTCTTTGGTTAATTTAGAATGATAAATATCTTGCTTCTTCGAAAGCCCAGTGGACAAAGAGATTTTTCCCGAGCACGTTTCAACGGTATAAGTGTAAGCATATTCAACCGAGATATAAACTTACTTAGATTTTGACCGATCGTGGAAATTTTAGAATTAATTTCTTCGTTTCAGTATTATGATTAGTGGAGTTTGTGCTTGCGGCGATGCCGTGGAAGATATACAACTTATGTTATTGCATTGCAGGGTGCACGCGAGTGCCAGAAGTGCATTTAAAGTGAGTTTAGGACATTCCTCCATTTGCTGGCATCCTTTTTCCTATGGTCTTGTTAGGAGCTCCGAAGCCTTTGCAGGACTTGTCAGGACGTTATGCTGTCAGGACTTGTATGTCTTGTGATTTGTTTTGGGAATATTGCGTGTCCTGAATAGGAACAGGGAGCTTACTCAAGCTATGTTCAAATATGTGTGAAATGGGTGATAAAAGCAGGAAGGGTTAACTTAACCCTTTATTGTCCACGGTATTACACGTGCTCCCGGCACTTCGAGTTACAAAGACCAAACACTTGTGGTCTGAGCGTAAAAATATAAAAATTACTAACTAACTAAAAATAAAAGCTAACTTTGACTGCTTTACACAATTGAGTATTGCTAAGACTGGCCTTTTAAATTATGACGTATGTAGTACGCAAACTGCTGAAACTACAATACGTTTAAAATATCAAGAGGACTAAACGTCTGCCCTTAAAGGCGGATAGCAGCTGATTGAAAACTCGTAAGGAATACAGTGGCAAGGCGGCTCACTTTTCTTCTCTCTCTAACTCTTGGCAAAAAGCCACGATTTAAATACTTGGGCATTAGCAAGTACAATTTATCTCCAGCGCGCGAGACTGTGTATCAGAAATTCTAAAGCTATGCTCATTTTAAAACTATTTTGCGATATTGCTGTTGAACTGAATTTTATGGTTTAAGTGCGGTGCGAAGAACGTGATATTTAATAAATAAATGTAGCACACAAAATGTTAAAAAAAACGTCCCTTTAGACGTAATTTAAAATCTGAAACATTTCAGATTTTCTTTCCTTTAAAAAAAAAATTATTTATTACATCGATTTATTCAAATGACCCTATGTGAAATTGGTCGATAATATGAGAAATAAGATACATATTTTTAGATGTCTGCATTTATATTCCTACTAAATGTTGAATCTATAAATGAATTGCTAAGTGTATTTGGATAGTTACTTGGCAGCATGTTGTGTTTAAAATGATGTTTCATAAAATCAAATACCTTTTCATTTCGTTTGGCGTCTACATTAAAATCTCCCATCATAATAACAGGAACATCTGTATCTAAAGTGAACTTTTCATCGATCAATTTTATAAATAAGAACATCTTCAAATCTCCTGAATTAACAATTGGATGAATTTATACGGATGATAGAATAAACCGTAACTTTTTATTAACAAGTACATCAACCATACAAATATCGCTTACTTCTGAATCCTGTATTCTCTTACGCTACATAACAGTACACAATCTGCTACACTAGTCAAATTTCTATAAATCATAACACCACTAGTTTGGCGAAATAAAATGAAATATAGCAAATACCACCACAGAACACACAGATTGTCTACGTGCGACTGTCTACCAGACGACCTTTCCACTCTCACTCGGTCGCGCATGCGCAAGAAGCTTCACCAAAATTTCTCTAATTTTGAAGCCTTACTCTGTATATACCCTTTGTCCAATATGAAAAAAAATTGAGTTTGCTAACGTGCTAATTCATCTGTATAATGCTGTATTTAGATTCATTGTAACATTTATGTAGTTTCGAAACTACAGACATTTACGCACATCTTAAAATAACATCTTAATTTTTACTTTTTCATCAGACCATTATGAAGGAACGTAATCCTACGTTAAAATTGTTGGCCGAAATCCAGTTCTACTATTTACTAAATAAAGATTACTATAGTTTCAGACATATTTATAATTTATTACTTATAACAAATCAATTATTGCCTATTATTTTTCAATATTCCGTTGTACATTAAATTAAAACTTTAGATAAATCCAAACAGATGATTAACTGTAAAGTCATTGTTCTCATATCATTATATCAAACACAGAAAAATTCTAAGACACCATAATCAAGTAGGGGACCCTACTTGATTCTTAAACCAGCGGAACTAAAAGAACCAACGGAACTACGTTTTTTCAGCCTGTTTCTGAATTTATATTAAATTTAATACAAGTTCAAATGCTAAAATCAAATAAATTAAATTTGTTAAACAGTTTAGTCAAAAACCACGGAACTAAAACAAGGTTTTGTGACGCAAGAATTAAATTAGCGTGCACTAAGGAAAGAACGGTAAAATATGTTACTCATTATACTTCATTTACTGGAAGTCTGTCTGACGTAAGTCTAAACAAGTTTTAATGAATTATCAATAAGATGATCGAGATTCTACTATACTCCTTCTAATTTAACCAGTACGCAGATCCTAATATCTTAGCAATCGACCATCAACCACAATCAAAACCCGTCACTGGCAAAAGATTGTTTATAAAACACCTTCATGTTTCCTATATTTGTGTCGAACATTTCAATTGAGTGAAAATATAGAGTATGATATAGAGCAGTGAAAATGGAAGAGTATGGAAAATGGAATCATCAGTGGCACTCCACAACTTCAGCAATAAATAACATTTTAGTTGCAAAGGCAATAACTTTAGGGTCCCAAGTGGGACAACTTACCCACTAAAGTAGCTTGCAGCTTTTTTTTTTTTATTCCATTGAAAGGAGTACTTATAAGCTGAGTTGAAGCATATAGAGACAAAGTATACTGAGTGGCCAAAATGTTAGAAACGTTCCCTTCCAAAGTCTTTGTCCATCTTTAGCTAATATTTAACGGCCAATATTTTTTGTAGCCAGGATCTTAATAATGTGCTGATATCGTTCAGTAGGAATAATAGCCTGTGCTAACACAAAATCAGCTCTAATTTCGTATATAGTGGATGACAGCGTTTCCAAGAGATGAAGTGACTTTTCCACTTTGGCGCTCAAATGCTGAGTAGGATTGATGTGAGAGGCCTGAATTAATCATTTGAACTCAGTCATGCTATTCAAATTAATTCGAGACCCATGATGTCCAGTACAAATATTGTTTTTCTGAAAGTAACCTGTTGCAGTAGGGAACATCGCAGCTCTAAACGAGCTCTAAACGTATGGGATCAATGGAATCAATATGGGATCAATGGAAAGTAGTGGTATCGGAGTATGTTTTCTGACACTCAAGTAATTCATTTCAAGACAGAAAAGTATTCCAGAGACAATAATTTCATCGCCATCAGTTTGAACAGTTGAAGATTTCTCACCACGCAATACAATCTTGATTGCCTTCTTCATCCGTTGCAAAGTCTGTGTGTACTGTGAGCACGGAGATGCTTTGCAATGCATCTGAACTGTATTGAGCTGCAATTTGTCAAGTTTTTTGCCCTTCTGTTGTTGAGAAATGTTCATTTCAGCCGCTTTTCGTCTCTTTCATTCACTAGGAGTTTGCTACCAGAATTGTCCTCTGTCCTTATTGCCTAAAACGTTTTCTTCAACTACAAGTCTCTAAACACCAGATGTTATTACACGCTCAAAAGCCTAAAGCTTTGAACATCATGAGAAATAGAGCTGAAAATTATGAAAAAAATTGGCAATGTTTTGTTTTACAAATAATAATAATCATTTAAGGCCGCTTATACCAGTGAATTTAATATAAAATATTTTGCAAGAATTACATATTGCAGGCCATTCGAAATAAGAAAAATAGTCCATAGTGTACGGGAAGCTGTTCATTTTCCACAGCTACAAATACTTGTAACCGAATATGCTAAGTCTTGTAACATTTGTCTGTTAGTTAGCGAAATTAATCACAGCACGTCCGGGTACATAAATAGTATAAAAGCTACTTTCTCTAAATTAGCAGGAATTGACCTATTAGATAATTAACCACGTAGTTAAACATATATATATATGCATATATTTTGATCTTGATCATTTCTCAAAGTGATTAGAAATAATTGCCCACAGAAAATCTTCAGATAGAATTGTTGCAGATTCATTTTTAAATAAATTTACATTAAAGTATGGAGTTCTACTTAAAGTAATATCCGAAAGCATAAAATAATTCGTTAACCAAATCTGTGAGATACATGTATAGATCTTGGCATACAATATTTTACGGAGGTTACCTATCGACTATAGTCGAATACTGAACAGCGCGCGTATAGATACACAGTTAAAATTATCCACAGCCATATTAAAAATTATCATAAACTTTGGGTTGACCGTGTCAATGAGCTCGCATTACGAGGAAGACAGGTTGAATTAATTCTTGGCAGAATACGCCCTTCATTAATTTTTTTTTTTTTTTTTTTTTTTTTTTTTTTTTTTTTTGTTCAAACGAGGTCTTCGGAATTTAAGGTAGCAGGTATTTAGAAACAAGAGAACAAGACAATAAAATCTCTTTCATGTTCACTAGAGGAAAAGGTTGCAATGTTTTGTATTAAGTTCGAGGGCTCGAATTAATTGAGCGAGTAAAAGAAACAGTAGTACAGGGAAACAGATCTGAAACGCCAAAAGGGAAAAGTATCAAAACTGATGTAGATCAGATTTAATGCTAATTTGAGAGCATTGATATGCCATTGTTACGAGACGTTCTATGGAAATCACTAAGTATGAGCAAAGAAGGGCCATGAGGGGGATGCAGTGTCAACATTGAGTAGAAGGCCCACACGAAAAAGAAAGTAGGCCATAAATGGTGAAAAAAAGAAGAAAAACCTACATTTGAAGAGTCTTCAAAAAGCAAAGCTATGGAGAAAGGCGGGCCAAGAAGATTGAAAAGAAACTTATCCAAAAGGCAAAGAAAAGTACGGAGACTCCTCAGATGTGGTGACCAAGCGAGTGATCAGCAACGACTGTTGGGAAGTCAACGAACGATAAGTCCAGCTAAGACAGAGACTTACAACGATCGGAAAAGGTCAAAGCAATCAAGCCAGAATTCAGGCAAAACGAGCAATAGATGACGAACCAGGCCAGCGGTTGAATTTCCAGGTGAATTAGAGGAAGTTTTCGAGAACATATCAAGTAACAAGAAAGCGGCCGGCTACTCCAGAATTCCATAGCCTCGAAAGAAATTCAGACGAATAAAGGAAAGCTCCCAGAAACACAAACTACCAGTCGACGTGTCACGAAATCAACAGAAACTACGTATTCATTACACGAGTACTTTCCCATGCTGCCAGAACTTTCTGCAAAAAAAGAAAAAAAAAAAAAAAAAGAACGAAAAAGTTTATTTTATTTTATTTACTTATAATTATAATTTCAGTCTTTGCTATAACTTCTACTATCCGTGTGCCTCACCAGAATGCAAATTAGTAGTGAGTATATGTAAGAGGGGTTTGATTTAAAATGGAGAATGCTTCTCGCATTGCCTGTATGCTACGTAGCTCATATCCTGCCAGATTTAATAATTGTAATTATTCGGTTTTACATTCTCTCGGGGCCGACACTTTTACTCTGACGCTCCGGTCAGTTAGTGAGGCAGGTTCTAGTAAACCTACGAAATTTCCACAAGAAACCAATTGTTTAATATGCATATACTAATTTTCAGTCGTAGTCACTGTTTGCAAACTTTTAGGATTGGTTAAGATATTTGTATGTATGTGCAAAGTGTATACAATGCTCAAAGTATGTGTTTGAAAATACAATGCTCAAAGCATTTAATACTTTACACTAAATTTTCACGTGTTAGTACAGCTGGTAGGAATTAATTATTTTGATCGATTTTAGGAAGTGTGCAGATACTATTATTTAGCTTCTCTTCTAGGTTATTATATTCATTAAACTTGACTTATGGAAAAATATTGTTACAAAATGTAGAGGAGCCATAAGATGGCTTCCTCACAAAGAAGTTTCGGGGTTGCCATAAAATGGCAAAATAAAGTAGGGTCGCCATATTTGGTAGGAAATCGCCCATTTGGCGACATTTGACGACAAAATTGGCGATGTACCATGGACGGATGGAGAACCTTTTGGAACGAATTCTTACCGGTTTAGCCCAGAATGTTCTCGAATACACCCACTTCTGACACCAGTTGTTACGTTATTTTCTTCCTTCACGTTCATAGGGAGTGTGCCTCGTCTAGGGGCGAGATAGTATTGTCATTATTCACTCCAAATCTTCACGAACCCCGTACGAACGTGAAGGAAGAAAATAACGTAACAATATACACTAAATAATTTTGTTTGCAAACTATTTATTCTGCTTGCAATTCCTTTAGCTAACACTGGTTAACAGTATATTTTTCAGCTAATAGTGTAAAACATTTAAGCATTCTTCACTGGTATTTTGTGGTTTAATGGACCGCATGTGTGCGTCAGGCAATTTGAAAGGTTTAGAGAGCGGTAGAATTTGGTACAAATAATGGTACAATTTGTTTTTCGAATACAATATAATGCTTTTTATATCTGTACTATGTTTTTCGAATTATTTCATTCATTTATATTGTTGTGTAGAATTGTTATATATTACTTTACAGTGCTTAGTTAATATATTAGTTTACAGTGAATAATGAAATTTTAATGTTCATATTTGAGAATTAATTCTTAATTTATAGTATTGTTTAAACTTTGTGCATTTGTTTAAGGTGAAGCTCTTAGTTAGCAGAAAAGGTTTTGCTGCAGCTAAAAGTGGGAGTCGTCAGAATTGGTTTTGGACAGAGTTGAAATTTACTACAACCGTGAGTGCCACGAGCACTTACCAGACTATGGTTCTGACAACTATTAAGTTTCGAACGAATACTTTTTCCCGACGTGTTTACGAAAATATCCGACAGCTCCCAGAGTCCCACAGACTGTTTGCGCATGAGGCTTCTGTGGGTGTTTATATATTTTTTTTCTCCTTTGGTTTTTTTTACTGGTTATTTAATTATTAATTTGAGAAAGTGCTTAAAAAGATTTAACTGAGATGAGTAATAATTTAAATTAAATGGAGGAAAAAATAAATCCTTCTTAAAAGAAATTTTCACTGAACTGATGTATTATATCAAGTAGTTTAATGAGTTACTAATTGTCAGAAGATAAATTGTTCATTACTTCAAATATGAATTATTTCGTATGAGGAATTTGAAGTGTGTGTTTTTCAGGCAACAAGTGAAAAATCTTGTAGGGACCTGGATCCAGTTAGCCCAACTATCTAAAATTATAATTTTGGGGGCAATATTTAATAAATGTTTTTAATTATTTATTAGTGTATGTTTTATTTTGGTGAAATATTTCGTATTAGAAATTTGAAATATATGTTGTTTAGGCAACAAGAGAAAAATGTTGTAGAGACCTGGATCGAGTAATCCTAGCTATTTAAAATTGTAATTTTTTGGAGAATATTTAATAAACGTTTTTAATGATTTATTATTTTATGCTCTATTTTGGTGAATTATTTCGTATTACGAATTTGAAATGTATGTTGTTCAAGCAACAAGACAAAAATGTTTAGAGACCTGGATCCAGTAATCCTACCTATTTAAAATTATAATCTTTGGGGAGTATTTAATAAATATTTTTAATGATTTATTAGTGTATGTTTTATTTTGGTGACTTATTTCGTATTAGGAATTTGAAATGCATGTTGTTTAGGCAACAAGACAAAAATGTTTAGAGACCTGGATATAGTAATCCTAGCTATTTAAAATTGTAATTTTTTGGAGAATATTTAATAAACGTTTTTAATGATTTATTATTTTATGCTTTATTTTGGTGAATTATTTCGTATTAGGAATTTGAAATGTATGTTGTTTAGACAACAAGAGAAAAATGTTGTAGAGACCTGGATCCAGTAATCCCAGATATCTAAAATTATAATATTTTTTGGAATATTTAATGAATGTTTTTAAGGATATATTATTGTATGTTTTATTTTGTGTGTTTAGCTTGTGGTCTACTGTATGTCACCCATGTGATCCTTACTTAAAACATGGTTATTTCTTTCAATTCGAACATGGGTAATTTATTGTGAGTAGTAGGAAAAGTAATTCTAAGTGGATTATGACTGTATGATCACATTGATTAATTAATTTATTTGAATTGGTGTTTTGACTTCTTACTGTGAGGTTTATCTTTCCCTGATGTTTATAAGTGTTCTGTGTTATATTTAAATGAAAAGTGTTTTGTGTCTAATCTCTAGAGTTGTACTGAAATTTATGTGTTTTCAGGAAAGTCAGTGGATCTAGTTTTTTTAGTGAGAAATAGCTTGTTGATGAATTTGTTACGGAAATGCATTTTACATTTTTCATTGATAAATAATCTTTGCCTTTACCATAACGCCAGGGAGAATATTATCTGTTCAATGTTGACTAAAAGACTATGAGCGTTGATCTGATAAACTTTATTTTACTGTATTGATGGTTTATGTAATTTAGTCTTAACTGAGAAAGTCGTAGTTTTGCATTCACCAGACACTAAAGAGTTATGATATATTTTTTTAATAAGAGTAGTGGTTTTTTTTTCTTGTCATTTTTGTCATGGCACCAAGAAGCCAGGTGGTATAAAAGTAAAATTAATATTAACCTTTTTCTTACTTTACAATATACTACAGTGGCATCCGAAAGAATTAGTATTAGTCATTAAAGATAAAGAGGAAAAAATTGAATTGTTGAAATTAGGGTAGTATTAAGATTACGGTTATGATTACCCCTTCCATTGGTGAAAAAGACAATATTTTTTATTACTTAAAAAACTTCATTGAAGAGAATTAAAAATATGTTTCAAGGCGTTAAAAACAGTGTAACTGATCGATGAGCGAGACATAATCAATTTCTGTTTCTTCCAAAACTAAGTTTACCCTTAAGATAAATAATCATTTTGATTAGCAATTCGATTAAGTCCTTCCGTGAAATTTATTCTTTTGATGGAAAGATCCAATAAAACAAACCTAAGTATTCTAAAAGGCATGTGTGATTAAAGCTACAGCATAGAGGAATTAATGCAGACAGAAAAGAGGTTAAGGAAATATGATGCGAACAGTATGAAGATTCTCCCATTGTTAATTGTAACAAAACTGGATAATTTCCCACAACTTTTATAGAGAAAAGCGTGTTGTTGAAAGATTAAAAATAAGTTCCTAGTTAACACAGTAAACGGAGAATAATAATTTTCTTGAGCGAAATTGCAAATGGTATTATGAAACAATCAGAAGATTAGCGACAGAGAAATTGCTTAAATTACACACGTGTAGGATTTCTAACACTTTAATACAAAAATGAAGCATTTCTGGATACTCAAATATTTAAGAATCTGTTATTCTAACAAAAGCCAAAAAGGGAGTCATGAAATATAAAAACTGATAAATAATTATCTTCGACTAAAGCATGCGGCTTCATTGAAAATTTGAAGATAATTTGTTATAAAGTTGTGCTTTTAATTTTCAGTAGCTATGAGCTATAAAGGAAGGATCGACTCAGTTAATTAGTCAAATCCAATTATACAAATATCAGCGATAAGTACAAAACATCCTCAGTTCATAACTGATTCAAGGTAGCTAAGTGAACGAGAGCTCAGGTAAAAAATGCCCTATAAACAAATTTCAGCAGAAATGTGAGTCAGATTATTGCTTTGGCCCCTAAGGACAGGCTTACGACCCCAGGGTTTAGGGAATCCCCAAATCCTTCTATAACTTGTAATATTCTTATGTTTAACTAATTATCATGATTTTAATTCTTGATTTAACTCCTGTCCATATTTCTTACCAGAATGCAAATTAGCTTGTGCTATATTTAAGCTAAGGGCTTTTTGGATCTTGAGAGCGAGATTTTTATCGATGTTCTTGTCCTATGTTGTTAGAATCATGCCAGTTATTATAGCTAAACGTAATTATCTCGTATTTGCAGTCGATACTTTAAATTTCAATTCCGGTAATTTATTCGAGTTGTCTCATAGCTTAGTATTTAACTATGGAGTCTTAGACTACTGATCAAAGTTTAAAGTTATTTGACTGTTATTATTTATTTGCATCGACACAAGTCATGGCTATATGTAAAGTCACAGTGGTGATTACCACGATTCGTGCCCTTTATCTTAAAAGTTGAGTTTAATAAAAGGTTGTTTTAACTTTCGTACGTCACTGACTAATGTTCTAGTAGCAAACCAAGGATAACCTTATAAACTCCTCATAACTCAGTTTTCGTTTTCACAAAAGCAGTGAAAGTGCTTAAGAGGAGCCTCTAAAAGACCTGTATGTATGAGAACTCAGACTGTCTTAGTGATGCCTTATCCGAGGTTAGTGGCTTTACAGTGCGTCTGATTAAATCAGAATCTTTTGAAAAGAGGAACCTTACTCACCTAAACTCGGACTGGATAATTTCCGCTGTTAATATAAAACATATCACTTCATCAAATGACGATCAAATTATTCACCGAGTCAGTTAATGGAAATCATATTATTCCCTGCATGTCCAACAGGAAATATTCACAAGGTAATTTTAGGATCACGGTGACTTAGGCACCTATCCGGGGGGGCAAAAAATATAATTCCAAATCCTTGGCGAGGCAAAACTCAATCGGCATCCCTAGTTAAAGCAACCTCATTCTAAACGAAATTAAAAATTTTAAATTAGTTCAGTCGATGTACCTAAGTGCTTTTGCTTAGGAAGTTATTATTTATCCTCTAAGTATTTACTTCTTAAGAAGCTTTTATTTGAGTATGCTTTCATTAATTAAATAATTAAAAGCTACTTGCTTACTACAAAATACAGTTTGAAAATTTTCTTAATTTAGAAGTACTTTCATTCAGTAAGGGAACTGTGGCAGTAGCTTGTAAACTATTTAAACTCTACTGGAAGATTTATCTTATTTCACAATGGTCTGAGTGTATGTCTGTAGGTATCAAAAGTAAAGGTCTAGGTTCATCTAAGTAAGAAAATAATTGGAGAACCGCATGGGAATATGCCAATTCAGAGTGTTTAAGGAAAATTGTTATTATTATGTAGCGAACATCGTCACGATGTATTGAAATTTAAATTCTTTGTAGTGATTTATAAAATCTGTCGTTTAAGCTATAAATTAATCTCTATATAATCTCTCTTGTTATGCACGATTACTGTTTGAAATGAGTCACAAAGAAAATTATTCACTGAACAATGATACTAAAATGAGGGATAATGAATTAACATCCCTGACATATCAGTACTGCAAATCTATAAACATTTTCTAAAACTGGTAATCTCTTCATATCCTGGAAATAGGCATTTAAATAAGAAACTTTGAAAGAAATTATAGGTATGTATATAGAATTCTAACCATTCATGCATCGTGCAGAAAGGAATGGATAAAGTTGACGCTCTCACCTATACATCAGATTTATTGAAACATTTTATTAACTTAAAGGAATATGATGAATGAACTATTAATTAACTTCAAATTTTAAGAATAAGATGTATTTTAGTAAGGATGCTTTTATGCAATACTCTGAAGTACGACTGAATTAGAGATACCTGATCAGTAGTGCAATAGATGGCATGCTTGAGCACCTTTTTTTAGAATATCCCAAAGCTGTTCAATGAGACTTAAGTGCGGACTTTTCGGTAGCCATTTCAGCAGGAAAAATTTAGTAGTATGCTCTTCGAACCACGGAAAACCCAACAAGGATCCTCTACGACAGCATTTTTATCTCCAACGCGCGAGACTGTTGCCACTCGGAATAATGAGTGCGAAAATTGGTGTTTTCAGAGTTTTAATTAATATTTCGGTTGATTACAGATGCGCATAGATTTTAATAGCATAGATTTAAAAAAACTGCAACGAAAATGACTAATCACTTAATTCATTTTAATGACTGAAATACGTTCAATTTCTGCAATTTAAAATCATAATCGGGAATGATGTATTTAATGTTTGGTAATGCCATTTTTAATTCATTGTAAAACTTCGAAATCTTTTATTAACAAACTCTATGATTTGAAAGTGAGCAGTGGCAACACTTCTCGAAATAAAGCAGATTTTTATCTCCAGCGTGCGAGACTTTTGTCACTCGGAAAAAATGAGGGCGAAAATTAGCGTTTTCAGAGTTTTTAATTAATATCTCTGATTTTAGATTTTTTTAAAGTGGGCGTCGACCTTTTCCAGGACTCAGAAAAGAATTGTAGAAAGTATAGTGACGATAGCTATAGCAATGACTGAGTTATTAGCGAGCAAACGAACACACAGACTTTCTTCTTTATATACTATATATATAGATAAATATACAATGCAAAAGGAAATCTATTTTATTTCTAGCTTCAGATATAATTCAGATAATTTGAGCTCTTATATTTCAACAATTCTCTTCATAATGTTTAGTAAAAAACACAATTTTAGTTTTTAGCATGCATATTTGACACAGAAAGCGCGAATTATCAAATCGTTTTTACTTACTGATGATAATTTTCTAACCGAAATTAGATCAGTAGTGTAAATTAAAAAACGAGCTATTCCCATATTATGAAAAATTGGCACTGTAAAAAATACATATAATTGGACAAGTTAAACCTTTTTTTCAGAAGAAATGCAAAAGCGGATTCTAATTTTCGTAAACTAGTTAGTTGCATTATGCAAAATATTTCCTTTTTCCGCATTTCTTCAAATGCAAATTTAAAATTGTCCTTTACGTGCATGTTTGTTTCCCTAAATGAAACTTTTAGAAATTTGCACTAAACACCTTAAATGCTAATTGTGTGCCCCCAAATTTTGATTATCTTAAGTAATTCTGATCACACTCGGAGAATCTTTTGTTATTGTTCTTCCTTGTGCTCGTTTAACTAATTTGGTTGGGTGTTGGGTTAAAGTAATTTGTAATATGGGTTAATATAGTTTTTGACTTACGATTCTTTTGCACTGAGCCTATATAAAAATGACTAATTTTCGCATATTTATGCTAAAACGAGGAATGTAAATTGAATTGTCGTTTATTAAAAACCTACCTTATTTTATTGTTTTTTTTTAGATTGGAATTATTATTTTATAATCAACTAGCAGTTTCGCTGCCAGCCTTCGTCTGGCTTTTAAATGTACCGGAAAAATGGCCGAAGGAAACACCAAACGTTAAATTTAAAAACTGCGTAGAATTTTACTCTGCAGAACAACTTCATAAAAAAAAGTTATTATCTATAACAAAATTACAATGAAATAAGCTTTATCCCTTAATACGAACTTTAATTATCCTAATAAATAAATTAACCAACTTGCCTTTGAAAAATATTAAGAACTCAAATGGTATAAAGGAAGTTAAGAACTTTGTTTCCTAAAAAAAATCACTCAAAACTTTTCAATATTCTAAAAACAGTGAAATGAGCAATAAATAACATAAAAGAATACAAAAAACAAAAATTTCTGAAAAGCAAAGTATAATTAATAATATGTTATCTTATATTTTCAAGAGGAAAAAATTACAATGAAATAAGCTATATCCCTTAATACAAATATTAATTGTCCTAATAAAAAAGTTAACCAACTTTCCGTTGAAGATAAAAATCATGCAAAACATTTCAATATCTTACAAACAGTGAAATAAGTAAAAAATAACAAGAAAGCAACTCAAAAAACATAAAATTCCTCGCAGAATTTTACTCTACAGAACAACTTTATCAAAAAAATTCAATAAATATGTATTATATATATATATATATAAATGACAATGGATTATGCCAATCTCTTCTGTAGCAATTCTGTAGCAATCTTGCTTTTGAGCAAGAAGAAAGGAGGTGAGGACTTTGGCGAACGCCGTTTCCTCCAGTCCGTGAGGCGCAGTACCAATCTCTTAAAAACAGTGACATAAGAAATACGATGAAAATGTGTTGCCAAACCCATATTTCTAAAAGAATGAAACTATTCAAAATGATGCGATTTCATCAAAAATCTATCAACAACAATAAGACAGGAAAATTGTTGGCAAAATCACATTTTTAAAGATGTGAGATGTGAGAAATGTACTCGGAAGCTTCATTTAAAATTTTTTTTAAAAAACAAAATATTATCATTTTTCCAGAATTCCTTTTGTAAAAGCAGTTGCAAAGATGAAAGTTTAGCGTGTTCAAAAATCAAAGAAAAATAAACTGTACGTTTTAAAAAATAAACGTTTTTAGAAAAACTCCCTTTGAAAAGGTGTTAATGTGTAATGTGTTATTCAGTGTAATATGTTAACTTTGTTAAATAAATTCGTATTTAATCGATTTATTGAAACACGAAATTTATTTTAAAGTTCGTAAAATAGCTAAGTGCCTATGTTTCATGATGATGTGAAAATGGAGTGTGTTGAGTAAAATCTCGCTTTCCTATAGCCCATTATGTGTCAAAATGACATGATTTCGTCACAAAACATCAAATAAAAAAATTCGAATTCGAATTTCGAAAAAATCCGCTTCGAGGTGCACTGGCTCTTGTCTAGATGCACCTTTCGTAGCCGTGGGTCTATTAGCTTACGCGCAGCGCGAACGAAAGACACACACACACACAGAGCCTCTTTGTTTTATTATATGTAGAGAAGATAATTTAATGGATATTAGAGACATATATTTGATTTTAATTTTGTGTTACTTTTGAAGGCACAAATATTAAAAATATGAAGTAGAAAGTTGCAAGACTTGTAGATATATGGAAATGTAATAAAATATTTAATAATAATTTGAAGCTACATGAATTGCAAAGTTAAAGATTACATTCAGATCTTGGAAACAAAATAACCATAACTGAAAAAAAAGAGTTAAAAAATTCCTCAGTGAAAATACATATATAAGCGCATAATTTTTGTCTAAAGTTCAAGGGTTATTTTTAACCCAAAGAAACAATTTGCCCAGAAGGGCTATTAATTTCGTTTTCGCATTTTGCGTTGATTCGTTATAAATGGCGAATCGCTTTTTAAATTGTTCCCATCAAATATTAGAGCCCTGTATTATATTTAAAGAAATTAAATAAGGAATAATCTGCATAAATGTATGTATGTTTCTCGCATTGTGATAAAACAACGGTACCTGTTAACTGTAACTGTATCTATTATTATCTTTAATCATAACTGTAATATAGAATAGTGGATGAGCAATGTAGATAGAATAAACAATGTTTGTGTACATCTTGTAATCATCACTGAGCACATACCCAACATATGTATAAAAAACAACATATGGCACAGCCAGTAGGATCCTATATTAAAAGGAAAATCTTTTTTGAAGAACCATGCAGCGTCGGTAAAGATATTCTAAACAAAAACATGAGGGGAAGCTGTTTACAGTGAAATTGAAACTTATATCGCTGGTAAGTGCGTTGTTTATTTGTATTTGAAGTGGCTAAAAACACATATATATATAAACTATTTAAAGTTTTTATTAAATATGGATAGATTAAAGCCACCAAGTAATCTAAATTTCGAAGGTAATTTAAGCGAAAATTGGAAGAAATGGAAACAAAAATTCCAAATTTATATGTTAGCGTCTGGTGGTATTACTAAATCACCTGAAATTAAAGTAGCTATTTTATTGCATATTATTGGGGAAGACGCACTTGAAAAATTTAATACCTTTAATTTAAGTGAAGAAGATAAGAAAGATGTTGACAAAGTAATTTAAGCTTTCGAAAATTTTTGCATACCGAAAGCAAACGAAAGTGTTGATAGACATATATTTTTCTGTCGAACACAACATGTAGGTGAATCGTTTGATGATTTCTTAACCGATTTAAAGAAATTAAGTAGTAACTGTGGATTTGGAGAATTAAGAGATAGTTTAATAAGAGATAGAATAGTAAGTGGAGTTCTAAATAAAAATCTCAAAGATAGATTATTAAGGGAAGATCAGTTAACATTGGAGAAATGTATTAAAATGTGTAAAGCTTCTAAATTAGCAGAACTTCAGCTGAAAACTTTAACTGAAGAAAATAAAATAGAAGAGATCAAACGTAATAAATTTCGACCTTCATAGGAAAAAAGTTAGCCTCGTAAGAAAAACTATCATGTAAAACAAAGCAACAAAGTACTAAATCTTCTTCAAACTATCAAGGAAATAAGTACAATAATCCAAAACCATGTAGAAAATGTGGAACCTTTCATAAGTCATACAATTGTCCTGCTTATAATAAGATTTGTTTGCACTGTAAAAAGAAAAATCACTTTTGTAAAATGTGCACTTATAAAAATGTTAATGTTGTACAGAATAATTTAGAGCATGACTTGCATAATAATGGTAATGAATATAATTTAGTGTCAGTAGAAGATACAAATCCATTTTCTAAAAATAAAACAGAATGGTTTGAAAAACTAAAAGTAAACATATCTAAATATTAATTTGTTAAGCTGGAGCTCAGTGTAATTTGTTACCATTGCCTAAATTTAAACAATTAAATTTAAGAGATAAATGTCTGGCTAAATCAAAAGTCACTTTAAATAATTACAATGGTACTACAATTGATGTAGTTGGAAAATGTAAATTATTATATGAAACATCAAAAGGAAACAAGGATGAAGTAGAATTTAAAGTCGTAGCATGTGATAAAACTGTTCCAGCTATTTTAGGTTTACCTACATTGCAAAAATTAAACCTAATACAAAGGATTTGTACAGTAAATCCTGATTCCAATGAAAAGTTACCAGAATCTTTAAAAGGATATCAAGATTTGTTTAAAGGAACTGGGAATTTAACTGGATATACATATCATATTAAATTAAAACCAGGAGCTGTTGGTAAAATAGAACTCTGTAGGAAAATTCCACTTAGCTTATTAAATCCATTAAAAAGGGATTAGCAAGAATGGAAAAAGATGGTATTATAAAGGAAGTTAACTAACCAACAGAATTCGTGAATTCATTAGTGGTAGTAAGGAAAACGGATGGTAATTTAAGAGTGTGTTTAGATCCTCAGCACTTTAACCAAAATATACTGGGAGAACATTATCACATACCAACCTTTGAAGAAATTTCATCTCAAATGTCAAATGCAAAGGTCTTTAGTATTTTAGATGCAAACAAAGCATTTTGGCAAATTAAACTGTCAGATTCAAGTTGTGAATTTACTACATATAACACTCCGTTTGGTAGATATTGTTTTTTGAGGTTGCCGTATGGACTGAGTTCCTCACCAGAAGTTTTCCACAGAAGTTTTTCTGAAATGTTTAGTGATTTAGAAGGAGTTCAAATATATATAGATGACTTATTAGTTTGGGGTAAAGATAAAAAAGAACATGATTTAAGATTAAAGAAGTTGTTGGGCAAAGCCAGAGAAAAGAATGTTGTAAGGGACATATATTTTCTAAAGATGGTTTAAAACCAGATGAAGACAAAATTAAGGCTATTCTAGATATAAAACTACCAAAATATGTGAAAGAATTAGAAACTTTCCTAGGAATGATTACATATATTTCTAGATTTACACCTAATGTATCAGAATTGACATCATGTTTAAGAGATTTGTTGAAAAAACAAGTTATCTGGAACTGGAATGCAACACATGAAAAAGCATTTAGAAGACTAAAAGATGTCTTAGTAAATAAACCAGTTTTACAGTACTATGATATAAACATGCCAGTAGTTTTGTATGTAGATGCATCTCAAGAAGGACTAGGAGCAATCTTACTGCAGAATAATTTACCAGTAGCATATGCATCTAAGGCATTAACAGATACACAGAAGAATTATGCTCAAATTGAAAAGGAAACTTTAGCTATTGTATTTTCGTGTGAGAAATTTCACCAGTATATATTTGGAAAATATATTACTGTGGAAAGTGATCATAAACCACTGGAATCAGTTTTCAAAAAGCCATTAAATAAATGCCCTGTGAAATTACAAAGAATGCGTATAAGATTACAGCCATATCAGTTTGAGATAAAATATAAACGAGGAAAAGAACTTTTTATAGCGGATGCATTATCAAGATCATTCACTGATAAAGGATCTAATTTCTTTGAAGGAGACATAGAAGCTCATGAGGGATTGGTTGTACAATATATACCAATGTCTAAAGGTAAGATGGAAGTTTTTCAACTGGAAACAAAAAAAGATGAAGAACTACAAGTTTTAAGAAAATTAATTAAAACTGGATAGCCAGATGAAAAATGTATCGTTCCAGAACTGGCAAAACCATATTTTAACTTTAGAGAAGAACTATCAGAAGCAAATGGATTAATATTTAAAAATTCCTTTGTTGTTGTACCAAGAAGTTTACGAAAAGATATGTTAAGCAGAATTCATTATGGTTATTTAGGAGTAGTAAAATGCAAAATCAAAGCAAGAGAAATATTATATTGGCCAGGTATGTCGAAAGAAATTGAAGATTTGGTACTGAATTGTCAAACATGTTTAAGTTTACAAAACGCTAATAATAAAGAACCAATGATATCTAAAGAAATACCTAATGGTCCATGGGAAGTATTGGGAACAGACCTCTTTTACTTTCAAGGAAAGGATTATCTAATAGTTATAGATTATTTTAGCAAATATGTTGAAATTGGACATTTAGAAGATTTGTGAAGTGTAGCAGTGATAAAGCAATTGAAATCAATTTTCGCAAGACATGGTATTCCGAAGATAGTATATTTGGATAATGGTCCACAATATAATTGCAGGAAATTTAAAGACTTTGCAAGAAGATGGAATTTTGAAACCAGAACTTCAGGTCCAAATTACCTACAATCTAATGGAATGATTGAAAGACATATACAAATCGTCAAGCGATTGTTAGAAAAAGCTGTAGTTGACGACAAGGATTCATATTTAGTATTACTGGAATATCGCAACTCTCTTATTTCAGATGAAATTAAGTCACCTTCAGAATTGATGTTTGGAAGAAAAGTAAATGGATTGATGCCTATAAAAGAGAATTTCGTGAAAGCTAAACAATATGAAGACCATAAACAACATTTACTGAAGAGACAAACCTTACAAAAAAGTTATTATGATAGGCATGCAAGACCGTTAAAACCACTGAAAATAGGAGATCATGTTTACATAAAAGAGAAACTCGATCTGGTACGATCTTACTCGATCTGGTAGGACTGTCAAGAAACCATATTATTTAAAAGAATATGTTTAATTTTACTATCATTATTATTTTTTATAAAAAAAGGGAGGTGTTATATATGTAACTGTAACTGTATCTATTATTATCTTTAATCATAACTGTAATATAGAATAGTGGATGAGCAATGTAGAATAAAAGATGTTTGTGTACATCTTGTAATCATCACTGAGCACATACCCAACATATATATAAAAAACAACACAGTACCTAGAGCCATCAAATTTTGAATAATGTACGTCTCTATCCGAATATGGGCATCTGAAAGCCCAAATTTGGAACCTGGAATTTGTTTTATCATCTATTTTCATATTTTGTAAAGCATTTACGAGTTTTTGATTAACTAAATGATTTCAAAGTGATCAATGGCAACACTGTACGGGAAAATAAAGGACGCTGGAGATAAAAAAACATTTTTATCTCCAGCGTGCGAGACTGTGTCTGGGAAATTCTAAAGATATGCTCATTTTAAAATTGTTTTGCTATTTTGTTGCTAAATTTTTGGTTTAAGTGCGAAGAACATGATATTTAATAAATAACGGTAACACACAAAAAAAACGCCCCATTGGGCGTAATATAAAATCTAAAAGCTTTCATTTTGTTTTCTTTTAATGCTAATTAGCGTTTGGAATAATTTTGTTTGCGAAAAATCTGGAAATTGTTTACAAGGGAATATTTAGATTATATTTTTTATCATTATAGAATATGTTTATTAATCTTTATGCATTTTTAATTAGTAAACGTCATGTAACTTTAATGTTTACGTTTTGCAAGTTTTACATTCTTATATCCACAGATACTTTATCACATTTAAAGACGTAACGTAATTATAAATTGAGAAATAAATGTTTAAATATTTGTTTAAAAAGAGAGATAAACAACGAAGATGTACATTTTTTTTCTGAGGATTAAAAATCTCCAGGGAAAAAAAATGAAGCTGAAATAAAAATATTTAAATAACAGCAAAAATAGCCGAGTGTAAAACTGGCCAGTGATACTCTTATTGCTAAGTTAACACCGCTATAACCAACATATTGGAATCGATGAATAAATAAAGCATTAGATGCTTAAGGTAAACAGCACGGATCAAGTCTGAAAAATCGAAAGCAGTAAATACTGATGCTATTTTAGAATCGTATTATATGTATATAAATTTTCTATGAAACAAAAATGGTTAAAAGCACAAGTAAAATATATAAATACAAACAGACAAATACCCCAAACCTGAATCTGATTATAGTGTTATATTTTGAGTACTTAATATATGCATTTAAATTTTGTATACATCGAAAATTTAAAACTGAGGAATAGATTATCGAAACATAAAAGTGAATTACTGCAAAAATATCACCTTTTCTGATGAAACAAAATACCTTTTATAATTTAAAAAATCGTACACCAAAATTTCCATCTTTAAAAAAATACTAATGTAATAATAATAATTTTAAACTAAACCACGAAAATTTAAATTGCCAATAATGAACAAAGGAATTTCCATAAAAGCTGGGTATCGTTTTCAAACGTTTCATGAATAGTACAGTATTCCATTGCTTGATGTCTTAATGTCTTTTTCTTACCTCATGGCAACAGAAAATATATTAAAGTGCAAATTTAGCAAAATATGTATTATATGTATCAACCAGCATGCCTACGCTTTATAAAAAAGACGGAGAATAATTTTACTCCTTAAAGAAAAGAAAAAAAAACCTGAGTCTGCTTCTATGTTCCTTTTATGCGGTTCGCTTGCATATGTCATGTTTATGCCAATACTTGACTTTAACCTAATTGTATATATTTAGGTATTTAAGTATTTAGGTATTGTATATATTTAGGCCTACCTCGTACCTTTAGTATATATATGTTGCGGTTCATGTAATAAATATAGTTCTGTTTAATAATAATCGGTTAATATGAATAATATCTGCATCATTTGGTCAATATTATTAATAACGGATAATAAATATATCTCTTGGTAAATGCCGATAATTGCCAACTAAGCCAGGTAAATTTAATAAAGATGTACTTTATAATGTTTATTACTTTTATTAATAATATATATTATTCTATCACAAACTAGTTCTTATACATATATGTAAATAAATGGTTAGAAAAATTATTTATGCTTCATGAAGAGTTTCCGTGGCATGGAAAACTAAAAAGAGTTTTTGATCTTTCATATTTGTATATTACATATATAAACGTATATTAAAGTCTAGTGTAATATTGCAATATAAATATTCTTTTCCATCTAAATCAAAATTCTTCCAAGCACATTTTCTTAGACCTATCTGACGGAAGTAAAAGTTTCTTTATAAAAGGTAAACTCAAAGTGTGATGTATATAACTGTTTTCGTTTTTCATTTTTAACTCTTCTATAAATTTTTCAATATTTACAATTCTGACAACATCGTATCATAATAGTCATTTGTAATTTTTTGGGAATTTGCCAGAAATTTTCTGTTTGCTCTCCTAAATTTCCACTAAAAATTAATAATACTTTTGTCTTGTAAATAACTGATATATTTTTCGTCTTTCGATTTCATCATATCAACATGATGAAGAACTCAACCGTTGAAGAATTAAATGCAAATTTTAATGTTTGCTGTCAGTAGAAGTTCCATGGCCAGAAGGAATAAAAGGATACAAATATTAAATCTCATAATAAACCATAAAATAATAATAATCAATTTTCGGGATATCCTAGAAATGGCTTTATAACAGGAAACATTTTGAATAAAGCTACTAATAGCATCAAGCTTAAGTCATTAGAGAGACCGCTGCCACTTGTAGCGCTAAGCTGAACGAGCTTTCAGCTCGATGAACAATATTTCCAAAACCAGATCTACATTGACTGCACATGTTTCAGATTTAATGACAATCTCGTTAATGTTAAAGCTTTAACAGAACTTACTCCTAATTAAACAAAACGTAAAAGCATTTTGAAAAATCCTCGCTCGGCTTCATCATCTCCAAGAAGATTAATTAATGTGAAAAGAAGAAAAAGCTTTATTTGCTCGCGTATTTTCCCCCTTAACTCAGCACAAGATTCTGGAAGTTTTTTAAATATTCAAGTAATTTCTCCCTTCTTCAAGGCGTTTAGAAAATAAGCTACCTTAAGTTTTAAAATGGATTCATCCACATAAGTATTGTTATCGTCTTACTAATTAATTATTGCAGAATTTATGTACATGCGCTCTAACTGATAAATAGATAATAATGAAGTGATTCATAAAATGGTGATATTCAGTATTCTTGGTGGTTCTGAAGATATATGTGGGAGGACTGCCGAATGGTAACGATGACGATAACAACGGTGATAATGGCGATGACTTGAAAGCTACCCAGACAGGACTTAACTAGCAGCATTGCTTAGTTGGCCAAAGGCCACGAGAAATGGGTTCCTCTACCATACTATGAAATTTGTAGGAACGTAACATGTAAGTAGGACTTCAAAATACAAGAGCTAAAGTTCAAAGGGAGGTAACGATAAACATTCCAATATTAAAGCAGAAGCCATATTGAGGTGACGGAAGGCAAAATAAAGCTTTCGAACGGTGTTGTCGAAGGCAAAGGATATGATAGTACGTCCATTCGAAGTGTCGACGGTGATGAGAAGTTGAGGCAGGGGAGAGCGCAGAGAGACGTACATCCAATATGGCAGGCAAGGCTTGAAGGAAGGACAACGGTAGAGTTGCTTCAGCAGCATTAAATTGCAGGAATTTAACACTGGGAAATAACAACAAGCGGAATTCAAGGTACAGGAAATTAGAATTCACATTAAATAGCGTAATGAAATATTATTGTGTTTCTTGTTAGAATGCAGGTTTCTTTTAAATAATTAGTATTCTGATAGTTACCGGTAGTTTACACAATGAATACTTTTCATTTATTTTGTTATTACTATAACCGCATCCTTCGGAAATGAAACTATTCGCATAATTTTTCCCTCGTGATTTTCATACGATAGCATTAGGAAAAGCAGTAAAAAAGATGGGGCAAGTAAAAAGAGAGAGCTAAATTCGGTAATAGGTGGCAGCAGCTTCTGGTATAAACTATGCCACCTAACTAAACTTTCTCGACATTTTATTCAATTTCTGATATATTTTGCGATATGATTTACTTGAATTTCTTGTTGTACAAATGTAAAATAGTACGACGTATAAATTTGTAATATTCCTTTTTCTGGCTTCTAAGCTTTTACAAACACAGAGCCAATTTATTTTAAGTCGCATTCTAGCGATACCATAACTACCATTTTCACCAAACTAATTTTTACTGTTATCTTGTATCCGGACACTGCTGACAAACACGCCTGCCCTTGGTATTATAGGAAAGAAAACAATGTTCATTGTTAGTTACTAGCACGATGTAGAGAGTAACATTTTAGCTTTTAAAACTATTCTGACCTAATTTGTTACTTGAAATGTGACAATTTCATTTAATTGAATATTTTTGTAATATAACGTGTACTCCTTTTGTTTGCATTTGCATTATCATGTTTTATTTTTACATGTTTTGATCGCATCATTGATTCGATTCTTGCGTTTTGTTTTGACCTTTTTTTAGCATTTAAATAACGTCTTTTTATTTTATATGATATTCCAAATAATTTTTTAATTAGTTTACATCGCGTAGAGGAATTCGTGATTTACATATGAGTTAGCTGATTTGGGGAATTAAATATTTACGTATTATTTTTAGACGAAAGGGTTAGTTTGCCCAGAAAAACTATTAATTTCATTTTGACATTTTACGTTGATTCACTATAAACGACGAACACTTTTTAAATAGTTGCCACCAAATGTTAGAGTCCTGTATTATATTTAAAGAAATTAAATAATGAAGAATTTGCATAAATGTATGTATGTTTCTCGCACTGTGATAAAAACAACGGTACCTAGAGCCATCCAATTTTGAATAACGTACTTCTCCTTTAGAATGTCGGCATCTGAAAGCACAAAATGGGAATTTGTTTTATTACCTATTTTCATATTTTGTAAAGCATTTGTGAGTTTTTGATTAAGAAACTCAACCATTTCAAAGCTAGCAATGGCAACACTGTTTGAAAAAAACATTTTTTTCTCCAGTGCATGAGACTGTGTATCGTAAATTCTAAAGATACGCTCTTTTAAATATTTTGTGATATTGTTGTTGAATTGAATTTTATAGTTTAAGTCCAAAGAACATGATATTTAATAAGTAAAGATAAGACACAAAACGTGGAAAACGGCTCTTTGTTCGTAATATAAAATTTGTAAGGTTTTGGATTTTTTATTTTTTTTAAATTTTTAATTTGACTATTCATAGCAAGGACGAATGTCTGAACGGTTGGAAAGAGTGTGAAGAATGTGAAAGAAGCTAATTTTCCCTGAAGAGTCAGTACATTTTCGCTGTTTTTTCTATTGATCATTTTTATGTAATCTTCTTTATATAACTAATAATTATTACTTGCAATTTTTGCATATTAGTATTCATTTCCATTACTATTAGCCAATGCCTGTAGAATTATTTTTCCATCTGCTGCTTTTCCTTTACTATTTCAAGTATTTTGTAAAATTTTTCAAATGCTTTAAACAATTTTTCTAAAACTTTTAATTTTTAGTTTAATTGAATTTTAATTTTTCTTTCTACCTCTAAATATTTGTTAATAAGAAATTATTTGGACTTCAAATTGCAATTCTTAGTTTTCTTTATCAGCTTTCTTTATTTTCTTTGAAATATTGGAATTATAATAGGAGTATTCCCCTTTCATTTTTACGATTATGCTTAATTAAATCATTGCAGCCTAGGTGTAGGATTCTTAATATTCCTTTCTTTTGTTTATATATATATATGCAATAATCTATGTCAAGACTTATTGTATAAATTTTTGTATTTCAAGTAACTTTAATTTACACTGGTGTGCAAAAATTAAGGACGAAGTCGAAAAATTAGCATATCAGCTGAACGAAGAGGCAGAGCGGACAGAAAGACCAATCAGGAGATTAAGTAAGGTGATGTGCGGTAGCACATGCGCAGTTATGCAGGTAGACGTAATGGGGGAGTGTCTGAGTAGTATAAAGCATGTTGTCGGTGTAAGATCAGTATTTCTGGCAAAGAGATTGCACGCCGCATAGCAGTTAAAATCACACCGAGTTGCTGCCTCAGCGAGAAATGGCGAATAATCAATCTGTTAGACGACATCTGGATGCTTTTACCCGAGGTCGAATCATTGGGAAGTTGGAGGAAGGCCGCAGTGTGACAAGTGTGGCTGCAGAGTTCGGAATTGCTCACAGCATCGTTTCACGACTTTGGAGACAATTTCAAACTACAGAAACAGCTATCCGGGGGTTTAGTAGTGGTCGTCGACGAGGAACCACATCCGCAGATGACCGGTATATTGCCTTACAGGCCAGAAGAAACAGGCGGCAGAATGCGGGAGAAATCGCTTGACACACGACACAGGCGACTGGACGACCGATATCGCGTTTTACCGTGGCCAGACTGCACGGTGGTGGTCTGTTTGCACGACGCCCTGTACGGTGTGTAGCTCTAACGCCTGCCCATCGGAGAAGGCGTTCTCTGTGGTGCCTGGAACACCGGAATTGGAGAGACAATGAATGGGGACGAGTACTCTTTACAGATGAGAGCAGATTCAGTCTGAGTAGCGATTCTCATCGCATACTCATCTGGAGAGAGCGGAGAAAGTCAACGGGACCCGTTATTGTAACGAGATTCTTCTTCCATGTGTGCGTCTTTTTAGAGGCGCTATGGGTCCGCATTTCCTTTTCATGGACGACAATGCACCATGTCATCGCACAGTAGCTGCAGAGCAGCTCTTAGAGAGTGAGGAGAGTGAGGATATTGAACGTATGGATTGGCCGGCACGATCTCCGGATCTCAATCCCATCGAGCATGTATGGGATTTTCTAGGCAGACGCTTGGCAGCTCGTACCTTACCACCAGTAACGATTCCGGAGCTTCGATTGGCGCTGCAAGACGAATGGGCAGCAATGCCTCAACAACTCATTGACACCCTCATTCTCAGCTTGGGCAGACGCTGTGAAACCTGCCTAGCAGTCAGGGGAGATCATATCCCCTATTAAAGACCGGATTTTTCTTGCTGGACACCCATCACAGGGATGTTTCGGCCTTCAGTCGCGTTGCGCTCCATGCTACGTTTTCAATAAAGCTTCTTTTTATCCCTCTGATTTCTCTTTTAGTAAGTGTTGCTTACATTACTCATGTCCTTACGTATTGGGGATCTTACGGTATTAAACATGTTGATTTGGAAAGCTTTTGTACAAAGTTATATTGAAAAAACCGTCTCGTCCTTAATTTTTGCACACCAGTGTATTGTGTCTTTTTAAATTTTCATGCCATTTCATTAATAAATTACTTTTATCCATTTAAATTTCATCATGCTACAGATGAGTGAAGGTTATTGTACCCTATTGTAATTTTCTTACTAATTTTTTTTAACTATTTTGTTCCTTCTTATTGATATTCTATTCTTACTTCCTTTCTTACTAATTCAATTCAAATTTACTAATTCAATGAACATATTAGGATATATAGCTTTTGAAGTACACACAAAACATATTTTAGCTTTAATATAACTTTAAAAGCCACATTTTTATTAGAACATTACATCTAATTTCGTTCAATGATCACATGTTAATATCTTTTTATATTACGTTTTCTGTTGACAGAATTCTTTATGTGCCTTCTAATACTTTCTTTATTAAACTATATTAATTTTATTTTATTTTTATATTTTTAAACTATTTGTTTAATTTTAATTAAATTTTATTTTTATATTTTTAACTATTTGCTTAATTTTAATTAAATTTTATTTTTATATTTTTAACTATTTGCTTAATTTTAATTTAATTTTATTTTTAGTCCAAAGGGGCTTTGTCCCTGAAGGACTATTGTTTTCGTTTTGCGATGGTTCATTATAAATGTCCGTTTCACTTTTCAAACTGTTGCCATCCAATATTAGAATCCTGCATTATATTTGAAGAAATTAAATAATCAAAAATCTGCATAAATTTATGTATATTTCTCACATTGTGATAAAACAACGGTACTTACAGCCATAGAATTTTGAATGATGTAATCCTACTGTGAATATGGGCATGTGGAAGTCCAAATTTGAAATTTGATATTTGTTTTATTATCAATTTCATATTTTGTAAAACTTTAACGAATTTTTGATTAAAAAACTGAAAGATTTCAAAGCGAGCCATGGCAACGTTGTACAGGAAAAAAAAAATTTTATCTCCAGCTCGTGGACTCTGTATCGGAAATTGTAGACATGCTCAATTTAAAACTGTTTTGCGATATTGCTGTTGAATTGGATTTTATGGTTTAAGTGCGAAGAACGTGATTTTTAATAAATAAAGGTAACAGACAAAAAAAAAAAAAAAAAAAAACGCCTTTGCAACAGAAAAAGCCTTTTTGGACGTAATTTAAAATCTGAAACTTTTCAAATTTTCTTTTTTTATATATTTTTAAACTATTTCTTTAATTCATGCAATAATTTTGTTTCTAGTTTCCTTTGTTCTTTCGATAACTATTTGCAAATTTTGAGCATTTTTGGTAGATTTTACAATGTTTGAAAAATGTATTAAAAAATGACGAAACGAAACTGAAAGCAGCAAAAAACGATCTTCAATAATCAATTTGTACAGAAATATAAATTTCGTATTGTACATTCAGTATGTAAGTTTATTTAATAACATTTTCGGTTCATTAAATTCAAGTATTTAAAATTCTTTTCAATATTTTTAAACTGTTGTTTATAATTTAATTGTACGAATCATCTCAGTCACATTAAACATGGTTCTTTACTCAGACTAAAACAGACCTCCCAGACATTAACAGATCTAACCAGTATTTTATTTATATACTTGGCATGTAAAATCTAATTTCTAAAGTTTTTTTTAAATAAACGTTATTTTGTCTTATTTTTAGATGCCATTACTTATTTTTAAAATTTAATTTCTAGCTCATATTTTATTAAATCTGAGCTCTTGTTTTATAGTTGTTCCTAGCATATACAGGGGCACTGCTATCCGTCACCGCATTTCAAAAAAAAAAAGCAAAAAGATATTTATTTCAATCGTTTCCTTGTTTCTCCTCCATCTTACCAGAAATGAATTTCATTTGTAAAATAAGTTATTTGTTCCTGAATGTCATTATTGCAAGTAGATGCAGAAGATAAGTAGCTTTTCAAAAAACACAAATTTGAAATGTATTAGGGGAGTTCAAGTAAAAGAAAACATTTGAGCATTTTCGGACTCCTGTCTTCAGGATTAAATCAATACAAGAAGACATAACAGAGTTAAATCAATAAATTTTCTAACTCTTAAACATCTGGGAGGAAAACAATCTTCCGAGCTAAATCAATACAGGAGGAAAACAAAGTTCAGGCAAAACAAAGGGAACATATCTCCAGAACTAATCTGGAGCAGCCTTAACTAATAATTTGGCAAGAAAGCTTGGAAATGTTGGCAACATACGAGCTGAAGCAAGCAGCAGCTAACCTGCGCTATTATAATTTTAATGCAAATTACTATGTACGCAAGAAAAGACACCTTTGTCAATTAACGGAATGGAAAAGAAGTCTTTTATTGATATCAATCCCACTTTCTTTCATTTAAGATAGATTATTATGTGGACAAGATAAAGTTTATTAAGTGAGGGCGAAAAGCGATAATTGATTCTTTCGATTGTTGAATCAATAAAAGTATAGGAGAAAGATTTTATTTTTCCAGAAAATGTATCTTTTCAACGTTAGAAATCATTTTTACGGCACAGTGGAAGTATAATATATTATTTCGTATTAGTATTTTTTATATTTCGTATGGCCTATTTCCACCTTACTCTGTTACGCATGAATTCTGATTTTGTTTGAATAAATAACTGGCTGAGACAGGCAGTTTTGAACCAAAAATCATTAAGCAGAAAGTGAGTAGTTTAAAACATTATGTTCTAAGAAGCACTTTATCAGGTATATTAACTGTAGGACATATTTCACAGTTTAAGGTTAAATCATCCAATCTCAACGATAAATATAAAATAACCAGTTAGTTGGAGTTAGATGTCAGCATTATAAATTTCGACTTAGAGTAGCCTGATCTCCTGAAGGGTTTAACTCATCATTTAGACTGACCTAACTGATCATTTAGGGTTTTAACTCAAGGTAAAAAGGCCTTCCTGTACGTCAGCTGTTCTTACACACGGGCTTGTGCTCAAACTAACATCAAGAAATGACAGCTTTGAAATAATTGGAACCCGTCCACCATTGTTGTTCTTCACTGGGAGATGATGAAAAAAAAGCAGTATATGATCCAATCCTTTGCAGAAATGAACCAGCGTTGCCGAATTAACAAATGAATCGATATATAAAAACATCAAAACCCACTGTCGGCTTGGTAACTGGCTCAGCAAAGTGGGCTTGTCACGAGAAGCAGGAGATCAAAGGTTTAAACTTCACTCGGAAGCCAGAACTTAAAAATTCTGATATTAAATATACTAATAAATACCATTTTCTCATTCTGTAATGATATATTTATCAGTTTAATGTGCTAGAAAGACTATTATTACTAAAACATGCATGTTACAGAAATTCGAATGCCATTCGACATAATGCGCTTGACGCATTCGAATGCGTTCGAATGATAATGCGTTGGATACATACGAGCAGAAATAGCATAAATCTTACATCAAAGTAAAATGTAAACCTGTAGCTTAAAGCTCAACGAAATATGAAAAAAATAAAGAGAACAGTGAGTCCAAATAAGTCATCTCTGTTTTTTAAACTAATGCTTTTCTAAATGTATAAGTCTTTAGAAACAAACATATATTTCATAATCAAACAAATCCTTAGTTAGGAGATTTCAAACACTTATGTTTGTTGAGCGATCTTGTCAATTAAGAATTTGCTCTACCAAAAGAGTTACTTGCGTATTGTTTAACTGTTAAAAACCATAAGAGCAAAGATCCTGGTAAATTACACAAGAATTATTCAATACCCCCCCCCGCATTACTAATTGACAAAATTTCTGGAGAGGAGAAATTTTGAAACTATAAAATTTTGATTATTTGGGTATTTTGGAGATATTTTGTGTGTTTTCCTTTTCAGCTGTTTTTATTATTCTTTTTTAAAAGTTGCTTTTATTATTTTGTTAATATTCGTAAATTTAAATCAAAATGCCATCGATCTGCGATTTCGTAAATTCCTTCATAGCACATTACTTCAGCAATATAAAAGTTATAAATATAGAAAAAGTAAAAACTTAACAACAGCTTTTAATAATTGCTCGCTCGAATGCCCAAGCGTTTCAGATCAAACAATAAAGAAAGTTAAGAGTTTCAAGCGTAGTCTATAGGATCAACAAATCACGTTAGCAGTGAACACTGTATTCACCAGAGAAACACATGGACGATTCTGTAATGGTAATTGAAATTGCTTTTGCACTGCAGTATTTTGAACCAGATAATTATATTATCAAATGATACAAATTGTGAAACTGCGCTAAGAAGTATTGCAAGACGATTGTTTGCAAGACGCGTGTAACATTCAGCAAAGAAGCAACATTTCATTTGGGTAGAATGGTAAATTACTCCAATGGGAGAATCATCAATTGTTGATTCACGAAAATTGCCCCAGTGTGCAATTTTCATGAATCAACAAATCACAATAGCTGCAAACTCTCTATTCTCCAGCCATTCTCTTGAACGATTCGATGGCAAATGCAACTGAAATTGTGCCTCTTGTACTACAAATGTTGCAGCCAGTTGATTATACTATCAAGAGATACAAATTGTGAAACTGCATGCAAGTATTGCAAGACCATGGCTGAGCGGTATTTCGTACCTTGAATTGTTGCAGTTGCGGCTATTTCCTCAAATGAAAGATGACTCAGAAGTTATCATGCTCAACAAGATGAGGCTTCACTTCACAGGTACAGAGAAGTATTTCACTACTGGATGATCGAAATGAGGAAGGTGAAGGATGATGAGAAAGGTGGTCATTCTTCAAATGAGCATCAAAAGTTTCCGACCTTATCCCCAACAATTTTTGGCCTTTGAGAGATGTTATAGACAATGTTAATGTGTTCCAACAATCAACAACACAACAGAAACCCCAGAACAGCACTTCATTCACTTTAATGACTATAAGCAGAGAACATTGCAAATGCGTTTGCCGACGTTTGAGCACCACATGGTATAAGAAGATAAAAATCTAATAATCACAATATCGTAACTAAATTTTGACTTAATTTCATGTAGTTATCATTGTCCATTTGTATATTATTATATCATTGTCCATTTGGAATGCCTTATCAAATATAGTATTTTAAATCCTATGAATCATTTGTAGTAATACTGTATTTTGAAATAAGTATCAAATGTAACATAAATTTATGTTTCTTAATAATTATAGGTAATTATTTCAAGATTTAGTTACAGAAAATAGTGAACTCTAGTTATCCAAAATGATTCTCTCTCCACTGTTTTCGAGTAAAGTTGTTCTAGTACCACACAGCGAAAGAATAATGAAACATTATTTCAGAATTAAGATGAAATTAAACAAAAACAAATCATTTTCTTTCATCCGAAATATGAAGTAACAGTCTGTATAATAACAATATAATATATATTTTATATAATGACAATATAATAGTCTATAATAATGAAAATATTAATGAGAAGTGTTTCAGTTATGTTAACAGTTATTTTTCTTGAAACAGTTTCAAGTAGAGAAAGAATTCAGTTCTCTTATGAAACAAACATTTCAACAGTTTCAACTATTTCTGTGTCCAGAAAACATCGCGTTATTTCTCTGTAGAAAATCTGCTGCTTTTAGACTAGTCATTAAAAAGAGAAGACTAGAACTTCTCAGACTTATTAATATGTACTATTACAAAGTTACTTATCAATATTAACAATCTTATATTGTAAAACGTTCAGTATTTTTATTCTTCTTAGACCACAAATTCAACAGTATAATTACTTTTTCTCGTTATTAATAATACTTTTTTTTTTGAAGTTCCTCTTAAAAAACTAATCTTTTAAGTGATTTCTCAGGTAATGACATATATTTCTGGAAAATAATAAAACTAAATAAAGGTATTAATTGTATCACTCCGTTTGAACTTCCACTCATGAAACAAAAATTAAGTTACAGGAAATTATATTGTGTCAAGTTCTTACATTTGAAACAAATTCATTTCTGTAAGAAAAAAAATCAGTTGAATAAATCATTGAAAGTAAAGGTTATCAGAATAAAATCTATTATAAAAAATAATCACATCTTTCGACTTTAAGGTGAAAACAGTTCGACGTATTTGAGCGCAGTATCAACAGGGGGCCTCTCCAACTTGTATACCATCACAAACAGATCAATAACTTTAGTAGCTGTACCCAAATATAAAAACTTCTGAGGCTGGTAGTGTCCTCAAATTCCTGAATTTTCCCAATCCTATTAATACTAGATGGCGAATATTTTCTAATTTAGTGAAAAGTGCTTTCAAAATTCCAAATTATTTGTAACTGTCATCAGTACTCTTATTAGTACTAAAGAAATATCATCAAACGTTTATTTATTGTACCTGGAAATCAAGCCTCATCGACACGAATCAGAACTAGATTTTAAAAAAATACTACTCTCTCTGAAATTCGTTAACTTTGGAAAGAAAGTTTAAAGTAATAAAGCTTCGAAAAATTCTAAAAAAGTCAGTAAAATATCTTAAAACTAAAGCCAACAAAAAACGAGGCCTAGCCATATCTTGAATACGTTTTTTCTTATTATTATTATGAAACAAAATGAAGCAATTCTAGAAAATTTCAGCTATTTTAACACCTAAAAGTAACTCGTGTGGGATAGTACACCAACTAATGGACGCGGCAAGTTAGTCGAAAGATTTCTGAAGTAAACAACGATTTACATAAAATTCAAATGTGATAGAAATGTTTTGATTTCATTAAAAATATGATTGTACTTTTTCTCTCATTTCCTCCTATCTATAGCAATTTAAACATGATTAGTTTTCAGCATTATTTTAAATTATGTGCACATAAAAAAATCAGAATTTTCCAGTAATTTCCTATTTTTATTTTGACAAAATGCCTGTTGCTTCACGTTTCGAAATTTTTGCTTCGATTTTAACTATTATTTTCTCCTGAAAAAAATTAACAGTATAAGCAGGACAAACAAATAACAGTAATTTTATCGACAGCTGTGTTGTAAAAACCTTTTCAAAACAAAGCATGTGAATAAAAATAAATTTATTCATGGAAGGTAGTCAGTTCAATACTATTAGAATTCATCTATTAGGAAAAACGAAATTCATACATGCTAAAGATTAAAAAAATAAATAAATATCTCTCTTGAAGTGTCTTGTTGCAAATATTTCATGGAAAACCGAAAAAAGAAGGAAAAAAATGGAAATACTCCAAATACTCTTAAATACATTGCACTACTAATAAAGGCTTTTATTTCAATTAATCAATAAAAATATATATCAAATCAAATTTTGCGCTCCTTTGCTGGAACAAAAATTATTGTCTACCAAAGAACTTGATTTCAAAATTAACTTGCAAAGTTGTGTAATTTTTAAGTATATCGTTATGCTATTATGAAAATAAAATTCAATAATTTTATTTAATTATTTAAATTCGAATTTCGAATTTCGTTTCAAATGATTTATTTATCAGATCACTACCTACTGTGTAATTTTTTTGTGTCTACATTCATAAAATTGCAATAAATAAAACTAATAATATTACTCACATTTAAAGGCGATATTTCATACAAATAAGATTCGCTAGCAATAGAAGAAATTACTACCAACAAAAACTGAGATTAAAACAAAAATCAGCCAAATTATTTTCATACAACTTCGAAGTAATTCAGCATAATAATAACTTGTTTTTTTATTTTCTAAAATTATAAAATAAAACAAGATTAACATTACCATAATTGAAAATATTAAGTCATAAAGGATCAATAAAAATATTCAATACATATATACGAGGTCAAACGGCTTTTTAAAAGCTAAGAATCATTTTTCAAACACCAAAGCTCTTTCTTTATTTATTCACTGCAGATTTGCATACAAATTAACCCTGAACCTAGTATGTAATTAAAAAATTAATCTTAAAGTTATACAACAAAATACGAATTTAAGCAGCTCTCGATGCGGAAATGAAATTAATCATAGGTACAGTATCTTATACTTACTTACTTATCTGAGAAACTCTGGGAAGAAATTTTAACACTTAGGAATTTACGAACAATTTTAAAATTTTAATATAAGTAAAGGTTTTGTGTTAGCATTTCCTGTTTTTTTATCTTTTCCCTTTTAATTCATCTTTTTGGGCACTGCAACAATAAAGTTTGCGTATGCTTTTGTGATTTTGAACATTAGCCAATATTGCCTTTTGAAAATTAATAAAAATAATTTCGACGTGAAAAAGATATAATAACAGGAAATCATCATACTCTTTAAATCATTCAATTCTTGATTTTTGCTCTTAAGCTTTAGATTATTTGAATAATAAATCGTTATACAATGCATACTTCTTCCATAAAATAATTATAGCAAGAGCAACAGTTTGTAACATCTTTGCGGTGATACAAATTATTTCCCATTTTAAAAAATCAGATTCAATAGAATTATAAATTAGCTAGCTGCTAAATTAAAACAAAATCTTATTATTTATTTATTAATGTAGACTCATTTAAGGTAATGTCCGTCAGAAAAATCTAGTAACCTGAAATGATGACATGAAACAAGTATTAGCACGATGGAATTTCTTAAAATGTTGCTTAAAAATAATACTGTATATTTTTTCCTTAATATTGTTTAATTCTATGTGTGTATTATGTGCCAAAGAGTTTGTTTATAACATAGTTCTTTTTATCGCAACAAGCTTCTCAACTCCCTGCCGTTAAATCTCACGCTTCACTGACTAATAGAAGATCAACCGGTAGATAATATCAACGCAAAGTACATTTACGTACCTTTGTACGGTAGGAATTGGTCCGAGTGCTCCGTGCCCATATCCCAGGAATAGGGCACTTGCCCCCGACCCCCGAGGGCCCTCTTTTGATGCCCGTAGTCTTTTGGATCAAAGAATGCTGAGTTAGGCTTAAAGACTCCACTCACTTCACAACACTATTTCGTCAGTTTTGTGAGAGATCCAGTTTTCAGCCTACTATTCCATAATATATATAAAAGGAAGAAATGTACCAGTACGGTACATACCACGCACCGCTTCACTGAGATGTTATGCCTTGCGGTAGGTTAAGAATTTTTCTGGACACTGATAGAACCGCCATAGAAACTGCACTTAGTTGAGGAGAGCTATGTCCTCCATATTGTGGAGTTTCATCCACATCAGAGATGCGCGCGCAGTCGGGTGTATCCCTCCGCTGCTTCCCTTTACACGTCAGAGAGAATCGCCGCACGCAAGGGACGAAGGAGTATCTGTAAAAATAGAGAGCAGTTTCTCACCTTTATTTTCTACTACTGAAAATGAACAGCTGAAAGTATTATGAAACATTTTGCATCATTGGATTTAAGTTCTGTAAAACCCTTTATTTCTTTGAAAAATAAGGCCATGGGAATAATTCAGTAATATTGTTGATGATTGGCAGTCGTAGAATAAAATGTGTTAGATGTTTTAGAAGTGTGTGTAGAAATTTATATGATAATTTTACTCGCGTTTTTAAATGAGTTTAATTTCCATAAACGAATATATATTACGTAATTAGAAATTTATATAATAAATTTCAGACGTTGAATAAACAAATTAAGAAAATATAAATTTATAAAACATAATCAAATAATTTACTAATTATACGAAAATTCTTAAAGTTAATACTACAAGTATTTTTCAAAGAGAGATTAACATTTATATCTTATTGACAATTAAAGCTTATAATAAGAGGAATTCTATGAAAACTGCTTTATAAATATGAATAATTTCCTATTAGTAGTGAAAATTCTGAACAAATGAAAACTGTAGCGGGGGACTTTACAACTTACTTTAACAAAATAAAGCTTACAAGGTATTTTATCTCTCCTTTTCGCATTCCTTCGTGATATAACTGGAAGCATGCTGAACAGGTGTACGGGAGGTCCGGAATTCGAATCCCAGACAGGGCAATTCAAGATGTCTCCAGTTTTCTGACGTCGAAAAATTTCTAATAATTCTACAGATGACGCCAGAATTAAAAGATGGTGGACGATAATTCGTCACCATTAGGATTTGGCGACTGGGTTATCTAATCCCCATTCCTTCTTCAAAAGTTAGGAGTATATAAGGTATTTTCTTCCTCCTTTCCGCATGTCTTCGTGGTGTAACTGGAAGGACGCGTATTCAGGAGGTCCGGATTTGAATCTCGGAGAGGATAGTGCACGTTTTTCACATTCTTGCATCGACATAGCCTAATGACTCTATAAGATTATAATTAAATCATACTAATCTAATGTCATCAATATATCCCTCTATTTTATTCTGTAATATACCTTATACTAATTTTTGTTGTAGTATATATGGGGGGGGATACTTCTGATACAACAGAAACGTTATCTATCAGTGAAAATGCAAGTATTTTGGTAATACAAGTAATATCTTTCTTCATTAAAAGATCTCATAATGCCTTTCTGAGAAAACTGCATCACGGTACTATCAGTTTTCAAGTTTAGAATATTTACTTTCAATAATTAGAATTTTTACATTTCTGTAATTCCTTTAAATTCAGATCACGTGAATAAAAATCTGATGTGTGCACCACATGACTTCCTTCTACAGAATATTAAATTATACCCATTTTTTTCTTGCATTTCATTTAAACATATTGGATTAAATTAAATCTACTTCGTCGATAGCGCATAAACCACAATAGAATAAATGCAATCTTTACAATTCACTATATTTGTTTACCATAGCGACACTATGTCGCTAGGTTCACTTAAAATCGTTACATTTCGTCATTTTTTAACTCATATGCACAAAATTTATATCATCTTAAGAATTATTTAATCTTTGCCACATGTTCTATTCAAATACTATAATAAATCTAAAACGATGTATAAGAGAAATTAAGCAAAGAACAACAACAACAAAAAAAAAATGAAACTATTTTTTACAGACAATTCAGTATTTCTCATTCAATTAATTCAGTTCTCTGTCGAGACAAGGCAAAAATACATTAAAACTCAAGATGTCTGTATTGAAAATTTTGAAGTAAATCTTAAACTCTTATTTCCTCGAGTAAATTCCAGAATGGATTAAGCATGATTTAATTCGCTATAATAAAAGAAGGCCGTTATCTTTGTTATTGAGAAGCTTAATTTCTCTAGATTGGCAACAAATCTACTATTCTGCTGTTTCAAACGTAAACAAGCAATGGCCGCCATGGAAAAAAAATTATTAAGCTTAGAGGCACTTAAACAACTTTTTAATTGTTGATAATTCTAAAAATATTGCAGACAGATTTACTAAACGCATAAAAACCTTAACCGGGAGATAAGAATAACATAATTCAATCATTTTTAAAGCAAAAGATGCACAATTTACAAACATATAAGAATAAAAAAACTGAGATCACTGAGCCGAGTAACAGACTGGATATATCGACATAGCCTAAGTGATCGATCACTTAGGCTATATCGACAAGCCGAAGTGAGAACTGAATTAATTGAATGAGAAATACTGAATTGTCTGTAAAAAATAGGTTTTTTTTCCTGTACTGTGGCTTCCAAAAGTGTTCGTAGACTTATGATTTTCATTGAAATATGGCTCGATCCATTAATTAAAAGTAAACTTTCTGAATGAGATTTTAATAATAAGATCTATAATCTATTCGTAACAAAATTACATGAAATATTTTTAAATATAACGAAACTTTATTTTTAAGAAATTAATAATCAAAAAATGATAAACATTTTATCTCACAAGAGTCTTCGTACACTGAAATATTTTTGGATAAAATCAAAATTAGAATTACCGTTTGCCGCTTTTTTAAATTTTTGCATTGTGGTGGCATTTAAAAAATCGTTTGCTTCAATTTTTTATTTTTACTCCATAATATTCTATTTATCATTAAAAAATGGGTCGCAGTCGTAAAGAAATTACAAACAGCATTCGAAAATTTATAATTTTTTACCACAGTAGTGTTAAATCAATTCGAAATATCTCTAAATTAATTAATTTATCCCATTCTACAATGCAGTATGTGATAAAACGCTTTAAAGAAGAAAATCGGATTGAAAACAAGGTAAGAAAAGGTCGACCGAGAAAGTTAACTAAACGTGATGAGAGATTCATTATTAGAAAATTTGTGAAAACCCACGTTTGAGTGCTGTAAAAGTTTCTGCAGAATTTAATGCAAAGTTTTCTATTTCAATTTCACCTTAAACTGTTCTACGAGTTCTCAGAGAAGCTGGATTACATGAGCGTTCTGCCCGTAAGAAAAATTTGTTAGTGAAAAAAACAGAAAGCTTAGGCTTTCATTCGCAAAATCAATAATAAATACACTCGGAACGTACTGGAATAATGTCCTATTTGCTGACGAAATCAAATTTAACATTTTTGGTTCCGATGGTCGAATAACTGTATGAAGAAGAAAAATGAGGAACTTCATTCTAAGAACTTAGTTGGAACAGTTAAGCATGGCGGTGGAGGTGTTCTTGTATGTGGGGACATGACAGCATCAAGACTAGGTAATTTGGCATTTATTGATGTCATAATGAATCATTCTCTTTATTTAAATATTTTAAGAGACAATTTAAAATTATCAGCCCAAAATTTGGATATTGGAAACAACGTTATTTTTAATCATGATAACGATTCTAAGTATACGGCTCTCAACGTTCGCCTGTAGTGTCTCTATAATTGTCCACAGGTTTTGAAAACAACCCTCAGTTGCCAGATTTAAACCCCATAGAACACATTTGGAAAGAGCTGGAGGTTAGAGTATGAAAACACGACATCAAAACGAAAAGTGAACTCAAAACAACCATGATGGAAGAATGGATGAACATTGATACAGAAATTACCAAAAAACTTATAAAATCTATTCCCAGACGTTTAAAAGCTGTTGTGGATGCTAAAGGAATAATAATTTAACGAAAAATGAAAATATTTACTAATATGTAAAGATTTTTTTGAAGTGTACGAAGACTTTTGTGAGATAAAATGTTTGTCATTTTTTTATTATTAAATTCTTTAAAATAAAGTTACGCTTATTTTAAAAAATATTTTATCTAATTTTGTTACGAATAGATTATAGATTCTTATTATTGAAATCTCATTCAAAACGTTTACTTTTAATTAATGGATAGAGCCATATTTCATTGAAAATCATAAATGTACGAACACTTTTGGGAGCCACTATACATATATTTATATACCTTTGGTGCGGCCGATTACAACCAAAATACGAGTGCACATCTACATGTTGTAGCAGTTCTATATACAAAATTTCAACGTTCTGAGGCTACTCGTTTTTGAGTTATGTGAGATACGTTCGTACTTACCCGCAGACACTAAGAAAAATTTTCTTCAGAATTCATTTTAAAGCAGTTTTATAATTTTTTTGGAGGAAAAGAGCACTTTATTCTGTTCTTACGCACAGATGTTACCCAAAAACATATTTAAATTGCATTCGATAGCGGTGAAAATGGATATTTGAGTTGAAATATGATGCTTGAAACTTTTCGCGATTACAATACTTCCTTTTTACTTCTTACAAGGAAGTAAAAAAGACGTATAAAGAAATTAGGTTGTTATGTTACTAACAATGTTCTTACAAGCGTTGAATTTGCTGCCTGCCAAGAGTTAAGTGTATAAAATTAATCAATAAATTAATCCATGATGCTGTCTCTTTTAAAGAAATGAAATAGATATTAAAACGTGGACAAGCAATGAAGAAAATAAAAAGCATAATAAAAGATCTGTAGCAAATACCAAAGTAAAAATCTTAAAATGTAGAAGAAGAACTGTAAACTTGTTTGAAATAAACAAATAAATACATTTCAAAGAAAGAACCATAATGGTGAAATGCAAAGAAAGTTTGAAATATTTTTGAAAAAGAAAACCTGCTTTTCTTTAATCTAGTTTATCCAAAAAGAATTAAGGTAGGTCAGTAAGCAAAATTTTAGATAATTAATGCAAATGAGAAAGTTAAAAATTCTAGCAATAAGACTGATACAAAAAAATAACACCTGCAGCTTCAAACTATATTTTTACCACAACAAAAATTGTTGAAAATTAAGTTACCGAAAAGGAATTAAGGAATAATTATTGTAAATGATTTCAAGTTAAATAAAATAATAAAATAACAAAAATAACTGTGTTGTATTAGATATAAAATTTTACGTTATTTTTATCTGTTTAAATTCTTTTTTATAAATTTTGCTTTAATTTATATTTAAAATTATTTTGATTAATTCATGATTTCTAATGAAACATTTTCCTCTTTCACCAGAAATGTATGTAGTAGAACGTTTCGTGTATTATTTCTGCTGTATTAAGAAATATATATATATATATATGTAATGATATTTTTAAATCAATTGATTAAATTAAATTCTAATAATATTGCTTAGTAATGTGTTGGCGATTCTCTACCTAAATTGCATTCCTGTTCCTAAATTTTGGCGAAATCCTTTCTTTAGTATAAAATATATTAACCTGTTGGCGCCCGCCAAACCGCCAAACTCAAAAATCTGTCATATTACATAAAGTCCTTTAGACCACTCCTGATGAGAAGATAGCGTCACCTCGTGATTTCAATTAATATCGCTGATTGGATGAGCCTCGTGACGCACACATATGTATAAATAGGGCTTCTGCTCAAGGTACGAAAAGAAACGCCTGTGAGATGGATGCTAAAATAAACCTACCACTTTATATTCCA
Organism: Stegodyphus dumicola; assembly: GCF_044657685.1. Taxonomy (NCBI): domain Eukaryota; kingdom Metazoa; phylum Arthropoda; class Arachnida; order Araneae; family Eresidae; genus Stegodyphus; species Stegodyphus dumicola. Next base: position 181,401,938 of record NC_140768.1, read on the forward strand.
AAATTTGTCTCATTCCTGTTGCCCCGGCTGCACAAAACAAATAATGTATGAGAAATTACATTTCAGAAAAACCGGTAGGATACCACCTTCAAAGGGATATCTAAAAAAGAAGATACCCCAAGGATTATACGGATAAAATGTTACGCACTTTAGATGAATTTGCCGTTGTGCGACTTCTATGTTTCTACATTTTTCTCTAGGCGTTCTTGCTTCAAGAGAATCATCCTTCTGTTACCTGTATTCTGCAGATTATTTTACGTCCAGAGAAGCATCCTTCTGCCCCCTGTGATGCGTGATCTGTGTTTCCATCGAAAGTTCGTCGTTCATCAAATGTGCTCTTACCGTTGACTTACTTTTGAGGATGGAAATCTTTCTCTACGTCTACGCCGTTCTGTGTTGCTCTCGAGAGCTTTGTGCTTGTGTGGTGATTGATCGTGTTTTGCGAAAATCTAATCAAGAGTGCACAAAATGTGTATTTTCAACAAGAGTATAAGAGCTCTAGTATCGTGACATAAAAACTCAAATGTTTTCAGTGCCAATGCTATTCCATAATTCTAGCGCTAATTAAATGATCCGGAGATCTCCAAAGACCAGTAAAAGACTGAAGATGAGCCTGAATGATAACTCTAATGATTGTACGGACTCATACACAAACTGTGAATGGCATGCCCTAAGATATAAACTTACAAATTCAGTTATATTACTATCTCTTATTGCCGCGTAGCTAACCAGCAATATGTTATTAGTGCTTTATTTGTTCTGCACTTAGTTACTATATTATAATTTCATTAATCATTTATTATATTTTATATACTGTATTAATTATATTCAAATATTTTATGTCATATTTTATGTAAACATTTTGTGTGCCTTGAGGTAAATCCAATCAGTTTTCCTATTCACTTAATTTCCTAATAACTAAATTTTCTTCTCTCACTATCTGGACTGTCTTGGGTCGACGGCCGCGACTGCAAGCCTTTTCAGATGGGGGGATAATCTGTAATGATATTTTTAAATCAATTGATTAAATTCTAATAATATTGCTTAATAATGTGTTGGCGATTCTCTACCTAAATTGCATCCCTGTTCCTAAATTTTGGCGAAATCCTTTCTTTAATATAAAATATATTAACCTGTTGGCGCCCGCCAAATCGCTAAACTCAAAAATCTGTCATATTACATAAAGTCCTTTAGAACACTCCTGATGAGAAGATAGCGTCACCTCGTGATTTCAATTAATATCGCTGATTGGATGAGCCTCGTGACGCACACATATGTATAAATAGGGCTTCTGCTCAAGGTACGAAAAGAAACGCCTGTGAGATGGATGCTAAAATAAACCTACCACTTTATATTCCAAAATTTGTCTCATTCCTGTTGCCCCGGCTGCACAAAACAAATAATGTATGAGAAATTACATTTCATATATATATATATATATGTGTGTGTGTGTGTGTGTGTGTGTGTGTGTGTATGTATCATTACATAAATAAGCAGAAAATAAATGAAAGTTCAAGAATTTTAATTAGCGGTTCTAAATTAGATTAATAAGTGGTTTTTTTTCCTCAAATAGCACATTTTAGCCCATTCAGTGTTCGAATCCAAGCAAGAAATATTTTCAGTTATAACAGCATTAAACTTGCTTCATCTTGTCAGTTACATACTCTTTAAATGATTCTTCAAAAGCGAATTTAAAATTTAAAAGAAATAAAAAATCGTTGCTGCAACAAACGATTTTGCTTAAACTATATTTAATATATTATTTATATTACCTCTCGTATTTGTATCAGTAATAGACATAAAGAAAATGATTTTTTAGTTTCTCTAAAAAACGATTAGAAATATTAATGAAAATGTTAGAAAAATTAGTCATTGTTAGAAGTCAATTACTTTACCAATATGGAGCAGAATAAAGTTAGTTCTGCTCGCATTTTCTTCCTCCAGAAACTCATTAGCGATACGCGTTATAAAATAATAATTGTGTTAATTTAGGCAGTGAATTTTATGATTTCATTTATTTACAAATGAAAAACTTCTCTAAAGAAACATAAAACACGATCCTATACGTAAATATAGTCATGGCAATACCTTAGAATTCTTGAACTAATTTTTAAATGGATTACAGAAACTTATATTGAAGTATATATTACATTCCAAATAAAAGCATTTTCAATGTCATTTCACATTTCTTTTACTTATGCATCATTATTTATTTTCCTTTCTATGCTGCTGAAATATCCAAATAAACCCCAGCCACTTTTTAAATACATTCAAAAACAATTTACGAATAAAGTATTTAGATTTCTGTGAGAACAAAAGTATGGTAAAAATGACTCAAGACGTTACGTCACTTGCATTTACTGACGCGCATTAACGAGATTAGTCCACACGAATTTCAGGTTCCTGTAAAACTACTTTTTGGAAAGGACGTGTAGTGAGAAGGTAAAGCCCAACTCATGCCGTTTTCCTGTTGATTTAACCTCGATGTCGTACAAATCCATATCGTTCGAAATAAGTAACCCGCTAATGTAAACCTGAAAAGGATTTCTTTCCACCTATTGCTGTAAAAAGAATCATATTTAAATTTGAAGGTTTTATTTAGTCTGCTTTAAGTTTAATTAAATTTTCAGGTTGCAGTTTTCTAAACCATGTAATCAGTCCAGAATTGTAAACTTCCTTTAGAAGTAGTTAAAAGCATAGCAGATCTTAACTGAGTTTCTGATTTTCCATTAGTTTGCTCGAATATCTAAGGACATTGTCCAGCTGTTCTGTAGGAAGACCATTCAACCTTGGAAAAATTCTGTGACTGTTAAATGTTTCGATAAAGGGTATTTAATCTGGTCTCTTGTGGATCAGGATTTGGGGGAAGTTAATGTAGTAAAATGGCCATCAGTAATAGAAGTTTGGTATATCATTCATGCTTAAATGCTAAATATTATCATCAAATTTGTATACATACGTGTAATGTTGTATGTTCGAAATGTTTAGCTGCAAGTTGCACAAGGTTTAGTCATACAAATTTCACTTTTCATGTCACTTGCAGCTCCCAACAAACCGTTTACGAATAGTTTTAGTAATAGAACCGATGAACTGCTTGTGAAGCTTTTATCTTTCACGTGTTCTTTTGCAACACAAGGATGTTAAGTAATTTTCTACCATTTTTTTTTAATACAGCGCACTAAACAACGTGTTTAAAATGTTTCTCTCAAGTGAAAATTCATTCTCATTTAAAAATCATTTTAATTAAAAATATTTTCGAAAATCGTGCATAAACATGTTAAAAATACGTTTGTCTCTGGTTAAAAAATAATCTGATGTGTACACTACATGACTTGTACGGCATATTAAACTATACGCATTTTTTCTTGCATTTCTTTTAAACTTATTGGATTGAATTAAATCTACTTCGCCAACAGCATATAAACCACAATAGAATAAATGTATTCTTTAAAATTCACTCTATTTGTTTACCATAACGACGCTCCGGCGCTAGGTTCACTTAAAAGTATTATATTTCGTTCATATTATAACTCAGAATGCACAAAATTTACATCATTTAGAGAATTATCTAATCGATGCCACATGTTCTTCTATTCAAATACCATAATAAAGTAAGAACGATGTATAAAAGAAATTAAGCAAACAAAGTGAAACCGTTTTTCACAGACGATTGAGTACTTCTCATTCAATTAATTCAGTTCTCACTTCGTGACAAAGCAAAAATACATAAAAAGTGAAAATATCTGTATTAAAAATTACGAAGTAAATCTTAAACACTTATTTCCTCGAAAAAATTCCAGAAAGGATTAAGCATGATTTAATTCGCAATAATAAATGGAAGCGTTATCTTTGTTATTGTGAAGCTTAGTCTCTCTAGATTGGCAACAAATCTACTATTTTGTTGTTTCAAATGTAAACAAGCAATGGCCGTCATCAAAAAAATTATTAGGCTTAGCGGCACTTAAACAACTTTAAAATTGCTGATAATTCTAAAAATATCGCATACAGATTTACTAAAGGCGTAAAACCCTTAACCGGAAGATAAGAACAACATAATTCTATCATTTTTAAAGCAAAAAAATTTACAGTTTACAAACATATAAGAGCAAAGAAACTGAGATCACTGAGCCGGGTAACAGAGTGGATATATATATAAATATATTTATATACGTTTGGGGCGGCCGATTGCAACCAAAATACGAGGTGCACATCTGCATGTTATAGTAGTCCTATATACAAAATTTCAACGTTCTGAGGCTACTCGTTTTTGAGTTATGCGAGATACGTACGTACATACGTTCGTACAAACGCCACGAAAAATTCTCTTCAGAATTCATTTTAAAGCAGTTTTATAATTTTTTTCGAGGAAAAGAGTCTTTTATTCTGTCCTTACGTACAGATATCACGCAAAAACATTGTTAAATTTCATTCGATAGCGGCCAAAATGGATATTTTCGTTGAAATATGCTGCCTGAAACTTTTCGCGATTACAATACTTCCTTTTTACTTCGTACAAGGAAGTAAAAAAATCAATGAAAAAAACTTATGGAGCTAAAAATGGATTTATATAAATCTGAAATTGGCAAAATAAAATATGAATTATCTAAAACTTAATTTAGCGCAAAATTCTAAAATTTGTCATCTAGTGCAGATTTAAAAGTAATAGCAAATCTTTTAAATGCACTTTACATCTTATATGAAACATCCACTCCCATTGACATAGATGCAAGAATAATTAAAATTACGTGTTAGTTTGATCATAACAGAACCAAACTTTATGCACCCATTAAATGAAATAATAACTAGTAACTTATTACATGAAGAATTTCAATTACATGTGTTGTCGACACAACAACCATCATAGCCAGAAATTTTATCAAATTTAGTCTAAGCCCTAGGCCTTCATCAAGAGTACCCCAACGTTTCGTGTTATTCTTCTTGCGTTTTTCGTAGTATGTTTCCTCACCAATTGCTTATTCTAGAGTTTTTCCGCTTATATATATCAAAGCAAACTTTTATGTTTTTTCGTACATGTGACATAAAAATTCCAATAATTTCCTTTTTTTAACTTAAACACTTTTGTTGATTCCAACAGAGTTCATGAAATTTCATATGTGAACATTTCATAAGGCTCAAGAGAAATTTTGATGTAGCTAAAATTAATTTACATGAGCCACATAATATTAATTCTCACTCAAATCATGAAGTTATTTTAATTTTAATTTAAGAGACAAGACATAAGCTGTTAAGATATGAGATCTGGAATAGAAAGAAAGTATAAATTATTGAACATTTTTAAGATGTAAAAGTTTGACAGTATTTAATTAGTCATTTAATTATTATCAATTAATGTTATTTTATTTACAAACAAAGTACGAACAAATGTTTATATGATTAGTTATTAATTGTATTTTTTATTTTTTGAATGACAATATAAACTTATTTTGTAATTAATTATTTATTACGTATTCATAAATTTTATTATCAGACGTTTATTGCACTTTATCATTATAAATTTAACAAATAATTGTTTTAAGTCTTAATTAAGATGTGCAGTGAATTCACTATAAGTTGAATTCTCGTTTGTATAATTTATCGCCAAATGCAAAAATTGATCTAATGCTAAGAACTGAGTTTATCAAGATAGATCCTTACATAAGATTTTAAAATTATTAATAAATTTTGTCAACACAAAGGAAATATATCGGGTTGGAGGGAAAGTTCTGTCGTATTTTAAATAGGCAGGTGATTTTTCTTGTAAATAAAAAAAAATCTGGCTAGTGAGTCAATCGGATTTTTTTTTTGTTTTTTTAGCTGCTGTATAATATAAAAGGTGCCCTTTTTTACCGTTCATCATTTACTTGTAATATTTAAAGGGAAAAACATGTCGGTAGATAAAGTGCATTTAGGACACTGCATTTTATATGAATTCCAAAAAGGAAGCAACGCATCTGTTGCATGTAAAAATTTATGTGCGGTATTTGGAAAAGATATTGTAAATGTTCGTACTTGTCAAAGATGGTTTAGCAAATTTCGTTCCGGGGACCTGAGCCTCAAAGAAAGTGTTCGATCTGGACGACCATCCAAGATCGATAATGATGTTTTGCGATCCATGTTGGAAAATAATCCACATTGAACAAGTCGAGAAATTGCAGAAGAGTTTGGCATTCATCATACAGCTGTTGGAGATCACATTAAATCTCTTGGGTTTGTGTTAAAGCAAAGTGTTTGGGTTCCACATGAATTAACGGAAAAGAATTTGTCTGATCGTGTAAGAATATGTTCATCACATCTGATTAGACACAATGTGGAGCCGTTTTTGGACAGGCTGGTTACTGGAGATGAAAAGTGGATTCTTTACGAGAATATTAAAAGAAAAAAATCTTTCTGCGAACCAGGAACATCATCAGCAACAGTTCCAAAACCAAGTATCCATCAACGAAAAGTACTGCTTTGTTTGTGGTGGGACAGGAAAGGTCCAGTGTAACACGAGTTGCTGAAACAGGGAAAAAACATCAACGCGGATCTGTACTGCAGTCAGCTGGATAAATTGAATGCAGCTATCAAAGAAAAAAGGCCAGCATTAGCGTCCAGAAAAGGAATAGTGTTCCATCACGATAATGCTCGACCGCATACTGCAGTGGTTACACTACAAAAACTGAATGCGTTAGGATGGGAAATCCTTAGTCACCCCCCGTATTCACCTGACATTGCACCCTCTGATTATTACCTGTTCAGATCTCTGCAAAATTATCTAACGGGAAAAAAATTCAAGTCTTTTGAAAGTGTTTCTAAGGCAGTTGCTGACTATTTTAACTCCATGGATGAGAACTTCTACAAAACAGGAATTTACAGGTTACCTGGAAGATGGCAACAGCTTGTAACAAATAACGGAGCATATATAATTGATTAATATTAAACACATATTTTTATAAATGAATTCAAATATTTTCTTTAAAATACGACAGAACTTTCCCTCCAACCCAATATTTAAATAATAAAATGGTTATTCAATGTGAAAGTGTTCACAAACACAAATATACTGGAAGGTAGTTGATTGATTTCAACTGTTTGAAGGTACCCTTTTTAATAGAATGAAAAACAGTTCTCATTTCTTAAATAAAAAGGGTAAAAAATAAAACTGAAAGCTTTCAGATTTTACATTACGCCCAAAAGGGCGTTTTTTTAAGGTTTTGTGCGTTCGCAAGATGAAAGAAAATCGGATCGCATGAATTACTGAGAGGTTTCTGAAAATATATAGTCCATGTCATCATCACATCATCAGTGGCTACTATGACCAGTCTAATGGCCATCGCTTCAGCTGGGTAGAGGAGTTCTTAGGTCCTATGTGCCCTTTCTACTTACCTACTTCAGTAACGTTCGTCTTGATTGCGATTCCACATCCAACTGCTCTATCAGTTTGCGAGTCGACCTTGAGAAGTCAAACTGCATTTGCAAAGACTTTGCAGCTGTAAAGCATGTTGGCGTTAGATGCCTACTTCGAGATGTGCAATATGAACTTTTCGAAGCGATCTTCTTTCCATAATGAGCTGGGTCATAGTGCTGTTCTCCCTACAGCGCTGTTCGTCTCAGTAAAATGACCATAGTAGCAGCTGCCTCCATAGCTTCCCTGTCGTAAAGCGGGATTAATTCTGTTAATACTGTAGTCGCTGCGGTAACAGTGGTGCGTTAGGCCTAGTTATTGCTACGGCAAAGAGGTGCTGGGTATTACTTAAAAGTTTTACTTTTTGCGTGCTCGTGGAGCAAGCTCAGATTGCCGCTCGATACGTGATAATTTTTTTCTGCAAATGTGCTGTAAATTAGTTTTATGATGTGGGACCTTAGGCTCCAGTTTGACCCTTGCATTTTCTTGAGATTGTTGGCTATACATTGATCCTTTATCCCCTGCGCTCGCAGGTGCTGTAGCCAAGATAGATCTTCATCGACGATGACGTCAAAGAGCTTGAGTTCTAGGTCCTTTCGCTACACTTTTTTTCCCATTCATCTCTATAACAGAATTGTGTAACAGTTATCTTGGCTTGTGAAATAAGATATAGCAAGATTTTACTTTTGAAACTTTGAGGCATTTCAAGCTGCAGAGGCGATTAAAGAGACCTATTGTTTCGCTATAGTTTGCCTGGAGTGCATCTCTACTATTTCCTCAAAAAACAAAAGTTGCATCGCGAGCAAATGCCATTACCTTTGTGTACATTGTTCCTTAGGATTTGAGAATAGAATTGAACACGATGTTCTGCAGGTCTGAACCTGCTCATGTACACTGCGAACAGTCTGGTGTCCGCGTGATGCATCTTCCACTATGCACTTCAACACATTCCGGTTGCTCAACTGACTTTCATAGCCTTAGAAGAGGTTGCTGGTAATTTTCGCTTCGTGTAGGGCCCCTGTAATCACAGGGAGTCAAACGCACTCTGCAGATCCAGAGTGAGAATGTACATTACAGAAGAACTAATTTTAGTCATTTTGAAAATGATCTACCATAGAAAGAAAATATCGGTTTTATTTTTTTTCATTATGAAGGTAGAAGCCTAACAAATCAACTCCTCTGATTTCATTCGGTAAACTAGCTTTTGTGCTATTTAGAACCCCCGAAGCGCTTTATTAACAAAACGTTTTAATTGAGGGAAATAGACTGGTTCTCTGTCTCACTACTGGTTTTATAATTTCAAGATACCCTGACAATGGTGCATCCTGGAATTCCTCTAAAATATTTAACATTAAAATCGCTAAGATAACTGATCGTAATTCCATGGTTTTATTTGTCCCCTTTGAATAAGAAGGAATGTATGTGTGACCTCACATTTCGCGTCCTTGTTGCTAATGCATATTTTATTTGTCCCCTTTGAATAAGACGGAAGTTATGTTGGACCTCACATTTCGCGTCCTTATTGCTAATGCATATTTCAGGTAACATAGATATCAACTTAAAATAAAAACTAATTTGATGTTGGAGGTTTACCATGCAAAAGTCTAAAAAGAGCTGGCTCAAATCTAATTTTGGCTAAAATATAATAGAATGCGCGAGTTATTTGGAAGCAAAAAGTTTAACGCCGGATAACATAAGTCGCAGAGCTGGACGATGAAATAGTACTACAGTTAGTGTAGCTACCAAAGCTGTCTGACTAAATTTCACGAACTCTCTTCATAAATACACGTATCACATTTACGTTCTGGTGAGTGCTAACAAAAGGTAGAATTGATAGTATTGTTTAAATAAAAAGATGATGGGTTAATTAACCTAAAATACACTATAAGTTATCCTTTACCATTGACATAATATGCAAAACAGATAAATGTGATTGCGGAAATGGCTACCCTTTCTCCATGTCTGAAGTTATGTGACAACTATGCTGAAAGTGTCTGACAGCACTTGACTCGGCTATGCATATTTTCAGATGCCTCAATAAACATAATTGATGTCGTCAGTTTTAGCGGTGATGTTACCGTTCAATCACTTGATTATGAATTATTTGTTGGCGCAATCATTTCATTAAGCATGTTGCTTAAGAAATCATAAGCTCTCGGTGAATACAGTTCTTTGAACATTAGCGGTATTTAACCGCGAAGTTCTTCGGTCTTAGGGAGAGAGTTACCAGGTATTCTGTCTTCATTCGTCCCGTCTTTTAAGGCTACTCTCTCGTAAGCTATTATTACGCTCGGCCGTTCTTTAGGCCCTTGATAGCTTCGCAGTCTATTAACGTTAAAGGGCCAACTCGGTTAGAATCTTGATAGCTTTGGCTATATCTCTTTAGTTAAAATTAGTTTAGTATTATTTTTAGTCTCTTAAGTTCACGCCGAAGTATCGGCTTAATTGTACACTCCAAGACGGAGTTTGTTAAACTTTAATTGGAGTAATAAAGGGCTAGTTTACCCTTCTATCTTGCTGTTTCCTGTCACACGAACTTAAGCGATTATTCGCTTATCAGTTCATAAGATTCTTCACATTCAACAGTAACTTAGCATTACACTGTAAGGAATCCTTCAATTTCTAAAGTGGCACCCGAACTAAAATGGTGGTGGATGATGATTCTCCCCACCCAGAATTTTGCGATTGGGTCCCCTAAAAAAACCCCAGTCGCCCTTTAAAAGGGAGAGTATGTAAGGTATTTCTTTCGCCTTCCTAGCGTGCCTTCGTGGTGTAGCGGTTCTGCACGGTAGGCCAGTATTCCAGAGGTCCGTAGTTCGATTCCCGGCGAAGGCGATTCCTAATTTTTCATCTCTCCGGCTTTTCCAAAAAAAAAAAAAAAAAAAAATACCTAATGTCTCTACAGTGACTTGCTCGATTCCCGGCGAAGGCGGTTGCTAATTTTTCATCTTGTCTGCTTCAAAAAAAATTCCTAATGTCTCTACAATACTTATAAGAAATCTTTCTCAGATTCCAGTATATACTGTTCTGAAAGTACGATTCAGAATGCTACAGTCTAATTAGGGAAAACTGTTGTACTATGAGATTTAACGTGTTTAGCAAGCATGAAATAGTAATTATATCTACGTAAAGTTCGCATCTGGCTACTTCTCACACAGGCGTAAAGATGAACACAACAGGGAAAGAGTATAAAAGACCCTTTATTTATCACAACAGGACCCTTTATTTATCACAAACTGTACACTAGAAGGTGCGGACTTTCGTGCTTTCACAAAAACATCGTTCACATGCGGTGAGAACTTGAAATGGAATTTAGTAATAAATTTAACGGTAGAATTGTAGTGCTTGACTGCAGAATTCAATTTAAACTAACAGGCTGACTCAGAAACCTACGCCGGCGATATACTAACTAGATGGCCAGAATGCGTAGCCGCTACTAAGATTAGCTCTGGAAGACAAAATAGAAAACGTGCGCTTTATCTGAACTTTTTGATTCGACAGTTTAACTACTCTCGCTCAGCTACTTAATTAGCATCCCGCAAGGAAATGGGCCCACCAAAGTGAGCGATAAAGTCGCTGAACGCTGGTAGTTTCGGTCCGACGTTCGAACCTCGCGAACGGGCTGGCTGCATGGGTGTTTTCGTGGTTTTCCCCATGTGTAACGTGTATACGAGCCAGTTTCCCTTAGAAAGTCCTCCACGAAGGCATCCCTCCGCTTAGGCAGATAGCCCTAGTGTGCTTTGCCATAGTTAAATACACCACCATACCACCCGCAAGGAAATGCGATGGGAAATAAGAAAATTGAGGAAAGACTCAAAACTTAAAGTATCTGTTAGTACAACTAAACAGGACATGGAAAAGCCTGTTATTGCGTCACGCGTTCATGGTGATTTTATACTATACTAAGAGAATTATTTCAGAATAATGGAGACATCTTGGTTTGTCTTTCAAAAGAAATTGAATAAAACCAACCAGTTTTTAAAAACTTACCTGAAGAAAATCTGATCTGTATCCCCTTCGAAGTAAATTCGTTCTGTATATATACACCAATCCTAAACGCTTGCACCAAAACTTAATTTTTCATTTCAAGTATGCTTCATATTATCAGCAATTTTTCTTAAACGTCCCCTAAGGTTCACCCCCTTCATTCTTGTTTAATATCATGAAACAAAATAATAGTCTTCAAATGCAAGATCCCAATTTCTTTAAAGAAAGATCAAGGGCACTTGGAGTGCAAATAAAACAATGTTAATAATTTCATTTTTTATAATACCAAGCGAGCTGTGCTAAAAGCTCGCACACTCCCCCCCCCCCGAAAGCCAAATAATCAGTGAAGCGTTTTCTATTGTAATATTCAGGTGGCAAAGAACAGACGCTCATCTCTAAAGTTCTTATCAGTGAAGGAATGAGAGGTGGTTGCTTCACAAAGAAGAAATTGATTTGAAGGCAATATTAGCCAAATATAATTCAGACCAGTTTTTGAAATGTGATGGCCCTTATCCAGCTTCTTTGTTATCAGGACAAGGACAATATGTGTTTACTAACACGCAGTCAACTTTATATGCGTGTGCATTCACCAATGCATAATCTAATCTAATCTAATGCGAATAACAATGTCTAATGAGTCTAATGCGTTTGCTTGCTACGCTATTAAAGTACAGTAAGTTTATTTCAACAATGATCGTAAGCAATAATTTTAAACGGAGGTAGTTTTACACATCTTTCTGTTGGATAATTTGTGCTGGCCAAAATGTAATTTCGATTTTTTATTATGAAATAAAACTAAATTTTTTCCATGCAAAAATTAAATTTAATCAGTCAAATATCTTAAGGCTTTTGAAAGAATTATCTTTTTGGTATCCTCATGATTCCGCGTTCATAGAACTTGCACATTTTAATTTTATAACAAGTATTTAAATTTAATTCATCCTTCCTGTTTACTTCCACGCCTATCGAATTAATTTCCATCTTTTCGTTGCCCTGCGTTGGTCAATACACTTTTTTTTGTCGTCGGAAGAGTTCGGTCGCTAAAAACGCAGCTAACCTATAACTGTTGTAATTCTTATTTTAAAGCTTATCTGTATTCCTGAATTATTAATAAATGTTTACGTGTAAATGTTTTATTATTATATTTTTACATTTTGATTTGTGTAAACTGGAAGTAGTTGAATTTATTAAAGTTATTTCAAAACGTAACTTCTCCCTCCGGCGCCATTTGATTAACGGCCATTGAACACTTCCCTACCAGAATGAGTTTTTAGAATCCAGTTAAAAGCAAATGAGGAAAAGAAGAGTATTTAAGTCAAGTTTAACTGATTTCGACCGAGAGAGTTACGATTCCTGAGTAGCGCACGTTTGCCTTTGGGCTACGTCTCTCTAAGCTATTGTTACGATCGGCCGTATTACGTGGCTTTTGATAGTTTGCTGGCTAATTTAATATTAAGGGGCAACTAGTTTAGAACTATGTGAGCTTCGGCTAAATCTCTTTACTTAGTCATTAGTTAGCGCTTATTTCTTACATTTTGAGTTTAAGCCCAAGTGCAGGCTTTGCTGTACGACCTAAGAAAGGGACTGATTGTTAATTTTATTCTGAGTAAATAAAGTGTAATTAACCCTTCTTTAGTTTACGTTTCTGTTCTCGGACTTAAGAAATTATTCGCTTTGTAGTTCACTAGATTCCTCGACGCTTAATTTGACAGAATAAAAGACAGGATTTTTATAAGCTTCTAGTCTTCAGCAGCAAAAAACTCAACCAAGTGCGTTTTGAAGTCATCGTTATTACTGAAATTTTTAGCATTTAAGAAGTTTTTTAAACTTCAAAATAAATGATAATACGATGATGTAAGCTCGGTAATTTCGTACGAATTGCTAAAGATAAGTGGGGCCTCGCATTATCGTGATGGAACGCGATTCCTTTGCGATTTGTTGGTTCTGGCCTTTTCTTTTTGGTCGCGTCTTCCAGTTTCACAACTTGGCGGCATAAATATCTAAGTTGGTGATTTGGTTGCTTGGAAGTATTGCAAAATGCGCAACACCTTCGTAAACCCACCTAATTGACTGCAAGACCATTTTCTGATGCAATTAAACTTTCGGTATGATCTGTGTTGATTCATGGTGCTTGAAAATATGATATTTTAAGATTAATGTTATTATAGACGATCCACTTCCTATCACCAGTGATAGTTCTTAAAAAAATGGTCGATTGCAGCGTCATTGATTAGCTATTGATTGAATATTGGTTATCTGCGTCATGTGAATTTCTTTCGATTCAAGCGGAACCCAAATATCGAGATTCTTAACGAGTTCGAGATACCTTATGTGATTTTCAATTGTTGTGTGTGATACATTTAATTTTTTGTAATTTCTCGCACATTTCTATGAAAAATCGATTCAATTATGGCCTTTAATTGTTTCACCGTCATCTTCAGAAGGTCGGATAGAACTTTGGTCATCTTCAAATGAAAACGTCTCCAGAACGAAATTGTTTAAAGCAATTCTAACATATGAGTTCTGTTAAGAAAAATAGATACCACTAACTTCGCATATCCTCTTTTTGAGCCTCATTCGCTTTCTTACCTTTCAGAAAATAAAACAAAATGTAAAATGTGTCGAAAATGTCTATTTTTGCTGCAAGTCATGTTAAAATTAGCAGTAAACTAACAGTAATAATAAAAAATACGTGAAATTTGTTTCTGTAACAGCTTATAGGATCAGCTACCAAATCTTAAAAGGAAAAAAATATAAGATCGGCAGACAATAATAAAACGAACATAGCGCTATCTGTTTGTACAAACCGACATTACCTTCTTGCAAGCATTTATTCCCTGTTTAAACACAAACATGCTTGTTATTACATTCATACCAAATAGACTAACATATTTATGCAAGGAAAGATAAAATATCACATATTAGCTTGATATAAAATGCAGGTAAAAGACGAAATGTTCCATTAACTAATATTGGTTATAATGTGTTTAATTCATTAGGGAAAGGCTGACCTAACAATTTATCACTAAAATCGAGGGTCTAAAGCCTATTACCAAATTAAGGCAAATGGAGAGTTTAAAAATATAGCAATATACTATAAGGCATTTCTCCCTGCCTTCTTAGCAGGCCTTCGTAGTGTAGTGGTCAGCACGCTGGGCGCGTATTCCAGAGGTCCGTTCGATTCCCGGCGAAATGCGTTGCTCATTTTTCACATCTCCTGCTTCGGGAAAAAATCCTAATGTCTCTACAATACATGCCATAATACAATAAAAGTAATAAAAAGAAACAAGAAAATTTCTCTAGTTATAAATATACAGTTCTTACCAAATAATTATAAAATGCTACAAATACAAATATTAATGAAAATTATGGAACACTTATAATAACTAACAAAATTATAATTAAAATGCATAAATATATACAAATATATGCAATAGACACAATGCACGCAATGTTCACAATGTTTGGATTTTGCTTACAATGCAAATTGAAATTGAATTTTGCATTATCATTTACACTACTCATAATACAGAACTCAACATCATCAAGCTCGTCAACTTTAAATGTAAATAGCTGTAGACTGCATTGATGTGGCATTAAACTTTGCTGTAACATTCCAACGCTTGAACAAATATCTGAGAGCAACCTTTACTTTGTTTCCATTTCATCTCGAAGAATGAATTATTCTGTGATTAATCGGATTTTAAAGCTAAATACATTATTTCTGGGGTGAATCTCAAGAAGAAATATTGTTTCGATGTCAGTAAAGCAGAAGAATAGGTCTCATGTTAGATGGCAGAGATTTTCAAGCAGAAGTCTAGAAGAATAGAATCGATTCTTGATTGATTGATAAGCTATCTTGATCCACCTCTTATAATGCTTACCAAAAAGTGTTTTCTTTTTCTCTGTCCAACAGTTTGGGATAAATTTCAAAGCATATTATTATCTGAATCGAATACTCAGATTAATGAAATGGTCTTCAAATTATCCTGATTTAAATTCCTGAAAGTTTCTCTGGTGAGGATTTGTTGAAAATAGGTGTTCAATAGAAATCCTTTAACTATCAGAAACCTCAAAAGTGCTATTGCAAATGCATTTCAAGTAATTTCAGGTCACGTTATATAAACGTTTGAAGCCAAATATCGGCAGTTATTGTTCGTAGATGATAAAGCATTCAGAGACTAATTAACTGAAGATCATTTCATTTAAGCAAACCAAATTAAATTACCTTGTCTAGTTATTTTCCTTGTCCAGTTGTCCACTTATTCTCATTTAAAATCGGTTTTGCCCTAATGAAGACACGGTATTGTTTCCACAAAAAGTTATTGTGCAATTTCGCGGAACCCAAACACTGCAATGTAACGCAGTTCTTTAATTTTAAGAAACCATTATTCCTAAGACATCTCTTTTAATTTTAGTAACGCCAGTTTAAAAAAAAAAAATCTTTGATTCTAGGCAAGTAAACTTCTGGAAATGAAACGCTAAAATACACTTATCAAATAACGTTTAGTGAAAGAGTTAGATTTGTTAACAAAAATAACTTATCTATTTAAATTAAAAACTTAGGAAAATTAATTTCTTCGAACTTATTAATAAATTGGAAAAATCTGTACTTTTTAAAATACTGCAACGTTTAGATGTGAACAGAAAATATATCACAAAATTGAAGAAATGCGTTACTTCTGCTAATATTGTAAAATTATAGAAAGACATTTTTCATAAATTACAATCAATACTAAATTTTCTAAATTATGCTTTGATTTTGAGCATCAATGAATGTTTATAATAGTGCATACACAATAATATATTATTGCATATATATATAATATTATACATATATATATATGTGTGTGTGTGTGTGTGTGTGTGTGTATTATATTGCTTATAATTATGCATTTATTATCAATTTCTCATTGTCTGAATTGTGACTATTCAGCATATACGAAAACATAGTTTACACTAGAAAATATTAATATTATTAGTCCAAAGGGGCTTTGTCGCTGAGGGAGTATTGTTTCGTTTTGCGATTTTGCGTCGAATCACTCTGAATGTCCGTTTCACTTTTCAAACTGTTGCCACCAAATATTATCTCCCTGTATTATATTTGAAGAAATTAAATAATGAAAAATCTGCATAAATGTACGTATGTGTTCTCGCATTGTGATAAAACAACGGTACCTAGAGCCATCCAATTTTAAATGACGTAATCCTACTGTAATATGGACATCTGGAAGCCCAAATTTGAAATTTGGAATTTGTTTTATTATCGATTTATTATTTTGCAAAACTTTAAGGAATTTTTGATTAACAAACTCAAGGATTTCAAAGCGAGCAATGGGAACGTTGTACAGAAAATACACATTTATCTCCAGCGCGTGAGACTGTGTATCGGAAATTCTTAAGATATGCTTAATTTAAAATTATTTTGCGATATTGCTCTTGAACTGAATTTTATGGTTTAAGCGCAAAGAACATAATATTTTAAAAACAAAGGTAACACAAAAAATGTTTTAAAGAACACCCCTTTGGACGTAATTTAAAATCTGAAACCCTTCAAATTCTCTCTCTCCCTTTTTTTATTCATGTATTCATTCTATTCAAGGTGTATCAACAACCAAATGAATTCTGAAGAGAGCTGCTGAACAGTAAACCTGGCATCTTATAGCTAAAATCATAGCGCTTCCTTCTAACAGTCATTCTATTCCTTTCAATAATTTTACGCTATTTTTACATCACTGTACTTAGCCATATTATTACATCACTGTAGTTAACCGTATTCTATTACTCATGTTTTAATTTAATGCATTTTTTCGGAAGAATACTAAAGCCTTCAAGTGAAAAGTGGGTGGTCTTATAGCTGAATACTTACTGAGATTGGACAAAAATATGGAAACATCGAAATAAAAACCTATTGATGTGACTAATAGGATGTAGGAAAAACATTGCCATTCAAAACAACTTTCAGTCTTCTCGGAATGTATAAATAGAGGTCTTGCATGCTTTCCAAGGAAATCTTGCACCCTTCTTCCTGTAAAACGCTGGCACATTCAGTTAACGATGGTGGCAGTGAATACCGCTTACACCCACAAATAAACAAATAGCCAACAAAGGCAGAATAATATTGATATCTGGTGGCTGTGGCGCCATGGTAGATGTAAAAGTTCACCCTGGACCAGTCCTAGACGATGTGGGCTGAGTGAGCAGGAGCTCTGTCGTCTTGGAAAAAGGCATCCTCATTGGGGAATAAAATTTGTACAATGAGATGGATGTGATCAGCCAAAATAATCACATAATCATTGGCAATAACGTAACCTTGTACATTAATGATAAATCCCATGGGAATATCACAATATAGCTGCCCAAACCATGACCTCCGTCATGTTTCTGTGTCAGCAGCAAACAACGTCTATCATACGCTTGGGAAGGTGTTCGCCAGACGTAAACTCGCTTAGAAGTCGGAAACAGCATGAAGAATGACTCATCCGATTAAATGACCGTGTTCCTTTGCTCTACAGTCGAGGTTTCATGACTTTGGCACCACTTTCTCTTCTTACAGGCATTTTGATCATTGATGAATGCCTTTTGAATTGCACAGCTCGCCCAAAAATACCCTCCTTGCGAAGCTCCATTCGTACTATTTTGGTGCTGATAGGTTTTGTGTGTGCGCCATTCAGTTCAGCAGTCACTTTCGCGGCTGTAGTTCTCTTACTTTTCATCACAATTGTCTTAAATACTCATCTGCCATGATCAATCAACACACATTTTCGTCCGCGTTGTGATTAGCGGACGCAGTTTTTCCCGTTTCCCTGTATGAATTAATAATCTTAGATACTGTGCCTCTTGAAACATCAAACGCTCTAACTATCTTGGTTACGGAAGCACCCACCATACGAGCCTGAAAAATTTGCCCACGTTCGAATTCATTTAGCTCCGGCATGATACACTCATAACTGCACAGAGCACTATCTCGATAAGGAATGACACTTGCAACGTGTGGAGGATGTTAAGGTGGCGTTAGGAGCACACACATCGGTGCCACCAACAGCTTCTTCAAGAATAAATATTTCAGTTCAAACATGCATTTTAAGAGTAGTATCCGTATTTTTGCCCAACCCGTGTGTAACGTAGTGTTCTTATAATTTAATGTTTTCAGAAAATCTACACAAGGAAAAGAATAAATAAAAACTGTCTTTAATTCCAATGTTGAAAATTTATAAATAAAAAAACTATCTTTAATTACGATTTTGAAAGCTTAAACGTTTGTGACTGCAGAACAAAGCCCATTAACTAGTTTTTCTGTTTGTTAAGCTTTAAAGAGTACCTATTATCACTAATAATATCCTTATCACTGATAAATTTAAATAATATAATAGAATGTGACTCCTCTTTGACGCTAACACTCATAATTCCAGAAAACATTTGGCCTTCTGTGAAAATGGTCTTTTCAGAAAAACCAATAAGTCAGTGGTTGAAATTATTCTTTGTACGAGAGATTTATTTTATTCAAGGCTTTTTCACCTGCTAAAGAAAAATAGCAAGTGTAAATGTGCATGTTGTTTTATTAATGCATAGCATATTAACCCTCTAAGCGGCAAGGCCGTATATATACGGCCTAGAATATTTATTGTGATATCTGTAAGAACGTACATATTAAAATATGTCAACAAAATTACGGCAATATATCAAAAGAAAACAAATCCAGGTATGAAATACCAGGAGAGGTTTTGCATTAAAATCAAAACAATAATTTGTTCTCATAGTACTTTTGGGAAATTTGTGCTTTCTTAGCGAAACCCTAGCCGCCCAGAGATCGAAAGTAATTATAAATTACTTCATAACCAATTTGGTAAAATCAAAACAAAGTTAAATAAAATTTTACAATATAATTTTTGTTAGTGAATTTGAAAGTATTTATTAATATAGTCATTCGTTGACGTCCGTCAGTCTCCTCTGAGATAAATACAAGCAATAAATATCTTTGCAAAACGTTAATCATGCTATTAAACTTCCATTTTTCGTTTGCAAACATTTCAATCTAAGGAAATATTTAAGATTTTTGATTTTATATTTTAAAAACCATAATTTAAAATATTAAATTACCAATTCCAAACCGATATTTCAACTTTCCGATTTGTTATACACTAGTGTGCAAAATTAAGATAATTTGCAAATTATGTCTATTTTTACGAAACGTATTGAATCAAAAGTACTAATTATGCCACCGAAGAAATATGCAAATATTCAAATACGCAAGCATAACACGTGCGTGTCTGCGGAGCTGTGATTGTAATATACTACGAGGGATATAATACTACGAGAGTTTTTGCGATTTGTGTGCTTGTAATCCTTTACGACATTTGCCGTGTTTCTCACAGTAGTTCAGTAAATTTTATACGGCAAAATTTGTAGCTACGAATGTATATGTTTGAAATTAATCAATTTCTTGACTTATTTAATAACTTCGGACGAATGGTAATATATTTAGGAGAGAAAACCTTTTTAATTAACAACTGTAACAGACCTATTTAAGTGTAATTGAACTATTTTATTCACGCCATGAACTCATGAACTGTAACCGAACTATTTTATTTAAACGCCATCTCGTGGCGATATGAAAAAACGTCAGTCGAACTCCAGCCGCCATGATGTTAGTTTACTATGTCTCTGTTATTCAACTGTTTGATGTTCCATTTGGTATATGTTTCATTTTTATGTATATTTCTTTTGTTTGTAACCGTTCCTGTGTGCTCTGTTAATAAATCCTTTTAAAGCTAGCCAGCATTAGTGTCTGTTGAGGAACGGCTACATCACATTGGCGCCCAACTAAATTTGAATCCAAAATGGCGCAACAAAATGTTTAGAATTTCTGTTTGGCTTTAACAAGCTCTTACGCCCGAATTTAACTTTTAGTTGCTGGAGATCGGCTCAGTTTCTTTTCAGGTGTGGACTACTGGTCAAATATTCTGGAATTAAAATTGTCATACCCTGCTGCTAGCACATCGAATCATCAACTGGACAATTTCAACGGAAAAGATAAGTTTCGTTTACATTATCGTTTAATATGAGTTTAAAGTTCTTTTAAACTGATTATTTATTATAAGCTGCTTCTTAAAGCAAATGTAAATTCTTTACTGAAATCTCATTTATTGATACTACATAAGAGTATTAAACGAAAGCAAACGGCTTTCTGTTAACCAAACGTTATTTCTTGAATTGTAATTTGTTATTTTAAAATGTTAATGCGCATAGTAAATTAATTTGTGAATAATATTGTTTCACTGAATACATGTTTTGATCTTAAAGTTTGAATATATTCATGGACGCTGTTCATTAGAATTTATTAGTTTCGATTCTGACATACAGCAGCAGATGTTTCCCCCCCCCCCGCGGAAATGTTTAGACTAGCGATGATTTATGATGTGTTTACGTCAAATCTTTTATTATTTTTATTTTCTTTGAGTGCTGTTGTTCCTTATTAAATGTTTTATTCTACATAAAATAAAATATTGTACTTGTTGATTTATTTTTCGACGAACATTTTGAGAAAATGATTATAGTATAATACTTTAAGAAAATACGATTGTTTTCCTTTAATGAATGCATGTCTTGAAAATATTTCTTGAAGCGAAAGAAAATAATTATGAATAAAATCGAATGACTATTTAAATAAAGTAAAAGAGTTACTAAGTGTGTGTTGCTTAATCAGCTTAATATTTTGTTAAGATTAAGATTTCGAAGAATTCAGCTTAAATATAAAAGCTTATGGTAAGACATTTATGTATGTTTTGTATGTTTTGCTAAGTAGTAAACAATTTTTGAGCAATTTATTATATGTTATTTTCTTGATACAAGTTGAATTTATGAGGGCATTTTATGATATTTTTACGACTCCGAAATAATAAACTTTGTGAGTATTATTGTTTACATTTATAAATACTGTTTAATAGTGGTATATAAATGTACGACTAACATTGTTTACATTCATACATGCTGTTTAATAGAGGTATATACATACCTTGCCAAAGCACGAAAAGAGGATTTAAAAACTCTCGCTGCAGAACTGGGTTTCACTGTAAATGACACTATGCGAGTAATAGATCTTAAAGATCTTATTGTCAATTCTGACACTTATGATGAGGCTTTTACCAGGAATCTTCTGGAAACTTTAATCGAAACTAGACAACAAAAACAACGTGAAAGCAACGATCTGGAGACACGTCAAAGAAAAGAACAAGAACTTTTATTAGAATTGGAACGTTTAAAATTAAACCTGGCAGCTGCTAGCTCAAACCCTAACTATGCCGCCTTTGCTTCAAATGCAGCTATTGGAACAAATATTCAACACCTAATCCCTAAATTTACAGGAACTTCTGACATTGCAACCTACCTGCAAATTTTTGAAAGACAATGTGAGAAAGTTAATATAAAACAAATAGATTACATCACTCATCTCCTACCTCTTCTGCCTATAGACATTTCGCAAATTATTTTAAGAGAACCAAAAGACAAATTAGAAGATTATTCTTACATCAAGAATATTCTGCTACAAAGATTCAAATTAAATGCTGAATCATTTCGAATTAAACTTACTACACACCAAAAACACCCTGGGTCCTTATGGAAAGATTTTGCTTACGAATTAAACAATTATCTCGAAGAGTGGCTTCATAGTCTCGATGTTACAGACTTTGAATCACTCAAAGACTTGGTCCTGACGGATCAGCTTAAAAGAAGAGTCAGTAGTAACGTTAAGGAGCATTTTATTGATACTTGGGGAAAAATAAAGATTTCATCTGAATTAGTACAGAAATTGGATGATTATGAAGCTGTACGTGTTAAAAATACGAACTATAAAACTCAACTTCCTGGCAGGCGGAACTATTCTTACAAATCGACTAATCCATCCAAACACAAAGTGGAAAATCGAACAAGTGACATACAGGGAACTCATAAAACCTTTTTAAATCGTGGTCAGCAACAAATAGAGGAAAAGCGACCTCCTTTAACATGCTATGGGTGCGGAAAAACTGGTTTTATCAAGTCTAAATGTCCAGACTGTAACCCCCCCAAAGACTTCAAATTCATCAAATTTTGGCACTATCCAAATCCGATCCTGTTTATCTTCCACTCGGACTGCTGTATTTCGAATTAGTACTGGTGGTGTTTCCGGTACAGCTTGTAAGGATCTTAAGTTTTACTAACGTTTATTTTATTTTAAATCTTTACTATCACTTCTTATTTTCTACTTCCGGCCAGAATTATAAGCGTGAAGGTTTTTATGCAAAGTTTGTCTGGCGAACGCCAAGTATTTAAGTTGTGGCCTTTTGCCAAGCGAGAGAGAGGAAGCAGTGAGTCAACGCAGGCCGCTTACCTTAGAAGTTACGCAGTTGCTGTTTGACTTCCAGGCCAGAGGTTTTAATCCTCTTGATAAATTAAACGTATTGTAGTGTTCACAGACTCTGTGCTACATACGCTTCCTGTTATTATAAGGCCAATCTTCCACGTGTATTATTCTAAAGTTAAATTAGAGTTTAGTTTTATTTTTATACTTTTACGTTAGACCCCAAGTGGCGGGTCAGTGTATTCCGAAGTACGAAAGTTATTGTATATAGAGAAAAATAAAAGGGTTTTGTATACCCTTCGTCTGTATCCTGTCTACTTACCACAATTAGTGAACATAGCTTTAGTAAGCTCTCTGTTCCGAGACAGGTCCTTGTATGTTCCCGAAGAAGGTTAGAAGGAACATTGACCCTGATAGTGGCGCCCAACGAAGAAGAATAACCATGGCCGAGTTTCAAGAAGAACCTGTGCTGCCTGCAGAAACGGCTCAGAATCCAGAAATGCCAGCTGCCGCCCTGGAAGGATTTGGTTACATCGTCCAGACCATGCTCGCTTCGATGAAACCAGAAGCAACATTTAACGGAAACTCACCGGTAACCAGTTTTTTGGAAAAATTGGATGACCACTTCATGCTCTACCCCGTGCACGAGTTTCAAAAAGTTACCTTAGCTACCAGCGCTTTGAGGGGCCAAGCGCTTAACTGGTTCAAATGTATAGGCAGAAGTCTCTTGGGTCAAGCAGGAAGTCCCACCTATACTTACGAAAATTTCAAGACTGCCCTACTAAAAGCATTCCCTGTTGTAAGGGATCGTGCGAAATTAGAAACGGAACTTTTCAGTATATATCAACAAAGAATCGAAAACCTCTCGAGCTTTATTTTAAGAAAAATTCACGTTTTCAAGCTCTTGTATGGAAACCGTCCGGATCCTGAAATAATTCAAGTGATTTTGCCGAGGTTACTGCCCCAAGTGCAAGACTTTATTGAATTAAGAAATCCGACTACACTGGAAAAGTTATTTGAGCTAGCAATCCAGTTTGAAAGTAGAAGAACGGCGGACGTCGAAAGAAGACGCCAATATCAACAGCGAAACCAATTTGGTACGCCAAGACTCCAGCAAACTCAAGAACACGGCTACGGAGAAAAAGCGAATCAGTGGGCAAGGAAACCCGAGCATTCAAAAACAGCCGGCGAACGTCGACAGTTCAATAGCAATCCAGAAAAAAAGTCTCAAGGCCAGGGGAAAAAGAAGGAAAGAACGGAAATGCAAAATAATTTAAACTAAAACGGATTTCTGCTGACGAGAGGGTGCGGAAATCCGAAGGCCACGAAAACCCCTCTTCCTACAAGTTAAATACAGTAATGGTGAAAAATTTGACTCTTCCGAAGATTGAAGTCTTGGTGAATAATATCCCAGCCACCGCACTCCTGGATAGCGGCGCGCAGTGTTCCTGTGTGGCAGAAGAGTTTTTTAGGAAGTATTTTCGCAAATACCGCATATATAATGCGGATAATACGATATGCGTATATAATGCGCATATCGTATTATCCGCATTATATATGCGGTATTTGCGAAATATATATAATGCGGATAATTACCGCATATATAATGCGGATAATGCAAATACCGCATATATAATGCGGATAATTGTCAGCGGCGCAAGGAGAAAAATGTAAGTGCGTAGGTAAAGTACCTTTGTATATCCGTATCAAGGACGAACAAATAAAGGTGATGTTTTTTATAGTAAAGAATCTGCAAGCACATTTAATTTTAGGAATAGATTTTCTTTCAGAAGCCCAAGCTACGCTGGATTTTAATGAAGCGTCCCTTAAGCTGACAATGAAACCAGTTCGTACTGAAAACGCTGAACCGCCGATGTTAAAACTTGACCACCTGCCTAATGACGAGCAAGATAGAATCCGACAAGTGGTAAGTGAATTTGCTTCGTTATTTAGTGATATTCCAGATTTACTCAGGTTACTAACCATAGTATTGACACCGGAGATGCAATGCCAGTTCGCCGAAAGACCATACCGGTATGATAAAAATAAGGAAAAAATTATAGAATGGCATATTACCGATATGCTACGTAAAAAGATCATAACGCCCATCTCAAGTAGTTATGCTAGCCCGGTGGTTTTATCTAAGAAAAATAATGACTATCCATTGGCACATCCAAAAAGGTGGAGATTCGCTATTGATTACCGTAAATTAAATTCCATAACGAAATATCCGGTATATCCGTTACCGATCATAGAAGAAATTTTAAGGAACATAAAATCAACCAAATTTATGACGACTTTAGACTTAACGACTGGTTATTTTCAAATAGGGGTGAGGCCTGAGAACGTGCCTAAGACTGCGTTTATAACCAAGTCTGGCACTTATGCATTTTTGCATATGCCGTTTGGTCTTTCAGGGGCCCCGGCAACATTTCAGCGATGCATGGACATTGTGTTCAGACCTGTTCTTGGAAAGTCCACATTTATCTATTTAGACGATATCATTATTACTAGTGATAATCTCGACCAACATGTACAGGATTTAAGACAGGTGTTTTCTTTATTAAATGAGGCCGGTCTAAAAGTTAATGTCGAAAAGTGCAAATTTGCAGCCCCTGAATTAAAATATTTAGGTTACAAAATATCTCAAAAAGGGATCGAGACAGATGAATCAAAAATAATCGCTGTACAAAAGTATCCGACTCCAAACACGGCAAAGAAGCTCTCTTCTTTTCTAGGACTTTGTTCATATTATAGGTCCTTTATAAAAGATTTTGCGGCTATCGCTGAGCCATTGTTAAAATTAAAAAGGAAAAAGGCAAGATTCTCGTGGACGGCCGAAGCCAATAGTGCTTTCGAAAAATTAAAACAAGCATTAACGCAAGCCCCTGTGTTGAAATTTCCTGAAAAGGATGAGAATTTAGAAATTTCAGCGGATGCTTCGGATTATGCGGTAGGAGCGGTACTTTCGCAAAATCAGCAGCCCGTGGCATTTTTTAGCCGAACTTTAAATCAAACACAAAGAAACTATTCCGCGACCGAGAGAGAGGCACTTGCAGTTCTGTTAGCAGTGCAAAAGTTCCGAGTCTATTTTGGAAAGGCGCCGATAACAGTATACTCTGATCATGCGGCGGTAACTAGATTGTACTCAGGGAAAAATTTATCCCCAAGGTTAATAAGATGGGCACTCAAGCTGCAAGAATATAATCTGCTAATCAAGCATACCCCTGGAAAGGAAAATATCGTAGCAGATGCCCTATCAAGGATTAAAATAGACGAACAAGGCAATACCGTAAAGATGGCAATGCTTACAGCATGTACAATAAATTCCCGAGAAACTGTAATAACCGAACTGGGTAAGGATCCTGAGTTTGGAAGCATTTATGAGTATTTGAAGGATCCTGAAAATTTTAGCCACCAAGATATTGTGGCGATAAGAAATAGGGCGGCCCATTACGAACTAATAGATGGTCTATTATTTTATACAAAAACTACGAATTCCAACAACGAATTTTGACCTGTTATCCCAGCTAGTCTTAGATTAAATATCCTGCAGGAGCTCCATGACAGCCCTTTAGCTTCTCATGCTGGTATTCGAAAAACTATCCAACCCGTACGCGAGGCAGTCTACTTTCCTGAACTGCAAAAGTTAACAAGGGCGTATGTCCAGTCCTGCCCAACATGTCAAGTAGTTAATTATATTAATTTCCGCCCGGCCGGGTTTCTAAATAGTATTAAATCCGAATTTCCAAATGAAATAATTGGCATCGATTTATTGGGCCCTTTCCCAAAAAGTCAGTTAAATAAATGTCGCTATCTCCTTGTTATGGTTGATCATTTTAGTAAATGGACCGAAATTGTTCCCTTAAAACGAGCCTCCGCGAAATTAGTTACTGATTCTATTTTAAATAAATATATTTTAAAATACGGGGCGCCCCTAAAAGTTATATCGGATAATGGTCCTCAATTTGTAAGTAATATATTTGAAGACATGTGCCAAACCTGGGCATACGTCATTTAAAAATGGTCCCGTATCGGCCGCAATCAAATATAGCGGAACTGGTCAATAGAAATATAGTGAAAATTATCCGTAGTTATGTTAAAAAGTTTCATAAAAGCTGGGATAACTATGTCAATGAATTTTCTTTCGCCCTTAGGACCGCAAAACATGATACAACGGGCAAAACTCCTGCTGAGTTATTTCTAGGCAGAAAGATTATAACGCCGTTAGATAAATTATTCTATGTGCAACAAAGAGCCCCAGAATTTAAAATGGGTGATATAGAAAAATTAATTAAAGAAGCAAAAAAAAAGAATACTGAAGTAGCACAGAGAAAACAGAAGCTTTATTATGATTTGAAACGACGGGGAGTAACTTATAAAGTAGGGGATGAAGTTTTAAAAATTAAGCATTCACTTTCTTCAGCACCAGAAGATAAAACTGCCAAATTTTTTCCACGATTTGAAGGACCATATGTTATAGAAAAAATAACTCACGCTGTTGTAGTGTTAAAAGCCAGAAATGGTGAAACCTGTTCCGCAAACATTGATCAAATCAAGCCCTACTTCGATCCTAATAAAATGCAAATCTTTTCAGATCTTTTGCAGGATCCGGCACGGCAGACACCGCAGGTACAAGCTCCAGAGGTGGAAAAACGACAAGTACAAGGGCAAGCCAATGAGAGACAGAAGCAAGTGAAAAGAAAATTGCCTCGCGGAAAAATTGAAGGTAACAAGAAAAAGAAGCCGTTCCACCGTCCAGAAAAGAGAGTTCACGAACACCCCCAGAATGAAGAAGGGAGAAGGACGACGTATGTGAAGAGAACCAGGAGAAATGACGGCAACTATAACCCGGCTTTAAAACGGAAGATCTACTCATCCGACAGAACTCTCCGCAGCAAATGTCGCCGAACTGCGGAAGGGCCACCAGCGGTGTAGGAAAAGTTACAAGGAAAATTTGAACGGCCAGCAACGAGGTCCAAGCAGGAACACGACAGAAGTGTCCCGGTTCCGCCAAGACCAGGTGCCATCAAACGGCCAAGACCACAGGCAGAGGCGAAAAAGAAGGTATTCAAGGGTGATCGAACTGGAGGAAAAAGAAAGCTTCTAGAGGAAGAAACTGAGGGGCGATCCCGCACAAGAAGGAGGATAAATCAAACCAGAATCTGCGCTACCTTCCAGGACTGGGCTCAGAAAAGAATGTCCGAATATCACAAAGATAAGGAAAATTTTATGTTACTTGGCAAACTTAAGTTAATCTTTCATTCTTACTGCAAGTGGCAGATTTCAAGAAGTTTTACCTCATGCGAGGTCTACCTTTATCGCCAAAAGGGCGAGAAATGAGTTGTGACCGATTTTCTTATTATGTTTTTCAATTACTCGCGCGTAAAACTAAAGTTGATGTATAATAGCGTTGTGTAAAGACTTAAATATTGTAAAAAGTTATTGTATAAATTTTATTTAAAACATTCTAGCAAGAGAGAAGTTTTAGTCTGAAAGACTTTTTGAAATGTATTATTTCAATGTAGAAAGAATTGGCACTTGCTTTGAAAAGAATAGAAGTTAACAAGGTACTACTAATGTATGTTTTCAAATGTGTAAAATTAACAGCATGTTAATATGTTCTTATATACAATGTGAACTGTTATTTTAAATGTTAAGAAATACTGTGATATGATAAAAGTGAAAGTAATGCCAAAAATTTTAAACTTATTCGTGTGACTGTAAAAAGACCAAATTATGGTGAATATGTGTTAAAGTTTGAATGAATGTAGTTAGGCTCTCTGACGCTACACTTCAGAGTTAGCCACTTTCAGAATAGTACCTCAGGGTTTAGAGTTGAATATAAGGTGTGTTCTGTGGTCTTGTCATATTGAATTTTAACACGTTAGTGTTTTGATTGTAGGAGGCAGTGTTGAACATGTATACATAAACACATTCGTGTTTGGTGTTCTTTTACAACACATGTCAGAGAGCACGGGAAGAGATAATTAAAATAGTCATGAATGAAATAAGAATGTTAAGAGAAATATAAATATGCATGTTACTTGCCATTTCATTGTGTAACATTTCATTAAACTAGTTTTCCTTCCAGATCTCTGGAAGGAACCAGAATTGAATAAAAGCTCCTGTTTAGATGCAGTACAGATGAAAAAAAATTTTTTTGTATCCTGGGAGCTGCTATTGTACAAATTTCTTTCTTTTAAATTTCTAGTTTCTAGCGAAGTTATGTTTGTAAAAGATTAGCCTCGCGTTAGATTCTAGAGCTAAAAGTTTTCAACAAGGTCGTTTTAGACCTCAGTTTCAAACTAATTAACTCTGGCGGGAAGTATGTAAGGATCTTAAGTTTTACTAACGTTTATTTTATTTTAAATCTTTACTATCACTTCTTATTTTCTACTTCCGGCCAGAATTATAAGCGTGAAGGTTTTTATGCAAAGTTTGTCTGGCGAACGCCAAGTATTTAAGTTGTGGCCTTTTGCCAAGCGAGAGAGAGGAAGCAGTGAGTCAACGCAGGCCGCTTACCTTAGAAGTTACGCAGTTGCTGTTTGCCTTCCAGGCCAGAGGTTTTAATCCTAAAAGTATTGTAGTGTTCACAGTCTCTGTGCTACATACGCTTCCTGTTATTATAAGGCCAATCTTCCACGTGTATTATTCTAAAGTTAAATTAGAGTTTAGTTTTATTTTTATACTTTTACGTTAGACCCCAAGTGGCGGGTCAGTGTATTCCGAAGTACGGAAGTTATTGTATATAGAGAAAAATAAAGGGTTTTGTATACCCTTCGTCTGTATCCTGTCTACTTACCACAATTAGTGAACATAGCTTCAGTAAGCTCTCTGTTGCGAGTCAGGTCCTTGTATGTTCCCGAAGAAGGTTAGAAGGAACATTGACCCTGATAAGCTTTCGCCGACAGTGGTGCTAGTCACTCAATCGCAAGTGAATTCCTCTATCATATTCTGCAGAAACAAGATGCAGTATTTGAAAAGACAACACTAGAGGTGCCTTTCGCTGATGGTTTGGTATCTGAAAAAAGAGGTACTTCGCACCGAACAAATTATTCTTCTCGAAGGCAGAGAGTTCAAAACTCCGCTCCTAGTGTTGCCTGATGCCAAAAATAACTCGACTCTGTTAGGAATTGACTTTCTTCAAAAAGCTAAAATTGTTTTAAATCTTGCTGAAAATAGGTGGAACTTTTTTGATGAACCTCAAAGAAAATATAGCTTCGTGAAACCTCATCAATCCCAAGTACTGGAAGAAACCCCAGTTGTTGTAAACAACTGCCAACTACGAGAAAATGAAGGACAACAATTAACTACAGCCCAACAGCTTACAGCTGATGTATTGCTTAACAAATATCACACTGTCTTCAAAGTAGGGGGAGAAGCCACTCCATTCATTGAACACCATATTAACACAAGAAACAGCCTCCCTGTTTCAGTCCCTCCATATCGGATGAGCCCAAGTAAGAAAGAACTGTTGAAAAAGGAACTTGATTCCCTTCTAAAACAAGGTATCATAAAAGAATGTGAAAGCCCCTATGCGTCTCCTGTGGTTCTGATTCCCAAGGCAAATGGAAAATTACGTTTATGCATTGATTATCGTAACTTAAATGCTCAAACCGTTCCAGACACTTATCCTTTGCCACGTATAGATGATTTGTTGAGTGAAGCAAACCCGACACCTTATATGTCAACTATTGATTTGAGATCCGGTTATCATCAGGTGAGAGTAGCTGAAGAAGATCAAAATAAGACTGCTTTTGTTTGCCCTTTTGGTACATATAAATTTACCCAAATGCCCTTCGGATTGAGAAACGCTCCTGCCACTTTTTCTAGATTGATAGATAGGTTCCGTTCTGGACTTAATAATGTGTTTGCATTGACATATTTAGATGATATCATCGTGCTGTCATCTAGCTTCGAAAAGCACCTTTCTGACTTAGAACAAGTTTTACAACGTCTATCGTTATTCAAGCTCAATGCTAATCGTGAGAAGTGCCACTTCTGTTGTGAAAAAGTGAAATATTTAGGGCATTACATTACTAAGCAGGGTATAGCTGTTGATCCACACAAGACTGCTGCCATTGCAGAGATGCCATCGCCGAAAACTGTTAAGCAAGTGCAATCGTTCGTACAAACGTGTTCCTGGTATCGTCGATATATTCCAAATTTTTCTCAAATAGCCAAACCGTTACCGGATTTAACAAAGAAGAAAGCGCTGTGGAAGTGGGAAGCACAACAAGAAAATGCTTTCCAAGAGCTGAAATCCAAATTAATTAGCCCGCCGATTCTTAAGCAAGCTGATGGAACGAAGCCTTTTATCATTCGCACAGATGCTAGCAATGTAGCCATTGGAGCAGTGTTGCTACAAGGGGAGAAAAATGAAGAACACCCTATAGAATATGCCAGCCGCTTGCTGACTGCATCAGAACGAAACTATTCCACCATAGAAAAAGAAGCCTTAGCAGTAGTATGGGCACTCAACAAATTTAGAGGATATGTTGAAAGCCAGTCTATCACAATCACCTCTGACCACCAACCATTGAAATGGCTGATGTCTTTAAAGTCACCAACTGGTAGGCTCGCAAGATGGGCCTTACTAATCCAATCCTACAATCTGACTATCAATTACATTCCTGGACGATTGAACTTTATTGCTGATCTATTGTCTAGTCCTATTTGTGAACACTCAAGTACAGATTCTTGTCAAGTATGTGCTGTCTCTGTCGAAATCCCTACTATTAGCCCTGCAGAATTAAGACAATCACAGATAGAAGATGATGATCTTCGGAAGATCATCGAAACTTTTGAGAGTCCAGAGAAAGAAGCAGACTGTGCAACTTGGACTGGAAGAGGCTACGTTATGAACAGAGGAGTTTTGTACCGATATTCCCCTGATTCAGAAGAGGAAGAAGCTCAACTAGTTATACCTCAAAAAAGAAAAGCAGAAATCTTGAAAGAATATCATGATTCGCCAACGGCCGGTCACTATGGATCTGAAGGAACATTTTATCGAATAGCAAAAAGATACTACTGGGTTGGAATGAGAAAGGATATAGCAGAATATGTCAAAAGCTGTCTCGAATGCTGTCGTTATAAAGCCACTAATCAAAAACCGTATGCCTCTAAAGAATGTGAAAAGTACGGTACGTATCGTGTTCGTATTCGTATCGGTACGTAAACGTGTTCCTGGTATCGTCGATATATTCCAAATTTTTCTCAAATAGCCAAACCGTTACCGGATTTAACAAAGAAGAAAGCGCTGTGGAAGTGGGAAGCACAACAAGAAAATGCTTTCCAAGAGCTGAAATCCAAATTAATTAGCCCGCCGATTCTTAAGCAAGCTGATGGAACGAAGCCTTTTATCATTCGCTTACTTCAAACTCCAGTCTATGCTCAACGTTTTGAGACCTTGTGAACTGATCTTTTCGGTCCCCTTCCTGAAACACCGTCTGGTGAAAAATGGATTTTTATTGTGCAGGACTGTGCTACGAAGTGGACAGAACTATTTGCTTTAAAAGAAGCCATGGCCAGAGAATGTGCCACTATTCTTTTGGAGGTAGTCGCCCTTCGATTTGGGTTACCCAGGAAAATAATAAGTGATAATGGTACCCAGTTTACTAGTGCTGTTATGCAACAACTATGCTATATCTTGAACATTGATCAAAGTCTTACTCCTGTCTATCACCCACAATCTAACCCAGTTGAAAGGAAGAATAGAGATCTGAAACCACGTTTAGCAATACTTGTTGATAACGACCATCAGTCATGGAAGGCTAAACTGCCATTAATAAGGTTTGCTTTGAATACAGCCAAATGTGATTCAACTGGACATTCTGCTCCTTTTCTTCAATTTGCACGAGAGTTACGAACCTTAGATGATGTAAAGCATGATATAAAAGCCGTAATTGAGAACGTAATTTTGTTCCCAAAACTACTCCATATTTGAAACGTTTTGCAAGAAGTGTACAACAGGTACGAGAAAGAGTCGAAATGCATCAAGATAAGCAGAAACGATATGCTGACAAAAACGAAGAGAAATGCCGAAATTCGTTCCTGGAGATAAAGTTTGGGTCACCTTCCACCCAATCAGCAAAGGTCCACTGAAGAAAACTGCTAAATTCATGCCCAAGAGAGATGGTCCTTATGTGATAGTGATTACAAGATCTTCAACCACTTATGATATTGCCGATCCTCATGAACCAGACAAAATTCTCGGCAAGTATCATGTTTCAGCCTTGAAACCATATCAAGATCGAAATAAGCAAAACTCAGTTCGTGTAATTCCAGTGGTTCCCTTAAAGAAAAGAGGACGCCCGAAACGTGTAATACTACCCGAATCTGCACCTGTTGCACAAGGTGCTGGTGACGCAAAATCTACTCCTCGTCAAACTGGAGCCCGTCCATCTGATTTTCCGCCCGCTGCACAAAGTAGACAAATGTCAGTTCCTGACTTCTTGCCGAGACGTCTACGAAGTCAGAGGGGGAGGATCTAACAGACCTATTTAAGTGTAATTGAACTATTTTATTCACGCCATGAACTCCTGAACTGTAACCGAACTATTTTATTTAAACGCCATCTCGTGGCGATATGAAAAACATCAGTCGAACTCCAGCCGCCATGATGTTAGTTTACTATGTCTCTGTTATTCAACTGTTTGATGTTCCATTTGGTATATGTTTCATTTTTATGTATATTTCTTTTGTTTGTAACCGTTCCTGTGTGCTCTGTTAATAAATCCTTTTAAAGCTAGCCGGCATTAGTGTCTATTGAGGAACGGCTACATCACACAACGAACTTACATATTTAGCATTCTAAACATTAAAAAAAGAATAACATTCCATGCGTTATCGCGCTCAAAGTAATATACAAAACATCACTGTTGCCACAAAAAAATACATTATAATGAACATATTAAATTATTGCGTATTAACTGAGTTCGTGCACGTTCCTGAACATCCTCCCACCTTGCAATTTTTAGAAAATTGCAACGTATTCTCTACTCAGTTCAGAGATTCAGTCGATGAGGAACTTTTACTTGTCTTCCGACCCTAGTGGTTATGGGTCTGCCTATTGTAGGGGACTCAGTCAGAGGCTCAACTATCCTTAAGGTATCAATCTGACCATCCAGAGCTGTTGGTAATTGGGGGGAACTTCTAAGATCCGCATCTTGATCTGGATTTAACGAGACTTGATGCTGAGGTAGCTAAGAGGGACGAGTCACTTCTAAAGGATACAGGTTTTGGACGGGTCTTATTTTTTCTCCCTCAGCCGTTTTTACTTTTGCCACTCTATATGACCATCTGCACCTGGAAATACTTGGACAGCGAGTCCCAGTGGCCAGTTGATGCGCTTTTCCGGAGTTCCAATCAGCACCACATCACCCACCTCTAAAGTGTCTCCTTTTCGTTCTATGGACTAGCATGGCTAGATACTCATTTCTGAATCTCGAGCGTAAATCAATCCGAAGATTTTGTAAATACCGCAAGCGACGATTTAAACTTTTGCTGTCTATAGTATCCAGATCCTTTACTCAGTTCATCAGTTTCTAGTTCTGACTCTTCGGAGAGAAGCCATTTATCCGGCTCTTTTTTAAGCCAATCCGGCCACTCCCACCATCTGCTCTGAGCAACATTTTGGCATCGCACCCTCTAGAGGGAAGATCAGCTGTATTGCTTGAGTTTGGTACATAATGCCAGTCGTCCGGATTTGTGCATCTCCTTATTTCAACTACATGATAAGTCACAAAAACACTCCAGTGGGAGTCTTTTTTGATCCATGTCAGAACTACAGACGAGTCGCTCCAAAAGTACACTTGGCACTTTGTCAATTTAAGAGCGTCAATGACTTGACGGTACAGCCGAGTAACTACAGGATACCATCCCTTTGTCTTAAAAGTGATACAAAATATGCATATAAAGAGGAATTTTATCAAATTCCCCTTTATAAATATATTATTTATAATTTATAATTTGATATATAATATTTATATTATTTATAATTTGATAAAATTCCCCTTTATATGCATATTGCTATAAGTGTTCCAAGCAACTCTAATCTGGGAATAGTTACTTCTTTGGTAGGCGCTACTCTTGATTTATATAATACCAATTGTACTGAAGTTTTTCACTCAAAATATGCACGTAAGAAAATGCATGCTGCATAAGATACCTTACTAGCATCACTAAAACAATGTAGAGAGATAGAGCAGTCATCGAAGGGTCCAATCACAAGTCTTCTTAAAATTTTACAATAATTCAAGAAGTGTAGTCTTTTGAGCCAAGCCTGAAATTCTCTTTCTATACCTTGTGGAAGATTTTCATCCCAGGAAAGTTTCCTCTTCCATGTTTTTTGCAGAATGAGTTTTGGAATTGACGTGGTTGGACTTGTAAATCCGATGGGATCGAATATCCTCTGTGAGACTGACAGAAAAGATCGTTTCGTGTGGGCACTCTCCGAAAATGCCAAAGGGGTTAAATTGCAATAGATTTCATCATTCTCGGTGTCCCATGAGAGTTGCAGAATTGGAATAGGAACTGATAGGAAGTCATGCTTCTATCTTAGAATGGTGCAGCAGTCCACCCTCTAAGGTCAAAACCTCCTGAAGACATTAGAGTTTGGGACTCTTCTTTGAACTTGTCTACTTCTTCTTCGGTTTCGAAACTAGCTATACAATTGTCGACATAAAAGGATTTCTTCAATCTAAGTGCCGTTCCTCTTAAATCTTGTGGAGCATTATCCAAATGGTAAGAAATCGTTGCTCCCAACAGGAATGGACTCGAAGAAATGCCAAACACGACACGACAATGTCTGTAGGTAACAATCTTGGTTTTGTTTGAATCTTTCCACCACAGGAATTTCAAAAAGTCTCTGTCTCTAACACACAAACTGATTTGTAAGAAAGCTTTCCTTATATCGGCAGTAACACCAATTGCATGTTGCCGGAATTGTATCAAAAGTTTTGGAAGAATTTCTTTTAAATTCGGCCCCTTTTCGAGGCAAGCATTCAAGGAATTCTCATTTTCATCCTTCAATGATGCATCGAATACAGGTCGGACTTTCGTAGTCAGACTGGAATCCTTGATTACTGCTTGATGAGATGAATAGTGACCAGTATCACTATTATTTGGAGCTATTTCAATTATACCTTACTCGTGCCAGCCTTTAATAATACCATCATATTCTTCGAAAAATACCATCTTCTGCAGTCTTCGTGTATTGGCGAAAAGTCTTTTTTCCGCTTTATCTTTATTATCTTCAAGAATCCGATGACTATCCTTCCAAGGCAAACAGACTTTATACCTATTGCCCTCGATTACTTTAATGTTCTCTAGGAAAAACTTGGTCGTTTCAGTAGCAATAAGGTTTTTGTCAATTGGAATGATATTATTCGTCATCAACAGTCCGGAATAGTCGGCTCCTATTAACAATCCGATATCTGGTGTATCTCTACCAGAATCACTGATTTTGATTTTATGTTCTCGAAGTGAGGAACTTATATGTTTGAGTTTCACTCTAGGAATGTATCCATAAATTATGTCTTTATCTAAAACAGATAATTCGTATTTGAATTTATATTCCGTTTCTTGTATTTCGATATCAAAAATACCATGCACCTGAGATTCAGTTTCAATTCCACCATACAAATTGTGGCTCAAAGTCTCTTGATCTAATGGGACTAAATCTAGTCTCTTTATTATGTCTTTCCGTAAGTAAGATCTTTGTGACCCACTGTCAAAAAGCGTTCTCACAAGCTCCTTTTTTCCATTATGGACAATCTTCACCATAATAGTTTGGAGAAGAGTTGTTTGCAGTTTTTGGTTAGACAATAAAGTCTCACTCATTTCGTTAGCTACTTTAGGCGCTTCCTTTTTTGAGCTTCTAGAACCTTTCAGTTCTCTGCACATCACTGTTACATGACGTTTATTGCAAAATAGACATTTCACAGAACTTTTACACTTTTCGGCAGCATGCCCAATTTTTAGGCAGGTAAAACAAGCTTTTTTCTTTCTTAGTAAATTTTTCTCATCTTCCAATGAAAGACTGTGCAGCTTAAAGCAGTCATAAGAATTATGTGTTTCCTTGTCACACCAAACACAAAAATTAAGCTGTTTCTTCTTTGAATCTCCTGCATAAATACAAGCTGCTATGGCTGGAACCGAGTCATATTTGTCTGGAGCAGAAAAACTTGTGCGGGCCAACTGAAGACGCTCTTCACTTCCAACTTCAATTCGGAGAAAATGCAATAAATGTTTCAAATTTTCAGTGTGTGCAACACTTTCCCTACGCTGGCGAGATCGCTCCCATGCGCTCAGAATTTCTTCAGGTAGTGAAGACTCTACAAAGGGATACAGCATAGCTGCATAAATCTCACTTTTTACCCCCAACGTCTCCAAAGCTCTGAGTTGCGTCTCTAACTTATCATGTAAATTGGATAGAATCATATTTCCTTTTTTGCTAGCTTGAGCCAAAACCAACTTTCATAATTCGCGAACATAGATTTCTACTAGTAATTCGTCGCGTGCAAATCGAGATTTTAGCTGCTTTATAGCTTTTTTATAATTCGCGCCTGAGGGACGATAACTATCTATGAGCTCTCTCGCTGGGGATCTAACGACCGTTGCCTGCAATAGGTACTGAAATTTATCATCGTCATCTATATTTACATCTTTGTCGATCTTCTTAAACTGTCCCCAAAATCCTAACCAATTTCGGGTCTCCCCATTGAATTTTTGAAGTTTCAACTTTGGTAATTTAAAGTTCCTTTTCGTGGAATTTTCTAAAGTTCCAGGTGTAATTACACGAGTGGAATTCACTATTCTGTTTTCTACTTTTGTTTTTAAACTGATATATTTATCACGAAATGCTTCATTCGTGTCAAAATCAGCTAAATATTCATTTTCGTTTTTACTTTCCAACAAAAGTTCGGAAATTTGTGATTGAACTTCATCTAATCTCTTAAATTTTTCTTCCAACTGTGAGCTCAATACTTGGAGTTGATTAACCTCCACGTCAGGCTTTAGAATTGCAGCATCTAAAGCACTGGCAGTAATCGTAAACGATTGCCTCAGAGGCTTACGCTTTCGTAATAAAATTTCCATGATTTAAATACAATATGTCCAAGATATTCAAATAATAAAGGATATAATCAAATAAATCCTAAACTCACTTGATAAATTCCAATACGAAATCGATGTTTCGTTTTCAAACCGTTGTTTCGTTTTCTTCAAATAGCCATTCCGTCCTGTCACCGGACGCCAGTTGAAATTAATCAATTTCTTGACTTATTTAAAAACTTCGGACGAATGGTAACATATTTAGCAGAGAAAACCTTTTTAATTAACAACGAACTTACATATTTAGCATTCTAAACATTACAAAAAGAATAACATTCCATGCGTTATCACGCTCAAAGTAATATACAACAAAACATCACTGTTACGACAAAAAATCTACATTATAATGAACATATTAAATTATTGCGTATTAACTGAGTTCGTGAACGTTCCTGAACAGTATAGATGACAAGATGGAGAATTCTTGGTAGATTAGAAGCAGGCCAGAAACAAGCGCATATGGCTACAGAGCACAGTAGTGTAATGCGCACTGTCATCTGCAATTTTTGGAAACACTTTCAGGACACCAGATTTAATATTTCGAGTACACCTGGACAAATGCGACTAAGGTCCATAATGATGAATGAGGAACGTTCCTTGACACACATCGTCACAGCTTTTCACCCCTCACGTGAGTTCTCAGTTGCCACTAGAACCCCAGTTGCATAGTCTATAGTTGCCCGAAGGTTTGTTGAGTTAAGGCTGTATGCCAGAAAACCTGATGTTTGTGTGTCGCTCACTGGACCATACAAGACAGCGAGTTTAGCATGGTGCGGACAACATACCACTTGGACCAGATTTCATTGGAGTACTGTATTTTCTACAGATGAATCAAGATTCAGCCTGGATAATCATTTTCGGAATACCTGTATCTGGAGAGAGGTTGGAATAGGATATTATCCTTCCCTCATCGGCAAAAAGAATAATTATTGTAGTGGAGGTGTAATAGTTTAGACAGGCATTATGTTGGGCACCCTATATGTGTTTCACAAAGGCTCTCATGAGGTAAGATCAAAGTGCCAAAGATTCTCATGAGGTACAGAGAGGAGATTTTAGAGCTCTGTGTTCAACTTTCCAAAGGTGCAACTAATCCTGGGTTCCTGCTAATGAACGACAACGCTTGTCCACATAAGGCTCAGATGGTCGATGGTTACCTGGAAAGTAAAAACATTCTCCATATAGATTGACCAGCCGAAACTTCTGAACTTGTTTTTATACAGCACGCCTGGAGCGCAATTGGGAGGGTAACTTCACCTCCGAGAACTATTTCGGAGATGAAAACTGCCTTGCTTCAGGAGAGGGATCGCCTTCTAGAAGGACTCCTCAATTGCCTCCTGTCCAGTATGCTGGCGCGCTGCGTTACCTGTCTGGCTGTGAGAGAGGATCGTCACCATATTAGACTCATTTTCAGTTTGTGGATATCATAACGGGGATCTTGGACATCCCTGCACTATGGGCTTTACCGGATAAATCATGTTCATATAAAATTACTTTTGTATGGTACATCTGTTTCCCTGTTGTAATCGTACATTCATACCAAACCTCGTTAAAAATCTGTCCCGTTCATATGAAATCCATACCTGTTCATACCAAGTACGTTAAAATCTGGTTTTGAGAAATTTGACATACTGTGCAAATTCTCTTAATTTTGAACACGAGTTTATAATATTACCCCTCAGCCGGAAAATGAAGAGGTTTAATCAATATAGACATGGGATATATCATTGAAAGAAATATGTTCCATAATTAAAAATAAACCTATGTGATAAATTTCACGTCGTTAAATACATAGCTAACCTGCGCTTTATTAACCATATTCAACTAAACAAACAAACAAAACTATACTGAACTAATCATTATTCGCTTTATTTTATAAAAAAAATTTTGCTTCTTCAGTAAGAGCCGGAATTTGTAATTCATGATACCTCAGTTTATTTCGAAGTTAGATACTTTCGTGGATGAAGTTAGATACTTTCGTATTTGATGGTCTTGAGTGGGCTATAGAGCAGTTTTCTTAGAGAAGGCTATTATAATCATAAAAACCACTTTTTCATATTATAAGAAATAATGGTAATTTTCAGAGCCACGTGTAGAACACATCTCTGGCAGAGGGTCAAAAGATCAGATTTTTTTCCTAAAAATTAACGTAAACCTTTTATTAACAAACAGATAACCATAATAAAGTAATAATAAAAATAATAAGAAAATAGTAACAAGCATAAAATATTAAACAGCTCTGGCAAAACAAAAATAGCGATAAAACCTGAAACCGAAAACTAAAAATCAAAACTAATTTTAAAAAAAAAACGAAAAAATTCAAAATTTAATTTCAAAATAAAAAAGGAACATTTTAACAAAACGTTAAATTATATCTTTTTATATCTCTACTACAAAGGAAAGTAGAAATAACAAATGATCAGAAATTTATAGAAAGTTCTAAGGCGATGAATGTTTTTTGAAAAGCCCTTTAGAATATTATTGGAGTTTCCGAATTTCATTTATTCAATATATAATTAAATAACTGAAATAATAACTTACTACTGATATATTTACAAATGAATTTGTAAATATTAAAAAAACAATATTATATACAAATGAAAGAACATTCAAAATTAAGGAAATGTTCAAAGATTATCATTTAAAGTTATAGATTTGATTATTTCCAAAAGTGCTTGTCTACTGAATACACTTAAAAGCAGGAAAAGGTATAGAATAGAAAAGGTATAGAAAAATACACTTTCTATAACAGAGTAACAATATAACCTACATACTATACACAGTAACAATATAATTTGTATGCATGTTTAATAAAATATAAGAAATCAATATTACCTTTGAAATGACACAATTTGCCATAAAATACAATTTAAGGTGGCTTAGAATAGTACTAAATTACATTAAGAATTCAAAATTTGAAAAAAGAACTTTTTTTATAACTTAATAGGCAAACAGAGAGGGGTTATCGAGTATGTTTCAAGTTTTAACTAATATTGCAATTAACAATACAAACTGCGCACACACGTTTCTTGCACAAAGTGTCTTTGTTTTTGTCATTTTTACTTCCTTCTACAAAGTAAAGGAAGTATTGTAATCACGAAAAATTTCGGTTTCCATATTTCAACGAATTATTTTTCATATTTTTGATGATTTTTTAATTCATTATTTTATTTACTTGTTATTTAGCTATACTGAATTTTGAATGCGAAAAATACATATAGTAATACAATAATGGCTAATATGATCTGATAAATTTATAAAAATCGGATAACGAAAGGAAGTCAAAGTAATCAAACAGTAATAAATATATAATTCTTTTAAAATAATGGGTGCGGTAAACTTAAATAATTAGTTGAAATCTTTTACTCCAAGAACACAAGGCCAGCAAAACAGATTACTTCTTAAACTGCATATGATTAATATTTTCGAAATTATACAGTATTTTACTTTCGAATGATCGGCATAATGTTTGAACAAGCGAGAAAATGTAGTGTAGAACTAAATTTGTAATTACTTTTGTGTCTTTTTAAAATATATTACCCCCCCAAAAAAAAGGCATGGTAAACAAGACTATAAGGGACTATAAGCTTCATCGAAACTATAAGGTTGTGATACTGCCAAATGATAAGCTAGCGTATTGTTATAAAACAACTTCAGTGGTTCTTGCTCGGTCTGCTCCTCTAATGATCTCTTATATGGGAACTATCGTTTCGTGCCACCTCCATCCCAATATTTTAAATTCGAATTACTGCATCAATATAGTGATTCAAATTACTCGAAATTATTTCATGTACCATAAAAACGAATGAAATGACGTTTTATGAAGACGAAATAAAAGATAATTAATTTCGGTCATTATAAGAATGACCAGAAAAAAATTTTAATGACCCTGCATCAGTAGCTAACACCTTGCAATAGGAACAGGTGGAAGCGAGGTAGTCCTTCTTCGAGTCTACTGAAGAGTCTATTCTTCGAGTTTAGCGACAAGTTCCTTTCATTTGCACAAAAACCGACAATACTCGATTTCACACACTTTTAAAAGAGACAAAAAGTTATTCCTTTTGATGCTTTTGAATGTTAGGTAAAAATATACTTGAATGTTAAAGCATAAATTGTTGTGGAACTAGCCTAGTCCATTGATGGCAAGCCACTGGATGTCCTGTTGTTGTCTCACAGAAATACATCCAGCCTACGCATAATACACTTACCAAGATGAAGGGATGGTATAATGATGGTAGTATAATGTAAGGTGACGTAATGGTACCAAATAATCGTAAAGACTCTCCTAAAGGAATTTTCAATTTCAAAATAGTTGCGGAAAAAATATAAAAGCTTTCAGATTTTACTTTACGCCTAAAGGGGCATTTTTTAACGTTTTGTGTGTTGCCTTTATTTATTAAATATCATGTACTAATTCAGAAGTCAAACAACAAAAATCAGCGTTATATTTACAAAATTTTCACAGGACTAGTTTCGATGGTTTTCCCGAACCACCATCTTCAGCTGCAAAACCGCAAATGAACAAGATAGGAAATAATGATTAGATAAGATAAAAAAGCCTGGACAAGAATAAGCAAGTGGCGCCATCTGTTGGCGAAACCAGAACTAAAACATAATTTCTCTAAAAGCCGAAGGCAAATTTGGATTGTCTTCTGTTGCTCAACATTGTTGGTCCGAAAATCACACTTTCAATTTTTCTGCTGCCAAAATTATTCAAAAAACATCTTCCATTGGAGAACTGGATTTTCTAGAGGCATTTCACATTCATAAAAATCTTTCTGTTCTAGTTAACGATCCTAATTTCAATCCAAATTTGCCTTCGGCTTTTAGAGAAATTATGTTTTAGTTCTGGTTTCGCCAACAGATGGCGCCACTTGCTTATTCTTGTCCAGGCTTTCTTATCTTATCTAATCATTATTTCCTATCTTCTTCATTTGCGGTTTTGCACCTGAAGATGGCGGTTCGGGAAAACCATCGAAACTAGTCCTGTGAAAATTTTGTAAATATATCAGGTTCAATGTTCCGTCATACTTTCTTTGGGAACATGCACAGACCTGACTTGGAACAGGGAGCTTACTAAAGCTATGTTCAATAAATGTGGGAAGTAGACAGGATACACAGGAAGGGTATACAAAACCCTTTATTTTTCACTCTTTACAATAATTTCCGTACTTCGGAATACAGAGACCAACTACTTGTGGTCTGAACGTAAGAATATGAAAATATAACTAAACTCTAACTTAAATTTGGAATAATAAACGTGGAAGATTGGCCTTATATTAACAGGAAGCCGTATGTAGTACAGAGAACTCTTAACACTACAATACGTTTAAAATTATCACGAGGATTAAACCTCTGGCCTGGAAGGCAAACAGCAACCGAGTAAATCTTCTAAGGCAAGCGGCCTGCTCCTTCCTCTCTCTCGCTTGGCCAAAAAGCCACAACCTAAGTACTTGGCGTTCGCCAGACAAATTTTGCATAAATAAGTTAACGCTTTTAATTCTGGCCGGAAGTAGAAAATAAGAAGTGATAGTAAAGATTTAAAATAAAATAAACGTTAGTAAAACTTAAGATCCTTACATACTTCCCGCCAGAGTTAATTAGTTTGAAACTGAGGTCTAAAACGACCTTGTTGAAAACTTTTAGCTCTAGAATCTAACGCGAGGCCAATCTTTTACAAACATTTCTCACTAGAAACTAGAAATTAAAAAAGTCGTTTTTACATTATCAACTCCATGGACAAGATTTTTCATCTGTACTGCATCTAAACAGGAGTTTCTTAGTTGAAATCTGGTTCCTTCCAGAGATCTGGAAGGAAAACTAGTTTAATGAAATGTTACACAATGAAATGGCAAGTAACATGCATATTTATATTTCTCTTAACATTCTTATTTCATTCATGACTATTTTAATTATCTCTTCCCGTGCTCTCTGACATGTGTTGTAAAAGAACACCAAACACGAATGTGTTTATGTATACATGTTCAACACTGCCTCCTACAATCAAAACACTAACGTGTTAAAATTCAATATGACAAGACCACAGAACACACCTTATATTCAACTCTAAACCCTGAGGTACTATTCTGAAAGTGGCTAACTCTGAAGTGTAGCGTCAGAGAGCCTAACTACATTCATTCAAA
The DNA here is from genome assembly GCF_044657685.1 of Stegodyphus dumicola. Lineage (NCBI taxonomy): Eukaryota > Metazoa > Arthropoda > Arachnida > Araneae > Eresidae > Stegodyphus > Stegodyphus dumicola. Next base: position 181,445,907 of record NC_140768.1, read on the forward strand.
CTTTAACACATATTCACCATAATTTGGTCTTTTTACAGTCACACGAATAAGTTTAAAATTTTTGGCATTACTTTCACTTTTATCATATCACAGTATTTCTTAACATTTAAAATAACAGTTCACATTGTATATAAGAACATATTAACATGCTGTTAATTTTACACATTTGAAAACATACATTAGTAGTACCTTGTTAACTTCTATTCTTTTCAAAGCAAGTGCCAATTCTTTCTACATTGAAATAATACATTTCAAAAAGTCTTTCAGACTAAAACTTCTCTCTTGCTAGAATGTTTTAAATAAAATTTATACAATAACTTTTTACAATATTTAAGTCTTTACACAACGCTATTATACATCAACTTTAGTTTTACGCGCGAGTAATTGAAAAACATAATAAGAAAATCGGTCACAACTCATTTCTCGTCCTTTTGGCGATAAAGGTAGACCTCGCATGAGGTAAAACTTCTTGAAATCTGCCACTTGCAGTAAGAATGAAAGATTAACTTAAGTTTGCCAAGTAACATAAAATTTTCCTTATCTTTGTGATATTCGGACATTCTTTTCTGAGCCCAGTCCTGGAAGGTAGCGCAGATTCTGGTTTGATTTATCCTCCTTCTTGTGCGGGATCGCCCCTCAGTTTCTTCCTCTAGAAGCTTTCTTTTTCCTCCAGTTCGATCACCCTTGAATACCTTCTTTTTCGCCTCTGCCTGTGGTCTTGGCCGTTTGATGGCACCTGGTCTTGGCGGAACCGGGACACTTCTGTCGTGTTCCTGCTTGGACCTCGTTGCTGGCCGTTCAAATTTTCCTTGTAACTTTTCCTACGCCGCTGGTGGCCCTTCCGCAGTTCGGCGACATTTGCTGCGGAGAATCCTGTCGGATGAGTTGATCTTCCGTTTGGGAGCCGGTTATAGTTGCCGTTATTTTTCCCGGCTTTCTTTGGATTCGTCGTACTTCTCCCTTCTTCATTCTGGGGGTGTTCGTGAGCTCTCTTTTCTGGACGGTGGAACGGCTTCTTTTTCTTGTTACCTTCAATTTTCCAGCGGGGAAACTTTCTTTTCAATTGCTCCTGCCTCCTAATGGCTTGTCCTTGTGCTTGACGTTGTTCCACCTCTAGAGTTTGTGCCTACCGTGTCTGCCGTGCCGGATCCTGCAAAAGATCTTTGAAAATTTGCATTTTATTACGATCATAGTAGGGTTTTATTTGATCAATGTTTGCGGAGCAGGTTTCACCATTTCTGGCTTTTAACACCACTACAGCGTGAGTTATTTTTTCTATGATATATGGTCCTTCAAATCGTGGAAAAAATTTGGCAGTTTTATCTTCTGGTGCTGAAGAAAGTGAATGCTTAATTTTTAACACTTCATTCCCTACTTTATAAGTTACTCCCCGTCGTTTCAAATCATAATAAAGCTTCTGTTTTCTCTGTGCTACTTCAGTATTCTTTTTTGCTTCTTTAATTAATTTTTCTATATCACTCAATTTAAATTCTGGGGCTCTTTGTTGCACATAGAATAATTTATCTAACGGCGTTATAACCTTTCTGCCTAAAAATAACTCAGCAGGAGTTTTGCCCTTTGTATCATGTTTTGCGGTCCTAAGGGCGAAAGCAAATTCATTGACATAGTTATCCCAGCTTTTATGAAAATTTTTAACATAACTACGGATAATTTTCACTATATTTCTATTGACCAGTTCCGCTATATTTGATAGCGGCCGATACGGGACCATTTTTAAATGACGTATTCCCAGTTTTTGGCACATGTCTTCAAATACATTACTTACAAATTGAGGACCATTATCCGATATAACTTTTAGGGGCGCCCCGTATTTTAAAATATATTTATTTAAAATAGAATCAGTAACTAATTTCGCGGAGGCTCGTTTTAAGGGAACAATTTCGGTCCACTTACTAAAATGATCAACCATAACAAAGATATAGCGACTTTTATTTAACTGACTTTTTCGGAAAGGGCCCAATAAATCGATGCCAATTATTTCATTTGGAAATTCGGATTTAATGTTATTTAGAAACCCGGCCGGGCGGAAATTAATATAATTAACTGCTTGACATGTTGGGCAGGACTGGACATACGCCCTTGTTAACTTTTGCAGTTCAGGAAAATAGACTGCCTCGCGTACGCGTTGGATAGTTTTTCGAATACCAGCATGAGAAGCTAAAGGGCTGTCATGCAACTCCTGCAGGATATTTAATCTAAGACTAGCTGGGATAACAGGTCGAAATTCGTTGTTGGAATTCGGAGTTTTTGTATAAAATAATAGACCATCTATTAGTTCGTAATGGGCCGCCCTATTTCTTATCGCCACAATATCTTGGTGGCTAAAATTTTCAGGATCCTTTAAATACTCATAAATGCTTCCAAACTCAGGATCCTTACCCAGTTCGGTTATTACAGTTTCTCGGGAATTTATTGTACATGCTGTGAGCATTGCCACCTTTACAGTATTACCTTCTTCATCTATTTTAATTCTGGATAGGGTATCTGCTACGATATTTTCCTTTCCGGGGGTATGCTTGATTACCAGATTATATTCTTGTAGCTTGAGTGCCCATCTTATTAACCTTGGGGATAAGTTTTTCCCTGAGTACAATCTAGTTACCGCCGCATGATCAGAGTACACTGTTATTGGCGCCTTTTCAAAATAGACTCGGAACTTTTGCACTGCTAACAGAACTGCAAGTGCCTCTCTCTCGGTCGCGGAATAGTTTCTTTGTGTTTGATTTAAAGTTCGGCTAAAAATTGCCACGGGCTGCTGATTTTGTGAAAGTACCGCTCCTACCGCATAATCCGAAGCATCCGCTGAAATTTCTAAATTCTCATCCTTTTCAGGAAATTTCAACACAGGGGCTTGCGTTAATGCTTGCTTTAATTTTTCGAACGCACTATTGGCTTCGGCCGTCCACGAGAATCTTGCCTTTTTCCTTTTTAATTTTAACAATGGATCAGCAATAGCTGCAAAATCTTTTATAAAGGACCTATAATACGAACAAAGTCCTAGAAAAGAAGAGAGCTTCTTCGCCTTATTCTATTTGACGGCGGATACTTTTGCACAGCGATTATTTTTGATTTGTCTGTCTCGATTCCTTTCTGAGATATTTTGTAACCTAAGTATTTTAATTCAGGGGCTGCAAATTTGCACTTTTCGACATTAACTTTTAGACCGGCCTCATTTAATAAAGAAAACACCTGTCTTAAATCCTGTACATGTTGGTCGAGATTATCACTAGTAATTATGATATCGTCTAAATAGATAAATGGGGACTTTCCAAGAACAGGCCTTAGCACAATGTACATACATCGCTGAAATGTTGCCGGTGCCCCTGAAAGGCCAAACGGCATACGCAGAAATGCATAAGTGCCAGACGTGGTTATAAAAGCAGTCTTAGGCACGTCCTCAGGCCTAACCCCTATTTGAAAATAACCAGTCGTTAAGTCTAAAGTCGTCGTATATTTGGTCGTATATTTGGTCGATGTTATGTTCCTTAGAATTTCTTTAATAATAGGTAACGGTTATACCGGATATTTAGTTATGGAGTTTAATTTACGGTAGTCAATCGCGAATCTCCACCTTTTTGGATGTGTCAATGGATAGTCATTTTTTTTCTTAGATAAAACCACCGGGCTAGCATAACTACTTGAGATGGGCGTTATGATCTTTTTACGTAGCATATCGGTGATATGCCATTCTATAATTTTTTCCTTATTCTTATCATACCGGTATCCTTTGTGGCGAATTGGCATTGAATCTCCGGTGTCAATACTATAGTTAGTAACTTGAGTAAATCCGGGAATATCATTAAATAACGAAGCAAATTCACTTACCACTTGTCTGATTCTTCGTTGCTCTTCATTAGGCAGGTGGTCAAGGTTTAACATCGGCGGTTCAGCCTTTTCTTCTCGAATCGGTTTCATCGTCAGCTTAAGGGACGCTTCATTAAAATCCAGCGTTGCTTGTGCCTCTGAAAGAAAATCTATTCCTAAGATAATATGTGCTTGCAGATTCTTTACTATGAAAAACATAACCTTTACTTGTTCGTCCTTGATACGGATGTATAGCGGTAATTTACCTATGCACTTACATCTTTCTCCTTGCGCCGCTAACACTGTCGTATTATCCGAATTATATATGCGGTATTTCCGAAAATACTTCCTAAAAAAATCTTCTGCCACACAGGAACACTGCGCGCCTGTATCCAGGAGTGCGGTGGCTGGGATATTATTCACCAACACTTCAATCTTCGGAAGAGTCAAATTTTTCACCATTACTGTATTTAACTTGAAGGAAGAGGGGTTTTCTTGGCCTTCGGATTTCCGCACCCTCCCGTCAGCAGAAATCCGTTTTAGTTTCGTGAATGAAAATCATTTTTCATTTCCATGCTTTCCTTCTTTTTCCACTGGCCTTCAGACTTTTTTCCTGGATTGCTATTGAACTGTCGACGTTCGCCAGCTGTTTTTGAATGCTCGGGTTTCCTTGCCCACTGATTCGCTTTGCTTCCGTAGCCGTGTGCTTGACTTTGCTGTGGTCTTGGCGCACCAAATTGGTTTCGTTGTTGATACTGGCGTCTTCTTTCAATGTCCGCCGTTCTTCTACTTTCAAACTGGATTGCTAGCTCAAATAATTTTTCCAGTGTAGTCGGATTCCTTAATTCAATAAAGTCTTGCACTTGGGGAAGTAACCTCGGCAAAATCACTTGAATTATCTCAGGATACGGACGGTTTCCATACAAGAGTTTGAAGACGTGAATTTTTCTTAGAATAAAGCTTGAGAGATTTTCGATTCTTTGCTGATATATGCTGAAAAGTTCCGTTTCTAATTTCGCACGATCCCTTACGACAGGGAAGGCTTTTACTAGGGCAGTCTTGAAATTCTCGTAAGTATAGGTGGGACTTCCTGCTTGACCCAAGAGACTACTGCCTATACATTTGAACCAGTTAAGCGCTTGGCCCCTCAAGGCGCTGGTAGCTAAGGTAACTTTTTGAAACTCGTGCACGGGGTAGAGCATGAAGTGGTCATCCAATTTTTCCAAAAAACTGGTTACCGGTGAGTTTCCATTAAATGCTGCTTCTGGTTTCATCGAAGCGCGCATGGTCTGGACGATGTAACCAAATCCTTCCAAGGCGGCAGCTGGCATTTCTAGATTCTGAGCCGCTTCTGCAGGCTGCACAGGTTCTTCTTGAAACTCGGCCATGGTTATTCTTCTTCGTTGGGCGCCACTATCAGGTTCAATGTTCCGTCTTACTTTCTTTGGGAACATGCACAGACCTGACTTGGAACAGGAAGCTTACTAAAGCTATCTTCAATAAATGTGGGAAGTAGACAGGATACACAGGAAGGGTATACAAAACCCTTTATTTTTCACTCTTTACAATAATTTCCGTACTTCGGAATACAGAGACCAACTACTTGTGGTCTGAACGTAAGAATATAAAAATATAACTAAACTCTAACTTAAATTTGGAATAATAAACGTGGAAGATTGGCCTTATATTAACAGGAAGCCGTATGTAGTACAGAGAACTGTTAACACTACAATATGTTTAAAATTATCACGAGGATTAAACCTCTGGCCTGGAAGGCAAACAGCAACCGAGTAAATCTTCTAAGGCAAGCGGCCTGCTTCGACTAAGTCCTTCCTCTGTCTCGCTTGGCCAAAAAGCCACAACTTAAGTACTTGGCGTTCGCCAGACAAATTTTGCATAAATAAGTTAACGCTTTTAATTCTGGCCGGAAGTAGAAAATAAGAAGTGATAGTAAAGATTTAAAATAAAATAAACGTTAGTAAAACTTAAGATCCTTACAAATATAACGCTGATTTTTGTTGTTTGACTTCTGGATTAGTATTTATTCGGCGTGTTATTGTGTCTTAAATATCATGTATCTCGCACTTAAACCATAAAATTAAGTTCAACAGCAATATCGCAAAATAATTTTAAATTGAGCATATGGTTTAGAATTCCAAATGCAGATGATATAGATACGCTGTAGATATTTTTTTCCTTACAGTGTTGCCATTGCTAGCTTTGAAATCGTTTAGTTTGTTAATCAAAAATTCGTTGAAGTTTTACAAAATATGAAATCGGTAATAAAAATTTCAAGTTCCAAATTCGGACTTCCAGATGCCCATGTTCGGGTGGAAATGGACGTTATTCAAATTTTGATGGAATTAGGTACCGTTGTTTTATCATAATGCGAGAAATATACATACATTTATGCAGATTCTTCATTATTTAATTTGTTTAAATATAATATAGGGCTCTAATATTTGGTGGCAACAGTTTGAAAAGTGAACAGACATTTATAGTGAACCAACGCAAAATGTCAAAACGAAATTAATAGTCCTTCAGGGCAAATATCCCCTTTGGACTGATAATGGTATTATTTCTCCCTGATTAGTCCTTCTGAAACGCTCTGTTTTATAAAACTCGGAAGTTTTCAGAATTCCTATTTAGGAATCATGTATATTAAAAAGAAAATTAACTTTTTTAAATATTTGCCTGTCATGTGAATAAAAGAAAAAAGAACAATTTTCGAGTTTTTCCGTGGAAAGTACAATTTGGATTGTATTATGTTGAGACCCCTTTTACGCGTTAGAATTTATGGAATAATTTAATAAACAATGGACTAATTTTGTAGGTATTTTTAGACGATCTTGTAAATTAAAATTTTTTAATCACTGCTGCTGTATAAATTCTTCCAACTATATATTTCTTTCATTAACTTGCAATTTTTAACATTATGTAGTGTTCCAAGTTGAAGAAAAAACAGCTTACTCCGAATTCAACAAGAGAACTAGAGACGAACAACTTTATCGTATTTTGCTTCTTTTTCTCTTCAGTCTTGGAAATAAGCCAGAAAACGATTTAGAAGAAAAATTACATATCACGATCACCAAGCAATGACCTCTGCGGAGGAAATTCGTTAGATGTTCCCTAACGTTTTCCTATTGACTGTGATTCCCATCATTTTATAAAATAGTTCTCGACGGTATTCGAGCTTTACTTTTTCTTGTTCTTGTTTCCTGGCTGTCTTATGTATTAAAGGGTAGAAATATTAACTCTTTTATTCATTTAAGGATACAGCGGATATAATATACAAAAATATTGTAATTACTTAAAGTTCTTTCGCAGTTTTGCTATATGCATGTCGATTAAAAATTCTCCTTTACGTTTTGGTATGCCAACAGAGAATTGCGAAGTGAAACTTTTTCTAAGATAAATTTAACAAATCAGTCTTTTTACATGTTTCTATCACGTGACCTTATTGAAGTTGATTTCTCTGTTTGAAAAAAATCTTGGAAATCAGCTTTCGACCGGCATCCAGCGAATTAATATGGAAAGCGAGAAAGACAAGAATAGCTAATTAACATAAAGTAACTGATCAATAAAAAATAAATGAATACTCTTCAGCGTTTAAATTAATCATTGCAAACTTTAATTTAAATCGGATAAATTGAAAATTAACTTACTATAAGACATAATTGATCTTTTTTTTTTTTTTTTTTTTTTTTTTTTTTTTTTGAAAAAACCGCAAGAAAAACACAATTCCCGAACTTGAAATCGTCGAAAACTCCAAGCCTTAAGTAGCGCTTTGAAGTGGCGCCACAAGCGCGCGTGATGTGCGTCTGAGCTGAAATTCTAGTCATTTGCAGATCTCACCTCCGCTAATGCATGTTATAAATTTCATGTTATTTGCATGCTTCTTTCAGGGTGTTGCATTTACGGTGGCCAGCAGTGTATTTCCGACAGGAGTATCTTGATACATTGTGCAGAAATGCTGTATTAGTGTACCACTAAAAGCGCATTCTATTGTAATACATTGAATCTGTTAAGGATCAGGTATTGAGAATTTCATGAACATCGATTTTTCAAAAAATAACAGAGTTGGGATTTGAGAAGAAAGCTGGTATCTGAAAGTTCACGGAATAATTTAGATTCATCCTCCTGTACAATCAAGAAGAAATGAGCGGGCATTAATGTAGTGTAAAAGGGAAGTTTATATATTACTGAAGTTTTCTAATCTGGTGTGTAGCATATGGTCCTCCAATGAACACGGATATTGTAAATAAGTTCTGGTACTATAGTCACGGTAAATATTTATTATTCATGTTGTAAGGATTATGTTAATTTTATTAACAGTTAAATTTTAAGTTAAAGTTCCTTTCCTGTCAAATTCTTAACTTCAACTTACTACTTCCATCCAGAACGTACTTTTGGAATCTTGCTGAATATTTAATGAGAAGGAGCGGTATTTAAACCACGAAGTTACTTACTGAGTCAGAGAGAATCAGAGTTTCTGATTTACGCGCGTCTGCCCTTTTTGGCCACTCTCTCTCTCTCAAAGCTGTTATTACGCTCGGCCGTACTCAGGCCCTTGCTAAGCTGGCATACGCCATCAAAAATGGTTACTTTTTGTTAAGAACTCGCAAGTTGCGAGAAGTAAATTGTGAATAAGTTTAGTCGGAAGACCATTAGAATACCAAAATCTGTTGACGTAAAGTTAAGATTTCGTGTAAATATTGGTAAATGTAATTAAGCAACTATGACTGTTGATGTAAAATGAATTCAAAAGTGATGTGTAAATATTTAAATATTCATGTTAGTGTAGAAATGTTTAATCTTTGTGTTGAAATATCGTAAAGTTCAAATGACATAGAAAATAAATGTTTATCTCTGTATTGGAATGGTGGAAGAATTGAATGTTTATATATATATATGTGTTTAATGTTAGGCTCTCCAGTTAATACGTTTAAAAGTCAAATATAAGCTTTCGCTTACTACATTAGGAAAGAGTTTTCGTGTAGGGAGTTTTGAAAGGTCTGGTGTGTCAAATTTAACAAAGTTAGGTGTTGTGTAGCGGTAGTTTTGTTCGCGGTAACACAACATAGAAGACCTTAAGTACATTTCCAGTACATTTGCTGGAGAGCGTGGGTGAAATAAAACTGTAGTATGAATGAAAGTGTATGAGAGCCAAATCATGAAATAAAAGCGTAAAATTAGGATTTAAGGAAAAGCTTTGTAAAATGCATTACTAATGACATTTCCCTCCAGATATGGAAGGATCAAGACCTGACGTAATTATAACAGAATAAAGTGTCCATTCCTGAAGATGTATGTCAAGAAATAATGTCTAGAAAGGATGACTTGTAAATTTTATTTTTCCTAGCTTTAGTCTAGCTTTTAGAATTGTTGTAAAGTTGGCCCTAAAAACAAAACTTTAAAGTCATTTAGTTAATTTAAAAGTTGAAAGAGTGTAGTTAACGTAAGTTTTAAGACTTTAAAGGCTTAAACAAGGTCGTTTTGAGACCTTATTTTTCGAGTATTTAAAGTCTGGTCGGAAGCTATGTAAGGATTATGTTAATTTTATTGACAGTTAAATTTTAAGTTAAAGTTCCTTTCCTGTCAAATTCTTAACTTCAACTTACTACTTCCATCCAGAACGTACTTTTAGAATCTTGCTGAATACTTAATGAGAAGGAGTGGTATTTAAACCACGAAGTTACTTACTGAGTCAGAGAGAATCAGAGTTTCTGATTTACGCGCGTCTGCCTTTTTGGCCACTCTCTCTCAAAGCTGTTATTTCGCTCGGCCGTACTCAGGCCCTTGCTAAGCTTCGTAGTAAAATAAGTTAAGAGGCCAACTCAAATTGAACCTTGATAGCTTCGGCTATACTTCTTTAGTTAATCTTAGTTTTAGTTTAATTCTTAGTCTTTTAAGTTCAAGTCCAAAGTGCGGGTTTTACTTGTACACTCCCATGCGGGGTTTTGTTAAATCTTATTAGAATTATAAAGGGTTAGTTACCCTTCTATCTTGTTGTTTCTTGTCACCGAACACAAGCGATTATTCGCTTATCAGTTCTTAGATTCCTCGCTTTCAACATTAACTTAGAATTCCAAAGTGAGGTACTCTGCAATGTATTTACCTTCAGCTTGCAGAAAGAAGGAATCTGGAAGGAATGAGTGCAAGCTTCAGCTTGCACTCATTCCTTCCAGATGCTGGAAGGAAGAGAACAGATTGATTGCTAAAGTCCAGGAAAGGTTGCTGTAAGAAGAGAGGGTTAAATAAGTATCTACAGAAATTTATTCTACCTTTTGTGAGAAAACAGTTTTTTTATGTAAACGAGGCTCTTAAATTTTAGTTCAGAATTGTGGAAACTTTTCAACAGGTCGTTTCTAGGACCTGCTTCCAAGTTTACCAAATTCTGGCAGCGGCAAATGTAGGGTTTATATTTATTTTAACTAACATTTATTTTAAGTTTAAACTATCTTTCCTGTCAAGCCTTACTTTCCCCTGGAATTGCCAATGCCAGAGTATGTAAATTTTAGTAGAACGCGCAAAGTATTCAAAACAGTCAGCGGAAGTATTCTGAGTTAAATAGAAGGGAAACGAGTTCGAAAGTGTGCTTTCTTGCTTCACGAGCGTGGAGGTGGCTAGTTAGAAATTGAAGAACTACGCGTTTCGGCCTGTGTGCTTGCCTCGGGAGATAGTTAAATCTTTCAACGTAATATTCAGAAGTTTGCTGAATTGTCAGCGGTATCTTAGAACGCGGTTAGGTTAGTTACGTTTAGAGAGCCTCGTAGTTAGTCACTTGTTATTATTCTTTTTTTTTTTTTTTTTAGTTTCTTATTTTTATTTTACCGCCGGGTCGGCGTAGTTTGTGAGCGTCAAGAGCACGCATCTGTAATTTCTAAAGTTGAATAAAAAGGGATTTAAACCCTTCTCAAGACTTCGTGTACTTTCCAGTAATTAGCAGTCACCACTATTGTTGCGTGCAGGTTGGAAGCGCGCAACATTACATTGGCGCCCGAACACTTGTCGAACTGAAATGGCCGAAAATTGGATGGAAGCTGCTGGACAACAAAAAGAAATGGCAAGCAAATTGGAAGGATTTGGATACCTGGTCCAGACGATGACAGCGTCAATCACGCCAAACGTCAATTTCGACGGAAAACATTCGGTGGCGATATTTCTAGAAAGCCTCGAAAACCACTTCCAGCTCTACCCTGTGCCTGAAAGACAAAAAGTTGCCATCGCCACATCTGCACTAAGAGGACAGGCCTCGCTATGGTGCAAGAATATAGGCAAATTTTTATTAGGGGAATTCGGAGGCCAAACATATACATTTGAAAATTTCAAAAAATCGTTATTAAAGGCCTTCCCCATAGTGAAAGATCGAGCAAAGCTAGAAGCCGAACTGTATAGTTTTTATCAACGGGATATAGAAGAGTTGATGGACTTTATTCTGCGAAAAATTAAGCTGACGGATATGCTGTATGGGAAGAAACCCGACGCGGAGATTATTGAAATAATCTTACCAAGATTATTACCTGCTGTTCAAGACTACATCGAAATTAGAAACCCAAGCACATTGCAGGAGCACTTCGAATTGGCGGTCAAGTTCCAAAATCGCAGAATAGCGGAAAAAGCTAGAAGGGCATCATATTCTCAAAGTATCCGAAGGCAATCTTCAAATGAGCAGACCAGAAATGCAAACCGCTCTTATGGGGGAAAGAGATTTCAAGCTAACTCCTCGAAGGTCAAGGCCCAAAAAGGTGTTGGTGTATTTAATTATGGCAAAGCACACGAGGGCTATCTGCCTAAGGGGAGGGATGCCTTTCGTGGAGGACTTTCTAAGGAAAACTGGCTCGTATACACGTTACACATGGGGAAAACCACGAAAACACCCATGCAGCCAGCCCGTTCGCGGGATTCGAACCTCGGACCGAACTACCAGTGTTCAGCGACTTTACCGCTCGGCCGCTGGTGGGCCCAAGGCCCAAAAAGGAAATTTGAAAACAACCGTCCGCGTACCCAGAAGGCAGAAGTTGAAAGGAAAGCTTTAAAAGAGTAGAGGGGCCTGTGAAAGCGAGGGTCCAGACCCCGGAAGTTTTGAAAAAACCCTCAAGAAGATACTTAAATACGGTCATCGTAAAAAACTCACAATTACCAATTATACAAGTCTTGGTTGGCGATGTACCAGTAGAAGCCCTCATCGATACAGGAGCAGAAGGTAATTTTATGAGTGATATTTTTTTAAGAAGAATTTTAATAGGTTACGATTATTTAAAAATAAAAACACAGAAATCATAGCAGCGCAAGGACAAACTTGTCACTGTATTGGAAAACTATCTTTAAAAATACAGGTTCAAAACGAAAGCCTTAAAGTATTAATTTTTGTAGTAAAAAACTTGCAAAGTCCACTTATTTTAGGTATGGAGTTTTTAAAAGCCGCGAAGGCCAAACTGAATTTTCTGAAAAGTTCTATCGTGCTGGAGATGGATCGGAGGGTGGTGGAACCAGTGGAACAACCGCAAGTCGACCTTAGCCATTTGAATGACCATAAAAGCCAAGTCATCCAGCAAGTGGTGAGTACTTTTTCAAACTTGTTTTCAGAACGGCCTGGTAGTTGTCAAATAGTTACGCATGAGATACAGTTAACTGCCGACAAACTCTGTAGGACTAAACCTTACCGCTATGATAAACAGAAAGAACAAATCATCGAAGAACATATTCAGGAAATGTTAAAGAACCACATAATAACGCCCATAAATAGTGAGTACGCGAGTCCAGTCGTACTATGTAGGAAAAAGAACGACTTTCCTCCTTCGGATAAAAGGGCTTGGAGGTTTGCTATCGATTACAGAAAACTTAATAGTGTTACTAAATTCCCAGTTGACCCTTTGCCGGTTATAGAGGAAATTATTAGATAGATTTAATCTACAACATACATGACTACGTTGGACTTAACGTCTGGCTACTATCATATAGCTATGAGACCCGAAGACATACATAAAACCGCGTTTATAACAAAATCGGGCACTTATGCATTTTTACGCATGCACTTTGGGTTGTGTGGGGAGCCGTCAAGATTCCAGAGAGCTATGGACATTGTTCTAAAGCCTGTCCTAGGAAAATCGACTTTAATCTATCTAGATGATATAATTATAACGAGTAGTACGTTGGAACAACATATTAAAAACCTAGAAGAAGTTTTTAAATTATTAAAAGAGGCCGGTCTTACAATTAACGCCTCAAAATGCAAGTTCGCAACTAAAGAACTTAAATATCTGGGTTATAAAATTTCGCAAAAGGGTATAGAAACTCAAGATTCAAAAATAAAAGCCATCAAGTATTTCCCACCTCCCAACACCGCCAAGAAACTTTCTTCTTTCCTTGGGTTATGTTCTTATTATCGGTCATTCATAAAAGATTTTGCTAATATTGTTGAACCCTTGTTAGTAATTAAAAGAAAGAAAAGCAAATTCACGCGGACAGCAGAAGCAAATACCGCATTTGAAAGGTTAAAAGAAGCGCTCATCAATGCCCCTGTTTTGAAATTCCTGGAGGGGGACGAAAACCTGGAAATTGCAGCAGATGCGTCGGACTATGCTGTAGGTGCTGTTCTCATACAAAATGGCCATTCTTTGGCATTTTTTAGTAAAACATTGAACCCTACACAAAGGAATTATACAGCTACAGAGAGAAAAACATTAGCCGTATTAATGGCTGTACACAAATTTCGAGTTTATTTCGGCAAAGCGCCAGTAACAGTCTTTTCGGATCATGCGGCTGTGTGTAGACTTTACTCGGGGAAAAACCTAACGAACAGGTTAATAAGATGGGCTTTAAAACTTCAAGAATATAATCTCATAATTAAATATAAACCGGGTAAGGAAAACAATGTAGCTGACGCACTTTCTCGTATAAAACTGGACGATGAAGGAAATGAACTCAAATGCGCTGTGTTGACTTCAAAAATTTTAGATTCTAGACAAACAATTATTGCTGAATTGAAAGCTGATCCTGAATTTGGAAGTATCTATGCATATTTGAAAGACCCCGAAAGCTTTGAGCACACAGATATCGATGCGATAAGAAATAGAGCAGAAAACTATGAAATAATAGATAATTTATTATTTTATACGAAAACAACAAACGAAAATCTCGAGCACAAACCAGTCATCCCAGCCTCGCTTCGATTAAGCATTTTGAAGGAATTACACGACGCAAAAACAGCGGGTCATTTAGGGGTCAGAAAGACTTTAAAAAGGGTACGCGAGGGGGTATATTTCCCTCAATTATACAAAATAGTAACTGCGTATGTCAGGTCCTGCAATCAGTGTCAGTTAATAAATGATATTAATTACAGCCCGGCCGAGTACTTAAATAGCATTCGCGCTACATTTCCGAATGAAATTTTAGGCATAGATCTTTTTGGTCCTTTCCCCCAGAGTGAGTTGAATAAAAATCGTTTTCTTTTAGTAATTGTAGATCATTTTTCAAAATGGACAGAAATTGTTCCACTTAAACGCGCGTCAGCCAAAACAGTCGCAGATGCATTCTTACACAGATACATTTTAAAATACGGTGCACCGATAAAAGTCATTAGCGATAACGGTAGAAAATTCGTTAGCCAAATATTTGAAAATATTTGCACTGGACTTGGCATCCGCCATATCAAAATGGTTCCGTATAGACCACAGGTAAACATAGCAGAAAGAGTTAATAAAAATATTGTAAAAATAATTCGAAGTTATGTTAGCACACATCACAAGCGCTGGGATGGCTACATAAATGAGTTAGCTTATGCTTTAAGAACGGCAAATCACGATACTACGGGAAAAACCCCAGCAGAATTATTTTTAGGATGGAAGTTAATTACGCCATTAGATAAATTATTCTTTGTGCAACAAAGAGAGCAAGAATTTAAACAAAAAGATGTGCAAAAACTCATTGACCAGGCGGTTAAAAGCTCGGATACGGCAAGAAATAGACAAAATTTATACTATGATAGAAAACGCCGTGAAGCAGATTTTAAAGTTGGGGATAAAGTGTTGAAGCACAAATTTTCTTTATGAAATGCCCCAGACAATTTTACTGCAAAGTTAGCTCCAAAATTTGAAGGCCCCTATGTAATTCAGGAAATCAAGGGAGTCGTATTGTACCTTAAGAACGAGAGAGGGGAAATCTGTAAAGCAAGTCCGGACCAGGGGAAAAAATATTATAATCAAAATGATTTTGAAGTCCTTAAAAGTTTCTTGCAGGACTCAAGCATAAAAGAAGTAGAAGGTCCAGAAGTAACGTCACCCGCTCCACCACCCAAGAAGCAGAGAACTGAAAAGAAACCTAGCCCTGCTACAAGTCATGCGACGGTACCGAAAAGAAGAAATGAAAACGTTCAGACTCCAGCATTTAAGAAATACAAGAACGCAACGCCGCCGCGTAAAGAAGCTTTGGTAAAGAGGAAAACACCACTTACAACGTATCGCAGTAGAAATTCTGCATCGAGGAAAACGCTTCCAGGGCCAGAATGTCAGGTGCAAACAAGGCCGCCGTTTCAGAGAACGAAAAGACAGCAGAAGGAACGAAAAGACCACCACCAACAGAAGAAATTCAAGCATGATTCCAGACCGGAGGACGCCAAGACTAGCCGTCCAGGGGCAAAACGGAAAAGACAGCAACCCGACGACTACCACTCCAAGAGGCCAGCATGCAGACGGCGAAAATGAAATATCAACATGGACGACACTCGAAGGACACAAAGGAGACGACTGACGTCGATGAATTCTATATCATGGGAGCAGTTCTGCAGAAGAGGATGTCGGAGTTCCAATCATCGAAAACTCAAAGATAAGTTAAAATCTTCTATAAAATTTTTTCTTTTGTTCCGAAATGTTATGCGCAAATACGAAGTTCTATGTTTTGTTCTATGTTTCTATGTTTCTGTTTGTTAGTTCTATGTTTGTTTATGTATGAAGTTCTATGTTATCAATTTGTCTCGGTTGAGACGTAGTTTTGTTTTACTTTATTTAGCTAAGGCAAAAAGTATTATTTTCTTTAAGTATAAAATCTAAGAACAAGCAGTTTCTGTTGGTCGAAAGACTAATTCTGTTATGTTAAAGCCAAAATTTGGCCGAAGATAAAAATAACTTCGTATTCTTGTATTAATAAGAAATTTAGTTTCAGTGCCGCCAGCTTGGCAAAGAATACGTAAAGTAAAAATTTGTTTTTCTCTTATTCATTTTATGGTAAATTGTAAAAATCATATGGATTAGAATTTTGTAAATATACGTAAATACTTGAAAGTTGTGTAAAAGTAGAATTTAGTCTAGAAGCATAAAATTTTAGATGCTAAAAGTAAATGCTCAAAAGAAATGAATTCAAATTTAAGTATTAAACTGTAGATAAAATCATACTTTAGAGCGAAAGCCTGCATGTCTAAAGATGAGTGAGGGGGAATTTAGAATGAATGTGTTTTATAGGGTTCTCCACCTACACTTGAATTTTAAGAATGTTAAAATAGCTCATCGAGTTTTAGAATGTTGAGTAAGGTGTGTCTATTTGGTCGTTGAATTCTAACAAATCATTGTGGTTAGGGGTAGTGTTGCAATACTAAAACACGAATATTCCCGTTTGACACCACACATGGTGGAGAGCCAGGGTAAAGTTAAATTTATGTTTGAATACTTGAATGAATGTGAATTAAGCAGTAACTAAGGAAAATAAATCGATCAAAAACAAAAACTTATTCAGTGTCAAGAAAGTGTAAATTATAATGTATTTAGAAAGATACTGATACTTATTCCTTCCAGATGCTGGAAGGAAGAGAACAGATTGATTGCTAAAGTCCAGGAAAGGTTGCTGTAAGAAGAGAGGGTTAAATAAGTATCTACAGAAATTTATTCTACCTTTTGTGAGAAAACAGTTTTTTTATGTAAACGAGGCTCTTAAATTTTAGTTCAGAATTGTGGAAACTTTTCAACAGGTCGTTTCTAGGACCTGCTTCCAAGTTTACCAAATTCTGGCAGCGGCAAATGTAGGGTTTATATTTATTTTAACTAACATTTATTTTAAGTTTAAACTATCTTTCCTGTCAAGCCTTACTTTCCCCTGGAATTGCCAATGCCAGAGTATGTAAATTTTAGTAGAACGCGCAAAGTATTCAAAACAGTCAGCGGAAGTATTCTGAGTTAAATAGAAGGGAAACGAGTTCGAAAGTGTGCTTTCTTGCTTCATGAGCGTGGAGGTGGCTAGTTAGAAATTGAAGAACCACCGTTTTGGCCTGTGTGCTTGCCTCGGTAGATAATTAAATCTTTCAACGTAATATTCAGAAGTTTGCTGAATTGTCAGCGGTATCTTAGAACGCGGTTAGGTTAGTTACGTTTAGAGAGCCTCGTAGTTAGTCACTTGTTATTATTCTTTTTTTTTTTTTTTTAGTTTCTTATTTTTATTTTACCGCCGGGTCGGCGTAGTTTGTGAGCGTCAAGAGCACGCATCTGTAATTTCTAAAGTTGAATAAAAAGGGATTTAAACCCTTCTCAAGACTTCGTGTACTTTCCAGTAATTAGCAGTCAGCACTATTGTTGCGTGCAGGTTGGAAGCGCGCAACATTACAACATGATTCAGCAAATAATTTCTGATAAAACTCTTTAATACGTTTTCGTAAGGAAAAATCATCATTTCACATAAAAATAGAGTATAATTTCTCTAGCTGAATCTTATAGACAGAATTGTTTGAATTTTAATTAATGAATTATTTAAAACCCTCTGACTGGGAAAGTCGTATATATACGGCCTAAAATATTTTTTGTGATGTCTACAAGAACGTATGTATACGTGCATCTTGAAATATGTTTCGAAAATTAAGGTAATGTATTAAAAGTACACTGTGCAAAAAAAGGGGGACAGTTCTATATCTACAGTTCTACTGGTCCGATTGAATAAATTCAAATTGCGTTTTTCATGTCTCGAAAGAACGACTTGGGATATATATTAGATCTACATATAGTATTTTTCTAACATAAGTATTTTGACACAAAATCGGACCTTTTTCTGAAACAACATACCAATGTTTTTCCATATTTCGATTCTACGACTCAAATTATGCCTAAAAATTAAATTTTGTAAAATTTGGTGCGAAATTTATGGAGAAATTCAAAAATTGATCTGGTAAATTTTTTTCAGTTTGCGCCAAGAATAATTCACTTTGCGAGCTTCTTAATATATGGCAACCTATTTCCTTTTCCCTTCCATTGCGCAGGAGCGGGAAAAAAGTCACACGTTCCACCTACAAATAATTTTAACAAAGTGCGTAACACATTTGATGTTATTATCGCTTTTGACAAATATGCCAAATTTCAAAATACGCCAATATATAAATTTACTTATATCTTCGGAAATTGTGAAAAAACTCTAATTTTTGACAGGTGTGCTTAGAAATACATCTACTTTAAGATGATGGTAAACATTTTATAGATTATAATTCATAATATTTCTCGAAAAATTATTTTAAAATAAATAAAAAAATGGAGCGAATTTTATTTGGAATGGAATTAAATTTCGAAACTCGTGCGATTTTTACAAAGCTTGGCAGTTTGGCGTAATTTGAGTCGTAGAACTGAAATATGGAAACAAATTGGCATGTCATTTCAGAAAAAGTCCTATTTTGTGTCAAAATATCTATATTAGAACAGCCCTGTATATAAATCGAATACATATCCTAAGTCGCGCTTTCGAGACAGGATAATCGCAAGTTGAATTTCGTCAATCGGACTAATAGAACGGGAGGCCTAATAGAACGGGAGGTCCTTTCATTTCCCGTGTACATAAATCCAGATATAAAGTACTAGAAGCCTTTTGAAATTAAAATCAAGAAATTACCTCTTTTTCATGATAGTTTTCGGAAATTTAGGCTTTCTTAGTGACACCCTACGCCGGTCAAAGACTTAAGAGTAGTAACAGTTGCTCAAATATTTTTCTCATTATTTAAATAAATTTCAGTAAGATTCAATATTTATTAATTTTATGATAGTAAAGCATGCTAAGGTATACACATTGAAAAAAAGATGAGTAATTTGAACAAACTTTACAATGCTACTTATCACTAGTTGTATACTACTATTGCTAATAGTACAGTACCATGTTAACAGTGTTAAGAAGATAAGAAAGAAACGGGAAAAGGTAAGCAATTTTTTAAAACTGATTCGAATGAAATTTTGGCTGAATCCTCTGCAAAATATTGTTTACCTTCAGTGTTTATATTCTGATACCAGTTCTTGCATCACGAATTTAATGCTCCTTTGCAGTCTTGCAAATACAGTTAGCCATTTTATTTCGGAGCAGAAGACGGGAAAAATGTCCAGTGCCTTCGCCTGGATTCGTAATCCAGACCTTCCGAATGTTAACCTGTCGTACTTTCCAACTTCACCACGAAAGCATGCGGTAAGGAGGAGGAAACACTTTACAGTCTTACAAAGGAATATACGTTGCTCACTTTTCCACTAAGTCGGATGTAATTTGCAGAATATGTGCAGCAAGTTTTTAATTTGAATTTCAGCCTATAAATAATCACAGGGTTGTCAGGGTGATACGCAGAAGGGATAGAAAACTGCTGTGAGTTATTTTCATGCCAGAAACTTGTGCGTATTCAAAGCTTGATGCATTGTCATGCTGAAGGAATCAGTTCTTTTCCATCCACTTTCAAGCATTTTTATGACGAACATTTTCTCTCATCCTCCACAAAACAGCACAGTCTCGTCTCATACTCGTCTCGTCAATCACATCAATGACTATCTTATCTGGTATGACTTATTTTTACCTAAAAGTCCTTTTCATATATAAAAACATTATCAACAATGTTTCCGTTGCTCAGCGTTCCATGCCTTCTCAGGTCCTGTAATATCACTCAACGAAGTCCTGCATTTTGAGGCATACTGCTGCTGTCACAGAGTATTGATTTTGAATTAAACTTTCTTCTTTCATGATGACCATTCAGGTTATTCGTGTCGAATCACAGAAGGTGTTTAACAAACTTCAATTTAAAAGGCTTCAAGATGCATTACTGTCATTCTGTAAGTACTCGCTGGGATATATTATAAATGCGGAAGTGAATATCATTTAGGTAAATTTTTAAAATTTGATTTTGTCCAAATTCTTTTTGATCGTCTTAATACATGATGTTCACTAAATTATTTTTTATGTTGTAAAGCATAATTTATGTTTAATCTCCAATCACTTTGTAACAAATATGTTTAAATTTTACAAATAATTAAACTTAATTTAAGCGTTTTCATATCTTCTCTTTGATTCAAGTCGAAGTGATAAAAAACATTTTTCATCACTTTATCACTTTTAATTACAAAGTGATAAAATCATATTTTTCAAGTGATAAAATAATTTAAGACCTTACGAAAGAAGCTGTAAAAGCTAGTTAGATTTAACGGCAACTCCTGCCTAGTGGAACGAAAGCTCAGTGAGAACTAAAATCAATAGCATTTCGAGTTTGCTTTTATAAATAAAATGACTCACCAAAATGACTTTATAAAATGACTCACTAAATAAATAATCAGATGATGTCTTTGAAAGAAACTGTTTAGTAATAATTGCATCAGTTAATTATTAAAATTACTGTTGAGAATTGGTTTCTTAGGTGTACGTTATAGTTTTAGTAATAACCGATCAGGAGTGGAAAAACAAAAATTTCGTTGAATTTTACATCTGTGTTTTGTCTGAGTTAATTGCAGTAAAAGTGATAACTCGTTGACAGTAATAAGCAACTTTGCACGGAATACCATTAAGTAAGCATACTATGGAAGAATGCTTTAGGTACAGATTTTCAACCTAACTTTAATAATTTCTTCAAGTATTTACAATAAAGAAATTTAAATTCTGCGATGCGGCTGTATCTGAAAAGAATATCTTAATATACGTAATTAAAAATTAGCGTTTATAATTAGCATTATTGAATTAAAATATGAATTTTAATTAACTTTTACATAGATGTGTATTTGTTTCATATAAAATTTTCTATACTTACATTGAAATGTAAACGGTTTCAATTTATTATTTGCACATTATATTACATTGCATGTAGCACTGAAGATTTAATTAATGTTTTTAGTTAACCTATAATTTTGAACTAAATTATAAGAATATCTCAGAATTTTGTTGAACTCAACTATAAACATTTATTATAAGAAAAGCTATGCAATAAATCAAAGATTCAGCAAACAGAAATTAAGTTTTAAAACATACAACCTTTGTAGAGCTAAAATCAGTAAGAATAAAATTAAAAATGTGTTAACTTTGCTGACTCAGAATTATTACTAATCGTGGATTAACTTAACGGAATCATATAAATTATGTTGCTCTTAGGGCTTTTAGCATAATCAATAGACTACTTTGTCTGTTAAAAAACTACTGTAGCCTCGTCAAAAGAGAAACAGACAAATTTATTCGTCTGCTATTAAAACCAATCATGTGCAACATATCTCCTTAATTGCAACACATTTTAGACTAGATAAATTGAAGGATGATTCAAAATAAAATACTGCAGAAAATTACTAATGCACATTATTTTATCTACGAAAACGTTCTGCATAATGTTTTGAAAACACAACAAATAAACAGATAGACTAGCAAGACTAATAACACATTTTTCTGAAAACAAACCTGCAATCATCAAAAGAATTTCTTGTCGGTTTTAATGTAATAAATAGAGCATAAGGCCTTTTTTCTAAGGTCTTTTGCACTAAAACCGCAGTTTCATTATCCGCAATTTCATTATCCAAAGACCGCAGTTTCATTATCCAACTTGTTAATAATCATTCTAATTTCATAAATTCTTTTTTTTTTTTTTTTTTTTTTTTTTTTTTTTGGATCACGCATATGTCCTAGGTCTAGTTACTTTTAACAAATTCCAACAAATTTCAAAAATGGTAGTTTATTTTATTTATTGCTATGACATCTAAACTTGCTATCTACAAGCGGACAGCATTTTCTGTGCAGTTAATCGTTTTCTTTTATTCCTAGAGCATTTACTGTCTTGGATTCGAAAGCTGAACAAAGAACAGCAATAAATTCTTGCTGTACAGAGGGGAGAGCTAGAAAAATAGCTTTTATTCCCAAAACTGTACCTGAAAGTGAAAATTGGAGCTTTATTTATGATTCCGAGACGATAATCATCTGCTTAGGCTGCAAAAAGTTCACCATAGTTATGAAAACTTGACTTTCAGAATTACTAGACCACGTTTATTATTATTATCATTATTATTATTTTAAAGAAATAATTCATAATAAATCTTTTTTCTGTGAGACAAATGGTGAGCTTCATATTTTATCATGATATTTGGAAACAATTTAGCATATTAGGTCTGAGAAAATTCAATCAAATAACTGGTTTCTTCTGCATGACAATGTGCCATCGCTCAATTATATTCTTAATAGTTCCTGTCAAAGAAAAGCATCAAAATTCGGTTGCAGCCGAAAACATCGTGTCAAAAACATTGCAGACGAAAACGTCGCGGAGGAAACAACGCAAGGCGAAAACGTCGTGATACAAAACATCGTGAGAGAAAATAAAGCAAAGAGAAGACGTCGTTGTAAATGCAAAGTTGTAAATGCAAAGTTGTAAATGCATTTTTGCATAATCAATTTGTAGCGAAAGAAGGAAAGAGGGTGAAAATGTTAAGGACACTTTTAAGAATAAACGGGAAACAAAACGAGATATAATTTTCACTAAAACAATAACATATTAACAAACGTGAAAGAAAATAATTTGATAATTACCTAAGCAATTTGTATTGAGAAAACTTGATTCAGTTATTTATCTTCCTTTTTCTAAACATTTTTAGACTGTATTTTTCATGAAAAATTATCATCAAAACTTTATAAAAAATTAATAAAATTCCCAATTAACTATGTAAATTTAAAATTAAGTGATGTTAGTTGCATTAATTTTCTTTTCCTTTTCAGCTTTTAAATGCTTAAGTTTCCTTGTTACTTTTCTGAAAAAAAAATATTAGTTCATTAAAAATTATGAAATATAGAAGTAAAAATAACCCTCTTTCCTTCTTGCGCTCCCAAATCATTATGCGAAAATGCACTTGCTTTTAAAACCTGAAAAACGCATGCGTGCGATATTATCGTTATGCGATGATTTATAGGTACTTCATTTTTTACCACGATATTTTCGACGAGGATGTTTACTGCGAAGTTTTTAAGCTGCTTTATTTCCGACCGTGATGTTCCGAGATAACATCCGAAATGAACAGTCATCTCCAGGACCCCGTTTCAACAAAAACTGTCAAAAGGGAACTTCATGCTGCGAACATTTATGGCAGATTGACAATTCGTAAACCATTGGTGACAACAACTAATGCTTTCAAGCGCCGCCAATGGTGCAGAGATCACAAAGGCTGCCCCCCACAGCAGTGGCAACAGGTAATATGGTCAGATGAATCGTCATTCACCCTATTTCAGACGACCGGACGCGTTTATGTCTGGAGAACGCCCAAAGAAGCGTTTTATGCCGACTGCCTCTTTTCGAGTGCGAAGCATGGTGTGGCGCCATTATGGTATGGGATGCGATATCTTGGGCCACTTGTTATTCTGCATGGGAGGATCACATCCAATCACTATCTAAGAATTCTAGGGGATCATGTCCATTCTTTTTTCCAGACGGTATTCCCTGGGGAGCGACCGCTTTTTCAAGACGACAACGCCCCTATCCACACTTCTAAGTGTATTCAAGAATGGTTCGAAGAGCATGACGATGCAAGTGAACATTTCGCTTGCCCCCCTCAGTCTCCGGACTTGAATATTATTGAACATTTATGGGCATATTTGGAGTCCAAGCTTCGTTCCCGATTTCCACCTCCATCCGGACTTTCGGAATTAGAGACCGCTCTGCAGGAGGAATGGCTTAATATTCCTTTAAATATTGTCCATGATCTTTATGCTTCTATTCCACGTCGCATTCAAGCCGTACTTCATTCAAAGGGTGGTCCAACGCCCTATTAATAAAGATTTTCCATTATTTCACAGCTGTTCGTATTATTGTATTATTTTGTTCTCCATCTGTATATTAAAGGCTAAGGAGTGAGGATAATTCCTCTTCCCCCCCTCCGACTTTCGATTAGCACTAATTTATTCCTGAAACTTTGGAGACGCATTATACATATATTGTAAAAAAACAGCTTTTATTGTTTGTACATTTTTTCTGTCGTTGTTCCATTTGTATAGTTTTCTATCTGTAATAGTTTTCTCACTGGTAGGTAGCGTGTGAATTACTCTTCATTTCGAATTTTCCGGCTATGTGCTGTCAAATCTTCTGGGATGTAGCTTTAAACCTCCAGTTTCGCCTGAAATATTTTTAACAACGCTTCTGTAGGTATAAACTGAAATACTGAAGGAAAGTTTCGAGTTTATCCGAAGTTTTTAAGAAAATTTATTTCATCTTTTCATTTGTTAAATTCTGGTATCCGATTGCTTTTCCGTAGCGAATACCATAAAGGAAGTTAACCGAAAAAACATCGCTATCAAAATATCCCGACTTAAGTGTTGTGGAGATAATAACGCAGTAGAAAACCCTATCATAGCAGGACAGAACGCAAGGAGAAAACATCGAATTCCCTAACGCTTCCCGGTACAAAACATCGCGTTAGGAAATAAAACACTTATAAAACTTTGCAATTTACAATCCCCTTTGCGGCGCACTATACGTTAACGTCCGAATTTCAACAAAAAAAAAGTTGTATGCAGTCTATTTAGTCCTAAAGGAGTATACAAGTAAAATTTTGTAAAAATTGCACTTACCGTTTTAATTCTGTAGGTGTTCCATGAGGTGGAACACTGCGCCGCCAGAGCTTTTCAAAGTGCGACTAAGCGAGCATTGCAGTGAAGCACGAAAATGAGTAGAAGCGTTTGTATAAGAAAGAAAAAACTCTGTATTATGGCTGAATACATGGTTTCCTGAATATACACAATATTCTTGAATATATACGGATTAATGAGATAAATATCTATATAAACAAGTCCTATGTACAAAAATATTTACAAATTTTCGGAAAGAGTTAGACATCTCCGCGCCATTTATGGAAAATTAATAATAAAAAAATTAACTACGATTAATGTTAACAATAAAGAAAAATAAGCCTATAATATATACTATCAGGACTGGTGTTCCTCTTTACTTGCTTTGGAAACATTAACTGTCCTGACTCGGAACAGGGAGCTTACTAAAGCTATGTTCAATAAATTGTGGAGTAGACAACACACACAGGAAGGGTATACGAAACCCTTTATTTTTCTATCTTTACAGATATTTCCGAACTTCGGAATACAGAGACCAACCACTTATGGTCTGAACGTAAGAATATAAAAATATTAACTAAAACTCTAACTAAACTAACTTTGGATTAATAAACAAGTGCCTAGCTCCAAGATTGGCCGTTAATTAACAAAAAGCCGTATGTAGTACAGAGAGCTGCTAAAACTACGATACGTTTAAAATTATCACGAGGATTAAACCTCTGGCCTTGAAGGCAACCAGCAACCGAGTAAAACTACTATGGCAAGCGGCCTGCTTCTAATAACTCCTTCCTCTCTCTTGCTTGGCAAAAAGCCACAACTTAAGTACTTGGCGTTAGCAAGACAAATTTGTATAAATAAGTTAAAAGCTTTTAATTATGGCCGGAAGTAGAAAATAAGAAGTGATAGTAAAGATTTAAAATAAAATAAACGTTAGTAAAACTTAGGATTCTTACATACTTCCCGCCAGAGTTAATTAGTTTGAAACTGAGGTCTAAAACGACCTTGTTGAAAACTTTTAGCTCTAGAATCTAACGCGAGGCCAATCTTTTACAAACATTTCTCACTAGAAACTAGAAATTAAAAAAGTCGTTTTTACATTATCAACTCCATGGACAAGATTTTTCATCTGTACTGCATCTAAACAGGAGTTTCTTAGTTGAAATCTGGTTCCTTCCAGAGATCTGGAAGGAAAACTAGTTTAATGAAATGTTACACAATTAAATGGCAAGTAACATGAATACTTATATTTCTCTTTTAACATTCTTATTTCATTCATTACGTTATTTAATTATCTCCCCGTGCTCTCTGACATGTGTTGTAAAGGAAAACACCAAACAGGAGCGTGTCTATGTACAAGTGCTCAACACTACCGCCTGCAATCAAAACACTAACGTGTTAAAATTCAACATAACAAGACCACAGAACACACCTTATATTCATCTCTAAACCCTGAGGTACTATTCTGAAAAGTGGCTAACTCTGAAGTGTAGCGTCAGAGAGCCTAACTACATTCATTCAACCTTTAACACATATTCACAATAATTTGCTCTTTTTACAGTCACACCAATAAGTAAAAAAATTTTTGGCATTACTCAAATATTTTCACTTTTAACATATCACAGTATTTCTTAACTATTAAGATAACAGTTCACATTGTATATAAGGACATATTAACATGCCGTTAATTTTACGCATTTTAAAACATACATTAGTAGTACATTGTTAACTTCTATTCTTTTCCAAGCAAGTGCCAATTCTTCTACATAGAAATACTACATTTCAAAAGTCTTTCAGACTAAAACTTCTTTCTTGCCAGAATCTTTTAAATAAAATTTTATACAATAACTTTTACAATATTCTAGTATTTACACATTCCTATTATACATTAATTTTAGTTTTACTCGCGAGTAATTGAAAAACATAATATCAAAATAGGTAACAACTCATTTCTCGCCTTTTTGGCGATAAAGGTGGACCTCACATGAGGTAAAACGTCTTGAATTCTGCCACTTGCAGTAAGAATGAAAGATTAACTTAAGGTTTCAAAGTAACATAAAGTTTTACTTATCTTTGTGATATTCGGACATCCTTTTTTCTGCCCAGTCCTGGAAGGTAGCAAAGATTACGGTTTGGTTTATCTTCCTTCTTGTGCGGGTTCGCCCTTCAGTTCCTTCCTCCATGAGCTTTCTTTTCCTTCCAGTTTGGTCACCCTTGAAGACCTTCTTTTTAGCCTCTGCCTGTGGTCTCGGCCGTTTGATGGCAGCTGGTCTTGGCGGAACCGGGACAACACTCTCTCATTCCTGCTTGGATCTCGTTGCTGGCTGTTCAAATTTTCCTTGTTTCTTTGCCTCCGCAGCTGGTGTTCCTTCATCAATTCGTCGACATTTGCTGCGTAGACTCCTATCCGATGGGTAGATCTTCCGTTTTGGAGCCGGGTTATAGTTGCCGTCATTTCTCCTGGCTCTCCTTGCATTCGTCGTACTTCTCCCTTCTTCATTCTGGGGGTGGTCGTGCTCTCTCTTTTCTGGTCGGTAGAACGGCTTCCTTATCTTGTTACCTTCAGTTTTCCAACGGGGACTTCAGTTTTCCAATTTTTAAATTCTCCTGCCTCCTAATGGCTTGCCCTTGTGATTGGCGTTGTTCCACCTCTGGAGCTTGTGCCTGCGGTGCCGGATCCTGCAAAAGATCTTTAAATATTGGCATTTTATTACGATTACAGAATGTTTTTATCTGGTCAATGTTTGCGGTGCAGGTTTCACCATTCCTGGCTTTTAACACCACTACAGCCTGATTTACTTTTTCTATGATATATGGTCCTTCAAATCGTGGATAAAATTTGGCAGTTTTATCTTCTGGTGCTGGAGAAAGTGAACGCTTAATTTTTAACACTTCATCCCCTACTTTATAAGTTACTCCTCGTCGTTTCATATCATAATAAAGCTTCTGTTTTCTCTGTGCTACTACAGTGTTCTTTTTTGCTTCTTTAATTAATTTTTCTATATCGCCCATTTTAAATTCTGGGGCTCTTTGTTGAACATAAAATAATTTATCTAACGGCGTTATAATCTTTCTGCCTAAAAATAACTCAGCAGGAGTTTTGCCCGTCGTATCATGTTTTGCGGTATACGGGACCATTTTTAAATAACGTATGCCCAGTTTTTGGCACATGTCTTCAAATATATTACTTACAAATTGAGGACCATTATCCTATATAACTTTTAGGGGCGCCCCGTATTTTAAAGTATATTTATTTCAAATAGAATCAGTAACTAATTTCGCGGAGGCTCGTTTTAAGGGAACAATTTCGGTCCACTTACTAAAATGATCAACCATAACAAGGAGATACCGACTTTTATTTAACTGACATTTTGGGAAAGGGCCCAATAAATCGATGCCAATTATTTCATTTGGAAATTCGTATTTAATGCTATTTAGAAACCCGGCCGGGCGGAAATTAATATAATTAACTGCTTGACATGTTGGGCAGGACTGGACATACGCCCTTGTTAACTTTTGCAGCTCAGGAAAATAAACTGCCTCGCGTACGCGTTGGATGGTTTTTCGAATACCAGCATGAGAAGCTAATGGGGAGTCGTGTAACTCCTGCAGTATATTTAATCTAAGACTAGCTGGGATAACAGGTCGAAATTCGTTGTTGGAATTCGGAGTTTTTGTATAAAATAATAGACCATTTTTAGTTCGTAATGGGCCACCCTATTTCTTATCGCCACAATATCTTGGTGGCTAAAATTTTCAGGATCCTTTAAATACTCATAAATGTTTTTAAATTCAGGATCCTTACCCAGTTCGGTTATTACAGTTTCTCGGGAATGTATCGTACATGCTGTGAGCATTGCCACCTTTACAGTATTACCTACTTCATCTATTTTTATTCTGGATAGGGCATCTGCTACGATATTTTCCTTTCCGGGGGGTGTGCTTGATTACCAGATTATACTCTTGTAACTTGAGTGCCCATCTTATTAACCTTGGGGATAAGTTTTTCTCTGAGTACAATCTAGTTACCGCCGCATGATCAGAATACACTGTTATTGGCGCCCTTCCGAAATAGACTCGGAACTTTTGCACTGCTAATAGAACTGCAAGTGCCTCTCTCTCAGTCGCGGAATAATTTCTTTGTGTTTGATTTAAAGTTCGACTAAAAAATGCCTCGGGCTGCTGATTTTGCGAAAGTACCGCTCCCACCGCATAATCCGAAGCATCCGCTGAAATTTCTAAATTCTCATCGTTCTCAGGAAATTTCAAAACAGGGGCTTGCGTTAATGCTCTTTAATTTTTCGAAAGCACTATTGGCTTCGGCCGTCCACGAGAATCTTGCCTTTTTCCTTTTTAATTTTAACAATGGTTCAGCAATAGCTGCAAAATCTTTTATAAAGGACCTATAATACGAACAAAGTCCTAGAAAAGAAGAGAGCTTCTTCGCCTTATTCTATTTGACGGCGGATACTTTTGCACAGCGATTATTTTTGATTTGTCTGTCTCGATTCCTTTCTGAGATATTTTGTAACCTAAGTATTTTAATTCAGGGGCTGCAAATTTGCACTTTTCGACATTAACTTTTAGACCGGCCTCATTTAATAATGAAAACACCTGTCTTAAATCCTGTACATGTTGGTCCAGATTATCACTAGTAATAGTGATATCGTCTAAATAGATAAATGTGGTCTTTCCAAGAACAGGCCTTAGCGCAATGTGCATACATCACTGAAATGTTGCCGGTGCCCCTGAAAGCCCAAACGTCATACGCAAGAGTGCATAAGTGCCAGACTTGGTTATAAAAGCAGTCTTAGGCACATCTTCCGGTTTAACCCCTATTTGAAAATAACCAGTCGTTAAGTCTAACCTAGTCATATATTTGGTAGAAGTTATGTACCTTAGAATTTCTTCAATAATAGGTAACGGATATACCGGATATTTAGTCATGGAGTTTAATTTACGATAGTCAATTGCAAAACGCCACCTTTTCGGATGTGTTACCGGATAGTCATTATTTTTCTTACATAACACAACCGGGCTAGCATAACTACTTGAGATGGGCGTTATGATCTTTTTACGTAACATATCTCGAATGTGCCACTCTATAATTTTTTCTTTATTCTTATCATATCGATATGGTTTGTGGCGAACTGGCAGTGAATCTCCGGTGTCGATGCTATGGTTAGTAACTTGAGTAAATCCGGGAATATCACTAAATAACGAAGCAAATTCACTTACCACTTGTCGAATTTTTTGTTGCTCTTCCTTAGGCAGGTGGTCGAGGTTTAACGTCGGTGGTTCTGTTTTTTCTTCTCGAACTGATTTCATCGTCAGCTTAAGAGACGCTTCGTTAAAATCCAGCGTTGCTTCCGCCTCTGAAAGAAAATCTATCCCTAAAATGACATGTGCTTGTAAATTTTTTACGATAAAAAGCATGATCTTTACTTGTTCGTCGTTGATACGAATATATAAGGCTAATTTACCTATGCACTTGCATCTTTCTCCCTGCGCAGCTAACACTGTCGTATTATCCGAATTATATATGCGGTATTTACGGAAATACTTCCTAAAAAAATGTTCTGACACACAGGAACACTGCGCGCCTGTATCCAGGAGTGCGGTGGCTGGTATGTTATTCACCAAAACTTCAATCTTTGGAAGAGTCAAATTTTTCCCCATAACTGTATTTAACTTGAAGGAAGAGGGGTTTTCTTGGCCTTCGGATTTCCGCACCCTCCCGTCAGCAGAAATCCGTTTTAGTTTAAATTTTCTTTCTTCCTTTCCATGATTTCCTTCTTTTTCCGCTGGCCTTCAGACGTTTTTTCTGGCTTACTATTGAACTGTCGACGTTCGCCGGTTGTTTTTGGATATTCGGGTTTCCTTGCCCACTGATTCGCTTTGCTTCCGTAGCCGTGTTCTTGCCTTTGCTGTGGTCTTGGCGCACCAAATTGGCTTCGTTACTCATACTGGCGTCTTCTTTCAATGTCCGCCGTTCTTCTACTTTCAAACTGGATTGCTAGCTCAAATAACTTTTCCAGTGTAGTCGGATTCCTTAATTCAATAAAGTCTTGTACTTGGGGAAGTAACCTCGGCAAAATCACATGGATTATCTCAGGATCCGGACGGTTTCCATACAAGAGTTTAAAGACGTGAATTTTTCTTAAAATAAAGGTGGAAAGATTTTCGATTCGTTGTTCGTATATGCTGAAGAGTTCCGTTTCTAATCTTGCACGATCTCTTACGACAGGAAAGGCTTTTACTAAGGCAGTCTTAAAATTTTCGTAAGTATAGGTGGGACTTCTCGCTTGACACAAGAGGCTTCTGCCTATACATTTGAACCAATTAAGCGCTTGGCCCCTCAAAGCGCTGGTAGCTAAGGTGACTTTCTGGAACTCATGCACTGGATACAGCATGAAGTGGTCATCCAATTTTTCCAAAAAACTGGTTACCGGTGAGTTTCCATTGAATGTTGCTTCTGGTTTCATCGTTGCGCGCATGGTCTGGACGATGTAACCAAATCCTTCCAGGGCGGCAGCTGGCATTTCTAAATTCTGATCCCCTTCTGCAGGCACCACAGGTTCTTCTTGAAACTCGGCCATGGTTATTCTTCTTCGTCGGGCGCCACTATCAAGACTGGTGTTCCTCTTTACTTGCTTTGGAAACATTAACTGTCCTGACTCGGAACAGGGAGCTTACTAAAGCTATGTTCAATAAATTGTGAAGTAGACAATACACACAGGAAGGGTATACGAAACCCTTTATTTTTCTATCTTTACAGAGATTTCCGGACTTCGGAATACAGAGACCAACCACTTATGGTCTGAACGTAAGAATATAAAAATATTAACTAAAACTCTAACTAAACTAACTTTGGATTAATATACAAGTGTCTACTTTAAGATTGGCCGATAATTAACAAAAAGCCGTATGTAGTACAGAGAGCTGCTAAAACTACGATACGTTTAAAATTATCAAGAGGATTAAACCTCTGGCCTTGAAGGCAACCAGCAAACGAGTAAAACTACTATGGCAAGCGGCCTGCTTCTAATAACTCCTTCCTCTCCCTTGCTTGGCAAAAAGCCACAACTTAAGTACTTGGCGTTAGCAAGACAAATTTGCATAAATAAGTTAAAGCTTTTAATTCTGGCCGGAAGTAGAAAATAAGAAGTGATAGTAAAGATTTAAAATAAAATAAACGTTAGTAAAACTTAGGATCCTTACAATACATACACGAAAAATATCTACACAATTATTGAAAATAAATGGAAATGAGACTAAAATGCGACAGCAAAAAATTCGCGCAGGTCTAAGAAAAGATGAGTCAAGCTACTAATAAAATTCCCGCCTAAAAACTACTCCCAAAAAATTCGAGATGCCAATATTAGGTCTTTCATAACACAAAACACACCTCACCCCTCAATACTGTTTTGTTTGAATTCATCTCCCCCAAAACAACGGAAACAGAAAACGTAAACAACGGATGTTCTCTCCTAAGCCCAGATGTTCTGATTCGTAACAGCATGAGATCGCTAAAGGCGCAGCGTTCCTGCTAATGGAACACCTGGTTTCATTCAATGATTCTGCGTATGGTTTTGGTATGAAAGATTAAAAAAATTTAGAACAAATAATTTGGAGTACAGCCAGCAAAATTACAGGGATAAATAGAAGGTCTAGGTCATTCATAATTCATTCCTTTGTTCGACTCCTCGCCGACGCGAGCCTCATGGAGAGGGGGGACTGGAAGTAATCTGACGTGTCTCTGTTGCGCCTGCTCTGATTTCGCGCCTTTAAAACTGTAGTTTCATTCAGTTGCGAAACGATTTTCTGGAGGTCGTATATCGCAAATTAATTTTAATCATACATATTTGTTTTCTAATAATGCAAATATTTAAAATAATTTGTGTATATATATATAGTTTTAGTCATTTTTCTTTTTAATTTCTATATTTAAAGTATCCTTTGTGTGATATGGCTTCTTGTGCTGTAGCAACGTGCCTTAACACTTATAGAAATACGAAAGGAAGAGATATTGTATTTCATGCTTTCCCCAACGACAATTTACTTTTCACGAAAGAATGAATACATAAATGTCGAAGACAGGATTCTATTAATGTGGAAAACGCAAGAATTTGCAGCGAACATTTTCTGTGCAGTGATTATGAAGATGACATGAGAAATAGCTTGCTTGGATTGCCGCAAAAGAAACTGTTAAAATGCAATACTGTGCCAAAAGTAAATTTATCGTGTGCAGTAAATAAAATAACACCAAGAAATCGGAGACATTTGAAAAGAAAACTAATGCAGAGTGGTTTTGAAAGACTACACGAATTAAGCCCAAAGAAAATTTATTTTGAGGCCGAGAACGAAATGAACGAATTGAAGCTGACAATAATAAATCAAATGTGAATGATTTTGTAATAAAACTCACAAGTGACAATGCCCTATGTGACAATATCTCTGAATGCCCTAAGTGTAAAGATAAACAAGAATGTATAGCTAATTTGAAGAACAAAATAATATCCTTAGAAAATTGTAATAAAATATTGAAAAATAGAGAAAAGAAAGATTTTACAATATTTGCTCAGCGACAGAGAAGGTGGACGACATCTAGAAAGAAATTTGTATCGGAAATTCAGAAATTAAAATCCCAAACAGCGAAATTTAGGGAAAAACAGCACAGATCGGAGAATTTGGAAAAACGTCTAAAGCATATTTTTAAAAAGACGCAGATTAACGCATTGCTAGAAAAGAAGGAAAAAATCAGGGATACTAGTGAAGATATTTTCCGTTGCATTGTCATAAGAGCTCTGTCATGACTCTAAACTGGACCAAATTCTCGGTCCTTTTCAAAAAGTGCAGTTTGTTTTAATCAGGGGTCTCATTTCGCAGTGGAAACAACCAATATTTTTTTTATTTTAACACTCCAATGAAGAAAGAACTTCTTTTTTCACTCATAAGACATATTCAATCATCTGGAGTAGAAGTGAAAGCAATAGTGTCTGATTTAGGAGGATCTAGTACTTTGTGGAAAGAGTTACAGATTTCGATTAATAGTTCTCAGTTTCCAAATCCAGTATTGCAAACGAAAAAAATATGGGTTTTTGCAGATTTAGCGCACTGCCTCAAATTACTGAGAAACCACTTTTTAGATAAAGGATTTGTTTTAGAAGATGGAATTGTTTTAAATGTTGATATTATTAAAGAGGTTTTAAATAAAGATTCAGGAGAAATTAAATTGTGTCACAAACTAAAACCAAATTATTTAATGGTCAAGGGAAACGAGAGACAAAAAGTCGCTCCAGCGAAAACATTATTTTCAAGAACTACCGCAAAAGGTATACTCCACCTCACAGGAAATAAAAAAGCATCCGACTTCTTTGAGTTAATCGACAATTTTCTCGATATTATGAATAGTACCAAAGCATACCCTCCTTCAGATAAAATACTTAAAGCACCATTGGGATTAAATGAAAATCATGAAAAACAAATTCAAGTTTTCGAATTAATGTAGAAAGTCATTGGTGGATTAAGAGTTCAGGGAAAAGCCAACTTACTGCCTTTCCAAAAAGGAATAATAATTTCAATAAATTCTCTTTTTGGCCTACACCATGATTTGAAATCATCGTATGATGCTAAATATATTTTAACCTCTAGATTAACTCAGGATGCACTTGAAATTCTCTTTAGTCAGATTCGAGGGCTTGGTAGGTTTAATGACCATCCATCAATGAGATACATTCCGCGAGAGAAGAAGAGGAAGAATGACCTTGCTTGTTTGCATTAGCTGTACATAAGTCACGTGATCTCTGAGGTCATCTGCATTGTTTGTTTACAAAAGGTATACATAAGTCACGTGATCTATGAGGTCAGCGGAATGTATCTCATTAGTGAAGTTATACGCCGCTTAAAGCAATTAATACTCGCTAATAAGCTGCCAAATGTATCTTCAAAAGTATGCATGACTAAAGAAAGCAGAAATATTGATTCATATTTAACATCAGAAATACTTGAAAGGGCTTTGAAAACTGAGGACGAAGATGCTTTTCCATTAAATATTATTGATGATTTGGATTTGGATTTCATAGAGAAACCTTCTCCTATGGCTTGGGAATTAGAATTGAATTCCGACAGACAATTTTCGACAGCCGAAAAAGAAGCATTAAGATATGTTGCAGGTTGTATTGCCTATCGTGTGCGAGACAAAGACCCACCATTGGGAACAATATCTAAAAACAGTGCTGATGAACCAATATTTAATTCAGAATGGATTAAATTATTGTCCTTAGGAGGTTTGACTACACCTTCTCATTCATGGATGAATACAGTTTATGAGTTCGAAAACATATTTTGTGCAGTTCATGGTACAACTTACTATAAAGGGAAGCATGTAATTGGCTCTTTAATTAATAAACTGGAGAAACATTATCCTGAAGTTAACAAAGAAGCAATTCGTTTATTTTGCAGAGTGAGAACTTTTATTAGAATACGTTTCTTAAATAGAAATGCATATGTTTTTTCCCAAAGAAAAGCAACCCAAAAGGCAAAAAAATGGATTGCTTCGAATGTGGCAGCCAATAAATAATGTTTCAACAACTTGTAGTTGCATTGCGACACTGTACAAGTAAGCATATATAATATGTTTTGATTTGAAATATTTCTAGATGACATTTTAGAAGTTAATAGCCTAAAGCATATTTCGAATGAGAACTAATTCTGTTAAGTTATTGTTACAGTTATTTTTATTGTATCCTCTGTTATTATTGATTCGATTTTGGGCTAGCTTACCATTCTAGATAAAATATATATAAAGTATAATATTAAAGTAATTGGCATAAGAAGACCTGCCCCCTTAACCCCCACTTTTGAAAAATTAAATAATTCTTTTAGGTACTGTGAGTAAAGTTGTTTTGTCTAAATTAAGATAACAATCTTACATGTATTTATTTAAATGAAATATTGATGTAAGCCTAAGTTACAAAATTATTTTAAAAAAATATATGTTGTTATATTGAATCGGGAGAAAAATATGCCAATGTAAAATTTACAATTAGGCTGAAACTCAAACTTAGATTAGCAGAAATTTTGCCATATATAACCATACATGTTTAAAACTATGCCAATTTAAGGTTGTTTTTTTTTTTTTTTTTTTTTTTTTTTTTTTTTTTTTTTTATTAATTTTAAATAGCTGTTATTATAGTTATCTTAGAAGCAGTAGTACAGTTTTCTTAGTTAACATGCAGATAAAGAAATGATTAGAATCAAACAGGCATTTAAAAAAAAAAATCCCTGCAAATAAAAAAAAGGAACTTTATGCTAAGAGTAGCTCATTTTATCTATTATTTTAAAATTGAGTAAGTACTATTAAATTTTTTAATGTTCAGTGTAAAATGCATACTGCAGTAACATTGTCTCTTCCAAATTACAGCTATCTTTCACACACAGCTCATTTTAAACGCTGGTTCTTCAAATTTAAAACGCTAATTTCTATGTTGTCAATTGCATCTCCGCGCTCAGTGGCATCATTGCTACGTCATCACTCCCCACTCACAGCCGACTGTATCATGGCCTTGAAGCGAAATCAGTTTCGGAAGGTCACGTGATCGAAATAGTCGATCTCTTTCTCTTTACCATAATCCCGGAGTTAAAAGTTTACCGAAAATAATAGTTTGTCTTAAAATAAATATAAATTAATAAACGTGAGTAGGTCGTATGATTTACATTAAACTTTTCATACTGCAATATTTTTAGAGGCGGTAAAAATGTATATCTTCAATAATTTTAAAAATAATTTGTACTTCGTTTATGTAACTAAAAATATCATTGAGAATCACCACATGCGAACTTTATTTTGATAATTTTGATAAAAATGAAATCCATTTATGTAATCTGAATCAAATTTATTGTCAAAATAATATAAAATCCACATAAGGGGGGAATTCAATAGATTTATGAATGTAAATTTTAGATTTTCATACTAGTAAAATAAATATTAAGGGAAGAATTATTTTGTAAAACTCCATGCCGCTACCATCGCATCAGCTATATAAATTTTTAGAAAGCAAATACCCATAGTTATCTCTCTTCACTCCATTCACTAATAAAATCTGCATATCTCAATTTTATCATAACAGGGAAATGAATTAAAATTCCTTAAATGCTAGAAAATTTGAATATAAAGATGAACTTACATGCATGTTGTACTATAAATAAATCTTTCAAGATATATCAAAGAACTAAATGCCAATTGCATTCATAAAAAAGGACAGCCATTTATTTTTACTAATTCCAGTTTAAATCAAATTCCAATTAAAATCACTTTTTCCAAACCATCCAAGAGGTAAGTGATTAGGCTTGGTTTTTTTAAAAGTGATTTCTCCAAATTACAGGTCTATTCCACTATTAAAAATAAATTCATAAAACTTGAAGCTGTACATATACATACATGCTACATATTATACATAATCTATGCAGAAACAAAGCATAAATCAAAATAAACAATTGAATTATTAACTGAAATTATTTAAATTTTTTAACATTTTTATATGAACATTTTATATTGATTTTGTCATTTTTATATTTTGTATAATTATTTAACATTATTTTACAAATTATCAAACATATTTTCTATTTTCTAACCGAGTTTGTAAAGTCATTTCACAAGTGCAAGAATCTGTTAAATTAAAGTAACTGTATGGTGTACTAACTGTATGCAAGATAACTTATATAAAATATCCATTTGCTTTCCTGGCATAAGAAATGTATTTTCCATGTTTTTAAGAATTTCACCAAACAAGAAATATACAATTAAAGATTTTAATAGAGTAACTTCAGATGGAAAATTTTTAATTTCCCCCTTATCTAATTCTTTCACCCTTAATTTTTTCATGGCATCATAACCTGAAACATAAACTAGCACTGCTAAAATATCAGAAGAAACATTTTCTATAAAAAATCATTAATTAGTAAATTTGAATAATCAATTAATATTCGCAAAAGTAAAGATAGAATCCTTATCATAATCTGGTAAAAGGGACATTCATATTTGATGATGAAATTATAATATTGTTTTTAAAACCAAGCTTCTTCTCATTTTCTAATAATTGTAGGTCATTTATTTAATAATCTGAACCTGACATTTGCCGATACATTTCAAAACGTGATTCAGGAGCATTGAAATTTTCCTAACAATATGTATTCAGCTTCATACTTTTGAAACAAACATGCAATCAATTGAATGCATCTGTAGTTGTTATCAATGCCTGAAATGTTTGTGGTGATAAAGTTTCTTTTATTGGGACATAATGTCAAATATGCTATTAGAAAGAAATAATCAAAACAAGGAATTCCTAATGTACTATTCCAAACAAATATTCAAAACAACACTACGCGAAACGTCCAAACTAATGTATTCGATGTTATGTTAAAACGAAATACTTGAATAGGATTGAGAACAGCTACAAATTTTCCCAGATAAATCTAAAAATTAAAAAAGTATAAAACGAAGTATAGATAAAAATATTATTTACCTTAGCATTAAAAAAATAGAGAAAATTACTTGAAAAAAAGTGGATTTTAATAACACATAATAAATGAAAATTCTGTGTATCCTTGTGATATGCTGCTATCTACTGTTTAAAAAGAAAAGTTCAAAGTATATGATAAAGACATTTTTATCTATTTACGGTTGAATATAAAGGTTTCAGAAGCGATTCAATTTGGGTGTTCCATGTAGTGGAACACTGAGCCGCAAAGGGGTAGAAAACCCTATCATAGCAGGACTGAACGCAAGGAGAAAACATTGAATTCCCTAACGCTTTCTGGTACAAAACATCGCGTTAGGAAATAAAACACTTATAAAACTTTGCAATTTACAATCATCGTGGTAAAAGTAAAGCATAAACATCACGGTAAAAAACAAGACATTGTTTGACGATAAGAACATAGACATGCGTTTTCCGATTTTAAAACGTATGTTCACTGGGGTCATTAAAACTTTTTTTATGCTGGAAAACGTGAAAAACGTGCAATGCCCT
Source organism: Stegodyphus dumicola (assembly GCF_044657685.1). NCBI lineage: Eukaryota > Metazoa > Arthropoda > Arachnida > Araneae > Eresidae > Stegodyphus > Stegodyphus dumicola. Next base: position 181,484,549 of record NC_140768.1, read on the forward strand.
CGCTGGGACTCGAGCATGGACCTCTCGAATACGCGCCGAGTGTGCTACCGTTACTCCACGAAGGCATGCAGAAAGAAGAGAGAAAATACCTTCTTTTTAAACGACGAGTTGGGATTAGGGGACTCAGTCGCCAAATCCTGGTGGTGAAGAATCATCATCCACCACCTTTTAGTTCGGGCACCACTGTAGAGTCATCAAGTTATTTTGAAGCTGGAAAGTATAAAATGAGCAATGTCCTAGCCGGGACTCGAACCTGGACTTCACTTTATACCTAAAAAATCAAGAAGAAAACTTAAAAAATCCCTAACTAGTAAAATTGAACAGCAATTGCAACTATTTATCGCAATAAAGAGAATTTTAAACTTATGTATTGTCAAACTATTCAAAGCCATAATTTAATTTATTCTTTTTCCTAAAAACATATTGGTAGTTTTCATGAAAACTATGATGCAAACAAGACTGAAAAATAAGAAAAAATTAATTTTTAAAATATAAAATCGGATTCATTTGCTGTTTAATATTATAAACCAAGTCTTCCACCAAAGACTGCGTTCTGTTTTCGTTCAGTTTATTCATTCATTTAACGCTGAAATTCATTAACACTTTTATATAGTTAATCGTTTGGTTATTGATCATTTGTATGCATAATAGTTGAGAAATATCGAACATTTCAGAGGGGAAAAGTACGCACGTTTACATCATACATGGGGAAGAACAGCATTTCAAATTATTTCTAGAAATTCAAACAAAAGCCTTTTCAGAAATAAAAGTATTCTTTAAGAACTTTACCAAATAAAGTTTTATCTTCCAGTGGCCGAGCAGCAAAATCGCTAAATATCGATAGTTCGATCAGTGTTTAAATTCGGGGTCTTGATATATGGAGGTTTCCCATGGTCTTTCCTCGTCTATTTAGTGAATATGAGTCACTCTCCTCTATAGAGTCTTCTAGAAAGGCATCCACCACCTTAGATAAGTTTGCTTAACTAATATTTAAATTCTTTAGTATTTTGTTTGAAATAGGTTTGAATTATTTCTTTATTATGAATAAATTCTCTTTCCTTGCTTTAATTAAATTCTATATATAAAGTTACAAAATTCAAAATTCTATACATGTATGTGTATATGAAAATTTTACATAAGACTATATGAAGCACTTAATACTGCTTGTTCATATCCAACAACTGATAGAGTAATTACATGTAATTTTATTCAATCTGTGGAGCTTACTTTTCTTATTTACTATTCCTAGAGTCATCCGATTTTGAATAATATAGTCCTCCACTCGAACATAGGCACCTGGAAGCCTAAATTTTGAATTTCGAGTTTGTTTTATTGTCTATTTCATATTTTGCAAAATTTGACGAACGCTTGGTTAAAAAACTCAACAGTTTCAAAGCAGGCAGTGACAACACTGTAGGGAATAAAGCATTCGTATCTCCATCGCGTCAAGCTTTCTATCGGAAGCGGGCTCTCGAAACATATATGTGTCTGTAAATGAAAATCAATCCGATTGTAGACTGAACCTATTCTCATCTAAGAATGTTACACGAGCCCAGTTCTATTAAGTCCAATTACGATGCTCGTGATCCCATTGAAAATAGGCGGTACGTTGCTATCTGGACAATAGAATGCACACAACAAGACGATTGGTGTATAGTCCTTCTTGATGCCAACGTATGGCTACAGTTTTTCGGGAGATTCGCTTGCCAATAGCAGCAAGTAACTGATTTGTTACTGCAATAGCTGCGCTACGCCAGTGCTTTTTGTCGATAGCGCTATATACCTATCTTCTGCAGGCGTCGCACTGCGAACATGATCTCCACGTAACGTTTGCTACACATTCCATTTGTTTGAAATCATTTCCAAAGACTTGAAATACCACTGTGGCTGACGTCAAACTCCCAAAAACATTTGTTATTTTTTGCTCTTCTTCAAAGTTGCGAATAGTAAAGCTACGCGTGAAATCATCTAAGTCATGTCGGTAAGATATACTGAAAATTGCAAGTTGACAAGTTGATTTTTTTCCTTTTAAATTTTGCTTTTGAAGAACAAAGGTCAATAAGCGTCAAATCCTTCACCTCTTTTATCTGCAAATCTCGTGACGACCAACTTTGGCAATCCAAAATTTGCATGCACACAACAGGTCTTACTTCATCCCGCACTTATGCAAATTTCCACATTTTCCTGCCTTCTGTTTTCTGGTTGCTATCATTGCTACATTTTTTTTTTTTTTAATTTTTTTTTTTTTTTTTTTAAGAATAAAGATTAGATTGTATTGCTTATACATTTTAATTATGTTTGCTACATGTTTCAGAACTGCAGCAAACAGCAATAAGAGTGACCTTAAGCTTTTCTGTGCAATCTTATATTCTCAATATCTTAAAAGTTATGAAAAATTAAAGGGAGAATATACGAAGCCAAGGAATATTTAAGAAAGACCACCAAGCCAATTTGAAATTTAAAATCCAATCTTAGATTGATATTTTCAAAAGAAAAGCTATAAATTTGTTTAAAAAACTAAAACTTTCTCTTTTTAAGGAAGGAAGAATAACAGGCATCATCTTTTGGAACTACGTTCTTAAAATATTGGAGCAAATTAAAAAAACCAGTTAAAATTAAGAAGCAAATATATAAATCGAACAAACTATATATCAAAGTATTAAAAAATTATGATTTAAGACTTTTGAAAATCTTGAGAAACTAGATTACAATTAAAAAAATCATTGACTAAAATTAACATTTGCGAATATGACAGGCTTCATGATTTTTGAATCGAAATCACTTTCATCAAAATCTTTAACGTCAATTAAAGATTTTTATCACAAAATCTATTCTTCATGCAATACCTGAAAGTTTATTTCATAATTGTTTTAAACCTTGTTTTCCGTTTTGTTCAATCTATGACCTTGCAAGTGTTCGATATCACTTTCTTGTATTAATCAAAGGAAGTATTGTAAACGCAAAAAAAATTCGAGTATCATATTTAAAAGAAAATATCCATTTCGGCCGCTCTCGAACGCATTTGAATGATGTTTTTGCGCGACATCTGTATGATTTAGTAGAGACTTTTCGTGACGTCTATACCATACATACGTATATATGTATGTATATGATGAAAAGAGTGATTTGAGATACATACAGATGTATGTACGTATTTCGTATAACTAAAAAACGAATATTCTCAGAAAGTTGAAATTTTGTGTATGGGACTGTTGTAATATGCAGTTGTGCCCCTTCTTTTTGGTTGCAATCGGTCGCACTAAAGCTATATACTCTGTTACTTGACTCGGTGAGCTCAGTTTTTAATTCTAATATGTTGATAAACTGTGCATTTTTTGCTTTAAAAGTGATTGAATTATGCTATTCTGATGTTACGAAATTTATACCTTTAGTTAATCTGCTTGCAGTAATTGTTAGCAACAATTTAAAAGATGTTTAAGTGGCACTAAGCCTAAGGAAGCCGCCATTTGTTTATATTTGAAACTCTTAATAGAACAGAGAATGAAGCCAGTTTGTGCAGAAATTCGAGTGTCTTTTTACCGAGTGGGACAAAAAGTAAACTTTCAATTTCATGCATTGAAAACTCTGTCTTCCTGGATCGCTGCCGAACTGCTTATTTTTAAGTAGAAATTGTAATTTCAATTTTAAAATTTTGTTAACTGTTTTTAACTGTATTTGGTGTTTTATTTTTTTCTATATTTTACAGTTTTTAATGAAGATGTTTTCAGTTTTTATGTATTCTTACCTTGCCGCGAAGTGAGAACTAAATTAATTGAATTAAAAATATGTCTCTAATAAAATTCGAAGAAATAAGTTTAAATGAGAAACAGCAAAAAATTGTATAATTTAATAGGCTGTACAAGGCAATCATGTGGTGTCCACATCAGATTTTATTTTCTCTTTTCCTTTGTTAATTTTATCGATTTAATTCAAACATAATGTCTAGTTCAAGGAACTGATAAACAAGATGCATTTGTTATCCAATCTATAGATGAGAAGCTGCAATCTGCAAACGATTGCTGTTATTTTCGATCTGTTTGATTGGTCTACCAAAAAATTTTTAATTACTTTCCATTTAAACAAAAGCTTACACAGTAAAAATTTGTAAAGATTTTGCTATACGCTAGTAATCAGAGACGACGTATTGAAAAAAGAAAATGACGATTTATAAACCATTCGAAAGTTAAAATATCAAATAAGGAAAAGGAAAGAATTACATATTCAACAGATTTCATATTTTTTTTTTTTTTTTTTTTTTTTTTTTTTTTTTTTTCAAACTGATTATTGAAAGGAAAGTTTCTAAAATAAAGACTAAAACTTTTGAAAAGCAGACATCCAGAATGCTTTCTTAATAATGCAACCTTCAATGAGAATTTAGTAAAAATCTTAAAAGAGTATTTCTCAATTTAATTTAATGTAGTCATTCATAATTTATTAAACTCCGTCTAAAATTTTTGTTTTAATATGAAAATGGAATTTTTAAAAAAACAAAAAATACTTTTCATTAATTTGAAACTGTATAATATTGTCACGTTTTTTTTCCGACACCAGTTGTTACGTTATTTTCTTCTTTCACATTCGTACAAGGTTCGTGTGGATTTGGAACGACGACACTACTTGATGAAGTATCGAAACACACTTTATTGGCCAGTATTGTCAGGACAGCTCCAAAACATGTTTGCAGTCGTCGGTGAACTACTATAAACACGCTGATACGATCAGCGACACAGCCTCCAGGTTATCAGGCTATCACGGTGGAGACAGCTTCACGGCAAAGCACTAGAGTACAGCTCCCGATTCTGCGTGGTCGTTCTCGGAACTCCACGTACTCTCGAGACTCTCCGTATTACAACTCGCGATGCACTCGACGACACACAGAGCACAGCTCCCGAATCTTCGGTTCAGTCGTTTCCGGAGCTCAACAGGCTCTCTCGACGATGCACTAACCGCGATACACTACGAGACTCTTTCGATGCACTCGACCTCCCACTCGGCACTCGCTGCCCGGCTGTCAACTTGATCGACTCCACGGATTCACTCGCTAGACGAGACACCAACTCGATACTAACTCTCCGCGTACCAGCAGGGTTTATATAGCTTTCGGCTTATGTTCGAGAACATCCTGGACTAAACCGGTAAGAATTCGTTTCAGAAGGTTCTCCATCCGTTCATGGCATATTGCCAATTGTGTCGCCAACTGTCGCCAAATGGGCGATTTCTCGCCAAAAGTGTCAACCTTGCCTTCCCTTGCCATTTTATAGTTACCCTTAAACTGCTTTGCGGAGAAGCCATCTTACCGCGCCTGTACATTTCGTAACAATATATCCAAAGCATTCAAATTATGTATGATAATCGGAGCAAAATAAATAAATATACGAAAAATTCCAAAAACCATTCTTTCATACTTTAAAATAAAAATGTAGTTTATTTTTATATTGATGAGCTTTACAGACTTTTATTTTGTTTATAAAATCGAAATTCACGCATCAAAAAATTTATTTTATTAGTTTGTAAATCTTGTTTAATCAACATATATGTAAAATAAAACTGTTATTTCATAGATATTTTCTAGTGAGAGGTAATGAAAAGCATGAAACGCTTTTATGGTATGTCATCCTTCTTTACGTTGCTTCAGAATTCACTTAAAGAGAGGTATCGAATTTTCGCGATTAAGTGACCTAATATTAAATCGACCGAGTTTTCCTGTTCTACATCTGATAATTTTATGCTTTTGTTTAATTAATATTAGTTTTCATACGTTGTACAGGAAATGTTGCCATATTTTTTAGAATATTTTCATTGACTGCTGCTTTAAAATTTAGAAAGTTTTGAAATTTACTGAATTCTGAAATCGTCTTTGATTTCTTATAAAAAGCAACTTAGAATTGTTAAAGAATTCAGACTTCCTCTTGAGACTAAGACAATTTTTCTTATCCAGAATATTTATACTGATGGCGAAAACGAGCAGCAATATAAGTATATTATATCTGAAAACAAATTTTTTATTTAAATGAAATGCAACTTGAAAGTTATTTGGTACTTACGTATTATCCCGTCAACCTGTCAAGTAGCGCGATTTAGCGCCAATTATGGATGATCATGTCTTTTAGAATTCCGCAGTAAAGACTGGTGATTAGCGACCGTTGTCGAAATTTCCGCCAGCATTCGACGGGATTATATGTAAGAACCAATTATTCATCATATCTTACAACTAACAAATTCAAACTTTAAAAATACATTTGTTATATATATATATATAAAACAAATGTATTTTTAAATGTAATGTTTCATGCATTTTTGCAATTTTAAAAAAGTTCTCGACCTCCATCACAAGGACTAACGTTTTCTTCCTGGCTTCACGGAGTTTACCTTCCAATTGTTGAACCCAATCTTTACGGATGATGTTAGCATTCGTTACTCTGTCGATATTCATATTACAAAATTTTCATTGATATGTCCTATGTGAAGAGTCCATTACTGCCGCCACCCATTGCAGAAATGTGAAGCGCTCTATAATGGAGCTTCTCAATATCTGTCAACCTCCGCTTAGTGAGATGGCCAATAGTTTGTTTCCTGCGTTTTTGCTGGGGAGCAGTTTTATTTTCCGGCACATGGGGTGTTCTACAGTTCCTTCGCATGTGGCCTTCACCATCGCAGATTCAGTACTTTAGGATCGGTTTGTTTCCACTTCTATTCTGTATCAAGGCATTGACTTGCCTGGCTAAATATCCTAAAAGGGCAATCATTTGATCCACCTGCTCCTGGACTTGAGCAGCTCTGATTGGGTGAAGGAATCTAAGAATTGACTGCCGGGTGGCTTCAAATTTCACAGCATGCAATAAAGCGCTTTTAAAATCTTTGACATCCGCCTTTCTGATGGCTTTCTGCATCTCAGGGTCCCGCATGTCATTTATGAAGTACTGCAGAGAGAGTATTCCCTTGTTTCTGTTGGGCAGTTTGAAAAAGCCAGATGCGAGAACTTTTCAACATCCATGGTGAGCTTCTGGAGTGTTTCGTGGGCTTCTGTTGGCGATATTTTAACTGTAGCCTGTACATTTCGTAACAATATATCCAAAGCATTCAAATTATGTATGATAATGTCTTTTAAATATTTCTTCCCCAACCGCAGCTTCAACACGTCGGACAGAGCTTCGAAGTCTAGCGTCTGGTTTTCGGGAAGAGTTTGAAGGATATCCGCTACGTCCACTCTCAATGAAGCGGCGAGATGATAGGATTTAGCTTCGGAATAACATCCATTTGCATTTGCCACTGTAGATAATTGCATCTTATACACTTGCCAGCAGGTTTTTCCATCATATATAGATATCTTAGTAAGGCCGGTATGATATATGTTTGAATTTAAAGAATTAGAATTAGAAAGAGAATTGTGACCAGCTGCCGTTATGGATTTCTTTAAACTTTCAGTTTTGGAGACAGCAGCAGAAACACTGGCATCAGTTTGTTGTTCGATTTGCTGTTAGCCGGCAAAAACGCTCTCTTCGATTTGTTATTAGACAGCAGAAAAATCTTTCTTAAATTTCTCCAACTTTGTGTACAACCGTGTCTGTTCTGCCTTCAGTTCATTGCCTCAATTTTTTTTCCAGTAATTTTTCTTTTCATTTCTTCTTGACTTGCTTCAGTCGCTTCTTGGCGCGCTTTCATCTCGTCTTTGGCAGAGTTGACGGCACCTTCCATCTTTTCTTGGAATGCAGCGAAGGCAATCACCAGCTCTCTTAGTTGCTCGCTCATTTCTCATGTCACCGGGATTTCATCCCACTTCTGACATCATAATTTGTTTCGCAAGTATAGGTTCGTAATACATTGAATGCACACAGAACCAATGATAGCTTAATACAATTTATTTTATCCAAAGAACCATTTATCCAGGTCACAGTTCTGGAATTTTCCACAAAAATACTCGTGCAGCTCTTCTTCGTATCATAGAGTACAATCAGAAATTATTCTTCCAACAACTAAGAACGTTAAACATAACGCAGTGAAAAGCGCATCTAAAATGCGAAGCTCTACTGCTTATCTCAATACTCCGTCACCGCTCTGAACTAACAACTGAGGAACTGATGCTGTCTCCAGTGTTATATAGTTTTCCCCGGTCGCCGAGAAAGCTCTAATACTCTCTGCCTCTCAAAATTACTAGAAGAAATATGAGGACTGGATACGGTTACAGCTAATATAGGAATCAATTACGGTTATTCAGTTACAGTATCCATTACAGTTACACAGGGACCAGACCAAAGTGACGGTTCGGCGACTTTTGGCGATATATCTCCACATTTGGTGACCAAATTTAGTCTCCGAAACCGTTGCCGGCTTGGCGATATCTGTCTAAATTAGCAAGACAGCCATTTACTTAATGTTAAATCGACTTGCTCCTGTATTCTTAGTTTTTCGGCAGAGCATCGTTTCTCTCAAACTTTTCATGTTAAATTATACAGAAAAATACAGCAGTTTCACATATAATTTCACTATAAATATTTATCTATATACAAAATTCCTAACAATATTAATATTTATTTTTTTAAAAGAGAAGTTACAAATTTCTTGCTTAGCATGTATGACGTCCATTGATCATGGGTGTGCAACAACGACGATAAAATCTAAGATGGAGGTCGGGTATGAAAGATAAGTGTTACAAGTGAAGAATATTGGTATAAATGCTTTGTTTGTGAATCCAGTGGGATAATTCTTCGAAATCTTATGCAGATAGTGACTTTGCTTTTGTTTTGAGAAGTGGGCAAATTTTCATCAAGATCCGAATAAAACGGTAGATTTCTATGAACTGCACACACATATACAAGCAAACAGACACGCTTCTAATAGAGATAATAAAGAATAGGATTTATATGTTTTTTCTAGTCCCTTGATGTATATTATTTTCCCTTTTACACATTTTTTTTGAATAAACTAACTGAATTCTAAATTGTCTGCGGGAGGAGGGAGAAAGAAAGACGTTCTGGCACGTGAGAAATAAGTAATGGGGCAAAAATATCGTGAACTATTGAACTAACTGTTTTCCATTTTTCACATCATATTACGTTTGTTAGTCTATCACAGCATTAAACAACCACGCAAACTCCCAAACTTGAGAGTTATTACAACAACTCAAGTTTGTGAGTTAAACTTGAGAGTTATTACAATTTTGCTGCAGAGTTCTTCCTATATTTGGATTGGCAAATGGTGTTGGATGAAACTCACTTTTATCATTCTTCTGTAAAGACGTCATCCAGGGTGGTAAACGGTAATTTGCGAAGCATTCCGAAGTCTCCGGCATTCTCCTTAACAGAAGCCCTTTGTAATAGCAACCACGATCGGTAGACAAAAAAAGCTACATTCTTCTCAGCCCTTGATCTGAACGACGTATCTGTTACAGAACTATGAATGTTAAAAAAGAAAGCTTTACCAAGGGAGGAGTGGTTCCGTCAAACCGTTTCTACAGACCACGGATGGCCAAACTTGAAGACGATGGGAGACGCATGATAGATTTTATGAACGATCGAGAGCCGCAAGTCCAAATTTATATCGTTTTAAAAGTAATGAGACAGGTTTTGAATATAAAGAAACTTTTGAAGTAAATTAATGAATAATTAATATGAACAAATACATCTTATATCCACTGTTTTGTGTTTAGAAAAGTTAAGTCCCAAGAAAATAAAAATTTGAAACTCTTGTACTGGGCAAGTGCAGTTTTTTAACAATTTTAAAAACTAGTTTAAATCTTATTAGCGTCTACTAAAGCATTTAAAAATTGTTTCATTGGTAAATCATATATCTCAAATACATCTTCATCTTCAAACCTTAAATTTTATATACAAGATAATCTTCAAAAATCGATTTATCAAGCTATGCTATACAACGGTTCGGTTAATGACATGATCATTCAACAGTATTTGCTTCCATACAATTAAGACGATTCATATAATTAGTAACTTTATTAAAAAATGCAATATATTTGTCTTGAGTTGTTTACAGAAAGAATGCGACGATTTGCTTAATGAATTTAAAAACGAGAAATATGAAAATGATTTGCGAAATAAATATAGCTTCGCAAAGTTTTGGGGATATATAGCTTCGGAAAACATTAAAAAGAACAACAACACCGTTTTGAAATTTGCTAAAAATTCAAAAAAGAATATAATGATATGAACGACAAGAGAAACGTCAAAGAAAAAGAAATATATAAATTCTTTGTTAGAAAAATACCAGGCATTTATTGACGATGATAATAATTATGACGAAAATAATAGAAAAGAAGAATCGGTAACTAAGCCACGCTTGCAAATTACCGTGGCCTGGTTCTCTTAAACAACCCCTTTTCTCTCCTTCTGTTTTTTTAATAAAAGCTCAAGTAGTTTTTCTCAAATGCCAGTTCGTTTTTTATATGTAATGTTCACAAGTTAAAATAATTAACTAGTGAAAAAAAAACTAAAAGGCCAAGTTAAAACAATTAATAAGTAGGAAAACTGTTTTCACAAACATTTTCTGGACCATAAAATCTACTTTTGTAGTTATAAGGTATTTTCTCCTTCCTTTCTGCAAGCTTTCGTAGTGTAACTGTACCACACTCGGGGCTTATCCGAGAGATCCAGGTTCGAGTCCCGGCGAGGGCATTGCTCATTTTTCATGTCTCCTGCATGAAATATCCTAACGTCTCTACATAGTGCCCGAGGTGGTGGATGATGATTCTTAACCACCAGGGTCCCCTAATCCGCAGTCGCCTTTTAAAAGGGCTTCTCCCGCTTTTCTGCATGCCTTCGTCGTGTAACGGTTAGCACACTCGGCGCGTATTCGAGAGGTTCAGGTTCGAGTTCCGACGAGGGCATTGCTTATTTATGCACGTCTCCAGTATCAAAATAATCTAATGACTCTACCACAGTGATATATGCCCATGAAACTTTGCACTGTCAGTTTTTACATTTTTCCTTATAATTTGTAAAAATGGCATTTTTTCAAAATGTTAAGCAAATATGCATTAATTATTACTCATCTAGTTGATTTTCTGATATCATACTTAAGGCTCCATACCAGAATCACTACAAGGGCCCACAGATTCTTTCTATCTAGATGAAAGTATATGTGCTTTTCGCCCACATACTTTAATCTGCATCTATTTTTAAAATTAATATTATTGTTATCAATGAGAAAAAAAGAAATGGAAGTAAGCGTAGAAACAATTAATAATAAGTTCAGTGATTTTATAGTTCACAGTTCAATATCCAATCAAGCACTGCGTTATATTACCCTGAGTTATTTAACTCATAAATTAAAGAAATGTTTACCCTTTCCTTGATCGAAAAACACTACCTGATTTTCTAACAGTAATAAGAAAAGATGACCGTATGCATGCCGCAGAAGAATGGATGAAAACCGTTCGTGAATTAGAAGAGACTTTCAACAACTATTAGAAAAAAAATTAAAGGAAGAACTCGAACTTTAACGAAACATTTGGTTTGATTTTACGTTGAATAATTCTAACCAGCAATATTATATGTATATATATATATGTTATTGCTTATTTATTTATTTAAAGCAAGAACCATAATAAAAATGAGAAATATTAATATTTTAAAATATAATTCTCGTCTTTAAACGAAGAGAAAAATGTTGAAAATGACAGCATAAAAATATTTGAACTTAAAGAAAATATATTTGAAAGTTTTGCCTTAAACTATAAATTATCCTCGTTATTTTTACTTGATTCAAGTTTAATGTTAAAACAGCTTGGTTGAGGCGTGATCAGAGGTTCCTCTTGAGGAGAGATTTCTAGTGGAGAAGAACAGACCTTGCAGTAGAACCACAACAAGAACATAACTTGCAGTCTTGGTAGCACCCACGCAGCTTGAGCTCCAGCATCTTAAAGTAGATTCATATATATCAAGGGCTCGCGCAAATTCTTGAACATTGTTTTGCCTTTGAGGTGCTTTTCAGCTCCGTGACGTTAAACTAAAGTTACATAACGATGAACATGATTCAGACGTGAAACGCAAAGATTTTCAAAGAATAAACTATAACTAAAAATAACAATAATTAAATATTAAAAAAAATGAAAATGACAGTAAGACGTTAAAGTCTCTAATCACCCTGAAGTAAATGATAAAGAGCAAAGTTATGTGATTAGTCACTTCATTTCACCACTTGACGTACATTAAGTCCACCACTCTGCCATTTTACACATCTGCAAGTTTCTTCATCGATCACTTTTGCTCAGCTTTTCTAAAAATAGGTTGTGTTCTAAAATGGCACTCAAACAGTTCCAGTTAAAAAATGTCTTAATGTTATAGCTTACGGGTTGTTGGGATCACTTAACACTGTTACTAATGGTAAAAAATTAAGACAAATTTTAGCTTGTGTTGTTAATGTTAAAAATCATCGAATGTTAGAATAAGTGCTTCTAGACATCTTTTTTGAATAATGTTTCTTAGATTTAATCCTTTCCTTCAAAAGCCCTCCAAAACGAGATGCAGAAGGAGGATTAAACAACCACTTAACATTCTGAAAAGAAATAAAACCCTGAACGTGTTCATTGCATTGAATAACAAATAACAATATCTTCAATTTTTCATCGACTTCTAAATCTTCGGTTGTAAATCACTGTGGGGTTCCCACAATTTGCTTCTTTAGTGTCGGAAGGGAAGATATTGCCGAAATGTCTCCAACTAATTTCAAATGTATTACTCTATACCAGGGGTGCCCAACCTTTTTGTCCCTAAGAGTACATTCTAGAATATATGTTGAACGGCGGGCACCATTTAACTTTTTTAAATGAATTTATAGTTGGATAGAGTTAAAAATACATGCACATAAAAAAAGAGGTCGGTCGCATTTCGCTTTGTGCTGGTATCTGTGTTGGACATAATTTCTATTTCATGAAAAATGAGAAAACTTTCACACATAATTTTAATGAAAACTAAAACATTTTTATTGCGATTGCACAGCGTTGGGCACACGCTAAACGATCAGTGGGAGCCATGGTGCCCGCAGGCATAGGGTTGAAAACCCCTGCTCTAGACGTAAAATTAAAAAAAAAAAAAAAAAATTAAGACATATAAAACACCTCAAGATTTTTAATCCTCTACCATTAAATAGCCCCGAAAAATCAACTGCTACACAAGAAAACGCTCTACATCATATAATCCTTGAAGGAGGAACTGATATCAGCTGCACTACATTTTCTGCTCGAAACCAATAGCACATAACTCATTGCTTCAAACACTTTCTTAATGGCCTCCCTTGTATCACAGTCCAAAATTTATAGCGCATATTAGAAAATGTCGTTGCGCCCCTGTACTGCTTTGCCAGCCGAAACAGACTGGTCACGTGATTTACTGATCGCTCCGATTTGTTTCTCGGAGTGAAAATAGGGAAGATGGGTAGCTGCGGATGAGTTCTGTTGTGCAATACAAAGAGTCTGTTGCTTAAATGCGGACAAAAATAAATAAAAACAAACAACGTATAAAGGGGAGATGCATAACATGGAAAATTACTGAACAAAAATCAGTTTTAAATTATCACGAGAATAACATACACACTCACAGAATAAAAAACACATCTATAATAAACTTTTAGAATTTATTTTAACGATTGTGAGCTAAAATAATTGCTGTAAACATGTCTGAAAAATTAATTACACTAATTATTTACATTAAAAATTAATTATTTGCATTGAAGACTTTAAAATAGTACAAAATTAAAGAATTTCTTACTTTGAGTTTCATTAAGCAATTATGCAAAAACAATAATAAAAATAGTTCAGTTGGAAATTTAACCTTCGTTCTCTGTCGAATCGTCCGAAAAACATTCTGAATTGTCATCATCGTCCAAGGAAATAACTAAAGAGTCGCACATTTCTTCAAGTATACCATCTTTTTCCCAGTAAGCGTTTTCCAAGCTTTCTACGTGTGCACAATAGTTCTTTCATTTTCCAATTGTAACATTTTCTATAGCATGTTCAGTAAGCTTTAAGAGTTTTTCTATGTTTATATCTGCCGTTATGTTTTGTGCACGAATAAAATGTTTGATATCTCCCCAAACATACTCTATAGCATTTATGTCACAGTGATATGGTGGCAGTCTCAATGCTGTGAATCCATGTTCTTCTAACATGACATCAAATTCATGTTTTTTTCGGTGGCAAATGCTCTTTAACAATGTTCAACAGTTCGATCTTTCGCATATTTGGTGAGTACACAATATTGTTTGAAGTAAGCCAATCCATTATACTCTGTTTATTATGAGATGAATTTGGGGGCTTGTTCAGTTGCACTGAATGGTAGGTAGCATTGTCTATTACAACAATGGAATCCTTTGGTAAATTCAGAATCAATTTTTCTGTTGCCTATTTCTCAAATATATTCGAATTCATTTGCCCGTGGTAATCTCCTATGCTACAATTAGCTTTATAAATTAATTTTGTGTTTGGAATAAATCCCATTTCCCCACCTGCGCATAAAACTATGATTCGCCTTGATGCTGCTCCCGTCTCCACAGCTCCGAATACTTCCTCCGACTGCCAACATTTTCCAACCGTCAAATTACTATCGACCCAAGTTTCATCTACGAAAATAAGAGACCTTTTCTCTTTTCTGAATCTGTGAATATTTCTCAAATATCTCGTTCGCGAAAGTACTATATAATTTTGTTCCATGATGACTTTTCTTTTATTTTTACAATTTTTTCCAACGGAATCCGATTTCATGAAGTATCTTTCGTAGGGTTTCTTTCTCTCTTGGAAAATTTATTTTTTCCTTTATCAGTAATTTTGGAACCGTTGGTACCTTTTTCTCCGTCACATAAAACTCGTGGACAGTTCTCCTTATTACATAGAGATCAAATCCGTCTAAAGCCACATTTTCTATCGTTTTCTTTACAGTACGCTTCTTAGGCGAAGGAAAAACTGGAGGGATCATTTCGGTTGCCTTCTTTACGAATTCTTCTGATGGCGCTCTCTGATACACCGGCGATAGCAGAAACTCGTTTAGTAGCATGCGATAATGGGATGCATATACAACCCTTATCTGCTTCATTATCACAAAATTCCTTTGGTCGAGCTTCGAAAGTGTTTGCCTTTTGAATTCGATTATGCTTTGGAATCCATGAGCAAAAATATCAAACAAAAAACACAAAAGTATTAGACAATGATTAATTGTGACTGATACAACGATCTTGAGATGGAAAGAACTAAATTTATAAACAAGAGCAAAAGGGAGAAGCTAAGAACACTCTGAGATCACTGAAGGAAATTCCAAGCAAGTGTATTTTTCCGTCCCTCCAGACCTACCTTTCGTTTCCCCCCCCCTGGCTTGTTCCATTTCCTTGGCAGCGCGCCAAACCCAGTCTCTCTCGCTTGGACAAGCAGTATGAAGATATATTACACGATAATACTTAATAATTAAAAATGTTATATTACGATTATTTTCAAAATAATGAGATATTTTTGATTATATGGAATTATAGCACTTTGAATCCCCCCTTAGATGAATTTTCCTTATAGAATCTAAGAAAAGATTTAAACAAAAAATCTTACGTTACTAAGTCTTCAAAAGCTTACCCGACTTTAAACAAACAAGATCCTCAGAAAACGCAGATCATTGTACAATCGCAGCAATTATAAAAATAACTTCACGAAGTTCTTCAGTAGATAAATAACCTTTTATACACTTTGCAGGTAACTTGGTACAACTGTTCTTGAATCTCAGACACCATGCTAATATTCTACATAGCCTAACAACGATAAAAACTCAGAAAGTACACAAGACCTTTCCAAATTGAAAGCATCTGAAATGAAAATGTAAACAACAAGGTGAAAATGTAAACAACAAGGTCAAAAGTCGTTAATCCGGACTTGTCGGGACTTCGGCTATTCCGGATTGTAGATCATCAGTTTAAATCTGGTAAGATGGCATGCAGAAATTATAAAATTAAAAATATGAAACCGTAATTTATGAAATAAAGAACAATTATGATCTAAAGGGTATCAAAATTTACAAAAAGAAAAAGCTTAATATTTATTTCTTTACTTTATTAAACATTTCCTTCAATGTAAGTTACTTCGTTTCATGTGATAATACTTTCTCTTTAATTCTATTAAACAGACATAATTTCTTGTTTAGTTACAAAGTTCCGCTGTTCAAGTCCTATAATTGCTGTGTTGAGAATACCGACTAATTTGTCAATCGAAATGTTTTCGTTTTCAATAACCTCTGGGTCACTTTCTTCACTATCGGAAGCGAATTATAATGACGAGGAACTTGATTTAAATCATATCAAAGACGGAGTACATCGAGATGAAATACTACACTTAGTAAGGAATTATAAGCCAAATAAAATAAAAACATCTGCCCTGAAGATAAGGATAGTGCTGACAGATCAACTTCCAATCCGCGGCGTGAAATTGATAAACAGATTTCGGATTTCAAAACATACTTTCGCTTTGTAGATACAAATTACATATTAGTAAATATATATCGGAAATTCTATTTGACATAATCGAAAGTTCAAGCTTACTTTTATGAAATTGCTCTAACAGTCTGCAAAAAATAATAAGCCGGATCCAATTTGAAGATTAAGGAACAACGCAATCTGCAACATTGACTGAATTAGATAATTTTAGCTTAGCGTATAACTCCGTTACACATTAAACGCGCATGCGCACAAACATATTCGCAGCCGTAAAGGCCTTACGCGCTCTCGTAAACGCCAGTGCGCATGCGTGAGCGCGACGCATGCGCAGAAAGTTTGTAGCTTTGAGGTCCGGATTATGGGTGTCCGAAATAACGACTTTTGACTGTAGTAGAAAACTTGTTGAATTATGTAGCGTCTTATCGCCGAGTCCAAGTGTGTAAATGAAAAGGTTCAGAGGAAGGGTTAAATTCGCCCTTTATTTTATCTCAAACTAAGAACACCAGATGGACCATTTCTCGGGCTTACAGAAGTCTTCACTTGGGCTTTAACTCAAGGTAAGAAAATAAGAAACTAATCTAATGCTAAACTAAACTGAACTTAGCCGAAGCTTTACAAAATTATCTCATGTAGTTGGCACTTAATTAAATGAACTGGCAAACATCAGCAGGCACGTACAATACGGCCGAGAGTAGTAGGATTTAGCTTTAAATAATGAAATAGTCTGAAGGCAAATACGTGTTACTAATGGCTTTAAATACTCTTTCTACCTCATGCAACGCGATACTAAAAAATCATTTTCTCAGGGAATAGTAGGTGGGAAACTAGAATAAACAGTAAAGGTTTGAAAATTAAAATAACTGTTAGAAACTTAAAATAACACCTACAATTTCTTTTAACATAATCATTCAGAAAGTGTTTATACATTTTTAGAACGATTTCGATATAGAATTAATTAAAAAAATTAAGCAAATACCTTGGAATAAAAATTTCTGGTAACAGTTTATCTTTTTAAATGAGAACTATCGTCTACTACTTTTTTAATTTATTCTTCTTTCAAAATCTCGCATGTAACTAGGCTGTGGATTGAAGAATACGTTTTTGCGTTTTCTAAAGAGAAATGTTCTTATTTTATAATTCGAAAAGTTGTGAAATGCAAAAAATATACAAACCTGGTTTCGTCAATAGAAAGAAAGTTTCAATAAATGGTTTATCGTAGTCTGAGTATTCTCTTACAAAGCGAAATTAAAAATAAGAAGAGTAAGGGAAAATGTTAAAATCAACTCAACGTACTATCGGAAGAATGTTTTACGTCCCATATTTACAGAAAAAAATTAAACTTCTTTATTCCCATGATTTTCAAAGATTAATACTTCATCAAGACAAAGCACATTTGATAATAAAGGTAATTCTAAATAAAATATTTCCAAATTTTCCTTATTTCCTCATTAATGACATCATCCCAATCAAATTCTAAACTCCGCAATTTCTGTAATAATATTTTGGCGTATATCATCATAGGCGCTAACTATCCCATTGAATCGAAAATTTTCTGATAAATATTTCTCTTGGTGAACACTTCCTTTCTCGTCTATGCTTTCTGAAAAATGAAATGTATCACTAGTAGGTTTCCAATCAACGCCTAACACCTTCAGTTTCATATCACTGGTTATTTCCAATGAAGTAATGTGCTCTGGTATTTCATCAGAAATATTTTTTAAAATACTGAACTACTAGATATCCACTTCCTTAAACAGAGTCCACCTCTTTTCATCATCTCAGAAAACTTAACTTCCTCTACACTTTGCGTTCCTGAAAGCAAACCTTCCACATAAAAATTCACAACTAGTAACTTTAGAAATTAAATTGATTTGTTCATTAAATCTGAGTTTTTTCCCTTACTCTAGTACACAGAAATGTTTCATAAACAGTTAGTTCCATACGTCCCTTGAATGCATTTAGATTAGTACTCTTACTAATCTAAATGCATTCAAAGGTTCTCCAAGTCTATCCGCAATATTCTGTGCCAATTTGTTCTGATTTAACTCGAATCTATCATCTCCTCATTGGCGCATACTACAACTTTACACGTTCTCAGTCGTAGATGATTTGGAAATAGCCTGCTGCTGAAATCTGGGTCCAACAATTAAAAGATCATCTGAGGAATGTTGGTTTTTGCCGAAACATTAAGGAGACTTATAATTTAGTAATCATATAGTTCCTTCATAATGGCATGTTGTAAATCAATAAAATCTCTTCCTTCGGTACTTTTACTCATGGTATTCTCTTATGAAATTCCTACGTTGTTAATGAACCTCACACCTTTTTAAGAGATAACTCTTTAAAAATTTGAACCGACGCATAGCTGATTACCTTGAATCTCCAACCTGGGATGGTGATAAATGAGAATATAATCTCATTATCTATTCCCACGATTATCTCTTTCAAATGTAGAATTAAAGTGATTCTCACATGCCCACTCAGATTTTGCCTGCATATCAAATGTACGCACAGTATCTAATATCCAAAATTCAGATAGTTAACTGCTCCATCTTTCACTTCCATCACAATGCTGTAATAGTAATGATTTTTGAAGCATATTTTTACATTGGTGTATACTTCTACACTGAGCTGAGCTGTGCGGACAAGCACAGCTCAGTGCTTAGAAACTTATCCAGATTCTGAGTATTTCAGATTAAAAACTTGTTACATTTCAATATTGAATGACTAGCTTTAGGATCCCCACACAGATCTCTGAAGCCAAAGAGGCTCTTTGGCTTCAGAGATCATTTCATCTCTAACATTTTGCCTTTTTCTTGTAGAACAATCTCCATTTATTTCCAGTCAGCACATGAATAAAACTTGAAATTAAGCGGCCAATGGATTCTAAGGCAATGGAAAACTGCATTTGAACTAATGATTAAATGTTAAACATATTTTATAAAAGCTACAGCTTTTTTTCGAGATGATAAACACCATTTAGGCTTGGTTTTGTTTCCATTTTTTTATTAAAATAAAGAAATTTAGTTTTTTATGATAGAACAGCACAAAACTTTTAAGATTAGGGTTTTAGTATATCCTTCAAAAACTCTTGTATTGCATTCTGTAACAGCAGAAAGAGCACATTTTCGCAGTTAGTTTACATATTATACACTTAGGAATTAATCTTAATGCAACAAAACCGCAAATTATGACAAACTCATTAATAGATCAAAGACCTTAGTAAATTCGCCGCCGAGATGCTATAGTGGTTAAAGGGCCCTACTGCGGTACCAAAGAGCCCGAGTTCGAATCCCAGAAAAGGCATGGTTGTAACTGTCCATTCCTTCATAGCAGGCAACGGTGGCCGCACTATTAAATGCCTCCACAAAAAAATGGCCACCACTTCTGGAGGTGTGGCCAATGTCTAATAGGTTGGGGGACCCTACTGTGGTACCAAAATTCCTGCGTTCGAATTCCGGAGAAGGCATGGTGGTAACTGTCCGCCCCTTATAGCAGGCAACGGTGGCCGCACTATTAAGTACCTCCACAAAAACATGGCCACCACTTCTGGCCTTAGGAGTGGCCAATGTGGAATAGGCAAGAGCCATTAGATTAAAAAAAGAAAAAAAAAAGAAGAAAAAAAAAAGGAAAAAAACCACTTCAGTAAATTCAATGTTGATTCATTTCCAGAGAAAGTTTTCGCAGAATTCACATAACTAACCCTAATCTTCGAATACCGACATAGAAGACAAAATTATTTATTAACTTGCTTTGTGAAAATGGCAAATTTTGATTCAATCCGAAAAAATACTTCAGGGTGTTTTCAAATATAAAATAACATCTTTTGCAAACACATTCTACTTTTTTCTAGTTTTGTAAAAAGTCTTAAGCCACTGTAACATTTCTTGTCATTATTTTGAACACGATTGTAGGGTTACCGATTTTAATAATATAGTTAATAGAAATTCTATTACATATCGCAGTAAATTTTAGTTACTCTGATAACTTCAGTTGTACAGTACATCAAATAACAAGATTTCAGATCCAAAATCAACAGCTTAAAACTTTTATTAAGCCAACCTGTTGTGAATAAAATACTTGCTAATCATCACATATCCTTTTTCATAATGAAGCAAAAGTTGATATTACTGAGGTCCAGAAACAATTCTGATTTTGCTTCATTAAAAAACCATTTTTATACTAAAAAATAATTCAAATCAATAATGTATACCCCATTTTCTCCATGACCATATGCCATCTTCCAGAGCGCTTCATAATTTCACTGTCATAGAACTTCTAATTTTCTCCTGGAGGGGGAGGGGTATCTAAAAGCGGTTCAGATTTTAACGTCGTACCAGGGGGTTCATACTTCGTTGAGCTCGCAGTTTACCTGTCTGCTCTTGAACTCACTCCTACTCACATGAATTTCTTTTAAACTTTTATTAATATTTTCTTCGCATACAATAAAATCACAAAATTTTGAAAAACATCCTATCTTTAGAATTCCCGATACAGATGAGATACTGCTAGATTTTTTAAAACAGAAGGGCTTATTATACCTATTACCTGAACTTTTACGTCGAATTACTACTTTT
This sequence comes from Stegodyphus dumicola, assembly GCF_044657685.1. Taxonomy (NCBI): domain Eukaryota; kingdom Metazoa; phylum Arthropoda; class Arachnida; order Araneae; family Eresidae; genus Stegodyphus; species Stegodyphus dumicola. The sequence continues at coordinate 181,505,539 of NC_140768.1, forward strand.
GATCACTGTTTCACTTTTCAAATAAATAACCGATGCCATGGCCAGGCGCCTAAAATTTATTATAAATAGTAAAAAATATATAATGCTTTTAATAAATCTAACCAGTCTAATTTCACAAATCCACCTGGTAATTAATAAGAAATCTAGAGAACTGCATTTATAACTTTAAAATCGCTTATTTTGTATTCAATAACAGGCAGATCAAATTTGAAAGAAAAATTAAATATCTTAGCTTCGCTAAATGGCAACAAACTGACGTGTGGAAGTTACAAAAGTGATGTATATTGACTCCGGATTGAAATGGTGCAGTCACCATTCTTGTAATTTTTTTTTCCCAATTATGTAAATTCAAAGAATGTCTATCATGGGGTGTCCGTTAAATTTAAAAAAAAGAAAAAGAAAAATAGAAGTTTCACAGAGTAGGCGTAAGTTATAAAAGCAAGGAAAACGACTCTAAATTGCTGAATTTAGACCACATTTACATTACAGATCACCCTGGAGAATTTTAGATTACAAACATAATGTATATTGTTGCCTTTCTACAGGTTCGTGGATTTGCAGTGATTAACGACAACACTTGTTGAAGAATGAAAACACATAGTTTATTAATCAGTATTACTCAGGACAGTTTCAAAAACACGTACAGTTGTCGAAAAACTAAGACAAGACCGCTGAAACAATCAGGAACACAGTCTTGAGGCTATAACGGTGAAGACTTCACAGCAAAGCACTAGAGTACAACTCCCAAATTCGTTTGGTCGTTCTCAGATCTCAACGTACTCTCAAGACACTCCACGCTACAACTCATGATGCACTCGATAGCCTCAACAATGCATCAGATCGTGATACACTCAAACACTAGACTGGCGATACTCATTCCTACTAAATTTACAGGCAGGGTTTATATAGCTTTTGGCCTGCCTTCGAGAACATTCTGGACAAAACCAGTAAGAATTCATTCTAGAATGTTCTTCATCCATCTATGGCTTATCGTCAATTTTGTGTCCGAATGGGTGATATTGTGGCAAATCTGGCAACCCCGCCTTCCCTTGCCATTTCTGGCAACCCTAAACATGCCTTGCGGGGGAAATTTTGTAACAATATTATAATCATGATCGCTAATACTTTTATTATTAATTAAGGAAAGTTTTTCAAACAATTTTTTGACTAGCTTACAGTATATACTTCTAAGCTGCCCAACATTTAATTCTTCATGTATTTTATTGTTATAATCATACTAAGATGCATTGCATATCTGTTGAAGAACAATATTTTGTGCAGTCTCTAATTGCTTCGAATTAGTGTTTCGCACATGCCCACGCAGGGAAGTTATAAGAAAACATGATATGCAAGATGGCTTTGGAAGGGGTAGTTTGTTAGAATGCTGTATCAGCAATTAGAAGGATAAGTGTTTGCTTTACGTGCTCAATACTTCCGAAAAATGGATGCAATGTATGGGGTCTATGTGAGAGTATTAGCAACGATCACCTCCAGATAAGACATTTTATATCAGATACCTTCAGAATTTCCAATAGCGTGTTAAATGTTGCCATATATTTTTTAGTATTCCCTATATTACTTCTTTAAAAATAATAAATGATAATATTTGGTGACAGAGTTCTTTTATATGTGTTGCCATACATTGTTTTATTCTTGTAATGTTATTTCTTGATAAATAATACATAAGCACAAAACAAATATTCTAATGGTTCAATTTTAAGGTATTGCACTATAACAGATATAACAACACAACCATGCTGCAGTAAATTGCAACTAAAGATTTCTGTGGTTTGCCATTATATTACAAACTACATTCATTTTCACAGTAACTAATTTATTTGTGATCAACAGTTATGAACCATTTTAAAAATGATCCTCAAAAGCAAATTAAGACATCTTATGGCAAATGAATTCCTTTAAGTTAACATGGGATCCAAATACCATTTTTTTTTTTTAAATTTGTTTGCAATGAAACTTTTTCAAATAATTTTTAGTGACCATCATGGATGAATTTAGACTATCAGAAAGCTTATATGGAGATATGATAATAGGCTTCAACTAGCACTTTTAATTTACGATCAAGAATCTTAGTCGATCACCACTAGAATGAAATTTTGCAAATGATTATGATGTGTGTACTCCTTTACTGCAACCTCACCCTGCACAACACATAATATTTTCATATCAATCTGCAACTCTTTCACATTTGTGAAAATAAATTTTAAAAAAAAAAATGACAAAAAGACTGATTTTTAAAATCCATCTTTCAACACAAACAACTACAAAAATGTTCCACAATTTTGTTACATTTTATGTAAAACACATAATATCTTATTCCTCACACATAATGATGTCACATTCCATGCGCTGCACCGAAGAATTGGGAGGACCTCTGACCACTGTTGAGGTTACCCGCAATCTGCACTAGATGAGATCGATATTTCAATCACTGTACTCCAGATTATAGAGAGATCCATTGAAGAAAGCAACTTTTTGCTACAGAGCAAGCCACGCACTCTGTTGCCATGTCCACTGAAGTCAGAGGTGTCTTTGATTCAGTGACAAAGAAATCCTGCAAAGAGGAGTCCTTGCATGCAGTTTATGCGACAGCAGATGGTGACGAAACGTGGACCTAGACAACAAAACACCTGTAACTTCGTTCCAATGTTGTGGTAACACGTGAGAGGATGCTGAACGATCCACCACAGCCGTGTGAACGAGGTGTCTGTTGTTCCATGCCGTTGTGCTATTTCTCGTTGTGTGTGTTTGGAAGAAATGGACCTTCCAAACACACATCAGTGTTGTGGCATTACTATGCACCCCTGTCCATTTCTTCCAAACATGCATCACTGTTGTGGCATTACACTGCATGTGGGCTCCAATTGCTCAATTTGAAAGTCCACGCTCTTGCATACCGATGATGCAGTCTCGTTCAAACTGTTAGTTGTTGGTATGGCACCCTCTGCAGTTGACAAAGCATACTTACCAATAATTAAACATTCACTGCACATAGAGGATGATAAACAGATTTTAATGCAAAGGTACAATCCTTTATATTAGCAACCAGGTCTCATCCCACGCATGCGCAATTGCGTTGTACTTCTAATCATTTGCATGTCTTACCTCACTTTACATTTCCTGTAAGTTTGGTTCAATTTCCATAATTCCTTCATGATGCTGCAATTTTCACAAACATTAGAGTAGATTAAAACAACATTATCATCTAACAAAGTTCTGAAAAGAAATTTGTTATATTTTTAATTATTAGAAATGTCAATGCTGCCCTCGATTCTGTAAACCTGTACAATTTACAAAAATTCCTTACATGAAAATATTCTAGCAAATTTATATCTTATTTATATCTTATCTGTAATTTAATCTATATCTTTATTTATATCTTATTATCAAAAGTAAAATTACTGTTTTCTCATGAAGCTAATATAAAGCAACAAAGTATTTTCATCATTTTCCCTTGCACAATTCTGCTTATCTAAAGTTTTGTAAAAGTATTATTAGAATCTAGTTTTAGTATCTATATTAACTTATGCTATTATATCTACGGATTTTCATTTTTTTTTTTTTTTTTTTTTGCTGTTTTTATTTGTTTTCAATGCATCTTCCTTGAAATAAAAATTTTGCAGATTTGTGGTTTGAACAAATAAGATTTTCGAGATAAAAAGAATAACTTAAGGTCATGTGCATATTCATTCAGTTTCAGAAATAAAATAAATAAATAATTGTATCACTTTAAAGCTAAAAGTAAATATCTTTCAAAGAACAAACAGCAAGTATTTTAAGAAACATTGTTGAAAAATTTCATTAACATACAAAGCACAACTAACAATTATAAACATTTCTCAGTTCGAAAAAAAGAAATATAACCATTTGTTCTCATACCCACATAAAGCATGGCTGGAAATGAAACTTAAATATTACATATTAAGTTGGATATATTAAATAACAAACAAAACCAATTTTTTAATCAAAAGATAAAATTATTTAAATAAATAAATAATTTGCTACATAAAATTGCATTAGATATACCAACAACCTATATTTCTATTGAGTAACAGCTGCAAAAATTAAAAGAAAAGATTTTGTAATGTAAGACCCTGGGCAAATTTGAATGCTTTTATTCATTTTTCCAATAAAACTGTTCTTGTGTATTTAAATTTGATGTCACTCAATCATTGTTGAAAGGGGAAAAAATTTATTTGCCTGACAGATAAACTTAGATGACAATCATTCCTTTCCCTTTCAAGTGACATAATCATACTTATTTACAATATTAAAATGCAATATTACAAAGAAGTAAAAATGCAATAATGCTAAACAGGAAAAAAAAATTTCTTGGAAAAAAATCAAGAAATTTTACATTAGGCTTTTAAAAAATCAAGACCTCAGAATTTGTTTAGTTTTGAATGATATCAAACTACTTGGACAACTATATAACTATATTTAAAAAGGAGTAAAATAATATTACATCTGAATTTTTAGCTCAAATAATTATACTAATAATTGAAACTTATATAACACTTTATTTTGATAGAAATATACAAAAGCAAGAAATAATATAAAAGATAATATTAATGATTTTTAAATAATTTAATTCCCATTAAACAAATGTTCTAAATAAATATCTACAAGCTTGAGAATATTTATTCTGCAAGCAAGTTATAACTGATCAGAACAAATGAACTTGTTAAAGTTAATGCAAAATACATATATCTTTACATTCATTAAAAACTTCATATAAAATACATAAATACAAATGTTTTATACGTACATATAAATGTTACAACATTTAGAAGTTACTTCATACATTTAACTAATTATCCCACTTTCTGCATAAAACTGTAACAATCGAAAATTTTGAGGAGATTTATTAAAAATATTTTCTGACTCAAATTTAAGAGAATTATCATCTAGGAGTTTAAATTGATATATAAGAACAAAATCAGTTAAAATGTTAATGAAGAGTATTAAAGCTGCATTGATTTAAAAAAAAGTGTAACATTTCATCTGGTGTTAAATTAACAGATGTACTTCAGCAATACATAAATTCTTAATTAGTACATTTATTTATATAATTAGACAGTTTTTGTGAATATGCATACACAATACATCTACATACACCTACAATATATGCAAAATACATAACAAGTTCCATACAAGTAATACTTTACAAATGGAAACTTTCAGAGTTCTCTGAACTAAATTTCAGTTCTTTCCATTATGCCTTTCATTATCCTGTTTTCGTTCATCTAATTTGTTCAGATATTTTTTCCACAATAATAAATAATTTCTTCTGAAGATTTTTCATTTGTCATTTAGGAACAGAAAAATAACAATTTCAATGAAAATAACACAAACATGAAAAAATATATTTAATTTATAAATGGCACATTGTAAATATTGTGCACCAACCTATATAATTAAACAGGAATTAAAAAACTATTTGCTGTGTATACTAAATTTTTATTAGTGAAAACAAATTTAATTTCAAAAACCCATTTTAAATATCTGACGCTTGTTGATTATTCTGCACATCCCCATTCACAATAATTCTTGCAAATTTGAGCAACCATAGAAACAATCGGATTCTTCTGTTTCCTTTTACTTTGTTTCCTTGTTAATGTTCTCTTTCTGTGGTTTTCTTTTGGCTACAAGACAATGGGTACAATCATTTTTTCTCCCTAATGTCAAGTTTGATTCCAAGAATGGCATCCATATGCAAACAATAAAATATAATTGGAAGATAGAAGAAAAGTGGTCACATGGTAGATCAGACTTCACACAGTGTTGGAAACAAGCTGCAGAGAATAATCTGTTTGATACCAATTTAAATATGATTACTACCCCCCCAAACAAAAACTGGAGGGGGAGGGGTTTCATTACCAGATGGCACTAATAGATTGTTCACTGTGCAGCAGTGAGTGCTGAATAACTAACAGGTAAAAATACTCTTTAAAAATTTAAGATTAGTCAACAGATGAAAATGGAAAACATAATATTATTTGAATTAACTATGTAAATAACTTATTTGTCATAATATTTTATTAAATTTAAATATTCAGAATATATGACTAGAATATTTCAGAAAATATTTTCTTTACATAAGTGTAAAGCCATACACACTTAGTATCTTGGAACTTTCCCTAAAACAAATATTAGCTCTGATGTAGCAGAAAGAAATATACCCAGAAGTTTTAAATTATTGAATATTCACAAAAAATTTCAAGTACCTAATGTTAAAAGAAATGTAGTGCAAATTTTATGAGATGGAAATTTTAAATACCCAATGACAAGATAAATGTCATCATACAATATATAAAAATACCTATTTGTACTTTAAATTAACAAATTCACTCTTAATCACAGAGTTTACCTGTTTCACACAATACATTTTGTCTTATCAGAAAAGGGTATGTATTTTGATAATGTTATTCAGAACATTTCTTGTCTTCACTATTTGTAGCCTCATCAAATGGTTTAGAAGGATTTTTGGAAGTAACTGGAAATTTTGCATTTCCAGAGGATATGGGACTCTGAGATGATTGCTCAGGGTTCGATGACAGCCATTTTGATAATGTCTCATCTTCGGTCACAGACAGATTTCTTACTGTAAAAGTATTAGCTGCAGATGAAGAATGATTTCCATTTGATGAAAATGATGCCAAATAATTAGCGGGAATGAGACCGGCTTCTTTATTTTTGTTGCAAGCAAGCAGCCATCCTCTTGCAACTGATGTCCTAATACCTGTTTCAAAAAAAAAAAGTGTTAAATTTGTAAATATTTACATTGCCAATTACCACTGAATACTGTTGTTGCAAATTTGTACATGTCTACATTTTGGATATAAGCACTCATTTGTTGTGTATTTGCATGGATTTAGTACATAAAATTTTATATGTATTTAACAGGCTTTGTGGTATTCTCTAAGTGCATAATTAGAAAGTATACCTAACCAATTGCAGCCTATAAATAATTCAGGAAAACTATATCTTTCAATTTAATGGACTTGATAACTTTCTATGGTGTGCAGTGTAAACACTGTGGGGAAAACAATGCACGAAGAAAACTTCAGCATACATCATAGAAAAAAGAAAACAAGAAAAAAACATCACAATTCTAAAACATACCGGTAGAAAAAAAAAAAGGGTTAAAAAACATTGCAGTTTTAAAATAAATGTATAAAACACTGCACATACAAATCATTGCATGTTGATAATATGACAGACATGTACTTAATAAATTAAAATTAGGCTTTAACTTTTAAATACCTGTTCACATAATGATATGTGAGCACAAAACGAAATGAAAAATATTTTTACCTCTATATTTCATATTTTTGAAAAAACTAACAAATTTTTACTTAAGAAGTAAGAAGGAAACTTAAGCACTTGAAATCTAAAAACGTGTAGAAATTAAAGTATACAGCAATTAATAGAATATTAAACTTATATAATTAACTATTAAAAGTAATTATTTGATTAATCTCTCTTACAAAGTTGTATTTTTAGATTTTCATAAAACATATATCATAAAATTGATTAGAAAAAGGGAAGTTGAATTACTGTAGGACTTTACCTATACTAAAACTGTTTAATTATCAAATTATCTAATATTATCATCCAACGATTCGTATGCCTTTATTTTTAATTATGATGTATTTTATGGAACCATGTTTTAAAACTATAAACTTTTTAATTGCTTTACTTTCTACAACAATGCTTTAAAACATGGGTGTTTAAAGTGCGGCCCAAATGCAAATTATGAAAGTATTTAAATTTACACATTTTTATTAAAAAAATAAATGTTTGAATTTGATTCATACATAATCGATTCATTGGCATTTACTTTAAAATAAAAATATCTTAGTATGCCATGATGGTCTTAACTGCAAAGTGACATTCAACTGAAAGAAAAATCTGAAAATGTTTCTTTACTGGAGTTTTATAAAGATTACCTACCCCCCACCCCCGATAAATATCCTAATTTTCACAATCATGCTTTATTAATGTCTTCAGCTTTTGGCAGTACCTATATTTGTGAACAATTATTTTCAAGAATGAAGCATACAAAAAGCAAAAATAGGACAAAGATCACTGACAAACATCTTGAAAATGCATTAAGAATTGCAACTTCGTCTATTGACCCTGATATCAATTTGCTTGTTCAACAAAAGCAAATTCATCCACCTCATTAATTTGAATTTTTTCAACTTTAACAAATTCAAACTTTTACAAATTAATAATAAATATGTACCTATACATATCTAATTCAAATTTAAAAAATGAATAATAAAAAGAAGTTAATTTATTTTAATAAAACAACATAAAGCTAATTTTTATTTCAATTTGATAAAAAATATTGTATGTGTGGCCCCACAAATATGTTTTCTTTGAAATTCTGCCTCGAAAATATTTTTCCTTTGCAATGCGGCCCCAAACGGTCATAGTTTAGACCCCCATGCTGTAAAATATGATGTTTTTTCATTGCTTTCTTTTCTCCCAGGATGTTTTGTATAATCATGTTTTCTTTGAATTCTTTTCTCCAAGACATTTTTGTCCTCATGTTATATAAGGATTAAAATCATGGCTTTTGATCAAAGCTCAATGAAACAATTTGCAGTTTTATTGCATATTTTGCCAAGTTGCATTTTTTGCATTGCATTCCAGAAAATTATAGAATTTATATTTGATGGGAATGTTTCATTAATACTGTTAGTATTTTTGAAGTTATATTCTTTATTAATTACACTTAGCATAGTAGTTTTCGGTTGAGTTTAAGGTCCTTACCACAATACTATTTATATGGCAATAAAACAGGCAACTACCATGCAATAATAAATTAATGAAATTTTGACTTGAAAAATATATATTTCAGCAATTTCTGAAATGAACTAATGTAATGGGAATTAATTTCATAAAGAACAAACAATATAAGCTAAAGTAAATGATAGATCAAACATTTAGAAAAATTCTACATTCTGATCCAAATTTTGAATAAACATGAATTTTATATACAAGAAACAATTTTACAAATGAAATAAAAATTCAATTTTAATTTTAGTCTCATTAATCTCATTTTTTTACTAAGAATTCTTCTTTCCATGTTTCTTCTATGTTTAGCATTTATAATATGCTGTTTTATTTCAGTCAAAATGAGCTGTGCAGCCATTAATTGGTGGCTTCTGGAAAATAATTAGTTATTAAAAATATTTTTAACATCAGCATCTCTCCTTAACAGTCTGGCTTTTAATGACAGAAATCCTAGACATAATGCCTTGATAGTAATCTTGGTTTCAGTGTAATATGCATGAAGTCTTGTGAAATCATCAAAAGACTTCATATTTTGGTGAAATGCATGCAAAGTGTATCGATGATCTTCATTAGTAGCTTGTCGCATGTTCTTAATGTTTTCCTCTCCATAGAATTCAAGTCAAGACAAACTCCATACGACATTCTTTCCATTTTTTAAACTGGAAAATCTCTCTTACACTTGTAGTTTACTCAAAGAATCATCTTTAAAGGTTTGCAAAGCACAATAATGCTCTCAGCTGCAGTTTTCTTCAATAAGAAATGAAATTTCACGCACACTCTTTGCTCTTTGTGATCACGTATCACAAAAATGGTTGAGCATTACCTAAGAAATTACACCTAAAATGAAGTCCGCCAGTCAAATTGGCACCACTTAGCAAATACATTTGAGAAATTCTAAGTTATTAAGTCCCACCAGTAATGTTTTACGTCCCAGCAGTACTGTTCACAATTATGAAATATCTACCTACAATACTCTCAATTTCAGCTATATTTCCATGCCCTAGGTACACTTTCCCAATTGTTGCAATAATTATATACCCAAAATCTACTTAAACATATACTCAAGTGTGTGTATTTGTAAGAACTGTCCACACTGCTGATCAAAAAGTAAAAGCATATTATTTTTTATAACCATGTACTTACTACCAGCAAAGAGAATAGTAACTACGTACTTACTTGGCTGATGAAAAAAAAGTTAGACTGATCAGAAGAAGGGGGAAAAAAAAGACAAAGAAATAAAAGGGAAAAAAACTGATTGTAAAGCAATCTAAATTTAAGGTACAAAGCATAGGCGGATAACCCTTAATGACAGTATTGAAATTTAAAACACACAAATATTAAAATATACATTTGAACATCTGTAGCTATTCTTTGCTAAAAAAATATGAAACATTAGTTAGTTTAAACTATAAGATTAACATGCTGTATATTGACTTAAAGTAAATTTTAAAAAATCTGATGTGGGCACCAAATAACTTCCTTGTACGGCCACACACATTATTAGCCAGCGGGCAGGATGACAGATTTTTTGGTACACAAGTTTGATAGCTTACTTTTGGTCCCACAAGGCAAAAAGGCACTGAAGTTAGTGCACAGACTTAAAATTCACTTTCCTTCTAGCAGCTTCAAATGTCAACAAAAGGCAGCTTCATTACATTTAATTCCACTTAACAACTTTAGATTAACTAAAGGCATAAAAATCTTAACTATACAACAAAAAACACTTAGTATTTTTTGCAGTTAAATGAAAGAAAATAACTTTACATATTGCTATTATTTTAAAATTTATACAACTGTAATTACAGTATAAAAACATTTAACATATAAATCTAGTACATAAGAAAATGCAGAAAAGCAATTTACATTGAAATTTCAAAATGATAATAGGATAAAAACACAAACACCTTACTTAATATTCTGAGCTGTACAACTACTTTTATCCATCCAAGAGGGTTCTTTTCAATTATTTTACATTACCTTGGCATTTAAAATAAATGGTTTTCTCGCTTTCTTTAATGATCTAATAAATCTCATCATAATGAATGGAATGTTATAAAAACAAAGAATAAAACAATGAATTAATTATTTAAATCTAGCTAATAAATGTTAGTTGAACACATACTTCATTAACAATAGAAAAAGCCATATCATTCAAAAGTTAAAAAAATATAGACTTGACAGCTAATGTATAAATGCAGTGATTCATTGAAAAAAAAATATGATTAAGAAAGGAGAAAATATCTAACCTTTAGGAGCTAAATATAATTTTTCTCCAGCAGAGAAAGATAATTCACCAGGTCTAGTTGCAGTGAAATCATATGCAGTCACTGCAAAAGCCAACTTGCCATCTTTAACCCAAGTACTTGGATCTGCAATTTAGTAAATACTCTTAGTGCATAAGGTATACATATATATCAAAATACAAATAAGATTCATGAAGCACCATTCCAGTCTATAATGTACACCCATAATTCCAAACTATATTTAAATTTTTTTTAGTATATTTGTCATATAATGCACACCTTTCTCTATATAAAGAAACTTGAAAGGTTTATCTGTGATGCTCTTATCTTTTGAAGTCATTCATTCTAAGATTTTCCCCAGGCTTTCAAACAATGGTATACTGAATTGACAAGTGATAAAGGGAACAATATGCACTTGGGGGGAATCCTTGAGGGAGTACAAAATTCTACCATGAGGGAGCATTATATTCAATGTAGGCATGCACAAGAACATTATTCTATGGTTTCAAGAAAAGGGGGACATAATTTGGGATAAGAATGCATTTCTGATACAAATGAATTTGTGGAATTGGGAGTCAGATGTTTTCTCTTTTTGTAGTCATTTGAAGCGTGATTTTTAAGTGAACATCAAAGGCTCATGTAAAGCAAAGTCATTCAATTTGGGGGAAAAATGGAAATTGTGCTGCGGTAAGGACGTTTGGTGTTGGTGAAAGCTCCATACATGAGTGGAAGAAAAATGAAATCACAATAACATGCCATAGAATAAATATGCTCTGTGTAAAGATGGGTTACACTAGAAGAAAATGCTGCAAACTGGATCCTAGAGAATCGTCAAAATGGAATTATTGTAGCAAGAAACTGTGTTCGTTTATTTGCTTTAAAGTGGGCAAAAAAGAATGTAAACAAAATTGAAAACATTAAACCACCTTCGAGTTGCTTCAGTTGATTTATAGCATGGATTAATTTAGTTCTATGAGAAAAAACAAAAGTTCCACAAATGCTTTTGGCAGATTAGGACACTAAACTGATAAGTTTCCAGAAGTAAGTTTATTGACCTATGAAGGCAAAAAATTACATACTATCCCATATTGGAAATATGGATGAAACTCTAGTAATGTTTCATATGACAGGAAATAAAACTATTGATGTGAAAGAAACAAAAACAATTCACATAATAATAGGTCACGAAAAATCTCACTTCACCATAGTGCTTTATTGCTTAGCAGATGGTAAAAATTTAAATGTATGGTTATTTTTAAAAGAAAGATTATGTTGAATGCAATTTTCCAAATGGTGTTTTTATTCATGCTCAAGAGAAAGGATGGATGGATGAATGTGGTATGAAGTGTTTGGCAAAAGCATCTTAAGAAACTGTTGAAAGAGTGTAATACAGACATAGCAGTTATTCCAGGCAGATTAACACTTAGTTCAGCTTAGAGGTAAGAATAAAAAAAAAAACAGTCAAAGAAAATTCAAAACGGCAGTGAAACGTTTCTTTCAAAAACTAAACGGCAGAATGTTAGAACATGAAAAAAAAATTTCAAACATACAAAAGGAGGCCAAATGCATCATTCCAAGCTAGATGAAATGGAAGATGATTATTTATTTATGGATCAAGGTAACAGTGATGGTGAATTTGATGGTATGCTTGAAGATATAACAGAAGACAAATATAACAAACGTTTCATGTTATGTGATAATGAAAATCTTAAAGTTCACAAGGTATGTCATTTCTTTTAAACACAGCATTTAGGTACATCTAGAAATCTAATTTTTGTATTCTCATCTCTTCCTTATTTTTAATCTATCATTTTTATATACGGTGTATAACGCATACCCATAAATTTGGGTTTTATTTTTTATCTTTGTTTGTTTAAAAAGGTACATTATATGCTGGGATATATGGTAATTACATCATCAATGTTTTTCCACTGCCAGAATTAAATCACAGAAGAGTTTGATGACACAAAAGGGTTATTTTTCCCTCAAAAGCTCGTTTTACATTTATATAAGACTATGACAAAATTATATGAAATACTTACTGCATGTAATACTGAAAAAGAACTTGCATACCAAATTCAAAAAGATATTTCGAACATGTTGAAAAATAAAATAAAATAAAATTAACTTATCAGCTTAAATATTAAAGACTATTTTTAAATAATATAAGAATACAATGTAATATTATTTTTGAAAGCAAAATTTATGTAATTCTGCACAAACTATATAAGTGTGTTTTAATTAGATGAGGTTACATTATAAAAAAAGTTCTGAAAAATAATTTTCTCCTCTTTTCCTAATACAGTTATTATAAAAAGAAATATATGTATACAATGATTATTTTAATGTGGCCAGTTGGTATAATTTCATAAAAATATTCAATGTTTTTAATTAGGTATAATATGAAATACCTGTAGTTTTAATTAAATCATTTAGATAAAATTTTTTTTTAAATATGATTAGGAACTGCATTTATTGCTTTCAAATTGCTTAGTTCATTATTCAATAATAGTTGGATCAAATTTTAAAATGGAAATGGAGTATGGTAAAATATATATACAATACAAAGCCCAAGAACCAGACGTCCAATATCCGGAATGATCTAAAATCCCGACCTAAAATCACCAACAACCTTTTTTTTAATCCCCCCATAATAAAACATGTGGAGAATCTTGATTCTTAATTTCACTTCCGCACTAAATAAATTTCTTATAAATATCTTGTTATTGAAGAAACAATAATTTAATATAAATTTGTATAAAAGATTTGGCTTGGTATCTGCGCATCTGCTTAGCATACATCTCAAACCAAAACATTCTACATAAAAATAATATTTTATATTCCTGACATCAACCTGGCAAATAAATTATTTATTACATTTTGCTTTCATCATCACATGACAACTTGAGTTATGACTCATTCAGTGATACGCAAACAATTTTTTTATATTAGTAATTTAATAACAAAGGGTACGGTAACCTTTTATGTCAACATTACGCTTTTGGAAAGCACTGGGATCCAAAATTTAGGGACAAAAATTTAGAACTCAGGCACTTGGTAGCAGAATTTAGGACCCACAGAGACTGCATCAGTTGGTAGGATATCTAGCACTGGACCTCGATGAGCCTTAAGTATATGTTGAAATTTATTCAGGACTCAGATAAGCCTTAAGCATGTGTAAGAAATAGATATAAGTATAATAAATAACTAATGCAATTCAGGCTTAACTGTCTCAGCACGCGATAGAAGCAAGACCAAATTTAGCTGAACAACTTGTCTTTTGGCACCAGTCTCATGACACATAGAAAATAATGTACAGCAGACACCATTAACCCTTTCAGGACGGGCGTCCCATATACGCATTCCCTAAGAACGTCTCTTACAGCCGGGCGTCCCATCCACGCATCCCTAGAGACTGCATTCAGAGGAGGGGTGATGCGTATATGCATTTTAAGCTGGAACGTTTTTCTGAAGGCCACTAGATGGCATTCTATGTCCATTACGTTTGAAATGAACACAGTTTTAGGTTCCTGACCATGAGTTTGATATATTCTGTCTGACTTTGGTATTTTACTCATCAACTGTTGTGAGGGTGGGGGGGAGCAAAAGCGTAAACAGAGGTGGGCTCTTTAATACCTCGCGTGCTAATGTAAACATTCGCGTGTCTGATTTATATCCAATTACTTTTTTAATTCTATTTTTTCCTCTACTATACACAGTCTTTTAGGGTTACTAGACAGCCCAGTCAGTTTTGCATTGACTTCAGATATATTCCCGTTTTTCCTCTTTTTATTTCTGGAAGTCTCGCTTCTTGTCTATTATGGGGCGAAGGCGCTATTTATCAGAGGAAGAATACCTTCGTATGGTTAATGAACCATTTACTAATGCAGATGAGAGTGATGATTCTTTTTCTAAAGATTTAAAAAGTGATACTTTTTCTAAGAGTTAGAAAGTGATACTACGATTTTGAGATTTACCACAGTCTTCATTTTAAATTTTGTTACTTCTTACTGCAAATAGACTTTATTGTGTTTTTTTATTAATTTTAGACTTTATTGATGGATTTTATCAATTAAAACTTTGGAATAATTTGAATAGTGCTTCCGAAAATTATTTTACAAGACAAGGAAATTTTTAAGTATATTTTCACGTAGAATAAAGAAAAAAACGTTATTAAGTGCTAATTTTAACATATATAAGACCGCAAGTAATAATCTAAAATGATACCAAAAATTACGAGGCTAGAAGCGAAATTTCTTTTTTTCTGATTTTTTTTATAAAATTAGGCTTAGCGATGCAAAACCTCCATCCTGTACGGTGACTGCATTCGATTCCCTTCAGTCCCGCAGGAGCATCTTAAACAAAGGTGCGCCGTCGTGAAAAGGTTAAGCTACGCTAAAATTATACTTTACTTTTTATTTCCAAAAAAATTTCAGTCAATATAGCAGTTTGTGCTGTTCCTTGTGCTGTTAATTTTCTGATTTCATCTAGCTTATTATTTTTTTGCAGACTGTTTTCATTACAGCAGTTTAAAAATTAAATTTAACTTTTGATTATGTCAAAAGAGTTTCTAATTCTAGAACTGCAACATGATCTACAAAGCAAAAGCATGTTTCGATGTCCATTAAACAAAAAGCGGAATTGCTGCAAAAAATGGATGAAGGCATATCTGTCGTCTCAAAATCATGCGAGGAGTATGGCATTGGAAAGTCAACTGTGTTTGACAGAAGAAAACAGAAAAAGGAACTTTTTGAATTTTTTGTGGATTTCAACACCCCACTTGCAATGAATAACAGAAAAATTATTCGTTATGCTAAAAGTGAAGATCATGACAAAGTGATGACTGAATGGGTCAGACAGTGTCTCAGCAAAGATGTGAAATTGACAGGTCCAATGCTAATGGCTCAAGCCAAAATATATCATGAAGAAATGAACTTAAAAACTAAGTGCACATATTCGACTGGTTGGTTAACCAAATTTGAAAATCGAAATAAGGCAATTAAAAGTTTCAGGTGAAAAAGCTTCAACTGATACTGAAGCTGATGAATTATTTTCAGATGAATTCACTGAACTCATTAACAGTGAAAAGTTATCTCCAAAACAAATTTATGATGCTGATGAAATTGGAATTTTCTGGCAATATGTAAGCAAAATACCTTGGCAATCTTTACAATAAAAGCTCCAACTGGTGTCAAAGGTTCCAAAACAAAAATAACAATTTTAGCAAATGCAAATGCTGCAGGAATGCACAAGTGTAAATATTTCGTAATCGGAAAAAATACACAACCTCAAGCACTTAAAGTTGTAAAGATATTCCCCGTTATATATCATGCAAATAAAACAGCATGGATGACACAAGTGTTACTGAATGATTGGTTTGAAAATCATTTCATACTCGAGGCTCGGACGAATTCGGTTGGTTTACTTGATGACACAAAAACTATCCCGATTGCAGACAACTGTTCGGCTCATACTTCACTTAAAGCTTTAATGAAGTATTATGTATCTGTATCCTTTCCTCCAAACTGTAAGTCTAAATCAGCCAGCCTATGGATATCAGAATAGTGTGCACATTGAAGTGCAAATATAAAGTAGAATTTTTTAAATCCATGTTAAATTTTTTGAATAATGACAAGAGTATTCAAGAATTGTTGAAATATTTTACCATAAAATCTGCTGTGTGGAGCATTGCAAGATCGTGGGAGGATGTATCTCCAGATACTTTAAAAAATACTTGGCATAATTTATGGCCAACTACCATATTTCATGGTGAGGAGGGCGAATATGATTGCCCCGAACTTGAAGGTTTTCAGATAGCGCAAACCAAAAGGGAAATTTTCCGGTTAATCGATTTTGCATAGAAATGTGGTGAACGGATAATAAATTATGATATAACTGAAGTTTTTCATTGCGGTCACAATGCCCCAATCATCAATCAATCACTGGACCACGAAATCTGTAGTATGGTTCTAGATCCAGAAAATACTGTTACCGATAATGAAAAGTGACAAAAAGGTTACTGAAAAAGAAAGCAATTACAGGACTTGAACAATGGAACTTTGTAAATGAACATGAAATTATGTCAGTCTACCATATTAAAGAGAAAATATTAGCACAAAAAAAGCAACTTAAACAACTTACATTGAAAGAAAAGTTTAATAAAGTAAATAAATAAATATTAAGCTTTTTTTGTAAATTTTGATACTCTTTAGATCAAGAATGTTCATTATTTCATTAATCATGATTTCATATTTTTAATTTTATAATTTCTACATGCCACCTTTTAACAGTTTTAAATTGTTAATCTAATATCCGGAAAAATCCGAAATCTGGAATCGCTGAAGTCCCGACGAGTCTGGATCCCGGACTTTGTACTGTATATATATTGGACAGTAACAATACATTTCTTTATCACTGAATCTTTTGATTAAATCTGAATGATAAATATTGACTTTGCCAAGTGACAATATATTTCTTTTAAATTTTTTAAGTTTTCTAATTAAATTTGAAGCATAAAAATCTTACACTTTATCGAATGGCAATACATTTTTATTACATAGCCAAGTTTGTTAATAATAATTCATAAAATTTACACAAAGTATGAAATAAATAGGAAACTAATTTTAAATTCAAAATTCACACTTTGAAGTGCATATGTTCAGGTGATGTGTGTTCAAAATTTGGTAGTTCTAATCTGATGGCTCTCATTTTCTACAATATAATGAGCATGCATACACACATCTAAAAATTCTTTATTATTTAACAATAGAGATAAAACACAATTCCATTTCTTGAATACTAGTAAGGAGCTAAAATTTCTAATTCCCAGCAAGAACACTGAATCAAGAAAATGGTATACTTCATGTAACAAGCAGATATACATAAAAAAAAGACAAAATTAACTCTTCTGAATCCACGATGATACAAAAACACAAATCCCATAAGACCACATTCTTACTACTGTGATATAGATGCAGTCTTTTTTTAGCTCTACTACCTAAGCAAATTTCTAAAAAATGTAACAAGACAAAGTATCAGATTTTTGTAAACTTTTAATTAGTTCACTCTTGGTCTTTGTTATTATAATCAAAAGTACAGCAAGTTCCTGATATGCTATCGAGTTTACATTTTGCACATAAACTGTATACATTGTAAGTAACGATTTAACGTGGTGAATTAATTTTTTAAAGCGAATGTTAGAATTATTATTAAGCATATCTTCATTTAATAAACAAAATTAAAATTTCATAAATTTACTGTATGCACCATCGAATAAAGTAGGAAAAATTCTTTTAAATAAAATTTGTATGATATTTATAATGTGATCTGATTTTTCGATTAATTTTCAAAAATTGTCCAGGATTTAAAAATTTTCAGCTCTTAAAAATGTATTGGTTACACAGTTTTGAAATTTCTGCAGATGATAAAACACACTCTTCACCCTCTTTTAAACAAAGTTGGGTGAATTTCTACATTTTTTTTTTTTTTTTGGTCAGGGGGGGAGAGATTTTCTACAATACTTTTTTATTAAGTATGCTACAATATGAAACAGGAAGGGAAATACTGGTTCTTGAATTTAAAGATTATGTTATTATATCATAAATTTTCTTGCTCTTACACAGAATTTTCTAAAATTCTGTCTATTTATTTATACATCAATTTCACTGTCTTTGCTGCACAGAATTACTTGTAAATAAATTAAGGTTACTTTAGAAGTCTTTAGATATTTTGATAAATACTGTATCTCTGCCCTTTTCTTACAGACAGATTTTGTATTTACGTTTCCTTTCATTTAATTAATCTAAAAAAACAACAGGACTGATTAGCATTTAAAATTATTTGCAATACATCATTTTACATTTTCCGTAACTTAATGTATATTTTTCTCAATATTTCTTTTTAAAAGCCGAATTTCTTAATTTTATTGTGATATATAATATTATATTTTTTAAGTGCCTTCAAAATTATAACATCCAAAAATACCTTTGTTATAAAGATTTAAAATTTTCAGGGTTATAAAGCAAACTCTTTAACCCCTTTTAAAACAAGAATAATAAATCAAGAATGATATTAATTATGTGACTTTCTAGAACTTTTTAAAATTAGTCTAATTTTAAGCTTTTATTTAACCTCCTGATGGTCATTAATGAGCTCAGCTCGCATTCCAGTTACACACTGCAGTGGACACAAACAACAAACCTCACTTTACAAATCTGGCGACTGACAGATAGCTTATGTATTGTAAAGAAACAGTTGCTTAATCTCGCAACCAACTCACTCATGGTATTTTTGTAAGTACAGTCAAAACTTTGTCTGAACTTAAAATTTTGCTTGCACACACTCATTGTGGATTATTATACAATGCAGCAACTTTTTCAAAATTTGATTTAGATTTTTAAAAATTTAATGCTTAAATGATTTTTCACACATATCTTCCTTTAATAAACAAGCTAAAACTCTGAGAATTTTACTGTTTGCACCTTCAGATACAGCAGAAAATATCTTTTAAATGAAGTTTACATATGAGATTTTACAATAAATTATGATTTTTTGATAAAACTGCTAGATTTTTTTGATCGAATCATTTGACTGATAATGTGTCATTGAGAGACTAAAAAGCTAATTAAAAAAAAAGTTTATAAGCTTTTATTTAAAATTCATAAAATCATTAACAAATTAAAAAGGAAAATGAATTTATCATACACTTTAATGGGAACAAGAAAATAATTATCTTTACAAAATTCATCAACAATTTTACATTGCAGATGAATTTTGTGAAGTAAATTATTTAATCTTTTCTTTGTATTATTATTCAAACTTATTTTCCCATTATTGCATGAATTTAGTTTTGATTAACTTACATTTCATTCTACATCTGAATAGGCTATATTGATTAAACTGCAAAAAATTAAGCAAATTATTTAATCTCTTCTTCATATTATTATTCAAACTTATTTTCACATTATTGTATGAACTCAGTTTTGATTAACTTATATTTCATTCTACATTTGAGTATGTTATATTCATTAAAACTATACAAAACATTATTGAATTGATTTCAAAACAAATCTACTATATATTACACTGCCAAAATATTAGAAGCAACCTTTTTTTTTTAATATAGACCTATCTGCCAATGACATTCAATAATATAACAGCCAGAAATTGCTTTATACGTTCTGCATTATATTAACACATATTATTAAATCGTAACAGAAGAAAAGATTACCATAGAATTTTACACTAAATTTATATTACTTTATACAAAATTTTAAGATTATAAAAAGCTCTTTCAAATAAATACTCACCAAAAGACTTTTTGGTAATACTCTTGGAGAGTAACTTGAACATAAGCCATGGAGCACCAACAACTAAGCCAATAAAAAACAGAAAAGGCCATGCACTTTTGTTTGTACCCTCAGTAAAAGGTGATGAATTGGAAACTGCTTCTGTTGCTGATCGCCAGGCAGCATCAACAGAGGGATTATCTTTTTTCAGTTCTAAAATGTGTTAAATTATATCACCATATTAAAGAAAAGTAAAATTTAAATTGAAGAATAATAATGTAGTAAAACAGTTTGCAAAATACACAATATTTTCAATCACGAAATTATAGAATGAATATAATGTAACAAATATTTAAAAAAAACTCACTGGCACGTGGATAAGAAAAACTGGCTTCAATGGATATTTGATCAACCAGATGAACAAAAATATATTCTAAAGACTGATGAAAAGTGTAAAATCACCATATAAATCAAACATTCTACACTATAACAAATGCATACTTACATTGGCAATTTCGTACTAATAACTCATCTGCTCAAACACCAACGCAAGGACAAAATTCTGGACTAGATGATCACGTGTGATGAAAAGTGGATTTACTTCAGCAACACACGCCAAAAAGGGATTGGGCTGCACTCAATGAGCCTGTTGGCAACATCGCAAAGTACAATTTGACTAACAAAAATATCATGCTTTGTTCCTGGTGGGATTGCCATGGTATTACCCACAAAGAGTATCTAGAAAAAGGTAAAACCCTCGACAGTAACGTGTACAGCGAGATGCTAGTCCGTGTTGACGCTGCTATCAAGGAAAAATGTTGAGCTGAGCTCTGAAGCAAAAAAGGTAATGTTCCATCAAGATCACGTGTCTGCATTCACCTGCTGGACTCTGCACACTCGATTGGGATCTTTTGCAACACCCATCATGTAGCCCCCCCTCCCACTGCTCCTTTGGACTTCTACATTTTGACACATTTGCAGCTACATTTTGCTGGTGCTATCTTCCATTCTGCATAGGACATCTGAAATGAGGTTTAATCTGTTTTTGGACTCGCAGCCACCACATTTCTGAACCAAAGGCTTTAAAAGACTACCAAAACGTTGGCAGAAAATCTTAGATTTGGGTGGTGACTATTACCTGCACTAAAGGTACTGCTGTATGATTTGGAACGAAAAGGAAAAAGTGCATTAATTGACTGGTTTGTAAATGAAGGTTTATTTAGTAGCAATTATAAGTGTCCTGTTTGTAGGAAGGAAATGCGTATGGTTGAACGTCGGAGGATATGTTTTACTCTTATTTTTGTGAATTTATGCGACGCCACCAATATACACAGATAGTCTTAGGAAGTTTTTGAATGCTGTTAAGGAATTTTGTGTGCCACAGTTTGAAGGACTCTGAAATTTCTAAATTTCTAATGAAGGTACGTGGATATTTGCTTTGTGTAGTGCTTAGATGCATAAGATGAATTTCCTTTTTTATGTTATTTTATTGTTTGATTTTAAATGCAGTTTATTGAGATTATGTATTTTTTGTTTGGCTCTACTGTAGAACTGGGTGCTACTTTGACTTAAGTGAAAATACCCCTTGACTTCGATGCATAAGAAATCAAGGAAGTGCAAAATGCCAAGTTTTTGCAATTCTCTGTTTTTTTTTTTTTTTTTTTTTTTTTTAAGTGAAAATAGGTCGATGTGTACATGGATAAAGAGAGTGCTCAATGCCAAGTTTGTGCAATTCTCTGATTTTTTTTTAAGTGAAAATAGGTCGATGTATACATGGATACTGGAGCTTGTGCAATTCTTTGATTTGTTATTTTGTCTTTGTGTAGCAGTGATTTTTGGCACAAAAATCGGTGCTACACGAAGCCAAAATAACAAGTTAAAGAATTGCACAAAGTCATTATCCATGTGTTGCCAAAAATCGCCAATTTTTGCTAAGGGGCACCCGTAAATATATTTTTATGGAAAGCTAAGATTACACATCTTTATAGGAGGCAATGGTGGCCGCCTATTAGGTGCTTCCATAATGAAATGCCCACCACTTTCGGCACCTGTAGTAATGCAAGGGTAATGGCTATTAAATAAAGTGTCTGGCCATAAAAAAAAAGGGAAAAAAAATCTGAACGCTTTCAGATTACACCTAAAGAGGTGTTTTTGGATGTTTTGTACGTTACCTTTACTTATTAAGCATCATATTCTTTGGACTTGAACCATAAAATTAAGTTTAATAGCATTATCACAAAATATTTAAAAGAACACATCTTTAGAATTTCCAATACACAGTCTTGTGTTCTGGAGATAAAGATTTCCCCCCCCCTGTACTGTTTTGCCTTTGCTCGCTTTGTTATGTATGAGTTAGTAATAAAAAATTCTTTAATGTTTGACAAAATATGAAATAGATAATAAAACAAATTCCAAATTTGAGCTTCCAGATGTTCATATTTGAACGAAGAACTACGCTATTCAAAATTGATTTTTCTATGTATCGTTGGTTTTTCACTGTGCGAGTAAAGTACACATATTCATGCAAATTCTTCATTATTTAATTTCTTTAAACATAATGGAATTTTATATTAACATACTTGCCAACTTATGACATTAAAAAATCGGAAGAATTCTTTTTAAGAAATCAGGAGATTTTTCACAATGTTAAAAAGACTTTTTAAATTAAACTATAGATCTTAATAATGAATTAACTTTAAATAGTTACTAATTTTTAAATGCAAACAACACAAAAATACCTTATATATAAAAAACATTTTTATTACTTGCATCATTTAAGAAAACAAACAAACAAAAACAAAAAAAGACACTTTAATAAGTTTTCATACAAATGTTATGAACAGTGGCAGATTTTGCTTTCATTACAAAAGAAACTTCATAGTTTTGTTCACAGCAACTGCCACATAGGCCTGCTTTCACTAATAAAAGTTTTTCTAATGTGTCATCACTAATATTAGATCTAAATTTAGTCCTCGTTTTCGCAACAACACTGAAAATCCTCACACTCTGCATTACTATGGGGAACTGTCCAGATGGCCAACATAAATTGCGACTGCAATATATCAGTGGCAACGTCAATATCATCATCTTTCATGACTAAATGAAGAAACACAGGAAATCTGTTCAAAAAGTACCTTATATCAGAAAAAGATGCATTTGCTAGAGCAGAACCATCAGCAACTTTAGCATGCAAAATCACTTCAACGTTGACTGGAAATGTATGTAGTATGTAATCACATACTCGACAGAAGTAACTTTTAACATTAAGATAAAACTTATTTTTGTCTTCTTCTGAAAGTTCTTCAACTACTTTTGTCGTTGCAGTTCCTATTACCAAATCTTCATCTTTCTTCTGTTTTTCTATTTCACCATAAATCACATCATGTATAGAATTACAAGACAAAACACAGACTGGTTTTACAAACTTTGATAAAATGTCTTTAAACATATCATAAATCATTGATTGCAAAACATGAATTAATGGCATTCTGCTTTGTAGAACTGTGTTAAGAACATCGAATGATGGCAAAATGAATTGTAAAAAAAAAGCAAAAAGCTTTGCTAAGGTCCGAAGAAAAAAAACATAAATATTCGTTCTTCACAAGATAAACTTGCAGTAATCGGAAAATGTTTCATGTGTTGAGCAATTTTTTTATTTTGAGAGAAATTTGTATCAGCTTTACGCTTATATTTTGCAGTATTATTTTGAGAACTGCCAGTTGAATTGCTGAATGGTGCAGAAATTACTTCATTTTTCTCAAACCTATTTTTAACAATGGAAATAGAAACTACATCTCCATTTACTTTATTTATTCATCTCCATTTAGGTATTTTATAACTTTCAATAGAGCCTTTTATTTTAACTCTCGAAGCATTTACTTCTTTAAAAAATGCAAGAAATGGGTTCCATTGATCGAGGATTCTAAATACAGGGTTGCCACTCAAACAGGAGAATGAAATTCCCTGACTTTTCCAGGTTTTCCAGGTATGTTTCGAGAAAATTCCAGTCTATCCGCATAATGTACGTTGGCTGTGCTAAGAGGTAAATTAATTATGGTATTACTTGTACTGTGTAGCAAATTCACTTAATTATTCAATAAATCCCAGAGAACATTTATTCTTAATTATTTTTGGTACACTTTGTTTGATAATTTTGTTTACTTTTCCGCTTAAAAAACTTAATAAAATTTAAGATATATACATTGGATAACAACTGTACGTTTTATTTAATTATTACTCATGATCATCCCCAGTTCAACACAAGGCTAATCCGGTTCTTATAAATCACAACGCAATGCTGTTAGGTTAGATTTTAGGTAAATTTAATTTGTGTGAGGTGTATTCTTAAAAGGCACCTTAACACTTGAAAACACAAATATAATTATAATAGGAATTGTTTTCTCCACTGAAGATTGAGATTAGAATCTGCCCAATCTGGAATAAAATAAGGCTTTTTTTGCAGACATTCTGCAGCTAAACGAAAGAAAGAAATCTATTTAATGATATTTTTTTACTAAATTGAGGTATTTTATATTTATTTTGCAGCATATATAAGGAAAAAATATGTGCATTCAATTTCGAGATGTCATCATACTGCTAGAATTAATTTCAGGATTATGCCAGAGAAAAAAATTTCCTGAAATTTGGAAATATTATTTACTAATGATAAATAAATTTAGAGGGAAGAAGCAACATTAAATGATATGAATAACATAAAAATAAAGATAATTACTTAAAAATTTAATTAGAATAATCAACATTATTTTAGCGAATATAGTTATATTACATGGTTA
The DNA here is from genome assembly GCF_044657685.1 of Stegodyphus dumicola. NCBI lineage: Eukaryota > Metazoa > Arthropoda > Arachnida > Araneae > Eresidae > Stegodyphus > Stegodyphus dumicola. The sequence continues at coordinate 181,530,688 of NC_140768.1, forward strand.
TCCTACATGATTGATTACTATTTTTTTATTTTACTGCAAAATGACAAGGTATTTATTAAAAAGAAAAGAAAAAAAAAATTGTGGTAAAATCCTAGTACAGTCAAAAGTCGTTAATCCGGACTCGTCGGGACTTCGGCGATTCCGGATTATCGATTTTTCCGGATTATAGATCATCAGTTTAAATCTCGTAAGATGGCATGCAGAAATTATAAAAGTAAAAATATGAAACCATAATTTATGAAATAAAGAACAATTATGATCTAAAGGGTATCAAAATTTACAAAAAAAAAAGCTTAATATATATTTGTTTACTTTATTAAACATTTCTTTCAATGTAAGTTGTTTCAGTTGCTTTGTTTTTTATGTGATAATACATTCTCTTTAATTCTATAAACAGATATAATTTCTTGTCCAGTTACAAAGTTCCGCTGTTCAAGTCCTATAATTGCTGTGTCGAGAATACCGACTAATTTGTCAATCAAAATTTTTTTCGTTTTCAATAACCTATGTCACTTTCTTCGCTATCGAAAGCGAATTATAATGACGAGGCATTTGATTTAAATCGTATCAAAGACGGAGTACATCGAGATGAAATACTACATTGAGTAAGCAATTATAAGTCAAATAAAATAAAAACATCTGCCCTTAAGATAAGGGTAGTGCCGACAAATCAACTTCCAATTCATTGCACGCCGCCGGGGCGTTAAAGATAAACAAAGTTTAGATAAACAAACGTTAAAGTTTAGATAAACAAAGAATATGCCTTTATCCATTTTTTGCAGCAATTCCATTTTTGTTTAATGGACTCCGAAAGATACTTTCGCTTTGTATATCCTTTACATATTAGTAAATATGTATCGGAAATTCTATTTGACATAATTGAAAGTTCAAGCTTACTTTTATAAAATTGCTCTTACAGTCTGCAAAAAATAATAAGCCGGATCCAATTCGAAAATTAAGGAACAACGCAATCATCAACATTAACTGAAATAGATAATTAGACAATTTTAGCTTATACGTCCATTATAATAAAACGCGCATGCGAAAACGTATTCTGCACTTGCGCACACTCATATGCGCAGTTGTAAAGGGTCTTACGCACACGCGTAAACGCCTATGCGCATGTGTCAACACGGCGCATGCGCAGAAAGTTTTTAGTTTTGATGTCCGGATTATAGATCATTCCGAATTATGGGTGTCCGAATTAACGACTTTTGACTGTATACGATACGACCTTCGCATGATTTTGAAAATTGTCGCCAAGAACAAAATGACCCGTTTACTGCTCATCATCATTTTGCCAAATCCCACTGTACCATACATGGTGATTATTCTAACCAAAGAACGTCTATGTAAAAAGCGGAGGGAAAATTTGCTAAGGGATTTGGCGACGGAACCTGGCGGCCAGAATTTCCCTCTCCGCGATGTGTACAGGAAATTGAGAAACACGTGTTAAGAAGAAACGTTCTTTGACAAAAAAGAAAACTACGAAATTTTTTTTAAAAATTATTGCGAAAAATCCTAGAAGAAACGTTTTATCAAAGAACGTTTTTTCTTGGATTTTTCGCAATAATTTTAAAAACGGATTTTCGTAGATTTTTCCTTCCCCTAAAAATAACTAATCCATGAATTAATTTACCTGAGCCAAAAAATATTTTCTTTTTCTTTAGAGTTTAAAGAAATTTTAAACGATATTCATTTTATGAACTCTTGATAACGTGACCTTCGAACTTGACACCGGTTTCAAGCTTTGGCTACAGATATATCGCGCATGCACAGCTGTTTCCCGCTATGATGGAACAGAGCCACGTCTGTTGCAGAGAGGTTTTTCTTCTTTACACTACATATTTTTTTATTCTAACCTTCATGGTACCGTATACTAGGATTAAACCCATTTTGTTTTATACGAGAACATATAATTTCTTTAGTTCATGCACTGCACATGCGATTCTCAAGGTTACTGGAAACCAAAAGTTGCGGGAAACTTGCTTTGCCTTTCTTAAAAAGACAATCAAATTGGAGCTGCGAAAATTGGCTCTATGCCAGCTGCCCGAATGACACTCACGTGATACACAATTCGCCAAAAAAGTGATCTCTTCTGACGTCGGCGCAAAACTCGCCTTTTTTGGCGGGATCGTTAAATGAAATTCCCCGACTTTTCCAGATTTTGACTAAAACACTTAAAATTCCCTGACTTTTCCTTGAATTTTTTTGGTCAATTTCCGAATTCCCTGACTTTTTCCGGTTTTCCAGGTAGCGTGGCAACCCTGTAAATAGGCATTTCTTTAAAGACGGCCATCGTGTACACACGTTTGAAAATTTTTCATTTTTATTATGCAGCTGTTGGAACTGTTTCAAATTTTCCTTCCTTTTAGAACTCCTTTCAAGATAATAATAAATAATGGAAGTAGAAACTACATCTCCATTTACTTCATGCACTGCACATGCGATTCTCAAGGTTACTGGAAACCAAAAGTTGCGGGAAACTTGCTTTGCCTTTCTTAAAAAGACAATCAAATTGGAGCTGCGAAAATTGGCTCTATGCCAGCTGCCCGAATGACACTCACGTGATACACAATTCGCCAAAAAAGTGATCTCTTCTGACGTCGACGCAAAACTCGCCTTTTTTGGCGGGATCGTTAAATGAAATTCCCCGACTTTTCCAGATTTTGACTAAAACACTTAAAATTCCCTGACTTTTCCTTGAATTTTTTTGGTCAATTTCCGAATTCCCCGACTTTTTCCGGTTTTCCAGGTAGCGTAGCAACCCTGTAAATAAGCATTTCTTTAAAGATGGCCATCGTGTACACACGTTTGAAAATTTTTCATTTTTATTATGCAGCTGTTGGAACTGTTTCAAATTTTCCTTCCTTTTAGAACTCCTTTCAAGATAATAATAAATAATGGAAGTAGAAACTACATCTCCATTTACTTTAGGTATTTTATAACTTTCAATAAAGCCTTTTATCTTAACTCTCGAAGCATTTACTTCTTTAAAAAATGCAAGAAATGGGTTCCATGAATCGAGGATTCTAGATAAGCATTTCTTTAAAGACGGCCATCGTATACACAAGTTTGAAAATTTTTCTTTTCAGTATTATGCAGCTGTTGGAACTGTTTCAAATTTTCCTTCCTTTTAGAACTCCTTTCAAGATAATAATAAATATCAACAATGTGTTCATACACATTTATTGGTAAAGAAGCTGCTCCTTTTCCAGCTGCTAAATTTAAGAGGTGACAGGTGCACCTCATAATCTGCAAATCTGAATTTTCTTTTCTTAAGATGCCTGCAACACCAGTCTTCAAGCCTACCATTACTGGTGCATTATTGGCACCAAGTGCTAAGCAATTATCCAGAGGGATTGCATTTTCTTTTAAAGTTTTAATAATTAGCTGTGCTATATTAAAGCCTGTCGAATGTCTTTCTAAAGTGGGGACAGAAAGAAAACTGTACTCAATTTCTGAAGACTTTGGATTAAAGAAACAACAATTGGACGCAGTTTTGAATCGGTATTATTGCTTCCATCCGTAGAGAGGCAGAACGGAGCTGTTTCAATGCAATGAATAACTGAAGATTTATTTTTCAAACCCATTTCTTTAACAACTGCACCTGTTTTGGTCCTTGCACTTGAGTATTTCTTAGCGATTTCACAATCAGGAAACATTTTTCGAAATAAAGCTGCAGCGTGATCCGATGCATTCAGTGGCAGGTTGTGCTCCAGTAAAAAGGCAGAGAACAGACATTCTGCATTAATAACTTTGTTGGTCTTTTGTTTCCGAAGAAAATTTTAATTTTTCGTTTTTTCAAAACAACACATGTTGTCCTTGTGTTTTTGTGTACGCACGCTCATGTTTGGGAACATCCGCCCTTCCACCATGCGAAATCAAAAAATCGCAATGACAGACGGTACATATCGCAAATTTATTACATTTCCTTGTGGAAATAATGGAAGAAAATTCAACTGTGTATGATTTTTGAAACGTACATGAGTATTTCACCTTTCTCGCAGACATAACAAAAGATAATTTCTAAAACTATTTCCCGAAGGCAAATGTACTCACACTACTCAGGACAAGATGAACGAAATAACTAAAGAACATCCAAATAACAGCCTTGAGCTTGCTTTGTGCTCATTGTCTAATACATGCCAGATAACATACAGTGGAGCTCGATGCCCACTGGAGAACTGGAGAAAGACATTTCTGGATACATATGCTCTCACTCACAAAGCAAAAATTCTCATCTGATTCGCAACATTTTGTTTTAGATATAATCTAGAGAAAATTATATACTTTCAGACGTCCGAAATCACTTTTTTTTTTTTTTTTTTTTTTTTTTTTTGTGTGTGTTCATATAACGAAGTATTAAGCCAAGTTTCATAAAAATCATGAGAAATTTTAAGAATAAGAAAAAGTCGGGAGAAATATATTGTTAATCGAGTTGGCGGGAAAGCGGACGAAAATCGGGAGTCTCCCACCAAAATTGCGCGAGTTGGCAACTCTGTATTAATTATTAATATTTGGTGGTAACAATCTGAAAAGTGAACTAACATTTATTGTGAATCAACGCAAAATGCCAAAACAAAATTAATAGCTCTTCTGGGCAAACTGTCCCTTTGGGCTTAAAAAAAAAAAATATATCTTCATGCTATGGTGGCTTGAAAATCACAACTCCCCTTCCCTCTGACAAGTGCAGCAAAGTTTAAATTCAAAATTTGGAGGATGAGAACAATGTCTCTCTGAACATTTCAACTTCAAAATTAAGTGAGAAAATTTTAGTTTTCAGGTTTGTTACAATGTTTCATATCTCCCTGTTGCCACTATTTATTTCTTTTATTATATTTATTTCTTTTTAAGAAACTATGTTTAATTTCCCATCAAATTAAATCTTTATCATTTGAGGTGAGTAAAAGAATGAAGGTCTGTACCTGAAGGTATAATGCTATCATCTCGAAGTTTATTTATCACAACTAATTTTACAAGGAAGCACTAAATATAATAAACAATGCAGCATTTTCACGGTAATTTTGTAAAGAATTAACTTTACATAGTTAAAACACAATACTAAAAGTTTAAACAAATAAAACAAAAGTGGGTCACAATTATTACAGGATTCTTTATAATAAGCCACAAATATTTTCTCTCCGTTCTCACATTTTATAACATTTGCACATCCCTTCTCCTAGGAATAGTTTGTACATGACACAGAAAAAACATATAGTTAAATCTCATACATTTATATAAAGATAAATAGAAGATCTACACAGGTTTAAATATAGCTCAGAGATTTAAAGAGTATAAAATTGAAAAAAACTTACTCAAAATATAAAGTATTTTTAAACAAAGCCAACGCAAAGCCCGAAGCAAAGCCATCATGGATAACACTTCAGCCAAGCGATCTTTCAGTCGAGAAAACTGATCTACAACTCCAAGTATTGCACTGTAGGAACTGTGTACTGCAAAATAACATGACTCCAACATCATACTGATGGAACTCACCACTTCTACCAAAGATTCAACAGATTCAAAAGCTGGTCTAGTACTTTCTTCTGCTAATTGTATGAAACTGTTAGATGAATTGTCAATGGCACCGTATCGGCTATAAGGATATTGATGATATCCTCCAAAACCAGAATACAATCCTGAAGAGTATCGTGAAAAGGGACTATGGTAACTGCCATATCCTGACAGACCACCATACCTGGGTGAATATACAGGATCAGATCTCGGAGGAAGAGGTGGCGGCATACTTGAAAATTGATTGTTTGATCCTGTTGGATTCAAATAATGAGATGATAAAGGAACAGACTGATTTCTTCTTGTATGATTTATTGAAGACAAATTTCCAAGGGCATTAAGATTTCTCACTCCATCATTTGTAATATTACTCCTGAAATTAAATTTTAAAATTTTAACCACTTCTTTATATAAATAAAACAACAACATAAAGAAAAAGAACTTGAAACATAAAATAATTATAAGCTGAATATTCTCAAAATAAATACACACAAATAAATGAATTTCACATATAATATAATAATTTCATTTAAGGCTCTTCTACCATGACCTTTATCAAACCATCATCAAAGTTCTTCCAGATCGATGGCATATACTATAAAATAAGATAGTTGTACAAAGAAGTAGCATTGTTAATCGCTTTTACATAAATAATCATCAAAATTGTAAAATTTCCTGTGGTTTAAAAGTCAGTCAATGTACGTGTCAATGCATTAGTGGGCTTCATTCAATATTTTTGACAATTAGTTCTTACCTGGCCAGCTTATTTTAATACAAAAATAAGCTAAAACTTTTGTCACTAGAAAAGTTGCCACCTTAATGAACTTTATAAAACAATATTTGATTTCCATGCAAGCCTTGAAAAAGAGGTCTGCTATTGCATTCTGTTGCTTTTCCTTCCTTCCCAGGCTTTTATTCCAAAGCCTTTAACTTAAAAAAAAAATAAATAAATAAAAAAAATAAAAAACTTTTCTCTAACAAATTTCATTTAAATTCTATACAGTCAAAAGTCTTTAATTCGGACTCGTCGGGACTTCGACGATTCCGGATTATCGATTTTTCCGGATTATAGATCATAAGTTTAAATCTGGTAAGATGGCATGCAGAAATTATAAAATTAAAAATATGAAACTGTAATTTATAAAATAATGAGCAATTATGATCTAAAGGGTATCAAAATTTACAAAAAAAAGAAGCTTAATATTTATTTGTTTACTTTATTAAACATTTCTTTCAACGTGCGCATGCGTAAAGCATACCCTACGCATAGCCGGAATTAGAAAATTGCAACCAGAAAACTATTTGATTTGTATTCGTGATATTTATAATGACGAGAAATTTGATTTAAATCATATCAAAGACGGAGTACATCGAGATTAAATACTACATTTAATAAGGAATTATAAGCCGAATAAAATAAAAACATCTGCCCTAAAGATAACGATAGTGCTGACAGATCAACTTCCAGTTCATAGTGCGCCGCGAAACAAAGAATATGCCTTTATCCATTTTTTATAGCAATTCGTTTTTTTTTTTTTTTTTTTTTGATGGACATCGAAGCATACTTTCGTTTTATAGATCCTTTGGGAGCTCCAGCATCCTAAATTCTATTTGACAACAACGAAAGTTCAAGCTTACTTTTATAAAATTGCTCTTACAGTCTGCAAAAAATAATAAGCCGGATCCAATTCGAAGATTAAGGAACAACACAATCATCAACATTAACTGAAATAGATAATTAGATAATTTTAGCTTATACCGTTCGTTTTACATTAAACGCGCAAGCGAAAACGTATTCTGCGCTTGCGCAGACACATATACGCAGTCGTAAATGTCTTGCGCGCACGCCTAAAACGCTTATGCGCATGCGTCAACGCGGCGCCTGCGCAGAAAGATTTTAGCTTTGAGGTCCGGATTATAGATCATTCCGGATTATGGGTGTCCGAATTAACGACTTTTGACTGTATAACTATTGAGGATTTTAAAGTGAAGAGTGAGAGAGAGAGTACCTATCAAAAATAAATGAGGAAAACTGAAGATGAAAGTTCTAAGTACTATTCAGATTATCTGAATTCCCCTCTTACCAGCGAACATTCCTATCCTAACGCAGAAGCGCAAATAACCTAATTCAAAAATCAGAAACTTATTTTTTAGAAATCAGGACAATTTGCAACAATTTCACATACATACATCTTAGCAATTTTTACATTTAGTATGGAATTATAAGCCAAATAAAATAAAAACATCTGCCCTGAAGATAAGGATAGTGCTGACAGAATTCATAGCGTGCTGCGACGTTCGCCCCCCCCCCCAGAGCAGCGTGAAATTGATAAACAGATTTCGGAATGGTTAGAGAAACAATGGATATACCTTTATCCATTTTTTGCAGCAATTCCACTTTATGTTTGATGAACATCGAAACATGGTAGATCCTTTGTTAGCTCCAGCATCGGAAATTATATTTGACATAATCGAAAGTTCAAGCTTACTTTTATAAAATTGCTCTAACAGTCTTCAAAAAATAATAAGCCAGATCCAATTCTAAAGATTAAGGAACAACACAATCTGCAACATTAACTGAAATAGATAATTAGATAATTTTAGCTTAGCTTATACCATCCGTTATACATTAAACGTGCATGCGTAAACGTATTATATGCATGCGCATGCGCAAAAGTATTACGCTCATGCGTAAACGCCTATGCGCATGCATGAACGCATTATGTGTTGACGCATGCGCAAAAAGTTTGCAGCTTTGAGGTCCGGATTAACGACTTTTGACTGTATACTCTTCTGTTATCAGGACTGGATTAAGAAATGTATATATGTATGAATGTATACAGGGTGTATCAGTACAGCGGTGACACACTTTCAGGAGAAATCGAGTACATCCAGACGATGGGAAATTACATAGCAATGCATTGTTGGAAATGCTTTCCTGGCGCGGTAGTGACAACACGAAACGCAAAAAAAGAAAGCCACAAACATGTTTTGGTAAAATTTTACAGTTGAGTGCCCCTAGTTTTTTTGGCAAGTCTTTTTTGACAGCAAGATAGGTGGCAGGAAGGAACGATTTCAAGATGTCTGCTACACAAAACCAAAATAAGAAGTCAAAGAATTCAATAAACTCGGTGTCAATGCACACAATGATCTATTTTCACTTAAAAAAACGGCTAATCTTTGGAATATGGTAACAGGTAGTTTGGTGACATTTTGGTAAGGCGATAAAGGTTACTAGCTAGGACTTTAGCAGTGTACATACATGGATAAAGACAAGAGTGTGCGCAATGCCTTTTTTGTGCAATTCTGGGATTTTTTTTAAGTGAAAATACGTCGACATATACATGGATGGCACCATGTATGTGCAATTCTTAAAAACACGGGCAAGCAGTGGGCGATTCTGCATTTTCTCCCAATTTTGCACCTAATCTTCGTCATGATTAAGCACTTTTGTTCCATAAAAGTTCTAGCATAAGCGTAATTCGGCTGGCAGATTGTTAGGAAAAATGTTGAGTTAAAAAAAAAAAAAAATGCCTTTACTTCGTGAAAACAAAATGGCATCCAAAAAAAACTAGCAGGTTGCTGTAGCAGGGTTGGTCACCAACTTTTTGCCAAAAAATCGCCAAGTTACCATAATCCGAAGATTAACCAAAAAAACATTAGAGAATTGCACAAACTAGGAACTGTCCATTGCTTTAACTATGCCCATGTACACATCAATCTATTTTCATTTTAAAAAAATTAGGAAGCTAAAGCAAAGTTAAATCTATCATGGTAACTAGAAATGGGGTACTTCGGCAAAATGAACAAAATTTGTCACTTATCAAAGGGGCACCTAATTCTACAACAGAACCCCCATTTTATCATGTTTAGTACAGCTGAAACCTCCAAATAAGGGCAAAAACAAACGATTGTCATTAAAGAAGGTGTTCGAAATTACGACCCCCCGATCATGATGCAAGCCTCATTTCTCTGGAGCATGGAAGATGCATGACGCACGTTTCCTGCATCCTGGTTCAAGACGTAATTTCAAACACTTTCTTTGATGATGATTGTTGTATCTTATGTTGTTTTTTCTTTGTTTTTATTGTACTCCCAATAATAAACATGTTTTCTCATTCCTTCCGTGTCCTTCCTTTCTTGAGTTTTGTGTCCATCACTACAGTGCCAGGAAAGCGTTTCCGACCATGCATTCCTATGCGATTTCCTATCATCTAAGTGTATTCTATCTCTTCTGAAAGTTTGTCACTGATGTACTGATACACCCTGTATATGGATGTATGCATGTATGTATGTATGTGTATATATATATATATATATATATATTTCCTAAACAGTATTGATTAATTGATTATATTATCTCCTAAGTTTAATTAAAGTAGAATTATTTTAAAAGTGTGCATCCATACTGGTAAGTTATATTTTGAAAGATGTTTTGAAGTAATTTGAAAGCAAAATGTTAATAATGTTTTAACGGGGACTGGAGTTAAATCATCACAAAGAATAATATTTCAATTGTAAAAGGAAAAATTCAAACATGTAATTATTGTCATTGATCGGAAATTAGTTGACTTTTCAAGGGGAACAAACCAACTCCCGTTCAATGAACAATAATTGATAAAAATACGTAAATACGAAAGTGTTTCGTCTTTACTCGAGTTATAAGTTAAAGCCAAACCGGCAATTCTAGTCAGGCCAAATATTTCCGTGAATAGTAGGAATTATGAACCAATGCTGATACTCAAAGAACTTATTCTCATGAAGCATTTTAGTCAATTCAATTTGGAGTAAAAATCAATTACTGTAGAGAAATCCTGTAAAACTCGAGTAATCGTCCCCGACACTTTCATCTTTATGCATTTGATTACTATATTATTTGTAGAAATTAAACATTGGAAATTGTCATTATGAAATCGAATTCAAAGTAAAGTCGAAATAAACATAGAAGATTATAAAAAAGATAAATAATGCAAACTTTGTAAAAACAAATCAAAGAAAATACAAAAATAATATAAAAATAATATAGAAAATAATATAAATAAGATCAGTGAATGTACATGAAGATATAAAGGCCAGAAAGGCCTAAATGGTGGATTTAAGATCATACAACATTATATATATATATGTACATACATATGGTATGTGTGTGTACATATATATGCACATACATACAAACATTTCTAATTACGGTCCGGAAATAACAGAAGAATACCTACCTAAGGTACTTACATATTACCCCATTGCAGTCATTACTATGGAATCCTAAAGAATACAGTCATAACTGGTGCTAAATCGCACTATTTGGTGGGTCGATAGGCTAATACATAAGTACCCTACCGATAATAACTATTGGTATTTTTAGGGCAGCATGAAAAATAACAACTAAAAATGGCACTTAAGAAGCTATTATGAATTAAAGTTAGAATTTTATCTTATACAGTCCTTATCTTACACACATGCCTCCTTTTTGGGGGTCACACTTTTTTTTTTTTTGTGTGTGTGTGTGTGTGTGTGTGTGTGTGAGACCAAGTGGGTCTAAGTGTAACCCCAATGTATTACATATGCCTCCTTTAAGAAAGTGGAGGGGGCTTGTTAAAAGCATTAAAACATAAAATAAAACGGAAAACTTAAACAATGAAAATTACAAATTAAAACGGAAATATAATTTCCAAAAGTTGTTGTTTCTTATGGCTTTCTTCAGAAATCAATCCATTTACATCGGACCACTTGTCGCCGTCCCTCCAAAAGAAAACAATAAATTTCAAATTGCATCATGCAAATGTTAAAAACACTTAAGAATCACAACACTAAAATCTTTAAAATACCAAAAAAATTAAGACAAAAATTTCACAATTAAAATCTTAAAAAGTCTTCAGTGATTACATTACAGATGAAGGCCGATCTTTACTGTACGGTACCCCTTGCTTTTTGTCTGAAAACATCGCCAAGTGGTATTGGTTGATCGTGAAATCCGGAAGCCTGCTGCATGAAACAGGTTTTTCGGTAATACTAATGTTGATAATGTTGACGAAACTAGCCTTGGGAAAAAATGGTCCCCCCCCCCATTAAAAAGGGTTTATTTCTGCTAATATCGCCAAATGTGCAATGATAAATTTAGATTTCGGCTATTTTAAGTAATAGTAACTCTTTCGTATGGACCCAGGTTTTTGGTTCTTATTATTCTTTTCATTTGCTATATTTGGTTGCACGTACGTGGCATGGTCTTGTATTTTGAAGTTGCTATTGTTTTGCTGTGGATACCATCATTTTAGTATTGTCTGAGGTGACTAAGAGAATGAATGTTGATGGGTTGGATTATAATAAAATTGTGAATTTGAGTTTTTGTATGTGTTGAATGATGGACGAAACACGTTTAATTTTTGTATGAAAGCTGGTTCAATTGGTGACAGATAAGAATGAGCCAATACGACAAAAAATTTATTTGAATTGCTTACCTGAAGGATGGAGGAGATGGTGGGAAGCCTAAACGTATGCATGTGAAAAAAAGGTATGTTAAAAAAAATTGACATTTCATTTACTTATTTGTCTCTGTGTGTTATTTTTTTTTAAAGATTTAATGTTTTTATGTTGTGAAATATGTATTTTTGGTTATTTATTCCTCTCTGTTAGTGTATTTTTGGTTATTTGTTCGTGTCTATATGTTAAGACAGCGGAGAATTTTTTCTGGTTTTCATGATAGTTGTTAACTTCATTTTAGCTTCCTGACTTTGTTTAAGTGAAAAGAGATCGATGTGTACATGTACAAAGTAAGACAGTGTGCAATGCCTAGTTTGTTCAATTTTCTGATTTTTTTAAGTTACAATAGGTCGATGCATACATGGACACTGAGTTTGTATAAGCCTTTTACTTCTTATCTTGGTTTTGTGTAACGGCCATCTTGAAATTGGTGCGAATCCTTCTTGGCACGCAGTGACGTAGCTAGGGTGGGGCAAATGGGGGCATCCGTCCTCGGGCGCAGCATCCAGGGGCGCCAAATTGATGATACACATTACAGAATGAAATGTTTTGCATTCTTGGAACACAGAAAAGGGTATAAAATCTTTAGATGTCCCCGGGTGCTGAAAACCTTAGCTACGCCACTGCTGGCACGAAAACAGAAATGAATTGCCAAGAAGTACCGTAAATTTTTAACGAGACGAAAGTAACCCTGTGCTTGGGACATAAGATCCCTGGCCATCTAATACAACTGCAGAGCATCACCATTATTTTTTCTAAAAGTATGAAATAAAATTTTGAGCATTATATTTTCTAAGAACAAACACAGTTCTTAAGAGTTCCCAGCATAATTTCAAGCGTCAGTACAATTAAGTAAGTCCTCATTTGTTCAAATCACTTAAACCAATAGGATTTCATCTTAATTATAGAGATTTCTTAGAATTCTTCTTTCTTTCTTAGACTTTGAGGAAAAAAAATTTAATTGCAGAATACTACAAACATCTAAAGGTTTACATATTCGTAACTTACTATTATAAACTACAAAAATCAGATAAAAATTACAACTTACCTTTTAACATCAAAAGTATTTAATACATTAAAATTATTGTGCAAGAAACAGGTATATCAGTACATTGTATATCAGTGGTCCATTCCGTTTTCTTACTAATTTTATATACATGTTTTCAATAAAATTTTACATTACCCTGAATGCTCAGTTTAAAATATCTATTTGCTAATATCTACATAAGCATTTTTTTTTTTTTTTTAATTTGGCAATTTAAAGAAGAATATGTAATTTTCCAAAGATATTTTGCAACTATATTAAGAACTGTATTAAAAGGTTAAATACAATGTGCATGAATAGAAAATGTTCTTTTATCACCAAACAATATATTTTATACACATAACAACTAAATGCAAGTAAGTAAAACTGCACTGAAACAACAAATGTAGATTTTATGCACATCAAAATCCATAAAAAACAATTTGAAGAATTCTTATATTAAACTATTTACCAACTTAGTTAAGTAATCACAGTATCATTTTATTAAATAAGTTTATTTGAATGAATTTTTTATCAGATAATTAAAATACTCTAACGAATAACTTTTCCCACTAATGAATTTGCATTGGCTTCTGACTTTCGTAAATAACATAACGAATTATTTTTAGTTCTAAACAGAAGAAATTACAGAATAGAAGTATTTGGATATATTAAATGCACGTAATGCATGAATATATTTCTGAGTGTTATGCACAGACGTTTTTATACCTGTGAAAAGATGAATGTATTTCAAGTACACTAATTAACAATTTTAAAAATCAAAACTTATACTTCGTATACGGTTGATGCAAAAATCTTATAAATTTTACTTAACAGTACCTTAAATGCAATTAGAATACATTTCTTGGAAAACTGTCGTCAACATCAAGAAATTTAAAAGTTTTCTAAATAGTCGCAGCTAAAATGGACTTAGAAAACAATCGCTTGCGCAAAACAAAACTAGAACAGTTGCGTAAGGATTACCAGTTAAAGTCTTACTTACCTACCATCAAAAATTTTTGTTTAGGGAATTAATAGCGAATTTAATATACTCCCTTAGGCAAATAATTAACATTAAATGCATTAACAAGGAAAATTCATACTTTTCCTTGTTAATGCATTTTCTATAAAGATAATATACGAATTAGCTTACATTCGACACAGCTGATCGGAACAGCAAACACTTCCTCTATAATTAGGTGTTTTTGCAGCCATTAAATAAACATATCATAAAACATTATTTTCAAAATAACACCTTCTCATCCTAAATTACGCACAAGATTGCCGAGATGAATATCAATTGTAGCAATCTTGCTAAGCAAAGAGAAAGGAGATGAGGACTGTGGCGAACGCCGTTTCCTCCAGTCCGTGAGGCTTGGTAAGTTAAGACGTTGGCGAGTAAACGACCGAACTTCGGAATGAGATACATTCAGCAAGAGAAGAAGAGGAAAAATGTGGCACGTGGTTAACATCCGCATGTGCTAGTCGATAGCAGATATTTCGCTGATATTCAATGATTTTACGAATTAAGAAATTTATAGCTATTGCAAGAAATTAAAAAATACGCTCGCTTAAATGATTTCTCTTTCCTTGATGTCAACAAGAACGGTTATTTGTTATTCAAGGAAAAACATGTGAAAAATATTTGTTTCAAAGTAATGCCAGATAGCACGGTACGCATTTTTCACAAGTGCACATCAGCGTAGCCACTAAGGGAGGGGTTTCGAAAATGGACCATTGAGCTGCTATTGCTCTTATGACGCTAAATCTTGCATGTGAGCGTATGTTGTTTACGTTTTAATTTGCATTTGTTTCGTACTTATAAATATATGTCGTAAGAGTAGAAAATATTGTAGTGGTTTCATTTTCTGAGTTTGATTAATCGCTGACATTTCACTTTCGCTTTTTTTATGACGAATTAATATTAGGATTGATGTTCACGGCATATTATGTGGATTAAGAGAATTCAAGTGTATATTTTTTTTAAACTGAGCTGAGATTGACTGGAAGTGTTACAATGATTCTTCTGTTTTCTTATTTCAGTGCTTGCATTCTTTTGATTTCTAAAGTGAAAGATTCAGAACACATATAATCTGATTATATCCATTGTTAACATTAAAAATTATATGTGAATAAATTGAATATACTCGTTGTGAATACGATAAATTCACTCTGTTTGATAAGTATTTCTTGTATAGACAGTACATTTAAGAGTGAGCATTTATTAAATGTGAAATTTAACGCACTAAATGTACACGAACGTAAATTAGTAAAGTTTACTTTGAATATTTTTTTGGTATATTTAATTATGGCAAAGCACACGAGGGCGAATATACTCGTTGTGAATACGATAAATTCACTCTGTTTGATAAGTATTTCTTGTATAGACAGTACATTTAAGAGTGAGCATTTATTAAATGTGAAATTTAACGCACTAAATGTACACGAACGTAAATTAGTAAAGTTTACTTTGAATATTTTTTTGGTATATTTAATTATGGCAAAGCACACGAGGGCTATCTGCCTAAAGGGAGGGATGCCTTTCGTGGAGGACTTTCTAAGGGAAACTGGCTCGTATACACGTTACACATGGGGAAAACCACGAAAACGCCCATGCAGCCAGCCCGTTCGCGGGATTCGAACCTCAGACCGAACTACCAGTGTTCAGCGTCTTTACCGCTCGGCCGCTGGTGGGCCCCCCCTTACTTTGAATAAAATTTTGCATTGGTTATTATTATAGAACATCTTTTTCATATAGACTGCAATAAAAAGTGCTGACTTTTATTTACATATATAATTGGTGCAAATATTTTTCTCATACGCATACTTTTATGTAAAGATTGCATTTGGGCTCAGATGTTTATCACATATTTCTTTCTTCATCTTATTTACCACTTATTACGTAATATTTCACATCAATATTTTTGCCAAGTATCCAACATGTGTCTGTATTTATTTCAACCAGGTAGTGAAAACTTCATAATTGCCTATATTTGATCTAACTTAGCAATGAAAAGTTTCAGAAGCAATCGACGATCTGTAATTATTTTGTACAGAAAATTGCGCGGCAGAATATTTTCAACAATCTTCCTAAAAACACGCGAAAGGTCATGTGACATGACAGAAATATTACTGGATGCTCATTGGTTCATCCTAGAAACCACTCCCTCGGTGGCTACACAGATGTGCCCTTGTGAAATACGCGCACGGTACTTATAACAAGCTGTGTTAAGGCCGAAATGAAGAAATGAATTTTACAGATAACTGAGTCCCTGATACCGGAAGTTTACCGAAAAATGTGTACTTTTTCCCATGATGCCTTTCGAAATCGCTGATGCAATGTAAGGTTACCAGAATAAATTTTAGAGCCAAGTGCATTGTTCAAAAGTAGCCAAGCTTTTGTTCAATCTGTCTTTGTTCGTAGTCGTATTATTAATATTAGGCCCAAGGCCCAAGGCGATATTTTCCGGAGTACCTTTGCAACTTAATGCAATTACCTCCACAACTTCGTTAAGGAGAAAACTGAGGTGATTAAGACAAAGCACTGGCTGAAGGGTAATGAAGGAGACCATTATGGGCTGACGGGGAAGGAAGTGAATAAGGAGTCCTATTCTATGGACGATAAATTCTTTCTGCTTTCAACCTGTTTTACTAGGTTGAAAGAGAGAGAGGTGACGGATAAGGGCATTAATATTAGGTCGTTCGCGTCGTGAATACGAATTGGAAGTTTACCACAAAGTTGACCCTTTTAAAATAGAAAAATTAAAAGTTGAGATGTATAGAAAGGCCAATAGGTTCGTAGGCATAATTATTCCTATTATGTAAAAGAGCTGCTTTGAGGAAAACTGTGAGAGAAAAAAAATTTTAAATTGATGATGCTTAGTGAATTGAAACTAGTGCCATATTTATTCTCATTATTCAAAACTGCTTTAGGAAAGATTTTAAATGAAGTATGCTATAAAATTAAATATGTTATTAATATGTTGCTTTAATAGTTCATTAATACTCTTAATTCAGTTTTGTTCATCAGGCTTTTGTAATATTTAAATTAAACTGTATATTTTTATTAAACCAAATAAATATATATTAATATCTTAAAACTGTTAAAAAATAAACTTAAAAAAGTTACAATAACATTTTTTTTTAATATCATTTGTTAATTTGTTGTCCCAAGTAAAACTGAGAATGACTAAGAACTTTAAAATGTTCTGGTTATAAACCCATTTTATACCGTAAATCAAAATATTGTATTAAGAAAATACAAAATTTGAGAACAACCTTTAACAGAAAATTTAAATAAAACTCTACTTTTGAACATTGCTGTCTAAAAAAATTTTTTTCGGGGGGGGGGGGGGCTCCTGTGTCAGATTCCCAAAAAATTAATAGTTTTATTTAAAATCTCTGCCGATTTATGCATTGTCATAAGAGTTATCATAAAGTCATGCATAATTTTGCATAACATCTGTCTATATGCACAGAATAAACGACTTCTTTTCCAAAAGGAATTTTTTCAATGATTTCTGTACATACATATGTATTTATCTCACATAACTAAAAAAGATTATCCGTAGAATGTTTATTGTATATGGGACTGCTATAGTTGTGCATCTCTCTTTTTATTGTAATTGCCAGAACCAAATGTGTATATATACACACACACACCTTTACCTAGCCTTAATTTTCACAATCATTGGCCCTAGTCTATACTCCCAATTATCATTGAAATGCTTTAAATGATGAAAATAGTTGTGTTTTATCAATGTAAAACTTTTTTTTAAAATTATTTTGACAAATAACGAAATCTATTTTAATGCGATCTCCAGCTTCCTTATGTCTGCAAAAATATCTGGGACATTTTTATACTCATTATAAAAAATGAAATTATGAGAAGTTTGACTCCCATGTGACAAAGACTGAGCAGTGTTTGAAATTTCAAAATCTGCAGTTTTTGTATAATTTAATAAGTAATGTGATGTGCACATCAGATTTTGCATATGTATTTTAGAATTTTATACTCTTTAATTTACATCTAGTAATAATGTATTAGATTGAATTAAATTTTATAATATATGTTTCTGGTGTTATTTTTATTTTAATGTTTGAATTTGTGTTGAGTCAGAATACATACGTGTGAGCATCTCAGTTAAAGGATGAAAATATGACTTTTTAAGTAAATTCAAAATAGTTTCATTCAAATAATTTTGAAACTGATAAAAAGCTTTCAGAGATTTGTAAAATAATAATAATTTGTAATTGTCTCCCGAATCCTTCTCTTGTAAACATTGTATGGTAAAAAAATCTGAAAATATTAGTATATATGATGTTTGAATATATTCAAATCAAATAGATATTTATTGAAATTGTTTTGTTCTAAAGAGTTTATGTTCATAATGTATATTTTAGCATCTATAATCAGAATTACCTAAATCAAACTTATGTTTGTTTGTCCCTTCATAATAACTGATGGGCAACAAAAATAAGCTTGTTTTAGTAACTGACAGATTGAAGGAAAACCAGCACCTGTATATCTAAGTGGGTAGGTATTGCTGGGCCTTGCTAAGTACTAAGCCTCCACCAAAATGGAATTTTGAAGAAGAATGCTCTGAATGTGGTCAGAAAGTCTCCTACCACCAACCTCTCAAGGATTTCGCCTCACCTTCTGCTTTTAATGCTCCTTGCTAAACAACCATTACACACTTACATTACAACATCCATGCCTTCTTTGGGATTTGAACTCGAACCTTTTGGTATGGTAGGCAGCGTCATTAAGTACTATCCTGTCTGGGTGCTACAGCATAGTGTTGCTATAATGGAAGATGTCTTGTTCTGTGAAGACATGAAAACAATCACAAAAGAAAAAGATGCCTTTCTGCATGTGAAGGAATTCTTTGTGAAGTATGCTCTTTTGTCAATCAAAACAAAATTCAGAAATCGCTTGGATGCTCAAGCAGATATGCGAATTGCTATTAACAATAAAGTGCCACAATTTGAAAAAAAATATCCAATACAGAGGAATAGAAATAGTTATTAATTATTGTTTTGAAAAATTTATGCAAATATTAAATTTTGTAATATTTTAGTTCCATGTTTTATTTTTGTTTATTATTAAAATTTGATTACATAACTGTTTTCTTTTTCCTCACCCTCTTTAGAAACTTTGTTAGGGGCTGCAAGAATATAATTTTTTAGAACTGCTAGACATGGAAAAGTTTTGGAACCTGTGTCTTAGAAGATGATATTGTGAAGTTCAGTTTTGAACTAATAAAGAATACTGTATATGTACATATAAAAAAAATCTAATATCTATGTGAATATGTTTCAAACCTGTTTCTGAATATATATATATTTATTTATATTTACATAATACACTTAAAAAAAAGGGAAAATAACTAAAGTTTTCATTTAATAAACTAAATATACATGCAGGAGTAGTATTTGACCTACTCCACTCTCATGTAGACATTACTCATGCAGGAGTAGTGTTTGAGCCCAATACTGGCATATGTATATATATATAGGAGTGAAATCATTAAGCAACTGGGAAACAAAATAATTTTGCCCTTTACAACATTAAATTTTTTCCATACATCTAAAGCATTCTTAGTTACATTGCTGTCATAAAATCTGGTCTAAATTTTTGTGAAATGTAAGTTAGTACATTGCTTATACCACATGTCCATCAGAGTTCTTATGCAATCATTGGTTGTATGCATATATTGGAGTTTAAAAAATGATTTAAAAAAACATGTAACTTCAAGTTGCGTAAGTCAGGTATAACTCTACTTGATATGGGATTAAGACCAGGAAATTAGCTAGATGCTTTTAAACATGGACTGTTTATTGTATGACATTCTAACTCGATGAAAAGGAGATTATCATTTGCTTATATTATACATTATACATATCAATAAGTGTGGTGTTAACTTATTCTGAGTCTTTACATGCGGAAAGATCTTGAATATTCATAATAGTGCAACTTTATACCTGTTACTTGTGGTGTTTATGTTGCAGCAGTATAGGTAATTATTTCTTAGATTCGATACATAAAACCCGAAAAGACAGATTCCTGTGGTTTACACCTTTTGTTTGTTTTCTATCATCCACATCAGAGCACTTGTGGACTGACAGATTTCAAGTGTCCTTAATGTACTTAAGCATAACAGTAAAAAAGTAGCTTATTTGAAGTTCGAATATTGGCACAAGTGAGTCGGTTCTTCTGAACCATATTGATCAAGTTGCTGCATAGCAATGAATTATCTAGCTTAATATTTCAGAAAACACAAACAGTTCATTGTTTCTGGTAAAAAAAAGGGGATGCAATGTCACAAAATAAGCGAAATGTAATCACAGAAAAACGCAATGAAGTTCATTCACTATAACATAAATCAACAGTGCTATGTATTAAATCGATGAAGAATTAGCAATTTAAAAAAGACTGGAAGAAAAATAATAGATCAAATAAGAAGCAGACTACATTACTTAAAATGAATGACTCGTAAAATTTCTGGGCTGGCGTAAACATTCAGGAAATGTAGTGTTAGAAGAATTAATGTGCAATTTGAGAATACAGTCAATGCGTGGGAAGGTGCAGAAAAAACGTCTATGCATACAACATCGAATATATAATCTTTGTTTGATCAGTTGACTTATGCGAAAGCCGGTTCTTTGGAGAAATCAAACGAGAAACAGTGCTTCAAACGAAACATTTTCGTTTAAGTATAAAATTATCTCGCTAGCTAGGCGAGACGCAGTTTTCAACGAAACATGTTTCAGTTAGAAACACTTCAGTAGTACACTGTTGGCCATTAAAATAGCAACACTGTGAAGAAAAGCAAATACAAAAAAGATATTTATTGCAAAAAGATATGTATGGCATACGACGTGCAGTCTCCTCGCTGCCTCCAGACACATATACGGCCATCAGAATATCACACGCTGAACAGGGACATGTCTGAGAAGACAACATTGTGACATTCTTTTATCCAGCTTTGTCGTTTGGTGCACCAGAATCACTGTCTCTCTCTATGCTGCATTTTCAAGGGAAGCCAAAGTAGCAGTCATCGTGTTGATAGTTCACTCCGCTGCAGGGCTTAAATTTTAAAATTATAAGTGCCGGAGCCCTATGGAAGACCGCCAGCAAAGAGCAATAAAAGTAAATAAATAAATTAAATGACTATTAAACTCATTAATAATTTTAAAATTAAACAGTTAATTAAATTAATTAATAGCTATTTAATTAAAGTTTATAGATTTTATTCAATTAACAATTATTATATAATTCATTATAATTTAATTGATAATTATTAGATAATTAATTATTATTTATTGAAATAATTAAAACTAAAATAATTGTAAAGCGACAAATTAAAATGTCATAAACGATTTTTAATATAATTTTATTGCTAAAAATAAAATTTTCGAGTTAAAATTTCTACGGAAATTGTTATTCAGTTACATAAAAGAATTGCCGCAGCCTTCTTATTTAGGGCTCCGGTGCACTCCGGCTAGAATTGTAATTTATCTTGAAAACTGAGAAGTACCAGAGCTGGGCTCCGGTGCAATTTAAGCACTGCTCTGCTGCAAATGTCGAAGCACCGTACGAGCGGATACTCGGCGTACTGCAAACATACCCATTTCCTAACTAATGGTTCGTTATGTGTTTGTGCGGTTTTTTTTCAAGGCTAACCTCACAATATGTCTGTCCTCTCGAGCGTTAGTCAGGAGACGGCGTTGAGATCCTGCATGCCGTTCAGTATGACCCTCAGCAACCCATTGATTATATATTCGCATGACAGTGATTGGATGTCGAGCAGTGCGACGGGCGATATCGCGGAACGATAATCCACACTCTCTATGGGAAACAATCCTGCCTCTACCATATTCCGACTCTTGCTGGTAAGAATTTCGTCTTAATATTTGAGGCATAACACGATATTCTGAGAAAACTCTGGCCGTACGAAGCGCGTTCCGAATGAGAAATCCACTATGCAACTTTTTTTATGCAATACGTCAGATGTCTTTTCTCCCTCCTTGCATGCGCTTAAATTCTAATCCATTTGCATACCAAATCTCTTCTTCCTTTCACGTGCTTTTACCGTTCGTCGCATCATTCCTTCCTGGTGTTGCAATTTTAATGGCCAGCAGTGTAGGTGAGGACAAGCTCATTTCCCGAAAAAACAGTGTGCTTATATAAGCCTTCTCTTGTCTTACTTAAAACTGCCTGAGCAAGATTTATTCAGTTAAGCATATCGACTAACGTGTCAACGTTCTATAACTTTGACTACTTATTTCACAGTTTTGTTTGCATTAGCTAATGAGAATGTATCCGAATACTCAAATCCGAATACTCATACGAAAAGTTCAGTTTTGAACTAATAAAGAATACTGTATATGTACATATAAAAAAAATCTAATATCTATGTGAATATGTTTCAAACCTGTTTCTGAATATATATATATTTATTTATATTTACATAATACACTTAAAAAAAAGGGGAATAATAAAAAAGGGGAACTCAATATAATCCAAATGAATAAATTCGACAGTGACTGCATTACCACTTTCATGGGAACGGACTGATCTTACTGATGCATCGTCTGACCTGAGAACCAGAATTCTGACAAGAGTGTAATACAGTTAGAACTCTATTGTTACTAAGTATTACAATAAGGCATTCAGAATCACCAAAAGGACAGACGCAGAGCTAGAATGGCAGTTTCTGGGAAGGATCGTGGGATAGCAAGTGTTACTGCAAATTAGTTGAAAGCTTCTACCATTCAGCATCACTTACCTACATACTCTAGACGTGTAGTTTTAAAAAACAGTGTTGTAAGGAAAGGTGGTTTGAATTTTCGGCGTCTGTTGCAATATCCATAACTCCTAGGCATGGAGAGCAGAACAGAACACTGGAGACGAGCTCCTGCCCTGTATTAACTTTCAGAAAAAATCCTCAGATCTGCAGGAGACCATTCAGGCGGACGTAACTCACGCGGTCTCCTACGGACTTTATATATATAACATTGGACGAAAGATAACGCTCAGTCAATAAAAGTTCCAGCTGGGTACCAGTCCTGTTTCAATGATTATATTTGATGTGTTGTTCCATCTACTAAGTGCACCAGAGGACCGAAGAGCCAATGACCCAATGAAAACGCCTCATATCTAATCATGTTGCGACCTACAGTCAATAGGCAGACAAGACAGTGCCATATGGTCCCTGCAGGTTCTGAATGGTGCCATATGGTCCCTGCAGGTCCTGAATGATGCCATATGGTCCTGAAACATTCTCTGAATGAACGTAGGTTCTAGTCCTGTAATGACTGATTATACGTGGCCGAAACTGCTTATGTATAGATCTTAGACAGTAGCTTCCCGATTTTCCGACGTAGATCCCCGGAGAGGGGGCATTGAGAGCAACGTTTATTCTGGTGTTGCGGCTGATAATTTTCGAATGTATCGGGTTAGAACTGGATCATGTTCTGCGATGAATTATGATTTTCGTTAGCTTGGGATTCATACGTGAAAGAAGATTGGCTTACCTTAATTCAGCATAGAAGTCCCAGTGAGCTGTGTACCCTTTGTCAACGTAAAACAACCATACCTCTGTATATACTGGCATTATTATCTAGGCAGCCAAATTCTATAATAACCAAATTTGTACTGATCTTTCGCAGCACTTTAAGAGCCCAATGATTTATGGACAAGATCCTGCCAACTTCTGTATTGCCAAAACTATGGCATTTGTCAGCGATCATCCTTGAGCAAGATAATAGCCAGCTGCATGCGGCCAACGCCTCCAAGGAATGTCTGTTTAATATTACAACGTCCCTTTTGCTTGCCAGATCTTCAGTTTTTTCCCAAAAGTGATATGCATGAGGCGTGTTAGGACGACAGTTACAACCATTTGAAAACGCGCATAAACCTGATCAACAATTAAAAACTCTTGTCATCAAGTTTCGAAATTATGTTTCAATTTTGTTTCTGAAAGTGCTTATAGGATTGAAACCAAAGAATTGAGTTGGCACTATTTATGTTCGGAAATATGCTCTTCAGCCAATATGAGATCAATTATGCACGGTGACTATCGTTCTCTTGAAAGTTAACATTAGCATCTGGTGGATAGCATCAATGAAGGAGTGTACGCAGGGCCAATGGTAGGTTCTTTGCCCCACGGTGCAGTCTTTGCTGTCTTAACTTCTGCCGCCCAGTGCCTCCCTAAATTCTAAAAAATTTGTCTTCCCTAAGTGCTACCGCCCGGTACGGCTGCACAGGCTCCGAACCTGGTCCTGAGTGAATGTGATCGGCAGCGATATTGTGGTAAGCTGTAGTGCTAATAGCTGTTTTCTGAGAGCATAATTTCATTGCCGTCAGTGAATAGTTGTCTCTTTTACAGTTGTCTTTTTTTCAATCGTCAGGAGTTCACTTTTAGGGATCTTGGGCCATGTTTATCAGTCCCTCTCCGTGGGTCCTTCGTCGACGTAGGGAAGAGACGGCAATGCATGAGTTGGCTGCTCTACTTATGCGAGTTAATCGGACCTGACCTCGCCCACGCTGCTCACTTATTCTGCGCATACGTTGGGAGTGGAATATGGAGAAAATTAGCGGCCTTCACAGAACTATAAGCACCGTTCTGTTCAGTGCGCGCTCAGGCGCGGTAGGGATTCGTAATGATACTACCAAGGTCTGACTCGGGCTGAGTGATCGCTAAATAGTTTTTAGACACCCTTTGGTGTCACAGCATTCAATGCTGTATGGCTTATTGCCGGGTCGGAACTATTTTAATCTTTATGGCATGGTAGGCCGCCAGATTCGGGCAGAACAAAATATCGCAGATCTGTAGCGACAACTGATGAATGCTTGGCAGAATGTGTCGCAGGATGACATTAGGAACCTCTACCATTCCTTGCCTCGACGAATTAAAGCATGCATTGCCGCCAGAGGCGGTTCGACCAACTACTAACTTGAACACTCAGTGGGTGATTGTGAGCCATGAACAGGTACTATAACTTTGACCTTTTAATCAGTTTATTACCTGTGTATGAGTCATACATATATTCAATTTCATCAAAAACAACCACTTCCTTCATGGTGCTTGGATTTTTTGCAAAAGAGTGTAGTTTGTGTTCCGAAGTATGCTCTTCAATCAATTTGAGACCAATTATGCATGGTGACTAAGCGTAGACTCATAGGCTTCCATCGTATTTTCATTTCTGTATTCTCATTCCTCTTGCATGTTTCATGATGATCATATAATTTTTCTAAATGCACACAGCTGATGGTTAAAGTACTCTGCTTTTGGGCGTTAAAATTGCTACACTTCCATATATGGATACGTCCATCATGATGGCTGACGCAGAACCGAGTTTCATCATGATGTTGAAGCAGAACCTCTACAAAGAGGATGTGGTGGTACTCTTGTGTCCAATATCGTCGTTCGTCAATCTACTGGTACGTACGCCTGTCTCTGCTGCGTCATCAATTGAAAACCGCAATAACGGTCGCAGTCCTAACAGTTCGTGGTGCTGCAGACGTCATAGCGCGGTCTGTGCAGACACTCGTAGTCCTGAACATGAGGAGCCAAATTCCTGACTCAGGGCACGTGAAGTCATTGTACAATCCCGCAAAAGCCGAGACGAAATGGCTGTCCTCTAGGCGCTAGTGGACCGATAAACCCTCCAATCCTGGAGCAGTCGATTTCTGACAGGTGCTGGTAGGAGTTTTTCGTTTATAATAGTATGTAGGCGTAATACTCAAACGACCGATGTTCAGTTGTGATTTCTGAATGAAAATCGCGGTGTGA
Organism: Stegodyphus dumicola; assembly: GCF_044657685.1. Classification (NCBI taxonomy): domain Eukaryota; kingdom Metazoa; phylum Arthropoda; class Arachnida; order Araneae; family Eresidae; genus Stegodyphus; species Stegodyphus dumicola. The sequence continues at coordinate 181,556,506 of NC_140768.1, forward strand.
CTTTACAATTATACACAATACAGATGTTATTCATACCTGCTTTGTGTGCATGCGCTAGAATGCTCATCATTAACTATTTGCACATCCCACCATGTAGTACTTTAGGCAAATTTGACATTTGTTGCATGCCGCAGTCATGGTATAGCAAGTTTAGCAGCTAGCAGTATAATACCAATTTCAAGGAAGAAAGCAAAGTATGACAGTAGGGACTCAAATAGGTGGGAAATATAGTCCTCAAATATGTACTTTGTAGGTTATGTAACCATCAGATCCTGACTAAGGCAAGGGCATACGGGGCAGTTGCCCCAGGCCCCCACATCACAGAAGGGCCCTTAATCGACTAGAAAGTTTATTACTATAAAAATTTAAATATATCTAAAAAGTTCGCATGTTTGAAGCAGTAAAGCATAGGAGGGTCCCAAAAAAGTTTTTGGTAAAGTCCCCATTTAGGCTAAGTTGGGCACTGGCAATCATGCTTCTTATATCATTGCTTCTCATTTTAGTTTGACAACAGCTTGGATTTTTTTCTGAAGTCACATACGGAACATTATATAAATATTAGGACCAAGCAAAGGAAACAGTGTGTTTTAATTAATGCCAAGGTAATCAAGAGTTACATAGCACTAATAATTTATTATTAAAATTTAGAGGTACCAAAAGATATAGCATTGATCAAGAAACCAAGCTGCAGTGTTCTCATATGCTAGCATCCTTAAACCAAGAATTGTGTTCTTTCCTAATAAATAATGCTGTATGATACATGATATCTCTAAATATTTATTACAAATATTACTGTTATGTGTAAAAAATTTGAATATTGACAAAACACTGCCTTCGAAGAACTTAAATTACATACCACGGTAGATTTTGTTTCAATTAACTTAAAGCAAAGTGTGTAAGGAACATCTGCTAAGAGAACGGATGCTTTTCTGGACGATTTTTGAGATACAGACTTCTATTCATGTTACAATATTTCATTTGCTTGTCAGGACGAAAAGGGGAAGTTCGTTTTTTACCGAAGACTTCTACATATTTGTTAACATTCCAGGTTTCAATTGATTAGAATCTCCTGAGAAGTTAGAACAACTTCTATGAATTTAGGATAAATAGGAAAAAGTAGGGGGAAAAATAAACCTACTCAAAATTCATTTTGATTGAATTGAAATCAAATTGAAAATTTGATTGAAATTTTGATTACAGCACCCAACGAAATTTGACTTATTAAGAAAAGTTAGTATCCATTTTTGATAAAACTTTTAAGGTATTTCTCCGACTTTCTTGGCATGCCTTCATGATGTAATGGTCTACACATTGGGCACGTATTCCAGAGGTCCGTTGTTGGATTCCCGGCGAGAGCATTGCTCATTTTTCATCTTTTCTGCTTCCAAAAAAATACATAATGTCTCTAAAGTGGCATTCAAACTAAAAGAGTGGTGGATGATGATTCTCCACACCCAGGATTTGGCGAGTGGGTCCCATAAAACCTCAGTCACCTTTTAAAAGGGTAAGTGTATAAGGTAATTCTCCCAGCTTCTTAGCATGCTTTCGTAGCGTAGTGGTCAGCACGCTGGGCACGTATTCCAGAGGTCCGTGGTTCGATTCCCTGTGAAGGCGTCGCTAATTTTTTACTTCTACTTCATTTAAAAAAAAAAAAAAAAAAAAGAAGAAGAAGAAGAAGAAAGAAACAATATCTCTATAGTGCCGCCTGAACTAAAAATGATGGTTGATGACGATTCTCCACCACTAGAGTTTGGTGATTAATCAACAGTGCCCTTTAAAAGGGGGAGTATATAACATATTTCTCCCACCTTCTTAGCGTGCCTTCGTGGTGTATTGGTCTGCATGCTTGGCGGGTCTTCGAGAGGTCCGTGGTTCGATTCCCGGAGAGGGCATTGCTCATTTTTCATGTCTCTTGTTTTAAAATAACTTAATGCCTCTACAAACTCATTAGGGAAAGAGGAATTTAAATTATCACAAATTTTGAATTATCAAAGTTATGTTTGATTTATGAAGAAAAGTTAGTATACATTTTTAAAACAACTCATCAGGGAAAGAGATATCTAAATTTAAATTATCACAAATTTTGAATTAACAAAGTTCTATTGTCTTTTCAAACTATTAGATATTAGAAATAGTATTAGTAAGTCTGAATACTATTATCAGAAGCTCTATGCTAACAGGAATAATTTTTTAATGCCATAACTTCATATCAGTGAAATCTCCCATCTGTTAGGTACAATTTTATCTTTATTTCCAACATTAGCAATGAGATTCATTACATTAAAAACAAGAATTTTTATTTTAAAAAAAGTTAAAAATTTCCATAATTTTTAAATATTAAATCTGAGAACTTTTTTTATGAGATCATGCATTGACAAATTATGTATGAATAAAAAATTCAGGATGTTTATTTCATTAACACATCATGATGCTAAGTTTTTTTTTCCCCCTTGAGAAAGTAAATAAAAATTCCATATTAAACATTTCTGAAATGTGAAAAAAATGTAATAATATATACTATTGGATTAAAATTATAAATTTTTATTAAACATATTTCTGAAAATCTTTTAAGCATCATGCATATAGTTTATGTGAGAGAGCAGAAGCAAATAATGAGTAATGAAATAGCAATAACTAAATATCTACACAGTGAAATCTCTGCAAGAAGGGCATCCATGGCTCTTATCTTTCATGGAATCCATCATCTTATAGAGATATTTAAAGCTTAATATTTAAAAACGAATTCTGTGAAGTTTGATTTATGATCTCAGAAACATTACTCATTTTCAGGAAGTGGTTGCCCCAATGATTTCACTGTAACTGCTAAAAATGATCAATAATTATAAATAAGTAAGCAGTAAAATCAAAACTTCTGCCCATTTCACAAACCACTGCATTTAATAATTGTTATTGACAACTTATGTTAGCACACAGTGATGAAATAGCACATATACATATATAAATAGTAAACTATTACATAAGTTATATTAAATGTAATAAAATCTCCCTAAGATGACCATATATGATTCCTGATGATTTTTCAATTTCTGTTTCTTTTAATAGCTTTTAGATTGCTCAAACAAGAAAATAACTATTACTAATGCCCAATAATAAAGCTTTTTTATGTTCTCAGAATTACTATTAACTTTCAGAAGTTTCCAAAATTGTTTTACCAAAGATTTTGTACAATACTAATTCAGAAATCAAACAACAAAAATCAGCGTTATACCTACAAAATTTTCACAGGACTAGTTTCGATGGTTTTACCGAACCATCATCTTCAGCTGCAAAACCGCAAATGATGGTTTTACCGAACCATCATCTTCAGCTGCAAAACCGCAAATGAACAAGATAGGAAATTTCCTATCTTGTTCATTTGCGGTTTTGCAGCTGAAGATGATGGTTCGGTAAAATATCGGAACTAGTTCGGTAACCATCGAAACTATTCCTGTGAAAATTTTGTAGGTATAACGCTGATTTTTGTTGTTTGACTTCTGAATTAGTATTTATTCGGCGTGTTATTGTGTCTTAATTTTGTACAATAATAAAATTTCATATGTGTTATATGTTAACTTTTGTTATACTTATTATAAGTAATGTACAGATCATAATTAAATTGCCAGATTAATTTTTCAAACTGCAGATTGGTATTTTTGCTTTCATTGAAAACATCAAAATGGATGTACGTGTAAAATTTGAATTTGTTTGGCAAAGTGAAATTCCAATAGTATGTGGATTTGTGCCTTTATGCAAACAAAAGCAAGCTCTTATGATATAAGTCAGTTGCATTTAAGAAATATATAACTTACAATCGTTACACAAAATACAATAAATATCAAACATCTTTAACATGACTCATCCTTGCCATTTTAGGTCAATACTATTTCTTACTGCTGGATAGAAATTTCTATTAAAATTTTACATGCTGGATATGAAGGTTTATATATTCAGGAAAAACATGATTATTGATTTGACCATTTGTCATTTTTTATGGAAATTTTTTTCTATGTAATTTTATTCCATAGTACTGTTTTGTTTTTAAAACAGTAATTTATTCCTCTATTATAAATAAAATGACAAAATAATCATATTTATCACAATATGGTTTATTTTAAATCCTTTTTTTATTATTATTACTTATTTTTATTTTTCGCCTTTTAGGGGTTTCATTCTGTCCATCAGAATATATAAGTGAATAGTAAAAACTGATGTTGAGAGGATGAAGGATAATTGAATTTCTGTTAAATTATATTTAACAGTACATATCTAAAAAAATAGAAATTTAATACAGATCTCCACTTTGCAAAAGAACAGCACTGCTGTAAAATCTTTAATAAGACAAAACGGTAAAAAGTAATGAAGCAGCTAAGGTGAATTTATATAGAAAAACTAACCTTTATTAAAGGATATTATATAGAATACTTTTTTTTTTTTTTTTTTTTTTTTTTAAGGACAGCTATTAAATCATCATTGGCATTTATTTCTGTATGGTTAGCTTCTGTGCTTATGTTTCAGAATATGATGCTAATGTCTGAAATGTTGACTCATACCTGATACTCTGAAGAAACTTATGGAAATGATTCACGGCGAAAATTTTATCCAAATGAAATCATGAATGTTTAGGAATACGCAGAGCTAAAATGTCTTACAACTAGTCCGAAGACAGTATGAGAATTATAATAATCTGCCTGGGGAAAATCTTAAAGCTGATAATGTAACCAAAGTCATAGGTAAGGTTTTCAGTGCCCAGCTGAAGTTTTCGCACCCCCTTTTGTTTGCTAAGAACGGAAAATATTTAATTTTAAAATTTAGTAACATCAGTTTGGCTCCCCTTGGGGGGGGGGGCAAGGGACAGATGTCCACCCTCACTCCCCTCTAGCTATGCCCCAGGAGGTAACAATGAAAAGAATGTTACATGTGAACCACCATGCAAGGAGACCAATTGTCCTCATTTGGTAGACTCTGTCCTTCTTCAAGAAGTGTCCTCCCAACTGTCTTCCTTTTCAATATTTTACAACTAATCTGTTTATCTCTGTATTAGTTAAAGATGCTGCTTCGAAATGTTACACGTCAATGGTCATGTGATGGTGCAGTTCGAAGAAACATGATTATAAAATGCACAGACTACACATTCTGGCCATATCAATACATCACGCAGCCACACTTGTCATGCACCTCACACTTTTGCGCACTTTACTTTGTTTATTTTAATGTGTCTATAATATTATAGTTCGCATTTACATCTGATGCAAATACAAATTTCCTTTCACTGTATAATTATTATACTCTGAGTATAATAATTGTGACAATATACTTGCAGAAGACTTGAAAAATGCAGTATTTGTAACAGTTTTATCTGAGGCATCGAATCATAATGAAACAAAATTGTATCCAATAATAGTAAGATATTATAATGTTAACAATGGCACTCACATAAAAATTTTTAAAGTCTATTGAGGGCGAAGAAATTTTGGTGAACCATCTATACAGAGTAATAAATGAAAACAATTTGAAATATAAAGTTGTTGCACTAACAGCAGATAATGCAAATACAAATTTTGGTGGGAAAAGATGCAAAAGGAGTAAATAATGTCTATGAAAAATTACCAGATTTACTCTAAAAGAAAACACTAGGCATAGGTTGTAATACACATATTTTGTCAAATGCAATAAACATGGTATCATCTGCCATGCCAATTGATGTAGAAGTAATAATAACAACAATTTATTTGTATTTTAGTCGTTTTACGGTTCGTGTGACTGCTTTAAAAAAATTTTGTAAAGACGCAAATGTCCTGCTTTGTTCGCTTTTTGTCCTCTTTTTCACTGTAAAAAGAAAAGGGTCACCTTCATTAAATCATTTTCTTATAATATAAATGTTGTCCTTTTTTAAAATCATATCAATTTCTTAAGAAATAAAACATAAATAAAAGAAACAATCATATGATGAATACATAGATTATGTAGATAGAAGTACATGTATATTCGGTGTAAAAAAATGAGTCCATTGGAAACTGTAAAGGAGATGGCAGTGAAAATGTAAAGTGAGTTGTGAAATATCTGGTTGTGCAAGATATAGGAGACAGGTTGAAGACCACTTATTAATATCTAATTATTTGAATCTATAAGATCACTATGTCTATAATTTAGGTGCCCAAATGGGTCAAAAAGTTAAAAATTTGTTACACTTTGACTAATGTTTAGGATACTAGCTGTTAAAATTGATATCTGCAGATACTTCCTTAAAACTGTTTGTTTCCTTGTTTTTCCTGTTACATCATAATTGGTCCTACTTTTCAGCAGGCATTATATGAAATAAATGTTGCACCATAATTCTGCTTTCCAACTTTCTTCATAAAAGTGAAAGGATGTAAAAAAGAACAAATTTTTAAACAGAAACAGTAAATTTTACATAAGCTGCAATAATAAGTGTAGTTAAATATAGTAATAAGCAATAAAATCTATATCTAAAATTATCTAACATTCTTGCATTCAAAATTCTTTAGTTTTTAGTCATCTAAATTTTCTCAGTAATTTGCCGATTACGCCCTAATTTTTAAATAAAGATAAAACAATTGATATCTAAGACACTACTTAACAGTCTTACTTTTATTTTTAAAGAAAATATATCTATACTTTTTGCAAATATGCAGTTTTACGATTGCAAGGACAAATATTGTAGAAATCAATAAGGAATCTCTGCATTGATGAACTCACATAATTGTTCATTATATATAAAAACAAATTCTGTTAACATGAAAATATATATGTGGACAAGTTTTTTTACATACACAATTCTTTTGACCTAAATATTTATTTTTGATTGATTTCAAAGGTTGCAATCATAAATATTCCACATTCATTACATAATATATAAAAACAAATATTTGAGAAAATGAATAATAATTGCCTTCCTTAAATCTTTTAGGGAAATATGTTTTTAATACAATGTCAGGTTTCTTTTCATAATACAGTGGACATATTCAACAAAGAGTTAACAGAGCGTAATGTTCGGAAAAAACTTGCTTAGCAAAACAATCCATTATACAGTTTTTATAATATTTCAAAGATTACTCCACTTGACAATAAAAACGTATCTCTCCATTAAATCAGTAATAAATAAGTATCTCTCCATTAAATAGATAATAAAATATAACACAGATTTCAATCTGATTTCATAAATTTCATGCATTTTAAAAACTACTGCACACTCCAAATATTATATACATATATGCCAGAAATATATATTTCTATTTGTGTATGTACGAAGAAATAATGCATGAGTAAAATCACATATCTAATGCATTTTTTGAGCAGACTGATTAGTTTTAATGCACGCGTATATATAATGATAATCTTAAGTTCTTGCTACAAACTATACCACTAAAGAGAAGAGTCGTAAATATTTTATAAAAACTTCCCCAAACCCATTCACATGGCAATTACAACATACGTAAAAGTATGATAACAAAAAATAACCAGTACGGCGATAAATAGCCAATTACAATAACCCTTCATTCGTCAATAGCACTCGTGTGTCGAGAGTATTTGCCCTGAGGCCGGTAAATATCCGGGTAAGCCTCCTTCGTCAGGTCTCAGATATCAGACAGATTCATGAAGAAATCAATTCATTATGAAACATCTGTGCAAATTTCGGATAAGGTTCGGAGAAAAGCCTTAACTCCAAAACGGGGAGAAACAGCTTATTATGGTATGCCAAGTTATGGTTGTTATCCGATGACGTACTAGGAGAACAGCGTGATACTTTTTCCCTGCTAAGGGATTATCCGTAGCAGCAGATCGGGATACATATTCCGAAAATATTATTATGTATGCTGTTTGCTTATAAAGCAAAGAGTATTAAATTATAAATAGCACATAATTGAATAAAATATAAAATATTGATAATATATGTAAAAATAAGTGTCTTAAACCTGTAAATATTTATTTAATGCTTTATTTTCTGTTTTCATTTGCTTTGTTATGCTTCCCTGTACTCATCGATGTTCAAACATGGTTTATTCTATAGCTTTTTATGTGCATTGATTGCAAGTAATCTATAAACATTTTCTTGTACTTTCTTTCTTGCAATGTGTGCTTTCATATCGTAGTGCAATAAAACAAGTCAATGTGTGCTCTCATATTGTACTATGATTCTAAACTAATAAGTGGACTGTATAGCAAAAGAACTAACTAAGGGCCCTATTCACGACAAGGAGCGTAACTAACGATCTTCTCTTAACGGACGACCGCTAAATTTCACGGCTCCAGTAACCGTAAGGACTGTTGGTTAAATTGGCATTCGTGACAACGACCGTCGGAGGAATCCTTACGGTAAGCAACCTTCGTTCGAGAGTTGGGAAACTTCGTTAAAATAAGCCAATCATATTGCAGCTACTAGAGACACAGGTTGACTCATCAGCCATGTTCAACCGTGGGCCTCGTATTGTAGCCACGCTTTAGGGTTGTATTTAAGGTTTGGGGTGCCATTTTTGGCTCTTTAGCGGTGTTCGCTAAAATGTTATTATTTAACATTCTAGGGTATCCAAACTTCCGATTTTTTGCATTCATATAAAGATGTGTGGCTTTTTTCCCTCTTCTTTTCTCTGCAGTTCAGCTTTTTTCTTGTATTTTTTTTTAAACTGCCAAATTTCTCATGTGATTTAAGTTATTTTGAATATTTCTAAAACATTTTCATATAGTATATTTCACATTTGTATATTAGTTAAAAATACTTTCTTTATTGAATTTTCAATTTTTACTTTTAAATACATGCATAATGTTAAGCATCTCAAAATCTATTTTTTGACAATAAATTCCTCGCAGCTGTATGTTTAAATTTTTATGAGGTTGTACTGGATTTATAATCATACTTTCATAGTTATTTAACTTTTTTCCTTTTAGAATTCAAGGTAATTTCATGTGTCATATAAAAATTATACATCTCTCAATGCTCTATTTGTATGATAATTCTTAATTTCTCAGCTATGGCATTTCAGTACTGAATGGAGTTAAGCATATTACTTTTATTAACATTACATGTTAAACTATTTAGAGGTCATTAAAGCTGTGGGTACAAATTGGTATGAATACAACTTCAGTAATTTTTAAGTTTCTAAAGCTTTCCTGAATCAACAGATAATTTTCTTAAATTGTCAATAAATTTTTACATGATGAATACATAAGTGCATGCTGGTGCTTTAATATATCTAGCAAGTTCACAGTTTAAACTTCTGAAAAAAATTAATAGCATGTCTGCATATAATGCATGTTTTTTATTTTAAATCTGCTATTTGAAGTTTACTTACATGGAATTTAACATCTATTATTGTAGAAAACTGGTTAAAAATGTTATTTTGCATGTGTTTTCAGAAAAGGCTTTATGATTTTAAATACTGGTTCAAGACATGCACCTTTAAATTATATAATGCTCAGATTGAAGTGCAAAATGCTGTAAAAAATACTTCAGTTCTCTGATGGCAAAAAAAAATTAAATTTTTATATGTAGTAGAGTAAAAATTCCACATCAAAAACATTTTTTCACCCTTATTTAGGTAAAACGAAATTAAAAAATAATACGTACATAAATAAATAAAAATAATACTTTTACATACGGAATTTGCAGATATTATTTACTAATCAATTATTTGTTATTGATAGCTACTTTTTATAACACATAGAAAAAATACTGATAAATTTGTAAGAATTTAGATGCATTAAATGATGAAAAAAACATACATATGCTGTTAATAGTACACTTAGCTGAATATTTAATGATAATTCCATAACCTATATAAGATTCAATCTATACCACTGCAAGGGCAATACTTAAATCACAGTTCTTCTTATTAGTTAATTTCCATATGTAAAAACATAAAAATATCATTTAGCTACAGATCTATAGATTATGGCCTCTTGTAACAAGCATATGCAAAACACAGATAGTGAAAATAATGCAAAAACAGAATTTTTTTCACTTTTTTTTTTTTTTTTTTTTTTCTTAATGTAGTGCAATTCATTCCATTATATTGAAATCTTATTAAAATACAGCAGTAATTTTATATGTTTTTCTATTATAAATCAACAGCTTTATATAGAATGATTTTACTTTACTGGATTCTTATTTAAATGAATGTATATGGAAATATCAAAATAAATGAAAAAAAAAAAAAAGGTCTGAATAAATCTTAGCCAACACTGCTAAGATATTCTTATTTTCAATAAAATGTTTCAAGGTATATTATTTTAGTTTAGTTCTTTTTCTATTAAAGAAGCTAACCTAAAACATATATATCATTAATTTGTTAAAAATATAGCTTAAGTAAGTTTTATGTGCATACTGAGTAGGCAGAAAAAAATAGCCTTGATTTAAAACCTGTTTTAAAGCAACAAGTAAATAAAATACACTGGTTCTATTAGCATGTCAAAAAAAAAAAAAAATACTGTTATGTACTCTAAAAAAAATCCCAAGTATCACATTATGATATATTACACTCTTACAAAAGAAGAAATATCAGATTAGGAATATACTCTTTTATGTATTTGATAACAAAGAAGAGCACGTATGCAACATCACATTGTGAAAAATCCTCCAAGTCATTACAATAATAAGGTAAAAATCAGTTGATCATTCTTTTACACTAGCACTAAGTTTTCCAATCAAAATTATGAATATGCCAAAACAAATTCACTATCGGTGGCCAAATTTAAGGTCACACAAAAGTAAATTTGATTTAGCTGAACATGAGATCTTCCACGACAAATTTATGAACAAATTGATTTTCTTTAAAATGTACTTGCAAATTTAACAAAAGCATGCATGAAATTTAACATTAAAATCTAAAGCACTAGTATTTAAGAACAGTTACATGTATTAAATGAATTTAATCACACTTTTAAGAATGCAATTTTCTGATAAATTTTAATTTTTATACGAAAATAGGATTAATTTTGTAAAGCTACTTAAAAAATATTTCCTGTTCACACATTTAAGTAAATTTAAAGTAAGTATACTTAAAAGTGCAACATGAAGATCTACTACTAGATGCATTATAATGGGCTCAAAACAATTTGTCGAATATTTAAATTAATACTTAACGTCTTCAAAATTCCTAAAAAATACATAATATAGCATACTATAAAGAAAAAAAACAAAATTATTTATAATTTAAATCACACTATCAAGTTTTTAACACTGGCGCCAACTAACAGATTTGGCGACAATATATTAGAATCAAAATAAAATGCTACTTTAAATTATCAGTCGTACAGTAAAATTAAATAAAAATAAGGCACATCACATTTTTAACCTTTGTGATAACTCAGCACAAAGTTTACATGAAATGTAGGATACAATTTTACAAACAGCATAAACTATTTGCGATAATAAAAGAAACATCACAAACAGTATTGGCGATAATTTTACTGCACAAACACATGCACATTCCGCAATTCATTTTGTATTTATACAATCAGTTGATCGTCAATAAGTGACAGTGAAATAAAAATACACATTCTGAAGAAATACGAAGAGTAATTTTTCTAACATTCTATGGAAAAATACGAAGCTGAACTTACCTCACCAACGACACTCTCCTGGGCCCGGAATTCATTAATCTTGACAATAATTAATTATCCATTGTCTATATTGTATGTAAATCGAACGCATTGCTTCGATCACGGAAAATTCGCTGCTGACGCAGTTTCATCCAAATACGCTTCAGCTAAAACTGACGCAAAACCTTCCGCCATGTTTATTGCCGGAAATATAATCATCTGTTTATTTAACACGAAGGGTCAGACCTGTCCTAACTTTAACAGCCGTCTCGTCAATTTAAACGCTAGCTTTGATGAGAATCCTAATACTTGCGATTTAACTACTTGTGACGTCAGAGTACCACGTGATTCCGTAAAAATCACTTAACGCTGTGGTTAAAAAATCATGAATCGGGCCCTAATTTATTTACAGTAATTAACTATTCAGATCTAATACATGCTCTGGCATGTTGCTTAGCCGAATCCAGATGGCCAAGTGAGAGTTTCTCTCCTTATCCAATAGGTGGCGCTGTATTCTAACTTAACACATATCATATTCATAGTTATGTACAGTAATCTGAATTCAGAGGAACTTAAAATTTCCCTATAGAGTTTTACTTCACAATCGCTAGAAATATTTGGCTTAAACAGACCTAAGTTCTCAGACTAAACATATTTGCAATATATTTGTTCTGGGACATTTGTAGCTTCAGTCTGATATTTACCTTGATACTAAGCATTTTAACACTGTCATTTTTTTCCAGTATCACATATATTCAACATAACCAAACACACTCACTACACACACACCTGTGAGTCACTGTTTACTGTAAATGAAGACAACTTTACTACACTCATCGACACAATCGTATGTTAGGACATTTTCTACTTCTTTTCCTTTTCTTTCTATAGTTCCTTTTTTTTCCCCCCTCTATTAATTTTTGGGCTATTTATTTTAAATTTTATTTTGTGCCATCTTTTCTTCCTGGCCTTTCGAACTCGTACAGAATGTACGAAGTTCCTTTTTACTCTCCTCTGAAATACGAAATTGCCCCTTTTTCTATATACCTTTCCTAAGGCTAAGGCTCCTATATACCAGGCTGAATCATCAGGCATTCGCGCTCCCAAGTGGGAGATTTAATGGCGGCTGTGTAGTTACGGTGCAACAATTTTTTGTGTTTTTTGTGTAAAATGGGGGAATGTACAGCTGTTAATTGTTCAAATCATTCACGGAAAGGTCATACATTGGTAAAATTTCCTAAAAATGAAGAAAGAAGAAAAATATGGGTAAATAATTGCCGAAGAGACAATTGGAAACCTGGTCCAGGCGCTGAACTTTGCTTAGTAAGTATAATGTTAATTACGCCTTCATTTAGAGTTTATATCTTCTCTGATGTTTATAATGTGCAAGTAAAGTGAAATTTTTGTGTACAATAACCTGAGTATCTGCTAATTTCTGTAATAATAGCTATAATTAAATTAGTCTAGGGTTAATGTACCCGTCGCCAAACATCGCCAATGTAGATGTTTTGAATGTGGAAAAGAAATTTCTCTTCTAATATAAAGCGCGGATTTTGTTTTCCTGTGCTAATTGTGGAATTTATACTAATGTAACATGAAAATCATTAGCATATTGAAATTTATTAAAAAATAAATAATAATTTGGAAAGTCAAGATAAAATCTGAATGTTTGCTAAAGATATATGTAACATTATACTATAGTTGCAATATCGTTGGAATGATATACAATTTTTTTCTTTGTTTTATAATCACTATTGTTAAAAAGTTAGATGAGTTGTTTATGCACGGTTCCCACTACTGTTTCTTGGTTAAAATAACTTCCAGAATTTTAACATTGACATCTGAAGTCAATAGAATAAATTGAATAGTGTGAGACAAAATATATATAATCTGACTTCAATAATTGCAAGGATTGTGCAAGTTTATTTATAATCACAGTATTATACAATTTGGCAATGGAGTAGAGATTTAGAATGAATGCAGAACATTCAAATTAGTATTTTCTTGTTTCTAATATATAGAAATATAGTCTATTTTCCAGTATAAAAGTTTTACTTAAAAGTATGGGTAAGCAGATTTGTTTCATCCATGATCTTTATAATACTGGTATGAAATGAATGAATTTTAATCTGTAAACAATTTTTTGTTAATATTGAAATGCATTTCTTTGGGTACATTTTTAGGCACTTGTGGATCATGTCAGACAACATGCAATAGAAAAAAGATGTCCGTGTGCATAAATTTTCCCATTGTGTTACTTCATTTTATCTAAATTTCAAGGATAATTCTTTTCATTTTTATATGGCATGTTATCAGTATAAAGGCTAGTGAAAATAAATTGGTATGTGTATCTGTTTTTGAAGTGTAATGCTTAAATAAAAAGATGGTGTGTGTTTCTTCATTTAAACAAAATTTCAAGGATAGTATTTTTCAGTGTTTGTTATTTCTCAATGTAAAGGGTAACAAGGGAAAAAAAACTGGTATGGTATATCTGTTTTTTAAGCATGATAATTTTATTTATTTCTTTAGTGATGCATATATATAGAGAGAAGGTGTTTGGTCCAACTGAAGTTATAATAAATCTAATTTTACTAGATCTCTCCCTCCCCTCAGGTGTAGAAAATTTTCAAGTGCAGAAAGTTTATTTGCAGAATTAATTCATTTCTGATAAACTTATTATCATTAATATTTTATATAACATGTTATTAAGTTACACATTTGACTGCTGTGTAATAAAATTGTATTTAGGGCAAAAAATTAACTATAATTTTGCATCTGGTGACTAATATCATATGCTTCTAAGAATATTACTTTAACTTTTTCCATAATTTTTGTATTTCAGGAACATGAAACTGTTATTTTGATATACTTAAATAATAAAAGTGTGTATCTGAATCAATAAATGGATACAAATATTTTACAGTTATTTTTAGAAGATATTTGCCATATTGCTTCTAATAATTCATAAAGTATGTTAAAATATAGGTAAATAATTTGGTGCAGAATTCAAATTTAGGGTTTAAAATATAGTGAATCATAAGACTAAATGATTTTTATTGTCATGATTTGCCTGGGCTTAAGAATGTACTTTTCACCCGGTGGAAATTGTCATCAAACTGTCCTGAACAGGCTTTTTGTCGATAATAACTTCCAGGCTTATCAGTACCTCCTTTTGAGTGGAAGGTATGCAAATATAGTACCCAATTTAAATTACATTGTGATTGTAATAATATTGTGTTATTAAATAAGTGATTATAATTACAATTAAGTAATTGCATTGTAATTATATTACATTGTATCTGTGAACTCTTAATTTCATTACTTTATGCAATTATGTTGTAAGTGCATAATCTAATTGCAATAATATAATCTATTCGCAATTACAAAATAATTATAAATGCAGTTACATCTTAAATAGAGGCCATTTTAATACTTTTAAATTTTCGCAAGATAACTTCCCATTAAGGTTCATTTGGAGAAAACTATGCAAATACTAAAAAAGAAGTTATGCAATTTACATATTTTGTACAGTACTTTCTTGTTATAATGCTGTTCAATATATCTTCAATACTTTTGTAAATTTAACGACATTCTTTGCAATCACTGTGGTGCTTTAAAAAGAAGTTTCTTAGTTATGCTTTCTAATAAGAATGGGTTTAAAATTAAGTATTATGTATAATAACTAGCAGTTAAAAAAACTTGACTGCATGAAAATGCTGTTGCTGTGTAAAATAAAAAAATAAGCTTTCTTTTATGCTTTGAAATGAATTACATGTGGTTAAGTCGTCCTTTTACAATTTAAGAATGTGGTTAACACACATTCTTAAATTGGACAGGTTTTATCTAAATTATTAGTATAAAATATATAAACTATGAATTATTTTGTAACATAACTCAAATTACAAAATTCATTCTATATACTTTCAAAGTTATTATCTTTTATGGAATAACGTGTTTTTTAATTTAGGTAAAAATTGGATTTTTAGAAGTATTACAAATACAATGCAACACAAAGGTGATCTGATTGAAGAGTAAGGACTTTTTATTACGGTTTCTAGTTCGTATTTATATTACATTTGATGAAAAGCATCCAAAACACAGAATGCTGTACTTTCTTCTTCCATATATGTTATGAAATATTTCACACATTTAAAAGAAAGTGTTTCTTCAGAATCTTGCACAATTATTTCCATATACTTCAGACTTAAATGACAACATATTCTTAAGTTATTTTTTTAGTATGAATTTACAGTGTTTTTATGAAAATTTTTGTTAAAATGTCATTAAGATAAATTTATTTGCACACTCTACGCTTTAACTATTTCCCCATTTGACACTATTGAAAGTTTTTATTCATATCTTATTTATTTTAGTCTGCTAACGAAACTGAAACATCTAAAGTTATTTTGAATATGTTTACAAAATATTCGCGAAATTTTTATTTAAGTGAAAACGTCTATATACTATTCGAGAATTAATAAATTATCCGAAAAGTTTATATGCGCTGAATGCCGCGCGTCTATAAAATAAATCTTTAAAAAAACAGCAGACATTCAGCCAGCGTGTGCGATAAACTTTTCTCTCTTGGCGAGGGAGTGAACGCGCTGCCAATTTTGGCGCGTTTATCGCACACACGTCTGCTGTTTTTTTAAAGATTTATTTTATAGACGCGCGGCATTCAGCGCATATAAACTTTTCGGATAATTTATTAATTCTCGAATAGTATATAGACGTTTTCACTTAAATAAAAATTTCGCGTATATTTTGTAAACATATTCAAAATAACTTATTCTTTAGATGTTTCAGTTTCGTTAGCAGACTAAAATAAATAAGATATGAATAAAAACTTTCAATAGTGTCAAATGGGGAAATAGTTAAAGCGTAGAGTGTGAAAATAAATTTATCTTAATGACATTTTAACACAAATTTCCATAAAAACACTGTAAATTCATACTAAAAAAATATGTTGTCATTTAAGTCTGAGGTATATGGAAATAATTGTGCAAGATTCTGAAGAAACACTTTCTTTTAAATGTGTGAAATATTTCATAACATATATGGAAGAAGAAAGTACAGCATTCTCTGTTTTGGATGCTTTTCATCAAATGTAATATAAATACGAACTAGAAACCGTAATAAAAAGTCCTTCCTCTTCAATCAGATCACCTTTGTGTTGCATTGTATTTGTAATACTTCTAAAAATCCAATTTTTACCTAAATTAAAAAACAGTTATTCCATAAAAGATAATAACTTTGAACGTATATAGAATGAATTTTGTAATTTGAGTTATGTTACAAAATAATTCATAGTTTATATATTTTATACTAATAATTTAGATAAAACCTGTCCAATTTAAGAATGTGTGTTAACCACATTCTTAAATTGTAAAAGGACGACTTAATCAAATGTAATTCATTTCAAAGCATAAAAGAAAGCTTATTTTTTATTTTACACAGCAACAGCATTTTCATGCAGTCAAGTTTTTTTAACTGCTAGTTATTATACATAATACTTAATTTTAAACCCATTCTTATTAGAAAGCATAACTAAGAAACTTCTTTTTAAAGCACCACAGTGATTGCAAAGAATGTCGTTAAATTTACAAAAGTATTGAAGATATATTGAACAGCATTATAACAAGAAAGTACTGTACAAAATATGTAAATTTAGCATAACTTCTTTTTTAGTATTTGTATAGTTTCCTCCAAATGAACCTTAATGGGAAGTTATCTTGCGAAAATTTAAAAGTATTAAAATGGCCTCTATTTAAGATGTAACTGCATTTATAATTATTTTGTAATTGCGAATAGATTATATTATTGCAATTAGATTATGCACTTACAACATAATTGCATAAAGTAATGAAATTAAGAGTTCACAGACACAATGTAATATAATTACAATGCAATTATCTAAATTGTAATTATAGTCACTTATTTAATACCACAATATTATTACAATCACAATGTAATTTAAATTGGGTACTATATTTGCATACCCTCCACTCAAAAGGAGGTACTGATAAGCCTGGAAGTTATTATCAACAAAAAGCCTGTTCAGGACAGTTTGATGACAATTTCCACCGGGCGAAAAGTACATTCTTAAGCCCAGGCAAATCATGACAATAAAAATCATTTAGTCTTATGATTCACTATATTTTAAACCCTAAATTTGAATTCTGCACCAAATTATTTACCTATATTTTAACATATTTTATGAATTATTAGAAGCGATATGGCAAATATCTTCTAAAAATAACTGTAAAATATTTGTATCCATTAATTGATTCAGATACACACTTTTATTATTTAAGTATATCAAAATAACAGTTTCATGTTCCTGAAATACAAAAATTATGGAAAAAGTTAAAGTAATATTCTTAGAAGCATATGATATTAGTCACCAGATGCAAAATTATAGTTAATTTTTTGCCCTAAATACAATTTTATTACACAGTAGTCAAATGTGTAACTTAATAACATGTTATATAAAAAATTAATGATAATAAGTTTATCAGAAATGAATTAATTCTGCAAATAAACTTTCTGCACTTGAAAATTTTCTACACCTAAGGGGAGGGAGAGATCTAGTAAAATTAGATTTATTATAACTTTAGTTGGACCAAACACCTTCTCTCTATATATATGCATCACTAAAGAAATAAATAAAATTATCATGCTTAAAAAACAGATATACCATACCAGTTTTTTTCCCCTTGTTACCCTTTACATTGAGAAATAACAAACACTGAAAAATACTATCCTTGAAATTTTGTTTAAATGAAGAAACACACACCATCTTTTTATTTAAGCATTACACTTCAAAAACAGATACACATACCAATTTATTTTCACTAGCCTTTATACTGATAACATGCCATATAAAAATGAAAAGAATTACCCTTGAAATTTAGATAAAATGAAGTAACACAATGGGAAAATTTATGCACACGGACATCTTTTTTCTATTGCATATTGTCTGACATGATCCACAAGTGCCTTAAAAATGTACCCAAAGAAACGCATTTCAATATTAACAAAAAATTATTTACAGATTAAAATTCATTCATTTCATACCAGTATTATAAAGATCATGCATGAAACAAATCTGCTTTCCCATACTTTTAAGTAAAAGTTTTATACTGGAAAATAGACTATATTTCTATATATTAGAAACAAGAAAATACTAATTTGAATGTTCTGCATTCATTTCTAAATCTTTACTCCATTGCCAAATTGTATAATACTGTGATTATAAATAAACTTGCACAATCCTTGCAATTATTGAAGTCAGATTATATATATTTTGTCTCACACTATTCAATTTATTCTATTGACTTCAGATGTCAATGTCAAAATTCTGGAAGTTATTTTAACCAAGAAACAGTAGTGGGTTCCGTGCATAAACAATTCATCTAACTTTTTAACAATAGTGATTATAAAATAAAGGAAAAAATTATATATCATTCCAACGATATTGCAACTATAGTGTAATGTTACATATATCTTTAGCAAACATTCAGATTTTATCTTGACTTTCCAAATTATTATTTATTTTTTAATAAATTTCAATATGCTAATGATTTTCATGTTACATTAGTATAAATTCCACAATTAGCACAGGAAAACAAAATCCGCGCTTTATATTAGAAGAGAAATTTCTTTTCCACATTCAAAACATCTACATTGGCGATGTTTGGCGACTGGTACATTAACCCTAGACTAATTTAATTATAGCTATTATTACAGAAATTAGCAAATACTCAGGTTATTGTACACAAGAATTTCACTTTACTTGCACATTATAAACATCAGAGAAGATATAAACTCTAAATGAAGGCGTAATTAACATTATACTTACTAAGCAAAGTTCAGCGCCTGGACCAGGTTTCCAATTGTCTCTTCGGCAATTATTTACCCATATTTTTCTTCTTTCTTCATTTTTAGGAAATTTTACCAATGTATGACTTTTCCGTGAATGATTTGAACAATTAACAGCTGTACATCCGCCCATTTTACACAAAAGAAACACAAAAAATTGTTGCACCGTAACTACACAGCCGCCATTAAATCTCCCACTTGGGAGCGCGAATGCCTGATGATTCAGCCTGGTATATAGGAGCCTTACCTTTCCTTCGCACCTAAGTTTGATTTTTCGCCCATCGGTGCAGAAAGACTTAGCGGGTGCAAAAGAAGACATCTGTCTATTTTGTCTGTCTGTCTTATATATATATGGTCGCCGCTTTTTCACATAGCCCAGAGCACAATACCACACATCAAATATTAAATTTAGTTGAATTTATTGCGCAAGAATTTACAAAAAAGAACGGAGTAGCGGCATGCTTCCTCGATTTCGAAAAAGCTTTCGATCGAGTGTGGCATGCTGGCTTACTTCATAAGCTATCTAACTTCCTTTTACCAAACAGCTTTATTAAGCTTATGCATTCTTATTTTAAACATCGTACTTTTCAAGTGCGCTGTGGTGAAGCAATCTCTTCAAAAAAAGTGATTTACAGTGGAGTAGCTCAAGGCAGTGTTTTAGGACCGAAGCTTTTTACAATATTCATAAATGATATGGCTCTACCTTTTCATTCTAATATACTCAAATATGCCGACGACACAGTCATCCTCACCAGTTCACGAAGTCCAAATAATGCTTTAGAGAAACTTCAGCTCCAAGTCAACATTATTAACAAATTTTGTCAAGACTGGAAAATCAAACTAAATACTGATAAATGCTGCGTAGTTCTCTTTCGCAGATACAGAAAAAATATCCCAGTGAATATAAATATCCGACTCAATAACCAAGATATTCCTGTTGCCAACTCCTATAAATATTTAGGTGTCTATATTGACAAAACCCTAAATTTCAAAGATCATATTCAATATGTTACAAATAAGGCTAACGCTGCTTTCATTGCTCTCTACTCATTAATTGGAAGAAACTCTAAGTTAAACCTCCGTACCAAGAAAAATATCTACATCTCACTTATTCGACCAATAATCCTCTATGCAGTCCCAGCCTGGGCTACTGCCCGAAAAATAGACAGACAAAAATTAAATGTACTTCAAAACAAAATCTTACGTAGCATAGTGAACGCACCCTGGTTCGTGCGAAATTCTCAAATTCACAAAGACCTGGATATCAATCCAATTCACGACCAAATCCTAATTTCTGCACACAACTTCTTTGAAGATATGAGAAATTCTCCCTATGAAGCTATTAAATCGCTTACAGACTATGACCCTACTATTGAGAACGTAGTGAAAAGACCTCGAACGATCCACCACAATTCTAAGTGGTGGTAGTGTATATAATGTATATATATAAAAAAAAATTACTATTCCTTTGCAGTTACTATTCAAGAAAGATGAACTTTGCAAAATTAGGACTTTATTTTTCATCGATAAATTCTTCGTTTTACTACTTATTTAACCAAGATTTTTACTTTTTATTTTTACTATTTCGTATCGTGTGTTTTAAAATCAAAGTTCGTGGTAACACCAAGTGCTTACTCTCACTCATTAGCCCTAGTGAGCTACATGACCTCATTTTCGCCTTTTACAGTTTCCTATTCATTTAATGATTATATCGCAAGTTTAGAAGATTTTCAAGTGTTTCAAAAGACATAAGACTCTTAAATTCACAATTAGATGTTGCTTTTACTATGTTTGAACTTTATTTATTGCCAAAAACTACAAAAACTTCATTTTTCGAACTCTGACTCCTCGACCAATCTAAATGCCGGACGCTGATCACGTGTTCCTGCTCTTCTTGACTCATGCAGAAGCTTAGACTTTCATTTCGCTTCTCCCCACCATTTACGTTTATAATAACCCATGCTATGCCATGATATGCAATTTAGCAAAACTTATTTTATGAGTTCTCTCATTTATTGATCTCGCCTTCGGGCGCGGTGTATTTTAAATACACCTCTTAAATTTTTAACTTTATGGCCTATGGTAAAATGATAATATACTGGTAAGAGCTCCTAGTAGCTAAAGCCACCAGTAAAGATATGATCCAAGATAGCCCAGAGCGCGGCTCTCTGTACTCCTTTTGGGTATAAATACAACAGTGGCTTTTCCTTCATTACGGGCGGAGACGTGATGACGGGGTGAAGGATAGTAGTGATTTGCTGCTTGCTCGCGGTGGTGAGTTTTTCCTCGCTCTTGATTGCCGTTACTCTGCTAACTGCTCGCATATTTCTGCACTTGTTGGCACATACAGAAGGTTTGTTCCCGTTGAACCTTGTGTTCTGGGGATTGTAAAAGGTCCTTGCGTGCCCTATTTCTTGCCTAGCTCTAATTTTCTTGACTTGCACTTGATCTGGAAAATGTCAATTATTCAGCAAATTGTGGATCGCTTTCATGCACTGACTTCCAGGAATGATAGCCTGACCCCCTATGAGCAAGTTAAATTGGCATTCCTGAACAGATTTATGGATATAATACATAACACGAAAAGAGATTTGGCCTCTCAATCTGAGTCTAACCATTCTAACGATGTGGATTCAAGCATGGAATGGATTACCCCCAGCCGCAGTGTTAAACGGCCGCTCAGCCCTGAAAATTCAGCCGAATTGGATTTGAAAAACAAATACCATGTGCTAACTCAGCTTCCTCCCGAAAACGCTCATACCCATGGTACTGAACGGAGTACTCACTCAACTACCCAAGGCGATGTTGCAGTAAAACGCAGGATGAAACCGAGGGCTGCAAAAGCTGATGATTCATCCAAAAAGCCGAATGAAATCTCCTCCACAAACCCATCTAAAGTAGCGACCAGTAGCCACGCTTACGTGGCGCCATCTAGTGAATCCTCCGAAAAGCCGGCTGCAAGTACGTCCCTGACGGAAAGCATGGTGCGGCCTATCGGAAATACAGATGAGGTCACGTGCCCGGCTGGGCAAATAAGTGATGCTCATGTATCTGAAGAATTTAAAATTCCGAAAAGAAGTTCGAAGCTTCCGCCGATTGTCATTGTTTTGCACAGGCACTACACTATAATTCAATAAACTCAGGAACAATGGACTGTATTATATCTCACCTTTATTCTCATTAATTTACATCGTTCATGGCCACTCGAAGGCACGAATTCTCGGAGTTTGAACAATTATGTACAGCCAAACGCCAAATGTTTACGGAAAAATGTACTTTGCTGTGATTGGTTGGAGGGTTATCTTTTTCACGCCAAACTGGACCTGGCGCCAAATACGTAAATCTAGTAAAAATAGAAATCGTATTCCGCCATTTTCGTCGGTGAGTGTTTTTTTTGCACGTGCTAATTCTTAATTTGATTTTGTTATTTGTATTATTTTTATTATGTCTTTGTCTAAGCAAACAGGAAAAATGAAAATACTTATAATCGGAGATTCGATGATAAAATATTTAAAAGAATATTGCTGAATTTACTGGATTATGAAGTTCATTTTCATTGTTTTCCGGGTGCTACGATTGAAAGGTTGACACGCAAGATAACCTTGATAGACAATCAATTTGAGTTAGTTTTGGTTCACGTTGGTACCAATAACTCTTGTGACACTTTGGATGATATTCATCATAAATATGATTGTCTGTATAAGGTTATTGAGCGTTTAAACCCAAAGATCATTCTCTTTTCGGGTGTCCTCCCGCGTGAACGAAATTTATTCGAGAATGGTTTCAACCCGTACAGTTTAAAGAAGCTGAACAGAAAATTAGCTCGGATAAACACTAATCTTTTCGAAGCATTCAAAGGCCGAGAAGCTTTTTGCAGATCTGGTGAGTACTTTTGGAGTACTTGTCTGTCAAGAGACGGATTGCATCTGAACCGTAAGGGTAATGCTCAGCTTGGGAGAATTTTTGTGAAGGACATAAAGAGCGTTTTGAGTGTGAAATCCCTTCCAAAGGTAAGTGCTACATCTTTTTCCTCTGTATCTGCTATTGAGTTTCCAGCTTTATCCACTGTTTCAGGAAAACATCCTTCTGTACCTATCACGATTTTGGATAATTATCCTCGTGCTTCTGTCATTTCAGATACTTCAAGTACTCGCTCTAAACCTCTTTATTCAAGTGTTTTGAAACGGGTTTCTTCTGTTTGCAGCACTTTGGATAGTCATCCTGATACTTTAGGCTTATCAGATTCTAGTGTTTCAGTTTTGTGTGCTCCTTCAAGTGTTCCTTCGAAACCACTTTATTCAAGTGTTTTGAAACTTTCGCATGTCTGTACTACATTGGATAGTCGCCCTAATGCTTTAGCATTACCAGGTGTTTTGACTGATTTGGATAACCATCCCAGTATTTCAGTATTGTTGGATTCTCCTGATGTTCTTTCTAAACCTCTTTATTCAGATGTTTTAAAATATGGTTCTACCAACACGTCTTTGGATAATCATCCCAGTGGTTTCTTGTTATCGGATTTTCCAGTTCTTGAGCCTATAGCCGACACTGTTTCGAGTATTCTTGACATCACTGCACCAGTTTCTCAGAATTCCAGTACTCCATCTGTTTCTCATTTTTCTGCTGATCCAAGTGTATCTGTTTCTCAGCTTTCTGGTTCTTTGTATCCTGTTACAGTTGCTTCTGAGCTTGCAATTAATTCCATTTCTTGAAAATGCTGTTAACATTGGTCCAAATAATGTTGATGCCATTGCATCTGTTCCTCAGTTTTCTGTTGCTTCTGTGCTCAATTCTGAATCTTCTGCTTTTCAGGTTCTCACCTATTCTAGTTCTCCTGTTTCAGACTCGGCTTCTTTCATCTCATCAGATCTTACAGTTGTTGATCTTCAATCTCTCGGCTGTTTTTCAACCATTTCATCGATTTCAGTTTTTGAAGATGATAATGAATGTTCAAACTTTAAGTTTGGGGGTGCTAAGAGTCCAAATAAATCTGAAAATAACAATAAAATTGAACTCGTGAGTAATTATGATAAAGAAAATTGTGCTTCTAATGGAAAATCTAAGATTTGCCCTAAATGTAAGAAACCTTTTTCTTCTAAACAGTCCTTATCTAATCATAAACGTAACTGTAAAGGTATTGTAGAAATGAAATATCCCAGAGTGTGTGAAGTTTGCATGAAGTCGTACTCCACTAGACAATCATTTTCCAATCATAAAAAATGTTGCAAAGCACCATCAGCTGAATGTATTCCAAAGGCATATATTTGTGACCGGTGTGAGAGAGATTGTAAAAGCCGCAGTAACCTTTTTCATCATAAAAAGATCTGTAGTATTAAAAATCCTACATCTAATAATTCTAAGCCATGTGTTATTCCTGATTGTAAGGAAATATTTTGTTCTGATAATGAATGTAATAAACATTTGGCTGAATATCATGATTATGAGATGGCTATGCAAGAACGTACATTTTCATCAATAGGAGAATTTCAATTCTGGTTAGAATCGCATAGTAAGCAGACATTCAGTTCTTATAAAAAGTCTGCTGGAAGTAGATGTAGGAATGATAAAACTTTTCATTATTACTGTTGTCAATTTAATGTAATGCATAAAAAGAAAGTTCCTGTTTCCAGTAGAAAAAATCTAAAAGATACTTTACCTTCCAACTTTAAGTGTCCGTCAAAAATTTTAGTTTGTGAAGAATCGCACCTTGTCACAGCCATATTTTATTCGAATCATAATCATGAATTGTCTTGTGAAAATAGCAGGTTCCACCAACTTAGAGTTGCCGTAACAAAATTAAAGCTTATGCACAGTTAGGTGTATCCACGGATCAAATTCAAGAATTTATCAGAGATGGAAGTGGACTGCGGGATAATAGGGAGGGCATATATGATAAAGATGTATTTGTAACACGAAGAGTGATAAACACTTACAAAAAGTGGTTAGTATGTTCCTTTCCTGATTCACTTTCAATTGCCATAATAGTTGAAAAACTCAGGCAAGAATCATATGATCCAGTACCTATTTATAAACCACAAGGAAAGCCAACATTGTACGGTCCAAAAGGGCTTGATGAACTTTCTTCTACAAATCAGTCTTTTGCATTAGGATTGCAGACTAAACAGCAGAAAGATATGATGATTAAAGGTTGCTCCAGGATTTTATGTATTGATTCTACTCACAAAACAAATCAATATGATTTTTATTTATTAAATTTAATCGTTCCTGATGAGTTTGGTAGTGGTTATCCTGTAGCGCATTTCATTACAAATCAGTTAGACCAGGATACAATGTATAATTTATTCCTTAGTATCAAATGTGTAATACCGGAACTTTATGTCAATTGTCTTATGACAGATGATGATAAGACTACCCATCCTGCATTTGATAAAGTATTTGGTCCTGGTATTACACATTTGTTATGTAAATGGCATGTGCATCGTGCTTGGCAACGTAATTTGTGCCGAATGGTTTCTAATCAAAAACTTAAAGATGAAATCTATTTTAATATGGTAGTATTACTCGAAGAAACCAATTCTGCTCGATTCATAGTGATGATGGATAATTTCCTTCAGAAGTTTCGAACTATTGCACCATCTTTTATACAATATTTTGAAGAACATTACTATAGCCGTGCTATTCTTTGGTCAATGGCCCATAGAAACTTCCCTCATGCGTTCACAGATACCAATATGTATTGTGAATCGTTTCATAATAAATTAAAAACTACATATTTTAGACGAAAATTTAACAGGCGTTTAGATAAATTAATTGAAGTACTTTTAAAAATTGAAGAGGATACATACATGGCTCACAGCTATAAAATTAAAACTAATTACAAGCAGAGTACTTGTCCACCAACATATAATAAGCGACATGAATCGGGAATAAAAATTTTAGATAGTGATGTAACAGGGGCTGGTTTTTTGTTGTGGATTGTAAAATCACAGACTTCTAATATTCAGTATACTGTTAAATGCTTATATGAGTTATGTCCTCAAACTGATCACTGTTACTCTAAATGTATTAGCTTATCTTGCCTTAATTTGTGTAGTTATTTATATAATTGTAATTGTCCAGATTTCAGTCCATTATGTAAACACATTCATAAAGTACATTCAGTCAGACAAAGAGATCCATCCTTCTTCGTAACAGATACTTATAAAAGCGAAAGCTGTTCATCAGCCATACAAACAGGTACAAAGTCTGTTATTTCGAATGCAGTAGCATGTAACTTAGAACATAAAATTGATAATTGTAAGACTTTAATATCTGAATTACAGGTTATGCTGCCTAATCCAACAGTTAAAAAAATATTGTTGCCTACTATAACAAAAAATTTGAAAGAAATTGTTTCTAATTGTAAAGGTGTAATAGAGTCGAACTATCTGAAAGAATTTCCTGACAAAATGCCATTTGTCAGTGTTCCCCCAAATTTAAAATTAGCCCGTCAGACTTTGTTTCGTACAACTGCTTCAAAAAGTGCAAAGCGTAAAATTTCAACTTACCTGAATATTCAGAATAAAAAAACCGTTAAAGAAGATTTATTAGGCATTAATTTAGCGTGCACAATTAATAAAAGTACTTTTACTCCCAAGCTTATTGATGAGGATATTTCGAAATGCATTTTATATGTTGGAGAAACACCGCTAACATTTTTGGATGTAAAATCTCTGGATCCATACATTCCATGTGAGGAAATTCAGACATTAAAATCTGCATCTTTAAATTTTCAGCCTGGTTGGCTCAGTGACAATGTTATTTATGCTTTCCTTTTTATTAGTCTTTGTGGTTCTTCTTCAGTAGCAGCCAAGTGTTATCATACACCTTTCTTTCAATCAGGTAGTAAAGATCAAACTGTATGGCAAAAAGAGGATTTAGCTTCTGTTGATTTCTTTTTTATTCCAGTTCTTGTAAAAAATAATCATTGGGTTTTACTGGTAGCAAGAATTAAAGATAAAATGTTTCAATTTTATGATCCACTTGGTTTTAACTCGGTTCAAAATTCAGTATCTTCATTAATTCAGCTGTGGCAAAAAGTCATAAATAGTATTTTAAACATTAGTGATAGTTGGTGTGTTTCATTTCCAAGTCACACTGTTCAAAATGATGGTATGAGTTGTGGTGTATTTATATGCTATTTTGTGCATCAACTTAGCCGACATTTGGATATTGATCAGCCTTTTAATACATATGATTTCAGAAAGTTTATTTATACTAGTTTAGGTGGGAAGATAAATGAAGGAAAGTAAGTTCAGGAAATAATTTTACATGTTTTAATGATAAGAAACAGAAGACCAAGATTTTTGAGTTTTTATTCCTACACCAAAGTACATTAGTCAGGTTATATGGTTTCATCTTACACAGTTTTAATCTGTTTCATTTTTTAATACCTTCATTATGTTGAAATAACAGTGGCTTTCTGAAGCTTGTCAAAATCTTCTGCAGGTCATGATTTAAAATGTTTAATGATTTTTTTTAGTACAATTTAATATTCATGTAATAAAGTTTGTTTTAAGAAAATTTATTTTTGCTTTATTTGTATAAAAATACTGTGTCTGTATAAAAAAACCATGAATCTGTTTAACCATAGTTCTATTGTTTGTAACCTTTGTTTATAAAATTTTAATTTTTTGTAATTTTTTGCCAAGCCATTGGAAATGATAAAAAAAAATTAAAGATTGAAAACTCAAGTAAATGGATGTGTCTGAGATAATGAGAGCTAAAGTTTTAACTAGTCTGGTTTTGAATGATATATTTAGTATATTTGTTTTTTAAAAATTTTAATTCTCTTGTAGTATTAAATTTATGTAAGTGATGTATTTTATCCTGTTTTTCATATTCAAAATAATTAATATGTCCTAAACTTATTTTTTTTTATTAGTATTTTATATCATATAAGTAAACACTTTTTAAAAAATTTAAACAGCTTAATTTTTTTTTCTGAAACTTTCATTGTAATCTATCTCATGAAGTTAGTTTATTATAGGCCTTTAACAAACATTTTTACTTTGGCTAGCTACAAACTTTACTTTTAAAACCTAAATTATAGTAATTATGTAGAACTGAATGTAAAAATGCAAGTTTTGGGGAACCATTATGGTAACGAGCTGACACAGTACCTCCTGGGTGGCATGGAAACCTGTGTATTTTTATGCTATGCTATTTCTAAATATTAAATTTTGTAAGATCTATCTACTTTTCTACATACACTGACTTAGATCCTATAATGAACCTGGCAAATTGTCACAGGTGTGAAATAAATACCAGCACAGTAGAGGGGTGCAAAATAACCCTTTATTCACCTTCTAAAACTGGGCCGAAATTCTCATAATATAGCCTTCAGACCGGCGTGATCCGAAACAGTTTTGCCTCCTCTTTGAAATTTCCTAATGAGAAAAGTCGTTAGTCCCCCCCCCCATGGATACAGTAAAATTTACATGTTTGTCAGACGCTGTCCCATAGTAGATGAGTTGCTAGATTTGTGATTTTTTCAATATTTATTTTGCTTTCATTTAAATGAAGTTCTAAATAAATATGCAGTACTGGATGCATATCTAGTGCACTATTTATTTAGAACAAAATGTATGCAATGTTTATATTTCACTCACTATTTCTGATCAATCTCGTAAATAATTTGTGAATTTTTTAACTTTGTTTTCACTCTTCATTTATATTCACGTATTTTCGTATTAGAAATAAGAAAACAAGAGAAAAATTTAAGAAAGCATAATAAATACAAACTAGCTTTGTAAGTCTGCAGGCTGGAATGTGATTTTTAATAACATATTTTCGTTAACAAAATAATGGTAATGACTAATTTAATGAAATAATAATAATAATATTTATTACCATTAGACGATTAGAATGAGATTCAATACAATTAGATTTTGAGATGAACTTACAGCAATAATAAAGCTTTACATAACAACTTTAAATCTGCTTTTTTTTCGATAATTTTGTTATTATAAATCACAGAATTCTAATCGGTGTGATACTAAACGGATGAGGCCAAAAGGCTTACTCGAGTGACCGCGAAATTACGAAACGTGTGCTAGGCTAGCGAAACACGCTCTGAATAAACTGATATAATCACACATTTAAATAGCACTTCACTTAATTTTAAATTTATGTCCTGGAGAGAATGTGAAGGGAAATTTGAGAAGTTGAGAACAGGAAAACTTAAAATAAATATGTTATGCAAATTAAGAAAAACCATACAATTTGATACATTCAAAATTTTATATATTGAAATTTAATAATTAAATTGCTGTGATGAATCTTGTTTCGATTTCATATTTAGGCCTTGATGTCTGTCAGTGTTGGGACTGTTTCTAATGTTAATAATTTTAAATAGTCTCCTAAAACTAGTTTAAATTTTTGTTTCAGGAGGGATTTTTTTTATAATCAATTTCTTTTTCTCTGTTAGCCATTAAAATCTCTGCTGACATTTTTTTATTATTAATATTGAAATAAGAGCTTACATGATGTTTTTGTGTCTGTTTAAAGATATAAATGTAAATTAATTTACGTAGATTTCAATATAGTTTTGACCATATTTCATGAAATCCCAATGGCACTTGTTTTTATGATTGTCTATGTAGTACATTTGGATAGCTTTCAAAAAATAAGTGCTTTTAGGATATTTTCAGATTTCCCTTTTGTGAAAATTAGGACATCTTAGTTCTATGTCTGGTGTCTGGACCCTCCTTAGGATAGCAAGTTCACCTATGCTCAGTTTTGCTTTATTATAGTTTTTCTTGATTGTTATTTTATCATCTGTTGATTATTATATGAAATAAAAATATTTTTTTAATATAATGATATTTGTCAAACATCAGTTACACATGTGCATTTATTAGTAACAACTGTGTTTTATAATGAAATTTTGGTACTGTTTTGTTACCGGGACTGGATTCAGAAATGTACATACATTCATGTGTACATATATATATATATGCATACATGAACACATACATTTCTGAATCTGATCCTGATAACAGAACAGTACCGAAATTTTTGAAGGAATTGATTTTAACAAATGATAGACAAAAAAATATGTTAGTTTTTGCATGGGGTGAAAACAAAAAATGGAAATGTGTAATCACTACTTTCAATTAAAGTAGCACAAGGGAAACACTACATTTCAAGACATAAAAGAAATGGTAAGATTTATTTCATAATTATAATATGCTTTGAAAATTACATAATGCTTTTTTTTTTTTTTTTGATATTCTGACAAGGAATTGCAGATATTCCATTTTAAGTGAAGACAGTTTTTTTAAGATTGCTTGGATGTGATTTGCTGTAGATCTTTGAAAACCCTTTGGTAACAGCTGTTCTGACAAGAGAGATTGGATTAATGTGAAGGTGCTAAGATTCTTGGTGTAATGAAATGAATGGCTCAGGACATTATTAAGTAAGGAATAATTTTTGTTGTACTAAACAAGAGTCGCAATGTCCGAGTCTAGTTATGAAGAAAAAGTGAATCCTGTTGCAACTGTCGAATGTCGTATTGGTGATCAATATGATATTAATAGCCAGTCATCTAATTCGTGTAAAAGGTACAATGATGGCTTGCTGGTATGTGGCTGAAAAGCTGCAACTAATCACATTTCCCTGCTTTCCAGTTGCAAATTGCTGTTCTACAACAAGGTAGTGAAATAGCATCTAATGGAAAATATTTGTAGGAATTAATAAATCTCAAAATGTCTGGCATACTTTCTGTATAATCTAGCAAATCACAATACATGCTTTTGATCAATTTGCATTAAAATCTGTCTTGTTCATTCACAAATGCTACATAATTTTTCCTTTTATTTCTTTCCTTTCTCTTTGAATAATTTTCCTCCTAAATTAATTAATTTTCTTGTTTTTAGAGCAGAAAATGCCTTAACTAACTACTCATTTTCCTATGCTATTATTTTTTGAAAGAACTGTTAGTTTTCCATCATTTGTTGAAAATCGTGAATATTTTTTTATTGGCTTCACAAAACTGCATTCTTCTGAAGCTTTATATATTGGGATGCACTGATACGCACCGGAGGAAAAGTTTCCCAAATTATTTTCATATTTGTAATGTAGTATAGTTAGACAGCTGCTGATAATTTATTGAAATATTGGGGAAAACAGCCTCAATTCATCTGCAAAATCTGATACATTTTGGTGCTATGTTTTTGTTTTTTGTCTTTTATGACCAGGGTTTAGTTTCTAAAATGCCGAAGCCCTATGCAAGACCATCAGGAAAGAGGAACAAAAGTAAATAAATAAATAAAATGGCTATGAGAAACTTTAATAATTTAAAAACCTAAGTAGTTATAATAATAATATAAAATATCCTGGATAAGCTGGACCCAACCAGAATTTTTGGTTATAAATTTCGATAGAAAAACTGTAAATAGTTTTGTGGAAATAATCCACGCCTCTCACCTGCACATCCATGTCCATATTATTTGTCTATATCAAATTTGCGGCTCCGGGTGGTAAGAGTGGGATGACAACTATAATGAGTCTTACATCAGGAAGCAGGCAGATGAATTAGACTACAGACAGTACCTTACCAAATATGTAACACGACACAAACATTATAAATAAATAATGGAGTGTGGACTGCCAGAAAAACAAAACGATAGATTACTGTACTGGTTTGCAAGATAGCAGATAGTAGTGAATAAGGTAAATTATTAGTAGTAGTACTAGCAGAGCTACCCGTTCTGAGAATGGATTTTATAGTATTCATCTTTAAAAGTTTTTTTTAAGTATATATATTTCATAAAAGTATTGCTTCTTTTAATCTGGTTACAATAACTCCTTGTAAACTACATTTGTAATATGTTCTTTTGAATCTACGGGCAATGCGATTTTTAAATTGTATCTATTTCTTACTCTACTTAATGTGACAAAAGGTTCAGCTAAGTGTATACCTACACTTTTTTGAATGATTGTCCTTGTGCTTTATGTGTAGTCATAGCAAATGCTGGTATAATTATTTTATTTTTTTTAAGAATACTGTTTATTTTTATATATATTTTTACAATAAAAATTAAAATTTTGTTTCATTTGTTATCGCTCCTCCTTGGATCTGCCAGTGCCAAGGGGCCCCCTAGATCCTCTGCGCACAGCGCCGGAAATGAGCTTAAACCAGCACTGAAATGTACAGAGATGAATTAAAATTTAATAAGCAATTTTTAATATAATTTTATTGCTAAAAATAAAATTTTCGAGACCATATTTCTACTGAAATTATTGTTCAGTTACATAGAAGTGCCGGAGTGTTCTTATTTAGGACTCCGGTGCGCTCCGTCTAGAATTATGATTCATCTCAAAAAACCAAGCTTATACAATTTTAGGTCTGTTTATGACTATATACTGTTGGTTAGTTGGTGGATATTTTGGCACATGACTATAATGGGTCAAAAGCATGATAATCTATTCTCTCCTTTAGAAATGGTATGAAATTATAAAAATCAGCTAACACATGTTGAAAATGCATTATGTAATGAGAAAAATGCAAAACAACATAAAAGCAACAAAATAATGAAATGCCTCGTAGTAAAACCGTGATGTGAAGGGATGCATAAAATTCACAAGATCAAATAAAATATAAAGCCAAGTAAAATTTCTAATTATTAAAGTACGTTAAAACGCTTTACAACCACTTCAGATTAAGGAATAAAACCCAGTCTCCCTTAAAAACTTAAATGGATTAATATCTGGTTAATGTTTTCATTAAAGTTAGGGAGAAAACATGAAACCAGTACCTTTAGTGCGGGCAGTAATCACTTCCCAAATCTATGATTTTCTGCCAAAGTTTTGGTAGTTTTTCGGCATAGAAACTTGTTGGCCAAGAATCCAAAAAACATCACCCTCATTTCAGACGTCCTGTGCCGAATGGAAGATAGCACCAGCAAGATGTAACTGCAGATGTGAAAAAAGGTAGAAATCCGAAGCAGCAATGTCAGGGCTATATGGGGGGTGTGACAAAAGATTCCATTCGAGTCCTTACAGAGTCCAGTCAGTGAAAGCAAACACATGTGGTCTTGTATTATCTTGATGGAACATTACCTCTTTGCTCCAGAACTCAATTCAACGTTTGCCCTTAATAGCAGCGTCAACACAGACTAGCATCTCGCTCTTTATCTTTTTCCAGATACATATTGCAGATAATACCCCGGCAATCCCATCAGATACAAAACATTATCTTTTTGTTAGCCAAATTGCCCTTTGCGATGCTGCCGATGGGCTCGTCGGGTGCAGACCAACCCCTCTTTTTGGCCTGTGTTGTTGAAGTCCACTTTTCATGACAAGTGATGATCCGGTACAGAATTTTATCCTTGCGTTGATATTCGAGCAGATTAGTGCAGGCCCAAACACGTCCGTCCTTATCTGCTTGAATCATCTCATGTGGCACCCAGCGATTCAACTTTAACGTCAAGTGTATGAGATGCATACTGCGACCAATGGACATAGCACTAACGCATTAACAAGCTCTCAATTGGTTGCATACTGCACTTCTTCCACATACTCTCGCAGGCGGACCTCATCAACATCAGTAGGCCGACTCGAATGCTCTGCCTCTTGAATGTCGTAATGCTTGTTTTTGAAATTTCGATACCAAACCTTCACCAGCACCAGATTTAGATTTGACGAGAGCCTAAGCTATTTGAAATATGGGGTCCTTTATGAGGGATATCAGTCAATTTTTTTTATATGGGATATGCTACAATATTTCGGAGGGCCCTAAGCTATGTTCACCTTATACATAAATCCGGCACTGACCTTAACAATGTCAAACATTAGTAGTACCTAAAGCTATACGAGGTTCGAATCCCGTGAATGGGCTGGCTGCATGGGTGTTTTCGTGGTTTTCCCCATGTGTAACATGTTTACGAGACAGTTTCCCTTAGAAAGTCCTCCACGAAGGCATTCCTCCCCTTAGGCAGATAGCCCTCGAGGCTTTGCCATAGTCACACACACACCTAAAGCTATACACACGATTTGGTGACATTCTGTAGCTGACTTTTTGCAATAAAACTGGAAGTAAATGATAGTTTAAATCTCGTAGCGTGATAGTTCCATTTCAGACATCTTGTACAGTCGGTCACAAAAGTATTCGTACACCGGTACCCTATCAGAAAATGACAAGATGGCGTTTTTTTTTCTCTTTCTCTCTGTGTGTCGTGTTATTCCATCCTAGGTTTTCTTCTCCCCCCCCATCTTGGAAAAAACTGGAAAAAATTGGTCACGATCTCTTTTTAAATGGGGAGATGCCATTTTGAGAAAAAGCTGACGACCCTATCTTGGAGAATGAACATGACCGCTCTACACACCCTTTCACTCTCTCTCTTTGAATTGGGAAGCCATTTTGGGAAAAAAGCAGACGATCCTATCTTGGAGAATGGAAATGAACGCCTCTCCCTCTCTCTTTGAAATGGAAAGCCATTTTGGGACCCTCTATTCTTGGGAAGGGAGAAAACTGAAGTCTGCACTTCGCTGTCTCTGAATGCGGAAAGCCATTTTGGGAAAAGTGGACCCTCTTCTTCTGATCTTGGAGAACTGGAAATGAACGCTCTACACGATCTCTCTTTGAATTCAGAAGGTATTTTGGGACCTTCTAATGTTGGAAAACTGAAATGGACGCTCTACGCATTTTCTCTCTCTCTCTTTGACATGAGTAGCCATTTTGGAGGATTCTCCACCACCATCCTAACCTTGGAAAACTGAAATGAACGCTCTACACCTTCTCTCTCTCTCTCTTTCTCTGAAATGGGTAGTCATTTGAAAACTCCCTAACTTTGGAAAAAAAACAGAAATGAACGCTCTACACCATCTCTCTTTGAAAATGGGGGGGTGTCATTTTGAGACCTCCCTCCCCTAAACTTGAAAAAAAAAACTGAAATGAACGCTCTACACTTTCTCTCTTTGGACATGGGTAGCCCTTTGGGGACCCTCTCCTCTTGGTAGAAAAAAAAAACAGAACTGAAGTGAAGGCTCTACACAATCTCTCTTGGAATGGGATCCATATTTCGGGAAACGTGGATCACCTCATGCTGGAAAACTGAAGTGAACCACCAAGATTGGACTCTATATAATATTTTTTTAATTGACATCATGACCCTCCTCCAATTTGTTATTTAAAAAAATTGTTTTTGTTTTGGTTTTTATCCCATTTCCGATGTGATTTCAGAAATGCAATTCCATAACAGTTCAATTTCATTCGAGGTTAAATGATCTAAACAGTCTTTGACCCACCCATCCGTATGATTATTTTCTTCTCCTTCCTGTTGCACCAAATTTTGTAAGTCCATATAATCATTCCATACGGGAAGGGCTGGATCCTCACAAGGCTGTCTT
This sequence comes from Stegodyphus dumicola, assembly GCF_044657685.1. Lineage (NCBI taxonomy): Eukaryota > Metazoa > Arthropoda > Arachnida > Araneae > Eresidae > Stegodyphus > Stegodyphus dumicola. Next base: position 181,592,296 of record NC_140768.1, read on the forward strand.
GAAACACTTGGAGTCTCTTTGGGATGAGTGGAGGGATCTAGGATGTCTGGACCCGGCTGCGATTCTACCTCCATGATTTCTGGACCCGTTGGAACTTGTTTACCCGGCTGAAATTCTACCTCCATGATTTCTGGACCCGTTGGAACTTGTTTACCCGGCTGTGATTCTGCCTCCATGATTTCTGGACCTGTTGGAACTTGTGGACCCGGCTGACATTCTACCTCTACGATGTCGGGACTTTTTGAAGCTTGTGGACCCGTCTGACATTCTACCTCTACGATGTCGGGACAGGTTGGAGGAGAAGAAGAAGAAGAAGAAGAGGATACTAGAAGAGGTTCTGTCTGTGAGGAGTCCGAAAGAGGTTGCCTGTTTGAACAAGTCGGGGAAGAAGAAGAAGAAGAAGCTTCTGGATTCTGAAGCGGATCTTGCACGCCAGGTAGGTTCCGGTAAGTCGACCGTTTTTTAAGAGGTAATTTTTTTTCTTCCTCCTCATCTTCAATTGTGATGACTTCAATTTCATTCCGTTGCCGGGTCGATTTTGTTTCGGGCCATGACGACGGTTTGGTCCAGCTCCTCTTATCATCTAAGGAAGGGATGGGTAAAGGTGGCGGAGGGTTTTCTTCTTCTTTTTCTTGAAACATCATCGGCGATTGGAAAGAAATCTCCTCTTTCAATTGTTTCCAAAGCGAGTACGAGCACCGATCGACGAGAAAGAGACTCTTCTGGGTTGTGACGATGAGATATTGCGTTTTCGGGGGAACGACATAGTTTTGAAAAGGTCTTAGAATATATTTCTTATATTTCATCCTGTCGCTGACTTCAAAACTTCTTTCCTTCAGATTGGGGGACGATGATTCGTAATAGGCGAGAGGAGCGGCTGTGGTCTGAACAATATGAACTTCGTCCTCAGCCGTCGTTCTCACTCCAAACGTAAAATATCGTTTCGTGAGAAAAATATTCTTCCACCGAAAACTCGTGCGCGGATCTGTATATCGCCGGTCTGTTTGAATGGGCCGTCTCAAAGCTCGATCCATCCGATTCCAAGAGAAGGGAGATTCCTCTTTCGTTTGTTGCGATTCGAATAAATTTCTGTATATATTCTGAACGAGCAGGTTGGAGGATTCGACATCTTGGTTGAAAGAAACGATCGCTTGATGAGGTGGTAAATGCGGAATAAATGTCGCACAATGACACGCCAAAAAAATTTTCAAGTTGGAGATTTGCTTTAGCGTCTTCAAATCCTCCCCGTTCGAAATCCGTTGAGTTGGAAAAACGTCTAATAGCGACATGGCTCCCAATGGAAAAGAAATGATCTCGCCCAGTACTCTCGTCTTTTTATATATCTATATAGACACACACAGACACACATAGAGGCTCTATGACGTCCGTTTTATTTGTTTTTTTTTGTTTCTCTCTCTCTTCTTTCCAAGAAATCTTATCTCCATGACCTCTTTTTTCTTAAAAAGATGAATGTGTGTGGGAATGAGGAAGTGAAAGTAATAAGTTAATAAACAAAAAATTATCCAACCATGACCTTCTTTTTTTTTTCAAAGTCACCCTTTCCAATCCAAGGACGTCCAGAGATAGAGGAAGCAGGGAGAGAGGAGGAGGAGGGAAGGGAAGATCACACTCTCTTTCTCTCTATAAATAAAAGGGGAGAGCCCCAAAGTCGTATTTTTGTCCAAGTGGATCATGAGGAGGCATCCCCAGCTCACTACGTGTATTCCTTTCAAATATAAATATGTTGATCTTTCCTTTTATATCATCCAAGGAGTCGTTTACCTGAAAGCCTCCGATTTTTCAAAATGTGCGGGTTATTATACCGTGGGGAGTTATCAAAAGATGCGGGACGAATTTTTGTCCGACGAAAACGTGTTGATGGCTCGTGACATTCCACCTTTGGATGCACAAATTTTGTTAATGAAACGAGCCAAATATTTTTACACGTCCCACTTTCTAACCGTCTCGCAAATGAATAGGATTATGGATCGTCTTGAGAAGACAAAAGGGATTCTCGTTCATTTTAGTGAATGGTTGCACAAATGTTTGCACGAACCTCTCTCGATCGAGAAGACTGGGAAGAATACCTATTATATTCTTCTCGAGGACTCTCCTCGTTCGTCTCATCATAGAGAGGCTACGACTTTTGAAAAAATCCTCGAGCAAGAAAAAATAGAATGGTGGAACAACTACCCCATCCCTCTCCCCGAGCATCAAGAGGAGCCTGTTCAGAAGAAAAAGAAAAAACCTTTCCAAAAGCCTATCCTCATCCTCCTCGATAATGATGGGGATGAGGAGAAGCCTGTTCAGATTCCTCTCCGTTTGTCAAAACCCGTCGAGGATGAAAAACCTCTCCCTTCCTGAAAACCCCTTGAGAAAGAGAGACCCCTCGAGAAGGAGAGATCTCTCCCATTGTCAAACCTCCTCGAAGATGAAAAACCTCTTCCTTTCTCAAGACCCCTCGAAGATGAAAAACCTCTCCATTTATCAAGACCCCTCGAAAATGAGGGACCTCTCGATTTGTCAAAACCCCTCGAGGATAAGGGAACCAAAACTTCTCTCTCTTTCGAAGAGGAGGGACCTCTCAATTTGTCAAGACCCCTCGAGAATAAGGGAACCGAAAATCCTCTCCCTTTCTCAAGACTTCTCGAGGAGGAGGAGAGACCGCTTCATGTCTCAACACAGGACCCCCCTCTATCTCTTGAGGATCCGAGGGAAACGATTCCTATTGAAAAACCATCTATCGACGATCCCCAGAAAAGGTCTTCGGAGGAGATTAGACTTCCATGTAGAAAACGAATCTGCCACAATCATAATAATAATAATAATAATAATAATATACCCCCTTCTCAACAACAGAATCCTACAACATTTGTTGATAAATGCATTCAAACTAATCCCTTTATAGTAACCCTTGTGATTGGAGAACCCGTGCATTAGCCTCGAAAAAAAAATGAGATTATAGACTGTTTCTATGACCAGAATGTTAAGCCAATAGATAGGTCTAGCTCAGAATTTTTCTTTTTAAAAGAAAATAAATAAATAATCCAAAGACTATTCGTAAATATAAATGGTAAAGTCTCGAGTCGGTTGGAAAAAAAATTTTCAGAGCTGAGAAAAATTCTCTAACTCAAAAAATAAAAATAAAAAAAAAAAAACTTTTTGTTAATTTTTATCATGTCTTAGACATGATAAAAATTAACGACCCCCTTCCCTTTTCGTCTGGGAAGGTTGTCTCACTCTTTTGAAAAACAAATCGTGATTCATTCATGGAATGATTGCCATTAGCGAAAGGATGAGTCATGGTCTATTTTTAGAAAGGGTGAGACATCCTTCCCAGACAAAAAGGGAGGGTCATTAATTTTTTATCATGTCTAAGACATGATAAAAATTAACCAAAAGTTTTTTTTTTTTTTTTTCATTAGAGAATTTTTATCTCAGCTCTGAGAAATTTTTTTTCTCCCAGCCGATTCGATACTTTACCATTTTATTAAGAATGATTTCTCCCTGATCTATTACTTCAAAATTCCAAGTTTCGCTTCAGAACCATCTGTGCTGTTGAAGAAGTAACATGATATATGTATTTTTTTAATGAGTTCTGTCAAGATTGAATTGTGCAGGATCGACCTTGCGAATTTTTTCTCTGTGTCTTTAAATAATAATGATACCGAACCGCTTTTTGTAGAGCGCAATGGAAAAAACCTTTTGTATGGTTAGGACAATTCATGTGTTCGATCCCATTGTATTTGAGAATCTCTTGCGTCGATCCCGAAATGCAATAAATGGATCTTTGCAACCATTTCTCTAAAAACTGCCGTTTCGTTTCTCCTCGCACCCAAATCATGGAAAAAGGTTCCGTCAACATCGTTAACACCCATGGAAAATAACTGTACGGAATTTCTCCTTCGTACCACGACAAGCCGTGATAATAATCACTCGCCCACACAGCGGTTCGTTTTTCTTTCTCGGTGAGCATTTGCCATGGAAACGGGGGTTTAAAAACAAATACCCCTCGAGAAGTACCGTCCAATGTGACGTAAGCCAATTCTTTCACAATAAAGGATCCTTGAGAATCGTAGAAACCTTCAAAGTCGAGCACGAGTTCCATGTTTTTTATTTCTTTTTCTTTCCAAGGTGACCTTTATTATTATTATGATGGATGTGTATTGAGATACGCACGATATTATTCAAAAAAACAAATATATATATACGAATGTGACCTTTCCCAGAATTCATACGACCTGTCACGTGCAACCTTCTCTCTATATATATATAAAAGAGGAGACGGCGAGAGAACGCTATCCATTTTTTCCTTCAGGACACACAGCGAGAGAGAGAGAGAATTTTGTTTTCTTTTTTTCCTCAATTGAAGAAGATGGACATTTTGAGTGCCAAACCTCTCAAAGATTCCTACATTGTTCTGGACATGGAATACTTTCACTGTTATGATCCAAAGACGGGAGATACATGTTTCATCTTGAAAGAACTGGGCTACATCACTTGCGATTTAACCTTATGCGGATCCATGATTTTTCTCCCTCCTGTCCATTACGATGACTTATCGTCCCGCAATCAAGCTGTGGTCAACCAGACTACAAATAATCGACACGGCCTGCAATGGACCGAGGGTCGTCTTTCCTACGAGCATCTTCCTACGATCCTGAAAATACTCACCAAAAATGTGGAGGTGATCTACGTCAATGGATACGATAAAGCCGAATTTTTCAGCAAGCTCTGCCAGCGATCCGTTTACGAGTTTTACATCCCAGGGAAAACCGAGTGGCGGAACAAGTCGAAATGCACGCGACACCAATATTACCAAAAGATGATTCATTGTGCCGAGAACAAGGTGAGAAATTTTCGATACCATTTGATGGAGGGTAGTTACGTTTTCCGGAAATTACATTGTTACCCCTCCGAGAGCAAAGCTGTCGAAGAGGAAGCGGAAGAATCTCCCCAGGAGAACTCGTGCGACGATGAGGAGGAGGAGGAGGAGGAGGATGAACTTTCTAATAATAATAATAATAAATGTCTAAGTTGGGATGCTTTAGAGACCCAAGAATATTGGTCTCAACCCTTATCTCACCTAGACCTGAAAGAGGATCCTCAAGTGTACTCTTTGTGGTCCTCTTCTAAAATTTGGTCTTGGAGAGAACCCTTGAATGTTCATGAATGAAATGGTATGTAAATCCCTAGAGAAAAAAAAATAGAAAAAAAAGTTCCTTTTTTTTGTAATATGTTGATTTCTTTCCAATCCCATTTCTTTTCCATAACTCCAGCCCAATCGACGAGAAGAAGAAGAATTTTCCAAGTTACACAAGACGAATCTTCCAAGTTACACAAAACGTAGAAAGATTTCACAAGGATTTATAAATTACACGCTCCCACATGATATATGTATAGAGAGAAAAAGACCCTCTGTTCTCTAGCCAATACGTCAAGACTTCCCTAAACTAAGAGAGACCATGAGTACCGAGGAAACCTTAGCAGAGCAAGTGGAAAGACTTTCAAAGAGATTAGAAGAGTTAAGACGGGATAGATTTACAGTTCCGCCGACTAAAGAGGAAACTATCATCGATTTCAACAAACCGCTGTACTTTCATCCCCTACCCCAAAGAATGAGACGAGTGGACTCGCCGTTGAACAGTTCCAATGAGAAACAAAATGTCACTTATTTGAATAGCCAATTTCAACACATGAATATTTCATAAGTATTTTTTTCCCTAAAGCGTAGGCAGATCGGATCAGTAGTTTTTCCCTTTTCATCGTCGAAAAAGATTGGGAGGAAAAATCTTTCTCAGCTCTCTCAGAAAAATTTTTCTGCCTTTAAAAAAAAAAAAAAAAAAAAAAAAAAAACTTTTTGTAAATTTTTTTCATGTCTTAGACATGATAAAAATTAACTCTACCCCCCCCTTTTGTCTGGGAATGTTGTCTCACACTTTCTAAAAATAGACCATCACTCCTCCTTTCTTAAAGAATAGAATTCCAAGAATGGGATCTGGTCTATTTTTAGAAACGGTGAGACCCTATTCCCAGACAAAAGGCGGGTAGAGTTAATTTTTATCATGTCTAAAGTTCAGGGTCCATCCATCTTCTTATGTGAAACGGTGACCCTGACAAGATCGAGATAAACAAGTCCTGTGAGTTGTTTTGTAATCTTGACGCGATCCAAGAAAGACTTTTTATTATTTTTTTTGAAATAGGCGGGGGGTGGGGAGAGAAAATGTTCTCACGACCCTCAGATATCTTTTCATAAATATATTTTTTATCAAAGTGTTTCTTTCATTCCGATCCTTTTAAGAGGTTGGAATGACCCTGACATTTAGATGGGGTCGCGATCCCGACAGATGTCGCGCGAGTATAAAAGTGTGTGTCCTCCGCGAGATTTCTTCATAGAACAGAAGAAGACGTGAACTGAGCTGGTAAGTCCCTTTGGTCCTATGAATATGGTTATCTATAAACTCGATTTGATTCTTAGTTTTTTTTAATAATGATAATAATCATAACTTCATTTAAAAAGACCTTTGAAACTTCTTAACCCTTTGAAAAGAAAAATGTCTCTTTCAAGACGACGACTCTAAAACGTTTTATTGTTTTTTTCCCCCCCTTTCTAGATCTTCCCTGTTATACATATATACCTTTTCGATTCTCTTTTTTGCTCCTGTTTGTGGAAGACATCACCGTATTCATCGCCATGGCGTGTTCAGAAAACTTTATCGTGCTCGATCTAGAGGGTTTCCAGTCCTACAACCACAAGAAGGGTGAATTTACCTACGTTTTAAAAGAATTGGGCTATGCGACAAAAGATTTTTTGACCGTGGGATCGTTGACGTTTACTCCTCCTCACCCCTTCCGTCAACTGAGTGAAAAAAACCAAAAGACAAATGCCTGGCTGACAAGAAACCGGCACGGACTTCGTTGGAACGAGGGTCATATTCCCTACAACCATTTAGGACGCATTCTCCAATCGCTCACTCACAGCTTCTCCACGATTTATGTGGTGGGATGCCAGAAAGCTAAATTCTTTGCTAAAGCCTTGGATTATCAAAAACCCGTGACGGAAATTTATGTGCCAGATGGAATCATTTGGAAGTATCGGGAAAAATGTGCCCGACATCATCAAAGGATGAAATATTTCCATTGTGCCGAAAACAAAGTGCGCAACTATCGATGGCATATTATGGAAGGAGATTTTCATATCAATCACGTCTATCCAGACGGAACGGAGAAAGAGGAGAGGATTCAGGAGGAAGCAGACAATCCTCTGCAAGCTTTTGATAAGGCCTACGATCAGTTAGAGAAGGATCCGTCCCCAAAAGCGTACGATAACCTCATCCAGAAATGGGATAATCTGTCCTGTTTCCAAGTGATGGAACATCCGGATGAGCATACGCCTTTAAACTTGATGGGCTCTTTTACTTCTTCTTCTTTGTCGTCAACTTCCTCCAATAACTCGAGGAAGACGGAGGGTTGGGGAGACATACCTGAAAATATTCCCCATTACGATCCAGCAGCCTGTTGGGACGAACCTTCCAAAGAATCTCACGAGACCCCCAAAATATCTTCATAGGATCCAAAGACAAAATCCACTGAGTGTTGGGACGATGAACGGACGACTCATGCTCCAAAATCCACTAAGACTATATCCACTGAGTGTTGAGACAATGAACGGACGACCCATGCTCCAAAATCCACTGAGACTATGTCCACTGAGTGTTGGGACGATGAAACCGAAAAGACGACAGAGAATTGGGATGACCGTTCTCAAAAGTATTTGAATTGATATATACATAAACTGAGGAGAAAAAAAAATAAAGAAAAGATTTTTAGAAATAAGTAGGGAAAGGTTCTCCGCTTTCCGTATATTTATGGAAATAGACTGAGAAGAGAGAGAGAGAGAGACGAATCAGGAGACCAAAAAAAATGGGTCTTGGAAGGAATGAGTGCAAATGCATTCGATTCCTTCCGAGACCCATTTTTTTTGGGTCCCTCTCTCATCCAATCTTGGAAAAGAACTTTGTCCTATTTTTCTAGGTCCATTCAAAAAGAAATGAATCTATCCATAAATTTTCTTAAAAGAAAAAAAAACAAAAAGATCCATTACCTCTTGACGGTCCAAAGTCGAGAATCTTGGAAAAAGTCATCCACTCTCTCCATCCAGTCAAGCTTCTCTGTAGAAAATCTAGTAGGTGCATCTGCATTCTTGAACACCCGGCAGTTATTATTGGACGCGAAACGTCGAATGCTGAAATAGTTAACAGTGAGCCCATTCTTAAAGAAACGGGGATGTTTTATTCATTCAGTCGAGTGCCGAAAAATTTCTGAGAGCCGAAGAAAAATTTCTCTAGCTGAAAAAAAAAAAAAAAAAAAAAAAAAATACCCCCCTTTTAGTCTGAAAATTGATGTCTTCAATTTTTCAAAAATTGAAGACATCAATTTTCAAATTTTCAGAGTAAAAGGGGGGGTAATTTATTTTTCAGAAACTTTTCCCAGCCGACTCGATGTGAATAAAACTTTACTGTTTGTTAAGAATGTTATTTAATGGATCGATTTCAACCTATTGAGTTTCACTTGAGTTCCGGCCGTGCTGTGGGCCCACTTGGATACAAGTTTTGCCCTTTTGGAATAGAATAAAACTTTACTGTTTTTTAAGAATGTTATTTAATGGATCGATTTCAACCTATCGAGTTTCGCTTGAGTTCCGGCCGCGCTGTGGGCCCACCAGGATACAAGTTTTCCCCTTTTGGAATAGAATTTCCGTCAAGGTAGGCAGGCTACTTTTCCTCATTTTGCATTTTTCTTGTCATTTCATTTGTATTACAATATACTGAAAACGGGCGTTCGAACTGATTTCTAGGCTATTTCTATACAAATGGAGCTCGATCCAAGAAAGAAATGATGTCTTTTTTTTTATTTTGTGGACTGCCATTTTGTATTTTGTGAACTGCCAATTTGTATTGGAATATACTGAAAACGGGTGTTTGAGTCGGTTTTCAGTATATTTCAATACAAATAGAGCTCGATCCAAGAAAGAAATGATGTCTTTTTTTATTTTGTGGACTGCCAATTTGTATTGGAATATATTGAAAACGGGTGTTTGTGTCGGTTTTCAGTATATTTCAATACAAATAGAGCTCGATCCAAGAAAAAAATGATGTCTTTTTTTTATTTTGTGGACTGCCAATTTGTATTGGAATATACTGAAAACGGGTGTTTGAGTCGGTTTTCAGTATATTTCAATACAAGTGGAGCTCGATCCAAGAAAAAAATGATGTCTTTTTTTTATTTTGTGAACTGCCAATTTTGTATTGGAATATACTGAAAACGGGCGTTCACGTCGGTTTTCAGTATATTACAATACAAATGGAGCTCGATCCAAGAAAAAAATTATGTCTTTTTTTTATGTTGTGGACAACCAATTTTGTATTGGAATATACTGAAAACGGGCATTCACGTTGGTTTTCAGTATAATACAATACAAGTGGAGCTGGATCCAAGAAAAAAATGATGTCTTTTTTTTTTATTTTGTGGACAACCAATTTTGTATTGGAATATACTGAAAACGGGCGTTCACGTCGGTTTTCAGTATATTTCAATACAAATGGAGCTCCATCCAAGAAAAAAATGATGTCTTTTTTTTATGTTGTGGACTGCCTTATTTTGTATTGGAATATACTGAAAACGGGCGTTCACGTTGGTTTTCAGTATATTTCAATACAAATGGAGCTCCATCCAAGAAAAAAATGATGTCTTTTTTTTATGTTGTGGACTGCCCTATTTTGTATTGGAATATACTGAAAACGGGCGTTCGAGTTGGTTTTCAGTATATTCAAATACAAATGGAGCTCTATCCAAGAAAAAAATGATGTCTTTTTTATGTTGTGGACTGCCCTATTTTGTATTGGAATATACTGAAAACGGGCGTTCGAGTCCTTTTTCCGACTATTTCTACACACATTCCACTATATTAAAATGACGTCATGGTTGAGTCCACACAGAGTCGTCCCCGGACAGAGTCGTCTCCGGACAAAGTCGTCCCCGGACAATTTTATACCGAATTTGTATAGAGATATACTTAAAATGGGGTTGGAAAGTATAGAAAAGAGAAGAATTGAAAGTGAAAGTCAAAAAGCAAAATGGGATCGGCTGGGAAAAATTTCTGAGAGCCGAGAAAAAATTCTGAGTCAGAAAAAAAAAGAAAAAATATATAATATATATATTATATAATATATATTATGTAATATATATTATAAATACTTTTTGTTAATTTTTATCATGTCTTCTAGACATGATAAAAATTAACTAATCCCTTTTGTCTAGGAATGTTGTCTCACCGTTTCTAAAAAATAGACCATGACTCATTCTTTCTAAAGAATAGAATTCCAAGAAAAGAATGGGTTCTGGTCTATTTTTAGAAACGGTGAGACAACATTCCCAGACAAAAGGGGGTACATTGAGTCTGTGCTGTAGACCCTGAACAACCTATCGGTCACCGGTAATATATCTGGAAGGACCCCAAAAAGCTATCCACTGTCGTTGGAATTGTGTTCACTGGAGGCTATTTCTTTTTTTCGCAATCTCGCTTTTAGTTTTCTCTGAGATTCTTTAGAAATGGGTGAAGATGGGTAGCGTGAAGAGGGGGACACCTGGATCAGGATTCCCGATTAGGGTAGAGAGGGAGGCGTGTTGCCTTTTCATTAGCCCACAGTGTTCTGAACAGAAACGTGGAATGCTTTTATAGAAAAGAGATGAGTTGAAAGTGAAATTAACTCACCCCCTTTTGTCTGGGTATGTTGTCTCACCGTTTCTAAAAATAGACCAGAACCCAGTCTTTTCTTGGAATTCTATTCTTTAAAAGGATGAGTCATGGTCTATTTTTAGAAAGTGGGAGACAACATTCCCAGACAAAAGGGGGGGTGAGTTAATTTTTATCATGTCTAGAAGACATGATAAAAATTAACAAAAAGTTTTTTTTTTTTTTTTTTTTTTTTTTACATCTCAGAATTTTTTTCTGAGCTCTGAAAAATTTTTCCTAGCCGATCCCATTTCGTTTTTCGACTTTCACTTTCAACTCTTCACTTTTCCTATCCACTGTCGTTGGAATTGTGTTCACTGGAGGCTATTTCTTTTTTTGCAATCTCGCTTTTAGTTTTCTCTGAGATTCTTTAGAAATGGCTATACAAATTTCACCATCTATATAGAAATGATGTCCAAACAAAGTCGTCCCCGGACCATCTTGATGACCGAATATGTATAGAAATAGTCTGAAAATGGGCTTGAGGGCCGGTTTCTGGACGATTCCTCTACAAATTCGGCCGCATCCAGAAAAACAAAAATACATAATTTCTTTTTGGGTGGACAGGAGATGATAAATTTCTTCTCTCTCTCCCAATATTGGAGGAGAGAGTGGCCCAAAAAAATGGGTCTCGGAAGGAATCGAATGCATTTTGAAATGCACTCATTCCTTCCAAGACCCATTTTTTTGGTCTCCTGATTCAACTCTCCAGTCTATGGAATAGGGAAAGCGGAGAACGTTTCCCCTTCTTTAAGCGACTGGAGACCATATCGCATCATCATCATCATCATCACCATCACCATCGTCCTCTTTCTGATACTTTTCAACGAAGGCTTGATGTCTCTGGATGATTTTGGGGAGATGATGGATCCCGAATTGAGTGATGAAAAAGAGAGGACTCTTTTTCCTTTCTTATTCGTCTTGCACAGTCTCTCGGAGGATGATATACGTTTCCCCGTCCTCCTCAATTTTCGTCAGAGGTCTCATGAATATTTTACACATCCAAGGGAAGAGCGACTTGTTATGCAGGGATTTCGAAGCGACGAAGGCCGCTTCATTCGAAGTGAGGACAATCTGGTTCGGTTGACCCCATTCTTTGGAGTAGTTGTCCAAATCGCCTAGTCGAAAAAAATGGTGTCGATTAGGAAAAAAGACTTGGAGAACACTCGTCGTATGCGAGACGTTCGTAGGCAAGAGAGTCAAGATATCCTTGGCATTCCAGTACAGGAATCCTAGATCCACATACGCGTGCACGTAATAGTCATCGTTATATTCCAGTTTGAGCAGCATGGCTTTTGTATTTTTTTTTCCGTTCTCAAGGCGAAACACTCGTCTGATATGAACAAGAGCTCGCTGGCGATCCGTTTATATAGACTCCTCAGAGAGAGAGAGGGAGAGGGGAGGAGGAGGAACAAGGTTGATGAATTCTAAAATGAAAAAAAATGATAACGAAATGACATTGGCTGGCAAAATATTTTCAGAGCTCAGAAAAAAATTCTGAGATGTAAAAAAAAAAAAAAAAATTTTGTTAATTTTTATCATGTCTTCTAGACATGATAAAAATTAACTCACCCCCCTTTTGTCTAGGTATGTTGTCTCACCGTTTCTAAAAATAGACCAGAACCCAGTCTTTTCTTGGATTCTATTCTTTAAAAGGATGAGTCATGGTCTATTTTTAGAAAGTGGGAGACAACATTCCCAGACAAAAGGGGGGGTGAGTTAATTTTTATCATGTCTAGAAGACATGATAAAAATTAACAAAAAGTTTTTTTTTTTCTTTTTTCTTTTTTACATTTCAGAATTTTTTTCTGAGCTCTGAGAAATTTTTCCTAGCCGATCTCATTTCGTTTTTCGACTTTCACTTTCAACTCTTCACTTTTCTATAAAAGCATTCCACGTTTCTGTTCAGAACAGTGTCTCTCTCTACCCAAATCTGAAACTATAGTCACGAGAGAATATGAGACTAGAAAAATAGTTTAGCTTATTGATCTAAAAAATGTCCCATGCTAGAACTCAGAATTATAATCAGAGCGGGGCTTTCCAGTATCCACTTCCAAGATTTTAGATTTGTCATGGGTGACATGTTCCCAAATTCATAAATTCTTCAATTATAGTCCCCTTCTTTGACAAATGGCTAAGAAATTCTTAAAGAATATCATGATAAAGATTTAGCTATCTATATGTAACATTATGTTTTCTTTTCAAAAAAAAAATCCAGTCTTAATCGAAATGGACTTTACGCACAATTTATTGTATCCCCACCTTTCCAAGATTGGTTTGAAGAAGTGATAAAAAAAAATGGGTCTGGAAGGAAAAGGGTGCATTTCGAGAAAAGAAAAGAGGACCCTCTTTTTCTCGCAATGCACCCGTTTCCTTCCAGACCCATTTCTTTTGCCTCCTCAGAAATCTCTTTCTTTTCTCCTCCCTCTCTGTCTTAAGAGGGATTGAAAGAAAGAGGCTAGATGGAAAAGTTTCTTTTTTTTTTCTTTCGAGAAGATAAAAAAAATTTGGAGGAGGAGCAAATTTTTTTTTGGGTGGTGGTGGTTGTTTTTTTTAGAAGGTGATAACTTTAGTGACATTTAAAGAGACCACCAGAGGATCCGTTTGAGTCTCGACGACCTTTTCTTGACGGGGGTCTGTCTGGCAATAAGCGCTGGCATATTGTTTAGGGTAAGTAGAAGAATCCGTCATGCCTGGATGAGGCGGTATGTAGCGCACTCCCAGATTAAAGAGGGTGATGAAGGGAAATTTCTCCCCCGGATAGAGCAGTCGGTAAACGGGTTGATTGGGTACAACTCGAACCAGCGGCTGAGTTAAAATGCTATACACCCAGGCCAGAAGCTGATTATTTTTAGGATTATTTTCGGCCAGATGTAACATTTCTTCGCTGGAGAGGACATATCCCTCTTGAGAACTGCCGAGACTCTCAAGATCTTTTATTTTCCTGAAGACGTGGTGTTCGTCGAAAAACACGGAGAGAATGTCCCAGGTTCTTTTAGTGGAAGTATGAATCAGAGGCAAAATGTCCGTAGCGTTCCAAAACAATCTTCCGTCATCCACATAACAGCGAATGCTCACAAACTCATTATATAAGACGCGGATCATCATCTTGAGTAGAAATATGGATACGCACAGCAGTCTCTCTCTCTGGGAAATAGAGTCTGTCTTAGACTCGCCTCTCTATATATACGAGAAGACCACGTGATGGGCGACGTGACGGTTGACTTCTAGAAAAAAAAATCAACTTTGTCTATCTCTCTCTCTATGACCTTCTATTTTTTTCCTAAAGGACACCCCGTCACCTTTTCAAAGGTCATGGGATTGAGAGGAACGAAAGAAAAAAAACAACCATCCTTTGTATACTACTTATGACCTTCTCCTAGAGACCCCTGTCATTTTCTTCTCGAGAGCTACGTGATGAAAGCTTTTTTTTTATTCTAAAGTTTATCAACTTTGTAGACACATGACCCCGTCACCTTCTCAAAGGCCATGTCGTATGGAATGGGACCCTTTTGGTTTTTTCTTTTGAGAAAATAAAAAATAAAACAACTCTATAATCATCTCTCTATGACTTTCACAAACACTCATGTTTTATCATTTTTTTTATTTTAGAATTCATCAACCTTGTTCCTCCTCCTCCCCTCTCCCTCTCTCTCTCTGAGGAGTCTATATAAACGGATCGCCAGCGAGCTCTTGTTCATATCAGACAAGTGTTTCGCCTTGAGAACGGAAAAAAAATACAAAAGCCATGCTGCTCAAACTGGAATATAACGATGACTATTACGTGCACGCGTATGTGGATCTAGGATTCCTGTACTGGAATGCCAAAGATATCTTGACTCTCTTGCCTACGAACGTCTCGCATACGACGAGTGTTCTCCAAGTCTTTTTTCCTAATCGACACCATTTTCTTCGACTAGGCGATTTGGACAACTACTCCAAAGAATGGGGTCAACCGAACCAGCTTGTCCTCACTTCGAATGAAGCGGCCTTCGTCGCTTCGAAATCCCTGCATAACAAGTCGCTCTTCCCTTGGATGTGTAAAATATTCATGAGACCTCTGACGAAAATTGAGGAGGACGGGGAAACGTATATCACCCTCCGAGAGACTGTGCAAGACGAACAAGAAAGGAAAAAGAGTCCTCTCTTTTTCATCACTCAATTCGGGATCCATCATCTCCCCAAAATCATCCAGAGACATCAAGCCTTCGTTGAAAAGTATCAGAAAGAGGACGATGGTGATGGTGATGATGATGATGATGATGCGATATGGTCTCCAGTCGCTTAAAGAAGGGGAAACGTTCTCCGCTTTCCCTATTCCATAGACTGGAGAGTTGAATCAGGAGACCAAAAAAATGGGTCTTGGAAGGAATGAGTGCATTTCAAAATGCATTCGATTCCTTCCGAGACCCATTTTTTTGGGCCACTCTCTCCTCCAATATTGGGAGAGAGAGAAGAAATTTATCATCTCCTGTCCACCCAAAAAGAAATTATGTATTTTTGTTTTTCTGGATGCGGCCGAATTTGTAGAGGAATCGTCCAGAAACCGGCCCTCAAGCCCATTTTCAGACTATTTCTATACATATTCGGTCATCAAGATGGTCCGGGGACGACTTTGTTTGGACACCATTTCTATATAGATGGTGAAATTTGTATAGCCATTTCTAAAGAATCTCAGAGAAAACTAAAAGCGAGATTGCAAAAAAAGAAATAGCCTCCAGTGAACACAATTCCAACGACAGTGGATAGGAAAAGTGAAGAGTTGAAAGTGAAAGTCGAAAAACGAAATGGGATCGGCTAGGAAAAATTTTTCAGAGCTCAGAAAAAAATTCTGAGATGTAAAAAAAAAAAAAAAAAAAAAAAAAAAAAACTTTTTGTTAATTTTTATCATGTCTTCTAGATATGATAAAAATTAACTCACCCCCCTTTTGTCTGGGAATGTTGTCTCCCACTTTCTAAAAATAGACCATGACTCATCCTTTTAAAGAATAGAATTCCAAGAAAAGACTGGGTTCTGGTCTATTTTTAGAAACGGTGAGACAACATACCCAGACAAAAGGGGGTGAGTTAATTTCACTTTCAACTCATCTCTTTTCTATAAAAGCATTCCACGTTTCTGTTCAGAACACTGTGGGCTGTTGAAAAGGCAACACGCCTCCCTCTCTACCCTAATTGGGAATCCTGATCCAGGTGTCCCCCTCTTCACGCTACCCATCTTCACCCATTTCTAAAGAATCTCAGAGAAAACTAAAAGCGAGATTGCGAAAAAAAGAAATAGCCTCCAGTGAACACAATTCCAACGACAGTGGATAGCTTTTTGGGGTCCTTCCAGATATATTACCGGTGACCGATAGGTTGTTCAGGGTCTACAGCACAGACTCAATGTACCCCCTTTTGTCTGGGAATGTTGTCTCACCGTTTCTAAAAATAGACCAGAACCCATTCTTTTCTTGGAATTCTATTCTTTAGAAAGAATGAGTCATGGTCTATTTTTTAGAAACGGTGAGACAACATTCCTAGACAAAAGGGATTAGTTAATTTTTATCATGTCTAGAAGACATGATAAAAATTAACAAAAAGTATTTATAATATATATTACATAATATATATTATATAATATATATATTATATATTTTTTCTTTTTTTTTCTGACTCAGAATTTTTTTTCGGCTCTCAGAAATTTTTCCCAGCCGATCCCATTTTGCTTTTTGACTTTCACTTTCAATTCTTCTCTTTTCTATACTTTCCAACCCCATTTTAAGTATATCTCTATACAAATTCGGTATAAAATTGTCCGGGGACGACTTTGTCCGGAGACGACTCTGTCCGGGGACGACTCTGTGTGGACTCAACCATGACGTCATTTTAATATAGTGGAATGTGTGTAGAAATAGTCGGAAAAAGGACTCGAACGCCCGTTTTCAGTATATTCCAATACAAAATAGGGCAGTCCACAACATAAAAAAGACATCATTTTTTTCTTGGATAGAGCTCCATTTGTATTTGAATATACTGAAAACCAACTCGAACGCCCGTTTTCAGTATATTCCAATACAAAATAGGGCAGTCCACAACATAAAAAAAAGACATCATTTTTCTCTTGGATGGAGCTCCATTTGTATTGAAATATACTGAAAACCAACGTGAACGCCCGTTTTCAGTATATTCCAATACAAAATAGGGCAGTCCACAACATAAAAAAAAGACATCATTTTTTTCTTGGATGGAGCTCCATTTGTATTGAAATATACTGAAAACCGACGTGAACGCCCGTTTTCAGTATATTCCAATACAAAATTGGTTGTCCACAAAATAAAAAAAAGACATCATTTTTTTCTTGGATCCAGCTCCACTTGTATTGTATTATACTGAAAACCAACGTGAATGCCCGTTTTCAGTATATTCCAATACAAAATTGGTTGTCCACAACATAAAAAAAAGACATAATTTTTTTCTTGGATCGAGCTCCATTTGTATTGTAATATACTGAAAACCGACGTGAACGCCCGTTTTCAGTATATTCCAATACAAAATTGGCTGTTCACAAAATAAAAAAAAGACATAATTTTTTTCTTGGATCCAGCTCCACTTGTATTGTAATATACTGAAAACCAACGTGAACGCCCGTTTTCAGTATATTCCAATACAAAATTGGCTGTCCACAAAATAAAAGAAAGACATCATTTTTTTCTTGGATCCAGCTCCACTTGTATTGTAATATACTGAAAACCAACGTGAACGCCCGTTTTCAGTATATTCCAATACAAAATTGGCTGTCCACAACATAAAAAAAAGACATCATTTTTTTCTTGGATCGAGCTCCATTTGTATTGAAATATACTGAAAACCGACGTGAATGCCCGTTTTCAGTATATTCCAATACAAAATTGGTTGTCCACAACATAAAAAAAAAGACATCATTTCATTCTTGGATCGAGCTACATTTGTATTGAAATATACTGAAAACCGACGTGAACGCCCGTTTTCAGTATATTCCAATACAAAATTGGCAGTCCACAAAATAAAAAAAAGACATCATTTTTTTCTTGGATCGAGCTCCACTTGTATTGAAATATACTGAAAACCGACTCAAACACCCGTTTTCAGTATATTCCAATACAAATTGGCAGTCCACAAAATAAAAAAAAAGACATCATTTCTTTCTTGGACCGAGCTCTATTTGTATTGAAATATACTGAAAATCGACTCAAACACCCGTTTTCAGTATATTCCAATACAAATTGGCAGTCCACAAAATAAAAAAAAGACATCATTTCTTTCTTGGATCGAGCTCCATTTGTATAGAAATAGCCTAGTAATCAGTTCGAACGCCCGTTTTCAGTATATTGTAATACAAATGAAATGACAAGAAAAATGCAAAAAGAGGAAAAGTAGCCTGCCTACCTTGACGGAAATTCTATTCCAAAAGGGGAAAACTTGTATCCAGGTGGGCCCACAGCACGGCCGGAACTCAAGCGAAACTCGATAGGTTGAAATCGATCCATTAAATAACATTCTTAGAAAACAGTAAAGTTTTATTCTATTCCAAAAGGGCAAAACTTGTATCCAGGTGGGCCCACAGCACGGCCGGAACTCAAGTGAAACTCAATAGGTTGAAATCGATCCATTAAATAACATTTTTAACAAACAGTAAAGTTTTATTCACATCGAGTCGGCTGGGAAAAGTTTCTGAAAAATAAATTACCCCCCCTTTTACTCTGAAAATTTGAAAATTGATGTCTTCAATTTTTGAAAAATTGAAGACATCAATTTTCAGACTAAAAGGGGGGTATTTTTTTTTTTTTTTTTTTTTTTTTTCAGCTAGAGAAATTTTTCTTCGGCTCTCAGAAATTTTTCGGCACTCGACTGAATGAATAAAACATCCCCGTTTCTTTAAGAATGGGCTCACTGTTAACTATTTCAGCATTCGACGTTTCGCGTCCAATAATAACTGCCGGGTGTTCAAGAATGCAGATGCACCTACTAGATTTTCTACAGAGAAGCTTGACTGGATGGAGAGAGTGGATGACTTTTTCCAAGATTCTCGACTTTGGACCGTCAAGAGGTAATGGATCTTTTTGTTTTTTTTCTTTTAAGAAAATTTATGGATAGATTCATTTCTTTTTGAGTGGACCTAGAAAAATAGGACAAAGTTCTTTTCCAAGATTGGATGAGAGAGGGACCCAAAAAAAAATGGGTCTCGGAAGGAATCGAATGCATTTGCACTCATTCCTTCCAAGACCCATTTTTTTTGGTCTCCTGATTCGTCTCTCTCTCTCTCTCTTCTCAGTCTATTTCCATAAATATACGGAAAGCGGAGAACCTTTCCCTACTTATTTCTAAAAATCTTTTCTTTATTTTTTTTTCTCCTCAGTTTATGTATATATCAATTCAAATACTTTTGAGAACGGTCATCCCAATTCTCTGTCGTCTTTTCGGTTTCATCGTCCCAACACTCAGTGGACATAGTCTCAGTGGATTTTGGAGCATGGGTCGTCCGTTCATTGTCCCAACACTCAGTGGATATAGTCTTAGTGGATTTTGGAGCATGAGTCGTCCGTTCATCGTCCCAACACTCAGTGGATTTTGTCTTTGGATCCTATGAAGATATTTTGGGGGTCTCGTGAGATTCTTTGGAAGGTTCGTCCCAACAGGCTGCTGGATCGTAATGGGGAATATTTTCAGGTATGTCTCCCCAACCCTCCGTCTTCCTCGAGTTATTGGAGGAAGTTGACGACAAAGAAGAAGAAGTAAAAGAGCCCATCAAGTTTAAAGGCGTATGCTCATCCGGATGTTCCATCACTTGGAAACAGGACAGATTATCCCATTTCTGGATGAGGTTATCGTACGCTTTTGGGGACGGATCCTTCTCTAACTGATCGTAGGCCTTATCAAAAGCTTGCAGAGGATTGTCTGCTTCCTCCTGAATCCTCTCCTCTTTCTCCGTTCCGTCTGGATAGACGTGATTGATATGAAAATCTCCTTCCATAATATGCCATCGATAGTTGCGCACTTTGTTTTCGGCACAATGGAAATATTTCATCCTTTGATGATGTCGGGCACATTTTTCCCGATACTTCCAAATGATTCCATCTGGCACATAAATTTCCGTCACGGGTTTTTGATAATCCAAGGCTTTAGCAAAGAATTTAGCTTTCTGGCATCCCACCACATAAATCGTGGAGAAGCTGTGAGTGAGCGATTGGAGAATGCGTCCTAAATGGTTGTAGGGAATATGACCCTCGTTCCAACGAAGTCCGTGCCGGTTTCTTGTCAGCCAGGCATTTGTCTTTTGGTTTTTTTCACTCAGTTGGTGGAAGGGGTGAGGAGGAGTAAACGTCAACGATCCCACGGTCAAAAAATCTTTTGTCGCATAGCCCAATTCTTTTAAAACGTAGGTAAATTCACCCTTCTTGTGGTTGTAGGACTGGAAACCCTCTAGATCGAGCACGATAAAGTTTTCTGAACACGCCATGGCGATGAATACGGGGATGTCTTCCACAAACAGGAGCAAAAAAGAGAATCGAAAAGGTATATATGTATAACAGGGAAGATCTAGAAAGGGGGGAAAAAACAATAAAACGTTTTAGATTCGTCGTCTTGAAAGAGACATTTTTCTTTTCAAAGGGTTAAGAAGTTTCAAAGGTCTTTTTAAATGAAGTTATGATTACTATCATTATTAAAAAAAACTAAGAATCAAATCGAGTTTATAGATAACCATATTCATAGGACCAAAGGGACTTACCAGCTCAGTTCACGTCTTCTTCTGTTCTATGAAGAAATCTCGCGGAGGACACACACTTTTATACTCGCGCGACATCTGTCGGGATCGCGACCCCATCTAAATGTCAGGGTCATTCCAACCTCTTAAAAGGATCGGAATGAAAGAAACACTTTGATAAAAAATATATTTATGAAAAGATATCTGAGGGTCGTGAGAACATTTTCTCTCCCCGCCCCCCCGCCTATTTCAAAAAAAAAAATAATAAAAAGTCTTTCTTGGATCGCGTCAAGATTACAAAACAACTCACAGGACTTGTTTATCTCGATCTTGTCAGGGTCACCGTTTCACATAAGAAGATGGATGGACCCTGAACTTTAGACATGATAAAAATTAACTCTACCCGCCTTTTGTCTGGGAATAGGGTCTCACCGTTTCTAAAAATAGACCAGATCCCATTCTTGGAATTCTATTCTTTAAGAAAGGAGGAGTGATAGTCTATTTTTAGAAAGTGTGAGACAACATTCCCAGACAAAAGGTGGGGTAGAGTTAATTTTTAAGTTAGTTAATTCTTATCATGTCTAAGACATGAAAAAAATTTACAAAAAGTTTTTTTTTTTTTTTTTTTTTTTTTTGAAAGGCAGAAAAATTTTTCTGAGAGAGCTGAGAAAGATTTTTCCTCCCAATCTTTTTCGACGATGAAAAGGGAAAAACTACTGATCCGATCTCCCTACGCTTTAGGGAAAAAAATACTTATGAAATATTCATGTGTTGAAATTGGCTATTCAAATAAGTGACATTTTGTTTCTCATTGGAACTGTTCAACGGCGAGTCCACTCGTCTCATTCTTTGGGGTAGGGGATGAAAGTACAGCGGTTTGTTGAAATCGATGATAGTTTCCTCTTTAGTCGTCAGAACTGTAAATCTATCCCGTCTTAACTCTTCTAATCTCTTTGAAAGTCTTTCCACTTGCTCTGCTAAGGTTTCCTCGGTACTCATGGTCTCTCTTAGTTTAGGGAAGTCTTGACGTATTGGCTAGAGAACAGAGGGTCTTTTTCTCTCTATACATATATCATGTGGGAGCGTGTAATTTATAAATCCTTGTGAAATCTTTCTACGTCTTGTGTAACTTGGAAGATTCATCTTGTGTAACTTGGAAAATTCTTCTTCTTCTCGTCGATTGGGCTGGAGTTATGGAAAAGAAATGGGATTGGAAAGAAATCAACATATTACAAAAAAAAGGTTGAGATAAGGGTTGAGACCAATATTCTTGGGTCTCTAAAGCATCCCAACTTAGACATTTATTATTATTATTAGAAAGTTCATCCTCCTCCTCCTCCTCATCGTCGCACGAGTTCTCCTGGGGAGATTCTTCCGCTTCCTCTTCGACAGCTTTGCTCTCGGAGGGGTAACAATGTAATTTCCGGAAAACGTAACTACCCTCCATCAAATGGTATCGAAAATTTCTCACCTTGTTCTCGGCACAATGAATCATCTTTTGGAAATATTGGTGTCGCGTGCATTTCGACTTGTTCCGCCACTCGGTTTTCCCTGGGATGTAAAACTCGTAAACGGATCGCTGGCAGAGCTTGCTGAAAAATTCGGCTTTATCGTATCCATTGACGTAGATCACCTCCACATTTTCGGTCAGTATTTTCAGGATCGTAGGAAGATGCTCGTAGGAAAGACGACCCTCGGTCCATTGAAGGCCGTGTCAGTTATTTGTAGTCTGGTTGACCACAGCTTGATTGCGGGACGATAAGTCATCGTAATGGACAGGAGGGAGAAAAATCATGGATCCGCATAAGGTTAAATCGCAAGTGATGTAGCCCAGTTCTTTCAAGATGAAACATATATCTCCCGTCTTTGGATCATAACAGTGAAAGTATTCCATGTCCAGAACAATGTAGGAATCTTTGAGAGGTTTGGTACTCAAAATGTCCATCTTCTTCAATTGAGGAAAAAAAGAAAACAAAATTCTCTCTCTCTCTCGCTGTGTGTCCTGAAGGAAAAAATGGATAGCGTTCTCTCGCCGTCTCCTCTTTTATATATATATAGAGAGAAGGTTGCACGTGACAGGTCGTATGAATTCTGGGAAAGGTCACATTCGTATATATATATTTGTTTTTTGAATAATATCGTGCGTATCTCAATACACATCCATCATAATAATAATAAAGGTCACCTTGGAAAGAAAAAGAAATAAAAAACATGGAACTCGTGCTCGACTTTGAAGGTTTCTACGATTCTCAAGGATCCTTTATTGTGAAAGAATTGGCTTACGTCACATTGGACGGTACTTCTCGAGGGGTATTTGTTTTTAAACCCCCGTTTCCATGGCAAATGCTCACCGAGAAAGAAAAACGAACCGCTGTGTGGGCGAGTGATTATTATCACGGCTTGTCGTGGTACGAAGGAGAAATTCCGTACAGTTATTTTCCATGGGTGTTAACGATGTTGACGGAACCTTTTTCCATGATTTGGGTGCGAGGAGAAATGAAACGGCAGTTTTTAGAGAAATGGTTGCAAAGATCCATTTATTGCATTTCGGGATCGACGCAAGAGATTCTCAAATACAATGGGATCGAACACATGAATTGTCCTAACCATACAAAAGGTTTTTTCCATTGCGCTCTACAAAAAGCGGTTCGGTATCATTATTATTTAAAGACACAGAGAAAAAATTCGCAAGGTCGATCCTGCACAATTCAATCTTGACAGAACTCATTAAAAAAATACATATATCATGTTACTTCTTCAACAGCACAGATGGTTCTGAAGCGAAACTTGGAATTTTGAAATAATAGATCAGGGAGAAATCATTCTTAATAAAATGGTAAAGTATCGAATCGGCTGGGAGAAAGAAAATTTCTCAGAGCTGAGATAAAAATTCTCTAATGAAAAAAAAAAAAAACTTTTGGTTAATTTTTATCATGTCTTAGACATGATAAAAAATTAATGACCCTCCCTTTTTGTCTGGGAAGGATGTCTCACCCTTTCTAAAAATAGACCATGACTCATCCTTTCGCTAATGGCAATCATTCCATGAATGAATCACGATTTGTTTTTCAAAAGAGTGAGACAACCTTCCCAGACGAAAAGGGAAGGGGGTCGTTAATTTTTATCATGTCTAAGACATGATAAAAATTAACAAAAAGTTTTTTTTTTTTTTTTTGAGTTAGAGAATTTTTCTCAGCTCTGAAAATTTTTTTTCCAGCCGACTCGAGACTTTACCATTTATATTTACGAATAGTCTTTGGATTATTTATTTATTTTCTTTTAAAAAGAAAAATTCTAAGCTAGACCTATCTATTGGCTTAACATTCTGGTCATAGAAACAGTCTAGAATCACATTTTGTTTTCAAGGCTAATGCACGGGTTCTCCAATCAAAAGGGTTACTATAAAGGGATTAGTTTGAATGCATTTATCTGCAAATGTTGTAGGATTCTGTTGTTGAGAAGGGGGTATATTATTATTATTATTATTATGATGATGATTATTATTATTATGAATTGGCTTACGTCACATTGGACGGTACTTCTCGAGGGGTATTTGTTTTTAAACCCCCGTTTCCATGGCAAATGCTCACCGAGAAAGAAAAACGAACCGCAAGATTCGTTTTCTACATGGAAGTCTAATCTCCTCCGAAGACCTTTCCTGGGGATCGTCGATAGATGGTTTTTCAATAGGAATCGTTTCCCTCGGATCCTCAAGAGATAGAGGGGGGTCCTGTGTTGAGACATGAAGCGGTCTCTCCTCCTCCTCGAGAAGTCTTGAGAAAGGGAGAGGATTTTCGGTTCCCTTATTCTCGAGGGGTCTTGACAAATTGAGAGGTCCCTCCTCTTCGAAAGAGAGAGAAGTTTTGGTTCCCTTATCCTCGAGGGGTTTTGACAAATCGAGAGGTCCCTCATTTTCGAGGGGTCTTGATAAATGGAGAGGTTTTTCATCTTCGAGGGGTCTTGAGAAAGGAAGAGGTTTTTCATCTTCGAGGAGGTTTGACAATGGGAGAGATCTCTCCTTCTCGAGGGGTCTCTCTTTCTCAAGGGGTTTTCAGGAAGGGAGAGGTTTTTCATCCTCGACGGGTTTTGACAAACGGAGAGGAATCTGAACAGGCTTCTCCTCATCCCCATCATTATCGAGGAGGATGAGGATAGGCTTTTGGAAAGGTTTTTTCTTTTTCTTCTGAACAGGCTCCTCTTGATGCTCGGGGAGAGGGATGGGGTAGTTGTTCCACCATTCTATTTTTTCTTGCTCGAGGATTTTTTCAAAAGTCGTAGCCTCTCTATGATGAGACGAACGAGGAGAGTCCTCGAGAAGAATATAATAGGTATTCTTCCCAGTCTTCTCGATCGAGAGAGGTTCGTGCAAACATTTGTGCAACCATTCACTAAAATGAACGAGAATCCCTTTTGTCTTCTCAAGACGATCCATAATCCTATTCATTTGCGAGACGGTTAGAAAGTGGGACGTGTAAAAATATTTGGCTCGTTTCATTAACAAAATTTGTGCATCCAAAGGTGGAATGTCACGAGCCATCAACACGTTTTCGTCGGATAAAAATTCGTCTCGCATCTTTTGATAACTCCCCACGGTATGATAACCCGCACATTTTGAAAAATCGGAGGCTTTCAGGTAAACGACTCCTTGGATGATATAAAAGGAAAGATCAACATATTTATATTTGAAAGGAATACACGTAGTGAGCTGGGGATGCCTCCTCATGATCCACTTGGACAAAAATACGACTTTGGGGCTCTCCCCTTTTATTTATAGAGAGAAAGAGAGTGTGACCTTCCCTTCCCTCCTCCTCCTCTCTCCCTGCTTCCTCTATCTCTGGACGTCTTTGGATTGGAAAGGGTGACTTTGAAAAAAAAAGAAGGTCATGGTTGGATAATTTTTTGTTTATTAAATTATTACTTTCACTTCCTCATTCCCACACACATTCATCTTTTTAAGAAAAGAAAAAGAGGTCATGGAGATAAGATTTCTTGGAAAGAAGAGAGAGAGAAACAAAAAAAAAAACAAATAAAACGGACGTCATAGAGCCTCTATGTGTGTCTGTGTGTGTCTATATAGATATATAAAAAGACGAGAGTACTGGGCGAGATCATTTCTTTTCCATTGGGAGCCATGTCGCTATTAGACGTTTTTCCAACTCAACGGATTTCGAACGGGGAGGATTTGAAGACGCTAAAGCAAATCTCCAACTTGAAAATTTTTTTGGCGTGTCATTGTGCGACATTTATTCCGCATTTACCACCTCATCAAGCGATCGTTTCTTTCAACCAAGATGTCGAATCCTCCAACCTGCTCGTTCAGAATATATACAGAAATTTATTCGAATCGCAACAAACGAAAGAGGAATCTCCCTTCTCTTGGAATCGGATGGATCGAGCTTTGAGACGGCCCATTCAAACAGACCGGCGATATACAGATCCGCGCACGAGTTTTCGGTGGAAGAATATTTTTCTCACGAAACGATATTTTACGTTTGGAGTGAGAACGACGGCTGAGGACGAAGTTCATATTGTTCAGACCACAGCCGCTCCTCTCGCCTATTACGAATCATCGTCCCCCAATCTGAAGGAAAGAAGTTTTAAAGTCAGCGACAGGATGAAATATAAGAAATATATTCTAAGACCTTTTCAAAACTATGTCGTTCCCCCGAAAACGCAATATCTCATCGTCACAACCCAGAAGAGTCTCTTTCTCGTCGATCGGTGCTCGTACTCGCTTTGGAAACAATTGAAAGAGGAGATTTCTTTCCAATCGCCGATGATGTTTCAAGAAAAAGAAGAAGAAAACCCTCCGCCACCTTTACCCATCCCTTCCTTAGATGATAAGAGGAGCTGGACCAAACCGTCGTCATGGCCCGAAACAAAATCGACCCGGCAACGGAATGAAATTGAAGTCATCACAATTGAAGATGAGGAGGAAGAAAAAAAATTACCTGTTAAAAACGGTCGACTTACCGGAACCTACCTGGCGTGCAAGATCCGCTTCAGAATCCAGAAGCTTCTTCTTCTTCTTCTTCCCCGACTTGTTCAAACAGGCAACCTCTTTCGGACTCCACACAGACAGAACCTCTTCTAGTATCCTCTTCTTCTTCTTCTTCTTCTCCTCCAACCTGTCCCGACATCGTAGAGGTAGAATGTCAGACGGGTCCACAAGCTTCAAAAAGTCCCGACATCGTAGAGGTAGAATGTCAGCCGGGTCCACAAGATCCAACAGGTCCAGAAATCATGGAGGCAGAATCACAGCCGGGTAAACAAGTTCCAACGGGTCCAGAAATCATGGAGGTAGAATTTCAACCGGGTAAACAAGTTCCAACGGTCCAGAAATCATGGAGGTAGAATCGCAGCCGGGTCCAGACATCCTAGATCCCTCCACTCATCCCAAAGAGACTCCAAGTGTTTCAAGACAGCCTTGTGAGGATCCAGCCCTTCCCGTATGGAATGATTATATGGACTTACAAAATTTGGTGCAACAGGAAGGAGAAGAAAATAATCATACGGATGGGTGGGTCAAAGACTGTTTAGATCATTTAACCTCGAATGAAATTGAACTGTTATGGAATTGCATTTCTGAAATCACATCGGAAATGGGATAAAAACCAAAACAAAAACAATTTTTTTAAATAACAAATTGGAGGAGGGTCATGATGTCAATTAAAAAAATATTATATAGAGTCCAATCTTGGTGGTTCACTTCAGTTTTCCAGCATGAGGTGATCCACGTTTCCCGAAATATGGATCCCATTCCAAGAGAGATTGTGTAGAGCCTTCACTTCAGTTCTGTTTTTTTTCTACCAAGAGGAGAGGGTCCCCAAAGGGCTACCCATGTCCAAAGAGAGAAAGTGTAGAGCGTTCATTTCAGTTTTTTTTTTCAAGTTTAGGGGAGGGAGGTCTCAAAATGACACCCCCCCCATTTTCAAAGAGAGATGGTGTAGAGCGTTCATTTCTGTTTTTTTCCAAAGTTAGGGAGTTTTCAAATGACTACCCATTTCAGAGAAAGAGAGAGAGAGAGAGAAGGTGTAGAGCGTTCATTTCAGTTTTCCAAGGTTAGGATGGTGGTGGAGAATCCTCCAAAATGGCTACTCATGTCAAAGAGAGAGAGAGAGAGAGAGATAGAGAGAAAATGCGTAGAGCGTCCATTTCAGTTTTCCAACATTAGAAGGTCCCAAAATACCTTCTGAATTCAAAGAGAGATCGTGTAGAGCGTTCATTTCCAGTTCTCCAAGATCAGAAGAAGAGGGTCCACTTTTCCCAAAATGGCTTTCCGCATTCAGAGACAGCGAAGTGCAGACTTCAGTTTTCTCCCTTCCCAAGAATAGAGGGTCCCAAAATGGCTTTCCATTTCAAAGAGAGAGGGAGAGGCGTTCATTTCCATTCTCCAAGATAGGGTCGTCTGCTTTTTTCCCAAAATGGCTTCCCAATTCAAAGAGAGAGAGTGAAAGGGTGTGTAGAGCGGTCATGTTCATTCTCCAAGATAGGGTCGTCAGCTTTTTCTCAAAATGGCATCTCCCCATTCAAAAAGAGATTGTGACCAATTTTTTCCAGTTTTTTCCAAGATGGGGGGGGAGAAGAAAACCTAGGATGGAATAACACGACACACAGAGAGAAAGAGAAAAAAAAACGCCATCTTGTCATTTTCTGATAGGGTACCGGTGTTCGAATACTTTTGTGACCGACTGTACATAATAATAATGATATTTGTTTTTACAAATTTCACAATATAGTGTTCTAAAGCAAGTCTCTTCCTTTCAAACGCCAAAAATTGTTTGACAAAATATGATTCAACACGTCAACGCGAACTATTTGCTCAAACGATATTTGCGGTGGCAGGAAATTTTCGTGAGACCCGATTGGTTTTCCAATTAAAAGTCGAGAGAAGTACCTGAAAAAGTGAAATAGTATTTCCTGAAGTCTATCAAAACGTGAGCATTTCTAACAAAATCTGTCATACAGAACATTAACTCCGATTCGGGCAACATTACCTGGCTGCTTCTAGAGCGCCTTAACATGATACAGAGGCCTTCCTCAGTTGACTGCGCTGGCGGGGCGCCAACCCACCGAACAGCCCGCAGGAACTTCTCATGTTCATCGCCATAATCTATCACACTGAGGGCTACGCGGGGAGCTGTCCCCCCCTCGGCACAGCACTCAAAATCTACATGAGAGCGCCCCCACAGCAAAGGCAACGGATACGACAGTACCAGTACGGTCCCTGCCAAGCCCGCGCCTACCATAGGATGGACCTGTGGTTCTAGTCCTGTGAAGTCTGATTATTTATCCAACAAATCGAAGCTGGCAGGACACAAGTCCAGCCAGTGGTCTGGGAGAACCCCGGGACTCCTCCCATAAATGGTCGGTTCCGGAAATTCCCACCAGTCGATCCCCTGGGATTGGTTGCTTAGCGTCATTAGCCTATACGAGCAAAGGCTTGGACCAAGGCACAGCATAGTTTCCAGCGGGACCACGAGGAGGCTGACGTTAAGCTGTGGGAGACGCAAGCAGGCAAGCCTAAAGCCATTCCCACAGTCCCCGCCCATTGATCAAACGCCAGGTCTCCTGCCTTCCGCCACTGCCTACGACGATCTCAAGCGCACGGTTCACACCGCCTACAGTGGTTTCCAGCCGGTTTTGGACATTTGTCCTCGGGAGGCCAATCGCCACCCGCCAGTCATATAGGACAGATTAATATTACAACTGGAATATACTGGTTCACTATCCGCTTTTAAGAGATAATTGTGCGTAATTTGAAAGTGACCGTTTGTCAGACAGGTTCAAATGACTTCCTCCTACTCTGATTCCCAATATTTAATTCTAGACATTATGCTTCTAATTTTATTATTCACTTGCAGGTCCTTGCCATAGACTCAGGATTTTACCCTTGATAATCACTTTAATATTTCTCAAAGTAACAAGCTGATTTAAACAGTCCACGGCAGATTTTGCTGTGATATCTGCCAGTTCGTTACCCGTTATCTGTATGTGTCCAAGAACCCAGCAGTAAAGGATCTCGTACTCACGGCTTATTAAGTTTTAAGGTAGTCAATAACACTTCTGTCACCATCGGTTTCTGGGTCTAGAGAAACTTTGAAAAGCTTTTTGTGCACTTAACAAATCGGTGTAAGTTGTACAGACATTAGGTTATTTCGAAGCAAGAGACAAGAAAAATGAGCAATGCTCTAGCCGGGACTCAAACCAAGGAATGATAGAAAGGCCGGAGAAATAACTTTATAAACTTTTTTTTGGCTTAGATGAATATTTAACAGCGTCATACACCGAATTATTTAAGTTCGTAATACCGATACGAAAGTATCAAAGTAAATATACGAAGTAACTATACTATAGTAAGTAAATATACTATAGTAAGTAAATATACGAAGTAAATCATGGATACTATAGTAAGTAAATATACGAAGTAAATCATGGAGGTAGAATTTCAGCCGGGTAAACAAGTTCCAACGGTCCAGAAATCATGGAGGTAGAATCGCAGCCGGGTCCAGACATCCTAGATCCCTCCACTCATCCCAAAGAGACTCCAAGTGTTTCAAGACAGCCTTGTGAGGATCCAGCCCTTCCCGTATGGAATGATTATATGGACTTACAAAATTTGGTGCAACAGGAAGGAGAAGAAAATAATCATACGGATGGGTGGGTCAAAGACTGTTTAGATCATTTAACCTCGAATGAAATTGAACTGTTATGGAATTGCATTTCTGAAATCACATCGGAAATGGGATAAAAACCAAAACAAAAACAATTTTTTTTAATAACAAATTGGAGGAGGGTCATGATGTCAATTAAAAAAAAATATTATATAGAGTCCAATCTTGGTGGTTCACTTCAGTTTTCCAGCATGAGGTGATCCACGTTTCCCGAAATATGGATCCCATTCCAAGAGAGATTGTGTAGAGCCTTCACTTCAGTTCTGTTTTTTTTTTCTACCAAGAGGAGAGGGTCCCCAAAGGGCTACCCATGTCCAAAGAGAGAAAGTGTAGAGCGTTCATTTCAGTTTTTTTTTCAAGTTTAGGGGAGGGAGGTCTCAAAATGACACCCCCCCCCCATTTTCAAAGAGAGATGGTGTAGAGCGTTCATTTCTGTTTTTTTCCAAAGTTAGGGAGTTTTCAAATGACTACCCATTTCAGAGAAAGAGAGAGAGAGAGAGAAGGTGTAGAGCGTTCATTTCAGTTTTCCAAGGTTAGGATGGTGGTGGAGAATCCTCCAAAATGGCTACTCATGTCAAAGAGAGAGAGAGAGAGATAGAGAGAGAAAATGCGTAGAGCGTCCATTGTAATACCGATAATCCATTGTAATCCCATATTGTAATACCGATACATTGTAATCCGTCCATTGTAATCCCATATTGTAATACCGATACATTCAAGTTACTTCAGCTTTAAATAGTCAGCAAGCACATTGCAGCCTTCTTTTCTCTACGTGACGTCGAAACGCAAATGATGCTTCCACATGACCTGCTGTTTTTGAGCCATTAATGTATATTGGAATGTAATTGCAGTGTTCGTTCCTTGTTCATAGAAAAGCTATTTGTAAGCTAACTCGTTCGTGTTTCTGTTATCATAATCGTAAAAGTTTCTATGAGCCGAATTTCTGGACCATCTCACGGTAGGATATCACGTCATTCTGCTCGGGGCACGGTTATTCACATCAAGCACTGAATATTTTTCTATCAAAGGCTCAGCTCTTGCAGGGAACGTAGGAATGCAGAGAGGCCGTGCTGCAAATAATAAGCTATAGCAGTCATCAAGAGTACTCAGACAAGGATGTTTAGGTTGCGACATTATACGAAACTAGTGATGAAGGGTCAATTGTTCACGTTTTAATTTAAACGATGATTCTAAGCAATAAATGTACTGTTTTTATACAGGAGATATTCTAAAGACTCTAGGGAAAATCCGCAGAGCTCAATGATGAATCGAATCAAGTTTCAATAATACAGAAGTGTCTACCGAATCATTAACTTCTGAGCCAGTCTAGACATCGCTGGTGGCTCTTGAGGCATCAACCACTAGGAGTTTTGACCTCTAGTTGGCGTTGTGCTCTGAGGCCTTTGGCTAGAAATAGAAGGATAAACGCTTTTGCGCGACTTAGATTAGTATCTAGATTAAGACACTGTATTCTAGCGATGAGGATTGAAAATTATATGCAAAGTATATAAATGCGCTAACACTAGAATAATAAAATGTGTTGAGAGTAATAATATGGGTTGAAGTAAGGTACAAACAAAGACCTAATCACGTTTTATCGGGAGTCCAGTCTAGAGCGGATGAATGGCCTATATATGCGGGACAATGATCCCATCCTCTGCACCCCAAAAGGTGTTCGCCAGGACCTTTGAGAAGGTAAAAGTTCTGAAACGTTTCTTCCTCAGGTACATCATTCGTGGAAGGAAAGTAAGTTTCCGATTGAACAATCACTCTTAGGAATTTCCCTTCGGGCGTAGTTGGAATTAATGACCCTTCAAGTTAAATCTCAGGATGCAGATTTCCCTTTCTGCAAAAGTGCTTGTGACAGCCTTCCGTTTTGAAGACGCAAATCCATTTTTCTTTGACTATATCTGGATCTTATTAATAGTGATCCGTAATTGCCTCTCCACATATCTCATATCTGCCCCTTGGTAACTTGAAGATTGTTAATGTACAATTATCCTGAAACAGTAAGAGGAAGTTCCTTTAAGATACGGTTTATTTTTAGCGTGATTAAGATAACACTCAAAACACACCCATGAGCAAACCTCGTCTTGTTCAAAGTTATACAAAAAAAAAAAAAAAAAAAAAAAAAAAAAAAAAAAAAAAAAAACAGAGCCAATTCTAACTTGAAAACTTCTAGCCTTAAAAAAATTTTGAGTGAAAATTGGAATGTTTTCCACGTCACAGAGCATTTATTTAATTACGGATAAAAGTTAACAGACTAAATAGAGATATAACAGTTGTTTAGCGGCTCCTCGCGCTAGATAAACACAAGGAAATTTTTCATTTTTTTATACAGTCACTTCTTGCCCTCACGGAATCAGAACAAAATCGGAAGTCGATAGCCTCCACCTTCGCATAGTGTCTATCCTTGTCTGTCTCAGGTACGCAGGCGATGATCTGCCTATCAGGTTGTTGGCTGCAGAACTTAGCGTTCTTACACACACACACACACACACACACATTAAAAACGGTGTCACTTTCTGAAGATTTCCTGATGGATTACTAATTATCAGAAACTGCAGTTTATTTTTTATTCTTGTCAGAATTTGCATTTGTCTTAACTTTTATAGAAACAGGACAATTTTCATTTTGTTCATTTGTTTGTGTATTAGAAGCCATATTTAGTGAAATAAAAGATTCAGCCCCGGCAGCAGCCCAGCCCACCACAGAGTCCAACATAGGGATGCAAATTCCTGCGACAGGGTGAACTGACTTTATACGCAATCTGAAGCCCCACAGTAAGCTTTCCAAAAAGCGGAAACACCCGAAACCACTGATACCAAGGACTAGTGACCAACCGACTGACACTACAGGGGACAGCTAAGAGCCTCCTGTTTTAATCTGAAGCAGAGGGCAAAGTAGTGTGTTGGGGACAGTACCCCACCCCTCAACTACCAGGATCCTCCTTTCCAGCTTTATGGGTGACAAGGCACGGCAAACGCGTAAGCGGTTTCCTGTTCATGAGAAACTGGAAAGAAAGTGATGTAACAGAATCACACATTCAGTCCCAACAACCGAAAAGGAAACCCATTAAGGTGCAAGAAACGAAAATAGAACAGAAAAGCAGAGACGAAAAAGAAAGGAAGAAAGATCACTAGGGCTCCAGGATCGCGAATCCCATTTCACCAAGAGAGTGATCTTCTGAAGGATTAGGATACTTTGGGACTGCCAGACTCACAACAAGCTCTGAGGGTGCTGTTCAGCTGTTATCATTGTTAAATTTATAAGGTATTTCTCCCGCTTTCCTAGCGTGCCTTCGTGGTGTAGTGGTTCTGCACGCTGGGCTGGTATTCCAGAGGTCCGTGGTTCGATTCTAGGCGGAGACGGTTGCTAATTTTTCATCTCTCTGGCCTCCAGAAAATACCTAATGTCTCTACAAATTGATTAAGACAAAGCACAAGAGGCTATTTCTCCAAAAGATTTAACTTTGTAGAGGACTTTAAAAGGGATTCTGGTGAGACATGGGAAAACACGAAAATTATAAACATCCAAACCAGGTCAAACTACTGGTATTCAGTGGTCCTATCCATCCAGCCATTGGTGGGTGTCAACTGCTGTTCATAGCTCGTTCACTGTGAATTTCTTATTGTATCAAATGATTCCCAGCACAACACAGGATGACTTATATTGTTCAAGCTTCTATCTCCAAGATATAAAAGGTAAAAACGTTTACTCATTGATGATTTTCTTGCCTAAAATAGGCATATCTCTGCTTTTCTCAAAGAAATGCCTTTAGAGAGTTCTACACGTCATATATGTAGAATCTCAAAATTAAGTTACACTATAAGGTATTTCTCCCGCCGTTCTTGCTTCCTAGCACGTCATATATGTAGAATCTCAAAATTAAGTTACACTATAAGGTATTTCTTCCGCCTTCCTAGCGTGCCTTCGTGGTGTAGTGTTTCTTCACGCTGGGCCGGTATTCCAGAGGTCCGCGGTTCGATTCCCGGCGAAGGCGGTTGCTAATTTTTCATTTCTCCAGCCTCCAAAAAAAATCCCAATGTCTGTCTTTACAGTGGTGCCCAAACTAAAAGGGTTGTGGATGATGACTCTCCATACCCAGGATTTGACGATTGTCCGCTAAAAACCCCAGTCGCCCTTTAAAAGGGGGGGGGAGTATATAAGGTATTTCTCCCGCCTTCGTGGTTCTGCACGCTGGCCCGGTATTCCAGAGGTCCGCGGTTCGATTCCCGGCTAAGGCGTTTGCTCATTTTTCATCTTGCCTGCTTCCAAACAAAATCCTAATGTCTCTACAACGCCTGCGAAAAGTGTTATCAATCATATGCTCTTTTTTTGGGGGGGGGGGAACTATTGATCTAGAAATTTTCAGTTCTATCTATCATCGTACAGTCTTAATGTAGAGTCATTAGGATATTTTCAAGCAGGAGACGTGAGAAATAAGCACTGCTCTCACCGGGGACTCGAATCTGGACTTTTCAATGCACCGACTGTGCTAACTGTTACACCACAAAGGCATGCTGGAAGGAGGGAGAAAATACAAATGGTTCATTAGGTTGTAAGATTCTGTAAGTAATCAAGAATATGTGATCGATGACTCATACATTCTTGATATTCAAGTAATGAAAAAAATGTCTTAAACTTCAAAATTTGTGCATGGAAACTTGCTTGTGATATGTAGCAAAAATATATGCTCTATTTTGAAAATGTGAAGTTACAGTAGAGAAAAGCTTTTGTTTTAGTAAAAGCAAAATAATTATAAATTTTTACTATGCAACACATATGTCAAAGACAAGCATGATTGATATACACTGATGTGCAAAAATTAAGGACAAGATGGTTTTTTCAATATAACTTTGTACAAAAGCTTTCCAAATCAACACATTTAATACCGTAAGATCCCCAATACGTAAGGACATGAGTAATGTACACAACACTTACTAAAAGAGAAATCAGAGGGATAAAAAGAAGCTTTATTGAAAAAGTAGCATGGAGCGCAATGCAACTGAAGGCCGAAACATCCCTTTGATGGGTGTCCAGCAAGAAACATCCGGTCTTTAATAGGGGATATGATCTCCCCTGACTGCTAGGCAGGTTTCACAGCGTTTGCCCATACTGAGAATGAGGGTGTCAATGAGTTGTTGAGGCATTGCTGCCCATTCGTCTTGCAGCGCCAATCAAAGCTCGTTACTGGTGGTAAGATACGAGCTGCCAAGCGTCTGCCTAGAAAATCCCATACATGCTCGCTGGGATTGAGATCCGGTGATCGTGCCGGCCAATCCATACGTTCAATATCCTCACTCTCTAAGAGCTGTTCGGCAGCTACTGTGCGATGACATGGTGCATTGTTGTCCATGAAAAGGAACTGCGGTCCCATAGTGCCTCTAAACAGACGCACATATGGAAGAAGAATCTCGTTACAATAACGGGTCCCGTTGACTGAACCTGCATCGAAGATGTGAAGGTCTGTACGACTACCAAGCATGATGCCTCCCCAAACGAGAACACCACCACCTCCATACCTGTCCCTTTCAATGATGTTCGAGGGATGATTGCGGCTTCCCCGCTATCTCCAGATGAGTATGCGATGAGAATCGCTACTCAGACTGAATCTGCTCTCATCTGTAAAGAGTACTCGTCCGCATTCATTGTCTCTCCAATTCCAGTGTTCCCGGCACCACAGAGAACACCTTCTCCGATGGGCAGGCATTAGAGGTACACACCGTACAGGGCGTCGTGCAAACAGACCAAAGTCTTCTGGCCATGGTAAAACGCGATATCGGTCGTCCAGTCACCTGTGTTGTGTGTCTAGCGATTTCTCCCGCTGTCTCCTGCTTGTTTCTTCTGGCCTGTAAGGCAATATACCGGTCATCTGCGGGTGTGGCTCCTCATGGACGACCACTACTAAACCCCCGGATAGTTGTTCCTGTAGTTTGAAATTGTCTCCAAAGTCGTGAAACGATGCTGTGAGCAATTCCGAACTCTGCAGCCACACTTGTCACACTGCGGCCTTCCTCCAACTTCCCAATGATTCGACCTCGGGTAAAAGCATCCAGATGTCGTCTAACAGATTGATTATTCGCCATTTCTCGCTGAGGCAGCAACTCGGTGTGATTTTAACTGCTATACGGCGTGCAATCTCTTTGCCAGAAATACTGATCTTACACCGACAACATGCTGTATAATACTCAGACACTCCCCCATTACGTCTACCTGCATATCTGCGCATGTGCTACCATACATCACCTTACTTAATCTCCTGATTGGTCTTTCTGTCCGCTCAACCTTTTCGTTCAGCTGATATGCTAATTTTTCAACTTCGTCCTTAATTTTTGCACACCAGTGTACACAAAGCATCCTATGACTCTAAGCCTGCAGAGTATCCTATGATGGTATTGACAGTTCAAGAACACTGGCTACTTATATAAAGGCAAGAACCCCAGATGGCCAGTCATTTCCAATGAAACAGTGCAAAAATTTAGTTTCACATATAAATTAGTAACTGAGCTATAGGAAACTTGCATTAAAACCTTATTAAATTTATATCTAAGCTATAATAGATACAACTTATTCTTCTTGTTTAGACTCAGAAAATGCTGCTGCTGAATCTACACATGCATGTATAATGAATGGTTAACATTCATACCTATTTTTTTAAAACTATTTGAAGAAAGATTTAATTGCAGTTTGTTCACATACAGCTAGTGTGACATTAAGAAGGGAAAAAAAGTAGCTGTAATCAAACTTTTAGATATTTTTCTTAATATTGTAATTTATTACTGTATACTGCTTAGCTTCTTATTTACAGTAGTATCACAAGATTCAGTAAGCAAAACCATTAAAGAAATCATTTTGAAATATTTCTTGATACATTTTATCACCAATCAATGAGATTAACCCTCCAAAATCAATGAGATTAACCTGAGACTGGTAATGGTAAACGTATTGAAATATTTAAAAATTGATATTTTGTGATTTATTGGTAAAAGATATTACGTTTTTCTCATTCATATACAATTATTAGTATTTTCTGTTTTTGTAAAAAATATAACAGTTCATTAGAATTGCATAAGTTGTTTATATAGAATAAAATGCAAAATCTTTGTCAAGTTTTTCATAGCTCATCACTGCATGTAATCCACAAACAGGATAGGTCTACAAATTACATTAGTAGCAAATATGTGTTCTATAACCAAACATAGGGAAGATTTTGCAATGTTGATTACAACTAAAACCATATTATTTACAGATGCTGCAATATAAATTTTGCAATCGTATGCATGGAAGACAATTCTTCCACTATCTAGTGGTGAAGCATTTGTTGGATAGGTACGTTTGTGTACTGGACATGGAAAATTGTCATGCTGTTACTGAATAGAAATTATATTTACTTGAACATTTTATATGCCATTTCACTGATAAAGGTACATGGGTATTTTTTTTCTACAGAAACACTGTAAAAGGTATGTCAGATTTTAATACGTTATAGTTGTTATTTCTCTAAATGAAATATGATTCAGAAAAATACACATTTCCTCTCTGAAAACTGTTGTATTACCTAATAATAAATTTCTATCTTTTTTTTGGATTGATCAATATCAGAAGATGACTCAATGTTGTTCAGATGACCATGAGATCATTGACCATACACTCCGCAATCTTTTGCTTTTTGAATGTGCTTTAGACTATATTTATATGCTCCTATTGCTAATAATATCAAAACTCCAAGACTGCATTATAGCTCCTTTGATGACCATCAGCAGGGAAATTTTACTATGTTTGTGAATAGAATTGTGATACCCGGTCGATATGTGTCCTGTACCAACAGGAACACACAATGACCTTTATGGTATTATGTCAAATTTGATGAACTTTTATTTCATTTCATGTAGTAATCATTTTTTATCTGTAATATGTTACAGAATAAAACATTTTAAAACTTACAAATCATGTAATATCTGTATATTTATTAATTTCATTGTACTATAGCTCACTGTATGACTCCCTCTTGAATTTTTGTAGTAATTTAATTGATTTGATTAAAAAAACTGCACCAAATCACAAGGCAAAAATCAAATCCAAATATTGTAATCTGTTTTAGCAGAGTGAATGTACCAAGAAAACAGATAATTCACCCATTTAAATTTTTCATTCAACTCATTTAAGAAATGAAATATGCTCTTAAGTTTGTGTACGATAATTTTAATATTCAATCCTCATACCTTACCTGATTTCACAAAGTAGTTTCAATCTGAAGTATACATGACTAATCATAATTTATCAACAATTCATATAAAAGAAAATAAAAATAGCAAATTATGTATCATATTAAATACATTTAGTGCAACTTTTTGAGTGAATTTGACATCTCGTGTAATTACTCATCCGTTTCCAATTCATCAGATCTGTTTTACTTTTCGTTTCGGAACCAGACAGCAAATTTCATTTTGTAAAACCACCAAGTCATTTATCTGAACATGATCAACCATTGACTACTTTTTGAAAATAAATAAATAAATAAACTGAAAGCTTTCAGATTTTATATTATGCCCTGAGGTTTTTTTTTTTTTTTTTTTTTTAACATTTTTTGTTATCTTTATTTATTAAATATCATGTTCTTCCCACTTAAATCATAAAATTCAATTCAACAGCAATATCACAAATATTTAAAAGAGCATGTCTTTCGAATTCCCAGTACACAGTCTCGCACATTGGAGATAAAAATGTTCCCTCCTCCCATACAGAGTTGCTATTGCTCACTTTGAAATCATCGAGTTTCTTAATCAAAGACTTATAAATGCATTACAAGATATGAAATAGATAATAAAACAAATTCCAAATTAGGGCTTCCAGATGCCCATATTCTAATGGAGACATACATTATTCAAAATTTGATGGCCCTAAACACAGTTGTTTTATCACAACGTGAGAAACATACATACATTTATGCAGATTCTTCATTATTTAACTTCTTTAAATATAATACTCTAATATTTGGTGGCAACAATTGAAAAAGTGATTCACCATTTATAATGAATCAACGCAAAATGCCAAAACAAAATTAATAGCCTTTCTGGGCAAATTGCCCCTTTGAGCTAAAAAGATTATCTTCAAGAAAGCTGAAAATAAAAAAGCAGGAAAAAAAAAGATTGGCCCACTTTGAGAACAGCACATGACACTTTAGGAGACATTAATTTTTCCTCGCAAAGACCCATCCTTTAAGGAGTTGGGAAAAAAAAAAAAAAAAAAAGAGGAGGAAAAATATTTAAAATAGAAAGCAGATGTCAAATTAAGCATAGCAATGCATATCATAAAGATGAGGTAAATAAAGGTACAGTGCATGCTCTTAATAGAAAAGAAAATAATTATTGATAAAATATTGTAAGCAAAAGCTACAATATCATTTCATCAGAAGTACAGGCAATTATATAAAGCATCGGTTAGAGTAGACTGAAGGGTACCCCTTGTATTATTGCGAAGATGTTGTTTCATTTATTGCCAAGTTGTTGTTTCATTTATGTTGATTGCTGAGTAGTTGAATGTTCTGTACATCCGTAAATATACTCAGTCAGTAAATAAAGTCAAGGGAGTGAACAATGCCAAGTTTCTGCAATTCTCTGGTGATTTTTTAAGTGAA
Source organism: Stegodyphus dumicola (assembly GCF_044657685.1). Classification (NCBI taxonomy): domain Eukaryota; kingdom Metazoa; phylum Arthropoda; class Arachnida; order Araneae; family Eresidae; genus Stegodyphus; species Stegodyphus dumicola. Next base: position 181,632,126 of record NC_140768.1, read on the forward strand.
AATAGGTCAACGTGTTCATGGATAAAGAAAGTCAAGGCAGTGCACAATGCCTAGTTTGTGCAATTCTGTGATGTTTTTTTTCCATTAACAAATGTATTTGTTATACCAATGTTTTATTATAACTCTCTTGTTCTGATCATAATTTGTAATTTTTCGTGTCGCATTTATGTAGGTCAATGTGCACAAACTCTGGTATCCATGTGCCGCCAAAAATCACCAATGGGTACTCGTAAATATACTTTTACCAAAACATCACTGTGCAAGTAGTAATACTTTATTGATTATGCCAAAGCATTCAACTAGTTGATTTATACATGTATAATGGAGAGAAAATTTATGTGAAGAGGTCCTTTGCGAATGATTAGCATACTTGATATAAAATAAAATAATGGCTGATAATAGAACATCACTAATAGCACATTTCCTTAGATAACCACTCCCATAATACAAATCTATTTAAGTAAGAGGTTATTCTCTTTGGAAAGTTCGATTGCATTTTCTACAAAAAAAGCACACACTGTTTTGCATATCATTACATTCGTCCATATCTGTGTTGATAGCAAAAACTGAATCATAATATTAAATGATGAGAAATATGCCCAAGGAAATTGCAATACAGTTTAACTAAATAAATGGTTGTATAATAGAAATATAAAATTGCATGTTTCCACAGGACTTTTATTAAGAAATAAGAGCTAAAAATTCAATAATAGTGGAGAGCATGCAGTTGTCATGAAAAATTTCATTCATACACAGTTTATGAGCACTGGGTGAGACAGTTTTGAGAAATAATAAGTAAGAAAGTTTTCTCATCATCATATTCAAAGACATTTTTTTCATATTTTGTACTTGGATCTGTTTGGGAAAGTGACTGATTTTGCCATCAGTAAAAGTTATCCTGCTTAAAACAGTTTATTATTGTGTTTTCTGAAACATGGTTTCAAAATATGTATTTAGAAGATGCAGAAAATACACCAAGGAGGTTAGTCCTTATTAATTCATTTGCACTTTCATCCAAATTTTCCACATTATGAAGAATACAGCTCACCTCACGAAGATCATATTCTTTCATCGCTCTATAAAAATTCCTTAATCGCAAACTGGAATAACAGATATCATGTTTTCTGCAAGGAATAAAATTCCAAATTTTCCTCATTATGAAGAATACAGCTCCCCTCACGAAGATCATATTCTTTCATTGCTCTATAATAATTCTCTGATCACAAACTTGAATAATAGATATCATGATTTTTGCAAGGAATAAAACTTCGGCATACTTTATGAAGTATGTTTTGTGACATGCAGTTGTGAATCAGATCAAAGGTAAAATTCTTTTCATCTTACAGTTTCTAAATTCATTCATTGAAAATTTCTGTCATCATCTACACCATACGTTATTTTTTCATAATTTTAAATTCATCAAGAAAAAAATCAAATACATTGCAACATTTTGCTCACATTAAATGACATAATAATTACAACAAACGATGAGTCAATTTCCCATGTTTCTGCACAAGTGCCGATGGAACATTGACATTTTGATACACTTAAAAACTCGCAAAACATTAGAATAAATTTTTATTTCAGAGGCAGAAACAATTTAAAAAATCATCACATCTGAAATTTAGTGTCATTCACTTCACAAATGATGTTAAATTATGCGAAAGCACAGTCATTTTACGATTAACTAAATTATCAACAGAAAAAATGCGTTCAAAATTCAGTATTAAAATAGCATTTTTATAATTAAACAGTTTCAGTGCTTTCGTAAGAGGAAAAAAAACTCAGTTTTGTATCCCTGATGGTAATAGTTTTAAATCAATATGCACAAAATTTATTCATACCACTAAAAAAATTATATGAAGTGCTAACAGAGATATTAAAAATTGAAATTGTTTTGTTCTTTTATTTATAATACGTTTAGCAGGAAATAAATGTTAATTCAAAGAACACTGCAATGGAAGTTCTCACATGTCCTATCAAACTTTTGTCAGTGATTTTAACTGAATTATCACCAGAAGAAATTTATTAATAAGCGAACACTACAACAACGAATATCTAAGATATTCTTTGACTACAACAACGTTTGCACCCTAACAAGAAATCTTCGATGTTTGTTTACATCGCACGATAAATTGTTAATCTTTGCCATAATTCACCGCGAAACATGATAAAAAGCCAAATATTGTAACCCATCCAGAAGCCAGTGACGTCACGGTAAACTTTTCCGTACACCTTTGGCGTGTGTCTGTACATAATTTTGACGGACTAGCCTCTACCTTGAGACACAGTAACAGAAGACACATAAGATCAAGATACATATAATATCATGCAAAGTTATACATTAAACTAAGTAACATCATCTATTGCGGTTTCCAACATATTTATATATTCAGAAAACACCATCAGATAAAATCATAAATCCAAAACAAGGCGAGAACATATCAGCAAAAATAAATAAGTAAATAAATTACGGAGTTTTTTTATTATTATTATTAATTATTTTTTTAAAAAAAAATAAGCATTTTATTTATTTATTAAGTTAATGGTCATAATTTATTATATGTGTACTATTTTATCAATTTGAGGCACACTCTATTAATATATGCTTTTAATTTAAATAGATAGGAAATATATATTAAAGGAGCAAAAACTACAACTCTGTACATTCATTGAGGCCCGAGATCGTGTTTTTAGCTCTCGAGACATTCCTCAAAGGGGCCCCAATGGGTAGGGCTAACACTACTGATAAGGATAGCGTCCCTACGAGATAGTAACCAAAAAAGAACCACATGATTTAAAGCAATTACTAAGTATTTAATGCCAAAACATAATAAAATGAGCATAATAATAATAATGATCATAATAAGTGAATGAATTTAAAGGCACTTTAGTGACAGATATTTGATTTAGCTTAGAGAAAAGAAGTTCTACTTATCTGAACGCTCCGTCTTAGTGCTGCGAAAGATTGCAAGGAAGACAAGACCCCCCAGGTACAGGAGAACTCCCAGCTTTGAGAACGAGACAATGCAGAGGATATTCGCGAAAATTTTCTGAAATAAATGAAGATTTTCCGGAAAACACCTTTGAAAATTCAGGAGCTCTTCCAAGATCCTGCCTCCATCGTACGTGATCACAGCGCCCTCCCCTTCCGATAATCAACACAAATGTAAACAAACATCTCTTTACGACTGGTCGGAATGCGCAGAAATCACGAAAGTGTCTCTGCGCAACTAGTCGTACGTTTAGCATTTTTACCATGTTTCAGCTAAACGTCCGACGTCGTACGGGTAGACACAGCCCAAAGCGATCATCTATCTTTTTGAACAACAATCTCTCTCGTTGCCATTCCGTAACAGAGAAACTTACCTCTCATGGAGTTCGATAGTGGCGCGACACTTATTGTAGGTGGTGACAGACGTTATTTCAAAGTAATTTAATTGATAATCACTAAGGGGAAAGGAATGTTATTCACTTTTTTAGCGCTGCGAACGTGCCGCTTGCCTCGGTGATCGCGGCGCCCACTAAAATTTCTGTAAAAAAGAGTAGAAGTGAAGTAGTAAAATAGATACGATTCGGTCTGCTGTATGCATGGAGGTAGGAAGTAAGATGGAGTCGCCCTAAACAAGTTTCTCCGTACCCTGCTCTGAAGCACCGGCGATCCCTACGTGGTGACCAAAACATTGGGTCATTTACCATTGAGTTCTATGGGATTTGACGCGTTCGGGTGTAAATATTTTGTAATTACGTCGCAAATATACATATAAATGTATATATTTTCTTTTTCTACAACACTTCAGAGTCCTAAGTATGTGAAAACAACATATTTTTAAACAACATTTTATTCTGAACGGAATTAAATGCTATACTTTTCTCAGAATGGTTTAATTTGAATGAAATATTTTCACAAGTTTTCGTTAATTACATTAGAAAAAAAAAAATAAGGTAGTTCGATTTTATTCGGTTAAGGTACAAAAATTAAGATCAAAGTTTATTGTATTATTAATATTAAAATTATGCATTATTTCTTTTCTATTTATAGAGCTTCTTCCTAAAATACTTTCTTAAATATGACATGATTTTTTGGCTTCTTTTAAATCGAAAAATGTAAGTCAATTTATAATTAATGCTCTATTCGGTTCATTTTAAATTAGAGAATTATTAGGAAAATAGTATTTGACTTTCTCTGAACATTTCTGAAAGGGAATAAAATAAGTTTTTTTTTTTTTTTTTTTTTTTTTTTTTTTTTTTTTTTTTAAGTATTATTTAAAACTTGTAACTGAGTTATTATAAAATGTAAAGGGAATAATTCTTTTAATTATACTTATCAGATTTTTTTCTTTTTACCCTTCATTTCAACAATACATATTCCAAAACTCTTTATTACGTTCTTAAGTGCGCATCTCATAGCATTTGTTTTACAATACTTTTTAACAGATTGCTTTCCAATACGAACAATTCTTGCTTAAATAGTTTTATAACTTATTTGTCAACAGGATTTCAATTTATGTTTACAATTCAATATTAAGGTTATTATATATTTAGATAACATTTATAATCATTATAAATTAGATACATTTAATCATTAGATTTCTTCACAGTACTATCACAGTTGTTTATAAGTGAATAAATTCTTCATTTCAAATACATTTATAAATAATTTAATGAATATTTAAGTATTTTGTCAAAGGCAGATACATGCTTTTTGCAAGCACATGCATAAATACCCATACATATTTCCTATTTATCATTTCCGGCATGTGCAAATCTTTAATTTCTGTGCATTCACTATATTTTTCGTGTAAAGTAATTTACACTAATTTAGCATACACCCGAAAGTTTTACATAAAAAATATATATGAATATAATTTGAATGAAAATTATAAGTATTATTTTTAATACCCACTCAAAGGTCAGTTTTTCTTCAAAATTCCCCCACGATGGCATCTCTCTCTTTAGGCAGATAGCCCTTGCATGCGTTACTCTATTTAATAAAAACTTAATCTGACCTATGTGCCTAATTACAAATGTTTTAACATACATAATTTTATATTTACATTTAGCCATCAAGTTTCAAACTTTTCAAATCTTCTAGAAAATAAATTTTGGCAGATCTCTTTTAGCAATTTTCTTAAAATCTATATTTTTGTAGTGCAACAGCTTAGAATTTTATAAAACAAATTCATAATCAAAATCGCTGTTGTTAGTTATCGAAAAATAACCAAGATGTGATTTTTGCGTAAATGTCGGTAAACTATACAAATTGCTATTATCCATCCCACTATGAATGTTTCTTTCATGCGAAAGTGTCCCTTTTTCGATTTTTATGGAACTGTCGTGTGTCGAAATACTATCAGAATTTTGTCAAGCGAGCTTCTGAATGTAAACAAAAAACACCCCGTCTGGTGACCCAAACTTCAAAGCAGTGCTTCACTTCTAGCGCGGAATGGTCCCTCCTCCCTTTCCTACCTCCATGGCTGTATGAGTGAGTGATTCGATAGTCTTTACATAAACGCTAGAACTAGAGGAGAGATGGACCAGACGAAAAGAATTTTACAGGATGTTCTGCAGGTTTTAAAAATTAGTGATTCAGACTCCTTGTTAAATACGACTAGTAAGGTATATAATTTCATAATACTTTATTTCCTAAACTATGAACAGAATATTTACCTACTCTAGAAGGATTGGAAACTATTGACTAATTATTTTATGGGAGAAAAGACTGTCTGTTTAAAAGAACAATTAAGAAGTAGATTTTAAGTGACTGTTATTGGTATTTTCGAAGAATTCTGGATCTTAATTACTAGTATTTTTGATTAACGGTTAATTCTATTTCAGTAATTACTTAAACCGATAACTTCAGGGCCATGTTTCGTCATATTTTGCTTTCCAGTTTATAAAAAAAGTTGTCAGATTCGAATATTTTTGTAAACTGGCAAGCAAAATATGAATATTGTGACCGTCCAGGCATTTTATCTTCAGGTGTATTTACAGTATTACCACTGTTAAAATGTTGACAGTATCTCAGAATTGAACATCGAAGTATGGATGTGTGCTCAGTGTATTTTTTATGAAAGATTAATTTATTAAAAGAGACATTTTTATTTTAGATTTGACATGTTAAAAGAACAGGGTAGGAAAAAAAGGGTACTTAACAGTATTATTTCATCGACCATGAAAGTTGTGTAACATTGAATCATTAAAGTTGGCGAAGATCCTACACAAGTTGCATCAATTCCTACTGAATTTCGGAGGAACTGACACCTCTTTCATAAAGAATCAGTATTCGATTCACTTCACTTTTTTGTTTCATAAAAAAGCCTATCCTCGATTTCTATTTCTATATTGTGAGGCACTCGGATTTTACCAAAAGATCTCTAGAATTCTTTTGAATAAAAACTTCTTGCAATTGATTGTTCCATTCTATTACTGTTTTATGGACCATATTCAGGAGAACAGGTCATGTCCATTAACTGGTACTTTTTAGGGTGGGATCCCATAACTTCAAAAATAATCTGATGCTTGTAGTTCTGTAGAAGGCAGATGGTAAGTTTAAATATTTTGTATGAAAGATAAAAGAAAAAAAACAGCAATAACATTTCATTTATATCCATAGGTTAATATGCAAATACTGAAATAAATGATCAAAATATGATTATGGTATATATAAGGGTTTATTCAAGCAGCTTAATTTATCAGTGTACTTACGGAAATTAAAATTCATTTAACATGTTGATGGTGTCATGGATATTAATTGTTCTTTTCATGCGGTGGCACTTGAATTAGGGGTCTGTTCTTTTTGCGAATCATCCAGTTAGAGTAGATTGAAGGGTGCCCCTTGGATTATCGCTGAGTTGTTGTTTCATTTACCACCAAGTTGTTTCATTTATGGTAACCGAATATTTGATTGCTTTACAAACCCTATTATAATGTTATTGGTTGCGTGATTGCAGAAATTTGAATGATGGGACAGATTTTGGATGCAAAGTATATTCTTATTTTGTGGTTTACATGGTAAAATATCTGAATGTGGTAAGATTAATTTAAAGTTTCTGTATGATTTAAAAGAAAAAAAAAAAAAAAGCATGAATTGACTAGTGTGTAAATTAAGGTTTACTTAGTTGCCATTTTAAGTGCCCTGTTTGTAGGAAGGAACTGCGTATGGTCGAACATCGGAGGATATTTCGACTCTTATTTTTGTGAATTTATGTGGCAACACCAGTATACAGATTCTAGTTCAGATAATTTTAGGAAGTTTTTGTATGCTGTTAAGGAATTTTGTTTGACTGAAGAGAGGGAAATTTGTAAATAAGGTAAGTAGATATTTCGGTAAAAGTATATTTACAGGTACCCCTTGACGATTTTTCGCAGTAAAAAGAGGCGAGTTTTTGCAATTCTTGTTATTTTCAGGCAGCATATTTCAATGAAAATATCCATTTTGACCCCTATCTAATGCAATTTAACGATGTTTTTGCATGATATCTGTACATACGGACAGAATAAGACTCTTTTCCTTCAAAAAAATAATAAAACTGCTTTAAAATTAATTCTGAAGAGAATTTTTCGTGGCGTCTGTACGAACGTACACACGTATCTCGCATAACTCAAAAACGAGTAGCCTCAGAACGTTGAAATTTTGTATATAGAACTGCTATAACATGTAGATGTGCACCTCGTATTTTGGTTACAATCGGCCGCACCAAACATATATAAATATATTTATATATACACTGAAGTGACAAAAGTCATGGAATAGCAATGTGCAAATATACAGATGGCAGTAGTATTGCGTTGAAAATGTATAAATGCGAAGTGCTTTGGCAGGGCTTTCATTTGTGTTCAAGTTATTAATGTGAAGAGGCTTTGACGTGATTATGGCTGCACGAAGAGAATTAACAGACTTTGAACGCAGAATGGTAGTTGAAGCTAGACGCACGAGTCATTCCATTTCAGATATCGTTAGGGAATTCAACATTCCGAGATCCACAGTGTCAAGAGTGTGCCGAGAGTATCTAATTTCAGGCATAACATCCCACCATGGACAGCACAGTGGCCGACCACCTGCACTTAACGACCGAGACCAGCAGCGTCTGCATAGAGTTGTCAGTGTTCACAGACAAGCAACACTGAGTCAAATAACCGCAGAAATCAATGTGGGACGTACGAGGGGCGTGTCCGATAGGACAGTGTGGCGAATTTTGTCTTCCTTGGGCTATGCCAGCAGAAGTCATTCCATTTCAGATATCGTTAGGGAATTCAACATTCCGAGATCCACAGTGTCAAGAGTGTGCCGAGAGTATCTAATTTCAGGCATAACATCCCACCATGGACAGCACAGTGGCCGACCACCTGCACTTAACGACCGAGACCAGCAGCGTCTGCATAGAGTTGTCAGTGTTCACAGACAAGCAACACTGAGTCAAATAACCGCAGAAATCAATGTGGGACGTACGAGGGGCGTGTCCGATAGGACAGTGTGGCGAATTTTGTCTTCCTTGGGCTATGCCAGCAGAAGATCGACTCGAGTGCCTTTACTGACAGCACGACATCGCCTGCAGCGACTCTTGTGGGCATATCGGTTGGTCCCTAAACGAATGGGAAAACCGTGGCTTGGTCAGATGAGTCACGATTTCAGTTGGTAAGAGCTGATGGTAGGGTTCGAGTGTGGCGCAGACCCCATGAAGCCATGGACCCAAGTTGTCAACAAGGCACTGTTCAAGCTGGTGGTGGTTCCATAATGGTCTGGGCTGTTTTTACATGGCATGGACTTGGTCCTCTGGTGCAACTGAACCAATCATTGACTGGAAATGGATACCTTCAGCTACTTGGAGATCACTTACAGCCATTCATGGACTTCACGTACTCAAACAACGATGGGATTTTAATGGATGACAATATGTTATGTCACCGGGCCACAATTGTTCGCGATTGGTTAGAAGAACATTCTGGACAATTCCAGCGAATGATCTGGCCACCTATATCGCCCAACATGAATCCCATCGAACATTTATGGAACATCATCGAGAGGTCAGTTCATGCCCAAAACCCTGCACCGTCAACACTTTCACAATTATGGACGTCTATGGAGGCAGCATGGCTCAATATTCTTGCAGGGGACTTCCAACGACTTGTTGAGTCCATGCCACGTTGAGTTGCTGCACTTAGCTGGGCAAAAGGAGGACCGACAAAATATTAGGAGGTATCCCATTACTTTTGTCACTTCAGTGTATATTCACTCTGTTACCCGACTCAGTGATCTCAGTTTCTTTACTCTTATATGTTTGTAAACTGTGCATTTTTTGCTTTAAAAATGATTGTATTATGTTGTTTTTATCTTCCGGTTAAGGTTTTTATGCCTTTAGTAAATCTGTATGCAATATTTTTAGAATTATCAACAATTTTAAAGTTGTCTAAGTGCCGCTAAGCCTTTTTTTTTTATGGCGGCCATTGATGTTTACATTTGAAACAGGAGACTAGTGGATTTGTTGCCAATCTAGAGAAACTTAGCTTCGCAATAACAAAGATAATGCATTCATTTATTATTGCCAATTAAATCATGCTTAATTCTTTCTAGAATTTTTTCGAGGAAATAAGTGTTTAAGATTTATTTCTTAATTTTTAATATAGATATTTTGAGTTTTTCTGTAGTTTTGCCTTCTCGCGAAGTGAGAACTGAATTAATTAAATGAGAAATACTCAATCATCTGTGAAAAACTGTTTCTTTTTTGTTTTGTTTGCTTAATTTCTTTTATACATCATTCTAGCTTTATTATAGTATTTGAATAGAACATGTGGTGATGATTAGATAATTTTATTCTTTAAATGATATAAATTTTGTGCATTATGAGTTATAATATGAACGAAATATATAAGTTAACTGTTATATAATTATTGGATTATATAACAGTTAACTTAGTTTCCGTTATATAATTATTATATAAGTTAACCATTATATAATTATTAAAACTGTTAAGTGAATCTAGCGCCAGAGTGTCGTTATGGTAAACAAATACTAGAGTGAGTTTTAAAGAATGCATTTATTCTGTTGTGGTTTATACGTTGTCGGCGAAGTAGATTTAATTCAATCCAATAAGTTTAAATGAAATGCAAGAAAAAATGCATATAATTTAATATTTCATACAAGGAAGTCATGTGTACACATCAGATTTTTTTCATTTAATTAAATTTATATTATTATAGTCAGATTTATATTATTTGTCGAAGTTTCTGAAAGTACTGTAAACCCAGAAAAAATTTTACAGTATATTTATTGATGTGCATATATGAAACTAAGCAGTTCAAAGATTCACTTTTGGAATAATTTATTTATATTTCTTAAATGATTAAAATGTCTTACCGACGATAATATATACAAAAATATACGTAGCGTATTCGGAAACTAAGTACTGTTTCATTCTAGCACCGTCGCAGTGCTGTGGTAGGCGTCCCGCGTATGCGCACTAGTCTTTCTTGTTCACTGACTTTCAATTGTCGCCATTTTGGTTGCTCTATGTTGTGTTTTCAGTTTGCTGTGCACATTCAAAATGTTTAAGACAATTAGTTCTCCCGCTGACTGTGAGATTCGTGCCGTGATTAAATTTTTGAACGCAAGGAATGTTAAATCGGCCGAAATTTATCGTCAAGTGACAGAAGTTTATGGTGAATATGCGATAAGTGATGGAATGGTGAGAAAGTGGGTAAGAATGTATAATGCAGGTCGAACAAATGTCCACGCTGAGGCTCGGAGTGGTCGGCCTTCTGTTGTCACTGATGATTTGGTAAGGAAAGTTGATGAAGCAATTCATGAGAACAGACGCTTTACAATGACAACTCTTTCAGAGGCATTTTCACATTATATACATTTTCACATTATGTACTGTTTTGTTCGAAATTGTGTCTGACCGCTTGAATTATCGCAAACTGTGTTCCCGATGGGTTCAAAAAATGCTCACTGATGTTCACAAAACAAAGCGACTTGGTAGTGCCCTGACATTTCTCACACGGTGCAGTGATGAGGGAGAAAACTTTTTTTAAACCAAATTGTGACAGGTGATGAAACTTGGGGGTGTCATTTCACACCAGAATCGAAACAACAATCGATGGAGTGGAGACACATTCATTGTCCGAAAAAACAAAAGTTCAAAGTGACAGTGTCATCACAAAAAATCATGTGCACTGTCTTCTGGGATAGGAAAGGCGTTTTGCTTACTGAATTTCTTTCCAAAGGTGAAACCATTAATGCGGCACGATATTTAACAAAACTAAGGTGTGCCATTCAAAACAAACGAAGAGGAATGCTCAGTAAAGGAATTGTGTTGCACCATGACAATGCTCGGCCCCATACTGCTGGTGTCACTCAATCGTTAATTCGACAGTTTCATTGGGAGCTGTTCGATCACCCGCCGTACAGCCCGGCCTTGGCGCCGTCCGACTATCACTTGTTCCTGCACATGAAGCGCGAGCTTGGTGGCAAGCGCTTTGGATCTGACGATGACACGAAAAATGCTGTGGAGTCGTGGTTATCGAAACTGGCGAGAAGTTTCTTAGGTGATGGTATACAAAAACTGGTCACCCGCTACTATGTTGAAAAATAGTTTGACATGTATTTTCATGTAAAAATAAAATTGGATTCGAAAAAATTGTTTTACTATTTTTTTTTCCAAAATGGTACTTAGTTTCCGAATACGCATACGCCTCGTAATTAGATACTAATTATCATGATGAATGAAAACTCGCAAAGCATTCCCCCCCCCCCAAAAACTGTGTATAGACTTATTTTTTATCAACCACAGGTCGAACCAGCATCGATAAAAAGAAATTGGAAGGAAATTATTAAATTTATCATAAAGCAGCAGTTAAGAATATTAAAATATTAATTATATCAAGACTTTATTTATGATTAATGAAGTTTATTTATGGCTGACGTGTAAATGCACTGCCATTTTGAATATGTTTTCAGATAATATTGAAATACCACTGGAAGATTTCCCAGATAGTCTGTTTTCAAATTCCATATTAATTTCATTTAGATGAATAGTAGCCGATTTTTCATAATTTCTAGCTTTGCAAATGCAGAAACATGGTTTACTCGCACATAATTTCTCATATCAGTCACACTTTACATCACAGATTTTGTTTGATAACGTTATACGAAACTGGCAGGAAAGTGAGACTCTTTGGGCGCAATCTCTGGCGAAATTTCATACAAGGGGAAAGCAAGGGTCAAGTCTGTATTTAATGTGACCATACACAAAGGAAATATCCACTGACCTTATTTAAAAATTTACGCGTCTTCTGTCGAACAAAATTCCTTAACAGCATCCAAAAACCTCCTAAAATTATCTGAACAAGAATCTGTATACCGGGATTGCCACATAAATTTGAAAAAAAGTAAGAGTCAAAAATATCCTCCGAAGTGCCGGTATCCTCAGACTTTTGCCATATGCATTTCCGTCCTACAAACAGGACACTTAGTAGTGGCTACTAAGTAAACCTTCATTTACATGCCAGTCAATTAATGCTTTTTTCCCTTTTGTTCCAAACCTCACAAAAAACTTCAAATTAATCTTACCACATTCAGCCATTTTGTCATGTAAGCCGCAAAATAACGTACTTCCGACACACACTTTCCAAATCGTTTCCCACAATTCCAATTGATGGCAATCACACAACCAATTACGTCATAATAGGGATTCTATAACATTCAACTACTCAGGTTGCTATAAATGAAACAACAACTTAGCGATAATTCAAGGGTCGCCCTTAAATCTTTTCTAACCAAAATGGAATATTATGTATTTTTTTTTATAAGCGGGGCCCATCGGTGAAGCATGCCGGCCAGCAGAACAATCGAGTATGACCCACCGTTGGGTCATGCCACCCCACAGAACAGAGGAGCGTGACCCATCAGTGAGCGAGGCCGGCAGCAATGTGTTAAATGAGTATTTTGATGAGATAATTCAAAAACCATCAGTTGTGAATTTTTGTGTGCAATGAAATGAAGCTTCTAACTTGAGTTGATTTGTTTGATTATAACAAGAACTGAAATGTTATTTGCCTGAGGGATGCATTTGTGGAGGACTGTCTAAGGGAAGTTACTCACATCCATGTTACACATGGGGAAAACTACAAAAATGCATATGTAACAGCCTGTTTGCCGGGATTTCAACCTGTATCAAACTATCAATTTTCAGCAACTTCACTGCTCAGCCACTTATGAGCCTCATCTAATTTGAGTACAAATATTTACATTTATGAAATTTAAATGGTAAAATAGAAAACTTTTAGATCATGTGCCAGAGTATGAATACATATATGTTTAGTGGATCATTTTGAAAAAATAATTAGTGATTGTAAATGTCACTCAAAATGCTGTGAATTTCATGAAACCTAGAAAGAGATAAATTAAATAGAATTAATATCCTGTATGGCTAAGCTAAAACTGAACAGAAAGAACAAAGTAATATATTTTAAAAACATTCGAGTCAAAATTGAAGTGGAAATAAATTAATATAATAAAGGAAAATTCACACAGTATTTAAAAAAAATCAAAAATTCTTTGGCAGAAAGAATTTTCAACTCTTTTTTTTAATATTGCGAATTTTCCTAATGAATTTACCAAAAAGTTTGTGAAAAAGTAAATAACAACAAACAAAAAAATTATCGATGCCTTTTAAATCACTCAACTGAACTACAAATTCTCCAGATGAATGAATATGATAATTTTAAAACTTAACAACTATTTATGAGTAAGTTAAAATACAGTCTTAAATTTGTATTGCTAACATAAACAACATAAAAAAAAAAAGCCGAAAAACATTGTATTCTCAAGATTCAGTTCCAATAACAGAAGAATACCTTTTTTATTAAAAGGAAACTTTAACGTATTGTGGTTATTGTTTTTAAGTTCTGAAATAAATTTGTGTTGACAATGACTAACTATGAATAAATATTTTTTACTTGGAGTTTGTTATTGTACCTTAAAAATTAAATATTCATTCAATTAAAGAACCCCTGTGACGACTACATTTTTTTGTTACCAAGCTCACCAATTGTAATGGTTTTCGCAATAGCGGTTAAACATGATATAAAGGGTATGTAAATCAAATTTAGCGTTTTAAACATATTCAGTGCATAGCATGATAATAAGCATATGCAAGTTAAATTTAACTAAAAATTAGCTGATTAAACATCTTAAGCACATATAAGTCTAATGTAACTCATTAAACATGATAAAGAAACATGAAGTACATAGCTTATTTTGTGGTTTGCAGGGTAAAATGGCTGAATTTGGTAAGGTTAATTTGAAGATTCTACGATTTGGAACAAAAGGGGAAAAAAGCATTAATTCACTGCTGTGTAAATGAAGATTTACTTAATAGCCATTATAAGTGTCCTGTTTGTACGAAGGAAATGTGATAGTCGAGCGTAAAGAGTGTTCAGATGGCTTTGAATAGGTTTGTAGCAAGAAAGGTTCAAATGGTCAATATATAAAGCATTCTATTGGAAAGGGAACATGGTTTGAGAAAAGTTTTTGCATGCTTTTGAGGAATTTTGTGTGCCATAGACTGAAGACACAGAAATTTCTAAAAAAGGTAAGTGGATATTTCCTTTGTGTAGTGCGTAGATGTGATAGTAGTGCATAATTTTTAAGTGAAAATAAATTGATGTGTTCATGGACAAAGTCAGTGTGCATTGCCGTGCTCCTGCAATTCTCTGATGATTTTTTAAGTGAAAATAGGTTGATGTGTATATGGATACCAAGCTTGTGTAATTCTTTGACTCGTTATTTTGGCTTTGTGTAATGGTGTGAAAATTTTTGGCGGCACATAGACACCAAGTTAGTGCATTTCTTTGACTTGTTATTTTGGCTTTTTGTAGTGGAAATTTTAGCACAAAAATCACTGCTACACAAACTCAAGATAACAAGTCGAAGAGCTGCACTAACTCTGTATTCATATACCACTTATAAAAAAATTTTAAAAGAAAAAAAAACTTGTATACTTATATCCAACATTTCATTTCTTTTTTCAGAAGATTTTTATGCCCCTCCTTTTTTTTTCAAAAATATGAGCCATTAAGTAAATTGCCAGGGACGTATTACCATAAAAAGATACAATATTTAACTGCGTTTAAAATTTCCATGAGTGGAATTTCCCGTTATGTTTAGCTTCATGCTGAAATAGCTGTCAGAGTACATGGTGGGCTAGGTTTTTGTTTGAGGTCCACTTTTTGGTAATTTCACTTTCAGAGGATGCCATGTTCAATTCCTCTGAACTGGATATATGCACCAGTTGCCGAATTAATGAAATTTGTGAAGTTATTAACAGTTACCCATGCCTACTTATCAATGTCCATGTCTGCCTAAGAATTAATATGTCGACCATTTGCTGCATCATAATACCCATGCCTGCCTAAGACTATTCATCAGTCATAGTAGTTGTTCCCTTTGCCACACGCTTCTTAATCAGTCGTCAGTCGTATTAGAATTTTCACCCATCTATTGTTTGCTGTTAACGTGTTTTTGATAAAGGCAATATGCTTCTAAGATACTCTACTGCAAACAAGCATCTGTCTGCGACAGCTTCTTTAATTAAACAAAATAATTCCATCTATTCATTGTTAAAAAAGTCAGAAAAGATAACATGGAAATCAACAAAATAATAGTAAATAAGTGAAGAATAAATGACATCTGTAAAGAAAATGATAGTGTGATGCTACAACACGCAAAATTATGAACAGCCATGTAAGGAACCAAAAACAATATAAGAAGAATGGTTGCTATCTCCAGTGAATCCATCGACTTAACCAGGTCTGAACTATTATTGCCGTTGTTGGCATTTACATTTACCAGTTTCTCTGCAGAAGTGTTTTAAATATTTTCTATGTTGAGTTTATTATTATTATTTCTATGAAGAGTTTATTACTATTATGTATTATTATTATTGTGCCTCTGTATGCTTTATCTTCTTCATAAAAAAGTCTGTGCCTGTACTAGTTTCTTGTATATAATATAAATACAGACCAGTTTCTGTTAGAGAATCCTCCACAAAGACATTCTTCCATGAGAACAGATGATCTTACTGTGCTTCATGTTAAATAATTCAGTTATATTTGCATTTGGAACAATTACTTCTCCAAGAGCAGATAGACTTAGTATGCTTTGCCTTAAATAATCCTATTCAGTTTTCATTGCACCTGACAAAAGAACCATATTTGTCAAATATCTGAATGTTTCAGAACTACAAAAATACGTTTTCATGTAGTTTTGCTTTTTTACAAAAATTTGAATATTAGTTTACAGTCTAAACTCATCTCTGGCATAATCATATATCATTTATATTGCACTGTTTTCTAAAAGGAATTAAAAATTTAATATTTATGTAATCAAAGTTATACTGAATATTTACAAATTCAAACACTCTTGGAGCTCTGTTTCACAAAAGTCAAAATTTCACTTGGTTTTAGGCCCTTTGGTAATCAAAGAAGTACGTGCAGAACATTGGTAACTTGAATGGGTTCAGATGTGTTGGCTATAAGATGTGTCTATGGTTAACCTAATATTTAATATGAATAAGAGCGTATTTCCCTTGGGAAGTCTTTAATGAAGGTATTATACAAATAGCCATAATATGTTTAGCTATAATCAGAACAATCCAGTTTAGCATGTTTTTGTATGTGTGATCACCTGTATTTGTTTGCCATCATTTTAGAGACATATATACTTTTTTCCTACTTGCATGCCAATTAGTGCAAGATTTTAAATGTTGCAATTAACTTATCAAGTAACATAAAATATGAACTGCCTTAAATTGTGATGTATATAAGAATTAAATATGCATATAAGAATCAAATTTAGAACTCTGAAGTGTATCCTTTATGTATAATTGTATAGTTAATTTTTGACACCTTATTTTAAACTTCAGTACAAATATGTAAAATATTTCTGCTTAGTGTTGTAAATATAATAGACTTAAATGTTCATTTTGTGTGCGCAGTAAAGAATATAATGACAGGCAGTTATTTTTATAGTGGCTTCTTGATACAGTCAAAAGTCTTTAATCCGGACTCGTCGGGACTTTGGCGATTCCAGATTATCGATTTTTCCGGATTATAGATCATCGGTTTAAATCTGGTAAGATGGCATGCAGAAATTATAAAATTAAAAATATGAAACCGTAATTTATAAAATAATGAGCAATTATGATCTAAAGGGTATCAAAATTTACAAAAAAAGAAGCTTAATATTTATTTGTTTACTTTATTAAACATTTCTTTCAAAGCGCGCATGTGTAAAGCATACCTTACGCATAGCCGAAATTAGAAAATTGCAACCAGAAAACTATTTGATTTGTATCCGTGATATTTATAACGACAAGGAATTTGATTTAAATCATATGAAAGACGGAGTACATCGAGATGAAATACTACATTTAGTAAGGAATTATAAGCCGAATAAAATAAAAACATCTGCCCTGAAGATAACGATAGTGCTGACAGATCAACTTCCAGTTCATTGAGCGCCGCAACGTCCCCCCCCCATGCAGAGCAGCGTGAAATTGATAAACAGATTTCGGAATGGTTAGATAAACAAAGGATATGCCTTTATCCATTTTTTGTAGCAATTCATTTTTTGTTTGATGGACATCGAAACATACTTTCGTTTTCTAGATCCTTTGGGAGCTCCAGCATCGGAAATTCTATTTGACATAATCGAAAGTTCAAGCTTACTTTTATAAAATTGCTCTTACAGTCTGCAAAAAATTATAAGCCGGATCCAGTTCGAAGATTAAGGAACAACGCAATCATCAACATTAACTGAAATAGATAATTTTAGCTTATACCGTCCATTATACATTAAACGCGCACGCGAAAACGTATTCTGCGCTTGCGCAGACGCATATGCGCAGTCATAAATGTCTTGCGCGCACGCGTAAAACGCCTATGCGCATGCATCAACGCGGCGCATGCGCAGAAAGATTTTAGCTTTGAGGTCCGTATTATAGATCATTCCGTATTATGGGTGTTTGAATTAACGACTTTTGACTGTATTTAACTATCTGAAATATTCATGAATAAAATTTTAGTCAGTATTGTCACTTTGTCACTAGTGCTGCCACAAATCTTGTTAATAAGAACTTGCTTCAGTAGATCTAAAACTAAATGTAAGTCTGTATCATATTTACTTACATACCCCTTTCCTTTTTCTATTAGTTTTACCAATGGAAAACAAAAGTTAAAAAATCTGATGTGTACACCACATGACTTCCTTGTACGGAATATTAAATTATACTAATTTTTTCTTGCATTTCATTTAAACTTATTGGATTGAATTAAATTTACTTCACCGACTGCGCATAAAACAAAATAGAATAAATGCATTCTTTAAAATTCACTCTATTTGTTTACATAGCAACACTGGCGCTAGGTTCACTTAACAGTATTATATTTCATTCATATTATAACTCGGAATGCACAAAATTTATATCATTTAAAGAATTATCTAATCGTTGCCACATGATCTATTCAAATACTATAATAAAGCTAGAACGATGTATAAAAGAAATTAAGCAAACAAAACAAAAAATAAAATTTTTTCACAGACGATTGAGTATTTTTCATTCAATTAATGCAGTTCTCACTTCGCGACAAGGCAAAAATACATAACTCAAAATATCTGTATTAAAAATTACGAAGTAAATCTTAAACTTTTATTTCCTCGAAAAAAAATTCCAGAAAGGATTAAGCATGATTTAATTCACAATAATAAATGAAGGCATTATCTTTGTTGCTGTGAAGCTAAGATTATCAGATTGGCAACAAATCTACTATTCTGCTGTTTCAAATGTAAGCAAGCAATGGCCGGCATCAAAAAAATTATTAGGCTTACCGGCACTTAGCACTCCGTCGGGCGCGTCTCGAATCTTGCGGCATCGGGCGCACTGTATCTGTCATATACATCTCTATTTTTCGTGTTTTCTGGTGATCTGTATTACTTTAAATCTTCTATTTTTATTCTTTTTAGGTCCAGGCTTTCACACCCATACCTTTCTTTCTTTATTTTTAAATTTTTTATTTATTATTTACAATCACTGTTGCACAGGTTAAAATGCCGTTTATAAACACACACAATGGAACATTTTAATACAGTTGAAAAAATTATTAATTCACAAATAATTAATATCACATAAAAATACATAATGTAAAATGACAAAATAAATTAGTTATACTTTAATTAGATTCTAAATTTAAGTGTGGTTTTCATTTGAACATTTGTGACATATCATTACTTCAAGTTCCAAACAAAAATATTCAGCACATCTTATGCAGGAATATTAGGTCAAATTTGTTTGACATGTAGAGCACCTTTTGCGTTTCTTTTGGTTATTGGGAAGCTTTTGCTTTTTTCCCTTCTTCAGCAGTTGGTCTGTAGGTTCGAAGTTTCATTTGCAAATCCTTCGATAAATTGGGTTTATTCATGCGCCTAACAACTTCTTCATTGCATGCTTTCACCAGTATTTTCAAATAATCTCTCCTGTTCTGAACAGTATTCTGGTTTCCCAAAAATACAACTAGTCTGTTTATAGCTGAAATATTTAGCATCGAATAAAATACTATCGCCATCTCCTTGTATTGCAAGCGCAATTATAAGTTAAACACATCTTATTCTGAGCATCAACACCGCATTTTGTATCATGTATATTATAAAATGTGATTATATCTAGCTTTTTTTCATCTCCAGTGTCTGCATCTATAGCATCATCTAAGTGCATACTTGATACAAGCAAAACATATTTGCCTTTTTTCGGTACATATGAAACTAAAGTGCAGTTTTTAGAAAAACCAAATAAGCTTGAATGTACTTCCTTTCCTTTAGATTTCGCAAAACAGGGAGGTATTTCTTTTTTATTCTTTCTTATTGTTCCAACGTAAGAAAGTTTTTTATCATTTAGGGCTTTTACAACATCAATAGAGGTAAACCAATTATCTGCTGTGATATTGCGACCGCTGTTGAAAATTGGTTCAGATAATCGCAGAACAACATCTAATGGGGAATTATTGATACTAAATTGACCTTCAGGCTATTTTCCGGCATATATTTCTAAATTCAATGTATAAAGCATTTTAGCATCAACTGCTGGAAAAATTTTAATGCCATATTTATTTGGTTTTGATGGAATATACTGGCGAAAAGGGCATCTTCCTCTAAAACTTTCTAATTTTTCATCTATCGTAACATTTTGTCCCATGCAATAGTTACTCTTACATTTTCCCACAAATTTCTCAAAAATTTCTCTAATAGGTGCTAATTTATCTGTTCTCCTTCTCTCGTTCCTCGTCTCTTTATCATCAAATCTACAGTATCTTAGAAGAAATTTAAATCGCTTCAGACTCATTACTGTTCTAAACATCTCAATACCCATTCCATCAGTAGACCACAGTTCTTCCAAAAGACAAATTTTTCTTTCCCCCCAAAAAAATTCTTCGTTTTGCATCGATTATTTGGCAAAACGCCAGCTAAAAGTAAACTTATAAATGCTTTTATTTCAATGATATCTGTTAGTCTTGCATCTCTTTTTCTACTAAATAGATCAGAAATTGTAGAAATGTATTTGTTAGTGTATTTCACAATTATTTCCAATATTTCATCAGGGGAAAAAAAAAAAAAAAAAAAAGTTCCAAGAGTCGTATATAGTTTTATACCTTTCGCATTTCCGATTACTCCAGGTTTTTTTTGTGGTAATATTCTGCGATCTAACTTTGACATTTTTTCTTCTGCCCGATTTCGCCCATTTAGTACTTTTGTCTTTTCCTACATAAAAATCACCATTGTTAGCATCATCCTCAAATTCTGAGTCATTATAATCACTTTCAATACTTTCAGAATCCACTTCAAATGTTTCTAAAATATCCACTTCTTCATCATCACTTTCATCAAATTCTTCAGCATTTAATTCCTCATTTCCATCACTAAGCAGAATATTATGGACTAGTTCAAGGTCTTTTTGATTATTCAAATCTAAAAAGCGTTTAACACTCATCATGGGAAAAATAAATAAAAAATCTGCAAGAAATCTCGATACGTCCATAAAGCTTAAGGAGAAAAACATTATCTGGCGCGTGTATCTGACAGATACAAATTTTCAAATAAGCTTAAAAACAGGAAGTACTCCTACACTGAACTGGTTGTTACTGCATTCCAAAGGAGGAGGTGGCCAGATTTACAGATAGTGATAAGGTCAAGGTCGTGAGAAGAAGTTTAAGGGGACAAAAACAGATTTTGGCATGCCTGTATCTGTCAGATCAACACGCCCGATGGAGTGTTAAACAACTTTAAAATTGTTGATAATTCTAAAAATATTGCATACAGAATACTGAAGGCATATAAACTTTACTAAAGACATAAAAACCTTAACTGGAAGATAAGAACAACATAATTCAATCATTTTTAAAGCAAAAAATGTACAATTTACAAGCATATAAGGGTAAAGAAAATGAGATCACTGAGCCGGGTAACAGAGTGGATATATATATATATAAATATATTTATATACATTTGGTACGGCCGACTGCAACCAAAATAAGAGGTACACATCTACATGTTATAGCAGTCCTATATACAAAATTTCAACGTTCTGAGGCTACTCATTTTTGAGTTATGCGAGATACTTTCGTACATAGTTTTGTACAGACGCCACGAAAAATTCTCTTCAGAATTAATTTTAAAGCAATTTTATAATTTTTTTGCAGGAAAAGAGTTTTTCCTCTGTCCTTATATGCAGATATCACGCAAAAACATCGTTAAATTGCATTCGATAACGGTCAAAATGGATATTTTCGTTGAAATATGCTGACTGAAACTTTTCGCGATTACAATACTTCCTTTTTACTTCGTACAAGGAAGTAAAAATACATACTACAATATTTCTTCAAGAGACAGCTTAAATTATAAATACTAGCACATCAAAAAGTGCACAAGGCTTTCTATTATTATTATACAGTCAAAAGTTATTAATCTGGACACCCATAATACAGACCTCAAAACTACAAACTTTCTGTGCATGCGTCAATGCATTATGCATTGACGCATGCGCACACACATATGCGCATGCGCATAATACATTTACGCATGCGTATTTAATGTATAACGGGCGGTATAAGCTAAGCTAAAATTATCTAATTATCTGTTTCAGTTAATGTTGCAGATTGCGTTGTTCCTTAATCTTCGAATTGGATCCGGCTTATTAATTTTTGCAGACTGTTAGAGCAATTTTATAAAGGTAAAGTGGAACTTTTGATTATGTCAAATAGAATTTTCGATCTGGAGCTGCCAAAGGAATCTACAAAGGGAAAGCATGTTTCGATGTCCATCAAACAAAAAGTGAAATTGCTGCAAAAAATGGATAAAGGCTCCTTTGTTTCTCTAACCATTCCGAAATCTGTTTATCAATTTCGCGCTGCTCTGCGCGGTTTGGGAGGGGGGAATGTCACGGCGCGCATTGAACTGGAAGTTGATCTGTCAGCACGATCCTTATCTTCAGAGCAGATGGTTTTTATTTTATTTGGCTTATAATTCCTTACTAAATGTAGTATTTCATCTTGATGTACTCAGTCTTTCATATGATTTAAATCAAATTCCTCGTCATTATAAATATCACAAATACAAATCAAATTGGATTGTATTGGATTATTGTAATTTGGCACAAAACCTGTCAAGGTTATCTGCGCCAGACAAATGGTAACAATGCAATTAGTCATTTGTAAAAACTTCCAGCTTAGGTATAAAGAGACAGATTACAATCTATGATAAAAGCTGATATCTTTTAAAAAACAGGTTAAAGTCTATTATAAAAGCCAATATCTTTTAAAAACAGAAACAAATTACGATGATGTGTTTTTCCAATTAAATTTCCGAAGTCCAGTTCTGAACAATTAAAATGTTTTTGGCGAAAATAATTAAAACTCTGGCATTTCACCAAGATGTGATGGACTGTCAGATCTGCATTGCAGTTTGGGCAGCTGGGATTCTCTTCTCCCTTCAGAAGATATTCGCGGGTCAGGCGACAATGGCCAATTCTCAGTCGAGTCAAGAGGACATCCTTCCTTCTATTAGCCATACATGGCCAGTATCCAATGGTGGGTTTTACATTTCTCAGCTTGTTATATACTTTGTCATCCCATTGCTTCTGCCATTTGCTGAGGATTTTGCTTTTGACAAACCCTTTGATGTCTGCTAGTGGAATCTGAAGATTGTACATTGTGGTTGCAGTTTTAGCTGCAATATCCGCCAATTCATTCCCCTTAATGGCAACATGTCCAGGGATCCACGAATAAAGAATCTGGTATCCCCGAATTTTTAAAGAATGATTCAACTTCAGGATTCTGGTTGTAACTGGGTGAGTACATTGAACGTGATTTTCCAATGACATTAAAGCACTCATGGAATCTGTGTAGATAATAAACTTTATGTACTTTTGTTTTGAAAGGTAAGTCAAAGCCAGATGGATTGCAGTAAGCTCAGAAGTAAGCACAGAGCAAACTGTATGGAATCGAACCCCTACTATTGTTTTCTCTGTGACGAAAGCGGCACCAACATGATCCTGGGATTTTGATCCGTCTGTATATAGAGGGATCTATATCCTATATTTGTTTCTATGTTAAAAAAAAATCTGCTTGTAGATGATTTCGTTAGTTTGTGATTTACTCCAGTGTCGAAAAGTATCCAGAGAATGGATTCTCCAATCCTCCCAGGGAGGAATTCCAAAAAAAATCCTCCACCTGTATATCTATATTAGACAATACAAATCAAATCAAATAGTTTTCTAGTTGCAATTTTCTAACTTCGGCTATGCGTAATGTATGCTTTACGCATGTGTGTGTTGAAAGAAATGTTTAATAATATAAATAAATAACTATTAATTTTTTTGTAAATTTTGATACCCTTTAGATCATAATTGCTCTTTATTTCATAAATTACGGTTTCATATTTTTAATTTTATAATTTCTGCATGCCATCTTACCAGATTTAAACTGATGATATATAATCCGGAATCGCCGAAGTCCCGATGAGTCCGGATTAAAGACTTTTGACTGTACTATGTATTTCAAAGGACTTTTTTTATTTAAATAATATTCTTTTTACTTAAACAAAATATTTTACTATCTGGACACACATTTTACAGTTTACTATAAATCAGAAGTTTCTAAATCATATGCTGAAAAACCTAGAAGGAAAATCACGCAAAGGAGAGGAATGTACTAGTAAAGTAGATGTTAAAGATATAGTTATATTACTATATAAAAAAAATTGAGATTTATTCATTTTTTCAAAATGTTTATTGTATTTTTAAGTAAATTATTCAGCTTATTTATCTGTTATTTAAAATATTTTAATTTGCTAGAGCATATTATTGTACTGTGGGTGATACGTAATCATATTTAATGACTTCTTTATATTTCTAGTGCTCTAATTTTTAACTTACTATAACCACATTGCTTGTACCTAAAAGTAAGTAACTTTATCTAGCTGTTGAAAATATGTAAAATTAGCCACTTTGCTTTCCTCTGAGAGTTTGTATTAATGTATACTTTATATAAAGTCAATTTGTAGGGCATCTGACATAGGCCCTTCTCTTGGACTAAAAAATATAAAATTCATGTTGAATATAAAATATTACTTATAATGATTTTTTTCCCTCAGGGTGTTATCTTAAAAACCAAAGATGGACATGAAATAAAGAGTTTTATTCCTGCAGCTACTTATATTGGACAGCTTGTATCTCAAGAGGATTTTACAGGTGAATATACTTATTTCTTTTGTAGAGGCATTAGGTTATTTTGAAGCAGGAGACTTGAAAAATGAACAGTGCCTTCACCCAGACTCAAACCTGGAGTTCTCGAATATGCTCCGAGTATGCTATCGTTACACCACGAAGGCATGCAGAAAAGAGGGAGAAAATACCTTATACTTTGATTAACATAGTTAGCAAATCGGGTATAAATATTTTAAAATTTACCTTTTTTAGAAACAGTCAACCTTTTTGAATTACCAAACTAATAATAATGAAAAATTATATGTAATCTGCAAATTTATCCAAATAAGAATATCCAGTACAGTACAAAGTCCATTATCCGAATGGTCTATAATCCGGACCTCGGAGCCATGCTTACCCATGCACGTTTAATGCGCGCATCCGCTACACATGAGCGTAAAGCCAGTAAAACGTTTACACATGCGTGCTTCCGATGGTGAAGAAAGTGATAAAGAGGTTATTGAAAATGAAAAAATTTCGATTGACAAGTTAGTTTTTATTCTCAACACAGCAGTTACAGGATTTGAACAGTGGAACTTTGTAACTGAACAAGAAATTATGTCTGTTTATAGAAGAGAGAATTAAAGAGAAAGTATTAGCACAAAAAAATGAAGCAACTTAAAACAACTTACATTGAAAGAAATGTTTAATAAAGTAAACAAATAAATATTAAGCTTTTTTTTTTTTTTGTAAATTTTGATACCCTTTAGATCATAATTGCTCTTTATTTCATAAATTACGGTTTCATATTTTTAATTGTATAATTTCTGCATGACATCTTAGATTTAAATTGATGATCTATAATCCAGAAAAAAACCCTAATCCGGAGTCGCCGAAGTCCTGACGAGTCTGGATTACAGACTTTGTACTGTAGTTTGTTTTTGAAGAACTCATAATATATTATGCATTTAAATATTTGTAAAACAAATAATAAGACAAACCTAAATTTTTGTCATGTTCTTTCGGCAAAATAATAACTCTGCTATCGGGAGCATGTAAATTGAGAATATTCGGTTTCTATCCTTGTTAATTTTCTTTATTTTAAAAGAAAGCCAAAAGTACCAATTGCAGTAGGGGTAATCGAGAGATTTATAATACATTCCGGAATTTCTCAAGAACCTTTATAATAAGAGCCAACTGAGTACCCCCCAAAAAAGTACGAAGTTCGCAAAATCCCACTTTTAAATAAGCTAGTACCATTGAAACAACTGTTACGCTTCTCAGCCAATGAGAAAAATCCATTGAGAAAAGATTTGTGCATTTTCATGCTTATCAGACCAATTGAACTGAAATGAGGTCTTGTCTGATGAAATCACTTACTTCTGTTGCAACAAATCCATTGCCAAATAACATTGTCACCAGTAGAAACTGATGAATTCTCTTAGCTGATTTCATAAAGTTGTGACAATTCAAAAACTTCATTCTGATGTGACCTCATCACACGTAATGACAGTGGGCAGGGATTGATACAAAAGAAAATTAAAATATTACTTATCTTATAGGCTTAGAAAAACTAATAGGCACTGTGGCACATTTTATAGAAAAGAGAGAAGAAGGAAGCTGAAAGAAAATAAAAACTTCACAGTTCTCATGAACAATTTATATATATATATATATATATAAAAGAATATTCTACTCTCATAGTTTTAGAATAAGCTTTACTAATTTTATTGGATATGAAGATGGTCACCATGACAGCAGTGCAGAATTAGAAGCAGCAGAAGACAGTTCGGATTCACTGCCCAATAACGTAATTTTTTCTTCGGATGAGACCATGGGTTCTAGAATCTGATCTTGCAGAGGCTTGTCCTGGAACATCACAGAAAACCCAACTTTGATTTACTGTCAGTGATGCTGCCACTTTGCCATCTACTTCTTGGAATCATTGAAATTTTAATGGAGATGGAACTTGTGTCTCTGAGTGAAAATTTTTAATTTCCTACTAGTGAAACTGGTAGACGATTTAGTTATTCATAATTTTACAAAATTATTGAAAAATGGTAAAACAATTTAACAAACTTCGCTTTTATATTCTGTTTCATCAGATGCTGCCTTTTACTTTCATATAAATTATTTGGAAGGTCCGCAGGAGATAATATTCAGCGTATTATTCTTGGGTATAGGGACTGATGTCATTGCTCTCAGTATTTTGCTAGACATGAGAATAGTGCAAAATATATGGAATGTGTTAAAACTTATTGGGAGCTAAAAACATGGGATCTGTTAAGCAAAAATAGCACAATAGATAGAGAGCAACAAAACTTCTTTTGTTGGGAAAGAAATGATGGAGAAGGCAATAATTCAAAGCTATATCCCCTCCCCAAAAAAGGAAACTTTTTAAAAGCAGTGGAAATGATAGCCAAATTCTATACTGTTTTATTTGAACACATAAATAACATCCAAAAACTCTTCGGAGAAAAATAGTTATTAATTAAAAATTTAAAACATAAGGTTTGTAAAAAAAAAAGGGGGCTCCCAATTTTAATTTGCGTGGTGCAACTGATGGTCTAGAATCAGCCCTATACACAGCTGTTTCTGAGCTACACAGCTGTAAGAAAGTTTTGAGGGAATACTAGTAAAAAAATATTTAGACAAATTTAAAATTCACTTCATAGGCAATAAACAAATGATCTTTTTCATTGGGGTTATATAATGCAAGTATCCTCTTTTTATCCTCTAATGCTGATTAAGCATTTGTTCAGAATGGCCAAATCTGTCAGTCATTTAGCTATCTCATCACAAGAACGTTGCCACAGTACATCATAGGTTACTACAGATGGGAGAAAGGGAAATTCTGCACCAGTTTTGATGAAAAACTCCCAGAGCATGGATCTCAGGATCTGCCATCTCTCTTCTCCTAATACCAACCTATCAAGGAGATGCTTAGCATGACAGTATTTAGATTGCCTCCATGCCGCAAAGATACCGTACACTTACCAATGTAAGATGACAGTTTCAGTATAAAAGTAACCAATCATTACAAACCTAATGATAAATTTAGCATTAGTGTATTTTATATGCTTTTGAATGCGGTATACGCTCTGTTAACTGAAAATTTTTTACAACTGAAATGGACAATAATTTTTATTTTTTCCATTAATTTCTCAGAAACTAATAATTAAGATTTATACAAAACTTTTTATGATATCAAAGTATTTTTAAAATGATAACAAAAAAAGACATACATGGAATTATCTATAAAATATGTTATGTCAAGAATAAATATAGAATTCATAACCCTTATGACATTTTCCTATTATCCATACCTAGTAGTTTAATATTTTTTATTTTCAATTCTTTAGATATTTTTTGTTTTACCTGTTGATGTTCCAACGTAGCAAAACAAAACCAAAGGGGAAAAAAAGAAAAACTTGTAAATTCAGCAAGACTAACAAATAAAAACTGCATGTGTGTGAAATTAATGTGCAAAAAAATGGTGTAAATTATATTTAAATGTAACTTTAATCATTTTTCTCTTAAATCTCTTATAATGTAAAAGAAAAGGGAAAATTAGCAATTACTGAAAAGTTTTTTTTTTTTTTTTAATTTGTAAGTTAGCATAAAAAATCCTAGCACTGGCCCACATAGATACCACCAATGTTTCACCTATCATAACCAATATGGATAAGACCTGGAGCACTGATATTTGCATCTGGGATACAATTCCTAAGTTGGAATGCAGTAATTGCACGAGTTTCATTTTTGTGTTTTTCTCTGTGTGCTTTGTAAATGTGAGATGATCTTTCGTAGAAACTACTTTTTCCCAAAGCATATAGGTGTCATACACTTTATCATAATAATTCATCTCCATATCTACTGCTAATTAGAGTATTAATTTAATCACGGCATGAGTTTCAGTGAAAAACTTTGGGGGATTTTCTGTGATTTCACTAATATGAAATTTTTCCATGTTTATTAAATAAATTCAGGATTTCCAAATGTTTTCATGTTATTTTCTAATTTCTGTTATAATTATGGGATTATATTTCTTATGTAAATAGTTTTAATATTTATATTAATTAAATTTTGTATAAAATATTAGATTTTCCTGAAGGGCAGTATTTGCAAAGTATTCATGTCAAAAACCAATTTTTTTTTTTTTTTTTTTTTTTTTTAAATTTTCAATAACAGAAAACTTGAAATTCTAAACTAGTTTTATCCATGTGTCTTCAAAAAAATTACTCTCTTTTATTTTTGAAAATTAAGAGCATTGGTCTGTTTAGCCATCCTCAGATGTAATGGATTTTTTATCTCTTAAGTCTTTGGACATTTTAAATGGTGCTGATGATTTGTCTGTTTTTAGCCACATTCATATGTTTAAAGTGAGAGCAAACTATCTTTGCGCTGTACATACACACACACACACAAAATAAATAAATAAATAAATAAATAAATAAATAAATAAAAATAATAAAAAAAAAAATAAAAAAAATCTGAAATGTTTCAGATTTTAAATTACGTCCAAAGGGGCGTTTTTTAACATTTTGTGTGTTACCTTTCTTTATTAAATATCATGTTCCTCGCACTTAAACCATAAGATCCAGTGCAACAGCAATATCGCAAGATAGTTTTAAAACGAGCATATCTTTAAAATTTCCGATACAGAGACTCACGCGCTGGAGATAAAAATGTTTTTTCTGCACAACGTTGCCATTGCTCGCTTTGAAATCCTTGAGTTTGTTAATCAAAAATTCGTCAAAGTTTTAAAAAATAGGAAATCGATCATAAAACAAATTTCAAATTTCAAATTTGGTCTTCCACATGCTCATATTCGTTGGAGGATTACGTTATTCAAAAATCGATGACTCTATGTACCGTTGTTTTATCACAATATGAGAAATATACATACATTTATGCAGATTTTTCATTATTTAATTTCTTCAAG
Source organism: Stegodyphus dumicola (assembly GCF_044657685.1). NCBI lineage: Eukaryota > Metazoa > Arthropoda > Arachnida > Araneae > Eresidae > Stegodyphus > Stegodyphus dumicola. The sequence goes on from NC_140768.1 coordinate 181,661,823, forward strand.
TATAATGCAGGACTCTAACATTTTGTGGCAACAGTTTGAAAAGTGAACCGACATTTATGAGTCCGACGCAAAATGCCAAAACGAAACTAATAGTCCTTTGGGATTCAAATCCCTTTGGACTAAAAAATTCCATTCATATAAAACTAATGTAGAAGAATTCCATATTAAAGTTAGCAAGGCTTTTGGAGTATATAAAACAGCTATTTTTCTAAGTTGCATTAAATCAGTGTTTCCCAACGTAGGGCCTATGCCCCACAAGGGGGCAATGCGACTGTTAAGGGGACAGTTCGAAAATGGACTCGTCCAGAGTTTAAGGGGATAAAGAACGTTCTAAATATGTTTCATGAAGTCAAAATTTTTCAAAATTTCATTTTTTATTCCCCAAAATAAAAAAATGTGATGTATACGTAAAAAAGTTTTTAAATTGTGGTGCATTTTAAATATTTTATAAAGAATTCTCACTGTAGACATGGACATTTAAATGCTTTTAAAGGCAGTTAAATAACTGACATATTATGCTTTCTAGACGTTTCTCGCACATTTCAGCCAATGAATTTATTTTTTACTGTAGGAGTGGCAACCGGTATATTATTCTTTCCTTAAATGGCAACAGCAGCTGCTTTCAGCTTTGTTTATATTGATCTTGTATTTATTTTTTTCAGCCCTTAGTGAAATGAGGGGTGCAAGCAAGAAAAACTGTTCGTCGGTATTCGGAGGCATATTTAAAATTTGGTTTCATACCCGGTCCATAAACAGTCAACTTTTGTCCTTTTATGCCAATAATGCCTGACAAACAAATCACTGAAACTAGGTCATCTTGAGACACATTTGAAGGCGAAACATAATGCTGATATTAATTCAGATTTGAATTATTTTCACACTTTAAGGAACATTTTTGAAAACAGTAATTTTAAAGTGTCTATTTACTGCTCATAATGCAACTGTTAATCGTGCTCTGGAGGCTGTTTATCAAATTTCATTACTCATCACTTAATCTGGAAAAAGCCGTACTATAGGGGAGAATTTAATCAAACCATCAATATCAGCATTTAAAACTGTTCTAGAAAAAGATAACGAAGACGTTAACCCATTACCCGCCAAAACTATAAGGAAGGTTTCTTTTCTCATGAAAATAATAACAAATATTAAATTAAGCATTTATAACATAAATTTACATTGAAAATTAAAAAAATGCTCTTACCTGTGGAAAAAGCGAGTGTTGCATTTGTGCAACGTCATCGGAATAAGACTACGGATGTTTAGTGAGTAGGATTGTACTCAAGTGATGTTTCTTTTGAGTGGAGCGCAGGATTACTTTTTAGCTGTATAACGTTTTATAAATCTACAAATCACTTTACTTGAAATTAATTTAATATTAAAATATACATTGTATTTCTTTTACAAATACATATTATTTCATTTGAAAGATTCAAGCATGAAAAGCTGGATTACAATCATGATGTAAAGCTATGTTACATACTTTGCATCTATAAACAGTCTGGCTATGGTACTCTTTACAACAAGGTCTTTTGTTATCAACGGACTTTACGATAAAATGTCTATCTCCATGCAATGGTTTTTGAATGCTGAATTTACTAGGTCTTCCTGTTGCTGATCTATTTCTGGCTAATTCTGCACTCTCAATTGGAGTTTGCAAAAGGAATAATGCATTCTCGCGTCTGAAATCTAAAACAGACTTTAAATTTTAAAAAGTGGTGATATTTAGTAAGTTTAGATATGGTCTCACCTCATATAATTTATCAATATTGTGAATTTGACTATTGTCAAATTCAGCTTCATATTCCTGTACTGCAAACGTGATGTCAATTCTCATACAATAGGAACAGAAATGTCCTTATCAAAAGACCAATACATTTTTTTCTTGAGGTAAAGAATGATATCCTGTAAGCAATAATATCCCAATAAATCTTCTCATATAGGCTTCAGATGCAATAAATTCTGGGCATTTCCCCCCCCCCCCTGAACGTATATATTTGTCTATTCAACGAGAAGAGGGTAAATGTCTAAACCAAAAAGAAAATTGAAAATCTGTGCACTAGTTTTACCTTGTATTTTGTCTTTTATAATTTCTCTTCTGTCTCTTTCTTCATGTTCTTCCTGAGACATAACTAACAGTTCCTTTTTTATCCACTTCAAGATTTCAGTCTTCTGATTTTTAAACTTTTTAGTATGACTACAACAGCTTTTAGAAAGCTGAAACTTACTTCTTACATGAATTTCAACTTCCCCAGCAGTATCATTTGGTAAAATATCATTATTTAAAACATTGCCATTCCTTTCTTATTCGTCACTAGCCTCTGCAATTTCTGGGGGAACAACAACAATATCAGTTTCATTCTGGACATTATTAACATTATCATCATCTGTTTCTTCTTGAAAAAATCTTTGAAGGGCTTATTCTAATGTAAGATAAATCGTTCTAGGCATTTTTAAACAACCAGAACATGAACCAGAACATCGAAAGGAATGAGTGAAAAAGGAGATTGACTACCCGTTTCCTGCTGACGTTGCATCAACGCAACACCTGTTTTCCCTTCCTTCCTAACACAAATATAAACATCTGACTGATGTAATGTTCTGATAAACTGTGACCTAGACTAAAAATAGATGACTCGTAAAGATGGCGATTCTTTCGTTATATATTTTCAGCAAAAATACCCGGTCGAAAATTTTGCTTAAATTTTGGTTAAAGTATGAGATTAATTATTATAAACAAAATGATTGTTGAAGGCAAATATTTTTTTACAGAAATTATCTTCATAATATTCCCTACACAAAATCATCTGCTGGTATAAAATATCTTAGGTAGTTATATTTATATACGCATTTATTTTGCCCGTTGCATCAATGCAACACCAGCGGCAAATGGGTTAAAAGCTATGCCACTAGAGAGGATTAGGTGGGGCATAGCACAAAAAAGGTTGGGAAACACTGCATTAAATTGTCTGTGAGTAGGTCAAAACCTGTGACTAAAAAGTAATAATAATGTTAAAAAACTTTTTTTTAATTTAAAAAAAAGTGTTACAGGACAATAAGGATGACATCAAGGGAAAAAATATTTAAGTGTAATATGATTTATCAAAATGCTGTATATTTAAATGGAATTATTCATCTAATGTAGTGGAATTTATAGCATTGTCAGAATTTGATAGTTTTAACTCTCTGAGTGTTACAGCTCTTTGGATCTGCTCATGAAAACCTGCATTTAAACAGCTTCTATTAACTAAAATTTTGTAATTACTTATTTTAGTCTCTGTTTTCATAAACTTCAATTTCATTAACATATTTACTTTTTTAAAGAAAGGAAAAAGGCAAAATACAGTAAAAACTGTAGACATGCTGAATTCCGGATAATTGAGCATATAAAAAAAAGGAATTCACATTAGAAAAGCCAGATTAGTGGGAAGAATTTCTGCCTTAAAATTATAAATCTATCATCTTATTTTTTATTAATTTGAATATCAAAAACCTACATTTAAAATTTATAAGATTCTTGGGGGGGGATTCAGTCGTAAAAGGTGATGTATTTGAATTGTGAAATCCTGCCAAACATGAAAGTTTGCAGAGATATCCTCAGTCATTCTGGTAGCACTTTAAATAGAGAGAACTATTTAGTTAAATAATAATGAAATATAAATTACTTGTACAGCATATAAAAATTTAAATCACTTATAATTTTTTACATTATATTGCCATTGTTTACCCATTTTCAAAGTTGTGTATTGTGGCTTTCTTTCATGCCTGGATCCTGTAACTCTGAAAATACCCAGCTTCATGCATTTCCAAATATTAATCATCCCCCCCCCCCAAAAAAATGCGAAGGAAAATAGAACTTCTTTCTTTCTTTACAAAAATCAAAATGGCTTATCGAGAATTAAGATCAAGTTTGCATTTAAATCAAAATGAACTTCTTAGGATTTGTTAGAGCATCATGCTTATCCATTATTGCCACTAAATCACACTGTTTGGTGACAATGTATATGTGTTGATAGTATTATGAGCTCTATAATGACATTAAACTCTTTCATTTACTAAACTTTTCAAGGAAAATTTTTTTTCTAGAATGCTCTGGTTACTTGAGTTTTCTAGTTACTTGAACACTGGATAGTTGGGATTTTCTTGTACATTGTTTTTTCCACCAATTAAAGATCTATCCTCCTGTTCTGCTTAAAAAAAAATTAACAAAGCAATAAATTCTTTACTGAATATTAGCTACAGGGTTCATACGGTCCTTAAAAGTCCTTAATTTTTTCAAAAATGATTTTTGGTCCTTAAAAGTCCTTAATTTTGGCCAAAATGAATAAACGGTCCTTAATTTTGCTCATTTGACATTTCTTATCATTTCTAATGATTGCCATTCTAAGTGTGAATTACGATTTCTCATGAATATGGAATTAAAATTACATGGCTCTTAACCAATCTGTTGGCGGATTTGCGTTGCAAACGATAAAAAAAAAAAAAAAAAAAAAACAATTAGCTACCCGAACAAAAGTATCGGTGTCTGATTGGCTATTCACCCAATCTTTCGAAACGGGTGTTATCCATAAATTTAGGCAGATTGTGACGAAAGCGTGAAGCCAGAAGTTCTTTAAGAGGCGAAAGTGATGATGAAAGTGCTTGAGAAAAAAAAGGGGGGGATTCTGAAAATATTTGCCAAAATCAGAGCAATTCCAACCTGGAAGGCCGCAACCCTTCCGATGCCAATAGGAACGAGATGCCTGGAAAGTGCATTTTCAATAAACTGTGAGTAGTAAGCGGAGGTACTCGTGCAGTCATAGGATGCCGCCATGACGTAATAGAACAATGGATTACGTAAGAGAACAATAGACAACGCAACAGGGGGTATGTCTTTGATGTGCCGTCACCGCCATCTTGGATCACGTGACAACCGAAAGTGACGATATCAGCCCATCTTGGATTTCTCCGAAAGGGACACATAGGAATGACGTCATAATAGTTTTGTTTTGATTCTGTGGCAACGACCCTATTTTTAAAAGTTTTTATTTTTTCATAGCAGCGACAATACTTGTTTATGTTTATGGCAATGGTATCTTCAGCCATGTGTTTGGAATGCCACCACTTTTAATTTATTATTTTTAATTATTTAACACGTGATTATTTAATACGTCATTATTTTAATTATTACCTATTATTTTTAACTACCTAGTAATTATTTTTAACTATTTAATATTATTTTAATTATTAACTTTAATGAATTTTTAGTCCAAAGGGATTTGAATCCCGAAGGACTATTAGTTTCGTTTTGGCATTTTGCGTCAGACTCATAAATGTCGGTTCACTTTTCAAACTGTTGCCACAAAATGTTAGAGTCCTGCATTATATTTGAAGAAATTAAATAATGAAAAATCTGCATAAATGTATGTATATTTCTCGTATTGTGATAAAACAAGGGTACATAGAGTCATCGAATTTTGAATAAGGTAATCCTCCAACGAATATAAGCATGTGGAAGACCAAATTTGAAATTTGTTTTATGATCGATTTCCTATTTTTTAAAACTTTGACGAATTTTTGATTAACAAACTCAAGGATTTCAAAGCGAGCAATGGCAACGTTGTGCAGAAAAAACATTTTTATCTCCAGCGCGTGAGTCTTTGTATCGGAAATTCTAAAGATATGCTCGTTTTAAAACTATTTTGCGATATTGCTGTTGCACTGGATCTTATGGTTTAAGTGCGAGGAACATGATATTTAATAAAGAAAGGTAACACACAAAATGTTAAAAAACGCCCCTTTGGACGTAATTTAAAATCTGAAACATTTCAGATTTTTTTTATTTTTTTATTTATTTTTTTATTGAATTTAATATTATTTTCCCTCACTTTTAAAAATAACTCCACGAGCAGGATTCGAACCCGCCATCTCTTGCATGGGAGAAAAGGACGTTACCTCAAGGCTATGCTTTATCTTTTGAATCTTGGCCTCTTTGTCCCTTTGACTTATTTGCCTCATTGATGTCATAAGGCTGAAAGTCTGCGCATGCGCTTTGACATGAAAATAGCGTCACACATTTGTTTTTACACAAGATCAAGTTTTTACAACACAAATTTTGCTAACTCTTTGAAATACGATTGCTTTTGGCTTCTTAATTTTTTATTATTAAGATATTTTTAATTGTTTTCATTTTTTCATCTCATTCTTACTATTTTTTAAGTTATTAGTTAATTTATTAATTTTTGATTTAATATGTTTTTCCTTTCCCAAAGATAAATTTTATTTTTTGACTTTCGCAAATTGACGTTTATTTCTATAAAAGTGAATTTAAATTTTCTTTTTACTTTTTATCTTGCAAAGTTTTTTTTTTCTTTTTTTTTCAAATTTATTCCTTTTTGTATTTTTATTTTAATTTTTTTATATTTATCTTTCTTTTTTTGGTTTTACAAAAGTAATATTTTATTTTTACGAATTTATTTTTTTCTTTTTCAATTTTTATTTTGAAATTTTTTTTTTCAAATTTATTCCTTTTTGTATTTTTATTTTATTTTTTATTTACATTTAACTTTTCTACTCAACAGTTTTTTTTTTTTTTTTTTTTTTTTTTTTTTTTTTTTTTTTACAAAAGTAATATCTAATTTTACAAATTTAATTTTTCCTTTCCGCTTTTTATTTAAAAAAAGGTGTTACTACTTTTTTAACTTTATTTTTTTTTACAAAAGTAATATTTAATTTTTTGAACTTTTTGTTTACACAAATGCAGTTTTTTGTTTTTTCCCTTATGCATTTTACTTCCAAAAGTAAATTTTATTTTTTTCCCCTTTCCTTTAATTTTTTTTGTTACATTTTTATTTTACCCTTAATTATTTTCCCCCTTGTTTTAAATACAACATCATGTTACACTTCCATTTCTCCAAAAGTAAACTTACCTACATTTCTCCGTCTTTGAAATTTTAAGCTGGAATTTACATGCATATAACTTCACTAAATAATATTTTCTGTAATTTTAAACCAGTATACACAATGTTTCTTCTATATAGTTTAACTGGAATACTACATTTCTTACTTTTTTACTACTAAGTTGGAGATACTCAGAACTTTTCCTTCTAATGTATTTTACTAACTATACAAAACTTTGTTGATTCCCTTTTACACGTCTTACTTTTATTCAAAGGATTCACCAAACTATGTCTCACAAATGTAATTTTTACACTTTCCATTTACACATTTACCCTTATATTTAACTTATAAAACATATTCATGCTATATTTCTGATTCCTTTTCCCCATAATAAATACAGACTTACACATGTTTCTTTATTGTAAGACCTACTGACTTTAAATAAATCTTATAAGGAGCAATAAATTTTCATGGTATGAAGCCACTCAAACCAATGCATGGAACATTTCTACCCAGTTAAGTTTAGATACATACCAATAGTACTTCATTTCTTCTTATTTTACTCTAAAGACATTTATACATATATATTCAGAACACTCCCTTTTATTCAGTAAGATTCATTTATACTACTAACACAAATTTTTCTAACTCTTTGAAATATTTTACAAAAAATATCTTATATTTTCTTGCACACATCCTACTTAAATCACCAAACACACTGAACCTTGATTTTTCCTTCATATGAAAACCTCACTCTGATTCTTAATATGATTCCACCATTTACCGTAGAACTTTATAAACACTACTCTATTTAAACTTATCACAGCCTAACTCTCTTAACAAGTTTTTGAAGATTGAATTATATTTTAACTACAGAGAAGAATATCCACATTGTAACATATTATTTTAAATTTGAATTATAGTCACATTTTGTGAAGGAGAACTTAAAGTCTACAATACACATGGAATTAATATTCAGCCATGGAAATGAAACGTTATCGCCTTCTTCCCAATTTGGAATATAAAAATTTGTTAACTTGGAATATTTTTAACGTATTCATTGTAACTTAACTGAAAAATACCCATATTTCACCTTGTCAATAATTTATTTAGCACTGAACTCTTACAGCCTTTTGAGAACGAAATTTAATTTATCATACCTGACAAATGATTCCTACATAGTAATGATACATTACACGAAATATTGAGTAGAGTTCCAAATAATGATCTAACATAGTAATTAACAGAAAAGACCTAACACAAATAATTTTAAGATAGAAATTTCAAACTGACATTGCTTAATAATGAACTTTTACAGCTTTTTTGACATTTAACTTCTCATAGATAATAAATAAAATTACACACAAATAATTATACAAAATAGGTAATAATGACCTACTATAGTCACCAACTTTAAAAATTTTAATGCATTTTTAATATGTCATAAGAAAGACCACACATTTTTGAAATGCATTATTTTAATTAAACATTGGAACCACGCAGTCCTGCGCACATGTATAACATTTTTATTTATCATGAGCATGACACATAATAAGTAAATAAAATTTTCACAAAGTACGAAACACATTTCTCTTTTAACTGAACTGTACTCATAAGAAAAATGCATTGTGGAATGCTTAGAACACTCAGGGCCACAGTTCCTAATTTCCCCACACATTGACCAAAATATACATGTACTTTAAAATCAGTTAAAAAAATTCAAATGTTAGTATTCAAAGAGGAATACTTCACAAATTAGATGAAAGAAAGGTACACAAGGAACTTGAGTGATAAATACAGAAAAGCATGTAAGGACCGAGAAAAAGATGTATTCGTGTAGAACGTTTTTAAGATAAACTTGCTCTATTTTTGCAAATGGGTTACATTTTGTATTTCAGATTAAGGAAACATTCAAGATAATTCTTGTATAACTAGGGATTTTATTCACACTTGTTAGTAATATAATTTATTAGAACAGTCACAGATATATAGGGCAAGTATGCCATTTCCAAGAAAACAATTTTCCCAAGCCAGACTTTAACAGTGAAATATAAAATGGAATAAGAAAATCCCATATTTCAAACAAAATTAGTATCTGAGTATGCAAAAACATGAACAAGAAACGAATATTTTTTCTGAAAATGTTGTGAATGGTTTAAGTCAGGACTAGTTTCATGAACAGAGCATGAAAAATAATGATGAATTTTTAATTTATTTTGTCTGTAGTACATTTACTTATGCTAAAATCTTCCATTTGGTTGACTGTACTTTACATTTAGACCTAAGTTGATAAATCAGAGTGATTTTGTGCTTTAAAGCTTCAGATTCAGAAATAATACAACTCAAAAGCAAAAAGATTAAAACGACAAGAGAATATACTGCAAGCAAGCGAACGTGATAAATGACTTTTTGGGCTGAATTTCATGAATTCATAGATGGGGTGCAAAATTTTAATGCACTGTATATGAACTATTTTTCAAATGTATTACGATCACCAACTTTACATAGACTTTAAGTAAACATTTCATGTTAATTTACCATTTTTTCCTGAGATTTATCTACGTATTTACTAAATTTTTTGCATTTTGTTTATAAATATAATACCAAAAGGACATAAGAGAACATTTGTTTCTTGAAAATGTCCATAATTTTACCCAACTGTTATTTCTTTCATAGCTTTGAAGTAACCTATTAAACATATAGTTATCTTGTATTGACCAGACAGTCGTTGGTCTTCCCCAATGTCTGAGTTAAGTCACAAAGCTAAAGAATTTAAGTAATATTTGACCAGTACGGAGAACTTCTTACGGCGTTTTTGATGAAAATTGACCGAATTTAGTAGTTCATTACTAACCTAGGAGCCTTTAACTATTTTTTTTATTCGAAAAAACACACCAGAAATTATTATCAAGATTTTCCATACAGATTTTCCATGTACTACTTTTCATGCCATTACATTTCCAATGAAATTTGATTCATTGTCAGATAGTTAAATGTTTGTTATTTTTTCGCATACGAATGCATTTCGTGTCTCACATGTGCTCATTACATATGATTTAACAAAATTACAAATGAGTTAGAAGTTAAGTGAATATTTCCTGAAATACTGTACATTTCATTTCGGAAAGTTTACATGAGTATCTTCATTTTGAATCCTTTAATGTTTCTTTTCCTGCATCCAAAGTAAATTTGGAGTAAAAAATTTTCAGTTTGGACAAAAGTTATTTACCGATGGTTGTTACGTGTTCGTGTTTTCATATATTGTTTTTTGTGAATTACCTTATCGATAACCTTTTGAACACTTTGAATATTACGGCCACTGCAAATCATTGAATTTTCAAATATTTTCTTATTTATCTTTTACAAGTCCTTGTAAAGATTTGGGAACAAATTTTTATTAAATAGTTTTATTGTATGATTTAATAACTTTTTTACACGTTTGGAAGATTTAACTTCAACAACACTACCACAATGAATCAGAAATTAAAAAAAGAAATGGAATTTTTTATCTTAGTATACTACAGGAATAGATAAATTTTCTCTAATGTATTCGAATGTAGTAGATAATGGAGACTTTTAACACAGATCATAAGATTTCTCCAAGTCACCAGAAATTGCATTGTCATAGATTTTTCTCATAAAGTCTATTTCTTTCTTAAAAGAAGTTCATATACTAATTTCATTAGAAACATATCTAAGAAAATATCTCACATTCATAAGAAAATCAGCGCTTGTTTCTTTACCAAATTTGTACTTTCTGACTTCATTCTACTGAAACGAAAACATTCATAACTTATTGCGAAGAAAAATGTTATACTTTTTGATTAATTTTCATACCACAGTATTATCTTTGAAATTTTTTTTTCCTAGTCCACTGCTAATATATTGCTAATTTTCATATGTGACAAAAAAACTCAGTTTAGAAACTTTTCTACTTAAAACCTTGTATTGCATTGCTGAACCGGGGCCATGCTTTCATTTTTATCACATATCATGCGAATATTTTAAAAAAAGCATATTTTATCTTCTGTTAGCACAATTTTAACCAACATTTTACTATTACAGAAATTTGTTTAGTAAAATCTCAAGTGTTAAATTGAATGTTTCATTATTAATTTTGAAGATTCTGGATATATCCTACTTAAAAGTTCATAAGTTTTTTTAGCAAAATAATTTATATATGTACTTCGTTGTGCTCTTGGTTAATTTTTAAATCGTTGTTCAACTATAGCACTTGATTTCTAGTAAAGTATCGAAATGATTATTTACTTTCCACTTTTTCCAAAGAATTTCGTAGACACATATGTTCAGTATAGAAAATTTTCCTAACTTACCAATATCATTACCAAAATAGAAAACATGCAAAATTTTCCTAAAAATTTATATACAGTCAAAAGTCGTTAATCCGGACTCGTTGGGACTTCGGCAATTCCGGATTATCGATTTTTCCGGATTATAGATCATCAGTTTAAATCTGGTAAAATGGCATGCAGAAATTATAAAAGTAAAAATATGAAACCGTAATTTATGAAATAAAGAACAATTATGATCTAAAGGGTATCAAAATTTACAAAAAAAAAAAGCTTAATATATATTTGTTTACTTTATTAAACATTTCTTTCAATGTAAGTTGTTTCAGTTGCTTCGTTTTTTATGTGATAATACATTCTCTTTAATTCTATAAACAGATATAATTTCTTGTCCAGTTACAAAGTTCCGCTGTTCAAGTCCTATAATTGCTGTGTCGAGAATACCGACTAATTTGTCAATCAAAATTTTTTTCGTTTTCAATAACCTATGTCACTTTCTTCGCTATCGAAAGCGAATTATAATGACGAGGCATTTGATTTAAATCGTATCAAAGACGGAGTACATCGAGATGAAATACTACATTGAGTAAGCAATTATAAGCCAAATAAAATAAAAACATCTGCCCTTAAGATAAGGGTAGTGCCGACAAATCAACTTCCAATTCATTGCACGCCGCGGGGGCGTTAAAGATAAACAAAGTTTAGATAAACAAAGAATATGCCTTTATCCATTTTTTGCAGCAATTCCATTTTTTGTTTAATGGACTCCGAAAGATACTTTCGCTTTGTATATCCTTTACATATTAGTAAATATGTATCGGAAATTCTATTTGACATAATTGAATGTTCAAGCTTACTTTTATAAAATTGCTCTAACAGTCTGGAAAAAATAATAATCCGGATCCAATTCGAAGATTAAGGAACAACGCAATCTGCAACATTAACTGAAATAGATAATTAGATAATTTTAGCTTAGCTTATCCCGTCCGTTATACATTAAACACGCATTCGTAAACGTATTTTGCGCACACGCAAATTCGCAGCGGTAAAGGTCTTACGCGCATGCGCAGAAAGTTTGTAGCTTTGAGGTCCGGATTATGGGTGTCCGAATTAACGACTTTTGACTGTATTTGTTTTTTACAAACATTTACACGAATACCCACATTTAATTATTTAATGTGTATTTTCCTATATCAGAACTAAAATTTTTAACTAATGTTATGTTCCGTAAAAGTTTTGTGATGTCATCTTTTTTTTCGCAAACGTTTTCAGAGTGTGCTCTCGGTAGTCTTTTAGACATTTTGAAACTGTTTTCTCTTTGCTATTGGAAACTATTTTATCTTTGCTGTTGATATATGCCAATGAATATACTTTTTCTCTTGGTTTATCTTCAACTTATGAGTTATTTAAATACTTAAAAATATATTTGTAGATCGTTTATGTTGACACTTGTGATAGATTTCCTGGATGTGTTTTTGGAAAATGTATTTATTTTATTCACGTGAATGAAACTGATATTTTCTTACAATTTTATTATTCAGAGTATTATTCAATTATGACAGAATGCCGGATTTGTCCTCTTTTTAGTCAACCTTCATATGAACGTCAGTATTCCAAATCTCTCACGTAACTGTATTTTTTCCTATTGGTAGTAGGAAGACGAATGGAATACATGCAGGTTATGCAGACATAAGGGTAAAAATCTGGAAGTAGAGAAATTCTTCATATCTAGGCAATTCAGTAGAATGTGCAAATATTCATCCTATTCGAAGCTTATTTTTGGAATTACATAGCATATAAAGTGTAAATTTAATAAAAAGAGATATAATGAAAATCAAGTACTCTGCAAAATCTGAACGATAATTATGCAAAACTAGTTATAAGGCAGTTTTTCATAAAAAGTGGTTCCTGCGGAGGAAACACGCCAGCAGTCTCCTAAAACTTTAAGTGAGCACCTGATCTTTGCTCTTACAAAAGTAAAGTAGAATTGTAAATTCTATGTAAGAGTGAAGATCAAAAGCCCACTTAGAGTTTCACATGAAAATTAAGTTTCGTTTTATCATTTCAATTTGTTTTTACACGGTTTTGCTTAGCTTAATTTCTGTGTTTGTTTCAATTAAGCCATAAATTAATTTTTTATCACCTTCTACGGAGTTTATTCTCTTTTGCACATACTATATGTATTGGATATCGGGATTATGAGTTTATTTCTGCAGAGGGTCTGTTATCGATTTCGCGGGAAATCGGTTGGCTCCATTTTGATTTTAGTTTGCCAAGGGCAAATTCGGTAACGCTAGCCGAGAAAAAGTGAAGTTCGGAAATATGTTTTGAAGCTTCAATAGACAATTAAGTATTTGGTTTAAACCTATGTTGTTGATAGTAATGCATAATTTTTGCTAATGGCGATACAATTATTATTTGAAAATAACTAATTAATTACAAATTTTTTAATATTTTTAAAGCTGGAAACAACTAATTGAAACTAATTTTCCTGAATTAACTAGACAGAAAATTAACTTTCATGAATTACTAAAGTTATTGGGTTGAAGTTTAACTGAAAATATACATTCCGTATTATATATATATATATATATATATATATATATATATATATATTTATACAGTACAAAGTCCGAGGTCTGGACTCGTCGGGACTTCGGCGATCCCAGATTTGAGATTTTTCCGGATATTAGATCATTTTAAATCTACTAAGATGGCACATAGAAATAATAAAATTGAAAATATGAAATCGTGATTTATGAAATAATGAAGCATTTATGATTTAAAGGGTATCAAAATTTACAAAAGAAAAGAGCTTAATATTTATATGTTTACTTTATTAAACATTTCTTTCAGTGTGAGTTGTTTGATTTGTTTTCTCTGCTAATACTTTAGACTAATACTATAGACATATAATTTCTTGTTCAGTTATTAAGTTCCATTGCTCAAGTCCTGTAATTGCTGTGTCGAGAATTCCGAATAACTTGTCAATCAAAATTTTTTCTTGTTCAGAAACCTCTTTGTTACTTTCTTCACTATCGGTAGCTGTATTTTCTGGATTTAGAACCATACTACAGATTTCGCCCTCCATTATTTGATTGATGATTGGGCATTGTCATCGCAATGAAAAACTTCTGTTTAACTTCCCTAAATTCTGCCGCCTGTTGCGGCCATGCGAGATCTGGCGCTGGTTCTGGCTTTATGTGAATAACAAATCGGTTATTCTTAATTCAAATAGCACTAAATATAATCGTTTGTCCTATGAGTATCATTGACAAAATCTATTTTTAGCATAAAGAAAGAAATTTCTGCTAAATCTCCCCTTGTCAACATTTTAGCGCATTAAACTTAAATCTGTAATCGGATGATACTCTGTTATTTGGCGTCGCTGCATGATTCATCACTCAAGTTGTCATCCGTTGATAAACATGCGGTGATGAAAGCAAAATACAATAAATAATGATTCGCGATTTCGGCATCAAGGATATAAAATATTAGTTGGTGTAAAATTAACAAATGTTTCGGTTTGAGATTATGCCAAGCAGATACTCAGCTATGGAGTCAAGTTACTAATCACACAAATTTATGCTAAAATAATTATTTCTTCAATAATGAGATATTTTATTTAGCGCTAAACTGAGATTAAGAATCGGGATTTCCGACATGTTTTTTTATGATGAGGGAAAAAATCTAATGCGCGTACGTAAAGCATACCCCTTCCCTTCAAAAAAACCGTAAAAAATTGGTTGGTGGTGGCTTTGAGGTCTGGATTTTAGATCATTCCAGATATTGAATGTCCGGATCTCGGACTTTGTACTGTATAATATATATATACATCTTTCAAAATATAACTTACCAGTATGGATTCACTCATTTAAAATAATTCCACTTTAATTAAACTTAGATAATATAATCAATTAATCAATATTGTTTTGGAAATAAATTATATATATATATATATATATATAATATAGTAAAAAATGTATATTTTCACTATTCAAGTATTCACTGTGACAAGTATTCTTATCTTGTCATATGAACGGGCCTCTGTGGAAAGGGGCTTCTCTGTAAATAAAGCAATTGAAATTGAAAATTTAAATGATTCATCATACATTTTTCAACGCACAGTATTTGATTACATAAAATTTTCTGGAGGTGTTCTTAATATCGAAATTAATAAAGAAATGAGATCAGCAGCAGCTTCTGCAAGAAGTGGAGTTTGTTATTTAGAAGTTCAGTATTTAGAGGAACGTTCAGTATTTAGAAGAACAAAAATCTTTAACTAAATCTGAAAGTTCAAAGAGGAAAAGAAATATTATTGAGGAAGAAATTGATTATATGAAGCAGAAGAAAAAATTTCTTCAAAGGGACATTAAAGATATTAATGAAGAAGTAGATGCTTTAGCAGATGAAACTGAGACCAGCAGGAACATTGATTTGTTTATCAAAGCAAATGAACTTAGAAGAATAGTTAAAGAAAAGGAAATAGATATAAATAAATTAGATGTTAAAATAGCTGAAAAGATTTCAGATTTAAAAAAAGGACAAATGTTTTGTATCTTTTATTGTACACTTTATTATTCTAGTATCTTTCAAAAAACCAAGGAAATAAATTGTATGTTTACAAATCAGTTATTTTAATCTGCAAAATATTCTTACATTGTGATTATAATAGTAGTTGACTGTGTTTAAATAAATATCAAATAAGTTAAATAATAATCATGTAAATCTCTAAAATAGTGACTGTTATTAGTGTAAAATACACTTATACATGTTTTTCAAGAAATTATGTTCCTAATTTAATGTTATCTACTTCATAACTTGTAGGGAGTTAGTTTAATTTTCAAAATTGTTTTATGGTAAGTATTAAATTGAATTTAATAATAGTGCACAATACACACTTCTGTTAGTTTCTTAAAGTGAAATTACAAACATGAAGTCAGTTGTATGGATAATTGCTTTATTCTATTCATTTTTTTGTTCGCTGATAGGTCCTTAATTTTTTTCTTTGATGGTCCTTAAAAGTCCTTAATTTTCATGTAAGGAAATGTGTATGAACCCTGTAGCTATTAAGTGTGTAAAATAATGTGATTGAAGATACTGTAGGAAATTAAAATAATTTCATTAAATTCTGAAATTTAAAAATTAAAATGTCAGTGCCAAAATTTTTAAGTATTAAATCTATAATTTGATTAAACATTTTCATATGATTTAGTCTGTTTCATATTTTATCATTTGAATAAAAATTAATTAAAGTTTGTTATGTTAATCAAATGAATAAATCTTATTTCAGGTGTAACAAAAGAGGAAGAGGCAAGTGTATACCAGTGGTTAGAATATTGTTTGCTGCATATGAACTCCAAAGAATGTCAGGAAATGTTAACAGTATGTGAAACGTATTGATCATTAGGAGGGTTATTCGGAAATTAAGGTCCGAATCGCCGTAGCTAATTGAATATCATGCGAACACTGAAACGCATATGCACACTGACTCCTGGCATGCCTTGCTTGTCAGACAACTTCATTTGCATTGGTATCGTTGCAGTGTGCTGTGTACAGTGTCAGTTCAAAATGTTTAAGACAATTGATCAGCTGGCCAACTGTGAAATACGGCCAGGGGTTTGGGTTTTGTCAGCAAGAACATTTTAGTAGTGGAAATTCTTTGACAAATAAGCAATATGTATGGCCCCAAAACAATGAATGACAGCAAAGTACCTAAGTGGGTGAGAGTTTTCAAAAAGGGATGGGAAAATGTCCATATGAACTGCAATCAGGTCGACCATCAGTGATTACAGAAGATTTGATCAATACCGTAGACAAAAAGAATCATGAAAATCGATGATTCACAATTTCAACTTGGAATTTCCGAATGTTGGTCAGACAACTTTGCACAAAATTGTCTTTGAAAATTGGAAATTTCACAAATTGTGCACATGTTGGGTTCCCAGTCTGCTTACTGAGGAACACCAAATAAAAAGAATGGTTTGTGCTCTTGATTTTTTTGGACCGATATCATAAGGAAGGTGATCAATTTTTTAGAGAGCATTGTCAGAGGGGATGAGACGTGGATTTGTCACATACCCCAGAGTCTAAACATCAGTCAGTGGAATGGTGTCGCATGGCATCACCAATCAAAGTCAGTCGCAACACGGAAGGTTATGGTAACTGTGTTGTTGGATAGGCATGGGGTCTTGTTAGTGGAGTTTATGCAACAATAAATGCAGCTGTTTACTGCACTGCCCTGAATAATTTAGAAGTGTTATACAGACAGAATAAGCAATGTGGCCTTCTGACATCTGAAGTTTTGCATGACAATGCCAGACCCCATTCTGCCATTCACACCCAAAATCTAATCAGATCTTTTCGACAGAAACAGATTGACCACCTACCATACAGTCCAAATTTGGCTCTGAGTGATTTTCACTTGTTCCACTGCCTAAAGCAGTTTCTCAGTGGCAAGCACCTCACCACAGATGATGTGAAAGAAGTTCAAAACTGGTTATCCTCACAGGCGGCAGACATCTATGATTTAGGCTTACAAAATCTTGTAGGACGCTTGACCAATGTTTAAACAAATATGAAAACTATGTAGAAAAACATATAAGGAATTGAATAAAAATTTTTTTTTTTTTGGAAAAGAAGTTTGTGAAGTTTATGTTTTATAAGAGATCAGACCTTACTTTCCAAATAACCAATCTATTTTTATTTTGCATTTATTTAAATTTTTCTTTCATTCTTCATCAAGTTGTTTGGGATTATATTTTATTAATGGGAAAAAATATTACAGCTTGTGTAGTTGCTTGTTTCATGACATAATTAAGCAGCATTTTTTTGTGACACGAATTTTACGGAATTTTTGGAAATTTTGCAAGTATATTTCTCTTTAAATCATAAATATATCCTCAAATTTCAGATTTTCTATTGCTGCTTTTAA
Source organism: Stegodyphus dumicola (assembly GCF_044657685.1). NCBI lineage: Eukaryota > Metazoa > Arthropoda > Arachnida > Araneae > Eresidae > Stegodyphus > Stegodyphus dumicola. The sequence continues at coordinate 181,679,943 of NC_140768.1, forward strand.
TTTCTTTCATATGTTAATTTATTTTCATTTTTAAGTATAATTTGAGCTTCTACTAAAATATACACAAAAATGTTTGGCAAATCCTCCATTTCTTTTTAGTTATAGTAAGCAGTTTATGTAAAGTACTTCTTTTCATAGAAAAATTTCTAAGCTTGTTATTTAAAGAAGAAAATCAGAAATGTACATTGTCCTTGTTTGCTTAACACGTTACCCAAAATCAGATAACTCATATTAGTGCTCTTCCTCAGAACGCCCAATACGAGTTACCTCATAGTTTCTTGACTTGCCACTTTTGCACCGCTACGAGTTACTTACTCACCTAGCGCTTGTTTTAGCTGTTGAAGCATATCTGTACGAATCAACTCATAGTGGGCTTTTGCGAAGAGCTTTGTCTAACAAAAGCCAACTAAAAGATAATTCGTGAAGGGAAAAAAAAAAAAAAAAAAAACCTATAAACTTTTTAATGATTGTTACGAATCATAATTAGTCCAAAGGGGCTTTGTCCCTCAAGGACTGTTGTTTTCATTTTGGGATTTTGCATTGAATTACTCTGAATGTCTGTTTCACTTTTCTACTATCGCCCTGTATTATGTTTGAAGAAATTAAATAATGAAGAATCTGCATAAATGTATGTATGTTTCTTGCATTGTGATAAAACAAGGGTACCTAGAGCCATCAAATTTTGAATAACGTAATCCTACTGCAAATATGGGCATCTGGAAGACGAAATTTGGAATTTGTTTTATTATCGGTTTCATATTTTGTAAAACTGTATCGAATTTTTGATTAACAAACTCAACAATTTAAAAGCAAGCAATGGCAATGCTCTACCTGAAGGTGGAAAAACATTTTTATCTCCAGCGCGCGGAACTGTGTATGGGAAATTCTAAAGATATGCTCATTTTAAAATTATTTTGCGACATTGCTGTTGAACTGTATTTTATGGTTTAAGTGCAAAAAGCATGATAATAAATAAATAAAGGTAACACACAAAACGTTAAAAAAAAGCTCTTTGGACGTAATTTAAAATCTGAAACCTTTCAGATTTTTTTTTTTTTTTTTAGTATTTTTAATATAATATGATTCCATTGATTTGGCTTCTTGGACCGGAATCCAAAAAGTGCCTTGGCAGTCAATGTGTTAAGTAGAAATCTTTGATGCCAGAAAAAGATGATTGATTAAAAAATATATATGATGTCATTTAATTGTGAACTACTTGTTTCTGTTATTGCTGTGTACAGAATGCAACTACTTAGACTTAGGATTAAATTTTTCAACCAACCCTAGCAAAGCAGCAAAATGATACTTTGTAGAAGTGGTTACTGATACATCTGAACTTGCTTCCTTAAAATATTCTTCATTTGTAGTTTACAATTGAAATGTAAGTATTTGTCTGATTTTATGTAGTCAATATCTGCTGTTATTGATTTAGTCATTGAACAGAAGAAAACAAAAAAGTTCTCCATTTATAAAATAACTATTAGCCAACAAACTTATTAAAAACAAAAGTAGTACTTTGCACATGTAAATCACTTTCTCTTCCTTAAATGATAGCTTCCCTAAAAGCACAATTTTAAAAGCATTTCAGAATTTGGAAAACAAATGAGACCAAAGCAGTTTCTAGAGTTAACTTCTGTAAAGCAAAGCAGAAATTCTGTTAATATATCGAGATATACAAAGACTATAAGGTTAAGCAGTGAGTAAATTGTTTTCTTTTTATCTTGATGTTTTACAAATTCAGTCCTTTAAATGCTCTGAGTGGTTAGTATTTGTTTTACTCTTTATTCTTAGGTGAGGGATAATGTTAATCCTCATTGCCTATAAAATTATGATTTAAATTCCAAGTTTCAAAGGTTTCATCCAGTTTCTGTATTTCCTCTGCAATTGTCTTATGAATTTTGTATTTTTTTCCCAATGATAAAATTACTACCTTTGTTATATATAAAGTATGCATTTTCTTGTATGTTATTAATTCTAAATAATAAAAGATTTATGTACTCAAACATAAGGCTTTACAAACATGTTTTACAATAAAGTGGTCTAAGCTATTTATCAGTTTCCTGCTTCCTATAGAAAAATAGATTGCAATAAAACAATTCTCTTAGTGTATAGAAAATACTGTGAAATTTCTGCATTAAACCAAAAATTTAAAAATTCTCCCACTTTCCTGCATTAACATCTTTTTGTCACCATACAAAATATGCTTCAGTTTCCCTCTTGTGGCCTCACCATATCAAATGTGTTAAAATGTTTAATGTGTTCAAATAGAACATTTTATTTCAAATTTTAAATGCATAGAAATTATATGATAATGCTGCAAAATTTTATTGAATAAAATATGTTGAGTGTTAGTCTTGTTGTTATGAACATAAATGAATGATGTGGTTTTAAAAATTAATAATAAATTGATGTGTTACCTTACCTGTGATAAAATGCACACTGTAAGCATTGCCAATTGTCCAAGTTTCTTATGTGCTGCCCACTGTTTGCTTGTCATGCTTACTGTGCAGCCGCAGCAAGATGGAGTCGCAAGGGTATATGTTCGTTTGAGGTACCCAGATCTATGGTTACAGTGCAGTGTGAGTTTCATGCCCCATTTAAGGAAGACTCACCACACTAGAATAATATAAGTAGGAAGTATCGACACTTTGTGAAGAGTTCTGGTTGATCTAATGTGTCTGATGCAAACGATGAATACACAAGGCATTTCAGCGAAGTTCTCGCAAATCACTTACTAACACAAGCAGAAAATTGGACATGCCAAAGAATACATTATGAAAGATGTTGCATAAGTGGCTATGTTTTAAATTGTACAAAGTGGAATTAATACAGGCGCTTACACACAGAGACAAAGTGAAAAGGCATGACTTTGTGAAATTTGTGAAAAGATGCAGTTAAAAATGGAGAAGATGAATTTTGTCGAAAGACTCATCTTCTGTTATGAAGCCACTTTCCATGCTAGTGGTGAGGTGAACAAACACAATATCCATTTCTGGGGAAATGAGAAAGCACATACACAGATAGAGCATCAGTTTGATTCTCCAAAAGTAAACGTTTTCTGTGCAGTGTCCAGTGCAAAAATGCACGCCCCATTTTTCTTCTAACAAGAAACTGTGACTGGTGACTCATTTCTACACATGTTGGAAACTTGTTTGTTACCCTAGCTGAACACCAATTATGATGATTATATTTTGCAATTTTGCAACTGGACAGTGCTCAATCCCATTTTCACAGGAATGTGCGGGAGCTTTTTAATCGTGTACTTCACCAATACTGGATTGGACGTGCTGCAACATCAGACAGCAATCACCTCTCCTGGCCACCCCATTCCCTGGATCTAACACCATACAAATTCTTTCTTTTGGGATTTGTTAAAGACCGAATTAATGTACCGCCAATGCCCGTGACCCTTGAGGAAGTTTGATTGGATAAAGCATGCAGTGCAGACCATCATGATGGACATGCTACACTGAGTACGGGGAGAATTTGATTACCATATAGATGTATGTCATATGACCAAGGGTGCATGTACTGAAGCATTTTAATTCAAATGTTGGATAGTTACCACTGCTTAAGCTGTAAGTTTTGCGCATACAAAATAATAACCGATTTATTACTTATCATTTTATTTAACAAATGTAAAGCATGCAATGTTAACAATGCACATTCATAATTTAAAAACATTTCACACAGTGAAATGGCTTAAAATTTCCTGTGTAAACATGGCAGTAGCACATATTTAAATTCTTAAGTTTCATACAGAGACAATTTAATTATGGAAATATAATCATTTTTACTAAGATTGCATATTAACTAATTCCAAATGTTCATTTTAATTTTAAGTATTAGGATGTTTTTGCTAATATTATAAGAAATAACACTTAAAAAACTAATTTTAAAAAATCTGAAAGATTTCTCATTTTAAGTCATCAAAAAGGGTTTGTTAAGGTTTTTACACCCTCGCTGACAACGCAGTCTACAAGTCTACTGTTGCACTGATTCCTATTACCCATCTCTCTCTCTTTTTTTTTTGTCCTTTTAGTGAAGGAAATGATGCTTAATAATAAAGCATAATTTTCTTTGCACTCATGCTGTATATAGTTCAACAGCAAAATTGCAGAAATTTTAAAAGTAGCATAGCAGCATACGTGTAGAATTCCCAGTGAAGTGTTGGTATACATTACCCCTCCCCAAGTCTTTTCTCATTTCATCATATCAGTGTTCAGTTTTCTTAAGATGGCTTTAAAAAGTGATTTTTTTGTCTTTTTATTATTAATGTTTTATTTGTTTACTTTATTTATTAAATATCACATTCTTGACATTTGCACCACGTAAAGTATGATTCAACAGCAAAATCGCAAAATATTTAAAAATAGTATATCTTCAGAATTTTCGATAGACAGTCTCGTGTATTGGAGATAAAAATATTTAATTCCTTACAGTGTTTCCGCTGTGTACTTTGAAATTATTGAGTTTTTATGAATTTCCGTATTTCGATTCCATGCCTCAAATTATGCCTAAAAACAAAAGTTTGTAAAATTTGATGAAAAACTTATTGAGAAATGGTGGGAAGTTTCTCTGTTAATGATATAGCATTCTATGATGCAATTAAAATTTATTCAGGCATTCAGTGAAAAACCAGTCATCCTTTGCAATGTGATATCATTCCCCCCCCCAAGTCCATTTGCTGGAATATTTGACGCACTGCATTGATTGAAACCTTAGCAAAGTATTGCTTGAACCTCCAGATATTTCCCCTTGAATGATTTTGCAGTTTTTTTACATTTCTTATTTCAGCCTATAGGGATTGAATGACAATACACAGATTGCTTTGATTGTTTTTCCAAGATTTTAATTTGTGTCTTTATTGCTTGAAATGCCTAATTTATGTACCATAAACTTAAGAAATTAGTCACAAACATTCGCTGCTCAAAACATGACCCTGGTCTCAAAAGTCAAAGTCGCTGTATGATATCAGTGTCTTTCACTGAACTGAGTAATGTAAAGAAAAAAACTGTTTAAATCAAAAGACTTACTGTTTACTTTTCTGTGAAACTACATTGCTCTCTTTATTGCTTATTTGATTCATGCTTTAAAAAACTACTAAAGTATTTCACGGTTTTTTATGCTCATTTTAAAATTATTTTATGATATTGCCCTTGAACTGAATTTTATGGTTTAAGTGCGAAGAACGTGATATTTAATAAATAAAGGTAACGCACAAAATGTTTAAAAAATGCCCCTTTTGATGTAATTTAAGATCTGAAATCTTTCAGATTTTCTTTTTTAAAATAATTAAAAAAAATTTTTAGACTTTTATATGAATTATTTTTTTTAATAGCGGCAAAAACTTAAAACCTAAATCCGCACTAATAAGATGTGGAATATTATAGTGCACTCAAAAGCTTTATGTAATATTTTCAGATAATCGTATCTAAGATTAATCCAAATTACCAAATAATCTTTATTGTATGCATTCGTAAAATTTGACGGCACACTTCAAGAATCTTGTGACACAGTGGTTGAGAATCACTGGTTTAGATTATAACATAATTGAACAAGAAATCATGCTTATGTGCATACAAACTGATGTTTGCTAGCATAAAATGAATTATTTTAAAAGTCATTGGTGAGCTATTCCAGTGAGATACAAAGTTATATTTGCTCTTGCATTGGATATTCAGATTTTAATATTGATATGCTGCATTTTTAATCCACAAAATCATCCGTGTGCAATTCTTTGATTTTATTCATCAATAGAAAATGTAAAAGATATTGTTTATCCCAGACAATGTTCAGAAAAATTTATTATTATGTAATCATTGTCACAATAATGGAATTTTAACATTTAAAAATGAAAGTGCAGTTATTCACTTCAAAGAGATGTTCATCACCAATGGAGGGTGCATTGGTAATGAAACTTTCCAATAATCACAGTTTTATTTGTTTTTACAATAGCTATTTGCATAAAATAACAACAGCATAGTTAGTGGTTTATGAGGCTGTTAATATAGCAGTTGATTATTGTAATAGCTGTACTAATAATTACTAATAACTGAATTCTGATTCGCTTTACAATGCAAAGTCCAAGATGCAGATTCATTGGGATTTCAGTAATTCCAGATTTGGGAATATTCTGTTTTTACTCATCAGCTTATATCTATTAAGATGATATGTAGAAATTATAAAATTAAAAATCTAAAATAGTTGTTTATGAAATAATGAAGCATTTATTACCATAAGAGAATCAAACTACAAAAACAAAACTAGGGAAAAAAAAAGCTCAATATTTATTTATATTTCTTCCAAAATAAGTTGCTTGATTTTTTGTGCTATATACAAGTTGCTTTCTGTTTAATTTGATAAACATAATTTCTTGTTTGATTACAAAGTTAAAATCCTTTAATTATCATCTGGAGAACTCCCACTAAATTGTTAATTGAAATTTTTTCATTCTTAGTATCATCTCTATCACTTTCTTCACTATCAATAGAGGAATTTTCTGAATTTAAAGCTACACTACACATTTCATTGTCTATTCGTTGATTGATTATGCTGTTGTCATCTCAGTTGAATACTTCTGTTATGTCATCTTCATTTATTACTACTTTTCCATATTTCTTTACAAATTCAAAATTTTGTATTTTGTTTGTCTGAAAACCTTCAAATTCATGGCTATCAACAGAAAGCTTAGTGAACGTCCACTGTACTCTATTGATGATGTATTATGAGATTGGCAACTGAAGATATGTTCCACTAAAGTTTGTCTTGCTGCTGTTGTGCCCTGAAAAAAATTAAACCTGAATTATATTAGTTTTGTTATATGTCTATTTAACATATATGCTTAAGGCTGGTGAGATATATTTGCACATATACTTAAGTACTTTGCTATTATATACCTGCCATGCATTCTGATGTGTTTTTTAATTGTGAACAATTTCTGATTACAAGAATAGTTTATAAATGGCAAACATACACACACACACACTGCGTAGCAAGCGATAATCGGTAGATCATAACCTGCCATGTACCAGAAGGCCTGGCTTGTACACGAGTAAGTACCCTTAAAGCTCATTTTAATCAGGTATTCTTAAATGGTCAATAAATATCACTCACAAAATCTATTTTTAGAAACTCCTGTTCAGTTTCTCCTTGTCGATATACTTAACACTTTGCAATACAGATAGAAACATCTAAAGGTGATCATAAAGGTTTGTAGTGAGCCCTTATGAAGCGATCTGTTTTGAAAAACTTGATGTTCTGTGACAGAATAGTTCTATAATTCTAGTCTTTCTGGTTTTGAGGCTATTTTAATTTTTTTACGTTAAATGTATTTGAGGTTATTTTAATTATACATTTTATTTAATTTAAACATTTAAAATAATATATAAAATATTGATATTCGTTTTGAAGATACATAAATAAGCTCTGTTATTAAAATGTATATGTTTATTTTCAGGAGTTGAACATGGTTTTAGAAGATAAAGTGTATTTTATCAGCAATAGGTTTACTATAGTTGACCTTCTGTTATTTTTAAGTCTTCATAGAATTTATGTAAGTTGATACTGGAGCTTTTATTGTAGTCACTTTTACTTTATTAAAAACAATACTCTAGACTTTTTTTAAAAGAAGCTTTAAACATATTTTATGGTAAAAATTTAAGAAATCATTATGTATGTAAAATAATTTAATAATAACAGGCATTTTAGTTTTCAAATTTTTATTTATAATAAACCAGAATTTTTAAAATCAACCAAACATTATGTGTGCATTTTTTATGCTCACTCACATTGATATCTTTGTTGCTGTTGCTTCCTAAACAATCCTTAAATCATCCTTTTAATCATTTGATTTAATAATTGATTAAAATGTTTCTTATCATTAAAGTCTTATATTAGCATGCCATGGATATTATCATGACAATAAGAACACTGGGGCATAGAGAATTGGCTTTATGTGTATTCTTAATGTTTTCTTTTCCTCCAATACACAATCCTTTATTCTCGCAATCCTTGTTTGTGGACATATACTTCAGATAACAAAAATGCTTAGCAAGGCAAATATTCATGTTTTGGTATTTTTATAATTGAATTTAATTTTAAAAAATAGATATTTTAATTTTATAAATGTAACTTTTCCTACTGTATAATTATTTTTTTAGTAAAAATTTATACTCCTTCTAAAAAGTTTGACTCCAAATGGTCAAAACTGACTGAGATATTTAATTTTAAATTTTGAGAGCAAGTTTTCCGAAAATTAGGAATCGTACATAAATGAAAGAGTGAAATATTTGATTCTGTCTATAGCTAAAAATGAAGTGCCAGTTCAAGGAAAGGTTTCTGTTAGTTATAGATTAAGTGCTGAGCATTAGTATGCAGATTGTCATGAAAAGTTTTTATCAGTGCAAAACCTTTTTGAAAAGAGGACCTTTAATGTTATTTATATAAATATTAAAAAATATATTTCTAGTCCAAAGAATGTTTGTGTACGATTATTAGATTATGATCCTTAAGAAATGAAACTGCAAGTGAATGTTATTAGCATATTAGAGAACTGGCACACAGGGTTAAAGAAATGAAGTTATAATTGAGATAAAATATTTTAGGTTGACTCAGAGAAACCCCGTTTAAACATAAGTAAAAGAAGCTTTTTTGCAGATGATTGATCTGTTTTATTAGCTGGAATATGGTTTAATCAAGTTTGTTTTCTTTTATTGTTTTCTGCAGGATTGCTGTTTTAAGAATTAGTATCGAGATGTATAGAAGATTGGAGGAAAGGTCTATTGCAGCATGGTTTGTTAGCAATTTCAAGCAGTTCTTTAATTTTGAGGCTGCTTTTGTGTTGGAGTTTGGTGATGATTTAGGCTTTGTCCCATTCAGTTATTGAATGAGGATGCTCAGAGGAGATAATGTCTATCACTTAAGATGTCAGTTTTCATTGATGAATTGTTGACAGGGAATTTATAGATATCTTTTTTTATGTTTGGCATTTCATACTGATATTTTTTAATATGTTGAACCAATGTATTGAATTTCTGTTTTTGTACTTTCACTATGGCTTGGGTTAGTATTTACACTTTTAAGTATAATTTGTGATGATGTACAATTTATCTGGTCTTAACAATTTCCAGAAGGAGGGGCTTGGGTAATGGCAAGTTTATAATCAAATCATTGATTATCTAATAAATGAATGTTCTAACAAAATTTTCATTTATTTGTTGTAGAATAGAAATTTTTGGCATCACTTATGTAAAAATAAAAAGTACCTTTTTTATGTGGATGAAATTAAAGAGCCATATGCCATTATTGCTAGATTGCCAATTGGTTTTTGATAGATTGTAGTCTGAAGAATATCACCGTTTCTTGAAATTAAGAGATCAAAAAGTTGAATGCTATTGTTGACTTCTCTATTAATCATAAATTGCAGAATAAAGTTCCAAATGGTAAACTTTATTCTCTATTCTATTTTAATATTTATATAAATAACATTAAAGGTCCTCTTTTCAAAAAGGTTTTGCACTGATAAAAACTTTTCATGACAATCTGCATACCAATGCTCAGCACTTAATCTATAACTAACAGAAACCTTTCCTTGAACTGGCACTTCATTTTTAGCTATAGACAGAATTAAATATTTCACTCTTTCATTTATGTACGATTCCTAATTTTCGGAAAACTTGCTCTCAAAATTTAAAATTAAATATCTCGATCAGTTTTTACCATTTGGAGTCAAACTAAAGTTCTCTGAAATAAATGGAAACAGTTCTACATTCATTTCCTAAATGTTTCCATAGGAAATAATGTCGTGTATATACATTTTCCAACAAATACCGTTTTTTTAGTAAAGGTGTGTAGATCAAATGTTATTTATGTATTATTTCTATTGGATGAAAAACAAATATGTGTTTATAAATCACAAAAAAATTAAATAACTATGATTTTTCCCCCCTTAGTCCAAAATGACATTCCAAGAAAAGGAGTCTTATATTAATGTCTCCAGGTGGTTTAGGCAGGTAATTATTTATAAATTTCTTTTATGGTTATTTGTTTAAGTGTACACAATTAATTTTATTTATTTATAGAAAACTGAATATTTTTACTGAGAATACATTATTCTTAGAATTGCTTTAGATAAAATATTATTTCTATGATTGTTTTATATATATAATCAAACCTTACTGCAACGAACCCGACTTATAACGAATGAACCTTTTAGTCCCATCCAGTTTCTTGTACATTAATGCTGTTAAAGCAAACCTCCAAGAGTATGAAAATCAGATATAATGAACCTTATAGATATTTTCTGTTAAAACATTATTTTTCCAAGAATTTCTGCAGATTTTACAAAAAAATTAGGAATTGTTAAAGTCATCCATGTTTAGAATATTAGGATCCACATTTTTTCCATAAAGGAAAACACCATTACATTATTTTTTAACTTCATCCCAATTTTCTCTGTGTTCAACACAGAGAGCTGTGCAAGGCTGGCGTGATATTCTAGAATGAGAATACAGTACGCGTATTTAGGACACCACATAACCATTGAACTGAAAACATGAATAGAGCTGTCGGGTGAAACTCTTTTCAAAGGTAATTTTATAATCGGAATTTTGGGATATTCATGTAAAGAGAAAATGATAAATCTTATGAGCCAGTGGATTTACAATTGATTCTTCTTTTATGGAATGAAATTTTTTATCATTATTGGTTTTTTCTTTCAGTATAAATGCTCTCCAAGTAGGAGTTCTGGATTCTGTAGCCTTTTTACTAGACATAAGGTATTCTGTATATAAATTATTGAATCTTTGTATTGAAAACATGTATACTGCACAAAAAAGGGGGGGCAGTTCTATATCTCCCATTCTACTAGGCCGATTGACAAAATTCAAATTGTGTTTTTCATATGTCGAAAGCGCAACTTAGGATATATATTAGATTTATAAAATCGGACTTTTTCTGAAATAAAATGCCAATTTTTTTCATCTTTTGCCAATTTCTTTCATCTTTTGCCAATTTCTGCTAAATTCAGCTGTGTAAGACAGAGTGTGTTTATGATCACCGCTTGCTCGCTGCATTAATTCCTTCCAGCTCTGATAATTTGCAATTATTCGTCTTTGCATTATCACTGCCAACATTTGAATTTGAATTTGTTATGATGATAGAGTTACTGAGCCAGCTTAAATTAAAATTTAATTGTATAGTCTTTGACCATTAGTCCACATTTTTAGTTTGAATTTGACTCTTCTTGTTCAATTACATCACCATGAGCTGTAAGTGATTTTCTCTTAGCATAAGAATCTGTCGTTATGTTTTAAGTTTTAAGAGGCCTATTTAAACTTTTGTCTGACTTTGTAGTTACTTTCGGGCATAGCGATAATTTGCTTCACGTCTCCCAGGTGTTTGAGATTATTTTAGTTTTACCAGATCAAGTAAACCCTCATAGGTACACTGTGAAAAAAAAAAGGGGAATTCTATATATCTCCCGTTGTACTAGGCCGATTGACAAAATTCAAATTGCATTTTCCCTGTCTCGAAAGCATAACTTAGGATATATATCAGATTTGTATACAGCTTTGTTCTAATGTAGGTATTTTGACATAAAATAGGACTTTTTCTGAAATAACATACCAGTTTATTCCCATATTTTGATTCTATAAATTATACCTAAATATTAAATTTTGTAAAATTTGGTGCAAAATCTATGGAGAAATTTAAAAATTAACTTTCCACATTTTTTTTTTCAGTTTGAGCCAAAAATAATTCACTTGGCGAACTACTTAATATATGGCAACCTATTTTCCTTTCCCTTCCATTGTGCAGGAGCGTAAAAAAAGCCACATCGTTCCTACCTTTTTACATTGTGGATGAGTGGGAAAAAAAGTCGCATCGTTCGTACTTTGAAATAATTTTAACAAAGTGCGTAAACCACATTTTCGTTATTATCACATTCAACAAATATGCGAAATTTCAAAACACACCGATATATAAATTCAAGTATATCTTCGGAAATTTTGAATAAAAAGCTCTAATTTTTTTCAGGTATGCTTAGAAATGCATCTACTTTAAGATGGTTGTAAATTTTTTTAAATTATAACTCGAAAGTGTTTTTTGAAAAATTTATAAAAATTATTTAAAAATAGAAATTTTAAAAATAAATCATAAAAATGGGTGAATTTTATTTGGAATGAACCTAAATTTCAAACTGTATAGGAAGGAATCAAATAAGTTTCCTAAAAAAAGAGATGTTAATAAATACATACCAAATTGAATTAACATTGAGGAGCTAAAATTTTGAGAGCTAATTTTTTAAAAACTACTTGTGCGATTTGACAAAACTTGGCAGTTGGGCATAGTTTGAGTCTTAGAATCGAAATATGGAAAAAAATAGGCATGTCATTTCATAAAAAGTCCGATTTTGTGTCAAAATACCTACATTTGAACAATGCTATATATAAATCTAATACATAGCTTATATCATGCTTTCATGACATAAAAAACACAATTTGAAAACCATCAATCGGTCCAGTAAAACAGGAAATATTATAACTTTTTTTTTTCACAGTTTACATCATAGAGAGTTTGACAAGTTAGGGGATAAAGCATGCAGAAACTAGTGAGAACATTGATTTGCACATTGAGACAAATCTCTAATTGTTAACCCTTTCTGGCACGTTGCTCTTTAAAGTTGCAATTTTACCAAAAAAATTTTTAGGCAGTCTATTTAGGCCTAGGAGAGTATGCAGGTATAATTTATAAAGATTGCACAAACCGTTTCCATTTTGTGGGTGTTTCCAAAGCGAACACATTGAGCTGCACGAGCTGCAATAGGTGAGCGTTACTGTGAAGCACGTATTACAGTAAAATACTTTGTCTATGATTTAAAAACAGTAGAATGTGATCTCTGTAGCAGACTTAGCATAACCCAGGATGCACCATGGGGAGGCCTGCTACTCTACACCTCCCCCCAAAAAGGAAACTCTCATTGCTTCGACAATGCTGAGGCCTCTCCGAGCCATTTACACAATTTGAAAATTTACAAGAAAATTAATTAAAATACTATAATATTTACAATTAATTATTGACTAGAAAAAAATAATTATTAAATATATATAAAAATAAAAATCTACAGAAATCAAAACTAAGCAAACTACGCACGATGAAAGGAAGAGAAAAAAAAGGGTCCGCTCTCACTGAAAATCAAATAGCTACATGAAAACAAAGCACCGTATTCTTCAAAACCAAAAACAGAAAAAAAAAAATAAAAACAAATATAAATAAATCTGCGCTCTCAGCCTCCCCCGTGTTTGAAGCACAAGACCAGATTCTGTGACTCACTTCCACGTGACAGGCACTACCAGTACAGTGTGTTCAGTCCAAACACACCAAACACTGAAGGCTTCACTATACGCAATATTTCAAAGATAAAAATTAAAAGTAATACAGAATAGGCAGATTAGCATATGAACAAAGTTATATAAAGATTTTTTTCATTGATTTCAAAGATTCTCTATATTTAAAAAAAAAAAAAAAATCTGAAACATTTCTTTCAAAAAATCAGTGTCTTTAAAAACAGAATATATCCCAACGTTAATGATTTGCTTGTGTGGTGCTGTCATCTATTATTCATAAAAGAAATTAAAAGTAACCATTAGTGTAGTTTTCATGATATTTATCAATTATTTTCAGTGTCTAAAGAGGGAATATTTTTGGTGTGTTCACACCAAACACACTGCACCGGAAAGGGTTAAAAAAGATGCTTAAAGAGAAGGAAATCAGTATAAATTAGCCAAAATGTCTGGGAAGGCTTCAAATTAAAAAGATGCATAAATATTTTGTTGAGTGTTGTTTCTACAAAACATAAATGTTTTGCAGCAATTGGTGTGTAATTTTCCTAGTATTGTTTAAGAATCAATGCCATAAATTACATATATTTTAAACTGAAATTTTATTTGATTTTGATTTTATTAGGGCTTTTTTAAAATAAATAAAATTTAATAGTGGCCATGACTAAGATTGTCTAACTACATAATGTAATTATCTATAACTAACTATTTATCTCTGCATATTAAAGCGAATTATTGCCTTTCATTAATCCTTACCGTGGTCACACGATAAAACACAAAACTATAAAAATTCATGTAAAATTCATTCTTTGCATCTAGTGAGACTTAAAGCAATGCAACAAACTTATCACATCTGGTGCTTTAGTGGCTTACTGGAAACTTAAAGTACATTAATGAAGTTACAACCCCTGGAACTCTACACACAGACGACACTAACTGCATCAGACAGAACCCTACTAACTTTGAAAGCTTGCCAACTTTGCCTACATCAGGCCTTTCAAGTTTGTTCTGATCAGCAGATGTCTCATTAGGGAAGCAGACAACAGACAGTCTTTTGTTGTGAATCATGTTGATTATGATTTTACTTCTCATTTTAGCCTATGCCACTTCACATAAAATCTACCTGCTATTTACTAAATCTCTAGATTGAGAAAGACAAAAATGAGACGTAAAAATAAATCTTAAATATAATGTCACTTATCTTCTTTCAAATATATCCAAATATTATAATTGTAAAATGTTTAATGCTACTTGATAAATTTCATAAAGTTTATTTTATTTTCAAACTTATTAATAATTATGTTACATTTAATAATAATGCATCCTACTTACAGATCTATTTTATTTTTAGGATGGTATTACAAAAGTGAAGTTCAGGCATAGATAATATTTTTAACAGAATTTATTCAGTTTTTATTTGCTCATAGGTCCTTAATTTTTTTCACTAATGGTCCCTAAAAGTACTTAATTTTCGTGTGCAGAAATGTGTACAAACCCTGGTGTAACATGAATACAAGCCACTTTTCTGTAGCAAAGTCCTCCATGAAGGAATACCTCCCTTTAGGCAGATCGCCTTCATGTGCTTTGCCATATGTAAATGACTAATCAACTTAATTTATGAGAGGTTTCTAAATTAAGAAAACTAGAATCTTAACTGAAAGCCAGTATAGTTATCCAAGCGAGAGGAATGTAATTGACACAGCACCAGTGGTTGAATTACCAGTGCTGTCTTTCTGAACTTAGATTGTCACTTGTTAGTTAAACTTAATTTGTATTTTTTTGGCAGAGACAATGGAAAAAGTAGAAGTAGAGAGAGGTATTAGAACTTTGATTGAAATAAAATTATATGTCGACAGAGAAAGACAATTTTTAAATTATTTTGCAAGAAGAATTTCAATAAATTCTAATATAACAGAAAATGTAACCAAAATAATAATATAAAAATAAATGTAACAGTACTTATCAATTCAATCTTGATAAATCACAATTTAGTGTATTTGTTCTAAATTATAGGACAGACAAGTTTTGACATAAAACATCATTAGAATCATTTTTATTTATTACTTTTGCTACATAAAAGAAGGTAAAAATCATCTAGTAAATTTTGCCTCTATTAAACATTTCTGTAGCAGAGGACAGCATGTTTTATTCATAATATTTTTGCTATATTATTTGACCTTCTCAGAAGTAATGAATGCGTATAAGATGCACAATTTTCAAATCTGCTAATATATATATAATTAAAAGAAAATTCCTAGTTTGTACGCTAAAAAGTTGCTTAAATACTGTGATTCCATGAAACTATTAACATAAATAAAATAAGGCGCAATGAAATGTGTTACATAGAGTAAAAAACAATAGAAACACTTGAATATTTGCACATAAAAATCAATACTAATAGTAAGCATTTTTCGTTTGTTCTTTTTACTTATATATATAGTCAAAATTCTTTAATCCAGACGTCCATAATCCAGAAAGATCTATAATCCAGACCTCAAAGCTACAAACTTTCTGCACATGCGTCAACGCATAATGTGTTAACGCATGCCTTTACGCATGCACATAATACGTTTACGCATGCGCATAATATGTTTACTCATGTGCGTTAAATGTATAACGGACGGTATAAGCTAAACTAAAATTATCTATTTCAGTCAGTTTTGCAGATTACGTTGTTCCTTAATCTTCTAATTGGATCCGGCTTATTACTTTTTGCAGACTGTTAGAGCAATTTTATAAAAGTAAGCTTGAGCTTTCAATTATGTCAAAAAGAATTTCCGATTCTGTAGCTACCAAAAGATCTACAAAGCGAAAGCATGTTTCGATGTCCATTAAAAAAAAAGTGGAATTGCTGAAGGGAAAAAAAAAAAAAAAAAAAGGATAAAGGCATATCCTTTGATTCTCTAATCATTCTGAAATATGTTTATCAATTTCATGCTGCTCTGCGGGGGGAAACATTGCGGTGCGCAATGAACTGGAAGTTGACCTGTCAGCACTATCCTTATCTTCAGGGCAGATGTTTTTATTTTATTTGGCTTATAATTCCATACTAAATGTAGTATTTCATCTCGATGTACTCCGTCTTTGATATGATTTAAATCAAATTCCTCATCATTATAAATATCACGAATAAACATCAAATAGTTTTCTGGTTGCAATTGTCTAATTTCGACTATGTGTAATGTATGCTTTACGCATGCGCGTGTTGAAAGAAATGTTTAATAAAGTAAACAAATAAATATAAAGCTTTTTTTTGTAAATTTTGATACCTTTAGATCATAATTGCTCTTTATTTCATAAATTACGGTTTCATATTTTTAATTTTATAATTTCTGCGTGCCATCTTACCAGATTTAAACTGATGATCTATAATCCGGAATTGCCAAAGTCCCGACGAGTCCGGATTAAACACTTTTGACTGTATATATATATATATATATTTATGTCAAATGAATTTAGTAAAATAGCAGACAATCAAATGGCGATGTTAAAAATTTAATCTTATGAAAGAAAAAAAAAAAATTCAACTTTTGATTAATGTTATTTATAAATTGCTTTTCATATATTATTAATAATTATTTATTAGACACTATTAATAAAAATGAAAATAAAGAAATTCCATCTGAATAATCTTCAGTAAAATTTTATTTGGAAATTTAAGATTCAAAATAATTGTCTCAATTGATTGAAGATTGTAATAACATGTGTAAACCCCATTTGGCATTTTTATCACTTATAACAAATGTGCCAAATTTCAAAATGCACCAGTCCAGTATATAAGTTACTGTATATCTTTCAAAATTTCCAATAAAAAATTTTAATGTTTTGCAGGGGCCTGTAAATACATCTGATTTAAGATGATGGTAAAACTTCTTTAGATTATAACTCAACTTAGAAAATAAATTTTAAAGTGAATATTATGCAAAATAATAATATGCATTTAAATTTAAATGTTTAATGTTAAGGTCAATATTATTAAATATATGCGAAATTCAGTTAACTTTGCGGGTTAAAATTTTGACTGCTAATTTTAGAAAACTGCTGCTATTGATTTTTACAAAATTATGCACATTAGCACAACATAGAAATGAAATATGGAAAAAAATTGATATGTCATTTCAGAAAAAGTCTGATAATATGTCAAAATGCATATGTTAGAACAATGCTCTGTATATAACCCAAGTTGCACTTTCGAGATATAGAAAATGCAAGTTGAATTTGGTCAATTGGCCGAGTGGAATGGGAGACATACACTGACTACCAATAAGTATTTGGACACCTATGCAAATGACAATATCTGCGGTCCTAAGATACGTCACGGACTCCGCCGGTATATATCGTGTAGGAAACAGTATCGGCTTTAGTCGCATGCAAGATGCCTCGCAGTTCGAAGCTCTCTGATTTCGAGAAACGTATAGTTATCGGGTATCAGAAATGTGGCCGATCCTTAAGGGACAAATCTAGCGATCTGAAGTACCCAAAATTGACAGTGGCCTATGTGATTAAGATGTGGAAGGTGAGCGGTGATTGTCGGAATGTGCCACCGAGTCGGCAGACGAACGAAACTGGGAGATAGAGATCGATGAGTGCTGTCCAGATAAATTCAGAAGAACCGCACCCAACCGTTGGCCCTCATCCACGAGGAGTTTTAACAGGCATCTTGAAGTATTGTTTCAATGAATACCATTCATAAGCAAGCACATCTGCTTGGTTTTCATGGTCGTGCTGCTGCCCATAAGACTTTGATCACAAAGTCCAACCGCGCTGCTCGGTTAATGTGATGCAAAGCACATCGAAATTGGACCGTAGATCAGTGGAAACGGGTTCTTTGGAGTGACGAATCAAGGTTCACCCTTTACCGTTCGGATGGCAGGGTCTGGGTCTGACATCTACCTGGAGAACATCTCCTGCCAAAATGCATTGTGCCAACAGTCAAGTTCGGCGGAGGTGGAATTATGGTTTGGGGGTGTTTCTCCTGGTATGGGCTGGGACCCTTGGTCCCCATTCATGGTAAGCTCAACTCCGATGCCTACTGCACTATTTTGGATGACAATGTGCTTCCTACGGTGTGACAGTTTTACGGGTTGGATCCCTGTTACTTTCAGGACGACAATGCCAGTTGTCATGTTTCGACATTAACCAAGCCTTGGTATGGTGCCAATGGAGTTCATTGAATGAACTGGCCTGCCCAGAGTCCAGACCTGAACCCTATCAAGAACCTCTGGGTCGAGCTGCATCGCCGAATTCAGGGGTGCACTACCCATGCAAAATCGGTGAAGGAACTTCTATGTCTTCTCCAAGCCAAGTGGAAGAAAATACCACCAGCTGTCATACAAAGACTTGTGGAAAGTATGCCCTGGAGGGTTCACACTGTAATTACCTCTCGTGAAGGCTCTACCAACTATTGATTTTGAATAAAGTTAGTTTTTCTTTTCTATCACAGGTGTCTAAATACTTATTGGTAGTCAGTGTAGAGCTATCCTCTGCCCCCCTTCTTTTTTGTGTGTACATCCGAACGAAGTTTGAAGCCCCACATAATTATATAATTTTGTGATTGTCTGAAATTTGCTGGAATTCTGAAGAAGTATTGAGTTATATGTTGAAACATAAGTTTGCTGTGTTTAGGCAATTTGTTTTCCTTTGCTAACTTTGTATAAAAATTTTCTCCTCGAGTATTCCATTGAACAATTAATACATGAACTACTTTTCGTAGCTGTATGACTTTAACATATAAATAGGATTTAGTGTTTGCTTTTTAAAACAGCATAACTATAAGTTTCTTTCTTAAGAAAAATCTGCTAAAAGCAAACAGTGATTTAAAAATGGCATATTATTTTCAGTTTTATTTATTGCCTTTAGAGATTCTACTAAACTGTACTCTGGGCATGAAAAGTAATTTATAGTTATTTAAGTAAAAATTATCTGTGTGTTCATGATAAAATTTCCCAGTAATGATTTATGTATTTATATTTCTTTAAAAAAGCTTGCTTAAAATATCATTTTATTTGTTTTGTTTATTTACATTAGGTGCAGTCAACAATTGACGAAAATGAATTGTACCCGAAGATATATTTTACTAAAACTAGACTGTATACATAAGTCAACTTAAATTTTATTTATTTATTGAAGCAAATCTGTGTTATTAAACGTGATCTTGTTTTAAATCAGATTTTTTAATTCTTTACTCATTGACTACACTCATTCATTCATTTCCAGTATTAACTTTTGTTTGACGTGGTTTACTCATAAACCATTTGAAGGTATGAAACTCGCTATGTAAAGCTGGTATACTTGCAACAAATTTTATATAAATAAAATATAATTTCAGCATTAAATATGAGGTTATGAAGAGAGAAATTATAATTTTTAAGGAAAGTTTTATTCATCGATATATTGTGTCCCGTCCTCTAACACTCTCCCATCTTTCTGGCGGCTTCATAATACCATCCTTCTAGAAGAAATCATTTGGTTTCAAATTGAAAAGCTAAGAGACTGCATGATGGACATCATTCCAATCTTTAAATATTTTATTTTTTTGAAAATACTGCATGGAAGCAGTTAGTCTGATAAGATGATATTCATTGAATATGTTGGATGAGGAAGAATATAGGATTTAAACTTCTGGATTTTTTGTTTAGTCATTCTTGCATAATATGGTTGGCATTGCCTTGCTGCAGGATTACTCCTCTTCTACTGATCATTACTGGTGTTTGATAAGCAAAGTCTGATGCAGACACTCAAGTTGATACCTGTATATATCAGAATTAATAGCATGATTTATTTCCGAGAGCTCAAAATAGACAATGCCATACCATACGCAAAGCATGATTATCTAAGCTTTTAGACACAGGTTTATTTGTTTGGAAGTTGTGTTTGGCCTAAAAAATTACTTCTCTAAATAGCTGATAGGGTAAAATGTAATGCTTTGTACTTTACAGAGCTGAAAATTGCATGAAATGCAGGTAAAATTTGAAAATGCAACTGCTAGTTGTGTAAAAGACAGCAGCATTGGTAATTCAATATATAAAGATAGGGGGAATTCCAAAGGACATATTGAATGTAAGCTGGGTTTAACATGTGTCTCACTTTACTTTAATGCATGTTACTTGTGAAATGCCAACATAGAGGTAATAGTAATTTCTCTATGTATTTCCATATATACTTTATTTTCTATAACAGTAAAAATGGGCAATTTTGGGACAATTTTAAGAAATTTATTTTTCTGAAATTTTTATTAATTTATTTATCATTAAGTTGTTAATGATTTGGGTGTTTTCTGTATTCTAATTTCATGAATGTTATCACATGAAGAAAAATTAGATTTTTGTGTTTGCTGAGAAGAAGAATTATGTTTTATGTTCCATTTTATTTATTTAGGCCTGCGAAAAACTAGGAGCCAGATGGGCATTTGTATATTTTATATAATTAAGTATTACGGGGAGAGGGGGGAATAATATTTGGTACTGTAATATTACATTTTTTTATTTCTGGGGCCAATAGTTGATAAACTATTTTTTCATTAATTAATAATATTACTTAATGACTTAAAGAGAAAATTCAAACTTATTTATCAACTGTTAGAAGTGTGTGAATTTTAAAACATAAGATTAAAATATTTGTGTACAGCAGTATTGAGAATATAATAGGAAATATATTTAATATTTGAATATAAGTCATGTTAGTCTGAAATTTATGTATATATGTATGTGCGTGTATATATATATGTGTGATTTAAATGTATGAAGAATTTTTAATATATTTCTAACATAATTGGCATGCACCCCTGTAAACCCCCAAACTGCTTACAAATTTAATCATTTTGTCTTCATGCTATGCTGTTTACATACATTAAATATCTTTTTTTATATTTGCTTTCCTTCATGGTGTTACAATTTTGATGGCCAGCAGTGTGTGTAGCCTTACACACACACACACACACACACACACATGTATATATATGTAAGGTTTTATTTTTATGATGATTCATTGAACGTATTCAGTTAAGTAGTGATATGACAAACTTATATTATTATTTGACAACTATATCACATTTGTTTATTTTTACTGGTTTGCTGCTTGTCTTAATTTTTTTCAAGGCTGATTGCTCATATCACAAGTAATGTGATGGCTGGGAACTGTAGATATCTGTGGTCAGATTTATTTAATTCCTCTTCTTTTTTTTTGGGGGGGGGAGTGTTTCCATAATTACATGTGTTAGGAATAGCCTGAAATAATGTTTATGTTCTGCATCAAAGGAATTTCATCATGGTTAGGAAGTTTTAGGTGAAACTGTCAGAAATTTTGACTTTAATGGGTATGAGAAAGAGAACATTATAGCATTCTGTTATTTTTAGCATTATGGCCTAGAAATGTAATGAATATCAAGAAAATATAAATCATCTGGCATATCGAGTTACATGAGGAATATTTGGCTCTAGTTGGGTATTATTGTTTTACCAAAAATTTGGTGAATCAAATATCTGCCAAAAAAAATTATTTCCAGGTCTCTACTGAATTTTTAATATTTTAAAACAGTATTTTATTTCAATATTAAGTTTTAAAAAATTCCTTTTCCCTTAATTTAAATTTGTTGATTTTCTGATTTTTCAGTGTAACATAATGTTTCAAAGCTTTTATTTGGTCATCTTTAAATTATGATATAAAAATAGTAATTGTTTAGTATTTTTTGGGAAAATCTCTTGTGGTTTTTAGAAGTGGGTAGTATACTTCATGTAAAGAGGCCTTTACATGAAGTATACTACCCACTTCTAAAAACAGCCTGTTAACTCTGTATGTTACTAGCTTGTTGAGAAGGATATTTCACTACCATTTTAGATAACTTTAGATAATCAACTGCATTTGCTTTTCCAAGAAAATGATGATTTTTTTTTACTGTAAGTTACTCATATAAATATTTGATTATGCAGGTAATTAAGTATTACGGGGAGAGGGGGGGATAATATTTGGTACTGTAATGTTACATTTTTTATTTCTGGGGCCAGTAGTTGATAAGAAATTATTTTTTCATTAATTAATAATATTACTTAATGACTTAATTCAACGAAAATTCAAAGAAATCTTAATTCAAAGAAAATTCAAACTTATTTATCAACTGTTAGAAGTGTGTGAATTTTAAAACATAAGATTAAAATATTTGTGAACAGCAGTATTGAGAATATAATAGGAAATATATTTAATATTTGAATATAAGTCATGTTAGTCTGAAATTTATGTATATATGTATGTGATTTAAATGTATGAAGGAGAATTTTTAATATATTTCTAACATATATTAAAAAATAGTTATTGTATACTCTACTTACTTGAATACATACTCTACTTACTTGAATAAAACTTAATTGGTCATCTTACTGCACAGTGCAATTCAGAAGTTCCCAGATATTTTTTTCTGTAAATATTATTTATTACTTTAATAATGGAAAATGTTGGTGAGAACTGCAGTTTGGGTAAAATGGGATAAACATTTGGTGAAGTGGTCATGTGTATTGCAAGGCAGAATAACAAATATGGTGAATAGCAGGTGGGAAGAAAGTGCTGTCATCATGAGTTTTATGCAAGAACACAGGTTTGGTGTGTTAGAAGTGATTTAAAAATTGAAAGATCTGTAGAACATCATGATAAAAAGCCAAAAGTTTACTTTCCTAATCTATACTTTGAACAAAGTCTCAAGAAAAAAATAGCATCATGTTGATTTGTATATTGAAAAAGAGTGATCATTTCCAGTATCTTATATAAAAATATATTTTTGTTCAGACTTTATGTAAGACAGTATTTCTATGGGTTATTATTATATAATTAAAACAAAATAATTACTAGAAAAGGGGTTTTCTTTTTTTTTAAACCAAGGGCCCTTTGGTATCGCAGTCAGCTTCCCTAACCACTATACCATCTGGGAGGCTTAGTAAAAAAAAGTTAAGAGAAATTTTCTAGAGTATAATAAGGAATTGTTAAATTACACTATACATCCTATTTACATGAAGTGCAGGCTACTTCGACATTACAATCCCAAAAGAATTTATGTATCTTTATGAACATAATTTCAATTTTCATCATGTAAAGATCTGCATTCATGTTTATAATAACCATGCACTTTCTTTAAGAAAAATTTCAAAGAGAATTTTTTTAAAAAGGAGAATACAATATTTTTGCCATTTAATCATGAGCTTTGTCTTTACTGAAGCAAGTCTTTTTTAAATCTTGCATCCCAAATAGTTGTAACCGAGAAAGTTTTACTCTTACTGAGATTTATTTATTTATTTTTTGTGTGTCTCCTTTTAATTTATTTTTAATCGCTCTACCACCAAGTAATACACAACACTTTGATTATAAATATTGATTTAATGTTATTACAATTAAAATAACTTCCGAAATTAGTGCTTTTTTATGAATTCTCTTAAATTTTTCAAAAGGTCCAAGTAAATACAGTCAAAAGTCGTTAATCCAGACCTCAAAGCTACAAACTTTCTGCGCATGCGTCGCGTTCACGCATGCGCACAGGCGTTTAAGAGTGCGCGTAAGACCTTTACGTCTGCAGATATGTTTGTGCGCATGCGCGTTTAATGTGTAACGGAGGTATAAGCTAAGATAAAATTCAGTTAATGTTGCAGATTGCGTTGTTCTTTAATCTTCGAATTGGATCCGGCTTATTATTTTTTGCAGACTGTTAGAGCAATTTCATAAAAGTAAGCTTGAACTTTCGATTATGTCAAATAGAATTTCCGATATATATTTACTAATATGTAATTTGTATCTACAAAGCGAAAGTATGTTTTGAAATCCGAAATCTGTTTATCAATTTCACGCCAGGGATTGGAAGTTGATCTGTCAGCACTATCCTTATTTTCAGAGCAGATGTTTTATATTTTATTTGGCTTATAATTCCTTACTAAGTGTAGTATTTCATCTCGATGTACTCCGTCTTTGATATGATTTAAATCAAGTTCCTTGTCATTATAATTCGCTTCCGATAGTGAAGAAAGTGACCCAGAGGTTATTGAAAACGAAAACATTTCGATTGACAAATTAGTTGGTATTCTCAACACAGCAATTATAGGACTTAAACAGCGGAACTTTGTAACTAAACAAGAAATTATGTCTGTTTAATAGAATTAAAGAGAAAGTATTATCACATGAAACGAAGGAACTTACATTGAAAGAAATGTTTAATAAAGTAAACAAATAAATATTAAGCTTTTTCTTTTTGTAAATTTTGATATCCTTTAGATCATAATTGTTCTTTTATTTCATAAACTACGGTTTCATATTTTTAATTTTGTAATTTCTGCATGCCATCTTACCAGATTTAAACTGATGATCTATAATCCGGAATCGCCGAAGTCCCGACGAGTCCGGATTAACGACTTTTGACTGTATAACAAACAGTTTTCAATGAATGACCACTGATGTATCTAAAAGTTCAGATAACAGATAAATATACAGAACTATTTTACTACAAGTAAACATCACAATATGAAACATAAACTACTCCATTACATTCACTGTCTTGAAATAACCTCTTGTACTTAAAATGAAGTTATTCAAAATTAAGTTATTATTCTTAATCTATTTTAAACAAGGGCAGGCTAATTTGGAATTCTGAGATATTCCATAATTACACTCTGGCTGAAACAACTTTTTTGGCCATTTAATGCAACAGGTATAATTGAACATAAAAACAACATTAATTTTTTAAATGAACATCATTATAGACCTTGTACAATATTAAGTCCATTAAAGTGAATAATGAGAGGTATTTTGTTCCATTTAGGTGTAAGATTGTTTAACATCTGACCTACAATTGAGACTAACAGGAAAATGCCTTGCATTCAGATAGTATGTCTAAAATCATTTCCAGGTAGATGCAATTCTAATGAAATTTTTGAGGTTAACTGAATTGGTCCCTCTATGTCCAGCTGCTTTACATTCTGTATATATTTTTGGAATAATAATAGCATGATTACTTTATTATTTTGTCTTTATTATCACTTCTACTTTCGTCCACTCCCAGTAGGATGCCATTAATTAATGTACTATTAGCGTCAGATTTTTTAGTTTGAGAGAGAGCCTTTGGCAGCTGTTGCTAGCAGTAGAAACTCTTCTGCAGGCCTTATGCTTCACGCACGCGAAATACACATTTTTTCAGCTCAGCAACCTTTGTCGATTGGCGATAAATGTAGACTTTAGGCATGCATTGTAAATTGCAGCGAATTTTGTGTGCTGTGTTTTTTTATCCGTATACAAAAAATAAATGTTTAAAAGTATTCATATTCCAAAAGATAAATATTCAGCACTGTTTGCATTAAGAATTACTGATTTGTTATTCAAATAAGCCCAGAAATATGGAATTTATTTACTCGAGACTTATGCGGAAGCCTAAGCTGTTCTTTTTTCAAAATAGACGCTTTTCTTTGTTGTCGTGTTGATTTTTTTGAATTGCTTTAAATTAATACTGTAGGTTTCTGTAACGCTTCACTTAACCTTATTTCATATTTATTTCCTAATGTATTTTTGTTTGATATTCCATCCTATATTTGTTGTTATAATTTTTTTTTGAAATTTATTTGAATTCATAATTTTTTCAGAAAGGCATCTCTCATCCAAATTGAATTGTTAAGTGCTTTGCCATAATCAATTAATTGAAACTCATTTTTCAATTTTTTTTCTATTGCAATTTTTATATCTATATATCCATATTTTCTTCTATGTTATATATCTATATTTTCTTCTTGTTGACTAAAACACATACACTTTATTCTTCATCAATCCTGCAATATTTTTTGCTCAAACCAGAAAAATTTTGAAAAATACTTGCACAGAAAATAAAAACTGAAAAAGCAACTGCTAAGAAAAAAGGAAAATAAAGAAGGATTGAAAAAGCCTAAATAAAGAATTTATTAACAAAAAATAACAATGAGTTAAAATAAATTTTTAGTAACTCAATATATTAGTAGTATTTACCATTAGTGTCTAGTGTTTTTATCACTAGTGTGAACTTTGTTATTTTGAACAGTATCGGAAAATTCACTGCAATTTAGTTGGCTACTAATTTTATAGATTAGTAAAGCTTTTACTGTTGATTCAGCCAGTTTACTTCTTTCTTCATTTTTTTATGGTGTTCATAATTGGTAATATTCTTTTGATTGCTGCCAGTGTGGCTCACATGCTTGAAAATGTATTCTATCATTTAAATGGCACTGTGCAATGAAATGTGTTTTCTTTGAAATGACTGAAATTTTGCATCCATTTTTCTTCACAATTTTTTCCAATTTGATTAACAATATCAGTTTCTTTTGTACTTTTCATAATCAACATAGCTTTGTTAAATAATGTGAGTTGCCCTTTTACAAATCATAATTAGTACATTTCTATACAATTTTTATCATCTCTTCAAAATATTCTTGTGAAATAAAATTTCAAGTATTCTGTCAGTAGCTGAAAGTAGCGAGAGAAAATGGGTGTTGCTTATGCTGAAGAACTTTTTAGTCTACATATACAAATTCACAAAAATCTTTTAGTTTAGAAACTCAAATTTATAAATAATAATCACACTAAATATAAGTCACAAGTAAACCCGTAAGTCAGGGTTAACTCTAGCAGTGAAAATATTTAATGAAACAATTAATCGCCAAAAGTGTATAACAGACGCCAGCCTATTATGCTGGTGAATCATATTGCTGTGCATGCATGAAGCGTTAGCCCTGCAGAATGGAGATGCTACTGTTGCTAGCCATTTACCCTGTTTGCTACTAAACTGATTTATCAGCTGTAGTTTCAGTATCCACCATTCCTTTGAGAAAATATTTAGGCTGAGCCAAAGCTTAATAGGCTAATGTTTACATTATTTAATATTTTAATTTGACTTGAACATTTGTTCTGAATTTTATGCAAATATTCTATTATATTTTTAAGAGTTTGTGTAACTATGAGGCTGGCATGCTAATAAAATGTTTTATTTTAAACTTTTGTCTGAGTTTGTATTTATTATGTTAAGACACTGCAATAAGTCATCTGTCTGCTTTTACGGTTCTAGAAGTGGACAAAGTAATGTAGAAACGTGCAGACTGTAGTTTAAAATATTTTCGAACTAGAAGTTTATATGTTGGTTAAGCTATTTGCATCAATTAGGAGACTGAAAACTTTCTAATGAGTAAGGTTGATTTTCGTATGTTGCTGTTTATGAGTACCATATCGGAGATTTGAAAATAAGTAACTGAAACATTTTTGTTAATCCCACTTCGTGATATCAGACAACAATAAATGCTACATTTAAAATTTAATTTAAATAGATATCATTATAGCATTATAAAATTGTCATTCACTTTTCTTACCTTTATAGGTACTGTAAAATAAATTAG
Source organism: Stegodyphus dumicola (assembly GCF_044657685.1). NCBI lineage: Eukaryota > Metazoa > Arthropoda > Arachnida > Araneae > Eresidae > Stegodyphus > Stegodyphus dumicola. Next base: position 181,707,661 of record NC_140768.1, read on the forward strand.
AACTTTAACTATTCACAAATTATATTCTAATATCTTAAGCAAGAATGTCTTGTCTGAAACTAAACAGAATTAATGAAATCAATCATAATCCACATATACATAATAACCACCAATCATTTACTAGTTCACTTCTAAAAGAACTATATTTCTGCGTGGTGATTTATTAATTAAGGTTGGTTATTGTTGGCGTGGTGATTTATTAATTAAGGTTGATTATTAACCGAAATATTTGACCAGTAGCATAATGCAGTTCTGCTCCTGTAGAATGATGTGTCAGATTTATCTTCTTTTCTAGAGTAATCTGTAATTTAGTTTCATTAAGTATTTATCTATCAAAACTTGTTTACTTTCCAGCTAAACTTGCTAACAGTTTAAATTTTAATTTAGTTCTTTTGCTTACTTTTTACTTCTATTAGCTTCACCAGAATACAAATTAGGTCAAGTTAAAAAAAGTGGGTGAAGCTGTGGCAGTGAAACTAAGAATAGCTGGCATGTATTTTGGTGGATGATTTTGTATCTATTAAAGATGAGATTTAGAATCTCATTTGCTGGACATGAGTTAATATGCATAATCTTGACTGTTCATTTACTGATTTAAGTACTGAAGTTATTGATATTCTGAAAATAGCAGTGGCTAATGTTAATGAAGTTTATGTTATCTAATACATTTTTTAGCTACATTTCACTTCTTGTAGTTATGAAAGCAATTAAATTGGTGCAGCAGAGTGTAAGCAAAATGCAATGAGGTAATTATTGATTAGTTTTAATATTAGTGGCTGAGTTATATCTTTGCATTCAAATTAAATTAATTTTCGTATGTTGCTGTTTATGAGTACCATATCGGAGATTTGAAAATAAGTAACTGAAACATTTTTGTTAATCCCACTTCGTGATATCAGACAACAATAAATGCTACATTTAAAATTTAATTTAAATAGATATCATTATAGCAATTTAAAATTGTCATTCACTTTTCTTACCTTTATAGGTACTGTAAAATAAATTAGAACTTTAACTATTCACAAATTATATTCTAATATCTTAAGCAAGAATGTCTTGTCTGAAACTAAACAGAATTAATGAAATCAATCATAATCCACATATACATAATAACCACCAATCCTTTAGTAGTTCACTTCTAAAAGAACTATATTTCTGCGTGGTGATTTATTACAATTCTCCTTGAACTCCAAGAATTATTTGAATTTCTTTTAGGAGAAAAAATCTGATAATCACTGTACGAAATGTGTCATTATAGCAATACAGTGAAAAGTCGTTAATTCGGACACCCATAATCCGAAATGATCTATAATCCGGACCTTAAAGCTAAAAACTTTCTGCGCATGCGCCGCGTTGGCACATGCGCACAGGCGTTTTATGCGTGCGCTTGAGACCTTGACTACTGCGCATATGCGTGTGCGCAAGTGCAAAATACGTTTTTGCCTGCGCGTTTAATGTATAACGGATGGTGTAAACTAAAATTATCTAATTATCTATTTCAGTTAATGTTAATGATTGCGTTGTTCCTTAATCTTCGAATTGGATCCCGCTTATTATTTTTTGCAGACTGTAAGAGCAATTTTATAAAAGTAAACTTGAACTTTCGATTATGTCAAATAGAATTTCCGATGCTGGAACTTCCAAAGGATCTACAAAACGAAAGTATGTTTTGATGTCCAACAAACAAAAAGTGGAATTGCTGCATAAAATGGATAAAGACATGAAGAATGTGACAGAGAGGTTAGTGAAAACGAAAAAATTTCGATTGACAAGTTAGTCGGTATTCTCGGCACAGCAATTAACGGGACTTGAACAGCGGAACTTTGTAACTGAACAAGAAATTATGTCTGTTTATAGAATTAAAGTGAAAGTATTATCACATAAAACGAAGCAACTTAAACAACTTACATTGAAAGAAATGTTTAATAAAGTAAACAAATAAATATTAAGGTTTTTTTTTGGTAAATTTTGATACCCTTTAAATCATAATTGTTCTTTATTTCATAAATTACGGTTTCATATTTTTAATTTTAGAATTTCTGCATGCCATCTTACGAGATTTAAACTGATGATCTATAATCCGGAAAAATCGATAATCCGGAATCGCCGAAGTCCCGACGAGTCCGGATTAACGACTTTTGACTGTATAAGATATTTAAGATCAAATGAAATTTCTCGATAAGTTTGAATATAAATCTGATTTTCTTTTGGGGGATCCCTTAAAACTGGTGTTTATAAGAGAAAAACTAATACAATCTACAAAAGATTTCAGATTTTCTAAAATTTTGACATTTTGTTTTTTTCTTCTTCATAAAAGGTTACATTTAATTTCAGGATTCATCGCACTTCCTGCAGGACAATTGAACACATCTCTGAAGTCTGGCATGTTTGAAACAGCACCGTTAACTCTGAAAATAAACAAAAATCAGTATTTCAATGGATCAAAAGCATAAGTATGATTAATGAGAATAACTGATCGGAAGAAAATTTTAATTATTTGATCGTATATAGACTTGTCAGGATCATCCAGTTAACATTTTTAAATACCTCCTATTCCACATATGTAAGCACTGCATAGCTCAAATTTTCTTCAGTTAAAGAATTATCATTAAAAAAGTAATGGTTGCGAGCGTCAGTTCTACCTATTTATTGGTGTAGTTATAGTAGAAACTCAGATTTTGAACCCTAAATAGTGGTTCCATTGCAATCATGTGTGCTATGTAACAACATTACTACAAGTCAACAGAATAGGCTGTGGTATCAAATGTAATAATACTGTTGAAGATCACGTTGATATGAGCCATAGAGAATGCACAGCCGTGAGTGATTTTACTCGCAGTTGAAACTGGGCTTTATGAACGACTCTCACACAGAACATTACCATTGTATCTGATGCAAGAACAACTACACTCATATCCATAAATTAAGGATAATGCAAAATCAGTCAAAGGAAGAGTTAGAAGCAAAACAAATTTGACTTATTTGTAAAGCTTATTTATTAAACAAAAGGTAAAGAGCAAAAAAAGATACTGTATGTTTGATATTATTAAAAAAATTAGCAATTTTTTCCTCCCTGGAGTAAATTACGAAAAAAAAAAAAAAAAAAAAAAAACTATTTACAAAAAACCAATATCACATAGTTGGTATGATTGTTAATACATTGTATGCCTTCCAGACGATGTAATACAATCTGTACAACGCCTAGACATGCTGAGTATCAATTATCAATGTGATCTTGGGAGATATTACACCACTCAAAAAGCAATGCTCTCCGAAGTTCCGGTAGACATGTAGGAGGAGGTTGACGGGCTGCAACTCGTCGGCCAAGCATGTTCCACACGTGCTCTACTGGATTCAAGTCCGATGAGAATGCTGGCCAATCCATACGGGTGATATCCTCCGATTGAAGGCATTCGCTTACGATGTTTGCACGATGAGGACGGGCGTTGTCATCCATAAACACAAATTGTGTGCCCATGGCGCCCCGAAACAAACATACATGTTGTTCCAGAATGACGTCCTGATAGATTTGGCTTGTCATGGTTCCAATTTGAACATGCAGGTCAGTTCTGAAACCCAGAATAATTCCACCCCCAAACGAGCACTCCTGCGTCATCGTAATGGTGTCGTTCAATGATGTTTTCTTGGTGGTAACGGGTACCTGGAGCTCACCATATGAAAGTCCGGCAAGAATCAGACTGCAAGCTAAACCTGGACTCATCGGAAAACATCACACAAGACCACTGTTGCGGTGTCCACAATGCATGCTTTCTACTCCAGGCTAACCGCAGGCGACAGTGAGTTGCAGCAAGTGGAACGCATCTCACAGGTCTACGAGCATATAGACCAATGTGCCCTAAGCGTCTGTACACGGTCTGCCTTGAAATTGTCGTACCAGTGGCTGAAGAGAGCTGACGAGACAGGTCTGAGGCTGTGCTCCGCCTGTTTCTTTTGTCAGTAACTGCCAAATACCGGTCCTCATTCGGCGTTGTAACTATGGGGCGAACTGTGCTGTAACGTCTACTCACATTACCATCATCTTGAAATCGTTGCCAAAGCCTGGAGATGACACTCTGGGCAATTCCAAGTTCGTCTGATACTTCCAGTTGGGTACGCCCACATTCCAGACGGCCGATAATTCTACCACGTAAAAAATCATCCAAATGCTTCCTTTGTGTCATAACTATTCGGTTACTACACTGAAATGCTTATAAAGCGCCTGCAGACAATTTTACTTCTTTGCCTGTATTCCTTATACCGGTCCCAAGGTACGTCGCATGACTCCGAATTATCCTTAATTTATGGACATGAGTGTAATAAAAACATTTTATTCCGCTAGTATGCGGAATTTCTTGCTGGTGATTGAAAACTTAATGAGCTTTGCGGCCATCGACTGATACCTAATTCAGAACAATACCGTTAAACTCAAAGCCAAGTGTTCGCACTGTTGCAGTCAAGCTTGATATACACCTAACCACTGGTCTGGCACACTATGGCTGAAAGTGAAGAAACTGGACATATGAGCTGACACCGGTTAAAAGGTAGGCCATCGGGAAGCTTACGATTCGCTTTGACTAAGGAATAAACGGAATTTTACATTGCATTCTTATGTATGATGAAACAATGAACATACTATGACCATCATAAATGATAAGCAAATAGATGGATCGTGAACAACTAACTGAATACTTCGTCAGCCCATAATACTTGTTTTACCTATAAAAGATGTTGTAGCTTTTGTGTGTGTGTGTTTTACTGTTGAAGTGATTCATTGCATTCTTCTCCATCGTAACATAATTATCACGGCAGATTTTTGTAGTTTTAACTATTTGAAATACAGCAGCAGTGTGTCTTTTAGACATTCTAATGTAATTAATGATCATGGCACCTTCATGTTGCATGCCAATGGACCTTTTATATGTCATACAAAACTCTGCATACTCTCAAAGAATTGTTTCACAAAACTTGACTTATTTTGCCAGGGAATATAGTCGTTGTTGGGACGATGCCAAAAGTGTGTGGATGTCGAAGGAGATATTTTGACTAATTAACCCATTCACGACGGGCACCTCTGTTACGGAAGCGTTCTCTTGGGACGGCGCGTTAACTGGATACGTCGTCTTGTGGGGACGGCAATTCGTGCTGCTAAGCCTAACTTTGAGAAAAAATTCATATAAATTAAATTTGTCATTCAATTGTTCCAATTTTTGGTACATTATGAGAAGACCATTCAGGTAGTTGTCAGAATTAATTTTAAACCCGTATTGTTATATTTTCCTTAAAACTTTTATAAAATACTCATTCTAGAATAATATAATTTTCCCCTTAATTAAATATATATGGAAAAATATCCAAACAATCGCAGATTTTATTTAACACAACACATAATTAAAATTCAAAAATATTAAAACTGTCATAAAAATTCAATGTGCAAGCAACGAAAAGGAAGCAATATTTCAAAGAAAAAGACAGTGTATGACATTTGAAACATGGGTGTACGCAAAGTCCAACGTTGCAAATGTCACAGGAACAAAATATCAGCAAATTTGACTCATTTAGCATTTCTGTATCTTCTACGGTCAGATAGCGCTTTCGTTTTGCCTTTAAAAAAATAGAACACCAGCAATAGAAATTTTGAAAATAATAAAAAAAAAAAAAACTTCGCTAAGCCATACAAAATATTCGTCTCCATGCCGGAAAGATCTAAGAGTAATAAAAAAATCTCTAATGATAGATTATTTACTCCACTATACGGGGATAAAAAATTAAAAGAAATAAATTAGATTAAAAAGTATTCCAGAGCATCGAGAACATGTTGATTTGTTATGTTGATTTGTTTATATGAAATGACGCAGTAAGAGCCATCACGTTATTCAAACTCTAACGAATTAGCATTTGTATATATTCTTCTACGTTCACATACCTATATCGCAAAAATAAAAGTAAAAAGTACCTCAAAACATCGAGAACACGTGCATTTGTTTATATCAAATGACGCAGTTAAAGAGACATTACATTGCTCAACAATGTTAGATATATTTCCCCATAACAGACATACAGCTACATTTAGTGGCAACAAAAAATACTAATTAAACATTCTATATAAAAAATGTGGTACGCCCGGCCATACAGTGGCGATTCAAATATCACACACCCGGCCGTGATGTTCGCTGCTTATGCACATATGACAAGCCCGTACTGAACGGGTTAAAAATTGTTTTTTTTCATTTACTTAGCATTTGATAGGGGCATATGCTTATCGTACATTTCCTTCAACATAATCCAACACCTTATTTATCAACTATATTTCTCCCATTGTTCGGCATCTCCGTTTTGGGCGACGGTAAGTCAACCGGTAAAAAGTAATATTTTTATTTTGTTCAACATATGTAATTATGTTTGTACCGCCTCTTATTTTCAAGCAAGGAACTGGCAAGCTTTTTAAATTTTTTGTGGCTTTGCCAATTCAATTTGGATAATTTAATTTAAGGCAAATGGACGTTTTTACTTCCTTGTACGAAGTAAAGAGGAAGTATTGTAATCGCGAAAAGTTTCAGGCAGCATATTTCAACGAAAATATCCATTCTGACCGCTTTCGAATGCAATTTAACGATGTTTTTGCGTGATATCTGTAGGTAAGAACAGAATAAAAAACTCGTTTCCTCCAAAAAAATTATAAAACTGCTTTAAAATTAATTCTGAAGAGAATTTTTCGTGGCATCTGTACGAACGTATGTACGTACGTACGTATAACGCATAACTCAAAAACAAGTGGCCTCAGAACGTTGAAATTTTGTATATAGGTCTGCTATAACATGTAGATGTGCACCTCGTATTTTGGTTGCAATCACCCGCACCGAACGCATATAAATATATTTATATATATATTCACTCTCTCAGTTATCTCAGTTTCTTTACTCTTATATGTTTGTAAATTGTACATTTTTTGCTTTAAAAATGATTGAATTGTGTTGTTTTTATCTTCCGGTTAAGGTTTTTATGCCTTTAGTAAATCTGTATGCAATATTTTTAGAATTATCAACAATTTTAAAGTTGTTTAAGGGCCGCTAAGCCTTTTTTTTTATGGCGGCCATTGTTTACATTTGAAACAGCAGACTAGTGGATTTATTGCCAATCTAGAGAAACTTAGCTTCGCAACAACAAAGATAACACCTTCATTTATATTGTCAATTAAATCATGCTTAATCCTTTCTGGAATTTTTTCCGTGACGTGAAATGAAACGTCTAAGTGCAGCGCTAAACGAGTCTGCCGTCAGGTCACTGACTGCTTCTATATGCACAGCTTTAGTCGACAAGCAAACAAACAGAGCTATATAGCCTTTCGTTGTTTTAGAGCCACGACCCTTATTAAATTTCATGGTAATAGGACCAGCGTAATCCACATCAGATGCGTAAAAAGGTCGTTCCAAAGTCACACGATGTTCAGGTAAGTCACCCATCAATTGCGGATTTGAAGCAGCTTTAAATCGATGACATATTAAGCAATGATTGACACAACTGCGTATCAGTTTCTTTCCTCCAATTATCCAGTAAGATTGTCTGATGAGGTGTGATAATAAAGAAGGACCAGCATGAAGGTAAGTAATATGAAGTTCTTTCACTAGTAATTCGCTAAATTTATGTCGAGAAGGAAGTATGACAGGATGTTTGATGTTAAATGCTAAAGATGAATTTCGAAGACGTCCTCCCACCCGTAAGAGACCATCTTTGTCTACGAATGGATACAAAGAACGTAGTTGGCTCTTCTTGGGTAAAGGTTTCTCTTCTTTAATACATTGTAAATCATCTTTGAAATGATGATTCTGAATCCAACGAATAATGAAATTTTCTGCTACTCGAATCTCTAGAAATGTTAGCGGCATAAGGCAGCTGGAGTTAATGCCACTACGTGAAATGTTCTGAGTAACATGATGCTTCTTGCAATTAGCAATAAATCTTTGGCAGTAAGCCAGAATACGAACAATTTTACAACGCGAAGAATAATGCTCGAACAAATTAGCTAATAAATCATTCGATTCACGTATATGAGAAATAAAAATAGGATCAGATCTTTGTTCGGCCTTTACTTCAGCATCATCTTCAGCTTTTAATTCATATTTAGGCCATTTTCCCTCTTCCTGACGCAACCATGGTGGACCCTTCCACCACAAAGTACAATTTGGTAGGAGTTGAGGTTCAATACCACGAGAAGCAATGTCTGCAAGATTCTGTTTAGAGGGAACATGATTCCAATGTTTAATAGGTATCACTTCTATGATTTGAGATGTTCTGTTTGCCACAAAAGTTTTCCACTTACGTGGATGAGCTGATAGCCAAGACAGAACTACCTTGAAATCCGTCCATGCAAAGATTTCAAAATCAAACTTCTTTAAAATGTTCAATAGAGATCGCATTAATATGGTCAACAAATACGCAGCACAGAGTTCTAATCGAGGAATGGGTACTTGCTTTATAGGCGCGACTTTAGTCTTTGATACCAAAAGATTAACCTTAACCGTACCATTGCACCTTTGGCGACAGTAAATGGCTGCTGCATAAGCCTGCGAAGATGCATCAGAAAATCCATGTAGTTGGATAACACTGTGCGTTGTAAGTATGACACATCTCGGAATTTCACAATTATTGATTTGACTGAATGTCTCTTGAAATTTAAAACAATCATCTGAGATATGCTGGGGAACAACTGAATCTCAGTCGCCTTTAACTAACCATAGTTTTTGATAGAATATTTTAATCAATATAGTGCAAGGAGATAAGAGACCTAAAGAATCGAAAATGCGAGCAGATTCTGCTAATATGCGTCTTTTTGTTATAGGTGCGTTGATGTGCAGTGTAGCTTTAAAACTGAAGGTATCAGTAGTTGAATTCCAAAAAAGTCCTGTAGTTGAATTCCAAAAAAGTCCTAAGACTTTCAAACTCGAATTAGGAGATATCTCAAAATCAGAATTCAATGAACAATTTTCCTTAAATTCAGTTAAGAATTCTACAGAATTTGAATTCCACTTCCTCAAATCAAAACCACGTCCATGTAAAATTGAAGATATTTTCTTGCAGACAAATACTGCATCATCAACTGTATTTGCACCCGACAATAAGTCGTCCATATACATATCCTCTTGCAATATACGAGATACATCTGATTCCTCTTTAGACTCTAAAGCTACCTGCTTCAGACATCGAGTTGCTAAAAATGAAGCAGAGGAAAGACCACAAGTAACTGTTTTCAACTTGTACGTGCGCATTTTATCACTGGAATTGTATCGCCAAAGTATCAATTGATAATTCTGATCTTCAGGGGCTACCATCACCTGACGATACATCTTCTCCACATCGGCTGTGAAAACAATTTTAGGAAATCGAAAATTAATCAAAATCTCAAAAATATCTCTTTGTAATTTCGGACCTACCCCTAAAAGAGAATTCAATGATATACCATTTTCAGATTTGCAGGATGCATCAAAAACTACTCTTAATTTTGTCGTTGTGCTAGAAGGTTTAATTACCGCATGATGAGGAAGATAAAACTTTTCTGTATCCGATCTGTTAGATAAATCATCATTAATCACAGTCATAGGTCCTAACTGTTCATATTCACGTATGAAATCTTTATACTGTTTTTCAAATTCCGGATTATCTTTGAATTTTCGTTTTATGGAACGCAACCTAGAAATTGCTGCCGGTTTTGAATCACCCAACTTCAAATGCGATTTATAAAATGGAAGTTTTACAACAAATCGCCCATCTGAATTAACAGCATGAGTGTTTTGAAAATGTGATTCACAAAATTGTTCCTCAGATGTCAGAAATTCCTTCTTCCCAACATCGACAATATCCTCCATTTCCCAGAACCGTTTAAGTTCGTAATCAATATTTATATTATCTTCTAACTTTATGAAGTGTGCATTTGCTGTTTTTGGGCCTTCCATATTATTTCCGACCTTCCCAGCAATCACCCAACCGAAAATTGTATTTTGAGCTACAGGCTCATTTTTCGAACCATATATTTGGCCACATCTTAAAACGGAGAAAAAATAATCAGCTCCTAAAATCAAATCAATTTCTTTGGGTTGAGCAAAATTCGGATCCGCTAACGGAATAGATTTAACCCTTTAACGGTTTGACCCGGATTATCTCGTTCTTTTATGCAGGTCTCTTAACGGTTCGTTACGGATTATTGTAAGTTTAAATGTACCCTCGAAAACGGATCTAGGATTTTTGGCTGCCCTGCTCCGGGAACTTAAGCCCACTACAGGTCCACTCCCCCTTTGGGCACGTCGTGGAGGTTCAACCTCCACTATTACCCTCCAGGAGAGCAGCGCACCACCTGGGGACAGGCCCCAGGCAGCACCGGTCGTCTAATGCTCCTACCAGTCGCTTGGGCGAGCCCGTCGCAGCGGGACATTACCCAGCGACCCCGGGGGAGACCCCCGGGTTACTAGAACCACGCCGCGCTAGGACGTGCCAGACTCCGGGGCCGGCCAATAAGTGACCTTTCCCAGAGCCTTCAGAACCACCAAGTTCATAAATTTTATACCCCCGTGGCCGAGACTGCCTAGGTACAGATCCCTACTAAAAATGCCCCATAGAAACCAGTAAAACTTTTTATGGGTTTCTATTGACTTTTACTGGTTTCTGTTGGTCTCTGTGGGTTTTTTTTTTACTGGTTTCAAAATGACCCATAGAAACCAGTAAAACTTTCTACTGGTACCTATAGAATTTTTGATGGTCTCTATTGACTTTTACTGGTTTCTATTGATCTCTGTGGGTTTTTCTTACTGGTATCAATTGACACCCATACAACCAACATTCAATGGCAGAACTTTGTACTGGTTTGTATAGGTTTATATTGACTTTTACTGGTTTTCTTACTGGTATCAATATAATAATAAATCTTTTGTTGGTTTATATGGGTTTGTGCTATTTTTTTATCTGACGTTAATATACTTCTTGTAAACAATAAAATTAACAGAATGAAAATATGATCTCTTTAAGACCACCAGAGTAACCTGGAAACGCAGGTGGTCGTTTTAGAGAGGGTTTTTACTAAATATGCTTATTTATTTGATTTAATTTTTTTTCGGAAACAATAACCGTAATCATATACACCACATACAACGAGGTCTCTCTAAGGCGACCAGCCGCAAATAAAAATTCATCTTTGTAAGTGGTCGCCTTAGAGAGGTGATGCTCAATACCAATAGATACTCACGTTCTCAGAGATACGTTCATCTTTTAGAGGTGGTCGTCTTAGGGAGATTGCATCTACGGAATGAATCTCTCTAAGGCGACCAGACACACTTGCAGAATTTTCTTTGTGAATGGTCGCTTTACAGAGGGAATATTCAATACCAAAGTATACTTATGTTTTCAGAAATACTGGTTTCTTTCAGAGGCGGTCGTCTTAGGGAGGTGGTTTTTGCTACGAGTTGGTTCTCTGAATACACACACATAAGCACTTACATTTCTGATATTACAAATAAACACCGATATCAACCAACATCTCTTTAACGCGAACAAGTTCATTCACAATCGCAAAACTTTTCTCCCTGTTAACGCTGACGTGAAAAAAAAATTCCCCCTCCCTTCCCCACTCTCAGAAGTTTCCCAAACAAGCAATATGGCGCCGTTCTAGTTATTGTTGTGTGATGGTGGTGTTATTTTCTTCGTAGTTGTAGTAATGCAGTATATTATTTACTAGGATTTACTGTATTACAAATTTTACTATGTTTTACTGTTTAGAAATTAGTAATAAATAATAAAATACCAGCACTGACTATGAATATACCACTAAAGCCATGCACGTGTAATCGTGTCTAATGTTTGAGAGAACGTTGCTGATAACTGACTAGTTGTGAAATGGAGTTTCTGAGCGTGAAATTGATTTTCCATCTTTACTTTTATCCTGAAAAACAATGTGCTTAAAGACTGAAAAGGGATAATTTCAGGCTTGATAATTTGTTTCCGTGTGCAGATGCAGAAATGTAGTTTTTGCATTCTACTGAAACTGTATTTTGGAAAATTTATTTTTTTGATTACAGTTTAGAAATACTTTTTTAAAGCTTGTTCATGTAGATGCTTTATCATTTGAATATTATGTACTAATAAATTTGAGCATACCTTACTTAAAAATGATCTTGCATGATTCAATTTTGAATTTTTCGACTAATGTGATGTGGCCGAGCAAAAAGAATGTTTTTTTATGTTTTAAAAAATGTACTAATTATATTTCGCGAGCAAAAAAGGTAAGTTTTATTAATGAAATAAACATTGAAGTATTTAATGTGTTTATTACTTATTGAATGGGGTAGACAAGACATACAAGCTTAAGGAATCGTTATTCCACTACTAAAATTATGTGAAAATTTAGATGATCATAGTAGCTTACATTGTTTTTCCTTTTTGATCTATTTTTCTTTACAAGTATGAGACTAGAACCACATTTTTACATTAAATATTTTGTGCTATTTTGTTAAAACACATATAATCATTTTTATGCATTTTATGCATAGGGATGTTTCCATAACCGGCACTTGGCGAAATTGCGGATTTGTTTACATCGGAAGTGAGCGTACGTGCGCCAGAATATGGTAACCCTGATAATTGTTGCAACCCACACAGGGAATTTTCCTGAAGGAGGAACAGGGAAATTTTCTGTTTACTTTTCGAACATTACGGTAAGAGAAAATAAAGTTTGAAAGTCGCAAATCATTATTAGTTCATATTTTCGCAAAACGTTTATGGGGTTTATTTTTCGAACATTACGGTAAAAGAAAATAAAGTTTTTTATATTTTCGCAAAACGTTTATGGGGTTTTGGGAGTTAAAAAATGAAGCAAATTATTATTATTAACATAACAAAAAGTTCCTTTTAAGTATTATATATGTTATAAATATTGCTATTGCCATGAAGACAAACTGGGCAAAGTTAAAATGAAACCAACAACAACAGCATTTAATTTATTATAGCTTTTTTCTTACTTTTACTAGAATTCTAATGATAAAATGATTAGTGCATTTAAATACATATTAAATGAAAATATTAAAATAAATATGGAGATGCATTAAATATGATTTGGACTAATTTAATTATGTATTCTTACATATATAGCTATGCCCATTTAATTTTTCTCAATAAAAATAATTAAGCTATCCTTATTATTTTTATATATCTATACATTTTTTAACTCTGCACATAGCTACTCAGAAAGAAAGATATATGGGTAGGATATAAGAAGATAAAAATTATTAATCTTCCCTTCAAAGTCAAATGGATATAGCTGTAGTATATGATTTCAAAAAAAGTAAATCATTAGAATATTAAGCTGAAAATATAAGTCTGAAAGAAAGAGATTTTTCTTAAATTCAAACTGTGCACAAAACATTTCAGATGCATTCAAACTCTGAACTGGAACATGCTAATTTACTGTTGTGGAACTAATATGAAAATAATATTGTTGACAGTATAGTAGTGTACCACCAAAGAATTTATGCTGGGAGAAGAAGCAAAGCTTCGATGACACCACAAAGCCAAATGATAACTGGCTTAATTTTTACTCTTTTTATGCATAAAATGTCATAGTTGTTAGTATCTCATTAAAATGTATTTTCTAATAATATAATGATTTGCAAATGATGGAAATTTACCTGTCATTAAAACATTTTGTTCTAAACATGCTTCAGCTTATCAAAGAAGTTAAAGCTATTCCAACCTATCCTCCATATTAAAGTTTTTTTGATTAAATCAGGTTCATGTCTAATGCATCAAAAATATAAATAAACCTTCTTTAGTATTTGTCAAACATCAGTTCTCATGGCCTTTTGCCCAGCAAAAAAATATTATATATATATATATATATATATATATATATATATATATATATATATATATATATATATATATATTTATAATTTGCATTTCTGCTAAGCAGTTGTATTTAATGTAATTTAAACAATTTCATTTAATATTTCTTAAACTTGTGCTCCGCAAAAAAATATTATATTTTGTTTTTCTTATTATTTGCAGGTATCCTGATAGATATCTGAAGGAACAGCGATGAGTAGCCTTCAGGATGGCACCATAAATTCGGTAAGTTCGTTTTTTCTTGTTCTTTCCAGGTTTGGTAGGTCAGAGTTGTTTTCCCTTTCCGATTTCCCTCGGACAGGGAAAACAATTTTGGCCGCCATCTTGGATTTCAAAAACGCGCCAAGAGGCGCGTTTTTGAAATCCAAGATGGCGGCCAAAAAATAGCCAAGGGCCGGTTACGGAAAATTTCCCCTTTAATTTTCATTATTATTAGTTTGATGAAGAAAATTTCAAATGTGTTTTTCATAAATTGCTTTTGAAATAGAAATAGATTTGTGAATAAGATTTATGTAATATTAAATGTACTAGTCTTGGGAGTATAAAAAGTGAATTATTTATTTGAAAAAAATTACATTAAGTTGAAACCTCATATAGTGGTTATTTTCTTAAATGACCACCTCTGATAATGGCACATTTGTCAGGACAATAATTAAATAACAGGACTTAAAAATCATTCACAGTTTTGTCAGGCTACAGGAAACTGGCATTATCTCGAATTGTGGAGTTGATTGTTTTAGGAACGTTTTGCTGTATAATCAATTGACTTCGGTGTAGTAATTTTTACGTGGGTATGAATTTTGCATAAGTAATTGAAAGTTTTTACGAGACATTTAAAACCAAAGCTCTTTGGATCATGAGTCTTATAAGGGCACTGTTATAGCATTGCTTTCAAATATAGTTAGAGTAATATTTAAACATTATTTTCGGAAGCACTTCCACAGGGAATCCGGTTGTTCTCTGCGGATGAAAACCCATATAAATAAATCTTCTGTACAGCCTTATACAAATGCAGTTAAAATTACTGTCATTACAATTAAGCGAATATAGCCACATTTGTTTACAAAAAGTGCACTATATCAATTTCATTTAGCATTGTAATTTCAGAAAATGCTCGGCATGAGGTATTTTTATATTATATAATCTACTGTCAAAAACAATAGCTACCTTTTCAGTACTTTAAATTTTACTATTAAGAATTTTTATGGTTCAAAATAATATTTCTATACATTATTTCAAGTATTCTTTCTACAATAGAAATCTAAATAACTTGCACGCAAAACACTGACTCAAATTTATTCCAATAATGCATCGCTTTAATTAAATTTATGTTCCTTTGAGATGATATATGAAAAACCTTGTGTAATAATAAATTATTAATATATATAGGTAAATGGTATTTTTATATATTTTTTCGGGTAAAGTGCAGAATCGCCCACTTATTTATTTGGCACTTTGTACAAAAGTAAAAGGAATTGGATTTTTGTCAATTTTCTTTTGACTTTTTAAGTGAAAATAGGTTGATGTGTACATGAATAAAGTCAAAGGAGTGCACAATGGCATTTTTGTGCAATTCTGAGATGTTTTTTTAAGTGAAAATAGGTCGATGTGTACATGGATACCGAGTATGTGCAATTCTTAAAAACACGCCAAGCAGTGGGCGATTCTACACTTTCCCCATTTTTCTATAGGAATTTAGTTTCATTAAATTAGTTATTTAGTATAATTATGTGTATATGAGTATATTCATACTTATTCATACAGATGGAATTTTTACAGTACAAAAGTTAATCTTTTTTACATCAAGAACTACATATACTATAAATACCCATTATGTTATAGATTTTATTTATATAAAATCTGTGGAAGATTATATAGCACTAAAAGTGAGGTACGGAATAAAACATTATACGCTATGAGATATTTTCTTAATTCCCGAACTGTGCGTTGAGAATTGGTATTGAAATTGAAACTTGTAAATTTTTTTAAATTCATTTTGTTACAATATAATTTATTGTATTTTGGGTACTATTAAATTTATTATATGTTATCTTCATGTTTCATTTATCTTTTGAGAGATACAGGTAACATTCAAAGTATTGTAATAAGGGGTCGACACAGTGTTTGTATATTATTATTTCTTCACTACATTATATTCTTGGATTCATCCTTTCTTCCACGCAAAACATCTATGTGTATGCATGTCATAATAAGCTGCAGGGTGTTACTATCATTGGTAAGCGAGCTTTAAGGGGATAGCAAGTATGCTAAATTTGAACTCTATGTTAAGTTTCTAATTTGCAAGTCCCGTATTCTTTTTGCTTGCTTGTTAATGTTTCTCTTCCTGAAAATTTGGGTTTCTAGTTTTTTTTTTTTTTTTTTTTTTTTTTTTTTTTTTAATTTGGTTTAGTCATTGTAGGTAACTTAAAATTTAAGCAGATGCTAGAAAGTACCATCCTTTGGCAATACATTTCTCATTAGGTATCAAATTGTTAAACAAGCGAATGTGATTAAATACAATTGTTTAATTTCCCAATTAAAGAACTGAAATTCAAATATATGCAGTGAGGTACAGTACTATATGTATATATTTATAATGAAATCAATAATATATATACAGTCAAAGTAATGATTCGCAACCATAAAATGAAATGATATATATATATGTAATAGATTCTGTAGTCGAATACAAACACCTGAATCCGTAATGAACAGCAAGAATTTTGATGGCTTAGAGATGTTGAAACTCCAATCCACAATGAATAAGAAATTTGGCAGTCGAGGTAGATTTAATTCAACTTTTCTTTCAGCAAATATGTTGCAGCCACAAACAAGTTGGCACATTATTTATGCCTATTCCAAAAATTAACATTTTTGATAAATGTGTAGTAAGAAACAAGGAGCAGACAGACTGCAATCCAGCTAATACAAAGCGTAAAAAGCAAATGTGTTATGTTAAGGGTGAAATCTTAATTCAGACCGAGTTAATTTTGGTTCTCGATGCATTTTTACTCGTCTTTGATAGTTAATACTGCTGTAAAATTACTATTGGCTGTTTGAGTTTTAGTTTCTTTTACAACATCAAATTATGTAAGAGTCATATGACATGAATTAATCTCCAAATGATGCAGTGCAGAAAGATTACTGTTTTTAGAATAGAGAAGGAAAATTAATTTTACGCTGCTAATTTAATCTTTTGCATATTCCTTATTTTTCTTACATATGTATATGTACATTTATCATTCGATGGTTGTGAATCATGACTTTGGTTATTATCTTTCTATTCATTTTATTTTCAGAATTATATAAAGGTAGTTTAAAATTTTGTAAAGAGAATTTATACAAATATTTTGTAATATGTTTATAGATATTGACGTGCATTAAGAAGGACGGGCTCGTAGGCTTCTAGATATTTTAAAATTTTGATTTATTCGCATTGAGTTTTATTTAAAATTACTTTACATGCTTTCTCCGCAATTTAGTTCTGTACATTTCATCAGTGCTAATTATGTACTTCTGCTGGTTTATGTTTTTATGGAAATTTGATTTACAGTTCTATTTTTGTGTATTGTTTTTTATAGGGATTCTGTATATGGATACCCGTTCTATGCACGATTCTATGTATGGATACTCCACTATGGTGTAATGCTATTGGTTCTGTTTATGGGTTTTGTGCAGTGATTTTTCCAAGAGGTACCTTTATAGGTCTGTGGATTTTTGTGTAGTGGTTTACTACACACGGGTACCCACAGAGCTGTACGGGTACCCGTAGGCCAATTCCCTGTAAAAAAATTTTATGGGTTTCTACGGGGCATTTTTAGCAGGGATCCTAGCCAGTAGCTTCGCAGAGTTCTCCCTTAGGCAATGGGGGTTGGAAGACGTACAAAAATACGGGCTAGTCCTTTTTGGCGCATTTTTTCGCTAATACAAAAACACGGGTCGAAAACGGATCGTCCCGTGTTTTTGTATTAGCGAAAAAATGCGCCAAAAAGGACTAGCCCGTATTTTTGTACGTCTTCCAACTCCCATTGCCTAAGGGAACAAGGGTCCACGCACCCCTGACGACAATGGGTAATGGCTGTCATTATCGCGGGGAGAAGTCTTCTTGATGTTTTGAGATAAAGGCCTTACATTGACTCTAAGGAAACAAATTTATTACCAGTTACAAAGTGAATGTATATATAAAAGGAATTAAGAATTTTTGTTTTAGACCAATTATTGAATAAAATAAACAAGTTTTTACAAAATAAACTTTTATTTATGACTCATAAAATTATTAATGAATTGAAATGAGAAAAATAATGTATTATATAATTTAATGGGAACACGTGATTAAATAATTCTCTTTAAAAAAATTTCGACAAATTTATATCACGAATAACAAACGTGCGGTTCTCTTGATAAATTTATAAATCTTATACTTTTGACAATGCGATTCGATATTTGATCTCGTTATTTAAGAATCTATTATTCTTGTTATAAAACTGTACAGGAATTTTTCAAAGGGGTTCTTATTCCCATTAATCTGTACGAGAAATTATTTTTCTCCTTTTGGTACAGTTTTTTACTTCCAAAATTCCTCTTACCTCATAAAAGTATAAAGTTTTAAAAATTCGCCAAAAATCATAAATTATATTAATTTTATGCAAATTTTATTTCAAAACTATTTTACGCTCTGTAAAGTGATGCAAACTTAAAATCTGTGAGATTTTTAGTTTATTCTTTGAATGGAAATATGCGCAAAAATTTTTTTCAACATTAAATTTTAAGACCTCTTAATCGAATTTTATAAAACTCGGTTTACCACGCGTATTTCCATCTGTAAACGGTGTGAGTACAAAATTTGAACTCGGTAGGTTATCGAGAAATAGTCTAAATATCGATGACGAGCTTCTGATTATAGCGACAAACACCGTGATTGAAATGCGTACAATTCTTTAAACAAACTTGCGACTCTTAAATATTATATTTTTAAACATTTTGGAAAGTTCGGTAAATGTTGATATCAGATAACCGTTATTTTTATAACATTCTTGGTATTATAATGTATGTGACATTTATACGCGATTCCCAACAGTTATGTTCATTTATCAAAGTGGCTGCTTTTGCGACAAGCACAATTATATAATGTGATGTTCTACATCCTCCACTGTCTATGATACTCATTATCGATATGTAATTATGTTCTATATCTATACAGAAATATTGGTAAGACCAAGAGAGGTCAACAAAATTTTCGCAAATATTTAATTATTTGAGTTACATAATTACTTATACTAGCTCAGGAAATTTTGAGTCATTTAAAAAATAATCTTTTCTTTAAAATTCCTTTTTCGCCCCCCCTCTTACGCTTAATGACTTTATTCTGATGAATGGAAGTTATGAAAACTAAAAGCTGAGTATATAATTACAGATCTCACTAATAAATGCTTTACAAATACAACTCTTCATATTTCAGCAGAAGTTTTTGAAAACGCATTTATATAAGTTGTTGTAGAAATCGACAAAATTTTATGCCAATTTAAAATTTTTTTCTTCCCCTAATCTTCAGTTGCTTATGAGCGTATTAAAAAAACTTTTCCGCTCAAAATTTTAACTGTTTTAAAATATTCGTAATCGCACTCGATTTGATGTTTACAGTTTTTTCTCTGCGATTTCTCTAAAAAGAAAGAATTATAATTGTATTTAATAAAGAAAATTTAATGGATTTGGAATCTGCGCAAGAGGACTGAAACTATCATGGAGAGAATTTCTAAGGGGAATTAGATCTCATCTACACTGAACGTAGAAAAACAACCCGGAAAACTTTCATAGAACAAGCGCGTTCGTCAGGAATTGAACCCCTGTCGAATTACCAGTATTCAGCGGTTTTAACGATTGGCCAGAACCCCCACAGCCCGATTTAAAAATCTTGTTTAGAAAGCTTTCATCTTGATTTAGAGTGATAGGTGAAGTAGTGTGAAGGTTAGGATTATTTGAATACAGCAAAACAGACGAGGACTATCTGCTTTTAAGGAAAAAGATGCCTTTATAGAGGACTTTCTAACGAATAGCTCATACTCATGCTATACATAGAAAAATACCTTACAGCCATCGCATTCGTTCGTCTGAGTTTGAATCCAAATCGAACAACTAATATTTAGCGGTCTTATCGGCCACTGATATGGCTGCAGTATAACCAGACTTATTATTATGTATTATTAGATATGTATTACCAGACTGTATGGCATCTAAATTAAGAAATGAAAAAAAAATCTTCTGAGGTAATCTTCAACCGAAGTTAAGTTTTTTTAATGCTAATGAGTAACATAATTATGAAAGAGTTCACGTCATTTGTGTCATTTTCAGATTGTTAGTTAAAATTAGTGTGGTTTCAATCAACAATTATTTAAACCTGCTACAATAAAAAAAAAAAAAAAAAAAACTTCTGTAATTTATAAACGAGGAAACATATTTAACCAGATTTTATATGTGTGAAAAAAATAATGAATTATGATCTCCTCTAGTGGAGATCTTTGTAATTATATTTCTAATTCCAACATCAAAGTGAGAAATCTAGTCGCTGAAGCAACACAACACTATCAATTTTTGTAGGCTTCTATTTTCAGCGACGGAATAGATCAGCTGCATGGAATTTTCATGATTTTTCTCTATATGTAAACCTAAATGCATGTAAGCTTTCCTTAGAAAGTTCGCCGGAAGTGGAATATTTCTATCTTAGAAGATAGATATCGCGTGCTACCGAGTACAAATTTGCATATCTAAATACAAGGTCAGTAATATGTTCGGGGCCCTATTCTAAAAATTAAAAGTAGCGAAAAACACCCTACATCGCCCCCTTTTACTTACTTTTATACTTTTATCTAAGAATTATATATTGCATCCATAAAAAGTTCTCTAAATTAATGTTATTTGGATTTTCAAACCATTTTACTATAATACATCTTCCCAGATGGTCGCTTTTACTCACTGGGAGTCGATGCTTCTTGAAGATGCCGATTTATGAGTGAAAAAGTATTTTAGTTCTTTTCCGGTTTTCCCTAATCGTTTACACAAAGGCTGAACTTTCGGGAGAAAATAGCCTATCTATTGGTGTTAATTCGTCAGTAAAAGAGATACAGCACTGAACGGAGGAAAGTACATTCTTTTTTTTTTTTTTTTTTTTTTATCTGGACTTTCCTTTTCCCTCAAAATTCAAGCAATACGAAATCTCCTAGAAAAGATATACTCTCTGAGGTATAATGTTGAATGATCTAAAATTCAGTTAGCTCAAAACAAGTTTTTCTAATACTTGCGCAAAGTAAGATAATTATAATTTATTTACTAAAGAAATATTGATTATATTATCTCTTAATATAAATTTACTAGAAGTATCAAAAAAGAGGGAACCCGTATGTAGGAAGTTTAATTCCGAAAAGTAAATTGAATGTAAATTATGTAAAAAATGTTTTAAGGGGTTGTTTCACCTATCAACATACTGTAATGGAAAAGCGATACCACAAAAAGTAAATTTGAAAAATTTGCGAAAGGCGGAATAATAGGCGGACCTTGGATTTTTTCGAAGCAAGAAATGCGAAAATTCAGCAAGGCTGTCATTATTCTTCTACCAACAAAGTCTTCCAAATTCTAATTGGAAGAACATCCATTTGTAGCAAGATAGGGAGAATGACATAATTCCTTATTTTTTCCCACTTATAGGGCGAAAGACAAGAAGCACCAGACTCTGTCGGCCTAATTCATGTGTTCACGAATTATCGTCTATCACGTTTCCATACATTCCGTTTTTCTGAGGAGAAAATACGAAAGATTTTCTATGCTCTCTCACGGATACGAACCGCAGATCTTCCGACTGCTAGTCCGATCTACTATCATTTACATCACAACAGCCCTCAAAAAAGAATGAGATACTTTCTTATAATATATACGGATATGCAAACTGATGATTCTAAAATTTTATTATCATAAGACTGGAAAAAGTTAAGGATTTAATTCATTTTTATACATTTTAAAAGAAATTCAATCTTCAGAAAGTTAAGATAAAATATTTATTAGAATGTCAAATTTAAGCATTTCAATTATTTATATAATAAAGGATAAACTTTATATTTATAAAGAAGAATTGTTAATAATATCCCTATGAATTTAGAAAGAAATTTATTTCAAGTGATATGTTTAGCTTAAAAGTAACGGGAGCAAAACTGTGCTAAAACAAAAGCCACACATATCGTAATTATCTCCTTTAAATTAATGATATCTATACCGCCGACAAATTGTTACTTGACATGCCTAATACAATATTTACGCATAATTGATCCTTTCTAGACTAATACTAGCATAACATATTTCTATGGAATGATTTGCTATAGTTAATTTAAGTTTCACATACTTTCATATTTAGGGAATTAATTACATAGCACTGAAGATTACTCAATGTAACATAAAAGATATGCTATCTGATTTATGTTTAAAATGACTAAATTTAAATGTTATATGCTCACATGTACACACACTCCAGAAACCTGACACATTTCGAAATTTAAGATAAATCAAAATTACTGGAATATTTCGTCAGAAAGCAGTTTTTTAAATTTTGGCAAATTTCGTGCGATTTTGACATAAATTAGCCTGATCAACAAAAATGCAATGCTCATGAGGCCCATTAGAACACAAGTGATTAAGGTCATTGAACCACAGTAGTTAAATATGGCTCCGAATACTGATGAAAGAGCTAACTGTACGGATCTTTTCGTGATTTTCCCTCCATGTGTAACATTAATACAAATAATTTACCCATATAAAGTACTCCCCCAAAACATTCTTTTCTTAAAATACAGAGTCCTCGTATGTTTTGAGCTAAATGAAAGAAACGTAAACAAAATTCGGATGCATGAAACGAACGCGAACCAGTTTCCTATAAATCTTGCCTGAAGGCATTTTATCTTTCAGGTTGAGAGGCTTTGTCTGATTTGTCTTTATTCATTGAAATCAAACAACAGTAAACAACGTCCCCTAATAACGACAAAAACCTAACACCGGAAAAGGAAAAAGGTGATAAACAGTTCTTAACGATAGGCTCTTTGTAACTGTTAGGTCCTACATGTGGCAGTCGAATACTGGTAGTTCAACCGGTATTCGATCCCAGGCGAAAATATTGAGCGCATGATTTTTTTTCGTGGTTTTCCACCTGTGGAATGCGAATACGAGTCAGTTTTCCTACAAAAATCCTTCACGAAAGCATTCCTCATCTTATGCAAATAGCCCTCATCTACTCTGTCATATTCTAATAGCATAACCTTTTCTACTAGACAGAAGAATCTCTTTTTTTAATGTATAACTCCTAATGGTGTCAAAAACTGCAGTTTTCTTTTTTTTCCCCCTCTTCAATGCAAAAAATACACATCGATCAATCGATGTTATGACAGAGTAAAGTAACATCGATCAATCGATGTTACTTTACATAAAATCTACGTGAATTCGTATTTTTTTCCACTATTTATTTATGTGTTGGAGAGTTTTCATATCCGTGAACTGCAACTTGACGCGGACAATAAGCTTCTCTCTATTATAAGCGCAGAATGTTTCATATTAACTTTCTCTGGAACGTTCAAAATTTAATATTTCGTGAATGTGATGGAAAGAAGTCTGCATGTAACATTAAACATGCTGCATGTAACATTAAAACATAGTCTCTAGTTCCTAGAAGTTTACTGTCACTAATTTTTCAAACAGAAATATCGTTTATAATGTACATTAAAGTTGTATATTAACTTATATTAGCAGAGAAAGAAACTCGAAAATCATTTCATTCAAATTTATACAGCAACTGACACTGAAATATTTAAACGATGGCATTAAGATTGCTTGCTTATTAAAAGTTGTTAATAATATAACATTTTATTTGTAACAAAAAAGGTTGCTTTAAACTGAATAATTATAACATTATAGAATATTAAATTTTTAGGTAAAATTTTAAGTTTATGAATTAAAACTCTGATAATTCACTAAATTTTCATAGACAAATACCTCAGCAATCCTTATGAAAGTTAAAACACAGTTCTAATTTAGAACTTAAAAATTTAAAAGTAGTATTAATAAATTTGACATTTGTGAAATTTTTAACAATTATTCAACCTGAATGACAATATTGTGCATTTCTTTTGAAGCAATTAGGCATGAATCAAAGACTGAACGATTTTAAGATGAAGCTTTATTATTAATAACCAATAAATAAAACAAAAATGCACATAATTTGACGTAATTGACATCCAACTTGGTAAAAAATATTTCCTTCTTATAACAAAAATTTTGAGGATACAATATTACTAATCGTGAAAGAAATGGGATATGTTTATATTTCTTGATAAATTAAATAGAACAATAGTAATAAGTATAATAATTTTAGTTGTAACAGAAATAAGTGCCTTTATTTTATTTTTGACCAACTTAATAATACTTTACACAACCAATCAGTTCGCAGGAAACATTTTTTAATATATAGTTTAATTTACACAAAAATCTCTACAGAATTAAATTTCAAATATTTAATGGAACTATAATCGTATAATAGAGTTCTGTATTAATAAATGTGGTTATAAGAAGCATAAAATGAATATTAAATATTATTGTAGGGTTTCCATAGAAATATTTATTGCTTTATATTGTAATATCTAGATTAATAGGAAAGGCTATCTTGCTGAAACGTCGTAGATTTTGCTTCATACAAACACCTCAGTCATAGAATATTAGTCAGGGACACGGGCTAACGTTTTTACAGAACACAAGTTGAAGGCTTTATGGTTCATCCCTGCCTCAAATAACCCGAGGGTAAAATTAGGAGGATGTAAGCTTTGAGTACGCTTCAGTTTTACAACTCTCTCTTCTTGAATGCTTAACAGACGGAAAAAGAATAGGGAGAAGAAATGTTTTTGCTCTAGGCAAAACCATTTTGAGACGCCCCGAGTCTTGGAGGCAAGCCCGTTTTGAGGACAAAAGTGAAAACTTTTGTGAGACATTTTGGTCTGTTTTTGCCGTCAAAGTGAAAACCGGCAATGGGTTAATGTATTCTTTATGCTTTACATTAATCACTTGTTCCGGCAATGGCAAAGTTAACCTATCCAAAATGTATGCGTTAACATCAATTACTTGATTATTTAAGTTTGACCGAACTTTAAAATCAACAGAACCACGAGTTTTGGAAGCTGGCACTCCGCCAATTCCACGCAAAAGTAACCTTTGATTTGTTCTTTTTAATCCTAATCTTCGAACAGCTCGTTCAGAAATAAACGAACTTTCACTTCCGGAATCCAATAATAATTTAATTTCGATAGTTTCGCCACTGGATGAAAATGCGAGTGCGAGAACTGTGGGCAAAATCGCCGAGTTGCAATTTTGAATCGTATTACTGATAACTACCTGACCTTGACCCTCGCATGATTCATTCGAAATTCTCTCTGGAGTGCTTTCGTTTTCATTTGGCGCTTTTAAAAGCTGTACGATGTTAGCTTTAATATCTCCATGCAACAAACTATTGTGTGTTTTTGAATTACACAAATTACACATTAACTGTGAATTACAGTTTTTGATTAGATGTGAATTTAAACATAAAAAACACAATCCTCGTTTTTTCACAAAGTTCTTTCTAGCAGTAACATCCAAATTCTTAAATTTAACGCATTTATATAACGCATGAAGTCCGTTGCATTTCGAAAATTTAGTATTACTAAATTTAGAATTCTGTAATGTTTTAGAACTAACATTACTATTTTTATCAACAACTTTAGCTTTCGCTTCTTTATTTATGATAATTTCGAGAGAAGAACACCTTAAATTTAAAAATTCAAAAAATTATTCCAATGTAGGAAAATCATCTTCCGCTATTTTTTGGGCCCATAACTTTCGAGTTTCTGAATCTACCTTTTGAAGCAACATAAATATTAACCATGGATCCCTAGAAGTTGCTTTGTCACCAAGAGCTTTTAAACCTCTGATAACTTCATCGGAAGTATCAGCTAATTGCCGTAAATTAACATTATCAACCTGTGAAATACATTTTTGATCCATAAATGTTTTAATTAACGATTGTACGATCTGTTTCTTTTTATCGTACCTAGCGAGCGATTTTGCCCATGCTTCTTCATAAGAATTATTTGATAACGGAATATGTTTAATTATAGAAGCTGGTTCATCAGCAAGTGATCCGATTAAATACTGAAATTTCTGTATATTCGATAAAGAAGTATTATGCACTGTTGCAACAAACAAATCTTTAAAATTCATCCAGTGATTAAAGTTACCCGAAAAAATAGGAATATTCAACTTGGGTAACTTAAAGTTACTAATATTAGAATTTCCTGTAACATTTGGTACATTAGCCGCATTTAATACATCTAACAAATTTTGATACTGAAGTTTCAAACCAAAATACTTCGATTCAAAATCTTCAATTTCTGACTGTTCTTCTGGTAATTGGGCATCAAATTTATCAAAATCTGAATAAATCCTTTCTAAGCGCTCCAGATGCAAAATTACTTCATTTTTAGATAAATCGGAAGAAATAGTATTTTGAAGCCTTGTGAAGGCCGCTTTTGCCCTACCACGCAATCTAATGACAGTAGCTTGATCCATAATAAGTAATCGAAGTATTCAAGTTCAAAATCAAAATCAATACAAAATAGATATAAAACTTCAAGAATCAAATTTAGATGTAAATCGAACTAAAAAATCACTTATCTGTACTTGAACTGCTGACGAATTCTTGATCTAATCTCGTCGGTGCCTCCAAAATGATGTTTACGTACCTCGTATTAGAATGTCGCCGACATGGATGACGCAGTTTCGACTTTAAACATACTTAATAAATTCAGTCGACTCTTGGTGTATTTAAATCAAACTGAAGACATTTAATGATATAACATTCACACGTAAACATTTAGTAATAATTCAGGAGTACAGATAAGCATAAAATAATAATTATAACTGTTACAGGCCAGCTACGCTTTTAGCGACCGAATCCTACGAACGACAAATCTCAAAAGCGTGTTGCCAACGCAGGGCAACGAAAAGGTAGAAATTAATTCGACAGGCGTGGAAGTGAACAAACATTATATTGAATTCATACTGGTAAGCATAATCATTTACGTTGTATAATAGAATAACATACCCTCCCCGGGGAGAAAAAAAAAGAGAAAATAATATTTAACAATTTACACTTTGCAAGAGCATTCCACACAGAATAAGCATTTATGAACTTAGTTACATAAAAAAAATGATACTAATTTCTTACTGCACATTTTAATTTTTGAGTTTTGAGATGAGAGAATAAACCGGGTAAAATATTTAAAAATAAAATCAGGCTTTACATCTTATCAGACAACTTATTCCAACAGCGTAGTAATGAAACCCAATTAATTGCAGCTGATATAAAAATCTTAACGATAAAAAAAAATTTACTGCTTTAATTAAATTATTTAACTAATAATATATTTCCCTAGCCATTCTAATTAAGTTATTTATAACAAGAAAAAAAATTCTTAAGTACAGAAGAAATAGGGTATAATAAAATAAATCAACCATTATTAACTATTGAGGGAAAAAAAATGATAAAATCACTTAGCTGTCGCTTCTAGGAGGCCTGGTTGGTGAGGTGGTCAATCAAAGAATTTCTTAATTTAACAGGTCACAACTAAATACCCAGAAGTCTTGTAGAAAAGTTCCATGAAACTATTGTCATTGAATTTCTTGAATTAGAAGCGTAAAAATTACTTAAAACCAAGATGGCTTGTAGAAAGTTCTATGGAAACTATTGTCATTGAATTTCTTGAATTTCTTAAATTAGAAGCGTCACCAGCATTGACATCGGTTGAAGAAATTTTAGTTGGATGAATTCTTGACTCCTTAAGGATTAGAACTGGAACAGGTTATCGATAATTTTCAGCAATAAATAGCATCCTTGAAGATGGCTCTGCAACAGGTCATCAGTTTTGACGAGATTTTTGGTTTTGTCTGAAGATCACTGAGTGTTGGACATAAGCCGTTGTTAAACTATTTCATGTGGGTATTCACAGCAGATAGAACATTTGAAACTTATTGATAGTAAACGCAGAGAAAAAAAATTATGCAGATGAAAATAGGGCTGATGAAAATTAATCTGTAGCATTTTTCTTGCGAGGGCAAGAGCTCCGTAGATCACGAGGGAGAAACTCCGCCATTTCTTCCTTTTAGCCAGCTCGCAGAGCACGCGCCTTTAATTCCCTGAAAACAGCTTAATTCGCGGCTCAAAAGTGTAATAAGCGAAAAAAAGGTCCTCGTCCCACAAAACAACCCGTTAAAAGGGAGAGCGCCGGATTGCCAACTTGGCACAACTCACTCCTCGCCAATAGTTAAACCAGTAGCAACTACAGCATTCCTTCATGTTAGCAAACTCGCAAAAGCCACCACTTTGAAACCCCAACGGAAATTCTAAGTCGCCAAGCCGTCGCCAAATAACCACGCCTAGTGAAGGGAGAAAACTTGGAATTTCAACAACCCTGTAAGCAGTCCCAACGAAGGAACGCTGAAACTCGAAAAAACGACTATTTTACCGGAAAAAGGGTACTTCTTCCCCCAAAGGAGAAATCACAAAGAAAACGGAGAAAAACTATTAATTAGAGCTCATAACTAAAATGCAATTAAAGTTAGGAAAACGAAAGTTATGTCAAATTAAAGAGCTAATTTTTCTGCAACTAATGACATTAAATACTAAGAAATCAAATTAATTTTTAACCTGAAAAACTGAGTTTATTACATGAAAATTCACCTATATCCATTGTCTGAGTGTACAAGATTGAAGACGCAGTTCGCGTAAACTCGAATAGCCGAAATAGATTACACTAGAATTAATAAGCCAAATAAAAGAATATAACCAAACTTGTTGTGTAGCTCAAATTTTGACTAATTACAAATTAAAATTTTGATTTTTATGAATCACTTAATTATATTAAATTCGCTACACAACATCTGTGAAAAACTGTTTCTTTTTCTTTCTTTCTTTTTTTCTTTTTTTTTTTTGTTTTGTTTTGTTTGCTTAATTTCTTTTATACATCATTCTAGCTTTATTATAGTATTTGAATAGAACATGTGGCAACGATTAGATAATTCTATTCTTTAAATGATATAAATTTTGTGCATTATGAGTTATAATATGAACGAAATATAATACTGTTAAGTGAATCTAGCGCCAGAGTGAATTTTAAAGAATGCATTTATTCTATTGTGGTTTATGCGCTGTCGGCGAAGTAGATTTTATTCAATCCAATAAGTTTAAATGAAATGCAAGAAAAAATGCGTATAATTTAATATTCCGTACAAGGAAGTAATGTGGTGTACACATCAGATTTTTTTTATTTGTTATTCAACATATTGGTATTTAGATTTTATTATTAACATGAATTGCATTTTGTGCAGATTTTTTTACTAAGTAATTTAATACTGCAAAAACTTTACGAATTTGATGACAGTTTACTTTTTTGTTTCAATAAAATTTTAAATTGTCAAATATTCTTCAATAAAATTTTAAATTGTCAAATATTCATGCACAATGAATGCATGCTAAACGGATAGGTAATTTGTTGAACTGATATTACTCTAAAAAATTTGGTGATGGCAGTGTGAAACTGTGAGTTAAATAATGAAATTTTTTAAATTAAGTAAATCGTGTAAATTTATATTTTTCACAAAAAAGCACATTTTCGAAATATTTTATTCAAATTAAATAAGCTCAGCAAATATCTGAATATGTTTAAAATTTTGAAGTACTTCTATTAAACCAATACTCGAACGTCTTTGGAATATTAATATAATTCTGCATTTCTCTTGACATAGCAGTGCATTCGATGTTTATAGGAAGCGAGCTGCTTGTTTCAAAATTGTTTGATGGTTAGCGGATGTATTTGCTTATACATAAACTGCAATTTTATTATTATTATCTTTTCTTTTCTCACTTTAATTCTGTCCTGCCCGGGAGTTATAAAATATTCAGACACATCAAATGCGGAAGTAGAAAATTTTGAGCAAGCGTATATTTACAGTTATCTTTCACTACTTCAGTTTAATACTTTCATTTTATAATTCATTTAAATTAGTCTTATTATATATTTATTTATGTATAAATTTTCTAATTAAATTATATTAGTTCATGCCCAATTAGAGCGTAAGTTTTGTTAGTTTTTGTGAAGTAAAAGGAAATAAAATTTTGATTTCTAAAATAATGCTTATTTCTGCTGAGCAGAAACTCGGCGTATACGAAAATCTCGACATCCCTGTAACTAAATTTGGTGACATTCCAGCTGATAGATCGAGCTACAGATGACTGAGTAATGTGAGTTTAAAAAAAAAAAAAGAAACCACCCTTATGAACATTTTATGCATCCTTTGCAATTCAGTTTTTTGAAATATAAAATTAAGATGCAAGAATAATGTATTAAAAGTTGTATTTTAGTTTTTCTTTTTTTGGGGGGGGCCTGGTCTCGCAATGTCGTTAGTAAAGCTATTATGTCAGTATGCAGTTTTTATATTTTTTAAAGCAGTAACAGCAATTTTCTTTTAAATGGTTTGAAGGATATTCAGAAGAAAGGATTTATTCTAATGATAGAAAGAAACCGAGATATTTAAGCTGTAATGATTATTAAATTGAAAAAAAAAAAATGTGTGAATTTGGTCTTTTTTCTATAATTCAGTTAATAAGGTTTGTAATCAATAAAAATTCCTGTACTTTCTTTTTATTCCTTCTTCTGGGGGAGGGGAGGGATTTTATTTAAAATGTATAAGCTTAAATGTTATATGGAAAATTAGAAGATGTGGCGGGGAAGGGCTCCGTAATAGATTTTGCTGTGGATCTCCAGTTTTGTAAATCGGTCGTTACTAGACTCAGAAATTCTTGTGGATCGCATAAATGAACACAGTTTTAAGAAAATTATAATATAATCTAGAACATAAGATATGGACCTGGTAGGCCAAAGTTATAATCATACCCTTCTTATAAATGGCATTTTATTAATAATTATTCCCAAATATTATTGCTGTCAAACAAAACAATTATGCATGGGGCAAATTCCTTAACTTCACGCTTGCTGATATGTGTATGCATTCGTAATTATTTAAGAACCTCATTATGTTTTACCACCGCTGCACTTTTTCAAATATTTTTTACCAATGCTGCACGTTTACGAATACTTTTCACCAGTGCTGTGCATGTTCGAGCAGTAACCAGTTTAAACTTATTTGTATAGTTTAGTCGTCTTTAAACGGACACCATTTTCTTTTTCTTTTCACGAATAACTAAATATGTGATAATAATGAAACGAGCAGATCTAGCAGCTTAAAATACATCACTGTGTTGCATCAATGTGTCTCGCTAAAGTCATTTTAGGTGAATAAACTAATATCTGTGTAAAGCTGTTATATTATAACTACTATAGATGCGAAAATTAGTAACTAGACAGCTAAAAAAGATTTTCATATAAGGTGAAGAAATAAAAATAATAAATAAATAATTGTAACCTAAGTTTAACAGGTAGTGACAAGACATCTCCATTTTGATACTGTCCAATTCTGTCTTCACAATAAACCTGTAAAAAATAATAATAAATTAATACCTAGTTTACTTTATTGAGAATTTTATTGGTTCATACAGAGCGTCTCAAATTAAATGCACCAACTTTTATTTGGGTGCATTCTGCATGAATTTAGAAGAAGAAACAAAATTCCATTGGTATGGTATCGATAATCCGCTTCCTTCGCCAAACTTATGAAGCTTCGGACCTACTGTACCGTTTTCAAATCCTACAGTGAGCTACTAACCAAAACAACGACCAATTTAAAAAAAAAATATTATTGCCTATAAACTTACATTTCTAGTAAATATAAAATTAATTTTTATTAACTGTATATAACAAAAAGAAACTGAAATTGAAATGTACATAAAAAAGAAACTGAAATGTAATTAGTTATAAATAACAAAAGTAATAATAGATTTTTTTTATGAGACTTAACTTTAATGAGAAGGATTGAACTCTCTTTTGCCATCAACAACTTTTAATGGGCAGCAACAATTTTTAGCTGTCATTCGAATACAGTTGTCCAAGTGTTCATCAGCGAGTCGGTTTTTGAACTTATTTTTTAATACATTTCATGCTGGGGGGGGGAAACTCACACAGATATGTAGAGCAGAATATTGCCTTCACTTTGAGACAGACCTGGACCAAAATTGGGTATTTTTCTTTGGGAACAAGAGGCCAAATACTCTCCGAGCTTGAAAAAAGCGATTTTTCACATAAATCATCTTGAAAATCAATCATTTCCAACTCCACTGCCTCATCTTCTTGAAAATCAAAATGCTCCATAGTACAAGTAGGTAATTCTTCAGCGATAATCTCTATAAAAGTTGATTTGACAAACAATTGAAATCCTTTTGAAAATTTTGGAAGCATTTGTTGAATTCATTACTTTCTTACAAACTGATACACTTGCATAGCTCAGTAAATACACACATTTGTCTTTTATCTGGGTAATGAAGTAATCGGTTTCCCATTCCGAATGAAAGTCATAAGCTTTTTGCTTGAACATCCATCGTTAGAACAGACCTAGCTTGGTACCAATGTGTAAATTAAACTATCCAAGTTAGCAAATGTCTAATATACACACGAAAAACATATTGTACACAACCTCACGTGTATACAATCAACAGTGAGATGAGGCTGACAATGGCATTTGTTGTCAACTCGGTGGAGAAATTAAGGTTAGTCAACCGGAGCGTTAACGGGATCTACCAAAAATGTCCCCGCGAGCTACTGCAGAGTGCGGCAGCGTTCAAAGCGTAATAATTTGACTTGCGAAGCACAATGACGCACTGCATGAATGCGCGCCAGCTCGTGCCGCATTCGTGTACTAATGAGCTGCCATTTCGAGTGTGACAGTGATATGGATTGGTGGAGTGCACAGCATCGTGCTTTTGCTGTTGAAAGGTATTTCAAGAAATAACTACTCTGTTATTGCTACCCAGCGTCTATTTCGGCAACATTTCAACTTGGGACGTTATGGGAAAGTTCCAGATGGACGGATCATTGCGACAGACATTTCCAGGTAGAGTGATTTCCCGTTTTGGTGACATTTCCTGGCCGCCTCTCTCACCTGATCTTTCATGTGCAGACTTTGGGGGCACCTGAAGTAAGAAGTTTTCCGAACACGTTGTGCGATTATTCCTGAGTTAAAGACGGCATTCGAAATGCCGTCGGCAATGTCCCAGGGAATAGGCTACGCCAAGTTATGGCAAGCTTCCAACGCCGCCTAGATGAATGTGATGTGCAGTGGGGGCATCATTTGAAAAACGTAATCCACACAATGGACAATGACATTAGTAAACGGCATACCTTTAACTATTGACATAAGAGGTAATAAATAAATTACAGTTACTGCTTTATGGTGAGTTTTTAATATCCTACTATGAACGCTGCCGTATCCCATAGTAGCTGTTTTGCGATCACTGGTTTAGAAGATTCACGACTCAACTGGGACGTCGCTTTCCGATAGACCATAGATTCTCAACAAAGGAGGAATTTCAGTTTCAAGGGGAAATGCGATCAACCTTTTATTTACTTGTTTGGTTCATGAATGTAAAATCTGCTTTTATTCAAGTTTTGATGTTTATCAAAAAACGCATTAAAATAATCTAAATTTAAATAAAGGTATATGTATTTTTCGAATTTTAGAAAGGAGGCGGAATTATCATCTAGCAGTTGTGAAAGAGGTGCATAGGGCAATAAAAAGGTTGAGAATCACTGCGCTAAAAGACTGGAAGGATTGTTGCTTCGAATGGTGCAACATCGAAATATCTGATCGCTAGGGCTTACATCCATTGAGAACTTATCTGCTTCCAACTATAGCACTAAAAAACTTATCAGCGATGCCAATGACTTTGCAAAATACTAAAAATGAAAGCATTTAATAACATCTATAGCTCTAAGTACTCTCCAGGAAAGTAGAAAACTTCCGAGCTGATGAGAAAAATATCGAGCTGTTAACTGAATGGGCGGGAGCGAAAAATGCGAAATGCAACATATAAGGCAACACAAATCTCAATAAGGCACAGTAACTAAAATATAGATACATAAAAAAGGAATTTGCAAAAACACGCATAAGTGCCAAAGCAATAATAATAGCAAATCGCCAAAATGCAACATATTAACAAAACTACGACAAATGGGGAAAAGACACCACGAAAGTATATTAATGGGAAATTAATTTGTCATGCGATTGCTAATGAGGTTTCCAGGAAAATATTTCATCGACAATGTTAAAGAGTGCAAATAATTTGTGTATAGAGATCGAGGCATTATCAACTAAACGGCCTGCTATTATAGTTATATCAAATATGGAATATTCAGAAAATATTCTGTTAATTTCCTTAATAATATTTAGGAAATGACTGAGCCTAAGTTATCTTCCCTCCTTCGTAGTTGACGACTTGCCCAGGATCGGTAGAATGTCTGAACATTGGAAGTATTTACGGTTATCACGTGGCTCACTCCGAACTCCAGAGCAAGCCGTCAGTGGCACCTTAAGATTTTCCAGAGCTTTCTTCTTGAAATTAATAAGATTTCGGGGGGAGCATTTTTTTTATTTTGACCACGCAGTTACAAAAAGTTAATTTTGAGATCGATTTGGTCTCGCAGTTGACGCTTAACTTCCCCGTGACTTAACTGACTTTTCGGTAATGTGATCTCTGTCTTTAGCTCGACAGACTCGAAACCCATCGATTTCTTCAGCAGCCTTATGAAACTAGTTATGATGAAAAGCCACTGAATTTTTCTAAAGAGATCATTGCTCGCATTCAATTTATCTTCAGTAACACTCAACTATAGCATGCATCTTTGAACTTGTCATATTCCAAGAATGTAACACCATTTCCATCGACATTAGATGCCACTAATTTGAGTACTATAAGGTACACTATGTTGAACACAGCACGCGACATACATGGGTATACATTGTGGGCATCGTTCAATAATGCGTAATGCGTGACCTGTTTGCCTGAATAATATTTGCCTGTTTGTTGTTAATTTGTTGTTAATCTGGTACTTGAAGTTCTCTTGTTTGCTCATCCTTTTTTATTATTATTATTATTAAAAAGAAATCCTCGTGCACCACAAAGTATCACACGAGACTTACAAATCGTAAGTAAAAAAGGCAAAATTGTAAGTAATAAACATCAATTTTCAATATTACAATGAAATCATACACCCCCCACATATATATATGTATAATCGAAACAGAAATTGAAAAGCTAACAAGTAATGAGACGTAAGACCTATTTGGTCTTAAAAAATGTTTTGCTCAAAATGCTGCAAAAATATGAAATAATAGGTAGAAATATTGCAGCAAGCTTGCTAGAAAGTTACCAGGAGCAGTAGCTCCACGAAATAGTTCAACGCAGTATTACTAAAATATTAACATAGAAGATATTTTTTAAAAAATTATTAACATGGAAAAAAGAAAAAAAGAAAAAACTGCTTACACGCGAAATAAAACTGTTTAAAATCAATGTTGGAAAACATGTGAATGCACGAAAAAACTAATCTGACCGTTGTGATATGTGAAAAGATAATGCATATAAAAATAGATCGACGGAACAAGTTAAAACAAAATAAAATTAAAAAAATAATTAAACATAAATTGCAAAAATTATAATGAAAACATAAATTGCAAAATTACAAAAATTACAATAATTACAAAGTGGAAAATGGTAAATTAACCCAATCGGACCCTCAACCAGGCTTTTCAAGGGAAAAATGGCTGAATGTCGAATTAGGCCAAATACCATTACGCGTTTCGCCGAAACAGACGATTGAAGATCTTGTTAGATGAAAAATTTTTTTAAATAAATATGAATTGTCCCGAAAAAATCTTTTTGGAGCTTCAATTCTCTGTTCCTTTTTCCCGACGCGTTCGCAGAAAAACACATTAAGGTGTAAAAAAGGTAAATGCAACTCCGAGCAATACAAAATTAAAATCAAAATAAAATAAATAGCGGTCTGCTATTAGTCAAAATTACAATAACGTACGGACTGGTCCTGCTAGCTTAAAGAAGAAAAACACTTTTATAAAGATTATGGTACTGATATCAAATTAATATACAATTAAACATGCATGAAAACAAACGCCTTTGGGTATTACTAGTACCAAAAAAATTTAAGAAACACATAAAACAAAAGAAACTTAAAAAAAAAAAAAAAAAAAAAAAAAAACAGACCTGGGTTGTGCCGACCTCTGGATCGCGTAACAGATTTGCAAAGGGTGCAAATCCCCTCCGTGTCCTACCAAGCATCCCTCTCGTCGTGTGACGTAAGTGGATGAAACAATGCTATTCCGTATAGGCCAATGCGCTGAAATTGTAATTTGGCGGGAACTCTTATCCCCCCCCTTTGCTAAAGAGGGTTTGAGAGACGCGAAAAGACATGAAAAGAACTCAAAATGGCGTCAGTCAAGTTGTTAGAAGAACAAAACTGCTTCAAATAAGTGAAAATGGCTAATTAAGCTAAGATTACTTATTTTGGCCACAAAATAAAGAGTAAAATGGAAAAAAAGTCATTTGTTAATAAAAGTCGTCATTCTTCAAGCTAGAGGGCGGTCAAGCTACTATGGAAAATGAAAAGGCCCGATTTGTTAATAATAGTAGAATTTGGCCATCTATATATATATATGAAATGTAATTTCTCATACATTATTTGTTCTACTTATACATATGTGTGCGTCACGAAGCTCCTCCAATCAGCGATATTAATTGAAATCACGAGGTGACGCTATCCTCTCATCAGGAGTGTTCTAAAGGACTTTATATAATATGACAGATTTATGAGTTTGGCGATTTGGCAAGCGCCAACAGGTTAATATATTTTATACTAAAGAAAGGATTTCGCCAAAAATTTAGAAACAGGGATGCAATTTAGGTAGAGAATCGCCAACACATCATTAAGCAATATTATTAGAATTTAATTTAATCAATTGATTTAAAAATATCATTACAGATTATCCCCCCCCCCCCATCTGAAAAGGCTTGCAGTCGCGGCCGTCGACCCAAGACAGTCCAGATAGTGAGAGCAGAAAATTTAGTTATTAGGAAATTAAGTGAGTAGGAAAACTGATTGGATTTACCTCAAGGCACACAAAATGTTTACATAAAATATGACATAAAATATTTGAATATAATTAATATAGTATATAAAACATAATAAATGATTAATGAAATTATAATATAGTAACTAAGTGCAGAACAAATAAAGCACTAATAACATATTGCTGGTTAGCTACGCGGCAATAGGAAATAGTAATATAACTGAATTTGTAAGTTTATATCTTAGGGCATGCCATTCACAGTTTGTGTATGAGTCCGTACAATCATTAGAGTTGTCATTCAGTCTCATCTTCAGTCTTTTACTGGTCTTTGGAGATCTCCGGATCATTTAATTAGCGCTAGAATTATGGATTAGCATTGGCACTGAAAACATTTGAGTTTTTATGTCACGATACTAGAGTTCTTATACTCTTGTTGAAAATACACATTTTGCTAGGTTTTTAACATATTTTGTCACTCTATTTTTCTCTTATTAATGATAACAAAACAAAATTTAACTTCCAACATCCATACCAGTTTTTTTGTACACGATGCTGCAGAAACATAAAATGAAATTCAGAAGTTTCAACAACTGAAATTTAACTTTTTCAACTGTTGCTACAATTTATAACACAAACATAGGAAAACATGAGCTCAAGGAAATGTGAGGGTATAGTACTCTACTTGTAGTATAGCCTCAATTGAGTGTTTCCCACACGGAAAGTGCATTGAACCTGAAACTCAAGTTTGAAGGAGCCCAGTAAAAGAAAAGGGCAGACAAACTTTTCAGACACTGAGAGATAAATCAACTGTTAAGGGGGACAACAGGATGAAAACTAAAAGAAGGGTTGTAGATAGTTTATTGATTTGTAAATTTTGATTTATTCATGATGTAATTTAAAGTTCTCGGGTGGATAATAGAACCTTAATTTTGACGCATGTACAATCTCAGTTGGTTTCTTCGTGTGAAAATTTTCCCTGTCGATTTCATAATTAACTTCAGATAATTTATTCATAATCTGATAAGGGCCTGAATAGGGTGAAGTCAATTTTCTAGTATTTGGGTATTCGAATTCCTCGTAAAGGACAAAATCTCCAGGTTGAAATTTAGATTCTACAAATCTGATGTCATATCTAGTTTTATTCTTTCGGTGGTATTCGATAGTTCTTTTCTTTGCTAAAGCCCTTGCTTCATTTAAGGAAGGGTATTTATTTTGATCAATTGGAGATTCAAAAGGGAGGTTACCAAATAGTAAGTATGCTGGGGTGGACTTAGTTACCGTATGAGGGGAGTTGTTATATTCGATAACAACTTGCTCTAGCACTTTAGTCCATGGTACTTTTTTAGAAGAAGAATTTACTTTACATTTTAGTCGACTTACTATTGATTGATTTACTCTTTCTACTTTACCATTTGTCTGGGGATGGTGAGATGAAGTTAAAAGTTGTTTAACATTATGCTTTTTAAGAAATTTTTTGAATCTAGAGGAAGTGAAGGCTGCATTCCTGTCACTCAGAATTTTTTCGGGGATTTGTATTTGAAATATTTGTTTTAGACAATTGGCATAGGTTTCTGAAGTTACACTTTTAGAGGGAAAAGCCCAGACATATCTTGTTGCATGGTCAATAACTATATGCAAATATTTTTTTTTTTTTTTTTTTTTTTGTAGAATTATAATAATTAAATCCTCCCACAGTGTCAATAGAGAGACATTCGAAAGGTTTTCGGTTGGGGGTACGTCTTGCATAAGACCAAATTTTTTCTGTTTTTTCTTTTTATAAAGTTGACAAGTATGACAATGTTTAACAAAATTTCCGATATCTTCGCTAATATGAGGCCAATAATATTGAGGGGTGATTAAGTTAAGCATAATTTGAACTCCCGGGTGACCAAAATTTTCATGGGTTTTATTCAACAATTTTAATCTTAAAGATTTAGGTACTACAATTTTATAAAAATTCTTTTTCTTAACTTCTTTAATTTTTTACCAATATCTAATTTTTTGCGAAAATATTGCGTTATGTCCTCTTTATGATTGTACTTGTAATTGGCAAAATCACCAAACGTAGTTAAAGTGGGGTCGAAAGAATTTTCCTTTAAAATTTGGACTAATTCCACATATTTAGTAATTTTATGGCAGTTTTTGACATATACGCTAAGTGCATTACCTTTTAGATATAGAGCTACATTGTTAAGCTTCCACGTTTCATCTTTATCTAAATGAGTTTTGTTAAAGTACTCAAGCCATGAATTTATATCCATATCATTCTGCGCGTCAAAGGGAATTATACTTGTTTCAGGTTCAGCGCTAGCTGCCCTTAATGAATCATCAGGATCAGAGATGTTTTCATTAGCCATTATTCTCTTAATAATACTTTCATAAATAAAACTAACTCAAAAATAATACTCTTTAAATTTTCCCAAAACAATATTAAAACCAAAATACATCCTTTAAATACCAAATTTAAAATACATTTATACCAAAATAATACTTTTTAAAATTTTCAAAATAAAAACACTATTATTAAATCAGTAATTATAATTCAATAGTAATAATATCATTTGCATCGCCAAACTTTTTACTAATTGCTTCTGTTTGACTTATTGTGACGAGAATACGAGTGATGAAATCGACACGAAAATACACATTTTTGTGCACTCTTGATTAGATTTTCGCAAAACACGATCAATCACCACACAAGCACAAAGCTCTCGAGAGCAACACAGAACGGCGTAGACGTAGGGAAAGATTTCCATCCTCAAAAGTAGGTCAACGGTAACAGCACATTTGATGAACGACGAACTTTCGATGGAAACACAGATCACACATCACAGGGGCAGAAGGATGCTTCTCTGGACGTAAAATAATCTGCAGAATACCAGACTACAAGTAAGAGAAGGATGATTCTCTTGAAGCTAGAGAAAAATGTAAAAACATAGAAGTCGATTTAAAGTGCGTAACATTTTATCCGTATAATCCTTGGGGTATCTTCTTTTTTAGATAATCCCTTTGAAGGTGGTATCCTACCGGCTTTCTGAAATGTAATTTCTCATACATTATTTGTTTTGTGCAGCCGGGGCAACAGGAATGAGACAAATTTTGGAATATAAAGTGGTAGGTTTATTCTAGCATCCATCTCACAAGCGTTTCTTTGTACCTTGAGCAGAAGCCCTACTTATACATATGTGTGCGTCACGAAGCTCCTCCAATCAGCGATATTAATTGAAATCACGAGGTGACGCTATCCTCTCATCAGGAGTGTTCTAAAGGACTTTATATAATATGACAGATTTATGAGTTTGGCGATTTGGCAAGAGCCAACAGGTTAATATATTTTATATTAAAGAAAGGATTTCGCCAAAAATTTAGGAACAGGGATGCAATTTAGGTAGAGAATCGCCAACACATCATTAAGCAATATTATTAGAATTTAATTTAATCAATTGATTTAAAAATATCATTACATATATATATATATATGGTATCCGTAAGTGCAACACAACCATCAGAGGATATGCGCCAGCAGCGCCAACCTATGTGCCAGCAGCGAGAGCAAGGTGAAAGAGGAGAATGACATATAGACAGACAGTCTTCTATCCCACGCGAAGGTGGTAAGATGTCTCCACGAGAAGGTGGTAAGACGTATGTCTACACGTGAAAGTGTATATAGAACTGTATATTTCCACGAGGAAGGTGGTAACTTGACTGCATATACGACAACTAGTGCAAGTAGGCCCAAAGCTGATATTTAAATTCTAAAAGTGATAAAGAACTGTGTTTATATCTAACAAGTGCGAGAAGGCGCAACAGCACTTGTATTTAATTCAATCTGTACCTTTTCTGTTATTTTTATTAAATGTTTTGTGGTGTGGAAAACGTTGGACTTGTTAATGGACCCTAGACTAGCATCCTCAACTCGCCTATCATATATATATATAAAGAAATCATTTACAATGTTTAAAATTAAAGTCAACAAAATCGTAGAAAGCTCGGTAGGCCGAAGCTGAAGATACAAACTCATAACATTTCGACGGCCAATGAATTCCAATTAATTTTAATCTACACTTCAATAGATTTCTTGCTTTATCAAGCAATGGGCAGTCAAAAAGAGGTGGAAAACACTTGCTGAACCCTAAGATTGCAATAACACAAATTGGAACACGTCGGCTTAAACAGTTCAAGATAAACTTTAAACTTACCATGCCCAGACAAAAATAGTGTAAGTTTAAAATTGAGGAACAAGTCCTTACTTTTTAGTTTCTCAAAAATAGTTGGGAAAAATGTTTTTGTAATAGATCCATTATCAAAAGAGATATAATCACAGTTCCATTGCTGAATCCTTTTAGCTTTGAATGTTTTTTTTAAATAAGCTTTTGGAATATTTACATCAACATTAATATCCTTTTTAGTTGCATTCTTAGTAAGCCAATCAGCTCTCTCGTTTCCATGATTACCCGAGTGACCACGGACAAATGTAAAAAACACTGAAATACCCTTCTTCTCCAGATCTTCGAGAGGCTGCTGTATATTAACAATAATATTATTACATGAAGAGGTATTTTTAAGGGACTACAGGGAATAGTGAATCCGTACAGATTAAGTAGCTGGAACCACGTCCATCCTGGCTAATTATCCACTTAATTTCAAAATTAATACACAGAAGCTCAGAAATATATACAGTAAATTCATTTCTAATGCGAAATTGGTGGTACTCAATTTCAACATCATCTTCAAAAATAACATAAGCAAAACCAACTTTATCATCAATCCTACTACCATCCGTATAGAACACAAGTGAGAATGAATTTACATCAGTGTCCATACTATCCAGAATCTACACTGGTTGTCTTACAGAAGGATGTGGAAGAACAGACAGGGTAATAAACGATCAAAATGTTTGCAAGACTATTTTTGTAATCTGTAAAGGTCAGAATAAGCAGATCCAGTGGTGAAAATTCGGCAAGAGAGAAAACAGCATTGTAAAACTAATAGTTTGGCAACCCCATATAACTCGCAGAAAAATTCGAAGTCGACCAAGGGACCAACGCGTTTGGATTACGGAGTACCT
Source organism: Stegodyphus dumicola (assembly GCF_044657685.1). NCBI lineage: Eukaryota > Metazoa > Arthropoda > Arachnida > Araneae > Eresidae > Stegodyphus > Stegodyphus dumicola. The sequence goes on from NC_140768.1 coordinate 181,749,755, forward strand.
CCACATCATCGTTCAAAGCAGGCGATTAGAGTTAGTTTATTTATTTATTTTTTTTAGAGACAATCCCCAAGCTCGACATCCATATGAAATAAAGGGTACAATGCCTTGTTTATAAATAATTGCGCTAACATTCGATTTAACACCAAAACTATTACATGCAATTCGATTTAGCCCACGCTAAAGTCGCTCACATTTGTTAGAAATGTAGGAAATATGCTTTTTCCATATTTCATAAATTTTTTTCTCACCCTTTGGCAATACTTATGCACCTCAGTCGCAATTACTAAGAAATACGATTGCGTTTCCTGAACACTATTTACACTTACAAGCCGCCCACTCGGTATAGTGGTCAGGGAAGCTGACTGCGATGCCGAAGGGCCTGGGTTCGAATCACGGAGAAGGCATGGTTGTAACTGTCCGTCCCATCATAGGAAAAAGTGATGGTGACCCTCGGTTAGTTGCGAAGTCCCATCATTCATCTGGTTAAAATTGACGTCATGAGAACTTTGAAATCATACATGTCATAAACGTAATAAGGTGTCGAAATTATTGCAACAGCATTTTGTTTCTTCTAACCTCCCTAACACGCCATGCAGTTTTGCCGTACCTTTTCTAGGATGTTCCATATGCAACGGCAAGATATAGGGCTGTATGAGCCCTTCGTTAACAATAGAATTACGGTGGTCTTCGTATACCTCGTATACTCTTCGTATACCGGGTGTCATTTTGACCCCTTGATAAGATCTCTGCATATTTCTATATATGATATTGTATATTTGTGAAACAGGAATTTAAATAACGCAAATTATGACAACTACAGTTTATTTTAAAGAATATAGAGACTTTGCAGGTATGTAGTCAAATAAAGAACAAGCATTTAAATATTTCCATCGGAAAATGCACTCCCCCCTCCCATTTTCGATAGCTTACATTTCAAAAACACAGAAAATAAAATGTATAAATATTTACGCAAATTTTTCCAAAAAAAAAAGTGGTTTTTAATCCAAATATTAAAGTATTTTAAAACAAACGTTTTGCTATAAAGAGTACATAGAAATATTTTATTTACAGATAATATATTAGTCAGTGTAGCAATTAGCACACACGCTTATCTTTCTGATTTTTTGTGTACAATATCCTCAGGAACCTTCTTTTCATTAGATTCAAATTCAACTGATGAATGGAGTGTACTTAACAAAATTACGTTTTTGTTCCTTTTACCTTGATATGATGTAAGTGTTATATAGTCGTGTTTCACCACACGAAAAAAAAAAAGTTCGTTCCTTACATTTTTGAAACTAGAGGGAATTTCTCTTTTTGCGCGATTTACTGTTCCAACATGACTCAATCCTTTTGATTTTAGGGATTTCGCAAGTTTTACTGATGTAAAGAAACTGTCTGTAGTTATATTTCGGCCAGTATTTTTGTAAGGATCAACTAAACGATTTACTATGTTCTCTCCTAAACTTTGATCATTTGGTCTCATTTCATCTTTTCCTAAATATGGAAATCCGTTTAATAAGTATTTTGTCCTATCGTCTACTGCTAGCCAAAATTTTATTCCGAATTTATCGGGTTTCTTAGACATATACTGCAAAAACCGGCATCTTGTTTTTGTAGGGACTGTTCATCAATCGTAAAGTTTTCATTTGGTTTGTAGCCAAACTTACAGTTTTCTATAAAAGTACTCCATACCTCGGATATTAGTGCAAATTTATCACACTGCAAACGTGAAGACCTTGTTAGTTTATTATCAAAACTAAGAAATTTCATAATTTCCAGAAACCTATCTCTACTCATAGTTTCATGGAAAAACTTTGGTCCCCAAGTCTTGGACCACAAACTAAGCCCTTGGCAGCTAATGCCCTCCTTACGTACAACAACGCTATGAATGCTTCCAGTTATGCTAATAAAATAGTGAAAGAGTCATTATGAAGTTTACGCTTGGCTTCAGCATCAGTACACTCCTTTATGACGTAATTTTTATTATTTAATTTTTAAATTAAATGTAAAATTTTTTCATTTATCATTAACTTCCACGCATTAAGAGCTTTACCAGAACAAATGTGACGTTTAGCATAGGATGTTGGTCCTGCATTTTCTCGCAAGATATTTTGCAAGGGTCGCCGACCAGAAGTATTTGAAGTATTTTCTACTTTCCATACAGTTCCATCACTAGCAATTTCTTTACAAGTTTTAGTCTGAATTACGTTGAATTTCATATTCCCTTTTGAGGGTCTACTAGTTTCCGCTTTGGCATTCTTAGGTACGGCAGAATTTGAACTTGTAGAAATAAATCCATTTGTACTTTCACTTGAGCTAGAAGATGATATTGCCTGATTACTCTCTATAATAAATCCAGAGCAAGATGTTTCATCTCCATCTTTATCTGTAGAATTATTTTCGATTTCAGAACCGTAATCGGCATCAGATAGTTCTTGCATCAGTTTCACGATTTCTTCATGCGTTAGTCTCTTTCTACGCGCCATTAGTATGTCACTATAATAAATTCATATAAATAAAATAAAATTTTCCACTAAAACTTGTTATGAATAATAAACCAAATATCTACGAAAAATCTACAAACGTTCAGCTCAACATTGAGCTCGTAATACACTCATGTCCATAAATTAAGATAATTCGGAGTCACGCGGAAATCGAACTCTAAAATAAATATACCACCTGTAAAATCACTACACACATCTTCAAGAATCATATGCAAATTTTAGGAAGTAACCAGATGACACCGATGGTACGTCACAATGACGAGAGTGTAAGAGAGTGATGTATAAGGAATACAGGCAAAGAAGTAAAATTGTTCGCAGGAGCTTTATAAGCATTTCAGTGCAATAAATGAATAGTTATGACACAAAGGAAGCATTTGGATGATTTTTTACGTGGTAGAATTATCGGCCGTCTGGAATGTGGGCGTACCCAACTGGAAGTATCAGACGAACTTGGAATTGCCCAGAGTATCATCTCCAGGCTTTGGCAACGATTCCAAGATAATAGCAATGTGAGTAGACGTTACAGAACAGGTCGTCCCAGAGTTACAACGCCGAGTGAGGACCGGTATTTGGCAGTTACTGACAAAAGAAACAGGCAGAGCACAGCCTCAGACCTGTCTCGTCAGCTCTCTTCAGCCACAGGTACGACAATTTCAAGGCAGGCCGTGTACAGACGCATAGGGCAGATTGGTCTATATGCTCGTAGACCTGTCAGATGCGTTCCACTTACTGCAACTCACTGTCGCCTGCGGTTAGCCTGGAGTAGAGAGCATGCATTGTGGACACCGCAACAGTGGGCTTGTGTGATGTTTTCCGACGAGTCCAGGTTTAGCTTGCAGTCTGATTCTCGCCAGACTTTCATATGGAGAGCTCCAGGTACCCGTTACCACCAAGAAAACATCATTGAACGACACCGTTACGGTAGTGCAGGAGTGCTCGTTTGGGGTGGAATTATTCTGGGTTCCAGAACTGACCTGCATGTTCAAATTGGAACCATGACAAGCCAAATCTATCGGGACGTCATTCTGTAACAACATGTACGTTTGTTTCGGGGCGCCATGGGCGCACAATTTGTGTTTATGGATGACAACGCCCGTCCTCACCGTGCAAACATCGTAAGCGAATGCCTTCAATCGGAGGATATCACCCGTATGGACTGGACAGCATTCTCACCGGACTTGAATCCAGTAGAGCACGTGTGGGATATGCTTGGCTGACGAGTTGCAGCCCGTCAACCTCCTCCTACATGTGTACCGGAACTTCGAAGAGCATTGCTTTTTGAGTGGTGTAATATCCCCCAAGATCAGATCGATAATTTGATACTCAGCATGCCTAAGCGTTGTACGGACTGTATTGCATCGTCTGGGAGACATACAATGTATTAACAGTCATACCAACCATGTAATATTGGTTTTTTGTAAATAGGTTTTTTTTTTGTAGTTTGCTCCAGGGAGAAAAAAATCGCTAATTTTTTTAATAATATCAAACATATAGCATCTTTTTTTCTCTTTACCTTTTGTTTAATAAATAAGCTTTACAAACAAGTCAAATTTGCTTTGCTTCTAACTCTTCCTTTGCCTGATTTTGCATTATCCTTAATTTATGGACATGAGTGTAATTTCTTTTCTCTGGTTTCTTTCCACACAGAAAAGAATTGCCCATATTTCAAATAATGTGACTGGCAGATGTGAAATTACGCAGATCAACCATATTCTTTTCCTTTGTTTGTGTTTTGTTTAGCAAGGTGCAAATAAAAATAGTTTACAGAAGTAACAGTGTTCAGATAATACAATGGAATGTATTCACATTTCTTTTCTCTCAATAGGGTCAAAATGACACCTGCCGTATTTCTAGGTATAATCGTTAGTTAGGACTAAAATAAAAATACGATTTTCTTGAAATCTTTACTATTTCGTAAATCACAATTATTTAGGAAAAGTCGAGAAAAGATTAAGATATTTGCGAAAAAAAAGAAGAGCTGTCAGAGGTATAATTTCGCTAGGTGTCAAAATTACCCCTTCCGTAATTCTAGTGTTCCTCGTTTGTTCCAAGAAAGGCCTATGTCTTGCGTGCCATATTCATACTTTGACAAGCATTACATTTTATATAAATAAAAATTAACTATATTCGCAATTTCCCTGAGATAGCTTCAACAAGAAAACTGCATAACGAAATTCCCAATAGTCTAAAGAAAGTTAAAGTCTGCATGAAGTCTTTTAATGAACGTCTCAAAAAGTCTCGAGGTAAAGTTTGTAAAAGTTTAGAATATATTGGCTTGGGACATAAATAAATTTAGAAGGTGTATCAGGGCACTGAAGCTAAACGAGCTTTCAGATACATGAACAATATTTCCGCAACAAGTTCTTTATAACATTTCAGCTAATGATAATCTCCTGAAATAGGAAATTTCTAAGAGAATTGAAACCTAAGCTTTGCATGAGAACGTTTTCGGAAATCATCGCTTGGGATTAGAATCTTCTAAAAAAACAACTGCAGTGGAAGAAGAAAATAATGTGAGACAGCTTCTGGTATAAATCGTGCCACATAATAAATTTAGTCGTTTTTTATGTAATTTCTATTTTATGTAATTATACATTGGGTAATTAAAAAATTTAATATTTATACATAATTATTTTTTTTATTTAAAAGTGTTTTTTATTCATACACAATGTATTTTCTGTTTTCGTAAAAATGAAGTCTTTTAATTATAATTTGATGTTTTGTTTCTATTTAATAAAGTACTATCCCTTTGTTAAATCTTGAATAGTCTCACCTGCCTACATATATGTATTATGTAGCCTATTACTATTTGTTATTACTAAAACATAGTCTTATCATTAAATATCATTAAAATAAAAATACTTCCTTCACTCATCCCAGATACCGAGCAATCCAGAAAAACTAAAGACAAAACTTGCTCACTTACCTGGGTAGTGTGATGTTGAATCTGTAATAAAAACTCAAATATGCACGCCCAAAAGACAGGCCATAAGTTCTAGACGGGGAATAGTAAGTTTTTTTAAGGGTGCGACTCTTGACTTAGCCATTGTAAAACTGACTAATGTTTCTTCTTTAGTTTCGAATCTCAAAAATATTACCGTGGCATAAGCATGCTGGCTAGCATCACAAAATACATGAAGTGAACCAGGAACTTCTATCTCCAAAACCTATACGTTGCGGTATTCTCAACTTATTCAAAATTTGTAATTTATTATACCACCTCGAAAATTTACTTTTGATACTATCTGGTAATGGAGTATCCCAGTCTGCTTTTATTGCCCAAATTTCCTGTAGCAGTAACTTTGCAGGCAATAAAACAGGTGTCAAGAAACCCAAAGGATCAAACATTGTCTGCGTTACTGACAAAACCTCTCTTTTAGACAAATTATCCGAAACCAATACAGTCTTAATTTCAATATAAAGGTTATCTTCTATTCTGTCCCACATAATTCCTAAAACTGGTACAGAATTCTCCATTGTGGACTCAGTGCACAAAGTACTTTGGGTTAGTTCCACATCTTTTTCTACTGGGCCATAGGTCCACATACGTAAGTCCATTTTTGCTTCAGCTAATATTTCAGTAGAAGATTTCACGAAATTCACAAGCTCCTTTTCGTTATCAACAGAAGTCACACAATTATCAATATAAAAGGATTTATTTAATTTCTGAGCAATAGAACTTTGTTCCTTTGGTACTTGTGCCAAATGAACTGAAATAACCGCTCCTAATAGAAAAGGGCTGGACTTTACTCCAAAAACTACCCTCGTATGGCGGAAAACCTTCAGTACATTATCTTTCTCCCACCATAAAAATCTTAAAAAGTCCCTATCTTCTTTCCGTAATTCAATCTGTAAAAATGCACGCCGGATATCAGAGGTTACGCCAATGCATTTTTCTCTAAATCTTAACAAAATTGAAGGGATTTCTTCTATTAAATTTGGTCCTTTTACTAAGTAATCATTAAGGGAGGGCGATCTATTAACTTTACATGATGCGTCAAAAACAGGTCTTATCTTAGTTGAGACACTGTCTGGTTTAAATACTGGGTGATGCGGTAAGTAGTGCCCTTTATAATTCAGTTCATTGTCTGGTACTATTTCAATTACACCCTCCTCCATCCATTCATTAAAAATTCTATCATATTCTTCATATTTATGTAAAGACTTGAGTTTTCGGGTGACACTGAACAATCTTTTTTCTGCTACATGACGATTTGATGGCAATTCTGCGTTATATACTAACCAAGGTAATCCGACACAATAACGACCATCTTCGTTTCTGGAAAGAGAGTTTAAAAATTGTTCGTGGGCAATTTCTTCCTCAGCAGCGTTAGTTGAATTCTGGTGAGCGTCTAATATTCCGATCGTTTCTAAACTCCAAAGATCGGAGATTTTAAAGTCGTGACCCACTAAACTTGCACACAAAATGGAAGCATCTTTATCTTTGTGATTAACCAATTCCTCCGATACACCACAAACTGTCCAACCAAGTTTTGTACAAACTGCTGTTAGTCCTCCTTTTAATTGTTTTACTGATCCCGTGAGAATTTTTCCATAAATATCACTACCGATGAGCATTTCTATTTTTGGACAATCTGCTCCCAGATCCGACAACCAAATGTTGTTTCGTTTTAATTCTTTCAATATTGGACCCTTGGGTACCAGAGGTATATCCCCACATATTATGTCTTGATCTAAAAATTCAAATTCTAGATCTGAATACTTACGCGGACTGGCTGAACATAATTTTACCAAATATTTGTTATGCATCTTTGCCTCTGTTCTGGCACCTCCACATAAAGTAAGAGCAACATTTTCTTTGGAAATAATTGGTAACCCCAATTCAGTGGCTAATGATTTCAAAATATACGATTTCTGGGAACCACAATCTAAGAGTACTCTAACATCTTTATGCTTTTTGACACCAGCTACTCTTACGCGTAAAGTCATTAAAGCTACGTCAGCGGTACAAGTTTGCCTGGCTGTAGCCGTATGTATGTTGTCTATTTCTGATTTTTCTGTAGGAAGTTCAGTTTCATTATTAATGTTCGGACACAAAATAACTGAGTGTGATTTACCACAAGCAAAACACCTAACAAACTGTTTACAGAACTTTGCCATATGATTTGGTTCCAAGCATTTTAAACAGCATTTTTTCTCCTTAACTTTAGAAATCCTTTCATTAAGAGATAATGAACGCGCATCGTAACAATTTTTACTATCATGCATTTTACCACAAAAAATACATGCATGTTCTCTGGTTGTAAGAAAACCTGTGGCAGTGGGAACATTTCCCTGTTTCTTAAATTTAAATTTACCTTTTGTTTCCCTCTTTGCTTTATCATGATATCCTTCTTTACGACTAACACCGTCGAGTCCATTACGTGCCAATTTTAATCTCTCCTCACCCTCCACTTCAGACTTTAAAAATTTCATTAAGTTGGTAAGGCAAGTAAGATCAGTTCCTTCAGGCTGGTTAAAGAGCGAACTCCTTTGCCACGCCTTTAAAACATCCTCTGTGAGACACGATTCCACCATCGGAAATAACCACGATGTGTTTTCGCTCGATTTAAGACCTAAAGACTCTAAGGCTCTCAACTGAGCTTCAATTTTATCATACAGTTTATCAAGAGGTAATTTATCCTTTTGATCTGCCTTCACATTAGAAACAATTAATTTAATTAGTTCCCTAACATACACTTCTACCAATAATTCAGGTTTCCCAAAACGTTCCTTCAAAGCTAAAACAGCTTTATCATAATTTTCCGAAGTCACCGGATAGCTTTCAATGAATTCTTTAGCACGTGATCCGGGCTTCATACACTGAATCAAATAGGAAAATTTGTCACTTTCATATAAATCAGGGTCAGTGTGAATTTTCTCAAACTGCGATCAAAACGGTAACCAATTTATCAATTCCCCATCAAACTTCTTAAGTTCGATTTTCGGAAGTCTATACTGTTTAATCTTACTACAACAAATACCAGCACCATCATTTGGTCTTGTTTCTAAATTGATTTCATCTGAAAATTGCAATTTTTCATTAATTTGCCGAGTTAGTGTTATGAAATCATCAGAATACACCTCGCGACTTTCGATTTCTTTAGTAACATCATCCTCTAAAGTTTTCCCGTCTTCAGCTAACAAATCAAGAATTTTATTATCTACATTTTTTATATCTGAATATACATTTTGTAGTTTAGTAAGTTTATCTCGTACTAAATCTACAGAAAAATCTTCTTTTACTAACTCCGTTTTTAAAATATTAGCAGTTTTTGCAAAAGAAGTGCGTAAACCTGCCCGTTTAAGTTTCAGAGCCTTTAAAGCTTCCATAGTTAACTTTCAAAATAAAACAAACTGCTTTACAAAAAATAATTTCGAATTTAAACTTAATTATACTTTAATACATCAAAAACTATCTATAACCATTAAAATAATTTTTTTTAAAGTTTATTTCTTTGAGTCCTGTCACGGGATGCCACTTTATGTTATTACTAAAACATAGTCTTATCATTAAATATCATTAAAATAAAAATACTTCCTTCACTCATCCCAGATACCGAGCAATCCAGAAAAACTAAAGACAAAACTTGCTCACTTACCTGGGTAGTGTGATGTTGAATCTGTAATAAAAACTCAAATATGTTGATTTATCTAATTATATTCTCTCTATACTACAAAATATATACATTTTTTAACAATTGTCGGGAAATTTTTCTGGCCCCGAAAGTTATTACACTTAATCAGTTCACGTCACGAGGTCGAAAGGGGGAAAAGCCTTTTTTTCTTCCTACTTCAATGACAGCCAACGCCATCTGTGTCTCGTACATCAAAATGAAGAGATTTGTTTTTAATATTTGTTAGATACAGCTAATCAGTTTCACAACACTATTCATGGACCCATAACTGATCCTATTACTAGTCATGGACCCAATTACTCTTAGTATTCATGTTTTGGCATTTTAAAATCTAAGTAATTATTTTGTAAAAAATGTGAATTGTAAATTTTTATGCGTTCCTCTGATTCTTATACGGGAGTCAAACTTTTGCATGTTGTTTTTTATAACGAGTACAAATTTTCTTAATGTAATAAATAATCAGAGGAACGTATCAGAAGTTAAATTTTGTAATTTTTACAAAACTGATTTCTTTAAATTTAAAGATGCTAAAACATAAATATTTGTTTCATTTAAAGCATTTTTGTAATTGGAAGGACAAACCAACTGTTGCGAAAATAAGGCGGGCAAGGATTTCGTGGGGGGGGGGGGACACGGGCAATAAGTTGATTTATTGAATTTGCCCGCAATAACCTTGCATATTAATCAGTTATCTTTAAATTTCGGACGCCTGTGTATTAACAGTTTTGGGTGAAGATCAGTACAGATTGGGAAAAAAATGGCACTGGCGATTATTTCTAGAACCTATCTCATCTCCGATAGAATACTTATATCTCATAGGCTGGAAAAGATGTACGTTTCATACAGATTGCCACGGCATTGCCTGTTTTTGACAGCCCAGTAAAAGGTCAAGCCATCGTATTTCTAGTTTCACAGAATATATAACGGAAATATGTTCTCTTCGAATATTTGCGGCTTGTTAGAAGAAAAAATAATTCAAGAAAACTACAGAGACATATCTGGGTCGACTAAGGTAGTATATATTATTGAAAATTATGCGGTCGGGAAAATTTCCTCTAATATCTACATCTATACACGTGGCCACGCCGCTATTTTTTCTTTGTTTCGTTTTCCTTGTTTTTATAAGTTTAACGCCGTCTACTATTTCTGTGCGAGCGGGTCTCATGCGGTTGCTGTCAGATCTGATCATTAAGGTTGGAATTGTGTAACGAAAATTGAACGAAAAAGTGAGCACTTACAAAAATGAATTTTAAAATTAGGCCTAGTTGTATGCTTTTTAATAGATATGATTGATTATTTAGCTGACCTGAAGATGCGACTTAAAGTGAAAAAGAAATAATGAAAGATAGTTAAGTAAGAAGGAAACTAAAATCGCAGCATTCTTTCATTCTGATCAACATTTTAATTCATCATATACTCTTTTCGAAAGTATGTACATTTGAAAACAACTTTTACTTTTCTGTGAAGCATGCAGAAAGTAAAATAAGGACAAAAATTTCAGGTAAGAGTCTTGAATATGTTATCGTTACCACATCTGCCAAACTATATTCATGAGCCAAAAACCTAATTTTCTCATTAAGAATCTTTGTATTTTCTATTAAGAATTATATACTATTTTACCGGATGCTGCTTCAAGATACGCCATATTGCATTAGTTATGGAATAATGTTTTCCGGATGTTAGGCTTTTGGCATTTTTGAGTGGTAGATCCAGATATGGCAAAAGATTAAACACCCATATTCTAGTAGCTCTTTATACGAAAATTACTATTTTTGACTACTGGAAACATGCAGCTTTTTTTAACATTCATTTAATGAAGATGCAAGTCATATCTCTCATATGGCAAAATGATGCATCAACACGTGAAGTTTCTTTAAATTGTCAATGATTTTTGCCCATTTATTTCTGATCTGTTCATTTGTTCCTGAGTTCAGTCTGATATATATACCAGAAGTTCCTTATACTTTGTCTATTCCTTGTCTTATTAGTTCTGTTTTGCTATAAATAACAGCAGAAAGTGCATTTTTTAATGAATAATTTACGTTTTTCTGAAATTTTAAAAGAAAATTTCATATAAACATATGTCTGAGTAAAGCATCGTCATATTCTTCACTGCTACGTTACTATTACGAAACATTAAAAAACTATAAAATGAGGAAAAGAAAATTTAATACTTGAGCCACTTGCACGTAGAAAGTTTGCTTTTTACTAAGAGAAACTGCAGGAAGAGGCTTTTCCTGTTCTTCAAGATTTCTCAAGTGAGCTTTCAAACCCTGAAGTTTAAAATAAGTTATTAGAGATATATTTAAACATATATATTTAAACATTAAAATTAAAAATAAGCTATTTGAACTAATTGGAATTTTTAATGTACGATTTTCATTATGCATTTTCGCAACTTATTCGAACATTTTTTAGTTATTATTTAATATAGCAAGAGTTAACTGTGAAATATTTTTACTTCATAGTATATATTAACGCAAATACGCACCTCAAATGGGACAAAAAGAGATCCCACGTCACCTATAATGGTATTCGTCATTTCAGTGCTGGTGATCTGAAAACAGAAGTCGAAAATTAGTAATTAGTAGACTCTTATTTAAAATTTTTCAGAAATAGAGGCTTATTTAAAGAAATCCCAGTTTTAAAAATTAGCTATTTACATAATATATGGAAACCAACCGATTTTTCATGTGCAGTGGACAGGTTAGAAAATTTAATCAATGACAAAATTAGCAACGGTATCATCAAAAGGGAGTGACAGGGAGTAAGATCTTCACATGTATTTCTGCGTTTTGATTTTTGCCGGACCAACACTTTTTAGATAGTCTGTCTGAGGGATTTTTCGTTCCTCTGGCTGAAGAAAAATGCGCACAGCGTCAAGAAGGTAGGTAGCATCGGAAGATCTGTCGTTCAGATACCGGCGAGACTGTAGCTGATCGTTCATATCTCTAGTTCTTTGTGTGGTGGTGGTGTATTTAATTATGGCAAAGCACACTAGGGCTATTTGCCTAAGGGAAGGGATGCCTTCGTGAAGGACTTTGTAAGGGAAACTGGCTCGTATACACGTTACACACGGGGAAAATCACGAAAACACCCATGCAGCCAGCCCGTTCGCGGTATTCGAACCTCGGACTGAACTACCAATGTTCAGCGACTTTACCGCTCGGCCGCTGGTGGACCTCTAGTTCTTTGTATAAGCATGTAAGTAAAATAATTTTTAATTAGTGTCTCTTTTTTGAAGAAAATGGTCACTAATCTCTTCTATTTGGCACACGAAAATAAAAGTAACGAGTAAGAATATTAAAAAGATAATTTTTAATTATCATCTCATTTTGGAGAAAATGGGAAAATTTTCTTATGTAACATACAAAATGCTAACATTTATAGTAGCTAGTACGTATACTAAAACAAGATAATTTTTAGTTAGCATCTCTTTCGCAAGAAAATGGTGAGTATACTCTAATATTTAGCATATAAAAGTTATATTCTAAAGAATAAGCATGCCAAAAAAAAATTACGCCTTACGTTTTTAAATTACGTCTAAAGGGGCGTTTGTTTAACGTTTTGTGTGTTACCTTTCTTTATTAAATATCATGTTTTTTTTTGCACTTAAACCATAAAATTCAGTTCATCAGCAATGTCTCAAAATAATTTTTAAATGAACATATCTTTAGAATTTCCGATACACAGTTCCCCGCGCTGGAGATAAAAAGATTTTTTTCCTCCGTAGAGTGTTGCCATTGCTCGCCTTTAAATCGTTGAATTTGTTAAAGTTTTACAAAATAAAATAAAGTTTACAAAATAAAAAAAATTCCAAATTTCAAATTTGGGCTTTCAGATGATCATATTCGCACCAGGATTACGTTATTCAAAATTGGTTGGCTCTAGGTACCGTTGTTTTATCACAATACAAGAAACATACATACATACATAGAGTGGTGGCCAAAATTGTGGACACCTTTGGAAATTTTTATGTTTTTGAACTTTGTATGCTTATAGAAAATGTTTTACGTTTTGCAAAATGCAAACTTGTATATATCATTTTAAAGAAAATGTATTACTGAATTCAATACAAAACACAAAATTCAATTATTTGCAATACAAAAAAAGTTATATGTACTTTAATATAAATAAAAAACACAGTTATGAAGTGGTTTGTAACGTCTAGCTTTCCTGGCCAATCACTGTTCTTGGTCTGAGAATCAATCAAATGTTAGTAACTGCCAGTAGAAGCTGACATAATGTTAACACTTGAAACAATTTGTTATTTTGCTTTGTTCTGTAGAAGGAGGACCTGTTTCTTATACACTGCAATAACAAGTAGGAATTTTTGTAAAAATTTTTAATATTTAGTCAAGAAGCAATGACATCAAATAAAAGAGTAGATTGGACACCTAAAAAGAGATGTAATATTATTGTGTTACGAGAAAGTGGTCTTTCCTATGCTGAAATTGCAAGACAGGTGGGTGGTTCAGTGACTACATCTGGAGTCCGAAAGTTTTGTTTACGATATCAGGAGACAAACTCAATAAAAAAACAAAGAAGAAAAAGGCCGAAAAAGGTGCACCACATCTTTTGATGACAGAAGAATAAAAAGACTACGTCTCCAAGATAGAAATATGTCATCAGCGGCCATCAGAAGTGATCTTAATGATGCTGGTGTTTCTGTCAGTTCAAGAACAATCAGGAAAAGATTAACAGATGTTGGACTGAGAGGTAGAATTCCACGAAAAAAGCCTTATCTTAATTTTCAGCAACGAAAAAAAAGACTACATTGGGCAAAGAAACACATTAATTGGACAGATGATCAGTGGTCACAAGTTATATGGAGTGATGAAACTAAGATATCGTTATTCGCTAGTGATGGGCGAAAATATGTAAGACGTAGAATAGGAGAAGAGCTACATCCTGACTGCATTCAAGCAACTGTGACGAACCCAGTTAGTGTTATGATTTGGTCATGCATCCCCCCGGGGGTCGACGTAGAGAACTCTGCGAAGCTACTGGCTAGAATCTGTACCTAGGCAGTCTCGGCCACGGGGGTATAAAATTTATGAACTTGGTGGTTCTGAAGGCTCTGGGAAAGGACACTTATTGGCCGGCCTCGGAGTCTGGCACGTCCTAGCGCGGCGTGGTACTAGTAACCGGGGGGTTTTCCCCCGGGTTCGCTGGGTAATGTCCCGCTGCGACGGGCTCGCCCAAGCGACTGGTAGGAGCATTAGACGACCGGTGCTGCCTGGTGTCTTATCCAGGTGGTGCGCTGCTCCCTTGGAGGGTAATAGTGGAGGTTGAACCTCCACGACGTGCCCAAAGGGGGAGTAGACCTGCAGTGTCATTTAGTTCACGGAGCAGGGAAGCCTAAAATTACTTACTTGGTCATGCATGTCAGCAGATGGTATTGGTCGCCTTCATGTCATCGATGGGACACTGAATGCCAGAAAATACATTGACACTATTCTAGAACCAAAACTTCTACCTTCCATCAGAGATCTCTTTCCCAACAATGCTTCGTTTATTTTTCAGCAGGATTCTGCTCCTTGCCTCACGGCCAAAATATCGAAAGAGTGGTTTCGTACAAAGAGCATTAAATTGTTGTCATGACTAGGAAACAGTCCTGACCTCAATCCTATCGAAAATTTGTGGCACCGTTTGAAAACTCTTGTCTGAATGAGACGCCCATCAAATAAAAGGGAACTAATTGAGGCTATAATTGTTTCCTGGCATCATGTAATAACGAAAGAAGAGCTTAAAACTCTTGTCAGCTCAATGAAACGTCGATGTGAAGCTGTAATCAAAAATAAAGGGTACCCTTCTAAGTACTGATAACTCACTGCAGTCATCACTATCTAATGTATATCGATAACTATTATCGTTTAACTTTTTTTGTATTGCAAATAATTGAATTTTGTGTTTTGTATTGAATTCAGTAATAAATTCTCTTTAAAATGATATATAAAAGTTTGCATGTTGTGAAACGTAATGTTTTCTATAAGCACACAAAATTAAAAAGCATAAAAATTTCCAAAAGTGTCCACAATTTTGGCCACCACTGTATATGCAGATTCTTTATTATTTAATTTCTTCAAATATAATGCAGGACTCTAAAATTTGTGCAACAATTTGAAAAGTGATACGCCATTTATAGTAATTCGACACAAAATCGCAAAAGGAAAACAATAGTCCTTCAGAGGCAAATCCCCTTTGGACTAATAAAATAATTTTTTCAAATAACATCTCTTTTGCGAGGAAATGATGAAAGAAAACACATAACAGTGTAAGTTATGTAGTCGTGAGCAAGCTTATTAACAAAATATTATTTTAGCTACCAACCCTGTACAGACATTAGGTATTTTTTGGAAGCAGGAGTTATGTTAAATGAGCGACGCCTTCGCCGGGACTCGAAACATGGGCCTTTCGAACGCGCGTCGAGCGTGCGGACCCACTACACTACGAAGGCATGCTAAGAAGGCGGGAGAAATACCTTATACCCCTTTTACTGACTGAGCCTTTATCAAACTAAGCACATTTTCTGCTAATTTACCGAAACAATAAAAATGAAATCTGCAAAAATTTCGCAAAAGATACCTTTAAAACTTACTTCTCTGCCAAATTTTAAGGTCTGGTTTCGGATACAGCCCATGAGCTCATTGTATTTTTTTTCCAGTATGGTAGGCCACCAGATTGGATGTCGATAATTACCATCTCCGTCATAAAAACATCCTGTTTAAAAATTTAGATGAGTTTAAATAGATTTTTTTTTTAATTTTATAAAACAATTATATAAAAATGCTAGAACTAAAACATCTAACAAATATCTGAAATTTGGGAAAAAACTAAGAGAAAAATATATAATTATGTTCCATGGTTTATATAAGTTTATCCCATGTTTTATTTTAAACGTTGCTGTAATTGCACCATATTGTAATTTAGATTTTAAGTAATAGAGCTAGTTGCCACCCAGAGTAACAGATTTTTTCATCCAGATGTTTCGACTTAATGAAAAAGGTATAACAAGCGTATACAACTGTTAAAATCTCTTTGTGATTTCTTTGAATACTTTACGTAGAATGGAAAAACTATTTTTATTCTCAATTTAATTTCGTATGGCAATTCAGAATCGCTTATTCTTAATGATTCACGTGATTAAACTTTGTAAAGTAATATTTCACGCAAAAAATATCGTTCCCCCAAAAAGTGCCGCCCGCAACGGAGCGCCCGCTGTAGATTCAACCTTCTTCGTATTTTAAACATTTATTAGACACACAAGAGTAAACACTAGATCACTAAATGACATCGAAAGAAAGACTAATAATTAAAATATGTATATTCATTAATACAAGTTAATACAAGCACTACTAATAATTAAAATATGTACATTCATTAATACAAGTTAATTTCATTTCGCTAACGGCTCCCATGAGCCTTTTCCTATCCTGGCGTCTCGGTTTGTCTCCCTCCTGAAAACTAAATTTTTGGCGCCTCACAGATTGAGAGTTAGCGCCCATCTGTACACCTTGTTGGTTTGCGTCACCCATACATCACACCGCCCATCCATAACGCTTAAAGTTTCTATGGAAATAGCTGAAAAAAATAATAATAGTAATTCTAAGAATTCATAAATGTCTATAAAAAGTTCTTTCGCACTTGTCACTCAATAGTGTCCAGTCTGGACAATGCATCCGCATTGTTCAACTTAGCACCCGGGCAATGCGAAATTGTAGTTTCATACTTTTGTAATGCTAGAGCCTATCTCTGTATCTTAGAAGATTGTGGTGCATTCTTTGTAATGAACGTTAATGGATTACGCTCAGTTATCAGTTCCACAGGTGATACAAAGATCCCTGTTTCAAACTTTTTCAGGATCCAAATAACGGCATCGGATTCTCTCTCGATAGTTAGCCGTGCTTGTTGTGGTTTGGTTAGTTTTTGGCTAGCATAACTAATCGGGTACACCTTTCCGTTTGTCCGTTGATATAAGTAGGCACCAACACCTGTTGAAGATGCATCACATTGAATTGTGAAAGGTAACCCTCGAACAAGAGTATAAAGACGGCCCACCAGCGGCCGAGCGGTAAAATCGCTGAACACTGGTAGTTCGGTCCGAGGTTCGAATCCCGCGAACGGGCTGGCTGCATGGGTGTTTTCGTGGTTTTCCCCATGTGTAACGTGTATACGAGCCAGTTTCCCTTAGAAAGTCCTCCACGAAAGGCATCCCTTTTCTTAGGCAGATAGCCCTAGTGTGCTTTGCCATAATTAAATACACCAAGAGTATAAAGACACTAAGGTACAGTAACACTTTTCCTTTTACTAAGCATTTCTTTAACTTCTCAAATACTTCGTCGTGTTTTCCTGTTAAGTACAGCTCTTCAAGACTTCTTCTTTTGGTGAGCTCGGTTAATGGATAAGCTGTTTCGGCGTAACGTGGAATGTAATCTCTATAATAATTACACAGGCCTAGAATACCTTTCAATTGTTTCTTTGTCTAGCTAATTTCTGGACAGCCTCCACTTTCTCTGGATCGGTACGATGACTGCCGGAACCAATGATATGCCCTAGATACTGAATGTGAGTTTTAGTAAAGAAAAATTTCTTGAGATTTACTGAAAACTTTAGTTCTAACAATTTTGAAAAAAATGGTGTCGAGATGTACTAAATGTTCTTTCCAACTATTTGAATAAACTGCTGTGTCATCGGGGTAAGCTCGAGCGAAATCTTTGTATTTAGCAAGTGCTTGGTTCATCACTCTCTGAAATGTTGCAGCAGCGTTTCGTAGCCCGAAAGTCATAACTTAAAAATCCATACTGAGCTCGATGTGTCTTGAAACATGCCAATTCTTGCCTTTCTCTTTCCAGTGGTATGGCCCAATATTCTTTGAGAAAATAGCAGATAGCACGTTGGCTTTCCCAATATGGAATAAGAGTTCTTCCACAAGGAAATCATCTTGTTTCGTTACTGCATTAAGAGGTCTAAAGTCAACGCAAAGGCGAAGCTTACTATCTTTCTTCGTAACACAGACAACAGGGTACGAAATTTCAGCGTTGGTTTCTTCGATCAGTTGCATTGTCAACATTTCTTCGATCAGTCCCATTGTCAACATTTCTTCGATTTGTTTGTCTACTTGCGGCTTCAATGCTTCTGGAATTCGATAAATGTATGTTTTCTTTCTTTCGATGTCATTTAATCTTATTTTATGTTCTCTTACTTTGCAGACTGGATCTTATTTATAAATAAGTTGTCATATTTTCTTAACAAGCTCATCATGTCATTCCTCTTATCATCGCCTAAATGGCTTAAGTCTACTTCAAGATGAAAATGATCCGACTTGTCACTCGCACTGGGTGTGGGATGAACTTCTCCTGGTTCCTCTTAATTCTCAAATATTAAACGTACCACCTGTACTTTTGGATTAAACTTTCTGAGTTTATTTACGTGAACTCTTCTTATTGTACCATCTGTCAGTTTTACTCTATTATAAGAAACTGGATTACAACGAGCTACTATTTCTGGAGGTCCTGTCCATCTGGCATAAAATTTATTACTGGAATCCGGAATCATCAGATACATTTGATCTCCCGGTTTGAATTCTTTATATATCGCTCTTCGATTAGCATATCTTGCATGTACCTTGCTTCAATTCTGCTATTATAGATGCTTGTTCTGCTGCTCTTTCGAAATTCACTTTCAGTTCATGTCGATAATCAACAGCATTTTTACCCAATTTTATTGTTAGCGGAATTTCTCCTGACCATGATGATTTTAATACTCTTAACAGACCTCTAGCCTCTTTTCCATAAATTAATTTAAACGGGGATACTCCAGTAATACAATTTGGGATTTCTCGGTAAGCAAATAACACGTATGAGATGTGTTTGTCCCAAATTTTAGAGTTGTTTCGAATGATATGATACGTTTCAGGACTTAGTTGTACCATTCAACTAATCCCGAACTTTGTCGATATCCTGATGTTGCAAATATAGGACTTGCTCCCAATCTAGCATGCAGCTCTTCTATTAATTCTGCAACAAATTGGTGCTTTGATCACTAGCTATCACCCGAGGTATGCCTGTTCTCATAAAAAATTCTAATAATGCATCGCAGGTTGATTTTGGTGTAATTGTTCTCAAAGGGGCAGCTTCTGGGCACCTAGAATGTTCGTCGACTAAACACAATACATATTTGTGTTTACGTGCTGATGGAGGCTCAGTTCGACCGATTATATATATGTTCACTGTGTCAAATGGAAATTCAGGTCGCTGAACTGGAACTACGGGTATACGATGTCAATCGCTACCGCTCCATGAGCCTTTCCTTATACTGGGCTCTCTGTAAGTCTCCCTCCTGGAAACTAAACTTTTGGTGCCATTGATTGAGAGTTAGCGCCCTCTGTGTATCTTTTTGGTTGTCGTCGCCCATGCACCACACCGGCATAATCTAATATACAACGAGTGAAATTATCCATCACTTACTTCTTAACTCTAATATTCGATAAAAAGAAAGGGTCCCTCCCGCACGTAAAGAAAGAATTATAAATGCCAGTACAGTGAAACGTTCAGACAAAATATTGAAAAAGCTGAAATCCGAAATGACTTGTTATTTAGTAGAAACAGAAAGCGGCCAAAGCGGATAAAATTGCTGATAGTTTGACCCGGGATCAAATTTCGGCGAACAGGTTGGCCGCATAGGAAATTTGTGGTCTCTCCCATGGGCAATATAAATACGAGCCAATTTTCTTTAGAAAGTTCTCCACGAAGGCATGCTCTAGGCAGATATCCTGTTTTGCTGTAATCTAAATAATCCAATCCAATTTTAGAAATTGAAAGCAAAAAATTAATGGAGTAGCAACTTTTGGAATCTATATTTCTTTGATACTTTTCTGTATAAAGTGTTTTCCATATTTTTCTTCTTAAAATTTTGTAAAATGTTTATGCTTCCACGTATATGATACCTTGCCATTCGATAATACCGTATGTACTCCAAAATTAAAGCGACTCCTGTATTCATTTTTGCTCTAAAATGACACATAAGGACCTGTTTTCAAGGGATGTCTTATTTTTCCATGCACAACAATTTGCATTTATTCAGAAATTCATGTACAAGTATGCCTTATATTCATTCATATATTGATACACGAAAAATTTACATTTATTTAAAAACCGCCGTGTCACTTGCTTCAGGATCATCTTCATGAAGCTCTAAATCTTGAATTTCGGCCTGAGTTTATCAGGACTCGTATGTCTTTTGATTTGTTTCGGGCTCTGTTTAAATATGTGTGGAAAGGACGACGCAAGCAGAAAGGGTTCACTTTACCCTTTATTGTCCAGGATGTTACAGGTGATCCCGCACTTCGGATACAAAGACCAACCACTTGTGGTCTGAACGTAAAAATATAAAAACTACTAACTAACTTAAAATAAAAGTTAACAACTTCGAGTGCTTTACACAATTGACTAATGCTAAGGCTATCCTTTTAAATTATTACGTATGTAGTACGCAAACTGCCGAAACTACAATACGTTTTAAATAAGAAGAGGGCTAAACCTCTGGCCTTAAAGGCGGACAGCAGCTGATTGAAAACTCGTACGGAATACAGTGGCAAGGCGGATCACTTTCCCTCGCTCTCTAACTCTTGGCAAAAAGGCCACAACTTAAATACTTGGGCGTTAGCAAGTACAATTTGCGTAACCAAGTTAACGCATTTAATTCTTGCCGGAAGTGGAAAATAAGAGAGTATAGTAAAGTTTTAAAATAAAATAAAAGTTAGTAAAACTTAAGATCCTTACAAGAGTCTTTAAAGGCAATTAATTGACTTCACGCGCAGATTACAAATGGCTTATTTATTGCAATATCAAGCATCACTAATATCAAGTGCCACACCTACTTGAATCATTATTTGATTTATTCTTCTTATGCGAAGTTCTCCAATTCTTTTATGTGGCCTGTTCTGGTTAATCCAGACTAGGAGATCCATCAGACTCTTTCGCCATTTTAGGAAGAAAAAATAAAATGGTGGCATTAAATCAACTCATTTTGTTCTTTGCTGCTGCTTTCGCTGGTTTTTTTCGGTTTCAAGAACATCAACGCCTGAAACAAATTTAATGCTTTATATTTTTGCTTTTAGTAGTGATTAGATTCGAGGTTTCTTTCCATCTAGATTATTTTCCAAAATACGCGGAAAAAATGCATTTTGGTAGTTAGTGGAGAGAATGCAGATTGATGAGTCATTCCTATGATTACCTATTGTTTGAGATTCTTCACCCCCAAATACTGCACTTTCAACCATAGCGATCGTAATAGAGAGTTAATGTGTAGGGTTTCCCTTAGTTCAATTAACCAATTATTTAAATTTTTGTTGTCTTTTCTGAAATCCTGAACTTCCCCTCTCATTTCCTCGCCAGGATGCAAATTTAAAGTTACGTGAAGTGAGTATTTAAACGGGTGAATCTTGGGAGTTTATTCAGAGCATGTTTTCGCATGCCAGCGCACGTTACGAGTCTGTTCTTGCTGTTACGTGGAGTTGCTGATACGCCTTTTTGGCCATTTAAATAATTATCGCGCAGGTAGATTTTTGAGCCAAACTAGTTAGCCCTAAGTTCTAGTCCAGCACTAACCTTTAGCTTGAATTTGTTGTGTAACGATTCTTAAGTTCCATGGCAAGTTGGCGGTGTTGTTGTTAAGCACGAAGTATATGCCTTTTTCTGTTCAGAGTTTAAATAATAATTAAAGGGTTATTTTTACCCTGTTTCTTTGTTGGTTTCCTTTACCCCTGTGCGAGAAGTCGAAAGGTTCTTCAATAGGATCTAATAGAGTTTATGTGGCCAAAAAGAACACGATTTTACAAGTATTTGAAAAGTTGATGCGATCAAAAAAAAAAAAAAAAAAAAAAAATTGAACGCAAGTGCACGTTTAATAATTCAGTGTCTTCCAGCTTATTTGAAGTATTGTCGATCTTCTTACAGAGAAGGCTATGATGTCCAAGAGCAAATGACTAAAATATTAGCCTTGCGGAAAACTCTTTTTTAACCCAGAAGGGCAATTAATTTAAAAACGGCAACGTTAGTCCTCCGATTAAGGTTATTCCTCCGGAAATTCTGAATTTCGAGTTGGTTTTATTATCTATTTAGAATTTTGTCAAACTTTAATGAATTTTTTATTTTTTATAACTTTTTATTTATTTTTAATTCCTTTAACGAACGGCCAACGATTTCAAAGCGAGCAATGGCAACACTGTACGGAAGAAAACATTTTTATCTCCAGCGCGCGAGACTGTGCATCGGAAATTCTAAAGTATGCTATCTTTAAATATTTTGTGATATTGCGGTTGAATTGAATTTTACGGTTTAAGTGCGAAGAACATCATTAATAAATAAAGGTAACACACAAAACATTAAAAAAAAAAAAAAAAAAAAAACGCCTCTTTGGGCGTAATATAAAATCTGAAAGCTTTCAGACTTAATTTTTTAAAATTTTTTTTGCTTTTTTTATTAGTAAATGGTTCAAAGATGATGTCAACTTGATCTGTACGTGCGCTTTTTGGAATTTCTCTTCTCCATTTGTTGACTGAGTTTACTGCATTATGATTGCCACGTTCGGAGATGCAAAGTTTGTTTGTCAGAAAGCATGTAAGTTCTTCTCTTGGGAGTTTTCTACGATTCCTTTCTTCTACTTGATGGAATAACTATTTTCTTTCGCTCATCTTGCTTGGGAACCGAAATATTATATATCGCCTTTAAATCTGTTATTAAATCAAGTATTAAGTGCAGATTTACGAGACAGGAATGGCAACAAAAACTCTAAAGAATGATGGCCGTATTAAAGTGAAAACTTCAGAAAATATTTCTTTTATTTCATATTCGACGTTATGTCCGTCATATGAATGCATTAAATACATCCATTGCAATTCATAATGCATTGAATTATGAAGATTCTAATTATTCATAATCATATTCTTTTCTTATTCTTTTATGGGTTCCTTATCTGCACTCCAGCTGATCCTTAGCCCACCAGCGGCCGAGTGGTAAAGTCCTGAACACTGATATTTCGGTCCAGGGTTCGAATCCCGGTGAACAGCTAGGCTGCATGGGCGTTTTAGTGGTTTTCCCGGTTTGTAGCGAGTATACGAACTTTGGCGTTATATGCTTGTGTGGGGGTGCATGTCAGCATCATGATTAGGTAATTTAGTATTTATTAATGACATAATGAACCATTCTCTTTAATGAATTATTTTAAAAGATAATTTAAAATTATCCTTCCAAAATTTGGGTATTTGGGCACAACTTTATTTTTTTTATCAGGATAACGATCCTAAGCACATGCCCCCAACGTTCGCATTTGGTGTGTCTATAATTATTCACAACTTCTGAAAACACCACTTCAGTCACTAGATTAAAACTCCATAGAGCGCATTTGGATAGAATAAAAGGTTGAGCACGATGACACGACATAAAAACGAAAACCGAACTAAAAACAGGAATGATGGAAGAATTTGGAACACTGATGCTGATATTACAAAAAAAAAAAAAAAAAAAAAAAAAAAAAAAACTTTGTAGAGATATTGTAGCTCTAATTATATGTACTTAAAGATTCTGTTCGATTGGAAAAGAAACAGTTTTTTTTTTTTTTTTTTTTTTTACTGAAGGTTGCATACTTCTTTACCGAGTTATGAAACTAACTATTTGTAGAGACATTAGGATATTTTTGGAAGCAGGTAAGATGAAAAATTAGCAACCGCCTTCGCCGGGAATCGAACCACAGTCCTGTACTTATATGTACTTAAAGATTCTGTTGGATTGGAAAAGAAACAGTTTTTTTTTTTTTTTTTTTTTTTTTTTTTTTTAGTGAAGGTTGCATACTTCTTTACCGAGTCATGAAACTAACTATTTGTAGAGACATTAGGATATTTTTGGAAGCAGGTAAGATGAAAAATTAGCAACCGCCTTCGCCGGGAATCGAACCACAGTCCTGTACTTATATGTACTTAAAGATTCTGTTGGATTGGAAAAGAAACAGTTTTTTTTTTTTTTTTTTTTTTTTTTTTTTTTTTTTTTAGTGAAGGTTGCATACTTCTTTACCGAGTCATGAAACTAACTATTTGTAGAGACATTAGGATATTTTTGGAAGCAGGTAAGATGAAAAATTAGCAACCGCCTTCGCCGGGAATCGAACCACAGTCCTCTGGAGTACCGGCCCAGTGTGCAGAACCACTACGTTAGAAGGCACGCTAGGAAAGTGGGAGAAATGCCTTATACACTATGCTCAGACGTTTAAAAGCTGTCATAAGTGCTGCAATATATCCTACAATACACTAACTAACAGACATACCGCAATATTTACTAATATGTGCAGATTTCTTTAAAGTGTACGAAGACTTGTGAGGTAACTTTTCCGTTACTTTTTGATTATTGATTCCCCCCCCCCCTTCCAAAAAAAGTTTTGCTATGTTCAGAAAATAACTAATGTATTTTTGTTAAGAGACATTTATAGATATCATTAAAACATTCTCATTCTCAAATACTAATTTTTATTAGTGAATAAAACAAGATATCACAAACTCGTAAGTGTACTAACACTTTAATAAGACATTGTATAAATATTGTATAAATATTGATTAATTTTTTGGAAAGTCCCCAATCAAAGGTAATTTTCCTTAGGCAGAAAGTAGTCATACACTTTGCGGTGACCAAATAAGTTTCAAAGACATCACTGCATGAGATTGAAATGCTAAATTAAATCTTAGATTTGATACGTAGAAGATGCTTAGCTTTAATCATTATTTCGAAGTAAATTTTATTAAAGTAAATATTCGAAAATTTTAAGGGGTGTTGGAACCCCCAAATCTTCAAAAAATTGTGATTTCGGATTTTTGCATTTTCAAATTCTCTAGACTTTTATCTTTCTAAACATACCATTCTTTAATCTCTATGAAAATTAGAACTGTAAAAAAAATCTAGTTTTAATTTGTCATCTACTGCTTTGATCAATGAGGATTTTTACATAAAAACGCGTTTTTCTCCAAACGTGATTTTTTTATACTCGACGTACCTTTTCTCAGGAACTACTGCTCACAGGTATCTAAACTTTTTATTTCTTATTTATGATGTTCCCTAATATTTACTAAAATGAACTTTTTGTAATAAACTTAGAAAAAACATTTTTAAAATTTTTTTATGTGAGAAAAGTGCTAAATTTTACTATGCCTAACAAAATATTCTGTAATTTACTCTAAAATTCAAAATGTTTCAAAAGCTCATTTCAGTATAATCAGATAGGTATACTTTAATTACAGAAAAAATTTCAAGCTTGTATCTACAGCAGATTTTGAGAAAAAGTACATCTAAAATGGCCAATTTAACATTGTCGGTATAGGGGTTTCTGATACCCCTTAAGTTTCTTTAGAAGTGCGTATATTCTTATATTATCATGTTATAAACGAATATTTACATAAACATGAAAGAGTATTCTACAGATGTATGTATGCATTTGCTTAAACTCATTTTCTTACCTTTAGCGTCAAAAGCGTGGCTCATTTCTCTAGCCAGAACTGCATTTTGTCCATACTTCAAGTATCTGGGAAATAGAAAACTATCTTATTAACGGAGTTACTCTCTGAAATAGATTAGATGTTTTTTAGCCAATTTATTCCATTGCACAGTATATTAACATTAGGAAAATAACACAAAATACGGCATTGGAACTACACTGACTACCAATAAGTATTTGGACACCTATGTAACACCTATGTAAATGACAATATCTGCGGTCCTAAGGTACGTCACGGACTCCGCCGGTATATATCGTGTAGGAAACAGCATCGGCTTTAGTCTCATGCAAGATGCCTCGCAGTTCGGAGCTCTCTGATTTCGAAAAAGGTATAATTATCGGGTATCACAAATGTGGCCGATCCTTAAGGGACATATCTAGCGATCTGAAGTACCCAAAATCGACAGTGGCCTATGTGATTAAGAAGTGGAAGGTGAACGGTGATTGTCGGAATGTGCCCCGAGTCGGCAGACCAGCGAAACTGGGAGATAGAGACCGACGAGTGCTGTCCAGAGAAATTCGGAAGTATAGGCCCAACCGATGGCCCTCATCCACGAGGAGTTTCTACAGCCATCCGGGAGTATTGTTTCAATGAATACCATCAGTAAGAAAGCACATCTGCTTGATTTTCATGGTCGTGCTGCTGCCCATAAGACTTTGATCACAAAGTCTAACCGCACTGCTCGGTTAATGTGGTGCAAAGCACATCTAAATTGGACCGTATATCAGTGGAAACGGGTTTTTTGGAGTGACAAATCAAGGTTCACCCTTTACCGTTCGGATGGCAGGGTCTGGGTCTGGCGTCTACCTGGAGAACGTCTCCTGCCAGAATGCATTCCGCCAACAGTCAAGTTCGGCGGAGGTGGAATTATGGTATGGGGGTGTTTCTCCTGGTATGGGCTGGGACCCTTGGTCCCCATTCATGGTAAGCTCAACTCCGATGCCTACTGCACTATTTTGGATGACAATGTGCTTCCTACGTTGTGGCAGTTTTACGGGTTGGACCCCTGTTACTTTCAGGACGACAATGCCAGTTGTCATGTTTCGACGTTAACCAAGGCTTGGTATGGTGCCAATGGAGTTCATCGAATGGACTGGCCTGCCCAGAGTCCAGACCTGAACCCTAGCGAGAACCTCTGGGACGAGTTGCATCGCCGAATTCAGGGGTGCACTACCCGTGCAAAATTGGTGAAGGAACTTCTATGTCTTCTCCAAGCCGAGTGGAAGAAAATACCACTAGTTGTCATACAAAGACTTGTGGAAAGTATGCCCCTGAGGGTCCACTCTGTAATTACCTCTCGTGGAGGCTCTACCAACTATTGATTTTGAATAAAGTTAGTTTTTCTTTTCTATCACAGGTGTCCAAATACTTATTGGTAGTCAGTGTATGACGATATATTGCGGAAACTTTCTGTGTTGCATGGAATTACAGCATTCCTCACATGTGGTTGGAAAAATAGTAATATGCCAGATTAGGTTCAGTTCATTTTTCTTTTCTCCATTCCGAAAAACTAGTCTTTGCAAAGGAGTCCGAACTAAAATGAGGTCTGCGATAAAGCCTTAGCATTCGGATTTGCCCGAAAAGGTCTCATTGCCTTTTCTCGCACCCTTTAAGGATTTATAACATTCGTTTGTTTTGTATCTTTTTGGTAAATGTGTCATCATCTGGAAGACCTGTGATTAGATTTGTGGCGAGGCCTGTTTGATTCTTCTTGTTTCCTGATTCGAAAGATAAACAACGAAAAACCTAATGCTTTTATATCCCAAGTATATTACTAGGTTTAAAAACATAAAGCGTACTTTTCCGTTTTGCTGACGCAGGCGATAAAGTCACCAATAATGGTAAAACTGATGCCAAACGGAATATCCTCGCTGGTAACCTTTTACGCCTCATTTTCAAAACAAGTCGCAAACCATTTCTTATCAGATTGATTGTTTCTTTCAATACTGGCATATAATTACATAGAATTTTTACCAGATAGTTCAATTTTATGCCTTAAGGCCATTCGCGGTAATCAAGTCAATTAGGATGCAATCACACCAATCACCCGAAAGCGAAAATATAGAAAAGGGTTAAATTCATCCATTCTAATGAGAATGCACTAGGGAAGTAAAGCACTGCGGTTTTACATAATTTCTGAGTAATGTACGAATTGAAATAATTCCCTTCTCTCTTCGTTTCTGAGTAACGGTCTATTCGTACGAATTGAAATAATTCTTCCATTTAAGCTTGTACTCCAAATTAATATTTAACTTGAAATTAATGTACATAATTACTGAGAGAATTAGATTTTTGTAGTGTAGTTTCCGTGAGATGAGATCACTTGGCGTCACGTGATATAAACCGACGAATCAGGATGTTGAACCATGAAAGCATAGTAAATTTTTAAATAAATGTCTTTATACAAATTTATTGTCTTTATTTATTGCCTTTTTACAAAGTTTTAAATGTTATTAAATTGTTTATGTCTTCAAAATAAAAAGTTCTTAAAACTAAAATTTGTTAACATTTTTTATGTGTACACTGTATGTTGTCGCCAATAAAGTCTGCTTGGCGAGATTTGCGCCGGCGAACCGGAAAAGTACCAAATAAAGTATGAAACACTCACACTTAGTCTTAAAAATATAAGGAAGCGACTTCCTGTTTCACAATCTGTAAATCATATTGTCTTTTGCAACTTTACTAACGATGCGAATGATGATGGGAAATTCAGAATAATAAGGATGCTAAAAGTACATTGCGGAAAAAAAAAAAAAAAAAAAAAAAAAAAAGGAGGGGGTGACAGTTCTATAACTCCCGTTTTACTGGACCGATTGGCGAAATTCAAAATTTATATATAGCATTGTTCTAATATAGGTAATTTTACACAAAATCGGACTTTTTCTGAAATGACATGCCAATTTTTTTTCCATATTTCAAATCTACGACTGCAATTACGCAAAACTACTAAGCTTTGTAAAAGTCGCACGAGTAGTTTTTACAAAATTAGCCATCAAAATTTTAGCTCCTTAATGGTATAGTTTGGTATATATTTATTAATCTCTCTTTTTCTATTAAACTTATTTGACTCTTCCTTTCACATTTCGAAATAAAATTTACCCTTTTTTCATGATTTAATTTTTTTTATTTGAATTTTTAAATAATTTTTATAAATTTTTCAAAAACATTTTGAATTATAATCTGTAAAATTTTTACCATCATCTTAACGTAGACGTATTTCTAAGCATGCCTGCAAAAACTTACAGCTTTTTTGTTTTCAAAATTTCCGAAGGTATACGTGAATTTATATATTGGTGCGTTTTGAAATTTGGCATTTTGGTTGAAAGTGATAAAACATCAAATGTGGTTTAGACACTTACTAAAATTATTTGAAAATAGGAACGATGTGACCTTTTTTCCGCTCATGCGCAATGTAAAATGTAGGAAGGAAGTGCCTTTTTTTCCGCTCCAGCATAATGGAAGGGAAGGGAAATTGGTTGCCATCTATTCAGAAGTTCGCAAACTGAAAAAATTGCGCCTAGATAAATTTTTGAATTTCTCCGTAAATTTCACCCCAAATTTTACAAAATTTAATATCTAGGCATAATTTGAGTCGTAAAATCGAAATATGGAAAAAAATTGGTATGTTATTTAAGAAAAAGTCCGATTTTGTGTCAAAATACCTATGTTAGAACAATGCTATATATAAATCTAATAAATATTGTAAGTCGCGCTTTCGAGACACGAAAAATGCAATTTGAATTTTGTCAATAGGTCCAGTAGAACGGGAGATATAGAACTATCTCCCCCCCCGCCCCCGCAGTGTACATATTTCATGAAATAATTCAATCGAAAATCAACAGTTTTGATAGAATCATGTTTATGCATTCTGGTTCTCTATTTAATTTCGTCATTCTTGTATCTAGCTAATACAAATCAAATACGTTTCTAATATTTACTCTCTGAATTTATATTTGAAGAAGAGAAATAATATATACGAAAAGCGTGACAAAATTCCCATAATTTAAAAATTAAACTACTCATATATAAATGAACACAAAATTTTTTATAAATATGTTGCCTGCCTAGCACAGTTACCATTCACTTAAATTTTATGTGAATATCAAGCATCTACCTCCCCTTTCCAAACAATTGGTAAAAAATATAAATAGCAAACTAAGGCACTGCAATTCATTGAATAAACATATACGATTATGTGCTTGATTTGGCTTAAAGTTGACTATTTTAATGTAGCAACACAGAATCAAATACACAAAGTGTCTACACATTTTTAGAATTATTTTGTTGAAGAATTTTTAAAAATTAAGTTTTGGAATAAAATTTTCTGGTAACAGCTTATTATTTGAAATGAAAAATTTCGTGCGCTACTTTTAAATTTATTCTTCTTTCAAAATGTCACATGTAAACAAGCTGCAGATTAAAGCACATGTTTTTGCTCTTTTCGAAGAGAAATATCCTGTTCCTTAGTTCAAAAGGGTTATGAAATGCATGGTATTAAAATTTATAAGCGCAAAATAAGCAACATTAATAATCGGAAAGGGAAAAACCCTCGGCCATTACTTCTAAAGGGAAAGAAAATTCCAAACGAATACCTGAAAAAAGTACCTACTCTATGTAAAGTTAAACCTTAGTAACAAGAGAAAATCCGCCGACGCAAACATCAGTTGCGAAGTCTTTAAATATATCTGTAGCATCAATAAATAAAATTTAAAAAAAGAGAGATTTACATCTTAAAAAGGCTCAAAGACATAATGTTAACCTTTCCTTTGCCTAAAGCTGTGGCTCAACGCAGAACAATTTGCAGAACCTTCTTTGAACTCTATTTAGCGAGAGATAAATGGAAATACAAAGTGATCCTTAAAGCGTTGATTCAGCTAAATGGCTAGAACAAGAACGGTCTATTTTTTGCCTAAAATGAAGAGGAAAAAGGTACACAAGCCTGTTTCCGTCAATGCAAAAAACGTTTCAGCAATGAGTTTATGATTCTTCTAGAATTCTCTTGCACTGAGAAATTAAAAATAAAAGGCGTGAGAAAAAGGTGTTAAAATCAACTCAATATACTATCAAGAGAAAGTTTTACGTCTGATACTTAGAGAAGAAATTGCTTTCTTCACCCCAATGACTTTCAAAGAGTGAAACTTCCATCAAGACAAAGCAACAAGTCATATAACGCAAAAGTACCACTGCATGCCTTAAAAAAATGAAACCTGATACAGGTATTCCATATATACCTTACCAAAATATTCCTACAAAGTCCCCTGACGTTTCGAATATGACTACTGTGCCTATCGTCTCTTGAAAAGAGCTCTTTCTAAGCGCAAACCCACCACTATTGATGGACTCTAGAAAGCAGTGGAAGAAGAATGAAATATAACACGCCTGGAAATTTTACAAAAAAAACCCTTCTATCAGGGAAATCATGATACAAATTTATAATCCCTCCCCCCACAAAAAAAGTGCTATTAGATCGAACAATATCTTTACATTTTAAACACTAATTAAAATGAAAATTAGTGTTTAAAATGTAATGAAATGATTATAAAATTCTGCAAACACTCGCTGTGCTAAGTTTCATATTACCAGTTAGAGAAGAAAACCCAAGCTATTTGCAGCCATTAATTTTAGTCGTATTTAAAACTATAGTTGGCAACCTCCATTTGCGATGGTAATTCATGTCGTTATCTTCGCACAGCGTTTATTTTCTCCATTTATTCTCCAGACTATAATCTTGTTGATATGGCAACATATAGACCCATTTTACACTCATGTCCATAAATTAAGGATAATGCAAAATAAGGCAAAGGAAGAGTTAGAAGCAAAACAAATTTGACTTACTTGTAAAGATTATTTATTAAACAAAAGGTAAAGAGCAAAAACAGATGCTATATGTTTGATATTATTAAAAAAATTAGCGACTTTTTTCTCCCTGTAGCAAACTACAAAAAAAAAAAAAAAAAAAAAAAAAAAAGCCTATTTACAAAAAACCAATATTACATGGTTGGTATGACTGTTAATACATTGTATGTCTCACAGACGATGCAATACAGTCCGTACAACGCCTAGGCATGCTGAGTATAAAATTATTGATCTGATCTTGGGAGATATTACACCACTCAAAAAGCAATGCTCTCCGAAGTTCCGGTAGACGTGTAGGAGGATGTTGACGGGCTGCAACTCGTCGGCCAAGTATGTCCCACACGTGCTCTACTGAATTCGAGTCCGGTGAGAATGCTGTCCAGTCCACACGGGTGATATCCTCCGATTGAAGGCATTCGCTTACGATGTTTGCACGCCGAGGAAGGGCGTTGTCATCCATAAACGCAAATTGTGCGACCATGGCGCCCCAAAACAAACGTACATGTTGTTCCAGAATGACGTCACGAGATTTTCACGAGATTATAGATTTGATTTGTCATGGTTCCAATTTGAACATGCAGGTCAGTTCTGGAACCCAGAATAATTCCACCCCAAACGAGCACTCCAGCACCACCGTAACGGTGTCGTTCAATGATGTTTTCTTGGTGGTAACGGGTACCTGGAGCTCTCCATATGAAAGTCCGGCGAGAATCAGACTGCAAGCTAAACCTGGACTCGTCGGAAAACATCACACAAGCCCACTGTTGCGGTGTCCACAATGCATGCTCTCTACTCCAGGCTAACCGCAGGCGACAGTGAGTTGCAGTAAGTGGAACGCATCTGACAGGTCTACGAGCATATAGACCAATCTGCCCTATGCGTCTGTACACGGTCTGCCTTGAAATTGTCGTACTAGTGACTGAAGAGAGCTGACGAGACAGGTCTGAGGCTGTGCTCCGCCTGTTTCTTTTGTCAGTAACTGCCAAATACCGGTCCTCATTCGGCGTTGTAACTCTAGGGCGACCTGTGCTGTAACGTCTACTCGCATTGCTATTATCTTGGAATCGTTGCCAAAGCCTGGAGATGACACTCTTGGCAATTCCAAGTTCGTCTGATACTTCCAGTTTGGGTACGCCCACATTCCAGACGGCCGATAATTCTACCTCGTAAAAAATTATCCAAATGCGTCCTTTGTGTCATAACTATTCAGTTATTGCACTGAAATGCTTATAAAGCGCCTGCGAACAATTTTACTTCTTTGCCTGTATTCCTTATATATCACTCTCTTACACTCTCGTCATTGTGACGTACCATCGGTGTCATCTGGTTACTTCCTGAAAATTTGCATATGATTCTTGAAGATGTGTGTAGTGATTTTACAGGTGATATATTTAATTTAGAGTTCGATTTCCGCTCGACTCCGAATTATCCTTAATTTATGGACATGAGTGTATATAAGTAACAATGTAATATAATAAAAGCAAAATAATGACAATTAAATATTTCACATACTTCGGAATGTCCTTTAGATAGACGAAAATAGGAGGTCGCAACAAGCCAAGATCAATACCTGAAAATTTGAATATTATAAAATGTACAGTTCTTTCGAACAATTGGTTCGAAATCATTTATAGCAGCGGTTCTCAACCTTTAGACTAACGCGTACCATCTAAATAAAAACTGAAAAACGTAAGTACCACCACTACATTTTACAATGATTATTTTTCAATTTTTCAATAGAAAAAAATAAAAATAAATATATTTTGCCATTTGCACAACCTATTGGCTCTTTGTACTAAATATGCATACATAAAAAATATTTCAGATTAATAATGGGTTACCATTTTTATTATCAAAATTTAAGTTATAACACTTTAATTTAAAAATTTAGTTAAAATTTGGGCCTGTTTAAAGGGAGACATATTTCTTTGCGTCTGGTCTTATTTCACTTAGTTTTAACCCTAAATTAGGATCCACTTTTAATTTTGTTCTGTATTTAATTTTTAAATATAACATAGAAGAAAATTTTTATTCGCACAGATAGGTTGTGTAAAAAGGGAATAAAAATTTAATAGCTATATTTGAAATGCCTTTAAAGTTATTTTTCGGTTCAGACGAAAGTTAAGTGTATTATTTTTGAAATCTTCAGTTCGAGTTCGATCACAGGAAATTTGGATCAATTTATCTTTTTCTTCACGAGATTTTTGAACTATTAAGTTAAAAATACTTTGCTTCTTTGCGTACCACCTATTTTTCTCTTGCGTACCACCGGTTGAGAACCCCTGATTTATAGTATTATGAAATGCAGTTACATTATTATGATTACTAATTAAGATATTAGCTATACACAGGTGGAGAATCAATGAGGCAGTTGTCCATATGATACATTACAAGTATAAGTACATTACAAGATGATAATTTCGCCCTCTGTTGTAGATGGTAACTGACCAAAACTAGTATTCTAAACCCCAATAACCAGTTTATTAAACTTAACTTACGTAGTCAATTTAACTTAAAAAGAACTGTTTTCATTAAAAGGAATAACTACTTCCCTGGCTTGAGATAAGCCTTTTTAGTATGCCGTCACATTTAGTATGCCTGCAGATGCCATTTATTCATATTTCAAAACAAAATCGGAAAAGAAAAGGAAATTTTATATCTCTACATATATTTTCACTATATGATGTGCCTATTATTGATGCAGATGGCGCTGCTAGTAATGAGCGCAGATTATTTTTAGCTATCACGGGACTCTTGCGTTTTGGCGACAAGAGTAGATGATTTTTTTTTTTTTTTTTTTTTTTTTTTTAGCAGTTAAGTTTGCATCGCATCGTCAATGCCTGTTACTATATCACATGTCCTCAGTGCGCATGTTACAAACTAATTTTCATACATACATGCCTTTCACTTACAATGCACATGTTACAATCTAATTTGCATTACATCCAAGCCCTATATTGTCTTAAAGAGGTGCCGGTTATACTACAGCATAGCGTACCTGTACGAGTATGCAGTCTTGAATATATTTTTTGATATATAAGCTACTGAATAATAGCTTTTGGACCCAAAAATCACTATTCCGAGTTAAACAGGGTAAGATGCTAATCAGTCTACTTTCATCGATGATAACGCACCATGTCGTCAAACACTTGCTGTTCAGGATAGTCCAACCAGCGAGAATATTATATGCCTCATTAGGCCAGCACGTTCTTCGGATCTATATCCCATCGAAAGTATTTGGGTGCTCTGGGAAAACGACTTGCTGGCCGAAAACATCCTCCAAACCCTCGGTCCATGCACTGAGAGAGGTTGAATTGCCTAGACAACTGATGGATAATGTTGTGCAAAGCATGACACGACGTGCTGAAAATTACATCGCATTCCACGGTTGACATATTCCATACTCACACCTTTCTCAAAGATGCCTGCTGCAATCCATAGGCATTTTTTTATTTCTCCGTACACAGCATCAAAAGAATACTTTTTTTACTTTTCAATGTTTCAAAATCTTTTTTATTTCCCTGAACAATAAAGGTCCTTTAATCTAAGGTCCGAACAGTGAGGAAAAAAATATTTGATTCTTTTGTTGTTTGACTTCTGAATCAGTATTTGATTCTGCTTAACCTCCACCCCCGTTTTATATAATGCTACATTGCAAGCTGAGAGCTTAGCAACTGTTCAACAGTGTTATGTCTAATGGGTAAAACTGCTTTTTGCAGTGACTTCATCTGAAGAGCCACTAACATTCAGGATTGTGCTTGTGAAATTGAGTTATAGGTAATGTGGAAAATGATGCCAAGTTTCGAAACCGTTGTGGAGCTGTATTCTGTTCAGACTTGTTTCTTGGTATCCAGTACTGCTCTTTGAATCTGTCTCTTTTTGTTTTAAAAATAATGTACAGAAAATGTAGAAAAACTAGAAATAACTTCTGATCTCTACAAGCTAGAAGATGAAACTACCAGTTCTGCGAAACTTTTAATGCTGCCTTCTACTGTCATATATTCATTCACAGCCTGTTGTTATTATGCACTTATCTATAGTATCTAAGAGAAATGATTCCAAGCATTGGCAGTATTTTCTGTCAGGTGATTTTCTTGTATCTTCATATGCTGACGCAGTATTATGTCATTCCTATTTTGTTTTGCATCTAAATTTCAAAACTCTTCTTCTAACATGCGATATTTTCTAAGTTATGAATTTATAGTCATTGACACTGGTAACACTTTGGACTTTCCATGAACCAAGTTATGCTAAATCTAGTGATATGATAGGGTATGTCTGACCATCTTGCACTCGTTATTTTAATATCAGAGATGGATTTCGAGCTATTCATTTAAATAAGTTTCTTTACAGAATTTCTGATCCAATATCATCTTCTGAGGGGCATCTCCAGACTTTATTCTTTGCGTTTGCATCACCTCTGATGGTTAAATTCTTACAGTCACTGATTTTTGGAACTTGTGTAATAACTTACTTACATCTTCTTTATCGGTGGTTCTTGTGTTCTACTGGCCAAACAAAGACACTTTCCTTTAACTAAATCTATTTAATGAAGAGAAGACTATGTACAAATATTATATACAGATTACAGAGTATCTAGTTTATGTCACTCTCAACCACTCTCATCAACCTCTCAACCCTCTCTGCCGAAACTCTTAATTAGCTAAACATACGGGCGGCGCAGCGCCCTCTATCTCTTTTTCCTACATCACTCCCCACCTGTACTCTTTAACAAGAGTACACAAACTTACTTACATAACAATATCAACATTAATTAATAATGGATTAATACTAAATGGTATGACATATATAAATGAATAATATAAAAGAATAATCTATACTAGTATATATCAAAGCCACAAATGAACATAATAATTAATAATATAATAAAACTCAATAATATCAAAAGTTCTATCTAAATTAAATCTCGAAAGGATATAACATCTGGATCGATCTTCTGAATTGTCTTTTGGGCGTGCGAACAAGGCACGCTCGAACATGTCCATCTCTTCCTATAATCACGTTTTCAATTACACCCATGTCCCAAAGTAGTTTGGATTGTTTTGGTCCTTCTACCAACACAACGTCTCCAGTCTTAAGGTTCCGCTCAGTTTTAGGATTAGCAAAGTTATGCGCATTTCTAAGATGGAGTAAATATTGCTCTTTCCACTTGATCCATGTTAATTTTAAGAGCTTAGATTGGTAAAGCTTCCTCCTGGTTAAAGTCTCTTTGTCGGATACCTTGTTAAAAATTTCCAAGAAATGCTCGGGAAAGTTAAATGTACCACGTCCTGGCAATAAAAACTGTGAAGGTGTGAGCGGGCGAGGTTCACCCAGCTCGTTGCTCTCATATGTTAGAGGTCTATTATTTAGCACACACTCGAGTTCAGTTAATATTGTAGAGAGATCTTCGAAAGTCAGTAATGCTCTCCCTAAGATTTTCTTCAGAGGTTCCTTGATGCTTCTCATCAAACGCTCCCAGGACCCTCCCCACCATGGGGAACGCTCAGGTATGAATTTCCAGGTTACCTCTTTTGATGTCAAGAAATCACCCACACTTGGATCTGCTTTGATTCTTTTAAATCCTTTAATTATTTCACATGTGCTGCGGAAATTCTTGGCATTATCTGAATAAATCACTTTGCAGCTCCCTCTTCTTGCTAAAAAACGTCGTAATGAAAAAATGACACTTTTTGCTGACATATCTGAAACCACTTCAATGTGTACAGCACGAGTGACGGAGCATGTAAATAAGGCTATGTACAGCTTTTTGTGGTTATCCGCTTTTTCTCTAATAGTAATTGCTCCCGTTAAGTCGATGCCTACAACTGTGAAAGGAC
This sequence comes from Stegodyphus dumicola, assembly GCF_044657685.1. Classification (NCBI taxonomy): domain Eukaryota; kingdom Metazoa; phylum Arthropoda; class Arachnida; order Araneae; family Eresidae; genus Stegodyphus; species Stegodyphus dumicola. Next base: position 181,787,136 of record NC_140768.1, read on the forward strand.
TACTTTGGACTACACGATCTCTGGGTAACTGACCCGTTAACTGTTTGGCGGGCTTCACTGCGAACTTTTTACACACCAGGCAAGTGTTAATAACTTTCTTTACTACTTGTCTTCCTTTAGGTATCCAAAATTTATTCCTGACTTTGGACAATGTTGCCATGACTCCTGAATGGAATACTTTTATGTGTTCACTAAATATCACTAGTTCGGTGAACTTCGTTTTGGGCAGAATAATGGGATGTTTTTCGTCATCTATTAATTCTGCTTGTTCCAAACGACCTCTGACACGCAAAATACCTCTACTGTCCAGATATGGTGCTAAACTGTAAAGCTTAGAATCTGGTGTTATTAGATTATTCCTCTCTAGTTGTTGAATATCCGAAAAGTAATTCGCTCTCTGTACTTGTTTTATTCAGTACTCCTCAGCTTCTTGGATCTCCAATACAGTAAGAGGACCTTCTTCACAGGCACGTTTTCTTAGCTTGGCGACAAACCGCTTTACCCAAGCTGTAACTCTCAACAATTTTTCGAGACTGCTGAATTTGGTAATGTCTAACGCATTTTCTTCTTCTGGAATAGTCACTTGAACATAAGTGCTTAAACGTTCCAAATTTTGAGAATCAGTTTCTACTTTAAACTTCTGCTCAGGCCATTGATCTTCAGAATCTTTCAACCATGATGGACCATGCCACCAGTTATTATCTTTCACCAATGCATTTGCTGTTTCACCACGAGTTAATTTATCTGCTGGGTTTTCCGACCCTGGACAATATTTCCACTTATCAGGCGAGGTACAGTCTTGTATTTCTGCAACTCTATTCGACACGAACTGCTTCCACTCACGCGCTGACCCCTTTATCCACCACAAGCAAATTTCGGAGTCCGTCCACAGAACTAACCTACCTACCAAATCCTGAAATATTTTCAATAAATATTTTCCTAACCTAGCTGCAATTACAGCCCCCCATCAATTCCAACCTAGGGAGGGACAACTTTTTTAACGGAGCTATCCTACTCTTCGACATTATAAACGACGCACATACCTCTCCTCTCTCATTCTTATATCTAAAATATGCCACCGCTCCATATGCCACTACTGACGCATCACTGAAAATATGAATTTCAACCGACTGACCTTTACTTAGAGCTTCTGTAAAGTAGTACCTCTCTATTTTCAACGCGTTTAATTCCTCAATTTCAGCGCACCACTTTATCCATTTGCACCGTAACTCCTTTGGCAACTCTGCATCCCACTCCAAACCTCTCTCCCATATTTCCTGCATCAGTCTCTTAACTCGCACCACAAATGGAGAAATAAATCCGACTGGATCAAACACCTTAACTGCTGTGCTTAACACCGATCTTTTACTATTTCTCAACGATTCTAAACTACTCAACAATGATGTAACGTCTACTTTCAAACCATCCTCTTCTAAGTTCCACACCAAGCCTAACACTTTCAACTTACTATCTGTCTCAGACCTACTTTCTTCACACAACCCTTCCTGAACCCACAAGTCACACAGCTCTTTAGAATTAGTGTTTAGCTTTCTCAAATTAAAACTCGCGTCTCTCAAAATAGATACCGCCTCTGATGAAAGACTGAAAGCTGATTCTACACTTTCCCCTCCATAACACAAATCGTCTGCATACAGTGAGCTATTTAGCATCTCGACACAGTTTTTGTTTGTTTCCGCATATTTCTTTAAATGATGTTTGATCGTTGCACTCAATAAAAACGGTGAACAATTATATCCAAATAATACTCTGTTCATTTGCATAATTTTAAAGTCCTCACTGTCATTATCAGGATACCAGAGAAATTTTAAATATTGCCTATCTTCCCTTGCTATCCCAATCATCAAAAACGCCTTTTCTATGTCACCGCAGAATCCAATTTTAAATTTTCGAAAGGAAAGAATGATATCCAAAATATTCGGATTTAGGTTTGGGCCCTTTTCTAAGCAATCGTTTAACGATAGCTTTCCTCTTTCGCTACTGCTGCAATTAAATACCATTCGAACTTGAGTGCTTTTTTTATCTTTACGGACTACTGCTCGGAATGGCATAAAGTACCCCTCTCTCGTATCCTCACACTCTTGAATAATGTTGTTTTGTGTCTGAAATTTAATTATTTCCATAAACTGTTCCCTCACAAAGCTGTTACTTTTTAACTCTCGCTGCACCCTTTCGAACTGCCTTTTCGCTAAACCAAAATTATTTTCCAAATGCTCTGGACTCCTATTCCACAACAAGCGAGCCTCATACCTCCCGTCTACATATTTCAAATCCTCTTCAAATTGTTTAATTATTCGCTCATCGCCAGAACTCCTTTCCGACGCGCACTCAGAGATTCCTAGACTTTCAATCTCCCAAAGCTGACGAATCTGTTCCGATATTTTTAATTCCTCTTCCGAATCGATGTGTATAAACAAGCCGGTGGAGTCTGACCCTGAACTTAGCTTCTTACTCTCTCCCCCCACTCTACCACTCAACGTCCAACCGAATATGTTTTCATGTGGTACTAAATATTCTGTTAACCGATGTGTTTTCCCCGTTAAGATGCAGTTCAAGTAATCATTCCCGATTAAAATCTGTACCTCTGCCACTTCACTATCGCAGCTGTCAGATAAGTGAAATCCTTATTGGCGAAGATTGTTTATAATTTCTGCAGATGGCGTGGGTAATGCACTGGAACATATGGTTTTTACTTCGAGTGCTTCGATGATTAGAGTGAACCCTGTCTTATTTTTTAGAGAAAGTCTTTTTCTTTTAAATTCTCGCACTGGCGGATTCGAAGATGCAAATGTATGAATTCTTAATCTTTCTTTACCAATAGTTGGTAAACTTGCTTTTCTGGAAATAGACTGACAAACATAAGATCTTTCGGAAGCTGAATCGCATAACAACCTAACGTTAAATGTGGAATTATTTCCTACCAGTTGACCTCTCAATGTCTGATAATAAATCACGTCATTAGGAATTTGCTTGCTCAGTGTTTCGAGGAATAGTGAACTATCGTTTGTCTCTTTTGCTGCGCTCGCAGTATTTTTAATGGATTTATTTTCTTGCCCTTCTGCATCACACAGGCTCTCTAAATGCGACAAAGATTTGCAAATATTACATTTAACCCATTTTGCCTTACAAAATGATTTTTTGTGACCCTTTTTTAAACAGCGCTTGCGCTTAAATTGATCGTATAGTGCTTTATGTTTCTCTGAAATACTTAAGTCGCAGTCTTTTGAGAGGTGAGATTTAAGACAAAAGTCGCACATATAATTTTCGACTGATGTATTAAGCGTCGCCGCTGATACCATTTTATTTTTAATTGGAGAAACACTCTTACGATAGTTGTCGGTATTTCTTTCACTGGTTATCGAAAGTGTTTGTTGTTTAAGACCCAGAGTTAGTGACTTTTCGCGCGCTTCTACTTCTCTCTTTAGAAACAACAATAAATCTGACACTGTTGACTCTGTGTCGACCTTTTGCTCCCTACTAAACTGTAACACTAAATCTTGCGGTATACACTTATATAAAATAGGAAGTAATAGATTGCCGTAAGAATTAAAATTAATATCTAATGTCTCTAAACTTCTTGTTTGAACTGTTATTTCATCATATAGTTTTCTTAAACTGGATACATCACTTGATCGGCGTACTGGCTCTAAAGCTAGGAGAACGTTCATATGCGCGCTAACTAATATTTCTTTTTTCCCAAATCTGTCAGTTAAGATTTCGATGGCCTTTATATAGTTTTCTCCTATTAATGGCAATCCGCTTATAGCTTTTGCAGCTGAACCGGTGAGTAAAGATCTTAAATAGTTAAAACTTCTCAACATCTTGAAGCGTATTGTCTTCGTGAATGGCAGCTTTATACTGAGACCAAAATTCAATAAATTTACATAAATCGCCGCTGAAAGTTTCTAAGGTAATGCGAGGCAATTTAGTATTATAATTAGTTTTGATTTCCGAAACTTGTGAAGTTGTTCCGGTTTTACCCACATTTTGAATACATCTATTGACTTTAGATTTACATCTAATGATGGATTCGCTGTATTCTAAACAATGTTCTACTTCTGTCTCTAATTCCTGAACAGTGCTTTGAGCATTAATAACTTCATCATATTTTAACAAGCTAGTTTCTCTCTCGATTAACACTGAAAGTGATTCATGCAACACTTCTAGGTTCGGATTCTCGCTTTGCAATTCCTCATCTAATTTCCTTATTAATTTTGTTACACTCGTACGAACCGAACCTCTAATTTTTCTATTTCTCTCGACGGTTTCTTCAAAACTCATTATCAAAGATAAATTGCATGCAGATAAATGAAATGACTCACCTTCTGGCCTGATGCTACCAAAAACTTGATGTATGTAATAACTTACATCTTCTTTATCGGTGGTTCTTGTGTTCTATTGGCCAAACAAAGACACTTTCCTTTAACTAAATCTATTTAATGAAGAGAAGACTATGTACAAATATTATATACAGATTACAGAGTATCTAGTTTATGTCACTCTCAACCACTCTCATCAACCTCTCAACCCTCTCTGCCGAAACTCTTAATTAGCTAAACATACGGGCGGCGCAGCGCCCTCTATCTCTTTTTCCTACAACTTGTAATACTTCTTCGTTACAACAGAATGCGGAGCAATACAAGTATGTGAATGTGGTTACTTTTGATCTGTTTTCTAGTTTATGATCACTGCATTACTTGCAATGTAATGGGACATGAGGATCCAGAGTATAAATCACTGCTGCTTTTTTGTTGTCCAAGTAATACGCTTTCCACCTTCCTACCTAGGCACCACCTAGGCAAAAATCCTGCTAGTAACTTATTTATGGGAGTTGTGCTATAAATCTGTTATTATCTGTTATATATTGTAACGTTTGATATTTCGTTATTTTGTCCGCAAATTTGCTTGTAGGATGTTCAGTTGCTTTACATTTGTAAACCTAGCTGTGTTTATTTGCCGTACTTTATCAGACCATTGACAAAGGACTCGTAAATAGGGCATGGGGTTTTGTTCGTACCATGACTCTAGGCAACAGAAGATGTTGTTTCGTTATGTCTGGTGCAGATGATGCACTTCTTGTTACGCGAACTACATTCTTTTATATAAGTGGCTCTCTCCTATTGCTTAAGTTAAGCAATAGGAATGTTCTGAACACGGAATTCTATGATATTTAAATCCTTGGCATTTTATAATGTTTTGTTAAGTGATATATCGTCTTTAGAAACAGGATTTGAAACTGCTACTAGCTTTAAAGTTTCTCTGATACTGTGGTTTGGTCTGGTGTTAAGTCCTCTATTAAGTCGTTAGTAATATCACTATAACGCAACTGCGCTGTAACTGAGACTTGTATTTTACAACTTTCAGCAACATCGAAAAACCTTATCTTCTTCAACCGCTGATGACATCTCGTTGAAAGCTGTCGTTTTCAGCCTTTTTAGTTTTAAAACGTGATGACTCAGTTTGAGTTGAAATCGTATTAGATTTCTAAAACATGCGTTTTTCTCTTGATGCCCGCTGATTTGTTGCAGCTAATCTATAGCTTCTTAAATTTCGTAGCTCCCACATTATTGATTTGTAACCCTAATTTATTGGAACTGAGTGTTGAATTTAAATGAATGTGTTAAAGTGAATTGAGAGCCGAATTAAGTTTACTTTCTGCAACTTCTGTAGAGTCATTAGCTTACTTTTATGCAGGAGTAATGAAAAGTGAGAAATGTCTTCGCTGGGACTCGAACCATGGACCTCTCGAATACGTGTAGAACGTGTTCACCATTACACCACGAAAGCATGCTAAGAAGCGGGATACCTTATACAAACCGTCTTTTAAAGCGCGACTGGGGATAAGGGGACCCAATCGCCAAATCCTGGTGGTGAAGAATCACCATCCACTACCTTTTTTAGTTCGGGCGCCACTTTAGATTTTTTAGGTATTTTTGAAGCAGGAGAAGAGACAAATGTGCAATGCCCTCGCCGGGACTCGCATCACGGACCTCTGGAATACACGCAGAGTGTTCTGACCGCTACATCACGAAGTTAATAAGGCAGGAGAAACTTATACTTCTGTTTTGGATCTCTAGACCCAATCAGGACTTAGTCTTGTGTCATCGCCTTCCTTTCTTATGGAGCTTTTATACACACTTCTGCGATAACGTTCATGGCTCGAGTTGCGCTTTATGCGAACGTTATGATAAGGAGACGTAGTGATTCTATGGAATTTGCTGTAATTTAGCCCTTGGATCTGACGCCGTTTGAAACTATCTGTCTACTATCTTTTGCAGCTATACTATACTACTTCTTTCCAACAATTTCAATTCCTGCTGCGGTACTAGTTACTAAATGCCTTAAACCAGCGGTTCTCAACCTTTTGACTAACGCGTACCATCTAAACACAAATTGAAAACCCTTAGTATTACCACTACCACTCTTGAACAAAGCTCAGTATAGTACCACCACCACTCTTGAACAAAGCTCAGATCGCATAAATTTACGAGTGTTGGAGAAAAAAACTCAATCAGGATGTTCGAACTTTAATTTTTGAATTTAATACTTTAAAATACTTTGCTTCTTTGCGTACCACCTATTTCTCTCTTGCGTACCACCGGTTGAGAACCCCTGCCGTAAACGAAACATTCTAGTGCAGATTCCGTAAAGTTGTTTCCACCAGATTTTTTTTTTTTTTGAAAAAAACGTGCAGGAATACTAAATAATTGAAAGATTTGCTGGAATCTTGAGTTTGTGGGTATGTTTCTTACGGAAGTAGCTATTCTAGAAACAAAACCATTAACCGCTTATATGACAGGGGAGTATTTCTTTCAGGTCATCAGAACCCGTGATGGGATCAATGGAAACACATTAATCAGTAGATGAAAGATGGAACTGCATTTCGAGGCTAACAGTAATTTTGAGAATGAACTTTTGTTTAGTTACTTCCAAAATTTGAAGAAATGAAAAGCTCTAGTTAATTTAGTTGGACAATCTCTTCCTAAATTAGTAGCACACTTGGAATCTCCTTATTTTAAAACATTCATCAATTCAGTCGCCTACTGCAAAGTATTTATTACGAAGATTAATACTATTCTGCCAACTCTGCTATACAAACTAAGAGGAACATCATTGTCACTCGTGTGGTATTAATTACTTATGCACGAAACTTATATTTTATGTAGTATTGAATTTCTAGTACTGCATCTCTCATTTTATGAGGAATAACACAACGTGTTTTTACTGTGCAGATAAAACTTGTAAGTTTAATTATATTTCTAAAAGTTTAAAATACTCTTATTACTTTGACATATATCTCAAGAAAACTAGGACTGTTCGAACACAATGCTTTTGCATATAGAAAATTAAGCTGCTGAAATTGAAAGAATAGTAATAAGTCGAAATAATGCTTACACGTATCACATTCCAGCTGAAAAGAGTTTGTTGTGCATTTGCTAATTATGAACTTGCCCAAAGATAATTAAATGAAAATGAGGGAACATAGAATAGTGTGATAATTCTTAAAAGATATAGATAATCAAAATAATAAAATATCGGTAACCAAACATAATAACAATTTATTTAATTATATTGTAGGGGCATAAGGTTATTTTGAAGCATGATACTTGAAAAATGAGCAATGTCTTAGCTGAGAGTCGAATCTGGACCTCTCGAATATGCGGCGAGTGTGCTACCGTTACATGACAAAGACATGCAGAAAGGAGGCAGAAAATATCTTCTAATATAATAACAATTTACTTCGAAAATAGTTAATGGTGAACGACGCAGCCATAAGAACTAAATATGAGAACGCGAATTTACAAATGGTAGTCAATTTTGTATCTTTAAATAAGTCCTGTTTATTTATAAGATAGGATTTCCGAAACATATCTAAAATCCCAAATCATTAGGCTTATATCTAGAAATACTCAAAAAGTCCCAAAAAATTAGCTTAACATATATAAACATTTTTTATGTCCCTGGAGACTATTTAATTAAAACAAATTCTATTATGATCCCGAAAATCTCTATTTATGCGGTTTCCTATTATCAACATATTAAAAATGCAAATGGTTATCACTTAATCATTAAACATTAGATAATCTACAGGTGACGGATCGTGTTTCCAAAAGAAAATACTACTAGTCGACGTAAAAATACGCCGCACACGAACATTATACGAAGCACCACGAATTTCAGAACTTCTTTTTAACACTATTATTCTCTATATTTATACCATCTGAGTGACAATGAAATTAGAACTGTTCCTTGTCCTTCAACAAGGTATTTTATGCCCTCTGGGGTACACTGTACTTTGCAGTGTCAGATACGTATTGGTCATACGTATTTTATACGTATAGTCACATATAGGGATACGTATAGTATATACGTATAGGTATAGTGATACGTATAATATATACGTATGCGTATAGTCACAGATGTGTATTGGAATCCCTCGAATGCTGGGTGCAACATTTGCTTCAAAAAGGGTAATAGACAGACAATCTTATTAACATAATTCGACCTTATATTTCCACATATCATTCTTGTCTTTTCTTATTGTAAAATTCTAAAACATAAATTTATAAATAAATTTTTAATTTGATACTTACGGATGGTATTTTTCTTGTAATCATAGCTGGAACTGAGTCCCAAAGGGCTGTGCAGCACATCAATTTCACTGTGAAAAAATATGATGCCGGAATTATTCATATTCAACAGGAACATATCTATTCATATTCATATTCATAATATATTCATGTTCAACACGATGTTGAAGATTAAAATTTAGCAGTATAACAAACTTAAACATCGAATAATTTGCATGGAATCTTTTCTATATTATGCATTTATACCTGACTGAGTAATCTGAATACAATTTTCTCTGTGGATGTTGTGTAATGTTTTATTAGATGATGATATTTATTATTTATGCCCAAACAGACATAACTATCATGTCTGTCGGATACATTGTCGATGTAAAGGTTGCTCGATTTCAGTAGAGCAAACTTTACATTTTCAGATTTTTAGAAGTAGTTCTCAGGAAGTTCTAAAAGATGATACATTCGATTTTACGAGTAAATTTCGTTTCGCAAGCTTTTAGCCAATTTTCATTGCTGCACTACATTTTGCCGAAGATGACGTCATATTTCGAGTTTTTAAAGATACCGATTTTTCTTTTTTTTATTTTTTTAGACCAGACTTATGTTAAGGGGTTTCGTTAGTAAAATTGTCTATCTATCATTCTGACAAACAGTTAAATAAATTGATTCAATTCATCCATTTACATGAATAACTCTCATTATCAAGTCTCAATTATTGCTATTTTCACTCTGCTTAGTTTAATCTACTATATTTTAAGTAAACATAATATTTTCGTTGATATGGTTATCAGCATGATGCTTAAAATTTAATTGAATTTTAAACTGTGATTTAATTTAAGGTGCATGTTATAGACTACCACAAAGAGGATCAGATATATAACATATTTTTTGTGTGGAAAATACCAAAGATTTTAAAAGAATTAAAAAAAGACTAATTCGATTTATGTTAAAATGGATAAAACATTATTGCCACTATCTACTTCCTCATATTATTTTTACAATATGAAAAGAATGGACTCAAACATAAGCCAAATACATTTTTTCTTGCTACTGATGCGTAAACATTGAGTCGAATCGTTAACTTCAGGCGTATTTTATCTTAAATGAATGCTGACCTAACGATTATGTGAGTTACTTGAAAGTCTGCGAATTATTGGGCTAACAGAAAAGCGATTTCACGCACAGACTTAAACAAAACATAAATTAAAATCGACAGCTCTTTAACTGTTACTGGTAGTTTACAACTAAAGAGAAAATACCACTTAAAATTTGTCCGTTGTTTGTCACCAGAATATATGCAACAAGTCGGGACACTGCTGCTTTACTTACGTTCAGTTATCAAAGGCTGTAATACTTTTAACAAATTATCTGGCTTTGATCTTTTTTAATCTGCTATACTACTTCTTTTCTAAACTCAAAATGTTCACCGGTGCAATCAATTACCAACTACAAGAAGCTCTTCATGCAACAAGGAATAAGTTTCAGTTAATAATTAGCAGTATTTAAACTTCTTTTTAGTTCCTTGCTTTACATTTGCGTTACATTCTGATATAAGCGAGAATACAAAACATGAATCAAAGGTAAGCCGTGACTATGTTTAACGCAACTCTTAGTAGACCTTAAAATAAATCTCATGAAGTTTATTTCTCAGGACTAATGTTTCATTTCCCAAATACAATAACCGCTACAGAAAATGCAGTACCATGAGGATTTGGATGTATAATAATGCGAATTGCAATAAATATCTATCTGAACTATTTGTGTAAATTATCTGAAATGCAACTTTGTCTCGTGGTAAGTAAGCGAGATAAAGGGGAGAAGGAAACGTCAAATGCGTCGACATTTGTCACTCTCTGTCATCACATGATACCTATTTTTTTAGCTATTTCTCATCTCATTAGGCACGTGTAAAAGAAGAGATGTCTGGCAGATAAACTGTGACTCAGTTTCGGCAATCAAGCGTTTTATCGAGGAGTTTTATTTTAAGTTTATGAACGGCTGGTTGATTCATCTGTCTGATCGCAGATGAAACATATCTACATGCCGCCACGGTACAGAGGATTTTGGAGGAGATGGATTGAAGGAGGAAATGTGAATTGCGTCAGGGCTGCTGGTTTATCTAGACTGACGTCAGCATGGATGCTTAGATCGACGCATCTGAAGGCATGCGATTGAGGACCGACAAAACATGACTGTCGACATTATGCAGAATGTTTAGGGATGCTGCAATGTCAGCAAGAACAATTTCTAGAGGACTGATTAAAAGGTAAAGTAAAGTCGTTCCGACCTTTACGAAGACTGCCACTGTCGTAGAGTCACCGGAGCCAACGACTGAGATGTTGCCAGGAGAGAACCTCTTGAAGGCTTAAACGGCACAGCGACGAGTCTCACTTCTGTTTCATCAATGACAGTCATCCATTAAGAATCTAGAGGCGCTGGAGAACCATGAACATAGGTTTATGGTCACTACTGGTTGCCTATGTTCCTATGTTCATGGTCCTACTGGTTGTCATGTTCCAGCTACCTACGTTCATGGTCACTACTGGTTGTATCAGAGGCAGACGGCACAGCAATATGTAGGCGACTGGCTGCAACCGGTTGCATTACCCTATCATCAACCATTGCAAAATGCTACTTTCCAGCAAGATAACACCCGAGTGCACACGGCAATTATCAGCAGGCAAATTCTCTAAGGTTATTTAGATGCTGCCTGGACCACCGAAGTTTTGAGATCTCCCACCAATCCAGCATTTGTAAAATATGATTTGCTAAAATGCCGCAGCCTCTATCGGAGAACGAATTGTGGAGGGTGTTGAAAGCACATGGTGATACATTCCTCAAGGCTCTAGGCTATCCGCATGCTGATTTCCTCTCTGTATTAAAAGGTTACGAATTGTGTCTACATAAAAGGTGATCCTACTTTCTTCTGATCATCTTGCACATTTGACCGTTGTATTGTACTGCCTTTTTGAAATTAAAATTACTTATTTATGTATGTATTCTCTGTCCGTCTGTTAGGTTTCATGCCCTACAACTCACTCTTTCATGATGCGCATTTTCTGTCAGGCGGTGTATGTTATTGCATCACAAGAGAGTTTGTTATAGTCAACTGTTGTGTAAGGAATCAAGTTTAAAATCAGCTCAATCTTCTTACCTGATTGGATTTTCAGGATTTCCATACCAAAGCCTGGTAAAGAAATGACGTGTCTTGAATTTTTTTAAGTTAATCACATTCAGAAAGTAACTATCATAATTGAATTCCAGCTGTAAGTAATAGAGTTATTAAGCTTCAATAAACAGAAACTTTTAAAGGAGTTAAAACTCTGAAGTAGTGAGAGAAGAACAATTATATTTACTAAATAAAGGTTGGTTATGGTAATAAATCAAAACCATGAAACCAAAGTTTAATCATGCATATTTTAATTATGCAATTATAACCCAGGCTTTCTTATAAACTTAAAATGGCAGAATCCTAGCAAAATTATATAAAAGCATAAGATAAAACAGCTATTGGTTTGGTTTGGTTTATTGAGATTATGGCAAAGCACACTAGGGCTATCTGCCTAAGGGGAGGGATGCCTTCGTGGAGGACTTTCTAAGGGGGAACTGGCTCGTATACACGTTACACATGGAGAAAACCACGAAAACGACCATTAAAATAGCTATTGAAAGATGTTTTTATGTAATACCTATAACAAAGGAAATGCAACAACGTAAACACTTGCTGATTGATTTAAATCAGTTTGCTTTTTTATTTAATTCTACATTAATTTCAAAATCTCAAAATTATTTGAACTTAATAATATTTAGTATATGGATTCATAATTTATTTTTTGTTTTTCCAGAGAGACGTCGTCACATTATCTGGACGTGTTCAATATTCTTTACCTTCTACAAGTTTTTACGTCAGAAAACAAAATTATTTAGTGAATATGAGGATAGCAAATCATGTATCTATGGTGTAAGAAGAGTTCTAAATCCAGTTAATGCTAGAATACTTCAGCAGAAACTTTGCAAAAATGTTGAACATTTACTTTACCCTAGCATGCATCTATATCATCCATGACATTTGTCAAGAATTGCTATTGTACATAATTATTTTACTTTCCACGTGGCTCGGTAAATGCCAGTTTTCAATTGTTTGCTGTTTGGTAGTATATAAAATTTTAAATTTATCTTTCAAATTATAATTGTTTAACTAACTGAAGAATGCTATACGCATACCGTATGCAGAAAGAAAAGTTCGCCGGTTTGATAAATCTTTTGGAAATAAATGAAAATAATGGATTTTATTGAACTCAAATGAAACTAACATAAGACAGGAAAACAATGAAAATTTGGAATGTCATTTCCGAAACTTTTCCTTCTTTAAAAAAGTTAACGACGGCTAAAACAACAGAATTTTCCTCTACACTTTATTTTGTAACTACTATTTTGTAACATGGTTCACGGAAATACATTTTATAAAAAAAACGGTTTAAGTACTTTTAGTTAATTTAGTTCAAAATTTGCGCTGATAAAAATACGAAATATGAACTTTGTATCAAATGGTTTACACCCAAAATTTACTATCATAAATCACATTAATATATAACTGATGTTAATTTTTGTTGAAATATATCATTGTTTCAATTGTGCGAAATTATATGTTAATTTTCTACTTTACCTCATATAAGTTCTTCAGTAATTTTGTAAGGTATTTCTCCCGCTTTCCAAGCGTGCCTTCGTGGTGTAATGGTTTTGCACTCTGGTCCGGTATTCCACAGGTCCGTGGTTCGATTCCCGGCGAAGGCGTTGCTAATTTTTTCATCTCTCCGGCCTCCAAAAAAAATACCCAATGTCGCTACAACTTTATAACATTTTAATATTACATACTGTCTCGTTAAAAACTACTTAGTAACTCAATAACTAATATTTATAAATTTTTAACAAATAAAAATGTCTTCACCTCTTAATCATGTTTTAGACTTGCTCGAATATACATATCACAAAAGCTATTATGCATGTTTGAGCAGGTTCCCTGCTTAAAAAAATCTTAACAATATATCGTGGAGTGTGTGTTTATGGTAAAGCCTATCTGCCTAAAAGGACGGATGCCTTCGTAGAGGACTTTCAAATTGAAACTGGCTCGTATACACGTTACACATGGGGAAAACCACGAAAACACCCATGCAGCCAGCCCGTTCGCGGGATTCGAAACTCGGACCGAACTACCAGTGTTCAGCGACTTTACCGCTCGGCCACTTGAGGGCCAAACTTATCCTGGAAACATTTAAAGTAAGCTATAATTTTTACAAAAATTATATAAATTTTTGAATGGTTTGAATCACTCTGTATAAATCTTAACAAATAGAGCTTTAAATATGATAAAGAAAAATTTTCTTCTTTAACTGTATGTTAGGTAAATAATTTCTTCTCTAGAGTGAAAGTTAACAAACTCCACAGAGGGCTCACGGAACAGAATGGCCATTAGACATGTTATTTTATATAATTTTATAAAACAATTACAGGGCATATTATGATATTTGAAACATGTTTACTAAGGCATCTCTGATCCGTATCCTGTTACGGCTCAGGAAGGATTCTTTAATTATAGAGATAGTAAGTTAGTCCTAGGTTTTCAATAATAATATAGGAAACGTTACATTAGAAGTTTCAGATAATTCTTCGGCGGGTAGTTAAGACCTTTTTTTTAAATAGAGATTTAGAATTAGGCAACAAAATTATTTACATGCGCAAAATACTACTTACATGAAATTCCAAAAAGACAGTCATAAAACGTTCTTCATTTTTATGAAATTACACTTTATTTGAATTGCAGAGCTGTATAGTTTTTAAATAAAAATACCCAGTTCATTATTTTTTAGAAAAGAAAATTTTTGTCTTGTACTTACTTCTTGATAAACAATATTCAGAACACCAGTTTGATTTATAATGCTAACATATCCATCATCTAATTTCATGCTCTGTAACTGAAAAACAAAAAGCAAAATAAGCAAGCTCGTGTGTCATATGCATTTTTTTCGCAGAGGTCTTTTAAAAATTCATATTATCATATCATCATTCATAACATCATAACATCAAATACATATATTATTTTATTTTGGATTTGTTCTAGAAATCATTGTTTGCAGTTTTATGAAAACTATGTAAATTTCTTAGGGAAAAAAATGAGTAATATAATCAGAGATGCAACAGGATAGTATTTTTAAATATCGCTCAGAAAAAGTATAATATAAAAAATTTGGAAAACTTCTGGTAGTTACTTTAATATACTTTAATACACTTTGGAAATTATTCTTCAGTTGTATAAGATCTACTGTGCATTCCTGGGATTAAAAGTGTACTTGTCTATTCTCTGACCGCTGTGCTTAGACAAATTGCTACATCCTGTAGTCGAAGGAAAAAACCTGTCGTATCTAAGTATTTGTATTTTCAAGCACTTTCGGTTTTAGACTGCCATACTTAAGTGTGCTCCATTTTCAACCATTGGTAACTAGAGCAAAATTCAGTGATCGATGAGCCATTGCTGCTGTGGCCAATAACTTCGGACATTAATGCATTCTTATATGTTCACAAATAAGAGTTGTAAACAAATGGCGGTGTTACATACTTTCGTTGCCTGACTATCTTTGCGCATTTTGGGACAGTATCTTGTTAATAGCTCTCAGGAATACGAGGAATATCTCTGATGTGGTATGACACCACAAATACACAGTTTTAAATACAGGTCAAACTGTGTTTTGCCACAAATACACTGCAAAACACAGTTTGACCTGCTTGCATCGACATGATCTTTATCTTCTGTACCGTTAGTTTCATCATTACTCTATTTGATCGAGTAATCTCAAGCTTTCTCGCTTGCTGCTTATCGCTTTCGCTCGCACAGTATGTAATTTACTCATTTCTGAGGTTGTATAGACTATTAGGAGATTTTCAGCACCTTATCTGAGTTCGAAGCACTGATCTTTTAGAAAGTCGTGCTACCCATTTATACTACTATGCACGGAGAAATGAGATAATTCTTTGCAAGGGAACCATCAGATTTTTGCATAGAATTAATAGTTTATGAAATCCATTTTTACCTTAAAGCTTAGTTTCCAATTCAATTTTATAGAAGTGTAGGTACTGATGCTGCAACAGCGGGATATATTGTTGTGTGTCACCGATTTTGAAAAAGCAGCCTGATTAACCTTCCAGCACGAACGTATGCGCAAAATTTACGACAAATTCAGTTTTTAATACGCATTTTTCGCATATCGAAGCTGAGACGTCTGAAAGTCATTTCTATTCCACCTTTCTACCCTTCCCCACATCATAGAATGTGCCAACAGGAAGTCATTTGACTTTTTTTTAACTAGGCTTTTGTGCTATGTAGCAGCTTTATCATAAAAGTTACGACATGCGCGTGGTCGTGTTTCAAAATTAGGAAAATATTTTTTTTCAAATATTTTGTAATTTTGTGTTATTAATTGCCGTGTATTATTTTAATTTGAATACATTTGTCTCTGTAAATGTTATATTAATTTTCATGGGAAAAAAAATATATATATGTGTGTGCAACTAGCTGATTTTGCTGGGATTCTTCAAGAGTTATCCCACGAAGAAAAGGAAGACAACGAAACCTTTGGATGGGAGAACAATAGCGATTTCCATTCCATATTTTCTTTCCATTCCTTATTTTCTTTTATTTCTATTTTTTAGAAATAAATAAAAACATTAAAGTGCGTTTTTGTAATCAGTAAGAAGTAAATTTCCTTGCAGAAGTAAGTAATGTTAAACTTACTTTCTTTCTTACCAAGGTGTTTTCCTTTTTTATTGTCTATATATTATAGATTTTTCTTATTTGTCTAGACAAATTGCTACATCCTGTAGTCTAAGGAAAAAACCTGTCGTATCTTAAGTATTTGTATTTTCAAGCACTTTCGTTTTCGTTCAATATTATATTATAGATTTTTCTTATTTGTCTATATATTATATTATAGATTTATCTATATATTATAGATTATTATTTTATTGTCTATATTATAGAATATTAAAATTAGCTTCGATTTTAAAACATAATTATTAAATAATAAATTTAAAATTTTCTATATTAAAATACATCATTGCATTTCCATCTCACTAACATAAGAACTTAAAAATAATTTACTTATATTTGAATGTGATATCATTTGTATTTTTCAATAATAAGAATTATATTTTATTTCTTTACAAATTTATCATCAATATTCACTCATTTCTGTCGTTTTTCGTGCCAAAAACGGTAAAATAACGAATGCCGTAAAAAATACGACGCGCGAGTGCTCATGTTAAATTGCCAAGCGCGCGTGCTGGAAGGTTAACAGTCACACCTGAACTGTTGTTAAATCTTTTACTGTCTCTAATATTTAACGGTTTTATTTACTTACTTTAACTTTTCTTTGCATCACTTTAATCTTTTTAAAGTAAGTGTAAATATAAAAGTACTGTTTCTAAGATTATTATTAACAGCAGTCATTAATTCTTTGTATAGGCTGATAGATAAAAGTATGGAGAACACCTGATGCTTACAAACCGTTCATAGGTATCGTCTCTCCATACTATTTCGCTAAACCAAAACACTAATTAATGGTTTACATTCTGTTGAAGTACGTACTACTGCATTCTTCTTATTTATTATGTTTATATTATTTCGAATCTAAAACTAAAAATGAGACATTGCAAATTCTAATTTGATAATGAGTGCTCTACAATTGATGTGCCCTTATTTTGCAATTTTTTCCAAATCGAAGCAACATTTGCAATTATTATTGCCTTTATTCTTTATTTTACAGAGTTTCTATTATGATACTAAGTATTATATTGAATAAGCTGTGTGGTATACGTCATAGTTTTGAAAAGTGAAGAGCTGTTTGGGTGATGTCTATGGTTGATGTAGTTCAGTAACGTAGGATTGGAGAAGAGTCATTATTTTAATTATTTCATTTGCTTCGTGTAAATGGAGAGCAAAATGATTAAAATAATGACTCTTCTCCAATCCTCTCTTGAAAGTTATTGAGTCTGTCGTTTCTACCGTTAATGAATATTTGAGAAAATAATAATCAGTTTTCTTTTTCCCAGCATAATGCAGTTACTCCTTTTCTAAAAATACGGCAAAATCGTGCCAAAACAAGTGCGTTACAAGTTTTCAATGTTTAAAGTCAAAATCCATTCTTCGAAATTAATACAGCATATGCGGTGATTTAATAAGTGCAATGTAATTCAACAGCAACATGAAAATGTGAAAAAAAAAATTGAATCGTAGATTTACTGTGAGTGCTTTGAAATCTAGTGCCAGCCTTTCAAAATTAATCCAGCGTTTGTTTATAGTAAAATGACGAATGTTTTCCGAGTGCTAACGTTTAAAATCATTCCAGTGCTTTCAAGGTCATCGAACTGCATATCTTGATCCGGCTTTTATGCGAATTAATTAGGTTCTTCTATAGGATTAAATTTATACTTGAAGTAGGTGCTAGAAAATTATTTTCACCTCTGCTTTTGGGTAATTGAATCTACATTGTGATCTGATATTTTTTCTTAATAAATTGGACATTAAAAATGTAGGACTGTGATATGAAGAAATATAGTTTAATGATATTAAAAATTTGAATTCTAATAATTTAGTAAATTAAGTAAAGAATTCTTTAATTATTTAATATCTTTAATTATTTTTTATTATTTTTAGGGAAGGTTATTAAAATAAATATTTATATTTCTGAAATTTTTTGAAAATTTTGAATACGAATTTTTTAATTATTCTAATAATGAAGTAAGTATAAAAAATAAGTGAAATTAGTACAGCTACGTAGTATGAAATTATGGTAAATGCATGCTAAAATTTATGGGTGACTGTATGTTAAGTTATAGAGTATGTTGAGGGAGTACTGGTTCCTTAAACAGAGGCCTGTTATTACCTCTGTACTGTTCCTTTAACCCTCTTCATATAAGATAATGTTGGAGGGTCTCACTTTATGTGTGTAATTTTTTCATATATTATTATTATACATTTCTTTTATTATGGAATGTATTAGAGCAGTTCTCAAAGGCCAATTACCTTATAAACAAGGAACGGATGTCTTTATATGTAACTTGCCTAACAGATGGATATGCTTGTTATTGCATGCAAATGACTTAAATTATTACCTTATTTAAAAATAATTGGCTTGTGAATCTATCCATCCAGTTTACTGTACTGAAGGCGAAAAGAAAATCATTCTTCACCTCCACAAATTCTTCTTTTACCTGAAATTGCTCGAATGAGATTCAGGGTTACAAAACTAATGATGAGAAAAATATAAAGTATGACAAAAAAATTATATGAACTTTGGTAATATCTTCAGCTTTGATGAAGCCTTCATCCATAAGAGCTTTAGTGATCGCTAAGCCAAGTTCGTTTCGTATGACATCCGTACATTCTTGCCACTTAGACGGGTAGGCATAATCGAATCGAGGAAGTTTACTCAAGAAATGCAGATGGATTTTTCTAAAATTTGAACCTAAGTACTGCATTATCTTTACAAGCATCCTCCATACAACGTACCTGGTGGACTTCCTGTAAAACATTAGTATAAGGAACATCGCTGACTTTGCTTGAAAGAAGCAAAAGTTTTTATTGATACAAAGGAAACGTCAGGAAAGTAATAATATTTTGATAAATGATAGTAGCAATAATAATAATAAAGAGAAAAATAAGGATAAAAATGAATGGAAAAGAAGCTACTTGAGCAAAACCGTTTTTTATTTTGAAAGTATATATTTTGGACTATGATTCCATACAGACATTCATGGCTTTGAGGGATTTATCATTTGGAGAGACAGGAGGTAGCTTTTGTATCTTCCGCCATAGTCTTTTGCCATTTAGAAATACAGTTACCGTTTGCTGGAACTCTTCACTATTCTCTAGGACAACTCCTAGTCGAATGTCACCGCATCCATGTAATTTCTGCTGCAGAAATTTTGGTGCGTAACTTGGAAGCAACCAGCCTATGTTCCGACTTTGCCCCGCAGGGAATATAATCGGTTCACAAACTTCAAGAAATTTGGGGGATGGTTCCAATTTAAAAACATTTTGTTATACTCTTCATGCTTTTTCTTTCTTTCTAACCTCTTTAAATTACCAAACGGGTACTATATTCTGAAAGCGCTACATAATCAAAATAAATCTCTATGACAACCTATTCCAAATATTTATTTAAGTCTTTAAAATCTTTTAAGGACAGCTGTATGTAATAAGAACATTTAGTGTCAATGAAACTTACAGACACGACATTTTAAAGCAAAGAAGAAGGTATGAAGAACAAGCTCCCATTACATTTTTGAATAATTTTAATTTGAATAATTTAGTCTCCTTCGCTAACATAAACTACGTCCAAACTCCTAACAGACTTGGAGCGAATTATCGCTTCGTCTGAAAAGAACATCTAATACTTAAGAAAGTTTTCAAACAAACCTCTTTATTAAGTTAGAACTAAAATATAAATGCACTCGTGCTTGCAATTCATCCAACCAACCGCTTGTGGCGATGTAACTTAAAGTAATTCAAATTTAAAAATTAGCAGATAAAGGCTGTACAAATTAATTAACGCGAAGTTGTTGACTCAGCCTTCTAAATGGCGTAACAATTTATATGTCGGCAACTAGACTCATGTTTGTGAAAAATGCAATACTGTGAAGTAATTATGCAAATTGAACCAAACTTACAGGAAAGCAAGTCATGCAAATGATTAGAATTACAAAGCGAATGCGCATGCATGGAATGAGAACCGGCCGCTTGTTCCATGTATGTAAAGTATTGTAAATAAATAAGCTGTTTATCGTCCTCTGTTTGCGGTGAACGTTTACTTAGTGGTCAATATGCCTCGTCAACCGCGGGGGGGGGAATGCTATACCAACAACTAACGGAGTTCGAGGGAGGCCGCATCATAGGTCTGCGAGAGGGAGGACTTTCGTATATAGCAATCGTTGACCTCACCCTGTGTAATGCCATAAGAGTGATGAGTATTTAGAAGAAATGGACAGAGGAGAGTCAAATAAGGGGAAACCCTGGCAGTGGGGGCACGCAATAGCACGACAGACATCTCACCCGCATGGCTGTGGGAGATCGTACAGCGTCCTCTCGTGTGTTATCACAATATTGGAAAACGGCTACATGTGTTGTCTAGCTCCACGGTTCGTCGCTGTCTGCTGCAGCATGAACTGTGTGCAAGGGTTTCTCTACACAGGATTCCCCTGCCGCTGCATCACAGATGCCCCCGACTTCAATGGACATGGCAACAGCGAGTGGAGCGCCCTGTGGCAACAAGTTGCTTTCTCCGATGAATCTCGCTACAATCTGTAATACACTGATTGGAAAGTACATGTCAGACGCTACAGAGGGTAACGTCTGCTCCCACAATGCGTTATCCAGCGCACAAACGCCCGGCATCACGGTGTGGGGCGTTATTGGGTACAATTGTCGGTCCTATCTAGTTCAGATTGCGTGCAACCTCAACAGTGATCGCTACATAAGGGAAGTTATGGAACCAAAGGTCCTCCCTCTTCTTCAACGCACTCCGACCGCTGTATTTAAACAGGATAATGCCTGTTCACATGTTTCTGAGACTGCAAAAGCCTTCTTTAGGGCACAACAGATTTCGCTTCTTCCACGACCTGCTTTTCCGATGATATGAGGCCTGTTGAACACGTCTGGGATTTCATGGGTCGGCTACCAGTTCTTACAGCTGGTGGGGGACACGCTAAGACTGAACTTTGGCGTCAAGTCCAAGCCATAAGAAATGCCATTCCCCAGGATTACATTCAGAACCTTATGATTCAATGCCAAGACGCATACAGGCTCTCATCTCTCAGCGTGGTGCACGCACTAAGTACTGATTTCCGACTTTCATTTTGTTTTATAAATTTAATTGTTTATTTACACCAACATCAGTAATATGTGGAATCAGCTTCCTTCATTTCCGACAATTCCTTCGTGGTGTTGCATTTTTCACAAACATTAGTGTATAATGCAAAGCCAAATAATATAATCGTAGCTGAACTCTCTAAATCTAACAATGTGGCTTCGAGAGTCAGAAACACGCACTCTGTCTTACTATCTCACAACCTCAGCTTAAACACTCATTATAATTCCCATTCTGGCGAGGAAACGGAAGAGAAAAGTGACAGTAGCGATCCAAATCTTAAAATAACTGGCTAATGAAAAATAATAGTATTAAATTTAAAATTTTTAAATTAACTAATTTAGTTAAAAAGGTATGTTTTTAAATTTAGTATTTGCATATTTTTTCATAAAAATTTAGTTTGCTGTATTAAAACAGTAGTAGTTAAACTATACATTTTTATGCAATTTGTGCGTCTTAAGTATTTGAGTTTATTTTAAACAGGTAAGCAATCTCAAAAATTTTTTCAAATCAGAAATCAGAGCAAAAATAATTTTACTTAAATTATATTTCGGTATACTAATAGGAATTATATGAGTAACAGTTGAATGTTCCTGACAAAAATAAGTGCAATTTTTATTTACACATTGAACAGTTTCATTAATAAAGATATATCTTATGAAACAATATAACTAAAAATTGACGAATTGTCTTACATGGTATCACTAAGAAGTTAAAAATAGTTTTGTATATAATTTCATCTTTTTGCTAGAAATTTATGTTTTGTCGAATGGCAAATATAGCTGTTGTTATTTATAATAAATAAAATGATAAGAAAGAAGTATTGGTACTTAAATATTAGCCGGCATTATTCAGTACACCACCAGTAATATCAAACATGACTGTGCTTTCCTACGAGCACTGTAGCAACTCGAGAAGCTGATATGGATTCTTCTGTAAAGAAGCGGTTTTTTATTTCTTTGTTAATTTCTTTTTTTTTTTTTTTTCGGGGGTAAAAATTTGGAGGGAGAATGGCTGCTTTTCTTAGTTCATTCTCCATTTCAGACCAATTACAGCAAGCGGATATTTACATTGAGTCATTTTAAAATTTTTTTTCCAGCTCTTTTCTAGGATAAATTTTTTGGGCAACAGTTTTTCCTCTTGTGTTAATTACATTGTATTTTGTGTCATGAATTTACTAGATTTGTTTACAAATTAGGTAGAAACAATCGATTATTTCCAGGCAAGCGATATTTTGCCAAAACATCGCGTGTGTTCTAGTTCTTTGTAAATGCGGGAAGATGTACGGAACTATAATGTTAACAACAAATGTGGAAAATTCTTTTAGTATAATAACTAAGAATTTGTTCGAAGAAGATCACCTGCCTTTTAATTTAACCGAATTTATATGGAAGCTGAAACAAATCGTGAAGAATAACAACCATTTTGAATGCGTTTACCGGGCAATACTCGGTGTAAATCAAAATCTTGCAAGATCTCTCGATGTCAAAATGCATCCCAGTCAGCACGCCTCCAAAACTATACGTATAATTTTGGTTAAATAAGGGTATGGTATTTTTTGCACGTTATTTTTACGAAAATTATACGAATAGGAAAAGCTAAAGATATTGTCGATTCTAATATCATCGAAAAAAAGTGCTAATGGATTGCTGTGGTATATTGGCGGGTACCGTCTGATATCCAAGTACCGCAGTATAAATAATTTGTAAAGCATAATGTCCGCGAAAAGTTTGAGCATGTGGTAAAATGAATCAGTAAATGGATGGTTTCATGGCTCGGTACGGAAGTATGCAACCTTCACTAAAAAAAAAGACCTGTTTCTTTTCTAATCCACGGAATCTTAAAAAGTACATATAATTAGAGCTACAAAATTTGGTCTGCGATAATTCAGACAAGCGCTAAAAACAACTTGATGTTGTTTTTAGCGCTTGTCTGCGTTTGTTGCGGTTTTACAGCTGAGGATGGTGGTTCGGTAAAACCATCGAAACTAGTCCTGAGAAAATTTTTAAAATATAACGCTAATTTTTTTTGTTTGACTTCTGAATTAGAACTTGATGTTGGTTCTGATGGTCCAGTAGAAGAATATGCACTTTAGTTAAAATAGGTTTTAGTCGACTTCAAGTGGATCTTCAGCATTATATATAGTTAGAGCTACGTAGTAGCTTTCCATTTCAATAACATTAAAAATACTTTCTAACTGTCTACCTGAAATTAAAATGTTGCTTTTACATTAATTTTTCATATATCCTTTAGGAATGATTTGAGCATCTTAAATATTTACAAACAAAAAAAATCTAAAAAATTTAATTAAAAAACTCTGAAGCATTCGAGTGGAGGACTACGTTATTCAGAATTTGATGTCTCTAGGTGCCGTCGCTTCTTTCCAGCGCGAGAAATATACATACATTCATGCAGATTCTTCATTATTTAATTTCTTTAAATATAATGTAGGGCTCTAATATTTGGTGGCAACAATTTAGAAAGTGACTCACACTTTTATAATGAACCAACGCAAAATGCCAAAACGAAATTAATATCCCTTCTGAGAAATTTGGCCTTTTTGGCCTAATAATTTTTAAATAGTATTTTTAATAAGCATAATCACTTATATCAAAATTAATTCAAGACTAATAACAAGTGTCTATTTTTGAAGACTAATTTGTAGTTTAAGACTTCAGGTTTGAAAACATTAGCGTCTTTAATCAAACATACAAGAATTAACTTTGAAACTGCAAATCATGTTAACTTTCCATTAGATTAAATAGCAATACTTACACTCTAGGAGCATTTTCTAAGACCGAGGTAATACTTTCTAAGTCGTATTTGCAAGACGAGACAATATCCAAATCAAGCACGCCTTCTCCGATCATAGGTCTCCATATTTCCCTTATCAGTTGTTTCTAAAAGTAAAATCAAAAATGAATATACACTAAACATACTGCCCAAGAGTGAGTTATAAAGCAACAATAAATATAATATATAATAGAATGGCGGTTTCCACTCAGAAAGAAACAGGTTGATCACCTGCATGTTTTTGCGAATTTTGTTTTCCGTATTGGAATGTGAAATTATTTTCCACTAGACGTTCCTAAACTAGAATATTTCTCTCATGCCTTAACAAAATAAAATTTTTTTAGCTGTCATAAAATAGAAATGGATCTGAAACTGAACATTCTATAGCTATAATATAGTCATTACATCAACAAACTCATTTAGTTTTCCTTACAATGAAAACATATCATTAAAATATACTTTATATTCTTCGGAAAATAGCTAAATCACTATTTAAACAGTATAACTCTAAAAATCTTCAAGAAAGGCAAGAAATATTTAAGGTACTGACTACGTTCGACCTCCAAATTTTGAAAAATAGTATATATAATGCTATTGTTAGTGTTATTTAACAGAATGGTACTTAAAATAATATAAACATGTAATAAACATATTATCAAAATATAATCTTTGGTTTTTTTCTTACATATTATGTTAAAAATGTGTTACATTTCCGGATTACTAGATATGTTCCTGCAAAAATATTTATCAATATTTTACTTTTATTTTTGTCTCTTATATTTATTAAGGTATAAGTAATTAAATAGAGTAAAATCTAATGGCAGTTAAATATTCTTGTCTGAGTACATGCACTAGGTACTTTTTGAGAAAATTCTCCCTTTTCCTTAGCAAAAACGTCATAAAAAGAATTTTAAATATGCACATAAACCTAAATTTTTAGTCCTAAATTTTAGTTACTAAATTAGTAACTAAAGTTTTAGTCCATTTGATTCACAATATTTCATAGAATTGTTGTGGAAAATTTCATAAAATTGCTATAGTAATATTTAGAGTTCAAGGTTTTTTGGTAATGGAAAACCTGAAAAAAAAATCACGTTTTTCAATTAATGTAACGCTAACATAAACAGAAAGAAGAGAAAATGTTGCCAAGCTTAAAAATTAAATTTCAAAAATAATGTTGTTCCCTATCACTTAATAACAAGTAGAAAGGTTCAGAATTATCTTTTGAACATCACCATAGGTATTCGATTGAAAAATTACAATTTTTAAAGTTATTTAGAGTAATCTGTATACCTTTAAGTATCAACTTCTGAGTTCTTACGCAGGAACTTACGGTTCCCGGCGTAGGACAAGAGCAGCTATAATACTGCTTCGATCATCCAAAGAGAAAAAAATAAAAGTATTTTGGGAAATAAAAGTACTTTTGGAAAGTATTCTTAGTATGTAAGCTTTATAATAAAATAATTAAAATCTTTTCAAAAATTTCACCAAAACTAACGATTAGAACGTAGTCAGATACCCTAAAGTATTTGAATTGTAAGTGGTATGAGTTAATATACATCTTCCCCAAAATCAAAGTATCAACACTTGAGAATATTCATCACTCAGAGGCCTTATTTAGTGCTCTTAATGATCCCCAAACTTTAATTATTTTAATTCTTTTATTTCGAAACTCTTAGAAAAACTTTCTGCAATTTTTCTTGCAAGAAAGTTGATCATTTTCTTTAACGGATATCTGACTATTAATGATTGCCATTAATAAGCGTCAATCATCAAACAACTTAAAATTCTAATTATAGAAAGATTAAAACTGTTATTTGTTGCTATTATCGTTGTTGTTAATTGTCATTAGTCTAAATAATCAGATTATTCCATAAGTAACGTCATTTATCACAAAATACTTGTTGAAACACGTTCTAAAACGTTTAAAGAAATAATTTTCACGCATACATGAGCAAAAACAGCTTCATTCAGATTAGTTATGGGCACTAACTACTGTGATAGCCTTCATCATGAAAAGGGCAGTTACGGAAGAGCACACTATGCTTTACGAGTATAAAAAAGACAGAAGAGCAATAAATGCTGTTAAAATTATGCAAACGGTTTTTGAATATTTGTAAGTGCCAATCATGATTCTGTATATATCGACAAAGCGACCTTAGTTTAAAAGATATGGGCGCCCTGTCTATTTTGATGATGGTATGTTTGATGGCTGTGATTGATTCTACTGAAGAGCTAGCATCAACAACCAATCGCAATTTGAAGGAACTTGGAATGGTGTCTGCCGAAGGCATCGCGGAAGAAAACTTCGCGAAGAAAACAAAGCAAGGCGAAAACGTCGTGGTACAAAACAACGCTGTACAAAACATCGTGGTACAAAATACCATGGTCGAAAATAAAGCGGTTCAAAAACTTCGCATTATAAAAACACCGTCGCCGAAAATATAGTGGTAAAAAACAAAGTACCTACAAATCACTTACAAATTTTAGCACTTACAAATGACGATAACATCGCACACAGGAGTTTTCACGTTTTTGAAAGTTGTAAATGCATGTTCCTATAATAATCTGGGAGTGCAAAAGAGAAAGAGAAATTCGTTTACTTCTATGTTTCATATTTTTGAACGAACTAATAAATTATTGTTGAAAAGATAAGAAGGAAACCAAAGCATTTAAAAATTGAAAATGTGTAGAAAATTAATGCAACTTATAGAAATTAATTTTAAATTTACATAGTGAATTAACAAAGGTCATTAATAAGTTAACCTTTTTTAAAGTTTTAAGGATAATTTTTAACGGAAAATGCAGGCTAAAAATGCTTGGAAAAAGGAAATTAAATAGCTGCATGATAAAAATTCCTAAGTTAATTATCAAATTATTTTCTTTCATGTTTGTTAATCATGTTTGTTTAAGTGAAAATCATATCTTGTTTTGTTTCCGTTTACTCTTAAAATGTCGTTAACATTTTCATATATAGCGTGTAATCAATTATTTGGATGACGATTTGTTAGTTATGACGAAATTCAGTTATATAATATGTCAGTATGGGATTTCAAAAATGCATGTGTGCGATGTTATCGTCATGCGATTTGTAGATACTTTGTTTTTCGCCACGATATTTTCGAGGACAATGTTTTTAAACTTCGAAGTTTTTGAACCGCTTTATTTTCGACCACAATATTTTGTAGTTTTAGAACTAGGATGTTTTCTCTTTGTGATGTTTTCTTCCACGATGTTTTGTCCCACTACGTTTTCGCCTTGCGTTGTTTTCTCTGCGATGTTTTCGGTTATAACCCTTGGAATTGTGTCTAGGCTTGATAAATGGGTTCTACATTTAATTTACCAGCGTTAACTGAACAGCGGGTTTCAACAGCTATTCTATTCTTCAGTCACCTCAAGGAACCCTCAACCAACTCGTATTTGAACCAACTCGTTATTGGTGATGATAAGTGATTGGTGGTTTGAAGCTTGCAAAATTTCATTGATAGAAAAGAATACAATTCCCATAAGGCACTTCAAATGGGTTTTCAAAAGTTTTCTCCAGTAAGCTGGCTGATTTATTTAGGAATGGCATAAAACACTTATCATAGCTTTGAAAGTATGTAATTGGTTCAGATGGGGAGCATAAAAAGAACTTCTCTTGATACGCAATTTTCATATTTCTTGCTTAAAAACATTTTCGTGTTACTCCGCTTTCGACATTAAATCAATAAAAGGGAACGATTCAACCTGCTATTAGCTAATCTAGTAATAATATTTTTAACAAAAGAGACCTATTTAATAATTTTAAATCTAAATTTTTGAAAAGTGAAAATAGGAGAAAAGACTTCGTAGCACTCACTTGGCCTTCGGAAAGTGAAGAATGTTCTGAGACAGACGACACCTGAAAAAATTAATTTTTCTTTTATTAGAAATAGGAAAATTAATTTCTAATAAAATACTATTATTAATAATGAACAATGAACTTCCATACAGTGGCCTAAATAGGAATCCTGGGCCTCTTTTGCGAAAATATTTTAGTGCTTTCAAAAAATAAAAACTCTTTCCAGCAGTGAATTGTTAGGCAATACAAACACATGTTAAAAGCATCAAAGATGGAAAGGACCAAAAGAATGTTTTGCTGACGCTAGTCAAAACAAATTGGTGAGATGGTAAGAGGTTTATTTTTATATATTTATTTATTTAATTTTTCTCTTGATTGTCTGCACTGTTTTATGTCACTTTTGCTGGAAAATGAACTGGTAAACAAATGAAAAAAAAACCATACTAAAAGTATATCCTGATAGACTCACTTGGAAATCGCAAATATTCAGTATTTTTAAAAAATAGCTGATGTGGGCACCACATAACTTCCTTATATGTCTATTAAATTTTACACATTTGTTTCCTCACTTCATTTATCATTCACTTCATTACTTTTGAATTCACTTCATTTAATTTATTTTAGAGTTATTTTAACTTATTTAACCGACTCCTTATGAAAAGTTGAAAAGTGGCATAAAATATTGCAAATTTCGAAATTAAATGTCCCGGTCAATTTTTGCCGTACCTGAACCAAACTTCTTATACTTCTGTTTTTTCATAACGAGTATAAAACTTTCCCAAATACAATTATAGGAACCGAAACACTGTATTAAAAATATATTTCGTTATTTTTCCAAAGTAAATCTTTTTTAATTTGAAACTGCGAAAACATGAATATTTTTGTCATTTAAAACACTACTGTAAGTGGACGTATATGTTTACTACCAGCGATTTCGACAATGAAGCCGGGGTAAGGACGTTTAAGCCTGATAAGGAAAGTGGATGTATATATATCTAAAATCTGTTTTAAAAAAATAATTGGCGACTTCAATATTAACATTCTGGATTAGGTGCTCTCCCCCTAAATTCCTCTGTTCTCCCGGATTCGAGATCTTTCTGTGTTACGTAACGTTTTAATGCAGATACCTCTTGTCCAATCAAATTAATTGTAAACCAAAACTTTCTATACCTCAAACTGAAACTATTGACTCCCTCCCTTCTTCCTCTGTGCTGGAGCGCTCTCTTTCACTGACGCTTCTCCTACTGCTTATTTGCCCAAGATGAATGACGTCGTACTTTACAACTGAACTTATTGCATTCAACTATAATTGAGAAATATCTCGTCTTCAAAAGATATGCGTAAAAAAATAAAAGACTATGATTCTTCAAGCTTCCAGCTGTGCTAAATGCGTCATCATTCTGTTCCCCCTCAGCGCCTTATCTTCAGCCTTCTACTGTCTTCTCAGCCATAACGCAATATCGAAAGCTATTAAAAGTTCCAGTGCCTTCATCTACGCATTTTAAAATCATTATATATATATATATATATATATGTAAGATAACAATGTATGAATCAAAATTATAGATTAAACTATAAAACATTAATTCTTCCTCTCTATTCTAAAATCGTAATACTTCTTTGCATTGCGTCATTTCTAGATCAC
The DNA here is from genome assembly GCF_044657685.1 of Stegodyphus dumicola. Taxonomy (NCBI): domain Eukaryota; kingdom Metazoa; phylum Arthropoda; class Arachnida; order Araneae; family Eresidae; genus Stegodyphus; species Stegodyphus dumicola. The sequence goes on from NC_140768.1 coordinate 181,816,917, forward strand.
TCTATGATCGGCGCAGCTCTGATGACGTAATCATTGGGAACTGAAACTGTCCTTGTAAACCAAAACTTTTCTCCTCGCGTGCCTCCATCTTGCATAACTACGCACTTCAGCTTTTGCCCTGTGCTGTGCTAAGATGTAACTTCGCTGGCTTGCTTTCTATCTCAAAAATATCAAAAATGTAAATCTTCTGTGGAAAGGCACGACTAGAGTGCCAAGTGATTGTGGCCACAAATATCAATTGGAAATAAAGATGGAATTAAAATCGCTTCTACTGCCAAGTTTTATTTACGAAGTCAACACATTAGCTTACGACGCAATCAGATTACTTCCTCTTCAATATAGGATAACTACGCATCTACACTGCTCCGGGTTTTCCTTGCGCTTTTATTATGACAATAAAGCCGGTAAGGATAGTTTCCTGCAGCCTGAAACCTCAATGGAAAATTTAATTCAGCTCTTCAAATCATCGCTTTGTGATAAATCCAAGATAATGTGAAAGAAGTGAATCATCAAATTTGTTTTTTCAGTGTTTAAAAAATAACATCATTCTTCTGCTGTCGTGTTTTGCAAGTGCTTCAAAAAAAATAATCACGCGTAGTGTTTACAGGTTGAAAGTAATCTCTCGATAAATTGAGAAGTTCGAATGCCTAGTGAAAAGGAAATCATCAGTGAATTACCGTTTAGGAATTAAGCATTACAGCGGGTTCAAGGTCGATCTGAGTTAGTGTTTGCAAGTATGTGCGACAGAAAATTATTTGCACTTCCGCTCTTTCAACAGCTCAAAAATTATTACATTCGTGTGAACCTAGCTCAGATGTGCTGCGAATTCTATAGTTTTCATTTCAACATTGGTTAAAATTTCTGCAATTTGTTTTGAGAAAATCTGAAATTCTTGTTCATTAATTTTTCTAATTTTTCATAATTATGTGTGAGCAAATTAAGTAACGAATTTTAAGCTATTTAAATTATTCATAGGGAAGGATATTAAGATAAGTTTTTGAAATTTTGAATACGAATTTTATAATTATTCTAAAAATGAAGTAGGTGTAAAAAATAAGTAAAATTATTACAGATACGTAATATGAAATTATGGTAAATGCATGTTAAATTTATGGGTGATTGTATGTTAAGTATAGTGTATGTCGAGGGAGTATTGGTTCCTTCAACAGAGGCCTGTTATTACCTCTATACAGTTGTTCCTTTTACCCTCTTCATGCAAGATAATGTTGGAGGCTCTCATTTTATGAATGCATGTAAATTTTTTATATTATTATTATTATATATTTTATTATGGAATGTATTAGTGCAGTTCGCAAAGGCCAGTTACCTTAATGCAAGGAACGGAGGCCTTTTCAAGTAACTGCCTAGGCACCCTGGGCCACCAGTGCAGAGAACACACTGGTTAGCTCAAGAGGACAGCCCTATTGATGGATATGTTTGTTTAGAAGTATTGCGAGGCTTCCAGTTTGGTAAAATCAGGAATTGTAAATGAAAGATGATAACGGTGAAACCATAAATTCTGAAAATCTTAATCCTATTATTTATGATGTTAAATTATAATTTATCAGTATGGATATAAGTATCATAAATATTTATGTGCATTACATTTAATTATAAGTAATGATTATGTAAAAGTTTATTTTGTGATATTCTGTGATATCAAGAACCTTCCCTGAAGAATTATGATTATGTGAACTCTCAAACAAAAAGACTTTTGGACTGAAATGCTGAAAAATGCAATAGGACTCTAAAAATTAAAAATTTATTTTAAAAAAATTGATATTTATAAGTTATACTTTTATAGAATCAAAATTTTATGATTTATGTTTTTCTTTTTTATTTGCTAGTGCTTTAACTCTTTCTCTTTAAAAAGGCTTCTCTGTCGCTACGCCTTTTTCTTTTTTGAAGGGGGGAATATGTAAGATAACAATGTATGAATCAAAATTATAGATTAAACTATAAAACATTAATTCTTCCTCTCTATTCTAAAATCGTAATACTTCTTTGCATTGCGTCATTTCTAGATCACTCTATGATCGGCGCAGCTCTGATGACGTAATCATTGGGAACTGAAACTGTCCTTGTAAACCAAAACTTTTCTCCTCGCGTGCCTCCATCTTGCATAACTACGCACTTCAGATTTTGCCCTGTGCTGTGCTAAGATGTAATTTCGCTGGCTTGCTTTCTATCTCAAAAATATCAAAAATGTAAATCTTCTGTGGAAAGGCACGACTAGAGTGCCAAGTGATTGTGGCCCCAAATATCAATTGGAAATAAAAATGGAATTGAAACTGCCTCGACTGCCAAGTTCTTTAAATACTACGCAATCAAAATTCTTCTTCAATATGGATCTAAGCACGCATCTACAGTGTTCCGTCTTTCCTTCCTTTGCTTTTATGATGACATATATATATATATATGCTCTAGGTACTGCCGATTGCAGTAAAAAAGAGAGAGGTACAATTAGAGGGTTTTCGCAGTCCCATATACAAAATTTCAGCATTCAGTAGCGAAATTGCTTTAGTTATGCTAGATAGATACGTATACACAGACGTAGTAAAAAAAATCCATTTTGAATCCATTTTACAATCCGTTTCGGAATAAAGAATCCTTTATTCTGTTCGTACGTAGAGATGTCAAGGAAAAAAGCCAAAATGGATTCGGGAACAGTAAAAATGAATATTTCCGTTAAAATCAGAAAACCGAAAATTTTCACAATTAGAAAGATTCCTTTACTTCGTATAAGGAAGAAATAAAAACGAGTCTTCTTTAAATATGAATAATGCATTGACTAATCTTAAAACGTACACTTATAATCTTATATCAGAAAAATCTTTTAAAAAAATGCTTTGAATATAGGTTTGTAAATTTAAGGCTTCTATTTAACCTTCTGTTATTACTTTGGTGAATTTCCCTCGTCTTCTCGCTTAACTTCAAGAAGCCTTGACTTGACTTCAAGAAGAACAGATCTTAACAAAAGTTTTATTAAAAGTTAAGTTTTATACAAATAAAAGTTGGAAAATACTAATCACAGCTATTTTTTGCGTTCCCGCAACTCAAATATTGAAATAAATTCAGTACGAACTATTCGACAACTAACTAATATGACTTCCAACTTATTTCTCCCTCCTTCATAGCGTGCCTTCGTGGTGTAGTGGTCAGCACGCTGAGCCGGTATTTCAGAGGTCCGTGGTTCGATTCCCGGCGAAGGCGCTTGCTAATTTTTTATCTCTCTTGCTCCCCCCCCAAAAAAACTCCTAATGTCTCTACAATAGCGCCCGAACTAAAAGGGTGGTGGATGTTGATTTCTCCTCACCCAGGATTTGGCGATTGGGTCGCCTAAAAACTCAAGTCGCCCTTTAAAGGGGGGAGTATGTAAGATATTTCTTTCGCCTTCCTAGCGTGCCTTCGTGGTCAGCACACTGAGCCGGTATTTCAGAGGTTCGTGTTTCGATTCCTGACTAATTTTTCATCTCTCTTGCTAAAAAAAAAAAAATTCCAATATCTCTCTACATGTGGATTTTTATTTTGCTTGCTTGCTAACAAATAAAGTGTCGCTCACCAAATAGGCAGAAAGCATGGAGGGAGAGGTAAATTAAGTGATATTTTTATAATATAAAATGCTGTTTCTATTTTAAAATATAATCGAAGTGTTTATATGATTTTGTACACTTTTAAAACCTTTTAACGAAAAACTCTTTTTTAAAATCTTAGACAAGAAACTGTAGTCTAGCATTTCGGTTACAGCCGAGAACATTTCGGCAAAAACATCGCGGATGAAAATGTCGCGGAGAAAACAACTCAAGGCGAAAACGTTGTGGCACAAAACATCGTGGGAGAAATGAAAACAAACAGAAAACATCGTTGCACAAAATATCGTGGTCGAAAATAAAGGAGTTGAAAAACTTCGCATTTTAAAAACATCGTCGCCGAAAACATCGTGATAAAAAATTAAGTATCTACAAATCATCGCATCGCACACATGCGACATGACGATAACATCGCACACATGCGACATGACGATAACATCGCACACATGCATTTTCAGGTTTTAAAAGTTGTAACTACATATTCGCAAAGTGATTTGGGAGCGCAAGAAGAAAAGAGAGCTATATTTTTGAATGAACTAATAGATTTTTGCTGAAACGTAAGAAGGAAACTTAAACATTTAAAAACTGAAATTGAGTAGAAAATTTATGCAACTTAAAGCACTTGATGGAATTTTAAATTCACATAGTACTTAAGAAATATGATTAATAAACTGATCTTTTTTATAAAGTTTTACTGATAATTTTTCATGAAAAATACAGTCTAAAAATGTTTCGAAAAAGGAAGATACATAACTGCATGAGGTTAATTAACTATGTAAATTTAATATTTTATTAAGTGTTATAAGTTGTATAATTTTTAACTCATTTTCAATTTTTCAGTACTTAAATTATCTTCCTACTTTTTCACCAAAAATCTATTAGTTCATTCAAAGATATGAAGTATAGAAATAAAAATATCCCTCTTTGCTTTTTGTGCCAGCAAATCGTTATGCGAATATCCAATTGCAACTTTTAAAATTTGAAAACTCATGTATGCGATGTTATCGTCATGCGATGATTTGTAAGTTCTTTATTTTTTACCACTATATTTTCGGCGACGATGTTTTTAAAATGCGAAGTTTTTGAACCGCTTTATTTTCGACCACGATATTTTGTACTACGATGTTTTAGAACTGTGATGTTTTCTCTTTGCTTTCTTTTCTCCCACGACGTTTTCGCCTAGCGTAGTTTTTCTCCGAGATGTTTCCGTCCGCGATGTTTTCATCGGACACCAGCACTTCAAAACTTCTACTACTAGTTTTCAAATCACATAATTTTTTAATTATTTTCTCAAATGTATGTCTGTTCATAAATAAACATCATCTTATGAAGATGATCGCCATAAGATGTATATTCCCGGTCGGTTTTCGTTTTATGTAGACTTTTTTTAAAATTTACAAATTTAGACTTTCTTATTATTATTTCTTATATCTTTCTTCTTATTATGGCAGGAGTTCCTGCCATCCTCCTCCTTGTAATATGTCTTGAAAGTCACATTTGACATCAATGTGCATAAAAGAGAAAATTTAAAGCAAAGTGTGTAAACATGACAAGATTAGAATAGATCTTTATGTTATTTCCTTCCTGAGACAGTCAATAAGCGGAAATTCGCAGATTAATCAATTAATCTTCAAAAAAATTATGACTCTGGAGATTTCTTCATGTTCCTGCTACTTTCGCGCTTTAGGGCGATGCTCAAATGACAGCATATGGAACAGCCCAAGAGCTGTGCCTCAGTTATCAGAAGCTATTTCCAATATTCAAGTTCCTAATTATTAACTCAGGAAAATTTTAAATGATAAATATTAAAGAAAATGCTTGATGAATTATTATAGGTGTTCGCATTGTTTAAAAGCTAATTGAACTTAATATTGTTTCACGATTACCCTCTACTGACACACCTTTCTATCAGGTATTCAGATTCCTCATTTTTGATATACGAGACGTTATTAAATATCAAATTTTATTTACAAAATCAATTAAATTTTAAAATGACTTAAAAAAACTGAAAGCTTTCAGATTTTACATTACGCCGAAAGGGGCGTTTCTTTAACGTTTTGTGTGTTACCTTTATTCATCAAATATCATATTCTTTACACTTAAACTATAAAATTCAGTTCAAGAGTAACATCGGAAAGTTACTTTAAAATGAGTATATCTTTAGAATTTCCGATACGCAGTCTCGCGCGTATTTTCCTACAGTGTTGCCATTGCTCGCTTTAAAACCTTTGAGTTTGTTAATAAAAATTCGTCAAAGTGTTACAAAGTATGAAATCGATAATAAAACGAATTCCAAATTCCAAATTAGGGCTTCCAGATGCCCATACTTGGTGAAAGATTACGTTATTCAAAACTCGATGGCTCTAGGTACTGTTTTTTTATCCCAGTGCGAGAAACATGCATACATTTATGCAGATTCTTCATTATTTAATTTCTTTAAATATAATGCAGGAGTCTAATATTTGGTGGCAACAATCTGAAAAGTGAACCGACATTTATAGTGAACCAACGCAAAATGCCAAAACGAAATTAATAGCTCTTCTGGGCTAATGCCCTTTGGGCCAACAAGCATCACGTGGTTATTCATTGAAGATTTTTTTAAAAAAAAGGTCAAAAATCAACATAATTAGAAGTTTACGAAATAAAATTATTTTTTGTCAACAAATTGAAAGTTATAGCCAGATTTCAAATTTAAATAAATGTGAAATTACTCGTCTCGCAAGATTTCTTGTGTAGGCATAATTTAAGGCATAGAATCAAACAATAGATAAAAATCAGCATGTCATTTCAGAAGTTTTCAATTTTCTAAACTCAAGAGACACTTGTTAACACGCGTGTTAGAACAATGCTATACTTTTCAGGCATGGCCAAACTGCAGTTCGCTAGCCGCATGAGACTCTGAAGGCTCTTTAACTGGATCTTGCGAACCGCATGACGATCTTGCCCCTTAAATGCGATTCTCCGGCAACAAGCAATAATTTTATTTTTAAAACGCAATTGCATTTTGCACACAAGAATAGACCGATTTCATGAAACTATTCAACATCATGATTTGCTATTAATTAGTAATTTAATTTCTTAATTTGTATTATGGAATAATTTAATCGAAATAAAATTCAAGTAATAAAAGAATTAAAGGCATTCTTTTCACATGCCCTTATTCCATTTCTTAGAACTTTCAACTAGTGGCTGAATGACAGGGGACTGATTTTTTCCCGAATTCGAGATTTGCTGATCTGTAAAACGTTGCCCTGAGAGTTATAGGTATATGTTCTCACTGTGAAATATTTATGAACTATAAGAAAACTTATTATTGTTAGTAATAAGCAGAGATATTTAAAAAGAATAGCTCGATTTCATGAAGTTTACTCCATTCATGAATTGTGAAAACTCCGTATATATGTGAGAATGCATTATGAAAACACGGTGACCTCCTAGAACTACCAGAATTTGAACAGACATTGTCCTCTTCCCGAATATATGTATATCCCCGCAGTCCGAATTAGAAATTCAGAATTTGTTTTTTATTTATTTTTCTAGACGCTTAAGCATTTAGGAGTTTAATATAAATTTTACAATAAAGAAAATTATGTGATGATTTTAATGAGTCCATTCACTGGTGCAGCTAGTGATTAATAACAAAAGAGATGAAGAACCCTTGGACCACTTATCTTGTTAAAAAATTCACAGACAAATTAAATCTTGGAAAAAAATTTAACATCTTAAGCTTTACAGAAGGGCAACGTATTTCTTTTAAGTCACTGAGTTTGTTGATTACATTTGAACGGCAAATAACTTAAGCTTTGTTGATTGGCAACACATTGCTTTTAAATTGATGAGTTTCTTAATCAATCAATTAAGTTCGCATGAAATAAAAAATAAAAATAAAATATCGAAATTTAAAATTTTGACTTCGAGGTGCACATGTTCAGAAGAAGAACTATGTATGCTTAAAATTTAGTGCTAATATGTGCGCCGTTTTTCCACGATGTGGAAAACAAATAAACAACCATACATACATAACACAGGTTTTTCATTACTTAATATTAAAGAAATTGTCCACAAATTTACAGGTTTTTTTTTTTTTTTTTTTTTTAAATAACGAACTCGGCGATTTATAAACAATGCGTTGCCACTGCCAGACATAAAATAGCTTTATCTTCCGGCAGTGTCTTGCCATTCTGCTGAGCGTATAATATTTAATTTCCAAGTTTAATTTGTCTTCTACTAATTAACAAACTAAACGATTTAAAAAGGGGGGAATCTGAAAGCTTTCAGATTTCACATTACGCCTAAAGAGGTGTTTTTTAACGTTTTGTGTGTTACCTTTATTTATTAAATATCATGTTCGTAGCACTTAAATATCATGTTCGTGGCACTTTAAGCTTAAAATTTATACATAAAAATAATATTTGCATTTACCAATTACTGAATATATTTTAAGTAAATTTCTAATATCTATTACTTTTATTTATTTGATACATTATATTACTCGATTGGCGTTGGTGTAAAAAAATAAAAGCGCTGCAATTTTTAATTAATAATTTTAAGTAACAGATAGGAATAAACAAAAACTGATGACAGCTAATTCTATATTTACCACAGCAGCACTTGCGATATCTTCTTCAATCGATAAAATATCCTTCATAAATTCGAGCCTTCTAGATTTATCGATGAACAAAAGCTCTAAGGCTTTATCCATTACTTCTTTGTATATTGTTAACTGATAAGAATAATCACTTGCGTTAACATTCAAATACACTTCTGGTTCGAAAAAAGGAACTGGACAATCCACAACCTAAAAGAAATAATTAATTAACAGAAATGCGTAAGAGTTTCACAAAAACTGAAAATATGAAATCTAAGAAATTGTCTAAGCTTTCCAACAAGAGTTATGCGGTTGAGATGTTTTACATTTAATAGAAAACAAAAAATAGAATAAATTAATTTTCCAGTTTAAAGCAGAATCTTCAATTTTTGACAAATGCACCCAGCAAACTATCGGAGGAGTTAAAGCAACTAGGATCAGCGTAATGTTCAAGCATTTGCAGGACTAGTTTCGAAGGTTTATATATAGAACCTTCTTCTTCAGTGTAGAAATGCAAATGATGAACGAGAAGCCAGCAGTAAGATAAGAAAAATGAACGCCTTTTGACGCCATCTCTACAATGGCTGAATAAGGCCACTGAACATTTGTAGTTTGATTCGTATTCTAGTCTTGGCGAACGAGTTGTTCGTATAGATGTTTGCGTAGATTTCACTACAGTGAGTCCATTTTAAACTATGAGTCCATTTTAAAGTCATCCTTCGTTGTACAGATAGCCCTAATAATCACATGTATCCTTTTTGGTACTGTACCAGTAATAACAAGCGACTCATGCGAAAATACTACTGAATGCCGCGATGAAAATTATACAGCAGCTATTGACGAGCTCTCATATAATGAGAGTCATGTGTTGGCTAATTGTCAGACAGGATTACAATGTTTTCAGCTTTAAATTACAGAAAACGGATTAATTAATTGTTAATAGCTGAAAACAAAATGATAGCAATACGATAAAACAAGTATATAGTACAACTTTAATTTTTGAAATAAAACATGTTTTTTCATAATCAACATGAAAGACGGTAAGATTCAATATACACAAGTTAAATAGAGGATAACTTATTGATAAGTTATAGTCCACAAACAAGCAAGCATATTTTAATAAACACACATCACTTACGTAACAGAACAGCAAGTAATAACAAACAACACAGTTTTCGGCTGCTGAGTAGAAGTATTAATAGACACTAAGAACAAGACTATAATTCATATATAAGTGTATAGTATATGATATTCATGAAGTGTATCCATTAGTTCACTGTTAATAAAATGCTAATAATACACCGACTTACCATTTCAATAAATATAAAAATATTCACAGAAGAGTCATGTATAAAATTATACTTCAAGCGTCGTAAAATGAGACCGAAAGTTCATTCGCGTCGTCTCACTCTTCTTAGTCCCTGACACTATGTCCAATCCGTCAGTCGCCACATAACGTATTACAGTTATGGTGAAAATGTTCATACAAAAGAGCTAGGAATTTCATACGCATTACAGTTGCAATATTTGCGACGTTAATCATACAAGTTAAACACAGTTTTACAAAAAACTGGGAAAATATACGAATTAGTGTATACAAGTTAAGTAGATGATGACTACGGTTACTTCAGTCTTAAAAAAAGCGATATAATCCTGTACATGATTATATCAAATAGACATACGGTTCTGTAGTTTTGCGATGCATAAGTTCTTAATAATATTGGGAATATACCTTTGTTCTTTCTTGTTTGTGACGATATAATTAGCCCATGCGAACTAGTTCGATGCGATTGGCTTTGACAGGTATCACAGTTCAGTAAACGTTCACTCAGAGGTACAGAAGTCAGGGTTATCGATAGAACCTACAGGGTGGAAGTTAAGTCCTTATTCCCAGTCCCTTAAAATAAACGTGACGGCAGGACTTTCGGATTGATTTTCAAATGCTGCCATTTAGTAGGACGCTACAATTACAAATATCCTACACTCTGAGCAGAATTTGAATTCGAGCCAAAACGCATACGTAATAAGTCTTTTCCAACTACAACACCTTTCGGAGAGCGTTGCGTGAGAAAAATAAAATTTAAAAATTTATCTAAATACTTAAACAATAAAATAATAATAATAATAAAGAATAAGATGAAAAGTGCAAAACGCAAAATCATTGAGTTGGAACAAATAGTTTTTAACCTTTCAAAATTTTTCAAAAGTTTAATATAAACGATACTCATTCTCACGATAAGAAATTGTGTTCCCTTAAATAATATTTATTCTTGCGTTAGAAGTTATGGCCCTTAATAATGTTCCTCCTTTCGTTGGAAAGGATGTGCATATTATATTTTTGCCCTAATAGAAATATGCACTACATATAATTATTGCAGTCTTTCTGAAACCCCAAATTTGAAGCTAAATGCCAAATTTCTTCTTGTTTTTAATTTTTGCTGTTTGTTACATAAGTAATTTTCGGTAAGTAAAATTATAATCAAACTCTTGTTGTTGTGTTCGGTAAGTAAAATTATAATCAAACTCTTGTAACCAATGTTAATTTTTGGTAACATAAAGTAGCAAAACTAACGCTTAAATCTCATCGTCTTTGGGGCTAATACCTATAGGTGTCTCAATAAACTGACTTAAAACTGTATGAATGATATCACAGGTGGACAACTTCAACCAATTTCGTTTTGTTTTGCTGTAGGATCAATTTTGCTCAATGATATGAAAACACATCACTTTTTGTTCCTTCCTCACAGCTACAAACTTCAAATACTTACTTCATTCTTCTTCTTTGGGCGTAATTGTTATTTAAGTTTGTTTACATTACATTGAAGAATAAGTTGAAAGCATTTTGATCACTCAGAGAAATAATTTCTTTAACTGTATTCCTGGAAATACAGCAAAATTATGCATATTCCTGGTAATTAAAAGTTTCAAAAAAATTGTACGCTAAATCTTGGAAAACTGGATATCGATTTCCAAGGAAAAAAAACGTTCCTTACTATTTTGTCGATGGGCAAGTCATCCGGACGTTCAAACGAGGGCTCAAAAATCGTATGAATCTGATACTCTTCCAACCTAGATACGAGTTGCTGCCATGAAACGCTGCTGGTTTCCATTCCCAAGATGGCTCCTGCAATGTTATTCACCGACAGTTCGATGTCAGAGAACCACACTGCCAAGGAATAATTTTGTTGACGATCACGTTGTTCTGAAAAGAAGTCTTTATTAAAAATAAAGTTTTTATCATAACAATGCAAAATAGTTTCACATCCCGTTTGCATCGTTTGCTTTGAGTTGAGCACAGTTCCTCTTAATCGTTTATGTTAAATTTAAAAATACAACACACCCTGTGTTAAACTCCGTACATGATAACACCCAGTTGTTCTCTAAGATTTACGGATTGAATTACCAGTATTAAACGGTATCATACACTCAGACATTGGAAGATTTTAATTCTACAGATTTGAAAACGCTGAAACACATGAGAACGCACTACGCTGTAATATCTCTGGACTTCTATGTACAGTGATCTCAATCTAAACGATGCATTTGAATGAAAATTATTTTAATATCATTATCATGAATTCAGTTTTAAAATTTTGATTACTGCATCAGTTATATTAAAACAGATGCTAAAAGAGACAAAAAAATGGTCTATTGGCTTTCTTCGATCGCTTCATCTCATAATAAACAAATTTATAACTAAATTTCCAAAAATGTTTCACAATTCTCAGATCAAAAGCAACTAAGCAGAAAAACATACCTGCATTCATGCAGAAATTATAGAACCTTTTAATTTTCCTTAAAGTATGACTTTCTTCTACTGTAGATGGCATTACCAATACTTCTGAAACAAGACAAACAAACTCAAATATAATAAAAAAAATTTATATTATTAGCATAAATTTTAGCAGTTCTAATTTTTTTACCTGCGTAAGTTTATCCTTATTGTTAGAAGAGCTATGCCCAATTACTCGCAGCTCCTGGGCCGCATAGCCAAGTAAAGACGTGTAGCACATAAACTGAGAAAACGGGCATATATTGCAAAGCATGCAAATTTTTCTAGTCTCTTCTTAAAAAAGTAATATTAACTCTTGTCCAGATCATAAGATAAACGTTTGCTGTCGAATTACATTATAACCCAACTCGAAAAGAATTTCAATTTTTAAAGTTTTGGGGTTCATTGCTCCATTTCGGTTTTGAACGTGAAACACTACAAACAGAGGAACACTAAAATACTTAAAACATTTACTATCATTCTAATAAAATTAAATTTGAATATGCAATATAAAATAGAAAATAATATGTGAAATATATTGTAATATATATGTATGCAGAGTTATACAAAGATAAAGCACGAGCCAGTAGAGTAGCGAACATAACTGGCGCCCGGGGCAAAATACCTTTTTGGCGCCCCTCCCCCCGAAAAAATAAATACAGTAATATGATGAAAATCTTGTTTGGAGACCATTTGGCGCTCTTCTGCGAGCAACGCCCGGGGCATCATACACCCCCTTGCCCTCCCCGCTACGCCACTGGCGCGAGATAAGTATAAACTAATCTAATTTATTTATGAATTCACTAAGATGGAATGAAAAGATGATAAAATGTGAAATAAACATTACAACTGGTAATATATGAAATTGACTTAAGTAAATGATAATCCCATACATATATAAGATAAAAAATAGCTAAAATATTCATTTTAACTAGCAGCAACCCATCTCCTTTTTAATTTGGTTATTTTGTAGGGTTTCTCTTATTTTACATAAAAAATTATTTTAAGTTTGATACCTTTCCTGAACTCCTCAAGTTCCCCTCGCATTTCCTCGCCAGGATGTAAATTTAAATTTAAGTGAAGTGAGTATTTAAACGAGTGAATCTCTGAGTTTATTCAGAGCGTGTTTTTGCTACCCAGCGCACGTTTCATTGCTATCTCACTGTTACGCTAGTACACCCTTGGCCATTTCGGATTATCGTCACGCCTGCTAGGTTTTGTTGAGTCAACCTAAGTTAAACGTAACTTAACGTGCTAATCCAGTGCTATTCTATTTTCGATGTGAATTTATTTATATTCTACGTTTAAGTTTCACCACACGTGATCGGTGTTATTGTAAAGCACGAAGTCTGAGCCTTTCTTTTCTGAGTTGAATTAATAAAGGTTTTCACTCTTCTTATGTCCTGGTATTTCATTCACACGTCTGCTAGAATTCGCCAGGTTCATTGTAGGATCTAATTTGGTTTATATGGAATAGAAGAGACAGATCTTACAAGTGGCGCCCGAACTAAAAAACAAAATGTGGTGAATGATGATTCTTCACCACCAGAATTTGGCGATTGGATCTCCTAATCTGCAGTCGCCCTTTAAAAGGGGAAGTATATAAGGTATTTCTCCCGCCTTCTTAGTATGCCTTCGTGGTGTAGTGGTTAGCACGCTCGGCTCATATTCGAAAGGTCCGTGGTTCGAGTCCCGGCGAGGGCATTGCTCATTTTTCATCTTTCCTGCTTCGAAGAAACCGAATATCTCTACAGTTTTTCTTTTTCATCCTAGAAATACTAACTACTCATAATAAATGTTTTCAACACGATTTCATTTCAAAATTAATCATCCTCTTATTATTCTGATGTAAAGCTGCATAATGCTTCAGCTAACGATAATATCAGAATTTGTGACATGAAACTCAGTTTAACCCTTTCAGAAAGGTACTTATGTAACTAGCAACAATTCAAGAACAGGGATTTGTTTTGCTCTGAAGCAGTGGAAAAAAGGTGCAAAGGTTTATGCATCATCATCTGACTTATACACAGTAAATTATTAATTACTTAAAGCAAGAATTTGAAGAAACTGAAAAAAATTACCTTCACATTGAGAAACTAGGAATTACTCGTACTTGGCAATTTTTTAAATAACAGTACCTCTTATTATAACTTTTTGAAACAATACCTCACCTGGCTAAAGATCTCATTCGATAGCGAAGCCGTAAATCTGAAGCTGAAAATATTAACCGTTGTTAAATTGATTTTATGTATCCTAACTTTATTGAATTTAGTAAAATACTAAAAAAATACCAAAAATATTTTCCAATTGGTGACACAAACATCAAATTCGCTTCAAGTGCAATAAAAAATTAAGTAGTATCGTCACCAACTATAACGGGGATTCAGCTATTAACCCACCTTGCTTCTGCTCTGAATGCTGCTTTGAGAATTACGTTGACCAACATCCCAAACACATTTTTACCGGAGATCTTAACGTTATCGAAAACAAAAAGCTTAAAGATTTCATAAAATTAGGCATCAAGTTCAGAATTAACTACAATTCTAGAAAACGCATATGTCTTAAAAAGATTACATAAAACCTTGACCAAGTCATTATTACCTCCAGCTACAATTACAGCCATCCATTCAGTTCTTCTGAACAACGTAAACATCATTTTTACAGAGGCATTAAGAATATCAATAAATTTCAATTCAATCATAAAAGTAGCATCAATTTTAACTACAAGGACCTTAAAAAATATAGAAGGGCTTAAAATACAATTTATTATTACCCCTATTGAGAAAGCTAACAACAGTTTCAGTATTATTTGTAAACAATTCTATAAAAAATTATTAAAAATGAACTAAATAATAAAATTACTTCCCAGATCTCTAAACAACAAGGAAACACACTTATTAATAGATTTAGAGCATTTCACAACAAACTTAAAATTACGAGTAAGCCTTACTATCATAAATTCACCAGTTTGTATGCACAATCAGAATTTCATAAAAATCCAAATGCAAAAACGTGATTGATATTAATTTCACCAAAATTCTCAAAAAATTTATATTGAGGTACAGAAACAATCTAATACTGAATTACATAAGAAATGGATTTTTGATAACGAATTATCAAAAAGTTATTAAAACCGTTAACAAACAATGAATTTGCAATACTAACTGCTATGATTCTGATAACTTGTACATCACCTTGTCACTTAATGAAATTTACAATAGTTTATTAGAGCTTTACGTTCGATTTTTCTATCATTAAAGATATGATTCATTTAAATAATTGGAACTTTGATCTAAAATAACACTTTTCTCAATTTATGAAGTATTAAAATAAAATAATTCTGCAAATTAACGGTATTCATAAGGGCACTAACTATTCAACTGCCATCTGTAACTTTTTTCTCTTCGTTAATGAATGTAATTTTATTAATAATTTCGATAAATTAGAACAGTTCATCTTTACTTACATGGATTTGTACTACATAAATGAACTCACTGCCATTATTAATTGCAATGAAATTTAAAAAACAAGGCATCTATCATAAATGCTTTAAACTCAATAAAACTTACAAAGATGACACCCATTATTTAGGCCTACAATTACAAACACAGCAATATTATTTTATTTGAGAAAAGAAGACTTTTCAGTTTCAAACCTGTTAAACTAATTATTTAGAAATTCAACATCTCCAAAAAAATTATTCCTAACATTGTGATTGATCAAGCCAAAAGAATAAAAACATTTGTAATAACAGTAATGACTTTACGAAAGAGCTTAGTTTATTAATTGAAATACTAAAACATGGTGTAATTCCACATAAATTCATCAGAAACAACTAGCTAAACTAGAGTTGTTAATCTAAAAATTATTTTCACCACTAAACTGCAGTTTTTCATGATAGGTTACACCTAAAACATTATGTCAGTGTTGTCTGGAGGTTCTAAACATAGTTGAATTAGGCATTCCTGTAAAAATTCCTGCACTAGTTCTAATTCTGAATAGACTCTTAAATTATCTATTTCTTTTACTCGCAAATTGGGACTATTTCAGCTTCTAAGTCTCAAAGAAGCTCTCTTGAGTGTGTTTTATATTCTGCAATATTCGGTAATTTATTTTGTTTTCAACCTTTTCTCTCTTTTATGTTACCTGTAATCTGTAACGTTAATCTAAGCTACTGACTCTAAGATTGTTCACGTCCAATAATATTTGGTCACAGTTACTAGTCGCAGCCCTTTCTAGATCATATATCATTTTTATATCACGCATTTTTAATACCACGCGTTATTTATGAATTTATCTTTTTATCTCTAATATTTTATAAATTTCTTCAAAATTATATAAACACTAGCACTTTTTATGAAATTAGAAAATAAATTAATTTTGACATTAAGCACTTCAACTTTTTCGTTCATTGAACTGGACCGAACTGTACTGTAGTGGAACTTAATTTTCTGGTGGGATGCAGGTGGTTGGCATTGTGGCTGCTTTTCGGATTTTTAAGCCAGATACATCATGTTTTTTTTTCCTTTTGTATTTTATTCATTTTTTACAACACAATGTTTAATGCTGCGTTAAAAGTTTAATCAGTTCAAAATCAGTTGTTAATAAGTTCAAAATTTGATATTAATTTAATTATTTAGCATACATTAGAGTTTACACAATTCTTATCCTACTAGTCATGTCGAATTAATTAATTTTCAAGACAATTGTTTCTTCACTATTGTAAGTTTGAGAACTAACTCTTCTATTTTCTATGTTTTTCTAGGTTTTTGTCTCAATTTTTCATGTGAAAAATTACTTGTATTTCTATGGATTTGTTTATTAGACTCGGTCTACTCAAAATTATTTTAGATTTTTTTTAAACTTTTAAGTTTATTTATGGTTTTAATTCTGTAATTTCAATTATTCGTTACTGTAGGGGCTGTTTTATCAATTTTCTGGTGTTTAGATTTCTGTTTCAATCAATTATCTGTCCAATTTCTGTTTACTAAATCCAACGGATATTTATCCATAATATAACTTGATAATTTTCTTCTTTCCATCATAATGTGGTAAATTATAGTAACTTCAGTGAAACAAATCTCAAATAGTGCTAAAATAATAAACGGATTTAAAAATTTTACATCAGATGTTTTATAAATAAAGTTTTAATTGATGCATCTAGAAATGTTTATAATTGTATAGCATTTGCTAATCATTATTATTATTTTGAAATTTTAACATACAGTTCTTATTATAATTGGATTTTAAAAATAAAGCATTATTTTATGAAACTGATTAAAATTTTATAGTGTCGAAAGATTTAATTTTTCATAATTATATTTAATAAAATTAAGCTACGAATTTTATGATTCGTAATTATTTTATTTAGGAAAAGTTATTAAAACATTAATATGACTAATGTATTCTTGAATCATTGTTAGAAAAATCCTTTGACTCAAAATTAAAAATTCTGGAATTATTTTAGAAATGAACTTATTGTTTAATAATTTGAATTTTAGGAATTTTTTATTTATTTTGAGAACGAAATGAATAAAAAATTTAAAAGAAATAATTTTGAATTTGTGTGCAGGAAATGATATAAAATTGTTTTTGATTTATAATATTGAAAATATATACACTACAGTGTTTTCAGGAAAGTAAAACTTGAAATGCTGATCAAAGGAATTTTTCTAATGAATTTATTTCTCACTTCAGGATAGATTTATGTGTATGTAACGCTAACGCTAACGGTCCAAAATCTTCGTTTTCTACAGTAAAACGCAGTTATGATTCAATTGTGTTTTCAGCTGTCATATCAGGGCTTGAAACAAATCCAGTTATTGTTTTAGAAGGAAGAATAAATGGCCGTGACTCCATTGCTCTATGTCTGTTTAAAGAGATTCTATCCATTGAAATGGTGCAGACAGCTTACTACCGATAACTGCATCTTTCAAGGCAATAATGTTCCCATTCTCTGAAGTCATATTGTGTAATGATGGCTTGAAGGCTATGAAAATGAAGTTATCCAACTTCTCTGAGCTGCAAATTGACTTAAATATTATTGAATAATGTAGTCTGAGGTGAAGTACAGACTGAGATCCTGTTTTCCTTGAAGCGTTTCTCATGAAGTTGAAACAGTTTTTCATGAAAGGATGTATAAAACATGTATTATAACTTCAGAATTTGTATGCCTCCATTCCAAGAAGAATTTAAGCAGTTTAGTATGCATGGAAGTTTCCTACATCATAAAAGACAGCTTTACAATGTTTTAGGTACTCCAGTTATTTTGAACAGTACATATATGTATGCTATTCACATGAGAGAAAACGTCTTTATTATGCTCCGCGCAGCTAAAATGTTGAGAATGTTAAATTTTTGCATAAATTAACAGCCTCGATGTGCGTCTCCACTTGAATGCAACCTATCCTTAACATTGAATCGGCAGGAGTGGTCTGGTGTACTGGCCAGCAAGATCGCTACACCTCACTTGCATTGACTGCTTTATTTGGGAGTACGTCAAGGCACTGGTATAATAACCTCGCGTTAATAGTGCTCAGGAACTTGTTTCACATATCGTGGAAGCTGTTGGCGAAGTCCGGGGCACGTCAGGTACTTTCCAGAACATCATCTTCCGTTCGCTGGAGATGTGAGGTTTACATCACAGGCCGTGATTGTAGTTTCGATGTCGTAAAATTTAATTATTTCTTTGTTGTCGGTTTAGTTTTCATTTCTTGGTTTTTGCTGCACTAAGCATAATAAATATTTTATCTCACCCTGTTGAAGTCCATCTTTTCTTGTGTTTTGCATTGTCACTACTGCACCAGGAAAGCGTTTCCGATCATGCATTGCTATGGGATTTTCCTTCATACAAGTGTACTTTATCTCTACTCAAATTTGTAATCGAATTGTTGAAACTATCTGTATATACTAAAGCATATGATCTATATGTTGCTTCATTGCAACAAATGGATTTTATTTTGGAGGCAGGCAATAATGGATGCAAATAAAATATTTTGCAGTTGATCTCTTATAGATTATTACAAATCTACAAAGGCTTGGCCAAAAAATAAAGGTCAATGACGTAACTTAACAGAAGCTCCAGTCTTGCCCAGCACTATTAGAACAGTTACGTAACCCAATGGACTTTTCCTAAGGGAGTATTAAAAGTATACTTTGAACGACAAAATTATTCATAACTTCCAGCATCTTAGTCAAAGGATCAAAGCTGCCATGGCAATGCATAATTCAACAAACTTGAGATTCGGAATAAGAGTTATGTGGGAAGTCTGCCGTGTTACAAATATAGGAAATGACGGAACTGTGAACGAAATCTGTGAACATTTCATAATGTTCTGACGTCTGGATAATTTCAGTCCATGTAATGTTTCCAAGAAATATTTTTTTGACAGCTAGACAGGTTTTTTTTTTTTTTTTTAATTACACTTTGTTGCGACTAATCGTTTAGCCATACATCTAGGATTCTAATTGCTGAAAGCTTGATATAGGGATAAGTTAGATAACATAAACAGCTATGCTAATTCAGCAGTTGATATGCTTTATGAACGTAATATACAACAACACTGTTGGAGACGGCGGCTGCAGACAGACGATTACATAACGGCTCGGCGAAGGTCGACAGAAGAGCTCCGCATTTGATTGGACTATTTTTTCTTATTCTTATTTTTTTCTCTTTAACTGCGAATTAAGCGGGGAAATTCCCTTTTCACTCAGTTATATGTATGCACTTGATAGAGTAATGTAACGTTTTCAGCTTGTGTGAGATATCCATATTAAATCTTTATATTAATAATCCCTGCTGTGATTATTTAATTTGTAACCTGCACGTTGTAGCCCTGAGAGTTGCAACATAGTAAATCTGGCGTCTGCGACAGGTTTCGAAACTGCAATCTTCTGATTCGAATCTCTACTTTATATTTTTGATGAAATACGGATATAAAAGTCTTGAAAGCAAAACGAAAGTTGCTGAGAACAGCGTTTACGGTATGCTGCAACGATATAGCTCAGAAGACCGAAAACAAAAGTTTAAAAAGTGACGAAGTCAGTACGTTGTTTCGGCATATTCAAGACAAATTCACACGTTTGGAAACAACTCAATAAGAAGTTTCGAATTTGTTTCTAAGTGAGGATGCCCTTCAAGATGAATATTCCGAAGATTTTTTTGAAAGCAGAAGAATACCGAGACAAGTTCTGCTTGATTTGTTCGCTGTTAGAAAATGCAAAGAAGGGAAATTCGGTTACGGAAGGAACAACAACCGAGCAAAAAAGGAAATTCAAGCTTCCAAATCTTAAATTGAGGAAATTTAGTGGAGAACCGAAAGACTTTCTTGCTTTTTGGTCCCAGTTTGAGAAAATTCACAACGACCTATCAGTTGTGGATGAAGACAAATTTCAATATATTTTACAATGTGGGGTAGCAGATTCTAAAGCGTCAAGACTGGTAACAAGTTTTCCGCCAACTAAAGAAAACTATTCAAAGGTGATTGCACAACTTAAAGAACGCTTCGGGAGAGATGAACTTTTGGTTCAGATTTATGTACGGGATCTACTTTCCATAGTAATGAAAAATGCTGCTGGTCGGATTAAAGTAGATTTAGCTGAACTTTATGATTTAGTTGAGAGCAAGCTTATGCCACTCGAAAGCCTCGGTAGAACTAAGGAAAAATTTGCAGAATTTTTGGAACCACTTGTTGAGTCCTGTTTTCCCGAGACTGTTCTTCGTGCATGGGAAAGAAGCCGCTCGATGGAAGATAATGCGTCACAGCAAGATAGTGCGCGTTCTTTGGATAAACTTTTGTGCTTTCTTCGAAACGAAGTGCAAAGTGAGGAAATGATTAAGCTCGCTCGTACCGGGTTGGGAGCTTCACGTTCTGCACATTCGCGTCAACATTGTGATGATCCGGGTTGCTCTACAGCAGCTGCCTTGGTAAATGTTCAAGACGATACAGGTAGGCGAAATTTACGTTGTATTTTTTGTGAGAAATCCCACAATTCTGCCGAATGTTTCTCTGCTCGCAAAATGTCTTTAGAAGATAAACGAAAGCTTTTGGTGCAAAAGCGCGCCTGTTTTTGCTGCTTACGAGTTGGACATAGTTCACGGGCATGCAAAAATAAAGTAAAATGTTTAACATGTGATAAATTTCACTATACCATTATGTGCTCAAATGGCGAACCTGTAAAGCCAAATGAAACTGACAGTACTGTTATTTCAAGTAATGTATTCTCTAATCAGTCAACTGTTAATGAAAATGTGTATTTGCAAACACTTGTTTTAAAAAGAGTATTTGAGGGTAGACAACTTACAGTTCGTACGATTTTGGACAGTGGTTCTCAGAAATCTTATCTTTCAGAAAGGGTTATCGCGTTTTCGCAACATCGTCCTAAATCGAAACAAACCATTATACACGGTTTGTTTGGGAGGAGAGAGACAAGTCCTCATTCCCATTTAGTGTTTGATGTTAATTTAAGAAATTTTGGGGGCACTTATGACCATAACTTTGAAGTACTTTCTGAGAACAAAATATGTGGATGTGTTCCAAAAGTAGTTGATCCCAATACCCTAAAAGAATTAAAAGAAAGAAATATTACCTTGTCTGATTTGCAAGCTAAAGAATATGACATTGAATTGCTTTTAGGAGCAGATGCCATTGGGGACATTATTACTGGTAGCTCTCTGAAACTGAACTCTGATGTAACTGTAGTTGAGACTAAATTCGGATACACTGTGATTGGTAAAGTAAACAGCTTATCTAAAGAACCTACTTCAGTTACTATTCCAGCATTACTATAAAATAATTTGTGCAATAATGTAGTTTCGTGCATTGTGCTAATCTTAGCGTAACCGTACTCTGGAATTTAGATGCCATAGGCATAACAGACCCAACTGAAGATGTTAAACGTAAATTTGCTCACTCTGAAACCGTTAAGCAATTTAAATAGAATTTAAATGTTCTTCCTGATGGCCGATATGAATTGCCACTACCCTTTAAATCTGAAATTCTGTTACCTAACAATAAGCCTATGAGTTTTTAAAGACATCAAAGAATGTGTCAACGAATTAATGAGGAAAATCAGTTAGATGACTGTAAGGTAGTTTTTAAGCAATGGGAAGACCTAAAAATAATAGAAAAAGTTCCTGAAACTGAAATTGATAATTTGAGTTATTATTTGCCCCATAGACCAGTTATAAAGCATACTAGCCAGACAATGAAGGTAAGGCCGGTGTTCGACGCTTCAGCCCGAGAGAGAAATCAACCGTCCCTAAATGATTGTTTAAATAGAGGGCCGAATTTAATTGAACTTATACCTGATATAATTGACAGGTTTAGATTGTATTCCGTTGGTTTATCATCCGACATTGAGAAAGCATTTCTTCAGTTAAGTATTATCCCAGAACACAGAGATTATTTGAGGTTTTTTCTTCCAACTCTTGAAGAACCTATGATTTACAGACATTGCAGAGTGGTTTTCGGCGTTTGTTCGTCTCCGTTCCAACTCTCTGCATTGATAGAGCATCTCTTGGATAATTCCCCTGCTGAGTTTGACGATGTGACCCAAAAATTAAAGTATTTGTTTTATGTTGACAATTGTGTCACTGGGGTTCACGATATCAAACAGCAAGAAAATTTTATAGTTAAGGCTACAAAAGTAATGGTTCGGGGATGTTTTAACCTATGAGGTTGGGAAAGTAATGTTTTAAGTCATTGTATTTCACGTAGTTCAGGTATAACTTCTCTTCTTGGAATCTTATGGGATTTGGATAACGATACATTAAAATGTAATCTTAATTATTCAATGGATAATGAGATAAGTAAACGCAATATTTTGGCTATGGTACATAAAATGTTTGATCCGCAGGGGTTTTTTGAGTCCAACTACCTTGTTACCTAAGTTACTATTACAGGAAGCTTGAACTATGAAATTAAAATGGGATGACCCCTTGCCAGATAACATTCAGAAAACTTTTCAGAAGTGGCAGGATGAAATTAAATATCTTGCGAAAATTAGTATTCCACGATATGTAGAGATAAATGAGAATTCAGAGCTGCATCTATTCGTTGATGTACGTAAAAGCTCCTATGGTGCATGTGTCTACATTATAACTGTAACGCCTATGGGAGTCAAAATTCGATTGATCAGAGCCAAATCCAGAGTAGCGCCGTTAAAATCTCTGACAATACCCCGGTTAGAATTGATGGCCTGTTGCATTGGCGTGAGACTGGTTCACTCAGTATACGCCGCCTCAGACTTGCCTGATTTGAAAATTATTGCATGGAGTGATTCTACGGTAGCACTCTGGTGGATTAAAAACCGTGGTGATTGGTCAGTTTTCGTTGCGAATAGAGTAAAAGAAATAAACAGACTGATTCCTTCTCAGTGTTGGCACCATGTACCAGGTGATTTAAATCCGGCAGATATGTTTTCAAGAGGCTGGTGGGAGAGTTTAGTTCGTGTAGTAAAGGAACTGTTGGGAAGGACACTCGGTAACGCGGTTCTTACAACCGAGGAGTTGTACCCAGTATTGTGCGACTGCGAGTCAATAATTAACTCTAGACCTCTTACCTATCTGTCCGAAAATCCGGATGATTTAATCCCACTTTCCCCTGCCATGTTTCTCGTCGAGAATCGTAGCTTAGGTGTTCCGGATGTTGATTTCTGCAATTCAAAAGGTCTTCGAAAAAGGGCTAGACATCGCCAAAAACTGCTTAAGGATTTAAGGCATAGATTTAGGAAAGAATATTTAGGCCTTCTGGTCCAAAATAAGAAGGATCCATCGTCAGAGCTACGATTGGGTGAAATTGTACTAATAGGAGATGACGTAAAAAAACGGATGCATTGGCCTTTAGCTAAGGTCATTCGACTAATTACTGGGAAAGATGGCAAGGTGAGAACTGTAGAACTGAAGACTCAAGCTGGTACGCTGCTTCGTCCATTCAGCGAATCTCTCCACTGGAAGTGCAGTTAACGGACACACCCACTAATCCCATAAACGATAACTCTTTTACTAATCCTATTTCTTCTATTTCTAGTGATGAGCATTCAGACTCTAATGACTCTAGCAACATCCTGCAAGGTGCTAAAGTGTCAAGATTTGGACGTGTGATCAAGTGCCTCAGAAATTGGATCTCTTCGACCAGGTACTGTATGTCTTTGAGCCAACCTGAAGTCGACTCAAAGAGGGGGAGAATGTTGGAGACGGCGGCTGCAGACAGACGATTACATAACGGCTCGGCGAAGGTCGACAGAAGAGCCCCGCATTTGATTGGACTATTTTTTCTTATTCTTATTTTTTCCCTTTAACTGCGAATTAAGCGGGGAAATTCCCTTTTCACTCAGTTATATGTATGCACTTGATAGAGTAATGTAACGTTTTCAGCTTGTGTGCGTTATCCATATTAAATCTTTATATTAATAATCCCTGCTGTGATTATTTTATTTGTAACCTGCACGTTGTAGCCCTGAGAGTTGCAACAAACACATTAAAAAATTACTAGAAAATATAGAAGCTTGAAATTTTACTGTCTATATCCCGCAGGATAGTAACTTCAGCCTCCTGGATTGGTGAATAGTAGTTACGTGTATAAGGAACAGATTTGAATGTCTGATAATTTCCGCAGGCGTATTCGTAAAAATCCTTGCAAGGATCAATTTGATGCTTCATAATTTTCATCATTCTTGTTCCTGCAACAAAGGAAAAAAAAATTACAGTTTTTAATTTGATACTTTTATTTATTTATAATTTTATTTTTTTGCAATTGTGATTTAAAGCCAAACTTCAGAATAAAATCTGGAGCAATAAATATCTTCTATTTCATAAATAATTTTCTAAACTGTTAGTAAAATATATGCGCACATCTTTCTGGATAGAAATGTTTCATCACAGCAAAGGAAGCTAATGAAAATCAGTGTTTTTTCCTTTCGTAATGTAAATTTACAGAGTACCAAATTGCATTATGAAAGGAAAATTATTTGTCTTTCACCTAACTACGAATACAGGGTAAATTTGAACAAGAGGGCAAAATTTTAGACGGTGGTAGAAGGCAGCTGTATGAGCAATATTCGTCCTAGAATGTATGGTCGGAATGGAAGTCAACATTTAACATTTAAAGAATGAGAGGAGATACTTCAGAAAATATTTTATTAACAGAACATGCTCATAGAAATTGTTCAAAAGACCTTCAGCCATGCAGACTTCACACCAGTTTGATAGGGATCGACGCACATTTCGCGAAGACACAAGTCATTTTAAGAGTATCGCCGACAACAACGGCGATCTTGGCGACTAGATCCATATTGATTTCAATGGGCCACTCGTAGATTAGGTTTTCCATATGGCCCTACGGAAAAAAGTTCAAACGCGGGAGATCCGGTGTTCTTGGTGGCCAAGCTATGGGATCACCTCGACCAATCCATTGTCCTGGAAATTTCGTGGTTCGTATGATCAGCAATCCTCTCGATAATCCACGGTAGAAAATGCCGTTGGATACGAGGACCGACCTTTTTATACCATTTATTTACAATGCCACCTAGTAGTTGCCGTTTGCCTTCCGACCATGCATTCTATGACGAATATTGCTCATTTAGGTGCCTTCTGTCACCCCCTAAAGTTTTACCCACTTGTTCCTGTATAAGAATTCCTAAGGGTGGTTTCAGAGGCGCTGTGGCTAGCGCATTGCGCAGCAGCACCACAGGTCCGGGGTTCGATTCCCGGGCTGGGCAAAGTCGATTCAGCCTTTCATCCCTTGGTTTCCATCACTTGGGTCGATAAAATGAGTACCAAGTTCGCTTGGGGACTAAACACTGGGGGGGGGGGGTCCTGCGACAAGTTGACCACTTGTTCAGCGCTTATGTTTACGCACCCCGGGGACGGTCAAGAAAGCAGATTTTCGGGCACTGCAGACCTTGGCCAATTAGGGCTCTTACGCCACTGAATAGTAGTAGTAAAGGTGGTTTCAAGCATAAATAATTAATGCGCAATCTGTTCTTTTCAGTGAGCTTTTAGAGATAATCCAGTGATTTTTGTATGCCTTCTGTAAAATCCAGCTAAATTGCTATATGATTGGATTTTTCTTCAATAGCAAAACAACATGTCCAAAGTTTTGAAACTGTTTAGAATGATGAAATCTAAAGGAGATCTTTATTAGCATTACGGCTAATTTAAGAAATTTCGGAGTACTCGAAAAGACATGTTTTAGAACCTCCACCTGGTTCCTTTCCAAATTTTGTATTCTATGAGTTCAGAATATTACAAGATTTATAATCAACAATTATCTAATTTCGAAAACAAAAATTATAGCCGCTTATGCACCTTTTTTAATATATATTAACAATTTTCAAAATAGTGCAGATTTTCATTTTCCGATAGAGAAAGACAAGCTTACAAGAAACATTATAAATTTCTCAAGAGCTGACATTTTATATATGTTACTAAATTATGAACAACGAATTTTATTAATAACAGAGAAAATAACTTTCTACTTGAATATACAAAAAAAATGTAAGGAATTTTTTATTTTATAATAGAGAAATTTTTTATGTTACTAGTTTGCAGTAGTTTCAAATAAGTCATTGCTCAGATAATTCACAAATTCAGTTTTTAAGTTATTCCAAGTTAGTTTTTCAATTAATAAAGTTCATTATTCATTCCCAAAAATGTACACTTCAAATTTTAATTTTTTGGAATTGTGATATTCCTTGAGAGTACAGTTTAACATGTACCGATCAAGTTATGATAGTGCTAAAATCTCAGACTGAAAATGTGATTCCCGTGACAGCAAAGAGAAAGTCATTGCTAATCATTGCTGGCCCCTTAATCATGCTTTTGATTTTAGGTCAGCTAAATTTGTTCAAAAGACTTCTTGAGTTTGTGAATTAAATATCGTAGAAACCCTTCATATTCACCAAAATCTATAAGATACATTAATCAAAATTAATCCGAGTCTAGTTTTTCTCAGTGCTTCTTAATCTCAGTTGTCTGTATCTTTTACATTCTATTTCTCCCAAGAGATGGTTCCCTACTGATTCAATTTGCTTTATTTTTTTTAATGAAACCCCTTCCACAGCTACAGCGTATAAAATTAATTTTTTTGGACTTTTTATCTGCTCAGTAAACTGCTCCTAACATCACATACTGCTTCTTCTTTGATGGGCGAGTTGAAGTTTTCATATCAAATGGTGAAAATGTGACTTTCATATCACTTAGTGCTGGCCGTGGTTTCGGCCTCTTCTGTCCAAATTAGAAGGTCAAACTCAGCTCCCCCTTCAGTCCTCCAGGCACTACTTGGACCACCGCCTACAAGCACAGTTCTCAAGCTCCACTTCAGTCTTCCACAATGCAGATCATGTTTATTTCTTTAAAAGCAATGCGCAACAGTATTATCTCGTAGTTCTTTTAAGAGGTTTATAAAACCAACGCTCTTCTAAGATTAAATTTTCCCCAGACGTAATATTTGATACTGATATGCATCTCCTCCATGTAATGCTATCAACTGTGCTGAAGTTCATTGAAGTACTTCCATTTTTGGATGATTAACGCCGGATGAACCATTGGAAAAGCATCTTTCGACAGTTGAATAATCAAGAGTGCGGCTCTGTGACTGCAGTATAGTCTTTGTTTGTTAGTATTCTTGACAAACCAGCTAGGTTAGAAAACAGCAATACTGCTGAGATCGATTTTCTATTTCTTTTCATGCATTTCTAGGAGAACACTATTTTAAAGACTAATGTATGATTTTTGATATTAACTTTTGTGTTATTCTTTTCAATATAAAACTTTCATTGACAATCAGATGGATCTGCTTCGTAAATATTCAAAATGCAAAATTATCTCGTAAGCTGTGTAAAAATTCGCCAGTGTTTAAGATGGAACGCAAAAAGCAGCAATCCACTTTCTATCCTAATCTGCAAGTTTTATAATTTGTGCTTCAGTTTTGTTTGGTGAAATGTCTCAAACATTAGGATTCTAATTCATACCAAAATATAAAGACGATTTTTTGCAAGGAATAAGCAGCCAAAAGACTAAATTAAAGGATAATTTTAGTGGAATATTCTGGCAACAAAATACATGTTTACTCCAAATTTAGTTTGACAAGCTTTGTGCAATTTCTTGATCATATCGTAACTGATAAATAATGATGGTTGAAATGTGATATCGCAACAAATTAATGATTGCCATCTATGGCTGTGATGATGGAATAATTGTATAATGTGCGCGAAGACTGATTGCGACCATCATCAAATGCACTTCGGAAAGATTAATAAAAGTTTTATGGATCTTCATGTAGCTGCGAATAATTGTATTTCATATGTTAAGTCGAAACATAGTTATATTCTAAATTATTGTGGTTTTTATTTAAGATTGTAAAAAAAGGTATTGAAATAGAGAAAAATATTTGGTATTTCTATATTTCAATCTTTGTCTTGCCTCAGAAAAATAATAGCGCTTTCAAAACTGCCCTACAAGTACTTACTTAATGAAATATGTATAAAAAATACATATATATGTAAAATATAAAAAATACGATGGCTTTGCTCTACGTGAACACGCAACCTCCAATTAACTTTCCGCAATTTTGGATCTTCCCCCTAAACCAGCACTTTCCAGAACATTCTAGTCTATTATACGTAACCGCTACTATAAATGACGAATGCGCGCCATGTATCGACACAACAACAGAAGCTCCTCTCCTCCTGCGCTACCAAACCTCGCTGCTGCTTTTCTGCCTTTCTTTGTTCAAAGTATGACGCATTAAATTTAAAGTAATCTTATTTAGTGACGAATATTGATCTGCTTCTTGAATTGAAATAAAGCATGGAGCTATTAACTTAAATCCTATTCTGTCGTTATTTGATGTCGCCTTGACACTCAGCCACAGCAATGCCAAGCTTCGTCGTTCATGTGCCACGACTGCTGCAAAATATCACATATACATATGTGAGCAAAATAAAAACTTTATTTTATTTATACACTCGTCATGGCTGTGATGTAATACCAATAATGTGTCTAATTCATTCTCAATTGGAAAATTTTTCCTTTAACTTATACCTAATTTCGTAATGTTTTATTAACTAAAATTAAACGTCAAAGCATTAAATTATTCGAAGACAGTGCTTAGAAATACTTTAATCAGCTGAAAAGTGTTACATTAGGGAAACACTTTTAAGCTGATTAAAACATTTCTAAGCACTGTCTTTGAATCATTTTCACTTCTGAAAAACGCACTCTAAAATTAAAATAAAAACAAGAAAAATGGTATCCATGGAGAGAAAATTATCTGACCATAACAAAATTTCATGTGTGGATACCTTTTGATCGAACAAGTAAATGATTAAATTTTAGTAGCCCATGAATACCTGTAGCTACAGAGCATCACAAATTAGCATTCGGATGGTGGATAAAAGTGCATATTTTAATTGTAAGGCGTAAGTTCCATTATAATTTGATTCTTCTACTAAATTCGACAGCATCAGTGCCTCGAAAATGGGTTTACGCGTACCATGAGCATGCAACACCAATTCAGAGCAGATTGTGTAGTCGGGTTAAGAGAAGCAAGGCGGTCAAATCGAAGAATCGGTCGACATTTGCATCGCATCGATCCTGCATTCTACAACTTTGGAAAAAATGGATGAACCTCGTCAAGAAAGCAGTGTTCTGTCTAGGGAGACGACAGAACGTAAGGGAAAAGTGATCGAACTGAGCCGCAATGAGCAGTTACGAGAAGTGTGGAAACATCCAGGACGCAGACTTGACTGTTGCCCATCATGCAACCCCACAGCAGGGAATTATACTCTGAGGTACAGTTTCATTTGACAGCCGAATTCCTTTGGTTGTCCTCCTTAACGTTCTCACAGCAAGACATCTAGAATATTCTACAATCCATTATTTTGCCTTGTTTGCAAACCATCCTCGGCTTGTATTCCAACAGGATAATGTCCTGGCCCATATATGGCAGTCATTCCTACTAATTTTTTCGTACTCGTCAAATACCTCCATGGCCAGCTAGATGTCCAAGTCTCCTCCATTTGGAGGAGGTATTATCTCTAAACACTTCATCGGTCGGTCCCATATTTCTCTCATTGGTTCATCCTTGGTCTTCTTGGTGTCTCTTTGGTCCAGTTGCTTTAGCAAACCGTGTGAAGCTTGATGAGTCAGATGAGATATTTTAATCCAAAACACGCTTTCAATTTTATGAATACCGCCTTATCATGCCTAAACTGTGCGACCTCGCCATTGAATGCATTTTCATCAAAAAATACCTCATCATTATACAGTGATATAATTTTTGTACTGAACTCAAGTTATTCTGTGATTAGAGTAAAAGAAGGTTTCAAATAGTACTCGACTATTTATTACAAAAAAAATTGTCAAAGCGCCAGTCTCCATCTTTTGAAGATTACTATATATATAAAAGAGGATATTCAGAAAAAAGGTTGATTTTTAATTCTTCGGCTGCTCCTTGATAACTACCAAAATCATATCAAGATCCTTTTTCCCTTTTATCCTTCTCCAGTCTTTTATGAAAAGATTTATTTTTATTTTTATTTTATTGTCGAGTGCTTATGAAAGGTTTTATTTTTATTTTATTTGAATTTGATCTTCGTGATGTAGTGAATATGTTTTTATACCTTTTCTCATGTAATCTTTAATAGTTTACGTTAACTGCAGCAGCAACAAGCACAGTTTTAATGAATTTTTATTTTTTTTATTTTTGTATGTTCTTTAATGCTGAATCATATATATAGATATATACAGGCAATATTATAAAGTTATTATTTAAAACCTATTATTTTATGTTCAGATAGATAACAAATAGTGATACATAATCATATTACCTATATGAATGCAACCTTTAGTATAGCAAAAGTTTTCCTCGCATGTTTCATCCAAAAGTTTATCTGTAATAAAATTTGATTTTACAATTAATATCAAAAAATAATAGAATAAAATTCAATAAATCAAATGTGGTTTTACGGAATACTAATAATCAAGGTCCGTGATATATTTTAATACGAATTTTACGAGTAAACGGCTGTTTATCGCCGGTCTTCATTTGCAAACAAAGTTGTTAATAGCTCTACGCGCCTTTATGCAATGAATCTAAAAAGTTTCAGTTTTGGTTTCGAGTGTGATGTATATTTAAAATAACTATAACTGTAATGGCGCTCATGCTATGCGATTCCGTTGTTGTGATGCACGTGTTACTGTGCTAGCTGAATGTCATGTAAACTGTTTAAAATTGTAATTACAAAATTTTTGAATTTTTGAGATGTACTCATTAGTTGAGTCTACTTTGAAAGTATAGAAGTTATTAAGTTTAACAAACTAAACAAGAAGTTACAGCGAGTAAAGCAAAGAAAGGTCTGAGAGAGATATAAAGAGATAATTTTAACTAACTGAATATAAAGATGCAGAAATTTTTAAATACTTGTAAATAATGGCGTATGTTTCATAAAGTAGTAAACAGAATGAAGTATAGTGTTTATTTCAATCAACAAACAGCAACTACTGATACCTATCGTGCATTATTCACATCACTGGCTAGGCAGATTTCTCACATTTATTTTTAATCATTTCCTGGGAATAGCTGACACGAATATAATGTAGTGGGGTATTTATTGAAAACGAGACAGTTGCTAGAAGACTGTGCCATAAATAGCTATCTAAGTGTGCCGAAATACATCGTTAACTGAGATGAAAAGAGGCCGTATATCTAAACTTATAACTCGAAAGCGCTGCCATTCCAAGCCGTACCATGTACAGTCTTGACAGTCATGTACCATCCTGAATGTACAGCGCGCTAAAATGCACTCAAAATCACAAGTGTGAGAAGAATAAATGTCATACATAAAGATACCAGAACCGTAAAATCTGCTTCAAATAAAATTATTAAATTATTTTTTATATTTTTGTCCATCGTTAATTTATGGCATATTGTGGCATCAAAAAGTAATACCTGTGAATAAACACTCATTTAAAAGAAAGTTTTTTTTTTTTTTTTTTTATTTACCATCCATTCAAAGTTACAGCAAGAGTTTCGATTCCACGAATATAATAGTTTGCAAGTAATTATCGCATTTCATCTATGCGTGTTGTTATATTTTAAGCGGTTAGAATGACTAGCCAGCAACTGAAAGATTCATCATTAGAATCCATTCAAGGGTCCATTTGGTATCACACGTTTCCTTCTTCGTAGGTGCCTAGTAGTTTCTACTGTTACTCCCGAAGTAAAATACAACGCTGATGGAACGGGACAGCTTCCGTCCTAATGCGGCCTAATAGGGCGCCTATCGGAATTAAGTGCCGCCCCGGCCTTGATCAATCCACAATGTTGCGACCCCACAAAGCAAGGGCAGACAAGGCAGTACCAGTACGGTCCCTGCCGAGCCTTACTCTGTCCCGAGAGCCCTCAGGCCTTCTGTGAAGTCTATTATTATGTCCCTGTGGTTGAGACTGCCTAGGTACAGATCCTAACCAGTACTTCCCAGGCGTTCGCCTGAGTCAACCCCCGGAGGGGGCGAACTAAAATACAGAGGGCATTAATTCTATATCTACTGCAATATTAATTCATTTAGTCTCGTAATAAATCATCTGTATTCGCTCGACTAGAGAGAGTGCCTTGCTTGCCTAGCAAAGAGCTGATTTTCCACATTTCCTATTATAGAAAAGGAAACGTTCTATATGATTTAAGGAAAGATTGCCTATCATATAGTAACTTTGGACCAATGATCCGCAGAGTGTCTCAAAACAAACTCTGCGTATAAACTTTGAAGTAAAGCAGAACATTGGGGCGAAGTGTATTTACACTACTCGACATTGAAAATGCAACACCAAGAAGGAGTGGTCAGAAAGTGATGAAATTTGGAAAAAAGACAGAAATAGCAAGCAGCAATAAGTGATCTTTATTTCAAAATGATAGTCAGAATACAGAGCGAGAACAGCGTCGGCTCAGTAGGATGTAGGGCCACCGCGGACACCGATGCACGAAGAAACATGTCTAGGCATAGAGTCAATAAGAGTGAGGATGATGCCCTGAGGGATGGGTCTCCATTCCCTTTCAACCATTTGCCACAGTTCATCTTCTGAACGAGGCAGGGGCAGAGTCTGCAAACGGCGTCCAATCACATCCCATACATGTTCGATTGGTGACAGGTCTGGAGAGTACGGTGGCCAAGAAAGCATCTGTATACCTTGCAGAGCATGTTGGCAGATGCGAGCACTGTGTGGTCGGGCGTTATCATGCTGAAAAATTGCATTAGGCAGCCCCTGAAGGTAGGGTATTGCCACCGGCGGCAGTACTTTATCCAAGTATCGTTGGGCCGTCATAGTGCCCTGAATACGAACTAGAGGTGACCTGGAATCGTAGGCAATAAGGCAATAACGCCCCAAACCATTATGCCACATTGTCGCGCGGTGGGACGTTCCACACCGCGCGACAACGTGGTTGCCGGATTAGATTTGTCTCCATGTCGACACTACGCACGTAGGCGGCGACTGTCACTGGATAAACAGAAGCGTGACTCATCTGAGAACACTACGTTTCGCCATTCTGTCATCCACATCGCTCCAGTCCGGCACCACTCTAAACGTTGGCGTCCATGCTGTGGTGTCAATGGCAGTTTTCTTAACGGACGCCGTGAGTGCAGGCCACGTTCAACCAAATGGTTCTGGTCGACATGGGGCTATCCAGAGTATCTTGCACATGCTGTAGAATCGCGGTACAAGTGACTTGCGGGACCTCCACAGCTTGACGGCGGATGCGTCGATCGACGCGTGCTGACATCACTCTGGCTAAACCTGCACCTCTCCTTCTTCCCACATTTTCTTGTGCCAACCATGTTCACCATAGTCGATGCACTGTGTTCGCATCCATGTGGGTATCAGCTGCGATTTGACGTAAGGACCAACCCGCTCTTCTCAGTCCGATCACCATACCCCTCGTAAAATCGTCTATCTGCTGGAAGTGCCTTCGTTGAAGGCGGCCTGGCATTCTCTCCTATTACACGTATCCTCCAGGACAAAAACCAACTTTCTTCGATAATTCGTCTGGCAGAAATAACGACACGAATATTGCCCATTCTGCACGTTCCTTTCCTTATGTCTTACTTCACGTGCGTCGGAGAGCTGCGCATTTCACATCATTCGCATAACTCAGTGACGTGCGTCTACTCTAAAATTTTTATAAAGTTCTGACCACTCCTTGTTGTTGCAATGTCAATGTCGAGCAGTGTATTTGGGAAAGCAGAACCATAAGCGAGATGTGGATGATCTGTAGGATCACCAGCGCTGTAGATCAGTAACTGCGATTTCTACCTTATAACTTACGACGACAAACAAAGAACAAACGTCGTTTTACATTAAGCCATACATTACATTTACATATCGGTTTTACATTACATTTACATATCGGCACCTAGAATTCCAACATCGTTTGGAGAATATGCACCGTTTTTCGAACGCAAAATGATGCATGTTTAGCTTTGCTCCAAGTACCGAGCCTTGGAGTACAGAGCCATCTATCCGTTTCGGGTCTGATGTTCTCTATGTCCCACCTTTCGTCTCCACCTTGAATTTTGAGACATATGTGACGAAAATGTAACTTATAGAATAAAAATACACTTTCATGCAAAGCTGATTTCACATACCCCTAAAATATATAAGACGAACTGAATTTTTTTCCAAAAAAATTATCAGTTTAGAATACTCATATCCATACAACTTAAGATATTTAAAATTTAAGATAAGAAATAAAAGGCAAAGTATTTTTATCACCATGAAATGTGTATAAATGTTTGAAGCATTAATTTATTACATGCATAATTTTGATTTAAATTTCTTACGTGAAAAATTCAAATCAAGTAGGATATGAACTACATACCTGCGCTGCTTGACTGGAATGACAAAATCTCTTCGGACGGGTTATCGTCAGCTAATACGAAAAAATATATACACAGGCATTATACTTTCTGAGAGGCTACATTTGCAAATTAAATTACATAGACGACATTCATATCTTAAAGATCATGCATATGGTTATGCTAAGTGCTTTTATGATACCTTGATGTTGAAAATACTACTTTAATATCACTAAAAATACTTTTTATCAAGTAATCAATTCAAACGCAACTAAAATATGCATATGTAAAGAAAAATGCATTTCTTCCTCTTTTTTTTTCCGCTTTCAGTAGAAAAAATGCAACCACAATGTAACACACGGACTTGTTTACGTGGAATAACACTTGCATACCCACGAAACATGAAACAAAATATCGTGGAAATCTTGTATTGGTGAAAAAAGCATGGACTTGCACCACACTTCGGTTATGATGCGTAACTGGCTTAGTAGTCGTAGGTCGCTTTTAGTGAACGCTTTTAATTGAACACCCTAGAAAAGTAGTCGCTTTTAATTGAACACCCTAGAAAGTAGGGTAGTGGTCGCTTTTAATTGAACACCCTAGAAAAGCCAGAAAGAGGTTCTGTCATACGTATTTCCTTAATACCATAACCAAGTGCTTTTCGAGGGGACTTTTGGTGGACAACTGCATTTCTCCTTCCACGAGTTTAGATCTCTCCCTTCATTTTTCAGCAAGCATTGTGAAAGGTTAGGGTGCATGATGAAAATGGACGTCGCTATTCATAAAGATAAACGAATTTTTAAAATCTCTATGAAAATTCCTTAAGGAACATGTAATTAATTACCTCTTGACCATAATGCTGAAAGTTAGTAATTCTTTTCCTCAAAAGCAATAATTCTTTCACCAATCATTATCTCTCTCTATATGTTCTCGTATAACTCATGTTTGCCATCGTGAACTTAAATATTTTTTCGTCGAAACAGGTGGTACAAAGATTGATATGACAAACCAAATCTGATTTTGCCCATGAAAAAAATGTGCCTTATTGTTTTT
Organism: Stegodyphus dumicola; assembly: GCF_044657685.1. Taxonomy (NCBI): domain Eukaryota; kingdom Metazoa; phylum Arthropoda; class Arachnida; order Araneae; family Eresidae; genus Stegodyphus; species Stegodyphus dumicola. Next base: position 181,852,771 of record NC_140768.1, read on the forward strand.
TAGTGCAGCTAGGTATTCATCATACCGTCAAATAGCTGCTAGCTTTGAGTATTAGTATCAGAGCTGCACGGGTGCTGCGAGCATGTAAGGTAATTCAAATGCCTTATTTTATTAAGGTGTTAGTTGTTATGTTGCAGGTATCACTTTGCCCTTGCAGCCATATAAAACTTATATCAGTTGAAGTTTTCACAGTAAACAATTACATATATTATTATAGTTAATACACTTTCCGATACTTTCGCAACTATGCGGAATGGATAACGTCAGCAGAGTTCAACCAATAACGGTACACATCCAACTCTTAAGATGCATTTTTATCTATGGCATCAGTATTAAATTTGTTTATGACGTCAGTATATTTCTATATATAGCTTCCAAATACCATAAATAATTCTTTTCTTATTCACATATTTAAATCTGAGTTTAGTTTAAAAGGGAGAACAACCATTTATAATTTTTTTAAGGAGTCTTGATAAAACAATCCATAACCAGTACTTAGAATTAATTAAAAAAATGGATGGATGGATTATTCAGTTATGGCAAAGCACACGAGAGCTATCTGCCTAAAAGGAGGGATGCCTTTCTTGGAAGACTTTCTAAGGGAAACTGGCTCGTATACACGTTATACATGGAGAAAACCACGAAAACGCCCATGCAGCCAGCCCGTTCGCGGGATTCGAACCTCGGACCGAATTACCAGTGTTCAGCGTCTTTACTGCTCTGCCGCCAATTAAAAAATGGAATTTCCTTTAAATCATTAAGCATTGCTTATTATCAGCATGAAAGATTAATCACTTATCAACTGTTAACAGAGCTTAATTTTCAGCTTCAATTTAAAGTAGTTTTAGAAGAATTTTAGCTTATCTATTTAATTCAATTTTCCAAACCGTTTAAATAATTTCAGAATCCTGCATTGGAATCTGTAACTAGAAATACAATCGACGCGTATTCGAGAGGTCCAGGATTCGAGTCCTGGAGAGGCACTGCATATTTTTCATCTCTTTTGCTCCCCCCCCCAAAAAAACCCTTAATGACTTTACACTCTTACAATATCTTAACTATTTCGATAAACTGTCATAAAATATAGATATATAATTCTCCATTTTTTCAGGGTAATTATTATAGACGTAATTTTTATTAAGTTTTCGAACTTAGATACAATCTTAAAATAAACTGCTATTGAGATAAATTTATAACAAGTTGCAAATTTTATCATAGAAAGCTTTAAATTAATTTTATCATTTTGTAGAGACGTTAGGTATTTTGGAAGCAGGAAAGATGAAAAATATGTAACGCCTTCGCCGGAAATCGAACTATGGATCTCTGGAATACGCGCCCAGCGTGCAGACCACCACATCACGAAGGCATGCCAAGAAGGTGGGAGAAATACTTTATAATTTTATTGTCTCTATTTTATGGATTAATAACTTTTATGGATGGATTAATAACTCTCTTTAAGTGCTTTATAACATTTTGGCAACTGTTATTGTAAATCAGCACGCATGACAGGTTTTCTAAAATGTTTATTTAAAAACTGAATAATTTTTCCTCCGTTTTTATCGACAGCTCGGCAACAAAGAAGCTCAGCACTTCAATGTTCTTAGTCTAAGAAATATATTTCAAATAAATTTAATATTACTAATTTTACATAAATTTTACATGTAGTTATTCTACGAGTAATTTTAGTACTTACGTATCATCCATCGATAGTGAAAGCTGGCTACCATCGAATATGAAAGATATTGGAGAATTTTCTGGTGATGATCGAACCCTGTTTAGATTTCTGTGGGTACAAACTTCCCGCGGATGATTGTTCCGATGTATTACTGCATGTCGGCCATATTTAGCAGTTTTGTTCCCCCCCCCTTTCAACAGATTTTAATTCTTTCGACTAGCTGTAGCTGGAATGAATAAATGAATCGCAGTTCGGTCAGAAACGACGAAAATCAATCAGGGTTACATCACACAAAAGCACAGATGCTATGAGTATGTTATGACGACATGCTTATCCATAATGAATGCTAAATTGCTCTGGTCGGGCTTTCATTCGACTAGATAATACGAAAGTACCAAAATTTTTAAATAACTGTTTAATTTTAATCGCCCCAAAATTTAAATTTTTTGCATCTTAAACTTAATTTGAGTAAATGTCTAAACATAGTAAAGCTTTAAAAAAATGAAAAGTTGAGGAATGTATTATTACACTATTTAAATGCGTATTTTTACGCTATGTATAATTTATTGCCAGGTATGATTTCTAAAAACTGACTTACATGGGGCAGAATTACGAAGAACAATTAAGCAGATGATAGTAACCAAGACTGTACCAATGACTGCCAGGAGATACGATACTTTGCTGCTGCTGATTGGTGAAACTGATCGTGATCCCCTGAAATTCATAAAATCAAAAATTTAAGAATTGATTTACATAGCTAGTGATCCGATTGTAATAAAAGTTGATCATACGTACTATTGCGTCTAACTGCGTATTATTGAGGATGGTACTCGTCGGTTTCGCCGGCGACCAGTGATTGATCGCTTAGTTTGACGGCATTTATCACCAGACCATACAGTAAATCCAAAACTATAGCCTACGTCTTCTCGAGTTAAAAATCAAACTCAAAATCAAGCTGTAAAAACTTTTTTATAAAGCCATTTTTCTTCCGTTTGTGGGAAACCTTTTTTGGGGAGGAGGGAAGGTGGATGCAAGATGATGACGTTTTAAATTTACCATCAAGTGGAAATCAAGCTGTTGCATTCTTCCAAGAAAGGAGTATTAATTATATCGTCTTCCCGCGTAATTTTTTATTTAATTTAATGGCGGGCACTTGCCTATTCAGTATTGGCCACACTTAAGGCTAGAAGTGGTGGCCATTTTATTGTGAAGGCACGAATAGAGCATAAAATTAAATTATATACTGCCACGAAAGCCATATGGAGATGCACTGTGAGAAAAATCCAGAAAAAGAAAGGATTTAGCATCGGCAATCAACAATCGTATACACCATTACCGGATGCGTAATGGCAAACCGCACATTGAGTTGATCAATGCTAAACGAATTTCGCTTATTGCGCATGCCCAAAAGACAATTTGACAGTTACGACTTTGGCGCATTTTTAAAAGAAGATAAATACAGTATAGGGTTTATATTGTGTTATCTTGTACGTAAACAGTTCGAGGTTTTAAAACGTGTCAGGTTGTAAGCTACTTCATTACTTGGAGTGTAAATGTCGAATTGTAAACTACCCAAATTTTCTTTTAAAAAGGATTGCAAAACAGGAAACATTACAAGATATTAGCTGATTATACTTCTGAGGAATAAAAACAATTATTTACTATACGTTCCATTCATATATACTTTAACAAATTAAGGATTAAATCTACTTTAAATTACTGAATTAAAGGTTAAATAAATTATTGTAAGTAAATGAAATAGACTGTTGCAATTGTAAACAGTCGATAAGACCTACATGACTAACAACAGGCTTGTGTAGGGTTGCTTATGCTTAGTCGCCAGTATTTCTCCCACGCCAGCGGTACACCATTGAGCATGCGCAATAAGCGAAATTCGTTAACATTGATCAACTCTCAATGTGCGGTTTGCCATTAAGCTTACCGGATTCGCTCGGTATAAACTGCTCGTAAGACTCACTAATAACTTGAATCGTTCCAGACGAGCTCACGGGGTGACAACGTGAAGGTCATAATAAGCATATTAGCTAATACTGCCGATTTATGAGTACCTGAAAAATAAATCACAGCTTCTTTAAGCAGGAATTTGCGTTTTTGGAAATAAATTAAAATAAGTTCTATTGGCACTTGGGTAAGCGATAAAACTGAGAAGTAGTACCTAGAGGATTTCCAGCGTCATTTTTATATTAAATTTTCATTTGAAACGTAGTCAGGCTAAAATTGCATTCGATCATTCGTTCGTTTGGAGGTGGGAGTAACTTGCAGCCTGAAAATTTAAGATGACAGGTTGATACCTAGAAAAAAAACTTTACCAAGAATTTTTTTAAATTATAAAAAAATATGCAATTATTTCATTTCTGTTCTTAAATAAATCCTCTTCTTAATTTGCCCACATGTGAAATTAACCATAAAAATTCAGAAAAGCAAATGAAAAATCTCAAAAAAAAATAAAACTCAACTCGGGTTTCAATGTTAAAAGATTCACTGTTTGTTGTCCGTTGCCTTATTGAATGAAAAATGAAAGAAACAACAAAATTATCAAACAAATTATCCTTTAAAAAAATTTAAAAATAAGAATATAATATATACTACTAATACTCAGAAATTTTTCCATTCGGCTACGGTCAGATTCAATAATTATATATTTTAATAAGGAAAACTGAATTCTTTAACAGCCCAGATTTGAATCGGGAGCAGCTGCATTGATTTATTTTTTCCGTCAGATAATAATCTGGTGTACCTTTGAAAACTGCGGTAGTTTAAAAACCTCGTAGACAAATCGTAGAGCCCAGAAATATTTAAAATATTTTTTTTTAAATTTGGTTGATTATGAACACATAAAACATTTATAGATATGTACGTAACATATAAATTTATCTTAACTTTTCATTTTTGCTTTCTATTGTTAATATATAAGTAACATCTACAATATTTCGTGGTATGAAGATAATATTGATACATGTAAAATAAGCCTTAGCCGAACGCGGACTTGTGGAATGCGATTTTGCATGTACGCGTTAATTGTCTCCATTTCATTTGCCCAACGAGAGAATTTCAGTTACACGGCGCAAGCTACAGCGTATGTTGCAAGAGTCCACCTCAATGATTAGTTTGAAAATTCATTGCTTAAAGAGGTCAAATATTGCTTAGCAGAGTAAGCTTAAAAGTTGAGCTTTAAACAAGCTTTAAGGTGGGCTTTAAAGTTTTCCTATTTCTCGATAATTTTCCAGGACACGTGCTAAATCCCTCACAGCATTGCATGCAAATACAGAGGTTTTTATTCCTTCCATCGAATAACACTTCTTTTATCCAACTAATGGATCAAGGAATCACAAAAACATTCAAAGGCTATCATGTCAGGTATATTTATATCTCTGCAAATAAAGCATTAGAAGAAGTAAAGTACAACACACTAATTGTATTTTGGGAGCAATTCAGCATAAGACACTGCATAGGAATAATTAAACTCGTATGGAAATAAGTGAATGCATCAACAAAGAATGCTTGCTGACATAGCTCTTGCTAGAAGTTATCATTAATTTTAAAGGTTTTTCATAGAAAGAATACATCAACAAAGAATGCTTGCTGACATTAGCTCTTTCCAGAAGTTGTCAACAATTTTAAAGGTTTTCCATAGAAAGAATGCTTGCTGACATCAGCTCTTTCCAGAAGTAGTCAATAATTTTAAAAGTTTTCCATAGAAAGAATACATCAACGAAGAATGCTTGCTGACTCGACAAAGTACTCGACAATACTCTTGCCAGAAGTTGTCAACAGTTTTAAAGGTTTTCCATCGAATAACTATGAAGTCCAAAGAATAATGCAAATTGCAAAAGCAATAGTCGGTGAAGGCGTTTCAGATATGGAAAAAGGGGAAGTCAAAGACTTAGTCGAGAATGACGATTATGAAATGACAAATGAAGAACTGAATGACCTAATAATACCAGCAGATGGTAAAAGCAGCGACACTGAAGAAGATGAAGAGACTTTAACCTACACAAAATTTGAAAGAATTGTTAAAAGAGTCACAGAAACTGCCTGATTACGTACTGAGATTCATCCAAATAAAGAAAGAAGAGGACTGTTTATAAGAGGTATTGGAAACCTTTACATAAACTGAACTGCACCCACCGCCTTTTTTTCAATAGGAAGTTAACTTTGTGGAACATCATTTTACCGTAAGTACGGTGTGTTAATGACGTAATCCCTGCGTTTGGGAAGGGCTTACTGTAGTAATAAATAGGGTAATAACAATATTATTAATAATGTATTCATGCAGTTATCAATAAAATTCCAAAATTAGAAGTTCTATCTTCACACCATCAGATATATCAAAAAATCTTCTACCAAATGAAGCTTTTCTAGAATCTATACGGCAATTTATGTTTTTTAAAATCGATTATTATTATTATTATTATTATTGCCATTTTGGGGGATCAATTAGCATAAAATAAAATATACAACTTTTCAAGTTACGTTATTTTAGTTAAATACACTAAAATTTTAAAAAATATTCTTTTTTTTAGTTATCACAGTATTTGTGGTATTATGTTATTAAAATCGTGTGGCACTGGCACAAGAACTGCATCCGTACATTAGCGGAATTTTAAGGGGGAAAAGGAAATAGCAAGCTAGAATGAATATATCACACGTAACAGAAACTGCATTCAATTCGTTTTATTTTCATAGGCAATTTTGCTATGACATCCCTCATTGTTTGCACTACTGGGATTTTATTTTTAGTCATGTACCGCTAAGAACATTGTGATAGCTAAAATATTTTCTGTTTGAGCAATTTAATTAAATCCATATAGCTTAAAATTTTGCATATATATTTTATTAAAAATTTGCATACTCTACTTCAGCACTTTCTTAAATCAATGAAAGGATCAAAGCACGTAAATAAACTATAATCTTAATTTTATTTCGCCTAAAAAGAGCAATCTATCTGTGTTGGTAACTTCTGGGTAACTGGATAATAGCAATGGATAATACAGTATATTAGAGAAGTGCTTACAATACTGTAAATCGCTGCTTTATTGTAAATGTACACTGCGTCAAAAAAAAGATGGGACAATTCTATATCTCCCGCGTTCTACTGGGCCGATTGACGAAATTCAACTTGCGTTTTTCATGTCTCGAAAATGCGACTTCGGATGTGTATTAGATTTATATATAGCATTGTTCTAATATAGGTATTTGGAAACAAAATCGGACTTTTTCTGAAATGGCATGCCAATTGTTTTCCATATTTCGATTCTAGGACTCAAATTATGCCAAATTGCCAAGTTTTGTAAAATTTGCGTGAGTAGTTTTTTAAAAAAAATGAGCTTTTAAAGTTTTAGCTCCTCAATGTTAATTGAATTTGATATCTATTTATTAATAACTCTTTTTTTTATTAAACTCATTTGATTTTTCCTTTGATATTTCGAAATTTAGGTTCATTCCAAACAAAATTCGCCTATTTTTTATAATTTATTTTTAAAATTTATATTTTTTAATTTTTTGTATAAATTTTTCGAAAAAAATGGTGAATTAAAATGTATAAAATTTTTATCATCATCTGAAAGTAGATGTATTTCTAAGCATACCTGAAAAAAATTACAGTTTATGATTCAAAATTTCCGAAGATATATGTGAATTTATACATTGGCGCGTTTTCAAGTTTGGCATATTTGTTGAAAGCGATAATAACATCAAATGTGGTTTAGGCACTTTCTTAAAATTATTTGAAAGTAGAAACGTGTGACTTTTTTCCCGCTCCTGCACAATGGAAGGGAAAGGAAAATAAGTTGCCGTATATTAAGAAGTTCGCCAAATGAATTATTCTTGGCGCAAACTTGAGAAAAATGCGCCAAGTTAAATTTTTTCTTTTCTCGTAAATTTCGCACCAAATTTTATAAAATTTAATATTTAGGCATAACTTGAGTTATAGAATCGAAATATGGAAAATCATTGATATGTTATTTCGGAAAACATTCCATTTTGTGTCAAAATACCTATTTTAGAACAATGCTATATATAAATCTAATATATATCATAAGTCGCACTTTCGAGATAAACGATACCGTCAGTATTTTATTCTGCAGGGCGGGAAAGCCAAAATTTATATGAGAATTTTCGAAAAACCTAATTTTTTAGTTATTTTTATCCCCGTGCTATAATTGTAAATTTTTTAGCAGTAGTTTTAATCATTATTGAAAATACAGGACGGCAACAAGTTAACTTTTTTCCTCCCAATGCACAAATAAAATGAAATTCCCCTAAGGGCCAGTGATCTTAATCCTCAAAGTTTTTACGTACAGTATTTAAATTTTATTTTTTTACATAAATAAAATGTTTTGATTTATTCAATTAAAATAAAAGTTAGACAAAATGTAGTAGTGTTACTGATCTTGATTATTTACATTCATTTATTAAAAACTGTATCTATCTAGTAACTGAAACATAAAATTTTAAATTTTTTAAAGATCAGTGCATATTGTATCTTATTTCCTGCGATACTTATATGTAGAAACTCAAAGCGCAACGATACGCAGACCAGCATCCTGAATTTTATATCTGTAAACCAAACAGCAAATTTAAAAAAAAAAAAAATATGAAAGCTTTCAGATTTTATATTACACCCAAAGGGGCGGTTTTTTTTTTTTTTTTTTCCATTTACATGCACATACATGTTTCGAGAGCATTTGGGCTAAAAATATTTAAAAACAACATATCTTTAGAATTTTCGATAGACAGTCTTGTGCACTGGAAATAAAAATGTGTTATTCAGTATTGCTACTGATCTCTTTGAAATCGTTGAGTTTTTTAATCAAAAATTTGTTTTAAAGTTTTACAAAATATGAAACAGGTAATAAAACAAAATCGATAAAAAATTTAATGATAAAGAAAATAATGTAAAATTGAGCTCCAGATCATTTAAAACAGAAACCCTTCTCTAACTCTTGTCATAACAATGCTCATTAATTTACAGGAAATGTATTTGCAGGACGTAAAAAATTGCTTCTCGATCGCCAGTTTGAAATCACTGTCGTTTATGACACACTGGGAGTGGACAAATTTTTAAAGACTATGGCATAAAATCTCATACAAGACTTCTAATTTTTTTCCGAAACCTACTTAAAAACAAATTAATAATTTCCATAGTTTCCCCCCCTAAAAAGCAAAAACGTCATTTTCTAGAACTCTAACGACATTTTCAAAAATATTATTTTGTAATACAATGCGAGATGCCACTAAAAAGGTTTAATGAAACATTTTCTGGGACTTTTTTTTCCATTAACAACGTAGTTTTCATCAAAAGTTTTACGTATTTATTAATTTAGAAGCAGCACCTACCTGTGAATCTGACGTCTATTAACTTCAAATACTTCCATCTTTTAAACGCTCACCATCGATTCTTTCAGAAGCATATGTAATACAAACACATTTCGAATACTTTTCATGACGTCCATCATACATAAAATCGAGGATTTGGGAAGTAGATATGACAGGAGAAGAGTTGCAGCTGAGACGTTTGCTTACGCCCGCCAAGATCAATTTACATTCTGTTGCTTAAAAGTTTTCCCCTTCAAATGAAAATAATCACATGAATATTTTCGGTCTTCAAATGAATATGTGCGTCACCTTTTCTTAATAGCTATCTCCTTAAGCTTTGGAGCAGATCAGTATTTCTGACAAAACAAACATTGGAATTGATAATCATGTCACTCACCCGATAAAGGTCGTCAAATATGGACTAAGAGACGATTAAAATAGCTATTCAATTTCACTATCAAATCGTTTAATGTACAAAACAAATCAAGCTATATTTTCAGTTTCTTCAATAACAGTACAACTACTTTAATGGAAAATGCAGTTATTCAATAGTTTCTGAATCATTACTTTCATTCTTTCTCAGCACAATGTAATTTATTACAGGCTGACTCAACGATTGTGATATGGTACTCTTTAACTGATCTTTCATATTCTTATGATGTTTATATTAATTTTTCATCTCTGTCTGTTCGGCTGGTAAATCGATCTTCAGTTAGCGCCAAAGCAGTTTATTTCTGCTTCTAAAAATTGTTGCAATGGTTTGCGTTTATTTCGAAGTTGGCAGTAAATTTTTATTGTAATTTACCGAATTTCAAGTGACAAATCTTAGATTTTTCATTTTTGAATAATTTTTTATTAAATGTCTGCAACAACAAATATATATATATGTAAGATAAGAAATATGAAAGCAGATTTCTAAATTTAATTCACTATAACCTCTCTTATTTTATTTTATTTTTATTTCATTTGGGAACTTCATCTCTTTGTGTTAGAAATAGCGCTATAAATTTAAATTGCGTCATTCATATTAATCATGGGACTTTACGTAACCCTTAATGCAGATGCCTCTTGATCAATCACTAAATTGTAAACCAAAACTCTCACTCCCTCCCTTCTTCCTCTGCATTACTACTGCGACACTCTTTCTCTTTTCGCTTAATCTTTCATCATGTTAAGACTCTTTGCTGCAATCATCTATGTGCTGCTATGATAGCTCCTACCGGTATAGTATCCAAATTGTAAATGTTCTAGAAGTGGGCACTATTGCAGTGCCAAGTGAATTGTGGCCACCATTGTGAATTTAACTAAATGTGGAATTTGATTCGGCTCGACTGTTTATTCTTCAAAATGGATGGACGTTCTAAACATCTAGTATCTACGCCATTTATATTTCTGCGCAGTTACATTTCAGTTTTGTTACATCAATGCTTCAAAAATTTGTGCTATTATTACACACACATATATATACATATAAATATTTAACAAATATTCTCTATTTGTATAAAGCTAATATTAAATTAAATTGAAATTAAGAAATTTTAATTGCAAAAAAAAAATAAATAAATAAAAATAATAAAATAAAAATAAAAGATTATTATTTCTGCGAACTAATTTACAATATCATTTAAATTCAAAGAGCATACGTAAATTAAATACATATATATATATATGTATACAAAATTCGAAAACGCAATTAAAATGTAACAAATTTGCTACTACAGTTCTGTTACAAGTTTATAAGAAAAGTACGATAAATGGTAATAATTTTTGGTGACCTTCAAGATGTTTTAAACAAAGAAAGTAAAGACGAAAAATAGTTTATTCAGATTCTTTCGTTTTAGAAAAATAAAAGAATTCTTCTTTGGTAAAGGAAGTCTCTACCGCCACAGAAAATCAAATTGGTGGGCTCTATTGGGTGACTATATGAATAATCGAATATTTTTTTAATTGCTGAAGAAATGCATAGTGTAAAGTGATATTCTTATATATTATGATAATATGAATAAGATCTATTATTTATATTTTAGAATATAATTTACTTTCAGTATTTCAAAAATTAAGTTATAAGATAAATTTTTTTTTCAGACTACTTTATTAATAAAATAGTATATAAGGTATTTTATACCCTCTTTCCGCGTGTAACTGGAAGCATATTCGATGCGTATTTAAGTTCTGGCGAGGGCACTGCACATTTTTAACGTCTCCTGCTTCAAAAAAGCCCAATGACTCTACCGATATATCACTCTTCTATTTCATTTTCCTTTTTATAAGGGAATAGAATAAAGCGCATGAAATAATATTACATAAATCGGATGAAACCTATTCGGATAATACAAATGCAAATCGGATAAAACAATATGTACACTGCGGGAAAAAAAGGACAGTTCTGTATCTCCCGTTCTACTGAGTCGATTGACGAAATTCATATTGCGTTTTTCATATCTGGAAAGCGCGATTTAGGATATATATTAGATTTATATATAGCATTATTCCAACATAAGTATTTTGACACAAAATCGGAATTTTTCTGAAATAACACATAATTTGTTTTTACATATTTCGATTCTACGATTCAAAATATGCCTAAATATTAAATTTTGTAATTTTGGGTGAGAAATTTATGGGAAAATTTAAAAATTTGTCTTGGCACATTTTTTTTCAGTTTTTTTTTTAGTCAGATATTTATGTAGGCTTGACAAGGATTATTACTATAATAATACAATACAATAATAATAGGAAACACTTACACCAGATACTTACACTTAATACTTACACCAGATAATAGGAAATTCGAGTTCCGTTTAAGTTTCAAACCAAAACTGCATGTATAGAGTAAACAGAAATTTATTTTTAGTACGAGCTAGTTTATTTAGTGGATACAGTACTCTTTAAGTCCAATGCATAAACATATATAAAGATTACTGTAAGATACTCTGGATACTGTAAGATACATTGATAGTTCTTGCTTTATCATTTGCACGGACGTGTAATCGTTGATAATGTAGATTTCAAGTCTTCGAACTCAGCTTCTCTAGGAGCAATGCATTGGCCAATGAGTTTAGTAGATTTGCTCAAACGGCTGGTAATCCAATTCAACGTGCAGTTGCAGACCAAAACCTTTCCTGAAAAAAAAAAATTAAAACCTGTCATTATTAAACGTCAAATGAATGCATTAAGTAAGAATTCGAATACGATTCAAAACTTTTCCTCTCATTGTCATTTACATTTAACTCATTTTCTATATAACAATGTTGCGCAATTTTGTAAATATTTATACTTGTTTATAATTTGGTTTTTATGTGCAGTTTGTACAATTTGATTTTAATACTGATGTACATTTGTTTAATTGCTCACTTATTAAATCACCTCAATTCGTATTTATTCATTACATATTTTATTGAATTTTGAATTTATGGCCATTGAGTGGGTTTATGAGCTGATTTCGTATGTTAGTTTGAAGATCTTTTTAATTCTAAGTCGATTGGCGTTAACATGATAAAGTTAGCTGAAGTGGAAGGGAAGATATATAGGTAAACAGCATGCGCAATGTTATCCGCAAGCACACTCAAGTACATACTTAATTTTAGAGGTACTGTCAGCGAAGAGCTGACAACGACCGCATTATACAGGAATGAAGTGTCAAGCTTGCTTGCTGATTAGACTTCTCTGTCAATTCTAAAATTTCCGATTTTCTTCCCAGGTCCTCTGCTTCCTCTTACTTGTCCAACCCTCTTACCAGCATTTGCATCACTGTCCAGTCTAATATTTAACAGGTCTTCCTTTCACCCCTTGATATCTCAATATACAATTTCTAAATTTTACCGAAATATGGAAATGACTTTAGAAGAAAGAGTGAGAAAAGAAAATCTATAAATAAGTGAAGGAAGAAACCATGCGTATCAAATTCAAATATGCAATCGAAGTTTATATTTCATTTAAAAGGGCCCACCAGCGTACGAGCGGGAAAATCGCTGAACACCGGTAGTTCGGTCTGAGGGTTGAATCCCGAGAACGGGCTGGCTGCATGGGCGCGTTTTCGTGTTTTCCCCCATGTGTGACGTGTATACGAGCCAGTTTCTCTTAGAAAGTCCTCCACGAGAAAGTCCTCCACGAACGCATCCCTCCTCTCAGGCAGATAGCCCTCGAGTCTTTGCTATAATCGAGACAGAGACTGAACGACGTATCAAACGTATCTCAAATGAGAAACACACAAGCGGTGCTTCAGTGCAACTGATTTTAAAAACTTCAGTTCTATGTCAAGATTGATGTAAAATAAACAGAAAGGAATCATGGAAAGTAAATGATGTCATTTCCGACTTCCTGTTTGTTATTCATGTTAGGTTTAGAAAATGAACCACTTTGACGAGAAAGATATTTTACGTTTCATGATAGATGTTCGAAAACTGTTTTCGCTATAAATAACTGCTGAAAATTTTTGAGACGTAGAAACTGAGTATTTGATACCCAGATGGTAGAGTGATTAGTGGAGCCTGCTGCAGTACCGAAATGCCCGGGTTAGAATCCCGGAGAAGGCATGCATGTTTGTAAATGTACAGAGTCTTTGCGGCATGGGAGACACTCTAAATATATGGCAAGTCGAGCGTCCTCTCTTACAGTTTGATAGTAGGGTGGAGATGGGAGACCAGGACCCTGTCCCGGGCGTTCTGCCTCAAAACTAGGGTGGAAAGTTGAAGTCCAACCTCCTTGAGGCTCTTGCAACAAGCTAGGCTTAGACTTAAATCGTTTAAAGCTTCAGCAGATGTGAACTCTGTTGTAAAACTTTCAACAGTAATATTTAAGCCATACAGTAAATGCTATTAAATAACCTTACCAGGTTCAATGTTCCGTCTTACTTTCTTTGGGAACATGCAAGGACCTGACTCGGAACAGGGAGCTTACTAAAGCTATGTTCAATAACTGTGGGAAGTAGACAAGATACACAGGAAGGGTATACAAAACCCTTTATTTTTCACTCTTTACAATAATTTCCGTACTTCGGAATACAGAGACCAACTAGTTGTGGTCTGAACGTAAGAATATAAAAATATAACTAAACTCTAACTTAAATTTGGATTAATAAACAAGTGCCTAGCTCCAAGATTGGCCGTTAATTAACAAAAAGCCGTATGTAGTACAGAGAGCTGCTAAAACTACGATACGTTTAAAATTATCACGAGGATTAAACCTCTGGCCTTGAAGGCAACCAGCAACCGAGTAAAACTACTATGGCAAGCGGCCTGCTTCTAATAACTCTTTCCTCTCTCTCGCTTGGCAAAAAGCCACAACTTAAGTACTTGGCGTTCGCCAGACAAATTTTGCATAAATAAGTTAACGCTTTTAATTCTGGCCGGAAGTAGAAAATAAGAAGTGATAGTAAAGATTTAAAATAAAATAAACGTTAGTAAAACTTAAGATCCTTACATACTTCCCGCCAGAGTTAATTAGTTTGAAACTGAGGTCTAAAACGACCTTGTTGAAAACTTTTAGCTCTAGAATCTAACGCGAGGCCAATCTTTTACAAACATTTCTCACTAGAAACTAGAAATTTAAAAAAAAATTTGTTTTTACAATAGCAGCTCCATGGACATCCAATTTTTCATCTGTACTGCATCTAAACAGGAGCTTTTATTCAAATCTGGTTCCTTCCAGAGATCTGGAAGGAAAACTAGTTTAATGAAATGTTACACAATGAAATGGCAAGTAACATGCATATTTATATTTCTCTTAACATTCTTATTTCATTCATGACTTTATTTAATTATCTCTCCCCGTGCTTTCTGACATGTGTTGTAAAAGAAAACACCAAACACGAATGTGTTTATGTACAAGTGTTCAACACTACCGCCTGCAATCAAAACACTAACGTGTTAAAATTCAACATAACAAGACCTCAGATCACACCTTATATTCATCTCTAAACCCTGAGGTACTATTCTGAAAGTGGCTAACTCTGAAGTGTAGCGTCAGAGAGCCTAACTACATTCATTCAACCTTTAACACATATTCACCATAATTTGGTCTTTTTACAGTCACACGAATAAAAAATTTTTTTTGGCATTACTTTCACTTTTACCATATCACAGTATTTCTTAACATTTAAAATAACAGTTCACATTGTATATAAGAACATATTAACATGTCGTTAATTTTACGCATTTTAAAACATACATTAGTAGTACATTGTTAACTTCTATTCTTTTTCAAGCAAGTGCCAATTCTTCTACATTGAAATACTACATTTCAAAGTCTTTCAGACTAAAACTTCTTTCTTGCCAGAATGTTTTAAATAAAATTTATACAATAACTTTTACAATATTTAAGTATTTACACATTCCTATTATACATCAACTTTAGTTTTACGCGCGAGTAATTGAAAAACATAATACCAAAATCGGTAACAACTCATTTCTCGCCTTTTTGGCGATAAAGGTAGACCTCACATGAGGTAAAACTTCTTGAAATCTGCCACTTGCAGTAAGAATGAAAGATTAACTTAAGTTTGCAAAGTAACATAAAATTTTACTTATCTTTGTGATATTCGGACATTCTTTTCTGAGCCCAGTCCTGGAAGGTAGCGAAGATTCTCGTTTGATTTATCCTCCTTCTTGTGCGGGCTCGCCCCTCAGTTTCTTCCTCTAGAAGCTTTCTTTTTCCTCCAGTTCGGTCACCCTTGAATACCTTCTTTTTCGCCTCTGCCTGTGGTCTTCTTGAAACTCGGCCATGGTTATTCTTCTTCGTTGGGCGCCACTATCAGGTTCAATGTTCCGTCTTACTTTCTTTGGGAACATGGAAGGACCTGACTCGGAACAGGGAGCTTACTAAAGCTATGTTTAATAACTGTGGGAAGTAGACAAGATACACAGGAAGGGTATACAAAACCCTTTATTTTTCACTCTTTACAATAATTTCCGTACTTCGGAATACAGAGACCAACTACTTGTGGTCTGAACGTAAGAATATAAAAATATAACTAAACTCTAACTTAAATTTGGAATAACCAACAAGGGCCTACGTGTAAGATTGGCCGAATATTAACAGGAAGCCGTATGTAGTACAGAGAACTGTTAACACTACAATACGTTTAAAATTATCACGAGGATTAAACCTCTGGCCTGGAAGGCAAACAGCAACCGAGTAAAACTTCTAAGGCAAGCGGCCTGCTTCGAATAACTCCTTCCTCTCTCTCGCTTGGCAAAAAGCCACAACTGAAGTACTTGGCGTTCGCCAGACAAATTTTGCATAAATAAGTTAACGCTTTTAATTCTGGCCGGAAGTAGAAAATAAGAAGTGATAGTAAAGATTTAAAATAAAGTAAACGTTAGTAAAACTTAAGATCCTTACAACCTGAAGAGTTGAACCTGAACCTTTCTTCCTCTTTTAATTAAAAATAAATGGTATTAACATTAGCTTGAGATATTTAAAAATTTCAGTTAGTTACCTCATAAATCCATCCTTTCCAGTAAAACTGGGATTTTACTCCATGTATCGAATGGCAAAATCTCTAAGAGATTATGGCTTAATTTTACTTCTTTGAGACCGAGCAGCTGATTAAACATGTTTTCAGGTAGTGTTTGAATAGAATTGTAGCTGAAAAAGATTTTTAACAGTATTAAAAGCAGAAGATCATGAATATATATTGACAATAGCATCTTTCTTGTAGCAAACAGGTTTGTTATTTTCTGCATTATTTAAACATTTTAGAATGTGTGGGAAGAATGTCAGAGGATATTGGTACTCCATGACGTATTTAAAAGCAAATAATTAAGTTTTTCGCTTTTGAAGTATTGTATAGTATAGAATTATAAACAGAGAATAATATCATTTATACCATCAATATATCATTATAATATCATAATCATATATCATATATCATAATTATACATCACATAATATCATAATCATTTATAAACAATTTTTATATTCGAAGACGATAACTACGAGTTTAATTTTTTTATTATTTCTCGATCCTAGGCTCTAAGGAAGTAATATTTACTAGAAACTGTGAATAAATTTATATTACTTGAAAACTGTATTTCTAATTACAAAATTACCCCCATATTTCCGAATAAACTTCGCGCTTTCGGCTAACAAACTCAGTGAATGGATGCCCGTTATCGGTGGAAAAGAAACAAACTATGCAGATTAACAGATTCCCCAAAATTTATAACTGAGATATAATCAAATAATCAGTTTATCGGTGGATTACAGAGGGTCTTCTCAAATGATAGTTTTTGGTTAAATTTTACCGTTAAACAGTTCTTTATCTACGAGAATGGCCTGCTTGTATTGACATCAATCAGAACCCACAGTCCTTCACTAGAAGATGTAACTGCGGTTCGTTCTCAGTTTTCGAAGAGAGTGATCGGCGTCGTCTCCGACGAATTGTACGGCAGAACAGGAACTCTATTGTGCTTCAACTGACACAGATCGTCAACTAAGGGTCTTTCCAACAGATTTCAACTCGAACCATGTGCAGAGAATTGCAGAGGATAGGAATGCATAGACGGGTGCCTGTAAGAAAACCACTCATTTCTGCCCGACATGCAAGAATTCCTTTTCAGTAATGTCGAAAAAAAAGATACTGGATATCTGAGTATTGGAAACGGATAATGTGGTCGGGTGAATCACGCTACACCTTATTTTTCCACTGATGGAAGAACGTCGAATTTGGCGAGAACCCCCTTACTCGCACAGTGTAAGGGTCTGGTGGGAGTATCATGATATGGGGCACGTTCTGCTGGTATGAAAGTGGTACCCTCGAAAGTTCCTCGAGGGTAAACAAACAGCCATGAAATACCTAGATATACTGGCAGATCAGGTGCCCCCTGTAAGGTTGCATTTTTACCCTGATGTCGACGGATACTTCATGGACGATAATGCAAGTATACATCGGGCCAAAAGTGTTCCAAATTTGTTCGCTGAACATCAGTCTGACTTCCAACACCTTCCATAGCCACCGCAAGCCCGGATCTTAACCCCATAGAAAATGTGTGGGATAGGGTGGAAAGACGCATTCGGCAGTACTCTCCTATTCCATCCAATTTACAAAATCTAAAAAGCTGCGTAGCCAATGAATGGTATTTTCTGGACGTAAACGTACTCCAGTATCATGTAGACTCGATGACCAAACGAATCAAAACTGTTTTCCGTGTAAAAGGTGGTCCAATAAAATATTAATCTTGGTTTTCTAATTTATTTGCCAGTGTTTGTAGAATGATCAAATGCAGGGAGAATAAGAGAGAAGGAAAAGGAGATTCTTTCAGGGCCAGAAGGGAAAGCCAAAAGGACTGAGAAGGGTATAAAATTTTAAGTTAACCCGCGAGCACACGCACCGATCCGACGAACACGAGAACACGCGCCGGGTATGTCATACCCGAATAAAAAAATTGTAATTAAAAATTTGCCGAATAAAATGAATCGGTTTTTAAAAGAAATTAAAATGTAAAACCAAGTTAATACTTCATTTTAAACAAAATATGAAAGAATGAGGAGAGGTAAAATTATTTACTTACAATTTTTTGAACATTGTTTACAAAATGAGGTCATATGTTCCATGCATATACTTTTGCTACAATTTTCACAAATGAATCTAATCTTTCTATCTTTTTTCTTGGGGCACTCTGTGCACCTCTTGTAAGTAATTTTAGGTTTTTTGTAATTTTAGGTTTCGGTGGTTCATTGTTAACATCTTCATCGGTGGTCAGTGTTTGTCTAGAATCAGGAACTACAGATGCTCGTCGTCGTTCATTTTGAACATTTTCTATTAGCTGCATCCATAAGGCTTTGAGAAAAGTACGCCTGGTACGGTATTCCGTTGGTGGTTCCTTCTTTGATAGTAGAATTATTCTTGCATTAATGGCAGCCACGTTTAACACTGAAAAAAAATCATCATAGGCCATCGACGTGCTACTCTTGCTGTAGAATACGCAGTTGCCATCCCATCTACAACATCGACTGCTCCTTTTGTCATGTTATAGAATGTAATGATTTCAGGCTTTTTAGATTCCCCAGTAAATTCATCGATTTGATCGCCGGAATGCATTGTGGATAACAGGATCACACTCTTATTTTTTTTTCGGCACATAAGACAGAAGTGTAGCTTCTTTCTGAAAACCGAAAATTGAAGAATATACTTCTCTTTTTTTTTTGCCAGAATCTCAGGTGGGATTTCTCTCTTATTGTTACGCATTGTACCTACTATCGTAATTTTCTTCTTTAGGAGATCTTGAGATAATTCATATCCCATATACCAATTATCAACTGTTAAATTTCGACCAGAGTTGTATAAGGGCTTTATTAAACGTTTGACAACTTCGCTTGCACCATTTTCAACTTGAAATGGCCCATCTGGTTGTTTACCAGCATAAATTTCCATACTCCAGGTATAAAATACCCTTGCGTCTACAAGAGCAAATATTTTTATGCCATACTTTGCTGGCTTGTTGGGCATATATTGTTTAAAGGAACAACGACCTCTGAATGATTCCAACTTCTCATCAATGGTCACATACTCTCCTACAGTATAAGCCTTTTGGCAATTTGTGACAAAATTTCCAAAAAATTCTCTGATCGGAGCTAATTTATCAACGTTTC
Organism: Stegodyphus dumicola; assembly: GCF_044657685.1. Classification (NCBI taxonomy): domain Eukaryota; kingdom Metazoa; phylum Arthropoda; class Arachnida; order Araneae; family Eresidae; genus Stegodyphus; species Stegodyphus dumicola. The sequence continues at coordinate 181,872,377 of NC_140768.1, forward strand.
TTCTACTAATGTCATCAAAACGGAGGCATCGTAAAAGAAACAGGAATCGGTTCACTGACATTGTTTCCCGAAATATGTCCATTTCCGTTCCGTCTGTTGACTCCAAATCACTTAACGTTCACATGGGATGATTTATAAACTCCACATAAATACAGCAATCCAATTAAAGCTTTGATTTCCAACTCATTTGTTGCTTTCGCATCCCGTTCACGAGTGAAATTTCCACGTACTGAATCAATATAAATATTTGTATTGTCGACTACATGTTTTAACATATCTTCATCGATAAGCAGTGACCAGGAATCTAAAGATGTTGACACGTCTTTAGAATACTTCGTTTGGCGCCAATTCTAACATTAGTCCGGAATTTATTTTTGTTCCATTTTACTCCCTTTTTTCCAACATAAAACTCACTGCTACATTCCAAAGTTTCATTTTCTGTTTCTGTATCTGAATCACTACCCTCTATGGATGAATCATGATTACTATTATATTCTTCGTCATCAACATCTTCATCATCTTCACTAAATGAATACTCATCAGAAGAAACTGTTTCAAGAAGATTTCTCAATCTTTTCATCTCTTCATCGTAAGGAATATACGGCGCCATGCTTACAACTCAAGAAAAACCTATACTAAAAGCTTGAAAACGAGAAGTGCAAAGTGACTCACTGAGAAACGCGAGTACACGCGCGGGTATGACATGCCCGAACAATGCTGTTCCTAAAAAACCGTAGCACCTGTCACCTCAGGAATTTACCCCATTTAAGTATGTGACCTTGAACTCAGCTACACCAAGTTTCGTCCTTTTATGAAAGAATGGGTGAGAAATATACAAAAAGAAAAATGCACATGGGTATGATATACCCTTTGCGTGTGCTCGCGGGTTAAGGATGAAAAAAAATCAGAAGGACTAATTGTGACCGAAAGTAATTTTAGATCTTGTTGATATCATGGCGCCATGTTGTGATGCAGTTGCTCCTCAGTATATTCAGCAAGATATATTAAGAGAGATGTTCCTCAACAGAGGGCACCTGTAAAGGTCGCTGTTCTTTTCGGCTGATGCCGCTGGCTAAGGATAGAACTCGTGAAACTCGATGCCACAGCTTAATCATTAAACAAATCAAATCAGAAAAAGTTGTCTCCGAAGCTACCGATTTCAGCCGCATCATTCTTGAAAGCAAGAGCAAAGACCAATACCCTTCTCCCAGCACCATATGCGATACCATATGATAGATGCGATATTTTGATAGACAGGCCGAATGATTGCGCGAGCCCATTTTGATTCTGTTCGCAGGATTAAGAGACTCCGGTTTGTTGCCATATGTGTCGCCTTTAGGTTCTGCTGTGGACCGGTTAGTCGGTGCTGCTGTGAGACAGTTATTTGTCGCTGTGGGATGGGCGGCAGCAGAACAGCCAATCATGTCCGGGTCACCAATGTGGCAGTGTGGCTTGTTGTTGTCTCCGGAAATTGTTTTATTCCTTGCCGATTTCGTGGCGCCATCTGTAATTAGTGTTTTGACCCAATTACTCCTTGGTCTACTCAGTTAGATATATTAATGGTGATGTTCGCCAACAGTGTCCGCCGAAAACATCGCAGACGAAAATGTTGAGGAAAAAATGGTCGTGGTAGAAAACATCGCAGTTCTAAAACATCGCGGTACAAAATATCGTGGTCGAAAATAAAGCAATTCAGAAACTTCGCAGTTTAAAAACATCGTCGTCGAAAATACCGTGATAAAAAATAAAGTACTTGCAAATCATCGCATGACGATAACATCGCACACATGCGTTTTCAGGTTTTGAAAGTTGTAAATGCATGTTCATAAAGATCATAGAGCGCAAGAAGGAAAGAAGGATTCTTTTACTTCTGTAATTCTTATATTTGAACAAACTAATAAATTTTTGCTGAAAAAATAAGAAGGAAACTTAAGCATTTGAAAATTGAAAATGAGTAGAAATATTGCAACTTAAAAAGCTTAATCGAATTTTAAATTTATATAGTTAATTAACGAAGGTCATTAATAAATTAAGCGTTTTATAAAGTTTAAATAATAATTTTTCATGAAAAATACAGTCTAAAATTTCTTAGAAAAAAGAAGATAAACAACTGCATGAGGTTACTTCCATAAAAATTGCTTAGTTAATGATCAAATTATTTTCTTTCGTTTGTTAATATGATATTGCTTTAATGAAAATTATATGTTGTTTTGTTTCCGTTTATTCTTAAAGTGTCGTTAACATTTTCATGTATAGCGTGCAATCAATTTTTTGGATGTTGATGTTAGTTATGCCGAAAGTCAGTTACATAATATGTCATTAAGCAATTTGAAAAACACATGTATGCGATGATTTTAGTTTTTACCACAATATTTTCGGCGACGATGTTTTTAAACCGCTTTATTTTCAACCACGATATTTTGTACCCCGATTATTTAGAATTGCGATATTTTCTCTTTCCGATGTTTTTTCCCACGATGTTTTGCACCACGATATTTTCTCCTAGCCCTGTTTTCTCCGCGACGTTTTCTCTGCGATGTTTTCAGCTGTAACAAGCCAACAGAGAGTGCCTGTGAAGATGCAACTACTTTTGACTCAATTGGTTTAATGATCAAGCTGCGGCACCGACGTTCACGAGTCCTATCCTCGGCCAACAGCATCAGATAAAAAGAACTGCAACCTTCACAGGAGTTCTCTATTGGCGAAAATCGCCATTAATGTAGCTAGCTGAGTAGACCAAGAAATCCATCACCAGTTATAGATGGCGTCAACGAAATAAAAATGTTATAAAATAACTTGCGGCGACAATACCAAGCAACACCTCCGCAGTAGTTTTCGTATTTTAAACTGATCTCAGATCAACAGAAAGCGAAATCTGCATTCAGTTAAAAAAAAAAACTGTATTTAATACAACAAATTCTGAACTAAACATTCAAGAGAAAAGATATTATAATAAAACGAAATCTATACTCTAAGATGAAGCTATAAGAAATTAATATTAAATTCATGCACTCGAAAACATTACCAAGAAGAAAATTTGAAAAGACATTTAATACAAAGAAGGCTAATATACCACAAATGTTATTCGTGTATTTTTAATTTAATAATCGATTAATTTATTTTGAATCTTAAATAGATTTATGTTCTTTTGTATAATGTATTTATCATTATTTTTGACATCATTTACTTTCAGGTAAGTATTGTTCAATTTTTTCCACCGCAATGGTACCATATTCTTAAGATTTGTTCCATCTATTTTTCTTTTTTCCAAGAGAAAATGTAAATAAATAAATAAAAATAAACACTAAGTTTTTTTTGGAGGGGGAGGCTAAAAAAACATTTTTTTCTCTTGACTAGATTACAGCAAAGAACTGACCTCAAATCGATAGTATTCAGTGAAATATCTCTTGAATGAAGTATTTTTCTGCTTATGGAAGTGAGCTTGTTTCTGGACAAATCCAAATGGTTGAGCTTAAGCAAGTTTGAAAATGCGTTTTCGTAAACGCGACTGATGTGATTGTTTAAGAGAATGATCTTTGCCAATTCTGTCATATTAGCGGGAAAGGCATATCCATCCACAAATTCGATGCTGTTGTGGGAAAAATCCACATGTTTCAGAAGAGGAGTCCGCTTCAATTCTTTGGTGGACACAGAAATCATTGAGGAGCCAAGACCACAAGTGGAGCACAAGTGACCTCTAGAAAAGAAAGGAAAGTAGAATATCTAAAATTATGAATAACAGTAAAAAATAAATTTAAAGATAGTGTACAACAAATAATATTATAAAATAATTCTCTCTAAGCTACCCATTGATATCCAGTGAACAAGATCGTTAATTACTAATAATTTGACTTAGATTCAAATCCTAAAGGAAATAGATTAGCTGCACTAGTATTTTTGCATTTCCACCTTGTATAAAGTATACAAGCTAGCTCGCTTAGGAAGTCCTCCACGAAGGCATCTCCTTCAGATAGATATCTTTTGTGTGTTTTGCCCTGAACAACCATGTGTATAAGTAAATATCTGTTTGAGAAACCACTACATCCGAATAGTCTATTTTATGTGCAGGTTAAGAACACAAATGGAATATAGTTATTGTTCTCTTTAAGCAGATAGTATGTTGATTAAGCTCTTAAAAATTTTTTATAGAAAAACATTAGGGTAAATATCTTTAAAACAAATTTCTCCTTATGTGTAATTTACACTCATGTCCATAAATTAAGGATAATGCAAAATCAGGCAAAGAGTTAGAAGCAAAACAAATATGACTTATTTGTAAAGCTTATTTATTAAACAAAAGGTAAAGAGCAAAAAACGATGCTATATGTTTCATATTATTAAAAAAATTAGCAATTTTTTCTCTCTGGAGCAAATTACAAAGAAAACCTATTTACAAAAAACCAATATTACATGGTTGGTATGATTGTTAATACATTGTATGTCTCCCAGACGATGCAATACAGTCCGTACAACGCCTAGGCATGCTGAGTATCAAATTATCCATCTCATCTTGGGGGATATTCCACCACTCAAAAAGCAATGCTCTCCGAAGTTCCGGTAGACATGTAGGAGGAGGTTGACGGGCTGCAACTCGTCGGCCAACCATGTCCCACACGTGCTCTACTGGATTCAAGTCCGGTGAGAATGCTGGCCAGTCCATATGGGTGATATCCTCCGATTGAAGGCATTCGCTTACGATGTTTGCACGGTGAGGACGGGAGTTGTCATCCATAAGCACAAATTGTGCGCCCATGGCGCCCCGAAACAAACGTACATGTTGTTCCAGAATGACGTCCCGATAGATTTGGCTTGTCATGGTTCCAATTTGAACATGCAGGTCAGTTCTGGAACCCAGAATAATTCCACCCCAAACGACCACTCCTGCGCCACCGTAATGGTGTCGTTCAATGATGTTTTCTTGGTGGTACCCGGTACCTCGAGCTCACCATATGAACGTCTGGTGAGAATCAGACTGCAAGCTAAACCTGGACTCGTCGGAAAACATCACACAAGCCCACTGTTGCAGTGTCCACGATGCATGCTCTCTACTCCAGGCTAACCGCAGGCCACAGTGAGTTGCAGTACGTGGAACGCATCTGACAGGTCTACGAGCATATAGACCAATCTGCCCTAAGCGTCTGTACACGGTCTGCCTTGAAATTGTCGTATCAGTGGCTGAAGAGAACTGACGAGACAGGTCTGAGGCTGTGCTCCGCCTGTTTCTTTTGTCAGTAACTGCCAAATACCGTTCCTCATTCGGCGTTGTAACTCTGGGGCGACCTGTGCTGTAACGCCTACTCACATTACCATCATCTTGGAATCGTTGCCAAAGCCTGGAGATGACACTCTGGGCAATTCCAAGTTCGTCTGATACTTCCAGTTGGGTACGCCCACATTCCAGACGGCCGATAATTCTACCACGTAAAAAATCATCCAAATGCGTCCTTTGTGTCATAACTATTCGGTTATTGCACTGAAATGCTTATAAAGCGCTTGCGAACAATTTTACTTCTCTGCCTGTATTCCTTATATATCACTGGAAATTATCCTTAATTTATGGACATGAGTGTAAATTTGATACATAAGGTATTGTTACGAAATGTACAGGCGCGGTAAGATGGCTTCCCGGCAAAGCAGTTTTAGGGTTGCCATAAAATGGGAAAGGAGGACAAGGTTGCCATATTTGGCGATAAATCGCCATTTGGCGACATTTTGCGACGAAATTGTCGATATACCATGGACGGTTGGAGAACCTTCTGGAACAAATTCTTACTGGTTTAGCCCAGAATGTACTCGAACACAAGCCGAAAGTTATATAAACCCTGCTGGTCTGCAGTCAGTTAGTGTGCGTCTCTCATCGAGTGAGTTTGTCTCTCATCGAGAGTGAGTGTGTCTCGTCTAGCGAGTCAATGCCTGCGGAGTCGATCCAGTTGACAGCCGGGCAGCGAGTGCCGAGTGGGTCGTTGATACACCGAAGGAGTCTGTTAGTGTATCGCGGTTAGTGCATCGTCGAGAGAGCGTGTTGAGCTCCGGAAAAGATTGAACCGAAGAGGCAGGAGCTGTGCTCGTGTGTCGTGGAGTGCATCGCGAGTTGTAGCGTGGAGAGTCTCGAGAGTACATGGAGTTCCGAGAACGATTAAGCAGAGTCGGGAGCTGTGCTCCGGAAAGCTGTACTCAAGTGCTTTGCGGTGAAGTCGTCTCCACCGTGATAGCCTGATAACCTGGAGGGTGTGTCGCTGATCGTGTCAGCGTGTTTATAGTAGATCTTCGACGACTGTAAAACGTGACTTTGGAGCTGTCCTGATCAGTATTGGCTAAATAGAATGTGTTTCGATACTTCATAAAGTGTCGTAGTTATTCACTCCAAATCTACACGAACCCCGTACGAACGTGAACGAAGAAAATAACGTAACAACTGGTGTCAGAAGAAAGAAAAACGTAACAACTATGTGTAATTTAAATTTGATACATAAGGTATGAATTATTATGTAACGTAAAATACCTAGTGACCAACAAAATGAAGAAGACTCAGTTATTCTAATACATTAGTGCCTGGCATATACACTGGTTATCATAAATTAAGGAAAAATCACAAAAATAACGATAACTTCCTCAAAAATAAGCCAAACCATGTAAAATTTGAGTTGCCAAGTAAGAGTAGCTGAGTAAAACTGCAGCATGCAAATTAGTGCCGCTGCACTTGGAATAAGTCATCTGCGAAAAGAATAAAAGTCCATGTTTGAGAGCAAGCCCACATATTTCACTGTGATAGTGAAATCAGAAATCTGAGATAGCCAATTTGCAACAATGACCTCCAGGCATCATTTGCCTGCAGAACTATGATGGAGAGCCATTGGGAGACTAGAGGCAGGATAAAGTCAAACAGAAGTGGCCAGATGGCTAAATGTGAGTTCTTCTGTGGTTCATAGACTTTGGAGGTGATTTCAAACCACAGATTCGGCCTCTAGGAGGTTCAGCCAAGGACGGCCAACTGCTACGACGAGCGCTGACGACCGATATTTGACATTATGTGCACGCAGGAACAGAACCGCTACTCCGACTCTTCTTACATCCTCCCTTGCTGCAGCCACCGGAAGGTTGGTGTCAATGTTAACTGTGCGTAGAAGGCTTCACAAAGGTGGTCTGTATGCGAGACGACCAGCCATTTGCGTGTCGCTCACGTCACGCCATAGGAGGGACCGTTTGCAGTACGCACGACAACATGTCCACTGGACGTTTGATCAGTGGAGGGCTGTTCTCTTTACAGATGAGTCCAGGTTTAGTCTAGAAAGCTTTAGTAGGTGTAGGGGAGGGCTGTTCTCTTTACAGATGAGTCCAGGTTTAGTCTAGAAAGCTTTAGTATTTGATATGGAGAGAACCTGGAACCCGTTATCATCCATCAAACATTCGTTAAAGAGATGCATACGGAAGAGGCAGTGTCTGTGTTTGGGGTGGCATCTCTTTGGGTGGACGCACAGACCTCCATGTCTTTCCAACGGAAACCGTGAATGCTCCTGTTTATAGAGATCACATACTTGATGCTTATGTGCACCCATGTGCCGGGGCAATGGGTGATGCTTTCCTGAGTAGTAAGCGCATGTAACCTTGCTACACCCGAGGCTATAGGGGGCGTGGCCTCCGCCATCTTGGATTACGTAACAACCGAAAGTGACGATACCAGCGCCATCTTGGATTCCTTCCCGCGTTGGAATGACATCATCAAAGTTTCGTTTTTATGGTGTGGCAACGATCTTTTCAAAGATTTTATTTTTGTGGCAACGACACTATTTTTCAAAGTTTTTATTTTTTGTGGCATCGAATATATATTTTTAGGTTTTGTGGCAACGAACACTTGAACCACGTGTTTGGAATGACATCTCTTTTAATTTATTATTTTTAATTATTTGACACGTGATTAATATTAGTTTGATATTTGATTAATATTAATACTATTTTGTATGTCATTAATTTTTTTATTTACACTTTTTAATAAGTATCTTAATTATTTAGTACGACATTATTTAATTAATTACTTTTAATGAATTTTTGTGGAAATTAATATTATTTTCCCTGAATTTTAAAAGTAACTCCACCCCCGGGATTCGAACTCGCCATCTCTGGGATGGGAGTCTAGCGCTTTACCGCTCGGCTACCCGGTCCTCTTATCAGACTTGTTATTTGAAACTCTATTTGGCCCTTTGACTTTTTGCACCATTGATGACATAAGGCTGAAAGTCTGCGCATGCGCTTTGACATGAAAACCGCGTCATACATTTGTTTTTACACGACGGCTAGGATTTCTTTTGGCTTCTTAATCATTACTTTATTCATTGCTGTTTTAAATGTAAGATTTTCCCACGGTTTAATTTTTTTATTATTAAGATATTTTTAATTGTTTTCAATTTTCATCTCATTCTTACTTTTTTTAAGTTATTAGTTAATTTATTAATTTTTATTTCATTTTTTCCCTTTCCCAAACATAAATTTTATTTTTAACTTCAACAAAAGTGAATTTAAATTTTCTTTTTACTTTTTATCTTGCAAAGTTTATTTTTTTTATATTTAATTTTCTTTTTGGTTTTACAAAAGTAATATTTATTTTTACGAATTGATTTTTCCTTTTCACTTTTTTATTTTGCAAAAGTTTTTTTTTTTTTTTTCCAAAATTTTTCCTTTTCGTATTTTTACTTTACTTTATTTTAATTTTTTGTTTAACTTTCTTTTTCGTTTTACAAAAGTAATATTTTTATTTACGAATTGAATTTTTCCTTTTCACTTTTTTATTTTGCAAAAGTTTTTTTTTTTTTCAAAATTTATTCCTTTTCGTATTTTTACTTTACTTTATTTTAATTTTTTGTTTAACTTTCTTTTTCGTTTTACAAAAGTAATATTTTTATTTACGAATTGAATTTTTCCTTTTCACTTTTTTATTTTGCAAAAGTTTTTTTTTTTTTTTTTTCAAAATTTATTCCTTTTCGTATTTTTACTTTACTTTATTTTAATTTTTTGTTTAAACTTTTTTTTTTTTGGTTTTACAAAACAAATATTTATTTTTCCAAATATAATTTTCCTTTCCTCTTTTTATTTTAAAAAAAGGTGTTACTACATTTTTAACTTAATTTTTTTTTACAAAAGTAATATTTAGTTTCATAATTTTAATTTTTTTGAGTTTTTTTGTTTACATAAATTTTTTTTTGTTACATTTTTATTTTACCCTTAACTTTTTCCCCTTGTTTTAAATACAATAGGATGTTACATTTCCATTTCTCCAAAAATAAACTTACCTACATTTCTGTGTCTTTGAAATTTTAAGCTGGAATTTACATGCATATAACTTCACTAGATAATATTTTCTGTAACATTAAGCCAATATACACAATGCTCTTTCTATATAGTTTAACTGGAATACTACATTTCTTACTTTTTTACTACTAAGTTGGAGATACTCAGAACTTTTCCTTCTAATGCATTGTACTAACTATTAATGACTGTATTACCTTTTTGGCCAACTATACAAAATTTTGTTGATTCCCTTTTACACGTCTTACTTTTATTCAAAGGATTCACCAAACTATGTCTGACAAATGTAATTTTTACACTTTCCATTTACACATTTACCCTTATATTTAACTTATAAAACATATTCATGCTGTATTTCTGATTCCTTTTCCCCATAATAAATACACACTTACACATGTTTCTTTATTGTAAGACTTACTAACTTTAAACAAATCTTACAAGGAGCAATAAATTTTCATGGTATGAAGCCCACTCAAACCAATGCATGGAGCATTTCTACCCAGTTAAGTTTAGATACATACCTATAGTACTTCATTTCTTCTTATTTTACTCTACAGACATTTATACATATATATTCAGAACACTCCCTTTTATTCAGTAAGATTCATTTATACTACTAACACAAATTTTGCTAACTCTTTTAAAATATTTTACAAAAAATATCTTATATTTTCTTGCACACATCCTTCTTAAATCACCAAACATACATTGAACCTTGATTTTTCCTTCATGTGAAAACGTCACTCGGATTCTTAATATGATTCCCCCATTTACCGCAGAACTTTATAAACACTACTCTATTTGAACGTATCACAGCCTTACTCTCTTAACAAGGAACAGAAGATTGAATTATATTTTAACTACAGACAAGAATATCCACATTGTAACGTATTATTTTAAATCTGAATTATAGTCACATTTGTGAAGGAGAATTTAAAGTCTATAATACACATGGAATTAATATTCAGTCATGGCAATGAAACTTTATCGATTTTTTCTCAACTTGGAATATAAAATTTTGTTAACTTGGAATATTTTTAACGTATTCATTGTAAATTAACTGAAAAATATCCATATTTCACCTTGTCAATAATTTATTTAGCACTGAACTCTTACAGCCTTTTGAGAACGAAATTTAATTTATCATACCTGACAAATGATTCCTACATAGTAATGATACATTACACGAAATATTGAGTAGAGTTCCAAATAATGATCTAACATAGTAATTAACATAAAAGACCTAACACAAATAATTTTAAGATAGAAATTTCAAACTGACATTGCTTAACTCTTACAGCTTTTGATATTTAACTTCTCATAGATAGTAAATAAACCTACACACAAATAATTATACATAACAGGTAATAATGACAGAAACTCCATATAATCTACTATAATTACCAACTTTAAAAATTTTAACGCTTTTTAATATGTCACAAGAAAGACCACACTTTCAAAAAAGCATTATTTTAATTAAACATTGGAGTCATACAATCCTGCGTACATGTTTTTATTTATCATGAGCATGACACATAATAAGTAAATAAAATATATTTCACAAACTACGAAAAGCATTTCTCTTTTAACCGACTGATCATAAGAAAAGATGCAGTATGGAATGCTTAGAACACTCAGTGCCACAGTTCCTCATTTCCCCACGCATTAACCAAAATATACATGTACTTTAAAATCAGTTAAACAAATTCAAATGTTAGTATTCAAACAGGAATACTTCACAAATTAGATGAAAGAGAGGTAAACAATGAACTTGAGTGATAAATACAGAAAAGCATGTAAGGACCGAAAAAAAGATGTATTCGTGGAGAACTTTTTAAGATAAAAATTTGCTCTATTTTTGCACATGGGTTACATATTGCATTTCAGATTAAGGAAGCATTCAAGATAATTCCTGTATAACTAGGGATTTTATTTACACTTGTTAGTAATGTAATTTATTAGAACAGTCGCAGATATATAAGACAAGTATGCCATTTCCAAGGAAAACAATTTTCCAAGACAGACGTTAATAGTGAAATATAAAATGGAATAAGAAAATGCCATATTTCCAACAAAATTAGTATCTGAGTATGCAAAAACATGAACAAGAAACGAATATTTTTCTGAAAATGCTCCGAATGGTTTAAGTCAGGATTAGTTTCATGAACAGAGCATGAAAAATAATGATGAATTTTTAATTTATTTTGTCTGTAGTACATTTACTTATGCTAAAATCTTCCATTTGGTTGACTGTACTTTACATTTAGACGCAAGTTGATAAATCAGAGTGATTTTGTGTTTTAAAGCTTCAGATTCAGAAATATTACAACTTCAGAAATAATAAAACTCAAAAGCAAAATGATTAAAACGACAAGAGAATATACTGCAAGCAAGCGAACGTGATAAATGACATTTTTGGGCCGATTTTCATGAATTCATAGATCGGGTGCAAAATTTTAATGCGCTGTATATGAACTATTTTTCAAATGTATCACGATCACTGTTTTCCAACTTTACATAGACTTTAAGTAAACATTTCATGTTAATTTACCATTTTTTCCTTAGATTTATCTACGTATTTACTAAATTTTTGCATTTTGTTTATAAGTATAATGCCAAAAGGACATAAGAGAACAAATGTTTCTTGAAAATGTCCCTATTTTTTACCCAACTGTTATTTCTTTCATAGCTTTGAAGTAACCTATTAAACACATAGTTATCCTGTATTGACCAGACAGCCGTTGGTCTTGCCAGTGTCTGCGGGAAGTTTCAAAGCTAGAGAATTTAAGTAATATTTTACCAGTGCGGAGAACTTCTTACGGCGTTTTTGATGAAAATTGACCGAATTTAGTAGTTCATTACTAACCTAGGAGCCTTTAACTATTTTTTTTATTCGAAAAAAACACACAGAAATTATCATCAAGATTTTCCATACAGATATATTGTACTACTTCTCATGCCATTACATTTCCAATGAAATTTGATTCATTGTCAGATAGTTAAATGTTTGTTATTTTTTCGCATACGAATGCATTTCGTGTCTCACATACGCTCATTACATATGATTTAACAAAATTGCAAACAAGGTGGAAGTTAAATGAATATTTCTTGAAATACTGTACATTTCATTCCGGAAAGTTTACATGAGCATTTTCATTTTGAAACCCCTAATGTTTGTTTTCCTGCATTCAATGTAAATTTTGAGTATAAAATTTTCATTTGTGACGGAAGTTATTTGTGGGTGGTTGTGATGTGTTCGTGTTTTCATAAACCGTTTTTTGTGAAGTACCTTTTGAAACTTTGAATATTACGGCCACTGCAAATCATTTAATTTTTCAAATATTTTTCTTATTTATCTTTTACAAGTGCTTGTAAAGATTTGGGAACAAATTTTTATTAAATAGTTATACGGTATGATTTAATAACTTTTTACACGTTTGGAAGATTTAACTTCAACAACACTACCACACCGAATCAGAAATTAAGAAAAGAAATCGAATTTTTTATCTTAGTATACTACAGGAATAGATTAATTTTCTCTAGCACTGATGTATTCGAATGTAGTAGATAATGGAGACTTTTAACACCGATCATGCAGACTTTGAATATTTTCTCTAAGTCACCAAAAATTGCATTGTCATAGATTTTTCTCATAAAGTCTATTTCTTTCTTAAAAGAAGTTCATATACTAATTTCATTAGAAACATATCTAAGAAAATATCTCACATTCATAAGAAAATCAGCGCTTGCTTCTTTACCAAATTTATACTTTCTGACTTCATTCTATTTATGACTTCATTCTATTCATTCATCTTTGAAAATTTTTTTCCTAGTCCACTGCTAATATATTGCTAATTTTCGTACGTGACAAAACGAAACTCAGTTTAGAAACCTTTTTGCTGAAAACCTTGTATTATTGCATTGCTGAACCGGGGCCATGCTTTCATTTTTATTACATATCATGCGAATATTTTAAATTTATTCCTTCTGTTGGCACAATTTTAACCAACATTTTACTATTGCAGAGGCTTCTTTAGTAAAATCTCATGTGTTAAATTGAATGTTTCATTACTAATTTTGAAGATTCTGGATATATCCTACTTAAAAGTTCATAACCGATTAGCAAAATAATTTATATATGTACTTCTTTGTGCTCTTGGTCAATTTTTAAATCGTTGTTCAACTATAACACTTCATTTCCAGTGAAGTATCGAAATGATTATTTACTTTCCGCTTTTTCCAAAGAATTTCGTAGACACATATGTTCAGTACAGAAAATTTTCCTAACTTATCAGTATCATTACCAAAATAGAAAACATGCAAAATTTTCCTAAAAATTTATATATTTGTTTCTTTACAAACATTTACACGAATACCGACATTTAATTATTTAATGTGTATTTTCCTATATCAGAACTAAAATTTCGAACGAAAAGTTTTAACTAATGTTATGTTCCGTAAAATTTTTGTATTTTTGATGTCATCTTTTTTTCGCAAAAGTTTTGAGAGTGTGCTGTCGGTAGTCGTTTAGACATTTTGAACCTGTTTTCTCTTTGCTATTGGAAACTATTTTATCTTTGCTGTTGATATATGCCAATGAATATACTTTTTCTCTTGGTTTATCTTCAACTAATGAGTTATTTAATTACTTAAAAATATATGTGTAGATCGTTTATGTTGAAACTTGTGATAGATTTCCTGGATGTGTTTTTGGAAAATGTATTTAATTTATTAACGTGAATGAAACGGATGTTTTCTTAAAATTTTATTATTCAGAGTATTACTCAATTATGACAGAATGCCGGATTTGTTCCCAGTATTCAACATTCATATGGACTTCTGTATTCCAAATCTCTCACGTAACTGTAATTTTTTCTATCGGTAGTAGGAAGACGAATGGAATACATGCAGGTTATGCAGACATAAGGTAAAAATCTGAAAAAAAAAAGAAATTCTTCAGATCTAGGCAATTCAGTAGAATGTGCAAATAGTCATCCTATTCGAAGCTTATTTTTTAATTACATAGCATATAAAGTGTAAATTTAATAAAAAGAGATATAATGAAAATCATGTACACTGCAAAATCTGAACGATAATTATACAAAATTAGTTAGTTATAAGGCAGTTTTCCATAAAAAGTGGTTTCAACGGAGGAAACGTGCAATCTCCTGAAAATTCTCCTGCAAGCAATCTCCTGAAACTCTAAGTGGGCGTTTGATCTTCGCTCTTACGTAGAATTTACAATTCTACTTAACTTTTGTAAGAGCAAAGATCAGATGCTCACTTAGAGTTTCAGGAGACTGCCGGCAGGTTTCCTCCGCTGTAACCACTTTTTACGAAAACCTGCTTTATGACTAATTTTGAAAAATTACCTTCCAGATTTTGCCGAGTACTTGATCTTCATTATATCTTTTTTTATTAAATTTACACTTTATATGCTATGTAATTAAAAAGTAAGCTTCGAATAGGATGACTATTTGCACATTCTACTGAAATGCCTAGATCTGAAGAATTTCTTTTTTTTCAGATTTTTACCTTATGTCTGTATAACCTGCATGTATTCCATTCGTCTTCCTACTACCGATAGAAAAAATTACAGTTACGTGAGAGATTTGGAATACTGAAGTCCATATGAATGTTGAATACTGGGAACAAATCCGGCATTCTGTCATAATTGAGTAATACTCTGAATAATAAAATTTTAAGAAAACATCCGTTTCATTCACGTGAATAAATTAAATACATTTTCCAAAAACACATCCAGGAAATCTATCACAAGTGTCAACATAAACGATCTACACATATATTTTTAAGTATTTAAATAACTCATGAGTTGAAGATAAACCAAGAGAAAAAGTATCATCATTGGCATATATCAACAGCAAAGATAAAATAGTTTCCAATAGCAAAGAGAAAACAGGTTCAAAATGTCTAAAAGACTACCGACAGTACACTCTCAAAACTTTTGCGAAAAAAAGATGACATCACAAATACAAAAATTTTACGGAACATAACATTAGTTAAAACTTTTCGTTCGAAATTTTAGTTCTGATATAGGAAAATACACATTAAATAATTAAATGTCGGTATTCGTGTAAATGTTTGTAAAGAAACAAATATATAAATTTTTAGGAAAATTTTGCATGTTTTCTATTTTGGTAATGATACTGATAAGTTAGGAAAATTTTCTGTACTGAACATATGTGTCTACGAAATTCTTTGGAAAAAGCGGAAAGTAAATAATCATTTCGATACTTCACTGGAAATGAAGTGTTATAGTTGAACAACGATTTAAAAATTGACCAAGAGCACAACGAAGTACATATATAAATTATTTTGCTAATCGGTTATGAACTTTTAAGTAGGATATATCCAGAATCTTCAAAATTAGTAATGAAACGTTCAATTTAACACGTGAGATTTTACTAAAGAAGCCTCTGCAATAGTAAAATGTTGGTTAAAATTGTGCCAACAGAAGGAATAAATTTAAAATATTCGCATGATATGTAATAAAAATGAAAGCATGGCCCCGGTTCAGCAATGCAATAATACAAGGTTTTGAGTAAAAAAGTTTCTAAACTGAGTTTCGTTTTGTCACGTACGAAAATTAGCAATATATTAGCAGTGGACTAGGAAAAAATTTTTCAAAGATAATACTGTGGTATGAAAATTAATCAAATGTATAAAATTTTTCTTCGCAATAAGTTATGAATGTTTTCATTTCAGTAGAATGAAGTCAGAAAGTACAAATTTGGTAAAGAAACAAGCGCTGATTTTCTTATGAATGTGAGATATTTTCTTAGATATGTTTCTAATGAAATTAGTATATGAACTTCTTTTAAGAAAGAAATAGACTTTATGAGAAAAATCTATGACAATGCAATTTTTGGTGACTTAGAGAAAATATTCAAAGTCTGCATGATCGGTGTTAAAAGTCTCCATTATCTACTACATTCGAATACATCAGTGCTAGAGAAAATTAATCTATTCCTGTAGTATACTAAGATAAAAAATTCGATTTCTTTTCTTAATTTCTGATTCGGTGTGGTAGTGTTGTTGAAGTTAAATCTTCCAAACGTGTAAAAAGTTATTAAATCATACCGTATAACTATTTAATAAAAATTTGTTCCCAAATCTTTACAAGCACTTGTAAAAGATAAATAAGAAAAATATTTGAAAAATTAAATGATTTGCAGTGGCCGTAATATTCAAAGTTTCAAAAGGTACTTAACAAAAAACGGTTTATGAAAACACGAACACATCACAACCACCCACAAATAACTTCCGTCACAACTGAAAATTTTATACTCAAAATTTACATTGAATGCAGGAAAAGAAACATTAGGGGTTTCAAAATGAAAATTCTCATGTAAACTTTCCGGAATGAAATGTACAGTATTTCAAGAAATATTCATTTAACTTCCACCTTGTTTGCAATTTTGTTAAATCATATGTAATGAGCGTATGTGAGACACGAAATGCATTCGTATGCGAAAAAATAACAAACATTTAACTATCTGACAATGAATCAAATTTCATTGGAAATGTAATGGCATGAGAAGTAGTACAATATATCTGTATGGAAAATCTTGATGATAATTTCTGTGTGTTTTTTTCGAATAAAAAAAATAGTTAAAGGCTCCTAGGTTAGTAATGAACTACTAAATTCGGTCAATTTTCATCAAAAACGCCGTAAGAAGTTCTCCGCACTGGTAAAATATTACTTAAATTCTCTAGCTTTGAAACTTCCCGCAGACACTGGCAAGACCAACGGCTGTCTGGTCAATACAGGATAACTATGTGTTTAATAGGTTACTTCAAAGCTATGAAAGAAATAACAGTTGGGTAAAAAATAGGGACATTTTCAAGAAACATTTGTTCTCTTATGTCCTTTTGGCATTATACTTATAAACAAAATGCAAAAATTTAGTAAATACGTAGATAAATCTAAGGAAAAAATGGTAAATTAACATGAAATGTTTACTTAAAGTCTATGTAAAGTTGGAAAACAGTGATCGTGATACATTTGAAAAATAGTTCATATACAGCGCATTAAAATTTTGCACCCGATCTATGAATTCATGAAAATCGGCCCAAAAATGTCATTTATCACGTTCGCTTGCTTGCAGTATATTCTCTTGTCGTTTTAATCATTTTGCTTTTGAGTTTTATTATTTCTGAAGTTGTAATATTTCTGAATCTGAAGCTTTAAAACACAAAATCACTCTGATTTATCAACTTGCGTCTAAATGTAAAGTACAGTCAACCAAATGGAAGATTTTAGCATAAGTAAATGTACTACAGACAAAATAAATTAAAAATTCATCATTATTTTTCATGCTCTGTTCATGAAACTAATCCTGACTTAAACCATTCGGAGCATTTTCAGAAAAATATTCGTTTCTTGTTCATGTTTTTGCATACTCAGATACTAATTTTGTTGGAAATATGGCATTTTCTTATTCCATTTTATATTTCACTATTAACGTCTGTCTTGGAAAATTGTTTTCCTTGGAAATGGCATACTTGTCTTATATATCTGCGACTGTTCTAATAAATTACATTACTAACAAGTGTAAATAAAATCCCTAGTTATACAGGAATTATCTTGAATGCTTCCTTAATCTGAAATGCAATATGTAACCCATGTGCAAAAATAGAGCAAATTTTTATCTTAAAAAGTTCTCCACGAATACATCTTTTTTTCGGTCCTTACATGCTTTTCTGTATTTATCACTCAAGTTCATTGTTTACCTCTCTTTCATCTAATTTGTGAAGTATTCCTGTTTGAATACTAACATTTGAATTTGTTTAACTGATTTTAAAGTACATGTATATTTTGGTTAATGCGTGGGGAAATGAGGAACTGTGGCACTGAGTGTTCTAAGCATTCCATACTGCATCTTTTCTTATGATCAGTCGGTTAAAAGAGAAATGCTTTTCGTAGTTTGTGAAATATATTTTATTTACTTATTATGTGTCATGCTCATGATAAATAAAAACATGTACGCAGGATTGTATGACTCCAATGTTTAATTAAAATAATGCTTTTTTGAAAGTGTGGTCTTTCTTGTGACATATTAAAAAGCGTTAAAATTTTTAAAGTTGGTAATTATAGTAGATTATATGGAGTTTCTGTCATTATTACCTGTTATGTATAATTATTTGTGTGTAGGTTTATTTACTATCTATGAGAAGTTAAATATCAAAAGCTGTAAGAGTTAAGCAATGTCAGTTTGAAATTTCTATCTTAAAATTATTTGTGTTAGGTCTTTTATGTTAATTACTATGTTAGATCATTATTTGGAACTCTACTCAATATTTCGTGTAATGTATCATTACTATGTAGGAATCATTTGTCAGGTATGATAAATTAAATTTCGTTCTCAAAAGGCTGTAAGAGTTCAGTGCTAAATAAATTATTGACAAGGTGAAATATGGATATTTTTCAGTTAATTTACAATGAATACGTTAAAAATATTCCAAGTTAACAAAATTTTATATTCCAAGTTGAGAAAAAATCGATAAAGTTTCATTGCCATGACTGAATATTAATTCCATGTGTATTATAGACTTTAAATTCTCCTTCACAAATGTGACTATAATTCAGATTTAAAATAATACGTTACAATGTGGATATTCTTGTCTGTAGTTAAAATATAATTCAATCTTCTGTTCCTTGTTAAGAGAGTAAGGCTGTGATACGTTCAAATAGAGTAGTGTTTATAAAGTTCTGCGGTAAATGGGGGAATCATATTAAGAATCCGAGTGACGTTTTCACATGAAGGAAAAATCAAGGTTCAATGTATGTTTGGTGATTTAAGAAGGATGTGTGCAAGAAAATATAAGATATTTTTTGTAAAATATTTTAAAAGAGTTAGCAAAATTTGTGTTAGTAGTATAAATGAATCTTACTGAATAAAAGGGAGTGTTCTGAATATATATGTATAAATGTCTGTAGAGTAAAATAAGAAGAAATGAAGTACTATAGGTATGTATCTAAACTTAACTGGGTAGAAATGCTCCATGCATTGGTTTGAGTGGGCTTCATACCATGAAAATTTATTGCTCCTTGTAAGATTTGTTTAAAGTTAGTAAGTCTTACAATAAAGAAACATGTGTAAGTGTGTATTTATTATGGGGAAAAGGAATCAGAAATACAGCATGAATATGTTTTATAAGTTAAATATAAGGGTAAATGTGTAAATGGAAAGTGTAAAAATTACATTTGTCAGACATAGTTTGGTGAATCCTTTGAATAAAAGTAAGACGTGTAAAAGGGAATCAACAAAATTTTGTATAGTTGGCCAAAAAGGTAATACAGTCATTAATAGTTAGTACAATGCATTAGAAGGAAAAGTTCTGAGTATCTCCAACTTAGTAGTAAAAAAGTAAGAAATGTAGTATTCCAGTTAAACTATATAGAAAGAGCATTGTGTATATTGGCTTAATTTTACAGAAAATATTATCTAGTGAAGTTATATGCATGTAAATTCCAGCTTAAAATTTCAAAGACACAGAAATGTAGGTAAGTTTATTTTTGGAGAAATGGAAATGTAACATCCTATTGTATTTAAAACAAGGGGAAAAAGTTAAGGGTAAAATAAAAATGTAACAAAAAAAAAAATTTATGTAAACAAAAAAACTCAAAAAAATTAAAATTATGAAACTAAATATTACTTTTGTAAAAAAAAATTAAGTTAAAAATGTAGTAACACCTTTTTTTAAAATAAAAAGAGGAAAGGAAAATTATATTTGGAAAAATAAATATTTGTTTTGTAAAACCAAAAAAAAAAAAAAGTTTAAACAAAAAATTAAAATAAAGTAAAGTAAAAATACGAAAAGGAATAAATTTTGAAAAAAAAAAAAAAAAAACTTTTGCAAAATAAAAAAGTGAAAAGGAAAAATTCAATTCGTAAATAAAAATATTACTTTTGTAAAACGAAAAAGAAAGTTAAACAAAAAATTAAAATAAAGTAAAGTAAAAATACGAAAAGGAATAAATTTTGAAAAAAAAAAAAACTTTTGCAAAATAAAAAAGTGAAAAGGAAAAATTAAATTCGTAAAGATAAATATTACTTTTGTAAAACCAAAAAGAAAATTAAATATAAAAAAAAATAAACTTTGCAAGATAAAAAGTAAAAAGAAAATTTAAATTCACTTTTGTTGAAGTTAAAAATAAAATTTATGTTTGGGAAAGGGAAAAAATGAAATAAAAATTAATAAATTAACTAATAACTTAAAAAAAGTAAGAATGAGATGAAAATTGAAAACAATTAAAAATATCTTAATAATAAAAAAATTAAACCGTGGGAAAATCTTACATTTAAAACAGCAATGAATAAAGTAATGATTAAGAAGCCAAAAGAAATCCTAGCCGTCGTGTAAAAACAAATGTATGACGCGGTTTTCATGTCAAAGCGCATGCGCAGACTTTCAGCCTTATGTCATCAATGGTGCAAAAAGTCAAAGGGCCAAATAGAGTTTCAAATAACAAGTCTGATAAGAGGACCGGGTAGCCGAGCGGTAAAGCGCTATACTCCCATCCCAGAGATGGCGAGTTCGAATCCCGGGGGTGGAGATACTTTTAAAATTCAGGGAAAATAATATTAATTTCCACAAAAATTCATTAAAAGTAATTAATTAAATAATGACGTACTAAATAATTAAGATACTTATTAAAAAGAGTAAATAAAAAAATTAATGACATACAAAATAGTATTAATATTAATCAAATATCAAACTAATATTAATCACGTGTCAAATAATTAAAAATAATAAATTAAAAGAGATGTCATTCCAAACACGTGGTTCAAGAGTTCGTTGCCACAAAACCTAAAAATATATATTCGATGTCACAAAAAATAAAAACTTTGAAAAATAGTGTCGTTGCCACAAAAATAAAAACTTTGAAAAGATCGTTGCCACACCATAAAAACGAAACTTTGATGATGTCATTCCAACGCGGGAAGGAATCCAAGATGGCGCTGGTATCGTCACTTTCGGTTGTTACGTAATCCAAGATGGCGGAGGCCACGCCCCCTATAGCCTCGGGCGTAGCACGGTTACCTGCGCTTACTACTTTCCTGTTACAAGACGATACCTCAAGACGATAGCACACAGGGCTCGCATCGTAGATGATTATCCTCAATAGGAAACAATTATGCGCATGGAGTGGCTAGCTCGATTCCCGGACCTGAATCCTATCGAGCACGTTTGGGATGATTTAGAGAGACATCTAGCTGCTTTCAGTCTGCCCCCTCAGGCCCTTGCCGCGCTTGCAACTGTTTTGCAAGAGCAATGGCTCTCGCTTCCTATGGAACTGATAAACCGCATAATTGAAAGCATCACACATCGCTGTATGTGCTGTATTGCTTCTAGAGGCGATCATACTCCATATTGAAGAGTACTTTTCCTATAGCAAACTGACACCTTCGATTTGTTCATTTTATACATGTGCTAATTTCTATACCACCATAATTGTCTGGTAATTTATTTTTATGTTATTTGATACCTTAGTATGTGTTGTATATTGTGGGTACGTTTCATAATATTCTACATGTAACTTTTTCAGTAATCGTGATTTTTGTAATTTTTTCTTAATTTATGATAACCAGTGTAGAATGTAATCCGTTCTGCAATGGCGTTCGTTATTCGAATCGTTTTCAATGCCGAGCGTTCCATCTCATGAAAATTGTTTTAATTCCCTTACTAAACTCAGTTCAAAATCATTAAACATCGTCAAACTATTTAGGAAAATATTAAAACCACTATAAATGTTAAGGATTTAATCATTTTAAAAAAATCTGAAAGGTTTAAGATTTTAAAATACGTCCAAAGGGGCGTTTTTTTAACGTTTTGCGTGCTGCCTTTATTTAATAAATATCATGTTCTACGTACTCAAATGATAAAATTCAGTTCACCAGCAATATCGCAAAATAAATTTAAAATGAGCATAGCTTTAGAATTTCCCATACAGTCTCGCGTGCTGGAGATAAAAATTCTTTTTTTTTTTTTTTTTTTTTTTTTTTTTTTTTTTTTTCGGTACAGTGTTGCCATTGTTAGCTTTGAAATCGTTTAGTTTTTTTAACCAAAAATTCGTTGATGTGTAACAAAGTATGAAATCGATAATAAAATTCGTAAAAGTTTTACAAAATATGAAATCGATAATAAAACCAATTCCAAATTTCAAATTTGTGCTTCGAGATGCCGATATTCGCAGTAGGATTACGTCATTCAAAATTGGATGGCTCTAGGTGCCGTTGCTTTATCACAATGCGAGAAACATACATAAACTTATGCAGATTCCTCATTATTTAATTCCTTTAACTATAATACAAGGCGATAATATTTGGTGGCAACAGTTTGAAAAGTGAAACGGACATTCAGAGTGATTCGAAGCAAAATCGCAAAACGAAACGAAAGCAATAATCCCTGAGGGACAAAGCCCTTTTGCACTAATAATTATAAAAATTATTTATGCATATTGCATGTGTATAGTTGTATATTGCATGTATATATGTACGTAGTTTTATAGCTTTTCAATGTATTTTACGCTGAACCTTCTGAGGATTTAGCTGTCTCTTATTTTCTTCATAGGAGTCACTGTTCTGTTGACACCAGCATCTCTTCTTACTTTTAATGAAGTAAATTTTTGCTTTAGGAAATTTAGAATCAGTCCAAATTTCACTTCAAATGTCCGACTCTTGTAGTAGATAAAGACCATCTGTGTTTCCGTTGCTTGCTCATCAGAAGAGAGTTTCTTTTAGACTTCCTTACAATCCTAGTCGAAGAGGGCTAAACACTTTACAACTTAAGATCTCTGAATGCCGGGAGTTCGACAGAAGTTAGATCACAGGCCAAATGGGCTGGCTGCAGGGTTAGTTTTCCTTATTTTTCACATGTATAACATGAATCTGAGCCAGTTTTTCTTAGAAGGTCTTCCAGAGGCATTACCTTCGTTAAGCAGGTAACCTTCGTTTGCTTTCCTATATTCAAATAGCCCAACCCTAATGATATAATGCTTAGCGAAAACCTGAAATAAGTAATTAACCCCTACAAAGCACATCCCTTCTTCTAGATTCATTCTCTTATACAGGGCTTATTAATCTTTTTTCAGTGGCGACCCCTTTTTACCACTGAGATTTTTTTCGCGACCCCAGGGCCGCATAATATTTACAAAAATTTGTGGACACCCATAAGCTTTGCGCAAGTCCAACGAACGCGTGAGTGAAACTGTCGGTTTTTTCACTCGCCCTGTAATATGCTATTGTAGATTTAGGTCATTAACTTTAATTTCTAATTTTAAGACATAGAACATTGTGAAAATTTTAAATAAGTAACAGACGAAATGACAGCGTCACGTGCAAAGCAAGTGAAATGAACGTTTATATTATAAAAAGAATGCGCCGAAACGTTTTCGTTTTTTGATTTATCTGTACTGTCTTATCCTTATCTTTTTTCAGATACATTGTGTAAAAACATTTGGTAAAGGTAAAATTATTATAATAAGTTAAAGAAATATCAAAACTGCTAAAAGTTTGGGCGACCCTCTGCTACAGGTCCTACGACCCCCATGGGGGTCACGACCTACAATTTAAGAAATTCTGCTCTTGTAAAGGAACTTTGTTATTCACATTTATTCTATTTGTATAATTTTTTAAAATCTTTGCACGCTTTTGGGAAGTGTTAAAAAAATGGGACATTTTTATATCTCTCATTCTACCAGAGTGATTGACGAAATTTAACTTGCCTTTTTAATGTCTCGAAAGCGCTACTTAGGATATATATTAGATTTATATATAACATTGTCAATGAAATACAAGATGCCCTAATAATACCTAATAAATACCTAATTAAGAATACATGAAAAGCCAAAATTTATTAGAATATAATATTTTTATTTTCTTTTCTGTGTGCAGTAAACAAACAAACAAAAAAAAAATTTTTTTTTTTTTTTGAAGATATTTTATTCTAAAGATATTTCTTTGTTTTTACAGCATTAAAAATTTCTTGAGCAAGCCGTTTTTTACTTTTGAAGGGTCCCTAATTATCATCAAAGACTATTTTTTTCAAAGCAAAATATATTTTTATGTAAACATAGTACTTGAGTATAAACACATTTTTAAGAGTCAAATTGTGATTTTTCAAGACCTGAATTCTAATCATTTTAGTATTATAATAAAGGATTATTGTTGTTATATTTATTTTCACATTATTATTATTTTCATTACATTTTAAAACATAATTAAAAAAGTGTAAAAGCTTCTCCTTTTCTTTGGACATATTGCTAATCTTGTATCAATCAACCATTTTAGCACCGAAGCTTCTACTTTGGTGAATTTCTGGTTTTCTTAGTTTAGACGTCTGCATTTAGACATTGAGCATAAATTAGGTTGGTTGGTTTATTTAAATATAACAAAGCGTATCTGCCTAAATAGAGGAGGAATGCCTTCATAAAAGACTTTCGTAAGAAAAAGTGGCTAGTAATGATGTTGCACAAAGACAAAATCTCGAAGACTAGCTCGTTCGCCTGGATTGGTTTCGGTTCAGGCGCGATGCGATGCCGACGCTCTCTTGGGTACCCGCGATCATTTCGCTATCCCAGGGTAACATGATATTTGAAGATTTTCGAACACATGGTGAGTTCATAATTCTCTTGTGGTTCGGTGAAGTCCATAGAAAATATGGAGGAAAGGAATAAAATCATATCTACGTAGAATATTGAGTCCCGAGACAAACTATTAGCAGCCTTTAGCCGTTCGGCTACTCCACTATCGGAACCACTTAAATTAAAAGTTATTAGATTGGTCAACTATACAATGTTAATTAACCAGTTATTATGATTTAAATCTTTATTACAACTTCTCCTTTCCATATTCCTAACCAGAATGCAAATTAGCTTAGTGCGCGTTTAAGCTGAGAATTTGAATTTTTAGTTGAGAGAGCTTCTCGCAGTCCGTCTTGCTGTTGGTGCTTTTAGCCAGCTCTGTTTAAAAATTATATTCCAGCTTTAGCATTCTCGCTAATCGATGCGTTGAATATGCACCGGTAAAATATATGAGCCAGCTCATTCTGTTTAATGTGCAGTCTCATGCTACGTTATCGACGTTCGAATTTAATTGCTTCTTCTGTTAATTTAAAATATCCACAAGCTGCGGCAATTTCATCTGTAGTACAAGTTTTGCCTTTATGCTGAAACTGAAACTAAAATAAAAGTTAAAAGAGTTGTTTAAGCCTTCTTTTGTGTTTCTTGAGTTTTTCAAGACCCAGGGGTGACTCTCTTACTATCTAGTAGGATCTGCAGGATTCTAACCCCAGTTTCCAGTTATAACAGTAACCCTGCGGATTTTTCAATTTACTATTTGATTTCCAAGTATTTAAAGTATTATTACGTTTTCGGGCACAAATAGCAGGGTTTTGTTAACGCGTTAGTTTTTAAACTACCAAGCCGTAACGCAAATGAAGATTCAGTTACATTTGCTATTTATTGTATTCGCTTGGAATAAGACGGGAGAATAATCTCTCTGCCATATTCACCATGCGAATACGTATTAAACAGGTGTTTAGATTAAATTATACACAGTTTATGTTATGAGCTGAGGTGACAAAACAATGCTGCAATTTTAAATCTTTTGTTTAATGGGTGACTTGAAAAGCTAAGAATAAAGCAGACGACTGTTAATCTTACGTAATTCATTCGGAAACCGTTATACTGCACGATAACCCACCTTTCTACTGGTCAATAACTACTTTGTAGAACTGCTCTATCTTGAAAATATGCATGTGTATTCTGTCATCCCCCTTGTTCTCTAGATTTGTCTCCTTGAGATTATTTTCACTCCAGAAAACGCAAGTGTCCTTTTAAAGAACAGTTTTCGCTGTCATGTAAGAGACAAAAGGAATGCGATATTCTACTCTTAGAGTCGTGCCAAAAACAGACATCTGTAAGCTTCTACTTTAATTAACTATCATATTTGTATTAAGGCAAGAAGTTTCATCAATGCAAAATTTGCAACATTTCTACTTTTATTGACACACCATGAATATACACTACAACTTCGATTTATTGAACTTCAGTTATTCGAAATAATTTTCAACTAAAAATTTGAAGGTAAATCAAATGGAATAATGAAATATTATTCGAAACAGATACTGATTTTAAGTCGAATTTTTAATATTTTTTTCATGAAGGGTGTATTCCTTCAATTTTGGCTATTGAAACTCAACTATATTTGGATTAATTCTTCGCTTTATTCCAAACAAGCGAAAATCTTACTCACGATATATCTATACCGTATAGCTTAGTTTCAAACTAAGTATTTAACAATATAAACTAAGTTTAGAGTTTGACGGCTTTCATCATATCTCTTCATTTAGTAAAAATGTATGAAATTTAAATTCTATATTAACCCTCTTACAAAGAGTGTTTCAAATAGCTATTTTTTCTTTATCTTCCTTATCTTACAGATAATTTTTAAAAAATATGTTCCTTAATATGTCACTT
This sequence comes from Stegodyphus dumicola, assembly GCF_044657685.1. Taxonomy (NCBI): domain Eukaryota; kingdom Metazoa; phylum Arthropoda; class Arachnida; order Araneae; family Eresidae; genus Stegodyphus; species Stegodyphus dumicola. Next base: position 181,899,183 of record NC_140768.1, read on the forward strand.
AATAATTTTCAAAATTACCAAAAGTATATGATTTAGAACATTTGCACCCGGTATTAACATCGGATCACTAGGTGAGACAGGATAAACACTGGATACTGTTGAACTTTAAAACGTTTGAGAGATATTTTATTCCTCTATCATTTTGTAAGCACATTTTAACTCAACTATTGTCCCTCTCGTGTTACTTTAAGCTTAATTTGCTGTTAAAATCTCTAGAAAATGAAAAGCAGTCTCGCTGGAAGGTACATCTCAAGAGACTTTAAACTAAAATTTTAACCCTTTGCGTCACAGTGTGTCCGGTCTGGACACACCTAAAAATTTTCTTCTGTACGCATAGAAAAATTGAATGAAAAAAAATTTATAGGTTACTATATGTTACTCTGAACCTTCTTTATTTATAGTAGACGGCAGTTCAACACAAACCAGTCCATATATTTTAGCCATGTTTAGTTTTTTAAGACCCTCATTTTTCAAAGAAATCTTCCAGATTTTTTTAGGGTATAAAAGGAGTTGTTTGAAAAGAAATTTCTATGTTATTTTTTGGCTGTATTCTAATCTTCTTATTCTATATTAGTTTAAAATTTTTACCTTGAAATCTTGCCTAAAATCAAACAACGAACCCTAGGTGTGCCCAGGCCGGGCTCACCGATAATCTAGGACAACTGAGAGTCTGTATTCTTTGTTTTCCGCATCTCATCGATCAGTTCATTGACAAAAATGCTCGTTTCAGCACTCTTTTCGAAGCTCTATTCAATCAGTGTGCCACTTTGGGCACACCCACAGAATTAAAACGATAAGTGCTATCTTCACAAAATCTTACTTGTGTACCCCTCTAAGCTTAATTAGACTGCCTACCTTTTTTTCTATCAAAACTCCAACTTTGAAAGGTAGCGTGCCGGAAAGGGTTAAAAGATGCGTGTTCAGGAAGTTCTGTAGGTTCAGTACCAGTGCAGTATGTCAAAGATTCCAGCAAAGAGGGTTATGCAAACAAAAAGATAGAAGAAATATCATCGCGAAAGATGACTGTTTTTCCACTGAAAGGCTGTATAAATTAGAAGTGATGATTATTTGGTGTTTGCATGGTTTGGTTTGGTTTATGGAAAAGCACAAAAGGGTCATTTGCTTAAAGGGGGATGTCTTCGTGGAGAACTTTATAAGGAAAATTGGCTCGTATCCATGTTACACGAGAGGAAAATCACGAAAAAGGCCATATAGCCAGTCCGTTCGCCGAAATTTGAACCCAGGCGGGGATAACAATGTAGGATTATGCATGACTCATGAGAATCATGAATGTTTTATTGTAAAAGCTGTAGACATAAGTATGGCTCAAAATTCAGCAAGAATAATTGACGCAACTTTGGTGGGCTTTCCTTCAACTTTCACGGTTCGATGGTAGCCAACTTTCACGGTCGACAGGATAATACGGAAGTACCGAAACTAAATATTATGCCGGCTTAAAAGGAAACTGAAAAAGTTGTTTTCAAATACAGAAGCATTGAACTCGTTCGCTAGGACTTTAATGCGAGTTAAATAATTAGTGTTCTCTAACTTATCCGTTAGGCCGCCAATTGGATATATTCGGTTGCATTATGTGATGATCTTAGGCAAAGCTTTACAGTTTAGCATGATGATAGGAAATTTAACTTTAACATTTTTCTGCATTTCTTTCTGTTTTCTTCTTTTTTTCTAAACATACTGTTAAATCAAGTACCATTTTGTGCCGATTAGGCACGGTATTTTTTTAGAGTAAGGGGTTGAAAAATAGCAAGTTTTTCTTTAATTTATAAGGTATTTCTCCAGCCTTCTTGGCATGCCTTCGGTGTGTGGTGGTCTGCACGCTGGGCGCGTATTCCAGAGGTCCGCGGTTCGATTCCCGGCGAAGATGTTTGCTAATTTTTCAATTCTCCTCCCAACTAAAAGAGTGGTTGATGATGATTCTCCACACCCAGGATTTAGTGATCGGGTCCCCTAAAAATCCCAGTGACCCCTTAAAAGGGGGAGTATTTAAGGTATTTCTCCTACCTTCTTGGAGTACGTATTCCAGACGTCCGTGGTTCGATTCACTGCGAAGGCGTTTCATATTTTTCATTTTTCCTGCTTCCAAAATACCTAATGTCTCTACAAGTTTTATTGATTTTTGAATTAATTTTTAAACATCTATTTTACCGAAAATTTTGGTAGAACCTATTCAGCTTATTGGACAAAATCAGTTTCCTAGATTGCGCTGTGCATTAATTCCATTGCGCTATGACATGTCGTTTCAGAATTTTATAGGATAAACAAGCTTTTCCAAAACCTATATGTGCATGTTCATAAGAACAATTAAATGTACTTACTTCAGATTAGCATTCTTGACTACCAGAGCAGTTAAGAAATCCCTCTGGCCTTCAAGTGCTTCATCGCATAAGAAGCAGCCGTCTATGTCACCATTTTGGATTTTGAGTTCTCTGACACGAAGCTCGGCAAGCCATTTTTTAGGTAGAATATCACCAATGGGAATTTTTATTTTTTGTTCTAATGCATTTAGCGTTGAATTATCTTTTTCATTGGAGTTAAAAGTGTTTAGTAATAACAGTCGATCCACAAAAAGGCTCTTCAAGGGCTTTGATGTAACCTACAAAAATAAAACGAAAAATAAGTTCAACATCAACAAAATACGAGCATTTAGCTAATCTTTTTAAAATAAACTAAACCAGTAAAAGCTTTGTCAAATTTTTTCAAAACTCCCATTTTCATCCTTGAGTTTAAGACACTACTCAGACGTATGAATCTTTCGCTTGGTGTTCACCAGTAATTCCGATCCAAAAGCAGATGCTAATTTGTATATCATATGATGATGTCAAATGACATTATAAAAGCGGTAACTTCTCATACAATATTGTCATTTAGTATTACAAAACATTTAACTTCTGAGCAGGACAATGTGATGGTATGTAACTAGGCTATAGTTGATCTATCATCTACGAAGCTTAATTTCTTCGAAAATTTGGTTGATCTCCGATAATCCCAAATGTCTTCTGCTTTTTTTTTTTCTTTTCTTTTTGGTTTCCACGAACCACATAAATTAAAACTGTATTGTAATTCAGAGGGGAGACCTGAATAATTTGTAAAATCTGCCAGGCAGAACTTGGAATTACCACTGCAGGCGTTAAAAATTACTTAACTCAGTTTTGTCTCCTGATGCGTTCGGGATATTTGCACTTGCATCAAGATTATTGATAATATAATAATAATTTCTCAGATTATTATATAGTTTAATAATGTAGTAATTAATTCCATTACCATCTCAGAGCGTTAATTCCAGAGGTAAGTGATCATTGCGTCTCGTTATTAATACACACACGTTTTATTTACAATATAATACAAATGGTTACAAACATTATTTTTAGGCACACGCCTTCATCATTATTAGGCTTAACACCTTCGATCTTCCATCAAACTCGAGTTAAGAGTTACAGAATATCAACAGAGACAAGACGTTCGGAGCGCCACCTAACGGCGCAAACTATCAATTTATAACAAATAATTATACTAGCATTCAAGTTTACATTTATTTATGTTCAAGACCGCACAGTTCAATCGTTTCATAACCTTAAATATGACTCCCAAATCCTATAAATAGGGTTTTGCCACGGCAACAGAGCACTTTAAGAAAATATAATTGCTGAGCTAATACTTTAAAAACAACATAATTGCGTTTGCTAAACTTTAAAAACGATATAATTGCTAAAACAATACAGTTTTTAAAAAATTACATTAAAAAAATCTGAAAGGTTTCAGATTTTAAATTACCTCCAAACGGGCGTTTTGTTAACGTTTTTGTGTGTTACCTTTATTTATTAAATATCATGTTCTATGTACTCAAACTATAAAATTCCTTTCAACAGCAATATCGCAAAGTAATTTTAAAATGAGCATATCTTTTTAGAATTTTCCATACAGAGTCTCGCGTACTGGAGATATTTTTTTTCTTGTACAGTGTTGCCATTGTCAACTTTGAAATCGTTTAGTTTTGTAATCAAAAATTTGTTGAAGTGTTACGAAATATGAAATCAATAATAAAAGAAATTTCAAATTCAAATTAGGGCTTCCACCTGCCCATATTCTATGGAAGATTACGTTATTCAAATTTGGATGGCTCTAGATACTGTTGTTTTATCACAATGTGAGAAACATACATACATTGATGCAGATTCTTCATTATTTAATTTCTTTAAATATAAGACAGGGTGATAATATATGGTGGCAACGATTTGAAAGGTGATACAGCCTTTTAAAGTTTTCGACGCAAAATTCCAAAACGAAATTAATAGTCCTTCAGGACAAATTGCCCCTTTGGACTAACAATATAATTGCTAATATTTTAAAAACAATATAACTGAAGTTTACAATATAACTGCAGCAACAGAGCACTCTAAAAACAATATAATTGCAGTTTTCAGCAAAAGAGCAATTTAAAAGCAATATAATTACTAATCACCTCTCTAAAATAAGCTAGAAAATTATTTTCAAGTAATTTATAAACATACTTGAACCCTTTTGACTATAGCAACTTCTCTAAGCTTAACAATAATGTACGCCTTGATTCAGATGAAATGTCGAATTTTAAACCAAAGAATATACAACATTTGCCATTACAATTTTATATCGGAGTAGTATAAAGAATTAATTCGCTGATTATAAGACTAAAATTATTCTTCTAACCTTCATTCATTTTTAACATCTTCAGTTTGAAGCAAGATAGTAACTAAAGTATTATTCATTCTTAATTAGCGATCATCTTTTTTTCATCTTGACGATATTATAATTCAGTACCCATTATAAACAGTACCCATTACTCGAGAATTATAATAGACTTCTAAGAAATCATGCTACATTGTTGAGGCCATGTGAATGAGATGGTATGTTTGAGAAATTTGAACGGGCGATACTGATTTTACTTGGGATTTCATCATACTCAATTAAGTAGTGTTCCTTTAATGTAGTATTCAATATTCATGAGGAAAGAGTAGCTAATAAACTAAGTAAATGCTACCCAAACTTTGAAGAATTCTAAAATTACAGACTGTCTCCACCGTACGTAAGTGCTACATTCGGAACGACCATGAATTTGTTTGTAAAATATTACTAAGTTCACTACACATGTCTTCTAACAATGTTCGTGAGTTAAAAGCTAAAAATATTATTAAATAAACAATTAAAAATACTAAAACAAATAAATAATATATTTTAAATTTTAAATACAGTATATTATAAATAAACAAAAATTACTACAATGTATTACGTACATTGGATTGTCGTCTTTGAGTCGTGTCGAAAGTAATTGGAGAAAATCGTAATTATAAAAAGCTGGAATCTTCTACGTCATTGTAAAAGAAAATCTTGTCATCAAGTCAGTGATATCTGATGATTTTTTACCTATCTGCTAGTATTTTTTTTATGTTTTAGGACCACCTATTCCAGTTACAGCCTTACCCAAAAAATTCAATTTTCAATTCAAAAACATTTTGGCATTTAACGGAAAGAACTCTGGAAGGACTACGTAGCATATTTTATCTCGCGAATCTTGACGATATTATAATAGACGGAAGCGCTTTTAAGGAATAACTAGCAAATACCAAGAAAGGACTGCAGGAACGTAGGGAAGATTATTTAGCCTTTGGAAACGAAAACTGTTTCGAAATTAGCTACCCTTATCATATCGATGACAAAATGACGATACGAGGACAAAACTTTACAGATTAACGGAGCGAAACAAAAGTTATCACGGACTGATGACTATGAAAAATTACTTAAAGCATTAAAGGATACCTTAACATCCGCTAACGTATTGGCTTATCCTCAGTCAGAATACGGCTCTACTCTTGACCGGATACCAGCAATGAAAGAGTAAGTACAGTTGTTTGCAAGAAAGTGACAACGCGTGTATTATTGCTTACTCTAGTGAAAGGCTGTCAAGTCTCCAACTTAGTCAAATAGCTTAGACTTTATTACAGCTTACTTAGTAGAACCACGTATATAGTAGAAGTTACTATAATGAGAATCAAAAGTCCTATAACTTCTCTAGAGATATTATTTACTTTAGAGTAGAAAAAATTCACCCAGCCACCCGCCCTGGCTGAATAGCTGCTCTAAGTATGATCTTTCAGCCTTGTATGTCTAAGCAGTGGTAATAAGAGTTTCCAGAAACGTTCAGGACATTGTCAGCACTGAGTATACGCAGTATTCACAGTATAATAGGCGTATAAGAAAAAACGCGAAAATTTTACAGATCTGTAAGTGATATACAGAGTGTGATAGAGCAGAATACAGTACATAGCTGTTTGGGGTTAATGAATCTCAAGCTGGAACGGATGCCTACTTGCCCAATAAGCAATATGAATAAAGTGGTAAGGGAATTGAGCATCACATAGATTTATGCATTGAAAAATATTGCCATTATATTCATTAGCTTCTGTAAAAGTATCATTTTGTTCAATATTGTTCTAATTTAGTAATCCTCCGGGTTAATATTATACATCTCACAAGGTAGTGTGAGTATGGCACAAGCATGGCCAGCTGTAACTGTGCAAAAGGCACTTTTTATCTGGATATCCCGGCATTCTTTGTAACAAACATGAGCGCAATTTTAAAATATTTATTTACGAATTCTTTATTGGAAGGGCATTCTTTCGTATATTCACTGATTAACTAGTGTTTTTAATTCTTCAAATATGTGATATTATCTTGCAAAAACAATGGCGAAAATATTTCAGCAAAACAGTTACCTCAAATACGCTTTGTTCTTCGAATCTTATCCTTATAAGAAAGGCTTACAACTTCAGTTCTACACTCAATAAAAGCATAACGAACTATTTAAGACTACCAGCAAATGTGGTCATGAATGCTACATTCTGGAGGAAGAAATCCTCCAAAATGCCTCCTACAACTCAAAAATATTGGAATTACTAGTTTTTACACATTTTAACAGATGGTGACACAATTTATATTCATTAAACAGAAACAATTAATTATGTAGGATATTACAACATTCCTTGATGCATGTCCTCGTGATGTAAGTGGTGAATTAGTCCAGCTAGCAGGAAAAAGCAATATTGATTTTTCATGTTTCCAGCTGTGAAAAACTAAACTAGCTCTCCAAATTAATCCTGCTCTCTTGTAGTTTGCAACTCTTTCTGATATGCAAGGTATAAATAAGCTTTTCTTTCAATAAGCTTTGAGGAGTCACTGAAATGACTCAGGTGTTATATGAGACCAATAATCTAAAAAGTTGAAAACTTTACGATTATTAACTTTTTCGATCTGAAGACTTTATTTGTTTATTTTAAATTAAAAAGTGGTCACATTTAAAATTGTTATTTGATGAGCACCTAATTAAAAGTAATTTTGTGTTGAAAACTGCGTTGAAAATAACATTTGAGTAAATGAAATTAAGAAATAGCTATCTGGGTACTGGAAAGCTTGACTTAAATGCAAAATGTAGCCTTGATTACAAACCTGCTCTAATTCTGAAGTATTCTTAATTCCCGGGCCATATAACGAGACTGCTGCCGTCCGCTAAATTGCTGCAGAAGCATGGATATACAGTCTTCTAAGAAGGACAAGGCGAGCCAGCTTCACCAACCTCACCAGATACCAACAAAAAGTTTTAGCACAAATGTTGCTAAATGTTCTTTCATCTTTATGGAAGAAATAAACACATAAATATAAGTGTTAAAAATATGCATAAGAAATAAAAATTATTTCTCTTACTCACTTCCATCTAGAAAAATAAAATATAAATTATGATACCTAATTTTTCCATTCTATATGCATTTTTAAACGCCAATCAATGACTATTTTTGGACTGATGAAATAATGTCTGGTATTGCCCACTCTCGTTTTACAGCGTTATTGCTTACTAACTGTGATTTTGTAAGTCTAACTGATGTAAAGTGTAATCTTTATTTAATATAAAAAAGAAGTGTGTTACACCAAATGCCAAAATTATATTGTTCGTATTTACTCCGAATTACCAGAAAGGCTAATATTGAAAATTCTATTAGGAAATACTAACGGTAACTTTTTTTCTCATGAATAACTTCGCTCGTAAGCAGGGTGTATGTAAAGAAAGACATCTGTAGAAATTTAAAAGGCTTAGAGTGAAGATATTTAGTCGTAATAATATCAGCCATTTTCAAGCAAATATTTATTTTTTTCAAGTAAATGCTCGGTGACATCTTTTCGAAAATATGGCTTTGCATTTTCTTTTTATGTCAGTCATTTCTAAGTTTTAATATCAGCCATTTTTAAGTTTGCATTTTCATTTTCTCCCATTTCAGGTAAATTACGGTAAGAATTTAAGAATTTAGGTAAGAGTTTGAACGCAAGGCTGTAGCTTGGCCATGGAAAGCCTGAATGATCGTGCTATAAGCGTCTCTGCCGCATATGGCTTCGTAATTTAGTGCTGCATGAAACGGGATTTTACTGATTATTCCGAGTCCTAATACTTAAATCTGTATTTAATCTAGCTCAAAAGTCATCCCGTGAGACATCTCAAGACGGAAAGTAAGTATCTGGTCAAATGAATTACTTTTCAGTTTGATTCTGGAAAAGAGAAGGATTCTCGAATTGTGATAACACAGTGAATCAATGAAGTATCGAAGCTGGAATTGCCTCAGAAATGGAACGAGGTGTGTTCAGTGATACGAATGAGAGCTTCTCATGTGTTCATACACTTCTCTGAGCACCGAACGTTACAAACACGGTTTGAGGTGTTTTATATCAATTCTCATCATATATCAGCTACTCTATTATATTTGGACTTTTGCAAAAGCATAAATATCTCATCACCTTCTGGCCAGTCCCATTTTTTGATGATACGGCCGGCTTATGCCGGCCAGGAGGATCGGGGATGTGCCCTTATAATGATAATAATAATGATACCCCATCACCTCGCTAGTTTCCTTTGCTCTTTAATAAACGGGGCTGAAGTTCAAAATATAGACCACGTATATTCACAGCACCAAACAGGGATTTTAGACATTTTAATCTGAAATTGAGATTATAAAATAATCCCTCTGGTAGCCCTGTTTCAACGCTATGGAATATATTTTATATGCCAGGAGGCATTCCATTGAAAAGCTAAATAATCTTTCAATACTGCAGAACTACTCAGAAATTCTTTCAATACTGCAGAACTACTCAGACAGTTTCTCAGAAGGCATGGTGTTCATTTTTTATACAATCTCATACAGAGCTCGTGGAGTCCATGTCCCATCACCTTTCTGAAGTTTTACGGCCTACACGTAGACCTCTAGATAGTTTTTCTGATACTTCAGTTTAAATCAAACTGTCTTAATATAAATATTTTAGAACTGAATTAAGCCTAAAATATGTGCTTTTATCTTAAGTTAACCAAATAAGCTTTACTATTTATAACAGTATGCATACACTAAATGAAATTTATAAAATGACGTTGGGTAGGTGATATTCAGCAACTGTTCTAAGATGAGCATGGCTAAGGCTCATCAACTGATGAAGCGGCAGGCTGAGGATCATCAAGTGATGAAACATAGAACAATGATCATTTGCATTTTCAGAAGCTGCAGGCAGCCCAGTCAAATGGGATGAGTAACAACAAGTCGATGAAGAATGTGAATTGAATGGACCGAACTTAACAGTGGCCTGTTAGTTATTTTAATTACTAAGTCTAAGGTTGCCTTCCGTTCAAAAGATTTAATTTTTTTCAGCACCTTTCAACATCCACTCTTTTTGATCAGATTTTTAAACCAGGTTCTGAACCATTGTAAAATGGGAATTTGCCCCCTATATATAGAGAGCATTCGCTTAAAAATATCCATCTATCTTTGTTCTCCTCATACAGCATGTGGCCTGTGGAATTCGGTATCCAGCCAGCCAGAGTCTATTCTCTGGTGGATTCTCCTTCAAGATTCTCCTTCCTTTGAGGTTACGAGACGGGCATTTGGTATCTAAATTTTGTAAGAGAGTTGTAGTCGCGCTGAGTTGCAATGAGAGGGACGTTTTTCACATTCTTCACTCTTAATAAACTTTATCTCTGGCAGATGTAGACGCTATTGTGGAACAGATAAACGGCAACGCGGAGTATCCTCTTCAATGATATCCTCACCACTTCTAGATACAACTGTCCCAGAAGAATAACTGGCCCGAGCGTAGGTGCATACGTGTACTACAGCGCAAAACTCCAGAAAATATACAAATATGTATCATATTGCATAATTTTAAAACTGCTGAAAAATACCACACAAAAGAGACTTGAATATGCAAATGGTAAAAATGACCATTTGAAATTTCAAAAATGAACTATTTTTTAGAATATTTTTTTTTTATTTTGCTCAACTAAATTTAATTTGTTTTTTAAATTTTCAAAGCGAATTATGACGAATCTGTACTGATCGACTATTCTGTATTCATATTACAGTGTAAAATGCTTGCATAAGGTGGATAATTCCTCCGCATGGAAACAGCCATCAATAAACTGAATGCTGCCGATAGTGATCTGAATATTAGTTCATTTCTAATAGTTCGACAACTACATTTTTTTACAATCTAATTTAATTCTCGCTTATTTGGGGGACAGTCTGATAAAAAGCATGAATCATTCCATTAATGGTTTTTATCATATCTCCTAACAGTAATTCTAAACGAAGAGCTATGCAATGCCAATTACAGTGGAACCTCGAGATACGAGCACCTCTGTACACGAGAAATTCGAGAGGAAAGTATGAGCGAAATTTTGTCTCTAAATACGAGCGTTGACTCGAGTAATGAGCAATTAGCCAGGATGTTAGTATGCGTGGCGGCATTTCCGTCGTCATATCATTCGGTGTTCTTTGATCTACGTGTTTATGAGCTTGTGAGTCAATTTTTATTACATTTAACGTGCAAATAATTATTTCCTGATGCCTCCCAAGAAGATTGTTGCCTTAGATAGTGCTGCAAAGAAACATAAAGAAGCCATGGCCGTTGAAATCAAGAAAGAAATCATAGATAAACAAGCGTGATGTAAGAGTGACAGAAATGGCGAAGACTTAGGCCTTTCGACATCGACGATTTGCACTATTTTGAAAAAGCAGAAAGAAATTAAAAAACTTGACGCAACCAAAGGAGTTACCGTTACTTCCAAACACTGTCCAAAATTATAGAAGCTGTTGAGAAGCTGTTCTTGGTGTGGATTAACGAGAAGCAGTTAAAAGGTCTCTGTCGAAAGCTTTCATAAAGGTAAACTGCGGTTATATTATTTACCAGTGTTACTTATTAGAAAAACTGATTTTTATGTTGATATTTTTAGGAGTGCGGAACGGATAAAATGGATTTCCATTATTTTCAGTGGAGAAGTTTGTTTCTAGACACGAGAAATTCTCTGTACGAGCTCAGTGCTGGAACGAATTAAATTCCTATCTTGAGGTTCCACTGTGCAATGTTAAAAATATTCTATAGAAATTTGATTGTACATCCCGATTTTCTTCCTAAAATTAAGCTAACTTCAACGGAATAAAATGCAATTAAATATACTTTCACGAATTTTTCAAAAAATCTATATGAGTTATTGGAGAGGCTTTACATAACAAAACTAGTGCAGCTATCCTCATGCTAGACGTGGTGAAAACATTTGACCGCGTCTAGCACACAGGACTTATTTTTTAAGCTCATTAATTTGAATTTTCATCGGGAAATTATTCTCCTCCTCAGCTCATTTTTGAACTCCCGAACTTTCTCAGTGCGGCAAGGAGATTTCAGTTCAAACCCACATCAAATTTACGTTGGTGTCCCACAAGGAAGTATCCTTGAACCAATATTTTATATTCTGTACGTAAATGACTTCCCAAAATTCAGACAAGACCCTAATATTATGTTATCATGCTAACACGCTATGTTAGCATGGTTCACACCGCCATCATCGCGAAGTCCAGACGGCCAGATCACGCCTTGGAAAAGATTCAGCAGATTATTCCTGATATTGAAGCATGGTGTCAGCAATAGAAAATTAAGATCAACCCGGAGAAATCAAAAGTTTTAGTCATCAGAAAATTCAAGAACGCAGAACCCCTCACCTGCAATGTTACACTCTTCAGAAAAACAGTCCCTGATGTAAGTACAGCAAAATACCTAGAAGTTATATTAAACCGATAGTATACCTGGACTGCGCACATAAACAGTGTATGTTGAAAAGCGTAGGGCATTATGAAAACGCTTTACCCAACTACTTTCTGAGGACTCTGGATTAAACCTTGCACGCAAAAGAAGGCTTTACACTGCAATTGTCAGGCCTGCTATCACATATACCTTACCCGGGCTGGGCAAGTGCTAAGGCAAGTGAAATTCACCGGCTGCATGTCCTGTAAAATAAGATCCTGAGAACCATCACGAACGCCCCATACTATGTTAGAAATGACGATTTAATCGCTACCTTCATATTGATTATATCAAAGACTACTTATCCAAGCTAAATGGAAACTTTTTAAGGAAAGCAAAGACCAACAGTACAGCTAACTTTGCGTATATTCTGAGCTATGAAATCATCCCGGACGATTTTCTCATCCAACCTTATGCTGCACACCTAATTAGGCAAACCAATAATTAATTTTACTCGTCAGTACTCTGTGCTTACGCTCCGTGGGCATCTTTCTCCAACATCTCTTCTGACAAGCATTCCAGCACGTTTTCGACCAATCACAGTGAAGAAAGAGCCAGCAGGCTACGAGCATCTCACGAACTTTTAGGTGTAACTACTTTGGACTTGCTCTTGTTTGGACCAGTGTTGCAAATAGCACGCGTCAGCTCCTGAGCCCAGCCGAAAATTGCCCCGTATTGCATTTTCTCCCTCTTATTTCTCCCCTCAGAGGCTTTATATTGCTGAACTTGCAGAGAAATTCTTTTCAAACATTCCAGGTGTCAGAAACAGAATTCCAGTTCTGAGTTATGACTATGATAGCCACTCAAATAGAAAACAACCACTTGCGGTCTTAAGGCATCTCACTGCCTAAGTTACTGTACCTTGTCACCCTTATTTCTGTTTTAATTACTGGTATTCCACTCTGCGGTCCTTTTGCATTACTGTTTGTTTTTTTCTTTATCTGCTGCATGTTCTTTTCCGGTTTTAACTGTATATATCTGTGTCATTGTATTATTATTATATGTATCTACTGTTAGTGTTGTAATGTTGCGCGCTTCCAACCTGCACGCAACAATAGTGGTGACTGCTGAGAACTGGAAAGTAGACAAAGTCTTGAGAAGGGTTTAAATCCCTTTTTATTCAACTTTAGAAATTACAAATGCGTGCTTTTGACGCTCACAAACTACGCCGACCCGGCGGTTAAATAAAAATAAGAGACTAAAAAAAAGAATAGTAACAAGTGACTAACTACGAGGCTCTCTAAACGTAACTAACCTCACCGCGTTCTAAGATACCGCTGATACTTCAGCATATCAGGTTCTGTGTTCCTCCTTACTTGCTTTGGGAACATTAAATGTCCTGACTCGGAACAGGGAGCTTACTAAAGCTATGTTCAATAAATTTGGGAAATAGACAATACACACAGGAAGGGTATACGAAATCCTTTATTTTTCTCTCTTTACAATGATTTCCGGACTTCGGAATACAGAGACCAACCACTTGTGGTCTGAACGTAAGAATATAAAAATATTAACTAAACTCTAACTAAACTTAACTTTGGATTAATCAAACAAGTGCCTACTCCAAGATTGGCCGTATATTAGCAAAAAGCCGTATGTAGTACAGAGAACTGCTAACACTACGATACGTTTAAAATTATCAAGAGGATTAAACCTCTGGTCTTGAAGGCAACCAGCAACCGAGTAATATTTATTTATTTCCTTTCCGGGGGTGTGCTTTATTACCAGATTATACTCTTGTAACTCGAGTGCCCATCTTATTAACCTTGGGGATAAGTTTTTCCCTGAGTACAATCCAGTTACCGCCGCATGATCAGAATACACTGTTATTGGCGCCCTTCCAAAATAGACTCGGAACTTTTGCACTGCTAACAGAACTGCAAGTGCCTCTCTCTCAGTCGCGGAATAATTTCTTTGTGTTTGATTTAAAGTTCGACTAAAAAATGCCACGGGCTGCTGATTTTGCGAAAGTACTGCTCCTACCGCATAATCCGAAGCATCCGCTGAAATTTCTAAATTCTCATCATTTTCAGGAAATTTCAAAACAGGTTCTTGCGTTAATGCTTGCTTTAATTTTTCGAAAGCACTATTGGCTTCGGCCGTCCACGAGAATCTTGGCTTTTTCCTTTTTAATTTTAACAATGGTTCAGCAATAGCTGCAAAATCTTTTATAAAGGACCTATAATATGAACAAAGTCCTAGAAAAGAAGAGAGCTTCTTCGCCGTATTTGGCGGCGGATACTTTTGCACAGCGATTATTTTTGATTCGTCTGTCTCGATTCCTTTCTGAGATATTTTGTAACCTAAGTATTTTAATTCAGGGGCTGCAAATTTGCACTTTTCGATATTAACTTTTAGACCGGCCTCATTTAATAATGAAAACACCTGTCTTAAATCCTGTACATGTTGGTCCAGATTATCACTAGTAATAATGATATTGTCTAAATAGATAAATGTGGACTTTCCAAGAACATGCCTTAGCACAATGTCCATACATCGCTGAAATGTTGCCGGTGCCCCTGAAAGGCCAAACGGCATACGCAGGAATGCATAAGTGCCAGACTTGGTTATAAAAGCAGTCTTAGGCACATCTTCCGGTCTAAGCCCTATTTGAAAATAACCAGTCGTTAAGTCTAAAGTAGTCATGTATTTGGTAGAAGTTATGTTCCTTAGAATTTCTTCGATAATAGGTAACGAATATACCGGATATTTAGTCATGGAGTTTAATTTACGATAGTCAATTGCAAAACGCCACCTTTTTGGATGTGTTACCGGATAGTCATTATTTTTCTTACATAAAACCACCGGGCTAGCATAACTACTTGAGATGGGCGTTATGATCTTTTTACGTAGCATATCGGTGATATGCCATTCTATAATTTTTCCTTATTCTTATCATACCGGTATGCTTTGTGGCGAACTGGCATTGAATCTCCGGTGTGAATACTATGGTTAGTAACCTGAGTAAATCCTGGAATATCACTAAATAACGAAGCAAATTCACTTACCACTTGTCGAATTTTTTGCTCTTCCTTAGGCAGGTGGTCGAGGTTTAACGTTGGTGGTTCTGTTTTTTCTTCTCGAACTGGTTTCATCGTCAGCTTAAGGGACGCTTCGTTAAAATCCAGCGTTGCTTCTGCCTCTAAAAAAAAGTCTATCCCTAAGATGACATGTGCTTGCAAATTCTTTACGATAAAAAACATAATCTTTACTTGCTCGTCCTTGATACGAACGTATAACGGTAATTTACCTATGCACTTGCATCTTTCTCCCTGAGCAGCTAACACTGTCGTATTATCCGAATTATATATGCGGTATTTACGGAAATACTTCCTTAAAAAGTCTTCTGCCACACAGGAACACTGCGCGCTTGTATCCAGGAGTGCGGTGGCTGGGATGTTATTCACCAACACTTCAACCTTTGGAAGAGTCAAATTTTTCACCATCACTGTATTTAACTTGAAGAAAGAGGGGTTTTCTTGGCCTTCGGATTTCCGCACCCTCCCGTCAGCAGAAATCCGTTTTAGTTTAAATCTTGTTTCTTCCTTTCCATGCCTTCCTTCTTTTTCCACTGACCTTCAGACTTTTTTTGTGGCTTACTATTGAACTGTCGACGTTCGCCGGTTGTTTTTGGATACTCGGGTTTCCTTGTCCACTGATTCGCTTTGCTTCCGTAGCCGTGTTCTTGACTTTGCTGTGGTCTTGGCGCACCAAATTGGCTTCGTTGCTCATACTCGCGTCTTCTTTCAATGTCCGCCGTTCTTCTACTTTCAAACTGGATTGCTAGCTCAAATAACTTTTCCAGGGTAGTCGGATTCCTTAATTCAATACAGTCTTGTACTTGGGGAAGTAACCTCGGCAAAATCACTTGAATTATCTCAGGATCCGGACGGTTTCCATACAAGAGTTTGAAGACATGAATTTTTCTTAAAATAAAGGTGGAAAGATTTTCGATTCGTTGCTGATATATGCTGAAAAGTTCCGTTTCTAATCTTGCACGATCTCTTACGACAGGGAAGGCTTTTACTAAGGCGGTCTTAAAATTTTCGTAAGTATAGGTGAGACTTCCCGCTTGACCCAAGAGGCTTCTGCCTATACATTTGAACCAATTAAGCGCTTGGCCCCTCAAAGCGCTGGTAGCTAAGGTGACTTTCTGGAACTCATGCACTGGATACAGCATGAAGTGGTCATCCAATTTTTCCACCCCACCAGCGGCCGAGCGGTAAAGTCGCTGAACACTGGTAGTTCGGTCCGAGGTTCGAATCCCCCGAACGGGCTGGCTGCATGGATGTTTTTGTGTTTTTCCCCATGTGTAACGTGTATACGAGCCAGTTTCCCTTAGGAAGTCCTTCACGAAAGGCATCCCTCCTCTTAGGCAGATAGCCCTAGTGTGCTTTGCCATAATTAAATACACCAACACACCAACACCACCACGGTAAGTTTCCATTAAATGTTGCTTCTGGTTTCATCGATGCGCGCATGGTCTGGACGATATAACCAAATCCTTCCAGGGCGGCAGCTGGCATTTCTGGATTCTGAGCCGCTTCTGAAGGCAGCACAGGTTCTTCTTGAAACTCGGCCATGGTTATTCTTCTTCGTCGGGCGCCACTATCAGGTTCTGTGTTCCTCCTTACTTGTTTGGGAATATTAAATGTCCTGACTCGGAACAGGGAGCTTACTAAAGCTATGTTCAATAAATTTGGGAAATAGACAATACACACAGGAAGGGTATACGAAATCCTTTATTTTTCTCTCTTTACAATGATTTCCGGACTTCGGAATACAGAGACCAACCACTTGTGGTCTGAACGTAAGAATATAAAAATATTAACTAAACTCTAACTAAACTTAACTTTGGATTAATCAAACAAGTGCCTACTCCAAGATTGGCCGTATATTAGCAAAAAGCCGTATGTAGTACAGAGAACTGCTAACACTACGATACGTTTAAAATTATCAAGAGGATTAAAACTCTGGCCTTGAAGGCAACCAGCAACCGAGTAAAAAAACGATGGCAAGCGGCCTGCTTCTAATAGCTCTTTCCTCTCTCTTGCTTGGCAAAAAGCCACAACTTAAGTACTTGGCGTTCGCAAGACAAATTTGCATAAATAAGTTAAAGCTTTTAATTCTGGCCGGAAGTAGAAAATAAGAAGTGATAGTAAAGATTTAAAATAAAATAAACGTTAGTAAAACTTAAGTTCCTTACAAGCAAACTTCTGAATATTACGTTGAAAGATTAACAATTCTCCAAGGCAAGCACACAGGCCGAAACGCGTGGTTCTTCAATTACTAACTAGCCACCTCCACGCTCGTGAAGCAAGAAAGCACACTTTCAAACTCGTTTCCCTTCTATTTAACTCAGATTACTTCCACTGACATTTGAATCCTTGCGCGTTCTACTAAAATTTACATACTCTGGCATTGGCAATTCCAGGGGAAAGTAAGGCTTGACAGGAAAGATAGTTTAAACTTAAAATAAATGTTAGTTAAAATAAATATAAACCCTACATTTGTCGCTGCCAGAATTTGGTAAACTTGGAAGCAGGTCCTAGAAACGACCTGTTGAAAAGTTTCCACAATTCTGAACTAAATTTTAAGAGCCTCGTTTACATAAAAAAATCTGTTATTTCACAAAAGGTAGAATAAATTTCTGTAGATACTTATTTAATTCTCTCTTCTTACAGCAACCTTTCATGGACTTCAGCAATCAATCTGTTCTCTTCCTTCCAACATCTGGAAGGAATAAGTATCAGTATCTTTGTAAATACATTATAATTTACACTTTCTTGACACTGAATAAGTTTTTGTTTTTGAATGATTTATTTTCCTTAGTTACTGCTTAATTCACATTCATTCAAGTATTCAAACATGAATTTAACTTTACCCTGGCTATCCACCATGGGTGGTGTCAAACGGGAATATTCGTGTTTTAGTATTGCAACACTTCCCCTAACCACAATGATTTGTTAGAATTCAAAGACCAAATAGACACAACTTACTCGACATTCTACAACTCGATGAGCTACTTTAACATTCTTAAAATTCAAGTGTAGGTGGAGAACCCTACAAAACACATTCATTCTAAATTTCCAGCGGTAAAGTCGCTGAACACTGGTAGTTCGGTCCGAGGTTCGAATCCCGCGAACGGGCTGGCTGCATGGGTGTTTTCGTGGTTTTCCCCATGTGTAACGTGTATACGAGTCAGTTTCCCTTAGAAAGTCCTCCACGAAGGCATCCCTCCTCTTAGGCAGATAGCCCTAGTGTGCTTTACCATAATTAAAATCACCACCATCACCACCACCATTCTAAATTTCCCCTCATTCATCTTTAGACATGCAGGCTTTCGCTCTAAAGCATGATTTTATTTACAGTTTAATACTTAAATTTGAATTCATTGCTTTTGAGCATTTACTTTTAGCATCTAAAATTTTATGCTTCTAGACTAAATTCTGCTTTTACATAACTTTCAAGTATTTACGTATATTTAGAAAATTCTAATACATATGATTTTTACAATTTACCATAAAATGAATAAGAGAAAAATAAATTTTTACTTTACTCATTCTTCGCCAAGCTGGCGGCACTGAAACTAAAGTTCTTATTAATACAAGAATACGAAGTTATTTTTATCTTCGGCCAAATTTTGGCTTTAACATAACAGAATTAGTCTTTCGACCACCAGAAACTGCTTGTTCTTAGATTTTATACTTAAAGAAAATAATACTTTTGCCTTAGCTAAATAAAGTAAAACAAAACTAAATCTCAACCGAGACACATTGACTTCCGTTAAAACATAGAACTTCGTATTTACGCATAACATTTCGGAACAAAAGAAAAAAAATTTATAGAAGATTTTAACTTATCTTTGAGTTTTCGATGATTGGAACTCCGACATCCTCTTCTGGCAGAACTGCTCCCACGTTATAGTGGGAAACGTTATAGGTTTCATCGACGTCAGTCGTCTCCTTAGGGTCCTTCGAGTGTCGTCCACGTTGCTTTTTCTTTTTCGCCCTCTGCATGCTTGCCTCTTGGAGTGGTAGTCGTCGGGTTGCTGTCGTTTCCGTTTTGCCCCTGGACGGCTGGTCTTGGCGTCCTCCATTCTGGAATCATGCTTGAATTTCTTCTGTTGGTGGTGGTCTTTTCGTTCCTCCTGCTGTCTTTTCGTTCTCGGGAACGGCGGCCTTGTTTGCACCTGACTCTCTGGCCCTGGAAGCGTTCTCCTCGATGTAGAATTTCTACTGCGATACGTTGTAAGTGGTGTTTTCCTCTTTACCAAAGTTTCTTTACGAGAAACGGCTTTGCTTTCTTGTATTTCTTAAATGCTGGAGTCTGACCGTTTTCATTTCTTCTTTTCGGTACCGTCGCATGACTTGTAGAAGGGCTAGGTTTCTCTTCAGTTCTCTGCTTCTTGGGTGGTGGAACGGGTGACGTTACTTCTGGACCTTCTACTTCTTTTACGCTTGAGTCCTGCAAGAAACTTTTAAGGATTTCAAAATCATTTTGATTATAATATTTTTCACCTGGTCGGGACTTGCTTTACAGATTTCTCCTCTCTCGTTCTTAAGGTACAATACGACTCCCTTGATTTCCTGAATTACATAGGGGCCTTCAAATTTTGGAGCTAACTTTGCAGTAAAATTGTCTGGGGCACTTGATAAAGAAAATTTCCGCTTCAACACTTTATCCCCAACTTTAAAATCTGCTTCACGGCGTTTTCTATCATTATATAACTTTTGTCTATTTCTTGCCGTATCCGAGCTTTTAACCGCCTGGTCAATAAGTGTTTGCACATCTTTCTGTTTAAATTCTTGCTCTCTTTGTTGCACAAAGAATAATTTATCTAATGGCGTAATTAACTTCCGTCCTAAAAATAATTCTGCTGGGGATTTTCCCGTAGTATCGTGATTTGCAGTTCTTAAAGCATAAGCTAACTCATTTATGTAGCCATCCCAGCGCTTGTGATGTGTGCTAACATAACTTCGAATTATTTTACAATGTTTTTATTAACTCTTTCTGCTATGTTTGCCTGTGGTCTATACGGAACCATTTTGATATGGCGTATGCCAAGTCCAGTGCATATGTTTTCAAATATTTGGCTAACAAATTGTTTACCGTTATCGCTAATGACTTTTATCGGTGCACCGTATTTTAAAATGTATCTGTGTAAGAATGCATCTGCGACTGTTTTAGCTGACGCGCGTTTAAGTGGAACAATTTCTGTCCATTTTGAAAAATGATCTACAATTACTAAAAGAAAACGATTTTTATTTAACTCACTCTGGGGGAAAGGACCAAGAAGATCTATGCCTAAAATTTCATTCGGAAATGTAGCGCGAATGCTATTTAAGTACCCGACCGGGCTGTAATTAATATCATTTATTAACTGACATTGATTGCAAGACCTGACATACGCAGTTTCTATTTTGTATAATTGCGGGAAAAATACCGCCTCGCGTACCCTTTTTAAAGTCTTTCTGACCCCTAAATGACCCGCTGTTTTCCCGTCGTGTAATTCCTTCAAAATGCTTAATCGAAGCGAGGCTGGGATGACTGGTTTGTACTCGAGATTTTCGTTCGTTGTTTTCGTATAAAATAATAAATTATCTATTATTTCATAGTTTTCTGCTCTATTTCTTATCGCATCGATATCTGTGTGCTCAAAGCTTTCGGGGTCTTTCAAATATGCATAGATATTTCCAAATTCAGGATCAGCTTTCAGTTCAGTGATAATCGTATCTCTAGAATCTAAAATTTTTGAAGTCAACACAGCGCATTTAAGTTCATTGCCTTCATCGTCCAGTTTTATACGAGAAAGTGCGTCAACTACATTGTTTTCCTTACCCGGTTTATATTTGATTATGAGATTATATTCTTGGAATTTTAAAGCCCCTCTTATTAACCTGGGCGTTAGGTTTTTCCCCGAGTAAAGCCTACCAACAGCCGCATGATCCGAAAAGACTGTTACTGGCGCTTTGCCGAAATAAACTCGAAATTTGTGTACAGCCATTAATACGGCTAATGTTTCTCTCTCTGTAGCTGTATAATTCCTTTGTGTATGATTCAACGTTTTACTAAAAAATGCTAAAGGATGGCCATTTTGCATAAGAACCGCACCCACAGCATAGTCCGACGGATCTGCTGCAATTTTCAGGTTTTCGTCCCCCTCCGAGAATTTCAAAACAGGGGCATTGATGAGCGCTTCTTTTAACCTTTCAAATGCGGTATTTGCTTCCGCTGTCCACGTGAATTTACTTTTCTTTCTTTTAATTACTAACAAGGGTTCAACAATATTCGCAAAATCTTTTATGAACGACCGATAATAAGAACATAACCCAAGGAAAGAAGAAAGATTCTTGGCGGTGTTGGGAGGTGGGAAATTCTTGATGGCTTTTATTTTTGAATCCTGAGTTTCTATACCCTTTTGCGAAATTTTATAACCCAGATATTTAAGCTCTTTAGTTGCGAACTTGCATTTTGATGCGATAATTGTAAGACCGGCCTCTTTTAATAATTATTAACCTCTTTTAAGTCTTTAATATGTTGTTCCAACGTACTACTCGTTATAATTATATCATCTAGATAGATTAAAGTCGATTTTCCTAAGACAGGCTTTAGAACAATGTCCATAGCTTTCTGGAATGTTGACGGGGCCCCACACAACCCAAAGGGCATGCGTAAAAATGCATAAGTGCCCGATTTTGTGATAAACGCGGTGTTATGTATGTCTTCGGGTCTCATAGCTATTTGATAGTAGCCAGACGTTATGTCCAACCTAGTCATGTATCTCGTAGACTTAATCTTTCTAATAATTTCCTCTATAACCGGCAAAGGGTAAACTGGGAATTTAGTAACACTATTAAGCTTTCTGTAATCGATAGCAAACCTCCAAGCCCTTTTATCCGAAGGAGGAAACTCGTTCTTTTTCCTACATAGTACGATTGGACTCGCGTACTCACTATTTATGGGCGTTATTATTTTGTTCTTTAACATTTCCTGAATATGTTCTTCTATGATTTGCTCTTTTTGTTTATCATAGCGATAAGGTTTAGTCCTACAGGGTTTGTCGGCAGTTAACTGTATCTCATGCGTAACTATTTGACAACTACCAGGCCGTTCTGAAAACAAGTTTGAAAAAGTACTCACCACTTGCTGGATGGCTTGACTTTCATGGTCATTCAAATGGCTAAGGTCGACTTGCGGTTGTTCCACTGGTTCCACCACCCTCCGATCCATCTCCAGCACGATAGAACTTTCCTGAAAATTGAGTTTGGCCCTCGCGGCCCTTAAAAACTCCATACCTAAAATAAGTGGATTTTGCAAGTTTTTTACTACAAAAATTAATACTTTAAGGCTTTCATTTTGAACCTGTATTTTTAAAAATAGTTTTCCGATACATTGACAAGTTTGTCCTTGTGCTGCTGTGATTTCTGTGTTTTTATTTTTAAATAATCGAAACCTATTAAAGTTCTTCTTAAAAAAAATATCACTCATAAAATTACCTTCTGCTCCTGTATCGATGAGGGCTTCTACTGGTATATCGCCAACCAGGACTTGTATAATTGGTAACTGTGAGTTCTTTACGATGACCGTACTTAAGTATCTTTTTGAGGGTTTTTTCAAAACTTCCGGGGTCTGGACCCTCGCTTTCACAGGCCCCTCTATTCGTTTAAAGCTTTCCTTTCAACTTCTGCCTTCTGGGTACGCGGACGGTTGTTTTCAAATTTCCTTTTTGGGCCTTGACCTTCGAGGTTCGATGAGTTAGCTTGATAGCTCTTTCCCCCATAAGAGCGGTTTGCATTTCTGGTCTGCTCATTTGAAGATTGCCTTCGGATACTTTGAGAATACGATGCCCCTCTAGCTTTTTCCGCTATTCTGCGATTTTGAAACTTGACCGCCAATCCGAAGAGCTCCTGCAATGTGCTTGGGTTTCTAATTTCGAAGTAGTCTTGAACAGCAGGTAACAATCTTGGTAATATTATTTCAATAATCTCCGCGTCGGGTTTCTTCCCATACAGCATATCCGTCAGCTTATTTTTTCGCAGAATAAAGTCCTTCAACTGTTCTATATTCCGTTGATAAAAACTATATAGTTCGGCTTCTAGCCTTGCTCGATCTTTCACTATGGGGAAGGCCTTTAATAACGATTTTTTGAAATTTTCAAATGTATATGTCTGGCCTCCGAATTCCCCTAATAAAAATTTGCCTATATTCTTCCACCATAGCGAGGCCTGTCCTCTTAGTGCAGATGTGGCGATGGCAACTTTTTGTCTTTCAGGCACAGGGTAGAGCTGGAAGTGATTGTCGAGGCCTTCTAGAAATATCGCCACCGAATTTTTTCCGTCGAAATTGACGTTTGGCTTGATTGACGCTCTCATCGTCTGGACCAGGTATCCAAATTCTTCCAATTGGCTTGCCATTTCTTGTTGTTGTCCAGCAATTTCCATTCAATTTTCGTCCATTTCAGTTCGACAAGTATTCGGGCGCCAATGTAATGTTGCGCGCTTCCAACCTGCACGCAACAATAGTGGTGACTGCTGAGAACTGGAAAGTAGACAAAGTCTTGAGAAGGGTTTAAATCCCTTTTTATTCAATTTTAGAAATTACAAATGCGTGCTCTTGACGCTCACAAACTACGCCGACCCGGCGGTAAAATAAAAATAAGAAATTAAAAAAAAATAATAGTAACAAATGACTAACTACGAGGCTCTCTAAACGTAACTAACCTCACCGCGTTCTAAGATACCGCTGATATTTCAGCAAACTTCTGACTATTACGTTGAAAGATTAACAATCTGCCGAGGCAAGCACACAGGCCGAAACGCGTGGTTCTTCAATTTCTAACTAGCCACCTCCACACGCTCGTGAAGCAAGAAAGCACACTTTCGAACTCGTTTCCCTTCTATTTAACTCAGATTACTTCCGCTGACAATTTGAATCCTTGCGCGTTCTACTAAAATTTACATACTCTGGCATTGCGGCAATTCCAGGTGAAAGTAAGGCTTGACAGGAAAGATAGTTTAAACTTAAAATAAATGTTAGTTAAAATAAATATAAACTCTACAGTGTGACTAATTGTATTAGAGTGTTCTGTATAAAGGCATATCTTTATACCTTCGATTAATGTCATATAATTGGTTATGCGCGCCCTTGCTCTTCAAATTCGGCCTGCAGAGCAGGTGGTGTTTCCTACGGACTCGTTATGTGTACCCCGCGTCAAAGACTTTACTATCCTGTGAACTGTTTCTGCTAATTCATTGACACTTGTTAGAATTTATCATGTGTTCGCAAATCGGCAACTTATTACATCGGGCTAGCGATAACACGCGGGAACTCTTTTGCGAACGACTCGAGTTTGCTTGAGCCGAGGAAACTCAATAAAGAATTTTCTAATACCAGGCTCCGCATGGCACTCTTTGTATGACTGGGAAGTATTACTCCATCAATAGTAACCCAGTACAATACAGTATATCGCAGTATCGTCTTTTGTAGCTCACAACTGACTGCAGTATATTTTAAAGGTATTCGAAGTAGAAATAATTTGAGACATTACATGAAATTTCATCAAATGATATGCTCATATTGATAGTGAAAAGGTAATATTCTTCCCAAGATATGCATAGTTATATTTTAAGAATTTATTATAATAATTTTAAAATTTTTTTATTAAAAAATTATCGTATCCTAGAAAAACTTTGTAGGGTATTAATAGTGCTAAATGTTAATTGGTAGTGAAATATCAAATTATTAAATTAAATATTAAATCTGGGAAAAAAGTTATGGCTTCATACGTGTTTTCGTAGTTTTTTCCATGTGATATGTAGATATGAGTCTTTTAGATAGTACTCCACGAAGTACTATAAGAAAGTATTTTTAGAAGTACCGTTAGGCAGATAGCCCTCGTATGCTTTGAAATATTCAAAGAAACTATGAACATCATTGCTACTATTCCACACATTTTTCCCTTCTATTTTTTTTAAAAGACAGTTTTGCTTTATGCTGATGCTAATAGGACTTTGACTGTTCTGCAGTAAACAAACTTAACTTTTATAGGCAAAGATACGTTAACTTGTTACGTCTCCAGTTAATCAGCAGTGAAATCTGTTCTGTAATGAATGCAGTAAAGCTTATCATAGCTATTACCCCTGAAAGTGAACAATGTTTCTGAGAGCACAGATAAACACTGATATTCTGAAGATCATCAATAATCGTATTTTCAAGGTGGAATGGCATCACTACGCCATCGAATAAAAAGCCAAATGGAGACTGACGTCATGGGACGCCGGAGAAAAACGAATAGTTGCGGTTTAGATAGCTAAGGACGATGTTTGCATGATGTGGTTAGATAGATATTGTAGCTAGATAAACATTTCTTATTCATTTAACTTTTACTTATATGTAAATAAACCTTTTTGCTTAAGTTTAAATGATTTGAAGTGCTCCATTTATGATAAGATAGCTGTTAATTCATCGGGTAGATGACTGACTTATGAATCCCTTCTGAGCTAGCCATTGTTCGAACGTAACGCATTACGTAACATATCATTTGTGGCGCCCAACGTGGGGCGCGATAACAGCTAAATAAATTGAAAATGGAGCTTATACAGCTGAAAACGGAATGAAAATGTCTAAGAACTTCCTTTACCACATGCGCAAACAAAATTGATGCAGAACTGAAATCAGATATTCCTGATTTGAAGCTGCTTTCGATTCTGGAACAACAGCTTAGAGACAAGTTTAATCGACTTGAAATTTGCCAAAAGGAAGTAGCGTCGCTAATTCTACAATCTAAAGAAGCTGAAAAACTATATGAAGAAGATTTTATTTCGTCTGAGCCTTATAGAGATAAATATTTTGAACTGTTTTCTCAAATCGAAAAGCTGTTGAAGAATCCTTTACCTACTGAATTACCAGAGAAGCGCAAATTTAAACTGTCGAAGACCGAACTAAAGAAATTCAACGGCGAAGCAAAAGAATTTTTGACGTTTTGGAACCAGTTTTCGAAGATCCATGAAGATCCGACGATTGCAGATGAAGATAAATTCCAGTACCTCCTGCAAGCAATTGTTCCTCAGTCCACAGCCGCACGGGTAGTGGAGAGCTTTCCGGCAACGGCTTCGAATTATCCGAAAGCAATCGCCCAGCTTCGAGAGAGGTTTGGAAGAGAAGACTTACTTGTACAGATATACGTCAGAGATCTTCTAAGCATGGTTATGCGTAATGCAAGCAGTGGACGTGTGAAGGCGGATCTTCCCACTTTCTACGATGATTTAGAAACCAAGATTAGAGCTTTAGAAAGTCTTGGAAGAACGCAAGAGAGCTATGGTGATTTCTTAACGCCTTTAGTTGAATCCTGCCTGCCCTGCCCGAAGAAATATTAATTGCTTGGGAGAGAAACAGAAATTTAGAAGAAGCACCTCAGCCTGATGACCGATGCCTTGAAAATTTGACGAATTTTCTGAAACAAGAAGTGAAAGGAGAAGAAATGGTCGTGTTAGCCCGCACTGGGTTTGGTTCTAATCATATTTCTAAGAAAAAGGATACACTAAATAAAAATCTAGATTCCGACACCGCAGTTGTGTTAGTAAGTACACCAAATTCTGAGAGCCCGGGTAAGCGCAATTTTATCTGTCTCTTTTGTGAAAAACGGCGCCCAACTAAAGAATGTTTTTCTGCTAGAAATATGACATAAGAAGCTAAGAAAAATATATTGATTAAAAAAGGGGGCTGTTGTAAAACATGTCGAGTAAAAAATTCTTGCATGTACTGTAATAAAAATCGCCATTTTTTAATGTGTCCCAATCGCCAAGAAAAAGGCGCAAATGAAAAGTCTAGAAGTGACGTAACTGAAACCAGTACATTAACTAATAACTGTAAAATAGAAAATGTTTATTTAATAACTCTAATAGTTAAAATTAAATTTAAGAATGTTGAGCTTAAAGTACGCACATTGCTGGATACAGGTTCTCAGCATTCGTATGTGAGTAAAAAATTAGTAGAGAATTTAAATTTAAAACCATTAAGGCAAATTAAATTGAAGCATTCGTTATTCGGGGGAAGAGAAACGCGAACGCCAATTCATGATGTTTATAATTTGTTGATTTCGGCATTAGATGAAACTATCTCCTTTCAAATCGAAGCACTATCAGAGAGCAAAATTTGTGGCACAGTGCCAAAAGTGAATGATAGTAAAATTATTAATGAACTGAAAGAGGCGTTAGTTTGTCTGGTTTGGGTTCTTCTGATCGTGAGATCGGTCTGCTTTTGGAAGTGGATATTGTGGGCGCTTTATTTATTAATAAATATGTTCGGTTGGAGTCAGAGTTATTTTTGATTGACACTTGTTTGGTACATGTTTTAACTGGGAAGCATGAGTCATTTGGAGATAGCAATGATGATACTGTTTTGAATGGAATTTCGTTGTATGTTAGTAATTATTCGATAAAAGATTTATGGTCTTCAGAATCCATAGGTATTTCAGATCCCAATGAAAATAATAGAAAGAATTTAGAACATTCTAGAGTTTTGGAAGAGTTTAAAAATAATATGAAAATTCTTTCGGACGGTAGATATGAACTTTGTTTACCTTTTAAATTTGATGTGGCCAATTTGCCGACAAATAAAGATTTAACTTGGAAGCGGCATAAAAGGATGTGCCAGCGAGCACAAGATAAAGCATTTTTAGAAGAATATACTACGATTTTCTGGAAATGGGAAAAATTGAATATAATTGAAAAGGTAACTGATAATATTGAGACGGGACATTTTTTACCTCATCAGTCAGTAATTAAGGACAGTACCATTACAAAAATCAGACCTGTCTTTGACGCGTCAGCCCGAGAAAGTGGTAAATACTCTTTGAACGACCTTTTGTATAAGGGTCCGAACTTACTAGAAATAATTCCAGACATACTTGATAGGTTTCGAATTCATCCAATAGGATTATCTTCAGATATTCAGAAAGCATTTCTGATGCTAAGTATAGCCCCTCAACATAGAGATTTC
Source organism: Stegodyphus dumicola (assembly GCF_044657685.1). Taxonomy (NCBI): domain Eukaryota; kingdom Metazoa; phylum Arthropoda; class Arachnida; order Araneae; family Eresidae; genus Stegodyphus; species Stegodyphus dumicola. The sequence continues at coordinate 181,927,341 of NC_140768.1, forward strand.
TTGCGGTTTTTTTATCCGTCCGAGAGTGAGCAGATTGTTTACCGACATCGCAAGGTAGTATTTGGGTTAAAGTCGAGTCCACTTTTATTAGCAGCCTCAATTACACATTTATTAGATAATGCACCATCTGAATTTGATGGTATAGCACAAAAACTGAAACATTCCTTTTACGTAGACAATTGTGTTTCTGGCGTAGCAAATATTGAGAAGGAGGAAAATTTTATTGTAAATGCAAAAGATATTTTGTCACGGGGTTGCTTTAACTTAAGAAACTGGGAGAGTAATGTAAAATGTAAGTATGTTTCTAATAGTACTGGTGTCACGAAAGTATTGAGAATTTTGTGGGATCTTAATAAGAACACTCTTAAGTGTAATTTAAACTTTGACCTTGTTAGTGAAGATCAGAATTTTACTAAGAGAATCATTTTAGCTACAGTTCAGAAAATATTTGATCCAATAGGTCTTTTGTGTCCTGCATCTTACCACCTAAGTTTTTATTGCAGGAAACGTGGAATTTAAATCTAAAGTGGGATACTCCCTTACCATATAATATTCAAATGTCTTTTAAAAGATGGTTTAGAGAAATAGACGTATTAAGAGATATCGAAATCTCACGTTATGTCGAAACAAAAAATGATTCCACTGAGATGCATGTTTTCGTAGATGCGTGCAAAGAGGCATATGCCACCTGTATTTTTTTTTTTTTTTTTTTTTTTTTTTTTTTATAACGATAACCTCTCAATGGGTAAAAATTTACTTTGTTAGAGCAAAAACCGGAGTTGCACCTTTGAAGAAAGTAACGATCCCTAGGTTAGAGTTAATGGCTTGTTGCATTGGTGCCAGGTTTGCATATTCAGGCAGGCTTTAAACGCCCATGAGATTAAAACAATATTTTGGAGCGACTGTAGGGCATGGACCTTATAAGAAATAGACTAACCCAGACGGGTTTTCTCCCTCGTCTGAGACGTTACCGGCTGTCACCTTGATCACATCCGGAGGAGTATGGACGACTTGCAGAAATTTAACATTGGTTGCCTATTGCAGCGTGTATAATGGTCAAGAAAAAGCTGGTTGTAGCGCCCCATTTCACAAATTAGAATTTCTACATATTTTATTTTTGAAATTGAGATTGATTTTTAAAAATTTAGCATATTTATCAAGCACAATTAAGGTTCCAAATAATTATAAAGCTATTGCATGCTTTCAGGGCTGGATATTTTTTTAGCTTTTCCTTATGCTGTAAGGAAATTTGTAACTACTTCTTTTAAAAAATGATATTTTAAATCTGAACTAATAGAAAATTTCAACTAAGCAATTTTCTCTTCCAATTTTTATGCTTTTATTGGTGTAAATAAGTAAAAAATTACTAAAATATATAAAAGCGAATTTTTGAAAGTTTTCAATAAAATTCTAAATTGTGCTGCTTTTTTAAAATTATGGATGAGTATTATCGCACAATTTCTATAAAGGAATTTTATTTCAATTATATTTCATAATGCATCATAGTGATAAACACTTTTGACTCTAAAAATTTTTATACATTTAATTCTAATATTAAACTTGTATTTAACCGTAATAATTAATTTTGTTTGTATTTTATAGTGATTATTTGTTTTAATTTATTTTTAGTTCTGCATAAGATTTTTTATATTTACTGTTAATTTAATTTATTAGCCCATAGCGGCGGTAGCCTAGAAAGGCTGTTAGTTTCGAAGCTGCATTTTGCGCTGTTTTACTATAAATGTCCGTGTCTCCTTGCAAATTGTTGTTACCAAATAGTATCGCCCTGTATTATATGTAAAGAAATTAAATAATGAAGAATCTGCATGAATACATGTATGTTTCTCTCACTGTGACAAAAACGACAGTATCTAGAATCATCAAATTTTGAATAATGTCCACCCGGACATGGGCATCTGGACGGCCGAATTTCGAATTTGTTTTAATCTATTTAATATTTTGTAAAACTTTAACGAATTTTTGATTAACAAAATCAACGAGTTCAGAGCGAGCACTCTACGGAAAATAACAATTTTATCTCCAGTGCGGAAATTCTAAAGATATGCTGTTTTCAAATGTATGTGGTTTACGGGCGAAGAACATAGTTCCGGTTTAACTAAAAACTTTCACTATGCCGATGTTCCGGTTTGATTAGAAACAAACCTTTCTCTGCCTCAGAATGGCAACAGTGAGAACTTGACTTTCGATTTGTTATGACGCAGCTAGAACGCTGCTCCTGAGATGTAACATTAGATTCGATTCTAGATTCTAAATTAGATTAATTTGTTTAGTATTTAATAAATCCTTTTAAAATTAGATTGAGTATTTGATCATAGAATTATAGCTGAACCACCGCTTTCGAAAATTTATATGTGGCATTTAGATACGTCGTTAGATAGTTAGATGCGTAGGCAGCGACATTCGTGATTCGAATAGTGTACATTAGCGCGTACATAAACAAACATGATATTCAATAAATATAGGTAACACACAAAACTTTAAAAAAAAAATGTTCCTTTTGGACGTAATATAAAATCTGAGTGCTTCTAGTTTTTTTTTTTTTTTTTTTTTTTTTAATCCTTTTTCTTTCCCTTCATTACACTCAGAAAATTTTATGCTCCGAAATTTATGAATTATTAAAATAACTAATCCACTTTAATGTTAATAATTTAATGATCATATAATTAAATAAATATGATCGTTTTGTAATGTTATTATAGTTTGGAAAATGACTGCCTGAAATGTTCATTAAATTTTTTTAAAAAAATATCAGATCTTGTTTAATTTTACCTTATTTATTTCAAAGCATCACGTACTATCAATCTTATTCAATTTTAGTTTATTTTTTACGTAAAATTAAGTTCATAAATTTTGTGATTACAGTTTTACCGTTTTACCAAAGTAAAGATGTTTTTAAAAGAATTACGCGTGAACAAAATGAGCGAAATTCAGTAAAAAGTGCTTTAATGAGACATATTAAATCCTATTTGGAAAAAACTGTGGCTTTCATAATCTCATCACTATACAACGTATCACATTTAATAATTAAAAGGAGTTATGTGACACAAACGCCATAGGTTTCAGTGTTAAAGTAATCCAGATCGTCTCTACTCTTTCTTGCGGACATGTCGGTGACGCGCTCCTCGCCCACTGGGTTAGTCTATCTCTTATAAGGTCCATGCTGTAGGGTAGCTTCATACTGGTTAAAAGAACATGGTGTTGGACAGTTTCTGTCTCGAACAGAGTAAAAGAAATAAATAATCTGTTTCCTAATAATGAATGGCGACATATGCCAGGGAAAATGAATCCCGCTGATCTGATCTCGCGAGGAAATTGTTAGAATCCTGCTGGTGGAAAGGCCCGGCATGGTTGTTGCAAACAACAGACAACTGGCCTAATACCGAGATATTGACGACAGAAACACAAGAAATCACATTTAAAAGGAAAAAGGTTAGGTTATGTAATATTAATTTGTCGGAAGAGAAAGTCCCGTGGTATGCCATTAAATTCTCAAATTTCCATTCAATAGTTAGAATGGTTGCATGGATATTGAGATATATCAGTAATGTAAGATCGCGCCATGATACTAGACGGGGGGGGAGAACTTCTAACGCAGGAGATTGAAAATGCTGAAATTCTGCTTATTCGTAATGTGCAAGCTCATTTTTTTCCTAGTGAAAAATCTATTCGGAACTTGTGTGTTTTCAAAGATGTGACCGGAATTATCAGAGTTAAAACTCGAATTACTGAACGCATAGATAAGCCTTTCTTCATTTCACCTATTCTTCTTCCTGATAAATGTATCTTTACTCAAAGACTGATTGAATATTTTCACCGAGAAAACTGTCATGCTGGAACCCAGATATTACTAAGTATATTGCGTGAAAAGTACTGGATTACAAGAGGAAAAAGAGCGATACGTAGTGTTCTGAAGGACTGTATTAAATGTCGACGATACAAAACTATATCTCTCGCACTGAACCAGTTTCTTTACCTGCTGATAGAGTGGAAAATGCAGCAGCTTTCGAAGTAGTCGGTATTGACTTGGCAGGTCCCCCTATTTGTAAAACAGTGGAGACAAGGTATGGATGGTTCTCTACACGTATGCTCTTTATAGAGCAATTCATTTAGAGTTAATAACATCGCTTTCCACTGATGCTTTTCTGTTATCATTTAGACGTTTTGTTTCTAGAAGAGGAAGACCTAGAGTGGTTTATACAGACAACGGTACAAACTTTAGGGGAGCTTATAATAATTTGTTAGAAATTGATTGGAGTAAAATAACTCGACAAACAGAAATACAGAAGATCGAATGGAAATTCATTCCCCCCACTGCTGCCTGGTGGGGCGGATGGTGGGAAAGACTTGTTCGAGTAGTCAAAGAGCTCCTTAGGAGAACATTGGGCAGAGCTGTTCTTACCTATGAAGAACTGGAAACAGTTATGTGTGAATGTGAAAAGGTAGTAAATTCGCGACCCCTGACGTATTTGTCCGAAGATACAGAAGACTTAGTTCCACTTACACCTGCTATGTTTTTGACCGATAGATCCAATTTAGATGTAACTGATATAGACACAGTAGACACCAATCATCTCAGGAAAAGAATCAGATTTCGTGCAAAATTAATGGAAGATCTCCGAGTACGTTTTCGAAAGGAATATTTAGGACTACTTATTCAGAAACGACAGCAAAATTCACAGTTTCCAAATATTCGAGTGAATGACGTTGTGTTGATAGGAGATGATATCAAGAAGAGATTGAATTGGCCTTTAGCCAGGGTTACGGAACTGATTCCAGGGAAAGACGGTAAAGTGAGAACAGTTAGATTAAGAACGCAAACTAACAATTTAGTACGTCCGATACAACGAGTGTTTCCTCTAGAAATCCAAGATGATGATTTGTCAGGTTCATGTCATCCAAGTGATCCTCAAAAACATCAATCTGATGTAAAGTCTTCAGTTTCTCATCGTGGAGACGACTTGCGTACCTCTCATTATTCAGAAATTTCTGGGTCACCCCGATCTCCGGACCCTACTGATGTTTCCGATGTATGTGACAGTGCTAAGACTATAAAGACACGAGCTGGTAGAACTGTTAAGATGCCACTTAGACTGAGCTTGATAGACTTAAATGTTTTGAGTAGCTATCCAGCAACTCCGAGTTGGGATAAGGGGGGAGGACGTTGGGAATAGCATCACTACGCCATCAAATAAAAAGCCAAATGGAGACTGACGTCATGGGACGCCGGAGAAAAACGAATAGTTGCGGTTTAGATAGCTAAGGGCGATGTTTGTATGATGTGGTTAGATAGATATTGTAGCTAGATAAATATTTCTTATTCATTTAACTTGTACTTATGTGTAAATAAACCTTTTTGCTTAAGCTTAAATGATTTGAAGTGCTCCATTTATGATAAGATAGCTGCTTATTCATCAGGTTAATTCATCAGGACTTATGAATCCCTTCTGAGCTAGCCATTGTTCGAACGTAACGCATTACGTAACATATCAGTGCTATTACTCTCATAAGATGGTTCACCTTACGAGGTCTGTTGAAATGGTTTCATTGTAACAAATGTAGAATTAAAAGAAAAATCTACGCTAAAAAAGAGTATACAGTGCTTAACCCGTAACTCTGTTACCGAAGCGTTGTCTTGGGACGCCGCCTTAACCGGATGCGTCGTCTTGTGGGAACGGGCAATTCGCGTTGCTAAGCCTAACTTTAAAAAAAAATCCCTATAAATTAAATTTTTCATCCAATTGTTCCAATTTTTGGTACATTATGAGAAGAACATTCAGGTAGTTGTCAGAATTAATTTTAAAGCTTTATTATTATATTTTCCTTCAAAATTTTATAAAATACTCGTTCTAGAATAATGTAATTTTCCCCTTATCCCACAAATAAATATATATGGAAAAATATCCAAACAATCGCATATTTTATTTAACACAACACATAATTAAAATTTAAAAATATTAAAACTATCTTTGATAAAAATTCAACGTGCAAGCAACGAAAAGGAAACAATATTTCAAAAAAGAGAAATTGTATGATATTCTTTGAAACATGGGTGTACGCAAAGTCCAACATTGCATATGTCACAGGAATCGAATATCCGCTGCTATTTTACTCAGCAAATTTGACTCATTTAGCATTTATGTATGTTGTCCTACGGTCAGATAGTGCTTTCGTTTTGCCATTTAAAAAAAAAAAAATCTTCTGCTAAGCGATACAAAATATTCGTCTCAATGCCGGAAAACTCAAAGAGTAATAAAAAGTCTCTAATGATAGAACGTCTACTCCACTATAACGGGATAAAAATATAACATAAAAATAAAAAAATTAATAAATTAAAAAGTATTCCAGACCATCGAGAACATATTCATTTGCTTATACAAAATGACGTAGTAAGAGCCATTACATTACTCAACACTAACGGATTAGCATTTGTGTATATTCTACGTTCAGATACTGCTTTCGTTTGCCACTAAAAAAAATACGTTTCGCTGACGATACAAAATATTCATCTCAATGCGGGAAAAGTCTAAGAGTTATTAAGAAACGAAGTTGCGTATTATGAAAAAAAAAAGTTAAATCAGTAATTTATATTTATGAAATATTTTACAACATTTTACAAATTTGTTAACAATTAAATTTATAATAATCCTCCATTAAAACCGAAATCACATAGTTTCAACAAAGTTAAATTTTGTTTTCAATCTAATTTAAAACTAACTTGCTTTCATTCCACATTTTATTAACTGTATTCAATTAATCGTTGTATAATAATCATATTTAAGCTCTAATTTTTTAAAAGTATGCATAAGTATGCATCTCTCAATATAATTAACTCATAATTAAATTATAACTGAAAACACTTGAATTTCATAAAAGGAAACATTGTATTAACAAATATTGCTTATCAAATATATATCATAAACTGCAATTAATACGCAACAGAATACACAACAAAGAATAATGAAGAAATGATGAATAAAATGAATAAAATGATTTCTTTTAAGATTAACAAAAAAAAAAAAAAAATCTGAAATGTTTCAGATTTTAAATTACGTCCAAAGGGGCGTTTTTTAACATTTTGTGTGTTACCTTTCTTTATTAAATATCATGTTCCTCGCACTTAAACCATAAGATATAGTGCAACAGCAATATCGCAAAATAGTTTTAAAACGAGCATATCTTTAGAATTTCCGATACAGAGACTCACGCGCTGGAGATAAAAATGTTTTTTCTGCACAACGTTGCCATTGCTCGCTTTGAAATCCTTGAGTTTGTTAATCAAAAATTCGTCAAAGTTTTAAAAAATAGGAAATCGATCATAAAACAAATTTCAAATTTCAAATTTGGTCTTCCACATGCTCATATTCGTTGGAGGATTACGTTATTCAAAATTCGATGACTCTATGTACCGTTGTTTTATCACAATACGAGAAATATACATACATTTATGCAGATTTTTCATTATTTTATTTCTTCAAATATAATGCAGGACTCTAACATTTTGTGGCAACAGTTTGAAAAGTGAACCGACATTTATGAGTCCGACGCAAAATGCCAAAACGAAACTAATAGTCCTTCGGGATTCAAATCCCTTTGGACTAAAAAAAAAAAAATTTGGAAAATCGGTACTTACTCTTGAAGCAAGTTCCACACACTGCTCAAACAAGAACAAGCTAGATATCGTTATTTTGAGAGGGTCAAGGAGTTAAAAAGTTGTGCAGGTCAGAAAGTGAACTGAAACTCAAAAGCTGATTAATGTGAATTACGAGAATCATTGGTATCGTTTTAGGTTTATATCCCGAACAGTTCTTGGAAAGGAAGTTCTGTTGCTATCGTGTATATAAGGCAAAAGGCGCGTCTTGCTATTTATAATTTCCTATGTGTGCGTTATCACATTCGTAACTTAACTCGGTCTTCATCTGGATTTTAGAAAAAGAAAACCCTCACGAAGATATGTATCTCCGTCAAAAAAATTATATTCCTAATTTTCTGTAATTTTCTAATAATAGAGTGCAGAGCGGCTCCAAGCATAAGCAACATAGGCAGCCTTCTAAGCCGCTGATTTTCAGAGAGTGCTATCTAAGTTAATCATATAAGTAACAATTAAGTAAGAGTATATTTTGCTTTAGATGGTTAACATGTTTAATTTATTCCGGGCGCCAAATGTATAATTCATCATCTAGGATGACGAAATTGTTAGAATTGATGCTGAAAGACTGGAATTCCTTTATTCAAACTAAATGCGTGTAGCTATTTTTAACAATCCAAATACTTTCTTTTTTTTTTTTTTTTTTTTTTTTTTCGGAGTACGGTTAGGTTAGTTTTCATTAAAACAACTAAATTAGCAGGGTTTTTTTTGTAGGGGATACCCTTTTTTTTACAGTAAAATTATTTTTAAGTGTTTATTGAACCTTGTCCAAGATAATCATCTACAGTTCCATATAATTTCGCTCCTCCCTATAGAAGTGAAAGGTGCCTTTCAGTACGCATGTTCATTTATATTCCCAAAAATACTGGTCACTTCCAGAAGTGGTTGTCTTAGAAAGGAGCTGGCAGTTCATTCCATAATGTTATTTTTTTTACCATTTTATTTAGTGTATTTTGCATCAAATAATTTTCAAAATTATCGTATTAATTTTTTTATTTTCATTAAAATTATATAAAGGAAATAACAGACATCTACAATTACAAAAAAGTACTAAATATTTACATTTATTGCAAATGCACTATTTTACAATATGCTATGTCTGAAATTGGAAACATGCACGAAAATTATTAATACAGCAGTAGTTATTTAAAAAAATGCAACTAATAAAACCAAACAAGCAAAAAAAAAAAAAAAAAAAAAAAAATTAAATTACATCCAAAGGGGCGTTTTTTTAACGTTTTGTGTGTTACCTTTATTTATCAAATATCATGTTCTACGTACTGAAACTATAACATTCAGTTCAACAGCAATATCGCAAAATAATTTTAAAATGAGCATATCTTTAGAATTTCCGATACAGAGTCTCGCGTACTGGAGATTTATATATATATATAGTGTTGCCATTGCTCTCTTTGAACTCGTTTAGTTTATTAATCGAAAATTTTTTGAAGTGTTACAAAATCTGAAATCGATAATAAGACAAATTTCAAATTCAAATTAGGGCTTCCACCTGCCCATATTCTATGGAAGATGACGTTATTTAAATTTTGATGGCTCTAGATACAGTTGTCTTATCACAATACGAGAAACATACATACATTCATGCAGATTCTTCATCACTTAATTCCTTTATATAAAATATAATATATTCCTTTATGTAATATAATACAGAACGATATTATTTGGTGGCAACAAGTTGAAAAGTGGTTCGCCGTTTATAATTTTCAACGGAAAATGCCAAAAATAAAATAATAGTCTGTCACGGCAAATTGTCCCTTTGGTCTTAAAACAGAAACTACAAAATGCAATTAATAAAAACAAGAAATTGAATGTATGATACTATAACTATGATAATCGTAAAATTTCACCGTAAGTTCAAACTTTCAGATTATAATGACCGTAAATCTTCTTATGGATAGATATTGTCAAAATTGCATTAGTCCATTCACTAATTTCCCTTAATATGTTTTTGATGTCTCACCGAACTGCAAAAGTAAATTTATAATATACTTAATGATTCTTTTAGGTAGTAAATATATTTTCTAGGGGCTCCTTTGCAGCCTAGTACATGCTTTCATTATGCATATATCGGTATGAAACAAAGCAATGAAATAAATGATTTTAAAAACCGAATTGATAAGGATATTCGGATGCTACTAATTAGATGTTATTTTTATTTATTTTATCTTTGAGCAGAAGTTGAGTTTATCAGCGTTTTACTGTGATAAAATTACAGGCAGTATTTTAAGAATACTGCCTGTAATTTTATCATATTTTAGTTTAGTAAAATTTAATAGGCGGTGAACTGACTGAGTATTGCAAATTGTGATGTCGCTAAACTTATTTAGCGAAATAGTAATTAACAATTAATCTCATAATTAATACCTAAGGTAATAATTAAAAATTTAAAAATTCTGAAAGCTTTCAGATTTTACATTACGTCCAAAAGGATGTTTTTTTTTAACGTGTCCCGTATTTATTTATTAAAATTTAACGTGTCCCCCTTTATTTATTAAAAATCATGTTCTTCGCACTTAAACCATAAAATTCAGTTCAACAGCAATATCGCAAAATAATTTTCAAATGAGCATATCTTTAGAATTTCCGCTGGTGATAAAAATGATTTGTTTTAAGTACAGTTTTGCCATTACTCGCTTTGAAATCGTTGTGTTTGTCAATAAAATAATCATAAATGATTTAAAAATATGAAATAGATAATAAAACAATTTCCAAATTTGGGACTCCAGATGTCCATATTCGGTGGAGGATTACGTTATTCAAAATTTGATGGCTCTAGGTACCATTGTTTTATCACAATGCGAGAAACATACATACATTCATGCAGATTCTTCATTATTTAATTTCTTTAAATATAACATAGGGCGATAATTTTGTCGCAACTATTATAAAAGTGAAATGGACATTTATAGCCCTTTCAGGTTAACTCTCTTTGGGCTAAACATTAATGTTAAAATTAAAACATTTAAGTAATTTTGAGAGTTTTTTAAAGCTCTTTTATAAAACTTAAGGGCCAAAATTTTAGGACATTAAGAAAAATAGGTGGATTTTGGAACTTTTTTTGTTTAACAATGTGTTTTTTCCTTTTTGTTACAAGAGCTATAAGTTTTATTTTAACTGTTATTAATATGCTTTCATATGTTATGACTATATACAGAATTCTGTTGTTTATGTGCTGTGTATTAACTACTTCTGAATTATTATTATCGATAGCACTTCTGGTCGGAGCAATTACAATATTAGTAACTGATCGAGATTTTTATGCATCACTCTTTGATCTGGCTGGTGAGAAAACCATTTTTTGTTTCAACATTTATTTTGATATTTTTATCACCTTCAAATTTTTAGTTTGAATTTAAGTTTTGTTTAAATAGTGATAAAATAATATATATCAGATGAAATTAAGCAAAAGAAATATGTAAAATAGGAACAGCTTCAGTATAGCCCGCCTTCAAAGTTTGACGATTTTTTTTTTTTTTTTTTTTTTTTTTTTTTTGGCGCCAAAGCGCGTAAAATACGTTGTTTTGACAAATGGTTACCATCGAGATTTTCGACGAAACCTCGTGTTTTAAAAATGGCGGCCATCTTGATTTCACCAGAAATCGTGGATAATAGAAACAAATTTAGGACTATTATACACAATTTTAAAAGAAAAATATTAAGGAAGGATTAATGAAAATGATTAAGGTTAAAAAGCTGTAATTTTAAAATCAATGGCCGGAAAATCTCACCTTTGCTTGACTTTCCCAAATACAAGATACCCTTACATGGTATATTACATTTTTCACAACAAACTTTTTCCTTCAATAATCCACAATCCATCAAAAATCCTCAAGAAGTTCATACTCTCCTGTTACTTCATACATAAAATATCTGTTTGGAATGCCTAGCTTTCCCAAACTTTTACGCTTGTTTGAAAACTCCCACCTTAAATTTTCCTTTAAAATCTCCTGATATTTAATTACAACATCATTAACAGTAGGTTTAGAGCAATCCATAACTAAATGCAAAATCTTATCTCCAAAACAGTATTCTCTCACAGTATCTGAGCGTTAAACAATAGCCGAAAGTAGTGTTACGAATTTTGTGTTTAAATAGTTAATTTTAGTAGAATTCTAATAAAAAATGTTGTATTTCCCTATTCAATGCAGCGCGAGACAAATTTTTAAGAGAAAGCTATGCCGGAAAAATAAGAATACAGGGCCACGTGCATTTAACTTTTAAGTAAATGGATATCTCGGGAATTTGTATTGAAATTGAATAAATGTAATTGACTACTATATTAGCTGTGACCGTAATTACATCATCTTTAGAAATCCAAGGAGGTTAGAATAGAAGGAGGGAAGGTTCAACTCAAACGGTGCAGCTTGGCGGCCATCTTCCTGTTATCACCGTGACTTGTGCAAGGAAGTCTGTCATTGCAACATTTTTTTCTTTTCTTTTTGAAGCATGTCAGCTTGTATTGCATATTAATGCACAAATAGATTCTCGAAAAAAATTCCGGGCATTATTTTTCACACGTAGCTATTAATTTTCTTTTTTTATGTAATATGACAACTATGTCAAAAATATCACAATGTCATGTGGTTTTCTTTCCAGATGTGAAAAAAAAGGACTTAAAATAGGTTATTTAATATAACTATAATCAAAATATATTAAATACATTTTAATGTTTCTGTTTATAGCTGGTATCTTCGTTCCTTAAGATACAATGCTATATGGTAGGATTTAAATTGTATAATTTGAACGTTTTAGTTAATTCGTTTTATAACTTTCATGAAAAGTAAGAAATCAATTGTTACTATTTTTATTAATTGTAAAGGTGTTAAATAAAGCAATGCTTTTCTTTATATATTAATTATTATTCATTTTTTTAAGTTAAGATAAACTGTTCTGTTGTTAAAAATTTTTTGCGTAAACTTACAAATTTCTGGGCAGTATAGTGATAAAATTAAGTAAAATATTTACACAATTGAACATGTGGAAAGATGTATCCAAAAACTTATATAGGTGTATTTCTGCAATTCAACTTAATTAAAGGCAGTTTCTTTGAGATTAATAAATATGAAATGCGCATAAACTGAAATCAATGAATTCACATAAATCTGTTTTATTTTATTAAGATTTATTTTCTAACCTAAGCAAATTAGTGAAATATGCAGAAAAATCGTTTTTTAAAGGCTTTAATGTTATGCGCATGCATTTAGATTTCGAACTATTTCTTAATAATTTGCTGTACATAGTAAATTATGGATATCATCTTTATTACTTTAAAACAAAAATTCAAGAATAGCGAGGGATTTCATTATAAATTTAACATATTTTTACTGGAAAATAAATGCACGGAACAGCTTAGAAACACGTACATGTCACTGCCGTAATGCAATGTTTTGAAGTCACAAACATGGACGCCGCTTGTTCGGCGGAGTTTCATTCCCCGATAGTGGAGGAAACTGCGAACCCTCCCTCCTTCTATTCTAACCTCCTTGTAGAAATCAGAAATTTACGGTTGTTTACATTGCGTTTGCCAAATAGTACCGGTTACCACAAGCTCGTAAACCGGTGTGGGTTGCCACATCATATCATTTTCGCCATTCTTGGCGGTATTTTTACTTCCTTGTACGAAGTAAAAAGGAAGTATTGTAATCGCGAAAAATTTCAGGCAACATATTTCAACGAAAATATCCATTTTGACCGCTATCGAATGCAATTTAACGATGTTTTTGCGTGATATCTGTACGTAAGGACAGAATAAAAGACTCTTTTCCTCCAAAAAAATTATAAAACTGCTTTAAAATTAATTCTGAAGAGAATTTTTCGGGGCGTCTGTACGAACGTATGTATGTGCGTACGTACGTATCTCGCATAACTCAAAAACAAGTAGCCTCAGAATGTTGAAATTTTGTATATAGGACTGCTATAAATAGTAGATGTGCACCTCGTATTTTGGTTGCAATCGGCCGCACCAAACGTATATAAATATATTTATATATATATCCGCTCTGTTACCCGGCTCAGTGATCTCAGTTTCTTTACCCTTATATGTTTGTAAATTGTATATTTTTTGCTTTAAAAATGATTAAATTATGTTGTTTTTATCTTCCGGTTAAGGTTTTTATGCCTTTCGCAATTCTGGAAGCAATATTTGTACAATTATCAACAGTTTAAAAGCTGTTTAAGTGCGGTTAAGTTTTAAATAACATGGCGGACATATTTGTTTACATTTGAAACTGCAGAATTGTAGATTTGTTGCCAATCTAGAGAGACTAAACTTCGCAACACAAAAATAACGCCTTCATTTATTATTGCGAATTAAATCATGCTTAATCCTTTCTGGAATTTTTTCGAGGAAATAAGTGTTTAAGATTTACTTCGTAATTTTTAATGCAGATATTTTGAGTTTTTATGTATTTTTGCCTTGTCGTGAAGTGAGAACTGAATTAATTCAATGAGAAATACTAAATCGTCTGTGAAAAACTGTTTCTTTTCTGTTTTGTTTGCTTAATTTCTTTCATACATCGTTTTAGCTTTATTATAGTATTTGAATAGAACATGTGGCAACGATAATTCTTCAAATGATATAAATTTTGTGCATTCCAATGAGGTTAGAATAGAAGAAGGGAGGGTTCGCAGTTTCCTCCACTATCGGGGAATGAACAAGCGGCGTCCATGTTTGTAACTTCAAAACATTGCATTACGGCAGTGAAACGTACGTGTTCTTAAGCTGTTCCGTGCATGTATTTTCCACTAAAAATATGTAAAATTTATAATGAAATACTTCGCTATTGTTAATTTTTTTATTTTAAAGTTATAAAGATGATATCCTCTGATGATACGTACAGAAAATCATTAAGAAATAATTCGAAAACTAAATGCATGTGCATAAAATTAAAGCCTTTAAAAATAATGTTTCTGCATATTTCAAGAATTTGTTTAGGTTTTATTAGCAACCTGTTGGATGTACTTTCCAATTTTTCTTTAAGAAGTGATATTTCTAAGTTATTCACAATATTAAAATTTATTAAAGAATTATTTAAAATAATTTTAACCTGAAATTAATAGCACATAATTATCTAAAAAAATAGACACAGGTTGCATTTTTTTTTAAATGAAAGTTTTAAATAGATTCTTTTCACAACCAACAACCTTATAACAACAAGAAAATAAATATTAATAAAATAAAACAGATTTATGTAAATTCAGTGATTTCAGTTTATGCACGTTTCATATTTATGAATCTCAAAGTATTCTGTAATTCAGCCTTGAATTAAGCTGAATTACAGAAATATACCTATACCTATATTTTTGGATACATCTTTCCACATGTTCAGTTGTGTAAATATTTACTTTTATCGCTATACTGCCTACAAATTTGTAAATTTATGCAAAAAAATCTTGATCAAATGCACAAATTATATTTCTAACAGTTCACAAAACTTAAATAATAATTAATACATAAAGAAAAGCAATACTTTATTTAACACTTTTACAATTCATAAAAATAGTAACAATTGGTGTCTTACTTTTCGTGAAAATTATCAAACGAATTACCTGAAACATTCAAATTATACAGTTTAAATCCTAGCATACATCATTGTATGTTAAGGAACAAAGATGCCAGCTATAAAGAGAAACATTAAAATATATTTAACATATTTTGATTATTATTAAGTCCTTTTGTTCACATCTGGAAAGAAAACAATATGACAATTTGATATTTTTTACCATAGTTATCAAATTACATAAAAAAAAAAAAAGAAAATCAAAACTTACGCGTGAAAAGTAATCCCAGGAATCTTTTTCGAAAATCTGTTTGCACATCCATATACAACACAAGCTGACATGCTTCAAAAAGAAAAGAAAAAAAAAAAAAAAAAAAATATTGCAATTACGGACTTCTTTGCACAAGGCACAGCGATAACAGGAACATGGCCGCCAAGCTTCACCGTTTGAGTTGAACATTCTCTCCTTCTATTCTAACCTCCTTGGTGCATTCAGAGTGTCGTTATAGTAAACAAATATAGTGAATTTTAAAGAGTGCATTTATTCTTTTGTGGTTTATGCGCTGTCGACGTAGATTTAATTCAATCCAATCAATTTAAATGAAATTCAAGGAAAAAATGCGTATAATTTAATATTCCGTACAAGGAAGTCATGTGGTGTACACATCAGATTTTTTAATTAAAATTCTGGGTGGGCTATACTAAAGCTGTTCCTTAAAATATTAAATAAAATTGCTTTTACTTTTTCTAAATATTTCTATATATTTAATCTTAATAAGTGCAATTATTTGTAAAAATGACTCATGACTCAAAAAATCAATTTTTGCCACAAAATTATTATAGAAAAAACTATAGTTCTTATTAAATTCATAATAAATAATAATTGACAAAACCTGTAACCTTTCATAGTCAAAATTCCATGAATTCTACTCAAATTCTTTATAATTAAAATATTAACTACTAGAATTCAAATAAATATTGTGAGTTTTCGAAAGCATTATCTAGAAAGATATCATCTTCGACACATATTTACAATTTTACATGCCATTTATACTTGTATATTCATAGCACATTACTTTATATTATGAAGCGCTGTTTATATCTGTTAAATCTTCATTCACTGAAGGCTCCACATTGAAACGATGTTAGGAAACCATAAAATCCAACGTACAAATGCAAAATGAGGAGCTTTCTTTAGTGTAGTAAGCTGTTGAAGGCTGCTGTGTAAAGCAGTGGCGGTTTAAAATCTGCGATATACAGCATATTTCAAAACATTTTCAAAAATCAAGATGTAGTTGTTCATGTAAAGAGCCATCAACAAAACATTTTCCTATAATAAATTCAGACGTCTTCAGTACTGTTAAATGGATCGTAAAGATCCAGTTTTCCTTTGTACCAGTCATATGCAGCAACAGAGAACAGTTTTAGAAGATGCGAAAACCACGCTTAATAGTGGCTATTCCGTTCATCATTCCTTCATTATAAAAGTACTTTTAGCAATTATATATATTATTCTAAAAAGAGACGCTAGTTCGTAACACATACAATGAAATGATAAAAATAGCTAAACTTTTATTAATTCATTCTTATCATTACATTTTTCCGCAAAATATTTTGACTTCTGGCGGAGATTAACCAAAAGCTTGTCGTGTGCATTTTTGCAATTGCCCATAAATTTTACCTTACTTGTGAAAGTCTCGTTGATAAAACGTAGACTGCAGTTGCAAATGATCGGATTATCTAAATAAGAAAAGAAATTGAAATAATCAGTATTGAATGTAAATACAAATTGAAACTATGTAAATAAACAAGACATATACATATTTTTTTTAAATAAGGCAGTACCTTTTTAAAGTGCGCGCGTACATGATTTTGTAGAAGCACATTATCTTTCAGCATCCCTTACACACAAACAGGTGCCGTTTTGAATCATATCAGTTAGATAAAAGCTTCGTGTCGATCGACCATCTTGCGGTAGACATTGTGACCATTCCTGTACTATCAATGAGCTCCTACAAGTTTTTTACAAATCACGAGACACGAGACTTACAACGTCAAGTAAAGTTTGACGTTGTGTTTTTTAAAACTTTATGCTGGCAAATAAAAGTTGTGGCATTCTGTCTTCGGTGTTCTACTGTCTCTTCATGACAATGCGAGGTTCCATGTTGTTATTTAAGCTCTAGCCAACCTACATAATTGGATAACCAACCGCATAGTCTGGTGCCGGCTTATTATCACATCTCCCTGCAACCGGAAAGGTTCCTTATCGACGAAAAAGTAAAAACAATAGTTCAGGAAAATTATTATCTTCTTACGGAGCGTTCACACGAGGGCTCTGCGATGCACAAAAGGCATAAGAATTATTAATATTGGTTATGTGCTCTGCCGCATAGATAATGGCCACTACACACTAGCTCCACTACTTAGATCCTCCATATTAGGCAGGAGGCTGAAGGCAAGCAAAAATTAGCTTCGTTTAACGAATCTCCACTTCAAACGTCTAGAAGTTCTCCATTTGCTGCCGCCCGTCCCACTCTTACAAGCAACAGAAACTTACCTTGTGACGTACCCAACCAGTCTGACCGGGCCCGAGGAGTTCACCACTCCCGGTTCACGGTCCCTTGGAAGGGTGTGGAATTTAATTTTCACTTGACAATTTAATTGGTCATTTATTAATGTCCCCGCCATTACTATGCCAGCAGTCCACCACACAGAAGGTTTTACATGGAATACTAGTGGTGACCACGGACTGTCCGTGGCGCCTACCGCTAACAATACCGTGGTTTTACACGGAATACGTGCCGGAGGCCGAAGCCACGCCTACTACCGATACCACCTGCGCAGGGGTCTATAGCCTTTCCCCCCTCGGTCCTACCGTACAAACGGTCTTCCTTCGGGGTTTTGGAACCGCCAAGCTCAAACTGCTTTACCCCCCCCCCGGAGTACACTGTCATGATATTAATCAATCGAGTACTGCACCCCGGAGGTTAGACAAAAAGCATAACAGGAACTTTGTTGCTAGGCAACCAAAACGTCACAGAAACTGGCATAAGGATCTTGTGTAAATGTTCTAATTGTTCCAATTTAGGGTAACCTGGTATAAGAATAGATAAATCACAGCGAATGAAACGCGAACTTATTATTCAGTCGACTAATTCGCTGAGTGAGGTGCACATTCAGCACATATGCAGCTTTACCCCTCTTCTGGTTGGCTACAGCTTAAACGCCGTTCCACAGGTTTAAATGTAAACAAGTTTTTGACGCCTTAGGACTATAACAATAATGACGACTAGACTATCGTGTGAATTATCCTTCAAAAGACATACTTCTATGACAGAGACCTACAAAATCGTATTTCACGTTGCGACTAATATTTTAGCAACAGCGGAAACTATGTGGAAAAATTGCTGAAGATATGTCTAAAATATTACAGTACTCAAAATGCGAGTATCTAAAACCCTCTTTTTAATTACAAAAAGGTCTTTACTTATTAAACAGTCCTCATTTCCACAAATGGTAGAACCTTTTTATTGTGCTTTACAGACAACGCTCATTTTTACAAATCAAAAATATTTGCCAACTTGTCAGCTTCTCTTCTCTAAATACCCAGCGTTTCTATCGGCTACCTTTTCCTATTACACTTCCCCGCATCGTGCTTCTCTGTAGCATTTTTCTAGTTCTTACACTGTTTTAAATAGGTGATTATAAGAATTTTATAATAACTTATTAATGGGTTGTTATAAAAAATGTGTTTATATTTCAAATTATTATTTTATTAAAATTATATCAAATAATAAAAAAGAATTAGGCGAAGTAATATAACCTCTAAATTTTCAGTTTAATCACAATTTTTGGCTAATATTTAAACTTTAAACAAGACTATACATTGATTTTCTTCTTGTTCAGTGATCTCACAAAGTTCTTGATCGAAATTAAAAGACAACTGAATGCCATAATTATAAGATAGTGAAAGCGTTCTATTGATTTATATTATGTAGCAGAGAATCTTACATTTGACGAGTTCAATGAACATAATATACATTTTGCCCCTAGTCATTAATTTACATTACATTTCTATTACAATACATCTATTGCATATTTTCAGTCATATATATATATATATATTTGCGATTAAAGGTTTTTTTTAGCAGATTTTTAAACAAATAGTTGAAATTATTTAACATACTAATTTAAATTCTTTAAAAAGTTTTAATTTATGCTTTTAAATTTGTTCCTTGGAGAAGGTATATGGAAAGTTTTCTTATTCTAAATTATTACATATATATATATAATCAATAGATAATAATTAAATCAAAATTAGATTGTAAAACAGGAAATACTTAAATCAAAATTAAATATAAACAATTCAAAACTGGAAAAAAATTAATTCAATAAAATTAATAAAATATTATATAAATTGATGTAAAATATATAATTCTTGAAAACTAGAAAGTGTTCTAATATTGTATTGTTTAACAAATAATTACATTTATTTTCCTTTGATACTGGAGTAGCAACGCCATATTTGTATGATGTAACCGTTACTCAGCAACATAAAAAATTGTTAAAAATTGTTATTCTGAAAGTTTTACCAGCTAGTAGATGTACGAAAAATTTGTAACTAAAAGATTGTATTCAAATTATCTATTTTCGTAAACTAAAAATAAAATTTATAATTTACTAAGAAGATGATCTGTTATTTTGTTAAATACTACAAAATACATTACAGTGTCAATTAAGATTATTTGATTAAAATAATCGAAGTGCTTTAAAAGTGTAACAAAGTAATATTTTAAAATAGTTTCAATTTAATTAATCATCATGTTACAATCATCATGTAATAATAAATTAACTATTAAAAAACTTAACGGAATGAAATTTAAAAAATTTCATTTTTCTTTTTTTTAATTATTTAAATTAATAGAAGTAAATTTTCAGTGATAAAGTTTTAAAAAAAATTATTATTTTTTTCATGTAAAAAGATATAATATATGGGTGATAGGGATAGAAAAAGTTGTGGCAGGTAAAAAAGTAAGTTAACAGTAAAACGCCTTCGTCTATTTGACGTATAATAGGCCTACAACAGAATTGACCATTTGTTAGTAATAGAGATAGAGGTACTATTTACAAATTTTCAAGTGTATTTACATTTTTATATATGGTAAATACCTCAAAATTTGGTTTAAGTAGCTCCTATAGTAAATAACACTAAATCAAAATTAAAACAATATAATGTGCAATTTTTGGAGAATAAGTTAACAAAATTAAGTGCAATTTGATTATTAATAACTGTAATTTTTAGATTTTAAATTTCTTGATTAAGATCTTCAACTGTAGTGGAAATATTTCAATTTTGAAAATTTTTTTTTTATAATGGTGCAGTTACTTTTTTGGTAGTACCGTAGTTCTAACTAATTAGTTTAATAGTACAAGTTTAAGTTTTCTTTTTTTACTTCCTTGTACGAAGTAAAAAGGAAGTATTGTAATCACGAAAAGTTTCAGGCAGCATATTTCAACGAAAATATCCATTTTGACCGCTCCGGAATGCAATTTAACGATGTTTTTGCGTGATATCTGTACGTAAGGACAGAATAAAATACTCTTTACCTTCAAAAAAATTATAAAACTGCTTTAAAATTAATTCTGAAGAGAATTTTTCGTGGCGTCTGTACGAACGTACGTACGTATCTCGCATAACTCAAAAACGAGTAGCCTCAGAACGTTTAAATTTTGTATATAGGACTGCTATAACATGTAGATGTGCACCTCGTATTTTGGTTGCAATCGGCTGCACGAAACGTATATAAATATATCCACTCTGTTACCCGGCTCAGTGATCTCGGTTTCTTTACTTTTATATGTTTGTAAATTGTAAATTTTTTGTTTTAAAAATGATTGAATTATGTTGTTTTTTATCTTCCGGTTAAGGATTTTATGCCTTTAGTAAATCTGTGTGCAATATTTTTAGAATTATCAGCAATTTTAAAGTTGTTTAATTATCTAGAGAAACTTAGCTTCGCAACAACAAAGATAACGCATTCATTTATTATAGCCAATTAAATCATGCTTAATTCTTTCTGCAATTTTTTCGAGGAAATAAGTGTTTGATATTTACTTCGTCATTTTTAATATAGATATTTTGAGTTTTTATGTAGTTTTGCCTTCTCGCGAAGTGAGAACTGAATTAATAAAATGAGAAATACTCAATCTTCTGTGAAAAACTGTTTCTTTCTTCCTTTTGTTTTGTTTGCTTAATTTCTTTTATACATCATTCTAGCTTTATTATAGTATTTGAATAGAACATGTGGCAACGATTGGATTATTAGTCCAAAGGGATTTGAATCCCGAAGGACTATTAGTTTCGTTTTGGCATTTTGCGTCGGACTCATAAATGTCGGTTCACTTTTCAAACTGTTGCCACAAAATGTTAGAGTCCTGCATTATATTTGAAGAAATAAAATAATGAAAAATCTGCATAAATGTATGTATATTTCTCGTATTGTGATAAAACAACGGTACATAGAGTCATCGAATTTTGAATAACGTAATCCTCCAACGAATATGAGCATGTGGAAGACCAAATTTGAAATTTGAAATTTGTTTTATGATCGATTTCCTATTTTTTAAAACTTTGACGAATTTTTGATTAACAAACTCAAGGATTTCAAAGCGAGCAATGGCAACGTTGTGCAGAAAAAACGTTTTTATCTCCAGCGCGTGAGTCTCTGTATCGGAAATTCTAAAGATATGCTCGTTTTAAAACTATTTTGCGATATTGCTGTTGCACTGGATCTTATGGTTTAAGTGCGAGGAACATGATATTTAATAAAGAAAGGTAACACACAAAATGTTAAAAAACGCCCCTTTGGATGTAATTTAAAATCTGAAACATTTCAGATTTTTTTTTTTTTTTTTTTTTTTTCTATTCTTTAAATGATATAAATTTTGTGCATTATGAGTTATAATATGGACGAAATATATAAGTTAACTGTTATATAATTATTGGGTTATATAACAGTTAACTTAGTTTCCGTTATATAATTATTATATAATTTAACTGTTATATAATTATTAATACTGTTAAGTGAATCTAGCGCCAGAGTGTCGTTATGGTAAACAAATACTAGAGTGAATTTTAAAGAATGCATTTATTCTATTGTGGTTTATGCGCTGTCGGCGAAGTAGATTTAATTCAATCCAATAAGTTTAAATGTGTGTGTGTGTGTGATTATGCCAAAGCCCCGAGGGCTATCTGCGTAAGAGGAGGGATGCCTTCGTGGAGGACTTTCTAAGGGAACCTGGCTCGTATACACGTTACACATGGGGAAAACCACGAAAACGCCCATGCAGCCAGCCCGTTCGCGGGATTCGAACCTCGGACCGAACTACCAATGTTCAGCGATTTTACCGCTCTGCCGCTGGTGGGCAATAAGTTTAAATGAAATGCAAGAAAAAATGCGTATAATTTAATATTCCAATTTAATATTCCAATACAAGGAAGTCATGTTGTGTACACATCAGACTTTTTATTAAAAAGTTTAATTATTTTACTGTAGAGAATTTTGAGGTGAATATAATGAATTTCGTTATTATTGGAACTGGTTTTATTAAGTTTTAAACATTTAGGATAAATATTAGCTGTTTTAATTAACCCAGAATTATTGAAAGTGATAAAAATATTATCAATGCATCTAAAAGTAAAATTAAATTTGCCTACTTGATAACAATTTTTCATAAATCTAAATTCTTGTAAAAAGGAAATAGATTGTAAATAATTTGCAATAATAAGTTTAATAATTATTCCCAATGGGAATGCCGTAAATTCGTAGGTAAATTTTATCTTTAAGTTAGATAAAAAATAGGAAAATAAGCATTTTATAGAAGCAATCCATTTTTTAAAATTAAAGGTATTATTGAGTGCTGGAAATAATTCTTATAGTTTGATAAGACTATTATTAATTTTTTAAGGGATGAAGGGTGAATAAATAGATTTTCAAAATCATAATTGTTAATATAATTAGAGCAATAATTTTTAACTATTTTGATAAATCTTTATTATTTTTAATAAACCAATAATGGTTAGGTGGTAATTATATTTATTAATGCATATGTATTCTTTATTTAACTTTACATTAAAAATTCAATTATGATCAAACCCAATTTTTTTAATATTTCTGCAATAAAATATGATTACTAATTAGAAATCGAAAATTATAATTGATTCTTGTTTTGGAATATTTTTTAACTTTTAGCAGTTACCTGTTTAATTTTCTCATTTATGGAAAATTAAGATATGATTTTAAAGTGATATACGTACATATATATATATATATATATATATATATATATATATATATATATATGTATAATTAATAAGACAACTTATTCATGTTCTTTGGTTCAATGATCATTAACATCATATAGTGTTTTAAAATATGCTTATTGTTTCCCTTTTCTCCTAGAATGAGAATCACACCTGTCTAAGTGTCCTTCTGTTTTGGATGTAGAGAAACGTAGTGATGAAACTAAAAGAAAAGTATCAGAAAAGTGTATTCTTTTACCGCTAGAATGCGGATCCTAACATCAATTTTTTTAGTTTAGGCCCATCGAAATCCGGTAAGATTTTTAAGTTGTTATATATGATTTTTGTTTATGATATTTTTTAGGTTTTTCGAAAACCAAAACATCAACAATAAAATTATATCGGATAAAAGTATATAAGAGGTAAGACTACTTCACTTGCTTAAGCTATAAGGTATTTCTCCCGCCTTCGTAGCATGTCTTCGTGGTGTAGTAGTTGGCACGCTTGGCGAGTATTCGAAAAGTCCGTGGTTCGAGTCCCGGTGAAGACGAGTTCGAGTCCCGGTGAAGTCCCGGTGAAGCCCGGTGGCTCATTTCTCATGTCTCCTGCTTCGAAATAACCTAATGTCTCTACAATGGCGCCCGAACTGAAAGATGGTGGATGATGATTCTCCACCACCAGGATCTGGCGATTGAGTCCCCTAATCAACAGTCGCCCTTTAAAAGGAGGAGGATATAATGTATTTCTCCCGCCTTCTTTGCATGCCTTCGTGATGTAGCGGTCAGCACGCTCGACGCGTATTCGAGAGATCCGTGGCTCGAGTCCCGGCGAGCGCATTGCTCATTTTTCATGTCTCAACAATTTAGAAATTATATTGAATTATTCGCTTAACACTAACCAAAAATGAGTGGTTGGTACGATTTAATCAATAATCGAGGAAAATCGTCCGGTGCTTCCAGTAAATAAAGTTGTACTTAGAAGTCTAAATCAGTGCTCCGCAACCTTTTCTCACCTGCGACGCACAAAAAATCTTTCTGGAATTTCGTGGCACACCAAAGAGTTCCGAGTTATCAAGGAAGTGCCGAAAAAATTCAAATGCTGACACACTTACAGTCACACACACAACCGCACAACAGTGAAATATATAAAAACATTTAAAATAGACATTATTAAGGGAAAAAATTGTCATTGTGTATTAAATACATGATAAAAAATTTCAAAATGTCAAATACATGTATTTGATTACGGCACACCTATATCCTACTCATAGCACATCAGTGTGCCGCGGCACACCGGTTGCGGAGCACTGGTCTAAATAATGAACCCTGTTATCCCATCTTACAATGATATGTTAGGTGTGTTTAAAATGATATTGTCTTTCAAATCTCATTCATGGCGAAACCTTAAATATCTATCATTATTAAGATAAAGACCCGAACCGAAGGTAAAACTCTGTAAAAATTACATAGAGTGTCAAAATGTCAATTTAATTTCAATATTTTAAGACGTAACTCTAAACTATCTAGTTTTGAAGAAGACAGATTGTACACTGCGCAAAAAAAGGGGGGGACAGTTCTATATCTCCCGTTCTATTAGGCCGATTGACGAAAATCAAATTGTGTTTTTCATGTTTCGAAAGTGCGAATTAGGATATATATTACATTTGTATATAGCAATGTTCTGACGTAGGTATTTTGACCCAAAAACGGACTTTTTCTGAAATAGCATTTTTTTTTTCATATTTTTATTCTACGACACAAATTATGCCCAGATATCAAATTTTGTGAAATTTGGTGCGAAATTTACGGAGAAATTTAAAAATTTAACTTGGCACAATTTTTTCAGTTTGCGCCAAGAATAATTCACTTGACGAACTTCTTAATATACGGCAACTTATTTTCCTTTCCCTTCCATTGTGTATGAGCGGGGGAAAAGTCACATCGTTTCTACTTTCCAAATAAATTTAGCAAAGTGACTGAAGCACATTGATGTTTTATCGCTTTCAACAAATATGTCAAATTTGAAAACGCGCCAATATATAAATTCACGCGTATCTTCGGAAATTTTGAAAAAAAAAAAACTATAATTTGTTTCAGCTATGCTTAGAAATACGTCTACTTTAAGATAATGGTAAAAATTTTATAGATTATAATTCAATTTTTTTTAATTTATAAAAATTATTTAAAAATACAAATTTTAAAAATAAATCATAAAAAATGGGTGAATTTTATTTGGAATGAGCCTGAATATCGAAATGGGAAAGGAAAAATCAAAGTTTAATAAAAAAAAAAAAAAGGAAGATTAATAAATATATACCAAACTCAAGATTGAGGAGCTAAAATTTTGTGAGCTAATTTTTTAAAAAATACTCGTGCGATTTTTACAAAACTTGGTAGTTTGGCGTAATTTGAGTCTTAGAATCAGAATATGGGAAAACATTTATATGTTATTTCAGAAAAAATCCGGTGTCCCTTTTTTTTTTCGCAGTGTATTTAACAGTCTTTCACTTGTTTCGATTTTATGTATGAAGAAAAAGAAAGATTTATTCTTTTTCGATATTCTGATACTAACCTCTGATATAAATGCGTCGAATGGTTGATGGTGCCTTTTCCCAATCTTTGGTTACAAGATATTCGAAATAATTGTTGTCTAAGTTTAAATGAACTAATTTGGGTACACGTTGAAAAAAGGTAGGACCAATCTCTTTGATGAAGTTCCAGCTGTGAAACGATATTAAAACACAATACTTCATTATACTTTAAAGATTACACATAATAATAAATAATTAATTATTAAGGATAAAATATGTGAATAATTATTATTAATTATTACTTTAAGTGATAATAATTCATTATTACTTTACATATAGCACAATATTCATGAAGAAGCAAAATTTAGAAAGAAAAATAAATGAGTAGTAACTTACAGCAATATGAAGTTTCAATAAGACATTCACTAAAATCATTTTATTTAATTATTTAATTATTATAACTGTAAAAGTCTTTTCTAATTTTCCCTCTTTGTCTTTCCTCACTCCAGTTATGCTCAGTAAATGGCACTATACGGCTTTTCTACTTTTTTTATTACCTCCCGCCAACCTAGATACAAAGTCGATAATCAGTTTTCAGTGAATAAGCAGGAATTAGGGACCCCATAACATGTCTCCATATCTTGACCATATCTTGTCTCCATGACTCACTTAGGCATTTCTGTCCTTGCATTCCCTACATAAAGCAACCAAATGAAAATAGCCGGTAGACAGCTTGCAGCTTTGCAAGCTAGACGCAGTGGCAAGCTTTGTTTGACGCAGTGGCAAATGGAACGGAGTTTTGGCTTGTCCATGGAAGCTGCTTTTGCCGCGTAAAGTTTCGCTCTCTGCTGACAATTTCGATGTTGATCTTAAATTAAACAAAGTAGTTCACGGATAGCTTTGGACTGGTAAGTTGCACTTTTAAATTTCTGTCGCGGTCAGTGCGATTTCTGTAGCATGTGGTAGGATTAGATTCAATTGTTTGAAGTTCAAGGAAATGTTGCGGTTAGGTCAGGTCTAGGTCACTGGTAAATTTGTGCTGTATATGCTTTAGTTCAACCCTCCCAAATGGTTAGGTAGAATAAATTTATTTTATTTCTTGTGTCTACTTGTTTAGAAATTCTCATGGTGAAAGTTCACCCGTAGATTACATATGTGACCCTTTTAGTTGATGATAATTGAACTGGGGGCTGTATACCTTCGAACACTTTTTTTTAATTTTATTTTTAAGTTTGTGCATTTAACTTTGGCTTTAATTAATGATGAAAAAATGAACAAGATGAGTTATTTAATGACCATTAATTTTGTATTTTTGGAGTAAAGTAAGAAAACAAGCAAAAAAACAGCAATATTTACAATAAATTAGAAACACTGTGTTAAAAAAAAGTATATATTTTCATATTTTGTAAAATGCAAACCTATTATAAAGATATTCTCAAGGAGATAGACTATTATTTTAAAGCTATGAAGTTATTTAAAATATTTTTGAGCTAGAATGTGTAATATAACAAAGAAAAAGCATATTTTCTCATTAAAATTCATCTTTAACACATAATTTATAAAAAAATGCATTTATCAATTAGTAAACAGTCTAGCTCCTTACATGAAGTGTTCTTAATATGTATACTAGATTGCATAAGATTTCAATCATAATTTTTAAAGATGTTGTGTTTCTTGTTAGCGTTAAAACACGAAAGATGAAAAACGAAGTAAACGCGTTTAAAGAATTCAAATACTTGAATACCTACTTTTAATCAGTTTTTAAACTTGAAATTCCCCTGATTTATAACTAATGCCCTCTTTTTTTTTTTTTTTTTTTTTTTTTTAGAATTTACATTTTTTTGCTTTCTCGCAGCTTTAAAAATTTTTTTAAGCTTTTTAAAGCCAAACCAAGGAATTATCGATACGGTTAACATCAAAACTTTCATACTCGTTTGCAGTGTAGTAACCAATATTCATACCTAATTTACCATATCTATACCTAATCTATACCAATATCTATCTATACCTGTAGAAATTAATGAATATTAATCAGTAATGAATAAAAAATACGCTTATCAGAAATGTAAACAGAGAATCAAAACACGAGCGAAAATGCGTTAATGAATTCATAACACACAGCTTGAAATTATGCTAGAGTTTATTTCGTTGCCATCATAAAAATACTTTTTGGTGTTTAAAATGCAATTAAATAAAGTTTTAAGCTCCGAAAATAAAAGTAAACAACTCTGACACACCCACTTCGGCCTTTTAAATATTTCCGTCGTGTGCACTTCCGGTATGCTTTTGGAGGACTAGGTGTCAAATAAAGTATCATAATTCCGGTTTAAATGAACGTAGGAACAAAATTCAAACAGTTTGGGAAATATAAGAAATAAGACTTTCATCGAGCGTAAGAAAAAAAAAGGAGTTTTTTTTACCAAAATCTCGGTTTCTAAGGTATACAGCCCCCTTAGTTGAACACAAGATAGGCGCTAAAACCAATAGACGGCAAATGGACTTTCAAATTGAAGCTCAGCACAGAAGAAAAAAATCGAAAGATATAAAGCCACATTCACTGCAAAAGAGTTTAGACAGAAGTCTCGATCTCACTTTGATGAAATCTTTGTTCTTGTTATAAAATGTACAAATATACGGTTTTTCTTGCATGCGACTTCTTAGAAAAGCATGTCTCGCAGAAATATTGGTGTCAAAACAGCTTTCCTTCCCGGAGAATTACTAGAAGAAACTTACATGACTTAATCTAAAGAATATACAAAAGCTGAAGTAAAATTCTGGAGAGTTTAGAACCGAAAATCGGGGGAACTTTTTGAACTTTCAGTTGAATAGAGCAAAGTAAATCCTTGCTAATTTTTAAAAAGAATAGCGGAATATCCGCATCTATAATTCTGTATATAGAAGACACATTTCTAAGAAGTGAAGTAACTAACTAACTAATTACTATCATCCAACTCCGTCTAATGAAAGATACTATGGATGTTCTCTTTATAAGGTCGCATGAGATTTGGCATACTACAAAAGAATTTTGTCCCCAAGGAGTGAATCTGGCCGCCTTATCACTTCTTAGGAGTACGACTAATAGTACACTTTACGCTCGGCACACTATGTAGTGTTGAAGTTGTACAAACAGAGGCCTAATGAGAATAGTTAACCGCGCAACCTACCAAAAGGATGAAGGTAAGAACTCTTTGTATATAATATGCCCCCTTAGTCGAGAATATGAGAGTACAGATCTCAGTTAGTACAATAAAGATATCGGAGAGTTATAAAAAGCTAATAATAATAATAAAGAAACGAGTTTCTAATTCTTTGATAGGTCCACTGCACGGCTCACCCTTTAAACTCTCTATTTCAGACAAGAGTCACGGACTGAAAAAGCACCCAGAAGGATATAATAAATCTCAGCTACACTGCACCACCCGAAAGCCCCAGTCCCAGAGGATGGATGAAAAGTATCATATTTCAAACACACCTCGAAGGGTATGAAGCTTGCAGATTGGTGAAATACTGACGGTCACGCTATCTACTCGGATGGCTGATGTAGATATCCTCTTAGATTGCACGAAATGAGCTCATGTATTTTACACCTCCAGAGTCAAAATTATCAGAGTACAGATCTCACCCAGTACAATAAGTGACCCCGTTATAAAAAGTGAACTAATTGTATACGTGTCTGTATAACTAAATGCAATACCACGGACTGGATCTCAACTGAACAGCTCCAAATCAAGCATGGGGTGTGCAATCCAGCCAAAAAGCTTCCTTAGAGATGGTTCTTGAGACCTTTCTGTCGAGTACCTGCGTCGCACGCCTTCTGGATCAATGGATTAAAAATTAACTCTCCTTTTCCACCGAAAATTGCTCAACCAGGGTTACCATGGCTGCGACCAGAGCGAGGCTGTTTGCCTCGAAATCTGTCTGGTCGTTAGCGATGCTACCCACCAGTACTACACAGGTTGCCCCTCCCTCCAGGCTTTACATACGGAGAACTGCGTATCTGGACGCTCAATGGCCTAGGCATCATTCCGGTACTGATACCCTAGTTACGGTGACTTACGCCACCAGAGCCGTTAAGAGTCGGGATGAAACCCTTTCCCCACAACCCTCAGGAACCGCCAGACTCCCTGTTGTTCTTCCCCGGTGCCAAGACTCACAAGGTACAAATCCGAACCAGTACAATAAACGACTGCCGGGGGGGGGGAATTGAAGTGAAAACAAACAAGATTACAACGAAATTAATCAAACAAATAAAAGAGAAGTTGGCAGTCAAAGATCGAGGATAAGTCACCTATTTTCTTGGCATAAATATCTAAAGATAATTTTCTCTAATCTAAAGATCATTCGAATCAATTAATGCAATTTGCAATAAAACTGTGAGTGAAGATCAAACACGTAAGCCCAAAATGCAATAAATTCAGTGTAAATTTCTATATTCTATAGTTTCCACAAAGATAAATTCGCAAACTTGTGTTACCCAGTTAAACCGTTTATTTAATGGAAATAAATGGTTTATTTAATGAATCTTTTATTAAGAAAATAATGTAAAAATTTGACATACCTCAAATCTATAAACTTCAAAGTGCCTACGTCGGTTTCAAACATCTGGCTGATGTGCTGTATGAAATTATGGCTCAAGTCAAGGAACTCCAGTTTGGGAAGTTTAGACAGCGCTCTTCTTTCTATGAGGCGAATTTGATTATACGTGAGATTCAATACACGAAGTGCTAGCATTGGTTTGGGGAAAAAAGCTTCTTTCAGAGTAGAAAGCTTCCCGTAGGTGAAATCGAATTGTTCCAGTTTCGACATACAGTTTGTCCAGGGATATTTATCTCCGCGACCAGAATCACACAAGGTGCAGATTTCGGATGCAGATGTGCCATTTACGACAGAGAATCTAGGTTGTCATAAAAAAATATCGAAATTTACTATATAATATTTTAAATACAAATGAAAATATCACAAAGACTAGAATTCCAATTATGTGAGTTACCTTGTCACAATTCAGAAAGCCTATTATGGAACTAAACTGCCGTGCATTCCGGCGTATAACACGCACTTATAATTTCAAACTACATTTAAAAAAAAAAAAATTTAGGTATATTCGCCGCATAACGCGCACCCTTTTCTTTACAAAGAAACCTGAAAGATACATGTGCAATGCTCTTATCTTTTCAAGTCATTCATTCGAAAATTTTTTCCACACTTTCGAACAATGATATACTGAATTGGAAAGCGGTAAGGGGAATAATATATGTAGGGTGGAAATGCTTGAGGATGTAAATAATTCTGCAAAAGGAGTGGGTTGTATTCAGTTTAGGTTTGCACAAGAATATTATTCCAGGGTTTGGAGAAAAGGGGTGCATAACTTGGGGAAAAAATGTACTTCCGACGAGAAAGAATTCGCGAAATTAGGAGTCAGACGTTTTCTTTTTTCTGCAGTCATTTGAAGCCGTGATTTTGAAGAGAACATCGAAGGCTTTAGTAAACCGCATTTGTTTCAGATAAATGCAGTTTACCTAATATTCCTTTTAGTAGCAAATATGGCTCCTGCCAAATGAAGCAAACACACTGCTGGTTTCAAATGCAAAGTCATTAAGTTTGCGAAAGAAAATGGAAATCGTGCTGCAAGAATGATGTTTGGTGTTGGTGAAAGCTCTATACGTGAGTGGAAGAAACATGAAAACGCAGTAATTAATATTCCAAAGAATAAATTTGCTTTGCATGAAGGATAAAGAGAATGGCCTATTCTAAAAGTGTTGTGAAGTGGATCCTAGCTAATGGCCAGAATGGATTAACTGCGACAAGAAACAGCGTACTTTTATTTGCCTTAAAGTGGGCAAAAAATAATGCAAATGGAAGTGAATACTTTAAAGCAACTTTGAGTTGGTGTAGTCGATATATGGCATTGAATGATTTAGTTTTACGAGAGAAAACAAAAATTTCGCAAAAGCTACCGAAATATGGTATATATATGTAAATATAAATACCGAAATATGGGGGTAGCAAACTCATAAGTTTCCAGATTTATGTTATTACGAAGGAGGAAAAAATATTTACTGTCACATTTTGGGAATATGGATGAAACTCCAGTAACGTCGTTTAATATGGTGGGAAATAAAACAGTGATGTGAAAATAAAACAGTGAAGGAACAAAAATATTTCACACAGAAACAACAGATCACGAAAATTCTCGTCTCACAGTAGTGTTATCCTGATTAGCGGATGATATAAGGTTAAAAACCCACGGTTATTTTTAAAAGAAAGGCGATGCCAAAGTGTAAATTCCCAAATGGTGTTTTCATTCATATTCATGAGAAAGAATGGATGGACGATAACGGCATGGAATTGCGGATAAGAAATGTTTGTCAAAAGCGTCATGTTGCCTTAAAGAATCCAGAAAATCTTTTAATATCCCATATAATGTATAATACGAAGAAATTGTCAAAAGAGTATTCAGATATGGTAGTTATTCTAAGTGGAATGATGCCATTAGTTCAACCCTTTTTGTTAGTTCATTTAATATATGTGTGTATCAGCAAATCATTCAAAGAAGCTTTAAAACGACAGTGGAATACGTAAGTGTTCAGAAGGGGAAAAAAACATTTGAAAAAAGACGCCAAATGTGTTATGCCAGTCTAGAAATAGTGTGTGACTGGATAATGAAAGCTCAGAATGAATTTATTCCCAACATAATTCAGAAGTAATTTAAAAGTGTAGTATATCTTACGATTTAGATGGAATGGAAGATGATTACTTACTTATAGATCAGAGTCATAATGGTGAAGAACACGAAACGGAATTCGATGATGGGCCAGAAGATATAACTGAAGACGAATATGACAAATTTTTAATGTTACCCGATAATGGAAATTTTTAAGTATCATAAGGTAAGTCGTTTGTTTTAAATAAACAGCTTTTAGGTACATGTACAAACCTCAAATTTATATGCTCATCTTTTCCTTTGAATCTATTGTTTTTATATCCGACATATAAACCACACCTGTAAATTTCGATCTTATTTGCTGCATTAAAAGTACCTGCTGTACCCCGAAACATACGGTAGTTGTTTACTTTCGAAATCAGCATTACTGAATTGCAACACCTAAAAAACGACTAAATTAAAAGCGCTTAATCAGCCATTTTTCGGATATGTTAAAATATAACAAACGTTTACTTTTATATTTTGTTTTTCAATTGATTTAATATAAAAAACTAAGTGATTTAACTTCAGTTGTCTTTTCAACTAACTTAGTGAGGCTCACCAGCGGCCGAGCGGTAAAGTCGCTGAACACTGGTAATTCGGTCCGAGGTTCGAAACCCCCGCGAACGGGTTGGCTGCATGGGCGTTTTCGTGGTTTTCCCCATGTGTAACGTGTGTACGAGCCAGTTTACCTTAGAAAGTCCTCCACGAAGGCATCCCTCCCCTTAGGCAGATAGCCCTCGAGGCTTTGCCATAATCACACATACACATACACAACTAACTTAGTGATAGAAAAGAATAGAGTTAATCTATCATAGGTAGTACTATATACAAAAGTTTCGATTGAACCTGCATTTAAAATGATCGGTTTGCAAACATATAAATGTAAAATATAGTTCAAACTTAAATTTGCAACTGCCCGTGAAGTCTCACTTTTAATTTAGTTACTTTATATTTAAAACGTAGTAAAATTCCTATAAAAAATCTTCCTGGAAAGCATCACCCCAAATCCATATATTTCGCAAATGATGCTCGAATGTACTTAGTACATAAAGTAAAAATAAAATATTTCATCTAGTTAAAATCAAACCCAAACTTTTAACTACCTAACAGTGATAAAGCAATAATATGTCTTTTTATTAACAGTTAACACGATTTCTCATTATTCTTCAGTGACTCGCTAGCCTATGGCGGGTCTTAATCTTCTTTAGAATTTCATCCCAGGCTGTTCTACACTTGGCTTTAGTCTTCCAAACTAATGACCTTTCACTTACAAGTGTCTCTTTAGACAACCTTAGCCTTAATTTCGGTTTCCCTCTTCGCTACTTCTTTCAAGTACTCTTGGCTTGTAAGAGAATATTTTTTGATAATTCTGTTTTCGATCATTCCGATCAGGCAACCAGCCCATCTTAACCTCTTCGTCGTCCGTAACGCGTTTAGCGCGTTCATGTGAAACTTCTGCAGGGCGACCGTAACGCGCCTCAAGCGTTCTTTTACATTTTAAAACTTTTAAACGTTTAAAACGCTTTCTAAATGTTTACTTGTTTGAGTTTTTATTTTTGTTTGTTCTAATACCTCCTAGAGGGTATCACTAATCAGGCATTCTATATCTAATTGAATTTTCCCGGGTTTTATGAATATTCGCGCCATTTTACATAAGATACAAAACAGTGAGAGATGGCTTCAAAGTTTCCTCAGCAGAAAAAGAGAAAAAATGAGGTTGTGAATTAGAAAGACAAGAAGGATATACGTTTGATGAGTACAGTCCATAATAACTCGATGATTGATCTTGGAACACGGAAAAGAACTGTAAAAAAAACAATCATTGTAAAAGATTACAACAAAATGGGAGGAGGGAACCGCCTGGATCAGATGTTATCAAATTATCCTGCTGTTAGAAATAAGCAGAGATATTATTATTTTTCCATTAGGCTTTATTTTCGTATAATTTTACTTAATATTCATTGACACTCATCCACTACGAAAGTCATGTATGGAAAGTTATGATGTACAGAGAAAACAACATTACGCGCTACGAAAAGATGGCAGCTGGGGGAAAATTTTTGTGGGCAGGAGAGGACGGCGAAAGGGTTAAGCTTTGGATGCTGACAAAATTTGTGATTTTTGGATATCTGTATATCCCGTAGACTTCTTCGTTGGTTCTAAATCCAAGAAGCACCGGTTACAAGATTTACTTTGTTACGAATTTAAAGAAATATATTGTTCTCTATATTAATTACAGAGCCATGTGAAACCCTCAAACACTTTAAATTTATTTATTTCTAAGAAAGAGTGATTAAATTTTGAATTAGTGCATAGCATATATACCTATCCCTCGATTTGCACGATATTCGTTTTACACGATTTCGATTTTACACTGTTAAAAATTAATGGATTTCAAAAACTTGGTAAAAATATATATTCGGCTGCATATACTCAAATACATATATTTGAAGTCATTTTTTAATCTCAATTCATTTGGTAACACTGGTGGCAACAACAACGACGGGGATTCCCCGTTTCGTAAAAGGGGAATCCCCGTGGTATGTATATGTATTTCACAACAGTAAAGCTATTTGGTTCATGTGAACTAGTGCACTATCAGTATTTTAGCAGTAAAGTTTACATCATTTTTATCTATATGAATGTTTACTGGTACATTTTCAACATGTATATTTTTTGTGGCATTTTTATAATTTATGTAAATTTTTTAAGGTTTTATAATGCCAAAAGATTTGAAAAAAAAAATCAAATAAAAAGAAAAGTTATTTCTTTAGAAGTAAAATTGGGTAATCAATTTTTACAATATGACACGAATGTTGAACGAGCTTTCCGATTCCAACGGGAGCTTAGTAAGTGTTTAAATCAATATGAGGTTTACGAAAATTTAATAAAAAAAATCTAGGCAGTTGTTAATTACGGATTTCACTACAAAGTCTTGTCGATCTGAGATCTTCCCTAATTCGTCAACCACTGAAGCAGAATCTTATCAAGAATGCTCAAGTGATGAAAGTGACATCATACCAGTCAAGATGAAAAGGAATAGTTAATGAAAAGGATGACTGTGATTAAACTTATAATAATTTTTTGAATGGTCTTATATTTTCCTAATGTAAAATAAATCAAATATACTTCTATTACCTACATATATTTGTTATTTTATAAACTTTATTTATTTTAAGATGTTTTACTTTTGTTTATGCAAATAAATAACTAAATTATGCACATTTAGTGTGTTTTTCCTTTCACACGGTTTTGTGCGGAACCTACAGTCTGTCTATCAAAAGGAAAGCTCTCGCCAGTTAGTCTTCAGCTGTCTGTTGTCGTAGAAAAAAGTCTTGACCCATTTTCCGTAGGGGTGCCTTGAAGACGAATGATAAACTCTTTTCCTCTCAGCAAACAATCGCCAAAAACAAAATAACAATAAAGCAACCGTTGGTTCGCCCCTATGTGAAATATACTAGCCCTGGTGTTATAGCGACCGCCACCGACCAGACTCTGTGGCGGAAGCTGTTATTCTGTAGACAGACAGTATCTATCTTCCATGTAAATCAAGGGATAGGGGATGTATTTAGTTTTTGTTTGTTTAATGCTAAGGTGTGTTTTAGCTGCTTCAACCTCCAGTGAGAGAAATGCCGTTCGAGTGCTTCAGGAGCTCTATATGATGTCAATATCGTCTGAAAATGCGAAGACTAAAATAATTGTACCCTTCTTAATCTAATAAGTTAACATATTCTTTACTCTTATAAAATTTGTTTCGTAAAAATGTAGCCCACATTTCTAACTTATCACATGTTTACTTAGATGGAACTCGATTCAGTCAATAGCGTTAGTATATTTTCTGGTTTTTGTAGTATTATATAGCTCTAAAACTGAGCACAATTCTAAAAGAACGAAAAACTAAAGCTGGCTAATCAATAGTCAATCCTGAGACATCGTAACTTGTAGAATGGGGTTAAATTTTTGGGTTCGAAGTTTAAACTGATATTTCACATATTCTTCGAGATTCAAAATGTCACATAGTGTATGAATTAATTAACAGTTTAATTATAAAATAAATATCATAATACCTGCTAAGTGCAAATTATTACAAAGGCGTACATTCCATCGCACTGTAGTATATATCTGAATTGCCATCATAAATTTTGATGGAGTCTACTTATTTTAAATTTTCTTGAGAAATATTTTTGTCATATAATAAAATCTTCTTGTCTGGATTATTTGTTCAATGAAAGAAAATAAATTTTTTTCCAAATAAAAGAGATTGTAAAATTCTTAATTTTGGTATTATGCATCACGTATTTCCAGAATTTTAGAGGAACAGTTTCAGAAAACGTTATGGAATCGAGGTTCTGTCGTATTATTCTGTACTAATCATCATTTGCTGATCTACTATCCTCCAAAACAACAGCTCTAATATAGCTGGATTTGCCAAACTATGTAGCTGTCATTTTCTTTAAATCATTTCGTTATACGAACAAATTTTGCAGAATTTAGTTCATTTTCAAACCCCCAAATTGCAGACTGCCGTTTTGTTTCGGGTCCATAGAGCTAAATACATGTTTCGTTTACTTTTTGAAATGCCAAATAATAGAATGTGTTTTGTTGATGTTTCACAGGAATAAATCAACGTTTCATCACCTGTTACAAAGATAGATTTCGAGTCCTTTGAGATTTTTCTTACGTTTTTTGACATAAGCATCCTTTCAAGCATGAATTAAATTGCGTGATACCTAATGTGCTTTTCACTCATGTTTTACTTTCGCAAAATTCAGTACTCTAACTCATATATCCTAGAGGGAATTCGTCAAACCAGTTGTAAATTGTTGCTTTGGCCGTCGTCACAGAAGTCGAAGTCATTGTTTAGTGCTATTGTTACATCAAATCTTGGAGAAAACCATAATAAATCACAGTTAGAAAATCTCTATGATTTAAATCAAGGTTTTATTGCTAATTTATTAACTTCAAAACGATGCCTAAAAAGAAATTTAGAGCCTTAACCATTCTTTAGTAGTTCAAGAAAATGTTCAAATTTATAAAAATCATGTTGTCTGAGAAAAACTGTTTCTGTTGTTGCTGCATTCTAAAATATCATGTGTTTGTCTTCGTATTACATAATATGGAAAACTCCATGACAGAGCTCTCATGCCACGCCCTGTTTAACGAGTGTGTTGCCGAAAATGGTAGCCTTACTTCTTACGAATAATTCCCTTAATTCAATCACTGGGTGCGTACAAGTACTTTTCAATTAAAATCATGTATTCGGAATACATTTTACTATGTGTATAACGAGTTTGAATCATTTTTTTATTTTTTCTGCATTTTCTCTGTGGAAAGGTACACATTAAGATAGAACCTGTCTTAAAAAGAAAATGTTAAGTTGATAAAAGATTAGAAAATGTTTTACTTGCTCTGAATCTAATCAAATCAAAAGGCCCGCCAATGATTTAACGGATCAGATCACAGAAGCAGTTAGTTCCGAATTCAATTCCCAACGGCTCTTTCGTATTTTCGTATTTTACACTGTATACAGCATAATGGTGTGGAATGTTTATGTACGTGCAATAACGTACGCATGTGCAAAACAAATATTATTGTAACAATTTATTCCCTAGGTGCACATAAAATGCACCACGTTAATGTTTAATTATTAATGTATAATATTTATGCAGTGTGTGCATCATTATACAATTATTGTATTGTAAATTACAATTATTGTAAAATGTTTAAATATCAGTTAAAAATGCCCAAATTTCAATATACAGCACCAACAAAAGTTTCTATTAAGCTCCTGACGCCGGGCGTCAGGGGCGCCAAAGAATTATCGCGTTGTAGAGTTGCGGATTCCGGACGATCCCCGAATAGTCCTAGTAAGTCGCCCGGGTGTCCGGATCCGCTCTCACCTGTCACCTGTATACAGCATAATGTGTTAACATGTGATGTAGCCAGGAGAATGCTTAATTCCAAAGTTACTTTTGGATTGTTCTCAGAGTACAGCAAAATTTCAATAATGTTATTCCATCAAGACTAGTGTGAAATGTATTGTATCTTCAGATCTGTTACCTGTATTTTGTATATTCTTACTTTATATATCGCATGAAGAATAATCTGATACTTTTCCCTTGTATGACCATATAATGTCTTGATTTCGGAGGGTAGCTTTAGATACTTGCGGGATCCGGACGATGCCTATGCAAGCCGCCCTGGTGTCTGGACCTGTTCTCACCTGTCACCTTGTATGCAGCATAAGACTATCATCATGGTTGCAGCCCTGGGACAGGACGTCTACCCGGCCATATAAGTCTTTCACTTACTGAGTTACCCTCAATTTAGTCAACAAAACAGCATATATTCTACAATGCAGCAGATCTGCAGTGCATTCTGTGCGCAATCTAAACACTTAGTGTAGCATAATGTGATCATGCGAATTACGATGAACGCCAAGCCACGAACTTGAAGAAGCTCACTGTATTTGTATTCGTTTAAACTACCGCAAGTTGCTTCTACAGAGCTGCAAGGAGTTATTGCTTCTATCCAGACCAGGACGTATACCTGCTTACCTACTTAGCCATCAAGTGTCCCCGCCCTCCATCGCCTGTCACCGGTATATAACATGAATACGATCCAATTTCCAAATAGTCCATAACGTAAGTATCTCTCCTAAGGCAGATAACCATCCTATATATTATCATAAGTAATCTGTTAAGATTTATTTTAATTAACATGCATGCTTCTGCTTATGGTAAAATCTATTATATAGTACTACTCTTTCTTCTACTCTACTGGAATATGTAAATGAGAGGAATTTAAATAAAAATGAATATCTAAGTTGAGAGCCGATTGTGAAGCATATTTCTGCCTGTAGCTGACATGAGCGGTATTTCTCCGAGTTGGTGACTTTGCCTTTGATGTTGAACATTAAGTAATCATTTCGTGAAATCTTACCG
Organism: Stegodyphus dumicola; assembly: GCF_044657685.1. Lineage (NCBI taxonomy): Eukaryota > Metazoa > Arthropoda > Arachnida > Araneae > Eresidae > Stegodyphus > Stegodyphus dumicola. Next base: position 181,967,006 of record NC_140768.1, read on the forward strand.
AGCAAGGTGCTAGGATATAATTAACTTGTAATTAACCAAAGACCCTTCTGATTTCGATTTCCTTCCAGAACGCAAATTTAAATGACGTATATGCAAATTCTCAAGGAGTTTGGAAACAGTATTTATGTGGTAGAATTGAAGAGTTCGCAGTAGAAGAGTTAGTTACGAGTAGAGCGAGTTACGCCAAGAACGAGCTTATGTCGCCTGTTTGCAAGTACCGAAAATGTAGCCGAATATTTCTACTAGCCACTTATTATAGAGTAGTGTATTATATAGGAGTAGATTATAGTGATAATTTAAACTCGGCTTTTCTGTGTGCAGCCGATAAAGCTAAATTAGATTGAAGTAGGAGCCAGTCATGAAGTTAAAATTTAATACATTCTGATTGTATATACCATTTTAACCTGTTCGTCGTCCCCAACGCGTCTAGCGCGTTGAAGTGAAACTTCTGCAGGGCGACCGTAACGCGCCTAAAGCGTTCTTTTACATTTTTTAAAACTTTTAAACGTTTAAAACGCTTTCAATATGTTTACTTCTTTGATTTTTTGTTTTTTGTTTTGTTTGTTTTTTGTTTTGTTCTAATACCTCCTAGAGGGCAGCACTAACCAGGCATTCTATTTCTTATTAAATTTAGCCCGGGTTTTATGAATATTCGCGCCATCTTACATAAGATACAAGACAGTGAGAGATGGCTTCAACGTCTACTCAGCAGAAAATGAGAAAAAAATGAAGTTGTGAATTGGAAAGACTAGAAGGATATACGTTTGATGACTGCAGTCCATAATAACTCGATGATTGATGTTGAAACACGGAAAATAATTGTAAAAAAAAACAATAATTGTAGAAGATTACAACAACAAAATGAGAGGAGTGGACCGCCTAAATCAGATGTTATCAAATTATCCTGCTGTTAGAAATAAGCAGAGATATTATTATTTTTCCATTATGCTTTATTTCCTTATAATTTTATTTAATATTCATTGACATTCATCCACTGCGAAAGTCATGTATGGAAAGTTATGATATACAGAGAAAACAACATCACACGCTACGAAAAACAGACGGCCGCTGGGGGGGGGGGGGGGAATTTTCGCGGACAGGAGAGGACGGCCAAAGGTTTAAGTTACTTAGCCACAAATGGTGGTTAGTTGTGAACACCAAGTGTGTACATATTCTGTTAAGTTTCGAAGTTGTTATAACCTTCGTCGGCAGTCATCCGTTTTTACAAAACATAGCAAGAATTTTCTATCTAGTCTTCAGTACGATCTATATTTTATGCTCCCAAAAGGAACGCGACTCTATAATGAAAATAATTTAAATTTCATTTCGTCTGTTATTTTTGCGAAAAACATAGGTACTTCAAGTTCAAGGCACAATTCATTTGAATTGCTTTTATCGATGTTACATTAATTTTTAGTTCATACATTAAATGCAGAGACGCAAATTTTTCTTTCAGCATAGAAGGTTAGACTATTTTCAAATTAAGTAAAATTCAATATAATCATAATATAAATCAACCTACCAATCAGTCAAATCAGAACAGAATAGAAAATGCAAAAGTTTAATATGTTATGCAATCGTAATGGAGATCTTTTGCTTATTATAAATATTAGATGTATTGATTGATAATGCAATTAAGAAATAGAGTTAATACCATCATTCTCATTACTGAGAAAATTAAGAAAATGGAGAAATGTAGAGAAAAGGTTTAAAAGTTAACAAATAAGGAGAAGGAAACAGAAGAAATGTGAATATGCAATTAAAATTACATAAATAAGACAATAAATTAGATAAATATTGGCAAGTTATTGCATAAGAAGATATCAGCATTCAGTTAATATAAAAATATCGAAATTTTTCACGTTTGCATGTATGAAACAAAGCGCAAAAACAATTTTTATTCCACTAAAATTATACCAAGATATTATTTTCTATAGACTGGAAAAACTAATAAAATTAAGAACGGATTACAAATTATTAAATTTTTCCATTTAAATTTTTTTATTTGAAATTAAAATTAAGGAAAGCATTAATAACACGTGCATAAATTAGCAGAAGGCTAAAATCTATTGGAACTACAACGAAGAACAAGAGATTCGAGTAACTAGACTGGATGATTGAGGTTCTGTTATTACTAGTGTACTGTACTATTCTATTGTAATTAATGACATTAATCTATTCCTTCCTAGCACTTTCAAAATTCTAACATTTTAAATTTTCATTATTGTTTCCTTCGACAAATAGCGCTATATTCGTTTTCTCTCTGCTTCGCCCATTGATATCGCTATAAATAGGTTATTCTCTTTCATTTTACAAATATATTTTTATCCTGAAAAAGATAGGATATGTCTGATGACTCTCGAAATTATCACTGGAAGCTGAAGAAAAAAATATGTTGCTATACAAACCTAGTTGTGACACTATTTCTACAGCTAAAGGTAGACTCACATGCAAAGCATGAAGAGAGTTTGGTATCTACAATTTCCATTTCCTTTGCTCGTAAGTTAGTTAGCCAGTTGTTGGGTAACTTCTGTTTTTCCTCGTCTCCACGTTCATGAGCATCCCAGAATGAATCATACAGCAAAAACTTGTCCATATTTAAACCTTTTAAACTATCCAGGATGTCGTTTAACGAGTCCGTATCTCTCAAACGAGCACAGATAACTATCGTCCAATTCCTCTTTCCTTGACCCACATTTACACATGTGCAAGGGTAGATATACTTGCGATCGGGACAACTAGATCTTGCTGATACCCTGTTCAGAGTAAACAGCAGCCAAATTGCAGTGAAGAAAACTCTGAAATGTAAAAGAAACTTTTAAAGTGCTATTATTCATCCAAAAAAAAAAAAAATGCATTTAAATTATAATACAATAAATCTTGTAACATTGTATGATTTATTTTAAAATTCAATTCTTATGCTAATGGTTTGGGAAATAGTTATATCTTGATTTAGTAGGATATCAAAAATTAGAAAAATTCTTTCAGTTCGAAGTAGACAACTTTGCGTGACATTATCGCATTCTTCTTTGTATGCTCTCTCTCTGAGGTAAATGATTAGCACGTCTAGCTAGTAGCCGGAAGAAATGCATTTCGAATTCCGGCGAGAACGGCATTGATTTTCACGTTTCCTGACTTCGATATTCCTAAAATTATCTACCTTATTATCTATATTATTAACTTTTTCGCCGCAGTCACTCTAAAGCAGATTTCATATTCCTAGCGAAGAATATCTTCTACCTAAGTGAAATAAATAATAGTGGCAAATCACAGCAATGATGATTTATTGTGGCAATCTGTTGCAATATTTAGTCATCATCTTGGTAATGCTGGTATAAACCTTACCACATTACACGGAATATTATCTGATAGATTATTATTTGCCATTTATAGAACAAAACCAAAAAGTGATTTATCAGATATCATTCTTGCTAATTACTTACTCTTACCATGAATTCTATTTCTGCTTCACTTATCAAACAATCCTCCATGAATTGTTAAAATTATGTGAACAAAGACCAGAATGTTGCCACTCTTACAATGTCAAACTATAAATGAAAGATAACAGCTGAGGCTTGTTTCTAACAATACTCCCACTATTTGATTGTTGAAATACACTTAATTGATCAAAGGAAATATAAAAAAATACTGTTGCGTGCGGACGGGTTCGTTATGAATTGAATGCGCAAATCTGATGGAAAATGAACAAAATTTATTATTATCACAACAAATAAAACAAAAGGCTTAAATTTCCTCAGATATTCGTACAGTATTACAATATCTCACAGTAGTTATCTTTTAACTAGTCAAACGTTCAACAGAACTTAATTCAAAACAGCTAGAGCTAATCCGCGAATTCGCTACAGTAAACAAGAGCAGTTTTCTAAACAAACTCTTAAAACAACAACAACTGAATTGAGAGATTTTCCTCTTTTTTATAAGCTTTTTAAATCACGAGCGAGATTGTTCTAGCAATTTCTCGAAATCAAAAAGAGATATTTATTTATTAAATGTTACATGCACGTGCTCTTGTATTTTTATTTTTTCGGCTTAGCTTTCTTTTAATATTCATCACGCGCTGCACTGCACGGGGAATAAAGCAATTTTATTTATAATTCTACTAACATTAACTATTTAAATACCAAATCCGTGTAACACTGCCCCCTTCCCCAAGGACTGCACGTCCTAGGCAGTACAATTCCTGGACAGGAAGCCAAACTTACAACTAAGGCATAAATGCAATAATAAACATTGCATTTCAATATCAAACAACATGAACAATAAATGCAATAACTAACTTAAATCAAATATTAAATACAAATCAAATACTAAATACAAGTCAAATCAAATACACATTTAGAAACGAAAAGGACCATGGTCTTACATTATTTACAATTATTTACACTATGTACTATGGCCATAGTAATGAGCTAGCCTGTCGTAATGAACGACTTTCGGTTTAGAGTTCGATGACTTACGGATCCGAACCACGACGCCGTTCAGCCTGAACGGCACGTGCTTGCACCGGTTAGCTCTTGTTCAGCCTGGTTAGGACTGTACGGACCATCCCAAGGTGACTCTAATTTCGAACAGAGTCCTTTCCGTCGACCCCGATTCCACAACCATACCTTGTCTCCTTCGTTGAATCGATGTCCAATAGCTCTTGTGTCGTATCGGGTCTTCATCTTCTCCGTCGCCAAGTTGACTCGCTCTCGTGCAAAATTGTGCATCACTTCAAACCGGGTCTGGAGAACTTGAATGTATTCCTCAGGCGATGAAGGCGCATCCAGAGGGCGATCAAGCAAAAGATCACATGTCAGACGAAGGTCACGACCGAAGAGCATCTGTGATATGGAATAGCCGGTAGTCTCGTGGACAGCATTGCGGTAAGCCAGTAAAAACAGTGGTCATTTCTTGTCCCTGTCCTGCTGGTTTCTGGAAACCACTAATGAGAGGTTATTAAGGATGGTTCGATTGAACCTCTCTACCATGCCGTCCGACTAGGGATGTAATGGCGTCGTTTGTGTTTTGTCAATGCCGAGTAGTTTGCATAGTTCTTTGATTACTGCCGAGGTAAAATTTCTTCCCTGATCGGAATGTAACTGAAGAGGCACTCCGACTTGGAAATCCAGTGCTGTATCATTACCTCACCTACTGTGATAGCCTCTTGATCAGGAATCGGATACGCTTCAGGCCACTTGGTGAAGTAATAAATGGCAATGAGTATGTATTTGTTGTCATCAGCAGTTTGTGGCAGAGGTCCCAAGATGTCAGAGGCGATACGTTCAAAAGGCGCGCCTACGTTGTAACGTTGCAGCTTGCCTTGGCTGCGTTTCCTCGGTCCTTTCCGACCTGCACAGGCATCGCAAGATCGGCACCACTTTTGCACGTCATCCTTAGCATTATTCCAGTAAAAGCGCTTACGAACTCTCTGCAAAACCTTCATTATTCCAAAGTGACCTCCTGTAGGGCTGCCATGTAGTTCTTAGGACATCAGGAATCCGGGATCTTGGAAGTATCAGTTGCCATCGGAAAGTCTTCCCATCATCCGATTCGAACTTCCGGTATAACACGCCGTTTCGAATGTGAAGTGAATTCCAGAGTGTCCAGTATTGTTTTGTTGTAGGACTATTGATAGAAATGTCCTGCCATGTAGGTTTTCTGTTTAATGATTCCATTAAATTAATTATGGGTTTAATGTCACAGCTTCCTGCTGGTCTTTCCTGACTTCATCATCACTCCACGGGTCTCGATCAGCCGATGTTGATGTCGTAATTTGTCTTGCGACCGGACTCAGCAGCTCGTATTTCGCTTCGACCCTGGAACAATATCGGTAGCTTTCTGTGCATGATCTTCTAGACAGGAGGTCGGCGTTTCTGTGTGATGATCCCTTCCGATGACGGATAGTGATGTCATATTCCTGGAGTCTCTGTATCCACCTGGCTATTTGACCCTCAGGATTCTTAAATTTAAAAGCCAGGCCAATGATGCATGATCTGTGCGGAGCAAGAATTTTCTGCAGTATAGAAAATGGTGAAAATGTTCTACGGTTTTGACTATGGCGAGCAACTCTTTTCTAGTGACACAGTAATTCCTCTCCGGTTTAGACAGGCACATGCTCCGGTAAGCCACTGCACGTTCTTGGCCGTCTATTTCTTCGGACAAAACAGCACCGACACTTTCATTGCTCGCGTCTCTGTCGAGAATGAATGGCCTGTCGAGCTGAGTATACGTTAGGATTCGAGCAGATGCTAAAGCTTCCTTTAAGCTGTTAAATGCATCCTCGCATTCTTTTTTCCACAAGAACCTTTGTTTGCTCTCTGTCAGCTTGTGAAGGGGTCTTGCGATGGAAGAAAAATCCTTAACAAATCTCCTATAGTAGGTGCAAAGCTACCCTGGGAACATTAGCTATTTAAATACCAAATCCGTAAGAATACTTTTCACACAAATATCAAGGCTAAATAGTAAACAAGAAGAAAATTAAGTTCTTAAATTTCTATACTATAATAACATAAGTAGTGTTCAGATAAGAAATCTAGACGGTATTTTAATTTGTTGTCCACTTCTAGTCACGACAATGTTCTTTGTCTAGAAGTGAACGACAATAAAACAGATTTATCAAAGACAAAGTCTTAATTTCCTTTGATAAACCTGGAGCTAAATTATTTTTTGATAATTTTGAAACTAAATTGTCTTCACCCTGACTGTCAGTTTCATTTTCCTCATCTGACTCCTAAGGTGGAGGTATTTCGAGAGGGAATATTCTCTGGATTGGTTGAACTAATTCTTCAGACATAGTTTTGACACGAACTACTTGAATGTTGCCTTCTTTTCCTGGCTATAACTCAGTTATTTTTGCTAGGAGCCACAGCATCTTGCGTTCTCGATAAAAGCTATGTCCGCGATTTTTATCTGTTGAGAAATAGCCACAGTAGGATGGTCTTTGAACTAGCAGGCCGCCGAGATATTCACTTCTATATCTCTTTCTCAAGAGCTCTCGTAAATTCTGTAGATGTCTCAGTCCCTTATTGAAATCCCCTTTATCAAGGTAATCTAAGTCAGGAAATCCAAAGACTGGAATTTCACCAAAAAACAAGGACGGTATCAAAGGGATGAGATCATCAGAGTCCTCTGACACATAAATAAGTGATCTTGAATTCACAGTTGCTTGGCAATCGCATAGCACACTCATCAGTTCTTCATAATTCAGACATGACTGACGTTGTACTCGACGCAAAAGGATCTTAATCATTTGAACAATTCGTTCCACCCCCCACCCCGAAAAAAACACCCATGGCGCTGCGGATGAAATGAACTTCTAGTCGATCTTGTTTGTGGCGGATGGTTTTCCTACACCTGACCTCAAAGAGATTATTGGATATGACAAAATTGCTTCCCTTCTCACTATAAATTATTGATGGCCTCCTCTAAGGGCAATAAATCTTCTAAGGACAAGTAAAACTCCTTGAGGTGAAAGGAACAAAATCAGTTCCAAATGAACCATCCTGCAAACAGCATAGAAGAAAACTATTATCCAAGCTTTTCTTTTATTTTTCAGAATTAATGGGCCAGCTAAATTAACTCCGACTATCTCTAAAACACGAGCATTTTTAACTCTATATTCTAATAGAGTAGCAGGCACAGTCTGTAGTTGTTTACTTCTGTATCTCCTGCACCTGAAATATCCATATAAAGCTTTTAGAATCGTAGTTCTGCTTTTCAGGATCCAAAACGTCTAAATTTTGTGATCAATACGTGTATTCTTGCATGAAACATAGATAGATGTGTAGAGACATTAGGTTATTTTGGAGCAGGAGATGTGAGAAATGTGCAATATCCTTGCCATAATCGAACCTGGACCTCTCGAATACGTGCCAAGTAGGCTACCGAAGGCATGCTGCCCCGTGCTACCACGAAGGCAAGCAGAAAGGAGAGAGAAAATACCTTGTATACTTCCCCTTTTAAAGGGCGAGTAAGGATTAGGGGACCCAATAGACAAATCCTGGAGGTGAAGAATCATCATCTACCATATTTCAGTTTAGGTGCCATTGTAGAGACATTAGGTTATTTTGAAGCAGCAGATGTGGTAAGTGTGCAATGACTTCGCCGGTACTCGAATCTAGACCTCTCGAATAGGCGACCAGGATGCTACCATTACACTAAGAAGGCATGCAGCAAGGAGGGAAAAAAATGAAACCTTATAGATGTTTATTAGTTATCAATGTCTCCACAGTTTTATGATTCTTCGGAAATAACATAAGATAAATAAAATTTTCATGGTCTTCTCTTTCAGTCAACCTAGACTTGACAAAATGCCTTCGACATCTTTGAACACACTAATTAATTTTTTAATTTCGTCAGGTGAAAAGGAATCATGTTGAATAATATTCGCAATAAATTTCTCGGCTCTTAGGAATTCATAAACTTTAAATCTTCGAATTCTTTTTCTTCTTTCGGGTATTTCCTACGAATCTATGAATCCCCCCCTATCATTTTTAGTATTTTCGTGTACTTTGAAAAATAGCCAAAGATTCGTGAAGACATATCTCTAACATTGCATGTTACATAATATATTAAATGAAATTAGTAACTTAATTTATTAGAAAACTAAGATAAGTAAATATAGTATCACTATCACAACTTCGTTAGTATTTCAAGTGATTGTAGCCTGCATGCAAACGCGATCTTCGAGCATGAGCGATTGTTGGACCCTGGGACGAAATCCCTTTTTCCCTCTCTCATTCCGAAACCGGGCTATGAGCAAAAGTGAGGTTTGGGGTCTAGATCAGCGGTTCTCAACCTTTAGACTAACGCGTACCATCTAAACGAAAATTGAAAACCCTTAGTACCACCACTACAAAGTACTACTACCATCATCACTCTTGAACAAAGCTCAGATCGTATAAATTTACGAGTGTTAGAGAGAAAGCTCAATTAGGATGTTGGGGTTTTAATTTTTGAATTTAATAGTTAAAAATATTTTGCTTCTTTGCGTCTCTTGCATACCACCAGTGGTACGTGTACCACTGGTTGAGAGCCCCTGGTCTAGAGGCTTGTATCTTTCTCGTTCAAGCCATGCTTTTCTGAGTGTAAAGGTAAAATTTTCTTTTACCCCCACACTCATGTTCGCTCACTCCAAGTTTCACTTCATGCAAAATCCATCACGAGGCCCACTTTGAGACTCTTTTAGGTTACAGGAAAATACTGAGAGTGTAATAGAAATTCTGTACAAACACGCAAACATCAAAAGTATATTTATCCAGCACAAAACAGCAATACAAGCAACCCCACCCCCGTTTGTTTAAATTTCTTCCATATCCTTAATTAATTGTTTAACTCCTTCCGTTGCAGTATTCCTAGATAAGCTAATTTCCTTTAAAGATCCACCTTGTAGAACTACGCACATTCTACAAGAGCCACTAGCTATTCTTTGACGAATTCGACATCAAAAGAAGTTTCAATTTTTTCCAGTTTTTGTAGCAAATAGAAAATTAGTTTTTACCACATTCTATTTTTCACTGGACATTTGCTTAAATACAGTGAACATGAACATGAACATTTCCTTAAATACCTTAATAACATGAACATGAATATTTGCTTAAATACAGTGAATATCCAACATGAAGCGGTTATATCAGTGACAACTTCAGTAAATTTATAAGCATTCAATGCCCTGTATAGATATAAACGAAATACAAACGCTCCGAAAAATCTGTGAAACACGACTGTCAACCAAAATGCTGCAACAGAAAGTGGAGATTGAGGAATTACATTTCCACTGTAAACACTTAGAAAATGTACATTAACTGAAGGTAGATGGAATAACCAAATTTTAGCAATAAATTTCTTCCGCTTATACTAACCTAACGAATTTAAAGAAAAATTACTCCAATGGAAAAGTACAGTACAAAGTTTATAATAAGTACAGCTTTTTGTGTTTAAAATCGTTTGTATTTATTCTAAAACAAAACAAAAAAAATGTTAAATTACACAACCAAAACATTTCTGCAATCTTAGCGTACAGTAGCGGTACTGAGATTAAAAATATAAAATTGTTAGACCTTAAGTAACACAACGTGTTTTTAATGAAAATTTATATACTAGTTCTTTGAATTTTGGCAGTTTTCGAGGACCTGGGTATTTTTAAAAACAATTCTTTTGCTTCTTTTGGTCCCTATGTGAGAAATTCCTTGAAATCCTTTTTTAGTGAGTGCTTACGTTATATAAACAATATATTTTTCAAATTTCGTGCTTTTAGGTTTAGTACTTTAGACTGAAGATTATAAATCCAAAACTTTAATTTTAACATCCATAAAAATTTGATTTTTAATTAGAGTTATTTTTGTAGGGAGGAGGTATTTTTCAAACAGCACTTTTTAATACAAAATAATTTACAACAGTCAATGAAAAAGTGTAAAAAGTGCAACTGACAAAGGCCACATATCATAATTTCCTGTGCCCTCCATGCCATGGTCCTCCCCTTGATGTCACTGTGCCCTGAGCTACAAGGTGGTGCAAACTTATTTAAATTGTTTTCTTCATTGAAAGTAATACGAGTATTTATTATAAATCTGATGTCCTTTATATTTTCTTTCTTTGCACAGTTTCATCACGCAAGAAACACGTAGCTGTTTTTTTTTTTCGTTGTTATCAATAAGTCTTCTCAGACATGGCTTTATCACTATTATTTTGATTGTGAGTATTTTATATTGATGGTTCCAAGCAACAATATAAACTTAAGTACAGCAGTTTAAATATTCTCATTCAGTAATCATAAAGCAGCTCTAATCTTTGCGAAATATAGTTAACACAGCATATTAAAGCATCTGTTTAATTATTTTCACGATACATTGCATTCCAGTATGAAGAATTCTATGCAGATAATTCCTCTCTTTTGCGTAAAGTTAGTGGGTTAACTAGGAAAAGTACACTTGGAAAAAATGGCAGCAGAATCAAAATCATTAAATTATTTCTAAGACAAAACTACTGACGACCACCCAGACGGTATAATAGTTAGGAAAGCCGACTGCGACACCAAAGGATCAGGTTCGAATCTTGGAGAAGGCATGGTTGTATTTGTCCGTTCCCTCATAGGAGGTAAAGATGGTCCTCCTATTAGCGGTGGTCACTTTATTATGCCTCCATAATAACCACCGCTTCTGGCTTTAGTAGTGGCCAACATCTGTGGATGGTTTCGACCCGCCATTTTGGGGAAAAAATACTACCAACGTGTTACCAACAACCAAGCTTTTAAACACAGACGGAAAGAATCGTAAATCTTCCATATATTGGGATCCCCTCATCTAACATAATCGGTATAGTCGTTGCTCAAAGGTCTTTGTAGAAAACTTGGAACTGTAGGCACTCTTGACGTTCGATTACACTTTCCTGTTACTAATTACAAATAACTATTAGACAGTGTCAGTTTCCGAGCTATTCACTCCTAGTAATGGAAAATACCAATAGCACTTTCGCCATAAATGTATTGATCATACTAAAAGAAACTTTAAGTTATACACCTTTAAAGCAGATAAATACTTGTCAACAAAATGTCTAAATGGCTGTTTAATATGTGCATTTATTTTGCTGTTGGCAATAACATATCTTAGCACATCACTATAGCATTTTATTCTTTAGAAAGTTGTTCTTTAAAAGAAAAAAATCTGACGTGTACACCACATGACATGAATATTATACGCATTTTTTCTTGCATTTCATTTAAACTTATTGGATTGAATTAAATCTACTTCGCCGACAGCGCATAAACAACAATAGAATAAATGCATTCTTTAAAATTCACTCTAGTATTTGTTTACCATAGCGACACTCTGGCGCTAGATTTACTTAACAGTATTGATAATTATATAACAGTTAACTTATATAATAATTATATAACGGAAACTAAGTTAACTTTTATATAATCCAATAATTATATAACAGTTAACTTATATATTTCGTTCATATTATAACTCATAATGCACAAAATTTATATCATTTAAAGAATAGAATTATTTAATCGTTGCCACATGTTCTATTCGAATACTATAATAAAGCTAGAATGATGTATAAAAGAAATTAAGCAAACAAAACAAAAAAGAAACGGTTTTTCACAGACGATTGAGTATTTCTGATTTAATTAATTCAGTTCTCACTTCGCGAGAAGGCAAAAATACATAAAAACTCAATATCTATATTAAAAATTATGAAGTAAATCTCAAACACTTATTTCCTCGAAAAAATTCCAGAAAGAATTTAGCATGATTTAATTGGCAATAATAAATGAATAGGTAAAGGTAAAGGTAAAGGTAAAAGTATGGGGGACACCAGCGATGTACCATAGGTCAACTGGTAATGCCTTCCCATACTAACTCTTTGAGAGAAAAAAAAAAGGGGGGTAATTGCAAGTTTTATAAGAATTTGCATAGACTGAAGCTTTTCAAAAGGTCTAAAGTTTGCCTATTATGGTACATCGTGCAATTCCCCAGTACGCCCTGCATCCAGTATTTATTAAAAATAATGGTGTAGGGCATAAGTAGATTACAAAATAGTAGGAATACAATTTGAGATTCACAAGATAAATTGAACATCTGATTTGGTGCAACAAAAATAGGAGATAAACATAATTAATAAACAAATAAACATAATGAGATAATTATAATTAGTACTGGCAACACAATGTTAAATGAATTGTTATAATAATGCTAAAGAGGTAGGTGTCCATGGGTTATTTCAGATATATTGGTTTATTGCAGTTTATAAAGTTCAGTTCACGAGCGGATCCATTTTGTCCATAATTACAGCATGTAAAAGTTCACTAAGTTTAAACTGTATGTGGATTTACACTTGACAGAGATCTAGGCCGTAGGAAGAGAGTCGTTGCATAATTTTCTGAAACTTTGGATATTGATGTTTATCTTTAATTAAAAATCTTTGGAATGCCAGGAGGTCAGTTCTTGGGAATTTTATGTGAATATCCTCAGTTAAGGGGCATGAGAAAACGTAGTGATCAGGAGTTCCCTGTTCCCCACATATGCAGATGTCAGAATTTGCCAAATTTCTTGCGTAGAAATATGTGGGGAAGGGTCCATGTCCTGTTATAAAGTAATTTAGGGAAGGATTCGAGTTCAGAGATGCTAAGCTTACATTGGGCATCAAGTTATATGTGCGTCTTCCCTGTGGAGCATTGTTCCACAAATCTTGCCAAGATTTTGAAGCAAGTTGTTTTAGTTGGTACTTGAAATTCGAGCGAGGCCACGGAATGATGATTTCAGTACCATCTTGATTAATAGCTGCTTCTTTGGCTAGTTCATCTGCCTGATCATTACCAAAATGGCCACGATGTCCTTTGATCCATGAAATTTGAATTTTGTAGTTTGGGATTTTTCCAAGAAGAGAATTTATGTCGGATATCAATGGAGAGGAAGGTAAGGGATTTTTAATAGCTAGAATAGCTGCTTGGGAGTCAGATTTTATGCTAAATTCGTTGAGATTTTTGAGAATGGCTATTTCAATCGCTGCTTTTATAGCTGACAATTCCGCTAGAAAAACACTATTATTATTATGGAGATGGCCTTTCCATTTGATGATATTTGAGGGGGTAATTTGAAAAAAGACTGCGGAAACAACTTTTCCTTCAATTTTTGATCCATCAGTATAAGCAATTGGAGATGAACTTGAATTTTCTTCAGACGTGGTGAATATTATTTTGCTGAAGCGAAGCGCTGGATGGATAAGATTGGGGTTAATTTTCTTTTCATAGTTGGATGGCCAAAAGGTTTGGTTGTTGAATTCTGCGGCTTGGTTAAGTTAAAGAACTTTCGTATAGGTGCATTCCATTTCTGCACTGATTGATATGGGAAGAGTACCAGCTAGAGTATCAAGTGCTATATTTGAAGTTGTGCGATACGCCCGAGTAATGCAAAGAGTAAAAGGCCTTTGAATTGAATTTAAACATTTCATCTTTCTTACTGTCATTGGTTGTGCCCAAATTCCGGCTCCGTAATTTACCATTTTTGAGATGACTGTTTTTAGAAGAATACGTGTTATATGGGGATTTAAGCCCCAGTTATATCCATGCATACGTCGTAGGCAGTTAGCTATTGATGTTGTACGAAGTTTAATATTTTGTAGATGAGGAATCCAGGAGAATCTCTTGTCGATTGTTAAACCGAGGTACTTGATTGTGTTCACAGATTTGATCTTTTGATTGTCAATTTTTAGAGCTAAAGCTTTAGTTATATTTTGTCCTGGTTTATGGATCACTAAGACTTGGGACTTACTATGTGAAATTTGTAGTTTTTGAATTTTGCAAAGTTGGTTAAATAACTGGAGTGTTTCGTTGCAATTATTCTGTAAAATGTCTCTGGTACGGCCACTTGTAATAAAAACAATCTTGTAATAAAGCATCTGCAAAAGCTACAATTTTTGAGTGATCTGGCCATGGATAGGCAATGATGTTGTTGAAGCTGATATTCCAGAGATCTGCACTCATGCAAGACCCCTGAGGACATCCTCGGACTTGATTACGCACAATTTCAGTGTTGTTGTAAAGAATCATACTTTTTTTGTTTCTGAAGTAATCTTGAATAATTAGAAATAAATTTTGAGGGCACTTAAAGGAACGCAGCGCTTGTAAAACTGCTGGCCACCATAAAGAATCAAAAGCTGATTTTAAGTCGAGACATATTATTGCAGAATGAAGTTGGTTGATTTTATTGTTTCTGACTTCTTCAAGAGCTGCATTAATTGCATGACTTGTTGAAAGTAGGCTTCGAAATCCAAACTGGTTATTGCTTATTAAGTTTTTGCTGTAAACATGAAATTTTAGACGACCAATAAGACATCTTTCCAAAACTTTTCCCAGGGCTGGGAGAAGATTTATCGGACGATAAGATTTAGGTTCATCGGAGCTTTTATTCTTCTTATTGAAGAGTATTATATTACCAATTTTCAGGCAATCAGGAAAGGTAGAGAGTTCTATACATCGATTGCAAAAACTACAGATTATGTCAGGATGGGCTTGATTGATTAATTTTATAATGTGGTTATCGATGCCATCTGGGCCTGGTGCCTTTTTTAAAGTTAGGTTTTTAATTATTTGCTTTATTTCTTGTTTTGAGAACGGAATATCGTTGTCTGTTTGTGGAATGTCATCGCAGTTACGGATTCTGGTTTGAGTAGGCGAATCTTCAGCTGGATCATCTTTTAGAAAGACAGAGTCAAGAATCTCATTTAGGGTTGAGAGAGTGGCATCCTGAATTTTAGCAGAACTTGAAAGCAAATTTGAGGGAAGTTGGATTTGTGACGGTTTAGATATTTTACTACTGGCGATCTTGTATAAGGTGCCATAAATTTCTTTATTGTATGAACAATATTTGTGCCAGCTTTTTAATTTAGATTCGAGAATCATCTTTTTGTAGTTTGCATTTTCTTTTTTGAATTTGAGCCTGGCTTGGTGTCTTAATTCATCGTCAGTAATTGATTTCATTTTCCGTTTCAATGCTCTCGCCTTATGCTTTTGAGCGCGTAACTCTTTAGTCCACCAATTTATATGAAAGTAAGGTTTTGCAGATCGTATTGGAAAGGTATTTTCACATATTTCTTGGATTTTTTTTATAAAATCTTCTGTAGCTTTATTTAGATCTTCTTTTGTTGCACTTAGTTGGAAGGAAGAAGTCATTGGAAATGCGGATTGTTGAATTTGCTTAATAAAGTTCTTTTCTTTCTTTTTAGTAATTTTAAAACGTTTCATTAAAACTGATTCTGAGTTCTCTTTGATTTCAAAAGTAATATATTTATGATCTGAGTGGGAGTTTTCTTCTTCAATTTTGCGATTTGAAATCGAATTAATTAGGTGATGGGATGTAACTACGAGATCTGGCCACCCTCTCCCATACATTGTTTCGAAAGAAGGTAAATCCGAGGCTTGGTTATGAATGACAAGATTATGTGAATTGAAGAATTCCTCAAGGGACCTTCCTCTTGGACTTGTGGAATTGTAGCCCCAAAGCTGGTTGTGTGAATTGAAGTCTCCACAAATTATGTGTGGACTTCGGAAGGAAAACAGGATGGATTCTAAATCATGAAGCAAAGGAGAAATATCCTCGGAGGGAGATGCATAAATACTTGAAATAAGAAGTTGAGAGTTGGAACTATTAAGACTGATTGTAACTAGGTCTCTTTTGGCTGTAATTAGAATTGGGTGCCAGCTATGATTAAAACTGATGATAGCAGCTCTGGGATGTTGATTGGGCGACTGAGGAGAATATTGAAAGACATTCCAAGACGTTGGAATGCTACTTACTTTCCCTTCGATACAATAGGGTTCTTGGATTAAAACAAAGTCCTAATGGTTATGAGTTAAGAATTCTGCTAGATGATCAGAAGCCGTTTTTGCTCTTTGTAAGTTGATTTGGAGAAAACAAATTGAAGAAAATGGAATCGAGTTTTTTAGCAAGGTTGGGGGTAGATTATTTTGTACATCACTGTCCACGTTATAATCTTGAGTTGAAGCGTTATCCTTTAAATTGCGCTCTTGCATGTTAATATCAACTGAAGAATTATTAGTTATGGATGATGGCAACATGTGAGGTTGTGGCTTTGTCCGGGTACAATAATTTGTTGAGCTGACTCCTGTACGTCTGGCATGTTCTTTCATGAGCACCGTGATCAGTTGGTAACGAAGAACCAGTTTCTTGGTTACTTCGCACACAATTTACACAGAGTTTTACGTTTGAGGTACACTCTCTATGGGAATGTTGTTTTGCGCAGATGGAACAGCAGGGAGGATTTTGACAGCTTCGACTATTATGTCCAAGACCCTGGCAATGAACGCAACGGGGAAGTGAAATGTAGGGACGGAAGGAACACGAGTTGAATCCAATGAAGACTCTTGACAAGTAAAACAGTCACTAGAATCTGATGTTTAGAATATCTTTAATTTTATCAGTAATTCGTAGAATATCATTCAATCTGGAGGAGTCAGCATTTTCAGAATTGCTAGTTAAAGAATGGGAGATGTTTAATAATGATGGTGAGGAAGACCTATCTTTAGAAGCCATCGATAATAGTTTACAATTTCATAGCTCACATAAAACAAAAATGACAAAAATCAGAAATTATTCATAAGCAGAGCAGAAAATTACTAGTACATGAAGTTAACAAAAATAAATAAATAAGTAAATAGTAGTGAATAATTGCTTATTAGAATAAATGCTATTACTCACATAAAGTCTGACAAAAATAATTATAAATTCAGGTGTTATGCAGTTCCAATGTTTCTTAGGAAAAAGAATATATATATAAAGAAAGAAACTCAAATTAAATAAAAATACAGAATCATCTGTTGGTAATACTATATTATGTCAAGTCTTAACCAAAGGTTAATTAATTATATAACTGTGAGTTGTCAGACGTACATTATATTAAGTCGTTAAGAGGAGTTCTAAACCTTATTCAGACAGGTATTTCTGCAAGTGAGTGTTAAGCAATCAGTATTATACTTAGAAAACAGATACAACAGTATGTAAAAATTTTCAGAGTTAGGCAAAACACATAAAACACAATGTGATAAATAAGTATGAAAAGACACACTAGTTACATTAACACATGTACATACGATTCTAAATACCAGATAATAATAATAAGAATAATTGTAATGAAAATAAAATAATATTAAAATGAATTTTAGAAAAAAGTATATTTTTTCTTAAAGTACTAGACTGCAGGAGTTCATAAATAAACCGTGAAAACTGGTAAACTGTGCAGAGTTCTGCTTACAAGTGAATAAAAATAGTAATTCAATAATTAATTAACTGAAAGATAAGCGCATGGTATCAAACTGATAATGTGATGATCTGTGAAAATGCAGTAGTTAACCCCGTTTCATTCAGTGCTTTTATCCTTTTAGAACTTTGGTTAAAGATTTAAAACACAATTGTTGAAATTGGGCAAAAATGTAGTTGGAGCTACTATCTGAAAAGAGACCCTATGGGCCAAATTGAATATAACATTGCCAATTGTGTTAGAATTATAGCAGTTCCACACGCGGTGTCTAGCGTTCAGGTCTCCACCTACGATTATATGTGTGCCACGTGTGAGTAATGTGTTCAGATTAGCCTCAATAGCTGTACGAAGTTTTGATCGTGGTATGTAAGTAGAGACAAACGTGTATGTTGTGTTTGTGTTTGTTGTGATATAAATAGCTGTAGCTTCAATGGCTGAAAGCTGTGGAATTGTTATTTGATAGTGAGGAATGCTGCGTTTAACAAGGAGAGCTGTGCCACCTCCTCTCCTCCTGTCAGCAGTTATATCTGTGTTGGATCTATATACACAATAATATGCAACATAAAATGAGTTTGAATGGCCAATTCTGTGTTCCAGTTGGAAGAATAGATCTGGGCTGTGCTCATTTATAAAATCTCGCAATTCATTAATCTTACGAGATAAACCGTTTGCGCTCCATGTAATGATGTTGATACAATTGTTTACAATACTATACATTAAGCATCACATTTAGAACCAAAAATATTTTCGAATTTTTCAAACTATATAAACATCTTATCAATAGTGTGCTCTGCAGCTTGAAGCTCAGGCATCTTATCTGTAATTTTTCTAATAATATTGGCAAATGAAAAACCTTTAGAAATGTCCACAAGTTCCTTAATAAATTTTTAAACATGTCAGTAAAAACCTTCTGACCAACCTTGTAAGGATCCTAAATTTTACTAACGTTTATTTTACTTTAAATCTTTACTATCACTTCTTATTTTCTACTTCCGGCCAGAATTAAAAGCTTTTAACTTATTTATACAAATTTGTCTTGCTAACGCCAAGTACTTAAGTTGTGGCTTTTTGCCAAGCAAGAGAGAGGAAGGAGTTATTAGAAGCAGGCCGCTTGCCATAGTAGTTTTACTCGGTTGCTGGTTGCCTTCAAGGCCAGAGGTTTAATTCTCGTGATAATTTTAAACGTATCGTAGTTTTAGCAGTTCTCTGTACTACATACGGCTTCCTGTTAATATCCGGCCAATCTTACACGTAGGCCCTTGTTGGTTATTCCAAATTTAAGTTAGGGTTTAGTTATATTTTTATATTCTTACGTTCAGACCACAAGTAGTTGGTCTCTGTATTCCGAAGTACGGAAATTATTGTAAAGAGTGAAAAATAAAGGGTTTTGTATACCCTTCCTGTGTATCTTGTCTACTTCCCACAGTTATTAAACATAGCTTTAGTAAGCTCACTGTTCCGAGTCAGGTCCTTCCATGTTCCCAAAGAAAGTAAGACGGAACATTGAACCTGATAGTGGCGCCCAACGAAGAATAATAACCATGGCCGAGTTTCAAGAAGAACCTGTGCTGCCTGCAGAAGCGGCTCAGAATCCAGAAATGCCAGCTGCCGCCCTGGAAGGATTTGGTTACATCGCACAGACCATGCGAGCATCGATGAAACCAGAAGCAACATTTAATGGAAACTCACCGGTAACCAGTTTTTTGAAAAAATTGGATGACCACTTCATACTGTATCCAGTACATGAGTTCCAGAAAGTCACCTTAGCTACCAGCGCTTTGAGGGGCCAAGCGCTTAATTGGTTCAAATGTATAGGCAGAAGCCTCTTGGGTCAAGCGGGAAGTCCCACCTATACTTACGAAAATTTTAAGACTGCCTTAGTAAAAGCCTTCCCTGTCGTAAGAGATCGTGCAAGATTAGAAACGGAACTCTTCAGGATATATCAGCAACGAATCGAAAATCTTTCCACCTTTTTAAAAAAAAGGTGGAAAGATTTTAAGAAAAATTTTAAGAAAAATTCACGTCTTTAAACTCTTGTATGGAAACCGTCCGGATCCTGAGATAATTCAAGTGACTTTGCCGAGGTTACTTCCCCAAGTACAAGACTTTATTGAATTAAGGAATCCGACTACACGGGAAAAGTTATTTGAGCTAGCAATCCAGTTTGAAAGTAGAAGAACGGCGGACATTGAAAGAAGACGCCAGTATGAGCAACGAAGCCAATTTGGTGCGCCAAGACCACAGCAAAGTCAAGAACACGGCTACGGAAGCAAAGCAAATCAGTGGGCAAGGAAACACGAGTATCCAAAAACAACCGGCGAACGTCGACACTTCAATAGTAAGCCAGAAAAAAAGTCTGAAGGCCAGCGGAAAAAGAAGGAAGGCATGGAAAGGAAGAAACAAAATTTAAACTAAAACGGATTCCTGCTGACGGGAGGCTGCGGAAATCCGAAGGCCAAGAAAACCCCTCTTCCTTCAAGTTAAATACAGTTATGGTGAAAAACTTGACTCTTCCAAAGATTGAAGTTTTGGTGAATAACATCCCAGCCACCGCACTCCTGGATACAGGCGCGCAGCGTTCCTGTGTGGCAGAAGATTTTTTTAGGAAGTATTTCCGTAGATACCGCATATATAATTCGGATAATACGACAGTGTTAGCTGCGCAGGGAGAAAGATGCAAGTGCATAGGTAAATTACCCTTATATATTCGTATCAAGGACGAGCAAGTAAAGATCATGTTTTTTATCGTAAAAAATTTACAAGCACATGTCATTTTAGGGCTAGATTTTCTTTCAGAGGCGGAAGCAACGCTGGATTTTAACGAAGCGTCCCTTAAGCTGACGATGAAACCAGTTCGAGAAGAAAAAACAGAACCACCGACGTTAAACCTCGACCACCTGCCTAAGGAAGAGCAACAAAAAATTCGACAAGTGGTAAGTGAATTTGCTTCGTTATTTAGTGATATTCCCGGATTTACTCAAGTTACTAACCATAGCATCGACACCGGAGATTCACTGCCAGTTCGCCACAAACCATATCGATATGATAAGAATAAAGAAAAAATTATAGAGTGGCGCATTCGAGATATGTTACGTAAGAAGATCATAACGCCCATCTCAAATAGTTATGCTAGCCCGGTTGTGTTATGTAAGAAAAATAATGATTATCCTGTAACACATCCGAAAAGGTGGCGTTTTGCAATTGACTATCGTAAATTAAACTCCATGACTAAATATCCGGTATATCCGTTACCTATTATTGAAGAAATTCTAAGGAACATAACTTCTACCAAATATATGACTACGTTACACTTAACGACTGGTTATTTTCAAATAGGTTTTAACCGGAAGATGTGCCTAAGACTGCTTTTATAACCAAGTCTGGCACTTATGCATTCTTGCGTATGCCGTTTGGCCTTTCAGGAGCACCGGCAACATTTCAGCGATGTACGGACATTGTGCTTAGGCCTGTTCTTGGAAAGACCACATTTATCTATTTAGACGATATCATTATTACTAGTGATAATCTGAACCAACATGTACAGGATTTAAGACAGGTGTTTTCATTATTAAATGAGGCCGGTCTAAAAGTTAATGTCGAAAATTGCAAATTTGCAGCTCCTGAATTAAAATACTTAGGTTACAAAATATCTCAGAATGGAATCGAGACAGACGAATCAAAAATAATCGCTGTGCAAAAGTATCCGCCGCCAAATACGGCGAAGAAGCTCTCTTCTTTTCTAGGACTTTGTTCATATTATAGGTCCTTTATAAAAGATTTTGCAGCTATTGCTGAACGATTGTTAAAATTAAAAAGGAAAAAGGCAAGATTCTCGTGGACGGCCGAAGCCAATAGTGCTTTCGAAAAATTAAAGCAAGCATTAACGCAAGCCCCTGTGTTGAAATTTCCTGAAAAGGATGAGAATTTAGAAATTTCAGCGGATGCTTCGGATTATGCGGTGGGAGCGGTACTTTCGCAAAATCAGCAGCCCGTGGCATTTTTTAGTAGAACTTTAAATCAAACACAAAGAAATTATTCCGCGACTGACAGAGAGGCACTTGCAGTTCTGTTAGCAGTGCAAAAGTTCCGAGTCTATTTTGGAAAGGCGCCAATAACAGTGTATTCTGATCATGCGGCGGTAACTAGATTGTACTCAAGGGAAAACTTATCCCCAAGGTTAATAAGATGGGCACTCAAGTTACAAGAATATAATCTGGTAATTAAGCACACCCCCGGAAAGGAAAATATCGTAGCAGATGCCCTATCCAGAATAAAAATAGATGAAGAAGGTAATATTGTAAAGGTGGCAATGCTCACAGCATGTACGATACATTCCCGAGAAACTGTAATAACCGAACTGGGTAAGGATCCTGAATTTAGAAACATTTATGAGTATTTAAAGGATCCTGAAAATTTTAGCCACCAAGATATTGTGGCGATAAGAAATAGGGCGGCCCATTACGAACTAATAGATGGTCTATTATTTTATACAAAAACTACAAATTCCAACAACGAATTTCGACCTGTTATCCCAGCTAGTCTTAGATTAAATATCCTGCAGGAGTTACACGACTGCCCTTTAGCTTCTCATGCTGGTGTTCGAAAAACTATCCAACGCGTACGCGAAGCAGTCTATTTTCCTGAACTGCAAAAGTTAACAAGGGCGTATGTCCAGTCCTGCCCAACATGTCAAGCAGTTAATTATATTAATTTCCGCCCGGCCGGGTTTCTAAATAGCATTAAATCCGAATTTCCAAATGAAATAATTGGCATCGATTTATTGGGCCGTTTCCCAAAAAATCAGTTAAATAAAAGTCGGTATCTCCTTGTTATGGTTGATCATTTTAGAAAGTGGACCGAAATTATTCCCTTAAAACGAGCCTCCGCGAAATTAGTTACTGATTCTATTTTAAATAAATATATTTTAAAATACGGGGCGCCCCTAAAAGTTATATCGGATAATGGTCCTCAATTTGTAAGTAATATATTTGAAGACATGTGCCAAAAACTGGGCATACGTCATTTAAAAATGGTCCCGTATCGGCCGCAATCAAATATAGCGGAACGAGTCAATAAAAATATAGTAAAAATTATCCGTAGTTATGTTAAAAATTTCCATAAAAGCTGGGATAACTATGTCAATGAATTAGCTTTCGCCCTTAGGACCGCAAAACATGATACAACGGGCAAAACTCCTGCTGAGTTATTTTTAGGCAGAAAGGTTATAACGCCGTTAGATAAATTATTTTATGTTCAACAAAGAGCCCCAGAATTTAAAATGGGCGATATAGAAAAATTAATTAAAGAAGCAAAAAAGAACACTGAAGTAGCACAGAGAAAACAGAAACTTTATTATGATATGAAACGACGGGGAGTAACTTATAAAGTAGGAGATGAAGTGTTAAAAATTAAGCATTCACTTTCTTCAGCACCAGAAGATAAAACTGCCAAATTTTTTCCACGATTTGAAGGACCATATGTCATAGAAAAAATAACTCAGGCTGTAGTGGTATTAAAAGCCAGGAATGGTGAAACATGCTCCGCAAACATTGAACAGATAAAACCATTCTATAATCGTAATAAAATGCAAATATTTAAAGATCTTTTGCAGGATCCGGCACGGCAGGCACTGCAGGCACAAGCTCCAGAGGTGGAACAACGACAATCACAAGCGCAAGCCATTAGGAGGCAGGAGCAATTGAAAAGAAAGTTTCCCCGTTGGAAAATTGAAGGTAACAAGAAAAAGAAGCCGTTCCACCGACCAGAAAAGAGAGAGCACGACCACCCCCAGAATGAAGAAGGGAGAAGTACGACGAATGCAAAGAGAGCCAGGAGAAATAACGGCAACTATAACCCGGCTCCTAAACGGAAGATCTACCCATCGGACAGGAGTCTACGCAGCAAATGTCGACGAATTAATGAAGGAACACTAGCTGCGGAGGCAAAGAAACAAGGAAAATTTGAACAGCCAGCAACGAGATCCAAGCAGGAACGAGAGAGAGTTGTCCCTGTTCCGCCAAGACCAGCTGACATCAAACGGCCGAGACCACAGGCAGAGGCTAAAAAGAAGGTCTTCAAGGGTGACCGAACTGAAAGGAAAAGAAAGCTCATGGAGGAAGGAACTGAAGGGCGAACCCGCACAAGACGGAAGATCAACCAGACTGTAGTCTTCGCTACTTTCCAAGCGTGGGCAGAGAAAAGGATGTCTGCATATCACAAAGATAAGTAAAACTTCATGTTACTTTGAAACCTTAAGTTAATTTTTCATTCTTACTGCAAGTGGCAGAATTCAAGAAGTTTTACCTCATGTGAGGCCTACCTTTATCGCCAAAAAGGCGAGAAATGAGTTGTTACCTATTTTGATATTGTTTTTCAATTACTCGCGAGTAAAACTAAAATTAATGTATAGTAGGAATGTGCAAATACTTGAATATTGCAAAAGCATTGATAATCTTTGATAAAGGTACCTTAAGAAAATTGTAAAAAAAAAAATTATTGTATAAAATTTTATTTAAAATATTCTGGCAAGAAAGAAGTTTTAGTCTGAAAGACTTTTGAAATGTAGTATTTCAATGTAGAAGAATTGGCACTTGCTTGGAAAAGAATAGAAGTTAACAATGTACTACTAATGTATGTTTTAAAATGCGTAAAATTAACGGCATGTTTATATACAATTAACGGCATCCTTATATACAATGTGAACTGTTATTTTAAACGTTAAGAAATACTGTGATATGTTAAAAGTGAAAGTAATGCCAAAAATTTTAACTTATTCGTTTGACTGTAAAAAGAGCAAATTATTGTGAATATGTGTTAAAGGTTGAATGAATGTAGTTAGGCTCTCTGACGCTACACTTCAGAGTTAGCCACTTTTCAGAATAGTACCTCAGGGTTTAGAGATGAATATAAGGTGTGTTCTGAGGTCTTGTTATGTTGAATTTTAACACGTTAGTGTGTTGATTGCAGGCGGTAGTGTTGAACACTTGTACATAGACACGCTCGTGTTTGGTGTTTTTCTTTACAACACATGTCAGAGAGCACGGGGAGATAATTAAATAACGTCATGAATGAAATAAGAATGTTAAAAGAGAAATATAAGTATTCATGTTACTTGCCATTTAATTGTGTAACATTTCATTAAACTAGTTTTCCTTCCAGATCTCTGGAAGGAAAACTAGTTTAATGAATCCAGATTTCAACTAGGATCCAGATTTCAACTAAGAAACTCCTGTTTAGATGCAGTGCAGATGAAAAATCTTGTCCATGGAGTTGATAATGTAAAAACGACTTTTTTAATTTCTAGTTTCTAGTGAGAAATGTTTGTAAAAGATTGGCCTCGCGTTAGATTCTAGAGCTAAAAGTTTTCAACAAGGTCGTTTTAGACCTCAGTTTCAAACTAATTAACTCTGGCGGGAAGTATGTAAGGATCCTAAGTTTTACTAACGTTTATTTTATTTTAAATCTTTACTATCACTTCTTATTTTCTACTTCCGGCCATAATTAAAAGCTTTTAACTTATTTATACAAATTTGTCTTGCTAACGCCAAGTACTTAAGTTGTGGCTTTTTGCCAAGCAAGAGAGAGGAAGGAGTTATTAGAAGCAGGCCGCTTGCCATAGTAGTTTTACTCGGTTGCTGGTTGCCTTCAAGGCCAGAGGTTTAATCCTCGTGATAATTTTAAACGTATCGTAGTTTTAGCAGCTCTCTGTACTACATACGGCTTTTTGTTAATTAACGGCCAATCTTGGAGCTAGGCACTTGTTTATTAATCCAAAGTTAGTTTAGTTAGAGTTTTAGTTAATATTTTTTATATTCTTATTTTCAGACCACAAGTGGTTGGTCTCTGTATTCCGAAGTCCGGAAATCTCTGTAAAGATAGAAAAATAAAGGGTTTCGTATACCCTTCCTGTGTAGCTCTCCGAATCAGGACAGTTCATGTTCCCAAAGCAAGTAAAGACGGTAACCAGTCCTGATAACCTCAGTAGGTTTACTACTAATACTACTAACAGTTGCATTTTGAACACTATAATCGGACAATTTATTGTTTACAGTAGCAGACTTCCCACTAATTGCGTTAGCATAGCCAACGCCTGGTATTACATTACTTCTATTAACATTATTTCCTTCATTTGACACATTTGCTTATTTCATTACTTTGAGCTATTTTGACGTTCCTAGCAGTGGGAAACTTTGGACAACCACGGTAATCGGCTGTGTGCCCCGGTTGTTTACAGTTACAGCACATGACATTATCTATACGTTTGGCTTTACAATTTTCAGTTTTGTGCTACCCCGCGCACTTGACACATCGAGGCTTTAGTTTACAGTTATCTGATGAATGGTGGAAGTGTTGACAGTTATGACACTGCACAACACTTCCGACAGAATTATAAGGGGTAACAGAAACAAAAAAACACATGAAATAAGTTAAATTATGAATTTCCTCCATCGGAACCCTGGTACGTTCTCCAACTGTATTTGAAATAGCGGCATCGGAACCTTTGTTTTTAAGTTATGCATTTGTGAAACTGCATACCTAATAACCAAGTGCAACTAGCTCTTCATATATTTCGTCCTTGGAACAATATAGGGAAAAGTCCCTGAAAACAACTTTAATGGGTTTATCCACTTTACTGATTATAAAATAGTGATCAATTCGTTTATCTTCCAGGTACCTTGTAATTACCCTATGGTCACTTTCAGTTTTCGTGAAAACTTTCTATAATTCGCCATTAATTTTGGCCGCAAATTCTAGTTTTAAGTCGTTTTTTTAATTTCTTAACAAAATCAGAAAATTTTTCTGCCGGTTTTACCATAATAGGTTTAACTTTTGGGGGCTCAATTTTAGTAATCTCGGGCTCACCCTGATCCATTATGCCATTACTATTATCATTTGCATTCAAGTTACCGAATTTAATGCTAACTGGGATTTTCACATTACATTTAATCAATTTAGCTGGTGCGGCCGGTTTTTTCGGCAAAACAAAGCCATCAGAATCAATAATTTCAGTAGCTCACCTCTAATTCTTTTTAGATGGCCGCTTGGGCTTAGCATTAATAATATCCACATTATCATTAACATTAGATTCAGAATTGCAAACAATTACTTCAGAACAATTTTCTACATTAACATCAACAGTCTTACAAGCATTAGAGTTAACATTTTTAAGTTACCAGACATAACTTTTTGAATAATATCAGTAATACTTAAATTAACACAGTCAGGATTATGTGCACCAAAAAACTCACACTTACCATTATATATCCTTAATAGTCTTTCGGCGAATCCACGTTCCCTGGTATACAAGTTCCGAAGAAACAGAATATGTTGTTCAGCACCTTCAGAGTTGCTCATTGTTTCCAAGTCCATATCGATCAACGTAATCCTATTTTTTAACTTTTCAATGTTCTGTAACAAACACAAGTAGTCTTCTAGTATTAAAGTTTCCGCATTTATTAACGCACCCCAATTATCTCCTAGATATTTATCTAAGGAATGATGCATTTTATCCGTTAACTCTAGCCCGTGGTTCCTAACCACAGATGTATCCATTTTAGCCGTAGGGAGTTCGTTCCCCAACATAGCACGTGGTCACTAATCCTTGGCGAAATATCACTATTCACTGCACACAAAAGTTACACAATTTAGAAGTAATCCACATACGCGTAAATCCAATACAATGAAGAAACAGCATAGAATTACCTGTGAGCTCAAAACAGCAAAAAGCACGTGGAAGAAACAGTAGAAAACCTGTAATACCATCAGCAAAGCTGGAATGGTATGACATCATCTCGAAGATTTTAAGGGTTTTAAGGTGTATGAATACTCTTTACGTTTTGTGTGTCACCTTTATTTATTAAATATCATGTTCCTCGCACTCAAACCATAAAATTCAATTTAACAGCAATGTCGCGAAATGATTTAAATAGAGCATATCTATAGAATTTTCAATACACAGTCTCGCGTACTGGAGACAAAAATGTGTTTTTTCGTACAGTGTTGCCATTGCTAGCTTTGAAATCGTTGAGTTTCTTAATCAAAACTCATAAATGCTTTACAAAATATGAAATAGATAATAAAACAAATTCCAAATTTGGTCTTCCAGATGCCCATATTCGAGTGGAGAACTACGTTATTCAAAATTTGATGGCTCTAGGTACCGTTGTTTTTCCACAATGCGAGAAACATACATACATTCATACAGATTCTTCAGGGCTCTAATATTTGGTGGCAACAATTTTAAAAGTGATTCACACTTTAGTAGTGAACCAACGGAAAATGCCAAAACGAAATTAATAGGCCTTCTGGGCTAACGACCATTTGGGCTAAAAACTATTCAAAAAGATAAATATAATAAAATAACTAAGAGAAGTTTGTTAAGTTTAAAATTAAGCGAAATTTCACCATAAACTGAGGATAATTTTAGATAAAATGTCTAACGTTTCAAAAGACGGATCATTCTTAAAAAGGTAAAGGCTAAAAATTAGGTTCTACCACAATACCAACAATCCTGTGATGTGATAATATTTCCTTACAAGATTAATAGTAGAATTTCAAAATTTATGACTTACCTCATGGTTTTGTTCAAAATAATTCCCTTTGACAAAAACGCATTTATATAAAACTGCATCTCTGTGATATCATTATTAGAGATAACATATTCTTAAAAATGATAAATTGTTTCTTGGAAACATTATCTTTCTAAATAATACTTCTTAAAGTTATGCACCTAAACTATGGATTATAAAGTATCGAATGAAGTGGTGAATGATATGATCCCGATGTTTTCAGATATCTCAGACAAAAGCACTCAAGTGAAGAGTTAAATCTCTGATAACACAATGTTTTATCAATAAATCCAATGTCATGCAACACCGTTTTGAAAATGCAAGGGTTTTCTAACACCTCAAAACCATTGTCATTTGCGAACCTACAAATTGTGTGAGTATTTATCCTGGGTGAAGGAAATCGACCTCATTTTTCTTCTTTAAATAATCATTTCTGTTAACAAGTCTCATGATTATCGGTGTAGTGCAGGAAGGCGGACAGACTCAACTTCTAGGTCTTTAAATTCGAGTTTCACATATACCTGAAGGCTGATAAAAACTGGCATAATTTCACTATAGAACGTGTGCATACATTAAAAATCCTAACTGAAGTTTTTAAACTCTTGGAAAAGTCTTATTAGTTTTTCTTAGCAGTTTTCTCTATACAATCGGAAAATAGGAGATTATTGCGAATCGATTAAGCCTGATTGGCAGACAGCACTCAGATGCTCTGTCTTAATTAAAATCAACCACTAAACCTTTTCATATGGAAACTACAGAGTTCAACACAAGGATAAACCCTTCTTAAAATGTCTGCTTATATCTTTTGCTACAAGTTGCCTCCTATTTTAACTTACAAAGAGGTTCCCACTTCTGCTGTTAGATAACTTGCTAACATCCAGCCAATGACAGTCTAAAAAGTTGACCATCATCAACTGAAGCTATCTTTCACTTTATGTATTTTTAATATATTAAGATTTTATAAACATATCATATTCGTTTTATCTTTAACCAATGAAATCAGAAGGTGGCGGCCACATTCATTCATTACCAAGGTAAATAATATTTAGATTTACTACTGTCATTAGGTGAAATCCTATAAAGAAAATAAAACAATAAAAATATACAAAAAATAAAAAATGTGAAAAGTTTCAGATTTTAAATTACGTCCAAAGGGGCGTTTTTTTTAACGTTTTGTGTGCTACCTTTATTTATTAAATATCATGTTCTTTGCAGTTAAACCATAAAATTCGGTTCAACAGCAATGTCGCAAAATAATTTTAAAATGAACATATCTTTAGAATTTCCGATACACAGTTCTGCGCGCTGGATATAAAAAGGGAGATTTTTTTTTTTCCTCCCCTCTTCGTAGAGTGTTGCCATTGCTCGCTTTAAAATCGTTTAGTATGTTAATCAAAAATTCCTTGAAGTGTAACAAAAGATGAAATTGGTAATAAAACATATTTCAAATTCCAAATTAGGGCTTCCAAAAGCCCACATTTGGTGGAAGGTTACGTTATTCCAAATTCGATGGCTCTGGGTACAGTTGTTTTATCACAATGCGAAAAACATACATACATTTATGCAGATTCTTCATTATTTAATTTCTTCAAATATAATACAGGGCGATAGTATTTGGTGGCAACGATTTGAAAAGTCATACAGCCTTTTAAAGTTTTCAACGCAAATCGAAAACAATAATTTCAGGGACAAAGCAACCTTTGGACTAAAACGTTTTTAGATAATCCTTTATTTAAAACTCACAAAATAATTAATGAACTTAAAAATTAAAAATAATTTATTATGTAATTTAATGAGAGCAAGAGATCAAATATTCCATATCCTCATCATAATAATCCAAATAATCCTCTTCAAAAAAGGATTCACCCTCTTCAAAGGGAATCCTTTTCAATCCTTTGAAGAGGATCAAGTAATCCTTTTCATAAAATTCATCTACAATTTTATATTACAAACAATAAAAGTGTGGTGTGCCTTAAATGTGTAAAGATAGCGATTTACATTTTTGACAATGCAGTTCGATTATTGGGTTTTGTTAGGCGCCTATACTTTTATTGTTTATGCTATTAGTAATTTAAAATTGTAGATGAATTATGTAAAGAGAATTATTTAATCGCTTACTCCCAATAAACTGCATATTTTTTTACTTTTAGTTCATTAATTATTTCATGAGTTTTAAAATAAACGATTACTTTACAAATTTTTAATTTTTTTTTTCAATTTTATCATTTTAATCTCACTGACATGTTATCAATCGAATTATTTAACTGAAATATTTGTCAACTATGAACAAACACTCTTTTATTCCAAACAATTGTTTACGTCAAAATACCGAAAATATCCAGCGATTTTCCTAAAAAAATCAGAATTGCATCAAAATCTGTTAAAACTTAATTTAAAAGATTTTGTTCGGCTCTATACGATGGTGCACACGATAAAAAATCGGTTCATCACATTGTGCTGTCAACTATAAGCAGTTGTGTGTACTGCATTTTTCACTAATTCTTCAAGATCAATTTTAGAAACATTACTTTTACTGTACTATATTCTTTATATCAAGAATTTTCGAGCTTTCCGCAACAATTAAGTCTAACTACTCATTGAACAGTTTTTAATTCGTTTTCCGTAAATTTAGCAATTACAGACATGCTTTAAACTGTAAACAAAAGTAAACGAAATAGGAAATAATTAAAATCTGAAAGGTTTCAGATTTAAATTCGTCCAAAGAGGCGTTTTTTTTAACATTTTGTGTGTTACCTTTATTTATTAAATATCATGTTCTTCGCACTTAAACATACAGTTCAACATCTCAAAATAATTTTTAAATGAGCATATCTTTAGAATTTCTGATACACAGTCTCACACCCTGGATATAAAAATGTTTTTTCTGTACAACGTTGCCATGGCTCGCTTTGAAATCGTTGATTTTGTTAATAAAAAATGCGTTGAAGTGTTACAAAATATGAAATCAATAATAAAACAAATTCCAAATTTGGACTTCGAGATGCCGATATTCGCAGGAGGATTACGTTACTGAATGGCTCTTGGAAATGTTTTATTACAATGCGAGAAACATACATACACTGATGCAGATTCTTCATTCTTTTAATTTCTTTAATACAGGGCGATAATATTGGGTGGCAACAATCTGAAAAGTGAATCAACACAAAATGCCAAAATGAAATTAAAAGTCCTTCTGGGCAAACTGCCCCTTTGGACTAATAGTAATTATGAAAAAATGATAGGTTCCTTTCCATTTTTCTTCCACAAAGTGTTTGCTTTGTTACATTAAAGAAATTGTTGTAATGAAATAAAGGGATCGGTTCATTACAATGAAGGAATCTTTCTTTATTACCCTTCCTTATATTATAACATAAAAAGGTAAAGGTACAATACATTGAAATAAAAAAAAAAAAAAATCTGAAAGCTTTCAGATTTTACATTACGCTCAAAGTTTTTTTTTTTTTTTTTTTTTTAGTGTTGCCTTTATTTATTAAATGTCATGTTCTTTGCACTTAAACCATAAATTCAATTCAACAGCAATATCGCAAAATAATCAGCACATCTTTAGAATTTCGGATGTACAGTCTCAGGCACTGGAGATAAAAATGCTTTTTTTTTCATATAATATTGCTATTGCTCGCTTTGAAATCATTGAGTTTGTTAATAAAAAATACATTAAAATGTTATAAAATTTGAAATCAATAATAAAAATTCCAAATTGGGGCTTCCAGATGCCCATATTCGGTGGAGGATTACATTATTCAAAATTTGATGGTTGTAGGTACCATCGTTTTATCACAATGCGAGAAACATACATACATTTATGCAGCCTCTTCATTAATTTCTTTAAATATAACACAGGGCAATAATATTTGGTGGCAACAATTTCAAAAGTGAAACGGACATTTAAAGTTTTCAATGCAAAATGCCAAAACGAAATTAATAGCCCTTTGGGTTAAAAACTGTTTACATCTCAAATCACATCATTCAAATATACATATATAACAGATTTTGTACTTCAGTTAAACTTGGTTTTGTTTTCTCACTATTTTTTCTACTGCACTCAATACTGAACATGATCCACAAGTCTAATTTTTATATAGTTACCGTTATAATTTAATAAGAAGATATTAGATAAGGTGGTAGACCACTAACCATTTATAAAAGTTATTAGAGCTAGTACAAAATTACCAGAGGTGATTGAACTGGGAAGAATAGCATCATGTTTAAAAATAAATTAATTTTTTAAAATCTGAAATTATAAGATTTTATATTATGCCCAAAGGGGCGGGTTACCCCCATTTAAAAGTTTTAGAAAATATGAAATAGATAACAAAACAAATTCGAAATTTGGGCTTCTAGGTGTCCACATTCAGGTAGAGGACTATGTTATTCAAAATTTGATGAATTTAGGTACCTTTGTTTTTTCACAATGTCAGAAACTTAGACCCTATCACATATGCTTCCACTATGTAGGACTGGACGTCGAAAGAGACATTTCTCAGAACCCGCAAATTTCTACAAAACCTACGTAGCTAGGTTACCATTTTCACTTACTAAACAGACTTAAATGCCAAACAGTAATCGATTATTGCTCAGACTGTGATAACATGATCCTTCAGAAGCAGAACTTTTGTCTGATTGGTTAGTCTCTAACGGGGACAGAGCTGCAGACGAAATATTTTTGGCGAAGTTTCAATATATCCCACATAGCAGAGACATTATTTCCATAGCTAGGCAGGACTTCACTTCCAGCAGAACTGTTTTTTCTAGGAATCCTCCCGTTTAAACCAATGCTACCAGAATCTCATTTCTCAGAAATGTTCCATCTAGCGGAGACCTTCGCTAGATGTGGTAACTCCTTTACATACATTCATACAGATTATTCATTATTTAATTTCTTTAAATACAATATAGAGCGATAATATTTGATGCCAAGAATTTGAAAAGTGATTAACCGCTTTCAGTGATTTGGCTCAAAATACTGTTTGGAGACAAATATCCCTTCTGGGCTAAAAAGAAGAAAAATCTGTACTTAATATTCTTTCCTCAAGAAAAACATTTAAAAAGGGAGGGCATCATAGATGAATTTGGAATAATGTGACTTTTATCAAACATTGGACCTGAAGATGAATGGGAACCTTACTTAAGCTATCCCAATCAGAATGATGAACACAGGCTGATTACTATACTGATGGTATTGGATTTGAATTCCGGATACAGCATGAATGTTAATGATGCCTCTTTTATTCTCTCAGTGGATTAATATTAGTTCTGCCTCTGGTACACTCTATTCAATAGTCATGAAATAGTAAAACAGTTACAGGTATCTATCATGATATCAACAAATGCCTAGTTAGAAAAAACCAGATTATTTAAAAAAAAAAAAAACTTCTATGAGTAATTACATAATTATCATTGGTAATAAAATTATGTTTCAAACAATAACACTTGCAGTGTCACAACAGTGTCTCAACCTAATAATTATTAATAATCCAGATGAGGACTATTACAACCTTTAGAGACATTTGAGTCTCTTCTAATTTATCTTTATAAAGGAATTTACAGTGTTGTGCTATTGTTCAAAAGCATATATGAAAAGACATTCTGTATTTTTATAAATGCAACTATGTTATCAGTTCCCATCAATGTAAAATTCTTCATTAAATAACAATTACCAAAAAGTAATATTTTTGAATTAATAATTAGCTACTGAATTTACTAGAATATTTGATGACTCAAAATAATTTATGTAAACTATTTAAAAGGTTTTACTGACTCAAATACAGATTAGAAAATTAGCACCAAATCGGCATGTGCATGTTATATGAATTAATACATAAACGAAAGTTACAAACAAGTTAATAAAATTTTATTATTTTAACAAAGGATTCAAAATTAGGAAAATAAACATAATATAAAACAATAAATACATTTTATAAATAAACAGATAAACAACAATTTTACAACTTTTATAAAAACAAAAGTTATCCTCTAATTTATACAAAATACACATAGTGGAATGCACTTAGTAGCTTTAAATTTGTTCAATCTTTCTGCAAAAACTTTTGCTGGAGGACCTACAGTGTTATTTATAAATAACTCCTTTAATTTGAACTTAGGAAGTAAATAAGAAATCAGACATATCTAATGTTTGAGATTCAGAATTGGTAAACTGTGGAAAGGTTAATTTATCAAGAGTTTGAGTTTCAATATTAACACCCAATGTCTCTTTATTTGAACAGCCACCAATCATGCTCTGCACATCCATGCTATTTATAAATTTGTATGGATCCTGATTTAGCCCAGGATTGAAAGATGAAAAATCTGTTTGAATTTCTATTGATAACTGATCTGCCTGCATTGGAGAATCATCAATATTTGGGAAATCTTCCCATGGAGTTTGTGTTTCAGTATCAGAAAATTCCAAATCTGAAAAGATGAAATCATCAGTTGTTTGTGTTTCCATATTTGCAAGTAAATTATCATCTAAGATAGTAGAAGCCATAGTTTGCGTGTGTATATCAGATAATGTAGGTTGAGATACTTTATTTTGCAACTCCGGTTTAGAGCAATTCCCAAATACTGAAAAAAGAGAACAAGTTTCACTGGTAATATCCTTCTCCAAAGGTGGATTCTGGAAAGAACTATTTTCAGTACTGTACGTTTTAACAGTAGAATCAAATGCGTTGTCAGCAACGGCATTGTTGGCAAAAATGTTTAACTCAGATAAAGTATTATGGTTTATATCTTCTTGCAAAGTAGTTAATGAATCAACAGCTGCTAGATCAGATAATATTTCGAACGGTGAGCTACAAGTCTCACTGGTATCTTTTTCCTTTGCTACATCATCCCAAGTAAATTTAAATAATTCCTCATCTGTAATTGTTTGAGAGTCACATAAAACCTTGTTAGAATTAGTTTGTGTAGCTGCAGAATTTTTAAAAGATTGAATATTTATATTATCCGTCTGCTGGAATATGAAATCATGGAAACCAGGCCACAGTGACTG
Organism: Stegodyphus dumicola; assembly: GCF_044657685.1. Lineage (NCBI taxonomy): Eukaryota > Metazoa > Arthropoda > Arachnida > Araneae > Eresidae > Stegodyphus > Stegodyphus dumicola. The sequence goes on from NC_140768.1 coordinate 182,002,370, forward strand.
ATTTAAATCCACATTCTGATCAGTTACAACACTGGCTTCTGTAGTTATAGCTACAGATTTCCTACGAGACCTCCTTTTCTTAATTTTCACAACAGCACTCTCTGCTGTTTGAGTATGAATACTTTCTGTACCTACCTCTATTGATTTTGGAACTCTTCGATTACACTGTGAAGCTTTAGATTCTCGTAGCTTTAGAGGATATTCTAATTCACATGCAGTTTGCGTTGCAATAGTCTTTTGGGACTGAAATTGATGGTTCTGAATACTTTGATCATCACAATGATCAGATACAGAATCAGTTTGATTTGATTGCTCAGTATTGCTCATAAATGACTGAGGTTGGTTAAAAACAAAGTTTACTGGAACTGGCAGTGTTAACAAAACAGGAGGCGAAGCCTTTGGAAGTATAGGTCGTGGTTTTGATGCTGATATTTGCATTGGTTGAACGCAAGTTAAGTTCTGGATGACAGGCTGTATTAGAACTATTACAGGGTTCTCTCTACATTGTACATTCATATTATTTTGCTTCCTATAAAAATAATGGAAAGCATGTATTAGTTTATAATAAAATTGTGTATGAAATTAAATCCAATCACAAATTTAAAATACACTTAATACAATCCAAAAAGCACTCAAAATAATTATAAATGAATTTACTTCAAATACTTGAAAAGAATTTCAAGCATTTATTAGTAACAATATTCCAATTTTTCAGTACAGTGCATCTTCGCTATCATTATTTATAACACTGTACTCCTTTCTGAATAATAGCTAATCAGAATTAGCTGTGTCTAGTTGTGATTTCATCAATAGAATACTTCATCAAATATCTAAGCTCAGTGATAGTGAGATTAAAGACAATTCTGAACTAATGATGTCATCCAGTTTTCTTAAATATTTAATTTTGCTGCACCAACCAGTAGAATTTTACCGTTTTATATATTAAAAAAGAAAATATTAATGCTAGAATTATATGTATCAAATATGAGCCTGTGATTGACAAGTTAAGATAGGAAGGATTACATGATCATATATATGAATTCTGATACAAAACATCATCATTATTTATTACTCCCTTTTCAACCTTTTTTCAGAAGACCGAGTCATAATTATTCTTTATAACACAGACCATTCCAGAATTGAGTCTCCAAACTCAGAGATGTTATTCTGTGAGCTAGGATGAGTAAACATCATTTTAATGAAAAAAATGTTCTCTCTCTATATATGTGTGTGTGTGTGTGACAATAACTTGGGAGAGACTGCTGCATAATTAGAAAGATGACAGTCAAAGAACAGACTGGTAGACCGATGTAGCTGACTGAACGTAATCTTTATTGCTGGACACAAACTAATTATTGAAAACATATTTTTCATCACACATTATTATGGGCATAACACGCAGGCCACAATTATCAAGAGTTTATCAGTATCACATTTTTAATAATAGCATAATTAACATACAACAAAGCACAAGCAAAATGAAATGTTGTCCAAGCGGCCACTGAGCTGCAAGCTAACTGCACAGTTACCCAATATGGCAGTCTTTCATCAATAGAATATATATCAATAGAAGAGAAAGGTTTTGGTTTAGCTTAAAAAAGTTTCAGTTCAGTTGGCAGAGTTGCCAACTCTCAACTGATTTAGGCAGGAGACTCCCGATTTTCGACCACTCTCTCGCCAACCCGATTTACAATATATTTCTCCAGACTTTTTCTTATTCTTAAAATTTCTCACGATTTTTATTGAACTTGGCTTAATACTTCGTTACATGAACAAAAAAGAAGTGATTTTGGACGTCTGAAAGCAATTGAATTTTATGTCGATTATATATCTAAAACAAAACCTTGTGAATCAGATGAGGATTTCTGCTTTGTGAGTGTATCCAGAAATGTCGTTCTCCAGTTCTCCAATGGGCATTGAGCTCCACTTCGTGTCATCTGGCATATATTAGCCAACGAGCACAGAGCAAGCTCAAGGCTGTTATTTGGATGTTCTTTAGTTATTTCGTTCATCTTGTCCTGAGTTGTGTGAGTACACGTGCCTTCGGAAAATAGTTTTAGAAATTATCATCTTTTGTTATGTCTTCGAAAAGGTGAAATACTCGTGTACGTTTAAAAAATCGTACACAGTTGACTTTCCTTCCGTTATTTCCTCAAGGAAATGTAATAAATTTGCGATATGTAACGCCTGTCATTGCGATTTTTCGATTTCGCATCGTGGAAGGGCGGATGTTCTCAAACATGTGCGTACACAAAAACACAAGGACAACATGAGTTGTTTTGAAAAAAACGAAAAACTAAATTTTTTCTTCGGAAACAAAGGACCAAAAAGTTATTAATGCAGAAAGTCTGTTCTCTGCCTTTCTACTGGAGCACAACCTGCCACTGAATGCATCGGATCACGCTGCAGCTTTATTTAGAAAAATGTTTCCTGATAGTGAAATCGCTAAGAAATACTCAAGTGCAAAAACCAAAATAGGTGCAATTGTTAAAGAAATGGGTTCAAAAAATAAATCTTCAGTTATTGAGTGAATTAAAACAGCTCCGTTCTGCCTCTCTACGGATGGAAGCAATAATACTGATTCAAAACTGCATCCAATTGTTGTTTCTTTTCTTAATACAGAGTCTTCAGAAATTGAGTGCAGTTTACTTTCTGTCCCCACTTTAGAAGGACATTCGACAGGCTTTAATATAGTACAGCTCATTGTTAAAACTTTAAAAGAAAATGCAATCCCTCTGGATAATTGCTTAGCACTTGGTGCCGATAATGCACCAGTAATGGTAGGCTTGAAGACTGGTGTTGCGGGCATCTTAAGAAAGGAAAATTCAGATTTGCAGATTATGGGGTGCACCTGTCACCTTTTAAATTTAGCAGCTGAAAAAGAGTCAGCTTCTTTACCAATAAATGTGGATGAACACATTGTTGATATTTAGTATTATCTTGAAAGGAGTTCTAAAAGGAAGAAAAAATTGAAACAGTTCCAGCTGCATAATACTGAAAGGAGAAAATTTTTTAAACATGTGTGTACACGCTGGCTGTCATTAAAGAAATGCTTATCTAGAACCCTCGATCAATGGAACCTAATTCTTGCATTTTTTAAAAAAGAAGTAAATGCTTCGAGAGTTAAGATAAAAGGCTCTATTGAAAGTTATAAAATATCTAAAGTAAATGGAGCTGTAGTTATTACTTCCATTGTTAAAAATAGGTTTGATAAAAAAAAAAAAAAAAAAAGAGTAATTTTTGCACCATTCAGCAATTTAACTGGTAGTTCTCAAAATAATACTGCAAAATATAAGCGTAAAATTAATACAGTCAAAAGTTGTTAATCCGGACTCGTTGGGACTTCGGCGATTCCAGATTATCGATTTTTTCCAGATTATAGATCATCAGTTTAAATCTGGTAAGATGGCATGCAGAAATCATAAAATTAAAAATATGAAACCGTAATTTATGAAATAAAGAACAATTATGATCTAAAGGGTATCAAAATTTACAAAAAAAAGCTTAATATTTATTTCTTTACTTTATTAAATATTTCTTTCAATGTAAGTTGTTTAAGTTGCTTCCTTTTTTATGTGATAATACTTTCTCTTTAATTCTATAAACAGACATAATTTCTTGTTCAGTTACAAAGTTCCACTGTTCAAGTCCTATAATTGCTGTGTCGAGAATACCGACTAATTTGTCAATCGAAATTCTTTCGTTTTGGAAGAAAGTGACCTCCGTGTCACTTTCTTCGCTATCGGAAGCGAATTATAATGACGAGGAATTTTATTTAAATCATATCAAAGACGGAGTACATCGAGATGAAATACTACATTTAGTAAGGAATTATAAGCCAAATAAAATGAAAACATCTGCCCTGATGATAAGGATAGTGCTGACAATCAACTTCCAGTTCGTTGCGCGCCGCAACGTTCCCCCCCCCCACACACACACGCAGAGCAGCGTGAAATTGATAAACAGATTTCGGAATGGTTAGATAAACAAATCTATTATCCTTTATTAATTTTTTGCAGCAATTCCACTTTTTGTTTAATAGACTTCGAAACATACTTTCGCTTTGTAGATCCTTTACATATTAGTACATATATATCAGAAATTCTATTTGACATAATCGAAAGTTCAAGCTTACTTTTATAAAATTGCTCTAACAGTCTGCAAAAAATAATAAGCCGGATCCAATTCGAAGATTAAGGAACAATGCAATCTGCAACATTAACTGAATTAGATAATTTTAGCTTAGCTTATACCGCCCGTTATACATAAAACGCGCATTCGTAAACATATTTTGCGCATGCGCACATGCATATTCGCAGCCGCAAATGTCTTACGTCATTAGTCATTAGTCAATGCGACGCATGCACAGAAAGTTTGTAGCTTTGAGGTCCAGATTATAGATCATTCCGGATTATGGGTGTCCGAATTAACGACTTTTGACTGTACAAATTTCTCTCAAAATAAAAAAATTGCTCAACAGATGAAACATTTTCCAATTACTGTACACTTATCTTGTGAAGAAGGAATATTTATGTTTTTCTCTTCGGACCTTAGCAAAACTTTTGCTTTTTTTTACTATTCATTTTGCCATCATTCGATGTTCTTAACACAGTTCTACAAAGCAGAATTCCATTAATTCATGTTTTGCAATCAATGATTTATGATCTGTTTAAAGACATTTTATCAGAGCTTGTAAAACCAGTCTGTGTTTTGTCTTGTAATTCTATATATGATATGATTTATGGTGAAATAGAAAATCAGATTTGGTAATAGGAGCTGCAACTACAAAAGTAGTGGAAGAACTTTCTGAAGAAGACAAAAATAAGTTTTATCTTCATGTTACAAGTTACTTCTGTCGAGTATGTGATTACGTACTACAGTCAAAAGTCTTTAATCCGGACTCGTCGGACTTCGGCGATTCCGGATTTATAGATCATCAGTTTAAATCTGGTAAGATGGCATGCAGAAATTATAAAATTAAAAATATGAAACCGTAATTTATAAAATGAGCAATTATGATCTAAAGGGTATCAAAATTTACAAAAAAAAGAAGCTTAATATTTATTTGTTTAATTTATTAAACATTTCTTTCAACGCGCGCATGCGTAAAGCATACCTTACGCATAGCCGAAATTAGAAAATTGCAACCAGAAAACTATTTGATTTGTATTCGTGATATTTATAATGACGAGGAATTTGATTTAAATCATATCAAAGACGGAGCACATCAAAATTAAATAGTACATTTAGTAAGGAATTATAAGCCGAATAAAATAAAAACATCTGCCCTGAAGATAACGATAATGCTGACAGATCAACTTCCAGTTCATTGCGCGCCGCGACGTCCCCCGCCCCGCGCAGAGCAGCGTGAAATTGATAAACAGATTTTGGAACGGTTAGATAAACAAAGGATAAACCTTTATCCATTTTTGTAGCAATTCGTTTTTTGTTTGATGGACATCGAAACATACTTTCGTTTTCTAGATCCTTCGGGAGCTCCAGCATCGGAAATTCTATTTGACATAATCGAAAGTTCAAGCTTACTTTTATAAAATTTCTCTTACAGTCTGCAAAAAATAATAAGCCGGAGGGTTTTCATCCGCAGAGAACCCGTTGGCGCTTCGGGAAAGAACCCGTTGGCGCCATTGAAATTTTTACTCGTCAAGCTCGCGGTTCATCCTCGATGAACCGAGCCGTAAACGTGATTTTTAGTGCATGTAAATTCAAGTTAGCAAACAAAACAATATATTAAGCATATGGTAGTAAAAATTCACAGAGAATAAGCATGTAGATGTAAAACTAACCGGTTAAATGTGATATACAAAAATAAACCTGTCTTTTTCATAATACATTTCACAATACAAATAACCTTCAACAGTAATCAAATTTTCTTCAATAGCATTGTTAAAATAAAGCTAAAACTTTATACATCTTATTATTTTTCAAGTTATTTGAACTGTATTCCTTACACCAGCAGTGGTTTGCTAATTTTGATGACCATGGGGATGCATCGAACTACTCTGTCATCTTAGATAATCAATAATATTTTTTATTTCAATTTAATCAGCTATTTATGTCGCACCTGCCATCCTCTGAAAAGTTATTCTTAGAAAAGCATTAAGAATATAGTATCTTGATAAAATTTTACGCCATAAAAATTGGAGCCAAGAACTGGCATCTATCGATGAAAACTTCTTTAATTATACGAAAATATTTCTATCTATTCGTTGTTAAAAAATAACGTGGAAAATAGGAAAAAATAATAATAAATAAGAGAAGAATATAAATCTCCAAATGCGAACAACGACAGTGAGATAATCAACAAAATGAACGCAAGAGAAATGGTTGCAACCTTCACACAAGCAAATAGAATGAAACCGATAGGTTACCAGGTTTGAACTATTATTGCCAAAGTTGGCGATGTTTACATTTACCGGGTTCTCTGCGGAAGTGCTTCCAAGCCGGATCCAATTCGAAGATTAAGGAACAACGCAATCATCAACATTAACTGAAATAGATAATTTTAGCTTATACCGTCCGTTATACATTAAACGCGAACGCGAAAACGTATTCTGCGCTTGCGCAGACGCATATGCGCAGTCGTAAATGTCTTGCGCGCACGCGTAAAACGCCTATGAGCACGCGTAAAACGCCTATGAGCATGCGTCAACGCGGCGCATGCGCAGAAAGATTTTAGCTTTGAGGTCCGGATTATGGGTGCCCGAATTAACGACTTTTGACTGTACATAAATTTCCAGTCAACGATGAAGTGATTTTGCATGCTTAAGTTGCTGCTGTTTCTGCTCTAGCAAATGCATCTTTTTCTGATATAAGGTACTTTTTGAACAGATTTCCTGTTACTTCATTTAATGAAAGATGATGATATTGATGTTGCCACTGATAATATTGCAGTTGCATTTTAGAATTTTGATCAATTCAAGTTTTCTAATTGTTTCACAATTAGAAAACTTGAATGAAGTTATGAAATCAGCTAGGATTGACACCCAGTGGAGTTTAATTAGAAAACTGAAAGGTAATGATGGAATTTTAAAATATAGTGAACTGGCTAGAATTATGTTGGCCATCTTGACAGTTCCCCATAGTGTGAGAGGATTTTCAGTGTTGCAAAAACAAGGACTAAACTTAGATCTAATATTAGTGATGACACAATAGAAAAATTTTTATTAGCGAAAACAGGCCTACATGGCAATTGCTAGGAATAAAATTATGGAAAAATCTGCCACTGTTCATAACATTTGTACGAAAACTGATTAAAGTGTCCCCCCCCCTTTTTTTTTTGTTTTGTTTTTTTTGTTTTCGTTTTCTTAAACGATGCAAGTAATAAAAATGTTTTCCATGTATAAGGCATTTTTGTGTTGCTTGCATTTAAGAATTAGTAAGTATTTAAAGTCATTATTAAAAACTATATTTTTATCATTTAAAAAGTCTTTAACATTGTGAAAAATCTCCTGAGTTGGTTTAGGTTAGAAAGAGTTATATTATCAGCATTGCGCAGGCCAAGCAAGAAGGAATGATCTAGAAATGATGCAATCCATGGAAGTTATTAAGATTTTTAGATCAGAGAGGGAAGTTTAAATTATGATTTTGATTTACATATTTTTATCTTAGGTAAATGTACGTATATATATATATATATAAATACAAAAGCCTCTAAAATTAATATTAAATTGGAATCAAAGCAAGGAAATTCCTCAACAATATTAATAATTGCAACCATGTATAAGAGGTTTAACACAATATCTAAACAAATCAAAATTAAAATAAGAATTTATAGAACAAACTCTAAAAATAAAAATGCGAATGGGAAAATATACAAAATTATAAAAATAAAAATTAATATCTTTTTACTGCAACTCCAATTCAAAACTCATTAGGGGGAAATGAATTTGAGCTTCATAAAAGTCGATTAATATGTTTCAAAAACATGTTTCGTTCTCCTGGTCCATTTGAGATCAAAAAAAGAAAAAAAATTTAATTAAATTTTCATTTCAGACATTAAAATCCATATAAAAACGAATCTGCAGCTACAGCGCAGGATGGTTTTTTTTTTTTTTTTTTTTTTTTTTGTTGTTGGTTTATTATTATGTTCCTTATATATACATCAGGAAATGTTTGATTGACATGCTAAGCGAAGTTGAATATCAAAAGCAGCATAATGTAGAAGCTGAAAGAATCATGCAAGAAAAGATACAAGGTACCAAAGAGAGATGGAGCACTTCAAATTTCAAAAAATATGACAGTGAGGATCTGGAAAGCAAATGCACAGCATAACAGAAGGGAGATCCTTTGAATTCAAGTGACAGGTATTAAAGCATATTGTTGGGAATCCTACACAGGACAGATAACTATATTAAGGAATAGATACTAGAGGCAGGAATGTCAACTGGTAACTATGCTGTATCTTACTATTTAAATGTGGAATATGTTGACATATATTTCATTGACAAATAAGCAAATGGGAATTTGTAGGAAACATAGCACTTATATAAAGAACAAATCCTAATCAGAAGTATATTTACTTCAATGTCGGTGATTATTTCATGTAAACCTAGTTCAGATTCATTAGTCCCCCCTCACATGCTTCTGACATCATTACCTATCTATTAGATACGTTGATTAAAAATAATATGAAAGAACATTAGTTCACGGTATGAACCTGCTTGGTTGGTATATTGTTTAGCACACTAATGGACTTGAGTTCAAAAACTGTGCTATCTTCTCCTCTTTATCGATACAATATTAACTTATCCTTAGAATATGTAAAAATAAGAAAATATATCTATATATCAATGATGAAAGCATTTGCAAATGCAACATTAAAAGTTGCAAGAAGAATGATATTCGGGTTGAAAATTGGTTTCATGGTTCCTAGGTACTTTTTCTAAAAATGTTGCAATTCATTTACTTTTCAGCAGAAAAACTCCAGTCCATTAAACATTGTTAGCATAAATTAAAAATGTACGAAATATATGCTAACTGAATTGTTTATGCTGCTGACAACGAAATTAAGTAGGTTTGGTTTTTAGTTAGTGATTAACGATTTAATCAAGGAAGTAGTGATTTTTTTTTCATGGCAGTCAATTAAATGTATATTAAAGTAGTACTGGTAGAACTTTTTTTAAAACATAAGAGAAGGAATGTCCAAGTATTAAAAACTTCGAATACAAGCCAAATAACATATAATGAACCAAAACTTGAATAAATAATATTAATATTGTATTATAAATAGGTATAAAAACACAGTTCCAGAGCTTACATTTTATCATTGCACATCACATGATCAGGCAGCTTATGCTGAGTTCTTCTGGCATGAGTCAGAAGTGATTCTCGAGATGTGTATTTCACACCACAATAGCATTTCCATTCAATTCCACAAGTCTTTTCATGATGTTTTCGCCACCAATCAAGGCCAAAACTTTTCTTGCATTTGGCACAAGAATATTTCTTCTCAGCATGCACTTTAGTAAAATGCTACATATAAATAAGAAATAAGAATTTAAAATGCAAAAATTAATTAAAACTATAATTTTTGAGCATAGTTCACAAGTGTTCATAATATAACGCAGTATAATCAGTAGTTATCCTTCAAACTACTAAAAACGTTAAAACACAACGCAATGCAAAGCTAAAGAGAAAGCTAATTTAGATATCTCAGTTGACACCGAACTAAACAACTCACAACAACAATAACTAAGCACCTGGCCCAGCAGATGCTTTCCCTTCAGCCTTAAATAGCTTCCAACTGCCGCCAGAAATTTCTAGTACTTTCTGCTTCTCAAGATTTCTAAAAAAGCAAAAAGAGTGTGGAAATATGGTTACAGCTAATACAGTGGTCAATTACATTTATTCAATTTAAAATACAAATTACCAAGATATCCATTTACTTAATGTTAAATGCACGCTTCTGTATTTTTATTTTTAGGGCAAACTTTCTCTTAAAATTTGTCTTGCACTGCATTGCATGTGGAAATACAATGATTTTAATTATAATTCTACTAAAATTACCTATCTAAATACAAAATTCATAAGAATATACAGTACAAAGTCTGTAATCCGGATGTCCATTATCCGGAATGATCTATAATCCGGACCTCAAAGACACAAACTTTTTTTTTGTATGGTTTACGCATGCGCGTTTAATGTTTACACATGTGCGTTTAGCACAAAAAACAAAGCAACTTGAACAACTTACATTGAAAGAAATGTTTAATAAAGTAAACAAATAAATATTAATCACTTGCGCTAAAAAGACATGCCATGCACATCGAGATGCTTTTGTCTCAAACCGCGAGCGACGTGAACACCACGTTGATAGGCATTTATCGCAAAAATGAAAATAACATGGTGCACACGTCGCCTAACAACGAGATTGTTTATTTCTCGAGTTACAGCTCTGGATTGCACTCGCAGATGCGGAGCGGCGTAAATAAGACACTTTGCCGCTTGTTATATTGTAGCACATGGCACCCACAACTGTGAAATTTAGTCGTAGTGCAAGTGGTTAAGCTTTATTTTTGTAAATTTTGATACCCTTTATATCATAATTGCTCTTTATTTCATAAATTATGGTTTCATATTTTTAATTGTATAATTTCTGCATGCCATCTTACCAGATTTAAATTGATGATCTATAATCCGGAAAAACCCTTAATCTGGATTACGGACTTTGTATTGTATATTTTTCACTATAATCTCTTTGATTCACAGGGTTCATAGCCACATTTTAGTTAAAAAAAGCACCTTATAAGCACTTTTCAAGCACATTTTAAGAAAAAAAATAAGCACCTGTCTAATTGCATCATACACAACGGCATAACCTTAAAAATTAAACTTGTAATTTAAAATATGAGAAATGAAGTACTTATTAAGAGACAACAAGCATTACCTCAACCATAAAAAATAATTACTTTTGTTTTGTTTTGTTTTGTTTTTAGTTTTAAATAATGGTTCAATTTACAGAACTTGTTTACAATGAGAGAAAAAAAAAAACTATGAAGAACTAAACTTATATTACAAGATTTAATGATGAAATTTCAGTTCAAAATAGAGAAAATAAATAAATAATAAGGTATATTTATTGTATTTGTTTGGAACCTAATAATAAATACAATTTATTTTTCCACTCATATTGATATTTAAATAATTTAAATCTAAATTCTGAACATTTTCTAAATTTTCATCGTATACCAGTTTTCTCTTAACAGATATTGCAAGCAAAGTAATTTAAGTAAAAAAGAGGAACATTTCTGTAATCAGAAGACAGAATTTTGATTCATTCAGTCATCTTTAACAGTAAAAGGTTAACTAACCCGCACACTTGGAAATTGGCGAATATTCGGACAGTCGAGCGTAACTTGAAGGAGCGGAAGGGGGGGGTAGACTGTAGCCGCTCTTTAGATTTTTCTGCCAAATAAATGCTTTTGACATTTCAATATGTGCATCATATAAAAATAAACCAACGAAAGTAAAAAATATTCTGCTTAGCAAGCACAGTAAAACTCTTTTAAGTGTTCATAAACAAATCTCGGACTGAACATCAAAATTAATTATCTCTGCAAAATATCGCAAACATTATTGCGCAATACGTGCGCCGTAATTCTTCCCTACGTGATATTACGCAATCGGAATCAACAACTGCCGGTATCGGGAGAATAAAGAACTAAATAACTGGGGTGTTTTTCATTCTAATTTTCAACAGATGGCGTTAAATTTCTGGAATAGAATCATTCTTCGCTTGGGTTGGTAGACTGCAGAACTTTTAGTCCTATTCAATCCAAAGTGACAAAAAAAAAAAAGGGGGTCTGTTGCTTGTTTTGCAGCGAACTGTAAAGGTTTCAATATTCAAGATTTTGCGGAGAAAGGCGAGACCTCCCAACCTTCGTACTGTATAATATATTGGCCAAAAAAATGAAATTATTTTGACTATTCGATTACTTTCCCTTTATTTAAGCCATTCTGAATATTATTCCTTAGAAAGCTAATCTGTGTTAAAACAGAACCATTTTTGGAAGTTTACTATACTTCAGCAGTTACTGCAACTATGTTATTATAAACATTCATACATATGCTCATAATATAAGCATAACGATCATAATAAACATGAATATGAACTGACCAAGCAGAACGAGAATGCAAATTTTTAAGATCTTGATAGAAATTCAAACGTGTATAGTATTTGGGTGGGAGAAAAAGAATGCCGAATGTAGCGGAATTTTCTACTGCTTTCGCAATTCTTTGACATTAGAAGGACGGGCACCTGTCTGTACTCTTCGTGCACACCAAAGGTTATGTTAATGCAGAGAAAGGGGGAAAAGCTATTTCCGGGAGTATGACTCACCATCTGACATTCCACATTAGGAAGAAAAGTTGTTTATTTAGTTTCGGCTTTGGTACCGGGAAGAATAGCGCATTCATTAAAAAAAAAAGCACTAAAAGCAAAAAATAAGCACCAAAAACAAAAAAATAAGGGCTTTAAAGAAAAAGGGCTAAAGATAAGGCTTTAAAGATAAGGGCTTTAAAGCACCTATAAGGGCCTTTATATTTTATTTTCAAATATAAGGACTTATAAGCACTTATAAGGACTGCTACGAACCCTGATTCATTTTTAACACAATACGCTGGAGACCAATGTACAACTTAAAATAAAAAAATAATATATAGAGATAAAAACATTAATAATGACAGAATGTTCATATTGGATCTCCTTGTTCCAAAGAATGATATAAATACTAAAATGCAAACCTGTTTCATTCAGAATTTTGCAAGGCCTGTAGTGCATTTGAAGATCAACACAGTTCTTACTAATATCTGACCTGAATGATATGGATTGTTGGCAGGACCAGATTTACATATGTGCTACACAAGCTATAACTTAGGACCCCCATTTTCTTGGGGACCCCCAAAAAATTAAAATATAGTATAGTGTTAAACTATATTATAACAGACTTATAAAGCTTTTAAACCCATATCTAAAATAGGTTAGGGCCTTATCAAGTCTAAATCTGGCTCTGATTACTGGTTTAACAAAATAACCTTAATCTGTTAGGTTCTGCCTAGCGTCATTTTTTTTCCTTGGACAAGCATGAAGGATAAAATCTATACAACTAAACAGTCCGCAAGATCCAGACACATTCCAGTTCTGGTGTTGTTTCTTACACTCTGACACGCTTCAGAGAACAGATCATTTGTTACAGAATAATTTATTATAATTTGTGCTACTAAAAAAGCACACAAGGATGTTGTGTACATATATTTTTTAAAGAATTTGATGGGTATTCCTTCCCCTCAATATGGATGGCAATGAAACTTAAGATTTTAAGATTTGCTTATTATAAATAATTTTGAACTTCTAGATATTTATGCTAGAAGCTTACTGTAATAAATTACTTTGAACACAATTTTTGAAATGATATGGATCTTTCATTGATTGTCAAATAGTTAGACTTCGAAATTGAAAACACTTTTTGTTATGCACTGCATAGAAATCTACTTTACAGTATGTACAACTTCCCTTATAAGAGTTTATTCTAAATAAATTATTAAAAAAAAAAGACAAAGTATTTTAAATTAAAATCCAATGTAACAAAGCAATAATAAAACTCTAACTTCACTATTTAAATCAAACAGAACACTTAATTCAAAAGGAACAAAAATCAGCGATATTATATAATTTGACAAGTCCACTAACCTTCGAAAGAAAAAGCTATATTTCATTGGGGAAAGAAAGAAGAAAAAGAATGAAAGAAAAGAAAATCTTAAAAGAATCAGATTAAAACATCAGACAAAAAGGTATTTTTTTATGCTGTGCACAGTTCAACAATCTGTTCTTGGACTGAATCCTGCTAAGAAAACTTTTATTATTATTTTATTATTGTTATTAAACATTACTTTTTTGCACTTATGCACACAAAATTCAACAGTAAAATTACAAAAAAAAAATTTTATAGCAACATATTTTTAGAATTCCTGTTTGAATGTTAATCATTGCCATACATTTTTCTAATTTTTTCAGTTCATCATATCAGTGTTAGATTTTTCTTAACAAAATAGTCCTTTTAATTTTTCTACTAAACATCACTTTCTTCACCCTTATGACACATAAAATTAATAGCAAAATCGCAAAATTTTAAAAGAAACCTATGTATAGAATTCCCAAAATCATGTTAATTGTTATCATTCATTTTTTGAGCCTTTTTTTAATTCAACAAACACTTTTTTCGTTTTTTTATTATTAACTTTTTGTCTTTTCAACTTTAATTAAACATCACTTTCTTCGCACTTATGCCAAATAAAATCCAACAGCAAAATTACAAAATATTTAAAAACAGCATATCTTTAGAATTCTTGCTAAAGTGTTTCATACTTTTTTTATATTTGCTATATTATTTCTTTAAAAATTAGACATAGTGATAACATTTGGTGGCAACATCCTTTTATTTTTACTGCCACACTTTTTTTTTTTTTTTTGGCTATATTGTTTCTTTAAAATTAAAACATGGTAATAACATTTGGTAGCACATCCTTTTATTTGAAAAGTGATACGAACCAAAAATTTGAGATCAAGACTAATAACACCAAACTTCCTTGTTTCAGGTTTTTTCATGAAAAAAATGTCAGCCTTATTCAGATTATAAACAATTTTTAATTCACGATACAAGTCTCACTACATCACCACTATACATAACAGATAAGATTATTACTTCAAAATATTTATTTTTCATGAGTAAAGTAAATGGTGAAAAGTATCAACTTTGGTTGTGGAAAAAAAATAATATACAGAGAGTGAAAAAAATAGTATGCTAACAGGTTGATAAAACTTCCAATACATTTGATAGCATTATGATGAACTATCTATCTAGAAATAACTTTTAGTACTGTTTTGTTTTGAAGACAGCCATTATAGCAAGGCATGTAACATTTTTGGACTGTTTTAAAGTAAAGAAATGTTCATTGCAAAAAAAGCCATTTTTATTACTGTATTTGACGGCATATAAGACGCACTTTTTTTTTCTAAATTTGGTCTCAAAAAAGTTACCTGCGTCTTATAAGTGAAGGTAATTGCATACAATAATTGTTTATTTGGCTTTTACGAAACACGAAAACTAAAAGAAACCACGCTATTGAAACTTTTTTTCCTTGTGTGTGGCCGTTTAAATAAGGGTGCGTCTTATATGCCATCAAATAAGGTAATTAAAAATGTTATTTAATTTAGTTTTATAACTCCAACTCCTAATTTCACCATTATTTGTATCATTGGCTTTAGCAGTTACAATAAAACAGACTTTTAGAATAAATTTATTTAAAACTTAAAAATGTGTTTATCTGATTTTTAATATTTGCCCTGGCTGTTACTGAGGATAGTAAACTCAATCACAGCTTTTAAGTTAATGTAATGTTAATTTATATACAAGATAGGCCATAATATTTTTCCTGATTCTAGCACATCTACCACTTAAACAAAATGGAAAAAGGATAATATAGTTAATGCCAAATGTGGAAATTTAAAAAGCTCAAAGTTTCTCACTTACTTTATGAATACTCAATATGTTTGCCTTTCATGATATAACAAATATCTAACTTATAAAATGAATTTTGGCCACACAAAATCCAGCATTACTAGGCTCCAATTATGGCAACATGTTTCAATTCTATAAATGTACTTCTTTCTCTATTCCTAATTTTAATTAAAAACAAGTTCTTCACAAGTTAATTAGAAACAGTCCTATAATCTCAACACATCTCTGTCCATTAACATTTAAAAACACTACTCTATCTCTTGCACTATGATGCAGTGCAGACTTAAGTATCAGTGACTATTAGGATTCCATTGCACTGGATTTCAAGTATCTCAGTTTAGAGTCATTTGCTTTTACAAAAGACTTGCATTAATACTGTTTAGAACAGTGGTTCCCAACACAGTCGGTAACGACCCGTGTGGGTTCGTGAAATTTTAAAAGGGATCAATAATTTCTATTGCTAATTTTAATGGTCAGTAATGAGTTGATAAATAACTATGCACAGCAACTGATGGGCATAATAAAGATCCTACTAGTTAAAAAGCATAACAAAATTTATAATTAATTGTTTATTATATCACAAAAAATCATCTTATTCAAAACATATGGTTATGCTAAGTTTTTTTTTTAAATTTAAAATGCATCTGAGATATATATTTTTAAATAAAATTTTTTATTGAACCAACATTATCAACTTCTCCCTCTTTTTACCTAGTGGAAGCAGGTTTTAGTCGCATCATTGAAAGAAATGAGTTTAGAAATAATTAAGAAAGTTTATGCCAAATATTAAAAAATAACATCAGTATAACCAGGTGCAGCTATCACCTCTATGCAGTTACAATCTATTATTTTGTTTCTGAAAACTTACTTAAATTCAGAAAATTAAAAATTAGAATAAGTAAAAAATAAAAAAATAAAACATAAATCTAGTAAAACTGTTTTCTTTTCTTTTTCTTTTCTTTTTTTCTTTTTTAAACTTTTGCTTATATTCTTATTTTGATTGTTATTTTTAATTTATTTTATTTACGTGCAATTATTTGTGCTATGATTATGTTGTATGCTGCATATTACAGAAAAAATATATATAAAGGCTCAATGAAGAAAATCATTCTTTCAAAAAGGGTCAACTGCAAGGCAAAGATTGGAAATCACTGGTTTGGAGGATAAACAAATTAATCAAATATAGATTTCCTTTTCACAA
Source organism: Stegodyphus dumicola (assembly GCF_044657685.1). Classification (NCBI taxonomy): domain Eukaryota; kingdom Metazoa; phylum Arthropoda; class Arachnida; order Araneae; family Eresidae; genus Stegodyphus; species Stegodyphus dumicola. Next base: position 182,019,107 of record NC_140768.1, read on the forward strand.
AAAAGATGAAGATCAAATACAGCACTTAGAATTATTTTATGCTACTATAGAAAATATGTCTTTAATTGCAAAAGACATTAGTTTAAGTAATCAAGCATATTTTTTATGTTTCAAGCTTTTATATCAATCAAAGCACAAGATGAATAATATTAACTCTGATTGCAAGGTAGACTGTAGCTGTATATACAGATGGACAGTCATAGAAACTGCAGCAGCAGTAATATGACAGATACAAATGACAACAAATATTAACCTTTTCATGGTCATCAACAAGCTCAGCTTGCAATCCAGTTATGCACCGCAGTGGGCACAAACGAATGCAGATAGCATTATAAATTTACAATGGACAGATATCACCCACATTTGGGAAGAAAGAATTGCTTATCTCACAACTGTCAAAACATAAAGATTATCTTCATTCTCTATCATACTATACCTCCCACTATTAAATCCAGCATCTGACAACTCCCACTATAAAATTTATCATCTAACATGTCCCACTATCAGATCTACTCACCATATTTTCAATTTTGCTAACTCAAAATTACACAAAATGTATGTCCTATTTATACAGATCATTCTTCACGGCCAACCCACACTGGTGTCTGATTTGCATTATTGCTGAAGAGCCTCTCACACTCTGGCGCATATTGTGTGGTGATGTCATGGGTGCCAGTCATGCGCTGGGGCAAGGAAAGGCAGTGTCATTGTTTATTTTCAAGTTCAAGCAGGATTACATTTTATTACATTTTGAATATTGGCATTGCCATGGAATGAAGGTTAGAAACTAGTTGTAAATGTATGTGGTTTGGAATGAAAAGAGAAAGTTTCATTTCAAGCAAAGATCATACACGAATAAGATTCTGAAATATATAGTTTGCAATAATATCATTGTAACTATCTTACTTATAATGAATTCGTTTCTAATATATATTTTTTGTGATATATTTTCATATGTATGTAATGCATATTGTTACTTATTTTGTTCATTTTTAAATACCAAGGGCATGTGCGTAATGCAACTTTGCAAAAATAATTTGATCTCTAATACCGATCAGGTGCTGACACATAGTCATACAATTCTATACTTAAAGGCTTAGTAATCAATGTAGTAAACATAATAATCTTTTATTACCTCTTTTAAATCCTATTCTTTATCATAAGTTAGTCGCCATAAGGATACAATCTATTTCTATGACAAAGCATTAACTATCAATACAACCTCACAAGACCAATAGCGAAAGTGCTAAACATTATATAAAAGGTTTGTGGTGGCCTGAGATAGCTAAAAACTTTACCTCTGTATATATCAACAATAATGTCTTCATTTTATTCTATTCCAGATTTAAAGTCCAATTAACCAGAATATTTTAAATTTTAGATTTCTAAAAAATTAAGCAAGTGAGAGATTTGTAATAATAAAACCCATATAGAACTATGACCTCGAACCAAAAGAAAAATTGTTGTCAAACAGTATAACTAATAATGGATAAATGTGGCATCACTATACAATCATAACATCTTCACTTCAATTTTATGCAAACTCAATTAATTCTTAATAAGCCAGTTTAGTTTTGGGGAAGGACAAAAATTAACTGTTATTTATCTTTTGTCCATTTTCATTTTGAAAATAATTGATTAAAATCTGTGACCTACCATCAACTGAACAACCAGTGTTGGGGTATTTTAAAAATTACGGGATTGGGGTATCAATAAAAAAGTACATTAATGAGCACAATAAGCAACTTTATTTGAAAATACAATGGCAATGAAACAAAAAATTATAAGCAATTAATTAGAGGTTTCTATATGTCATATCTATAACTTGTATTTCTCGATTATTTAATTCACTAGAGAGAGATCAGTTCTTTTAAAATTTGTGGGAATGGTTGGGGCGGTTTGACAGAATCTTAAACTTATCATCATCAAAAGGATTTCATAATTGGTTACAATGTTTTAGTATCGTTTGTTTAAGGCTTACAAAAATACAGGGTGATCTTTTTTAAAGTGACACTGTTTGGAGCACCCTGTAGCCCGATCCAATTGCCGAAATGGCACCAAACTTGGTATTTAGACTAATCAAGACATAATCGTACAGTTAAATTATTAATGTTTATTTACTGCATTAACTTTCCCGATGGCACCAAACTTGGTATTTAGACTAATCAAGACATAATCGTACAGTTAAATTATTAATGTTTATTTACTGCATTAACTTTCCCGGTGAGGAATTAGACCACATTCAATGTAAGCACTGTTCTCAGAAATAACACCGTGCAATCTGTACACAACGTTCTCCACAGCCGTATGTAACATATCACGAGGAATATTCCGCACTTTTTTATGTTGTCCTTTAGAATAAACAAATCTGATACTCCACCAACATAAACTTGATATTTCAAATAACCCCAGAGCCAAAAATCGCATGGCGTGAGGTCAGGGAAACGAAGCGGCCATGCAACTAGAAAACTGCATTTTATGACTCTATCAACAGTGAAGTTTTGGCGCAACAGCTGCTTAACCTTATTATTAATGTGTGGCAGAGCACGATCCTGCATAAAAATTGTCTATTGGAGACGGTTTCTTTGCTGAAGTTGTGGAATAACAAACGTTTGCAGCATTTCGTGGTACCCTTCTGCATTTATGGTGCACGTTTGGGGTCCTGTCGGAGTAATGGTCTCAAAAAAGAATGGCCCAATTACGAATTTGGAATTCGGTTATGAAACCACACCAAACAGTGACTTTTGGGGAATTTAATGGGATTTCGTGCATGGCGTGGGGCTGCTCAGAAGCTCAAATTCGGCTATTTTGTGTGTTTACGGACCCATCGAGATAAAAATGGCACTCATCTCCCCACAGAATGTGCCATAAGAAAGCATCATCAATTTCTACCCTGGCAAAAAACGATAGAGCGAATGTCACTCGCTTATCATAATCACTTGGTTTTAGTTCGTGCAAGCGGCTGGTTTTGTAGGGGTAAAATCCAATAACGCGCCGCAAAACTATCCATACCGTGGAATAATTCATGTCCAATTGTCGAGCCCTGGACGCTGCTAGTACCAGCAATGGTTCCCTGCGATCCTTCGACAATTGCAGTTGCCACATCAGTTATTACATCTTCTGATACTGGTTTACGTCTTCTCCCAGCGCAAATGGTCAGTAACCCCATTTCCTCGAACTTCTTAATAATTTTCTTGAGAAAAGGCCCCTTTCATAATTTTTTCCTGGTTCGAAATTTCCGAAGAGCTGCGGATGCATTTACATTGATTCATGTCATACAGCTTCACCAGTAATGCAGGTTCCGATAGCATAAGAGGCATGTCCACTGGAGCTCATTTACTTCAGCTGAGATTATTTGTCGGAGCTGTCTACTACTTGCTTTTATAGCACCTATTACTGGTGCTGTCATTGCACAACATTTGCATTTTTCTATGGTACCCGTGTTTTATGCTAATTCTCGTTATTGTATGCTACAGCAGCGCCGCAAAATGCCCTAGCTGCGATTTTTTTAACTATTCCCCCCCCCACGGAATCCTTTTCCCCATGTCTTGATTAGTCTAAATACCAAGTTTGGTTCCATTTCAGCTATTAGATCGCACTACAGGGCATTCCAAACACTGTCACTTTAAAAAAGATCACCCTGTACTTTTGGTTTTTTATGTCTAAAATCCATTTTTTTTCAAAATCTCACATAACATCAAATGTAGCTTTTTGATATTTAAGCTCTTAAAATTAGCTGACTTTTTTTCCATAATTTTAGGCTTGGAATTTTTTCTTCCATTCATTTTGCTTTTCTACTATAAAATGTATTTTTTTATGCTTTAACTATTCAGAATTTTTATTTATCAAGCATTTGACATATCTTCAGCTTTCCACAGCTTTTACTATACAATTTTGAAAAGATGTTAAAATGCATAACTACGTCTCATAATTGTAATCTGGACGTGATAACAGACTGATTAAACTCTAAATTCCAATTCAGGTTCTCAACTTTTTTTTTTTAATTATATTTCAATTTGAACTCAAAGTTAAAAAAAAGAAAAAAAAAAAAAAAGGTTTAAGAGAAAAAATGCTAATTTTACTGGTTTATCAGTTTTAAATAATTTTTATTTCCTTCATCCAGCTCTTAGGTACAATATCCCTTAAGCAAACTCTAAAAGTGACATATGAAACATAACAGAGATTGCTAATAGATCCAAATTGTTTATTATACATAAATGGTTGCCATGGTGGTAAAAATGTATGGATTGGACATCATGTCCCAAACCTAAGGTGAAACAAGTCAACTTTTACTCCACTTCTTTTATCATCTCTCATTATAATGGGATGCTATAGGTATCCACGATATGCTATGGGTGCCCATGATACTCTCTAAAATTTTTTTTTTTTTAATTTAAAATGATAAGATGATTTTTGGTCAGCTATTGGTCACTCAGAAGGAGCTGATATATCAAAAAATAAGTTTTATTTTTGATAAACATTCTGAATCTCTTGAGTTTTCTGTTTCATAATACTTCCTCAGAATTGTAGTATGCTATTCTATGCACATCACATAGAAGAAACCAAAAGAAGTTATTTTCAGTGTATGACCTTCATAGTGATCTATCTTCCCCTAAAATTCTAGGATGTACCTAAAAAAAGTTTTACTTATTGATTATATAAACCTATTTTGTACTTTTTGCTTAGTATATTTCATAATGTTTATCAAGTTTTTGATAACATGGATTTGCATTTAGATATAAGTTAAATATTTAAATGCAGTTAGAATAAAAGACGAAAAATTTAAACTGTAATTTTTAGAGTTTCTGATGAAATTCATATTTGCTTTTTTAAATCAGTCCTGCTCACATATAATGGAATAACTTTTAATGTCCTTTATTATTATTATCATTATTCTTATTAAGCACAGAAAATAATTTTAGAAGTTTTATTATTTTATCCAGATGCCAATCTATTTTCTTCAGCTTTTGTTTCTGGTTATTTAGCTGGTGGATTTTCAAAAAAAATGTAATACATTATCATCACTTTTTTTATTAAAGTGTCGCATGCAATTTCAAATTTATTGCTCTAACTTAACTATCTATCCACATTTACTCTGAGAGCCATGATCAGGTTTATCCAGTCATGAGATGTTTTGTCACTTCTTATAAATTAGCTTATAATTTAAGATATTTTGTTTTCTTACTTTATGTTTTCTTAATAATATAAGTGCCATCTTGATGAATGTAAGTTTAGAGAAATACAGTCTAAAATAGGTAAATACACATATTTAGCTAATAAAGGCTCTTTAAATACAGGTCTTCATGACAAATCCAAAACCTCTGGCCACTCAGAGGGTTAACTAGCACAGAAGAAATAATTGCTTTGAAAATAACATCCCCATGACTATCATTACTGCTGAAAAGCTTTATAATTATAAACTATGAAGCCTTTCAACATATTATAGTTAGTAACATAGTTATTAATACTTTATGCTTATTGTAAACTGCTTCTGAAATCAAACAAGTTTAAAAAGCATTTTAATAGTGTGAGAAAATGCTTTTAATATAATTACAAAATGGTGTTTTATTAACATTTTTAAAACACTGAAAAAAACCATAGAGTTACATTTAATTAGCAACCTGAATGGGCTGATAAAAACAAGTAAGAAAGCTCATCAGTAAAACGACTTAACTGTCCTACAACTAGGCTTGCTGATAGAGACTTCATTACTTCCACCACTGTGGCACAAACATGTATCATAACATTTTTTTCAAAAAAGTTTATCACGACATGATCTGAAATAAAATGCAGTAAATATTCTGTTTGTATTGACCCTGTTGAAACACTAATTTCACCCTGTTGAAAACACTAATTTGTAATCTCATTATGGCTATTTTGAATAATAAAGATTTTCTAATTAGCATTAAACTGTAACAAGCTAACTGTCAATTAAGGTTTCACAACAAATTCATAAAATTTCAACACATAAAACAACAGAGGAAACAACTTATAATATTCACCTGATTTAAAAACTTTTTTTCAGTAAAATATCTCTCTGAGCCAGAAGAATACAGACAACCAGACACTGGACAATGAAGTGGAGCTTTCATCTTTTTTCCATTTTTACACTAAAAGTAATTGCAAATGCTTATATCATTTTTAAATAATATATAAAACAGACAACAGGAAGTTAAATTTCAGTACAACTGATTTTTCAATTGAGAGTTCAATTTAGTTTAATTGCTAACATTTTTTACATAAAATTTGAATAAAAATGCAGATATTTTAAACCTTTTTAATCTATCGTAAACTTTAAAACAGCAACACACAAGTAACTTAATTATTTTCCTGTCTTCTATTAAAAAATGCAAAAAGAAAAAAAAAAATGTCTGGGCATGCATGCTTATGTTTACAGTGTTAGGTGATCCTATACTTATTAAAATTTGGGATGTGCCACCTACAGTACAGTAAGCAGTGGATCATTTTTAAAGTTATGGGATTCTATTTTTAAAAAAATTGTGTATTTAATGGACATATTATTGTGAATTGAATATAGCCAACAAAACATTAATAGACTGGAAAATTTACCAAATGATTGTTTGGACACAAATACAATTAAAATGCACCAATAAACAAAATAAACAAATAAACAAAAACATAAAATAAACAAAATACTAGAAATAAAAAAAGCATAAAAAGATAGAGAATTGAATACTGATTGTTTAGCAAATAAGGAGCTATCAGTTCCATTAGAATTCTGCAGGAATGATAGGAATAACTTTGGCTGGATCTCTGTCAACTTTCATGTTTTGATAACAGACAACTTTCAAAATTTTGAGTTCAACGAGATATTAAGCAAGTCCTCTTTTTTCCATGCTGACTATATTACTTATACCTGAGATGTAAATTAATGTAGATAGTATCTGGATTTGCTCTAGATTGTTTCACATGTAAAAACTGTTTCTGGAGTTGTTAAAAAGGTTCAAAATTTTTGGTTAATTTTTTACTCTTCTGGCATTTTATTCATAAAGTTTATACTCCCTGTCAACACACAAAAGCATTAACTCAGTATCTGAAAACACTGGAAAATATCAAAATGTTTGATTTAATTATTCTTTGTTTTAAAGCTGAGGATAGCAACAATTTATAAAGCAATTTAAAATGGAATCCTTAAGTTATTTCAGAAAACAGGTAAGAAGTTATTTTCATACATTTAAAATAGTGAACTTTAAGATTCTAATAATACAATCATTTGAATGTTATAATAATACAATCATTTGAATGTTATAATAATACAATCATTTGAATGTTATAAGCCTTGTTATTATGATCTAATTTTATGATTCGCATTCCCATGAACTGTTTTGATCTTAGTTTTAAGATATTATGAAATGAACGACTTTCAAGGTATGAGTTGCCTACTTTAGTTATTATTTCCAGCATTAGCAATGACATCAGCATCTTGGCAGAATTTCATGCTTTAGTTAATTTGATTTCTTACAGAATCAGGGGCTTAGCCTAATACAGAGCAACAAACATAGAAATAACTTTGTCAATCATTTACAGCAATAAAATTATATTTTCCTGACATTTTATTATAGTACCACTTTTTATAATCATAAATTATTGCTAGGATTCCTCTCAGTGAGGTCTCTCACTTTTACAGAAGATAAATGGTAATCTCTGACTATCTGCATTACTAATAATCCATTCTACATTCTATACTTTTATTTGGAATTAAATGAAACTGTCACTTTAAAATTCTTATTCTGTATTTCAAAAGATTAAATATATCTTATTTAAGAAATCAAAATGTATTATTTTTTAAATATATTTTACTTCTTTGTTTTCAGTTTTTCTCAAATAGAGTTCTCTAAAAAATTTCAAGGATGCCACAAGAGATAGCAATAATTAGGTTGATTATGTACACCAAATTTTACTTTACTTGAAAATAAGAAAATCCTAAATTACATTTTATGATAAATTTTAAAAAATAAAAATCAGGTGAATTTTTGAAGAGAGCATGATTCTGAGTAGAATTCATTTGTTTCTGATTTGTATGAAAGGCAACCTATCTAATTAAATAAAACATTTCTCTAAGGAATAGAAAGAAAAATTAATGATACATTATAAAGTTACATGTTCCTTGGCAACATCAAATGTACAAAAATTTAAGAACTTAAGTGAATTATCACTATGTCTTGTAAAGTACCACAGAGGCTGAGAAAGGATGTAAAAGACCTCTTCATTTAACTCCAATAAAAGCTTAACAAAAGGTACCACTCATGATTGCAAAAACAGCCAGAATTTATAGCTTACATAAAAGGTAATGAATCTGACTTAACTAAGTAATTGTCAATTAGCTTAATGGCTACACAAATTTAGAAATGTGTAAGTTGACTCGGATTTAAGTCAGCGCGGCAAGCCTAATGGCGAGAATAATGCAACACTGCAGAGAGAATCAAATTAGCAATGTGGCCTTCAGGCGAAACACGCTCTGATTCTATCCTCTAAAACCTTCCATTAAATACTATATCATTTTTACCTCATTTGAATGCTGCTTAATTAAACATCACTATCATAGTGATAATTATGCAGTTTATATAAACAATAGTTAAATGTAGATTTATTTAATACTTAAACAATGTAATTATTCTATTTGGTATAATAATTGAACACTTCTCTCATTCTGTTATTTCATTTAATAAAATACCCAATCATAAGACCCTCCCAAAATTTTGATAAAAAATACTGATTTATTCTTAATTTTGATTAAATATGGTTATCATACTTTTAAACTTAATTCAATAATCATAATTTAACAACTTTCACTTTGATTTACTAAAATTTTACGAATTTGCCTTATTCAACTTAGTTTATTTTTGCCTTTTCAAGTTTGTTAGTGAATGATTATTATTGTTATATTTATTACTTGTTTTCCATCTTCAAATAATATTGAATATTTGTAGTCTTATGAAGGCATTTTTAAAGATATGGGATTACTTCTTAGAGTGAAAGAAAATCTCAGTTTTAGCACCCAGCAGGCAATTTACAAATAAGCAAAATTTTGCAAGCTCGCTTAAACCAACCATCAGCAATATATTGGTACTTTTCTGTTAACAAGGTGCCAGTCGCCAAATGTGTGCCAAAGTACAAATGTGGTAGTTTATTTATATCATGTCATGAACAACTCCATTGATTGAGTACATGCGACATGTCAAATTTTCAAAATTCTCTAGTGTTTATTTTAGCATCCTGGAATTACACGATTGCAATATTTCAAACAGCTTATGCATTACACACATTAAACATTACATACAAAATAGTTAATCCTTTCATGAAGCTTTATGTATCATTAGGGTTGCCACCATCTAGTTAGATTTTACGCCAACACTTACATTTGGCACTAAGTGGAGTACCTAATATTTTTAAGAAAAGTACCTAAACATTTTTTTGTAAATTTTTCTTTAATTGTGAATGATTCTACATGTGTAAAAACATTCAGAAATGTTTACTTACATATATGTGTTTACATTAGCGATTCTCAACCGGTGGTAAAAGAAAAATAGGTGGTGTGCAAAGAAACAAAGTAATTTTAACTATTTAATTCAAAAATTAAATACCCCAACATACTGTTTAAGTTTTTTTCTCTAACACTTATAAATGTATGCGATCTCAACTTTGTTCAAAGTCAATAGCCACTCATAGACCTAGCAAAATAATCCGTTTTTATTTTCACAAATATTCAGACACAGATGAAATAAAATTTGTCACAAATGATGTTTTTAAAAGGAGTAATAGAAATAGATGTTGTATTTACTAGGAAATAAAAATAAGTTCCTATAAAAAGATAACAGTATCTCATTAATTTATTATACAGTTGATCGGGTAAAACTGGATATTACGGTCCAGTTTGTGCACTGCTTGGCGCATTTTTAAGAAATGCACATACTCTGTATCCATGTACAATTCGACCTATTTTCACTTTAAAAAACATCCCAGAACTGCACAAAAATGGCATTGTAACTTCCTTGACTTTATCTACGTACACATCGACCTATTTTCACTTAAAAAGTCAAAGAAAATTGACAAAAATCCAATTTTTCTTACTCTTGTAAAAAGCACCAAACAAACAGCAAAAAAATAAGTGAGCCATTCTGCACTTTACCCCCCAAAAATAGGCGCGATTTCGCTTCATTTGGCGACTAGACTGTAATCTCCACTTTAGCCAGTTGATCAATTTATTAGCATGTCTACACTTTACGTCACCACCATTTCTCGGCTAATATTGCTCTCTTTTTTTAAATTAGAATCACCTTTTTTACGTCGATTTGCTGTCCTTAACAGCATGTATTTTGTTTCTTGTTGTCACATAAATAGGTTATTTATAATAAATTAGTTAAACTCTACTACTGATTTGAAGAATATCTTTTCTCATCATTTAATGTTGTCATACCTAATGTTAATATTCTCAAAATAACAGTGAAAAAACATGATCACATTAAGCAATGCCTCCTGTAATAAATTAATTGATGACATTAGCAACTGAAAACATGCAAAAAAAAATCTGAGCAGCACAGAAAAAAAAATCATCATCAAATGTCTTTTACATGTAACGTATCAGCGCAACCACCTTGAAACAGTTTGGCAATTAGAATTTTCAGCAAACACGAATATCTGTAGTTTGAAATTTGTTGTATAATAATTTCTAGACAAAAAATAAAATGACACAGAAAATAAAACTAGCACAGATACCATCAATTGTATACAAGATAGCAAATGAATAGAATAAATCTTTGGATAGGGTTACCAGATTCAAAATTATCGTTTTTGACATCTCTCATTTTATTTTGCAGCAATTTGACTGGAAAATAATCCACTTGTTTTACATGCTTTTCAACACTTTTGGCATATGGTGCCATGTTTGAACATTCAGGAATCCCTCCTCTTTTTTTTTTTTTTTTTTTTTCATTTTGACTTACGAGTTTGGGTGAATTTTTGAAGAAAAAATGGACCCTTTTTATGGATTTTATATACATATCAGCTTATACTCAAAAATATAGTATGAAACTTTTTGCAGCAAAGAATCATACAAAATATTAGATTTTACTTTTATCCCTGTATACTTCTGAATCAGTAAAACTGGGAGAAAAAAATAACCTTAATTGGTGTAGATTTTATGTATAGAACACTCTCAATTTTCGATATAACTAAAAACGACTGCTCTTGTTCAGTAGAGAGGGAGAGAGGAATAAAGAAGGGAGTATATGTTTATGGTCAATATTTAAAGAAATAGAGCAGAAATAATATACATACAAAAACGATACATGGAGATCCAAAAACACCAGTAGCCAACACACTGCTGTCAAAACACACCTGTTCCTTATTTTATTTATTTTAATTTTTTAAAAAAACATTTCACACAATACATGCAGTTTCATAAAATAAGTGGAGCCCAAAAAAATAAAAAATGCTAAAAATTTTTAAGGATATCAAATCTTACAACTCATATTAATGGTTTGAATTAAACCTAATGCAAAACTGAGAACGTCATTTATTTCCTGACAGAAAAAATGGGCTGTGTCTAGATAAAAATTTATGCAATTGGCAGCTAATTTACATATAAATTTTTATGTTAAAATAACTTACATGAACAGACATGATGCTAAGAATTTTAGCTCATATCTGAAATGATGCTGGCATGTTTGAGCATGATAACAGCCTGAAATATAAATAAAAAATATTTAAATCAAAGTGTTTAATAAGACAAATCCACAAAAAAAAATATTTTTTCTTTACCTTCTATATAATATTTACCCCTTCAGTAATATTTAATTTCACTGAAAAAGCATTTTTAAATAAAACAGACATCATAGAAATTAAAACAACATAGCAAAAATACACCCAAACCTAAATACAGGGTCTCACAAAAATGATAGGGCACAACAATATTTTTACTTTTCTAAGTAATAGGAGAAAAGCTTTGCAATTGACTAACAAATAATATTTTCTCTTTGAATATATATTTTCTTAGCTCTCTCTTTGTACTAAATAAATTTGAAAAAAACTAACAGTAAATTTTAAAAAAATTTCATTTTAGACCGAAATGGGAAAAAAAAAAAAAAAAAAAGGTACCAAAAGATAAATTGAGCATTTTCTTAATTTCTAATTAAAATCATCTGCAATATATAAAAAACGAAATTTTATGGAATTAGCTTTGATAAAGAAGCTAGGCAAAAACCAAAAAATCATTTGCTTTTAAAATTCAAATTTTCTTTTTCGAAAATATTCATTATTTCAATGTTTTCTTGTAATGGCTTGGTCACGAAAGGAAACAACATTAGAAACACTCAGATTAGTTACTGATTTGCATCAGAAGGAAGGGAAACTTATTAGAAAAACTGCCTATTTACTTAGTTTAAGTGATTCTAGAGTTTTAAGCAGAATCATATTCAAAACAAAAAAAGGCCTGGAAAACCATCTAAGTTATCTGATGGAACAAAACACTTTATTCTAAGGAATATTAAAAAGAATCCAAGACTGAGTGCTCCTAAACTTGCTGCGGAACTTATTGAATTATTTAGAATATGTATACATCCAGAAACTGTAAGAAGAGTAATGCAATCTGCAGGATATCATAGGCAAGTAACAAGAAAATAAAAAAACCAAAAACTTCAACTCACTTTTGCAAAATCGAAGAAACAAGACACCCAACTATTGGAAAAAAAGTGTTGTTTGCTGTTGAAAGCAAATTTAACATCTTTGGCTCAGATGTTGTTATATCAGTATTGGTGAGGAGAAAACCCAGAGGAATTTCGGAAGCAAAATTTAATACCAAGTGTTAAACATGGCGAATGAGGAGTTATGGTATGGACATCTATGGCACATTCCGGTGTTGGTAATAGAGTTTATAGGCATTGTATTATGGATCAGTATAAATACCTTGACATCTTGAAGCGAAATTTGGCATCATCAGCACAAAATTTTAATATACAAAATAGTTTTAAATTCTACCAGGACAATGATCCAAAGCATACTGAGCACGGTTTTATATTCTGGCTGTTATATAAGTGTCTAGAAGTAATTAAGGCACCATCCCAATCACCAGATCTTAATGCTGTTGAACATATTTGGCAGGAACTAGAAACAAAAATTCGAAAACAGAGCATATCTTCGTGGCAGCAACTGAAAGCAGTGATTCAAGAGGAGTGGCACAAAATAAGTCCAGAAATAACAAAAAAACTTGTGGAGTAAATGCCTAAACGCTTAAATGAAGTGATCAAGTTAAAGGTTATCCCACAAAATATTAAAAAGCAAAAGCAATAAAAGTTTTGGTCATTTGTTGCTGTTACTAAGAGTGTCCAATTATTTTTTTGAGACTATTTTCCTCATTAAACAAATGATATTGATTTTTGAATTTAATTTTGATCTTTTCGAAAATGTATTTATTAAAAAATGTTGAATTTTTATATAATTAAAATAAAAGCCTTTCTTTTTGTTTTAATTTATTTTAGTTTTTATGTTCTTTAAAGAATACAAAAATTTAAAGCGTCCAATCATTTTTGTGAGCCACTGCATATCTGGGAAACTAATCAACAGCCAGCATGTTTCTATTTACAGACACATAAAATTTTTCTATTTAGTTATAATAGTAGATATAAAGTTTTTAAGAATACGATTAACTCTGCGACTTTACATTTCCTAGAGAAGAGGCTTTCACCTTTTTTTTAATTGTATTACCACTGTTCCTCAAACCGTCTTCAAAAATATTAATTTAAGACTAAATTGAAAGTTACAGCGGTTTCATCCTAGTTTACTGGTACAGCTAAAAGAAATAAGTGACATTAAGGTTTCCTACTCTTTTCTTTTCCTGCAAATGTGTACATGAAACATAGTCGACACATTTTCATTGCCAAATAAGGAAAAAATAACGAAATGCACGTATTAACGAGAAGTCTATATCCTTTAAATATTAATGAAATACACAAGAACTGTACTTCCCCGCCCCCCCCCCTTTTTTTTTTTTTTTATTTTTATTTTTCTCTATTGCACACTCATATGGTATACGTTACCGTGTATTTTCCCAATGTAAATTAAAAATTATAAATACATATTAAAAGTTATTCACAAACCAAATAAACCAGATCATTATACAAATATTCCACTGCCATTATTCCGAATAAACCGACAACAGTAATACAAAACAAAACTTGGATTTCAGAAATTTACGCAGAAAAACAGTGGAAGGTAATTCTCGCCGATAGACCATCATTTGCAGGCAAACAAAAATATTGTTGCCAATGCGCCTACAAGTATAAAAGGAATTTATGTCAAAATGCATCCGCATGGACAGCAAAACAAAACTTTCAACCAAGCTATATTATTAATTCTGTGCAAAATGCGCATAAATAAGTAGAAAAATGTTGTGATTACTCAAATATCAAAATTAGAAAAAGTGAAAACGGCTAACTTTTATACGAATATTACATATTACTTTTATATTTCATAGTCTTCCACTCATAACCCGTAGTTTATTATGTAGCAAACTTTATTTCGCATCTCACATATTTTACATTTATAAGTGGCTTTCTCTCTATCCTGCTTCATTCTAATCAGTGCTCGAATTGCGCTGGAGAGAGTCTTTGGTACTTCTCAGTTTTTGAGAAAGATCATAATTCCAACAACAGACCACGGGTATTCTAAAGAAAATTAGCTCTGTCACTTCTTTTCGTGCAAATGGAGCACAATTTCAGAAAACAGTTTTGATCTCGTAATATTTTATTTTAGCAATAAAGATGAGTTAGAATAGTTTTCTATTGCATGCTTCGTATAAAAGCTCACCCATTTATCCAACCTCCAAGAAATGCAATTTATTTACAAAAGCTCTTTTGGAAATGAGCAAATTTGATTCCCGAATGTACTAATGATGGCATCCTGATCCTTCCGCCCCATCCGGTGATTTGGCATTATCAGCTATTAAATTTGTCATTTTAGCATATTTTTTGCTAATTTTGCTATTAAAATTTATCGGATTATATATGAACTCCAAATTATTTACAAATAATTCGACCCCAAAATTATAGGTTAAGTCATTTTGAAGGTATAATATTTTTTTTATTCTAATATACATTAACAGAATTTTTTAGCAAGAGTATTCAATTTGGAATTTTCTAACAATGAGATACATTCCGCCAGAGAAGAGGAGGAAAATTTACCTTGTTTGTTTACATTAGCTATACATAAGCCAAGATATACATAAGCCTTAGATCATCTATATTGCGTGTTTACATTAGATATACATAAATCACGTGATTTAGGAGGTCATCGGAATGTATTTCATTCTCGGCCGAGATTTAGAGCAAGATCGAGAATGGGACTATCATTTATGCTTCTAAATGCATATCATTTAACAACGAGCCTAGTAACCTAACATAGTCTAATACTAAGATTAACTGCTCCACGACCAATACTATCATCTTCTCACAGAAAAGAGCAAATGAATTTTGGATCGATGTAATAAAGAGGGATGAAATCCGTCACTTATACAAACTCTTATAGTTGCCTTCAGCTCACAAATCACGTTCGGATTAGAGTTTTTCCCTGACAGGCATTCCACTTGATGACTGTAATTTTATCAGCAAGACATCGTGGTCAGAAAGTGTTTGACTCAGCTCTCTTTGTTTCCGTGCTCATAATTTTCGGTTAAAATTTTCCTCTGTTCTCTAGTCCTCTCGTACTATTTCTAGCATTCTTTCTATTTTCATAAGTGACTCTTTAACCCCATTAACTTTTTTCATGTTTGCGCTAGTAAAAAGATTTTTTTTTTTTTGGTCATCCCTTAAAGTGGCGCGTTAAGCTGTGCATTAGAAAGAAACTGCATTTCTTCCTTCCTTTTTCACTCTTCTCCTGGGCAGAGCTTAAATTCAGCTGACGCTCACCGGAACCTGGCTTCGATAACTCTCAAATTTTGAACGAAACAGTACTAGCCGGAAGTCCAGATAAACAAGTTCTGTATTTTGTGGCAGAACTGATCGGCAATATTATCAGACAATTTTCATTCTCATAAATTTAGATTGATTTGTTAATATTTTATTTACCTCTTTATATTTTATTTTCATTTCTCAGATTTAATGTTTTATAATTTATAATTTTAGTTATTTATTTTTGTTCCTATTAATTGTCTTCCATAGAACTATGGCACTTCTAATTTTAGAAATTAAGCCCTAATTTCTATTCATGTCAAGGCTAAAATATTTTATTTACCTGTTGTGTAATTTCAGTTATGTATTATTCAAAGTCGCATTCTCGCATTTTTGCTTGACTTAAATCTTTGACGTTCCTTGACGATATTCTACTTATTCCTTGCCGTTTTACTTGACTTATTCCGGACAGCCGTAGTTCTTACCGGAAGCGTAAAAGTGTCGGAATATAAGCATTATCTGCAAGATCATGCTTTCCTTTTGTTACATTTCAGTTCAATATTTATTTAATTATTGTTATTTTTATTTTAGTTTTGCGTACTTTATTTATTCATATTAGGTTTAAAGAAAAACAGCTACCATTTCTCTTAACCTGTTTTTATTTCACGTTTCTTCTTTTATTAAAAAGAAGGTTCAGAGATGAAACAAAGAGGAAGGGGAATTACCAATGGAGCTTTAGTGAACAGACGAGAAAAACTTGAAAAATTTAAACAAAATTGTTTGGGAAGTGCTGATGAACTAAAATTATGGGAGAGAAAGAAGCATCGGAAATGTCTGATATAGTTTTAACGGAAAAGTACGAAACGGTATACAGCCTGAACTGATAATTCAAAAAATGTAATATTTTAATTTTTTTAAGTACAACAGATCCTCTTAAAAATCAAAACAAATTTATAAAATTAAATTTTACAACAGCAGTACTCTAGCAGCATCATAAAAATTTGTATTAAATTAAAATTCAATCAAAATTTGCTCATTACTTTCTTAAGGTGCAGTTTCGATTACATGTATTATTTTGGAGCGATCACTTGAAATATGTATAAATGGTGCTTTAAAGTACTTTCAATGAAAAGGAATAGACATTACAAATAATTAAAAACTTCGAACTTAGTATAATAAGTTTTGTATGAAAGACTTTTACATATTTATTATTTCCAATAACATTACCTTTAGAAAATATATAAGTCTAAGCGTTGTAACTCTAATTCTTCTTTTGTAGCTAATTCATGTATTTTCTGACATTATTGCCAAATTACTGATATTACTACGTAAGTGCTATTTATACTATTTACAATATATTATTTAATAAATAAACGCATATCTCAGCATAAATTCTGAATGACAACAATTTGAAAGCAGTGCGATGGCAACAGAACTGTTCTCCATTCTAAAATGGAAACTGCTATCATAAATAAGAGAGATCTCATTTTAAATAACAAAACCTTTATCGTGACTGCTACGAATTTGACCTTCGTTTTCAACTGAAATCCGTCACTTATACAAACCCTTATAGTTGTTTTTTCGATAAGAAAAAGTGGTGTCATTTTGAAATAAATTTTCATGATGCCAATTTTCATGGTGCCAGTTTTCATGGCGAACATTGAATTCTTGTCGTGAATATTGATAGCAGCTTCAATTCGCAGATGTCGACACAACTTAATATAATTTTCCTCTGTATGGATGTAGTCTTACAGCTGTAGCGCTGGAATCACACGAGGAACGAAAAGCGCAACAGGCAATTTTTACGGAGAAAACGGAATTCTTCCAGCAGAACAAATTTGAATGGCAGGTTTCTATTTTCATTTTTTTACGATGACGAAGAAAAAATCGCATTCAAAGCTGCACTGCAGATAAATCAACATATCAGAATGAAGCAGGTGGATGGATCATCAGACCTAATGATACAAACTAACTGCATAAAATTCCTGGAACAAAGATTCCTCG
Organism: Stegodyphus dumicola; assembly: GCF_044657685.1. Classification (NCBI taxonomy): domain Eukaryota; kingdom Metazoa; phylum Arthropoda; class Arachnida; order Araneae; family Eresidae; genus Stegodyphus; species Stegodyphus dumicola. Next base: position 182,037,013 of record NC_140768.1, read on the forward strand.
AAATACTGTGTTCAACCGGCGTTGGGGGAATATGATGTCCAGCCTAACAATAACTTAAGATGTATTACTAACTCTTAACATAATCAAACCAGCGAGTGTCCTTAAAAGCTGTAAAAGAGCAAGTTTAGAGCTTTGATACCTCAGTATTTGCCGCAGAATGATGATTAGTGACAGCTGACCATTTTCGATTTGAGATTTTCGTGTGTCTCGCGTTTCGCTATTTGTGCCTTTAGAATAAAATGGTAATATTAAGTTCATTTGACATTGTAAATATTAATTCTGTATATTATACAAGAATTTATATCTTGTTATCATTATAAATATAAAATATTTCCATCATTAATTCAGTCGTAGAATTAAAAATTTTTAAGAAGATGTTCGCTGCCTAAATAAAAGTAGTTATTAAATAGACATAATTCTTAAACAGCCATGGGTAATTAAATACTATTTTCCAATTTAAATAACCTGTTCATCGAAATCTATAAACGTTTTAGATGCTGGTTCTGCTGAGCCATCAGTAGAACTCCAATTATCCGAATCAACTGGGACCGGATCCTGCTCGAATAACTGGATTTTTCCGAAGAAACGGTCTACGCACACTTTAATTAATTACTGTATATTGAAAATGGGAGGGAAAAACTAGTTTTAAAGAAAAAATTAATTAATTATAATGTTTTAATTAATTATAATATAAAGGCAACACTTTAGCGTACATGTTATATAGCGTACTGTACAGAACTTACAAGTACTGAAAATCTGTGCTTGCTGAATATCTTGGCCAAAGTCAGCTGTTTGATGGACACCGTACCTGCACATAAAATTTCTTAACCAGTCGTTACTTGCTTTACAGGATGAACAACCAAGTTTCTGAGCTAAGATCCTAGCTTTTTCACAAAGAATTGGACCCGAAATTGGGTTTCCCATAGAACGTTGCTGCAAAAACCACTTGAAAACGACATCTTCTAAATTTTTGTTTGTTGCTGCATTGATTTTCTCGAACAACTTCCATCTTCGTTTTTAACCGGTTGTCAGGAAATTTAAAAGTGTAGGTTTGTTCCTTTTAATGTCTGAAATCTATGATTATCCAACACTACATTTCCGTCTTAATTATTTTCTTAAATTTTGAAAGCGATTCGAATAATCAGCGATTTGGATAGTCGGAGTTCGGATAATTGTACTGTATTCCGTTTCAATTAAGTTGAAGACAATTAATAACTTTTACGAATTGATATCATGTTACATTTTGAACAAATCTTTACTTAAGTTCCTGTCTTGCCACCTTTGAAATTTTGTACAGTCTCCATTACTTTTAGGTACTTTGCTAATATGAAATAGGTAAATGCAGAATTAATTATATACGAGGTAATCAAAAAGTTAAAAAATGAAGTGTAAGAAACGATGTGAAGTGCAAGAAACATTCATTCTTAATTACAAGGCTCTCCTATGGCAGCGCACTTTCTCCAACGTTTATGCAGTGCGCTTAGTCGTTGAGAGAAATGAGCGTATTACATTTTTAGAGAGCATTTAATATTCCACTATTTGGATTACTTTCCTTACTGAGGGTATGGCAGGAAAGAGGTTTATATTATGCGCGTAATTTTGCTTACAATCGCAATCTTGCGCAAATGCCCTCTATGAAAGGAAAGTAATTTATATATAATTAAGCAAAGCTCCAACCGTGTGTTTGGCATAGATTTAAGTCAAGACTCTATCGACTTTGAGGGCAAACAGGTACAGGTCCCTCTTCATCAGGAGCAAAGAAATTTGTATATTCTTTGTTCCTGATGAAATCTGCAGATTTCTTTTCTCCTGATGAAGGGGGATCTGTACCAGTTTGCCCTCGAAATCGATAGAATCTTGATTAAAATCTACGCCAAGCGCAATGTTATTGCTTTGCCTAATTTTATATTTTACTTTCGCAAGTTTCTCTTCTGTCTTGGAAAGCAATTTAATTAAAAATTTTTATTAATTTATATTATCTTCAGATAATTTACATTCTGATATTTCTTTTGATACTTAATGATAATTTTTAAGCATTTAGAAAAAAGTGTTTATTGTTTTTATTAAGCGAATTTCATGTTCTGAATAAAAAATGTTGCCACTAAAAAATATTTGCTATAATGATTGTACTCACACAATTCGTGAAACAAATGTACAACTAAGTCGTGATTAATTTAGTCTTTCTCTTATTAAATAAGAAAGCAATTTTTCATGGTGCTAACTTACTTTGGAATAACAACGTAATTATTTTCCATCATTTGGCTTTACCATTTTGAACTGCTCATTTTAAATATAAGATTTTATGTTGTACTGCTTCAATTTCTTGAATCGAAAATGAGTTGTTTTCTTAAAATTATTTAGATATTGAGCTGAAATCTGGATACCAAGATGAGTTTGAAATTTCTTTATAATTTATTTTTAGAGGTATTAGAATGAAATCTGAAATCTCCGCATTAATATTTTTTTATTATTACAGTAATATTGAATGTTCAGTGTCAAGCAGTCATTGGTGTGATTATCAAACAGATAGTCTCAAATTCCCCACATTATACTAGACTGCTTTTTAATGTTTCTTACATATAGATTTTTTGTAATATATTTAATCTGCATTAAAATATATAGAAGTTCTGAGACTAGCAAGAAATATTCGCAAGAGAAGCGTAATGTTAAAGTGTAGAGTCTTTAGATTTTTTTGAAGCAACAGACGTGAAAAATGTGTAGCGCCTTCGCTGGGACTCCAGACCTGAACTTCTCGAGTATGCGTCGAGTATGCTTTCAGTTATACCACGGAGAGAGAAAATACCTTATAGGTTCTCCCTCTTAAACGGCGACAACTGACAATTAATTAGCAAACCCAATTGCCCAATTTGTTGATGACGAATTATGTCCCATTACCTTATAGTTCGACCGCCACTTGCTGAGTCATTGACTTTTTTTTGGGGGGGGAAGCAGGAGACGTGAAAAATGTGCAGTTCCCTCGCCAGGACTCGAACGCTGGACCTCTCGAATATGCTCCCAATTACATCACGAAGACATGTGGAAAGGAGGTAAAAAATACCTTATAAGGTATTTCTCCCGCCTTCCTAGCGTGCCTTCGTAGTGTAGTGGTTCTGCACGCTGGGCCGGTATTCCAGAGGTCCGTGGTTCGATTCCCGGCGAAGGCGGTTGCTAATTTTTCCTCTTGCTTGCCTCCAAAAAATACCTAATGTCTCTATAACCTTATGAAAGTTTGACATGTTACAAGGAGAGTTATATCGTAATGTTTCGAATTTGTAACATATGCACACCTCTGACACGCAGGTGCTTAATGAGAAGAACTTCCTGTTTTGTTCAGAGATTCAGTCAGTTAGAACTTTAAAGAAAGGTGTTGTGGAAAACCCCTGGTGCGGTTTCCGGACATAGGGAACTTAGTAATTACCCCATTCCAGATATTTCCGATAAGACTTTTAACAAAACGAAAGATAGGTTTTTTTTGTTGTGTAGGTGAGCTTTTTATGTAGTGAAAGACTCGAAAGAAGACGCAATCCAGCGTCGTGGATGCATCCAGCGGTCATTGTGTGAATTATGGCTGTAATGGTTGATTATGTTTGTAAGGTATCTCACTTTGGAATTCTAAGTTAATGTTGGAAGTGAGGAACCTAAGAACTGATAAGCGAATAATCGCTAGAGTTCGATGACAGGAAAACAACAAGAGAGAAGGGTAACTATTACCTTTATTATTTCGATAAGATTTAACAAAACCCCGCATGGGAGTGTACAAGTAAAACCCGCACTTTGGACTTGAACTTAAAAGACTAAGAATTAAACTAAAACTAAGATTAACTAAATAAGTATAGCCAAAGCTATCAAGGTTCAATTAGAGTTGGCCCCTTAACTTATTTTACTACGAAGCTTAGCAAGGGCCCGAGTACGGCCGAGCGTAAAAACAGCTTTCAGAGAGAGAGAGCGGCCAAAAAGGCAGACGCGCGTAGTTCAGAAACTCTGATTCTCTCTCTGTCTCAGTAAGTAACTTCGTGGTTTAAATACCGCTCCTTCTCATTAAATATTCAGGAAATTCCAACACTACGTTCTGGCCGAAAGTAGTAAGTTGAAGTTAAGAATTTGACAGGAAAGGAACTTTAACTTAAAATTTAACTGTTAATAAAATTAACATAATCCTTACATAGCTTCCGACCAGACTTTAAATACTCGAAAAATAAGGTCTCAAAACGACCTTGTTTAAGACTTTAAAGTCAGAAAACTTACATTAACTACACTCTTCCAACTTTTAAATTAACTAAATGACTTTAAAGTTTCGTTTTTTAGGGCCAACTTTACAACAATTCTAAAAGCTAGACTAAAGCTAGGAAAAATAAAATTTACAATGTGTCCTTTCTGGACATTATATCTTGACATACACTGGAGTGCAAAAATTAAGGACGAGACGGTTTTTTCAATATAACTTTGTACAAAAGCTTTCCAAATCAACACATTTAATACCGTAAGATCCCCAATACGTAAGGACATGAGTAATGTAAGCAACACTTACTAAAAGAGAAATCAGAGGGATAAAAAGAAGCTTTATTGAAAAAGTAGCATGGAGCGCAATGCGATTGAAGGCCGAAACATCCCTGTGATGGGTGTCCAGCAAGAAACATCCGGTCTTTAATAGGGGATATGATCTTCATTGACTGCTAGGCAGGTTTCACAGCGTCTGCCCATGCTGAGAATGAGGGTGTCAATGAGTTGTTGAGGCATTGCTGCCCATTCGTCTTGCAGCGCCATTCGAAGCTCCGGAATCGTTACTGGTGGTAAGGTACAAGCTGCCAAGCGTCTGCCTAGAAAATCCCGTACATGCTCGATGGGATTGAGATCCGGAGATCGTGCCGGCCAATCCATACATTCAATATCCTCACTCTCTAAGAGCTGTTCGGCAGCTACTGTGCGATGACATGATGCATTGTCGTCCATGAAAAGGAACTGCGGACCCATAGCGCCTCTAAAAAGACGCACATATGGAAGAAGAATCTCGTTACAATAACGGGTCCCGTTGACTGAACCTGCGTCGAAGATGTGAAGGTCTGTACGACTACCAAGTATGATGCCTCCCCAAACGAGAACACTGCCACCTCCCTACCTGTCCCTTTCAATGATGTTCGAGGGATGATTGCGGCTTCCCCGCTCTCTCCAGATGAGTATGCGATGAGAATCGCTACTCAGACTGAATCTGCTCTCATCTGTAAAGAGTACTCGTCCCCATTCATTGTCTCTCCAATTCCGGTGTTCCCGGCACCACAGAGAACGTCTTTTCCGATGGGCAGGCGTTAGAGGTACACACCGTACATGGCGTCGTGCAAACAAACCACCACCGTGCAGTCTTCTGGCCACGGTAAAACGCGATATCAGTCGTCCAGTCGCCTGTGTCGTGTGTCTAGCGATTTCTCCTGCTGTCTGCCGCCTGTTTCTTTTGGCCTGTAAGGCAATATACCGGTCATCTGCGGGTGTGGTTCCTCGTGGACGACCACTACTAAACCCCCGGATAGCTGTTCCTGTAGTTTGAAATTGTCTCCAAAGTCGTGAAACGATGCTGTGAGCAATTCCGAACTCTGCAGCCACACTTGTCACACTGCGGCCTTCCTCCAACTTCCCAATGATTCGACCTCGGGTAAAAGCATCCAGATGTCGTCTAACAGATTGATTATTCGCCATTTCTCGCTGAGGCAGCAACTCGGTGTGATTTTAACTGCTATACAGCGTGCAATCTCTTTGCCAGAAATACTGATCTTACACCGACAACATGCTTTATACTACTCAGACACTCCCCCATTACGTCTACCTGCATATCTGCGCATGTGCTACCGTACATCACCTTACTTAATCTCCTGATTGGTCTTTCTGTCCGCTCTGCCTCTTCGTTCAGCTGATATGCTAATTTTTCGACTTCGTCCTTAATTTTTGCACACCAGTGTACATCTTCTTTCTACATAGACTCTTTATTCTGCTAGACTTATGTCAGGTCTTGTCCTTCCATATCTGGAAGGATAGTAATGCATTTTAGAAAACTTTTCTTTAAAATCCTAACTTTACGCTTTTAATTCATGATTTGGCCCTTAAGCACTTTCATTCATACTACAGATTTATTTCACCCATGCTCTCCAGCAAATGTACTGAAATGTACTTAGGGTCTTCTATGTTGTGTTACCGCGAAGAAACTACCGCTACACAACACCTAACTTTGTTAAATTTGACACACTAGACCTGCCAAGACTCCCTACACGAAAACTGTTTCCTACTGTAGTAAGCAAAAGCTTATATTTTACTTTTAAACGTGTTAACTGGAGAGCCTAACATTAAACACATATATATAAACATTCCATTCTTCCATAACTCCCACACACAGAAATAAAAATTTATTTTCCATGTCATTTTAATCTTTACGATATTTCAACACAAAGATCAAACATTTCTACATGAACATGACCATTTAAATATTTACACATCATTTTTGAATTCATTTTACATCAACAGTTAATTGCTTAATTACACTTTACCAATATTTACACGAAATCTTAACTTTACGTTAACAGATTTTAGTATTCCAATAGTCTTCTGACTAAACTTATTCATAATTTACTTCTTGCAACTTGCAAGTTCTTAACAAAAAGCATCAAACGCTAGTAGCTTCTCGCCAAATTACTAACATAAAAATCTATGCTTACGAACATTTACAATCAAAATATAGCTATCTGCGATTAAATTTTTTAAACATATTTAGCAACTTATAACAAGATGATATAATTTGAACTTCAAAAAAAAATTAGCAAAGAAATTTTCACTTATCTTTTTCTGTATTCCTGCACCCTGTCATTACAGAACTGTTCAAATGTAGAAAACCTGATGACCTCCAATCTTCTTCTCGATGTTTGATGTTCCATTCTGTTTAGTTCCAGTGCTTTCCTTTTTTTCCCCTTATGTAGGAATCTGGGACTCTTGCGGGCAGGTTCTGGATTCTGGAATGCCAATTTCCGTTTTTGCTCCTGTGGGGCTATCCGTCCTTCAGGGTCTTTGAATCTTCTCTTGGCGCTTCTAACTTGTTGCTCCGGCACGGTTGTGTCTACTGGTCTTTTCTGGCTTTTCGATCTCCACGCTGGTCCTCCTTGGGTCTGCCTTGTAGTTGTTGATGCAGGAAACTGTGTTTTACGTCTAGTTTTAATTCGTCGTTGAATTTTCTCCTTTCCTGGAACCTTGTCAGCAGGCCTCCCTCTTGTGGTCGATGGCACTTGAGTTTTTGCAGCAGCATCGGTTCTGACTCGTTGATCTGTCGGTGCTAACTTTCTCCTTTTTTGTGCGCTTGTAGCATTACTAGTATGGGTTTCCCTGGCCGACTTGCACGACAAACGGACTTGCACGCGCTTTCTCTGAGTTTCTTCTACTTAGAAATTTCATTGCAAGCTGGAATAGAATTTCCAATGTTTGCGGATTACGCACTTCGAGAAAATCTTGCGCTGACTGTAGAAGACGTGGCAGAATTATTTCAATAATTTCTTTATCGGGTGTTTTCCTGTATAATAGATTAAAAATATGAACTTTTCTTAAAATGAATTCCGTGAAATCCTCGAAACCGCCTTGGTATTTGCTATATAATTCTGATTTAAGCTTCGCACGATCTTTAACAACTGGAAATGCTTTTATTAATGCAGATTTGAAATTTTCCCAGTTATATGATTCAGATCCTGGGTCCCCCAACAAGAACTTTCCTATACTCTTTTGCCAGCTAAGGGCTTGACATTTTAAGGCTGTCGTAGCGATGATCACTTTTTGTAGCTGATTCACAGGGTGTACGGTGAAATGTAGGTCTAGTTGCTCCAAAAATGTCAGGACTGAGCCCTTGCCATCAAAAGTGGCTGTTGGTTTCATGGCTGCATGCAGCGTTTCCACGAGGAATCCCAACCCTTCTACTGGATTCGTGGATGCTGTAGGGACCTGAAAGGTCGGAGGGGTCAACGTAAACTTCCCGGATTCTAACGGCATGGTCCGTTTAGAATTCTTTTCGGGCGCCAATTGTAAGGTACCTCACTTTGAAATTCTAAGTTAATGTTGGAAGTGAGGAACCTAAGAACTGATAAGCGAATAATCACTAGAGTTCGATGACAGAAAACAACAAGAGAGAAGGGTAACTAACCCTTTATTATTCTAATAAGATTTAACAAACTCCGCCTGGGAGTGTACAAGCAAAGCCCGCACTTGGACTTGAACTAAAAAGACTAAGAATTAAACTAAAACTAAGATTAACTAAAGAAGTATAGCCGAAGCTATCAAGGTTCAATTTGAGTTGGCCCCTTAACTTATTTGACTACGAAGCTTAGCAAGGGCCTGAGTACGACCGAGCGTAATAACAGCTTTGAGAGAGAGAGTGGCCAAAAAGGCAGACGCGCGTAAATCAGAAACTCGGACTCTCTCCGACTCAGTAATTAACTTCGTGGTTTAAATACCGCTCCTTCTCATTAAATATTCAGCAAATTCCAAAAGTACGTTCTGACCAAAAATATACTTTTAAAATTGGTTTAGAAGGGCGTTGAATGACCGCTAATGTGATATTTAAGTAACTGTTGTTTAAAAATTTCTTTTATTAAATTATAAAAAATAAATTCATAAATGATTTAAATAACTCATTGTTAGGCGGTTATGTGTCCCATTCTTGCCACTAGATGGCGGGCATTCTTCCTTTCATTTTCTCTAATTGAGATCTGGGAAGGAGACTAGATTCGAACCGCTCGGGAGGACTGTAAAGACAAGAACTTCGACTTAGAAGACAGGATTAAAATGTACTGTCTTAAAGCAACTATCGCCTACCATGTAAATACTGTAATATAAAGATGTGTGTAAATAAAAAAGTCATTAAGACTTAATTGAAGTTATGATTTGAATCGAATATAGAAACCGAAATAGCTCTCCCAAATAGAACCCATGGATTAGAGACGACAGTATGCAAAAGTTCGTTCTGTGGTGATGGCGACAAGGAGCGCGCCTTGCGCTCTCCGATAAGTGTAGCAACCCTAGAGGAGAAGTTCTTACGAGTAGCGAGCAGAGCGAAACAGGCAGGCTGTCGGGGAGTATGCGCGATGTTCCTAAATAAAGCTTAATTTTTATTGTGCACTATGTCTTGTTAATATTTATATTAATGCAGTAAGAACATAATCTGTGATATGGAATTCGAGGATTGGTGGTAAAACATATAGGAAGTCACTATAATGGTAACCCGGACTGTGTTAAATCGTATGAACAGTTCTCAAGCACTTTCGGTTTTGACTACAAGCCATCACTCAAGATCTCCAAACCAGAAGTAATGGATTACATCGGTTTTCATCCTCCGAATCACAGATGAGTAGTAATTATAGATTATTTTATAATTCCGTTTTCTACTTATCATTTAATTTCATTTTCTTTAGTTAAATTTTTGCTTTATTTTGGCTTAAAATCTTGCACAATGTCTGATGTTCATGCCGTCCAAATTCCGGTTTATATCCGATCAGACCCATCTTTATGGTTTATTATGTGTGAAAGTACCTTTGCTCTTGCCACCCCCAAACCTATCACAGGATCCATTACTAAATATAATTATGTAGTTGCTCATCTTCCTCCAGATATTGCATCAATAGTACGGGATTTACTTATGAAACCAGACCCTATTGATCCATATACAAAGCTCAAAACTGAGTTAATAAATCGATCGGGAGAATCTTCTCAGCAAGAAATTCGCCAATTATTATCTGGAGAAGAATTAGGTTCTCGAAAACCTTCCGATTTGCTTAGAAATATGAAACGTCGAGCAGAATCTTTAAATGTTCCTGATAACTTAATGTTAGAATTATTCCTTCAACGTTTGCCTTCGACTGTTCAGTCTATTTTGGCAGCGGTTTCCAATTTAACTGTAGATAAAGCTGCATAAATTGCCGACAGAATTTTAGAAGTAAATCCAACCCCAGGGACTTGTGCCGTTTCTCGCACAGTCGATCAGTCTCTTGAGGATAAATTATTTAAACAAATAGAAAAATTAAACAAACGTATTGATCGCATTTCTCTTTCTCGTGGTCGCTCGCCAAATCGCGGAGATCGCAATAAGGAAAGAAGCAATTCCAAAAGGAGAGATTATTCTGTTTGCTGGTATCATAGACGTTTTGGGAAAAAGTGTAGAGAAGACAAATGTACAAAACCTTGTTCATGGCAGGGAAACGAAACCAGCATAGAATAGAGGCGACTTATTCTTTGCCTCAAGTTTCACGTCGCCTGTTCGTTCGTGACCGTAGAACAAACCTTTCATTCTTGGTCGATACCGGCTCTGACGTGTCCTTACATCCAGCAAATAATTCTCAAAAACGGAATTCGTCCCAACAAACACTTTTCCCTGCTAATTCTTCTACTATTCATGTTTATGGTCAAAAAACACTTTCTTTGGATTTCAAATTAAGACGACAGTTTACATGGACTTTTCTTATAGCAAATGTTAGTACACCCATTCTTGGAGCGGATTTTCTCCATTTCTTTGAATTGGTGCCTGATCTCAGAAACAAATGTCTCAAAGATTTAAAAACGCATTTTAAAACCGTCGGTTGCGTGAAAAATGCAAGCATTTATTCAGTAAAAACTGTATTTAGTGATACACCATATCACAAAATTTTAAAAGAATTTCCTTCAGTTACTAGATTACCAGATCCTAACCAACCTGTTAAACACAACACCGTTCATTATATCATAACTAAAGGTCCACCTGTGGTTGCAAAACCTCGTCGGTTAGCTCCAGATCGCTTAAAAATAGCAAAACAAGAATTTCAAACAATGATGCAATTGGGGCATTTGAGACCTTCGAGCAGCAATTATGCATCCCCACTTCACATGGTTCCAAAAAAGGGAAGTCTGGAATGGAGACCTGTAGGAGATTATCGAGCATTGAACGCTCAAACAATAAAAGACAAATACCCTATTCCATGCTTAGCCGATTTTACTGCTGCATTGCACGGTACTAAAATTTTTAGTCATGTCGACCTGATTAAGGCATACCATCAAATACCAATTAACCCAGCCGACATCCACAAAACCGCCATATGCACACCATTCGGTTTATTCGAAAGTACCCGTATGCAATTCGGCTCATGCAATGCATCAGCGACTTTTCAACGTTTTATAGATGAAGTCACGCGGGATTTAGAAGGTGTTTACGCTTTCGTCGATGACTTGCTCATAGCCTCTAAAGATTCTGAGGAACACTGCAGGCATTTGAAAGCTTTATTTTCCAAACTTCAGGAATATGGACTTTGCATAAATGTTCTCGTGTTCCTTGTTCTCGTGTTCAGGATTCATCCCCACAATTAAATTGGAACGAGAATGCTGAACAAGCCTTTATTGCTGCCAAAAATGCCATTGCTCAGGCTACCCTTTTGAGACACCCTATTCCCGGAGCCCAGCTAAGCATCTGGGTAGATGCCTCAGACGTCGCAATAGGCGGCACACTTATGCAGTTGTCTCAACAAACATGGGAACCTATAGCATTTTTCTCTATGAAACTCAATAAAAGTCAACAGAAATGGTCCGCGTACGATAGGGAATTATTTTCAATTTATTCTGCAATTAAGAAATTACACATGTTAGAGGGCAGAAATTTTATAATTTATACGGATCAAAAACCGTTAATATACGCTTTTAAACAGAACCCTCATAAATGTTCACCTCGACAATTGCGCCATTTAGATTTTATTTCTCAGTACTCTACTGATATTAGGCATGTACAAGGTTCAAAAAACGTCGTTGCTGACGCTCTTTCGAGAATCGAAATTGATTCCATAACAAAATCTCCATTTTTGGATTTTAAAAAATTTTCGGAAGCTCAACAGCATGATCCGGAGGTGCAAGACCTTCTCAAAAACAACACATCATCTTTGAAACTGGAATTTAAACCGTGCCAATATTCTGATGGTAATATTCTTTGTGACATATCAATGGACATTCCTCGTCCATTTGTTCCGAATTCTTTTCGCAGACTCATATTTAATCATCTGCATAATCTGTCACATTTAGGAATTGCAGCTATACGAAGCTTATTTGTTCTCGTTATGTATGGCCCGATATGAAACGTCATATCAAAAATTGGGTGAAATCCTGTGAATCTTGCCAAAAATCGAAAATTACTAGGCATACTAAAGCACCACTGGGCACATTCTCTCTTCCTGATGCTCGTTTTTCAGAAATCCATATGGATATCGTCGGACCGTTACCTCCATCAGAAGGCAACGTGTACCTTTTGACTCTAATAGAAAGATTCTCCAGATGGCCTGAAGCCATTCCCATCCCGGATATGAAAACGGAAACCATTTTCAGAGCCATTTTCAACTGTTGGATATCTCGTTTTGGCTGCCCATCGATCATAACTACAGACCAAGGTTCTCAAATGAGATCCGCACTTTTTGCAGAATTCACGCGCATTTTGGGTACGAACAGAATCACAAAAACAGCCTATCATCCAATGTCTAACGGCATTGTTCAACGATTTCATCGACATTTAAAATCTTCACTCAAGGCTCATGAGACCAATAACTGGACTGAAACACTACCAGTTGTTATGCTTGGTATTCGGACAGCCATAAAGGAAGATCTACAGTCATCTTGTGCTGAACTGTATAATTCTATGCTGCGGGAAGCAATATTAACTTATAGAAACCAGCATAAAAAGTGTAAATATCTTATTGCCAAATCATTCAATATATTGTAATTGTCGTATACATGTATATATTCAACATATTATACGAAAAAAAAAATTGTTAAGTCAAGGATTATAATGTGTTATAAAGTCTTGAACATCATTCAAAGCTATGAGTACTTGTTTTTTCTTTCAACATAATATTTTTAAATCTATCCTTCGCAGTCACTGTATATTAATCAGTGGAAGCGCAGATTTGAGCAGAAAAAGCACAATGAATTTCCAAAAATTAATAAAACACCTTTCTTCAGAAACGAAATATTTCACTCACCAGCTTCGGCTTACTGGTTCTAAATGCAACCAGCACCTGATTTTCTCCGTTATGTAAAATGCTAACGACTGCAGCTCTAACCCTTGAACAAAACAGAAGTGAAAGAATTAACAACCATTCTAATTCTACCTAATGGTTTTTAAATAAATATTTTTTGTGCTTTTCATGTCTAGTTTATTCAGTAAATGGCGCCACCATACTTCTTCCCCTTTTTCTTTCTTCCTTTTTCTAGTTATTTATTCTTATTTCATCGCTTTAAATCAGGGTTTCTTAAATTTTTTCAGTCCCGATCCCTTTTTAACACTGAGATTTTTTTTTTTCGATCCCCAGGACCTCATAATATTTACAAAAATTTTGTGGGACTCCATAAGATTGCGCAAATCCGACACACGCGTGCGTGAAACTGTCAATTTTTTCACTTGTACTGTAATATAGTATTGCAGTTTTAGGTCATTAACTTTAATTTCAAGACATAGAACAATGTAAAAACTTTTAATAAGTAACAGACGAAATGACAGCGTCACGTGCAAAGCAAGGAAAATGAACGTTTATATTATAAAAAGGAGGGCTTCGAAACGTTTTTTTTTTTTTTTTTTTTTTTTTTTCCTTCCTTTGTCTGTATTGTCTTATCTTTATCTAGTTTTAAATGCATTGTGTAAAAATATTTAGTAATTGTAAAATTATTATAATAAATTAAAGAAATATCAAAAGTGGTAAAATTTTTCGCCACCCTCCTTCTGTAGGGGGTCGCGACCCACAGTTTAAAAAACAATGCTTTAAATGATGTTTTTTCCTCCTAAATGATGCTCAATATTTTTACACCTTGAAAAGGAAGAACTTGTTTTAACCAAGTTTGATATATTTCGAGTGATTTTATGAAATGAACGTGAATCTAAGGTTGAAGTCTGCCTAAATTTAAATTTCAAATTAGCATGCTCGTTCTTCATATATTATAATAATAAAATAAATATATAAAGTATTATGGAAATATTTTAAGACTCTTAAAAACACTGATTCTTGTATTAATTTTTTTTAAATTGAGATTCTTTTCAACGTAATACGGTAAATAAGAAATTAAAACATCTATTTACATCGGTTCATGTAAAATATTTAATATTTTTGTTAAATTCTTTCTCTTGTCTGGCAATATCTGTTACGATGAAAGTTGGGAAGCTACGCTCAGCTGCAACTTTTCTAAAGCAAACGAAATTACGAATTTGTCACTTTTATTGGGTGCATATTGGTTCTCACTAAGGCATGTTTACCAATTCATTTGACTTAACTCACTTATATCTAAGGTGGGCGATATCTTAACTTAGAAGAATCACTAAAGATTTGCTTTAGCACACTGAGCGCCATGACATTCGCTACCTCCCATATTTAACAAAATGCTCTGGAATAGTAAAACAGGTTATTTTAAAAAAATAACATTCAAATATGTAGCAAAGACAGGGAATGACCGTTCCCTTTTAACAATTTTGATTTTTTTCCCCTTTGCTACAAATCGATAATTTTAAGAAATTAATAAAGCTTAACTGGGCTTCTCTATTTATTTGTTGCAATTTATTAATAATATTTTAAATAATTTAGCATTTTAATTTGTTGTTTCTTAATTCTAACTGGAAGCAGATCTGTAACTACCTTTTAGAAAAATTAACCTTGTTCATATGTGTAAAGAATACAAATTTTTTAATAAAACTAAAATTAAAATATTTTTAAAAAAATCTAAAAGCTTTCAGTTTTTATATTACGCCGAGAGAGGCGTTTTGTGAGCTACCTTTATTTATTAAATATCATGGTCTTCGCACGTAGACCATAACATTCAATTCAACAGCAATTTCACAAAATAATTTAAAAAGAATGTATCTTTAGAATTTCCGATACACAGTCTCGCGAGCCGGAGAAAAAAATGCTTTTTTTCCCCTGTATAGGGTTGCCATTGCTCGCTTTGAAGTCGCTGAGTTTCTTGACCAAAAATTCGCTTAAGTTTTACAAAATATGAAATATATATTAAAACAAATTTCAAATTTGGGCTTTCAGATGCCCATATTCGAGTGGAGGACTACGTTACTCAAAATTTGATGTCTCCAGGTACCGTTTTCACAGTGCGAGAAACATACATGCATTCATGCAGATTCTTCATTATTCAAATTCTTTAAATATAATGCAAGGCTGTAATATTTAGAGGTAACAATATGAAAAGTGAAACACCGTTTATAGTGAACCGACGCAAAATGCCAAAGCGAAATTAATAGTCTTTCTGGGCAAACTGCACTTTGGCGTAACAAAACATAAGAGTATACTACTGAACTAGCAAAAGCATTGGGAAAGTTATAAGGTATTTCTCCCGCCTTCTTAGCTTGCCTTCGGGGTGTAATGGCCAGCACACTCGGCGCGTATTCGAGAGGTCCGTGGTTCGAGTCCCGGCGAGGGCATTGCTCATTTTTCATGTCTCCTGCTTCGGAGTAACCTAATGCCTCTACAGTGGCGCCCGAAATAAAAAAGGGGGGATAATGATTCTGCGCCATCAGGATTTAGCGACTGGATCCCCTAATTCCCAGCTGCCCTTTAAAAGGGTAGGTATATAAGGTATTTCTCCCGCCTTCTTAGCATGTCTTCGTTGTGTAATGGCCGCACACTCAGCGCGTATTTGAGAGGTCCGTAGTTCGAGTCCCGGTGAGGGCATTGCTCATTTTTCATGTCATCTGCTTCAAAAAAATTCTTATGGCTCTGCAAAGTTATATTGAAAGATTATAGTTGTAGCAGTTCTTAAGGTTCCTCTTAAAATGATTGGATAGGGCAATTTTATACAATTTTCCTTCTTGAGTATACTTTTATTTTTTGCTAAATTATATTTATTCATTTAAAAAAAAATCAGCTTGTTGTGTTGCTTTACATATCTGTTAAAATTTATAAATAATGCTTTAAATACAAATAACTTCATATTTTTAGTAATTTACCATTTTAATTTTTGGCCAAGTAAATAGTTAAGGGGGTGGGGAAAGAAAAGGAAAAAAAAAAAAAGAAAAAAGAAACTCAATTGCAAACAGCTGCATAAAAAATACAAATTTATTAATAAAGCTAAAATGAGAAAAAATTAAAATATTTTATTTTTAAAAATCTAATTCATTCTGACACAATGAATTTGAGAAAATAATGATACAAAAGTTAGCAGATATTATCTAATATTGAATAGTTAAATCAAAAGAGTTATGACAATTCTTAAGTTTCCCTTTAATGTGCAGTTTTACATAGTCATTCTCCTTAACTACTCTTTTATCAAATGTTTCAGCGATAATAAAAGAATATAAATAGTAATTTCTTCTTAAAGAAATCGGTTTTATATTTTAAAAAAATTATTTTTTCCCCGACCCACGTAATAAATATTTTATCTCTTTTTGACATCTGACTGCAACAAAATTATTCATACTAAACAAAAAATCATTTTTAATTCCGTTTCTTCAAGTTTGTTAAACTGCTCAGGGTAAAATTAATTTTGAGTCATCCAAACTCTAAGAATCATTAGCGTTATCCAGATGAACCATCTTGTAGTTTTCCATTCTTGTCTTTTAAATTTGATCAAGTATTTGCTTTACATATACCAATCATTTTCCAATTACATATACAGTGATTGGATTTCTTGGATAGTTTTACATGCAGTCCTTGGAAAAATATTGAAATATTTTTTACATTTTATGTAAAAATAACATAAAAGTATCAAAACATTTTTATAGATGCGTTCTAGCAGATTAATATTATATTTTATATTCATTACACGGAAGTGATCTGTATATATGCTTCATCTCACCACGTCTTTTCAGTGTAGAACTTGCTCATAAGGATACACTAGGATTATGTATTCCCAGAAGAGGGAATTAAATATCCTTGTCATATATTTTAAACAAAAATTATTTTTGAAAAATAAGTAAACAAATTTAATTTACTACAGAAATTAAACTAGGTCAACAAAAACTTATATTTTAATATTAGATAAAAATAAATTTCTAAAGTTACAAATAATGGAAAATAATACCATCAAAATATATTCAGAAAGGTGAACTTGCCGCATTTAATAAACCGCTTCTGCTGCTAAAAAAAATTCTGAAAATAATTATGTGTTGTAAGTTTCCGCAAAAAGTTTAAATATGTAAAAGAGAATTTTTAAATTTACATTACATGATTTTGGGATATTTTTGGTTCAGAAATTAAATATATTTAAGGATAAAGAATCTATGGCTTTCCTGCACGAAATAAGACATAGTTTTCCTTCTCCTTTTCAAATCTAAAAATCATGGAATACGATGTTCCAAAACCATTTAGGATTAAACAAAGCTTAAATTCAGACGAAGCACATCGGATTCTAAAATTATTTTCGAAATGTATACGTGAATTTCACATATCTCACCAACGTAACTGAGCTGAAATTCCTAACAAATTCCTAAATCTCGAAGTACCTTAAACGCATATGGGGGACGAGAGAAATGAATAGAACAACCTCCATATTCTTTTGTGCTGTTTAGTACGATGCGCTTCTATGCTAAATGGCATCATATGTTGCTTATTGGAGAACTGAAACATGACACTATTAAAGTATTTTTTCCCTCCTTCCAGCATGCCTTCCTGGTGTAACGTAGCACATTCTGCGAGTATCCAGAGGTCCAGCTTCGAGTCCCGGCGAAAGCACTGCACATTTTTCCCATCTTCTGCTTCTAAATGACCTAATGACTGTACAAATGGCGCCAGAACTAAAAGGTGGCGGACACTAATTCGTCATCACCAGGATTTAGCGACTCGGTCCCCTAATCCCCAATCGCCCTATAAAAGAAGGAGTACATAAGGAATTTTCTCCCTCCGTCCAGGATGCCTTCGTGGTGTAATGGTAACACACTCGGCACGTATTGGAGAGGTCTAGGTTCGAGTCCCGGCAAGAACATTGCTCATTTTTCCTGTCTCCTGCTTCGAAATAACCTGTTGTCTTTACAACTGAAACATGACACTATTAAAGTATTTTTTCCCTCCTTCCAGCATGCCTTCCTGGTGTAACGTAGCACATTCTGCGAGTATCCAGAGGTCCAGCTTCGAGTTTCGCCATGCATATGAGAGTATTCAGACACGAATACTCTCATATGCATGGCGAAAGTGCACGTAATGTCTCAAGGATGAAACGACGATAGTTTTCTTTCACAGCAAATTTAGAGAAAAGTTAAACGACTTGAGATTTCAGAATACCCGTTTTTGAAGGCGAATAACGCCTAATTCGTCAGCTTACATAAAAAAAACATGAGAAATTTTAATATTAAGTGAAAATCAGGATAAATATCTTGTAAATCGGATTGGCATGAATATGGTCAAGAATCGCGGAGTCTTGGTTCAAGAGATTGTATACTCCTGTTATAGTGTCAGCCTTCGCCAACCACCATATAGACTCGGTCTGCATGTTTGACTGTTAATCACGTCATTTAAGGTTCAGTTAATGGTAATAAGCCAAAATTTGTTTCATTTCACTTTGCCAGCATGTATCCATTACTTACTCGAAATGGCAAAAAACGTGTCTTTCGAAAACCGTCTGCGGTTTTCAGTGGGTAATAATTAATGATACATTTTTTTTTTTTTTTTTTTTTCTAGAATTCCAGAAACACATCAAGAGTAAATTTTTTTAATAGTAGAATCAAATCTTAAATTTGATGAGAAAAATATCTGAGGTTTTTAAAAATTAAATTAAATTAAATTCATATGCAACCTTAGCTTAAAGATTCGAGTTAAAAGTAAGATTAAAAGTAAAAGATTTAAAAGTAGATTCGAGTTTTTAACTCCGAAGTTTTTACCTAGGAGAAAGCGTTTAATGCAGTTTTCATCTATCGTAGAACTGTACCGTAGAAATTATTATATAAAAAGAAGTTAGCTCATAATATTTTAATTTATTAAATTAAATTGTGTATTTAACAAAGAAAAAATAAATGTTTTTTAAGTCCTGTGGCTTTGTCTATTTTAGTTTATCGATATCGATATTAGTTCCACATGGATACAAGTTCATCATCACTTCTAAGATGACTTTCATTGACTTCTAAGATGAAAGTGATGATGTAACTTTCATCAGCTTCTAAAATGACTTTAGCCCATCTCAGAAACTAACTTTCTTGGACTACTCTTGTTCACTGCTGAAGATATTAGCTCTAGTACAGTTTAATGTAGCCTGAAGGAAACTTTAATGTGTTTTTATAACTTCTTTTCTCTTCTTCTACCTTGATGAAAAAAGTGCTAAAAAGTTTTATCATAAGTTTCTATTACGTTCAATGTTAACGAAGTGTGAAATGCGTTAATAAAAGCAAAAGATGTGTATGAATGTTCATTTTACAATTTTAAATTCTTTCATGGCAACAGTAAATAAGTCCATCGACAAACTATTATCCGTAGACATGAAAATTTCATTTCAACACCTAACAGAGGAATTTAGCTTCTAACAGCCAAGCCTAAATCTGTTGCCAAAAGGCAAAAAAAATGTATGTATTTATGAACCAAAATCTTTAATCAAGCGTAAGGTGAAACTCCATGAAACTGCAAAAGCAACTCGGTGTGTTGCATATTTGCAGTTCCATTCGCCTGAGACAACAAAACGTTCTTAGAATTGTTTTCTGGTAGCAGTTACTAGCACTTCGTCGCCAGTCTGACATGCATATGGTTGCCGACATCGAGAGTGAAAATTTTTAGTTAAAGGGTACGTCTAAAGTATAAGGCTATTCTAACAAAGATGATTTTCGTGGAATCCATGTAAGTGGGATTGCGAAAGAGCTAAGCCAAAGAAAATGAATAGGACTTTCGATGCCTGATCTGATCGATTCCCAGTGCAGAACTGAATTAGCTGTTTTGTTCTATGTTAAAATCGTCTGTGCAATTCAACATTTCTGGAACAGTCAAAGAGTGAAATTTCTGGTGCCCTACTCACATCTAGCAGTACCTGTAAAAATCGTTCGGATGAGCGAGAAGAAATCGTGACAATTTCTTCAGAATCATCAAAATCTGCTATTTCTTGTTTTAAGACGGAGCGTTGGAATTTGAAGGTAATGAAAGATACAAAAAAACTTCCTGTTTTGTCAATGCATGTCTTGATCCACTGGAAACTGGAATGGCCTGATGTTGTATAAAAAATGCAGAAACAATTTTAAAAAAAAAACTTGAACAGGTTTTATTGATTGCAGTTTGCGTTAAATGGCGCCAGACATAAATATACCATTTTGCCAATCGATGATGAATAAGATCTATCATTTATCTTCATTATCATAACAGTCCAGACTTAAAAAGTAGAGAACTGAGTTAATCATTCAAATTGTTATTTCATCTCGACTTTAAAACAAGGTTTCGCAATAGTTTTTATTCGCATATCATAGACAAAATAAACTCCTAACGCCCTCTAAGTGGTTGAAATTCATAACTCCACTTATGTAATTAGTTGGATATTCGAATGTGGTAAAGTACACAATGGTTGTCTGTCTGACAGGAGGCCTTTGTGAAGGACTTTCTAATGGGAACTGGCTCGTATTCACGTTAAACATGGAAAAGATTATGAAAACACCATTTACTGATAAACAGGAGTGCATAATTTCATGTCTGTTTTATAGTTTATAACTATATTTTTCTTTTTAATTTTTGGAAATTTTATGATAATCTCGTGCCGCTTAGACAGGAGACTCTGACTGCCGTACCGAAGGACCTGGGTTTGAATCTCGGAGAAGGCATGAATGTAAAATTGACTCCTTTCATTGGAGGTAACAGTAGCCGCCTATTAGGTGCCTCCATAATAAAATGACCATTGCTTCTGGCCTTAATAGTGGCCAAAGCATAAAATGGCTAGTGCCCATAAAAAAAAAAAGAAATGTGATAGAAGCATCTTTTGAGTGTTAGACTGCAATCTGAAATTATTTTTCTCTTCCCTTTTTCCTTATATTTCAGTTTTCAGATAATCATAATTCCAGAAATAATCATAAAATTAAATTTAAATTATCTTTCCTAATATCAATGTTGTTTACCACTTTTCAAAAAATTTTAGAATATTAAAAAGCAAATTTCTTAAACCTCATCACCTTGATTCAACTAAAAGAAAGTCTAATTGCTCTTAACTCAGCCAGATTAGAATTAATTTTTTTAAACGAATTTGTCAGGAATTATTTGCATTCCTCCCCTGCTTGCTTTCGTGTGGCACGATCAACTAGCAAGCAATAAGAATATCCGTGGTTCGAATTCCAGCAAGAGGACAGTTGATTTCTCACGTTTTCCTTACTTTGTTTTCAAACTTTTGATATTGTGATCTTTCTTCTAACATTTCGTACTTTTGTTTCCTGTTAGTTTTTTTTTTTTTTTTTTTTTTTTTTTTATTGCTTCCATCTGCTTTAATACGCCATCATAAAAAACTGGTTTTGTGTTCATGCAGAAAGCATTGATTTTTAAGTTTATTCAAAATCTATGCAAACCTAAGTTTACCTTTTTGCCTAAATAAAACTTTTACATTCACGCGTTTCTTTTGTAATTTTTAATAAATCAGTTGATTTTGCTCTAGTAGAGAACTTGATTAATCGTTTCAATTAAACATAACATGAAGATTATCTGACTATGTGGAGAGGTGCCTTCGTGGATACCTTTACCCAGGCAACTGGCTCGTATTCACATTACACACAAGGAAAGCAACGAATGCACCCATATCGCTAGCCCATTTGCCGTGATAAAATAAGATAGATAAAACTATTATAGTTTGGTCGTCTTATCCATTTTGATACTAGTGGGCTCAAATTTACTTAATTTATTTACGAATTAAATTAATTTCAGTTGAAAAATATTATTCCATTAGTTTCTTGAGGTAATCAAGAATTTTAAAAGCGTAACTTCGCAACAAATACGCTTAAAGGCAGCTGTAATCTGACTGTAAATCTTCATAATAACTGCAGATTTTGTTTTGGAAAAATTGTAGAAAAAGTGGACGAAGAATTAAAAAAAATATATATATTGATTTTTGATAGAGAACACCTAAGTGTCTACTTTTTTAACCAGTGCAACTTAAAAATTCGGTATGTATTTAAAATCAAAACATAATATTTAAATTCAGTAGCTACAAATATGATCTCCGTGATTGAAGATATTTCATCTTTCTCGAGGAAAAAAAATGTAATGTAAATAAATTAACTGCGACATCATTGGAAAAGGCTCCAATTTATTGAGTGTTTCACATTCAAGAATTTGGATTTACTAAGTAAAGTTAGCATTAATTTTTAATAAATTTCGTCTAGGACGGAACCACTCAGTTCAGTTTGTTGAAAATTTCAAATTATGGAACACCGAAAGACATCGAAGTTCTGCTGTACTTCGCCCATCACTGCCGAGAAGACAAGACACTGAATTGCCCATTATTCAGCGTAATGGGTATATAATATGCCTATACATGCTTTTACCGCTTGGCTGTTAATAACGATCGAGGAGTAAAAGCTCAAATCTTGGCAAACGAATGGATACATAGAAGCTTTCGTGGTTTCCCAGCGTGTAACGTGAATACGAACCAGCTTCCTTTAAAAAGTCCTCCACGAAGACATCAGGCAGATAGCTTTCGTGTACTTTGCCATGATCTAAATAATTCAGTTTAATAAAAACTGATAATCCTTCCTAAATTCACCTCGGGTTAAGGAGGATGACTACATTGGGTTATAATTATAATTGCTCTGGTTTCCCCAACATATTTTTGTGATTTATCTCCCTTGTCTGACAGTACTATCAATTTTAATTTATTTTAATTATAGCAAAACAAGCGACAGCTCTCTACCTAAAGGAAGAGATACAGTCTGTCTATCATAAGAAAAGCTCTCGCCAGTTAGTCTGCAGCTGTCTGTTGCCATAGAAACGAGCCTTGACCCATTTTCCATAGGGGTATCTTGAAGATTTACTTTCCACTTTGCCATCTTGGTACATTTAAAGATGAATTGGCAACCCTTGGTTTGCCGGGAGCTGTTCTTCTCGTAGACAGACAGTACCTTCATGGAGGACTTTTAATCGTGGAAGACTAAGGGAAGCTGGCTCGTATCCATGTTACACATGGGGAAAACCACAAAACTGCCCATGCAGCCAGTCCATTCACCTGGAATCGAGCCAAGTCAAACTACTAGTGTTCAGCGAATTTACCGCTCGGCTCCTGTTGGGCGACATTAATATCAGAACAAGTGTACGAATTTTAGCTTGGGGAATAAGGCAAGGTTGTGTGAGCCGTTGTCTTGGACCTTAGGCGAGTTATAGACGACAGTACTAGTTTGCTAATCACCGTCCAAATTTTGGGGGTGAATCCCCGGAGGAACGGATGCAGTACCTGTTCCTCCTTGTTCCTGTACCACCAAACTTCTGTAGAGGAATTTCGACTTGCTGTTTATTTATGTGCCCTCTTCTGTACACTTGCAAATATCACAGCCTTCTCCGGGCTTCGTACACGGACACAGAGATATGTCAGCTAGGATTACTGTCTACTGTACCGATCACGACAGCTTTCCAAATGTCTAACACGAATATGAGCGAAATATCTCCTACAACATCTACCGCAAAGACATTTCTTTTAAGGCAGATAGCCATCCCGTGCTCTGAAAATAATCATTTAGCCAATCCAGCAACTACTATAATTTTTGAAGAAAAGGAATAAAGGCAATTTAAAATAAAAGAATATTAAAAAATGAATTGGCTAAAATGTAAATTGTTGCCTATCATTGCCCTTTCTCGCCCTTCAGTGTGGCCAGTTTTAGTTGCTTAGGGAATGTTCAGAACAGAAAAGTAAAAAATATTCTTGTCTTTTTTCCTCAATAATAGTGCATTTCCTTCCTTGTCAATCAGAGAAAATTTATTCAGAACTCATTTTAATAGGAAGATAAAAATACATTTTTTTCCTCGAAAGTGTATTTAAAGTACCTTTTGGACGGAAGGGATATTTTCTCAAAAAAGATTGTTTAATTCATTTTAATAAATATTATTAATATTCTTTTCCTGTGGAGTATCGAGAAAGAAAGGGGAGAAAAGCACAAATATCTGTAATAGGTAGCTTAACGCTAGGTTTAAATACATTTTTGTATTCCTATACCTACGGACACCCATCAAACTGATGGGTAGAAGAAACTAAGCACTTTTTTTTTTTTTTTTTTTTTTTTTTAAAGAAAGAAAGAAAAAAATTCTGAAAGATTTCAGATTTTAAATTCCGTCCAAAGGGGCGTTTTTTTTTAACATTTTGTGTGTTATCTTTGTTTATTAAATATCATGTTCTTCGCACTTAAACCATAAAATTCAATTCAAGAGCAGTATCGCAAAATAATTTTAAATTAAGCATATCTTTAAAATTTCCGGTACACTGTCTCACGCACTGGAGTTAAAAATGTTTTTTTCTGCACAACGTTGCCATTGCTCACTTTGAATTCCTATTCACTTTGAATTTGAGTTTGTTAATCAAAAATTCGTTAAATTTTTACATAATATGAAATCGATATTAAAACAAATTCCAAATTTTGGCTTCCAGATGCCCATATTAGCAGGAGGATTACGTCATTCAAAATTGGATGGCTCTAGGTACCGTTCTTTTATCACAATGCGAGAAACATACATTCACTTTGCAGATTCTTCATTATTTAATTTCTTCAAATATAACACAGGGCGATAATATTTGGTGGCAACAATTTGAAAAGTAAATCAGACACTTATAGTGAACCAACGCAAAATGCCAAAATGAAAATAATAGTCCTTCAGGGCAAATTGCCCCTATGGACTAAAAAGAGCTTAATTTAATTAAAACGCTTTCAGTCTTAGCATTAGAACTATCGATAACCGTTAATTTGACGAATTTGTAGTTGTTTTTATCGATATAAAAAAGTTACGGTAGTTTTAGTTTTAACAGGTTTACCAGAGCTTGTACCAGGGCAATCTTATACAATAGTATACGCTCTAATGCTAGAACATTTCTGCTATAAAAAGTAATTTAATTCTAACTTTTCATGTATTTATATTATTATAAATGCATTTATATTATAATAAAAATAGTAACTTACAAAATGCTTCCAGATTATGTGTTGTTTATTAAATAGTCTTTTCGTCAGTTGCACACAAAAAAGAGGCTTTTTTATTTTTATGGTAATATTTTTATAGATATAAAATTTACAAACAATCTTTTTGAAAATTTTGACAAAAATTCTAATAACATAATACATAATAAATCACTTTCACTGTAGGTATCAGTATCAGTGTTGTAATGAGAATTGGTGTCTGAAGAATCTCAGTCATTCCATAAAGTGTCACCTTCGCTTCCTTCCAAGTCATTCCATAAAATGTCACCTTCGCTTCCGTCCAAAGCGTTGGAGATACCGCATACCCATCATTTCATAATTGCACGAACGTAAGAAAGAAGCTCATCATTGGGAAAATTCCATGCATTGGTCTTCTGAATGCTCGCCTATTTACATTTCTTTCCTTGTAGCGATTGTTTGAACTTTCTCCCCAGCCCCTTATTAATTTTTTCACTTACATTCCATCCTCTTTCAGTAGCTCTGTTGCCATTCTCTTCAGCATATTCAATAATCTGCAGCTTAAATCCCGCCGCATAACTATCGTTCTTTTTAAACTTTCCCATATTCAAGGATGAAAAATATAAAAAAAGAAAGACAAGGGAAAAAAAAAAAAAATTATACGGTGCTTCGATCCCTATACTTATGTCTACTAAAGTTTTATATTCACTAAAAAAATAATAATAATAAATAAATAAAATAACTGATGAAAAATTATTAGATATAAAATAAAATAAAATCTGAAAGCTTTCAGATTTTACATTACGCCCAAAGGGTGCGGTTTTTTTTTTTTTTTTTTAACGTTTTTGTGTGTTAGCTTTATTTATTAAAAAATGTTCTTCGCACTTAAACCATAAAATTCAGTTCAACTGCTATATCGCAAAATAATTTTTAAATAAGCATATCTTTAGAATTTCTGATACAGAGTCTCGCGCGCTGAAGTGCTTTTTTTTTTTCGTACAATGTTGCCATTGCTCGCTTTGAAATTGTCGAGTGTGTTAATCAAAAATTCGTTAAAGTTTTACAAAATATGAAATAGATAATAAAGCAGATTCCAGATTCCAAATTTGGGTTTCCAGATGTCCATATTTGGGTGGAAACATACCTTATCCAAAACTGGATGGCTCTAGGTACCGTTGTTTTATCACAGTGCGAGAAACATACAAACATTTGTGCAGATCCTCCATTATTTAATTTCTTTAAATATAATACAGGGCGATATTATATGGTGGCAACAGTTTCAAAAGTCAAACAGTGTTTATAGTGAATCAACGCAAAATGCCTTTGGATTAAAAAAAACTTCCAAAACACACCACCGTGAAATTCACCGCAAAACAAAGTGTCGACAAAGATTCTTTTTCTCTAACTTTAGATGCGTGCAACCCAGTAAATATAGAGCACGTGCATACTTTCTTAAACGAAAAAGGAGCTGAAAACTTTAAAATGAGGGAGCGGATAAGAAATCTTGTCCCATGGAGCTCTCCCATCCTCCATGAAAAACAGGCAAATCCTTATCTCGCTATGGTGTGACCATTGAAAATGTCATTGGGAGTGACACAGAAGACGGACCCATTTTGAGTATTAGTTCCGGGAAGAGTGCAGCTGATAATATTCTAATTTATACATGATGGTGAAATACGCGACTAGACTTTTATGAGAGGAAAATATTTTGACGATTTCTTCTGCTTCAAAACGGGGGTGCGACTATTACACGAGTAAACACGGTATTCTCTCTAACAACTCAGTATCTCTTCTTGAATTATTCATGATGACTAAAGAAAAGTATTTCGTCAAAAATAAAGTAAAACTGGCTACTTTCCTCTTATTTCGCAATTATGTTGCTGCTAATATCCGTAATAATCTAATATTTCCTTCTCGATCGTATCTATTCACACTAACTGTATCAGGTTCAATGTTTCTTCTAACCTTCTTCGGAAACATACAATGACCTGACTAGAACAGAGAGCTTACTAAAGCTATGTTCACTAATTGTAGTAAGTAGACAGGATACAGACGAAGGGTATACAAAACCCTTTATTTTTTTTCTTTATATACAATGACTTCCGTACTTCGGAATACAATGACCCTCCACTCGGGGTCTAACTTAAAAGATATCAAAATAAAACTAAACTCTAATTTAACTTTAGAATAAGATTGGCCTTATAATAACAGAAAGCGTATGTAGCACAGAGACTGTGAACACTACAATACGTTTAATTTATCAAGAGGATTAAAACCTCTGGCCTGGAAGGCAAAGTAGCAACTGCGTAACTTCTAAGGTAAGCGGCCTGCTTCGAACTCACGGCTTCCTCTCTTCTGCTTGGCAAAAAGGCCACACTTAAATACTTGGCGTTCGCCAGACAACTTTGCATAAACTCCTTCACGCTTATAATTCTGGCCGGAAGTAGAAAATAAGAAGTGATAGTAAAGATTTAAAATAAAATAAACGTTAGTAAAACTTAAGATCCTTACAACTGAAACTTCTAAAATGTCGTGGCACGTTGACTGAACTCAAAGATTGCACACCGTTCCTTAGTCTTGAGCCTAACGCTATATGTTTACGCTTTAAGAATGTAGGATTGACAGATAATCACACGTGACATATCCCTTGTTCTGGAGAACCGCGGTGCGTTGATATTGGGTTCGAAGCTATCGAAAAATATTTCCGTTGTATTATGATTTTCATTTAATATGTATTTTCTAACTGTTCATACATTTGTCACCAAAAAAATAATTGTTGGTGTGGTTGGTGGAAGGGGAGAGAAATGGCAGAGCCACAGACCACCCCCGGGGTGCTCTTCTTCAAAATTGGGGGTGGAAAATCGAAGTCCAACCTTTCTTTGGAGTTTTGCTATTAACTTCACTTTATTTTGTGTAATGAAATGTTGATAAGGTAAAAATTGTTAAATACTTTATGGACCAACATCATGAATCTTTTCCCAGATTGGCACTGAAACGAATTTTGTCAGTCTGGGTACATAATAAATAGTATGTGCTGGAACTGCGATTTCTGGAAGGGGGAGTGTTGGTGGCAGGCTGTGCTGGTTTGTTGGTAAGGGAAAGGATGCCCTCGCAGAGGACTGGCTCGTATTCACTTTATACATAAGGAAAGCCACGAAAATGTCCATGCAGCCAGCCCGTTCGTCTGGAATCGAACTCACTGATGGCAAACTCAAACTGTAAGAAAAATGCCATAGCATAGATTGTCTACAATTAATAATAAAAATTACTGAACCAAAAGGATTAAAAGTTAAATTTAAGCATCATGTAAGTCAGAGAAACCAATGTAAATGTTTCTTTTATCTATGATTCTTAAACAAAGTAATAAGTTTTGTATATTATTAAAAGATAAATAGGTATTTTTATTCAAAGTAATAAACCTTAAATTTGTAGAACAAAAGGTTTGCAAAAGGCGTTCCGAGGAACTTTGGATTCCATGCAAGTTCTCTAGGGATACCGCAAACCAAAGTCCAAACTTGAAAGAATTTTTAATATCATGCCAACGAAAGAATTAATTAATTAAATATATAGTTTTACCTCTCTTGTTATTATTATTTAAAGTAATATAAAGCATTTTTTGCGAGTAATAAAAAATAATTTACTATTCATTTTCTCCATTAACATTATTTGGGGGCACTGAAAATATCTGGTTGTAACGAAGGTTTTCCGCTAAAAAAAGTTCTTAATAAAGTAATAAAAAAAACATGAAAGCTTTACCTTTAGTGCAGATAGTAATCACCACCCAAATCTACGATTTCCTTCCAACGTTCTGGTAGTTTTTCAAATATTATGGCCCAGAAACTTGGTGGCCGCGAGTCCAAAAACAGATCAACCACATCCTGTGCTCCTGTGCAAAATGGAAGATAGCACCAGCAAGATGTAGCTGCAGCTGTGAAAACAGGCAGAATGTAGGGGCTATATAGTGGGTGAGGCAAAAGATCCTCGTATAAAGTCCAGCCGGTGAATGTAGAGACTTGTGGTCTTGCATTACCTTGATGGAACATTACCTTGATGGAAAATTACTTTGATGGAACATTACCTTTTTGCGCCGGAACTCAGTTCGATGTTCTTCCTTGATAGCAGCGTCAACACAGACTAGCATCTCGCTGTACACTTTGCTATCGAGGGTTTTTACCTTTTTCCAGGTACTCTTTCTGGATAATAACACAGCAATCAAAGTATGATCTTTTTATTAGTCAAATTGCGTTTTGCGACGCTGCACCGAGCGCAGACCAACCCCCTTTTCGGCCTGTGCTGTTGACGTAAATCAACTTCCCATCACAAGTGACGATTCGGCCCAGAATTTTGTTTGTGCGTTTTGATATTCGAACAGACCAGTACCTGTGCGAACACGTCTGTCCTGATCTGTTTGAGTCAGTTCATGCGGCATCCAGCGATTGAACTTGTACATCAAGTTTGTGAGATGCATAGCGCGACTATTAGACATAGCACTAACATCTAACTCCTTAGCAAGATCTCGAGTAGTTTCATACTGGTTTTCTTCCATACGTTCTCGCAGGCGGGCCTCATCAACATCAGCAGGCCGGCTAGAACATTCTGCTTCTTGAATGTCCTAATTCTCGTTTTTGAAGTTTCGGTACGAAACCTTCACAGTGTCATATGATACAACATCAATACCTAAAGCTGCACACATGATTTGGTGACATTCTGTAGCTTTTTGCAACAGAACTGGAAGTAAACGATGGTTCTAATCTGGTATGGTGATAGTTCCATTTCAGACACCTTGTATTTAATGATAACGATATTTTTTTACAAATTTCACAACACAATGTTTTAATGCAAATCTCTTTCTTTCAACTGCCCAAACCGTGTGGCAAAATATGATTAATCACGTCAACGCGAACTGTTTGCGCAGAAGATATTTACGGTGGCGGGAAACTTTCGATAAAACTCAATATATTACAAGAGTAATATATTTTCAGTGCTCTCAAATACTATTCACTTTTGTAAAAATTCACACACAAAAAATAAATAAATAAATTCTGAAAGCTTTTAGATTTTATATTACGCTCAAATGGGCGGTTTTTTTTTTAACATTTTATGTGTTACCTTATAAGGTATTTCTTCCGCCATCTTAGCATGAATCCCTAGTGTAGTGGTCAGCACGCTCGGCGCGTATTCGAGAGGTCCGCGGTTCGAATTGCGGCGAAGGCGTAGCTCATTTTACATCTTTCAAACTTTCAAAATAATCTTAATGTCTCTACAACCTTTATTTATTAAATATCACGTTCTTCGCATTTAAACCCTAAAATTCAATTCAACAGCAATATCCCAAAATATTTAAAAGAGCATATTTTTAAATTTCCCGATACACAGTCTCGCGCGCTGGAGATATATATATATTTTTTTCATATAATGTTGCCATTGCTGGCTTTGAAATCGTCGAGTTTTTTTAATCAAAAACTCATAAATGCTTTACAAAATATGAAATAGATAATAAAAAAAATTCCAAATTTGGGCTTTCAGATGCCCATATTCGGGTGGAGACGTATGTTATTCAAAATTTGATGGTTCTAGGTACCGTTGTTATATCACAGTACTAGAAATATACGTACATTTATGCAGATTCTTTATTATTTAATTTCTTTTAATATACAAGTAATACAGAGCTCTAATATTTGGTGGCAAGAATTTAAAAAGGGATTCGCCGTTTATAGTGAATCGACGCAAAATGCCAAAACGAAATTAATAGCCCGTCTGGGCAAATTGCCCATTTGGGCTAAAAAATTATACTTTACGAATTTTTTGTCAAAAAAAGGGGGGGGAATGTAGACTTCAGTAAGATTGAAGACTACTGCTTTATTATAAACTGAAATAAAATATTTTCAAATTTAACTTCACATATGTTTATTATATAGCAGTCAATTTAAAAATTTTTACGAGGAAAGGAAGGAACGATATTTCGCCACGTGGTGAGAAGGTGAGAACGTAACAAAAAAGATGGAGAACCACTGAAATAGCACTTCTCTGTCTTAATTGGAAAAAGGACATGCCACTGGCATCACCGACGGTTATTAAAATCCGTTACTTTCTGTCACAGACGGATAAGGAGTCAAGAATAATATATATCTCTGGTAACCTTGCCCGTGTATCATAACAAATGTAATCACACAGACGGAGATATAAAAGCGATTATCTGCGTCTTCCTCAAACAAGACGAGGGGCGCGTGTGTGTGTGTTTTCGGCACCCGCATGACGGAAGAGAGGGATCTGATGTCAAGAGAAATAGACCCTCTCCCACCCCAGTGCCCGACGAGCGACGCCAGAGAAAACGTTTAAGAATAATCCGACGATTTCTTTTGCTGGGTTGGTCAGAGAAGCGCGCTCCGTATTCTATGGCGTCACCATTCCCTAACTTGCCCTCCGAGAAGCGAAATGTCTGCCGAGATTAGAACTTTATTTGCGGCCGGCGCCGCGGGGGAGACGGCGGGCTATGCCTCGTAGGCGCCGCCGACAGTAATGGACAAACACAGCGGCAGATCCCCACTAAATCAAAAATAGAAATTTTGGAAAGGGGTCGCTGTTTTGAACTACGTGAGGTCGATTCACCCGTTCGTGCGCGTTCCCGATTTCTACAATCGGGCAGAAGTCGGAATCAAATAAATTCTTGTAACAGAATTTTTACATTGACTGCACACTACAGCCTATGCCAAAACGTAATATTTTTAATTTTTGTATAAGTCTCTTTTTTTGACATTTGCAATTTAATGTGCGTATTGATGGAAAAAAGAAATCGAAACTAAACATCCAGAGCATTTCATAATTTAAATAAAAACTTATTTTAGTCTTAAAAGAAACAGCATATTTATTTCTTCAATTTCCATACTTGTTTGCAACCTATTACTTATTAGTCCAAAAGAATTTGTCCCTGAAGGACTATTGTTTTCGTTTTGCGATTTTGCGTCGATTCACTACAAACGGCGAATCACTTTTCAAATTGTTGCCACAAAGTATTATCGTCCTGTGTTATATTTCAAGAAATTAAAAAATGAAAAATCTGCGTAAATATATGTATATTTCTGGCATTGTGATAAAACAACGGTACCCAGATCCGTCCAGTTTTGAATGACGAAATCCTACTGCGAATATGGGCATCTGGAAGCCCAAATTTGAAATTAGGAATTTGTTTTATTATCGATTTCATATTTTGCAGAACTTTAAAGAATTTTTGATTAACAAACTCAAAGATTTCAAAGCGAATAATGGCAACGTTGTACAGGAAAAAAAAAAAAAAAAAAAAAAAAAAAAAACATTTTTATCACTAGGGTGCGAGACTGTGTATCGGAAATTCTAAAGATAGGCTCATTTTAAAATTATTTTGCGATATTGCTCTTGAACTGAATTTGCTGGTTTAGGTGCGAAGAACGTGATATTTAATAAATAAATATAACACACAAAATGTTAAAAACACGCCCCTTTGGACGTAATTTAAAATCTGAAACATTTCAGATTTTCTTTCTTTTTTTTAAACATAAAAATAATATAACAAGTTTTTAAGAAATACGCTTATCATGGAATACTCCAAGTAATAACGTTTTAACTCAACTCCTTGTTGCCACACAGCGAATCTTAATAACTATGCAAAAACATTACATCATGTCGCAAATTAAAAAACCTTAATAATTCTATAAAAACATTAAATTATGTTCCACTAAAATTTATGACTAGTTATTAATTAGAAATTAAAAATTTAAAATAATTAATTAATATTTCTGTTTCATTTTAGAAGAAAAGACGTATCTTTTATTTAGCAGGGAAGCCACCACCGGATGAGCAGTAAACTACTAACGCTCAACGTTAGTTATTCGAATCGAGTTTAAATCGCAGCGAAAAGTTTGACTAAATGCAAGTTTTCGTAACTTTTCTCGTGTATAAAGTGAATGTATCATATTAATTAATAATTATTTAATTAATATTAATAATATTTAGCATATTATTTAATTAATAATAATTATTTAATTAAATAGAAATTAATTAATTACTATTTATTTAAATAATTAAAGATAAAAGCAATTAAATAATTGAAATTAAATAAAATGTAAAGAGATAAACTAAAATTTAATAAGCGATTTTTAATATAATTTTACTGCAAAAAAAATAAAATTTTCGAAATCAAATTTCTACTGAAATTGTTGTTCAGTTACATAAAAGAAGTGCCAGAGCCTTCTTATTTAGGGCTCCGGTGCACTGCGACTAGAATTATGATTTATCCCAAAAACTCAGAAGCCGGCCTCCAGTGGGCTCCGGCGTAATTTAAGCTTTGATTCCGCCCTTAAGAGAGATCGTCTTGCTTTAAGTGTGCTTATAATCTAAGCAATTCAGTTCGTTTCATTTCTATGCGAATACGACAACAACAACAAGCTTACTTTAGCGTTGCTGTTGTTGACTAATGCTCACTTTTCTCACCTAGAGTCAGCCCAAGCCCACGGAATTCCTCGTGGCAAGAAGCTCAAGATACGTCTGGAGTTTGCAACAGTCTTGAGCACCTTATAGGTGACATTGCGATTTAGCCCCCGAATTTGGGTTGACAGCACCCCTAGGGGAAGGGTCCAAGGGTATCTCACTCTTCTTCCCCTACCACCAACCTTTCGAGATGTCTTTCGGCTCACCGCATCTTTAGAGTGCCCCCCATGCCGCACAAAATCTATATATTTATAAACATCGATGCCTTCTCCGAGATTTGAACCTGGGCCCTTCGGCGCGGCAGTCAGCGACACTTAATTTTTAAAGTTAAATTGGAGCTAAAACACAGCTGGAATCAAAATATTTCGCACACTCAATACAACTTAAATCCTGCCTTATTATTTCAAATGAAAAGTTTTAAAAAATATCCTTAATGTTATTTTTATTTATTAGAAAATGGGTTTGGTATTGATGATTTCGAATCCAATTTTACATTATTTTCGTTACCCTTAAACGAACATAAATAACACGTCAGAAAATCTACAAATACAGATAATTAATTTACCAGTGTATGCAAATCTTATTCAGGAATCTGAAGATACAGTACTTGTCAACTTTTATTTATATTAAATAAATCTTTATAAAGAACTTGTCAACTTTTATTTGTACTTGTCAAAAGATTAAGAATCTCAGTTACGAATTTTGAAATAAGAATAATCGCTTTGTTTGGGAATATATGTGAACAGTGTTTTTCGCAGTCGAAAATTGATAAATCTGAGAAAAAGAGTCCGTTTGATTGATGATCATCTACAATCTGTGATGAAAATAGTTTCTAGTAATTTTTCTCCAAGGTTAAAAATTTTGTTGAAATGTCAAGTTGTAGAGAGAAATAAAGAAGTTTATAATTATTTACATTATAAATATATGTATTTTATACTATACTTTTTTTTAATGTGTCAAAGAAAATTTAATAAATGAAAGAAAATAGTTGTCGTTATTTCTTCTCTTGTTTTTTCTCAGTTTGGGAGTTTTCTATGGAAATTTGGATAAATTTCTATTCCCCCCCCCCTCAATAAGATATTTAGTGGTTAATTCAATAGATTAAAATTATTTGAAATGAATTTGTTTGAAGATCTGACATTTAGTTGTCACAATAAGTTTGAACTGCGAAGTGTAACTAAGAGAAATTTCTTTGAGGTGCCAAATTTAGATTTCAGATAGAAAATAATTATAAATTTCAATTTTTCCTTTGTATGTTGCTTTGCTTCTAAAGAAAATAGGGAAAAAAAATTAGCCGAAAAAAAGATTCTCATAATTTTAGGCAGGAACTAATACAAGTTTGAGGGAAAAAAAATAAAAGTTTAAAGAACAAAAAATAAGTGGAGAGAGAACATTGGAAATACAACCGAATAATTATTAAAGTAATTTTCAATTAAACAATGTTCAAGGTAAATGAAAAACAAAAAATCCCCCAATCGCCTCAATGGCGGGCTCTAGTCGTTGAGTTGTAGAGTCATTACGTACTTTCGAAGGAGGAGAGATGATAAAACGAGCAATGCCCTCGCCGGGACTCGAACCACGGACCTCTCGAATTCGCGTTAAGTGTGCTGGCCACTACACTACGAAGGCATGCTAAAAAGGCGGGAGGGTAAATCTTCGCATTATGGTAACTTGGCAATTTTTTGGCGAAAATTTGGCGACCAACCCTGCTAGAGCAACCTGCTAGTTTTTTTTGGGGGGGGGACGCCATTTTGTTTTCACGAATTAAAGGCTTTTTTTTTTTTTTTTTTTTCCCCTCAACATTTTTTTCCAACAATCTGCTAGCCGAATTACGCTTATGCTAGAACTTTTATGGAACAAAAGTGCTTAATCATGACGAAGATTTGGTGCAAAATTGGGAGAAAGTGTAGAATCGTCCACTGCTTCGCGCGTTTTTAAGAATTGCACATACGCGGTATCCATATACACGTCGACCTATTTTCACTTAAAAAAACATCCCAGAATTACACAAAAATGGCATTGCTCACACGCTTGACTTTATCCATGTACACATTGACCTATTTTCGCTTAAAAAGTGAAAGAAAACTGACAAAAATCCAATACACATTGACCTATTTTCGCTTAAAAAGTGAAAGTAAATTGACAAAAATCCAATTCTTCTTACTCTTGTAAAAAGCGCCAAACAAATAAGTGGGCGATTCTGCACTTTAGCAGCGAAATTTTTTCTAAGTGCTTATTAGCTAAAATCACGATCGGAATTTTCCGGAAAATGTCACATGACATGCCTCATGATCTCTCATTTCTCTGAGAAGAACAAAAACGCCCATACAGCCAGCTCAAAATCTGTGATTCGAACTGTGTACTTCTCAGATTATTGCTAAATTCCTACCTAGTAACCTTAGGTAGGACCAAATCGCCTTACCAAAATGTCGTCAAACTACCTGTTACCATATTCCAAAGATAAGCCAGCGGGAAAAATACCTTATAAAGTAACAAATTAAATATTAAAAATATAATTCTCATACATTATAAACTTACATACAACATACCACACATCCGGATCAGGTGTAGCCCACCAGCGGCCGAGCGGTAACGTCGCTGAACACTGGTAGTTCAGTCCGAGGTTCGAATTCCGCGAATGAGCTGGCTGCATGGGCGTTTTCGTGGTTTTCCCCATGTGTAACGTGTATACGAGCCAGTTCCCCTTAAAAAGGTCCTCCACGAAGGCATCCCTCCCTTAAGGCAGATAGCCCTTGAGTGCTTTGCCGTAATCTAATAAACCAAACCGAATCATATGTAACATCAGGCTATAAAGGGATGATATCCATTTGAAAAATTAAATAAATAATTATTTAAATATTGATAATTCTTAAATATTAATAATTTAAAATAATAAAATAATGCTTATCTATAAGAGCTAGTAAAGAAAGCAATCAAGCACCATGGAAAAAAATATAAAATATAAAATAAACGTGTTCAACATAGTAAATCGTCAACTGCATAAATGTAAAAGGAGTGCAAAAAAATATAAATATATGAAATAAAATTCTTAAAGGTAGTATACAAAAAATTATAGAGAATTTACATCTCTCGGTACATCGCTTGGAAGGGGTTGGTGCAACGAGAGAAGTTATTGGAATAATAAGATAATGACAAAATTTTCCAAAATTTTAAAACTACAAATAAACTCAAAACTACAAAAAACTACAAAACAGTTTATGCCCCAATTTGTGTTGCTTATATTTGTACGTATTAAAAAAATGTCTGGTCGGTCAGCTGTTTCCATATCGCATATTCGGCTCGAATTTTCCCTTTAATTTGTGTGCCTTCTTAGTAAGAAGTAGAGCATTGATATGATGAACTTAGAAAAGACTGACAAAATTAATGGCAACACTTGCACTGTATCAGAAATTCTAAGCCTATACTGCTTTTGTACGTTCTGCGATTCTGCTATAGAATTTTATGCGACGCAAGTGCCGAAGAAAGTGATGTTAATAATAAAGTTAAAAAGGAAAAAAAAAAAAAAAAAAGGTTATGTTCCGCAGGAGTGGGTCCAAAAGCCGATTGGTAAACTGCGAACTCAGCAAGGGCATAAATCACCGTAACAAACACTCCTTCGCAAACATGAAAATCTAAATTCTTTCACCCCCTCTTTTTTTTTAGTTAAGACTTTCAAGAGCTTGAACGAATTTTAATAAAAATATGAGTGAAAGCAACTCGACATTATTCTATATGGTTCGTTCAATTATTTAATAAAGTATTTTTAACATCTGAAATATTCAGCAGAAAAAAATGCGAGTACTTTGCATTTTTCAAAAAATGGAGAAAGAGAAGAGAAAAAAAGAAAATTTTTGATCTGATAATCCAGTTCGCATCTAATATAACAGATTATCTAATATAAATATATCGCATCTAATATAAATCTAATAGATTAATTTGATGATTTACAAATCTCGAAGAACAGTTTCTTGCACCTAGTGATATCTCATGTCGCTTGTTTCGTTCTTCTCTGTTCATTAAAAGTAAAGAAAAATTCTTAATTATACTTTTTCTAGACTCGATAACGCAAATTCGAAATTCTATGATGATTAGCTTGATCATTAGCAAGAATATCTGA
The DNA here is from genome assembly GCF_044657685.1 of Stegodyphus dumicola. Lineage (NCBI taxonomy): Eukaryota > Metazoa > Arthropoda > Arachnida > Araneae > Eresidae > Stegodyphus > Stegodyphus dumicola. The sequence goes on from NC_140768.1 coordinate 182,074,617, forward strand.
AAAAAATTAAACACAAAATTTAAAAAAAAAAAAAAAAAAAAAACGTCGAATTTTAAGGAAATGACTATGTAATATTCTTCTGTTATCCAAATTCGAATGTGCAAAACTTCAAGAAAATTCGCAGATTTGATATAAACAAGGAAGGTGAAAAATTAAACGAGCATGCCTAAAATTTCAAAATTCTTGTCAATTTACTTAAATTTCCTTGTTTTAATAAGAAATTGCTTTTCTTTTTAAAAAATTATATAAATTTCTAGTTGCAGCTCTCAGAAAACGTAGCTTTACCTCTTGAATATTTCTGAGTTTAACTTACAACTTCTATTATTATAAAATGCGGCTACTCCTATCATAGATTATCTTAAGTTATAAGGTATTTTCCCTCTCCTTCCGCCTTCGTAGTGTAACGATAGCAAACTCGGAACGTATTCGAGAGGTCCAGGGTTCGAGTCCCGGCGAGGGATTACATATTTTTCACGCTTCCTGCTTCAAAAAACCCTAATGAATCTACAGCTTGCGCCCGAACTAAACGGTGGTGGAATGCCCTTTAAAAGAGGGAGTATATAAGGTGTTTTCTCCCCTTCTTCCAGTATGCTTTTATGGTGTAGCGACAGCACACTCGACGCGTATTGAAGAGGTCTGGCGAGGACAGTGCACATTTTCTGTTCATTACTTAAATTAATGCCTTCAGTTCTGACAATACATACATAGTCATTGCATAGCATCCAAAACGAGAGAGTGTGAGAATTTTATTTATTACGCTTTTTTACTCTTATTCGCATATATATATATTTGCATTTCTGAATCATTAAATATTTTTTGAAGCAATAGCACTATCGTTAAATTTGTAGTTTAAATGTTTGTTAATTTTGTAATAAATTAATAAATTAATATTACACTCAACAGCATTCCCATTTTCGCCTAATTTTGAAAATAGTTTAACAGAAAATGTACTGACATTCGGCAGTACTGAACGCTAGTACTTTGATTTGGATTTGGTCCTGGACAGCGCGTTGGCAACATGGAAAAACTGTGATGTGAATGAAAAATGTGAATACGAGCCAAGTTCGCTTGAAAAGTCATCCAAGAAGGCCTCTGATCTTATGACCCAGCTAAATCCTCACAGTAGCAGCAATACAGCTCACTATAGTGTCAATATCTTTAGAATTTGCACGATATTCACCTTATTTTTTATATAAGTTTCCTTATATACCTACTGCCAAAGTATGAAAGAAAAAGGCTCAGATTTCGTACATGCGCAGTTAATTATTTAGTTAGAGTGCTCATAACTCATCGAATATACATCGTTTCGATTTCAAATTTTAATTTCTGTTTCTCTTGAATTTTATTATGATTCCTTTAAGTTTTATTAAATTTTATTTTAATTCTGCATCTTATAAACAATAAAACATAAGAAGAAAACTAGGATTTTTAAAAGAAATCTTTATATCTACGTTAGTACCCGTGTTATTTTTAAGAAAATGCATACGAACATTGCACAACGCATGTGGAATATTTTGAGAAAGTTTCAGGTCATTTTCTGGTTTTTATGATATAGGATTCGTCAAAAGTACTTTTCTCCCTCAGTCATTTTATTGTTGTGCGATAGGCTGCACAACAATATACTAAGTCTTTTTGTTATTGTATACTAAGTACACTCATAGTGAATTTTCAATGAAAAGTTGTACAGACATTAGGTATTTAAGAAGCACGTGACTTCGCCGGGAACCAAACCACAAACCTCTGGAATACCCGTTCAGCGTGCAGACCACCACACCACGATGGCATGCCAAAAAGGCGGGAGAAATACCTTATAAAGTGAATTTCCAAACATATTATTTATGTGGCTGCAGTTACCAAACAATTCATTAGCCACTTCTCTAGAAACTAGAAAAAAATGTCTAAAATATAAAGTTTCCAATGACCTTTGGCTATATAGTATACATATGCATATAATAATAGCAATAAAACAATGAAATTCATAATATTTTTAGAGACGGGAGAACTGCAGGATTCGTATTACCGAATAACAATATTAAAAGCAAAACGAAGTTGTCATGTATCTGGCAGCGGTGAGCCAATCAGCTGCCTGGCAGAGCCCAGCAAGTGAGAGGGACGACAGTTGCATGTTAGCCTCAGAGGAGGCAGGTTGTAGGTTAATTATGTTGTAGGAGCGAGGTAGTGCTCCGAGTTTGCCATTATTCTTTAAATGTTAATTTTTTTTACCATTATTCTTTGAAAGTTAATTTTTAATAAATGTTGGTGTCGTTTTCCTTATGGTGCCTTATTCATCCGTAAGGTCATTACAGCACGCTCTCTTTCGAGAACCAGAGCTAACGAAAGAAAAGGTGAGAAATTTTTGTTGTAACTTTAAGGAAAATTTCTTCTAAATATGTTTAAAGGAGTAGTTAAAAGTGATTTGATTTCGGTGTTGAAGGAACTAGGTGAAGAAGCCGATTCTAGTTTAAAAGTTGTAGAATTAAAAGATAAGCTTTTAAGTTCTAAAGAATATTTGAAAGATAAAGATTTTGTTATTGAATTTCTTAATACTACGGTTGAAGAAAGGAAAAAGTCAGAAGAAATTGTGAAATTGCGTTTAATGCAAATCGAAAGTAGCAACGAATCTAGTAATAACGTAGAAAATACACTTTCATTAGATAAGCTTTTGAAAGCTGTACAGGCATTATCGATTTCTGTACCTAAAAAGGGTGAAGCATGGAACTTATTTTTTGATTCCATAGAAAGGGCTTTTAAGCATAAGAACGTACCAAATGAGTTTAAGTCTCAAATTTTACTTAAACTGATAGGTGATAAATCTTCTAATATTCTAGTATATATTAAAGATGATGATTTGAAAGATTATGAAAAAATTAAATCTTTAATTCTTAAGGAATATGAACCATCGCCAATTATATGTTTAGAAAATTTTCGCCAAGCTCAAAGGTTGACGGGAGAAACTCATTTGCAGTTCGCCTCTCGTTTAAGATCATGTTGGATCCATTATTGTAAAAGTAGAAACGTCAATGATTTTGAGTCTTTAATTAACTTAATAATTTCTGACAAACTTTTTCAAACATTGGATAGTGATTTATCGTGCCATGTTGCAGTTCGACAAGGTGAAAGTTGGCTACGTCCAGAAGAACTAGCGAAGGAATGCGACACTTACTTCATCGCGAAAGGTAAATCTTTTGATGACATAAGAGGTGAAAAACGCGCTAATTTTCGTGATTCATACAACAAAAACTCTAAATATATTCCACCAGCGCTAAGAAAAGATTTAGTGGTAAATGAACAGAAACATTCGTTTAAACCGCGAGAATGTTATGTGTGTAGTAGCAGTTTACATTTGGCTAAGGATTGCCCGAACAGGCGAAATAAATTTGAGAGGTCCAATAAACAGAACGATAATATCCCGGTCAAACCGAAAGTTAACACTTCAACTAAACTGAAGGACAATGCGGTTGTTACAAATGTAAATTCTAAACATTTACAAAAACGCGAGTGTTCCGACGGAAAACTTAATTTTTATTCCTTGGAAAAGATTACTATTTACATTGCAGGGAAGCAAGTAGAAGCTATAAAAGATTCAGGTACGGAAATACCAATTTTGAACACTACATTAATTCCTGATTTAAAAATAGAAAGTAAGGGTAAAATCATTTTAAGTTCCGCATTAGGCGACGTCATAGAGGCAACGTTAGCAACTATTCCCATTTATTACGAAAAACCAAACAGTTGTCTATATTCGCGCGTAGAAGCTCTTTTCGCGTTGACAGATAAGCTAAATGTCCAATGTTTAATTACATCAGATGTATGGGATCGCATATTTGAAGACGAGAATGAATCAACAGTCTTCCCTGAAACGAAACTGGAAACTCATTACAAAAACAACTTGAGGTTGGCGGCGTTGAACTGTCAAATGTAAATCTTTTTTATAGTTCAGTTGGGAATCAGAATGATGAAAGACTAAACAGTTATTCGGAATCGAATAAATTTAAGGTCGATCAGAGAAACTGCCAAACGTTAATAAATTCTTTTAAGGACGCAGAATTAGGGAAGAATAATTTCTTTTTACAGGACGAATTATTATTTCATAAAGATAAAATTTATGGGGAAAACATACAACAGTTAGTTTGCCCGAGAATTATCGAAATAAAGTCCTTCAATTAGCTCATGATTCTATATTCGGAAATCATTTAGGTATGAGGAAAACTAAAGAAAGAATTAAGCTTTCATTTTATTGGCCGAACATATCCAAAGATGTAGAAAATTATTGTAGAATATGCGAAAGATGTCAATTAAAAAGTCCGGAAAGACAATCGGATAAAATTCCGATTACTCCTATTGTTCGCGCGCCATATCCCTTTCATACAGTAAATATAGATATTATTGGTGAAATTTCACCTCCTTCAGGAAGGAAACATAAATATTGTTTGTGTTTGATAGATAATCATTCAAAATGGCCAGAAGTCATACCTTTAAAAAGTCTTTCTGCTAAAGCTACTTGTGAGGCTCTTTTAGATATTTTTATGAGAACCGGTATTCCAGAAATAATTTGTAGCGATCAAGGCACTAATTTTACCTCACAATTAACTCAAGAATTCGAAAAAAGGTTAGGAACTCATCCTCGTTTTTCGACACCTGGTTACCCAGCATCAAACGGCTCAGTGGAAAAATGGAATCGGGTATTTAAACAAATGTTACATCATGTAATTCGCACAGATCCTGTTAATTGGGACAAGCACATACCTTATTTACTTTTTGCGTATCGTGAAGTTCCAAATTGCACTACCGGTGTATCTCCATTTATGCTTATGTACGGTCGTGAAGCTAGAGGTCCCTTAGCTGTGTTAAAATCATCATGGTCCGGTGAAATACCATTACCTCTTAATCTGAGTAATTCAGCAGTTGATTATCTACAAGAATTAAAGATAAATTTAGAGAAAGCATCTGAGCTCGCTTCTTTATCTGCCGCGGAAAAACAAGAAGCGTATGCATATTATTTTAACCGTCGCAAAAGTTTGAAAGAATTTAAAAATGGTGATCTAGTATATTTACTTATACCAGACTCTAGCAACAAGCTATATGCTAGGTGGACAGGTCCAGGTGAAATTGTTGAAAGAGTAAATCCTCATTCTTACAAAGTTAAATTACCCGATGGGAGTGTGAGGCATGTTCATGTGAACAGAATAAGAAAATTTTATGTTCGAGCACAAACTGTGGGAGTGATATTTGAAGATGATTCTGAGTTTGGGGAAATTCATACCACTCCAAATAAAGGAGATTGCGCAGTAACTAGAAGGAACATCGAGGTGGATATTAGTCATTTAGAGGATAGCAAACAAAAGGAATTACTCGAGCTCTTACTCAAGCACATCGCGTTATTTTCTGGGGAGATCCAAATAGCCAGCGTTGGTGAACATAGAATTCGGTTGTTACCTGAAGCTGAAAGAAAAAAGCCATATATCTATAAGATCCCAGAATCTTTGAAACCTGAAGTAGATAAACAGATCGAGGAATTGGAGAGCTTGGGTCTTATTGAGCCAAGTGAAGCTGAAATAGCATACCCGGTCGTATGTGTTGCCAAGAAAGACGGAAGTATGAGGTTATGTATTGATTTCAGGTTGTTGAATCAAGTAACCAAGCCTGTTGATTTTCCACTGGAGAATGTGACTGATCTAATCAATAAAATTGGACACGCGAATGTTATCACCTGTTTAGATGTCTTGAAAGGTTACTGGGAAATACCTTTAGAAGAAGAAAGTCGTGATTTAACATCATTCAAGACACGTCGTTCCCAATATCGTTGGAAAGTGATGCCTTGTGGATTAAAAAATGCAGCTTCTACTTTTCAGCGAGTGATGAATGATGCCTTAAGAAAACATAGTGATTTTTGCAAAGCATATATTGATGATATTGCTATCTTTTCACCAGATTGGAATTCGCATCTCAAACATTTAGATGCTGTGCTAACTACATTAAGTGATCTCAGGTTTACGGTGAACGTGAAGAAATGTGTTTTTGCACGTTCGGAAATAAAGTATTTAGGACATATAATAGGAGCTGGAAGACATCAACCTGATCCTGAAAAATTACAAGCCATTGAAATTATAAAAAGTCCTAAAACAAAGACTGCTCTAAAGAGTGCATTAGGCTTATTCAACTCTTATCGTGATTACATAAAGAATTATGCAGAAATAGCTCGCCCATTGACGGAGCTTACGAAAAAGAAAATTCCTGAGAGAATTCCATGGACTGATGTTGAGGAATCAGCATTTCAAGAAACGTCGACTGTGTGAAGCACCAAAACTGTACACTCCAAAACCAGAAAAACCTTACACCATACAGTGTGATGCTAGTTCATATGGTGTTGGTGCTTGCTTGTCACAACGAGACAGCAAAGGCAGTTTGCATCCTATCAGCTTTGCCAGTCAAAGACTTTCGAAAACTCAGCAGAACTGGTCAACTATTGAACGCGAGGCTTATGCCGTTGTGTGGTCATTAAAAAAGTTCGAGTGATGGGTGTTTGGATCGAATATCGAGCTGATCACAGACCATAATCCATTATTATATTTGTATAAGTCGGCACCGTATTCAGCCAAATTACAGAGGTGGGCAATGGCACTTCAGCGCTATAATATTCATATTTCTCATTGCCCTGGTGCACAATTAAAAAATGCAGATGGTCTTTCAAACTAGTGGGTGAATGAAATAGGTGTGAACTAAGTATGAACTAATATGTTTTAAAACTTTGCATTAGTTACTTTCTTTTGTTCCGGAATTGTACGAGAGCTACTTTCCATCTGTTTTGAAAATCAAATTACTGGTTTCCATTTAATATTGCATTATAATAGTGCGTTTTGAAATAGTATTGCATATATGTTTTATTACAGAACTCCGGTATTGTATCAAGCCATCTGTTCATCTGTTGTGAGATGAATGTTTATTGCATTTATTTCAAAGTATGTTATTACATCATGTATACATGTTCATATGTTTTGAATTAATTTGGTATGTGGAGTATACAATTTAAGTTTGTATTTGCTGGTTCAGTTTTCATATTCTGCTTCGCTTTGGCGTAGCACAATCTTACCGGGGGGGTGTCATGTATCTGGCAGCGGTGAGCCAATCAGCTGCCTGGCAGAGCCCAGCAAGTGAGAGGGACGACATTTGCATGTTAGCCTCAGAGGAGGCAGGTAGTAGGTTAATTATGTTGTAGGAGCGAGGTAGTGCTCCGAGTTTGCCATTATTCTTTAAATGTTAATTTTTTTTTACCATTATTCTTTGAAAGTTAATTTTTAATAAATGTTGGTGTCGTTTTCCTTATGGTGCCTTATTCATCCGTAAGGTCATTACAGAAGTGTTACATGTTTAGTATCATCTCACATGCCATGAAATATGCAATAGGAGAGCCATATATTTTAATTATTCAATGAACAGTTTAATAAAGTAATTAAAATAAATTAAATGAAGTTATTTTGTATTATTAAATTACAACCAATATTTGTTAGTTGTGTTCTAATAGGGCTATTTTACTTTCGCACACATTTTAAAGCATGGAAGCATGCGGAATTAAGTAAGCAGGCCAAAACTGAACAAAGTTTATTCCCAAGGTCTTTCAGTTGAAAATACTGCACTGTGTCCTCTAGAGTGTTTGCTTAAAAATTTTATGTTGCTCTGAGTGTGATATACTACATTCTTCGTGTTGAACCCACCAGTAACCGAGCGGTCAAATCGCTGAACATTGGTAGTTCTATTCCAGGAGAACGGGATGGCTGGTTTTCGTGGTTTTCCCTTTGTGTAACGTGCATACGGGTCATTTTACGTTAGAAAGTCCTCCCCGAAGGCATCCCTCCTCTCAGATAGATAGCCCTGATATGCTTTGCCATAATAAATTAAAATAAAAAATCATCCTGTTAGAACAGAAATAAACATATAAAAACATTAGGGGGGAAATTCATTTGTTCCATTTTACTTGCATATGAGTTCAAACTTATTTCAAAAGCTGAAACTAGGTTTGGCACACATTTACCCCGCAGTAAAAGTAACTTGGTCATATGACATTCGATCAAAGGTTTACAGCTCTCAGAATGTTTTCGTGGGATTCAAGTAAATAATAGTTCAAATTTGTATTAAAGCAAGTCTGTCTTCTGTCAACAAAATCCATCGCCATCCTTCTGTTGTTTGTCCAGATAACAGATATCCGTGATTGTTGGTAATGTCTTGACCAAGAGCGACACGCCTTCCGTTGGTGAAACGCTGTTTTCTTGAGATTAATTTCCAATAAAATGCATTTAGAACTGCCTAAAACGAGTTGTTCTATACATTAAACAAGTTTTGAAAATAAATATGTACTAACTATACTTTGTTATATCTACTATGAAAGGTACTACTTGAAAGGTAGCTTTCAGACACATAGTCTCATTTTGCAAAAGGAAACAAATAAGATTTTGCTAACAGTCTGCAATAAAAATTTTGCCCAAAGCATATCTAGTAATAAAAATGTTTCAATTTTTCGACGGGCCAGTAAAGAAAAAAAGTTTTAGTCTGAAAGTAGTTTTCCTCAGTAAAATTCGTTTAATCAGCCAAAAAAAAATCTTTAAACATTTAAAATTGCCTAAGATAACATTAATCAAAATTCTGGGGCAAATGGATATAAATATTAGAAAAAATTAATAAGCAAGGAAGCTTTTGGATACAAAAAAAAATCTAAAAGGCACTTTTTATGTCAGACAAATATTTGCATGTAGGTTTCACAATCCCACTTGCAGAAGTGCTAAAATTCACAATCTTTAATCTCTTGTGCACTCCTGCTCAAGAAATAAGCAACAAAGGCAAAACATGGAATAAAACGAAAACTATACGATGAAATTGACCCAAGAGGTTGTTAGACTATATAGCAAACAATAAAGCAAAGGCACACGAAAACGCGTGTATTACGACCATCACATCGCGACCATCACCATTTTAGTTCTGGTTTCATCAACAGATGGCGCCAGTAGCTTATCTCCTGTCCAGGCTTTCTTATCATTATATCTTATCTCGTTCATTTGCGCTTTTGCAGATGACGAGGAGGGTTCGGTAAAACCATCGAAACTAGTCCTGTGAAATTTGAAAATATAGCGTTGATTTTTGTTGTTTAACTTCTAAATTAATATTTGTTCGGCGTGTTATTGTATCTTAATTACTATATGTAGAAATTACAGCCAGCTTCCTCCCAAGCCGCTGTGACTTAGCCTAGCAAGGAAGAATCTGAACAGCCATTATCCGTCCAATTTTTTCTTATGTTCACCAGCGTGGATAGGCAGATATATCTCAGAATTTCAAGTTGTCCAGAATAAGTTTCTTCGCCTCACGGATAACACGGCTAACTTCCCGCAGTTTGTAAATTAGAAAAGGATGAGAGACTAGAAAGAGACTACTTCCTGTGCCCCTTCGCTTCGCATTTCCTTTGAAGAGAAAGCCCATTGTAAATTTCTTAACGAAGAGAAGCAAATTTTTCTTTGCAGACAAACTCACTCCAGTGCCATACAGATCACCTTATCACGATCTAGAGATTTTTCCCAGATGCGAAAATGCATACGTTTTTCTATCTCTTTTTCTGATTCTCTCCAGAAGTTGAATTAAGGAATCCGCACTTGTCAATCTCCATTAAGGGAGAATTTTCTGCGGCAACAGGAAAAAGCTATACAGTATATTGCAGCTAAATGCTAGTTAATAGACGAGTATCCGAATATCCGAGGCCATTATCAGATCACAAGCGTATGCTCCCTCACACCCCATGTAGTAGCCTGAAAGCTGCTGTGTTAGTCACATAATTGCATGTACCATCCGAGCGTAGATAAGGAGACAGTATTAATTAAAATAAAGAAATTAAAAAAACGTTTGGTTGCAATTTTGAGTCCTGCCTATGATAAAAATATGAATTTATTTTTACATTATTAATATCATATTGCCCAGCATCAGTCTGCATATCAATTTTTTTTTATTCGATTTGAATTAAAAGCAATGTATTTTTCGTACAGGAAAGAAATGTGTACTGAACTTTGAATGTAAAAGTATTGAACTCTAAATATGAAAAGAAAAGATTCAGAAGTAAAAATTATATTTCCAAAAATATAAGCAAACACTTACACTGAACATTATTTCTCTCAGGCGACCATCTTCACAGGAAATTAAAATCAACTAGAAGCGTGGGTATTCGTCTTAAAGAGGGTTCAATGTAGAATGTTCAACGAATAATACAAATGCTTTTTATTGAGTAGTTACCAGAGCAAGGACAAGGAAGCGGGTGAATAACTAAAAACTAACCAAATTAGCAATGAAAAGTCAGAAATTTCTCTTACAGGACATTATGATCTTTAACTTTGAAACATATCAAGATTTGTTGAACACATATTTAAAATAACTTAATTTTATTAACAGTATTTATAACAATCTGAAAGCATTACATTCATAGTACTGCTTTTATTCTCTATGTTATTTTTTTTCCAATGGCGGGCATTTGCCTGTAATGTCACTGGCCACTCGTAAGGCTAAAAGTTTAAATGCTGAATTGTTGCCGGAAGCTGCGAAGCTGCTTGGCCAGTCAGCTAAGTTGAGAGGCTCACAAAAGCAAAAATTCAAAAAAATCAGTAATAAATAGCGAAAATATACACATTATATAGAGAGGGATCCTTCAAAGTGTTCGTAAAAATACGTTCCATTTGACGGAGCAGTGAAGGAGACATGATGGGCACCTTGAGAGAAAGAAAAATAACTTAAGTTCGAAACATGGTTCCAAAGCAGGAGACTTGCTTTCTCAACGTTCAGACACGTTTGTGTGCAATAAGTGCGCAGGGAATGGACGAAGGTGTTCATCTTCGGGAAGTACCTTATAACTTAGGATAAAATATAAAATTGTTTTATTCTTTTTTCCAAGTGTTTCGAAAGCGTGTAGGGAAAATTCTAGTACATTTGAGATTCGATTTTTCGGTTTTATTTGAATTTTAATGTCTTAAAAATGAAAATTTAATTGAATCTTCTTTCGGCTTTTTATCTCAAATGAACTAGGAGAACGAAACATGTTTCTGAAACATATTAATCGACTTTTCTGATGCTTTAATTCTTTTCCCCCTGATGAGTTCTGTATTGGAGTTTCAGTAAAAGGAGATTAATTTTTACATTTTTGTAATTTTCTATATTTTCCCAATCGCATTTTCATTTTTCGAGTTTGTTCTACTATGAATTTTTATTTTTATTTGTTTATACATTGTGTTAAGCCTCTTATACATGGTTGCAATTATTAATATTGTTGAGGAATTGCCTTGCTTTGATTCCATATATATATATAATGACCGCTGTTCTAGATATTATAAATTGTAATTAAAATGATTTGTGCAAAGGCGTCTGCTAATTCAAACTGAATTACTGAATTCAGATGTAAATAATTTCAAAAGCAGATGATTGCTAATGCAAATAAATGTTCACGTTCCCCCTGAGACGCTCAATTTGCGTTCAGCTGAAAATTCAGTTTAAAATGCAATGTCGGAATAAAATGGGGCAGAATTTTAAACTCTTTCTTAAATACCATGATAATTTAATTAAAACAATTATAACTGCATGAATGGTATCAGTGTATATACTCTATTTGAATGCCGTAACAACTTCCCCCCCCATTAGCTAGTACAGTTACGCAAGCAACCAATAAACTATCGGCGACAAACAGACACTTAAGCCGCATATAATAAAGATATATGTAAGATTAAAAAACTGTGCAAGATAAAAAAATACGGGAATCAGCTTTATAATTAAATTTAGTAATAGCTTCTTAATGCTTCATTTTTTTTTAAATTTGGGTATTTCTTCTCTATTCTAAAAAAAATTAGTAAAATTTCTGGACTGCGTCGTTTCTAGATAAATGTAAGCATAAGCTTGTGTAACGCTATGACCTTCGTCTTTGTGACCTTCCATACTGGATAACTGCTCAGTTTAGCTTTCTTTGTTGCTGCTTGAACGCCATTTCACTGTGCTCTCTTCCTATCGCAATAGTATTCAAAAGTATAAATGTGCTGGAAGTAGGCGCAATTAAAGTGCCAGGTGAATTGTGGCCAAAAATGTGAATTTAAATAAAAATGCAAATTAATCTGCCTCGACTGCCAAGTTTCCTATTCATTATGCATCAGCATTCTACGCAATCAAAATTCTTCCTCTTCAATATGGATCTACGATATATTCTCCCGATATGATGCGCAATCAGTATTTCTACGTTTCTGCATCGCAGTATTCCTTCAAGAGTACTTCTAAATTTGTTTTTATTATATTTTTAGTCTATACAACAGACAGCCATCGTCAATCTGTTACAACTTATTCTAAGTCATTTTATCCCAATGAGCTTTTTACCAGAACATTTACATTTTTTTAAAAATGTAATTGCGATAGGAAGAGATCACAGAGAAATGGCGTTCAAGCAACGACAGTGAAAGAAGCTAAGCTGCGCAGTTATCTAATATGAAAGCTCACCCAGAGGAAGGTTTTGATTTAGGTTAAAAAAGTTTCAGTTTTCGAAATTTTGAGTTTAGGTCCTGAATCAGCTACGTCACAGCGTTACCCAAGCTCTGGATTAGATTTACCTAGAAATGACGCAAGCCAGAAACGTTATTAATTTTTTAGAATATATATATTGTTGCGTTTTTCTCTGCTTCTGACACCAGTTGTTGTGTTATTTTCTTCCTCTTCTTTACGTACGGGTTCGTGTGGATTTGGAGTGAATAACGACGACACTTGATGAAGTATCGAAACACACTTTATTAGCCAGTAATTGTCAGGACAGCTCCTAAACACGTTTTACAGTCGTCGATGAACTACTATAAACACGCTGACACGATCAGCGACACAGCCTTCAGGTTATCAGGCTATCACGATGGAGACAGCTTCACTGCAAAGCACCAGAGTACAGCTCCCGACTCTGCTCGGTCGTTCTCGGAACTCCAAGTACTCTCGAGACTCTCCACGCTACAACTCACGATGCACTCCAGGACACACAGAGCACGGCTGCCGACTCTTCGGTTCAGTCGTTCCCGGAGCTCAACATGCTCTCTCGACGATGCACTAACCGCGATACACTAAGAGACTCCTTTCGTGAACTCGACGACCCACTCGGCACTCGCTGCCCGGCTGTCAACTCGATCGAGTCCGCAGGGATTGACTCGCTAGTCGAGACACGAACTCGATATTAACTATCTCGCACTCCAGACGAGGCACTCTCACTCGCGCTCTCGACGATGCACACTCTGAGAACTGACTGCGGACCAGCAGGATTTATGTAGCTTTCGGCTTGTGTTCGAGAACATTCTGGGCTAAACCGGTATGAATTCGTTCCAGAAGTTTCTCCATCCGTCCATGGCATATCGCCAATTTTCTCGCCAAATATCGCCAAAAGGGCGATTTCTCGCCAAATGTGGCAACACTGCTTTTTTTGCCATTTTATGGCAACCCTAAACAGCTTTGCGGGGAAGCTATCTTATCGCGCCTGTCTATTTCGTAACACTATATATATTTCATAGTTTAATGCATAGAAGAAAACACTGGAACTTTTAACAGCTTCGATATCCGTCATGGCTGAGGGTTGAATGCGTACAGACGAAGATGATGAAATTAGGTTTTCACAAATCACCAGTCTTTATTTTCACACATATCCAATCAGTTTGGCAGACATTTATTCAGTCTAATTGAATACGTTAAGTTCTATGTACATCGGTTTTAAAAGTACGACGTAAGCATTTTGGACGGTACAGCATAAGCGCCGCAGAGTTCTTTGCAGGGTGGAAGCTAGGGAAACATGGACCTCTATGTAGGGAAAGGAATGACGTAGTTTCACGGTGGAGGCCCTTGCGCCAAAGTGCCTAGGCCGAAGGCCCTACTCCTGATCGAACACTTGTGTATCTTTTAATGATGTCAAAACATAAAATTAAAGAGTTGGCTTCCTGAAAACGGACTGATGAAGACAGTCAAACAGCTGATGAAGACAGTCAAACAGCTTACTTTGACAGAGATTTTCAGCTAACAATGACTTTCAGCACTTGCAAGTACTTTACAGTACGCTATATAACACGTACGTAAAAGTGTTGCCTTTTCATTTTAATTAATTAAAACCTTTTTCTTTAAAAATAGTTCTTTCTCTCATTTTCAACATACAGTCCATGCAGTAATTAATTAAAGTGTACGTAGACCCTTTCTTCGGAAAAAAATCCAACTATCCGACTTTTTATTACCCGAATGGGGTCTGGTCCCAATTGATTCGTGTAATGACCTTGCGGATTAATAAGGCACCATGAGGAAAACGACACCAACATTTATTAAAAATTAACTTTCAAAGAATAATGAAAAAAAAAATTAACATTTAAAGAATAAAGGCAAACTCGGAGCACTACCTCGCTCCTACAACATAATTAACCTACAACCTGCCTCCTCTGAGGCTAACATGCAACTGTCGTCCCTCTCACTTGCTGGGCTCTGCCAGGCAGCTGATTGGCTCACCACTGCCAGATACATGACACCCCCCCCCGGTAAGATTGTGCTACGCCAAAGCGAAGCAGAATCTGAAAACTGAACCAGCAAATACAAACTTAAATTGTATACTCCGCATACCAAATTAATTCAAAATATAGGAACATGTATACATGACATAATAACATACTTTGAAATAAATGCAATAAACATTCATCTCACAACAGATGAACAGATGGCTTGATACAATACCGGAGTTCTGTAATGAAACATATATGCAATACTATTTCAAAACACACTATTATAATGCAATATTAAATGGAAACCAGTAATTTGATTTTCAAAACAGATGGAAAGTAGCTCTCGTACAATTCCGGAACAAAAGAAAGTAACTAATGCAAAGTTTTAAAACATATTAGTTCATACTTAGTTCAGACCTATTTCATTCACCCACTAGTCTTGAAAGACCATCTGCATTTTTTAATTGTTCACCAGGGCATTGAGAAATATGAATATTATAGCGCTGAAGTGCCATTGCCCACCTCTGTAATTTGGCTGAATGCGGTGCCGACTTATACAAATATAATAATGGATTATGGTCTGTGATCAGCTCGATATTCGATCCAAACACCCAACACTCGAACTTTTTTAATGACCACACAACGGCATAAGCCTCGCGTTCAATAGTTGACCAGTTCTGATGAGTTTTTGAAAGTTTTTGACTGGCAAATCCCATAGGATGCAAACTGCCTTTGCTGTCTCGTTGTGACAAGCAAGCACCAACACCATATGAACTAGCATCACACTGTATGGTGTAAGGTTTTTCTGGTTCTGGAGTGTACAGTTTTGGTGCTTCACACAGTCGACGTTTCAGTTCTTTAAATGCTGATTCCTCAACATCAGTCCATGGAATTATCTCAGGAATTTTCTTTTTTGTAAGCTCCGTCAATGGGCGAGCTATTTCTGCATAATTCTTTATGTAATCACGATAATAGTTGAATAAGCCTAATGCACTCTTTAGAGCAGTCTTTGTTTTAGGACTTTTTATAATTTCAATGGCTTGTAATTTTTCAGGATCAGGTTGATGTCTTCCAGCTCCTATTATATGTCCTAAATACTTTATCTCCGAACGTGCAAAAACACATTTCTTTACGTTCACCGTAAACCTGAGATCACTTAATGTAGTTAGCACAGCATCTAAATGTTTCAGATGCGAATTCCAATCTGGTGAAAAGATAGCAATATCATTAATATATGCTTTGCAAAAATCACTATGTTTTCTTAAGGCATCATTCATCACTCGCTGAAAAGTAGAAGCTGCATTTTTTAATCCAAAAGGCATCACTTTCCAACGATATTGGGAACGATGTGTCTTGAATGATGTTAAATCACGACTTTCTTCTTCTAAAGGTATTTCCCAGTAACCTTTCAAGACATCTAAACAGGTGATAACATTCGCGTGTCCAATTTTATTGATTAGATCAGTCACATTCTCCATTGGAAAATCAACAGGCTTGGTTACTTGATTCAACAACCTGAAATCAATACATAAACGCATACTTCCGTCTTTCTTGGCAACACATACGACCGGGTATGCTATTTCAGCTTCACTTGGCTCAATAAGACCCAAGCTCTCCAATTCCTCGATCTGTTTATCTACTTCAGGTTTCAAAGATTCTGGGATCTTATAGATATATGGCTTTTTTCTTTCAGCTCCAGGTAACAATCGAATTCTATGTTCACCAACTCTGGCTATTTGGATCTCCCCAGAAAATAACGCGATGTGCTTGAATAAGAGCTCGTGTAATTCCTTTTGTTTGCTATCCTCTAAATGACTAATATCCACCTCGATGTTCCTTCTAGTTACTGCGCAATCTCCTTTATTTGGAGTGGTATGAATTTCCCCAAACTCAGAATCATCTTCAAATATCACTCCCACAGTTTGTGCTCGAACATAAAATTTTCTTATTCTGTTCACATGAACATGCCACACACTCCCATCGGGTAATTTAACTTTGTAAGAATGAGGATTTACTCTTTCAACAATTTCACCTGGACCTGTCCACCTAGCATATAGCTTGTTGCTAGAGTCTGGTATAAGTAAATATACTAGATCACCATTTTTAAATTCTTTCAAACTTTTGCGACGGTTAAAATAATATGCATAAGCTTCTTGTTTTTCCACGGCAGATAAAGAAGCGAGCTCAGATGCTTTCTCTAAATTTATCTTTAATTCTTGTAGATAATCAACTGCTGAATTACTCAGATTAAGAGGTAATGGTATTTCACCGGACCATGATGATTTTAACACAGCTAAGGGACCTCTAGCTTCACGACCGTACATAAGCATAAATGGAGATACACCGGTAGTGCAATTTGGAACTTCACGATACGCAAAAAGTAAATAAGGTATGTGCTTGTCCCAATTAACAGGATCTGTGCGAATTACATGATGTAACATTTGTTTAAATACCCGATTCCATTTTTCCACTGAGCCGTTTGATGCTGGGTAACCAGGTGTCGAAAAACGAGGATGAGTTCCTAACCTTTTTTCGAATTCTTGAGTTAATTGTGAGGTAAAATTAGTGCCTTGATCGCTACAAATGGTTGATCTTTACAATATGGTAACTGGTAGTTTGGCGACATTTTGGAGGCGATAAAGGTTACTACCTGGGACTTTGGTAATAATGTGAGCAGTACTCAGTTCCGATTAAGCATTATTTTGTGTGAGGGAAATGAGAGATCATGGGATATGTCATGTGATATTAATGGACGAATTACGGTTCTTTAATCGGAAAAGGGGGGAAATCGAGAAAAAATCTGGAAATTTTGTATTTGGTTTATTCTGTGTTGTGTGAAACAGTGTTCGTGAATTTTTGGATCCCATGCCCGTAACTAAAGAAAAGTTTATCGGACACGTAATCCAGATTCTGAAGAAGATTAGGTAAGTTAGTATTTTTAATTATTTGAGGATATTATTTTTATGCATTGTTCTAAATGTAAGGTGGAAGTAAAGGAATTTGGTATTATTGGGAAAATTGTTATTAGCAATGATTTAGTTTAAAGTAATTAGAATTGTAAGGAAATTTTTATTAATTTAATGTATGTGCTCATTTATATTTTAAGTAGTGTTTTTGAATTTAATTATATTTTAATTAAATGATAGTTATTTTGTGAATTTTATGTTTGTAGGAATTTGGTATACGTTTCAGCTGAAGTAAACGTGCATGGAAATAATTTAAATATCTGACACTAAGTATTTGTAATGGTTGCGGTATGAATTCGTTGGTGACGTTTATAATATAATAGATGATTTAGAGGTAAAAGTTTTTGGATATTTTATTTATTTTATATGTGGAAATGTTCATATTTGGAAAGGGTAAATACTTTTTCGCGATCAGGTAATTTCATATATGTTCTTTTTACCGGGTTTAAAGATTGAGAAAATTGTCATGTATTTTCGTGAAATTTTTCTAATTTATGAGAAAAAAGCCGTGTACATGGATATAGTGAAGAGTGTGCGCAATGCCATTTTTGTGCAATTCTGGGATGTTTTTTTAAGTAAAAATAAGTCGACGTGTACATGGTTTAGTGATATTTTAATTAAATGATAGTTATTTTGTGAATTTTATGTTTGTAGGAATTTGGTACACGTTTAAGTTGAAATAAACGTGCATGGAAATAATTTAAATATTTGATACTAAGTATTTGTAATGCTTGCGGTATGAATTCGTTGGTGATGTGTATAATGTAATAGATGATTTAGAGGTAAAAGATTTTGGATATTTTATTTATTTTATATGTGGAAATGTTCATATTTGGAAAGGGTAAATACTTTTTCGCGATCAGGTAATTTCATATATGTTCTTTTTACCGGGTTTAAAGATTGAGAAAATTGTCATGTATTTTCGTGAAATTTTTCTAATTTATGAGAAAAAAGCCGTGTACATGGATATAGTGAAGAGTGTGCGCAATGCCATTTTTGTGCAATTCTGGGATGTTTTTTTAAGTAAAAATAAGTCGACGTGTACATGGTTTAGTGATATTTTAATTAAATGATAGTTATTTTGTGAATTTTATGTTTGTAGGAATTTGGTACACGTTTAAGTTGAAGTAAACGTGCATGGAAATAATTTAAATATTTGATACTAAGTATTTGTAATGCTTGCGGTATGAATTCGTTGGTGATGTGTATAATGTAATAGATGATTTAGAGGTAAAAGATTTTGGATATTTTATTTATTTTATATGTGGAAATGTTCATATTTGGAAAGGGTAAATACTTTTTCGCGATCAGGTAATTTCATATATGTTCTTTTTACCGGGTTTAAAGATTGAGAAAATTGTCATGTATTTTCGTGAAATTTTTCTAATTTACGAGAAAAAAGCAGTGTACATGGATATAGTGAAGAGTGTGCGCAATGCCATTTTTGTGCAATTCTGGGATGTTTTTTTAAGTAAAAATAAGTCGGCGTGTACATGGTTTATGTGTATGTGTTATTTTGAAAAACGCGTAAGGAGTATGGTATTGTGCACTTTTTCCCAATTTTGCAGTGAATATTTGTCATGATTAAGCAGTTTTGTTAGATAAAATTTCTAGCATAAGTGTAATTCGGCTAGTACATTGTTGGAAGAAGTGTTCAGTAGATAAAAAGAAAAGAAACATGTCTACTTCGTGAAGACAAAATGGCGGCGGGAAAAAAAAATAGAGGGTTGCTGTAGGAGAGTTGGTCGCCAAATTTTCGCCGAAAAAACGCCAAGTTACCATAATGTAAAGATCAACCGACTTTTTAAAGGTATGACTTCTGGACATTTTGAATGATTATCTATCAAACACAAACAATATTTATGTTTCCTTCCTGAAGGAGGTGAAATTTCACCAATAATATCTATATTTACTGTATGAAAGGGATATGGCGCGCGAACAATCGGAATTTTATCCGATTGTCTTTCCGGACTTTTTAATTGACATCTTTCGCATGTTCTACAATAATTTTCTACATCTTTGGATATGTTCGGCCAATAAAATGAAAGCTTAATTCTTTCTTTAGTTTTCCTCATACCTAAATGATTTCCGAATATGGAATCATGAGCTAATTGAAGGACTTTATTTCGATAATTCTCGGGCAAAACTAACTGTTGTATGTTTTCCCCACAAATTTTTTCTTTATGAAATAATAATTCGTCCTGTAAAAAGAAATTATTCTTTCCTACTTCTGCATCCTTAAAAGAATTTATTAACGTTTGGCAGTTTCTCTGATCGACCTTAAATTTATTCGATTCCGAATAACTATTTAGTCTTTCATCATTCTGATTCGCAACTGAGCTATAAAAAAGATTTACATTTGACAGTTCAACGGCGCCAACCTCAAGTTCTTTTTGTTTATGAGTTTCCGGTTTCGTCTCGGGGAAGACTGTTGATTCATTCTCGTCTTCAAATATGCGATCCCATACATCTGGTGTAATTAAACATTAGACATTTAGCTTATCTGTCAACGCGAAAAGAGCTTCTACGCGCGAATATAGACAACTGTTTGGTTTTTTGTAATAAATGGGAATAGTTGCTAACGTTGCCTCTATGACGTCGCCAAATGCGGAACTTAAAATGATTTTACCCTTACTTTCTATTTTTAAATCAGGAATTAATGTAGTGTTCAAAATTGGTATTTCCGTACCAGAATCTTTTATAGCTTCTACTTGCTTCCCTGCAATGTAAATAGTAATCTTTTCCAAGGAATAAAAATTAAGTTTTCCGTCGGAACACTCGGGTTTTTGTAAATGTTTAGAATTTACATTTGTAACAACCGCATTGTCCTTCGGTTTAGTTGAAGTGTTAACTTTCGGTTTGACCGGGAAATTATCGTTCTGTTTATTGGACCTCTCAAATTTATTTCGCCTGTTCAGGCAATCCTTAGCCAAATGTAAACTGCTACTACACACATAACATTCTCGCGGTTTAAACGAATGTTTCTGTTCATTTACCACTAAATCTTTTCTTAGCGCTGGTGGAATATATTTAGAGTTTTTGTTGTATGAATCACGAAAATTAGCGCGTTTTTCACCTCTTATGTCATCAAAAGATTTACCTTTTGCGATGAAATAAGTGTCGCATTCCTTCGCTAGTTCTTCTGGACGTAGCCAACTTTCACCTTGTCGAACTGCAACATGGCACGATAAATCACTATCCAATGTTTGAAAAAGTTTGTCAGAAATTATTAAGTTAATTAAAGACTCAAAATCATTGACGTTTCTACTTTTACAATAATGGATCCAACATGATCTTAAACGAGAGGCGAACTGCAAATGAGTTTCTCCCGTTAACCTTTGAGCTTGGTGAAAATTTTCTAAACATATAATTGGCGATGGTTCATATTCCTTAAGAATTAAAGATTTAATTTTTTCATAATCTTTCAAATCATCATCTTTAATATATACTAGAATATTAGAAGATTTATCACCTATCAGTTTAAGTAAAATTTGAGACTTAAACTCATTTGGTACGTTCTTATGCTTAAAAGCCCTTTCTATGGAATCAAAAAATAAGTTCCATGCTTCACCCTTTTTAGGTACAGAAATCGATAATGCCTGTACAGCTTTCAAAAGCTTATCTAATGAAAGTGTATTTTCTACGTTATTACTAGATTCGTTGCTACTTTCGATTTGCATTAAACGCAATTTCACAATTTCTTCTGACTTTTTCCTTTCTTCAACCGTAGTATTAAGAAATTCAATAACAAAATCTTTATCTTTCAAATATTCTTTAGAACTTAAAAGCTTATCTTTTAATTCTACAACTTTTAAACTAGAATCGGCTTCTTCACCTAGTTCCTTCAACACCGAAATCAAATCACTTTTAACTACTCCTTTAAACATATTTAGAAGAAATTTTCCTTAAAGTTACAACAAAAATTTCTCACCTTTTCTTTCGTTAGCTCTGGTTCTCGAAAGAGAGCGTGCTGTAATGACCTTACGGATGAATAAGGCACCATAAGGAAAACGACACCAACATTTATTAAAAATTAACTTTCAAAGAATAATGGTAAAAAAAATTAACATTTAAAGAATAATGGCAAACTCGGAGCACTACCTCGCTCCTACAACATAATTAACCTACAACCTGCCTCCTCTGAGGCTAACATGTAACTGTCCTCTCTCTCACTTGCTGGGCTCTGCCAGGCAGCTGATTGGCTCACCGCTGCCAGATACATGACAATTCGGATAACTAGAGTTCTACTGTATTAGTAAAAAAAAAAAAAAAAAGCCATAGAACATAGGACTCATTATTTAAAATTTGCTAAGAAGAATTTTCAGAATCAGGAATACATCTTAAAATAGTATAAGTTGTAAATTTCGCTTAAGCATAGTGAAAGGATTATTTATTAATCTCTGTTAAAGCTAAAGAAAAGGCAAAAAGCAAAAAAGCTGTAAAATGTAAAAATGTATTGCACTTTAACAGAATTCGAATTAGACATGGACAAATGTTAAGATAATTTTAAGAGAGCCGAACTGTTTCAATATGAAAATTACATTTTGTTTACATCAGTTATAGAATTAATGGCGTAAATTAAATTATTGTGAATTTTGAAGCGTTAATAAATTAACTGTGGAGGAAAATTACTGAAAATTTTGCTACTGAAAAAATACTAAAAACAAAATCCTAGCTTGTATTAAAGAACGGGATGTTTTTCTGTTGTAGGACAACACATGCCGAAAATTTTTCTACATGTCGGATACCGATTTCAAAACTCAGTTATAAATCGATATTCCTAGAATTCAAAACTCAAATAACGTACAAAGTTTTAAAACAATATTCTTTGTAACAGTAATAACTGTAACGTTTATATTATAGAACATCTAACTACGTATATGAACACAACTCTCTCGTTAAACTCGCAAACATTAGAATACACTTTTAGTTGCCAGATTCAGAATCACAAAGTTACAAACAATAAGTAACTGAAGTTATACTGAAAATATTTAGAAATAATAAAATAAAATAAAAAATTAAATATAACATAAATTTAACACTCAGTGCATAAATTTAACATTCAGTTTTCTACGCTACTTGTGCCAGCACTGCCTATCAACCACCGTTAAATTAAATGAGTTATCATCTATTATATTAGTATTCTTAGTTGCAAGGTAAGAAACGCGGTTACTCGATAGGCATCAAAACCAAAAGCTGTTAAAGTATTCTATCTGATAAAAATAAAAACAAAATCGAAGTAAATGTGTTATTGAAAGATACGGCATCAAATGATTAATCACTGAACAGGAGCGAAAATAATAGCATTCTGAAGCTCTTAGTACCGTTTCGTCCTCTTCCGATTCATCTTGAACTCAAAATCAACTCAAAACAGTGCCGATCGTTTGCTGCAACGACCACCTGCTTTCGGCAGTTAAAAGGTTTAGACGAGATGGCCCTTTCTGCTTTGACGTGACTTGGCTTGCGATTGCTAATATTCAATATGGAGGTCACGGGAATTGCAGCAGGAGGTCGCCAAAAATTTTAGCAGTTTTGATATTTCTTTAAGTTTATAATAATTTTACACTTACCAAATATTTTTACACAATGTGTCTGAAAATAGATAAAGATAAGACAATACAGACAAAGAAAAAACGAAAACGTTTCGACGCATTTTTTTTTTTTTTTTTATAATATAAACGTTCATTTTACTTCCTTTGCACGTGACGCTGTCATTTTGTCTGTTACTTATTTAACATTTTCACATTGTTCTATGTCTGAAAATTAGAAATTAAAGTTAATGACCTAAAACTGCAATAGTATATTACAGTACAAGTAAAAAATTTGACAGTTTCACTCACGCGTGAGTCTGATATGCGCAATGCTTACAAACTGATATGATATGAGAAATGCCACAAAATTTTCGTAAACATTATGGGGGCCCTGAGATCGCGACTGAGAAAAGTTTAAGAAGCCCTGCTTTATGCAATTTATTCTAACGGAATAATGAGCTGCAAGCATGTTCAAAACATGTATTTGATGAATCCATTTACAATTTTCTGACATGGTGCCCATTTTTTCAGTTTCACTTACCTTTAAAGAACTAATAATATACTAATAATATGTTTCACTACTATGAATAATATAATGTAGCAAATATATAACTAGGAATAATATGCATATTTTATTAAAAAAATGTAGTGAGTTCTTTTTAAATGAGACCACCCACTGACTGCTTTCTAGAATTTTGGAGCTTTGTGGACGTGGCAGACTTTAGCAGTACCAATGTGTATAGTGTTACGAAATTTACAGGCGCGGTAAGATGGCTTCCCCGCAAAGCAGTTTTAGGGTTGCCATAAAATGGCAAGGGAAAGCATGGTTACCATATTTGGCGACAAAATTGGCGATATACCATGGACGGATGGAGAATCTGGAACGAGTTCTTACAGTACTTCCTACATACAAAGCCACGGCACGGCTGACACTACGACACTAAAGTCGACCTTATCTACAGAAAGCATGGTTGCCACATGAAGCCACTTATCGCTGTTATTCCCTTAAGACGAGAGAAAATGAAACGTAGTCTCCCCCTTGCAGAAGGCTTACATCATTTGGATTTAAATAAATAAATATGTATATCCGATTTGCCCTTCATCGACTGCACTTCCTAATTTCAAATACGTAGCTTAACTTTTCTTAAATAATTTTACACTTAAAGTAATAGAACAGAAATTGAATTAACATACTTCAGATGGTGGTAATAAAATACATGTTTAAGATCTGGCTGTTGCTGGTTTGTTTTTTGAATATATATATTTTACTAAATATCCTTTTCCTTAATAAAAAGGCAACAATTATGCATAATGACAAGTTAACAATTGATTAAAACTAAAAATCCCTAATCCTAAATTTATTAACCATGTTTTATTTTTGCGATATCAGTTTTTAACAACATTTGCTATTTACACATATTTGTTTAGTAATTTTCCGGTTTTGATCTTGTTCACTTTACTGTAGGATTGAATTTCGTAACATATTGTTACGAATTTGGTATTTAAAAAGCTAATGTTAGTTCAATTATAAATTAATTGGTTTTATTTCCCGCGCAATCCAGCGCGTGACGAATATTAAAAGAAGAAAGCTAAGCCGGAAAATTAAAAATACAAGAGCGCGTGCATTAAATAAATAAATATCTCTTTTTGATTTCGAGCAAGTACTGGAAAATTCTAGCGCGTGATTTTAAAATCTTATAAAAGGAGGAAAACATCTCAGTTTGTAGTAGTTGCTTAGTTTGTTGTTGTTTAGAAAACTGATCTTGTTGATTGTAGCGAATTCGCAGATTAGCGTTCTTTAGCTGTTTTGAATTACGTTCTATTGGACATTTGAGTAGTTAAAAGAAAACTACTGTGAGATATTGTAATACCACATGATAATTTGAGAAAATTTAAGCATTTTTGTCGTGATAATAATAAATTTTTGTTCAATTTTCATCGGACTTGTGCATTCATTTCATAACGAACCCGTACGCACGCAACAATTTTTGGTGTCAGGAGTCTATTTCCGTCTATTTCTTGTGGACAAAAGAATGCGAAGATGCATTCAACAACTTAAAGGAGGCTTTAACATCTGCACCAATCCTGACGTATCCTCAGCTCGACCGACCATTTATTCTCGACACCGACGCGAGCAATGAAAGTGTCGGTGCTGTTTTGTCCCAAGAAATAGACGGCCAAAAGACGTGTAGTGGCGTACTGGAGCAAGTGCCTGTCTAAACCGGAGAGGAATTATTGTGTCACCAGGAAAGAGTTGCTCGCCATAGTCAAAGCTGTAGAACAGTTCCATCACTATCTATACGGCAGAAAATTCCTGCTCCGCACCGATCATGCATCATTGACCTGGCTTTTAAATTTCAAGAATCCTGAGGGTCAAATAGCCAGGTGGATACAGAGACTCCAAGAATATGACATCACTATCCGTCATCGTAAGGGATCATCACACGGAAACGCCGACGCCCTGTCTAGAAGACCTTGCCAAGAAAGCTGCCGATATTGTTCCAGGGTGGAAGCGAAATACGAACTGCTGACTCCGGTCGCAAGACAAATTACAACATCAACATCGGCTGATCGAGAACCGTGGAATGATGTTGAAGTCAGGAAAGACCAGCTGGAAGACCGCGACATTAAACCCATAATTGATTTAATGGAGTCATCAACCAGAAAACCTACCTGGCAGGACATTTCTATCTGTAGTCCTACAACCAAACAGTATTGGGCACTCTGGGATTCACTTCACATTCGAAACGGCGTCTTATACCGGAAATTCGAATCGGATGATGGAAAGACGTTCCGATGGCAACTGATACTTCCAAGATCCCGGATTCCTGATGTCCTTAAAGAACTACATAACAGCCCTACAGGAGGTCACTTTGGAATTATGAAAACCTTACAGAGAGTTCGTGAGCGCTTTTACTGGAATAATGCAAAGGATGATGTGCAAAAGTGGTGCCGATCTTGCGATTCCTGTGCAGGTCGGAAAGGACCGAGGAAACGCAGCCGAGGCAAGCTGCAACGTTACAACGTAGGTGCGCCGTTTGAACGTATCGCCTTTGACATCTTGGGACCTCTGCCACGAACTGCTGATGGCAACAACTACATACTCGTTGTCATTGATTACTTCAGTAGCTGAGGTAATGATACAGCACTGGATTTGTATTTCAAGTGGCCTGAAGCTTATCCTATTCCTGATTAAGAGGCTGTCACAGTAGCTGAGGTAATGATACAGCACTGGATTTCCAGGTTCGGAGTGCCTCTTCAGTTACATTCCGATCAGGGAAGGAATTTTGCCTCGGCGGAAATCAAAGAACTATGCAAACTACTCAGCATTGACAAAACTCAAACGACGCCATTACATCCTCAGTCGGACGGCATGGTAGAGAGGTTCAATCGAACCATCCTTAATAACCTCTCATTAGTGGTTTCCAGAAACCAACAGGACTGGGACAAGAAATTACCACTCTTTTTACTGGCTTACCGCAGTGCTGTCCACGAGACTACCGGCTATTCTCCATCACAGATGCTCTTCGGTCGTGACCTTCGTCTGCCTTGTGATCTCTTGTTTGGTCGCCCTCCGGATGCTCCTTCATCGCCTGAGGCATATATTCAAGATCTCCAGGCCCGGTTTGAAGTGATGCACAACTTTGCACGAGAGCGAGTCAACTTGGCGACGGAGAAGATGAAGACCCGATACGACAAAAGAACTACTGAACATCAATTCCACGAAGGAGACAAGGTGTGGTTGTGGAATCCGACTCGACGGAAGGACTCTGTCCGAAATTACAGTCACCTTGGGATGGTCCGTACACAGTCCTAAACAGGCTGAATGACGTCGTGGTTCGGATTCGTAAGTCTTCGAACTCTAAACCTAAAGTCGTTCATTACGACAGGTTAGCACATTACTATGGCCATAGTACGTAATGTAAATAATTGTAAATAGTGTAAGACCATGGTCCCTTTTGCTTCTAAATGTGTATTTAGTATTTGATTTGTATTTTGCATTTGATTTGTATTTTGTATTTGATTTGTTTTATTTATTGCATTTATTGTTCATGTTGTTTATTATTGAAATGTAATGCTTATTATTGTATTCATGCTTTAGTTGTAAGTTTGGCTTCCTGTCCAGGGATTGTACTGCCTGGGACGTGCAGTCCTTGGGAAGGGGGCAGTGTTACGAATTTGGTATTTAAAACGCTAATGTTAGTTCAATTATAAATTAATTGGTTTTATTTCCCGCGCAATCCAGCGCGTGACGAATATTAAAAGAAGAAAGCTAAGCCGGAAAATTAAAAATACAAGAGCGCGTGCATTAAATAAATAAATATCTCTTTTTGATTTCGAGAAAGTACTGGAAAATTCTAGCGCGTGATTTTAAAATCTTATAAAAGGAGGAAAACATTTCAGTTTGTAGTTGTTGCTTAGTTTCTTGTTGTTTAGAAAACTGATCTTGTTGATTGTAGCGAATTCGCAGATTAGCGTTCTTTAGCTGTTTTGAATTACGTTCTATTGGACACTTGAGTAGTTAAAAGAAAACTACTGTGAGATATTGTAATACCACATGATAATTTGAGAAAATTTAAGCATTTTTGTTGTGATAATAATAAAGTTTTGTTCAATTTTCATCGGACTTGTGCATTCATTTCATAACGAACCCGTACGCACGCAACAATATAATAAACCTGGAGTATGATTTGAATACTATTTTTGAGCAATATGAAAAAGACTATTTTTGAGCATATATTGGTATTTATTCAGTGTTAATTTTCAAT
This sequence comes from Stegodyphus dumicola, assembly GCF_044657685.1. Classification (NCBI taxonomy): domain Eukaryota; kingdom Metazoa; phylum Arthropoda; class Arachnida; order Araneae; family Eresidae; genus Stegodyphus; species Stegodyphus dumicola. The sequence goes on from NC_140768.1 coordinate 182,102,387, forward strand.
ATAGGCGCAAAAAATTCCATACATTTAAGCTTTTTCAATTAGATTCCTATTTTTGAAGAATATGTAATTGCATCTTTCTCAATATCAAAAAAGGAAAATTGCAAAAATTCAACAAACTTTACACTTATTTGGAATCCAAAATTCTCAAGTTTCATTCTTATCATTTAATGTCTGTAACATCCCTTTTGTTTGAATATAATTTTCTTGTAACTAGTAAATTTTTGTTCCTAAAAATCATTTAATTGTAACTTATCTAAGAATTTTTTAGCAAATGATAAATATGAAGTTGTATAATTGATATGCACTTACTAGAATTTTTTTATCAGGATAATCAGCAGAAACTTTTAAAACATCTAAATAGATCAACTGCCCTGAATTTTTAGAATTGTAAGGAATAAGGAGTTGAGTGTTAAGGTAAGATTTAAAATTTTCAGAATAATTTCAGATCTTTATTAAGAAAGTAGCACAACTAGGGTGCAAAACGCATTAAAAAAAGACTTATTTTTTACCTGAAATTTTTCTACCAGTACAATTATAACTAGAAATAATAGGAAATGACACCATGTATTATAGTGAGGAAAAGGGGAGTAAATGTTTATTTAGGCAACTTCATGCTACTTACCACAAATTTTTTAAAAGCTTAACAGCAGGATATGTTTAGAATTCCCGATGTAGTGTTAAATGTTAGCATACATTTTTCTATTTTTTCACTCTTTTCTTATTCATCATATCAATGTTAAATTTTCTTTTCCTGCTTTTATTATAAACTTTATTAAATATCACGTACTTTGCATTTAGGCCATATAAAATTCAATTCAATAGCAAAATCAGAAAATATTCGATACTAAAAGATAAAAATCTTGCATTCCCAAATGGCAATAATCTCGTGTGTTGGAGATGAAAATATTTTATTTCAAACAGTGTTGCTACATGTAGATTCTTCGTTATTTAATTTCTTTAAGAATAATATAAAGCGATAATATTTGGTGCCAATAACTCGAAAAGGGATACAGGCATTTAATCCACTTTAAACGGCAAAATCCCAAAACAAAATTAAAAACCCTTTTGGGCTAAAAAGAGCCGTGGATGCTTTAGCAAAGTTTTGAGAGTGTAAACAATTAGCACATGTTTGTTGTTTGTCATATGCCAAATGCACAGATCAACTAACATATAATTGCTACATCTTAAATATTTTTCTATTCAGTTATTTGAAGACAACACTTGGTTATTGAAGTACAATCAAAAAGTTGATAATACAGTTATGTAAAGAATATGATGAATCATCAATTTAATGGATAAAGCAATCCGCATTCACTCCTGGCATTCGGATATAAATGTAGTGGGGAAGTTGAAGATGCTAAATAACAATTCCAACGTGTTTTACACACCACAGAACATTTAATAAAGGAAAATCAGAAAAGGTACAAATTAGATTAAATACAAGTGCCGTTTGATACTAACAGGATTCTGTATAGCTTTTGCCAGTCTTATCACATAACCGATTAGTGCCTACTCGCACTTGCTGATGTATTATACAGTTCAATTTACCACCTTCGCGTGGAAAACTACAGTTCCTTATTCTACACCTTCACGTGTAGGCAGACATCTCACCACCTTCGCGTGGGATAGCAGAAGAAAGTCTCTGTCATACTCCTCTTTCACCTCGCTGCTGGCGCATCGGTGAGGCCCTCTGGTGGTTGTGTCGCACTTACGGATACTACAACTCGTCCGTCCTGACACTTTTTGGTCCTCGAAAACACGGATCAGCAACACTGGAACATCAAGACAGCACCTGAAAATAAATTTAAAAAAAAAAAAGAAAAAAAGAAAAGGAAAAAAAAAAGAAAGAAAGAAGTGTGGAAGAACCACACATCGTTCTATAAGTCGACGGCTTCATGAGATCTGCTGCTGCAGTGGTACATCCAGGACCTTCATGGTGTCCCACTTTTTCCACCTGGTAACGATCTTTGCCTTTTTGCCTTTCCTCGCTGTTACACGATATGGGCCGAAGAACTTTGTCCTTAACTTTAGTCCACCTCCATACTGCGTTCTTTGTATGGCAACTAAGTCGTTCACATTGTATACTTGTGCCTCTTTTCTCTTCTTGTTGTATGTTTTTCTATTCTCTTCCTGAATTTTTAGAATGTTTTCCCTTGCTTTCTCTCTCATATCTTCTCGATCTTTCATCATAATATTTCTTTCTTCTTCTTCAAGAATTTCCATAATCTTTAAGTCCTCTGGATTTCTCATTTTAACACCAGTGAGAAGCTCAAATGGAGAACTCTTTGTGCTTCTGCTCTTAGTACTGTTTAAGATCCTTTGTACATCTCCAACATATTTGTACCACTAGGTTGGATCATCTATGGATAATTTAGATAGGACTGGAATCAGAGTGAGATGAATCCTTTCCGCTTGTCCATTTCCTCTAGGAACGCTGGTAGTTGTGAATATGTGCTGGATATTCTCTTGACTACAGTAATCTTCAGAGTGAGATGAATCCTTTCCGCTTGTCCATTTCCTCTAGGAACGCTGGTAGTTGTGAATATGTGCTGGATATTCTCTTGACTACAGTAATATTCAAAGTCTTTAGAGGTAAACGCCGTACCTTTATCACTTATAATTCTCAAAGGACTACCGAAAGTTGATTGTTGCAGTTTCAGCTTCTGCAGTGCCTCTTGAGCTGATGTAGACTTTACTGGATAGAGCCACATGAACTTTGTGAATGCATCAACCACGGTTAAGATGTGATTGTAGTTCTTATTTGTCGACGGTAATGGTCATATAAAATCGATATGAAAAGTGCTCAAAGGGATACTATCTTTTGGTATGGGATTCAGCAATCCTTCGCTCTTACCTCGTTTTCTGTCGCACAAAATACATTCTACACAATTTGAAATAACTTGTTCAATTCGTTTCTAAGGTTAGGAATATAAAAGTCGATTTTCAGTAGATCTTCCGTTTTAGACACTGCGAAATGTCCCTTGTTATGAATACTACGTATGATTTCTAGCTCTAATGCTTCGGGTACCACAAGTAACTCACCACTGTCGAACTTGTATAATACTCCATTTTTCACTAGAAAATCTTTCTTCAGTCCTTGCTCGACTAAGGATTTTAGCAACTGAAGACGCTCATCACTTCTTTGCGCAGCTGCAATTTTGGCTGTAATTTCTCCCTGAGAACAAGTAACCATCATGACAGCGTTTCTACTTAATGAATCCACATGCTTCATTTGTTGCCCAGATCTGTGAACAATTTCATAGTCAAATTCTTCTAGAAGTAGCGCCCATCTCGCTACTTTAGGGGTTAGATCTTTCTTAAACATAGTCTTCTGGAAAGCATCGCAATCCGTAACTATCCTGACCTTAGATCCTAAAAGGTAATTCCTGAATTTCTTTAGAGCTTCTACTATAGCTAAAACTTCAAGCTCATAACTGGATAGCTTCTCTTGTTGGAGACTCGTTTTTTTACTCATGAAGTAAATGGGGTGTAACTGTCCATCATCTGACTTTTGTAGCAATACAGCGCCGAAACCATGACTGCTTGCGTCTGAATGCAATTCTAATGGTGCTCCTTGTTTAAAAATATGAAGAACCGGTCTTGTCGATAAAAGTTCTTTCAATTTATTAAATGCATCTTTTTGCTCAGGCCAAAATTTGAATTCTGCTCCGTTACGAAGAAGATCACTTAGTGGTTTCGCTATTTTTGAATAATTGGCAATAAATTTCCTAAAATACCCAGTAAGGCCCAAGAAACTTTGAATCTGCTTAAGGTTTTTGGGTTCCGGGAAATTTTCAACAGCCCTGGTTTTTTCAGTAGAGGGGCGAATTGTACCATCCTCAATAACATACCCGAGAAATTCTATTTTTCTTTTCAAAAATTGGCATTTCTTAAAATTAATCTCCAAACCATATTCTTTGGCTACTTCTAAAACGCGTTTCAACTTTTCTAAGCCTTCTTTCTCATTTCGTGCTGGAATAATAAAATCGTCCATGCAAGTAACAACAGTGGCATCCCGAATTAAATCTCTAAACACATTATAAATAAATCTTTGGAATATACTAGGGGACGTGCACAAACCAAAAGGTGCTTTTAGAAATTCGTACAAGCCTGCATGAGTAATAAATGCCAAATATTTAGTACAGTTTTCCTCCACTGGAACATGAAAAAAAACCATTTTTTAAGTCTAATGTCGAAAAAACCTTTGCTTCACCCAGACGATCTAAAACCTCTTCTACTTGTGCCATAGGAAAAGAATCCTTAACTATTTCTTTATTTAACTGCCTGAAGTCAACACAGATTCGTGTCTTGCCCGATTTTTTCCTACACAAAACAATTGGCGAAGCATATTCTGAACATGACGGCTTTATAATCCCATCCTTTAACCATTCATCTATTTGATTATCAACAATTTTTTGGTCAGCAAAAGGAATTCTCCTCGAACGCTGAGAAATTGGAATACCATCTTTTAATATTACTTTCATTTTTAAGTCTGTACTGCGCGGCTTTTCTAACGGTTTATACTCATTAATAAGAGTGGAAACAGTATTGCGTAATCCTTCATCTTTAATATGCCATAAATCTGTTTCGCTGTCTGCCTCAATGGCTGCAGAAATAAAAGACAAAAAATTCCTTTCCGAAGAGAAGGAATCTTTTTCACATTGCGTAATCATCAGCTTGGTCACAACAGATCATTTTTAGACAGGAAGGGAGGAAAATACAGTCTGTTATCAATTCATCAACCATCGCTGCTTCTATCTATTTTTGTTTCTTGCTTTCGTATAAAGAAAAATAAACATAGCCGTTTCCGCATTAACCACGTGACCAAACGAACTTTTGAGTTCTATACATCCACTTGATAATTTATTTGGAAAAAGGGATTTCTTTACAACTATGAATTCACTTCCAGAATCTATTAAACATTTTACTTTCTTACCATCAATTAACAGTTCAATAAATTCTAACTTATTTCTAGCTGCATTATCCGATTCAATCTCTAACCCAGATACCTTTTTTGGAGACGAACTTTCCTCCTTTCCTAACCGTTTGGGACAATTTCTCGCAAAGTGAAATAACTCCCACAAACATAGCAAATACGTTCTGGTTTACTTACCCTTTACTCCCACAAACATAGCAAATACGTTCTGGTTTACTATTACCCTGATTTACAAACTTCCCTGAAATTGTTCTGAGCTTTTCTAAGATTGTTTTTGGGAAAATTAAGTTTTTTATTTTCTGGAGTTTCGATTCGTGTGTTACTGGTATCAACTAAAGATTTACTCCTGGATGAATAAAATAAATCACATTCTCTCCCCAACTGATTTGGTTGGAACCAACTTTGGCCCTCCTGAATACTAATATGTTCCTTTGTTTTAGAGTCAAGAGTTTCATACAACTTATCAGATACAATGAGATCACACAATTTCAATTTCTTAAAGTCATCTACCTCTCTTAACTTACAATAATAATTGAAAGCTGCACTAAGTCGAGACGCGAACTGAACATGTGATTCAGATGAATGTCTCTGCGCATTTTTAAAATTGTTCAAACATTCACGCGGTGTTGGCTGAAATTCTTTCAAGATTAGAGTTTTTAATTTATCATAATCCGCGATTTCTTGTTCAGAAACATACGTTAAAACATTATTACATTTATCACCTAATAAATTAATCAACACTTCTGATTTTAACTCCACTGGTACACTTTTAGTAGTAAAAGCTTTCTCAGGTGACTGAAAAAATAAATGCAAAGCTTCCGATTTCTGGGGTACAGCTATAGTTAGTGTTTTGACGCTTTTAATGATATCTTCAACACTAGTCTGCGCGTTTCCTCTATTACTCGATAATGATTGTGATTTTAAACTTTCTAACTCAATCTGCTTCTCAGTTTGAGCTAATTTAAGACGTTCGATCTCTAAAAGATAGTGTTCATTACTTGTTTTAGGCGTCCGATCCTCTGTGATCGATTTGACGACGCCACGAACAAATTCAACGTTCGTTTTGAAAACATCAGAATTTTCGATAATTTTTCTAATGTCAGCTTTTTTAGCATTTTCTGGAACAGTCTGTCCAATTTGTTCCGCAATTACTATTAAATCACTTTTCTTTAAATTATTTAGGAAACTCATTTTAAAAACGAAACAAAAGTATCACTATCTTCAAGAAAGAAATAAAGCAAAGTTTTCACAGTACCCTTCTCTGAAGTATCCAAGTATGAAGTATCCAAATATCCCGGTCAGAGCCCCCAGATTTTCTGTAGTGGGGAAGTTGAAGATGCTAAATAACAATTCCAACGTGTTTTCCACACCACAGAACATTTAATAAAGGAAAATCAGAAAAGGTACAAATTAGATTAAATACAAGTGCCGTTTGATACAAACAGGATTCTGTATAGCTTTTGCCAGTCTTATCACATAACCGATTAGTGCCTACTCGCACTTGCTGATGTATTATACAGTTCCATTTACCACCTTCGCGTCGAAAACTACAGTTCCTTATTCTACACCTTCACGTGTAGACAGACATCTCACCACCTTCGCGTGGGATAGCAGAAGAAAGTCTCTGTCATACTCCTCTTTCACCTCGCTGCTGGCGCATCGGTGAGGCCCTCTGGTGGTTGTGTCGCACTTACGGATACTACATAAATTTACTGGCTCTTTTGCTGAACATTTTGAGAACTGACATGTTCACAACCAGAAGTACAAATTTACTTGTATACGTATGTTTATACTTAAGAACATAAAACATAAATCATTAAAAAAACATTAAAAAAAACAACTCCTTTTTTATTATTATTATTAAGAGAAGTATAAGTGCTAAAGTAATGAAATAAAAAAGAGAAAAACAAGAATTTGTATATTTAAGAGTTCACATGCAGAAATCAAATGCTTTAGGTTATTATTATTAATTTTTGAGTGAAAATTTCACAATCATGTTTCATGTGTTTGAAAATATATTGCTGTGGATTGCTCATTTTTGGATTGCTTATATTCCACATGATTTTCTTTACTTTTTCAAAATTTTTTAAATCTACATAATTTATTAATACAATAAAATATTTTTACATTCGGCTGCAACATCTACAAATAAATCAAACACAAGTAAGTGCTTTTAGATAAAAACTTAATGCCAGGAACAAGTTAGGCATTATTGGTATAAGAAACTCATATATATTTGTGTATGGAACACTTTAATAAACTAATCAGGAGTTATGCTACCATGCACAGTGAAAACTAGTAAGCTTACAATATGCGACAATTTTACTTTATATTTTCCTTTTGTATTCCAGCTATTTTACTAAGTATATGATGGTTATTTTCTAGGTACCATTAACGACGATTATTTTCGAATTTAATGATTAATTCAGAAGGCCTTAATTTTAGATGTAAATATTTTTAAGACTTCCCTATATACTCAGAATTTTACCTTATTTCCTAAATCTTCTGTTCATAATACCAGATTTACTTTCCGTAAGCTTAATTACATTACTCATTTTTAGTATTAAATTTATTCTACCCAGAATTCCTTTTAATCAATACTTTTAACTTATCTGTTATATTTTACAAGTGTAATTACTAAAACATACGTTTTTTATGTGTTATTTTATTCAATGTTAGATGCATTTTTTTGCTCTTTTTAAAGTTAGCGATCTTCAACATACTCTGTAATTTAACTTATTTCATGCATTTTGATCATATAGATGACTTTTATTTATTTTAGATGTTACATTTTTAGCTTCTTTTATACGTTTTAACCTTCATAATATTCAATGTACTCTAATTTTTAACCAATTTATATTTTCACACTACATACATGAATGTTATTGGATTGTTTTCATACATTTTAACCTTCATAATTTCCAGTATAGTCTTAATTTTAACACAATTCCTATATTTTCAGATCATATACCTAACTTTTACTTAACTTTAGATGTAAATTTTAACTTCTTTTCTACTTTTTAATGTTTTTAGTTTCAAACATACTCTAGATTTTTAACTAATTTGCTAGATTTTCACACTATGTACATGACTTTCATTTAATTTTTAACTACTTTCTTACGTTTTAACCTTCGTAATTTCAAACATATCCTTAATTTTAGCTTAATTCCTCTATTTTCTTACCATATATATATGAACTTTATTTAATTTTAGATGATATTTTTAACGTGTTTCATACATTTGAAACCTTCGTAATTTTTAAAGTACTCTAATTTTGAACTTGTTTATTGCATCTCCCTACCATATACATGAACTTTAATTAATTTTAGATGCATTTATTATACATTTCTGACACTTGTTTCTTTCTAGTAATTGTAATCGCGCTTTTGATTTTACTATTTCAGCTAAATTTACACGTTTCAATGTCTTAAATATAGAGTTTTCAATTAAACATTTTATTTTAGAACGTTTAACTATTATTCCAACCCAATTCGTTGAATAGCCTTACTTAGTCTATATTTTATAGTACTGTTTTAATTTGCCTACTGTACAATTTATCATTCTGTAGTACTCTTACCATGATTGATTCTACTATTCTCCTTCATTATTAACTTTATTCGCATTTTCAAACTTTAACATTTCTTGCGTATTCTGGTATTTTCTTACATCATTTATATCTGAATATATGTTTTTAAGCCCTTCAGTATTACCAATGTTCAGTTTTGAACCTCGATTGCTATTAAGCTAACTTGATAGGTTCCGAATTTTTAGAATGGATTCTCAGTTTTCATCTATAATTTTAGAACCATTTTCACTGATTCATGTACTCATACAAAATCCTTTCTTATTACTTTGAACGCTCAGTACCTTTTAATTCGGTATTTTTTGCTAATTCACTGCATTCATACCATCATTTTTACACTTTAAATGCCCCGACTATGCAAATTTTAAATTTATCACTTTTTTTCTGCACCAAGTACGAGTATTTCTGTTTTCATGGACAACGTTCAAGTGAAATTACCGATTATTTACGTTACATGCACAAAGGAAATTCCTAAGATAAACATTTTCAGTATCAAATGAGAGATGAGGCCTTTTTAAACAAGGATATGTACATATCCTAGTAGTGGTAGTTTAACAGGCTGTCACTTCCCTAATCGCTTGTTTACCAGCTTAAGATAATAAAACTACCCCTTCTTATTTTAGATGATTCATTTTCAAAAGGTTGGATATGTTGGCCATTGTCTTGGAAAGCGTGATGCTACAGTTTTAAAAACATGAAATGTGCTTAATATATGAAATATGCATAGAATTATATAAAATGTGATTAATTTTTTGAACAGTTTAATGTATTCTTTAAGTAGGTTCTTGAGTATTGTGGTCTATGTTCTGTATGTAATATGGATTATGCAGCTTTTCTTATAGTTTGTATTGTGTAACTGTAGTATTACGTGAAATTTATGTATGCTGAACTTCGAAAATGAAACTTAAAATTGCTTTGTGCAGTAAAAATGGTAAGTAATATGGGTATAAAATGTCATTAATTCGTTGTAATAGTTTGCGTATGAAAAATATAAACTTCTATTTTGGGAAAAAATATCAGAAATGTATCAAATCATGTAATAAATCTGGTTGGTTTTCAAGTTCGAATGTAGTGATATAACTTCGGATATAACTTTACATAGGAATATCTGAAATTTTTAATGGGAATTTAGATTTTGGAAATAGTTTTCTATTTCTGATACTGTTTCGTTGCACTAAGTCTTCTAGCTCGTATGCAATATCATTGTTATTCACAAATGTTCATGAAAGATGAAAAATATTTTATTTTTTCCATGAAATTTTTAGTGTCATTCAGTAAGCATCTGCAATTAAACTCGTATGGCACTCTCTAATTAATGTGAAATGATATATATTCTTTGAAAAAGATTGGGCTATGTTCTTAGAATCTACGAAATAGTGAAATGTTTGGTATGAAACGATAAAAATCTTGCACGAAGTTCGGTATATGTTCACTCTCATTATTGAAGATCTCTTCCTAAATTCTGAAATAGTGATGTTTTACTCTTATTATTTTCAAAATTTGGTACTTCATGAATTAAATAACTGTATAGATGTACTAAACTTTATCGAAAATTCAAATATTTTATTAATTGGTTGGTTTTATTTAAATGGTTTAGAAGTAAATGAGCGGTATGTTAGGCAGTTTTTTTCAGAAATATAAGTATTTGAAAACTCTGTAGATAATTTGCCTTGCTGAAATTGATCTAAATGTTTTAAAATATATGGGTGATATGATGCTATGTTATCATCTAGTCTTTTCTCTTTGCAAATAGTGCATACAGTTATAATAGGTATTGAATCTTCTTTCTATAGCAGAATTTATTAGTATCTCTAGAAGAGGAATTCCAAAAATAATTCACGTTTTTGTAAAAAATAATGTAGTATCTGGTTGCCATTATGATAGAAAGTGTTATTCAAAAGTTTCAGAGCGGTAGAATATGATTCTGAAATAACGTTTTCTGAAAATAATCAATATTTAATATTTCTCAATATTATAAATTAAAGTAAGTAGTCTAAGTCAAAACTAGAAGATTTAAGTAGTCAAAACTAGAGGCCTTTTACACAATGTGAGCATGAAAGCCATTGAAAAATCTGTTGCAGTCATATAAAATTTAACTCGAAGATAAAAATTGTTGCTTGCATGATTAAACAATATCAAAATTGGGTTTGAAACTAAATCACTGAGTGCTACATATAGATGTGATCGTGATTGTTTCAAGGTCTTTTAGTAGAAGATATCTGTTTTATAAGTAAAATTATTTTCCTTTTCCAATGAAAGTTAAGTCTAAAGCTAAATCTTTGGAAAAGTGAGATCTTCGGATTTTCGTCTATTAGGAGAAATGCGCATGCTTACATAAAAATAAAATAGGAGTGTCACTGAACTTTCTCGTTACTACAAAAGGGTAAATTTAGAAAATAAAGGAAAATTTCTAAAAACGTTGGTTCATTACCTTACTCTTAATTCTTAAAAGTTGATAACTTATAAGAAAACTCTTTTTAACCGTATAATGCTTACAGGAAATGATTTGTTACTCAGGTTTTATATTAATGCATTACAAGATTTTACATTTCATTTAAGTATTGTTAAAGTTTTACTGTTCCTAATGAGTGTGATTTTCTTAATGTGTACGTGGATATTTAAGTGCATTTTTCTCAACAACGCTTGGGAGTAATTTAATAATATGTCGCATAAATATGTTTTTTTTAATCCTAATTGAAAGTTTATTAAAATTATTTAGTCGCAAATGTATGTGAAGTGCTAATTGTACTACAGAATGATTCATGATGTTTCTGTGTATACTGACAAGGGTAGATAAAGTGAACTTCAGGTTTTTCCCACTGATAGTAAATCTGCAGGCGATAAGAATCTGTTAAAACTCATTTTTAGGTAAATAAATTGCTTTCTATCGCACATTTTCTAAACATTTGTTGGGAATTCTGGGTAAATAACTTGAATTCGGTAAAGGTTATATCCTCATTTGGATAAAACCCTTAAATATTCTACAGTGAAAAATGCTTATTTCATATTTAGTTCTTAATACTAAGAAAATAGTTCTAAGATAGTTATTCTATACGTTGGAAATACTGCAGGAAAAGTTAAAGGCTTTATATGGTTTTTGAAGTTTTTCTCTCAAAAAAAGGTGATATTTAACAGCATTAATTAAATTACATACACAGAATGTTCCTATAATGTAAATTTATATGTAAAATTATAGGAAAATGGAACACTTATTTGGATGTAATTTTATATTCTAAAGGGGTTATTCCTCATTAAATGGGTGTTAGTAAGGAATATTTAATTGATGTAATAAGTATTTATGAATAAATTTCTGTATTCGAGATGGATGAAAGTTAAAATATTCGAAAATAGTATAGCGGAGATTTTGGTAAAATGTCTCTTACTGTTTCTTTCTTTGGTTCGTTCTGTAAATATAAGTATATTGGTAATGATATATGTTGTGTAAAGGTATGGTAGTGTTTCACAAGATTTCATTCATAAGAGAATAAATTGGTAAATAAATTAATGAAAACTGACACTCACGAAAGAAAATCCTAGTATAAGAAATTAGAAAAATAGACTATATATGCAATTGTCTAGGGAAATTGAGTTGGAATTGAACTAGGTTCGAAGAAATGTGTTAAAATTATGCACTAGAAATAAAAGTATATCGATTAAACATAATTTCAAGAATACTCTTTTTTACCGTATAGAGCTGAAGTGATAACCAATAATCTATGGGTAAAATCTATGGTCCTTCATCTCTCATTTGATACTGAAAATGTTTATCTTAGGAATTTCCTTTGTGCATGTAACGTAAATAATCGGTAATTTCACTTGAACGTTGCCCATGAAGGCAGAAATACTCGTACTTGGTGCAGAAAAAAAGTGATAAATTTAAAATTTGCATAGTCGGGGCATTTAAAGTGTAAAAATGATGGTATGAATGCAGTGAATTAGCAAAATATACCGAATTAAAAGGTACTGAGCGTTCAAAGTAATAAGAAAGGATTTTGTATGAGTACATGAATCAGTGAAAATGGTTCTAAAATTATAGATGAAAACTGAGAATCCATTCTAAAAATTCAGAACCTATCAAGTTAGCTTAATAGCAATCGAGGTTCAAAACTGAACATTGGTAATAATGAAGGGCTTAAAAACATATATTCAGATATAAATGATGTAAGAAAATACCAGAATATGCAAGAAATGTTAAAGTTTGAAAATGCGAATAAATTTAATAATGAACGAAAATAGTAGAATCAGTCATGGTAAGAGTACTACAGAATGATAAATTGGGGTAGGGTACGAACTGCGCCAAATTTGATCGAAAATACCCGTCCCCCTCTTTTTTAATCCACGAACTGCGCGACGTTTCCTGTCCCCCATTTCTTTCCAAGAAGATTGGGTGCTACAAAAAGTCGTTTATCGCCATTAATGGAACATTCTATTAAGACTGCAAGCCTTTATTTTCGTTTATCAATATTGTAAAAATTGTGCATGTAAAACAAATATTAATTTAAAGTCTGGCATGTGCTAAATAATAAATTTCTTTTTCACTCATTTTAAAGTTTTATGATGCTTAAAGGAATGATGAGGCAGATCTTTTTTATTCTCTGTAAGAATTAAAAACTTTCCAAGTTGTAGATTTTAGTCGCTGATATATATATATATATATATATATATATATATATATATCAGTTTTGAATAGTAAAATTGATAGATTAATGACATACACAAAACTGATACATAATCAACGTATCAAATATCGGTTTTGTAGCTCACCTTAAATAAGTTTCTTGTCTAGATAAATATTAACAAATCTTCTTAGATAGCAGAATGGTTTTAACTTTCAAATTTACCATTTTAGGTAAACAGTTCTAATTTAATTATAAAAATTATCTTTATTAAATCTAAAAATTGGACTTATTAAGTCGTTCTAAATTCACACTAATATTATTGCAATATATTCCCGTATTAAGCTTTCCATTTTTGATCATTGAAGTTATTTTAAGGTTATTTAACTTTGTTACAAATTCCATATTTTAATACTAGAAACGTTTAAATATTTATTCTGTTTTCCACCTGATGTACTTTGGCATACATTTAATTTCTAATACACATTTAATTAATAAATTAATAATTATGAGCGTCAGCAGAATTTTCATAATTAACAAAAAAATAAATAATAAAAAAATAAATAATAAAAAATAAACTCTCTTATATTCATATCCTGGGATTTTCGGTTCCCTTTTAATCCATTCCTTTTTCACATATTGTTGCACTGTACTCAAGTTTTCATGTATGTAGAATTTATATACTTTGTATTGTATTTATGCCAATTTATATTTAAATGATGATTTTTACAAATTTTTACATCACAACTCTAGTTAATAGAAGATGTTTCTAATACCTTGGCAAAGCTTAATCTTCAGCATGTAGCTTATTTTCCAACCTAGTTTCAGGCTGAATTATTTGTAAAATTAATTACTTGAAATTATTTGTTAACAAAGATGGTCGCTAAATCACGCTAATAATATTTCTAACTGTTGTAATTTATAATTCAACGAGTTCATGTGATTTATAATATAATTCATTTATAATTTTTTCAGCAGTATTGAAATTAATAGCAGATACTGATAATGATAAACATTTAGATTATAATGATTTAGATTGTCATTGCCTTCTTCATTCATGCTTTTATGCTACATTCCTAACATTTCATAATGGCATACAGGTAAGTTTAACTCATTCACCAAACGTGTAAATCTCCAATTCAGCCCACTTTTGTTCTTACGTGTGCTGTATCTTCTATTTTCTTTAATATATTGTTCAGCCTAATTTCAAAAGGTCTTGTGGAAAAGTCACTAAACATTGGTAGTTCGACCCGAGTTTCTAGTTCCAGTGATCCCCCAGCTCTTTTTTTTTTTTTTTTTTTTTTTTTTTTTTTACTTATTTACTGTATAAAAATGTAGTGTAAACATTTCAGTTCACTAAGTAAAAATACTTTTTTAATTTATTCTTTAAAAATATTTCAAAAATTTTCACCTTTACCTTAGCATATCTTTTTACAAATCCCTCTGATAAGAAAAAATCAGGAAAGAAATTAACTCAGTTTCGGTGAGTGACACCTCGGTGCAAATTATATGCAACATTTTTCCAAAAGCATAGAGTTTATATGGATATCAATAAATTAAGGATTATTTCTCCATCTAATTTTCTTAACGTGTTTCTTTTCACACTGTAGCGCTTAACTTTATGAGTTTTCTATAATTATTCAATTTCTCTAGCCATGGCACTTTGCATACCTTCTGACAAGTAGTTATATTTTTAACCACTGTATTTTAATTCCTATTGACTATCAGTACATTATTCACTTGTTTCGCAAGTGCAACTTTTATTTTATACGCAAATCTACGTAAAATAGCATTAAAACTTCAGTTATGCGGAGCTCCTGATCGATTGCTTGTTTTAGTTTGAATGAAATTAAACTTAATGTTACTGTTAATTAGCTTGTTATTAATTTAACTGTATGTTTCTAACTAATTATATGTTCAGATATTTCCAAGTATATTACACAATCTTTTGCATCCTAATTTTTAGTTTTTGGTTAAAAAAATAAGCTTATTTATTGAGATGCCTGATTGATTACATTAATTTGCAGTACTGTTTATCTAATTCTTTTCTTCTAGATAAATTTTAGAAAAACTTCTTAGCATAATAATTTAAATTTATTTACAATTTATACGTCAGTGATCCAAACGCATAGTAATGTTGTTATAATAGATTTCATGCTAAGCTTTTCTTTTAATTTAACTATTAATTATTAACAAAAAATATTTCTAGCACACTTTAACACACTTTGATATGGAATAATTTTTTGCACTCTATTAAATTTTCCAGTCTAGTTCAGACATCTTGACTATTATTGATGTAATTTATTAAAAATATAATTTGTATGCTTTATGATTATTTAATTTATTATATTATTATCATAAATAAAAGATGTTTGTAATGCTAATATAAATGTTTACCAAAACCTTTTATTTGCTTTGTTGGCTCTCGCATTTATTACTGTTATTCAAGTAATTAGCCTGCTTGTTAGATATCTTTTACTTGTTCTTGTGATATATAATTCTATTTATTTATTTTTATTTTTTCTTGGCTACAATTGGCTTCGAAAAGTTAAATTGTAACCCTGTAGGCAGCAGGGGGGAAGAAATTTTGATTGGCGCAGTTGTACTATAGCTCGACCCGGGGGGGATTTTCATTAGCGCAGTTGGAGTACACCCATAAATTGTACAGTAGGCAAATTAAAACAGTACTATAAAATATAGACTAAGTAAGGCTATTCAACGAATTGGGTTGGAATAATAGTTAAAGGTTCTAAAATAAAATGTTTAATTGAAAACTGTCTCTATATTTAAGACATTGAAACGTGTAAATTTAGCTGAAGTAGTAAAATCAAAAGCGTGATTACAATCAAAAATTATAAAAAAAAGAGTTAAAATTTAGAGTATTTTGGAAACTAGACAAAACAAGTGTCAGAAATGTATAAAAAATGCATCTAAAATTAATTAAAGTTCATGTATATGTTAGGAAGATGCAATAAACAAGTTCAAAATTAGAGTACTTTAAAAATTACGAAGGTTTCAAATGTATGAAGCACGTTAAAAATATCATCTAAAATTAAATAAAGTTCATACATATGGTAAGAAAATAGAGGAATTAAGCTAAAATTAAGGATATGTTTGAAATTATGAAGGTTAAAACGTAAGAAAGTAGTTAAAAATTAAATGAAAGTCATGTACATAGTGTGAAAAATCTAGCAAATTAGTTAAAAATTTAGAGTATGTTTGAAACTAAAAACATTAAAAAGTAGAAAAGAAGTTAAAATTTACATCTAAAGTTAAGTAAAAGTTAGGTATATGATCTGAAAATATAGGAATTGTGTTAAAATTAAGACTATATTGGAAATTATGAAGGTTAAAATGTAGGAAAACAATCCAATAACATTCATGTATGTAGTGTGAAAATATACAGTGGATGGACAAAAATATGGAAACACCTTGTGAAATGCATGTTTGAAAAGAAAGATTGATTTTAATGAAATATGTAGGTGGCACTGGCGTTTTTGACTACTGATGCCACCTATACAACTTCGTAAATCTGCTAAACAGTTCAGTTGTTGTCGGAGTACTGTTATGTGAGGTTGTCATTGCATTATGTCAGAGTTAACAGACTTCGAACGTGGTTAAATTGTTGAAGCACGTATGGTAGGTGCTTCCGTAAGCAAGGTAGCCGAGGTGTTTAGTGTTTCAAGAGGTACTGTATCGAAGATTTATTCCGCATATTTGAAAAGCGAAAAAACATCATCTGCTAAATCACAGCGCGGACGAAAGTGTGTCCTGAGTGATCGTGACAGACGATCATTAAGGGCAATTGTGACGAAAAATAAGAAGACTACAGCTGCAAAAGTTACTGCTGAAATGAATGTTGTGTTACCGAACCCTGTGAGTACCAAAGCAATTAGAAGGGAGCTTCATAAACAGGGAATGGCTGGCCGTGCTGCAATTGAGAAGCCACTCATCAGTGATGCTAATGTCCGTAACAGGAAAAGGTGGTATTTAAGTCATAAAGGCCTGGACTATAGAGCAGTGGAAGCGAGTAATATGGTCTGACGAGTCTTCTTTCACATAGTTTCCCACTTCTGGCCGAGTTTACGTCTGGAGAACGCCATCTCAAGCCTATAATGCAGACTGCTTGTTGCCAAGAGTGAAACATGGCGAGGGTTCTGTTATGGTTTCGGCAGCCATATCGTGGTTCTCTGCTAGCCCCATGATAACAGTGTCAGGGCACATGACTGCCAAGACTCATGTGAACATTTTGGCCGATCAAGTTCATCCCATGGTACAATCTTTGTTCCCCGATGGTGATGGTGTCTTCCAAGACGACAAAGCCCCTGTTCACACAGCTCACATTGTCCAGGACTGGTTTTCTGAGCACGAGGATGAGTTGTCCCATCTCCCCTGGCCACCACAGTCACCAGATCTGAATATTATCGAACCTTTGTGGTCTACATTGGAACGGAAAGTGCGTTCTCGTTATCCACCGCCAACATCGTTATCTGAACTTGCCACCGTTTTGCAGGAAGAATGGTATAATATTCCCTTGGCAAACATACAGGAACTGTATTTATCCATTCCGAGAAGACTGCAAGCTGATTTGGATGCCAACGCGTTTCCTACACCATATTAAGCAAAGAAACATATTTTTTTAAAGGTGTTTCCATATTTTTGTCCAACCCCTGTAAATTGGTTAAAAATTAGAGTACATTGAATATTATGAAGGTTAAAACGTATAAAAGAAGCTAAAAATGTAACATCTAAAATAAAGGTCATCTATATGATCAAAATGCATGAAATAAGTTAAATTACAGAGTATGTTGAAGATCGCTAACTTTAAAAAGAGCAAAAAAATGCATCTAACATTGAATAAAATAACACATAAAAAACGTATGTTTTAGTAATTACACTTGTAAAATATAACAGATAAGTTAAAAGTATTGATTAAAAGGAATTCTGGGTAGAATAAATTTAATACTAAAAATGAGTAATGTAATTAAGCTTACGGAAAGTAAATCTGGTATTATGAACAGAAGATTTAGGAAATAAGGTAAAATTCTGAGTATATAGGGAAGTCTTAAAAATATTTACATCTAAAATTAAGGCCTTCTGAATTAATCATTAAATTCGAAAATAATCGTCGTTAATGGTACCTAGAAAATAACCATCATATACTTAGTAAAATAGCTGGAATACAAAGGAAAATATAAAGTCTAAACATGGATTAACAAAGAACACCCGGAAAATCAATAAAAGCTAATCTCTTATCAAAGTGTGACGTCATCTTATCAGTTAAATGAAGAATCCCGAAACATTCCTACTTATCTGCTGCGCCTCCGCTTCCACCGCCTCATCCGTAATCCGCCTGCGAGCTTGCTCCGCGCTCCACCTCCTGCCCCTGAACGCCCCGTTTCACACTACTATAATTCTTAATTTTTTAACGGTTTTTTTCAATTAGTAAAATTTAGAACATTGCATCGTTAGCATTAATTTCCTGTTTACATGATCTATGAGCAAAATGCATTCTCAAATGCTCCCAGAATATAATAGGGTATTGCATACATTCAACTGTAAAAAGAAAAAATATATAAAAGGTATAATGGGACTTAATCAAAGCAATTAATAATATACCAAACAGTTAGATATTTAAATCTAAAACAACTTTAAATTAACGTTTTTAATATTGATACATTTTGTATGCTTATCTAATAAATCAAAATTATATGAACATTATAAGATAGGTGGATTTTATATTGAATACTTATTGAGAAAAGGATTCATTTTATAATCACTTTAAAATTCAACATAAGCTCTGTATTACATAAATGAAAATTCCTGCAAGATTAATAAATCACAGATCAATGTACATGTTAAAAAATCTCGATGGTCCTGGGGAAATATAAATTAATTAAAGATTTCATTAATAATTCTCATTCATAATGTGTATAAAAGGAATTTCATCCTATTAAATAAATACATAACCATACTTGTATAGCAAGCAATGAAACGATAATATAAAAGTTCGTTTTATTTGCTTCGGTTGAATGCTATAGAATTTTAGTACGTTATTTCCCTTGCAGTCGGAATTTTTTGTTTAACATTTTCAAGTCACTTACGTTTCAATAGCATTAATCTTTCAGGAATTTTCTAATTTAAAAATGGAATGCATGTTTACCTTTGAATGTTTGGTAGGCTGGAATCCATCTTGTCGTTAGCAGTTCCAAATCCATTTCTTTTTTAGCTCTTCTTCCGCAGGAAAAACTAAATACGGCCACCTTCGGGCCATTCTTGTAGTTTCCCTTGCATGTTGCAACACAGCATTTGTGTGGCATAGTAAATAAAAATAAAATAATTCGCAAATGTAAAATATTCAACTACAGCTTACTACATTTTCAAACAACGGTCGGTTCACTACACTACCAGAGCACGAGGCAGGTGTTAACAAAGTGGAGAGAAGACTTTCGTGACGTCAGAGCGTTCAAGCAACCCTAGAGCCTTGGCTTTGTATGTAGGAAGTACTGGTTCTTACCGGTTTAGCCCAGAATGTTCTCGAACACAAGCGGAAAGCTATATAAACCCTGCTGGTCCGCAGTCAGTGTGTGTGTGTGTGTGTGTGCCTTGTCTAGAGTACGAGTTAGTTAGTATCGAGTTGGTGTCTCGTCTAGCGAGTCAGTCCGTGCGAAGTCGATTGAGTTGGCAGTCGGGCAGCGAGCGCCGAGTGGGTTGTCGAGTTCACCGAAGGAGTCTGTTAGTGTATCGCGGTTAGTGCATCGTCTAGAGAGCGTGTTGAGCTCCGGGAACGACTGAACCGAAGAGTCGGGAGCCTGTGTGTGCCTCTGTGCTCTGTGTGTCCTGGAGTGCATCGTGAGTTGTAGCGTAGAGAGTCTCGAGAGTACTTGGAGTTCCGAGAACGACCTAGCAGAGTCGGTAGCTATACTCTGGTGCTTTGCAGTGAAGCTGTCTCCATCGTGATAGCCTGATAACCTGAAGGCTGTGTCGCTGATCGTGTCAGCATGTTTATAGTAGTTCATCGACGACTGTAAAACGTGTTTTGGAGCTGTTCTGACAATTACTGGCTAATAAAGTGTGTTTCGATACTTCATCAAGTAGTGTCGTCATTATTCGCTCCAAATCCATACGAACCCCGTACGAACGTGAAGGAAGAAAATAATGTAACGAACTTGTGTCAGAAGAAAAAAAAAAACGTAACAATATTATCAAAAACGCCGGTCCCTTTCAGAAGTGTCATCTAGGGTTGCCACTAGAGGGTTCACTATAATTATTTTCCAATACACAATGGAATTAACTTAATGTAATGTCAGTTAAAAAAATCTGATGTGTACACCCCATGTCTTCCTTGTACGGAATATTAAATTATACGCATTTTTTCTTGCATTTCATTTAAACTTATCGGATTGAATTAAATCTACTTCGTCGATAGCGCGTAAACCACAATAGACTAACTGTAAAATTCACAATATTTTTTTTTTTTTTTTTTTAACATAGCGACGCTCTGGCGCTAGGTTCACTTAACAGTGTTACATTTCTTCATACTATAAAAACTCCAACCACCGTTGATATGCCGCGATTTTCGTGCAAGAAATGCACGACGTGTTCCGTCTGTCTTAAATCAATCAATCAATCAATGCAAATTATGCCGGGATGTCGCTGTGAACACGCGACGTATCCTTCTCAATGATGCTTATGCCGCGAGGGCACGTGACAGTAAAAGTTCAGGACCTGAGTTGTCTTGAAGTGGTGTTATTTATTTATTGGGTCAGTCCATAAATTCATGCGCATTTTTGGTAACTTTTTAAACAACATTAAAAAACACAATTTAACATTTTAACCAATTATATATTTTGCTCCACTATCTACGATGTCTCATCATCTTACAGGCAGCTTTTTTATGCCATTGCTGTAGGAAGACTCTGGTTTTGATGCAAAAAAAACTTGAAAGTTCCTTGTGTACGTCCTGTATAGAATTTAATTTTTTTCACAGTAAAAAATTTTGTAAGGCACGAAATAAGTGAAATATCACCTGCGGCAACATCTGGGGTGTAAGCAAGATGTGGCAAAAGCTCCCAATTAAATTCACTCATTTTTTGCAGCGCTGTTCGAGCCGTATGCGGTCTAGCGTTAGCATGATGAAACAACACTTTCTTGATATTCATCCATCGTGGGCGTTTTTTGATCGATTCTGAGTTTAGACAGTAATGTTGTTCACTGTAAACTTCTGAATGAATCGTTTGATTTGGTTCTAACAGTTCAAAACGTCCTGAACGGGGCTCATCATCAATGCTGCTTTTTCAAACTTCAAATTTTTTTAACCATTTCTGGGCAGTCCTTACAGTTATAGTGTGTTCACCATGTACACTATTAATTTTTACCGCTGCAAACCTGGCAGACTCACGACAAAAAAATAAAAAAATGTAGCACAGCACGTTTGTACTGATTATCTATATTCATCTTCTATGGGTACTAAAATGCGTTCGATATTTACGAAAGGCGATGAACTGAATAATACGTTAGTCAAACGATGACAAGTTTCAACAGGTTCAAAATTGTATTCTTTTAGTAAATGCGTCATAGTGCGCATACTCTTAATGCGCACGAAGTTTTGGATTGAGCAAATCCTAATCCTAATAGTCTCTAGTACTGGTATACAATCACATTAGGATTTTAACCAGTTCTTTTTGCGTATGCATGCCTTAGGCCAATTGTGTATGTAAATAACTGAAGGTGCGAACGCATCCCCCCGAAGGCGAAGATACTGCGGCCGTGGAAAGGGGAGTCAAGGTTTCGTGAAAACAATTAAGTTGCATGAGAAGAACGAGCTTGCATTATATCTTACTAGTTGAAATACACAAATAATATGAGTTGAACATAGAATGCAATATTACACGTTGAGTAGTAGTAATCTGAATGACATAAATCATTGAATGATTTAATTTGTGACTGAGAGAATTTCAGGTCGAATCTTGAGTACATACGAGTACGAGTTCAATTGGAGAATTCTTGAGTACATACGAGATCAATTAGAGGCAGTTCACACACAGATATTTATGATATAATAATGAAAATAAGTATGATAAGAATAACATAAAAATTATTATCAGAGTCCATAGCCTGCTTTACCAGGCACAATGTCAGTATCTCTGCAAGTATTGATATATATAACACATGTTTATAAAAATTTTTAAGAACAAATTTCAAGCAGAGTTCATAACTGGCTCTACCAAGCCACAAAGTTCATAAGCTTTGTCAGTAAGTAGTTTAAAATAATGAATGAAATAATAGTGAAATTATAATACATATACACAATCACCAATTAATATTATGGTGAATAGATCTAGGTCGCTTCACTAAACTCTCAACAGTAGGATCGTAATTAATTATTTCATGTACGTGAGAATATGAGAATTTTCCATTTTTTCAAAATAATTGTGTGAATCCATAACTATTTGCTCCAGAATTGGACGAATCTTTAAGTCTGCGTAAATAATAGTGTTGCCATCGTACCAAGGCGCATTTACCATGGCACGTAGAATTCTGTTCTGGAGAATTTCGATTTTCTTTCGTTCTGTTTTTAAGGCTGTGGCCCACGCTGAGACAGCATAAAGAAGAATTGGTCGAATAAGAGTGAGATATAAAGTTCTTTTCACTTTAAAGCTGAGTTTTGATTTCCTGTCATATTCTAACTCAATGCACAAAATTTATATCGTTTGAAAAATTATCTAATCGTTGCCACATGTTCTATTCAAATGATATAATAAATCTAAAACGATGTATAAAAGAAATTAAGCATACAAAACGAAAGGAAGAAAGAAACAGTTTTTCACAGACGATTCAATATTTCTCATTCAATTAATTTAGTTCTCACTTCACAACGAGACAAAAATATTCAAAATATGTGTATTAAAAATTACGAAGTAAATCTGAAACACTTATTTCCTCCAATAAATTCCGGAATGCATTAAGCATGATTTAATTCGCAATAATAAGAGAAGGCGTTATTGCAATAACATTTAATTCGCAATAATAAAGATGGCGTTCTTGCGAAGCTTAGTTTCTCTTGATTGGCAACAAATTCGCTATTCTGCTAAATTTCAAATGTAAACAAACATGACCTCAACGTCAAAAATAATTAGGCTTAGCCGCACTTAATCAACTTTTAAATTGTTGATAATTCTACAAATATTGCATGCAGATTTACTAAAGGCACAAAAGCCTTAACCGAAAGATAAGAACAACATAGTTCATATATTAAACATATTTTACATTTAAACAACATATTTTAAAACAGAAAATGCACAGTTTGCAAACATATAAGAATAAAGAAACTGAGATTACTGAGCAGAGTAACAAAGTGGATATATTTATATACTTTAGGTGTGATCGATCGCAACCGAAATACGAGGTGCACATCTACATGTTATAGCAGTCCTATATACAAAATTTCAACGTTCTGAGGCAACTCTTTTTTGAGTTATGCGAAATACGTACGCACGCACAAATATCAAGAAAAATTATCTTCAGAATTCATTTTAAATCAGTTATATAATTTTTTGGGGGAGAAAAAGAATCGTTTATTCTGTCCATAAGTACAGATGTCACCCAAAAGCATCGTTAAATTGCATTCGATAACGGTGAAATGGATATTTTCGTTGAAATATGATGCCTGAAATTTTTCGCTATTACAATACTTCTTTTTTACTTCGTATAAGGAAGTAAAAAAAGTGGCTGCATATTCTAAGAAAGATTTAAAACTGAAATTTTTAATTTACAGACAGATGTTATATAAACTACCGCTTTCTTTATATTTTCCATTGCATATAACTGATTTACAATATAAGCGTAATAAATTATTAAAATATTAAAATTTAAAACAAAATAAATTTGCTAATTTTGTATTCAGTTATACTACTTATGAATGATGATTTCAAGTAATATTAAATTCCCTCAGTATCTGAACACACAGAACACAGAATTTTACAATCCACATAATTATAAATAGCTATTTCATATTATTACAGAATTTTATTAGAAGCTTATTATATATGCAGTTATCATTTCTAACCTTTAAAAACAGTGACAATATAATGCACACTTATCACCATATTCTATAAGGAATAAAAGTATGTATTGCACAATTAAACTTATTATTATTATAGTGTTATTTCTTACTGCATATACTTAAGTTTTCGAAAGACAAATATGCAATGTAAAACTGATTTATGGATTCCTGCAACGAAATCTAATCTCAAATCTGGCACTGGTCAAAGGTATCATTAAAAGGTTTGCTGAAATGATATTCATCATGAACCCCCACCCCCCTTTTTTTACTTCAATGTAAGAAATAAAGGAAGTATTGTAATCACAAAAAATTCCAGGTACCATATTTCAACGAAAATATCCATTTTGACCGCTATCGAATGCAATTTAACGATGTTTTTGCGTGTCATCTGTACGTATGGACAGAATAAAGGACTCTTTTTCACCAAACGAATTCTAAAACTGATTTAGAATGGATTCAAAAGAGATTTTTTCCGTGGCGTCTGTACGTACGTACGTATGAATGTATCTCGCATAACTCAAAAACGAGTAGCCTCAGAACTTTCAAATTTTGCATATAGGATGTAGTTGTGCGCCTCTCTCTTTGGTGGTTATCAGCCGCACCAAAAGTAAATATATATATATATATACTTTGGTAACAAAGTGCTCAGTTTCTTTACTCTTATATGTTTGTAAATTGTACATTTTTCACTTCAAAAATGATTGAATTATTTTGTTCTTAATCTTCCGGTTAAGGTTTTTATACCTTTAGTTAACCTGCATGCAATATTTGTGCGTCTAAGCCTTTTTTTTTTTTTCCTCCGTAGCAGCCATATTTGTTTACATTTGAAGCTTAGCAGAATAGAGGATTTGTTGCCAATCTAAAGAAACTAAGCTTCGCAACAACAAATATTTCTTTTTTATTTGTCTAATTTATTTTATACATCGTTTCAGATTTATTATACTTCTTTAGAACATGTGGCAACGATTAGATAATTCTTCAGAGATCTGATATAATTTTTGCGCATTCTGAGTTATAAAATGAATGAGATGTAGCGCTGTTAAGTGAATGTAGCGGCAGAGTGTCGCTATAGTAAATAAATATAGTGAATTTTAAAGAGTTATTCTATTGTATTTTATGCGCTATCGACGAAGTAGATTTAATTCAATTAAATAAGTTTAAATGAAATGCAGGAAAAAATGCGTATAATTTAATATTCCCCGTGCAAGAAAGTCATGTGGTGTACACATCAGAGTTTTTTTTTTTTTTTTTTTTTTTTTTTTTAAAGTTTTAAAAGCATTTTTTTACCTTCATCTTAGGCATATTAGATATGCAGACATTGCGTTTTCTCTTGCATTACATCAGATTTAACGGCCAACCATTTGTATTGCATATAGGGGTGAGAATTTACGTCTTTGCCTCTGGAAGTTACATTCAGTACAGTTAGGTGTAAAGATTCATTACAGTTAGGTTTGTTTGATGAGATTACGGAAAAGCCTCGAGGGCTATCTGCTAAAGGGGAGGGATACCTTCATGGGGGACTTTCTAAGGGAAATTGGCTCATATAACACGTTACGGGGAAAACCACTAAAATGTCCATGCAGACAGCCCGTTCGCGGGATTCGAACCTCGGAGTGAACTACCAGTGTTCAGCAACTTTACCGCTCGGTCGTGGGCCCGTGTAATAATTAATAGATGATTATTGAGGCTGCTCACAAAAATAAGTCATACGAAGTAGCTTTTCATATTCAGCAATCAAATGCATTTCAAAAAGAAAATTAAATTAAATTAATAATCTATACTGACTATCTATTTTAATTAAAATTTCAATTAAATTGAATTTATAATTTTAATTTTTAACAGTTTATATATATATGTAATAATAAAATTCTATAGTCAAAAATACACTTAAAATTCTAACTGTATGTTCTTTTACATTACTTGGATATTTCAAATTTTTAATACTTTCAATATTTTGGTTAACTGGGGTAACTTTACCCTTTCTAATTTCATAAGCTAGAAAATTGATTTTATCTTTGGCAAAGACACATTTACTCTGGTTCAATTTAATACCTTCTTGAATCAATATTTCAAATAATTCACTCAAATGCTTGAAATGTTGTTCTTTGGAAGAAGAGTAAACAATTATGTCATCAAAATAACTACAAGCAAATTGGATTTTATTTTTAGTGAGGATGCGTTTAATAACTCTGTTAAAGATAGTCGGTGCATTTTTGAAGCCAAAAGGGAGTTTTAGCCATTCATACAGTCCAAAATTTGTAATAAAAGCCAATTTTTTGGTGTCATCGGGGTGAATAGGAATGTGCCAAAACCCTGATCTTAGATCTATTGTAGAAAAAACATTTGCATTAATTAATTTGTCTATCCGGGGCAAGGCATGAGCATCAGTCTTTGCTATAGCATTCAGCTTACGATAATCAATACACATTTTGGTTTTTTTGCCTTCATCGCATTTTAATACCAAAGTTACTGGGGATGCATAAGGACTACTACTTTCTTTAATAATTCCATTTTTTAATAATTGATCAATTTGTCGTCTAATTTCTTCTTCTTCCTCCATACTCTCTGAATCTGTTGTTATCTCACTACTTTGTTTTTTCACATCACTTTTTTGAATTTTTAGTTTTACATTACTTTCATTATTTACATTAACTCTTGTTACCTTAGACATCTTATCATCATTAAACTTCATAATATTAGACTTATTACCTTCATTAACTATTATACCTTTAGACACATTATTTTCATTAGGTAGTATATTATTTTCATCAACACTTATTATCTCAGAGATATTACTTCTATGTTTTGTCTTAACTGATGGCATTACATTACTGTTTTTTTTTTTTTTTGTTTTTTTTTTTTGTTTTTGTTTGTTTTTTTGTTTTCAAGTACTTGAGCAAGTAGTACATGCAAAGAAACTCTGTTATTTACATTCACAGAATTTGAAATGTTTTCATTTCTTTGAGTTACTACTAAATTACTACAATCAATTTTTGATTCAAATAATTTACATTCATTTAAACCCAAAAGAACATAATTTAAATTAGTATCTAACACTAACAAGTTAATTAGTTGAATAATATTTCCAATTTTCATTTGTAATCTACACATTTTATCAATAGAAAAATTTCCTTTACTTTGCCTAATTTTAATACCTTTTACCTTTTGAATTTTTAACTGTAAATTGTTTGCAGATTTTTCTGAGATGATAGACAATGTCGCGCCAGTGTCCACGACACAGTCGACTGATCTGCCATGGGATAAAAATCCCTTAATTCTTAATTGTCAAATTCCCGAAGAATCAGGCCCCGAATTTTTGTTTTCCACATTAGAATTAGTTTCAATTTAGTTGTTCTCATTTCGGAATGGGCAGATTTGAGCCCAGTGATAACAATTTGGTATCCCTTTTTTGGTATATATTCTACAAGGTGATGGGGCTATACCGTCAAAATTACTATTAGTATGGTGACTTATAACTTTCTTTCCGTTGTTGATATTGCTGTTAGATTTATTTCCAATTTGTTGAAAACTATGAGGTTTGTAATTAGATGCATTGGGTCGATTATCAACAAACTGACGATTATTATTTCGGAAATTAGCTTGTCTGAATTGTTGACTATTCCTATCTCTGTTATAACTTTGTGAATTTTCATCTTTAAATTCATGAATTTGTCGAAGTTTGTGGGCTTGTTCTAGCCAAGTTATCGGATCAGCGGGACTTTGAACAATCATCAAAGACTTTTTAAGTTCGTTGGCAAACCATCTGTTAAACCTTCTAAAATCATTGATTTGTCCAAATTAAGCCGCTTACCCACTTCCATTTTCTTGCGAAAGTAATTTGTGATGTCTTCTCTGGCGTTATATTTTAAATTAGCGAAGTCGCCGAAAGTAGTTAAACTGAGATCGATAAAGTTTTCTTTTAATATTTGTTCAAATTCTGAGTAAGTTTTTAGCTCATGGCAATTTTTAATATAGAGCCAGAGGGCTTTTCCCTTAATGTAACGAGAAATATTTTGAAATTTACAATTTTCGTCCTTATTTTGGCAGACTTTGTTAAAATAACCTAACCAAGAAATTATGTCACTGTTCTTAGAATCTTCAAATGGAATAATATTTAAATCTATTGTATCTTGATTCACGTTCAGTGAATCGTCAAGATTAACGGGTTCCTGATTTGTCGACATTGTAACTGAAACTTTAAAATTTTCTTGAGAACAAAAATGTGCACTTTTCTCAAAATATTTTTACAATAGTTAAAATATTTTTTTTTTCTTTTAAAACCAAAAACTCTTCAGAGTATTATCAACACTTAATAGAATAATAGACTTAAATAAAAATTTTGTATTCTCAAATTTTATGATTATCACTACACATTTCAGGATAATATCAAATCTTACTTAGAATACTATTGATTAGAATAAGATTTGAAATTTAAATAAACTCGCAGTTACTTTAACATAATATATTTAAACCAAACTATTGTCGTAGCATCTTAGTTCACAGACTGAGAAAAAAATAATTTCTTAAAATATGTTCTTACTTGGCTGTTGAGTACATTATTTAATCCTGCTCGTTTGTGGGCTGTTAAAAAAAAAAAAAAAAAAAAAAAAAAAAAACAGCATACATGATTGAAATTCTTCAGCTTCTATCGAGCAGACGATATCCAAATCATGCGGTTCTAAACTATGAGACGCGCTCAAAATGGGAAGACAAAGCTGTATCACAATTCACAATTCTTCAATTGTAAAAAACAGACACAACTTGCACTTATAAAGTTCTTTCACTTCTATTGGAATTACTTTCCTCTTTGGGTACACCTATCCTGCCGACTCCTTGTGATGTACCAGATTTTGAAATAAGAATATTTTTGAGTTCGTCAAAAGCAGTTTGACATTGATCATCCCAATGCCACGGTACATCTTTTTTCGATAATTTATTTAGAGGGAGATCTTAATTTAGCATAATTAGGTATGAATCTATGATAAACATTTACACTGCCTAACACTCTTTGTATTTATGTGTCAATTTTTTGGCAACGACATTAATGGTAATTATAAAATACTATTGAAGTTGAAAGTTGTGTTGAACGGCAATGCAGTATATGACATAATTGTCCTTTTCGATAGTAAAAGGTAAAATACGAGTAAAATTGTTGTGCAAAATGAAAGTGTTTTATATGAATAAGTAATCAAAATGAAATACTGTAAACAAACTAAAAGTCAAAAGGAAATATTAAGAAATTAGTCAAGTATTGCAATTGTCAATGATATGAAGAAAATAACAGAGGAATACCTCACCTCAAATAAAAATTTTTAACATTAAAGCCACGGCGAACTGGAAATGAAAAGAACATGCAATTAGAATTTTAAGTGCATTTTTTACTATGGAATTTTATTATTACAAATATATATAATAAATGTATAATATTTTAGTTTAATTAGACTATAACATCTGTACAATTTTTCCCTACACTAACTCCAGAACTCTGGATGGAATGTTCTTAATTTGGGTTTGCTAACGAAATGGTGAAAAACATCGAAACTATTTAAAAAAAATAATAAAATAAAATAACTCTGAGACCTTTCAGATTTTCTACAGTCACAGAGGCGCGTTTTTTAATGTCATGTGTGTTACTTTTAATTATAAAATATTATGCTCTTCACACTTTAACAATTAAATTCACTTCAGCAGCAAAGTCACAAAGTATTTAAAAGACCATATTCTTAGAATTTCCGATACAGTCTGGAGCGATGGAGGTTTTTTTTTTTTTTTTTTTTTTTTTTTTTTCGTACAGTGTTGCCATTGCTTGCTTTGAAATCGTTGAGTCTGTTAATCAGCATTTTGTTAAAATTTTACAAAATAGGAAACAGGAAATTAAAAAACTCCAAACTGCAAATTTGGGCTTCCAGATGCCCATATTTGGGTGGAGAACTACGTTATTCAAAATTTGATATCTCTAGGTACCATTGTTTTTCCACGGTGAGAGAAACATACATACATTCAAGCTAATTCTTCATTATTTAATTTCTTTAAATATAATGTAGGGCTTTAACATTTGGTGGCAACAGTTTGAAAAGAGAAAGTTTGCTATATTTCCGTTACCGGGATAATGAAACAACAAACTTCTAGATTCTAGAATATCACGATGATTTTGTTAACACAAAAACTAACAAAAGAGTACTTTAGAATGTTCAACTAAAACTTTTATAACAAAAATAAACACAGTACTTTTACTTATTTTCAATATATATCGTTTTGATATTTTACCTATCTCGGCGCACCTCTGGAAAACGGATCACACCAGGTGGCAAAAGCTCTGGCTACGTTAACTAAGTCGTTCATAGTTCATCACTGTCCAGCAAAGGATTGCCATTCTTTCTGCACTTAAGTGATAATCAAACGGTTGTGAGGGATTCGAAGAAATGATTAGATCTTGCCAGACGTTCAGGCACCACCCTAACGTATTATTGTACCCCCTTAAAATGTGCAAGTTTTGTTGGCGCCGTAGGGGAAGGAAAGGTTCTTTCATCCAAAGAAAGTCTACATACATATTCTTTGTTTCATCCGTGATTGTTGGCACCATGGAGTTCCTACCTCCATGGTTGGCACCTATTTCGTCAATTACATTAGTGTCAACTGTCAAAGCCACACATCTGGTACTGCGTGAAAAGGATAATTAGAAGTTCATTACTGCGGTGTAACAAAGATGTGCTGGAGAAAGCAAATGGGATACTTATAAGATATTTTTAGGCAGATAATGTGGTGTGTTTGTTCGTTGATAACTAACTGCGGGAGTTCTGTTGACTGGCATCGCTCTCATTAGTCGCCAGTGATGTCATGTATGTATCTTTTGCAGCCAGAAACGTTGGAAAGCCTGTCCATGAAACAACAAGTCTCATCGGATACAAAACCGAGGAAGTTTAATGTTCTTGAGGCTTCTAATTCTTCCTTTAGCCCCGAAGTTTATAGGAATTTGTTTAATTTTAAATTTTTGCTAGATGATTGTTTTTATTAAAGAAGCATGTTTTGATTATCTATCAGTAAATCATTTACTTTACATGAGTATTAAAAAATCACAACCTATGCATGCGTATTAATGTCTAAAATAAAATAATTTTTGCGCCCATGATTTAAATATGCATTATACGTTTTACGAAATCAGATTTATTTCTTTAGTCTTTATCATTAACTAAAATTTCTACTACAATAGGAGCTGAGTTTTGTGTCGTTTTTCTATTTACTCTGTTACCTGTATTCCAAAGAATTTTCTGGTAATGCTTATATTATCAATATCCTTAAAAAGGCAGTTATTTCTATTTTGTCTACAACAGTGCAGTTCTCCTCGCTGTAAGTGGGGCCGCCAGCAGCTGAGCAGTATATTCGCTGAACGCTGGTAGTTGGGTTCGAGGCTCGAATATCGGCGAACGTTTTCGTGTTTTTCAACATGCTTAACATGCATAGGAGCCAGTTTCCTTAAGAAAGTCCTTCACGAAGGCATCTTTCCCCTTAGGCAGATAGCTCCCGTGTGCTTTGCCGTAATCAAATAATCCAATCCTCCCTATAAGGGGAAAAAAAAAAAAAATTGTACCTTCATTGATGTATCCATAATAGAAGTGCACAATGTATAACTGTACAGAGCGTTTGGGGGAAAACTTAAATGTTCCCCCAAAATAAATAAATAAATACTACACAAACAAACAAAAAAAATTTCTGAAACGTTTAAGATTTTAAATTACGTCCAAAGGTTTTTTTTTTTTTTTTTTTTTTTTTAACATTTTGTGAGTTACCTTTATTTATTAAATATCATGCTTTTCGCACTTAAACCCTAAAATTCAGTTCAAGAGTAATATCGCAAAATAATTTTAAATTGAGCATATCTTTAGAATTTCCGATACGCAGTCTCATGCGCTGGAGATAAAAATGTTTTTTCTGTACAACGTTGCCATTGTTTACTTTGAAATCGTTGACTTTTTAATCAAAAATTCGTTGAAGTTTTATAAAATATGAAATCGATAATTTCTACATGCTCATATTCGCAGGAGGATTACGTCATTCAAAATAGGTACCGTTTTTTTTATCACAATGCGAGAAACATTCATACAATTATGCATATTCTTCATTACAGTACAAAGTCTTTAATCCGACTCGTCGGGACTTCGGCGATTCCGGATTAGGGGTTTTTCCGGATTATAGATCATCAACTTAAATCTGGTAAGATGGCATGCAGAAATTATAAAATTAAAAATATGAAACCGTAGTTTATGAAATAAAGAGCAATTATGATCTAAAGAATATCAAAATTTACAAAAAAAAAAAAAAAAAAAAAAGCTTAATATTTTTTTGTTTACTTTTAAACATTTCTTTCAATGTAAGTTGTTTAAGTTGCTTCGTTTTTTTGTGTTAATACTTTCTCTTTAATTCTATAAACAGACATAATTTCTTGTTCAGTTCCACTGTTCAAGTCTTGTAATTGCTGTGTCGAGAATATCGACTAACTTGTCAATCGAAATTTTTTCGTTTTCAATAACCTCTCTGTCACTTTCTTCACTATCGGAAGCGGTACATCGAAACATGCTTTCGCTTTGTAGATCCTTTGGCAGCTCCAGAATCGGAAACTCTTTTTGACATGATCGAAAGTTCAAGCTTACTTTTTATAAAATTGCTCTAACAATCTGCAAAAAATAATACGCTGGATCCAATTAGAAGATTAAGGAACAACGCAATCTGCAGCATTAACTGAAATAGATAATTTTAGCCTAGCTTATACCGTCCGTTATACATTAAATGCCCATGCGTAAAGGTATTATGCGCATGCGTAAAGGTATTATGCGCATGCCTAAACGCATATGCGCAGAAAGTTTGTAGCTTTGAGGTCCGAATTATAGATCATTTCGGATTAAAGACTTTGTACTGTATTTAATTCCTTTAAATATTAATACAGGGCGATAATATTTGGTGGCAACAATTTGAAAAGTGAAACAACGCTTGTAGTGAATCGACACAAAATGCCAAAACGAAATTAATAGTCTTCTGGGCAAATTGCCCTTTTGGACCAAAAATTGCCCAAGAATTTCCCCCCTTTATATGCAAGGCCAAAGATACAATAACAGGTTTGTAATGCATGGGAATCATAATGGCTTGCATTTATTAAATTAGTAGCACAAATCCTAAATCTTTTCTTTTTTGTACTGATCTGGCATATTATTTATCTAATTTAGTAGTAAAGGAATCTTCAAAAGAGTTAATATTTTCAATATCATCCAAGAATTCTCTCCCCTTTTATTATAAGGACCGATGAACGTAATATCTGTAGATTAACAGTGTTTGTAAAAGCAATATATTACGTACTGACACAGAACTGTTTGTTTCTGTAGAAAATCTCTTTGTATTTCGAGAAGTAGTCCCTTAGATAGCTGGATAGAAAATTCAATGAACTCTCTCCGCGACCACCTTCCTGAGACGATCGTCTCTAATTTCTGAGAATCTAAAGCGCCAGTACTGAACATCACTTTTCTAAGATTACAACCTCTACTGATCACCCAAATCGTTTGGAACCGTGGATGGTCGTTCTAGGAAAAAAAAAAAAAAG
Organism: Stegodyphus dumicola; assembly: GCF_044657685.1. Lineage (NCBI taxonomy): Eukaryota > Metazoa > Arthropoda > Arachnida > Araneae > Eresidae > Stegodyphus > Stegodyphus dumicola. The sequence continues at coordinate 182,136,176 of NC_140768.1, forward strand.
AAGTTCAATGTGTGAGTAAAATTCTACGAGTAACTGCAGTTAAATTTGGCAGGCATATGGTAAACAATAAATAACGAGTATCTATTAAACGAAATAATAAAATGTAATACTAAATAAAGGGAATGATTATTAGGAAAACTAATAAATCAAAATCGGAGTTCTTAACAGAAATAACTAATCGCTTTAACTAATAGCAAATTCTGAAACTTTAACTGCGACACTGTAATTCAGACATAGTGTCTAGACGAGCTACGCGACGCCGCTAGTTCAGAAATCCCGCCACGAGAGGGAATCGGTTGTTTTTAACGGAAGCTCCGAAGTCCGATTTCGATATTTTATTTGCAGATATGAAACAAAATTTAAAAAAAAAAAAATCATTAAGAAGCGGCGAGATCAATAATAATTGAACCTTCTTTTGTCCTTTGTTCTGTAAGAAGAAAGATGTGCATTTCTGGGTGTCCGATATTTTGTGAGAGATTATTGTTTCGCTCAGTCATTGACAATCAGTTATTGCGAAAACCGCCCTCTGTGAGGAACTGACGCCGAACCGCCGCTTCCACTCTGTCGCCGTGGGTATAGGTTACCAGTTGGCATCATTTATCGCCCAGTTAAAATGTTAGCAAATTTTGGCGAGCTAAAAGTCAGATCGGCGCTGCTTCAATAACCGTGTGAAAGTGTCAATGAAATCAAACACGATACTTGCATTTCTAGACTTTTCGTTTATGATGAACTTTGAACTTTTTTCCAGTTATTGTTGTCCTTATCATGGATGTAAAGAATACAAAGAAGATGAATTTAGGAGAGAAAGAACTATAATTGCTACATTAATTTTGTGATATTTTCGTAAACACGAGAAAGGGCTTAAGATCTTGTAAAAAATAACAAAATTAATAAATAATTTAAATAAATTATTTGCTTAACTTATTTATTTTAATTGTTAATTTAGCAGAATCAATTTTTGAAATAATTTGTTTTTGTAAAAGATTAATATATTATCATTTAATATTTATCAAAAATAGAAGTTTCGGAGAACTTTTTGTTTGTTTATTTATTCTTTTTATTTCCATATTTCGAAAAACACGAAATTTAGAACAATTCAAAATGAAAAAAATCTTAAAGCTTTCAGATTTTATATTACGTCCAAAAGAGTGTTTTTAGCCCAAAGGGGCTTTGTCCCTGAAGGACTATTGTTTTCGTTTCGCGATTTTGCGTTGAATCACTATAAACGGCGAATCACTTTGCAAACTGTTGACAACAAATGTGAAGAGTCTTGCATTATATTTGAAGAAATTAAATAATGAAAAATCTCCATAAATGTATGTATATTTCTCGCATTGTGATAAAACAACATTGTGATAGCCATCGAATTTTGAATGACTTAATGCTCCTACGAATATGGGCATGTGGAAGACCAAATTTGGAATTTGTTTTATTATCGATTTCATATTTTGTAAAACTTTAACGAATTTTTGATTCATAAACTCAACGATTTCAAAGCGAACAATGGCAACAATCTACGCGAAAAAAAAAAAAACCTTTTTATTTCCAGCAGGCACGAAAACCGCTGGTAAATAAATACGTGTATCGGAAATTCTAAAGATATGCTCATTTTAAAATTATTTTGCGACATTGTTGTTGAACTGAATTTTGTGGTTTAGATGTAAAAAAACGTGATATTTAATAAATAAAGATAACACAGGAAACGTTTAAAAAAAAAAAAAAAAAAAAAAAAAAAACGCCTCTTTTGACGTAATTTAAAATTTGAAACCTTTCAGATTTCTTTTTTTTTTTTTTTTTTTTTTTTTTTTACACATTTTAAGTGAACCTTTATTTATTAAATAAATATCATGTTATTAGCACTTAAACCACATAAAATTCAATTCAACAGCAACATCACGAAATAGTTTTAAAAAGCGTATCTTTAGAATTTAGACAGTCGCGCGCGCTGGAAATAAAAATTTTTTTTTTCCGTAACGGTGTTGCCATTGCTCGCTTTGAAATCGTTGAGTTTCTTAATCAAAAATTCGTTAAAGTTTTACAAAATATAAAATACACAATAAAACAAATTCCAAATTCGGGTTTCCAGGTGTCCATATTCGGGTGGATGACTACGTTATTCAGAATTTGATGGCTCTAAGTACTGTTGGTTTTTCACAAGGCGAAAAATATATATACACTCATGCAAATTCTTAATTATTTAATCTCTTTAAATATATTAGTGGCAACAATTTGAATAGTGATTCAGACTTTTATAGTGATATTCAACGCAAAATCCCGTTTTAAGACCAACAGCCTTTCTGGGCTAATAAGAAAGTATGATTGTTGTAGTTGTGAAAAAAAAAAAAATTGCGTTTTGCTCGATTTCAGTTTTTTATTTGTTTACTATGTCGGCTATTTCCTATCTTTCAGAATGCGAATGTTGAATAATTTCTTATCCTTTGTGATTATATTTTGTTTTGAAACAAAGGCTTTTTTCCGCGCGTCAGCATTCCACAGTGTTGTCGAAAGGCTGATAGAGAAAGTCTGATGTCGAAAGATTGACAGCGAAATTAAATCATTGCAAGAAATTCATTTAAATTTCTTCAGGTGATTTAATCTCCCTGTTTATTTTACAAATACGAAGAGCAGCTGGAATAGAAACCTAGAAATTCTAGCTCTGGAAAACGTGTATCTAGAAAACATGGATTATTTATGTTTTCGCTGAATGTATTTCTGATCCCGCAAAATTATCTTCACGACCCTAAATTCATGTCACTTACATTTCGAAAATCTGGAAATATTTTTAAGAATGTAGAATATTTTTCGAAACATACCCAGTGAAGCGGCACTTTGCACTGAAATCCACAGCTGTGCTACATAGCCTATGCACTAAATAAGTTAAAATTAAACTTGATAAAAAATAACTAGCTTGATAAATAAAGTCTCTTATCTTTGGGTTTATTTGCGGTGTTAATATGGATAGATTTCATTTCTTCAAATATAAATTCTCACATGCATCCCTCCAAACAATCGCCCAGACGGTACAGTGGTTAGATGAGCTTACATTGACCCGAGTTCGAATCCCGGGGGAAGGCAGGGCTGTAATAGTCCGTCTTTTCATTGGGGGTAACGGTGTCCCGCCTGGAATGGGTCTATTCGCCGTCGGGCCGTCAAGACATATTTTTCTTTACACGCCGTCAAGACATATTTTTCTTTGTATTATATCAAGTTGATTTAGTTTCATAATTATGTTTAGTTTAATAATTTAATTTAATAAGCATTTTATATGAAATGGTGTATAAGATGTTTTTGTGTAAAATTTTATACAAATACATCGATACACATGACATATTAATTATAAGAGAGTAATCTGCTGACAAGATTCCAAAGTAATTCCGTTTCCCATTCAGATTTCGTAAAAACGTGAACTTCCTGCTTGTATGAGTGATTTCTCTGAACTAGCGGAGTAAAATTTCAAGAAATTTTGGCGAATCATGTAAATATTGCACCCGCATAATTTTAAAGTCGATAATATAACTTCTGTTATATCAGAGGTTTAGCCGCAGTTTTCTTTGATACTGACGTAATTTTCCAACTAACTATGTCTAATTTCTTTATATCTCATACTTGTAAACAATTATATACACTGGTGTGCAAAACTTAAGCAACAGGTGTTTCCACGAGAAATCTTCTGAGAGACATGAAATTCAGAAATGTGAGACAATAGTTTGTATTTAAACGATGACGAAACCATGGGTGCACAAAAATGAATACAATGCAAACAGTATGGAATCAAACAAAAAAGGAGTTATTGAACTCATAGTATCGTTACACATGACTGTCTGTACAAGAAGAAGAACGACAAGCAGATTTTCCTTAGCATGGGATATGCCCTTCCATTACTGCAATGGTTGCTTCGCACCGTCTCTCCATACTCAGCACCAGACTGTCCAACAGATCTTGAGGTTAGAGTGTCTATTCCTCAATCACCATCTGTTTCAGTTGTTCGGTGTTCCCGGAGAATGTAATCTTGCCGCAAGCCATCTTCCCAAAGCATCCCACACATGTTCTGTTTGATTTAAATCAGGAGAGTACGCTGGCCAATCCTTTCGAGTAATATCTTCACTTTTCGGTACCTTCTGAATAGCAGGAGTCCGGTGTAGCCGTGCATTGTCATCCATAAAATCGGTCTCCTCCAATGGCACCACAGAACAGACGCGTATGGGGAAAAATCCCCTCCTGACAACAGCGATCTCCGGTTACAGAAACTCTGTCGTAAATAGGGAGCTCTGTGCGCCCTTTCAGTATAATGCCTCCCCAGACGAAATCTCCAGGACCACCGTAACGGTCTCTTTCCGTGATGTAACTGGAATGAAACCATTACTGGGATGAAACCGACCTCTCTCCAAATCAGCTGGCGTTGAGAATCGCTTGTGGCACTCATCCATTAAGAGGACACTTCCATTGATAAGATGCTCAGTTTTCGTGCTCCTTGCACCATTCTAAACGGTGTCATCGATGGCCAACTTTCAAAGGGATGCAGCATAAAGGATGGCGGGCGAATAGGCTATCTTTGTGAAGGCATCTGGACACAATAAACCGCGACACTTGTCGCCCCGTTGCTGTATACAGTTGATGAGCTATGGCGCTTGCTGACTGGTTTCGGGTTTTTTTTTACCTGCAGGACGATATATCGGTTATCCACTGTAGTTGTTTTCCTGGAACGGCCACCACCAACCTTTCTAACAGCTGTACTTATGGTTTGGAAGGTTTTCCAAGCGCGCGAAACGACATTATTTTTTTTTCATCCCGAACTCTTCAGCTACACTGGTCACACTACGCCCCTCCTCCAGCTTTTCCATCATTCTTCCAGGTGTGAAGTCATCCAGGTGATTTCTTCTAGCAATATTTCACGACAGAACTCACCTGTACTTGCAGTGAATGTCTTTAATTGCGACTACGTCCTTCCTTTTATTATAGACTTGAGTTGAGCCCGCTGACCGCACGTGTTTTGCGTACGCTCACGTCGCCTGTGACGTTTTGTTCCTGACGTTTGCATACGTATGAACTTTCTACTGAATTGCAAGAACCTCTTTTCTGCAATTTCATGGCTATCTGATTAAAATTTATATTGTTGCTTAAGTTTTGCACACCAATGTATTACAAGCAACCTTTATTAAGCGTACAAAAGGTAAACAGAATTATTAAACTAAATAAATTTAATACGTCAAGATATAATACAGTCATGTAAAGAAAATATGTCTTGACTGCGAAACGTCTCGACGGTGAAAAGTCCTAGACTCCGGCCCACCTATTAGGTGCTTCCATAATAAAGAGGCCATAACTTCGAGACTTAGTATCCAAGCCTAAGTCGGCTAAGTGTTAGCGATTCCAAATGAGACGCTTTTCAAAATAAGATATGGAATTTTTTGAAAACGATTCAAACTCAGGTGACAAAGATTTGTAAAATATAATAACTCTGGTTCTTACAAAACAAAAATTCTCGTTAGTAAAATGTCCATTACACTTCATTAAGTTACATGTAGAATTAAGACACAATATCACGCCGAATAAATACTAATTCAGAACTCAAACAACAAAATTTTCACAGGACTAGTTTCGATGGTTTTACCGAACCACCATCCTCAGCTGCAAAACCGCAAATGAACAAGATAGGAAATAATGATTAGATAAGATAAGAAAGCCTGGACAAGAATAAGCAAGTGGCGCCATCTGTTGGTGAAACTAGAACTAAAACATAATTTCTTTAAAGGCCGAAGGCAAATTTGGATTGGAATTAGGATCGTTAACTAGAACAGAAAGACTTTTATGAATGTGAAATGCCATAGAAAATCCAGTTCTCCAATGGAAGATGTTTTTTGAATAATTTTGGCAGCAGAAAAATTTAAAGTATGGTTTTCGGACCAACAATGTTGAGCAACAGAAGACTTCTGTATTTCCCTTTTTCTAACATATGCTTCATGTTCCTTGACGCGAAATTTTAAGGCTCTCTTAGTTTGGCCAATGTAAATTAAACCACACTGGCAAGGAATCTTATAAATACCCCAGGAATTCATATCCGGAATGGGGTCCTTGAGTATGGAACTCGGAATTTTATTGATGGGAGAATAAACAACCCGAAAGTTAAATTTCTGCAAAATATGTGCAACTTTATAGCTAATTGATGGAAAGAAGGGAATGACAACAGAAGTTTTATAATCTCCTAAAACAAGAGTGTGCCTTTTAGTGTGTTGAAATGAGAATTTTTTAACTGCTTGATTAATAATGTTGGGTGAAAAGCCCCTGTCAATAGCTATTGCTTTTAAATAATTTAGTTCTTCATCAAGGGCTAGTTTGGAGGAGCAAACTTGAAGAGCACGGAAAACATAGGAATAAAATGAAGCTAACTTTTGTTTAGTCGGATGACATGATTTAAAGTGTGGTGGAAGGCAAACCGATGAAGGTTTACGGTAAACCGTAGTACTGAAGTTGGATGTGTTACGTGTGACCAGAATGTCGAGAAACGAAAGAGAATTGCAAGTCTCAAGTTCAAAAGTGAACTGAATAGCAGGATCAATAGAACTCATTGTTGCAATTTAAATCATCTTTATTACCTTCAAACAGAGTAAAAGTATCGTCTACGTAGCAGAAACCATGCCGGGAAGTTTAAAGTTTCAAACAATTTTGATTCATAATAATGCATGTAGATATCAGCCAGGATGGGACTGAGGGGGCTTCTCATGGTTAATCCCTCAGTTTGCTTGTAATATTTATTTTGGAAAACAAAATGTGTTTGTTTCAAACAGAGTTGAGTGAGAGAAATTAGCTCATCAATTTCGATGCAAGAGAAATGAAATTCGCGAAGTCTGATTTCTAGACATCTTAATGCACCCTCCACTGGAACATTGGTGAATAATGACTTTACATCAAAAGAAACCATGAGTAAATTTCTTGGAGAAATGTTTACAAATTCTATTGAATTTTTTATGGTGTAAATGTTATTGTCTAATAGAGTTGAAAATCTAGAAACTAAATATTTAGCTAATGGATACGAGGCAGTACCTAAATTTGATACAATAGGGCGGAAAGGAATACCACTTTTATGAATTTTGGGAAGAGCATATAATCTGGCACAATTCACGACAGATGGGATAAGCGAATGTTTTAAGTTGCCTGAAATGATTTGCGAAGATTTGATCGCAGTTTTTATTTTTGACAAGTCCGAAGGTGAAGGATCTTTAGGGATCGGATTATATGGCCCTTCGTTTAAGAGTTTAGTGACACCATCGATGTAAGTGTTCTTAGCCATGACGACTATCTGGTCACCTTTGTCGGCCTTTGAAATGATAATATCCGGGTTAGAATGAATTTCGCGCATTGTAGCTCTTTCTCTCGCAGTTAGATTTGGTTTCAAAGGTTTAGTATTGAATTTCACATTATGAGAGATAAGATGCCTAATCATTTCTTTCTGTGAATCTGAAACTTTACTGAACTTGAAAGCTTTTTCGATAGGAGCCAAAATCTTTGGAATCGAGGGTTTACAGATTTGTGAGAAGTTAAAATTATATTTTAGAATTCTCTCTTGTTCTTCTGAAAGACTAACATTAGAAATATTAACTATTGGCTTGATGTTTACAATGGGAAGATTTTTTGAACTACTTGAACAGGAAGATTGAAAAAGAAGTTTTTCGAATTTAACTGCAAGGGTGTTTTTTGACGGTTAACTGCATTCTCCGTTCTAGATCAAGACTTTTGTTCAAGGGCAGTTAATTTTGGATATGATTTAGCGAGTTCCAGATGAAGCTCATAGAGTTCATGTTCAATTTTGGACAATTGTTGACGTGTATCCCTTATGACGGACCGAAGTAAGGCAAGCTTGCAATTTAACAGAATTCTTGAAACGCGATTCGAAGGTTTTTGATTAGATTTTATTTGAATAAAATTGGGGATCAATTTTTTACATTTACATTTAAGTAAAAAGTCAAGATGCTTCAGGAATTTTTGCCGTTTCAGGCGTAATTTAGCGAAGCGATTAACGGATGAAGGAATGATAAACAATGCAGAAAACCAAACTAAATTAACTAAACAATAATAAAGCACACACAAAACAACAAAATGTTGTTTGAAACAAACACATTTTGTTTTCCAAAATAAATATTACAAGCAAACTGAGGGATTAGCCATGGGAAGCCCCCTCAGTCTCATCCTGGCTGATATCTACATGCATTATTATGAATCAAAATTGTTTGAAACTTTAAACTTCCCGGCATGGTTCCGCTACGTAGACGATACTTTTGCTCTGTTTGAAGGTAATAAAGCTGATTTAAATAAAGTTCTTTCAACAATGAATTCTATTGATCCTGCTATTCAGTTCACTTTTGAACTTGAGACTTGCAATTCTCTTCCTTTTCTCGACATTCTGGTCACACGTAACACATCCAACTTCAGTACTAAGGTTTACCGTAAACCTTTATCAGTTTGCCTTCCACCACACTTTAAATCCTGTCATCCGACTAAACAAAAGTTAGCTTAATTTTATTCCTATGTTTTCCGTGCTCTTCAAGTTTGCTCCTCCAAATTAGCCCTTGATGAAGAACTAAATTTTTTAAAAGCAATAGCTATTGACAGGGGCTTTTCACCCAACATTATTAATCAAGAAGTTAAAAAATTCTCATCCAAACACACTAAAAGACACACTCTTGTTTTAGGAGACTGTAAAAATTCTGTTGTCATTTCCTTCTTTCCATCAATTAGCTATAAAGTTGCACATATTTTGCAGAAATTTAACTTTCGGGTTGTTTATTCTCCCATCAATAAAATTCCGAGTTCCATACTCAAGAACCCCATTCCAGATATGAATTCCTGGGGTATTTATAGGATTCCTTGCCAGTGTGGTTTAATTTACATAGGCCAAACTAAGAGAGCCTTAAAATTTCGCGTCAAGGAACATGAGGCATATGTTAGAAAAAGGGAAATACAGAAGTCTTCTGTTGCTCACATTGTTGGTCCGAAAACCACACTTTCAATTTTTCTGCTGCCAAAATTATTCAAAAAACATTTTCCATTGGAGAACTGGATTTTCTATAGGCATTTCACATTCATAAAAATCTTTTTGTTCTAGTTAACGATCCTAATTCCAATCCAAATTTGCCTTCGGCCTTTAAAGAAATTATGTTTTAGTTCTGGTTTCACCAACTGATGGCGCCACTTGCTTATTCTTGTCCAGGGTTTCTTATCTTATCTAATCATTATTTCCTATCTTGTTCATTTGCGGTTTTGCAGCTGAGGATGGTGGTTCGGTAAAACCATCGAAACTAGTCCTGTGAAAATTTTGTAAATATAACGCTGATTTTTGTTGTTTGACTTCTGAATTAGTAAATGTAGAATGATTCGTAACTTTACGCGCAACATTCCTAGAACATATATAAATAGTACTGTCGCAAGACCAGCTATCAGTTTCATCACAAATGTTGTTTTAAACAGCACATAACCATTCATCTCCAAAATAAAGAATTTCTGTTTCGCAATTCCTTAAATTTCGCGAAACATTTTCAAGTTTCGGTTAATGTTTGGTATCTGAAAATGACCAGAATTCTGCAAAAGTGCGTAGCATCTTGATATTAAATACATTATGAATATTTTACCTGGAAATTTTATTCTATTAGAATTTTGTAGATTATGAGTGGAACGGTTTTGCGAGAACAAGTCAGATTTTTTGTTTACAGAACCATCCAACTCCTAATAATGACATTATTTCAAAAAATTCTCTGTCTTATTTTGATAAAATTTGAAACTAGGAGGTAAATCTGTGATTGCCATTTTAAGATCCAAAGCTTATAGTAACCCAGAAGTCTCAGAACGGGATTTTGTGTCGGTTTACTACAAATGTCCGTTTCACTTTTCAAATTATTGCTACCAAATACTATAGCCCTGTATTGTATTTAAAGAAATTAAATGATGAGGAAGAGTCTGAAGAAATGTATGTATTTTCTCGCATTGGGAAAAAAACAACGGTTCCTAAAGCCATCAAATTTTGAATAATGTAGTTCTCCACCCGAACATGGGCACCTGGAAGCACAAATTTGGAATTTGGAATTTGTTTTATTGTCTATTTCAGATTTCATAAAACTTCAACGAATTTTTGATTAACAGATTCAATGATTTCAAATCGAACAATGGCAACACTGTACGGGGAAAATACTTGTATCTCCAAAGCGGGAAACTGTCCATTGGAAATTCTAAAGATATGATATTTTTAAATATTTTAGGCCAAAGGGACATTAGACCAAATACTCTCGAAACGTACATGTATGTGTAAATGAAACAAATATATATATATGAAATATGAAAATTTGAAATATATAAAATATATAATATAAAATATGAAAGCTTTCAGATTATTTATTTACTTATTTATTTTTTGGAATAGCCTATGTTGATTTTAACCTTGGACCTAACATTAAGGTTTCTTGAAATTTTCTTGTATGAACATTTGAAATACAGCATTTTAATTCTGATTGAATCAAATTATACGTTTAGCATTCTAAAAGTAAGTTTACAAAGGATTACTTCAAGGAAAATATTTTTGACCGTATCCTGTATACCGGATTTCAAAATGAGCGCATTATTTTTCCACATTGCCCTTGTTAACTGAAATATTTACTTAAAAGTGGAACAAATGCTTCAACACTCTTTTGTAGATGTTGCGGACACTAACATGCCGCGTCATTACGATTTCGACAACCTCGTGGAACCAAATATGTATGAAAGCACTTGCGCTCATGTTCTTTGTCCTCTAGTAACTAAGATTTTCCTTGAGAATTTTTGTTAAGGTAAGATTTGAAAATCGCTCGGCGCCATATTGTGAAGTCTGGCGTCTGAAGTCTGTCACTGAACTTCAGTGCATTCATCGGTCCAGTCATCCAACGATTGCAAAATTACATGTATGCACTAGAGATTTTGCTTGTAAAACGGACGAGTCAAACGAATGTCAACAAAACTCGGGCCATACTCTTCACCAGGAAAAAGGAAATAGAGAAGAATCTAAACTTCTATAGCACCTCAATTTCCTGAGCCAAGCAGGTCCTTTATCTTGGGGTTATCCTCAACTATACTGTTAATATTCATACGTAATATTCATACTGTTAAATATTCATACGTAAACATTCAGTAATAATCCAATCACACAGTTAAGTTTTAAATAAGAAATAGAACAGTTACAGGTCAGCTACGTTCTAGCTACCGAAATCGTCGACAACGAATCCCAAAGCGCGTTGCCAACGCAGGGAAATGAAAAAGTGCAAATTAATTTGATAGGCGTAGAAGTAAACATATACTTACTTATAGTCCCTACACATCACATCTGTTATACAGAAGTTTCGAGCAGGTAAAGCTAGACTTCCACTTAATTGCTCGAAACAGTATTTTATCTATAGACAATAAGTTACTTATGTATAAATCCATTCTGCGTCCCGTGCTCTGTTATGTATGTATGTCCAATTTGGGCATATGCCTGTAAATCAAACCGAAAACGCCTGCAAACTGCTCAAAATTGTGTCTTACGCCAGATTACTGATTCCGAATAGTATATTAGTAATAATAGTATACATAAAGAACTAAGAGCAGTTCAATTAAAAAAGAACACATTTATTAAATAATCTGGCTGGGAAATTTCATAAAAATCAATAACAAATTGACATTCCTGTCATAAAAATTGCGGATTGTGATTACAATGACCTAAACAATATAAATAAGCCACTGGCTATCTTAAATACCTTGATCATGTAATTACTTATGTATTTTGCATCTGCACAGTTTTGTATCTGTATAATTTTGCTTCGCTAGTATAACATTATATTATATATCTATTGTATTGTATTTTGTTCTCGCTGCTGTGATTTATATGTTGGCTATGCACAAACGGACTCGAAGTGACCACTTGATTTGTACCTTTCCATATCATATCTTTATTACAGCTCCATTCTACTCAGTTCATATATATATATATATAAACTATATGTAAAATGAATCTAAATTGCTTTTACAAATTAAGGGGGGTGATAGTACCCATCCAGACGAGCAAAAATTACCATAGAATATAGGGTCGCATTCCGCTCTAAGATGTAGAAAAGAAGAAAATAGAGGCGCATCGAGGAAGGACAAAGAGACTATCTATCTCCTAAGACTATCAAGAATTAACCGTATGCAAATTTGCACTCAGAAGAAGCAACATTTTGTTCTTAGTTGGTACCGGAGAAAGGTAATCAGATCAAACGGTGTCCTTGAAGAAGACACATCATCGCATCAAGTATTACCTTGATAACATCGTTCGAAACTTTTCGTGAATGTTATGGAGGAGCAGACATGCGAGGGACTTGCAGATATTCACCTCACATACGGTGAAGCAAAAGGGAAGGGTTGCGAAGCATGAAGATTGTACGAACAGCGATTTCAAACTCGTCGGATTCCAAATCATGCAACCTTTTCCAGTGTTAATCGAAGACTGCGAGAAACCGGTTCTTTTGCCATCTCAAAAAGCTATGCAGGACGCGAAATGCACGAACGCCAGAAATGGAAGAGCTAGTTTTGACTAGATTTGAAGCAGCTCCTTCCACAAGTACACGATCGGTGGCATACGAAAAGGGTATTTCTCAGCTAGTGGTGTGGGTATTTTACACGAGGAACGCATGAACCCCTTATGGCGTAATCTGTGGACACAGATGGTTATCCCAGCCGAGCAGACTTCGTGCAGTGGATACTTGGAATGAGGAATAACGATCCACGATTTTCTGCATCAATATTATTTAGTGATGAGGCAAAGTTCAGCAGAGAAGGCATTTTCAACTTGTACAATCAACACGTTTGGTCTCATAGCAATGTTCACTGCACTACCCCCTCATAAACACCAGCAGAAATTTTCCGTAAACCTTTCGGGCAGGCATCCTAGGTGATTACCTGGCAGGACCTTAAATCATGACAGACTGTTTGACCTGCGCAACATTCTTGTTCTTCAAACAAGTATTTCCCAGTTTATTGTACATACCGTATCTTCTTCGAACAAGTACTTCCTTATTTGCAGGCTGTATCTTTTTATTGTTATTGCAGACTGTACCCTTCTTCAGTTTATTGCAGGCGGTTCCGCTCCCCATCCAGAGAGACATGTGATTTATGATCGAGAGCCCCAGCACATTTTTACATCACGGTCCGTAACCTTTTGAATGCCATATATCCCGCACGATGGATCGGACGTGGCGGACCTGTGGCTTTGCCTTCTAGCTCACTGGACCTCAACCCATTTGACGTTTTCTTTTTGGGGGAGTAGATGTAGATGTCTTAAGTGTAAGAGACGCCTGTGGACTCAGCTGAAGATCTCATGCCGAGAATCGTTGTCGTTGCGGACAAAATTAACACGACACCAGGATACTTCGGGAGGGTACGCCAGTTGTTCCTTCCAACATCAACTGTGCAACGACACACGTGGTGGGCTTTTGGAGCACTTTCTGTAAGTTTTTCGCTAAACAATAAATCTGATTGCGCAACTTTTGATCCCGTTTATTGTTTTACTGCTGTCACGAATTCCTGAATGGAATCAGATATGGAAGGGCGAATGGAAGAGTAAACAGTAACTCACTTTCTATCAACAACACAATTATTTCTAACGCAGCTCGTTAATTACAGGAAATTGATCAAGATGTGGTTTTTCGATCTCGAAGACTAGTAAACAATTTTGTTAGGCGGCGGCTCGACTTTAAATTTTCCTTTTCCTGGTCATAATGGATGTTTACGCTTTTCCATTTTGAGGTACAACGTTGAATCCATATCTCGTTAACAATAACGATACATTCCAGAGAGTTTAGATTATGAATATCGTAGTTTAACAGGATAGGTAAAAAACCTATCGTATTTTCTATACTTTGTGGACGTAGCACTTATCATGATCACACTTTTTGAAATCACACGTAGGCAGTTCATTCACAACACTGCCCAAACCTCACCTTCGCCAGTTCGGTTACATCTGTTTTCCAGTATTGCAGATTCCCAAGGGGTGAATGGAACTATTCGTACAATAACACAATATCGCCGTTAAGACATGTTTTTCTTTACACGACTGTATTATATCTTGCCGTATTATTTTAAGTTGATTTAAACTAATAACTCTGTTCAGTTTAATAATTTAATTTAATTTGATAAGCATTTTATGTAAAATAATATATAAAATGTTTTTGTTCACAGTTTTATACAAACACACCGTTACACGTGACATATCAAATTTAAGAGAGTGAGGTGCTGACAAAATTCCAAAGTAATTCCATTTTCCATTCAGATTTCATAAAAATGTGAATTCCCTGCTTGTACGAGTGATTTCTCTGAACTGGCCGACTAAAATTTCAAGAATTTTGACGAATCATAAAAATATTGCACCCACATAATTTTAAAATTGGTAATATAACTTCTATTATATCAGACGTTTAGCCCCAGTTCTCTTTGATACCGACATAATTTTCCAACTATATGTAATTTCTTTATATCTTATACTTGTAAATAACTATATATATTAAAAGCAACCTTTATTAAGCATACAAAATGTAAAAGGTAAACAGAATTATTAAACTAAATAAATTTAATACGAGTATAATACCGCAGGATAAAATACAGTCAAGTAAAGAAAAATACGTCTTGACGGCGAAACGTCCCGACAGCGAAATGTCTCAACGGCGAAACGTCCCGACGACGAAAAGTCCTAGACACTCTCAAGAAATTCCGGGAGGATAATGGAGGACCTAATTAACTCAACCAGACAGGAACTAATCTACCAGAACACGTATATTCCTTCTTATATTCATTATAATGGAAATGGTATAAATCCCGACCTGATTTTTAGCCACTATTGTTTTAGCTGGGGATGCAAGAAGAGAAGACATTTATGATCTTGGTTCTGGACATCGTATGATCACCAGTTTTGGACTACAATCCCCTTACCCTTTAGTAAATAAAGTGACAATTAGGTAGAATTTTAAGAAGGCAAAGTGGGAAAACTTTTGCTGGGAACTTGAGATAGCCACCTAAGTTTTTAAACCCTGAGATGAGCATTAACAAGGCATTGTCTTATTTTTCTGAATTGATTTTGACAACCGCAAAGAAGTGGATACCAAGAGGTAAACAACTAAAGTTCAAGGCTTTCTGGAATGATAGATTGACTGAATTAAAGGGTATATCCGTTGAATCTCGAAGAGTTACTGAACAAACAAAAAATCTGAAGGCCGTCCAAAGATGGAGAAGTGTTGCCATCCTTAGAAAAGAAATTATTGCGGCAAAGAAAAAGAAATTGAATAAAAGTTTATCTCGGTTATTTATATTTAATTTGAATAAATGTAATTAACTACTATGTTAACTGTAACCGTAATTCTACTCTTTTTTTCCTTTCCAGAATTTGCTAGACCTGTCTCGCGTGGCCGATTTAAACAGCTGTAAAAAGCCAAAAAAAAAAGAACATCTCTTCTCAGATGTTTACTTAGCTGCTGTAATTTTTGGGTTGGGAGGATTGGCTTTCTCTGCGCTGTGGATTGCGTTCTGTTTAACGTTTTGTAGTTAAAAGTATAGCTACTGATTGCATTGCGTGATATTGTGGTATTGTAGGACTATCTCTGTGGAAAATTCCAGCTTTGTTATATTTCTTATGCTAACAATAAATTTCATTAACTTTTTTTAATCGGACAATCTATTACGAACCCGTACCCACACAACAAGAAATTTGATGATTTCAAAGCAAGCAATGGCAGCACAGTACAGGGGGAAAAAAATCTTTTTATTACCAGCGCACGAGACTATGTAGCGGAAATTCTTAAGATGTGCTCTTTTAAATACTTTGTGATATTTCTGTTGAATTGTATTTTATGGTTTAAGTGCGAAGAACATGATATTTAATGAATAAAGGTAACACAAAACGTTAAAAGAACGCTCCTTTGGGGGTAATATAAATTCTAAAAGCCTTAACATTTTTTTTTTTTTTTTTAAGCTACATTTTGTTATAATCTGAAAATTTATAATGTTTCAACACATGGAACGACAACGCATTCTCATCCACTAATTATCTGGAGAGATGCATATTCTCTCACAAATATATCTTAATTAATGTAATATACAATAATAATTATTTTTAAAAGTATATTTTTATGCAAATTCTGTAAATGTTTTTGGTATTACCCATTCTTTTACAAACCAGTCAAAAGAAAAGCATAACTATTATTTTAAAAAAAATTGGTTATTATTTAAGAAAAAGATACAGAAATCAAACGAAACGATGCAAGCCATTTCCATCGCATGTTTAAAAATAATTCGACATCCAAAGACTACTGATTTGTCCTATGTCCTATGAAAGAGCTCAAAAACAAAGTTCGTAAACAGTAGGCAGGGAATAGGATTAGGAGGATAAGGAGTGGAACAGAAAAGTTGCAGGGCTACAAAAAAGTGGAACAGTGGGTTAAAGAACAAGGAAATGAACCTCTTAGAAATTCTGCTTCCACCCGCCGGTTAAAAATATCCCAAGAGCCGCATACAAAATTTTGTAATTACTAGCCGGTAAGCCCGCTAGATGAGTGCACTGCAGCCAAAGCAAAATTTATAAGTATGCACTCCTGAAAAGCGAATGTATAAGGACATTTCACTATGAATGAAATCATTTTATTCTTTCCGAGCAATTCGTAATTTTTCCCCCCTAACTGGGAAACAAAACTATGACGTCATGATTAAAATTTACACAGCCAACTCTATAATGGCCTTGAAGCGCAAAAGTCACGTGATCCAGATGGTCGATGTGTTTTTGTGGTAGTGTGTGTTTGTGAACCCGTGGTCGTGGATTTTTTGGATGTATATTTTGCTATTAAGTGATTTTAAATCACTTACGCTATGGTAAATAATATTTTTATCTATACTTCGTTTTATACTTTTTTAATTTTTAGATTTATTTGGGAAAATTTGTAACTGTTCTCAATCCTATTCAAGTATTTCATTTTAACATAACATCGAATACATTAGTTTGTACGTTTCGCATAGTGCTGTTTTGAATATTTGTTTGGAATAGTACATTAGGAATTCCTTATTTTGATTATTTCTTTCTAATAGCATATTTGACATTCTGTCCCAATAAAAGAAACTTTATCACCACAAACATTTCAGGCATTAATAACAACTACAGATGCATTCATTCAATTGATTCCATGTTTGTTTCAAAAGTATGAAGCTGAATACATATTGTTAGGAAAATTTCAAACTGATGCTCCTGAATCACGTTTTGAAATGTATCCGCAAATGTCAGGTTCAGATTATTAAATAAATGACCTACAATTATTTGAAAATGAGAAGAAGCTTCGTTTTATAATTTCATATCAAATATGAATGTCCCTTTTACCAGATTATGATAAGGATTCTATCTTTACTTTTGCGAATATTAATTGATTATTCACATTTACTAATTAATGATTTTTTTATAGAAAATGTTTCTTCTGATATTTTAGCAGTGCTAGTTTATGTTTCAGGTCATGATGCCATGAAAAAATTAAGGGTGATAAAATGCAATATTTGCCAGGACTTGTTGCAAAGTATTCATTCAGTAGATACAGCAGATGATATTTTTTGTTTTCTCAAAGAATTAGATAAGGGGGAAATTAAAAATTTTTCATCTGAAGTTACTCTATTAAATCTTCAATTGTATATTTCTTATTTCGTGAAATTCTTAAAAACATGGTAAATGCATTTCTTATACCAGGAAAGCAAATGGATATTTTATATAAGTTATCTTGCATACAGTTAGTACACTATACAGTTACTTTAATTTAAGAGATTCTTGCACTTGTGGAATGACTTTACAAACTCGGTTAGAAAATACTATGTTTGATAACTTGTAAAATAATGTTAAATAATTATACAAAATATAAAAATGACAAAATTAATATAAAATGTTCATATAAAAACGTTAAAAACTTTAATTAATTTCAGTTAATAACTCAATTGTTTATTTTGATTTATGCTTTGTTTCTGCATAGATTATGTATAATATGTAGCGTGTATGTATATGGTACAGCTCCAAGTTTTATGAATTTATTTTTAATAGTGGAATAGGCCTGTAATTTTGGGAAATCACTTTAAAAAAAACGAAGCCTAATCACTTATCTCTTGGATGGTTTGGAAAAAGTGATTTAACATAAAATTGTAACTGGTACAAATAGATGGCTGTCCTTTTTTATGAATGCAATTAGCATTTAGCTCTTTGAAATTATCTTGAAAAATTTATTTATAGTATAACGTACATGTAATTTCATCTTTATATTCAAATTTTCTAGCATTTAAGAATTTTAATTCATTTCCCTGTTTTGATAAAATTGAGGTATGCAGATTTTATTAGTGAATGGAGTGAAAAGAGATGACTATGGGTATTTGACTTCTAAAAATTTATATAGCTGATGCGATGGTAGCGGCATGGAGTTTTACAAAATAATTCTTCCTTTAATATTTATTTTACTAGTATGAAAATCTAAAATTTGCATCCATAAATCTATTGAATTCCCCCCCCCTTATGTGGATTTTATATTATTTTGGCAATAAATTTGATTCTTGCGGTTTTGCAGCTGAAGATGATGGTTCGGTAAAACCATCGAAACTAGTCCTGTGAAAATTTTGTAGGTATAACGCTGATTTTTGTTGTTTGACTTCTGAATTAGTATTTATTCGGCGTGTTATTGTGTCTTAACAGCTATTTATTTAAAATGCTGACATTAACGATAAATTCCCGACATAAAATGACGCCACATGCAGTCGCGTGCTTTTTTTCAACGTCAGAATATGAGTTTATATAATAATAATATGTTTAATGTTTGGCAATGCTATTTTTATTTCATATTTTGTAAAACTTACAAATTTTTTATTAACAAACTCTACGATTTGAAAACGAGCAATGGCAACACTTTTCGAAATGAACCAGATTTATATCTCCAAGGTGCGAGACTGTTGCCACTCGGAAAAATGAAGACGAAAATTAGTGTTTTCAGAGTTTTTAATTAATATTTTGGCTGACTAATGTCGTACGAAGATGAGAATGGTCAAAATGGCTTCCTACAATTTTTGGAATCCGTTGGTACCTCTTTCGAAACTCAACTCCCTACCGTTCTGGAGGAGATAATGCCATGCGCACGGATTTTAATGATATGGATTATCGAATACAATATAAACATATCATTAATGCGTCAAATAATATTACATCTACTTTTTAATTCAGAGGATATTTATCGAAGACAGAGTATACCGTTTTTATTGCGAATATCAACCCTGACATTTTGAACACTAGTGCGCGTATATTTAGTAATAATAAAGAGCGTATTCAAGATGTTTGTATGAAACTTTGTTCTTATTTTTAATTATTTATTTATTTGTGGGCTTTATAGGGAATGTTGCACCTAAATAATTGCATGCTTTAAAAAAAATGACATCATGAAAAGGGATTGCTGATGAACGCTTTTTTTCTTCAGGTAGGTTAAATGTATCAAAATCAACTTTAAAAGAAAAAAAAAAAAAAAAAAATTCTTTGCTTTTCTATATCTAATTAATATTCTGATATATATCTATTTAATATTCCATTAGCAAACTGGCAAGTAAGTCTGATGTTGATTACGTAATAATATAAATATAATTGGAATCATAAATCTTGACAAAATTTTCTCTTTGAAGTAGCCCGCTAATGAATCCGGAATCAGTGCAGCATAGCTTTCTCTGTTTACATAAATTTTGACTAGATAAATTTTTATACAGATTAAAATTACGATTCTTAACCTGAGAGTAATGAAATTTCAGGTTAATTTCAAATGTTGCCATGTCTTTAAGCATGATTAGCTGCTTTGGATTTTAAAGATGCATGTTGAGTTTATTAGGATAAGCAGTCACACCTAGGGCAGTAACTTTATCGCGGCGGAATAATCTCACGAATTTCAGGGGATTTTCTTAATATTTCTCGAATGTCAGATTTTTTTTTCCACGAATGTAGAATAAATCTGTGAATTTTGGATATTTTCTCTTATCTTTTTTTTAAAATTTCTATTATATTTGTTAAATTACTTCTCCCGTCAAATGTATTAAGTCGCTAATACCCGGCCATTTAATTTCAGAACAACATATTTAAATAATGTTTACGCTACTAACGGTTAGAATTTCGGCAAAAATTCTCCGTAGAGTAGTCTTCTTCCATAAGAGTACAACGCGTTTCCTAAAGTCGTTCTCCGTTGACTATGAGTGCCCCCAAAACAGTTGCGATAGCGAACGATGCTCTGTTGTCTTCATATTTAATTCCTTTATTACAAGAAGTTGTCTACGCACAGTTAAGAAGTACAAAAGCACTGCCCGTATAAATAATTTTGATCTAAAATAACGATGTTAACCCTCTAATGCCCATGGTAGCATATTTGCTACCATATATTAAACGCCACGTTTTTATACCAGAAACACCAAGAAATGTAATTTTTATGTCATAAATTTATAGAGTGAACCTTTCTCATGTATTATTAGCAAATTTTAGGCATAGAGGTATCAGGTAAAAGGAAAAAAAATTAGAAGAAGCATGGATGCAGCAAGCAATGCAAACACCTTTTCAGACGTAAGTTTTTTTTTTTTTTTTGTTTATTTTACAAATATTTTATTAATAAAACAGTTAATAATTACTATTTGTATATAGTAAGTTAGTGTATCACACAGTATAAAATAACTTTTAGAAAATTATCTCTTTTAATGCTAAAATGTATTTTTAAAATCATGGTAGCAAATTCGTGTACCTAAGCCTAGCAGTTCTCGGAAGAAAATATGTTTTTACTTTGAAATTAGTTCATGATCTTTAATCTCTGTAATTTTACAGATAATATATCCTTAAATACAATTTATGGATTTAAATTTTGATATTTTTCAGTTTCAAAAATATTTTAAGATATATTTTTCCTGTAAAAAAATCTCTATGAAAATTCAAGTTGAAAAATAAATTTAATCCTCTATTAAATCTCAAGTTCTTTTTAATATATTTGTACTTTATTTACTGAATGAAATTTAAAAGAATAATTTAATAAAATTTAATAATTGAATAAAATTTCGAATTTCTTTTCAGCCATGTACTTCAGGTCCCTTTTCCCACAGAGTAAGAAGAAAAAATGTGTTTAAAAAACTAGAAGATGCCATAGCATATATGCATGATTTGGAAAGTGAGTTATCCGATATATCTGATGACGACTCTGATGATGAATATATGGCTACACAAACTTCTGATATCTTTCATGAAGGAAGCTCAGATAATGAAGACCAAGATCATAATGAAGATGTAGAAAATGACCAAAGTGCATCAAATATTGAAGAAAGTGTCTATCTACGTAAAAGCTATAAAAATTTTTAATTCTCTGGAGGAAATAGAACCTAATCTTATGCCTTCATCAAATGAGGATAACTTTCCTGATCCTACAGAACATCTTCCATCTGCTCTTGCATATTTTCAGATTGTCATATCAACAGATATGATAAAATTATTAGCTGGACAAATAAATCTGTATAGTGTTCAACAAACAGGAACTTCTCTTATGGTGATGGCAAATTAAATAGAGCAAGCATTAGGAAGGATTATCAGAATGGGTTAGTCCGTATACCTCATATTAGATGATATTGAGAAGAGGGAATAAAGTATGAACCAATTGCGGAAGTAATGTCTAGAAACAGATTTGAAAAAAATCTTAAGATTTTTGCATATAATTTACAAATTGATGATGATGTTAGAAGTGACAAATGCTGGAAAGTGCGACCGTGGTTGTCTAGACTTAGAGAAAACATGCTATCCGTTATAGGTGCTACCAAGCAGTTTATTGATGAAATACTGATTCCATTTTGTGGTACAATCCATTCCAAACAATATATGCCTAAAAATCCTCATAGCAAACAGGGTTTAAAAATGTGGGCCCGGTGTGGACAATCAGGCATTTGTTACGATTTTGATGTTTACACTGGAAAATCTGAGGGTTACTATTGAGATCAAACAGCCTACGCATTAGGTCTAGGAGCAGGTATTGTGATGCAGTTATGCAGCACTCTAAATAACCCAATAAAAACTACTATCTTTGCGGATAACATTTTCTCTGGAATCCTATTAGTATGTAAATTATCCAAGAAAAATATAGGATTTGTTGGGACTTTGAGAGAAAACAGGCTAACGAAATGTAAATTAAAGACCGAGAAGGAATTGAAAAAAGAAGGCATAGGATCCATTGATTATGCTGTAGCATCTGTAAAGAACGCAGATATCATAGCTGTAAATATAAATATTGTAACGTTAAATATTTGTTTTTCAATTATTTATTACTTTTAGTATCAAAGAACTGATGGTGTGCATCACTGGCCAGTGTAATAATTCCATACGGCAAAAATGCCACATATGACCCTAGAGGAATATTTACTCAAGTTAAATGTGACAAATGTGAGAAATATTTTTATTTTAACAAGGACAGAAACTATTTTAGAGCTTATTATTGATAAATAACTGTACATAAACTAAACGAAATCTAAAAAAAAAAATGTGTTTGAAAATTTTGAAAATCATTTGATTTGTACCCTAATCTGCCCATGGTAGCATATTTGCTAACATTAAAAAAAAAAAAAAAAAAAAAAAAAAAAAAAAAAAAAACCATTAAAAAATATTTTTTTTTTCACAATTTTTCGCTCGTTTGTTTTATTTAACCTAAAATAACACTCTTTTAACTAACAAATAATTTTTTGTTTGGAAATTTCTTGTAGTGGGCATTAGAAGTTTAAACATCTTAGGAGTAAGCGATTGTAATAAGTCGACGGAAGTGATATCACAGAAAAGCGTCGCTGTTACGACTGTTATGTGACTGTCGCTGTTATGTGAAAATCGATGTTACGACATTTTAGAATTAAATGTTTTCCATCGTTGGCAAACAGTAGGGGGCGCGAAATCTTCAGTTGCCCCTGGGCGCTGAAAACCCTAGCTACGACTCTGTCTGGACACTGCAGAAATGTTATCCTTCCCTATTTTCCAACTTGTAAGTTTATTTGTTATATGCAAAGTCATCCCCCCCTAAAAAAAGGAGAATCTGAAAGGCTTCAGATTTTTTTTTTTTTTTTTTTTTTTTGCATTTTCTCTGTTACCTTTATTTATTAAATATCATGTTCTTCGCACTTAAACCATAGAATTCAGTTCAAGAGCAATATCCCAAAATAGTTTTAAATTGAGCATATCCCTTTAGAATTTCCGATACAGAATCTCGCGCGCTGGCGATAAAAATGTTTTTTCTGTACAACGTTGCCATTGTTCGCTTTGAAATCCTTGAGTTTGTTAATCAAAAATTCGTTAAAGATTTAAAAATATGAAATCGATAATAAAACAAATTCCAAATTTCAAATTTGGGCTTCCACATGTCTATATTCATAGTAGGATTACGTCATTCAAAATTCGATGACTCTATATATCGTTGTTTTATCACAATGCGAGAAATATTCATACATTTATGCAGATTTTTCATTATTTAATTCTTCAAATATAATGCAGGACTCTTAACATTTGGTTGAAACGGACATTTATAGTGAACCAACGCAAAATCGTAAAACGAAACAATAGTCCTTCAAGGACAAACTCCTATGGACTAAAAAAACATAATTTCTATAATAAATTCGCCACTAACTGTAAGATTTGAATAATTACCAAATGGACCACTTGTATTATCCCTTTTATTTTAATTTCAAAACAAACAGAAATAAAAGTTTGTTCAAACATGTGTAGGAATTCTTGCATTATTCACAAGATATAAATTTATTATGTATTTTACTTTAGTTATCATTATTATGCAGGACTAAAGAACGAGATTCTATTGGGTGACTTATTAGATTATGGCAAAGTACGCGAGGGCTATCTGCTGAAAGGGAGGGATACCTCTGTGGAGGATAGTTTAAAGAAGCCCGGCAGTTATCCATGTTACACAATGGAAAGCCACGAAAACCCTCCATGCAGCCGGCCCGTTCAACGACGTGACAACGAGCTCAACGACGTGACACATTGTCCAGTGGTGGACCCCGATATCCTTTTGATATATTTCATAAGAGATTATTTTTATACAATTCATTGATCATTTTAATCAACAAAGCCATGAAATTTATGTAGCCCATAAAAGGTTAATTTATTTTAATGTACACTGTGCAGCACTATCCAGACTAACTAACCCACGTTTCTTCCGGATAACTGAAAAATTCGAATAAAGGAATCAAATTTGTTCCTTACCCCAAATGGAATACAGTGCTTGGATGAAATGCAAAATGCACTTTCCTCTTTTACAGCCAGGGCAGTAATTTTACTCGAAGGGAGGGGTGGGGAATGCACTACTCGCACGACTACAGTAGTGAAAATTCTCAGAACTTTACCAGCCTAAGATTTAGACTGCGAATTTCGCATGCGAGGTTATATGTATATAATAATATCTCGAGGGAAGTTATTATATATCCTCGCTTTGGGATGTTACTGTATACCACAAGAACACAAATAGCTAGTATGTAACTAAGTAAAATTATGTATATGTGTTTTTTAATTGAAATTTTTATTTATAAACCGGTTAAATCATGGTACGTATCCAACATCCTTATTTTAGATCAAGACTGTCATTTAGCTGAATGGTGTTTTTATGCATTACATATACTGTACATACACAGGTTTCTTTCATTAAATAGTAGGTTTGGGATAAAATATGGTTTGGTTTATTTAATGATCGCAAAGCACTGGAGAAGTTTCTGCCTGAGAGGAGGAATGCCTTCGTGGAGGACGTTTTAAGTGAAATTAACTCATATACAAATTACAGATGAGGAAAACCAAAAAACATGACTAAACTAGTCCATGAAAACTAGGCCATGAAGCCACTCCGTTCGCCAGAATTCGAACCCCGGACCGAACTACCAGTGTTCAGAGACTACCACTCGACCGCTGCTGGGACAAAATGTAGTTCGCCATTGAGATTTTTTTGTTGGCTGATCCTACTGACGTTGACATTGACAGACAACGAAGGGCAACATTACCTAACTTCGGATTTTTTTGGATAGAGATTATTGCATATCACGCGAGGGCTATGTGCCTGAGTGAAGGGATCCCTTCGTTAAGGAAAATTGGCACATATCCACGTTACATACGGGGAAAAACACAAAAATGGCTACGCAAAATACCTATGCTCTGTTATAGGCGAATACATCAGATTTAACGGCCAACCATTTGTATTGCATATAGGGGCGAGAATTTACGTCTTTGCCTCTGGAAGTTACATTCATTACAGTTAGGTGTAAAGATTCATTACAGTTAGGTTTGTTTTATGAGATTACGGAAAAGCCTCGAGGGCTATCTGCTAAAGGGGAGGGATACCTTCGTGGGGGACTTTCTAAGGGAAATTGGCTCATATAACACGTTACGGGGAAAACCACTAAAATGTCCATGCAGCCACCCCGTTCCCCTGCAATCGAACCCAGGTCGAACTACCAGCGTTCAGTAACTTTACCGCTTGGTCTTTGGCAGGCTCAAAGCTCAGAAAACTGATTTTATTTTCCACTGGAATTTTACAGTCTGTGTTGTACGCCATTTTACAGGCATTTCACGACAGCTCCAGGAAAATAAAATACGCAAAAAAATTAAATTGTGAAATGTAACGTAAAAAAAAAATCCGAATCCAAAATGATGAACGCATAGGATATAATGGATTTTAACCTTGGATGGATGGAACTTGGATATAATGATTAAACTGGAGGAACTGAGTTTATTGCATGGACCTTTTTACTGTCGCTCCCTCCAATAATGTAAATTTAACGCAGTTTTGATTTATTTAATCTTGGAACATTTTTGTATATGGCTAAGTTTGACAATATCATGTTCATTGATGCTGAGAATAAAATTAGAGAATTTCAAAATTTTTAAAATATATTTTCATTGCATGGACATTATGCACTTGTTTAGATATCGCTTCAATTTATATTCTTTTACTAGCCCTTAAAGCCCCAGACACTGCAATAAACACTAGTAACTTGTAAGACAGAGGTTAAACCTAACCCGTTCCACCATAGATATTCATTTAGAAAAGGCGCTACGAGTCAAAAATTTTGGGAACCTCTGATTTAGAGTTGCTTCTTTTAATTTGGATTTTGGAGCATTAGTGCTTTTTAGGGTATATTTTTGCAGAAATTCTAAAAGAAAATAGCGGAAAGCTTATTTAAATATAAAATAATCGAACTGTTTCAATATACAATATTTAGAAAAAATGAAATTTACATATTTGTTTAATATTTGTCGAAAAATCTGATTGCCCCACGCCGAAAATCTACCTACATACAACGTAGCGATACAAAAATTTGGGAGACTCCTTCAATGACGCGTCGAAACAAACCTTGTAAAAAAGTGTCATTTCATTTGGTCTAGAACAGGGGCTATGACCTTTTTTTTTTTTCCCTATGTACCCCCTTTCGCCATTGCTAAACAGTCCTCCCCCTTCTTTCCAAAATTCGAAAAATGCAAAGCATTTATTTCAATTTAGATTATTTTTAGTCCAAAAGGGCTTTGTACCTGAAGGACTACTGTTTTCGTTTGACGATTTGCGTTGGTTTACTATAAGTGTCCATTTCACTTTTCAAACTGTAGCCACCAAATGTTAGTCCTGCATTATATTTGAAGAAATGAAATAATGAAAAATCTACATAAATGTATGTATATTTCTCGCATTGTTATAAAACAACGGTACGTAGAGCCATCGAATTTTGAATGACGTAATCCTACTGCGAATATGGGCATGTAGAAGCCCAACTATGAAATTTAGAATTTCTTTTATTATCGATTTCATATTTTGTAAAACTTTAACAAATTTTTGATTAACAAACTCAAGGATTTCAAAGTGAGCTATGGCAACGTTGTAAAGAAAAAAACATTTTTATCTCCAGCGCGCGAGACTCTATCTGAAATTATAAAGGATATGCTCAATTTAAAACTATTTTGGGATATTGCTCTAGAACTGAATTTTATGGTTTAAGTGCGAAGAATGTAATATTTAATAAATAAAGGTAACAGACAAAATGTTAGAAAAATAAGTCAACTTTGGACATAATTTAAGATCTAAAACCTTTCAGATTTTTTTTTTTAATTTTTTATTTAATAAACATATAATATGAATACAGTGTCTCACAAAAGTGATGGGACACTTGTGCTTTACAATAGGAAACTGTAATAAAATGAATTAAAAAACATGTAAAATTTTTTTGTGGGTGTGTTTCATACTTAAATTTAGTAACAATTATTACATAACATACATTTTCTCAAAATATTAAAATAATAATTTAATAAAAATACAATTGTTTAGAACGGAGCAAAAAATGGCTCACATAAGTGATGGGACACCATTAGATACTACTACGTACTACAATAAAAATATTTTTTGGGGTTTTTTCTTTTTACTCAAAAGCAATTAGCAATAATTTATAAAATCGTCTGCAGTCTTTCTCTCCAGTTTGTTTTGGAATTTTTGTGTTTTTTAGCTCTGTGCAGCCATGAATGCTAAACGAAAAGAAACTTTGCCTGAAATTCGAAAATTAATTATTAATTTGCATATTGAACGTGAAAAATCTATTAGAGAAACTGCTGAAACAGTTAACATGAGTCATTCAACAGTTTTCAATATCATTAAACGATATAAAAAGAATCATATGATTCAGGATAAAAGAAGATCTGGCCGACCATCAAAGCTATCCAATGGAATAAAGCGAATTATTGTTCAAAATATTAAAAAAAAATCCAAGAATGAGTGCTCCTAAAGTTGCTGCTGATTTACAAGCATTATATGGAGTAATTGTTAATCCTGAGACTATTAGAAGAGTAATTCGATCTGCTGGATATCACGGTAGAGAAGCCAGGTAAAAATTCTTCGTAAGTGAAAAGAATAGAAAACTCAGACTGGCATTCTCAAAATCCAACATAAATAAGAACTCTGATTACTGGAATGAAGTTATATTTGCTGATGAGAGTAAATTTAATATATTTGGTTCTGACGGTAGAATCTTGGTGTAGAGAAAATCTTGGTGTAGGTGTCTTCCTGTTTGCGCGATTCCTGTTTGCGCGGTTGTCAAAAATGTTCCTGTTTGCGCGAAATCATCAATCTTCATTACCCCCCTTCTAAAGGGGTTCCATAATGGGGGGTCGACTGGGCGTTGGTCTCTTCCGAAATGTAGGAAAGCAAAAATTTTTTAGAATTAAAAAAAGAATTTTTAAAAGAAATAATCGAAAGATATTTACGGAGTCTTTGTATATCTTTGCATAAATGAAGTACTGTATTTAAAAGAGAAGAGATGCTCAAACTCTGCGATGATTTTGGCAATGAACTAAAAGATCGTTTCCTAAAGTAAAAACAGTATTCTTCCGAAATTCTGCATAAAGGTGAATTATAATAAAATCTCAGAATATATATTCGTTGCGAAAAGAAAGGCAGATGAGAAGAAAATATACCTCGAATATCAAGGCAGCTTCTGAGAAAGCTTTGTCCTAGCCAAAAGAAGCTTTTTTTTCCTAGCTGTAAATTGTCAAAGTCATAATTCAGAAATATAGCATCTGAATCTCGAATGAATGGACTTGCTTTACTTGCATTCATCGGAAGATCCAAATACATTAATAGAAACCATTGATAAATTTATTAATTGTCAAAGGTAAATTTGTTAGTTTCAAAGATTTAATTCAGAAATTCCAGAAGCATAGCGCACGATTCAGCAGTGATTGTATATATTTATCATACTAATTTAAAATAATTAATTATGTGTATATACTTATTAGTAGTTATTGACAGTAAATATAAATAGTTAAAGAGTATATTTTAAATCATTTATTTTTATATACACATCTATATTTGTATATAATGAAATTGCTAATTATTATCAACTTATTTGATATTATTTCATTTTAAAATGCTCTTTTTCTAAATCTCCTATTCATCTAGCTTCTTTTTTTAGAGAAACTGTACTTTGTGAGTCACTTTCAATTCCAACTGTAAATGCGATTCGCAATTTAATTGATTCGTATGGTGGCAATATTAAAAACTTCGGAAACACTGGTTCAACAGTTGGAACTGTAGAGTAAATACAATCAGCCTCTTTAAGGCAAATATCAAACTACTTTAGTTCACTCTGACGATGGATATTTAAAAGTGGAGAATTCAGTATTCTTCGAATATTGCGATATTTTGATAATCCCTTAAAATTCATGCTTTCGAAATCTCTGATAATCCCTTAAAATGCATGCTACGATTAGAAAATTTAATAAATTTGATTACAGTGTGACGTTATTAGGTTTAATCAATGCAACAAACGTGAAAAATATGCAATGCCCTTCCCGAGTCTCGAACCCTGGACCTCTCGAATAAACGCCGGAGTATGCTTCCAATTAATCACGAAGGCATGCAGAAAGGAGGCAGAAAATAGCTTATAACTAAAATTGATAACCAATTTAAGAACACAGAAAATTCAACTTTCCTTCACACTTTTCCAGGCTTAGGACTGACAGTAAAAATACTGGCGTGTTTAAAAGTTGTGTGGTGTTAGTCACTTTCCTTTTTTTAAAAAAATATTATTAAGTTATTTTTAGAGAAAATTTTCATATGTTTTAATCGAATTGTTGTAGATAAGAAAGAGATAATAAGCACTTTCTGATATTTTGTGATGAGTAAAATTCTTGCATAATACGTTGGATTCTTTCCTCTTTTTTGACCACACTTGTTTTCCTTCTTTTCCCTTCTAAATTTACATAACGACAATGTATAAAATAATCACTTTCTTTAGCTTCGTTTTTCAAAAATTTTATCAGTTCTAGAGTTTCAGGATGGATTTTCCTAATAACAGAATTTAATTTATGATGCCTTCCTTCAACAATATTATTTGTTCTGTGCAATTTTTCATTGCAATTCCACATCTGTATAGTTACGACGTCATTTTCAAGCCACTGCTCAACAAAGTAATCATAAAATGCCTTAATCATATCTTGCATTACGAGGTGAACTTTCTTGTATGCACAGCCAACCATCATCGACACATTCTGCGGGTATGTGTGCAAGGGACGCGCATATTCTGTGATGGGTTCTAATTTCTTCATTATGCCTATATTCGTTAACAAGTCCCAAGTCTTGAATCTTTCTCCACAGACACTGATTTAAGTGGAAATTGTAACCTCTTATATTTAAGGACGGAAAAATATTTTTCAGCGAAATTATAACTGCAATTTCAAAATCCATCACAATTTCTTTAGGATCCCAATCAGAAATATGATTTTTAATTAAACGAAATAATCTCTCACAAGTGTGCTTTCGCTTATCGGGAAGTAAGCAAAACAACACAGGAACAACATTAATCTCGTTAGAGGTACTTCCAATATCAACATGGATAGTATAAATTTAAGAGAAAATCTTTGAGCAACTTTTAAAAGTTCCATCCATAAAGAAAGTTTTGCCGCTTTTCATTGCTTCCCTTCCCTTCTTACTTGAAAATACCAAATCCGCTATCTTTTAAATCACCGAACAACAAGAAACTAAAGTTATCATCCATTGCTAATAATTCATTAGGAATTTCTAAATCTTCCATACATGTAGCTTCTCGATCGTATCCTTCGGCACTTTGCCTAGATTTGTATAGAGCTGTTTTAACACTTGAAAACTGCGGAATATTGGTTAATATGTCAAAGCCTTGATTGTATAGTTTTTCAACTTATTCATTGTAAATTTGAGAAAGTGGAACATTTTCTTCTTTCGCTCTCATTTTTGCTACAAATATATATATATATATTTTTTTTACTGAAGAATGTGCTGTATCAGGTTGACATAAATGAATTTTTTCTTCTAAAACAACTTCTTCCTTGGTCTTAATTGAGCCTTTGCAGCTTTTAGTTTTTTCATTTATGCAAATCCAATAAACTACATTTTCCTTATTTCTATTCTGAATTCGATATTGATAACCTTTGTAAAGGGCTAAAGGCTTTTTACAAAGGTTATCAATAAAGGCTTTTTCCTTTTAGTTTCAATAATCTCTAAAACATCAATACTGATTTAGATACGAAAAATAACAGCTAATACTAAAGATTTTAAAGTGGAATGAAACTAAAGATTTCGAGAGGAGCCTAAACTAAGACACGTCTTCAGTCTAATAATGTCAACACGATGACTAACTTATTCACAAAGAAACTGCCCAACTTTTCTTAATGATTCATCCTGACATCTCCTGAGGAACTTCCTGTTCACAAAAAAATCTTCCTGTTTGCGCGAAATCGGGGAGTACAGCCCCCGATTTCGCGCAAACAGGAAGATTTTTTAAAAACGCGGAAACAGGAATGGCGGAAACAGACCTAAATCGAGAAAACCCAGGAAAGAATTTCGCAAACAGAACTTGGTGCCAACAGTAAAACATGGTGGAGGAGAAGTTATGGTATGGGGGTGTATGTCGTCCGTATGGTATGGGGGTAGTATAATGGATCAGTACAAGTATATTGACATTTTAAATCAAAATTTGAAATCTTCAGCACGACAATTAACCCTTCATAACGATTTTAAATTCTACCAGGACAATGACCCCAAGCACACTGCTTTGAACGTTAGACTCTGGCTGCTGTATAACAGTCCTGAAATAATAAAATCACCACCTTAATCTCCAGACTTAAATCCCATATAGAATATTTGGCAAGAATTGGAATCAAGAATTCGCAAACACACCATTTCTTCAAAACAACAATTAAAATCATTGCTTCAAGAAGAATGGGGTAAAATCACTCCAGAAATAATAATAATAATAATAATAATAATAATAATAAAAATTAACCGAATCTATCCCAAGAAGATTAAATCACGTTTTAAAAGTAAAAGGAAATCCAACAAAATATTAAAACATTTTAAGAAGTAAAATTTTTGGATAAATATTTGATGGAAAAGTAAGTGTTCCATCACTTATGTGAGCCATTTCTTGCTTCCTTCTAAACAATAGTATTTTTATTAAATTACTATTTTACTATTTTGAGAAAATGTATGTTATGTAATAATTGTTACTAAATTTAAGTATGAAACACACACAAAAAAAATTTTTACATGTTTTTTTTAAATTTATTTTACTACAGTTTCCTTTCGTAAAGTACAAGTGTCCTATCACTTTTCTGAGACACTGTATATTATATTAAATTAAACAAAACAAGTTATGTTAGAAAATGCTGACTAAGGCAAAAACTTGTATAAAATAAAACAAATTATTTCTTTGCAAAAGGCTGCTATTTGTTAATATTTTGTTTGATTTTGGACATTGAAAATCCCGAAGGGAAGCACGCATCAATTAATTTTTTAAAACATAAGAGTAAAATTTTAAAAAATCTGCAAGGTTTCAGATTTTAAATTACGTCTAGAGGGAGTTTTTTTAACATTTTGTATGTTACCTTTACTTATTAAATATCCTCTTCTTTGCATTCAAACCATAAAATTCAATTCAACAGCAATGTCACAAAATAATTTTAAAATGAGCATATCTTTAGAATTTCCGATACACAGTTCCGCGCGCTAGAGATAAAAATGCTTTTTTTTCCTCGTAAGAGTGTTGCCATTCCTCGCTTTGAAATCGTTTTGTTAATCAAAAATTCGTTAACAAAATATGAAATCGATCATAAAACAAATTCCGAATTTCAGATTTGGGCTTTCAGATGCCCATATTCGCAGCAGGATTAGGTCATTCAAAATTGGATGGCTCTATGTACCGTTGTTTTATCACAATGAGAGAAATATACATAGATTTATGCAGATTTCTTCATTATTTAATTTCTTCAAATATAATACAGGGCGATAGTATTTGGATGCAACGATTTGAAAAGCGATGCAGCCTTTTAAAGTTTTTTACACGAAATCGCAAAACGAAAACAATAGATCTTCAGGGACAGGACGAATAAAAAAAAAAAAATTTAAAAAATTTTTTCTAAAAATCTGAAAGGTTTCAGATTTTAAATTACGTCCAAAGGTGCGTTTTTTTTTAACGCTTTGTATGTTATCTTCATTTATTAAATATCATGTTCTACGTACTCAAACCATAAAATTTAGTTCAGCAGCAATATCGCAAAATAATTTTAAAACGAGCATATTTTTAGAATTTCCAATTTTTAGATAATAGGAGATAATTTTTTTTTTTTTTTTTTTTTTTCTCGTACAGTGTTGCCATTCCTCGCTTTGAAATCGTTTTGGAATAGCGGTTGTCAACCCTTAGAGCTTCACGCATCACTACACATATAATTTTATATTTGGTGGACTACTAATATGAATTAATAAAAAAAGGTAAATACGAGTATATTTATACACTAATAATCAGCCAACTTTTATTTTATTAATGTGAAATGCACCCTTTAAAGGTAACAATAGAGTAATTATTTTTCAAGCATATCCATGGATGCTAACTTTCCCATTCAAATGTCTCTAGATATACTTGCAAAAGTAGCTAAAAAGTCGCTAAATTCGGGAGGAATTTCGCTAAAACTAGTAGCTGAAAGTAAAATAAAAGTGTAATCCATATTCCATAATAGGTTTTGTTACTCATCATTTTTTTGAACTGAATCTTTATAAAAATATAAATAATGTCCCAATTTTTCTGCGGACCATCAAAATGTTTCACGGACCGCGAGTTGTCCGTGGACCACCGTTTGGCGACCGCTGCTATGGAAGATGACGTTATTCAAATTTTGATGACTGAAGTACGGTTGCTTTATCACAATGAGAGGAACATACATACATTCATGCAGATTCTTCATTATTTAATTTCTTTAAATGTAATACAGGGCGATGGCAACAATTTAAAAAGTGATTCGCTGTTTATAGTTTTCAACGCGAAATGCCAAAACGAAATTAATAGCCCTTCTGGGCAAATCGCCCCTTTGGACTAAAAAAATTGTGAAAGAAAAGTCTTTGTTATAAATAGCAATAAATATTTGAAAACTGACTGAATTAACGTATACTTATACATTATAAAAGACATTCAGTTGCCCGTGTGGTCTTACAAAGCATAAAATATGTCAAATAGGAAATATGAATAAATTTTATAATTAATTAATATTAAGAAATAAAAATTTTATTAAAAAATAAATAATAATAAAATATTTCTTGAAGGTTAAGTAAAACATTGGTATTGATTTTTTTTTTTTTGGATTTATCAAAATAAAAAATAACATAGATATGTAGATTTCTGGGGTGTTTTCCCAGGAGCCCGAAAGGAAAATACAAGTGGGGAGGGAGAGAAACGTAATGCAAAGAAACTCTTCACTAAGAGGAGAAAAAAAGTAGGCGGAGCAGAAAGTTTGGCGAGTTATTTGGCTGTGACTGTCATTCACGCTGGCAACCCTATAGCGTGTGGCCACCGGGCTGGAAGCTCAGGCGGCCAGAGTTCATTCCTCGAGAGATTTGTATGCATGTATACGGAAAGTTGAGCGAGCATCATTTGTTTTTCTGCATTGTCCATGTGCTGCTGGCTGTACTGTTGTCCGGGCAGTGCCTTTCTGCGGCCCCCGTGCCAGACGTGGTCGTCTTGGGACATAGGTGCAATCATCGCTGCTATAATAATCCACTGCTTCTGAAGGCGCCAACCGTGAATGCCCCCTCTGAAGCGAGGACAACTAAATTATGTTGTTCTTCTTTGTTCATGTTCGGAACTAAACGCAGTGCCCTGCTAAAACGCCTGTCTAAAATTCCGTCGCATGAAACCCAACGTACGGTGGAAACCTTGTTAAAACGACTTAACGTAGCTCAGCTTGAAGCCCTGGCGACATCCGTAGAGACACGGGGTGCTGAGGAGGCGCCCTGCATCCTTTTGCCGGTGGGAGAACTGCGGCTGGGCCGTGGGTCACCCATTTCGGCGCATGTTCTTTTCTGCCAGCTATTTAGGTGGATTGACTTGGTTTCACCACACGAGCTGAGGCGGTTACCTAACTGCCTGTCGCCCCAAGACAGATTCACCATATGCTGCAATCCTTATCATTGGAGTAGGCTTTATAAGCCAGGTAAGAAATTCAGTTATATTTTCATTTTAACATGAAAAGATGATTTTTTTAAAACTCGCACATGTTCTACAAAGCATTCTTCGGCGGAGGAGTACTTTTTGCACAGTTAAGTTTTTAGTTAGTTTAGAATATGTCTAAGAGTACATTTTGTAATGTTAGTTATTTTTCTAATTTTTGAGTTACTTTTTGGTGGTTACTTTAGAATATGTTTGTAGTTCCATAATTTATTTTCATTATATATTACTGGTATGTAAATTCAAGTGGCATGTTAGTTTTTTTGGTTTGAAGTAGTAATTGGTAGTTTCGAAACTAATTTCCAGTGAACAAATCGGCTGTGCTTGTTTTCATACACGTATAAATTAAAGGCCACTTAAAAATTCTTTAAAATATTTCACATTCAGGCTACTAGTTGTTAGATGCTTTGCTGTAGTTAGCCAACTAGTTTGTAATTACAGTTATGAATAATATTAAAATTCAGAAAAACTTCTGCTTTTGTCTTGATCAAATTGGTTATTACTATTGTAATTAAATTCAGGGATTTTAAAATTGAAAATAGAATAGAATGGTATTTTTAGCATAATGAGGTTTTATAAGCATTGCTGAAAATTAGATTTCTTACCTTAAGAGATATTAATTAAGCAGTAACTATTATTTTAAAAAACTGTCATCTTAATGTTCTTGCTTTTAAGTGACAGCATTTTCATGATTGTTTTATAATTATACTACATTGGGTAATGCCATTGCAGATTTGATCTGTAGTTGCCTGTCTTAGAAAATCAATCACAAAACACATTTTTCTAACCTCTGACCCTTGTAACTATGAATCAGATAAATTTATTGAATATGAATGAAAGTGAATTATAGCAGGACGTATGGAAACGAATTTAAAGGGTTATAAAAGTTAGTTTTTCCAGAATTGAAGCTAAGTGAAAAAATCAGGAAGTGCAACTATAATTAAGACTTTGTTAAAATTAATTTTAACTTTATTTATGCCTATTTCCATATAGAATTCAGAAATGCAATCTTTCATTTATAAATTTCTTAAATGTAATAAAATACTACTACTTAAATTTTGATATAATTTTATAGTTATTTTTTCCATAATTGAAGCTAAGTTAAAAATTCAGAATGTGCAACTAGTTAAGACTTTGTTAAAATTAATTTTAACTTTATTTATGCCTATTTCCATATAGAATTCAGAAATGCAATCTTTCATTTATAAATTTCTTAAATGTAATAAAATACTACTACTTAAATTTTGATATAATTTTATAGTTATTTTTTCCATAATTGAAGCTAAGTTAAAAATTCAGAATGTGCAACTAGTTAAGACTTTGTTAAAACTAATTTTAATTTTTGTTATTTATCACTATTTCTATATAGGAGAGTAAGGAAAGCAATGTTTCATGTATAATTTTGTTAAGTGTAATAAAATATTACCACTGAAATTTTGATATAATATAGTTGATCTGTAAAAATTTCTCTTTAAATCACTTTAATTTTGATATTTTAAGGGATGACTTTATTGTAATTATTATTTTTTTTACTGAGGTGGAAATTTATAATCAACATTATTTCAAACTATAATAACCAGTATTTCTCATTCATGCCGTCATGTGTCAGCGAAATCGTAACATAAATAGCAACGACCGAAAATATTATTCTTTAAAGTCAGTGAAAAATGTGTACTATCAGTATGTTAAATAGGAGTACTAAGTTCCTAAGCTATTTCTGTATTCCTTTGAATCGCTAGAGGCCGAGTCGACTGCCAGCTGGGAATCGCGTACCTGCCTGTGGGGTCACGTGACGGGACACTGTGTCGCCAGTGGGCGCCAGCGCTGCTTCAAAGAGGGACGCAATTAAGTCGTGGCGCCAGACGTGAGCATGGCCTTATCGGGCGACGCCAAACGACAATTACCGCAGCTATGGCTGCAAAAATCCTTGCTCTTTTTCTTTTAAAAACTTCATAAGTAGCTTCTTATCATTGCAAAAAAAAATGGCTACACTTTCGCAGGATACGAATTCGGCGCCTTTTATCCTTCTGAGAAGAATATAGCTGCAAAATACTTCTACATTTCGATTAACCGAACTGTAGATTCATATCAGAATCCGTAATACTTACGAATTTTTTAGTTGTTTTAGTAAAAAATTTCTCGAAAGTTAAAATATTATGTAGATGAGTGATTATTTTCCAGCGTACTTTACTCTGAATATGGAAACGTTTTATTAAAAAATTATTTGTTCAACCAATTTCTAAAAGAATGCTCATCTCAGAAGGTATAGTTTTTGAAAAGTTCATGCGTTTAAAATTAAGCTTTCATAGTTCGAAAATGAATACCGAGTGTGCCAAACACTTGAGTATATTACTCCTCAACAGATCAGTTTATGAATAAAGGACTTTTAGCTGTATATTTATTTCTTTTGGAAATCTTTGATGATATCTTAAGAGTTGATAAAATTGCATAACTGTGTAGATAGATCTAGTTACAGTGTGGCAGTAAAAACGGCCATTTCTGATAGAGTAATTTTTGTAACTTTTTTTAAATTGCTAATATTTGAGGTAACAGTAGGCCGGCGCTTGCAAACTCTGAAATTCTGGCACTTGGATTTTTTTTCGTAAACTGTAAAACATTTTTTCGCGTCAGTTACACAGGCTCTGGGTTTCCAGAGTAACGGATCAATATATTCATGAGAAAATGTTTACATCAGAAGAATAGTTCAACGATATGTTTGTCATATAACTAGTGTATAGCAGCATTGAAAATTCTTAATTTTTGGAATTATCAGAACATTTAAAAAAGGTATTAGGTGTAACTGCTTTGTAAAATTCAGTTGTAATTGCAATATTGATCATTTGTCGGAGTGTTTTTTTTTTTTCAATCCTCAAATGATATTCTTAAACAAGAACCATTGTAAATTAGATTCTGTAAATGTAGGTTATTCTTTTATCTTTCATAGTATCTAAAGACAATAAGAAAATAAATTGCATTTAAAATTTTTTTAACGAAATTTTGAAAGTTTTTATTATTTTTGTAAATGCACAAAATAAAAAAAGTTTCATCAGTTTTTTAATATTTTTTACTCTGGGCGCACAAGTTTACCTTTGGTCTCAGTTTTAAGAACGCACAATATCATCACTGTATGTCTAAGTACTTTTTATTTTAATCAAAAAACATTTCGATTCTTGCATATGCTATTTTAAATTTTATTTTTCATGTATATACAGGAAATCTTGATTTATAAAATTAAAACTACAGTTTGAAAATGAAGTAAAATGTAATATTAACAATGATTATTCTTACCTTTTATTTTTATATATTAATGGGACAGAAGCTTAAGTAGACAATACAAATTATACTTTTTCCACACTTAGCTATAAAAATCAAGTGCGAAACATTAATCCTTATCCAGTTCCTTAATGACAACTGTGCTTTACATATGAATAGTAAATAATTAACCAAAAGGTTAACCATTGGACACATTCAAAGTTTGATGCCCTTCATCATTAATTCGTTTTTAAATTTTTTAAATAAAACGTTTTGTTATATATATATAGTATAGTATGGCTGTCAGTAACACTAATGTAATACATAGAAAACTACTATCCTTTGTAAATAAATGTTAACAAGAATATTTCTTACGAAGGGTTGTATTATATTTTAAAAATAAATTTACAGGATAGCTTTATTCAAAATACTGGAGGGTTTTGTTTGGCCTTCTGTGGAAGTGGCTGTATTGGTTGGTTTATAGCATTGTTTATTGGTATAAACCAACCAGTAAAGTATTGGTATAATGAGATTTTAATACCAGTGCTTATTTATTTTCTTAGAAATATTGGTCACTTTTAGCAGTAACTGTCACAAGTAATTAATGGTGTATGAGCAACATTTTGACAAAATTTAAAAAGTGATTTTAACCCCTTGGGTACATTCGATGTCTGAGACACGTCATTCACTTTTTTTCCCCTAGGAGC
The DNA here is from genome assembly GCF_044657685.1 of Stegodyphus dumicola. Classification (NCBI taxonomy): domain Eukaryota; kingdom Metazoa; phylum Arthropoda; class Arachnida; order Araneae; family Eresidae; genus Stegodyphus; species Stegodyphus dumicola. The sequence continues at coordinate 182,175,208 of NC_140768.1, forward strand.
GGTTGACGTGTCTTAGACGTCAAACAAAAAATTAAACTCTTGGGTACATTTGACGTCTGAGAGACGACATTCACTTGTTTTTCCCTAGGAGCGGATGACGTGTCTAAAACGTTATTTGAGATTATGCACAATTCTGTTCATTTCATTGTAGCTTGTATCAGTCATAATAGAAGAAGCAATTACAGTATTTCGGTGAACATTATTTGCGATACACTGCCCCATTATGTCAAAAACAAGGAATATATTTTATGATAGTGATAGCGAAAGTGACTTTGAGAAATCTAAAGAAGAATTGTTTAGTGATCCTGAAATTGACAATTACAATGAAATAGAAAGCGAAGGTGATGAAGACGATATTGAACTAGAAAATGATGACAATTATAATATAATATCAAGGTTTCGAAGACGCACAAGACGTCTATCGAGCAGTGATAGTGAATCTTCTCGTGAACCAGTATCAGAGGAATGGATTTGGAAAGAAGAAAATGTAGCCGATATAAAAAGTTTTTCTGAAATATCTGAATTAATCCTTTGAGCCTGCCTAGACTAGGTAGCCTTTAGATGTTTTGAAAGAAGTCTTGAATGAAGATTTTTGGTACACTATAGTAGAAGAGACGAATAGATACACCAGACAAGGGATAGAAAAAGAAGGTTGCGTTAAAAAAAAAAAAAAAAAAAAAAAAAAAAAAGTGGTTTCCTATAAGTTCTGATGAAATGAAAGCTTATATTGCATTATGCATCTTGATGTCACACATGAAGAAGCCAAAAATGCATATGTATTGGTCAAAACGATATGCAATAAGTACTCCAATTTTTGCCAGCACTATGGCACACAATAGGCTTTTGATATTTCAAGCTTTCTACATTGTACGGATAATGAAGAGGAAAATAAAGATGACAGAATAAGAAAGATTAGAAATATAGTGGATTACCTAAATACTAAAATGTGTTACATTTATGTAGTAAGTAGCTATTGATGAATCGCAACCAAAAGTTATATACGTTCCATGTGCAAAAATTTTCTCAAATAAATCCGTATCCAAGGGATTAAGAATTTTTACTTTTTCTGTCTCCCAAAAGAAAACTTTTCTGATGATTTAACACCTGTATGACTTTAAACTGTGAATTAGCATGATAGTGTATGGTAGTTTTACAAAATATTTTGATGGCTATGAGAAGTTATCTTGAAAAATTTATAAGGGCCAGTTTTGATAGCAGTACATAAATTCATGCTCTTAGCATTAGAACACGTAGGAATAACAATGGGTGGAGTCGCTAATAATTAACTAAGGATTTCTAGTCTTTGATTTCTGTAGTTGGCAGTGCATCTTCTTTAACTATGTTTTTCATGAATCTGCTTAACATAGTATCATTTTTGTCCCACTATCTGTATATCTTCTGTATAGTATGCTTGCTGTCATTTTAATTTTAGAATGCAGAATATACTGGCTATATATGATATTTCTGTATTTATGTTATTCTTTGATGTCCTTAATATAATGGTTAGCAGTGCTGATTGATTGGCATGTCACTGGGGCAGTTTGAATCTCTGAAAAGGTACGGATGTTTGTAAGCAGCGACTGTCTCAGAGCCGGTGCAACCAATGCATTTTCACGTGGCAGCAAAATTTTAGGATTTGGAGAAATGGCAAAATTTTCAGAATTTGTAAAATGCATTAAATAAGCTGCAGAATTATGGGACAAAAAATTTTTAGAATTAAGGGAGGCTACAGATAGCAGTGTTTGGGACCTGTATAATTTGTACTGGGTGGCAAAAAGGCCTACTGTGGATCTTGTTTATAAGTTGTCTGTGTAGCAGATGGGAATATTAAAATACTATCAAGCTGAAATTCTTTTCAAGTAGCTTGGTTGGAGGCCCTCATATCTTTTTTATGGAACATTCACTATAAAAATTTAGAGTGGAATTGCTCAGTTAATCTACCTATTATAATTCTTTTAGAATCATTTTCAATTATATAATAAGAGCTGATGTACGTACCTGTATTGCCAGAATTTTGGAGCAGCAAAATTTTTAGAATTTACAGACACACCAAGCGTCAGAATTCAGTAGCTGCAGAGATTGCTTTGGATGGCAAAAAATCTTGCTGCGAGCATTTTTGTAATATTTGATGGATTTTTGGGAGACTACGGAACACTGTCACCATACAAACTAAATAGCACAAAGCAAAAAAGCATTATCGTACAAAAATTGACAAGTGCTTCTTTACTTTGCCATTTTGGTTTATGAAAGATTTAAATTTTTTCGGGTACTTTTAGCATTTCATGTTTTATGTAACAATTAGTATGTTTCCGTATTTATTGCATTCATATTATTTTAAGCAGTCTTTTTGTTTATAATAAATTGAAAACATCACAGTGTTTCCAAAGGTATTGCTTCCATTTTTAATTGTGTAAACATCGGATATTTTCTATCTGTTTAATTTATCAGGAAAAATGACTAAAAGGTCATGTACCACAACTTAAATTTAGCTGAAACTAATTTTTGAACAAAATCCTTGTTCCAGACGTGGTTTATGAATAAAATTGTAATTATTGCTCGAGTTGCAAGTTAAATGAGCTTTGGTGATTTGTTGAGTAAATGTTCACAATATTACCAGAAAAAATGTATCATTAATTTAATTTGCTATTTTTTTACATTTAATATATATTCAGTATCCATTATTTACTTTTATTATTGTTCGCTGTTTCAGATAGTCCATGTATAGTGTATTAAGAGCTAAATCTGCTTTTGCTGATTTTTTTTTTTTTTTAGAAATTAAACCCTGTCATGTATACATTTGATAGCTGTACTATTAACCTTACTCCGAATAATTGTGTCTATGATTGTGCCCACTTTGGTAACTAGTTTGCATAATGCAGGAATTGAATATCAGTATATTTGTAATGGATAGTGTTTTTTTTCGCTTGATGTTTGGGAATTCCAGTATTAAAATAATTACTTTATTTTTTGTTTCTCAGAATTTTTCCATGAAAATGGTTAAGAATCCAATAAAAAATGAATAGTTAAATACTTTACTATAAAAATTATATACATAATAAAAGCTGTTAATCCCTTAACTGTGGCGGGCGTATATATACGTCCTTCCAAAATACTATCATTTGCCTTGTGCTGCTACCTGTAAAATTATTCTCAAAGCTTTGGAATGAAACACCATAATGACCTTGACAAAGTAATCGAAGCAGGATTCTATTTCAGAGAAGTTTGGGGAGAAATTGGAGAGAAGGATGTGTCTAAAGCGGTGAAAGCCAATATTGCACCACCAATACTGCGCGGTATTGGCTGGTGTTGTTTGAGTAAAATGTATTTTTAAATTTTGTCTCCTCCGTTATTGTTTCCTTTTTGTAGCAGGTTCCAGGAATAAAGATATAATGGATGTTTCAAACCCATTTAACGTTTTTGATGAACTGCTTGTGCTTCATATTGTTACTGAAACTAACCGTTTCATAGATGAGTATATGGCATTCAACCAGTTCAGAAGAAATATGTTTTTTTTAGGCATACTGATTTCACAAAGTATAATACTGAAATCTGATATTACACTTTACTGGTCTAAAAATGAATTGATCGAAACTCCATTTTAGAGATCATTTTTATTATACTTGCATCTTTGTATTATATTTTTATTCAAAACATTAAATTTTGTGCATTAGTTTTTTTCTTATATTCTTTATTTTGTTAAAAGTAAACAGTTTTTAGAAAGTAAAACTTGCACTTATTTTCCCCCTAATACAACACGTATACACGCGCTTGTGTCAAAAACTGTGGCACTGCGAAATGAATCTTGTATATTTTCCACCGCAGTTAAAGGGTTAAGCAGATTTATCTATCGAAATAAGTCTCGCATTTGTGTACATAGAACTTTTCAGAACTGGAGTTTTTATAAGCCTTAGTATATTTCTGTTGTATTATTTATTCATTCTAACTTTATCAATTTATTATATACTCATAAAAAATAAAATCTCCAAATGCTATGTGATACTGACGACTATATACTTTGAAAACATTTTGCTTTTCAGTAATATCTGTATCATAATTCTGTATATCAGGTAGATCAGATCACATTCAGTTGTAAGTTTTAATAAAATTTCTGCTTATAACAGTTAACATAAGTTTTCTTCCTTAAAAATAAATACTGGACAAAATATCCAAAATCTTTTCTGTTAAATGTAACACAATAATAATTACAAGCAGAATATTACTGCTTGAGGTGTATTTCATAACGGTATGCCATGACGCTTTTAGATGACCAACGAAATTGTCTTTTTTTTTTGCTGTCAACCGACAGCAGCATAATATAAATTCAAATCTGGGGGGGGGGGAAGCGAAGTCCTTCCTGAGATATCAACATCAGAATGGGGAGGGGGAAATTAATAAGTTTTTAAAATTTGTTACAAGTTTTTATTTAAGCAGTTATCACTTAAATATTTCTTTTTATATCGCACATTTTTATCAGAATTGTTTAAAGTTTATTCATCTATGAATGTTTTGTATGTAGAGGGTCTGCAGCCAGTTAATATCTACAAGAAAAAGTGCCTATAAAATCTCAGGATCAGAACCGGGATTTAATTATTAAAATTAGACATATTGGTGGAACAACATGGAAGGTCCTAAGAAATGCTGAACAAATAAATAAATAAATAAAAATGAGCAAACAGATTTAGATAAAATGCAAGGAGTTTTATGAAAATATGCAGATTAATCAGTACATGAATAATGAATTTAATGAATAAATATATTGTAAAATTAAGTGACATTATAAAACAAAGGTGAGAAAATTAATGATAGCAGGGCATAATGCTGAGGATAAAAGCAATGTTTAGAACAGTATTCTTTTCTGTCATATTAATTCGCTCTTTGGCTTTCACCTCCAATCGATTTAAAGTCTTGAATGGGTGGATAAATGTTCCACTCTTGGAAGCATTTTGGAATTTTTCCCAACTGCTCTAGATTTCTCTCAACTTTTGCTGAATCAAAGGGCCATACATTCAATCACTGATATCAATATCACTAACAGCTAAAAGAAAACTTACATGAATTATGCAATTTTCTGTTAATATTTCAATTTATTTGTGAAACAAGGGGGCAAAATCATTGTATTTTCAGCTTTAACTGCAATTTACAATATCTGGAAACATGGAGAAATATTCAAGTTGGGTGCTGGTTGAATTTAGGCACTGATCAAAATATAGTCATACATACAGTGCAGTTCGGGTTCCAAACATATATATAATTCATTTTAAATGTGCTAATTGTGTGATCTATGTGAAGTTTCAGAAAACCATTTAGTTTTAATATGTTACTAAAAATTATTTTTTTTTGTAGATTCTCCACCACCGCCATATACCAGGCATCCTCAGGAATTAAAAGTAGAAGGTAAATAAGTTTTCTTATCATAAAATGTTTGATTTATTTATCTCGACATGTTTTACAAATTATAAAATTAACTGCAAAGTTTGGAGTAGTAGGAAAGCAGTTTTTGAAGAGCTGTCATACCACCACCATGCCAAGCTAAGAAAAATTGTGTCAATATATTTGTTTTAAATTTTTTTATTTAAACAGCGTAAAATAACACATTGCAGTACATTAAAAAAAGTTATGCGTATGACATAAAAATTGGCCTGGAAGGCAAATATGTAATCTGAAAACAGTACTGTAATTACATGTAATTCTATTCTTTCTTTGTTCTGTGAATCATGACTAGTGATGCTTTTGTAAAAGTAGATTAAAGACATTGAAGCCGCGATTTAATTATGGCTTTTTTATGAGATAACTGAAGTAGAGAATATTTCAGATGAAACAATAACAGTATGTGGAAATAAAAATTATTCAATTTAATGCTGAATTGTGAAAGCTCTCATAAGTCTTTATTTTTTTTTTTATATTCTCAATAGAGAATTTTTATTAGAAAATATTTGAATAATTTTTTTAGATTTTGTTTCAAATCTCGAGTCAATGGAACCAATTTTTAAAAATAATTTATTTCCTCCAAGCAAGTAGATAGTAGTTAGTAGATATTTTGGGGATCGAAATAATTTCAGATATTAAAATAATAAAAAATAAATAAAATACTTAATGGGTTTCTAGAGATTGTATTTTTGAAGACACGGTATGAGTAAATTTAATGATATAGTATATGCAAACTAGATATCATCATTCCAAAGCAGGGAAGTATACCATAAAACTTATTAAGTCATTTTCCATATTCACTACTTTTGTGAATTTTAAGTGTCATTAAATGCATAAAAATTACTGTTGAATAAGAATACTCAGTTCTTACAAACAAAATACCCGAGTGACCTTTTATATGCTTCTTTCATAATTATTATTATTTTGGTATGCCTTAACATAATTCTGTTTAAAATGAAATCAGTATAATGAAGTATGCATTTTACTGCCATCATAGAATACTTTCTGTTACATTCATAGTTTACGGAAGTACCAATACAAAATCTTTGAAAAATGGAATTCTTTTTTTTTTTCCTTAAAATTTTTATTTATTGATTTTGCTGTGCATTTTCAATAATTTATTTTAATATAATGATTTTCATTACAGATAGTGTACCCAGTGAACCACTATCTAGGTTTACCAGTCATCTTACTGGTACGTATATTAACATTTTAACTGTGTTTTATTATGTGATATCCGTTTTCCTCATTTTTTCTCAAAAATGCTGTGGATTCTTTGTATTTATTACATAATAATAATTTGATGTAGTTTATCGTTTGGTAACTAGTGAAATTAGTTCCTGTTGCAGAAAAAATTGTCTAAGTATATGTAAAAATAATAAATGCCAATTGTTAACACCTCTACAATGGTTTCTTTCATGCATTTTTCTAATTAACAAGAGCAAAGAGAAAGATGCCATACTCTGGAAAGATTGAGAAAAAAAAAAATGCATCGATATACGTAGTGTATTCGGAAACTAAGTACCGTTTCATTCTAGCGCCGTCGCAGCGCTGTGGTAGGCGTCTCGCACATGCGCACTAGTCTTTCTTGTTCACTGACTTTCAGTTGTCGCCATTTTAGTTGCTCTATGTTGTGTTTTCAGTTTGCTGTGCACATTCAAAATGTTTAAGACAATTAGTTCTCCCGTTGACTGTGAGATTCGTGCCGTGATTAAATTTTTGAACGCGAGGAATGTTAAACCGGCCGAAATTTATCGTCAAGTGACAGAAGTTTACGGTGAACACGCGATAAGTGATGGAATGGTGAGAAAGTGGGTAAGAATGTTTAATGCAGGTCGAACAAATGTCCGCACCGAGGCTCGGAGTGGTCGGCCTTCTGTTGTCACCGATGATTTGGTAAGGAAAGTTGATGAAGCAATTCATGAGAACAGATGCTTCACAATGACAACTTTTTCAGAGGCATTTCCACAAATTTCATGTACTGTTTTGTTCGAAATTGTGTCTGACCGCTTGAATTATTGCAAACTGTGTTCCCGATGAGTTCCAAAATTGCTCACTGATGTTCACAAAACAAAGCGATTTGGTAGGGCCCTGACATTTCTCACGCGGTACAGTGATGAGGGAGAAAACTTTTTAAACCAAATTGTGACAGGTGATGAAACTTGGGTGTGTCATTTGACACCAGAATCGAAACAACAATTGATGGAGTGGAGACACACTCATTCTCCGAAAAAACAAAAGTTCAAAGTGACAAAGTCATCACAAAAAATCATGTGCACTGTCTTCTGGGATAGGAAAGGCATTTTGCTTACTGAATTTCTTCCCAGAGGAGAAACCATTAATGCGGCACGATATTTAACAAAACTAAGGCGTGCCATTCAAAACAAACGAAGAGGAATGCTCAGTAAAGGAATTGTGTTGCTCCATGACAATGCTCGGCCCCATACTGCTGGTGTCACTCAATCGTTAATTCGACAGTTTCATTGGGAGCAGTTCGATCACCCGGACTTGGCGCCGGTCGACTATCACTCGTTCCTGCACATGAAGCGCGAGCTTGGTGGCAAGCGCTTTGGATCTGACAATGACACGAAAAATGCTGTGAAGTCGTGGTTATCGAAACTGGCGGGAAATTTCTTTGACGATGGTATACAAAAACTGGTCACCTGCTATGACAAGTGTTTGATTATTATTGGCGGAAACTATGTTGAAAAATAGTTTAAGACATGTATTTTCATGTAAAAACAAAATTGGATTCGAAAAAATTGTTTTGCTATTTTTTTTTTCAAAAGGTACTTAGTTTCCGAATACGCCTCGTACTATATTAGTATTTTTTGTTTCGAAATGTGCTCAGAATTCATAGGTAGGATTAATTTAGGGATGTAGTTTTTGACTTGTAAAAATCAAGTTCGTATTAAAATTCTATTGCAACATGATTATTTTTATGTAAGAATTATTTTATTTATTTATTTTTATGTAAGAATTATTTTATGTAAGAATATATTAGATTGATTTCATTTAGTTAAATGCCTTGCTGACCTTTATTGTAAATTCTAGAGGTGTTTCACACTTAAGGGGAACTTAGTTATGTGTATATGCAAGAAATGACTAAAAATCAAAATATGAGTTCTGCAAAGTGAAAACTGTAGTTAGAAAAAATAATTAATTATAGAAATTTATTGTTTTATGAGCAAATTCCAGCAAAGAAGAAAAAAATATTTCATTCCTCAGTTTTGATACTGAAAAAAACCTTTTCGAAAATTTAATAATAAAAAACAATTCTGTAAAAGAGGGAAAAAGTGTTTACTTTTTTTTTTTATTGGCAATTTATTTACTATTACGACGTCGGCGAGGAGAGCAAAAGAACTGTCGTTTGTCTTTCCTCCCCCTTGTATCTTCCCCCGTGCTATAGGTGATGAGTACAGGTATGGAGTTCTAAAATAAGCGGAAAGCGAGGGGTTCCCCTCCCCAGTTCTCTGTAATTTCTTCCCTCTGATTTTCTCCGTGAACAACAGCCGAAATAACTGGGCAGGACAGAACATCAGGGACCGTAACTGAATGGAAACTTGTTCTATTATGATATGCTTTTTTTGATGTGGATTCTGTGTTAGAATTCTGAAAATGCATTTTCATATGTATTTGAAATGAGTTGGTGTTAAAATAATATTTATTGAAAACCGATTGGTTCCGACTTCAAGAAATTTTTATGTTAATTGTATCTGCATTTGTAAAATAACTTTCTGAATATACGAGCTCCAAGAACTTTTTTTTTAGGCATTACTGAGATTAATTTCCTCTGGCCAGTTTTCCTCTTGTTAGCGCAGAAGTTTTAACAGCCTGCTGGTAAAAAAATAATTCTAAATATTGTGAAAGTGAGTTAGACGAAATCTGTATAGTTAAATTTTCATGATTTGTCTAGCCTTGCTTTTTGATTTTACCATTTACAAAACGTGGCCATACTACTGAATTTGCGCGGTTCGAAGATTGGTTTTCCGAATTGTTATTCTTTCATGGCGTAAAAAATGGTATAAATCAAAAGCTGGATTTTTAAAAAATAACTTCCTATTAAGAATACATGGTTATATATTCTTTTTAATAAAATACATTTTTAGTACTTGATATATCCACTGTATATTATATTTAATCAATATATGTTAATCGTATTTTTCAATATTGGCTCCGTGTATTTCGAATGGGTATGATCCTCACCTTCAAGTTGATAGAGCTAGCTAAACTTAAATAACCAATTTTTCGCTCATTTGGCGAGAAATACCTGCGGGCGATTTTAACCGCTTGCCTGATTATCCCGAGTTATCTCGGGTTCGTATATATTGCAGTTAATTATTTCCCGAGAAAATTCGGGCGAAGCAGAATTTGTTAGTACGATTTCTTTTATCGCGGTTTTACTCGGTCTGGAGGAAATGAAAGGAAATATTCAGCTTTGATTGGCAGTTTGCCAAATTTTGTTTGTTGCGCGGTTTTTTTGGAGGAACTGATCGCGTGTTTCTCGATTGTATAGTATACGTTGGCTTGTGGATTAGTAAGGTATAAAGAAGGATCCATGCGTTGGAAAAAAATAAAATAATGGCGATGATGGAAGATAGCGAAAGCGATGATTTTTCAGATAGTGATTATGAAGAGGCGGGGAAAAAAATCAAAAAAAGAAAAAAAATGAAATCCAACGAGACAGTGCACTCTGTGCTCCCGTGAAAGAGATTCCAGCGATAAGCCAGTAAGAAAAGAGACCAGATACCAGTGTAGAACGTCAGGTATCACTCCGTGTTGTCCCTTGTTTCAAAAACTATCATACAAAGATTAACTTTTTTTCGTTTGCCCGAGATAACTCAGGATAGTAAAATAAATTAAAAATAAACACCTTCAAAAAATTAAAAATTCAACCTACAAATTTTGATTTGTTTCGTTTTGTTGTTTTTAATAGTAAAATTAAAAAATGATGATTTTTTACAATTTTTTTCAAAAAAATTTGTAAGGGAAGCGGTTAAATTCACCTTACACGCGGGTTTTTAACTTTGGCTGAATACCGCAGAAAAATCTGGGCTTATATTCGGTAAATATTTTATTCCGCTTCGAAAAATAAATAAAAATTCATTTTCTTTCTTACCCTTGTGTAAGTTTTGAGAAAGCAACATTTTGCTTTTCCATTTTTTTGGTTATTATTTTATCTGAGACGATGTACCGATACGCTTTTTCTCTGAATTTTCACTGATGTTTTTCTCGCCGCGGAGGATCCGCATTCTGTGCTCCACCCCCTCTAAAATTTCCTCAGAGGTGGGGTACCCAAATTGCTGATCTTTTTTCCCCTGAAAGGTAGCCCCTCCCTCTCTATGGTGAGACATTATTTATTATCTTTTTTTTTTCCTACTATTTCGGATACTTCAAAAAGATCCTTGCCATAGTCCATCTTAGAAGAAATTATTTCCATTTTAGTGTATTAAGTACCCGGAGGTGATCCTTCTTTAGTGTTCTTAAAATATACCTCATCTGAGGTGCAGTTTTTACTGCGTCTTTATTTTGTTACTTATTTTTCATCTGAATATTAGCAGCTAGTATCCGGGAGTACAAAAATTCTGGTTTTTAAAATAAAGATACAGTACTTGTATGCCATTCTTTGCTTTGTGGAATATGTAGTATATGTTTTGAATTGCGTGTGGCGTATGTAATAATTAGCTTTGACATATTCTGCTCGCATTGAGTTGCAGCTAGCTTTATTTGTTCTTCCGCGAAACAAAAGTAATCGAGAAGACCGTATTTAATCATACTTTGTAGTGCGATTATTAAGTCTAGAGATTTTAGAAATATTTTTAAGGATTTTTGGAAAGCTTCGGTAGCACCGTCTGTGGGCGTTTGCCTCTTGCCGAAGGGTGTAAGCCAGCTATCAGAGTTGTTACATATTAATTATGTCAGTATTATTTGGCATCTCTCATATTCATTTATCATTTGATGACATTTTATCAGCAAGTCTCCCTCCCTTGCTACTTCCCTCTTTATCTGAGCGTAGAATGTAGCTTGACTTGAAAATCTTATCATTGAGCATAGCATAACGTTTAATTTTGCAACCTGATTTTATTGTAAATGGCTATGTAGTACTAATGTAATTCGATTGTATTTTTTTAATTGTAATTCGATGCGATTTAAAGCCATTAAAGGTAGTTTATTTGTTAACGTTACGAGATTTTTATATTTGTTTGCTATAAAAGGATCTCTGTATGATTTAAATTATGTAGATACGTCATGCATGCGACTGAACTAACAGAAAGAACGATGTGGACTCTTCCCCGCATATGCTAGTAGTAATCATGGTTTACTACGGCGTACGATTTTTTTTTAAATTTTGTATTTTCGACCGTGAGCACAAATACGCATGCGCGATCCGGTTTGGAAATTTTTCTTAATCATGGCAAAGCCCTCGAGGGCTATCTGCCTAAGGAGAGGAATGCCTACATGCAGGGCCGGATTTAGACTTGATGAGGCCTAAGCTATTTGAAATATGGGGCCATTTATAAGTCTGTTTTACTATATTTTAAATTTTTTGAGGGAACCCCCCCTTCAAGAATGTGGAATTCCTAAGCTAATGCTTGTATAGCTTATACGTAAATCCTTCACTGCCAACATGGAGGACTGTGTAAGGGAAACTGGCTCGTATACGTGTTACACACGGGGAAAACCATGAAAACGCTCAGGCAGCTAGCCCATTCGCCAGGATTTGAAATACCCGACCGAACTACCAGTGTTCAGAGACTTCACCGCTTGGTCGCTATCGGGCCATCAACGATCCGGATGCTTATTTCGTAAGTTCCCATTCTCCCCCTCTTTATAGTTCAACGACAGACACAGAAATAAATATTGATAACCTTTGAATAAAAACTACCCGAACACTTGCTTAGTTAATTAACAAAAGCTCGATTTTAAATGCCTTCAGATTTTTTAAAAATCATTATTATTAGACCTTTTGCACGTAATGAATTACGTACAAATGCTTAAGAGGAGGTGGGAAGTGAAGGAGAGTTGTGCTTGTCCTTGATAGGATACTGGTATAAAAAAGTAAGGCAGTTTCGTCGAAATTTTCGTTGTTTTCGATAAAACCATCTTCAAGACAAAAATAACTTACTGTCTTCATTGCTAGTACATGCTATGGAAGTATGAAAACTACTGAAGGTAAGTTGTTATCTTGCTTCTTGGAAATGATAATAAAGTTTTATTTATGGTTGATAGATAAGACCAAAAAATTGATTAACACACAAGATTATTATTTTCCCGATATTTACTATGCCGGCCTTTTTAATTTTTTTATTTTGCGTTTACAAGGACAATGACTTCGCTTACGTTATCGTTTGTGTGTGAAGATTTTCAATACGCACGATTTAAAATTACGCGGAATTTAAGGTTTTATTGGCAATAATTTTAATACAGAATCATTCAAAATGTTTAAGAGACTGAACAATACTTAATTGATAATTCGAGTTGAATTTGGCGTACGTTCATATTGGTGTGTTTATTTTAGATATTTTCATTACAGGTTCTTCGTTAAGTGCTTTGTTATAATAATTTTTGTCTATTTCTTAATTCTGCTTGGTATTTTTAAGATATGGGTGCTTTCTAACCGTAAGGATTTCATAAAATTAATCCTTAATCCTTTGTGGGCCTGTTATGCAGTTTGCATTTTAGTAATTTTATTATCGCCATATAAGTTAGCACATCGGTGTCACGTGATTGTCTGTTCGTTTACGTATAAAGCAGTTGCATTCCGTAACAAATGACTTATTTTGTAAAACTTTATAACGAATTTTTGATTAATAAACTCAATAATTTAAAAGCGAACAATGGCAACACTCTTACGAGGAAAAAAAAATCTCCAGCGCGCGGAACTGTGTATCGGAAATTCTATGCTCATTTAAAATTATTTTCGATATTACTGTTGAACTGAATTTTATGGTTTAAGTGCGAGGAACATGATGTTTAATAAATAGAGGTAACACAAAACGTTAAAAAAAGGCTCTTTGGACATAATTTAAATTTTTTTTTTTTTTTTTACTTTCGCTACTAAATACCGTAATGAATGCTGCTTCGAATGCGTAGAATTTTGATTTCAGATTCATTTCAAGATCCCCAGGGTTGAAGAAACTTTATTTGGAAATAAATTAGGCTTCCCTCCCCCCTTTCAAGTCCTCGTAACGTAGGCTTTCCAAATCAGCGGGAATATTCTACGAGTAAACATTCAGCCTTGAAGAAATGACATCGAAAATGAGCAAATCCTGATGTTGAAACCCTGTATGGGCTGATTTATGGGCAGCTTGTGGCGAAACATACGCTGAGACTACATGTACCGTTTTCATTAATTTTGAAGCTTCTCTAAATTAGAAGTCGGACGATCATTAAAAGTCTACAAGACTTCTCTAATATGTTTTGGGCTCAACACTGTTAGTACATTTATCTTGAAGGTCTTCTCATAATTCCCTGAATTCCACGATTTTTTTAATCGAAGAACTTTTAGGTGTTACTGCTTATGTTTTCCTCAGACATGTATGAAAGCAGAAACGGAGGTGTTGGCATTCTGCATGGCATAAAATTTTCCGCTTGCCTTTCGTATTTTATTTTAGGCCTAGCTGCCGAACGGTAAAATCGCTGAACACTGGTAGTTCGGCCAAGGCTCGACTCCTGCGAACGGGCTGGCTGCACGGACGTTTTAGTGGTTTTCCCCTGTAAAGTGTGCAATACAAGCCAGTTTCCTTCAGAAAGTCCCGCAAGAAAGCTTCCCTCTCTTTAGACAGATAAGGCTTTGCCAAAATCACATAAACCAAACCAACCTATCATGTTTTAAGAATAAGTTGCTTATGGATTTAACAGAGTGAGTCAGTTAAATTTAATGTGCTTTCTTTTTAGTGTTTACATCAGCATAATGTGCTGTTAATGTAGTTATGTTTGAACATATTAATGATACATTTGGCAGAAACCTATATTTTTAGCATTTGCTAAAAATCAAAACATTCTGTAAGGAAGGAAAAACATCGTGTACTTTAGTTATGATTTATTTATTCAAGATATATGAAATTTAACAGATTTTTCTGAAATTAGCCCACGGTGAAACATTTGAAAACTTAAAAAAGATAAAATTTTAATGTAATGTTGTTTCAAATCGGCAGAAAGGTTTTTTAACGGTATTTCATAAGACAAAACATATTAAAAAACTGTTGCATTTTGAAAGATTTTACCTAATATTTTCTCATTTATTTTCTTAAAAAAATAAAATTGCTTCTACTCTGTTAAGTATTTACCATCTGATGCTTTTACACTTAATTATTTATGGCCTTGGTGAGGCAATGATGGATTTGCACGATCATCTGTGTGTTTACGTTATAGTATTCTTTGTTTTCGTTTTTCACAGTTCTAAATTTATATTAATGGCGTACTTCGCCTCCAAATGCAGTACAGTTCATGATTATTGAGCTGTGAAAACATACTGATTTCATAAATTATACCTATGGCTATCTAAAGCAGTTGAGGGTATTTTCAAAGTCTGGGAATATTTACAGAATCCGGCACGTTTTGTGGAACAATTAACGAGTAACCAAGATTGTTATGCGTTGTCTGGAACATCTGGTCACATGGATCAATGACGACTGAACCTTCCTGATGCAGAAATTTTAAACAGAACTTACTGTGCAGTTGTTAAAACTACTTAACAAATGTAGTTAAATCTTGGTCACCGTATAGGCGGCTGATCATAAGACAAAACGGTTTCTTTGCTGAAATGCATGGAACAGTATTGTCGAGTTGTGTCTGATAGGAAATGTTTATATAAGATTAAAAGTTAGATATATTCATATCGTTTATATTATTACACATATGATATTGCGTAACTAAATCGATTGCAATTTACTGAAACAAAATTTTATTGTTATCAAAATCTGATCGGTTGTGATGTTTCGCAGAACTTGTTACATCATAATTATACCTTTTTGCTATAATGCTCCCATTATCCATCAAGCGTCAATTGCAATTCTCTCGAAGCTCTCGTGAAGGTAAGCACATTTCGTGGCTTTCTACCTCTACCCTCCGCCACGGAATGGACTCTTCAGTGAGAGAGAAAGAACTTCGAGAGCTCTTTTCTTCGAGGAACATCATTAAAAGGTGACCCCGACATGGGTTCAACTTTCTTCGCCCTCCCTATCTTCTGTCGCCCCCTTCCCAAACGTGGTTCTTTCTTTTGAATTCCCCCTTTCGTGTTTTGCCGTTTTCGAATATATTATGTATTTTTTGTTTGTTAGATTCGTCAAGACGGTGAGCAAACTTTTTGAAGCCGCATATATTTTTAAATACCACCAAATTTCGGGAACTTTAGCTGGATGTTTCTTTCCGTTCTGTTTAGTTTAATCTTAGTAAGAAGAAATCGATCAATTATTAGCAAAAATGGAGTGGCAACCTAATGTTGAAAACACTTCTATAGTGGTATTATAGACAAGACGTATATTTATTATTTAGGTGCGAAGTTTATATTGTTTAATAATCTGTGCGAAAGTAATTTAAAGCATGGTATTATTGCTCACCGCATTGAAAACGTATAAATAATAAAAGATACGATTTCAAATATTTCCCAATATTAAAATAAGTGAAGTCTTTATGTTTGCTCTTAATATATTGCATCAGTATTTATCACTAATTTTATCACTAACGTAGAATAGTGCGAATGGACGTACACAGTGCTTTTAATATCATACGTATGTTGACTTTTGACTGCGAGACTTCAACGTATAAATTCAAAATTTTTGAATAACGTACCTTGTATTTTCACCCTTCCCCAATGTGTAGATTAAGAAACAACGTTAAATTGCTGTTAATAGTATTAACAGTCGGTTAGTTCATGTTTATGTGGATTTGATATTATATTTTTACGAACCGAAGAAGGGGTAATGTTCTAAGAAAATCACCAAAAAGAAAGAAAACATGCAATACTGTGTTGAATTTATTGATATCATAAATTCATGTTAGTTTCATTCGGCATCTTATCAGTATTTGTTTCATGTAATAAAGAAGACAGTAGATCTATACTAGTTACTAATACAAAAAAAAAAAAAAAAAAAAAAAAAATAATAATAATTGATTTATATGCCGTATTTCACGAGGTAATTATGGATGAGTCGAGAGTGAATTTCATAGGTATTTCTGAGTTTCGCGGGTTCGTTTTCCAGTTTTTTTTCCAGGCTGGGAAATATTCATAGAAATTTTAGTGTTATTTATTCAGAAACTTTGCACATAAATGAAAATGTGCTCTTTGAACCCATGTTGTTCTGAGAAATCTCTTCGAACTAAAATGCATAAAGAATTAAATGTTGAAAAGAAAAACGAATGCTTGGATTGATGGAACAGCGAATTGCGGGTGGGGGTGCGGCATAAAACTTTTGTTTTCTTCTGATGTCATCAAAGCGGTATTGGAAGTCGAGTTTTGGGGGATGAAAAACAAAAAAATCTTGATCCTTGCGAAACAAAATGTCTTTCGTCTGAAAGGAAATAAATGTATGTATGCGTGCGGAGTAGAGGAAGTGTGTCAAAAGTTACTGTTCGCGCTACCCACTATCCCTTTCGGAAGCCTCATGGCGCCGTTCTCACTGGTAAACAAGGCGCGGGGGAAGACGCGGGGAAGGGGAAGAGGCAGCACTTAGGATTCCCGGTGCCGGACCGTCCCTCCCAGGGTTGCCACTTTTGAAAACTTTTTGGGCGCCAAGCGGGTAGCCAAGCGCTTTTCTTCGCCGCTAAAAATAGGAAGCTGTGATTGGAGCTTGTTGTTTTGTTGTTCTTGGCCTCTTTGTTATTGTAATGATGTGTCTTCCCACCGCCGTGATCTCCCCCCCCATGTGAGCGTTTGCGGTAGATAAAAAACTGGCGCGGAAAGACTATAATGAACCGAATCTTTTTGTATTAAGGAATTTTGTTGCTTCTTGAAAATATTCCGAAAAAGAAATAAAAATTATAGGTTAGGTTATTTTGCCGAAAGGAGTCCTTTCAATATATTCATATGCTGTTATTTTTTTTCGCATTATTTCCGTCTTGTATTTATAGGGACGTTAAGCAACTAGTTTATTTAATCTAGTGTTATGAAAATGTATACTGCGATCAAGTTTTTGCTATTAAATGTTGCTGAAAGAGGTCGAGAACTTTCTTAAAAACAAGCTACAGTTTTTCTGCCATGTGTTTCTTTTCTTCCCCCCCTTTTTTTTACTATTTTGCCCGCCAAATTCAATCACAATAATTTTACTAAATTTTAGCAATTGTATATTTCACATACTTTTACAGTAATGAGTGTACTTGCGCATCCCTATAAATGTTATCACAAGAATGCCATTAAGTAATTGCATATCAAATAACTATTTTGAATTCAATATAATAGTTAATCCTTACTACTTGCATTAGGGCATTTGGTACTTTTCCGTTTTGCCGGCGCAAGCGATGAAGTCGCCAATAATGGTACAACCGATGCCAAATGGATTATTCTCTCTGGTAATCTTTTACGCCTCATTTTCAAAACAAGTCGCAGCTTTTTCTTATCAGATTGATTGTTTCTTTCAATACTGGCATATAATTACATATAATTTTTATCAGATAGTTCAGTTTTATGTCTAAGCCCACTTTCAGTAATTAAGTCAATTAGGATGCAATCACAGCGCTTACCCGAAGCCGAAAATATAGAAAACGTAAAGTCAAGGGTTAAATTCATCAATTCTAA
Organism: Stegodyphus dumicola; assembly: GCF_044657685.1. Taxonomy (NCBI): domain Eukaryota; kingdom Metazoa; phylum Arthropoda; class Arachnida; order Araneae; family Eresidae; genus Stegodyphus; species Stegodyphus dumicola. The sequence goes on from NC_140768.1 coordinate 182,193,371, forward strand.
TGAGAATGCATTAGCGAATTAAAGCACTGCAGTTTTACATAATTTCTGAGTAAGCTATTCGCATGAATTGAAATATTTCTTGCACTTAAACTTGTGTTCCAAATTAAGATTTAACTCGAAATTAATGTAGATAATTACTGAGAGCATCAGATTTTTGTAGAGTAGTTTATGTGAGATGAGATTGCTTGGGATCACGTGATATGAACCGGCGAATCAGGATGTTGAACCATGAAAGCATAGTAAACTCTTAAATTAATGTCTTTTTACAAATTTATTGTCTTTATTTATTGGCTTTTTATAAAATTTTAAGCGATATTAAAATGTTTATGCCTTCAAAAAAGAATTCTTAGAACTAACATTTTTTTTAATATTTTTTTTATGTGCATACTGTATGTTGTCGCCAATAAAGTCTACTTGGCGAGATTTGCGCCGACGAAACGGAAAAGTACCGGGCAGGTAAATGAAATGCCTAAAAACTCATATTTACCGTGCAGTAATAAGTATTTTTTTGGGAGGAGGAGTATTAAATAAAAATATTTAAAAACTATTCCTCATTATGTAGTATCTAAAGTAAATGTTTTGTTAATTGAAAAATAATGCTGTGGATTTTTAATACTCATTTTCGATTCGGTACAGTGATAGGTAAACAGGAAATGATAATATACAAGGTATTTATAAATTATCGGAGCATATTAGTAAATGTTCAAAATACGAAGAAAGACGATAGGTATGAGTTTCGCTATCTGAAAAAGAATGTTTTGTCTAGAAACTAACTACGGCATGAAAAAGTTGATGTAAACGAGCCTGTTCTCAAAGATTCGAACCTGAACCGAATTACCAATGTTCATACACTGGTCCGCCTTGGTGAATGCATTAATAACAATTTTCTGTTAATATTGCTGTTAATAATTAAAGCAGTTATACTGAATATTGGTTTTTATCCACCGCTGTGGACGGATTCCTCTTTTTACTTCCTTTCTTCCAATGGCAGGCACTACCTTGGACATTGGCCACAACTAAGGCCAGAAGCGATGGTCACTTTATTATAGGCACTCAACAGGTGGGCCACCTTTGCCCCCCTATGAAGGAATGGGCAATTACAACCATGCCTTATAATTCATTTTACATTGTTAGTTGTGTAACTAAATAATGTACTTGCTCACTTACCCATCATAAAAGTCCTTACCTGCCCTCTATTTTCACAATTGGTAGTCATATATTTCAGATTACAGAAGTATTGATGAATATATTCATGTTTTGGCAATGTCAAATTTAAAAGATATTTAAAAAAAAACTTTTCGACAAATAATGAAATCTAAATTTTCATGCGTTCTCCCGGTTCCTAACTTATATTTAGGAAAGTTTTATACTCATTATGAAGAAATAAAATTACAAGAAGTTTGTGACAAAAATTGACTGGAATATTCAATTTCAAATTGCAATTTGCCATTTTCTACTTGCTTGAGGCATCGGTTAATTAAGTTAAGAGTAATTCGAGGAAACGGCTTTAAATGAAGTGCAGCAAAACATGTGTATAATTTTAATAGGCCGTACAAGGATGTTGTGTGGTGGTCTATATTAAATTTGTAGATCTTGTAAACTTGTATTAATTTATTTATGCGTGTTTAACTAGATTATTAGTTTAAATATCAAGAAAATTAAAATAGAATGTATATTTTAATAATAAATTTAAAATGTTTTAAGAATTTATGTGAATTAAATGAATTTGTGCTTATGGCAAATACAGTGGTATACAATCTGGCAAATACACAGCCCATAAAATATTAATGGGAAGTAGTAACGTACTAAGTATTGTGTTTATACAATAATTAAAGGGATGTGATAATCATGTTATTAGGAAAACATTTGCGGTGCTTACAGGTGATGAAAATCAATGTAATTTTAGTCTTGGGTAATTAATTCTTTTCACATTAGACTTGATGAATTAACGGAATGGAGAACGTATAGTTTTGCAGCAATGTGGAATATTGTGTTTCTTGTTTGCTATCAGAAATAGTACCCTTCTGAAAGCAGAAAAAGGAAACGGTATGTAATGTCATTTTCCTTTCTACGCAAAGAGTTTTTGTATACAACACGCAGAATAACTCCAGCTAATCTCAGTATTTTCTGGTGTATTCTTTCTTAATCTTCACGGTGCTACACAAAGTCGCCGAAGTTCATCGAAATGCTTCGGGGACCACACGCTTCATTCTTCCTTATAATCATTGGTAGTTGTGAGGTTGTATGTTGTGCACTTGTAACGTGAGATTCGAAGAAAGAAACACATGGGTCTAAAAAATACCATACAATTGCGGAGGCAGTCAAGTACGTGCACCGATTCACGCCCTAGCGACTCGGCATCAAGAGCTCTCGTAAGAGGTCACCCTCTTCTGAGGAGAGGAGATTTTTTTTCTTATTTTTTTTTTTAATAATTCTCTCTCCCCCCCCTCTCTTCGTCCGTCTTACCATCCACTTTCAAGTGGGCCAAAGTTTAGTTTCTCGATGAGGGGACTCAAAGGCGCCGACGTCGAATTCGTGGGTCTTCGCTGATTATGTTTTCTTTTTAAGCGCGGCAGAAGATTCCGAAAAATATTGGCGATATTTTTTAAGGGTGGCAACATGTTTAGTATGAGTCTACAGTATCGTTTCGAATTTTTCCTTCGTAATATCATTAGGCTTTATGTGCCTAAAGATTAAACCTGCAGAATATGCGTCCATAGGACCCGATCGTCATGCATTTTAGCCATTGATTTATTTTTCCGTCTAAGGAATGTCTAATGTGTTTATATATTTATTTCAGAGAAAATATTATTGCCAGTTGTATTTTAAGTCGCTGAACACTGGTAGTTCGGTTCGAATCCCGCGAACGGGGCGGCTGCATGGGCGTTTTTGTGGCTTTCCCCATGTGGAACGTTTGTGTATACGAGCTAGTTTTCCTTAGAAAGGCCTCTACGAAGGCATCCCTCCCCTCAGGCCGATAGCCCCCGAGGCTTTGCCGTAATCACGTAAACCAAACCAAGGTCCGATTTGCCACTTAACGCACATGTTTTTGTATCGTACATTTTCAGAATTAAAAAAATGGGCAGAATTCAGACCAAGGTTGGTTTCAGTTTTAAAATGTTACACATTTGGAGGAACTAAAATCTCACTTCTGAGAGCAGAACTGCTGGTAATGCTTCATTCAAATTAACGAAGTAAATGAACTGATTACATCGCCATGTTACGAGCAAAACGAAAAATAACGATTTTAAAACAGCGCGAAATTTACCATATTCATCAAAAGGTGTCAATCACGTATGTTTTTCTCCTTTCGTTTGGTTGAGTAGCTGGAATATTACTTGGAAATAACATATTCCACGGGAAATAATCTTTGTCAGATAAGTTTGAAAGTTTTATTTTTTTACAAAACTAACACTTATACGAGGTTGAATTTTATTACATTTTAAGGTTAGGTTTGGAATGCTGCTTTATAGTGTGTTAACATGATCTGTAATTGGAACTTTAAATATTTATTCATTGGTTAAAATGCATTTAATGCAGTAGGTTGTTTCTCATAACAACAGTGATGCTGAAACGTAGAATTAAGGGGAGGGGGAGAAAAGAAAACAAATTATGACTTCATGATATCGGGATTTATTTTAAATTAATTAAAGGAATCTTTAATACGTACATTTTCATTTACACATATTTAAAAAACTGTCATTTAATCATGATCTGGCTTTGCCAGCTACAGAAATCTGTTGAAATAGAGACAATTCTGAAGTAATGCATATAATAGCGTTACCAGTCAAGAAACTGAGGTTAAAGAGAATAACAAAATTAGGTATATAGAAGATAATTTGATAAATCATTTGATAAAAGAAACTGTACCATTAACATCCAGTCGTATGTCAACACTTGTTGAATACCGTGCATTGAACTTTTCAGTTTCGCTGCCTTTTCTTGGCATCACCCTCGTAATTTTATTGTATTTTTTGTGGAATGATTTATTTATCCCCTTTGTTGGTCCTCAGGGCACGGATTGGTCTAACAAAATGTTCCCGATAAGTAAGACTTAGCAGTGCACACTTTTCTCGTGGTTTCGCTACTTTTGGAGGAGGTTTTTAGCAATATCCTCCAATCGATTTTATGCTGGAGGAGGCGGTGGTAGTTGTGGTGCTTGTTCTATGCAGCCCAAACCACTTGAAGCAACGTGTCGCTTCGAACAAGGTCGGGTATTCAGGAAAAAGCTCTTTTCCCGCTTTCTTACTTTCTGCTTCTTATGGCCGGGCCCGCCACGCGTAAGCAATTGTCTGGGACGCTTATGTCGTGGCAGTTATTTTTTGGGAAGGAGCGGGAGGGAAGTGAAAGCTCTTTACTCTTAGCCACACAGGATCATTCAGGTTAGATAAATAAATAACCATGCGACGATTTTTTCGACATAAGTGTTTAGAAAGGCGTCATCTGAAGTGTTGTTAATAGTATAGTATAATATAGTAGATCGGCGTTTGACAGTTTGTCAATGTTCGTTACCTGGGTTGCTGTATTAAAATTTTGAGCGTGCTGTACAGCACGACAGTCAGTAGAGCTGGACTTTTTTTATATTATCTTGAAAATTTTAGACTAGGTCATTATAGTGATAACCACTGTGACACGTTAAAAGAAATATCTGCCGTATAAAGTTGTTTAACCTTTATTGGACGGTAGGGTGGAGAGAGGTCAGTTCTAAATTCATCGTCCTCCCTCCTTTCCGCTGCTTTGTTTTCTCCCAAGAAGCAAAATATAATTATAAATTTGGAGAAGAATCTGTATAATTTTATTGTCGTATTCCTACTTGGAACGCCATATTAAAGCTCATATATAGTGTTTACACAATAATTCATTTAAATATGATTGGTCCTTCCATTGGTCATTCAGCCGAGGCTATGTCTGCAGTTCAGGTGTTATGCAAGAAGGAAGTCACTTGTAGTCTCACGAAAATTAGTGAATAGGTTTTGAATTTTTATGTAAATTTTTTTTTAGACAAACATTTCATTCATTTAATATGGCGTTCCAAGTAGGATTTCCATAAAGGGATGAACAGGTTTGAGTAACACCGCTCAAAGGGATTTGAGTCCCGAAGCACTATTACTTTCGTTTTGCGATTTTGCGTCGATTCACTACAAACGGCGAATCACTTTTCAAACTGTTGCCGCAAAGTATTATCGCCTTGTGTTATATTTAAAGAAATTAAATAATGAAAAATCTGCGTAAATGTATGTATATTTCTCGCATTGTGATAAAACAACGGTATCTAGAGCCATCCAATTTTGAATGACGTAATCCTACTGCGAATATGGGCATCTGAAATCCCAAATATGAAATTTGGAATTGGTTTTATTATCCATTTCATATTTTGTAATACTTTAACGAATTTTTGAGTAACAAAATCAACGATTTAAAAGCGAGCAATGGCAACACTCTACGGGGAGAAAACCTTTCTATCTCCAGGGCGTCAAACTGTGTATCGGAAATTCTAAAGACAAGCTCATTTTAAACTTATTTTGCGACATTGCTATTGAACTAAATTTAAATGCAAAGAACATGATATTTAATAAATAAAGGTAACACACAAAGCGTTAAAAAAACGCCCCTTTTGGACGTAATTTAAAATTTGAAACATTTCAAATTTTTTTAAAATTTATTTTGAATTGTAATTATTTTTTTAATTTCTAGAAATTCTGGAGAAATCAATACTCTCAAACCGAATATTTAACATAACATAAAATCCTTTCTTTTATTATTAACTGAAACAAATGAATCATTATGGGAAAAAAATTAATAATTTCAAGAAGTTTTCTTTATATTAAAAAGAAAAAAAATCGGCTAGCCTAAAATCAACCCCCCTTCCCTAAACCTAGTATGATGTAGACTTCACATCATATACCCCCTCTAATTCAAAAGGTAAGCAAATTTAAATTTTTGATTATTTGGCGTTTTGAGATGACGGTTTGGGTATTGGATTTTATCAGACTTCTAACAGTCTTCGAGCAGACTTTATGTTGAATAATAGGATATCACCACATTACCACTAGATCTATTCATTCATCCTTTTCAAGTTGATTCCAAAAGGGGGAAAAATGGTGGCATTCATTTCGTCTATTCCCATTCTCATGCAACAAACCAGTACAACTTCTGCTTAGCATTCGCGTCCATTGTTATGGGCCATTGGGCACGATGTTGTTTTGACCTGCTTTAATCCCATTGAGACATCATCCTCGTAGTTGGAGGTCCACAAGTAGTAGGAGTAGTGGTATGTGGTGGCACGAAGAAAGTTTGTGATGAGTGCCGAAATGGTTGGTATTCTGAGGTGAGGTTGACGACCTGTTAAGGTGGCAGTGGAACAGGCGGAAGTTTGTCGCCGATGCTACCCACTCTCGAACCTGCCACGATCGACCCATCCGCCTGCAGTGGCAACACCTTACCTGTGTTAAAAATCGATACATACTTAATCCACCTACCTCCGCGTCTGTTCGCTTTTTCCCGGACATTCTGGTACTTCGCGTCAAACGCGGGATATCAAAAAAGGCGACAGTATAGTGACGTTTTTTGTTGACGGGAATAATCCACCTACCTCCGCGTCTGTTCGCTTTTTCCCGGACATTCTGGTACTTCGCGTCAAACGCGGGATATCAAAAAAGGCGACAGTATAGTGACGTTTTTTGTTGACGGGAATCTTCTTGTCTGATGGAGGGTGTGCTTGTCTGTGGCCTAGTCGGTGCCACTTTTGACGTAAATTCTCGCGAACAGACAATATCGGTGTGCCGCGTGAGTTAACGAAGTGAATATTTTGTGTTTTTTATGAATGGAGTTCAAGATAATAGCATACAACTAAAGTCTCATAAACTTAAATAGGAGCTTATTTCAGATTCTTTTAAAAGTTTTTGTGAGCCCTTTTGTTATAAAGGAAAAGTCGAGTAATAATGGTATCGGTATGTATGTAAGATTTACTACATAAATTACATGCCTTTTTGAATTCTCGGTAACTTTAAATCTTAATAATAAATCGAAAAGAAATACACAACCAACTACTCCTGTTTTTAGTATCGTGTTTATTTAAGATGTGGCCCTAGGACCTTTTTTTTTTTTTCGAAAATGACTGTAAATTATGAACATTTTTCTTCCTTTTATTGGAGATTACTTACTTTCCTGAATATCGGACTGAATTCTGTGGCAAAATGACCGAGGACCGGTTATCTATCTGTTGTTTTGATCGACAGCATCTGCAAAAATTAAAGTCAAAACAATTTTTATACTGTATTATCAATAATATGCTTTAAATGGTGTATCCTTTAATCAGATAAAATAATATTTCTTCATACGTACATATACATCGTGCATTCCGAAGAAACCGTTTTATTGATAAAGCGCTAAATACACGAGTATTTTGCGGCAGGAAGCGCTTGCTGTTAGCCGCCATTTTGAACATCATTGTTCAGTGGTTAAGAGTTTAATTTAAGATGATGGTAGTCCTCAGGCCTCTTTTGCTATCACCAGTCTCTAGAGGTGATTTTAGAATATATAAGCTCAAATCCAGATCTGAAGGAAGCGGCTCCGTACTTCATGCTTATTTTTTAATATTAAATCGTTGGTATTTTATTGGGAAGAGTTTTGTTATCTCTTCAGCAACTGATGAATATTAAAACTTTTGAAAACATTCTTTGTAGCATCTCAAAAATATTGCTGCCACGTTCAGAACATTTTGACAAATATTCTGTGAAGTTGTTAACTTAAGTTCCTGAAACTCGCGCGCTTTTTTTGTCTGTCTAAATAACTCATTCGTTTAAAACTTAATCGCGTGAAATAAAACTGATCAGTACTTTTTTTTTGTAAATAACTGTAAATTAAGAATATTTCATCATATACCGGCTCTGAAAATTCAGATCATCAGTAATGGTATTTGCGCCGAATCTAATGTAACAACCAAAGAAGATCGCATTTATAATCATTAAAGTTTGTTGCTTCAAAATGGCCGAAATCGAGCGGAGAATGGCAAGAGAAGGGGGGAGATAAAAGCCTGTTCCTGTTTTTTGGGGCAGTAGCGGCACAACAGTCAGTCGCGGCAAGGTAGATGATGAGAGAGAGAGAGCCTCCAGGCAGCAGAAAGGTAGTCCCTCCTCTTTTAGCAGGGAGGGGGCCAGCTATGTACGGAATGCGGGCCGCCTTTCGTCAGACCACGTGACTCGCGTGTCTCCCTCTGTGGTCAAGCCCAAGCCCCTCTTCTATGTTCCGTTCAGCCACCATATTTTGTATCTTGGCAGCGCAGTTATTCGGTATTGAAAATGGTTTAGGTGAATATTGCCGAAGGTTTGCTTTGTTCGCGTTTGCTTACTTGATCTCAAGTGGCTTGTGTAACATTGATTTTTCGGGGGAAACGTGAGAATCGCAATTAAAGCCGTAGAATTGTTCCTCGGTATATATGTGGTATAATTAATTAAATATTCCCGAGACATTATTTTTATTATTGGTAAAAGCCACCGCGTTTCGGCATCTTTATTTTTTTAACATTTCCACAAAGGTTTATAATATATAAAGGTTATAATCATATATGTTAAATTTCTCGAATAACCTCACTTTCTGTAAAATATTGTAAGACATAAATATACCTTGTTACCTGTGAGTAATGAATAAGATATTTTATTTTCGACATTATATAAGCGCGTTGTTTCGAATACAGTGTTAAAATAATCATTTAAAAAGTCATTTTTATACAAGTTCTAAACATTTTGCAGACAACTGTTATTGTATACGTGCTATAAATGAAATACATTCTTAACTTGTTGTATTAGGCAGATTTCTAATTTTGTGTACCTCATAGTCCACATGGGGGGAGGAATGAAACTTAATGTTTTAGATTTACTTAATTCCCTCCGGGACCTTCAGCCAACATCGGCGTGGCTAGGCCTTCGTGGAGTATTTTCTAATGAAAACTGACTCGTGTACACGTTACAAATGGGGATAACCACGAAAACGCCCATGCAGCCAGCCCGTTCGCCGGGATTAAAACCCCGGACCGAACTGCAAGTATTCAGTGACTTTACCGAACTTATTTCGTCGAACTTCGTTAGAGATGCATTTCTCATTCAATTAATTCTGTTCTCATATTGCGATAGGGTAAAGTACATAAAACCTCAAAATATGTTTATTAAAAATTTAAAAATATAGTTAAATATAAAACACCAAATGTAGTTAAAACAATTTAAAAAAAAAAGCATTTTTACAATTAAAATTAGAATTTACGCAGAAACAAGCAGTTCGGCCAACGAGAAGGCAGATTACTCGCTGCACTAAACTGAAAGTTTACCTTTGGTCGGCAAAAAGAAATTTCAGATCCGAAATTTCAGAAACTGACTTAATTCACTATTCTGCTAAGTTTCAAATGTAACAAATATGGCTAGTGTGGTTAAAAAAAGTATACTATTGGTGCAGTCGAATGCAGCCCAAAAGGGGGTACACAACAGCATGTGATAGCAATCGTACATACAAAATTTCAACGTTCTGAGGCTACTTTTTTTTTTTTTTTTTTTTTGAGTTATGGGCAGATAGATATGTTCGTACGTACAGAAAATATCTCTTCTGAATTATATAGATTCAGAAGAGATTTCTAAAATCCTTTTTCCAACCCGTTTTGGGAAAAGAGTCCAAAAACATCGTTAAATTTCATTCGATAGCGGTCAAAATGAATATTTTCGTTGAAATAGGATACCCAAAAACTTTCCCCGATTACAGTACTTCCTTTTAAAAAAGTAAGCACTTTTACTTCCTTGTTTTTTTAAATGACCAGCGTATCTTCACGGTTTCAGATTTGAAATCTGCTGTATTTTGATACTGATTTTAAAATATAATCATATAAAACCAATATATTGTAATGACGCATTCGTGTTTGTTTATGGTTGAACTAATGAATTTAAGAACTGTCTTCGACCTGCGAAAGATGTTAATGCGGTATCGTGGACTGGAGAAAAAATCGATCTCGCATATAAGAGGGGATCTCGCATATAAGAGGGATGCGTCATAAAAATACCTTTTCCTGGAATTAGAGAGTCTTAATTTTTCCAGGAAGAGCTTGAATCATGCGTACGGAGAAAGAAACATACAAAATAATTTGAACTGCACGCATTTGCTGATCTAAGAAAGTGTAGATTTGTGAGGATCTGATAATTTTGTGCTTAAACTTTTTTTTATTCTACTTTTTACCCTTTTAAAATTCTGTGCTTGAACATCCTATATGTTACTTTTACCCATCTAGAAATTCGAAATGATTGGGGAGGTGCTGATTTATGGCCTATGACAACAATTCCGGCTAATCTCTTTTAATCTGGTTGTTATTTGAATATTACAGAAAGCAAAGAAAACCTTGTTTTTGTAATGCATCATTTATTTAGGCCCTTGATGCAAGAGAGTAATTTTTAAGGTTACAGGGGGTGTTCACCCATTTTTGTAACGATTTTGCAAAGATTTATATATAAACAAACTTTAGAATTTCATTTTGTAGTATGTTCAGTCTGATAGCCCTTTTGTTGAACATATTACACCTTGATTTCCAAGGTAAAAGTCCTTATCGTCTGATTTTATTTACTTCTTCCAGAGTCCATCCAATGTTTGGGGATGCCGCTTATAAAAAGCCTGTTTTAAAAGTCCAAAGTGCACAGTAATCCATAGGAGACACACCAGGGGACTTGGGTGAAGATGCATTTAAAGAGAATAGCTTCAACATCGGTTTCATTTCTCATTTTTTCAAAAAATAGAGCAGTGGATTTAGAGGTATAACTTTTGGAGCCTTATCCTGACGGAACTTAGCATAGTGAAGATTATTTGGAAAAAGGAACGGGATTTCTTCTTTAAAAAATCTGATGTGTACACCACATGACTTCCTTGTACGGAATATTAAATTATACGCATTTTTTCTTGCATTTTATTTAAACTTATTAGATTGAATTAAACCTACTTCGCCGACAGCGCATAAACCACAATAGAATAAATGCATTCTTTAAAATTCACTTTGTTTACCATAGCGACACTCTGGCGCTAGGTTTACTTAACAGTATTATATTTCATTCATATTATAACTCAGAATGCACAAAATGTATATCATTTAAAGAATTATCTAATCGTTGCCACATGTTCTATTCAAATACTATAATAAAGCTAGAACTATGTATAAAACAAATTAAGCAAATAAAACAAAAAAGAAACAGTTTTTCACAGACGATTGAGTATTTCTCATTTAATTAATTCAGTTCGTACTTCGCGAGAAGGCAAAAATACATAAAAACTCAAAATATCTATATTAAAAATTACGAAGTAAATCTCAAACGCTAATTTCCTCGAAAAAATTCCAGAAAGAATTAAGCATGATTTAATTGGCAATAATAAATGAATGCGTTATCTTTGTTGTTGCGAAGCTAAGTTTCTCTAGATTGGCAACAAATCTACTAGTCTCCTGTTTCAAATGTAAACATCAATGGCCGCCATTAAAAACAGACTTAGCGGCAATTAAACAACCTTAAAATTGCTGATAATTCTAAAAATATTGCACACAGATTTACTAAATGCATAAAATTCTTAACCGGAAGATAAAAACAATATAATTCAATCATTTTTAAAGAAAAAAATGTACAATTTATATAAGAGAACATATAAGAGTAAAGGAACTGAGATTACTGAGCCGGGTAATAGCGGTCAAAATGGATATTTTCGTTGAAATATGCTGCCTGAAACGTTTCGCAATTACAATACTTCCTTTTTACTTCGTACAAGGAAGTAAAAAAGGTGTTACTTCTGGTAGTAATCTGAATTAATTTTGACATTTCTTTCTATTTTCCTTATTTTAAGTTTTCTGTTATATGAGAGTCCAGTAATAACCGTAAAACCTTTAGAAAATTATTCTTTGTTTTCTCTGAACCAATATATTAAGGCTTTTTCTCCTCTTTTTCCGTAGTAAATCAATCTTTTTCCATCCAAGCCTCATCAGTTGTAACTATATATTTCCATTTTTCACCTGGCAAATAATTTTCGTACAGCAGTCTGCACATAGTCGCACGCCGAGAAACATGCTTCGGCATTAGGCGATGAACATCATTTTTTTTATAAGATTTAATAAGAGCTGTAAATTTAGATTTAATAAGAGCTGTAAGTACCTTTGTTGGTTATGCATTTTTTGCCTTTTTCCCAGTCGGATGTAACACTTTGACGTTTCTTTCCTTTCGTATTCATTATGTCACTTGTTTTACATGTAGAAATATTAAAACCATGTTTTCACATCTTTTTTTAATAATTGAATAAGAGTATTTCTCTTCGGACAGGACAAAAATATAGCCTTCGATCGATTATTTTTCAGCGACATTTTAAAGAAAAGAATATTTTTAACACTGCAACTGTAATCCAATTTGATGCCAGTTTGTATTTTAAGATTAATATTTAAACTAATGGAGAAAATCAAAATCGTTACAGAAATGTGTAAACACCCTCTGTGTGTGCTGGAGCAAATAACGAGTTTTCGCTGTGGGCCAGCTTTAGACCTCCTATGTCAGCTGCGTTTAATCTGTGCATTCGAAAGACCAAATGAGGTTAATTAAAAGAGGAAGGTTTCGAGAAATGGGCATTCTATATACCCGCTAGACATCTTAAATTGAAATTGTTAGTCATACGGTCGCCAGTATTTTTGTTTCCATTTGTGACTGTTTAATTTAGTAGTACAAATTTGGCATCAATAACAGAATGTACCAAGAAATGCTGTTTTCGCTGTATGGAGTGGATGACGATATCAACAAATCTTCGGGTAAGTGGAAATGGGTAAAATTCTCGAAGTAGTGGCCTGTTATAATACACCGGAGACATGTTGGTTTTTTTCAGTTAGCGATAAGATCGATTTGATTGCAAATGGAAATCCAGAAACTCTAGGGTAACATCGATCGTCGCGATGATGCTGTTCTCGATTTATTAGTGCGTTTCTCGTCATTCTTTTAATCGCTTGTTTATTTAGTGATCAAGAGAGTTTGTACAGTACTTCCATTGCAAAATTTCTTATTTTATACTCCGGTGGCCTAGGGATGGAGAAAAATTTTCTTGGGATCGCAAGGTTGCTGAAAAACTTCATAACCGGGATCTAAACATATTAAATACGTATTCCTGGGAGAATTTGGTTACACAGCTCGAGCATCAAAAAATGCGATCGCGATTCTGAAATGTTCGGGAAGTGCTGCTGTATTCATATAAAATCGAATGATGGAATAAAAAATTTTATAGTCATAGCTTATTTTGTAGTCATAGCTTATGTACAGCTTATAAGTATCTGTCCCAGTTTTTCTTGCAGTAGTAATTTTGTCTTGATTATACTATATACCTCTCTTTCGCCCTAAAATCAAACAAACGTTTTAATTTTATTCAATATATATATGTTATGATTTGAGAATAGCGGAAATTTTTTATACTACGAGAAGGAATGTTTTTCATTAATTTTTAGGTTTTTATATTTTAAATTGTTTTCTGCGATCGCAAGTAAATCCCCTTACCTCCCAGCCTCATCGTTCGTGGTCGGATTCCGTTTCAATGAATCGTCTGGGTAAACAATGCTCTTCGAAATGTGTAGGGGTGTGGTGACAACCATGGGCGGATTGAAGCGGCGCCCCACTCTGCCGCGGACGCAGACACTCTGGAGTCGACCGGTACCATGGGTTACACTAAGTCACGTAACTTTTTCGCCAAATCAGTTTTTCTATTTCTACCTCCTTGCGTACACGTGACTGAAAACTGTTCTTGGTATGTAGCAGTTGGCGAGGAAATAAATCGATAAGGAATAAAATCTGAATTTCTATCTCTTATGAGTGGTATAGGGGATTCTTAATATTTTTAAATCCATTCTCCAAAATCAATCACATGTGAAAGGTATATTTAAAAGAAAGCGTTTTTCGGATATTCGAATAATTTAACTGGGATACCTTTTTGTTAATCCATGTGTGTAGATGGTCCCGTGGCCACCACGTTCCTTAAAAGACTAGCTTTGAAAACAACCGCGTATTCTTTGAAAATAAGAAGACGCAAGTATTGAACATCAACTGCGAAAGAAGACTGCGTCCGTAGATAATGAAATGCGTCCGGAAACGTGGTAGAACTAACTGGCTTTGCGAAGTAAATAAAAGGTTGACATCATAACATTCTTTGCTGCCGCCTAACCGGGATGGCGGTTAGCGTCGCGGACTGCCGTGCCCGAAGGGCCTGGGTTCGAATCCCAAAGAAGGCACGGATGTTTGTAAATGTATAGTGTCGGTGCGGCATGGCTTTACTCTAAATATGCGGCAAGAAGAAAAGTCCTCTCGTGTGGTTTTGGTGGAAGGTGAGAGGCGTAGGGGACCCATGCCCCGGGGTGCTCTCCATCAAAATTGGGGGCGGAACTGAGCCAAATCGCACTGTTACGAGACAGGCGTAATCTTGTGCTCCTCCCATGAGGAATTTCGTGGCCTTGGGCTGACTACGTCAGACAAGTGAGCATAAGCAACAACAACATTCTCCCCTGGCTGAAAATCCCGGATCTAAGCTTAGAATGAATTTTTTTCCAGCCTAAAAATAAAGTCTGACTCTCAAAGAAAACTAGGAAATTCACTTATAAACCATCATTTCTTAACCAGGTTCCTGTGAATGTATATTCAGAAGCTATCGGACAGAAGGAATATTCTTCGGAACTCCCATAAGGGCTGTTTTGCGTCGAATCCCTATAAACGGCTGTATCACTTTTCGAAATGTTTACCAACTTAAATATTATAGCCCTACATTATATTTAACGAAATAAAATAATGAAGAATCTGCATGAATGTATGCATGTTTCTCGCATTGTGGCAACAGCACCTAGAGCCATCGAATTTTGAATAACGTAGCCCTTGACCCTAATGTGAGCACCTGAAAGTAAATCTTGAATTTGTTTTATTCTGTGTTTTATAATTTGTAAAACTTTAATGAATTTTTGATTGGAAAAACGCTTTCAAAGCGGGCATTGGCACTGTAAAGAATGAAACATTTTTACCTATTTTAAATTCTGTACGATGTTTTTAAGTATTTTTACCCGTTTGGCCTTGTTTGATTTTATTTATTATTATTTTAAATTTCATTAAAATTATTTTTGAGATTTTGCGTAATTTTAAGATATTTTTGTTTCTTAAGTCGTTAAATTATTTTTTAAACCAGTTGTTTCAGGGAAGAGTGGGGGGAGGTAATTGGGAATGTTATAGCACCTTTTTTTAATTCCTTTACGTACAAAACACGTAAATAGATAGTGTAATTAAAAATACTTGATAATTATTTAATGATGTTCTAGAAAGTTATTAGTTTGTGAGGTCTATATATGCGTTTTCCCCCATCTAAAAAACTGTAAAGAATGCTTACTCTTAACAGTTACACTTTTGGATAATATGGTGGTAATAAAACGATAAACCAAAAAGTCTTCCTTATAATTAATTACAAGAGATCAGATGGAACGGCCTACTCTAGTAGATGATATTTATTAACGGAACAGTTATGCTAAAATTTTTTGTAATTCCAGTAAATAATTCTATAGTGTAATGATTGAAAAACGGAGAACTGTTGCATTCATTACTAGCGTTTTAGATTTGTTCTAGAAGTTTTCTTACATAACAGATAATAAATATTTTTGGAATTGTATGTGTTTTAATGTTTCTTGTATATATAACCAGAGCGAATCCTGTTAGCGTAGTAATCCGTTGTGATGATGATAATCAAGATGATCGGTGTATAAAATGCTTCATATTGAAAATTCCAGATGCAGAATTAAAAATGGCAATTTATTTTTAATTTATTTTGTTCCTGTTTGTTGTATGATATATTTGTACTCGAAGGGTGAATACTCTTTTATATGGCTTTTGTTATTTCAAAAAGCATTTTTAATGGTTGCTTTCGTTAAATAATACGTGTAATGTTGTGTTTAAGGCTGAATGTTTTTTTAATTACATTGGTATTAATATTGCCATTTTTGACAATTTCAAAGTAAGCAGTCTTTTTTCGCCATTTCTGACTGGAATTTTTAAATAAAATGGCAACTCTTGAATCTCCTGATCCTAAGAAAACATTGTAAAGAATTTGGTTTCTTTTAATTCATGTCAGGAAAACAAAGTTAATATTAGTTATTCCGTGAATTAGCCGTAATTTTTTTTCACGTTATATATGCTTATTTAAAGTCAAATCGTCATATTTTTTCATGTTTTGATTCAGAAGAGCTTTAATATTTTAAGTCGCATGTTTGTATTTCGGAATCTCATCAACAGATCATGATTTAATGTAGGAATACAGGTTTTCGGCTTCACCTTTACCTTAGTTAATATCAGAATTGATATTTAAAAATGTACTGAAATGGATTAATTAATTGAAGGTACTAAATTGAGTAGAAAGTAAATCGTTCGTTACATTAACATTTTGGTCACGTCAAGGGAAAGAAATGTAATGGCATCCGTAACAATGCAGCTGCTGCCACCGTGTGTATTTAAAGATTGATAAGATTTTTTGGTTCCGATAAAACTCCGGCACGCTTTCGATGAAGAATGAGCGGCAGACGAACTTTTAAAAGCCCTCGCCTCGTGCTATTGCGCAATGGTCCTTGGCTGTGCCGGTCGCGGCGCCCTACTGGCGACTTTTGTTGATGGATCTTTTTTGTTTTTTCTTCCTCTCTTTCATTTTATTTTCTGCGTTTGGCGGCATTTATTTTCGGGAACTCGTAACTTTTGTGGCAGCGGCGGCAGCTCGAGATATGGCGACCCCGAATGTGAGTGAAAAAGGGCGTAAGAATACTAGTTGGCGCCGTTTTGTGTTTGTTTGGACTTTCTTCTTTTTCGAAAGGCGACTCGCCGGCATTTTATGACTTTCCACGTGGTTTCGACGTTTTTTGATGAATTTTTGCAGTTTAACACATTTAAGTTTTCGTTTATTATTATTTTTTTCTTTTCTGAGTTGTATTTGGAATTCTAAGTGGCGACGGCTAGGCGTTAAGCTGTAAAAAGTTCCGTTTTGTGACTAAAATTCGGGCATTTTCTGCATGAGTGCTTTTCCATGTTGAGTGAATGTACATATGTTGAGATAGAGCGTTGTGTAGAATTGATTTTTCAACAGAGAAGAGCAAAACTGTAAATGTTTTTCTTAAGATTGTTCTGAAGAAAAATAATGTATTTATTAAATTCTCCCCTAATAAGCGTTTTAACATATTAAAAAAATGCTAAATGTAAATTTTGTGAGGTTGCATTTTAAGTTGGATGAGGTTTTATTATTCCGTGCTCAAAGAATTTAATTTAATCGTTTGGCAAATTTTAAATTCAGAACATTTGATTTTTATATTTTCTGCCACACATTTCGGCAGTTTTTTTTTTTTTTTTTTTTTTTAAATTGTAAATGATTTCAAGTTCTAACAATAGTTCAGAGATGGTGGTGGTGTGTATTTAAGTATGGCAGAGCACACTAGGGCTATCTGCTTAAGGGGAGGGATACCTTCGAGGAGGACTTTCTAAGGGAAACTGGCTCGTATACACGTTACACATTGGGAAAACCACGAAAACACCCATGCAGCCAGCCCGTTTGCGGGATTCGAACCTCGGACCGAACTACCAGTATTCAGCGTCTTTACTGCTCGGCCGCTGGTGAGCCAGTTCATAGATGGTAAACACACAAAACATTGCGTGGGCAGGAGATGGCCAAAAGCGTATCAATTAATTGCATTGCGGAAAATACCGCATTTATAAAATTTGATACTAAGTTTGCACATAGAAAAACTTTTATCAGAATTAGGTAAATATGTGTTAGGAATATATATAGTAGCTTAGGGGAATATTGGTTATTACTGCAGAAATCATCGAGGATTATTCACCTAAACCAGTAGCTCTTAGCATCTTTTTCTACATTTCTAGATCATCCCCCTTTCCATACTTAAAAAAAGTACGTATTTTGATTTGGATTACTTTTTGACATGTTTTATAAATCAAGTAACAAGAAGCATGGAAAATGTCGGTAGATACCGAAACTTGAAGTAGTTTTTTATGTTTACAAACTAGTATAACAGTAGTATAGTGGTTAAGTGTTAAACCTAAAAAATAAATAATTTATTTAAATAAAAGGTTGACCTCATTTCCCCTCTGAAACTAAACCCCCAGATGGAGTACAAGTAGCACAAATGTGATTCACATTATAATTTCAGGAAATTTCAAGTCCCGTTTACAGTAACGAACGTTTGAGCCCAATATAAAATTGTTTCGACGACTTTTAATGGAATTAGTTTTCATATGCAGAGATAGTATTTTAATCTTTAAATTTTCAGTAACATTAGTGCCCAGGCTAGGCCGTTATTTTATGGGGAAAAAAAAAAAAATGCTGATCGTTTCTCGGTTTAATGAGGTGAAATATTTTTCATAAGAAATTTGTGAAAATTTAAATATAAAATGGTACTTCATGGACTCACGTGTCCTCGAATGAAAATGTGGTAAATTATCGGAGGAGAGGGGAAGGTAAAAGCAGGAGTAAGGAAGGGGGAGGAATACCCTTCATTATTAAAGAAGAATGCCGTCCGCATTCTTCTTCAAGCGCAGTTAATTGTCACCTCTACCTCTGCCCACCATGCGGCACTTAACGTCCGCGCACGACTCCCCTCCTTCCCATCTCGTCGGTTTATTCGAAAAGATCTTAGCATTCCGAAATCTAGAAACGAGAGGGGGGGGTCTAAAAAATGGCTCACTCCGCAGGCCTCCTTCGAGGCTCAAGATGCTAGCCTACGCTTCGCGACTCTTCTTATCGGTGTTTTTTCTTGTTTATGTGTTAATTCTGCGGCTCGGGTTTCTTTTTCCCCAAATGTTGTGGTTGGAGGACGGTGGAATGTACAAGTAAACTGTGGCTCTGAGGTCAAATTGATATACTACTGCAGCCTTTCAAATGTGAAGTCTTTCGAGTTCCGAGTATAACTTAGAATTGCGTAACGCTTCCCCCCCCTGTTCATCGTAACTTTTGTGATCATTTTTATTTTTTGAAGAGCTGCGTTTGTTACCAGTACTTGAGATCCCTGGTTTATTTATCCATGGTTTGTTACCGTCCCTCCTTTTATAGAACATAAATCTTTATTAGTTTCCACTTAAAAATTTTCAATCGCTCACATATATTATTATAGAATTTTTTTCATGCGTTTATACATTGTGCAGTGAACTGTTTCGTAGCATCTACTTTTGAGTGACCAGTGTTTCTACAGAACAAATAGATTGCTATTAAACATTATCTCTCTAAGATGACTATCTCCGCAGAAGACAATCTGGAATCGCAAGTCCTCGTTTTTGTGCGAAATCTCTGTATTTGTTTCAGTCTATGCTTTTCAAGCATTGATATTACTAATACGTTTGAATCCGTGAAAAATAATAATAATAATAATCTTGGTATCCAGAATTCAGCTGCCTTTGTAGAATAAAAATTCTGTCTACAAGATAGTGTTTTTAATTTAATTTTTTAAAAATTTTTTTTATGACTGGGCGCTTTATTTAATAGCCGTCAGCCTTGCGCCACTACAAGGACTGGGAGTGGTAGCCGTTTCATTTTGGAAGCACCTAAAATGTGGCCACCGTTGCCTCCCATGATGGGACGGGCGAGTTACAACTATGCCTTCACCGGGATTCGAACCCGGGTTCCATCCTTACGGCAGTCAGGGTCATTAACCACTATACCGGCTGTGCGGCTTAATTCAAATATAGTGTGCTCGTTTCGAAATAGTTTGACTATTTGGCGACTTTTTTGAGATGGCTTCAAAAAAGAATCGCTAAAAAAACAAGGGGCACCCAATTGTAAACTTTTACTATACCATATTATGTAATAACATGTAAAACCTTAAAGAATCAGATGCCTGTAAAATGTCAGAGACCTCGAATTACATACAACATATTGTTTATAACTGGCTTATGAGCGCGAAATTTTGTATACTTATTTTGATATTCTTAAAAATGTGTTTGATATTTTTATTTTATATTCAAAATATTGTAAATAAGTTTTTTTTTTAAATAAAACTCTTTGTTTTCACAGTAGAATTCAAATTAATACGTAACTAATGATACCGATAATAGTTACAGATTGCGCATGGTTTGACTAGATGTTTCGGTAAGGGTGAAATTCATTTTATGTAAATGTTGTAAAAAGAAATTAGAAAAAACTAATAATACACAAGAAACATTCAAAACAACCGTCAGAGCAGGACTGGACACTGCTTAAGAAATCGCATTGATTGTTTTGTCCATAACTGGTTACACCTATTAGAAAATTTCATGTTTCCACAAGGATGGTGTGAGCTGATGTTACAGGGTTCGTAGCAGTCCTTATAAGTGCTTATAAGTCCTTATATTTGAAAATAAAATATAAAGACCCTTATAGGTGCTTACTTTTTCTTTAAAGCCCTTATTTTTTTATTTTTAGTGCTTATTTTTTGCTTTTAGTGCTTTCTTTTTTTAATGAATGTGCAATTTTCCCCGTACCAAAGCCAAAACTAAATAAACAACTTTTCTTCCTAATATGGAATATCAGATAGTGAATCATACTCCCGGAAATAGCTTTTCTCTGCATTAACATAAGCTTTGGTGTGTACGAAGAGTACAGACAGGTGCCCGTCGTTCTATTGGTCAAAGAATTTTGAAAGCAGTAGAAAATTCCCGTACATTCGGCATTCTCCTCCCACCCAAATACTACACACGTTTGAATTTCTATCAAGATCTTAATAATTTGCATTCTCGTTCCACTTGGTCAGTTCATATTCGTGTTTATTATGATCGTTATGCTTATAATATGAGCATATGTATGAATGTTTATAATAACATAGTTGCAGTAACTGCTGAAGTATAGTAAACTTCCAAAAATGGTTGTTTGTTAACACAGATTAGCTTTCTAAGGAATAATATTCGGAATGGCTTAAATAAAGGGAAAGTAATCGAATAGTCAAATAATTTCATTTTTTTGGCCAGTACATTAAATAGTACGAAGATTGGGAGGTTCTCCATTTTCTCCGCAAAATCTCGAATATTGAAACTGTTACAGTTCGCTGCAAAACAAGCAACGGACTTTTTTGTCACTTTCCAATCTGGATTGAATAGGACTAAAAGTTCTGCGGTCTACCAACCCAAGCGAAGAATGATTCTGTTCCGAAAATTTAACGCCGTCTGTTGAAAATTAGACTGAAAAACACCCCAGTTATTTATTTTCTCAATACCGGCAGCTGCTTATTCCGATTGCGTAATATCACGTAGGGAAGAATTACGGCGCACGTATTGCGCAATAACGTTTGCGATATTTTGCAGAGATGATAATTAATTTTGATGTTCTGTCCGAGATTTGTTTATGAACACTTAAAAGAGTTTTACTGTGCTTGCTAAGCAGAATACTCTTCAGTTTCATTGGTTTATTTTTATACGATGCACATATCGAAATGTCAAAAGCATTTATATAGCGGAAAAATCTAAAGAGCGGCTACAGTCTACCCCCCCCTGCCCTACGCTCCTCTTTTTCAAGTTACGCTCGACTGTCCGAATATTCGCCAATTTCCAAGTATGCGGGTTATTTAAGCTTTTACTGTTAAAGGATGACTGCATAAAGCAAATTTCTGTCTTCCGATTTGAGAAATGTTCCTCTTTTTTACTTAAATTACTTTGCTTGCAATATCTGTTAAGAAAAAACTTATATACCATGAAAATTTAGAAAATGTTCAGAATTTAGATTTAAATTATTTAAATATCAATATGAGTGGAAAAATGAATTGTATTTATTTATTAGGTTCCAAGCGAATACAATAAATATGCCATATTATTATTTATATTCTCTATTTTGAACTGAAATTTCATCATTAAATCTTGTTATATAGTTTAGTTCTGCATAGGTTTGTTTTCTCTCATTGTAAACTAGTTCTGCAAATTGAACTGTTATTTAAAATTTAAAAAAAAAAAAAAAAAAAGTAATTATTTTCCATGGTTGAGGTAATGCTTATTCTCTCTTAATAAATACTGCATTTCTCATATTTTAAATTACAAGTCTAATTTTTAAGGTTATGCAGTTGTGTATAATGTCATTAGACAGGTGCTTATTTTTTTAACTAAAATATGGCTATGAACCCTGTGTTACTTGTGCCGAACTGCTATGTACGCAAATGTCACATCACGGATAAAATTATTTGCGAAGCATATTGAAATTGAATCTAGTCTTTCAAGGAGTTGAATTCTCCTAATCTGTTGTCTTTTTAATGTATAGTTGGAATTAAAGTATATTTACTTAGTTTATTTTTCATTTTATTAAAAAATAATTTTCCTAAGAAAAAGTGCAGTGAATTTATAGTAGCGTATTGTAATTTTAAGAAAAGTAATGAAAGATTAATTATGATTGATTATTTTATGGTTATTTGTAGTTTCTTTACGCTTTTTTGTTTAGTAAGTACTCAGCGAGGTACCCCTGCTGCCATTTTTGTTGTATTTTTAGCATTCAATATGTAAATCGACTACCATTGTTACTTGTCAACATAATTTAGTTTTATTCTTCCTAAAAGTTTAAGTAGGTTTGTAGAGGCAGTAGGTATTTTTTGGAAGCAGGAGAAATGAAAAAAGAGCAATGCCGTCGCAGGGACACGAACAACGGACCTCTCGAATACGCGCGGAGCGTGCTGACATTTACACCATGAAGGCATGCTAAAGGCGGGAGAAATGCATTATAGGTTTTCTCCATGTATAACTGTAATACAAGCTGAGTTCTCATTGAAGGAACTGTGAATGCATGTTCCCCTTTTAGGCTTACAATACAGGCTAAAAGGCTTTACAGGCCTTTTTAGGCTTGTGCATTGCTGTAGTATAGTAAAAAAAAAAAAAAAAAAAAAAAAAAAAAAAAAAAAAAAAAACTGAACTAGTCCCAGAAAGCAAAGGTGTTTTGTTTCGTTGGATAGATTTTAGGTTTGTCATCATTTTCTTGGCTTAAAATCCGTAATGATGGTATGATTCCGTTGCGAGAATCGACGTAGAATATTTTTACTTCACGAAGTGGTATTCATCAGATCAGACATGTTAATGAAAAATTAAGTCTTTCATGATAAAAACCGGGAGCTCTAGCAATTTAACGAAACCTTCAGTGTTTCACTTCAGTTTGTTAATCTTGCCTCCGACGACTGGTTGATGTATCCAAAAATTAACATTTCGTCTTTCATTCAAAACCTTTTTCTTTTTTAAAGTGAAGACACTAATGAGAGTTAAAAGCACTTTCAGACGCTGACTTTAGGTAAATATAAAAAAAAAAAAAGAAGGGAAGAAATGGGCTCGTGAAGTTGGCGTGTCTTTTGACACTAAAAATCTCGCTTTGAAGGCGATTGTGGCTTTAAATATGGCAACCCAGTTCCGTCGCTGAATTTAAGAGTCACATCACGTTTTTTTACTGTTCCTTTTATTTTGATTCTTTCTTATTTAACCTTGGTTCAGAAAAAGAACGCCTACGAGCAAAGCGAACGAGCGATATACTCCAGGGGGTAGAGAGGGAGGGAGCTAGCTTTGAGTATTGAGTTAGGGGTAAGCATTGCAATTTGAAAGAGCGCTTCAAGATTTGTGTTGACATATACATACATGTTTGTTGAATTTGTTTTCGATCCCCCCTTTGCCTTTTAGAATAGTTTGCACGTACGTATTTTACGAAAACTGAAATACCTTGGGAAGTTGTCGATGTTGGCTGCATGAATTGATTGCGTTGCATGTTAGTTTTTTCCAGCTAATGACAGCAGTGTTTTTAATGCATTTACTAATTTCTATACATATGCATATTGAAGATGTTGTGTATTGGGTGGTGTTAATTCTCGCTCACCTTTTGTTGTGAATCCCCCACCCACCCAAATTGCGTTGAAGCGATTATCGTGTTCTGATAGTGAATTTATTTCAAATGTTTGCACTGAATGTACATTAAATAAATCATTTTTTTACTTTGTAATAATTGAATAAAATTATCATCTTCACGTAACTTAAATTGCATATTAACTTGGCATAAAAATTTCTTTATTGGCCTGACTTATGCAAACAAAATGAAATTAGATTGCCTTTTGAATAAAATCCTGCACTGTCAAAGACAGTTAAAAGTTCCTCTTCAGAAACAACCGAACAGGATTATACGTCTGATTTTCCATCGGACATCTATAGTGTCTTCTCCAAGCTTAAAAAGTTGTAAAAAGGTTGGTAATTTTTACCCCTTCCCCCTTCAAAATGGTTCCGAAATATAATGCATGACATTGCGATGGCACTGATCAATATCTCGTGTATTTCAACTTACTGGGACTGCAACTGTTTGGTTTATATTTAGGCCTCCTGCCTAATAATTGAATAATAAATTTTTCCTTTAATGATATGAAATTAGTCTTAATTTCCACTTCATTGGAAAAGTTCTTGATAGTAGAAGCAAGCAGGGGTTGTTTATATTCGCTTCTTCACTCGAAGAAACTTCCCTCTCCTTATTCCTAGTCAAGGAGATTTTGCTGTTCTTCCAGTTGTAATGTAACTGAAGAAACATGTTTATTCGTCCACATCTCTGATCGTTATCTTCATTTATGCGGAGTTTTTTTTTTACGCGCCATTAACTGAGAAAATAAAACAAATTTAACTCTACATTTAACACAAGTATGAGACGAAATTAGCGCGCGTTTTGTTATATTCTGCATGTGGTCGTCATTTGAGACGTGATGGTCCGTCAAAACTGTAAATCTACACTTGAGTATGTGTTATTTATTAACAGATTTGTTCTTATATTACTAAGTTACTTGTATTAATAATTATTAGTCCAAAGGGGCACTTTGCCCAGAAGGACTATTAATTTCGTTTTGGCATTTTGCGTTGATCCACTATAAACGTTGATTCACTTTTCAAGTTTTTGCCACCAAATATTATCGCCCTGTGTTATATTTGAAGAAATTAAATAATGAAGAATCTGCATAAATGTATGCATGTTTCTCTCATTGTGATAAAACAACGATACCTAGAGCCATCCAAATTTGACTGACGTAATCTTACTGCGAAAGCCCAATTAAAAAAAAAAAAATTGGAATTTATTTTATTATCAATTTCATATTTTGTAAAACTTTCGAATTTTTTATTAACAAATTCAGATTTGAAAGCGAGCAATGGGAACCTTTTTATTTCCAGCGCAGGAGACTGTGTATCCGAAATTCTAAAGATATTCTCATTTCAAAATTATTTTGTGATATGGCTGTTGAATTTTATGGTTTAAGCGCGAAGAACACGATATTTAATAAATAAAGGTAACATAAAACGTTAACAAAGCGCCCCTTTGGGAGTAATGTAAAATCTGAAAGCTTTCAAAATTTTTTTATTGCCACAAGTAAAATATATCGTTTAAAAATCTCCACAGAGGCGTGCAAGATTTTTTTAAAAAAAGTTTTCGCTTTAGTGTGTATAAATAACATGCGTTCAACAACTCGTCTCGCGTTTATAATACTTGTACACTAGGAATTAATATGCAAACAAGAAAATGGATTTATCAATGACTTTTTTGCGCAAGCACTTTTATCAGTAGCCTGAAATTTCCTCGACTAATTAATGTCTGCGTTTGTTTAGATGTTGTTACAAAGTTAAGATGCAATAGAACGACGACAGCTATGTTTATTCTGGTCAGTCCATACATATCTTTAATACACCGTCGCGACTTTAATGTAATCTAGTAATCTACGACGCGCCAATACAATGGGAAGGAAGTAAAATAGTTCAAAACCGGCCCGCAAAAGATGTTTTTTTGCATGTTAATCTACAAACGTGAATTCTGTTTTCTCCGCCTTCCTTACACTTAACTGCGTGTTCTGTGACACTGCTCGCGTAATCTTTTAAGTGTAGGGGCGGGAGGAAGGAGGGAGAAATACAGTGTCGCCAGACAGTCACTTAAGTTGGAGACAGTCCGGATATACCCCCGGGAGTATAATATCCCCCGACGGGTCTTTTTGTATCGTCCCTCCCGGGTGGTTTTGTGATTTTTTTTTAAAATAAAACTTAGATTTCTTTTTTTGAGTTTCTCTTTCTGCTATTGTGCCAGAAAATCTGCCTATTCTGTTTTGTTAATTTCAGTAGAGCTACACAAAGGATGATTATTTTCGATTCTTATTTGTATTTATTACTTCAGCGTCATGAATGGGGGGAGCCTCAGATTTACTTCGGTCAGTGTTTCTTTTTAACAGATTTACTTCGGTCAGTGTTTGTCTTCCTGTGTGCTGCTATATAACGCTTGAGGTTTAAAAAAATAATTACTAAAAATTCGTAGCTATCCTGCTTGCGCAATAAAGTGCAATAAATATTCCTGTAACTAATTTTTCTAAGAAACATAATTTTTTATATCCTTTTTAGTGTTTGTCTTTCCTTTGATACACTGTAATTAATATGCGATTTATAAATATGTAAAAATATAATTTGTAGCATATTATTCCGTTAGCTATAAAATGAAATGGCGAAAATTTCTGTGTTTAACACACCTAAATAAAATGTTTGTTTGGCCTTAACGGCACATTCACGTCTCGGTTGATGCTTGTCTTGTGCTTTGCCATATTCAAAACTAGCCACTATGCAGCCACCCTTCGTCTGGCTTTTAAATGTACCGGAAAAATGCCTAAAAGAACCAACATATAACTGGCCGTGTGGAAAACATGGACTTTGTAAGGTTTAGCCCTGCAACCTTTAAAGACTGTTCTTGTGCCTTGTGTATACTTATTGCAAAACTTAAAAGATATTGGGAACTGAAGCCGTTTAAAATGAAATGGTACATCAGATGGTATAATGGGAATTCTTGGGGTGAACATGTCTCTTCCTTTTGCATGACCAGTTAAAATAGTTGCTTCAATATCATTTTTCATGAGCTTCTTGACAATAATGCTTCTTGAAATGAGCAATAAAAAACAAAAAACAAAAAATTCTGAAAAGCAAAGTATAATTAATGATATTTTATCTTATATTTTCAAGAGGAAAAAATTACAATGAAATAAGCTATATCCCTTAATACAAATATTAATTTTCCTAATAAAAAATTAGCCAACTTTCCGTTGAAGGAAAAAAAATCATGCAAAACTTTTCAATATCTTACAAACAGTGAAATAAGCAAAAAATAACATGAAAGAAACTCAAAAAACCAAAAATTCCGTTCAGAATTTTACTCTGCAGAACAACTTTATCCAATAAATAAATAAATAAATAAAAGAAAAAAAATTACTATGAAATATACCAATATCTCAAACACAGTGACATAAGAAATACGATGAAAAATTGTTGCCAGACCCATATTTCTAAAAGAATGAAGCTATTCAAAATGATGCGATTTCATCAAAAATCTATCAACAACAAATAAGAAAGGAAAATTGTTGCCAAAATCACATTTTTAAAGATGTGAGAAGTGTACTCGGAAGCTTCATTTAAAAATTTTTTAAAAATACAAAATATTATCATTTTTCCAAAGTTCTTTTTGTAAAAGCAGTCGCAAGGATGAAAGTTTAACGTGTCCACAAATCAGAGAAAAATAAACTTTACATTTTTAAAAATAAACTTTTTTAGAAAAAAAAATTCCGTTGAAAAGGTGTTAAGCTCACTTTGTTAAATAAATTCGTATTTAATCGATTTATTGAAACACAAAATTTATTTAAGTTCATAAAATAGCTAAGTACCTACGCTTCATGACGATGTGAAAACGGAGTGTGTAGAGTAAAATCTCGGCTTTCCTGTAGCCCATTATGTCTCAAAATGACGCGATTTAGTCACAAAACATAAAATAAAAAATATTCAAATTTCGAAAAAATCGCTTCGAGGTGCACTGGCTCTTGTCTAGATACGCCTATGTGCCAAATTTCGTAGCCGTGGCTCTATTAGCTTCCTTGCAGCGCGAACGAAAGACACACAGACAGACTCTTTCTTTTATTATATGTAGAGACAAACAATAGGTTGTGTTTTTAGGAATGTATTTTGCGAAAACAAGTACTTACTTATTTCAGAATATTTTTAGAGCTGGAAAATCAAAATGCTGGCCTTTTTGTACATTTACAGCTAATTTACAAAATAAAGTTACGGTGATGATGATGTTATTTTTAGTGAGGCCTGAAGATGGTCCAAAATGGAAAATATAAAATATGTAAGAGTCGAAAACTGCTAGATCAGCCATTATGATTATAATAATGACGATAAATTTTATTAATCTAGCCACAGGCCGCAGGAAGAACTTAATGGTCTACCTGATAGCCATTTCAAGTTTTAATAATAATAAAGTAAAAAATCTGAAAGTTTTCAGATGTTGTATTACTCCCAAAGGGGCGTTTCTTTTAACGTTTTGTGTATTACTTTACTTATTAAATATCATGTTCTTCGAACTTAAACCATAAAATGCAGTTCAACAGCAATATTACAAAATGTTTAAAAATAATATATCTTTAAAATTTCCGATTAGTCTCGCCGCGCTGGAGATCCTACCCTGTGTTGACATTGCTCGCTTTGAAATCGTTGTTTGTTAATCAAAAATTTGTTAAAGTTTTACAAAATGTGAAATAGATAATAAAACAAATTCCAAATTTGGGCTTCCAGATGTCCATAGTCGAGTGGAGGTCTACGTTATTCAAAATTTGATGTCAATGCGAGAAACCTACACATGTATTCACGCAGGGCTATAATATTTGGTGGCAACAGTTTGAAGCGTAAAACCCGTTTAGTGGACGACGCAAAATGCCAAAACGAAATTAATAGCCCTTTAGGCTATAAAACGATGTTTTCTTAGGACGTGTATTTTATGTCTGTGCTACGGAGTCCGTTTTATCCTGTATAAGTTTTCTGTTGCCCCTGCCTATTTTAACGGTGCATGTATGATTTGTAGCTTTTAGCGTTAAAAAATGAAACCGACAGTTTATTCTTTTCTGCGATGCTGTTTTGCTAAATGCTGTATTATGGCAACCCCCACTCCTAATTTTGTTTGTTTTAAGCCTTTTGTGAGGTTGCTGAGAGAGTCAGTCAGTTGCTCGTAGCGGTGGATATTCGCCTATCTGGAAGTGGAACGGCTTGTCCTCAAAAATCTCATGTTCAAGACTATTGCCAGCTCCTGTTGTTTACATTTTCAAAACATTTAACAGTTTATTTTTTTCGGCTCATTTGTTTTGAAGGTTTTTTTGCCCGCTGTTCTTATCATTCATAACACGCACGCGTGCTTTTGATGTAAAAATTTTTAAATTGCTGCTTTCTTGTTTGATGTGTTTCTACTACTCATGTATGTACATAATAAAAGGCTGAACTGAGAACTAATTGCGTACAAGAAGCTTATGGGTATGCATGTATTATTGGGACATAAAATGGGGGGACTGCTGCCGCCAAAATTCTCCCCCCCCCCTTGTTTCTCTATTATAAAATGCTTTGAGGGGGGATTTAAACCATTCGTTACAAGATAGAATTGCTGTTGGTTTATTACCATATCAAATAATAATTGAATTTTGATTGCTTTAATTTGAAACTGCAGCTTAAATCTGTGGCTGATTTGAATGCAAGTTTTTTTTATTTCGATGGGAATTTTTTTTTTGCTCTGAGAGAAATTTTAACCTTCTGCTTCTTTGCATGGTTGCTAGGTTAAGTGGTAAGTTTAAAGTCAAACGATAATAATAAAGACGCGTCGAAAAAAAATTTCAGCAAATTTCTTCTTTCGTATTAATTTTTGAAGGCTTTAAGCTGTTGATCTATAATTTGCACTGCAGCAAGTGTGATTTGTTGTAGAAATGCTGATAGATGCGAATTTTTCTAATTTCTGAAGCTATAACGAAGACGTTAGTATTCCTGTCATTCTTACAAAGCATGTAAAGGGCAGTCTGCCTTAAGTAATATTTTTTTTAAGAGAAAATAGATCGTATTAACGTAATGCTTTTGGAAAATTGCATGTGACCAGTTTATTTTGCCAGGGTCGCGCACGACAGATTGTTATACTATTTTCTTCCTCCTTCCTGCATGTCTTCGTGGTGTAATGGTTAGCACACTTGGCGCCTATTCGAGAGGTCCAGGCAGTGCCGTACATAGGGTGAGGTAAGGGGGGACATCCGACTCCGGGCGCAGCATCCAGGGGGCGCCAAATTGATGATACACATTTCAGAATAAAATGTTTTCCATTCTTGAAACACTGAAATTGGCGTAGAATCTTTAGGTGTCCCGGACGCTGAAAACCTTAGCTACGCCTCTGACTTCAGGTTCTAGCCCCGGCGAGGACATTGCTCATTTTTCGTGTTTCCTACTTCAAAAAATCTTAAATGACTCTGCATGCTTTGTTATTTTATCCATTTATTTAGCCAGTGGTCGCCTGTCGTTACATGAGTTTGGTGGTAGCTGCTTTCACCTTTTTCTGATCAAGAAATTTTTACTTTTTTTGAAAGCTTCCCCCCCCTACAATAAAGAATTAAAGCATTACAAAATTGAAATTTCGGGAATAAATACTTTTCGGGATACATTCGGATTTTTTTCCTTTTTGTTCCTTCTCACATCTTTTCCCTGAAAGTAACGTACGTAAACGATGACAAGGGAAAGAAGCATTTAAAATCATTGTCTGAATTAAAACAAGTTTGCAAGATAGCGCTGCAGCATTCGTCTGGCTTTATCGCTGTAGGGGAATCGATATGCGAGGTGCAAATCGTGTACCAAAGGTGCAGTCTGAGCGACGCCACTGGAAGGAAACGTCGGTTTGGAGACCACTGTCTATTCCAGTTACTGTCCTTGACCCAAAGCCACTGACGCCACCAAAGCTGTTGCCGACTCTACCTACCTGGCCGCATGTGCTGACGATTCGCTGGAAGTAATTTCCCGCTCAGTTTTGACCGATCGTGCCATCTGCCGGTGAAATGTGGAAGTGCATTTCTGCACGTGCCGACGATCGATGTTTACACTTAAATAAATTTCATATTTAAGAGAATAATTTGTAGCGTTATTATGCGAATAAATCCCCCTCAAATAATAGTTGTTGATAACACAACTAGTAGTGTTCATTCACAAATAATTTATGTTAAGAAAAGTTAGCAAATAAAAATGGTAATTAATTGGAAGAAGTTTTGGATCTCAATTGTAACTTACTTGTGAAAACGGAATTTTGCTCTTATTAAATGAAATTTTTTTTATTGTAAATGGTTATATTGTATGATTAATGAAATTCTGTCCGTGAACAATGGGGGATTGAGTTTCTTCCTTTTTTTTTTTTTTTTCTTTGGGAACGTTTCATGGATTGCTTTATAAGTTAATTTATATGCTTACCTTGAAACTTAAAAACACTATTAAGCAGGAGAAAAAGTCCTATAATTCTTTTATATAAATCTCTTTTGAACAGTGTAAAACGCAGGGAGTATAATGATTCTCCGTGCGTTTACCGTGCTTTATGCTTCGTGGTAAAACGTTAAACAACCTAGAAGTGAAAACAGTAGTTGCTATTTTAGATTGTTTCAATACATTGCTGAGTTAAGTCAGGAATAAATGAGAAAATACGTGGCTTTAACATAACGTCGATGCCATGTTTCCAGAAATTTAGTTTATGCAATGTATGCAATAAGACAACTTTTGGATTTCGCATCAGCAGATGACTGGTTGCAACAATCAAAAAATCATAGAATTTATTCTTTTTAATGATAATGGCACTTCATCCCTTGCAGAGACTTTTTTTTTTTTTTTTTTTTAAGATGGTGATTAAGCCACGAAAATACTCGATAGTGCTTTAAATATGACTCAGGCACGGAAGGTAACCAGTGTTCTGCGATTTTATATATTCGGCCATTGGCGAGCTGCAGTTACATCAGTTAAGAGGTAATTACACCTGCATAGACATATCTACTATGCAGGTAATTACATCAGTTAAGAGGTAATTGGAGCCCCAGCCCTGCATAGACAATCACACCTGCATAGACCTTTTTGCCAGAATAGCTGCTGTAACATCTATCTTTGTTTGACTAATTTAGAAAATTACGTATGGCAACAGTGGAGGTTTTTTATATTTACATTTTGAGCTTTTTTGTGAGAAAAGGAGAAAAATGGCTTCGAGTTGCATTTCACATGTATTTTGAGAATTAATTAGTATATCTTACGCCATTTATATTTTGAGTGTTGTTGAAACTGAAATTGTCACTTATTAGATTTGTAAATAAACTGTTTTTGTTGTAACGATGTTTCATTGAATAATTGATTACACTCATTTCTGTTACAAATTCTTCTGACATTCGAAGGCAAAGAGACTTTTTTTTTTTTTTTTGTTTTTTGTGTAGAACCGAATTGTATTTTCACTTAAGAATTTACTCTCCTCTTAAAAAGAACGCTTTCCTGTAATATGTATCAATAAATCAATCTTAATAGCATTTATATTGATTCTGGTGGTGATATGTTAGCTATATGTTCTAGTCTTGAAATTTTAGCTCGAATGTTTGATATAGGGAAGTCGAATGGCCTACGTACCTTCTTTATTGTGGTCTATATAATCCAGTTTTGAACTATGTGAAGAATATTGGCGCCATGCAGTTAATCTTACATACTGCCCTCTCGAGTCTCTTCTTACCGTCATATTTTAAACCGGCATTTTCAAGCAAATTGGCTGACCCACATTTCACCTGTGCCGTTTTCAGATTATGATCAAAGTGTGCGGGAGAGGGGGGGTGAATCGACTTTCTGTTGCTGCCGCCGCCGACTAACCTGTCCCATTCGGCGCCATGCAAATTAAGTGCAATTACTCATTTTGTGTCGTCTGCACGTCATAGTGTAGATATTGCTATATGACCGCCATGATGATATATCTGGCTGGCTGAAGATTAAATGTTATAAACAAAGCAAAGCGGAAGTGAGAAATGTATGCGTTTAAAAACTCAGTATGTGATTTAACTATTTTATTTACTTGGCAAATTCGGTTACGCTTAAAATTTTGCTGATTAATTTTATGTACTTATTTATTTTTTAAATTACTAAGCAGTCGAAGAGAAAATGTAGTTGTTAGGTAAAATATTTCTCCATATGGGTGTATTTTAAGAACAAAAAGGACCAACCCCTCTACTTAATCATAAGTATTACGCCGTAATTTTTATTTTTAATTCTGACTAGATTCTAAAATTTTTCTGCTATTTTTTTCATCGAAGAATCTAAATAAAGTCCGAAGTATATATTTATTCTGAATAATAATTTATTATATTTGTCCTGTAGTAAAATAATTTAAAATAGGTTCATTTAAATAGTAATCAAATTGGTGCTATATAAAATTTGAAAAGCAGGTAATTTAAATAATCGTTAAATAATTTTGTCAGTCAATATCATTGGCAGTCAAAAATTAAATTTATTACACTAGCATCAGATTTTTGTTTTACTGAGAGCTATGTATGGATAGTTTAGTTTCCATTATGCATTCAGATTCGGTGTGCATCACATTGAGTTCTGTGTAATTATATGCAAAGCACAATATCAGTTGCTTGTTTTCTACTTAACAGCTCGTTAAGTCAGTTTCATTTTACATGGTATCTCTGAAGGTAAAAGGAAAAATTTTAACTTCAGTGGAATAATTTTTTAATTATTATGACATGATTTTGCATTTTTAATGCCAGAGTTTTGATTTAATTACACAAGTGGTTATAATTATATCCTAATATTTCATTAAGTTGTTGATCCTTAAAGGATAATATATTATACACAAATTCATAATCTGTTACCTCTTTTTAGATGCCTGTGATATTAACATTTCTTGTCTGTAATAAATACAACTTTTTTTTTTTTATTATTTCTGTTTTGGTAATTGTTCTTTTCTTGCAGAATCCAGCGAATCATCTTTGACATGGTGCAATATTGCATACTGGGAATTGTCCAGTCGTGTTGGAAGACTGTTACCAGTTACTCAACCAACAATAAATGTGTTCGCCAATCTACCTCATGGTGATGGCTTGTGCCTTGAAACTTTAACACAGTATCGTAACACAGAGAACTCCTCCGTTCAGCAGACTAGGACTAAAGTAGGACATGGGATTACACTCTTCAGGGAGAATCAAGCTGTTTGGATGTATAATCGTTCTGGTTACTCGGTGTTTGTGAATTCTCCTACTTTGGATCCGCCTAATACAAGGAATTTAACTGTGCATAAAGTACTACCAGGATATTCTATCAAGATCTTTGACTATGAGAGGTCAAAATATAATCAGAGGTGTCGAGACCCATCCATGCTGAAGGATGGGCCCTTTGATCCTCATGCCGTCCGAATCAGTTTTGTTAAAGGCTGGGGCTCCAATTACTCCAGACGTTTTGTTACCTCTTGTCCTTGTTGGTTAGAAGTGATGTTTTTAGTCAATAGGTGACAGAAATAAGATAGTGCCATTTCCAGAAGAACTGCTTCTTCATTGGCTGTTGCTAGTCGAGCTTAGTACCGTTGTGCCATTGGCTGGCCATTGCAAGGCAGCACAAGATTGGTGCCAAGTGAAAAAGATCGTTTTGAAGCTGGATTAGCAATCTTTTGGGTTCCTCAGGATTTCATCCAACTTAATGACTTGTAAGGTGGTGATAGTAAAGCTTCAGTGATAACTTTTTCATACTTTCTCTGCCAAGTTTTCAGTTGCAAAAATTTCCATTTTTGTATATTATCTTAATTTAATTTTGCATTAAAGATCCTGATGCATTAGTTTATGACCACCACCATACATTTCATTTCAACTAGATGATTAGATTGCAAGTATTACTGGTTAACCCACCATATTATGTAATTATGAAATATTTATTTAAATTTAATGCAAAAGCTGCCATATTTCAGCTGTCTATATGTTGTTAAGTTTTTATCTGTACTTGAAAATAGATATAATAGTGATACTTCATGCTTAAATGTCCCACAGAACTGGTATTTATAACATCAAATCACTTTGTTTGATTTTTTGAAAGTTTAAATCTGTCTTCTAGTAATATGTCTATTTTAGAAGCTTTTTTTCAATAACTGGGACCAAAATTCTTTTTAAGCATTGTGGAAAACTTGAGCTCATCTTCAGTTCCTTTTTCCATGTATGATACTAAAGTTAATGAACTATATTATTGATGCGCTTGAAATATCCACAATGCTTTGCATTTAAATGCTTTAATAATCTTAGGAAACCCTTAATTGTGCCATGTTCTCTAAATGCCTTAATTTTTCCCTGTGTGACATTTTATGTTTATTGTATATATATGTACAGTATAAATTTTATTAAAAGTGAATAATCAAAAAGATACTATTGTTAATGAATAAAACCAGTATGGAATTGCAAACTAGACTTCCATGCAAAGAAAAGGTTTTGAATGTAGCCATGTTTTGATAGAATGATTGTTGCATTATATTTTTTGATAGGCCCATTGTCATTTGTTATTGAAGTAATGGTATAGTAATGATAAATCAGTTGTGACTAAATGATATCTAGAATTACTAAATGCTCTCTCTCTCTCTCCCCTCCCCCCGTTTTTTTTTTTTTTTTTTATAAAATTTTTAACTTGGCCCAATTGTTTTGAGATTTGGTGAAGGAATAAATATATTTGGGTTGATCAACTGATATGATAGCATTCTTAATATCTTTTATGCAAATGCATCAGTTATATCTTGCTGAAATTGGACTTGTATTCTTTATCAAAGATTCTGCACCATTAACATAGTTACAATGCCTGAAATGAGCTTTTGCTGTCACTCATTGAAAAAAAAATCTGAAGGCAAATATGATCATAAAGTGAAGCTTTTAAAGACCTCTGAATAGTTCTGAATCTTAAATTTCCAGTGTTTTTTAATTAACCCCCTTGATT
Organism: Stegodyphus dumicola; assembly: GCF_044657685.1. NCBI lineage: Eukaryota > Metazoa > Arthropoda > Arachnida > Araneae > Eresidae > Stegodyphus > Stegodyphus dumicola. Next base: position 182,229,163 of record NC_140768.1, read on the forward strand.
TTTTTCAATAGCTGATGTATATATAGCCATTCATATTTAAGCAGATACAGTTGTATGTTGAATGGTGCAGGTTTTTTTTTTTTTTTTTTTTTTTTTTTTTTTTTTTTTTTTAAGAGCTGAAAGAGTTTGGCAGGGGGAGAAACCAGCATAATTTTCTCTCTTCAGATGTACAGATCTTCTTAAAAATTGAATAAAAACATTGATAATCCAAGGTGGAATTTTTGCATAAAGTTTAAATTGATATGGCCTGTTATGTTTGTACTTAAAAATTATTTAGAAATTTTTAAAAAAGAAAATTTGTAAATAGGCATATTGGTATGTATCAGTCAGCCAGTGTGTTTTAAATTGCTGTTTTGTAATTGAATAACCATTTTTTACCTTTTTTATGAGATAATTTATTACCTGTGCAAAAATTAAGGACATTATAAATGTGTAGGAAGATCAGAGGGTACTTCTTAATCAGTATTTCATAGTCACTCCCTCCAGTCTTTCTTGCTGTCCTTTATTTTTATTGCAGCACCTGTCTCAAATTTAGTATTTTAAAATAGTCATTTAGTTGATCAACCTAGATATATGGCAGAAATATTACTGTACCTACCAATTCATTGTTTGAAAACCTTTGCCTTTGCCTTTCCTGAGTGAGTAGTTACTGAAGAATATTGGTGACTTTTGTAGTTGATTTGAGTAATATGAATTGAAAAAACTTGCTGAAGTATGTCAGTGCTTTTGCCTTAACATCGTACTAGTGTACAAATTTGTGCATAGAAGTTTTAAAGCAATGAAATTCTGCTACAGTCTTTTTCCTCCTGCAAGTACAAAATATGTCATTAAAAGTGCATTTATAATGGTCTTGTGACTCTTTAACATGACTGTTTCTCATTATGCAGAGCTTAGTCAGCTGCTGAATGGTTTGAAAACCTACGTTTGCATATCCCTCAGTTTATTCGATATGTTATTATTAGGTGCAAATAGTCGCTTAGTTTCCCTATTGATTTCGCATGTTAAAGCAATTAGATTTTCCAATATAATCATATTAATTTAAAAATCAAGAGGATTTTTTTTAAAAAATTCATCATGCATCGTCAATCTAGTCTAGTGATAACAGAGCATTTTGTCGAAAATGCGCTGTTAAGAAAGATGTGTATTCATTTATAGTTCACCATTTTGTCCTGCATCAATAACTACAATTGTTTAAAAAGTGTATGTACATGAACTAGTGCTAACAGCGAAATTTCTATCAGGTGTTATTTCTTTATAAAAAATAAAAATAGCTTTTCATTATGCTTGAATTTAGATACTTTTGGATTATCTGCACCCCTCAATTTCGACTAAGCAGAATTCCCTGTTTTGGGCACTGTTTTTTTTTTTAACACATAGCATTTGTATTTTAGGGTAATTTCGCATAATGGTATCCACTGGCTGTAAAAATGTAAATATAAATTATTTAGGTTCTTTCTTAAAAATTTCTCATTTCTTATGAAATGCTTAAATTGTTTTTATTTATTAATAGAACAGTACATACTTATGAGCTGTAAGGATAACCAAACAAATGTTAAGAAAACTAATTCACAAAGTCACCAATGAGTTAGCTACTTGTGGTGGCAGAGCAGATAATTAGAATGTACCAAAGTTTATTTTGGGCAGTTTAATAAAGTTTTAGGTGTAGTTTAATGAAACTTCCTTAAGCTTCTTCATGTTTTACACTGTCCCTTTTGAATTTTTATTTCTGTAAAATGAAGAATTTAGATTTTGTTAGTGCAAAATTTAAGATTTACTTTTTTGTCTCATGTTTCAAACAAAACTAAGAAAGTGATGATCTATAATTAAATTTGTTAAAAGTATCCTGTGTAGTGAGTACATAGCATCATAAGTGATTAATTTTTATTCTGTAACCAATTTCATCTTTCTTTGTAATGTTATTATTTTCAGTTTGAGAGCAAAATTTCGTAAACTGAGGGATATTTGTAAATTTATCTGTTAAATAATTTTATAAAAAATCACTTTTCTTTCTTGTGCAATGGCAGCTGTTTTGTTCAGGTGGTTTCAGAGCCGTTTTTTTATTTGGTTATTCCATTAAGAAATAAATAAATTTTTTTGTAGTTCACTTAATTTGGTTTTCTTGCTTGGGCATTAATGAAAAGTATTGCACAGGGTGTACCAATTTTATGGCCTAGTGAACATTTGCCTAATAGTACATTTGAACACAACTATTTTATGGTGCTAAAATATTTAATGAATGAATTTTGTCTCTGAGTGCTAGTAGGAGATCTATTTTTAATTATTGAAGCCATGTTGTGTGACTAGTGGGCAGAGCATATAGCACTTAAAAATATTTTCATTTAAAGAAACTTTGTTTAAAATTTGTCAGTTCTTGTCCTTTCTGTGTAATGTGTTACTTGTACTAATATAAAGTATTTATATCTTTCATATTTACACACAATTACTAGTAATTTTCTAAATTAAGTGTCAGCTTGCATATCATTTTTCTCTTTTAAAAGATGTTTCTTCAGGTTGTGGAAAAGTGCATTTTGTGTAAAATGAGAGAATCAAATACAAACTGAGTGAGTTCTGTGTCTTTTGGAAATCATTGTATAGTAAATGATGATTATTGTATTCTGTTACTTGCAGAGAGTAAGGGATAAATACTAAAGACTAAAACCTAAAAACTGTAAAAAAGTACTTTTCCCCCCTAGCACTTTACTTGATTCTCAGTATGTTTGGAATTGGGACTGAAAAAGCAGATTTTGCAATTTTCATATTTAAAAATTTCAGAACCACCTTCTTTCCAATACTTTATTCACTTGTTTAAAAAAAATCCATTGTATACTAGATTTTTAAAAATTATTTTTTAATATTAGTTAAATAATTAATCTGCTCCAGTGAGGAAAATTCAAAATCTAATTGCATTATACGATGTAAAAAATGATCTTGGTTAAAAGAAGCAAATAATTAATACTTACTGGTCCTTATTCTTTTTTTTTTTTTTTTAATATATAGAACTAATACAGGTAGATGGTAGAAAAACTAATTTAGTTTTTAGAAATGCCTTGTTTCCTCCCTTTTTTTTAATAATTTAATATAAATTTTTGCATTTGTAGGATTAGTTCCATTAATTAACATTACCTCAGAATATTTTAATTCAAGTTTTGTAATTTAACTTAATTTGAATATTACATTTGTAATTGAGCATACTGAGTGCTCGGATAAAATCATTTAATGAATTGTATAATTATCAAGTTTTTGCTACTCATTAATATACATAAGTTAGTTGAGGTCAATAAGAATCATCTACTATGCAGTAAAATGTGATTTTATATACTTCCCTGTATTTAACTCGCTATAGCTCAAAAATTGTCTTGCTGGGATGATAGCCCAGTGTGCCTATAAAATGCTGTATTGCTTGCCTTAGTCCAACTGCCACATTGTTATGCATTTATAGAATAAAAGCTGTTTTTGTGAATCAAGCAAAAAGTAGCAAAAAAGTTATTTTTTTATAAAATGAATGTGTGAATGTAAAAATTTGTGTTCTTGAAAGCTTGATGTATGTATGCTCTGGCCACTAAACGAAAATGAATACCCATTGTAAAATAGTGCCTAGATGCTAAACAAATGACAGTAATCATGGTATTCTTTTGTACAGTGTATATAGTCATTGAAGCTATGCTGTAGGCATAATTTAGTAGTCTTGTACACAGTTGTACAGTTTTGACGAAAATAACATTGTACAAAGGGGCTCTGCCTCGTAACGTTTCTATATAAAAAATTATTAAGGAAATCTTTTTGTTATCTTTATTCCAATCAACCCTATTTACAGCTCAGCAATGCTTTTACAAGTTCTTTAACATATTTTAATGAAACTCATTTTTATTATTTAGAACAAATTTCAGTCATCTGAAAACACTACAGCTTTTTGTATACATATTTTTAAATACAGTATTACTCTACAGTGCTATAATTTTTATACTTTTAATATACATTTATTTACACATTTTATATTTAAATCCCACACGTTGGCGTTTGAAATGTATGTGATGCTTCCTTGTTAAGGAGATCATAATTATAAATTATAGATTTCATAATTAAATATTGGCTGTAGTTTTGAAAGTTAATTGATTACATACACTATAGCAGGCAAAAATGAGAAGTTGCAAGTGCATAAGGGTCTATATTATGAGCTATTTTTAACATACATGAACTAAAATTTGCTCCTACTATTTTTCATAAGCACTTAACAATACTGAGAGGTAAAAATTATAACTACTAGAATAGAATCTATTTTAATTCATATTTTCAAAAAAAAAAGTTTATCACATACTGTAACCAGGCCAAAGTACTTTGCATTCTAAATAATTGAACTCTCTGATAATTAAACTTAGAAGTAAGATACAGGTAAAATATATTGATTAAAAATTAATAATAAATGGTAGAATTACTAAATAAAGGAGCATTTATAAAAATAACTAACTAATTAGCAAAGAAGAAATTGACTATAAATGTTATTCATATTATCATATAACAAATATACTGGTATAGTTCAATCGTCTGAAGCGCAACCCTGGTTGGCATTCTGCCAAAACACGTAGACTCGTCTAAAAGGGGCGGTATTACTTGCTGCGACGTGAAGGGTCTTCTCTTCTCCGGAAAGAGCTATGCTGGAGGGTAAGAAAGTCCGCATCCTTCCACCCTATTTTAAGAATAATTCGGTCTGAATGGCGCATGCATGTTTACGCTCACGGTCGCGGATGAGGCGGTCGAACTATATCATATAACATATATACTTTTTTACAGATGACTGTTTCTTTGTACTTGGGTTTCAAGGTATTTGGATTGATGTTTTTGATAAAAACAGTCAGTTCTCAAGAACTTAGTCTCCCTTTTATGTATTTATGACTTGTTGAGTTTTGTCCCGGAAGCTCGTTCACAAATGTATATACTGCCAAAAAGAATTATCCAAATTAACGCATTTTTACCCCCACCCCCGGAAAAAATAATACTTAAAAGCTGCCAGTTATCTCGGTTTATTTGTCACAACTCCCGATAGGTCACCTAATATCGCTAGTTTTAATTTTTAGCCTTTACCGAGAAAAAAAAATTTTTTTAGCAACAAATGAGATTTATTGAATTAGTGAAACTTTAATTGTATAGATTTATTTCACCCCTATTGATTTTCAGCGTAAGTTTTCTTATTGAGTGTTATTTGATATAAATTTAATTTCGATATCTGTAGAGTTTTATATGGGGATTCAATCAGTTTGAAGGGGGTATTAATACATTTTTAGAACGATTTCAGGGCCATTTAATTAATGTTTAAGATGTAAAGAGTAACTTTTAAATGTTTGATTTGGTAGCCTCCCCCCCCCCGAACTTTAAATGTCTCCTTTGTGATTTCAATGATAGGCGGACTTTTCGTAAAATTTCCAGGGTTTCTTGTTTTTCATTTCTCTTCCACTACTTCCAAAGTACACCTATCCCTCGATTTACATGGTTTAAAAATTAATGGATTTAAAAAACTTGGAAAAATGTATATTCGGCTGCATATACGCAAACACATATATTTGAAGTCATTTTTTAATCTCGTTCCTTTGGTAACACTGGTGGGCAACAATAAGGATGGGGATTCCCATAATATGCATATCACAACAGTAAAGCTATTTTGTTCATGTGAACTAGTGCAGTATCAGTATTTTAAGCAGCAAAGCTTACATCATTTTTTATCTACCTATTTGAATGATTACTGGTAAGTTTTCAACATTTACATATTTTGTGGGATAGTTATAATTTACGTAAATTTTTTAAGGTATTAAGTCAAAAGATTTGAAAAAAAAAATTTAATTCTTTAGAAACAAAAATTAAAACATTAGATCGTCTACGTAGTAGAGAAAGAGTAACAGATGTTGCTAAATTTTATTCCATGAAATGACACCACAATAAGGACAATTAGAAAAAGTGTAGCAGCTGGAGCTTGCAGCAGTAAGGGCACAATTTCATATGTAAGAGGTGATACAATGGAAAATACGGAAAAGGCATTAATGGTTATGAATCGAACACCAAAATCAAAAACGGATTCCGATTGATACTAATGCTATTACAAATAAGAATTTATAAAGCACTTGAGAATCAGTCACCGTCGACTTCGTCAGATTAAAAAAAAAGGTATTTTTTCCCGCTAAGTCATGGCTGGTTTGAAAGATTTAAACAAAAGGCCTTCTTTACATAGTCTTAAGATTGAAAGGAGAAAGTGCATCTGCTGATTCGGATGCAGCATAACAATATCCAGCAAAATTTGCTGAAATCATTGCCGCCAATTCCTAGACTTTAGATCAGATCTTCAGTGCTGACGAGTACAGGTTGTTCTGGAAAAAAAATGCCTGAAAGAACCTATTTAGCTAAAGCTTGCAAATCAGCTAGTGGTCATAAGGTAGCGAAAAGGCGTATAACAATTCTTTTCTGTTGCAACGCTTTAGGTGATTATGTTGTTAGGTTATTTTCTTCCTTCACGTTCGTACGGGGTTCGTAGATTTGGAGTGAATAACGACGACACTTGATTGAAGTATCGAAACACACTTTATTTGCCAATATTAATCAGATAGCTCAAAAATCACTTTTACAGTCGTCGAACTGTTATAAACACGCTGACACGTTCAGCGACATAGCCTTCACACAGTCAGGCAATAACGGTGAAGACAGCTTCACTGCAAAGCACCCGAGTACAGCTCCCAACTCTGCTTGGTCGTTCTCAGAACTCCACGTACTCTCGAGGCTCTTCACGCGATGCACTCGACGATACACAAGAGTATAGCTCTCGACTCAGCACAGTCTAAGACAAAACTCGACGATGCACTAAAAGACTCTCTCGATGCACTCGACGACCAACTCGGCGCTAGACCTCGAGACACTCGCTAAATGACTGACTATCAGTTCTCTAGACGAGGCACACACACTGACTGCGGAACAGCAGTGTTTATATAGCTTTTGGCTTGTGTTCGAGAACATTTTGACCTAAACCGTTAAGATTTCGTTCCAGAAGGTACTCCATCCGTCCATGGTATGTCGCCAAATGGACGATTTCTCGCCAAATGTGGCAACCCTGCTTTCCCCTGCTATTTTATGGCAACCATAAAACTGCTTTGCGGGGAAGCCATCTTACCGCGCCTGTACATTTCGTAACAATATAATGGTGTATTTAATTATGGCAAAGCACACGAGGGCTATCTGCCTAAAGGGAGGGATGCCTTTCGTGGAGGACTTTCTAAGGGAAACTGGCTCGTATACACGTTACACATGGGGAAAACCACGAAAACGCCCATGCAGCCAGCCCGTTCGCGGGATTCGAACCTCAGACCGAACTACCAGTGTTCAGCGTCTTTACCGCTCGGCCGCTGGTGGGCCGTAACAATATAATGAAAACATTGGTTATTAACAAATCAAAAACACCATACTCATTTAAAGGAATAAACAGAAATAACTTTTCCGTTTAATTGGATGATTAATAAGAAAGCATGGGTCACTGCCATAGCTTTCAACGAATGGTTTCATAACATGTTTGTTCCAGATGTTAAAAATTATTTAAGTAAAAAGGGATTTCCTTTTAAAGGCTCTTCTGTTAACTGAGAATCCACCTGATCATCTTCAAGATTTACAACACGAAAATGTTATCTTTTTACCAAATACTACAACTTCCTTATTACAGCCGTTAGATCAAGGAATAATTTCGACTTTTAAGGCACTGTATATCAAACAAACCTTCGGGTATATTTTAGAACAAATGGAGAATGATGAATCTCTTACTCTTATAAGTGCTTGGAAGAAATTTAAATCTTAGATTGTATTAAGCATGTTGGACTGTCATATACTCAGATTAAACAATTATCGCTCAAAGTATGCTGGATGGCAATATGGCCGGATGCTGCTAAAGATGAGAATGATAGATTATCATTAGAGCATGAATATTCTATGATCACTAAATTGACCGAGACTATAGGAGGAGAAGGTTTTGAGGATTTAGCTCAGGCAAATATTGAAGAAGTAATGGCTGATGAAGAATTAAATGAGGATGAGTTAGTTAACATGATTCATGATACAAATAAACATGATGAAGAGCAATCTGAACCAGTTGCATTCACAGCAAGAGTCATCAGCGCAGGACTTTGGAAATTCGAATTGGGAAGAAAATTAGGTAATCATTTTTTTCACAATATTAGACGAATGTTGAACGAGCTTTCCGATTCCATCGGGAACTTAGTAAGTGCCTAAATCAATATGAGGAGGTTTACAAAGATTTAGGGAAAAAAACCCTAGGCAATTGTTAATTACGGATTTCGCTACAAAGTCTTGTCGATCTTAGGTCTTCCTTAATTCCCCAACTATTGAAGCCGAATTTTATCAGTTACGCTCAGGTGATGAAAGTGACATACAAATCAAGAAGAAAAGACTAATAGTTCATGAAAGTGATGACAGTGATTATAATTTTTTGAATGATCTGATATTTTCCTAATGTAAAATAAATTAAATATGTACTTCTATTACCTACATGCATTATTTTATGAACGAAGTATAACTTTATCTACTTTTGTTTTATGTAAATAAATAACTAAATTATGCTAATTTAATGTGTTTTTCGTTTTACACGTTAGCAAACTGTTTTGTTACACGGTTTTGTCCGGAACCTATCTTATCGGTTAAGGCTTGTATGCCTTTAGTAAATCTGCAGAAAGTATAAATAAAGAGCAAAACTAATTGTCATTTAAACAAAACTTAAAAATTGGGAGGTCTTACATAGAGATTTCTATAAATAAATGGGGGGGGGAAACTAATCTGAACCTGAAACAGCTAAAAACTGAAAACCTATTTGAAACAATACTTGAAAAAAATTGAAAAACACAAACTTAACTGAAATCTTAACATGAATCTAACATCTATGCGTAATATAACTGAATTCTAAAGATGACCAAACTGTTCTTGGTTAAAGAAAGTAGAATTCAGATTAATTTTAATTTTTAAATATTAATTTTAAGATTAATTTTTATTTGTATAATTTTGTAAATTTTCCCCTTTCGTACTTTTATTCTTCAATCCTGCAGGTTTTAAAAACGGTTTTACGGGTTTAAAAATTTTTTAATTTTAATTTTTAGCCTATTTTTATATTTCTTTATATATATGCACACGTGTATGTGTGTGTGTATGCGTATGCACAGATATATGTATGCGTATCTGTATAAACACAGTGTTTTAATATTTTGATAGTTTTGTTTGGTATACTATTTATTAAAAGTTGATGAATGTGTAGGTACTGTTTTTTTTTAAGAAAAATAAGTTTTTATGACTTTTTCTAATTAAAAATTTTTTATAGATCTTAATTAAAAATTTCTGTGACAGTCAATTATTTTCTTTGATGTTAACGTATTATCTTCTAATCTGAAATTTTCAGATTAAAAAAAAAAGTTGTTTTAAGCTTAAATAATAATTTTAGTCATTAGTAACACTACACTCTAAAAACAAAACGTCAAAAGAAAAACAAAGCTAAACTATTCATTCAATGATTTTGTTTTCAGAACCATTATTTGTTTTGTTCAACTTCGATTTAAAAGTTGTGAAACTCCGAGAGAAAATTAAACAAAAGTCTTCCTTTTAAACTTAATGGAAATCGTTTTATTTTGGCTATCATTTCTTTGTGGATTCTGCTGCAGTGTCAATATAATGCTTTTAAAATAGCCATTGACTGGAATCAGTCTCTGAAAAATCTACAAACATGGTCTGAAGGTGATTGATTGTTGAAAACAATACATTAATCATTGTGTGTGTGAGAGAGAGAATTTGGGTCATTGCACCGTAAGTGATCAATTATCTTGAATATGTCTTCCCGAAAAACATAAAACTGCCACAAAACCATATTCTGAATAATTCTTCAAAAGCCATTGAACTTTACCCAAGTTTGATGACCGTTTGTTTTTTGGTGAGGTTCAGAATGGTATTATAATTTAGGTGCCAGTTGTTTATAATACAGAAGAGCTTCAAATACATCGATTAAGTATTAAAAGGGTCCATACGGATATTAAAAAGATCCAGATAATTAGTATTAATTACATTTTGGCAGTTTGCGTTGATTCACTATAAATGTCGGTTCACTTTTCAAATTGTTGCCACCAAATATCATCACCCTGAGTTATATTTAAAGAAATTCAATAATGAAGAATCTGCTTAAATGTATATATGTTTCTCGCATTGTGATGAAACAACGGTACCTGGAGCCATCCAATTTTGAATAAGGTAATCTTCCACCGAATATGGGCATGTGGAAGCCCAAATTTGAAATTTGTTTTATTACCTATTTCATATTTTGTAACACTTTAACGAATTTCTGATTAAAAAACTCAATGATTTCAAAGCGAACAATGGCAACGTTGTACAGAAAAAACATTTGTAACACCAGGGTGGGAGACTGTATATCGGAAATTCTAAAGATAGGCTCATTTAAAGATTATTTTGCGATATTGCTCTTGAACTGAATTTTATGGTTTAAGTGCGAAGAACATGATATTTAATAAATAAAGGTAACACACAAAACGCTCTTTTAAGCGTTTAAAATCAAAAGCTTTCAGTTTTTTTTTTTTTTTTTTTTTTTTTTTTTTAAATATTTTTCTTCTTTTTTCCTCCTTCTCTCTAAGCCATATACTTGCTATTTTACTGAAAAGCAAAAATAACTTTATTGTTGTTTTTCCTTACCATATTTTATTTTAACAAAAATAAAAATTAAATTGATAATAACCAAACTGAACTGAACTGAATAAATTAATAACCCTTTTTTTTACACCTGAAATCAAAATGCTAGTGGTTTCATTACTTAAACTACATGTCTTGGCAAAATAGAAGTTCTTACCACTTGACTTGAGCTAAATATGTCTTTCCTTTACTATATAAGTACAACTATCTCTACACGGCATTAGTTTACCATGGAATAATACTATAAGCACTTTTTTTCCTTACTGCTTGACATTGCTGCTTGAACAGTTTGCTTTATTTATAATGCAATAATTAACTGAATTTCCCTACTTAAAGACTGATTAGGGAGAAGCACAAGATCTAGTCGACCCGATGCAAATGGTGAGCAACTATCTTCTCATGCCAGTGCTCTCAGGCTGAAAGTGAACACGGACCGAATGCACGATATGAAAGTAAAGGACGGGCCGGATTTTTTTTTAATAAAATAAAAATATTCTTTTAAACAAAACAAATTTTTTTTTCAAACTAAATTTTAAATTCATCTTAATAAACGTTGATCAGAACATACATAAATAACAGTAATAATGAGCGAAAGGAAAAAATTCAAATTTCTATTCATTTCCTATCTGAAATCTAAAGACCAGGAAAAAATTTCTGCTATCTACGCTTTGTAATTCAAGCTTATTCACAGCTAAATATTACATTTTCAGATTGATTAAAATTGATTAAACTTCAAAGAATTATAATGTGTTGGATTAACTTAGTTTTAGCTTAAGGAAAAGAGGAAAAAAAAAAACTTTCCATGTGGGATAAAACTTGAGAATAAATAAGGGCAGTCTACTCTCTTTCTTTTATTCATGAAATTTTTCTTCGATACACACACAGAAAATACATATATGTAATAAAACTGCTTCATTACTGTGATAAAATTGCGTCATTATTGAAATAAGACTGCATTATTGTAGTAAGATGACTTGGTGAAAGTAAATTGCAACGGATTGGCGCTGGAGAGGACTGCGTAGTTAGCAAGATGACACTCGACGAACACACATAACGGTAAATTCCACGCATAATTTTATGTTTCGATAATGCATATTATCACTGTGGGTGCGCTATGCACCTCCCAATTTTCTGCAGCTCAGAATGGACTGAATTTAGAAAAGTAAAATCTAGAGGCTAGCGGCAATACAAAGTAGCGACACGAACGAAGAGAAAAGAGAGGGAGAGAAAGAGTTGTGACGCAATTGAGCTTTTTGTACCAAATTCCATTTTAGATCACATGATAGTTTAATGTACAGGATTTGGGTTCAGATTTCATCGGTGAGTGCGCATCCGAACTGCAGGGAGAAAAATTTATTGCTGATATTTTTAGAATGAAACTGAAGTTAAAGGGCTATTAATTTATTATTTGAAAGCTACATTTTATATTTTACACACACACACATATCTATATGTAAGTAAATAATTCTAAACTATATACAGATTGTTATTTTTGAAATCATTAAATAGTGCCCAAACTCTTGTAGCTGTTAAGAAAATAATCCCTAAGTAACAGCTGAGCCTTGAAAAGCGTTCTAGAGCAGAAACGGAAGGAAGAAGTGACAGTAAAGGTCTAAATCATAAAATAACTGGTTAATTAACATAAAGTAACTCACAACTTCTTTATTTATTTTCACAACTTGACCCTTGATGGCGTTTTTATTCTGATAAAGTTTGCTGCCATGGGAAAAAAATGACTAGAAACTAACTTCTTCATGGACTGCAGTTGCTAATTCATCAATCTGATTCGTTCGTGAGGTTTATTAATTTTCCACTGCGAAAAACTACTGTTCGCAGATAAATGTACTTTGAAATAAAGTGATTATTCTTACTGCAAAAATTCGAAATTGAGGATATTTATCTATAGACAAGTACCGAATAAAATTTCATTAAATCCATACTTTCAAATGCTTGAATATGATTTATATCCCACTGTAAATTAATTACCTCTTTGTAGAATTTTTGGTGCGTTCTGTGGTGATGCCAATGACGTTAAATCGGATTCCAGATCACTAAAACCTTCAAATCTCACGTGATTTGTATTGACAAAATGTTTTGATTCCAGTTATATTTTCCATATTTGCAGTCTAACTTTAAAAGATTAATTACAAGCATACATGTCAGTGATAAGTTTATTCTTTAACTGAAGCTTTTTATCGAGAGTAATTAAGTGATCATTAAAGTCAATACGAAATGCAAACCACAGTAACGTGGCCTGGTATGCAAGCATACAGTAAGCCCCTGAACCCCTAAACCTATTTATTCGATCCCTTTCTCCTTCAACAGTAGTTGCGCACACAAGCACAGTCCTGTCTTTATATCTCTAAAACTATAAGCACGGTGTTTACAACAAATATATAATTAAAATTCCCTTATAAAATTGCTTCGGAGTCGGATGCTGCCAGCGGACTGCCAGTTTGAGGTTCACCACATTTTAGTCTGAACACTACTGCAGAGACTATCAGGATTTTTCAAAGCAGAAAACATGAAAAATCAGTTATACCTTTGCACAGATTCGAACCATATTTTTCTAGCCGAACGTAATGACCATTTGCACGATCAAAGTAGGTATGAAGATGCTATGATTCTTTATAACCTTAAAGTGGTGATGTTCACTACGACTGTTATGCTCTCAGAGATACTAGTCACTTTCAAAGGTAGTCTCTTAAAAAGATGGCCCCTACGAGAGGGTTCACTGTATGTGATTTTATATATCAGAAATTTCTGGAAATTCATTCTTAAGCTGGTAAGCCTCTCGAAATTACATAGCTTAAAACTGTTTCAGAGGTTAAAATCGAATTGAATTTGAAAGTGAGATTGCAATTGTTTAGGAATATATATGTAAATATTTTCAAGTGATTAATTAAGGTAAGATTTCGTTTCATACGTAAAATAAAAAAAAAAAAAAATGATTCAAAAGTTTTTACTATAAAAAAACAACATCCCAGTGGATACAAGCAGGAGCGTTTTTAACGCCTCAAAATATGTATTACTATTTTCTTTTTGTGATTAAAATTGTTTTCCGATAATTAGACATTTTTGGCAATCACGCGTAAAACCTATCCTTCACCTTCAATATTAAAATATTGTGTTGCTCAAAATAGTGTTCTAAAATCAATTAAAAGGTCGCCTTACCTGGATTCCTTAACAATGTTTTTTCAACAAGTATTGTTTTATACTATGATTATCTATATATATATAAAGAAAAAAGTCCGTGTGCTTGGTTTTTCTCTAATAACTTAGTCACTGCTATAGCTATCGTCACCAAACTTTCTACAATTCTTTTCTGGGTTCTGGAAAAAGTCGACGTCTACTTTTTTCTCAAAAAAGTAGCTAACATCAGAGATATTAATTAAAAACTCGGAAAAAACGGTAATTTTCGCCCTCATTTTTCCGAGTAGCGACAGTCTCGCAAGCTGGACTGTTTTATTTTGAAAGTTGTTGCCACTGCTCGCTTTCAAATCCTAGAGTTTGTTAAAAAAATTCCAAGCTTTAGGATGAAACCATTGCCAAACATTAAATGCATTATTCCCTATTCCAAAAATTCGTGGGAAGCCATTTCGGCTATTCCCGTCTTCGCACGACTTTAATCAGCCGAAATATGAATTAAAAAGTTTGAAAGCGCTCATTTTCGTGCTGATTTTTCCGATTGGCAACAGTGTCGCGCGTTGAAGATAAAAATGCTTTATTTCGAAAAGTGTTGCTACTGCTCGCTTTCAAATCTTAGAGTTTGTTAATCAAAAATTTGTGAATTTTACAAAATCTGTACATATAAAGAAGAATGTCTGCTTGTTTTTTTTTTTCGCGTTATTGATTTCTGATCAATTATGATCAATTTTTTTGTCACATTTAATCGACTAAAATTGAATATAGGTGGAATACTGGATAGAACTTGAGCTTTTACGACCATTTGACTCGAAAGACGAAAATCATTAAAAACTGCATGCCATTGTGGCTGATATAATGAGAGAGAATTAGCTTATTTTTCTATGGAAATGTTTTATGTGGGTTCCATATCGAATATATACTTGGTTGAATAGAACAACGCAACGATTAGAGAATTCTTCAGATGATATACATTTTGTTCATTGAGTTTTGTTTGCTTAATTTCTTTTATACATCGTTTTAGATTTATTATATCATTTGAATAGAACATGTGGCAACGATTAGATAATTTTTCAAACGATATAAATTTTGTGCATTGAGTTAGAATATGACAGGAAATCAAAACTCAGCTTTAAAGTGAAAAGAACTTTATATCTCACTCTTATTCGACCAATTCTTCTTTATGCTGTCTCAGCGTGGGCCACAGCCTTAAAAACAGAACGAAAGAAAATCGAAATTCTCCAGAGCAGAATTCTACGTGCCATGGTAAATGCGCCTTGGTACGATGGCAACACTATCATTCACGCAGACTTAAAGATTCGTCCAATTCTGGAGCAAATAGTTATGGATTCACACAATGTTTTTGAAAAAATGGAAAATTCTCATATTCTCACGTACATGAAATAATTAATCACGATCCTACTGTTGAGAGTTTAGTGAAGCGACCTAGATCTATTCACCATAATATTAATTGGTGATTGTGTATATGTATTATAATTTCACTATTATTTCATTCATTATTTTAAACTACTTACTGACAAAGCTTATGGACTTTGTGGCTTGGTAGAGCCAGTTATGGACTCTGCTTAAAATTTGTTCTTAAAAAATTTTTAAAAACATGTGTTATGTATATCAGTACTTGCAGAGATACTGTGTGCCTGGTAGAGCAGGCTATGGTCTCTGCTAATAATTTTTATGTTATTCTTATCATGCTTATTTTCATTATTATATCATAAATATCTGTGTGTGAACTGGCTGTAATTGAACACGTATGTACTCAGGAATTCTCCAATTGAACTCGTACTCGTATGTACTCAAGATTCGAACTGAAATTCTCTCAGTTACAAATTAAATCATTCAATGATTTATGTCATTCAGATTACTACTACTCATCGTGCAATATTGCATTCTATGTTCAACTCATATTATTTAATTGTGTATTTCAACTGGTAAGATATTATTATGCAAGCTCGTTCTCCTCATGCAACTTAATTGTTTTCACAAAACCTTGACTCCCCTTTCCACGGCCACAGTATCTTCACCTTCGGGAGGGGGTTAAGTTCGCACCTTGATTTATTTACATACACAATTGACCTAAGACATATGCACAATGAACTGGTTAAAATCCTAGTATGATTGTGTACCAGTATACCAGAGACTATTAGGATTAGGACTGAGTTATAAAATGGACGAGATGTAACGCTGTTAAGTGAACCTAGCGTCAGAATGTCGCTATGGTAAACAAATATAGTGAATTTTAAAGAGTGCATTTATTCTATTGTGGTTTATGCGCTATTGGCGCAGTAGATTTAATTCAATCTAATAATTTTAAAGAAATGCAGGAAAAAATACGTACAATTTAATATTCCGTTCAAGGAAGTCATGTGGTGTACACATGAGATTTTTTTTGTTTCTCTTGATACGCAGTGGCTGCCGAAAACCGTAACTAATATAGGATTGAGACAATTTTTCTAAAATTTTTTGATTGCTTAATGATGTGATAGAGGAAACAAAATTACTGTTAGCAACCAGACAATTTAAGGCTTAGCTCGAGCCTTTCCGTAATAGAAATACAGCATTATAGCTTTTGATTATCAACACTGGGCTTTGAAACGGAAATGTTCGAAAACTTAAACTTCGATCATCGGCCAGTGATCTTTTAGATACAAAATGATGATAAGATATTGTTAATCGATACTTTCCATCTCTTCTGTTCACTGCACCCTTTGTAACACCCATGCGACATCTCCAACGCCTTAACGCATTACTATCGTCACTGCCAGCACCTTTAAATAATTCATACTTGATCTCTTTTCGATTTTAATGAAAGAAACTGCATTATACACGCTTTTTTCTACTTATTAGACTGTGTGTTTAGTGCATTATTAGTCCAAAAGGGCGATTTACCCTGTAGGACTATTAATTTCGTTTTGGTATTTTGCGTTGAAAACTATAAACGGTAAATCACTTTTCAAATTGTTGCCACCAAATATTATCGCCCTGTATTATATTTTAATAAATTAAATAATGAAAAATCTGCATGAATGTATGTATGTTCTTCGTATTGTGATAAAATAACGGTACCTAGAGCCATTTAAATTTGAATAACTAGAATATGGGCTAAGTTGAACTTGAAATTTTTTTTATTATCCATTTCATATTTTGTAACACTTCAACGAATTTTTGGTTAGAAAACTAAACGATTTCAAAGCGAGCAATGGTAACATTGTACGGGGAAAAAAAAAAAAAAAAAAAAAAAATATTATCTCCAGCGCGCGAGGCTGTGTATCAGAAATTCTAAAGCTATGCTCATTCTAAAATTATTTTGGGATATTGCTGTTAAACTGAATTTTATGGTTTAAGTGCGAAGAACATTATATTTAATTAATAAAAGTAGCACACAAAACGTTAAAAAAACGCCCCTTTGGACGTAATTTAAAACCTGAAACTTTCAGATTTTTTTTTTTTCTTTTTTTTTCTTTTTGTATCTATTTTAATGTTATTTTAGATTGTAAAAGTAGTTTGTGTTATTTGGTAGGTTTGTCTGAGGATCTGGAGACGTTCAAAAGCTTTCTCATATGAATTAATGATAGCTAAGTCTTCGCTTTATCGCTGATTTTGCTCGCGAAAGCTGTCACTGGTATATTTTACTTTCATAAAAGCAAGGAAACTTGTAATGGCATTATAAATGGAGCTTCAGTCATCCGAACTGCAAATATTTGGATCTCCAGCTCCAAATCGCTTATTTTTATTTTTAGACCGAAAAAATAAAGTAAATTGTTGATTTATGTTTATGATTTATTTGTAGTCACAATATTTCTTTAAGTCAACCAGTGTACATTTTGATGCTGAAAACACGCACTTCCTAGCAGGCAAAGGAGAATCTTTTCGTTTTATCTTCATTTAAATTTAGGGCAAGTGTTAGAGATATAATAACGCTATATTATTATTTTACTTCAACAGTAAATAATGTTAGTTTAGTTTCAGTTAAATAAAAACAGTAATACGTTTCATGTAAAGCATAAAATGAAATAAAAAATAATTATTTATTTACTAAAAATAATTAAAAAATAATGAATAAAAACAACGACGACAACAACAGCAACAACAACAAGAACAATTAAATAATTAAAAAAAATCTGAAAGCTTTCAGATTTTAAATTACGTCCGAAGGGGTTATATGCTGTAAAGATATATGCTGTTTTTAAATATTTTATTGTATATTTCAAATTTTGTAAAACTTTAACTAATTTTTGATTAAGAAACTCGACGATTTCAAAGCGAGCAATAGTAGCACCGTTACGGGGAAAAAAAAAAAAAAAAAAAAAAAAAAAAGAAAAAAAAATTTATTTCCAGCGCGCGCGACTGTCTATCGGAAATTCTAAAGATACGCATTTTAAAACTATTTCGTGATGTTGCTGTTTAATTGAATTTTATGTGGTTTAAGTGCGAAGAACATAAATAAAGATACACTCATAATGGATAAAAAAAAATCTGAAAGGTTTCAAATTTTAAATTACGTCGAAGAGGGCGGGTTTTTTTTCTTTTTTTTTTTTTTTTTAACGTTTTTTGTGTTACCTTTATTTATTAAATATCATGTTCTTCGCACTTAAACCCAAAATTCAATTCAACAGCAATATCGCAAAAGAATTTAAATTTTAAACATATCTTCAGAATTTCCGATACAGTGTTACGCGCTGGAGATAATTCCCCCCCCCCCGCACAGTGTTGCCATTGCTTGCTTTGAAATCGTTGAGTTTGTTAATCAAAAAATTGGTTAAAGTGTTACAAAATATGAAATCGATAATAAAACAAATTCCAAATTGCAAATTCAGGATTTCAGGTGCCCATATTCGGTGGAGAATTACATTATTCAAAATCTGGGCTCTAGGTACCGTTGTTTTATCTCAATGCAAAAAACATGCATACATTAATGCAGATTCTTCATTATTTGATTTCTTTAAATGTAATACAAGGCGATAATATTTGGTGGCAACCATTTGAAAAGTGATTCGCCGTTTATAGTGAATCGACGGAAAATGCCGAAACGAAATTTATAACCCTTCTGGGCTAACGCCCTTTGGGATTAAAGAACTGCAAGTTTTCAGAGTTTATATTACGCCTAAACGGGCGTTTTTTCATTTACAGACAGATAGACGTTTCGAGAGCATTTGGGCTAATGCCACTTTGGGCTGAAAATTTTTAAAAACAGCATATCTTTAGAATTGCCGATAGACAGTCTCGCGCGCTGGAGATAAAAATGTTTTATTCCCTACAGTATTGCCAATGCTTAATCTAAAGTTCGTTAGAGTTTTAAAAAATATGAACTAGACAATAAAAAAATTCCAAAATTCAGGCTCCCAGATGCTGATATTCGGGTGGAGGGCTACGTTATTCATAATTTGATAGCTCTAGGCATACCGTTGTTTTTTTAACAATGCAAAAACATGCATACGTTCAAGCAGATTCTTTGTTATTTAATTTCTTTAAATAATAATACCAGGATGATAATATTTGGTGGTAACGATTTGAAAAGTGATTTAAACTTTTATTGTGATTCAGAGGAAAATTCCGTTTTGAGACTAATAACCCTTCTTCGCTAACGCCATTTTGGCTAATAATTGTTATTTATTAAAGGATAAAACTTTATTTCAAAAAAATAAAATCAATAATTAAAAAAAATCTGAAAGATTTCAGATTTAAAATTACGTCCAAAGGGTTTAAATTACGTATTCTAACGTTTCGTGTGTTATTAAATATCGTGTTCTTTGCACTTAAACCATAAAATTCAGTTCAATAGCAGTGTCACAAAAGAATTTTAAAATGAGCATATCCTTTAGATTTTCCGATACACAGTCTTACGCGCTGGAGATAATTTTTTTTTTTTTTTCCTTTTCCGTATAGTGCTGCCATTGCTCGCTTTGAAATCGTTGAGTTTGTTAATCAAAAATTCGTTAAAGTTTTACAAAATATGAAATCGATAATAAAAAAAATTTACGTTATTCAATATTCGATGGCTCTTTGTACCGTTGTTTTATCACAATGCGAGAAATATACATATATTTATGCAGATTAAAACAATGATTTGTTATCAATAAAATAATTTTATTTCAATAAAATTAAGTTTTATATGCTTAATTTATACTTAATGGTAGTTAACGGATCGAAATCAGCATGTTTTTTTAAGCCATTATTTTTTATGCGAAATCCCTGACGAGTTGACAGATTATTCAAATAATTTTCGTGTATCCAATTTCCAGTTTCTGCGCAGTATCCCGTCTCACTTACAAACAATACAGAAAAATTGCATATTGCTGCAACATTTTTCTCTCGACTGAAAATCTTTTTATGTTATTGTGAAGATATTCTAATTTCTTTCGTTTCCAGTTTAGTTCTACTTTATTAGCCATCAGCCATAATTGAAATGAGGGGAAAAATATTTTCGTGAGAATTCGTGAGGATTTTGCATCACGTAGCGGGACGCTTTTAAAAGAACAATTGCCAAGCATGACTTTGTATGCATGTATTCTTGTATTGTTGTTTTCTTCGTATTTTGCTTGTATTCTTGTATTGTTGTTTTCTTTGTATTTTGTTTGTATTCTTCTATTCTTTGTATGCTTGTATGTTTGTATGCTATGTATTGTTATTAAATTGGCTAGCCTGACTTTATTAATTCTCGACTTAAATTAGAGAGGAAAAAAAAAAAAAAAAGATTTCGTATTTTTTTCAAGGCTTTGAGAAATGTATTTAACATTTTTCCCAAAACATTTTGCAATATGTAAGTCAAAATTTTCTAGTTAGTTACGATATGATTAATGTAAAATACGTTACATTAAAATTCAAATAATAACAAAAATATTAATTTTTTCTTTTTTTCTTAATCTTATTTAATTTTTTAACATTTTATACTGATGAAAACCCAAGCAGAGAAGAAAAACCTCTACAAATTTCAATAATGGAATAGTGTTTAGATATAATAAAAAATTAATTATGAAAATTACCTTGAAAATCATTTGGGGGAAAAATCGAATTTGTACTTTTTTGCCTTTGAATAAAGTATGACAATGTCGTTGCCTAATAATATTTTTTATAATGAATATTTCTATATTCATATATATATAATGAATATAAAAATATTCATTATAAATGACATCAATATTTTATAAGAATTTGCCATTAAAGTTTCCGTCTCAATTTTGAAGAAGAATACTCCTAAAAATTATTTGATGAAGAATACCTGTGATTTCCACATTTCTTTCCCTACCATCAAACCTCGCCTAAGGACTTTCGGTTTGCAGAATTTTAAGTGCCCTCATGCCGCACAGGCGCTGCACATTTACAAACATCTCAGCCTTCTCTGGGATCCGAGCTCGGATCCATCGATACTTTAGCCAACATCGCTAACTATCGTACTGGTCAGGACGGTATAATATCATTATGCAAATGTTATTGAAACTGGCACTCAGTGATTACACAGCTTGCCCCTCAAAGTGTTAAGGTGGCCTTTACTTTCGCAACCGTTGTGCGTAGGCATGTACTTTCAAAAACACAAATGTTTTAAACAAAGCAAATACTCATGTTATGGTATTTTTAAATTAAAAAAAATTAAATTTAGTGAAAATTAAAAATTTTTTTAATACGGTTTTTTGGTCCTTACAATTATATTCAGTAAAAATTTATGCTCATTATAAAAATAAAACTCAAAAAGTTTGACTCTCATTTAACTTCAAAATTTGGAATTTTTGTCAAACTGATCAACCAGACAGTTTCGAGTTTTCTTGAGGGAGAACTTAAAAATAAATAAAAGTGATTCGAGGCATTTTCCCGTTTAATGCCATTCAATGATATTCTTTCGCGACTTACCTGTGTGGAACATTTTTTAATTTATAATTTTGTTACATATGGTATGCCGAAAGCATTTTCCGCAGAATTAATTTATAAATGCGCAGTTTGTTACTTTAGGATCGTAATCTAATCGTTGAATAAACAAAAATCCTTGGATTAGAAATATTTTTCTTTTGTAATTTATACAAAAAAGCCGTGAGTTGACTATGTGCATATACTTGAAGCTTGCCACAGTTTCCTAGAATACGAATTCTATAATATTCTGCGAAAAGATGATCTTGAAAACATTTGTTACTGATTAATATTTTTTCACGACAATGTACATATCACTGCTCGTTATTTAATCTATTAACATCAGAAAGATTTATCTAAGCATTTTTAGTTACATACAGTTTTAAATATATCGCTCTTCAATTTGCGTAGGATATACGAGTTTTCTGGTAATATGTTCCGAAACTTTAAAATTAAGCACCTAAGTCAAATTTAGGAGTACAGGGGGTAATGTTTTGCATTTTATTTCTATAAAACGAGTATAAACTTTTACTAAACATAACTGTAAGGACCAGGTAAAGTTAGATTTCGTTAACATTTCCAAATTTGAGCTTCTAAATTTAGAAATGTAAAACATGAACATTGCCTTATTTAAGACGTTTGTGTAATAGGAAATGTATGTTTGACCAGTGGTTGTGAAACAAAGGTCAAGTAAAGACTTTATCTACATGACGCATAGATATTTACATTCACGGGATTTAAGTTCGCAAGTGTTTTGATATGTGCAAAATAGCGGAATGATGACGTAATTATGCAGACCGTTCTGAGCAGATATTTATTATATTTGTTATGTATTTTAGAATTCTTTTATTAGTTAAATATTTTTTCATCTGCGCAAACGTTTTCTGCTAGTTGGCCAAAAGTTCTGTTGCCTTGTTAAAACAAAGCCAGAAATGAAGTGACTAGTCTCCAGTACTGCCATATTCATATAAGTAACTAGTATCATGTAGCTGGAAACTGTTCAGGTATGTTGGGAATGGCTAGTGCTTTGTTGTTGTGCACTTTAAGGCCTGTGCTGATTGGTGGGAAGTGTGCTTGAGGTTATTGACAGATACATATTTCATTCTGCAAGCTGATGGTACTTCGCAGGTGCAAGTTGAACCTGATGGCTCAAACTGCTATTTTCTTTTTCTTCGGCTTTCCTTTTTTTTTTTTTAAAGCCATAAATGATCATGCCTTTGCTATCGGAATTATTTGGGTATTAGATAGCTTTATGCCCAGAGAGTAACTTCGTTCACGTCTTCCGTGAAAGACTAGTTAGTACTAGACCAAGCGTACGAACGACTGTGCGATTCTTTGGCTCGTAGCTGCCTTTGTAACAAGTATTAGATTTAGTCTTTAAATGTAATTACAATTTTAAAAATAAATAAAAAGAGAAATCTGAAGGCCTTTCAGATTTTACATTACGCCCAAAGGGTCGTTTTTGAACATTTTGTGTGCTACTTTTATTAATTAAATATGATGTTCTTCGCACTTAAACCATAAAATTCAACTCAACAGCAATACCGCAAAATAATTTAAAAATGAGCATATTTTTAGAATTTCCGATACGCAGTCTCACGCGCTGGAGAAAAATTTGAATTTTTTCCCCTTATTCTGTACAACGTTGCCATTACTCGCTTTGAAATCCTTGAGTTTGTTAAACAAAAATTCCTTAAAGTTTTACAAAATATGAAATCGATAATAAAACAAAATTCCAAATTTGGGCTTCCACATGCCCATATTAGCAGAAGAATTACGTCATTCAAAATTCGATGGCTCTAGGTACCATTGTTTTATCACAATGCGAGAAATAGACATACATTCATGCAGCTTCTTCATTATTTAATTTCTTTAAATATAATACACGGCTGTAATATTTGGTGGCAACAATTTGAAAAGTGAACCGACATTTATAGTGAACCAATGTAAAATGCCCAAACCAAATTAATAGTCTTTCTGGGCCCTTTGGACTAAAAATATCACCGTGCTATGACGCATATTTTAACAACAAATGATTTAATTGTATAGATTATGCTATACGTGTAATAATTTCAAAATCTTCGGCTTTGCTAATCGTCATAGTAGTAAACCAAAGGGAAGACATTTTATTTCAGTGGAATTTCAGGGAAGCTCTATTTTTAGAACTTTTACCGAGAGAGTAGAATATACCCGTCTACAATACGCTGTACCGATGATATATATATATATATATATATATATATATATATAATGATTTCAAATGCGTAGATGAAAGCAGTGGACCTCCCAACAGCTTACGATACTGCGTAGATGACCGAGAAGACCGTAGTGGCTTGAAGGTGGCAGAGTGGAAAGCATGATGACGCAATTTAGCACAACATATCTTGAAAAATCAAAATCTTTATTTTTTCCATGCATATCAAATAATCCTTTTTCAGACAAGATATTTCTTAATAATAATTGAATAGAATAACTCCCATTTTGAAGTACGACGTCATCTTAAGCAAGTAAGCATGGATTAAAAGCGTCTTACCAGCAGGAGAGCTAACGCGGAAAAAGGGAAAGGTTATAGTACTTTCATAGCAAGAAGGCTGAAGTTTCAGTTCACAGTTTTGGTTTAGAATTCATTTCATTGGACTGATTGGACGAGAGGCATCTGCATTAAAACGTTACATAAGATAGAAAAGTCTGGAACCTGTGAGAAGAGATGAATTTAGGGGATTTAGGGGCATATTACCAAATTTAGAATGTTAATTTTGAGGTCGTCAGTTACTTTTTTTTTGAAACAGCTATCATATTTTGTTATATCTTACATATATATATAATGTTGCATGATCTTAAATTCATTTAGTGCGAAAACAAGTTACTACTACTTGCGCAATTGCTGCAAAGCTAGTTAATAATAATTTATTTCCTAAACAATATTGATTAATTGATTATATTATCTCCTAAGTTTAATTAAAGTAGAGTTATTTCAAAAGAGTGAATCCATACTGGTAAGTTATATTTTAAAAGATGTTTTGAAGTAATTTGAAAGCAAAATGTTAATAATGTTTTAACGGGGACTGGAGTTAAATCATCATGAAGAATAATATTTCAATTGTAAAAGGAAATATTAAAAACATGTAATCATTGTCATTGATCGGAAATTAGTTGACTTTTCAAGGGAAACAAACCAACTCCCGTTCAATGAACAATAATTGATAAAAATACGTAAATACGAAGGTGTTTCGTCTTTACTCGAGTTATAAGTTAAAGCCAAACCGGCAATTCTAGTAAGGTCAAATATTTCCGCAAATAGAAGGGATTATGAACGAATGCTGATACTCAAAGAACTTATTCTTATGAAGCATTTTAGTCAATTCAATTTGGAGTAAAAAGCAATTTCTGTAGAGAAATCCGAAATAACCCGGGTAACCGTCCCCGACACCTTCATGTTTATGCATTTGAGTTCTATATTATTTGTAAAAATTAAACATTGGAAATCGTCATTATGAAATCGAATTCAAAGTAAAGTTGAATTAAACATAGAAGATTACAAAATAAGATAAATAATGCAAACTTTGTAAAAACAAATCAAAGACAATATAAAAATAATATAAAAAATAATATAAAAATTAATATATAATAAGAACAGTGAATGTACATGAAGATATAAAGGCCAGAAAATGTATTAAGTAACTTACATTCTTTCTAGTGAGGGAGTTGGCAAAGTGTTCTCTTCGTATCTGACTCATAAGTGTAGGGTGTCCGAAAATTCTTAGCGGCAGTGGGGGCTTTGAATAATATCAGTCGGTAAGACTTGGGTGAAGTAATTTATGGTAGTGGGTGGGACTCGGAATTCTTGAGGGATGTATTATGTGGAGTTCTTATTTGAGTGAGACTGTCTGTTAAGATTTTTTTGAAAATACTAGTGAATGGAAATTAATTAATTTCTGGCTAATTGTCGTGTCGCAATGATTAAGAATTTAAGAAAGGAAAAAAGGAATTTTCACTGTCCAAGAGCTATTAGACAGACTAAAGTCATGAAATAGGCCCATTTTTTTAGTAACAGCATAGTAACAGCATAAGTCTGAAGACAATTAGCTTTTTACAATATATACAATTGAGTAATTACACTATATACAAGTTATAGTATAAGTTGGATGACTGATAGTCATATAACTTATACCGCCTTCTCAGGTTTAGGAACAAATTATCATATCCCTATCAGTTAAATGATTTAGAGTGAGTATTTAACGCCTGCTCTTTTAAGGCAATGGTTGATAAATTGAATGGGTATTAAATTATTTTTGAGAATTTTAATAAGGAGCAAAATTTCGTGTTGTAAATCTATTTTATCTATGCATATAATTTTAATTCGTTGTATTTTATTAATTATAGTATTGTTAATTACTTTTTTGGATATGTTGGAGTTCCAATTTATTAATTTGTTAGTATTGAAATTGAAGTTTCTTGTTTTGTCAAAAAGTAAAATTTTTTTGTAGTTAATGATTTGAAGATCTAGAAAGTCTATGCTATTTTGTGAATTATTAGTTTTATTAAGTGTAAGACAATTCGGATAAACCTCGGAGTGTTCAATTTTACCAAAATTATTAATTGTAATAAGGTCACCAATATATCTGTCAGGTGTGTTTGTAATAATTTAACTCTTGTGGTTGTAGATTTTTTTGGAAGTTAAATTCTTTGACAAATAAAAAGCTAATTGTCTTCAGACTTATGCTGTTACTATGCTGCTACTAAAAAAATGGGCCTATTTCATGACTTTAGTCTGTCTAATAGCTCTTGGACAATGAAAATTCCTTTTTTCCTTTCTTAAATTCTTAATCATTGCGACACGACAATTAGCCAGAAATTAATTAATTTCCATTCAATAGTATTTTTAAAAAAATCTTAACAGACAGTCTCACTCAAATAAGAACTCCACATAATACATCCCTCAAGAATTCCGAGTCCCACCCACTACCATAAATTACTTCACCCAAGTCTTACCGACTGATATTATTCAAAGCCCCCACTGCCGCTAAGAATTTTCGGACACCCTACACTTATGAGTCAGATACGAAGAGAACACTTTGCCAACTCCCTCACTAGAAAGAATGTAAGTTACTTAATACATTTTCTGGCCTTTATATCTTCATGTACATTCACTGTTCTTATTATATATTAATTTTTATATTATTTTTTATATTATTTTTATATTGTCTTTGATTTGTTTTTACAAAGTTTGCATTATTTATCTTATTTTGTAATCTTCTATGTTTAATTCAACTTTACTTTGAATTCGATTTCATAATGATGATTTCCAATGTTTAATTTTTACAAATAATATAGAACTCAAATGCATAAACATGAAGGTGTCGGGGACGGTTACCCGGGTTATTTCGGATTTCTCTACAGAAATTGCTTTTTACTCCAAATTGAATTGACTAAAATGCTTCATAAGAATAAGTTCTTTGAGTATCAGCATTCGTTCATAATCCCTTCTATTTGCGGAAATATTTGACCTTACTAGAATTGCCGGTTTGGCTTTAACTTATAACTCGAGTAAAGACGAAACACCTTCGTATTTACGTATTTTTATCAATTATTGTTCATTGAACGGGAGTTGGTTTGTTTCCCTTGAAAAGTCAACTAATTTCCGATCAATGACAATGATTACATGTTTTTAATATTTCCTTTTACAATTGAAATATTATTCTTCATGATGATTTAACTCCAGTCCCCGTTAAAACATTATTAACATTTTGCTTTCAAATTACTTCAAAACATCTTTTAAAATATAACTTACCAGTATGGATTCACTCTTTTGAAATAATTCTACTTTAATTAAACTTAAGAGCTAATATAATCAATTAATCAATATTGTTTAGGAAATAAATTATATATATATATATATATATATATATATATCGAATCTTCCGCAATGATACTTAGTGATAAGTATTATTGCAAAGTTGTATAAGAAAGCTAAAAAAGAATTTAACAATTCTTATTTCACCTGATGAATTAATTAAATGCTAGAAGACTAGCTGTAAACGTATTTTGGCGTTAAGCTAGTTATAATGCAAAAATACAACATTTCCATCCCAACATAAAAGCATTTTTAAATTATATGATGTATGGTAAGATCATACTTCTAGAATACAGGTTCGCAACAATAAAAAATCGTATATAACCAGATTAATTAAAAAAGAGAAGTCTTTATTAGTTCATTTCAAACGTTATTTTCCAACTGGAAATTATTTTACTCATTTAAAATATTTTAATTATCTAGCTGTAGCTCGTAGAAAATCTAGTTATGATTCTTAGATGTTTCAGAGCCGCTTGACTGGGATAGTATTTACGAAGCTGATTGCCGTACCGAAGAGTACGGGTTCAATCCCGGAAAAGGCATGGATGTTTGTAAATATGTAGTGTCTGTGCGATATGGAGCACTCTAAATGTGCGGCGAACCGAAAGTCCTCTCGAGAGGTGGATGGTAAGGGAGGGGATGGGAGACCCTCGGATCCGTCTCCCGGGATGCTCTCCTTCCTTCAAAATTTGGAACGAAACTGAGCAAAGTCGTATTTGTCACACGTAAGGTGCCAACGATAGGGACAATCTTGCCTCTTTTCCACGATGAATTTCTTGAGCTTGCTGTGTTATCAGACAAGCGAAACTAGTCACAACAGCTATGCGGCTCTCAGTGACATGAAGACTGATTGCATTAGACTAATCATACATCCTCTTTTAAAAGGAAAAATACTGCTTTATTAACCGTGCCCCTCGTTTTAATTAATTAAAATCTTAATTCTGTCTTCTTCTGAAAAGTACTTTCTGAAGTACACTTGAACAGTTACTCAGTCTTTACATACAAACAAATTTATTTCATTGGTGCCAGTCGATTCCGCGAAGATGCTGTGATCGAAATCTAAAAGTAAGGAAAAAAGTACCTGTTCGCAACATTCTCTTGCCTTAAATGAACTGAGATTATTTCAAGTGCTACTGTAGTTAATTTATGTTCTGTGCATTTGCTATCTGCAGCGTACGGATGTGGCGCATTCTTTAATATTAGGGTTTTTCTCTTTTCTTCCGTAAACTTCGTAAATTGTATCATTATTAGCCCAAAGGAGCGTTAACTTAGAAGGGCTATTAATTTCGTTTTGGCAATTTGTGTCGATTCACTATAAAAGACGAATCACTTTTGAAATTGTTGCCTCAAAATATTATATCTCCCTGTATTATATTTAAAGAAATTAAACAACGAAGAATCTGCATAAATGTATGGATGTTTCTCGCACTGTGAAAAGACAACGGTACCTACAGCCGTCAAATTTTGAATGACGTAATCCTCCAGCGAATATGGGCTTCTGAAAGCTCTAATTTGGAATTTGGAATTTGTTTTATTATCTATTTCATGTTTTGTCAGACATTAAAGAAGTTTTGACTAAGAAATTCAACGATTTCAAAGCGAAGAATAGCAACACTGCACGGAAAAAAAAAAAAAAAAAAAAAAAAAAAAAAAAAACATTTTTTATCTCCAGCGCGCCAGATTATGTATCGGAAATTCTAAAGATATGCTCAATTTAAAATTATTTTGCGATATTGCTGTTGAACTGAATTTTACGATTTAAGTGTGAAGAACATGATATTTAATAAATAATAAAGGTAACACACAAAACGTTAAAAAAACACCCTTTTGGGCTTAATCTAAAATTTGAAAGCTTTCAGTTTTTTTTTTTTTTTTTTTATTTAGTTTCATCAAACTCTATAAATTACACAGTGAGGTTTTTCCCTGAGCAATGTGTCAGCATTGTGGAATCCATTTTCCCATTGCACATTAAATAATTTGCGTTCTTTGCGGAAGCACCAAGTTTGTCTGAAAAGTATGCACGTCAGAAGCACGAAAATATGCAGTTCCTCTTTGTATTGCCATATTTTTTTTTTCCCCTGGGCAACCTGTGAATAATTTGATTATCTAGAGAGTACGGAAAGGTGGGAGTAAAACAGGTTATTCTAAAGCGACAGTAAAGTTCATAATACGTACAGGAAAACTCTTCCTCCTAGTACGTCGGAAAAATTATATGTGCTTTTTTTTTTTTTCCTCTTCTCTAAACTCGCGTGGACGGAGCCTGTTGGTCGCGCATGAGAAAACGGCGTCTTGAAGTCGCCTGCGCGGATAATAGAGACGCCGGAAGTGACGTCACGCCGTATTACCCTCTCCCACAATACAAGCGAGGGCAAACCGAGAATAATACCAAACAGGAATAATAAAAAAAAAATTGGTGTGTAATAATCTACGAAAGGCCAGACGGACAGACTGACGACCGGATTATTTGGAGTCCCTTTTATTAGCTTTTAGCCAAGTGAGACTTTCCGACACACTTGTCAAGCGGCTTCCGCCTGACGCAAAATTTTATCTGCGAGCCGCAAGAGGGAAGCAGTTCGAATTGCGTGGAGCGTCGTATGGGAAGTTTGTTTGGAAGTCTGTAATAATGTTTAGCCAACCATGAACGTTATTATTTGTAAGGAACATTTGATTTCTCAGTGAACAATAAAACTTCCAGAATAAACCACAAAGGGATATTTGAAAAATCCAGATAACGGCTGCAATTTTTTTTTGGGGGAAGGGGGGTAAATGAAGCGAGAAAAATTATTTTGTACAGCTCACGGATATGATAATGTCGCCACTGTTTCTGAGAATATGAGGAATATCGGTACTGAAATGTTACGTCCTTCAGGCGATCGCTTCAACTGAAGACCAAAGCGTCCGCGGGTTGTCATGGTAGTCATTATAGGGAAAGTTCACTCTGTATGTCATTTTAACTTAATTTCTGGAGGAAAAAATACGAAACGCATTTTCTCATACATCTTTAGTACGCTATTTTCAAAATTTTTGAGACATTACATTCCCATGGATTTATCATCTACGTGATTTGGCAAGTGCTGCCATAGCACAAAACTAAAAGCAATAATTTACACACTACATGGGCTCCCAAAAATACCAGGTTCCAGACTATTTACCGTATTTCTTTCGCGTAGGTACACGTCAATATGTTTGAAAACCACGTGGTATATGTCAGTTCTGTGCAATCAAAACATTTCGTTCTAATTTAGGGGAGAGGAAGGTTGTACCAGATCCCCCAAAAAGTACTAGCTTTTATTTCATACCTTGTAGGAAATTTTTCAGCAACACTATTTGTTATCAGAGTTGAACTCAATATAAACCTACTTCGTACATTAACCTCACCTTGATTTTAGTGATTAATTTTTTGTAATCTAAATGCCTAAAGTAGTTACTGTAAAAAAGAACGAATATGTAATGATTTACCTAATAATATATAGAATAAAATATACAATGAGTCCAGTTAGAGTGAATTCATAAAAATATTAACTATTCCTAATTAGACATCTACTGAATGGCAACAAGTATTCAAATAAAAGAAAAAAATATTTTATATTTGACAGTGGCAAAACATTGCTTTTAAACAGGAGAATTTGTTAGTTAAAATTGAAACATATTGTTACGGTTTTTCTTTTTCTGACACCAGTTGTTACGTTATTTTCTTCCTTCACGTTCGTACGGGGTTCGTAGATTTGGAGTGAATAACGACGACACTTGATGAAGTACTGAAACACACTTTATTGGCCAGTATTGTCAGGATAGCTCCAAAACACGTTTTACAGTCGTCGAAGATCTACTATAAACACGCTGGAACAATCAGCGACACAGCCTTCACACTGTCAGGCAATAACGGTGGAGATAGCTTCCTGCAAAGCACCCGACTCTGCTTTCCGGAGTACAGCTCCCGACTCTGCTTTGTCGTTCTCGGAACTCCGCGTTCTCTCGAGACTCTCCACGCTACAACTCGCGATGCACTCGACGGTACACGAGCACAGCTCCCTACTCTTCGGTTCAGTCGTTCCCGGAGCTCAACACACTCTCTCGACGATGCACTAACCGCGATACACTACGAGACTCTTTCGGTGTACTCGACGACCCACTCGGCACTCGCTGCCCGGCTGTCAACTGGATCGACTCCGCAGGGATTGAGTCGCTAGACGAGGCACCAGCTCGATACTAACTAACTCGCACTCTAGACGAGGCACACACACTAACTGACTGCAGACCAGCAGGGTTTATATAGCTTTTGGCTTGTGTTCGAGAACATTCTGGGCTAAACAGGTAAGAATTCGTTCCAGAAAGTTCTCCATCCGTCCACGGTATATCGCCAAATGTGGCAACCCTGCTTTCCCTTGCCATTTTATGGCAACCCCACTGCTTTGCGGGGAAGCCATCTTATCGCGCCTGTACATTTCGTAACACTATGTATCTAACATTTTGCCTGCTAGCAACAGTAGGCAAGCAGGTTCGTAATAATAAGACATGATATAAAAATTCTGATGTTTGCACCACATGCCTTCCTTGTACGTAATATTAAATTATACACATTTTTTATTGCATTTCATTTAAACTTATTGGATTGAATTAAATCTACTTCGTCGAGAGCGCATAAACCACAATAAAATAAATGCACTCTTTAAAATTCGCTATATTTGTTTACAATAGCGACACTCTGTTCCTAGGTTCACTTAACAGCGTTACATTTCATTCATTTTTTAACTCAGGATGCACAAAATTTATATCATCTTAAGAATTATCTAATCGTTGCCACATGTTCTATTAAAATACGATATTAAATCTAAAACGATGTATAAAAGAAATTAAGCAAATAACAACAACAACAAAACCAGAACGATCCAGTGTTTCTCATTCAATTAAATTCAGTTCTCACTTCGCGACCAGACAAAAATACATTAAAACTCAAGCTGTCTGTATTGAAAATTATGAAGTAAATCTTAAACACTTATTTCCTCGAATAAATTCCAGAATGGATTAAGCATGATGTAATTCGAAATAATAAAAAGTTTTATCTTTGTTACTTTGAAGCTTATTTTCTCTAGATTGGCAACAAATCTACTATTCTGCTGTTTCAAACGTAAACAAGCAATGGCCGCCATGGAAAAAATTATTAAGCTTAGCGGCACTTAAACAGCTTTTAAATTGTTGATAATTTTAAAAATATTGCATACAGGTTTACTAAAGGCATAAAACTTTAACCGGAAGATAAGAACAACATAATTCAATCATTGTTAAAGCAAAAAATGCACAATTTACAAACATAGAATAAAAATCTGAGATCACTGAGCCGAGTAACAGAGTGGCTTATATATACATATATTTATATATTTTTTGGTGCGGCCGATCGCAACCAAAATACGAGGTGCACTTCTACATGTTATAGTAGTCCTATATACAAAATTTCAACGTTCTGGGGCAACTCGTTTTTGAGTTATGCGAGATACATACGTACGTACGCACAGACGACACGAAAAATTCTTTTTAGAATTCATTTTAAATTAGTTTTAGAATTTTTCTGAGGGAAAAATGTCCTTTATCCTGTCCTTACGTACAGATGTCACGCAAAAACATCGTTAAATTGCATTCGATAGAGGTGAAAATGGATATTTGCATTGAAATATGATGCCTGAAACTTTTCGCGATTACAATACTTCCTTTTCATCCGTAACCATCCCGGAGTTGAAAACTGTCTTGCTGCAGGAGTGAAATCAAATACCCCATGGATTTCTCAACTGTCTCCCCTCTAGTAAGTCGTCATGTTCTGGCTACGAGATTGAATTGTAGCTCGGTATCATAACGTGGATTTTGGACATCCCTGCACGCTGAGCTTTTCTGACAATTATGCTTACTTAAAATAAGTAGATAAATTGACATTGGACAGTATATATTCTCTTTTATAAATGAATATTCATACCAAATTTCATTAAAATCTGCTTATTAGATTTTCAGAAACCCTGCATAAAGTTCAAATTCTTTTAATTTTGCACACGAGTATAGATTAGTTACACTGTTTAAATATTAACAGTGGTTAATTACTGTATTTATAAATTGCATATCTATAATAGCCACATTTAGTTGAGCGATTTGAATATGCAATAATGCAAAATTTTTTCTAATTCTTCTTTCTTTGCCATAGTAAAATATTGTATTCTATTCTATTCTTCAGCTTGCCTTTCATCTTAATCAGAAACATATGAATTCGATTCAAAATCTGCTCTCATCAAATATTCACCAACATTTTTATTTCTTAAAAATTTATACTAACATAAAAGGAATTTTATAATTGAGAGGCTTTTATTTTCGAGTAACTAAGGTAATACTGCCGGTGTGTTTTATCATTATCAGATTTGATTCAATCTTCGCGGGTGATGATTTTAAATTCTGTCTTCTTTGCAAGTCTTTCTCTTTTTCCACAGGAGTGAACGAATGGCTTTAGCTAGAATTTTGAAGAGTCGTATGAATGGCCAAACTCATATGCAAAAAATAGAAATACGTGAAATTCCATGAACTGGCCATTCTCGTGACGAAATCTGTTTCCTGTAGTCAGAATGTAAATTTTCATAATAAGTTTGCTCTAAAAATTCCAGATTGGAAATATGCGAAAGAAATACGCGAGCAAATACGGTATTCAAAACTGCAAATAGATGGTTTCTAGGCCTACCTTTTTTATTTGTGCCTAAAAAACCTAGAGGAAGCACCATAATTTTGATAGCTCTTGGAAAAATTCAGCTTTTAGATTGGCTTTGGTTTTACAGGAAAGATCTGAGGAAGATTAGCATAGGTTAGCCTTTCTGCGGAATGCTGGATTCTTCGTGTAGTAAAATTAAGTATTTCTCAAATAAATAAAATAAAAAATATCTGATAGGTTTCAGATTTCAAATTACGTCCAAACGGGCTTTTTTTAACGTTTTGTGTGTTACCTTTATTTATTAAATATCATGTTCTACGTACTCAAACCATAAAATTCAGCTTAACAGCAATATCGCAAAATAATTTTAAAATGAGCATATCTTTAGAATTTCCAATACAGAGTCTCGCGCGCTGGAGATAAAAATGTTTTTTTATTCCCCCTTCACCGTACAGTGTTGCCATTGCTCGCTTTAAAATCATTAAGTTGCTTAATCAAAAATTCGTTGAAGTGTTAAAAAATATGAAATCGATAATAAAACACATTTCAAATTCAAATAAGCCTTCCAGATGCCCATATTCTATGGAAGATTACGCTATTTTATTTTTGATGACTCTAGGTACCGTTGTTTTATCACAGTGCGGGAAACATACATACATTCATATAGATTCTTCATTATTTAATTTCTTTAAATATAATACAGGGTGATAACATTTGTTGGCAACAATTTGAAAAGTGAAACAATGCTTATCTTGAATCGATGCAAAATGCCAAAACGAAATTAACAGTCCTTCTGGTTCTGGCCAAATTGCCCCTTTGGACTGTAAGAATTTTGTTAATTTTATTAACAGTTAAATTTTGAGTTAAGGTTTCTTTCCTATCGATTCTTAACTTCAACTTATCACTTCCGGCCAGAACGTAGTTTTAGAATCATGTCTGAATACATAATGAGGAAGAGCAGTATTTAACCGCGAAGTTCTTCGGTCTTAGTGAGAGAGATACCAGGTATTCTGGCTGCACGCGTCCGCCTTTTTAGGCTACTCTCTCGTAAGCTATTATTACGCTCGGCCGTAGTTTAGGCCCTTGATAGCTTCGCAATCTATTAACGTTAAGAAGCCAACTCTGTTAGAATTTTTGATAGCTTCGGCTATATCTCTTTAGTTTAGATTAGTTTAGTATTATTCTTAATCTCTTAAGTTCAAAGCCCAAGTGTTGGCTTTATTGCACACTCCAAGACGGAGTTTTGTTAAACCTTAGTTAGAATAATAAAGGGTTAATTTACACTTCTATCTCGTTGTTCCCTGTCACACGAACTCAAGCGATTATTCGCTTAGCAGTTCTTAAGATTCTTCACTTCCAACAGTAACTTAGAATTTACAAAGTGAGGAACTCTACAGGACTAATAAAAAAAATTTTACCGCACTAAAAACTAAAAACTTTTGTGGCATATGAGACACGTAATAAAATTTCGATAAGGTAATTTTATTACGCAGCTTGTGCATTAAATTGTTGTTGATGTTATTATAATGTAGAACCCACATGAGCAGCCATTTGTATGCTAGCATCCTTTTATCCCATCCCCAGAAACGGATGCTTATATAAGCATCCGTTTGTATATAGTCACGACTACCTACCTACGTATTTGGAAATGCCAGGATCCAACCTCAGCTTTCTGTCAAACATGAGCATGAGCAGCCATTTGTATGCTAGCATCCTTTTATCCCATCCCCAGAAACGGATGCTTATATAAGCATCCGTTTGTATATAGTCACGACTACCTAC
Organism: Stegodyphus dumicola; assembly: GCF_044657685.1. Lineage (NCBI taxonomy): Eukaryota > Metazoa > Arthropoda > Arachnida > Araneae > Eresidae > Stegodyphus > Stegodyphus dumicola. The sequence goes on from NC_140768.1 coordinate 182,265,198, forward strand.
CTACGTATTTGGAAATGCCAGGATCCAACCTCAGCTTTCTGTCAAACAGAATTCACAGATCCAGCTAAAAGGCTTAATTCCCACCCGTAGTGCTTTACGCGGCTTGCGAAATGTTGCTTTTATTGCCTAATTACTTTAGGGAAAATTGCATAAATGAGGAAGCCAAGCTCGTATTACTAATCATAATGGATTTCTACAAAATTTAGCTTCCGAATCATCCCATGCTTTGAAGACGATAACCTCGCTGCGCGTGGAGAATTCTCTCAAAGGTTGTGAATTCTTTGAAACATTGTACATTATTAATTATTTAAAGTCTTATAAATCTTTGCATTTCAACTTTCTACTTTGTAAAAAACTCAAAATTACACGCAAGCAAAAATTTACATTTTTGACTTAAAATATTTACCACGAATTTGAATATTTGGACAAATGCCATTAATTATTATTTATTTAATTTAAAAAATCTCATAATTTTTTGCCGGAAAGTTTCGTATATATTTATTTACGACGCATGATAAATAATACACTATGTGACAGCCTTTTTTCGGGTAAAATGATAACTTTGAAGGTATTTGACCTTGGGGGAGGAAAACCTCACTTCGTTCCATTTGTATTTTTATGACGTTCTGTTAAAGTTCCATTCTGTTGTACAAAATTAAAAAAAGTTCTGTGATTAAGTACCATTAGGAAATACTTGGCTATGTATTTTTCTTTTTCCTTTTCGAGAATCCGCGATTTCCTTTTCTTTAGAATATCCACAGGTTTTTAAGTGTTTGAGTCACGGAATTAGAAGACTTTAGGGCACTTTTTCAGAATATTTGACTTATCTAAAATTTATTTTTAAATACTATGAAATGCAATGATTTTCGAAGAATGAAGTGTAGTAAACTGCCACTATTTAAAATTGTGCTATATAACGCAAACAAGAATTTACGAAATAATCATAATCAATATTGCCTACTTAGTAAAATGTTGTATTGTGTAAATGCCATTAATAAAAACAAAATTAAAGCTTAGAATTTGATTCTCGAAACACGATTCTCAAAATTCGTTCTTGGCTATTTTTTAGCTGAGTCAATTTTCTTGCAGTTTTGAACGCGTAAATATTTGCAATGACCATATAACATTCCGGAATGATTATTTTTTCAAACTTCGACACAAATTTTGTTTGGCTGTAAATTAAACTTTTCTCACATATCAGTTGATTAAATTCATGATCTCAGACTTTCTATTTTTGGACCGTCAGATAAATAAACCAATAATATTTCAAATAAAGTTTTCTGGAAACTGTAATATAATTTATCAGATTTTAATAGTTTTCTAGAAAACGGCTCAAAATTTTAACTATCATGTGAGTTATAAAAGTGACGGTTTTTACACATTATTTCAACACATTCTTTGTTAGCTTGTTTATTGGCTTCATACATAACATTCTACATGATTTGGTTCAGACATCCTCAATATTTCAGATCTGCAGAAGTTTCGCAGTTCTTGAAACTGGTCTGTCATATTTTACCTGTTATATTGCTTTTGTTGCAGAGCACACGAGAGCGCAAGTTAATCGTTTTACAGGCGATTGATCAACCAACTCGCTGCCACTACCGATGACATAGTTCAAATATCTTTTGGAATTGAGTGATACGTGCGAATAAAACTTTCTCAAGAGAAAGCCTGATCGATTCTTCTTCAAAGATACGCCCATTTTTGTAATAAATTGTTGTATTGGGAGTAATTCTAAAACCCTAATAGTTTTCTGTGACTGATTACCATGGCGTTCTTCCGGAAATGATCATCAGAAATTCCAGATGGAAGAGGGAAACAAGCAAGACAAGGTACTTGACTGAAGATAAATGAAGTTCTGCTTCACGCATCATAAAATTGATTATTGACATCTGGTTGAATGTCAGTTCGTAAACATTCTGTTACTTCTGGGGGTCATACTCAGCAGGTCTGAAGATATTTTACTGTTAAAGAGAAAACAATAATTAATAAATATTCGCAGGATTTTTCTTTTTGGTTATTAAAAAAGTAAATTTTAAATCTCTATTATCCAAAATGCAACTAATTACCCAGTTTTTCAAATTTAATATAAATTATCGTTTTATTGATCTTTCTCTTCTTTTGGCTCGGTTTCTCTCTTTGTTCGTATCAAATTTCAAAATTAATTTCTGACACGATTCTATACAGAAGATTTCTTTATAGTATTTTTTTTTTTTTTTTTTTTTTTTTTTTTGTAATTTTTTATTTTGCATGCATACATTTTGCGATGGCAAAAGCTTTTCAGAAGTTATTTAATAATATTTGATACATATTTGATTTTTTTCTCATCATTCTTGACTGATGATCAAATCAGACCTCGCATAATTTGATCTTTCAGCAACGGATAGTTCCAAAAATAATCTTTCAAGTGAAGCATTTCGAAATATCTGTCATATTTTTATGAAGTTTTAAGGGTTTTCAAAATTCAATCGTTTTTTTAACTTCGTGTATATGTTAAAAATTGCGGATTTTTAAATCAAGAATTTAATTCGTCAGTATTTCCAGCGATAAATTTAAGTGATGGTGAAATCGTGTTTTAAAATCGAATGGAGATTTAAGTCAAATAAATGTAATCTTACACTATCAGATAAGTTGGAAGATCTTAAAAGAAAGCTGTCATTATGTACTTCTTTCCTACGCTGGTTAGAAAATGTAACTTTCCTACTTTCAGAAACCTCTACGTTTATTATTTCTCTCTCTTCTTTGGATTATTAAGTATAAAATACAATAAAAGTGTAAAATAAAATATACGCAAGAAAAACATTTCAAGCTATGCGGTTTTAATTGATTTTTGTCTGAGAAAAACATCGAGGAACTTAGTGAACTGTTTAGGGACTTATCGCTCAGCTCAAACAACTAAATCGTAGACTGAAGAAGGGTTAAAATACCCTTTATTTCACTCAAATAAGAATAACAATCGGTCCCTTTCTCGGGCTTACAACAAAGCCGCCACTCGGGTTTTAACTCAGAATAAGAAATTAGAAACTAAGCTATAACTTAACTAACTAAAGGAGACTTAGCTGAAGCTAAACACAGTTATCTAACGTAGTTTGTCCTTAATTTAAATTAGCCGGCGAATATTAAAAGGCACGTAATAATATGGTCGAGCGTAACAGTTTCAAGAGAGATTTAGCTCGAAAACAAACGCGCGTTACTCAGGATTCCTAGCTCTCTCTCTCTCTCACGAAGTACGTCGAACCAACCTTAAATACTTCTTCTAGCTCATTTGCATTCAAAGCGATTCTAAAACTCATTCTGGTAGGGATTTGTAAGTGGAAACAAGAAATTCTAAGAAAGCAAAAAGTTTTCTAAATTAAAATAACTGTAATAAAATTAAAATATACCTTACAATATGAATAACAAATGTTCTTTTTTAGCTGTCTTTGTCACATATAATTAAAGCTACAATCGTGATGCGTCCGTACAAGAATTTCATTGCAAAATGAACAGAATTTTAAGGAATAATAGAAACGATAGCATAGAAATGATTTGTTTAAAAATCTTTTCATTTGATACAACGGTACATTAAAATATGTTTTTGATGATTTGATTAAAAATGTACCATTTTAGCAGTCTCTCAGTTTTATTTTTAGTAATATGTCATTAAGAATATTGTTGTTTCATAACAGACCAAGAGTGTTAAGAAAAACAGTCTTGGTCATACATAACTAAAGCTAGAATCGTGCTGCGTCTATACAAGAACTTCATTAGAAAATGAACAGAATTTTAAGGAATAACAGAAGTGATAGCGTAGAAATGACTTACTTAAAAATTCATTCAATGCAGCAATGCATTAAAAGAGCTTTTCGACCATTTAATTAAAGATGTACCACATTTAGCAGCCTCACAGTTTTATTTTTAGTCACATGTCATTAAGAATATTGTTGTAATTAAAAATTAATCTTTTTTAATAAGATGGAGCAAATTAAAGTTTTTTTATTTTGATTATATTCGTGTGGTACTAATAAGGTGGAGCGAGCATATCGTTTCCCCTCAACATAAATACGAAGAAAAAATATCTTGCGTTTTTATCTTTTATCTAAGCTTACTTGAAATGGATTTCGGTTATTTTATGATTGAACATAATGGAGCAGCCTGTTTTTCAGTTTCAATTAAGAAATCGAATCATCATGTTTAAATGCAAGATTGTTCCCAACGAATAGATGAAAAGTGTTTTGTATTCATGAAAAAAGTAATTAGATACCTTAGACTGTTTTACAAAGAAAAGTAGAAAACGATAAAACGAGAACACTAGAATGAAAACGACGAATTATTAAAAACTAAACTAATAGCAAAAAAAAGTCTGAAAGGTTTTTAGATTTTAATGGTTGCCCAAAAGGTTTGTTGAGGTTTGGTTTGGTTTATTGAGATTACAGCAAAGCACACTAGGGCTATCTGACTAAGGGAAGGGATGCCTTTGTGGAGGACTTTGGAAGGGAAACTGCCTCGTATACACGTTACACATGGGGAAAACCACGAAAACGCCCATGCAGCCAGCCCGTCCGCAGTATTCGAACCTCGGACCGAGCTACCAGTGTTCAGCGACTTTACCGCTCAGCCGCTGGTGGGCATGTTTTGTTGAGGATCTTTAAGCTCTGAGTTCGCAGTTTCCGGTCTGCTATTGCTCTCACTCCTGCTAATCCATTTCTTGTTGTCTTTATTTTCAAGCATCATTTTCTTGCACTTACGCCATGTATACTGCGGATTAAAAAAAAAGTTTGAAAGGTTTCAGATTTTAAATTACGTCCAAAGGGGCGTTTTTTAAACGCTTTGTTTGTTACCTTTTTTATTAAATATCATATTTTTCGCACTTAAACCATAAAATTCAGTTCAATAGCAATGTCGCAAAATAATTTTAAAATGAGCGTATCTTTAGAATTTCCGATACACAGTTCCGCGCGCTGGAGATAAAAAGGTCCCCCCCCCGTAGATTGTTGCCATTGCTCGCTTTTAAATCGTTGAGTTTGTTACTCAAAAATTCGTTAAAGGTTTACAAAATATGAAATCGATAATAAAACAAATTTCAACCACACAATTCAATCCACATGCCCATATTCGTAGGAGAATTACGTCATTCAACATTCGATGATTCTAGGTACCGTTGTTTTATCACAATGCGAGAAATAGACATGCATTTATGCACATTTTTGATTATTTAATTTCTTTAAATATAATGCAGGACTCTAACATTTGGTGGCAACAGTTTGATAAGTGATTTGCCCTTTATAGTGATTCAAGGCAAAATCGCAAAACGGAAAGAATAGTCCTTCAGGGACAAAGCCCCTTAAGACTAAAAAGGGAAAGTTCTATATATCCCGTTCTACCGAGCCGATTGACGAAATTCAAAATGCGTTTTTCATGTTTCGAGAGCGCCACTTGGGATATATATTAGATTTATATCCCAAGCGATTTGTTAAGCGATTTGTTAAGTTTTCCACATTATTCTAACATAGGTTGTTTTTTTTTTTACACAAAATCGGAGTTCAAAACAGCATATCAGTGTTACAAAACAGTGTTATAAGATATAACAACGTATTTTGTTTAACGGTGGCTAACAACATTGACTCATACAACTTTAGAAAATTGTTTAGTGGATTTGTCCTACGACGGAAAATATCTCATACTTTAATGCGAGCTGTGAATTCGTTATAAAAGAATGCAATATAATTTCTGCCACAAGTATATATATTAACGTTCAAAATTAATAACAGTTCTTTACTTGCACGATAATCCTATGTAGATGATAACAATTCAGACTAACCTGTAAATTGAGCATGAATTTTATGTTGAAAACAATAGGCTTTCCTAAAATTGTCTTAATATGTTTCCATTGCTGATTCGAATTCTGTACAATGGATTTTATAGTTTCTTCCTTTTAATTTTCTTCAGCTTTAATATATATCAACAAATCATTCCTTCCAATACATTAACTAAAACTTAAAACTTTCTTTTTAAAGTGTATTCCCGATTTCTAAATTTTTTTTTTCAGCCCCTATTAAATAATTGTTCTATGTTCCTGACCCTTTCGTTAATGCTCGTATCCACAAGAGACCGAAGGTAACATTCAGTTTGTCCTGGTACGATTATGGCGGACGAGTGGATAGAGTATTGTTTTCAGACTTCCCCCCTCCAATGTTTAACTTCAGTACTAAACAGAATTGTAAAATGTCCATCATAATCATCCTTTAGTATATCGTAAAACGAAAACATCCGTTCTTAAACAGATAACCTCGCGTGCTTTACTGCAATCGATTACTCAATATACTACCAGACTTTGATATTCTCATTAGTCAAATAAATTTTTATTGCAAGAAATGCTTATTACATGCTACCAATAGAACGGAATATCAGCCAGTGTTTTTATATGTTACCGTTCTCGTTATATTCTTACAATTAAAATTAATAAGATTTAATGCAGCCAGCTCAGTGGACTTCAGTATGTTAAATTTCACGAATGATAGATGTTTGCGACTAATTTGTATTCACAATAATAAACAATTTTGAAACTTGTTTAACAGGTTTTTGACTTTTAATTTGACTTCTTTTTTAATTTAGTCTTAAAATCAACAGCGTTTCCTCATTCATTTGTTTCTTTTTCTTAGTGTTTCAATCTTTCCGAAACTGTAATTTTTTAAGATCCCTTAAGCAAGAAATATACAATTCGAAAAATATATTTTTCTATCAGTTACATAATAATGAAGGGTATAGAACTAAACTATATAAAACATGTTCTTTTATATCTATGTTAATTAAACTAGAGTTATCCAAAGCGATTTGTTAAGTTTTCCACAGAAAATTCACGATTTTAAACCTACTTTTTACTTCCTTGTACGAATTAAAGGAAGTATTGTAATAGCGAAAAATTTTGGGTATAATATTTCAACGAAAATATCCATTTTGACCGCTATCGAATGCAATTTAACGATGCTTTTGCGGGACACCTGCACGCAAGGACATAATAAAGGACTCTTTTTCCCAAAACGGAATATAAAATGGATTCAGAAGAGATTTGTTTCGTGACGTCTGAACGTACGTACGTATGTAGATATGTATCTCGCATAACTCAACACGAGTAGCCTCAGAATGTTGAAATTTTGTATATAGAACTGCTATAGCATGTAGTTGTCCACTTCCCTTTTTGATTGGGTTGCAATCGGCCGCACCAAAAGTATATAAACATATATATATATATATATATTAATCAATACTGTTTAAGAAATATATATATATATATACCCAATCTGTTACTAGACTCACTGAGCTCATTTTTTTATTCTTATATGCTGATAAATTGTGCATTTTTTGCTTTAAAAGTGATTGAATTGCGTTGTTCTTATGCTCCAGTCAAGGTTTTTATGCTTTTAGTTAATCTGCATGCAATAGTTGTAGAATTATCAAGAATTTAAATGTTGTTTAAGTGTGGCTGAGCCTAATTTCTTACCATAGCAACCATATTTGTTTATATTTGAAACTTAGCAGAACAGTGAAGTAAGTCAGTTTCTGCAGTTACAATGCCTTTTTGCCGAGTGGGACCAAAAGTAAACTTTCAGTTTTGCACATCGAAAAATCTGCCTTCTTGCCCGCTGGCCGAATTGCTTATTTTTGCGTAGAAACTCTAATTTTAATTGTGAAACAATTTTTTTTTCATTTTTTAAACTGTATTTGGTGTTTTTTGTTTTTCTATATTCTTCAATTTTTTAATGAAGGTATTTTGAATTTTTATGTATTTTTGCCTTGACGTGAACTGAGAATTGAATTAATTGAGAAATACCATGTCTCTAATGAACTTCAGAGAAATAAGTTTAAATGCAGGAATAGAATGGGTATAATTGAATAGGCCGTACAAGGAAGTCACGTGATGTCCACATCAGATTTTTTTTATTTTTATGATGCCAAAGAATTAATTTTGTTGTTTCATTATAAGCAAAAGATAAACTAAAAAAAAAAAAAAAAAAAAAAAAAAAAAACTTGTCTTAAGTTATACATTTGTATTCCATTCTCTTGACAAAAAATGAGACAGACTAATGTGCCAATTCATTTAATCCGTCCAGCAATATGCGTAACTTCTACAGAATACACCATAAACTAAATGTACGATCTGCGCAGTTTTGGCTCAAACGAAACATGAATAGAGTAACACATATCCTAAAGCCAGCCCTTATAATATGTTGCATTGCGTCTTCAAACATCTTACTCTCTTGATGATATTTCAATGGGCCTTTATGCGTTAGACCTGTAGCCATTTCTTTAGCTGTTCATAATCAATGGGCGGAATTTCGAAAGCCTTGTTATGGTGAAATAAGATTAAAGGAAAGCAATATAGAATTACTAATGTTGGTCTAGGTAAATTTAGTTTATGCATCTCAACACGTCCGTGTAAACACGCGTAGACGGACTTCAGTAAGTTAATTTCAACAATGAATTTTAATATTAGAAAACAATTTGCATTGTGCACTTTGAAATCTCAACACTTTATAAAATAAATTAATGTTATTATTCTTCTGTTAGATCAACTGGATAGTTTATGATGTTTATTTATTTATTTTTCACTAATAGTTAATTCTACGTTCAAAGGCTTTCCTATCACTCTCTTTTTACCCACGCTTTTCATGCCAGAATATAAATCAGGTAGCGAGCGTTTATTAGATTGAGGTAGAAAGAAGTGCTATTTAAGCAAGAGTTTCAGAAGTCAGTATTAGAACATGTCTATCTAGTCCAGGCCACGTTGTGCCGTGATTATTAACGATTTGATTCTGCGGCTGTGAGGTCTTCTAGCCAGTCGGCTTGTTTCGCCGGTTTCTACAAATCAGAGCCTTTCCTTCGCGTTAAATTATTCTGTGAGCCGTTAGGTTAATCTACCACAATTGAATTAGTTCAACATTACGTATTTCTATTTAAGTGTTTGATATTTGTAGACCCAAGCTGTGTTATTGTTAATTGCGTAAAATAAAAGAGCTATTTACAGTTTTCTTCTGATTTTGTCTGTCTGCAATTTAAGACAAGAGGATTATTTTTCTGTAATCTTTCTAGAGTTCACTAGTTTATGCTACCAAAGAAGGTGAGACTGTACAAGTTTACAACTCGAAATTCGTTGGATTCTTCTTGATAGGTTCCGAAGTTAACACTCTTAATTTCCTTTTTAAAAAGAAACTTTCTAAATTTCCGTAGCTTATTTGGCTCCTTTCTAGTCGTTCACCTCAAGTAAGTCAATTGGCCCAGAAGAACCTCGTCAATTGTCCCAGTAGAACGGGAGATATAATAGAGAGTTTTTTTTTTTTTTTTCCTCCCAATGTACCTGGTGAGAACAAATGTATATGTAAGGTATAACAAAATACGACGATAGCTACTTTAAAAATAATTGACGACCTCAAAATTAACGATTTTTAGATTTGGTGCTCTCCCCGTAAATTCAACTATTTTTCCAAATGCGAAATCTTTCCATGGTTATATAACAACCTCAAATTAACCAATCATAGCTTGTCTCTATAATTACATTGGACTTAGTTATAAATACTGCTGGCGAATTAATTACGTCATTGTTCTCTACCCTAACCAGCTGCTCTGTCAACATCGCGTCGCTTTACCTTTGCTTAACTGTCTACTTCATTTCTTTTTAAAAGCCAAAGAAATTTATCATATTTCATTGCGATTGAATCATAGAAATGTATCGGATTTCATTATGATTGGATCTACGGAGATGATTTATATGCCCGGAAATAAAGATTGGGAATTCGTCTAATTCATTTGTGTGTTTGCGTTATCTGTTCGTCTTCCCTGCCAATAGCGATAATTACTTGTTTTTTAATTTCTTTTTCTAATTTTGAAATTTTGCTATTCATGATTTAAGTTCTAGTCCCCTTAAAAATTCTTTTTTTCATGATTTACATTTAAGTTCCTTTAAAACACAATGTTTGGAATCAAAGTTCTTACATATGGGTTACCTCTTTTTGATATTTTCTACTAAATTTATATTGATTATTGATAAGTAACTAAGAAACATTGATTTACTAAAGAAATATTGAAATTATTCTTTAGAATATATATATTAGGGCGAGTCAAATGAAAGTGAGCCAATGCGAATATATGACAAACAGAGTACTTTATTTAAAGGTAGTCTCCATGAGTACATTGAGGTAGTACATTGAGACATTTATCCCATTGACAAATGAGCCGCGTGATAACCATCTCATAAAACTCCTTGGGCTGTCGATTCAAAAAGTCTGTAACCGACTCCTTCACGGTGTCGTCCGACACGAATCTGGTACCCTTGAGATGTTTTTTCAGTTTCACGAAAATGTGAAAGTCGCATGGCGACAAATCTGGGCTGTATGGAGGATGTTGCAGCATGTCCCACTTGAACTTTGCCAGTTGTGTCTAAACCACATCAGCGACGTGGGGACGAGCATTGTCGTGTAGCAAGATCACACCATTCGTCAATCTTCCAGGTCGTTTGTTCTTGATTGCGACACGCAGCCAATCCAGCGTTGCACAATATCGCGAACTATTGATAGTCTCTCCACGTTTAGCAAATTCAATCAGTAATGGCCCCTGACGATCGAAAAAAAAAGTCAATAGCACCTTTCCCGAGGAAATGACAGCCTTTGCTTTCTTCGGGGGTGGTGAATTCAAATGTTTCCACTGTAAGCTTTGCCGGCGTGTTTCAGGTTCGTAGTGGTGGCACCATGATTCGTCTTTGGTCACAATTGCAGACAAGAAGTCGTCACCCTCATTGTGATACCGGATAAAATGAGTCAAAGCAGCGCCGAACCTCTCCGTCTTCTGGCGGTCGTTCAAAATCTTGGGCATCCATTGAGCACACAAAAGCCGATAACCGAGATGATCATGAATTATGGTGTGAACCGAACCGTGACTGATGTTCACACGCTCTGCCAGTTCATCAATGCTTATCCTCCGTTCTTGTCTAATCAGCTCATCAACCTGTGCAGTTGTGTTGGGGGTGATTGCAAGGTGGCTTTGGCCCGGTCTTGGATCGTCTTTGCAACTTTCACGTCTTTCTCTGAACCGTTTGCTCCAACGCTTCACAGTGGCCAATGCGATGCAATGTTCACCGTACACAGCAGTCATACGGCGACTAATTTCATGTTGGGAAACACCTTCAGCTGTCAAAACCTGATCACACCACGCTGTTCCTCTTTTGGAGCGTCCATTATGTCACGCTACCATTTTCAACCCAGTGTAAGAGCGCCTTAAAGAACTTTAACCTCACACTTTCGCGCCACTTTCGTAAATGAAGGCTGTCTCTGGGCTACGCGCATGCGCCGCAGATGATGGACCGAACCATTCTTGCTGAGGAGGGGTTGGCTCACTTTCATTTGACTCGCCCTTATATATATATATATATATATATATATATATATAAATTATTCTTTAGAAAAATTTTGTTAGTTAACACTAATACATTTGTATACATACATGATTGCTCCTAATATCTGCTTAGGAAAAACATTATGTCTTAAATACCATTAGGGAATGTAGAAATTTACTTTTTCGGGCTTTGATAAAGTTATGAAGTTAATTCGTCCGTAAGGACTATAGATGCAATTTTACAGGTGTAATTGCTAATCACGGAGAAAATATACATTTTTCTACTTTTCAGACTTGAAAAACTGTTGCAACTTTCTAACAACATTGGCAATGTCAGACAAGTTTTCCGAGCATTAAATATATTTTAACAATAGTTTTCTAAATTACTCTTTCTTACGTATAGAAAGACGTCTAAATTTTGGGAATCCGTCTTGCTATTATTATGATTTTCTCGATAAACCTGTAGAGTCATTACGTTCCTCGAAACAGGAAATATGAAAAATGTGCAATGTCCTCATCGAGATTCAAATTCCGGCCCTCCTGATTGAAATGCTTCCAATTATACCATGAAAGGCATGCTGTAAGGAGAGAGAAAATACCTTATATTCTTGTCCACTTTATAGGTCTACTGGGAAGGCTGGGATACAGAAACCAGATCTTAAAGGTGAAGAATTATCATTCACCACATTTTTAATTCAGGCGCCAAGGTTACGTCTTTTAGAATTTTTGAAGAAGAAGAAGAAGTCAAGAAGTGTCATTCATTATCAGCAGGATCACGATATTCAAACTCCTAATACGTCATTCAAAATTCGATGGCTCTACGTACCGTTGTTTTATCACAATGTGAGAAATATTCATACCTTTATGCAGATTTTTCATTATTTAATTTCTTCAAATATAATGCAGGAATCTAACATTTGGTGGCAACAATTTGAAAAGTGATTCAACGCAAAATCGCAAAACGAAAACAATAGTCCTTCAGGTCCTTTCGGACTAAAAAAAAAAAAAAAAAAATATCTGAAATGTTTCAGATTTTAAATTATGCCCAAAGGGGCGTTTTTTAACATTTTGTGTGTTACCTTTCTTTATTCAATATCATGTTCCTCGCACTTAAACCATAAGATCCAGTGCAACAGCAATATCGCAAAATAGTTTTAAAACGAGCATATCTTTAGAATTTCCGATACAGAGACTCACGCGCTGGAGATAAAAATGTTTTTTCTGCACAACGTTGCCATTGCTCGCTTTGAAATCCTTGAGTTTGTTAATCAAAAATTCGTCAAAGTTTTAAAAAATAGGAAATCGATCATAAAACAAATTTCAAATTTCAAATTTGGTCTTCCACATGCTCATATTCGTTGGAGGATTACGTTATTCAAAATTCGATGACTCTATGTACCGTTATTTTATGACAATGTGAGAAATATACATACATTTACGCAGATTTTCATTATTTAATTTCTTCAAATATAATGCAGGACTCTAACATTTTATGGCAACAGTTTGGAAAGTGAACCGACATTTATCCGTCCGACGCAAAATGCCAAAACGAAAGTAATAGTCCTTCGGGACTCAAGTCCCTTTGGACAAAAAAAAAAAAAAAAAAAAAAAAAAAAAACGCACAAATTTCAATAAATAAATACAATGAAATAAGCAATATCCCATATAACAAGTATTAATTATCCTGATAAATAAATTAACCAACTTCCCGTTGCAAAAATCTTAAGAATTCAATTGATATAAAGGAAGTTAAAAACTTTGTTTCCTAAAAAAATCATACAAAACTTTTTAAATAATTAAAATTATATGTAATTGAAACATAATATAAAAATATAATGAAATAAGCAATAAATCTCATATTTTCTCAGCAATACATTATTGGAAGCAATAAATGAAAAACTGTTGCCAAAACCACATTTCTAAAAGAATGAAATTCATCAGAACGCAATAACCAATCAAAATTGTGCTTTGTGGATGACATAATTCAAAATATACAAACCTCTTTGCCATTAGCTAATAAAGAGAGAGAGAGAGAAGAAAAAAAGGAAACTTTCTGTTGTGCCTCGCGAGACACATGCGCGTCAGAATAAGAAGCTTGCGATCTGCGTGTTGCGTGTTCAAACATCAAAAGAAAATAAGCAGCATTTTATCTCATATTTTCAGCAGTCAGCATCCCAATATACAAAGCATTGAATGAAAAACTGTTGCCAAAACCGCATTTCTAAAAGAATGAAACTATTCAAAATGATGCGATTTCATAAAAAAATAAATAAAATAAAATAAAATTTAAAAAATCTTTTCAAATTAAAAAAAATCGCTTCGAGGTGCACTCGCTCTTGTCTAGATGCACCTATATACCAAATTTCGTAGCCTTGGGGTCTATAAGCTTACGCGCAGCACGAACGAAAGATTCATAGACTCTTTTATTATACGTAGAGATATGAGTTTGAAATTTTGCATAGCAGATGTAATTGCGTTGCCAATAACTGGAAAAAAATAGTTTATTTAATATCTCTTATACTATCTGTGCCTATACTGCTTTATTGTTATGCGTTTATTTCTAATATTCAAATAATATTTAATTGACACATATTAATAGCATTTTGCTAGAATTAAAAAATCTAGGAGATACAATTATATATATTTTTATTTTTTTATGGGAAAGTTAGTCACCTATGCGGTCTAAAGATAAAAGCGAGTCTAATTATTATATTTCAGGTTTCTACGTAGTTTTTAATTCTTTCGGTTATGCATTCGAACTCAAAAACATCATTTTTATCTATTATTCTCTGAAGTTTGTTGACTCCAAGAAGGTAAGTTAAAACAAGTCGAATTTACATTACCACCTTTAAAAATACACCTCGCTTAAAAAAGAAAAATTAACTGTGCATATTTTCTCAGAAGAATCATTGTTTGTTTTTAAAGGCTCCGTGAGAACAGAGTGCCGGGAAATATTTTCACCAGCATTTCGAAGAAAGAGGAGAAAGAGATTCCAGTTTTTATGAAGCTAAATTGGCAACAAGATTCAAGAATCTTTTCTGCTTTTCGTAAACTACTCCAAAATTAAACAAATTCGAAGTGTATCGTAGTCAAAGAAGAGTTGCGAAGCGAGGCAGCATTGTTTATGGAATTTGCTTCAATTTTAGAATTCATGGTAGTGTGATTCGTATACAAGGTAAGTCAGAAACAAATTCAAGATGATTTGTTTCCATTTTCTCTCTCTGCAATCAGACAAGAAATAGTTAAATCGGTATTTCTATGAACTGGTGCAATGTCCCGTAGAGAGTATTAGATAAAAAATACTTTATGTTGTTGAGTTGTAAGGCTGAAAAGGAAAAAAAAAGAAATTTTAAATAATGCTGCTTTCGCATACTTTATTTTAAAGTGAGTTGGTGTTCGGATTGAGAAAAAGAATACAAATGAGTTTATATTACTGAAATTCACTTCGATGAGGATATTTGGAACAATAGATTTTCTTAGACAATTAATTTTCATTAAAAAAAAAAAAAAGATAAAATAAATAAAAAATCTGAAAGCTTTCAGATTTTACATTACGCCCAAAGGGATTTCTTTTAACGTTTTGTGAGTTACCTTTATTTATTAAATACCATGTTCTTCGTACTTAAACCATAAAATTCAATTCGCACTTTGATCTTTGCTCTAACGTAGAATTTATAATTCTCTAAAAACTTTTGAAATAACGAAGATCAGGTGCTCACTTAAAGTTTTAGGAGATTGCTGGCATTTTCCGTCGCTGGAACCACTTTTTATAGAAAACTTCCATATAACTAGTTTTTTATAATTACCGTACAGATTGTACAGAGAGTACTTGATCTTCATTATATCTCTTTTTAGTAAATTTGAATTTCATAGGCTATGTAATTCCAAAAATAAGCTTTGAATAGGATAAATATTTGCATATTCTACCGAATTTACTAGATCTGAAGAATTTCTTTTACTTCCAGATTTTTACCTTATGTCTGCATAATATGCATTTATTTCATTCGTCTTCCTATTACTGATAGGAAAAATTACAGTTATGTGAGAGATTTGAAATACTGAAGTTCATATGAATGTTGAATAATGAAAACAAATTCGGCATTCTGTCATAATTGACTAATACTCCAAATAATGCAATTTTAAGTAAACATCAGTTTCACTCACGTGAATAAAAGAAATACATTTACACAAGTGTCAACATAAAAGATCTACAAATATATTTTTAAGTATTTAAATACTCATAAGCTGAAGATAAACCAAAAAAAGTATCGAGAATTTATTTGCTTATACCAACAGCAAAGATAAAATTGTTTCCAATCGGTGAGAGAAAACAGTTTCGAAGTATTTAAAAGGCTACCTACAGCACACTCTCAAAATGTTTGCAAAAAGACAATGACATCACAAATACATAAATTTTACGGAACATGACATTATTTAAAAATTTGCGTTCGGAATTTTAGTTCTGATATAGGAAAATACACATTAAATAATTAAATGTGGGTATTCGTGTACATGCTTGTAAAGAAAAAAAATATATAATTTTTTAGGAAAATTTTGCATGTTTTGTATTTTGGTAATAATACTGGTAAGTTAGGAAAATTTTCTGTACTGAATATATGTATGTGTGTACGATATTCTTTGGAAAAAGCGGAAAGTAATTAATCATTTCGATACTTCACTAGAAATCAAGTGCTATAGATGAACGACGATTTAAAAGTTAACCAAGAGCACAACGATGTACATATATATATTATTTTGCAAATCCGTTATGAACGTTTGAGTAGAATATATCCAGAATCTTCAAAATTATTAATGAAACGTTCAGTTTAACTTTTGAGATTTTACCAAAGAAGGCTATGTAATAGTAAAATGCTGGTTAAAATTGTGCTAACAGAAGGGAAAAAATATGCCTTTTTAAAAAATATTCGCATGAAAGCATGGCCCCAGTTCAGCAATGCAATGCAAAGTGTTAAGTAAAAAAAGTTTCTAAACTGAGTTTTTACGAGATACGAAATGCATTGAAAAAGCGAAAATTAGTAATATATTAGCACTGGACCAGAAAACAAATTTTCAGAGATAATCCAGTGGTACGAAAATTAATCAAAAAAGTGTAACATGTACAAATATGTCTTCGCAAAATTAAGTTAGGAATGTTTTCGTTTCAGTAAAATGAAGTCAGAAAGCACAAATTTGGCAATGAAACACTCATTTCAGCCGTTAAGATTTTATTAAAAGATGCAATAAACACGTTCACTTGAAATGTAATGTAGTAAGTGAAAATATAACTCTGGTTCATTAATGTAATATATTGGTTATGTACGGTTAATTATTCATTTCGAATATGATAAAGAAGAAACTGTCAAAGAGAAAGTCAAAGAGAAACATATTTCCAGTTCGTTTATATACATCCTTCTGTTCTACTTGACGAAAATTTCGAATAATGAATGTTCCACTGCGCTATTTTTCAAGTGGTACAAGTGAGTTTCAAGAGGTAGGGGAACAGCTACAACGAAAACTTCCCAGAATAACAAAAGACGTGAAATAAAATATTTGAAGTGACTGTGGGAAATTTTCTTCTTCGATTATCTGATAATCTTATTCACCTATGCTGTCAAACTGTTATTTTTCTTTCATTTATTTATTTTTTTACCTTGAAGTGGGTGTATTATTTTCAATTAACATCTAAAATCCTGTCCTGACAAAATAAAATTTCTAGACAAAATCATGCCTTAGAAACTTACGCACATGAAAAGCAAAGAATCTGACAGCAGCTCTAAGTAAGCACTGCCACTGTACAAAATGTAAAACTTTTAACTTTAAACCTTCGCTTCCAGCGAATTCTCAGATTGTTTCTGTGCCTCAAAGATTTTTTGTAAAAATGTCACTGATTTGTGAATTATTAACAAAGCAAGGGATTTAAAAACAATAAACGCACTTTTCAGTGCAAAGGGGCTTTGTCCCCGAAGGACTTATTGTTTTCGTTTTGCAACTTTACTTCGAATCTCTCTGAATGTCCGCTTTACTTTTCAAACTGTTGCCACCAAATACACTCTTTTGCAAAAAACTCGAAGCAGCAAGAAGGGCTTTTGCGATCATGACGAAATTTGGTATGCTAAAACATCTTGAACGAACGTGCAAATGACCAAAGTTTCAAGGCAAATGAACAGGAATTGCGATCATAGCGCGCATTTCTAGTGCGCAATTCGCAAAGCATAAAACCAGTAACAGAGGCGGAAAATTTATCTCTTTTTGTTGCTCATATTTGTCTAATTGATATAATGAATAATGTAGCATAAGAAGGGAATTTACTCCCAAAATAAAAACTAATCAATTAATTTAAATTCATTTAATTGACAAACAACATAAACTTTTGCAAATAAAGAGTTACAAATGAGGATGGATCATGACATATGAACCAGCGTCACAAACTAGTTTTCCCATTTCCACCGCGCACCGTAAAGTCCAGATTTAAATGCTAAGAAGAGGACAGTAAAATTCATCCGATCAAGTCCAGTCTCAAAATGAGGAAAGAAAAAATATATTTAATTTATAATATATAATATATTTTATAATAAATTAATAAATAATAGAAGTGTTTCTAATGCAACGTGCGGCTTTATTTGTATAGAAAAGTTTTTAAAAATAATTTTCATGATGTTTTATGGCTTTAGTGTTTTGTAATGTTACTAAAAAATTCTCATATTTCAAATGGCAAACTCTTCTGTGAGTGTTTCTGAAGCTTTTCAGACCGCATGTTTTTAAAAGCTTAACCCGGGAGCTCGCGCACTCGTATGACTGGCACTGGGTCCAAGAGACCCGGTTTGTGTTTTTTAAAGAAAAAATTGAAAATCTTCAGAATAAGTGCTGCATCTATGCTAATAATAAATTTTATGATCCTACTTAAAAAGTATGCCCATTCAAATTTTTAATTTTTCCAAATATTTTTATGAAATAAAATTTCTTAGAGGAATAAAAAATCGTATATATTAGCATAGGAAAAATTATTATACCTTTACTCTGTATCAATTTTTTTATTTTCTTTATTAAAACTATAAACGCAGGAAAAAAAAAAAAAAAAAAAGAAATCCAACAACAAATGTTAATAGCACATTGAGGAAAGTGTTGTAATGTGTTCCAACTACCAACATTTTTCACATTTCGCGCAGCACGTTTTCGTTTTTCTGTGCTTTTTCGCTAACAATGCATCTTTATTATTTCTTTACTTTTTCCTTTTTTTTTTTCGTTACCGACACTTTTTTTCCAATAAAGCAATTTATGTTCTCTTCACTCTCCTTTTCAGAACCTATATCAATATGTGCTAATAATATATATTATTTTCTGAATCAGTATCACGTGAACTAAAAATTCATAATCACTTCCATCCTCATTTTGTTCAATAGATTCTTCGCCAGTTGATGCATCTAATAGCTTTTGCAACATTTCTTTCTTCTATGATAAATTATGCGACATGTTTGCCGCTTTCTATACTGTCACAAATCAGGTATGTAACAATAGGCGCGCTGGGCCTAAAAGACCCGATCCGATCAAAAACGAGTATCCTAATCAAAGCCCCAGCGAAAAAACTTCGGAAACATAAAGCAGGTGGCCTCAGACACGACTACACTGAACTTGAACAACTTAGTTTGAAAGAGACTTGCTTTGGGGAAAAGGTTTGTTTAATCAGACGGGTCTATTGGTCCCAGCGGCGCGCGCTCGCGGTTTAAGTCAGACAAGATCAGAAAGACCGTTGACTCTATAAGAAAGTAGAGCAGAAGGAGAGGATTTGTATTAATATTAGCCGTTATAATAGTTATTGCTTAATATATCAACGGATATATTCAACAATATATTAAACACCGGAACAAACAATGTTAAATGCACACCCTGGGTTTTTAATGTGTTTATGTTTGAAGGGGCATTCATTTTGATCTCTTGATAACTTTAGTGTCAAAGTATTGCCACACTGTTGCTTGCAGACAAGGTGACCGACTGTTATAGCCTGCAGCTTGGGTTATAACTGAAGAAAGCATGAATTTGCTCGGGTGTACGGGAGTTCGTCAAAACTGGGGCCAAGATTCCTTGTGACTGCGGGTGTAATTCGATTCTCTCCTTGTGGTGCACATTTGAGGCAGAGAGCTAAATGATGGAAGGGCTTTAGTTATTACCGATCAATTGATTAGTCTGAAATTTTACAGACTTTTGAAACAACAAAGTTACCGTATATTCCGGCACATAATGCGCACTTTTAATACAAGAAATGAGATAAATATTTACGTGTACGCGTTATACGTTGGATATAAAAATGATAGATTTCAAAATAAAAAAAATGGGCTATAAAAATTTGATTTCTACATGTTCCTAAGTGCTGTTACTTAGACCGCTCTCTTCTACATTTTCTTCTAGGATAACTTTCTTTCTTCTAGGATAGGCCATATCGTTACTTCTTTTCGTTAAAGCACATTCGTTCTCTGGCATGTTAATTATTGTGATATCATTTTTCTTCTACTCACGTATGGAGCTTTAACCAATATTAAGCATTTTTGCTGCAGCACGATTTCCATTTACTTTCACAAGTTGGATGACTTTACATTTGAAACCAACACTATGTTTGTTTTGTTTGGAGAAATCATATTCACTACTAAAAGGAACACTAGGTCAACTGCATTTCAGCTTCAGTAAATGCGATTTACTAAAGCCTTAGATGTTTATTTCAATATTACAACTTTAATATACTGCAGAAAGAGAAAAGATCTAATTCCTAATTCCGCGAATTCATTCGGGCTGGAAGTATATTCGGATCCCAAATTATTTCTCATTTTCTCGAAACTATAGAATTACATTCTTGTTCACATTTGCGCTGAATACAACCTGCTATCTTTGCGCAATTATTTGTTCCCTCAAAACATTTCCCCCCCACATATTGTTCCCCATATCGCTTGTACATTCATTATACCACTGTTCGAAAGCCTGCGAAAATTCTTCCAGTGAACAACTTCAGAAGGTCACAGCATCGTACATATATCCTTCAGGTACCTTCGTAACGGGAAAGATGCTCATTATACGTCGAATGTACCTAAAAGTATAAAAATGTTATTTGAAATTACAGGTGCGTGTTGTGCGCCGGAATAAACGGTAAATTAGTGAAATTTAACCGTAAAATTTGCTTTTCTCTGAAATAAACAACTTATAGTACTCGTAATAGTGTTGCGTGCGTACGGGTTCGTAATAGATTGAATACACACAGGTCCGATGATACGTTAATAAAATTTATTTTATCAAAAGAAACATTTCAGAGTTCTGGAGCTTTCCACAAAAATACTGGTGCAGCTCTTCACAGTATCACACAGCACAATCAGTAATTATACTTTAAACTACTACACAACACAACAGAACAGTTAAACACAACAGAATGCCATGCGCATCTACAGTCATGTGCAGAGACCACATATGGAAAAATCAGATTGATTGGAATTGCGCAATAAAAACATGTGCTAAAAAAAAGGGGGGGGACTTACAAGGTTATTGAAGTATAGTGTGTATTTTGTCGGACCTCCTTTATTTATAATCACTGCTGCATGCTTTTAGGCATGCTATGAACAAGAGACTAGCAGTAAGCTTGAGAAATCTCTGTACACTACACATGCTTTATTGCTTCAACAAGCTCTGTAGCACTGGATAGTAGCTTCTCTGCGACTTTATTTTTCACAATACACCACAGATTCTCTATGGGATTTAAATCTGGGCTATTACCTGGCCCATCAAGCACTTGGATTTGAGTAGCTCTCAGATGGTCCTTAAACTTCCTTGCTCTATGACACGGAGCCCAAACATGAATGAAAATTGAACATCTGTGAACATCCAAGTGAAGCTTCAACTTGTCACGTAACAAATTAAGGTATCGACTGCCGTTCATCGTGGTTTTAGCTGGCAGGAAATATACAGCAGCACTACCAGATACAGACATTGCACCCCATATCATCTGGCTTGGAGGGTGTTTCACTGTTGAAATCATATATCTGTCATCATATCTTTTTCCAAATGGGCGGCGAATACTTTTGGTATGTGTAGAAGATTGCTGCACACTTGACTCATCGGAAAATAACACTGTACTCCACTACTGGTCGGTCCAATTCTGATATATTCTGGCGAAAGTCAGTCGTTCCTTTTTCATATTTTGAGTAAGTCGAGGTTTCCTTGCAGGTTTATGGGAAAATAAACCATAATCTTTAGTCAAACGTCTTGAAATAGTACTCGAACTGACACTGGTACCCTTTGCAGCCAGAGCAGCTTTAATTTTATTGCAGGAGGTTATTGGACATCGAGTAATCAACCTTCTTATCACACGATCATGATGTGCATAAGTTTTTCTTGGGTGACATTTCTCTTAAGATCCGTATAATTTCCCGAAATTTTAAATTTACCGATAGATTGACGCACGCCTGTCTTGCTGACATTTACCTTCAAACTTTTTTTTTCCTTCAAACTTTTTAGTTTACTTTTTAAGTTTATAATGTGCAATAATTTAATAGGTTACATCTTTCCTCCATGCAGGACCAACGATTTTACAAAAGCCCCATAAATATATGACAGTTGTGTCAGGATTAGCACCCGCATGTAGACATTTAGCAAGTCCAGAAAATCCACGGCAGTTAATTTTTCAGGCAGATCCTATCTTTACTTTATCTAACACAAGTTTCTGTCTATTCTAACAGCGATTCTTAACAGTCTTGCTTCTTTGCTTAATTTTAAGTAGTTCCTAACAGGATACTCTTTCCCCGTACAACAATATCCAAGCTTACATGTAGACTTTATGAGGCTCTTAGCCGTCTATTTAGCTGCGTTCCCGGAGCAGGGTGGAGCAGAGAGTAGATGGTTTCTGTCAGGAAGATATCACATTGTGAGGCTATAAGGCCAGGTCAGTGGTCTTCCTTGGTGGCGCTCACTCACTCACTCACCTTCAAACTTATTTCACGTTCAGAAGAGCCAACTTCATGCAGGGATACTATTTTTGCCCTTTTTCAATAGTAAGTGAGGGTTTTTTTACCAATTACATGAATTATACAACAGCATTGTGTACGCAAAATTCAATAAGAACTACTGATAAAAGAGTTTACGTTGTATTTATAGCAGTAGAAAGTGTTTGATGCAATCAACGCACGAGATAACGCAATCACAAGCTAAAATGGTGCAGTCTGTTAAAATACAGGAAAACGGCTACTGGTCTTAAACTTTTGCACGTAACCGTAGAAGGCAAAGCTTTCCGAAACTAACAAGCACAAAAGCAACTAAAGGCAGATTGTCTTTCCAGCCTTATATAGTTTTCAGCCGGCCGCCGAGATATTTCTAGTATTTTCTGCTTCTCGAAATTAATGTAAGGTATATGAGGGCCAGATACGGTTACAGCTCATATAGTGACCAACTGTATTTATTCAATTAAAACACCTATTACTTAGATACAGAGATTGGACCCAAATGTCACCAAATGGTCACGTTTGGACATCGAGTGATCATCCTTCTTATCACACACACATTATACAGTTTTCAGCCGACCGCCGAGATATTTCTAGTACTTTCTGCTTCTCGAAATTAATGGAAGATATATGAGGGCCAGATACGGTTATAGCTAATATATTACATTTATTCAATTAAAATATCTATTACTTAGATACAGGAACCTGACCAAAATGTCACCAAATGGTCACGAAGTTTGGTGATTTAGCGCCAATTTAGCGAGCTATTTACTCAAAGTTAAGCAGACTTAACTTTAGCTCTTTAGCTATTTACTCAAAGCTAAGCAGACTTGCCCCTGTATTCTTATTTTTTTTGGCGAGAGCATCCGCCCTCTATATTTTCATGTTACATTATACAGAAAAATATAACACTTTCATATATAATTTTACTAAAATTATCCGTATATGTACAAAATTCGTAACAATACTTTAAATTCACACTCACGATTATTTTCAACTTCTTCTCTATTACTTTGCTTTGAATACGCAGAACTTAACTAGGAATGCTATTCTTTCCTATTTTATTTTGCTGGACATATTAGTAATCGATAAGAGGTTAATGTTAATCTAACAATGGAAGAATGATTCTTCAAATAACTTTATCTCATTTGAATTACTTTCATTATAAATATCTTTCTTCGGTACATTAAAAATACCCGAATAAATTGTCGTATAGTCATAAACGTTAACCTCACAGTTTGAAGAAATTTCATCATTGGTGATTATCAGACTTTTAAAAGGATCACAGTCTTAATGCTTGAATATTATGGTTCAATTATACTTTACAATCACTTATATTTTCTGTCGTTTTTGGTGGTAATAGCATTTTTCTTCATGCTGTGATCAAAACGTCATTTTTTGAAAATTTCACATATCACTGAGTATAATAAAACACATTGATATAGGTAAATAAAAAGAAAATAACAAGTGAATAATTTAATAATAATGCTAAATTAAAAAACAGAGAAAAGTTTTTTGTTGCCGACCATGTGGAATGTGATAACCTCTGATATTCCAAATAACATGGATTCATCCCAAGAGTAAGATTATCTATGACGGTTTATAGTATTTGTTCCACTTCGCAGAACAGATAAATTTTTAGCTCATATAGGTTTCGAGAAGGATCATGAATAGAAATTAAACGTTTTCCAAGCATGTTTCATACATGCTCCATGGTCATCAAGTCGGATGAATTTTAAGCTATTCTATAAAAAGCAAGTTTTCAGTTCTAAGTCCTTGTCAGCAATGCGAGCCCTGAGAATTCCTGCATTATCGTTTATGCTGGAGTCCTCAAGGCATCAAGACCATGGCCGTAAGAAATTGCCCTCAAAAACTGATATCAAGAGTCATGGTCGCAAGGAATGGGTGAGTAGAATTGAACAAGAATATGATTTCTTGTTCAGCAACGCGAGCCCTGAAAATTCCTGTATTATCGTCCATGCGGGAGTCTTCATGGCATCAAGACCATGGCCGTAAAAAATTGGCCTTGATGTCCTCAAAAACTGATATCAAGATTCATGGCCGTAAGAAATAGGTGGGTACACTGAACAAGAATATAATTTCTGCACTGCAGAGCAGTTGCAGTGCCGTGAAGAAAAATGTGACAGTCAGTATTACCACCAATCATATTCTTCCTTTCACAAACCACTGAGGCTCCGCCTCTATATGCGGGTATTTCGCGGATTTTGCTGACTTAATAATTAGTTCAAGGTTTTCTTCAGCCAATAACCGTCGGGAATCAGCAAGTTAGACCGAACGAAGACTCATCTATACACACCACATAATATCACTGCTGGTAGAGTCCAGTTGAGGTGATCTCGAGACCACGGCCGTTCTGTGGGAGAGCGCAAACCACTCACTGATTGTCTTGCAACAGCTGCATGTAGCTATCTGTAGACAGTTTGCAGTGATAGAGCTCTTCTCGTTCTTGTTGGTAAATTTCAAAATGCAGTTTTAAAAATTGATAAAGATCGATATATGCAATGAAAATATAAAATACTGCAGTAATACTACTACTACAGTACTACACTACACAAATAGTACACATTTTATGTGATAATAAATACGCTGAGTGACTCGGCTAGTTTAACGTCAGTTCAAATCATAGCGAATGAATTGATTGCAAGGGAAATTTTATGATTTTTTTCCCTATGAATAACATGAATACGAGACTTTACTTTAGAAAAAAACAGACGTCTATTTTTTTTCCATCCCCAGATGTTTTGAGCTCTTTCTCCCGATAATAAAAATGCTGCAAATCTTTCACCTGCCTTAATTGCATTTTGGACACACTGCCACTTACATTTTTTTCGTCTTACACTAGACCAGAAATCTGAAAGTTTTTTCTTATAATCCCATGATATGTGATTGAGGCTTTAATTTTCTTTTCTTTTTTTTTCCCTGATTAATTATTTTATGAAACATTCAAGAATTCACTTTGAAATATGTTACCTAATTCCTTTTCATAATAAGCATTTTCAATTGTTGCGGAAAGGACTTTTTTCTATTTTAACTCATCATTTGCAGTTTTGTTTAAGGTTTCATGTTCTTTTTCAAATATCAGAAATCACACTTTTTAGTTATAAATATTCTATCCCACTGCCTTCTTTAAAATCTGTTAATTTCAAGTTAATTTTGCGGATACTTTGCGGTAACAGGCTAAGTTTAGAGATATCTTCTTGAATTTTTCTATTAAGGTAATTGAGGAGTCTTTTTATCATTAATATGGCGGGTGATATGCCAACGTTTCCTGCATCTGTTCCCTTCCTTGATTAAATCTTTAATTTCTTCTGGGAGACCGTAGGGTTTTTTCTGCTTACATATGTACGTGGAGTTGTTAATTGCATACTGAATTTTAAAATTAAGTTTGATAATTTCGTGCTCAATTTCACAGCTATGCTCAAAAGTAGCTCTGCTAGGAACGTTCTGAAGTTGATCTGTTACGAGATTCCAGTTAACCTTAGCTGAAGGGGAATAGCGAAACATTTAATAAGATTTTATAAGAGATAATTTATAATAAGATTTAATAACATTTAATAAGCTATTTTATAGATGAATATACATTTAGACTAACATGGGAACATGATGTATCTTGTGCATATTTGTAAAGCGAAAAAGTGCATAACGTAATTCTGTAATGGTATTTAATGCTTTTAATTAACTATATCATAAATTAAATACATTTTTATTTAAATAAATTAGCTTCAAAAGGGAAAAACAAAATTATAGTCTTAAGCCTGTATTGCTTTTAAATAGCTTAATTTATTCATCAGTAGCAGACAGATTAAATGTGAAAGATAAATATCTTCCTTTTTTCCGAATAGCAACAGACTTGAATGAAAAATGAAACAATGCATTAAAGTGAAAAATATGCATTTATATACTGTAACATACTCTGAGGGTAAAGAATTTCCTTATAATTAGCTTCAAAGACTGCAGTTTTGCACAAGAAAATTTGTGTTATATTTTCTTGACTCAAAAGTATCGAAAGAAAAGAGTTCTTAAAGCGGCGGCAGAGCCTGAGAGAGAGAAAGTTTATTTTTGATAACTAACGCGCTTTCATTGTTTATGTTATTTCATTTATAAAAGTTTAGCCATTAAATTCAATTTAATAGAATCTTTTTTATCTACTGTATTTTTCATCAAAATTCTTCTAAAGTTCACACAAGTGCAAACATTCTTTATACTGAGAAACTGAGGTAGCATTTTCAATGAAACTATAAAGTACTTCTTCCTCCTTCCTAGGATGCCTTCGTGGTGTGGTGGTCTGCACGCTGGGTGCGTATTTCAGCGGTCCGTGGTTCGATTCCCGGCGAAGGCGTTGCTTATTTTTCAATCTCTCTTGCTTCTAAAAAATCCTAATATCTCTACAGTGGCACCCGAACTAAAAGGTGGTGGACGATGATTCTCCACGCTCAGGATTTTGCGATTGTGTTCCCCAAACACTCCAGTCGATCTTTAAAAGGGGGTATATAAGGTATTTCTCCCGCCTTCTTGGCATGCCTTCGTCGTGGGGTGATCTGCACGCTGGGCGCGTATTCCAGAGGCCGTGGTTCGATTCCCGGCGAAGGCATTACTCCTTTTTCAATCTCTCATGCTTCCAAAAAATCCTAATGTCCCTACAAAACATTGATATTTTTAGAACCATTTAGAACTTTTTCGATGTGAAAACTGAAGAATTTCTCAGTGCTCTCGCCGGGACTCGAATTCCTTGCCTAACGAACACGCGTCGAATGTGCTTCCAGTTACACCACGAAGACATGCAGAAAGGAGAGTGAAAGTACCCTATATACTGCCCCTCTATAAAGGGCAATTGGGGATTAAAGGACCAAGTCGGTAAGGTCCTCGTGGTAATGAATTATTTTCCATTACCTGGGGCCACTTCTAGAATTTTAGAATTTTCCGATGTCTGGAAACTGAAGAAATCCGCAATGCCCTCGCTGGGATTAGGACTCCGGATCTTCAGAATACGCGTCGAGCGTGCGTACAGTTACACTACGAAGGAAGGAGAGATGCAGAAAGGAGAGAGAAAGTACCTTATTTACTCCCCCTTTTAAATGGCGACTGGGGTTTTTAGGGGACCCAATCGCCAAATCCTGGGTGTGGAGATTCATTATCCACCACCCTTTTAGTTCGGGCGCCACTGTAGAGTCAATAGGTATTTTTGGAAGCAGGCAAAATGAAAAATTAGCAACACCTCCGCCGGGAATCGAACCACGGACCTCTGGAATACGCGCCTAGCGTGCAGACCACCACACCACGAAGGCATGCCAAGAAGGCGGTAGAAATATCTTATAATATATTTTTGAGAAACACTGAGAGTTAAAGATTGGAAGACTTTCCTTGCGAGACCTTCAACGTGATTATTCTGCCCATCAATCACAATTTAAGTGACAAAATAGATTTGGGGGGGGGAATACTGAAGATATTGTTTCACTAAAAGAGAAAAAAATGTAAAAATATGCCTGAAAAGTGAAGTGATAATTTTGTACAAATTATTTTTCTATAACGGGTCATTTTGACTTAATTTTCGATAAAATCTTCGTATTATCACCTACACTACTTATAATTCGCATTGTTTTCTTACTTATGGGAAATTACTGTAAACTTAATAATGCTATACTTTAAAATAAAAACTTATTAAATGTGAACATATTTTATATATATTTAACTACGTTGTATGTAAGGAGTTGCAATTGTCTTTTTGCCTCATGTGAAGGAATATTTAAGTATGTCTTCAGAAATCTTAGACAAAGAAAAAACAGCTAAAACTCCTTGCAAACAATTCATTCGTTGAAAATCGAATCAGCAGTTTCCAGGAATCTTAACCTCTAGGCCACTGATGAGGCGATCAATTAAAAAAAAATCATATGCTCCAGAATTTAAGAACGAGAAAGATGTATGTAGCTACTAAATGTAATCTCTATTACAATTAAGTGTTGATTAATATGTATGTTTGTAGTATGTATGTAATGATTACGTAATTAATATGAATAGAAACAACGTTCTTTTAAAATTCCTCCAAAAAGGGTATCTTCATTCAGAAATTATCAATTAAACAAACGAAATCTGGCTATAACGCACTCAAGATATGAAATTTTCTGGTATTTAAGCTGGTGTTGCTGAAAACCAGATATAAAGAGTGTAATCTCTAAATTTGTTTGAGCTGAAATTATTGACAAAAAAATTTTACAGTCTACTAGAATCGAAAGTAAGAAGAAAGACGAAGAGTCGGAAATAGCTTAAGGGGGCGGAGGGCGAAAACAAAAAAAAACAAAAACAAAAAAAAAAAAAAAAAGGAAAAGAAAGAGACATTCAAATTAAAAATTGGTGGAAGTTTAAGAAGTTAATGATAGAGATTTTCAGAGAGCCCATTCTCAGTATTCAATTCCGGGTCGAACTACTAGTTTTCAGCTACTTAGCTACTCGAAGGCTTCACCCCATAATGTGGATTCTGTTTTGAAATTATGCAATTATCATATATTAAATTTTACATAAAATAAGAAACAGCTGAATATATAGTTTTTTTTTTTTAAATTATGAAACAAACATATACTTGATATTGTTTGACGTATATTTCCATACTTATTAGCAGAAAGAGCGTTACCCCAAAAGGGCTATTAATTTCGTTTTGATATTTTGCGTTGGTTCACTATAAATGTAAGTTTACTGTTCAAATTGTTGCCACCAAATATTAGAGCCCTGTTAGTTTATTTAAAGAAATATTAGTTTTATTTAAAGAAATTAAATAATGAAAAATCTGCATGAATGTATGTATGTTTCTCGCATTGGGATGAAACAACGGTACCTTAGAGCCATCAAAATTTAAATAACGTAATCTTACATAGAATATGGGCATGTTGAAGCCCTAATTTGAATTTGCAATTTGTTTTATGATATATTTCATGTTTTGTAAAACTTTAACGAATTTTTTTATTTACAAACTCAACGATTTAAAAGCGAGCAATGGCAATATCGTATAAAAAAAAAAAAAAAAAAAATCACTGCGGGCGAGACTATCAGAAATTCTAAAGCTAATGCTCATTTTAAAATTATTTTGCGATATTGCTGTTGAACTGAATTTTATGGTTAAAGTGCGAATAACGGTATTTAATAAATAAAGGTAACACACAAAACGTTTAAAAAAAAACCTCTGAACGCTTTCAGATTTTTTTTTAGTAGTGTTTATTTTATTAATGCTTACGATGTGCAACAGCGGATTTATGACGTAAAGGAACACACATTTGAAACACATTCTCATTTGAACGTTTTGGGGGGCCTAAAGGTCTTAAGGAACGGAATGTTTATTGTTTTTACGCACGGAATGTTTATTATTTTTTAATACATAATTAGCGATGTGAGGCCATCTGAATCTCAGTGTGTCTTCTCGCTCTGGTTTGTATTTGCAGCTTATTGTTTTTTTACTTCCTCTTTACAGAATTTGTTACCTTAAATATATAAAATCAGGTTTTTGAAGTTTTCTATTAAATAGTCTAGTACGCAGTTTCTACAGTCTACGTTAATATTCATTTTTTTTTTTTTTTTTTTTTTTTTTTTTTTTTTTTGCATTAGAAAACTCTTGAACTTGCACAATGCTGGTAACCTTATGAAGTGAACTGACTTCCTGTACCACTCCAGCTATATGACACTGGAGAACTGCATTTATACGCATGAACTTGTGTTAGTTCATCAACGAACATTTAGGCAAATGTCAAGCATTACCGTAACCAATGGGAAAAAGATGACTAACAAAAGACGAAATGTCAAGAATGCTCCAGGAAGCCAAGAATTACGAAAGAGAAGATCGAGAACAGAGGGGAAAGAATAGAACCCGGAAATTCTCAAGAATGTTCCGTGTATTCTGTGAAACAAGCTGTAAATTCTGCTCCAGGCGATAAACTTTCTTCTAACAAGGAGTTAAAAGTAAATGATAGCATGAATGTTTTCCCATCTTAATGTCATCTTACAAAGGTGTCGTTGAATATAGGATAACAATACTTTGACAAGAAAAGAAGTCGTAGTTCTTCGAAGAGGCAGTAGTCAAACGTTTTATGTTTTGTTGGATGCTGCTGCGTTTTTGAAATCATCACTTTTAGAATAAAAGAAGTGTGAAACATGAGATAATATGCCATTACAATAACTGATATTGTAAATGCATTTATTCTGGTATTTTATTAGGCTTAGTTTTGAAATACTTCTCTTTTGTTTTGATATTTGGTACTGGTTTGAAATCCGAATATGGGTAATCAGAATCATTATTTAGAGGACGTCTTTGTATAAGGTTTCATCGTAGCAGCTTTTTCTTCAGGTCAGTCCAAACGTTTTTCATAATTTGTTTTTAAAATTAAATATTGTAGTACGAAAATGATTCAACGGAAATCATTAGTTTAAAAAATATAAAAAATTTCTTTATTTTGTTAAAAAATAAAGTAAGCTTACTTTTTATTGCATTTACTTTGCATAGCTTAAAAAAAGTGTTTGCTTTTTTTATCGGCTTTAAAGCTCCGAGAAAAAGAGATGCTTTATTTTCTTATTCTCCGTATGCCCCCGTAAGTCGTCAACTGGTTGGTGAATTTGTGAATTGATGAAGAACAATTGTTTTGATTTATAGATTCTCCTGTGTACTCAGTACCATCCGTTTTATTACATTATGCTTTTCGATATTTTGAGGCCCGGTGGCGCAGTGGCTAGGGCTTCGCGCAGCAGCACCACATGTTCGGAATTCGATTCCCGGGCTGGGCAAGGTCGACTCAGCCTTTCATTCCTTGGGTAAATAAAATGAGTACCAAGTACCAAGTTCGCTTGGGGACTAAACACTGGGGGTCCTGCGACAATCTGATCACTTGTTCAGGGCATATGCTTACGCACCCCGGGGCCCACGGTCAAGAAAGCAGATTTCGGGCACTGCAGGCCTTGGCCCATTAGGGCTGTTACGCCTCTGTGTTTAGTTGTTTTCCATTATTTTAGGACATGCACATTTATCTGAGATATTTACACCAGTCAACAACTGTACTTGAACGGTGATCGCAATTCTTCTTCACGGAACTTCACTACGTATTGCCCAGTAATAAATAAAGCGAACAGCTGGTAGTAAAGGAGATAATATGGTCGTCTGGAAAACAATCTCTGATCCCTCTTCGAATACTTTGCTTCCAGATTTTAACATTGCATTTTCACAAAATTTGCCCCTTTAGGAAATATTCAACTACATAGAATGCGAATTTTTGTATCCTTTATTGTTGAAAAAAGACACTATATCTGAACCCAACGTTTTCTCTTACATCAAGGGGAAATTACACTATTCAGCAAAATGAACTATTGAACGTAAAATATGTAAATTCGAGTGTATTCGTCACGTGTGTAGATCTCGCATGCGTTTGTTGGCTGCTGTTGCATGCAAACTCAAAAATACGAGATGATAAACAAGGTAATTTTATCAAATACTAAAACAAGGGGTGTGGATAATCAAAAAGTACCAGTATCGCCAATTGTAGGCCAAAAGAAGAAAAGAAAAGGCTTTTAAATAATAAAATTAAAAAAAAGAACTTTATTTTCAAAAATGTAAATTCTTACTTAAAAGAGTTGTAATTCATTTTCAGGTGGGCATAAATTGGCAATAGCAGCTAAATATGGCATCTACTGCTAGAGCCGTGCCTACCTATTTTTTCATCTGAGGCAAAGCGGTAAATTTACGCCCCTGTACACAATTCAATATTATTTATTTACCTATTTGTGCGGGGGGATAATATTAAATGATGTTTGAAAACATAACATTATACAAACACGCGCAATATATTGTTGCGTTTTTTTATTCCTCTGACACCAGTTATTGCGTTTTGCTTCTCCCCTTCACGTTCGTACGGGGTTCGTGTGGATTTGGAGTGAATAATGACGACACTTGATGAAGTATCGAAACACTCTTTATTTGCCAGTATTGTCAGGACAGTTCCAAAACACGTTTTATAGTCGTCGATGAACTACTATAAACACGCTGACACGATCAGCGACACAGCCTTCAGGTTATCAGGCTATCACGGTGGAGACAGCTTAACTGCAAAGCACCAGAGTACAGCTCCCCACTATGCTCGGTCATTCTCGGAACTCTACGTACTCTCGAGACTCTCCACTCTACAACTCGCGATGCACTCGACAACACACAGAGCACGGCTCCCGACTCTTCGGTTCAGTCGTTCCTGGAGCTCAACACGCTCTCTCGACGATGCACTAACTATGATACACCAAGAGACTCCTTCGGTGAACTCAACGACCCACTCGGCACTCGCTGCCCGGCTCTCAACTCCATCGACTCCGCAGCGATTGACTTGCTAGACGAGACACCAACTCGATACTAACTAACTCGCACTCTAGACGAGGCACAAACACTGACTGCGAACCAACAGGGTTTATATAGTGTTCGGCTTGTGTTCGAGACATTCTGAGCTAAACCGGTAAGAATTCGTCCCAGAAAGTTCTCTATCCGTCCATGGTATATCGCCAATTTTGTCGCCAAATGGGCGATTTCTCACCAAATATGGCAACCCTGCCGTCCCTTGCCGTTTTATGGAAACCCTAAAACTGCTTTGCGGGGAAGCCATCTTACCGCGCCTGTATATTTCGTAACAATATATAACAAACTATATTTATATATATTTTATGCTTATTAAAAGTAACTATTTCAGGTAAAGATACAATAACTCTTACAGTAATATTTAATTATAACTTTATATATTCCACAAAGTGAAACATATATAATGATTAACAATTTTGAAATGGAAAACATTAAAAATATGATTTTTAAAAAATGGCAGGTAACATTAAGTAGTATAAATAAAACATCTGCTCGAAAATTATGACATAAACATTTCAAGCGTATTTATAATTTAATATTTCTTGCTTTTAAAGAAGCAAATCATCAATAATTTTTTTCAAAATCTATTTGATTACTTGTTTCATGTTCTATAGACAGAATGGCCATGTTTGAAAGTTTTTCTTGGCCTAGTGAAGATCTTATATAGTTCTTTTTATTATTTTAAGCTTGCTAAAGCTTCTTTCGCCACTAGCTACAGTAAATGGCAACGTTAAAAAAGTTCTTAACGCTGCTTCCAAATTCGGACAGGAATGAATTAAATTATAATCGTGAAGTATTTTTAAACGTTCTAAGCTTGTATCTGCTTTTATGTCCGGAATTATTAAAATAGCATAGTTTTTTAAAACTAGATAATTCTGACTGAATTTTTTCAGGGTTCATATCATTCGGATATTTAAGTGCTAAGTTTGATTTATTAACTTTTCGTTTTCGTTTCTCTTCAAATTTTGATGATATATTCATTTCTAAAGATGAAGTTTTACATTTTTCAAAAATGCATCGAGAAATATTTTCTCTCATTTCGTGTAATGAAAGAGATAGTGCGGCTTTATAGACAGTTATACTCGTAGTTTTTGAATGCAAGGCTTTATTTATTCTTTCGATTTCTTGCAGTATTAAATTCCACGCTGAAAACAAACATACGAATTTAAAATTTATTTGTTTCAAAATGCTGTTATTTTCAGCCCATTACAAAGATCTGTGATTTAATGCCATATCTTTCAATAATCTATGTACTTCAGTTATTTGTAGATCTAATTCTTTAATAATGTTTGCTCTTGATGACCACTGTGTATTCGTATGACATTTTAATGTTGTTTTCAAAACGGACATAAGTGCATCTCATCTACTCGTTGAAGACACAAAAAAATTATAAATCCTCAGTACAGTGCCAAAAAATATTAACATACTTGAATTTGTTGAAGCGGCATTTAAATTTAAGCTACGAGGTGAACAAGGAATATATGTAGCTTGATCATTCTTTGGCAAATAATGGCTTGCATGCCTTTGTACAATCCAGCCACACTGGCCCCGTAATCATAACCTTGGCCTCGAACATTTTGAATGTCGGGGCCATCCTTTTGTAACTTATAAATAATTTCATTTGCTAAACCACTATAGTGGTTTAGCAAATGAAATTATTAAATATAACCACTATAGTGCTAAACCACTATAGTGGTTTAGCAATTCTTCAATAAATATGGATTTGCCTTTTATGTACAGGCATAAGATAGGCAATATTTCTATCATAATGGCTTATTAATTCAATCAAATTTAGGAACATTCCTGCACTTGAACTGCCAATAATTTCATGCATACCTCTAATAGGTAAATTGTGTTTTGCACAAAACAAAATGATGTCTAAGATATGCCGCCACTTTTCGTTTTTTGATTCTACTGCTTTGTGCAGGGAATTATCTATGAAACCACCTACTTTAAATTTTTTTTAAAGCATTTCCATTGAAGATAAGCATCACGATGAAACATAGAATTTTCGTCATCGAAATTCGGTTTAAGTTTTTCCAATCTTTGAAACTTATTTTTGGATTGAAAATAGTAGAATCTGTCTATTTTTTATTAAAAAGAATGCATAGAAAACATAATAACGACAGAGATCTTTTTGAATAAAT
Source organism: Stegodyphus dumicola (assembly GCF_044657685.1). NCBI lineage: Eukaryota > Metazoa > Arthropoda > Arachnida > Araneae > Eresidae > Stegodyphus > Stegodyphus dumicola. The sequence continues at coordinate 182,300,066 of NC_140768.1, forward strand.
AGGCCAGTTGCGATGTATTACCTCCCCATTAGAACACTTCTTAAAAAAAAGCATTCTTTGGAAAATCTTCTGCCATCCTCTGAAGTAGATTCCCTGAAATCAGCCTCTTGTCCATGTTCTATTAAGAAAAATTTTATTTTGTCTGAAATTGTTCGCCATGATGGAGAATCATTGAAGTTAATTAGTTTAATGGTTACTTTATCCTCCTCGTTTCCAGAAATTTCAATTACTTGTTTGCTTTTATTTGAATCAAAGTTGCTATATTCTCCAAATTCAACTACATTTTCTTCTGTTATTACTTTTTTTTTGGTGAATTACTTATTTCATTTGAATTTCCGCATTTCGCCAGCCAGTCTTGTAACTGTAAAGCGCAGCTTTGATAAAAGTAATTTCTTAATTTTTCTTTCTTATGTATTCAGCACCACTGGAGGGTTTCGATGCCATCTGCGAAAAATTCGATTTTTGAATGATTTTGATTAAGAAATTATCTGAATTTTACTTTTTGTCATAACAAAGTTAATAAAAATTTATGGTACTTTTCCGTTTGGCAGGCGCAATTTTTGATTTCGTCGGCGCAAGCGATAAAGCCGCCGAAAATGGTACAACCGATGCCAAACACAATATCCTCGTTGATACCATTTCACGCCACATTTCAAAACAAGTCGCTGCTATTTCTTATCATACAGCTACATAGAATTGTTTTAATTATAATACGTAAATAATTCTTGTATTTAAACTCGTATTCCATATTAAGATTTAACTTGAAATTAATGTAGATAATTACTGAGAGAATCAGATTTTTGTAGCGTAATTTACGTGAGATGAGATCTTTTGGGATCATTTGATATGAACCGGCTAATCAAGATGTTGTGCGATAAAAGTATAGTAAATTCTTACATTAACGTCTTTTTACAAATATGTCAAGAATGGATGAAAAACCAATGAAAATTTGGGATTTGCCCAGGACAGAGGAAGAATCTGTTAGATTCTTTCAGGCGAAAGGCGTTTTGCCTAACATTGCTATTTGTAATAATAATCATGAAATGAAATTATATTTCGGAGACGTAATTCAATGGCGCTGCAATCTTTCAACTTGCCACAGTAAAAGAAGTATACGGAAAGACACATGGTTTGAATCATCGAGGAGTTTCTTGAAGTGTGTAAGATTTATTTATGGTTGGAGTGAAGAAAAGGGTGTGAAAAGCAGTTGGAAATCAGTCACGGAACAGTTGTGGATTGGAATAACTACATGCGAGAGGTGTGTGTGGATTCTTTACTTAAACGTCAACAACGCATAATAGGAGGATCTGGTATGATCGTTGAAGTGGATGAAAGTATGTTCACGAAGCGCAAAAACTTTTTTTCACAGATTTTACCACAAAAGTGGATGTTTGGTGGAGTTTGTCATTAAACAAACGAATGTTTCCTTGTGAAAGTGCCAAACCGATCCATGACTGTTATATTAGAGGTAATAAAGGAAAATATCGAAAAAGAAACCACGATATATTCCGATTCATGGAAATCATATTGCACTGAAAAACTGGAAGAGGAAAGTTTTGAACATTTCAAAATGAACCATAAATACAATTTTGTAGATCCGGAAACTGGAACGCACGCACAAAAAATAGAAAGATTATGGGGTAGCGCCAAATGGCGGAATAAGAAACACAGAGGAACGGCACGTCACCATCTGGAAAGTTACCTCGCCGAATTTATGTGGCGAAAGACCAATTTGAAAAAAATTTAAACCATATTAAAATATTAATGCCTCCAAAATAAAAAAGAATTCTTAAAACTAACATTTGTTAACATTTTTAGTGCGTATACTGTGTATTGTCGCCAATAAAGCCTGTTTGGCGAGATTTGCTGCACCGACGAAACGGAAATGGCGAGGTTTGCGCCGGCGAAATGGAAAAGTACCAAATTTTATTGTTGAATGAAATTTACATAATGTTAAAATTGAAAAAATATAAAACAAAAGTATTAAGAAAATATTTAAAATATATTACCTCGCCATACACTTCTTTCGACGTTAACATTTCATATTTCTGTTTGACTATGAATGAGATTCTCTTTTGAAACTTGATATTTTCAGTGAGAAAAACATACTTTCAAATTCAGTTCATTTCAACGTCAGTAAAATTTGTCGTTAGGAAATGGTCTCAGCAAACAGAGAACAACGGATTGCCATACTTTAAAAAAATCATTCACAATTCTTACTTTGAAAACAACAATATAGTAATAAGAAATAAGAATTTAACTGAGCGTACTAAGCAAGTACTAGTTCTGTAAAAAATTGTGAAGTTTAGGTTGTTATGAAACAAAAAATATCACAAACGAGCTATGGTTTCGTTATATAAAGTTTGCAATGTTGTTTTACCACAGTTATGTTATTTTAATGCATCAAAATCCCTTACAATTCTTAATTTAAATTACTAATCCTCTGTGCATTACAATATTAATGAAAATAGAGTATGTTTATTATACTGAAACCATTTCGCATTTCTAAAATTATACGAACATGTTTCCATCATTGATTGAAATTCTCTTAATGTACAATGAATTTTATAGTTCTTTCATTTTCTTACCTTTAACCCTGCAACTGCAACGTGGGGGTAGAAATACTTATTGACTTTTAAAGATTAAAACTTATTGTAAAATGTGCTACAAATTCATGTGTATGAGTCATATGTCCTCTATATGCGCAGAGTGTCTTCAGCCTCAAGTGACAGATGGCGAAATTGAGTAATCAGGTTTGGAAGGTGTAAGTTTTTTAAAAAAAGGTTTTTTGTTCATTTATGCATGTTATAATACGATTTTAATTGGGTTATTCACATTTAGTTCACATTAAAGTTTTGAAAAAATGTTTTAGAGCAATGGCGTTATGTTATTCTGTCCTCAAATACAAATTTGGCAAGCTTTTATTATGGGGGTGTAGGGACATTCCACGTTACAGCTTACGAGGGAATTGTCTACGTTACAGCTGCAGGGTTAACGCAGTTCCACAAATAATCCTTTTCGGTATGTTAAGTAAAATTGCGACTTTCATTTTAAGCATTTAAAGAGATATTTTTGATCGCGGAAATTCTTCTTAACAACTACTAAGTAATAATTTCTACATTTCTGGTCTTTCCATTAAACTTCGCATTCAGAAGTGGCCGAGGGAAAACATAGGCAACACTGCATTTACTCTTCTGTACCTTGAATGCCAGACAGTTCTATAAGAGCATCCGGTTTAATCCTAGTATCCGGCGCACAAGGGATTTGGCTACTTTTGGCGACTTTATGATGAGCAGTAAACGGGACATATACGATAAGAAGTTAAACGGGTCATTTTGGTGTTGGCGATAATTTTCAAAATCGCGCCAAGGCTGCACCGGATACTAGGATTTTACCAAACTCCACGAAAGCATCGCTTCTAAATTATATAGTGTTGCGAGCATCATTATAATATATTAATCAATGAAATCAATATTTAATATTCACAGAATCTTTCATCAGTTAAACTATCCACCCCCGACGAAAAGTTTACTTGAGCAAAAATTTATATGCCATCTAATTTAAATATGCCAATCGTTTGGCTGTCAGACACCCTTTTCCCTAAAAATCTCGCAATATCTCGACAATAAAAGCTTAATTTTAAAATTAACAAGATTTAATGATACTTCATATTTTATCTTTACTTTTATTGCGCCTAATCAATTAACTCAAGAACTATGTGTTAAATTTCGCGAGGTGTTTATCATTAATTTTTATTCACAGCAACGAGTATTTCTGAATTTTTTAGCAAGAAGCATATCTTTTAAATATATTTTTATATCGATCCCGTTAGAGTCAAAGGAACAAAACAATTTTTTTAAAGATATTTGTTACATCAAAACCATTTAATTACATTAAAATTAGCCAGAACAGTTTGTTTTAAATCTTCCACAAAGTACTCAAAATTTTAAACCTCTTTTTTTTAGTTCTCTAAAACTGAAAAATTTATTTTATTGTTTCAATATAAACAATAGAATTATTAAAAAACATTTATCTCACCTTATATCTTTACATCCCAGTTGACAAAGAATGAACCAATTTGTTTAATCCTTCAGCATCTGCTTTAGAAATAACTTTAAATGAAGCAACCCATACAGTTCCCGCGCAACATGAGTGTGAATGCAAGCCAAAAACGTCGATTCATGCGCCTCGTTTATTGGAAAATTATATACAACAACAACAACAACAAAAAAAAAAAGTGCAATAACTAATAATACAGTACATTTCATTTTCAATCACCCTTGTTTATTTTTCGGATGCTATTCCAGAAGGCGTTTATGAAATTGCAAAACTCAGTAGTTATGTCGCCGTTCTATGATCAGTTAGTGGACTTTGGCAAGCTTGTTATGGCTAAATAAAGAGCTTAAGTCAAACTAATGAGAGACAGCAAAGAACAACTAATGTCGGCAGTATAATATTTTCTATGAAAGTTTGGTCTACACAATTCGTTACACAAAGTGTAATTAGTACCTTAAAACTACTTTCAATAACAAATTTTAGTGTTAGAAAATATTATATACACTACTGTGAAAGCTCATGTCTTTTTAGAATAAATTAATGCTATTAGTTTCTCTTTTATTTTTAGTTGGATTTTTTATAACACAAAATTCTTTTAATATTCACTGATGTATTCCGAAATTAGCAGTTAAAAATCATAAGTTTAAAATCAAAAGTTAAAAAAAAAAAATTCTTAATTTTTGATCGAATAGCTAATTCGGCGCCCCTTGTATTTGTTTACCCGAAGCAAGTGCCTCACCTGCCTCACCTTCGTCTCGGTCCTGTCTACGGCTTTTATATTGCCACCACCTGAATTCGACTAGGTATAACTGTAGGTTGCGCCAGTAATAGAATTTTGCTTTTTGTTAGTCCTCCACTGCGAGGAATTTTGTAGTCTGCTAATATTTTGCATATGAGCGCCAGTTCCCGGATCAGTAAAGTTGTAAATATGAAGGTATTTTGTCTCTCTGGCAGTTTTCACATTGCTTTCCATATGGCTTCTGCGGTATTATATAAATTCATTTTATGTCGGTTTTCACAATTCCACTGTGGTATAAAACACCCCTTTCCTGAAAAAAAATTTCACTTAATGTTAAATTGTATATATCCATCGTTTTGAATCAGGGAAAAAAATAATAACAATTAAGTTTTCCATGAACGAATGCACAACGATTTCACAGTTCTTACTTCTTGGCTTTAGTTTGATTTTTAACTCATGGGATACATGTCAACTTTATATAAAGATGTATGAAGGCAAGTGAACTAAAAAAATCCTGATGTCCACATGACTTCCTTGTACGAAATATTAAATTATACGAAATTTTCTTACATTTCATTTAAATGTATTGAATTAACAGTTAACAAATTTTGAATTAAATCTACTTTGTCGATAGCGCATAAACCACAATAAAAGAAATGCACTCCTTAAAGTTCACTATATTTATTTACCACAGCGACACTTCGGTGCTAGGTTGCCTTAATAGCGTTACATCTCATTCATTTTATAACTTAGGGTGCACATAAATTATATCACCTGATGAATTACCACATGCTCTATTCAAATACTATAATAAATCTAAAACGATGTATAAAGAAATTAAAAAAATAAAAAGGAAACAGTTTTTCACAGACGACTCAGCGCCGCTTACCTAATGCACATGCTCTACTAATTAATTTAGTTCTCACTTCGCGAAAAGGCACAAATACATAATTCAAAATATTTTAATTAAAATTTTAAAGCTATAGAAAAACATAAAACACCAAGTACAATTAAAACAATTTTTACAATTAGAGTTTGTACGCAAAAACAAGCTAATAACTTAAAAGATAATTTCAGAATGAATTAAGCGTAATTTAATTCGCAATAATAAAAGAAGACGTTTCTTTGTGGTTGCGAAGCTTAGTTTCTCTAGATTGGCAACAAATCCACTATTCTGCTACTATTCTACATTCAAATGTAAACAAATATGGCTGCAATGGCAACCAAAAATTAGGCCTAGCCGCACCTAAAAAACTTTTAAATTGTTGATAATTCCACAGCTATTGCATCTAGATTTATTAAAAGCATAAAAATCTTAACCCAAAAAGATAAGAACAACACAATTCAATCATTTTTAAAGCAAAAGATACACAACTTACAAACCTATAAGAATAAAGAAACTGAGATAACTGAGCCAAGTAACAGAATGGATATATACATATATACATATATTTTGGTGCGGCCGATTGCAACCAAAATGGGAGGTGCACATCTACATGTTATAGCAGTCATACAGACGCAATGAAAAACTCTCTTTAGAATTCCTTTTAAATCAGTTTTATAATTTTTATGGGCGGAAAAGACTCCTTTATTCTGTCCTTACGTACAGATCTCACACGAAAACATGGTTAAACTGCATTCGATAGCGAAAATGTATAGTTTCTTTGAAATATGATACCCGAAATTTTTCGCGATTATAATACTTCCTTTTTACTTCGTACAAAGAAGTAAAAATTAAATTCAAACTTAAAGCATTTGAGAAAATTATTATTATGAGAGAACGAAATGTGAACAAATTTTACTTGGTTTCGGGTTTGCAATGTCGTTTAATGATAAATGCAGCCAAACTTGGTAACTAATCGATGGTTGCTGGTAAAACTGACAAATGTCTAAAAATTTATTTATATTAATATATATTATTTTTACTTTAAAATCCATAAAAGGAGGTAGTCTATCACCGTTAGACGCCTCACAATAGTTAAAATGTGAACTATTTTAGAAGAATAGTAAAAATTCTGTAAAATGTACCATAGATTCAGAAAGCAAGGCATTTCGGCCACTGCAGAAGGTAAGTAATGCAGAAATTCTAGAAAAATAAACCCAACGGGAGGCGAGTGATAAAACCTCTACACACTCGTAGTTCGACCTATGTTTAAGTCCTGGGAAACGTTTGGGTGCACTAACGGTTTCGTTATGAATACTAGCCAGTTTCTCTTTAAAAAGTTGCTCATGAAAGTATTCTTTCTCTTAGACGTTTATACAATTTGCCATAATAAATTTTAGGTGCAGAAAACTATTCAATAATTAAGCTCCAGATAACAATTATTGATGTAAGTTCTTTTTTCAGAGTTTTTTTTTTTTTTTTTGTAAATAAATTATAATGATTTTCTAAATTCATTCCTTAAAATTGACATGTTTTTCAAATTTGCTACCATCTTATCACTTTTTAATTTTCTCAAACACGTTTGTTTACCTCAGGATTTAGTTTTAAAGGACGGACAACAACTCTAAGTTATTTTTTATCCCATTTAGCCGTATTTATGAATAGTAATTTGCGAAAAAAAATTTCTTTATTCGTCAACCATATACGAAGCACAGAATCTTAGAAAGCCATTGTCTAATCTATGGTTAGTAGCTCTCTAAACTATATATGCTCGATGATAATGAGAGGATAAATATATTTCCTCTTATATTTTGAAACGGAAGAGAGAAGAAAGAAAAACGCCACTGTGTGATTTCCTTTGTCTTGAATGTGTGTCGCTCGTTTTTTTGGCTCCTCAAATAAAAATGATAAAAATAATAAAAATAAAAATCCAGGTGCTGGACTCTTGGGCGCCTACCTTAACCACCTGTCAGAAGCAAAACTGTTATTTAGTGGGAGTACACGGATCGTGAGAACGGTTTCTCCTCATCTCCGCCGACTGGCGCCAGCCTGACCGCCAGATGGCGCGTGGCTGATTTCATCTCGTTGCTAAAAATGTCGGTTGGCGACGCAACTCTCAGACCAAACTTTTCTTTCCGCCACGTCTGGTCATTAATTTCTCCCGGAAAAGAAAAGAAGGGAATCGAATGCTTGATGTCCATATCGAGTAGTGGTGGGGGTGGGAAGCCTGTTTTATGATTTATTCTCTTTACATTCACGTGATATGGAAAGAATTTTTAAAATGTAGCTTCGGCTTTTTAAATAACATCGGTCTTCATATTTAGAACTGATTCATTTCGTTGGGTTCGAGAATCGGAAAATATGCTGGTATTTCATTCTCGTCGTACTTTCCTTCTCCTCTTAAAAGGAAACTTTCCGCTTGTTTTTATTACCGTAATATAGAACTTAGATATCATAAAATATCATTAATATGTAATAAAATATTATTTTTAAACTGTCAGAGATTCTTTCATCGGTCGACGACATATTGATTTATGCACGGAACTATCGTATTATTACTATATCGTTATCGGTTGACTCTAGACTTAAGTTTCAAATTTCTGTTATTATTGCTGCTATTATTATCCATATGAATATTAAATTAAGTCTGAAATGACCAAATTTTGTGAAATAAAATTTCGGGGATTCAAGGAGAGGTACTTTGATTGAAGCATAATTTTGATATTTCATGCAATTAATACTTTTAATTGTTTTTTTTTTCTTTTACCCATATGCTAGAGTCATTGGTTGTCATGCTACAGCCACCTAATCACATACGATAGTTTCAAACGATTTCGCGACTGAGCGGTAAAATCCCTGAACGCTGGTAGTTCCTACCTGAATTCGATTCTACTAAACCAATCTAAACGATTTCTGTCGTCGGTAAAGGTAATCATTTTATAGAATAAGACTATAGACGATGTTTGATACTAGTGCTTTCAGAAATTTTTTTCAACGCTTTTGGAGGTAGTCACCATGATAGATTTCACAATATTTATTACCAAATTAATGCTACGCTGTTGCAAGCGGTTCCAGTAATCAGAGTTCAATTATTAATATCACAGATTTTGAAACAGATCCAGCAGCAACTGCAATAAATAGTTTACACTAAAATGAAAAAAATCCATTTAAATGCTAGTCATCTGAATTACGTATAATTATCATGATACGTACTAATATTGTTAAAGAAGGGAAAGACATTAACTACTCGATAAAGGATTCGGAGAAGGATAGATATTAAGATAAAGTCTTTTCAAATGCAGTGGTTACTTAGTGTCTGATTTTCTGCTTTTCTACTTTGAATGTTCATGGAATTAGAACTGTTCTGCTAATGTAGTTATATTGCGCTTTTCCTTCTTCTTTTTCGTTCTGGCATTTTGCGTTGGCTCACTATAAACGGCGTTTCACTTTTCACATTGTTGCCACCAAATATTGTTGTCCTCATTATATTTAAGGAAATTAAATAATGAAGAATCTGCATGAATGTATGCATGTTTCTCGCACTGTGAAAAAACGTCATCAAATTTTGAAAAACGTAGTCCTCCACTCGAATATGGGCATCTGGAAGCCCAAATTTGGAATTTGTTTTATTATCTATTTCATATTTTGTAAAACTTTACAGAATTTTTGATTAATAAACTAAATGATCTTAAAGCGAGCAATGGCAACACTGTACGGGAGGGAAAAAAAAAAAAAAAAAACTCCAGCGCACGAGACCGTGTTTCGGAAATTCTAAAGATATGCTGTTTTTAAATTATTTTGTGATAAAACCTAAGAATATGGCTCATACTAACCCGCTTTCTATTACAAATTAAAGCTAATCAGCAATAATCAACACAACTGTCCAACAATCTAAATCAGCACGGGTTTTTCTGGTAAGCTGCCAAAGTTCTCTATCTAAACTTAGATTCTCGCACATTGTTTAAATTTAGTTAATTTTTATTTCTGGTGGAGTAGAACGGAAAAGAGCAGGAATGATTCAACATAAGAAATACCATATTAATTAAAATAAGTCTACATACTGAAATTTTCTCCTGTTCTTATTTGAGATAATAATAATACAGTATTCCTGCGCCAGGTTTTCGAGTTTCGATGTAGAATATTTTTTAGAATTTTGAGTTGAATTATTGTTGCATATATTTTCTTAATCATCAGATTAATAATCTCAGATTTTCCAACTTTTCATTATCAGATAGACCGAAAATTGCTTTTCAAAATGATTTTACTGAAAAATACTCCCATGACAGATCGAAGTTATGTCTATAGATCGAAGTTATGTCTATCAGTGCGGAATCATATGTAAGCAAAAATATATGTGAGCAAAAAAGTCGGAGAATTAAAAACGTGCCCGGAAATTAAATTAGTTTTCTATTTATTAATTAGTAGAAAGTCAGAGATGAGCTTATCAGATACATGGACTAGCTCTCAAATAACCGTGTTACCGAGAGGGTCTTTGAAATACATTTTCTGTGAAGGCTAAACATTTTTTAATTGAAGGAAGGAATGTGAAAAAAAATTATCTTATTTTTTGAAAATAATAAGTGAAAAATGTCTGATGTGTACACCCCATGACTTCCTTGCACGGAATATTAAATTACTCGCATTTTTCTTGCATTTCATTTAAACTTATTGAATTGAATTAAACGTACTTCGTCGATAGTGCAAAAACCACAATACAATAAATGCACTCTTTAAAATTCACTATATTTATTTACCAAAGCGACACTCTGGCGCTAAGTTCACTTAACAGCGTTATATTTTATTCAGTTTATAACTCAGAGTGCACAAAAGCTATATCATCTAAAGAATTACCACAAGTTCTATTCAAATATTATAATTAATCTAAAACAATGTATATAAGGAATTAGACAGATAAAAAAGAAAAAGTTGTAGGGAGATACATTTATACATACGCACGTACGGAGGTATGTACAGACGCCACGAAAAAATCTCTTCTGGATGCATTTTAAATCAGTTTTATATAAATCAGTTTATTCAGTTTAGATGATATAACTTTTGTGCAATAATTTTTTTGGGAAAAAGAGTCCTTTATTCTGTGCATATATACAGAATAAAGGACTCTTCATCCAAAAACATCCAAAAGCACCCAAAAACATCGTTAAATTGCATTCGATAGCGGTTAAAATGGATATTTTTGTTGAAGTATGGAACCTGGAATTTTTCGTGTTTACAATACTTCGTTTACTTCGTTCAAGGAAGTAAAAATAGTTAACCATTAGAGAAGAACTGGGCAAAACTGCAGTTAGCGATGCCTCGGCAATTAACGAAGAGAGAAGATGAATTGCGCTACATAAACAAGGCTAATATCTAATAAGGCTAGATAATTAGTTAATAGTAAACAATGCTAATACATAAAGAAAATTTTATCGCACTTTAGGAAAATACGCAAGAGTATGCTTTCAATAAATGAAAGAGTGCTGAAAATTATTAGGCTGACCGAAAAGTAATGTACAATAGAAACTGCTTCATATTGAAATAAATGGTTTTTAGTGTTGAATTCCCATACTTTTGATGTATTAGCAATCTGTCGTGTAGAAGATGTATTAAAGGTGAGATTATTTCACAGCATTTAACATTAGCATTACAGATAATTTCAAATATTTGAAATTTTATTGTACTCGTTGTGCTTTTGAATTTCATAGATTTTTTAAGCTAACTTTTCTTATCAAGCATTGCTTTTGAGTACAGGTTTTTTCCAAATAGCATTATTCTATACGTATCAGTTAATATTACAGTTAGTCATCTCAAAATAAAATTATTTTCGATTTTATTTAATATTTTATGTTTAGTATAACCTCTTTTAATTTAATAGTAATTAATTAACATTTTGGGGCTCTCCAGTTTTCATTGATTGAAACATTTTTCATCCCCGTCATTTCCATTTCTAAATTTGGGTCCCACCAGTGGCGGAGGGCTAAAGTCGGCGAACACTAGCCGTTCGGTCCAAGGTTCGAATCCCGCGAAAGAGCTGGCTGCATGCGCTTTCGTGGCTTTTCTATGAGTAACGAGGCAGTTTTCTTTAGAATGTCCCCAACGAATGCATCCCTACCCTTAGGCAGATAGCCCTCGTGTGCTCTGCCATAATTGAATAAACCAAACTAACAAGTTACTTAATTCTGGGGGGAGGAGGGAAATCCCAATTGAAAGTCCAAGAATTTTAAGTAATGCTTCATAGGTTTACAGAAGTTTACCCTTATCTTTTGATGTACGGGTTACAGTAATTAGTTATCTGTAGCTTTCTTCTTTTAAGTAATAATGTTGTGACTACATTTTAAGCATACGTTAGATTTAGCTTAAATCTAGGTAGCTTTAAACACGAAAACTTTTAAAACTTACTTAATTTAACATCCAAAAAATGATTTCCTTAGTTTGGCTTCATCAATTATAGAAAACTAGTTAGAGGAGATTTTGAGATTAAAAAGAAATCCTCTCCTTTTCTATGCATTGCCTTCATGAATTTTATTTCTTTATCTAGTATGAAGAATGGTTAATATACTTTTTGATGGCACACTAAAAACTCAGAAACACTGTATTTTAACCCTTGATATTACTGTCCCCCATATTTTTATTTTATTTTATTTATTTATTATTATTTTTTTGAGTTAAATATTTTTAACAGAGTTGACGCTTGTTATAACAATCCCTAAAGTCTTAAGAATAAATTTAAAAAAAAAAAAAAAGTGGTAAATGTATTTTGCATATACAAATTTGTAGTTGACGGTGTAAAGCTATTGCTTTCAGATCTCAACAGATATGATTAGGGACGTTCCTCGAAATTCATAGGAAAACGTTAAATTGTGCTTCATATTTTCAACATGGTACAAGCAAGTGACACTTATGGATAGTCATTTTCACCATGAAGTAGATTGCTTTTCAATTTGTTTTGGAGGTGTCTTTAAACAATCTTTGTTCTTCAAGATTCTGCCAGTACTTTGGATAATGTCACTTCATTTCATACATTATACTTTGGATAATGTCACTTCATTTCATACATTATACTTTGGATAATGTCACTTCATTTCATACATTATACTTTGGATAATGTCACTTCATTTCATACATTATACTTTGGATAATGTCACTTCATTTCATACATTATACTTTGGATAATGTCACTTCATTTCATACATTATACTTTGGATAATGTCACTTCATTTCATACATTATACTTTGGATAATGTCACTTCATTTCATACATTATACTTTGGATAATGTCACTTCATTTCATACATTATACTTTGGATAATGTCACTTCATTTCATACATTATACTTTGGATAATGTCACTTCATTTCATACATTATACTTTTTGCAAAACAAATATTTTAAATTTAAGAAGTCGAAGCACAGCACCTGTTGACACCACAGTAAAACACTGGAGCCCTCACCTGCTATGAACTACGAATTATCCTCGAGAGAAATTAGGTTTTCGGGCGTTTTTAGGTTGTTATCAATAATTTTTATTATAAAGCAACAAAGCAGTTCCCATAGCAAGAAATACATAGTAGAGGTACTTATGTATTGTCCTATAGCAAGAGATGTATATATGTACACTGCGAAAAAAAAATGGGACAGTTCTGTATCTCCCGTTCTAGTGGGCCGATTGACAAAATTCAAAGTGCGTTTTTCATGTCTCGAAATCGCGACTTAGGATATATATTAGATTTATATATAGCATTATTCTAACATAGGTATTTTGACACAAAATCGGACTTTTTCTGAAATAACATAGCAATTTTTTTCCATATTTCAATTCTACGACTCAAATTATGCCCAGATATTAAATTTTGCAAAATTTGGTGTGAAATTTACGGAGAAATTCAAAAATTTATCTTAGCGATTTTTTTTTCTGTTTGATCAAGAATAAATTCACCTCGCGAACTTCTTAATATATGGCAACGAATTTTTCTTTCCCTTCCATTATGCGACGGAGCGGAAGAAAAAGGCACCTCGTTTCTACCTTTTTACATTTTGTACGAGCGGAAAAAAGTAACATCGTTTCTACTTCCAAATAATTTTAGCAAAGTCTTTAAACCACATCTGACGTTTTACCGCTTTCAACAAATATGCCAAATTTCAAAACGCGCCAATATATAAATTCACGTATATCTTTGGAAATTTTGAATAAAAACTGTAATCTTTTTCAGGTATGCTTAGAAATACGTCTACGTTAAGATGATGGTAAAAATTTTATAGCTTATAATTCAAATTTTTTTTTAAATTCATAAAAGTTATTTAAAAATACAAATTTTAAAAATAAATCATAAAAAATGGGTGATGGGTGAATTTTATTTGGAATGAACCTGAATTTCTAAATGTGAAAGGAAGCATCAAATAAGCTTAATAAAAAAGAGAGATTAATCGATACATACCAAAATCAATTAACATTAAGGAGCTAAAATTTTGAGAGCTAATTTTTTAAAAACTACTCGTGCGATTTTTACAAAACTTGGTAGTTTGGCGTAATTTGGGTCGTAGAATAGAATTATGGATAAACAATTGGTATGTTATTTCAGAAAAAGTCCGATTTTGTGTCAAAATACCGATATTAGAAAAATGCTATATATACATCTAATACATATCCTAAGTCCCGCTTTCGAGACATGAAAAACGCAAGTTAAATTTCTTCAATCGGCCCAGTAGAACAGGACATATAGAACTGTCCCCCCTTTTTTTTCGCAGTATACCTTTTGCTATAGCAATGATTTTACAACGATCTTAGATTTTGTAGTTGATTTCTTCGTACCTTTAATCGAAAAGATACTCTATAGAACTTTCTGAAAAGAACGTCAGTATTATAAGTTTGCCTCATCTTATGGACCACAGGAGTTTCGTGTATAACAATATAAAAACTAAGCTGTAACCCAAATAGAACTAAGGTACCGTAGTGATCTATGACTTTACATGACACACTTATATAAAAATTGTGTGATGCTATGAAATGAATTTTCCCCCACCTATAAATCATGACATAATTCTTTTCTTTGCTTATTAAGCCCTACTTCTAATGCATATTAATAAGAACCCACTAGTTAAGTAAACGTTTAATTTAAATGTATATTGCGTACATTCAAATTAAGCATTTATCTAAAGAAAAACAAACTGTAGTATGCACTTTCCATAGTTCAGAGATCAAAGAAGTTTATTACTGGAGATCAAAGATCAGAGACTTCTACGCCATGGGATGAAAGATCAAGGATAGAATCGCAACTGTGTTACAAGTCTTAGTAATAATTTAGGAAATATTGTATTAAAATTTAGAAAGCGGAATAATGTATACTTGATTATGCTTGATTTCAAGACAGCATTAAGAGTACTTTTTTTTTTAATGGAAACAATCTCTATTAGCTACTGAAGGGATACCTAAAAGAAAAGTACGTTAGCTTTATACTGTTACGTTATTTTCTTCCTTCACGTTCGTATGGGGTTCGTAGATTTGGAGTGAATAACGACGACACTTGATGAAGTATCGAGATACACTTTTCTAACACCAATTGTGACGATATATTCTCCCTTCACGTTCGTACGGGGTTCGTAGATTTGGAGTGAATAACGACGACACTTGATGAAGTATCGAAACACACTTTATTTAGCTAATATTAATCAGGACAGCTCCAAATTCACTTTTTACAGTCGTCAAAGATCGTCAAAGATCTACTATAAATACGCTGGAACAATCAGCGACACAGCCTTCAGGCTATCAGGCTATCACGGTGAAGGCAGCTTCACGGCAAAGCACTAGAGTACAGCTCCCAATTCTCCTCGGTCGTTCTCGGAACTCTACGTACTCTCGAGACTCTCCACGCTACAATTTGCGCTGCACTCGACGATACACAACAGTACAGCTGTCGACTCGGTTCAGTCGTTCCCGAAACTCAGATAACTCTAAGACGAAACTCGACGATGCAGTAACTCGCGGTACACTAAAGATTCTCTCGATGCACTCGACGACCAACTCGGACTTCGAGACACTCGCTCAATGACTGACTATCAGCTCGCTAGATGAGGCACACTAATTAATAAACTTTCCGCGTACCAGCAGGATTTATATAGCTTTTGACTTGTGTTCAAGAACATTCTGTGTTAAACTGGTAAGAATTCGTTACAGAAGGCTCTCCATCGCACATCGCCAATTTTGTCGCGAAATGGACGATTTCTTGCCAGATATGGTAACCCTGCCTTCAATTGTCATTTTATAACAACCCTAAAACTGCTTTGCGGGGAAGCCATCTTACCGCGCCTTGACATTTCGTAACAATACTTAACGTAACTAATATTCTTAAAATAGGAGGAAAAATTCAGATCTATCCCGCCACTAAATTGATAGTTTGAAAAAAAAGCTGTTGCATTGGGGGTTAAAGACGTCTTTAGAAAGATTATTCAGAATTTCCCAGGCGTATGGTACATATTAGTTAGAAAATAAAACTGAAATATTTGGCGAATATAGCAGTTTAAATTTTAAGTCAGCCAATATACTCCCGTTTGGGACCGTTGAAAATTCGTAATTTTATCAACAGCAGCAAAATATGAGGTTTGAATTTTTAGTGATATTTAGAGCTACTGATTTCAAACATTAATATATAATAGCTACAGGATATTTTTTCTTATGGCGGGCACTAGCTATTTTAGGCTTTGGTCATTACTAAAACCAGAAGCGGCGGGCATTTTATTATGAAGGCACTTAATAGGTGGCCATCGTTACCTCCTCTGAAGGGATAGACAATTTTACATCCATGCTTTCTCAGGAGTTGGAACCCAGGCATGTATGTATGGCAGTTAGACTCACTAACGAGATTCCGGTCTGGGAGGCTAGCGGTAGGATATAAATGGGTTATATATTGGATTTCAAAGGAGAAGAGATTATTGGTGATATGTTATCTAACAGCAGATCATTTTGATATATTGGGAGCTATAGCATCCGGTTCATGTCAGAACTTCGTGTAATCAAAATAACGCTGAGATAAGTTATTTGAAAAAGATGTTACAAAGTTAAGAAGAATTATACTTAAAAATATGGAACAATAACAACTCACATTATGATAGAACTAAAGATTTTCTTAAATTCAACCTTTCTACAAAGTTACCAGTCGAAAGCTTCGCAGGATTAATATTACAGATCAAACAGCAATATCAAATCCACTGATGAAAGAGCATGTACTTTACCCTGAGTGCTTAACCCTGGCTCACGAGGTTAGAAACGCGTATTTTTCACAGATGAAATCAACTTAACTTTATTTCTCACATTCGGAAGAGCTTAAATGTAAAAAAACATCTTCAGAGGCGTAGATCTAGAATATCTCTCTCAGAATGGCTTGGTTTGTTTGGGTTATAACACAGAATTCGAGAGCTACTTTTTTATCTACCAAATTTGACGAAATTTTGAATTATATAATAATATATTTTTTCACAAAATTCTGTTCAGAGCTTTAAGTGAAGCATCACTTCCAATTCAGCAATTTTAGCCAAAATCTGTAAAGTTGTCCAATTGATATATAAGCCTAAAATATAATTCAATAATTTATTTAATAATTTAATAGTTTTCCGTTAAAAATGGCGATGGGCTTCAAGTATCGCACCACTTCCGTTGTCCATTAAAAACTGTTATGGGCTTCAAGCAAAGAGCCACTTACAGCTGGTTTTAAGTTCTATTTAGTTCCTAAGGTTTTGCCCCAAATCTATTCAACGTTTTACGTGGATGCAGAAAACTTCAATACGAAAAACAGAAGTTTTTGAAAGTTTGATATAACAGTTATTGTTTAAAAATGGAATGCTGAAGTTATGGTTTAAATTGCTCTGATTTTGTTTATTACAAATTAATTAGTGCACTTGCTGCTGTGAATCATTCACGTCTTTCTGCCGTTGATCACATTTAGAATTTATATTTGCAATTTGTTGATTTAAGTATTAACTTACTAGACTCTTGAATTATTAGACTAACTGAAATTTTGGTAAGCCTAAATAACCTAATTAGGCCTTTCTTTTAGCTAAGAGTGAGCATATGGTTGCAATTAATTCAACTGTAGTACTTTGCAAATATCTATTACGTCGGCCTCGCTTCAATTATTATTGTTGTCCATATTACATAGAACAATAGTTGCCAGAGCCTACTCCGAAGAGAGGTTGGATTTCTACTTTCCACCACCCCCTAATTTTAAGGGAGAGCACCCGGAGGGGGATCCGAGGGTCTCTCACTCCTCTCCACTCCCAGCAAACCACACGAGAGGACTTTCGGCTCGCCACATATTTAGAGAGCCGCCATGTTGCACCGACACTATACATTTACAAACATCCATGTCTTCTCCAGGATTCGAACCCGGGTCCTTTGCTACCGTAATAGGTTCCCCCAACCGCTAGAGCGTCTGGACGACAATTTATAAATTTACATATTGTACATTCAGTTCGAGAATTACTAAATTTTCAATTTATCTTTTATATGTCTTTGCATGCTCATGTCAAGAAATCTCATTTTAAAAAGACTATAAGACCTGAGAGAAGCTAAGATAAGCGATCTAATTTCTAAGCTCTGTTGTAAATCGCCACTAATTCTAAAATAATTTAATAAATCGCCGTCTAATTTACAAAATATTAAGCAAATGGTAGCAGTGATAAAATATTACGTAGGTGGTATATTATCTGTTCAAGCCCCGCTTTCCACTTGGCATTAGGCAACAAATTTAGCGTCAAGGAAAACCTCACTTCCCAGGAATTTAAACCCTGCTGTAAACACGATCCCTGCTGGCTTTGGTCCACCTATCGAACACTCCGGATCATGGGTATGTTAAATAGTTTTGTTAAAGCCTATGTTATTGTTGAAATTATTGCTAATAAACATGGAACAAAAAGCAATGATCGTTCCACCTTTTTAATGTTCTAATTATAGACCGTACCCATCTACTTACTACAGTCTATAATTAGAACACTGTTGTATAAATATATGTTTTTTGATATCTCATCACGTGAATTAAACAAAATGCTAGAATCTTACCAGTAAGTTTCATACAGTAGAACCTCGAGATACGAGTTTCATTCGCTCCAGCATTGAGCTCATATAGCGAATTTCTCGTATCTAGAAACAAACTTCTTCATTGAAAATAATGAAAATCCAGTTAATCCGTTCCGCACCCCCAAAAATATCAACATAATAACCAATTTTTCTAATAAATAAACTGGTAAATAATATAACCCGTAGTTTACTTTTATGGTAACTTCCGACACAGCTAAATGATAGCTTCTCAACAGCTTCTAGTAGTTTTGGGCCTTGTTTGGAAGTAACGGAAACTCCTTTAGATATATCAAGTTTCTTAATTTCTTCCTTCTTCTTCAGAATAGTGCAGATCTTCGATGTCGAACGGTCGTTAAGACCTTGACAATTCCGTCACTTTTACATCACGCTTATATTTATCTATGATTTCTTTCATAATTTCAACTGCCATGACTTCCTTATTTTTCTTTGCAGCACTATCTGAGGCAATAATCTTCTTGGGAGGCATCGTGAAATAATTATTTTCACGTTAAATGTAATAACCAATTAACTCATAAGTGCAGAAACACGTATGTCAAAGAACATTGAGTGATCTGACGAGGGGATTCTCCTATTCGAGCCGGTTCCGGAAATGGCGCCAAGCATACCAATAGCCTGGCTCATTGCTCATTACTCGAGTCAATGCTCGTATTTAGAGTATCTAGAATTTCTCGTATTTCGAAGTTCCACTGGATTATCCTTAAAATGTATGCTGTGGAGTTATGCCATATAATGTTCAGTTCGCCCGTGTCTCCGCAACTCTGAGACCGAAGCTGTGCAGATTCTCGGAGAATGGAACATGGCTTGTTACGGATTCTGTTAAATACGAATTGCCAATAAGAAGCTTATTTCTAATTTTCGGAAAGGAATTATGCGTTTTTATCTGAAGATTCAAGGAGTCATTTTATTTTTACTGGATTTTTGTCGCTCAGGTTTAGATGAGAGGCAGACAGAGGAAATTTAATGGCTTAGGTGTTAATGGCTTAGGCGTTGATGTTTGCGGCAACCCCACCAGTGGGCGTTGATCGCAAACAATTTCCTGACGTTTGTTTATGACGTCTTACAGTTTCAAATAAGGTTAATTCCACTTATCTTTATTATTACCCCTGTCTTTTTCGATACGCTACCCTAAGATGTCTGAAATAAAAAATAATTATATGACTGCGAAAATGGTAGTTCCAATGAAGTAGAATTAGAGCTGTATGATACGACGTATTACTTTTACATATTAGTCCATGTACCGACAAATTAAATCCGTCCCATGGGCATAAAAATCTTCAAATAATTCAGTACTCAAAGGGTTAATAATATTTTTACTGTAAATGTACAATGAACTCTCAGTAAAACTGTGTCAATAAGATTTTCGAAAAGTTATAGAATTCAAGTACAGTTCCCCCTTCTTTTTTTTGGGGGGGGAGGGGATTATGTGTGTGCGCACGCGCTCCTTGCGAGAAAAAATGTGAGCATAATGTTTTTGTCAAAAATCATCATTTTCATTAATAACACTAAAGCATAAATTTAACTATTTGAGGTTATGTTTTTTGCTGCCAGACCTTTTACTTGTTACAAGTGTTGTGTTTTAAGCGTTACAGCGCTAAGCTACGTAAGCAATATATATGGAAATACGTCCCTTCGATTAGATTTCCTCTAGATTCCACTTATGGATTTTCCTAGTGCTAACTGGACATATTAACATTTTATGATATGATAGCATTCAAAGGAGTTTTGAGATAACTGCTTACATAGGTTGACAATACTGCCTGTCATCGGAGGCTTCAGAGCAAAATATATCATATATGTATAGCAAGAGAACCTATGATAGGTCGCGTGATGACAAGATATTTCATGACTGTATATGCTGTAGATTATCAGTACGGGCCTGCTATTCTTGCTGCTATATGAAGTCTCAAGCGTTACAGAGTCCTAACTTAAACCAAGTCCTTCAGACTCTATTTGACTGACAAGCGAGGTAACGCTCCGTCTGAATATTATGGGAAAGTCTTAAGAAAGTTCTAGAATCCTTTTTATTAAATCTCTAAATGAACAGAAAGCACAACTCGTGCATTTTAATGTCGCTTTTTAAACGTCGGTTAATGGCTAAAGCTGGGATATTCACTGGCAGAGCTGGGCGATAGAATGTAAACTTCAGGTGAGACTGCAAAAAGCTCTATATCTGTAACAATCGAGACCCTCGACCTAAATGCTCCACCACCTAATTTGCATCCTGGTGAAGACTACGGAAAAGAAGAATTCATAGTAAACGTTTATATCATCAAAAACGGTTAATTAACATAAAATACTCTGCACCAGATATTAATAAAGCTGAGAACGTTGATGCAGTCAAGGTAAGTCAGCATGGCCAAAGAAGAAAGATGGAAATAGCGAAAATCTTAGAAAAATGTGTTGTTAATAAAATGAGAAAACCAAAATCGGCACTATTAAGTAAATGGCATTATATAGCCTGTTGTTTTATAAAATAAATGAAGATTTGAGTACATTTCGTTTTATTTATTTCAATCTCAATGTTGTCAAATTCCCTCCAGTCCATCTTGTAATTCATCTGCCTTTTTAATTACAACTAGTCACAGGCCAGAATTAAATATGAAATAAAATAAAGTCCTTTTAAAAAGTTTCTGTTTCAAAATTTTAAGAATAAAATTCAAATGATAAATTAAAAAAAAAGATTTATTGAATTGCATTAGATTAAAATAAATCATGTAAAAGAAGAAAATAGTTTCCCGATTTCTAAATCATGCTAAATCAAGATCACATAAAAAACTATCCGTGCTGAAATGCAGTTGGGTATATTAACATTTACAACTTGTATTAATTAGGGCTCTAAAGCTGAAGACATCCTAATCAGTGTTCGTATAATGAGAAATAATATTAATTAGGGATTAAATCATAAGGCTTCTGCATTACTTTTCATCCAAGTCTCATGCTTTAACAAATTTACTTTGAATACATATTAAAATTTTCCTGTTTTTATACTCTCTAAATTTAAAGTAACAGCAAGAGGAAAATGAAAAACGAAAGAAACTTGAAGAAATGTAAATACGGCGATTTAGCCAAATTATTATCCAGAAACAATGACACGATATTAAGAACATGCTCATCTGAATAGTAAATGATTACTAATATTTACTTTAGCAACTGACGTAATATATCGTTGTTTCCTGACGTCCACATCGAGTAGACTATATGAGTAACAAGTTTCGTGACTCACGCTGGATACTTTTCCTGTTGAAACTTCCTACGTGACTTGAACGTCCCGCTCCTCATTAAGAAAATAATTGCATTGGAAAAGAGAAATATTTAACTCGCGTTTTACTTGAGAAAGAGAAAGCGTTTTATTTCAAAGTAACGAATTTAGTTAGGAAAAAAGTCAAGAGAAATAAAATGAGATTATTAGGAAAAAGGAAGCCGTGCCTATTTGAATGCTTCTGTGTAACTGAATTTAGCGCGCATACAAACACGTATTATATCGATCAAGATGTGTAACAGAACCAGGGGCGTAGCTAGAGGGGGGCAAGGGGGCATCTGTCCCCGGGCGCAGAATCCAAGGGACGCCAACTGATGTTACGACATTTTAGAATTAAATGTTTTCCATCCTTGGCAAGCAGTAGGGGGCGCGAAATTTTCAGTTGTCCCTGGGCGCTGAAAACCCTAGCTACGACTCTGAACAGAACCTGCCTAGGCAGGTTATCAAACGAAAGACTGCTCTTGTACAAGAGATTTTCATCTACATTTTGCATTTCCTGACTTTGTTCCTGACTTTTGATATAAGATTGTGTGGTAGTTGGAATAAAAGGATAAACTTTAAAATATATGAGGTAAAATTTTTTTATTGAAAAGGTATACTATTCACAATACTTGTTTATAAACAAAATTTTCATTTTGTTATCCGTTGAGGGTGATGCCGCAATGTCTAAAAGTTTATTCTTGCGCTTTGTTAAATGTAAAATAGACTAATTTGATTTTAAATTGCAGTTTTTTAAATTGGAATGGCAGTTGAGTAGATATCAGGGGTATTCTGGGGATAAATACTATGTGTCCTTTGTCCTTTCCAGTCATACGATGATTGTATTCGATAGCTGTTTGACGATCATCCTTGTTCCATTACATAGTTTTGGTGAGTTGAGTTTCTGTGTAGTATCATCGGAGATCCAATTATCAGTCAAAGGCAGTGTAATGGCATTCTTGGTACTTACAAAGAGTTTAAAAACTCTATAGGGAAGGTAAGACTTTCCTTTATGTTTACCATCTTGTCAATCGATTTGTATATTCTCTCTTCACCGGGAATTTTCTTTTGAATATTAAAGATGATACCATCGACAATATTATTTTTAGTAGCCAAGATTGCCTTTTGGAATAGGCACTCTGGATTGGTATAGTTGTAGGGTTTATATTTATTTTAACTAACATTTATTTTAAGTTTTCTTTCCTGTCAAGTCTTTACTTTCCCCTAGAATTGCCAATGCCAAAGTATGTAAATTGTAGTAGAACGCGCAGTCTATTCAAATTTTAGCAGAAGTAAGTTGAGTTTAAATAGAAGGGAAACGAGTTTGTATGTGTGCTTCTTGAATCGCTAGCGTGAAGGTTGCTAGGTAGAAATTTAAGAACCGCGCGTTTCGGCCTGTGTGCCCTATTTCGGCAGTTCGTTGAATCTTCAACTGCTTAATCAGTAAGCTTGCTGAATCTCAGCTGTATCTTAGAACGCGGTTTAGTTACGATTTTAGAGCCTCGTAGGTAGTGATCTCGTTATTTATTCATCCTGTCATTTAATTTTAGTTTCACATTTCTGTTTTGTTAAACCGCCGGGTCGGCGTAGTTTGTAAGCGTCAAGTGAACGCAACTGTTATTTCTGAAGTGGAATAAAAAGGGATTTAAACCCTTCTTACGAGTTTGTGTAATTTACAGTTCATAGCAGTCACTACCACTGTTGCTGACAAGTTGGGGCCTCGCAACACTATCTTGGCACCCAAGAAGCAGAGAACAGAAGAGGAACCTAGCCCTTCTACAAGTCATTCTAGGGTCCCGAAAAGAAGGAAGGAAAATGTCAGACTCCAGCATTCAAGAAATGCAGGAAATCAACACCGCCTCGTAAAGAATCTTTGGTAAACAGGAAAAGGCCAGGTACAACTTTCCACAGTAGAAAATCTGCGTCAAGGAAACCACTTCCACGGCCAGATAGTCAGGAGCAAACAAGGCCACCGTGTATGAGAAGAAAAAGACAGAAAGAGGAACGAAAAGATTGGCACCAACAGAAAAAATTCAAGCAAGAATCCAGACCAGAGGCCGCCAAGACCAGCCGTCCTGGGGCCAAACGGAAAAGACAGGAACCCGAAGACTACCACCCCAAGAGGCCGGCATACAGAGGGCGAAAAAGAAAAGTCCCCATGGAGGAAACTCGAAGAATCCAAAAGCGGAGATTAACTTTCATGAACTCTGTAACTTGGGATCAATTTTGCCAGAAGAGGATGTCGGAGTTCCAAGCATAGAAAACTCAAAGATAAGTTAAAATCTTCTATAAATTTTTCTTTTGTTCTGAAATGTTATGCGTAAATACGAAGTTGTATGTGTTGACGGAAGTCAATTTGTCTCGTTTGAGACTTAGTTTTGTTTTACTTTATTTAGCTAAGGCAAAAGCATTATTTTCTTTAAGTGTAAAATCTAAGAGCAAGCAGTTCGAGTTGGTCGAAAGACTGGTTCTGTTATGTTAAAGCCAAAATTTGGCCGAAAGTAAAATAACTTCGTATTCTTGTATTAATGAAAAATTTAGTTTCAGTGCCGCCAGCTTGGAGAAGAAAGCTTGATGTAAAATTTTATTTTTATCTTATTCATTTTATGGTAAATTGTAAAAGTCATATGTATTAGAATTTTGTAAATATAGGTAAATACTTGAAAGTTATGTAAAAGTAGAATTTAGTCTAAAAGCATAAAATTTTAGATACTAAAAGTAAATGTTCAAAAGAAACGAATTCAAATCTAAGTATTAAACAGTAGATAAAATCATGCTTTAGAGTGAAAGCCTGCATGTCTAAATATGCATGAGGGGGAATTTAGAATGAATGTGTTTTGTAGGGTTCTCCACCTACACTTGAATTTTAAGAATGTTAAACATAGCTAATCGAGTTTCAGTATATTGGATTAAGGTGTGTCATATTTGGTCGTTTGTATGCTAACAAATTATTGTGATTAGGGGAAGTGTTGTAATACAAAAACACGAAGATTCCCGTTTGACACCCCACATGGTGGGGAACCAGGGTAAAGTTAAATTCATGTTTGAATATTTGAATGAATGTGAATGTAAGCAGTTAATTAAGGAAAAGAAAAAGGATCGAAAACGAAAACTTTATCCAGTGTTAAGAAAGTGTAAATCATAATGTATTTAGAATATACTGATACTTATTCCTTCCAGATGCTGGAAGGAAGAGAAAAAGATTGATTGATGAAGACCAAAGGATCCTGAAGAAGATATGGTATTTTAATCATCTACAGAAACGATTGTAATGGTTTTAAACAAAAGTTTGTTTTATGTAAACGGAGCTCTTGAGTTTTAGGTCAGAATATGGAAACTTTACCACAGGTCGTTTCTAGGACCTGCTTCCAAGGTTACCAAATTCTGGCAGCGGCAAATGTAGGGTTTATATTTATTTTAACTAACATTTATTTTAAGCTATCTTTCCTGTCAAGCCTTTACTTTCCCCTAGAATTGCCAATGCCAGAGTATGTAAATTGTAGTAGAACGCGCAGTCTATTCAAATTAAGGGAAACGAGTTTGTATGTGTGCTTCTTGAATCGCGAGCGTGAAGGTTGCTAGGTAGAAATTTAAGAACCGCGCGTTTCGGCCTGTGTGCCTATTTCGGCAGTTCGTTGAATCTTTAACTGCTTAATCAGTAAGCTTGCTGAATCTCAGCTGTATCTTAGAACGCGGTTAAGTTAGTTACGATTTTAGAGCCTCGTGGGTAAGTGATCTCGTTATTTATTCATCCTGTCATTTATTTTTAGTTTCACATTTCTGTTTTGTTAAACCGCCGGGTCGGCGTAGTTTGTGAACGTCAAGTGAACG
This sequence comes from Stegodyphus dumicola, assembly GCF_044657685.1. Taxonomy (NCBI): domain Eukaryota; kingdom Metazoa; phylum Arthropoda; class Arachnida; order Araneae; family Eresidae; genus Stegodyphus; species Stegodyphus dumicola. The sequence continues at coordinate 182,325,896 of NC_140768.1, forward strand.
CAGCTGTTATTTCTAAAGTGGAATAAAAAGGGCTTTAAACCCTTCTTACGAATTTGTGTAATTTACACTTCATAGCAGTCACTACCATTGTTGCTGACAAGTTGGGGCCTCGCAACACTATATAGTTAGGAACAATGTTTGGATAAATTTGTTCGATGAGTTCGTTTTCAGTAGTGGCTATGTTGCAGTAATCGCTGTTGAGTTCAATAAAGCCGGTCATCTGGTAGTGGGATATGTACCTTCGTCTACTTGTAAAAGGTTTTGAACACAATGTGCTGCTGTTTCGTTTTTCGATAGTTCAACTCTCATATTTTTTTCGCAGTATTTGTATGTGTGGCCAGGGATGTGATTTTTTTAAGCATGCACTGATTTCATCTGCTGGTGTTGACTTGGGAATAACTGGAAGTGTTTGCCGAAAATCTCCTGAGAGTATGAGTAGAGCTCCTTCCATCACTTCAGAGTTTCCCCGCAAGTTTTGTAATGTTCTGTCCATGGCTTCAAGTGAATTTTTATGTGCCATTGTGCATTCATCCTAAGAGATAATTTTAGCTTGTTTCAGGAGTTCACCCGATCTAGATGCTCTTGAGATTTTACATACTGGGAATTGTTCTTTGGCTGTATTCAACGGTAGTTGTAGGACGGAATGGGCATAAGTGGCCTCCTCCTTCCATAATTGTGGGGGCAATGCCGGATGATGCCAGTGTAGATGCGATGTGTTGTTTAGCACGTATTTCTGCCAGCAATAGATTTATTAGAAATGTTTTCCTATTACCGCCTGGTGCGTCCAAGTAAATAATTCCGCCAGTGTTGTTGATCTGGCCCATGATAACGTTTGTAATTTGTTTTGATTGTCAATGAGGAGTGGTTTGTTTTAAGCAATGTATCGAAATAGTTCTTTGATGTTGCAGGTTTTTTACTTTGTAATTTTGAAGTTTAGCACACTGAAAGTATCTTGTCGTGGTGCTGACGTGACGAGTCTTGACCTATTTTCTGTAGTGGTGTCTTGAAGACGAATGGTAAACTCTTTTCCCCTCAGCAATTTACATCCATGCCTTATCTAATTCGAACTTGGGCCCTTCTGTACCACAATCAGTCACTAACCACCTACCCTTCTCTGCGGCACTAATCTGAAATAATGTAGCATTAATTTGCTTGAGAATATGGCGCAATGCGGGATATTAAGGCATGGCTGAACCATGCACTTACTAAATCAAGTTATAAAAGTATTCTAATAAATTCATCGAAGATTTTAGAGCAAAACGTATTACTGAAATGATTTAGATCCAAAAATAGATCCATTAGCTAGTTCTTAGTGTAGAATTAACTATACTTTAAAACTACATAATAAAAAAATAATAATAAAATTTTTTTTTATCTCTTACACTATTATATTAGTAATAAATGATGTTTAGTGCTGTGCAGTAATAAGTAACACTAATTTTATTTTAACAAACGAAATTTTAGTTTACGGACTCAATTAAAAACTAGTCTGTACGAGGTTTAACTTGCTTTAATTTGAATTTATAAAGAAGAGAATAATTTTATTGGGCTAAAAATTTCTTTGCGGTTTCTTCGTTCATTTTCTGGTAAGTTCTTTAATAATGAGAATTAGTCTTTTAAAGCGACTGAGGTAAGAAGTAATTTATTTTTTACCTCTCTGTAATAGGAAAATGAGGTTTAAGAATGGGAAGAAGTAATATTAAGTTAAGACACAATAACACGCCGAATAAATACTAATTCAGAAGTCAAACAACAAAAATCAGCGTTAAACTTTCCACTTTGGGGGTTTCTTCAAGGATATCACTATTACCAAGCAATTAAAACCGTTGGGGGCATTCTGCGTCCTTTGTTGTGAAGGGATATTTCCCTTGTAGGGGGATACAAAGAAGGGAAATCTGCCACGTTAACAAAAGAGAAAGCTTTTTGTGGCATCGGCTACAGAAGAAGTGCTTAGAGGTGTTACATTCTGAGCAGAGCTTGGTTTCTCTAAAGCAAAGAAAAGTTGAGAAGCAGTTTTACAACCATTGATAATAATGGAAACAAAGATTTAAGATTTTCATTATTATTAATATTAAGTTCTTATTCTCCTCAAACCTCACTTTGCTACCTCTTTAACCATACAAATATCCGGTCTTTGCTAAACAAAGCGCGAAAAAAATATATCCAGCGTTCTCCAATCTTATACGTTATGCCGGCAATGCTACATGACTCCTCATAATTTAACAATAATTACTGCTTTATTAATTTATTTGTAACATCCAGAATATGCAGTAAAAACGTTTCTTCAAGGTATATAACGCAAAGGTAAATGTTGTTATGAAAACTCAAAATTAGATAACGAATTAAATAGATGTACAAATTTTAAATTAAAATGATTTAATTTTAAAATTAAACGCGTTCTTTAAACTCAGCAGTTTTATTACTTTATTTTATACTATAACTAACAATTGGAGTTGAAAATCTTAAATCTTTGTTTCCATTATTATCATTGGTTGTAAAACTGCTTCTCAACTTTTCTTTGCTTTAGAGAGACCAAGCTCTGCTCAGAATGTAACACCTCTAAGCACTTCTTCTGTAGCCGATGCCACAAAAAGCTTTCTCTTTTGTTAACGTGGCAGATTTCCCTTCTTTGTATCCCCCTACAAGGGAAACATCCCTTCACAACAAAGGACGCAGAATGCTCCCAACGGTTTTAATTGCTTGGTAATAGTGATATCCTTGAAGAACCCCCCAAAGTGGAAAGTACATGTACTTAACTTTCTGATTTCTAGAATTGAGCTATTCGGCTAAACGTTAATAGCCGTCGTTCCAAAACGAACTGACTTCCTGACGCTTGCAAGCGTTACAATGAGAGAGTGTGAAAAGTAAGTTTCAAAATTTTTCCTTTATTCTACAAAAAATGATCAGAACTAAAAAAAATTATATCAGATATCTAAAAGACGGATTTATAGGAGAATAAATCAATGTATATTATCGGATTCGTGAAAAGATGAAGTAGCATTTAATTCTGAAAAAAGCCTGCGCCGAATTTTCGCACTAGGAAATATACTTTAAGTTCCATTTCAAACTGTGATTCGGAATATGAATTTTTATATCTCAAGAAGAACTGACTGATGACGATTACAACAACGATTATCCCATTTTAAGGAATATTCCGAATATAGGACTAATAAATATTGCGTTAGACTTTATGCCCCTTGTGTGCTTAGGAGTAGTACGAAAAATGATTATTATTAGGATAGGTGGAGGCATCTTACAAGCACGATTACCAGATAAAAATTCTGAACTAATTAAAAAAAATGACCAGTTTTTAAAGCCTTATGTACCAATTGAATTTGCAAGAAAACCAAGGAACCAACTCTAAAAGGACTCTTTTCATATAGCACAAAAACATCCTTGGAATATCCTGAGGATGTTGCTCGCGAGATATGCGCATATCCTCAGGACATCCCGGAATATCCCGTGAACCTCCTAAACACATCCTCTTGAGTGCTTAATGTCACATCCCAGTATAATCAGGACGAGTTACAGGAGGAAGGACAACGGAAGTAGCAAGCGTTTTTTATCGCTCCGCCTCCAGATATTGTGTGTGACAATATTCAAAAATAGTATCATCGCAAAGAGCAAGCTCTATCGTACATGTTGATTAACGATTTTGACCGTGTGACGCTTATGAAAATTATTAAGGAGTATTAAGTATCTCCATTTACGTGCATTGTGTAAAGCTAGGAGCTACAACTTCCCTAGAAGCGGCACTGCCCGTTCGATAGGTCCGAGCTACCACCCGTGAACTTTGACCTTCGCAGAGCAGCAGTGCAACCTTTCCCTCCGCTGCAAGGGGAACTTATGGAGCTGCAATAAGGAGAGATAACAAATGGAAGTGTGTGTTTATTTTAAAAGTTATATCTCTGCTGCTAATTACTTTAGCGCCTCCAATCTAATTTTCCCATAAACAGCATATCGAGTGGAACCAAAGTTTCTAAAATTGAAGAAATTAGGACTGTTAGTTCGAAAACTCCAAGTCTAGTTATTTATACAGTTTCATTCGAACTTTTTACACAGCGAAGGACACCACCAACTCAAAATTCAAATTTGACGGAATAATAAGTTAATTTGTTTCAGTGATTTAAGCAAATTTTTCAATGACAAGCAATTATTCTTCAACGCTTCTAAATTTACGTTTACATCTGTGCGGGAAGAGTGTTCTAGTCTGAATTTTGCAAGCCGATCTAAGCATACAACTAATTAACTTCAGTTAGATTAGTGATTACATCTGTGTGTATAGCGTTATAGAGTGAATTTAGGCAAGGCCATCCCGTGTTCCGCTACTAGATAATACCCAGACAATTCGGGTAATTACATTAGTGTCTGTGTTTTCAGTGTTAACATTTGTATCTGCGTGTTTTATCTGTGGATTCTTATGAAGAGAAGAACAGATGTATAATATCATAATATAGGATTTTAAAATTGTTTTATTGCATTGGAGCATTTTCGAGTTCTCATCTTGCATGCTACAGTTTACTATCTCTGTGCTAAAATCTACAGCGTCGCAAATTTTGCAATAACTCCGCAACGTACGTTCAGTGGTCTCGTCCGTCTCGTATTATTGTACCTTTAATATTCTACATTACATATTCATTTTAATTCTCAAACATTGTGCTTATCGAATATTATAATTTTAATTATTGTATTCTTTGAATATTCCTGGTATATGTTGCACTTATCATAATTTAAACATTTTAATTCTCAAATATTGTGCTTATCGGTTATTATAATTTTAATTTCTGTGTTATTTGAATATGCCTAGTATATGCTGAAACCATCATAATTTAAACATTTCAATTCTCAAACATTGTGCTTATCGGATATTATAATTTTAATTTCTGTATTATTTGAATATTCCTAGCATATGTTGTCCATCATAATTTAAACATACTCGTGTAAATAACACAAGTTGAGTACGTGTTGAGTGTAAATTGTGTGTCTCAGTTCTCCGTTAATTAGGGGCAGCCACAGACAAAATATAGAAACACTCAGGAAAGCGATTGAGGAAAAGCCCTCACTCTCAGCAGCAGTCACGCTCAGAGAACCCTCTTTCAGGAAGTCCACAATAATCGTCTTTGGTACCCCCACATCCGCAACAGCAGACGACATACGTGAAGCTTTTGCGAGCCTGGTGCCCTCAGCAAGTGAAGAACAAATACACCCAAGAAATCCTATTCGCACAACTATCGGCCTCACCTGGATCGTCGACCTACAGCAGAATCTGTACGAGGATATTAAGGACCTTAGAAGAATTCTTATAGGATTCAACTCTTGTGCTTTCAGAAAATACTTTCAAGTTGCAAGGTGTTTTAATTGTCAGCGGCTGGGACACTTGAGTCATTCTTGTAAAGCAGCGTTGGCCTGCGTAAACTGTGGACAAGCTCATAGCCAGGATAACTGCAAAGTAAAGACTCCACACTGCGTCAATTGCGCAACTCACAATAAATCCAAAGGCACTAGCTTCGACACCACACACCCGTCTAGTGCAAGACAATGTCCAGACTACAAGGCAGAACTGTTCAGAATGAAAACAACGGCGCAGTGGTAAATGAATAGCAGGCTATTGCATATCCAAGAACAGTACATGGTTTTGCAGTTCTTCAAGGCAACTTGCAACGCAGCCAAGCCGCAACTGTCCATGCAGCCCAGATTATTCTAGAAAACAATGTAGATCTAGCCGCACTATAAGAGTTTCATTCCATTAACAACAGGATCGCAGGATTCAGCAACTTCAAAACTCACCATTCAGTAGGCAATCAAGCAGCCATCGCCTACAATGGTCCACTCACGCCCCTGCTAATGCATAAAGGAGATTACACAGTTACTGTACAACTGGAAGGGCCTTATGGTCAGATTGCCATCACCAGCGTGTATTTTCCTTCTTCGCACGACATTGTCACTGCACTCCAGGAGCTGGAACAAGTCATGATGATTCCGACTAGGAATAAGATAATCGCTGGGGACTTTAACGCTGCTAGCCCTCTATGGAGTGCGTCAGAGGAAAACAGGCGTGCTTGCCCTGTCCTTGACTTCATCACTTCTCATAACCTTGCAGTTGTCAACCCCACCGACAGCCCTCCTACGTACTGGGCTACCAGGGATCAGGGGTGACCTGATATCACTTTAGCCACCACTGGTATACTTAATAATATTCACAATTGGAAGGTTAGCGAAACCCCATCGTTCAGTGACCATCGCTAAATTGAGTTCAGAATTGATTCGGAGCACCAATTTATAACAAAGAACAGATGGAAAACGAAGTATATAAATCTCAACAAATTTAAAGATGCACTCTCAATCCATATTGAAAGTCTCGTGGCACAATGTAACAATTGCAACAGTAGTAAAGACATCGACGCCATGCATGAAGATCTTATGCAAACACTGCTCTCAGTGTGCGAAAAAGTCTTGAAAAGGAAACATTACGCAGCCCCGAAATGCACTCCTTGGTGGAGCACCACGCTGACTGCTGAACGCAGCAAAGTCCGTGCCCTAAGGCGCAGAATGCAAGCATGCAAGAATCCCTTAGAAAGAGAGACACACTCGCTAATTTTTCGAAAGCACAGAGCTGCTTAAAAAAGACAGATTGCAAAAGCGAAGTTTTCATCCTGGAAAGAGTACTGTACCAACACTGCGAATAAGTTCGGAACTGTCTTCCGTATTGCACATGATAAGATGTTTACACCTACTAATCTTACTGCCACAATAAGCCACGGAGCAGCAACTAGCACAGAAGTAGTTGCACACATTCTGGACAATATCTTTAGACCTGATAACGCAGACACAGATAATCCCGCACAAAGAAATATCAGAGCCAGTGTTGAGCAATATTACAATGCCAAGAAAAGAGATTTTGAACAGCTGCCAAACGCCAAAGAAATGAGCGACATTGTTAAAGCGTTGAACACCAATAAAGGACCAGGTGATCGCCGCTTACAAGCCACTACGGACGCAGGAGTGCACTCACGTTAGTCATCAATAGAGGCTGTTCTCAAGGATCCTGTCTGGCTCCACTGCTCTGGAATCTTGTAGCGGACACAGCGCTGACTCTCTTTAACACAGATCCTCACACGGAAATACTAGCTTATGCCGATGACTTTTTGCTGGTAACCAAAGGGCACAGCCGCAACGCATATGAGACTAGGGCGCAACAAGCAATGGACAAGATGGCCAAATGGGACCATAAGTTAATTAATGCCAACTCGAAAACCCAAGGTATGCTTATTTGCCCAGGTAAGCGCCATCGAAGAACCCCGTGCATCAACCTTCATGGGAAAAATATTAAAATAGTCAGAAACTTGAGGTACCTTGGAGTTATAATTGACGACACATTGAGTTGGATGCCACATTTAAAGGAGGTCAAGGCACGACTTCACAAGATATTTCATGCTCAGAACAGCAGCACCAACATGGGGAGTTTCTTCGACGATGCTTAAGACGTGGTACTCTGTAGTTGCTGAACATATTGCACTGTATGGGGCCTCCATGTGGGGCATAACGATCACTACTAAAATGGAGAATCTACTACGCTCAGCACAAAGACCATTCTTCCTGAGCATTACCCGAGGATATGAAACCTCGCCCACTAATACTCTAAACGTGATTTCAGGACTACCGCCTCTGCATCTCTTAGCTCAGCGCGAGAGTGCAATAGTGCGAGTGCTCCGACTCAAAGAGACAATAAGTTTATGGGACAGGACTTACGTTTATACTGACTATGAGCAAAGCATTCCCGAGCCACCTTGCCACCCGGCCGAATTCAACATCTCGATTAACTGCAAGTCACCAACGTGGTTCAACGCCACTGCAGTCTACACCAATGGTTCCAAAGGAGAATGTGGCACCGGTAGCGGATACTGTGTTCTACTTGGGAACCAGATCTTAAAGACCTGGGAAAGAAAGCTTAAGCACCACAACTCAGTTTTTCAGGCTGAACTGATTGCATTAAAAGCTGCACTTGTCTACGCACTGAAAAATAACTATTCCAATATATATTCAGACTCAGCCTCTAGCCTCCAGGCAATCCAAGGCACATGTAGTAAAAATCCACTCGTCAGGGCCATACAAAAACTCTTACTAAGAACACCTAAATACTATAGGCCTGAACTCTAGTGGGTACCTGCCCACACTGGAATACTGGGTAATGAAATTGCGGATGCAATAGCCAAAAGAGCAGCAACTGACCCTCACGTTCGCACATTTGACGTGCCTCTCCCGGGTTCGTTCTTAAAAGATGAGCTCGAGAGAGAATTACTCAAACGTTGGCAACATCTGTGGGAGACAGAAACCACCGGCAGAAGAGTTTACAGATTTTTTTCCAAAAGTCTGCCAGCTTCTAAAATCTGGCTCGTCTCACTTCACTCAGTATCTAACAGGACATGGTCCATTCATGACTTACCTGCATCGCTTCAGACGACGCGAAAACGATTGCTCATGACGCGAAAACGACCGCATTGCTCATGCGGGATGGTAGGAGATCCGGACCACTGTCTGTTCGCTTGCAGAGAGACCGCCAAATATCATCTTAGGCTACCAGTAGCAAACTACATCCATGCATGGCCGAAGCTACTTCAAAAAATCGAATGCATTGAAACGCATATGCGATTGCATAAACTTTGCACGCAAAATCTCAGACAGGCTGGAGTAATTCTCAGCCACCATCCTCTTCACCAGCACAGCCCCTGTATGCCATGTACCTGTAGTGAACTACTTTTATCTTAAGTTAGCTTATTCGGCTTTTCTTATTCCCTGTTTATATTTATCTCCTTGAACTGTAAACCTTGAATTATGAACCTTGAACTATGTATTTTGCCTTATTTTATGTATTGTTTCCACTGTTTTGCCTTTTAAAAATTTTATGTATTATTTCACTTTCTAGTATTTTACTTCTTATTACTTTTAGTATTTGTAAACACCTATCCATAACTCTGTAAATATGTAACTGAAATTGTTCTTCACACCCGCAATGCACCCTTCTTCCATCATGCAGCATTTGTTTGCAAGCATTTGTTTGCACTGCCCCCAGCAGTCGTCTTGAGCACAATATGTATTTATAAGTGTGTTATTTTGTTCAAGTTATTTCCGTCAGCGGGGCTACCTGTCCGATATGCTAACTACCCAGTGGACCGGCTGCCTCGCTGTCGGTGGAAAGAAAGAAAGTATAATCAGGACATCCTAACAAAATCCCACCGAGAGCGTACGGGATGTTATTAAAATCTGAACTCCTACTAACTACATCCTCAGGACATCCCGGGATATCCAACTAACCTCCTAAACACATCCCATTATATCCTAAGAACATCCTATCAATGTCCCATCGACAGCGTATGGGAAGTTATTAGGATTTAAAGTCGTACTCACTACATCCTCAAGACATCCCGTAATATCCCAGTTTCCTCCTAAACTTATCTTCCCGAGTGCTTAATGTCACATCCCAGTATATCCTTAGGACATCCTATCTAGGTCCCACCGACAGCATATGGGATGTTATCAGGATTTGAAATATTAGGTACAATACCCCTTTAACCTCTTAAATACATACTCTCAACTGCTTATTGTTACATCCCCATATATGCCCAGGAATCTTCTTTATATTCCAGTGAAAGTATGTGAAGGTATTGTGATAACCTGAAACCTGCTTATTTTCCACAGATAGTCTCAGGTCATCCATCTGTAGTTACTATGGAAAAATAAGAAATGTTAAGAATATTTATACAATTTATTTTTCTAATTTGAATTTTAATTTATTTAATAATTTGTAAATATATCTAAAAGAGCAAGGGACTTGAAATGAATTATTAATACAAAACATTATAAGAGAAAATTTTGCTTTAAAATAATAAAAAACTTTCGATCATTTTTAACCATTCAATAGCCCAAAACTGAATTCTTCAATATTAAATTATTCTACAAATTCAGTTCTGACTTCAGTTAATTTGTATGCAAAATTCAATACTAAAATTAAGCATTTAATAACCTTTAAGTAGTGGACAAGATGCGTGTAAATTTTGAAATTCTGAACTTAAGTCGGTCACGTTGATTGAATCATTATTGATGGTTACACAATATGATTAAACAGTTCATGAGTTCGTCTTGCTATTTGCTGTAACGGAGCGAAAGATTTTCTAATCAATTTTTTTATAGAAGATATATAGCTTTCAAATTTAAACGCACTGTAATTATCCAACAGCCCAAACATTTTTACATCTTCACAAATATGCAGTAGGCCGTGAATATTATGAGAAATATACTGTTTTCCATAATAAAACCCAAAATTTACTACGAAGAGATTTAATAGAGACTGTGCGTATTCATCAATTGCCGTCTTATTCTGTATTTTGCATATGTTATGTATTAATCGTTATATTTTTTTAAGCTTAAATTGTTTTGCTTATTTCAGTTTTGATTTGTAATTGAAGTTCTATTTTTTTTTTGTTGTTTAAAGTTGGTTGTAAGTTTAAATTGTAACTTTTGTAAACTTTAAGTTTTGGTTAGGTTGCTTTTATAAGTTCTGAGTTGAAGTTGTTTAATTTTAATTTGAGTTTAGGGACTTATTTTTGTTTTTGTTCTAGTTGTTTTGACCCTTAAGGTTGTTTAACTTTTAACTTTAATTTTTTTTTATTTTAAAACTTTGTTGTTGCACCTTTGTGTGTTAATTTTTTTCTTAACTTTGAGTAATTTAATTGGTATCCCTCTTTCTTTTAACGTTAAACGAGTACATACTTTCTGACTGGCGGTAGAAGGAAAATAATTTGATTCTCTTTGTATTTCTTTTGGATAAATTGTGTTTAGTCTCAATTGGTGGCTGAGGAAACAATTATTACAGTGCTGACATTTATATTATGTATTATAATGTGTAATTAGTAGCTTCATTTTTTTTAATTTACCAAAGTCATTTTGTATTAACTTAGTTCAGAGATTTTCACCCCTTGCCCTCTTTCCTTCAGCGGAAATTCTTGTCAGCAGTTGTACTGCACCCAAAATTCCTTTCTGCTAAGCGTTCCACCATGTGTGGGGAGCGAAAGGCTTGATAGTTTTACCATCTGGGTTTCACGAAAAAGGGACCCTGTTTTGCTGCACCAGGCTAGCAGGGTGATGTTCTACAGCATACTTATGGTGGGGGAAAATATACGTTGAGACAGAAGATCTGCATTATCAACTGGGACCCTGGAGCGAGGCTAGTTTCTTCCCCCTTGTTTCCGCCTGCTGTTGTGATGACACATTGGGGTGGCCTTGGAAGTTGAACGATGGAATGGATGGAATGGCGAGAAACGGCTCCTTTTGGTAGTCGGGAAACCACTTCCCGTGAAGATCCAGAGTGTGGGTTGCCTTTTTTTGGCTTCTTGCTAGTCACCATCTACGCCAAGTTTTCAAAAAACGCGCCAGCTACTAAAACGGCTGCGCAGTGTTTTCGAGAGGCTTTTTCGGGAGACGGGGACAGTGACGGAGACGACAGAAGAGAGACGAAAAAAAAAATGAAATTTCACGAGAACTTATAAGATGTCAACTTGGACGAGCAGCTCGGAGGTGAGCCTCATCTTAGACGTAATTTAACCAATTAAACGTAAATTAACCAACACCGAAGAGAGGCTGCAACACCTATATTTCTAAAATCCTAAAATTTACGCTGTCATGATGGCCTGTGGAGGGAAGACCTGTGTCCTGCTGGTTGGAAGCAGTAATAGGAGGGAAGCCTGGCCTCCGAACCAATAGCTTGGTTGAGTCTCGTCAATCTAACCCCTTTTGTTTTCTCATTTCAGATACTATCCCAAGTTTTTTTTGGAGAAGCAATGTTCGATAACAAAACTCAAATGTAATGATGGATCCCAAATATGTTAAAGAAGGGTATATCATCCTTTTCTGTTGTTTCAAATTAGTTCATTAATTGAACCAGCCACCACGTTTAATTATAATGTTTAGTGAGGTCATGACCCTCTTTTATGTTTTGTAATCATAATATTTTCCTACCTTAAATAAACGTAAGTTGATTTTATTCACCTGTTTGTATTTATTGTAATTATCTTTTACACTGGACGTTAAACATAGAATGGGTTTTGTTTAACACAACGCAACATCTTGGACTTTAAAATTGTTTACTTATCTTGTATTTATGTTTAGTATGACTGCTCACAATACTTAGTATGTTATTGTTACAATATTGATTGATATGTTCAGTTAAGTGTCTTATACACACAGTTACCTACCGCATAACACAGAATGAACTTTTGCTCTAGATGTTTCACAGATATGGTGTTCATTGTAATTATTAAGTATGAATTTATGTTGTTTATATAACATAAAAATGGTGCCGTGCTTTTGTTGGTCCAGTGTATTTAAAAATTTCTGTACTAGTAGTGGTGGCAGTAAATTTAATTAAATGCTTAATTAGTTAAGTTTTGATTTTCATAATTGCTTTTGTTTACTGTTTTGATTAGTGTTATGCTTTGTGATGAAAATTGTGTTTAATTAAGATTACACATATTATTTTGCTGTTACACTTTTACATGGTTTATCAGTTTAACTTTCACAATGTCTGTAATTCATAAATTAGTAAGGAAGAATACCAGAGCACCTACCAGAATGGAGGTAAATAACAATTCTACTGGGAATCATACTACACAGCTTACTACTAGTAGAATATCAGTTTTTGGGGCTGATCCCCTTGTGTCTATTCCCACTTTCAGTGGAGGTGAAGGTTCTACACAGCTTAGTGATTTTATTGACAGAGTTAATTTAGTTGCAGCACATGTTGGCTGGACTGATTCTGATAAGTTGACTGCCATTAAAGTAAAATTGGAGGGTGAGGCGGCTGCTTTTATTCACAGTAATCCTCGTCTCAAGAATGAGAGCAACTTGGTTGCTGTAGTGGATGCCTTAAAGGACAGATTCTCGACAGTGCACAATTTGCATGCTCATATTAGAGCATTAATTCAGGCTTTTCAGAAGCCTAGAGAGACAGTTAGGCAGTTTGCTGCTAGAATAGAGGCACTTTCATGTAAAACTGTACCATTGGATAAAATGGAAGATCCAACTGTGGAGAGTCAGAGACTTGATTTACTTTTGTCAGTTTTTCTGGAAGGTCTCCATTTACATTTGAGGCGATTGTTGTTACCTCAGAACCACAAAACATATGCAGCAGCTAAAAGACATGCTATAGCTGAAGAAGAGGTTTGGGTTAAGACTCATGCAGATGAGCTTAACAATGTGCACACTGTTGAAGTTAATGCAGTTTCCACTCCTCGTGTTACAGTTAAGGCTGCACAGGTTAATAGTTCAAAAGACGAACTAACTGCAGCTATCAAGGCACAGCAAGAGAACATTGTTACTTTGACTAACATGTTAGGAAATTTGCAAACACAAGTACAGTCATTGATGTCTAAGTCTACAGTTAATAGTAGACAAGTAGGTCCTCTTTGTTACAGATGTAATAGGTTAGGTCACATAGCTAGAAATTGTATGGTGAATTTATCTCAGGTTCCTAACAACAATGTCAGAGCGAGACAGTTTTCACGTAACATTGCTAGCCAGCAAGGTAATGCTAGAGTAACACCTAAGACACAACAGGTTCCAGGTCAGGCTAATACAAACAACATGACTCAGTTACATCCTCAGGCTCCTGTTTTTAGCCAGAATTTAAACTAGTTAGGGGTAGGGAGAGCAAAACCTTCAGTTCATCCCAGGAAGCCCTTTTGAAGGTACCTTCAGTGTATTCAGTTTCTTTAGGTGAAGCACCTCTTCCAATAGTGAATGGCTCGATTTTGGGAAATAAACTTAAATTTCTTTTGGATTCAGGAGCTACTGTTAACTTGTTAAATGCTAAATACTGTCAGTGTTTTGGAAAGAAACTAAAAGTTCAACCTTGTGAAGTTTATTTAAAAGGGATTTCAAGCAACAAGGTGTTAGTTAACAAGAAGGCCACTTTGCCTGTTAAACTTCAAGATCAGATCTTTGAAACTGAATTTCTCATTATTGATAGTTGTCTGATCAGTATGCTGCACTGTTAGGAACTACATTTTTAAGTTTAAACAAACTGTGTATTGATTTTAATACATCTAATTTGCTAGGTCAACACATTTTAGTGCCTTTGCACCTTCACAAGTCTACGTCAAATGCTGATGTTTCTAATAATTGCGTTTCATCTTCTATTAACCCTCCTAATGATATCTTTTGCTACTCTGTGACAAAACATAAACTCCCTCCTTTCTCTGAGAATATTCTCAAAGTCTCATCTTCTCTTTTACCCTTTTCTCAGTCTTCTGTTCTTATTGAACCTCTCACTCACCATCAGCACTCTAAATTTTGTGTAGCACGTTCAGTCAATAGTAAACATAATAGTAATGAATTTTTCATTAAGGTTGCAAATTTTTCTCCTGACTTCATACACATCAACAAAGGTATGAAATTAGCCACTTTGGCTCCTGTTAATGCCAGTACACCTGATATTCAGCCAGTATTTTCAATGAGTCTTGAGACTGGTGATCAGTTTGAACCCTGGGGAGGTCAGTTTGACTTAAGTCATTTACCTGAACAACAGAAACATGAACTTATGAGTCTCATAGACAAGTATAAGCATATTTTTGCTTCTTCAGTTACTGAACTTACTGGTTGTGATACTATTTTGCATAATATCAATTTAAAGGACAATATTCCTGTCAGACAGAAACCTTACAGAGTTCCTTATCATTTAAGACAAGAGTTAGATAAACAAATTGCTGAGTTGTTAGAGGCTAAAATTATAGAGGAAAGTGATAGTGCTTATTCTGCACCTGTTATTTTGGTTAGGAAGCAAGATGGTAGTTATCGTTTGGTTACAGATTTTAGAAAATTAAATGAAAAGACTGTTGAAGATTCGTTTCCTGTGCCAAACATGTTTGAACTTATTGAGGGTTTAGGGAATGCTACTTATTTTTCTACATTGGATTTAACCTCAGGTTTCTTTCAAATGAAAATACACCCTGAAGACACCTATAAAAGTGGTTTCACTACACCTTCTGGTCATTATCATTGGACACGTGTTCCTTTTGGTTTGAGAAACGCTTTTAGTTCTTTTCAGAGACTTATGTCAATTGTGTTGGCAAATCTTTCACCTTTACAGATAGGTATTTATATTGATGACATAGTTATAGCTTCTAATACATTTGAAGAACACTTAAACAAATTAAAAATTGTATTTGATAGACTTGATGCACATAATCTCAAATTGAAACCCTCTAAATGCAATTTTCTGAGAAATGAGATTACTTATTTAGGCTTTAAAGTTTCTGAAGGTAAAGTTAAGCCTGATGATAAAAATCTTAAGGTTATTAATAGCTTTCAAGTGCCTAACAATAGGAAGGAAGTGAGAAGATTTTTAGGTCTTGTAGGATTTTATCGTAGATTTATTCAAAATTTTGCACACAAAGCTTTGCCACTAACTGAATTAACTAAAGATAAAGTAACTTTTAGTTGGACTGATGAAACTCAACAGGCTTTTGATACTTTAAAGACTGAACTTTTAACACAGCCTATTTTGGCTTTACCTGACTTCAAGAAACCTTTTGCTTTGTGTACAAATGCCTCGAATTTTGCTCTGGGAGCCATTTTAGGTCAAGAGGATGAGAATGGATTTTTATACCCTATTTGCTTTGCTAGCAGAAAGCTGAAGGGTCCTGAAATTAATTATAGCACAGTTGAGAAAGAGGCATTAGCTGTAGTTTGGGCGACTGACCATTTTAGACAATATCTCTTAGGTAAAAGTTTTACTGTTTATTGTGATCAGGCTTCACTTTCCCATGTGTTAAAACTAAAAGATCCAACATCTAGGATGGCCAGGTGGATAATGGGGTTGTCTCAGTACGATTATAAAATTATTCATAAACCAGGGAAATTGAATTCGACTGCTGATTATTTATCCAGATCTGTCAATGTAGCTGAACAAATACAAACTTCTACTACACCTGATCTTATACACACCATTAAAGAACAACAGGCTCTAGATCCTTATTGTAAACAAATAAAAGAAGAATTACTAAAGAATAAAACTCCAAAACCTCTTTCACAAATTTTTTCAATTGAAAATGATATCTTGTATTGTAACTTTAAAAATCCTAAAGCTCGTTGGCAAAAACAAAATAGAATTGTTGTACCACAAACATTAGTTCCTAAAATTTTACAACAGAATCATGATTCACCTGTAGCTGCTCATTCTGGTTTTCATAGAACACTTCATAGAATTCAGAAAGCTTTCTTTTGGAAGAACATGCATAAGCTAATTCTAAATTACATAAAGTCTTGTCATTCATGTATACAGAAGCGTGGTTTTAAACCTTCACAGAAAGCTTCGTTAATGAGAGTTCCAATAGCTAATAGGCCAATTGAACGTATTGCCATGGATATTGTAGGCCCTTTGCCTTTGTCAGTTTCTGGACATAAATATATTTTGGTCATTACTGATTATTTCACTAGATGGCCTGAGGCTTATGCTTTACAAAATTGCTCGTCTGAAACAATAATTGAAAAATTGGAAATGTTTATTGCTTCTCATGGTGTGCCACAGCATATAATTACGGACAGAGGTACAAATTTCATTTCACAAGCTATTACTGATGTTTATAAAAAACTGGGAATTTGTAAACACACCACTACAAGTTATCACCCACAATCAGATGGGGTTGTGGAAAGGTTAAATGGTACATTCATCAATTCTTTAAGTCATTTGGTGTCTGAAACACAGGAAGATTGGGACAGGCATTTACCTTTTGCTTTGTTAGCACATAGAACTGGGAAGCATCAGGCTTTGGATGATTGTCCGGCTTTTCTTTTATATGGCCGAGATTTAACGTTACCTGTTGACATTTTGACACAGTCAAAATTTAGGACGTATGATGATACTAAGACGTATTCAAAGGATTTGCTCATAAGACTGCAAAAATCATTTCAAGTAGTAAAGACAAATTTAACTACTGCAGCTGAGAAACAAGAAAATACGAGAGAGTCTAAAGCTTATCACAAGAACGTAGAGTTAGGTGATACAGTGTATTTATATACTCCTGTGGTACAGCCAGGAACGGCTAAGAAGTTATGTAAATTTAACAAGGGACCTTATCGAGTATTAGAAAAGTTATCAAAGGTTAACTTCAGGATAGAGTTGGTTTCTAAACCACATACACGTCAGGTAGTACATGTTGATCGTTTAACCAAGGTGCCAGATAGAATTATATTTCCTACTTTAGAGATCTCTGATCAAGATCGTTGTTCTGCTGGTCAACATAGTGACACTACTACACAAGTGCCTTACAATTTAAGGTCTAGGGACACTCATGGTTTTGTAAAGAAGTAATTGAGCTTTACACTTTGTACATATTGGTAGGGTTAGGAAGTTATTCTCTTCTTCACCACAAGTTTTGTTTGTGTACGATTACTGGATCCAGTGTTTTTGTTTTGTGTGGGCTGCGCGATTGGTTAGTTGTTTTAGGGTTGTTTTGGCCTTATCCAGCTCACGTTTTATCAGGGTTGTCAACCTTCTGGTCTCAATATTGTTTTTTTTTTTTTTGAAATCTTGGTGGCTGGACCACTTGGTTTCTTCTTCAAGTTAAGGTTATCAAATATTTTTTTTTTCTTTCTAAGTGGCGACTTAGGACTTTTAGGCTTAGTATTGACTTGTTGGTTGTCGTTTCTTATTTTACGTGTTGCTGAGTTTTGGGTTATTTCACTTTTGCCTACTTTTGTATCTATTTGGGTAGGTTAGTTGAACAACTTAGGAGAAATTTTGTGTTTTACTTTGTAGTTTATTGTTTTATTTTGCAAGACGATTATATTTCGTTTTGGTACTGGATTCAGTGTTCTTTGTAGTTTCGTCGGGTTCACCGTGTGGGTTTGGTGAGGTTAGTGATGTACTAAAGTATACAAGTTGAATTCTTGTGCGTTTTTTTGCTCGGCTTGTTTCGCCGTTACTTTGAGTGGTTTGTTTTGCTGTGAGTGTTGGGTGTTTCTGATTCTCATTAGAATTGGTAAGTTAGTTATTTGTGTTTTCACTTAAGTCTTTTGCTTTGTTTTGTAATTTCTGCCTAGTTTAAGAGCTGGCTTAGGTTTCCATTTAATTCTTAATTTCTGTCACTGTCACCACTACTTAGCTTGTATCTTGCATTATGAGTGTTTGTAAAGTCAGAGACTATTGATTCTTTCGAAAAATTTTGGTAAACCAAAATTTTTCTTTTCGGAACGGGGGAGGATTTGTTATGTATTAATCGTTATATTTTTTTTAAGCTTAAGTTGTTTTGCTTATTTCAGTTTTGATTTGTAATTGAAGTTCTATTTTTTTTTGTTGTTTAAAGTTGGTTGTAAGTTTAAATTGTAACTTTTGTAAACTTTAAGTTTTGGTTAGGTTGCTTTTATAAGTTCTGAGTTGAAGTTGTTTAATTTTAATTTGAGTTTAGGGACTTATTTTTGTTTTTGTTCTAGTTGTTTTGACCCTTAAGGTTGTTTAACTTTTAACTTTAATTTTTTTTTTATTTTAAAACTTTGTTGTTGCACCTTTGTGTGTTAATTTTTTTTCTTAACTTTGAGTAATTTAATTGGTATCCCTCTTTCTTTTAACGTTAAACGAGTACATACTTTCTGACTGGCGGTAGAAGGAAAATAATTTGATTCTCTTTGTATTTCTTTTGGATAAATTGTGTTTAGTCTCAATTGGTGGCTGAGGAAACAATTATTACAGTGCTGACATTTATATTATGTATTATAATGTATAATTAGTAGCTTCATTTTTTTTAATTTACCAAAGTCATTTTGTATTAACTTAGTTCAGAGATTTTCACCCCTTGCCCTCTTTCCTTCAGCGGAAATTCTTGTCAGCAGTTGTACTGCACCCAAAATTCCTTTCTGCTAAGCGTTCCACCATGTGTGGGGAGCGAAAGGCTTGATAGTTTTACCATCTGGGTTTCACGAAAAAGGGACCCTGTTTTGCTGCACCAGGCTAGCAGGGTGATGTTCTACAGCATACTTATGGTGGGGGAAAATATACGTTGAGACAGAAGATCTGCATTATCAACTGGGACCCTGGAGCGAGGCTAGTTTCTTCCCCCTTGTTTCCGCCTGCTGTTGTGATGACACATTGGGGTGGCCTTGGAAGTTGAACGATGGAATGGATGGAATGGCGAGAAACGGCTCCTTTTGGTAGTCGGGAAACCACTTCCCGTGAAGATCCAGAGTGTGGGTTGCCTTTTTTTGGCTTCTTGCTAGTCACCATCTACGCCAAGTTTTCAAAAAACGCGCCAGCTACTAAAACGGCTGCGCAGTGTTTTCGAGAGGCTTTTTCGGGAGACGGGGACAGTGACGGAGACGACAGAAGAGAGACGAAAAAAAAAATGAAATTTCACGAGAACTTATAAGATGTCAACTTGGACGAGCAGCTCGGAGGTGAGCCTCATCTTAGACGTAGCAACGTAAATTAACCAACACCGAAGAGAGGCTGCAACACCTATATTTCTAAAGTCCTAAAATTTACGCTGTCATGATGGCCTGTGGAGGGAAGACCTGTGTCCTGCTGGTTGGAAGCAGTAATAGGAGGGAAGCCTGGCCTCCGAACCAATAGCTTGGTTGAGTCTCGTCAATCTAACCCCTTTTGTTTTCTCATTTCAGATACTATCCCAAGTTTTTTTTTGAGAAGCAATGTTCGATAACAAAACTCAAATGTAATGATGGATCCCAAATATGTTAAAGAAGGGTATATCATCCTTTTCTGTTGTTTCAAATTAGTTCATTAATTGAACCAGCCACCACGTTTAATTATAATGTTTAGTGAGGTCATGACCCTCTTTTATGTTTTGTAATCATAATATTTTCCTACCTTAAATAAACGTAAGTTGATTTTATTCACCTGTTTGTATTTATTGTAATTATCTTTTACACTGGACGTTAAACATAGAATGGGTTTTGTTTAACACAACGCAACATCTTGGACTTTAAAATTGTTTACTTATCTTGTATTTATGTTTAGTATGACTGCTTACAATACTTAGTATGTTATTGTTACAATACTGATTCATATGTTCAGTTAAGTGTCTTATACACACAGTTACCTACCGCATAACACAGAATGAACTTTTGCTCTAGATGTTTCACAGATATGGTGTTCATTGTAATTATTAAGTATGAATTTATGTTGTTTATATAACACATATGAGTTCTTTTAGAGTTGGTTCCTTGGTTTTCTTGCAAATTCAATTGGTACATAAGGCTTTAAAAACTGGTCATTTTTTAAAAAAATTAGTTCAGCATTTTTATCTGGTAATCGTACTTGTAAGATGCCTCCACCTATCCTAATATTAATCATTTTTCGTACTACTCCTAAGCACACAAGGGGCATAAAGTCTAACGCAATATTTATTAGTCCTACATTTGGAATATTCCTTAAAATGGGATAATCGTCGTGCTAATCGTCATCAGTCAGTTCTTCTTGAGATATAAAAATTCATATTCCGAATCACAGTTTGAAATGGAACTTAAAGTATATTTCCTAGTGCGAAAATTCGGCGCAGGCTTTTTTCAGAATTAAATGCTACTTCATCTTTTCACGAATCCGATAATATACATTGATTTATTCTCCTATAAATCCGTCTTTTAGATATCTGATATAATTTTTTTTAGTTCTGATCATTTTTTGTAGAATAAAGGAAAAATTTTGAAACTTACTTTTCACACTCTCTCAATGTAACGCTTGCAAGCGTCAGGAAGTCAGTTCGTTTTGGAACGACGGCTATTAACGTTTAGCCGAATAGCTCAATTCTAGAAATCAGAAAGTTAAGTACATGTACTTTCCACTTTGGGGGGTTCTTCAAGGATATCACTATTACCAAGCAATTAAAACCGTTGGGAGCATTCTGCGTCCTTTGTTGTGAAGGGATGTTTCCCTTGTAGGGGGATACAAAGAAGGGAAATCTGCCACGTTAACAAAAGAGAAAGCTTTTTGTGGCATCGGCTACAGAAGAAGTGCTTAGAGGTGTTACATTCTGAGCAGAGCTTGGTCTCTCTAAAGCAAAGAAAAGTTGAGAAGCAGTTTTACAACCAATGATAATAATGGAAACAAAGATTTAAGATTTTCAACTCCAATTGTTAGTTATAGTATAAAATAAAGTAATAAAACTGCTGAGTTTAAAGAACGCATTTAATTTTAAAATTAAATCATTTTAATTTAAAATTTGTACATCTATTTAATCCGTTATCTAATTTTGAGTTTTCATAACAACATTTACATTTGTGTTATATACCTTGAAGAAACGTGTTTATTACATATTCTGGATGTTGCAAATAAATTAATAAAGCAGTAATTATTGTTAAATTATGAGGAGTCATGCAGCATTGCCGGCATAACGTAAAAGATTGGAGAACGCTGGATATATTTTTTTCGCGCTTTGTTTAGCAGAGACCGGATATTTGTATGGTTAAAGAGGTAGCAAAGTGAGGTTTGAGGAGAATAAGAACTTAATATTACTTCTTCCCATTCTTAAACCTGATTTTCCTGTTACAGAGAGGTAAAAAATAAATTACTTCTTACCTCAGTCGCTTTAAAAGACTAATTCTCATTATTAAAGAACTTACCAGAAAATGAACGAAGAAACCGCA
This sequence comes from Stegodyphus dumicola, assembly GCF_044657685.1. Lineage (NCBI taxonomy): Eukaryota > Metazoa > Arthropoda > Arachnida > Araneae > Eresidae > Stegodyphus > Stegodyphus dumicola. The sequence goes on from NC_140768.1 coordinate 182,347,541, forward strand.
AAGAAATTTTTAGCCCAATAAAATTATTTCCTAATTTATAAATTCAAATTAAAGCAAGATAAACCTCGTACAGACTAGTTTTTAACTGAGTCCGTAAACTAAAATTTCGTTTGTTAAAAAAAAATTATTGTTACTTATGCAAAATACAGAATCAGACGGCAGTTGATGAATACGCACAGTCTCCATTAAATCTCTTCGTAGTAAATTTTGGGCTTTATTATGGAAAACAGTATATTTCTCATAATATTCACGGCCTACTGCATATATGTGAAGATGTAAAAATGTTTGGGCTGTTAGATAATTACAGTGCGTTTAAATTTGAAAGCTATATATCTTCTATAAAAAAATTGATTAGAAAATCTTTCGCTCCGTTACAGCAAATAGCAAGATGAACTCATGAACTGTTTAATCATATTGTGTAACCATCAATAATGATTCAATCAACGTGACCGACTTAAGTTCAGAATTTCAAAATTTACACGCATCTTGTCCACTACTTAAAGGTTATTAAATGCTTAATTTTAGTATTGAATTTTGCATACAAATTAACTGAAGTCAGAACTGAATTTGTAGAATAATTTAATATTGAAGAATTCAGTTTTGGGCTATTGAATGGTTAAAAATGATCGAAAGTTTTTTAATATTTTAAAGCAAAATTTTCTCTTATAATATTTTGTATTAATAATTCATTTCAAGTCCCTTGCTCTTTTAGATATATTTACAAATTATTAAATAAATTAAAATTCAAATTAGAAAAATAAATTGCATAAATATTCTTAACATTTCTTATTTTTCCATAGTAACTACAGATGGATGACCTGAGACTATCTGTGGAAAATAAGCAGGTTTCAGGTTATCACAATACCTTCACACACTTTTACTGGAATATAAAGAAGATTCCTGGGGATATACTGGGATGTAACATTAAGCAGTTGAGAGTATGTATTTAAGAGGTTAAAGGGATATTGTACCTAATATTTCAAATCCTGATAACATCCCATATGCTGTCGGTGGGACTTAGATAGGATGTCCTAAGGATATACTGGGATGTGACATTAAGCTTTCGGGAGGATGAGTTTAGGAGGAAACTGGGATATTACGGGATGTCTTGAGGATGTAGTGAGTACGACTTTAAATCCTAATAACATCCCATACGCAGTCGATGGGACATAGATAGGATGTTCTTAGGATATAATGGGATGTGTTTAGGAGGTTAGTGGGATATTCCGGGATGTCCTGAGGATGTAGTAAGTAGGAGTTCAGATCTTAATAACATCCCGTACGCTCTGGATGGGATTTTGTTAGAATGTCCTAAGGATATACTGGGATGTGACATTAAGCACTCGGTAGGATGTGTTTAGGAGGTTCACGGGATATTCCGGGATGTCCTGAGGATGTGCGCATATCCCGCGAGCAACATCCTCAGGATATCCCAAGGATGTTTTTGTGCTATGTGGATTGTGACCTCATATTGTTCACCTTCTGCAAAGTGAGGTTTCTTCATTGTTATCTGGTGATTGGGCTCTCTTGAGACTGTATTATTTCTGTTGTGCAATTGAAGGTCATGGAAGGAAACGATTTTCCTCCGTTACCGGTTAAGAATTCAACGGTCACTCTACATCACGTGGCTCGTTTCCCTGAGGACATTTGTTTTTATTGGCACTGTATCTTGGAAGACAAGTGGCACAACTTACGAAAAGAGGATTCTTATGTGTTAAATGACTATATGTGTGCTTTGCTCAAGATGAAAAATCTTCGTATGGAATTCATTAAATTTCTTCGGACTACTTGGGAAGTTTTCTTATCGTGTTAGAGAGAAATTGTGTTATTGGAAAACCGTGTTGTAGGAGGTTTCTCGCAATTTGTGAATCTTGTTATAGCGAAACCGTGTTACAGGATGCCGTGTTGTAGGAGGCCTCCAACCTGTACTTCGGATTTGACTGCTGTTATCTCTGAGCTGGTTTCCTTATAGTCTGTGTCCTTGAAACTGCTCCACCCTCCCTTCGATGTGACAGTGCGGGGATTCGCTACCAAATTCGTGCAAAACTGTCTTTAAACGATGATAAACAATGACATTTTGGCTTCCAAAACACAGTGCGCTTTCTTTTGCAAGGGTGTCACCACTTTGATAAAGAGTGCCCCTAGCGGCGATTCGTAACCGGAACCTTTCGCTGTTGCCAGATAAAATTTGCATAATTGTAGTTTCAGAATTAATTTGCTTAATCAGTTACAGAATTTGTGTTATACTATTCTTTTTGTGCTATTCAATATTTCCTTCGAAGTGTGATAAATTTTATTGTTATAACATTCACTTTTAAATAGTAAATTGGTTGATTTACACAAAATTTACAATTTCATTGTGTTTGCTTTCAATAAATAAAGTGAGTAGTAAGTTACGTAATTTGTAGAGTTATGTAGCGTATAGTAAATTATATAGTCTGTAGCAGCGGTCGTCAACCCTTAGAACTTCACGGACCATTACATATATAATTTTATATATGGAGGACCACAAATATAGATTAAAAAAAAGCACCTTAAATCAGACCTTAAAAACAACATATTGTTAAGGGTTTGGTATTTAAATAGATAATGTTTGTAGAATTATAAATTAAATTGATTTATTCCCCTTGCAGTGCAGCGCGTGACGAATATTAAAAGAAAGCTAAGCCGGAAAATTAAAAATACAAGAGGGCGTGCATTTAATATTTAATAAATAAATATCTCTTCTGGATTTGGAGAAAATACCAGAAAATTCTCACGCATTTAAAAGGCTTACATAAGCGGCATGGAAACCTCTCAATTTGTTAGTCAGTTAGTTGTTGTTTTAAGAGTTTGTTTAGAAAACTGCTCTTGTTGACTGTAGAGAATTCGCGGATTAACTTTCTCTAGCTGTTTTAGATTAAGTTCTGTTGAAAGTTTGAGTAGTTAAAAGATAACTACTGTGAGATATTGTAATTCTGTACGAATATCTGAGGAAATTTAGGCATTTTGTTTTATTTGTTGTAATAATAATAAATTTTGTTTATTTTTCATCAGACTGTGTTTACTTTTCATCAGACTTCTGCATTCAATTCAGAACGAACCCGTACGCACGCAACAGTGTTTGGTGTCAGAAGTGGGATTTGAATGCCAATTACTAGAGCGATGGAGGAAAAATTGAGGCAGCTCATTACTGCTTTTGCTGCATTCCAAGAAAAGATGGAAGCTGGCCAAGCATCATTTAAAGAAGAGATGAAAGATTCTGTTAAAGATTAGACGAAATTGGGCAAAGAATCCCTTAACGAAGAGATGAAAGCCGTTAAAGACGAGATGAAAGCAGGTCAAGAGGAAATGAAAAGAGAAATAACCTGCGTAATAGAAAATAAATTCGAGGTTATGGAAGACAGAATAGGAGCTGTGGAAAGTAAAGTCGGACAAATTGAAAAAAAGATTTCTTCTGTCAAAGCTCAAATAGAAGAGAGAGTATCGGCTGTGGAGCAACGAGTCGAAGGAAGAGTTTCGGTCGTCCAACAACAAAACGAACAACAAATTGAGGAAAGGGTTTCTGCTGCTGTTGCCAAAAAAGTCGACATTTTAAAAAAGAGCATAGCGACAGAAGGAAGCAATTCTGAGGGTTTAAAATTTTTACCGATGCCTGCTCGTCCCGTTCTGAAACTATCTACATATGACTCCTGGCAAGTGTATAAGACACAATTTTCTATTGTGGCGGATGCGAATGGATGGGATTCCCAAGCTAAGGCCTGTCATCTCGCCGCTTCTTTGAGAGCAGACGCAGAGGATATCCTTCAGACTCTTAGTTAGATTCGAAGATCTGTCCGGCGCGTTGGAGCTGTACTTTGGGGAGAAGTGTTTAAAAGACTACATCAGGCTCCAATTAAAATCCCGTCAACAGAAGCCCACCGAAACACTTCAGGAACTCACCAAACCTCATATTGAAAGGCTGTCCCATCTCACCTTTTCGGAGTGCCCGACAGAAACAAGAGAAATCCTGTAGCTGCAATATTTCATTGATGGCATCCGGGACCCTGAAATAAAGAAAGCACGGCGAATGATAACGATTTGAAAAGCTCTCTAGTGTACGCCATGAAATTCGAGGCAGCCCAGCAAGCCACTTGTAGAGACCGCCACCCAATCAGAGCTGCTCAAGTTCAGGAGCCAGTGGATCAAGTCACTGCTCGCCTAGACTATTTAACTTGACAATTGAATGCCATCGGACGAAAAAGGAGTGATAAGAAGTGCTGGAACTGTGGAACTAAAGGCCACGCGCGAAGGAACTGCAGAACACCCCAGAGAACGGAAATTGAGACCATTTCACAGCAACGACGGAGAAACAAATGAATGACCATATCGAGGAACGGAGGTTGCCAGAGAATGAGAAACCTTGTTTTAAAGAGCTCAAGGTTTCTACAGTGAGTGGCAACAGTAACGGACTGTCCATCAATGGGCATATAGACGGAGTTTCTTGCAAATATGATCATTGACACAGGAGCTAATGTTACCGTCATTCGGAGAGATTTAGCTCAACAGTTTAAAGATAAACTTATTTGGACGCCATACTGTGTTACCCTTCAGACTGCATCCGGTGATAAGATCGACATAGCTGGGAAGCTAAACGTCAGCATCATGTTTGGAAGTACCGCCTACCATCACAGACATATGTGGCGGATATAACAGATCCATGCATACTCGGATTAGAGTTTTTTAAGGAAATACAATTTTTCCTTAGATTTCAAAAACAACAAGCTGTTCTCAGCATCTGAGGACATGACTACCCATCCTCAAAAGGGATCATCGCCTGGAAACGCCGACGTCTCTTGTGAAAGACCCATACTAGGGTCGGAGAGAAACATAAGACTACCAGCTATTCTCCATCTCAGATGCTCTTCCGTCGAGACCTTCGTCTGCCTTGTGACCTCCTGTTTGTTCGCCCTACGGATGCGCCTTCATCAAATACATCCAAGATGTCCAAGTGATGCACCGTTCCGCACGAAAGCGAGTCAACTTGTCGAGGGTGAAAATGTAGACCAGATACGACAAGAGCTACTGGACACAGATTCAACGAAGGAGACAAGGTGTGGTTGTGGAACCCGATTCGACTAAAAGGACTCTGTCCGGAATTACAGTCACCTTGGGATGGACCGTACACAGTCCTAAACAGGCTGAATGACGTTGTGGTTGTACTGCCCGAGACATACAGTCCTTGGGGAAGGAGGCAGTGTTACGGATTTGGTATTTAAATAGCTAATGTTTGTAGAATTAAAAATTAAAGTGATTTATTCCCCTTGCAGTGCAGCGCGTGACGATTATTAAAAGAAAGCTAAGCCGGAAAATTAAAAATACAAGAGCGCTTGCATTGACTATTTAATAAATAAATATTCCTTTTGGATTTGGAGAAAATACCAGAAAATTCTCGCGCATTTAGAAAGCTTACATAAGTTTCATTAAACTTCTCAATTTGTTAGTCAGTTAGTTGTTGTTTTAAGAGTTTGTTTAGAACACTGCTCTTGTTGACTGTAGCGAATTCGTGGATTAGCTTTCTCTAGCTGTTTTGTATTAAGTTTTGTTGAAAGTTTGAATAGTTAAAAGATAATTACTGTGAGATATTGTAATTCTGTACGAATATGTGAAGAAATTTAGGCATTTTGTTTTATTTGTTGTGATAATAATAAATTTTATACATTTTTCATCAGACTTGTGCATTCAATTCATAACGAACCCGTACGCATGCAACAATATTAATACAATACGTTAAAAATAATATTCAACTTTCCAATACGTGTAATTCTAATTTTCATGCGTTAATATAATTTTCAGAACGTTTGGTGTTGAGCTGCATGCCTTTATGGAAATTCAGGCTACACCCCTGATTAAGAGTAACAATTAAAACACTATGAACATCTCACTGATACACATATTTTGTTCACATTGAAAAATTATGTGAAAAGGACAAAAATCTTACTTTCTTGTACAGAAAGCTTCACATTTTCATATCACTGAAAAGGAACTTCACGAAAAGCAAAAACAAACCGGCGAACGCAAAGGAATATCAATAAACTAAAAGTGTTATGCTGCCAATTTTTTATTATTGTAAATATAATAATCATCGCTTACTCAGCAATGGTGACATCGATCAACAGTTAGACAAAACGAATAAGGAAACTTCCAGTTATGCAATTATAAACAAGAATGCAGATGGTTCTCATAAAAATCCATTAAGTTGCCTATTGACACGGAGAAAAACTGTGTTATTAACGACTACAGTAGCATTTGTTTGTAATAGAAAATGAAAGAGAATTCCAGTCCACGCTATTATTGATAATAGCAGCATATCCATGGATGCCAACTCTCACTTTCAAATGTTGCTAGATACACTTGCAAAAGTAGCTAAAAAGTCTCTAAATTCAGAAGGAATTTCGCTAAAAGTAGTAGCTAAAATTAAAAAAGTATAATTTTACCATATTCCATAATAGGTTTTGTTACTCGTCATTTTTAAAATTGAATCTTCATAAAAATATAAATAATGTCCAAATTTTTCTGGGGACTATCAAAAAGTTTTCCCGGACCACCGGTTGGCGACCGCTGGTCTGTAGGTTTTCCCGAAACAAAAAAAGGTAACAGCGACATCACCGGCAGTTAAATACACATTTTCTACTTGCTAATGGAATTACACATCGTAAGGATTCCCTTTGGATATTATAAATCCCTGTATTCTCCCCACTTAAAAAGGTTGACTGGAGAGAAGCGAATGGCACGAAATCCAGTCAACCAAATCCAAGTAGTAGCGATTTTATCATCCATCACATTTTATTTCGAAAGTTACTGTAAAGACCTGCCTTCCCTCCCAAAACTAAGGAAAAGAAAAGAAAGAAATCTAGAAAAATATGCGATTATTCTTTATAAGTTTTTCTTTCAAAATTTTGCATTATTTGAAAACACGTAAAAAATGTATTTGTTTTGTCTTTCTCGCAAATTCTGATTTTGAATAAAAATTTCTATTGATGTATTAAAAATGTCAAAAGACGTTTTGAAATATTTGACAGCATGGTCCGCGCCATCTTGCGTGGCCAGTTCACTGCTCCTGTATTTCATATGAAATTATGTTATTGTGCTAGGTAGAGAAGAGGAATAAACTCATGTCCAAATTTAGCTTAGTTTACTCATGTCTTACTTAAACTTAATTAATGATTTCAGTATTAAACTTATGTTTAAATTAGTCCAAATTAGCATACACAAGAATAATAGCATTCCATGAAATGTCCAATCCATGTATTTGATTTTTGCGGGGAATGGGTGACAGACAAACTAAGTCAGCAATATCTAATTACAATTGATCAGATGGTTTCTGATATGCAAATCAAAACGTTACGTCATTTGACGGTCAATCAAACACTTTGTGCAAAGTGAATGTCTGAGTGAGTTTCTGCAGTACAGGGTCTGGTTTCGGTATGTAATGACGCAAAACGGTTTATTATGGCTCCAAAGTATCATTTGGAAGAACCTGCAAAGTGGCGAATCGTCGACCGTTGAGACGCAGAGCAGAAAATCGCGGAAGCAGTGAAATATAAGAATACTTCAAGACAGTCTCTATGGTATTGAAATAATTTCAGAACTTTGGAACTGAACTGTTTAAGAAGACCCAGACAACATGACAACATGGTAAATGAATAACAAATGCTTCTCAAAATCAATACTTGGCAATACCAGTCTATCTTATCAAGTAGTTCACTTCTAGGCATGCTCAAAGTAGCACACTGGTTGAATAGAGCTTCGAAAAGAGTGCTGAAAGGAGCATTGTTGTCAACGAACTGACCGATGAGATGCGGAGAAACAAAGAATACAGACTCTCAGTTGTCCTAGGTTATCGGTGAGCCCGGTCTGGCCACAGGGTTCGCCGTTTGATTTTAGGCAAGATTTCAAGGTAAAAATTTAAAACTAATATAGAATAAGGAGATTAGCATACAGCCAAAAAACATAGAAATTTCTTTTCGAACAATTTTTTTTATACCCTAAAAAAAATCTGGAAGATTTCTTTGAAAAATGAAGGTCTTAAAAAACTAAACATGGCTAAAATATATGGACTGGTTTGTATTGAGCTGCCATCTACTATAAATAAAGAAGGTTCAGAGTAACCTATAGTAACTTAAAAATCCTTTTTCATTCAATTTTTCTATGCGTACAGAAGCAAATTTTTAGGTGTGTCCAAACCGGACACACTGTACCGCAAAGGGTTAAAGCCGCCACTTGAACTGTTGTATCATGGCAAACTGTATACAGAAGGCTTAATGAAAAGTCCTTTATGCCGGAAATCCAAGGGTATGTGTTACACTACCTTCATCATAAAAAAGAGGTCGCTTTAATTGATGCAAAATATTTCAGAACTGAAGTGAACACTAAAGATCCGATGTTCTCTTTACTGATGAGTCGGTACTCAGTTAAACATTTGATCCTAAAGATGTTTACATTTGGAAGGAATCAGGAACGTGAAATCTTCCTTCGAACATTATATATGGAACGTGACCTTTTTCGGTAATGCAGGTGTGATAGTATGGGGAGGATAACGATCGATGGAAGTATGCCCCGACACGTTTTCAACAGCGGATCTGTGACCGGCCAGAGATATTGGTCTTAGAACCTTATGAATGATTTTTCAGATATGAATCTGACTTATGGACAGTAAGGTCATCCACATCGAGTGAACTATGCGACTATAATTTATAGATAGTATCATTTATGGACAGTAAGGTCATCCACATCGAGGAAACCTCCTTGATGAATTCCTTGAAAGTGAAGGCTTTGAGTGAAAATCGTAACCAGCAAAGTCTCCTAATCTTAACCTGATCGAGAACTTAATAGGACTAACTTGTAAAAGCAGATGCATGGAGGCATTCTCTTCCTAGAGATGTAAATCTTCTGTGTCGCATTGCTGGAGAAGTGGAACTTAATTCCCCAAACTGCCGTTGACAACGTTATTGACAGCATGAAAACACTTTGTGACATGTGTGTACAAATCATGGGACATCATATTCCATATTAAATTTACAAGCCTTATTTATTTTCTGAGTTAGTATTTTATAAAACTCTTGTAACATATTGTTGTCATTTTTATTGTTTGGCCACGCAAGATGGCGTGGCCATTGAGAAATCAAAGCGGACATTTATATCACACTACCCGCTATGCAGCCAGCCTTCGTCTGGCTTTTAAATGTACCGGAAAAGTATCTAAAGAGAACAAACATCAAACATTAAATTTAAAAACGGCACAGAATTTTACTCTACAGAACAACTTTATAAAAAAATCAATAAAAATGCATCACATATAAAAAAGAATTACAATGAATTAAGCAATATCCCTTAGTACAAATATTAATTATCCTAATAAATAAACTAACAAACTTCTCCTTGCCTTCTGTCGACAAACGTCCAGTATCCAAGAGAAACATTAAATTTAAAAACTTCACAGAATTATTGCCCTCATTTTTCCAAGTGGCAACAGTGCTGATATCAGCAACAATGACTACAGTAATATATCAGCAACAATGGCACGCAGCCATTGTTGCTGATATCAGAGCCAGATTTAGTTGATAAGGCCCTAAGCTATTTGAGATATGGGGCCCTTTATAAGTCTGTTATAATATTGTTGCGTGCGTACGGATTCGTTACTAAATGAATGCACAAGTCCGATGAAAAATGAACAAAAATTTATTATTATCACAACAAAAATGCTTAAATTTTCTCAAATTATCACGCAGTATTACAATATCTCACAGTAGTTTTCTTTTAACTACTCAAATGTCCAATAGTACGTAATTCAAAACAGCTAAAGAACGCTAATCCGCGAATTCGCTACAATCAACAACAGTAGTTTTCTAAACAACAACAAATTAAGCAACTACTACAAACTGAGATGTTTTCCTCCTTTTATAAGATTTTAAAATCACGTGCTAGAATTTTCCAGTACTTTCTCGAAATCAAAAAGAGATATTTATTTATTTAATGCACGCGCTCTTGTATTTTCAATTTTCCGGCTTAGCTCTCTTTTAATATTCGTCACGCGCTGCACTGCGCGAGAAATAAAACCATTTAATTTATAATTGAACTAACATTAGCTTTTTAAATACCTAATTCGTAACAATATATTTTAATATTTGTTATACTATATTTTAATTTTTTGGAGGGTCCCCAAGAAAGGGGGGCCCTAAGCTATAGCTTGTGTAGCTTATACGTAAATCCGGCCTGGCTGATATAATGAGAGAGAATTATCGATTTGATGCGATTTCATCAAAAAAAAAAAAAAAAAAAAGGAAAGAAAATCCCACTCGAATTTTAAAAAAATCGCTTCGAGGTGTACTGGCTCTTCTCTATATACACCTATGTACCAAATTTCATAGCCCTGGGTCTGCTAGCTTACGTGCAGCACAAACGAAAGACACAAACACACTCGCACACACAGACAGACTCTTCCTTTTATATAGATAGATGCAGTGCTCTTGAAAATTTTCCTTCGTATTTATGATATTATGTATCATTTCATCCAAATTCAGAAATTATACACAATCTTTTAGAAATCCGTGATTTCATGCATGCAAAGATAATTTTGGATATCAGTATATAGTACAGTTTCTAAGTTTTCAGTTTCGTTGCATGGTAAAATATCTTAAAAAGTTACTGCTACTAATTTTGCTAAAATTCTTATAAAATTCATGCTAAATAGAATTTTATTACGATACTTTCTTCAGTTGAAGTACTATGTGTAAGAAAGCAAACGAATGAGCAAGCAATTCTTACGCTGTCGCCGCCCTCTCACCAGGGTGCAAAAATATTTTCTTCCGGCCATATCTTTATAAGACTACTAGGTCAAATATAATGCTGTAAAGGAAACGACATTATGAAACTGAAGAACTAGAATGATGTTCTCTAAATGTTTTCAAAAAGAAACGCAAATTATATGTCAATGAACGTGCAACATTCAAAATTTTTTGGATGTTCGTTCATGCATGCTGATTGCAAAAATAGATTTCAGAAACTACAGAAATTACGACTGTAGCGGTTCAAAGTGACCCTTAATCCAGTCGTTGCAAGCTTTTTTGTGAAGAGATTCAAATATCGACTTTTATGTAAACAAAGTGCTTTCGAAAATCATTTTGGCAGTATTAAATGTTGCCTTAGTGCTGCCATCTGTTGATCACGTATAAACTCACGTTGATTTCAAATTGCTTTAAAATTAAATGTAACTATAATTAAATTAAATGTAACTTATTCAATCTCATAACCAAAATTTAAAAAATTTTGAAACTTCTTAAGAACAACAGTGAACCACTTTTATTCAAAGAGGGAATTATCTCGCAATCTGCAACGATTAATTTTAATATTCGAAACCTAGTGATTATTTGTTGAGGAATTAAATCGGCTCTGCTTCCAGCTGCGTTTAATTCGAACTAACAGTACCCACCGCTCCACTTTTAATTGACGTACAACATCTAGGATAATTAATTACAGAATATCAACTCGCTTTTCCTCATATTCTGAGCTGGAATTTGCTTTGAGCTGGTTGCCTTTTTAATCGCGTCCAGATCGGGGTTTTCAACGCATCGTCTGCTCATGCATTTGGATGTTATTGCTTTTCTTTGGAGTACGCCTTCCGGTATTTCACCGAAGCTGCTGCTCTGGATTTAGGTAAGATATTTTTGCTTTTTGATTCCCTCGCTATGCTTTACCTCAGTGAAATATGAGTGAGTGTTAGCCATCCGCAAATTTAGATAATGAAATCTCAGCCGCCGAACAAGCCTTTGGTAGGATGAATATACACTTAGAGAGAGCTAATCTCCCACCCAATGTTAGCTCTTACACAACCCTAAAAAAGCAAGCTATTGCTGATCTCCTTAAATTCAACTCAGTTGAAAACAAAACTAGCGATGATCTCAAACGTATAGCGGAACTTGAACGCATCATTCAAGATTACGACGCATTCTTAAATCTGGCCGTCATGCATAAAAATCAAACAAACAATTCCATTATGGAAAATAACAACGAAAGCGATGCTATGTTAAAGGCAAAAGCATCTAATAAAACACAAAAACGCGATGCAAAAAATATAGAGCGTTCGACTATATCTAAGAATAAGAAAAAGAAAATTACTACTGACAGCGACGGGTTTAAAACTCCCCGCATCACGCATAAACGAACGCATTCAAATTCATCGGAAGCTGAACTACCCGTACAGAAAAATAAGTTCAATGACCTACAGGACGATGACCGCATGGAGCAGGAATCGAACTCAGAGTCCGCAGGATTTACTCTCACCAAAAAAAGCACTGGACATATTCCCCATATTGTTCTCTCAGATTTTACAGCCAACTGGGATACGTTAAAAGAGGAAATCGAAAATTTAGGAGTAAAAAAAGTCAAAGGCAATCTCACAGGAGATACACTCAACATCAAAGTCTGGGATAAAGATGACCATCGCGCAATCACGGAGTTTCTGGCCAAACGAGGTGTGCAATTCCACACATACAAAATTAATTCCGAAAAACCAATCAAAGTAGTAATTAAGAAGCTGCCTAGAAACTCAAACGTGGAAATAATTCACAAAGAACTCACTGAACACGGAATTCCTGTAGAAAAGATACGTCAGCTCGAAAGATTCCGAGAAGGAAAAATTGTTAAACTACCTATATTCTTAGTCGAGGTCAAAAGAAACGAAAAGGGTAAACAAATCTACCAAATAAAGCAACTTCGTGGATTAGACGTCATAGTCCGTGCTTACAAATCCAGACCTGGCCCTGTGCAATGCCACAGGTGCCAGAGATACGGACACACTCGAGATCTATGTCATTACAAACCTAGGTGTCTTAAATGCGCCGAACCGCACGAAACTTACACCTGTAAAGAAGAACAAGGACAAACTACCAGCGCTCTGCGTTCTGTGCGGCGATTGCCACCCGAGCAACTCGAAGGAATGTAAATACCATCCGGATAACCTACCCAAAAGAGTCTTCAATAAGAGCAATCAAAACGAGAAAAATCATGAACAGGAACAATTTCAATTAAATAAAGAAGATTTTCCTACTCTCCCTGGAGCTACGGAAAACGAAAATACTAAAAATCAACCATTCTGGACAACTCAAAAGGAAAACAAAAATAAACAAGAAAGCGAAGCTAAAGAAGTTTCATTTTTTGAGTGGATAAAAACCCAACTTCTAAAAGCGAAAGAATTCGTTACAGAATTTAAAAAAGCAAAAAACATCATGGGTAAACTCGAGTTTGGAATGGCCGCAATTGAATATTTCACTTGAATATGACTTTTAGACCTCATAGCAGTATAAACGCGATGAGTTCAGCTACCAATAGCTTCTTAAAAATTTCCTATTTCAATGCGAACGGTGTCATAAAACAATATCAAGAAATTAAAAATTACTTGGATAAGTACAACATTGATGTCAGGATGATAGGTGAAACTCACCTTAAAGCTTGAGATAAATTTAAAATAAACGGCTACAATATTATAAGGAAAGACAGAACTCGAAGTAGATTATCATTAAAAATCACTTAAAGCATACTGAAAATGATCTTCCTCACAATAGTCTGCTCGAATTTACTTCAGCTATCATTTATACTGCTTTAAATGAAGCCTACCTATCTATTTCTATTTACAATCCTCCTAATAATCTGATGACTAATAATGACCTGGATATCTTAACCTCCACCAACTTCCCGACTATCATCGCAGGGGACTTGAACGCAAAGCATAATGCTGGGAATTCTAGAAGATCTAACAGCAATGGAAACATTTTACATAACTATTTAATTAGCAACGACCTCAATTTTGATGCTCCCACTTCTCCAACAAGATTTGGTGCTAACGGAAACGGCGAAGTTTTGGACATTGTACTTCTTAAAAATATTCCTCATACCCCTCTCTTAGAAGTAATAACGGACTTAAATTCCGATCATCTTCCAGTGAACTTCGACTTTTATGGCTTTTATCCCCCGTTAAAGAAACACAGAACTAAGATAAATCGGACCCAATTCTCTGATACTATGAAAGACTATAATTGCAAAAATAATTATAATCATTGCGGTGATATCGAAGATGAAATTTATAAATTCACCACTAAAATGAAAGATGCAATCAATAATGCGACTTATCCCTGCAAAAGCACTAATTTTCTCTCCCTTCCTAAATATATAAAAGATATTATTACAGAGAAGAATAGAAAACATAAGGAATGGCAGCGGTCCGGAGACCCTCGTGCCAAAAGGCACATCAACTTTTTAAACAGGAAAATCAAGCAAGAAATTATGGAATTCAGAAACAAAAAATGGGACTTTCTCCTATCAAACCTGGATCCTCAAGATCAAGCAGTATGGAAAATTGCTAAATCTCTATGAAATAGCAGACCAAATCAAACTCATGCAATTCATCACATGGGAATCTCCTATCAATCTGAGGACGAGATTGCTAATATAATGGCTAATGAATTAGAGAAAATATTTCAACCTCACCCGCCTGAGAATAACTCCCAAGAAGAAGAAGAAGTTAATTTTACCATTGACAGTATTAACAATTATCCTATAACAAATTTCATTCCCTTTACTTCACCAAGAGAAGTAAGAGAAATTATTCACAAACTCAAGCCAAGGAAAGCCAAAGGCTATGATCAAATTAGCAATGAAGCACTTAAAGCTCTTCCTAGACGTTGTATTACTAACATAGTCAATATTTTTAATGCCTGCATCCGAAATAATTATTTCCCTCAGCAATGGAAACACTCAATAATAGTCAATATCTTAAAACCAAAGAAAGATCCTAAGCTCGTCACTTCCTACAGACCTATCAGTCTTTTACCTTCATTAGGAAAAGTATTTGAGAAAATCCTCTGCTCAAGGCTCACTAACCATCTCGAAAGACTCAATTTAATAGAGGATCTGCAATTCGGCTTCCGCAGTGGACACTGCACGACTCATCAAATTCTCAATTTGGTGGAATTTGTGTCGCAAGCCTTTACTAAGAAAAACGGGGTGGCTGCATGCTATCTCAACTTCGAAAAGGCCTTTGATAGAGTGTGGCATGCAGGCCTCCTGCATAAATTGAATAATTTTATGCTTCCAAACAGTTTCGTAAAACTCATTAGTTCCTATCTGAAAAACAGGACTTTTCAAGTTCGCTGCGGTGACGCCTTATCTGTCAGAAAAAGAATTCATAGCGGGGTCCCGCAAGGATCCGTTCTTCCCCCCCGGCTCTATAATGTTTATATCAATGATTTCCCGCACCCATTCAACACGAAAATACTC
Source organism: Stegodyphus dumicola (assembly GCF_044657685.1). Lineage (NCBI taxonomy): Eukaryota > Metazoa > Arthropoda > Arachnida > Araneae > Eresidae > Stegodyphus > Stegodyphus dumicola. The sequence continues at coordinate 182,362,832 of NC_140768.1, forward strand.
AAATATGCTGACGACACTGTAGTACTGACTGAATCCAGAAGTCCCCAGCTCGCTCTAAGTAATTTACAAATGCATCTCAATATGATCAATCACTGGTGCAAGACTTGGAAAATTAAGCTCAACGCCTCTAAATATTGTATTGTGCTCTATCGGAGATACAAAACAAGATTAAGAGTCAACACTGATATCTGCTTAGATAGAACCCTAATCCCTGTAGCTAATTCCTATAAATATTTAGGTGTTTACATAGATAAGTCTCTCAACTTCAAAGATCATATTTCTTATATCTTAAACAAAGCAAATGCAAAATGATTATTAATCAATAAGATCATGCAATTTATCCTATTATCGGCAAAAAATCGAAGCTCAGTCTAAAAATAAAGAAAATGCTTTACATATCTCTAATTCGACCGATCATGCTATATGCAGTGCCGGCCTGGGCAATCGCCAATAAAACTGAGCGCAAAAAATTGGATATACTTCAAAATAAAATTCTACGCAGCATTGTGAATGCACCTTGGTACGTGAGAAATTCTACAATTCATAACGACCTGGATATTCCATCTGTGCATAACTTTATACTCATGACAGCTCACAACTTCTTCGAGAAGATGAAGTATAGTCAGTATAACGCAATTAAACAAATGTTGGATTATGATCCAACCATTGAATATACTGTCAAACGCCCAAGGACAATTCATCACAATTCGTTATGGTGGTAACTTGTAAATTTTAATTTTAAAATTTACTTGAACTCTAATTGGACTCTATTCTATTATTTGTGTTGCATCTTATACTTATGTTAATCAAGAAAATTTTTTATTCAAGATTTTTATGTTACTATTTCATTTTTTAAGTTATTTTGTATAAATTTTTACTTTATCGCATGATTCTACGAACTTTTGAACTTTTTACGGCCTATCTAACTACTGCATACTTCTGAAGGACTTTGAACTCTTATACCATTCACAGCTTCAAACTCTCTTCGCGCCATTTTCATGATGTCTCAGTCCTGCACTCTTACTAGCTATATTGCACTCACCACCTGCATTTGCCATACAACTCACTGAACCTGCCTACATGCTTCAATTTAATGCCATTGCTTACCGCTGCACAATTTTTATGATGAACGCCTACCTTCGTAAGTATTAAGATATGCCTGCTCACGCAGCTGAATTTTCTTCGCCCACGGGTGTTGGTACTTCCCTAGTACCATTTATTTGAAAATATCTTTGCCTAGTGCACTTTAATGCGATCTACTGGCGAAAACTCTTTAGTAGTTAATGACCAGAAAAAAGTAAGTCATAAGAATATCAACTGGTATATAGTGTAAATTTGTATATATTGTATATAGGTTATTATTCTTTCATATCTATCTTTTATTTATGTGTTTTGTATTTGTAATGTATGTAATATCTTATGATATCTGATTTAGATAATAAAACTTTTCTCAGACTTATTCTCATGTCTTAACCACCCACTTATCATGATACAAAACTACCAGACAGCCACTCGTCTTCAGCCTCTCCATGCGCGCGGCTTTCTTGGTTTTCTTTCTTCTTGTCACGCTGGTCACTTCCCTTTTCCCATTTCCGACGCTTCCTCACGACCCGTCCGGACTGTTCAACGTCTTGTGCCCTATTGGGATACTTAGTAATAGAGCCGGCAACGTCGCGTGCTTTATAGCGACAGCCCGGCATAAAAGTATAAAAAGAAAAAAAAAAAAAAAAAAGAAAAAAAAAAAGAAAAAAAAAAATAACTGCAAGGGGCTAAGTAACAATAGTCAACTTTTCCATCACCAGCAGAAACAAACGCTTGAAGAATTACGACCCCCCACACTATGTTACTTTCTTCTTCCCCTTTCTTTTTCTAACACCTTGACTTCCCTCAAAAAATTATTTGCCACAAAAATTTTCTGTATCCTTAAATAGTTAAATTTCGTTGAGACTACAAATTGCTATTTTAGTCTTTCAGACATTCTGAATATTATGCAGAGAAGATAAATATTAAGTGAAAAGTTGTTATGCGCTAAGTCAAAAGTGAGTTATATATACATGTTCTTATTATGCTTTCATACTACTTAACAATTCAAATACCTTGGGGGGGGAAATCTGAAATGTTTCAGATTTTAAATTACGTCCAAAGGGGCGTTTCTTAACATTTTGTGTGTTACCTTTCTTTATTAAATATCATGTTCCTCGCACTTAAACCATAAGATCCAGTGCAACAGCAATATCGCAAAATAGTTTTAAAACGAGCATATCTTTAGAATTTCCGATACAGAGACTCACGCGCTGGAGATAAAAATGTTTTTTCTGCACAAGGTTGCCATTGCTCGCTTTGAAATCCTTGAGTTTGTTAATCAAAAATTCGTCAAAGTTTTAAAAAATAGGAAATCGATGATAAAACAAATTTCAAATTTCAAATTTGGTCTTCCACATGCTCGTATTCGTTGGAGGATTACGTTATTCAAAGTTCGATGACTCTATGTACCGTTGTTTTATCATAATACGAGAAATATACATACATTTATGCAGATTTTTCATTACTTAATTTCTTCAAATATAATGCAGGACTCTAACATTTTGTGGCAACAGTTTGAAAAGTGAACCGACATTTATGAGTCCGACGCAAAATGCCAAAACGAAACTAATAGTCCTTCGGGATTCAAATCCCTTTGGACTAAAAAAAAAATCTTTTTTTGCTTTTATTAGCCCAGAAGGACTATTAATTTCGTTTTGGCATTTTGCGTCGATTCACTTTTCAAACTGTTGCCAGTTGCCACCCAATATTACAGCCCTGTATTATATTTAAAGAAATTAAATAATGAAGTATCTACATAAAATGTATGTCTGTTTCTTGCATCGTGATAAAACAACGGTACCTAGAGCCACCAAACTTTGAATAACGTAATCCTCTAGCGAATATGGCCATCTGGAAGCTCGAATTCGTAATTTGAAATTTGTTTTACTATCTATTTCATATTTTTCAGATATTAAAGAATTTTTGATTAAGAAAATCAATGATTTCAAAGCGAGGAATGGCAACACTGTACGGGGAAAAAAAAAAAAAAAATCTTCAGCGCGCTAGACTGTATATCGGTGATTTTTCGTAACTCTTGCTCATAACTCCCTCCCCAAAACGTGTAGTGTTAGCATATCTGTTAATATATTTATTAATTTACTATGTGTCATTATTTTCCTAATGTCCTTACAATATTTTTAATTCCATATTTCAATTAAGATATATAAAAATGAGATTTTACTGCATGATTTCTTTAAGCTGGTTGATTAGAAGTTCAAGAAATTTTGATTAATTTTTTACACGTTGTATTTGCATAAAACGACCAATCATTGTGCATCTGGAATAACTGATTATAAAAATATAACTAAATTTGAAACACGAAAATTTCTACTTCTCATATTTCATTGTCTCAATTAAAATTATTATGATTATGCAATGATGATGATGTACGCAATGGCGATGTATTTATGATGATGACGATGCATTATCATGTGCACAATAATGCTGAAATGGAAAATTATGCATACTTTCAAATTTTAATTTATAAATATATTTTTTATTGATAAGAAAATCACGTTTTAACCCACGGCTTTCAAGCGCTCCATCTAGCCGCCACGACAGGGAATACGACGTTTTGTCAGTAAATACCCAAGCAGTAAATGAGAAGTAGCCACTACAAGACAACAGTTTAGAAAATAAAAAATGGCAAAGAAAGAAAAAGTTAAAAAAAAAAAAAAAAAAAAAGATTTTTAGGATAACGCTAATTGACATAAATGAAACAAAAACATAACAAAGGTTTTAACAATCCTGAAGTGGACAGACAGAGTGACATAAGTGTCAATAGTGGAACAAGCGCTGCGTGGGTGTTTTGTCTTCTGATTTTAGGCTTTGTAAGTCTGGTAATTCTTTCTTTTTATGATGTGAGTAACAACATATGAATACATTTTAACAGTAAAATTTTCTAATATAATACAACACACATACGTACCTTCAGTGTAATACTAGTTTTACAGGAAAAGTATAAAATATTGTTGCTTGCGTACGGGTTTGTAATAGACTGAATGAACAAAGGTCGGATGATAGGTTAATAAAATTTATTTAATCAAAAGAAACAGTTAAAAGTTGTGGAATTTTCCACGAAAATCCTCGTAAAGGATCTACAGTATCACAGAGTACAACCAGTAGTTACACTTCAAAATGCGAAACGCAACGCAATGCAAAGCGCATCTAAAGATAAAGCTAACCCAGAGATATCTCAGTACCCCAATCTCACGGCAACAACTCGCTACAATAACAACAATTGAGAGCAGATGCTCTCTTCGGTCTTATATAATTTTCAACCGGGTGCTGAGATATTTCTAGCACTTTCTGCTTCTCGAAATTCTAGAAAGTAATATGACGGTCGAATTACGGTTGCAGCTAATATAGTAATCAATTATATTTATTTAATTGCATTACCTATTACAGCGATAGAGAACGCGGACCAAAATATCGCCAAGTGGTCGAGAAATTCGGCAAGTATTAGCGATATCTCGCCAAATTACCAAAATACCCATTTACTCAATGTTAAATGTACTAGCCCCTGTAATCTTACTTTTCCGGCATAGCTAGTCTCTTTAAATGTTTTTTTGCATTACATTACACAGAAAATGACAACAATTTCATATACAATTGCACTAAAATCATCTATCTATGTACAAATTCGTAACAATATTTACGAAAATGACAACGCTCAGAAGTACGACGTCTTGGATATAATGTTCATTTACAAGATTTTTAACTTAATATTTCTCAAAACTGTAATTATCCAGTTAGTGCTCATGATATCTCTAAAACCATTGGTAAGAATTTCATGAAATTTTTATCAATTGCATAAACTCTGTACGGGTTTTGTTTCTAAGAAGGTATGATTAATTTATCTTTCGAGTAGGTAATTTTAATTATGCATCATTATTCTAATTTGAAACGAAAATCAGCTAATGAATGGTTAATTTATCTCTGATGCAAATTTGTTTATCCATGGTGATTACCAAAAATTTATATCCATAACGAAGAACGTATTTTATTGAAAAAAAAAAAAAAAAATTAACATGTGAAACGTAAAGGCAGCAAATACAACATAAAGAATATCGAAATAATTATACAGAATTTTTCAGTGATAATCCGATAGTTATAAGGATATCGAGCTTTAAAAGTGTGTTAATACTTTTTGCATATTTTGACATTTTGAAAGTCCCCGATACAATCATAAATCAAAATTGATACTGTAATCTGGAGATACAAAATCTTTCTACAGAAACTTTTAAATCACCATACACAATTAACCATGGAGGTAGGAAAGGGAGGAGCGGCCAACCCGCGCTAGAAGTGAAGCAGTGCTTTGAAGCTTGGGTCACCAGATGGGGTGTTCTTTGTTTACATTCAGAAGCTCGCTTGACTAGATTCTGATAGTATTTCGACACACGACAGTTCCATAGAAATCGAAAAAGGGACACTTTCGCATGAAAGAAACATTCATAGTGTGATGGATAATAGCAATTTGTATAGTTTAGCGACATTTACGGAAAAATCACATCTTGGTTATTTTTCGATAACTAACAACAGCGATTTGGATTATAGCTGGTTACGTTGTTCACATAATTTCTGCAAAAATTAAATGTGCTTCTTGTGTAAGTGCATTATATGGGCAGCAGTCTACTATCTGCTACAAATCGCTTATTTGTTATAAAAGTAAAGGATACTTAGTTTATCCATCAAATGATGTTTTTAAAATTTGCAAATCTTTGTGAAGAAGGATTTAGGTATTTTTTGAACTTGAATGGTGGAAAAATTATTAAGCACAAACACAGCATTTTAAGAGTAGAAATACTAATATTAAGTAAACTGGAAGGACAAAGCCTGTTCACATCTTTAAATGAACATTTGCTTGAAACTGATCCAGTGCATAACCACATTTTACATTTAATGAGAGCACTTATTAAACAATATTTGCAAATAAGATACTCTTATTTGCAAAAATGTTGTAAATAACTCAGTATCTATGCGTCAGTTGTACACAAAACTTATCTTATTTCATGGTCAGTGATTAATATAGTTTTAAGCAATCTGTTAAAAGGTATTGTAAAGCAAATGCTATGAGATGCGCACTTAAGAACGTAATAAAGAGTTTTGGGATATGTATTGTTGAAATAAAGGGTAAAAAAAATCTGATAAGTATAATTAAAAAAATTATTCCCCTTACATTTTATAATAACTCAGTTAAAAGTTTTAAATAATACTTAAAAATTCGTTAAACTTAAAATTATTCGTTCTTACTTAAAAATTAATAAAAAAAAAACTTAATTTATTCCCTTTCAGAAATGTTCAGAGAAAGTCAAGTACTATTTAAAGTATTTCGCTAATTCCTAATAATTCTCTAATTTAAAATGAACCGAAAGAGCATTAATTATAAATTGACTTACATTTTCGATTTAAAAGATGCCTCAGAAGCCAAAAAATCATGTCATATTTAAGAAAGTATTTTAGGAAAAAGCTCTCTCTCTCTCTCTCTATATATATATATATAAAAAAAAAAAAAAAAAAAGGGGGAATAATGCATAATTTTAATATTAATAATACAATAAACTTTGATCTTAATTTTTGTACCTTAACCGAATAAAATCGAATTACCTTAATTTTTTTTTCTAATGTAATTAACGAAAACTTGTGAAAATATTTCATTCAAATTAAACCATTCTGAGAAAACTGTTCTGTGAAAAGTATAGCATTTAATTCCGTTCAGAATGAAATGTTGTTTAAAAATATGTTGTTTTCACATACTTAGGACCCTGAATGTTGTAGAAAAAGAAAATATAGACATTTATATGTATATTTACGACGTAATTACAAAATATTTACATCCGAACGCGTCAAATCCCATAGAACTCAATGGTAAATGACCCAATGTTTTGGTCACCACGTAGGGATCGCCGGTGCTTCAGAGCAGGGTACGGGAGAAACTTGTTTAGGGCGACTCCATCTTACTTCCTACCTCCATGCAATTAACCTACAAATGACTGGTTATAAGATGAAGTACATGTGATCGAATATGAGTTTGTGAATTTGAGACGAATTTTTGTATTTGATATAGATTTATAGTGCAGTTTGTATTATTCTTTCTAGGTAGATATTAATTAAGCTTCTTAGTACAACAATTTCAGTTTTCTTAAAATTTACTGTTATACATATATATTTTTTAAGCTCACATTGATATCGTTGCAATGGATATCCTTTAGCCTTTACTTATTTTTAATTTTTTTTTTTTTTTTTTTTTTGCTTTGGTGGTTCTTTTTATTCAAAATTTTAGAGTTTATTTTTCATTCCTTTATTTATTATTTACTGTTGCTTATATGGGTGACCTTAAAGAATCTATAGTATAGTGTAATTTCTTGCGTAATGTTTCCGAATAATTCTTTGCGCACTACCTAACAATATTAAGCTTTCTATTTTAATTCAAACTTAAAAAAACTTGGGTAGAGCGATATTACATTAATATACCTATATAATGTAACTTATAATAAATCTAATGCGCATTAATTACCTAATTTATAATATCATAAATGCTTGCATATTTTTTGTAATGAAAGAAATATGATTATCTTACCTTATATTATTTACATGAAAATGTATTTCATTCTTTTTCTTAACTAATATTTTTTCAATATAACTGCATTATAAATTTGCTGCAGAGAAAAATTTAACTCATCTATCAAACATCTAAAAGCATATATTATTAAATATGTTTTTGTCTTTACTAACATTTTTTATTTCCTTCCCTAGCTGCCGTGCTTATTAGTGTAACTTCGATTGTTACTTAGTTGCTTAGTTATTTAGCTGTTTGTGTTACTTCAATTTTCATTATTTGTCCTTGTGGCTCTTCTATTTAATAGTAGTTCTATTTTATTTTTGTATGATTTAAAATAGCTATTTCTGACATGGAATATGCATTTGTTCCACCATCTATTGAGTTCAAATGGCTCAAACGTTTTCCTTATATTAAAATATCTCATTTTAATTTTACTATATGTTGTAATCATTTTTTATTCTCATTTTTCTTTTCATATTCGTCCTTTGAAACTATTGTTTAAATTTCATTGATTGGTAATCTTTATTCTGTAATCTAATCTCTTTATAAAGCAGTCTTACATGTAATATAAATTTTTCTTTGATCATACAGTAATGAGTATCGAAACTATATTAGATTTATTATATTAAGTCTTCTGCTATAAGCTATTCTCTAAAATACCTAGTAAAAAAGTCGACGTTCTAATACTACAGAAAATTAAATTAAATCACAGTACAATTGGAAACCCTCAAACTGCCAATGCCAAAGATTGCCCTTTTCCCAAAAATGCCCTTTTCCATGGCAATCTGTTGCAAACCAACTCTGTCAGTCGGCTCCGTGAGCCCAGTTTTTAATTCTTAGTAAATTGCGCATTTTTTTGCTTTTGAAATGATAGAATTATGTTGTTCTTATCTTCCGGTTAAGGTTTTTATGCCTTTAGTTAACCTGCATGCAATATTTATAGAAATATTTACAATTTAAAAGTTGTTTGAGTGCGGCTAAGCCTAATTTTTTTACCATAACAGCCATATTTGTTTACATTTGAAACTCAGCAGAATAGTGGATTTGTTGCCAGTGTAAAGAAACTGCTTCGCAACAACAATTGTTTCTTTTTTATTTGTCTGATTTCTTTTATACATCGTAAGTCATGTGGTGTACACATGAGATTTTTTTTTTTCTAAAATATCTTAGGGATAACTGTACAAACATTTATCTAAAATAAAGAATTCTTATTACGAGAAGTAAAGAATTATTCAGTGTAACACGTGTAAGTATACAATTCATGAATCTATTTAAAAAGTCCTGACTATATTAGAAATATAATATATCCACGTCAAACAGAAAAAAAAAATTGTTAACTGATCATTAAAAATTTATCAAAATAGAATAGGAATTTATAATTAAAAATCCAAAGTCAAATAATAACTATCTGAAATGAAATTTTAAGTATATGCTGAAAGAAAATGAAAAGCATTTAACTGCTACCTTAGTTGGGTTATTTTCTTTTATTCATCCCCTTGATTTGTATAAATTTAATTCCCTTATACAAATCGAGAATATTGAGAAGTAGCAAGAAAATAATGAAATAGAGAAAGCAAGAAAGTAATGAAGCAAGAAAATAATGAAATAGAGTAGCAAGAAAATAATAAGCTTCATTTATAATATTTATGCCCACCTTGAAAAGATTAAAACAAGATTATTGAGGAGTAAAATCTAGTGCACTGAAGTATGCTATGAAAACTTCTCTTTCACGTATTTGGGCTACAGTTCGGCTTTCAAAATGTATATTTTAATAATACAAAGTATCAATACCCGCATATATCTGAGAGAAAGAAAAAACATTTTCTTGCAATTGATTGCACGTGAGCAGAATATTATTTGCGCAGTTAATAGATTTTCTGTTCTTTCTCATGCATTTAATCGCATTTCTTCTTATTCTTGTGCTGTTAGGCTACATTACGAGTGTATCATCCGGTCTTCAATCTGGTTGTGACAACACAAAGAATCTTTTTTAAGAAGAAAGTATTAAGGATTCAAAACATCACATGTTTGCACTTTTCTGGCTTTAGACGAGATGAAATGTTTTAGAGTATTTGAAATTCCTTTGAAATCTTCAGTTGACTAGCAGCCGAACCCGCGAACGGTTTGCAAGGATTCTTGAAGTTTTTCCACGAGTAAAGGGAATTTGAACTCGTGTCCTTTAGAAAGTCCTCCATGAAAGCATTCTACCTCTTTAGTCAAGTAGCCCCAGTATACAGTGGAACTTCGAGATACAAGGACCTCTATATACGAGAAATTCGAGATACGAGGAAAGTATGAGCAAATATTTGTCTCTAAATACGAGCGTCGACTCGAGTAGCGAGCAATGTTGCCAGGCTGTTGGTATACGTGGCGCCATTTTCCAATCCGGCTCGATTCGGGAAATTCCCTTGTCAGATCACTCAGGGTTCTTTGATCTACGTGTTTGTGCGCTTGTGAGTTAATTATTTATTACATTTAACTTGAAAATAATTATTTCACGATGTCTCCCAAGAACATTCTTGCCTCAGATAGTGCTGCAAAGAAAAATAAAGAAGCCGCTAAAATTAAGAAAGAAATCATAGATAAACATAAGCACGGTGTAAGCGTGACGGAATTTTCGAAGACTTACGGCCTTTCGACATCGACGATCTGCACTATTCTGAAGAAGCAGGAAGAAATTAAAAAAATTGATGTAGCCAAAGGAGTTACCGTTATTTCCAAGCACCGTCCAAACTCCTAGAAGCTGTTGTTGGTGTGGATTAACAAGAAGCAGTTAAGATCGGTGTCGGTCGGAAGCTATCATAAAGGTAAACTACGGTTATATTATTTACCAGTATTCTTTATTAAACAAATATTTTGGGGTTGATATTTTTGGGGTGCGGAACAGATTAACTTGATTTCCATTATTTTCAGTGGGGAAGTTTGGTTCTAGATACGAGAAATTCATATATGAGCTCAGTGCTGGAACGAATTAAACTCGTATCTCGAGATTCCACTGTTCTTAAATCAAATCCAGTCTTTTAAAACTTAATGGCCGATAAGTTCATTGGTTTTCTGAGTATTTTTTTGTTTCTGACATTTCTAGCTTCTGAGATCTGGTTTTCAGTAGTGTTTTAAAATTTTCCCCCTGTAACGCATCATACGCGTCTGCTTTTCTGTCTTAACCCTTTCCGGCACGCTACCTTTTAAAAATTTCTTTTAAAGTCAGAGTTTTAATAAAAGAAAAAAAAAATGAAGGCAGTCTAATTAGGCCTAGAGGAGTACACAAGTAAAATTTTGTGAAGATAGCACTTATCGCTTTGGGTGTGCCCAAAGTGGCACACTGATTGAATAGAGCTTCGAAAAGAGTGCTGAAACGAGCATTGTTGTCAATGAACTGACCGATGAGATGCGGAGAAACAAAGAATACAGACTCTCAGTTGTCCTAGATTATCGGTGAGCCCCGTCTGAGCACACCTAGTTTGATTTTAGGACACCACGTTTGATTTTAGGCAAGATTTCAAGGTAAAAATTTAAAACTAATATAGAATAAGGAGATTAGCATACAGCCAAAAATATAACATAGAAATTTCTTTTCCAACAATTCCTTTCATACGCTAAAAAAATCTGGAAGATTTCTTTGAAAAATGAGAGTCTTAAAAAACTCAACATGGCTAAAATATATGGACTGGTTTCTGTTGAGCTCTCATCTACTATAGATAAAGAAGGTTCAGAGTAACCTATATTAACCTATAAATCCTTTTTCATTCAATTTTTCTGTGCGTGCAGAAAAAAATTTTAGGTGTGTCCAGACCGGACACACTATGCCGCAAAGAGTTAAAGCTTCTTTCAATCAAGAAAAAGACCTAACATTGCAAAATAGCTTCGCAAAGAATCTACCTATATTGTAGCTTTCCCCTGGAATCGTTTCACTATGAGAGTACCCATTTTTTATTTCACCATATAATAATGTTCAGCGTGTTTGATAAAACAGGCATAGGGCAAACTTTTAAAATTTGATAAAACTGTGTACTATATTACTTTTATTTAAGTGAAATTATGCTTCGTAATTTGATGTTTTGCCAAATTTTTAGAAACTGTAAAAACAGTGCTTAAATTGCTCTGGAGCACGCTGGAGCTCGGCTCCGGTGCTTCTCAGTTTTTGAAATAAATCTTAATTTTAATCGGAGTGCACTGCATCTCTGCATAAAAGGGCTCTGGCAGTTATTTAACCATAGTTTCAGCAGAACATTCTTTTTATCTGGAAAATTTTATTTTAATAATAAATAACGCTAAAAAATTGATTTTAACTTTTCAATGCACTGCTGCCTTTTCCCTGGACACAAACCCTGGGCAGAGGTTCAGACTTTTAAGGAAAGAAAAGACCCCATACACAAGGATTTTCTTCACGAAGTGGAATGAATTTATGAGAGCAGTAATTTTTCCACGTCCAACACTAGTGACTTCCCACGGAAAGACAAACTTTTTGGATCAATGTAACCAAATGCGATGATCAAAAATTGCCACCTGCATGAAGCCTTACGTTTATTCTCAGTTTATCCTCGGATTCGAGGGGAGGGATTTTTTTTTCCTCCTACCGCAGTTTGGTGGACTGTACACCTAAAATTATATCGGCAGGAGATTCTGCTCAGAAAGTGCTAGACTTTTCTCTTTTTGTTTTCATACTTACAGATCCTCAGCTAACATTTCCTCCATACCTTGTCACTGTTTATAGTAGTCTGTCTATTCTCATTAGCCCCCTGCCGGTGGTCGACGCAGAGAACTCTGTGAAATCACTGCCTAGTATTGGTACCTAGGCAGTACAGGCCACGGGGGTATAAAATCACGAGCTTGGTGGTTCCAGAACCCCGAAGGAAGACTGTTTTATATGGGTGGATTGGTGAAGACTACTGCCCTGTGAGAAGAGAATTAAGAACTCTGTACTCCGCCTAGCGGTTGGCCCATGGAGGTAAGAAAATACCTTTCTTACCTCCATGGGCCAACCTTCATGGGTCTTACTTCTTACCACCATGGGGTTGGCCCTCCGGAAGGGGGTGTCCTAAGGATAAGGCCTGCGTAGTACTGGTGGGAGCATCTTAAACTACCAGACAAATCTCTAGGTGTTTATATTTCATGCCACGATGAAACCTGAGAATCGGGAGTATTGACCCCGCGGGCCCAGGAGATAGCCGTATTATGTAGTGAATTTTCAAAGTCTGCTACTTTGGATTGGAAACCCGCGGTGGTAGCAAAGATGAGCTTTTTTTATCCTCTTGGGGAACGATGACTGACGACCCTCTCCTTGCTTAATATAGGAGTCTCTCAGTTGGGTCAAGTCCGTGTAATGTCTAATGACGAATCACGTAGACAAGTATTATTATTCTCATTAGCAACGCTTTAACCGTTTTAACATTTTTCATTGGTGTGCTCGAAAAAGAATATTCATTGTTTCTATCATCATTGAAAGCGTACATTATAACATTATAACTGGACATTTCGTAACAATAGCTCTAAATAATGAAATAAAATATTGGACATCATTGAAATGATTGGTTGAAAACGAACAACTTGCAATTATTTTGGAAAGGAAGGGAAAAGTTGCACGCTTTTCTTTCAATAGTAAACCAGGCAGACAAATTGTCCGAAACAGTTGTTCGTATAAAACAAACGCCGTGTCAGATGGGCCTTAGTATATCGCGGTTAGTGCATCGTCGAGAGAGTGTGTTGAGGTTCGGGAACGACTGATCCGAGGATTCGGGAGCTGTTCTCTAGTGTATCGTCGAGTGCATCGCGATTTGTAGCTTGGTGAGTCTCGAGAGTACGTGGAGTTCCGAGAACGACCGAGCAAAGTCGGGAGCTGTACTCTGGTGCTTTGCAGTGAAGCTGTCTTTACCGTTATTGCCTGATCTTGTGAAGGCTGTGTCGCTGAGTTTCAACGTGTTTATAACATATCTTCGACGACTGTAAGAACGTGATTTTGGAGCTGTCTTGGATAATACTGGCCAATAAAGTGTGCTTCAATACTGTTGTCGTTATTCATTCCAAATCCGCCGAACACCGTAACGAACGTACCAAAAGAAGAAAAATAACGTAATACTATTAATCATTAATTTAATAATTTTTAAAATTTTTATTTATCTGAAAATTGGACAAAACATCAGTCCTACTTTAGCAGCAGAAATCTCTTTGCTGCTAAAGAAAAGGGACCATCATCCGATCACCACTTCCGATCATCATTTTGTAATAATTTCTGTTTAGAGCTCTATTAAAAATCTATGCCAAATAAATTCGCTCTCTTGACTAATTGAGTTTGACATTAATGTGCTTCTCTTGCAATTTTTATTTATCGCTTTACTTTTCACTGAATCTTAATTTAAATCATTAATTACTTAATTGTTTTACTCTGTGATTAATAATTTCATTTATTAATTTTTATTTATTTTTATCATTATTTTATTAGCCCAAAGGAGAGTTAAGTCAAAAGGCTACTAGTCTCAAAATGCCATTTTATGGCGTTTCACTTTAAACGGAGAATTACTTTCTAGATTGTTGCCACCAATACCGCCTTGTATTATGCTTAAAGAAATTTTAAAATGAAGAATCTGCATGAACGCATGTATGTTTCTCGAATTGGGAAAAAACGACTGTGCAATCAAATTTTTAATAACGTAATCCTCCACCCGAACATGGACACCTAGACGCCCGGATTTTGAATATCGAATTTGTTTTATTATTTTTCGAATTTGTGTTTATTTATTAATTTATTATCTATTTCATTTTTTGTAAAACTTTAAGCAATGTTTGATTAACAAACTCAACAATTTCAAAGTGAGCGATGACAACACTGTACGGAAAATATGTTTATCTCCAGCACCCGACACCGTGTATCGGAAATTCTAAAGATATGTTATTTTTAAATATTTTGGGATATAGCTGTTATATTGAACTTTATGTAGTTTAAATACGAAGAACATGATACTTAATAAATGGAGGCAACACACAAAACTTTAAAAAAACGCCCTTTTGGACGTAATATATAATCTGAAAGCTTTCAGATTTTTTTAAAAGTCGTTATTTATTTATTTTTCTTTTCCCTACACCCTTTCATAGGTCTCCGGCACTTCTAATTTTAAAATTAAACCCTGAAAATCAAGGTCACTGCATTCCTTCTAAAGGCTCTCTTGCTATTCAATAGTTGAATGGAATTGTAATATTCTTTCAAATGTGAGTATACATTTAGTTTCAAGCGTTTTCGTCAGTAGTCTTAGTTTACTTTCACATGGTATAAATCGTAAGTAATTAGGAATTTCAATTTAAAATAAAGGATAGTTAAAAAGTAGTAGTTTAGTAGTTAAACTGGTGTGTGTTACAATTTTTTAATTGTAAGAGCCAAGTATTATAAAAAAATATTATTTATGCTAATAAATACTAAATATTTTAGGGCTGATATTTAATCATCACCCTGTTATTATATAATTATTTATCATATGTATGTGGACCACGGAGTATGAAGAAGGAGGCGAAATTGCATAGCAGAAAAACGTGTCCAAAAATGTCTCGATCACTAGATGGCTCTGTGATTCTATTTTAGCTGTTCCAAATGTAAATATTTATTGCGTCGCCAGGCAACTAAGCTTCGTAACGGAACAAGAAATGTTTATGTTTTTATGCCGCGGATTACGTTTATTAACGTTTGAAAAGTTTTTTCTGCATTAGATAGGGATAGGGCTATTACCCAGGAGACTTTTGACAAGTTCACGGATGGATTATATTTGTAACTTTATGAACAAAATTTTTTAAGTTTGTCGGATAATATTCTGTTCACTAATGATTGTATTTCATTTTTTCAAATTATAAGATTAATTTACAGCTTTCATGGCGAAAGTACTGTAGTATTTTTTTATCAATGATTTGAAGATCTTTTCAGTCTCCCTATAACCATATTACTATTAATAATACTTGCTGCATTTATTGTTGCATTCTATACAGGTTCGTCGATCTGGAGTGATTAACGACAACACTTGATGAAGTATCACAACACAATTTATTTGCCAGTAGTACTCAGGACAGCTCCCCAAAACACGTTTAAAATCTTCGAAAAAAACTATGACGGGCACGCTGACACAGCCTTCTGGCTATCAGGCAATAAAGGTGAAGACAGCTTCACGGCAAAACACTAGAGCACAGCTCCCGACTCGGTCCGGTCGTTCTCGGAACTCAGTGTACTCTCGAGACTCTCCACTCTACAACCCGGGATGCACTTGAAGATACTGACTCGATAGCCTCAACGATACATACTCTCGATGCACCAACTCGTGATACACTGATGAGACACTCGACACTAGAGTGACGATCAATTCGATAAACTGCGAGAAACTCTACAGACCCGCGATCGATTACCATTCCGCGTACAGGCATTAGAGAACATTCTGGGCCAAACCGGAAAGAATTCGTTCTAGAAGGTTCTCCATCCGGCTATTGCATATCGTCAATTTTGTTGCAAAAATGGGCGATTTCTCGCCAGATATTGCAACCATGCCTTCCCTTGCCATTTCTTGGCAACCCTAAACCCGCCTCGAGGGAAAGCTATCTTACCGCAGCTGGGCATTTCGTAACAATATGTTAAATTTCATTAGAATAGATTTTTCGCGTCTGTCACTTTGTAAAATGCTTCGCTCAGTTTGATGTAAACTGTGGCGAAATTTCAATGAATCTTATATAATTTTGTGCTTGGGTCAGTAATTTTTCTTTACTGTCGTAATGAGTTATTCTTAGTTTATCAGGTTCAATGTTCCATCTAACCTTCTTCGGGAACATGCAAGGACCTGACTCGGAACAGAGAGCTTACTAAAGCTATGTTCAAAACTGTGGGAAGTAGACAGGATACACAAGAAGGGTATACAAAACCCTTTATTTTTCTCTATTTACAATAATTTCCGTACTTCGGAATACACAGACCCGCTACTTGGGGTCTAACGTAAAAATATAAAAATAGAACTAAACTCTAAGTTAACTTTAAAATAGTAAACGTGGAAGATTGGCCTTATATTAACAGGAAGCCGTATGTAGTACAGAGAACTGTGAACACTACAATACGTTTAAAAATTATCAATAGGATTAAAACCTCTAGCCTGGAAGGCAACCAGCAACTGAGTAAACTTCTAAGGTAAGCGGCCTGCTTCGACTAACTGCTTCCTCTCTCTCGCTTGGCAAAAAGCCACATCTTAAATACTTGGCGTTCGCCAGACAAACTTTGCATAAATACTTTAACGCTTATAATTCTGGCCGGAAGTAGAAAATAAGAAGTGATAGTAAAGATTTAAAATAAAATAAACGTTAGTAAAACTTAAGATCCTTACAAGTTACGAATCAAATGTCAGTTTTGATTTTGACGTTTTTATAGTATTCTGCTAAAAATTTCCATATCTTTATTATGTTTTAGAAGGCCTGAATTATGTTTCAAAGTGATTTGACAAGATTTTTTTAATAGAATTCAAATTTAAATTCAGTAACGTATTCTGAACACTTGATTACTCTGAACTCTCTTTATATTGTTCATATTTAAATATAAAGAGCAGAGACAGAAAAAATGTATATTCAAACTAATTCTATATATCTTTAATTTGGTCCTTCCTGAACTAATTCCTAATGGATAAATGCAGTATTTTAACTAACAAAATAATTAGATCTTTTGTGTTTTAAAAATGCATGTGGCAAACTCTTTTGCCCCGAAAGATATGTCTGACAGACATTGAGCTGTTGTCCATAGTTAAATTAGATATTGCCGTTATTACTTAAAACAGTGTTACTTTTTTATTAGAAGATATTAAAAAGGAGTAGAAATTACTCTACAGGGCTCAGTAACTCCCGTCGAAATCTAGTGACAGCAAAGTAATAGCTGTTACGCCACGTAAACTAGCAATAACTGCAGAAATAGAAGCTCACGCTACGGAGGTGACGACGATTATTAAATTCTCCTAGGTTCCCTTCTAGAACTCAGTATTTAAACTTTTTCTCCTCAAGGTAGAACTTGCATTACTTCACGCGCGCTATCAAATTTAAATATTCTGGTATTGAGAATTAGGGGAATGAAGGCTTACAGGAAAGAATATAAATTAAATTGGTTATTTAAAATAGCTATAAATCCCAACAAAGTAAATCATTCTATTCCATTCAATAACCTAAGAGATGCATTTCTTATGTTTAGAAAAATTTTAGTTTTAATGAGCGGATATTTTCTCCCTGTAAAGTTTCAAATTAGTACATGTAGCTTTTTTGAGGGAAAAAAAAAAAAAAAAAAAAAAAAAAAAATGCATGTACGAGTATTATTTTTTACTTTAAGAGATCTCCTATTTTTATACTTTCATTTGTTGAACTGATTATTACTTATACAGTTTAATACATTTGTTGCAAAACTACCAATTTAATATCAGAATACTTAATGTATGCTCGTTGCTGTACTTAAGAAATATTGCATATTTAAAATTTAAATCACTTTCTCTTGCAGTAACTGTTTACGTTTTTATTCTAAATTTAATATCTCTTTTTCAACCATTTAACACTCGCAGTGAAAGAAACTAGTTCAATTAAATAGTAACAATTCAATAAAAATGTAACAGTAATTACATAAATAATCTTGAAACAATCTTAACAGTATTTTTTTATGTTGTTAAACATAGTGGAGAGATATAGGTGGCTAGAGTGACTCCTTCGTTAAATTTGTTTTCAATTTGCAAGCCTTGTTGCAATTTGCCTTATTCTTTTGCCGAGCTGCAAAAGTAACCGAACACTGACAGTTCGGGCCTGGGTTCGAATCCCAGCAACAGACATTTTCGGGAATCCCAGCAAAAGGCATTTTCGTGTTTTTTTCCGTGTGTAACATATATAAAAAGCCAGTTGGCCCTAGAAAGTCCTCTATGAAGGTAACCCTCCCCTTAGGCAGATAGCACACGAGTTATTTCGTGTAATTAAATAAACCAAATCAAGCCCCTTGTTCTTTTTGTTACAAAATACTACTGCTGAATGCGTACATGTCTATTGTATGTCTATTTGTACATGTCTATTGTATGTCCATGTGAATATAATTAAGAGTTCGAAATCACATGAATCTCCTGAAAACTATTTCAAAAATCATTTCGTTGCAATTTATTCTAAACTGTAATGCTGGGAAGAAAAGTTAAAATCAAACTTCTATTTTTTTTTTTTTTTTTCCTTTTAATTTGTGACTCCTCAGCTCATTGCTTTTATTCAGTGTTACAATTAGAAGATTAAATAGGAAACATTAACGGAATAAATCATTTTGAGTCATTTATCATTCTCAAAATCAACAAGAATTAAATTACATTATTAAAGATGCATATGCTGAAGTGCTAATAATCGACCATGAGCTTGGATTATAATGGCAGCATGCAATTGAAAGATTATAAGAACTGTCTAGATTTATGCAAGAATTTTGCAGCGTTTAACACTGGAATAGTTCTACAAATTCAAATTTAAAATCCTTGTGCATAATGGTTCTAACCTTGCACTGTACCAAGATTTAAATCTTAATTTTTAATAGAAATTTATTTATGTGATCAGGTCGCATGATTTCATAATATTCATAACTTGTTTAATATTCTGAATTTATCTCACAAAAAACTAATTTTCGTTACACTCGTCTGCTGTTCTTACATTTTCACTTAATCATGCAGGCAACGTTAATTATAAGCAGTGTGTGTTCATTTCCATTTATTACAAAAACCTACTTCAAACAGAAAAGGAGGGGAGAATGAGTTGATCTTGTTTTCGGTTAATGGAATTAAAGTGCAAATATTTTATCATCCTTGTATAATTTCAGAAATTAATTTAACATTAAAATCTAATGATTGCCTTCTTTCATGCACGAAATACAGATGCATATTAAATTCACATAAGTTATGAACAACATTTAACTAAATTCCAATTTATTATTTTTTTCATAAGCATACAGTAAATATCTTCTTATTTGCTAACAATCCAGATCTTCTGAAAAGTTACATAAATTCGTCTGATTGTGATCAAGCATGATATAAATGTTGCTCACCTTTGGAGCTCTAAATATACTTAATTGGATTCTTTAGTCCCAAGTTTTTTACTCTTCAACTTTCCAATTCTATAACCACTGTTGCATCCAGGGACGAAACAGGCTCCATTATATTCTTTATTCACAATGAAATTGCTATCAAATCAATATTTCCGCTATTATTGTCTATGTAAAATACTACCGTAAGTAAGGCGAACGAGTAATGACTGCAAAATAGTCTATAAATAATGCTACAAAAAAAAAAAAAAAAAAAAAAAAAAAAAAAAAGTGGACCCTTTTCGGAAAAAATGGTAATTCGAATTTCACCTCCTTCTTTATACTCCATGGTGTGGACGCTAGATAAAATGTCACCAGAAATTTTCTATTTGGGTGTTACCTAATATATATGCAGAAATTATTTTTTGATCCAGTTAGTATTTTAGACAGAAAAATTAAAAGAACAGTTTGAAACTTCAGAAAAAATCTTAAAACGCTTTTTGAAAGCTAACACTTAAGAGTAAGTTTTTTAGTCCAAAGGTACTTTGTTCCTGAAGGACTATTGTTTTCGTTTTGCTATTTTGCGTTGAATCACTATAAATGCCCTTTTCACTTTTCAAACTAATGCCACCAAATGTTAGAGCGCTGCATTATATTTGAAGGAATTAAATAATGAAAAATCTGCACAAATGTATGTATATTTCTCACATTATGATAAAACAACGGCCATAAAGAAACACAGAGCCATCGAATTTTGAATGATGTAATCCTCCTACGAATACGGGCATATAGAAAACCAAATTTGAAATTAGGAATTTGTTTTATTATCGATTTCATATTTTGTAAAACTTTAACGAATTTTTTTATTAACAAACTTAAATATTTCAAAGCGAGCAATTCATGGAGGTAGGAAGTAAGATGGAGTCGCCCTAAACAAGTTTCTCCGTACCCTGCTCTGAAGCACCGGCGATCCCTACGTGGTGACCAAAACATTGGTCATTTACCATTGAGTTCTATGGGATTTGACGCGTTCGGGTGTAAATATTTTGTAATTACGTCGCAAATATACATATAAATGTATATATTTTCTTTTTCTACAACACTTCAGAGTCCTAAGTATGTGAAAACAACATATTTTTAAACAACATTTCATTCTGAACGGAATTAAATGCTGTACTTTTCACAGGACAGTTTTCTCAGAATGGTTTAATTTGAATAAAATATTTTCACAAGTTTTCGTTAATTACATTAGAAAAATAAAATTAAGGTAATTCGATTTTATTCGGTTAAGGTACAAAAATTAAGATCAAAGTTTATTGTATTATTAATATTAAAATTATGCATTATTTCTTTTCTATTTATAGAGCTTCTTCCTAAAATACTTTCTTAAATATGACATGATTTTTTGGCTTCTTTTAAATCGAAAAATGTAAGTGAATTTATAATTGATGCTCTATTCGGTTCATTTTAAATTAGAGAATTATTAGGAATTAGCGAAATACTTTAAATGAGTATTTCGCTAATTCCTAATAGTTAAATAGGTATTAAATAGTAAGTATTTGACTTTCTCTGAACATTTCTGAAAGGAAATAAAATAAGTTTTTTTTTATTTTTTTTTATTTTTTTTTTAAGTATTATTTAAAACTTGTAACTGAGTTATTATAAAATGTAAAGGGAATAATTCTTTTAATTATACTTATCAGATTTTTTTTTTACCCTTCATTTCAACAATACATATTCCAAAACTCTTTATTACGTTTTTAAGTGCGCATCTCATAGCATTTGCTTTACAATACCTTTTAACAGATTGCTTTCCAATACGAACAATTCTTGCTTAAATAGTTTTTATAACGTATTTGTCAACAGGATTTCAATTTATGTTTACAATTCAATATTAAGGTTATTATATATTTAGATAACATTTATAATCATTATCAATTAGATACATTTAATCATTAGATTTCTTCACAGTACTTTCACAGTTGTTTATAAGTGAATAAATTCTTCATTTCAAATACATTTATAAATAGTTTAATGAATATTTAAGTATTTTGTCAAAGGCAGATACATGCTTTTTGCAAGCACATGCATAAATACCCATACATATTTCCTATTTATCATTTCCGGCATGTGCAAATCTTTAATTTCTGTGCATTCACTATATTTTTCGTGTAAAGTAATTTACACTAATTTAGCATACACCCGAAAGTTTTACATAAAAAATATATATGAATATAATTTGAATGAAAATTTTAAATATTATTTTTAATACCCACTCAAAGGTAAGTTTTTCTTCAAAATTCCTCCACGATGGCATCTCTCTCTTTAGGCAGATAGCCCTTGCATGCGTTACTCTATTTAATAAAAACTTAATCTGACCTATGTGCCTAATTACAAATATTTTAACATGCATAATTTTATATTTACATTTAGCCATAAAGTTTCAAACTTTTCAAATCTTCTAGAAAATAAATTTTGGCAGATCTCTTTTAGCAATTTTCTTAAAATCTATATTTTTGTAGTGCAACAGCTTAGAATTTTATAAAACAAATTCATAATCAAAATCGCTGTTGTTAGTTATCGAAAAATAACCAAGATGTGATTTTTGCGTAAATGTCGGTAAACTATACAAATTGCTATTATCCATTACACTATGAATGTTTCTTTCATGCGAGAGTGTCCCTTTTTCGATTTCTATGGAACTGTCGTGTGTCGAAATACTATCAGAATCTTGTCAAGCGAGTTTCTGAATGTAAACAAAGAACACCCCGTCTGGTGACCCAAGCTTCAAAGCAGTGCTTCACTTCTAGCGCGGAATGGCACCTTCTCCCTTTCCTACCTCCATGGAGCAATTGGGGGGGGGGAACCCTTTCTATCTCCAGCGCGCGGAACTGTGTATCGGGAATTCTAAAGATATGGTCATTTTAAAATTATTTTGCGACATTGCTATTGAACTGAATTTTATGGTTTAAGTGCAAAGAACATGATATTTAATAAATAACGGTAACACACAAAACGTTAAGAAAAGCTTCTTTGGACGTAATTTAAAATCTGAAACGTGCAGATTTTCTTTTTTTTTAAATTTTCATTTGTTATGGAAAATATTTTCTGTTAAGCATTTTTCTACACTATTCTTCCTTCTTTTTCTTCCAGATTGCATACCAGAAGCCGAGTAAAAAGATGTTCCTACATCTTGACACTCCAGAATACAATACGTCTGTGTGTGCTAAGCCTTTAAATTCATGTGATCTGACTTAAAATCATTTTAAGATTTGTTTACTCAGCGGATGAACATCTCAACTCAGCAATCTATGTTTGATGTTGAAATTTGGTAACTTACCTTATGCTAAACATCGCGATTTATGCAGTTTTAGTTTGTGAGTAGTAACGCCCAATAGAATTATATACTAAAGTTTTATATAACTTTAATTTATACCAGAATTTTCTCTCTTCGTAACAATATGCTTCTAATTCGAGTAAATGTGTTTTGATAGAAATACTCTTATTTTACTTTTGAGTTATCAAAATCGTTAGTAAATTTTACATGTGATTTTAAAATAATGGATAAGAAGAAAAGGGAGGTAAGTTGTTTTCACGCTTCCAAATTATATTGTTCCACAGTTGTATTTTAATTTAAAAATTTGTAAAAGCATGCTTATAATTTATCTTCCTTGTTCTCATTATATTCGTATTTTCGTGGAAGTGATAATTTTCTGTTTCTTATGACATTTGTATTGTAATTTTTTCTCAGGTCAAATTTGTTCAAGATAATGTGGTTGTCAGTATCGTTAGTCCTTTAAAAGACGAAGCAGTTTTTGAGGGGCAATTGATGATTGTTGAAGAGGTATGTTTCTAAAAAAAATTACAGTATTTCCATATAGTATTGTGGAATGAAAATAAATTTGTATGCAGCCGTACGTGGAGCAGTGTTTTTCGGTTGATTCCCCTTCTTTTCTATTATATAATTAATAGGATAAAAAAAGAAGCTTACTGGTTTCTAAGTTGTCTTTTAGATAGCAATTATATATTTGTATCTAATAATTACAGTTACATAATATATTTATATCTAATAATAAATGAAAACATCCCAAAATTTAGAAAATAAAAGACATGAAAAAAAATCTCGTCCACTTGCATGTTAAAGAAAGAGGGAACCCCCCCCCCCACTATTATAACCTTGAATAAATTACTTCAGTGTGAGAAGTTTGAGTTTGATAATGGCACTGCAGGTGATTTGATTTTGGTTTTCATTTTTAAAATAAATGTACATTTAATGAGTTTTTTCCTCCTTTTTAACACATAATTATATAATAGTTTTAAGTTTTAAAATTAAAAATCAGTGTAATTAAGTCATTTGGTATGTTAATGATTTTTTAATATACTTTTTCTATCAATTCATCTTAATGTGGTATCCATCCTGGGAAGGTCTATTTTGACCTCTTTGAACTCATTGAGTGAAAAAATATAACCTACCCTTTCCCCAAAATGCCTGTTGTTCTTATTATATATGCATTTATTAAAAAAATGTTTTCTTTCTAATTAGAATGGTAAATCAGGTAATGTTATGCATTACTAAAATTCTGTGTACTTAGGTATGTATATAATTTATAAGCTATGTTTATATTTTTCAAGATTCACATTTAATTGAACAATTCAGTATTCAATAGTGTAATTTAATAATGTAGAATTTGATGTTTGCATTAAATGTTAAATAAAAATTTATTTTATTTAGAGATAAAAAATGAAAGAAATTATTAAAAATATCTGATATGCATTACCTGCAAAATAGATTTAAGAACTTTTTTTTTTATATTATTAGGACATGAAAAGTGTTCAGTGAATTTTTTAATCAGATTAGATTTTTTTTTTTTTTTTTTTTTTAATGTTCATGTACCAAACCTTCCAGTATATGATTAGGTTTTTATCAACAAGTTCTTGTTCACAAATTCTCTCGGTCTTTTCAGAGTGTGGTGATAAGTATCATTTATTTTTTCATTTTCTTGAGACTGTTTCTGACAAACATGGGTCTGTGTATTATTTTTTTCTACAGTTTTCTGTAGGTTCTTCTATGTTTTGTTTTTTCAGCAGTCTCTTTTTGATTAAAATATTAAAAAATATTATGTACCCAGCATATAATCTCCTTCCAGTTCCATGTTTTAAATAGCAATGAGCTTTAAGTAAAGTATCACTTCCAGTTCATTGTATGTAAATAAAATCTAATTGTTGTTCCACAGATAGAAAGATCTGTAATATGAAATTTTGAATTATATTTTCTTCTTCAGTTGCACTACAGGCCGTCTCTACAAGCTTCCTGCTATGGATCCGATCTAAGGTTCTTCGAATGATTGATTTTTAGTCTTGAGATCTGCCTCCACGTAATCTGTTCATGTTCTATGAGTTGTTCCTCTTTTCCTGCTACCCTCTACACCTGCAGAGGTTCTTTTTTTAACAGGGTTCAAGTTGTCACATCTAAAAATATGTCCAAGCTATCTGATATGATAAGATTTGATGATTTGGATAATATTAGGTTGGTTGTATCTTCTATAGATTTCATGGTTAAACAAAATTCTTCATCCGTTATTTTCTGTAACTGGGCCATATATTTTTTTGGAGTATTTTTCTTTCAAAGATTAGAAGTCTTCCTTTATCTGTTTTTACTAGGGGCCAGCATTCATTACCATATAACATGATAAGTCTAATGAAGTTTAAAAGTAAGTTGTGATCCAACTCATCAGCAAGAAGACATGAATTCTACCAAGTATTGTAATGAAAATGCATGAAAAACAGCAAAGTAAAAATCTAAGATACTAAGACATTGATCTGGGAACTTTTTGAAACTTAGGATTTGGGGAGCCAAACTCTTGGCTGCTTGGAGGGTTAATGCTTGGTTGCTTGGATGGTGACCTGCTGCAGAATGTTTTATGAAATGCTTATGAAATACATTTTTAAATAACATGCATTTTTTATTTTTGAAGCCACATGGACCAGAAATAGAGTGGCATCCAGGAAAACTGAAAACTGCTGAAGGGAAGAAAAATAGTCCAGAAGTAGACAGTTTAGAGTGGGAAGATGTATCATCAGCTGTTGGATATAAAGCAAATCACGATGAAAGCCTTGGTTGTATTTTGATCCTTTTATATTTTCATGTACTTTCATTTTTAAATCATTTGCTTGAAAAGTAAGTAGCATTAATGGTAATAATTTTAAATTTTATTTATTTCAGATGCTGTAGAAATCAAAGCTGTTCGTACACCAAATATTATCAAATTTGACATCGCAGATTTGAAATCATTCAAGAGGAGTGAAATTCGTGAAGGCAATAAAGTTATGTTAACATTCTTATTAAAGGATGGAACAAATATTCCAAGTTTACAATTTGAAAATAATGGCTTTGGGAAGTTTTGTGCAGCATTAGATAATTACATAAGCTTTAAAAAGTAAATGAAGCATTTTACTATTCTATTATCTATATTAGTAAAATTGTAAGTGATTAAAAATTAATTTATTAAAATACTGACATAGTAATACAATTAATGATACTGCATAATATATTATAATGCCAACAAAAAAAATGAAAGTATAAATATTGATTTTAGTCAGTCTTTTTTGGCTATCATTTGTTTGCAACAGGCTACTTTGGCATTCATGATTAATATTTTGGTGGCATCTCCTTCAGTGGGCCACCTGCACAATGGTTAATATTTTAGCATCTTCTGCTGATGCACTGGGTTTAAATTTCATTTAGAATACAATCTCGCTTCTAAACTGTAGATTCTCAAACAGCTTTAATTCATTACATCTGCTTAGAAGACTTCAGTTTGCATTCTTTCTTCATCGCAGTTTTTCAGTTTTCGCTACCATAGGCCAAATGGTTATTTTTATTAAATGTACCCGAAATGCTCTCTATTAATTATCATCTTGCATATTGTGACATCCACAGTAATGTGGTGGCAGGCAAGTTGACTAAATTATCCCTAAAATTAGTTCCATTTTCTTTACCTGGGATTATTGTGGCTGGATATTTAAACACGATAAAAAGAAATTCTAGAGACCTTTTAGGGAAGGTGTGGAACTGTATTTAATTTGCCATCATCTGTTTATATTCAATAAAAGGTGATTGATGTAGGGTATTTTAGTAAGGTCTCTAGAATTTTTAATATTTTTCAGGCAGTTATTGGTTAATTAATGGTGCCATTAAATGGTTTTTTCATTGGTATGCCATTTTATTTAATGGCCATTTGTGTATGAGGAGTCGGTGTATATTGTCCTATTGTTATGGCCCCCATTTTTTTAAGTACTAAGTTAATGCCAGGATTATTTCTAATTTCATGTTAAATTTTCCTGCACATTTTGTGGCTGCTGTGTTTTTGTGATGCCTTTTAATATGGCATCATAAGCAATTTTATTTATTTTTTTTTACTCCAAGGAGTTTTGCACACGAATTCCATATGATTTGTTCCTCATGAAGGTAAAATTCACAATGGTAAACTCTACCTCATTGATTTTTATTCTGCCGCATAGCGGAGTACAGCATTTATGTATGAGCAGTTGTTGGATGAACAGAATTAAATTTATGGTCCAAAGTAAAATGTCTGTAACTTGCTTTTTTCATTTCCATTGTTGTGCATGCTTACTAATAGTTAAGACACTTACTAATAGCCTTAATAAAACATCAATCTCACTTATATATGGTCGACGATTCTTTGCAATGAGTGTGGTTGCCTCTCTATTTAGAGGGGGGGAGGGAAAAAAGAAGATTTACCAGTTTCTGGGCATAACTTAACAAATATCCAGTAGTCTGTTTTTTCCCCCGTTATGATCAGACCTTTATTTATGCCTATTGTTTTTTCAGTATCTGTATCATATGTTCATTTATTTAGTTGTCAAATAAAAAGAGAATACACCTCTCTCATAAAACTGTTCCAATCAGTATTTACATTTTCATAAATGCTGAGTTGCTTCTCCCACCACTCAAGCAATGTCAGTTCTAAGTAAATCCCCGTGTTCTTTCAAACAGAATTCTAAAACCACTGAAGCAGTTATCAAAACATGATTTTCCTTCACTTGTAGCTATCCAAACATGGCTTTCTTTCACATGCAGTTTCTCATGTTGTATCTCCAAATGCATCGGTATGCTATTTTATTTAATGGCCATTTATGTATGAGGAGTCAGTGTATATTAAAAGTGCTTAAAGTTGCTTAAGATAGTTAACATTGCTAACGACATCTCATCTCAAGAAGGCAACTTTTACATCTTTTTTGATTTGTGGTATAAAAAATCATATTAATATTTTGCAGCTGTTATTTTCTTTTATCTTGGGCTTTCTGTATTAATTTATGTATCTTCTGTATAGGTCAGAAAAGGATAGCAATCTGTATTTAACTGTTGATCCAAAAATTCAAGCACTGGAGAAATCATTTAGTGAATTAGATTTATTCTCTGACAGTAAACCTCATATTATTACGGTAATTATTAGTTTTTTGTTTGATTTACTTAAAATTGAAATCGTTGTTTGCAGTTATTTGTAAATTTAAAATTAAAGGAGAAATGCAAAGAGCTGTTAATTATTTAGCTACTAATAATTACTAGAGTTTTAGTCACTTTAAAAAAGTAATTTTTTTTGGTATCTCTGTACTGAACTTTTTTAATTACTACGAAATTTCTAAAAATTACTACGAAATTTCTAAAAATTACAGTTATTATATTTCTGTTATTTAGTAAGATGGTGTCAATTAGCGAGTTGGTGTTCTTTAGATCTTTTATTTTTTAATATATGCAGATTTATACCTAATTGCTTCAGTTATGAACTTTGTACGGAAGTGAAAAATACCATCCTTAAAATGATAAACAAATCATATTAGATTACAACAGGAAAATTTATTTTATTTGAAACTTTTTATAAGTGTATAGATCTTTTATAAGAGTGTGATGTTATATTAAAAAAAGTGGAAATGATTTCTTTTGAGATTTTTTCAGTGGCCATGAAGTAAATTACCAACTAAAGGTAACATTGATTATGTGGAAAGCAAGGTATCACAACTTTTGCTTTATAAATCAGGTTAAAGTGCATCTTGATATACAAAATAAGTGGGGAACTTGCTTTGCAGTTAATATAATTGTATTTTGAAATTTTCCAGTACAAGCACAGGTTTCCAAAAATAGCACAAGAGTGACAGGAAATGACATAAGGTGTTAGAATACCTTATATGGAATGAAAAACAGTAGAGTTATTGGTCTTTAAAATTATGAGAGGCAAACAAGCAAGAGAACTTGTGAAGATTAGTTTGAAGTTGTTATGTTGAATGCCATAGATAAAGCAAAAGCTAGCATAGTTTAAGTTACAATATTTTTAATTCTCTTCTCCTTTTCTTCTAAAAGTTTCAACAACAAAGACAAAGCATGCATTCTCCCGTATTTCTGCATTGAAAATGAAACTTAGAGAAGCAGCATCTCGTGAAGATATGTTACATGAATGATTGCAGTAGAAACATTATGCTAATTTTATCCGATCCATAATTTATGAAACTTAGAGAAGCAGCATCTCGTGAAGATATGTTACATGAATGATTGCAGTAGAAACATTATGCTAATTTTATTATGCTAATTTTATCCGATCTCGTGAAGGTATGTTACATGAATGATTGCAGTAGAAACATTATGCTAATTTTATCCGATCCATAATTTATGTAAGGATCTGTTTCCAAGATTAGTTATGTTCGACTTAACCAGCAAATATATAGGGGCCCACCAGCGACCGAGCGGTAACGTCGCTGAACACTGGTAGTTCGGTCCAAGGTTCGAATCCCGCGGACGGGCTGGCTGCATGGGTGTTTTCGTGGTTTTCCTCATGTGTAACGTGTATACGAGCCAGTTTCCCTTAAAAAGTCCTCCACGAAGGCATCCCTCCCTTAAGGCAGATAGCCCTTGAGTGCTTTGCCATAATCAAATAAACCAAACCAAACCAAACCAGCAAATATAAAGACATGAATTGTTCATGGGATTGAAGATGGTATCTCAGTCCTCCTAGTAGACACTGCAGTTTTCCTAGAGCAGTGCTTCCAACCTTTTTTCTTGCACCACCCTCTTTTAAGCCTTTCACGACAGGAAGCGCAAACGCGTGTTTATCGCAGAGGCCTGCAGTCTCTTTCGCGAGTATCTATCTAGGGCCAGAGGGATTTTTTGCTATTAAGTCTAAATGCACGAAGAAGCAATAAATGCACTCATTTCCCGGCTGGCATTTCCTGCTCTGGTGTGCGAGGGCATTTTTTCATGATATAAATATGTGATATAAACATTCGTGTTTCTATATCCCTTTGAATCCTTTCTGTATTCTTTTTTTTTATTGCTATGTAGAGTCTTTTAGGATTACTATGTAAAATTCTATTATGTTTCGCATTGCTTTTATTTCAGAAAGCCTTCAGTTTACTTATATATCTTATATGACTTCAGTTTATTATGGCAAGCAAGCGTTTTTTATCAGACAAATGATAAATGAGCCAATTAGTGATATGAATGAGAGTGATGATTCATTTCCTAAAGAGTTAGAAAGCAGTATTTCTAGGGATTCTCATATGGACATTTTGTCAGAGACTGAGCTCACTGAGTGTCTGTCTTCCAGTTTACGTGAAAGATTTTACTTTTTGTAAACATACTTTGTATTAAAACTTTTTTATTAATATAAAAGTTTATTAATGTACTTTATCAATTAAAACTGTGGAATAATTTGAATAGCGTTTCCGAAAATTATTTCTCAAAGTGAGCATTTTTTTGGTATATATTTCTTTTTTAAACTAAAGGAAAAAGATACTTAAATGCTAATTTTAACATATATGATAGCTTAAAGAGCCATTTGGAAACATTCCTTTCCCCTTATGTTTATATAATCAAAAAACCACATGTATGCAAGTCTTGCTACTCTCATTTTTAGTAGAAGGTCAAATCTACATGCATCTGAAACCATATGGACATGCAATGCCATCTTTTGCCAAAAGTTATAGCTTTTAAAATGTTCCAGAACACTGGCACAAATGTGTGACAGCTGGGGGGTGAACAAGAAAATGCTCTGGCATGGCGGTGTGTTGCCCGGGAAATGAGTGTATTTCTTGCTGGCACATATACGTGACAAGTAAGTGTGAAAGGGTTAAAAGAAGTTTTCTTTATTGACCGTCTTATATTTTTCTATGTAATGTACAGTGTACAGCATAATCATAATTCAAATAATTTACATAAATAATAAAAAAATGCCAAATAATCATAATAGATACAATAAAAATACAAAGAAAGTTTTGAAAAATGGTTTATTAGAGAAAAATAATAAGAATACAAACAAAGTTTTGAAAAATGGTTTATTAGATATGTTTTATTATTTTTGTATTATTATTAATTTAAAAATATAAACAAGTTTTCAGAAATAAAATCAGCAATATTAATTGCACAAAAGCTTGATTTTTATTAATATTCCTTGTTATTGCTGCACTTGATGTACTGATGCATTATTTTTTATATTTGGCATACACTTCCTTAATTTAATTCTTAAAGCACCTGTTTAAAAAAAATATTCTGTTTGTTTTCTTTCTTAAATTGTTGACTTGACTGAGCAAGAAGAGGGAAAAGTCATGAACAACTCATTGACTCAAATTTTATTATAGGATATTTCTTTCAGATTTATTAGGAAATATTTGTCTTGCATGAATTTTAAATTCAAAATTTAGCGTATCCTTGCGTTTTAAATAAGAATTGACATTTTATGATGTAGCTTTATATCAACTAACAATTAATTATCAATATTATTGATAAATAATCAGCGAGATTTTGATTTTGCGAATCAGTTGCTAAATATATATTCAACTATTGACTCCTTGATTGATCTAATAGTTACTAGTGAGCAACTAGCTCATTGACTCCCTTTTAAATATCATCAGCCCCCAGATCAACTGCTGACTTTGGTGTGAACTCCTGTTCTAGAGGTCTATTAAGATACTTAGGGAATAAATGTTTGGATTGCTGTAAATAATCTTCTGAAGTGCAATCTTGATCTTCTGAAGTACAATCAGGGTGAATGCTTTATAATAGCATTCAGCTTTATATTAGCATATATAATTGCTACACATTGGAGATTTTGCAGTGTGGGATAACACATATTTGTTTTTTATGAATTTCCTACACCTATATTTAGGGTTGCCCATAAAATAAGGTTCCCTAATAGCTGCAGTCATGAGGGATGCTGTATCGCAGAATCTGGCAATCTAGGTTCTCCTTCTTCCAGTCACTGTCCCAGTGATCTGTATGTGATACTCAGACTTGGCTTGGCAACCGTTAGAGATGGAGCTTCCACTCACTTCTCCCACCAAGTGCAAATTACACCCTGCAATTTTTTTTTTTTTGTGGTGGTGGGCATTCATTCCCAACTGTGTTAAGTCTATGGAAAAGGTGGGCTTTTGCTCACGTACAACACGTGGTCAAATGGTGCAGCGAATATGAAGATGGGCGTACAGACGTCCATGATGAACAGCGTTCTGGGCGGCCATCGGTTTCAGATGAAATGATTGCGAGTGGAAGAAACCATGCTGAAAGATCTAAGGGTGGTGATTCGGGAGCTGCACGAGATGGTTCCTTGTATCAGCAAGACCTGCATTGCTAAAATTTTGGCAGACTATTTAGGGTATAGACCGCAGGTGGCGAAGTGGCTAGTGCATCGTGCAGCTGCACCACAGGTCCAGGGTTCGATCCCAGGGCTGCGTGAGGTTGACTCAGCCTCGGGAGAATTTCTTCAGGCCTATGAAACCAATGGTGATGAATTTTTGGACTATTGTCACTGGGGATGAGACCTGGGTCTACTAAATGACACCGGACATGAAACATTCTCATCAGAAACAACCAAAGCTGCAAAAGTTCAAATAAACACTGTCCGGTTACAAAAAGTGGCGGTGAGCATCTTTTGGTACAGGAAGAGGTTATTGTTGCGCGAATTCATGCCTGCCAGTGCAACAATCAATGCGGACCGCTACTGTGAGACATTGAAAAACCATTGCTGCTCAATTCAAAACAAGAGGAGAGGCATGATTGCAAAGGGAGTGCGTTTCCATCAGGACGATGCTCATCCACACATCGCCTGTGTAACACCCGATTTCATCAACAAATTTGCATAGGATACTGTTGCATATCTGCCCTACTGCCCAGACATAGCCCTAAGTGACTACCATCTCTTCCCTGAATTGAAGAAACACCTCTGTGGGGTGCATTTCAGAATTGGAGAGGAGCTGAAAGAATAGGTTTTAAGCTACCTTCGAGGCGTGGTGGGGAGAGTTCTATGATTCAGGCATAAAGAAGATGGTGCACCGCATATAGAAATGCATTGATCTCAACGGCGATTATGTCAAAAAATGGGGTAAAGTCTAAGCTTTCCAAAAATCTATTATTCAGTGGCAATAAACATGCTTTTCATTTTAAAAAATCATTGGGAACCTTATTTTATGAACAACTGTCATATGTATGTAGGAGTGAAAATTTTCAACAATAAATTCTTTGGAGCAGTTAGGCTCATTTCATATTAATGAGGTAACTAAAGGCTAAGAACTTTGTTTATTGGTCTAATACTAGTTCCCATGACTTGCTGCCAATACCCATGTGTTGTGTACTATGGGTTCATGAATTCGGAATGACTGATGACAACACTTGATGAGGAATCAAAACAATTTATTCATCAGTATTACACAGTGAAGTTCCAAAGTTGCGTTACAGTCGTCGAAAAACTACAATAAACATGCTTAAACAATCGGCAACCCAGCCTTCAGTCTATCAGGCTATGTAGTAGTCTCGGGCTATCTAGTGAAGATAAGCTTCACTGCAAAGCGCTAAAATACAGCTGCCAATTTGGTCGATTGCTCTCAAGCTAATCTCTGAACTCTGAGTGCTACTACTGAACTTAACACACTCAAGATATTCTTCACAATAAACTGCAACTCTGTGTGTAGGCAGGGTATTTATAGCTTTTGACCTGCTATCGAGAACATTCTCGGGAAAACAGTTAAGAATTCGTTCTAGAATGTTCTCGCTTCATCTATGGCATATTGCCAATTTTTTCGCCAAATGGTTGATTTCTTGCCAAATCTGGCAACCTTAAACCCGCTAATGATGGCTGATTTCTTTCTGTGCCTATTTTGGGAGGGGGCAAAACTCGAGCAAATTTTATATGATGTGATAAGTTTGGACTGTCCATGCACATTATACCTGACTTGGGCATATAATGCTTTGTAGAGTATTATTTGATGAAGGACAGTGCCTCATCACCTGTTGTGAGCAGTGTGAATAACTTCTTCGAGACTGTATTGGTAATTACATCATCTGGTTTGTGTCATCTTTGTTTTCTCCTGATTTAAAACTATTTAATGATTCTGTAATTATCTAAAGTGGTAGTCTACGTGAATGATTTTAGTATACTGAATAGTGTGAAGGAGAATTGCATGCTACCTCTGTTTTCGTACGTGGCAAGTGCATGTAAGCTTTGTGAAAAATCTATTGCAGCATCCAAAAGCTACAATACATTTCTTTTTTCTGTGTTCCCAAGGCCACTGTTAGTTCACCAATTTATTTTATGGCTACCCAGTAATACAAAATTTAGCCCAAGTTAGAGAATAGGGCATGTGAATATTACTTATAACCGTAGTTGTTACTAGCAGATTTGTGATACTGTTTGCTAATTAGGGATTCAGATAATTTGTGACAATTTGAAATTCTTTCATATATAAAATTTAAGTGTTTCATCCTTCTTTAATTACTGAAAAGAAAAATAAAGACTTTTATTTTCTATTTTACACTTTATCAATTAGTTAAAAATAGCTGTTTTAAAATTTCATTTAAATTTTTTAAATTGATCTTTTTGTCTTTATTTCTATTTAATGAGATTTTCAAAAATTAGAGAACAAAAGAGGTGATAAAGAAATTTGTTTTATCTATTTGAAAAGTACTCTTGAAATCAACAAATAAAAGCATGTTCTTGAATTTCCTGTAATACGTATTATATTTTTTTCTATTGGACGTACCTGCTGTTTCTTTTAAATCTAAATACTGGGGGAGAGTGTTAATGAGGATAATTTTTTTTTATCATAGAAAAAATTAATTATTAATATGATCTAACATAAAAAATTCTAATATCTCATGTTTTGTATTTTAAAATTTTGAGTTTTGCATTAAAGATCATTTTGATGTAAAAAAATTAAGTTTTTTGAGCTGCTGAATTTATTTTCTATGTATTTTAACCATTTGACTGCTACACGGTTCAAAAGCGCAGCGTTCATTTGTCTCGAAAACCTTGACGCAGCGCTTCTGCGCTGGGAGTTTCATTGTGTCTTTGTTGCTCCGTGGGTGTGAATGTAATCTGACCTCGCGTGTACTTTGTAACACAAGTGTGCATTCTAAAATAACTAACTGCGTAGCAGTGTTTGAGACAAATGAACGCAGCACTTTTGCACAGCATAGCAATCAAATGGTTAAATTAAAATTTGGTAAATTTTTAAAAATAATGAAATCCTATCATATTGCTAAAGGTCTATATTATCTTCGGAAATTTGAACTTATAATTTTTCAATAAAAATAGAATTTCCGCAGTGTGTTTGATAATTATTCTCCAAGAAAGAAATATTTCATCAGTTGACTCATAGTGTTAAAAAGTTGCTAAAGTAAATTTAACAACATCTGTAAATGCTTGTTTAAAAGAGAATTTAAAATTGAAAAGAAAATTGATATACAATTTACTTTTTATTCTTAAAAATTAATATGCATTTTGATGTATTTAAGGGTTGGGACTTGACATTTCATAATAGTGTGCTGAGTTTGATAATTTCAAAATTTTTAACTATCCTGAAACCTTTTTGCTTTAGTTGATTTTATTTTCACCTGTTTAATTTCTTAAAATGTGGCTAATTTGTCAATTATTTGTTTGGAAATTATTTTTCAGTATGCAGTTTAATCACAGATCAGAAAGGACTTTAAAATTTTATAGAAATATAAAAAATCTTTTATTGATTGGCTGTTTCTGCTCTGATGAGGTATAAACTTGTTTTTCTAGAAATTTTGAGTGAGAAATTATTACTGTTTCTTAATTCATTTCATATGCATCTTTGCAGATTTCATTTATGTGAGAAATCATAATTTGAAAAATAGAGACTCTTGAGCTTTCTGATCTAGCTGACTGATTTATATCTACTTAGTATGCATGTTTTACTCTTTCTTACAATTTAATTTTGTATTGTTACAGAAAATGCTTCATGATCCATATCATACAGCATTAGGAGGTTTTTCAAAAGTGACAAATTTCTTCTTCTCTGATTTGAATTATGGAAATGACACAGAATCACATTATTCAGATCATCGTCATTTATCTGAATTGATTTCTGAAAACATTTTGAATGTGGATATTGATCACCAGGAAGAACCTGGTTACGAACTTATTACATGTATTGAATTACCTGCCAGGCCCGAAGTTAAGCGAGAAGACCCAGTTATTCTAGAAGAATGGAACTCGCATCTGGATTATGAAGGAAGAATCACAGATGTTGAAACTCTGAAACAAAGAATATTCAAGGGAGTATGTAGTGAATTCTAAATGGCTGCACTGTAATAATTTTTTATATTTCGTTGCCTATTTCTAAATTTGTAAATGAATATTTTAGGTTATTAATTAGCAAAAAGATGTGTTTGAGAAAAAGAGAGGTTAAAAATGCTTTGAGCCTTTGAAAAGGAAATTTTCATAACTGTACTGCAGACTGTAATAATTGCACAGCAAAATACTCTCTATAAAATTGAAATATTTTCTTTGTAATTTAGATTCCCTTTACTGGAAAATTAGCCTTAAAAATGTTAGTCCCCCTCCATTTTTAAGTAATTATTTTATATGAAAAATGGCATTTATAAAAAGAAAAATCACAGAAGTAAAAGCTTTATCATAGGGTAGTTAGAAATTTATGATCATAATTAATTATTTAAGAACTATTAAAAACAGTATCTTAATCATGCTAATTCCAGGTTTTTAGTAATTATGAGTTAAAATATTGTAGTCATGATGCTGGAGGATGGATGACAGCTGAAATTGTCTTAGATGGGTTTCTTAATAACTCATCTTAACCTCTTACCATCTAACTTATGCATATTCAGAGTCTGACACAAGTAGGCGTGATGTATCTATGAGATATTTTTATTAATTATAACAATAAAAGAATTAGTGAAAAAATAAAATATTAAAAACAAAATGTACACAAGACTGTTTTTCTTATGTAGTACAGTGTTGGAAATCTAGACTCCCAATATCCAATAATGTTATGTTAGTTAAAGACGAGACACAGATATACACAGATAGAATAAAGTGTACATTTACAATCTAAACAGCTATCTAAAATGTCAAATACAAGTAAGTGTTTTATAGAAGTTAGGATGTAAAGTGATCTTAGCTCCAGGTCCTGAAATAATTTAATTTGTATTATTTATAATTTGTCAATTAATAAAAGTTAGTTTTCTTGAAATTTTTACCAGGGCACACTGGTTATCATTGCTACTTCATTTGATGGTAGCCAATGTAACAAAATCGCAGCAAGTATTTGTTTTTTGGTTTTATAAACACAAAAAGGAACACAGTCATAATATGTAATGAAATATTTATGCATTAATACAGACTTTCAAAGCCTGAAATGAGTAGGAATTCTAGAAAACATTTTAGTGCTGCAGAATGTCTCAACAAAAATGTTAAATTTTATTACTGATATTTTACATTTTTGGTCACATAGTTTATGTATCAGCAGTACTGAAAACCATAAGACAGGAATGATGTACATTAATAAGGCTATTTATAAGCATGTTACTATTTTTAGGACAGAATGTATTAATAATTAAATTCATTGGAAGGTTTTTTTCAGTGCTATTAAAAAATTAACGTTTCATTTTACATGTAAAAGTAAATAATATACAATACAACATCCAAGATTTGGACTTGTTGGGACTTCGGCGATCTCTGATTTGGGATTTTTTTGGATATTAGATCATCAGTTTAAATCTAGTAAGATAGCATGTAGAAATTATAAAATCAAAGCTATGAAATCGTGATCTATAATCTAAAGGGTATCAAAATTTAAAAAAGAAGAAGAGGTTAATATTTATATGTTTTACTTTATCAAACACCTTTTTCAATGTAAGTTGTTTAAGTTTTTGTGCTAATACTTTCTCTATTGAAAGATATAATTTCTTGTTTAGTTACTAAGTTCTATTGTTCAAGTCTTGCAATTGCTGTGTCAAGAATTCCGACTAACTTGCCAATTGAATTTTCTTTTTCAATAACTTCTCTAACTTTCTTCACTATCGGTAGCAGTATTTTCTGGATCTAGACCCATACTACATATTTCGCCATCCGTTGATTGATGATTAGGGCATTGTCTTTGCAATGAAAAACTTCTGTTAACTCTTCTGTAAATTCTGCCACTTAGTGCGGCCATGCGAGCTCTGGCACAGATTCTGGCTTTATGTGAATAACGAATGAGTATCATTAACAAAATCTATTTTTAGCATATGGAAAATTTTTGTTAAATCTTTCCTCGTTAACAATTTCTTAGCGCATTTAGCTTAACTCTGTAATTGGATAATACTCTTTGTTATTCAATTACTAAATATATATATATTAAAAAAATGAAGCATCGCTGCACAAGTCATCACTCAAGTTGTTATGTGTTGATAACATGCGATGATGAAAGCAAAATATAATAATGATTTGGGAAGATTGGCATCAAGGATATAAAGTATTAGTTGGTGTGAAATCAACAATGTTTCTATGTGGAATATTTTAATTTGAGATGTATGCCAAGCAGATAAACAGCTATGGAGTCAAATTATTGGTCACACAAATTTATGCTAAAATGAATATTTTTTCAATAATTAGGTATTTTATTTAGTGCCGAAGTGAAATTAAGAATCGGGACTTTCCGCATGTTTTATTACGAGGAAAAAATCAAATGCGTATGTGTAAAGCGTACCCCCCCCCAGAAAAAAATTAATTGGTGGTATCTTTGAGGTCCGGATTTTAGATCATTCCGGATATTGGACGTCTGGATCTCGGACTTTGTACTGTATACATAGACTCGATCTACTACGGATTCTCCGTAGTTTCTACGAAAATTCATGAAAAACTACGAGCTACGAAAAGTATGGAAAAAACTACGGATTTTACAGAAACAAGAGCGAGAACCAGCAAAACCGCAAAACGGAACCAACTAATTCATCCGATGATTGGCTGAATACTCGTGTTATCATATATCACGTGTTGAGTGCGTTCCTAGTTTTTAAGAATTAGCCAATCGTAGATCAGTAACTCCAACTGTTAACGACTTATCAATAGTTCCACCCAATTGTCTGTCTTCCAGGTTCCTCGCTGATGCGTGTTTAGGCTGCATTCGGCTGCATTGTGTAGTTTACGGCGAGAGCTTAGCGTGTGTCTTGTGAACTGTGAATCAGGTGAAAGATTTTTAATCATAATGCTGCCTCGAACGAAGAAGCCAAAATTATCAAAGCAGAAGTTTAAAGATTCATATTCTTCAGAATTTCCATGCATTAAAGCGTCCGAAATTTCTGTGAATCACGCACACTGCAGTGTATGCAACAAAGACTTCTCGGTTGCTCATGGCGGAAAAGATGACTGTAAACGGCATGTGTTTTCTCAAAAGCATATAGAACTTGGCACCGTAAAATCTAAAGAAATAACAAATTTCTTAATAAAAGATGATGAAACAGATCCTATAAAAGCCGAATGCTATTTTGTTCGTTTTTTAATTGAACATAATCTACCGCTTTCTGTTTCGGATCATTCCAAAGAGCTTTTCAAAGCAATGTTTCCGGATTCTGCCATAGCAAAAAAATTTAGCTGCGGTCATACCAAAACTGCTGCTATTGTGAAAACGCTTGCAGAAAATACTGTTGCTGATATAAAATCAGTGTGCAGTACATCATTTTCTCTAAGTACTGATGGAAGTAATGATAACAATGATAACAAACTGTACCCATTGGTTATAACATACTACAGTAAAGAAAAGGGAGTGATAATTACTTCATTGATTTCTATTTTAGAATGCACGAATAATACAGGAGAAGGTATTTTTAATTGTATAAATGAAAACTTTAAAAACAAAGGTTTAGAATGGAAAAATTGCTTATCATTTTCTTCAGATAATGCTAGTAATATGAATTGGAAAGTTTAAAGGTGTAGCATCATTTATCAAAATGCATCAACCAAGTATAATCACCCGAGGTTGTCCGCTCTTGCATATAGCTGCAAAAAAGCTACTGAAAAATTAATTGGCTCAGAAATTGAAATGTTGATAATAGATATATATTTTTACTTGGAGAAAAGTTTGAAACGGAAGCATAGCTTCAAAGTTGCTCAACAAATTTTGGGACAGAATGCAAAATCTCATAAAATTTTGAAATATTGCAGTACGAGATGGTTGTCTCTTTTAGAATCTATAACAAGGATTTTGGAACATGGGATGCTGTGATAAATTTTTTTGGAGATAAACCAGATAACAGTGAGAATGAAGGAAAGAGATTGCAAAACATTAAAAAAATTTTACAGTCACCGACCACCAAATTGTACTTGTTATTTTTGAAAAATACTTTGCCTTTGTTTATAACAGTAAATATTAATTTGCAACAACAAGCTCCTTATATACATAAATTGAGAAGAGAACTTTTTGAACTTTTAATGAATTTATTTGTTAGATTCGTAAAACCATCAGTAATTTCTAAAGAAAATGAAGATGTTACTCTAACGTCTATTCCATTTCAGAAGTATAGTAAACAAAAAGAAAATGAAAATTTAGTGATTGGTGCGGAAACAAGACTATATTTAAAAAATGCAAAGTTGAATGAAAGTGAAGTGAAATCATTTTTCAATTCTGTGCGAGCTTTTTTTGTAACTGCATGTTCATATATAATTGATAAATTTCCACTGAGTGATCCATTTCTAAAACATGCTGAAGTTGCTGACATCAACTTGAGAACTGAAGTCTCATTTTCATCTGTTCTTTACTTGATGAATACTTTTCCATCCATTATTGATGAAAAATGTCTTAATCAAGTAGAAATTGAATTTTCCATGTATCAAGTAGATGATTTGAAAGAAATTGTAGATTTGCGTATTGATATAGCATGGGGAGAAATTGCCAAATTAAAAAATATGAATGGGTGTATTAAATACAAAGTATTGCCTTCTGTAATGCTTGCTGTCTTAATAATACCTCATTCAAATGCAGCTTGCAAAAGAATTTTTTCTATTGTTAAAAAAAATCAGACGGAATTTCGATCAAATTTAGGTCTTAAAACTCTTTTTTTTTTTGTTTTGATTGAAAAAATAAATATGCAGGCAAATGAAGAACTGTGTTATAAAAAAACATTCTCAAAATCAGAACTTAAGCTTGCTAAGCATGCTACATATAAATCTTTGCATTCATAAATTATGCGTATTTTGTTTAATACTTATATGTATCATTCTTGGTTATTTAAATTTTATTTCCCTGTAGAAATCATATCCAGAATAAAGATATGATTTATAGCTTCTGATTTTTTCTATGATTAGTAGTGATTTGAAGTACTTTTTATTAGGATATTATAGTACTTTTTATGACTTGAGGAGTTAAAAGAAAATTTCTAATTAAATGTGCATATAATTTACAAGGTATATTTTTAATTATTCAGTTTTATATGTATATGGATTTTAAATGTAATAAAATTGATTACAATTAATTATTAATTTAAAATTAATGAATGGTTAATTACAACATACGCTACGCGCACATTTTCAAAGTTGTAAAAATGTCGTTCGCGCGTTGACTACTGACAAGGTTTGCTGAAGGTTGGAGTCTATGTGTATATATAAAATTTCAATATTAGATTATTAAGTTAACACATTTTATATTAAGTTATTCTGTGTTGTAAAATTATGATTCTTTGAAATTTCTTTTTAAAAGTTATTTATAAAGCCTCAATTATTCCATCTTTTGCTGAATATAAGCTATTTTTTTTATTTGTCGAAAAAACAATGATAGATATATTATAATTTTGAGAAATTTTGCGTAGAGTTAAAACATATTTTACTTGGAAATAATACAGATCTTAGAATTGGGTTTTATATATGTTAAAATGTTAATGATAATGCTGTAGGAAATGAAATTTCATTGTTTTTAAATATATTTATGATAAGTAGAATCTAACAAAGAACTATTTTTAGGGCTTGGTACATTCCATCCGATCTGAAGCATGGAAATATTTACTTGGTTTTTATAATTTTGATTGCACAAATAAGGACAAGATGGCTATCAGAAAAAAAAGAGAGTACGTATATATAATTTTATTTGTTATTATTTTTGTTTTTTAAGTTACAGTGTTATAACAACCATTCCCAGTTTAAATACTGGGTTATTCAGAAAGGATGAGCCGGTTGTTTTGAGTTCTCAAGTATCTTCATGGAATAAATTATTGATCATTTGAAATTGTGGGTCTCTAAGTTTTGAATAGCTGCCAGCA
The DNA here is from genome assembly GCF_044657685.1 of Stegodyphus dumicola. Lineage (NCBI taxonomy): Eukaryota > Metazoa > Arthropoda > Arachnida > Araneae > Eresidae > Stegodyphus > Stegodyphus dumicola. The sequence goes on from NC_140768.1 coordinate 182,405,054, forward strand.
AGACACCTTATTTCATTTGGATATGTCATTTTTCTTTAATGCTCAGTTGAAGGCCCACCAGTGGCCGAGCGGTAAAGTCGCTGAACACTGGTAGTTCAGTCCAAGGTTCAAATCCCACGAACGGGCTGGCTGCATAGGCGTTTTCGTAGTTTTACTCGTATGTAACCTGTATAAAAGCCAGTTTCTCTTAGCAAGTCCTCCACAAAGGCATTCCTCCCATTAGGCAGATAGTCCTCGAGGCTTTGCCATAATCAAACACACACACTTTAATGCTCAGTTGCTTGTTCATACTCAGTGCCACTTCAGCGAAAGACGTTATTTAATTTTTTTTCGTGTTTGTAATGGTTTGTGGTGGTTTCAGAAGTTTCAAGACAGTAGGAATCTATGTAAAGGAACTGTGTTCAGGAAGTCGTGAACAGCAATGAGTTTTGAAGGAAAAGGGGAAAAAACCTGGAAGACATTTCAATGGAGCTTTTTTTAGTTCACAAATCAAGCTAAGCATGAGTTTATAATCCTTCAATCTACCTTCAATCTACTTCAAGTTTTGTAATACAGGGATAAAGCTTTATTATTATTAGACTGCTTTTTGCCTAGTTAAAAGTCAAAAGTTTTTTTGCTTAATAAAATAAAGTTCTGGTAGTGAGTAGTTTTTTCTTTTTTTCCTCCCTCTCCTTTATTTTGTGAATAATCTTGTAATAAAATTGCAGAAGGAAAGTAAAATTTGCAGAATTTTTATTTGTAAATTGTGAAATAAATAAAAAATATTTGGTACCCTTAAGAATGTGAGTAATATGATATCACAGTAAACTGTGTTATCATATTATTGATTTGTATCATTATTAGCAGCTTAAGTTAACTGTTACTGGTAATACATACTGTTACTAATCAGGCAAAAGTTTGTAAACCTGTTTATACAGACCCTAAAAGTAAATTTTGATGGGATTGTGTTGTCAAGATATTTCTGACAAGTGTTGTTCTGTTACTGCAAAGCTGAATATAATGGGGTATCTAGACGATCTATTTTAAAATTTCTATTAGATACTGCTTAGTTGTGATCTACAATATAGATTTTAATGAGTTTCTGCATTTTGCCTTTTGTCTCTGGCACCATATAAATTCCATAAGATAGTGATCTCAAACTGAAATCCCATGTGGGGCGTATGCATGACCTGAAAGCAGCTGGGGGTGCCAGATTTTTTTCAACAAAATTTTAGTTAACTAAATTTTAACTTAATTTCATATTTCACTTATTAAATATTTATCAAAATATGCATAAACATACATAACATACCAGTGTCCTACTTTAACCTAGTCTTGTGGCCTGGCATGTAAACATGCAAAGTTTAATAATTTTTTCATTTAACTGACATAAATTTGTTCATTCTACAGTCTTTTACAAAAAAAAAAAAAAAAAAAAAAAAAAAAAAAAAATTGTGAAGCACCAAGAAGGACTTTTGCAATTGTGACAAAATATGGTATGCAAAAACATCTTATCGAACATGCAAATGATCAGTAATTGCGATCATAGCGTGCATTTCTAGTGCTCAATTCGCAAAGTATAAAACCAGTAACAGAGGCAGAAATGTATCCTTTTTTGTTGCTGCCATTGTAATTCTGTAAAGAAGCAACTAAAGATGCCATTACGACGATATTGAAGACCTTGCAGACAACTAAACGACTTCAAACGTGGTCGCATTGTAAGGTTGAGTGAAGCTGGTTGGTCATACCGATACTGATTTTTGATACTGAATTTCATCCACCAACATATGTACTTTAGGTACATACGATGAGGTTCCTGCATGCAAGCAATTCTCAAGATGCTAGTCACTGAGACTGCTCCAAGTCTTTGACTTAATGATGTTCATGATTGAAAATAGATATTTGCAGAGGTAGGTAAACCCAAAACAAGATTTGATTTTATATGCAACACTTTTTAATAATGGAAATCTGTTCTTTTCCACAAGTTTCCAGAAGTCTACATCTGTGGCATGTGCTTACAGGATAATATTCTTCAGTTCGACTATTTCCAGCTCGAGGTTTTCCACTTCTTCGGGAATAATTCTTGCAATTAGTGTGGTGGTTTTAGTTGCTTCATGGTGAATGGGTTGACAAAAAAAAAAAAAAAAAAAAAAAAAAAAGCTCACCACTGGCTCCAGGCAACTGAAATCTTGAAATTGCTTTTCAATCTGGTCCAGAAGTGTCTCAAGATGGCCGGAAAATCGCAAGGACCCAAAATTGTTGTTGTTCGCCATTTTTTTCATGTTTAGAAAATTAACTAGGGACTTTGATCTCATTTAAGACATCCATAATGTCATTTTGGCTTTGAAAGCTTTCACAGAAAAAGCTTGGTAGTTTGTTATTTTAAACCAGACAGAGGCGATAAGAAGGATCAAGTTAAGGCACACCATCACCCTTGAGCCCCACCGAAACCCCTCTATGTGCAATTCTAAGAAAGACTGTTGCAGGGGGGAAAAAAAACCCGAAGCTTGGCAGGTGCTATGCAAGGTCACCGCGGGCATCGTGGTGCCGTGGCACTTCGGCGATTCTGGATTTGGGATTTTTCCGGATAATAGATCATCAGTTTAAATCTAGTAAGATGGCATGTAGAAATTATAAAATTAAAAATATGAAATCTCGAGTTATGAAATAATGAAGTATTTATGATCTAAAGGGTATCAAAATTTACAAAAAAAAAGCTTAATATTTATTTGTTTACCTTATTAAACATTTCTTTCAATGTAAGTTAAGTTACTTCGTTTTTTGTGCTATTACTTTCTCTTTAATTCTGTAGACAGAGATAATCTCTTGTTTAGTTACATTGTTGAAGTTCTGTAACTGCTGTTTTGAGAATTCCAACTAGCTTTTCAATTGAAATGTTCTTGTTTTCAGTAACTTCTCTGTCACTCTCTTAACTATCCATAGCGATATTTTCTGAATCTAGAACCATACTACAGATTTCTCCATTCATTAATTGATTAAAGATTGAGAAGCTTTGTCATCACAATGAAAAACTTCTTTTATATCATCTTCATTTATTACCACTTCTCCACATTTCTTTTCAAAATCCGTTAACTGGAAAATTTCACCTTTGTTTTGTGATGTCCGAAAACCTTTAAAATTAGTGGCTGTCATCATCAAATTTAGCTATCCTTGCATCATGAGCTTGGGACTAACAACAAGTTGTTCCATTAAATTTTATCTTGCTTCTATCGCGCTCTGAAACAATAAAGCCTGAATTGTATTAATTTAGTTAATTATTATATTTATGTCTATTTCTTGCACATGTTTAAGGCTTATCAGATAAATAAATATTTATGTCTATTTCTTGCACATGCTTAAGGCTTATCAGATAAATAAATTCCCACATATACTTAAACCTTATTGATGGCAGGTGCTAGGTATCTTACCACCTGATGGAGTTTCTATGGGTCCTAAATTCTGGGACTCGGCACGACCATATGAGCCCTGGCGCTGGTTCTGGGTTTATGCGAATAACCAATCAGTTTTTCTTAATTCAAATAGCCATAAATATAATCTTTGGTCTATGAGTATCAACAAAATCTATTTTCAGCATATGGAAAGAAATTTTGGTAAATTTTTCTTCGTCGACGTTTTTTAGCGCATTTAACTTAAATCTGTAATCATCGCCAAGCATAATGTCAACATAAAAGGTTATGTTATTATTCAATTACTAACATAAAAAAATTTTTTAGGCATCGCTACATGAGTCATTACTCAAGTTGTCATGTTTGAATAAACATGTGATGATGAAAGGAAAGTATAATAAATAATGCTTCTCCAGGTTGGCGTCGGATCAATGATGTATCTATGTGGAATGTTTTGGTTTGAGATGTGTGCCAAGCAAATATGCAGCAATGGAGCCAAATTACTGATCGTACAAATTTATACTAACATGATTGTTTCTTCAATAACAAGGTATTTTATTTAGTGTTGAAGTGAAATTATGAATCGGGACTCTCCAGATGTTTTATTTTGCATGGAGGGGAGAATCAAATGTGCATGCGTAAAGCCAACGAGAAAAATTTTGTTGGTGGTTTTGAGGTCCAGATTTTAGATCATTCCGGATAATGGAAGTCTGGATTTCGGACTTTGTACTGTATACTCCCCCTTTTAAAGAACGACTGGGGTTTTTTTAGGGGACCCAATCACCAAATCTTGGGTGAGGAGAATCATCTTCCAACACCCTTTTAGTTCGGGGGCCACTGTAGAGACATTAGGTATTTTTTTGGAAGCAGGCAAGATGAAAATATGCAACGCCTTTGCCGGAAATCGAATCGTGGACCTCTGAATTACATGCTGAGTGTGCAGACTACTACACCACGAAGGCTCGCTAAGAAGGCGGGAGAAATATTTTGTAAACATATTGCTTTTACCAGGTTTTAGGTCAGATCTAATTCAACTGCATCCAGTGCTTCTCGTGAGTTTTGCTGTCCCACATATGAAAAAGGCAGGGATACTTGGTATATCTACATTGCTTGCCAAGGAGGAAGCACACCATTTTAAGGTTGGCACAGATGATCCGTTGGTGCATTTGATCTTGCAGCAAATCAGTGACTCTCTTTATGTCTTCATATTTTTCACACAGACAAACTGAGTGGCCTCTTGGGTTGCACTAAATAAATTTCCATTGTTGAGGTGACACACGGGAAGCTCCACTTTGAGATATTGATGAACAGTTGCATTATAGGCGAGTTGCATTATAGGCTGAAATCCCCAACTCTTCCATTAAACCATGCACATTTATGACAATACACAAAGCCGTAATCACTTTGAAAATGGCTGAAACACACTTTCTCATGATCCGAAAGTAGGATACTTTAGCTCCCCCCTTTTTTTAAGCTCCTTTTTCTATGATCCATGCTCGATGCAATGAAGAGTGGTCACATTCACATAAGGTACAGAGAAAATATCTGATGTGTTAGAAGAAAACTAAATACAGTTTTGAAATCAGTATGCCTATTTAACTTTAAAACAGCTCAAAAATAGAGTTCATCAGAAATTGTGTTACAAATTGTTTCCCAGTGTTATTCAAGTACTGGCAATGAAAGGAAAAATACTGTGTTCATGGAAAAATTAAATGTAGAGTTAATTTGGTTTCTTGAGTTGTTTTAAAATATTCTTCAATCAATGGAATGACAGCAGAGATGGAACAGAGGGTAGAGTTACAGACTCTTTATTATAATTTTTGGTACCTACAACTTTTATTCATATAAATAACAGGTACCAAAATTTTATGTTGTTTCAGTTTTTGAAAATGCATTTTTCTAATTAATTGCTAAATGCAAAATTGCATAATTAACTTGTAAATCATGTTATTTATATATTTGTAAATCATTCGTAACATGTTTAAAATACTTCTTTCTACTTAGGGAGGATTATTTTAGGATGAAATTGCAGTGGAAGTCCATTAATGCAGATCAAGAATCTAGATTTGCCGCATTAAGGGAAAAAAAGAGTCTTATTGGTATTATTTTAAATTTATTAATAAATCACTAAAAAAATTGACAGGTATCTCTAAATTTTCATTTCATAGCTATTAAAATAGAGCTTTTGAAATATTGTTTAATTTTGTGTGTATTAGATTCAAAATATATGTATTTTAGTCATGAAAATGTAGAGTCCCCACAGTTTAAAAAAAGTGCCAAAAAGAATGCTTAATTTAAAAGAATGCTCTTTAATTTCTTGGTAAGTGGGTAATTAATGCATTCTCTTGGCAAGATAATGCTTCTAGTTAACTGTGTGAGTCAGTTATGTTTGTACCAGTCTCAGTCATACAGAGCTAAGGAAGAAAAATGCTTAAGACTCTTCCTCATAGTATTCATTAATTGTGCTTTAGAAATTTTTTAGTCTTGAATATATGGTTTATAGCATTATGGCTGAATAAGTTTGTATGAGATATGATGCGATTAAAAGAAAATTTTGTATACTTTTTGGTCATTGGAGTATTTACTTTATTAATATATTTCTATTTCTGTGAGCTAATATGCTGGTTACATCATCATGAGGCCTTTTCTTCAAAGAAATTTTTTACCTTGCACAACATTAAAAATGCAACATCAAGAAGGAATGACCAGAAAGAGATGAAACTCGGCAAACAGAGAGAGCAACAAGCAATAAATGATTTTTATTTCGAAATGATATTCATAATACAGAGCGAGAACAGCGTCGGCTCAGTAGGTTGGTTGATTGGTGATGGAGGACGGGGACACCTGATATCTAACAGAGGTAAACAGGCATGTGTCCTGCGCCCTCCACTAACCAGAAACAACTTCCTGCCTCGGAAATTTTAGGATGTTAACGAGTGCATTTGCATGGCCATGCAAATGCACTCGTTAACATCCTAAACCATGCATGGCCATGCAAGGTCAGATTGCATTTGTTTTACTGTTTTGACATTTGTTGTTGCTATTTACTATTGTAATTATGCATATTCATAATAAAATTCAAATAAAAATACAAATTAAAAATATAAATGCAAAAATACAGTTATAAAACAATAGAATTAAAATATATGCTCATAGGTAAAAAACGTTAAGTGATGCATGTACAGAAGAAGAAACATTAAATACATGCTGGAAACATTTGACTGTACATTATTTGATAAGTGTCTGTAATAGAGACATCTGTAAATTTTACGAGTAGACTTATATGTCTGCAGATGTGAAACTATGTAGCTGACTTCGTCAGTGTATCATACCTTGCGAATTTTGGTTAATGAGGAGAGTATAAATCTTGGCCCATTCCCTTGAGTGTGTTGACAATTTTGTAGACTGTATTTACTGCTGGTTTGTGCTTTATAGAAAGTGTTGATAAGCTTCTCTATTGTTCATGGGAAGAGGTAGGTGATTTCCTGCTTCAGATGGATTTAAAAAACATAGTGATCTGGAGAGCCCTCCGCTCCGCAGACGGATATGTCCGTGGTTGTTATGCCATGTCTATTGAAATAGGTCGAGAATGGGTCGTGTCCTGTAATATGAACCACGAGAGGAGCTATTGCAGTGTTTCGTTTGGTGCTGACTTTCAGGAGGTAGCTGTATCTACTTCTTCCAGTGGTGCAGTGCATCCAGTCTTCCTGCCAAAGGTTTAGGCTTTGACCCAATAAAAATCCTTTTAGTTAGGAAGGGCTGGAATTGGGATTTTTTCAGCTTCTGGATCAGTCATCGCTTGCTTGGCCAAGCTATCAGCTGCATCATTCCCCTCATTTTCTGCATATGCCTTGATCCATGTGAAGGAGAGATGTTTCTGTTGGTTGCGCTGTAAAAGTTTTAATATGATGATGAGAAGGGAGGTGTGGCTGTGATTTTCTAGTGGTAGAAGTGTTATACTTTCTGTGAAAATGTTAGCCCATTCTATATTTATTGTTTAAAATGCAATGTACTGCCATTGTAATTGCCTGCACCTCCGCCTGGAACACACTGTTGTGCAAGTCAATGTGTCCTTTCCATACTTGACTTGATTCCATACTTGTCAAGGTGTACTTTCCATACTTGACTTGACTATGATTGTCAAGGTGTACTTTCCATACTTGACTTGACTATGATTCTTCATTTTTCATAGTGTGCAAAGGCAGTGCCTACTCTCTTCCTGTTTAGAGCTGTCGGTGTGTATTTGCGTATCCCTCAAAACTCGCACCATTGAGAGTGGCTGTGTCGGTGAGATGTTAATGTTTATTTATGTGCCTTTACGTGCGGGGTGAGTGCGAATAGTGTTAACTAGGCTGTAAAATTGCAGAGGGCTGTATGTTATGTTGCAAAATGTTGCATCTCTGCGGAGGTATATGAAGGTGGTGTAGGCTGCCTCTTCTTCTGCCCGTATTGTGGAGTGGAAAGATCCCTCAAAGGACTGTCGCCGTGCTGGTGGCTGTTGTGCTGTACGCTTTATAGAGATTAAGGACGAATGGTCGTTGAAGAGATGTAAGATGTTTGATCTTTCGTCCTCCCATTGGTTGGGCCCATATGGCAGCAGCATACAAGACCATTTTCTCAGCTATCATATGTTAGAGGATCTTCTGAATATTATGATTCTGGCCTCAGTTCCTGCCTTGGAAAGTGCATGCTTTTCTGGCTATTGCTGATGCTTTGTTCTTTAGTTCTTGGATGTGAGGGATCCAGGTTAGTTTCTTATCCCAGATTACACCTAGGTATTTTAGCATTTGGACAATCTTTATGTTTGTTCCTTGTTGTTTGATTCAGGGGCGGTGCATTGGATTCGTGCCTGCTCTGGGTATTATTATTGTTGATGACTTTGCCATAGAGATTGTAAGCTTTAAGTTGCTGCAGATATTAGTGAGGAGTGAGCCAACTTCTGTGCCGTTTTTCTCAAGCTCCTTTGTCTTCTTGACAAGGTCGTGCAACCTTTGTCAAGAAGAGCTTCATCATCTATGTAGGTGAGGACACTTGTATGTTGCGGCCAGGTTGCATCCAGTATAGCGTTAAATGTTAAATTCCAGAGAATTAATTCAGCACAAGATCATTGGGGACATCCTTGGCTCAGTAGGTTGTAGGACTACCTTGGATGGTAATACATGAAGCAGCATGCCTAGGTACAGAGTCAATGACTACTGATGGTGTCCTGAGGAATGGCTCTTCATTCTCTTTCAACCATTTGCGACGGTTTGTCTTCTAAATACTTCAATGCCAGGGTCTGAAAATGGTGCTCAGTCACATCCCAAGTGTGTTCGATTGGTGAGAGGTTGGGAGAAAATGGTGGCCATCTGCACACTTTTTCAGAGCACATTGCCTGATGCAAGCAGTGTGTGGTGGGGTGTTATCCTTCTGATAAGGGCATTGGTCACTCTCTGAAGGTAGGGGAGTGTCACTGGCTGCAGCACATCATCCACATAGGCCGTAATAGTGCCCTGAATACAAACTAGATGTGACTTGGAATCGTATGCTATTGCACCCCAAACCATGATGCCGCGTTGTTGTGCGGTGAGGCGTTCCATACTTGCTGCTGAATTGTACTGTCTAAATACTGACACCTGTAGTTTAATATCCAAAGTCATATCTTCTAATTGTTTTGAGTAGTGTATTTTTATACAGATGATTCTGATTACTTTGAATAGTTAATTGGGCCTTTAATTTATGCTAGCTTCTTTTTTTTTAGTGGCCATGATATTTTAATCTGTTACATTTCACACTGTTCTGTAAAGCATTTTTCTGTCATATTTCATTGAAAAATTTGGAACTCTTTTGGATAATTTTGCAGAATATTAAAATAATAAGTAAAGCTACATGGTAATGCTATGCAGGCTGTACATGTTATGTAAGAAACTACTGATAACGACTGTAAAAGACTAACGGTTGGGGATGGGTGGGTAAAATGAGCTTTCTAGGTTTTCTAACCTGCATTTATGTATATTAATTGTGGGTAATTATTCTAATAAAAGTATTGATGTTTTACCTGGTACAGTGTCTAATTTGTTATTTTTTCTGTTCCAGAAAAGGACGTGAGTCGAACTGATCGAACTCATCCATTTTATGAAGGCGAAAACAATCCTAATATCCAAATGCTTCAAGATATACTGATGACCTATTGCATGTATAATTTTGATTTAGGTGAGTGTAATATAACAGTACAATTTGTCTTCCTCAAAACATTTGAAAACTTTTATATATTAAAATTTCTTATTTGTGCACATTTTAAGTCAAAACTATCTGGTTTCCATGCTTATAATTATCAAATATTTTTTCCTTTAATCTCTGCATTTTATACCATGGCCTGAAATATGAAATACAGATCTGAAATTTAATGATCTAACCTTGTTTTTAGGCAGTCCATGGTGCAATAAAACATACTTTTCATAACAATATGTTGTGTGGTTTGTGGAACAGGTACAAGCTATGAATTTCTCCCAAATACCTGAAGGAAATGTAACTCTCACTGACACGTATGATAAAGACTATGAACTTCAGCCAAGGAGGGGATGATTAGTAACCAATCTGCTTTACTTCTCTTTCTGTGGAAACTGTTTCACTTAATTTGAGAAAATTAAGAGAGGCTAAGATGCTTTTCAATAATGATTAAACAAGGTTTTACCTTGGATATACAGGGTATCTAAAGATTCTGATTACTGATTAAACTAAAAAAGGTAAAAAAAAAAATTGCTATTAAAGAAAGTGTAGTGACAGACAATTTAGGGAAGGTAGGGCACATCATAAGGGTTGAGAATTGCATAGCAGCCCATGATCTGAAACATCAGAGATGTAGTGGAGGTAGATTGGAAAGGACACAAGAGAGCGATTAATTTGAAACATTTATTGGACATCATAAGTGCAAATGGTACAACTCTAAAGTTATAACAGATGCTCAAAGTTTACACCATCAGACGTCAAGTGTGCCTTACAGTGATGGAACATTTGTTATTGGATGTGGTTGAACATACCGGGAGTTTCTTTTGGATTGTAGTAGAAGCTCAGATGAGTCTTGCCATAAGATTGCAGTTAGAAGTCAAGGCTCCATAAAACAGGTGAATGTGGAGGCCAGGAGCTGGTCCAGCATGCCCAGTCCATTGATGTGGAAATCACTTGCTCAAATGCCTATGAACAGCCAGTCCAAAATGAGCAGGCATTCAATCATGTTGGAACTACATGTTGTGCCTCACAATTTCTGGAAATTGTCAAGTAAGCTGGGAAGAACCTACTCCAGAAAGATATGATAATTCATGGTGATCATGCAAGATAGTAAAAGGTATAGCCTGACTAAGCAGCTGTCGACCAAATCTTTCCACACTCTACTGCAAAGCAATGTTGTGTGTTGCATACCGTGGGGGTTCTCTTGAGCCCATAAATATGCATTGTGCTGATTGAATACGCCATTTCTACTGAATGGGGCCTCATCCATAAACAACACATAAGCTGGCAAATTTCACATCTCGGATAATTTGTTGTAGGTAAGATTGTGTGAAAATGATGTGGAAAATTCCCCCAAATGATTTATGTATCGCCGTTAGAGGGCGCTTCGCTTCTGAAAAAGAATGTTAGTTTTTAGTTTGCGACGTAGTTAGTTAGCAGTGAACCTTCGATGCAATCCAGGTTGCTTTGTAAATAAAATGATTATTTTTGTAGATTGTTGAAGTATTTCACTTCATTTAGAATTAGATAAACCTTTCGCAATATGGCGCATCGGTGCCGAGAACTTTTGGCCAATTTAGAAGTTTGTGTTTTTTAATTTTGGATATCATTTTATGCAAATTTCACATCATCCACAAGCCAAGGTAAGCCTGTATTTTCTATTTTGATATAATATGGAAGATCTTATTGCTAAACTGAAATCGAAACGAAAGGTATTGAGGAGCGGAGTGTCCAAGATATTAAAGAAAATTGAAACTGAACTGAATAAAGACTATAGTAGTATAAATGTATTAGAAGAAATTTTAGACCAGTTAAACGAAAAATCAAAATCCTTGAGCAATTTAGACGCTGAAATAGAACGAGAATTAAAAGTCGAAGAAGACGAATTTGAGCTTGAAATCTCATTCGCTTTGGAATATGAAGAGCAAATTCAAGTGTGGCAGTTTAGAGGAAAGAAAAAGTTGAAAGAGTTGAATAAGCTAGAAAATTCGGACAATGCAAATAGAGACATTTCTAATGAAACCGTTACAGAATCCCAAAACGAAAGTAACAAATTCACTCGTCTTCCAAAATTAACAATCTCTAAATTTTATGATGATTCTTCGGATTGGTTAGAATTCATAGGTCAGTTCGAAAATGCGATTGATAAAAATCCGAATTTATCAAAAATAGAAAAATTAATTTACTTAAAAAGCTTTCTTGGTGACTCAGCTGCCAAAGCTATTTCTGGTTTCTCTCTCATCGAAAATAATTACCAAGCTGCTCTTGAACTGTTACGTTCCAGATTTGGTCAAAAGAACATCTTAATTAATTCGCATTTAGGACAACTCTTAAGTACTTCACCTGTTAGAAATCCTAATGATAAAAACGGATTAAGAAAACTTTTAGATCTCGCTGAAGTACAGATAAGAAATCTTGAAGCATTAAAAATAGACTCTGATACCTACGGAAATCTGTTAACGCCTTTAATTTTGAAATTACTTCCTAATGAATTCGTTCTTGATTATAGTAAAAAAATAAAAGATGAAAATTGGGATTTAAGAGGTTTGTTAGCCTTTTTGAGGAACAAAGTATTCAGTAGAGAACGTGCGGCTTCTGTTAATTATAATTCTAGAGAAAAATATTCACGATTGGAAAAGCATTTGCCCTTCAAACATAAACATTCTCCAGCCATAACGAGCAAGCCGTCTACAGTTGAGTTATTAGCGGCGTCAGCCGAATCGCAGTGTCTGTTCTGCGGGAACACAAATCATAAATCTGCGGATTGCGAAATTTTAAGTGTAGAAAAGAAAAAAGAGATCTTAAAACGTGAATCGCAGTGTTTTTTATGTTTGGGTCGATTTCACCGGATTCAAAATTGTAAACAAAAAATAAACTGTGCCTTCTGCTTTAATAAACACTCGAAAGCCATTTGTTATTCATTCCATCAGAAAAAAGATAATGAAAAACCTGAAAAGAAAACGTCGGATTCAAGCGTTATTTCCGCTGTTTCGTCATATAATTCCGATGAAAATAGATCTAATAAAATTTATTACAAACGACTTCTGCATTGATCCGAAATAATGATAAATCTGAAAATGTCAGAATTCTTTTTGATAATGGCTCAATGAGATCTTTCATAACTAAAGATGTATCTACTAAAATGGAACTTCCAATTGTTAGAAAAGAATTACTTTCTGTTTATTCCTTTGGTGATAAAAGTGCGTTAGAAAAAAACCTTTAATGTTGTTAAAGCAAAACTAGAAAATGTTAACGATCCTAATCTTAATATATATATTGAGCTTCTTGAAACCGAAAATATATCCAATACTGTTATCCCTCCTCCAGATTTGAACTTTGCTAAGAAAATAAAATTTTACAAAATTTACAATTAGCAGATTGTTGTAGAAAAAGTGACAAAATTGATATTCTCATAGGGGTAGATTTCTGGTAAAATTAAAAGTATTTCAAGAAATATAGTAGCCACTGAATCTTCATTTGGGTGGTGGTTGCAGGGTAAAGTAAATAATGATCATAGTGAATTATTAACTATGAAAGTAATTGTAAATGAAAACTTGATATCAGATCAGTTACAACAGTTTTGGAAGCTAGAAAACTTGGGTTTGGAAAGTGATACTCAAAACGACAAAACTGTTGATTTAGAAATTATGAAGTCTTTCGAATCTGATATCAGGTATAAGAACTGCAGATACCAAGTAAAATTACCATGGAAACCAAATTCAAAACATTTAATGGAAGATAATAGGGATATAGCACTTGAAAGATTTAAAAAATTGAGTAATAAATTTAAATTGATAACTCTTTGTTTGTTCAATACACAGAGGTTTGAAAGGATTATGAGTTAAAACATATTATTGAACCAGTTCAAGAAGACAATCAAAATTATAAAACCCTATTTTATTTACCTCATAGAGCAGTCATCAGAAATGATAGAGCAACAAGCAAACTAAGAATAGTTTATGATGCTTCAGCCCATAAACCAAAAACACTCTCTCTAAATGACTGTTTATATACTGGTCCGAACCTATATCTTGATATTTTTGATTTATTGATAAAATTTAGACAAAATTCGATAGCCTTTACAGCGGACATTACACAAGCATTCTTACAGATAGAGTTAAATGAAGAAGACAGGGACGTTACATGATTCTTTTGGAAAGATGATCCTGGTGATAACCATGAAAGTTTGAAAACCTTTAGATTTACAAGAGTTTTGTGTGGAGTAAAATCTAGTCCCTTTCTCCTAGCTGCTACTATTAAGCATCACCTTAAAAAATATTCAGAAATATATCCTGAAACAGTAGAAATCTTAAACAACTGCCTGTATGTTGATGACATTATTGGTGGTCACCAAAATTTAGAACAAGCCCTGAAAACAAGTTTAGAAATTGTGAACGTTTTCAATGAAGCTAGCATGTCACTACATAAGTGGCATACTAATTCCAAAGAACTCAAAGATATTTGGCATCGGAAAGAATTTTCGATGCAAGAATCTTCTGAAGTTGTTCCGATCAAAGTGTTAGGAACTGGGATACGGATAATGATAATTTTTATATTGACACATTTCATTTTTATTTTGACAAATTTCATTTCCTCGTCAATCAGCTCAAAACCTTTTCTGTTGCAAACCGCAGGCTGTATTTTTGATCCTGTCGGATTTTATGGCCCTTTCACTATAAGAATAAAGTGTCTGATTCAGGAAATCTGGTCTGCCTTGATTGGGACGATGAACTGCCACCTGATCTTAGTTATAAATGGAAAGCCTGGTACGAAGAAATTGAAGAACTGAACCACCTCAGAATTCCCCGCAACTATTTAGAAGGAATATTAGATGCAGATGTGAAACAAATAGAACTCCATAGCTTTTCTGATGCTAGTTTGAAAGCTTATGGATGCGTGGTAAATCTGAGAATAGTTTTGAACAATGGAAATTTTCAAACAGTTTTTGTTGCTTCCAAGAGTAAAGTTGCACCTCTGAAATCCCTTACACTTCCTAGATTGGAGCTTTTGGGTGCGCTTTTATCCGCTAGATTGAGTGATAAAATCGCAAAATGTTTAAAATACGAAGTAATCCCCTTCCACTGGACTGATTCTCAAATAACGTATTTTTGGATTCAGGGATCTTCCGAAAGATTTAAATCTTTCATCAAAAACAGAGTTTATGAAATTCAGAAACTAACTGAAAGCAATAATTGGCATTATTGCCGTGGAAAAAAAATAACCCCTCCGACCTCATATCACGAGGAACTACTGTTGCTAATTTAAGAAATTGTTCACTTTGGTGGTTTGGACCAGAATGGTTACAAAACAAACGTATAGATTGGCCAGTTCAACCGAAGTTTGACGTGGGAAACGATAAACAACTAGAACTCCATAGTAAAATATCTGTTTATAACATTGTTGTGAAAAGAGATGATCAACTATTGGATATAACAAAATTCAGTAACGAGCTTAAATGTCTCAGAATTATGGCATGGATTAGACGTTTCGTTGCTAAGGCAAGAAAACTGCCTGCTAATAGTGGAACATTAAGTGCTTCTGAAATTCAGGACACTGAAATTTTTTGTGTTCGTAAATCCCAGATGGATTTCTTCACACCTGAAATTAAGGCTCTTCAATCTAACAAGTCAATTTCTCCAAGCTATGATATATTCAGCTTGGCACCGTTTCTTGATGAAAATAAAATTCTTCGAATTAAGCGAAGATTAGAAGAAACTGAATATACAGTTCACGAGAAGCATCCAGTTCTTCTTCCTAAAGATTCCAAATTTACTGAATTAATTGTAAAAGGAGAACATAATAACGTTCTGCATGTGAGAGTTGCAGCAACTTTAGCCAAACTAAGACAGAAATTTTGGATTCCTAAAGGCCGTCAGTTGGTAAAGAAAGTCTTAGGGAACTGTTTAATTTGTCGGAAATACGCAGTAAAACAAGTGAAACAAATGACAGCTGAGTTACCTAAAGATCGAATTGTTGAAACTCCACCTTTCTATGTTACAGGCGTGGATTTCACAGGTCCAGTTTACATCAGGTCTGGAAACGACATTCAGAAATCATACATCGTATTGTTTACGTGCGCTGTTACACGAGCATTACATCTAGAGCTCATTTCCAATATGTCTGCAAACAAATTCATTTTGGCTCTCAGACGTTTCATTTTGAGAAGAGGAAATTTTCGCACCTTTTATTCAGATAACGCGAAAACTTTCAAATATGCTGCCAAAGATTTACAGTATTTTTACAGCATAATTAAAGGTACGGACTTTCAAAATTTTCTAGCAAAGGAAGGCTTGACTTGGAAATTTATCGTTGAGCTTGCTCCATGGTGGGGAGCTTTTTATGAACGCCTTATGAAAACCATAAAGGAACCGTTGAAAAAGATATTAGGCAGAGCTCAACTGAATTTTGAAGAATTTATGACTCTGTTGACAGAGGTCGAAAATATTGTGAATAGACGTCCTTTGACCTACGTTTACAACGATTTACATGAACCTGAACTGCTTGCACTGGCTGATTTTCTATTGATCGGACATAAGGATGAATATCCATACAACTTTGCTGAGATCCTGAATAACTCTCCAACAAGAAAGAGTCTAATAAAACGAAAAGAATATCAGACAACACTTATAAAACAGTTCTGGAAAAAATGGAAAAATCAGTATCTTCTCGAGTTAAGAAATGCTCACTTCTTCAGTACACCAGAAGCCAAGAAAAATCTTAAAATTGGTGATATAGTTTTACTTGAAGGAACAACTAAATCTAAATTCCTCTGGGATTTAGGTCGAGTAATTTAAGTCTTCAAGGTACATGATGGTCTTGTACGATCATGTGTGGTAAAAACTAAAAAAGGGGACCTTAAGAGACCTGTGCAATCGATATACCCCCTTGAACTATCAGACTGAAAATGAACTAAATTTGTAGCCTTTTAATTTTACTTCTTATATTTCATATTCACTAACATTAATTTTAGATAATTAGTTTAGTTATTACTAATAATTTACTGTTTGTAATTTGAATTAATATTTACGTATTGAGTAACATTTGAGTTGATGCAATTAACTATATTTGTTTAATTTATAAAATTTCCTTTTGCAGTTTATACTTACATCAGTTGAATGTACTTGATATATAAGTTGCTTTCTTACGTTTTTATTATTTGTATGCAGAAATAGTGATAATTTTTGCAGAAATTATCAGGTGGGGAGTGTGGAAAATTCCCTCAAATGATTTATGTATTGCCGTTAGAGGGCGCTTTCCTTCTGAAAAAGAATGTTTTTAGTTTGCGACGTAGTTAGTTAGCAGTGAACCTTCGATGCAATCCAGGTTGCTTTGTAAATAAAATGATTATTTTTGTAGATTGTTGAAGTATTTCACTTCATTTAGAATTAGATCAACCTTTCGCAATAAATGATAGAGGCAGGATGATCATTAGGGAGCAGTATCTGAACCTTTGACATAAAGGTATATTAGGGCTCGGCATTTAAAACACACTGTACACTGCAATAAGACATTCTTAAGGCAGAGGCCAATGGCTTGTATGCTGATACTAGGATTAGTCTCCACACCATCTAACACACTTTCTTCCATAATGATTAAATGCATCAATCGGGGCCTGTCCTCATTAGTACTGCTATTCTTAATGAACCGTATTGCACAAATTTTGATGCATGTATGCAAAAATTCTGTGGAGCAGTTGTTTTCTGTCTGGGAAGCATTCTTGATACATTTGTTTAGCGGCTCATTAATTCTTCTATTCTATACACTAAATGCATGTCTGCAAGCTCACCGCTTGTATACCATCGCATGCTACCACTCAAATGAGGAAATCCTCGCGTCCCTTCCAGCGCTCTCATGCATAGCACTACCTAGCGACTTATGACGATGTTTCTGATCCTGGGTTGGTATGCAATTCCGAATCCTTAGGATGTGCCATTTATTCCCTAAAAGTTTGCTGCTATATTTTTGAAATACCGTGTATATATAGGAAACAGAACAATGATATTTAGAGAAGATTACTGGAAAGATAAGCTGCATATAATTATGCTGTTACTTGCAAAATAAACTGCTAGTAAAACAATTGAATCGGAGATTTGCCATTCTGCAGTTTAGATGTTTTTTAAAAATGAATATTCTCCCAATAATATATGAAATAAATGAGTATTTTTATATTAGTGTTATTGAAAATGCTAGATATTTAGCATTTAAGCCATTAGCCCAAGCATTTGCTAATTTTACAAGGTTTGAATTTCTTTATAATGATTTGTTAAAAGCAGATGTCACATATGCATAGAGCAGTTTATGTGTTGGTAGAATGTCTCCTCTCATGAACATAGCACGTGTCAGCATCTATTATAGGAAAAACATATTTGGAAAGGGATGTATCAGACTTAGAAATTCCTTGGTCGTCAATTTATTGAGCTCATCAATCCACTGTGTGGAGTAAAAAGTAACTTAGTTCTGATAACATGATGTGCTAGTTGTTGAATTTTATGTGTTATTGAACTCGGAGATGGATGGCTGTCTGATGTTGAAATTAATTAAAGAGCTTTTATGTAAATGTCTGTTTAGATGAATGGTCATGCTAATTAGAGAGCTACTGTTGGTAAGTAGCCTTCCAATAGTCTGACCAACTGTTCTCAAAAGACATTTCTCCAAGTTCATTGATACATCAATCTCCAACAGAGCCAGATTTAGACTCGTTGGGACTCTTTATAAGACTGTTATAGTATATTTTAATACTATTTATACTATATTTTAATTTTTTGGGGGGGGGCCTAAGCTTTAGCTTGTGTAGCTTATATGTAAATCCAGCCCTGATCTCCATAGTTAGTGCATCATCTTATCAAACTGAAGGAGTGAAGTAAGTGACCATCAGAAGATATTTGCAGATTTGACTAATAAGACTCACTTATACAGCCAGATTTATAAGTGAGCTATGTTAAACATGAAGTTCCACAGGAGATGTTTTATGATTGAATCCATGTTGATGCTGCATATTTCAAATAATAACATCAGTGTACTCAGCAATACTTATAACTGAATTCTGGTTGAGTTGTAAAGAATGGCTATTGATTGCAGGTTACATGTAGTCTAGTACCTACATCAGAATGATATGAAGCATGAATTCATCATTTGATACTTTTAAAGAAACTGTGAATGCAAATGGTTCTTTCTCAATCAATGGAAATCAATGTACATGTAGGTAATACTTGTGCATTCAGAAGACTATTATATCTATTAATAGAACTCTTCAGTATTTCAAATAGCCAGAGAATTAAATTATTGGAGAGGCAGAAATTATTTGTTTTGCATTCTTATACTGTATACAGGTGATTTTATATGATTGGTATACATGACTTGCATATGGCTGTGCCATTAATCATGTACATGATTTCTCATTATGCGAATTTTGGTTGAATGGATGTGTTACTAATTTAATGACCAGTACGTAAAAGCGTTTTTCAAAAATATAAAATGGTTTCTTTTGCTTATTTTTAATTAAACAGGTCTATTGTTATTTTAAAGTATATTGTGTATAAAAATATTATTTAACATATAGTTTTTATGTCCAATTAGGCAAAAAAAAGTAATCTTGGATTGGGATACAGCTTGAATAAAACTCTCTCGATTTTGAAGGTGATAGACACAAGTTTCTTTGCTTTAAGAGCAAAAAAAGTTTTGTCAACATAATTTTGCTTCCTAAAAAGAGGAACTGGTGTCTGATTTCCTTTCAAATTGATAGTTAAGCTAAAGTTTTTTGGGGGGCCTAATTTAAAATTTTATATTGGTGTAATTATTTGATTTCTAGTTTGAGTTTTTATGTAATATTTTTTCCATATACAGTCAAAAGTCAAAAGCCAGGGAGAAAAAATTGCTAATTTTTTTAATAATATCAAACATACAGCATCTTTTTTTGCTCTTTACCTTTTGTTTAATAAATAAGCTTTACAAATAAGTCAAATTTGTTTTGCTTCTAACTCTTCCTTTGACTGATTTTGCATTATCCTTAATTTATGGATATGAGTGTAGTTGTTCTTGCATCAGATACAATGGTAATGTTCTGTGTGAGAGTCGTTCATAAAGCCCAGTTTCAACTGCGAGTAAAATCACTCACGGCTGTGCATTCTCTATGGCTCATATCGACGTGATCTTCAACAGTATTATTACATTTGATACCACAGCCTATTCTGTTGACTTGTAGTAATGTTGTTACATAGCACACATGATTGCAATGGAACCACTATTTAGGGTTCAAAATCTGAGTTTCTACTATAACTACACCAATAAATAGGTAGAACTGACGCTCGCAACCATTACTTTTTTAATGATAATTCTTTAACTGAAGAAAATTTGAGCTATGCAGTGCTTACATATGTGGAATAGGAGGTATTTAAAAATGTTAACTGGATGATCCTGACAAGTCTATATACGATCAAATAATTAAAATTTTCTTCCGATCAGTTATTCTCATTAATCATACTTATGCTTTTGATCCATTGAAATACTGATTTTTGTTTTTTTTCAGAGTTAACGGTGCTGTTTCAAACATGCCAGACTTCAGAGATGTGTTCAATTGTCCTGCAGGAAGTGCGATGAATTCTGAAATTAAATGTAACCTTTTATGAAGAAGAAAAAATAGTCTAAAAAAAACAAAATGTCAAAATTTTAGAAAATCTGAAATCTTTTATAGATTGTATTAGTTTTTCTCTTATAAACACCAGTTTTAAGGGATCCCCCAAAAGAAAATCAGATTTATATTCAAACTTATCGAGAAATTTCATTTGATCTTAAATATCTTATACAGTCAAAAGTCGTTAATCCGGACTCGTCGGGACTACGGCGATTCCGGATTATCGATTTTTCCGGATTATAGATCATGAGTTTAAATCTCGTAAGATGGCATGCAGAAATTCTCAAATTAAAAATATGAAATCGTAATTTATGAAATAAAGAACAATTATGATCTACAGGGTATCAAAATTTACCAAAAAAAAAAGCTTAATATTTATTTGTTTACTTTATTAAACATTTTTTTAAATGTAAGTTGTTTAAGTTGCTTCGTTTTATGTGATAATACTTTCTCTTTAATTCTATAAACAGACATAATTTCTTGTTCAGTTACAAAGTTCCGCTGTTCAAGTCTCGTTAATTCCTGTGCCGAGAATACCGACTAACTTGTCAATCGAAATTTTTTCGTTTTCACTAACCCTGTCTGTCACCTTCTTCATGTCTTTATGCATTTTTTTGCAGCAATTTCACTTTTTGTTTGATGGACATCGAAACATACTTTCGTTTTGTACGATCCTTTGGGAGCTCCAGAATCGGAAATTCTTTTTGACGTAATCGAAAGTTCAAGTTTACTTTTATAGTATTGCTCTTACAGTCTGCAAAAATAATAAGCCGGATCCAATTTGAAAATTAAGGAACAACGCAATCATCAACATTAACTGAAATAGATAATTAGATAATTTTAGCTTATACCGTCCGTTATACATAAAGCGTGCACGCGAAAACGTATTCTGCACTTGCGCACACGCATATGTGCTGTCATAAAAGGTCTTACACGCACGCGTGAACGCCTATGCGCATGTGTCAACGCAGCGCATGCGCAAAAAGTTTTTAGCTTTGAGGTCCGGATTATAGATCATTCCGGATTATGGGTGTCCGAATTAACGACTTTTGACTGTATCTTTAAATTATCTTGTACTTATTCATCTTCTTTCCTTGATTATGGAAATCAAATTATCAAATAGTCAGTGGTCAGTGTTCAAAAAGTTCCATTGTGATTCATTTATTGCATTAAACTTCATGATTTGTTTTGCATCTTTGATAGGATACGTCCAAGGAATGAGTGACCTGTTGTCACCCATTTTAGTTGTTATGCAGAATGAACTAGATGCATTCTGGTGTTTTGCAGGGTGGTTACAAACAATAGTGAGTTGAGTTATTTCGGTAATATTTTTTAAGCATACTTTGGTTTTTATTATTGCAGTATATTTTTTTATTTAATATGAAAGTTTAAATTATATGAAATAAATTTATCTTTTATGATTAAATAATGCAAGGCCAAGATAAAAAATAGAATAATTACTGTGATTTTTCATTCATTGAAAAGTTATGCATAAGTTTACATAAAAATTTACGTTTTTTATAAATACATTTTGATACGTGGCTTGAATATGTATGCAAGTACCATTGTCAAATAGGCATAATATAAGAGCAGGTGCATTATTAATTTACTACACAGTTGTATCATTATTAATGAAATTGTACTACATTTTCAGTTTCAGAACTCATTTTCATCAAGATTAATATTTGTTATAAACAGCTGTTGATCAGAATAACATTTTATTACGGGCTTGTAAATGACATTAATTTCAACATACAGCGTTAGCTTTTTGTATTGATCATTGCAATCCAATTAATATAATTTATGAACAAAAGCAAAATTAAATTAAAATTGTTTTAAAGATTTATTGTAGTCAGTTATTTCACCTTATTTATGTATTTTATGTTTAGGATTTTGTTTTAATTATAGCTTGATTTACATCATCTTTAGGGTGTAAATTTTGAATTAGAACAGCAAGGCATAAAGAACCAGTTGCAGAATCTGCATAGGTTATTACATTTTGTGGATTCGCAGTTATGTAGCTATTTAGGTAATTTTATTTCATCTTTTGAACTTTAAATATCTTTGAGTATTATTATTAAGCAGTTTTATGTAAAAACGAAACATTTGATTGGCTTTGTTATTAAATGTTTTACATTTTATTTTAGATGTGTAGTGTATGCATGTAATATATATAAATAATAATAAAGAAATAATAAGGAAAAATGAAAGCAGTTAAGTTTGATTAAACTAAAAAAAGAAGATGCTATTATTTAATGTTAAAATTAAAGAAAGTAAATTTGTATTTTTATGCAAACACTGTAGAGAACACAAAAAATGAACAAAGCAAGTCAACACAAATTTTAAATACATAAAAAAAAAGTTTACTTCAAATATTTCAGTGTTTTTAATTATTTTATTTATTTTTTTTTTTTGTGGTTTTACATGGTTTGGTTAGCTCAGAAACAAGCTGTGATTTTTGCATTTCCCTGAGCACCAACCCCATGATGAAGATGTCATAAGAAATGCAAAATTACCTCTTAATGATTTTAATTGTTTTAAATTTTTTTGTAAGAGATTTTTTGAATTTGTAACTTTTGCCAGTTTTATACAGTGATTGTGCTCATTGCTTTTTGTTATTCCCTCCTACTTTACTGTTTCAAAGGGATATGAATTTAAATTTACCAGTTATTTTATTTTTTTGATATATAAAATAAATTAATAGGTTTAAAGTCATTCCATAATCAATTCACAACAAAGTATATGAAATGATAAAAATCCAGAAGCATAGTGGTAGATTGCATGTAGGTTGCAAAATTGTTATAAAAAATAAAAATGGTAAAAATTAATTTAGATGTTTTGCTGCATGGTTATCAAGGATTTGGTGCATTGAAAGAAGTAAATAGATCAACTGGCTTTTAAACTTACAAAAACATGAATTAAAAAATAGAGTTTGATACATAAATAACATTACTTTGGCTTAATTTTTGAGTGGGTAGCATGTCAAAATTGTAGCATTGTTGCATTTTGGATTTATAATCCAGTTTTTTCTTTTTACAATTATCAAATTTAACTACATCATGTTTAATGTTACATTAGAAGTTTTCTATTTGTTTTAACATTATTAATGTAGGTTTTACTTTCAAAACGATAGAGCACAAATATTGCATTTTTAAATGCTTTCATTTTACTAATCAGAAATAGATAAAAGTAATAAAGATAAATTAAATAAAGATTAATGTTGCAGGATTCATGTAATGAAGAACAATCACAGACAATATTAGTTCTTCTGGCGTTGATAGAATACGTTAGTCACAGCTTTAAATAATATGTTCAGCTTGTATTAAGCAACAAACACCAAAAAGAACCAAAACACCTAAGAAGACCGTCTGTCTTCTTCAACTCTTGAAGACGAGCAAGCCATCCGCTCGCGTCTGTTACTCTCGTCTATGTCTGGACGCTATCTGATGCTGTCTGGAATGCTCCGCACTGCGCTGTGCTGTGATGACGTCATCATGCTGGTATTCTAATTCAGCATAGGTTGTCGATGATCTCCACATTAATTAGTTTCAAATTTGTTGTTAATCTAATTTCATTACCTAGCACATGTTAGGCTTAGCACCTGTCTTATCCCACTGAACATTAATTAATTTTTTTCTTTAAACATTTGTAGCCCTAATGTTATGGATTTAAGAATTAGCTCTTATCTTTTTGTTATCATTCTGTGTTTTTAGTATCAAATCTTCATGTGTTGGATTGCTTGTGTTTACATGCTTTGTTTTTTGGACTCGGTCTGCTTAAAAAAAGAGAGAGAGATTTATGGTTTTGATGCTATAATTTTCCAATTTTTTGTACAACTCACTCCGGCCTTTATGGATATCAAATTTTCATATATTAGATTGCTTGTGTTTACATATTATGTGTTATGTTTGCTCAAAAAGAAGAAAAAAAATATATATTTAAGCTCTTGTAAGCTTGTGGTTTTGATGTTTTTTTTTTTTTTTTTTTTTTTTTCACCTGCAGGAGTTTTACTGATAGAGACATGGATTACTTTAATTTTCTGAGATTATTTTAAGTATTTAACTCTAATTTTAAATTTTTGTTTGTTAGTTCAGAAACAGTCTGATGCACATAAACCATGTAACACAAAAGCATTTAGTTTAAGATTTGCTAAAGGGAGAATGAAATATGGCAACTTTATTTGAGTGTATTGAATATGTTTAGGATCATCTGGAGTTTTATATTAGAATGAGCTAAAATATGTTTGGTATTAAACATGTCTGAGATGATTTGGAACATGTTCAGGTCAGTATTTACATGGGAGGTATATTCAAACAATTACTGTTTAGTGCTAAAAAAAAAAAAAAAAAAAAAAAAGCACACATTTCTGCAACTGTATGATATGCTTTCATTCATAGAGAAAAGGCAATGTTATGAAAAAATACTTCATACGAGATAAAAGCACTGCACCTGGGTACAGAAGTAGTACTTTCTAAAAAATGGTTTTAATATTAAACTATTATACATGTCCAGTTGTTGTATATAACTACCATTCTAGTTGATGCAGTTTACCAGTTCAGTGTGACATTTTTTTCAGAGAATGCTGGAATTTTGTCTTGATGTACTCTACATTACGTGGGAACGATCAAAGTTGTTCTGTTTATCCTCATTGCCAATCATTCCTCAAAGATTTGTGATTGCCACAACATATGAGATCCTGCTGTCTGATTAACACTTTGACTGCCGTGGGGATCACCGGTGACCAGCACTCGGCTATAGTGCCGTGGGTGCCACCGATGACTGGTGACGTGACCAATAGTAAAATACATAATTACAGTAAATATCGATACTGATAAATTTTTAAATAGTACCATTGTTACTGTAATGGTTTGAAGAATAATAAATCGTAAAAATTTAAATTGTAAATCGCAATAATTGTCTACAGTGCGTTGGGGGATGGGTAACCGGCGACCCCCCCCACCACGAAAAATGCATTAAGCACGATTATATAACTCACATTATCTTCTGTAGATAATATTTCAACATAATATACATCGCATAATAAAAATTCCAAGTTGACGTCATGGGCAAACCACGTAAAATGCGTGCAGCACTCAACGTGTTAATCACCTTGACTTGTATCAAAAGATACCTGATGATGTGTATAAATGGGCTGTTATATTCTGTGCATTATTCTGTTTTAAATTGCACTGAACTGTAAAATCTTCTGAATGTATGGCTTTCCATCTTTGTAATTTTTATATATACTAAAGGTTCGTGTGATGACAGCCTAAACTGACCCTATATTAACCCCCTGAGTACCCAGGGTTTTCGTTGAGAAAGCATAAATTTTCCAAAACTACTGTGAGAACAAATTCTTTTTTTGATTTTAATATAAAACTCTCCTGGTATTTCATACCTAGATTTGTGTACTTTTGATATATTGCCTCAATTTGACATATTTTAATATACACGTATATATACGTTCTTACAGATATCGCAAAAAGTATTCCAGGCAGTATATATACAGCCTTGCCTCTTAGAGGGTTAATGAGCTATGTGATATCTGAATAGCAGCAAAAGGATCAGCCTGGTTACCACATTGTGTCTAGACTTTGTGACCATCAATTCAGTTTCAAAAGAAACATGTTTAATGTTTAGCATTGTAACTTAAAAAAATAAAATAAAATAGATTAACCTTTTTTTTTTTTTTAACCAAGAACATTTGTTTGATTTTATAAGTCCATGTAGTAATCTCGCAGCCATACATGTATATGTTTAAAGATTTAATGTCAAAATGTTATTATTATTTTTTTAATAGACTAATACACTATACATGTATCTTACTGAGGGCCATGATCACCCCTCCCCTTATTAGATTTTAGCATTAATCAACTATATTTTCATATTGAAATTGCATTACTGACTTCATTTTCACTTTTAAAAATACTTGGCATTTTTATATTACAAGTTAAATATTTCTTGTTTTAAATGTTTTATTGGAATTATATCAGAGTGAAACAGAGCATTTGCCAAGTTTTATAGGGAATTTGATGATAACAATTGCCATTTTATATCAAGTGGTGATGAAAGTAATAGTTCCAGGAGTGAAATTTTTTTTTTTTTAAGTTTGTGGAAATTTATTTCTGTTCCTACATATGGCTGCTGCTTTTGCCTGGAATAAAATAAGATTTCAATCTTTTGTACTACTCTTTTGAAAATGAACATTAGTTACCTGGATATTGATATGAAGTGATTTCTTACTTATCTGAAAGCATAAATAGATCTAGAGTAAATTATGTATCCAGAAATCCTGCATTTTGCAAAAATTTGAATTTTTTTTTGAAAAACACAAATTTTTTTTAATTTAAATTATGTTACATTATATATCACTAAAAAGTTTATATTAAAAAAATTGAAATAAGTTAAAACGTTTAGCATTCTACTCGTGTTTAAATGTGAAAGTAATTGAAAAAATTCATTGGAGAGAAACTGAATTTTCTTGTATTCAGACACACTGTAGTCATAAGGTGCCTGGAAAAAAAGTTAATAATTAGCATATAGTATTATATATAATCACTTATTATCTTATGTTTGCATATTAATATTATTAAATTTCATTTATCGTATGGACTTATGAATGTAGAGTATGAAACAATTTTAAGTTGTTTCTTATCTATACATTTATATTTCGTGATTCACAGTTTTCATTTGATTTTGTGTTATATTACTTTAGGTATTTTCTCTTATTGATATTTTTAGCCCAAATGGAACATTAGTCCAAAATGGGATATAAGTCTCGAAACAGCATTTTGTGTCAAAACACTTAAATGTGTTGTATCTTTACACTGTTACCACCAAATGTTATTGCTCTGTATTATATTTAAAGAAATTAAAGAATGAAAAATCTACATGAATATATGTATGTTTCTAGTGTTGTGGAAAAACACCAGTATCTAGAGCCATCAAATTTTGAAGTAATGCAGTCCTGTACTTGAACATGGACACCTGGAAGCCTGAATTTTGAATTTATTTTATTATCTATTTCATATTTTGTAAAACTTCAGTAAAGTCTTGATTTACAAATTCAATGATTTCAAAGCAAAGGTGGCTACAGTGTACAGAAGAAAACATTTTTATCTCTAGTGCATGAGACTGTCTATTGGAAATTCTAAAGATATGCTGTTTTTAATGTTTTGTGATTTTGCTATTGAATCAAATTTTATGTGGTGTAAGCGCCAGAACGTGATATTTAATAAATAAAGTAAACACACAAAACATTAATAATAATAAGAAAAGTTTTGTAAAGCCATCTTAGTTAGAAAACAGAACATTAATATGATAAACTGAGAAAAGACTGGGAGGGGGGGAAACCAGAAAAATGTATGCCAACACATAATGCTGCAGAATTCTAAATGTGTACTGCTAATGTAGCTATTTTGGTATATGGTGCAAGTGCGAAGAAAAAGATGCGTAATCATAAAGGCAAAAAGACAAAAAAAAAAAAAGGGGGGGGGTTTGGGAGGAATCTGTGGGAGTGAGTGTAACAGTAGCGAGCTCAGCAAGAGTGACTGCGAGCTAGTAAGTACTAGTAGACTGCGAGCTCAGCAAGAGTGTAAAAAAACTTTAACAAACCCTTTTGGGAGATCGTTAAAAATCTGAAATCTTTCAGACTTTTTTAAGTATAAAATTGTGATGTGGCTTTTTAAAGCCAATATTTTAACATCTGATTTCTGTCACTATCCTACTCCTTAACAATCTAATTTTTGCTGAAAATAATTATAATTTTTTTTTGTTAAATGTTGCATTACTAATAATTTAAATGGCATTGAAGATTATACATTCTATCACAAGAGTGAGGGTGAGAATTAAAGTTCTAAAAATGAAGCTGTCGAAAATAATAATTTATCTGACGAAGATTTTTAATAAATTAGGTATCCTATTTATATTTATTTTAGTTCATATCTACCACATATTTTTGTTTATAATCCAAGAATATTTAAAACTCTTTCTAGAGCTTAATGACTGGGGTCAACTTATTAATTTTTTTACAAGCCAAGAATTTTTGGAACTTTTTTTCAAGCTAAATTGCTTGAGTCAGCTTACGTACGGATCCGATAATCTTGCAAAAATTTAGGTACTTTTCCATAAGCTGGGGCACAAATGATAAATTGCCAATATATTTCTAAATATAACATTTTCATTCCTTTAGTTTGTTATTCCTAAGTTTATGAAAAATAATTTCAAGTCAAATGAGTCATTTGTTTTATGAAAATGAGTTTTTATTTTGAAATTCTTTATATTGCTGGTTGGTCATGTCATTGACAAATAAAAAATCTGATGGGGAAATTTGTCCCCAGCTAGTAGAAAAGTATCGAAATGTAACACTAGAAATAATAATAGAATGCTGTAAGTATTTAACACATAAAAATTGTGGAAAAGAAAAATTTCTCTGATCTTTGAACTTACCTTTTAGGTGATTTAAATGCAACCTTTATGCAAAAAGTCATAAATCTTTCAGAGTCCATATCCGAGTTTCTGAATAGTTCATAAAATTCACATACCGTCATTGGGATGTCCAATGCATATCTGGACATCCCAATCACCACCACTTTCCATGCTTGAATTTATGTCATTTTCATGCACAAAGCCATCCCCACTGCCAAACATACAGTTACAGATGCAGCACTTTTTAAAAGCTCGAACTGTCACTGTACATTTAATTTCCAGCCATGCATATTTAACCCATTTCTCAACCATTACTAAATATATTTTTATTAAATTTCTACTTTTCATTATGGCTTTGTCTTCATCACCATTCATTCCATCTATTTACTAGATCTTAGTCTATCCTTGTTTAAGCAGACATCCAATGAGCAGCATAGATGTCCATCCTTTTGGTTTTGCAGCAATTTTTGTTTTCATTTCACAGCACTTGTCTTTCACTGTACCTGTAAGATGAGCCTTGAATGAATCCCAAACCATCATGGATGGTTTATTAAATACAGCACTGCCAATTCAGGCAGCGAACATTCATTCATCCATCCAGACTTTTTTTGTGGGCATGCGCTAAAACTTCACTTAAAAATTTTGCATCCTTAGGCACTTTCATTTGGAAATAACTGTAGGAGATAAAAGGGTTCCATTTGCTATGGAATACAAAACTACCATAAAATGGCATTTTTCATGACCCTGTCTTTACAAAAATGGTTTTTATAATCTTTAGTATCAACAGTGTAATTTGATGGCAAATCAAATGACATAAGGATGAAATTCCTATTTCTGAGTGAACATAACTTGAAACCATATTCTTTTCGTAGTTTTATATGTCATTGAAAGGTTTCACATTTTGCTTTGAACTTATATGCAAACTTAGTGTGAACTCTTATGAATAAATATGTCTATTCATAAAATGATTGCACCATTCTTCAGAGACAATAAAATTCACTGGTTTGCACTGAGCAAATTCATCTGTTTTATCATATTCAGCACCCCGATTGACATAGATATATGGGTTATAATAAAGCCGTTCATTCACGATTCTTGAATCGATTCAGCATGTTCTTTCCCTCTTGGTATGAAATATAGGATGATGATTATGTACTGCTTTTTAGATTTATCATCTTCTCTAATTCAAAACACTTTTTTTCCTCTGCTCTTGAACTTATTTTTCATTTATGGAGAAATGCTGAGCATCTATACTATTGTTAGAATTTTCAGCAAACATGATCTCCCATAGTTTAAAATTTTTGCATAATAATTTCTCTTCCCTTTCATCTTTCAGGCAAAAATAAAATGGCACAGAAAATAAGATTAGCATAAAAACCACAGATCATATACAAGATAACAAATGAATGACAAAAATGTCATAGCTTCAAATAGTGTTACCAGATTTAACCCTCTGAGCACCATGGCCGGCTTTATTTGGCCATAAGATTTCTTGTCGCTTAGTATATATTAGCTTATAGTTTATACTTTTTTTTAATTATATAAATGTTATCGTAATGAGTGTAAGTTTATGAAAATAGAGACTAAAATAAGTAAATATACAAATTTAGTTAATAAAGGCTGTTTAAATAAGTCTTTATGACAGATCCAAAAACACACGCCACTCAGAGGGTTAAAACCCTCGTTGTTGGCATCTGGCATTTTACTTTTCATGTGATTGGAAAATATTCCACCCATTTTGCCTGCTCGGCAACATTTTCGTCCTCATAGCGACATACTTGAACTTAACAGGAATTGTTTTTCATTTGAACTTTTATATGGGTTTTGAGTTTTGGGAAAATTTTTGAAGAAAAAAACTCATTCTCAGCTTTTATTTAGAAATATATATTAAGTAAAAACATGCATCTTATTTTTCAATACTTACAGTGAAATCATTTTATTTTTAAAAATGTTTTTTCATTTTCCCAGTTTTAAAATCCTACTGAGCTTAAATTTGAAGGTAGCTATTTTTGATTATTTCCAATTTTAAAATACTACTGCAGCTTAAAAATTAATACTGTATATATATAAACATGTAGTACACCATAAGATAGAATCAATAATTCATGAGCAATAATTACATCATGTTTTTGAAGACTAAATTTTGTAAACTGGAATTCTTTTCTGTTTGGAGAGGTAAATTCCCTCATTAACATCTTAATAAAAGCAGCTAATGCATGTAGCATTTCTCATGCTGGGATGCTCTAATCCACAGTTTTTTAGTCCTTCTGGCTCATCCTCCCCTTTTCTTTTAAATATTTTTTTAAACACTCCATTTGGATCCTCTATCCTTGCTACAATAATATATAGGTATTTTTTTAACATGATCTGTAGGCATTGAAATTGTAGGTTGATTGTTTATTGCACCTGATTCTCATTGAATTGTTTATTAAACTTCATAACAGTTGGAAACAGACTTGATGTGATTAAAGAATTCTATATGTTTATAACAGTGAATCTAGAGTGGAAAGAGTATAGTGCTTACACATATTAGATATCACTGTGAAGGTCAGTCTTGTGTTCTTGTTTTACCTATTTGAGACAAAATGATGCCATTAACATTCTTCCTATGGTTGCCATTTGTATTGACGTGTATAAAGAGTTGACTGATGTTTTGCGTGATTCTTGTAAAGACACAAGTCTGTAATGATTTTAAAATCAGGTTGATTGTTAAGTGCATGTTTGAAAGTTTTTGGCAACCGAATCTCTGAATTGCATTCTTCTCATTTCCTTACTCATTATTGTTGCCTAGTGTCATTAGGACCAACAATAGACCTTCAAACCTCAACACTCAACAGTGTCATCCATACTCATAAAAAACTATGAGATGTGACACAAAAAGTCAAGACAAAGTGTGTAGCTTACAAAAAAGAGGAGTTGGTAACAACTGTTTTGATGATGTCATTCCACACTCTTCTATCCATGTGGCCAGTTTCGACTTAACCGGTCATGCCAGTTGGGAGTACAGCGTCATTAAATGAACATGTGTATTCTGCTGGAAAAATGTATAATGTAAAAACCGAATAGCGAATATAAAAACCAAATAGAGAATCAACATCAGGTTTCTTGTGAAACTTAAGAAATCGGCCACGGAAACATTTCAAGTGTTAACCGAGGCTTATAGAAATGAAATTTTGTCTTGTGCACGTATGTTTGAATGGCATAAGTGGTTTTCAGGAGGAAGGGACAGTGTGAAGATTATAAGTGTGCTGGGCTCCCAAAATTAGCGATTACACACCAAAACATTGCCAAAGTTCATGATGTGATCCGGGGTGACCGAAGATTAAGTGCTCGTGCAGTGCGGAGTTGGTTAACTTGGGTAGAGAAGATGTTCATTGCACTTTAACTGACGAATTTAACATGAGGAAGATTTGTGCGAAGGTTATCCCAAACGTTCTGTTCGATAAAAATAGTTCTGTAAAGGTGTGTGTGTAGACATTTAAAAATGCACTGTAAACGAGCCAAATTTGTTGGAATCTGATGTAACGTGATGAGATGGGGATTTTCCTATGACCCAGAAAGTAAGCAACAGTCAATGCAGTGAAAGTCTCCAGGATCCCCATGACCCAAAAAAGCATGCATGTAAAAATCAAAATTCAAGGCATATTAATTTTCTTTGACATTAATGGAATTGTAATGAGTGAGTGGGTTCCCAGTGGTCAGACTGTTAATCAGCAGTACTGCACTAAAGTACTAAAAGGACTTCATGAAAAATTAGGAAAGAGGCCTCAGTTTTTGAGTAATGGACGGCTGTTGAACAGGACAATGCAGCCGCTCACATGGCCCTATCTGTCAAGCAGTTTCTGACCAGCAAAAACATTACTGTGATTTGTTCCAGAACTGTTACCAGCAATGGCAGCACCAAATGCAGAAGTGTGTGAATGCTGAAGGGGGACTATTTTAAAGGTGATAATGTCACAGAGAACTGATTCTGTAAGTACAATGATTTATTGGACCAGTCATGTTTTTTTTTTTTTTTTTTTGTGTGTGTGTGGACCTCATATGTTGTAATATAATGATTAATTCTTTATTGCTGAAGAAGTTTTTTCCTTTATATAGAACTGAAGCCGATATAGGCAGAATGAGTGTATATTGTTTGTTTTTATATACAGTACAATTTCATAGGAATGTTTATTTACAATCTCATGCAAGTATAAGAAACAATGAGTTTATTCTTAACTTATTTAATTAAAAAAAATCAAATAATTTGATGCATACACTGCCATTAAATTCCAGGAAAATTAAATGTAAAAAAGAGAAATGTGGAAAGCTGTTAACTTACTTAAATCTTTTGTTAATCCTTCATATAGTTACTGAAATGACAGTTCAAACTATTGAGATCATCTCTGGTTCAGAGACTAATTTTGCTGGTAATTGACAATATACAAAGCAGAGAATAAACGAAATCATTTCTTAAACATCATATTTAGTTGGATTTCTTGTCTTGTCCAATTTTAATGTGCTTTATTCTGTCTTAATTTGTATTCTTAGCATGTGTAAAATATAGGCTGGTTATAATATGTTACCATTTTTATCTGTTTCTTGTTTTAAGGAAGATCGAAAACAAAATGATTTTTGAAGGAGATTTTGCGTTCAGTCTTAACAGCTTTCATATACTATTGTATGGAATTTAGAAAGAGGTTAAAAGTACAGTATATTGTAATAATAAACCTTTAAGGAAAAAGATTACCTCTGCTTTTTCGCAGAAATACTACTGTGCTCCTTGTACTTGGCGTTTCCTCTTATCAACTAAAATTTCATACTTTGAGAAGTTGTGCTTATTATTTAAATTTGTTTATTTTTGTGACTACATGATGACATTTTATGACATAAAACAAATGAATATTGTCATTTTTTTAACCTTTCATTTAAGATGTATACTATATTTAAAATTTTTTTCTTTTTTATAACGTATAGAAAAACATGACTCTGGAAACATGTACTTTGCATTTCGATGGCTTCTAATTCTTTTCAAACGAGACTTTAAATTTATGGAAATTATGAGGTTATGGGAGGTAATATGCTTTTATTTGTACTTATTTTTAGTTTAATGATATAAATTTATTGTTTGTTGGATTACTGAATGCAAGAAAAGCAAATCACTTGATATGAGAAAATATGGTAGGGATTAGATAAAATGAACATTGTATGCGCAATTTATGTGTGCCAAAATTTATTGAGTAATTTAAGACTGCTGAATATAATTCTTTTTCTCTGGTAATTTAATATATTTTTTATTAAATTTGAAAACTATCACTGCGATCTGCCTGAATTTATAAAATGTTGAGTTTAAAGTGGTTGAATAATTTTATCTGATTTAGGAAATCCACAGAAGAGCTCAAAAAGTGAAGCTATATTTTACTGTGGGTACTACAAATCATTAAAAGTACAAATGAAAAAGGTGCAAAGAACATCAAAAGATGTCAATAATTAATTAGAAAGGATGTTTTGTTTGGGTTATGTGTCAGAAAAGTTACTGTATTAAAGGCTGAAAATTCTGAAACTTGCTTTGCACTGATACATGATGAAAATGAACACAGTGTTGCTAAATTATCTTGCGCAAAGAAATTTTTTAATACCTAAGGTTTTGATGCAGATACAAACAACAACGTATCTTTTGGTGTACATTGAGTTATTTTCTTAAAGTATTAAAATTGCAAAATTTTCAGTTTATATTGGGCAGTTTAGGGACCAGAACTATGACACCAAATAATGTTTTTGAATATTGCTGAGGATACTGAGAAATCTATCTAATCTTTTATTTTCAGGTAATCCCTTAATAAAAAACTATGTAGTGTTAATTTTGTGTCCATTTGTGTTTTTATTAATGTTTTATTTTCTATTTTTATGGTAAAGAGATCAATTTTTAAATATGCACAATAAAGGCATTTAAAAATAATGTTAGTAGATAGATTAAATAAAGTAGTGGATTACCAATTTTATTCAGGAATTTTTAGAATTTAAATGATTTTTTGATTATTTATTTGCAAAAATTGCAAGCAACCTTTACAGTTTCAAACTCATGCAGGCAAGATGTGTTTTGTAATAGTTCAAGGTTTTTTGAAGTGATAAAAAATGCCAATTGAGGAACATTATTAACTTCTCATTTATTATTAAAATTTCATTGTTCTGAAGTTTATATTTTATTTATTATTATGACATGATGAGAAAAGAATTATTCGTTTTTTCGTATCCTTTCATTTCATCACTGATTAACATAAATTTAAGAAAAAATCATTGCTTCAAACTACATAAGTTTTCTACTTTAGCATTATTATGCTTGTCATATATTGGTGATTTCTGGAAACATATTGTTACGAATTTTGTATTTTGATAGTTAATTTTAGTGGAATTATAATTA
This sequence comes from Stegodyphus dumicola, assembly GCF_044657685.1. Taxonomy (NCBI): domain Eukaryota; kingdom Metazoa; phylum Arthropoda; class Arachnida; order Araneae; family Eresidae; genus Stegodyphus; species Stegodyphus dumicola. The sequence continues at coordinate 182,440,104 of NC_140768.1, forward strand.
AAATTGTTGTATTTCCCCGTACAGTGCAGCGCAAGACACATTTTAAGAGAAAGCTATGCCGGAAAAGTAAAAATTACAGAAGCATGTGCATTTAACATTGAATAAATGGATATCTCGGTAATTTTTATTGAAATTGAATAAATATAATTTATGTTAATTGTAACTGTAATTCATCCTCTTATTGCTTTCCTGAAATCTTGAGAAGCAGAAAGTATTAGAAATTTCTCACGACCGGTTGAAAAATTATAAAAGGCTGGAGAGAGCATCTGAGTGCAGTTGCTTAGTTAGTTGCTTGTTGTGAGTTGTAGTTTCGCATGAACTGAGATAAATTGGAGTTAGCTTTTCCTTTAGATATGCTTTGTATTGTGTTGTATTTTAATGTTTTTAATAGTTTGAAGTATAACTACTGATTATACTGCATAATATTGTGAACACTTGTATGAATATCTCTGAGGAAAATTCCAGGGTTCTGATAGATTTCTTTTGCTAAGAATAAATTTTATTGACCTATTATTGGACTTTTGCATTGAGTCTATTACGAACCCATACGTTCGCTAAAATACACTTGTAGCTTTCTTCTTTCAGAACATTAGTTCTTTAGTACTTTAATAAGTTCTTTTCCATATATTTCAAATAGCAAATATATTTCAATTCATTATAAGTTCTTGTTAGGTCACTTTACAGTTGAAGGTATTGTAATCAAACTAAGCAAGTCTCCTGTAGTTAAGTAGAAATTATTTGGAACTTGTAAATGATTTCTGATAGCTAGTTGATTCAACAATTTTTTCAACAACATTCAACATTTGAAGGTTCTGCTATACCTCGATGCTGACAAGTCGTAGGACAACTTCTGCAATTTTTGTAATTTTTACAAAAATTATTCATTTTAAGAAATTAACATGAAGCTAAAACATTTATATTTTCTTCTCATGTGTTTCAAAATCTACACTACTGGCCTCCCAAATTGCAACACCAAGAAAGACAAGAGATATCACAACAAAATTTATTTAGTAGATAACATGTTGACCAAGTATCAATTGATTAAATTTATAGACTTCTGTGAAGTGTGGTTCCTTTCAGAATCAGTAGCCAGAATAGCCACCATTGTTGGACATCTCCTCTACCACACGCCTCGGCATTAATTCAAAAAGACTTTGGATGTGTGTTCTTGGGGTACAGCAGACCAAGCAGCTTCCACACGTTGCCAAAGTTGATCTGGTGTGGCAGTTCGGGATGTAATCTGAGTCAGTCGTTCAGCAACCATGGACCACATGTTTTCTATCGACGAAAGATCCGGAGAACGAGCTGACCAGGGAAGCAGTTCAGTTTGGCGATTGATGAAGAACCCTTGGACAATGTGTGCCACTTGTGGTCGCACATTATCGTGTTGAAATATGGCTGTGGGCAAGCCCTGAAGGTAAGGAAGAACAACAGGATCCAACACCTTGGGGATGTAGCACCGGCTGTTTAAAGTACCGGCAATGCTTACAAGAGGAGTCCGAGAGTGATATCCAATACCGCCCCATACCATAATACCCGGTGCAGGACCAGTGTGGTAATGCATAACGCAACTGTTCAGCATCCTCTCTCCACAATGTCTCCAGACTGGAATCCGATCATCTTGGTGTTGCAGACAGAAGTGACTCATCAGTAAAGACAATTTCATTCCTTTCTGCCGTCCACATCCTTCTTTCATCACACCATTGGCGGCGGAGATGTCTGTGGTTCTACGTCAAGTGTAGATGAACCAATGGACGTCTTGCGGACAGACCACTCTGCTGTAAGTGGCGTCAAATGGTACGGGCAGACACTAGATGATACATTACAGCCTGAATGTGCTGTGCTATGGTTTGTGATGTGACTGAGCGATCCGTCATTGTCATGCACACAATGTTCCTGTCATTATGTGAAGTGGTGCACTGAGGTGGATGCCATCGAACACGATGGTCCGTCGTACCCTCCTGTATCCAGCAGTCACATATTCACATTACAGTTGTTTGGTTTCGTCCAACAGGGCTACCTATTTCCCTGAAAGATAATCCACACTCTCAGTAGGCCACTATCCTTCCTCTGTCGAGCTCGGATACTTGATCAAACGATGAACGCTGTTTACTACAGGGCATAATTGATCGTTTTTTTTTTTTTTTTTTTGAAAAAACTGCAAGAAAAACGCAATTGCCGAACTTGAAATCGTCAAAAACTCCAAGCCTTAAATAGCGCTGTGAAGTGGTGTACGTGATGTTCGTCTGCGTTGAAATTCTTATTATTTGCATATCTCACCTCCGCTAATGCATGTTGTAAATTTCATGTTATTTGCATGCTTCCTTCGGGGTGTTGCAGTTACGGTGGCCAGCAGTGTATATACCTTTCCTGCTTCACAGTTTGATTGTAAAATTTAAACAAAATAATTACTGCAATGAATGGTAGTTTTCAAATGTCTTTTTAGCGGAAGCAGGAAATATATTTAAGTACGTTAACGTAAAATTTCATTTTTTGGTTTTCTTTTTATAAGAAATGCTTTGTCACGTCTGATTCTTTCAAAATGTTTAGATATATGTTATTTTGCTTTATTAAATTTATTTTATGCTCTTTTTTTTTTTTTTTTTTTTTTTTAATTCTGGATTTTTATTCTCGTAAAGTTAGTAGGAATTTCCTGAATTCCATTTCCTCCTGGAACTTTGGTTTTTGTTGTTTTTATGTTATGGCACTAAAGTAAAACAGAACCCTTAGATTGGTAAGTTAATGCATTTGATTAAAACAGGTCCCAGCTCAGACAAAAAACAGGGAGGTGATGTGTATAACTGGTTACATATAGTATGTCTTGTGTTTAGCTAGAAACTAACTCGAGCTGAAAAACCTCTTGATAAAAAAATTGGTTAAGCATCTGTCTTTACAGAACTGGTCCTGAGATTAATTTTTAAGCTGTTGTCCAAGTCGTTCAGCTCAAGTCTCATTAGGTAACAGCTAACAGCTACTAAACTTCTCATAGATGGATACTTAATTATGCTAATTTTGATTTTCTGTTTGACTTCATGCATTAAATGTGTAAACAATTATTGGTATAATAGTTTATTGTATATTTATAATTTTGAAATCTATTCTGTGCATGCAGAGCAGTTTATTAACATATTAAATTGCAGACATTTTTCAGATTATGCTTCTTATAAAAATAAAATAGACTCCTCCAAAAAAAGGAAACACTTTTTTTTTGTCAGATATAAAAAAAATTAACCCCCCCTTTTTTTTTGGTCAGATTTGTCTCCTCAATTTTAGCAAATTTTTATATGAAAGTCTTGCATAAGTATCACATTTAGAATGGTTTAAAGAAGTTTAATTTTTCATCATTGGAAATCTTTTTTGGTATGCTATTATTCTGATATTTTTATACGTTTTAAAATGTAGATAAAAATTTAGTGTATAGAGATATATTTTTGATAAATCTTTGTTTTGTTTCAGGTCCTTTGGACTGGCCTACCGTGTAAAAATTTCCATTTGTTAGTGTGCATAGCGATTTTGGATTCTGAAAAAATGACAATTATGGAAAATGAGTATGGGTTGACTGAAATTTTAAAGGTAATTTTATGCAAAACTTTTTTTTTTTTTAGTTACTCAAATGATCCAGGTTTTAATTTAGTGGAAAATTAAGTGATTATTATTATTTTTATTATTATTACAGTAAAACTCTGCACAATATAGTTTGGAGTAATCTGCACAGCTTGGATCCCAGAATTATGTGAATTAGAGAATTTTATGCATTATAGATCATTATCCCGAGTCGTTTACATTTTCCTCTGTCTAATTTTTGCATTATATTTGGAGCGTTTGCATACAAATAATTAACCAAATCATGCTGTAAAAATTAATTAATCAGAATTTAGGGAATACAGAATTTAAAGAATTAAAGCCTGGCATTATTTAATGTGATACAGAAGTAAAAGCATTATTTAATCTGGTTCTAAATCAGTTATGTTAATGGCTAAACACAGGTATTTGGCACAGGTATAACTTGTTAATTAGCTATATTGGTCAAGTTCGAACTAATTTGAAATCTATTTTAGTGGAAATCTATGTTCTAGAAGTTCGTTTTTACTTCTGTCTTAGAAAAAGGCTTATTAATATCTGATAATATTTTGCACACTTTTATGTTAGCATTCTTTCCTGGTGATTTTATTGATTGATCTTTCCATGTCAGATTTTTTTCATCTGTTGAGATTGGTTGAATTAATTTCAGAAATATAAAGTTGAGGTGATTATATTAGCCTTGGCTGTTCATTGTCAATCTTGTTCCTCTTGAGAATTTAGTAGAGGAATTATGAAACTATGACTTACCCACAAATTTGTTTAATTTTTTAGATTGTATTGAGATTGTATTATATTGAATGTATTTTCTAGAATCATGGGTAGTATCAGCATCTCATTGATTTTAAAGTATTTGATTTGTTGTTGTTCAGTAAAATATTCAAAACTTGTATATTATTAAAAACAGTTAGCTCTGAACAAGATGACAAGACATCATTTATCATGTATTTTTAGATAAGATTTTTAGGAATTTTTATAAATCTACTTGTAAGTAAATAAAGTGGTAGACAGTCATGCCCTGCAAATATTTGGAATTTTGCCTGTGAAGAATTTCTGAGAATGTTCAACATTATAATCATTGACTGGATTAAATTCAATTTTGGCTTTGTTGAAAAACTTTTGAATTAAATTTATTTAAATGAAGACATAGTAAGCATTTTTGATGAATGGAACGTAATAGTCCTGTCAGATTTCTGCCATACAGTTGCCTTTTGTTTTTGCCAGTTGATTTTCTTCTTTTTGCTTTCTCTTTTCTTTCTTTCTTCTTTTTTTTTTCCTATCTTTCTTTTTCTTTTTTTAAATTTGTAATCTGCAGTGAGCTAGAACAGACTGTAGGATTATTTTGCGAGGTTTTGAAATTGCTCTGCATTCATAGATAGAATTGTTGTATTGTACTAACTCATGTTACTGAACCAACTTCAGGATTATTTTGATAGCTTCTGAAACTGCTGTGTATTTATGGATAGAATTGTCATACTGATCCTTTTTATTAATAATTGATTTGACAGTTGCTTTGGAATTGGAGAGTGCAGTTGTATACTGTAATCAGTTAAGAGCTGTTGAAAGACAACATATACGATAGTCTTAATTTCATGTCTGAAATGGACTGTAGAAGCTTCATCTGGGGGAAAGAAAGAGAAAAACTTTCAGATAATTCTGCTGGCTGTTGTTAAAAAGTGGGCAGAAAACAAACTACAACTAGGTAGGACAGTGTACATTTTTGCATCCAGCTTATTATCATTGTGTTTTGTATTAAATTGCATTGATGTTTGTATTTTTTATATATAGAATTTCTTTGGGAAACTTCAAATATATTTGTCATTTGCCATGATGATTTCATATTAATTTTTTTTTTTTTCACTGTAGCATGTCAATGAAATGTCATATAAAATAAACCTAGAAGATACCTTATGCAAAGCTGAAGCAATATTCCTTCAGATCAAGAACAGTAAATACCAATCAGATGTTGTTCAAACAATCTTAGGACTCGAACCACCTGCTCAAACAGAAAAATTATGTCCTAAAACAACACAGGTTGTCAACTCCAAGGTTCATTCGACTGTATCTAGCCCTGTTAACAGAAAGAGTGAAAGTGCTACCAGTAGCTCAGATAACATAGATGAATTTGTTGATTTAGAACCGAATTACCAGTTGCCATTTGATTTATTTACCTGAGCTACCTGTGATGCATTTTTATTGAGATGTGCCTGCCTGAATAAGTGCTCAGGAATTTTATGCTAGGGATGTAATGCTGTCGCATGATTATGTGCTTTTGTATATTTTTGTGAACATAGAAAATTATGTATTTTTAGTCTTCAGTGTCTTATGTGAAATCTATTAATAATTGTACATTTTTCTATAGAGAAAAATAGTGATATTTTAAAGAGTGCAAGTGATTTTGTCTGCCTTAAATTACAAATTTAGAAATTAATAAATACCAGTATTAATATTCAAAGCACTTTGTAGAGTCGGATATAATTTGGGTTGCAAAAATATAGACTTTTTTCAAGTTCATATACCAGGCTTTGTAAGCGAAATCTAAGCGGTTGGAACTTTAATACATTTTTGATCTGTTCGCAAATTTAGATGGGCAAGCACATTGAAAGTAAAAACTTGTTCTGTGTTTTAGCAATTCAAATTAACTTTTGAACTCATTTTCTAATAAAATAACTTGTATTAAAGTTCAGTAATAAAAATGATTATTTCATGCATTTAAGTATATGATTTATCACTCACTGCATATAAAATCATCATATGCTTTATATGTGTATTATGGCATAGAAATTTTTATTTCTGTTCATAGCATTTGTGGATAAAGCTGTAGATAACTTACTTAGTTTGTGGTATAATTTAGTGCTCTCTTCTTTTGTTGTATCTTAAACTCAGTATCGAAAAAATGTCCCCCTTTTTTTGTTCTTTTTAATTTTTAAGTCTAAAATTGTTTGGCAAGATTAAACTCTGTATAATTTGACTTTTTTAAAGATTTTTTTTTGAACATTGATCTGAAAACTAATATATTTTTATAAATAAAAGTTTTAAAGTGTATATTTTTGCATTATTTTATAAATTGAAATTCTTCGTGTGATATAACTGTCTGTATAAAATATATTTCACTTATGCTGTCTTACAAGCTTTTACAATAGTATGTATGTCAGAATTTAGGGGAGGGAGAACAGAAATTTACTGATCAGTCTTTTTTTTAAAGTTTTTTATACTCTTACTTCCATAAGACATAAGAAGTTCTTTAGAATATAATCTCAGTTAAACTGTATACTGTACTAAAGTTCAAGATCCAGAATCATTGGGATTTCAAAAATTCCGGATTTTGGAAATTTCTGTATTTTGGATCATCAGTTTAAATCAGGACATGTAGACTTGGCAACATTGAACTTCATTTATTTTTTAGGTTAGGTAGAAACATGTTACCCCCCTCTCCAGAGGGCTAAAACATATGCAACTGTATGTCAGAATTTAGGGGTGACAAAAATTTTGGAATTTAGAGGAGCAGCAAGCAGCAAAAATTAGAAATGGCTGAATTTTTAGAATTTAATGGCAGCAAAATGTTAGGAATTTATGGAGGTAGGGTGGCAGAATTTAGGACTCATAGAGATTGCATTGATTGACAAAATGTGTAGTCCTGTCCCTGTACACCCCTCTCCATTCCTGACAAACCGCTCAAGCCCTCAAAGTGTGATTCTGGCCAACATCAGTGCAGCACCAATCATTAAAAGTTATATAATCAGTCAGTGCTTGATTAGTGAGAGTAACTATGAAATGTTTTTCAGTTCCAGTATGGTGGCATGGCATGATAGGAAAACTTCTTGTCTAAAGTATCCTTATAAGAGAACTATAGAATCATTATTCTTTTAAGAAGAATGAAATTTGTCCCTGAAATACGTAGCGTATTCGGAAACTAAGTACCGTTTCATTCTAGTGCCGTCGCAGCTCTGTGGTAGGCGTCCCGCGCATGCGCACTAGTCTTTTTTGTTCACTGACTTTCAATTGTCGCCATTTTGGTTGCTCTATGTTGTGTTTTCAGTTTGCTGTGCACATTCAAAATGTTTAAGACAATTAGTTCTCCCGCTGACTGTGAGATTCGTGCCGTGATTAAATTTTTGAACCCGAGGGATGTTAAACCGGCCGAAATTTATCGTCAAGTGACAGAAGTTTACGGTGAATACGCGATAAGTGATGGAATGGTGAGAAAGTGGGTAAGAATGTTTAATGCATGTCGAACAAATGTCCACGCCGAGGCTCGGAGTGGTCGGCCTTCTGTTGTCACCGATGATTTCGTAAGGAAAGTTGATGAAGCAATTCATGAGAACAGACGCTTCACAATGACAACTCTTTCAGAGGCATTTCCACAAATTTCATGTACTGTTTTGTTCGAAATTGTGTCTGACCGCTTGAATTATCGCAAACTGTGTTCCCGATGGCTTCCAAAAATGCTCACTGATGTTCACAAAACAAAGCGACTTGGTAGTGCCCTGACATTTCTCACGCGGTACAGTGATGAGGGAGAAAACTTTTTAAACCAAATTGTGACAGGCGATGAAACTTGGGTGTGTCATTTCGCACCAGAATCGAAGCAACAATCAATGGAGTGGAGAAAAAACAAAACATTCTCCGAAAAAACAAAAGTTCAAAGTGACAATGTCATCCCAAAAAATCATGTGCACTGTCTTCTGGGATAGGAAAGGAGTTTTGCTTACTGAATTTCTTCCCAGAGGTGAAACCATTAATGTGGCATGATATTGTGAGACTTTAACAAAACTAAGGCGTGCCATTCAAAACAAACGAAGAGGAATGCTCAGTAAAGGAATTGTGTTGCTCCATGACAATGTTCGGCCCCATACTGCTGGTGTCACTCAATCATTAATTTGACAGTTTCATTGGAAGCAGTTTGATCACCCGTAGTACAGCCTGGACTTGGTGCCGTCCGACTATCACTCGTTCCTGCACATGAAGCGCGAGCTTGGTGGCAAGCGCTTTGGATCTGACGATGGCACGAAAAATGCTGTGGAGTTGTTATCAAAACTGGCGGGAAGTTTCTTTGACGGTGGTATACAAAAACTGGTCACCCGCTATGACAAGTGTTTGATCATTGGTGGAAACTATGTTGAAAAATAGTTTAAGACATGTATTTTCATGTAAAAATAAAATTGGATTCGAAAAAATTGTTTTACTATTTTTTTTTTTCAAAATGGTACTTAGTTTCCGAATACACCTCGTAATTTTTAACAACAATAGCATAATGTTGAATAGTTGAGCTTTCAACATTGAACAAACAAAATGTTAGTTCATTAGCAAAATTAATGATTGACTTACAGATCTGGAACCTCCAGTCTTAATTTTTTTTCAGTGCAGCAGCTATCACTGATGCCGGTTTCATTAAGTAGTTCATGAAATATTCTAATAATTCAATATTTGTCATTTATTTAAACAAGCGAAAACCTCTTTTTATATGTTTTGTTTTTGTTGTTTCAATTTATTATTATATAAAATATAAGCTTGCATATTTTAAATAAAGATGTTATTTTTTCCAGAGAGCTAGGTGAAGTTAATTAAGGCAGCATTTCTCAAACTATAGTCTGCAGGCCATAAGTAATCTTCCTAGACTTTTAAAAAAAGACCAGAAATGAGATTCAAATTTACTGCATATCCCCCCCCCTTAAGAAAAAAGAGAGAGACTAAAAATAAAATTTTAACTAACCACATTATAGCAGAAAAATCTCAGAGTTTGGGGATTACTCATGGCACTCATCTATCACCTTTTTCTCCCAAATCAACATTTTGTGAAATTTATGTTATTATTTATTACTTATAGACCTCCTGCCCTAGCCTAAACTAAGAGAGAGAGGATTTAATGCACTGTGACTGTGGTGCTTCTTGCCATTATTCCTCTGCACATCTAGTGCCACAAGGCCCACTCAATGAAAATAGAAAATTAGCATAAATTTGTTTGCAAAAATTTTATTTTTTATAATCATGTAGTGAATCTGCCAGGTTTGCAGCGATAAAACTTAATAGTGTACATGGTGAACACACTTTTAGTGTAAGGACTGCCCAGAAATGGTTTAAATAATTTAAAGTTGAAAAAAGATGAAGAGTTGGATTGATGATAAACCCTGTTCAGGATGTTTTGAACTGTTAGAACCAAATGAAATGATTAATTCAGAAGTTTAACATGAACAACTTTGCCGTCTAAACTCAGAACTGATCAAAAAACGCCTACGTTTGGTGAATATCAAGAAAGTGTTGTTTCATCATGATAATGCTAGACCGCGTACGGCTCGAACAACGCTGCAAAAAATTAGTGAATTTAATTGGAAGCTTTTGCCACATCCTGCTTACTCTCCAGATATTGCCCTAAGTGATTTTCACTTATTTGATGCCTTAAAATGAACTTTCAAGTTTCCTCGCATCAAAATCTGAGTCTTTCTACAGCAATGGCATAAAAAAGCTGCCTGTAAGATGGCGAGACATTATAGATGATGGAGGAAAATATATAATTGATTAAAATATTAAATTGTGTTTTTTATATTATTTAAAAATTTGCCAAAAAATGTGCACAAATTTATGGACTGACCCAATACTTTATATAAAATTATTTTTTATTAATTTTATTTGAAAAATTAAAATTTTTTTAGTAACTTGTTAAAAATATTATTTTTGAATTTGTTTGAAGAGGATAAGAATATTTTTAGGGTTTTGAAGAGGATAAGAATATGGTGGTTTGCAGAACATTCAAATTTGTAAGTGGTCCTAGTTTTAAGAATGTTTATGAAACACTGGATTAATGCAAGGCATGGAAAGATATCTGTGTAGAACTGAGAAATGGCAAAAAATGGAGAACAGAAAATTAAGGACCTTAAGAATTCATAAAAGTTTTTGTCTACTAATTTCATAAAACCTAGGATTAAAAAAAATACTTAAAAATTCCATATTTTCAATAGTAGAGGGGGATTTAAAATCCCTTCTAAAAGTGAGGATCCAGGGCAAGTATCTGTTCTATCATTGCATAACACAATCCCTAAGTGAAAGAATGTTTTGTCACCTGGTACACATTGATACATTGCATCTGTTTTACTAAAGAAGTGATATGTTTTGAGTGCTTCCATACACTATTATTAATTTGAGTACTCTGGGAAGTATTTCCGAGGATGATTTTGTTGAACGAGTCTAAATGTAAACAAAAGTGAAAGAAAATTACATTCAGATTAAATTTTATTTATAATTTGCAGTTTGTATGGGATATATACACTGCTGGCCATTAAAATTGCAACACCAGGAAGGCATGATCTGATGAATGTCAAAATCGCATGAAAGAAAGAAGAGGTTGGGATATGCAAATGATTAGTATTTCAGCGCATTTAGACGACACAGGAGGGAGAAGCGACGTCTGAAGCAATGCATAAAAGAATTGGGATTTCTTATTTGAAAAGCGCTTTGTAAAAGCGAAATTTGCTCAGAATATTGTGTTATGCCTTGAATAATAAGAAGAAATGCTAACCTGCAAGTGTCGGAATTCGACAGAGGCATGATTGTTGGCTATTGAGAGTGTAGATTATCATTCCATGATATCGTACGTTGCACTGATCGACATCTAACTGCTCTCATGCAAGTATGGAATCAATGGGTTGCTGAGGGTCATACTGAACAGCATGCAGGATCTCAATACCCTTCTATGACTTACGTCCAAGAGGAGGGATATATTGTGAAGTCAGCCCTGCAAAACCATACGAACTATTAGTCAGTAAATGGCATGTTTTCAGCATGTCCAGTACCCACTTGTAGGGTGCGCCAACGTTTGCAGCAGCTGGACTATCATTAGCTATTGTAGCTGGACTAGCAACCATTATTTCGGCTGCCCTAGACTGTGCAGCATAGAGGGAGACGGCAATTCTGGTGCCCCGAATGACAAAGCTGGATACAGGAGTGGCACAATATTGTCTTTTCAGATTAATCCTAGTTCTGTGTGCAGTATTCTGATGAAAATATACGTGTCTTTAGCCTCAGAGGAGATTGTACATGGCCTGCTTGCATTCAATATCGGCATAGGGACCCTGCACATGATGTGATGGTTTGGACAGCCATTGGGTTCACAATACGCCCATCTCTAGTTCGGATCAACGGTAATTTGAACACAGATCAGTACATTTCCGAGATCTTGCATCCAGTGCCCTATCTTTGAGGTCTGTCAAATGCCATTTTTCAACAAGATAATGCAAGACCACATATTGCACGTCATGTTCTGACCTTCCTCGATACACAGAATGTTCGATTGCTGCCCTGGCCTGCATCATTTCCAGATCTGTCACCCATTGAAAACATCTGATCATGGGTTGCTGAGAGACTGGCCCACCACCCCTTTGCTGCTAATAAGGTCACTGAAGTGTGGTGTAGACTTGAAGCAGCATGGAATGAGTTGCCCGTTTCTGTCATCCAAAAATGAATTTAGTCCAGTTCTAGTCCATGCCAAACCGGGTAAGGACCATTTTAGCTGGCAAATGTTTCTACTAATTTCGAACCTCTGTAAACCCCCAGACTGCTTACAAATTCAATGATTTTGTCTTCATGCCATACTGTATACTCACAATAAATATCTTTTTTGCATTTGTTTTCCTTCATAGTGTTGCAATTTTAATGGCCAGCAGTGCATATAACCTCATTTTTGTTTAGGATATAAACTTATTAATTTTTGCAAAAATTTTGGCATAAATAATGCATTAAAATAGCTGTTCATTCAAAATGCAGATTTTCATGTTGTATGCCAAACAGCACAAATTCTGCTTTTCCTCTCCTTTGCTAATTCAGAAATAAGTCAACATATTTTCCAATGTTTTCCCTCTTACTTCCAGTCACCAGAGTATGATCATTGCTGTATTATAAAAATTCATTTGGCACTCATTGGTATATATGGATCTTCTGAATGGCCTTCACTTTTATTATCGTTTGAGGTACGATTAAAATTTTAATTTCTACAAAGATGCTTATACATTTTTAGGATGAATTTGGTAATGAGTTTTAAAAAATCCAAATTTTTTGAATAAAGACTTCTGTTAACAGCTAATTATTTGAAAAAAAAAAAAAAAATTGTTGTCAGCTACTTTAAATTTATTCATCTTTCAAAATGTCACATGTAAATAAGCTGTGGATCAACGAATATGTTTTCACATTTTCCAAAGAAATGTATTCTAATTCCATAATTTAAAATCGTTGCCAAATACATGGTATTAAATTTTCTAAATGCAAATTAAGCAACATTATTAATTGAAAAGGGAAAAACTGTCAATCATTACTTCAAGACTCGACAGATATCCGAAAAAGGTGCATACTTTTTCTAATGTTCCTAAAGCTAAATAGTTGGTAATGAGAAAAAATATGTTGCCACAGAAATCAAATGCAAAGTCTTTAAATACAGCTGTAACAATAAATAAAATAAACCAAGTTTAACGACGTAAAAAATCTAAAAAAATTAACGTTTCCCAGCTTTAGCTGAGGCATGTGGCTCAACGCAGAACGGTTTGTTGAACCCTGTATAGAAGTTATTTAGCGTTAGGTAAATGACATTGCAATCCTTGATGGAGCATGGTTTTACGTAAATGACTGCAACTAAAAAAAAGTTATTTATTACTTTAAAGTACACACACCTGGGTCCGTCAATGCAAAGAAAGTTTCAGTTAGGGGCTTATGATTATGACAGGATTCTCTTTCAGTGAGTAATATTTGCGGAAGAAATTCCATTTCTTTATCCCAGTGACATTCAGAGAGTCAACTTCATTAAGAAAAAGCAACAAGTCATACTTCAAAAAGTAACATTGCATTCCTTGAAAAAATGAAGACTGATACTGGTATTAATATACTTTTTCAATGTAATCCTGGGAAGTCTCCTGAAATTCGACCTATGGAATATTATGCCTTTGGTCTTGTAATATTTCATTCATGCAAGCAAGGGATGTTCTGCATCAGGTAGTCAGCAAGAGTCACTGTTTATACATCACAAGCTTCACTCTCCCATCAGCAGTCTTTTTTGGTGGGGCATGCTGAGGAAGAAGTGCTGCTACAGTGCTCCGGCCATGAATTACTTTTCTTATGTGGAATAAAGTATATTTTTGCACTTAATGCTGTTCCATGCTACTTCATTAAAATATGGGAGTCAGGTCAACCAACGCAATTCTACAGTTCCTTGAAAAGAGCTCTTTCTAAATGCAAACACTATACCATAAATGGAGTTCGGAAATTGGTGGATGAGAAATGGAACGCAAGATTCTTGGAAACTTTATATAAAGCCATTCTATCATGCAAATCATAATGCAGACTTATAGTCCAGAAAAAGACTATTGAGCATTAAAAAAAAATTAAATTTCAAACATTAATTAAACAGCACCAAAATCGTTCTAAAAATGTGCAATTACTCTCTGTACTTAATTTGCAATGATGGTTTGTACCAGATAGAGGATAATGTTGATGCGGTCACACACTGTGTCACTTATGTTACAATTTTTATATAACGAGGAGAATTTAAAGCAAAAACATTTCTTTTATTTATCATTCAGACTTTCTTCACTCTGTGCAGTCTGCTTTTAGAGCTGTGAATGTAGTACTATTCTATAGGTACAATGCTCACTATAAAAGATTTTTATTTAACACAACATATTAGTATCTATTAGCAATACATTTTTTTCTTATGATGATTCATCTGGAATATAATTTTCGCTCTAAAAAATGGAAATTTTTCAGAATTAAAAACTGAAAAGGGAAATTTCATTTATTTGGAGGGGTTGGAAATCCAAATCATTATATCTTTAAACCTATGTAATCAAACTACTGGAATAATACAAAAATAAATAAATAAAATAAAATAAAAATAAATAAAGCTCAAGTCGTACTTAAGGTTCCGGATTTCATTGAGTCTTCGTCTTCCGTAACTGTGATGTTATTGATACTAATATCGCTCAGCGTCCATAGTATTAAATGAGTCCATGATAGTTTTGAGTTTGCAAAGTTTTTGTGATATAGTGTTGATCTAAGAATCTGTGTAACGTCGATGTGATTTGAGTGTCTGGATTGATCTATGTAAGAAATTGTTATGGAAAAAAAAAAAAAAAAAAAAAGGTTGTATTCATCAATGATCTCGATTTTTGTAGTATCTGTAAAAAATTATATTTTGGAGGAGCTTTACAATTAAAAAATTGGCTTCAAATTTGATTTAGGAGTGTTCGCGGCTACAGAGGGGCTTACTGATCTGCAATTACGTTTTTAGAATTTATCGTATATGTTCTATTGGATAGGTTAGTTTATTTTAAATCCTCTCTGCTGCTGTCGTGAACATCATTTTATGCTTCTGATCAACTTCATATTTCTTGCTTTTCAAAGTATATGCCGTGTTATCCCCAAATAAACCTCTTTGGCATACAAGACAAGACTTCGGACTATTTCATTGACTTCAAAAGATGTGAGAAAATTCGTAATTTGATTATTGAATCAGTTTCATAATTTTCGGTGAGGAGTCAGAAATAAAGAACAATCGAAAATTATCATAAATAAAGAAGCTTAAATCATTTATCAAAATAGTTAATTCTAAAAGTTAATTCTGTAACGTTTTAGAACTAATGTTAGTTCTAAAACGTTACAAAGTTCTAAATTAAGTAATACTACGAGGGCTGTAAATTAAGTAATGGCAACATAGGTATAAATAAATTTTTAGTGCACTTACAAGTACAGTTGCATTACATTCCTTCTATGTAATCACCAGCAAAGCTTATAACCTTTTGCCAAATGTCGGGAAGCCGTTGTAGACCAATGGCAAGGTGTTGATTGTTGATGTGAGCGACCAAGCGCCCTACTGCGTGGAGTACAGATGAAACGTCATGGAATCGGTGACTTTGGAGGGGTTCCTTCAACTTCGGAAACAGATCGAAGTTACAAGGACTCATGTCGGGTGAATAGGGAGGGTGGTCCAGGATTTCTCGCTGCCACCGTCGCAAAAGGAGAGTGACATTGTTTGCGACATGGCAACGACCGTTGTCATGCCATACGATAGGGTAATTGTTGTGCAATAAACGTGGACGTTTGGGCTGAACGCAGATGGTGCTGTAGAAATCGGTAATAGTAATCTGCGTTGACAGTTTGTCCTTCAGATACAGCATGTGTAAGTATCACACCGTCCCAGTCGTATGCCATAATCAGCGTAATCTTCCCCCGACTGGGTTCCTGTCGAAATTTCTGGGGATGTGGCGAACCTTGGTGACGCCATTCATTTGATTGACGCTTTAATTCAGGCTCATAGGCTCGTGCCCATGTCTCATCAATGGCGACAATACGCTGCAGAAATGCGTCTCCTTCATTGCGGTATCTCTCCAAGTGGGTCCCAGCCAGTGCATACCGGTGCCATTTCTGTTCTTCGGTTAGTCGATGTGGAACCCAGTGGGAAGCAATTTTCCTCGTATTGAGAGATTTCTTCATTATGCGCCACACCAGACTAACCTCTAAGAATAATTCTCGGATAGTCCATCCGCGGTCTATGGTAAGGAGACCGCTCAGGATTTCAATCTGCTCTTGAGGAATGGAGGGCGGACCTGTGCATTGCAAATCCGCAGTCTCATTCCGACCCGAACGAAATCCTTGAACACATCGTGCTACTGTCGTATACGGTAAGGCATTTGTGCCACGGGCTTTCACTAATCCTCGATAGCATTCTCTTGCATTTTTGCCACGGGCAACCTTGATTTTAAGCCATGACCGCTGATCACCTTTTCAAAACATGCTTTAGAGTGATGGAAACGAAACTCCTCACTTTAACGCCACACAACAACTACCCTTCTAAGCAGATCGACTGTTTTTTGCACTCTACACATCGACAACAACGCCACTTCACCGTTCCCATATCCTATGTGTGCATGCCTGCCCTTCTGCGAGTTTCAAGGTTAAGTTGCCACTATTTAATTTACAACCCCGTAAATGTCAGAAATGTAATAGAATTCGAGCTTTATATAAATGTGTTAAATTTAAGAATTTGGATGTTTCTACCAGAAAAAACTTTGTGAGAAAACACGGATTCTGTTTTTCATGTTTGAATTCGCATCTAATCAAAAACTGTAATTCTCAGTTAAAGTGTAAGTTGTGTAATTCAAAAACACATAATAGTTTGTTGCGTTTGAAGATCTTAAAGCTAGCAACGTACAGCTTTGCCGCCCGACCGGTATAGTGTTTAGCGTCGCTGACTGCCGTGCCGAAGGGCCCGGATTCGAATCCCGGAGAAGGCATGGATGTTTGTAAATGTATAGTGTCTGTGCGGCATTGAGGCACTCTAAATATGCGGAGGGCCGAAAGTCCTCTCGTGTGGTTTAGTGGAAAATGAGAGGGGTGGGAGACGCTCGGGCACATTCTCCTGCGGTGCTCTCCACCGGAATTGGGGGGCGGAAATGAGTAAAATCCCACTGTGACCTGTATGGTGCTCAAGGCTATTGCCAACGCGAGCGTATCTTGCGCTCTTTGCCACGAGGAATTTCGTGGGCTTGGGTTGACTACGTCAGACAAGTGAGCATAAGTAACAACAACAACATGTACAGCTTTTGAAAGCTCCAAATGAAAACGAAAGGGCTCTAGAGAGAATTTCGAGGGAATCATGCGAGGTTCAAGGTCATGTTGTGAGTAATACAGTTCAAAATTGCAATTCGGCGACTTTGCTTACAGTTTTCGCATTCACAATTTCCTCTGGCGGTGATACTATCGAAATTAAATTATTATTGGATTCAGGCAGTAAAACTTCGTTTGTTTTTGAACGAGCTGTTCAAAGATTAGGATTAAAACGAAGAAACCAACGGTTACTTCGTGGAATTGGAGGAGTGCCAGCTACCAAGACCTGTGGCTCGACTAGTTTAAAAATTGGATCGAGGTTAAATAGCGAAAGAATTGACGTAAACGCATTTGGATAGGTTAACTTTGCCATTGCCGGAACAAGTCGGTAATGTAAAGCGTAAAGAAAATATATCAAATTTATTCCATTAGCAGATCCAAAATTTTCTTCACCCCACGTAAATTGATTTGATTTTGGGAGCTGATCACTTTTTATCTGTCCTAAAGTGTGGTCAAATATATGGTTTGAAAAATGAGCCGGTATCTCAAAATACAATTTTCGGTTGGATGATTGCGTCGGAACTAATATATGGAAAGCCCCAAAACAGCGAATTCACATTTTATAAAACTAGAAGATAATATAAATATTGATTACGAGCTTAAGCGTTTCTAGGAAATGGAGGATATTCTCGATGTGGGGAAGAATGAATTTCTTATACCTGAGGAACAATTTTGGGAATCACAATATCAAAACGTTCTTGTAATTCAGATGGGAGATTTGTTCTAAAACTTCCGTTTTATAAATCGCATTTGAAGTTGGGTGATTCGAAACCGGCAGCAATTTCTAGGTTACGTTCCATGGAACGAAAATTCGAAGGTAATCCGGAATTTGAAAAGCTGTATAAGGATGTGTGAATATGAGCAATTAGGTCATATAACTGCGATTAATGATAATTTATCTAACAAATCGGATGCAGAAAAGTTTTATCTTCCTCATCACGCTATCACCAAAACTTCTAGCAGAACGAGAAAAGTGAAAACAGTTTTGGATGCATCTTGTAAATATGAAAACGGAATATCATTGAATTCACTTTAAGGTAGGTCCGAAATTAGAAAGAGATATTTTTGAGATTTTGATTAATTTTCGATTTCCTAAAATTGTTTTCACGGCCGACGTAGAGAAGATGTATCGTCAGGTGATGGTAGCCCCTTAAGATTAGAATTATCAACTGATAATATGGCGATACAGTTCCATGATGAAGTACACACGTACAAGTTGGAAAGGGTTATATATAGTCTTTCCTCTGCTTCATTTTTAGCAACCCGATGTCTGAAGCAGATAGCTTTAGATTCTAAGGAGGAATCAGATGTATTGCATATACTCTCTTGGGAGGGCAGTATCCTCCTGCCATCCTCTTTTGGGAACCATCTCCGGCTTTGGAAACTGCCTTGCTGCAGGAGTGGGATCGACAGCCATAGGGATTCCTTAACTGCCTCCTGTCCGGTACGCCGTCGCACTGCGTGACCTGTCTGTTAGACTGTTTTCCAGTTTGATATCATAACCGTGGATTCTGGATAACTCTGCACTATGAGTTTTAGTCTTAATTCTTGCGTACATAAAATGACTTTTGAATGGTACATCCATTTCTCTGTCATAAATGTATATTCATGCCAAATTTCATTAAAACCTGTCCATTACTTTTTCAGATACTCGATATAATGTGAAAATTCTCTTAATTTTCAACACGAGTGTACAAGTAATTTGCAAAATTTAAAAGATTTTTGATATTTTCTTCCAGCACATTGAAAATTTGAGTAGCACCACTATTGGAACCACTGAACTGTGATTTATCTGATTTTGACATGCGAGAAGAGTTGATTACACAAAAAGATGATGTTCAATTCCAGGTCTTATTAAAAATATACGTGTACGCTAAGTTTTGGAATTTTAAAGTTAGAGAAATAGCCGAAAATAGAAATTTGTTACAAAACCAAAATTATCGACTTTTCTCTGTTCTTAATTAGTGAAAGCAGGCTTTAGTTAAATCGATAATTTAGTACCGAAACCAAGAAACAAGTTGAATACTTTTTAACGAGGTAATTTGAGGATCAAGTTAAGCAATTTTTTGCCAAATAAAATAAAAATGCATCAATATATCAAGTACAGCCACTACTACACTTATTAAAATTGAGTTTTTGAGAAATTAAAATCTGTTTGTTGTTTCTGAAAACTTGTTTATATTTGTAAAATTAAAATTAATAATGATACAAAAATAATGAAATATCGAACTTCGAAAAAAAGTTTCATAACAAACTTCTTTTCACAACTTATGTTCATATTCTTAGTCTAACTGTTATAAGTATTTACGTAAAATGATTTGTATTATAATTATTTTGTATGTTGTATGATATAGAGAAAAATGTAAGGGGTCAATGAAGAAAACCATTCTTTTAAAAAGGGTCGATGCAAGGGTTTGGAATCCCTCATCTAACAGGTGTATTATTACAGGGTACTTATTATTTACTTATTACGAAGGCCTGAAACAAATAATCACTTCGCATGAAGTTTTCTCATCTCCATTGCCTGAGTGAGTTTGGTACAATGAACTCGCACAGTTTGACAAAAGCGAGTTTTAAGTTGCGCATTTATCTTCGACTCATAAACCAGGTTTCCGCGTATCTTAGAAAAATCCTGTTTAGTGACGAAAGCTTCCATTCGCGTGTTTCACGAAACGCGGTTTTCTAGTGACCCAATGCCGCCTCAGAATCGCTTTCACCTTGAAAATCTCCGAGCAAAATTGTTTTTCATTCGTGAATGCTTGCACTCTCCACTTCTACCTTCATTCTGGACCACAGCTAATCAGCGTTTCCTTGAAGCTGTGTAATGTTAATATCAGACGATTTTCATTTCTCACGTTAGGTCTGTCAGTAAAAAAACTTATTATCAACGCAATCCTGCTCATTTTATAGGATTAGCCTGTTCAAGCTTTATTTGCATGGTAGAAATAAAAGTTAAAGATATCTATATAACATCGGAATTTGGGAAAAGGAGAGCATTTTGTGAATTGTAAGTATTTTCGTATCTTTTTTCTACTTGTTTACATTAACTAATTTGATACATCAAAATGTTTTAGCAGAGAGAAATTTTTTCTTTGTTTTGAATTCATTAGTAAATGTCGCTATTTGGTAGAATACATTTATATTCCGGTGTTACTATTTACAGATGCCATTCATGTCATATGTTTTAATAGCAGATTTCAGTTATATCCTAATATTGCTATTTAGAACACAGCGTTCACATTCTAATATTGCTTATTTAGCAGATCAGTCTCATAGGGAAATGTTGCTATTTATTACATCCCATTCATGTTCTATTGCTATTTAATAAATCATATTTAATACTCTGCTTTGTTATTTACTAGATCATGTTTGCATTCTGACTCGTAGACTGTAAATCAATTCATATCCTAATGCTGTCATTGAAAAGTCCAATTTCACATTTTAATGTTGGTATTCAGTAGATCCCGTTTGCATTCTAATATTGCTATTTTATATATATCACGTTCGTAATCCAATTTTATACTTAATAAATTACGTTCATATTCTAGTGGTGTAAATAAACGTCAGTTGGATAAGTAAACTATCAAATAAAACCGCATTTCTTAGTTTGGAGATTAAGTTAGCGCTTTTTACAGACTAAAATTCTGATTTACTGCTTGCATTTATCATAAAAAGTCAGGAAGAGTGAAAGCTATTTAAATATACTTTTTTTTAATAATTATCATCATATTAGATGTTAGTGATCTCGATAATCACCGCCAAATCCATTGAAACCAACGGATTCTCAGACCTAAACCTTGACACACCATATTGTATCTTGATATATTTTAAATGTATCTTCAGAAGATAAGCAGCAAGTTAAAAATACAGAAAATGGTCTAACCAACCAACCAATGGATTCTCAGACATAAATCTTGACACATGATCTTGTATTATGATATACTTTAAATGTATCTTCAGAAGACCAGCAAGTTAAAGATACAGAAAATTCGCTGCAAATTTTTTTTTTGTTTGAGTATTAGTAATTCCTCCTTGATTCTTCTCACATTAACGTCAAGAAATTACCATTTTATCCAAGTGTTTTTGTGATGCAGAAAAAAGCATAATGAGTCGGTTAATTAGGAGGCACCATGCTTTATTCTGTTTTTCACACTCAGACTTCTCTTGTTTGTATCTGACACTCGAATTAGAAATGGTGGATGGTAATTCGCCACAGATTTCCGATATTTCTTAGACAGTGGCGTAGCTAGGGTGGGGCAAGGGGGATCATCTTTCCCCGGGCGCAGCGTCCAAGGGGCGCCGAATTCATGCTACGAAATTTTTTAATGAAACGTTTTATATTCTTGGCACACAGAAAGGGGCGCAAATTCTTCAATTGTCCCCGGGCGCTGGAAACTCTAGCTACGCCCCTGTTCTTAGAGCAAGAAATGTGACGAATTAACTGTGCACTTTGGGGCAGTTCAAACCAAGGATCTCCCAGTGTTAGCTGGATACACTAATCATTTAAACTATAAGAGTACACAAGGGGAAAGCCAACATTCCATACAATCCCTTCTATTTAAAGGGTGAAATCGGCAAGAGGCACGCGATTCACTGCGCTAAATCCAAGTAATGGCAGGTTATCATCCGCCATATTTTAGTTCAGGTGCTACGGTGAAGACTATTAAAATTTTGGAATCATGATAGATTATTGATGTGATAGATAATAGTTATGAGATAGTTAAAAAATTACTTTTTAACGCTTTTAACTAAAAATGCATAAGTTTTCTTCACTTACATACATTTTATTTTATATTTTTAATCCATAGGAGGTCAGATAATAAAAGGAGGCATTAACTCGATTCCTGCAATAATATTCCAACAATTAGAAAGAACTAAGATATCTTAGGAAATTTATTCCTCCTACTCAGCGTAACGATGAAGCATGCTATCGCGTTCTTTCACGGTCTTTCGGTCTCTGCATTAGTGCAAGATTATGTTCAAATTTCAATTTCTGCTTGATTAAGAAATCCTTTTTTATGATACTGACTGCAAAAAATGAGAGATTTTAAAGGGACATATGACATAAAAATTTTCAAATATTCAAATTTACAATTTTGGGCTAAAAAATAAAGTAGCCTGAGACGAGTCCAAAAATATATAACTTATCTATGTTTAGAAATTTTAAGACCGAAATCTTTCATTAAAAATTGTAAACAAGCACTAGCAAGCCCACCAGTTCACTGGTGTGGCAGCAATAAAGCCACACTAGACACAAGTATGTTCAGACACACTTCTTTGTTAGAACCTGTTGAATTAGCTGAGAAGAGGTCTTTAGAAGTCTCTCTGACAAAAAAAAATACTGTCAAATTGCATTCATGCAAGAAGTCAAAACCACCGCTAAACCTGTATAATGGTTAGCGACGCTGATTGCCGTACCGAAGGACCCGTATTCGAATCTTGGAGAAAGCATTGATATTTGTAAGTGTATAATGTCCGTGCGGCATGGAAGCACCTGAAATATGCAGTCGAAATTCCTCTCGAGAGGTGGATGGTAGGGGAAGAAGGGTGGGACACCTTCGGACCCGTCCCCCCTGGGGTGCTCTCCATCAAAATTGGGGAACTAACTGAGCTAAATCGCACTGTCACCTGTAAGTCTCTGTCACCTGGTCAACGACAGGTGCTCCTTGTGCTGCTACACGTCAGACAAGTGAACAAGAAGAACTCAAAGCCCGAATGAACGTTTTAATAATTGCATCTGGACATGCATACCAAAAACAGTTTTTGTGAGTGCCATCACATTAAAATTAGGTTTGTTAGATGCGGTAATATGTTTTAACGATGATATGCAAATAATGGAATTATTGGGAATACAACCAGGGTTTTATGCGCTAAAGGTTTTCCGAAAATAGACGGCGATAGAATTCCTGAGGCCCATCTCGCTTACCAAAAGCTTTCTAAAATGGCCAGAAAGAAACGTAAATTAATAAAACAAAAATAACTAGATGTAGAAATACCAGTTCAAGATGATTATGGTGCAGGAAAATGTTAAAATGATTTTTTTAAATAAATTATTAATGTTTAAATTGTTTTTTCAGTTTCTCTCCAAACGTTTTAAATTTTTCACAGTTGTTTACCTTAACTATTTCTTTGAAAATACGCAGGATATAAAATTTATGATCCTTAGTTTTGGATATATTAAAAATTTCATACCATTTTTTTCTATGATTTTCAAATCATTTCACTAATTTATTTTTAATATTTTTTCTTTTTAAGTAAAATGTGAAATACTACTTATTATTCTCAAATGTTATGTTTTTAACCATCATGCAAAATTTGAAGGAGTTTGGTGCAGTATTTTTTAAGAAAAGTGTACCAAACTAGCACACTGTCACAAAAGAATTGTCAAAGGAAAGAGAAATTAAACAACTGGTTTTTTTAAAAACATTAAGCTTTAAATTTATATTGTATGTGTTTTATATAATCTATAAGCTGTCTATTTTAAATGAAAAAAGAATTTATACGTTTATTTTGAGAAAAGTTATACCGTAATAACCTTTGTCCCGAAATAGTTGCATTTCGCCAGTCAATATGTCACATGTCCCCTTAAAAGTAAGTTCTTTTTTAGCATCTGTACGAAAGCTAAAATATCGATAAAAATTTTGGAAAATTACTCAAAATAAATAAATTACTTAAGAGATTTCAACAGTCTTCAAATGAGAGATAATATTTTCATACAACCGAGGAAGCAAAATCAAAATTCTAGGTGTTCTGAAAAAAGTTAGGGGGGAGGAAAAACATGAAAGCAGTATCTCTGGTACCTTTAGTGCAGGTAGTAATCATCTCCAAAATCTACGCTTTCCTGTCAACGTTTTGGTAGTTTTTCAAAGCCTTCGGCCTAGAAACTTAGTGGCTGCGAGTCCAAAAACAGATCTACCTCATTTCGAACGTCCCGTGCATAATGCAAGATAGCACCAGCAAGATGAAGCTGCAGGTGTGAAAAAAATGATGGAAGTCCGAAGGAGCGATATCGGAGGTATATTATTGGTGGGTGACAAAAGATCCCATTTGAGTACAGCCGGTGTATGCAGACACTTGGGGTCTAGTATTATTGTGATGGAAGATTACTTTTTTTTGCGCCGGAACTCAGTTCGACGTTTTTCTCTGACAGCAGCGTCAACACGGACTAGCATCTCGTTGTACACCTTACTGTCGAGGGTTCTACCTTTTTTAGATAATCTTTGTGGATAATACCACGGCAATCCTACGAGATACAAAGCATGATCTTTTTGTTAGTCAAATTGCGCTTTGCGACTCCACCGGGCATAGATCAGCCCTCTTTTCGGTCTGTTCTGTTGAAATAAATCCACCTTTCATCAGAATTTTGTCCCTCGCGTTGATATTCGAGCAGATTAGTGCAGGCCCGAACACATCTGTCCTCATCTGCTTGAGTCAGCTCATGCGGCCCCCAGCGGTTGAACTTGTACTCCAAGTTTATGCGATGCATAGAGCAACTAATGGACATGGCACTAACATCTAGCTCTATAGCAAGCTCTCGAGCGGTTTCTGTAGCTGAAGTTTTGCAAAACAACTGAAAGAAAAGAATGGTCCTATTTAGGTAGCGTGATAGTTCCATTTTAGACGCCTTGTACTTAATGATAGCGATATTTTTTTACAAATTTCATACTGCAGTGTTCTAAAGCAAGTCTCTTTCTTTGTTGTTGTTGTATACAGCGATACATTAATCCAACGAAGATTAAACGAAATTAAATAATAAATAAATAATATCAAATTAAGATTAAACGAAAGTGGATAAATTATTTTATTGTTTTATTTTACACCGTAACTCGAACTGATCTCAACAATTAGATGTAAAGTTAACAAAATAAATAGTTCCTGAAGTGAATTAAAAACTTCACTGTACTCAATATCTCGATTAAAAAAATTTTTAAATATTAATCTGGCCTAAAATGTAATAATAAATTGGCCTGATTAACGTAATAATAAATTGGCCTGAATAATTTAATAATAAATTGATAAATGTAATGATAAATTGTCCTGATCTAAGGTCTAAATCACAATAATAAATTGCACCAAATTTAATGTTAAGAAATGCACTTCCACCTGATGCAATAAGTGCACTGCAAATTTGGCCACTTTACGCGTTACAGGAAGCCAGAAAGGAAGTTTTTACCTTTTGACATAGTAAAATCAGTTGATTGCGTCCACGCCACGCAGTTTTTTCTCTTCGTCTTTTCTAATATAAGATGCTGTATAGCGAGGATGTGTATGATACGTACAACTTTTTCAGCCATCGATTGTCACATAATCTCTGTTGACATAGAATTCCTCAATCCTTATAGATGCATTGCTGGCACGTACGCCACTTTATACGACCTGCTCTAAGATACAGGCAATTGCGAGCTGACGCAATTATTGCTCTTTCGTCATGCTTTAACACCCTTGCAAGTTTTGAGGTGAATGTCGTTGGGAGATGCGGTAGTTTTCGAGCATCTGTGTGATGCATTCCAGGAGCTGAATGTTTAAGACCATTTAACTAAAAATTATTCATTATGCATTCTATTACGGAAAGTGAAATGGATTGATTACGTGGCATTTTCGTGGTTTTTCCCTTTGAGTTAATTATCTGGAAAGCAGCTTTCCTCCTAGACAGTTTTCCGCTCCTTCTAAGATAAACAGAATGGTCCGTAAATATTGCTACCCCTGTTGTGCTTTGTGTACAGATGTGCATTTCATGCCTACATATCTTTTCAGTTGACTGACTTTGGCTGATAGCTTTTGTTTAAACATCAAGTGTAACAGTGGGAATACTACGATTCTAACGGCATGCAATGATGTGCTGCTGCCAAATTTAAGTTTTTAATGGTATAGATACTGGTTGAAGAAAGACATAGTAAAATCAGTTCATTTTACTATAGCTATATACCTGTGCATTCCTAAAAGTACATTAGGTATCGCCGTGCCTTTCCAACTGTTAGGCCTTTCGATCATCAGATTTGGAAAATGTATTTATTCAGCTGTCCGGGGTCATTTTATTAATGATCTCCCTGAGATTGGTAGCTAGTAGACAATAGCTCCATCTTCTCGAATCAGCAATCGGTTAGACAGTTACTGACGAATTGCATCGTAAAAAGGTGGGAGGATTTGCTGGCCATGTAAGTAAGCTATTAGCTAATATCTGTCATTTGAAGTGAAATATAAACGAGAAATACATAGTTATATATGGCTTTATGCTAAGGCTTTCAGGTAACCCGTAGAGAAAAGTTCTTGTGATAAAATATTCAGACGAATCACGAGAAGGCATCACATGAAATTTGAAAATTAAAAAAATAGTTTAAAAATCCTTTGTTTACATCATGCAGACACTTAGTGGTGTCAATGGAATGATGATGATGGCCAGTGGATGAACATTAACAATGAGTGTGACGGAAGAGGTGTTGGAGGCAATAATCAAATGATGTTAATTCCGAATTTCATAAGAACCATGTAGTACTCTTTCGGTAACCTGGAAGTTGGCTACTGAATTTTAATGGTGTGTGACATATTTGATACCTTATGGACATATTTCTTACCATTTGAGATGGTGCCTACAGCTTCAAAACTGGGAAGTAACTGGGTAAGTGTTACTGTTGCTTACAAAATGTCAATGCCAACGTCAGACGGAATCCAGCGCTCCTCAGCACGTTAAAATTCATGGAATTGTTCCGATGTTAGTGTCAAACAAGTTAGAAAAGTCACAACGTGTTTATATGCATTTTCAGCAGTAGGATTTAGCTAGTTTTAATTTGAAGTAAAATTGCCGTTGTTACAACTTTTTTCTCTGTTTGGCCAAAACTTATAAGATCGGTCTCTTCCATTCCACATAAATTAAACTAGATGCAATGTACCTGGCGAATTCTCGCACAGATGTGAATGAAGTACCGGCAGAGACGAAGGGTGAAAATAATTCTTTACTCATTCCAACTAATAACAGAAAGGCAAGATCTTAGTGCAATAACACCGTCAACTTGCGGTGAAACTTAACTGTAGAATATAAATCAATTCAAAGTCTAATTTGAATAGTTTTGTGTTAGCACGGTAAAGTATGGCTAACTTAGGTTGATTCAACAAAACCTAATAGGTGTGACAATTATCCGAAATGGCTAAGGGGCGTACTAGCTTAACAGCGAGATAGCAGCGATGAGTGCGCTGGCTAGCGAAAACACGCTCTGAATAAACTCAGAGATTCACCCGTTTAAATACTCACTTTAAACTTACATCCTGACGAGGAAATGTGCGGGAAGTTGAGGAGTTCTGGAAAGATATCAAACTTAAAATAATTTGTTCTGAAAAATAAAGGAAACCCCAGAAACTGATTGTTAAATAATATCACCATGCTTGAAATTTTTCTGCATTAATAATTTTATCATTAATCTTGTTAATATTATTGCTCAGGTTTAGACTCCAAGTTATTACTTCATTTGTTCATGTCGTCAACTTTGGGAAGTGAAACATGATTATATCTCTTTCTGCGATGGACTGGTGACGGATTATGATGTCCACAGATGTGTTTTTGTTGATTAATGTTCTTTTGCTATCTCTTCGACCTACCCAAGTTAGTCTCCATGGACGATTCAAGAGACAAAGTAAATAATTTTAAATAATATCTTATAGTATTCAAATAATAAGTATTCAAACTTAAATTCTGCCTGAAAACCATATATTCTTTAGAAAATTACTCATTTCTTTGTACTATCAAGTTTGGTTTCTCGCAAATTTCCACAGGTTCTACGGAAGACACTCCTGTGGTTTTTCCCGCTATGGAGGAAATCCCAGAAAACAGATGTATTGCTTACGATGGCGGAGTTGGACTTTGCCGACCAGCAGGTCTCTGTGTTTTCCGCTTTGAAAGTGTTCGTGATCTAGAAGATTCCGCTTGTACCATAGATAATGGAGAAGTTGGTGTGTGCTGCCCAGGGAAACCTCCACCTACACGAGCCACAGGTTAGTTTTTACGTGCTATCAGCTAAATATGTGATTTATATTTGCTTCACTCGATACGGCTATTGAATTAACTATAAAGCTAAGTACCGGGAAAAGATGCAATTGGCATATCTTCGTTAAACAGTATATTCTGTGAAGATATCTCAGCAAAAAGATTAATTTACCTTAATTTCGGTCTGTACTGTTTAAAGAATTTTTAATAGATGGGAACTTGTTTGCACTAAGCTTAAAAATGTCTTATATTTGAGTTTTGTGCCTAAGTTTGTAAGATTTAAGAGTTGTTTTAAAAAAAGCTTCAAACATGTAAGGATTATAATTGTAACATGACACTGTAATTTGTGGTAATATTCGCATTTATTTCTTTGCAATTTAGTTTTTATATATTCTTAAATATTGCGAATCTTTTTCTGTTACTTAGGTATAGATTTTATTTTTATAAATGATTGAATGACCACGAGAAAACAATGGCCACTTATTTTACTTTTATGTTTTATTTTGCTTATTATTTTTTAAATTGCTTAATTGAGTTACTTATCATTAGGTTTCTCAATATATCATTAGGTTTCTCAAATAGAACTGGATATATGAGCAGTAATCTCTCCTGGCATTGGCAATAATTTTTCTGTCCAAACTGGTAACATCTGGCGATTTCTCTCCAAACTGAGCGATATTTTGGAAATTTCCATAAAGAAGATATTTTCAAAGCTCTAAGAGGGATTTTTAGTCTTGATACGGCCAAGAATATTGTAACAGCTAGAAAAGTCTTTTAACTTTTTATTTCCTTTAACTAAAACCGCGTCACTTAAAAATTATTTTTGCTTATATGTCATTTTATAAGGCATTATCAATTTCTTCTCTACATGCTGTTTGTTGACTTAGTGTAATCGTAAGAATGTCCGGCTACCAAGCAGCAGATCCGTGATTTGAATCCCGGCAAAGACATATCTCATTTTTAATGTTTTCTGCTTGGAAAAAAAAAACAATGCGTCGATAATTTGATACTTCTTAGCCCATAAAATAGAAAAAAAATAATGATGGTAGTCACTAGATCTGAAGGTAGGATAATTATTCGTTTTAATCAGTGTAGCAATGAGGTATGTAATATCATCTTTCTTTAAAGCTCTTAAGCTCTTTTTAGTATCTATCTGTTGGTGTAAGATTGAATTCATTTAAATTTCTGTTTGATTTAAAAATTCGAACTCATTTTCACATAAAATCATTGAATTACTATCAATGTCAGATTAAATCTTTGATTTAAAAATCCTTAGTTGTTAACAGTTGCACGGGGGGAAAAATTGAAGAAAAAGGAAAATAAAATGAAAAAAAGCTGCGATGTTTGTTCATGAAGCAAGAATAATAAATGAAACATTTATCACTACATAGAAGATAATCGACCGTGAATGCTAAAAACATCGTTGTGGAATATTATATTGCTATCAGTGGAGCAAATCAAGCTAAATTAAAAAAAAAAAAAAAAAAAAAAAAAAAAAAAAGAAAAAAAGAAAAAAGAGTTCATAAGCAAAAAACATATTTCTGATAGAAAGGTTATATGGTGCAGTCCGTCTTTACAGGTAGGTTTTAGAAATAGTCTTTAAAACATCCTTTTCTGCGCTAAAGAAAGATCCCTAAATGTCCATAAAAATGAGATTCAAGGATAAGATTATTATTAACCTGTATCTCAATGCCCTTAATACGACTTGCTTTACCTTTAGAGGTGAAAGGTGGCATTCCTTATTGCTCATCATCTTTGTGGTAATTATAAGGATTCTTAAACGCTCGTTGCTTACTCTACTGAATTCTTTGTTCTCACCAAAATATTCAGTGTTTTAAGAGTAAGTTAAACCCTTTTTGACGCATTTATTACTCAGGTCACTTCTGATTGCAAGGAACAGTTAATAGCATTTTTCGAGATTACAAATAATAAAATATCGGTATGTTTGGATAGAAAATATACGTTTAAAAAAGCAGCCACGAAGCAAATTAGGAACATTAGGAAAACTGAACTGCTCTGACCTATTTAATCCTTTCTTCCATGCATTTCGCATTAAACGTTGTTTAGCATCTAAATAGGCATAGATATAGTTAGCATATTGAACATCTAGATGTTCATGGTGTTTAATTCACTTCAGCATAAAATTTGTTCCTTAAAGATGTTGTTTACCGTTTTTAATGAAGATTAATGGACGTTGTTTGCAGAATTTTACAAAAACATTCAAAACCGTAATTTTTGGAAACCAGAAAGCAAAATATATGCAGTCCATATGACATCTTAAATCGTAATTATACTTTGCTTTAGTATTGAAAAGATTAAGAAAGTAAAATTAAGCACACAATTATTAATAGTTAAGCTTATCAGAGAAAAGATTCTAGAGATTAGAATTCGAATTTGTACTTAATAAATGGGTATTTACACGGTTGTTGTAAATAATGAAGCATTAAATGAATTCAAATAAAGCAAAAAATTTATTCGTGGACTTTTTTTGGAATCAAAATGCGAAGTAAAAAGTTTTGCGTAAAAGTGAGCAAAGCAAGCCAAATGGTGGCTGAGTAAATTAGACCATTGAACACTAGTAGTTCATCTCGGATTCAGATCCTGGTAAACGAGCTATCCACATGGGTTTTCTTGATGCATAATGTAAATGTGACCATTTTACTTCACTAAAACCTCCACGAAGACATCTGTTTCCTTAAGTGTTTTGCCTCAATTAATTAATCCATCATATCATTTGCACAAAATTGTAAAATTATTAAGAAAAGGAAAACTGCTTAATCACTAATTATACTAAATGTTGGGCGAAACTAACAAGTAACTTTCAGTGTTCTCTGATGGGGAGTTTGGATGACGCATCTGCATTAGACATATTTTTTCCGAGCCTATGTTCTATTTCTAGATTATAATTCTGCAATGCTATGGCCCATCGTTGCAATTTGCAGAGTATTTCTCAGTATAAATGCTAGTGGACTGTGATCAGTCACAAGTTTCACAGTTGAACCGAATACCCATGGTTCAAACCTTTTTAATGCCCAAGCTTCATGCTAGTCGGCCAGTTTTGTCGGGGTTTTGACCAGTTTTTTTACTCGAGTAACACTAGGGAAATTTTTTTTCTCCTCCTTTGTTCCGATAAACACCCACCTCCTTTGACTTACGATACGTCTGAATGAACGACGAAACGAATTCTGCGGTGTTGGGAGTGATCAGTTCCGTCGACCTCGTTAATCGCTCCTTGAAGAGTCGAAATGCTGACTCATGAATTTCTTGTCCGTTGGAGTATTTTCGGTGTTTTCTTTTTAGTGAGTAGGTAGGCAATCTCTGCATATCCTGGGATGCAATCGCAATAGTAATTACGCAATCCTAAAAAAATTTTAAGATGTTTCCAGTTTCTTGAGTGCCATTATTTTCTCGGTATCTGGTTGATATTTCCCCGATCCGATAATGTGTACTAAATATTTAATCTGTGATTTTGCGAAAGAAAATTTTTTCGAATTGATAGTGAATCCAAATGACTAAAGTTCATTGAAAACTTATTCAAATCCTGGAGATAAGTGTCGAAACCGGTGGAAAATGTAGCTATGTTGTCAATATAGGCTCTTGAAAATTGTTGAAATTCTGTCAATGCATTATTCATTACTCTTTGAAATTGTTGCTGCGTTTCGTAGACAAAAGTTAACACTTTAAACTGATATTGACCTCGATGAGGTTTGAAAGATGTGTATTCTTTACTTCGTTCTTCCATCGGTTCAGCCCAATATCCTTTTAGTAAATCCAATATTGTTACGAGAGTTACTTTACCTATAATGTACCTCAAATTGATGGAATTTTCCATAACAAATTCATCTGGTTTTTGTCGCTGCATTCAATGTTCTATAGTCTACACATAGTCTGATGTTTCTGTCTTCCTTGCTTAGGCAAAATATTGGGTGAGGTATTTCTGCATTACTCTCTTCTGTTAGTCCTGATTTCAATAAATCTTCTACGTTTTGGTCAACCTTGGTTTTCAATGCTTCAGGAACTCTGTAGAAGTAAAGTTTCTACTCTCTATGTTTCGTATTAACCTAATTCTATGCATTTTAAGTTTGCCTAGGGATCTGAGAATTCTTTTCTTGGAAAAGTTATAATTTCTCCTAATTCTTCTTCATTTTCAAATATCTCTCCAACTGCACTGATGTTAGCTTGAAATTTTCGAATTTTATTTGAATGCACATGCTTGATCTTTCTGTCGGATAGTTTTACTTTATAGGAATGAGGTGTATAATTTCTCCTGGTCCAGGCCAACGTGCATAGAGTTTGTTATTTGAATCTGGGATGAGTAAATAAACTTGTCTCCGATTTTGAAATTTTTGGTACTAATCTTCGTTTAAAATATTCAGCATAATTTTGTTGTTTCTCACTTGCAATTAACTTGGTTTGTTCGGTTGCTTGCTCCAATTTTTATTTTAAAATTCTGTAAGTAATCCGTCGCCGATTAGCTTAGATTAGGTGATACAGGGGATCCTTCCGACCATGAATTTCTCTCCATTCGAGTATTTTCGGGGGCTTCTTTTTAGTGAGTAGGTAGGCGATTTCTGCGTATTCTGTATAAGTTTTTCTTCCCCGACTCATGAATTTCTCTCCATCAAGAGAGATCATCATCCAAAAGGTCCTGAAAGGATTCATTACTGCTAAAGGACTTCTTGGTTGTCTTCCGTACGTCACCTGAAATGTTGAGATTCCGGTGGTTCAGTTCGGTACTTCTCGGTACGCAAAGACTAAGTACGGGATGTGCTTATCCCTGTTCGAAGGTTCAGCACTAAGTAACATTTGCTTGAAGGACTTGTTCCATCTTTCTGCCAATCTATTTGAAAGCTGTAAGCAGGTGTAGAGAATCTAGAGTTAGAACCTATTTTCTGAAATTATTTTAATTAAAATTCTTTTAATTAAATTTTTTTAATTAAATTAATTTGAAACAACTTGTTTCCGTTGTCGCTTGCTATTGTATTAGAATTCCTGTTCTCATAAATATCTGCAAAAATGAGTTGCAAGTGGCTTTTGCTGTGAAGCTTTTCAGTGGGATTGCTTTCTGGCCATCTGGAATGTACTAAGTATAACACGTATCTACTAAGCATAACACGTATTTATGTTTTGTTTTCTAGCAGAAGGAGCTTCAGTAGGGGGAATTACGTCCATATTTTTACTACTTCCAAATGTAATTCTGGTCTTGTGACAGATGTGATCTTGTCCGATCTCTTCAATTGATAATTTTTGCGTGTTTTACAAAACATTTCGAAGTCTTGTTCTAATCCAGGGAAAAAATGGAGCGTATTGGAACCTCTCTTTTGCTTTCTTTATTCCAAGATGTGCTTCTAAAATGGAATTATGTGATAATTCCAACACACATATTCTTCTACTGATAGAAAGCACCAACTAGAAAACTTGTCTGTTCCAGTATTTTTTCTTGGTGATGTAGATGATCAACAAATAAATTGTTCCCTCTTAAGCTAACTTCCATGCCTCTCTTACGGACGAGCAATTCAACTGCTCTCTTCGTAGGCTTTCGGCTGCCGAAAAGTCTGTGATTATGGCAGCACTCGCCATTTCCCTTTCCTCCCCTTCAGGTTTCTTCGCCAAAAGCGTTGGCGGGGGGTCCTATGTTTTCATTTGTTTGCTTCTCGGCGAACAAACTCAACAAGGTTTCTTCAGAATTATTTCTTTCTAAAACGTTGATGTTTGATTCTTCTCCATTAGGATTAATCAACAGTTCGTGTCTTTCTAGAGTTATTAAACAACGCACATTTAGCTTATCGGTCACCGCAATTAACAAAATTAAATAAATAAACTATTTCCATAGTTCTTATAATAAAAAGCTACATCGCAAACTACTGTTTCGATCGGCTGTTCGAAAGTAGGCATTAGCATGATTTTACTCCTTCTTTCTTACCCCTCCTTTTCAGAACAGGGATGAACGTTCGAACGTTACCTGTCTCCAGGAGTCTATGGCAGCTTCGGTTTTCTCATAGTTGATAAAAGCATCTATGTTTTGCAATGATTGGAAGATACTTCCTTCGAATTCAGGTCATAGAAGGAATGAGGTTAAGCTTCTTCTTTTGATGTGCTATTTGAATTGCTAGAAGTTCTAGGATCATCTTTTTCTCCTTCTTTACTGCAGTTTCGTTCTTTCTTCTTGCGATATGTTGAAAGCTTTCACAAATATAGCATTCTTTTCTTCTCGCGGAAGGTCCTTCTTGTTTAAAGTATCTCTTCATATGCGTGGGGGGAACACATTTTTCTTCTGTACATGTTTTGTCCATGAATCTCGGCGCTCATTTCATTTTGGACTACGTCGAAAGATTTTCGTTTCGTTGCGAAATAGATATCACATCCTGTAGCCACTTCTTGCGGCTTCAATCATTTATTTCCTTGGCGTATTGCAACGTGTGCTGCTGTTTCTCTCAATCTAAAGCTTGAAATAATTTATCAGAAATAATGAACTCCTAGAGTGTTCTTCTACTCATCTTGACTTGAGTGAATAGCCCCATGTGGCTCTCAGTCGTGAAGCAAAATAGATATGCATTTAAATCTTCTTTTCTAATCAGGTTTGAGGAGTGGATTGCTATTCCTTTAGAATAAGAGCTTTCACTTTTTTGTAATTCTGCAGATCTTCGTCCTTTATATAAACGAGGACGTTTGAAGCTTTTTCTCCAATTAGTTTCAATAAAATTTCCGCTTTGCCAAAATTTCTTGTGCTTAAATGCTTTTTCGATAGAATCGAAAAATATATTCCATGCTTCCGCTCTCTTCGATTAGTCAGAGTTTCTACTTCTCTGATAAGTTTGACGACGGAAACTTTGGTTTCTCCACCTGCGTTTTGGATTGAAGGTGCCGGACTCCTACTTCCTCCACTTTGAGTTGCTCGAATCTTCGCTCAGTCTATTTTCAGTCTCTCTTCTTCCAATGTGTCTTTTTTCTGTTTCTTCTTTTCTTCTTATTATCCATTTCTTCTTTTCTTTTTCTACTCGCTGTAATAAACAATTTCTTTTTAGTTTGTGATAACAATTTTCTGCTAGGCTTATTACCTTCTTACGCACAAACGTAAAAAACACATTAAAAACAAATATGAAACTATTATCCCAAGCTAAACGGGCTACTTTTGATTAGATTGCGCATGCGCAAAGGATGACAACGTTACTATGCCGCAGGCAGGCCAATATGTGTAAACAAAGACTTCATTACGCAAGTACTGAAATTAACAGCAAACAAGTTAGGCTGCCATAGCATTCAATTTCTAATTTGTATATTTTTCAAAGAGAAGACATAAACTTGTTCTAATTAGTAACAAAATGCATTCCCCAAATTCAAAATCAAATCTGTACGTATAAAGTATCATATATATTCGGTATGAAATTTATTAGTTTATTATTACTTTTGAATATTCAAAAACCAAAAAGTAACGTGACCTTAAAACGCATGAACCTTCAGGCCTTGCCTAATCTTGCCTGTCTAAAACTATATGCAACTGCTGCAAATGCTTTTTTATTTAAAAGTTGAAAAATCAGCTCTTGAAGTGATGTAACTAGAAAACTAAAGCTTATAAATGCAAAATTTTATATTAGGCAAAAAGCAATCTTATTTACACCACATCAAGATTGCTTTTTTGCCTAGTTAAAGTATTACACTAGCTGTTTTACCTTTGTTTGTTTTACCTTTCTTCATATATATTTATTACGCACTCCACTGTTAGGCACTACACGGCAAGGAAGGGATGTCCCATGATGATGTATTAAGGGGAATTGGCCCGCATCCATGTTACACATGCAGAAAACCACGAAAATGCCCATACAGCTAAGACTCGAGCCCTCGGACCGAACTCCCTGTGTTCAGCTCTTTTTAACTCTCGGCTGCTGGTGGGCACTCTCTTGAACATGACTTAACTTTGATTCACATTTATGTAATTAAATACATCTGGAGAAATCGTGGTGTTTTAGCAATTTTCTGACATCTTAACATTTTACCAAATTTCCCTAGAAAATTTTTACGAAGTGTGCTGAGAACTAAAAATAAATTTTTTAGCTATCGTAACATTTTTGCTCATAAATAAAATTTTGATTTACCCATTAAAATATACAACACTGACATTAAAAAAATTTAAAGAGCAATGGAATTGAAAATGACGGCATATGAATAACATATATTCAAAAATGATTGCTCTCTTTTATTAAAATTTTCTTAGACAATTCCGATTTTAAAGCTACCATTGCTGGTTATCCCACTGTTTTAAATACTAGTTTCATGAATTTTAGTAAATTTCATCATTCTTGCTACACTATTTTTAACAAAAGTTTCTATGAAGTTAAGCCTATTTCTTTCCAGAACACTGTTATAATTACATGACTAAGAATGCGATGATAACTAAATATAGTTTAAAATTTAGGTCACTTAATCAAAACTTTGTAATTCAAATTTCTCTCTCTCTCTTTTAAATGATTTATTTATTTAAATTTTTTTCAATAATTAGAAATCGGAATTCATTGCAGGCCCTGCACGGCCCGAGCATCCTGTCTCTATGCCGGATATTTCTACCACAGATTTGGACTTCGCTGGTCAAGAAGGGCGTTCCATAGTGCAGCGTATAGATCAATTGGAAATAGAATTGCAAAGAAGAGGTAATTTTTTTAAATAACCGTGCATGCTCAAAGTTGGAATCAAAATTGTTTTGAAGAGATAAACCTTTAAGAAAAGGTATTCTGAATAAATCTCACTACGCAGAATGAAAAAAAAGTATATATACAGGGTGCCCCGTAAATGTTGCGACTAACTTCTGAGGGAGGTAGGGCACATCATAAGGATTAAGAATTGCATAGAAAACTATGTCCGGAAATGTTAGGGGTAAGTGGTAGCATAGGTAGAAGATGGGAAAAGAAACAAGAGAGTGATTAATTGGAAACATTTATTGGACATGAATACAAATGGTGTACGACAGCTTGAATGATACAACAGATGCTCGAAGTTTGCACCTTCAGACGCTAAACATGCCTGAAACTGACAGACGATTGTTTGCCGGACATCTTCAAACACACCCGGAGATTGTAGCAGCTGCGCAGGCAAGTCTTGCCACAAGATCCATTTCAGACACTACAGAATCGAGATACACGACACTTTTGACGGCGCCCCACAAAAAGAAATCAAGGCTCAATAAATCCGCTGTACGTGAGGGTCAGGGAACTGGTCCACCACGCCGAATCCATCGATGCAGGAATGATCTGTTCAAATGGCTACGAACATCCAGTCCAAAATGAGCAGACCTTCCATCATGTTAGAACCACATGTTCACAAGCTCCCCATTCGTACAGCATTCAAATGCTCTTCGTATGGTGCCTACCGCTCGAATGAGCAATCCTCACTTTCCACTAGCACTCTCCTGTACAGCACCCCATGGCGGCGTACAGTGACGTTTCTGGGCATGGGTTCCTATGCAATTCTTAATCCTTATGATGTGCCTTACCTCCTTCTAGAAGTTTGTCGCAACATTTACGGGAGACCTTGCATATATACAAGTTTTGAAAGTTAAATTTTATTTACAGTCAGCACTTTTAATACAAAAATGTTCATGAAAATAGGAAATTTAATATCTAATATTTCAACTGGCATATAATATTATTAAATTTAATATCCTTGTTTTCAATTAGAGTATAAAAATATTAAATTTAAAGTCTTTGTTTTCAATTAAAATAAAAAAAAATTATTAAAGTTTGTAAGGTTTCGTTTAGTTTATTAACCAATTATTTTATTATTAATTTGCTCTTCTATCCTCCTAATTTCCCATTTTCCTATCAGAATGTAAATTTCTAGCTCGCGTGATATTCAAATGAGATATAAAAGAGAGCATTTCAAGGAAGATTTTAAAAGGTAGAATTAGAGCGGATTCTGTCTGGTGAAAGCTACGTTTCTAATTTGATTCTCTTGAGGGTTGTATTTTGCAGCGTTGTGTTATTCTCGCGCCGTTAAGCTTCGACGTTAAGTCAGAGCCAACTTTCACGCTACTCTACTTGTGTAGCCATTAGGCTAACTTACCCTTTGTTAAGTCAAATCCATTATCTTTGATTTAAGTCATAAATGTTGGCTTCTGTAAGCACCAGTGCCGCCTTCTGTTAGCTTTTACTTGAGTTGAATAAAGTCCTCTATACTCTTTTCTCAGTCTTCGTGCTACTTTACGAGAAATAGTGATAATTAAGTCTTAAGATGTTTCGCTCATTTTTATGCTACAAAAGAATAGGAGACGTTATAAGTTCTAGAAAATTTTAGTATGCATGAAAGTCACAGACAGCAACACGCTATGTCGCATTTTGCATTATGGACTCCAAGTTGTCACTAGTGTTATCTTTTTCTGATCTCTATTAGAACAGAAACAAGTGCAGCATATTATGCCCTTTATTTTCTGTCACCGGAATTGCCTTTTCATTAAAACACTTATATTCAGTCACCATAAACTCATATGAATAAATCAGTTGAATAATAATCAAAAACTTTATTTTCAGTTACAACAACTTCAAATCTGAAAAGTAATGTTCCTAATGCAAAATACCGTAAATAACCAGAGGACTCATTATTTAGCCTACGTATGCGAGTAGCATAATACGTTCTTGGACGTAGCTCGAAAGCAGTTAGAATGGAGAAGCATGTTTTAAGAAAATGTGGTTCTGTGGGTTGTTTTAATTTGTATCGAAACACTACTGTTTTATTAATTACTGTGAACTTTACTAATGTCAGGTTTTTAGTAATAACATAATGATGCAGAATAAAAACATATAGTGATACAAATGTTGAAAAAAAACGCAGAGAAAAATTAAAATTTTCTTCTTCATGATAATTTTTTTACTAAAATTTATTTCCTCTAAGATCGGCTATGAGGGAATTTTCTTGCAGTTAGGATACAGAAAACTGAGGCTGTGCAACACAAAAGGGTTTCAAAAATTGAAAATATTTCCCTCTAATGCATGTGTTTGAAAATGATTAACAACGTTTCACATAAGCAGGCAGTAGATAAATCACTACTAGTAAACCAGACCTCGTGTTTTACTCTTCGCCAATCACATCACCGTTTGACATGTAAGGAATAAATTAAGAAAAATTGCTATCAGACTTGACAACAATCTCTCTCCCATCGGGCTGGCTGCATGGGCGTTTTCGTGGTTTTCCCCATGTGTAACGTGTATACGAGCCAGTTTCCCTTAGAAAGTCCTCCACGAAAGGCATCCCTCCCTTTAGGCAGATAGCCCTCGTGTGCTTTGCCATAATTAAATACACCACACCACACCACTCTCTCCCATCATGTCGAACATTATTTTTGGATGAATCTTTGTCTTTAAAGGGCCGTTCCACTGGGGTTTATCTGAGCTAACGGACACATGGACTTTGCAAGAGATAGACTAACCCAGTGGGCGGGGCGCGCGTCACCCACATGTCCGCAAGAAAGAGTAAGGGCGATCAGGTTTACTTTAACACTGAAACCTATGGCGTTTGTATCACATAATTGTTTTAAATTATTAAATGTGATACGTTGTATTGTAAGGATCTTAAGTTTTACTAACGTTTATTTTATTTTAAATCTTTACTATC
The DNA here is from genome assembly GCF_044657685.1 of Stegodyphus dumicola. NCBI lineage: Eukaryota > Metazoa > Arthropoda > Arachnida > Araneae > Eresidae > Stegodyphus > Stegodyphus dumicola. Next base: position 182,479,897 of record NC_140768.1, read on the forward strand.
ACTTCTTATTTTCTACTTCCGACCAGAATTAAAAGCTTTAACTTATTTATGCAAATTTGTCTTGCGAACGCCAAGTACTTAAGTTCTGGCTTTTTCCCAAGAAAGAGAGAGGAAGGAGCTATTAGAAGCAGGCCGCTTGCCATAGTAGTTTTACTCGGTTGTTGGTTGCCTTCAAGGCCAGAGGTTTAATCCTCTTGATAATTTTAAACGTATCGTAGTGTTAGCAGTTCTCTGTACTACATACGGCTTTTTGCTAATATACGGCCAATCTTGGAGTAGGCACTTGTTTGATTAATCCAAAGTTAAGTTTAGGTAGAGTTTAGTTAATATTTTTATATTCTTACGTTCAGACCACAAGTGGTTGGTCTCTGTATTCCGAAGTCCGGAAATCATTGTAAAGAGAGAAAAATAAAGGGTTCCGTATACCCTTCCTGTGTGTTTTGTCTACTTCCCAAATTTATTGAACATAGCTTTAGTAAGCTCCCTGTTCCGAGTCAGGACATTTAATGTTCCCAAAGCAAGTAAGGAGGAACACAGAACCTGTTAGTGGCGCCCAACGAAGAAGAATAACCATGGCCGAGTTTCAAGAAGAACCTGTGCTGCCTGCAGAAGCGGCTCAGAATCCAGAAATGCCAGCTGCCGCCCTGGACGGATTTGGTTACATCTTCCAGACCATGCGCGCATCAATGAAACCAGAAGCAACATTTAATGGAAACTCACCGGTAACCAGTTTTTTGGAAAAATTGGATGACCACTTCATGCTGTATCCAGTGCATGAGTTCCAGAAAGGCACCTTAGCTACCAGCGGTTTGAGGGGCCAAGCGCTTAATTGGTTCAAATGTATAGGCAGAAGCCTCTTGGGTCAAGCGGGAAGTCCCACCTATACTTACGAAAATTTTAAGACCGCCTTAGTAAAAGCCTTCCCTGTCGTAAGAGATCGTGCAAGATTAGAAGCGGAACGTTTCAGCATATACTAGAAACGAATTGAAAATCTCTTAAGCTTTATTTTAAGAAAAATTCACGTCTTCAAACTCTTGTATGGAAACCGTCCGGATCCTGAGATAATTCAAGTGACTTTGCCGAGGTTACTTCCCCAAGTACAAGACTTTATTGAATTAAGGAATCCGACTACACTGGAAAAGTTATTTGAGCTAGCAATCCAGTTTGAAAGTAGAAGAACGGCGGACATTGAAAGAAGACGCCAGTATGAGCAACGAAGCCAATTTGGTGCGCCAAGACCACAGCAAAGTCAAGAACACGGCTACGGAAGCTAAGTGAATCAGTGGGCAAGGAAACCCGAGTATCCAAAAACAACCGGCGAACGTCAACAGTAAGCCAGGAAAAAAGTCTGAAGGCCAGTGGAAAAAGAAGGAAGGCATGGAAAGGAAGAAACAGGATTTAAACTAAAACGGATTTCTGCTGACGGGAGGGTGCGGAAATCCGAAGGCCAAGAAAACCTCTCTTCCTTCAAGTTAAATACAGTGATGGTGAAAAATTTGACTCTTCCAAAGATTGAAGTCTTGGTGAATAACATCCCAGCCACCGGAATCCTGGATAAAGGCGCGCAGTGTTCCTGTGTGGTAGAAGATTTTTTAGGAAGTATTTCCGTAAATATCGCATATATAATTCAGATAATACGGCAGTGTTAGCTGCGCAGGGAGAAAGATGCAAGTGCATAGGTAAATTACCGTTATACGTTCGTATCAAGGACGAGCAAGTAAAGATTATGTTTTTTATCGTAAAGAATTTGCAAGCACATGCCATCTTACGGATAGACTTTCTTTCAGAGGCACAAGCAACGCTGGATTTTAACGAAGCGTCCCTTAAGCTGACGATGAAACCAGTTCGAGAAGAAAAAACAGAACCACCAACGTTAAACCTCGACCACCTGCCTAAGGAAGAGCAACAAAAAATTCGACAAGTGGTAAGTGAATTTGCTTCGTTATTTAGTGATATTCCCGGATTTACTCAAGTTACTAACCATAGTATCGACACCTGAGATTCACTGCCAATTCGCCACAAACCATACCGATATGCTAAGAATAAAGAAAAAATTATAGATTGGCATATTCGAGATATGTTACGTAAAAAGATCATAACGCCCATCTCAAGTAGTTATGCTAGCCCGGTTGTATTATGTAAGAAAAATAATAACTATCCAGTAACACATCCAAAAAGGTGGCGTTTTGCAATTGACTATCGTAAATTAAACTCCATGACTAAATATCCGGTATATCCGTTACCTATTATCGAAGAAATTCTAAGGAACATAACTTCTACCAAATACATGACTACTTTAGACTTAACGAGTGGTTATTTTCAAATAGGGCTTAGACCGGAAAATGTGCCTAAGACTGCTTTTATAACCAAGTCTGGCACTTATGCATTCCTGCGTATGCCGTTTGGCCTTTCAGGGGCACCGGCAACATTTCAGCGATGTATGGACATTGTGCTAAGGCCTGTTCTTGGAAAGTCCACATTTATCTATTTAGACGATATCATTATTACTAGTGATAATCTGGACCAACATGTACAGGATTTAAGACATGTGTTTACATTATTAAATGAGGCCGTTCTAAAAGTTAATGTCGAAAAGTGCAAATTTGCAGCCCCTGAATTAAAATACTTAGGTTACAAAATATCTCAGAATGGAATCGAGACAGACGAATCAAAAATAATCGCTGTGCAAAAGTATCCGCCGCCAAATACGGCGAAGAAGCTCTCTTCTTTTCTAGGACTTTGTTCATATTATAGGTCATTTATAAAAGATTTTGCAGCTATTGCTGAACCATTGTTAAAATCAAAAAGGAAAAAGGCAAGATTCTCGTGGACGGCCGAAGCCAATAGTGCTTTCGAAAAATTAAAGCAAGCATTAACGCAAGCCCCTGTTTTGAAATTTCCTGAAAATGATGAGAATTTAGAAATTTCAGCGGATGCTTCGGATTATGCGGTAGGAGCGGTACTTTCGCAAAATCAGCAGCCCGTGGCATTTTTTAGTCGAACTTTAAATCAAACACAAAGAAATTATTCCGCGACTGAGAGAGAGGCACTTGCAGTTCTGTTAGCAGTGCAAAAGTTCCGAGTCTATTTTGGAAGGGCGCCAATAGCAGTGTATTCTGATCATGCGGCGGTAACTAGATTGTACTCAGGGAAAAACTTATACCCAAGGTTAATAAGATGGGCACTCAAGCTACAAGAATATAATCTGGTAATCAAGCACACCCCCGGAAAGGAAAATATCGTAGCAGATGCCCTATCCAGAATAAAAATAGATGAAGAAGGTAATATTGTAAAGGTGGCAATGCTCACAGCATGTACGATACATTCCCGAGAAACTGTAATAACCGAACTGGGTAAGGATCCTGAATTTAGAAATATTTATGAGTATTTAAAGGATCCTGAAAATTTTAGCCACCAAGATATTGTGGCGATAAGAAATAGGGCGGCCCATTACGAACTAATAGATGGTCTATTATTTTATACAAAAACTACAAATTCCAACAACGAATTTCGACCTGTTATCCCAGCTAGTCTTAGATTAAATATCCTGCAGGAGTTACACGACTGCCCTTTAGCTTCTCATGCTGGTATTCGAAAAACTATCCAACGCGTACGCGAAGCAGTCTATTTTCCTGAACTGCAAAAGTTAACAAGGGCGTATGTCCAGTCCTGCCCAACATGTCAAGCAGTTAATTATATTAATTTCCGCCCGGCCGGGTTTCTAAATAGCATTAAATCCGAATTTCCAAATGAAATAATTGGCATCGATTTATTGGGCCGTTTCCCAAAAAATCAGTTAAATAAAAGTCGGTATCTCCTTGTTATGGTTGATCATTTTAGAAAGTGGACCGAAATTATTCCCTTAAAACGAGCCTCCGCGAAATTAGTTACTGATTCTATTTTAAATAAATATATTTTAAAATACGGGGCGCCCCTAAAAGTTATATCGGATAATGGTCCTCAATTTGTAAGTAATATATTTGAAGACATGTGCCAAAAACTGGGCATACGTCATTTAAAAATGGTCCCGTATCGGCCGCAATCAAATATAGCGGAACGAGTCAATAAAAATATAGTAAAAATTATCCGAAGTTATGTTAAAAATTTTCATAAAAGCTTGGATATCTATGTCAATGAATTAGTTTTCGCCCTTAGGACCGCAAAACATGATACAACGGGCAAAACTCCTGCTGAGTTATTTTTAGGCAGAAAGGTTATAACGCCGTTAGATAAATTATTTTATGTTCAACAAAGAGCCCCAGAATTTAAAATGGGCGATATAGAAAAATTAATTAAAGAAGCAAAAAAGAACACTGAAGTAGCACAGAGAAAACAGAAACTTTATTATGATATGAAACGACGGGGAGTAACTTATAAAGTAGGAGATGAAGTGTTAAAAATTAAGCATTCACTTTCTTCAAAACCAGAAGAAAAAACTGCCAAATTTTTTCCACGATTTGAAGGACCATATGTCATAGAAAAAATAACTCAGGCTGTAGTGTTGTTAAAAGTCAGGAATGGTGAAACATGCTCCGCAAACTTTGACCAGATAAAACCATTCTATAATCGTAATAAAATGCAAATATTTAAAGATCTTTTGCATGATCCGGGACGGCAGGCACTGCAGGCACAAGCTCCAGAGGTGGAAGAACGACAATCACAAGCGCAAGCCATTAGGAGGCAGGAGCAATTGAAAAGAAAGTTTTCCCGTTGGAAAATTGAAGGTAACAAGAAAAAGAAGCCGTTCCACCGACCAGAAAAGAGAGAGCACGACCACCCCCAGAATGAAGAAGGGAGAAGTACGACGAATGCAAAGAGAGCCAGGAGAAATAACGGCAACTATAACCCGGCTCCCAAACGGAAGATCTACCCATCGCACAGGAGTCTACGCAGCAAATGTCGACGAATTGATGAAGGAACACCAGCTGCGGAGGCAAAGAAACAAGGAAAATTTGAACAGCCAGCAACGAGATCCAAGCAGGAACGAGAGAGAGTTGTCCCTGTTCCGCCAAGACCAGCTGCCATCAAACGGCTGAGACCACAGGCAGAGGCTAAAAAAAGGTCTTCAAGAGTGACCAAACTGGAAGGAAAAGAAAGCTCATGGAGGAAGGAACTGAAGGGCGAACCCGCACAAGAAGGAAGATAAACCAAACCGTAATCTTCGCTACATCCAGGACTGGGCAGAAAAAAGGATGTCCGAATATCACAAAGATAAGTAAAACTTTATGTTGCCTTGAAACTTTAATTTAATCTTTCATTCTTACTGCAAGTGGCAGAATTCAAGACGTTTTACCTCATGTGAGATCTACCTTTATCGCCAAAAAGGCGAGAAATGAGTTGTTACCTATTTTGGTATTATGTTTTTCAATTACTCGCGAGTAAAACTAAAATTAATGTATAATAGGAATGTGTAAATACTTGAATATTGTAAAAGTTATTGTATAAAATTTTATTTAAAAGATTCTGGCAAGAAAGAAGTTTTAGTCTGAAACACTTTTGAAATGTAGTATTTCAATGTAGAAGAATTGGCACTTGCTTGGAAAAGAATAGAAGTTAACAATGTACTACTAATGTATGTTTTAAAATGCGTAAAATTAACGGCATGTTAATATGTCCTTATATACAATGTGAACTGTTATTTTAAACGTTAAGAAATACTGTGATATGTTAAAAGTGAAAGTAATGCCAAAAATTTTAACTTATTCGTGTGACTGTAAAAAGAGCAAATTATTGTGAATATGTGTTAAAGGTTGAATGAATGTAGTTAGGCTCTCTGACGCCACACTTCAGAGTTAGCCACTTTCAGAATAGTACCTCAGGGTTTAGAGATGAATATAAGGTGTGTTATGAGGTCTTGTTATGTTGAATTTTAACACGTTAGTGTTTTGATGGCAGGCGGTAGTGTTGAACACATAGACATAAACACGTTCGTATTTGGTGTTTTCCTTTACAACACATGTCAGAGAGCACGGGGAGATAATTAAATAACGCCATGAATGAAATAAGAATGTTAAGAGAAATATAAGTATTCATGTTACTTGCCATTTAATTGTGTAACATTTCATTAAACTAGTTTTCCTTCCAGATCTCTGGAAGGAACCAGATTTCAACTAAGAACTCCTGTTTAGATGCAGTACAGATGAAAAGTAATTGTCCATGGAGTTGATAATGTAAAAAACGACTTTTTTTTAAAAATTTTTAGTTTCTAGTGGGAAATGTTTGTAAAAGCCTCGCGTTAGATTCTAGAGCTGAAAGTTTTCAACAAGGTCGTTTTAGACCTCAGTTTCAAACTAATTAACTCTGGCGGGAAGTATGTAAGGATCTTAAGTTTTACTAACGTTTATTTTATTTAAAATCTTTACTATCACTTCTTATTTTCTACTTCCGGCCAGAATTAAAAGCTTTAACTTATTTATGCAAATTTGTATTGCGAACGCCAAGTACTTAAGTTGTGGCTTTTTGCCAAGCAAAAGAGAGGAAAGAGCTATTAGAAGCAGGCCGCTTGCCATAGTAGTTTTACTCGGTTGCTGGTTGCCTTCAAGGCCAGAGGTTTAATCCTCTTGATAATTTTAAACGTATCGTAGTGTTAGCAGTTCTCTGTACTACATACGGCTTTTTGCTAATATACGGCCAATCTTGGAGGAGGCACTTGTTTGATTAATCCAAAGTTAAGTTTAGTTAGAGTTTAGTTAATATTTTTATATTCTTACGTTCAGACCACAAGTGGTTGGTCTCTGTATTCCGAAGTCCGGAAATCATTGTAAAGAGAGAAAAATAAAGGGTTCCGTATACCCTTCCTGTGTGTTTTGTCTACTTCCCAAATTTATTGAACATAGCTTTAGTAAGCTCCCTGTTCCGAGTCAGGACATTTAATGTTCCCAAAGCAAGTAAGGAGGAACACAGAACCTGATAGTATAAGTGATGAGGTTATGAAAGTTACAGTTTTATCAAATAAGATTTAATATATCTCTTTAAAGCAATTTTTACTGCATTTTGCGCATTCTTTTCACACGTAATTCTTGTATAAACATCTTTACTTTGGTAAAACAGTAAAAGCTTTAAATAAAAAATTTATGAACTTACTTTTGAGTACAAATAAAGTAAAATTTAATAAGTTCTGATATATTTAAAAAAAATTTTACGAGAATTTTCAGGCAGTGTTTTTTAAAATTATTATAACATTACAAGACGATAACTTATTTGATCATTAATTATTGACATCATAAGATGATTATTTATTTTAATAATTCCTAAAATTCGGAGCATAAACTTTTCTCAGCGTAATGAAAATAAATAAATAAAATCTGGAAGAACTCATATTTTATTTTATTTTATTTTCATTACGCTCCAAAGCGACTTTTTTAAAGTTTTTTGTGTTACCTCTATTTATTGAATATGATGTTCTTCGCACGCACACCACACAAAATTTAATTCAACAGCAGTATCACAAAATATTTGAAAACAGCATATCTTTAGAATTTCCGCGCTGAAGATAAAAATGTTATTTTCCGTACAGTGTTGCCATTGCTCGCTTTGAACTCGTTGAAATTCTTAATCAAAAATTCTTTAAAGTTTTATAAAATATGAAATGGATTAAAACAAATTCGAAATTCGGCTGTTCAGGTAGAGGATTGCGTTGTTCCAAATTTGATGGTTCTAGATACCGTCATTTTTTCACAGTGCAAGAAACACACATGTATTCATGCAGATTATTCATTATTAAATGTCTTTAAATATACTACAAGGCGATAATATTTGATGGCAACAATTTGCAAAGTGAAACGGACGTTTATAATGTAACAGCGCAATATGCCGTTTCGAAACTAATAGCCTTTCTGGGCTACCGCCCCTTTGGGCTAATAAATCAAATTCACAATAAACAAATCTTATGCAGAACTAGAATTGAATTAAAAAAATAATCACTATAAAATGTTGGCACAATCAATTATTACAGTTTACAATTTTGACATTAGAATTAAATGTATAAAAATTATTAAGGTGTTAAAAGTGCATTTTGAATGATGCATTTTGAAATATAATTGAAATAAAACTCCTTTATAAAAAATATGCTATAATATTCACCTATAATCTTAAAAAAAGATTATAGGTGAATATTCTAGCATATTTTGTTATAATCTTAAAAAAAGATATAAAGCTTTATAATTATTTGGAACGTTAATTATGCTTGATAAATATACTAAATTTTTGAAAATCAATCTCAGTTTCGAAAATAAAATATCTAAAAATTCTAATTTGCAAAATGAGGCGCTACAACCAACTTTTTCTTGGCAATTATACACACTGCAATAGTCAACCATTTAAGTTTCTGCAAGTCGTCCCTACTCCTCCGGGTGGCATATTTCACAAGTGCACATCAGCGTAGCCACTGAGGAAGGGGTTTCGAAAACTGACCAATGAGCTTCTATTGCTTTTGTGAAGCTAAATCTTCGAGCCTGTGCGTTTACGTTTCAATTGGTATTTGTTTCGAAGTTATAAATGTATGGCGTAATAGTAGAAAATCTCGTACTGCTTTCATGCGTTTAATTAATCGCTGACATTTCACTTTTACGATTTTTATCACGCTATCGCTGACATTTCTTCGCGATTTATATCACACATTAATATTTGGATTGATGTTCACGGCGTATTATCGTACTTTACATCGAGAAAATGACTCAAGCTACAATTAGCCTCGAATATTATGAATTTATTCACACCTGGTGATTAAAAGAATTCAAGTGTATAATTTTTTGGGCTGGAAGTGTTACAAGGAATCTAATGTTTTCTTATTTCAAGTCTTGCATTATTTTGAATTTTAAAGTTTCAGAATACATATTGTGTATTATCTGATTATATCCATTATTAACAGTAAGAGTTAATATGTGAATAAATTGAATATATTCTTTGTGAATAAGATAAATTCATTCAGTTTGATGAGTATTTCTTGTGTAGACAGTGCATGTAAGCGTGAGCAGTATTTAAATGTGAAATTTAACACAATAAATGTATACGAATCCAAATTAGTAAAGTTCACTTTCAATAAAATTCTGCATTGATTATTAGAACATCGTTTTCATATAGACTGCAATAAAAAGTCCTGACTTCTATTTACATATGTAATTGGTATAAATATTTTTCTCATATGCATATGTAAAGATAGCATTTAGACTCGTATGTAAAGATAGCATTTAGACTCACATGTTAATCACATATTTATTTCTTCATCTTATTTACCACTTATTAAGTAATATTTCGCATGGATATTTTTGCTGAGTATCCAACATTTGTTTGCATTTATTTCAAATTCTTTCAACCAGGTAGTGAAATCTTCACAATTGCTTATATTTGATCGAATTTCGCAATGAAAAGTTTCAGAAGAAATCGAAGATGCTTTAATTATTTTGTACAGAAAATTGCATGGCAGAATATTTTCAACCATCTTGCTTAAATCTTAAATCACGGGAAAGGTCATGTGACATGACAGAAATATTACTGGATACCCATTGGTCCATCCTAGAAACCACTCCCTCGGTGGCTACACGGATGCGCACTTGGGAAATATGCCCTCGGGGTGTGGTCAAGGTGACAGTCGAGAATGCTTCAGAAGAGGAAGAAAAGCCATTTAAGTTGTCTATTTCTTATAAGATCCATGAAGGACACAGCTGACGTACCTGACCGAACGCCCAAATCAGTTTTCCCCCATAGGGCAGCAAGTTGAAAAATCTGAACTGCAGGCATAGCGGAGCTAGTCGACACATGGAACTGACTCCGTTAGCTCAGATAAACCCCAGTGGGAACAGCCCTAGTTTAGTTAGAATCCCTGATCTTTCCTTCTTTATGATTCTACGTGAAAACACATCTTCAAACGAAATTTTTAGCCGTCGTTTTAAAATACAGCTGAGTTGCTAGTCAGACTAGTTCTGGAGTGATGTTAGGAAAAGTTGTGTATTGCGTTTCGCGTCCGCAGATGTGATGCAAGCTTAAAATTTAAAAAGAACTCGACAAAGCTACCCTTCACTGTTCGCTGGTGAAATTTTTCCAGAAATCTGGCTTTAAAGAAATTATACATTAGGTAACTACCTTCACTCGGTAATTTGTCTTATATGCGAAGTAGAAATCATTATTATACAGTAGGTAACTAACTACCTTCACTCGGTAATTTGTCTCATATGCGAAGTAGAAATCATTATCATCAATAACTAGTAGATATCAGTTTTTTACATTGACAGTAATCCATAATCCTTCAGAAGCAGAACTTACTCCTGGTTAAATGGCTTACGCGATATTGTAATTTTCCCTGTCGTTGTAAAATGCTGCAGGCAGGTACGCGAAGCACACAGTCGAACGCAAATCCACCTTCCCCAAAGTTGCAGTCTTTCTCAAACATTGCATTCCGCCTCCTAGTCTGGATTTTAGAATAGAATTACTTTACAAGACACTTTCGCATATATTCTAATAGAAATTAGCAAAAAAAATTGTTTTAAGTGTAAATATAATCTAACAGTAATAATAGAAATAAAAAGTAACAAGAAAACATTTTAGGAAAATCTGATATTTGTGACATCCTATGTTATCTTCTAAAATTTCTGAAACAAACTACAGAAATTCGCGGCGTTATAAATTTAATGCCTTAATTACCACAGTGAGAGCTTTTGAGAAGTTCAAGAAGTAAAAATAGTTATTATGTTAATTGGTCTTTTACAGGACTTATAGTAAAAGAAGGAAGCCCTGAATATTTCCTAGAAGCTCAGTTCGATGGAGATAAACGCAGAGTATGGGAAATGGGAAGAGACGGTTTGACTGGCGTGGAAGCAACACTGAAGTTGGTTCGAACGTAAGTAGCTGAGGCAGATATTTCACTGCACTGAAAATACTATTACTTTTTCATAACGTAGCAGTATGTTTACAATTAACACTGAAAATACTATACATTGTTTTCCAAATAACTCACACTAGTAGCAGAAACGTGAAATGTTTTAATAATTGCGGGTTATATCACGAACAGGCAGGAATTCCTGACAGCTATAGCTGCCTAGGTATATAGATAGTTCTAAAATAATGTTTACATTCTTTGAACGTTGATAACTGGGATACAAATAATTACAAATATTTAATTTTTTATGGTCTCGCATATCTTAAGCTATATATGTTCAAAATCACCGCTATTTCTCTCGTTATATCTACAATGTACAGCAAATGTGATTTCAGCGGGAAGGAAAGCATAGATAGTTTCAATTATATTCCTTCCGTATCCGTGGCTTTGTGGCGAATGTATTGAAAGTTTTGAAAGCCATCCCCATATTTCATACATTATTATTTCTTAGCTACCGCATCTTCTTTCTTTAGGTCACCTGCAGTTATTTCCTTTGTTCTGCATCATGTATATACATTAATATCATATTTGCACTGCATTATGTGTTTCAATCGTATGACAGCCTAAGTTCGTGCACTATGAGTTGTCTAATCATAAGTTTTTTTTTTACACATATACTATCATATGCATTATGTGAAACACCAACTGTTTACCCCAAATATTTATCTGCATTAAATATTTTCATTTGTATTACATCTACTTTACATCATGCGTTCCTATTAGTACAACATATGCTCTGTACCATATGAGCCTATAAGCTATTTATCTGTTCTGCATCATGTATATTCATTAGTATCATATCTGTCCTGCATCAAATGATTTTAATCGTACTATACCTGCTCAGCGGCATGTGGCCTTTTTTTTTTCCTTCTCATATCTGATCTGCATCATACGTGTTCATTAGAACTTAAACTGCACTGCATAATGTATTTTCATGTATCTCTATTAGTATTATATCTGCCCTATGTCACGTTTTTTAATTAGCTCTATATTTGCTCTGCATCATGTGTATACACCAGCATCATACCTGCTTTGCATAAAGTGTTTCTATCATGTGTTCGCCTAGGCTCCTGCACTATGAGTTGTCTCATTAAAATATTACTACACACATACTATCATATGTTCTAACACCAACTGTTTACCCTAATATTTATTTGTATCATATGCTCCAATTTGTATTATATCTGCTTTGCATCATGAGTTTCTATTAGTATAACATATGCCCTTTACCATGTGTGCCAATATGCTTGCGTCATGTGTTTCTCATTAGTATTATCTCTGTCCTGCATCATGTGCTTTTAAATCATCTCTGCCCAAAGACATGTGTTTTTATCAGTATTATAGTTGCCCTGAATCATGTCTTTGAATTAGCTCTCTATTTGCTCTGTATAATGTGTATATACTATTAACATATTTGCTCTGCATCATGTACTCCTATCATGTGTTAGCCTAGGTTCATGCACTATGAATCGAAGTATTATTACTCATATACTACCATCTGTTTCATATGTAAACCAAAAGTTCATTGCTAATAATTATTTGCAACTTATGTTATTATCTGTCTTAAAACTGCCCTGCATCATGTGTTTTAATTAGTATACACGCGTGCTTTATATCTGGCAATGTTACACGCGTGCTTTATATCTGGCATGCACCATGTGTTTTCACTAGTATCACAGCTTTATCTCTGCTCTGCATCCTGTGATCTTACCAGTTTTATTACACGTTTTTATATGTCACATAGTATTACATCTGCCCAGCATTATATGTTCTAACAGCATCATATGAATGCATTATTAGTACTCTACTTAGTAGTCGGTGAGTATCTTCTGTGTAATTTAAGTGTTTTTATGTGTACTGTATGGTCTAAATGTTATGGGTGTTATGTGTTTCAGGTTATTCAATGTTGTTATGTGTATTATGTCTTAGATTTCCTGTAACCACTGTAATCCTAAAACTTTCAAATGTCATACACTTCACTCGTAATGTAGACTATGTCAACCGCCTTTGTATGGCCATGTAACTTTCTCATTAAGATTCAAATATACTCCCGAGGCAGCCTGATGAGGCTCCAGGGAGTTGTTGCCACTAGATAGTGGAGGACGCGGGGCATATGCCTGTTTACCTATGTTAAACATCAGCGCCCTCGTCCTCCGTCACCCGTCACCTGTCACCTGCAGTTATTTCCTCGAGAAAAATGCTTGCGTCATTTAGGTAATTGTTATCCCTGACTGTGGCGGAATATGAAAGTTTGTTCTCCACCATTTTTGCGCATCACACACATTCTCAGTTTCCCGAAAGAACTTTAAAATTTACTTACATTTCTTAAAAAGAAACATACTCACTTTTGCTATTCAGTATATACCGATGCCTGCCTCCTGGCGGGCTGTATGGAGCGAAAAAAAATGAATGCTTACCTGCTCTTGCGTTCAGTCAACCTACGCACTGCAGCTTCAAACACGAAATTTCTTATCAGGACATCTTTATTAGTTTCTCTGTTATTAACATGCAAATATATTGTAATATTTCTTTGAGACACTATGTACAATTATATTCGAATTTCACTAGGCGAGAATAACGGATGGCAGCAATATACCCTCAACAATATTATATAGTCTGCAGTGTCAGAGAACAGGTTGGAAAACAGAAGTAGTTATTTCAGCATGAGAGTAAGCACAAGCAGTTTCATTGCATGTCTCCTGTAATCATGTAGTTTTGTTCGGCATAGCACTAAAAATCTGTTATACCATTCCTACACTTCATTTGCCGTTATGCTCTTGCTAGTGTGTCTTCAGTTCTTCAGATCACACGAAGTTCTTTCCACCTGAAATTTGTCATCCCATCTCTCTAGTGTTAAACATAATTGTGAGAGAATCAAATCCTATCTCTCAATATCTCTTTGCACTTTCCAAATATTATCAGTTTTCAGTAACACTTCAAAATTTATTTATGTCTTTTGAAAGGCAATAGTCAATGTTATTTAGTGTGTAGTGTTCCTCTCTTTTATTTTACTAAGTGTTGAGGAACCTAGTGAACAGCTAAGCGAGTAATCGCTCAAGTCCAAGAATAGAAACGTAAACTCGAGAAGGGTTAATTACTCTTTATTTGCTCCAAATAAAGATATACAGTCGGCTCATTTCTCAGGGCGTACAGCAAAGCCTCCACTTGGGCTCAAAATGTGAGAACTAACGAATGACTAATTAAAGAGATTTAACTAACACAGTTTTAGTTGGCCCATAATATTAAATTAGCAAGCGAAGCAAGCTATCAGAAGGCACGTAGTAACTGTTAGAGAGACGTATCCAAAAGGCAAAAGCGCGCTATTCAGGAATCCTAACTCTTTCTTGTTCTGGTGAAGTCAGTTGAACTTGACTTAAATACTACTCTACTTCTCATTTGCATTTAAGGCGATTCTAAAAACTCATTCTGGTAAGGAATTGTAAGCTGGAGCGAGAAGAGATAGGAAAGTGGTATAAACTTAAAATAACTGTTATAAAATTAAAATATACCTTACAAGTATATTCCTAATGATGCCTACTTTCTGGGGGCCTTTGGATTAGCTAATAACAACAGAATGGCTACATGGCTACATGCGCTTGTATACATTCAACATAGACATTACGGTTTCAAAGAGTCCACTCAGGTCATCTTTGAGAGTTTCTTTATTATTAATGTTCAAATATGTAAATAATGTATGGAAACATTGTATTTGCAAATGAGACAAAATTAACAGCATCCGTCAGAAAATGCGATGTAAGAGCTAAGTATTCCTAGGCTGAAAATGGTGGAAAATCGGCGCTGATAATACTAAGACAAAGTACATTTGAGAACTTAAAGCCTTGGTTGCAGACTGATCTAAATTTTGTATTATGGATTCATAATAAGCTTCTTTTTACAGGATGCTACCGGAATAAGTATAGGTTATCTGAAAATATTTCAAAGACTTTCATTCTTAGCGAATAAGCCGACAAACTGAATTTTAGTAGCCTCCGAAAAATGATCGGTTTTCATCCTCAAGTTTCTAAACAGTCTTTTGTTATTTAAAAGCTGAAAACTTCAATTTTCATGAAAGTTATGATAAAGTATTTAAGAACTACCGAAGATATATTTCATGAACAAGTATTTACAATTTTTGCTCAGTTTCATAATAACCCGTTCTTTTAATAATTTTGTATGCATTTAATTTTGTTGAATGGAAGTATTACATTTCATTATTTAGCATTTTAATTATTTCGCTCCCTATAAGCTCGCTTATCATTATTATTAATAAGCTCATTAATTTTTATCAAAATATTACGAACGAAGTACATTGTTTTTGAACTATATAGCTATGTTCATAACTCTGTACAACAAAATTGAATTTTGCGTCTATATGTTTGATATAAAATACGTTTTTATGTGTAAATTGTGGTGCTAAATGCAAACAGCAATGAAATTCAATAGTTACGGTTTTTTTATTAATTTTTTAAATATATTTTGAAACATATATATATAAATATATTGTAATATTTCTTTGAGACACTATGTACAATTATATTCGAATTTCACTAGGCGAGAATAACGGATGGCAGCAATATACCCTCAACAATATTATATAGTCTGCAGTGTCAGAGAACAGGTTGGAAAACAGAAGTAGTTATTTCAGCATGAGAGTAAGCACAAGCAGTTTCATTGCATGTCTCCTGTAATCATGTAGTTTTGTTCGGCATAGCACTAAAAATCTGTTATACCATTCCTACACTTCATTTGCCGTTATGCTCTTGCTAGTGTGTCTTCAGTTCTTCAGATCACACGAAGTTCTTTCCACCTGAAATTTGTCATCCCATCTCTCTAGTGTTAAACATAATTGTGAGAGAATCAAATCCTATCTCTCAATATCTCTTTGCACTTTCCAAATATTATCAGTTTTCAGTTACACTTCAAAATTTATTTATGTCTTTTGAAAGGCAATAGTCAATGTTATTTAGTGTGTAGTGTTCCTCTCTTTTATTTTACTAAACTAAGTGTTGAGGAACCTAGTGAACAGCTAAGCGACTATTATTTATAAAAATATATTTGAGAGTGCTTTTTTAATACTAAACTCATCTTCGTTTTGCTATCCGGTGATACACTACATCTGGAGCATCTCTAACAAGTGGGCAGCAATACAGTGGGTGATCGGTTAACGAACATAATCCGTTCCAAGATTATGTTCGCTATCCGAATTGTTCGTTAACTGATCACCGATTTACCATATATGTTTAATAGGAATTCGATTAATTCGTTCTGGAGATCCTTAAAATTAAATTAAAAAATGTCATGTACAAGTTAAGTTTATTTATTACAAATATAATATATACATATAGTCTTACTTATTAATCAGTCCTTTTCATTTCTTTGGGCGTTAAAGACAATGTCCAATGTCTTTGCTTCTCAGATGTAATTTTCGTTACTCCTTTAGCGGCTTGAGTTTTCTTGATGATATCTTTCTTAGCTAGGATTGTGTCTGCTGTAGACCTGTTCAAGCTGTACTGCCTAGCAACATCAGTCAATTTTTTGTCCACTGTCTACTTTAGTTATAATCTCTTGCTTGGTTTTTATGGTGAGCACAGTTCTTGACACTCCACTCTTTTGAAGTCCCATAATATTGTCAGATTTTCAGGTTTTTTTATAAGGCGTTTAGAGAAGCACATACGAATATCACAAGGACAGAAACCAACTATGGTACACAGTTGGCAAAGTGTCGTCGCACACTACCGTACGCGTCCTACGGTGCTGCCTCACAGCAACATAGTATAAATGATGACGTGTCAGCGCACGCGCACATCCAATGATGACATGTTATCAGGTTCATTGTTTCTTCTAACCTTCTTCGGAAACATACAAGGACCTGACTAAGAACAGAGAGCTTACTAAAGCTATGTTCACTAATTGTAGTAAGTAGACAGGATACAGACGAAGGGTATACAAAACCCTTTATTTTTCTTTATATACAATGACTTCCGTACTTCGGAATACCCTCCACTCGGGGTCTAACGTAAAAGATATCAAAATAAAACTAAACTCTAATTTAACTTTAGAATAAGATTGGCCTTATAATAACAGGAAGCGTATGTAGCACAGAGACTGTGAACACTACAATACGTTTAATTTATCAAGAGGATTAATACCTCTGGCCTGGAAGGCAAATAGCAACTGCGTAACTTCTAAGGTAAGCGGCCTGCTCCGAACTCACTGCTTCCTCTCTCTTTCGCTTGGCAAAAAGGCCACACTTAAATACTTGGCGTTCGCGAGAAAAACTTTGCATAAAATCCTTCACGCTTATAATTCTGGCCGGAAGTAGAAAATAAGAAGTGATAGTAAAGATTTAAAATAAAATAAACGTTAGTAAAACTTAAGATCCTTACATACTTCCCGCCAGAGTTAATTAGTTTGAAACTGAGGTCTAAAACGACCTTGTTGAAAACTTTTAGCTCTAGAATATAACGCGAGGCCAACCTTTTACAATCATAACTTCGTTAGAAACTAGAAAATTTAAAAGAAAGAAATTTGTTACAATAGCAGCTCCCAGGATCTACAACAATCTTTTTTTTTCATCTGTACTGCATCTAACCAGGAGCTTTATTCAATTCTGGTTCCTTCCAGAGATCTGGAAGGAAAACTAGTTTAATGAAATGTTACAGAATGACATTGCAAATAACATATAGAATATACTTCTCTTAACATTCTTATTTCATTCATGACTATTTTAATTATCTCTCCCCGTGCTCTCTGACATGTGTTGTAAAAGAACACCAAACACGAATGTGTTTCTGTCTACGTGTGCCACACTTCCTCCTACAATCAAAACACTAACGTGTTAAAATTCAACATAACGAGACCTCTTAACACACCCTACTTTCAACTCTAAACCCTGAGGTACTATTCTAAAAGTGGCTAACTCTAAAGTGTAGCGTCAGAGAGCCTAACTACATCATTCAACCTTTACCACATATTCGTCATGATTTTAATCTTTACAGTCACACGAATAACAAATTTTTAACATTACTTTCACTTTTACCATATCACGGTATTTCTTAACATTTAAAATAACAGTTCACATGTATATAAGAACATATCAACATGCCGTTAATTTTACACATTTGAAAACATACATTAGTAGTACATTGTTAACTTCTATTCTTTTCAAAGCAAGTGCCAATTCTTTCTACATTGAAATAATACTACATTTCAAAAAGTCTTTCAGACTAAAACTTCTTTCTTGCTAGAATGTTTTAAATAAAATTTATACAATAACTTTTTGCAAGATTTAAGTCTTTACACAACGCTATTATACATCAACTTTAGTTTTACGC
This sequence comes from Stegodyphus dumicola, assembly GCF_044657685.1. Lineage (NCBI taxonomy): Eukaryota > Metazoa > Arthropoda > Arachnida > Araneae > Eresidae > Stegodyphus > Stegodyphus dumicola. The sequence goes on from NC_140768.1 coordinate 182,498,104, forward strand.
ACGAGTAATTTAAAAACATAATAAGAAAATCGGTCACAACTCATTTCTCGCCCTTTTGGCGATAAAGGTAGACCTCGCATGAGGTAAAACTTCTTGAAATCTGCCACTTGCAGAAAGATTAACTTAAGTTTGCAAAGTAACATAAAATTTTACTTATCTTTGTAATATTCGGACATCCTTTTCTGGGCCCAGTCTTTAAAGGTATAGCAGATAGTAGCTTGGTTGATCCTCCTTTTTGTACGGGCTCGCCCTTCAGTGCTTTCCTCTGGAAGCTTCCGTTTTTCACCAGTACGGCCACCCTTGAACTCCTTCCTTTTGTCCTCTGCTTGTGGTCTTGGCCGTTTGAAGGCAGCTGGTCTTGGTGGAACCGGGAAACTTCTGTCGTGATCCTGCTTGGACCTCGTTGTTGGCCGTTCAAATTTTTCTTGTACTTTTTCCTCCGCCGCTGATGGCCCTTCCGCAGTTCGGCGACTTTTGCTGCGGAGAGTTCTGTCGGATGAGTCGATCTTCCGTTTTAAAGCCGGGTTATAGTTGCCGTCATTTCTCCTGGTCCTCTTCACATACGTCGTCCTTCTCCCTTCTTCATTCTGGGGGTGTTCGTGAACTCTGTTTTCTGGACGGTGGAACGGCTTCTTTTTCTTTTTACCTTCAATTTTCCGCGGGGCAATTTTCTTTTCACTTGCTTCTGTCTCTCATTGGCTTGCCCTTGTACTTGTCGTTTTCCCACGTCTGGAACTTGTACCTGCGGTGTCTGCCGTGCCGGATCCTGCAAAAGATCTGAAAAGATTTGCATTTTATTACGATCGAAGTAGGGCTTAATTTGATCAATATTTGCGGAACAGGTTTCACCATTTCTGGCCTTTAACACTACAACAGCGTGAGTTATTTTTTCTATAACATATGGTCCTTCAAATCGTGCAAAAAATTTGGCAGTTTTATCTTCTGGTGCTGAAGAAAGTGAATGCTTAATTTTTAGTTCTTCATCCCCTACTTTATAAGTTACTCCCCGTCGTTTCAAGTCATAATACAATTTTTGTTTTCTCTGTGCTACTTCAGTATTCTTCTTTGCCTCCTTAATTAGTTTTTCTATATCACCCATTTTAAATTCTGGGGCTCTTTGTTGCACATAAAATAATTTATGTAACGGTGTTATAATCTTTCTGCCTAGAAATAACTCAGCAGGAGTTTTTCCCGTTGTATCATGTTTTGCGGTCCTAAGGGCGAAAGCAAATTCATTGACATAGTTAACCCAGCTTTTATGAAAATTTTTAACATAACTACGGATAATTTTCACTATATTTCTGTTGACCCGTTCCGCTATATTTGATTGCGGCCGATACGGGACCATTTTTAAATGACGTATGCCCAGTTTTTTGCACATGTCTTCAAATATATTACTTACAAATTGAGGACCATTATCCGATATAACTTTTAGGGGCGCCCCGTATTTTAAAATATATTTATTTAAAATAGAATCAGTAACTAATTTCGCGGAGGCTCGTTTTAAGGGAACAATTTCGGTCCATTTACTAAAATGATCAACCATAACAAGGAGATAGCGACTTTTATTTAACTGACTTTTTGGGAAAGGGCCCAATAAATCGATGCCGATTATTTCATTTGGAAATTCGGATTTAATACTATTTAGAAACCCGGCCGGGCGGAAATTAATATAATTAACGGCTTGACATGTTGGGCAGGACTGGACATACGCCCTTGTTAACTTTTGCAGTTCAGGAAAGTAGACTGCCTCGCGTACGCGTTGGATAGTTTTTCGAATACCAGCATGAGAAGCTAAAGGGCTGTCATGGAGCTCTTGCAGGATATTTAATCTAAGACTAGCTGGGATAACAGGTCGAAATTCGTTGTTGGAATTCGTAGTTTTTGTATAAAATAATAGACCATCTATTAGTTCGTAATGGGCCGCCCTATTTCTTATCGCCACAATATCTTAGTGGCTAAAATTTTCAGGATCCTTCAAATACTCATAAATACTTCCAAACTCATGATCCTTACCCAGTTCGGTTATTACAGTTTCTCGGGAATTTATTGTACACGCTGTCAGCATTGCAACTTTTACGGTATTACCCTGTTCGTCTAATTTAATTCGTGATAGGGCATCTGCTACGATATTTTCCTTTCCGGGGGTATGCTTGACTACCAGATTATATTCTTGCAGCTTGAGTGCCCATCTTATTAACCTTGGGGATAAATTTTTCCCTGAGTACAATCTAGTTACCGCCGCATGATCAGAATATACTGTTATCGGCGCCTTTCCAAAATAGACTCGGAACTTTTGCACTGCTAACAGAACTGCAAGTGCCTCTCTCTCGGTCGCGGAATAGTTTCTTTGTGTTTGATTTAAAGTTCGGCTAAAAAATGCCACGGGCTGCTGATTTTGCGAAAGTACCGCTCCTACCGCATAATCCGAAGCATCCGCTGAAATTTCTAAATTTTCATCCTTTTCAGGAAATTTCAACACAGGGGCTTGCGTTAATGCTTGTTTTAATTTTTCGAAAGCACTATTGGCTTCGGCCGTCCACGAGAATCTTGCCTTTTTCCTTTTTAATTTTAACAATGGCTCAGCGATAGCCGCAAAATCTTTTATAAAGGACCTATAATATGAACAAAGTCCTAGAAAAGAAGAGAGCTTCTTTGCCGTGTTTGGCGTCGGATACTTTTGTACAGCGATTATTTTTGATTCATCTGTCTCGATCCCTTTTTGCGATATTTTGTAACCTAAATATTTTAATTCAGGGGCTGCAAATTTGCACTTTTCGACATTAACTTTTAGACCGGCCTCATTTAATAAAGAAAACACCTGTCTTAAATCTTGTATATGTTGGTCGAGATTATCACTAGTAATAATGATATCGTCTAAATAGATAAATGTGGACTTTCCAAGAACAGGTCTTAACACAATGTCCATGCATCGCTGAAATGTTGCTGGGGCCCCAGAAAGGCCAAACGGCATACGCAAAAATGCATAAGTGCCAGACTTGGTTATAAAAGCAGTCTTAGGCACGTCCTCAGGCCTGACCCCTATTTGAAAATAACCATTCGTTAAGTCTAAAGTCGTCATAAATTTGGTTGATTTTATGTTCCTTAAAATTTCTTCTATGATCGGTAACGGATATACCGGATATTTCGTTATGGAATTTAATTTACGGTAATCAACAGCGAATCTCCACCTTTTTGGATGCTCCAAAGGATAATCATTATTTTTCTTACATAAAACCACCGGGCTAGCATAACTACTTGAGATGGGCGTTATGATCTTTTTACGTAGCATATCGGTAATATGCCATTCTATAATTTTTTCCTTATTCTTATCATACCGGTATGGTTTTTGACGAACCGGCAATGCATCTCCGGTGTCAATACTATGGTTAGTAACCTGAGTAAATCCTGGAATATCACTAAATAAGGAAGCAAATTCACTTACCACTTGTCGGATTCTATCTTGCTCGTCATTAGGCAGGTGGTCAAGATTTAACCTTGGCGGTTCAACCTTTTCTACACGCACTGGTTTCATTGTCAGCCTAAGGGATGCTTCATTAAAATCCAGTGTAGCTTGTGCGTCTGAAAGAAAGTCTATTCCTAGGATTAAATGTGCTTGCAAATTCTTTACTATAAAAAACATCACCTTTACTTGTTCGTCCTTGATACGGATATATAAAGGTACTTTACCTACGCACTTACATTCTTCTCCTTGCGCCGCTAATACTGTCGTATTATCCGCATTATATATGCGGTATTTGCGAAAATACTTTCTAAAAAAGACTTCTGCCACCCAGGAACACTGCGCGCCGGTATCCAGGAGTGCGGTGGCCGGGATATTATTTACCAAGACTTCATTCTTCGGAAGAGTTAAATTTTTCACCATTACTGTATTTAACTTGCAGGAAGAGGGATTTTCGTGGCTTTCGGATTTCCGCACCCTCTCGTCAGCAGAAATCCGTTTTAGTTTAAATTATTTTTCCTTTCCGTGCTTTCCTTCTTTCTCCAATGGCCTTGAGACTTTTTTCCTGGGTTGCTATTAAACTGTCGACGTTCGCCGCCTGTTTTTGAATGCTCGGGTTTCCTTGCCCAGTGATTCGCTTTTTCTCCGTAGCCGTATGCTTGAGTTTGCTGTAGTCTTGGCGTATCAAATTGGTTTCACTGTTGATATTGGCGTCTTCTTTCGACATCCGCCGTTCTTCTACTTTCAAACTGGATTGCTAGCTCAAATAACTTTTCCAGTGTAGTCGGATTTCTTAATTCAATAAAATCTTGCACTTGGGGCAGTAACCTCGGCAAAATCACTTGAATTATTTCAGGATCCGGACGGTTTCCATACAAGAGCTTGAAAACGTGAATTTTTCTTAAAATAAAGCTCGAGAGGTTTTCCATTCTTTGTTGATATATACTGAAAAGTTCTGTTTCTAATTTGGCACGATCCCTTACAACAGGGAAGGCTTTTAGTAGGGCAGTCTTGAAATTTTCGTAAGTATAGGTGGGACTTCCTGCTTGACCCAAGAGACTTCTGCCGATACATTTGAACCAGTTAAGCGCTTGGCCCCTCAAAGCGCTGGTAGCTAAGGTAACTTTTTGAAACTCGTGCACGGGGTAGAGCATGAAGTGGTCATCCAATTTTTCCAAAAAACTGGTTACCGGTGAGTTTCCATTAAATGTTGCTTCTGGTTTCATCGAAGCGCGCATGGTCTGGACGATGTACCCAAATCCTTCCAGGGCGGCAGCCGGCATTTCTGGATTCTGAGCCGTTTCTGCAGGCAGCACAGGTTCTTCTTGAAACTCGGCCATGGTTATTCTTCTTCGTCGGGCGCCACTATCAGGTTCATTGTTTCTTCTAACCTTCTTCGGAAACATACAAGGACCTGACTAAGAACAGAGAGCTTACTAAAGCTATGTTCACTAATTGTAGTAAGTAGACAGGATACAGACGAAGGGTATACAAAACCCTTTATTTTTCTTTATATACAATGACTTCCGTACTTCGGAATACAATGACCCTCCACTCGGGGTCTAACGTAAAAGATATCAAAATAAAACTAAACTCTAATTTAACTTTAGAATAAGATTGGCCTTATAATAACAGGAAGCGTATGTAGCACAGAGACTGTGAACACTACAATACGTTTAATTTATCAAGAGGATTAATACCTCTGGCCTGGAAGGCAAATAGCAACTGCGTAACTTCTAAGGTAAGCGGCCTGCTTCGAACTCACTGCTTCCTCTCTCTTTCGCTTGGCAAAAAGGCCACACTTAAATACTTGGCGTTCGCGAGAAAAACTTTGCATAAAATCCTTCACGCTTATAATTCTGGCCGGAAGTAGAAAATAAGAAGTGATAGTAAAGATTTAAAATAAAATAAACGTTAGTAAAACTTAAGATCCTTACAATGTCAGCGCACATCCATTTTCAGGACGAATTGAGGACTGGTGTCGGATGTTCCGAGAGCCGAGAGGTTTTCGTTAGAATTAGTTTTTGTTCGTTATCCGAATATTGTTCGTTGTCCGATTTGTTCGCTGTCCGAACTGTTCGTTAACCGATCACCCAATGTAATCAGCAAGCAGGGAAGGGCTCCATTTTCCCCTGGTATATTTTCTCTTTCTCTGTAATGTCTTAGTGAAAGCGGTCATCGTGTTCATCGCTTAATGCACCGCAGGTTATCTGGGACAAAAACATTCTAGGTGGGAATTAAGGAAATGTATTTTTAAAGACATGTTGTAACCTATTTTCTTATATGATAACAACAGCTTCTCCACCCAACGTTAGTAGCCACTTTTCGAAAATTTATCCAAGCATTCTTCTCGACACATATTAAGATATTTTCGAAACATTCGTCCTTGAAGATATTTCGGATTTGTGGTCCAACAAAGCTGCCTTTCTCTAGTTTTGTTCCACTTAGTCTATTGAAATTTCCCTCGAAGGTATTGAAATGCCGGGCCATTTTTATCCATCGCTTTCAAAAAATTCTTCATTAGGCCTTATTTTATGTGTAGTGGTGGTAGTAATATCTGTGTTGGGCCAATTAAAGGCACATGCTACACGCTTTTTTTACCTGGTTCCAAGGACTCTCTAGTAGGACATCTGTCTTTTTAAAATAATCTGCTCTTGCTAGACTGTCCCATTCACCCAAAAAACAGCAGAATTTCGTGTATACTTGCTGAAACCCTAGTAAAAGAGCAACTACTTTTAAATATGCATACAACTTCCCATTTATATTGTTCGTATTTGATGCACGTAAGGAGATTCCTCAAATTTTCATACTATTCCTTCGTACAAACGGAGTGGCCAAGAGGAATCGGCGGTAAATTATTTCTGATATGCAGCAGAACAGATTTTAAGCTTAATGTTGAACCATCTATCAACAATCTTCATTCTTCCGGTTTATGATTCATGTCAAGAGCTTCGAATAAAGCATTTACATCCTTGCAAAAAATTAAATCTCTGACAGTGTCGAAGAATGGTGTAAAATGTTTCTGACGAATATGAAAATGAGTCATCACCACGCCATTTTCCAAAAGATCCCGCTGCTTTAATTTTGGTGCCACGTTATTTTTTTGACTAACTTAGATCTCTCACTAGATCGTTTCATTCGGCTTGACTTATCATGTGACGCTGTCTAAGTGAAACACTGGTGTCGTAATCGGGATCCAAAGACGTTGATGGCATGTTTAATAACATGGCAAACTTCAGTACTTTTCCGATTCCGAGTCAGAGGTATAGATTTCCGGCGGTTTCGGAACTGGCAAATCATCATTATGCGGTATTGGTCGTATAGCGGATAGTATATTTGGATGCATTATAATGGACTCCTTTTTTTTTCAATACACTTGACACCTGTCTTACAGAAAGAACCAAGCAGAAATAGCAGTGATACACAGGATCTAATGGCTCTCTCCACACCTTTGGGACCGCAAAGAGCATCAATATTTTTTATGATTTAACCAGTTTCACACACCAGAAGTGCACACATTACAGCAGATGTGTGGCACCTAGGAGTTGTCTTGATCTCCCGCATTGCAGCCCAAATAGAAATTGTAAGCTTTTTTAACCGTGGCAGTCACGTTTCGTTTCTGCGACGCAAAAGTCACCTCACCACAAATATGACATAAACTGTCCGCGTTATTAACCCATTTACTAGGCATCTTGCTTGAACATTGCCTTAGAATTGACAGAAGTACTATGCAACACTCTGTGCCGAGTGTATCATCCCTCAAAGATAAACATGAGGAGCATGCGTTCTTATATCAGAGATATTTCATTAGTGGGCGGATAGGTGCTAGCCCATAGGTCTTCGAACCATGAACTAATAAACAAATTTAACAATTATTTTCGTGTTCAGCAGATCAAAACTAATAGGAATTAGTTGTTTTCATCTCTAATACGTTTTTGCTGTTGATCGGTATAATCAGTGTAGAATAAAATGCGTAGTATATGTTTTAATTGTTACACAAAAATCATAAAACTCATCCACGTAATGTCTAATGTTCATCTATAAAAGAGGTCCTTTGGAACCAAATCTTTAACGATGTGTTTCAAATTAAATGTTATGTCAAAATACAGGTTTAATTTTTATAATGGCCTGGGAGAAATTTATTTCATTAAAGCAGCAAGAATTCTTGTTTTAACGCAGAGATAGAAAAATAATTCGTCACCCTAAGAAGGTTGGCTTGTGGCAAAAAGAGCAAATTCGTGGATCACTGGCTGTTCAGAAGGATTTCACTGTTTACCCATGAATAACAGAAATATGGGTCATTTTGCAGTAAGACGTTTTCACGAAGGCTTTTCTTTCTAGAGGCAGATAACTGTTGCATGTTTTTATATAAAATATACCTTGGATATATTTGTATAAATATACTTTGGATAAACTTGTATAAATATACTTTGGATAAACTTTTATATGAAATATATTTGTTCTTTGGATTACAAAGATTAAATCTGTACTTTATCAGACACAGTTGCAAAATTTTTTCATTGTAGCATTTACACTTTATCATTCTAAGTGTCTATGTGCTTTGAATCAACACGACCTAAGCTATTTTATTTTATTTTGTATTTGATTTCTAAAAATTATTCTGATTGAAAGTGACACATAGGTCTGTGAAACGCATCAAAAGAATAACTGAAATTTCTAAATATCGAAAGTAAAGTAAACAAAATGAAAAGAGGGGGAATTTTACTTGATTAAGTTATGAAAGTTGATTAGGTTTTTAGGTTATGAAAGGTTTCTTCGACGGTTTCTGACGTATGTTCGTTTTCAGATTCCAGTTAAGTTCAGTGCAAAGCCGAGATGGTCTGCGACGTTTCAGCTTGGCTAACACGGTAATTGGAGACACGTGCCCGAAATCCCCACCGTGTCCTACCACAAAATACAGAACATCTGACGGAACTTGCAATAACCTGAGACATCCAGAATGGGGCAAAGCTTTCCACACGTATGTTAGGGTACTGCCACCACGTTATTCGGATGGTAAGATAAAGTTTCATTGCTTAGTATTTCACACGAATATTGAATTTATATAATTAAATGTTCTACAGCACATTAACTATAAGTAAATGTTCTACTTATAGTTAATGTGCTGTAAATGAAATTATTGACGGTGAAAAAATTATTATATACATTCGCTAGTGTAATGTAACTGCATATACATACATATTTTCTTATTCTGTTAGAAACAAACAAACAAAAAAAAAAAAAAAAAAAAAAAAAAACTCCATGGAAGAAGACATTTGTGTGTTTAAAAATGTTCTATACTAGTTAAGGGGAAAAAAGGACATCATGATTAGAGTTTAAAATTGTTAAGCAAATTTATGCATCCAAGTGTGACACAAAATTAGTTGTTCGTTGGTTAACGTATTGCATATAAAGTACAGTAAAATATAAAATTTCATTTATTGTTTGCTTCTCATCCTGACAACTAGACCCAAACCTCATATTTCATGTAACTTATGAGTTTTAAAATGTTCGTATTTCACATAATGTCGCGGTTTTAAATGGATCTCACTATGACAACACTGAAGCCACATTATCCTTTCAACATGAAGGCTAATAGATTCGATGACTGATATGCGGAGCCTGGGAGTGTTCTGTACAGCGGGTTTAAGAGCAAAAGTTACCAGGAGAAATACTTTACTTAGAGCAAATGAGGCGAGTAGATTAATTTACGGACTAACGTATACAGGATGGACAAAGAGACAGATTAGAACTTATGCATATACCTAGCGGAATTTAAAGAAATTTGCTGATAACTCGTTCATTGACATAATGTGAAGCAATGCTGACTACTGCGCCGCTATATTGTAGAGTATTCAAACTGGATGGGTCGCCCCTGTAATGCAAACTTCGTGTATATTTTCCCCTCTTCGGTCTAACGGAGCCACTCCTGCTCTCGCTAAATTTTCGTTCTTAATCCTAGAAATTCTTTGGTCTGACCCAAATTCGATTCCAGGAGAACGGGATGGCTGTATGGTTGGTTTTCGTGCATCAATATGAGCCAGTTTCCTTTATAAATTCCTCCATCAAGGCATCCCTTTCCCAGGCAGACAGCCCTTTCCTTAGCAGATAATAATAATAAAAAGAATTCTGTGTGGTAGCCATATTTTCAACTCGGATTTAATTTCCGATAAACGATATAGGCTTTCCATTGATTTACCAATGCGTAACGTCATAACAAATCAATTTATATTTGAAAGTTGTTCGAGAAGTAATACCTTATTCAGAAGTCAAATAACAAAAATCAGCGTCATATTTTCAAATTTTGAAATTTTGTTCTCTGACTTCTGAATTCATATATTTGTTCGGCGTGTTATTATGTCTTAATTAAGTAATACCATCTTTTAAACATATAGCCTACGAATTCTTCGCTCTAATCGATTAAACATTATATGGTATCGCATTTGTTGTGTTGGGTTTAAATGGAAATAGATTACAATGACAAACTCAGAGGAAAATTCCTTAAGTAGTCGTCTTGTTAGCTTGTAAGGGTCCTTACAAATTACAGTTTAGTTTACTTGTTAGTTTGTAAGAGTCCTTACATTACTTGTCTTATTACATTTTAGTACTGACTTAAAATTCTTATAAATATTGACTTTATATATTAATGTAATATTTTATACTCTCTTTTTGTGACAAAATTTATTGCTTTTTAATGTAATAATAATGCAATATTATGATTAATTTTCAATGTATCAATTTTTTAGTGTAATAATACTTCTTCCAATAGTATGCAAAGAAACACAATATTTAAAATGTGTAAAATATACAATATCCAAGGAGTAAAAATTTCAATCTTTCGAAAGTTCAATTATGCGCACAATCGCTTTTATTAAGATACATTGTTTAGCTTACTTATTGTTTGTATTTGATTTTTGTTGATAACAAGATAATTTGCTTTCATTTTAATGCGCTTTCTTGTGCTTTTATTCCTGTTTTCTTTATTTTGCATTCTATTATTATATTTTGCTTTTATACATTATATTACTATTGCCAAAGATAATCGGACACCTAGTGGAAAGTAAGAAGTATTGTACTTTACGTCATCATTAAACGTTTGTGAGCTCATAGTAAACATATTACACACGGACACACACCATGCGACACTTACGAGCACACACGATGCGAACTAAGGATGAGCACACATGATACGAGCTAAGGAAGGAAAACGTGGCATGGTTATCAATGCATACTATTTCTGAAAAATTCAGATACCACGCACAAAAGTGAGTGGTGTAGTAGTTCAATGGAGGTATAAAAGTCCAGTGTCGACTTTTATAACGACTTTTTATAACTTTTATAACGAATTGACAAATTGGGATCGTCGATGCTTCCAATGTGAAGTCAAATGAATGGTATCGATATAAATTGTAACTACAAATTTTCGACTAATTTGGGAAATGATATCATCTCTTAACGAGCTACAGTATAAAAGACAACTATCACAGCATTCTGCCAATAGACTTTGCCTTATGATTACAGTGTGCAAAATGCGTCCCCAGGTACACTGGAAGAATGGAAGACCATCTTATGGAGTGATGAATCAATGTATATATTATGAACAATCCAATAGACGTGTATGGATACGATAAATGCTAGGTGCATGGTACTTATGGGAAGTATTGCCCCGAATGTGAAATTTGGTGAAATAGAAATTCTTCGTGTGGTCTTTTTCAGTTTTCGTTTGCTTGTTTTTGGATTCGGAAACCTGAATGCGAGGGCTATGAAGATATATTGTAGAACTCTACTCTGTGTATAGCAACAATTATCACTCTTACTTTCTAAAACAAAGATCACACATAGAATGGTTTGGTGATAAAGGAAAGCATGAACTCGAAAAACAGGCTCAAAGTTTCGGTTCAGTCTTTGGGATGAAATGGAGCTAAAGTTGTGAGCCAAATCAAATCACCTCAAAAACAATGCAGAATTACTCACAATGTTGCAGGAAGACTGATGCAAAATGTACGCAGATATTTATAGAAACGTAGTAGAAAGAATTTCTGAAAGAGTAGAGGCTATGGCAGCGACGGATGACAGATTTATGTTTGTTTTAACACCATTTAAACTTTAAACAAATATATTACTGTGGGTGCGCAATCAATATGAACATTATGGTGTGTGTATGCATCTATCGGATAGAATTTATAACATATTACTGATAACGCTTTAAAATAATTATACTGTTAGTGGAATTAATGAAGGACGTTTCTAATGACAATTAAACAAATAACATATTACACGCTCTGCTATAGAATAATCGCTCGTCCACCACTTGGCTACAATTTAGGTATATTACAATTTAGGTATATATTAGGTAATTTAGGTATTTTTCATTTTATTAATCAGTTAACTGTGATTGACGAGTATACTTGTTATGGAGAAGCGACACGATTTTGTGTATTGACGAGTACACTTGTCATGCATATATTATGTTAATGAAATGGAAAGATAGGAGGGAGGTTTATTTAGTAAGTACTGTGCATAATGACAACATAATAGAAACAGAGAAAAGAAAAATAATAACAAAGAAACCGGAGCTAGTGATTGATTATAATAAAAAAACGGGTGGAGTAGATATGAGTGATGGAATTATCATAGCGTACTCCACAGCAAGAAAACGACTAAAAAATTACTACAAAAAGAAAATACAGCCGACGATAAGTGAGTACAATTTTAATATAATTCTTACTTTTCCAGGTATCAACGAACCACGTGTTTCCTACGATGGTGGTCCGCTGCCCAGTTCCCGCGAAGTCTCCTATCGTGTGAGTCCGTCGAATAACAAACCGAGCAGGAAAGTGACGGTGGCCTTCACATTGTGGGCCCAATTCTTGGCTTACGATCTTTCACTCACGGGTGTCACGCATGGTAAGGCTTCTCTTGCTCTCCCTTCACGTATAGTTCCGGGAAGCGTAATGGCAGACCGCACATTGAGTTGATAGTGTTAAGCGAATTTCGCTTACTGCGCATGCTTAATGGTGTACATTTGGCGCAGGGAGAAATATTGGCGCGTAAGCAACCTTACATTAATTAAGACACAAGTAAGACATCGCCTTACATTAGCTTATTCGTGATGTCCGTTGCTGTGCAGTCTGGTTCAGTGATGTTTACAATTGCAATATTATGGAACTTTGTTTACTCGTTATTTTAACGTCCTTACAGACTGAATTTGCTTTTTTTATTAATATATGTTTCATTTTACTTTAGGCTAATTTGCTGATAACGGTGCATTTAACATATGTTCGTAATAATTCGTTATTTAGATTTAATTTGTTTACATGTTTCAATTCAGTAATGTAAACTGGATTTTCTCTCCTAGTTTGGTAATGTATGGAGGTTTTTTTTTTTCTTCTTATTTCAAAGAATTAAGTAAACAGCATTAAGTAACTGTAAAACTCTTGAGTGTTATTTACAAACACTTGCTATATTCCTCTGAAGGAAACAAATCATTCCTTAAAACTTTTTTCTTAAACTTTTTACTTACAATATATAGAAATTTAGGAAATGTTAAAAAAAAAAAAAAAAAGCTAATGAACTGCATGTGTATTTAGAAAGATGATACTGTGACATAGTACATAAACATACTTGCATTTATAACATATTAAATTTACTGAAATGGGAAAATACATACCTGAAAGCAATCTTGCAATAGCATTTGGTTTGCAGTTCTTGCGCTGGGCATTTGTATTTACGCTGATTTCCTTTACCCATTTTTTGCACTCTTCAATCGAATTCATACTTGATCGTATCATTCAGCTTTCCAGTTGTTCGAGCAGTACAGGACAAAATCGTATTTTAACACAGTAATTACTTTACATTTACATTATACTCTGCGAAGATTTAAACACTAGATTTGTTTACAATCAGATGGCGGTACATTTACCATATACCGTATTTATCTTCTTTTCAAATCGCGCCAACTTTTTTTTTCTGGGCATGCGCAGTATGCGACATTCGTTTAACACTATTCAACTCAATGTGAGGTCTGCCATTACGCTTCCGGGAAATGATTTTGGGAAAGACAATTTTTTCTCAAACGTTTTCCTGGTTTAGGGTGCATTTTAAATATTTTAACGCGACATGTTTGACATAATTATGTCTTAACTGTAATTTTCTTGATTTTTTTTTTGCGTAATTATGTTAAAACACGAGTCTTACTGTGTAATATAAATGCCTTTATTAATTTAGTAATTCAGTAAAGCACCATTTATATGTCTTTATTGGACGTAAAATAAAAAAATACGTGGAATCAAAATTTCAGTTTAAAAATATCATACATGTACTTTAGTTGTAGAATTTTAATGATATTGCTATTGTGCAAATTTAATTTTGCCATTCTGATTTTAGTTACTTTAAGATATTATTCGTATTTAAAAAGAAGTTTAATAATTTCGTTTCTAAAATCGTAAAAATTAAAATTGCGTTATGTTTAATATAAAAATTTAAGAAACATACCTTTAATTTTTCCCATTCTTAAAAAATAATTTTTTTTTTGTCCAGGAATATTTTAACACAGACGCAGATCTTAATATTTCCTAAAGAAAAAAAAAGTTTCTTTAATTGTCATTTATGTGCTGTTCCGATTTGGCCTTAAACAAGGCACTAAGAGTGCAAGGGATAAACAACAGTCCATTTAAAACATTCTTAACAACTTCTTAACAACTGCGGACAAACAACAATACAGTTAAAACATTCTTACCCATAGACACAGGAAAAGAAGAATTAATCGTCAACAAATTTATCTGTTCGACATATTCCTTTGTCTTTTCGATCTATTTAAACGTCTGCCTTTTTATCAACCACTAGATTCGAAAGAAATGAATTTCGAAGAAATTCTTTGAATTTACGAACAACATCGATGAATAAGACAAGAGAAAAATACGTGTAACAGAAGTTATGCGTGGTATAAATAGAATATTCTACTCTTGACACGAACAGGAATGAACTGGGACAGAGGAAAACAGACTCGTAAATGTAATGGTGCTTCACTGTATTTATACTAAAGAAGGTAATGAAATGCAATAGAAAATTCGTTTTTCCTATCATATACTGAAAATTGTTAAATTACTTTTACCCTTTTTAGCATTATTTCAGTAAAATAACTGCATGTTTTGATTAAGTGATTATGTTAAATAATTATTATTTTAGGTGCCGTTTTCTGATGTAGTAATGTTATGCCTTTAAAATTATTATAGTCTACTTACGAGAAAGTAATTAAGAAAATTATATTACACTAGGTGTCTGTAATTTCGCTTAGATATTATTCGATCATTTTTCAAAGTTTCGAAGTATTTAGATCCCACCAGTGGCCATGTTGTTCAAACCTGATAGTTCGATTTGGGTTCGAACCCAGGCCAACGGGCTGTCTGCATGGTTGGTTTTCGAGGTTTTTTCTTTATGTAAGGTGCGTATGAGCTAGTTTTCCGCGGAACGTTCCCTTCGAAGGCTTCCATTTCCTTAGGCAGACAGCCCTGGTGTGCTTTGCAATATTTAAATAATGTAACCTAACTTGACCAATGTATTCGACCGTTTTCTGTGTAATTTCCATAATAAAACCAAAATATTTGACTGAAAATTATATGAAAGCCTATGATATTATGAAAAAGAATTGAACGAAAATTTATAAAAAAATTATACGAAGTCTCATGCATTCAAGGTATTAGAAAAAAAATATAATCTACACATGAGTTCAGGTACAATTTATATGAAACTTTGTGGCGTCAAGATAAAAACTACGCAAAACATCATGATTCGAGGTAGAATTGAAATGGCACCTCATTACCTCATGATAAAAATTATATCAATCAGCCTTATTAAATTCCTACTATTAGCTCACACTCTCCCTATATCTTGTTCAAATTTTCAATTGTTAATAAAATACTTTTCATTCATCCACTCTAGTTCAAATACATTTTTTTAAACTTGTAGTGGCTTAATGTTAATAAAGTTTTTCCACGTATTAAAGTCAATGCGTACTTATTTATTCCTGTTTATCGGAACTAAAGATATACTGTTTTATATTATAAGACTTACAAATAAGGATCGTTTTTTAGGAATTATCATGTGATGTAAAAATAAATTTTATAACAACTTATAAATAATAGTACATGACTGTGATAAATAGGATTGTAGTATTCAAAAAAAAAAAAAGTTGCAACAGTAAGACAGAGTTATAAAGATTTTTAAAGTGTATGGAATCAAAGAATTTTAGTTTTATAAAGTTGGAGGCAGCAGATATGATGTCCCATTATGTAGCGAAAATTTTCCGCATATTTCTGTGTTTAACGTGATAAAAATATATGTTTAAAATGTAACCCTTTAAAATGTCCCTTTCTTCACAAACGGAGAATGCGAAAAGAAACTACAACACAACGCAAGAGACGATTAATAATCCATTAATACTATACTCTTCGCAGCAGGTCAAGCATATGCCGCCTTGAGTCGCATGAAATCATTAGATAGAATATTAATTGAAGAACTGGAGTGCTCGAAGGTTCTTTGCAATAATGAAGCATTACAAGGTATGGATAGAATGAGAAATTATAGACTAACATCAGTTTCATCAATTAGAAACCAAAAAATGTTAATAATGTTAATAAAAAGTAACTAAAAAAAACAAACATTTCTTTGTTGACCTAAGTAGGAATTGACTTTAAAAAAGTTTTTTTTTATATTACTTGTTTTATGGGAAAAAAAATACTCGAAGTCTGATGGCTAACTCAATGTATCATGACTTTTGGTATCAATTTAGCGAAGTATCAGGATTCTAGACGAGAATTACGATCTCACGATGACTTCATGACAGCCACATTGCATTAGAAAATTATAGGAAAAAAATCTCAGATTATGATGCTAACATTAGTATTAACATTAACACATTATACTATGTATATGTTATGTGTTAATGTTAATATAACATAAAGATTGTAAATTTTACATAAGAAAATGTAATTAAGGACAAATAATTTCATTCAATTGAAATCAATTATTAAGAGGAATAAATTTCAAAACAATGATATTATAATTTCCCATAAGAATGTGATTAATTTATTTACATAATTCTTATTCGTTTTTAGCTGGAAATGGAGACAGTATAATATGTTGCCATCCTGAAATACAGAAAAATCCTCGACTTTTGCATCCAGCCTGCATGCCGATTCATATCCCGGATAATGATCCCTTCTTCCGTCAGTTCGGAATTACCTGCATGCATTTCTTACGCTCAGTGGCTGCTCCTCGAGCTGATTGTACATTCGGTAATTTTTTCTGATATTTATATGTTAAGCTAAACTTCCCAAACTTTTTCGAAATCATTATGGAACAAAGTAATTTCGGTGATTTATTACAAAAAATTGTGCGTTTTTGATATGTTACCATGAAATCACTCAATCTGACGCCAGGTTTAAAAGATTTTAGTCTTCTGTGATGATGGTTCCCTTTAACAGAATATGATGTTAGAAAAGTGTTTATTTATGTTTTCAGAAATACTGTTTAAATTTAGGGGCAGTTGCCATGACAGGTTTCACAGCATATGGGGAAAAATTATTATTACCCTAATTGTGGTACAACACTTGCCTAAGTTTCAGCTTTATACTGGTATAATTGTTTAATTTCTTTATGAATATAAGCTGGTATCTATATAGATACACTATTTAATTAAACTTCGCTATTCCTCATCAAATATTTATGTTGAATGTAAACACTTAGAAAACTTAAAATTTTTGTTCATCGTGTTTACATTCTAAATTAATTTTAAAACGCGATTCATTTAAAATTATTTAAGTGGCTTAATTTTATTTAATTTCGTTATTCGTTTCCCGAATACAGAACGCAGCTAGAATAGAAATCTACAATGCTTTTTGAAAGCCAGTCATTTTGTGAACCTTGGGAGTTCTCTAAAACGCATATGTAAAAAGCACGGATAAATGACTAAATAATAATTTTGATCCCCAAGACATCTTTATGACCTATGTAAGGAGAGTAACAAAGTTCCCATCAGCTACTACATTTACAAAAAACCTGGGGTATTTACAGAAAGCGAGACATTTACGCGACAAATCCTGACGCAAGGTACTTCGCTGAAGTTCGAGATACAGGACATCCGAACATATCGACTCTAGATTATTCTGATTCAATTTAAGAAGTGTCTTACTGTCCTGTCCTTAATGAAATCTTAAGCGTTTCTTAAAGGATTATGTTGATAAAATTGAGAATATATTTGCAGTGTTCAACACTTGCATAGAGAACATAGGTGCGTAGAGAAAGAACATACGCTGTTATTTGAATTAAAAAGGTCAGAAGTATTTAGGTTTATTCAGGTATTTAGGTTATTTTTCAGACAACCCATGGTCAGTCTATTTCCATAAAATATTCCAAATGATTTGTTTTGGTACAGGTAATTTTCGAAATAATTTGCATAAAGTGAATTTTACAATTTCCCTTTTAAATATTTTATCTTTATTTAAACTATGTGAAGAAAAAAATACGTTTTTGTGCTATGAATTTTGAAAAACAAATGACAACATTAAGTACCATAAACTTATAGCGGCAAATCACTGACAAATTCCTTCAGAGTATTGCATCATTTCACCTATAATTCAAAGCATATATTTATTTAATTTGTTGGAATCTGGTGTTCCCGGTTTCGATAATGAAATGAGCTTTGAACTATATGATTAAGTTTCCGGAAACGCTTTAATACAAAAGTAATTTAAATTTATACCAGCAACGAACATAAATATTTGAAAGTCATTCACTTGCTTTCATCCAAAATATGTTAAAAGAATGAAAGAATACCTGAGAAAGTAATAATAAAAGGGTGTAAGTATTAGATATGACTGGTGTTTAGATTCCCTTATTTAGTGTCGTAAAACCTTAAAATGTGATTTTCACCTCCATTTAGGTTAAACTGAATTTGAGTGAGAGCAGTCTTACTGCATATAATGCCCAAATAAAAGCAAATACCTTGACTGATTTTTTTTTAAACGTTAATATTTTATAAATAAAAGTATTCATTGTGAAGTGAATTCCCTTAAAATTGCTAGAAAGACACACAATTTATTACTTTCAAAACATCATTGAACATTTACAAGAGAGCAGTGACTTTTTTGATTATTTTCAACAAATCATTTGACATTTATAAGGGAACATTACGCCTTCTGATCGTATAGTAATTTAACTAAAATTCAGATGATGGTTTTCATTATTTACGACATTATTCTCTATTAAAAAAGGAAGCAGCTTCTAGCTTCTATTTTAATGTTGCATTAAAAAAATGGGATCGATATGAAGTTTCATTTGTTTTATTCTCCTCTCCAAAAAGAAGATAAATTAATTTCAGAGTACTTTGGTTAAATTTTTAATACGCTATGTTCATGCTGTGCTTGATTCAAAAGTAAGTTTGATTCTAAACTTCGTAGAAATTAGAGAAAAATCATTATTCTCTCTTTTTTTTCCCTTCTCTGTTTTTGTATTTTCTTAGTATGCATTATGAGTACGAATTACATCAATAACGCGTTAAGAAGATACGAAATATAATTTTTATTTAATGCAGACACAGCTAGTTTATAACTTGTATTTATTTACTAAATCTTTTATTCTCAAATAGACTGCTTAAATGCTTTATTATTTTTATCAGCAAGACAGCTACGCAGCCAATAAGATAAAATGAAAAAGAGATTGTTTAGTTAGGTTTTCTTTATTTTTTCTTAGCTCAAACACGTCTATTCAACTGTGCTCAAAGTCAAAACGTTCACCAGAGGAAGGAACTGTGTAAGCGCACAAGGGATTACATAGATGGCGTACATGTTTAAGCACACAAAGGATTATATAGATTACGTACATGTCTTAAACGCATAATGGATTACATAATCATATAGAGATTAGTAAAAAATACTTTTCTTAACGTAAGAAATCTCCTTAAACTTTTATTTTAAACTATATGTTAAAATGTTCAGTGTATAAAGTAAGAAGATTCCAAATTTCCAAAGCTGAGATTGGGAATTTTTAATTCTGTCTTCTATATATACAGTGGGTAAAAAAGTATTGGCAATTGCCTATAATTGATCATATTATCTTACAAAGGAAATCTTTAACGATTTTAGCTGGACATAAAGAACATAGGAAATAATAAACACACAAATCTAATGAAACTTTCAATTTAGTATGCGTTTTACTCAAAATATACAGCAAAAATGTAAATTTACATATCAAAAATGTATTGGCAAAGTTCTAACTGCTATGCAGATTTTGTTATGTGGAGGTCACATTGTTTAGACTGATAAGCAACCTTATTAGTATAAAGTCTGCAGTGCTACTTCAAAACTTTTAAAACGTTATTCTGCTAATACTGTGATAAAATGGCAGTTGAAGGAGTTGGATGTTAATGTTAAAAACACGATTATTCAGCTCAGAAATGAGGGTTTAACTTATCCTGCTATAGGAATACAATTGGACATAAGTTTATTTACTGTTACAAGTGTAAAAAATTTCAAAGAGACAGGATCGACGGAAAATAAGAACAGAAGTGGACGGCATCATATATTTTCTGCACGGGAAAACCGTGCAGAAAGAGGTTAAGAAAAACCCTAAAATAATTGCACCCCATTTAGCCAAAGATATTGCTAATACTTCGCATAAAACTTTTAGTGTACAGACGATACAGAATGTTTGACATGGAGGAAGTTATTATGGAAAGGCAGCTAGAAAGAAACCTTTCATTTCAGAAATAAACAGTTAGGCGAAAGGGAATAGATTTTGCAAAATCTCATTTTAATTTATCAAAAGAATTTTGGAACACTATTATTTTGTCCGACGAACCGGAGTTTAACATTTTCAAGAGCGATAGACAACAATATGTATGGAGAAAACCTAACACCGAACTTGTAAAACATTTAACATCGGCTGTAAAACATGTTGGAGGGAGCGTCGTAGTTTGGGGCAGTATGGCAGCACAAACGGAATGGGTAACCTGTGATTCATTGATGGTATTATGACAGCACGCACGTACATTGACATATTGCGCCATAACATGAAATTCAGTGTCCCAAAAAACTTGGCTTAGGAACATCATTTGTGTTTCAAGACAACAACGACTCTAAGGATACAGTGAACCACATTTCGGAATAGTTACTCTATAAAACTCCTTGCCAGTTAAAGACACCTCCGCAATAGCTTGACATAAATTCAATTGAAGTTTTATGGCACGAATTGGACCTAGAAGTCAGGAAACATAAAATTTCGTGTAAAGATGCGTATTCTTGAGCGTATACTCCTGCAAGAATGGCACTAAATTTCCAACAGGACTTTGGTTTTTCCCAACAGGACTTTTTCAACAATCAGGACTTCGCTTTTCTCTACGAGAAATAGATTATAAGCTCTTATAGATGCAAAAGGTATGAATACAAAGGATTGAATTTTATTCCCACATTTTGCTGTATGATCTTGCCAATACTTTTTTGCATGCAAATTTACGTTTTTGTTGTATATTTTGTGTAAAAGGCATAGTAAAACGAAAGTTTCATTAGATTTCTCTCTTTATTGCATCCTGTGTTCATTATGTCCAGCTAAAATGGTCAAGCATTTCCTTTGTTAGCTAATATGATCAGTTATAGGCAATTGCCAATACTTTTTTTTACCCACTGTAAGTCGCATCTGATCGCATTTCTGACTAATCAGTCTTCAAATCAGATTCAAGGGATGTTAAAAAAAGTCATTTGCCTGTTATCAGTAAGCAATGTTTTGGGTTCTTGCTCAGGTAATAAGAGGCAGTCTGTCAGCAGTGTTAGAAATCTTTGGAATTACGTCTCATTCAGTCCCTATGTTACATTGTTTGTAGGTAAAGTATCGGATGCTTTATAAATTAGTCCGCTGATAATAATGTTGATTTAAATAATTATCTGTATATGTATATACAATATATCTATATATATAATAAATCCTGTGTATAGAAAGAATAATAAAATTGTTTAGACACTTGAATTGACACAACGGAGAAGAAAAATTTGCAGACGTAGCGTGGATCCAACACATAATTTTACTTCTTGATAACAGATTCTTAGTACACATTTCACATCATCTTTTTAGATGCTATAAACACCCCACAATTTTATACCACTGATCATACATATCTCGATCACTGGACGATGTAGCGAGCAGAAGGACGCGTGCTCTCAGTGCAAGAGGAAAGCACGAAAATTAGTGTGTATTTCAGCAAAGGAATATTTAGAAGTCTTTGTTTAAATTTTAAGCAGTGATTGGACAAGAGATGCCCGCATTACAATATTAATAAAATCACAGAATGCTGATTAGTTTTCAGATGACGTACTTTAGACTCATACATTAGTAGATTTAAGACAGAAAGAGGACATAGCCAAATTAAAATTAGGAATTAATAGGACTTTGCTAAATTAAAGTTAACAGTTCTTTTCATATTTTATATCACATATATTTCATATATATAATGTATCATCTTTACTGCGCAGTATGCAAATGTGCTCGCCATAGCGCGAGTATGAAGACTTGAACTTTTGCCGAGACTCACTACTGACTACTTACTTCTCATTGTTATTGTCTGTTCGTTGCGTCGGCTCGTGTGTGTGTTGATGTTAAATGTTTAACCTCCTGCAAGATGTGCTTACCTCTGTTTTAACCGTTTGAGTCCGGCGCGCGCTTCACTTGTCGTATGCCAAAAATACGGCTCAGTGCGATAGCGCTTCTCTTGTTTTGTATCGAGAATGCGAAGACACTGCTGTTGGTTTGTATACTTGAAACAAAAATTATTGAAAATTGAAAAAAAATTATTCAAATATTCAATTGGTTTCGCATCAGGAGGAGGGCCATGCTTTGGTCCAGGTATTTCAGAAAAAGTATTCGATTCGTTCGAAACAATTGTATCCACGGGTAAAAACTCATCAATAATATCGTAATCGGAGGTACTTGCAGTTACTTCATCATCATCACTGCTATCACTAATAACTCGTAATCTCTTAGAACGAATGATGATGTCACTTTCACTATCACTTTCAAGGTCATTACTATACTCTTCATTATCACTTTCAAGGTCATTACTATACTCTTCATTATCACTTCTCATAACATAGTCACTTTCAAATGAATCAGAACTTGACATGGGTTATTTCGTAATTATCAGTATAACGCTTGGTAAAAAAATGAAAACAATTTCCAATTCCTATAAAACAACTGCTACTGATATCACTACAACTGCTCTCAATAATTGCGTAAAGTAAACTAACCAACACCAGCGTCTTCGCATTCTCGATACAAAACAAGAGAAGCGCTATCGATACAAAACAAGAGCTGCGCCGTATTTTTGGCATACGACAAGTGAAGCGCGATAGCGCTCCGCCGGACTCAAACGGCTAAATGTTAAATAAAGTTGGTTTTAACTGTTAGCTGAAGTTTGTGCTTTTCTACTGACTAACATATATATTATATTTTACTTTGACCAAAATAAAAATTCTTGCTTTACAAGCATGGTCTATTACTTCTTGAGCTAAATCTTTGAATCTTCCCTTTTCCAATTCATTCCCTACTGTGGCAGGCTATTTTTACAAAATGTCATTCTTACTTTTTATTTCCTGCTTATGAACTAATGTAGTTTCTTTTAAATGTGACGACATAAATTTCTTTACGGTAAGCAAAAAATATCGTGCTGTGTACAGTTTGCGACATGACAACGAATGTGCCACGGTTGTTGACAAAAGCATCATCGAAGAAAATGTCGCTGAGAATATGACGCAGAGGAAAAATATAATCTTACAAAGTAAATCATGGTTAAAGAAAAGCAAAGAGAAAACATTTCGGACGTCTTAAACAAAGTACGGTACAAAACATTGAGTTAGAAAATAATATATGATACTTTTTTTCAGTTAATGATATTGACGATACAGTTTCGCAGCTTCATACCAATGTTATGATAAAAAGAATACTGTTAAAAAACATCAAATGACAAAAACATCGAAGAAACATGCCTCTTACATGTGTCTAATTTTGTGAAATTTGTGTATGGAATGCAATATTATTTTGAGTACATGGTCTTAATGATCGTCAAAGAAAACATTCACTTTATGTTTTACTATGAGGTTTTTACAGCCGTGAAATTTGACACCGGCTTATTTTTAACATGATATTTTCTACTACGATATTTTAGAATTGCGATGTTTTCTCTCTGCTTATTTTTCTCTTTTACTACTATATTTTATAAGACATTATTTCTGTTTATGAGTTTTATTTCACGTCGACGAATTTTGTCCATGCCACGATGTTTATGCGACGGTGTTTACATGGACTAACTGAGCAACATATAAAGGTAACAATTCAGGATAAAAATGATATGTGGCTCGTGCGCACATAGAGTATAAATGACAGTGTTGCGTTTTTTTTATTTAGTTAAGGAAAAGGTTTCCTGTATACTAATGACAGATGATAAAACGTTTTTATAGGACCTCGAGAACAACTTAACCAGGTCACTTCTTACCTCGACGCATCATCAGTTTATGGTTCATCTGAGAACACAACAAAAGCCTTGCGTAGCTTTGAAGGAGGTAAGAGCTAATTATCAACTATATTTTATGCTATGTATAGTAGAAAAGAATTAATAATGTGTAATAATGTAAATGGCTTATGTTCTGCAAATCAGTTACACAGTTGAAGTACTGAAGTAATTTTGCTTATGATGAATGCTACAATTGTAGAAAATCAGCCAGAAAGTCACAATAAGCAATGCATATCGGGTTGATTATAAAAATGGATTTTTAAAATTTAAAACTACTTCGATTTGATTTTACTTACATGTCATGTATTTACTGCATTCATATTTACTGTGTTCCTTTATTTTAGGTAAATTAAAATGGTCTCTGACTGGAGGTGAAGAAATGTTGCCTAGAAACGGATCTGTACCTTGTTCTAGCAGAGATACGCCATGTTTTGCTACAGGTGATTTATTGAATGTAACAATCTTAAAAAATTTCTCGTATTCCAAACGTTAGCTGAAAAGTCATGGTATGTGTTTGGCCGTCCGAAGAAATTACTATGCTTTCTATAGACAAAATCTGTAAATGTAACCATGAGGTTCTTTATCATTCACATTATCTGAATTACAAACTGTGCTGAGTACATTGTAGTTAGTTATACGTAAATTTTAAAGAAGTACACAACTGTTACCCAGGAAGTACCGTAAGTCTAAAGAATAAGAAATAATTACCAGTTTTCAGAAATTGGATATCTCACCAAGGGAATGATGGGTCCTCTGAGTCCCCTGAAGCTCAGAACTGACTTCATTTGACGTTTATCTGTGTAGTTATATAAAATACTTAATTAATCTCTGAGGATTACAGAATGAAGTAATTTATCACTCTTATCGTCACACTGATCCTGTAAGGTTCCTACTCGTCTCTAAAAATCCTGGAAAGTCATGAAAAGTCAGAAAAGGGAAAAATAGTCAGGGAAAATATAATATTGTTTTCAAACACCAGGTAAAGGCAGAAAACGTTTTACAGAAAATCATAGAAACAAAAGTCAGGTCAGTGTTCTCAAGTAATAACATGTTCCTGTTTTAAATAAAAAACTGTAAACAAAAGCTTTCATTATTAAAAAGAAATAAAATGAAGCTTTATTAAATGTTTTTCTTGCAGAAAATATTTTAGATATTTGCAATCATAATTGTCCACTGTTTAAGCTTTTTTAGTTAAGCCAATTATAGTATTACTTTCGCTTTCGCAATTCTGCAGCTAGATGTTGCCATAACTCCTATTTCGTCAACTTCCACTCGAAAACAAATTAGTTAAAATATATATAAACTTCTAGGCCAAGTTTTTTTTTCAGGCAGCACATGGCAACATAGTCTGGCCATAACTCTGCTTTACTTTCCCTGCTTCTTTTGTACTCTGATTCAATTCTAAGGAGTGTTAGTCACCCTCAGGTTAAAAGTATTTTGTTTGTGTTAATTTTTTAGTTTGTGTAAACCTTAATTCCACGTGTTAATAAATGGTTCCATTTTGAATTCCTATTTGAGTTGTGGTGCTTGTAACTTAGAAGGCAGACGGGTTTAAAACCTATCTACCAGCTCCTGTGGTTTCTTTGAGTAATTTGGTAGTTTTAAGTAATTAGCGTAAATCCGTCCAA
The DNA here is from genome assembly GCF_044657685.1 of Stegodyphus dumicola. NCBI lineage: Eukaryota > Metazoa > Arthropoda > Arachnida > Araneae > Eresidae > Stegodyphus > Stegodyphus dumicola. The sequence goes on from NC_140768.1 coordinate 182,523,749, forward strand.
CTTCCCCTGCTAGTTAGCTATTTTTCACTTTACTCTTCAGACATATGCCTGTTTTATCATTCCTCACTTTAATAACGTAACAATTCCGTTACTTCTCTTTTCAGAAACGTAATTGTATTTCAGAAGTTAAGTTATAATCCAGATCTCGCGTGTTATCCGTTGCATAGATAATTATTTTATCTGCATGTTTTCTTCAATTCGATATAATTTTTAGTTCCTCGATTTTGATAAGAAACGCTATGATAATAATTTTATTATAAATAATACCCACTTATAAATTTCTTTTGAAAAACAGATAGTTTTTCTTAGATCTAATATTAAAAAAAAAATCCTTACCAGCTTTTTGGAAAGTTTAGATGCACTTCTCCTGTATGTATTTCTTTCATTTACTTTAACGATAGTTAGGTTTTTATAGTATTTTTAGTATTTCATTGTGTCTTATAGTTTAAATGCCGAAAATTATTATGTTATTCATAATTAATTTGATAATTAGTTAATCACGTTTGGTTAGAGAAAATGTTTAGTTTTGTGCATATGAATCATGTGAAATCAGAGAAATTAAAAGTCAGAATTTAACGGGAACTCTGTCCTATAACAGTTGAAAGTGTGCTACTAGAGTGGGCATCGTGGAATAAATTCGCAAGGGAAAAACTTCTGAAGAGTTTCAATAAAATGTTTTCTATGACGCTGGTCTTTTGGAGGTCTTGGCAAAAAAAGAAATAGTTAATTATTACCATGATACGTTATTATTTCTTTCAGAATTATTGTCAGAAGTATATTGTAATTTATAAATTTGAAAAATTATAACTATATGCATCTTATTATTTCTACTAGTTTTCGTATTTTTAGGGATATCAACTTCTGATTTCAATTTTTTTACGTTCTTAGAGATTATTACAACCGACTACTAATGCAAATATTATTGCAGTTCTATTCTAGATACTGCTTCAATGGCAAAAATATAGTTAGGAACTGTAGTACACACGTACTTAAGATATGTCTAAAGGTTTTTAAGTTGGTATGATGTATCTACAATGGTTATCATAAATGAAGGAAAAATCACAAAAATCACGATTACTGAAAAAGTTACATGTGAATTTAATGAAACTTACCCACAATATACAGCACATAGTAAGGTATCAAATAACATAAAAAGAAACTACCAGACAAATATGGTAGTATAGAAATTAAAACATGTATAAAATGAACAAATCGAAGGTGTCAGTTTGCTGTACGAAAGGTACCTTCAATATGGTATATGATCGCCTCTAGAAGCAATACAGTACATATAGCGATGTGTGATGCTTTTAATTATGCGGTCTATCAGTTCCATAGGAAGCGATACATGCAAAGCAGTTGCAAGCGCGACAAGGGTTTGAGGGGGCAGATTGTGAGCAGCCAGACGTCTCCCTAAAGCATCCCAAACGTGCTCTATAGGATTCAAGTCCGGAGACCGAGCTGGCCACTCCATGCGCATAATTGTTTCCTGTTGAAGATAATCATCTACGATGCGAGCCCTGTGTGGTCTTGCGTTGTCGTCCTGTAACAGGAAAGCATCACCTATTACCCCGGCATATGGACGCACATAAACATCAAGGACGTCATCTCTATAAACATGAGCATTCACGGTTTCCCTTGGAAAAACATGTAGGTCTGTGCGTGCATCCAAAGAGATGCCACCCCAAACACAGGAACTGCCCCTTCCGTATGCATCACTTTCACGGATGTTTGACGGATGATAACGGATTCTAGGTTCTCTCCATGTCAAATAACGCCTACTATCGCTTTCTAGACTAAACCTGGACTCATCCTAAAGAGAACCGCCCTCCATTGATCAGGCGTCCAGTGGACATGTTGTCGTGCCCACTGAAAACGATCCCTCCTATGGCGTGACGTGAGCGGCTCACAAATGGCTGGTCGCCTCGCATACAGACCACCTTCGTGAAGCCTTCTACGCACAGTTGACGTTGACACGAACCTTCCGGTGGCTACAGCAAGGGAGGATCTAAGAAGAGTCGGAGTAGCGGTTCTATTCCTGTGTGCACATAATGTCAAATATCTGTCATCGGCGTTCATCGTAGCAGTTGGCCGTCCTTGGTTGAACCTCCTGGATGCCGAATCTGTGGTTTGAAATTGTCTCCAAAGTCTATGAACCACAGAAGGACTCACATTTAGCCATCTGGCCACTTCCTGCCTTTTCCTTCCTGCCTGGACTTTATCCTGCCTCTAGTCTCCCAATGCCTCTCCATCGCAGTTCTGCAGGCAAATGATATCTGGAGGTCATTGTACGAATTGACTATCTCAGATTTTCTGATGTCACTGTCACAGTGAAATATATCACTCAAACAAAACTTTTATGCTCCTCGCAGATGACGTATTAAGAAAGCAGCGCCACTAATTTGCATATCGCAGTTTTACTCAGCTACTCTTACTTGGCAACATATTCAAATTTTTCACGGTTTGTCTTATTTTTGAGGAAGCTATCGCTATTTTTGTGATTTTTCCTTAATTTAAGATAACCAGTGTAAATCTGAAGCATAGGTTGTTTTGCAAGTGGCGTATGCGCCCATCATACAATAATTCTGTATTACATAAAGGTATTCCAGTAGAAAATTTCTCTTATTAAAACTCAATTCAAGATTTGTTAATATAGGAAAGTTAGAAATAAACTGATCATTAAAACTTGTATTAAACCAGTTTCTGAAAATTATTACTAAATTGTATTTTGCTATAGTGGTTTGAAAATAAATTACCTGAATAATTAATGTAGGAAAGTTACATTAATTAATTCATGAATTACATGGATAATTAATACAGGAAAGTTAGAAATAAACTGATCAATAAAAAGTTATATTAAACCACTTTTTAAAATTTACTACTAAATTGTATTTTGACGTCACAAGAGACTTAATAAATTATATCAATAGGAAACTTAATACATTAGTCGACTCCTTCAATGGATAATTTATGGATACCCACAGTTAAAAAACACTTTAGCTGCTTTGGTAAAAACTTAAATGCTAACTCTGAAATCTTTTATTGACAGGTTCTACTGTAAATACATTGATGCCTGGTTTTGTTTCTATTACCTTTTCGAAACTGTAGAAAAGCTGAAGAAGTAAACTAAAATGAGATACGGATTGAAAGCCACATAAATTCTAAAACTGCTGTTTGGAATGCTTTTAAAAAAAGAAAATTGCCGTTTTGCCGAAAAACACATGATTTTAGAGAAACGAAATTAATTAATCCGAACGCGGTGGAGACTTTTCTCTTTCTCAGTATTCTGATGTTCAGTTTTGCTAAGGGTAATAAAATGCAACAAGTTTTATAGCAGACTAAATATTTAAAAATACTTTTGCTTCAAAAATTGCAATGGTCTTTAATGAAATTATTTTTTTTGTATTATAATTTTGTTTTGTAAAGAAACTTGTCAAAGTTGTGCATACTGTGTTTCCATATTGAAATACACGATTATATAAGTTGTGAACGATTTATTTTACTTTTTAGGTGATAAAAGATCCAATCAAAATGTCTTGTTGACTCTCATGCATGCACTGATGCTTCGGGAACATAATCGACTAGCTGATCAGCTGGCGAATCTGAATCCAGGATGGAGTGACGAGATTCTTTTCCGGGAAGCCAGAAGACTCTTCTCTGCAGTGATACAGCACATCACATACAGTGAATTTTTGCCTTTGCTTTTAGGTAGAAGTAACTGCTTTAAGTTTAAATTTCGTAAATTATTTAACATTAATATAGTTTTATAGTGGCCGGGCGCTTTATTTAATAGCCATTAGCCTTGCGCCACTACAAGGGCCGGAAGTGGTGGCCATTTTATAATGGAATGTTATGTCTAAAAGGTGACCAACGTTGCCTGCTATCAAGGGAAAGACAGTTACAAACATTGCCTTCTCCAGGTTTCGAACTTGGGCACATCGCTACGACAGTCAGGGTAACTAACCACTATACCGGTTGGGCGGCATTTAACATTAATATGCAAGGTTGCACTCTAAAAAATTGTTTGAAAGGTTTTCGTTTATTTAATTACGGCAAAGCTCGAGGGCTATTTGCCTAAGGGGGTGCCTTCGTGGAGGACCTTTTTAATGAAACTCGCCGTATACACATTGCACATGGAGAAAACCACGTAAACGCCCATGCAGCCAGCCCGTTTGCGGTATCCGAACCTTGGACCAAACTACCAATGTTCAATGTCTTTACCGCTCGGCCCGTTTGAAAGGTTAGTGGATTTAACTAAGGTGTCAATACAACTGAGTAGGCTTTAATACTATGATACCATAGGCAGAGAAATGAAAATTTTTACAAAGGTCCTCTAATGAAAAATTTCCATTTCGAAAATTACTTCTTAATCTACTTAAAAGTCATAGAAAATATCCGAAAATATACCATGATATCTTTAGCATGTATATATGTAAATGTTCTCGTAAAAATTCAGTTAGTAATAGCTTAAATGAATTTGATCTAACAAGATGAATGAATTTTGTTTAACTATTCTTGGACGTGGAAAACGCTTTTTATTGGGTTTCTTATGGGGACTTGGAAAAAATTAAAATTTTATATAAGCTTATTGTACAGTATTTTAATATTTATAGTGTCACTTAACCAGAATTTTCATGTTCTAAAAATCAACCTTATTTGACCCATTACGTAAGTAGAATCATCAGTCTACTGCCAACCATGCAAAAGATAGTTAGTAATGGAGTATTTCTGGAGCACCCTCTATTATGGTTAGTAACTAATACTTGGTTAATAACTATGGTTAGGAACTCATACTTTTAATAAATGCATTTCTAAATTTCGTTGTTTATTATATTGTTACGGATTTGGTAATTAAATAGCTAATGTTTGTTGAATTATAAATTCAATTGTTTTATTTTCCGTGCAGTGTAGCACGTGACGAATATTAAAGGAAATAAGCTAACCCGGAAAGTTAAAAATACAAGAACAGGTGCATTTAATAAATAAATAAATATCTCTTTTTGATTTCGACATATAGAAAGTCTTATCCGAAATCTCATAAAAAGTTCTGTCACATAATACACGTTTTTTCTCATTTTTAATTTCATTATTAATTTGTTATATTAAAAATATCTGATCTCTGAGATGGCATTATTTCATGATTTCGGACCTTTTTTTAGTGGTAAAGTATTTTTTTAGTGACTACTTATTAATGCATATTTTATGCGTTACTAATATCCTGCATTCATTATGAACTCGTACATTTACATATCTCGTATTACACAGATACGATTATTCTTTTGATCTGTAATGAAAAGTTCGGCTTCTTGAACTTCAACGACATTGAAAAATAAAGAAAAAGAAGACATTAAAAAATTAAATATCTGATCATGCTAGCTTAATACTTATCATTAAGTTATATTCATAATTCTTTTCAAATTTCTGGAAGTAAAAGTTAGTCCAGCTAACTCAGCTGCCTACCAATAGATGGCGCTGCATCACTTCTCCCAAAATTGACTTCTGAAGATTTAAGACAGTTCTTTTCTTATTTTCTTTTGAAACATTAGCTTGATGATCTAATTATGTATGTTAATGAGCTCCTGGTTTCAAAAATGAACACAACTTATCGCAGACTATTTAAAATTTAGATTACTGAAATTAAATTTATGATGACATTCTTCATAGATATTTTTGGAATGAGTTCGAATGTTGGCAGTAAATCTTTTTTGACAGATGATTTTAAAATTCCATATTTTTTAACGCATAAAAATGTACTATTTTATTCAAAATGCGTTCAAGTTATACTTCCTACAAACCTCTGGAAGTGATTTTTATTTTTTTTTAAAGTTCATGCTAAAAACTTTCAGAGTTTTTCAAAATATAAATTATGCTTTTATATTAAATTAATTATTTAATTAATGAAAATTTGATTTAAAACCCCTGACGATAAGTATTTATACAAAAGTTTTCTGCAATTTGAGTTTGATTTCCACAGTTTAAAATTTTCATCAAGCACTTTCCAAGCAGTCAACCTGGAATAAGCTAGCAGAGACTAAGTAACACGTCTAAGCAGCAGGAAGGCGGAGTAGAAAAAAGGGCTGCGCAATACTAGCAGCGATATTTGTAGAAAAAAGCTTCCTAATGAAGAATATGTATGCATACATGTAAGTTTCTTGCATTGTGGAACAACTACAACAACTAGCGTCATCGAATTTCTAACGCACAATAGTCCCCCACCCAAAACATGAGCACCTCGAAGCCCGAATTTTGAATTTAGATCCTGTTTATGATTTATTTTCTATTTTGTACATATTTAACGAATTTTTATTTAACAAACTTAGCAATTTTGCTATACTGTTCGAAATAAAACATTTCTATCTTTAGCGTGCCAGACTGTTGCTCTTCGTCAAAGTTTAAGATATTTATCTTTCAATTTTAATCCCTAAATTCCACTATATGAAAGCAACGTGTTGCCACAGCCTCAACTAAAATACTGGTCATCGCCACGCATTAACATATTGCTATTCAGTAAAGTATATAGTATTTAACTTTCCGATTGATCCTCGAAAGTTACTAGGTAACAAATAAACATGCATTTAAATAATGAGGTATCTAATTAAAACTATTAAGCATTTTTATGTAATGACACCGACTGGTCTCATTAAAATTATTATATACTTTTTCTTCTCTTATGATAACTTTTTTTACGAGGCTGGCCGCACCAGGGGCTACTTTTTAAAGAAATAATATAGCGAATGTAAAAGAATATGTGGCAACTTTTAATACTCTATCGAGATTACTAAATATAAGCTTTTTAAAAATTAATTTGTGATTTTGTTCTTGAATTTTATGTAGCATAAGTGCGAAAAAAGCGATGCCTAAAAATAAGGTTAAAAAGACAGAACAACTGTATTAACAGGAGTGAGTTCAAGAGCAGATTGGTAACCTGGGATGCTAAGAGAGAGCATAAAAAACCTTAACAAATCCTCTGGTGCGACATTAAAATCTGAGTCCTTTCAGATTTTCTTTCTTTCTTTCATTAACTTTTATTATTATTACTTTTACTGACAAGTGGAAGTGTAAAGTATGCTACACGAAAAAGAATAATAATAGCGCATAATTTAGTTTTTAGGTTTCGGCAACACAGTGTTCATACTATCATTTTAAGTTAAATCGTATTGCTCGTTCTTTGAGATGTGAAGTTCCACCAAAGTAGTATTTTAGTGATTCCAGTTGAACTTATTTTTCTCTGCTATTTGTTTTTAGTTTTAAAACCCTCATTCTGATTCACAGATTCACTGTTCGTTTGTATACCATCGTTATGCTGCAGAGACATTAGGTTATTTCGAAGCAGGAGAGATGAAAAATGAACAACGCCTTCGCCGGGACTCGAATAACGGTCTGTCGAATATGCGTCGAGCATGCTGACTACTACACTACGAAGGCGGGAGAAATACCTTATATAATCTCCCTTTTTAAAGAGCGAGTGGGGATTAGGGGGCCCCAGTCGCCAAATCTTGGGTGTGGAGAATCATCATCCACCACCTTTTTAGTTCGGGCGCCACTGTAGAGACATTAGGTTATTTCGAAACAGGAGAGATGAAAAATGAGCAACACCTTCGCCGGGACTCGAACAAGGGCCTCTCGATTACGCGTCGAGCGTGCTGACCGTTACTTTAAGAAGGCATGCTAAGAAGGCGGGAGAAATACCTTATAATGCATTTAATTAACTGCTTTGTTACATATTACGTAACATTTTAAATGTATTTTATTTACAAAATCAGCTTTCCTGCTCGATGTTATAGGAAGAAAAATAATAATTCCGGGCTTTTACGAAAGATTGTTGGAACAGTGTATTTCACAAATATATTGCAAATAAAAAATTGTGTGCTAAATGAAATAAAAAAAATCTTTCAAATTTTAGACAGCAATGTAAATATTTGATGTTTACTCCTAATGCCGTTTGTAATAGAGACAATTGTAGAGATTCCAATGCCAGTAATATTAAGTCGACTGCATACTCGTAAGCACTGAGCTTAAAATTGGAGACTTCGATGATGGTCTGCAAAAGGCTGAGATATCTTCTCTATTCGACAACAATCTAAGGAACGGGAGTTCATTATGAAAGTAACGATGTAACTGATTGTGTCATTAAGTGCAGCCTAATTTTTATGAAATATGAAATCTTCTCAATCATCTTGCAATGAAGGAAATATTAATTGTAAAATATCAAGTAAGACATACCCATAGTACCAATAGGTAAATACTTTACTTATTCTAAAACCCAAACTGGTTTCTGTTATGAACTCGACATTTTGAAAATGGATGTCGTGTCTGCTACACAATGTATCAAAGGAAAATTTGCACCCACGAAATAAAAAAAAATTTAAGTCGTTTTCTTTTGTTGCATGAAAATCAATAACATGTGTGTGTAAGAAATTTTATGTGGAAATATATTTTAATCGCCAAAGAGGGCGTAAATCTTTCATGATGTATATATACTTCTTGTTCTTGGATCTGGCATCCGCCAGTTGAATGTGTGTTAGACTTGAATAAACTTGGCAGTTTAGAAACCTGATTTGTAGTGTTCATGTATCTTGATGTTATGTGTGATTCGAATTAGTGTTTTTTGAACTAAGATATCTTGCAATTCTTGACAGTTAATATAATATTTTATACTTTTGGCGCCCAACAGTTGCGCACGAACAATTTTTTATTTAGAATGCGGTGGTTTTCGTGTTACTGAAAAATTATTCCTTTGCACTGAACGTGGCGGGATTAACGTTCGGAATACGTGTGAATGTGTTTCACCAGGAAAGTAAGTTACCAAATTTGAATTATACCATTTGAAGCCTGCACCAGGTAAGAGAATAAAAATTACTTTTGTTGTTATTATGGCAGACGATATTATTAAATTGAAATCTGCTAGAAAAGTCCTGAGGCAAGCTATTTCTAGAATAATAAATGTTGTAGAACCTGAAATTAAAAAAGACATTTTGGATAAGAATATGGTAGAATAAAATGTGTTTTTACTTACTTCTAAACAGTCTGCGTTAAAAGAAATTAATGAAAAAATATTGGATTGTTTTAAAGGGGATGAGTCTGAAATTGAGAAAGAATGTAATACTGTGTTAGAGTATGATGAAAAAATAAGTTTATGTATTTTTAGGGCTAAAAAGAAACTTAATTTAAATTCTCAGATAGTGAGCATTGAAAGTGCATCGCCTGGTAACCATACTGCTGCCGTAAAGGTCGAAAACAAAACTAACATTCGATTACCTGAAATTTCAATTCCTAAATATTATGGTGATCCTAGTTTATTTTTGGAATTTTATAATTCCTTTGAAAATGCTATTGGTAATAATAATGAGTTAACAAAGGCCGAGAATTTTACCTATCTTAAATCCTTACTTGCAGGACCTGCTTTAAGTGCAGTATCCGGGTTTGCACTATCTAATGAAAATTATGACGCTTCTATAAGTTTAATTAAAGAAAGATTTGGACGAACAGATTTGGTAATATCTTCGCACATGAATAAACTCTTGAATCCTGAACCGGTTAGAAGTTCGTCCAATGTGAAAGCACTAAGAACACTATACGATTCCTGCGAAATCAATATAAGAAGCTTAAATTCATTGGGTATTGTGTTGGAAGCTTACGGAACCTGTTATAGGACCTGTTATTTTAAAGCTTTTACCAGACGATATGAATCTGAAGTTTAATAGAAAAAGAAACTCTAAACAGCAATATAGCCTAACAGAACTTCTCGAATTCATTAGATTGGAAGTTGAGAGTCGGGAAGCTTCTAATTTAATAATAAACTCAAAGAAAAGAGACACAAATTACGGTGTTAAACAGAATAAAAATAATTACTTAAAAGGGGAAAGTGTTCCTACTGCTTCAGCGTTAGCCACAGTGACTAAACCGTATTGTTTCTATTGTAATCAAAATACACATGATGTAGGAAAATGTGAGAAACCAAATGAGCAAAAAAGAGCAATATTAAAATACCATGGACGTTGTTACAGATGTTTTAAGAGAGGTCATGTAGCTTCCAGATGTAAAATGAAACTTCAACCTTGTGAGTTGTGTAATGGTTTAAATCATAATAAGCTATTTTGTAAAAATATTCTTCCTAAATTGGAAGCAGTTTCAGATGTTAAACAGAAAGTAGTTACAGTATCAGATTCTAAGCAGAATGTAGTTGCATCTCTGTCGTTTAACTCTCAGACTGTTTCTGAAACTGCTGATAAAGGTGTATATTTACAAACATGAACTGTTAACGCTTCAGATACAGATAATACTAGAAGCCAAATAGTAAAAATCTTAATTGATGGTGGATCACAGAGGTCATTTATTAGATCTGATTTGGCTAAAGAACTAAAATTAAGGACTGTTGGAAGGACTGAAGGAAAGAAAGGTTATATATTTATTCATTTGGGTATAGCCAAGGTAGACTAATAGAATATAAGGTACTTACGTATTAACGCAACCAGGCCAAAATTCGCATAAATCGCCAAATTTGGCGACCCTACTTACGGCAACCCTAGGTGTGTGAAAATAGACGAAAGTTTATTTGTAAAAAGAAAAAATAACACTGGGCGTATAGTACCACAGCAATGGGTTTTCGGCGGAATTTGCCGAGAAAAGAAAGAGACTTTTTTGGTTACTGTACCTAACAGAAGCGCCGTTACCCTCATGGAAAAAATTTGCGAAAATATCAAGGAAGGAAGCATCATTTATTCGGATTGCTGGAAAGGATACAATACAAGTGAGTTCGAAAATGCTGGATTTCTGCATGGAACTGTTAATCACAAATATAACTTTGTGGATCCCAACACGGGCGTTCACACACAACATGTAGAGCGCATGTAGGGCGCAGCCAAATGGCGCAACAAAAAACAGAGAGGAACAGCCCGTCATCATCTTGACTCATAGCTTATCGAATTTATATGGCGCCAAGCTCAAGCTGTCAATGGTGAAGACGGTTTTCAATCAGTGCTAAAAGCAATAGCCAAAAGACTTCCGCCGAAAAAATAATTTTGCAACTTATTAAAATTCGAAACCGGAAGGGTTTAGTTGTTATTTTATATTTTAAAACAAAATAATATAAAAAATTGTATTAAAAATTATCTGTAATTAATAAATGTACATTTTCTTTCTATTCATACTTTTTTACTCAAACTTACAAATCGCGCCAACCTGGTTGCGATAATACGTAAGTACCGAATATAATGTTGTTCAAATTACCATGAAAAGTATGCATTTCCGTAATGACTCAATCACTATTGAAGCTCTTGTTACAGATACAATTTCTGGAGCGATCATAAAAATTCCCTCCAAAAACATTTTAGAAATATTAAAATCAGAAAATCTAAAATTAGCCGATAGTGGTGAAGCAGCTGAAATAAAAATATTGTTAGGATCTGATTCACGTTGGGAAGTGCAAACAGGCGAAAAGAAAAGAGTAACTAATAAATTATTTGCGGTGTCTTCTATATTTGGTTGGTCCTTAGTTGGATCTTTAGAAGGTGATCAGTCTAGTGCCTGTATTTTTACAACTGGTGCTTCTCATTACTTGAAGAAAGATAATAATTCAGTTAATGACTGTTTGCGAAGGTTTTGGACTCTGGACCATTTGGGATTAGAGGAGAACGAGAATCCTGACGATAAATCAGTCATTGAGAAATTTGAAAAAGAATCGCATTTTACTAATGGTAGATATGTAGCTCGTTTGTTATGGAAATCACATCATGAAACTTGGGTAATAATTTAGAAAATTGCAAGCGACGTCTAGTATCTTTGGTTAATAAACTAAAAAGTGATGAATGGCTTAGGGCGAATTATGATAGCATAATAAACGAACAGTTAAAAAATGAAATAATTGAAGAGTGCGAAATTGAAAGTTGTGATAGTAGTAAAATGTATTACATGCCACATTCTCCAGTTGTAAGAAACAATGTATCAAAAACTAAAGTCCGTATCGTGTTTGACGCATCTTCGAAGTGTAATGGGGTATCTCTGAACAATTGTTTGATGCCTGGCCCAAATTTGAATCCTTCTGTTTTGGACTTGATATTGCGGTTCAGACAATACAAACATGCGTTCTCAGCAGACATTGAAAAGGCCTTTCTCCAGATTGGAATCTCTGAAATTGATAGAGATGTATTACGGTTTTTATACTTTGATAATAATTACAATTTGAAACATTATAGAATGACTCACGTTCCTTTCGGTGTATCATGTAGCCCTTTCATTCTGGCATGCACTATAAAAAAGCATATAAAGAAAATAGAGTTAGAAAATCCAGATATTTTTAAGATGTTGAACTGTTCGATCTACGCAGATGATGTTTTTTAGGGTGCAGATTCTGTGGAACAGGGTTTTAAGTTATTGCGTGCTTAAAGATGCCGGAATGAATTTGCGTCAGTTTAATACAAATTCCGAGAAACTAAAGAAACTTTGGGATGATTGTGGAATAATTAAATCAGAAAATGAACTAAATAGTTCTTTAAAAGTATTAGGGCTTAACTGGTGTACGAGTAAAGATGTAATTTCCTTGAACATAGACAACTTGTGCGAAACATTAAATAGTTGTAGAAAAACCACAAAAAGAAATGTATTAAAGGTGGCTGCTACTATTTTCGATCCAGTAGGTTTCTTGGCGCCATTTGTATTACGTGCAAAATTGATAATGCAAAACCTTTGGCAGTTGGGTTTAGAATTTGACGATGAAGTTCCAACTGAATGTAAGCAGTTGTGGTCCGAGTGGAGCGGTGAAATTGAAAAGTTAAAGAAATTTTAAATTTCTCGAGAATATTTCCCCGGTAAATTGAATCAAAATAAGGATACTGAACTTCATTTATTTTGTGATGCATCTATTAAAGCGTATGGTTCAGTTGCATATTTTAGGTCAGTTGAAGAAGGACAGGTAGCATTTATTATGGCAAAATCTAGAATTGCGCCAATAAAACAAAAACTCACACTTCCAAGGTTAGAGTTGCTAGGAGCATTAACATCAGCAAGACTTGCTAAACATTTAAAAGAGCTGTTTTCAATTCATGAAGAAAATATTTATCTGTGGACTGACAGTATGATAGTGGTTCACTGGATTCATAGTGCTCCTGAACGATGGAAAATGTTTGTAAAAAATCGAGTATCTGAAATACAATCATTAACATGCCCAAATAACTGGAGACATTGTAATGGGAAGTCCAATCCAGCGGACATTTTATCTCGAGGATGTTCAGCCGAATATTTGTTGTCTTCAAGATTATGGCAGTCTGGGCCAGACTGGTTAGTTGAATCAGTGAGTGCTTGGTCTAGTAAATTTATTGTGACAACGGAGTTTTCTGATGCTGAATTAGAGCGCAAAAAGTGTATAAATGATACGACAATACTACCGTCTATTGCAGAAAAATCTAATTCTCTGTTGAATCTTGAAAATTATAGTAAATTAATTAGAGCTATTAGAGTGACTGCATGGATATTTAGGTTTATTCACAATCTGAAAAACAAAACATACAAGAAAACCCGATCCTTGATAGCAGAAGAACTTTTTGCCACAGAATTATATTTGATAAAAGAAGTTCAATATGAACATTTTTCTGATGAAATTAATAGTTTAAAGTCGGGACAGTTGATTTCAAAACACTCAAACATTTATGAACTAAATCCTTTTCTAAGTGAGGAAAGAGTTTTGTTAGTAGGAGGAAGACTACAAAAATCAACTTTAAGTTTTCATGAAAAGCATCCTATAATTATACCTTCAAAAACTCATTTTACAGATCTTCTGGTACGTGATGCACATGAACGAGTTCTTCATACAGGTGTAGCTAGTACTCTCATATTCCTCCGTGAAAAGTATTGGATAATTAGATCCAGACAAAATGTGAAACGTGTTATAAGAAACTATGTACTGTGTCAGCGTTATAACTCCTGACCAATGCGAGTCATAGCATCATTACCTCCATCTAGAATTGAAAAAGCAAACCCTTTTGATGTTATAGGACTAGATTATGCAGGTCCACCTTTTCGTGAAAATGAAGATACGAAGTATTATATCCTATTATTTACCTGCGCAGTAACTAGAGGCATTCATCATGAACTAACAAAAGATCTCACAACTAAATCTTTCCTACTTGCTTTTCGTCGATTCATATCAAGAAGAGGGTTGTGCTCTCTAATATACTCAGATAACGCGCGTACATTCAAGGCAGCTGATGCAGAGCTCAAAAAGATGTGGCAGGTATTAAGCCATCCCGATGTAAAGAATTATTATGCAGCAAAGGGATTCAATGGAGGTATATCATTGAAAGAGGTGCCTGGTGGGCCGGATTTTACGAGAGACTTGTGCGATCCGTCAAAACAATATTAAGAAAAATTCTTGGTAGAACATCACTGCTACCTGAAGAATTGGAAACTGTACTGACTGAAATTGAAGCGGTGATAAATCGTCGACCCTTGACTTACGTCCAAGATAATGAGCCAAGTTATGTCACCTGTTCATTTTCTGCTAGGGCAGAAACTTGCTAATTTGCATCCTGTCAAATACACTCATGAAGTGTGCAGTACTAAAGAAATTCTTTTAAAACTGCATCTATATCGTGAAAAATTGTTAAATAACTTTTGGAAAATCTTTTATAAAGATTATTTGTTGAATCTGAAATCTGCAAATTGTGTGAACAATCACCGTGCAAAACACGACTTAAGTGTGAACGATATCGTGATTTAACAGGATGAACATTTACCACGTAACATGTGGAGATTAGGAAAGGTTCTCAAAATATTTACCGGTAAAGATGGACTAATTCGCAGTTGTGAAATAAAGACTGAAAAAGGCATTATAAAGAGACCTTTACAATTATTAGTTAAGTTAGAATGCTAAGAGTATTAATATTGTATGATAGTATATTTCTTACTGAAAATGTAATAGTAATGCTACTAATGTTGTATCTATTTTATTTAATTGCTATTTAAAGTACTGTATATTTAATATTTAAAGAAATGTATATATTAGAAAATTTTAAGGTTGTAGAAATGTATAAGTGTATTTAAAAATTTTAATTTAATTCTGAAAAAAAAAAAAGACAGGTTTCTTTTAATAATTCTAGTATTTTAGTTGAATTATGATAATCTTGATTTTGAAATCATTTGTTTAATATTATCTTGAGTCATATAAATTCTTGATTTAAATCCTGATGCTTGAATAGGAATGCTATGACAATAATTCTTGATGAAATTTACTTGATATTCTTGAAACATATGGTAAGTTTTACATGTTCTTGATATTTCTGTGACATTTCTTGATTACAAAAACTTGAATTTGTATTGAAATGCATAATGATTCTTTAAAATAATTCTTGAAAATGTTGATGTAACACTGATAATCTTGATTGTTCTGAACTACAGTTCAGCCGGGCCCAGTGTGTAAGAAATTTTATGTGGAAATATATTTTAATCGCCAAAGAGGGCGTAAATCTTTCATGATGTATATATACTTCTTGTTCTTGGATCTGGCATCCGCCAGTTGAATGTGTGTTAGACTTGAATAAACTTGGCAGTTTAGAAACCTGATTTGTAGTGTTCATGTATCTTGATGTTATGTGTGATTCGAATTAGTGTTTTTTGAACTAAGATATCTTGCAATTCTTGACAATTAATATAATATTTTATAGTGTGAGCTCAACTTAAAAACTATTAGATTTCGAACCCCAATGAATCATTTCTAATAATCCTATTAAACAGGTAATGGGAACAATAAGAAAGAATAAAACACTATGACAGTTCGTCAGTTTCCTGGAAGATCGGTTACCGAAAATACTGCACGTTTTCGATCGCTTTTCGCACGGGAAACAAGATTTTGCCAAAAAGGTTTCCCTTATCAATTTTGTTGAAGCTATTCGAATAGCGTAAATTCTGTGATGCTTGAAAGCATCGCTTCATAATAGTGACGTGTCATAAATGTGTCGGCATCTTTACGTAAGTCGGCCTGCATTCGAAAAGATAAACATTTTCACAAGAATGCTTGGCATAAACGTGCCTGCACCCTTATGGAGATTAGTTTATAAAACATTCTTCGCAAAGCAGCGGGCATCTTTATACTGGGGCAGCACTATGAAAATGAGGTTTAACTTCCTACTCTGTGAGTAGGGATATTAGGTTATTTCGAAGCAGGAGACATGAAAAATGTGCAATGACCTCGCCAGGATTCGAGCCAGTGACCTCTAAATAGGCGCCGAGTGTGGTGACCATTACGCCACAAAGGCATGCTAAGAAGGTGGGAAAAATACCTTAATAACCGAAATGAAAATTCTACTTGCATAGCAGCATCCTGGCATGAAGGTTCCCTCACCTTTATGAATGTTGCTCTTTAAAATTCGAACCCGGAACTTTGAAACCCGGAACTGATTCGAAACCCGGAGCATTCGAAACCGATTTGCTCCTCTTTTTTAGGCCTAAAAATTTCCATTTATGCAAATTTATATTAAGATACAATGCGTCTATTTTTTATTGTATGCTAATATGCTTAATATTAGAATTATTGTTAATCTATTCATTAAAAACATTGGCTAGAGTGTATTATGGTGAGGCAGATTTTCGTTGAAGATCTTTATAAAATGAGCATTAAGCAATAAAAATATGACTTTAGATACAGATGAGCGATAAAATTAGCACTCGATGAAAGATAAAATGAATAATATAATGAATTTCTTTAGTTTTATTTATCTGCTTTATTCTTTATATTTATGTGACATATTTCCAACTAAACAGAAAAGAAATGTTTTAAAAATACTGTCTCCTTCGAAATGCATAAATCTTTTGCTTAATGAAAGCAAATGTAAGGTTGAGTTTTTTATTTATTTTAAATAAATGTAGTACAAAAGTATATCCATAAAACAGCAATAAGATTCCTTAACGTGAAGGCTCATGAAGAACCATCTTGGACAAACCAATCAATTAGAATAAACTCATCGTATTTTATGATTAAGTTGAAATTACCAGGAGCTTACTGGCTTCGGATAGGGCAGCTAATAAACTCACACGTTCATGAAGAGAAGCTCTGGATTCGAGTCCCAGCGCAGAATGAACTCCTTGGAATGTTATATTCTTATTTATTAGGAATCGTGCCTAAAAATTTATCAATTACTGTCTGACATGAATATAATATATATTTTTTTCTTTTTTTATGGTCTGAAAATTGAATTATCATTAGTGGATGTTTAAAACTGCTCACGTGTAGAAAATCAATCGAAAATAATTTATAAATATGTATATATTTCTTTTATCCAGGGAATCGTGTGATGTCTTCTTATGGATTATCGCCTAAACTCTCTGGTTACAGTTTTGATTACGATCCGGATCTCAATCCAGCCATCATCAACTCGTTTGCTGCTGCTACTAACAGATTTGGTCATACGATAGTTCAAGTAGGTTACGTATTCATGTATCTTTGATTTAATTATCATAATTTAACCGCATGTCTTAATCAGATGTGCCAGCTTTCCCGACTTTCGAACAAATGTCAGCCGATTTACAATTTACTTCTCCTGACCTTCTGTTATGCATAAAAATTTCTCATTATTTTTATATAATTTGAACTAATATTTCGTATTTGCACTTCAGCACGTAATATCTAGGATCTGAAATCTCTTGGTTTCTGTAGAATACATATGAGAGAAAAACCAAGGCCTATTTAATTACTGAAAAATATGGCGCGCCACTGATGTTTTTAAAAGCGTCATGTTTCAGTTCTCCGATGAATCGCTACAAATCTGGTGTATATTAGCAACGAACACAAAGCCAGATCTAGGCTGTTCTTTGCATTTCTCTCGCCGCTAAACAGTGTGTGTTCCAGAAATGCTTCCAGAAATGAATTAAGAGTTTTAAACCTTCTGCCTTAGTTATGTTTGTAAAAGAAATAAAATACATATATTTTTCAAAAATCGGATTCGTCCCCATGTACGTTTTCCGATTTTGTTCGGGGGAACGATCGACGTTTTTAAACATGTTCATTACTAAATGTTTTTCTTTCAGTACATTTTTGTCATTAAATAATTGTTTTTGTCCTGAGGAAAATTCTGATTTCTTAAATAAATCTGACACGTTTGTTTATGGTAGGCTGGAATTTCCAAGTAACTTTGTTATGTATTTATTTGAAATCATTTTGTGTTGAATTGGGTAGAAAGATATAAATACGCAATTTTTATTCTTCAGCTCTGTTTCTTTAATTCTGAGGATCTTAGGCTAGATACTTACCATTATTTATATTTCATTGTAATGAAACTTAAAAGCATGGATTTGAACCAATAACTGCGTATATAAATAACAATAACTAAAGAATTTATTAGTATTTGTATCATGGCGGAAGAATACTGCTAAAGCCAGGTATTTGTTTTTACTTCCATGAACTTTTATTAACATTGAGCATTATTTTTGTTGAAATGTATGCATGATATATGGACAGTTATTGTCACTTTACAAACTCAAAAATGAAACAGCAATAAATACTTAATAATATCCAGCCGGTTCAGAAGTATGTTTTTACCTTTTATGAACATTGACCTATAAAGGAAATATGTAAGTTCAATAACCAAAGCCCAAACTATGGGCTGTAAGCTGCATTATTAGTCATTTGCCTATATTTTTTCTCTCATTTTTCTTGCGCATGAGGTAATTCTTGTATGAAATTTGTTTATGCACTCAGTCGAACTTCTGGGAATTTTGAAACAGCTTTCATATTATGTTTGTTTTTCTCAATAGTTATTTGCATCAGCAGTTTTGTTATTTTGAGCCAAATCATTATTCAAATTGAATATGACATCTAGAGTTTTTTAAATTATATTTCAATTTTAGGATATAAACACACGCACACAGCAGACATAGTGAAAAATGCACACACATATATACCCCTGGCTGACAGTACATATTTTTCACTATTTTGAGAAGGGAGATTAGATTTTGTAAAAAATGTTAGTATAGTATTTTAAACTTGTTCGCTAGAGTAGTCAGAAAGGTCGAAAAGATCAGAACTCCTTAATTATTCTTGCTTAATGTTTTAATTAAGTCTAATTTAAGGATTAAACAATGCATAATTAATTTTTGGTTTGTCTTTCGTGTTTACAAAATTTTTTCAAAAATATATTGATACGATTGATTCAGGATAAGTTTGACTAATTCTTTGATTTATTCGCTAAAAGTTTTCTGTTACAATAGGTTTTTCAACTTCCAAGGTAATGTAATATTTTTCTAGTAAAAATGTTTTTATTTTGTCAAATTAATAAACCTTTTAGTCTAAGCTGCTTAAGCGCTTGAGTTCGTTATTTTATGTTCTAATTATAATTTAATAGGTGTTAATATATATACGATGACTGCGCTGAGAAACGATTGGCGACCTCAAAACTGGGTATTCTAGATTTTGTGTTCTTCCCACAAGTTCATCTGTTTTCCAAATTCGAAATCTTTCCACGTTATATAACTACCTAAAATTAACCAATCACAGCTTAGTTATACTTTATGCACCTACCTCGTATAAATAGCGTATAATATACCTCGTAAATATACTAACTGCATATTCTCTCTCTTTTTCGCCACTTCGCCTGCCTGCTGACAGCGTGTCGCTCAGCCTCTGTAGCTATTCGTCATTATTTAAGATGTAATTAGATACCTAAAATTATGGGGTTTTAGATCTAAAATTATGGGGCTTCGTCTCATTTACGAATTTATCGAAAAGAAAGATTAAAAAGTATGATTGTTGAAAGCAAAGTTTATCAATAGAAATTTTTAAGGATGAATACTTTATTCAACTTCTTGAAATTAAAATTCATTTTTATAGCACTGCCATAATGAATTAACAAATGAATCAATTAGATTAAATGAATTCAATGATGAAATATCTGCAATACGATTACAGCTGTCGAAGACTATTGAATATTCTTAAATACCTAATTAATTTGTATACTTCTTAACAAGGATAAAGTGGAAAACATTTCATAACTTAAAACTGTTTAGCTTAATTAAACTTTTACATACTGTGTGATCCCCTCATCATCTTTGATTAGAGCCAATTGATTTAACTCTGTTATATACTACTAGAAAGCCCGGCGTTCTAGATATTATAAATTGCAATTAAAATGATTTGTGCAAAGGTGACTGCTAATTTAAACTGAATTACCCAGGGCAGGCGGCAAGGTAAGAAAATGCCAACACGCTTAAGCGTTTGGCCCTGAGACTTATGGATGGTCATAGGAAAGGCAAGTTTTATAGGAAATTGTCTACGTCTCAACTGAAACGGCAACCCTGTGCCGTGGCAACTTCACCCCATTGGCTAGTACAGTTACGCAAGCAACCAATAAACTATCGCCGGCAAACAGGCACTTAAGCCGCATATTGTTGCGTGCGTACGGGTTCGTTATGAAATGAATGCACAAGTCCGAGGAAAAATGAACAAAAATTTATTATTATCACAACAAAAATGCTTAAATTTTCTCAAATTATCATGCAGTATTACAATATCTCACGGTAGTTATCTTTTAACTACTCAAATATCCAATAGAACGTAATTCAAAACAGCTAAAGAACGCTAATCCGCGAATTCGCTACAATCAACAAGAGCAGTTTTCTAAACAACAACAAACTAAGCAACTACTACAAACTGAGATGTTTTCCTCCTTTTATAAGATTTTAAAATCACGCGCTAGAATTTTCCAGCACTTTCTTGAAATCAAAAAGAGATATTTATTTATTTAACGCACGCGCTCTTGTATTTTTAATTTTTCCGGCTTAGCTTTCTTTTAATATTCGTCACGCGCTGCACTGCGCGAGAAATAAAACCATTTAATTTATAATTGAACTAACATTAGCTTTTTAAATACCAAATTCGTAACACTGCCCCCTTCCCAAAGACTGCACGTCCCGGGCAGTACAATCCCTGGACAGGAAGCTAAACTTACAACTGTGGCATAAATGCAACTGAGGCATAAACATTACATTACAATATCAAACAATATAAACAATAAATGCAATAACTAACTTAAACAAATCAAATGCTATCAAATACTAAATACAAAACAAATACTAAATACAAATCAAATACTAAATGCAAATCAAATACTAAATACAAATCAAATACTAAATGCAAATCAAATACTAAATACAAATCAAATCAAATACACATTTATAAACAAAAAGGACCATGGTCTGATACTATTTATAATTATTTACATTACGTACTATGGCCATAGTAATAAGCTAACCTGTCGTAATGAACGACTTTAGGTTTAGAGTTCGAAGACTTACGAATCCGAACCACGACGTCATTCAGCCTGTTAGGACTGTGTACGGCCCATCCCAAGGTGACTGTAATTTCGGACAAAGTCCTTTCCGTCGAGTCGGATTCCACAACCACACCTTGTCTCCATCGTGGAATTGATGTTCAGTAGCTCTTGTGTCGTAGCGGGTCTTCATCTTCTCCGTCGCCAAGTTGACTCGCTCTCGTGCAAAATTGTGCATCACTTCAAACCGGGCCTGGAGATCTTGAATATATTCCTCAGACGATGAAGGAGCATCCGGAGGGCGGCCAAACAATAGATCACAAGGCAGACGAAGGTCACGACCGAAGAGCATCTGTGATGGAGAATAGCCGGTAGTCTCGTGGACAGCACTGCGGTAAGCCAGTAAAAACAGCGATAATTTCTTGTCCCAGTCCTGCTGGTTTCTGGAAACCACTAATGAGAGGTTATTAAGGATGGTTCGATTGAACCTCTCTACCATGCCGTCCGACTGGGGATGTAATGGCGTCGTTTGGGTCTTGTCAATGCCGAGTAGTTTGCATAGTTCTTTGATTACTACCGAGGTAAAATTCCTTCCCTGATCGGAATGTAACTAAAGAGGCACTCCGAACCTGGAAATCCTGTGCTGTATCATCACCTCAGCTACTGTAACAGCCTCTTGATCAGGAATAGGATACGCTTCAGGCCACTTGGTGAAGTAATCAACGACAACGAGTATGTATTTGTTGCCATCAGCAGTTCGTGGCAGAGGTCCCAGGATGTCAAAGGCGATACGTTCAAAAGGCGCCCCTACGTTGTAACTTTGCAGGTTGCCTCGGCTGCGTCTCTTCGGTCCTTTCCGACCTGCACAGGCATCGCAAGATCGGCACAACTTTTGCACGTCATCCTTTGCATTATTCCAGTAAAAGCGCTCACGAACTCTCTGTAAGGTCTTCATTATTCCAAAGTGACCTCCCGTAGGGCTGTTATGTAGTTCTTTAAGGACATCAGGAATGCGGGATCTTGGAAGTATCAGCTGCCATCGGAACGTCTTCCCATCATCCGATTCGAATTTCCGGTATAAGACGCCGTTTCGAATGTGAAGTGAATCCCAGTGTGCCCAATATTGTTTGGTTGTAGGACTACACATAGAAATGTCCTGCCAGGTAGGTTTTCTGTTTGACGACTCCATTAAATCAATTATGGGTTTAATGTCGCGGTCTTCCAGCTGGTGTTTCCTGACTTCATCATCACTCCACGGTTCTCGATCAGCCGATGTTGATGCTGTAACTTGTCTTGCGACCGGAGTCAGCAGCTCGTATTTCGCTTCCACCCTGGAACAATATCGGCAGTTTTCTTGGCAAGGTCTTCTAGACAGGGCGTCGGCGTTTCCGTGTGATGATCCCTTACGATGACGGATAGTGATGTCATATTCTTGGAGTCTCTGTATCCACCTGGCTATTTGACCCTCAGGATTTTTGAAATTTAAAAGCCAGGCCAATGAGGCATGGTCCGTGCGGAGGAGGAATTTTCTCCCGTATAGATAATGATGGAAATGTTCTACAGCTTTGACTATGGCGAGCAACTCTTTCCTTGTGACACAGTAATTCCTCTCCGGCTTAGACAGGCACTTGCTCCAGTAAGCTACTACACGTTCTTGGCCGTCTATTTCTTGGGACAAAACAGCACCGACACTTTCATTGCTCGCGTCGGTGTCGAGAATAAATGGTCTGTCGAGCTGAGGATACGTCAGGATTGGAGCAGATGTTAAAGCCTCCTTTAAGTTGTTAAATGCATCCTCGCATTCTTTTGTCCACAAGAACTTTTGGTTGCTCTCTGTCAGCTTGTGAAGGGGTCTTGCGATGGAAGAAAAGTCCTTCACGAATCTCCTATAGTAGGTGCAAAGCCCTAGGAAGCTTCTCAGCTGATGGACATTTTCGGGACGTTTCCAGGATTTAACTGCTGATACCTTTTCAGGATCCGTGCGCACACCTTCTGCAGAGATGACATGTCCCAGGTAAGTCACTTCCTTTCGGAACAATTTGCATTTAGGAGGACTCAGCTTCAGATTGGCCTCTTTCAGTTTCTGAAGCACCTTTCTAAGATTTTCTAGATGCTCTTCAAAACTCTTTCCGACGATGATGATATCGTCCAGGTATATCAGACAGGCTTCGTAAGAAAGGCCTTTCAAAACAGTCTCCATAAGACGTTCGAATGTTGCCGGCGCATTACACAGTCCAAAGGGCATCACTTTGAACTGCCAAAGTCCTTGTCCCGTAGTAAATGCCGTCTTTTCTCGGTCATCAGGATGGATTTCTACCTGCCAATACCCACTCTTTAAATCAAGTGTTGAGAACCACTTGCTTCCAGAAAGAGTGTCTAGAATGTCATCAATTCTAGGAAGAGGGTAACTGTCTTTCTTCGTAACCTCATTCAACCGGCGATAGTCAACGCAAAATATTGTTGAGCCGTCTTTCTTTCTGACGAGAACGATGGGAGATGCCCATGGACTCGCTGAAGGCTCGATGACATCGCCTTCTTCCATATCTTTTAACAGTGTTCGCACCTCTTCCTGTTTAGCAAACGGTAGACGTCTTGGATGTTGCTTGATCGGGGGATGATCGCCAGTATCTATTCTATGTTGTGTCAAACTAGTTCGACCCACGCCAGAAGACGAGCGGGAGAAAACAACTTGAAGATCTTTAATGACGCGATCGGCAGCATTTTTCTCTTTATCGTTTAATTGTGCATTCTGCAATAACTCCGATGTAATGCTCTCTGAGGACACGGATTCTGGGATGTTACTCTTTTTTTCAACGCTGGTTACTGGAGTACATGTTGCAACCACTTCACCTTTCTTAATAACTCTCGACTTTTCAGTTACATTGGCGACTCTCACCGGGATAACCGTTCTGGATAGGTCGACGAGTGTTGAGGCTACTAATACTCCTTTTGGGATATTACAGTTATTGGGATATTATATGATGCCGTAGCGGAAATTTCTATTTTCGGCTATGGATCCAGGAAGTAAAATTTCTGTTCTTGCCGGTATTGTAATATAGTCTTGTGCTATGATTTTATGGACAGATTTAACTTCTTCATCATTAACGAGAAATAACGCTATGTCCTCAGATGTAGAATGCAATTCGTTATTTTTAAAATCCAAGGAAAAATTGTATTTCCTTAGAAAGTCCAATCCGAGTATGCAAGAATCAGTGATCTCTGCTACATATGCCGTGTGATGGTAAGCGGCACTTCCAAATGTGATGTTAACATTTACTTTTCCGTCGATGTCGATCTTCTCACCGGACACAGTCTGGAGGGTAACGCAGGGCGGCGTCCAGATAAGTTTGTTTCCTAGTTGTTGAGCCAAATCTTTTCGGATGATGGTGACGTTGGCTCCTGTATCTATAGTCATATTGCACGGAACTCCATTAATATGTCCTATTATGAAAAGTCCATTACTGCCGCCTCTCACTGCAGAAATCTGAAGCGCTTTAAACGGGGGCTTTTCATTATCTGGCAACCTCCGCCCCGCGAGATGGCCACTAATTAGTTTCCCTGCTGCTTGTTAGAAGCGGTCTTAACATCAGTACCCTGGGGTGTTTTGCAGTTTCGTCGTATGTGTCCTTCAGCACCGCAGTTCCAGCACTTAACGGTCGGTTTCTTCTCACCAATATTCCGTCTCAAGGCGTTCAGTTGTCTAGTTAAATCGTCAAGTCGAGCGGTGACTTGATCCCCTGGCTCTTGGACTTGAGCAGCTCTGACTGGGTGGCGGTCTCGACGAGTGGCTTGCTGGGCTGCCTCAAATTTCATGGCGTACACTAGAGCACTTTTTAAATCTTTTACATCCGCCATTCGTAGAGCTTTCTGTATTTCGGTATCTCGGATGCCGTCGATAAAGTATTGCAAGGACAGGATTTCCCTTGTTTCTGTCGGGCATTCCGAAAAGGCGAGATGGGACAGCCTTTCAACATCCGCGGCGAGCTCCTGAAGTGTTTCGGTAGGCTTCTGTTGACGAGATTTTAATTGGAGCCTGCTGTAGTCTTTTAAACACTTCTCCCCAAAGCGCAACTCCAAGGCGCCGGACAGAGCTTCGAAATCTAACCTTTTGTTTTCGGGAAGAGTCTGAAGGATATCCGCTGCGTCGGCTCTTAGAGAAGCGGCGAGATGACAGGCCTTAGCTTGGGAATCCCATCCATTCGCATCCGCCACGATAGAAAATTGTGTCTTATACACCTGCCAGGAGGTCTTCCCATCATATGTGGATAGCTTCAGAGGTGGACGAGCAGGCATTGGTAAGAATTTAAAATCATCACTCCTGCTCCCTGCCAACGCTACGAATTTCTTTAAAGTATCCATTTCTTTGGCAACTGCAGAAACTCTCTCATCAATTTGTTGTTCGATTTGGTGTTGAACGGCACAAACTCTTCCTTCAATTCGTTCCTCCACAGCAGAAACTCTCCCTTCTATATGTTCTTTTACAGAAGAAACTCTTTCTTCTATTTCTTCTTTCACCGAAGAAACTCTTTCTTCAATATGTCCAACTTTATTTTCAACTGCGTCAATTCTGCCTTCCATAGCTTCAAATTTATTTTCTATTATGCAAGTAATTTCTCTTTTCATATCTTCTTGACCAGCTTGAACGGCTTTCATTTCGTCCTTAACGGATTCCTGGCCCAATTTCATTTCTTCCTTAACGGATTCCTGGCCCAATTTCATTTCTTCCTTAACGGATTCATGGCCCAATTTCATTTCTTCCTTAACGGATTCCTGGCACAATTTCATTTCTGCTTTAACGGATCTAATCTCTGCTTTAACAGAGTCTTTCATCTCTTCTTTAAATGATGCTTGGCCAGCTTCCATCTTTTCTTGGAATGCAGCAAAAGCACTAATGAGCTGTCTCAATTGTTCTTCCATCGCTCTTGTTATTGGCATTCGAATCCCACTTCTGACACCCAAAATTGTTGCGTGCGTACGGGTTCGTTATGAAATGAATGCACAAGTCCGAGGAAAAATTTATTATTATCACAACAAAAGTGCTTAAATTTTCTCAAATTATCATGCAGTATTACAATATCTCACAGTAGTTATCTTTTACCTACTCAAATATCCAATAGAACGTAATTCAAAAC
The DNA here is from genome assembly GCF_044657685.1 of Stegodyphus dumicola. Lineage (NCBI taxonomy): Eukaryota > Metazoa > Arthropoda > Arachnida > Araneae > Eresidae > Stegodyphus > Stegodyphus dumicola. The sequence goes on from NC_140768.1 coordinate 182,550,129, forward strand.
AGCTAAAGAACGCTAATCCGCGAATTCGCTACAATCAACAAGAGCAGTTTTCTAAACAACAACAAACTAAGCAACTACTACAAACTGAGATGTTTTCCTCCTTTTATAAGATTTTAAAATCACGCGCTAGAATTTTCCAGCACTTTCTTGAAATCAAAAAGAGATATTTATTTATTTAACGCACGCGCTCTTGTATTTTTAATTTTTCCGGCTTAGCTTTCTTTTAATATTCGTCACGCGCTGCACTGCGCGAGAAATAAAACCATTTAATTTATAATTGAACTAACATTAGCTTTTTAAATACCAAATTCGTAACAATATATATATGGGGTGAAGTAACATCATCTCCTCAAACGGCTGGCTCCCGGGCTTGGATTCCACAGGTCGGTGGCACGCCATTTTGACAATTCGCGTCTTCTTGGGACTTTACTTAGCCGAGATATTAATTAACCCTTTGACGGTTATGGAAATGAGCAGTTTCCGTTTACTTAATTCGCGCAGCATTAGGAGTAAACAGTAGTCGAAAGTGGCAGCTGTTTTCCCCCGCCGTTCTTCCGAAAATGTCACCTTTCTCTGGCGATGCCGTAGATAGCTCGCCTTGCGCGTTTTAAAAATTTCATAAAGTATTTGTAGTACATAAATAACAGTTTTTACGTACTTTAAAATAATTATTAAACAGTAAATTATAAATGATTATAACCAATTATATAAATAATAATAGTTAATTATAAATATAAGACAAATATTAAATTGAAAGGACTAAATAAATACAACTAATGTAAAACTTTATGAAGCACAGTATAAATACAGTAATTACCTAAAAATCTTTTTGTGTGTGATATACTTTAAAACATGGAATTGCACATAATGGGGCATTACAGTCTTTGCAATACGTACGTGTTTCACGGCGAATTCTTTTTCCATTAGCATCATTTTTGCTGCAACATACCACACATCGTCTGTAGGTTCTTTCTAATAGAGAATTTCAGAAATATTTGTCACGCAAGCTTTCATGCCTACATCACCAGTAAAACTAAATCGGCTAGGAGCGTGAGAACTTGAATCAATTATACACCACTGTCGAACACTCGAAAAATCTTCCTCATCGTTTGAATCGTCTTCTGAACTTGAAATACTGTGAACAAAGTCTTCATCAGATTCAAAACTTGATAAGCTTTCTGTATCACAATCATAATCATCATCATACCTATCTAACTTTCGCTTTTGAGCCATTTTACTGTACAAACACCCTAAAAACCGCGTCAAAATACGTATAAAATGAACAAGGTCAAAAAAAAAAAAAAAAAAAAAATTCCAACTTCATTATGCAAAGAAATTCATGGAACTCGTACTGCCATCTGTAGACAGTAAAACTAACTAAATTTCGCGAGTAGCATTCCTTTGAAACACAATCAGTGCAGAATAATAATGGCGAACGAAGTTAGCTCGTCAGCGTGCATTGGGGAAATATTTCACTACGCGAGTAGTGCTCGTTACTAACCATTTAGGTCAAAATCTTGCTCCCGAGCGGAACTCGTTTGCGCGCATTATGAAGCACGATTCGATTGCGAGCTGAACTCGTTCATAACCATCAAAGGGTTAAAAACTAATTTTCCCCTACGTTTTCCCTACATTTTCCACTTTCTTTCTTGGGTTTTCCCTATTACAGGGATTTGGCTACGTGCCAAATTCTTTTTTCTCGAATATCTACGGAACGGCGCCGAGTTGAAATTCGAGACGCGTATCCTCGGATTCCAAAAATTCTCCGAGTCCATCGATACCGTTCTCATCTTCGTACGACTTTAGTCGGCCGAGATATTTATTAATAACTGCGGAAACCTTAATTTCCGCTCTCATTTTTCCGAGTGGCAACAATACACACACTTTAGCCGCTTATAAAGATTTTCATTTATCATTGCCACTTTTATTTCGTACAGTAAAATACGAGTTTGCCTATTAAACGAAATTCTATTATCTTATATTATCTTAATACACGCACACACACATATATATATATTTGAAAGAGAAACACGTTAACTTAAGCTTTAATAGTAAGTATGTTTGAGTTAGTAAAAAGTATACTTGGCAATGAATCTATAAAATAATTTTATAGAAACATAATAAAATGTTTCGCAGATGACTGATACACATTTCATTTCAATTTTAAATATGGCCTTTTCTAAAGAAAGTTGATGACGTTGTTAAAACGTTATTCACGAAGAACTGCCATACATTTCTAAATGTAATCTTGACTTTACCGGATCTTACGGAAGGTTAAAATATGCTTTTTATCGGTCAAAAGTAACAAATCAATCGCTATTGATAGAAAAATATTCGCAGTAAAATTTACTTCCACGAAAACATGCCCGGAAGCGTAATCTTTCAAATTTATGAAAATCTTTTGGACAGTGCAAAACTCAGCCATACAAGCTTAATCGTTACACTTCAACTCAAAACTAGGTAATGGCGTGAAGGTGGATAGTAAGATGAACTTCTTAGTTGAAATGCCCATTTAAAATCTGAAATAATGTACAGCGCATAACTTGAAGATTTTGCTAACTTGGGAAGAAATATATAACTAGTGTGCAGCCTCTAAGAATTCGTCATTGCATTTGTTCTATCAGTTCAAACAACAGAAAGTTTGCTAGTTCTTAAAGTCAAAAATTTTAACTATCCCTTAGATCCTGGGCTTCAATTTTTAGCTAGATCTATAAGCAGGTTCTGGGGGGGGGAGTGAATTTATCACAAAAACCATGCTTCTATTCAATATTCCGGGTATTTTCTGTGCGGCGGATAAACAGTAAGTTCGAAAAAGTTTCCGTTACTCTCTTCATCTAATTGAGAAGAGCTGCTTCTTAAGATTGGCTTAAGACAAGAAAGACTAGAACAGGTTAAGACAAGAACAACATTTAATTTTGAGTCCCTAAAGTAAGGGACTATTTTTGTTGAATCTCTCACCTAATAAGAAATAAAAACTAAAAAGGAGCTACCCCATAGTTTTCATTGACAGAAAGGAGTATTCAAACTTGACTAGTTCCTAATTACAGGATCTTTGACCTAAGGGTGACTAACAACTCAAAGACTTCCTAGAATGAAAACACTTTCGTCATCAATTCTAATCTCTCTAGAACTCAACACAAGTTCCAATATAGCTGCCGCGGTATGTATCTTTTCAATTGGTCAAATTATTTTATTAAAAGCCAAGAAGAAAGAGGATGACGTGAAAATTAAACTGTTCCAAATAATTGCCGAAAACTGAAATTTAAAATTTTAATAGAGTTCAACAGAAAAATTAAAATATCAGTATTAAAGTAAGTTAATCATTAAATGAAAGTACAGTTCGTAATATTTTTAATTGTGAAGGAAGACATTGTTTTTCCACAGATAACAAAATGTATAAAAATCTCGTTCTGAATAATCCAAAAATTTCTTCAGGAAAACAGAGGGTTCGTACGGTCCTTAAGAGTCCTTAAAAGGCCTTAGAGTTTTTTGAAATCGATTTTTGGTCCTTAAAAGTCCTTAATTTTGACCCAAATCAGCAGAAGGTTCTTAATTTTAATCATCTGAAATTTCTATATGTTTTTACGACTGCCATTTTGAGTGTGAATTAGCATTTTGGAGGAATATTTTTGGCGATTTACTGACGTGTATGGTTACCTTTTGAATGGGTTCATGGGTTATAATTTGTTTCTATTTCTAATATAAATGATGGGATACTCGAGGCTCTAAGCAAGAAGTGAAAGATAAGCATAGCGAAATTCATTTTTTTTCTAATACAAAACTCTTAAACAACTTTTCGCTTTTGGGGATGTGAATTCTTTTATTAAACGATTCTAAATTTGGCGACTTATCAACATTTTGGCGATTTTAAGATCGGTTTCTATTGAAAATTTTTAATTCCGAGGTCTGAGAATTTTTCGACGATTTTTTTTTTAAACATTGTAACACTGATAAATTTCATTAAAATAATGGTAATATATTGAAATTATATTAAAAAATAACATTAAAAAACATTTTAATTTTTCTCTGTCATATTATAAAGTTTCATTTTGGCAACTTATTATACAATATTTTGAATCTGAAAAATAAACAAGGTATAATTCGCTAAAGCACAATTTACGAAACAGCTCTTAGCAAAAACAAAATTAGCTATGTAATTAATTAAAAAGTCTTCTTTTTTAATTTTTTCATGGTAAGAATTTTTCTCATACAATTGTCTCAGAATATTTAGAATTCTCAGAGTATGCATCAGTTTTTCTCTATAAAATTAATTTTACCCTTTTTCCTTCCTTTTTTTCTTCGAAAATATTTCTGGCCTTTTGCTATTACAGAATTGGTAGGGATAATTTTTCTTTAGGATTTTAGACATTGCAGCTTGGAAAGTTTAGAAGGATTTGAAGGCAAGATTTATAGAGCTACGATTCTAGAAGATTCGAGAAATATGCGACAAAATTAAAAATGTCTCCATGGTATCAACATGTAATGGATGTATTTTACAGAAAGTTTGCAATGAATTTCTTACTTTTTGGAGAACGTCTGGAAGAACAATGAAAATATAATATTTGAATGTTTTACTTCTGATACTAGAATCTTAACGTGTTTTTCCCCTTTATTTTCTATGCTTTTCACTAGACACAAGCATGGAAAATATCAAGAATGCTTCTAATCTTATCACATAGGCAGGCATTTTTTTATTAATAAAGAAATAGAAAACTTGCAATTTAAAAGATTAATCTAATATGTCTTAATGCACCATACACATAGCTGGCACTAGGCATTTTCCCATTTGATGCAATCTCTGTAGATCCTAAATTCTGTTGCCTAGTGCCTTTCTAAATGCTTCCAGTGACAGTTCTAAATTCTAAAAGTTTTGCTATTTCTAGATTTTGTTGTTCGGTGTGTCATTAAATTCTAAAAATTCTGCCACTTCAGCTCTGTACCCGGCCTTTACCATATATATTTCATATTTCTTCTGAATATTCATATTACTAAAGAAATAAAATTAGCCGCTTTTCTGTACATTCTAAATGCATTTTGTGTTTTTTAGAATAACAGAAATCCTTAATTAAATCCAAAAAATCTAAAATGAAAAGGAAACGTGTTGAAGAAAGAAACTGAATGCATAAAGAAAATTATTCTTCAAAAATATGTGCAGTTTTTATTACGTAAATTACCCATCTATTTATGATTTCAGCGTTTACTATAATTTCCCCATTTCCTCATATGATAGAGTTACTGAGCCAGATCAAATTAAAATTAAATTGTGTAATCTTTGACCACTAATCCACATTTCTAGTTTGAATTTGTCTGTTCTCGTTTAATTACTTCACCGTGAGCTGTAATTGATTTTGTTAGCATCAGAACATACCTTTATGTTATGTTTTAAGATCTTTTTAAATAAGAGGCCTATTTAAACCTTTGTCTGATGTTGTAGTTACTTTGAGTCATAGCGATGATATGCTTCACGTCTGTCGGGAGTTTTGCACTATTTAACTTTTACCAGATCAAGTAAGCCCTCATAGGCACATTGTGGAGAGGTTGACAAGTTAGGAAATAAAGCACGCAGAAACTAGCAAGGTCATTGGTTTGCATATAGAGACAAATATGCATATGCTTAAAGAGAAAGAAATCGATATAAACTAACCAAAATGTCTGGGAAGGCTTCAAATTAAAATGACGTATAAATATTTTGTTGAGTGTTGTTGTTACAAAACATAAATGTTTTGTAGCTTTTAATGTGTAATTATCCTAATATCGTTTAAGAATCAATGTCATAAATTACATGTATTTTAAACTGTGAAATTTTATTAGATTGTGATTTTAATAGGGCTTTTTTAACATTAATATTATTAAAAAATAAAATTTAATATTGGCCATGTAAATCCATAATGACTAATGTTATTAAACTACCTAATTTAATTATTGATAACTAACTGTTTACCCTTAAAAATTATCACTACATATTAAAGTGAGTAATTGCTTTCATTAATACTCACTGTCACAAGATAAAATACAAAAATGTAAAAAATTCAAGTAAAACTTATTCTTTGCATCTAGTGAGACTTAAAATAATACAAAACAACTTATCACCGCTGGTGCTTTAACGGCTTATTGGAACCTTAAAGTATACTGACTGGGTTACAATCCCTGGAACTCAACACAAAGCTACGACACTAACTGCATCAAACAGAACCTGGCTGATTTTCAACACTTGCCAACCGTGCCTACATCAAGCCTTTCAGGTTTGCTAGAATCAGCAGGTCTCTCTCTAGAAAAGCAGCAGCGGTGACAACATTCAGTCTTTTGGTTATGAATCATGCTGATTATGATCGTACTTCTTATTTTAACTTATGCAGTTTGACATAAAATCTACCTGATGACGACACTGACAAATATGTGACAAAATGAGACATAAAAAAATCAACATAAAGCTAACTGTTAGTAAAACGTAAATATCACTTATCTGCTTTCAAATATGTACAACTATTACAAATGTAAAATATTTAATGCTACTTGATAAATTGCATAAAGTTTATTTTATTATCAAACTTATTAATAATTATGTATTCATGTTTAGTAATAATGCATACTACTTAGGAATCTATTTTATTTTTAGAATGGTATTACAAAGGCGAAATTCAGGCATAGATAATATTTTTAGTTGAATTTATTCAGTTCCCATTTGATCGTAGGTCCTTAATTTTTTCAACAATGGTCCTTAAAAATGTCCTTAAAAGTGCTTAATTTCCATGTGCAGAAATGTGTACGAACCCTGATAAACAGAATATGCTTCTTACTGCAGTTTCAGAAACCTTGTTAACTCATTGTGACTGTGTCCTGTTATGATCTTTACCCTCCTGATTACAGGTTTCTTCTAGGGGTAATCTTGTGCTTCCAAGATTAATTGCACTAATTTGCTTCATATACAATATAATTCAAATTCTCCTCCTTTTCCTCTAGCGTAATATCTATCAACACCACCTTACCAAACATTTATTCTATAATATATCATATTTAATATTCATCAAATTTATTTTCATGAGGCTAACTCCATTTGGTCTGCTATGTTTACTATATTTCTTCTTGGCATTATCATCTGAAAATCTGAAGCAAAATGGAATGATTATAATAAAATTTTGTAGCAACGAACAAATTCTAATTCTCATTATGTCTTTCTTTCTTCCTTTTTAATCTTACTGAAATTGCGATACACTTTTTTAACATTTTGATGTTTTCTATTTATGGCATTTTACGTCTCCCCTCAAAAAGTCCTGAATCAGAGTCCATCAGAGCTTCTAAAAGTGACTATTTAAAATTTTAGTTTGAAAGGTAAAGATGTAGTTTTTTAACTGTAAAAGTATAGTTTTGTGAGTTCACAATAATATGCATACTATTTCTTTAAGAAGAAAAGAGAATTAGTAGTATGATTTTAAATATAATATTTTTAAATTTTTAAAAATACTTCTTTGACTGCAATGTGAAATTTCAGGCTGCAGATTTTTCTTTGTTAATTGTTTTCTTTTCATTAATTACTTGAGTACATATATATAAGGGAGCAGAATCATGAAAAATGATTCAATAATGATTATAAATTGTGAGTGACTATATTTTATGGAAAGTGCGTTTCTCGAGCATATAATAGCAGTCTGTTTTATGTATTTATAATCAGAGTCTCTATTTGCAGAGCAGTGCTGAATTGTATTCATCTCAAGGCGGAAGGAGGGACAGAAATATTCATTTCAATTTCGATCCTTCTTTGCTCTACTCCAAAGGCAATTTCGATGCCTTGATCAGAGGCATAACGCAGCAACCTGCGCAAGCATTTGATGCCTATATTTCGAATTATGTAAGTAGACATTTTTGTTGCGTTTCATTTTCATTTACAGTTGAAAGCATTGCATATTATAAAATATATTTTTGAATTATTTTGTCCTCGAATTATTATTCAGATATTAAAAAACGTTTTGAATAACCTAAATTTTACTTTCAAATAGTATACCATATACTTATATCTTTTTTTTTTATTTGGATAATTTTACAAATAAAAATTCAGATCCTTTTGTGAAAAATAAGTTCTGGAAAAAGGTTTTTTTAAGTGGGGAGGATATCTGTTAATTTATTAGAGTAACGGGAGTAAACATTTCAGTTAAATCGCAACTATCTTCTTTGTTAAAATTTTCCATGATGTGTTATATTACAGGATAGCGCAAAAATCCCTAACATATGGGTATTTCATTGAAATGACAAGGAAAGTTAGTCCGTTTGAGTTACAAACTATACTGCATTACTTTCTGAATAAGCAACACGACCTTAATTCTGAACTTTGAAATTTATAGTTCTACTTCATTGGGTTATAATGTATGTCTCCCGCCTTCTTAGCATCCCTTTGTAGTGTCATGACCAGCAAACTCGGCGCGCATTCGAGAGGCGAAATGCTCGTTTTTCATGTCTTCTGCTTCGAAATAACCTAAAGTTTCTACAGTGGTGCCCGAACAGGGACTCGAACCTCGGACCTCTCGGATACGCCTCCAGTGTGTTGGCTATTACACCACGAAGGCATGCTAAGAAGACTGGAGAAATACCTTATATACTTCCTCTTGTAAAAGGCGACTGGGTATTAGGGAACCTAGTCGCCAAATCCTGGTGATGGAGAATCATCATCCACCACCGTTTTTTTAGTTCGGGTGCCACTGGAGAGACATTAAGTTATTTCGAAGCAGGAGACATGAAAAATGAGCAAAGCCCTCGCCGGGACTCGAATTTAGGATCTCTCGAATACGCGCCAAGTATTCTGACCATTACACCACGAAAACATGCTAAGAAGGCGGGAGAAATACCTTATAGAATAAAATTCATTATGGATGTAGAAAGGAATGCGGAGATATGATGCAATCAATTAGGGTTTACTTTCCACAAACTTTGTTTGTGGTTAAACAACGTGTGAGATGACATTAGGATTTGCTGCATATATGAGTCCTAAATTTTGGTTTTTTATTGTTTTTTGAATAGTAGTTTTACTTTTTGTTTTCTAAAATTATGCATAACATTTATCAAAATGATAATTCAATTATTTTTAATGAATTAAAAATTGTTCTTCTCTTTAAGAAATAGTCTATAGCAGTCCGAAGGCAGCGGAAAAAAGTGGGGAAAAAACAAAACAAAAAAAAAAAAAAAAAAAAAAAAAATAATTAAAAAGTTTTATTCTTTCTTCAGCTGACAATAATGAGATCGACTGAACCGAGAATATTAAGTTTTCTTCTCATAGACAAAGATATTCCCAGAATATTAAAGGTCCATTTAGCATCGAATTTTCAAAAAGGAATTTAATTCTTTTTGTTTTGTTTTTCGTATGAAATATTTTCTTTTATAGAACAAACCTGTATGTGGCTGATCTAATCACTCTTCCTACGATTTCAAGAATAATTGATACGTCACATTTGCCATATAAAATTTTCCAACACTTAACCGTAGATTTCTTGAAATTTCACAAACTATAAATGTGATGATTTCTCAGGATAAGCTTTGGTGAATGAAGTCTTTAATGTATTTATTCTTTGAATCGCTTTATAGCACTGATAAAGAGAATGGGGAAAATTTCTATTTTTAGGAACTTATCAATTAGATCTAGTAGATTAGTAGTTTTTTAACTTTATTTGCGTTTCTTTATGATAATACGTCATGATCTTAATCAAAATTTATTTATGGGGTAATTGCCTAGCATAAATTTGGATTATATGTCTATTATTTTTGTATTGTCGAAGAGAAAATGAACGTAGCAGACATCTTGCCCAAGTTTTAACTTCTTCAGGATTTTCAAGCCTTTTGTGGGCTTTGCTAGGCTTTAAGTTTTTAGTCTAAAGAGGCAATTTGCCCTGAAGGACTATTAATTTCGTTTTGGCATTTTGCGTTGGTTCACTATAAATGTCAGTTCACTTTTTAAACTGTATATTATCGCCCTGTGTTATATTTAAAGAAATTAAATAATGAATTAAATAATTAAATAAACTAAATAATCTCCATAAATACCGGGTGGCCATAATTAAACTGACAGTGCTCACAGTGTTCTGTAGCACGATCTATTTGCGAGAAGGACGCCACATTTTGTAGGAAGATTAAACAAGACAGGGAACGAAGGATTCCGCGAAAAAAAAAATAGTTCAAAAAATCACCGCTAGGGGAATATTTGGCGCTGTGGAATAAAAAATAGAGTGCAAATTAATACGGAATAAAATTACCTTTTATTATGGATATGCCTTATGGAATATGGATATGCCTTACAGTACGGTATGGAAAATCTTACGAAAGATTATCAACTTCTACTCGTACAAGATCAGCAGTGTACAGGAGTTACTGTACCCTGACCATGATAAGCGACTGACTTTTGCTCTCACCTTTCTTGCCAGAATGGAGGTGGATGATGCTTGGCCATGAAACATCTTATGGGGAGACGAGGCCCACTTTTACCTGAATGGAACTGTGAATACCCTGAACTGCCAAATTTGGGATGACAAATCACCACATGCAGTCACAGCAATTCCCTTACATTCACCAAAGGTAACTGTTTGGTGTGGGTTCACAGCGGAATTTATCGTAGGTCCATTCTTATATGAGAACTTTACCCCGACAGGACCGGAAACCTGTTCTGTTACCGGAGAGAAATATCGCCACATGTTGAACAGCTTTGTCATTCCGGCACTTCAGCAAAGACAATGCCTGAGGGAAATCATTTTCATGCAAGATGGAGCCCCTCCACACGTTGCTGTATGGGTGCAACAGATGCTACGATAGAAATTCACAACAGAAAGAGTCATTAGCCGCTACTTTCCAACTGCATGGCCACCTCGGTCAGCTGATCTTAGCCCATGCGACTTCTGGCTATGGGGTTACCTTAAGTCCAAGGTCTGTCAAGGAGTGGCCCAGGACCTGGCTACGTTGAAGGATAACATATCACGGACTGTACGAGAGATTCCTGCAGACATGTTACTTTCTGCTGTCGTGCATACTGCAATATGTGGTCCACAACAACGGCAGCCACATTGAACCTCATTTGAATGCAAAATAAAAGGTAATTTCCGTATTGATTTGCGTTTGTTAACACTATATTTTCTATTACACAGTGCCAAATATTTCCCTAGCGGTGACTTTTGGAACTAATTTTTTTTCGCAGAATCCTTCGTCCCCCGTCTTGTTTAATCTTCTTACAAAATGTCGCGTCATTCTAGCAAATAGATCGCGCTACAGAACACTGTGAGCACTGTCAGTTTAATTATGGCCACCCGTTATATGCATGTTTTTCACAATGGGATAAAACAACGGTGCCTAGAGCCATCAAATTTTGAAATTATTGACTTTATATTTTGTAACACTTTAACGAATTTTTCAATAACAAACTCAGCGATTTCAAAGGGAGCAATGGCAACACTGTACGAAATATAATTATCTCCAGCGTGCAAGACTGTGTATCGGAAATTCTAAAGATACGCTCACTTTAAAATTATTTTGCGATATTGCTGTTGAATTGAATTTTGTGGTTTAAGTGCAAAGAACATGATATTTAATAAATAAAGGTAACATAAACGTTCAAGAAACGCACCTTTGGGCGTAATGTAAAATCTGAAAGCTTTCAGATTTTTTTTATACATTTAAAAAAATTAAATTATTATTTTGGTGAACATTATGCACCGGCCTGCAAAGAAGAAAATAAAGGTTTTTTTTTAAAGATACAATGAGCAACGATGCAACGAGTATTCTAATAATTTAGCCTTCTTATATAATATTCCTACTAAAAAATCTAAGTTATTTCACGATTTTTGAAAGGTACTGAAAGTTAAGACACATGACTTAAGATCTGAACGCATGCCTATTGATTGCTAGCCTTGAATTGCGTTTCTGTTTAAGCCATCTCTGCCATCTGTTCCAGAAAAAGAAATCATGTGCGACTCATTGGGTCCAGAAGGTAGTTAAGGAGATCAATATTTCTAGACTAGGAATGTAGAAACTGACTACCCAGCTGAAAAATGCATCGTTGTTACTCTACCTATAGAGATGTTTACCTTTTTTCTAGGTTAAACTGTGATAAGAAATCATTGATAACGCAATTTCATTCTGGAAATTACTTTCATTATGTATTATTTTGAACAGTTGACGGATGATCTTTTTGGTACTTCGGGTCGCGGGCTGGATCTAATGGCACTGAACATCCAAAGAGGACGCGATCATGGTCTTCCTGGTTACAACGAATGGCGAGAATACTGTGGTCTACCCCGAGTGCGCAATTTCGAAGACTTGGCCTCAGTAGTAGATCCTTTGGCGGCCAGGAATTTCAGCAGGCTCTACAGGTATGTCAAAAAGTTCTTGAATCCGTAAATTTTGAAATGCTCTCCATTAAGTTTCGAATAAAGCTATTACTCAAATACTTTGTTATACCTTAAGGACCTATTTACCTTTACTCCACTTCGTTCTTTCCTCTACCACTCGAAGCCGTCTCTGCAAATTCAGCTCTAGTAAGTTGGTTAGCTCTATTCCATCAAGCGTACGCTAGGTTTTTGCAATATTTCAAAAATTCCACTATTAGTTTTGAAATTAGGCAGGCTAAATAAAGTCATCTGTGATTAATTTATTAAATGTTCATTACATATTAAATGTTCAGTAATTACTTTTGGAATGCATTTCTACTTTTGAGTTTGATGATTGAGTTTGGCACATAGTCCTAAACATTACAGTGCCAGTACCCACTTCTCATACTCCATTTCAGTGCACTCCAAAAATGGTTCATTCTGTAATAAGGTATTAAAGCAGATGGTGTGGAACCCACTGATCAAACTTCGTAATGATCCCAGCTGAACTCCCCCATATTCCAACTGTATTTTAATTCTAAGTACCGGCATTTCTGCTAATCTGCAGATGTTGGATGCTGCTAATTTTTATGACTTGTTCTAGAACTTCATATAAAACGATTAATTGATGTGCAGACCACAATTCTTCTACATACCGTCCGCCTTAACCCTATAACCTCTGAAATCAACTGCAAATGTGCTACCATCAGTCGTATCCTTGACAAATCTACGGTAAGCGGAGGCTATAGTGTTATCAAATTATTTAAGAATTGAGTTAAAAGGATAATCATTTTAGAATTTGTTTGTTTTCAATATTATCATTGCTGCTATATATATTCTTCCAGGAACGTCGATGATGTGGATTTATATCCAGCTGGACTCTCTGAAAATCCTCTGCCAGACGCCATCTTAGGTCCAACTTTTGCATGCATTATTGCAGAACAGTTTCGCAGATTAAAACTGGGAGATAGATTCTGGTACGAGAATGGAGGAATGGAATCATCGTTCAGTGAAGGTAAGACAAGGCCTCCCCCTAGTAAATAACTATTGTTCACGATTATAGAATCAAACAAGAATGCAGTTTCATTCTAATTTGCCTTCGTTTTATAACTGTTTTAAATTAATCAAGTATAATAGTAATATTTTTAATAATTTAATATTTTATGTTTAGTAAAAATTACCTTAATAATTTAATAGTTTTAAATTTTAATCAAGAATGATATAATTTTGATTATTGATGAACTTCGTGTTAAAAGCTTTTACATTCGAATTGATTATGTGTTTTGCTAAATGACACCAAGTCGATTTAGTAAATATTTTATTTAATTTCGTTGCATAAATAACTAGAAAAATATTAAATATCTACGGGAATCTGAAAGGCAGGAGCATTTTGTTTACTAGTACTCAGCCTTTAATAAATTTGGAGCAAAATCCTGTTATGCTTATCATTCCATGATATGCGAAACCGAAGCATCCTACGTTACTAGAAAAGAAATTAACGCGCTGGTATTACGGATGAGCAAGATGCGACAATTCTAACTAGACATAATGAGAGCATATTTTCTAAATTACGTTACAGTTAGTTAAAAGTAGAGAGTTATTAAAATCAAAAATTAATTACAAAAGGATTGGTTTGATTTGATTTGGTTTATTTGATAATGGCAAAGCACTCGAAGGCTATCTGCCTAAAGGGAGGGATGCCTTCGTGGAGGTCTTTCTAAGGGAAACTGGCTCTTATACAGGTTACATATGAGTAAAACCACGAAAATGCCTCATGCAGCCAGCTCGTTCGCAAGATTCGAACCTCGGATCGTGCTACCAGTGTTCAGTGACTTTACCGTTCGCCTGCTGTTGGGCCGATTGGAAAAGGAAGTCTAAAAGTCAGAATGGACTGCATTACTTTGATTATAAGCAATGTAAAGCTGCATAAATCCAGAAAATTTTGGAAAAAAATACGAAGAAGTTGATACAAGGTGATTCTAAAGAAACAATGTTAATAATTGAACTACTGAAATAAACAGTTTGTGATAATTTCAGTAGAAATTTTCATCAATTCTGATATATTTAAAAACTGTTAAAATAATGATAATATTGCAGTTTTTATTATAACTGTAGATACCGTAAGGTGTAATTAGTGACTGTATAGAAAGGAAGCATCAAAATTAATTCTGCTCTTGCATTCGAAACACGGATTATTGGAAGCTAATCACTTAAATCAGGAGATTACTCTTGGTAGAATCAGTTAATTCCTTAATTTTTTTCCTAATGAAAGGACTACATAATTTTTAGTTCGGGCGCCTGTTGAACAGAATGTTTGGTATTCTGGAGTGCGAAACGGGAAAAATCAATTCTGTCTTCGCTGGGTTTTCATTATGGATCTTCTAATTGCTAGCCAGATGTGCACGGAGGAATGTGACAATGTCTTATTATACTGATTAAAATTATTAGAAGTAACATGAATTTCCACCTGTACACCTAGGTCGAACTAAAGAGCTTCACAATGAACGAATGAACTGGTTAACTGGATATTTTCTTGGTTTTACTTGTGTGTAAAATGAATAAGAATTAGTTTGCCTCAGAAACATTCCACGAAGGCATCGTTTCCTTTAAGTAGATAGCCCTCGTGTCCTTTGCTATAATCAGTTAAAAGCACCTTTAAATCAAAAATTTTTGTATCAAGTCTATACTTCAGGCTACTTACAAGTTATAAAAGCATCATCGGTTATTGTTGACACACACTGGTTTTAACAGGTTAAAGCCGAGCTGTTCATTTATTCATAGATCCTAAATATTTTTCTGTTGTTTGATGGAATATTTATAAACAGTTAGAAGAAAATTAAAAAAAAAAAAAAAAAAAAAAAAAAAAAAAAAAAAAAACCTAAGAGTTTTAAGTATTAGATAAACAATATGTAAACTTGATATCTTTTTAGAACCAGGAATTTAAGCAATGAATTTAAAATCTATTCCTCTCAATTAGGGTATGAATAAACATGGAAAACAGTCCCGTCAATCTCTGCATATTTTTAGCTTTACAGAGTAAAATATAAAATGCTAATACCATCTTAAAAAAACTTAGATTAAAAATACTTGGAATTAGTATCTTTTAGCCTGAAGTCTAAAACAAAAATATTGTTGCAATTAAATAGACTTCTTTAATAAATATTTAGAGCAACCGGAAAGGTAAATATATCTATGTCATGATTTCTCTTGGGTCTCACAGATGGCGCTGTCGTACTATTTGCTGGATATTGAAATATTCATGGACCATGTCTGCTTCAGTCAGGTAGCATCCCTTGACAGGAATGTCTGATTGGTTATCTCTTATAGTTAGCTCTTCGTTCGTCGTTTCTGTGGAAAAGAAAATGCCTATGAAATATAAAGCTTCCATCGTATTTACGAACAGCTTTCCAAAACTGTATATTTCCTTGTATATTGTGGCTACTGTAGCAAGGATTCTGATTTAAGCGAAAATGCGTAACGAAATATTTATTTTTGTTTGCGCGTGTTTCGCAATCTAAAGTATAATAATGGTATTATTATAATTCTCCGTATACTACATCACATGTAAAAAGAGTGCTCTGGATGAGAATGAGACAAGCTCGAGATTTTCTTTTATTTCTTTCTAGAGGAGCATATTTCAAACTGCTGCGTAAATTCGTTTTTGTTTATTTTACGAAATTTGTTCTGGTTGTGTTCCTGTATTCTTGCCCTTTTTTTTTTTAGAAATTGACTTTAACAGTTAATGTTTATTAAACTGGTTCACGTTTTGAAGCTGCCTTTACTAATACAGTACTTGTTATTGATAATTCTTCCCTAAACTTTTCGATGTCTGTAGTTTGGTGCATAGTGCCGGAAGTTTTCGGTCTAGACACAAAACAAAATTTCTGGTTCTTTAAATAAATAATTGACAACATCTATTGAATAATAACTGCTAGTTAAGTCTGAGCAATACAAAATATTTTCATTTTGATGATATTTGACGAAAGGAATCTAAGATTTTTTAATACACGTATTTACTTGAAGATAACTATTTACAATTCCCTAAAATGAATAGTCTGGAAATGTTGAACTCTTCCTCTAAGCCGTGTGAATGCATGCAATATTTCTTCTTTATAATACTGAATTGGAACAAAAATTAAACTGGCATTATATTGAAAGCGAAGGATTTAGCAGAACATCGAGAATTTTCGATGTATAGGATAAAATCATGTGTGTACATTATGTACAAGTGAATTAAAAATCTTTTTCAATTCATGGCTTAATATGTTAAAAACTATAATGTTAAGAGGAATAAAAACATAAATATATGTGAGTGTAAAATGTATAAATGTATAAAAAAGTTCAAAACTCTGCATCAGGAGTGGCCATAGCGTTTTGCAGACGAGTGGTGCGGTTCTGCTCGTCGACGAGTGATGCGGTATGGTGTGGCTCTCCCTCTTAAATAAAATATGTGTAGGAAATGTGGCAAATTAAAACTATTCACTGTACAAAAGAAATAAATTATATTTCATTTCTTTTATAAGTGCTTAGTGCGCAATGAAAGTAATTAATTTATTTCATTCCTTTTTACAACGTTATTAGCAAAGTGATTAATGCCCAAACATGATTATTTTGTTTAATTTCTTGTTAGTTAAGAAACTCAATAATATTATTCAAGAATATAAAATAAAAATATTTTACTGATTCTCTCAAACTATTTTATAAAGTAAACTTTAAAAGTTGTATTGTTTGTGGATGCTTCATAAATATTTTTCATCTTAGCAGTTGACCGAAAGTTTTGTTTTCCTTCTGCCGAAAGTTTTATTGATGACTTGTTGCTGTTGTTGATGCCGAAAGTTTTGTTGATGACTTGCTAGGCGATTCGCTAAAGATCAGTTCTATGCTGATTAGTTAAAACAAACCGCTACTTATTTTTAATGAATTTTAGTATTACATAGTGCACACTATTGATTTTAGGATATTTTGTCCCAGAAGCTCTTTCCAAAGCTCAATATTTGAACCACCGTTTTCTTTTAGCTGTTTCAATCCTTCATCATCTTGAAGCTCTAAGCCGCAATGCAACTGGCTGTGAGATGGGACAGCCATTTTTAAAACTGTTAACAAGAAAACGATTGAATCACTAAATCTGTCAGTGTCTTCTGCTAGCTTCTGCAGCTGGCATGTATAATCTGTTGTTATTATTTCATATTCTGATAAAGGTTTCAACGTTTTAGTAAGACATGGAAAGTGAGCGAAGGTTTGGGTTTTAGAAATTAGGTCTCAAGGAGTTTAATTTTGTAATGGAAGCTGAAGACACTCTGTGCTAAATAACTGCTCCAGCGTAAATAGTTAAACGCAATGAATAGGAACAAAATTGGGATACAAAGTATTGGTATTTAAAATTTTCAGAAACCTTTTAATAGGATCGTTCATAGGTGGAGCGCCGTTAGTTGCAACGCTAACTAACATTTTAATCGGTACAGAATGTTTCTAAGTACAGCGTCAAGGGCGTTTTTTATATCTATAACTTGAGTCGCATCCATTAGTGGAATAAGATTCAATAATCCTTCTTCCCTTCTAGATTATTTGTTACATAACGAATATATACAGCTAGCTGTGATTTATGGTCAATGTCCGCAGATTCCTCTAAGGCCAGATTCAGTGCTGGACAGTGAATCAAATCCTTTTGCAAGTTTTTTATGTCGTTATCAGAAGCAACAGAAATTCACTTTTCCGTAGTATGTCTACATGCAGTATTTACTAATTAATTTAATTAGTTTTTTATTTTCTAGATCTAAAGCAGAAATTGCTTTCGCAATATTTTTTACGATATTTCTTACAACGTAAGGACGTTTTGCCTGAGCAGTACCGAAGACCATAATAAATCCGACCTTTTTTGCAACCGATGTCTGTGTAATAAACGTTAACAGAACCTCGGTTTGGTTACTTAATTTTGCTTTTATAGGCGTAGTCCTTAACTGTCTAAAAAGTGTTTAGCATGTACAGCAAGAAACTGTTGCCTGAAAAAACAGTGATTTCATTCACATTACCGCTTAAAGTAACTGGCTTTGAGCTGTGACAATGTTATTTGACATAAAAGACACACTGGTTTCCAGTTTTTATTCCCCAAAACACAATTTTCTTTCTTCCCACTCTGCTTTATATCTCTTGTCCTCCTCTTCATATTTCCGTTTTCCCAGATAGAATACTTACTTACTTACTTACTTACGATGAGAATTAAAAAAATATTAAAACACACGTTTAGTAATTTATACCATCTGTAGACAAATAGAATGAACTGCAGCTGTTCTCAGCAGTGTGATCAAGAACGTGAGGATAAGGTCAAAGTTTAAAATGCAACATCAAATACTTTTTATGCCTGCAGAAAAATCATACGATTCATTGATGTAAATTAAAACAGAGGTGCTTAACATGTAAACGTAAACATTTAAACCTGATTTGTGGCATCAAAAACCTTTCTCATCAGCTAAGAGTCGCGTAGAATTGACGGATTGTTGGTTTGGTTTATTTGATTACGAAAAAGCAGACAAGGGCTATCTCGCTTAAAAGAAGAGATATTTTCGTGAAAGACTTTCTAAGGGAAACTGGATCATATGCATGTTACGTATGGGAAAAATCACAAAGGTGCCCATGCAGCCAGCTTGTTCGCTGGGATACGAAATCCGGAATGTTTTTAAAATTTGTGCCAACTGAGCACAAAACAGCCAGTAATCATTTATATGTAATATTTTGCTCCAGGCGTTTGTGGCATTTGGAAAACCGAAATGTATTTATTATGTTTAGCTTTCCTCGTCCGAACCCCTTGTTACCTTATACAAGGTGAATAACAGGATTTCAAGACAAGTTTATGATAGATGTGGTATGTGAATTAGATTCAAAATATCTTAACATTCTCTCAAAAATATGATATTCATATATTTTTATTATGTACAGGAGGTGCCAACGATGATAAACGTTCGCTATTTAAAATTGTTTACATTTCTTGAAAATCCATTTTATGGCTTATTGAATAGCTTATTTAGAAAGACCCACAAATAAAGAGACTTCTAGTACTTTACGAACGATTTGAATTAGCCAATGTTTATAACCTGTTGGAACCTCGTGTGCAAAACATAAACACGTGAATATAATTATTTTGAGTAAATTAAGTAGTTTTAGTCTGTTTCAAATGAGGCGTATTTCTCAGAGACTTCATGACCTCTGTTCCATTCTCCGAAATATTGTACTATGAACAACGAACCTATTCGCTCCGCAGCAGCTTAGCTATTTATTAAATACAGTGAAACCGGCATTGTTTAAAGGCACTTGTTTTGTAAATTTTAAAATATTTCATTATGCAAACATTTTTACTTAATAAGGATTTTAGAATACTGAAATACTTTCAGAAAAAATTTCTGATAACTGCATGGTAGAACAACAAATAAAAATATTCAGCACTCATATATTGTGCAATAAAGTAAAATGGTGCAGTGAATGAAATTTTTGTTTTTACTTTTTCATATGACTATAACAAAAAAGTAAGTACGCATTTACTTTTATGTTTAATAGTTTATTCTTATTTTTTGCACTTTTTCAGGGCAACTGCAAGAAATAAGGAAAGTGACTCTTTCTAGAATTCTGTGTGATAATACAAATGTAGAAGAAGTACAACTCGTATCTTTTGTTCGGCCAGTCAAATGGTCAGTATTTCCTTTTTATTGTTATAGCGAAATTGCGTTTTAAGCTATGAAATCACTAGAGTTGGATTTGTTGATAGACTTACATCCATATTTTAAACTGAATACAAAGTAGTTTTTTAACACTTTTGAAATGTTGGAAACTACGATCTAAAAAATCAGACAGTCTATTCTTAATCACAAATCTCCTATTCTGAATACTTTTCTTAGTTCCATGAATTTCAAGATAACGTAAGTTATCTTAAAATATAATCAACTGAAGTTATTGCTCTGTTTGAGTAACTAAATTTTGAGTTACTTGAGTACCTGAAGTTACTGCTCTGCTCAGGACCACACTCCTTTCTCTGAAAAGTATAGGAAAGAGAAAAAAGTTCAGTCCGAAACAAATGATTCAAAAGGATGGAATGAAAAACATTTGCAGCATGTTTGTGATGGTTCATAAAAATTTTTTATCATTGAAAAATTTTCTATTCTTATAATTGGAGTTAGCTGTCAGAGTTTCATTAAATAAATCTGCTTGTTAAGGAAGTTAAAAATTCCCCGTCTTTGTCGTTTGCTGAGGTATGGCTAAAATTTCTTTCAGACCGGATCACTTAGTTTATCAGTCGTCCATGGATTATAGTATACGAGTTTCGATTTTAGTTCTTCCTTAGTTCGATTTTAGTTCTTGGTATCACTATTAGCATTCAAATAAACCCTGCAGGAGGAAGGAAAGCTGGAAAGAAATAGTTTCTGCAAATGAGATTCTTGAACAAGAGCTATATAACTATTAGAAATTTCCATATTTAAAACTAGCTGCGTAGTCTTTTGAAAATGATGAAGATTAAGTTCAGTAATTTTAAGAACAGTAAAAGGAGAATTATCCATGTTTGAGTAATACTTCTATTCTTTATTAAAATATGAGATTGACAAATCTCTCAAAAAGGCTTATGCTTGACACTGATGTTCTTGCTAACATCCTTGACTTTGCTAATACAACGGAGGCAGTTTATACAAACTTACCTTTCTTGATTTTTTCTATGCTAACTTTGTGTTCTTCTGCATTTTTAAAACAAGCAATAGAGTTGAAGCAAACAGTTCCTTTTTGGTTGTTGCCAAGGCATTTAAAGCACCGATTTATCATATCATATTCCTCTACTTTTCAAACCGACGACAAAAGTTGAACCAGCATTGAGTAGTCTCATGCAGTCAACTACTAGCAGCGAGAAATTAGAAAGGCGCATTATTTGTCAACACGGAGTGACATTCTTTCGGTCAACGTATTAATGCTGCAACTATTTTTACGGAATCGAATGGTATTTACTTTGCTTAACATTAATAATCTTGATTATAATATGGTGCTCCTTCATGTTATTCTTAATATCGTTTTCTCATATTATTTTGAACCTAACAAAAGTATTGATTTGAATTTACACAAAATTAATGGAGCATTTGCTTTAACAGTCTGTAATAGCCTAATTTGGGCAATGGTTGCCAATAGTCTGTTTGAAATTTGGTATAGTTCAGTTTTTGATTCCCAAGATGCTAAGCTTCCTGAATGTTTTAGTATCAATGTTCTGTTTCTTATCAATGAAGGCTGCGGTCTTAGTTTCAGTAGTACTCAAGGTTCAAGCTATACTGAAATTACCATCGTGGGAAGTGACTGTCGGAGATATTTTGCTTTGCTGTCAGCAAGATTAGGAATCTCTCTTAAGATCACGATACGATTAAGTTTGATCTATTTGTAGCTCCTTATTACTCTCTTTATAACAGAGGTAACATGAAGATAATCTTCAGCGTAAAGAAAGTTAACTGGGATACTTTTATTATTCATACAAGATGTCAGTTGGTAATCTCTCAAAGTTTATTCATTACTGTATAGATAAATATGCCTTAAATTCACTTCTAGAATATATGAACTCTGTTTTTTATAGCGACTCAGACTTCCATGCCTGTAAAAAAACAACAAGTTCATAGGGAATGTTCATGGTGTTCAAGAGGTGCCTTGGTGGACTAATGAAACCGAATGCATAAGAAAAGAGGTTAACGCTTTTTAACGTAGGTTTCAATGAAATCGCAGTCCTACTCAGGGACCTGTATAGACAAAAATGTCTACACTTAGGAGATATTACAGCTCAAAACTGAAGGATGCAAAACTTAACTCTTGGAAAGACTTTTCAATAAATATTAACTAAAATAATAATTATTATTTTGAATGAATTTCAATGAATATTAGCGAAAGGAATACTTAGAAGAAAATATATACAAATGGCTATAAAGCAAAATTTAATGGAAAGAGTGGAAATCACTGGAACTTATCTCGTATCTGTTAATAGCACCAAGTTGCTAGAAGAAACAGTAAACGAGATTATTAACATATATTTTACAACTGACCCATCAAATGATAAATAATTGGGAAATTTGTTTCACAGTATGATTAGGACTGAGGCTTCTATTAACGATGATGCTAAACAAGATCCTCTTTTACAAGCTCAGAAATTAATGGTGTTATTAAAAACCTTAAACCAAATTAAACTTCTCGTCTTGATTATATTTCAAATGAAAGTTTGAAGCAAATTCATAGAATGTTTCTGAATATGTATTCTAAAATCTTCAGTACTTGTCTAAAGCTTGGCTCATTATTTCGTTGCTGGAAGAGAGCAAATGTCATTTTAATCCCCAAGAAGAGTGGTCCTTGTGTTTCACATTTATATGATTAAATATGCATTAGTCCTAGAAAAACTGTGTATTAATAGAATTTACTGGTTCGTACACAAAACCTCTAAACAAAGCATAATTTCGGTTTACTCTGACTAAACGCTATGAAGTTTTTATGTACCTGAAAGATATAGTTGATGAAGATAATAAGGTATATTCACGCAGTCTACTGTTTCTTGATATTAATAGGGCTTTTGCCCACGCTTGGTGGTCTGGGATACTTCCCTTTTAAGAAGAGCTATGTGATATTTTTATACTTATTAAGGATGTTTTGCATGATAAATGTGCCCATGTTTCTATTTTCAACATTTTGGAAAGAGGTTGTTCTTAAGTTTCCGTTTCCGGACCTTTACTCTGGAATTGAATTACGAATGATCTTCGTACTAGACTTTCAGATTCTCGAGACTTAATATCCTGACGGTCTACTGATTTGTTTTCAAGGGAAGTATTCCGATACTTCTAATATTTCACAGAGCACTCTTAATAGGGTTTCAGATTGGTCACCAGAGCAAAAGTTGGAATTCAATCCTAATAAATCTAAAATTATAATAATTAAAAGAAAGCATGTTAGTTACACAAAGCATGTTAGTTGCAAACCAACAATTCTACTTTGATAATATTTTATTCGATAAGGGGAATGAAATTAAATATTTTGGCATTATTCTTGATGATTAGGTTTGCTGGAAGAATCATATTATGTATTTATCTAAAAATATGAAAATATTCTTAGAAAACTTAATCATGTATCTTGTAATGCTGTTTTGAAATCTAGTGTTATTGGTATCATTTATAAACAGGGTAAATTCCCTTTCGTTTACTGTGCTACTAGAGTGCGGCGAACAACTTAAGAAAAGACGATTAGTTCCCGTATTATTCGGCAGACTACAAAGAAGAATTTTACCAAGAGCTGTGCGTAGCTATAGAATAATTAGCTATGAAATCTGTTTTTGAACTGCGCAGTTGTCTTCAATTGATCTTCATGTTTTAGATGATTTAAACTACTTTATGTTCTCCCTGTAAATTTCCTTTACTGGCTGTTTGAAATTGTGCTAAATACATAAAAGCAGACAATTTTTCGTTGTTCTCTAATTTAATTTTCATAATTTTTCACGGAACACTTAGTGACTTTTTGAAGAACACTAATGTTCCACGGAACACAGATTGGGAAATACTGGTTTAAATCACGTTTAGGGAACGTTAACTTCTGAATCTCGATTAAGTGAATTGGATTTAATATGCATTCATTAAGTATTGAACTGATAACTGTGCTGAGATGTCAAGGAAATTTAATTTTGTTTGTATGACAAAATTGCTTTTAAGTAATACAAATAATCACACACACACACACACACACACACACACACACAAAAAAAAAAAAAAAAAAAAAAAAAAAAAGCAATGCATTCTACGTAATGCTATAAGCTATATTATTTTTTACTTATTTCAGTCATTTAATAAACTGATCTAATTCATTATTCTGTATTTAATTTAATTTAGTTTTTAGTTTAATTAATACATAACGACATTTAGTTTAATACTTTTTAATGCATCGCGATATTACTTTCAACTTGACAATTAAATTAAACTGCTTTAAGCATTCGAAATGTGTTTTATTTTTCTTTGCAGTATATGGCTGCGTGTTCCGATACATGTAAGCATTACTCGAATTAGATAATTAAAAAGATTCGGTAAATACAGCTGAATGTTTCTCTAGTATATTGTGTTGAGAATTAGTATTAACTTTTTCTCGATATGTCCGTTCCCTTTAATTTTGAACGCTCGAGATTAATGTTTTTACGATGATTCTGAAATTATTTTCTTCACATTTCTTCTTTAATAAGCCACAGTCTGATGTTATTCCAAAATGTCTTTACGTAATTCTGCAATACGATATAATTTACACTTTTAAGTCTCCTGCATAAACAACTGCACTCTTGTGAGTATTTTAAAATGCAGTTAAGAGAGAATTGAAATTGGCTTTAGAAATACGATTTAATTTTTATTTGGAATAAAGCAAGACTGAAATATTCATATTTATAGTTTTTATACTATGTTTAAAACATTAAAGGATGTTTTCTTTAAAAAAATCAAAAGACGTATCGTATTTTCTTTGAAAAATCAAAGATAAGATTCAAAATTTTGTTTCTAATGAATTGTTTACGTTAAAGTTTTCAAGTAATATTATTGTCGCTGAAAACGAAGGAAATATTACTAATGAGAATTTTGCAAGAAATTATCACATTTCCTTGCACAATTGTGAAGTATAAGTTGTTGCACATCTAGTCATTATTTCGAAAATTCGTGATTCGAATTCTGATTAAGAAACGGTTGACTTTTCAGGTACTTCGCTCAAAAAATCTAATAATCTTTATGGTGGCTTTCGAACTAAAAAGTGTGATGAATATCAATTCATCATCACCGGATTTAGTCGACTGGTTTTCGTGCGTTTTTCCCAGTCGCATTTTAAGTGGAGAAGAATATAGGAAATTATCGCATTTTCCATCCATGTTTTCGTGGCCTAAGTGGATACCATATACTACAGCTAGCGTTTGATGATCCGCGGTTCCAGTGTCGGCATAGTTGATTTTTTTCTGTTTTCTGCTCGAAAAACCTAATAGTCTTCACACATTAATTTCTTTCATTATTAGTATTATTTTCACCTGCGTAATTGTCTCTGAAAACCACATGATTTTATGCCATTATCATTTCGCATAGCTTATCTAAAATTTAAATGTGCGATTTAAAATGTGAAACCAGGACTCGTGAAAAAGGGGAAGTACCTCGCCTTGAACACTGGACTTTCTAATTGCTTTCCAGACGTGCTTTTCAATTACATCACGAAAGCACGCCCTAAGGAGAAAGAAAATACCTTACTATTTCCCCTCTTAAAGGGTGACTAGGGATGAGGATACCGAATTGCTAAATCTTGGTGGTGACGACTTGGTGGTCCACCACCTTTTAGGTTAGCATGACTTGCAGAGTCATTAGATTTGTCGAAGCAGGAGACGTGAAAATTATACTGTGCCCTTGACGGGAATCGAACTTCAGAGTATTAATCGGACTTCCAGTTACACTACAAAAGCATGCACTAAGGAGGGAGAAAATATCTTATGAGTTTCTTAATTTCATTTGTATTTTAGCAATTTATATGCATCGAAAGCATATTCTTCAACAATGTACGAAGTGATTTTTACTTTTCTGCTTTGATAAATTATTTGTATGCACAGAATTCTTTTTGTGTTTGAAAACATGAGTTGGATACGGTACTTAAAATTTTTGGGTAATTGAATTTGAATTTCGATCTCATATATGTTCAGTTTTTTACTCAAAATCATATATTCGAGTCTTGAGTTGTTCTCTTTTCCTAATCAAATGTATACGTACACGGCTTTTAAAAAGGATTAACACATGCGGACCATTTTTGTTGGCGTCCTTACGCTAGCAAAATGAGCGGATAATCTTGAAATATATTTGGTAAACTTTACACAAAGAAAACGCTGGACCACTGG
Organism: Stegodyphus dumicola; assembly: GCF_044657685.1. Classification (NCBI taxonomy): domain Eukaryota; kingdom Metazoa; phylum Arthropoda; class Arachnida; order Araneae; family Eresidae; genus Stegodyphus; species Stegodyphus dumicola. Next base: position 182,576,346 of record NC_140768.1, read on the forward strand.
CAAAAACATCCATAAAATTCCTTGGATTGGCAGTAAAAGCTACGTTCTACTAACGTTGTGTGTGGTTTTCAGGGAAGTTACTACTGTGAAACTTTTACGTATTATGATACAAGAATAGGTAGAATACGGCTTATGTAAAGCTGTAAAAACGAAGAACTATGTAGTAAAATTGGTAACTGAGGTTTCTATGTTCTTTATCATTAAAAATAAAATACTATGCCACGGTGATCTCTGTAAATTCGTTTTTTCTCTTGCAATCGGAAAAGAATCATGTTAAGTGTAAGTGCATTATATCTAACGCGATTTAAAAGGAATTAACTCGAATTCGAATCACGAATTTTCGAAATAATGACTAGATGTGCAACAACTTATACTTCACAATTGTGCAAGGAAATGTGATAATTTCTTGCAAAATTCTCATTAGTAATATTTCCTTCGTTTTCAGCGACAATAATATTACTTGAAAACTTTAACGTAAACAATTCATTAGAAACAAAATTTTGAATCTTATCTTTGATTTTTCAAAGAAAATACGATACGTCTTTTGATTTTTTTAAAGAAAACATCCTTTAATGTTTTAAACATAGTATAAAAACTATAAATATGAATATTTCAGTCTTGCTTTATTCCAAATAAAAATTAAATCGTATTTCTAAAGCCAATTTCAATTCTCTCTTAACTGCATTTTAAAATACTCACAAGAGTGCAGTTGTTTATGCAGGAGACTTAAAAGTGTAAATTATATCGTATTGCAGAATTACGTAAAGACATTTTGGAATTTATAATTTTTACAGTTATTGTTCCCATTCATGGTATTTTCATGATGAATCAGTTGCAAAGCAACTATTTTCCTAAAGAAAACATTATATAAGTTATAATGTAGTGTAATTGGAAGCATACTCTATGCGCATTCGAAATGTCCAGGTTTCGAGTCCCGGATAAGGTACTGCATATTTTTCACGTCTTCTATTAAAAAAAAAAAAAAAAACTAATGACTTTACAAACTCATGCTGAAGTTTCAAAATTTATATCGTTATACATATAAGTTGCACTTGCAATTACTTTCTGGGTTTGTGTTTGATAATAAACTTATAGTGAATATTAAATAACGTATAGTGAATATTAAAATGTAATATAGACATCTACGTACAAAATATAACAATAAGATACATTGGATTGAGGCACATGTAGGTTTCCATGGTAATGGAAGGACTGACGCACTGTCAAAAGAACTCACGCTTGGCAACTATAAAGAAATCAAACTGCATAGCTCTAGAAAAAAGACTATTGGAATTTTATATAATAGTATATATGAAAAATGAAAAAAAAAAAAAAAAAAAAAAAAAAAAAAAAACAATTGGAATCCCTCGAAAAAAAAAGAAAAATTATATGCGTACTCTACAGATTTATAAAGGAAGAAAGTACTACACTGATATAGATCTGAATCAAATTTTGACGGGACATGGACTTTTCCCATGTACTTGAACAGTGTTTGCCTTGCAGGAAAACAATCTTTGTCGGCTATGTAGAGTAACAGGTGATAATCTTCACTTCTTTGAAACTTGTAGCCTGACTGCAAGTATTAGAGATAAAATGAAAATCGAATTTCGAAGAAATTTTAAAGATTATGGTAAAATGCTGCTTTATTCCAGGGAAATAATGAATATTATAAAAGCACAGAGATACTTGGCTGGAGTGGATGTGTGGATGATGCGTATCTGTTTTCTTTTATTTATGTATCGTTTTATTAAATGTTCAACTGTTTATTCTTTTTTTTTCCAGTTCGTTTTTGTTTTGTCGAGCTAGCCTCTAAAAGCTTTATGGCTGAATCATCGGCCAGGGGAGCTGGGGGCTTTGCCTTTATAGTAACATAATAACATATAAACTGCAGAGTAAATTTGCAAATAAAAGTGAAGATATTAAACACAGAGTTATTCAAAAAGAATGAACCAGTTTTAGAGAGCTGTATTTTATTAAGAAAATTTTTAATCTGGCACATGTATTATACTAATAAAGAAATTTCCTTTCCTTCATAGAAGTGTTCCTGTGTGTTGAAATATCATTAAGTTCACGTTTAATCTGAGGATGTGAACTAATGTGACCTCCACTGAAATATCGCCAGGATTTTCACACCTTTTCTTCTGAAGTTTATGGGCATTCATTTTATTTTCTTTTACATAGACATCCATTCTTCTGAAACTATCGAAACCATTGTTGAATATTCGTGAACTCAAGAACGCAGATCATCTTGTACTGAAGTGCTGCCATTTCGAGTGTAAGCAACTCAAGGTAAGAGGAATGATGCATGCGTTAAGGGCACGTTAGAGTGCCCGGCTGTGAACTATCCGAAATGCAGAATTCCACCCATTTGAAATGTTATCGACTAATTTCGCAAAGATCCTTGAAGATTATTTAAAAGACTTAAAAAACGGTTCATTCCTTTCGAATAACGCTGCATATTCCATTACTTTGTTTCAAAATATAGTTAATTTCTTGTTCTAAATTTTGATTTATCCTAATTAATTTTAATTTCAGGAATCCTGCTGAAAATTGCAGAAATGGTAAAATACCTCGTATGGATCTGTCCTCTTGGAAAAATGAGCCCGTTTGGACATAATTACATTTACATATTTTGTAGCTATGTGTACTGAACTATAATTTTGTAGTTTTCTCAGTATCGTAATGCAAAAATATATAATTATTTATTTATTTTATGATAGCGGGTTTTTGAGAAAACTTATATGTGTATCTGCAGAAGTAGCAGATAAATGTATTTTCATAGAGTTTATATTGAGTATGTAATTATGTAATGTTAATAAACATGGTAAAACTTATCCGTACATTTTTTAGTTATACAACAAGAATAAGCAAAGTCTGGAATTACAGCAGGACTTCATTTACCTGAATTAAGTTGAGCAGGAGTATTTTTTGACAGAATGTTTTTAAAAATTATCCAGGCATGTACAGTCTTTAAAAGTTTCAGGAGCACGTGGCCCAACAAAGAGAAGAGCTGTCTCGTCCGGTTACACTATGCCAAGAGCCGTACGCAAATTTAATGTTTAAATGATCATAACATAGTGTCCAAACATTTTTAATGTGAACAGTCAGTCTGTTTCTTGAATACTACTTTATTCGTAAAAAAAAAAAAAAAAAAAAAAAAAAAAAATCTATAGTTCTCCAACATATTATGAGAAAGAGATATTTTCTGGATTTCAATATTAAAATGCCCCTGGTATTTTGTTCCTGGATTTATATACTTTTAATATATTGCCTTCATTGTTTGGAGATATTTCAAGATGCACGTATGTAAGCTTTTTTTTAAAGATGTCATAAAATTATTCTGCGGCGTATATATACAGAGTCTTGCCGGTCGGAGGGTTTTAATAGATGCCACAGCGGCTGTGATATTCAAAATGTTCATCTGAAATACTTTTTCGTACATTCGTAATTATATGTTTCATACTGGGAAATTTGCTTTCGGATAGCCATAGGGTGACGTAAAGTCTGCCAGGAGGGTCGGGCTGCGTCCCTCATATCATATTATATCATATCATATCATGCGAGCGTATTCCTGAATTGAAATATCATGAACCAACGAATGCCGCTGGAAAGTTCCTTTTACACAGAAATATGCTTCTATTAAAAAAATATGAAGTTTTTTTATGTTGTGATCTCGTTATTTTTGTTTTAATTTCGACAGCAGGAATATTCCAGTTTCCATTTTGAATGTAAGTTTGTTGCAATTATGCAGCAGATGAACTGAAATCTTAGAATGCATTCTCAGTCTTCTAATAAAGTCGCAATTAATGCCGCACATTTTGGGATATTTGTTACGTGAGTAGTCCAGCCAAAGTTTTCAGAATGAATTTAGTTATGGCTGTTAATGTGAGGTTCATCTATCATATTTTTGTGTGTATAAGCCGAATATTTGTACCCTACATTTTTGAGAAAAATTAGGCGGTCTGTACTCAGCTAACGAATACTTTTAAAGAAATTTAATTCCATTGGTTATCTTTAACGTAATTCGAGATTATAAGGATTCTAATTAACAATTTCATTTCAAACTGGCAGATATTACTTTTGCTTTTTACTTTTTCTTTCTACGAGTGTCACACGAATCTACATTCTTGGATGATACGAGATACACTGCTTTGTCCTCTCACTCGTCCATCACCTTGGAAATAAATTTGACTTCGAAAATTTCGTGCTCCATTTATTCTAGTATTAGCTTCCATGCCGCCATTACCTCACACATCTGAGCCAGAGATGGTTTTCTTAACGCATTGTCCGGCATCCTCTTATAGCACTGAGCCTCCAAATGTGATAGAAGAGCTGCATCTTAAAAGGTTGATTGATAAATGCTTCAAATTATTGCAGCATGTTTGAAGTTGGTTTGAATCTATCGTCTCACGTTTTTGCAGGTACATCAAACTCTCTTCCTGTTACTTGGATTCCGTTTCCTTGTACGTAATGATACGAGTATAAATGCAGTTTAAGTGTTATTTATACACGCATGCGGCCTATACATACACGTGAATACGTGTATAGGTGTAGCTTCCAATTTATTATTTCTTGGGGATTATTACTTCATTCTGATATTTGAAATATCAAAATAATCTATAGAAACTGTTTTCATTGTTAAAAGTAAAAAGGATATCTGTTATGGTTTAAGAAAAAGTGTTTATTTCAGTAAATTTGCATGTAATTTGTGTAATTTTAAATAATATGTTAATCTTCTTTCCGCGCAAACGGCTGTGTCGTACCAAAGTTTCGTAAACAATGTACCTTAAAGTCATCTCATGAACAAGAAGTTCTAGAGTTAACACACGTAATATTGGAAGGTTATTTATTCTCATAGTAAAGTATGTAATACTATCTAAGGAATCAAGTGAGAAAAACATTCTCTCAAAATATAAATGAGAGCTTTTCAAAATCTCTTCTGTCTTCTCTATTTCAGTTAAGAGCGACGTTTTCGGGTAGAGAAATTGGACGTTAGTTCACTAGAGAAAAATGGAATAAAAAATTAAGTTAAAACATTTTAACTAACTAAAAGATACTTAAAAAGTGTGTTATAATTTAAGCAGTTAAGAAATTACAATTTAGATTAGATTTTTTTCATATTTAATGAAGTTTTATATCTCTGCTCATTTTACACTTTTTCTACAGAATTCATGCCTTCTGTATTCATATTTTCGATGAAGATTTCTTAAAATTCTTAAAATTCATCTATGAAATACATTGAAAAGTTTTTATAAGCAAAGTAATTAATAAATATTGATGATATTTTATACTATTTCCAAAATTTGATTTTTTTTGGGGGGGGTAATGTTTTTGAATAAACTTACCAAACCAAAGTAATTTTTATTTTGCACCTTAAAAAGTCGCGCAATTAAAGATGAGTAACAATAAAAAATATTGCATTTACATGTTAACGAAGTTAATGTTTGTAAGTCATCATTAGAATAAAAGTGCAAAAACTAGATATAAATGATTAGATCTTTATTACATTAACTTCTGGTTGAATGCTTAAAATGTGAGTGAATTAATAATAAGATAATATTATTCATTCACGATTTTCCGCAATGTTAGTAATTCGCATTTTTTAGTATGAAAGAGCGAAAAGAATCAATAATTACGTTCCATTAATTATTATCTAAACGACGATAACCATCATCGATAACCATTTATCAAACGACTATCAAAACAGAGATGGAAATCTGTAAATGCTGGGCGAAGCGAAAACTCTAACAGAAATTCAGTAAAGAAGGTAAGAAAAAATGACAGCAGTAGAATAGTAGCTACAAAAATCAATGTCCACTATGAAAACACACGTGTCGGCAGGGTCAAATTAATTAATATCGGACCAAAAGGACAAAGAAAGAGCAACTTTTGGCGCCGACGAACAAATATTTGTACTAGCCTTTTCCCATCAAATGGGCACAATTTTCCACCTGACTAAGTGTTGTGGACATAGGACGAAGCAAAATATTGATCTTGTTACAGGGATCACATGCTGGGGACTTTTGCAATTTTTTCCCTTTCTCCGTGGTTGCCGTTTTCTGGCCTCCCCGTGGTGGTGTCTTACGTCACGGTTTCGTATCTTTGCCTTCTTGATTTCTGTCACCAGTTCTGCGCAATGTGTATGTTCAGCTTCTGGGATTGGTTTGATTACATAATTAACTGAGTGTAAGTTTAGCAGTTTTTTTCCCTTGCAAAGGTTAAGACCTTCATTATCGATGAATGGTGAGAACTGCTTTTCAGGATGTGAAATTACAAAACATAAATTAGCAAACGTACGTAGCTGTAGTTATTGTTATTATCGGACGTCTAGCACCTTAATGTTATTTCTTCCTTGTTATCATCAATTGTTTTTCAAATTTCTTTATACTCTCTGTTTATGCATTGTTAATTTAATATGGTAGAACCAAAATTTATTCTAATGCATAGAGGTATGAATTAGTAGTACCAAATAACTTACAAAAATATCTTTTATAACTTAGAATCAGAATAGGCATTTTAAAGGGTCAGACGCAGGGATTACAGAACTGTTATAAAAGCAAGCAAAATTACGAAATGAAAGAAATCATCAAAAGAAACTCTAAAAGCTATATTAATTACTACTATAAAGTTATGCCACCTTGATAAATTTTATAACATTGAAATAAAAATAAATAAATTTAACTTTTTAAAGGTAATTCACAATAGTTCAATGTGTCCAGTTCTGCTGATGCGGCCGGTATCTATGCGGTATTCCGTTTCATTCTATAGGCCTGTCAATATATCATAGTCAAAAAGAGGCACCGTATGCTACAATTAAAAAGACCCTGAATATTAGTGAGAAGAGGAGATATGAAAACCATATCCTTAATAAATACCTCCGTCTCCAAAATCGCATGAGATTAAATCTAAAGACCGTGAGGGTATAAGGTATTTCTCCCGCCTTCTTAGCATGCTTTCGTGGTGTAATGGTTAGCATACTCGCCGCGTATTCGAAAGGTTCGAGGTTCGAGTCCCGGCGACGGGATGGCTCAATCTTCACGTTTTGGGTCATAGCATTAAAACATTATTTCTTTGCTTTAACTATCCTATCTACTTTCGTGGCAAATTTTGATTGCAATACTTTCAAGTAGTTTGTGGCAGCCATTCAGCCAATATAGCGGTTATTGACTCTGAGGGAGGGGTGGGATACATTGAACGGCACCCCTGGGGTGTTCTCCCTCAAAAATGCGATGCAGTTTAACAGTTAATAAGTTCGAAGATACTTAATACACTTACAGGAATGCACAGATGCTTGCTTAAATCGTTACCTGTCTTTGTGGTAGATTGTGCTTGAGATTTGCTCACAAATGGCTTTTGTATTTTACAAATTGTCACAGAGATATTCTCGCAAGTGGGTTTCTATCTTTGTGGCAAATACTAATTGAGATCCTGTCACAAAGAGGTTTTTCTCTGGCAAATTTTTATTGCCATATTTACAAATGGTCTCTCTGTCTTTTTTTTACAAGTTTTCAGTGAGATTCTCCAGTAAATAATCTCTTTGCTATGAGATGGAAATCATTGCTATGAGATGGTAATTTTTTACAAAGAGCTGAAAGAATTTTAAAAACGATAGTAAAATCATTGTTTCATACTACTGTATTAAAGACCAGCTTTCCAGTATGTAATAGTAATAATTCTTAATAAATCCTTCCAGTGATGCGTAGATGTCTGCTGTATCATCAAAGGTGAACACATTGATTATTCGTGAATTTAATAAGGAAAACGCAATAAGTCTGCTCATATTTAAAACGTAAAAAAGAAATGGTATCTGTTGTGTAGTTTATTGGTATGGATTTTTGAAATATTTCGCGAATTATAAATAACCATGTAGCATCAATTTTGTTTTGTTCAGCAATCAACTAGTATGCTGGTTCCACTCCATTGTTACATTAATTAAATGTTTTATGTCAGTTACGTCAAACTTAAATTTCTTATCATTATCTTTTAGATTCTTACAAGCAAGTTCTGAGAACCATCTAGGCTCACTGGTATTTTTAACTGCGTGTTGCGAGATGCCATAGACTACTCTTCAGGAAGATTTACGTTGTCTTTAATGTAAAGGGTTAAAATTAAGAAACCAGTGCACGTTTTATTAAAAGCTTTTCCCAAACAAAGGAAAAAGAATCCTAAGGCCCACCTTAGAATCGAAACATTTGCTGACTCCCACAATTTATAATTACTCCCAAGTAAAATATTTTTCACTTTGTTCTTAATAAAATGAAGTCGAATATTAAAACCTATTTTTTAAAGGAATTTAAAAGTTTTATTTCTCATATTTTTTGCTTAAAAGCAAAGAAATTTTTTAAAATTTCATTATTTTAAATTAATTAATTATTTATTTTTAAATTGTGAAGGTAAGGAATAATGCCAGTTATAGTGAAAGTAAGGAATGCTTCTCAGAACCGATTGCTTCTTAGAGTGGAAGAAACATAGTAATTTGATAGAAAATGTTAATAATAGAAAGAAATCCCTCACTTTCAGATTTGGAAATTATGCGTTTCGATACAGTAGAGCATCAATTGAATCAGATGTTATTATGTGTAAATTTTCTATTGCTATTTTTATACAAGTAAAGAAGTTTCACTTTTGCTCACGCTAATTCACAGTTTTTTAAATTTAACTTTATTTTTTAGCTACAGTGATTATTTTAGTTCATTAATTACTTTTTATTTTTATCTGCAGGTAAAGAAAAATGTACATCTATTTGATGTAATGCAATGAAGACATTGTTTGAAAAGAATAAACTTCAAACATGCGACTTAATTGAGATAAAATGCGCGTTGAAAATTTGGGAACTGTGATATTCCGTCTCATTAAAATGTACAGTGCTGCCATCTAGTAGCAAAGATACACACTTTCTCAAATATATTAAAGAAAGTGATTGAATTATTAATCTGAGATTTCGCTATCTTTAGCAATAGTGTGAACAGGAGTATTCAGCCGTATAAATGCGCTTGAAGCTTTAGGGGGCCCTTAGGTGTTCTGCCTAATTATATTTGCCTGCTCTAATTTTAAATTAAAAAAAAATCAATAAAAAAATGAGTGCAATTCCTCCGTCCATAAAAACATATACGTATATTATGCAAATAGAAGATCTTTGGAACTATACAAAAGGTAGGCTACACCAAACTACGTAATAATGCATATTAAAAGGCCAAATGAAACCAGTTCGGATACATAATTAAGAAATTGCAAATTTTTATTTTGATCCCTCCCCGAGGCCCGCACTAAGCATTTTACTTCCCGATGCAATCTATGTGGGCTCTAAATTATATTGTTGAGCAACTCCCTAAATTCTAAACTCTTACCGCCCCTAAATTCTGCTGCTTCAAGAAAGGACTTGGGTCATGAGTGGGATACTAATTCTGTAACGAGTCGCAGTCGAGGGTTTACATCAATATTTTGAGAGGAAGGGATGTATTCGAGAACTGAAGCAGAAACACAAGTAATACGTAATTAAAATAAACATTATATTATACATTTTGGTCTAAAATGGGCATTATATGCTAGCAAAATTTTGGAACTGTATTCAACAGCGTCATTTCAGATTAAGATTACTATTTAATTGGATGGTATTTTTTATGCATTATATTATGCATGCCTAAATTTTCTTCATTTTGTAGCACGTTTTTAAGAAATAATCTTTCGGCACCGAAACAGGTAACAGAAGGTGACTTACGATTTTTCCCGTATTCCAGATATCCAGAAAATTACTGTTTTGGTTTGGATTTCGAAATAGGATTAGCTGTGCATTTTTAAGTGAAAGTAATATCAAAATTATTTAAAAATTAAAAAAAATCTAACAGTTATAAGAGCAATTAAAAAGTACGAAAAAGAATTACGAAATTCGCCGATTTATTTGAGATTTGCAAAAATGTCTCATATTTACAAAATTTAAGAAAATTCTCTTAAGACTCGTTAAAATCATTGCGGAAATTTGAACCCAATAAAGTTACTATTCTAGTCATTATTAATACTCTACATTGATGACAAACCAGCTCTCTGGCATACTGTGAGAGTGAATTCCGAATTTTCCGACGAGGGCTCAAAAAAAGAAGAGTTAAGCGGTCGGGATCTTTTGTAATTCACTATCCCTCTCATAGAGGTGGTCTAGGAAGTATTTTCTGGCTTATTGATGCATATCAAGTTTTTCGTAAGCATGAAAATGAGTAAGCTAACGTAAGATAGGGCTGCTAATAAGCCTGGATGCTGTTAACTGCACATCTATTCTTGTTTCCTTATTTGAGTAGCTATTTCGGTAGTTGTTTAATACTCAATAAAATGAAGACACACTTAGCTGCTTTTTCTCATGGTGTTAAAAATTTGTTTTCTTCTCTTTCAAACATTTAATTTTTTTATTTTTTCCTTTTTATATAATTCTCTAATTTACGGTATTTTTTTGAAAACTGCCAGAATTGTTGATTAATTTTTAACTTTTTTTATTCTCATTAATTTCAGTATTTGTGTAGTTATACGTAATTTGGAAAAGTAGCGGAGTTCTTTGCGTACTACATGAAAGCTAAAAGAATATTACCCAGAAGCTTCCCCTTACATAGGAATTTGTTGGCGGGATTTTTATACGAATAAAAAATCGAATTAAAAGTAATTCTTATAACTGTAAGAAATAATAATTAATAATAGTTCTTCTATGCGTATAATTCTATTGTTCAGTATGGTATTATCGTTTTTACATCATTGTTAATTTCTTGAAAATGAATAGATTCAAAAGTATTTTGCTAAGCGTATGTTAGATTTATATAGTTAAAGAGGAGTTCTGAAGCTAGTTCTTCTGCGAAGCAATACCGTTCTGACCTTGTATATTGTTTAGAATTTAAAGTGATGAAATGATGTGCTAACCGGAATATCGGGTCGTATACTGAGTGACCCCTGTTCAAATTTGCAGTCGAAAAATACTGACTACTGGGAAAAAAGGAATGCAGATCTTGCAGAGACATTAGGTTATTTCAAAGCAGGAGACATGAGAAACGAGCAATGACTCGAACTTCTCGAATACGCGTCGATTATGCTTCCAATCACGCCACGAAATCATGCTAAGAAAGCGGGAGGAATACCTTATAATCTCAGTGTCCTTCTCAGCTTAACTATTCCTGAAATTTGAAAATACATCTTCGTCATTAATGAATTAGCTAGTTCCAATACCAATTAAAAACTTTTCATTACCAAATTTTATGCACAGTGGACTCTCTCGTGATAATTATCTCCAGAATCTAAAAGTGACCAGTATTTCTCATAAAAAACAAAAACATCGTGTTCGAAGATATTGAACCTTTCCTAATAAGATCTAAAACAGATCAAAATTTTCTGGAACCACAGATTTTAGAGAACTATCATTTTAATTTGATTTGGTTTCTTCTTCAATGCATAGATGTTTTTTATGAATGGGATGATGATGAAGAGTGCACGGTTTTCTTTCTCGTAGTACGAATTTCTTTCTTTGTTTAATGAGTTCACCATTCATGAGTAATGTCCATATCCCAGCGCTTTAATGAACTTTGTCAAAGGAACAGCTAAATCATTTTGCGGTCACTTAAGATGGCAATAGTAGAGGAAAAGTTGAATATTACTACTTTTTATTATGATCTTCCAATGAATTTGTCTTCGGAACGACTAACAGAACATCACAGAGGAAATGACATGATAAATATGTGAACAAAATTTTCAAAAGTTATAGTTCTTGAATTTGTGACTCATAACAGCATTTTTAGCACAGGGATACATAAAATTATAATGATGCTTTAAACAAAGTTATTATCTTCCCGTTTTAATAACAGACATGTTCACAACACAGCTTTTGATTTTAAAGCCAGAATTGGGAACAAATAGATTTATGAAGATAATGCATCTTGAAGGCATATGTATAAAGCATTATTAGTACTTTAAAGATAGTCTCGTACGGAAAATCAGTTTGAGCTTCAACTTCGTTTCTTCGGAACTTTTTTAGTGGCGCGACATCTAATGGTCTTTAATTGTTTTAGTTCGCTCTTTAATAGTTAGTTAAATATCTTAGCAGAAACAAAATCTATGCTTAGACTGACGAGCGATTTGGCTGAGTGCAAGTGCATGTCAGTTCAAAAAGTTCACGAAAAATTCCGTACCGCATTCTGTTATGTAGAAGAAAATTTCAATAATTGAATTTAGCTGCTAAGCGTGTTAAATTCTGTATAGAAGTTATACATACATGTAACATATAAATAGTTATCTGTATGTTAGGTTCTTTATAGAAGAAATGTATGATGTGGTTAGTTATTTATAGGGTAAACAGAATTCAAGTGCCTTTTGACCATTAGCCATGATATAGCATTTTAAACAAAAAAAGATTGGGCTTCTTTAATAGAAATAAATCGCTGTCGGCCATAGCCTCTCAATTAACCAGTTTCTCATTCTCTGACCTGGCTTTTTTTTCTTATCAAGACGATTCTTTTCTTTAACGTTTCCAGATAAATTAATCTATTTAAAAGAATGGAATGTCCAGTCAATGACGGACACCTAAAGTGGCATTCTACTAACGCTTCTGGGAAAGATACGAAAGCTGAAGAAAGTATGTTTATGTTCCAATGGATGTCACTTCGAAGGTGACTAGGTAATAAATTTTGGCAAGTCAAACAGGAGTGTTCTACGACCATTTTAAATTCGACTTTTGAACATAGGGATATATCTTGTGCATTCTGAAATATTGATATTCCATTGATAACTTGATACTTCATTTCATTGATTCATTGAGGTTTGATGAAACCGGAGTAGAGCCTAAGTTTTCTTTAGAGGTGGTTGCTGTTTTTGAATTTCATGAGATGCCGTGTAAAGAAATGATTGTTTGAAAGTTTTTCCGCTGCCTTCGCTACTAAAAGAGGCCACTGGTACTTTATAACTTCCTACATTATATGATACATCCATAAGCCGTATACATACATGCAAAGATCGTAAACCTGCGATTGCTGTTTCCGAATTAATGTTCCATTAAGTATGTTTTAGGTAACTGTTACTAAAGCATAATAAAGCTTATGATTCTTGGTGTTTCTTTTATAGTTGATGTAATTATTCACGGTAGGACGCTGTTTGTGTGATGTAACTGCATTTGCAATTTTTACATATAAAAATTCTTTAATCTGTCAAAATTGTATAACTTTAGCGGTACTTATAGAGATTAGTTTTTTATCAAGAAAAATTAGAATTGCCCTCGCGTATTCGAACACCAGATCTTCTAATGCTAGGTGGACATACTTTCAAAAGACACACGGTAAGGAAAAAGAAGAATCTTTTCCTTCTCCCCTCCTTAAAGGACCTATTAAAGGACCAAATCCAAATAGCTATGAATTATCGTCCATCCCATTTTAGTTTCAGTGTCATTTATACAGCAATTTAGAAATTTTTTTAAAGCCAGAAAACATGAAGAATTAACATTACTCTCGCCGGACTCTGGCCTTTCTGATGCTGGCCAAACATGCTTCCAATTACACCATAAAAGCGCTCCGTAAGGAAACGAAAAATACAGTATTAAACAGTATTATGGATAGCAAATTCACTAAAATATGCATTTATTAAAGTCTGCCTTGTGTTAGATTATGTTATTTCCTTAATAACCAGGCCAAAAAAAAAAAAAATAAAATAAAATAAAAGAAGATTCTGAATTTAAAACACCGTCCGTACTATAGGTACTAATTTGAGGTACTGTAGGTATCAGCTTAAGAGCGCTTGGAGCTGAATGGATAAATGTTTAAGAAGACTCAACGGAACACTTTGCAAATCTGAAATTAAATCTTATTGTTTCTTAAGCTCATCATTTTATCAGCCTGAGTCTTGCTTCTCCTCTAAAACCTGCGATTCAGATTTACGCAATTATTTTAAGACTAGTCTCTTTTATTGTTGCCATTTTAAGAAATCTAAATTCTATTGACGTTCATTCCTTGACTTATAATTTGTTCTGTCAGAATATACAATCATTCAGAATAATCCCCGTTTCTCCTCATTAGCACGTGCGAACAAAACTAATTAACCCGATTATAAGACAGAAACCCAATCTTACCTTTCATGGCAAACAGCGCCGAAGAAGACACAAAAGAGTCCATTTAAGGAACTTGAGCTTTCGTCGTCGAAAAATTTCGAACTCTTATTTCGGTCACTGAAAAGCCTCCCACTTCCGCCTCTGCATTTCCGGTACAGAAGGTTATAAAAGTCTTCCGAGAAAAGAGATAAAAATTTTCATCCACTTCCTTTCCACCGCGGAGGTGTGAAACTATAAGTACCCTCTTCTTTAATTACCTTAAGGTATGCAGGCGGTTGGTCTCTTTCGTATTTTGGGGGACGTTGGGAAAAGAGTGTTGCCAAAGCGGTCATGTAATTTTTAAGGTGAGTCATTTTCCGAGGCTGTTTTATTTAATGGCTCCTTCGTCAATCATATCTTTTATGGGCTCCCTGCGAAACGGCGTGACGATCGCATTTAAATGGGCTTTTAAAAGGGCTGTTTTTATTTCGCGTCTTTTCAGTGTTTTGAATGAGAGGACACAATAGGGGTCTGCTCACACTTCTCCCTGCACCCCTATTTGATAAATAAATGCCGAATAAAGACTAAAGACTCCGAAAGCGTATTTAGAGAAAGTCTGTGGAAGAGTTAGTATTTTATCACCTTCCCAAAAGGAGAGAATTTATTAGTAAAACTTTTAAACTGTAATAGCAGGTATATGCACGTAAAATGGGGACAAGATGCGTCAGTAAGAATGATTCCATATGCAATGATTTGGGATATGTCTCAGCTATAAAACTAATACCAAATATTTTGTTTCTGGGATTATGTGGTAAAGCAAGATGATATCTGGAACTTATCTGAATATCAGTCTTTAAGCAGATTGAAAATGAACATCAGTATTATCGTCTCAGGATATAGCAAGACTTTTTAAAAAGTTCTATAACTTCTAGCTCGTAATCGTAAAAAAAAATCTTGTTTAACCACATAATTTAACAACATACCTATCAATGGCTAGAGGACTTTCTTACCACGTATCACTACTAGAGCCGTTATTTAAATGATTAGCAAGATAAAACATAAAAAAAAATAAAACTACTTCTTGCAGTTGACAAATTAAAACATCAACAGAACAACCGCTTTTGAGAGTGCAATGAGAACTTGATATATAGTTGGAAATTCATAACACTGAATATCCTGAATACTTTAAGGACGAAAGAATAGCAATATAACCTCACAGTATAAATTTTCTCACAATATACAATACAAAATACCGGTTGATCGAGAAAGCAGCAAAAATTAAAAACAAATCTATATTTCAATGAGCTTTGATTACAAATAAGAGCAACTGTAGCAGGAAAGCCAAAAATAAGTAGTCCATTCTAATGAAATTTATTACATATTTTTTAAAATTTTAATTACATTCGCCAAATTAAATTTCATCTTAAAAAGAATACGAACTTCCTGATAGAGATAAAAATTAGAACAAGTTATCTGCTAAGGTAAAGGGATAATACAAACAACGCCTTTTATTTGGTAGTTGGTCAATTAAAATATGAGAAAGCACTAGAGGTTTATCTGTCTAGAGGGAGGCAGTTATCCTTCATGGAGGACTTTATAATGGAAATTGGGTCGTATACACGTTGCACATGGTTAAAATCAGGAAAACACCCATCCAGCCAGCCGTTCGCCGGGACTCGAGCCCCGGACCGATCTACCAGCGCTCAGGACTTTACCGCTCGGCCGCTGGTCGGCTCGTGTATTTATTTATAAACTAAGAATTGCAAGTAGCGAAAACAATGATGGAAAACTAGAGTAAGGGTTAAAGACCTGGAGCAAGGAACGATGCTATAGTGAAGAGTAGGGAATTAAGAAAAGCAAAGTCATCTACTAAGGATAAAAACTGACTCTAGATACGTCCTATTTTGTAGAAGAAAATAAGGACTAGACTAAGCGCCGTAATTGAAGAGTAAAGAGCTATATAAGAATCATTGGCAAGGGTTAAAAACTGTAATACAATAGGCAGTATCACAAGTTAAGAAATACAACGCCGTTGAAAGAGGAGTTAAAAATTAGAAGTAAATAATTAGAACGAGCAGCTATGTCTGTTGAGAGATGGAGTCAGAATAAGAGAAACTACACAAGCAGGAATGAAAAAATTCTAACAAGTAGGGTGATCAGCTGTGAGAGAAAAAAATGAAACATATCACCTGCTGACAGTGTGGAAACTGGAATAAAAAGCACTATCACCCCCTCTTTTTAGGATTTTAAAGACCTAGAAGAATCAGCATTTTTTTAAAGAAAAGATTTTTTCGCTCACAGACTGTTTGAGTTTTTATTCTCACAGCTGATCACCTTGATTATTATAATTCTTCATTGCTCAGCAAATGGCTTTGTTTGTTCTGATTCTTTTGTTCTCACTGCATGTAGGCGGTAGGAGTAGGTAAAGGAATAAAGCAAATATTGTAATTCTGAGGGATGAAAAGACATATCGAACAAAGTTATCTTTTTAACAGCAATAGTACAAAATATTAAAACACTGGCGAATACTTAATAAATTATTTAATGAAAAGAAGAATTATGAATATACAAAGCTCTGAAAAAATTAGATTACTACCAAAGTAAAGCAATAGGGAGTCTTTTCCAAGGGCCGGGCGGTAAGAATGCTGAACGTTGGAGATCCGTTTTTTTAGATATAAACATTGCAAAGGGGGCTGTTTACAGGAAAGTTTTCGTCATTTTCTCCCCTGTGTAACATATATAAATTTCTCTTAAGAAGCCCTCCAAGAAGGCAACTCTTCCTTTAGGTAGATTGATCTTATATACTTTGCCAAATTATTTGCCTTAATTCAAATTACTGAGCGGGCTATCATTGATGATGAGCAAAATCGTGCCAGTGAGCTCTGTCAACGGAAGATTAAGTTGCCTAATGCATTTCTTTACGTGAGTCACCCCACAGTAAATAGTAATATTCCACATCTTATTATCACAGTTTTTTACAAAATATTTCAAATTTCTTAACTTCTTAGTGTTGTTTAATATCGGAAAGAGTATGCCAAGTGACCATGCCCATAGGCAGACGTGATTCCATTTGGGCAGTTTTTATTGAATGAAATAAGCCATTCTTTATTTTTAAAATTATTGAAGTTACTTGAGAGCTATGCGTTAAGATAATATGTGCGAGTAAATCAAAAGATGCTTACTGACTCTACTGAAGGACTAAGCTGCAAAATTAAAAATGAATATGTCGTACTACATCGAACGTGTAAGGTGAAAAACACGAGCTAAACTAACGCTGGATGTATCTTATTGCATCGTACTTAGTTTTAACAAATTAAGAAATGCTGAGTTGGCCATGCATCTGCACGGGTGCATGGGAATTCCTGGCACGGGAATTTGGCACTTTCCTAAATTTATCGGATTTTCTGTTGCATTTGATTCTTCTGGTTTCGCTTTATCAGTAGCATGAAAGGAAACTGAAGTTTGCAAAAGTTCGAAATATTGTTTTTTATTATATTTAAGAAGTTGCTAAAATGCAGAGACTTTAGGTATTTTGGAAGCAGGAGTGATGAAAATGAGCAACGCCTTCGTCGGGAATCGAACCACGGACCTCTGGAATACGCGCCCAGCGTGCAGACCACTACACCACGAAGGCACGCTAAGAAGGCGGGAGAAATGTCTTATATACTTCCCCTTTTAAAGGGAGACTGGGGTTTAGCGGATCCAGTCACCAAATCCTGGGTGTGGAGAATCATCCATTACGTTATTTGGATGCTGGACACGTGAAAGATAAGCAACGACCTCGCCGGGAAACGAACTACGGACCTCTGGAATACGCTCCCAGAGTGCCTTCGTGGTGAAGTGGTCGGCACACTCGGCGCATATTCCACAGGTCCGTGGTTTGATTCCTTACGAAGGCGTTGCTCATGTCTCCTGTTTCCTAAAAAAACCTAAGGACTCCAGAAAAGTGCTCGTTTACTGACGTGGTTTATATATATTTTATTTTGAAACATTTTAAAGCCATGATTTTCTTTTCAGATTTCGGAAAATCCCTTTATTCTTTGTATCAGTAAAATTATGTTCAAGCTTGTCATTTTAAAATTAAGGGCACAAGAATAAACAATATTTTCGCTATTGTACAAAATTACTTTACTCAAACATAAAATGCGAATTCTGGCTTCACTCATTATTCTGGAAATGGAAAGATTATTTTGAAAAGTTTAAAGAATTAGAAA
This sequence comes from Stegodyphus dumicola, assembly GCF_044657685.1. NCBI lineage: Eukaryota > Metazoa > Arthropoda > Arachnida > Araneae > Eresidae > Stegodyphus > Stegodyphus dumicola. Next base: position 182,594,598 of record NC_140768.1, read on the forward strand.
TTATTTAAAAAATAATTTCGACAGTGTGAAAGAATTATTTATTTTAAAGTGTTAATTCTTTATTTTAAAGAGACATTTTCGTCACTTCCGACTCTTAAATTTCTTTACACAGAATCTAAAGAAGTTAAATTTATTTTTAATCTTCTATTTCAAAATTTTGCTAATTGTTTATATTTTATACACTATTAACAAATGGAGGCAAAATTAAAAAGGCAAATAGAGGCAAAATTAAAAAATGTGAACAAAAATATTTGTATATTGTTTATTTTGGCATGCTTTCTATTCATAAGAGCTACTTATAACATATGCATATTTTTTTGTTAAAGAATTTACTTGCAGTTCACATTTATCTGACGAATCCTAAAATGTCATTAAATAATTAATAGGTAAGTAATTCTATTTGAATTTTTAATATTTGTAAATAAAAAGATATAAAAAAAACAGAAGGGAATAAAAGCGTTCTTTTTACTATAAATAATATTTACTATTATATTATTTTGTTGTTGCAAGCAGTTATTTCATGGATCAATTCTGCCTATACAATAACTGAAATGAATTAATTAATCCTATAGAATTTAAACACATAAATAATGTTTTTTATTATTACCTTCTGGGAACACTAACAAGCAAATAAAAAAACAAATAACTGAATAAATAAGGAATGCTTTTTGGAAATTATTTAATGAGATTCTACAGATAACTAAATAATTAATTAGAAGAGCATATGCGAAATATATACAGATTTTTTTCCAAACGAGAATAGGGAAAAAAAAAAAAAAAAAAAAAAAAAAAAAAAAACAGATGCATACAAGTTTTGTTAACAAAACAGCTCCACGTTCTTCTTAACTAAACAGAAATAGAAAAGAAAATAATAACGATATTAATCGGTAAAAATAAAATTAGTGAAACTCTAACGGTAACTGAATTGAACTCGAATGTGACGAACATAGTAAAACACCATCTTTTAATCCTTAGACTATCACCTTTAAACTTTGAGAATTATAAAGAGGGTTCTAAATTTTGCTTTGAATACTTTCACTTTAGAAAGTGATTAATCACTTTGCATGAGCATTAGAAGTTAGAAATTCAATTTTAGGAATTAAATAACATCATAACTAAATTTATTATGTCATTTAGAAACTGTATCAAAACAACAAAGAATAAAGTCCGCTGGGGGCATTCAAATTTGGATCAAGTCCTCTTGGGCCTGGAGAACATCGCTTTTCATTAGCTTCCCTGACTAGAGTCTCAAATAAGCTCCACTAATCTTTTGCACGTTGAAAGCTTGAACTGCTGTTTGAGATGCAAATTACTCTTTTCTTGAGACGCTACAATCATGAATGATGTAATAGTGGGTGGGGGATTTCTGTTGTCGTTTGTATGTGTTTAGTTATGACGTCGGTGCCTCTGGCTTGTTTACTGCAGAATAAAATTAAAGGGAAGAAAGAGAAAGTATTTTAGAAAGTAAGGAGTCTTCATTACATAAAAAGCGAATCTCAGAAATTGGTTTTTTGGGTAAAAGTGAGACAACTAACACTTTCAAAATATAAGTTACCATCAGTTCACCAAAATAAAATTCATTGGATTCTATTAAATGTCATGATCAGTTTTCAAGGCCTTGCTTTGAATTATAAGTAAACTTCCTACATATATCTATGATATTAAATTGGTAAAGCTTACTCCACATCTCAATGTTTGCAATGCGTAATTAAGAAGACCCTGCGATACCTGTTTTGTTCTTTTTACCATTGTTAAGGTCATTCCGTTTGTTACATACTGCACAACATTCCTGCTATTTATTGTATTAGCAGGCATTTTTCGTGTATCATTATGTTTATTAAACTCGCCTTCAACCACAAAGCATAAAAAGATTAGAGCATTTTCTTTCTTTTCTCAAAATGGGAAACAAGTTGTAGAGACATTAGGTTATTTCGAGGCTGGAGAGAGGGAAAATCAGCAATGCCTTCGCCGGGAATCGAACCACGGACCTCTGGAATACCGGTTCAGTGTGCTGACCACTACACTACGAAGGCACGCTAGGAAGGCAGGAGAAATACCTTATATACTGCCCTTTTAAAGGGCGACTGGGGTTTTTAGGGGACCCAATCGCCAAATCCTGGGTATGGAGAATCCTCATCCAATAGCCTTTTAGCTCGGGCGCCACTGTAGAGACATTAGGTATTTTTGGAAGCAGGCAAGATGAAAAATTAGCAACCGCCTTCGCCGGGAATCGAACCACGGACCTCTGAAATACCGGCTCAGTGTGCTGACCACTACACCACGAAGGCACGTTAGGAAAGCGGGGGAAATACCTTATCAAATTTTCTTGACAGACTTCTAACATGAGCTCTACTATCAGCGGACAAACAGCGGACATGAATTTTTTCCTTTTTTTGCTTCCCTCATAATCGTGGTAATAATTGTTATGGAAGACGGTCAACTCCTCTAATTTGTTAAAATCTGGTTATCCCATGGTTCCCATTAGGGAATGATAGCTTTACCATAATACAATATAAGTTAGTAGTGTAGCGCTGTTCACGAGTTTATGCATTGTTAAGGTAAAAGTGTTCAAGGAATCATGTGATATTTTCTTCGATAAAGGGAAATCAGTGGACAAAATGATTTAGAACACATGCTTTAATCTGCAACATGAAAATCCCTTTTAAAAATTAAGTTATAGCTCTAAATAAACACGCCTATAAACGACAATAATTAAAATATTTAATGCTCGCTAGTATTTTGTAATTAAATATCCAAATATGATTGCAAATGAAAAGATTTTTATAGCTTTCAGTTTGTTTAATACTTTTTACAATCTAGTGAACACTAGTCACTAATTTCTAATTCAACAGCTTTACTAATGCCTTATTTCTGAGCAGACATATACTAACTCAGTTAGCTAAGTTAGTATATATCCGAGTTAGTTATATGCTAAGTCAGTCATTATATAGTAAAGTTTTGTTACTCACATTAAATTTCAGCTTCAGGAACCAGATTGCCAAAAATAAATATGCTTTTTCGAAATCATACTCCTTTTGACTGACAGCCAAAACTTTGGATTTCTCACTGAAGGCCGAAAGATTATTATTATCGCAAATTGTTACTTTATTATCAAACCAAATTGAATTTTCTTACTGGTCTACATTCATTGTTTGTCGTAAGCAATCACGAAAATAATAAGGATTTTATTTATTAAATTTTTGCGTACTTAATTTAAAGGATATTTTTTGTTTTATGATGCCTGTAAAATAGCGTCTGTTTTTAAACCACTGGAATTATGATAATACCCCAAAAATTTCTGTGTGTAAATTTACAGATCAACCAGATTTAACCGAGACGCTACCAAAACCAAACAAAAGGACATTTTACTACATCTACGGACTCTAAAAGCCTAAATTCAAAGCAATTTTTGTTAAATTTGCTGTTGCATTAAAAAAATCGATATGTAAATTTAACATTTTACTTTATTCTGATTTAACTTGTACTATACTTAGCGTATAATATATTGTTACGAAATGTACAGGCGCGGTAAGATGGCTTCCTCGCAAAGCAATTTTAGGGTTGCCATAAAATAGCAAGAGAAGGTAGGTTGCCACATTTGGCGAGAAATCGCCAATTTAGCGACAAAATTGGCGATATACCCTGGGCGGATGGAGAACCTTTTGGAACGAATTCTTACCGGTTTAGTCCAGAATGTTCTCGAACACAAGCCGAAAGCTATATAAACCCTGCTGGTCCGCAGTCAGAGAATGTGTGCCTCGTCTAGCAAGAGTGCGAAATAGTTAGTTTCAAGTTAGTCAGTCCGTGCGGAGTCGATCGAGTTGACAGCCGGCCAACGAGTGCCGAGTGGGTCTTCGAGTGCATCGAAGAGTCTCTTAGTGTATCGCGGTTAATGCATCGTCAAGAGAGTGTGCTAAGCTGTGGAAACGACTGAACCGAAGAGTCGGGAGCTGCGCTCTGTGTGTCGTCGAGTGCATCGTGAGTTGTAGCGTGGAGAGTCTCGAAAGTACGTGGAGTTCCGAGAACGACAGAGCAGAGTCGGGAGCTGTACTGTGGTGCTTTAGTGAAACTGTCTCCACCGTTATTGCCTGACAGTGTGAAGGTTGTGTCGCTGATTATTCCAGCGTGTTTTAGTAGATCTTCGACGACTGTAAAAGTGTTTTGGAGCTATCCTGATTAATATTGGTAAATAAAGTGTGTTTCGATACTTTATAAAGTGTCGTCGTTATTCACTCCAAATCTACGAACCCCGTACGAACATGAAGGAAGAAAATAACGCAAAAACTGGTGTCAGAACAAAGAATAACGCAACAATATACACTGGTGTGCAAAAATTAAGGACGAAGTCGAAAAATTAGCATATCAGCTGAACGAAGAGGGAGAGGGGACAGAAAGACCAATCAGGAGATTAAGTAAGGTGATGTACGGTAGCACATGCGCAGATATGCAGGTAGACGTAATGGGGGAGTGTCTGAGTAGTATAAAGCATGTTGTCGGTGTAAGATCAGTATTTCTGGCAAAGAGATTGCACGCCGTATAGCAGTTAAAATCACACCGAGTTGCTGCCTCAGCGAGAAATGGCGAATAATCAATCTGTTAGACGACATCTGGATGCTTTTACCCGAGGTCGAATCATTGGGAAGTTGGAGGAAGCCCGCAGTGTGACAAGTGTGGCTGAAGAGTTCGGAATTGCTCACAGCATCGTTTCACGACTTTGGAGTCAATTTCAAACTACAGGAACAGTTATCCGGGGGTTTAGTAGTGGTCGTCCACGAGGAACCACACCCGCAGATGACCGGTATATTGCCTTACAGGCCAAAAGAAACAGGCGGCAGACAGCGGGAGAAATAGCTAGACACACGACACAGGCGACTGGGCGACTGATATTGCGTTTTACCGTGGCCAGAAGACTGCACGGTGGTGGTCTGTTTGCACGACGCCCTGTACGGTGTGTACCTCTAACGCCTGCCCATCGGAAAAGACGTTCTCTGTGGTGCCGGGAACACTGGAATTGGAGAGACAATGAATGGGGACGAGTACTCTTTACAGATGAGAGCAGATTCAGTCTGAGAGGCGATTCTCATCGCATACTCATCTGGAGAGAGCGGGGAAGCCGCAATCATCCCTCGAACATCATTGAAAGGGACAGGTATGGAGGTGGCGGTGTTCTCGTTTGAGGAGGCATCATACTTGGTAGTCGTACAGACCTTCACATCTTCGACGCAGGTTCAGTCAACGGGACCCGTTATTGTAACGAGATTCTTCTTCCATATGTGCGTCTTTTTAGAGGCGCTATGGGTCCGCAGTTCCTTTTCATGGACGACAATGCACCATGTCATCGCACAGTAGCTGCCGAACAGCTCTTAGAGAGTGAGGATATTGAACGTATGGATTGGCCGGCACGATCTCCGGATCTCAATCCCATCGAGCATTTATGGTATTTTCTAGGCAGACGCTTGGCAGCTCGTACCTTACCACCAGTAACGATTCCGGAGCTTCGATTGGCGCTGCAAGACGAATGGGCAGCAATGCCTCAACAACTCATTGACACCCTCATTCTCAGCATGGGCAGACGCTGTGAAACCTGCCTAGCAGTCAGGGGAGATCATATCCCCTATTAAAGACCGGATGTTTCTTGCTGGACACCCATCACAGGGATGTTTCGGCCTTCAGTCGCATTGCGCTCCATGCTACTTTTTCAATAAAGCTTCTTTTTATCCCTCTGATTTCTGTTTTAGTAAGTGTTGCTTACATTACTCATGTCCTTACGTATTGGGGATTTTACGGTATTAAATGTTTTGATTTGGAAAGCTTTTGTACAAAGTTATATTGAAAAAACCGTCTCGTCCTTAATTTTTGCACACCAGTGTATAGCGCTGCTAAAAATTAGCTTGTAATCCCATCAGCAGAATCTCGGCGAATAGGATGGATGCATGGGCGTTTTCATAGATTGTAAGGTATTTCTACCGCCTTCGTAGCGTGCCTTTGTGGTGTAGTGGTCTGCACGCTGGGCGCGTATTCCACAGGTTCGTGGTTCGATTCCCGACGAAGGCGTTGTTCATTTTTCATCTGTCCTGCTTCCAAAAAAACCTAATGTCTCTACAATGGCACCCGAACTAAAAAGGGATAATGGTTCTCCCCACCCAGGATTTGGCGATTGGGTCTGCCCAAACCCCAGTTGCGCTTTAAAAGGGGGAGTATGTAAGGTATTTCTTCCGCTTTCTTGGCTTGCTCTTTCGTGGTGTAGTTGTCTGCACGCTAAGCGCGTATTCCAGAGGTCCGTGGTTCAACTCCCGGCAAAGGCGTTGCTCATCTCTTCTGCTCCCCCCCCAAAAAAAAAATCCTAATGTCTCTACAAGTATCCCAAAGTGTGACATGCAAATAATCCATTTTTACTTTGAAATTCCTGAATGAAGGCCTACCTGTCCCCTTAGGCAGGTAGTCCTCGAATGAATTCAAATTTTTAATTTGTAAATCGCAAAAATGAAAAGCATGACATAAAAATATAAATTTTATGCAGGAAAGTAAATAATAATACTAATAATTAAACAAAAATGGATAAATAAATATTTTATTTTCTCTTTATCGTTTATTGCCTCAAGAAAACCTTGATGCTTCTGTAATATTCCTCGCTACTTTGTCTATGATAAAATATAAAGGAACCTAGGGAATTAAGTAGCTGAAATTTATCGCTGATTCTAAGTACTTACAACATGTAGACTCGAGAAGGGTTAAAATACCCTTTTATTTACTCAATGAAATAATGACAGTTGGCCTCTTCTCGGTCTTACAGGAAAGCCTCCACTCGAGCTTTTAAATCAGGATAAGAAAATAAGAAACTAATCTAATACTAACTAAAATAGACTTAGTCGAAGCTAGACACAACTATCTAACGTAGTTGGCCCTTAATTTAAACTACCCGGCGATTATCAACAAGCACATCAGTAAGAACTCCTAAGCACACTCTCTCGAAGTAAGTTGCACTTCCTTTAAATACTAATTCTAAATCATTTGCATTCAACAAGATTCTAAAAACGTACTCTGGTAGGGTGGGGGAAACAAGAATTGAAAGGAAAGGGTTCAAAAATTAAAAATAACTGTTATAAAATTAACATACACCTTATACCTTAATGATTTTCTCGAGGCATTCTGGAGATATATCCTCAATTATTTCGCCTTTTTTTAATCTCCGTATACCATACTCACTTTTGAAACAGCTTGATTTTTGCGACATTCTTATGAGTAAAGGTGTCGCCTTCCGTTTCATCAGTAATTGGTCAGAGTAAAACGGTTGTCCATGATACTAAGTTATTTAGTATACTAAGTTATTTAGTATCATGGACAATCCCTCAACCGTTTTACTGTCCGTGATACTAAGTTTTTTAATATCATGGACAGTCCCTTCACCATTTTACTGTGACCTATCTAGTATCATGGACATGGATTATTTAGTATCATGGACCTATTTAGTATCATGGACAGTCCCTTATAGTCCTGACCTATTTAGTACCATGGGCACAGTATCATAGACCTATTTAGTATCATGACCCTATTTAGTCCCTTCCTTTAGAGGCTTAGTACTTGTATTTTGAAGGCACCAAATGAAAGAAAAGACTAGTTTAATTAACACTGAAAACATTTTTAATTGAACGGTCTTGCGTACACCGTTCTGGATAAATTCATGAATCTTCAATAAATTCGACTGAGTTATCTTTGAATTCGCTTTACTTTATGATATGATTTTCAATGGCGTACTTTAAATTTATACAGCCATTTAGTGAAAAAACAGTCGCCCTTCGGGATGTCATTTCTTCTGTCGTTTTCTCCTGTATAGGCTCATAAGCTGGAATATTTGACATACTACACTGATTAAAAACCACAGCAAAAAATGATTTAAACCACCAGATATTGCTTCTTTAACACGCAATTTCTTTGGAGCAAATTTCCGAAAAGTGTTGCTCTTTCTTCTAATTTCCTTCCTTCAGAGACATTTGTTTAAAGTGTTGACAACAAGAATGCTCAGTTGCTTCGACAGTTTGTTTACACAATTTTTGTCTTTTATCAAATTCTTTTTAATAGTCTGAAGTTCCTTTTGTCTTTCATGGAGACTGCCCTTCATTTTCTAGATATTTTAACTGCAAATTAAGCTCGAGTAAAACTCGGAAGACAGTAGTTTGAGTTAAAACGTGCTTACCAAATGATAGAGCATAAGCGACCGCCAAACTATTCTGGTTGACAGAATCCAACATTTGTCTTTTTCCGCTTAGTGATCTCATTTTATTACCGTGAGCAAATATTCTAAATTATATAATTTTGATTATTTTGAAGACCAGAAAATGACATACTAAAGAGTATATTTTTTAAAACTTAACTGTAATAATATGAGGAAAACTAGATATTTGAAACATTCTTTATAATAGAAAATTTATATTTAATCTATTACTAAAAGATGAGAAATGATTAAAACTCTCAAACTCTGAACTTAGTTCATATTGTTAAATACACTCTTAGACAAAACCAACGACGCAGCACGACGCACCGAGAAGATATAAAGCAAATTGGACACAAATTGATATGCATACAGGTTTCGACGGAAAATGCAAAATTTTACATTTTGGCTGCAAATAAAATAAATGAACGGTTGTCGCTACAGCGCATGTGATTTGCGCAACTGGCAGAATATTTAAAAGGAGAAATTACGATTCCAGGTCATAAATTCTTCACGAATTTCATTCCGTGTACTCTGGTAGACAGGAACTACTAAGTAGACAGTATCATGCAGTGGTAGACAGTGGCAGAGAGTAACATGCCTCGCATACAGTTGCGCGAACAATATACGCAGATGTCAGAATTTGAGAGAGGTCGTGTAGTTGGGATCAAAGAAACCGGTTGGTCTTATGGGCGAATAGCTCGACATTTGAGCAGGAGCCATGCCACTATTAGATGATGTTGACAGGAATGGGTGAACCATGGCCGCACACAGCGTCAAGAAGGAAGCGACAGAACATGAAGACCGAGCAATCGTCAGAGCGGCATTCACAGCCCCAGATGCATCATTATCATCTATTGTACATGCAACTAGTGCTTCAGTGAGCACAAGGACCATTCATAGACGGCTCACAGAAAGGGGAAAGAGGTCACGGCGCCCCTTGCGCCGACTACCATTGACCTCTATACCATTGACCAACTACCATTGACCAGCTGGACAGAATTTGGCACGATATCCCTCAGGAGGGCATCCGCGATCTCTATCAATCGATGCCAAGCCGAATAACGGCTTGCATAAGGGCCAGAGGTGGACAAACGCGTTACTGACTTTTTCACTTTGTGAAGCTCTATCACTTCAATAAATCATCTAATTTTTCTCAAACTGTAATAATTTGTTTTCCTCTCATCTAACAATGATGACCATTTCCATAACAGTCCGGGCAAATGATATCAACGCTGTGTGGTTTGGGATCACTTTCGAACGACGTTTTCCCCTGTCTAATTACCATAACTCACAGTTTGATGGCGAAATAACAAAGTGCTGTATCACCATGAACTGAAACCATGTTTTCATGACTATTTGCCAGTTCTATGCTTTCTTTTGTCAAGAACTTACTCCTCGAATAATGTCTGATATTTTCAGTATTAATAGACATCATAGATGGAAAATTTTCAACAGCTTCTTAAAAATTTCATAATAATACCTGCTATGAGTGCTTCAAATACTGTTGTGTAGAGAATTTGTCTGATAACGTTATAAAAACTAAGTGAATGATTTTCTGATTTATGGAAATCTTAATTTTTATTTAATTATGAATTATTTATTTTAAGGCTTTAATTTTGGGAAAAAACATATGCTTCTGGGAATATTATTTAGTTTAAAAGAATATTATTTATTTTCTTTTATTTGCAAATTTTGTACAAGCTTTGATTCATTGTGAAAGAAGCAGGGAAAGGGAGGCAATTTTTGCCAAGTCATGATTTCGCGCGCTTTGTCCTTTAGAATGTTCTAGAAGGATTTTTCATTGTGTAGTTGACCTTAAGAGATGAAGTACGTGACAAAAAGGTCAAAGGTTGCTACTTGTCTTTCAATGTAAGTCATTCAGGTTTTTGACGATTGAGGGTCCGGTTGTTGGCTAAGTGAAGAAGGGCGCGCATGCGCGATCACCCTTATTTCCGCATTCAGGGGTTGAAAACGCAAATTTTGCCAAAATTAAGGGGGCGATAAGTGAAGCCATAGTGGGAGCCCGCGTTTGTAAAGGAGACGAAGGAAATTCGAGTTGGATTGACTCACTTAGGGACTTACGGGCTTGCTGGACTTTTGGAGGTTACTCTTTGAAACTTGCTGGAAAGTGAGAGACAAGATGTAATTACGAAGAGAGATGTTTTCCGGCGGGGAGCGGCAAATATGCTCCCCGGCCTCGTTTTTGTTAAAAGCTCTCACTTACTGACTGGCGTGTGGAACTTACTTGGGACGTTACTCGTGAAGCTTGCTCTTGGGATGAGTAAGAACAGGCGAGCCGTAATTGCCTAGAAAAAAACGTTTCTGGCCGGAAGCTGCAAACACGCTCCCTTGCCGCGTTCTGGTAAAGAGGCGAAATTTGAACGAGTTACCTGCGTGTTGACTTAGGAATTTCAGGACCAAGCGGATAGCCGTCCTGGGCAGCAGTGCTCCTGTTTCTGTTTTACAGAGGTAAAATTAGTTTCGTCACTATGAAATCCAGTTACCTGCGTGTTGACATTAGACTTTCAAGACCAAGCGGATAGCCGTCCTGGGCAGCAGTGCTCCTGTTTCTGTTCTACAGTGGTAAAACAACGTCGACATTACGAGAACCAGTGTAAAGATGAGCCCGGCCGACGTCAACGCTTATTAAGATACGAGTCCTCCACTTCAAGATGTCCAACCAAGTTAAGTGCTATTTTTTTGTGTTTGAACTTTGAGTGGGTTTTCACTAATTTTTCTTGGAATGTAAAAAACAGCGTCGACTCTTAAATTAATTCTCAGGCCTTAAATTGTTTCCCTTTCCCCTTTTTAAATTACCAGACAAACCTTCAGTTTTTTTATATGAATTTAAATAAAAAAAAAAAAAAAAAAGGTAAATGACAAATTGATGACTTCTCCTTAGACTCTCAGATGAGGTTAAGATTTTTTTTATTGTGATGTAATTGAATAAACTGATATTTAATCTGGAAACCTATTACAGTATGTTTTCTTTATATATTTAGTATGTTTTCCTATATATCTTGTATATGTTTTTCTTATGTTTTCGATCCTCTCACGGCGCGGTCCCGGGATGCATTTTTTTCACAACGCAAAAATGCTTACCGTTCTCTATACGATCACTAAAAGTTTGGAAATTAGCAAAAATTCTTAAGAGTTTAGTTTCCTCCCCAAGAAGAAGTAGAAAACTTTCACGGCAAGTAGGTTCATATTTAACATTTAACATATATGAATTTAAGATATAACATTGGTGCCAGATGTCTACACAAGATAAGTTGTATATTTTTTTTGTGTTTATTCGATCCTCTCACGTGAAGTAAGCATCATAACATTGGTGCCGTGACCTCTGCTTAGTGAAGGATCGAGTCAGTAACTGATTTTTTTGAATTTATTTATTTTGTATAACTTACTGTTTTCAGAAAGTGTTAAATTTTATGTGTGAGGACTAATTAAGGTTTTGATTTGAATTATGTTTGCTTACTGGTTACTGCAGGATATTAATTCTCTAAATTAATTTAAGAATTGAATTTAAGGTTAGGTAAACTGTTTTGGTATAATATTGACTAAAAAGACAGTGTTTTAGTACGTGTGATTTGATGATTTCATACTGTGCATGTTAGTTTTTTACTAGTACAAAAGTATTATGTTCTGAGAAGGTGTGTGAAATTGATTTTGAATTTACCTATTTTTAGTAATTTACTGTTTTAATGAAGGAGTTGAGTCTATGTGCTAGGATTAATTAGTTTGATTTGTGTTTGCTTATTTGTTAATACTAGAGGATAAATTCTGAGAATTTGTGTGAATTTCAGGAATTTTGGACTTTAACGTTAGGCAAACAGAATTGAACTTTAAAATTAGGGAAAATATATATTTTAATGTAGCAGAATAGGTACTGTACATTTTACTGTTGAAAATCCTTAAGTGTTTTCTGGATGTATATTTTTGATTTCTGATTTCTGATACAAGATGGAAAATGAATTATTTCACTATAATCCTATGCTATTTGTATATCCTTGTAACAAGTTTCGAGTGCTTGTCGGTAAAAACTGGACTCATTTTGTGAGCACTATTAAGAGAGCGAGACTTAAAGACTCTAATTATTTTACTGAATGAGACAAGCCTTAGCTATGCGTAGCTAGAATTTTTTTTTTGTGTTTTTGCTACTTATTTAACCTAGAATCTTGTGAAATGTGTAATTGTGAGTGCTAACGTTAGAGAAATTTTGATTTTTTTGACTTCACTGAATAATATTTTGTGAAATGTATGTAATGTTTTCATGATTATCTACCTTACCAAGTATCTTATTATTTTTTTTAATTTACTATGTTTTGATATGATCCCAGTATATTGTGTAATGTGTTAGTAATTTAAATTAGTACTGAGCAATGAATTTTATAAGTTCTTAAATCATAATGATACAAATGAATGAGTTAAAAAAAATTGAAGGTTATTTTTTCAATTGCAAAATTCTGTTTTAAAGTGAACATGGGTTAGATTTGAATTTTTGCATGAGATCAGCAATAGTGATGTTTGCATATTTATTTATTTATTTATTTTTTGGATTGAATTCTTCAGCTTGAGTGAAGTTCTAATTAGTTTAATGAGTCAGAGTAATTGAGATTAGTTATCTTCTGAGTTTTAAGTTTGTGAAGAGTTGTCATGTGAGAATTGTTTAAACAGTAGAAATTGAGTTAGTCTTGTGAATTGTAGAAAGTGAATTTTAACGAGAATTTTGTGACAACGGGAATTTGTTTTGTGAAAATGTTTGAAATAAGTTTGAGAAGCTTAGTTATTTTTGCTCTGTACTCTTGTGTGGGAATTTTCTGTTGATTACAAGTAGTTTGTCTTGAATTTGCTAGTGAGTCGTAATAGATTTGATTTGAGTTATTGAATTTTCTTTCTTAGTTGGACTTGTTGCTGAATTTGGGGTTAATTCTTGTTTTGGCTTAAGTTTTGTATTTGAATTGGTAGTATCAAGATAGTTGTATCAGGTTTTTGTTTTGTTTTGGTGGTTTCTGCCAAGGTCCGAAAAATGTAAGTTCTCTGATGTTTAGTTTCTGTGGAAGAATTGAGATTTCTGTGGTCATAGGAAAATAGTAGAATTTGAGTTATGGATTTCATTTGTGTGATTTTTAGGGATTTTGAGTTACGAGTTATGAGTATTTTTTTTTTTTAGTTTAGCACTTTTGAGAACTTTGCATTTGTTGCTTGCAGTTAGGTCTTGCGTGAAGTTGTAATGTCCTGAAAGCTCGTTTTCTTGTAAATACTTGCACTTCATGGTGGCACTTGACCTGTTACACCGGGAGAAACAGGAACTTGTTATCTGAGAAAACTATTGTTGTATCTTTTTTCATTGTGTTGGTTCAGACTGGTAACGTTTCAGTCAGCGCACTTTTCTTTCCGAGATAAGAGATCTTATGTTCTCTTTCAACGTGTCTGGAGGTTTGCTTGATACGTAAAGTTTGGGTCTGTCATTCATAATACAGCGCTTTTCTCAGCTTACATGGACGCGGTAAAGAGTTACTTTGTTTCTTTTGTTTGGTTGCAGGTGTTGCTGATGGCTGCTACTTAGGTTACTATACAACGTTTTGGGAAGAGTCTGATGCAGAATAGATCTCAGTTTTTGCCTAAATTGGGGGGTTTGTCTTGAACACTTTGTTGATTTGTGATATTTTATTTAGTGTTCTAGTAACGTGCTTCAGTCCAGCTTTGATTGATTTCTTTGACTAGGTTGAATTTTTTTTTTCTCGTGGACTTAAGGGATTTTTTAAAATTACTGAATTTTTTTTGGTGTTGTCTTACTAAGGGGACTTAAGTTTGGTGTTGTTACTCACTAGTGTTTACTTTAAGGTTTGAAAATTTTTTTAGCGACACTTCACTCTTGCTGGTTGATTTTTTTGGCTTGATTTGAATTACAGTGAAATATTTTTGTCTTGATATGGTTTAACGTAATGACTATTCGTGTATTTGTTTAGGTATTGCAGTTTAAATTTTTTTTTAAGTATCACTGATCTCATTGCTCATTTGAATTATGTACGAAATTTTTACAGCTTAATTGTATTTTCAATTTATGTGTATATGTGTATCTTGGTAGTATCTGTTTGTAATTATTGGCCAAACGTTATTTTGTATATACATTAGGTTGTATTATTACTATTATTTTTGTGTGTCTTGGATAAAATTCTAATTGGTATTTGCACAGCGTATTCTGGATGCTATTTTCGGAATTGATTTTGGTTGGACTGAATTTTGGGGCAATCACGTTATCTTTCTGATTTTTTTTTGTGTGGGGTATTTTCGGCTGGTTCCGAGGTTCCTTGTGTTGTAACGTTCTTTTCTTTTCTAATGCTTGGCCCTGATCAGGCCGCTTCTGTTCTTAGACGTGAATGCTTGGGATTCATTCTTGGAAGTTATTCAATTTCGTAGTACTTAGGGGTCTTTACTCCTTATTTGAATACGTTCATGTGATATATTTTATTTGGAATTGTTTGAATTATTAGTGTGTTTATTTTCTCAGGAATGTATTTTATGTATCTGCGGCGCGTTAATTATCTTATTTTTATTTATTTATTTATTTATTTATTTTTTTTTGGTGTGAACAATTGGATTAGATTATTTCTTTCTTCGGGTTTGAGTATCCGAACACATTCAGTGGCTTATCTATCGTAAGGGAAAAATTGACAGATAAAGTCTTCTTCAACTTTGAAAGAGTGATGGTTCTTCCTTGGTCGAAGGTGAGACGTAGGGGGGTGAAATCTGGTTTCTTTTAAGGTCAAGTTTCTTGACTTGTATTCTACTAAACGGTCAGTCAGCTGTTTGTTTTTCGAGCATTGTGATCCCCTACTAAAGCTATTGTGGTGCTGAGTTCTTACATTCCGGGGTTGTTGCTTTCAGTTTCTCGCGTTGAAGGCTGCAAGGGGGAGTTGCTAACACAATGATTTCTAACTACAGGGTTTTCCCTCGCTTGTATTAACAACTCCGTACTCATTTAATGTACTCCATGATTGTGCTCAGCAGAAACTGTCACAATAGTAGAATGTGCTCGACCTCAGGTGAAATTGTTTACATTAATGGACTGAAAAAGAATGAATAGATAAATAAACGTTCAGAAATGTGGCCACACAGAGACTGAAACACTAGTGTGATGTAATGAACTGAAAAAAAAAAGAGAAATTCTTTTTGTCATTATTGATTGATCTTAGACATATTTTGTTTGTGATTAACGCCTTATTTTTATTTTTATTTTTGTATGTGTTCTGAGTATTTCTAGGTTTAATTAATTAAGTGATTTAATTGATGCTTTTGATTAATTGTTTTTGATGATCTTCCTTGAGTATTTTAATTAGTAATTGCTTTGATTAATCTTGTTGTTTTACTTGCACATTTTGGACTTGAAATTTAATGTGTCAGTAACGTCACTGTTACCAAGGAGTCGTGTGAAATATTGTTACATTATGTTATCCTTTAGCCTTATTGCACAGTATGAGTCATGTCGAGTACGTGACAAAAAGGTCAAAGGTTGCTACTTGTCTTTCAATGTAAGTCATTCAGGATTTTGGCGATTGAGGGTCCGGTTGTTGGCTAAGTGAAGAAGGGCGCGCATGCGCGATCACCCTTATTTCAAGAAGTGTCTGTCTTCTAAATTTTGGTAAACCAAAATTTAATTCCTTAGGGGAAAGGAAATGTTGTGTAGAGAATTTGTCTGATAGCGTTATAAAAACTATGTGAATGATTTTCTGATTTATGGAAATCTTAATTTTTATTTAATTATGAATTATTTATTTTAAGGCTTTAATTTTGGGGAAAAACAGATGCTTCTGGGAATATTATTTAGTTTAAAAGAATATTATTTATTTTCTTTTATTTGAAAATTTTGTACAAGCTTTGATTCATTGTGAAAGAAGCAGGGAAAGGGAGGCAATTTTTGCCAAGTCATGATTTCGCGCGCTTTGTCCTTTAGAATGTTCTAGAAGGATTTTTCATTGTGTAGTTGACCTTAAGAGATGAAGTACGTGACAAAAAGGTCAAAGGTTGCTACTTGTCTTTCAATGTAAGTCATTCAGGATTTTGGCGATTGAGGGTCCGGTTGTTGGCTAAGTGAAGAAGGGCGCGCATGCGCGATCACCCTTATTTCCGCATTCAGGGGTTGAAAACGCAAATTTTGCCAAAATTAAGGGGGCGATAAGTGAAGCCATAGTGGGAGCCCGCGTTTGTGAAGGAGACGAAGGAAATTCGAGTTGGATTGACTCACTTAGGGACTTACGGGCTTGCTGGACTTTTGGAGGTTACTCTTTGAAACTTGCTGGAAAGTGAGAGACAAGATGTAATTACGAAGAGAGATGTTTTCCGGCGGGGAGCGGCAAATATGCTCCCCGGCCGCGTTTTTGTTAAAAGCTCTCACTTACTGACTGGCGTGTGGAACTTACTTGGGACGTTACTCGTGAAGCTTGCTCTTGGGATGAGTAAGAACAGGCGAGCCGTAATTGCCTAGAAAAAACGTTTCTGGCCGGAAGCTGCAAACACGCTCCCTTGCCGCGTTCTGTTAAAGAGGCGAAATTTGAAGGAGTTACCTGCGTGTTGATTTAGGACTTTCAGGACCAAGCGGATAGCCGTCCTGGGCAGCAGTGCTCCTGTTTCTGTTTTACAGAGGTAAAATTAGTTTCGTCACTATGAAATCCAGTTACCTGCGTGTTGACTTTAGACTTTCAAGACCAAGCGGATAGCCGTCCTGGGCAGCAGTGCTCCTGTTTCTGTTCTACAGTGGTAAAACTACGTCGACATTATGAGAACCAGTGTAAAGATGAACCCGGCCGACGTCAACGCTTATTAAGATACGAGTCCTCCACTTCAAGATGTCCAACCAAGTTAAGTGCTATTTTTTTGTGTTTGAACTTTGAGTGGGTTTTCACTAATTTTTCTTGGAATGTAAAAAACAGCGTCGACTCTTAGATCAATTCTCAGGCCTTAAATTGTTTCCCTTTCCCCTTTTTAAATTACCAGACAAACCTTCAGTTTTTTTTATATGAATTTAAATAAAAAAAAGGGTAAATGACAAATTGATGACTTCTCCTTAGACTCTCAGATGAGGTTAAGATTTTTTTTTATTGTGATGTAATTGAATAAACTGATATATAATCTGGAAACCTATTACAGTATGTTTTCTTTATATATTTAATATGTTTTCCTATATATCTTGTATATGTTTTTCTTATGTTTTCGATCCTCTCACGGCGCGGTCCCGGGATGCATTTTTTTCACAACGCAAAAATGCTTACCGTTCTCTATACGATCACTAAAAGTTTGGAAATTAGCAAAAATTCTTAAGGTATCTGCCTATGTTAAAAAAACGATTTCGGCGAAAAAATTCGATTTTTATTTTATTGCCCAATTTGAAAGGTCAATTTTGTAGGATTCCGAAAATGGTTCATTTTTACGTTTGTGATAATTATAAGAGAAGGTATAGCCAATTAACTGCACTGGAAATGAAAGCAGAAAGACCGGAAGTGCCATTTAAAAGGCTCAACTTAAAGGTAAACGATGTTGTTATCCGTGTTTTTTTTAACTGTTTGTGTGTAAAATTGTGCTAAAACATTTCATTTTAATTCTGGGTACTTTTTTTTGTTTCTGGCAATAATTATTTGCCTTAATTCTTTGAACTGGGACTGGCAACATTGCGTTTTTTTTTAACTGGGTTTGGCAACATTGCGATTAGGTATAAAGACTATGTTGCTGGGTGCATATATAGCCGTTTTAATTTTTAATTTAGGGTATCTTGGATTACTTCCTGTGTTTGAACATTTAGGGATATCAATTGAACAAGAAATGATTAAAAATTACTTTGGAATTGATAACGAAAGAATAAAGAACTCGAAAATTCATTCGTCGCTCATTTCGAAAATAGCCAGAAAAAAATTAAAATCAAATAGGAAATCAAAATTACTTAAGTATAAAGATATGGAGGGTGTGATGTACAAATGTGGAGAATTTTAAGTGTGTAAATACAAGAGAACAGTTTTTCTGTTAATGTGAAATCTTTAAATGCGTTTTCTGAAAAACTAATTTTTCTAGTGTTTTTACATACAAGAAATGTAATTACTCAAAATGTTCTAAAGATATCTCTATTAAATTTCACTAAAATGTTTTCTATATTATTTATTAGGTTTTAAGCTACAATCTAAGTAATATTTATTAATTTGATTGTTTTATAAGTATTTCTATATAAAACGATAAGAAATATTTTACAAAAAACTGTGTTTTTTCATGTAATTACACATATTTTAGTAAATTTTAAAAATATCATATACATTTTAGTTCATAACACAGATAAGTGTTGTAGTAGTATACAGTATAAAAAAAATTGAAATATATGCTGTGAGAAAAAATCTACGGCATTTAACGTAAGTGTTAAATTCTCCTAAAAATTTGCATAAAATTGCATATATTTCAAAAAGTTATAAAAATATTCCTAAAAATTAAACTATTTTCATGATTTGATATCATATTTTGACTAAATAAATATATATTTCATCAGAATTCTATGTTTTTAAAAAAAAGTGCTCCGAACGTAGGCAGATACCTTAAGAGTTTAGTTTCCTCCCCAAGAGGAAGTAGAAAACTTTCACGGCAAGTAGGTTCATATTTAACATTTAACATATATGAATTTAAGATATAACATTGGTGCCAGATGTCTACACAAGATAAGTTGTATATATTTTTTTTTTGTGTTTATTCGATCCTCTCACGTGAAGTAAACATATTTAACAGTATTATACTTCCGAAGAATTTTGCAGCCATTTTATCCCATTTCATCATCTCGAGAATTATGTCATGCTTAAAACTTATTTAATGCCTCTTCGTAACGCACAGTTATATTGATTGATAAGCTAATAATTATAGCAATACTTCTGTATGTATTTGTTCTGTTATATCTTATATATATTCATCTTATCATATATATTATTATATATATTTTTAACTTTTATTTTACTTTTTAGTCCAAAAGGGCTTTGTACCTGAAGGACTATTGTTTTTGTTTCGCGATTTTGCGTCGATTCACTACAAACGGAGAATCACTTTTCAAACTGTTGCCACAAAGTATTATCGGCCTGTGTTATATTTAAAGAAATTAAATAATGAAAAGTCTGCATAAATGTATGTATATTTCTCTCATTGTGATAAAACAACGGTACATAGAGCCATCGAACTTTGAATGACGTAATCCTCCTACGAATATGGGCATCTGGAAGCCAAAATTTGAATTTTGGACTTTGTTTTATTATCGATTTCGTATTTTGCAAAACTTTAACGAATTTTTTATTAACAAACCCAAGGACTACAAAGCGAGCAATGGCAATGTTGTACAGAAAAAAAAAAAAAAAAAAAAAATATCTCCATCGTTCGAGACTGTGTATCGGAAATTCTAACGATATGCTAATTTTGAAATTATTTTACGATATTGCTCTTGAACTGAATTTTATGGTTTAAGTGTGAAGAACGTGATTAAACTAGAAAGCCCGGCGGTCATACGAAATGAACGCTGTTTGTAGATATTATTAATTGTAATTAAAATGATTTGTGCAAAGGTGTCTGCTAATTTAAACTGAATTACCCAGGGCAGGCGGCGAGGACACTGGCGGTACATTTCTTGAGAGCCACAGCTAGCTCAAACAATAAAGGTGATTTAAATAATGAAATGTTAATTCACATGTCAAATATCTCTTTGTACACAACATTTCTTGTGTAGATCTTTCCATCCTTTTTAAGCTCGCCTTGCAGAGTAACATCAATTATTTTTAATTTTACGTCCGTTCTTTCACGAACTCTTGAACAGGCAACATAAAGTTGACCGTGTCCAAATGCAGGCTCAGGTAAAAAAATGCCAACACGCTTAAGGCCTGAGTCTTATTGATGGTCATAGCAAAGGTAAGTTTTACAGGAAATTGTCTGCGTCTCAAATGAAACGGCAACTGTTATAGATCTTAAATTTGGTGGGGTTTTATTACCTTTTTAAATACTATAAACTTTGACTCATGGTGCTGGACATACTAACTCAAAAATATAATATAAAACATTCAAAAGACATTCATATATCATACCGACATTCTTATAAACATTCGTATAATATATCGAACAATCAATCGCATAGTGGTAGTACAATTTAACTTTTAGGTTTGCGTTGTGAGTAACCTATGCAAAAGGAAAAAAATCAATAACATAAATTCAATTAAACTCCATGTTTCTTAAAAGCCTCCCGGCTCAAACAAATGGAGGGACATGACAGACCACAGTAAATTATACACAACATAAATACACAAATGCAATTAAATTTTAAACACACATTTATTAAATTCTTGAATATATTATATTACTAGTAAATACTTGGGTAACTGATCAGTATCCCCTACCACATATTTTTACTATGAAAATATCGCATATGTTGCACAAAAATACAGCTTTCAACAAGTTAAAATTTTTTTTCAAATTAAGTAGGTGTAACAAAATTTAATCCTCCAACTAACAGGTTCTCATTAAATTAGAAAGTAACGTTTTTCTAGCTCACAAAATTCAGTAGGTGAAACAAATTTTAATCCTCCTAAATCTGGCATTCACTTGAAATTATAAATAACTTCTCAATTTTACTAACTGTAATATTTAATTTATATAAGTAATAACAATATACAGGTAGATAAATCATTATTAACTGTTCTGCATTCGGGAAAACTAAGAGAGAGAGAAAGAGAGAGAGAGAAAATATACTTAAAAATTTCACTCACAGATGGAAAACAGGTTTTCCTGATAGCAGGATCCTTAGTGTCCAATCCACATGGAAATGAGCCAAGCCCATTTTTCTTTCTGTGACAAGCCTTTCTGAAGTGTCTAAAAATCATTAGGAATTACGAGTGGAAATTACAGTCTAATAATTCTTCAAACAGCCAGGAATCGCTTTATCTGTCCATTAGGTGGGAACCAATAGTCCAATTTAGAAGGATCTTTATTTCAATTCAATAACAGGTAGCTGAATATACACCAGTTTTTAGTACAATCACGTGCATCATCGAAGCGGCGAGGCAACATTTTATGCTGAATGTTTCGGAAAAAGGCTCTTGGAGATTAACCGGTGATTCAGGTGAATAGAGAAAATCTGTGCTAAATTTTCATGGTAGATTTTTCTCTATACATCTCACACTAAAGTAGTAATCAGCTCTCAGTAAAAATGCTCTTTGCAGCTCGCGCACATTTCTCCATACATCACGTAGGAAAATGTTCCTTGCATCTCGCACAAAACGTTTAAACATCCCGCAGAAAAGAATGCATTCTCCAGAGCAAAGAAAAACGGTACCCAGTCCCTCTTGCTCAGGAAGCCCGCAGCAGTGCAAAGCGCCCCATGATCTTTCTTTCTCTTTCACATCGCGGCTGCTCAAAATTCACTCAAATCAGACTCCGCTACAACCATCACCGCAGTCCGTTGGTACAAGTCGCTCGCCCCTCAAAGGAGGAGCCATGCAAAACTTCTCCTTTTCCCTTTCGCTCAAAAATCAGAATCAGAATAATCTCTAGCCTGGTGCAAGCACCCAGGAAATCTCGGTTTCTCCGCCTCTCTGAGTTCATAGGCTTTCAAAAATCATAATATTAAATCTTACCAATCCCGGAATTTTACGTTATCTAAATTGAGAAAATGACACACCCATGACGAATCAAACACCAGAAAATCTGACAATGCAATCCGAAAAACATCTGTACACTTAACGTGAGAAAAAAGAATGGACTCCCCCCAACTAACAAGCGAAACTAAGCTTTACGAGAATCCAATTACCTAAACTTAGTACATCCCCCACTGTCTTGTAGTGTTATATAGATTACCGTGAGAATTCAATCCAAAAAAAATTACTTATCTGGTAAAGACATCTTTACCAATGTTATATCTTAAATTCATATTATGTTAAATGTTAAATATGAAACTACTTGCCGTGAAAGGTAGTGATCGTATAGTGAAACGTGTGCAGCATTTTTGCGTTGTGAAAAAAAATGCATCCCGGGACCGCGCCGTGAGAGGATCGAAAACATAAAACATATACAAGATATAAAGGAATAGTTCATATTAAATATATAAAGAAAACATACTGTAAGAGGTTCCAGATTAACTATCAGTTTATTCAATTACATCACAATAAGAACAATCTTAACCTCATCTGAGAGTCTTTACATTTAAATTCACAAAAAACTTAAGGTTTGTCTGGTAATTTAAAAAAAGGAAAGGGAAACAATTTAAGCCTGAGAGTTAAACTTTAGATTCGACGTTGTTTTTACTGCTAAGGACGTTTTTGAAAAACTTGCCTAAAGTTCAAACACACCAAAAAATTAAACTTATCTTGAGTGGACATCTTGAAGGTCGACCGGGCTCATCGTTACACTGGTATGTTATTTTTCCACTGTAGAACAGAAACAGGAGCACTGCTGCCCAGGACGGCTATCCGCTTGGTCCTGAAAGTCCTAAGTCAACCCGCAGGTAACTCGTTCAAATTTCGCCTCTTTACCAGCACGCCGCACGGAAGAGTGTTTTCAGCTTCAGGACAGAAACGTTTTTTTTTCTAGGCAATTACGGCTCGCCTGTTCTTACTCATCCCAAGAGCAAGCTTCACGAGTAACTTCCCAAGTAAGTTCCACCCGCCAGTCAGTAAGAGAGAGAATCCAACTCGAATTTCCTTCAAGCCAGTTTTCAAGAGCAACGTCCACAAGTCCAGCAAGCCCGAAAGTCAGCGAGTCCAAGAGTAAGTGAGTCTCGCCTCTTAACCAAACGCGGCCGGGGAGCATATTTGCCGCTCCCCGCCGGAAAACATCTCTCTTCGTAATTACATTTTGTCCAGCAAGCCCGTAAGTCCAGCAAGCCCGAAAATCAGCGAGTCACTCCGAGAGTGACCAAAAAGCGAATCCAACTCGAATTTTCCTTCGTCTCCTTCACAAAACGAGCTCCCACTATGGCTTCACTTATCGCCCCCTTAATTATGGAAAAATTTGCGCTTTCAACACCTGAATGCCGAAATAAGGGTGATCGCGCATGCGCGCCCTCCTTCACTTAGCCAACAACCGGACCCTCAATCGCCAAAAACCTGAATGACTTACATTGAAAGACAAGTAGCAACCTTTGACCTTTCTCGTCACGTACTTCCTCTCTTAAGGTCAACTAACAATGAAAATTCCTTTTCGAACATTCTAAAGGACAAAACGCGCGAAATCATGACTTGGCGAAAATTGCCTCCCTTTCCCTGCTTTTTCACAATGAATCAAAGTTTTGTACAAGATTTGCAAATAAAAGAAAATAAATAATATTCATTTAAACTAAATAATATTTCCAGAAGCATCTGTTTTTCCCCAAAATTAAAGCCTTAAAATAAATAATTCATAATCAAATAAAAAATTAAGATTTCCATAAATCAGAAAATCATTCACATAGTTTTTATACCGTTATCAGACAAATTCTCTACATAACATTCCTTTCCCCTAAGGAATTAAATTTTGGTTTAACAAAATTTAGAAGACAGACACTTCTTGAAATTCCTGAGAAAATAAACACACTAATAATTCAAACAATTCCAAATACAATATGTCACATGAACGTATTCAAACAAAGAGTAAAGACCCCTAAGTACTACGAAATTGAATAACTTCCAGGATTGAATCCCAAACAGTCACGTCTAAGAACAGAAGTGGCCTGATCAGGGCCAAGCATTAGAAAAGAAAACAACGTTACAACACAAGGAACCTCGGAACCAGCCGAAAATACCCCACACAAAAAAAATCAGAAAGATAACGTGATTGCCCCAAAATTCAGTCCAACCAAAATCAATTCCGAGAATGAACATAACGAATACGCTGTGCAAATACCAATTAGAATTTTATCAAATACACACACAAAAAATAATAATAATAATACAACCTAATGCATATACAAAATAAGGTTTGTCCAAAAATTTACAAATACTACCAAGATACACATATACACATAAAATGAAAATACAATTAAACTGTAAAAAATTTCGTACATAATTCAAATGAGCAATGAGATCAACAATACTTAAAAAAAATGTAAACTGCATAACCTAGACAAATACACACATAATCATTATGTTAAACCATATCAAGTCAAAAATATTTCACTGTAATTCAAATCAATCCAAAAAATAAAATCAACCAGCAAGAGTGAAGTGTCGCTAAAAATTCAAACCTCACGGTAAACAGTAGTGAGTAACAACACCATATTTAAGTCCCCTTAATAAGACAACAAAAAAAAAATTTAGTAATTCTAAAAATCCATTAGGTCCACAAAAAAAAATTTCAACTAGTTAAAGAAATCAATCAAAGCTGGACTGAAGCACGTTACTAGAACACTAAATAAAATATCACAAATCAACAAAGTGTTCAAGACAAACCCCCCAATTTAGGCAAAAACTGAGATCTATTCTGCATCAGACTCTTCCCAAAACGTTGTATAGTAACTTAAGTAGCAGCCATCAGCAACACCTGCAACCAAACAAAAGAAACAAAGTAACTCTTTACCGCGTCCATGTAAGCTGAGAAAAGCGCTGTATTATGAATGACAGACCCAAACTTTACGTATCAAGCAAACCTCCAGACACGTTGAAAGAGAACATAAGATCTCTTATCTCGGAAAGAAAAGTGCGCTGACTGAAACGTTACCAGTCTGAACCAACACAATGAAAAAAGATACAACAATAGTTTTCTCAGATAACAAGTTCCTGTTTCTCCCGGTGTAACAGGTCAAGTGCCACCATGAAGTGCAAGTATTTACAAGAAAACGAGCTTTCAGGACATTACAACTTCACGCAAGACCTAACTGCAAGCAACAAATGCAAAGTTCTCAAAAGTGCTAAACTAAAAAAAAAAAAAAAAAAAAAAAAAAAAAAAAAAAAAAATACTCATAACTCGTAACTCAAAAATCCCTAAAAATCACACAAATGAAATCCATAACTCAAATTCTACTATATTCTATAACCACAGAAATCTCAATTCTTCCACAGAAACTAAATCTCAGAGAACTTACATTTTACGGACCTTGGCAGTAACCACCAAAAACAAAACAAAAACCTGATACAATTATCTTGATACCACCAATTCAAATACAAAACTTAAGCCAAAACAAGAATTAACCCCAAATTCAGTAACAAGTCCAACCAAGAAAGAAAATTCAATAACTCAAATCAAATCTATTACGATTCACTAGTAAATTCAAGACAAACTACTTGTAATCAACAGAAAATTCCCACACATGAGTACAGAGCAAAAGTAACTAATCTTCTCAAACTTATTTCAAAAATTTTCACAAAACAAATTCCCGTTGTCACAAAATTCTCATTAAACTTCACTTTCTACAATTCACAAGACTAACTCAATTTCTACTGTTTAAACAATTCTCACATGACAACTCTTCACAAACTTAAAACTCAGAAGATAACTAATCTCAATTACTCTGACTCATTAAACTAATTAGAACTTCACTCAAGCTGATGAATTCAATCCAAACAATTTAAATATGCAAACATCACTATTGCTGATCTCAGGCAAAAATTCAAATCTAACCCATGTTAACCTTAAAACAGAATTTGGCAATTGAAAAACAATCTACAATTTTTACTCATTCATTTGTATCATTATGCCTTCAGAACTTATAAAATTCATTGCTCAATACTAAATTAAATTTTCTAACACATTACACAATATACTGGAATCATATCAAAACAATGTAATCAAAAAAATAATAAGATACTTGGTAAACTAGATAATCGTGAAAACATTACATACATTTCACAAAATATTATTCAATTAATTCAAAAAAATCAAAATTTCTCTAACGTTACCCCTCACAATTACACATTTCACAAGATTCTAGGTTAAATAAGTAGCAAAAACACAAAAAAAATTTCTAGCTACGCATAGCTATGGCTTGTCTCATTCAGTAAAATAATTAGAGTCTTTAATCTCTTTCTCTTAGAAGTGCTCAAAAAATGAGTCCAGTTTTTAAAGACAAGCACCCGAAACTTGTTACAAGGATATACAAATAGCATAGGATTATCGTGAAATAATTCATTTTCCATCTTGTATCATAAATCAGTACGTCGAAAATCAAAAATACACATATAGAAAACTCTCAAGGATTTCCAACAGTAAAAATATACAGTACCTATTCTCCTACATTAAAATATATATTTTTCCTAAATTTAAAGTTCAATTCTGTTTGCCTAACGTTAAAGTCCAAAATTCCTGAAATTCACACACATTTTCAAGCTTTATCACTCTCGTATTAACAAATAAGCAAACACAAATCAAAAACTCTAATTAATCCTAGCACATAAAATTTAACACCTTCTTAAAACAGTAAGTTATACGAAATAATAAATTCAAAAAATGAGTTACCGATTCGATCCTTCACTAAGCAGAGGTCACGGCACCAGTGTTAAATTGCTTGCCGTGAGAGGATTTAAAGTTCAAACAAAAAAAAAATAACTTATCTTGAGGGGACATCTTGAAGTGGAAGACTCGTATCTTATCAAGCGTTGATGTCGGCCGGGCTCATCTTGACACTGGTACTTTATTTTTTTTCACTGTAGAACAGAACAGGAGCACTGCTGCCCAGGACGGCTATCCGCTTGGTCCTGAAAGTACTAAGTTAACCCGCAGGTAACTCGTTCAAATTCGCCTCTTTACCAGCACGCCGCACGGAAGAGTGTTTTCAGCTTCAGGCCAGAAACGTTTTTTTTTCTAGGCAATTACGGCTCGCCTGTTCTTACTCATCCCAAGAGCAAGCTTCACGAGTAACTTCCCAAGTAAGTTCCACCCGCCAGTCAGTAAGAGAGAGAATCCAACTCGAATTTCCTTCAAGCCAGTTTTCAAGAGCAACGTCCACAAGTCCAGCAAGCCCGAAAGTCAGCGAGTCCAAGAGTAAGTGAGTCTCGCCTCTTAACCAAACGCGGCCGGGGAGCATATTTGCCGCTCCCCGCCGGAAAACATCTCTCTTCGTAATTACATTTTGTCCAGCAAGCCCGTAAGTCCAGCAAGCCCGAAAATCAGCGAGTCACTCCGAGAGTGACCAAAAAGCGAATCCAACTCGAATTTTCCTTCGTCTCCTTCACAAAACGGGCTCCCACTATGGCTTCACTTATCGCCCCCTTAATTATGGAAAAATTTGCGCCTTCAACACCTGAATGCCGAAATAAGGGTGATCGCGCATGCGCGCCCTCCTTCACTTAGCCAACAACCGGACCCTCAATCGCCAAAAACCTGAATGACTTACATTGAAAGACAAGTAGCAACCTTTGACCTTTCTCGTCACGTACTTCCTCTCTTAAGGTCAACTAACAA
This sequence comes from Stegodyphus dumicola, assembly GCF_044657685.1. NCBI lineage: Eukaryota > Metazoa > Arthropoda > Arachnida > Araneae > Eresidae > Stegodyphus > Stegodyphus dumicola. Next base: position 182,622,181 of record NC_140768.1, read on the forward strand.
TGAAAATTCCTTTTCGAACATTCTAAAGGACAAAACGCGCGAAATCATGACTTGGCGAAAATTGCCTCCCTTTCCCTGCTTTTTCACAATGAATCAAAGTTTTGTACAAGATTTGCAAATAAAAGAAAATAAATAATATTCATTTAAACTAAATAATATTTCCAGAAGCATATGTTTTTCCCCAAAATTAAAGCCTTAAAATAAATAATTCATAATCAAATAAAAAATTAAGATTTCCATAAATCAGAAAATCATTCACATAGTTTTTATACCGTTATCAGACAAATTCTCTACATAACAGTAGTAAGAAAAACTGCAACCTTAACAAAGCGACAAGAAGACGATTTCCGTTTCACACGCATTAGGTAAAAGGCGACAACACACACCTTAATGCCTCATTGTTAGTAAAAAGGCTATAACCCAATAAACCAGATGTGTTTCCTTGCAACCGTCTCTCGCCTTTGTTACAATTCCTACTCAAGAATAACGAGTTAAATAAAACCTTAACAGCTTAAGAATACTTTTTTCTAGATTAAAATACATATGAATACAAATAAAAATATTAGAATAATAATAAATTAAACACATATTAATAATTAAAATTCGCGACATAACACAACCCTCTGCCATGGCAACTTCACCCATTAGCTGGTACAGTTACGCAAGCAACCAAGACACTATCAGCGACAAACAGACATTCAAGCTGCATGTATATATGGGGTGAAGTAACATTATCTCCTCCGAAACGGCTGGCTCCCGGGCTTAGCGAAGCACACCGTTGGATTCTGCAGGTCCGTGGCACGCCAGTTTGACCATTCGCGTCTTCTTGGGACTTTAATTAGCCGAGATATTAATTAAAAACTAACTTTCCGCTACGTTTTGCCTACATTTTCCACTTTCTTTCTTGGGTTTTTCCTATTAGAGGGATTTGGCTACGTGCCAAATTCTTTTTTCTTGAATATCTACGGAATGACGCCGAGTTGAAATTCGAGACGCGTATTCTCGGATTCCAAAAAAGTCTCCGAATCCATCAATATCATTCTCATTTTCGTACAACTTTAATTGGCCGAGATATTAATTAGAAACTGCGGAAGCGTTAATTTACGCGCTCATTTTTCCGAGAGGCAACAATAAACTATCAGTGACACACACTTTAGCCGCTTATATGTATAAAGATAAATGTAACATTCAAAATGATAAAAAAACGCCCCTTTGGACGTAATTTAAAATCTGAAACATTTTAGATTTTTAAAAAAAATTTCTTTCGTTTTATATTTTTTATTTCTTTTTATTGTTATACTTTTTATTTACTTCTTTTTGTACAGTTATTTTACTCCGAAAAAACGTTATTTTTTCAGTTAGTCATTAATTAAAATAGTTTAGTTATGATCTTCGTCACCTTGCATTATTTTAATGTAGCTTTGCCTACACTACAGCAACATATTTACTTGGGCATAGTGAATGGCATTGACAGAAGTGAATATGCCTGCACTACAGCAACATATTCACTTCTGTCAATTTCTTCTTTCGGAAATCAGGGTCATGGGAACACACGTTATCCATTTTATATTTAAGCTGATTGATACGGCAAGGAGAACAACTATTTAGCCAAAGGCTGTAGACATTAGGTTATTTCGAACGAGGAGAAATAAAAAATTAGCAATGCCCTCGCTGGTAATCAAACCACTAACCTCTCGAATACGCGCCGAGCGTGCTGACTACTGCACTACGAAAGCATGCTAAGAAGGCGGGAGAAATACCTTCGATACTTTTCCTTTTAAAGGACGATGTGGATTAGGGAACCCAATTACCAAATCCTTGTGGTGGAGAATCATCATCCACCACCTTTTTTAGTTCGGGCGCCACTGTAGAGACATTAGATTATTTCGAAGCAGGAGACGTGAAAAATGAGTAATGTCCTCTCCGGGACTCGAACCACGGACCTCTCGAACACTCGCCGAGTATGACGATCACTATACCACAAAGGCACGCTAAGCAGGTGGGAGAAATTCCTTATAAGGTAACAAGAAAAGTAAAGTATCCCCAGCTGCTAAGAATTTTAGAAGCAACGTTTGAAATATTTCCTTCGCCATTGAAAGCACTAACTTATTTAATTCTGCTAATTTTAAATTCATAAATTTAGTTCAATGCATCCTTAGCGTTATTTAGAAGTAATAAAAGCCCAAATGATGTGCATAATATTTTTTGGTTAGTAAAGCCTAGTATTAAAGCATTTCTTTAAAACTGGCAATTTTTGGCTAATATGGCCTTTTCAAGAACGTCTAATTCATTATTTGAAGAAGTTATCTGTGAAAGTTTAACAAGGAAATGCTGAAAAAACGACGTAAAGGCTAGAAATGGCAAGCGGAAAAATATTTCTAATTTTTCTTTTCGGATGTAAATTACTTTTAAAAGTGTAAAAACAATTTGACAGAGGGTATTAAATATTTTCCAAGAATCTAGAGTTAGTATCTTTAAGGACTAAACGGCGATTTGTATTAACGAGAATGTTGTGTAATTCATTGTTATTTGCCCGATGTTTTCATTTTTTGATTTTCTAAATGTTTCGTCAAAATATATCAATTTTGCCAATGGCTTAAATTTTCCAAACAATAGTTTTAATAATATGCCTTTTCTTGAATTTTAAATTTTTTTTATGCGTTGGATGGTACTAGAATCGCTAACTATTTTCATCACCTTAATTTATTTTATTTAATCGATTTACATGATTTAATTCTTATATTTATATTGTATAAAATATAAGTGATTTCATTCTTATATTTATATTGTATAAAATATAAATGATTTAATTCTTATATTTACATTGCATAAAATGTATAAAATACTTTTATTTTGAGGATGAGGGAATCTGTCAATTTTCTTTAAAATGCGTGAACTGTTTAGAAAAATTAAGTCAAATTAAGATCGAATTTTTCATTGTTTTAAATAACACTTTTTGTAATTCATTTTAAAGAAACAACTGCTTTTTAAAATTCTGGGATATAATAGAAAGTTATGCAAGTTATTCTTTGAGGTAATTGTTAATCGCAAATTAAGTAACGAATTTGTGCTTCAAGGTTATTTTGGGAATTGTCGATAGAAAGTTAAGAGACCTCCTTGGAGACATATACTGTTCCATACGTTTTAAGACAATGAAGATGTTCAGTCTTGCGAGATAAAGAGACTTCCATATTTCCAGGAACAACCATATTTCACGAGCGTGTTTGCATAATATATTAGAAATAAAAACTGCAAACAAAACAATCAAACCAAATCGCATTCGTAGATAAAACGACCGGCGGAAGTTACTAAACCAAAGGCGGTAGGGGAGTTGTAAGGGATGGCGCTGGGAAGAGAAACCTCCGCAAAAGAACAAATCCAGTAAATTATGATTCTCGATGGGAAGGTTTGTCCACAAAAGGCTATTGATCGTTTGAAGACTGACATTGATTAATGGTTGGGTGGTGGAAATTAATGTGCGTAACGATCACCGTTTGCGGGCTCCAACATTTATGGATGGAGGATGGCAACAGTCTCCTCAGACGGCGTCCGTCAGCTCTCAACTAGTGGTGTTTTCCCACCGAGATTGACTCCTCAACTCAATCGGACGTTTATCCGACATAGAACGGGTGCATTGCTAAATGAATTGCATTTATTATATAGTTGAATTGGCAAGCTTTACATACACATCATTCCTTGTCTACTGGCCTTTGAGTGAGGTTGCAATTAGCCAGCATTTACGCTTAGGAAATTCCTAATTTAACAAAGACAAAATTTTACGATTTCAATAGCACTCATGTTAATTGGGTATCATTCAACAATTTAACAAACGCGCTATTTAGAATAAGGCTTTCCTAATGGGAAAATGATTTCTTAGAAAAATTGGAATTGATGAAAAGTATTTTATTACGTTTCCAGATTTCTAATCGTATAAATTCTTAGTTATTTCAGAGAAATTGCTTTTTCGTAGTAACCTATTGTTACTTAACAGTGGTGCCACACTGAATGTGAATTTTTTTAACCTATAACTTTTGTTCTACCACGAGTTATAATTTTCTGTGCTCTAATATGTAAATATTTGATTTGTATAATATGTCAAAATGTAAATACCCCATATTTGAAAGTAATAATAAATAAGTTTTGAAGTAAATTACTGCAAAATTAAATTTCGATTCCTCAGTGGATATGAAAGTGTTCCTTTTCTAAATATATTATAATTTATCAATCAGTAAGGTTTTTGTAACTATTTTACTGTAATAAGCTAACATACTACATATGTATATAAACTTAAAGCATCTAAAGTTAAAATTAAACTGGAATTAATGGTTATACGCTTGCAATTATCAATATTGTTGAGGAATCGTCTTGCTTTGATTAAATTTAACTTTATATGATTTAAGTTTATTTTGCTAAACACGGGTGCAATTATTAATATTATTGAGGAACTGCCTAATTTTGATTCCAATTTAATTTTGACTTTAGACGCTTTATTTTACTTCACTCCTGCAGCTATAGCGCAAGACGGGTTTAAAAAAATTTGTTTTCTATTTTTCAGCCTATTATTATGTAATACACTAAGTGCACAGTCATGAAACCGGTACTTTTAACTTCTGGCTGTAGACAAGGCTGTGCGGATAAGGCAGGAATTATGCTTTGACAAAACTAATTTTGGCGAATCACCATCTTTATTTTTAGGCTCATCAAAAATTATTTCTTTGGCAGACAAATAACTTTCGATCATGGTTGAATACAAATAATTTTTATATACACAGATAAAAAGCTACAACATCATTTCAGGCAGGGAAACATAAGTGGCGCGAAGCTGTTTGCATGGCAGAAGTCACGAAAAAAGGGAAGCGTAGTGCTCGTCACTGAGTATTTATATTTCGTAAGTGCAGAGATCATTCTAAGCTATGATTAATCAATATTAGTTTTAGTTAACTTTTCCAAGTAGTGTTATGTAATTTGGAATGATCTCGAATTTGGGAGAACAGATCAATTTAGGGGGAAGAGCACCAAATTTAGAATGCTAATTTTGAGATCGCCAATTATTTTTTAAAAGAGCTATCGTATTTTGTTATATCTTACATATATATAGTGCAAGCTATCACTGATATATATATATATATACTTTATGTATAAAATTAACAAGCAAGGTAGTTAGTACAATACCGTAAGACCAATTTCGTCTAAATAATTTTTTTTGCGCAATATGCTGCAAAATTAAGGATATGAGAAATTGTAGAAAGCTCGCCAAAAAGTTACCAGGAGCTGTGGCCCCAAGAAAAGTTCAAAACATTTAAAAAAAAAACAATGTCATCGAAGGGTGAAAAATTATGCTACACGTTAAATTAAACACAGTAAAATACTAATCTTTGGAAACTAGTAACGGCAAAAAATACAGTAAATACCTATCGATGGGACAAGTGAAAAGTTAAAACATAGTAAAACCAATCGATGGAACAAGTTAAAATATAAAACAAACATAAACATATAAAAATATAAAGCTGAAAATGATAAATTAGCTGAACCCGAAGTCCAACCTGGCTTTTCAAGGGAAATTTCTAGTTGAACTTCGAATTAAGCTAACTCGATTACGCATTTCGCCGAAATAGACAATTGAAACTTTTGCGTTACAAAATTTTAATTAACTAGACGAATTGTCTTAGAAAATTTATTACTCTCAATTCTCTGTTCCAATTTCCCAGCGCATACGCACAAAATGACACATTAAGGTGTTAAAAGATGTAAAAACAATTCCGAAAAATAAAAATAAAAATTAAGATAAAAATAAATAGCAGTCTGCTATTAGTGAAAAATTACAATAACTTACGGGCTGGACTTGCAAGCTTAAAGAATTATACCTTTATAAATTTTAGAAATCTGAAATTAAATTTAAACGGAAACAAACACAGTGGGTCTTGCTAAGACCAAGAAAATTTTTTTTTGTAAAAGAAACTGAAAAAACAGACCTGTGGTTATGCAGAGTTCTCCATCGTGTAACTAAGTTGAAAGGGGTTGCAATTCCCCTCTGTGTCCTTCATAGCCATCCCCCTCGTCGTGTGACGTAAGTAGGGGGAACAATGTCATTGGGCAAGAGCCAATGCGCTTAGACTATCCGTTGGCTGTAACTCGTCCCTAATTTTCAAAGGGGGGTCGGAAGACTCGGAAAGACGTGGAAAGATTTCAAAAATGGCGTCAGACAAGTTGTTTGAAGGAAGAACTGCTTCTAAATGTGGAAATGGCTAATTCAGCTAAAATTACTCAACATGGCCACAAAAGTAAAAGTAAAAAGGAAAAAACAGTCATTTGTTAATAAAAGTCGTAATTCTTCAAGCTAGAGGGCGATTAAGCTACAATGAAAAACGAAAAGGCCAAATTTGTTAATAAAAGTAGTAAAATTGGCCATCAAAGTAATTTAAAACTATTTAAACAATAGTATTAAAAGTATTGTGCCAAAATTTTTTGGAGGAAAGAAAATGTAGTGACAAGAATTATCTGTACATTTTTACATTAGATTCTCTGAATCAGTCATCCACTTTATACCGTCCCATTGGGCTTTAAGCATAAAATATCACTATCTAACTCAAAAAATCTAAAAATTGGTAAGGCTAATGCCAGCTTTTTTTAATGTATTTTTAATTATTTTATGAGGAATTAGGTTATTTTTCAAGATAGTTACGAAGTATAATATTTCGTCTTGAAGGTGTTTTGTAGTATTGCAGATTCTTTTTATTCTGAGTAGCTGTGAATAAATTGTGTTAAGGATGACTCTTTTGGAAATATTAGAATTCCAGTTGGTTAATTTTAGTGTTGAAAAATTAAATTCTCTTCTTTTGTCGTAAACTTTTATAAAATTGTAATCAATAATATGTAAATCAAGGTAGACTACATTATTTTGCACTGTATTTGTATTATTTAGTTTTAAGCATGTAGGGTAGATATTAGCAACTTCTATTTTGTTTTATTAAATGCAATGACATCATCAATATATCTATAGATGTGTTGGTAAAATTTATGTTCTTCTTTACTGAGTGAACGGAAAAAGGTCAATTCTTTTGTAAAAAGGAATAATTCACAGATAGAACTTGAAAAATTACCTCCCATTGGAATTCCCTGTATTTGTTTAAAGATGCTATTGTTAAATTGAATAAAATTATTGAAAAGCACGCTGGAGAGGAAAAGTTGCCATTTTTCGGTATTTATTATTGCAGAAATTTGCGGAAATAAATCAGGAAGAGCAAGTAAGCTTGTAAAAATTTCTTCAAGTGGTAAAGTAGTATAGAGGTTTTCAAAGTCGTAGCATTGGATATGGTCTATTTTGAGTGAATTTACAGTTTTCAGAACTAGTTCGTTACTTGAAATCATCCAGTTGCAATGCAGATCCTTAAAATCATAGTTATTAATTAGGTCACGTATTAGTCGAAGTTTCTGTGCAAAAAGATAATCCATTTCTTTAAGATAACTTTTGGTACTATTAGCTATAAACCTGAATTTTATCGGAGACTTATGAAATTTTGGTAGTGCATAGAGATTTGCAAACCTGTTGTTATATTTCTGGGGATGTAATTTAAGTCTTTTATGTAGTGCGTTAAATTTATTGAGAAGAATCTGAGTGCTGGTAGTAATTTTTTGGTAAGTGCATGTGTTATCTAACTCATTATGCAGAAGGTTGAAGTAAAACTGTTCACAAATAACACTAAAATTTTTGCTGGCTTTGTCAATCTTCGTGATGATAAAGTTATCTTGCAGTTTTTAAATAAGATCCTGTAGATGCTTTTTATTGTGTAAAGAGTTGAAATAAGGTGACTTGAAAAGCAAATGTTGAAATTCTTTAATTAGTGCAGCTTTCCATTCAAGAAAAGTGGTAGTAGGCAAATTGGATCTATTACTAGCTAATATGATAAATTTATCAAGATTATTATTGAATTGTTTGAGGCAAAAGTGCTTATTAATACCGAAAGTAGGACGAAATTTGGTGCCAAGTTGCATAAGGGTTCGTAATTCTGTATTTTCAGTGATATTGAGATCTCCAGTAATAACATGTTGGTGGAAAGGATCGACATATTTATTGTATACAGGCATTAGGCAATTACATATGCTATTTTCTTGAATAACGTGGTGGTTGATAACTAGTTGACCTAAGATCTTTTCAAATTTAAAACAGGGCTTAATTTGAAGTTGTTGGTCAGGAATCAAGTGTTCATATTTTTTAAATATGCTAGGTATTTTTAGCTGATCGTAAGAACGGTGCTTGAACTGAATAGTACAAAAAAGTTTTTTGTGAAAAAAATTACTATTCTTAAGTTTAAAATTGCAAAAGTCAATAATCAGATCTTTGACTATTTGGAAACATTGAGAAGGTTGATTTATTATTTTAATCAGATTCCATAAGGTAGTATTCGTAAAGGTATGAAGAAGTTTGATGGCGTTTTTAGCGAATTTTTTATGTTCAATATAGGAATTAAGATTATTAATAATTAATTTCAGATCTTGTGTTGAAAAAAATTTTTTGTTTTTGGAATCACCTCCTCTCGATCCTCTGGTAGTAGTATTGCTAAAAAATCTGAATTGTCCATATATAGAGATTTCTGACTGTCTATTGGTGGTATTACTTAGATAGGCATTTAGTCCGTAAGGATAAAGTGACTTTTTTTGAAGTATGTAAATTGATTCCTTAAACAGTCTAAGATTGGTGTTTGGTAATATCAAGCACATTAATTTCTATGTTATCAAAATTATGTAAATGATAATGCTCAAGTATTGCTGTATGCTGTCTATATTTTGTGCTATTATTGTTGTTATTTTTAATTTTTTTGATATGAGATCTATGGTTATTAATTCTGAGGTTGAGAGGGTTTTTTGTTTGACCTATATACGTGAGGGAACATTCTTTACAGGTAATTTGGTAGGTGCAATTGTAAGTCTTTCATAGTGATTGTGTTTTACGAGAAAGTATGGTGCTTCATATATTGCAAGCAATTTCGCTTGGCATATTTACATGTGTATAATTGTATGTTATTGCCAGCTAATAGTTAGTAGCTACTAATGACCAATTTACAAAACTGATAGAACAGCTTTCCTAATGGAATTTATTTTAAACTTAGCAACTGTAACAGATACTATATACTGTTTAAAATATTTCATGAAATATCGTAATAGTTCAGTTAAAATTATTTAAAGAAATGTATATTCTTAAATTTACTATGCTTTTGTTTCACTACAATTTATTATGCTTTGCCCAAAGAGTGAGCTTACAAATTTTAAACTAGAAACTTATTTTTTTTCGACGAAACTGGAAAAACAGAAGAACTTAAAATTTTATTTGTTACAGACTTAAATTAATGAAGTTACAGAGATAAGACGAAATCAGTTCAGTGATAATATTTATCGATTTAATACTGAAATTTGCGAATAAAATGTAGAACTAAAAATTCACTTTCTTTCAAATCGTGAAGAAACCCTTTCCTTCGGTGGTTTTTTCCACCATGGAAAAGAAACTCGCTGTTGCCGACTTAAAAATTTCAAAAATGTTCAATTACTGTTCAATTAATCGTTCGTCACTGACAATGGCACATTTTTGACGTAAATCATGAAAGATTAAAATATAAAGTTTAAAATTCTATTCTTGCTTTTAGTTTTAACTTTTAAGACTTCGAATTGAAAAATAAACAAAATGAAGTAAAATTTTACATACGTTAAATAATGCAGGAAAGAGCCCCATCTGAAAGTGGACGCTCGGGGCACGTGCTCTGTTTTCCGCCCCCGCAAATCCCTGTGAGATACATGTGGTTGATGAATGCTTGATATATGGTTATAATCTTAGGATGGTTTTATTAGTTATATTTTTACAAAGAACACTTTTTATTAAACACATTGTAGAGTTATTAGGTATTTTTGACGCTGGAGAAGTGAAAACTCAGCAATGCTTTCGCCGAGACCCGAACCTGGACCTCTCGAATACGCGCCGAGTGTGCTAACCGTAACACCACGAGGACATGCAGAAAGGAGGAAGAAAATACCTTTTAAAGGCTACTGGTGATTAGAGGACCCAGTCGCTAAATCCAGGTGGTGAAGAATCAGCATCCACTACCTTAGTTCGGGCGTTACTGTAGATACATTAGGTTCTTTTTTATTTCAAGAAGCTGAGACCGTTTCACAGTTACACCACGAAGGTACACAGAAAGGAGGGAGAAAATAGCTTATAACATTTAAAATTTTTATTCTGAAACACTGTTCTTTCTTTCACATAATGTGTTCACCACATAATGTGTAATAATAATTGTACAATTTCTGCTGTGTAGATTAATGTACTGATTCATTAGTTTTCCTTTCCAAAAGCGTGCATTGTTTTGCATTTATTCTTAAGAATATTAGCAATTATGTGATCTTCAATTGTTGTGATTAACAACTGACTTGTTACTTTTCATGCTATCCAATTTTCTAGTACTGCTGTATTTTAACGCATTTCAATTTTATTAATTTTAACCAAAGCCATGAAAAGTTTTAAATATTAAAAAATCTTCCACTTTGTTTCGCCCAATGAAAACGTCAAACTTTTGAATTTAGAACTAACAATCTTTAGTAGCAATGACTACGAAAAAATACTTTCCTACACTTATATCCTAGAGACTTATCAAAGAGGGGTGTACGAGTTAAGTCCTTATAGCAGATAGTTAACTCCTTATAGCAGAGGAATATCGTTATAGCATATACTAGTTAACTCTTTATAGCAGAGAAATCTCCTTATTGCAGATAGTTAACTCTTTATAGCAGAGGAATCTCTTTACAGCAGATAGTTAACTCCTTATATCAGATAGTTAACTTTTTATAGCAGATAATTAAATCCAGCATATCTGCTTATAGTTGTGCGGAGCCCTACCTCCACGTCCACTTCTCACAGGCTCCTCAGCGGCTCGATGAAAACAAAATAAATAAAACCTGAATCATATTAAAGAATGAGATAAAAAACGAATAAAAGGAATAACAATACAAAATTGAGAAATTACATTTTGAACGAATTAATCCTCCAATTTGAATTTCATATCTACTCCAGCAGATGATGCCATTCTTTGAGCATTCTTCTTTCTGCACATTTGAGATGCTCATCATTCATTATCAGTCCTACGCGGATTCCTGGAATCTGTTCGAAGCTTTTCAAAACTCAGTCTCATGTACGAGTATATACAGATTCCTAGTCGATTTGAAGTCACTTTTCGCAATGCATGTTTATAAGGATAATACTATCATATTAAGCGAGGTTTTCACGAGTTTTCTGTGTGTTTCATTCCTTCGTGAAATTTTTTTATACAGTCAGTAATTAATCATTAATAAAGGTAATAATAAAAATAACAAACTTCGTAAAATAATAAACTCTTAAAATCAGATTTTTTAAACAAGTGTGTGAAGTGTGTGGAAAGAAACCATGAGTCCCTTCTGCTGCAGGTTGAAGTTGACAGCAGCTGTCTATATGAAAAACATTGACATATTTGCTGAAATGGAGTGCACAAGTATTAGCAACTTTAATGAATCATTAACGCTACATTGATGACGGTTTAAAACGAAGAGACCCGCTGTGTAAAACGGCTTAATCGATGAAAGGTTTAGAAACAAATGAACGAAATGGATGAAATTTATTATTTTTAGGGAAATATTCTGAATACGAAATCCTTACAGATATGAAATCTCACAGCGAACTAAACATCGAGTTACAAAACCGAAGTCCACCAGAGTTTCGGCTGCATGCAAGATGAATTCGAAATTTTGTCTGAGAAAGCAAACTTAGTGTTGCAGTCTTTCTCAGTTATGCATGTCTGTAAACAGGATTCTCCGCTTATACAAATACTAAAACTGTATATAAAATTCGTGTAATAAAAGTTTCAAATAACAAATGATGAACAAATATGTATTTGAATTGAATTACATGTAATGATTAACTTGTAGAACCGAATTATATTGTAACAAACTACGTTGATGATGTTTTCAGCAATAATGTAAAATATCTGCTGTAACGCAAACTCATTTCATTTACTGAAATGTGAGAGAAATTTTATGTATATAATTATTAACATAATCATCAAGCTATTGAATAATTTGCAATATTATAGAAAATTTAAAACTTTTATATATAATTTCATTTCATGCGCACTTTACAACGTTTTATTCTTTATTACAAAAAATGTGCGATTTCCAAATTAACTCTTTATCACGCTACCTCTCCTAGTGCAAACACAAAATTAGTAAATTCTACCAATCACTACTTGCGGGATTTCAGAAACTAATATTCTTAGAGTAGCAAAACATAAAACTTAACTTTTAGGTAATAACTCGACTTCGATAATGGAGATTCTAATTATGCGCTGTGCCGGATACAAACTTCATTCCCTAATCCAAAGGTCGGCTAGATGAGATGCGTTTTGTCTCAAACAAAACAGCCCTTCTGGTGGTTGTACATAATTCTCTTTAAATTCGAAATTAACTCGCTATTTAAACTCAAATTAATTTTCACTCTACTAGTAGAAGACATACGAAGTATAGAAAAGAATTAACGTGAAAAAAAACTTTATATCTAAAATAAATCTGTCAAGGTGTTCAGGCATACTCTCGCATCATAATTCATTTTAGAAAACTTAATGTAAGAACACGCTAAGAGCTCTGAAATTATCTTACAGTATTTTGGATAAATATGAAGTTAGTACTGTGTTTATTAAAGAAACAAATTACTTTCATTAACCCGGTGGTTCCAAGGGATTGTTCCAGTGAATCATCTCAAAATACTCCTCTGCTTTGAAATTCAACTTGGGAAGCACAGATTGTCGTATTTTCCCCTTCCAAGTCAGTTCTTTGCTCAAGAAAAGTTCACGAATTATGCTCTCATTCATCTTCATCGCTAACAGGATATTTTCCGAGTGAGCAAAATAACAGTTCCTCTGGATAACTTTGTGAAGGAATGCCTTAGAAGTCTCTAGCAAGAATGAACGTTTCTTGATTATTCCGTGAACATGAGGTGCTCTATGTATTGGTATCAGAATTTTCTTTATTTCAAAACAGAATGGGACATAAAATTTTATAACATATTCGGCTAGTAGTTTCAAGTAGTGTGTTGGTTCGGCTGTTGATACATAAAGGCGAAGAAGTCTGTAGTGAGGGTTGTAGTGAGGGCTGTTGATACATAAAGGCGAAGAGTCTGTTGGCTGTAGTGAGCCATCTTGAGTTGGGCCGTCTTCCCAGGACTGCTGTTTGCTAGGTCTGAAGGGCACTCCCCCGAGGATACTGCCTTAAAAATATCAAGGAGGTATTTTTGGTCACTACTGAGGTTTTGTTTTGTTATTTTCGGATAGATCAACTGGAATAGAGACTTAACCTGTCACGGGAAGGGTTTCCCGTGCTTTTACGGATTTTCCTATTGTTCAGAAGACTGTTGTGACCCAGATGTATTTCCATCAATCTTCTGGAAAAGATGACGAAGACGCAGTTCATTGCTGTGCAACAAGCGCATAAACCAGCGCAATTTATGACTAACAAAGATCTAAAAAAATGCACTACTAGTTGACACCATCTTAGTCGAACATAAGCAATGACTGATAAAGAAGAATTGACAACAAAAAGTCATTGAAGGATCATTGAACCCACGTGATTGCTTATCCTAAGCTAGAACCACTGGTCAGACTAAAACCCTTTTGCAATCTAGTAGCACATTTTGCCATTAAATTTGATAATTTCTTGTGGGAAGTAATTCGTCACTCTAACAATTACAAAGCAATTCATAAAAGAGCTTAAAACCTTAAAACAGTTAGTACAGATATTCACTTGTGGTGAGGAACATCCAGATGTCAATATTTTGGCCTGAAATTTGAACACAATTTGTTCTAGCTCATTTGAAACCATATAATGACTCAGGGAGTATGAATTTCAAAGCAAAGTGTTTTCGTTCCACCCTAACCAACAGAAACAGTCATTCAGAAATTTGCGCTAAACTGGAAAAGCGATCGCAAGAAGTTTCTGCAGTAAGAAATAGAGAAAGAAAAGTTAAATTACCAAACATTGAGCTGAAGAAATTTTCTGGTGACGCAAAGAATTACTTGTCCTTCTGGAATCTATTTCGAAAGATTCGTGAATGTAGGTCCATACCTGATGAAGATGAGATCTGGTACAGTCTGCAAGGCCAAAATCGAAAGCTGAGCATGTCATTCAGAGATTTCCAGAAACAGCGGAGAATTACCCAAAGGCCATCGAACAGTTAAAAGAATGATTTGGAAGAGATGATTCGCTTGTCCAGTTTTACGTTCAATATTTACTAAGCATGGTCATGAAGAAAGGCTTGAGTGGACAAATCAAGGCAGATATGGCAGTTTTATATGACGAAATACAAGCTAAACTGAGAGAGTTGTAGAGCTTAAGAAGAAATCAAAAACATTTTGGGGTATCTTTTAATTACCTTAGTGGAAAGATGTTTCTGGGAAAAAGCTGGTGCCAAAACAACAACTGAGTTGTTCTGAAAAAACAAAGGAAACTGAACTTGCGACGGCTGTTTCATTGGAAAGCCTTGATAACAATACAGGTAAGCGATTTAATTGTATTTTTTGTGATAATTTCCGCTCAGCGAAAGACGTTTTAAAAATGAAAATTGACTTTGTGATAAAAAACAGTTTGTACAGTTTGTTTGTAAGTTCTGTGTTACAAAAAGCTTCATAATAACAAATTTTATTTTTAAGATGGTATTCCCAAAATGCGCAGTTAAGATATTCTAAAGTCAGACCTTTATTTATAACATTCACAGTATAAAATAATAGTTGTTTCAAAATGTTAAGAAATCTAGACAAACTGATCTTCAAATTATTAATGTAAGTCCGTATTTAACAACGCCCGTTAATAATATCAGAAATAAATGAAAGATCTTGCATATTATCAATTAGTAAAAACTACTGTTTGTTTTAGAGCGATTTTGTCAACTTTTAGAATAATAACACCTCTTTGAAATATTAAAACCCTTTAATGGCATGTTTTAAACATCGCTTTAGTGGCGGCTACACTATGTTCGATTTCTGTGGGTTAATACATTGACTTGCCAGAAATCTCGTAGATGGACGCATACATTTACATGATTGTGAGTTCAGTTCTATATCCATGGCAATGGAGCTATACTGTTGATGACGTACAGCGGTGATTGATTAACCTCTCGATAGGTTAGTAAATTGCGTAAGATATTCCATTGTTAAATGCATGTGGTATAATATAGCTTTAATCAAAGAGTTACTTGCTTAAATCTATAGTGTCCTGACTCAAGAGGGAATAAATAATTATTTATCATATACACGTTACTTGCGGGAAATTAAGATCGCAGATTCAATGAACTGAAACCACATAGACTCGAGAGACCTGGAACATCATTTACCAGATTGCTTGTTTTTCCTTCGTAAGATGAGTGAAATCAGTCTAGTCAGTTTATTTACTGGCTTTTAGTTGTTCTTTATTTGACTAGTGTAAAAGAAATACAGTAAATTAGCTATTTTTCTTAATAAGTTGTTAATTAATTTAAGCACATAGACTGGCCTACTTTGTTCGCTGAATGTATATCATTAAGCATAATGGGAAATGTAGTTGCACAAGTCGGAACTCGTTTTCTTCATCACTAAGTCACTCGTAGTCATAAGAAGTGCTCCATTTATTAAAATAGTTTAAACCAGCGGTTCTCAACCTTTGACTAACACGTACCACCTGAATAAAAACTGAAAATCCTTAGTGCCACTCCTACACTTTCCAATGATTAGTTTTCAGTTTCTGAATAGAAATATTAAAAAACTATTTTGTCATTTGCACAACCTATTAGCTATTTATTTTAAATATGCACATATAAAAAACTATTAGATTAAAAATTGGTACCATTTTAATTCTCAAATTTAAGTTATAATACTTTAATTCTAAAATTGCTGTGAAATCTGGACATGTTTAAGAGAGATCAATTTGTTAATGGCTGGTCTTATTTCCCTTAGGGTCCACCAGTGGCCGAGGGGTAACGTCGCTGAACACTGGTAGTTCGGTCCGAGGTTCGAATCCCGCGAACGGGCTGGCTGCATGGGTGGTTTCGTGGTTTTCCCCATGTGTAACGTGTATACGAGTCAGTTTCCGTTAGAAAGTGTTCCACGAAGGCATCCCTTCCCTTAGACAGATAGCCCTCGAGGCTTTCCCGTAATTAAATAGCCTAACCTAACCTATTTCCTTTAGTTTTAACCGTAAATTAGCTTCCACTTTTAATTTTATTCTACCTTTATTTTTGAAATAGAACAGAGAAGAAGATCCTTGTTTACACAAATAGTTTGTACAAAATGGCAATAAAATTTAATAGCTTTATTTGAAATGCCTTTAAATACTGTTTTCTCGACTTAGCCCAAAGTCAACAAGAAATTTTCAGTTAAATTTCGATGAAAGGAAATTTCTGTCAATTGTTCTTTTTCTTCACAAGATTTTAAAATTAATAGTTAAAAATACTTTGCTTTGCGTATCACCTGTTTTTCTCTTGTGTACTACCAGTGGTACGTGTACCACCGGTTGAGAATCACTGGACTAAACTAACATGGTAATGTTGTGCCACTTCTTCCACATACATGAAATTATTTTGCAATAATTTCTTTTTTGTGTCACACCTCATCTTTCAAAAATTCATTTCATATCCAAATGTAGTATATTATACATTATTTTAAAAATACTTTCAAATACCATATGTAAGAAAGAGTTTATTGTTTTAAAATAATTTGAAAAGTTATGGAGGAAGGAAAGGCTTGTAAAAAGCGCAATTAAGCAGTAAACAAATTTTAAATCCGTTGATGTCCGAACTCTGCGGATAATGACTGCTTGTTTTAAAAACTTTGACCTTGAGAATTTTGTAATTTTGTGTTTCTATCTTCTACTATTTAGTATACTTTAATCAATTAAATAACTTGACATTAAATAATTTCGTTTCAAAAAAATAACTACGTATGTTAAAACTGTTTCATTGTACTGTTCCATTGTATAATGAAAGTGTATGTTTCATTGTATAATGTATTGCCGTCAAACTGATATGAAATCTGGCTGTCATCATTTGAGGCTTAGACGATGAATTAACTTCAGTTTATCTAGAAATTTGAAAGATCGGCATAGAAAGGAAAGGACAAGGAAAGTGAACGATATGAAATGACCAAAGCTGTTGGCCTTCCACTACGATCATTAAGATAGCTGTGAAAAATTGAGGCGGAGGTTTCAGATAAGGTGTTCAGTTAATATTTCCTTGTGGGCTGTAAATAGGAGATTGAAAGAAAATGTATTGAAAGCCTATATACCTACGAATAAGTCTTTCATTATTGAAAAACAGAAGTGTAGGTGACTATAATGGGTAGGATTATAAGGGCCGAGTATAATGGGCCGGGTGTTATTGATTAAAATCTTAAAGATAGTTAGGTATCTTTTAAAATAAATATTCCGAGTTGGAAATATTACCAAGTAAACTGTAAGAATAAACCTGACAGGACGTTGCCATTTATTCTCATTTCTTGCTTCTGTTGTTGTTCCTTACGCTCACTTGTCCGACGTAGTCAGGCCAAGCCCACGAAATTCCTCGTGGCAAGGCGCGCTAGATTACGCAAAAACTTTGAGCACCATTCAGATGTCAATGCGATGTAGCTCAGTTTCTCCCCAAATTTTGATGTAGAGTACCCGGGGACAGGTCCGAGGGTCTCCCACCCCTTTTCCCTTCCACCAAACCACCAGAGAACCACTCTTTTCCTACCACTAACCTCTTAAAGGGGCTTTCGGCTCGCCTCATATTTAGAGTGCTGCTATGCCGCACCGACGCTATACATTTATAAACATCCATGCCTTCTCCGGGATCCGAACCCAGGCCCTTCGGCACGGCAGTCAGCGACGCTAATCACTATACCGGTTGGACGGTACTTCTTATTGTTTTTGCATATAAAAGTAACGAAATAAGTCTTTAACCATTTTCGGTCGTCAGACAACGTTCACTGATAGACTGATGGGAACAAAGATTGCTGCCAATGATTCTACCTCCGAAATACAGAAGCGTTCTTTTTTTGATTAAGTCCAATTTGGAAACAAAATTTTGAAAATTAAAATAATTTTTTTAATGTAATTGACGCTGTAATATCTTTATTTCAAAGCAATTACTTTGTCTTTACTTCTGCCATTGAAGTTTCTAACATTTCTAACAGGGATGTTTCATTACAGATATTTTATCCCACCCTTATAAGGAATGTTTTCCTTTCCTTTTGCTAGCGTTCGTGGTTTAGAAAGCATGTTTGGCTACCATCAGAAGTTCAAGGGTTCGAATTCCGGTGACGCCATAGCTCAATTTTTCATGTCTCGTGCTTCGAAAAGCCCGATACACCTTTGTAAGTGGTGCCCGAACTAAAAATAAGCTTACGATAATGCTTCAGCATCTCTATTCAATTCGGTCTCTCCTTTCTATTTGCCCTTTTTTAGTGGGGAGAATGTAATGAGTTTTCTCCTTCTTCATTAAGGTTTTCGTGATATAATTGGAAGTACCAAATGAGAAGAAGCACCTGTCCGAAAGGAGAGATCTACTGGAACATACTATTAAAAGCAACAGAAGAGTTTTTATTTTAATTTCAGAAACAACATCTGTTTCTCTCAGTTAAAAAAAAGGGGGGATATATTTCTCATTTAAGTAATTCAGCTCTCCCTTCGCGCCAAGGCAAATATACATAAGAGCTCAAAACATCTTTATTAGAAATTATAAAATACAGAAAAACATAAAACACCAAATACAGTTAACAAGCAATTCTTAAAATTAAAATTAGAGTTTCTACGCAAAAACAAGCAATTCGGCTGGTAGGCAAGAATGCAGATTTTTTGGTGCACATACTGAAAGTTTGCTTTGGTTCCATTCCGAAAAAAGACACTGAAGATGCAGAAGCTGATTTAATTCATTATTTTTGTAAAGACTTTCAAATGTAAACAAATGGTGGCTACGTTAGGCTTAGTATCACTTTTAAATTGTTGATAATTCTACAGCTGTTGCATGCAGGTTAACTAAAGGCATAAAAACCTGAGCAGGAATATAAGCACAACATAATGCAATTACTTTTAAAGCAAAAAATGAGCAATTTATCAGAATATAAAAAATTTAAAAAACTGAACTCACGGAGCCGAGTAACAGAGTGAGTATATATATATATATATATAAGTTAAAATAATTAAAAAATGTGCAAACATATAAAAGATTTAATTTAAATTTGTTTAAATTTAATTAAAATTAATTAAATTTAAATTTGTTTAAATTAAAATTTCATTCCTTGCAGCAATGGCGCAAGGAATTAATTAAATTTGTATTTAAATTCAATTTATTTAAATTCAATTTATTCTTATGAAACAATTATATATGTATATATATGGGTTCTTTAGTTTCGAAATCACAATTCATATTCAAACAAAACACATTTAATAAAGCATTAATGCATCTATAATATAGTTCATCTATTAATACAAAATCTATAACATCGTTTATCTATTACCACGATATCTGTAACATCTTATATCTATTAACATGACAACTATAACGTCTTACATCTATTAATACAACATCTATATCTATCTGCATCTCCTCTCATAAAACAAAGTGGCGAGAGTTCTATCAATTTCACTCATGCAGTTAACAGCTAAAATTTAGACAGCGTCAGCCCAATCATCAGCTAGACTCTTGACATCATAAATCATTGGTCATCTTACATCATTATTGTCTTCGGTAAAAGAACCATCATCAAGAATAAGCCGAAACCTAAAAAGAAATACGAAGGGAGAGGGGAAGATTGTGTATGTGCTAAGGACAATATTGAAAGGAAACATCTTAATTAATTAATCCTTCATCTTTGCAACAATAACATCCGTGAACAGTCCCTTCTATTTTTCAGAAATCTTCATCTAAATCGAAAAATATCTTCAACCTTTAACATTTTTGGTAAACTTCCTTTCATCTTAAAAATAACATTAACTGAAATAAAAGTCATTATTAGGTAAAAAATCATAGTTCGGTTATCAGTCGTATCACTCCAGGTTTGACTTTCATAATCAGTATTATTTTATACATTTTCTTTCGTTTGAGTCTATGGTTTTACGTATTCAGCGCATGTAGTTGTTTTAGTGGGTCCTTCATGATCTTCTTCTTTTAGAACATCATAGGTGTCATTGTCTTTTATTTTTACAATTTTATACGGGCCTAAACTTAATGTTTGGTCCAAATTGCGTTCTTTTGATTGCTACTAAATCATTAACTTCGTAACATTTTGAAGAACGTCTTCAAAAGTTATATGTGTTATATGTTTTCTTATTTTCTTTCTGTACCTTAAATATTTGTTTCTTCACATCTTTTCGGAGTTCTTGGTAAGTTTCAAAACTATTTTGAATTTCTGCGTCAGTTATTTCTTTCCCAGAAGTATAATCAGTATCTGCTTAAAAATTAGAAGCATTCTGTTTGCTTACTCCAGATATAAAATTAACAGCTGATATTTCTTTAGAAAATCTTGTTTTTGGGACTGATGGTTCTTCACGGGAAGATTTACGCCTGTCACATTGTCACATTCTTGCCACTAGATGGCGGGCATCTCTTCCTTTACTTTTTCTGTAATTAAGTTCCGAGAACCAGTCGAGATTGGAACCGCTCTGAGGAGCGTAAAGACTCAGAATTAAAAATGTACTGTCTTAAAATAATTATCAACTACCTTGTAAATAGTGTATATTAGCGTTTTCTTTGAATAAATAATTAAAAGACAAGATGGCCTGCTAATTGTAATAGAAACTCTTACTGGGAAACGTGATTATTAGAAGCCTGGCGTCGAGAACACTGAAGATGCAGCAGGTAAGGAATTTTACATTAATTTCATTGTAAATAGAAGAACCTGATGCAACATTTTTATGGCGCCCGAACAGGGACGCCAGGTTTTTTGAAAAGTTCTAATAAAGTGAATTCAAAAGCTGAATATTAAAATTGAAGATTTTAATACTTGTTCTTGAAGTATTCAGCAGAAGAATAATTTTGTTTTCTAAGTAAGAGTTAAATATTTCTTTTTCATGAGACGTATATTTTTTGTGTAAGTGTTTGAATCTAAGAAAGATAATGGCAGAAATAGATAAATTAAAAAAGAAAAGAAGTATCTTAAGAACTGCCGTTACAAAACTATTTAAGAAAATCGAAGGTGAATTAAATAAATCTGAAGGTAGTATTAATGAGCTCGAAGAATTGTTAGAACAGCTTAATGCTAAAACCGAAACACTATTTAATGCCGATGTAGAAGTTGAACCAATTCTGAATGTAGATGAATTCGAAAATGAATTCGTAATTACAGAACAATATCGCGAGAAGATAACGTTATGGAATTTAGGCTGAAGAAACGGATTAAGGAACTTAATCATGACTTAAATGCACCGAACACTCAGCAAAATATAAAAGATACACCTAATGTTAAATTACCAAAACTTTCGATTCCCGTATTTTATGGGAACAGTAGTCAACTTTTGGAATAGTTTTGAGTCCTCAATACATAATAACGAATCATTGAACAAAGTAGACAAATTTAATTACCTGAAAGCATATTTAGGAGGTACAGCTGCTAGTTGCGTTCAAGGACTTCCGTTATCGCTGAAACATTATGATTCAACAATTCAAATCTTAAACGACCGTTTTGGAAGGAGAGACATTCTTATTAATGCGCACATGAATAATTTGCTGAATACTGAATCATTAAAAAATGCGAATGACATAAAAACATTTCATAACTTGTATGATAAAGTACAAACCCAGATTAGATGTCTCGAAGCGTTAGATGTTGTATCGGAATCTTACAGCGCTTTGCTGTGTCCGATGATTTTGAAGTTATTGCCTTCAGAATTAATGCTTGAATTTCATAGAACACAAAATGTTGGCACCGATTATAACATAAAAGATTTAATGGCATTTTTACACGCAGAACTTTCATCCCGCGAACGCACAAGGTCAACGATTTCGCAACAGCAAAAAGTATCCGATCGGCGACACTCTTCTCCCCCCTTCAACGAAAAGCTTGCTATAAATGCCTTAAATCCCACCATTTGGCGCGAAACTTCAGAACAAAAATAACTTGTTCTATTTGTAAAAAACAACATGCTACTATTATGTGTAATAAACAAAATCCTTCTGTCGAGGTTTCGGAAATTAAAAAAGACGAAGAGATAGAAAATAAAGTACTTTCAAATCAAGCAGGATGTTCGGAAATATATTTGCAAACTTTAGTTGTTCGCATATATGGAAGAGGGAATAACCAATTTGTTCGAGCGATAATTGACACCGGAAGTCAAAACTCATACATAAGCAGGTATGCAGCAGAAAGGTTACAATTAAGAAGCTTAGGTGAACAAAGTGTAACCCACGGACTTTTCGGTGGCATAGAAGTTTCGGAAAAACATAAACGTTATAGAATAAAATTGGGTAGCGTAGATAAACGGTATAATTTCGAAATCAATGTATTAGATGAAAGAAAAATATGTTCTTCGGTCCCTAAAATCAAAAATATACACTGGATTAGGGAACTTAGAAGAAGAGGAATTTACATCAGTGATGTTTTTGAAAATGGAAATTGCAGATTATTCCTGGAGAACCCACAAGAGATTCATTTGTTGTTAGGGGCAGATGTTGCTGCAAATTTATTTACAGGTAAAATCGAAGTTCTTCCTTGGGGAAGATTAGTTGCTGTAAGTACAACACTTGGGTGGACAGTCATAGGGAAAGCGAACACTGACAATTATGAAATAGAAAATTTCTTTTCCATGTTTTCGTTATCTTTACATATTTCTGATGCCACGCTGTCAGAACTGTGGAGACTTGATGTTATCGGAATAACAGATCCAGTTACAAAGAAGGCTAGAGAGGAAAGGGATTTACAAGCAAAATTGCAGTTCGAAAATTCTGTATCTCTAAACGAAGAGGGGCGTTTTGAAGTCGCACTTCCGTGGGCGGAGAATCATGTACCACTCTCCACCCACAAGGATTTAGCTTTGAAACGTCTACAATCTACCACCCAGAAACTTTTATCTCAAAATTTATTTTCTTCATACAATGCAGTTTTTAATGACTGGTGTAACTTAGGAGTGATCGAAGAAGTTAAAGAAAATATAGCGGTTGACTATGGACATTATTTGCCACATAGACCGGTGATCAAAGAAAATAGCTCAACACCAATTCGACCGGTGTTTGATGCGTCTGCGAGGAAACAATCGTCTCCTTCTCTAAATCAGTGTTTGGAGTGTGGACCAAATTTGATAGAACTAATTCCTTCTCTTTTGTTGAGATTTCGGGAAGGCAAGTTTGCTGCTATAGCAGACATTGAAAAGGCTTTCTTACAGATCAGTGTAAAGCCTCAAGATAGAGACTGGCTTCGGCTTTTCTGGTGGGATGATGTGGAAGAAAAGAAAACGAAAATATTTCGTCATACTAGAGTAGTATTTGGGGTTAAGAGTAGTCCTTTCCTTTTGGCAGCTGTTATAGAATTCCATCTACAGAAGTACATGAAAAATTCTTCATATGATACGGAGATGATAGCTAAACTCTTGCGTAGCTTCTACGTAGATAACGTTGTTGCCAGTTTTGACAAAAAATCCGTGATGATCCAGTTCATCGAAAAATCTCGAGAAATAATGTATGAAGGAAAGTTTAATCTTCGAGGTTGGTTACATAACGGAGATAACTCGAAACAGGAAACTATTTCACCCGTATTGGGTCTGTTATGGAACTCTCAGAAAGATAATTTAACTTTGAATCTGAATTGGCTAGAAGATTTTGAAATGGGTATAATAACGAAGAGAACAATTCTCGCTGTAACACACAAAATATTTGATCCTATTGGTATTGTGAGTCCTGTTCTCTTGTATCCTAAAATATTGTTGCAGAAACTATGGAAAACAGGAATTTCTTGGGATACTGAAGTCGACGAGAGAGATTTTGTGAATTGGTATAAAAGCCTTTTTCTCTTAAAAAAATATTCCTCCTACGTTGGATACATTCCATCAAGGACAATAGGAAGTTCTGCAGCATTCACACATTCTGTGATGCCAGTAGTAATGCGTATGCTGCTGCAGTTTGAGAACTGTGGCGAATTCTGGAGTTGAAGTTCATCTGTTGGCATCGAAGTCTAGGGTAGCTCCGTGAAATCTATTACGATCTCTCGTCTGGAATTGATAGCTGCCACAATAGGTGCCAGACTATGCTCTTCTGTTTTAAATGGTTTACAATGGCAAAATGTGGAAACGCATTTTTGGAAGGATTCTACAACAGTTTTGACGTGGATTCAAAGGGAAGAGAATGTCTGGGCTGTCTTTGTGGAAAACAGAGTCAGGGAGATTAAGAAACTGACGGATCCAAAAACGTGGAAACATATTGCTGGAACAAAAAATCTAGCTGACCTCCCATCCAGAGGTTGCACCGCTAAAGAACTTTTAGTAGTTAGATGGTGGGAGGGCCCCGACTGGCTGAAGAAAAATCAGGAAGAATGGCCTAGACAAAGGGAAATACCGGACATGGAAATAGTGAATTCAGAAAAAAGGAAATCAGTCATTTCTGCACTAAATACGCAAAGGGTAGAACATTTTTTTGAGAAATATTCATCTTACCATAAAATGTTAAGAATAACTGCTTGGATATGCAGATTTATCAACAACTGCAGAAGACCAGATTCTAAACAATCAGGGGAACTCACGGTCCCTGAGATAGAAACCGTAGAAAAGAAAATATGCAAGATAATACAGATAGAAGCATTTGGCAAAGAACTTAAAGTTAGCAACCTTTGTACCTTTTTTGACTCAGATGGCCTTAAGACCAAGATTACTAGAAGAGAGTAAGAAGAAAATTTTCTCTGTCTAATTGTATTGCCCTCAAATCATGACTTAGTTCATAGGTTAATTTTAGATTACCATTTGCGACTATCCCACGCTGGTGTGCAATTCGTACTAGCTAATATTCGACAGAAATTCTGGGTCCTGAGAGGAAGAAAAGCAGTACGTAAAGTTCTTATGAAGTGTGTTCGCTGTAGAAGATATAGCGCAAAGAATACAGAGACTTCCAGCACCTCTTCCTGAAGATCGAGTTCGAGATGCTCTGGTGTTTGAAGTGACCGGAGTCGATGTAGCCGGTCCTCTTTATTTAAGGAAAGAAAAAAGGCATGGATCTTGCTCTTTACTTGCGCAGTCTATCGCGCGATACATCTTGAGCTGATAGAAAGTTTATCAACAAATGCGTTCATCTTGGGATTAAGGAGATTTATTGCCAGAAGAGGTCGTCCAAGTATTATTTACAGTGACAATGGCACTAATTTCGTTGGAACTGAAAATCTGTTAAGATCGATAGATTGGAAAGAAATAGAATGTCATTCAACTAGTATGAGAATACAGTGGAAGTTTAATCCCCCAACTGCTTCATGGTGGGGCGGTTGGTGGGAGAGGTTGGTACAAACAGTCAAGAAGATGTTGAGAAATGTTCTCGGAAAGTCCTGTGTCTCTTACGAGGATATGTTGACTATACTTTGTGATATCGAATCAGTGATTAACTCAAGACCCCTTACGTACCTTTCAGAAGATCCAAATGATCTTAAGGCACTAACTCCTTCAATGTTTCTACAAGATGTGCACGACGTCGGAGTACCAGACTTAGACTACCTGGATACCATCAATCTGACAAAAAGATACAAGTTCTTGCAGAACTTAAGAGAACACTTTCGTAAAAGATTTCGTGATGAATATTTAGCTATCCTAGTGCAAAAACCATCTAAACGATCTACTCGGACTATCAACAAAAATGACCTGGTGTTTGTCGGCAGCGACAACAAGAAGAGAATAGATTGGCCAATAGGTCGTGTTGTAGAACTATATCCTGGGAAAGAAAACGAAGTACGTGTTGTCAAAGTGAAAACTGCAACGTGTGAACTCCTAAGACCTGTGAAACGTATTTATCCTCTTGAACTTGATAGACCTAACTTGTTTAGTGACTTTACCATGAACAAAAAAAAAAAAAAAAAAAACTCTGCCAATAAGTGTGACAGTGATATGAACTATCAAACTAGATATGGACGTAAAACTGTAAAACCTGTTACATATTTTTAAATTGCTATACTAATTTTTGTTTCTTTTCAGTATTTTAGAAATTTAATTGTCCTAACAGTAGTCAATTGGAACATGTTATCCGGATATGGTATGAATGTAATGCAGAAAATGTTTAGATGTGTAATCCTTCTTTGTAAGTATTAATTTTAGAGCATTAGTTACTTTTTATATTTGTGAAAGTTATACTTGAATTTTGCTTGATTATTGATAAATTTTGTTTTGATTTTCCCGTCTTATCGAGGTAAAATCAGAAGGTGGGAAGATGTCACATTCTTGCCACTAGATGGCGGGCATCTCTTCCTTTACTTTTTGTGTAATTAAGTTCCGAGAACCAGTCGAGATTGGAACCGCTCTGAGGAGCGTAAAGGGTGCTACTTTGGTAGACGGTTGCTTTTGGCGATTTATTTTGGCGCAATTGTTGGCGAGGTTTTTACAAACGTCAGCCATCTTGAAAACGCTGTTTTTACGCATAGTAAAGTATTAGAAACTTAAAAAAAAAATAAATATCGTTAAAAGTAATCGATTAATTTTTTGTTGAAAATGTCGTTTTTTAAGATGGCAGGCAAGTGTAAATACATACATTTACTATGAGTATAAAATACTAAAATAAGGTTATTATTACTTTCATATAGCAAAGAAGAGAATAAAAATACCGCTATAAAAACATTTGGCCAACGTTTAATTAGATTAAAATATTACTGAAATTGAATATCTAATTAAAAACCATCATACCAGCATTTAAAATAAAGAATTATTTATTAAATAAGAATATTATTAAATTCAAATACTTTAAAATTCGTTATATAGAATATAATTAACATTAAAACATATGGACAATAATTATCTCAGCAATTACTGAAAATAGTGTATTATTTTTTAACAAAAATTGAAGTATACAATTATAAAATAAAAGAAAAATATGTACTTACATTTTTTTGAGTATTTAACCTGTTGTTTATTCATAAGTACCACAAACAATCAGAATCATAATTTAGATAACATCTTTGAAGGAGTTCGAAGATATGAATTAAATTTTAAAACGGCGCGGAAATGCACAAATTGTCAGTAACCAAACAGGAAGCTGATTACAGCTCGTTAATGCACAAATATTCTATAACCAATCAGAGAGCTTATTACATCACGACCAGAATTAAAATTATTTAAAAATTCATACATAATAAAATCATTTTTTTTAAATGCAAAATTAAATTGTATTTTAATATTTA
This sequence comes from Stegodyphus dumicola, assembly GCF_044657685.1. Taxonomy (NCBI): domain Eukaryota; kingdom Metazoa; phylum Arthropoda; class Arachnida; order Araneae; family Eresidae; genus Stegodyphus; species Stegodyphus dumicola. Next base: position 182,649,543 of record NC_140768.1, read on the forward strand.
ACAGCCATAAATAATGTTTAAAACATTAGATTAAATTTATACATATTAAAACGAATTACTTTTAAAGTAAGGTGACGTCATTGATTACATCATCCACAACATAAAATTTCATAAAATATGATAAACAATAAAATTTTTATTTCAAATAAAAATGCAAAATTAAATTGATTTTTAATATTTAAAAGCCATAAATAATATTTTAAACACGTAATTTATGCACAATAAAACGCATTATTTTTTAAATAAAATGACAACAAAGTATCGGTTACCATAAATAACTTATCCAGCAATGGGTTTACCATAAGTTGTATTACTCGCCAAAGGAAAATCACCAAGAAATCGCCAAAATCCGTGCAACCGTCTACCAAAGTAGCATCGCGTAAAGACTCAGAATTAAAAATGTACTGTCTTAAAATAATTATCACCTACCTTGTAAATAGTGTATATTAGCGTTTTCTTTGAATAATTAAAAGACAAGATGGCCTGCTAATTGTAATAGAAACTCTTACTGGAAAACGTGATTATTAGAAGCCTGGCGTCGAGAACACTGAAGATGCAGCAGGTAAGGAATTTTACATTAATTTTATTGTAAATAGAAGAACTTGATGCAACAACCCCTCTTATATGGCCTTGTCTTAGGTTTCGTTGATTCGTAAGTTAAAGTTCCCTTAGATAATGTTGGAAAAGCAGCAGCATCCCACAGGTCTCCGTAATATTCCCAATCATCAGCATTAAGAATTTCTCGTAGCTGACGAAATTTTTCATCAGTCATACACATCTTTCTTTCCAGTTCTGCCTGCTTGTCAGATAATGTCTTCTTCATCATTTTTCTCATGCGATCTTCTTCTAAAGCTAACATTTCTTGCATTTTCAATTTAACATGTTGAACTTCTTTTTCTGCCAGGATTTTATCTTCAGTTCTCCTCTGAAATTTTGCAGCTTTATTCTTTGCTTCTGTAACATTTCTACAGCCTGTTCTGATACAGAAAGTTTTCTTTCCAAAGATCTAGCATCCAAATCCATTTGTAAAATAGCTTTTTCCTGTATTTTACGTCTTGATAATAATTCATGTAACTGAGCAGAGTTATACTGAACACCACATTCATTTACTAATAAAGCCTTAACTGCATTCCACGAATTAATTTTCATTTCATTTTCAATAAATAATTTTGCTTAGCTAGTTAAAGATCTTTTGGCGAATATCAGTTTCTGTAATTCATTTAGTTTTAACAAATTAGATACATCCTCAAAGTTTTCAATAAATTTGTCAACCGAATTATAAGGATTACCATCAAATTTAGAAATCAGGCTTTCAATATCATTAAAATTTATATACGCATTTGAAAACTGTGAAGACGGAAATTGAACTGATGACTTACTAATATTTTGTTTTAGCTCATGATCTTCATCAACAGCAGCAAAAGAAGAGTCGTTGAAAATTCGAGCAGTTGATACATCGATTTCACTATTAACAGAAGTATTACTTCTTTCATTAAATGTTGCTTCATACTGCTCTATTTGTTGCTTGTAATTTGATCCCAATTCTGGCACCAATTTTGTGGGTTCTTTAGTTTCGAAATCACAGTTCATATTCAAACAAAACACATTTAATAAAACTATTAATACAAAATCTATAACATCGTTTATCTATTACCACGATATCTATAACATCTTATATCGATTAACATGACAACTATAACGTCTTACATCTATTAATACAACATTTATATCATCTTGCATCTCCTCTCATAAAACAAAGTGGCGAGAGTTCTATCAATTTCACTCGTGCAGTCAACTGCTAAAATTTAGACAGTGCGCGCGATGAAAAATATTAAGCTATGGATTTCAAATCCCACATATATGTAGATTTGCTTTCAAAACGATAGAGCATGCGTATTGCATTTTTAAATGCTTTTATTTTAATAAGAAATAGATAAAAGTAATAAAGATAAATTAAGTAAAGATTAATGTTGCAGGATTCATGTAGTGATGAACATTTCAGTCCTTTCGCACAAACATCCATGGCTAGCTTTAAATAGTATGATCATCTCAAGACAAACACCAAAGAAGACCGTCTGTCTTCTTTAACTCTTGAAGACCAGCAAGCCTTCCGCTCGCCTGAGCTTCACTCCACTCTCGTCCACGTCTGGACGCTATCTGACGCTGTCTGGAATGCTCCGCACTGCGCTGTGCTGCGATGACGTCATAATGTTGGTATTCTAATTCAGCATCGGTCGTCGATGATCTCCACAGCTTCGGCCAGCCTGAAGGGGCATCGTCCTCGATGTCTGTTGAGTGGACGTCACTATCATCTACCTGCAAAGAGAAAAAAAAAGAGAGTATCAGGTCCTTAGGTTTTGAGCTGATACAAACATCAAATCAACTTGACCATGGCTTCATATGGTCAGCCACACTAGATGTCAAATTCGGTCCTTCATGGCATCCTACGTTTTCGACTTCATATCTGTTATTTGGTCTAAAAGCTATGATTTTATACGGTCCATGAAACTTAGGTCGTAGCTTCAAACCAGTCCCATACTGAGTTCTCTGAACGGCTACCAAGTCGCCAATCTTATACAGTTTCGGTTTCTTTCGTCTTTTGCTGAATTGCTTACGATTCTATTCTTGTATCTTCAAAATGTTGTTTTTCGCATCTTCTCTCATTTCATCACGTTCTTGCATCAATTGCTTTGAATTGATATTGAATGAAGAATATCGAGGGATATTTTTCATTCAATATCTCACTAATTCTCAGATCTTCTTTGTTCTTCATTTTCGTGCCTATGAGAAGCTCAAACGGTGAATATTTCGTACTTCTCGTAGTCGTACTGTTGATTATTCTCTGGACATCTGGAACATATTTAAACCATTTTGTTAAATCCTCATTTGATAATTTTGACAAAACAGGAATCAAAATTCTATGGATTCGCTCAATCTGTCCGTTACCTCTTGGAATACCGGTAGTAATTTTAACATGTTCTATACCTTCTTCAGTACAATCAGCAGAAAATTCTTTCGATGTAAAGGCACTACCTCGATCTGAAATAATTCTGGCTGGATTTCCAAATACAGTCTGTTGTTGCTTCAATTTCGAAATGACTTCTTCCGTAGTTGGTGATTTCACTGGATAGAACCAAGTAAATTTCGTAAAAGCATCGACCACAGTTAGAATGTGTTGGTATCTCTTGTTCGTCGATGGAAGAGGTCCAATAAAGTCGATATGATACGTACTCAAAGGAATGTTTTCTTTTGGTAGAGGATGAAGAAATCCTTCTGCTTTTCCTTGCTTCTTGTTGTACAGTATACATTCTATACAGTTAGCAATAACGTTTTCAACTTTGCATTTCAGTCTCGGAATATAGAATTCTTGCTCTACAACATTCATAGTTTTATCTACAGCAAAGTGGCCTTTCTTATGTACCTTCTGTATGATTTCGTTCTGTAAGGATTCTGGCACTACTAGCAGATCTTTACCATTTCCAAATTTGTACAAAATATCATTTCTCAGGAAGTATCCGTTTTCTTCTCCCTTCTCAATTAAATTCTTTATCAATTTCACATGTTCATCTTCATTCTGTTGTTGTGCTAAGCGAATCTTCTCAGTTACATCGGATGTGTATGATGTTAAAATTAAAGCATTTCTACTTAGAGCATCAGCATGTTTCATTTGGCTTCCTTAACGATGTACAATTTCGTAATCGAATTCTTCAATAAACATTGCCCATCTTGCAATTTTAGGAGTTAAATCTTTCTTATCTAAAGTTTTCTGAAAAGCATTACAATCAGTTAAAATTTTAAATTTAGACCCTTGGGTGATAATTACCATCGTCAGACAATTGGAGTAATACCGCACCGAAGCCTTGACTACTAGCATCAGTATGAAGTTCTAATGGATATCCTTGCCTAAATATATGTAGAACAGGTGCTTGAGAGAGAATTTCTTTTAATCTGCAAAAATCTTCCAGTTGTTCGGAATCGAACTTAAAACCAATACCTTTTAAGTAAGTCACTAAGAGGTTTAACTATTTTAGCATAATGAGGAATGAATTTACGAAAATAACCTGTTAGTCCTAAAACGCTTTGTAGTTGTTTACAGTTATGCGGTTGTGGAAAGTTTTGAACAGCAAGAGTTTTGGAAGGTGATGGTTGAATAGTTCCGTTTTCAATTAAATGTCCTAAAAATTCAATTTTTCGCTTTAAGAATTGGCACTTTTTGAAATTTATTTGTAATCCATATTCCGAAGCAGTTTTGAATACTCTTCCTAATTTGTCTAAACATTCAACTTCATCATTAGACGGTATGACTATATCATCCATATAAATAATTAGTACACCCTCATTTAGCAAGTCACGAAATACTGAATAAATATACCTCTAAAAACATTTGGACTAATACATAAACCAAAAGGAGCTTTAAGAAATTCATAAATATCATTATGTGTTATGAACGCGGTGTATTTTGCGCAGTTTTCATCTATGTCTACATGGAAAAAGCCATTTTTCAAATCTAGTGTCGTGAAGACCTTTGCTTGTTCTAAATGATCAAGTATTTTCGGGATTAAAGGCAGTGAAAATTTGTCTTTAATAATCTTCTTATTTAATTTCCGATATTCAATGCATAATCTTTTAGAATTATCTCGCTTGCTACACAAAACAATAGGCGCTGCAAGGTTAGAGTTGCTAGGCTTTATTATTTTTTCTTTCAACCATTCATTAATTTGATCGTCAACAATTTTTTGTTCCGCGAAAGACATGTATCTTCTATTTTGACAGACAGGAATTTCATCGGATAAATTTATTTGAATCTTAAAGTCAGATTGTCTATTTTTCCGAAGCTGGTATCAATTAATTAATTTACACAGTCTTTCTTTATGTCCCGCATTTGAAATATGCGATAAATCAATCTCGTTGACAGAAATAGCATTCACCAGATGTGAAAGGTAATTAAACGTCGAGGCACTTCCGCTTTCGGGGTTTTTGTTTACATTAACAGAGACACCAGACGATTGAGAAAGATCATAAACATTCTTCAATGACACAGCAATATTCAAATTTCCCATAACGCAACGAACGTTAGAATTTCGAGATGACTCAGGAGTTATCAAGTTTACATTACTTTTATTCCGATGAGAAATTATTTGATAAAAATTCTCGGTAAAAGAGAAGTTAAACTGATTCATTACATCCAAACCTATTACAATTTGATTACATAACGACTTAATAACATAGATTTTCGTACGAAGTGAAAAACTATCAATTGAAATATCAGAAATAAAAAAGCCGATTGGGTACGTTTGCTTTGATTCAATTCCGTTTAATGTGATATCGCTACAATTTAAACTTGGAGAACCAATCTGCTTGTGTAACTCCACGCTGCGTATCGTCACATCTGAACCAGTGTCAACTAGACTATCAACTAAATGATTATTTATCTCTACAGGCTTCATAATTCTATCCTTATCAGAAATTCGTTGTACTAAAGCTTGTTTCTCGGGGTTCTGCTCTGGACAGTCAGTTGCTTTATGCCCGAACTTTTTACATTTAAAACATTTTATACCCTTCGATTTGTTTACACAGTACGATGACTGATGCCCAAATTCCTGGCAATTAAAACATTTGACCTTATTAACGTTAGACTGATTTCGGTTTGATGACGCAAGCTTACTTCTATCTTTAACTTGAGTGTCTACTTTCGGTTTCGGAGTTTTAAACTTATCATTGTCCAATCTCATTCTATCATAAATTTTAAGCCTGTGTTTAAATTCAGATATTGTTTCGCAACCATATAATATAGTTTTCCTCACCACAGAATCGGGATTACCATCTATGACATATTTAATTAATGAAGCATCTTCAATGTTACCTCGCGAACACATTTCTTTCATTTAAAAAAATACTCATCTAAAGATTCATTAGGCATTAATTTACGTTTACATAACATTTCATGCAATTCAGCAGAATTAAAAGCTTTACCAAACTCAGATTTCAAAAGCTTTTTTAACTTACACCAGTCATTAACTTTAGGTTCACTCTGAATAAATAATTTCGCTTTACCTTTTAATGATCTTTTAGCAAACAGTAATTTATGCAAATCACTCAATTTCAAATAATTTATAATATCTTCAAATTCATCAATCCATTTATCAACATTTTCATATGCATTACTAAAAAAACGATTAACAATACTTTCAATATCCGAAACCTAAGATGAGGTTTAAAATGATCTTGAATTGGAAGCTGCATACTGTTATTTACTTGAGACTCGTTAAAACCAGGATTGTCTCTTAGATCATCATCAAGCATTACTTCAGAAATTTTATTAACATTTTCATCTCCAATATCACTATTTTCTTCATGAAAATATTTTCAGAATACAGATAAATCACATAGGAAAGAGACAATTCGGTTACTACTTCTTCTTTTGAACCATCTGAATTTATGCACAATACATTGCAAACTTTAATTAACTCATTCAAAGTAAAACTATTCTGCACTGTATCTATTTTCTTATTAAATTCTTCAGAATCTGGTTTAAATGTAAAGCCAAAAAATTCACGTAATCTTTTACGGTTATTTCGGTCTCCATCAGTATTAAAAATAAGCTTATGCAAACTTTTGATTTCAGAACTTTTACTGTTCTTTAAAGCTGCTTCCAATTATGGAATTTCTACTAACTTCATATTGGAAAGAAAGTTTTGTACTCACCCGACAGATGATCGTTTTCAATTGGGGTAATCCACACACTTAAACAGTAATCTAATAAATCGAATAACTTGTAAGAACAGTTTACTCAGTCAGTTCAATACACAGTTCAAAATCCTACTCGCACACTTTCGAGTTCGTTGATGAGCTCGTTGCCCGACGGTTGGTCGCCAAAGTTTGTAGGTTTACTTTCAAAACGATAGAGCACGCATATTGCATTTTTAAATGCTTTTATTTTACTAATAAGAAATAGATAAAAGTAATAAAGATAAATTAAATAAAGATTAATGTTGCAGGATTCATGTAATGATGAACATTTTAGTCCTTTCGCACAAACATCCATGGCTAGCTTTAAATAGTATGATCATCTCAAGACAAACACCAAAGAAGACCGTCTGTCTTCTTTAACTCTTGAAGACCAGCAAGCCTTCCGCTCGCCTGAGCTTCACTCCACTCTCGTCCACGTCTGGACGCTATCTGACGCTGTCTGGAATGCTCCGCACTGCGCTGTGCTGCGATGACGTCATAATGTTGGTATTCTAATTCAGCATCGGTCGTCGATGATCTCCACAGCTTCGGCCAGCCTGAAGGGGCATCGTCCTCGATGTCTGTTGAGTGGACGTCACTATCATCTACCTGCAAAGAGAAAAAAAAAGAGAGTATCAGGTCCTTAGGTTTTGAGCTGATACAAACATCAAATCAACTTGACCATGGCTTCATATGGTCAGCCACACTAGATGTCAAATTCGGTCCTTCATGGCATCCTACGTTTTCGACTTCATATCTGTTATTTGGTCTAAAAGCTATGATTTTATACGGTCCATGAAACTTAGGTCGTAGCTATAACATCTTATATCGATTAACATGACAACTATAACGTCTTACATCTATTAATACAACATTTATATCATCTTGCATCTCCTCTCATAAAACAAAGTGGCGAGAGTTCTATCAATTTCACTCGTGCAGTCAACTGCTAAAATTTAGACAGTGCGCGCGATGAAAAATATTAAGCTATGGATTTCAAATCCCACATATATGTAGGTTTGCTTTCAAAACGATAGAGCATGCGTATTGCATTTTTAAATGCTTTTATTTTAATAAGAAATAGATAAAAGTAATAAAGATAAATTAAGTAAAGATTAATGTTGCAGGATTCATGTAGTGATGAACATTTCAGTCCTTTCGCACAAACATCCATGGCTAGCTTTAAATAGTATGATCATCTCAAGACAAACACCAAAGAAGACCGTCTGTCTTCTTTAACTCTTGAAGACCAGCAAGCCTTCCGCTCGCCTGAGCTTCACTCCACTCTCGTCCACGTCTGGACGCTATCTGACGCTGTCTGGAATGCTCCGCACTGCGCTGTGCTGCGATGACGTCACAATGCTGGTATTCTAATTCAGCATCGGTCGTCGATGATCTCCTTATATATATAATTTTGTGATACCGATTGCACCCCAAAAACGGAGGTTTACAGCTACATGTTATAGCACTGCCATGTACAAAATTTCAACGTTCTGAGGCTATTCGTTTTCGAGTTTTGCGAGATACGTACATACATAAAAAGTGTCCTTTATTCTGTCCCTACATTCAGATATCAAGCAAAAACATAGTTGAAATGATTTCAAGAGCGGTCAAAATGGATATTTTCGTTGAAATACGATACCCCAAATTTCTCGCGATTACAATACTTCCTTAACTTCGTACAAAGAAGTGAAAATGAAGTTCAATAAAGGAAAATCTTTTCTTTATCTGTTGTAGCAGAACAAGTGACACTAACATTTCATTTGAAAACGTGATCACAAATTCACATGTTCTATTTGAAAGTATTATTTACTCGTCCGCCATCTTTTTCTAGGGAACCTTTCTTTCATACATCGAGTAGAATATGTATCATATTTTTCATGCATAATATATATCGTATATTTTCATAAATGCGGCTTCCGTCTCTGAAGTTTTGCCTATTAGACACGGATATACAGCGTGTCCCGTCAATGTTACGACGAACTTCTGGGGAAGGTAGGGCACATTATAATGATTAAGAATTGCATAGGAAACCATACCCAGAAAGTCACTGTACGCTGCCAGGGAGAGCTTTACAAGCGAATATTAGTGGAAAGTGAAGATTGCCTCATTCGAGTTGTAGGTACCATACGAAGAGCGTTAATGCTATACGCTAACAACATGCACTTTATGGAATGGCTGAGGGTAATGGACGAAACGCTGAACGCATTCATCGAGAACGCTTCTAAAACAGACATCAACCATACCACAGTTTGTTTGCACGTTTGCATTAAAATTTGTTCGACTATGGGTCATTAAGAAGTGGACTCATTTTGGAGTGGGCGTTCGTAGCCATTTGAACAAATCATTCTCGCATCGATGGATCGGGCATGGTGGACCAGTTCACTGGCCCCGAATTCTCGCTCATCAGATTTATCGAACCTTGATTTCTTTTTGTGGGAAGCCATCCAAAGTGTTGTGTAACAGGATCCTGTTGCGTCTTAAATGAATCTCGTGGCAAGACTCGTCTGCGCAGCTGCTACAATCAAAGAAACTCTCGGTGGGTTTGAACATGTCCGGCAATCAATGGTCCGTCGGTGTCAGGCATGTCTGGCGTCTGATGGTGCAAAATTCGGGCATCTGTTGTAAACCTCCAGCTGTCGTACACCACTCTTGTTTCTTTTCCCATCTTCTACCTTTGTTACCACTTACCCCTTACATTTCCGGGCATGGGTTCCTATGCAATTGCTAATCCCTATGATGTGCCCTACCTCCCCCAGAATTTTGTCGCAACATTTACAGAACACCCTGTATATAAATCATTTACTAAAAGTTTAAAATGATCAAAGTTTTAGTACGTGCTAACATTTTTCGTCACTGGCTCACATTTGAGAGACAAAACAAAAGTTTTCAAAGTTACTTACGAAATCGAGTCAACTCTGTATTTCCTCCCAAACATAAACTCGATATTCCCGCCTCGCTTTATTTCCTTTTATTTCAAATCGAGATACGCAGTAAACATTGTTCGAAAACCACCAGCGTTAAGATTCCTATTTTTATGATTCAAAACCCCTTGAAGCAGAAGGAGAAAAAAATATGTACTGGACATAAATAAAATAGCGAAAAAAATGGCGACTGGCGGGAGTTTTGACAAAGCTGTTTACAAAAGCGTCTCTTGGTGCGAGAATAGCGCTGATTTACAGGCGGCGAGAATTAAGCTGCTTCTGATTTAGCGGCGAAAAGTGCAAACGCATCATTTCTTAAGAACCTCGAATCGATCTTACCCAAAGAGCAATCGGTTGAAAACTATGACACTGCACTGTGCGTTATTTATTTTTTACACCCCTCCACAGCCTCCGTCTCTTTGTTTTTCCCCCCGAAAAGAAATCATTTCTTAGACATTTTTTCTCTTCTCCATTTTCTGCTTTTGAACCATTTTTTATCCGGCAGTAGTAATTTTTTTCGTGTATAACCTCTCAATAACGGATGTTTTTTGGATATAATTGATTTCATTACTGTGTATTAATACACAAAGACCTTTTTTTTGTTTTCCCTTCTCATTTCGGTGGTTTTGATTTATGCCGATAGATATTGTTAGGGGTGATTATTTTTAATGTTTTGGCTCGATTCTGCAAAGTATTCTTTCATTATTTTGGTCAATGTAACAAAATTTTTACAACTTTTACAGTATATTTGCAGCATTGTTTTTTAACTTTTACAGTTTGCCTATAATAACATTGGTTATCGTTTACATTTAATACGAAAGTTTTTAATATCACAAATAGATTTTTAATAACAAATCTACTGCTTAAAATAAAAGTTTGAAGTTTAAATAAATATTTTGTAAAGTAGAACATCTACGCGTTTTTCTTAATAGAGTAAGAACTAGAAAGACAAAGAGACAACTAAAAATAAGGCTTTACATTTACATGAATCAATATTTTCTTTTGTCTTCGGACCTTAAGAAATCATTTTACTTTTTTGTGTGCTCTATTTGGTCATCATTCGATGTTCTTAACACAGTTCTACAGGGTAGAATTACATTAATTCATCTTTTACAATCAATGATTAGTTATACTGTAGGGATTTACATTTATTTTAACTAACAATTTAAGGTTCAAACTTTCCTATAATCCTTCATTCACCTGATTGTCAGTGCTAGAATAGTTAAATGTTGTAGCGCGCGTGAAGGAATGCAAATTTCTACTTTGGAGAAAGTATTTAAAAGCCGAGTTTCGTAGGAGAAAGGGTTGGTTTATTTAATTAGGGCAAAGCACACTAGGGCTATCTTCGTAAGGGAAGGGATGTTTTCTTGGAGGACTCTCTAAGGGGAACTGGCTCGTATACACGTTACACATGGGGAAAACCACGAAACGCTCATGCAGCCAGCCCGTTCGCAGGATTCGAACATCGGACCGAATTACCAGTGTTCAGCGACTTTACCGCTCGGCCGCTGGTGGGTCCGTAGGAGAAAGGGAAGAGTTAGAATCCAGTCGCAACCTCTGCCGTAGGTACGTTTGCTTATTGCTGGTTCAAGTGGCTTAATTGTATTTATTTGCTGTCACTAGCTTTGAAGGGTGTTTAAGTTACGGGATTTTGCTGAGCCCTGTAGGCTAGTTCTATCGTTTGTTAATATCCTCAAATTTTTAGTTTAGTTACTTGATTTTCAGTTACTGCCCAAGCACAGGCGAAGTTTGCTAGCGTCGGAGTTGACGCATTGTAAGTTTTCAAAGATTTAATAAAGGTTACTTTAACCCTTTTGTTGTGTAGTTTCCTGTTACTCCAGTTTCAGGCAGAAGTTCATCTACTGGACTCTACAGTCTGTTTAAAGACATTTCAAGTTTGTAAAGACAACTTTTGGTTTTCTTCAAATTCTATATATCAGATGATTTATGGTAAAATAAAAAGATGAAGATTTTGTGATGGGGAGTGTATGAATTCATCTTCATCACCTTCTTTTCGATATTACTATATGGATTCATCTTCATCATCTTCTTTTTGGATATTACTGTATGGATTCATCTTCATCATCTTCTTTTGGATATTGCTGCATGGATTCATCTTCATCACCTTCTTTTGGATATTACTGTATGGATTTATCTTCATCATCTTCTTTTGGATATTACTGTATGGATTCATCTTCATCACCTTCTGTTGGATATTACAATAATAAACAGAAGGTAAAGATAGAGAATTCAGATTTTTTTGGTGGAAAGGAAAATGTAATACTAACTCATAATTCGAGATAAAGCATTCAGAGCATTATATTATGGAACTTGATGCGATCAAAAGATACAGGTAAATAAGTCTGCCTTAGCTGTTCTGGAATATATGATATAGGGCTCAGAGAAACTTTAAACTCTTCGTCGTCCGTAACGCGTCTAGCGCGTTCAAGTGAAACTTCTGCAGGGCGGCTGTAACGCGGCTCAAGCATTCTTCTACATTTTAAAACTTTTAAACGTTTAAAACGCTTTCTAAATGTTTACTTGTTTAAGTTTTTATTTTTGTTTGTTCTAAATACCGCCTAGAGGGTAGCACTAATCAGGCACTCTATTTCTAATTGAATTTGCCCCGGGTTTTATGAATATTCCCGCCATTTTACATAAGATACAAGACAGTGAGAGATGGCTTCAACGTCTACTCAACAGAAAAAAAGAAAAAATGAGGTTGTGAATTGGAGAGACAAGAAGGAAATACGTTTGATGAGTACAGTCCATAATAACTCGATGATGGATGTTGGAACACGGAAAAGAACTAAAAGCAACCAATAATTGTAAAAGATTACAACAACAAAATGGGAGGAGTGGACCGCCTGGATCAGATGTTATCAAATTATCCTGCTGTTAGAAATAAGCAGAGATATTACTATTTTCCCATTATGCTTTGTTTCCTTACATTTACCTCATATTCATTGACATTCATCCACTACGAAAGTCATGTATGGAAAGTTATGATGTACAGAGAAAACAACATAACACGCTACGAGAAACAGACGGCCGCTGGGGGGGGGGATTTTCGCGGACAGGAGAGGACGGCGAAAGGTTAAAGCTCATAATAATATTGAACAGCTCAGAATAACACTGGGAAATGTCTTCAAACGTTCTCAGCTCAAGAGACCCGTAAAATTGTAATTTTAGTTCTGTGAAATCCCTAGTGTTCTAAAAATAAAGATTTAAGAGAGCATTGGAAATGCACGAAACCCCGCGCCCTCTATGTGAAAAATTTAAGAAAAAATCATTATTTCATGACAGGTTTACTGAAAACACGTTTTTATATTATACTGAGTGATAATAATGACTGGAATAAAAAGTTAGTAGCTCAAATGGCGTTAGCCCAAAAGGGCTATTAATTTCGTTTTGGAATTTTGCGTCGATTCACTTTTCAAACTGTTGCCACCAACTATTACAGGTATTATATTTAAAGAAATTAAATAATGAAGAATCTACATAAATGTATATACGAATGTTTCTCGCATTGCGATAAAACAACGGTACCTAGAGCCATCGAATTTTGAATGACGTAATCCTACTGCGAATATGGGCGTCTGGAAGCCATAATTTGGAACTTGTTTCATTATCTGTTTCATATTTTGTCAAACATTAAAGAATTTTTGATTAAGAAGTTCAAAGATTTCAAAGCGAGGAATGGCAATACTCTGTGGAAAAAACATTTTTAAAAATATGCTCATTTTAAAATTAATTTGCGATATTGCTGTTGAAATGAATTTTATGGTTTAAGTTCGAAGAACATGATATTTATATAAAAAAAACACATTGAAATAAATAATTGTGATTCGAAAGTTTAAATTCCGTTGATGGAGAGAATGATTATAGATATATCAACAAAAAATTCTGAAGCATAATTTTAATCTTTGAGAGATTGTAGTTGATTGTATCTAGTCTTATTTCTTTGACAGACCATATCTGGTAAGTAATTGTCGCATTAAATAGTATCTCTATGCATATAAGACATTATTCCATAAAATAAATTCAAAATGAATAAGATCGTAATATTCATAATATAATTTCGATATTGCCTCTATGTAGTTATTTGCTATTATCTACCAGCCTTGATTGTCTGGGACTAAATTATTTATGAAGTTTTGGTAATACTACAGCTTCAGAATAAACAGACTCTCCGGTGAATCTTGAAAGTAATTGAAAGAATAGCAAGATTTTTCGTATGAGCTAAGCGATGAATAATGATGACAGCGTGAGAACATTTCATTTGAATCTCAGATAATTTAGTTTTTTTTTTTTTTTTTTAAACTCTGTTTTTCCTTTTAATTTGTAAGAAAGCTTTTTATAAATACTATGCATTTGCTGAAGCTTTCAAAGTAGGAAGGATGTTAATAAATGTTACTGATAATTAATATATGATGAAATTAATAAATATTACTGATAAGATCTAATTAATCAATAATTTGTACATTTGCAAAATCAGAAAATGGAAATACAATTCCAAGAAAACATGTGCATATTTGTGAAATGTTTTTCTTAGCCTCGAAAATGAAGCAACGAATATGTATTTTAACAACCATCATATTCGCAGAAATTAAAAAAAAATATTAGAAAACCGCAAACTTCAAAAATCGCAGTGTATGGTGTTATCTTTGCTTAATCGTGATTTTGATTCCTATTCGACGGCTCAGTTACAGCTTCTTTAAATAAAAAAAAAATTGGAGCTCTGCATATGGAGTATTTATTGTCTATTCGCATAACATTGGGTTGTCTAAAATGTATTGAACATTTAAAGCTTAAAATCAAAAATACATTTATTGTTATTGGAAATAACATTATGAGACTGCAACATTTTGTTCGATGACCTGCTATTTTTCCGGCGACATCGTAATCCCGTAGCCAAGGAACTTTTGTGGTTTCTGGTAAAAAATTTATGACATCTGGTTTTCACATGCCTCTTTTGAAACTAACTTAACAATATCCAAGGATTTTGGGAGAAACCGAAACTTTAGTTTGATGGTGCTAGGTCGGGTAGCTATATTAAAAATTTCCAGCAAATTTACCTCAACTTCTGACATTGGTAAAAGAGTCCTTAGGTTATTTTTTTAAAAGTGGGAGTCATGAAAAATGAGCAACGCCTTCGCCAGCAATCAAATCACGGACCTGTGGAATACGCGTCCAGGCAGCACGAAGGTATGCCGAGACAGCACGAAGGTATACCGAGAAGGCAGAAGAAATACTTTACATACTCCCCCATTTAAAGGGGACTGGGGTTTTTAGGGGACCAATCGCCAAATGTTGGGTGTAGAGAACCATCATCCACCACCCTTTAAGTTTGGGCGGCAGTGTGGAGACATTAGGTATTTCGAAAGCAAGAAAGGTGAAAAATGAGCACCGCCTTCGTCGGGAATCGAACCGCGGACCTCAGGAATGAGCGCCCAGCGTGCAGACTACCACACCACGATGGCATGCCAAAAAGGCGAGAGAAATACCTTACAGTGTATTTATCAGATGCTATACAACACCTTCTCTGTTGACAAATTCCGAATGTTTCTTTTAATTACTGGATGAAATCGCTCTAATTGTCGTCAATAGGGATTCCAATAATAATTTTACTTAATGGCAGCATGAATCATGTCGTGGAGCATCTTGGAGCGATCATTTTGAACATCTGAACAACATCATCTGTCAAAATTATGTTTTAGTTCTGGTTTCATCAACAGATGGCGCCAGTAGCTTATCTCCTGCGTAGGCTTTCTTATCTTATCTAATCACTATCTTATCTCGTTCATTTGCGCTTTCGCAGCTGAGGATGATGGTTCGGTAAAACCATCGAAACTAGTCCTTTCAGGAGCGCAAATGAACGAGATAAGATATAATGATTAGAACAGGGTATTTCCTTGCCAGTGTGGTTTAATTTACATTGGCCAAACTAAGAAAACAGTAAAATTTCTCTTTAAGGAACATGAGGCATATGTTAGAAAAAGGGAAACGCAGAAGTCTTCTGTTGCCCAACATTGTTGGTCCGAAAATCACACTTTCAATTTTTCTCCTGCCAAAATTATTCAAGAAACATCTTTCATTGGTAAACTGGATTTTCTAGAGGCATTTCACATTAAAAAAAATCTTTCTGTTCTAGTTAACGACCCTAATTCAATCCATCTTTGCCTTCAGCTTTTAAAGGAATTATGTTTTAGTTCTGGTTCCATCAACAGATGGCGCCAGTAGCTTATCTCCTGTCCAGTCTTTCTTATCTTATCTAATCATTATATCTTATCTGGTTCATTTGCGCTTTTGCAGCTGAGGATGATGGTTCGGTAAAACCATCAAAACTAGTCCTGTGAAAATTTGAAAATATAACGCTGATTTTTGTTGTTTGACTTCTAACTTAATATTTGTTCGGCGCGTTATTGTATCTTAAACATAGCAATATTAAACAGAAATAAAATTTCTTTCCATTGTTTGGGTATAGTTTTATTTGGGATATATAGTATCGAAAGGCTAAAATTATTGAACGTAAACATGATTTTTACTGTAGAATTTGCACTATTTTTTTTTCAAAAAATAAAGTACGAAGTCACATAGGAGTAAGATTTTATTTTTTTTTGCTGCCTGTAATTAATCTGTTAATGTGAGAATGTATCTTATGCTAAAAAACATGTTTTATCTAACAATTGCAGCTCATCTATCCTCCTCAATCTTGGCTGAGAATGGCCATTAATAGTAAACTTTACGAGTTAGACATGTTTGCAACTTAGTCTTGCATTTCGTCTGCCCTTTTCATGACGTGGCAAACTATACACCCTACAATAAAAATAAATAATTACAACACACTTTGCAATTTGAAACCAAATAGCATTTTTCAATAAACTAAAGAATGATGGTGATCTTTGTTTTAATTATCACTGTGTGATGCTAATCTTAAGCGGTATCCTAATAAAATGACAATACTGTTGCCAAAAAAAGGAAAGGTAAATTATAACAAATTATTTCAAATAAATTGAGTTTCTATTCACTTCAATTATCTAAACTGACATACTTATGATGTTATGCTAGAATCTACAAAGTTGAAGAAATTAAGAGAAAAAGAAAAGAATAAGAGATAGCAATACTTGTAATAAATTTTTCCCGCTCTATTCAAGACAAAATGCAAATAAATACATCTTTCGAATCCAGCTCTTTTCATGTAGATAAGCAAAATAATAATGTGATACTAATGTGTTTAGTAGTACAGTTAATTCAGGCAAATGGATCGGTTGTTGTAATTAAATAAATGATATAACAAAGATACATTTGTTTACACTTCTTGCAACTGTAATGAGTAACTCATTATCTGTCTCTATTTGCACATTATGAGGAATTGCAAAGTTATTGTGTATTTAGAGAACTTACCTTCCTTTCTTTGTCTAGAGTTTCTAAAAATTAAACATATGTAGAAGATTAATGATTATTTTTGTTTCTCATTTTGTAGATGAAAATACATCAACATTTTAAAAGATATTTTTGTGTATATAAAGTTTCATCGTAATAATTTGACTTTTAAAAATGTCTTTCTTAACATTAAAATTTTTGAGTTTTATTACTTTAATAAAGTGATATAGTATTAAAAATATTTGTAAAACTCTAGAATTAATTGTATTAGAGTAGTTAAACACACGAAACTGCGTGTTGCAATTACATTTTTATAGGCGATTTCAAGTATATAATAAGCACTTATTTCTATAATTTATTAACTACGAAGTTATCAATTTAGTCGATAAATTATATTTGTCCAATATTTGCTTGTTAAGATTTGTCTCTAAGTCGCCCATACAGGAGAGTGGTTAGTGACTGACTGTCGTACCGAAGGGGAAGGGTTCGAATCCCGGAGAAGGCATGCATGTAAATTGACTGTCCCTTCACAGTGTTATATATGTAACTGTACTTATTATTAACACATCTGTATAGAATATTGTAGCAGCAATATAGACTGAACGACGTTTTTATACTTCTCGTAATCATCATTTAGCCCTTATCCAGCATATAAAAATGTTACATGGCGCAGTAGGCAATAGGTTAAAAAAAATCTTTTTTAAAGAATCATGCAGCGTCACTTGTGAATAAATAACCTTATAAGGTATTTCTTCTGCTTTCTTAGCGTGCCCTTGTGGTGTAGTGGTCTGCATGCTGGGCGTGTATTCCATAGCTCAGTGGTTCGAGTCCTGGCGAAGGCGTTGCTCATTTTTCATCACTCTTGCTTCGAAATAGCCTAATGACTCTAGAGTGGCGCCCGAACCAAAAGGGTGGTGGACGATGTTTCTCCACACCCAGGATTTGGCGACAGGATCCCCTAAACCCCAGTCACCCTTTAAAAGGGGGGAGTATAAAAGGTATTTCTCCCGCCTTCTTAGCGATCCTTCGGGGTGTAGTAGTCTGCATGCTGGGCGCGTATTCCAGAGGTCCGTGGTTCGATTTCTGGCGAAGGCGTTGCTCGTTTTTCATCTCTCCTGCTTCCAAAAAACCCTAATGTCTCTACAGTGGCGCTCGAAATAAAAGGATGGTGTATGGTAATTCTTCAGAACCAGAATTTGGCGATTGATTCCCCTAAAAACCCCAGTCGCCCTTTAAAAGATATTTCTTTTGCCTTCCTAGCGTCCCTTCGTGATGTAGTGGTCTGCACGCTGGGCCCGTATTCCAGAGGTCCGTGGTTTGATTCCCGGCGAAGGCGTTGCTCATTTTTCACATCTCCTGCTTTGAAATAACATAATTTCTCTACAGCCTTAAAGATTATTCTAAACTTTGAAACATGATGGGAAGTTGTTTGCGGTGAAATCGAAACTTCCATCGCTGGTAAGTGCGTTGTTTATTTTTATTTGAAGTGGATAAAAATACGTACATATAAAGTATTTTAAAGTTTTAATTTAAATGTCGATGGATTCAAGTGACCAAATAATCTAAATTTTGATGGTAATTTAAGAGAAAATTGGAGGAATTGGAAACAAAAATTCCAGATTTACATATTATTACATGTTTGGTGGTATTACTAAATAACCTGAAATTAAAGTAGCTATTTTATTGCCTCTTATTAGTGAAGAAGCACTTGAAAAGTTTAATAATTTTAATTTAAGTGAGGAAGATAAGGAGGATGTTGACAAAGGAGTTGAAGCTTTCGAAAATTATTGCATACCGAAAGAAAACGAAAGTGTTGATAGACATATATTTTTCTGCCGAACACAACCTGTAGGTGAATCGTTTGATAATTTTTTTAACAGAGTTGAAGAAATTAAATAGGAATTGTGGATTTGCAGAATTAAAAGATAGTTTAATTAGAGAGACAACAGGAAATCGAATTCTAAACAAAAATCTTAAAGAGAGGTTATTAAGAGAAAATCAGTTTACATTGGAGAAATGTATCTAGAAATGTTACATTTGAAAGGAAATACAAAAATTCTGAAACGTTTTGGATTTTAACGGCCCCCAAAAGGGCTTGTTAAGTTGTTTACGCAGCTCGCAGTTGTTGAGCTCGCAGTATACTAATCTGTTCTGTACTCACTCCTGCTAGCCCATTTCTTTTTTATCCTTTTATCTTTATTATTATTACTTCGCCACATGCAATCAACAGAAAAATCGTACAATATTTAAAAGCAACATTTTTTAGAATTCTCGGCAGAGTGTTAGAGGTTACCAAACATATATTTATTTATATTAGTTATATTATTTCTTTAAAAATTAGCCTCTTGTACGGCCAGCAGTCTAAAACGGTTATCATAAAAAAGAAAATGTATGTAATAATTTCAATGAGTCAAATTAGCGTCCTCTCATAAAAATATTGAATATTTCTAATTAGACATCTTATGATTTTAATGCATGTTTATTTAAATCAACTGCGTAAAAAAGTGGAAAATATATTCTCAAAAATCGTGTTTATTGCTTTTAAAAGTCCTAGTTATTATTCTACAACGTTCCGGATTAAACCTGAAAGCATCTTAGGCTTTACTGAATGGCAACACGCTGATGCGTGGAACATAAAAGTATTTTATTTCCGGCCGCGGCAACACATGGCTTTCATATAGGTGAATTTATTAATTAAAATTAAATCTTACATTTTCCCAAATGGCAAAAGTCTCGCTCGCTAGTGAATAAAAACATTTTATATCGAATAGTGCTCACACCGTTCGCTTTGAAATAGTTCAGTTTGTTAATCATTGAGCTCAAAGTTTTACAAAATAAAAAATAAAAAAAAGTAAAATAAGTATAAAAATTAAAAAAATCTGAAATGTTTCAGATTTTAAATTACGTCCAAAGGGGCGTTTTTTTAACGTTTTGAGTGTTACCTTTATTTATTAAATATCATGTTCTTTGCACTTAAACCATAAAATTCAGTTCAAGAGCAATATCGCAAAATAATGTTAAATTAAGCATATCTTTAGAATTTCCGATATACACAGTCTCGCGAGCTGGAGATAAAAGTATTTTTTTTCTATATAACGTTGCCATTTCTCGCTTTTAAAGCATTGAGTTTGTAAATCAAAAATTCGTTAAAGTTTTACAAAATATGAAATCGATAATAAAAATTTCAAATTTCAAATTTGGTCTTCCACATGCCCATATTCATAGGAGGATTACGTCATTCAAAATTGGATGGCTCTATGTACCGTTGTTTTATCACAATGCGAGAAATATACATACATTTAAGCAGATTTTTCATTATTTAATTTTTTCAAACATAATGCAGGACTCTTGATGGCAATAGTCTGAAAAGTGAAACGGACATTTATAGTGAACCAACCCAAATTGTAAAACGAAAACAATAGTCTTTCAGGGACAAAGCAAGGCCATCTTGAGGTGAAGCCCCAATCCAAAGGGATTCTCCCCTGCTGTGACGTCACGAGCGAGGGCAATCGTAGTAAGGCCATCTCCAAAACAGTGTGAGTGTAAGCAGAGCGTACGTACGATTAAAATCAAGAAGGTATGTAGCATTAACTATTCCTTAATTGTAGTAAATTTAACTTTTAGCAAGATGTATCGAAAGTTAAGTATATTTACTAGCTCACTTTAATGTTTTCTTTTAATTAATTCTGTTTGACCTGTACTTTTTAAAGTTAGGTAATGATTCAAAATAAACACTTTAATGATAAATGAAAGCTAAAGAGATCTCCCCATTTTTAATCATGGTCTAATACATATTTATTACATACGCCATAACACTCATGTTAAATATTATAACAATCTAGTAAATTTCTCTTGTATCTTTCATTTTCAAACTATGCATCAAACACGAATCTCGTAATGCTTTATTGGAATGATTCCTTCTTCTAAATTAGACAAGAATAATAGTATTAAAAAAATTCTTGAAAGTTAAAAAATATTGAGCTCGAGTTTGTACATATATTTTGTACAGTCACTAAGCTTTAATAGGAGTGTATTAATAATTATAATCTACAGTATATTTAATATATAGCATTAAAAAATTCAGTGTAATTCCTTTCCCTTTAGTTATTATTTAATTAAGATGCATCATACAGTGTTAATTGAATTTTTACAGATGCCGCGAAAATGTAGCGTTCCGGGATGCAAGTCAAATTACTCTGCAAACGAAGATCATATTACAACTTTTAAGTTCCCCAAAGATGATATGCTGTGTAAAACATGAATTAGTAAAACTAATAGGGAAGACTTTGTACCGGGATCATGTGCTTGTGTATGCATTTTGCATTTTGATGAACGTTTCATCATAAGAGACGATAGAGCAACACGACCTGATGGGACAGTATTAACAGTTCAAAGAAAAGTGCCAGTTTTATCGAAAGATGCATATCCTACTATTTTTTACGGTCAACCTAAATATTTATCTTGTCCTTTACCAAAAGAGCGAAAGACAGCAGAAAACAGGACAAGAGAAATAAACGAACGGCGTGAAAATAATTTAAAAAAACTGTGTACTGCAGACAACATTGCCTCCTTTTTGAGAATTTTTGAAACTTTACAGCAATAAATTACCAAATACATGAGTAATAATGAAAGCATGTGATTATATACTTTTTTTGCGTATTGAGATGGAAGATTGTCCATCAGTCACTGTGTCATTTAAAGTCGAGCATGATTTAACTGTTTCAGTTTATCGTGAAGGTTTAAACATAACAAGTATGCTTGAATGGCTTTTGGAAAAAGATCTATTATGTAATAAATGGTCAAAATTTGAAAACCTTTCAAATCATCTGTACAGTTATGAGAAAACCCCCAAAACAGTCGAAGAAATGCTAGATTTGGTAACTGAAACTCTTCAGAAGTGTTCTAAAAATACATCAGAACAGATTATGATTTACCGCTTAAATTTATTTAGGAAACATATATCATTACTGAAAGCTAAACGCCCAACCTACACAGCTGAAATGATGATATGGGCTTGCACATTATTTTATAGCAGCCCTACGTGTTATTCTCGAATACGAGAAAGCTCGTCCTTGATTTTACCACATCCATCCTACTTAAAAATTTAGCATTAAATGTTGGGTCGACAACGGGGTTAAATGCAAAGTATTTATCTCATAAATCTTCACAACTACAAAATCATGAAAAGGCTGTGAATCGTTTACTTGATGAGATTTATATTAAACTTACTGTTGCATATAAGAATGGTGAAATTGAAGGCTTGTCATGTACAGATATGTCTCAAGAAGCTTCTACAATTCAAACCTTTTTGATTTCTTCAATCTTATCTTCAAATAGAGAATTTGTTGCAATGTTTCCTGTCCATAATCTCAAGCCAAACGATTTAAAAATTCAAACTTTACAGGTGTTAAAATTTTTTCATGATTGTGGCTTCGAGGTTGTTTCCATAATTTACGACAACAACTATGTTAACCGAAAAATGTTTGAAATGCTATGCAATGGTCATATGGTGTCTGCTATTGAAAATGAATTTCGTTTGGGAAAAAAGATTTTTTTATTATTTGATTCAGTTCATTTACTGAAATGTATAAGGAATAATTGGTTAAACCAAGCTGAAACCAATCAAACCTTTAATATTCCATCTTTTGATGATACAGATAATAAGTTGTACTGTGCAAGTCTATTGCATCTGAAAAAATTATATAACATAGAGCAACAGCATTCTATAAAAATAGCTTCAGCTCTTTCGAAAAAAGTTCTATATCCAACTACTTTAGAAAGGCAGAATGTTTCTACTGCCGTTAAACTTTTTGATGAAAAGACTGTTGCAGCATTAAATGTCGAACTAAAAGAAAACAAAACAGGATATGGAGAAACTGTTAGAGGAACAAAATATTTCATACAAATAATTTTGAAATGGTGGAGTATTGTCAATGTTAAACATCCACGCAAAGGACTATATTTAGCAGATCCGAATCGTGAACCAGTACTTTCAATTAATGATGATAAAATTAAATTTCTCGAAATTTTTGTACGTGGTTGATAAAATGGAATGGTGATGACAGGAAAAAGTCCAGAAAAACTGTTGGTCGACTCACCAGAGAAAAACATATCATGCACTGAAACATACAACCTCAACTTTTATCCAGCTTTCGGATTATTTATTAAAGAATTTAAAATTCCAGTATGTGCTGTATGGAAAATTTCAAACAGACAATTTGGAGGCAAGATTTGGACAATATCGCCAAATGAGTGGTGCAAATTACCATATTTCACTGACTCAGGCTTTAGAATCTGAATAGAAATTAAAGTTAATTAGCTGGATGAAATTGAATTCTTCAAAAAACAGGGAGTTCACAATAAAGACATTACAAACGGATAATGATGATTCAGACAGCAGTACTGAATGTAGCACTGAAATGTTTAATGAAATTATTTCCTTTTCACAAACATTTATAATAACGGAAAAAGATATGACAGTATTAATTTATATAGGTGGATATGTGGCTCGAAAAGTCTCTAATAAAACTAATTGTTCAAAATGCAAAAATATTCTACATTCTGATAAGGTTTTAGAATGTGAAAATAATCTTTCAGATTATTTGGAGTGCATCGATAGAGGGGGGGTTATTGTGGCTTACTGAAATTGTTGTATATATTATTGCAGTTACATTTCAGATATTTCAGGGACTTATTTCAGAACATTATGAAACTGACTTTTTATGTGCCAACAACCAAAAACTTTTATTGATACAGCTTTCTGAAGAAAAACTAGATCTCATGAATATTGGATCTATACAGTTAATATGTTCATGTAAAATGGAAATTGGTAAACTACGACGGTTATGTTCATCGTCAATTTCAAACATTTTATTGAATAATTATACTAAAGTTCGTAATGATCGTTTTAAAAAGCAAGCTAAACCCCAGAAAAGGAAAAACCAATCCTTATTAATACAGTAATTTAATACAGTAATTTAATATCAGTAATCTGGAGTCACTTGTTTAACATGCTTCTGGAGTATACATTAATAAGGTTAATACTATAGTTACAACGTTTTTTCATAACCTATTACAATAAAAATATTAATTATGTTAGGCAAATTACTATTCCTTTATATTAACTTCAGTTAAATGTAATATCTGAAATTTATGAAACAAATGTTTTGTTATGAAAATGAGTATTTCTTAATTGCTGCAAATTTTTACATTGAATATCTTTCTATATGTGTCTATAAATAACAAATGCAAAAAGAATCAATATGTTTTGAATATTTATTGAGCACGTGTAAATAAGCTTTAAATTTTTGTATTTAGTGAAAGTTATTGAAGGATAAATAACTGGTGTGTGTTTTTACTTTGATATTCAGTATGAAGTAATAAATATATTAGATTTTAATTTGTTTAATAATATACGTATATTTACTATTCTGGAAAACATTATATATATATGTGATGTAACAGCTTTTGTCCGGAATAAATAGATAGAATCATAGATGTAGTCGTAGCTTAAATTATCAGACGATAAGTTTTAAAAACAGGATCCATTTATTATATCAGGAGATATACCAGTTACAAAACCATATTTCCGGAGTAAATAAAAAAGAATTACTAATAACTTTTTGTATGAAGTTTACTGCATCGTGCCATTTAAGAAAAGCTCCCGATATTCCTTTGCGAGTCCTTTTATAGCCTCTGGAAAGGCGGAGCTTCAAAGAAATGACGTCAGCCCCGTCAGCCAATCCAGTTCGCTTTAAATATTTCCAGAACATTCTATAATTGTGCATGTACAAAAGGCAGGAAAAACAACTTGATTACGGGGCTGTGTTAAATAGGAGTTTCGACACCAAGGTTAAATAGCTTTACTTCAGGGTACCATGTTATATCTGAAATTCCTATATGTTAAATGTTAAATATGAAACTACTTGCCGTGAAAGGTAGTGATTGTATAGTGAAACGTGTACAGCATTTTTGCGTTGTGAAAAAAATGCATCCCGGGACCGCGCCGTGAGAGGATCGAAACATAAGAAAAACATATACAAGAAATATAGGAAAAAACATATTAAATATATAAAGAAAACATACTGTAAGAGGTTCCAGATTAAATATCAGTTTATTCAATTACATCACAATAAGAAAAATCTTAACCTCATCTGAGAGTCTTTTCATTTAAATTCATAAAAAAAAAACTTAAGGTTTGTCTGGTAATTTAAAAGAAAGGAAAGGGAAACAATTTAAGGTATGAGAGTTAAATTTTAGATTCGACGTTGTTTTTTTCTGCTAAGGACGTTTTTGAAAAGCTTGCCTAAAGTTCAAACACACCAAAAAAAATAAAACTTATCTTGAGGGGACATCTTGAAGTGGGAGGACTAGTATCTTATCAAGCGTTGATGTCGGCCGGGCTCATCTTGACACTGGTTCTAAAAGGGTCGGCGCCAATTCCCCCTGGAGAACAGAAACAGGAGCACTGCTGCCCAGGACGGCTATCCGCTTGGTCCTGAAAGTCCTATGTCAACACGCAGGTAACTCGTTCAAATTTCGCCTCTTTACCAGCACGCCGCAAGGAACAGGGTTTTCAGCCTCAGGTCAGAAACGTTTTTTTCTAGGCAATTACGGCTCGCCTGTTCTTACTCATCCCAAGAGCAAGCTTCACGAGTAACGTCCCAAGTAAGTTCCACCCGCCAGTCAGTAAGAGAGAGAATCCAACTCGAATTTCCTTCAAGCCAGTTTTCAAGAGCAACGTCCACAAGTCCAGCAAGCCCGAAAGTCAGCGAGTCCAAGAGTCAGTGCGTCTCGCCTCTTAACGAAACGCGGCCGGGGAGCATATTTGCCGCTCCCCGCCGGAAAACATCTCTCTTCGTAATTACATTTTTGTCCAGCAAGCCCGTAAGTCCAGCAAGCCCGAAAATCAGCGAGTCAGTCAGAGAGTATCAAGAGTAAGTGTGTAAGAGAGTCTCGCCTCTTAACCAAAACGCGACCGGGGAGCATATTTTCCGCTCCCCGCCGGGAAAACATCTCTCGTAGTCAATTACATTTATCTCCTTCAAGCCAGTTTTCAAGAGCAACGTCCACTAGTCCAGCCAGCCCAAAAATCAGTGAGACAGAGAGTGAATCCAACTCGAATTTCCTTCGTCTCCTTCACAACACGGGCTCCCACTATGGCTTCACTTATCGCCCCCTTAATTTTTGCAAAATCTTCGTTTTCAACCCCTGAATGCGGAAATAAGGGTGATCGCGCATGCGCGCCTTTCTTCACTTAGCCAACAACCGGACCCTCAATCGCCAAAAACCTGAATGACTTACATTGAAAGACAAGTAGCAACCTTTGACATTTCTGTCACGTACTTTCCTCTCTTAAGGTCAACTAACAATGAAAATTCTTTCTCGAACATTCTAAAGGACAAAGCGCGCGAAATCATGACTTGGCAAAAATTGCCTCCCTTTCCCTGCTTCTTTCACAATGAATAAAAGTTTGTACAAGATTTGCAAATAAAAGAAAATAAATAATATTCATTTAAACTAAATAATATTTCCAGAAGCATCTGTTTTTCCCCAAAATTAAAGCCTTAAAATAAATAATTCAGAATCAAAATAAAATTTAAATTTCCATAAATCATAAAATCATTCACATAGTTTTTATAACGCTATCAAACAAATTCTCTACATAACAGCTGTGAATTTAATTCCACGTACTTTCAAATAAGAGAACGTCGCTATTAAAAATGAAAAGAACATACAGTTAGAAATTTAAGTGTAATTTTGACTATGGAATTTTATTATTACAAATATATATGTGTGTGCATATTTCTGCATGCATTTGTGAATGTCAAAATTTGAAGAAATGAGAATAATGTGTATTGTATATTATGAAGTTACATCTAAAAGAATGGCCTCAGATTTTGTATTCATTTTATATGAATGAAAATCTATGTGTAAATTAAATAATGAAGAAACGGAATGCATTTATTTTGCTATGTTTCCAAATTAATTAAAAAGTAACATGTTTTCATCTTAAAATTATATGATATAAACAATTATATGTAAATAATGAGAAAACTTATCTGAGAAGCATAACTTTCTGTTGAATGTCAATCCTTTGAGTAAATCTGAAACATAAATTTTTGAAGCTTTCGAATTTCTGGGTAATTTTTTTATATGAGAGAGCAAAAACATAGTTTTTTGTATTGCTTGGAAATAAGTGAAAATATTTAGTTATGATTTAATTTTGTATGCAATTCACACTGCGGTTAAAAATTTGTATAATTTTCCATTTTAACCGGTGTAGAACTATTTGATTTTGCAGTATTTAATGCTATTAAACACCACATAATGTTATGTAACAAAAGTAGTATTGTAAAAAATGTTACTATTAGCAAGCAAAAATGAATATTATTTGAGAAACTACTCTTAGATGCACCCCTGTCGTCTAATTGTAAAAGATTAGTACTCAGTTCTTCAGTATTTTTTGTTACTAATGCTTATAGGAAGAGAAAAATATTGTTTTCTTATATACTATCGTTAAAAAGAAAGCACGCTGATCGAAGATCATCTTGGCTGACCGCCCCTGGCTGTGACGTCATCAAACGTTAGCTCCGGCCTTTTCTTCAAGATGCCCCTTTGATGGACAAAGCGCCTTTGAAGTAATAATAAAACAAACTTGAAATTCAAATCTCGGACTTCCAGGTAAACATGTTCGGGCAGAGAAATATGTTATGCAAAATTGGATGGCTCTAGAAACCACTGTTTTTTCACTAAGAGGAGAATATACATACATACATGCAGATTCTGCATTATTTATTTTCTTTAAAAATAATACAGAGCGATAATATTTGATGGCAACAGTTTGAAACCTCATACGTCATTTATAGTGAAGATATGCAAAATTCCACTTCGAGACCAATAATCTCTTTTGAACTAAAAAGAAAAAAGGTCTTTTCTTCAAGTGTTAGGATTTGTAGGCTTCCCAAGTTATTAAAGTTTTATAATTACTCATGCATAACAGTAAGGTAGGCTGTAAATAACGAAATTAAAGCTTAAGTCTGACTCATCCGGAATACGTGATTCAGCTTAAATGTTCATAATTTTTTTGCAAATATAAAATTCTTAAACTTCAAACTGATGTATCACGAAGTTTTTCGTTTTAGAAATAATAAAAGTTTTAAAAACTATGTTGTAATTCCATTTCAACGATTTATAAGCAGCCATTTTCATGGGAATTTTGGAACTTACTTTTCGTTTCAATATTGTTAGTAGTGGACTCTGTGCTCCCGGCAATACTGTGGAAGTTGTGGAACATACTTTATTGCATTGTAGATTGCATGCGATTGCCAGATGTGCATTTAAAAATTAGTTTAGGGCAGCTGTCTATTTGCTGGCCTCCTGTTTCATATGATCTAGTTAGGAGCTCCAAGGCCTTTGCAGTCTTGCACGACTTTATTTGTTCTTTGAACTTTCAGTATTATTATTTATATGACTGGATTTTTATTATGTGTCATTGTATTATTCTGTGTATTGTCTGTGTGTGATTACGTTATGTATTGATGTTTTGTACTATTGATGTGTTACCGTGAAAGACCGAAATTGGAGAATGTCGACTTTCAGCGAAGAATGTCAATATTCACCAAATATGTTGGTGAAAGATCGAATATTGCATTACATTCTTGTACATTTGGACCCTCACCGGTGTATGTCGACAATCACAGATATGCTCTGGTGTGGGTCGAAAAGAGCAGAGTAGACAAAGAGGCGACGTTTAAGGTGTTGCAATAAATAAGGTTTGAATCACATAATTCAGTAAATTTTTTATTACTTTTATTTTATCTTCTCATTTAGAATGTACTGTATAGTTAACCCTTTGTTGCATCATGTCCACTCTACCAGACAAAAGTTTAAATTTGTTTATTCTTCTATAAATGCCTTAATAGATTCCATTCCTGTGTTTATTCATTTTATGTTATTATAACTTTCAACTGTTGATCATAGATGGTTGTATAGCATCACTAAGTAAAGCATCGCTATTTGGAAAATGGCTGCTACTTCTGCTTTCAAGTTAGTACAATTTCTCATAGTAAACATTATATAATATTGCTTACATTTTTTCTTATACTGCCATTTTTTATTCATAATTAGTAATTTTAGACATTTCATTTTAAATGTCAGTTTGAGAAAATTGTGGAGAGGGTAGACAAAGATCTACCGAAAAGAAAGAATTGAAACCCAAATGTACTGATTATCAAGCCAAAACACCACTGGGAATGTTTATGTTTGGCAAGGAATTTCTAGAACATTTGACATTTTGAATCCAGTAGGTACAGGTTACAAAATCGTAGCAAAATGAATTCAATCGCAATCGACGAAATGAAGGTATTTTGGGGGATCTGTATGTACATGCCAGTTGTAGATTTACCATTTAGAAGATGGTAATGATCGCTGCAAAGAAGGCAGGAAATGATTTCAAATGCAATGATCGTAAATCGTTGGGAAGAGATTTGTATGCATGTACGTATATGCATGCTGTCCAGTGTAGGGAACAAACTGTAGCAATTATTTAAAACGAAATTTGAATAAAATTAATTTTTTTATTATTACTAAGGTTATTTTGAGTGAATATTGAGTGTTAGAGCAAACGTTTAGAATTTAAAATATTTAAATTCAAATAATTTATCATGTTATTTACAGAATTTGTTTTAAATAAAAAAGTTTAGCCTCAGATGGGGGTATGTTTTATAGATAGTTTCTACAAAAGAAAAGCAAATCTAAATGTGGATTTTGTCTAGCTTTTATGTTCAAATTGAGGTATTACTCTTTTCAGTATAGGGCAGAGAGCCATAGAAGAAAGTACTATACAGGGGTCTGATGCCGTGAAATTGAACAGGCGCAGAGGATAAATGTACTGCATTTCTGTCCAGAATACAATGAATATAGCAGAAAAGTGTTAAGTCTTTGACAGCAGATGTATCGTTATGATGATTAATACGGAAAGTGATTGCTGTTGACAGCTATAGAGGCTGCATAGAAAGCATTGATAGTGAGGAGGAGATTATCAACGAAACTTGGCTACTCTTACATTAGAGCAGTGTAGAGGGCCTAAGAAATTTCGGCAAAGTTTGAAGAACATGAATATTTCTTTCGAAACAAGCAACCGACGTATATACGATAATTAACAGATACGAGCATTCAGCTGTTTAATGAGACATATGGATGAAAAGCTAAATTACGAAAAACACAATAGTAATCTTAAAGTAACATTATATGGAAGAATATACTGTTACATTAGCTGCAATTTAAATCTACGATTAACATAAATTGGTTTTACTTCTATTTATTTTCTTTCCTTTTAAAAAGGACTTTTCTCTAGAATTTGTAATTTGTGTATATTACATCTGTATAGGCATGTGAATGTTAATGATTTATTAATGATTGGAAGTACATTTACTTAATAACAGAAGGCTATATTTTTTAGATTTGTAAAAATTACCAACAAAGCACTTTTCCAAATTACACTTCAAAACATGAAAAGATTAATTGGGTTCAGTTTCGATATTGTTATTGCTGTCTATGTTGCAAAGTTGGAACTTGTCAGCAAGCGAAACTATAGCTGGTTGGGAGGGGGATATCCGTACTCTAGGGAGAATGTAGCTCATTAGTTTAAAAGAGGCTACGTGACCATTAAAGTAAACAGAGCAGCTTTGTTTAAGTTGGTACTAATGAGATGGAAATAAGCTGATCTGGAATTCATAAGACAATTAAACGAAGTTTCAGAAGAAAAAATCTGACAGGCACAATACACAGCTTATTCAATCCAGCGACAGAACAATTCTTAGTAATACAATGTGAATGGTAACTCGCAGCGTAACTCGCAGCGTTTTTCGACGCCTGTATCATAAGAACTATTTATCATAAGAACTAAAAATTCTACAATAAAATAAATTTACTAAAACATTTCTTTATTCCTATATCTCAGAATTTGGTTTTGTTAAGGAAATAAATTATTTACGACAGACGTTTAAGGATGAAATGTTTTGAAACTTAATGTTTTGAAGATACGTAAAGCATATAATATGTTAAAATGGTTACAACCATATTTTTTCAAAGCTCTATACTAAAAACTTAGATACATTTTCTTAGCTTTAACAACAATGATTTGAAAGAATTTTACCACCTTTGTTTGGCCAAAATCAATTGGTTTTTGAGTAAAATATCTCGACATAGCATTTTGGACATCATCCAAATTTTCAAATTTTTTGTCACTAAGAAAATGTTGTAAGGATCGTAATAAATGGAAATTCGAGGGTGCGATATTCGGGCAAATATGGTTGTTGAGGCAAGTACCTCCACCCCAATTCATTTTATTTTTCCAGTGTTCGTCTTGCATTGTCGTGTTGCAGAATGACGCCTTTTCCGTTGACAATCGCCAGATATTTTCCGATTAAAGATTGGTTCACTAGATCCAATTGTTCACAATAAAGGTCTACATTAACAGTTTTTCCATGTTTCAGCAATTCAAAATGAACAATTCCGCAAATACTCCATCAAACACCCAGAAGCGCCTTTTCGGGATGTAAACCCTTTGTAACCCCTATTAAAACTGCCTTTTGAGTTTTGGATTATCATATAGGACTCTTTTTTTTTTGTCTCCGCTAATCAAACGATCAAAAAACGGTTCTGTATGGTGCCGTTGAAGTAATACGTTGCATGTGATGGCTAGGTTGGCTTTCTTCTTTTCGGACAGATTATGGGAGACTCAAACACCTGCTTTGCTTATTTTTCTATTCTGCTTTAAATGTTTTTGGATGGTTGACCAAGGTTGGTTAAGAGTGTTTGACATGGATTTGCTTCCACTGCTGCCCTTAGCATGTTGTTGTCGACATGCGCAGAAACGACATTACTTTCCGGTCCCCCTATTAGAAACATAAAAACATAGTAATATCAGTTAGTATGGGTGTATGAGGCAAAATTACAATAGTAAGTTTTATCTGAAAGTTAAAACCTTAAGCCTCATTTCATTTGTCTGCGCAAAGTCTTTGATTGCCCAATTTTGGGTTTTCTCTTCGGTAATTCTTCAAGCGCATGAAAACGCAGGAGCAAGAAACGACTTTCAGCGGTATTTTGCTATTTCTCAGAACGTTTTAATAGAATTTCAAATGGAAATCGTCAAGGAGCAAGTTGTTGTTTGATTTGTATTTCAGAACAGAAAATCAAACCTAAAGTGAATTTGGAGTCTCTAATACACTGTGAATGTTTTTTCTGTAAATGTTTTCAACGCAAAAGAATTATAATCCGTAAATGTCGCTTTTGTCTTTTAAAGCAGCGCTTCTCATAGGTATAGCTTAAAAGTTATCTGTACTTATTTTTGTATGAATTTATCTGTATCTGTATCAATTTAGTATTACCATTTAGTTAAAGCAAAGATGAATTTTCTGTTTGAAGTTTAAATTTAGTTTAAACTACTATGCATGTGTATTATATATACATTAATATTTAACCATGTTAAACAATGTTTTTACCCTAAACATTGAGTACAGTGAAGTTTTTGTTTATTTCCATGTGTTGATTTATTTCGTTAAATTTATTGCTCATTATTGAGCAATGTTTGAGCTATACTGCAGAATAAAACAATATAAATAATTATCCAAATTCGTTCAATTTTTATTTAATATTATTTTTTTACTATTTAATTTTATTTAATGTTCGTTAAAACTTATCGTCAAGTCTCAAATGTATATACAACTTTAAAATTCGATGTATTCTCTTTTTCTTAATTTTTGTATCGTAATTCCCATATAATTCATACCGCAGAAAGTTTCGCGCGTTCCCATATTTGTTTAGTTACACATTCGGCAGCTTATTAGTATAGTGTACTTTATGAATGTGAAATTTTGGAGAAAATTGAATTAAAATTTAAATACTGATTTATAACGAATTCTACTGAAAAGAGGATGTTAAATTTTCTGTGAGTTTTGAAGTTACTATCGGGTTCAAGAAAAGAATTAAAAATTCAATCAGTTAATTTGTAGACACATTAGGTATTTTTTGCAAGCAGACAAGATGAAAAATTTACAACGCCTTCATCGGGAATCGAACCGCGGACCTTTGGAATACGTGCCCAGCGTGCAGACCACCACACTACGAAGGCATGCGAAGAAGGAGGGAGATATACCTTACATACTCCCCCTTTAAAAGGGCGACTGATGTTTTTTCAGGGGACCCATTCGCCAAATCCTGGGCGAGGAGAATCATCATCCAACACCCTTTTAGCTCGGGCGCCACTTATAGAGATATTAGGTATTTTTTGGAAGCAGGAGAGATGAAAAATTTGCAACGCCTTCGCCGGGAATCGAACAACGGACCTCCCTAATACGCGCCTACTGTACAGATCACCACACTACGAAGGCATGCGAAGAAGGAGGGAAAAATACCTTATAAATTGAGCCAATAATTGAAATGAAAATAATGGTGAAAAAGAAAAAAAAAAAAAAATCTGAAAGTTTTTCAGATGTTAAATTACGTTCAAAGGGGTGCGTTACCTTTATTTATTAAATATCCTGTTCTTTGCACTTAAATCCTAAAATTCAGTTCAAGAGCAATATGGCAAAATAATTTTAAAATAAGCATATCTTTAGAATTTCCGATACACAGTCTCGCGCACTAGAGATAAAAATGTTTATTCTGTACAACGTTGCCATGGCTCGCTTTGAAATTCTTGAGTTTGTTAAACAAAAATTCATTAAAGTTTTATAAAATATGAAATCAATAATAAAATAAATTCCAAACTTCAAATTTGGGCTTCCAGATGCCCATATTCACAGGAGGATTACGTTATTCAAAAGTGGATGGCTCTAGGTATCGTTTTTTTATCATGCATACATTTATGCAGATTCTCCATTATTAAATTTCTTTAAATATACAGGGCGATAATATTGGGTGGCAACAATTTGAAAAGTGAACAGCACTTGTAGTGAATCAACGCAAAATGCCGAAACGAAATTAATAGTCCACCTGGCCAGATTGCTGTTTTGGACTAATAACTTAGTGAAAGCATTTGGAAAAAATAATTTAGTGAATCAATACCGAATAATTAGTAAAAGCAATAATTTAGTAAGGAAGGGCGAAAAGCAAAACGTTTAAAAACATTAAGCATTTAAAAGCATACAAAATGTTCGAGTTTCTAATTTATTATAAACACATTTATTCAATATTAAAATAATTTAGATTTGTATTTTGATTTCTCGACAGGAAACTTCAGCTGCGGTGCAAAAATAGCCCTCACCAACAGTTAGAATATTTCAACTATTACAGACGTTAAATGCTTACTTAATTTGGAAGGTTTTTGAACTCCGAGTAAACACTAATCGAAGAGGAAGGTTAAAATTAAGGTGCTAGTGGTCACCCCATTGTGGTAATTGCTGGAGCTCTTTTTTAGTTTTGCAACCCAAACCCGTGTCTCAACGTGACAGGAAGCGCAATTCGATTAAGAGGATCTTACTTCTCATCAGTATCCCATCAAGCACATCGTGAGTTGGCTTTTTGCAAATCAGTCTTGATACCTGAGTAGGATTTGTGATATGAGACTCAGGATGCAGGACAGAGGAAAAGCAGAAAATTTGATGCATTCTGAGAAGGCACATTGAAAGAACGAAGGAAGAAGAAGAGTTAGAAATTCAACGTGGTTGTAGAAGCATATAATTCAAAGAAAAAAAAATACGTTTTCTATTTAAAGCATACATTATTACATTGAATAATTATTTATTGACTGAATTTACATTATGTAAAATGGCATTGACAAGAATGAAAAATACTTTCCAAATTTAGTTTTATAAAGTCAGTTCAAGTTAAACATTAGAATCAACAGATATATATAAGAATATTACACCTTCAGACGGTTTTGTTTATAGACCATAAGCAGAACTCTGTTTGAATTTAGTGGCTCTCATTGAATAGAAAAGAGATTATGTCAGTTTACATCCTACTCAATACTTTGAATTTTTTTTGGTAAAGATTTCTATTTGCTTGTTTATAATTTGGTTTTAATGTACTTTTATGTTATTGTGTAAGTTTTCTTATTTATTTATTAATGTGTGTATTTTATACTGTTACATTTTTCTTTTCTTCTGACACCAGTTGTTGCGTTATTTTCTTTCTTCACGTTCGTACGGGGTTCGTAGATTTGGAAACACGTTTACAGTCGTCGAAGATCTACTGTAAACACGCTGGAAGAATCAGAGGCACAGCACTGTCAGGCAATAACGGTGGAGACAGCTTCCTGCAAAGCACTCGACTCTGCTTTCCGGAGTACAGTTCCCGACTCTGCTTGGTCGTTCTCGGAACTCCACGTACTCTCGAGACTCTCCCCGCTACAACTCGCGATGCACTCGACGACACACGAGCACAGCTCCCGAATTTTCGGTTCAGTCGTTCTCGGAGCTCAACATGCACTCTCGACGATGCACTAACCGCAATACACTAACAGACTCCTTCGGTGCACTCGACGACCCACTCGGCCCGCGCTGCCCGGCTCTCAACTTGATCGACTCCGCAGGAATTGACTCGCTAGATGAGACACCAACTCGATACTAACTCGCACTCTGGACGAGGAACACACACTCGCCCTCTCGATGAAGCACAAACTGACTGACTGCGGACCAGCAGGGTTTATATAGCTTTCGGCCTGTTTTCGAGAGCATTCTGGGCTCAACCTGTAAGAATTCGTTCCAGAAGGTTCTCCAACCGTCCATGGTATATCGCCAATTTTGTCGCCAAATGGGCGATTTTTCGCCAAATGTAGCAATTTTGCCCTCCTTGCTATTTTACGGCAACCCTAAAACTGCTTTGCGGGGAAGCCATTTTGCCACCAATGTACATTTCGTAACAATACGGCAATGTGATATTTAATTATTTGATTTTGTTTTTAATTATTCCCATAAAATTGTTTTGTACGTATTTGTTTCATATATCGTGTTGCTTATGTTTTTAAATTCTAAATAGTCTGCCGTTTGAATTGTTAGAACAGCTTATGCAAACCTGGAGATATTGGCTAAAACCTCCTATCGTGCCTCGGTTATATTCGGCAGATTCTCTATTCTATAACAGGACGATATTCTCGTGTTTTTGAAACCCTAGAAGCGATTTTTCTCGAAATTATTCCCCTTGAGACATCTTTTAAACAGAAAATTGCAATCAGCCAATGAATAAGTTGGACTGGACTTCTGCCTATACTGCTTAACAGTGTATAACAGTCTGAAGCAGAATTACGGTTTTAGACTTTCTTCTGCATGAAGTTATGGCCACCTAAGATATTCTTTCCGCATTGAGGATAATTTCAGCTTTTCTGGTTTTCTCCGTAAGCTGTTGATATCTCGTTACCTTACATGTAAGAACTCTTGTTTTTCCAAATAAAGTTTCATGGTCTTAGTCCCCATTTGGCCTAGTTATTTAAAGAGATTTCTTCGAACCCAAAGAACGTAACAATACGTTAGTTTCTAAGATCTTTACACAGATAAGGGAAATTGCCAAATTTTAACTGTTCCTATTACTGAGAATATTATTCAGTAATATTCACATTCCTTCCTACTATACTTACCGAGAAGGTTAAAATAATATTGCTTCATTATTTGTCTTATCCAACATCGACTTTATAGCGACTAGCGATGCTGTTAGCGATTTTGGGTGCGGGTAAAATATAAGAAAAAGCTTGGAGCGTGTATAGTATATTTATGGCATGTGAGGCAAGATAAAGGACGTCTAGAAAGACATATTGTTAAGATAAAAGAGGGGAGAGACACTTTGATCCCTTAGGATTCCCTGAGGATTCTTGTTGAGATTGGGCAAACCGTCTTGTCCCTTATAAGATATCCTAGCCTCATGCCAACAACAACAGACATAGTCTTGTCCTCCTCGTCCCACACAAAAGTCATATGCTTGTTCTTATATTACTGTCAGGCAAAAGAGATTAAGTTCCAACAACGCAACACTACCAACTGTACTCTAGCACGTTTCCGAATTACCATCAATGTGATGATGTTTGATATTCCAACACTGTCGAAAGTTTCAGGAATATTCCATTTTCATTGATAATAACACCAAGTTTGAATAAACATCTGTTGTTGAACTTTATAATTTTTATCTACTAGAAAGGCATTTTGCTAATCCAATACCTAAATGCAATTTTATTTTTGAAACACGAATGTAATTTTTATACGAATTATAACGGTAATCAGAAACTGTTTCCATTATAAAATATATTTGTATGCATTTATTTCCTGAAACTTAGGACTCGGTAATGATGGAACATGTTCCAAACAATCCTTAGTTACTCTAAGAAATAAATAACATTAATGAATTAAGACGGAAATGACATTTAGGTTTCAGACGTCAAGGAAAACTATGGAACTTAATTTTGAAGTACTGGTGTAAGGTTTATTCTAAGTTTTTAACAGTTAAAGCCAATTTCCTATCTTTCTTAATTTCAGCTTACAATTTCCTGCCAGAACGTGTTTTCAGAATCGCGGGCAAATGCAAATGAAGGAAGAGAAAGTATTGTTACGAAATGTATAGGCGCGGTAGGATGACTTCCCCGCAAAGCAGTTTTAAGGTTGCCATAAAATAGCAAGGGAAGGCAGGGTTGCCACATTTGGCGAGAGAAATCGTCTATTTGGAGACAAAATTGGCGATATACCATGGACGGTTGGAGAACCTTCTGGAACGAATACCGGCTTAGCCCAGAATATTCTCGAACACAAGCCGAAAGCTATATAAACCCTGCTGGTCCGCAGTCAGTCAGTGTGCGTGCCGAGGGCGAGTCAGAGTGCCTCGTCTAGAGTGCGAGTTAGTCAGTATCTAGTTGGTGTCTCGTCTAGCGAGTCAATCCCTGCGGAGTGGATCCGAGTTGACTGCCGGGCAGCGAGTGCCGAGTAGGTCGTCGAGTTCATTGAAGGAGTTTCGTAGTGTTTCGTAGTGTTTAGTGCATCGTCGAGAGTGCATGTTGAGCTTCGGGAACGACTGAACCAAAGAGTCGGGAGCTGTGCTCTGTAAGTCGTCGAGTGCATCGCGAGTTGTAGCGTGGAGAGTCTCGAGAGTGAATGGAATTCCAAGAACGACCAATCATCTACATGCCATCTAAATGTCTTATCATTTACAGAACGAGAACGCATGCGGAAGCCATGCGATAATTCTTTCTACCTTAAAGATAAAGAGATATGAGATAAAGGAGGCATGTTCAGTCCTTGTAGTTCTAGTGACATGACTGATTGAAAAGGTAAATAAATCTCATATATTCATAAAGCTAAATAAACCATACATATTAATCTCATATATCCTATATCCTAAACTTTTGTCTTTTATTAAGCTATCCAATTTGTTTTTAATCTGAACATATGTTTATTTCTGATTTCGGACAAACTTTATATCTGATATTAATTTGACTGATTGTTCAGAGGAGAGCAGATACCGTTATGGTAATATTTTTGAATGTAGTGAAATAAATATTTTCATATTTGTAAAAGTTCCCATTGAAGGTCCAGCTAACAGATTTAATTTCCAGTTTGCAACAAGAAATTAATAACACGCTATCCCTTTTACGCATAAAAAGGATTACGTTGCACTGTTACAGAGTTAATCTAATTTTCTGTCGTCGATTTCGCGTGTGAAGCCAACTTCGACGTTTTGTCACGAACATCTCTGTATTGCTGGCGCCGTGAATATCGATATCGGAAAACCCGCATTTCCCAATGTCCGCCGCAAACAGCCTACGGTGACATACTCAGTACTCAGTAGGATTTGCCTGCTTGTAGCATAGCTCAATTTATCATGAAAATATGTGACGGTACAATATGATGCAGAGTGTTACAGCATAATATCAAGCAGGCTAAATAATTTCCTGGTTACAACTGACTAGTTTCAATGTATTTGACAAGTCTCAAATCCTTTAAATATCTGCCATATAAAACATATAATAGGGAATATTTTTTTAAATAACTTCTTATGTATCTCTAGTGATCGATTGCAGCTTTTCTGGATTTAAAACGTCCAAATAACCCCTTTAGACTTAGCAGATGATTCAACAGAAATGCTCAGAACATTAGTATCACTTTGAACTCATCTAAGGGAACTGTAGATTTCGTTGCAGATTCAAATTTATAGCTCTGCCGAGGGCTTGTAAAATTTTTAAGAAAAATCGCTCTCACGGCTTTGAAAACGGGATTTAGGAAACTTCTAGAAATATTGTTAAATATTTTGTGGCGGTTCCGAACACGATACTTCCGCACAATCGAAATCAAGGACATTTCCGCACAAAGTATTCATTGATGGAATTTTTAGAAACGGATAATCGTAGTTTGTATAGTTTAAAGCATTTCCACCCCAAACGACCCTCTTTGGCTATCTTTCAGTACACTTGGGATGGTGAAGTTGTTACTCGCTCTAGCAAACTTTTAGCCCAGACGGAAAGTATAAATATACTCGTATATTTTAACAAAATATTCATGTTACGTACTGTTAACATGCATTTATGTGAAAAATGATAAATGCCTTAAATTTGATTTGCAAGCACTTGTAAGTTCTTTACATCTTTATCCAGGTTTCGGAGTGGCAAGCTTATTTAAGAAAGCTATCAATGGATTTTCCTCTTGGTCGTTAACACAAAAGTTAAAAGGTTTTAATCATAAAGCGATTGATTTCCTTTTTTGGTTTATTACCTTCAATTTTTGATTATTTATACGTAGCTGTATTTCGATTTTCAAGTTAAATACTAGAACATTTTTTTGCTCCTAAGGTATTTTTGAGCTTATTGTCTATCTGAATCTATTCTTTTGTTGGCCGCTTCTTTCTAGAAAAATTAAAAATCTGCGCAATAGATTTAGTAGTGTTTGTATTTTGAACCTCTTTTGAATGTTTTAATGAGCTGCCTGAACTTTAAATGAGATCTGTGCATAAACTGTTTGAATTTAGGATTCCGCTTTTCTACAATATTGTTTAATCTGCGGTTCGCCTATTACAATTTAGTTTAGATAGTTATTTACTATTATACTTCCTTTCTTGCCGATTATTTTTGGCAGCATTGGCATCAGCAATAGTTTGGCGATTTTCCGCGATCTTTTACGGCCTTCGAAAGCGAATGGTACCGTAAAACTATACACAATAAAGAAAGCTACGAAGCATACAAAACTAAGCTATAAAAAATTTGATGTGCACACCACATGACTTCCTTGTACAGAATATTAAATTATATTCACTTTTTCTTTCATTTCATTTAAACTTATTTGATTGAATTAAATCTCGATAGCGCATAAACGTCGATAGCGTATAACGTCAATAGTGCATAAACCATAATAGAATAAATGCACTCTTTAAAATTCACTGTATTTGTTTACCATAACGACACTCTGGCGCTGGGTTTACATAAGAGCGTTACATCTCATTCATTTTATAACTCAGAATGAATAAAAATTATATCATCTGAAGAATTATCTAATCGTTGCCACATGTTCTATTGAAATACTATAATAAATCTAAAGTGATGTATAAAAGAATTTAAGCAAAAAAAAAAAAAAATTCACAGACAATTCAGCATTTCTCATTCAATTAATTCAGTTTTCACTTCGCGACAAGGAAAAAATACATAAAAAATCAAAATATCTATATTAAAAACTACGAAGTAAATATTAAACACTTTATTTCTCGAATAAATTCCAGAATGGATTAAGCATGGTTTAATTCCCAATAATAAATGAAGGCGTTATATTTGTTGTTGCTCTCTAGATTGGCAACAAATTTACTATTCTGCTGTTTCAAATGTAAACAAATATGTTCGCCATGTTATTTAAAAATTAGGCTTAACTGCACTTAAACAGCTTTTAAATTGTTGATAATTGTACAAATATTGCTTGCAGATTTACTAAAGGC
The DNA here is from genome assembly GCF_044657685.1 of Stegodyphus dumicola. Lineage (NCBI taxonomy): Eukaryota > Metazoa > Arthropoda > Arachnida > Araneae > Eresidae > Stegodyphus > Stegodyphus dumicola. The sequence goes on from NC_140768.1 coordinate 182,690,480, forward strand.
ATAATAAACCTTAACCGGAAGATAAGAACAACACAATTCAATCATTTTTAAAGCAAAAAAGCAATTTACAAACATATAAGAATAAACAAACTGACATCACTGAGCCGAGTGGATATGTATATATACATATATTTATATACGTTTGGTGAATCCAATTGCAACGAAAATAGGAGGTGCACATCTACATGTTATAATAGTAGTATAATCATACACAAAATTTCAACATTCTGAGGCTACTCGTTTTTGAGTTATGCGAGATACGAACATAAGTACGCACGCACAGACGCCACCAAAAATTCTCTTCAAAATTCATTTTAAATTAGTTTTATAATTTTTTGGGGGGTTAACGAGTACTTTATTCTGTCCTTATATACAGATGTCACGAAAACATCGTTAAATTTCATTTGATGCGGTAAAAATGCATATTTTCCTTAAAATATGATACCCGAAACTTTTCACGATTTCAATACTTCCTGTTTACTTCGTACAAGGAAGTAAAAAATAAGCAAAAATTGTTACATCAAGATAAACATTACCAAATCAATAGAAGTCTTGGGAATTGTAACAAACACACATATTTGAGAGGTATTTTTTCCCTCATCAAAAATTGTTTATTAAACTTAAACATCTTAGGCGTTGTAACAGTCATTACATATTTAAAACCTATTTTGATTCTATTGGAAAATTGTAATTTCATCCTAGTCTTTCGTTTCCTTAACTTTTAAAAATACATAGTGAATTTTAATTCAGTGTCATGAGCCGTATACAAGACAAAACTAAACTTTTTTTTTAAAAAAGAGAAATGTATGTTGTTTTAATCTAGAATTAAGAACTATATGCTTATAGTTCACTTCTGAGAGTCATCAGCAAAAGGAATGTACCCAGTAACATGCGGAAAAAAAACTATTGTTAATCATTATTAATAAATTTTGATTTCAAATAGTTGTTCATAATTGCAATAAATTCATCTCAAAGCAGTTCGTGATAAATATCCTTTTTTTTGATTATCTGCTGATGATAAATAGAGTAGAGCTCTTTTTTAGTTAACTACTTTATAAGAGATTAATGAAACTAATAAATATTCATGCAGTTATAAATTATTTCTAGGTATCATTTTTTCAAGCCAGCTAAAATTAAGAATATGTTTAACTTTTTTTTTCGGTAGAAAAATAAATAATTTTTTCGATTTCTCGGTTCCTATAGGGTAACTGAAGATGAAACCTGCGAACATGTTATTAACTTTAATTTTATTCAACATATCCCTAGTGTAAAATATGAAATAGTATTATAGATTTTAGTAATCTGTGAGAGAAGGTCATTCATTGCAAGTATAAAAACTGAGTATGTTTAATTGTGATGTCAATAGGTTTTGTTTTAGGAAAAATAAACTAACTCTTTGTTTCAATTATTACTATTTCCAATAAATGAAGTCACTCGAATTATACACATTCAACAGATATTCTCATGAGCTTGCACAGTCCTTTAGTAGCTTATTATGTTAAAATATACTGCATTTAGTTATGCCAGAAAGTGTATTTCATACAATATAATATACGGTTTATTTGATGTGAATGTAACCTTCAAACCTGGAATAGACCCTAGAAAACCCTTAAAAGAACCAAACTCTTAGAAGGGAGATTTCCTGGCTTTTTGTAGGTTGTTGCAAAGTTACCGTAAAGTTACTGTATTACAGGGTAAAGTTACTCTACCGTAAAGTTACTGTATTACTTCTCAATTAAAAATCTTTGTGCTTGTGACATCATTCTTCCACTTTTTAAAGTTAAGTAACGTCATTAACCTCGAGCATTGGAATAAGAATATCCTTGTTTGTCTACTGACTTCGGATAATTCTATCCGTAGCGTTTCCTAATTTAAAAAATAAAACAAAAAAGCGTAAAATATTTTTGATCTTAAAACTTTGCTGATAAATATGTGTTTTGTTTCGATATTTTTTGACTTTATGATAAAATATGAGAGTGTTTTATGCTATATGTGGTAATCAAGAATTCGCAAAATTGTGAGAACTGTTTACAATTCCCATTAGCAGTATTTAAAAGAGTAGAAGAAATGAAATTTTTATAAACATATATGGTATTAGAAAAAAATATATGGTATTAGAAATAGATGCTAATAGTAACGCATTATTTATTAAGTGTAATAATACTTAAAATATTTGCAATTTTCAATTGAATACGTTATAAATGAAATTAATTTAAATTAAATTAATTATATCATTTAGATAAATTACAAAAATTCAAATAAAGATTTAAATCACTAAACAGGTTTTTTATTGCTTTTTGTATTTGTTAAGCATTAAAATTAGAGTTGGAAAACTAAACTATATAGTACCGTATTTGATCTGTATCGGCAGTTTCCTAGAAAGCAGCTAGAAAGTAAGTAGAGGAAGTTAAAGAACGTATCTTTTGCGGAAAGCAGTGCTTATAAGGTCGCGTGAATGGTTAATGACATCCTGGAGCAAAGAAACGTAACGACTCGAAAACTTTGGAAAAACTCCTCTGAAGACATTTCTAACAACAATATTAAGAATTTTCTTTTAGAAACCAATCGAAAATCTCTAACAAAATTTATGTGTCTGTCACTTTGCCAACTAAACTGCTAAGATTTCCATGTTTCAAATCTCAACGATTGATAAATGTATATTCCTGAAATCTGTTTAATAATTTAAAAATATTAATAGTCATTAATAAACTGATGGTTTTACATGCATATAAAATGTATAAACAAACAAAAATTTCTTGGAAAAAAGCAACAACCTGTAGAAATAAATGGTTAGGGAAATGTATAAATGTGTATCTATGAGTGAACGATGAAGATTTAGAAATAGATATTGATAGAAAAGAAATAGTAACGAAAGTACGTACTAACACATAGGCTTAGCGTCTTTGATTAGTTAAGCTAATTATAGCCTGTAATTTTATTTATAAACTTCCATAATGCGCCAAAATTAGTGAACAGTAGCGTCATATTGCAGGGTTATTTTCTCTATTGTTACCGCTCGCTTTCATGGTGTAATTGTAATGAATCAGGCCGCTCTTTGGCTGATGCCTTGTCAGAAATGATGTGGGGTTTGGTTACAGAATTCTCAGTGTTTGAATTTGGGATCATATCCTAGCCTTGCGAAAGCTAAAAATCGACTTCTGCTAGTAATAGTAGACAATTTTTCAAAATGGCTGGAAATAGTTTCTTTACAACTAACCTCCATGAAATCTGTTGCAAACTCATTTCTCAATAAATTTATCTTAAATTACGGGGCCCGCTTAAGGGAATATTCGAATGGCCCACAATTCATTAGTTAAATTTTTGAGTAAATGACCGCGGGATTTCATAATAAACATGATCTCTTATCGATGACAGACCTATATTGCAAATCGGGTAGCCAGAAATATAATATAAAATTATGCACATTCGTGCTAGTATACTGCTAGTGCTAGTATACACTCTGGGTTAGCTGCACAAATAAATTTTCCTACTCATTAAGATTGGTGAAACACGGCACGAAAGAAAAATCCTTCAGACAATTTAGGGAAAAATCACTGCATTGCTAAATAAACTGTTCGTTGTAGGAAAGAGGAAAGAATAATTTAAGATAAGAGAAGTATAAAAGTTAGTGGATAAGGCAACTGCTGATTCCGGAAAAGTCCGTGACAGGTGGAATATTTTTTCTAAGTACATCTATATTTCGCTAAGAAGAGACAGGTTGGTGAGAAAATTTTAAAATCGGAAATATAGTACTGAAAATTAAGCATTTATTATCTTACGTACCGCGGGGCAGAGTTGTAACCTTTTATCCCAATTTAAAAAAGCATCGTTCCTGTAACAGCCGTAATAAGAGCTGTGGTAGTTTACCTCAAAGGGAAGGATGGTTACGTTGTTGTGGCAGATATGGACCAGATAAAGCATTTTTGAACGAAGTGACGACGTTGATAAAAGAAGTTTAAGGACAGCCTCCTTATGAAGTCGGCCAGGATCATTTAGTATGATTAGCCCGGAAGTTTTCACTTTAAACAGAGAATGCACACAGGCCTTCTACAGGCACCTCAAGAAAAGAAATCAGAAAGAGAAATGTAAAGAAACTTTGGATGGTAAAAGTGCCAAAGGAAAACTAGGTCACCACTATAGTGAAACAAGGTCTGAGGACTCATGGTCAGGAGAAGAAATAAAGGCCCACAGCCCAGCACAAAAAGAAGCTGAACATCCACAGAGAATAGAGTGCAAGCTGTCAAGCCAATACGAGGATAAAGATAATTAAAGGAAATATAAGAGCGTCCATGGTCAGCCGTGCCAAGAGAAGAGGAAGTGTTGAAGATAACCCGAGGACGTGCAGAATCTGCGGCGGTTTACGAGACCACATTAACCAGAAGGATCAAGAGGCAAAGTGAGGAGAACCGCAGTAAGGAGCCCACACAACAGTCAAGAAGGAATCGCATACTTAGGATTAGATATTCAACCTGTTCAGTGTAGAAAGCATAACAAGAGCAAATAGTACAGCTAATGATAAGTGAAAATTCATTTCACCTTTCAATGTTAGGGAATTTTGGTTACTTTCATGCTTGTGGAAGTTCCTTAAGTGATGTAATTTAAATGAGGATTTTCGAATTTCAAGAGTGGCTTCCCCTTTCATTTGTTTATGAATTTTTATGTAACCTATAAACATTACTTTGTGTTTGGTTAAATACACGGTTAGAAGATAATAGGGTTAGAAAGAGATAAGTGAAGATTTTCGCACAATGGGTGCGGACAGCACACAAGGACTACAAAGGGAAGCTATCAAGCAGCTCATATACAGGTTGTGCGCCAACAATCCTGCGTTTTCTTAGTAATTATTAAGAGTGTAAACAGTCGGAATATTTTAAAGGAATGCGATTGTCGACAATGGCAGATAATTGCACAAAACTGAAGCACCGCATATGTGAAATTAGAAATTTTTTTAAATGTAATGAAAGAGATAATGAAAATGCATTTGAAACATAGCTGTTGGCTTTTCAGAAGACACGTTGCTCTGGTATTAAATTAAATTTAGACACTAGCTTATATTAAGACATTTTTGAGGTCTAGTATGCCGAATAAATAACCTTGTAGAATTTGTGATAAAAGGTGGAAGTTGCTCATGCATGACATAGACAAACGCCCGTTCAGACATGAAACTGGATAACATGAACTGAAACAGCTATGTTTCAAATGCATTTTAATTATCTCTTTCATTACATTTAAAAAAATTTCTAATTTCACATATGCGGTGCTTCAGTTTTGTGCAATTATCTGCCATTGTCGACAATCGCATTCCTTTAAAATATTCCGACTGTTTGCACTCTTAATAATTACTAAGAAAACGCAGGATTGTTGGCGCACAACCTGTATATGAGCTGCTGACGAACAAATAAAAGATTTAATTTAAATCTTAACATGATTGTACTGCACATTTGTGTATTCTGTATAGTTAAGACTCGTCAATAATCATCTGTCAGACTTTCCTCTTCCAGGAATTAGTATTTAGAGTAATTTGGATTCTACACATCCTTTTATAATATCCAAACGTGAGTTATCTCACTGCTGTCCATTTTTGTCTTCGGTGTATCTTCGCAACCCTGATCAACAGAATTTCGATGGACGTTTGGCTTGAAAGGACATTAAATTTACCTAAATTTTCCTGCTGCACCATTTTGTCGTCAAAGCATCTGTACATAATTTTACGATTCTAATCCACATGGATTAGTAGTGCTAGTACTTGTTTTGAAGGTGTTGAGATATTTCATCCAAAATGCCATCCGATGTGTATCAAAGCCCCGAAGGGAATTTGAAGATCCACTGCTCTAACATGTAGATTTTTCTCAAAATATTCTTTTAGCCCACTTTATGGAGATCAATCATAGCGAAAGTATTTTTAGATTTATCACTTTATATTATTATTTACTTATCGTAGAAAAATGAATTACGCAGATAAGGCAAGGAATATCAGTGAATTTTCCTGGGATGTTTGAACACAAAATTTGGTCAGCTGTTTCATTATTTATCTCGTGTTTATGAAAGAAATGTTTAAGAATTACTAAAGCTAACGCTCATAAAACGGTTGATTTGTTGAAATAATTTGAAACATTATTTAGGCTTATGAATAAATATTTTTAGTCTCACTGGAAGATACAACACGTGTTGCCAGGTTTTTCTTAGATTATGGAAAATTCAAATTTAGATTGATATTGTTTATGGAAAACCTCCATAAAGTTTTCAGTAATTTAAAGGTTATTATTTTCTTTAACCAAGATGTTAACAGCTCCTCTAAATGCTTGGAGAATTTTTTTAAAGCAGCATCAAGTAATATGAATGGAATTCTGTTCTTGACTTTACTCAGTTGATATCTACTGGTACGAATGAAGGCGAAAACTGCTCTGTCATTTTACTGCTAATAAAATCATATTTGCTTTTAATTCTATCCTTTCTTCATCCAGCATGGTAGCTGAAGACTGCCTTCTATACCTTCTAAAGACACATTTCGAGCGCATTTCAGATATTTAGAAAAACGTAACGAGGGAATTGGAAAACACTTGAAGTTTACTCCTACAGATAGCTTTTTGAACGTGTAATGTTATGCATGGAATTTTAAAGAATGTAAACAGAAGGTAAAGCAAGTCTTCTTCATATCTCAAATTTTCATGCATTGCATCTTAAAGCATTTAAGCACAAGAACTATTGACTAAAATATTTTAATTATTTACCCTGAATGAAGTTTTCATAAAATAAAATTATTCAGATGTGTTGAAATCTATCCACAGCCTAATATTGTATGAATTTATAAGCCACAATTTACAAAACTGTCAAAAGTAGAGTAAACTTTCATTCAAGAATTTTTGTGATAGCCCAATGAATCATACGGCAACTCCTTTCTAGTTATTTTATTCGCGAGCCAAGTCCAGCAAAATAAAATACATCGAGCAGAGATCGCCGCAATTGATTTTGATTGACGCTTCACCTCCCAAACGCATAGAAAACGGAAAGACACTATTTTCTCACAATTCCTTTTCACTTCCCCACTCTTTCACTTTTTTCCTTTTTTTCTATCTTAACATCGTCCGTGGAGAAGTTCCCCACTTCCCACGACATTTGTCATCTCCAAATCGGAATCGCAAGAGTGCTTCTCCGGATTTTTACCTAGAACATAATTGCGATTTCGAATATCCTGAGGGGCATTTTTTACCCCCTTTTGAGTCGGAGCCCTTGGGGAAATGTGGTGCAAGTCAACTATAAAAGTTTCTAGAAAAAATTATGTGCCAGGGTTTATGTTTCTACTGCAAATGACCGCTACAACCACAATACTGTGATAAAGGCGGATTGAATTCAGATGGAACTGAAGTCAACAAAAATTGCAATCTTATTTTTATCCTCATATATAATGTTTCTGTTTATCCATGTTTTAGTTTTGATTATAAATATTTGTTTTGCCTGGAAATTCAACCATTTACCTTCCATTGCTTTTAAATGAGTATGTTTATAAAATTTATTTGAATTGTCTGCTTTTCAAATTAATAACTCACTTTATCATTGAAGACTTTATGGGAACCTGAGAAACGTCTCTAAGTGAGGAATCTTTGTATACTTTATAGAGATGAGTTTTCCAGAGAATGCTTTATAAAGACAAGTATTCCCTTTATAAAGAAAACGTTTTAGAGAATACTTTGTGGAGACGTTTAAAATTAAGATAACATTTCAAAGAGAGAAATTGTTTATCATTTTGTGGAGATGAGTTTTTATTGACTATTTTGTGAAGATGAGAAGAGTTTAGAATTAAGAAATCACTGTGTAATTTTTGGAGACGAGTTTTCAATGACTATTTTATGGAAACGAAAGAAGTTTGAAGATAAAGAAAAACTGACTTCTTTGTGGACACATACTCTGAGGAGATGACTTATTTATGGAAACGGAAGGAGGAGTCATTGAAAATTAATTCGAGCCCATTCTTGGTATTGAACTTGGAACTTCGAATTACTGGATCGAAGTGTTTATCGCTGTGCAACAATAATAAATAGGATGAATTCCTTTATTTTCTTGTAACTCATGTGAAGTCAGTTTTTAAAATAATCTAGAACCCAGATGATTTTCCCTGTAAAATATACCACTTTATTATACTGTAAAATATACCATCAAATTCATATCATTAAAATATTATTGGTTAATAATAATATATTGAAAAAATCTTGTATAGGATACGTAAATGTTTATATATTAAATATAAGGGAGTGAAAACCGTAGCATTCCGTTAAGTTTACAAAAATCCTTTTCAAACACTAAATTACTTCTTGCAGTTACTTTTTTATTTTCGAAAGCTAAATCATAGCTTGCGCTGTGATTATTGTTTCCAGTTTGCTTTTCGTAGAAGCTTATGAAATCCCCCCTAGCAACTTCGTGAATGATGCATCATCAACTCTTTCCTACTAGAGATGGAGGAAATAATATTTTCGGAGCTCCAAGACTTTACACTCGACCATGTACTTTAACTTCGGTGTGTAGCACAATAACTTTTGCTGAAAAGGCTCGATTCAACAACAATACTTAAATACATTAAGACCGAGTTCCAATGAAACTTAGAGCTACACTATTTTTGTACTTAATCCTGATAATGTTTACATTAAATTTCTTATTTACTGTCAAACTGCACAATAATGTTTTTCTCATAGTAAATCTCAATATATTCCTTACCACCAGTGCCATATTGTGTTTATCTCCATGCTATTTACTTCAATAGAATACTTTAAAAATTTAACTTAATTTATACTTTATCCCTAATTTATGAATTTGAAGAAGTAATTTCTTCGTTTAACTTAAAGATAAGATACCTGAAGTACTTAATTGTCTCTTTTATAGAATGGCAACTTCATGTCAAGCTTATATGCGTGAAGTTACACTAGTATACGAAACATTTTTTATCTTTTACAAAATTAAAATAGGCAAAATTGCTTTAAATATGAGATCGTTTTATTATCGTTTTAATCCGGTAAACATTTCAGAGAAAAATAAATTTATTCCAGAACTAATTCAAATCTACTTCTGATCTTTTTACTTCCTTGTTCGAAGTAAAAAGGAAGTATTGTAATCACGAAAAGCTTCAGGCAGCATATTTCAACGAAAATATCCATTTTGCCTGCTATAGAATGCAATTTAAAGATGTTTTGTGTGATATCTATACGTAAAGACAGAATAAAAGACTCGTTTCCTCCAAAAAAATTATAAAACTGCTTTAAAATTAATTTTGAAGAGAATTGTTCGTCGCGTCTGTACGGACGTATGTACGTGCGTACGTACGTATCTCACATAACTCAAGAACGAGTAGCCTCAGAACGTTGAAATTTTGTATGTAGGACTGCTATAACATGTAGATGTGCACCTCGTATTTCGGTTGCAATCGGCCGCACCAAACGTATATAAATATATTTATATATATATCCACTCTGTTACCCGGCTCAGTGATCTCAGTTTCTTTACTCGTATATGTTTGTAAATTGTACATTTTTTGCTTTAAAAATGATTAAATTATGTTGTTTTTATCTTCCGTTTAAGGTGTTTATGCCTTTAGTAAATCTATATGCAATATTTTTAGAATTATCAAGTTGTTTAAAGTTGTTTAAGTGCCGCTAAGCATTTTTTTTATGGCGGTCATTGATTGTTTACATTTGAAACAGCAGACTAGAGGATTTGTTGCCAATCTGAGAAACGTAGCTTCGAAACAACAAAGATATCGCCTTCATTTATTATTGCCAATTAAATCATGCTTAATCCTTTCTGGAATTTTTTCGAGGAAATAAGTGTTTGAGATTTACTTCGTAATTTTTAATATGGATATTTTGAGTTTTTATGTATTTTTGTTTTCTCGCTAAGTGAGAACTGAAGTAATTGAATGAGAAATACTCAATCGTCTGTGAAAAACTGTTGCTTTTTTGTTTTGTTTGCTTAATTTCTTTTATACATCCTTCTAGCTTTACTATAGTATTTCAATAGAACGCGTGGTAACGATTAGATAATTCTATTCTTTAAATAATATAAATTTTGTGTATTATAAGTTATAATATGAACGAAATATAATACTGTTAAGTGAATCTAGCGCCAGAGTGTCGCTATGGTAAACAAATACTAGAGTGAATTTTAAAGAATGCATTTATTCTACTGTTGTTTATGCGCTGTCGGCGAAGTAGTTTTAATTCAATCCGATAAGTTTGAATGAAATGCAAGAAAAAATGCGTATAATTTAATATTCCGTACAAGGAAATCATGTGATGTACACATCAGATTTTTTAAAATTTTAACGAGGGGATCACACGTTAAAAAATTTAAAATATAATTAAAAAATAATCATTTAAGTTTTCCTTAATTTTTCTCATAAATTAAAGTAACTATAAGCTAAAAATCTTTTAACAAAAGAAACGCCTTTCACTAATTACATTTAACAGTTAATTGTATGCGTATCATTTAACCTTTGTTTGTATTTTGGTTTTAAGAAGTATATATTTCAACCACCTGTTTGTTACAAGCACTGTATGTTTCTAATTAGAAATTTAACTGACTAGGAGTAGTATGAAAAATTTCTATAATGATGCTTAGATGTTATCTTGAAATTAATTCAAATTTTCGTAAACAACAAGTCATTTAGCATTCTACCCTTTATGATCCGACATTAATAAACTCATGAGTGCTGCAGGGTTACATTTTAGGACCACTGTTTTTCAGCATCTCCATTAATCATTTTCCGAGCCTACTAAAACTTCTAAACATCCAAACACTGCTATTCTAAGTTCTTAACTACAATATGCAATGCATAAACTTCAGTTTCTTACTAATATTGTATATAAGGGGTGTACAACGTGGAAAATAAAAAGTAATACATCTAAATGCAGTGCAACTATTTACAGTACGGACAAGTGCAATTCATATACTAATAATCGAATTAAAATCAGTAATCAAAATATTCAACTCCAAAAGGACGCTGAGTGTTTAGGAATAATTCTTAACAGCAAATTAGAACTTAGCAGTCACGAGGAATGTATATGGGAAGCAATGACTGCATTTACACCTTACTTGGAAGGAAATCTAAATTTTCAATTGAAATTAAAAGAAACGTTTATCGTGTAATGGTTATCATATATTCTCCTTGTATTTTATTTTTTCTAATATGAGCTACCGCAGGTGGTAATTGCAGAAAGAAGATTCAAAATGTTCAGAACAAGATTCTTAAATCTATTCTTTATGCGAACAGGTATGTAAATAATGCGCAGATCCGCCAGGGTTTAGAAACTGATTCTATTGACATAAAAAAAGTTTACAAACCTGCACAACTTGTTTAAAAGTTTGGTTTTTCTTCTTATCAAGAAATTACCTCCTTAACAGGGTGTGATACAGCACTCGATTACAAACATAAAAAACCTAAAACCAACTTCTACGTTTCTAAAAGGTGTGAATTTTTAAATTAACCAAATATCACCAGAATTGTCAGTATATGGCATTTCAGGTGTCATACTTTGCAAATTAGCCCAACGGGTAGTTGACATTTAATCCCTCTCTCTTAGAGGAGTTTTGATTCCCACTTATTGGCAGTGTTTGTTGCATAACGCTTTTCATTATCATAATGACTAATGGTCTGTTTCAACTGTAACAAGCTTATAACTACGGCAGTAACTCGGCTGTTATCAAGAAAAACTACGGTTTAAATTAAAATTTCTTACTTAGTGTTGAATGGCAACAGTTCTCAGAATTAGCAGTTTGTTAGATAGCATGGAAGATGCGAATGGATAATTTTTTATGCAATGTAATGTAATACTAAGCGACTAATGGAAAAACGAGACTATTCACGTTTCCAGGTCACAAATTACTAACTAAAATGGACATAATACGTTTTCTTAATCATTCATTTAATTATTATTATAAGATGTCACTTTGTTCTAAAATTTGAAAGAAAAATTTAAAGATATTAGGTCCAAGAAACAGCTGCATGTTTTAGAAGGGGCAAGATTATGTATATGCTTTATATGGCAATAGCGTAAACAAGGAAAATGCAAACTTAGGCATTTTTTACGCCAAAAATTATTTGGTGATTATTTTAAGACATTTGAAAATTAGATTCTCGAACGTGCGCAGCAAATGAAATCTTTAGTGCAGAAATATGTATGGATTTTATGTTTGTGTTTTTAAATGTATCACTGATAAAAAATTTTATACGTCATATTCAACTTACTCAATCAGAAATAAATAAACTTCAGGGGTATAAGTTTTTTCTCTCCAACAATAGCTAAATTTTTAATGTAATTAATTTTATTATGAAGGAAAAGGAAGTACGAAAAAAAAAAAAAAAAAAAAAAAAAAAACCTGAAAATATTTTAATTGAAACTAAATTTGGCTGGAGAACGAATATTTCCTTAATTATTTTATAATATTATTGATTATTCATTATACCAGAACATTTCTTTTAAACAGTAATTACCTAGACTAGGAATTCCTGAACTATTTTAAACATCTAGCTCTCCCGGGAGATCATGACTAGATATTGATCTTCAGTTAAAAAAAAGTAAAATATTTGCAGAGATTGAGTGTTACGTGCTGACATAGATCTCTTTATATATCTGAGCCAGATGAACAGGATAAACTTAAAAACTTTAAGCAGAAAAATAAACAGCACTTCCATGCGACATAAACAGCTACAAATAACCCAAGAAGGAATCACAGAGACATGGTTATATTATCTTAATGTATAAGGAATATCATACAGAAAATTATAGTCCCCTTGCGAAACGATGACTAGTATAAAGCAGACCAAGAATCTGGATTTGACCGACTTCTAGCTGCTAACAGAATACTGTTTATAGGGTTGCTGAAGAAGGAGGAAATTTAAAGTAACACAGGCCTTAGGGTTTCGAAAATGGATTTTCTGTGAACTGCCTAGTCGTCAAATCCGCGAGAAATCGAGAAATGACGCAAGCAGTAGTAGGTGGTTTTTACTCCATGTATAAGGTATTTCTACCGCCTTCTTAGCGTGCCTTCGTAATGTAGTGGTCAGCACGCTTGGCGCGTATTCGAGAGGCCCGTAGTTCGAGTCCCGGCGAAGGCTTTGCTCATTTTTCATCTCTTCTGCTTCGAAAAAACCTAATGTCTCTACACATGAGTTATCTTTACCATTCCAGGGTTAGTAGATTCAAAATTAAAAGATATCCGGCATAATACTGGAAATAAACACATACATTAAGTAAGTGGTTACATATTCAAGATAAAGTTGATAAACAATTAACAACCGTTTACCAAATAAAATGCCTAAGGTAAATGAAAAATTAAATATCAGTAACGCGCAACAGTCAAAATGTATAAAAAACAAATAATAAGCAAGTAAACACGTAGAAAAATTACACTTCGAAATAATATTCACAAAAACTTCGCAAAGTTCACAGCAATATACAAAATGCCTAAAGATTATAAAGTTTGGTCTTCCTAGCTATCATAAACTTTATCCAAACTCTAGGTAGACTGACAGCGAACTGTTGCTAAGTCTAAAATCACAACTGAACCTTGAGAAAGGTGCAAAGAACCCTTTATTATAACTAAAATAGAACAGAAGAATGTTCACACAGCACTTATGCACAGCACTTATTCGCACAGCACTTATTCAGCCAGCACTTCTGACAAGACAACTTAAAATAACAGTCGTATGTAAATTTAAATTAAATTATCTAGCAGTCAAAGATTACACAATTCAGTTTAACGCGAAGTTCGCTCACGAACATAACCGGCATAGACATTCACATACTCGGCAGCAAATAATGCACAGTCGAATAATTCAAGCTGTTAGACCTGGAGAGAAATGTAACGTGCGCACATACAGGCAAAAACACGCTCTGAATTACACTCCCCCAAACTTCCTTTAAATACAATCTTTTCCCACCTCATTTACATTCTGGTAGGGAAACAGAAACCATAAATGACAGTAAAGATCCAGAGCATAAAACAATTGGTTAGTGAAAAATAATAATAATAACCCTAGAAGATGATGCAGTTATTATTTACATTAATTAGTTTAACGATTTGCTTCAATGCTTAATTTTCTTCTACAGGGTATAAAAATACTCTAAACAAGATGCTTTAGGAAGAATGTCTTCGTAAATGACTTTCTAATAGCAAAGAGAGAAACAGTTTTAATAGTTTATTTACCACTTTTAGAAATGACAGAGAGGAAATTTAGAGACTGCAATAAGAAAGCTTTTCTTCTGTTGCCAAAGTTTCTCTCTTTATAGCTTTATTCGAAGCTTCTGAAAGAAAGAACTGGATGCTTCATCCTAAGACTATCCATTGTTACATCGACAGAAAACTTTTGCAGCAAATAAGGAAAAACTCGAGAATGAATCTAGTTTCATTACCTCGAATGTTGTTTGTATTGATGAAGAAAACTATATTTTTAGCACTAGATGTTTTATTAATCTTGATCTAAACCTTTTTCATCTGCATCGCTTTTCAAATAAAAGGATGCTGCCACCAAATTTTATCAACGTGTATACTATTTGTAAAGAAATAACATAGGGAATGTAAAAAAAAAAAAAAAAATTATCAAAACATAAATAGAAGTAGGTTGTCATAAAATGTTATTGCCATGTATTATATTTAAAAGGAATAATACAATAAATAAAATAAAAGGAAAAGGAAAAAAAGCTACTTTAGCAGGACTGAGTCAAGGAGCAGACTGGTAAACTGCAAGTTCCGCGTACTAGTAGAGAGTCTGTTAAGGTTAAAGAGCATAAAAAAAACCTTAACAAATCTTCTAGTGCGAAGTTAAAATCTGAATATTTCAGATACCCCCTTTGGTTTTAGCTATACCTTATCAGGAGTAATTTTTTTATGTACTTGCTGCATAACAGAAACATATTTATGACGCTTTTTTAGTCTGTAGTATGTAGTAAGGCTTTATAATAAGTAGCTGATAGTGTATTATAAATCTAGCTGTTATTTTTGTGAATTTGCGAAATACGTTCAGTTATCAAAAATTAGGCAGTGTTTTATAATGTTAGATAAAGAAGCAATTAAAATTAAAAATGAGAAGCAGTTATTCTCGATTATTCTATAGTCAATGGAATATTATGCGAAAATGTAGGGGGTATTTATTTAAACAAACTACAGTAATTAAAAGTAAATAACTTGCAGTTTGCTTTAACTTACACTACGGCATTGCATTAACCATTTAACTATTCTGAAATTGTCTACATAATACAGCCGTAAGCTTCTGAGTTAGAAAAAACAATCTGATTCATAAAAATTATTATTTTCTCAAAAGAGAGGGATTATAAAATTTACATTTACAATTTAACTACCGCTTAATTAATACTGACTGCATGTGTAATGCTTTTATTAGCTGGAACCCTTTAAGACAATTATTTGAAATGACTTTTCATTTTTAAAGCTTCTAAGAAAGGCTAGTTAGATTACGTCAATAGTATTACCAATAGTCTCGTCATACAACAATATTTAACTTCTTATTCGCTTATAGAAACCATATTTAGTAGCACAATTTGTATAGAAAATGAAGTAGAAAACTGAGTCTTCTTGGATGTGGAGATCTAAGAGCTAAACTAAATAACTCGGAAAGGCAAACCTTCTATCTAGATATAGCCTTCTATTAAATTATAAGTTTCTATCAGATCATAGGTTATAAGGTATTTCTTCCGCTTTCTTAGCGTGCCTTCGTGGTGTAGTGGTTCTGCACGCTGGGCCGGTATTCCAGAGGTCCGTGGTTCGATTCTCGGGGAAGGCGGTTGCTAATTTTTCATCTTGCCTGCTTTCAAAAAATCCTAATATCTCTACAAGATAATACTATAGAGTCTCACTCTCTTTGGTAGCACTAAATGTAGATCTACGTAGAAGACGAAGTAGCGAATACTCGCTATATCTTTGAAGAGTAAGTACTGCAGAAGAAGGTTTAAATAGACTTAAACTAAATTAAAACGGATGCACGCACTTGGTGCTCACAATTCACCACCACTTGTGGCTAACTAAATTAACAGAAACTGAAAATGTAAAACGCACATTAAATTAAGATGCCTAACGACTGGCTACTTAGTTATCTAAACCAGCGGTCGTCAACATTTAGAACTTCACGGACCACTACATATATAATTTCATATTTCGCGGACCACTTATATGAATTTAAAAAAAGGTAAATACATTTATACAGTAATAATCAGCAAACTATACATATTTTGTTCACATTGAAAAGTATAAAAATCTTACCTTCTTGTACAGAAAGCTTCACATTTCCATATCACTGAAAAGGAACTTCACGAAAAGCAAGAACAAATCGTCAAACGCAAAACAATATAAATAAACTGATGGTGTTATGCCGCCAATTTTTAATTATTGTAAAAATAATAATTATCGCTTACTCAGCAATAGCGCCATCGATCAACAGTTAGACAAAACAAAAGCGGAAATTTCCAGTGATGGAATTATAAACACGAATGCAGATGGTTCTCATAACAATCCATTAAGTTGCCTATTGACACGGGGAAAAGCTGTGTTATTAATGACTACAATAGCATATGTTTGTAATTCAAAAAGAAAGAGAATTCCAGTTCGCGCTAATCTTGATAACATCAGCATAGCCATGGATGCCAACTCTCACTTCCAAATGTCGCTAGATACACCTGCAAAAGTAGCTAAAATGTCGCTAAATTCAGAGGGAATTTCGCTAAAAGAGTAGCTAAAATTTAAAAAAAGTATAATCCATATTCCATAATAGGTTTTGCTAATCGTCATTTTTTAAATTGAATCTTCATAAAAACATAAATAATTCCAATTTTTCCGCGGACCAGCAAAAGGTTATCACGGACCACCGGTTGGCGACCCCTGATCTAAACAGCTAAATAGGCTGTAACACAGCACTGCCGAGCTTGGAATATCAGTATAAACTGAAAGATGTCTAACCCCGACTAGGGAGCTAATTGCAAATCCGCAGCATAAACCCGGAACTATCTCTGCTACTACTCTTTTCGAACTCTTGATATGCAGCTTAAATACCGCTTCTGAAACACCTTATTAGCATACTACTACATTTAAAATTTACATTCTGGCAGTAAACTGAAATCAAAAGGGAAAGAAAAGTACAACTAAATATAATTGTTTAGAATAAACTAATAAAATAAATCTTTACAATACAACATATTTCCTTTCTGTAATAGTTTTGTAAAAAATGAGGAAACACCTACATAAATTTATAGCGGGTCTTTTCATTTTATGATACACTATAGAATAAAAAATCTGATAGAAACTGGGAATTCTTAGACCATTTTCCTACTTTGCATATCAAAATACAGCTTACTGAAAGAAAATATAAAAACAAAAAATAAAAACTAATCGTATTCAGCAGGCGTAAAATATAATATAGCCGAATATTTATTATATACTGCATTAATATATAACTCAATTGAATTAGACATATTCCGGGAATAAAGACTTTCTGCATTAGAGGTTTGTAAAGTAATTTAGTGCAAACTAATTCAAAATGAAATGTCATTTTAACATTTAGAACATTATTTTATGCATTTGAAATATTATTTTAAGTTACTTTGCTATGGAATAATCTAATGCTAAATGCTACTGAATTTAGTTTACTTATTTAAGGTAACTCTGCAGTAGCCATACGTGAAATCTTTTACTTGATCTTTATATTTCAAACACCACTTATTTTAAATAGGAAACGTACTATGTATTTGATATCATTTAAAGACACGGATCAGATATTCCATTTACAACTAAAAACTTCAGATTCTGCAACGAAAGCTTGGACACAATTTATTATTTAAGTCCTTGTTGAAAGATATAGGTTCAATCAGTCTGTTTTTTTTAATAAGTTTTTTTCATGTGATACGGAAAATTTAATTTTCATTTATTACGTTCATTACTAATACGAGGTTGGAAATTTGTTGTTTCGCTATTTTTTCTGTTTTGTCTACAGACTTCCAAATACTTTGCACTATTTGTGTAAATGCATCGGGTGACTAAAAAGACCCATTCTTTTATTCAGAATCAGAAGAATATGATCTCCGTATTGTTTTCCAAATTAGATTTCTTCACCTTGATTTCTTGCCTTATTTCATAGAATTGAAAACAAGATTCAAAAAAGTCAAATAAGTTGTTTTGATATATGCCATTTAGCATTCTGGCCATGGCGTTTAACATTTCCTCGTTGGAGAAAAAAACTCCGCTTCCGTTGAAGTATATTTTAGTGTTGAGAATGTTCAAAATCAGAGGTATGTCTAGGCAATATAGAGAATATTATACAATGTCCCATGGAATATTTTAGATAGTATAATAAATGGCAATCCATGAGTATGAGATTAAAGGCTTCACCCTTATGTCTAATAGGATAATATCTTGGAGTAGTAAATATTCCTTCTTGAGAGAATTCAAGAATGAGAAAATTCTCGAGAGAATTCTTCCTCATGATTTTACGCAAAGGGCAATTTTAGACTAGAAATGCATGTTTAATATTATAGTAAAATTTCGATATTCTAACAAGTTTAAGATTTCGGTAATACCGAATGATCAACTACATTGGTTTATGGGACTCATTAAAATAATACAGGAAAAAGAATTATGTAATCGAGCTTGTTTAACGAATGCACAACAGTAAATGAAGTTTTTAAATTTTTAAATACATAATGATTGAAAAATATTATAGGGGAAAGGCAAAACATATGTATAATTTAATATTCCTAATCAATTTATATTTTGAAATCTACTATATTGCTCTTATGTAAAGATGCTTTTGGACTTCGAATGCACATTCTTCTAGAAACCTCACTGAGGAGAACATGAAGTTTCATTACTTCTTCGCTGCTTTGTGGTTATTACGCAGTGTAAATGCCATAAATGTATTTGAGAATTGAGAATTTCGCCCTAAATAAATATTAGTTAAAACGTTCCTCATTGTTGTGCTCCGTTTCCTTTGATACCAAAAGTGTTTGTCATAGCAGGCTTATCTTCTACTTCATTTATATAGTCAATAAATTTCGTCTTAAAAATGTGATTAGAGAACTATTTTAAGAAACTCTTTGGGTTAAATTCCTCAGTTCAGAGGGATTAATACTGCACTATGAATGTTTTTGCTTTCTTTCACAGAATGTTGCTGCATAACATTCAATCATAATGATGCAGACCCCAAGAAAATGCCTAACGCTTTCGGTTACATGCGAACGAAACCCTCGTAACAAAATAAGCATTCTCATTAGATATGGGCGTACCGGATGATCAGGGTGTCAAGCCATTTGGTGTCGAATCATCGGATTATTCCTGTAGTCAGCTTTCAGTGTCTGTGTGTTGACATTGCTGAAATCCATAATAACAGTGAATGGTCTGTCAGAACATAGTTTACGGATCATTCGTGTGTTAGCCCACCAGCGGCCGAGCGGTAAAGACGCTGAACACTGGTAGTTCGGTCCGAGGTTCGAATCCCGCGAACGGGCTGGCTGCATCGGCGTTCTCGTGGTTTTCCCAATGTGTAACGTATATACGAGCCAGTTTCCCTTAGAAAGTTCTTCACGAAGGCATCCCTCCCTTTAGGCAGATAGCCGTCGTGTGCTTTGCCATAACTGAATAATCCAATCCAATCCATTCGTGTGTTGAAAACCTTGAAATGCCTCCTTCAGTGAAATATTGCAGCACAGTTATACGCTTCATCATCAAAGGCATGCCATTTAATTTAAAGCATTTTATTATTGCTCTTCCCGATTTTTATCAGATAATTAAATCATATTGGTGCCCGTTTTTTACAGAGATGTTGTTATGTCGCGAATTTCAATTATTAATATGTGTTTTAAGTCATTATTATTCTAATATTTTTATTTGTATTCATGTGTATTTTAATCTGGAAAAAAGTATTCTTAGGTTCTTAAGGTGTTGTTTAACTTGTTGTTCTTGAGTAGGAATTGTAACTAAGGCGGGAAACGGTTGCGGGAGCCATCTGGTTTATGGCCTTTACCAACAATGGAGGCAGTAGGGTATGTGTGTCGCCCTTTTTTAGTTAATGCGTGCGAAACGGAAATTGTTCGTCTTGTCGCTTTGTTAAGGTTGCAGTTTTCTTACTTCAAGACAGTGGGGGTTAGGTAATTGGATGCTCATAAAGTTAGTTTCTCTTGTTAGTTGGGGGGTCTATTTTTTTTCTCACGTTATGTGTGCAGATGTTTTTCGGATTGCATTGTCAGATTTTCTGGTGTTTGATTCGTCATGGGTGTGTCATTTTCTCAATTTAGATAACATAAAATTCCGGGATTGGTAAGATTTAATTTTATGATTTTTTTGAAAGCCTATGAACTCAGAGAGGCGGAGAAACCGAGATTTCCTGGGTGCTTGCACCAGGCTAGAGATCATTTTGATTCAGATTTTTGAGCGAAAAGGAAAAGGAGAAGCAGAAAGTTTTGCGGGGATCCCCCTTTACGGGGCGAGCGACTTGTACAAGCGGGCTGCGGTCATGGTTGTAGCGGAGTCTGATTTGAGTGAATTTTGAGCAGCCGCGATGTGAAAGAAAAAAAAAAGCGAACGAGGGGCGTTTTGCCCTGCTGCCGGCTTTGCCGTGCGGCCGGTTGCCGAGGCAAGAGGTTGCGTTTTTCTTTGCTCTAGAGAACTCTTTTTCTGCGGGATGTTTAAAAGTTTTGTGCGAGATGCAAGGAACATTTTCCTGCGTGATGTATGGAGAAATGTGCGCGAGCTGCAAAGAGCATTTTTACTGAGAGCTGATTGAGATGTATAAAGAAAAATTAGCACAGATTTTCTCTCTTCACCTGAATCGCCGGTTAATCTCCAAGAGCCTTTTTCCGAAACATTCAGCATAAAATGTCGCCTCGCCGCTTCGATGATGCACGTGATTGTGCTAAAAACTGGTGTATATTCAGCTACCTGTTATTGAATTAAAATTAAGAGCCTTCTGAATTGGACTGTTGGTTCCCACCTAATGGACAGATAAAAGATCCTTCTAAATTGGGCTATTGGTTCCCACCTAATGGACAGTTAAAGCGATTCCTGGCTGTTTGAAGAATTATTAGACTGTAATTTCCACTCGCTATTCCTAATGATTTTTAGACGCTTCAGAAAGGGTTGTCACAGAAAGAAAAATGGGCTTAGCTCATTTCCATGTGGATTGGACACTAAGGATCCTGCTAATCAGAAAAAACTGTTTTCAATCTGTGAGTGAAATTTTTAAGTATATTTTCTCTCTCTCTCTCTTAGTTTACCCGAATGCAGAACAGTTAATAATGTTTTATCTACCTGTATATTGTTACTGCTTATATAAATTAATTATTACAGTTAGAAAAATTGAGAAGTTATTTATAATTTCAAGTGAATGCCAGTTTTAGGAGGATTAAAATTTGTTACACCTACTTAATTTGAAAAAAAAAATAATGTTAATCTTAATTAATGCAAGCTGTAATTTGATGTAGTATTATGTGTTATTTTGGCTTAGAAAAATATGTGGTAGGATTGCTGATCAGTTATCCATTATTTATTTATATAATATATTCAAGAATTTAATATATGTGTGCTTAAAATTTAATTGTATTTGTGTATTAAATGTTGTGTATATTTTACTGTGGTCTGTCATGTCCCTCCATTTGTTTGAGCCGGAAGGCTTTTAAGAAACATGGATTAATTAATTGAATTGGGGTTATTGATTTTTCCTTGGCATAGGTTACTCACAACGCAAACCTAAAGTTAAATTGTACTATACCACTATACGATTGATTGATAAATTTACTATACGAATGTTTATAAGAATGTCGAAATGATATATGAATATTATGAATTAGATTTTGAATGTGAATTATTTGATATTTGATTTTTTTTGTTAATTTTTGTCCGGATCCATGAATCAAAGTTTAAAGTTAAAAGTATTAAAAACAAAAATTTTCAGATATAACAATGTCTTCTTGATACGCCGCGATAAAACGTACAAGATACTTCATCTCTTTATTACCAAATTTTGAGTCTATGGCTGAGCCAGTTTAAGGTTTAGACACTTCGATATACTTAATACTGAGAGATAAAAATAAGACAGTTTTATAACTTTTCATTCAATCCTTGTGGGTTAGAATAATAAAAGCAGGAGAAGACGCATAGCTCGCTTGATAATACAGTGACATTTCATATGCATCAAAAGGACTATGTATTTCAGTAGTAATTACATTACGTAATGTCTTCAACATTACGTAGTAGCCAGCTCTAGTACTCATAAATAAAGACAATTTTAAAGCTCTTCATTAAGCAGCGAGTGCCGAGTGGGTCTTCGAGTGCACCGAAGAAGTCTCTTAGTTAAGAAGATTCTCTTAGCGGAAGGAGTTATCTTATCGCGGTTAGTGCATCGTCGAGAGAGCGTGTGGAGCTCCGAGAACGACTGAACCAAAGAGTCGGGAGCTGTGCTCTGTGTGTCGTCGAGTTTATCGCGAGTTGTAGCATGGAGAGTCTAGAGAGTACGTGGAGTTCCGAGAACGACCGAACAGAGTCGGGAGCTGTACTCTAGTGCTTTGCAGTGAAGCTGTCTTCACCGTGATAGCTTGATAACCTGAAAGCTGTGTCTCTGATTGTGTCAGCGTGTTTATAGTAGATCTTCGACGACTGTAAAAATTGACTTTGGAGCTGTCCTGATTAATATTGTCTAAATAAAGTGTGTTTCGATATTTCATCATCGAATTTCATTTCGATATTTCATAAACCATTTAAAGCTTAGAATTGCATTTGATTAAGCAATTAAATTAAACTAATTTAAATGATTAATTGAATGTAACTTTACTTTTTGTAATTTGATTTAATTATGAATTTTGTTTATGATTAAATATTTTTATTTCATCTTTACGTAAGTTAAAGCAGTATGTCAGAAAATGCAGCCTATTGAAATTGTATAGCATATATGACTACTTTAGAGTCCTTCTAGAATTTTCGCATTTATTTAAGTTCCTTATCTTTTCCTTTTTATTGAGGAGAGCTAGCGTGAGAAAGTTCGAGTATGGGTCTTGCCGAATGGTTTCCGAAAGTGAGATTTAATTTGCATTGTGAAGGTTGGCATTTAATGAAAATCGCGTTAAAATGTTTTCTTTATATAGAAAGTTTGGTGAGCTAGTGAATTGTACCAAATAACGATTTGTAATTAAATTTGTAAATAAGTATTTGTCTCCTACAAGAAAGCAAAAGCTTAGATTGCTATTCATTTAATAACTAATTTACTAGTAAGATCTCAATTACTGATAATTACTTTATTTATCATTTATTCATTAGCTTGTTTATCGAATGAATATGATTGAGTTCATTGTGTTGAATATGATTGAGTGTTGCTATGCGAAAGCTTGAAAGAAACAGTTAAAATCCCACGAAAGTAGCAGAAAATAAGAAATAAACATAATTAGATTCCTAATAATTAATCACTTTAATTAACTTACCCTTAAAATGCGACGATAATTAACTTATCCCTTCAAATGTAATATACACGGTTAATTGCAGAAGAATATAAAAGTTAATTTAACGATAAAAGCGAATCTCGGAATCCTGTATATTTAAATCACACATTATTTAAAAAAAAATATTAGTAGATTATACAATATGTCTTATATATTTATTTCTTCTTATTTTTACTTCAAATAGTGAAAGTAAATTAGAATTATAAAGCGACAAATTTTCTGTTTAATGAAATTAAAACAGAATAGAATAATGACTAATGATTTCTGAAACGGAAAATTTCGGGTTCTCAGGAAAAAAATGCAGGTTTTAACAATTGTTTATCTCTTCTGTACATTTTGAGCAATAAAAATATTTTTAATTACATTGATTTATATATAATTTTTAAGCTTTATTTTCGCTCTATATTTATATTATAATAATTTTGTTCTAAACTTATTTAAAAAATATTTACTAGGTGTTTTTTTTTAGATGTCAAAACGGGGTTTTCGGAAAATTTACTTTTATGACTACAAGCTAGGTCGCAGCGCAGCACGGCTCGAAATGCCAACGAAGTATGAGGCGAGAAAAGTATTAATGAATCTACAGTACAACGGTGGTGTAGAGCCATTAGGTACTTTTTGGAAGCAGGAGAGATGGAAACTATGCAACGCCTTCGCCGGGAAATGAACCACGAACATCTGAAATACGCTCCCTGTGTGCAGAACACCACACCACGAAGGCATGCGAAGAAGGTGGGAGATATACCTTATATGCTCTCCTTTTAAACCGCGAATGAGATTTTTAGGGGATCCAATCGCTAAATCCTGGGTGTAGAGAAGCATCATCCACCATCCTTTTAGCACCATCCGCCATTGTAAAGACATTAGGTATTTTTGGAAGCAGGAAAGATGAAAAATATGCAACGCCTTGGCCGGGAATCGAACCACGGACTTCTGGAATACGCGCTCAGCGCGCAGACCACCACACGACGAATGCCTGAGAAAAAGGCGGGAGAAATACCTTATAGTGGTACCAACGGTTTCGCAGTGGAGAATTTGACATTGAAGATTAAGCAGGTCGTGGATGCTCTTCAGCTGTTGATGACGGCGATTTGAAGACTTTAGTTGAAGCAAACGCGTGCACAACTGTTCGAGAGCTTGCGGAGGAGCTTGGCGTAAGCAGAACAACGATTTCTAATCACTTGAATCACATATTAAAGTCAAAGAAGCTCGGTAAGTGGGTGCCACACGAATTGAGCGAAAATAAAAATAAAAAAAAATCTGTTTTTGAAGTGTCGTCTGCTCTTCTTACCCGCAACAAAAATGATCCTTTTTTTGATCGAGTTGTTACGTGCGGTGAAACGTGGATTCACTATAACAACCGGCATAATTCAAACGGGAAGCAGGAATAAGAATGACAAAGATAAATAGAAACTTGGAACAAGTTTCATTTTACAAATTCTCGAAGCTGCTCAAAAAAGTGACTGCTAACATGAATCCAAGCTTCACACTTTAGATATAAGGATCAGCATACATAGTAAAAACCTCAATCATGTATCGAACAGCAATGGCAATAGAAATTTTGGCAACAAAACCGCCTTCTGGAATCGATACAGATTTTCAAATGACATCCAGAGAAACGTCATGAGAGGCTGAGCAATTCCTCCGACCAAGTTATGGTACTATCCTGACATATCCATTACTCTGAAAATATTTTATCCGATGTATTTCACACATCCTTCCAGAAATGCGCTCTTAAGGGTGGAGTCACACATGTGTTTAATGTTTGCTAAAACTGGCTTCAGTAATTCTTGCAAGAATTCTTGCAAAATTACTAAGTTTCTGCATCTGTCTAGTCGACTTTCCGAAACATATGGACTAATGAAATTGCCAGTGAAGATTCCTGCCTAAATATTTATCGAGAAACACCGCTGGTACAAAAAATATCATGATTTGAGCATATAATTGTTTGCCATGAGAATTATGATAATTAAAATTTTCGTCACATGCATCAGTGAATTAGACATGAGCAGCGAAATCCGGTTGTGGTGGAGTCTGTTGAAGAAGTCAGTGTGCAAAATCACGAATTATGGAGGTGTCGAAGCCTTCATTATTTTGTGTATGGTAAGTATGTAATGGTTTATCGGTCCTTCAGTGATCGTAGTACGCGCCTCATAATTGACTAAGGTAAAATATACAACGTTCGAAAATTTTCGATCGCTATACTCGGGACGATCTTCAGTAACAGGGAGAATTTTTCTAGCACACGTGGTATCCTCGCATCCCCAGCCTTACAGTCTCTAAAATGTGCCTGAAAAGTATTCACTACCTCAGATGAGTTCCTATAAGTAGGCAACAATGATTATCTAAAAGAAAATCTGAGGCAAGAAGAACTGAGACAAGGTAAACTGAGACAAGACTGAGAATAAGTTTGTCTCGCTACATTCCTAGCATGCCATAATGGGATGAGCTCATCACGGTATGCTAGAAATTACGGTTGCAAGAGGATGATTTGGGAAGAGGTTGGTCTGGAAGCTAAGCTGATTGCAGAAGATGCCTATTCTGAGGACGATCACAAAGAGATGAGAAAAGCTCATAAAATGTCGCAAGGAAACAATCAAAATTAAAATTATTAATTAAAGTAAATAAGAATCCAAAAACTGATCACAGGATGAATGATGCATCAAATGAATACGGCAAAATTTCATGTAAAAAGTCTAACTTCGATACCTTCGTTGAAGTAGGAAACATAAAGGGATCAAACCCCCAAGCACTATTCTTGGATACTGTTGCGCCAGTTTAACTCATTTATTTAAGGCGCCTTCTTTTATAGCTTAGCTGCTCTACTGAGAGGAAACTGATGTAAACTAATGTATTTTACACTTAAGTGCAAAAACAGGCGTTGAGAAATGCTACGATGCTTTACTTGATAGGGACATTAAATTTGTTCTTCATTATTAAAAGAGCAGTAAATTTTTATCGCATATTAACTAAGTAAAACATATTAACATTTTATACTCAAGGAAATAAATAATACTCTGCGCTGAAGAATAAAATATCATACCCAAATAACTCGAAACAGAAGAGAATAGAAGCAAATGAACATAGAAATATTGGTGATAGAAAGCCAAATTCCTTTGTGCAGAAAACATATTTACATCATCTTGTTGTTTTTAGTCTCTTTTTCAGAAATAACGCACTCATTCTGAGTGAGCAATAAATAGTGGAATAAGCAGGTTAGCCAGTGCATGCGTGATTTTTCTCTTAGAGATTATATGCCTGCCGAATATTTTAGGTAAATCTACGTCAATGACTGTTCATTTAAATCCATATAACAGTTTCTTATTAACATGTACAAATTTTCCTTTCGATTGTGAATAATGTAGAGTGCTGTTTATATTTATAGATGACTAAACACATTAGCAAGCTAAAAAATAAAAGAACAGGTTATCAGATATTTCTTCCGCCTTCTTAGCATACTTTCATGGTGTCGCGTATTCGAGAGGTACGTGGTTCGAGTCCCGCGAAGGCAGTGCTGATTTTTCATATTTCCTGCTTCCAAATTACCTAAAGTCTGTACAAATTACCTAAAGTCTGTAGTCTGTACAGTGGCCCCCGAACTAAAGAAAGCGGTGGATGATGATTCTCCACCACCAGGATTTGGCGATTGGGTCCCCTAATCTCCAGTCGCCCTTTAAGTGGGGAAGTATATAAGGTACTTCTCTTGCCTTCTTAGCATGACTTCATGGTGTAGTGGTCAGCACTCTCAGCGCGTATTTGAGAAGTCCATGGTTCGAGTCCCGGAGAAGGCAGTGCTCATTTTTCATCTCTCTTGCTTTGAAATAACCTAATAGCTCTGCAAGGTTTTCATTTACGTGATTTTTCAGTTTTCTTCAGTGCTTTAATCCCTGAAGTACGGAATAATCTAAGAGTCTAAAATGGACAGTAAAACCTTTCAATAAATATTTTAAGTGTCCAGTGTGATTCCTGAAGTTTTATTATTCTTTTCGTGAAATAAAGACAAAAATTTAACCTTCAGAAAATAGTTATTTAAGCTGTTTAACCTTCATAGCCTGCTACGTTTTTTCTATATTACTATAGTTATTTAGAAATAGTGCTTAATAACAACAACTATTAAGGGAATTAAATGATTTTGCGATTTAAATTTATGTATGACTCACACTGTACTTGCGATTGAATACAAACATTCCCTTAAAATTTTAATTACACTACTAATTCTAAAAATATCGTGAATAATATTTTCCAACTTGCAGAACAAATTGTGATCTTTTAACTAAATATTTGCATATGTCAACGGCTTAGAAATCGCCTTGAAAGGATGTAACAATTTAAAGTTAAGTCTTCTCTAAAGAGTTTCGAAGTAATTAAACATCCACAACGCATATCATGTTCACAGTTTAATATGGAAAAGATAACGTGTGTACTGAGTTCTCAATATCTAAATGCTTACAGTTTATAGTTGCTTTGTCAAGTAAGATGATAGCTTCATCTGAAAATCAGTTATCAAGGGAACTTTCCGATCATGAAGTAAACAGAGGTGTGGAAAACAAATACCCTCATCACCTAACCAAGATATGTAAGTGTTATACAAGTAAATATGAATCAGAAAGTTGCTAATCACCTTAGCATGAATGCCTCGGCAGTATGCATGAGATACAACTCGTTCCTACGGAATTCAAATAAAAATTCTTGAAAACAATAGAATAAAAAAATAATGTTATAAAATCTGTATCGTCGTCAAACTTACTCAATTCACTAACTTAGTAACAGGTAGAAATGTGATTTTGCTGGAGATTTATCCCCAAAGCAAAATTAAAGTAGCAGATATTAAATCAGGGTTATTTTAACTTTCCGATCATGAAGTAAACAGAGGTAATAAAAATGAAGCAAGCAACAAATTTTCAAAAACATACGTTATTCACTAAGTTGATGCATAGTTTTCCTTTTTAGCCCAAAGGGCGCAGAAGGGCTATTAATTTCGTTTTGGCATTTTGCTTTGAAAACTTTAAATGTATGAATCACTTTTCAAATTGTTGCCACCAAATATTATCACCCTGTATTATATTTAAAGAAATTAAATCATGAAGAATCTTCATGAATATATGTATGTTTCTCGCATTGTGATAAAACAAAGGCACCTAGAGTCATCCAATTTTGAATAACGTACGTCTTCACCCTAATATGGGCATCTGGAAGCCCAAATTTGGAATTTGTTTTATTATCTATTTCATATTTTGTGAAGCATTTATGAGTTTTTGATCAAGAAACTCAGCGATTTCATAGCGAGCAGTGGCAAAGCTGTACGGAAAAAGAATTATTATCTCCAGGCACAAGACTGTGTATCGGAAATTCTAAAGATAGGCGCTTTTAAAATTATTTTGCAATATTGCTGTTAAATTGAATTATATGGTTTACGTTCGAAGAAAATTGTTACGTTTTTCTTTTCTGTCATCAATTGTTACGTTATTTTCTTCCTTCACGTTCGTACGGGGTTCGTAGATTTGGAGTGAATAACGACAGCACTTGATGAAGTATCGAAACACACTTTATTTAGCCAATACTGATCAGGACAGCTCCAAAGTCACGTTTTACAGTCGCCGAAAATCTACTATAAACACGCTGACACGATCAGCGACACAGCCTTCAGGTTATCAGGCTATTACGAAGCGATTAACGATACGAATGCGAAGTTCTAAAGGCGAGTAATAACACTTGACGCTTCTTGTTTGAACGCTATTTTTGTTTTGAAGAGTTTGCATCAGTCTAATTTTGATCTTGATTTGGTATATAAAAATACATGACGATATCTTTCATTTATATTTAATGAAAACACCAAATATATCACAGCAATACAGACACATCGCAACGGCGAGCCACAGTTACATAATGTAAAAGCACAGAAGAATTCTTTCAGCGCAACAGCGCCCTCTATACTATGAAAAGTTCGAACACACCCCACCTGTGCTCTGTTAAGAGCACACTAAATTTACACATCAATAATATATGTAGATATAATCACAAATCAATATGCTGAATCACAAATCAATACTGAAAACTACATTGCAAATTAATACAATACATGACACAAACATATATTATAACTTCAAAAGTTCAAACTTCAAAAGGATAGATCAATTGGACGGGTCTTCAATAAAGTCCTTGAGAAGTACTAATCAAACATGAACGCACATACCCATCCCTACCTTTATAAACGTCTTCTATAATTCCAATAGGCCATAAAAATTTTGATTTCGTCGACCCCTCCAGCATTACAACCTCACCCCTTTTAAGATTCCTTTCAGGAGAGGGATTTAGAAAAGTATGCGCAGACCGTAATTCGAGGAGATAATTCTCCTTTTACTTTTTCCAAATTTGTTTCAAAAGATTAGTTTGATACAGTTTTCTCCTAATGAAAGTCTGCCTGTTCAATGGTTCATTCCTGAAAAGGTCAGCGAAATGTACAGGATAAGAAATATTTTCTTGCCCTGGAAACAAGAAATGGGCAGGTGTGAGAGCTTGTGGCTCTTTTATTTCATTGTGGACATAAGTAAGAGGTCTATTATTTAGCACTAACTCAATTTCTGATAGAATAGTCATTATTTCCTCAAAGTTAAGAACAGCCCTTCCGAGAATTTTTCTCAAAGGATCTTTGATACTTTTCATAAGCCTTTCATAAAAACCACCCCGCCAAGGCGCGTGAGGCGCAATATATTGCGAAGTTATGCCGTTTATTGATATGAAAGCTTTCAATTTTGAATCTATTATAATTTTTGCTAATTCTTTAAGAATTTCATTAGTGGCTCTAAAGCTCTTAGCATTGTCGGAAATGATAACTTTACAATTTCCTCTCCTAGCTAAAAATCTCCGTAATGACAAAATAAAATTTTTTGTTGACATATTTAAGATTAATTCTATATGCACAGCTCTAGTAACACTGCATGTAAATAATGTTATATAAGCCTTTTGTGGCCTATCCTTTCCTGATTTTGTTAAAACTGGGCTAGTGAAATCTATGCCAGTTACAGTAAAAGGAGGGTTTTCAGTAATTCTACTTTTAGGTAGTTGACTAGTTATTTGTTAGCTGGTTTCAAATTATACTTTCGACAAATTAAGCATTACCTAATACTCTTTTTATAATTTGTCTACCTCGAGGAATCCAAAATCTAGACCTAATTTTGGCTAGCGTAAATGTAATTCCACCATGAAAAATTTTATTATGCTTTCGAATAATAATTAACTGTGTAAATTTAGACTGCTTAGGAAGAAGCATAGGATGAGCTTCATCCTTTGTAAACGCTCCTTCTTCTAATCTGCCTTTTATGCGCAATACAGCATAACTGTCGAGAAATGGGGCGAAATTTGGAAGCAGAGAGTTTTTAGGAATCGATTTACCATTTTTAAGGTTTTGTAATTCTAAGTTGAACTCTATGTTTTGCTCATGTTTTATGCAGTCTATTTCAGCATTTTGAAGTTTTTCTGCTGTGAGCGG
This sequence comes from Stegodyphus dumicola, assembly GCF_044657685.1. Lineage (NCBI taxonomy): Eukaryota > Metazoa > Arthropoda > Arachnida > Araneae > Eresidae > Stegodyphus > Stegodyphus dumicola. The sequence goes on from NC_140768.1 coordinate 182,721,440, forward strand.
ACCTGCAATCGTTTGTCGTTTTTGAAGTTTATTAACAAACCATTTAACTAGTGCAGTTACTCTTAGTACTTTTAACAAACAACTATATTTCCTTAAATATAAAATAAATTTCGAATTTTCTACCATACAGTTATTTTGCACTGTACTTTCAAATTCTTTTTTTAGCTCTAAGTCTTCGTCTGTAGATTTTAAGTTCTCTCTTTCAGTAGGCCAGTATTCAGCTGATTGGCTTAGCCACGGTGGACCGTGCCACCAAAGCTGATTTGTAGCTAAATTTGCTGCAGAAATTCCTCTGGACAAGATATCTGCAGGGTTATCCTTACCAGGGCAATGAGCCCAATTATTGGTATCTGATAAAGATTGAATTTCTTCTGTTCTATTTTTTACGAAAGTTTTGTATTTACTAGATTATCCCTTAATCCAACATAACGTAATCATTGAGTCGGTCCAAAAATAACTAGAAGTATTAAATTTAAGACATTTACTTACTTGATGGACTAATCTTGCGGACAATAAAACTCCCATTAATTCCAATCTTGGTAATGTAAGACCTTTCAGAGGAGCTACACGACTTTTAGAACAAATAAAACTGATCCTTATCCTCCCATCTTCAGATATAGCTCTTAAATACAACACAGTTCCATAGGCTAAAAGAGATGAATCTGAAAAAGAATGAATTTCAAATGAAATAAATTTACAGTTAAAATTTGAAAAATAACATCTAGGAATATGGAGATCTTCTAAGTGTTCGACTTCATTGCACCACAACTGCCACTTGTGACCCAGTGACGATGGAAGTTTGTCATTCCAGTCCATGTCATGACTCCACAGTTCTTGTAGAATGCACTTCAGCTTTATGATGAAAGGTCCAAGAAATCCGATAGGATCATAAATACGACCCACTACTCCAAAAATAAACCTTTTCGAAGCAGTTCCGTTCTTGACAAACTTTGATAATTCTTTCACGTTGAAAGATATACTCTCCGCGTCTGGATACCAAACTAGACCCAACACCTTGGATGGTGAGTCAAATCCCGTACTGAGCTCTTTTCCTCATCAATGTCGAACTCAGCATCTTTCCACAGCTTACGCAGTTCCATGGAATTGGTTTTCCATTTTCGTAATATCATGCCACATCTTTTGAGAATTTCTACACTTTCAATCGTAATTTTCAAAGCCGCTTGCAAGTCTTCTTCGCCTCCAATCAAATCGTCGACATAAAATTATTCTGATAGTAATTTGCAAGTAGCAGAAAATTCTTGTTTACATTTATCAAAATGATATTTCAGAGTTGCAGCTAATAAATATGGGCTTGGTTTTAGTCCAAATAAAACTCTACTAAAGTTCATTTCTTGATATGAATTAGAACCGATATCATCAGTCCAGAAGAATCTAGTAAATTTTCTATCACTAGGATCGATCAAAATTTGTAGATACGCTTGCTTTATATCCGCTGTGAAGGCGATTGTATTTTGTCGAAACTTTAAAATCATTTCAAATAGATTTGGATACAAGTTTAGTCTTTTAAATAAACAATCATTAATTGAAACTTTTCCTCCTTCATGAGAAGAACCATCAAACACGATTCGACGTCGACTAGTAGATTTGTCCTCGCGAATGACCGCATGGTGGGGTAAGTAGAATGACTGCTCAGAATATGACACTTCAATATCTGACGACGATTTCTCAATGATATCTTCCTTATGATAATCATCAATTACCTTTTTATAATCCTCATAAAAATCTGTATCATTTCTAAATCTCCTAACCAGACCATCGAAACGTTTCCGAGTCACTTCTGTATTATTTGCTAATTTCTCCTGCATACCTGGTTTCCACGGCAACTTTACACAATCCCTTCCATCTAATAACCCAACAGAATTATTAAATTCATCAAGTATCTCCTGTTCCACTAAAGTCAAACACTCCGCTTCCTTGTTTTCAATACCTAAACTTTCCAGTTCCCAGAAACGCCGGAGTTCAGCTGACACAGTGCTTTGATCACCCAAAACTAAGTTTACAGCAGCCGTTTTACTCATATCACTACAATTTCCTTGCAAGGACCATCCAAGTTCTGTGTTTACAGCTACCAAAGACGTACTTAACCTATCAAAACCTTTTGTCAAATTCCAATAAAAATCTATACCTATTAACAAGGAAATTTCATTATCATCTGACGCTTGATTGTATCCCCACGTTAAAGTTAATCACTTGGCTTCCATTTCAGCTCTTGTACTCTCATTCGGCAAATTAATCGCAGCCCTCGAAATTTCTTCTGTTCCCAACGCCTGTATTACGACTTCTTTTCCATCTAAAATATTTCGCAATCTCACTTCAACTCTGCGACATGTTTGCAACCAAGGATCCTTTGCTCCAAATGAATAAATCTTTAATGTTTCTGACTCTAGACATTTTAATCCCAACTTCATAGATACATGTCTCTTAATAAAACTTTTCTCACTACCGTTATCAAACATTGCAATAACTATACCTGACGATTTACGACCAACAATTTCTCTCATAACACACTGCAATACATTCCTATCATTTACAACTGAATTCGAAATAGTAGGCTGAATTTCCATTTCCTTTGGTTTTTCTTCTTCCGGTTTTGAATTAGATTTACACTTGCTAGTTTTTCCAAATTTAAAACAAATAGCTTTGGCATGTCTACCAAAGCAGAATGAACACTGTTTAGCATTACATTTTTTCACAAAACAGTTTGTGTTACAACACAACAGACATCTCCTTCCCTTAATTAATTTATCCCTTTTTTGTTGCACAGTCATGTCTTCACATTCAGTCTTACAGTGACCTTGACCGCAGAATAAACAAACTTGGGAAGTTTACGCCATAAATTCTGTTACTGACGCGTGTTGATTATTGCGACTCGGAGGGAAGTTTCGTTTCTGATTTCGAAAATTGTTTTGTTTGTGTTGGTTAGAATGAAAATTATTATTATGAAGATACATTATTAGAATTAATACGGAATGCTTTTTCTCTTGCACTAATAGCATTATGTAAAAACTTCATCAATTCCTATAAATCATGACAATTATTTATATTTTGCTTAGAAAATTCAAGAGTCAATTCTCCTGGCAGAGATTTTAGTATTATGTTAGTCAGTATTGTTGTGTATGTTTCCGATTTGACATTTAATTCCTCTAAACGTCTAATTTGAGTTTGGGCTTCAAAATAAAGGTTACGAAGAGCCTGAATGTTGGAAGCATTTTTTAAAGGTGCCAGATTTAATAAATTTGACAAGTGAGCATTTATTAAAATGTCTCTTTAGCCAAATGTTTCAGAAATTAATTTAACAGCCTGTTTATAATTCTCAGGAGTAATTGAGAATCCTTTAATGCTAACTAGGGCTTTACCACCTAATAACGACTTTAAATAGCAAAATTTGTCAACCTCAGTTAAGTTAGAATTATTATGCACAGAATTCTGAAACTGATTCCAAAAATCTAAATATTCTGAAGGCTCACCATAGAGTCGAGGAAGCGAAAGTTTAGGAAGTTTAGTTCTGTTTTCTAAATGCAAAGTTTTATTTTCTACGTGAACATTTTCTAGATTTACTGTTTGTTCACCTGACTCATATGGAACTTTTCCAATCGATTTAATTTTGTTTTGCAACTTTACTTTAACTGGTATTTTTTTTCGTTATATTCATCCACTGTGCTAATTTCATCCTTAATTTCTTGTTCTTCTTTTAACAATTCATCAATGTCACTATTTAGTATGTTAATAATATCAATTTTACTATTCAACTGTTCTAAATATGAATCACATACATCTATGTCAATATCTGATTCATTCAAATATCTGTTTATCTTTTCTAATAACTTTAAAGTTTGTTCATGATTTGTGTCACGCTTAGCTTAACAATTTAGCCATTTTCACAGTTTCTAGCAACAAATTTTATCCCTCAAATACTTTAACAATAAATTCTAATTCTAGAATTGTAAGAAAACAAACTGTAATTTTCAACAACAAATCACACTTAAAAGCATTAACAACAAATTCTAATTCTAAGAAAACACAACATTTTCTTACTTGCAAATACATTCGAACTTCCAAATATCAATGCAAACATTCAGTAAATGCGAAACCGAAAGTTGTAATTTTTACCAAACAAGATCAACAACATCAAACAACTTTATTACTTCAACAATTACAAAATATTCTATTCAAACAAATTTTCAACAAAACTATTTTCTCACCCCACCATTACGATAATTCCAGGACGATGCACCACATGTTACGAAGCGATTGAAGTTCGAAAGATGAGTAATAACACTTGACGATTCTTGTTCGAACGCTATTTTTGTTTTGATGAGTTTGCATCAGAATAATTTTGATCTTGATTTGGTATACAAAAATACATGACGATATTTTTCATTTATATTTAATGAAAACACCAAATATATCACAGTAATACAGACACATCGCAACGGCGAACCACAGTTACATAATGTAAAAACACAGAAGAATTCTTTCACCGCAACAGCGCCCTCTATACTATGAAAACTAGTGTTTGTGACACTAACCGGTTCCGCCATTTCATTAAGAAGGCACTACCGGGTTGGAAATCATTCCGATTGTTGCGCTAGTAATCTAGGCAGATATACTGCCTATTTACTGCTGTGGTGGACTTACGTCCTTTATTATAAACATACAATACATTACATAAACACTAAAACAACTAGATAAGTAAGAAAGAAAAGATTAGATGTAACATAGTGTTACGAATTTGGTATTTAAAAACCTAATGTTACTTCAATTATAAATTAAATTGTTTTATTTCTCGTGCAGTGCAGCGCGTGACGAATATTAAAAGAAAGCTAAGCCGGAAAATTGAAAATACAAGAGCGCGTGCATTAAATAAATAAATATCTCTTTTTGATTTCGAGAAAGTGCTGGAAAATTCTAGCGCGTGATTTTAAAATCTTATAAAAGGAGGAAAACATCTCAGTTTGTAGTAGTTGCTTAGTTTGTTGTTGTTTAGAAAACTGCCTTGTTGATTATAGCGAATTCGCGGATTAGCGTTCTTTAGCTGTTTTGAATTACGTTCTATTGTACATTTGAGTAGTTAAAAGATAACTACTGTGAGATATTGTGATACTGCATGATAATTTGAGAAAATTTAAGCATTTCTGTTGTGATAATAATAAATTTTTGTTCATTTTTCATCGGACTTGTGCATTCATTTCATAACGAACCTGTACGCACGCAACAATTTTTGGTGTCAGGAAAGGGGTTTGAATGCCAATCACAAGAGCGATGGAAGAGCAGTTAAGACAGCTGATATCAGCCTTTGCTGCATTTAAGGAAGAAATGAAATTGGGCCAGGAATCCGTTAAGGATAAGGTGAAATCTCTTAAAAATGAGATGAAAGCAGGTCAGGACGAAATGAAAAGAGAAATTACCTGCGTAATAGAAAATAAATTTGAGGCTATGGAAGGCAGAATAGACGCGGTTGAAACTAAAGTTGGACAAATAGAAGAAAGAGTTTCTTCGGTAAAAGAACAAGTAGAAGAAAGAATTTCTTCTGTAAAAGAACATATAGAAGAGAGAGTTTCTGCCGTCGAACAACAAATTGATGATAGGGTTTCTGCTGCCGTCGCCAAAGAAGTTGACAGCCTAAAGAAGTGCATAGCGACGGTAGGAAACAATTCTGAAGGTTTCAAATTTTTATCGATGCCTGCTCGTTCCGTTCTGAAACTATCTACATATGATGGGAAGACCTCCTGGCAGGTGTATAGGACACAATTTTCTATCGTTGCGGATGCGAATGGATGGGATTCCCAAGCTAAGGCCTGTCATCTCGCCGCTTCTCTGAGAGCAGACGCAGCGGATATCCTGCAGACGCTTCCCGAAAATCAAAGGCTAGATTTCGAAGCTCTATCCGGCGTTTTGGAGCTGCGCTTCGGCGAGAAATGTTTAAAAGACTACAGCAGGCTCCAATTAAAATCTCGTCAACAGAAGCTCACCGAAACGCTTCAGGAGCTCGACACGGATGTTGAAAGGCTGTCACATCACGCCTTTTCGGAGTGCCCGACAGAAACAAGGGAAATCCTGTCCCTGCAATATTTCATCGATGACATCCGGGACCCTGAAATACAGAAAGCACTGCGAATGGCGGATGTTAAAGATCTGAAAAGCGCTTTAGTGTATGCCATGAAATTTGAGGCAGCCCAGCAAGCCACCCGTCGAGACCGCCATCCAGTCAGAGCTGCTCAAGTCCAAGAGCCAGGGGATCAAGTCACTGCTCGTCTAGACGATTTAACTAGACAACTGAACGCCTTGAGACAGAATATTGGTGACAAGAAACCGACCGTAAAGTGCTGGAACTGCGATGCTGAAGGACACATACGACGAAACTGCAGAACACCCCAGGGCACGGATGCTAAGACCGCTCCTAACAAACAGCAGGGAAACTAATTAGTGGCCATCTCGTGCGGCGGAGGTTGCCAGATCATGAAAAGCCCCAGTTTAAAGCGCTTCAGATTTCTGCAGTGAGAGGCGGCAGTAATGGACTTTTCATAATAGGACATATTAATGGAGTTCCCTGCAATGTGACGATAGATACAGGAGCCAACGTTACCATCATCCGAAAAGATTTGGCTCAACAATTGGGAAGCAAACTTATCTGGACGCCGCCCTCCGTTACCCTCCAGACTGTGTCCGGTGAGAAGATCAACATCGATGGAAAAGTAAATGCTAACATCACGTTTGGAAGTGCCGCTTACCATCACACGGCATATGTAGCAGAGATCACTGATTCTTGCATACTCGGATTGGACTTTCTAAGGAAATACAATTTTTCCTTGGACTTTAAAAATAACGAATTGCATTCTACATCTGAGGACATAGCGTTATTTGGAGTCAATGATGAAGTTAAATCTGTCCATAAAATCATAGCACAAGACAATATCACAATACCGGCAGGAACAGAAATTTTACTTCCTGGATCCATAGCCGAAAACAGAAATTTCCGCTACGGCATCATAGAATATCCTAATAACCGTAATAGCCCAAAAGGAGTACTAGTAGCCTCAACACTCGTCGACCTATCCAGAACGGTTATCCCGGTGAGAGTCGCCAATGTAACTGAGAAGGGGAGAATTCTTAAGAAAGGTGAAGTGGTTGCAGCATGTACTCCAGTAACCACCGTTGAAAGAAAGAGTAACATCCAAGAATCCGTGTCCTCAGAGAGAATTACATCGGAGTTATTGCAGAATGCGCAATTAAACGATAAAGAGAGGAATGCTGCCGATCGCGTCATTAAAGATCTTCAAGTTGTTTTCTCCCGCTCGTCTTCTGACGTGGGTCGAACTAGTTTGACACAACATAGAATAGATACCGGCGATCATCCCCCGATCAAGCAACATCCAAGACGTCTACCGTTTGCTAAACAGGAAGAGGTGCGAACACTGTTAAAAGATATGGAAGAAAGCGATGTCATCGAGCCTTCAGTAAGTCCATGGGCATCGCCCATCGTCCTAGTCAGAAAGAAAGACGGCTCAACAAGATTTTGCGTCGACTATCGCCGGTTGAATGAGGTTACGAAGAAAGACAGTTACCCTCTTCCTAGAATTGACGACATTCTAGACATTCTTTCTGGAAGCAAGTGGTTCTCAACACTTGATTTAAAGAGTGGGTATTGGCAGGTAGAAATACAGCCTGAAGACCGAGAAAAGACGGCATTTACTACGGGACAAGGGCTTTGGCAATTCAAGGTGATGCCGTTTGGACTGTGTAATGCGCCGGCAACATTCGAACGTCTTATGGAAACTGTTTTGAAAGGCCTTTCCTACGAAGCCTGCCTCATATACCTGGACGACATCATCATCGTCGGAAAGAGTTTTGAAGAACATTTAGAAAATCTTAGGAAGGTGCTTCAGAAACTGAAAGAAGCCAATCTGAAGCTGAGTCCCGCTAAATGCAAATTGTTCCGAAAGGAAGTGACTTACCTGGGACATGTCATCTCTGCAGAAGGTGTGCGCACGGATCCTGAAAAGGTATCAGCCGTTAAATCCTGGAAACGTCCCGAAAATGTCCATCAGCTGAGAAGCTTCCTAGGGCTTTGCACCTACTATAGGAAATTCGTGAAGGACTTTTCTTCCATCGCAAGACCCCTACACAAGCTGACAGAGAGCAACCAAACGTTCTTGTGGACAAAAGAATGCGAGGATGCATTTAACAACTTAAAGGAGGCTTTAACATCTGCTCCAATCCTGACGTATCCTCAGCTTGACCGACCATTTATTCTCGACACCGACGCGAGTAATGAAAGTGTTGGTGCTGTTTTGTCCCAAGAAATAGACGGCCAAGAACGTGTAGTGGCATACTGGAGCAAGTGCCTGTCTAAACCGGAGAGGAATTATTGTGTCACCAGGAAAGAGTTGCTCGCCATAGTCAAAGCTGTAGAACAGTTCCATCACTATCTATACGGCAAAAAATTCCTGCTCCGCACCGATCATGCATCATTGACCTGGCTTTTAAATTTCAAGAATCCTGAGGGTCGAATAGCCAGGTGGATACAGAGACTCCAAGAATATGACATCACTATCCGTCATCGTAAGGGATCATCACACGGAAACGCCGACGCCCTGCCTAGAAGACCTTGCCAAGAAAGCTGCCGATATTGTTCCAGGGTGGAAGCGAAATACCAGCTGCTGACTCCGGTCGCAAGACAAATTACAACATCAACATCGGCTGATCGAGAACCGTGGAGTGATGATGAAGTCAGAAAAGACCAGCTGGAAGACCGCGACATTAAACCCATAATTGATTTAATGGAGTCATCAAACAGAAAACCTACCTGGCAGGACATTTCTATCTGTAGTCCTACAACCAAACAATATTGGGCACTCTGGGATTCACTTCACATTCGAAACGGCATCTTATACCGAAAATTCGAATCGGATGATGGGAAGACGTTCCGATGGCAACTTATACTTCCAAGATCCCGCATTCCTGATGTCCTTAAAGAGTTACATAGCACCCCTACTGGAGGTCACTTTGGAATAATGAAGACCTTGCAGAGAGTTCGTGAGCGCTTTTACTGGAATAATGCAAAGGATGACGTTCAAAAGTGGTGCCGATCTTGCGATGCCTGTGGAGGTCGGAAAGGACCGAGGAGACGCAGCCGAGGCAAGCTGCAACGTAACAACATAGGGGCGCCTTTTGAACGTATCGCCTTTGACATCCTGGGACCTGTGCCACGAACTGCTGATGGCAAGAAATACATACTCGTTGTCATTGATTACTTAACCAAGTGGCCTGAAGCTTATCCTATTCCTGATCAAGAGGCTGTCACAGTAACTGAGGTAATGATACAGCACTGGATTTCCAGGTTCGGAGTGCCTCTTCAGTTACATTTCGATCAGGGAAGAAATTTTGCCTCAGCAGTAATCAAAGAATTATGAAAACTACTCGGCATTGACAAAACTCAAACGACGCCATTGCATCCCCAGTCGGACGGCATGGTAGAGAGGTTCAATTGAACCATCCTTAATAATCTCTCATTAGTGTTTTCCAGAAACCAACAGGACTGGGACAAGAAATTACCACTCTTTTTACTGGCTTACCGCAGTGCTGTCCACGAGACTACCGGCTATTCTCTATCACAGATGCTCTTCGGTCGTGACCTTCGTCTGCCTTGTGATCTATTGTTTGGCCGCCCTCCGGATGCTCCTTCATCGTCTGAGGAATATATTCAAGATCTCCAGGCCCGGTTTGAAGTGATGCACAACTTTGCACGAGAGCGAGTCAACATGGCGACGGAGAAGATGAAGACCCGCTACGACACAAGAGCTACTGAACATCAGTTCCACGAAGGAGACAAGGTGTGGTTGTGGAATCCGACTCGACGGAAAGGACTTTGTCCGAAATTACAGTCACCTTGGGATGGCCCGTATACAGTCCTAAAAAGGCTGAATGACGTCGTGGTTCGGATTCGTAAGTCTTCGAACTCTAAACCTAAAGTCGTTCATTACGACAGGTTACCTCATTACTATGGCCATAGTAAGTAATGTAAATAATTGTAAATAGTATCAGACCATGTCCTTTTTGTTTTTAAATGTGTATTTGATTTGATTTGTATTTAGTATTTGATTTGCATTTAGTATTTGATTTGTATTTAGTATTTGTTTTGTATTTAGTATTTGATAGCATTTGATTTGTTTAAGTTAGTTATTGCATTTATTGTTCATGTTGTTTGATATTGTAATGTAATGTTTATGCCACAGTTGTAAGTTTAGCTTCCTGTCCAGGAATTGTACTGCCCGGGACGTGCAGTCTTTGGGAAGGGGGCAGTGTTACGAATTTGGTATTTAAAAACCTAATGTTACTTCAATTATAAATTAAATTGTTTTATTTCTCGTGCAGTGCAGCGCGTGACGAATATTAAAAGAAAGCTAAGCCGGAAAATTGAAAATACAAGAGCGCGTGCATTAAATAAATAAATATCTCTTTTTGATTTCGAGAATGTGCTGGAAAATTCTAGCGCGTGATTTTAAAATCTTATAAAAGGAGGAAAACATCTCAGTTTGTAGTAGTTGCTTAGTTTGTTGTTGTTTAGAAAACTGCCGTTGTTGATTATAGCGAATTCACGGATTAGCGTTCTTTAGCTGTTTTGAATTACGTTCTATTGTACATTTGAGTAGTTAAAAGATAACTACTGTGAGATATTGTGATACTGCATGATAATTTGAGAAAATTTAAGCATTTCTTTTGTAATAATAATAAATTTTTGTTCATTTTTCATCGGACTTGTGCATTCATTTCATAACGAACCTGTACGCACGCAACAATATTGTCCTATTTGGCTATTTACATATGTACAGGTATAGTCGATAATCAGGTGCGCAGACCTGTCTTAGTTCTCTTCTAGGAAGAATTCTTGTCTCTGATTTAGCTCTGTAATTAAATGGATCACTCCTTTCACCATGTAGAAGTCCGTTGCGAAGGAGACTAGTGGATGGTCTTGGAAGTTATCCGGGAAGTGACGGGATCATATTTCGCTTACCAGCCTGCAGTCTTTGATATAATGAAGGGCGTCTTTGAAAGTAGGCTGGAAACTTGCCGTGTCCGATTAATGCTTGGACCATGAAGAATTTGGAGCGGAGACGTCGAGTGCTAACTTTCGGAAAGAAGCGGTACGTAAGTCGTCCAGTGTTTTCTTCATGCCATCTGTCCTGCCATACATCGCATAGGTATCTTGTGATGAGACGCTTAGCTGCTTCGGTAGAAATTGGGACTTCCACGTCTATCTCTGGTCTGGAAGCTGCTGCCCTGGCATGAGCGTCCGCTTGCTCATTTCTGTGGAGCCCTGTATGGTCTCTGACCCAGCTCAAGAGAGTCCTCCGGCCTAGTGAGCTGAATATTTCTTATAGCGTGGCGGCATGTTCTGCCACTTTCCCTATTTTATTAAGCGCTTGTAATACACTCATGCTATCCGTGAAGAAGCTGATCTGTTCTGAGGGATGTGCTCCTGCCCATAGGGCTGCCGTTTTGAGGGCCTGCGACTCTGCCTGGTAAACTGTAGCATCATCTGAGAGCCTGAAAGCTTCGTTGTGTATTTCTTGACCTTGGTAGAACGCCACGAATGCCGCTCCTACTTGACTGTTTATGCGGGATCCGTCTGTAAATATCTCTAGTCCTTGTCCGGAAGGTAGGGCCTTAGACCAGGGGATCTTTCTGGGGGTTGCTGGGTGGAGTTGAGCATCGTCACGTAATCTTTCTACAGCGTCGTATTGAAGTATTCGTATGCCTTCATGAGTGGCGTCTTCTTTATAATGGAGCATCCGGTAAATCATCTTTTCCCTGTGCGCCTTCAGATCGAGAGGCAGGACTCCTGCGAGGATGTGCAAGGCTGCCGTAGAGGTGGTCGTGAATGCTGATGTTATTTTTAGCAGAGCTATCATTTGTATTTGCGCTAGCTTCGTCTGAACTCTGACGGTATCCGTCATTCATACCGGGCTGCCATACAGAATCATCCTTTCTACGGCCCGGAGGTAGATATCTTTCATAATTTTCCCTTTTAAAATCCCTCTTTCATTCATTGTACGATTTATACTGTTTATAATGATGTTCGTCTTATTCCTCAGTTCCGTTAGATGGGGAACCCAGGTTAATTTCTTATCCAGCAGGAAACCCAGATATTGTAGGGTATCTTGCCTTCGCAGTGGGATGTTATTCCACTTGATTCTAGGAGGGTTTGACTCTACTTTAGTGCCTTTCGGGAATAGTATCATCTGCGTTTTTTCCACGCTAAATTTAAGTTTATTTCTTGTACTCCATTCTGTCAGTTTGCTAAGGGTGATAGCCGCCTTCCTCTCGATGATTGTACGATTACCTCCTTTGATGATTATGATAAAATCATCCGCGTAAGCCTGGATGGTAGCGGCATCTTCAAAGTCTATCTGTGGGGCGGAGTCGGCCATTATAATCCATAAGATGGGACCGATGTTCGATCCTTGAGGCGCTCCTTTGAAGTATTCTTTGGTGATGTTAAGATCATCTCTATTGTACGTGACCTTCCTTTTCGTAAGATAGTTATCAATCAAATTATAGATATTTCTGGCGCATCTTAGCTCTTTCAATCTCTTTTTGAGACCTGGCCACCACAACTGGTTGAACGCCGAGGCGACATCCAGTGAGATGACACAAGTGTGCTGATTTTCTTGCCTATTCCTCTGGATCATGCGTTGTAGATGGTCGACAGCATCGACCGTACTCTTTCATTTTCGAAACTCGAACTGTTTATCGTTTAAAAGGTTGTTCTTTTCTAGGTGGTAAGTGAGTCTCTGCGTGACCAGCTTATCCAGCACCTTACCCCAAGCCGAGAGCAGGCATATGGGTCTATAAGCATTAGGTTTTCTCCTGTCCTTTTCGTCTTTTGGGAAAAGTACTAGTTCAGCGTTTTTCCAGGAGTCGGGAAAGTAGCCGTGGTCTAGGCAGCTATTAATTAGTTTGCAGAAGCTGTCTTCATTCGCGATTCTTAGTTCTTCTACTGCGTTGATTGTTAAGTGGTCCAACCCTGGGGCTTTCTTCTTCATTCCTTCCACCATCCTCTTGATTTCCTCCTTTGTAAATGGGAGGTCATCAATTGTATCGGGCGGGATCTTGGAGTCACTTCGGATCTGAGCGTGGTGTGCATCGTCGTCATTTTGATTGTCGTCTGGAAAGTGATGTTTTATAATCACTTCAATCGCTTCTGCTATTGTTCTAGTCATCGTTCCGTCTTCTTTTTAAATTGCACTTATTTGGAGCGGACCCGTTCGCTTATTCTTGATCATCTCAAAATAAGTACCGAATGGGGTGTTCGTAGTAATACTTTCCCAGTAGTCGTTCCAGTATTTCCTTTTCTCCTTATACAGCATCTTTTTATATTTCGCTGCATAGATTTTGTACTTTTGTTTCTAGTACGGTCTATCTTCGGACGGTGCTTTCTGGAATCTCTTCCGGAGAGCGCGTACTAGTTTTCTCATCTGACCTATTTCTGGAGACCACCATGGGGTGTATCTTTTCCTGAGGGTTCCGGAATTTCTGTCTCGTCTGGTATTTTCGTATACGTCATGGACCAGCCTAGTGGCTTGACTTATGTGTTCGTCAATATCTTCTGGAGTCTGGATATCCTTAAGTCTATAATTGCGCATAATTTCTTGTTTGAAGTTCAACCAGTCAGTTTTCTCTACATGACTTTTGTTTATGGGAAGTGTGCCTATAAACACTTCAAAGTATATGCTGTTGTGGTTACTGCCATTTTCATCGTCGTCTATTTTCCAGTTTTGTAAATGGATGTTGTCATTTATTTGCTTGATTAGGGTAAGATCGACCCATGAATTTCCCCTTGCTCCTGCAAAGGTTGGCGTTGTTTGGTCGTCATTTATCACCGTTAGTCCTGTCGCTGCTAAGAACTCGCAGACTTTTGTACCTCTTGGGTCTGCTGGAGTCGGACTCCAAATAGTATGCTTCGCGTTTAGATCACCGCATACTATCGTGGTGATCGGATGATCCATAATTATTTTTTGCATTGTTGCTAGTATCTCATTCATTTCTTGAGAGGGCGGGCAGTATGCTGAAATCATCAAGAATGAAACCTCTGTCTCTATTCTGAGAGCTACTATCAGGGGATCGCTGTACATCTGACAGACTGGGATTTTGTTGTCTTTATTATTATTGCGGCTTTGGCATTTCTCTCGTGATAGTATTTTCTGTAAACTATTGGTAGTCCGTACATCTTATTTTTCACGATGTACGGTTCTTGCACGCATGCTATTTTAATTCTACCTTTTTGTGCTAAATTTATCATTTTTTCCGTTGCACTCCTGGAGTGCTGTAGATTTAATTGTAGGATTTCACAGTCCATAGTTGGTTCTGCTTATGACTTTATTTAACTCTCTTTCATAGCATGGGCATTTTATACTTCGGGTATCGTGGTTCGGATTAAAACCTGCATTGAATTTGTTATTTGCCACCGCGCAGTTTATGCATCTTTTCTCTTTTGCTTGACATTCCTTCATTTCATGGTCGTGGTCTCCGCAGCCTGCACAGACCTTTTGACTCGTGCAATTCTTCGTACCATGGTTGAATCCCAAGCATTTAGCACAACGGGATACTTTGAGGTATTCCTTGACTCTTAATCGTGACCATTTGATGTTCACTTTCTCCATTGTTGTCATCGTCTGGAATGTTGCTGGGTCTACTGATAATACCCAGTGTTGGCCGTATTTAGCTCTTATGGGGAAAAGAGTTTCCATTTCTCCATTTTCCAATTTCTCGTTTTGTTTCCTAATTAGTTTCACCACGTCATCTTTCTCGATTTCGGAATTCACATTATAGATGATAACTCGGGGATTCCATTTAGTTGGAATTCTGGTCTCCATGTTATCTTTTGTTTTCCTGTTTTCTTTGATGGCGTCCTCTAGGATAGCGAGGTCGTCTTTGTTAGGTACTTCTATGAGCAGGCCCCCTTTGTTTATCTTCTTGACTCTCTTGATCCCTATCTTTAGTTTAGTCGGGTTAATAGACTGCACTAACTTTTGTTTTAGTTCATCTGAGGTACATTCTTTGTCCTTAGTGGGATAAACTAACAGGACATGCTCCTGACCTTCCTCTCTCTTTCTTGAGACTGGTCTTTTTGTCTCCTGTCTATTCTTGTTTCTCGATCTGGATCTTTTCCTGGCAACCTCGGCAAAAGTCTTTTTCTCTACGGTGATCAGTCCTTGTTCGTAATCTTCCAAGTGCTGCGTCTGTTCCAGCTGTCCTTCCAGTTGCGCTATTTTTAGATTCTGCTTAGTCACTAGATCTAACAATCCTACAAACTCGTCTCTGATTTTATTAACTAGCTTTCTAGGAATGGCCTCTTTGGCTAACAGTCCTTCTAGATTTATCAAACACTCATGTGCTTTCTTCATTGTTGACAGATTCACCGGATCAACTGCGTGCTCTTCTGAGCTCGTGTGTCCTATCTGTTCGTGTGTCCTATCTGTTTTTGGAGCTTTGACTGACAAATCATCGTTGTCAGGACCTTCTGGTCTACTCTGCTTCGTGTGTTGTTCCTTTTCCAACAGCCCTCCGCTGTTCGATTCTTGATTCTCTGATAGCCCTGCGCTATCCGGATCCTCAGATCTCTTAGAATCTTTGGAACGCTTGCCTGCCACCGTACTTTGTGCTTATACTGCGTACATGGGGTGTAGGGATTGTGTCCTATCTTCCTATGGGACTACCACATGAACCGTTAGGGGTTCGACTTACGTGGTAGCTGCCGTTCACAGAACCGGTACCCTGGGGTTCTCAACGGAACTGCTACTTAGCGGGTGGAGTTGCTTTAGACCCTCTTGCGAGGGAGCCCCCAGACCACGACAAGGTCCAACTCCACACGGGATGCGACCAGCAAATGACCGCTAGTTGACCACGTTTAAACTCAGATAGTACTGGACGGCACCCGACGTTCTTTCTGAGATGGGCCAACTAACTCGCTCTGATTTTCACAAGGCTCTCGCGCATGCAAAAGACAAAAGACTACTGGTTTAATCGCATTCCCCCTGGGGCTGTATACTATAAAAAGTTCAAACACAGGCTATCACTGTGAAGACAGCTTCACTGCAAAGCACCAGAGTACAGCTCCCGACTCTGCTTGGTCGTTCTCGGAACTCCATGTATTCTCTAGACACTTCCCGCTACAACTCGCAATGCAGTCGACGATACACAAGAGTATAGCTCTCGACTCAGCACAGTCTAAGACTCAGCACTCGACTACCAACTCGGCGCTAGACTTCGAGACACTGGCTCAATGACTGACTATCAGTTCGATAGACGAGGCACAGTCTAACTGACTGCGGACCAGTAGGGTTTATATAGCTTTCGGCTTGTGTTCGAGAACATTCTGGGCTAAACCGCTAAGAATTCGTTCCAGAAGGTTCTCCAACCGTCTATGGCATATCGTTAATTTTGTCGCCAAATATTGTCAAATTTATGGCAACCCTAAAACTGCTTTGCGGGGAAGCTATCTTACCACGTCTGTACATTTCGTAACAATATTTAATAAATAAAGGTAACACATAAAACCTTAAAAAAGCTTCTTTATTTGCAATATAAAAATCTGAAAGCCTTTAGATTTTTTATTTTATTTTTTATATAATTTATTTATTATTTTATTATTTTTTATTTATTTTATTTATTTTTTTAGACGGTAATAAAATTTATTTTGTAATAAACAACGAGTTTTTGGATATACTCCTCGCAGAACTCTGTCTCTGAGGATCATACCCAGTTATTTAATTTTATTTTCACTTTTTCATGACAGTTTTGTTTTATTTCTCCATGACATATGCTCAAATATCTTGTCTGCAGAAATTTCAACTACCTGCACCAAATCATCTTCTTACAGATGGTGTGATTCGTCATAGACGTTTTGAAATAATCTCATCCCTTTCCGAGCTGTACTATTACTCACTATATTACCACCAAACCAGTCACATATCTTGAGATGAATAATTGTAGTTTTCATGTTTCTTACTATTATCATTTGGATGACAGACCGTATTTTATAGTTGGATGGTCACTACAATTTCTTAAACATTTTAATGTCACCCTGCGATGCATACAGACTGAAACCATGAAGGCAAGTGGCGTCCGATTCTCTGCGAAGAATGCCAAGAACATGAGTACGTATTCATACTTCCTACGCGTTGAAAGTTCAAAAGATATTCGCAAAACGGACCTTACTACGTGCTAAAACATATAAAAACAAATACCGTAGATATCCTATACTCTACAGAATAGTATGAAGCGTACTAACAACTAAATTTCATTACTGTAGCTTTCTGGGTGGATAGAACACAGATTACAGAGTCAAGACCTAATACTTAGTGTCTAATTTCCATTCATTAGAAACCTCTTTGCATTGTCAAATGTGCTCTCAATTAAGTTAAGATCCATTAGCCGTTTCTGTTGCGTTGACGCAACGGTCAAAATAAATTCTTATAGAAATATAACTACCTAAGATATTTTATAACAGCAGATGATTTTGTGTAGGGAATATTATTAAGATTATTTCTGTAAAAAATATTTGCCTTCAACAATCATTTTGTTTATAATAATTAATTAAATACTTTGAACAAAATTTACGCCGAATTTTCGACCGGGTATTTTCGTTAAAATATTTAACGAAAGAATCTCCGTCTTTATGAGTAATCTATTTTTAGTTAAGGTCACCGTTTATCAGACCATTACATCAATGAGATGTTTATATTTGTGTTGCGAAGGAAGGGAAAACAGGTGTTGCGCTGATGCAACGTCAGCAGAAAAAGGGTAATCTCCTTTTATATTCATTCCTTTTGATGTTTTGGTTCATTTTCTGGCTGCTTTAAAGTGCCTAGAACGAGGTGTCTTACATTATAAGAACCCTTCAAAGATTTTTTGATGAAGAAACAGGTGATGATAATGTTAATAATGACCAGAATGAAACTGATATTGTTGTTCCCCCAGAAATTGCAGAAGCTAGCGATGAAGAAGAAGGAAATGACAATGTTTTAAATAATGATAATGATATTTTTCCAAATGATGCTGCTGAAGTAAGTTTCAGCCTTCTAAAAGCAGTGGTAGTCATACGAAAAAGTTAAAAAAGTAGAAAACTGAAAACTTGAAATGGAGAAAAAAAGGAACCGTCAGTTATGTCTCAGGAAGAAAATGAAGAAAGAGATAAAAGAGAAACTATAAAAGACAAAATACAAGGTAAAACTAGTGCAGAGATTTTCGATTTTCTTTTGTTTCAGACCTTTACTTTCTTCTCATTGAACAGACAAATATATACGCTCATCAAAAAAATCGAATTTATTGCATCTGAAGCCTATATGAGAAGATTTATTGAAATATTATTGCTTACGGGATATCATTCTTTACCTCAAGAACAAATGCAGTCGTCTCTTGATAAGGATATTTCTGTGCCTAGTGTACGAGAATCGATGTCACGTTTGCAGTTCAGGAATATGAAGCAGAATTTGCATTTAGCTGACAATAGTCAAATTGACAACACTGATAAATTATATAAGGTGAGACCGTATCTTAACTTAAGAAGAAATTCCAACAATTTGGTATATTTTCCCACGATCTAAGTATTGATGATCAAATGATTCCTTATCGAGGCAAACATTTAGCAAAGATGTTTTTAAAAGTGAAACCTATAAGATATGGATACAAAGCATGGACATTGGCGTCATCTGATGGATATGTGTTTGATTTCGATATTTATTCAGGTAAGTCGACAGCTCCAAAATTGCTCAAAAATATGAAGAATTTGGGCTTGGAGGAAGTGTCGTGATAATTTTGCTCAATGTTGTTGAAACTCGCACCAACCATGCTATTTATTTTGATAACTTTTTACATCGTTTCAGCTTCTCTGTCATCTAAAAAATAGAAGTTTCAGTGCTACAGGAACAATTCAGGAAAGCCGCATACAAATGTGCCCTCTAGAAACTGTGAAATGTGTCCGTAAGAAAGATAGGGGTTATTATGATTTCCAGTATGAAGAGAAAAACAAAATAATTTTTGTCCGATGAAACGACAACTCGGTTGTAACTATTGGTTCAATATTTGAAAACATTCAGCCCATAAAAAATGTTTCCCGTTGCTCAAAAACTCAAAGGAAGAAAGGTTTTTATATTTCAGGCTCATCTTAGTGAACAATACAATGCCAAAATGGGGGTGGAATCGATTTACGTGACAATTTAGTAGCCAATTACAGAATAAGAGTTCGTGGAAAAAAATGCTGGCGGCCAATTGTTCAATTCTAATTACATTGATGTAGCTTTAATAAATTCATGGAAAATATCACGACTTTCTACTACTGTAAATAAAAAGGCTTTTTTTCAATTTCAGACGTGAGATTGCATTATTTTTTTTTTTTGCAAACTCCTATTGAGAGTGCAGAATTAGCCAAAACAGATCAGCAACAGAAAGACCTAGTAAGTTCAGCATTCAAAAATAATTGCATGGAGATGGTAGGCATTTTATCGTAACGTCCGATGATAACAAAAGACTTCGTTGTAAAGATTACCATAGCCAGATTGTTTTTATATGCAAAGTACGTAATGTAGCCTTACACCATGATTGTACTGAAGCTTTTATCTTTCAATTGAAATAATCTGCATTTGTAAAAAAATATAATGTATATTTTAATATTAAATTAATTCCAAGTAAAGTGATTTGTAGATTTATAAAACGCTATACAGCTAAAAGGTAATCTAGTGATCCACTCAAAGGAAACATCGCACGAGTACAATCCTACTCACAAAACATCCGTAGTCTTAGCGCAAACGCAACACTCCCTTTTTCCGAGGGTAGAAGCATTTTTTTTTAGTTTTAATGGAAATTTATGTTATAAATGCTTAATTTAATATTTGTTAATATTTTCATGGGAGAAGAATCATTCCTTGCCGTTTTGGCAGTTAATGGGTTAAGATGACGTAACACTGGATTCCAGGCACTACTCCAGACGCCAACTCTGCTGCATCATAGTTTGCAAATTCGTAGACCTGAGATTTGTTAGAGGTTTTAAACAATTTGTTTATTTTTTCGCAAGTTAAGAAAATCTCAACTATTGAATAATATATTACTTAAATTAAATCACAAGTTATAATTCAAATAAGCCTTTAAAAAAAGTCTCAGTGGCGCAACAGACCTAGTGGCCCACGGCCTGTAGTGCCCTTTTTCTGCTTTCTTGACCTTTGGGTCCCGGAGTGCATCAGCATATGCCCTGGGCAAGTGATTAGCTTGTCGCAGTACCCCAGGTGTTTAGTCCCCAATCGAACATGGTACTCATTTTGAGGGATGAAAGGCTGAGTCAACCTGGCCTGTGGTGCAGCTGCGCGAACGCGCTATCCACTTCGCCACCGGGCGATCAAATAAGCCTTTAGTTACACTTAATTTAACTCTATTGTGAATTTTTTATTTTTGCGGGAATGAAATTCACTTTGATACTTACATATGATAGACTGTGAGGTTTGAAGACAATCTGACATGTCAAGAAATTGAGTAAAGAACTACAGTGTTACAGTTAAAAGTGCATACTTTTGTAAAGAGTAGTGAAGAAAAAAGTTCAGTAGAATTTGAAACAAAACTGGATGCCTTTTAAGGAATTAAAAGTATCAGTACACTTCATTGTTTTCACTTTCATTATTTAATTTTAGGAAAAATCATATTAAATACAAGAAAATCTTTACCTATTCAAAGCATACGTTATTTGAGTAATGAATGATACTGCTCAAAACCCATTTAAGAGTTGACGTCACTTTTTTTATCAATATTCAAAAGAGTGATAAGATAAAAATTCATCATGTGGTAAATATTAATATCTGTTCAAAGAGTTGATAAAATCTGATTAATGAATTTATGATCCTCACCATTTGCGACGATGAAAAATATGACAGAACTCATTACGATTATCGTAGATGCTTTAAATTTGATATTGGGAATTCTTTTGATTTTGAATTTGTGGATCTAATTTTGTAATAATCATGAGAATTTCAAGGAAAGATTTTTGTGTTGTTTAACGTATCTTACTTGTGAGTACCAAACTGCATTTGTTAAGTTATAAAATTCTAACTGCTGATGTTAAATATTAAAATAATTTCGTTTATTCTTTGCAAATTTATTCACTATATTAAGGCCAAAAACAGCTCTTTCAAAAGAGATTTATAACTATTTATTTACAGTATTTTAAACTGAAATGTAAAATACATGCAGAAGTGAAACTGGGCAGTATAAAATTTGATCAAGTAAGCTGATTAAGTGGACTTTTTCGGGTGTTTCCTATAATGTGAATTCTGAGAAGAATTGTTTTCATCTAATGTGATTACGTCTCATTTCCCCTTAACCAACCAAAAAGGTATTCCGTTCTTGTCAGATAGCCTATTATGTCTCTCCTTAAATCAATCAACCAAAGGAAATTCAAAATTACAATAAATAAATAAATAAATATTTGATTAATTGCTTTGTTGATTAATATATAAAGGCAAAAAATTCGGGGGCTGTCTGCTAAAGGAAGGAATGTTTTCGTGGATAAAGTTTTAAGGGAAACTGAAGTCTTTGGAATTATCATTATTCGGAAGCCTTTTCCACTTCGCCACTGGCGACCCAATCTTGCATTGATGAAATTTAGAAAAGTGTTAAATAAAATATGCTTGTTTCTCGAAGAGGAAGAATATTATAAATCTCTTAGAATATGTAATTATTTTAAAATTAGTATCAATTTAGAATTTTGTGTGTTATAGATGCAATGTATTTATTTGAATTTAATCAGCTTTATGTTCTTTTTACTTTCTTGTACGAATTAAGAGAAGTATTATAATCGCGAAAAATTTAAGGTATAATATTGCAACGAAAATATCCATTCTGGACGCCCTCGAATATATTTGAATAATATTTTGCGTGACATCTGTATGTACTCACATAATAAAGGACTCCTTTTTCCAAAACGGATTATTGAATGGGTTTTAAATGTATTCAGAAGAGATTTTTTCATGACGTCTGTACGTGTCGAGCAGCCATAGAACGTTGAAATTCTGTATATGGGACTGCTATAACATGTAAGTGCACATCTTCTTTCATTGCAAACGGCCTTACCAAATACATAAGCATACACATACATACACACACGTATATACACTCATGTCCATAAATTAAGGATAATTCGGAGTCACGTGGAAATCGAACTCTAAAATAAATATATCACTTGTAAAATCACTACACACATCTTCAAGAATCATATGCAAATTTCAAGAAGTAACCAGATGACACCGATGGTCACAATGACTAGAGTATAAGAGAGTGATATATAAGGAATACAGGCAAAGAAGTAAAATTGTTCGCAGGCGCTTTATAAGGATTTCAGTGCAATAAGCGAATAGTTATGACACAAAGGACGCATTTGGATGATTTTTTACGTGGTAGAATTATCGGCCGTCTGGAATGTGGGCGTACCCAACTGGAAGTATCAGACGAACTTGGAATTGCCCAGAGTGTCATCTCCAGGCTTTGGCAACGATTCCAAGATGATGGTAATGTGAGTAGACGTTACAGCACAAATCGCCACACTGTTACAACGCCGAATGAGGACCGGTATTTGGCAGTTACTGCCAAAAGAAACAGGCGGAGCACAGCCTCAGACCTGTCTCGTCAAGCTCCCTTCAACCACTGGTATGACAATTTCAAGGCAGACCGTGCACAGACGCTTATGGCAGATTGGTATATATGCTCGTAGACCTGTCAGATGCGTTCCACTTACTGCAACTCACTGTCGCCTGCGGTTAGCCTGGAGTAGATCAAGGATCAAGGAAGTTCGTGTTACGGAGTTCTTAGGCATAAACGCCTTTACCTCCACATCATCTGAAGAATAAAATGTCATCATCAAAAGAGGGAATTTTCTAATAAGGTAAAAATTTTGTTAAGCCGAAAAAAGCTTTTAAGAATAAGTGCCTTCACACTGAAAACAAATATAAAAACTCAGAAGGTCTAATTTTGCGCCAAAATAAGAGCCAGAATAAATTAGATAGGGGCAGTCATCTTAAACAAAATTTTTGCTAAAGACTAGAAAATAAAAGCAGGTGTTTCCTTGATACTTGATCTTTCTTTGCGAACGTCAACTTCGCGGAGGGGAAAGGACGGGGGGACGCTCTTACGCGTCGAAAAAGTTGCTGTAAGCTTTTAAGAATAAGTGCCTTCACACTGAAAACAAATATAAAAACTCAGAAGGTCTAATTTTGCGCCAAAATAAGAGCCAGAATAAATTAGATAGGGGCAGTCATCTTAAACAAAATTTTTGCTAAAGACTAGAAAATAAAAGCAGGTGTTTCCTTGATACTTGATCTTTCTTTGCGAACGTCAACTTCGCGGAGGGGAAAGGACGGGGGGACGCTCTTACGCGTCGAAAAAGTTGCTGTGTCAGTTGGTCAGCTGACGGAGGGAGCAGTTTCGTTTCCGCCCGCTATTCAGTGCGGTCTTTAAGGCCAAATGATTGACACCTCTTAAGGGGGTGCTAAAAGCAAGTAAAAGCCCTAGAAGGGCTGAAAGAGCTATTTTGAAGTAGAGAAATAGTCAATTGACTTTAGATTTAAAAATTAGGTTCAGTCGCCTGCGACTGTAAAGCTTCTTAAAGAAGCAGGAGGTATTCCTCCGGTCAATGACTTAAGCATTCAAGACTCGAGAGGCGGGAAGGGGAAGGAACGAGAAGTAATTATTCACATGCATGTCAGTGTGAGCATACCTTGCCCGTTTAAATGGGTTTGCAGCATAATCCGGGTTGAGAACCGATCTCGGTCTCTTCCTAGATGAGGCGACTGCAGGATCATATACAGGTAGCATATGCAGCACAGGATTTGCAACATGTTGAATATTTTTGAAAAAGTTTTCCGAAAGTCGCTGTATAAAGCGATTAATGGGCATAATTTTGAGATCATTATGAATCTCTTCGTTCCTTATATACCACGGAGCTTTGAGTATTTGCCGAAGCAATTTAGAATGAAAAGTTTGGACATGTTTTCTGTTAGTCAGTGCTGATGGGCCCCAAATGGGGCATGCATAAGTCAGAACAGGCCTTATAGCACTTGTAGAGCAAAATCTTGTTGTCAATTGACAGGTCGCTATTTAAAGCGAAGAAGGGGCGCAGATTGGATTTGACAGCCGTCGCATTTGCAATGATTTTTTGAATGTGAGGTTGCCAAGTTAATTTTGAATCAAGTAATACACCAAGATATTTATATGAAGAAACCCAGGGAATAGGTTCACCGAAGAGAATTAAGTTATCTAAACGGGGGATATTTCTTCGGATGAACAGAGTAGCAGCACATTTTGCGACATTGATTTTGATTTTATACAAACCGAGCCAGAGTTCTAAGGCTGAAAGGTAACTCTGTAGTGTAGAGATTACCGTGAAGGTGTTGGAATGTTGTGCGATGATGGCTGTATCGTCCGCAGCATGCATTGTGGACACCGCAACAGTGGGCTTGTGTGATGTTTTCCGACGAGTCCAGGTTTAGCTTGCAGTCTGATTCTCGCCGAACTTTCATATGGAGATCTCCAGGTACCCGTTACCACCAAGAAAACATCATTAAACGACACCGTTATTGTAGTGCACGAGTGCTCGTTTGGGGTGGAATTATTCTGGGTTCCAGAACTGACCTGCATGTTCAAATTGGAACCATGACAAGCCAAATCTATCGGAACGTCATTCTGGAACAACATGTAAGTTTGTTTCGGGGCGCCATGGGCGCACAATTTGTGTTTATGGATGACAACGCCCGTCCTCACCGTGCAAACATCGTAAGCGAATGCTTTCAATCGGAGGATATCACCCATATGGACTGGCCAGCCTTCTCATCGGACTTGAATCCAGTAGAGCATGTGTGGGACATACTTGGCCGACGAGTTGCAGCCCGTCAACCTCCTCCTGCATGTCTACCGGAACTTCGGAGAGCATTCCTTTTTGAGTGGTGTAATATCCCCCAAGATCAGATTGATAATTTGATACTCAGCATGCCTAGGCGTAGTACGGACTGTATTGCATCGTCTGGGAGACATACAATGTATTAACAATCATACCAACCATGTAATATTGGTTTTTTGTAAAGAGGTATTTTTTTTTTTTTGTGATTTGCTCCAGGGAGAAAAAATCGCTAATTTTTTTTTAATAATATCAAACATATAGCATCTTTCTTTGCTCTTTGCCTTTTGTTTAATAAATAAGCTTTACAAATAAGTCAAATTTGTTTTGCTTCTAACTCTTCCTTTGCCTGATTTTGCATTATCCTTAATTTATGGACATGAGTGTATATGTGCCTATACATATGTTTCCAACCTGTTATCCGGCTCGGTGAGCTGAATGATTTTATTGTTAGATATTGGTAAATAGTGCATTTTTTGCTTTAAAAGATGGTTAAATTATGTTTTGGTTAAAGGATGGTTAAATTATGTTTGGTTTGGTTTTTATGCCTTTAATAAATCTGCATGGAACAATTGTAGAATTATAAATAATTTAAAAGTGGCGCTAGGTCCAACGAGATAGCCATTTGTTTACATTTAAAATCTCAGTGCAATAGTGAATTAACTTCAGTGTCGTTTTGCCCAGTGAGACCCAAACTTGACTTTCAGTTTAGTGTTCACTGATTAACGGTCTCATTGCATTCAGCTGAACTGCTTGTTTTAGGGTAGAAACGTTAATTTTAAGTGTAAAAAAATATTTTTAAAACTGTTTTTAACTATAGTTGGTGTTTTAAGTTTTTCTGTATTTTAAAATTTTTAGTGAAGATACTTTGAATGTTTATATATTTTTGTCTTGCCGTGAAACGAGAACTGAATTCATTGAATCAGAAATATATCTGTGAAGTGCAGAAAAGTGTGTATAATTTTATAGACCTTATTTGGAAGTCACGTTGTGTTCACATCAGGTATTTTGATTATAACATGATTCATGGCACTGTGGCATTATAATTTAGTTTCACTAGTCAATTAAAATTAAATTTATATTCTTCCTATACAACGGAATTCGTCAACGCAGGATTTGAGCGGTAAATAGTTTACCGCTCAAACTTAAAGGATTTAAAGTTCTTCATTTAAAAGTTTGAGACATTTAAGGTTTAAGACATTTCTCCTTTAGCAGACAGCCCCCATGTTGTTTGCCTTTATACATTAATTAACCAATTATTCAAATATTTAATTTTTCATGATTACCGCTTAACTTCATTTTAAAGGATTTGAGTTAAGGAAAAAGTTCATAATGAGGGTGTTGGACGAAAATTTGGCTGTTATCCGTTGCAAACGCCGCTGTTAGAAGGAATTAGAATCTCAGAAATGTTTAATTTGGAGGTAAATTAAGATTTGCTCTAACTTTTAGTTGCGGACCGGTAAGTTATACCCTTCAAGAGAAAATACATAGCTTTATAAATAAATATTAAGTTATATACTTTATTCAGTAGCAATTTAGGCGACTAATAATTTCATTTTGTAATTTTTAAATTGTCTCTTTTAAGTAGTAGTAGCCATGGGGATAGCTCCTGACCACGTGTACCAAACAGGATTTTTAGCTATCTCCACGAAATATATCTGTTAACTATCAAACCGCAACTAAGCGTAGATAGGCAGTTCAGATCATGTTTGTATAGCTAAATTTAAAACATTTTGCATGTGAAAATTAAACAATGCATAGTAGCTGAAAATGTTTTGTATTTATATTTATTTGTATAAGCTATAAGGTATTTCTCCCACTTTCCTAGCGTCATTCGTGGTGTAGTGGTTCTGCACTGTGGGACGGTATTCCAGATGTCCGCAGTTCGATTCCTGGCGAAGGCGTTTGCTATTTTTCATCTTGTCTGCTTTCAAAAAAAAAAATACCTAATGTCTCTACAAAGCTATGCAAATATACGTGCATTATACATGATTCTATCAATATTATATCAAAGACGGTTATACATTATTTACTCCTATAACATGATTATACAAATTACATTGCTGTAGCATTTAGTTATACACAATTTTAAAGAACTTAGCTGCTAAGAAATGCACAATAATCTTTTATTTCCAAATATAGTTTGCTTTATAGCACGAAAATATTTACTTAGTAAGTCAGTGGTTCGAGTCCTGGCGAGAACATTGCTCATTTTTCCTCTCTGCTGCTTTAAAAAAATACCTAATGTCTCCACATGTTAATTAATTAAATTTAAAATTAAAGAACTAAAGAACTGAAAATTAAATTTGAAAATTACTAAATTAAATTTGTTTAAATTTGAAAGATTAATCCTGAAAGATTTTAATCTTAATTATCTATTTGTTTTTGTGTTCTTTCGCCATTTGCTTTGAATATCAATGATACTTGCAACATAGCCTTTAAGTAGCACTGAGAGGTTGACTTAAAAATGAGAATAGTTAGAAATAGCTTTCTACAATTTTTACAGCATTTAATTTATTCAAAATTTGCGATTTAGTTAAGCGGAAAACGATTTAATTAAACTGAATCTTCTTTTAATTTATCTTCATTTAAGTGAATCAAATGCAAAAGTATTAAAAAAAAAAACTATTCTTAAGACTTTCTTCAACTATTGCTTTTAAATAGCTTAGTTTGTTCCCCTGTAACAATGAGAGTAAATATGAAAGAATAATGTTTTACTTCCTACCCAGTGCCAGCCGACTCGTATGTTATTTTAAAACATATTATTTTGATACTGTGAAAAATAGATCGCTGATAACATTATCTGTGGGATAAACGTAATGTGATGTGGAATAAACGTAAGATATTTATTTGTGTGAATTATTCGAGGGAGACCCAATCCACCTTGTCCCAGCGGGACCATATGATTAAAAATAGGTCAACCCTCCTCCAATATCTATTTGTGTTTGTGCTCTTTCGCAATTTTGCTTAGCTATCAATTATAGCTCGCATCATAGTCTTTACGTAACACTGAGAAGTAGAATTACAAGTGCGAATAGTTACAAATAGCTCTGTAGAGTTTTTACAGGATATAATGTATTCAAAATCTGAGATTTATACAAGTGGAAGATATCTCAAAATCACTAAAAACATTTAAAGGAAAGAATTCAAAAACAAGTTACTGTTTAAAAATATTTTAGTTTTAAAAGTTTGCAGAGCTGTTTCGGTTTCTAACTACTCCCTTAAAATAGTTTACATTTTGAAAGAATATATTTTTTCTATTCGTAGAACAAAATGAAATTAATTAAATTAATCAAAGTGACGAAACAGCAAATGCCATATCCTAAAGCTCAGAATGATGACAAAGCTGCACACATAGGAAATTAATTTTAACAATGTTTAAATGTTATTTTGCAGCATTTCATTCCTTAATTAACTTAATCTTGGTCTCTAATGAGAGTGTCAGGTGGCTATCGTCCAGTCTTTTAAAGTAATACAACTCAGAAGAAGATTTTAATAAACTTTTTATTAAAAGCTTAACAAATGCACAGCTTTTGATTACAGAAAAATCTCCAATGCTTGCGGGAATTACACCAAAACAAAACATAATTTAAAATTCATGCTAATTTAACGCTGGAGATTCACAGCGTCTCTTAAGCATTGGCTATGCGAACAAACTAGACTAGCCAAAGACTAACGCTGGTATAAAGTAAATCGTAGGACTGGGAAAGGAAATATTACAACGAAGTCCCTGCCAAAGCTCTGTCTGTAACTTTCAGCGTTCTTATATATATATGTACTTAATTTGCATCTGTGTAACGGCTAACGAAATGTTGTGGTGATAGAATTGATCAGTTAATAAAACAATAGGTTGATTAATATAAACCTTACAGTTTTATTGCTTTAGTTGTAGCAAAACAACAAGCATATTACTTAAACGTAATTTTGATTATAAGAAAAAAGGTCCATTTTTATTTATATATTTCTTAAATTTAAATGTATGAAATGTAGAATCTCATACATTATTTGTGTTGTGCATCCGCGACAACAGAAATGAGACAAATGTTGGAATATAAAGTGATACGTTTATTTTAGCATCCATCTCCCAAGCGTCCCTCCTGTACCTCGAGGAGAAGCCCTTTTTATAGACATGTGTGCGTCATGGTGCTCATCCAATCAGCGATATTAATTGAAATCACGAGGTGACTCTTTCTTATCATAAGGAGTGTTCTTAAGGACTTAATGTAATATGACAGATTTATGAGTTTGGTGATTTGGAGGGCGAAAACAAGCTAATATAATTTATAATAAAGAAAGGATTTCGCCAAAATTTAGGAACAGGGATACAGTTTAGGTAGAGAATCGCCAACACATTATCAAGCAATATGATTAGGACTTAGTTTAATCAATTGATTTAAAAATATCATTACATGTATGTAGGCTTATTTTTGTAATAAGCTGTAGAGACATTAGGTTATTTTGAAACAGGAGACATGAAAAATGTGCAATATCCTCATGGGAACTCGAAACTTGGACCTCTTGAAGAGGCGCTCACCGTGCTGACCATTGCAGCACGAAGGCACGCCATGAAGATGGGAGAAATGCCTTATGCACTTCCCCTTTTAATCGCCAAATACTGGTGATGGAGATTTCGTCATCCACCAACTTTTTACTTCGGTAGCCACTGTACAGACATTAGGATATTTCGAAGCAGGAGACATGAAAAATGTACATTGCCCTCGCCGGGACTCGAACCTCGGACCTCTCGAATACTCGCCAAGAGTACATTACATCACGAAGGCATGCAAAGAATGCGAGAGAAACACCTTATAAAGGTATTGAAAATAAAAATTACCTAATAGGTTATTTAATTACTCTCCTAAGAAAAAGTTTACAATTTATCGCAGCGGGTAATGATTTTGAAATTTTAAGTTACTGTAACGGGTGCTCTCTATATATATTGCTCTTTCTATATATATGAAGTTTCTCTCTATGTATATTTAGCTCTTTCTCTATATATTTCTCTCTCTCTGTCTATATCTATCTATCTATATATATATATATATGTACATTATGTACAATATGTATATATACATTATGTACAATATATATATATATATATATATATATATATACATTGTACATATCGTGTATATATATATATATATAGACGATATATATATATATATACACGAAGTTTTCTCTCTATATATACAGATATGAAGCAAACAACCAATAATTGCTAAGTTCAATGTGTCATTAAAGTAGAAGTTTTACTTTAATACTTAAATAGAAAGCTAATGTCGGTTTTCGGAGATCTCATCGCATCATCAACAATACAGTTCTGAATTTCAAATGTAAATGAAAAACATTCGAACCGATTGCTGGCTTTGGATAACCCAAGAGTTAAGAGTAAATAGTAGACTGAGGAAAAGATTCCTTGATTAATATCCCATTAAGAGAAGAACTATATACTTGAAACTAATTAGAAATCCTTACTTTTGATTCAATAATATAAGCCTTCTGTACTTACTGAGGGGAAAGGTTTCAAGAAGAATACTTTGATTGTAAGTATTTTTTTAAGTCTACAGTTTTATTGGAATCATAAGAACTCAAATCAACTTTGTTTTTTAACTTATTCCAGCAACAGCAATTCGGAATACTGCAATTTGTGAATGTTTATATTTTAGCTTTATCCTAAAAAGATTTAAATTCTTCGGTTTTAGTTTTTTGCTTTTGAGTGCAATAAGTTTTTGTTAATATTTTTATTAGTTTATTCCTAGACGTTTATCAGGCGTGTCATATTCATTTTTCAGACCGCGTACGTAAGAAATGTGGAAAAAGAAGGTAAGTAACTTGATATTTAATAAATAAAGGTAACACACAAAAGTTACATAAACGCCCATTTGGACGTAATTTAAAATCTGAAATCTTTCAGATTTTTTTTCTATTTTTATGTATTTTTGCCTTTTAGCGAAGTGAGAACGTAATTGATTGGAGGAGAAATATATCTCTAATGAAATTCAAGGAAAGACGTTTAAACTAAGTGCAGCAAAAACTATGTATAGTTTAATAGTCCGTACGAGGCAATCATATGCGGTCCGCAAGAGATTTTTTATTTTATGCTTCTATGCCTAGTTAGAGAGAGTTTTTAATTTTCTAGTTAAAAAACATACTTTTTCAAGACTTCTAAGCAGTATTTTCATTTCAATGCTCAGCTTTAAAAATAATTTCTTTCATGTTTGATTCCTTTTCACGTGAAAATGTTTTGCTTGATATTAATACGTTTAATATGTTTAAATTTCTTCTTTCACTTCTGGCCTCCTTTAGAAGCAGGCAAAACTCAAGTT
The DNA here is from genome assembly GCF_044657685.1 of Stegodyphus dumicola. Taxonomy (NCBI): domain Eukaryota; kingdom Metazoa; phylum Arthropoda; class Arachnida; order Araneae; family Eresidae; genus Stegodyphus; species Stegodyphus dumicola. The sequence continues at coordinate 182,752,721 of NC_140768.1, forward strand.
TTGATTTGGTCACTTTGTTCTATAATAGTATGGGTACAATTGATAAATACCTATAAATTAATAGATTGTGTCGGAAATGCCGTGCAGTACAGGAATATTTAAAATTCTCTTATCTTATTAAAGCGAAACGTGCGGCAGGAATTTATTATGCTGGCGCTTTCTGAGTGGAATGAGCAAGTGTGTTTTGAATTGCCATCGCTTCATCTCAAGGGAATCTGACGCCGAGTTTAACAAACATCGAATAAAATCTAAGCAGTAAAGAGTACACACTAACGTTGTGATATATATATATATATATATATATATATATATATATATATATATATATATAGTATATTAGATATATATAGCTTAGACATATATATATATATATATAGCTTAGACAGTAAAGGTTATTTCTAGCGAAAACTACTAACAAACTCCCTAAATAATACATTACGATACCTCGAAAGTACCTATGGAGTAATATCAGAATAAAGCATGACTAAGGACACATTTAAACTAATAAATGAAGAAGGATTAGTCAAGAGGAATAATAGATAGCGGAAGCTAAGAGCAGGAATTGTTAAAGAAAATTTTAATTCAAAGCATATTAAAATTAAATTAAACAGAGATATACAGAGTTAAACAGAGCTTTACAGAGAGATGTTACTGAAGGAGTTTTCACATTTTTAGAAAGATTTGGATAAAGAATTGAGAAAAAGCAAATACAGTGTCTCACAAAAGTGATGGGACACTTGTGCTTTACAAAAGGAAACTGTAGTAAAATAAATTTAAAAACATGTAAAACATTTTTGTGGGTGTGTTTCATACTTAAATTTAGTAACAATTATTACATAACATACATTTTCTCAAAATATTAAAATATTAATTTAATAAAAATACAGTTGCTTAGAACAGAGCAAAAAATGGCTCACATAAGTGATGGGACACTTACTTTTCCATCAAATATTTATGCAAAAATTTTACTTTTTAAAAGGTTTAATATTTTCTTGGATTTACTTTTACTTTTAAAACATGATTTAGTCTTCTTGGGATGGATTCAACTAATGTTTTTGTGATTTCTGGAGTGATTTTTACCCCATTCTTCTTGAAGCACCGATTTTAATTGTTGTTTTGAAGAAATGGTGTGGTTGCGAATTCTCGATTCCAATTCTTGCCAAACATTCTGTATGGGATTTAAGTCTGGAGATTGTGGTGGTGATTTTATTATTTCAGGACAGTTATACAGCAGCCAGAGTCTAATGTTCAAAGCAGTGTGCGTGGGGTCATTGTCCTGGTAGAATTTAAAATCGCTATGAAGGTTCAATTTTCGCGCTGAAGATTTCAAATTTTGACTTAAAATGTCAATATACTTGTCCATTATGCTGTCAATAAAAACAAGAGTACCACCTCCAGGGGACGACATACACCCCCATAATACAATAACTCCTTCTCCACCATGTTTTACTGTTGGCACCAAGTTCTGTTTTCAAAATTCTTCCCTGGGTTTTCCCCACACCAAGATTCTACCGTCAGAACCATATATATTAAATTTACTCTCATCAGCAAATATAACTTCATTCCAGTAATCAGAATTCTTGTTTATGTTGGATTTTGTGAAAGCCAGTCTGAGTTTTCTATTCTTTTCACTTACGAAGAATTTTTACCTGGCTGCTCTACCGTGATATCCAGCAGATCGAATTACTCTTCTAATAGTCTCAGGTTTAACAATTACTCCATATAATGCTTGTAAATCAGCAGCAACTTTAGGAGCACTCATTATTGGATTTTTTTAATATTTCGAACGATAATTTGCTTTATTCCATTGGATAGCTTTGATGGTCGGCCAGGTCTTCTTTTATCCTGAATCATATGATTCCTTTTATATCGTTTAATGATATTGTAAACTGTTGAATGACTCAAGTTAACTGTTTCGGGAGTTTCTCTAATAGATTTTCCACGTTCAATATGCAAATTAATAACTAATTTTCGAATTTCAGGCAAAGTTTCTTTTCGTTTAGCATTCATGGCTGCACGGAGCTAAAAAACACAAAAATTCCAAAACAAACTGGAGAGAAATACTGCAGACGATTTTATAAATTATTGCCAATTCCTTTTGAGTAAAAATAAAAACCCCAAAAATACTTTTATTGTAGTACTTAGTAGTATCTAATGGTGTCCCATCACTTATGTGAGCCATTTTTTGCTCCGTTTTAAACAATTGTATTTTTATTAAATTAATATTTTAATATTTTGAGAAAATGTATGTTATGTAATAATTGTTACTAAATTTAAGTATGAAACACACCCACAAATTTTTACATGTTTTTTTAATTTATTTTATTACAGTTTCCTTTTATAAAGCACAAGTGTCCCATCACTTTTGTGAGACACTGTATTTTCAAATGCAAAAACCTGAAACAGTTCATTAAATGAGCTGAGAAATATCGTCTGCTACTTTTAAATTTATTCTTCTTCCATAATTTTGCATGTAAAGAAGCTTTGGCTTGAAGGATATATTTTTGCGCTTTCCGAAGAGAAATATTCCTATTCCTTAATTCAGAAGCTTTGTGAAATTCATGATATTAAAATTTCTAGGTGCAAAATAAGCAGTATCATTATTGGAAAGGGAAAAACCGTCCATCATTACTTCTGCACATAAAAAATACTCCAAACGAATACTCAAAAATATACCTAATGTTTCTGAAATCAAATCGTTCGTAAAAATAGCGCTGACCCAGAAATCAACTGCAAAGTCTATAAATACATATGAGCAACAATAAATAAAATAATAAAACAAATTTACAACTTAAAAAAAGCTAAAAAACGTAATGTTCACCAGCATTTTCCATGGTATGTTGTTCAATGCAGAATGATTTGTATGCAAATTATTTAGCAGGGGATAAGTGTAAATGTATCGAGACCCTTGGGATAACAACAAGAGGACTGGAAAAAATGTTTCAACGTATAATTAAATTAAAGTTTTACATCCGCTATTTACAGAAGAAATTCTTTTTCTTTATTTCGACTACTTTTTATGAGTGAAACATTATCAAGACAAAGCAAGAAGTTATATTTTGAAAAGTACCGCTGCATTGCTTGAACATATGAAGACTGATGTAGGTATTGCATATATATGTTTTCAATGGATTCCTGCGAAGTCCTCTAATATTTCATCTATGGCCTGTTGCGCCTTGGATTTCTTGAAAATAACTCTATACCTATCCCGATTGATGGAATAGAAAGTAGTGAAAGTAGTGAATGAAAATAAATTGCTCTGAAAATATGTAAAAAAAAAAGCCTCTATAGTTACTGAAAATTGGGAGATTTGAAGGTTGATTCCCTGGCTTCTTGCAAAAGATAGAAAAATATTTTGGAAGGGATTAGGTAAAACGCTCGTTCAGAAACATATCTGTAAGAGTTTTATTACAAGCACCCAGTTTGGTGTTCTGATAAACTTAATTTGCCCTTCCCGTTCAACTCTGGCCAGAAGTATACTAATTCGGGCATATATTCCAAGTATATAGTGTAATAACTGCTTGTACATTTAAGTTTTAAATACACAACTAAAGTGTTGAGTTAGTAGTAGACTACCATAGTTGCAAAGAATCATTAGATTTAATAAATATGATGATTTTCAGTAATGGTTTTCATTCAAGAAGAAGAAGCATTACTCCAATTAAGTAAAATAGAATAGGTTGTAAACTTCAGAAGTATTTAATTGTAATTAATAAGCTAAAAGTTCAAAATAATTCACTTCTGTAAAGGAAAATAAAAAACAGTTGTACCTTAAAATCGAGTAATTGCTACAGGGTTTTTGGAAAAACGACATGATTGTTAGAATAGCAGAAGGGCTGAATGGCTTAGAGTTAATCTTATGTCGCCAATTTTGGCTCACATTTGATCGAGTTTTAGAGTTCTATAATGCAAAACTGATAAATTCTCCTAAAAACAATGCAGGGCGTTGTTATGCATAATATCATAACAGAAAGCAAAGAGAATCGGTCCTTGGTAAATTTCTCTCATTTACCTGCATTTACTCGTGTTTGCAGCAAAAGAGTAGAAGACGACTATAACCTCTATAATCCGATATTAACTTGATGTTAACACATCGAACTTATATCGGTAATCTGCTTTAGTTCATTAGATATGGTGATCAAATTGGGGAGAATTTTGTTTGTCAAACATTTCGTAATGGCAGTTTTAAGAGTTATTTAAAGCAATCTGGGATTGCTTTAAGTGCTCTGAGGAGCTGCGGTACCAGCAACGAAGATGTTAACCATACTCGCTTTGAGTATATTCAGCATATCTAGCGGAGGAAAATATTTCAGGTCTTTTTAAAAGACATGTTTTCATATTGTCCACTAAGTTTATCTGAACTTTTACGGACTAAAGAGACAGTATACACTTTTCAGAATTTCATTCTTAATATAGTGCCGCACAACCATGTTGGTGGTTAGTGAGTATGACTGTCGTACCGAAGGGTCTGTGTTCGAATCCCAGAGAAGACATGGATGTTTGTAACTGCATTAGTGTCTGAGCAAAGAGACATCGAAATATGCAGCGAGCCGAAAGTCATCTCCAGAAGTTGATGGTAGGAAAAGAGAGGTAGAAGGCCTTCGGACCCGTTCCCTTGGGGATGCTCTTCTTCAAGACTGAGCGCGGAACTGAGCAAAATCGTGCTGTCACCTGTATGGTTTCCAAGGCTGTTGTCAACGACAGGCGCATTATTGCCTCCTTGCCACGATGAATTTTGTGGAATTGTTCGAATGTCGGACAAACGAGATTAATCACAACAACAAAATTTTTAGTTCTTTTATTAAAATTTTAGTCCAAAGGGATTTGAGTCCCGAAGGACTATTACTTTCGTTTTGGCATTTTGCATCGGACTCCTATAAAGGGCAATTCACCTTTCAAACTGTTGCTACAAAATGTTAGAGTCCTGCATTATATATGAAGAAATTAAATAATGAAAAATCTGCATAAATGTATGTATATTTCTAGCATTGTGATAAAACATCGGTATGTAGAGCCATCCAGTTTTGAATGATGTAATCCTACTGCGAATACGGGCATCTGAAATCCCAAATTTGAAATTTGGAATTTGTTTTATAATCGATTTCATATTTTGTAAAACTACAACGAATTTTTGAGTAACAAACTCAGCAATTTAAAAGCGAGCAATGGCAACATTCTACGGGGGGGGGGCGGCAGCGTCTCTCCAGCAGCGCATCGTATTGTGTATCGGAAGTTCTATGATAATTTAAAATGAGATATGCTCATTTTCAAATTATTTTGGGACATTGCTATTGAACTAAATTTTATGGTTTAAGTGCAAAAAATATGATATTTAATAAATAAAGGTAAGAAATAAAACGTTAAAAAAACGCCCTGAAACATTTCAGATTTTTTTTATTTAAATTTTTTCCATTCGTTTTGTTTTTGCAACGGTACTGTACTTTTGGTTATTTAATTTGTTAGTGCTGTAATTTATTTGTGTAAACCTTGTGGTATACTTTGTGAAATACAAGGAAATAGAATTAGAGTTAAAAAAATTCCTTTCATAATGAACGATATTCTTTCAAATTTAGCATTAAAACCCTATTACTAGGATTGAAGTTTTTACTATAGTTCCTCCAAGAAGAAAAGCATATTTAAACTGTAATTTCGATTGTGTTATTCTATAGGCTGAAGTAGACAATGAAATTTTTCTTTGGATTTACTTAATATTTTTTCTGTTATCATGTCAGGAGTAAACAATAAATAGCAGGCAGTAACACAGTGTTGCCTCTTAATAAGTTAATTAGTTATAAAAATTTATAAAAAATTATAACTTTAAAATTTGATGACCTGAATGTGAAAAAGGGTTGAGTATTCAACATTTATTATTCAAATTATTACAACTACTATTTCATAACAGAATTATATACAAGTATATTTAAGAAAACGCAAACTGAGACAATAAAAGTCTTGTTTATATTTCCTACTTTTATCTTGATGTAAAATATAAAGTTAACTGGAACCAATAACATTATAATTAATAAAATTCTTAATGTATTCAAAATATTTCATTTTTTAAATTTTCACATTATATAATAAAATTCTGAAAGAAATTTGAATTCATATTTTAACTTTTATTGAAAAGTTAAGTATAAATTCTTAAAAAGATGACAAAAACAAAATGTTAATGAAGAGGTAATTTATTAATCAGTTAAGATTAAATTCTTTTATACTTTTCTTATTTATAAAAATTACATGCCTTTTATTTCAGAACCGTTATTTCAAAATGATTAAAAATTATAAAACTGCGATAATACCGAAATGAATATGCATATTTCAGACAAACATCAACAGAAAAAGAAATAAAAGAAACAAACAAAAAATCCGACAGGCACAAGAACAAAATATACATGTATAAAAGCAATAATAAGTTAAATTTCATTCAAATACATTTTGACACAGATTTTACTAATTAATTCATTAATTAAGCGTCAGTAACTAATGCAGTATGTTTAATGTTAATGTAATTTTTAGGCTGCGAAACATTTGCGAATTTTCGCTACTAACGCGGCAACCGCCAGGTGAGTATCGCCATTCCACCCTCCTGGGATAAAATTACTGTTTTATCTTTAGTTTATAGACATTAATTTTCTTTAGTAACCCTTACATACATGTAAAGATGTAATTAAGCATGTTCCCCTAGTGATTCATTTCCCCATGATTTCCATGATAGATTATTTCAAGTACTTTAATGAAAAAAAAAATATTCTTAAGTACGATAAGCGATATAACTAAAAAAGCAATAGACGCTTCTCTGTTTTCTTCCTTCTCATCAAAATACATGTTACATCTACAGAATGAGATAAAAGTGAGAATTGCCTTAATTTATTGTTAAGAAAATTCGAGATTAACTTAGTGAAGGTAATGTTTTCAAAAATTCTTGTTATTAGGAGAATAAAACACCAGTAATTTTCTTTAAAATTTGCAATAATATCTGTATTTTATATACGTTACTTAAGCAATCATTGTTTGTATCCTAACATATTAACATCGAAATAGATATTTTTATTTGAAATGGGAATTCAAATCTTTGAATCTATGAATCTTGCAAAAGACTCGAAATTCGTAAGCTTTAATCTCGGCGTTTTTAGCACAAAGAGCGTTAGCCCAGAACGGTTATTAATTTCGTTTTGCTATTTTTCGTCGATTCACTTTTAAATCTGTTGCCACCAAATATTAGAGCCCTGTGTTATATTTAAATTCTTAAAGAAATTAAATAATGAAGAATTTACATAAATGTATGTATGTTTCTCGCATTGTGATAAAACAATGGTACCTAGAGCAATCCAATTTTGAATAATGTAATCCTTCAGCGAATACGGGCATCTGGAAGCCCTAATTTGGAATTTGTTTTATTATAAATTTCGTATTTGTCAGACATTAAAGAATTTTTGATTAAGAAACTCAACGACTTCAAAGCGAGGAATGGCAACACTGTTCGAGAAAAAAACCATTTTGATCTCCGGCTTGCCAGACTGTGTATTGGAAATTATAAAGATAAGCTCATTTTAAAATTATTTTGCGATATTGTTGTATAACTGAATATTATGGTTTAAGTGCGAAGATCATGATTATTTAATAAATAAAGCTAACACACAAAACGTTAAAATTAACCGCCCCTTTGGCGTTTTTTTTAAAGTTTTGTGTAAAAAACTTTAATAATTTAAAAATTTTTTTAAAAATTACTTTATTTTTAAGATGAAGAAACTATTAAGTGTTTTAATTTAAATCTTTGGAAAGCTTAGTTTTACTGCATTCAAATAGAATCATTCATCGAAAGAAGAATGTTTGTTGCAATTTTCAGTGAATCTGAATCCCCGATGTCTGTGCCCCATTTCTGATGTTATAATCATTAATTTGAGGCTCCTTGTTTCGAGTTTGTTTTAATTCTTAATTTGGGGCTCTATGCGTAGAGTTTGTCTGGGTTCATTCACGAAATAAACCTAACTGTTCTCTATCTGTTTGATTTCAATAAAAAGTAATAAAGATTTTGCGCGGAATCAAAAATTAAAAAGAGTTCAGCTTTTACTCATATCTTTTGTCAAAATATGTTAAGAAAAGAAATATCGAATTTCAGAATTTTAATTATATAGTTCATTTATTAAATTTGATTTATATCTTCTTAGTAAATGTAAGTTTATTTAAAAAAATTACATTTGTATTTTTTATGTTCATTAAAAGCAGATTTTTAAATAAAACGCTTAATATTAGGGAAAAGTTCTCTTCCTTATAATTATTAGGTTAGGTTAGGTATAAGTGCAAAGGCCACCTATTATTTACCCTGAATAAGTAGGTATAGGCCCCTTACACTAGCTATCCAGAGTAACGGTAACCCTTTTTTTGGGCCCACGGGTATCATTCTGGTGTAGAGGTACTGCTATTGTCTCGTGCAAGCCTTTACACTAGCTATGCAGAGTAGCAACGGCCTTTTTGGGGCCCACGGTACCATTCTGGTGTCGAAGTACTGCTGTTGTCTGGTGCAACCCATTACACTGGCTATCCAGAGTAGCAACGCCTTCCTGGGGCCCATGGTACTATTCTGGCGCGGAGATACTGCTGTTGTCTGGTGCAACCCCTTACACTGGCTATCCAGAGTAGCAACGCCTTTTTGGAGCTCACGGCACCATTCTGGTGTCGAAGTACTGCTGTTGTCTGGTGCAACTCCTTACACTGGCTATCCAGAGTAGGAACGCCTTTTTGGGGCCCACGGTACCATTCTGGTGTCGAAGTACTGCTGTTGTCTGGTTCAACCCCTTACACTGACTATCCAGAGTAGCAACGCTTTCCTGGGGCCCATGGTACCATTTTGGTGCCGAGGTACTGCTGTTGTCTGGTGCACCGACAGCGCAAGCTCAGCCACCACTGGCGTGTGTCACCAGTTGTCCATTCTTAAGCCCAGATTATTTTGGCTGGTGGGGAATTTAACTGCATGTTCATGATACCTAGCCATTCATCGTTTACGTACTTAGTTCCTTTACATACTTTGGTCATTGTTAAGCACTTTGATTTTTTATAGCATTTATGATTTACTCTATTGATTCGTTGAGTTGCTGGTGTACTTAGGTGGTACTTATAATTATTATGTTAAGAGATTTGAGATACGTAAGTTTTAAAAGAATGAAAGGAACTTTTAGGACTCGAAAATGGTGAAAATTTAAAATTCAGCTCACACTAATTTATAGCTATACAGTAAATTATGTAATAACCTCAATTTTATGCGTTAATATTTATCCAATAAGTACGATAATATCTGTTGCATGATAGAAGTTAATATTGTTACGGATTTTGTATTTATTTAGCTATTTTTAGTAGAATAAATAAAAATTCTTTTATATCCCCGTGAAATGAAGCACGAGACGGAGCACGGGCATTTAAATAAATAGGTATCTCGTAATTGCTTTTGCTTTCCAGAAAACTCGAGAAATAAAAATGGCCAGAATGTTCTCGTGCATGATTAAAAAGCTTATAAAAGCCGGATTGAAAAGCTTATAAAAGATTCAGTTGCTTACTTAGTGTGTCATACTCAATATTCATTTGACAAAAGATGTAAAAGCTGTAAATAAAAATGGAATACATGAAAAATATCTTTACATATATTTGAACGCTGTTGATCAAACTAAAAGTTACAAAGGCTATAGCTTCAAAAGGAAAATCATTATACAAGATTAAGATATCTCAGCAAAGATTTTCAGATTTTATTGAGAGTCAACACCGCAAGTTTTGCGGTGTTGACTCTCAATAAAATCTGTGTTCCTGGGTTCCTGGGTTTGAAATATATTATCGCACACGAAAATTCATTTCATACCACTTTACTTCTGTCAGCTTCATCATTCGAAAAATTTCACTTTTGGATTCCATGACGTCTGCGAAAAAAGATGTGTCAAACCGCTTCTTTGCGAAGAAACTTTTTTTTCTATGTATTTCCATTTTCTTCTGCTGCTCGGGGCTTTTGCGGCTTATTGGGCTAAATTGGTCGCTCGAGGACCTGACCAAAAATTGCTCTCCTACGAAATAAGATGAAGGGGAAAAATAAATATAAAGGTCTTTATTTCATACGTTTTATTTCTTAGAATTTCTGCTTGTGTTAAAGTTGATTTTTTAAATTCTTTTTTGCTGCCAGTATTCTATAGAAGTAAAAATAAGTAACACAAATACTTTACCGGTATTTTATTTTTTAATACAAAAATTATGAAAATATATGATTTAATGTTATTGTAAACTAATGAAACCATTATTTTGACTTTGTTTTCAGTTGCAGCGAAGTAGAGTACATTTTGTTTATTGCAAAACTATGTATATTTCACCTATATTTTGTATTATTTCTAATCACTAGACAATTATTGGCATTTGTTATTAAGATTATTTTAATATACTGCAGTTTATGTAGTTTCACATCTGTAACAATAAAGTAATGTTATTTCTAAATTCAGTTTTTATGTTTTAATTACTTTAATAAAGAAATTCTGAAGTGAACTTACCCATTATGTGACATTTACTTACTAATTATTTCATGCATGGCTGCCAACCTCGAAGTAAGAGAAACCGAAAGGTTCTCGAACGAAACCAAGGAGGTTTTCGCCTGCATAAAATTAAGTTAACTTAAAGTTACCTTATAACGCATGATTCAGGTTCTAGAATTATTTGTGATGTAATTGTGATATAAAACATATTAATATTTAATTAGGTATTCTAAGTTTTATATTTTTTGGTTAAATACGATGAAAAAGAAATTAATAATGAATGTATTTACTATTGCGTATGTGCATTGCGGGAAAAAAAATTGGGACAGTTCTATATCTTCCGTCCTACTGAGCCGATTGACGAAATTCAACATAAGTTTTTCATGTCTCGAAAGCACGACTTAGGATATGTATTGGATTTATATATAATATTGTTCTAATAGATGTATTTTGACACAAAATCGGACTTTTTCTGAAATCACATGCCAAGTTTTTTTTTTCATATTTCAATTGTACGATACAAGTTACGCTAAACTACCAAATTTTGTAAAAATCGCAAAATGAATAGTAGTTTTTAAAAAATTAGCTCTCAAAATTTTAGCTCCTCAATGTTACTTGAGTTTGGAAAAAACATTTGAATTATAATCTATCAAAGTTTTACCATCATCTTAAATTAGACGTATTTCTAAGCATACCTGCAAAACATTACAGTTTTTTATCCAAAATTTCCGAAGATATACGTGAATTTATATATTGGCGCATTTTGAAATTTGGCATATTTGTTGAAAGCGAGAAAACATCAAATGTGGTTTAGACACTGTTAAAATTAACTGAAATTAGGAACGATGCGACTTTTTTCCGCTCATGCACAATATAAAAAGGTGTGAACAAGGTGCCTTTTTCCCCCACTCCGGCATAATGAAACGGAAAGGAAAATTGGTTGCCATATATTAAGAAGTTCGCCAAGTGAATTATTCTTGCCTCAAACTGAAAAAATTCCGCCAAGATAAATTTTTGAATTTCTCTTTAAATTTTGCACCAAATTTTACAAAATTTAATATCTAGGCATAATTTGAGTCGTAGAATCGAAATATAGAAAACCATTGGTATGTTATTTCAGAAAAAGTCCAATTTTGTGTCAAAATACCTATGTTAGAATAATGCTGATAATTTGAGTCGTTGAATCGAAATATTGAAAACATTTCGTATGTTATTTCAGAAAAAGTCCGATTTTGTGTTAAAATACCTATATTAGAACAATGCTATATAAAAATCTAATACATATCCTAAGTCGCGCTTTCGAGACATGAAAAATGCAAGTTGAATTTCGTCAATCGGCCCAGTAGAACAGGAGATATAGAACTGTCTCAATTTTTTTCTTGTGCAGTGTACAATTTCCTCTTCCTTGCATGCCGAGGGATGATTGGGTCTTCTAACATCTGATACAGAAACTGTGTTAATTAATTTCAAGAGGCAATTCCTTATGATCTTTGCATCTATAGAGGCCCAAGGCCATTTCACTCAATGCCACCATCTCTACACTTGTACCACGGACCGTTATACTTCGTACTAGGATGCAAGCTGAGCTCGCTCACGCAAGGTTAGATGTAGCGAAATAGTCCGCCACTGAGATCTGCAATTACAAAAATGATAGATTCTACTAGTCTAAAGAATAAGATCCTTTTTCCTTCATGAAAATTCGTTAAAAATTTTGAAACTATTTTCCATCGGGAATTAATTCTCGGCCCATTATATATATATATGCTTCGCAGTATTCCTCATCTATTTAAAGCTGTCCTGTCTTTTGTATGCTTTTTCTGAAGGCAGAGTTTAAAGCAGAATTTAGCTGATTAAAAAGCGTATATGAACATATGGTAATAATATTTCTTCATCGCATACTTAAAAGAAATATTTTAAAATTACTGCTTTCATTATTATTATTTAATAAATATCAATAAAAGGCTTTTAAATGCGTGTGCAAAGACTACTAAAATGAGAAATCCAGGAACTCGTCATTGTTCTGAAGATATCCATTTTCTGAAGATGAAAATTTTATACATTAATCCAGTATTTCTATAGCATACGCTAAGACATTAAAAAGAAAATACGCGAGAAAATATCAGTAAGAAAGCATATCATAAAATTTGCTTAACAATCTGTTCAAACAAATGATTACATTTAAGGAAAACGACCGTACCCTGGCCGACAGCTATGCAAAATCAAGCTCAGAGGAAAAGTGTGGCCATGAGTTCCATACACCACAAACCAATACTCAATCTATTTTCAAAGTCTCCTTATACATTTATGGCGAAAGGGATTACTTAAACTCTTAGCACAGCGAAATCCTTTTTTAGCCGATGCCTTCTGCTGCCAGCCCCACACAGTCGATCTCTAATTCCTTTGCAAAATGAAATCCTCCAGTTCATTTGGGCAACGTCACAACTACGATTAATTATCGGACGAATGAGAGACTGAGAGAGAGGAGCAGATTAAATTAAACAAACTTAATGCGGTTTTCAGGAACGTACAGTTTATTAGGCGGTACGGGGCAATAACTGTCGCTGGGACGCCAAAGATGGCGAGGATTTATCATCTCCCGCAAAAGCCGAAACGGCTTCCGATACGTACGATAATTATAACTACTATCGACCCGGCTCGGTCTAACCCCTTTAACCATAAACGAGTTTCCTCTCCCGCTTTGAATGAAACGACACAAATCCCCGTCACCCTTAAAATCCTGCGCATTTCCCACCAAACTGCATAGTAAATTGCTCGAGATTTGACCGCATGGGACACTTAGGATCACATTTGGGAAGGGCTATCTCTAGAGATCATGGGATGTTCTTATGATGGCTAAGCGCCGTTGAAAGTTGGTCAACAAAGTGCAAAGCTGTTACTGCTGTCAACCACCTTTCTGTTTAAAAGACGTGGAAATTAATATTTAGGTTATTTTAGTTCGCTTATGCAGCCTGCGCCAATGATCAGTATCTAGAGAAACTAAACAAAGCATAATTTGCCTAAAATTTTGGTATTACTACAGAGACATTTTAGAATCATTTTCAGTTGTAATTAGATGATATTATAAGCGAGCTATTGCATTTCTCCGCTCATGCTTTCAGGATGTAAATGGTTAGTAAGTTCAGCTAACAGTGGACGATTTGTTGTGCGAATCGGTATAAGGGCGCAGGGGATTTTCCCCATTATTTGGTGCCGAAAAAATTAGTCTATACACTGTACCTCGAAATAAATACAGTGGACTATAATTCCCGACCTCCTAGGTTTGGTCGAATGGGTGCCTTGCCTCTGTCTAGTTGCCGTAAAATGGAACGACACTTAGGGAGTTAATGGCATTCCTGTGTACGTACACTTGAGATGTCGATGGTTAGCACGCATAGCTAGCCATAGATGATACATATTTCGAGTTCCAGTGACGGCACAGTACGTTTTGTATTGTTTATATATATATATATATATATATATATATATATATAAACAAAATTTAAGAATTTTCAAAATTAAGAATATTAGTTTAGAATTTCAGGCGTATTACACCCCAAATAGGTGAAGATATTTTACTGTGACTTACCTTTTACTTTTTAGAACATTTTCTCATCCCCATTAAATACAGTAAAATTAAAAACTAAACATTAACTAGTACTTTTATTAAAATTCCTTGTTATTCTCAATAAAAATTCGATTTTTTTCGCACACTGTTAATATTTCTAACCATTAGTTTTTCTTACCATTGAATACTTAGAAATAAAAAGTAATAAGTAAGATTAATTTAATATAATTTATATTTAGCTTTAATACATTTAAAGTTTTCGTAATAAAATTATTTCTATAATTAAAATTTTAATTTTAATCACTACGTTTGCGTTCTTAACTTATTTAATTTTTGCAGGGTACATTTATTCAACTCATCTCTGAATATCATTCTGAAATTTTAATTTCTGTTTTAACTGGCTACAGTCCTACAAATCAACTCTTTCATTCTATCACATTGTGTTTCATAACATCATATCTTGGCTAATTTCATCCTATTTGATACCGTTCTTTAATTTTTTTTAGTTCCTTTACTATAAACTCTTTTTCCAAAAAAATTAGAAAAATTGCCTTTCGACTTATTTCACATATTTAGGCTTATTTGTTTTATATGTTTTTTCTTTATTTTTTTAATTTACAAATTTTTAATTTATGCAACAATTCTTTTTTTTTTTTTTTTTTTCCAGCGGCGAGCACAGGTCGTCATATGCGTTGACCACTACTAAGGCCAGAAGCGGTATTCACATCTTTATGGAGGGATCTAATAGATGGACCTCCGTTGTCTCTTATGAGGAGACAGACAGTTTACATTCCTGCCTTCTACAGGATTCGAACTCGGACCCTTCAGTATTGTAGTCAGAATCACTAAACATATTCCTGTCTGGGTGGCTTTACGGAAAAATTAACTTAAATGATTCTTTCTCGCTTTTTTTAGTTGAATTGCCTTCCTTAATAATTTTATTTTGTTTCCTTAAATTTCGACAGTAAAATTTAATTACTTTTATTTTGTAGTAGTCATTTAGCAGCTTCTTTGAGTTTAACATTTATCAATTAAATATTAATATGTCCAGTTGACTTTAATGCGCTCTATTGTTTCTATGGTTTTTTATTTGGAATCTTCTGATTTATATGCACTGTTACTATTATTAGTGTTTATTTTGTTTATAGTATTATTTATTCCATATGCGTACGTACTTTATACAGCATTATTTGTATACAGTATTTCTGTACGTTTATGTTCAATTGCATTCAGTATTACTTATTTAGGGTCTCATCGGAGAAGATTAGATCTTGATAGTTGATTTAAGAATTTAAATTTTATTTTCTTACATTCATTTTTAAAAACTTTTTAATGAACTTATTTTGTTTTAAATTTATTGATTTCGTTTTTTGTTTGCATATTTCAATTATTTCATGAATTTGGGCTTGTAATCAGCCAGATGGTATTATGAAACTTGGCTATTTAAAAAATAGTTCGGCTCCTTGAAAAGGACCAAAGATTTTCAACTGTTTGCTATATTACACTAGCTGGAGTACCCGGCTTTGCTCAGGAAGTTGATATGAGTTTGTGTGGTAGTTGGAATAAAAGGATAAACTTAAATTCAGCATGGATGATTTTGTCGATATCCGATGAATAAATTCTTTCTTATAGCCATATGAAATTGTGTGAGTGAGACAGTCCTCGTTTTTGTCATTCGATTGTGGACAAAGAGCATCTAACGGTTCCAAAGATGTGGTACTTTGTGATGACTTCAATAAATCTCATTTGTTTTTGTTGGAAAACTCGGGCTATTACGTCGTGTCGGTCCATGAAAGCTTATCTGTATCCTAGTTGTTCTTTGAGTCTTGGCCACGATGAGATGAGTTGCATCTGAACGTTATGAAGACGTCAGGTCGTCCATCATTTCTTGCGTAGTTATTGCCTCTTGAGTGTATTAGTACATGTATGTAAGATGAGGGTAAGATTACCAATGTCGTCAATGCTTCCGTCATTCATGATCATGTCTCAAGGTAGATGTAATCTTCCGTGAGTAGTTTCTTCTGATTCAGTCTTATGTAAAGCATCCGTTTCGCTTCTATTTTTGCATACATGTATACCAGGTATTGTTAACTAGCGAGTGTTGAGAATGTGATTGTATGTTTCATTGTCTTTGATCATTAAGTGGTAAGCATAGAACTCCTCAGAAGTGACTTTTTTTTGTTTGTTTCTACGCCTGTTTCAGGTTGGATTTGTTTCACGATAAAATGATATCCGCCCTCTCTGTGTAGAAATATTAATGGATATTGGAGGGCATCATACGAAAGGTATGTGTCTGCAATGCACTGTAGTCCTTATCTTCTTCATTGTACAATTATGTCTTGGCTTGTGTTTTCATTGTCCACAATTACGATGGCGATTTCGTCGATCTGAGGTGCATTAAATCGACGTTCGAGTTCTCCAAGTGGTGGCTTGTCGTTTCGAATTATAACTTTATAGTCATCAGAAATCATTCATTCTAGTGCCGTTTCGAATATATGAGTAAATTGATTGTATTTGTGTAAGATACTCTGTACATCTTGGATTATTTCTCGTCTCAGTCCACTGATGTTTGTATATGGTTGATCAATTTCTCTTTCTTCGTTTCCGATGAAATATAATTGCAGAAATTTATAGTTTCCGTTGGTAGTGGTAATAACGATCCCATTTTGAGATAGATTTACCCTTAGATGGAAAAAACATAAACGATTTTATATCTGTTAGTGTTGATCGAAGAGCCACCGAAAGATGTCATTTGAAAGCAGGCGTTGTGCGCTTTTATATTTTGAAGAAAGTGTTTTGATCCTGAAGTTTTCCTGCTAATGTTATAAGGTATTTCTTCCACCTTCTTAGCATGTCTTCGTAGTGTAGTGGTCTGGATGCTGGGCGCGTATTCCAGAGGTCCGTGGTTCGATTCCCGGCGAGAGCATTGCTCATATTTCATCTCTCCTGCTTCCAATTAACCAAATGTCTCTAGAATGTATTGTAGAAATTCCTGGAGAGGTTTTCTTCCAGAGTTGGTAATCGAATTCTTTCATTCATGCGACAGATTCCTGTTGTTTCTCTACTGAAATATTTCGCTTTACCAAATTGGTGGATGTTAACCATTTTTCCAATTAAGACACGTTTGAGTTTGTTATATTTTTTCATCGTGTCGTAGTGGAATGCTTCATTTTTTAGGTTGTACTGTTTACTTGTCCTTATCCGAGGTTCTCGTAGGGGGATATTTTCATGTGTGGCTTGCATTCGCAGTCTTTTATTATAAGATTGTGTCGCAAATCTTGATTCTTCAAATCGTTGTTAATTCGGTTTCTCTGTTTCACATGGTGCTTATTGTCCTTCGTTGGGAACGTAAACGTGCTTCGCGATCTTAGACTGTTTCGGTTTTTCGCTGTTCCTTTTGTTTTCGTCGTTTTGCTTCAGAACTGGCAATATCTCCTCCTCTTTTACGTTTGAGCATTCTATAAAATATAAATCAAATCAACTTTTTATTAAGAAATATACTACGTTTGGGCATTCTACGAAATATAAATCAAATCATCTTTTTATTAAGAAATATACTACGTTTCGGCATTCTACGAAATATAAATCAAATCAACTTTTTATTAAAAATATACTACGTTTGGGCATTTTATAAAATATAAATCAAATCAACTTTTTATTAAGAAATATACTACGTTTGGGCATTCTATGAAATATAAATCAAATCAACTTTTTATTAAGAAATATACTATGTTTGGGCATTCTATAAAATATTGTTGCGTGCGTACGGGTTCGTTATGAAATGAATGCACAAGTCCGATGAAAAATGAACAAAAATTTATTATTATCACAACAAAAATGCTTAAATTTTCTCAAATTATTATGCAGTATTACAATATCTCACAGTAGTTATCTTTTAACTACTCAAATGTCCAATAGAACGTAATTCAAAACAACTAAAGAACGCTAATCCGCGAATTCGCTACAATCAACAAGAGCAGTTTTCTAAACAACAACAAACTAAGCAACTACTACAAACTGAGATGTTTTCCTCCTTTTATTAGGTTTTAAAATTACGCGCTAGAATTTTCCAGTACTTTCTCGAAATCAAAAAGAGATATTTATTTATTTAATGCACGCGCTCTTGTATTTTTAATTTTCCGGCTTAGCTTTCTTCTTTTAATATTCGTCACGCGCTGCACTGCGCGGGAAATAAAACCAATTAATTTATAATTGAACTAACATTAGCTTTTTAAATACCAAATTCGTAACAATATAAATCAAATCAACTTTTTATTAAGAAATATATTAAGTACACTTTACAAACTTTTCACACTTTATTTTCGATTTATATTCAGGCACTGTATCACTTTGATTAATCACATTTTACTGTTTGTTTTTATTCCCTAACTGCACTTTACTAATAAAAAACTGACGATCGAACCCATTGCTCATTGCTATCGCTTGCATTTGTTATCAAATTCTAGGAGCTATTACCAATGGATCACAGTTGTCATAGGAAAATAACGGTAGTAATAAATATAAGATGTACTTTAGGTACATCTGGTCACCCGGAGGCGTGGAAACTTTCAGTACCTAAGTTTGACAGTTATAGTCGCGGGGAGGCAAAAATTACATTAATTAATTTTCTATCAATCAAACAACACTAATGGTCGTATTCAGTCTCTGAAAAATTTGAGTTAGGAGGTTGTATACATGAGAAGCATTCGTAGATTGAGAGGACTTAGTCACATGAGTTCACGAACACAGGTAGAGTTTTCGATCAAATAAATAAAAGTAGTAAAGTTCCTGACATTACACCAAATATTCTTGCAATGTATCTTTTGTCAAAAACATAAAGTTCATAATATAAATTGACTAGATTTCCAGTTTCACTAACTTTAAAGTCACATGATAAAATCTTGATTTTTGATTGGCGTGTAGGGTTTATATTTTTTTTAACTAACATTTATTTTAAGTTTAAACTATCTTTCCTGTCAAGCCTTACTTTCCCCTGGAATTGCCAATGCCACAGTATGTAAATTTTAGTAGAACGCGCAAAGTATTCAAAATTGTCAGCGGAAGTAATCTGAGTTAAATAGAAGGGAAACGAGTTCGAAAGTGTGCTTTTTTGCTTCACGAGCGTGGAGGTGGCTAGGTAGAAATTGAAGAACCGCACGTTTCGGCCTGTGTGCTTGCCTCGGCAGATAGTTAAATCTTACAACGTAATATCCAGAAGTTTGCTGAATTGTCAGCGGTATCTTAGAACGTGGTTAGGTTAGTTACGTTTTAGAGAGCCTCGTAGGTAGTCACTTGTTATTATTCATTTTTAGTTTCTTATTTTTATTTTACCGCCGGGTCGGCGTAGTTTGTGAGCGTCAAGAGCACGCATCTGTAATTTTATACATATACATTTGAAAATTTCAAAAAATCGTTATTAAAGGCCTTCCCCATAGTGAAAGACCGAGCAAGGCTAGAAGCCGAACTATATAGTTTTTATCAACGGAATATAGAAGAGTTGACGGACTTTATTCTGCGAAAAATTAAGCTGACGGATATGCTGTATGGGAAGAAACCCGACGCGGAGATTATTGAAATAATCTTACCAAGATTGCTACCTGTTGTTCAAGATTACTTCGAAATTAGAAACCCGAGCACATTGCAGGAGCTCTTCGAATTGGCGGTCAAGTTCCAAAATCGCAGAATAGCGGAAAAAGCTAGAGGGGCATCGTATTCTCAAAGTATCCGAAGGCAATCTTCAAATGAGCAGACCAGAAATGCAAACCGCTCTTATGGGGGAAAGAGCTATCAAGCTAACTCATCGAAGCTCGAAGGTCAAGGCCCAAAAAGGAAATTTGAAAATAACTGTTCGCGTACCCAGAAGGCAGAAGTTGAAAGGAAAGCTTTAAACGAGTAGAGGTAGCCTGTAAAAGCGAGGGTCCAGATCCCGGAAGTTTTGAAAAAAACCCTCAAGAATATACTTAAATACGGTCATCGTAAAAAACTCACAATTACCAATTATACAAGTCTTGGTTGGCGATGTACCAGTAGAAGCCCTCATCGATACAGGAGCAGAAGGTAATTTTATGAGTGATATTTTTTTTAAGAAGAATTTTAATAGGTTACGATTATTTAAAAATAAAAACACAGAAATCATAGCAGCGCAAGGACAAACTTGTCATGTATTGGAAAATTATCTTTAAAAATACAGGTTCAAAACGAAAGCCTTAAAGTATTAATTTTTGTAGTAAAAAACTTGCAAAGTCCACTTATTTTAGGTATGGAGTTTTTAAAAGCCGCGAAGGCCAAACTGAATTTTCAGGAAAGTTATATTGTGCTGGAGATGGATCGGAGGGTGGTGGAACCAGTGTAACAACCGCAAGTCGAGTCGACCTTAGCCATTTGAATGACCATGAAAGCCAAGCCATCCAGCAAATGGTGAGTACTTTTTCAAACTTGTTTTCAGAACGGCCTGGTAGTTGTCAAATAGTTACGCATGAGATACAGTTAACTGCCGACAAACCCTGTAGGACTAAACCTTACCGCTATGATAAACAGAAAGAGCAAATCATAGAAGAACACATTGCGGAAATGTTAAAGAACTAAATAATAACGCCCATAAATAGTGAGTACGCGAGTCCAGTCGTACTATGTAGGAAAAAGAACGAGTTTCCTCCTTCGGATAAAAGGGCTTGTAGGTTTGCTAACGATTACAGAAAACTTAATAGTGTTACTAAATTCCCAGTTTACCCTTGGTTATAGAGGAAATTATTAGAAAGATTAAATCTACAAGATACATGACTACGTTGGACTTAACGTCTGGCTATTATCAAATAGCTATGAGACCCGAAGACATACATAAAACCGCGTTTATAACAAAATCGGGCACTTATGCATTTTTACGCATGCCCTTTGGGTTGTGTGGGGAGCCGTCAAGTTTCCAGAGACCTATGGACATTGTTCTAAAGCCTGTCCTAGGAAAATCGACTTTAATCTATCTAGATGATATAATTATAACGAGTAGTACGTTGGAACAACATATTAAAGACCTAGAAGAAATTTTAAAATTATTAAAAGAGGCCGGTCTTACAATTAACGCATCAAAATGCAAGTTCGCAACTAAAGAACTTAAATATCTGGGTTATAAAATTTCGCAAAAGGGTATAGAAACTCAGGATTCAAAAATAAAAGCCATCAAGAATTTCCCATCTCCCAATACCGCCAAGAAATTTTCTTCTTTCCTTGGGTTATGTTCTTATTATCGGTCGTTCATAAAAGATTTTGCGAACATTATTGAACCGTTGTTAGTAATTAAAAGAAAGAAAAGTAAGTTGACGTGGACAGCAGATGCAAATACTGCATTTGAAAGTTTGAAAGAAGCACTCATCAATGCCCCTGTTTTGAAATTCCCGGAAGGGGAAGAAAATCTGGAAATTGCAGCAGATGCGTCGGGCTATACCGTAGGTACGGTTCTCATGCAAAATGGCCATCCTTTGGCATTTTTTAGTAAAACTTTAAACTCTACGCAAAGGAATTATGCAGCTACAGAGAGAGAAACATTAGCCGTATTAATGGCTGTACACAAATTTCGAGTTTATTTCGGCAAAGCGATAGTAGCAGTCTTTCGGGATCATGCGGCTGTTGGTAGACTTTACTCGGGGAAAAACCTAAAGCGCAGCTTAATAAGATTGGCTTTAAAACTTCAAGAGTATAACCTAATAATTAAATATAAACCGGGTAAGGAAAACAATGTTGCTGACGCACTATCTCGTATAAAACTGGACGATGAAGGCAATGAACTCAAATGCGCTGTGTTGACTTTAAATTAAATTTTAATTTAAAATTTTAGATTCTAGAGAAACAATTATTGCTGAATTGAAAGCTGATCTTGAATTTGGAAGTATCTATGCATATTTGAAAGACCCCGAAAGCTTTGAGCAGACAGATATCGATGCGATAAGAAATAGAGCAGAAAACTATGAAATAATAGATAATTTATTATTTTATACTAAAACAACAAACGAAAATCTCGAGTACAAACCAGTCATCCCAGCCTCGCTTCGATTAAGCAATTTGAAGGAATTACACGACGCGAAAACAGCGGGTCATTTAGGGGTGAGAAAGACTTTAAAAAGGGTACGCGAGGCGGTATATTTCCCGCAATTATACAAAATAGTAACTGCGTATGTAACGTCCTGCAATCAATGTCAGTTATAAATGATATTAATTACAGCCCGCCCGGGTACTTAAATAGCATTCGCGCTACATTGCCGAATGAAATTTTAGGCATAGATATTCTTGGTCCTTTTCCCCAGAGTGAGTTGAATAAAAATCATTTTCTTTTAGTAATTGTAGATCATTTTTCAAAATGGACAGAAATTGTTCCACTTAAACGCGCGTCAGCCAAAACAGTCGCAGATGCATTCTTACACAGATACATTTTAAAATACGGTGCACCGATAAAAGTCATTAGCGATAACGGTAAACAGTTCGTTAGCCAAATATTTGAAAATATTTGCACTGGAGTTTGCATACGCCATATCAAAATGGTTCCGTATAGACCACAGGCAAACATCGCAGAAAGAGTTAATAAAAATATTGTAAAAATAATTCGAAGTTATGTTAGCACACATCACAAGCATTGGGATGGCTACATAAATGAGTTAGCTTATGCTTTAAGAACGGGAAATCACGATACTACGGGAAAAACTCCAGCAGAATTATTTTTAGGACGGAAGTTAATTACGCCATTAGATAAATTATTCTTTGTGCAACAAAGAGAGCAAGAATTTAAACAAAAACATGTGCAAAAACTCATTGACCAGGCGGTTAAAAGCTCGGATACGGCAAGGAATAGACAAAAATTATACTATCATAAAAAACGCCGTGAAGCAGATTTTAAAGTTGGGGATAAAGTGTTGAAGCGGAAATTTTCTTTATCAAGTGCCCCACACAATTTTACTGCAAAGTTAGCTCCAAAATTTGAAGGCCCCTATGTAATTCAGGAAATTAAAGGAGTCGTATTGTACCTTAAGAACGAGAGAGGGGAAATCTGTAAAACAAGTCCCAACCAGGTGAAAAAATATTATAATCAAAATGATTTTGAAATCCTTAAAAGTTTCTTGCAGGACTAAAGCGTAAAAGAAGTAGAAGGTCCAGAAGTAACGTCACCCGCTCCACCACCAAAGAAGCAGAGAACTGAAGAGAAACCTAGCACTTCTACCAGTCATGCGACGGTACCGAAAAGAAGAAATGAAAACGTTCAGACTCCAGCATTTAAGAAAAACAAGAAAGCTACGCCGCCGCGTAAAGAAGCTTTGGTAAAGAGGAAAAGACCACTTACAACGTATCGCAGTAGAAATTCTGCATCGAGGAAAACGCTTCCAGGGCCAGAGTCAGGTGCAAACAAGGCCGCCGTTCCCGAGAACGAAAAGACAGCAGGAGGAACGAAAAGACCACCACCAACAGAAGAAATTCAAGCATGATTCCAGACCGGTGGACGCCAAGACCAGCCGTCCAGGGGCAAAACGGAAAAGACAGCAACCCGACGACTACCACTCCAAGAGGCGAGCATGCGGAGGGCGGAAAAGAAATATCAACATGGACGACACTCGAAGGACACAAAGGAGACGACTGACGTCGATGAATTCTATATCGTGGGAGCAGTTCTGCCAGAAGAGGATGTCGGAGTTCCAATCATCGAAAACACAAAGATAAGTTAAAATCTATAAATTTTTTTCTTTTGTTCCGAAATGTTATGCGTAAATACGAAGTTCTATGTTTTGACGGAAGTCAATTTGTCTCGGTTGAGACTTAGTTTTGTTTTACTTTATTTAGCTAAGGCAAAAGTATTATTTTCTTTAAGTATAAAATCTAAGAACAAGCAGTTTCTGTTGGTCGAAAGACTAATTCTGTTATGTTAAAGCCAAAATTTAGCCGACGATAAAAATAACTTCGTATTCTTGTATTAATAAGAACTTTAGTTTCAGTGCCGCCAGCTTGGCGAAGAATGAGTAAAGTAAAAATTTATTTTTCGCGTAAGGTGTGTCTATTTGGTCGTTGAATTCTAGCAAATCATTGTGGTTAGGGGATGTGTTGCACTACTAAAAGACGAATATTCCCGTTTGGCACCACACATGGTGGAGAGCCAGGGTAAAGTTAAATTCATGTTTGAATACTTGAATGAATGTGAATTAAGCAGTAACTAAGGAAAATAAATCTATCAAAAACAAAAACTTATTCAGCGTCAAGGAAGTGTAAATTATAATGTATTTAGAAAGATACTGATACTTATTCCTTCCAGATGTTGGAAGGAAGAGAACAGATTGATTGCTGAAGTCAAGGAAAGGTTGCTGTAAGAAGAGAGGGTTAAATAAGTATCTACAGAAATTTATTCTACCTTTTGTGAGAAAACAGTTTTTTTATGTAAACGAGGCTCTTAAATTTTAGTTCAGAATTGTGGAAACTTTTCAACAGGTCGTTTCTAGGACCTGCTTCCAAGTTTACCAAATTCTGGCAGCGGGAAATGTAGGATTTATATTTATTTTAACTAACATTTATTTTAAGTTTAAACTATCTTTCCTGTCAAGCCTTACTTTCCCCTGGAATTGCCAATGCCAGAGTATGTAAATTTTAGTAGAACGCGCAAAGTATTCAAAATTGTCAGCGGAAGTAATCTGAGTTAAATAGAAGGGAAACGAGTTCGAAAGTGTGCTTTCTTGCTTCACGAGCGTGGAGGTGGCTAGGTAGAAATTGAAGAACCGCACGTTTCGGCCTGTGTGCTTGCCTCGGCAGATAGTTAAATCTTTCAACGTAATATTCAGAAGTTTGCTGAATTGTCAGCGGTATCTTAGAACGTGGTTAGGTTAGTTACGTTTTAGAGAGCCTCGTAGGTAGTCACTTGTTATTATTCATTTTTAGTTTCTTATTTTTATTTTACCGCCGGGTCGGCGTAGTTTGTGAGCGTCAAAAGCACGCATCTGTAATTTCTAAAGTTGAATAAAAAGGGATTTAAACCCCTCTCAAGACTTTGTGTACTTTCCAGTTCATAGCAGTCACCACTATTGTTGCGTGCAGGTTGGGAGCGCGCAACATTGCAGGCGAAAAACACTCAAGGAGGCGTGCCCTAATGAAACTTGGCGAATTCACACTTTTTAGCGCAATTTCCACTACACATCTTGGTAAAACATAAAAAAAAAATGCAATAGTAAATAATCTTGATTAAATAAATACGAACATAAATTAATTAATATTAAACACGGATCACTGCCCTCCGCCGGCGCAAAGTCCATTTCTGGCTTTGACAGAAGAGAAAAGCGTGAAAATAAGCTGAATTTACACTTGAATATTACAGAAACTCTTGAAAATAGACTATGTACATATGTACAACTACCAAGACGCATTGTGGCGAATTGCGCGAGGTCTTTTGGCCACACATTCAATTCTGGGATCATAAACACAAATGCTTCTAATAGAAGCATAAGAAGAGGTTCTCAAGCTCTCGAAAAGATTGTGATCGAACCCGCGACGGATCTTGCTTTATATACCCCTACCAATGGGTAGCCCGACCCATACACAAAAGGCTTCGAGTGATCTACAATTTTCCAGAACATTCCACAACATTCGATAATGTTCTACAATGTTCCACAATGATCTGGGATGTTCCCGAAATTTCCAGACTATTCCGAAACATTTCACAACATTCCAGAATGTTCTGGACTGTTCTAGAAATGTCTGGAGGGCTAAACGTTCAGCCCTTATATCTTCAAAAGCACGCCCTTCAGGTAAAAACGGGAATCTTCTTCATCGATGGAGCACAGAGGGCTACCACACCATATAACTCCCTCGATCGTTCCGGGATTCGTTCCTGAGTTTTAGCGGCACGCGCATTGTATACTTTTATAATATATATTGCTTCTTACTCTTATATTATTTTAGTGAGTTGTTTTGTTTTTGTTTTTCTTTTCGGTTTTGATTTGTGTTCTTTTTGTTAGCTTGCTACAACAATTTTTGATTTTATAATTTTAATACATATATGTAATACTAATTCAGAAGTCAAAGAACAAAAATCAGAGTTATATTACATATGTATAAGATAAAACGTATGTGAATAAAAATTATAATTTAAACTAACGGTAAAACTTTCATTCTCCTTCTCTATTCTAAAAATCGCAATAACGTCTCTGGATTGCGTCATTTGTAGATCATTCTATGGCCTGTGTTCTCTGATGACGTAATAATTGTAAACTGAAACTTTTTAATTAGAACCGGAACTTTTTCCCTTCGCGTGCTTCCATCTTTCAAAACTACGCACTTCAGCCTCTGTCTTTGCTTTTGCTTGGACGTACTTTTGCTATGCTGCTTGATATTGCACTAATATCAAAACTGTAAATGCTCTTGAACGGGCACGACTAAGGTGCCAAGTGATCTGTGGCCACATAATGTCATTTGGAAATAAAAATGGAATTAAAATCGCCTCGACTGCTCGACTGATAAGTTTTATTTAACACACTAGCTTACGACGCAATCAGAATACTTCCTCTTCAATATAGTACGGTAACTACGCATCAAACAGTGCTCCGTCTTTTCCTTTCCTGTGCTTTTATTATAACACACACATATATATATATAATTGAAAAAGAAATTGTAAAGCTAACAAGTAATTAGACGTAAGACCTATTTGGTCTTAAAACTTTTTTTGCGCATAATGCTGCAAAAAGATATGAAATAATAGTAGAAGGTAGAAACATTGCAGCGATCTTGCTAAAACGTTACCAGGAGCTGTAGCTCCACGAAATATTTCAACGCTGTATTACTAAAATATGAACTAAGAAGAAATTTTTGTCTGGAAAAACTGGAAACAACTGTAAACACGCGAAAAAAACCTCCTAAATTAATGTTGGAAGACATGCTAATTCACGAAAAAATTAATCTGACCGTTGTAATATGTGAAAAGTTAACACACATAAAAAATAGATTGACGGAAAAAGATATACATATACATATGAAAAGTTAATACATATAAAAAATAGATGGACTGAAAACATGCCAATACATAAAATGCAAAAATTATAATGAAAACATAAATTGCAAAAATACAAAAATACAATAATTACAAAGAGGAAAATGGTAAATTAACCCACTCGTACTCTCAACAGGCTTTTCAAGGGAAAATGACTGAGTGTCGAACTAGGCTAAATACCATTACGCGTTTCGCCGAAACAGACCATTGAAGCTCTTGTTTAATGCGAAATTTTTTTTATAAAAACATGAATATTCCCGAAAAAATCTTTTTTGGAGCTTCACTGCTCTGTTCCTTTTTCCCGACGCGTCCGCTGAAAAACACATTAGAGTGTTAAAAAGTAATTGCAACTCCGAGCAATGTAAAATTAAAATCAAAATAAAATAAAAAAATAGCGGTCTGCTATTAGTCAAAAAATTAAAACAACGTACGGGCTGGTCCTGCATAGCTCAAAGAAGATAGAACTTTTATAAAGAGAATGGTGCTGTAACCAAATTAATATGCAATTAAAAACAATCCGTGTCTTAAAAATCCGTGTCTTTTTACGTCTGTCACACCCTCTATAAAAAAGGGGGACAGGAATTCCCGCCAAAACTACAATCTCAGCCCATTGGCCTATGCAGATTTAATTGTTTCGCCCACCTACGTCACACGACGAGAAGGAAGGTTGGTTGGACACGGAGGGGTTTTGCACCCTTTTCTAAAATTTTTTCGGATGCAAAGGACGGCACCTCCCAGGCCAGTTTTTTCGTTTCTTTTGTCTGTGTTTTTTTGGTCCTAATAAGACCCTACGACGTTTGTTTTCTTGCTACTTTAATTGCATATTAATTTGATTACAGCACCATTCTCTTTATAAAAGTTCTATCTTCTTTAAGCTATGCAGTACTAGCCCGTACGTTGTTTAAATTTTTAACTAATAGCAGACCGCTATTTTTTTTTAAAATTTTGATTTTAATTTTACATTGTTCGGAGTTGCAATTACTTTTTAACACCCTAATGTGTTTTTCAGCGGACGCGTCGGGAAAAACGAACAGAGCAGTGAGGCTCCAAAAAAGATTTATTCGGGAATATTCATGTTTTTTATAAAAATGTTTTCGCATTAAACAAGAGCTTCAATGGTCTGTTTCGGCGAAACGCGTAATGGTATTTAGCCTAGTTCGACACTCAGTCATTTTTCCCTTGAAAAGCCTGTTGAGGGTACGAGTGGGTTAATTTACCATTTTCCGCTTTGTAATTACTGTATTTTTGTATTTTTGCAATTTATGTTTTCATTATAATTTTTGCATTTTATGTATTGGCATTTTTTCAGTCCATCTATTTTTTATATGTATTAACTTTTCATATATATATATATATTTTTTCCGTGAATCTATTTTTTATGTGTGTTAACTTTTCACATATCACAACGGTCAGATTAATTTTTTCGTGCATTAGCATGTCTTCCAACATTAATTTTGCCGGTTTTTTTCGCGTGTTTACAGTTGTTTCCAGTTTTTCCAGACAAAAATTTCTTCTTAGTTCATATTTTAGTTATACAGCGTTGAAATATTTCGTGGAGCTACAGCTCCTGGTAACTTTTTAGCAAGATCGCTGCAATGTTTCTACCTACTACTATTATATATATATAGAATAAAATAAAATAGAGGAACAGATATACTATATACACATATAAACAAGCACGCTTATATACATACAGCCATACAAATGTACATGCAGATATAAAAGAATCACTGATTATTTTAAATAAAAGTACTTTTAAGAGTACAAAATGTTAAAAGCTGCTAAATATATGCGAATAGGAAATCAAAAATAAACAAATCTAATTAAATTTGGCGACGCAGTATTATTTGAGAGATTTCAGAAAATTATAAACTTCACCGGAAACTTCTCCACTAACGATCAAATATTCCACTATATTTGACACTTCCGCCGCCTACTATGCAACTTCCTAATCAGTGGAAGTGTGCATATATAAATAAAAAATTGAGAGTTCAAGGGTGGAAGACTTTATTAGGAAGCCTTCCACGAACGCATCCCAGGGCCCACCAGCGGCCGAGCAGCAAAGTCGCTGAACACTGGTAGTTCGGTTCGCGGTTCAAATGTCGGCAAACGGGCTGCTGCATGGGATTTTTCATGATTTTCTCCATGTGTAACCTCAGTTTCCCTTAGAAAGGTCCTCCACGAAGGCAACCCTTCCGTTAGGCAGATAGTCCTGTAGTGCTTTGCCGTAAGCAAACAGACCAAACCAAACGAACTCATTCCTTTCCGTAAGCCAGGAGTGCTCGCACTCCATTCTTTTGATGGGATTTTTTTTAAATAAATTAAAACAATTGTTTCAATTTACACCATGCTCGCTCGAAACAGATTTCTTTTGCATGCATCGATATCAGATTTATTTCCACTCGATTTGAAGAAAATTGCTCTGTTGGATTATCTGGAGAAATGCATTTTCCAAAATGGCTTCCTGTTTTGTAATTCGGATGACCAGGATTGTGCTATATAGTTGAATATATTTCAAGTAATAATAATTGCGGAGAAACTATTCGGTTTCTGAAAGCGCGTAAAACAGAATACTACAATAAGACAATCTGAAAACGCAATTTTGTTCTTATTTCGGAGAACCGTATTTTCGCGTAGTCGTATCTATAACTATGAAGTTGAACCAACCGTTCGAACGGCATGTAAATAGCTTATGGAAAACTATCTCAAAAATCTACCTGACACTAGGCAACAATTAGCTTGTAAGATTAAGTCTCCATGTTGATGCCAGATGTGCGGGTGACAGTGATAAATGCTTCTCGAAACAAATCGATATTTCTAAGTGTTTGATGGCGCGGAGAAGCCTGAATATATGTGCACACAAAACGAGGTTTTGACACTCTCATGGCCCTCGGGCCAATCAATTGATGATACAAACTGAATGCTTTGTTAGCGACACTATGAGATGTCAGGTCATGGCGGAATCACATGTCGGACAAGAAGGTTTAACGTTCTAAAATTGTTGTATACCGTTTGGAATTCTAAAAGCTTTAGAATGATGTTAATAGCTCTGAATATACGAGCTTGAACCATGCCATGTAATAAAGAGTCGCCTGGTTCTGGCATTAATGAACATCTGATGATAATTCCAGCTACATTTCCGATAGTTAAAACAAAATCTGAAATAATTTTTTTAATTGTTCTAATTTCTTACCAAGATATATTAATGCCTTGAACAATAAAAAAAAAAGGATTGATTCAATTTATTGATTAAGAACATCTGAGATTTTATAGGTTCGATGAATTTAAAAGCAGTTAAAACGTTTTCTAAAACGAGACAAACTTAAAGCGATAATCGAAAGAAACCTAACCTCATTAAAAGGAAAAAAAATAACGGAAAGCTGTTTATTACATTTATTTAGTTTAAATGAGTTTAGATATGCAGGATTAGTTCTCAAGGCGTTTAATATGCGTTAGTTCTTATTTTATTGATTAAGTGTTCTTTCTTTTTATTTCATATGTTATTCTGTTACTTTAAAGAATGAATATTTAGGAAAAGTTGGAAAAAAGTAAAATTAAACTAATATTAATATATTAATTATTTACTGCTTAACATTATTCTTGAATACAACGCGGAACAGTTACAAGCTTTATGTAAAACTGGTCGATGATACGAACGATAACAAACATAATTCAATAATTAAGCACTAACGTTTCTCTCAAAAATAAGAACTACATATGAAATATCTTAAGTCTTGGATAACTAGTTGGTATATGGTATCAAACATATATATATAAGAAAAATAAAGAATATGTAAAAGATTGAATTAGCAACGTAAATTTCCGTTCTCAAATCTAAAAATAGTCACCTCTCTCTGCACTGCGTCATTTCTAGATTAATCCATGTCATATAATTCTTACATAATTCTGATGATGTAAATAGAACTAAAAGTCAATCAGCCAAAAGTAATTTTACAGTAATATTAACTATCCAATCAAAATGCATTGAGAACCAAATTTAACTCAGTCTGAATTAAGATTTCACCCTGAACTTTCCACGTTTTGACCAAGCTGTATTACAGTCTGTCTGCTCCTTCTTTTTTACTGGAAATCTGTTAAAAGCTGTTTGGAATAGGCACATTTAATGTGTCAACTTGTTTGTGACCGCAACATGTTTACTGAAATAAAAAAAATAGAAGATTTAATCTGCCTTCGCCCCCAGTTTCCTATTCATTATGGATCAACAGTTCTACGCCATCAAAATTTTTGCTGGCCGTTTACTTCTAAGTTTGTTGTATTACAGTCCTCTTTCTTCGTACTCCTCTAAAATTCGAATTCGATAACATTAATACGCTAATAATATTTTATATTGCACAGAATAACTAGGGTATTGTTCCAGCACTGCTAAAATTTCAACGTAATGAGTAAATTGAGAGAAGGAATATTGAGAAAAGAAAACCAGTATTCTTATACTTTTATTAACGTACTGCCAGGACTAATTATTCTACTTGCAGTACTTCGATTTATCAGCAATAAATCATGGTTAACGATATTGTTATTTCTATTATATATTACTTCACTTTCGCAGTTAGTTAAGAATTAAACTAATAGCACATTATCAAATTAGTGTCTAATTGTTAATTCAACAGTTAAGAAGTCAATTGGCACATATGGATGATTAGAAGATTATTTTAAATTTACTTTAAATTTAAATAAGTTTAAAAAGATAAAATTAAGCTATTTTCAAATTATCCATTTTAGAGATATTAGCCTTCTCGAACTAGGGAACCGAAAAAACACCTCTGCCTTAACCGAGACTCAAACTAGAGATCTTCCATTTGCTTGCTGGATGTCTTATCATTTTCAGCTCGAGACCATATGCGGAAGCCATGCGATAATTTTTTATACTCTAAAAATGAAAAGCTGAGAGAGAAAAAAGATACCCTAAAGTATCCTAAAAAAGAAAGATGAGACCCGCTTCATATATATATAAGAAATACACTAAAGACCCCCTTCATACCCTAAAAAAGAAAAATGAGAGATAAAGGAGGCATATTCATTCCTTGTAGTTCTAGTGATATGACTGATTGAAAAGGTAAATAAATCTCATCTATGTATGTGATATTTTAGCAGTCATGGTGAAGCTTGGCATCAAAGTTCAGGCATGGCTTTTGCAGAGTGGCACGGAAAAATCCAATGACGACACACAGAGGAATTTCACTTTAAGTGCACATATTTATTTAATTCAAATAGCAGATCAATTTCCTTTTCCGACAAAGTTCTCCAAATTACATATTCAATAATGAGTTATTAAGTACGATTAAATTTTGACTTTCTGCGTCATAACATTCTAACAAAGAAAGAAAGATGAGAAGCGTAGCAGCGTAGGTCCTAGCAGCACAGGGAAAGAGAAGCTTCTGACAAAAAATTACGCGCATTCAGTATTTATAGCAGCGGTTATGTAATAGGCGCGAATGTTCTGGAAGGTACTGATCTAAGGGGAAGATCCTGAATTGAAGAAAGTTAATTAAAAGTTGCGTGTTCGTGAAGAGCAAAGCAGTGTATTTGTTTTATATTTTACATATATATTTGTAATAATAAAATTCCATAGTCAAGAATACACTTAAAATTCTAACTGTATGTTCTTTTCATTTTTTAATGGCGATGGTCTCTTATTTGAAAGTACGTGGAATTAAATCCACAGCCCCGTAGTCAAGTTGATTTTTCCGCCTTTTCTACACGTACAGTTATAGAATGTTCTGGAAATATTTAAAGTGAACTGGATTGGCTGACGAGGCTGACGTCATTCCTTCGAAGCTCCGCCTTTCCAGAGGCTATAAAAGGACTCGCATAGGACCGGGGCTTCTCTTAAATCGGGGGCTTTTCTTAAATGTCACGATGCAGTAAACTTCATACAAAAAGTTATTAGTAGTCCTTTTTTATTTACTCCGGAAATATGATTTTTTGTAACTGCTATTTCTCCTGACCAATAATAAATGGAACCTGTTTTTAAAACTTATCGTCTGATAATTTAAGCTACGACTACATCTATGATTCTTCACCAAACTAATTATTCCGGACAAAAGCTGGTACATCATATATATATCTATATATATAGATATATATATGGTTGGTACCATAATTCAGATTACACTACTGTTTCATAAAATTGAACGTTTTCTCATTTTTTTTAATATCGATATTAAAATCGTCTACAATAATAATTGGTATATCCTTATCTCTTGTGACGTCCTCAATTTTGTATATTTTTGCCTAAATTTGTATCTTTACTGTAGCTCAGACAGAATTCCAATTTTCAAAACTTTTTTTGTGTTTTGTAGTGGTCTTCTTCAACTGTCAAATAAGCCATAAATGAAACTATATCTTTTGGGATTATTGAGATGTAAGTGCATTGGAGTGGATATTGTGTCTTAAAATTTTTTTGTCCTTAAGACTATCTTTGAGGAAAACGTAGTCCTACGTTAAATATACTCTCGCTTCCTATGTGAGTTAAATAATCTCTCGTTTAAAGCTCAGCGAGTTGAATTAGAAAAGCATATCACCAGAGAATGCTGCGTATTATTCATTGAGTAAATTAGACTACCTGTTTTTACAAAATAAGGGGAGTACGGAATCGAGAAAACTTCTTTGACACCTCTCAAATCCATTTGAACAATTGTTCTGCGTAATATCTGTACGTACGGACAAAATAGAGGATTCGTTTTCCCCAAACGGATTGTAAAATGGATTCAGAAGACATTTTTTGTGCCATTTGCACGTACGTGCGTACGTATGAATTTTTAATTCTTGTATGTTGGTAAATTGTGCATATTGTGACGTCGTGGATGCTTCAGTGGTAACGGAATTAACACTGATTTTAGTGATGCATCACTTTTTATTCACAGCACATACCACAGATACAACATTTAATTAATACATTTAGAAAACTTTAGTAGATATCCGAGCTGGTGACACGATCAGAGACGTTAACGAAGATGGCACTTGTCATCACTGGACGAATTATGTCTCCACACCTCAGCTCGCTGGCGGAGCTTCCCCCAAAAAAACTCTTTTCTGACAGGCGTCTGACCAGAAGGTCTCTTCTCTTTACGCATGCGTATTATTAAGTCGTTGCCATTCACAATTCTTTAAAATTGGTGTTAAAATGAATTATAGTCCTCGCAGTGTGACGAGTTCGCTAACGAAGTTCTCTCTAGTCGAGAGCGTCATAGGTCTTTCTAGTAGAGAGTTTAGGAGCGTTCTTTACAATATCTTGCTTTAAAAGTGATTTAATTATGCTGTTTTTATCTTCAGTTTTAAGGGTTTTATACCTTTAGTTAATCTGAGTGCATAAGTTTAAGAATTATCAACAATTTAAAAGTTTATCTGCCGTTATGCCTAATATGGCGGCTGTTTGTTTACATTTGAAGCTCTTAGTAGTAGAGTGAGTTAAGTCAGGCGGTGCTACCAGAAGGTAACTGTAAACCTCTGTGCACGGACGTTTTCGTGTTTATGCCTGTTAGCCGAATTGATTGTTTTTGAGTAGAAACTATTTTATTTGTAATAATTGTTTTTTTTAATTGCATTCGGAATTTTAGGTTTTTC
The DNA here is from genome assembly GCF_044657685.1 of Stegodyphus dumicola. Classification (NCBI taxonomy): domain Eukaryota; kingdom Metazoa; phylum Arthropoda; class Arachnida; order Araneae; family Eresidae; genus Stegodyphus; species Stegodyphus dumicola. Next base: position 182,787,372 of record NC_140768.1, read on the forward strand.
TGTATTTTACGACTTTTAATGGAGAACTTTTAATTTTTAATGTATTTTTGCCTTGCCGCGAAGCGAGGACTGACTTGATTGAATGAGAAATATATCTCTGATGAAATTCGAGTTAGCAATTATTTAGCTCGGGATCTGACTTTTAAGGTGTTATACAATGATCAAAGTTCAATTTTCCGAGCTATCATACTAGGAACGTTATAGAATAAGAGGTCACATAATAGCTATTGCATTATAATTCCTTAAAACTGAGACAGCTTCTTTCCAAAAAATGATATGGTGGTGCTATAAAAATCAAACTGTTAAAAAGTGTGTTAAACTATGCTATAAATGTTGGCTTCATTAAACTTTTCTTACATAAGCCCACGAATGGATAGCATCGCCTCTCACTCGTAGCTATATTTCAACTCTCACGTTTCAATTACCCGTAGTTACATTTCATTTTTCGCGTTTACATTATTAGAAGGACGTTTTTAATGATCATTACGCCATCTGGTAGTGAACTGCGGAAACTGATACCATAAAATATAAACGTGGGCAAAGTTTGCCTTTTTTGAATGCAAAGCTTAATCTGAGAGTTTCGGAGGAAAGATGTATTCAAGCAGTAGACATTGGCTTCAAGTATGCTCCTCTAATGGCCTAGAATTTCTAACAGTCTATGCATTTTAATTGGTTTCAGTGATAGACATTTATTATTCTTTTCGTTTGCGCAGTTAAATACCTATATATATCATCTTAACCTAAAACTTACTAAAAGTTTGAGAGACAACAATAAAAAAGAAACGTCTACGTAAGAAAGTTGACGGAGCAAAAAAGTAGAAAGTGCATAAGATAAGGAAAGCTGAAAATTTTGAGAAATTACTGGTTGTTCAGCTTCCAAAAGCGTAACCTTGAGAAGTGTTTTCTTTTCACAAAACGGCAGTGATAAGAACCATGAAGGGAACATTCTTAAAATAGCTGCTTTTCACCAAACTGAAAATGACAGCCAAATGCAGAGTCCTGTTACGGAAAATGGGAGTTTTAGATGTTGTTGCTGATTTTGTTGCCAAATGATTTGCAAAAACAAGCATGTCGTCAAAACTAATTCAATAACATTAACGCAGGTAATAGAATCTGTTGGAAACAGTTTGAACTCTTGAATTCAAAGTAAAGAAGATCCAATCCAAATCCCTTTTCTAAATTTTTAACTTGAACACGTGAAGATCATGCATGTAATGACATCTTTGAATCGCCTTGATTAAAGAACCATAATTAAAATGATAAATTTTTTCACATAATCTACTTAAGCTAAATATTTGCAGCAGATGGGTAAAAATGTTATTGGTGTAATATTTAGTTGGATGTTAAAATAGTATTATTTTAGGTTTTTATAACAATTAAATTGTTATTTCTGACATAAGACGATATCCAATACACGTATTAGACCTAAGAAGTTAATACAATGCAAACAACTAAAGCTGGTCAGATTTTTAACCCAGATTTTAGTTTCTGTAAAGAATCATGCTGTTGTCGAAGCAAGTCAAGTCTTCTGATTCGAAACTCAATTCAGGAGCTTTTAAATAGAATAAACAGATGTATGAAATATTAACTGGGATATGAAATACACGTAAAGCAACAGTAAGATTCCCTTTCAATTAAACTTTGTTAAATAAAATTGAAGCCGCCCAGCCGGTTATCGTCGCTGACTGCTGTGCCGAAGGACCCGGAGAGGGCATGGATGTTTGTAAACGTATAGTGTCGCTGCGGCATGGCGGCAATCTAAATATGCGGTGAGCCGAAAGTCCTCTCGTATGGTTTGGTGGAAGGGGAAAAGGGTATGAGACCCTCGGACCCGTGCCCCCGGGGTGCCTTCCATAGAAACTGGGGGCGAAACTGAGCGAAATCGCACTGTCACCTGAATGGTGCTCAAGGCTGTTGCCAACGTCAGGCGTAATCTCACGCTCCTTGCCACGAGGATTTTCGTGGGCTTGGGCCGAGTACGCTAGAGAAGTGAGCATAAGCAACAGCAAATAAAATCAAAGCCCTAGAGAAAACGAAAGAAAAGCTACCGCAGAGCAGGGTACTTATGGCTAAGAATACTCCAAAGTAATTATAGAAAGTGAGCCTTAGTAAAAACGAGCGTCCAGAATGTACACCAAAATGAAAAAGTAAGAAATTGAAACGAAAAACAAACGACTAGTAGATAAGGAATTTCACCAGCTACAACTGGAATTCTATAGAGCTATGGTAATTTTTCGAACATTTTTTAAAAAAATATTGTTTCAGAATATATTGAATAATGAAATTATATTTAAGATCTTAATGAATACACTACACTTGAAGGAGGTTTTATAGTTTCTCGTAATTAAAATCTCATCTCGTGATACCACGTTTCTATTGCTTGAAAAGTAATGTAATTATATCAAATTCGCTAAAATATTAGTATAGAATACGTTTATTCACTTTTATTTATTTTTAAATACAAATTTCATTTCTGACAGACATCCGCCCCTGAAATTTTATGAATTCTAGATTACGAAATGTTTCGTGAAGTTATTGCTTTACATCTCAGTCTACGAATGCTTCGTGAATCATTATTACTTATCTCGTGACCTTCCCCAGGAGTTTTCCCCTTTCCGTATAGAATTACGGCCAAATTATAAAGTATCACTTCAAGATTCAAAGTAAATTATATGAAAAAAGGATAAGTCAACAAATACCCGAAGGAAAAAGCGAATAACATATTCTTTACATAGCTGTCTGTACTCGAGGCTTCTAAAGTCTTTTTACAGCAATATTTTGCAAATATCCGTGGATGTAGCTTCCATTTTTCAATAGTGTCATAGCAAAAGTTTTCCGCATAGAAGACTATATACGGAAATCCTTAATCTGCGCTGTAACGGATTCCATAGATGTTCCGTGAGATTTTGAATAAGGTTGAGGTCGATCTAACAAATACCTCGATTTTTTAAAAAGCATTCTGATGTTAATATTGCTTTGCAGTTATATCCCTTTCAGTACATGTTCTTGCCATTCTTATTATCGTAATACAACAAGAGAATTGGCAAAGTTTAATTTTTACGATTCCTAAATTTTCACCAATTCATCCTAACTTAGCTTTATTATCGTTTGCGATTAGATGATAATTAAGAAACTCGCAATCTATTTCTATAATCGAATCGAGGAATATAAATTTTGAGTTGATTTCACGTACCCATGTAGAAAAGATTTAAGAAAGTAACAGAAAATTAATTACTCATTTCAGTAGAAGAAAATAAACTTAGTGAAATTAGAAAAAAAAAAAAAAAAAAAAAAAAAAAAAAATTAATTTCAAAGGGCTTAATTTTCTATTGAACTATATATATATATATATATATATATACCTTATCGCAGTATATATATATAGTATATACTGCGATAGGGGCTATTTGAAAATTTCGGAAATTTCAGTTTGTTAAAATAAAAAAGTAAATAGCCACTATAAGATAATTCTTATCAATCCCTGTCTTAGACATAAATAGCTTAAACTCTATGAAAATGATATTATTTGCTTATAGTTACATCAATTAGATTTTCATCCATCTACAAGTAACAGAAACCATTCCATCATGCCCTAGTCCCCGCAAAGGTAAAAACACAAGCAGGTAGGCAGGCAAACACATTTTAAAAATAGCTGATTTAAAATGAATCATGATGGTCTTTTTCCATTCATCAAATTTCGCGGAGAATCAAAACCCGCGAAAATAAATCACTGACTTATTGGGAAGAAGAGCAGTGGGGGCAAGAGGGGGTGAGAGAAAGAAAGTAAGAACAGTGGAAAATGCGGCGATGTCAAAATCTGTTCTTGAGTTATTCGTAGAATAATCGCGAAAATGGCCGAATGAGATGCAACAACGCTTGTCTTTTCGGATTCGATTAGGCCTTTAAAGCTAAGAAATCGCCGACAAAATGCCAGATGCATCACAGGTTGGTTCTGAAACTCAGCAGAAAGGAACCACACATTTAAAATCGGATGTATCCATTGGAGAAGAAACCGATGATGCTTGATTCATATCCTGAAATATCTCGTAGAATTTGATAAGTTAGGCTTCAGATAGATGCAGAAAGAAGATAAACCAGCGGAATATCAGTACATATTATGTACATAGTAACCTTATTAATAATACAACAGTAAATGTATAAAAGGTGATGTTTAATATATGTGATCTATTTAAAGTTGATAAGGAGGGTTCAATGCACAAGCGAAGTAACCCATGAAAAACTGGAGGTTTAAATGCATTTATGGGAGTGCGAAGGAATCATCATATATATATATATATGATGAAGAATGTCTGTGTGTTTGTTTGTTTGTTTGTTCGCGCTATATAGCTACTATATAGCTACCGTCAGCAAACTTTCTACAATTCTTTTCTAGGTCCAGGGAAAGGTCAACGTCGAGGTTTTTCCAAATAAAGTAGCTAAAATCAGAGATATTCATTAAAAACTAGGAAAAACGATCATTTCCGCCCTCATTTTTCCGAGTGGCAACAGTTTCGCAAGCTAAAGATGAAAATCTGCTTTATTACGAAAGTTGTTGCTACTGCTCGCTTTCAAATTCTAGAGTTTGTTAAAAAATTTTTTAAGTTTCGCGATAAAATAAAAATAATATTATCAAACATTAAATACATTATTCCCCATTCCAAAAATTCGTAGGAAGCCATTTGGACTATTCCCATCCTCGTATGACTCTCATCAACCGAAATATTAATTGAAAACTCTGATAGCGCTAATTTTCGCACTCATTTATCCATTGTGCGTTTGTATGTTTGTTCGCGTTACTGATTTCTGATGAATGTTTTGCCGTATTTAATTGACTAAAATTAAATATAGGTGAAATACTGGATGGAACTTGAGCCTTTAAGACCATTTGGTTATAAAGAGGAAAATCGTTAAAAACTGCGTATCATTGTTTCTGATATAATGAAGAATTAAGAGAAAGAATTAGCTTATTTTTCTATGGAAATTTTTATGAGCGTTCCAGATCGCATCAGAGTGCAAACTGTATAACTATGAATCGTATTTTTTGCATAGTTGTTAGAAAAGGATTACAGAGGTGTCGTTATCTCTAATATTAGATGCATTACTCTCAATTTAAATTAACTGGCATCGGGAACTTCCGCTAGTAATATTTGAATTACATTTTTTGCCCTCATATCCCCCACTGCAGACAGAGAATGTTTTGTTTATTTTCAGAGCAATGAGAGGGAAAAAAATTCATTTTTTCATAAGAAAACTTAATTGCAAATAAAATGTATCATCTGAGCTTGCTATAAGTATTCTATTGATGAAGTATTCTATTTGATAGTATACTAGTTATGCAAAGAGCTGATGGAGATTCTCAATTACACCAATCAGAGTTCATGAAATTTGACATAAAGCACGGTTTTTCATGAAATTTAAGGAAATTTTAGCCCAAATGACACATTTCATTAAGTTCACTTCTTTGTGTTCAAGCGATGCTTTAACATGTAGTAACAATGAAACAGTAGATAGCGGAAAACGCCTAACATAACCTGACCCTCGGGAAGAAAAATGATATTTTTTCACGCATTTCGCTTTTACACTCTTTTAAAAGCCTGCCAATTAGTTTTACTCCAATGACTGTCTCGCCCCAGATGGCGTATGAAGAAAATGTAAACACGCTTTAGGCTAGTTTTCCTGAACGTAGAAGTTTCAGTAAACAAAAATGGCTTTTCCCAATATTTCTTGTGAGATACTGTCTTGATAGTTATAGCATTTTGAATAATAACATCTAGCGTTTTTTTTCATTTCATAGTGAATCAAAAACACGGAGATTAAATCTGTTGGTTTCAGATGTAGTTAATTAATATGAATTTGACTCGTTAATAGATTTTTATACGTCATTTCAAAGAATCGACCCATTCCCGCATCCGCTGGCCTGTAGTTCGCACAAATGGCTTGGCGGAGAAAAGCAATTTTGAAATCTGAAAAACAGTAATTTGCGAGATAAGAAAAATACTGTGGATAAAAGCGTAATTCCAATGAGAGTTAGGAAAACAGTTCGTACGTCTAACAGGAAGGACTTAATTGCTGCAATTTCAGGAAAAAATATTTCAAAAATTCAAAATAGGAAAACATATAAAATTTTTTAAATTCGTTAAGTTCTGAAAACATATTGTTTCGTGCGTACGGGTTCGTTACGAAATGAATGCACAAGTCCGATAAAATAAATGAACAAAAAATTATTATTATCACAAGAAAAATGCTTAAATTTTCTCAAATTATCATGCAGTATCACAATATCTCACAGTAGTTATCTTTTAACTACTCAAATGTACAATAGAACGTAATTCAAAACAGCTAAAGAACGCTAATCCGTGAATTCGCTATAATCAACAACGGCAGTTTTCTAAACAACAACAAACTAAGCAACTACTACAAACTGAGATGTTTTCCTCCTTTTATAAGATTTTAAAATCACGCGCTAGAATTTTCCAGCACTTTCTGGAAATCAAAAAGAGATATTTATTTATTTAATGCACGCGCTCTTGTATTTTCAATTTTCCGGCTTAGCTTTGTTCTTTTAATATTCGTCACGCGCTGCACTGCGCGGGAAATAAAACCGTTTAATTTATAATTGAACTAACATTAGCTTTTTAAATACCAAATTCGTAACACTGCCCCCTTCCCAAGGACTGCATGTCCCGGGCAGTACAATCCCTGGACAGGAAGCTAAACTTACAACTGTGGCATAAATGCATTAATAAGCATTACATTACAATAATAAACAACATGAACAATAAATGCCAGAAATAAAACAAATCAAATGCTATCAAATACAAATCAAATACTAAATGCAAATCAAATACTAAATACAAATCAAATCAAATACACATTTAAAAACAAAAAGTCCATGGTCTTATACTATTTACAATTATTTACATTAGGTACTATGGCCATAGTAATTAGCTAACCTGTCGTAAGAGTTCGAAGACTCACGGATCCGAACCACGACGTCATTTAGCCTGTTTAGGACCGTGTACGGACCATCCCAAGGTGACTGTAATTTCGGACAAAGTCCTTTCCGTCGAGTCGGATTCCACAACCACACCTTGTCTCCTTCGTGGAATTGATGTTCAGTAGCTCTTATGTCACATCGGGTCTTCATCTTCTCCTTCGCCAAGTTGACTCGCTCTCGTGCAAAGTTGTGCATCACTTCAAACCGGGCCTGGAGATCTTGAATATATTCCTCAGACGATGAAGGAGCATCCGGAGGGCGGCCAAACAATAGATCACAAGGCAGACGAAGGTCACGACCGAAGAGCATCTGCGATGGAGAATAGCTGGGTGTTTCTGTCCGACCCTAGTATGATTTCGGCAGGTTTCTGAGTAGGGTCTTCCACATGAGACGTCGGCGTTTTCAAGCGATGATCCCTTTTGAAGATGGATCGTCATGTCCTCAGATGCTGAGAACAGCTTATTGTTTTTGAAGTCTAAGGAAAAATTATATTTCCTTAAAAAGTCCAATCCGAGTATGCATGGATCTGTAATATCCGCCACATATGCCGTGTGATGGTAGGGGGCACTTCCAAACGTGATGTTTACGTTTAACTTCCCAGTTATGTCGATCTTGTCACCAGACGCAGTCTGAAGGGTAACACAGGATGGCGTCCAAATAAGTTTATCTTTAAACTGCTGAGCTAAATCTCTCCGAATGACGATAACATTAGCTCCTGTGTCAATGATCATATTGCAAGGTACTCCATCGATATGCCCCTTGATGGACAGTCCGTTGCCTTTGCCACTCACTGTAGAAATCTTGAGCGCTTTAAAACAAGGTTTTTCATTCTGTGGCAACTTCAATTTCTCGATATGTTCATTAATTTGTTTCCTGCGTCGTTGCTGGGAAATGATCTTATTTTCCGTACCCTGGGGTGTTCTGCAATTCCTTCGGACGTGGCCTTCAGCTCCACAGTTCCAGCACTTTGGTTTCTTGTCAATCCTTTTCTGTCCCATGGCATTTAATTGTCTATTTAACCCGCCTCTCTTATTTTCCGTGCTCTGGGGTGTTCTGCAGTTCCTTCGTAGGTGGCCTTCAACACCGCAATTCCAGCACTTTAGGGTCGGTTTTGTTTCACCACTATTCCGTCTCAAGGCATTCACTGGTCTTATCAAATCAAATATTTTATTAACCGTGCCCTAGGGTGTTCTGCAATGCTGTCTTATATGCCCTTCAATACCACATTTCCAACACCTTAGAGCCACTTTGTTCTCACTCCTACTCCGTATCAAATCGTCGACTTGTCTGGATAAATCATCTAAACGAGCCATCAATTGATCCGCTGGCTTGTGGACTCGCACAGCTCTGACTTGGTAGCGATCTCTACGAGTTGCTTGCTGGGCTGCCTCGAATTTCATGGCGTACACTAAAGCGCTTTTCAGATCATTAACATCCGCCATTCGCAGTGCTTTCTGTATTTCAGGGTCCCGGATGCCATCGATGAAATATTGCAGGGACAGAATTTCCCTCGTTTCTCTCGGGCACTCCGTAAAGGCGAGGTGGGACAGCCTTTCAACATACGTGGCGAGTTCCTGGAGTGATTCGGTGGGCTTCTGTTGACGGGATTTTAATTGAAGCCTGCTGTAGTCTTTTAAACATTTCTCGCCAAAGCGCAGTTCCAAGGCGCCGGATAGAGCTTCGAAGTCAAGTCTTTGGTTTTCGGGAAGAGTCTGAAGGATATCCGCTGCGTCTGCTCTCAGCGAAGCAGCGAGATGACAGGCCTTAGTTTAAGAATCCTATCAATTCGCATCCGCCACTATAGAAAATTGTGTTTTATACACTTGCCAGGAGGTCTTCCCATCATAAGTGGATAACTTCAGAGAGGGACGAGCAGGCATGGGTAAAAATTTAAAACCATCACTATTGTTCCCTGCCGTCGCTACGAATTTCTTTAAAATATCCACTTCTTTGGCTACTGCAGAAACCCTACCATCAAGTTGCTGTTCGATTTGGTGTTGGACGGCACAAACGCTTCCTTCAATTCGTTCCTCCACAGCAGAAACTCTCCCTTCTATATGTTCTTTTACAGAAGAAACTCTTTTTTCTATTTCTTCTTTCACCGAAGAAACTCTTTCTTCAATTTGATCTTTTACGGAAGAAACTTTTCTTCAATTTGTCCAACTTTATATTCAACTGTGTCAATTCTGCCTTCCATAGCTTCAAATTTATTTTCTATTATGCAGGTAATTTCTCTTTTCATTTCTTCTTGACCAGCTTGAACGGCGTTCATTTCGTCCTTAACGGATTCCTGGCCCGATTTCATTTCTTCTTCCATTTCTTCTTTAAACGAGGCAAAGGCTGATATCAACTTCCTTAATTGCTCTTCCATCGCTCTTGTTATTGGCATTCGAACCCCACTCCTGACACGAAAAATTTGTTCGGTGCGTACAGGTTCGTTACGAAATGAATGCACAAGTCCGATAAAAAATGAACAAAAATTTATTATTATCACAAGAAATATGCTTCAATTTCCTCAAATATTCATGCAGTATTACAAAATCTCACAGTAGTTATCTTTTAACTACTCAAACGTTCAAAAGAACTTAATTCAATACAGCTAAAGAAAGCTAATCCGTGAATTCGCTACAATCAACAAGAGCAGTTTTCTAAACAACAACAAACTAAGCAAATACCACGAACTGAGATGTTTTCCTCCTTTTATAAGATTTTAAAATCACGCGCTAGAATTTTCTATTACTTTCTCGAAGATAAAAAAGAGATATTTATTTATTTAATGTTAAATGCACGTGCTCTTGTATGTTTAATTTTCCGGCTTAGCTTTCTTCTTTTAATATTCGTCACGCGCTGCACTGCGCGGGAAAGAAAACCATTTAATTTATAATTGAACTAACATTAGCTTTTTAAATACCAAATTCGTAACAATATTATTGCCTACGTTGCCGGCGTTATGTTTAGCAGAAACGTAAATAACTTTAAAGCTGGGCGCGGATTCCGGAAAAGGTATGGATGATTGAAATATATAACTATTTTTATTAATATGGACACTTAAATCTAGCCTCTAGCCGTGTGACTACTACATATTCGTTCCACTCAAGAAATTTCTTAAGTGACGGAGATTTGACGACGATAATGAGGTCCAAGCTGTCGTTGAATATTGGTTCCACAACAAACCTCGAAGCTTCTTCATCCAGGGTATCCATCATCTCGTTGACCACTGGGACATTTGTTTCAACCTACTCTGTATTACTTCTTTCTTTTGTATACTAATTTATATAAATGTCAGTTTTTTCTGGTCACGATAAATTTGCAAGTTACCTGCTTCGTTTTAATCTAAGATCAAACAATTTATGTAAATGTTCAAAAAGAGTACCTCAGCATGTGGAACATTTGATTTTCTCATGCCCTATTTTTGACTGCCGTAGATTATGCACGCAGAATGATTTGAAAATGTTCAGAGGGACTTGGCCAGCGAACTTGTCTGTTTTCGTGAAGACTGCTGTTCTCTGCTTTTGTTCGTTTTATTTACGCATGCAATTTTTAATGTTTTTGTTAACTTTTACTTCTGTAAGCTTCGTGTTGTACATATGTGGTGCACGAGGTTTTTGTATGTTTTCAATAATAAAAATAAATATAATATAAATAATATAAATATAATATAAATAATAAAATAAAATAATAATAATAAAAAACCGACTGTAGTGCCACTTTTATTTGAACGACACTTATACTATCGAGTTGAAATGTCCTTCAAGAAGTTGTTGATAGGGAGGAGAAGAGGAATACAAAATGCTTGGATTCTGTTCCCGAGAGTGCTCTCAATCAAAACTGGGCATCCGAAGCCTTGGCCAACGACAAGAGCTCTCTTCATCTTGGATATGTTAAATTGGAGGATTTGATGTGATTGTAATTCGTATCAGAAGGCTAAGCAGCAAGGACAACAACCACAAAAATTAATCACTCATTCGAGGCTTAAGTTCTATTAAGAAAATGGTAAAAATCGCTTAATGTGGAAAATTATTACATCCGATTACGTTAAATCATAACATACATTCAACCTTATGTCATAAAAATAATTTAAGGCATTTTGAAACACAGAATTCTTATCTGTCCTCTTCGAACATTAATCGCTCAGTTCGAGAACCTATAAGCAAAATTTCCCAGATACCCAATCCATCAAATCTGATGCGTCTTCCTACCAGCTATATTTAATCGTAATTAAAGATATTACAACGTCTAGGCCTTGGTCACATCGGCTAGCAGTTAGGTATGATGTGAATTATTCATTAGCCATCAAGTGAATGAATTCTCGAGAAGAATTACTCCAGTATGCGGCAAAGCAGTTACTATTCTATCAATATCATTTAATCCACAGTTACGGTTTGCTTACCATAAGCGTTAATTAATAGCGGCGAGATGGTATTATTTAATGCATTAAATCATCCTATGTATAATTTCTCACACCTGCTTTGCTACATTCATTAGGCCTTTTATAATTATAAATTGTATTAGGGAACTCAGGCTTCTTTTTAACTGTATAATTGTATTATTATTTAAAATTAGTGAACATTTTCATTTAGAAAACGTTTCAATGCAGTCTCTGAGGTATTTTTTATTAAGTACATTATTATTACATTTGTTATTAAGTATCTATTTGTTATTAAGTATTATTAAGTATTCATATTTTACTGTCGTATAATACTTGTTGGTACTTTAACAAATCATTATATAATTTCTTAAATTTAACTATGTTTAATTTCTTAAGTAACTAAAGTTTTCTAAGGTAAAACTGAAGTTTAAAAGCCTAAATATCCAGACTAACGCGAGCAGAGACCCTTCGAATAGTATTCGAGCTCTGTTAGGTCAGATACATGCTTATTGTAATAAAAATATGAAAATACTTTGAAAGAAATCTCGTTAAAATAAAAATGACATAGCTAAAAAAAGGCATTTTTATTTTCTTAAATCAAAATGCAGTTGTTGTTGCTGTGCCTTATCTCACTTGTCTGACAGTAACAACAAGCCCACGAAATTCATAATGGCAAGGAGTGCAAGAGTGCGCCGTTTGTTAGCAAGAGCCTTGAGCACCATATAGGTGACAATACGGCTTTGATCAATTTGGATGGAAAGGTACGGGTAAGAGGATAGCTTACATCTCTTCCCTACCACCAGCCTCTGAGAGGACCTTCGGCTCGCCGCATATAAGTGCCCTCATGCCGCACAGACACTATATATTTTCAAACATCAATCAGAGTCGTCAATCAGAGTCGCTAACCACTAACTCAGTTGGGCAGGCGCCAAAATACATAAAACGTATTTAAAAAAAATGAATTAAGAGACTACTTTCGGTATGCTCAAACAGATAACTCATAGAATTATTTAAGGCATTATTATATTACTTTAAAAAAAAATTAAAATTGTAAAATACATAAAATGAATTACTGAAAATTTTGTGTACAGAAATTGTTTTATTATAAATTATTAAGAGCTTTATACCTACACCCAAGGCATATATAAGACTAATTTCCTTAATAAGCTTTTATTCTTCTATTACTAGGCTATATACTATATATTTTTTAAAAATATTATTGAGCAAATTACGTGTTGCACATATTCAACTACATTAATTGAACAGTTTTTACGCACATACTGCACTATATTATTTTAGTGAACGAAGAAATCTAGAACGAATAAATACCGTAGCGACGGTCCTAATTTTTTCCCTCTGGAAAGAAGAACCACAGTACAGATAACGGCTGCTTCATAAATCCGGATAATTTAAGTTCTACTTCAGTAGATTCTACAACCTGACTACTTCAGTGATAAGTGAAATTAAACATACTACTACCACTGCTACTCTCCATCCAGGATGAGATCCAAACATAGAGTACATAAACCAGAGGTTCTTAACAAGGGGTGGGGAATTTCCTCTGAGGGAAAATTTTATAGTTTCAAGGGGAAATGTGGTGAATGTTTTATTTAACTGTTAAATATTTACTTTTAGTTTATGATTCTAAAAAACTACTGTTATTCCAGTTTTAGTAACAACATTTTCTACACATTTAGTAACAACTAAATTTATCTTTAATTTATAATGCACATAAAATAACCTAAATCTAATGTATTTTTCACGTTTTAATCTATATGTATTTTTCCCGTTTTAAAAATTACGGCTGTGGAAATGTTCGTCTAGTGTGCATGCAAGCCTTCACATTCATTCAACATCAAGTCTTTTCACTGCGACCGCTCAATTACAGAGCGAGATTGACCACTAAAACCGGCTTTCTCCCTTCTGCTGCTAGACTCCGAAGGTGCAGGACGGGCTTCTGTTCGTCCTCACCGCGGATGATGCGTGTCTGCAATTTGTTCGTTTTCGTGCCTCTCTGAAGGCTATCTCCATATAGTTTGAAGAGAATGCATTTTTAATAGAAATTGGTACTGAAGATTCAACTAAATTTATCTAGATGCTGCCTTCTGCAGTAAATTAATGATGTTCTACGACTTGAGATATCCTCGAAAGGAATTCACGTGCACGTGTTGCACCTTGGTGCGAGAATTTGCCTTGTGTTTCTACAAAAATATATTGGAGTAACCAGTCAACTCAATTTCCTTCGTTATAAAAATTGAATTTTGTTATCATGTAACTTTGTTTAACGAAGATGTACTGAGATTTACTTAGATTGGAATATTACGCATTTCTTGCAAGAAAGGTTAGGACTCAAAATGGTAGGACTGATACTTACTGCCGTTGCTTTACCACTGTCTATTATCTTCTGTCTGGTGATGTTTTCTTGATTTATACTAGTATTAATTTAAAATTTCACGATGTCTAGATATAACAAATTTCTCGTAATTCACATTATTTGAAGTGTCATACTTTGGGGGTAAGTTACTTTAATTCCATATTTCTTTTAGACCACACACTTCTATAATCACATTTGGCACATCATCATTATTATATCTACTCGTAGCAATGGTGAACAAATATGCAAAGGGTTAAAAAGGTTGAAAATGATTGACGTATAGACCAAACCTTTGCTGAAAAGTGACCCCGCCGGAGGCGGAGCGGTAAAAATGCTGAACTCTGGTAAGCCGATCTTTCAGTTACAGACAAACGCTTTGACTGCGTGATTGTTTACGTGATTTTCCGCATGTATAACCTAGATGCTAGTAGGTTTCCCTTAAGAAGTCCTTCGCCTAGTCAGGTAGCCTTCGAGTGCTTTTCTGTAATAAAAGTAACCCGTAACCCATCCCAAGAAATATAGATAAGTGAAAGTAAATATGCTGCTATTCTTGCAGTTGGCGATTTATTTCTCCAACAAAACTAGAGCTGACAAAATCGCTCATTATTGGCTCAATGGCTAGTAGTTCAAATAGAGTTTGAATTCCAGTGAATGAACTAGCTGCATACGGGTTTTTGCTTTTTCCCCAATATTTAATTAGCCTCTTTCCCATGAAAATATTCCTTTCCTTAGGAAAGTAGACTTGCGCAAGAAATTGTGATTTTGCTCCAGTATATTATCTGTCTACCTATTGCTGCTGCCAAAATGGCTACAATGTCAAAATCAATTTTAGAGCGCTAGCACATCCTGCCTGTAGTCTAGACTAGTATCTTCTCAAACATTGCAAAATTTTACCACTACCGGAAATTGAATTGTTCAACTTCAAAGTGCAATAAACAGGTTACAGTAAAGAACGACCCCACTGTACTGGAAAAGTTAAATTTAGAAATTTAAGCATTTTATATGAGATGCGAAGTCAACCGAATCAATTAGTAGCCGTTGATTAAGCTTATTAAACGTAACATTAATAGTTTAGGTACTAATAAACGTAATACACACTTATAAAATATGAACCTTAAACTTTTATTTATCTTTTGAAGCAAACTAAAAAACAATTCCGTTTTATTTATTATTTAGATTGCACCTATTACATTATGAAGGGACTTTGAATAGTGAATAATGATATTTTGACATATCAGAGTGCATGGGAAAGATGGATGAATAAATTTTGAGAACTACAGGCTTAATGTTTTCTGGATTGCTTTTCCTTTGAAAACATACAGACTCCCCGTGCACCACATATGTACAACACGGGGCTCACAGAAGTAAGTTAACTAAAACATTAAAAGTTACATGCATAAATAAAAAGAACGAAAGCAGAGAACAGCAGTCTGGACTCCACGAAAACAAATAAGTTCACTGGCCAAGCCACTCCGAACATTTTCAAATCGTTCTGTAAGCATAATCCAGGGCCATCAAATGTAGGGCTTGAGAAAATGAAATGTTCCACATCCTGAGGCACTCCTTTTGAACATTCACATAAATTGTTTGATCTTAGATTAAAACGAACAAGTAACTTACAACTTTACCGTGACCAGATAAAAACTGAGACACTTTAAAATTTATAGAAAGGAAAGACTCGGAATGCAGTCTATGGTAAGAAGGAAAGAACTTTTTGGTGACCTCAGCATTACAAGATGAAATATATTCCTCACTCCACATAGCTAAAAGCTTCTTATAATGAAAAGACTTCCAATAGCTTTTTGGAATGCTAATGTTGATATCAGTGGGTAAATTTAAGGCATGTTTAGCTAAGAAATCAGATTCTTCATTTCCATTGAAACCATGATGAGCACGCACATAAGCAAAGCGGATATCAATTCCTCTATTTCTAAGTGAACTAACAGTTACTAGGGTTTCGATAACTAATTTGTTGCAGCTGGTAATACTGTTCAAAAGGTGAAGAGAAGAAAGAGAATCAGAACAAATAAGGTACCTTGAGGATGTTGTCCCATTATCTTTGATCCATTTGACGGTAAGATAAATGCAGAGAAGTTCTGCTTGAAAAACTGTACATTCATTCCATATAAGGTGTTTAAAAAAACAAACCTCGGAATGGCCTTCAAAAAGAACAAATGCAAAGCCAACCTTGTTGTTTATATTGCTGCCATCTGTAAAGAAAACCATATGAAAACTCATTTCAGCAGTCTCTATATAATAGCAGAAATTTATGGGTTCTAAAGTAGCGGAATGAGGAAGATCAGTGAAGGGGACAATCCCATTAATACAGTTTTCCAAAGTATCAGTTGTCAATGACTCGAAAATATTATTCTTATATGCAATTTCAAAATCAATACGCGGAACTCCTGCAAGAACAAAAGTAGCCTCATACCTTAAGGTTATATAACCACTAATAATACCAAAAAGAATTCTCCGTAGAAATCATTCTCAAATTTCTTTTGTTAACCTTCTTGGCAAGAACGTGTCCCCAAGCACGACAGCCACACGAAATGAAAGGTACAATACACTGCTTATACATCAGTTTCTTAACATCATAGTTTACTCCAAAGGTATTTTTGGCGATTCGGTGAAAGCCATTAATAATTTTTACACATTTAGCAGAAAGGAATTCAATGTGCTTTTTCCATGTTAATTTTTGGTCAAGAATGACACCAAGATAATTAACATTTTCTACAAATTCCAACGGAGAATTATCGAGCATCAAAGTAGCAATATTTTATTCATCAAACATTCTGGGAACAAGCATAGCTTTACTTTTTGAAGGATTGAAAGTGAGTTTATGAGAAACCGCCCAACTAGAGACAGAGTGTAGAACTTCTTGTGCTCTCAAAAGAATGTTTTGAATTGTTCATAAAACGTGTGAAATGTAATTCAGTATCAACAGCAACTGTCAGCGGAAGAACGGTAGATCCACATCAAAGAAAGAATGAGCTAAATGAGCGTTTTCATGGTTATTCCTATATGCAATTTGTATAAAAGTCATATTTCCTTAGAAAGTCCTTCACGAAGACATCCATTCTTTAGCGTGTAGCCTTAGTGTGTTTTGCGGTAATCTAATAAATCCGAATCAAGATTCAATGAACATGAAGAACTCAAATTTGAAAATTAATAATAATAATACAGGGTGTGTAGAGCCATATAATTTAGCTTACGTATAATTTGATGTAGCTGATTTTGTCAATTAATTTTCTATTCAACATTATAAAATAATAAATAATCATATAAATGTTTGTTCTAGAAATATGATATCAAAGATGTTCTTAAACGGAGCTTCAAATCTTCGTTCACATTATTGACCGATTACAGAAATTAATGAAAGATTCACAGTTCCGTGCGACATTTTTGACTTCACTCCAAACCATAAAATTGCTTCTGTGGAAACAATTTCATGGCTTGGAGAAACTTGAAATTGTTCTGTAAAAACGTGATCTTTCGGTTGCGTTTTCCTAGCTTCTTCTGAAAAAAAAAAAAAAAAAAAAAAAAAAAAAAAAAAAATCCTATGTGGACACCACATGACATTCTTATAAGGCCTATTAAATTATACACATTTTTTGCTGCATTTCTTTTAAACTCATTTCCTCGAATTTAATTAGAGATTTATTTCTCATTCATACGATTCATTTCTTTCTTCGCGGTAAGGCAAAAATACATAAAAACTCAAATTATCTTCATTAACAATCGTGAAATACCGAAAAACATAAAACACCAAATGCAGTTAAAACAGTTAAAAATAATTTAGAATTAAAATTAGAGTTTCTACGCGAAAACAAGCAATTCGACTAGCAGGCAGGAAAACAGCTTTTTTGGTGCACAAATGCCCCACTTGGCAAAAGGACACTGAATTTGGTGCAAAAACTGACTTAATTCACTATTCTACTAAGTTTCAAATCTAAAAAAACAACAAATGGCGGCTTTGTTTGTTTAGTTAGCACTTAAAAAACTTTTAAATTGTTGATAATTCTACATATATTGCATGCATATAAATTAAAAGCGTATAAAACCTTAACCGGAACTTAATAACAGCATAATTCGATCATTTTTAAAGCAAAAAAAAAAAAAAAGCGCAATTTACCAATATTGTTATTTTATGCGCAATTTACCAACCCCCCCAAAAAAAATACGCAATTTACCAACAACAACGCAATTTACCAACAGCCGAGCTCTTCATTCTGTCCGTACGAGCAGATGTCAAGCAAAAACATCGTTGAAATGGATTCGGAAGCGGTTAAAATGGATATTTTCGTTGAAATATGATGCCCTGAATTTTTCGCGATTACAATATTTTCTCTACTTTGAACAAGGAAGTAAAAACAAAAAACTGGAATCATAAGTAAGACTATATCTGGACTTGTCAATAAAAAATACATGGTCTTATTTCTCTTCATTCCGATGACACCACTTAAACTGGACTCTTTAAAAAGATGAACTGAATACGACATAAAATACTTATTTTCTTGATTTTTTTCATTGATTCTCCTGATACAAACTAGTCAGACAAGAACAGAAGAAAAAAGTGAATGCGCGTTTCAGCAGGGCCTCACTGGAGATAGCAGATGAAATAATGACTAGAAGGGGGATATAGCTAAAATAAAATTAGGAATTAAAATGGCTGTTTCAAATTAAGTTAGCAATTTTCATTGATATATATATATATATATAGGTGTGTACGTTTGTGTAGTATGTTTATAGGTAGAATTACATTACGAACTGATGCGTGCATAAACGGGCTGTTGTATTAATTCGTTTAATCCTTTAAATGTCATGAAAGACTGATTTAGAAACAACACATACATATTAGTAATATACAAATAGTAAAAAAAGGAAACTTAATTGGAATGTAAATTGTCCAAATTTTTATCCATGTGTAGAGTGTGACATTATTATATCCTTTTCATGAAGGAAAAATTATGTTAGGTAACAGACAGCCTTTGACTAGTATAGATTTCATATTATTTCTCTTTTAGTTATATTCCCACTCAGACTTGCAAGTAGCAATAAACCATATATATTATGGTGGAGTCTTTCAATTAATTTCAATTTTCATTTAATATTGAATTCAGTATTCATAAATGATATAAACTGCAAACATTTTGCAGTATTTAGTTACACAAATTTTTGTATTTCTAGAATAAAAATCTAATTTTAATTAACAATGAATCAATCCCTAGGTAGCTACTGGAATTTAAATTTGTAATTCTTCCGGTGTTCATCCACAGAAAACAGTACGAATATTATGTTTCCGACATTTTCATTAAAAGTTTCGAATTCCGAGGTTGAATTCAAAGTGACACTGCTAATTAATTGCCTTCACCCCCAACTCCTGACCTTAAATTATTCTTGGCTAATTATTAAAAGACACCGATATTGTCTTCCGTACAGTAGTTCATACAAAGTACATTTATTCCCTTGGAATAAATGGAAATTTAATCAGTTATCATAAATTCTTGGAGGAAAGGAAGAATCCTGTCTTCTCCTTAATTATCGATTTCGAATCACGATTCCTAATGCGCTTTTAGAATTAAGCATATAAAGTTTGGTTTGTTGATACTCGCAGACTACATTAAATTTGATGGAATAGTTCAAAAATATTACACAGCTTAAATGCGTTAAATTGCAAAATATTTTACAACAATGCTTGGCGCTAATGGATTTTAATATGATAATAAATTACGCTATTTCGCAGTAAATAAAAAATCCGATGTGTACACCATACGACTTTCCTGCACGGAATATTAAATTATAAGCATTTTCCCCTGCATTTCATTTGAACGTATTGATTTGAATTAAATCTACTTTGTCGATAGCGCATAAACCACAATAGAATAAGTGCACTTCTTAAAATTCACTATATTTATGTACCACAGCGACACTCTGGCGCTAGGTTCACTTATCAATACTATAATACTATAATAAATCGAAAACGACGTATAAAAGAAATTAAACAAATGAAAAAGAAACAGTTGTTGCGAGGCTTAGTTTCTTCAGACTGGCAACAAATCCACCATTCTGCTAAGTTTCAAATGTAAACAAATATGGCTGCTATGCTAAAAAAAAATTGGCTTAGCTGCACTTAAACAGCTTTTAAATTGTTTGACTTCTAAATTAACTTTTAAATTATTGATAATTTTACAAATATTCCATGCAGGTTAACTAAAGGCGGTATAAACCTTAACTGTAAGATAAGAACAACATAATTCCATCATTTTTAAAGCAAAAAATGCATAATTTACCAACATATAAGAATAAAAATCCTGAGCTTATGGAACCGAGTAACAGAGTGTGTATATGCATATATATATATTTATTCACTTATGGTGCCACCGATTGTCACCAGAAAGGGAAATTCACAACGACATGCCATAGCTATTCTATATACAAAATTTCAACGTTCTGAGGCTACTCGTTTTTGAGTTATGCGAGATACATACATACATACGCACATACGTACGTACATACAGACGCCACGAAAAAAAATGTCTTCTGAATCCATTTTAAATCAGTTTTATAATTTTTTGAGGCAGAAAGAGGCCTTCATTCTGTCTATACGTACAGATATCTCGCAAAAGCATCGTTAAATTGCATTCGATAGCGATCAAAATGGATATTTGCGTTGAAATATGCTACGTGGATTCGTGATTACTGTTCTTCCTTTACTTCACTTCATACAAGGTAGTAAGAAAATGTGTTCTTGAAGTCAAAAATATGTATAAATAATCAAGATTTACTGAAAAAGAGATGGAAAGAAGGTTGAGAAATTTAATGTCTCACTCAGTTTCTAACTGTCTGACAAAATTTAATATAACGATCCCACATGAATAGTATTAACTTACTTTTCAATGGATACGATGGTTCTTACTTAGGTTACAATGAGTTAGTAGAGAATGCATTTTCATATAGTATAATAATTAAGTATCAGGATAAGGAAAATTTTAGATAATAGGCTTTTGTATCATCATAGCTGGAAGATCTGTTGTTGCAAATATCAGAAAAACTTAATTTTACTGTACTTGCACTCTTAGCGAACCCGAATATAAAAGTATTAGTTACATACATCCGACGAATAATACATTTCAAATCTATCAATACGCTTATATTTGATTCAGCACTCCTGATGTTTCTCAAATCATTGAAGAGATGCCATTTTTTGGTATGCGTCACAGATCGGCATTGGCCATCTTATCGTTTTGGGTTGTTTGAGCTTTCTGTATAAGTTGAGTCCACAGATCTAAGCTCCTAAAAGATAAGAGAATGATAAATCTTGCAGATAAAACGGTTGTGACATTGCAGTTATTTCTTCTGCTCAACGAAACCTAAGCATTTTGCTTAAACGCCCTTCACTGAAAATGTAACATTATGCGGAATGATCGAGAGGTACTTCAGACCCATTTGCTTTGCCTCGATAACGTGATGTCATATCTTTCTCCTCTAAGAGCAGGTACTGTTTAGATGCTATAGCGGCTAGTGACATACCAATGGGCTAGAGTTCAAATCTTGGAGAAGTTAATTAAGGTCCTAAATGCATAGTGTCTGTGGAGTAAAGGGGCACTCAAAATGCACTGCAAGCCGAAAATCCTCTCATGTGGTTGGTGGTCGGGAAAGAGGAATGACAAACTCTCGGGTCGCCCTCAGGATATTTTCCATCAAAAGTGGGATGGATCTAAACAATTAGTAGGGACCGGCGAACCTAATATACCTTAGGGAATGCAGCAGATGCCGGGCTTGCTTCAACCTATAAGGAGCAAGGTAATGCCTTAAAAAAGCTAAATTCAAGTTTTGCCAGCTTGATGCGCGCGACAAGATATTTCCAGGAACCTTTTGAAAAGTGGTGTTTGTTTATCTTTATATTATGTTTTGTTAACTCTTGTTTTAAAATTAGAATAGCATACCGTGACATCTGAAGGATGTCTCATCCGAATTTTAGATTCAAATATCGATTTCTTAACATTAACATTATATTAAAATCTCAATACTAGTTTTATTCGTTACCTAACTGGTAGGTAAATATTGAAATTTTATCTTTCGTCTTTTCGAAATGAAAATATCAAGAAGTAAATTGTATAAATTTGATTTCCAATCTCACATCTATGAAGATGGTTTACGAACTTCACCAAAGTTAATTGTTTTGAGCCCTTTTGAAAGCCGTCAACTAACATATATTCACCTTTTCAAAGGACACGAAGCAGAGAGAAAGAGAGCGTATTACAAAATGAAAAAAAAAAATCTGAAAGCTTTCAGATTTTATATTACGCCCAAAGGGGTGTATTTTTTAACGTTTTGTGCGTTACAATATTAATATCATGTTTATTAAATATCATGTGCTTCGCACTTAAATCATAGAATTCAATTTAAGAGCAATATCGCGAAATAATTTGAAAAGAGCATATCTTAAGAATTTCCTTTACACAGCCTCGCACGCTGGAGATAAAAATATTTTTTTTCCCGTACAGTGTTGCCATTGCTCGCTTTGAAATAATCTGAGTTTGTTAATCAAAATTCGTTATAAAGTTTTACAAAATACGAAATAGATAATAAAGTCAATTCCAAATTCCAAAACTATGGCTTCCAGATCCCCTTATTCGATGGAGGACTACGCTATTCAAAATTGGATGCCTTTACGTACTGTTTTTTTTTTTTCACGGTGAGAGAAACATACATACGTTGACGCAGATTTTTCATGATTTAATTTATTTAAATATAATGCAGAGCTCTAATAATTGGTGGCAACAATTTAAAAAGTGAAACGCTTTTATAGTGAACCAACGCAAAATGCCAAATCGAAATTAATAGCCCTTCTTGGTTAACGACCTTTTGGCTAATAAAAAAGAAAAACTGAACATAGATACTATAACTACCTACGCTCAGCATTTATACTCTGAACTGAATAAAAGAATAATGAATATCCATATCTGATCATTTCTACAACAGCGCTCAATGGAAAAGAAATGCATTGATGTAAATCCGTTCCTCAAGCTACATCAGTACTTTTAGGTTAGCTTCCTCCAACTTTCTAGAAGTTTCTCTAGATATCTTCATTACTCTTGACCGACCTAGTTTATATCGAAATAAATCCCTTCCCAAATATCACTAAATTTTTCCCCCGACTGATGATTCAATATAAAAAAAAAAGAAATCAAAAGTTTAAGATAACATGATATACATTTCTGGATTAGTCATATTAAAGTATAACTATTCATGAAATAAAAACATGGCTTTCTTGCCTTTTGCAGATTTCATTAAATATTCAAGAGGAATTCATTTTTTCCAGTATATTGTTTTGCATACGAAGTCCATTCACTGAACTATATCACATACTATATAAAACAGAGTGACGGAAGAAAACCAGAGGTTTACTATCACCGTTACAAAATGTATCTATGTGTAAAAGCATAAATGTGATGTCTAAACAAGTCTTATAACTTATGCTTACAAATAAATTTATATCGTTACGTTATTAATAATCAGATGTAGCTCTATAAATAAATACAAACAAGAAAAGAGAATACATACCCACCTGTAAGTTTATGTTATTTACATTACCTTTAAAAAGAGTGTTTGAAAAACAAAATCACCCGGAGCATGGACTACCAATCCTATTTAAATTCCAAATTGCATAAATGCAACTTCGTTTCTTTTGATTTTCATTCACGCATAAGATGCCTAACTGTTATCAATGTTTCTTTCGCCGTAGATCGCTGAATGAGATTCCGTCTGAGATAATTTTAGATTTTCAAGCATTCCAAGTGAAAACAACCGACTTGTTCTTACAATAATTGTGAAAGATTATCTTTTTTCGGAGTGAAAAGAGTCGTAAAAACGGAACATCCAGCCTAAGGGGGAAGGGTTTTATAGAAAGGCAAAAATTCTCAGGAAATGTAAGTGAGATTCCCAGCCGACTAGATAACACATCTAGATTCAGAGGGCCATTACTCTCAATCAGATGGTTGTTGTTTCTGGAAGGTAATGAAATATAAGATACGTGGAAATTGCCTAGAGATTAGAATGTGTTCCGAGACTGTTTTGCATGTTTATTTTATAAGAGGGAAGAACTGAAGTTCTTCTTCCATTTAAGGGAGTTCTTTGGAGTGATCTGTGAATGTTTTCTTGAAACTGGTTGCTGGTTTTATATAAAAAACACCTTGATCATATCTTCTTGAAACTTCCAAGGGAAACAAAATAACAGGTCAATTGTGAACTATTACAGATAAATTTTTAAAACGTAAGGTTATTCTGGATTAAAAACTTAAAACTTAATAACTTAAAACTTAAAATAACTTATAAACTTAAAAACAAACTGAAGGTTTCAGATTTAAAATTACGTCCAAAGGGGCGTTTTTTTAACATTTTGTGTGTTACCTTTATTTATTAAACCTATAAGGTATTTTTTCTGCCTTCTTAGTGTAACTTCGTGGTGTAGTGGTCTGCACCCTGGGCGCGTATTCCAGTGGTTCAATTGCCGGCGAAGGCGTTGCTCATTTTTCATCTTGCTTGCTTCCCCCCCGAAAAAAAAGTACCTAATGACTCTACAAGCCATAAAATTCAGTTCAAGAGCAATATCGTAAAATAATTTTGAGATGAGCATATCTTTAGTGTTTTCTATACATAGTCACTCCCGCTGGAGATAAAACTTTTTTTTCTGTACAACGTTGCCATTGCTCACTTTGAAATCTTTCAGTTTGTTAATAGAAAATTCGTTAACGTTTTACAGAATATGAAATCGATCATAAAACAAATTTCAAATTTCAAATTTGGGCTTCGCCAATATTCGCAGGAGGGTTACGTTATTCAAAATTGGATGGCTCTAGGTACCGTTGTTTTATCGCAATGCGAGAAACATACATACATTTATGCAGATTCTTCATTATTTAATTTATTTAAATATAACACAGAGCTGTAATATTTGGCGGCAACAATTTGAAAAGTGAAACAACGCTTGTAGTGAATCAACGAAAAATGACAAAAGGATATTAATAGGGCGTTTTTTTAACGTTTCGTGTGTTAACTTTATTTATTAAATATCATGTTATTCGCACTTAAAACACATAAAATTCAATTCAACAGCAATATCACAAAATATTTAAAAACAGCATATCTTTTCGATACACAGTCTCGCGCCTTGGAGATTGTTTTTTCCGTACAGTGTTGTCATTATTCGCTTTGAAATTGTTGAGTTTGTTAATCAAGAATTCGTTAAAGGTTTACAAAATTTGAAGTAGATAATAAAACATATTCGAAATTCAAAATTCGGGCTTCCATGTGCCCATGTTCGGTTGGAGGACTACATTATTCAAAATTTGTTGGTTCTAAATACCGTTGTTTCTCTACAATGCAAGAAACATTCATGCATTCTTGTAGTTTCTTCATTATTTAGTTTCTTTAAATATAATACATGGCGATAACATTGGGTGGCAACAGTTTGAAAAGCGAATCGCGGCAAAATGCCGTTTTGAAATTAATAGCCCTTCTGCGCTAACACCGTTTGGGCTAAAAGGTTGTTAGTTGCACTGGAGGATACTAGAAGGCACATAACAGTACGGTCGAACAGTAGTAAGATTAAACTTTTAGCAACAACATGGCTGGAAGACGTGACACGTTTTCCTAATACTCTGCTAGGCTCTTCAATTGAAACGACCCAAACTTAGGCTTAAATAACTATTTCTACCTCATTCGCATTAAACATAATCCTAAAAATTCATTCTGGCAGGAAAAGGTAGATGGGAAACCAGAAGATAAAGGAAAAGCTTGTTCAGAAATTAAAAATAACTATTAGAAAATTAAAATAAACCCCTGGCAACGTCTTTTTATGACATATTAAATTATACCCATTTCATGCAGCACTTTATTTAAAATTATTTTTCGAACTTCATTAGACATATATTTCTCATTCAGTGAATTCATTTGTCACTTCGCGGCAGCCTAAAATACATAAAGACGCAAAACACCTGCAATAAAGATTGTAAAATACAGAAAAACCTAAAATATCAAATACAGTTAAAAATTTACAATTAAAATTAGAGTTTCTGCTCAGAAACAAGGAATTCGTCCATCGGGTAGAAAGACAAAATTTTCGACAAACCAAAATTTAGTTATCCTACCGGCCCCTTTGGACAAGACGTTTTTAATTGGTGCACCAACTGACTAAGTCTTCAACTATTGCATGCAAATTAAATAAAAAAACCTTAACTGGAACATAAGAACAGCCTAATTCAATCACTTTTAAAGCGAAAAATGTACAATCTATCAATGTATAATAATAAAAATTAACAGCTCACCGAGCCGAGTGCTGATGTGGGTATATAAGTGGAAGTGAAAGTGATGAAAAAGAAACATCTTCGCAGGAAGAATGGGGAGAGGGTCTTGAACAATCTTTATCTGGAACGGGCTTTAAGATCTTTGCAGTTAGATACTAAAGACTCCTATTACAAGATATGGCATCTTCGGGAATCCATATTATTTCTTGCCATCGGGGTTTACTATGCATTGGTCAAAAAGAAGATCCCTGAAATTTTGCTCTGAGAGATGTGACCTACGCACGATTTCAGTAAAAGCAGGAACTCATATTGGGGGCCAAAGGTTATGTGTTTGTTCCTTCTAAAATTATTCATAAAAATGTTCTTTAGTACATTAGATTTCATGCAGGCATTTCATATACATAAAATTTTGGTCTTGGTTCACGAATCTCAATTTTAATCCATCTTTATGGTCAATATTTCAAGAATTTATTTCTTATCTCCTTTCGAATAACAAATGGTGCAAGGGGCTTGCATTTCTTTTTTCAGTGGTTCTCACATAGGCGCATGCTTCGTTTTCATCTTTTTCACTCACGCCTGAACAAGGTTGGGTTCAACCTCTGAAACAATAACTCTGCAAGTTACATTACGTTCATTCCCATTACTAATTGTTAGTAACTTTATCGTTCAATTAGTTAATAAACGGCAGTCAAACATGGGAAATGGAGCTGGTTCACATATAGCGCTTTTAGTAACTTTAAAATTCCGTGTCTGTCGATGGAAATGCTTCACAGAAGCATATAATGTGTTTGTTGCAGCAGCTACATGTGCAGACAGGTTATCGTAGTTAACAACAGCATCATTTCAGCAATTTAGATAGTTTAAAGACGGATGTGTTACGCTTTCAAAGCAGGCAGCTTGGATGCCTTCATAATCATTTTAAACTTGATTGCGATAAACACAGCTGTTGTATTTATTTGGAAAGATCGAAGAATAACACCAGACAGACTGGTACTGCACATGTGCAATGACAGTGCATTCATCATATGACACGGTGGGCAAGAAGTTCTGTTCTGTTCACCTTTCATTGGAATGCTGTAACGCATAAAAGCATATCACCATAACTGCTTGACCAGAGAGAAAAGCAACAAAGCAATCCACTAGCGGCCGAGAGATAAAGTTGTTGAAAACGGGTCTTTCGATCCGGGGTTTGAGTTCCGGGGAACAGGCTAGCTGCATGGGCGTTTACATGTTTTTCCTCATATGGCATAATGGGTGCACTGTATAATTAGTATTGTAATGTATAATAATTATATAATTGGTAATGTTTCTATTATTCAGTTTCATAACATACACTGTAAAGTCTATGTATGTACTGCATAATTAGTATTGTAATGTATTGAAATTGTATAACTGGTAATGTATGAATTGTATAAATCAGTATCGTAATATATAGTGCACTGCTGCATAATTAATTTTTAAATGTATTATAATTGAATCCTTAGTAACGTAACGTACTGTAAAAGTAGCTTGTTACAAAAGCCCCTGTATGGCCATGTACTTATATTTTTCTCAGATATCAACAAACACTGGGAGCCGGACAGTTGGACGGCAGCGAATCCCAGTTGGACAGTTGGACGGCGGCGGCTCTGGATAATGGCGGACGTGGTGCTGTACTGATTAACCATTAAGGTAAAGGGACATTACCCACGTCCTCCGTCACTTATCACGTGTCACCTTTCCTCATGTGTAAAGTATATACTAGCCAGTCCCCCGCGAAAGCCTCCCTGAAGGCAGATAGCCCTCGAGTGCTTTGCCATAATCAGATGAACCAAACTATAGGGGTAATATCTATTTACTCTCCTGAAATTTCGAAGAAAGTGCACCCAGTAGTTAAATTGACAGAGTAGAGTTGTTTAGTTTATTAAAATCACTTAATTATGCAAGAGCACCCTAAAGATATCTTCCTATAGGGAAGAAAGCCTTCCTTGAGAACTTTCTAAAAGGGCTTGTATCGACGTTATACATGGAGAAAAGCAAGTGAACGCCGATACAGCAGTCCTTTCGCCTGGAATTCAGCCCAGAGATGCAACAGGGAGTGAAAGAAAACTTTATACTTTTAAAAGTAAGGTAGTCTAAAAAAAAGTAGATTTACAGTATGGAGCCAAATGAAAGCATGATATATATCGTGTTATAGTACAGGAGGCAAACACTGTATCATTGATAGCCGAGAATAACAGAGAACGATTTTACAAGCATAGTAAATGACTAATATGTGTACATATACAAGGAGGATATAATAAGATGGATTAATTGGCTCCATCGCCGTAATAAAGAGTAAATTTAAGCAATGAAATATTGTTACAAGATTTGTTGTTTTCAACTTAATTTGATACTTTTTCTATTTGTTTTAAAATTTATGTAAATACTGTATTATTTTTACTTTTTCCAGATAATTTGCCATTATTTGTGCTTTTAGTAACTTTAGAAAATAAAATTTCTAAAGCATAAAAGATTAAATAATATATATATCAGCATATTAAACTTTGTCAGAATCTTAGAGGATCATGGAAAGTCCTACCTGAAATATATCAGAATGGATATTGGAAATGAATACTGGCTTCTGTGAATTTTGTACTCATTCTTGAATTTATTAAATTTTTTGACACGAATGAAAAAGTTGTTTCGCCGGCAGAAAAGCTAATGGTAATTTTTTTCTTTAGTTACCATGAAATAGCTTACAACATGAATTAAATGCTTCGTTATTTAACGGTTATTATGTAATTTAAGGAACATGTTTGAAGACTTTGACCAAACAAATACAATGAAAATGCGCTCAGCTGCATTCATGTCTTTTTTATCCAAGTTTTGATAGTGCATATCTAACGTTTCTAAAGCTTTTTGACCAATATTTTGGCCCAACAGAACGTTGAGTGTAGCCACTTTTTCATACACGACGACATAGCGTTGGATGTCTTAAATTTCATTCCCTCAACGTAAAACCTAAGTACTGAGTCTAGCGAATTTGATTCACTAAAGACCTCTTAGAAAAAAAAAAAAATGGGAAACAGATCTAAAGAAAACGTCGACGTTTAGATAGCAGCTATTCTTCCAAGATCTGTAGACACTTTGGGCCAAGTAAATTCTTTAGGAAATACTTCAAAAACGATCGTACGCAGCTGGATTTTGCTAATGTATTTCATAAGTAATAAATTCATTCGCAATCTTCTTTAACTTGTCACGTGATGTTAGTCTAAAGATGACGCAATACGAAACAGGAATGAATTCATGATCGAAAGAGTTTACGTATCCATGAGTGTTCCTGAACAGACACCTAACGAAAAAACTGAACGGAATTTCTTTCGCTCACAGTAATTGCATTTTTTATTTAACTAGATCAGGGGTTCTCAACCATGGGGAAGTTCTACATGGTTGAACTATGTGTATTTAATTATGGCAAAACACACTAGGGCTATCTGCCTAAGAGGAGGGATGCCTTCGTGGAGGACTTTCTAAGGGAAACTGGCTCGTATACACGTTACACCATGGGGAAAACCACGAAAACGCCCATGCAGCCAGCCCGTTCGCGGGATTCGAACCTCGGGCCGAACTACCAGTGTTCAGCGACTTTACCGCTCGGCCGCTGGTGGGTACCAGTACAATTATAACTAGAAATAATAGGAAATGACACTATGTATTATAGTGAGAAAAAGGGGAGTAAATGTTTATTTAGGCAACTTCATGCTACTTACTTTTTATTACAGTAAATCCCTTTGAGAAAAAATAACTTAGTACAAATGTATGAGGCCTTACAGCTGGGAAGAAATGAAAGTACTTTTTTTTATTTTAGTTTATTTTTTATAGAATTACCAAATGCATTTTCCCCTGTATACGTACAACTATATTTCTAGAAATTTTATTTCTTTGACAGAATTAAACATAGAATAAAATGAAAATAATATATTAGTAAATATCTATAAAAATGAGTCATCTGGAATTGTATTTGACTACAAATTGTACATACTTCCTTCTTACGGTTTAAAATTAATGTAACAAACACGTCTGTTTCAATTAAAATAAGGTTAGAAAATTGCAAGATATTGATTTTAAAATATAAACGAAAGTAATATTAATTGACAACGTATTTTATCTTCAAAAATGAATATTTCTTTAGTTTATGATGAAACCGCTTAGTATATTATATAACAGACCTTAGAACTTTAGCACTTTTCTATGATAATTGCAAATATTTCCCTTTTTTTGTGTGTATGCGTGCATGCATTTTGGAATAGGTGGCAAAGATTTTCACAACACAAATAGAATAAGCACTTTTTTATTCAACATATTATATACATTCTGCGGAAAATATTCATTTAAAAAAGTGAATTACAAGTCTGAAAATATTAAGAAAAAATAGGTTAGTTTCACTCTCTTATTTTGTACCTTAAACACATAACATATGTAATTTCCGCTACATACATAAACTATTTTTTTAATGTTTTCAATTTCCGTTGCTTAGTTAAACTATTGCTTAAAAGATTATCATTTAACTTTTTGCAGTAATTATTTAGAAAAATATTTGTTGATGATTGTATGATATTTTTCAAAATAATCTGAGGGTTATGTAATTTTGCACAGTCATTAAGTTCCAAAAAAAGTTTCATGAAGTAAATTTAAATTTTACACACTGTATCTCGTGAATTAGCCGAAAATAAAAATTTTTGCTCATATTCGCCTGAAATTAGTTTCTTCACAACAATAAAATTATATATAACAGTATGTAAAATATCAGGATGAGGATACATTAGTCCTCAATCAAAACCCTTAATCCATGAGTGAATATTTTCATCATTTTCCTTCATCATTTCCAAGCTAACTCCTTATCAGTTGTAATACTGGATTTACATACATCACATTTTAAATTTTTTAGGATACTGTAGCAGCAATATCAAGCTATATATGTTAAAATAGGTATATCCAATTTTATGTCGTGTATGTCACTATCATCAACTGTTATATCATCTATAAACGTTTGAACATCAGTGTCATTAAAAGCTTGTTCTTCGGCGTCTTTAAAATCCGATATATGAAGAGGAATTTTTCCAAATTTTGAAGAATTTATTAAGGTTGGTAAAGTACTCTGAAGTCTTAATTTACCCTCTTTTTCATAAACCTGCCTGATTGAAATATTATGGTGAGCTCCCGCCAGTTGCCTATACGTACCAAATCTGGCCTCTAACATATCCGTTTGTATTTTGCCAAGTAAAAAGTATTCAAAACCCAGTTCATTTATACAATAACTTGACATCTCAATTAAAGCATATGTTGTGTGAGATAATGCAAAGTGAGTTTCTTTGGTTAGGGAACCAGATGCTAAATTAAAATTTTTCCAACTATCTAACCAATTAAAAAATTTTTTCATAAAAATATTTTTTTCATCATTGTCTGCCACAGTGAAAGGTGTTTCAAATATATTATTTTTATGAACCCCTTGAAAAATAGATTTTACATTTACAATTGACCACCAGATGTTTATTATTTTAATAAATTTTCCAGTTTCTTGAAAGTTTATTATTTCTTTCTGCTGCCGAAAAGAAAACAATGCTTCAACAACATTATCATTAAAAATCTGCAATGCAAGCTTTACACTTTGTTTTTCTAAGTTAGTTTATAGCGAGCTTTTATTGTCAGTCCATAAGCATACTTTAATAATTTACCAGTTTCAAATTCGTGTAATGTTTTAATACAAGAAAAAGATGCAGTTTCAATATGTGAAGCATCATCAAAACTTGGAAAAAACATTCTCTGATTACTATTTTTTTTTGATTTACCCAGTTATTTCTAACACATTTTAAAATATGCACTGTATCAATAATAAAAAACAATGGCCTAGATTTGTCAACAGGATTTGGATAAACGATACTAACTTTAGGTGGTTCTGAAAACAGAGACATAGCCTTTTTATTAATTGAATTATTGTCGGTGACAACAGCAATAATTTTAAACCCAATATTTTCTAATCCCACTACAATTTTTTTAATGTAAATATGCAAGTTATCTGCACTAAGTGTTTTTACTGGCAAAATATGTACAACATCCTTATAAACAGATAACAGACTACGAATCATGAAAACATATTCACTAGATGCAGCATTTTTACAATCATATGCCATTCCACACAAATTACCACCTTTATAATCGAATGCTTGATTTAGGTGGATATCATCAATCATTAAAATAACAGGCAGATCTTTTTCTGATAATTCTTGAAATTTAAATTTTATGTAACTTAGGAATTTTGGGTTGAATTGTTCATTTATTGGATGTTTCTTAAAATCTGAAAAAAGAGTCGGCAGAACCATCACCAAGGTAGGACGTCGTTTCGTCGCGCTCCTGGATTATTCTCATTTTTCAGCGGAAGTCTAAGTCCCAGGGGACAATTTTATATCAATTTGTGCATGAATATCTACTGCATCGATTGCTGTATTGAATAAGTGTGTGTGATTGGTATTTCCCAAGAAAAAAGTGTTTTTGTATGAATAACAAAGAAATCTAGGCTGCCACAAAGTACGGTGTGTGTATGCCGCAGCTCCGACGGTAGAGTTCCGCCTGCCTGCCACGTGGTTCCCATAGTAGGCATAGCAAATTCGGATAGGTTTTTATAAATCCAAAATTGGTGAATTGTTTTTAAAAATTCAATATCTCAGGATCTACTGCACCTAGCATTACAGGATCTTCATATCAAAGGTATGTTTACCTTTTTATTTGAGTTTCAACCCTCTAATTGCAATCATTTCAAAAATAGATTGGTCAGCCTAATAACATTTTGTGCCAACTTATAATATCGTCTCTTTCAACATCCCAGTTGAGTTCATGTCTTTACGATTTCTCTAAATTATTTTGAAGCGCCAAGTGTCGGTCCGTCAGGTTAGGACCTCATTGTACTTATACAAAAGCAGTAATTAAGAGTCTTATTTTTGAACGACTCTATTGTATTTCAATCGAGATACGTTTCGACGTCGAGGGACATTTCGACGACTTCTTTCTACATTTCGACAGTCCTACTAATTACTGTTAAAAGCTCTTTATATGAGGGTTCAGTGTGTTTTTTGTGAGAAATTGTATTTTGTACACTGTATACTTTCATTTTGCATACTGTAATGCTTTAATTATTTGTTTTTACTGCTTTTTAACTAACTTGTTTATTAGTTATAGCACTTTTTAAGTCATAATGTTTTACAGTTTACTTTAAGTTTTATTTACGGTTTTTCTTGTAATGTTTCTGTTTTAATTTCATATGTATGTTTTATTTACTGTAATTCCTTGGTCCTGGGTGTAAAGGGATACCTTCTGCTCACATACTTTACCTTTAGTAAGAAACCTTTGTCAAACATCCTAACTAAGTGTCTCACTGCAATAGTGTCAATTGCATATTAAGGATAAATCTTTCAAAGTATGTCCCGTCAATCAGTGCTTCCAACTGATGGTGATCCTACACACTTACAAAATATATTAGACGCTTCAAAGCTACTGGCCTCTGATCTGCCCTACGCAGAAAAGATTTCTACTTTGTGCGATGATATAAGGCAGGTCGCAACAACAAATAAACGCACTAAATACCTACTGCCAACAGATCTTCGTGCTAGACTCTTAGACTCCCTGGCCGCACTCCAGACGCTGCCCTTAGAGGGTCCGGATTATACAGTCAAGCCTGCTAAGATCAATATAGGAGTAAATACTTCAACTGTGCTTTGCTGTGAATTGGTTCATCCTCAGTCTTTCTCTGCCCCTGCTCAACAGACATACCATCCTTGCCAACTGTCTCACCATTCTTGCCAACTGTCTCACAACCGACTTTTGCGGAGGTTCTACGAAATATCAGCAAACCAAGCGTAGTGATCAAATCAAAGTCTAAAAAACCTACTGAAGAACTCAGAAGAGAACTACAAAATAAAGTTCCCTTGGCAGAAATAC
Source organism: Stegodyphus dumicola (assembly GCF_044657685.1). Classification (NCBI taxonomy): domain Eukaryota; kingdom Metazoa; phylum Arthropoda; class Arachnida; order Araneae; family Eresidae; genus Stegodyphus; species Stegodyphus dumicola. The sequence goes on from NC_140768.1 coordinate 182,821,373, forward strand.
CAATTACTGTCCAAAAAATTCAGCCAACTCCACAAGGAGGTTGGAGGTATTTTGCCAAACTTCAGACGAGATTAATCACCTACAAGAACATCTGCAAAAAGCAGACATAGACGTAGAGGTCAAAAAACGACAACGACGACGCCCTAGGATAGCTATACATAATGTCCCAGACAACACAAAACCAGAAGAGCTCATCTCTGAACTTAGTTCAACATCAGGAACATCGGCCCACCAATACAAGCCACTCTTCCGATTACGAGAAAGACGTCCTAAAAGAGTTAAGTGGGTCATTGAATGCACGACCGAAGGTTTCGCAGCAGCCATTAATACCAGGCGTATTTTTACAGCCTGGCAATCTCACGGAATCACAGAATTCTTTGGTGTTAAGAGATGCTATCGCTGCCAAAAATTTCGGCACAGCCAAAACATGTGAAAATCCGATAAGATCTTCTGTGGCTACTGTTCCGGCTCACATGCAACTAAAGAATTTGCAGCAGAACATCCCTCATGTATCAATTGTGGAGATTCAAACTGCAGATTCGGAACACGACACAACTTCCATCATCCAGCCTATGCAACCGAATGTGCTATCTACCAACGGGCAGTCGATACAATCCGACGAACAACATAATATTAGAGAAATAAGAGAGATATCTTTCTGTAATACTTCTGCAAGTCCGCAAACAACAAACCCATTACGTCCTTGAATGTCATTAACTTAAAATCATCAGCTCAACACACACCCATAAAATGTTTGCAAATAAATCTTCAGCGAGCGCGTGCCGCAATGTCCCAAACGGCACACTACGCTACAGAAGAAATGATTGATATAATAATTGGTCAAGAACCATACCACACAGACACGGCAAAATTGTGGGTTTTCCGCTTCAATGGACAACATTTCAAAAAGAGGATTCAACACAACCGCCTCGAGCTTTTATTACAATCTGCAACCAGGCATGGACACCGATTGTGCTTGCTTTAGAGAGGGATTTTGTGGCTGTCTTACTGGAAATACTTAATCAGACAATAGCGTTAGTATCCATCTACTCCCCTCCTACAGAAGAAGCGGACCATACCATAATACGCATCCAACAGCTAATGCAATCTCATGGTATAGCAAAAATGTTCCTTGCTGGCGATTATAATGCCCATAGCACCACATGGGGCTACGCTGATACGACACCTAAAGGGCGTCATTTCGAAGACTTTTTCTCAAGCAACAACTTTGTAATTCATAATCAAATAGATGCGCCGCCGACCTTTGATAGGCTCCACTCTCGTGGTTGGCCAGACCTCACAGTTACTAGTCATCAAATGGCAAATTTAATACGTGATTGGACAGTAGTTGAGGGACAGAGTCTATCGGATCATAACTATATACGCTATAGTATAGCAAGCAGCACTGCAACTAACATCATCCAAAGATACAACCTACCAGGGCGGAAGGTTCGCACTTTCACTTCTATTGTTAGTAACAGACTAAAACCTTTCGTTAATCCAATAAGACATGCTGTAAGTAGAGAGACCCTCCAAAATATTACGAAAGACATTCTATTAACAATACAACAAGTGTGTGATGAACATCTCCCAAAGCGTACTACAAAAAGAATTACCGCACTCCATTGGTGGAATGGTACACTGCGTACTCAACAGCAAAAATATCGTGCTCTGCGCCGACGCCTCAAACAAGAACGTAGGCAGCAACTAAAATCCACAACACTAATGATCTACCAACAAGAGCGAGCGCATTACAAACGCATGATCTTAGATGCAAAAATTAGCAGCTGGAGAAAGTTTTGTACAGAAACAACCACCACCTATGGACTCCAACACAGGATTGCGGCAGGAAAACTTTTTAAACCAGCCACCTTACATATATTGCCAACACCCAATAGTACTGGCCAATATACAGAAGATACAATAAAGGCAATCATGTCAGCAGTCTTCACCACAGACAATCCGCAAGAAGACACATTAGAACAGACCACAATCAGGAACCAGCCCTCAGAAATTGCTACATCAAATGATCCTTACTTCACAATCAGGGAAATTCAGCAAGTGCTGCGCCAGCTTCCCCAGGGCAGAGCACCAGGACCAGATGGTATTGACTACCGAATTATTAAACCAATTATAAGCACTAATCTAACTCTATTTCAATCACTCTTCAATAAGCTCCTGCAAACGGGAACATTCCCTAACAGCTTCAAAATTGGACAAGTGGTCTTATTTTTGAAAAAGAATAAACATCCAACGTCTCCAGAGTCGTACCGTCCAATATGTCTACTTTCAGCTTTGGGGAAGGTTTATGAAAAGCTGATCATGACAAGATTGCGGCATCATCTATATGTTACGAAATACTTAAGCCCAATACAATATGGGTTTAGTCCAGGACAGTCTACTTTGCATGCGCTTACAGAAGTTAAGAATTAAATCCTAGAAAATAGGTCTGGTGGCTATCACACAGCGTTTATTTCCATCGACTTAAAAAGCGCTTTTGACACGCTGTGGTGGCCAGCGGTTCTTCAAGCCCTGCGCCTAAGTAAATGCCCAAGAAATATCTATCTTACTTTGGAACACTACCTTTCTGACCGATTGCTAATAGTACCCCATAATAGTGGCATGGTAGTGCAAAATCAAAATCAAGGATGCCCGCAAGGCTCGTGTGCTGGGCCGTTTCTTTGGAATATAACATTCAATGGTATATTAACCAATGCATGGCCAGAGCACACGCGCATCATTGCGTATGCCGATGATACTGCACTCATCGTTCGGGGTAGAACAAGAGAACAACTTCAGACCAACGCCCAAGAATCCTGCTCGCTATTTCATCAGAGATGTGCAGAAATTAAACTCAAGATATCTGAAGCAAAGTCACAAATACTTCTAGTTCCCAAAAAGGGAGGTACGCTCGCAAGACAACCAAAAATAACTTTGAATAATCATCGACTTCGAATTGTTAAGGAACTGAAATACCTAGGAATAGTATTTGATATCAAACTAAATTGGATACCACATATTATGGAACTGAAGAAGAAGACGCTGGGAATAGCTCAGCAACTTAAGTTTATGAAAGGTCACGAATGGGGCCTTAACCCGTACATACAGAAGGTACTGTATAAAACAGTAATTGAAAAAATTGTTACATACGGGGCGGCAGTTTGGTCATTACCTATGCAAGGTCGCAAGATAAAACATCTCTTAAGCATACAACGACCGTTCTTACTGAATATTACCAAGGCATTTCGTACTTCCCCAACTAAAGCACTATGTTTATTGACCGGTCTGCCACCGTTGCATCTTAGTGTGGAAAAAGAAGCGACTTATCAAACAGTCGCCCAATTAGGCCAACCAGAAACCCTCCATGAGGATAATTATTTCCCAACGGAATATGAGAAGAAGTTGATACGGCTATGTGATCATCCAGCGAAACAGGGAAAAGGGGTGAACATTAATCTCAAGCAAAATACCAACATAACGGATGCTGATTTAGTATATTATACAGATGGCTCCCAAATAGATGATAACACAGGATGTGCCTACATAGCCCTGCGAAACCTGGACACGCTAACACTTTGGAAAGGTCACCTGGACGCCAATAATAGTGTGTTCCAGAGTGTGGTGTTAGCAATTGACCGGGCACTAACCCACATCATACAGGAGCAACATAATGGAAGCTTCATATTGACAGATAGCTTATCGTCTCTGCATGCACTTTTAAATCCAGTGCACTGTTCCCCGCTCATAGCAGACATACAGTCGAAATTACATGACAACAGTCATTTAAACGTAAAGCTGCAATGGATAAAGGCCCATGCTGGCCAAACAGGAAACGAGCTGGCGGATCAGCTAGCCAAAGAAGCGGCGTAAAACATAAATGCTGAACAAATTAAGATACCTTGGCCAATTTCCTGGCTAAAGAAAAATCTTACGCAAAAAATCAAATCCCTGTGGCAGGAAGAGTGGAACTCTGACGACACAGGACGTCGTGTTTATTATCATATTCCCACAGTAACTTATGATCGCCTCATAATACATGCTCAACTTGTACGGTATATAACGGGACATGGTCCTTTTCCTGTATATTTTGAAAGGTTTGGCATTACAAATACGGCACAGTGCATTTGCGGTGAATTGGGCACACCCGAACATTACGTAGCTAACTGCCCACTAACAACTGATTTGCACCTGCCGATCCCGCCAACGAATGAGCAAGCACTTAGCAGGTTCATGATTAATAACAAGCATGCAGTACGAAAAAACTTATGGACCTCGGCACTGACCTGTGTCAAATCTAATTTTATATATGTCTCTAAAGTATATCATAAAATAAAATATCTTGAACTGTGCTAAAACTCATGCAAATAAAAACTAAGAATTATCCCTTTATGTGGACTCCCTCGGCTACGTTTATGCTGAATAATTATTTTAGTACAGTAATCGTTTTGTATCAGAGAAATTGTGTATAGTATTAATTTATTGTATCATAGTTTTGAAACATTGTAATAGAGTAATCGTATTGATGATCGTATAGATGATAAGGTTATTACTTTTAATGTTTACCTAACTAGTATAATTGATAGCGGAATAGTTCTGTTACTAAATAGAGTAATCATATTGAATAAGAGTAATTGCATTGTTTTATAGCATCATTGTGTTAACTGGTATGGTATGATTAATCATTGTACTTAGTAAATGCATAGAATCACTGTACTAAATTATTATATTTTAGTTATCACAAAGAATCATTCTATTGAATCACTGAATTGTAATCAACAAATAAAGTGCAAGTTACACTGTACTGTACATATTTAACAATTGATATCTTTACAAGTAAATGTAACATCAATACTATAATAGGTACTTAAATGATTATACCCATATATTTAAATGTTATTAATAACATATATAGTATTACTACAAATCTGAATATATATATTAAATCACTGAATACTTGTATCGTAATCTTTATACTTCAGTCACTGCATATAATTATTGCTTTGGTACATGGTCTAAAGAAGCAGTATAATATCACTGTATTGCATCATTACATTATTTATAATATTCAGTGTGCAAGGTAAAACTGTACAGTACATAATTTATAATTAACTGCTTTCAAGTAACATGTAGTATCATTGCTGTAATAATTAATTAATGGTGTAATTTAAATGTTTGTGTCACTTGGGTAGTGAGGTTTATAATATAAATGGTATTTTTATTAATTTGAGCAATAATATTGAAATTTGGAATAATTATATAGATTTTTGTTCTAATAAGCGCATAGAATTGTTGTATTGAATCATTGCATTTGAATAATCGTATAGAATCATAATATTGAATTATTCATGAGTAATCGTACGGAATCATTGTATTGAATTATTTATTTGTATAGTATTTCCAATGTGCAAGTAAAATTGTACTGTAAATATCTTATTTTTGAATTGCTTGCTAGTAATATGTAACATCATTTCAGTAATAAGCACCTGTATGAAAAAAAATATTATTTTGATGTCAACATGGCATATATGATTAATAATATGAATAGTATTATCATTAATTTGAGTAATAGTATTGAAGCATTGTATATTTATAGTGAATCATTGTTCTAATATTCGCATATAATCATTGTTTTGAATCATTGCATTTTAGAAATTGTAAAGAATTAATGTTTTTATAGTGTATTTATAGTCTAAGTGCAATTATTCATTTAACTGTATTAATATCCAATTTTAATATAATAACTGTGTCTTTAGTAGTAAGCTGTTATATAAAAGTTAACAATGACATTCAGAATATTAGAGACTTATGTGAGATCTAAGTATTTTTATACTTCTCCACTATAAATTTTTTAAGTTTGCAATGTATGAAATATAAGCATTTGTATGTTCTTGGGTTTTTGTATACTGAGTTTAAATGTTGAATTTTGCATTAGTAAATTCATGTTGACAATGTCGTCACTTATCAATCACAACAGTATAATATAAACAATATGTATGATATATCTTCTTTATGTATTGAATTGTAAACTTTATATGTAACTTGCTAAAATTACTTGCTAGGGTATTGAATTGTAATCTTATGTGTCACTTGCTAAAATTTTGTTCATAAGTACTGTGTTCACACATATGTAGCCATTTTTAATATCTATGTTTTGTAACACTAATCAGTGTGCCCTATGAGTGGATCTCGTGTGGCTCTAACATGAGTCAGCTTTAGATAAGGGTGGACGTGGCGCTAAACCAATTAACCATAATGGTAAAGGGGTGGTGCCCACGTCCTCCGTCACTAAACTAAATTAAAATCTGAAAAAATTTTCTGTATGGTCCGTGGATGTGGCATAATATTATTTTCCGAATTTCGAATAAAATTATATGCGTGTGGTGAAATCGTGTGAAGTAAAGTAGAAAATATTAAAAAATCTGCATAATACCTATATTATTGTTTTTCAGAGCTAAAGTTTGATATTTGCTCAAGGAGAAAATTTCATTGCTCTTATGTGGAATTCTCTCTTTTAAAGTCGTCATCAATTCACTTACAATTTGTAAGTAATGTTGAATATTGTCTTCAGATGAAGCATTAGAGACAAATAAGTCTACGCTCTCTAAAATACTTAAAAGATGTTTAAGGTTATTAATTTTTGATGGGATTAGGTCTTGCTTCAATGATTTAATTGGTACATTTCTAATGGCTACAGATATATTCAAATTACAATCAATAATTAGCGATTTTAGAATTCTAGGATTATTCTCATTAGAAATACTAAGAATAATAGTATGAATGGGCCTGTGTATAATTATCCAGTTATTTGGTGACATCGCAGTATCAAGACAAATTTTTAGTTCATCTAAGTTATAAAACATGTGTTTTCTTTCATACTCTTCCTTTTCAGCTAAGCTACAGGCTACTGCTTTTTAAAGTGCATCTCTTTCTCTTTAAAGTCTTTTAAGCACTGGTGATTCCCTTGATGAAACACTGGATCTAAGATGACTCGGACCATCAGGAAACAGACTTGGAATTGCTCCATTTTTTAAACGAGGATATGAAAGTGGTACAATTACCTTCTTTCCAGTTTTTTTATCAAAGAATTCAGTTTGTTTCAGAACATCATGTTGTTTGAAGTGAAGTTCACACACCTTTCAATACAAAAAAGAATAAATAAATAAACACGCATTAAAGTTAAAAAAATTATAAAATGGTAAGCACTTTGCCATCCTTTTAAACACATGCATAGACCTTATAAGTTTAATCTAATCTAAGCGTATAATGTGTATGCTAAAGATTACCAACTTAAAAAAAAAAAAAAAAAAGAAAAGGGAAAAAAAAAGAAATCTGTAGAATAAAGATTTTGACGGTCACCCAAAAGAGTTTTATTTTATTTAATCATGGCAAAGCACTCAAGGGCTATCTGCCTAAGAGAAGGGATGCCTCCGTGGAGGACACGTTAAAGGAATTTGGTTTGTATACATTTGGGAAAACCCCAAAACTGAATGACCAGTGTTCAGCAACTTTGCCGCTCAGCTGTTGGTGGATCCAAGTAAGAGTTTATCAGGGTTTTTTACACTCTCGCTGACCTCGCAGTCTACCAGCCTGCTCTTGCACTCACTTCTACTAACATTTTTTCTTTTTTTTTTAGCATTATTATTAAGCATAGTTTTTTTTTTTTTTTTTTTTTTTTTTTTTCCATTTGCACCACATACAGTTCAACAACCCAACCACAAAAATTTTTTAAAAGCTTAACAGCAGGATATGTTTAGAATTCCCGATGTAGTGTTAAATGATAGCATACATTTTTCTATTTTTTCACTCTTTTCTTAGTCATCATATCAATGTTAAATTTTCTTTTTCTGCTTTTATTATAAACTTTATTAAATATCATGTTCTTTGCATTTAGGCCATATAAAATTCAATTCAATAGCAAAATCAGAAAATATTCGATACAAAAAGAAAAATCTTACATTCCCAAATGGCAATAATCTCGTGTGTTGGAGATGAAAATATTTTATTTCAAACAGTGTTGCTACATGTAGATTCTTCGTTATTTAATTTATTAAAAATAATACAAAGCGATAATATTTGGTGGCAATAACTTGAAAAGGGATACAGCCATTTAATCCACTTTAAACGGCGAAATCCCAAAACAAAATTAAACACCCTTTTGAACTAAAAAGAGCCATGGATGCTTTAGCAAAGTTTTGAGAGTGTAAACAATTAGCACATGTTTGTTGTTTGTTATATGCCAAATGTACAGATCAAGTAACACATAATTGTTACATACTAAATACTTTTCTCTTCAGTTATTTGAAGACAACACTTGGTTATTGAAGTTGTTTATATTTATTTTAACTAACATTTATTTTATGCTATTTTTTCTGTCAAGCCTTTACTTTCCCCTAGAATTGCCAATGCCAGAGTATGTAAATTTGAGTAGAACGCGCAGAGTATTCAAATTTTAGCAGAAGTAAATTGAGTTAAAGAGAAGGCAAACGAGATTGTAAGTGTGCTTCTTGAATCACAAGCGTGAAGGTTGCTAGGTAGAAATTGAAGAACCGCGCGTTTCGGCCTGTGTGCCTATTTCGGTAGTTCGTTGAATCTTTCAAATTCTTAATCAGAAAGTTTGCTGAATCTCAGCTGTATCTTAGAACGCGGTTAAGTTAGTTACGATTATAGAGCATCGTAGGTAGTGACTTCGTGATTTATTCATCCTGTCATTTATTTTTAGTTGCATTTTTGTCTATTTTGTTCAACCGCCGGGTCGGCGTAGTTTGGGAGCGTCAAGTGAACGCAACTGTGATTTCTAAAGTGAAATAAAAAGGGATTTAAACCCTTCTTACGAGTTTGTGTAATTTCCAGTTCATAGCAGTCACTACTACTGTTGCTGACAAGTTGGAGCCTCCCAACATCATATTGGCGCCCGAAAACCTTACGAACTGAGATGGCCGAAAATTGGATAGAAGCTCCTGTACAACTCCAACAACAAGAAATGGCGAACCAATTAGAATGATTTGGATACCTGGTCCAGACGATGAGAGCATCTATCAAGCCAAACGTCAATTTCGACGGAAAAAATTCGGTGGCGATATTCTTAGAAGGCCTCGAAAATCATTTCCAGCTATACCCTGTGCCTGAAAGACAAAAAGTTGCCATTGCCACGTCTGCACTAAGAGGACAGGCCTTCTCTATGGTGGAAGAGTATAGGGAAATTTTTATTAGGAGAATTCGGAGGCCAAACATATACCTTTGAAAATTTGAAAATATCATTATTAAAGGCTTTCCCCATAGTGAAAAACCGAGCAAAGCTAGAAGCCGAACTGTATAGTTTTTATCAACGTAATATAGAAGATTTGACGAACTTCATTCTGCGAAAAGTTAAGTTGAAAAACATGCTGTATGGGAAAAAACCCGACACGGAGATAACTGAAATAATCTTACCAAGATTGCTACCTGCTGTCCAAGATTACGTCGAAATCCGAAACCCAAGCACCTTGCAGGAACTCTTCGACTTGGCGGTCAAGTTCCAAAATCGCAGAATAGTGGAAAAGCTAGAGGGGCATCGTATTCTCAAGGTCTCCGAAGGCAATCCTTAAATCAACAGACCGGAAACACAAATCGCTCTTATGGGGGAAAGAGCAATTAAGCCAAATCATCGAAGCTCGATGGTCAAGGCCCAAAAAAGAAATTTGAAAACAACCGTTCGCGTACCCAGAAGACTGAAGTTGAAAGGTAAGCTTTAAACGAGTAGAGAGGCCTGTAAAAGCGAGGGTCCAGACCCTGGAAGTTTCGAGAAAAACCCTCAAGCAGATATCTAAACACGATCGTGGTAAAGAATTCACAATATACAAGTCTTGGTTGGCGATGTACCAGTAGAAGCCCTCGTCGATAGAGGGGCAGAAGGTAATTTTATGAGTTATACATTTTTCAAGAAGAATTTTAATAGGTTACGATTATTTAAAAATAAAAACACAGAAATAATAGCGGCGCAAGGAAAAACCTGTCAATGTATCGGGAAATTATCATTAAAAATACAGATAAAAGATGAAAGCCTCAAAGTATTAATTTTTGGGGTCAAAAATTTGCAGAGTCCAGTCATCTTAGGCATGGAGTTTTTAAAGGCCGCGAAAGCCAAACTGAATTTTCAGGAAAATTCGATTATGCTGGAAATGGACCGGAGGGTGGTGGAGCCAGTAAAACAACCGCAGGTGGACTTTAGCCATTTGAATGACCATGAAAGCCAAACCATCCAGCAAGTGGTGAGTATTTTTTCAAACTTTTTTTCAGAACGGCCTGTTAATTGTCAAATTGTAACGCATAATATACAACTCACTGCCGATAAACCCTGTAGGACTAAACCATACCGGTATGATAAACAGAAAGAACAAATTATCGAAAAACACATTCAGGAAATGCTGCACAACCAGATAATAACGCCCATAAATAGTGAATACGCGAGTCCAGTCGTACTATGTAGGAGAAAGAATGATTTCCCTCCTTAGGATAAAAGGGCTTGGAGGTTTGCTATCGATTACAGAAAACTTAATAGTATTACTAAGTTCCCGGTAATAGAGGAAATTATTAGAAAGATTAAGTCAACGAGATACATGACAACGTTGGACTTAACGTATGGCTACTATCAAATAGCTATGAGACCGGAAGATATACATAAAACCGCGTTTATCACAAAATCGGGCACTTATGCATTTTTACGCATGCCATTTGGGTTGTGTGGGGCCCCGTCAGCATTCCAGAGAGCTATGGACATTGTTCTAAAGCCTGTTCTAGGAAAATCGACTTTAATCTATGTAGATGATATAATTATAACGAGTAGTACGTTGGAACAACATATTAAATATTTGGAAGAGGTTTTTTAAATTATTAAAAGAGGCCAGTCTTACAATTAACGCATCAAAATGCAAGTTCGCGACTAAAGAACTTAAATATCTGGGTTATAAAATTTCGCAAAAGGGTATAGAAACTCAGGATTCAAAAATAAAAGCCATCAAGAGTTTCCCACCTCCTAATACCGCCAAGAAACTTTCTTCTTTCCTTGGTTTATGTTCTTATTATCGGTAGTTCATAAAAGATTTCGCGAACATTGTTGAACCGTTGTTAGCAATTAAAAGAAAGAAAAGTAAGTTTACGTGGACAGCAGAAGCAAATACTGCATTTGAAAGGTTAAAAGAAGCACTCATCAATGCCCCTGTTTTGAAATTCCGGGAAGGGGACGAAACCTGGAAATTGCAGCAGATGCGTCGGACTATGCCGCAGGTGCTGTTCTCATGCAGAATGGCCATCCTTTGGCATTTTTTAGTAAAACTTTAAATTCTACGCAAAGGAATTATACAGCTACAGAGAGAGAAACATTAGCCGTATTAATGGCTGTACACAAATTTCGAGTTTATTTCGGCAAAGCGCTAGTAACAGTCTTTCGGGATCATGCGGCTGTTGGTAGACTTTACTCGGGGAAAAACCAAACGCCCAGGTTAATAAGATGGGCTTTAAAACTTCAAGAATACAACCTAATAATTAAATATAAACCGGGTAAGGAAAACTATGCTGCTGACGCACTATCTGGAATAAAACTGGACGATGAAGGCAATGAACTCAAATGCGCTGTGTTGACTTCAAAAATTTTAGATTTTAGAGAAACAATTATTGCTGAATTGAAAGCTGATCCTGAATTTGGAAGTATCTATGCGTATTTGAAAGACCCCGAAAGCTTTGAACACACAGATATCGATGCAATAAGAAGTAGAGCAGAAAACTATGAAATAATAGATAATTTATTGTTTTATACGAAAGCATCAAACGAAAATTTCGAATGTAGACCAGTCATCCCAGCCTCGCTTCGATTAAGCATTTTGAAGGAATTACACGACGCGAAAAGAGCGGGTCATTTAGGGGTCAGAAAGACTTCAAAAAGGGTACGCGAGGCGGTATATTTCCCGCAATTATACAAAATAGTAACTGAGTATGCCAAACCCTGCAATCAATGTCAATTAATAAATGATATTAATTACAGCCCGGGTGGGTACTTAAATAGCATTCGCGCTACATTTCCGAATGAAATTTTAGGCATAGATCTTCTTGGTCCTTTTCCCCCAGAGTGAGTTGAATAAAAATCGTTTTCTTTTAGTAATTGTAGATCATTTTTCAAAATGGACAGTAATTGTTCCACTTAAACGCGCGTCAGCCAAAACAGTCGCAGATGCATTCTTACACAGATTCATTTTAAAATACGGTGCACCGATAAAAGTCATTAGCGATAACAGTAAGCAATTCGTTAGCCAAATATTTGAAAACATTTGCACTGGATTTGGCATACGCCATATCAAAATGATTCCGTATATACCACAGGCAAACATCGCAGAAAGAGTTAATAAAAATATTGTAAAAATAATTCGAAGCTATGTTAGCGCACATCACAAGCCCTGGGATGGCTACGTAAATGAGTTAGCTTATGCTTTAAGAACAGGAAGTCATGATACTACTGGAAAAACTGCAGCAGAATTATTTTTAGGACGTATGTTAATTACGCCACTAGATAAATTATTCTTTGTGCAACAAAGGGAACAAGAATTCAAACTAAAGGATATACAGAAAGTTATTGATCAGGCGGTTTAAAGTTCGGATACGGCAAGAAATATATGGAAACTTTACTATGATAGAAAACGCCGTGAAGCAGATTTTAAAGTAGGGGATAAAGTTTTAAAGCGGAAATTTTCTTTATCAAGTGCGCCAGATAATTTCACTGCAAAATTGTAACTCTAAGAGCAAGCAGTTCCTGTTCTTCGAAAGACTAATTCTGTTACGTTAAAGCCAAAATTTGGCCGAAAGTAAAATAACTTCGTATTCTTGTATTAATAAAAAATTTTAGGTGCAGTGCCGCCAGCTTGGCGAAGAAAGCGTGATATAAAATTTTATTTTTATCTTATTCATGTTATTGTAAATTGTAAAAATCATATGTATTAGAATTTTGTAAATATAGGTAAATACTTGAAAGTTATGTAAAAGTAGAATTTAGTCTAGAAGCATAAAATTTTAGATGCTAAATGTAAATGCTCAAAAGAAACGAATTCAAATCTAAGTATTAAACAGTAGATAAAATCATGCTTTAGAGCGAAAGCCTGCATGTCTAAAGATGAATGAGGGGAAATTTAGAATGAGTGTGTTTTGTAGGGTTCTCCACCTACACTTGAATTTTAAGAATGTTAAACATAGCTCATCGAGTTTCAGTATGTCGGATTAAGGTGTGTCATATTTGGTCGTTGAATTCTAACAAATCATTGTGGTTAGGGAAGTGTTGTAATACAAAAACACGAAGATTCCCGTTTGACACCACACAAGGTGGAGAACCAGGGTAAAGTTAAATTCATGTTTGAATATTTGAATGAATGTGAATGTAAGCAGTTACATAAGGAAAAGAAAAGAATCGAAAACGAAAATGTATCGAGTGTTAAGAAAGTGTAAATCATAATGTATTTCGAATATACTGATACTTATTCCTTCCAGATGCTGGAAGGAAGAGAAAAGATATATTGCTGAAGACCAGAAAGGGTCCTATAAGAAGATATGGTAATTTATTCGTCTACAGAAATGATTGTAAATTTTGAGGAACAGTTTGTTTTATGTAAACGGGGCTCTTGAGTTTTAGGTCAGAATGTGGAAACTTTTTCAACAGGTCGTTTCGAGGACCTGCTTCCAAGTTTACCAAATTCTGGCAGCGGCAAATGTAGGGTTTATATTTATTTTAACTAACATTTATTTTAAGCTATCTTTCCTGTCAAGCCTTTACTTTCCCCTAGAATTGCCAATGCCAGAGTATGTAAATTTGAGTAGAACGCGCAGAGTATTCAAATTTTAGCAGAAGTAAATTGAGTTAAAGAGAAGGCAAACGAGATTGTAAGTGTGCTTCTTGAATCACGAGCGTGAATGTTGCTAGGTAGAAATTTAAGAACAGCGCGTTTCGGCCTGTCGCCTATTTCGACAGTTTGTTGAATCTTTCAAATTCTTAATCAGAAAGTTTGCTGAATCTCAGCTGTATCTTAGAACGCGGTTAAGTTAGTTACGATTATAGAGCCTCGTAGGTAGTGACTTCGTTATTTATTCATCCTGTCATTTATTTTTAGTTGCATTTTTGTCTATTTTGTTCAACCGCTGGTTCGGCATAGTTTGGGAGCGTCAAGTGAACGCAACTGTGATTTCTAAAGTGAAATAAAAAGGGATTTAAACCCTTATTACAAGTTTGTGTAATTTCCAGTTCATAGCAGTCACTACTACTGTTGCTGACAAGTTGGGGCCTCCCAACATCATAAAGTACAATCAAAACGTTGATAATACAGTTATGTAAAGAATATGATGAATCATTAATTTGATGGATAAAGCAATCCGCATTCACTCCTGGATATAAATTTACTGGCTCTTTTGCTGAACATTTTGAGAACTGACATGTTCACAACGAGAAGTACAAATTTACTTGTATACATATGTATGTTTATACTTAAGAACATAAAATATAAATTATTAGAAAAACATTGCTTCTTTATTATTATTATTATTAAGAGAATTATAAGTGCTAAAGTAATGAAATAAAAAAGAAAAAGCAAGAAATTGTATATTTAAGAGTTCACTTGCAGAAATCAGATGTTTAAGGCTATTATGTGATTTTTGAGTGAAAATTTCACAATCATGTGTCATGTGTTTGGCAATATATTGCTGCGGATTGCTAATATTTAGATTGCTTATATTCCACATGATTGTCTTTACTTTTTCAAAATGTTTTAAATCTACATAATTTATTAATACAATAAAACATTTTTACATTCGGCTGCAACAAGTACAAATAAATCAAACACCAGTAAGTGCTTTTAGATAAAAACGTAATGCCAGAAACACGTTAGGCATTATTGGTATAAGAAACTCATATATATATTTGTGTATGGAACACTTTAATAAGCTAATCAGGATTTATGCTACCATGCAGAGTGAAAACTAATAAGCTTACAATATGTGGCAATTTTGCTTAGCAAGTTATATTAACACCCAGTAATCTACTCCAGAAATTAAAATAAATACGGTGAAACACTATTAAATTTATATGTTTGTTTTCGTTTACTTATAATTCTTAATTTTTAACGGTTTTTTTAGTATTATTAGTAAAATTAGTAAAATTTAGAACATTGCATCGTTAGCATCAATTTCCTGTTTACATGATCTATGAGCAAAATGCATTCTCAAATGCTCCTAGAATATAATAGGTTATTGCATACATTCAACTGTAAAAAGAAAAAATATATAAAAGGTATAATGAGACTTAAACTAAATCAGAGCAATTAATAATATACCAAACAGTTAGATATATAATCTAAAACAACTTTAAATTAGCGTCTTTAATATTGATACATTTTGTATGCTTATCTAATAAATCAAAATTATATGAACATTATAAGATAGGTGGATTTTATATTGAATACTTATTGAGAAAAAGATTCATTTTATAATCACTTTAAAATTCAACATAAGCTCTGTATTACATAAATGAAAATTCCTGCAAGATTAGTGAATCACAGACCAATGTACATGTTAAAAAAATCTCGATGGCCCTGGGAAAATATAAATTAAAGAGTTCATTAATAATTCTCATTCATAATGTGTATAAAAGAAATTTCAGCATATTAAATAAATACATAACCATGCTCGTATGGAAAGCAATGAAACGATAATACAAAAGTTCGTTTTATTTGCTTCGGTTGAATGCGATAGAATTTTAGTATGTTATTTCCCTTGTAGTCGGAATTTTTTGTTTAACATTTTCAAGTCACTTATGTTTCAATAGCATTAATCTGGCATTCAATAGCATTAATTAATGGAATGCATGTTTACCTTTGAATGTTTGGCAGGCTGGAATCCATCTTGTCGTTTGCAGTTCCAAATCCATTTCTTTTTGAGCTCTTCTTCCGCAGGAAAACTAAATACGGCCACCTTCGGGCCATTCTTGTAGTTTCCTTTGCATGTTGCAACACAGCATTTGTGTGGCATAGTAAAAAAAGTAAAATAATTCGCAAATGTAAAATATTCAACTACAGCGTACTACACTTTCAAACAACAGTCGGTTCACTACTCTACCAGAGCACGAGGCAGGTGTTGACAAAGTGGAGAGATGACTTTCGTGACGTCAGAACGTTCAAGCAACCCTAGAGCCTTGGCTTTATATGTAGGAGGTACTGACCAGCAAGGTTAATACAGCTTTCGGCTTGTGTTCGAGAACATTCTGGGCTAAACCGGTAAGAATTCGTTCCAGAAGGTTCTTCATCCGTCCATGGTATATTGACAATTTTGTCGCCAAATGGGCGAATTCTCGCCAAATGTGGCAACCCTGCCATCCCATGCTATTTTTTGGCAACCCTAAATCTTCTTTGCGGGGAAGCTATCTCACCGCTTCTGTACATTTCGCAGGGGCAAAAGAGTTGAGAACCAATGAACTAGTCTGGTACTCTATACAAGCGCCAAAACAATAGTAAGATGATAACTGTAATTGATTTCGGCTAATATACAGGTAATTTAAAATTCAGTATTAAGTTCTAAATGCATAAGCAAATGATTTCATTTGCTTATGCATTTAGCATGCATAAGCAAATGATTTCATTTGCTTATGCATTAATTTGGTTATGCATTTCGAATAGATTTAAATCTGTAAAAATGTTCTAAATAAAAAGGTATGTAAAAACAATTTTTGTTTCAAATTAAATTCTGGGACTTTCGAAAATTGTTAATTTTTTAAACCGAGGTTGGAATATATAGTTTATAGGATAAAATGTTCACGCGGCTGTTCAAACTGCTGCGGTTGTTCGTCATTACAATGATAGTGTCAAAAACCACATGTAATTAATGTAGTCTTAGGAGTACGGCGCATAGCAATAAAAGAGCGATTTTTCATGATTTAAGTGTCTGATTAAGAATTAAGAGTAATACTACATATGACTATTCTGACTATATAATACACAGTCTGTTGATAACAAAAATTTAATAAAAATAAATCAGAATTTGAAATTATAGTTGACGTTTTCGGGAATGTTAGAAACGATGTTTTGCAAACGTCATACGTAACGTATGCATAACAAATGTATTAAAAGAATGATCGTTACGGGTACATTAACTCTTATTGTATTCTGTACTTTTTCATTTTATTTTTGCTTTTCAGATTACATAACATATTGAATGAAAAGCATAAGAATAATTTTGAGGCTTTGATTCTCTCGCCTTCTTGGCATGCCTTCGTGGTGTGGTGGTCTCCACGTTGAGCGCGTATTCCAGAGGTCCGTGTTTCGATTCCCGGTAAAGGCGTTGCATATTTTTCATCTTATCTGCTTCCAAAAAATACCTGATAGTTCTACAGTAGCCCCCGAACTAAAAGGGTAATGGATGATGACGCTCCATACCTAGGATTTGGCGATTGGGTCTCCTAGAAATCCCAGTCGCCCTTTAAGAAGGGGGAGTATATAAGGTATTTCTCCCGCCTTCTTGACATGACTTCGTGGTGTGGTGGTCAGCACACCACGAAGGCGCGTGTTCCAGAGGTCCGTGGTTCGATTCCCGGCAAAGACGTTGCATATGTTCCCCCTTGCCTGCTTCCAAAAAATACCCAATGTCTCTGCAAGATGTTTGCGTGATCATTGATTTTGAAATATGTGAACCGTGCTTTTGCCCGGTATTGAACTCCAGCGTTTCCATTTGTTAGTCTGATGCTTTGACTGCTACATGAAAAGCACATATGAGAGGTGTGAGCTTTATGTATTGCATATTAAATGCATATGCACTGATTGTTTACTTATACCATGCAAATATATACCCATTAAAGAAATTTTCATTTTCTGCGAACATGGTGGACATATAGTGTGTGTTTATATCTGGTCCTGCCTCCTGCACCATAACGAGGTAGAGCCTGTAAATGGAGGTAACTGATACACAAACAATTATCTTTCATACCAGTGGAGGACTCTATCAACACCTAATCCCCGTTTCCAAGACACCGTTGCACACGCGAATTGTAACCAGCACCAAAAAATGTAATAATCCTGAGAATATCCTCACAGAAATCACACACTCCAGCGCTCTCATATCCATACCCAGCTCGCTTTCAATCAGAGATGGATCAGTTTCTGATTGAGGCACTTGTGATAGAATGGAAGGAAACCCATTCTCGATCAGCCCGTGTATATATTAATCCTTCCTAATAAAAGCCCCGAGGTACTTATCGGTGCGCCCTCGACCGGTAATGAGGTTCACACGTGAGGGAATCAATAAAAGTAAATAAAAAGAAAGAAAGAAAGATATGGCGTCCGAAAAGACAGCGTTTTCAATAGGTGATATACTGAGACTGATTCCCATTGACCAAGACTGAAGATATCATTGGTAGCCTCATACAGGACACCTTGCTTTATGTCTTAACAGTTATTCAGTGAAACAGCCGCATACGAAATTTGCATGAATTTAAATTCTTAGCAATTTCTTCAGTGAATTTAGTGAAAAAGTTTTTTTTTTTTTTTTTGAAAATGGAAGGGGGGGGAAATAAATAAATAAATAAAATAAAATAAAAAAAACCTGAAAGGTTTCAGATTTTAAATTGCTTCTAAAGGACTGTTTTTGTTAACTTTTTGGGTGTTACCTTTTTTTATTAAATATCATGTTCTACTACTCAAACCATGAAATTCAGTTCAACAGCAATATCGCAAAATAATTTTAAAATGAGCATATCTTTAGAATTTCCAATACACAGTCTCACGCGCTGGAGATAAAAATGATTTTCTGTACAACGTTGCCATTACTCGCTTTGAAATCATTGAGTTTGTTAATCAAAAATTCGTTAAACGTTTACGAAAAATGAAATCGATAATAAAACAAATTCCAAATTTTAAATTCGGGCTTCCAAATGCCCATATTCGCAGTAGGAATACGTCATTCAAAACTGGATGGCTCTAGGTACCGTTGTTTTATCGCATTGCGAGAAACATACATACATTTATGCAGATTCTTCATTATTTAATTTCTTCAAATATAATATAGGGAGATAACATTTGGTGGCAACAGTTTGAAAAGTGAACCGATTAAAAACTCTGATGTGGACACCATTTGGCTTTCTTGTAAGGCGTATACACACTTTCTGCTGCACTTCATTTAAACTTGTTTTCTCGAATTATTTTAACTTAATAAAATAAAGCTTCATGGCAAGATAAAAATGACATCAACAATCGCAAATTTTGAAATTAAATACTTCAGTTAATTTTTTTTCATAAAGAGTATAAACTTTTCCAAATATAAGTATAGGAAAGGCATTAAAAATTAGATTTTGTTATTTGCCCAAAATGAATTTTGTTTTAAATTTGATATTGGTTAAACATGAATATTTTCATCACTTAACGCACTCAGGTACTTTTGCTCTATATTGTTAAAAACTTATTTTTAGAATTATTCCAACTTAATTAGCCGATTCCTCAAGACAAATTGAAAATAACATCAAAAACTGCAAATTGGAAGAAAATTAAAATATCTCACTCAATTTTTGTGTCGTACAACAGTGTCAAACTTCTTGTAAAATTATTTTTCCATAACGAGTATAAAAATTTCCCAAATGTAAGTATAAGAATCGGGAGATAACATTGAAAGTTAGATTTCGTTATTTGTCAAAACTAATTTTTTTTTAAAATGTGACACTGCCAATTTTCGTCATTTAAGCACTTCTGTAGTTTTACTGCACTTCGATTAAACTTGTTTCAGCGAATTATTCTAACATAATCAACCAATCCTCAAACCAAGTTGAAAGTGACAGCAAAAATGGCCCATTTTGAAATTAAATATCCCGGTCAATTTCGTCATTAAAAACACTTCTGTAAGTATATGTCTACGGCCAAGTATTGAAAAAAAAAAGGGCGGTAAGGATTCTTCAGCATGGTAAGAGGGCATGAGAGATAGATAGATAGGTAGATATAGATAGATATAGATATATGTTTGGTGCGGCCGATTGTAGCAAAAAAATTGTAGCAAAGCATACGTATAAACGTCCGTACGTCATCCTCATGGGTTCGGAACCGGTCAAAATGGCTATTTCATTTGAAGCAAGATACCCGAAATTTTCGTGATTACAATACTTCTGTTTTTACGTCGTACAAGGAAGTAAAAATCTGGTCACATATGCGATCATTTTACATGCATTCATCCTGTAATACATATTTTAATTAATAATTCTAAAATACATAAAAATTAATTAGCAATGTTACATTGGAGATAGCTTTAGATATTAATCATACTAATTAAAATTAATTATATCAATTAAGAATACTTTATTTTTTACATGTCTGCACTCTAAGGAAATGCTGATCGGAAGCCAATTAAGAAAATTATTAAGCCAATTTATTTGAAGCCAATTTCGTTCTATCTATGTGAAAAGAAGGAAAAGAAAGAAGTTTTTTCCCCCTAAAAATATGATGAATTTTTACTGACGGAAAAAAACCACAAAATTCCTAAATATTAACAAAATAAGATAAAATAATTTAACTTACGCCAAAACAACATCGGATTTACATTTCACCTTTTTAAAAATACTTGCATTGAGATAAGTCCGCATGAATATTTTAGTGTGTTAATTTAATGGAATTAATTTTTTATTTTATTTATATCGGATACGAAATTCTTCTTCTTTAATTTTGCTGACATTATATATGAGATAATTTTGTTGAATTTAGGAAATGTAAAGTAATAAAGAGTGTAAGTTATATTTAGATACCATGCTTTAAGGTTTTAGTTTAAATAATCAACTAGAATTTAGATTAGACCTTGCGTTTTTTTCAGTTCAGCTCCATCTTGGAAGAGCGGAGCATTTCAAAAAAGAAATGATTTGATCCTATAGCTAATTTTCAGTATAATTATATTAATCACTTTTCAAATTCTCTTTCTGCACCGAACGCTTCACACGAAAACAAATTTATTTTTTGAAACTTAGATGTACATTGCGGGGGGGAGAGAAAGAGTTTTTTTTTATCTCCCCTTCTACTGGGCCGATTGACGAAATTCAAATTGCATTTTCCATGTCTCGAAAGCGCAACTTAGGATCCAGTCGAGTCCATACCAATATTGCCGGACTATTGCTGAAGACTCGTGATGTTTCCGGCTCCTGACACATATGCCCGAAGGGCGCCTGACACGGAAGAGTCCGAACCGATGAAGGAGAGGTCTAAGATGGTAAGAATAGGGGTGACCACTTGTCACAAGGCAGAAAAACGAAATCCAAGCTAAAGCTTCAGACCAGGAGAGGCAAGTGTTGGTGTGAAGCACGTCATGACTTCTTGTGAGATAAGCAGATAGAACATAATAAGATACGAATACAAAATACATAATACAGAGAAAATATGATAAAAAGCATATGTACACTATATACCAGCTGCATC
Source organism: Stegodyphus dumicola (assembly GCF_044657685.1). Classification (NCBI taxonomy): domain Eukaryota; kingdom Metazoa; phylum Arthropoda; class Arachnida; order Araneae; family Eresidae; genus Stegodyphus; species Stegodyphus dumicola. Next base: position 182,842,807 of record NC_140768.1, read on the forward strand.
AATTACGTAGGGAAGTTGGAATCGCAAATGTGGGCTGCAAATGGCCTGATATTTCGATCTTCTGTGAGTACAATGTAGTCGAAAACTTTGAAATTATCCATGTGCGGGCAGTTTAAAGCCTTATTAAAGAAAATTTCATTAACTTTATGGAGAAAAGCCTCGACTCTTTCAATTTTAAGATCACGGTGAAGCATGTCATTTGAAACGTAGAATTGGGCGTTCGTAATAAGTCTGAGGAACTTATTTTGTATTATTTGAAGTTTATTAAAATCTTTATTAGAAATTGCCGCCCAAGCAGAGGAAGCATACGTAAAAATTGTAAGGACTATAGCCGTATAAAGGTGTCTTTTACGTAGCAAATCAAGTTTGGAGAAAGTACCCAGTAGAGGCATGAGTTTTTCATTACTGCAATAGATTTTCTCCTTACATTTTTAATGTGCTCCGTGCAGGTGAATTTGTGATTCAAGATAACTCCAAGATAATTTGCTTTCTTCACAATAGGAATTTACCTGTTAAATAGCGTGAGTTTGACATCGATTGATGTTCTGGAAGTTCTTCTACTGATCATAAGAAGATTCGACTTTGAAGCATTAATGCCGATCCTCCATTTCGTACACCAGTGTTCTATGTGCGGTATCATTTTCTGTAATCTGTTGACATCTATGACTGGGCTCAGTGACTTCATAGCAATAGCCGTACCGTCGATGTAACAAGCAATATAAATACTAATACCTGTCAAAGGCGTCGGAAAATCAGCAACATAAAAGAGATAGAGTATAGGCCCAAGAATTGAGCCTTGGGCTACTCCCACATTCAATCTTTTTTGATCTGAGGTTTCTTGACTAATGTTCACAAAAATATTTCTATTTTTGATAAAACAATAAATTTCTCTGCTGAAGGTTTTGCAAATGAGTTTAAAAATAAGCCCCTCATGCCAGATGTGGTCGAATGCCTTCGCCACGTCTAGCATGAGTAAGGCAACTTTCTCATTGTTATGAATTGCAGATCTGATAAATGCTGTTAATCGAACTAATTGCTTTGTAGTCGAGAGACCCTTCCTAAAAAACCAAATTGCTGTGGTGGCAACCTTTCAACCTGTGGTGGTGCGGCTCCATTCTTTTGAGTATAATTCGCTCATAATTTTTCCTCAATACAGGGAGTAAACTGAATGGCCGATAACCATCGGGCTTAGTAATGTCTTTGCCTTGCTTTGGGATAACAATGATTTTCGCCATTTTCCATTTGGTGGGAAAATAAAAATTCTGTAAACAAGCGTTTAATATACTTAGTTATGACATTGATGGGTAAGTTGTTAATCGCTATACTAGTATATCGTCGTAGCCAGAGGCCTTTCTATTTTTCAACCTTTTGATTATATCTAGAACTTCTCTGGGTGAAATGAAATCTGTTTTGTATTTTGCGGTAGGGCTACTTAGATAGTCCTGCACACAATACCTGACAGCATAAGTAAAGTTGTAGTCGCACGGATTATCATTCGGCATAAGTTGTTTCTCAAAATTTTGGGCTAGGAGCATAGCCTTATTTTTATTCGTAAGTGCCGTGATATTGCCATTACTGATCGTCTTATTGCATTGCACCTTTCTTTTTTTTAAGTTCCTAGCAAAAGTCCAAAATTCGTTATTGGGCTTATTGAAACTAAGAATTTTTTCATTCCACCTCTCAATCCTATGCTGTTTAAAATTTTGCCTAATACACCTACTAAGTCTGTTTACTTCTTTTTTAATCCTCGGATCCCAGGTGAGATTCCAGCGTTTTCTAAGCCGGTTTCTGTGTTTTATTTGTTCCCTTATAAATCGAGAGAGAATGTTAGGAATATTCTCTGTTTGTATTTTCTTGGTAGCGTTTATATATGCACTTTTGATTTCGTCCTTGAGAGCATAAACTGCAGAGTCTGTAACAGCATTAGTTTTAAGGCCAATAAAAGTGGGCGGATTATTTACGAGGAATTTACTAAAGAGATTCCAGTTAGTGACCTTTTTTAAATTTCGTATCATCACTTCTTTGCGTCCCTAGCGTAGCGATGACTGGTACGTGATCTGATGACAGATCCATTTTAACGTCCAAGTAAATTGGGATGGAGACCGTAGAAATTAAAATGTTTAGAATTTCACCTCTGCTGACATGATTTGGCAAGTGAGTAAATTCTGCAGGTGCATAGAAATACACTGGGTGATTGTAAATGAAGTTTAAAAGAATTTCACCACTCTTATTCGTCTTTCTGCAACTCCATTCGTTGTTCTCAGCATTTAAATTACCGGCCAATATGCTTGGCTTATCCGTATGTAGCAGATCTGCAAGTATATTCTCATCTAAAATATTCTGTGGGGGTTGTACATTGAACTGAAATAAATAATTCCGTTCATTGGTAGAAGAACAGAAACTGTTATAATTCCATGGCCATTCCTTCTATCTTCATTAATATAGCAAAATTGCAGCGTATTTTTAACGAAAATTGCAGTCCCTCCTTCTTTGTAACTTAACCTATCGCATCGTTAGCAGTGATAATTAGCAATTCTCATACTAATGCCCGGATTAGCATGCGTCTCGGATACGAGAGCGATATCAATTTGATTCATAATGAGAAAATTTCGAAACTCCTGAATTTTGTGCTCTGCTAATAGAGTTATGACCCATTATCAGTAGTATTATTAGAAGATATGTCCTGATTGTTGCTATTTAGTTCTCTCATTTGTTGGGTAACTTGTAGAAAGCCTGCGCTTTTTATAACCGTAACTAATTCGGCTAAGTCTGCAAAAATCTTTTTAGCTTCACTGATTGTGTCTGAATAGACACCTGAGGATAATGCCTGTGCAAAAGATTTGCCTTCAATAATTCTGCTTGAAAAGGACTTGGGATATATATTACATTTCTATATAGCTTTGTTCTAATATAGGTATTTTGATACTGTAATGTTCATGATATGATTAACACTACAATCATTCTTATAAAATAAAAGGTAAAAAGACTTACCTTTTAATACATCTTCTTTCTAAACCAAAGGCGTATCCGGGGATGTTTATTTCATTCATCGAAGCACTACTCACAGAAAGAGAGAGGCTTCTAAGATAATAAGATATTTAATTTACAATCACATCACTAAACTAAAATATATATGTATAACACAGAAGATAAGGATTACATGTTTCACTCAAACGTCCATCACGAGTTCTCAAAGTTCAGTTAAAAAAGTTCTCTTTTAGTTTTTGCTGTGCGCATGCGTAAATCACGTGGTTGTCGGTGAGAGTTTCAACATACTCCCACCTTTAAATTTGCTGAAAAATCAAATTTAAAACTGTAACCTTTGAACAGGCTTACCACTTCTTGTAGTCATCGATGGAATCTTTTCGCTCTTAAGATCTTGAGGCAAGTCATTACGAATATCAGGATCGCAGTAAGTCTCTGTTTCATCAGAAGAGCTGCTTGCCACATTTCTAAATCTAGACTATTCATCTGATGATGTTATCTCCAAAGGATACAAACGCTTGGTCGGTCGCAAAACTTCTCCAAGCTTAGTCTTGACCTTAACTAAACGCACATGTCCATCCCGAGATTTGAAAATCTCGGTTACTTTCGCCAATAACCAGTCTGTTCGCTTCTTATTATCATCGGACACTAAAACAAGATCTCCTATTTTCAGAGGTTGTGAAGCTTTTTCATGTTCATAATTTTGCCGTAACTGTCCGAGATATTCGATTCGAAATCTTTTACGTAGATCTTGTAAACGTTTTTGTCGATAAATAAGCCATTTGTTTAAAGATTTCGCATCTATATTATCCAGATCAGGAACTCCAATTTGTCGAATCTCATGGAGAAACATGGAAGGTGTAATCGGAGATAAATCTTCAACATCTTCCGAGACATACGTCAATGGACGATTATTCATTATTGCTTCACAGTTACACAAAATTGTAATCATTTCTTCATGATTCAGAGATGATCGTCCTAAAACTTTGCGAAGGATTCTTTTCAGGACTCCTATTAATCGCTCCCACCATCCTTCCCACCAAGAGCTGATGGCGGAAGAAATTTCCATGTGATCCTGTGGATACTAGCTTGTTCTAAGATTTTATCCCAATTTAAGCTTTTGAATAATCTATCACTTCCTTTGAAATTCGTTCCATTGTGGTGCGGGGTCTTCCACGTCTAGCAATGAAACGTCTCAGTGCTTGTAGAAAACTTTCAGTTGATAGCGAGAAAATCAATTCCAAATGTACTGCGCGAAAACAACACAGGTAAAAATCACTATCCATGATTTTTTATTTCCCTTCAATATCAACGGTTCAGTCAAGTCAACACCTACAATTTCAAAGACTGCTGCTTCTCTTACTCGGTCTTCAGGGAAAGGAGCAACGGGTGTTATCAAAGAACTAGCATGGAACCTCTGACATACAACACAGCTTCATATGACTTTCTTGACAGTCTTTCGTGTTTTCAAAATCCAATATTGTTCTCGTAAAGCGGATATTAAAAATTGTACTCCTGCATGATTGTTCATTTCATGTTTAGCTCTAATTAATTTTAGTACAATAGGATGATCTGAAGGAAGAATAATAGGAAATCGAAAATTTTCTGTATCATCTCTTCTCAGAATTTTGGTTTTAATCCTAAGGATTCCGTTAGAATCAATCATTGGTTGAAGTACACGTAAGCTTTTGTCATCTAATCCAGAAAATGATTCACTCTGCACTAATCTCAAAAGAGTTAATTCGGCTCCTTTAATTTCTTCCGCTGTAATTGTTCCAAAAGTTCTTTCATTAGGACTTAGTCTGAAATTTTTAACAAAACGGAAGATCCAAGATATTACCTTTAGAATGGTATTATACGAAGAAATCTTATCAAAATTAACTTCAGTCATAGCATTCGAATTAACTGCAGAAATTATTGTCTTCTTTCTTTCAGCATTTAGAATGTCAAAATTCGGTACAATTTCAGAGGTAGGGCATTTTTCTGGATCATTTCTCAAAAAATCGGGAACCTCCAACCATTTCGATTTGACTAAGGTTTCCGGACTGCATCCTCGGGAAGGGAGGTCCGCTCGATTTAGCGTTCCAGGAATATAATTCCAGTCGTTTGGATTACTTAGAGTATGGATTTCTTTCACTTTATTGTGAACGAAAACGGCCCAGTTTTCATTCCTTTTTATCCAAAATAATACACCATAGAATCACTCCAATAATAAATAGGCAAGCTTTCTACTCTCAGATCTTCCTTAACACGATGTGTCAGTCTAGCACCAATCGTACAAGCTAAAAGCACTAGTCGTGGTATGGAAATCGGTTTGATAGGTGCCACTCTGGATCGAGCTGAGATGAAAATTCTTTTACATGTCAGCAATGTCATGTCTTCCACGTCTAGCAATGAAACGTCTCAGCGCTTGCAGAAAACTTTCAGTTGAGAGCGAGAAATTCAATTTCAAATGTACTGCGCGAAAAACAGCACAGGTAAAAATCACTATCCATGATTTTTGATTTCCCTTCAATATCAACGGTCCAGTCAAGTCAACACCTACAATCCCGGCAGGGATGCCAAAAAATGTAATGTTCATGATATGATTAACACTACAATCATTCTTATAAAATAAAAGGTAAAAAGACTTACCTTTTAATACATCTTCTTTCTAAACCAAAGGCGTATCCGGGGATGTTTATTTCATTCATCGAAGCACTACTCACAGAAAGAGAGAGGCTTCTAAGATAATAAGATATTTAATTTACAATCACATCACTAAACTAAAATATATATGTATAACACAGAAGATAAGGATTACATGTTTCACTCAAGCGTCCATCACGAGTTCTCAAAGTTCAGTTAAAAAAGTTGTGTTTTAGTTTTTGCTGCGCGCATGCGCAAATCACGTGGTTGTCGGTGAGAGTTTCAACAGATACAAAATTGGAATTTTTCTTTAATAACACACTTTTTTCCCCATATTTCGATTCTAGGACTCAAATCATGCCTGAATATAAAATTTTATAAAATTTGGTGCGAAATTTACGGAGAAATTACAAAATTGGCGCATTTTTTCAGTTTGAGCCAAGTGTAATTCACTTGGCGAACTTCTTAATAAATGACAACCTATTTTCCTTTCCCTTCCATTGTGCAGGAACGGGAAAAAAATTACATCCTTCCTAATTTTTTACATTGTGGATGAGCGGGAAAAGAGTCACATCGTTCCTATTTTCAAATAATTTTAACAAAAAAAAAAAAAAAAAAAGTGCGTAAACCACATTTTCGTTACTATCGCTTTCAACAAGTATGCCAAATTTCAAAACGCGCCAATATATAAATTTACGTATATATTCGGAAATTTTGAATAAAAAGCTCTAATTTTTTGCAGGTACGCTTAGAAATACATCTGCTTTAAGATAATTGTAAAAATTTTATAGGTTATAATTCAAAATGTTTTTCGAAAAATTTATAAAAATTATTTAAAAATACAAATTTTAAAAAGACATCATAGAAATTGGGTGAATTTTATTTGGAATGAACCTAAGTTTCGAACTGTTTAAGAAGGAATCAAATGAGTTTCATAAAAAAAAAGAGATATTAATGAATTAGCGTTGAGGAGCTAAAATTTTGAGAGCTAATTTTTTAAAAATTACTCGTCCGAGTTTTACTAAACCTGGGAGTTTGGCATAATTTGAGTCGTAGAATGGAAATACGGAATAAAAAAATAGGCATGTCAATTCAGAATACGTCCGATTTTGTGTCAAAATACCTTATTTGAACAATGTTATATACAAAACTACGATGCGCTTTCGGGACATGAAAAACACAGTTTGAATTTCGTCAATCGGCCCAGTAGAACTGGAGATATAGAACTGTCTCCCCTTTTTTTTCTCAGTGTACTTTTTTTTAACTTCTTGCACATGAGGCTACAAAACCTGATGAATTTTACTCGAGTATTTTTAGCAAGTCGTTTGCTATATATTCGACACTATACCTTTGCTCTGTTTACCACATAAACACAAATCGCTACCGTTTACATATCTGTGCAGTGCGTAATTCATTGATGATGCATTCCTGCTCTTTTGGCATAAAAGTCAATATTCTGCAATTCAATTCATTTTATCGTGGTTAACGTCCCGCAAGCATCTGAACTGCGTATAAGAAACCTTTCAGACCTTCATATCCTTAAAATCTTTAAACAAAAGACGGCTCTACTCTTATATGCGCCCTAATATCACCAAAATTGGCGATATGTGTTCTGCGCTGGGTTTTGGCGCGATTGCGTGTTGTATGGCAACCCTGTTGACGTTGAAAAATATTTTGCTGGAGTGGTTTAATTGCTCATTGGTTCGTGTCGTACGTGTTTTGAAATGGCCTATGTTGCAATGATAGACGTGGGTGCAAGATTTCACTCGCGTATTTAAGATTGTGTGGAAAGTAAATTTAGTATTAAATGGTACGATGTTGGAGTTGTTAATGAGTCTTTTCTTCACGGGTGTGTTTATGTGGATTGAAGTGTATTTTTGGAATTTCTGTGGGACTTTTAAAAAGGAGTCCGAAATACGGAGCTGCTATGAGAACTCGGACAAAGAAGGGAGTTTCTGATAGTTCTTGTGTGGATTTGAAGTCAAATGATTGCTGGGAAAGTATGTGTCATAACATTCTACAAAATAAAAACAGTAAAATAAAATGCACTTACCATAATACATTCCTGAATAAAATTTCGCCTGTCACACACATGTGATATAACAAAATCGTGACACTTTTGTTCAGAGATGTTGTGTGACTGGCGAAATTTTATTCAGGAATGTATTATGGTAACTGCATTTTATTTTAATGTTTTTATTTTAAAGAAGGTTATGTTGATTGTTTTTTTTTCTATGAATTTCTGTTGTTATTGTTGTTTTTTGAATTGTTTATAATTTAGTTTAGTTTATTTGGTTGATTTGTGCTCAATGCCTAGAATGTGCAATTCGTAGATTTTTTTTAAAGTTTAAACAGAATGCTGTGTACATGGTATTCTTTGAAATTTATTGTTGTTATGTTAATTTATTGAAGCGAGGTGTGCGTAGTTCGTAGATTCCTTCGCTGCCTAGGATGTGCAGTTTGCAGATGTTTTTTGAAGCTAAAACGTATCGCTGTGTACATGGATTTTTGTCAAATATTTTTAGTTAAAAACTTTGCGTTTTTTCTATCTAAATTTTTTGTTTTTGTTTCGGATTTTTAGCTTAAATTGTGTCTTCAAAACGTGGTTTTTGCATATGCGATAACCGCGTTTTTGGAGACATTTTAGGCTTAAAATTCGAAATGTAGACAAAAACATTAGGTAGTAATATGGCGGCGTGGAGTTTCTTGCCAAAAATGTTTGGCGAGAAATTTAGCGACCTGAAGGCGCATATAAGAGTAGTTCCCAAAAAACATTTTCTAGTATTTCTTTAAGCTTCTTAACTCTTCATCCTTAAACTTTGTCTCTTGTTTCTAAATGTTCGAAACAGTACGGTTTTCTGGTTTTTTTTTCACCCTTACTAATAAAACAATGTTTTCAGCTGTGCTGAAATATCTGGTGTTCGTTCATGGAATATTTATAAATTTCTTCTCGAATGCAGTTTAACATAAAGGTAATTTGGCTAATCTTTCGTGTTTGGGATAAGCAAATATGTACCACATGTTGAAAAAAACGATGTGAAAATTCCACACCTGCATTCCGTTTTTTGGCATGGGAAAAATTTTTCCAACTCTCGAAAGATAAAGTTTTTCATATACTACGTTGTTCCTCAATTTAAATTTCTTAGAATCTCCTGAAATTTTCCCGTATCGCAACTTAGTAAACGACATAGCTTCCACTTTTTTTTTTCATATTTTAGGCTTGAAACAAAAGCATTTTCCGATCCCTACTATTCTTCGTTTGACCAAGCATTTCAACTTTCGCCTATAGCACTGTATAATTTCATGCTTTTTTGTGGTCAAATTTACATCAGTAGTAAACAAATGACTCTCATTCAATGATTTATAAGCACTTAGATATATAGAAATACAGCATAATAAGAATCTGGATTATGCTTTCAAATAGTATATAAATTTATAATTGTTTTAGTTAAATTCTAATTATAGCTTATAAGAAAAAATGGAATATTCAACAGATAGCATTTCAGAGCGATATACATCCCATATCTATGAAATAAAATATGAAGTTCTGTTTTAATTTGCTAGTATTTGCATATATTTTACGAATTCCAAAGCAGGAGAAATAAGCAATTTTTACTGAGTTATTCTTTATAACTATACACAGTGTTTATTAAATAAATATATCTTATTTACTTATTACAAACCAACGCGATTCACTATAGTTAGTCTCGAAATATATAATTATTTTTGTTAAACGGTTGCATCACTGGTATTTAATAATGTATAAATAGCTAAATGTTTGTTCTAGTCTGCGTTTGCAATTGCAGAAAAGGTATATATGTTTAATTATTTAATTCCTCATAAATACAAAATTATCGAGATTATAACATTCGTATTAAATATCTCGTAACTTTGGGAAAAAAAATTTTTGTTTGCTTAAACAATAATGAAAAAAAAAAAAAAAAAAAAAAAAAAAAAAAAAAAAAAAAGCCGCATCTTTGTAACGTATTTTGCTTACAACTAAAATATATCGGAAATACCTTTAATTTGAATGTACACAAAAAGTGATTTAATTAACTTAAACTTAAGAAGATTGAATATGGAGCGCATTATTTAATTAATGAAATGAATTACTTTTCGTTTGTGCAAATATAGTTATAAGACTGAACATTAAAGTTACATTATTAATCAGGACTCTTTCTTTTATTATTGCAGATATTATTAGTTTTCTTTTCATCTCAGCATAGATTATCTGTTGAATACACTGCTCGCATGCTGTATATTTTCATTTAATTTATATAGTTTTTAAAGGTTTTCTGAAAATTTGTTTGACTAAACCATTTAATGTGCGACTAAAACTAAATTACTGGGAGTTTTTAACTTTACACATGTAAGAAAAATTTAGCCTTTTGTAGTCAATTCAATTACTGCCTTTCGCATTCTTTTAGAATTATTTTACACTGTTTTAATGCTTTGAATATTTACTATTTACATAACACATAATTAGGAAGATAAATGTTTTTATTTTTGCTTTTTTGACTTATGATTTTTCTAGATTTGAATTTAACACATTTAAACATTTAACACTGCCTGATAAAAGTTTTTGAAATATTTTAACTATAGTTCTGTACTGTAGCGGGACTGTATAATAAGTATTGCTCTGTGTTAAACACTTAAATAAATATTCTGTTTTACTTTGCTTAAGAGATTTCTCATTCTTTGATCTCATATACTCGCAATTTAGCTTTAAAATATATATAATTTCAACGTACGCGTCTACATCAGTTACAAGCCTAGGCATTCAATTTGATAGTATTGTAAAGCTTAGCTGTATACTCTAGCTACTTAGCTGTTCGATTATCAGCTTTCCGATAATCCTGGAAAGTCATCCATATAGTTTTGAGGTTGGACCCTTACGTATCTTATCATGTGTTGGAAGTAGTTTCCATCTTTATATGCACATATAGACGCCAGGTTGCATTTAAATATTCTGAAACAGCTAGAAATTTTTTGGAGAGGCTAGCACAGGAATACTGTCTACATAGTATAATTTGTTCCCTTTTTCAATGTAGGAATTAGAGCATGTTTCAACTATTAGGTACGAATAAGAGGAATACGACCTGATACACCTGGTCTAAAAATAGACCGTATGATCTTGTTTGAGTCTCCTCTAAATACACCACACAACAAAACTCAAGCACAATCACAGCATTAAAACACAAACTATAAACACATGTCAAGTGAAAAGAAACAAGAACACATAGAATAAGACGTCATAAGGCATAAAATTATTAGTATTTTATTAAGTCAAAATGAATAAAATTTCAAGTAAAATCTCCAAATCAATTCTATAAAATTCTAAGATCACTAAAATATAAATAAAAATATTTTATTTGTATTTAAGTGTATTACTAATTAGAGAAATATAATTATAAGGTATTTTCTCTCTGTTTTCTGCATGCTTTCGGGATGTAACGGTAGCAAACTCGGAACGTATTCCAAACGTCCAGATTTGAGTCCCTGCGAGGGTATTTCCCTGTTTCCTTCTTCAAAAATTCTAATGACTCTAAACAACTAGATAGCTTGCAAGAATATGTAGTTTTCCAAGATCAGCACTCGTGACTAGTCCAAGACCAACACTACTGACAAATTGTTCTGTGGTTCTAGTCATATATAAATTTTACCTCTGGGCAATTTTGATATGTTTAGTGAATTTTCTGACGTTTCGAGAATGTCAGATAGATTCGCGAATTTCTGATGCTCCTGTACTACTTTCGGAACTTTTATTGCAAATGTTAAACTTTTTTTTTCCGATTTAAAGAGTTTAATATTATTTATATGAAAAGAACAGATACAAAGTAATCCTACTCCAAAACCGAAAAGAGAAACTTGAATTATATATCTAGTTATATCGAATGGTTTGTGGGTTTCTGGAATATGGAAAATGGTCATTTTAAAAAACAACTTCAACTTACTGTCCATTGCTAGCTAGTAGCTGGAAACAATGTCAGGAATAAATTTCTTATCTGTCTAGACTTCATATCTGTTTTTCTGAAGTCTAGATTGCTGTTCTCTGTTTTTTCGGTAATATCAATTCAGGTGATGTTCACTGTTAAATTAACTTACTTTTGTAATTCCCGTGTTAAGTACAACCGGATTTAATGTTTTTAAATTTAAAAAAATTTAGAAAATTTTATATCCCTTCTGTTAATTTAAGCAACTATGAGGTCAAACCCATCTCTTCCCAACACCCTATTAGAAAGAACAGAAGAAGTTCTACAAAAGAGAACCCAGGTTAGAGATTTAATGGAATGCTGACTCTAAGTCTCCCCTTCTCTTCTGGTCTCGAGAGAACGAGAATGCTGTATTTTCTCACCTTCCTAAAGATAGAGAAGGTATAGTGGAATTAACGAATTGATTGAATTAACGAATTAATTGATTAATGAATCATTGGTGGAGTGCAGTGTTCCGATGTTCTGTTCTTTCGAAGGAAAATGGTTCGAGAATGAACTCCTACAGGTGATGATCTCCGAGGACAGATCTCAAGAAGCTTAATAAACTATCCCACGGGCAATATGCAAGATTTCTTGAAACCAAATGAACCCTTTCTAATTTTGAAATATCTGTTAATTGACGACAAAACCTATATCAAAGTAGTAAATTTGCCTGCATATCATATATGCATTCCAAATAAATGCAATACTGATTTCAGGTGTTCGTAACTTTAGAGGAATTTGAGCAGTACGCAAATATTAGACTGGAAATATAAAGCACATTTTGTAAGGTAGATTAATGTATTTATTAGATATTTGGAATAATTCTTTATTTTTGGTTAATTGTTGTAAGTGTTTATTTCATTTTTTTATTATAATTTAATTTTTAATGATTGACATTTGAATCGTAAATATAGACTAAGTAGAAGCGTAAATATTGAATGAGAGAGCAGACTTTTAAACTTATTTCTGTCATAACATTGGGCTATTTATAGTTGGTTATGATGTAAGGTTATCTTTCTCTTTACCACGGAACTTCTTGGTATAATTTGAAAGCACGTCTAGCTATCAATTTTCCAAGATTATTGTTTTGAAGCTTGACGACTCTGCAATATTACCGATCAGGACTTTTATTCATCTAAAGCAGAAAAAAGAAGTTTTTCTATTTATTTCCTTTAGTTATTTATAACAATTTCTCTGAACCCACAAAAGCAAGGACCGAGCACCCGCAAAAGAAACAATTGGTGTCATTACTTAGAATCTCTTTGAACGCCTATTGCGAAGAATATAGAAGCGCAACTATAAGTATGTATGATATGCTGCAAAGAAAAATCACATTTGTAATGGCTTTCAGCTATTCTACTGAAAGGCAGACATTCAATGGGGAAAAAAAGCTGCTGAAATGAAAACAAAGATGAATTCTAGAAAGTTTTGAAGTTAGGACTGCTATTTGAAAATGGGAAAAATAAAAAAATTAAAAAATAATAAAATCTGCAAGCTTTCAGATTTTACCTTACGCCCAAACGGGCATTTTTTTAAATTTACAGACACATACACGTTTTAAGAGCGTTTGGGATAATGCCACTTTGGGCTAATAAATAAAAGGGAAAAAAAGTAAATAGAGAGAACAATTGGTACAACAAATATAGAAGAAACTTCTGGAATCGGTTGAGCCTGTGAATAATGCCCGATTCAGTCTGAGACTACATCCCAGATCACCCTTTTGTGAATAGCATTTCGGCTTAATCATTTCTTTTCGTTATCAAGCTTTCGCTGTGTGATAGAAAATTGTTTTAGAATATATACAAAACGCAGCTTCCAAATCTTAACGTGTTGCCGCAGGGATACAAATGGGGACCCTCAGATGTATTTCAAAAACGTCTGGCTGAAAAAGGAACACATGCTGACGTCTTAATGAAAGATTTAGAACGTTAGGATTAAGACATAGCGACAAAAGTCTGGAAAGATACTTCGAGAATTCGAGATAGATGTAGAAAAATTGACTCAAATTGCATTTCTGGAATGCGATCAGAAATAGCTTGTCTTCAATGCTCTATTGTACGCTATTAAAGGTATGGAGATGCAAGAGGCAGTTCGAATACTAGTCTATAAAACTTTGAAGAGGATTTACTTGCGTGCCATGGAAGTTGAAATTGTCCAGAGCGCAAGTAAAACAGATAGTTGACCTGTATAGAGTCGTCATCAAAGAGAACGATTCAGTGTTTAGAACAATAAGAACGAAAAGAATGGACGTTATGGGATGACCCATGGTTGCCGAGCAGCTGTGAAAATAAAACAGCGTATTAAAATGAAAACATTGCGGTGTATCTCATGTTCAGGAGAATAACAAGTGTTCTGAAGAGCACCAGGAGAACAAAAAAGCGGCCGTCTCAAGGGATATAGGTTGATGTGTGAGAGAAGTTACCCATTAAAAATTTTTGAAATAATTTTTTAAATATAATAAATGACTGCATGTGGAAAACGTCTGTGGTTTTCTATTACACATGAGAAGAGACAATAGGTCAAATGTGACTGATTTGTGAGTTAATGTTGCCCATCCTTTGAACAAGCCCTATATCAGCACGATTCTATTCTTGACACAACAGATTATTAATGAAGACGAAATATGAACTTACGAGAACCAGAATGATTACATCAAAATCGTCTGCATTATTTAGCTATATAGCCGATGCAACACGCGAATGCATTCTAGGTTTTAACCTTTTAATAAAATATGAGTTTTGTTTTAGATGTCAAAAATGACGAAGTTCATACTTCTACGGGAGTAATACTCGTAGAATAATACTCGTAGTTTCTACGGGAGTAATACCGGTATTTAGAGTAGATGACAACGAAATGTGTTTGTACAGAATAACAGCTTGTGACAGTGTCACTATCCTTCTTAAATGTATTAATGTTAAAATAGACTTACGAAAACCCCTACTTGGGAATTACTGATTTATGTTAAGAAGACAAATATTTTAAGCGACTTTTAGTTGTTGCTTTGGTTTATGGAAAGAACACATTCTTTTACTAAACTAAACAAAATTACTTCGTTTTCTGTTACAAGTGTCAGGCGAAGTTCTCTCATTCAAAAGTAGTTTACTTGGGAGTACAGAGATTTAATTGAGAGATTAGAATTAAATATTTAGTAAATGTAAATTGCGAATCAATTGGTAATTCAATTTAAAGATTCCTTTTCGGTTTCATCAGCAAACATCGGTCATGCAAATGTGACACAACATCGTACTGACTTACGAATTCATCTTACTCTGTTAAGCAATATTCTTTATCTTGTCTTTTAATCAAACAAGAGGAAGTCGGAAAGATCCCCAAAATGATACAAGATAATGTCGTTATTGAACTTTCTATTAATATTTGGTCTTCCATTTTCGTCTCAACTCGACCATTCCACACGATTTTTCTTTCATTACAGATAACTAAATGAAGTCATAGATAAGAAAAGAATATTATGATTTGTTTAAAATCTTCTGACACCTGGTTTTCAACTGGTATTTGAAGAATGGCTATTGGTAAGTGGAAATGTATCCCAACATCGTAAGAAGACTCTTTTACTTTCATATAGATGAACGACAGGTTAAAGTAATGCCTTTCGTACGCTACAGTTACATTTAAAGCTTGTAATGGGGATATGATTGTCATATGAAGCCTGTTTTATGTATCTCATTGACTTTAATCGGATGCGCTGTGGAGAAACATAAGAGATATAACACATAAAGAGTTGCAGAAATTTAGAGTCTCTGACGTAATGCTGAGCCTTTTGAAATGCAAATCACTTACCAGTTAATAAACTTCCTCAGTCTGTTCATGTGTTATCGAAGAATTACTAAAGGAATTTCTTAGGTCTTTACAATATCTAATGGAGGAAAACATTTCTTACCGAGATAAAAATGCAAACCCCATTTCAAGAAATTAATGGTTCTTCATTGCGTTGAAGGTTATATAATAAATATTGACCAATAAACTAGTATCTTATATTTTATGGAAGCATTCTCAATGAATATCACGGTAATATTGTATTTAAAAAGGAAGCTGAAATGTAGCTTACATTGGGTTATCTTAATCTTCCTAATTTATATCAAATAATGATTACACGACCATTTCAAAGTAATTACTTTAGGAATTCAGTATTTGGGTTTCAAAGACAGAACATTCTTAATATTCTTAATATTAAGCGAGTGAGTACGCGGGAAATAACAGAAAACGAAAAATAAATGATTTTTTTTTCTATTTAAAAGCAGGTGAACTAAATTTCAGCAATATGTTTTAAATAATCTTTATAGAATCGATTTTCGATGCAACTGAAACTTGTATTTTTCTATTTTAAATGAGAAAATAACTATGAATAACATAAATGAGAAAATAATAAAGAGAAAATAACTCTTGGTGTATCATAAATAAAAATAAAATGACATTTCTTGTATATGGAACATTTGATTTATTATATACAGGCTGTAGAACTTTATGCAAATTCTTTCGTTTGAAGAAGTTTTCGTTATGTTTGGCAAATTGAAAATCATTCACAAACTTCTTTCTTATATTAAATGCCGAATGATCTGTGAAAACTTTCCCCAATAGGAAGTTTATATGCAAGGCCATACATCATTTTACATGGAATCATGCAGATAATTTGCTTACAAAATGAGAGTTTGTTTGAATATTTCTGTGTGTATAAAAATTTTAACTGATGAAATTAAATTTTTATTTAGCCCGAGTTTAATAAACAAACTCTTAAAGTGCTTAAGAAACACATATTGGAAATGAAAAATGATGCCTTCGATCAAATATTGAAATTTAGATCGGATTACTTGTAAGATCTAACTTTCATTGCTATCATAACTACCACTAGATCTCACTAAGGAACATGGCAACTTCTCGCACATGCGTAAAAGAATCCTAGCACGGAAGAAGGGGAAAATAATCATTTAACTATTCGTCAAACTTTTAACACAAAATGCACGCACTTCGTGCTTATAATAGCACCGACGATAATGTAAATAGTAAAATTGGTTATGGGTAATGTGTTTGAAAATTAAAAATCTGCTGTTCAAATAAAGGATTATGTCCCATTTGAAGTAAGCAGTTTAAAGTTACATAATCATGTACGCAGGAATTTTAATTTACTTAATGAAGCACTCATTCAAGAATTATATTAGGTTTTTCAGGATAGAATAAGGTAATTTACCGAGCTAATGAACTCCATGTCCCCTGTAATGCCCGCACTTTGAAATTCGCGCACTACGTTTGAATATAAATTGAAGACATTAAACGACCATACAGTATTATTAAGCATGTTTTCTTATAACAAAATGCCCACCCCTGGTTCATAGGATGAATTTCAGCATTTTCTCTTAGTTGGACCAGTCTTATGCATGGTTAATCGTCGCTGACTGCCGTGCCGAAGGGGCCTGATTCGAATCTCGAAGAAGGCATGGATGTTTGTAAATGTACAGCGTCCGAAAGGCATGGGGGCACACTAAATATGCGGCGAGGTTGATGCAGAGAAAGAGAGGTGGGAGACCCACTTACCTGTCCCTTCCGGGGTGATCAAAACTGGGGGCGAAATTGAGCTAAAAAACAGCCTTATGCTTGCAGATTTCCTAGCCTGGAATATTTTAAAATATCGACTTGGGGGGCCTGTGGTCAAAATCGCATGGTTTTAAAATCTACTGGTGATATTGCAAAAACAGTACCAAAAGCTACCATCGGGAATTTGATTATCGTCTTAACTCTGTTTGTGCAGCTAAAAGAAATGACTTAGAAGAACTAGAAGTAAGAATTTGCGGGTATGCTTGTCAATTCATCAGCTGCTTTTGTTTGCATGTTTGCAAATTTAAAAACATAAAGCCAGTCCTTTTGATTCAGAAAAGTCATTTTGAATAGACGTGTACAAAATCTGAAACATCGGGCAACTATTTTAATAATCGTTCATACGCAAATGAAAGAACTGCGTTCACGACTTTGGTTCACGAGACGTAAAGATAATCAGAGAAGTCATGTATTTGATAATCTTTCACAGTGCTTTGGTTCTTACCATATCGAATATCACCATTGGGAATTAAATAAGATAATTCAGTATTGTCTAGTTAGTTCCATGTTCGAATTCTTGTGAAAAGACTGGCTTTAGGATGCTGGAAGCGTTGCAGCTTTCTCCTGTGTAACGTAAATATCAGTTTAACAATTTTTCTCAGAAATATCTTCCATAAAGGCACCTTCAAGCAAATAAATGCTAAGCTGTCGAATGAGCTGGAAGTTTGAATACTCATTAGGTAAATATTATTAAATCTTATAAATATTAGGTATATATAATAATATTTACCTAATGAGATATATTGAGATGCATTATATATTTTTGAAGCAGGAGATGTAAAAAATGTGCATTTCCCTTTCCGGGACTCGAACCTTGAACCTCTTGAACACCCGTAGATTACGCTTCTAATTACACCATGAGGGAATGCGAAAAGGAGAGAAAAATACCTTATACACTCTCTTTTTTATAGGGCGACTGGGGATTAACGGACCCAGTCGCCAAATTCCGATAATTACGAATTGTCTTCCACCATGTTTCGGTTCAGCTGCCACCTGTAAAACCATTTGGTTTTTTGAAGCAGGAAACTGAAGGAACCTACCCTACCCTCTTCGGGATTCGAATTCTGGACCTCTGCGTGCTTCCAATGATACCACGAAGGCATGCAGAAAGAAGGGAGAAAATACCTTATAATATATACACACACAAATACAGACACACACATATATATATATATATATTGAAGAACGGGTAGCAAGTATTTTATTGTTTAATTCGACTATTTTATAAAAAAATGCTGCAGCAACTTCTACTCCACTTCAGAAGAATCTAGCAAAATACAAACAACGAAAGGTATGTCAAACGATTCACATTTATCACTTTTATTAGAAACTGCGGAGGAATTCGATATAAATTGGATTTGAAACGGAAAATAGCATAAAGGACACTTTCTTTCTAATAATGAATAATAGCGAAATATCAACACAGCTAGACACCAAAGGGAAGTCTGCTGTTCTCTGATATGCGGAACTTTTAGAAAGGAAAAAAAGCAGTGGAAGAATTCCAAACCTGGATCATACGGATTCCATAAAAAGCATTTTTTCCTTTTGCCTATCATGGCTTGCAAGTCCAAACCCACAAACCTAGGAGAAAAAAATTGAATGCAAACTTTTCAGTTGGGTGAAAAATCGAGTGTCACAATTCTTTACCATAAGGTTGTTGCACTGCAGAGAATGCAACTAAGTAATAAAACATTTTTTACCAGCCTGTCATATTTTTGTCTTGTCCCCCAAGTGATTTAGGTAAAACCGTTTTTCTTCCTTGAAAATGTATATTTATTTCTTGAAGCATTTTAAGACTTTTTAATATCAGAAAAGGACAAACATCTAGATCTTATTTTTTTAATGGAGATTTTGCTGTTGCTAAAGATTAGCGGATTCCTTACCGTGAGATACCTTTAATTGTTTAGTTTACCTCTGTTCTGCATATCGAGACCTCAGTCGTTTTAAATCTATCATGTTATTACTTTGACAAATTGATTGATGGCAAGGTTGGTCTCGCATTTGTTGTCTTCAAAAATGGTCTTGAATTTGAGCATTTTCAATTTAGAATCAGAGATGAATGTACCGTTTTCATAGCTGAACTTCTGTGCTTAAACTTCGCTGTCAAATGGGTTTCTAAACAAAACAGTACTGTTTTGGACTATCTCGTTTGTACTGATTCCCTTTCATCCTTGGAGATCTTAAAATGTATTTCTTCTAATAATAATATCATTATCGAGATTCAAAAAGAACTGAAAAATCTAAAGGATAAAAATATTTCGGTTACATTTTCATTTGTTCGTGGTCATACAGGTGTTGTTGGGAACAAACGAGCCGATTTCCTTGCTAAGACTGCGACTAAGCGGGAAATTGACACTTTTGTCAATATCCCTAATTCCTTTTATAAGAAGGTCATGTATGAAAGCATTGTGGAGTCGTGGAATCACGAATTCATTAATTCAAATAAAGGGAGTTTAACTAGGAGATTTTTCCTTTCTATTAAAATGAGATTGTCATGTCATCATTTCTTCACAAATTACAAATTAACCCAGTTTCTCACTGGACAGGGGAATTTTAAAAGTTATTTGAACAGATTTGAGTCCTGAGTCTGTCTGTGACTGCGGCCTCGGCGGCGAGTAGAATGTTGAACATGTGCTTCTTCTATGTCCTAAATATGAGAGCGAAAGAAATTATAGAATTGTTCTTATGTTATTGAAAATTCTAATTAAAGGGTATCATCAATATTCAATAACGTAGTGTTTAGTAAGGATTTCACTTTTAATTGTGAAATACAGGATGTCCCATACAATTGTAAATATTTTTAAAAAAACATATGAAATCAAGAAATTGCTTATCAGAGGACGCGAGTTTCATCTTAAGACTTATCGCTGGATTTTTTTTTTTTTTTTTTTTTTTTTTTTTTTTTACGTAAAATGCATTTGGTTCAAATTTTCATCAACACATGACGCTGTTAGTATTTCCGTCTAAGTATAAAATGAGAAAAATTAAGATTCTACAGCATGTAATCCTTTTTATTTCTGAGTACATAATAATACGTTAAAGCACCTGCAATCGTCGCCCAGATGGTATAGTGGTTAGGGGAACCTAACGCTGAAGTTCCTGGATGCGAATCCCAGAGATGGCATGGATGTTGGTATACGCATAGTGTTTTTGCAGCATGGCACTTTAAATATATGAAGCCCTATCACCAGCCGAAAGACTGGTGATAGGGCAGAAATGTGATATAAAAATACTTCAACAGATTAATGACAAATAGGATAGTTTCAACTGCTTTTTTTGCTTAAAATGAAGTGACGTCCATCGAGGATCCTCTTCAGGAGCACATCAGTGCATTTTCTGGTAATATTATATAATTTAATGAAATAATATGGTAATGTAATAAAAGTAAGTACATATAATTCCTTTGTGTTTGTTTATTTATTTACTTACGTACCTGCTTTCGTGTATTTTAGTGTGGTAATGCTATCAGTTTCTTTGGTTTTGATCCTGGCTCGCAGGCGGTGGATGATAAGTTGCGAAAATGCCAATAAATCTTTTTTATTAACTAGATATCCGAAATTACTATGCATATTTTTTTCATAAATGAATGCAATAAAGAGGGAAAAAAGTGTTTGCGAATGTGCAATTTTCGGCCGATAATCTATCTATTTGATAGTCCTTCGTCACTGAAGTGCCGAATTTAACTAGATTACTGGACATCTGTGTTATTCACAATATGCATAATGAGTCCTCTGTTATGCATGTAACTAAAAACTCTTAGTGTTTGGAATTTTGTATATGGGACTGCTACAACATCGGTTGTACCCAAACGTATATACCATACATATATATATATATATATATATATACATAAATATACCCACTTACCGAGCTTAAACATCTACACCCGGCCTCTATTTTCGCAGTCGTTGGTTGTCATATACTTCCAATTACAGAAGAGTTGTAAACAACGAAATTGACCAGGATATTTAATTTCAAAATTTGCAGTTGTTGATGTTATTTTTCAACTTGCCTTGAGGGGTCTGTTAATTCAGTTAGAGTATTTCGAAGAAAGATGTTTAAGTGAAATGCAGCAAAAATAAAGTGTTTTAAGTGATGAAATTGACTGTGTCATATTTTAAAAAATCAATTTTGGACAAATAACGAAGCAGTATCCCTGTTTCTGTATTTATATTTAGAAAACTTGTTTACACGTTATGAAAAAATGAAATTACATGGAATCCCGTATGAAGAAAATTGACCTCGATATTTAATTTCAAAATTTGCAGCTTTTGACGTCATTTTCAATTTGCGTTAAGGGAATAGTTAACTGTATTAGAATAATTCGAAGAAACAAGTTCAGATTAAGTTTAACATAATCACAGAAGTATTAGTAAAAGATTATTAAATGAATTACCAAGTATCCAAAATGAAAAAAGCATTGCATGCGAAATATACATAGTATTTATCCGAGAAGACATAGAGCAAGATTCAGAAGAATTTAAAAAAAAATAATTATTATGAATTCATAATGTGATAAAATCGCATAGAGGTTCTTTGTTTTGGTTTTATGGTTTCAGATTGCAATAGTATCCTTTTCAGTACAAAGGTGAAATCCTGTTACAATGAATCCGGTTGCAGCCTCCAAGGGACAAAGGGTAAAAGAAGTCTTTTCATCAGGTTCAGAAGATGGAGACCTTTGTTATGTACGAGTGAAGAAATTTCCCCCCCCCCGGGAGTTCAGCGCAGGTAACGAGAATGAGATATGAAAAGTGGTTTCCTGAGAAGAGACAGGACTTCTTTTCCTGCTGGAGCTATGGGCATATTGGCCCGCTAGAACTATCA
This sequence comes from Stegodyphus dumicola, assembly GCF_044657685.1. NCBI lineage: Eukaryota > Metazoa > Arthropoda > Arachnida > Araneae > Eresidae > Stegodyphus > Stegodyphus dumicola. The sequence continues at coordinate 182,864,826 of NC_140768.1, forward strand.
TTCCTCGTGTATAATGTTAGTAGCGATAGAGCATTTTTCCTGTTAACAAAATTCTGAATTTACGGAACTGAATGTATCCAAGTCCTACATCCCCTGGATATGATGTAAGGATTATGTTAATTTTATTAACAGTTAAATTTGAAGTTAAAGTTAGTTTCCTGTCAAATTCTTAACTTCAACTTACTACTTCCAGCCAGAACGTAGTTTTGGAATCTTGCTGAATATTTAATGAGGAGGAGCGGTATTTAAACCACGAAGTTACTTACTGAGTCAGAGAGAATCAGAGTTTCTGATTTACGCGCGTCTGCCTTTTTGGCCACTCTCCCAAACTCTTCTCTCTCTCAAAGCTGTTATTACTCTCGGCCGTACTCAGGCCCTTGCTTCGTAGTCAAATAAGTTAAGAGGCCCACTCGATTTGAACCTTGATAGCTTCGGCTATTTTTCTTTAGTTAATCTTAGTTTTAGTTTAATTCTTAGTCTTTTATGTTCAAGCCCAAGTGCTGGCTTTGTTTGTACACTCCCAGGCGGAGTTCTGTTAAATCTTTTTGGAATAATAAAGGGTTAGTTACCCTTCTATCTTGTTGTTTCTTGTCACCGAATTTAAGCGATTATTCGCTTATTAGTTCTTAGATTCTTTTTTCCAACATTAACTTAGAATTACGAAGTGAGGAACTCTACAATGAAATTGTGAATGTTTTTATTTTATTAAAATTCATGTTATTGTTAGAACTTGATTTATAAGTTCATTTCAGCCCTGCATCACAACCCGGTGTTTGTGTAGCAGTTTCGGCCACTACACCATAATAATGTTATTTCAATTTGCGTTAATTGTGAGATAAATGTAGCTTTTTCTCCTACCTTTCTTGAATATAAAACATAGATACTGAATGTGTAACGTACAAAATCGGTTCGTTTCGCGCCCTGTGTCCCTAAGTCTTTACGTAACGGCTGTGGGGATATCAGAAAAGGTAAAAAAAATGGCTGTGAAAAGGTAAATAAAATCCTTCAGATCGTAGTGAAAAAAATTTCACGAACGGGCATTTTTTCAATTTCTAAAATTTCGGGTATCGTATTTCAAGAGAAAAACTAGAAAATTCTGATGAACCCAATCTGCATCTAATAAATTAATTATACGTAGATTTTTGCTGTAATTTCGTTCTTATCTGAAAGTAACACAAGGTCACAAAATTTATTGTGTCCAAGAAGCAAGGTTTAGGCAGGAATGTTCTACAGAAATGCTTTTGGGTTTAAAATAAAGGAAATCTGCAGTTCTATTTTTCAAATTACTGCTTTAAAAGAGAACTTTTCTAACTATTGTTGTAGAGACATTAGGTGAATTGGAAGCAGAAGTGTTGAAAAATGAGCAAAGCCTTCGCCGTAAATACCACGGACCTCTGGAATACGCGGTAAGCGTGCAGACCACCATACCACAAAGGTATGCTAAGAAGGCGGAAGAAATACCTTATATTGTAATAAATTAATGTTTTTTACTGATAGTTTAAGAAAACCTTTCACCATCTTTCTTAGTTTTAAGTAATTGGTAATAAAATGAGCTAATAGTTGTATTCACGGAAAAAACACTTAGACAATTAAAAGAAAACTATTAGTTGTTAATTAGGAAAAAGAGTGTCCAGTCGGAAATTTGCAATCTATTTACATCTGCGCATAGCCGAAAGGATGAGGTAATGATAATTTATTTTAACTTCTGTAGAGGTCCACCTACTAATGGATGCGGTAAATACTTAACTAGGTGTAGTAAAAGATGATTAAAATGTTGGGATGCTCAATAGGTCCTGTAGCCATTAGAGGCTATAGCTATTCTTTCTGGATTTTATTATCAGGATTCATAAATGTATTTGTAGTGAACGTTAGCACTGTTTCTCTGTGGTACAAGATTGTGTACCTGAACTTTTGCCATGTTCATTTGTATACTCATGTGTGTTCATCTTCCATATTCATCCACATAGAACTTGTTATGTTTAAATTTAAGACGAATTAAACATTACTTTTATCATTTACTATGTACACTGAGCCAAAAAAATGCAGTTGCAGCTCTAGAATTTTTTTGATACACAACTCCTGTTGTTACGAATTCTAGTCATTCTTGGTGTAAAATATTTTCGATAGCCATAATCAAAGTTGATTAATATATTTACCAAGAAAAATAACACGAATGCAGAAGTGTTTAAAAGACACCTAATGCTTTATATCATATTTCCGGTGCACAAACTAACGTAATGCTACAATCAACAGAATAACTAACTCAAAGAAGCATCTATCTACACTCAGGAAGTAGAAGTCATTATCTATCTGATGACAGGGCTTAATATAAAAGGAAGACAAAAACTAAATATTTAAATCCTTCACAACATACATTAAAAAAAGTTAATTTCAAATTTATGGAGCTTGAACAAGTTTTCAACAAAACTTGTCAAGTTTCGCCATTTAGTATACTGAGTTCTTCACTTATTTTCTTTAGCTGTTAAAGTAGTTTTAACTTTCGCAATAGATCACCAGGAAAAACGATAAATATGCGTTATCCTTAACGAAATTGACGAGGAAAAATGGTGCCCCTTAAGAAACATTACTCATTGTATTATGCATCTGTTGGAATAAATTAGGTTACGGAAGCCATTAGAGGCTGAAAGCAGGTCAGAGTAACCTGGCAGAGAGGGTTATTTCAAGGGAAATTCCGATTTAAAAGACAAGAGAGAGAGAGAGAGAGAGAGAAACAAAGAGGAAACAAAAAGAAGCGGGAAGTCGAGATAGAATTTGAAAGCTTAAGGTAAACTAAATCGGAGATCACTTAGAGTAAGGAACAAACTCTTCAGCGCCTAGTGGTAAAGAGTTTGTTTCATAAAGGGTAAAAAAATCCTGCAAATACCAACACTCAGATTCTTTATTCCCTTTTTTTTCCACACTGGAGTATCGAAGAAAACACGGAAAAAATATCATCCAGAAAAGGAAGAAAAATATTCAGCTTTCTTTTGGCTGTCTTGGATCAATCTGTGTGAAAAACAAAGCCAAAATATAGCGAGAAAAAGGTGGGTAAAAAAGGCAGGAAACATATCCGCAACCGCAAGTGTCGAACAGACGAAAGGTTTGTTCGAATTTCTTCCGGTTACGGGCTACGAGTGGAGAAGAAGGCGACAGAATGGCTTGTATCTAGAAAAAGAAAAAACGAATAATAACAGAAAGAAATCTTCGCGCCTTATCTTTATTCTGACATCAAGGTCTAAGACGATAAAAAATATAAGCGAACCGTGGCGGTTACGAGTAAGAATAGGGTGAGCAAATAACGGAAGAAGTGGAGCGTCTAAGTGGTGAGTCGTGAAAGAAGATGGAGAAAATTAATTAACTCCATTCCACTTCAATTGTCCGATTAACATTCGCAAAACACGAATTCCGAGTTTTCTGTTACTTGAGGATCGCGAGGCTAATAAGCTATTTAATTTCTCACTCCATTATTTGCGGGACATTAAATTTTTGTGCCGCAGTATGCTTTCCGGAATTTTCTAACTGTGTTATTTTGAGCCGCACGTAATTAAATATGTATATAAATTATTTTTAAAACCGAATTTTTCATTGAATTTCAGAAGTAGTAGTTTATTTATTTGACTGTCACATAATTTTTATTAGATCTTGCCGAAGTTTGTAATATTTAGTTGGAACCGATACTTAGTTGCCGATGTTTGCATTACGTAGTTCCTAAGTACTCGAGGTATAGTAAGTATTCGAGGATAATCTTGTAAGTTTGCAATACTTAGGAACTAAGTATTGCAATATGTTTCTCCGGCTATCAAACGTTGCTATTATTTGTTACCTTTGTGTAATCGCCTTTTCCCTTTTTACACATGTAAATGATTTCAGTTAGTGTCAGTCATGTTAGAGTAAATTTCTAATCAGTTCTTTTCGATTTTTTAACCTCTTGTAGGCACTTATTTGTACACCATTCCAATATCGTAAAGTTAGGGGATTAAAATCTGGTGTCTAAATGAGCTCTCTCATTATTTCTCTAGATTTCTGCCTTTAATTACTTAAAGACGTTGTTCCACGTTTGAAGCACAAGCATTAATGAGAATAAATCTTATTGAATATATTCTTAAATTTAGGACTGATAATTAGCTCCTAAACTTGAGGACGAAGGAAAGCTGCTTCTTTAGTTTTAAATTCACTGATTTCAGAGGACTTTTTTCCGATGAAGAAAATTCTCCGATTCCTTACGCTTATATTTCTCCTTCAGAATATTTTAGCTTTAAATATTATTTTGTATGATGAAGTGAAAAATATACTTTTTGAGGGTGTACTTAAGTTTCAGAAGATAGTTTTAATTCCTGACGTTTAGCGTTTAAGACCACAGTTTTATTATAATGCTTCTTTTTGCCATTGTCATTCCTAATGGAACCAAAAACAGCAGTATTTGGTGTATTCAAGTTCCAAGCAGCTTGGTTTCGAGAATAATTGTGTAAGTTCGGGTGCATGAATGCATATACTGTTTTTCTCTCTAAGAATATGCGTATATAATTGCAGCCATGCTTCATGGGTTATAGCCCAAACAAAACAGATATTACTTTGAAATCTTCGCAGATATTTCGCAGAGTTTATTGTTGAACTAATGCTTTATATTCTATATATTTCTTGTTTTAGTTTATTGTGGTGTCTTACCGCAGTAATTATATGCTTGTAAATACTAGTCTGTAGTTTTGATGAATTATGGTCGCGATGAAGGTGATTTATTTCAGATTCACTAGAGAAGGTGTACAACAGGTCTGGAAAACGTAGTAATTTTGCCTGTTATTTGGGGTAATAACAGCAATGAAGATTTATTCGATGAAACAGAGATGCCTGTGGAAAAATTCTAGATTCATAATCCAACTTTGCAGTACGTAAGAACACTAAATGATTTTTCTGTAGGTAAACCATTATTAACCACTATATCAATAAGAAAGTTGCTTACCTATGGTAATTTGCCAGTATCAATGCACTAACCATTTACAAGCTTAGACCTTTGTCTAGGAAAGTAAAAGTATGTGCAAGCTAAAAACTGAAATTTAACACCAATAATTCAGGGTTATTTATTTCTATATTTAACTGGTAATTCTACACTATTTTTGTTTCGTTCTCCCACTTCATTTTCCTTGCTAGTCTTTTTAAATATTCTATAAACACATTCTTCTTTTTACTTTCCTTTCCCCTTCATAACAGAAATGCATCTTATAATCGGATTAGCTACGATTTTAAGGAATGCTGCTTTTAAGGAAAGATATTTCTCATGCAGTGCTGATGAAAAGCGGGAAACTGAATATTCTTGAAATACATCTTACCGTTTTTACCTAAATTAATACCACTCTATTTTTCTTCTTTAAATTTGCTATTAGATTTAGTCGAACTCATTTACGGTCATTGCTTCAATGCTTTTCGTGGGAGTATGTGCAATGAATGTAAGTAGTTTTAAAGGCATCACCTACGCAATTATTTCATTAACTTTATAAACATTTTCATTAAAAAAACTCACATAATATTTGTAAACGTAAAAATGATCTGTACAGATGAAAAGACCCTTAATTTAGCTTTCCCAAAACTCTTAGTATAATTTTTAAGTACTAAAGTAAGCACTGTTTTAGTCACTCAAAATTTCTGAAATGATAAGCATTGTGACTGGAACTGAAGTAAGACATTTTGTAACTCTTTCAAAATATAGAAACTATGTGAAAATGATTTTATAACCATTTTACCTTAAGCATTTTATAGATATATTTCATGAAACATTGGAAACTGCATTCAATATGATATAACGTATATAAGCTTGATTTGCTGAAGATATTCTTCAAGAAAAATAATGAATTTTTCCTACGTACCATTTAAAATAAGTTGTAAGATTCAAACGTAAGTTGTAAGCTTAAGCCTAATTAGCTGTTCAGTTACATTTATTTAACCTTCTCTTCCTCTAACGAATTTTCTAGCTACCCAGATAAACAGCAACGCTATATAATTTCCACAGTATTCTCTTTAAATTACAAACTAGCTAGCTATTTAAATGTTACCAAATTTACATTTAAATGGAGGCTGACGGAAAAATTAGAAGAAATAAGAATAAAATAAACAAACAATAAACATATAAATAAATAACCCCGCCCCCCCCAAAAAAAATGAACACAAAAAATAAATATACTACTCCAAAATGGGCGTTTTATTCATTTACAGACGCATACACGCTTCGAAAGCATTTGAGCTAACTCTAGTTTGGGGTAAAAGTATTTAAAAACAGCATACCTTTAGAATTTTCGATAGACAGTCTCCCGCGCTACAAATAAAAAAAAAAAACTTTTATTCCCTGAAGAGTTGCCACTGTTCGATGTGAAAACTTTGAATTTATTAATCAAAAATTCGTTCAAGTTTTACAAAATAAGAAATAGGCAATAAAACAAATTCCAAATTCGGGCTTCTGTGTGCCTATATTCGGGAGGAGGACTATATTATTCAAATTTGATTACTCTAAGTGCCGTTGTGTTTTCACATTGTGCGTCTTTAAATATAATGCAGGGCGATAATGTGTTTGGGGGCAACAATCTGAAAAGTGATAAATCGCATTTAAGTGATTCAATACAAAATACCGTTTCGGGACTACAGCCCTTCTGGGCTAACGCTCTTTTGGTCTGATAACATGCTATCTAACATGCTGTTAACATGACTTTCAAAGTAGTTATAATTTATCCTAACATAATATTTAAAGAATGAATAATAAATTTTCTTAATATATTGTTGCGTGCGTACGGGTACGTTACGAAATGAATGCACAAGTCCGATGAAAAATGAACAAAAATTTATTATTATCACAAGAAAAATGCTTAAACCTTCTCAAATTATCATGCAGTATTACAATATCTCACGGTAGTAATCTTTTAACTACTCAAATGTCCAATAGAACGTAATTCAAAACAGCTAAAGAAAGCTAATCCGCGAATTCGCTACAATCAACAAGAGCAGTTTTCTAAACAACAACAAACTAAGCAACTACCACAAACTGAGATGTTTTCCTCCTTTTATAAGATTTTAAAATCACGCGCTAGAATTTTCCAGCACTTTCTCGAAATCAAAAAGAGATATTTATTTATTTAACGCACGCGCTCTTGTATTTTTAATTTTTCCGGCTTAGCTTTCTTTTAATATTCGTCACGCGCTGCACTGCGCGAGAAATAAATCCATTTAATTTATAATTGAACTAACATTAGCTTTTTAAATACCAAACTCGTAACACTGTCCCCTTCCCAAGGACTGCACGTCCCGGGCAGTACAACCCCTGGACAGGAAGCTAAACTTACAACTGTGGCATAAATGCAACTGAGGCATAAACATTACATTACAATATCAAACAATATAAACAATAATTGCAATAACTAACTTAAACAAATCAAATGCTATCAAATACTAAATACAAAACAAATACTAAATACAAATCAAATACTAAATGCAAATCAAATACTAAATACAAATCAAATCAAATACACATTTATAAACAAAAAGGACCATGGTCTGATACTATTTACAATTATTTACATTACGTACTATGGCCATAGTAATGAGCTAACCTGTCGTAATGAACGACTTTAGGTTTAGAGTTCGAAGACTTACGAATCCGAACCACGACGTCATTCAGCCTTTTTAGGACTGTATACGAGCCATCCCAAGGTGACTGTAATTTCGGACAAAGTCCTTTCCGTCGAGTCGGATTCCACAACCACACCTTGTCTCCTTCGTGGAACTGATGTTCAGTAGCTCTTGTGTCGTAGCGGGTCTTCATCTTCTCCGTCGCCAAGTTGACTCGCTCTCGTGCAAAGTTGTGCATCACTTCAAACCGGGCCTGGAGATCTTGAATATATTCCTCAGACGATGAAGGAGCATCCGGAGGGCGGCCACACAATAGATCACAAGGCAGACGAAGGTCACGACCGAAGAGCATCTGTGATGGAGAATAGCCGGTAGTCTCGTGGACAGCACTGCGGTAAGCCAGTAAAAAGAGTGGTAATTTCTTGTCCCAGTCCTGTTGGTTTCTGGAAACCACTAATGAGAGGTTATTAAGGATGGTTCGATTGAACCTCTCTACCATGCCGTCCGACTGGGGATGCAATGGCGTCGTTTGAGTTTTGTCAATGCCGAGTAGTTTGCATAGTTCTTTGATTACTGCCTAGGCAAAATTCCTTCCCTGATGGGAATGTAACTGAAGAGGTACTCCGAACCTGGAAATCCAGTGCTGTATCATTACCTCAGTTACTGTGACAGCCTCTTGATCAGGAATAGGATAAGCTTCAGGCCACTTGGTGAAGTAATCAATGACAACGAGTATGTATTTGTTGCCATCAGCAGTTCGTGGCAGAGGTCCCAGGATGTCAAAGGCGATACGTTCAAAAGGCGCCCCTACGTTGTAAGGTTGCAGCTTGCCTCGGCTGCGTCTTCTCGGTCCTTTCCGACCTGCACAGGCATCGCAAGATAGGCACCACTTTTGCACGTCATCCTTTGCATTATTCCAGTAAAAGCGCTCACGAACTCTCTGCAAGGTCTTCATTATTCCAAAGTGACCTCCAGTAGGGGTGCTATGTAACTCTTTAAGGACATCAGGAATGCGGGATCTTGGAAGTATAAGTTGCCATCGGAACGTCTTCCCATCATCCGATTCGAATTTCCGGTATAAGACGCCGTTTCGAATGTGAAGTGAATCCCAGAGTGCCCAATATTGTTTGGTTGTAGGACTACAGATAGAAATGTCCTGCCAGGTAGGTTTTCTGTTTGATGACTCCATTAAATCAATTATTGGTTTAATGTCGCGGTCTTCCAGCTGGTCTTTTCTGACTTCATCATCACTCCACGGTTCTCGATCAGCCGATGTTGATGTTGTAATTTGTCTTGCGACCGGAGTCAGCAGCTCGTATTTCGCTTCCACCCTGGAACCATATATTTATCAACTCTTTACTTAATGATTCTAGGAAAATATTAATTTAAAGTTATTAGTTTCAAATTGCCAGTAACGAAAATATTAAAAATCGGTTTTGACTTTAATGAAGTTTTAGTTTTTATAGAATCTCTAAAGTAAGGCTACTTGCCATTCTTCATTGGACGAACATGATTTAAACAGTATTATTTTTTTTTAATTCAGAGCAGTTTTGTGTATTACAGACAAATAATTTTGACCTGAAAGTTATCTAGAAGGATATATAATGTATTTGGAACCGGAAACTTCATAATAAATGACGCATAATTCACTCGTATTAATTATACTAAGGCTAGGCTAATAAGGTTTATTACTAACGCTAAATATACTAAGGCTTATTTGATTTGATTTATTTATCAAATTGAAACCATCAATCTGCAACGAACTGTTAAGAATATTTAGCCATTTTATCTTTTTGAACTTTTGTGTTGTTGAGAATGAAAACTTAAGGTTACTTACTGTTTTTCATTGTGTGAACATGATTTAAACAGTATTAGTTAAAAGAAATTTCAGAGCAGTTTTGTGTATTACAGACAAATAATTTTGACCAGAAAGGTATCTAGAAGGATATATAATGTATTTGAAATCGGAACCTTCATAATAAATGGCGCGTATTTCACTCGTATTATTACACTAAGGCTCATAAGTTTTATTACTAAGGCTAAATATACAAAGGCTTATTTGATTTGATTTTATACACATGAAAATTTATTACACAGCGAAATTCCCGACGATCATCCAAAACTGCAAGTATGAGAGAACTTTGGTTGCTAGTAACATGTTTTGGGTCTCCAGTTCTAAATTCTAACATCACGATTCTGGATCTATTTGATCTATCAAAACTATTTTAGAATGAACTTTAGAGACTTAATCTTATTGAATAACAACTGATGGGAACGTAATTAATATAATTACGGGGCTAAATGTATTTTCGTATTTCAAAGACACTTTTTCTGTCTTTTACACATACTTTTTTAAAAGAGTTTATTTCATCTAGAAATTGAATAGAACCTAAGGAGACTTTGTTAAAAACTTAGAATAAATATCGCGTATTTAGAAGACAATGAATAAATATTGCATACTTAAAACAGAAAATTTTAAAATAAATTGATTTCAAATAAAATGTTGCCAAATTTCATTAAAAATATTTTTAAAATATTTGTTTGCCTTATAAAATACGGATGCTATAATTTGTAGTTCTATCTGCATGCAGCTGGCAACAGAATATTTAAACTCGAACTATATTTCATTGCAAAGTTTTTCCTCCATGATACATTTACTTCTGTTCTAAAAGATAACAAATGTATTCAAAGCTATTTCCATAAATATAAATATATACTTCTAAATTTATACAACAGCTCTGTTTCAGAAAACAATTTGTCGGCCTTTGATCGTAATATATACCGCACACAGGACCGTAACGTCGTTAGGAGTATTTCTATGCCCTTTACTCCGAAAAGAAATAACAAAATGCAGCATCAAGCGCTTCAAGAGCTGAAAACATAAATTACTTAACGAACTGTATGCGTTTCTGTTTCCTTGAAATATGTAAATAAAACTGAGCAAATTTTGTTTTATGCCAGTAAACAATAATCGAAACAAGCTTCTTGAAGAGTCTACTCTTGAAGTTATCCAACCGTGACGTATCGTGTACGTTCAAATAGATTATCGAGAAGAAAAGCCAAATGAGTTAAGCAGATTGATTGGCAGAACTGCATCGATTCGGTTTGTTTTTAGAAACGTTACCCAGTTGAGAAGAAAAAAGGAAATTTAAAATAATTTTTGTACATTCAAAAAAGAATCACTTCACTTATTATCCGAAATGTTTTTATATTTTATGCATTGTTACTTTGCATCATGGCAAGTTTCCTTAATATGATAGTAATTGCCATGGATTGTCACAGAGCACTACTTTAAGACATTATACTCGTATTAAATACACGAGGCCAGTTTTAAAGCAAGACACTATCTTACCTTGCAGAGACATTAGTTTTTTTTTTTTTTTTTTTTTTTTTTTTTTTTTTTTTTTTTTAAAGCAGGGGATGTGAAAAATGGGCAATGCCCTCGCCGGGACTGGAACTTCGGACATCTTCGGAACTTCGGAATACGCGCCATGTGTGCTAACCACTATACCACGAAAGCATGCTAAGAAGGCGAGATATATACTCCTCCTTTTAAAGGGCGACTGGGGATTAAGGGACCCAATCGCAAAATCCTGGTGGTGGAGAATCATCATCCACCACCCTTTTTAGTTCCGGCACCACTGTAGAGTCATTAGGATTTTTGATGCTGAGAGTCATGAAAAATCAGCCATGCCCTAGCCGGTACTCGAACCTTGGACCTCTCGAATACGCGCCGATGGCCATTACACCACGAAGGCATGCTAAGAAGGCTGGATAAATAACACCTTATAAATTATTTTTGTTCATTTATATTTATTATTGATATTTATAATAAACCTAATATCCTACTTTCAAAATGAATGACGTTAAATGACTTTAAGTATTACCTAGCCGTGTTCAGTTACGTTTATTGCTATTTATAATAAACCTGTCGTCCTCTTTTGAGTGACGTTAAGTGACTTTAAGTATTGAAATGAGGTCGATGAGTGACGTTAAGTTTGGAATGAGTGACCTTTTAAATTTGCATAATTATAATCAAACATTAATTTTGAAGAGGAAATAACTGAACTAAAAAAATTGTTAAACTTAGAACCTTAATTTGTTAAACATTCAACGATTCTCCTTTAAACGTAATCATAAAAGGAAATTAAATTTAGAATTACGAAAACGTAGTTATGGTTAATTTTCTTTAAAACATTACTTGCTTGATGCTAATCTTTTAATGTGCAATAAAAATAGGTTCCTTTCTGAGTGCCAATAAGGAAACAGAAGAAGAAAATCAAGCATGGTATTCGAAAGCAATGGGATCGATCTTTAATCCACCGGCATTGCCTCAATTAAATTAATTCAAGAACGGAAGCCTGATTACAGATCGAATGAAAGGATCGGAAAATTTTATCTTTTATTTGAAGAATAATAATACAGTTTAAAAATTTCAAACGTTAGATATTGAAGCTCTTTTGTTCCAGTTACTCAATAACTCTATATTAACGTAAAATTAATGAATTTGTATCTGGAATTATTGATGTTTATTTTATGTATTAAAACATATAGATTTTATTCAAGTGTAAAAAAACTAAAATCGATCAATATTTGGTGATTAATAATGCCATATAATTTCGATCATCGGAACATTCTTAAATATGCCTGAGAAGATGCGTGTAAAGCCACCAAGAAACACCAAAACCGAGAAACAGGCACTGAGATATCCCCCGATCTCTGTTTCTCTAGTATCGTGTAATTTAGTTCTTGGAACTCCATTATTTGGATCATGAAATGGGTTGTAGTAAGAAATAGATAATTTCAGAGCTTCAGTAAGCTTACTAAAACCATTTTAGATAGTGGTTAGCAATAGATTATTATCTTAATAGGATTATATTTTCTGGTACGCATGATCAATAAAATATTTTTAAATATTCAGAATTGAAAATAATAATAGAACCGAGAAGAAAACAATGAAACGCAAAGTGGTGTAGAAAATACTTAAAAGTTCTACTCCAGCGAAAGTATTTTGTGTTCTTAAAATTGTAATTACCCTGGTAGAGGTGCCAGAAAGATAAAAAAGGAACAACTAAACTCACACAAATGGCTTAAAAACTTGGCTGAGAAGGAAAGTTTTTTTTCAAGTGAAGAGGACTCCTTTTGCTTTTCAACGAAAGAAAAATTAAAAAGGCTTTTAAATGAAAGGAAAACAATTAAAGGGTTTTTTCAAAATGAAAAAGAAGAAAAGGAAGGAGCACATACGCTAAATCATAAAATTCGTGATCCTTTCTTTTATTTTTAATTTCTTTACTGGGAAATATAATTTAAATTTGAAATAAAGCACTTAATGCTCTAAGTAGTTAACAATAGTAGAAGTTAATGTAGGAGGAGAAAATACCTTATACGTTAAATTCTGTTTAACGTATAAGGTATTTTCTCCTTGCTTTCTGTATGTCTTCGTGGTGTAACGGTGGCGCACTAAGCGTGCATTCGAGAGGTCCAGGTTCGAGTTCAGGCGAGAGCACTGCGTATTTTTCTCGTCTTCTGTAAACAAAAAAAAAAAAAAAAAAAAAAAAAAAAAAAAAAAAAAAACTAATGACTTTGCAGTGGCGCCCGAATTAGAAAAAGATGGTGTATCATGATTCTTCACCACCAGGATTTGGCGATTGGTCCTCTAATTCCCAGTCGCCCTTTAAATGGGAAGTATATAATGTATTTTCTTCCTGCTTTCTGAATGCCTTCATGGTGTAACGGTGGTGCACTCGGTGCCTGCTCAAGAGTTCTAGGTTCGAGTCCTGGTGAGAGCATTGCTTATTTTTCGTGTTTCCTGCTTCAAATATCCTAATGACTCTAGAAGCGTAAAAAACGAATACATTTCTGTAGTTATTATAGTTCGAAGTTCTTATAGGTAAACTTTCTGTGTGAAATAATATTTTTAAAGATAAAAATTGATTATGTGGACGAGATATAAAATTAACAAAATTGAGATCCACTCACCTGGTCTTTTACTGGCCTTACATATCGATCGTCGAACTGTTCATACAGGTAGATGGAAGAAGTTGAACTTGAACTTACTCGATGCTTTCTTATCTATATAGGCAAAAATCAACATTAAACAAGAAGACATAACTTATTCTCAGCACTGAAGGATAATTCTTTATGAATGTTGATACAAGAGATTGACTTCCGTATTATGCAGGATCAGATTTAAGTACAGTGTGGCCAGAATGTTTCTTTATACTTGAGCTAAAAGCATGTAACAATGTGAGGTAGTAAGTTATTTAAGGTTTGAACCTTCCATCCTGATCACTGATATGGTCACAGTGCTCCTCTCGTGAATTTCAAACGTAATTGCCACGTGACTACCAGGGAAAGAGCATAAAGTCTACGTTTTGACCATTTCATTGTCTTGCATTTTTGTGCTTAGTGAACAATAGTTGCCGACACCAGCGATTTCAGTTTGGAGGAGCGGTTATTCACAATTCTCTGGCTCCATGAAGGGAAGCATAACAACGGAAATATGATACAGGTGATGGATAAGTTTCGTGAACGGTTTGGTAAAAAACTACCAAGTCGTTGGATTTTGATTAAAGTGGGAGAAGGAAACATTTTGCTTGGGAAGTGTTTTGGATTCACCATCCCAGGTCGCCCCGAAGTTCGGATCTTACAGCACCAGACAATGTCCAGTGGATCATTAAATCATACTTCAAGAAGAAGCGATACGGAGGCAATGGTCATTAGGATACCGGTAAGTGTGCTCTGAGAAATTTCTAGTCACCCTTTATATAGTAGTTACAATTGATTCCACTTATCTTTTATTTAACGAAGAAAAATGCTCTTATAAGAAGCTCTTATAAGAACTTAATTTAGAAATCAAACAACAAAAATCAGCGTTACATTTTCAAATTTTCACAGGAGTAGTTTCGATGGATTTACGGAATCATCATCTTCAGCTGCAAAAGCGCAAATGAGCGAGGTAAGATATAGTGATTAGATAAGATAAGAAAGACAGGACAGGAGTCAAGCTACTGGCGCCATCTGTTGATGAAACCAGAACTAAAACATAATTTGTTTAATGGCTGAAGGCAAAGATGGATTGGAATTAGGGTCTTTACTTAGTATTGTTTAAAAAATTCATTAGTTCGAAATAATACTAAAGGAATGAAATAAATAACTTTACATCTTTAATGTTTCTACAGTAAATCATGTGAACAATGTGAATTGTTCTCTAATCGTTATCAGAATTGAATCGGATATCCAGATTTTCAAAAGAATTTAATAAAAAAACACACATAAATAAAAAACATATATTTATTAAAAAACATTTTTTTTTCTTCCTAAAGACCTATAAATAAATAAACAAAAATGAAGCTAGGATACACTCGGTGAAAACAGGAATAATTCTGTTGTGTAGCTAATTTAATTTAATTAAGTGACTCATAAAAATCAAAATTTTAAGTTGTAATTATTCAAAATTTGAGCTACACAAGTTTGGTTATATTCTTTTTGGGCCTATTAATTCTAGTGTAATATATTTTGGCTTTCCGAGTTTACGCGAACTGCGTCTTCAATCTTGTACACGCAAACAATGGATAAGTATTTTTGTTTCTACGTAATAAACGCAGTTTTGCATGTCAAAAATTAATTTGATTTCTTAGTATTTAATATCATTAGTTGCAGAAAAATTAGCTCTTTAATTTGGCATAACTTTCATTTTTCTAACTTTAATTGCATTTCAGTTATGAGCTTTAATTAATAGATTTTCTTCGTTTCGCTTGTGATTTAGTTAAAGGGGGATGAATGCCTTCTTTCCGGTTGAAAAGTCACTTTTTGCGAGTTTTCAGCGTTCTTTCGTTGGGACCCTTGCAGGGTTGTTGAAATTCCTAATCTCCCCCGGTCGCAGGTGTTGGTTATTTGGCGAGGGTTTGGCGACATGGATTTTCCGTTGAGGTTTCAAAATAGTGGTTTTGGCGAGTTTGATAACATGAGGGTATGCTGTGGTTGCAACTATTTCAACTTTCGGCGAAAAATAAGTTGCGCCAACTTGGCAGTCCGGCGCTCTCCCTTTTAACGGCTTGTTTTAGGGGACGAGCTCACTTTTTTACACTTTTTTGCACTTTCTACTTACCATCTGACGCTGTCTCGTTGGCAGCAGAATTTCATCTCGGAAAATGCATTTTTCCGCCTTTGGATCTACGGGCCTCTTGCCCTGGAGTTCTGAACGAGGGACTTAGTTGCACGCATTATGACCTCGACTAAATTATAGGCTCCTCATTGCCGTGCCTTAATATGTAAGTTACTCAAAGATAATTAAAATAGGAAAATGCAAAGAAGAGTGATGCCTAGTTCTAGTGCCGTTAAGAAGAAATTTCAGTCTCTCCTCCATGAATAGTTTCCATCTGCTTCGACCTTCCTAATCTTTAAGAATTAATTGCCGCCATCAAGAGTCTTCTGCATCGCTAGCTCCGGTGTCCCACGGCAAAAATGCTAACTTCAATATTGGATTGGACATCAAAGAGAACCTCCGTAGTGCTTCTTAAATCAATGGAAATTGCCGGACTTTTTGGAAAACTATCCACCCACGAACTCTTCTCATTTCTACTACGCTCAGCAGCCGTCCTCCTTGGCATCTTGATAATTTTTAAATATGAGGGCATTTCTCCTCCTCCTGTTCATCTTCAGCTTGTATTTCATAACAAAAGTTCCTTTTATTTGTTTTCTTGTATTTGTTGGTCGGATATTTAAAAAAAAAAAAAAAAATTATAATAGGCAATTCTTATAGTAAAGTTTACTAGACATTTCTAATAAGTAATTCTAACAACTAAAATAGTTAATAGTGATTGAAATAACTTAATTAGTTGAATTAAAAATTTTGTAGTTGAGTAAACTAACCTAATTCTAATGAAATCATTTTGTTGTCCATAAAGTAAATTATTAGATTGGCCAAGGAATTATATCATTATTTAAATTAGTTAATTGAAACTGTGAATGTAAATTAGTCAGATTGGTTAAGGAAATTTATTCTTCATTAAATTATTTAATTGAACTTGTGAATTTCTTTCTTGGTGAAGATTGATTGGTAAAGGTGTCATTAGTTGAGCTTCTTTGCTCCTCTTAGGGATTAAATTGCTTGTAGGATGTAATAGCTGATTTAATTAACATATTACCCGGTTAAATCATTCTTTTGAAAATAGAAAGTTACTATGTGCCATAACCAGAATTACATTGGTATTGATTACTCTGTGTTAAATGTTTTTTTTTTTTGGAATGTATAACTTGTTAATTATTCTTTTTTTTCTCCCCGGGGAGGGTATTGTTAATTTATCCAAAGTTTTATCTAATCATATTTATCTGAATGTAATAGCAATAATAGTGTGATATTATTGAGTCTAACATAGAAGTAATATTTTTCTGTAGAGGTATGCATTTTGTAGAAAGCAATATTTTACAGTCCAGCTTGAATATGATTTGCTTACTAAGTTAATTCTGCACTGTGTAAAAATCAATATGTTAACAGTACTGATTGAATATTAATTGCTTACAAATTACTGGACTAAGTAACTCTTAAAAATTTTAATAAATAGGCTCACTTTTCTAGATCAGTCAATGTTTATTTATTTCTTTTTTTGTGTGTGCTCAATGATTTTCACCCGTCTCATTCTCAAATTGATTTCAGGGTTAATCCGAAAACACAACGCAAATGTACAGGGCTTATTGATGTTAGTATATTACTGTTAAAAAAAATCTTAAGTGTTATGTGAACAGAGTAGGAAACCTTTAGGTACCAGACCTTTAGGAAACTATAACTTTATTGGTACCATGATTTTTTTTCTCTATAACATATTGGTGCCATGACGATTTCACCATAACATTATTGGTGCCGTGAACTTTCGAACCAAATTTTTAGCACTTAACAATTTTTGTTGTGCTGTTTATTTTTGCATCACTTTTGGCTTGCGCTTATAGTGGAACTTAATTTTGACTTGAGACTGGTGATTGTCATGTGCACTATTGCATATTTATGTGAAAGTTTTCTTCCACATGTCTAGGCTTTTTACTGAAATCCTACTCGTTAGTTAGTTACAGTGACAGGCCTATACAGTGGTCGTATTACTGTGCTTATTTTATACTTATTGTTTGAGGTTGCATACCAGATATGTGCTACTGATACACATTTGGACTTTAAAACTATTGTATCCAACACAAACATTTTCACGTAGTACCTGTTTAGTTAAGTATTTTCTTGTTGTGCAAAATTTTGTATTGCATGTTTACATATTGATTTTGAGGATTACTGTTTCACACTTTTGCAACTGTATGTTTGCAACATAAGGTTAAAAGGCACGCATGTTAATCACACATTGGGATACATCCCTATTTATGTGCTTGCAATTACTGATATCCATTTATCATCACTTTTAAGTTTTGGTGAGAATTGCATTTGTGTTAATGAATTGATTTTTTTTTTGCGTATTGCATTTTGAGTGATTATTTTGAAGAATTTTAATTTTAATTAATTGAATTAGTGTCAGAGCAGTATTTTTGTGTTCAAGATTTAGTAATTTTTTCTTTTAAAACCTCTTGAGATGTGTTATTGGATTTGTTTTCCATGGAATCAGTACCTAATTGAATTGAGTTAAAAATTTGGATATTTGAAATGTTGAAAAATCTGAAATATTGGTTTCTTAAGGTTAATTTTGGTTAGATTTGTAAAGTTGCACGGGACCAGTGATTGTTTATTTAGGGATTGATTGATTTTTTTTGGAAGTTAATTTTCAGCCGGAGTGAAGTTTCTTGTTTAGCTTTCTGAATTTGAGTAATTGAATTTCTACCTAGTTTGAGAATTCTGTGAACATTTATTGCTGTCTGAGAAATGTGTAAAAAAACAGTAGAATAGAGAGTTTTGCATTTTACAGCAAAAATTTTTTTGAATTGTGAATTTTGGAAAAACAAGGATTTTTTTTTTGGAAAGGTAGAGTTGGTTTTGTTTGAAGTTTTGGAAATGTAGTTAAAAGATATTATTCTTACTCATAGTTTTGGCTTTTCAAGTAGTTTTAAAGGTTGATTCATAGTGAGGTTATTTGTGTGTGGTCTAACATTGGTTTTAACAGTTATTTTTTTTTTTTTTGGTTTGTCAATTTTTGAGCTTAATAGCTTATTGTTTTGATTTTGAATTTATTTTTTTTTTCTTTGGTTGAACTTGTTGCAGTGTTGTAGTAACTTTTGAAAGTGGATGTGAAATGTGTTTGGAAATTTAAACCTTTGATACTAGTGAAAGTGAAAGTTTGTTTTGAGAAGAATTGTGATTTGATTTTAAGATTTTAAGAGAGATTAACTCCACTGAGTTTTGTAATGAGTTTCTGTTTTCAAGTTGGTTGTCTTTCAAAAACTTTTTCTTTTCTGGTTTCTGGTTATACTGTGTGGTTACTGAAAAATTTGTGATTGCTCTTGAGGCTTAGTGTATTTCAAGGAGTTTGGTTTTGAAGTGGTTTAAGGAGAAATATAGAATTGAGTTTTGTGAGATTTATGGATTTTGAGATTTTGAGTTGAGATTTTTCTGTGCAAACACTTCCCTCTTGTCTGCTTTTGCATTTTTGTGCCTGCAGTTTTGTAGTTTTGTTGTGAAGTAGTCATGCTTACGATTGCTACCTAGAGTGCAATGCATACTCTTCATCTTCTTTAATTACTCTCCAGGATCTAGACTTTGAGAACATTGGGGCAGCATTGTTTTCTTTAAAAATTGTGGCAAACCTTTTGTTGGGCACCTTCTTGTTTACGTGTAAATTCTGTTTGTAACCTGCTTCAGTTCTGTCTGTTGAATTCATTTTGGCTGTTTTCAGAATTTGATTTTTTTTGGTTTGAGCTTGAATTGATTATGAATTTGATTTTTTTTAAGAGTGTTAGTTTTGTTTTCTTGAAAAGATTAGTTAAAGGTTTTTCTCAGTATTTTACAACTGGTTTGCTCTAGGAGTTGTCTGCATTTGGTGAATTTCCTTTGGTTTTGGTTTCGAGTTTCTGACACAATAGTGTTTGGTTTTTAAGGATTTTTCGGCTGGCCCGAATTTTAATTTCCTTGTTTTCCAAGTAAGTTTGTCTAAATTTTTTTCTCCTTTTGCTTCTAGATGCGTTCTAGTTTTTTTTTTCGGCTTAATTTTTTTTTGGTCAAGTTCTCTTTCCCGTTCCTAGGGGTGTTCTCCGTTTGTTTCAGCTTCTGGTTCAGTTCAGTGGGTAATTTTTAGGATTTTTTGTGTCACTGTTGGTTGACTGATTTGCTAAGGTGTAATTTTCACTCACTGGTGATTTTTTGTGGTTTCTGTACTTTTGTTGACTTGCTTTGCAAATGGATTTTTTTTACACTTCACTCCTGCTGCTGTTTAATTGGTTATTCGAGTTGGAATTAGATTTTGAATTTAATTGATTTAAACTTGTGCTTTGTAATTTAATTTTAATTTTTTTTTATCACTGCTCTCCGTGACAACTAGCTTTGAGTTGATTATTCGTTTGGCAATTAACATGTGGTACCATTATGTATTTTTTTCCCTCTTCGTATTTAGTAACTTATGTAAAACTTTTCCATTGTCTGTGGGTCCTAAAATTTTTTTGGCTTCGCCAAAAAATTTTTTTTCACGATCATCGGAGGGATGTTGTGTAGCGAATTTAATTTAATTAAGTGATTCATAAAAATCAAAATTTTAAGTTGTAATTATTCAAAATTTGAGCTACACAAGTTTGGTTATATTCTTTTTGGGCCTATTAATTCTAGTGTAATATATTTTGGCTTTCCGAGTTTACGCGAACTGCGTCTTCAATCTTGTACACGCAAACAATGGATAAGTATTTTTGTTTCTACGTAATAAACGCAGTTTTGCATGTCAAAAATTAATTTGATTTCTTAGTATTTAATATCATTAGTTGCAGAAAAATTAGCTCTTTAATTTGGCATAACTTTGATTTTTCTAACTTTAATTGCATTTCAGTTATGAGCTTTAATTAGTAGATTTTCTTCGTTTCGCTTGTGATTTAGTTAAAGGGGGATGAATGCCTTCTTTCCGGTTGAAAAGTCACTTTTTGCGAGTTTTCAGCGTTCTTTCGTTGGGACCCTTGCAGGATTGTTGAAATTCCTAATCTCCCCCGGTCGCAGGTGTTGGTTATTTGGCGAGGGTTTGGCGACATAGATTTTCCGTTGAGGTTTCAAAATAGTGGTTTTGGCGAGTTTGATAACATGAGGGTATGCTGTGGTTGCAACTATTTCAACTTTCGGCGAAAAATAAGTTGCGCCAACTTGGCAGTCCGGCGCTCTCCCTTTTAACGGGTTGTTTTAGGGGACGAGCTCACTTTTTTACACTTTTTTGCACTTTCTACTTACCATCTGACGCTGTCTCGTTGGCAGCAGAATTTCATCTCGGAAAATGCATTTTTCCGCCTTTGGATCTACGGGCCTCTTGCCCTGGAGTTTTGAACGAGGGACTTAGTTGCACGCATTATGACCTCGACTAAATTATAGGCTCCTCATTGCCGTGCCTTAATATGTAAGTTACTCAAAGATAATTAAAATAGGAAAATGCAAAGAAGAGTGATGCCTAGTTCTAGTGCCGTTAAGAAGAAATTTCAGTCTCTCCTCCATGAATAGTTTCCATCTGCTTCGACCTTCCTAATCTTTAAGAATTAATTGCCGCCATCAAGAGTCTTCTGCATCGCTAGCTCCGGTGTCCCACGGCAAAAATGCTAACTTCAATATTGGATTGGACATCAAAGAGAACCTCCGTAGTGCTTCTTAAATCAATGGAAATTGCCGGACTTTTTGGAAAACTATTCACCCACGAACTCTTCTCATTTCTACTACGCTCAGCAGCCGTCCTCCTTGGCATCTTGATAATTTTTAAATATGAGGGCATTTCTCCTCCTCCTGTTCATCTGCAGCTTGTATTTCATAACATAAGTTCCTTTTATTTGTTTTCTTGTATTTGTTGGTCGGATATTTAAAAAAAAAAAAAAGAAAAAAGAAAAAATTTATAATAGGCAATTCTTATAGTAAAGTTTACTAGACATTTCTAATAAGTAATTCTAACAACTAAAATAGTTAATAGTGATTGAAATAACTTAATTAGTTGAATTAAAAATTTTGTAGTTGAGTAAACTAACCTAATTCTAATGAAATCATTTTGTTGTCCATAAAGTAAATTATTAGATTGGCCAAGGAATTATATCATTATTTAAATTAGTTAATTGAAACTGTGAATGTAAATTAGTCAGATTGGTTAAGGAAATTTATTCTTCATTAAATTATTTAATTGAACTTGTGAATTTCTTTCTTGGTGAAGATTGATTGGTAAAGGTGTCATTAGTTGAGCTTCTTTGCACCTCTTAGGGATTAAATTGCTTGTAGGATGTAATAGCTGATTTAATTAACATATTACCCGGTTAAATCATTCTTTTGAAAATAGAAAGTTACTATGTGCCATAACCAGAATTACATTGGTATTGATTACTCTGTGTGAAATGTTTTTTTTTTGGAATGTATAACTTGTTAATTATTCTTTTTTTTCTCCCCGGGGAGGGTATTGTTAATTTATCCAAAGTTTTATCTAATCATATTTATCTGAATGTAATAGCAATAATAGTGTGATATTATTGAGTCTAAGATAGAAGTAATATTACTCTGTAGAGGTATGCATTTTGTAGAAAGCAATATTTTACATTTCAGCTTGAAATGATTTGCTTACTAAGTTAATTCTGCACTGTGTAAAAATTAATATGTTAACAGTACTGATTGAATATTAATTGCTTACAAATTACTGGACTAAGTAACTCTTAAAAATTTTAATAAATAGGCTCACTTTTCTAGATCAGTCAATGTTTATTTATTTCTTTTTGTGTGTGTGCTCAATGATTTTCACCCGTCTCATTCTCAAATTGATTTCAGGGTTAATCCGAAAACACAACGCAAATGTAGAGGGCTTATTGATGTTAGTATATTACTGTTAAAAAAAATCTTAAGTGTTATGTGAACAGAGTAGGAAACCTTTAGGTACCAGACCTTTAGGAAACCATAACTTTATTGGTACCGTGATTTTTTTTCTCTATAACATATTGGTGCCATGACGATTTCACCATAACAATTCCACATTCATAGGAATTTCTGAGATGTACTGTATAGCGATTGATTTTTTGGAGAATGTATTCAACAAGTTATTGTGAAAGCTATTTAGTATTTCTTTCTTTCGACAAATCCGTTACAGTGACGCCCTTTCAATTTGTTTTAAAATATGGATGAATG
This sequence comes from Stegodyphus dumicola, assembly GCF_044657685.1. Taxonomy (NCBI): domain Eukaryota; kingdom Metazoa; phylum Arthropoda; class Arachnida; order Araneae; family Eresidae; genus Stegodyphus; species Stegodyphus dumicola. The sequence continues at coordinate 182,887,693 of NC_140768.1, forward strand.
ACTTGAAGTCAAAATTATTACACTTCAGGTTTACGAAACGTAATAATACTAACTTTTTCATAAAGTAATTTGTATTTTAAAACAGAAAATTACTTTTTATCAATAAATTCTATTTATATGTCATTGAGTAGAATAGTTTTATTTAAATTACAGAAGATGAAAGACTGAAATACGTTTTTCCTTTATGACTAGATAAAACTCACTCGTAATAATACTAACTTTTTCATAAAGTAATTTGTATTTTAAAACAGAAAATTACTTTTTATCAATAAATTCTATTTATATGTCATTGAGTAGAATAGTTTTATTTAAATTATAGAAGATGAAAGACTGAAATACGTTTTTCCTTTATGACTAGATAAAACTCACTCAGTAAACAAACATTCGTTTGTTGTAAAATTTTAATCAATAAATTGAATTAGATAATTTTGTAATGTTTAATATCCCTTTTAATATACAATGAATGAATTGCCCTTTTCTCATATTCCAGTCAAAATTTACATACTGTTACGGAGACTAAAATTTTAAAAGGTTTTCAACCCTATTTTCTGCTTCAGCATTTAAGGAGTAAATGAATTCTAGATTTATTGCCCAAAGAAATAAAAGAAAGAAAGAATTTTAAAAAGTATTTACATTAATGTATGTAATATGACAAAAAGTAAAACATGCAGCACTAATTGTAAAGGAAATAACTATGAAATATCCAAAATAAATATATTAAGAAATGATAATTGAACAGTTATCTAACTAAGAATACCTTTATGAATGTTCAATTAAAAGGAAAACTACTTTACGTTTAATGATACACAACTCTTGGCATCAGATATTAAAGCTATACTAACGCAGATAAATTTCATTCTGCCGAAGACCACCCCATGTTTCATATTTCATGGTCAAAGTTTTGAAAAACAGTTCTAATATTTTAAATTGTTTCTATACACATACAGCAGATACAAACGTTCCCCTGGTGATTCAACATTTGTTATTTCAGCCTTTTATAGACCTGTGGCCCGCTGAAGGCATCTTAGTGGCCCCACATTTGAATTTGAAGAAAAATCGAAGAATTTGAAGAAATTTTGATTTCAAGAAAAATTGCCTTGTCAGCGTTTTGTCGAAAGAAATTTTTTTTTGTACTTTTATTTTATGATATTTAAAGCATTTTACTGACATGCCTGATAATTATTTGAGATAAAAGTTTCTGAAAATGATCTAAATGATTTGACCTACCGATTACTGTAAAAGAGTCTACATAATTTTTATTACTTTGTGAAAGCTTTTCAGACAAATTTCCTGTTTGTTAGTTAGTTACTAAATAAGAATTCCACTCACTTTCCAAAATCGACGGAGTGTGTGAAGAACTCTATAACATGGAATTTAAATAATTATGTACAATGCATTTCAAATTTGAAAGAGGAATTCAAAAGCAGATTTTCCAATTTTCGTGAAAATAAAATTTTTATCAGAATATTATCCTCGCTATTTTCAGTAGACGTTGGAAGTGTTCCATCTGAACTTCAGTTAGAATTTATAGATTTACAGTGTGGCTCTGCAGTAAAATCCAAGTTTACTGAAAATCCTACATTAATTGATTTTTATTCGAAGTACGTGGCCGAAGACAAGTATCCAGGAATTCGTAAACATGCAGTCTTGATATCTTCTATCTTTGGCGGTATCTACATATGTGAACAGCTCTTTGCGGATTGCAACAACACAGATTAAACCGAATATTGAAGAAACCGGATATTATTTAATCAAGAAAATACAATGCCAAATTTCACATTAAAACTATAGCAACTACCATCTCCCGCCAGTAATATAAGTTTTTCTTTCTTTTTGTATTGTAAATGCATTCCGTAACATCATTCTGTACAATCGCCTTTATACTTTTTTATTCCATAGTTAAAAAAAGGTGCAAAACATTTAAATTCGATTTCTATTTTACTTTTTGGAACCAATATATATATATATATATATATATATATATATACAAATCTGTAACACTATCGCTTCGCTTAGAATCAATTGTAGTCTTGCAAAACATACCTCCCTTTTATATATAAATTTTTTAACTACACTATTTTTTTGACAGACATGTGGCCCGCGGATCTTTCTGAATTTATTGATGAGGCTCTTGGACGTGAGAGACTGAAGAGGCCCCTACGCTAAATCATGTTTCGAAACCTCCTAAGCAGCTATTTGTTGATTTTAAGGGCCATAAAACCTATAAACCGTACAATTTATGAAAACGAAATTTTTGAGTGGAATATCATCGGGCAACGAGTCATTTTAATTAACATACCTAGGAGGATTTGATTTAAACTTAATTAGATAATTATAATTAGAGTTTCAGTTGACTAACGTTACTAAAAATAGCTTATTTTGTTTGATATTTTTTAAACAGTTTTTAAGTTTATCGGCAGCACTGCTTATTAAAACTATTTTTTTTTAATTAATTTTTATACAATTGCTAAAACAGCCTATTTTTGTTTATATCGTTAAAATGATATTAAAGAAACCATTCATTTTTATAAAACTTCACTCTGGAAACTCAGTTTATGAATCCTACATGCCTCTCTCTGCGGAAATATAATTACGAGTTCACCCTAATTTGCTGTAATTCTGAGGCTGTTTACTTTTCAGTTAGAGAACTCTTAAACTGTAATTTTCTCAAATATAAAGAATACCAAAACATTACGATTCGCTTTCCATGTTATTATTTAAATAGAGACCTATAAGCTTGGGATTGCAAAAAGAGTCATCTGCAGAACGCAGGAAGTAGAGTTGGCTGAATCGCACTTTTTCCGTGCACCGGAACAGCATTATTACGCTGTACGCTGACCACCGGATGTCGGTGATTAGGTCGCCCCAGAAATAACCTTTCGCCACGAACCGGAATTTGGAACTCGATCTGTTCTTTTCATTAGAATTATATTTTATTTTCTGGGTTATTGTGTATTATTGCGATAAAACGAATGTCGTGGCATCGGGGTAGTCACGCAAAACGTCAGTTGGTGCGCATTAAGTAAGTAATTGTGACGAAGAGTTGTATCTCCTCCTCTAATGGTGAAGGAATACTTTACGGACTATAGCAGTGTTTTACACTGAACCTTCTGTTTTTTCAACCATTGACTGTTAAAAAATTACGCACACTAAAATCATAACAGAAGTAAAATTCCATGTTCTCCAGAGTAGTGCTTGTACTGAATGCAATAAATGTATTTCAAATATAAAAATACCAAATCAAAGATAATCAGTTTTCAGATGAATAAAAGTATAATAATTATTATTGAAATATGGTAGAACTCAGAAGGATATACGGATAACTCATTAGCTTAAATAGGGAAAGAAGTGCAAGAATAACATGTAATTAATTAGCTAGACTCTTGGAAATTATTTTCACGGAATTACTGCGACTTACACTTCGTGCAGTCATTTTAATTAGTCCTGTGTACATTAAGACCGACTAAATAGTAGAGTTATTATAATTGATGATAGAGTTCTTATTTCGAATTAGTCACAAACAAAGACATTGGTCAAAATGATTTGAAATGCTGAGTGGATATAAATACCTGGAGAATTTTTACATTAAAATTTAAAAAAAAAAAACTTTTTCTCATAGTAGATTTGGGAAATTTGTGCTTTCTTAGCGAAAACCCTGATGAGTCAGAGGGTTAAATGGTACTCTGAACGCATATTTACGTTGTTTAAATAGAAGGACGTTAGTTGTACATGAAACTTACATATTGCAGATTTTTGCGATTTAAAAAGAGCCACGGGAGGTGGTTTCAATTTAAATTAAATTAAGCAATCATATACAACCTAAGTCTTTACTATAACTTTGCCTTCCATTTTATTACCAAACAATAAGTGACTTAAATAATATATAAACCGATTTTTTGGGTTTTCAAGAGAGAACGTGTTTCTGGTTGCTCGTGCACCTACGTTTAGTTCCTGCCAGCTTTGCTTTAGTCACTGCTGATAAATTGATTTTGATGCACTGGTTAGAATTACTGAGCTGTCTTATATATTTAAACTGTCTAATCTTTGAGTATATTTAAACTGTGTAGTCTTTGACTACTGTTTCGTGTTTTAACCTGAATTTGACTATTTCTTTAGTTGCATCACCACGTGATGTGGCTGAAATTGTTAGTACAAGCAGATGCCTTTGTGTTCTAATTTCTGTTTAACAGGTATGGTTACTAAAATCCTTTTCATGGCTTGTAGTTTTTTTAGACATAGCGCTAATAGCAATGCAATTATGTTTTGCCTACAATTATCGTCATATGTGTATCGTGCAAGCGACATTTATGGTCTTTCAATACTGATCAGTTTGCGCAAGAAAACAATGGTTTTGTCACCCGAAAACTTTCGTATTTTTTTCATTGTAACCGTAACCGCGAGAGTTCATCACAATCTCGCCGGCGTACATTCAAAAAACAATATCTTAAATTTCATTTCAATTGGTTGAGCGGATAGGCCACTAGGATTTTATACATTGGGGAAGCGTTTTTGTAAGCACCATGTATAATTCAATGAATGGGTTCAAAGATGGGAAAGAAAAAAAGAAGAAACTGATTAAGAAATCTCTTAATACTTTGGATAGAAAATACCCTAATGAAAAGAACAAGTTGTGAAAAGAATTCTTTGTAACAAATTTCTTAAATAAGGAAAAAATAATATTGATTTGAAAAAAAAACTGAAAATGAAACATTTTGCTAATTTAATGAAGATGTAAGGTTTTGTTTAAGTTTTTAAAATTAAACAAACACATTTTGAAAAATAACTTGTTTTTAAATTATAACTAAGATTCCTGACAACATTATGAAACTTAATTTATATTCATAAATACATTTTAGTTTAAATTTCAATCAGAAAATAATTTCTTAAATAAAAAAATTACCACATACTCATTTGTTATTACTTACTAAATAATCACATTATTCAATTAAGAATTCCAAATAATATTTTTTACAAAAAACGTTGCTACTTGTATTTCGTTTTAAATTACTCGGAAAGAGAGTTTATTCATTGCAACAAGTAAATGGAAACACAAATAGAACACATTTCATTTATGCAAGCTTATTTTGTTACATAATTTACGTCCTTGTTTTCAGTGCCACTAATGTTTTGAAAAAAAAAAGTGTTGTTTTAATAGATAGCTAATTTTTTACATTCAATTAGGGCATACATAAAGCTTTTAATAATTTCCTGAAGCATTTTAAAAACACAAAAGGAAAAAACTGCTTATACGGAGTTTTATTCACTGAAACAAGCTTCTCAATTTCTTTTACATTTCACAGATGCTCAATGCGTCCAGCTTCGATCATACAATAAGAATTAATGCGATAAAATTAATTTCGCTCCACATGAAACACGCATACTCATATAACATGATCACCCAAAGTATCAATGACATAAATATGAAGATCCTGGGGATTAGTGAGGACTAAAGAAGAAAAGATAATTATATTCTTAAAACACCTCCACAAGAAAAGGCACAAAAGCTGAATTCGAAGATTTTAGTGGACCACTATATTAACGCGTCACTTTCCCTCTTCCTCAGATCGTACGAAATCTTATCGAAAGTTTTAATTCAGATATTCTTTGGCGTGGCCCTTGTAATATTTAGCAAGTATGTCAGCCTATATTGTTAAAGATGTTATCAATGTTTTCATTCATCTTTGGCATCAAGTAGCTTTCCTGGTAATCAAGTAATTGCCTGAGTAAATTCTTCCAGTGACGCATAAATTTTTGCTATATTAGTAAAAGTAAATATACTGAGGGTTCGTGGAAACAACAAACTCATATTTGTTTCAGTATAATAAAATTTGGTACTAGTTGTGTGGTTTATTTGTTCTGAATTTTTAAAGCATTTCATAGACACATGAAAACGAATGTTTCATGGACACACGTTAGAGTAACATATAAAATGTCCTCCTAACATTTACTGTGCAATTATTCATTTGAAGCCACTGACACGTATTCTGATTATCGTAAACAATTAGGCCTATCTTATTGCCAAGCCTATTTTAGTTAGATTCCATATAAAATATTTTATACCTTTCTAGAGATCCAGTTCCACGATCATTACATTTTCATTAGCGTAATTGTTAGCATGACATTGTTGTGTCAACTTCATTGATAAAATGTCTTACAGCTTTTACAGTGAATGTAACACTGTGTTTTAAACCAGCAATAAATCATTCTCTAGTACCACGCATTTGCTGATTAGACTTCACCAGAGATAGGTTTAACACATTGATCATTTCATAGTCTAATGACTGAGAATGTTAAACAGGAGGCACCAGAAGTTGTAAGCCATTGTAGCACATGTGAAGAGAGAAAAGGAGGAGTGTAACCAATAGTTTCAATAGCGGAAAATACGTTTTACTTAAGAAGGTACTGCTAGTGCTTCAAGGATTCACTCACCCAGCAGCTACTCCACCAATAAATGTTTTTGTAAACGGTTTTGCAAACAAAGCCTCGTTTCTTTATTTACATAAAAGCACACTTAGTGAACTTAGTGAACAAACTTATGTGAACTTAAGTTACATAAAGTATATTAAATACGGCATTGCTAAAATTTTAATTCTTTCAGATTTCATTTATAATGAAAAAAAAATAAATTTTATATTTTCAATTCTTCTATTTACCTAGCTTGTAGATATCCTTTCTGAGATCTACATTAGCAACCACGTGTCTAAAATATCTGAATACTGACAATTCAGTCTTCAATCTAGTGTTTGATAGAAAAGCACGGCTGCAGTGATATTTTCGTATTTTTCTACATATGCAGCGAAAATACGATTTTCGACTCCTTTTCTTTAAAACGTATGCAGCAAAGGCGCCCGTATTTACACAGATAACCCCCGTGTTCTTTGTTACAACGGCCAATACTGAAGACTTTTTTCTGTCCATTTCTTTCTTCTTTTTATTACTGCGATACGGCAGGATGGGCAAAATGATTTTCGGTGCTAACGATTATCAAGTTATAAGGTATTTCCTCCCTCCAAACCAGCATGCCTTTGTGGTGTAACGGTAGAACACTCAGCACGTATTCGAAAGATCCAGAGTTCGAGTTCCTGAGAAGGCACTGCTAATTTTTCACATCTCCTGTTCCAAAATAACCTAATGACTCTATAACGCGATTTCTCCTAATAACGAACGCAATAAAGCAAAGAACAAACCTTAAATCTTATTTTCGTAATGTAAGTTTGGCTGAAAAATATTTGAAATATCACAAGGAGAATTTGAGTATAAACTGTAAACACTTTAACAAAAACAAGAGATTCTTGGTAACAAAAGAACTAAACGATGATGGGCAATAATTCATCACAGCCAGGATTTGACGATTGGGTTGCCTGATTCCCAGTCACCCTTTAAAAGAGCGAGTATGTAAAGTATTTTCTATCTTCTTCCAGCCTGCCTTCGTGGTGTAACGGTAGCATACTCGGCACGTATTCGAGAGGTCTAGAGTTCATCCCGACGAGGACATTGCAAATTTTTCAAATCTTCTGTTTCGAAATAGCCTAATGAGTACACAAAGGAAACGAAAATATTATTTCCTGCCATTCATACTAAAAAATAAATAATCTAATATTAATAAATATTTTTAAAGTTTTTATAAAGTGGCTATCCTCATAATTTTCGCATTATATATATATATATATATATATATATAAATGTAATGATAGCACAAATGTTGGAAGCACTATGCGCAGAAAAGCTGATTGCGCAGATACTTGATGCTTAGAGCGTCCTTCCCTTTTGAAGAAGAAGCAGTCGAGCCGCATTAAATTCCTTTTTTATTTAAATTCTCATTTTGTGGCCAAAATTCAATTGGCACTCTATTCGTGCCTATTAAAGAACATTTACAATTTTGATATTATTGCCATAGAAGCGAAAGTAGCAGCACGCACACACATGATTGCATAAAGGCGTCTGGCCACGAGGAAGACACAAGCAAAAGTGACGCATCAGTTCATAGAAAAAAGGGAGGGAGTCAAAAGTTTCAGTTTTTTAGTTTTGGTTTGCAATTTGGTGATTGGTTAAGAGGCATCTGCATTAAGGGTTACGTAAGATCGCATGATTAATTTGAATGACGCATTTAGACTTGAGTGCTATTTTTAGGACAGATAGATGAAATTCCCAAATGAAATAGAAAATAAAGGATAAAGGAGGTTATAGTGAATTAAGTTTAGAAGTTTGGTTTCATATTTTTTATCTTACATATATATATATATATATATATATATATATATCTTTAAAATTTTTTTTAAATATATATGACTTTGGGACTTTAAATATGTATGACTTAAAGCAATATTATCATGATTTTGACACTTTATCAGAAACACAAATAACAGAGCTCATTGTTTCACATGGCAAATTACTATTTTCTGACTTTGAGTTTGTCAAGTTTAAAAGAAGAAATCTTTAAGATGCTCGCGAATAATTTAGATAAGACATCTAATATAAAAAATCTTATGTATTCGTTGCATCTAATATGCATCTCTCTTTTGATATTACGTGAAACACTGAAGAACAAGAATGAAATTTAAAACAAACGAACTTACGAAAAATACTTAAATTTGTGTTTTTGCTAAATAGAAGTACATATTCATTTTTTAAATTTATAAATACACGGATAATTACAGAAACTTACGACACTATAATTAAGCAAGTTTTTATAAATTGTCTGCCATGAAAGCTACTAAATTAGCTTTTAAACGATTACTTCTGTACCTCTCTCGTAACCCCGAAAAGAAATAGATATCAATCGAGTTACAATCTCTCTTAAACCTTATTCTAGAATCGGGAATGAACGAGACTAGAGAAAACGTTTTTATGTGGAAGAAAGGAATAATAAGACAGACGAGAGTAACAAAGGAGGTCGGAGTTGAGTTAATTAGGAGACGGAACTACCAGATAATTGAGCGATTGACGAACCCTTCTAAACTGATTACATGGTCCTTGGAGAAGGAACCTCACTGCAGTGGCGTAAATCGTTTCTTGTCTGTTCAAAGCCACGCAACTTCCGTGATTTTCTCTGTTATTGAACAGCCCAAACAGGTTTCAAGCTGGTACAGTGAGGTAAGTTACGTATTCAGGTTTTTGATGTATTTGACAATTACTGAAACTGATTCAAAAAACAAATGATAGAAGGAATTTCGATATCAATTAATAAATGAAAGCTTTATACCTAATGAAATGAACGGAGATAAAAAAAACTGCTTACTACGTTTTGAGATACATATTTTAAATAATTATAAGTAATTGAAAATAATTGTTTCTTGCTGTAATATTCTTCTTTAATTCAGTTGTTTTAATTGATTTAGCAAAGAAAATAAAGCATAAATTAATATAGTTAGGAATTTTAGATATATTTCAGTACAAGATGCAGTCTCCTGGTCGTTGAATAACAGGAATAGTAACGTAAAAATATTTTTATTTATTCTAATAATAATATAAACCAGTTCTTGTTTATCTTATTAGCTGCATTGCGAAACTCTTTTATGTCAACATCGAAAGTGTTTTTATATGGAAGAAATTACTTTCTAGCACTTAATGAAACGTATAAAAATTATAACATAACTTCTTTTTTAGATATATTTTTGCAGAGAGAAAATATGTCCTTTTAAAATTCCAAGCTTTTACAGTTCGTTTATGTGGAATTTCATAAAAACGAAAAATACATAAAGAAATAAATAAATACATAAAGAATAAATAAATACATAAAATATATAAAGAAGCGTCTAAATATTTAACAATTTGAATTAAACATGAAAAGTATCTAAACTAGAATGTGGAAAAAAACTCAAAAATCTAAAATGACAGACTTTTGTTCAAAGATTGTGGTAGTATTATTTATTATAGTGTAAATTTCAAAGTACCTGATTTATTGAAATGTAAGTAAATTATAAAGAACTACTTTCTGGCATAGAATGAGCTAAAACCGTTATCTTCACTTAATTTCTCAATTTATTAAACAGAAGCAAAAGAAAAAACAATTATATTAAAAATGCCTTCGTAAAATTTTTATCTCGATGCTGAAGACATCTAAAAAATTTTTATCAGTTTGGCAACATTACGCAAGTCTCCAGAAAACATGCTTTCGAAGCGTAGGATGATTTGTCTCAAAAATTCAAGATATGCTCTTTTTTGACCTGAGCAACCCTTTAAATGGGGGATTCGATGAAGTCATGACTGAGTTGAATTTATTGTATCTATACATTAACAACTTCTCTTCTTTTACAACTATTGTTTAAAACTTTTGTTGTTTCTTTTTTACTTGACGTGCTGTTTATCTTGGCTGTAATAGCTCTATTTTTCTCACTAGAACTTTAAGTATTCTTCATTTGGCTCAGAAATTTAGAACTCTACGAATCTGTAACATGAAACAATATAACGGTTTTAATGTCCATACTGCAAAGAAATGTTTGATTTTTCGAAGAAAATAATTACCGCGAGCTTTGAAGCCTGCGATATGGAATAACACAAACCATACGTAGGATTTCCGCTTCATTTGGAACGTCTGTAACTAAATCGGTAATAATTTGCTTTAACTGATCTTGTAATGCGTTTGGGTATTCGAAACATAGTTGAGGGATTTTCTAAAATTATTTTCTAAGGTGCCTGAATTTTTGTTCTGCGATTTCCTGATTATAATGTAGGTTTGATGTATCACGTTCCAAATTCAGTCTAGCTTTTCTTTCTAACGATAATTTTTATACATTATATTTAATGACTTCATTTATAGTTGAATCAAAGATTTCCTTCTCATTAACAAGCCCTAAATTTCTTTGAGACCCAACATTTTCTTATTTATCTGGAAATGAACGACTAAGTTAGAAGCTAGGCACGTTAACCTCATCTTTTCTTCCTTTTAGGTACCAGCCAAAACAGGTCCCATAAAAACAAGGTTTTAAGTGGGTAATTGTTCTCTTTACTATATATTGCAGAAATAATCTGCTCCAATTGCAGTCTGCTCCAATTACGGTTTCTTTGCTATTGGAAGATTTAATTTCTTCTGATCTAGAGGGATGACTGTTTGTAGCCTATATTTGATATGATACCAATAATTCAATTCATATTATAGAATCGGGTGAATTTCTGTATGTAGATTTGTAGAGATATTAGCTTATTTTGAAGCAGGAGATGAGGAAAATCTGCACTGTCCTTGCCGGGACTCAAACCTGAACCATTCAAATACGCGTCTAGTGTCTAACAGTTACACCACGAAGGTATGCTAGAAGGAGGGAGAAAATGCGTTATATACTCATCTTTTCTAAGAGCGACTGGAGATTAGGGGACGCAGTCGCCTAATGCTGATGGTGACGAATTATCATCCAACATCTGTTAGTTCGCTCACCCTCTGTAGAAACGCAAGGTTATTTTGAAGCAGGAGATGGGAAAAATGTGCAATGCCTTCGCCAGGACTTGAAACTGGATCTCTTGAATACGCGCCTAATTTGGTACTGTTACACCACGAAAGACCGCCCAACCGGTATAATGGTTAGCGTCGCTGACTGCCGTGACGAAGGGCTGGGTTTCGAATCCCGGAGAAGACATGGATGTTTGTAAATGTATAGTGTCGGTGCGGCATGGCGGCACTCTAAATATGCGGCTAGCCGAAAGTCCTCTAGTGTGGTTTGGTGGAAGGGGTGACTGAGTGAGTGCACCGCTGTGATGGCTTCCGACCACGGACATGAACCAAACGGAATTATATACCATCACGGCGGGGAAGACTCCAGGCCAACGGCAGGCGTAATCTAGCGCTCCTTGCCACGAGGAATTTCGTTGGCTTTGGCTGACTACGCCAGACAAGTGAGCATAAGCAACAACAACACAACACCACGAAGGCCTGCTATAAAGGAGAAAATAAATTACAGACTTAATCAGACACATGATATTTCTTTTGCATTGATGAGGGGTTCCTACAGGTGTTGACAATCAATTTTCTTTTTTTAGGACTTAAACTTTTTAATTTATTCTTAAGCATTCGAGTACAAAACAATTTTTACTTCCGCTATCCAAGAGAAGCCTAGCAAAATCTTTTTTCTTTGCTGTTTTATCTTTTATCACGAAAGTCTGTAAAAGTTTTATGCTATTTACAGAAAGTAAAACTGCTGAAAAATTTCTTCATTCAGCTGCTTAGTTTCGTATTATTTTCCAATATTGTTAAAATATCCTCTTTAACAATTTTTAACTGTTGAAATAAATTTAAAACTTAGGCTTCCTAGTGTTTACCTTTGCATATTTTACAAACTTCGGTTTGAAGTTGCCGATATTCTGAAATCGTATGCTTAGGAGTAAGTTATAAGAAACAACGTACCTGTTGCTTCAAACTATTTCTTTTTCATTAGCTGTAAATATTCCACACGATTACGAATATGAGAATGATTCATTGAACAAAAAAATGCAGTTTTGATTCGACATGGCAGCCGTTATAAATTCGTCTGTAGTAACAGTTTGATTTTAGCTCTGGCGGATATTTGCCAATTTTCTTTATTTTCGGCTTTGATTTGTGTAGAAAATATAAATAACTAACTTTCTCTTTGGACTATATTTCTAATCGAATAAATTATAGAAATTTCTTTAAATCATAGGTTGAAGAATTTCCATTATTTGTGCGATGGAATTCTAACGCGAATACGGAATATGATATGATATATACGATATTATGCACGACATATGAGAACATGTTACGATGGAAATCTAACACCAAATATCATTAAGAACATATTTAATGAAAACTGGAATTATTATACTTGAGTATGTTTCTGGTTTCACATCTAGTTCTGAAAGGCTCTAATTTGGATATTATACTGTATGATAAAGTTTTCGCAGTTTCATTACTTCACTTAAGCTTTGAACGAGATGTAAATGTAACACGTGTGTATATTGATAATTAGGAAATTCTGATAATTGTTTTAAGGAATTTCTAGACTGAATCATAATTAGCCGCCGAAATTGAAATAGCTTCGTTACTGCGTTCTCATCATAATTGTTGTGCTCTAAAATACCCAGGCTGAATAAGAAGGACCTCAGTAATTGAACAGACGGACTTGTAACACTATCTTTTGACAACATCACCAAATATTCTTCAACATCGCTATACCAGGAAATCTATAAGCAGTATTAATGAAATTCCTTACATTATTTCCCATTCAAAGGAAGACTGGGGAGAAGAACGAGACTTAGTAAACCAAATCAAGATGTGACGAATTACTGTCCAGCACACTTTTGCGCTAGAGATGCTGTAGAGAAGCCTTGATTTTTCGGAGACTGAAAATATGAGATATCCTTTTGTTGTTGCTAAAATTCGAAAAAAGGTTACTCCGAGCAAGTCTGGACAAACTAACATTTATACTACTAGAATACGAAAGGCTGAGCATGATGATTCTTTAGAATTATTTATTTGCAGTATTCATAAACCGAAGTATGATAAATCGAAGGTAAAACTATCATTAATTCATATGCCCAAATGTTTCTGAACATTAGCAGATAAACAAAAAATTAGACTTTAACAGAGGAAAATTCTATTAGTTCAAATAATTGGTAAAATTGTATTCTTTGTTTCAAAATTTCTGTACTCTTGCCCTGCCATTAAACTTCTTCGAAAGAGTAGTATCTTATAAATAAAATTTCTGTATGAATAATTATCTACCAAAACTTTAAATGAAATGTCACAAGATGAAAGACGCTGAGAAATTAGTGGAGAAATGAAAAAATAAATAAAAATTAAGATGACGGCCGCGGAAAAATTAATCTTTAATTGATTCTAGGAGAGATAGAATAAAGTTCTTTCCGTCTTAAATAAAGCTGCGACGGAACCAATTCGAAATAGAATAATTCTGAGGAGTTAATTCAGTTCATAAGCGTTCTATTTTATTAAGCGTTATATTTATTATTTAAAGCAATTATTTCTTTTGAACTTATCAAGAGCGTTTATCAAGAGCGGAAAGAAAGAGTTCTCACCTTGATTCAAAATGAATGAAACAGTTAAAGTTTTGAAAGCTTTAAAAACGATTTTAGATTTATTATACAAATATGATACAAATTGATTTTATGATACAAATTGAAGTTCAATTCTGTTAGAATGTTGAAAATCTGCACTTCGTGTTTCTCTCATTCAACATCTCAAACGGGGCATTAAAATGAAAAATTATTACTTTTTGTTCAAACTTTAAAATATTTCTCAATTATAAGTGCTGTGCATATATTTTCATAAATATATAATTTCATAGTAATAAAGTCAATATTTCCCAAAATAATTATAATAATATTACGTAATTTTACATTTGTATAATTATAGTCATGCAGTCTCTCACGTATAAAGTAATCAGGAATTTACAATAATTTGTATATTTAATCTATATGAACTGGTAAATAAGACTATGCATGTATTTTAAATTTGGATGAAATATCACTAAAAATAAATTATTCTTTAATTTTTACAAAATGTTTTTATTTTTAAACTGTCGTTATTTTACGAAACGCCCAGTCATTTCTAGAAGAATTTATGTACAATAAAATAGATTTACAGTTTTCTTATGAACAGTATCAGAATAATATAAATCAAGTATAAAATGATTCGATAACAATTAAAACTTTAGGAACAATTTCAATACCCAAGATTTTCAAAAGTCTTAAATCCTTGAAAACACAGTACAAAGATATATATTTAATTACATATCTTAAATAACTTTATAAATGCTTTTGCATTCTAAATAATTACGACTTCATTTCATTTATTATTTCAGAATCAATTTTATATGCTATCTCCTATAGACAAGCATAAAACAAAATAAAACTTAACTTGTTATTGTATTTAATTACTAAGATATTCTTACCTATATTCCAAATATTATTGTCTAAAAATTGATTTTTTTAGTTATTCCGTATAGCATTGCAAGCAAAACATTTTCTAAATCAAATGGCTGAACCTATTCAAGTCTTGGACTGTTTTCACAGTGGCAATTTGAAATAAATAAAAACACGGTTGAAGTTTTCATAAAATATTAGCAGCTGACAATTGGCTACGGAACAATTTTTTATGTCTCTTGGTATCAACGCAATGGATAGAAAACTTCCAAAACATGTGTTGTTCAGCTTATAGAAACAAGCAAGTGTATAAAAAAGAAGATATTAAAGTTGTCGAAGATAACAGTACTGGAATAACATAGAAGCATATGTCCGTCTCACACATACCTGAAGTTTTGTGGGAATCGAACCATACAGCATATTGAGCACTATTGACACCCTAATTGCGAGGACTAACTGTATAGTGATGCCAGTATTTATAAGTTACAACAAAATCAATAACAAGGGCAGTCAAAATATCAATGATACATCCAATAAAATGCAAGGAATTGTGTCTATGCCGCGTATTTTACATAATTTACGCCACGTATTTAAACTTTTATCTACGTTTTAAGCCACGTAATTTACGCCATGTATCGTCAAAGGACACTCAATGTCGATAACATCCTTACCTTTCTTAGATGAACTTGAGGTTTTATGTTGTTTTTGTACTCTAGTTCTCAACAACTCAGATGCCTTCTTTCTTGTACACTTTCTGCTACAATCTCCGCAAAACATTTATCGAAGTTTTTCTATCCATAGCTTTCATACCAAGAGAAATCAAGAGATTTCATACCAAGGATTTGTATTGATGCCACATATCATCCAACGACACTCCAATGTTGATAATATACTCACCTTTCATAGACGGATAAATCCTTCTATGTTATTCCAGTACTATTCTCTTCGACAACTTTAATATCTTCTTTTTTATACCCTTGCTTGTTTCTATAAGCTGAACAACACATTTTTGTTTAAAAATATTTTTTAACCATTGCGTTGGTACCAAGAGACATAAAAATTGTTCCGAAGCCGAATGTCATCTACTAATATTTAGAAAAGTTTTAACCATGTTTCTGTTTATTTCAGTCGCCTCTGTACAGTCAGTCGTAAACTTGAATATATTAAGCCATAAAGTTTGCTGCAAGAATTACACGTTATCTGTAGTTTCGAGAATAATCAAAATTATCAGATTTATTTACTTTCAGTTCATTTTTATTGCAATATTGGGATCCTTGATAATAGAATAGAAGCATTAACATCATGTAAATCCTCATTATCTTCATTTTTCTAAATCCCCATCATCATTACAAGAAGAAACCCTGTATTTATTCAGTCTTTGACATTTTGTTCATGTTTAAAATTATGCTTTGTGTATCGGCTTAATCAGAATGCTGTAAAATATCTTCTTGTAAAATATCCATATCAGAATGCTATGACACATCTGCATTTGGATCGCATACTTTCGCCCAAATCAGTATCAAAATATTTCGTAGTTTTGCTTTTGCATTTATTTCATCTTTTATTTGCTTTATCACTTGGAATTTTTTTTTTTTTTTTTTTTTGGAGGATCAAGACACAAGTTTGCGCGATTTGGAATTCATAGCATGCGTATCTTTCGACTTATAAAAGAAAAATCACAAATATTTGCAAACAAACTTCGTTATATAGTTAAATGTAAACAAAACTCAAAGTAATTGCTGTTGCCATTCAAGGAAAGAATAATATGTATGTTGCAGTTCCTACAGTAAGAAATAAAATTACTTTGGGGCTTCTCTGTGCGTCCAAAATATGAAAAAAAAACAATGTATGTAGCAAAACTTCCTTATTAAACGCTTAACATTGATCGAAAATTAAAACTTCTCTTTGGTACACACAGTTTATATTACTTTTTATTTCGGGGAGTAACAAAAATGAAGTATAGAATTTTTGAAAGAAATTTGCAAATTTCACCTCCGATTTTTTTAAGTTTCGTGCCTCTCAGAAATATAATAATCTCTGCAGCGAGATCCGAACTCATTTGTTGAATACAAATTCAAAACCGCTTGGACATGATCGGCTGGATTTTGCACCTGTCACTATTAGCTTTTTTTCCGGCGGAAAATATAGCGAATTATCACGCTTGTCTTTGCAATCTGTCGTTATGTAAGTACTTAGCGTCTGATGTTTTAAAATTTACCATCATAGAAAGTACAGAAATTAAAGAATCAATAAAAATATTTGTCAAAACTCAATGACAACACAAGTGAATTCTTTAGTAAAGTACTATGTATGAGTTAATATTTTGCGTTAAAAAATTAGCACTTCCGTAAACAAAATATATAAAATCTGTCCTTGCAAACAGTCATATTTTGTTCTATGTTAATGGCAGTGAATGACAGATTCCCTGCCTCGAAACAAAAAATTCAAGGCAAATTTCTCACAAACATGTAAACTGTGTTTTCTTGCATGAATAGTCTATGAACAGGGAAACACTCCTGTTCACTGTTGATAGACTACTCAAGCAACACTCCTGTTCTATAGTTGTAATAGCAAATATTTTATTAAATTCAAAAGATATACATTTTATAAAGTTACCCTAAAAATAAGAAGGTCTAGGACTTTTCGCTGTCGCCATTTCACCGTGGCCGTTTCGCCGTCGGGATGTTTGGCCGTCGGACGTTTCGCCGTCAAAACATATTTTCTTTAGATAACTGTATTATAGCTTCCTGTATTATGCTCGTATTAAATTTATTTAGTTTAATAATTCTGTTTACCTTTTGTGTACTTAATAAAGGTTGCTTTTAATATACATAGTTATGAGATATAAAGTATGAGATATAAAGAAATTAGACAAAGTTGGTTGGAAAATTATGTCAGTATCAAAGAGAATTGGGCTAAACCTCTGATACAGCAGAAGTTATATTATCGATTTTAAAATTATGCGGGTACAACATTTACATCATTCGTCAAAATTTATTGAAATTTTAATACTCTAGATTAGAGAAATCACTCATACAAGCAGGAACTTCACATTTTTATGAAATCTGAATGGGAAACGGAATTACTTTGGAATCTAGTCAGCACATTACTCTCTTAAAACTAGTATGTCATGTTTAACGATGCATTTGCATAAAATTTTACACAAAATCCTGTTATATATTAATTTATACAAAATGTTTATTAAATTAAATTATTAAACTAAACAAAATTATTAAACTAAATCAACTTAATATAATACGGCAAGATACAATACAGTCGTGTAAAAAAAATGTCTTGACGGTGAAAAGGCCCGACGTCGAAACGGCCACGGCGAATAATCCCATTCCCAAATAAGAAATCGTCGTTGAAGTATTGTCTTGTTAAAATATTTTTCAATCAAGACGGATATTGCGAATTATGATTATTCAATTCTTGAATAATTTGGAAAATGGAGTGCGTGTAGATATAGTTCATGTACAGGGAAATTAATAATGATTATAATAATCATTATTAAAAGATGATACATACAGAATAGCAATTGAAGAGGAAAATAATCACATCAATGCAAGAGTAAGAAAATGTAAAAGGAAAAGGAAACATGTACAATAGGAACAAATACGGATCAATAAATTTAAGACAGTGCTTTAAAACTGTTTAATTTAGCGAAATTTTAAAATTAAGTGAAAAGGGAATTAATATAAACATATACATCATGAACATAAACTGAAAGACTCACAAAATTTATTTAATGAAAAATAACAATTCATTAATATTTTGTATTGGTGTTTTCAATTAACGAACAGGAAACTTAAAAGCGAAAGAACAAAGAAAGATAGAATAAGAAAAAATTTAGATTCAGTATTTGAGGCAAGAAAGATGAATGAATGTAAAATATTATTCAGAATGCAATAGAAAACACTAGAAGATTATCGAAAGATGAAATGCAAAGAAATGTGAGTATTTGCTATTGCGGTAATCTTCTTATCTATCTCTTAGGTTTCAAAATTTTAAGATTATAAAATAAGAGAAGAAACAAAGTAAAATATTAAATATAAAATAAAAATTACTGCTTATTTCCATCACAAACATATACCCTTATAGAAAATTCAAGAGGTAAATGTACTCTAAGCTGAATGAGACAGTTCTATATCTCCCGTTCTACTGGGCCGATTGACGAAATTCAAATTGCGTTATTCATGTCTCGAAAGCGCGATTTAAGATAGGTATTTGATTTATATATAGCATTGCTCTAACAGAGGTATTTTGACACAAAATCAGACTTTTATCTGAAATTACTACCAAATTTTGTCCATGTTTAGATTCTACGACGCAAATTATACCTAAATATTAAATTTTGTAAAGTTTGATGCGAAATTTATTGCGAAATTTAAAAATTTATCTTGGCCCATTTTTTTCAGATTGCGCCAAGAATAATTCAGTTGGCGAACTTCTTAATTTATAGCAACCTAATTTCCTTTTACTAATTTTTCCATTGTAGACGAGCTGAAAATGAGTCATCGTTCAAACTTTCAAATAATTTTAGCAAAGTACATAAAACATATTTGGCTTTATTATCGTTTATAACAAATATGCTAGATTTCAAAACGCGGCAATATGGAGATTCACATATATTCTAGGGAACTTTGAATAAAAAAAACTCTAATTTTTTGCAGGAATGCTTAGAAATACATCTGCTTTAAGATGATGGTAAACATTTTATAGGTTATATTTCAAAATGTTTTTCGAAACATTTATAAAAATTATTTAAAAATATAAGATTTAAAAATAAATCATAAAAGATGAAGGAGTTTTATTGGAAATGAAACTAAATTTCGAAATGTGAAAGGAAGAATTAAATAAATTTAATAAAAAAAAGAGATATTAATATATATGTATAGAATATTCAATTAACATAGAGGAGGTAAAATTTTAATTGCTAATTTTTTAAAAACAACTATGCCAAACTGCCTAGTTTTACAAAACTTGGCAGTTTGGCATAGTTTTGGGTCATGGAATCGAAATATCGGAACAAATTGATATGTTATTTCAGAAAAAGTCCGATTTTGTGTCAAAATAACTATTTTAGAACAATTCTATAAATAAATCTAATACATATCCTATGTCGCGCTTTCAAGACATGAAAAACGCAAATTGAATTTCGTTAATCGGCTCAGTAGAACGGGTGCTATACAACTTTCCCATTTTTTTCGCAGTGTACCTTAAATAAAATAGAATTTGCACCGCGATTTCTAGGATAGCTTACCCTCAAAGCAGGTTTAGGGTTGCCATATTTGGCGAGAAATCGCCCATTTGACGACAAAATTGGCGATTTACCATGGACGGATGGAGAACTTTCTGGAACGAATTCTTACCGGTTTAGCCCAGAATGTTCTCGAACACAAGCCGAAAGCTATACAAACCCTGCTAGTCCGCAATCAGTGTGTGTGCCTCGTCTAGAGTGCCAGTTAGTTAGTATCGAGTTGTTGTCTCGTCTAGCGAGTCAATCCCTGCGGAGTCGATCGAGTTGACAGCCGGGCAGCGAGTGCCGAGTGGGTTGTCGAGTGCACCGAAGGAGTCTGTTAGTGTGTCGCGGTTAGTGAATCGTCGAGAGAGCTCGATGAGCTCCAGGAACTACTGAACTGAAGAGTCGGGAGCTGTGCTCGTGTGTCGTCGAGTGCATCGCGAGTCGTAGCGTGGAGAGTCTCGAGAGTACGTGGAGTTCCGAGGAAGACCAAGCAGAGTCGGGAGCTGTACTCCGGAAAGCAGAGTCGGAAGCTGTACTCCGAAAAGCAGAGTCGGGGGCTTTGCAGAAAGCTGTCTCCACCGTTATTGCCTGACAGTGTGAAGGCTGTGTCGCTGATTGTTCCAGCGTGTTAATCCAGCGTGTAGATCTTCGACGACTGTAAAAAGTGTTATTGGAGCTGTCCTGATTAATATTGGCTAATAAAGTGTGTTTCGATACTTTATAATTTAATAAAAGGTTTTATATACTCTTCTCCAGATTTTGTAGTACGTTGGAATTACTTAGTGATAATTTACTAAACAGTACATCAACGGTGCGTTCATTTTATGATAACACACGATGAACATTCTTATACATTATATGTAAAGAACTCACGATATTACAATTTTATACATTATATATAGAGAATACACAATATGCATTATATATAAAGAACAAATGATGCTACAATCTTAAATATTATAGACTACATACATGCATTTTCTTCTTTAAGTAATGCTGTTTGAAACATCCAAATGTTCTTCGGCATTGACACCCAAAGGAAGGTGACTTTATGAAACTTATAAGGAAACCTCCTATCTTCAAATTTCAAGAAACCAACACAGGTTCTGGCAAATCAAAATTCTTTCAAAATTCTTCTTTGGATTTTGGAATGATCTGCAGCTCTAATTTTCAGAAGCGTCTCTCTGAAAGTAGTACAGGCGTTTCTTAAGTATAAACATAATCTAACAATTATGATAGATATTAAAATGTAACATGAAACCAAATCGAAAATACGCAAATATATTGAGGATTCATGAAAATAATAAAAAAAAAAAAGAAAAAAAAGGGGGGGGGGCAGGATTCGAAAAATCTCAGAAAATTCTCTGAAATTCACTCCGCTGTAAAGTTACTAACCTCGTAGAGACATTAGGTTATTTCGAAGCAGGAAAGATGAAAAATGAGCAATGCCCTCTCCGGGATTCGAACCGCGGAACTCTCGAATTCGCGTCAAGCGTGCTGACCACTACACCACGAAGGCATGCTAAGAAGGCGGGAGAAACACCTTATAACCTGAGTATAGTCTCCTCGCTAACTGCTCTATTGACAAGTCTTGTAGATATGCTATTAACTACCTCAGATTTTGGAAGCCCCTGTTTAATTCATAAAGTAAAATACCATCTACCTCCCTACACTATAGTTTTTATTTAAATTTGGAGCACTTACTACAATGAAAAAATGACGAAAAGTAATTATTATATTACGTAATCTGGAGTATCAATTGATATATGAAATCTATGTAGTGTTTTACTCTTTCTACTACAGAAGAGAGAAAAAAATTAGGACTGCTGGGCAACATCCTGTTAGAACATCGTGGAAAGACTGAAAGCTTTCTAAACATATAGTTTTAAGATTAAAAAAAAATTTAAATAAGGAAAACGATCGCATGTTTCGTTGATATGTTTGAATGAAGCAAAACGTTCAAGTTGGATGTTTTATCTTAGATAATCTGACATTTCTGACTATAAAAACAATTCTTCTTATTTTAATTTCAAATTACACATCTAAAAGGAAAGCTGAAAAAGTACGCCTATTATTTAAATATAAATTAAAATTACACATTAAAAAAACCCTCGATGACAAGAGAAACTATTTTTGCTGTTCTAATTTTACTTAACTTTTTTGAAGCACGTGAAATATGATGAAAATACTCACCTGTGAACTGTTCGTGTTATTATTCAGATTCTTCGCTAAAAAGTATCTCTGACGTTGTTATCGAAAATAAACCTGCAATCTAATTTCTCACTTAAGGTCCATTTATCAGAAGCAAAAACTCCGGACAGCGGTCTTCGATGATGTAAAATGGGTAGCATAATAATTACAAGCGAAAGCTTAGATTCTTACCTCACATGATGGCGTTCTTTAACTTTAATTAATGAAGCGTGCGATCCTATTCTATGGAGCGATGTAAAGTATTCTTCGGTCATTATTCAATGTTAAAGACTTTGTCAAAAAGTAAAGTAGTCAGTTTATTCCATAACTGAAACACTGAAGAAAAGATGTATTGATCGATTAAAAAAAAGGGAGAGGATGAAAATTTTATAAACTCTACAAAATTATGTAAAGAAATAAAGAGAGGAGGATAAAAGGATGTGCTTCAATTGTAAGCCTGAAGTCTGTTTCCTCTATCAGAAAATATTAACCCTCCTAAAAGTTAACTTTTTAGTTTGTAAGGGGGAATACAAAAAATTTTGACAACTCTGGTCAAAATATATTAGCTACCTTAGTAAATGACAAATGCAAATATTTTGAAAGGTATTATCTAGATATTTGTTTAAAAAATTTGTCATTTCGCTTACTGTAATCATAATTTAATAATTATCCTAAAGGGCGTTCGCCCAAAAGGACTATTAATTCCTTTTTGGCATTTTGCGTTGGTTTACTATAAATGTCGGTTCACTTTTCAAATTGTTGCCAGCAAGTATTAGAGCCCTGCATTATATTGAAAGAAATTAAATAATGAAAAATCTGCATGAATGTATGCATGTTTCTCGCGCTGCAAAAAAAGCAACGATACCTAGAGACATCAAATTTTCAATAAACTGTCCTCCACGAAAGTATGGGAATCTGGAAGTCCGAACTTGGAACTTGGAATTTGTTTTATTATCTATTTTATATTTTGTAAAATTTGAAACGGATTTTTGATTAAGAAACTCAACGATTTCAAAGCGAGCAATGGCGACATTGTAAAACATTTTAGCTCCAGCACGCGAGACTGCGTATCGGAAATTCTAAAGTCATTTAAAAATTATATATAATAAGAATATATATAAGAATATATATATAAATATATATATATAATAATATATACAAGAATGATAGTCATAGGCGTAGTGACTTACTTTTAACGAAATGCATATAAAATGTAAATACGAAATTTAACGTCTTATTCCCGCTCCTCATTTTATATTTTCTAAATATATACAACATATTTTAAGAATCACATGATATGAATCACATAGTCTTCTTTCGTCATTCAATTTGTGCTAAACTGACACGCATCATTAAATCGGAACCGAGTTTAACTGAACAAGTTATTTTCCAAAGCCAGATACTGAAGGTGAGTTATAGTTTCTTTAAATTCTGTAGATTCATTAGGAGATTTGAAGCAGGAGCTTTGAAAAATAAGCAGTGCCCTCACCGGAACTTGAACCTGAACCTCTCGAATACGGGCCGAGTGTAATACCGTTACACCACGAAGGCATACAGAAAGGAGAAAGAAAATTCGTTGTAATGCTTTTAAATACAATTACGGATGTAGATTTTGGAAAGGCGTAGTACACTGCTTAAATCCTTATTTAATGCTTGAAATACTGAACATGAAACTTAAGAGTAAAACATAAGTAAAACATAGCCTACGTGATATAGAAAATTTCCACCTTACTTTTGGAACGAACAAAAATCAGAGGAGGGGGGAAAGAAATCATTGTATTAAGCTTACTGAGTTTTATAGTAATTTCACTGATACTCTCGGCTTAGTTCATTTATTAAAAATTGTTTAAATTGATTATTTCTCATACTTTATTTGACAGTTTAATTAACTTTTCAAAGTAATTAAATTTAATGTAAAAGTACTATCAGCTACATATCAAAGTGGGAATGGTTTAAAATTAAATGAAACACAACATAAAAATATTAATAAACATCAAAGTAATAAATAAAGTACATTAATTAAATAAGTATGTAAATAAGTAAATAAAAATTACATAAAAGTACCTAAAATACATGAAAAAGTTATAAATGTTAAATAACTGAATATTAGGGGGTTTTATACTTTTAAATGACTTTCAACTTTGACTCAACACATGGTGCCGGACAAAACTAACTAAAAAAATCAAAATAAATCATATAAACAATCATATTATAAGAACACACGTATAATGGTAATGAGTTAGTACAATAGGTCGCGTTGTGAAGCCCACTAGGGAAAAACAATAATCCAAATTCAATTAAACTCCATGTTTCTTAAAAGCCTCCCGACTCAAACAAATGGAGGAACATGACAGACCACCCAACAAATATACACACAAGATAAAAAAAATGCAATTAAATTTTAAATATACACATTTATTGATTTCTAGATTATTCAAACATAGGATAACTAGGTAAACTGATCAGTCCCCTACAAATTAACTTTAAGATGTAAATTAACATATACGAGTAATGTATATAACATAATAATGTAAATAACATATATAATTAACATAACTCGTATATCATTTTAAACACTATACTCATGTTAAGAGTAGGTGTACTAATTTTTTTTAAACAATCCATAACTCTCCATTTAGGTGGTTGTACCAATTTTCTAATCATTCGTTTACAGGTATATTTAAATAACTAGTCATTACTTAAATCTTCAAATAGTTTCGTTATCAGGCAGCTTCTTTCAAATCAGGAACGCTGACGCTTCAACAAAATCTAACGCTTTAACAAACACAGCTATCGGGATGCTTCTTTTAAATCAGGAACAGTCTTTATCAGGGACGCTTCAATAAAATCAGAAAAACGCCTTGAAAGGACCCAAACTGGGAAGAAAAAAAGGAATAAAAGAAAACCCACTGGTATCTGCATCACCTTGAGAATACCTATTTACAATTATTGGAAAATTATAATGGAGAAACGATAATGCTATAAAATTTTGTGATGGGCTCTAGCGCCTTTTTACAATGTAATTTCTCATCTTCTCAATGCCGGGAATCCATAGCCGCAGCCAGCTGGTACAAGACGCTCGCGAGAGCAAGACCCGCAAGGGGTCAAGCCCTCACTCTCTTTTTATCCTTTCCCTTCTAGCTCAAAAATAAAAATTCGAATGAATCTAACAAGGTGCAAGCCTCCCAAGAAATCTCGGTTTCTCCGCCTCTGTAAGTTCATAGGCCTACAAAAAATCATAAAATTAATTCTTACCAATCCCAGAACTTTACTTTATCCTTAACTGAGAAATTCCACCCCCGCGACGAATCAAAAACCAGAAAATTTGACAATGAAGCCAAACATTTGTACTCAGAATGTGGGAAAGTAAAGTGGACCCCCTAACTAACAAGCGGAAACTATGCTTTACGAGAATCCAATTACCTAAGCTTACTGAAAGAAACATTACAAATACAACAAAGCGAAAGAAGACGATTTTTGTTACAACGCTATTAGTAAAAAGACCACCAGCGAAGGAAGCGACAACACAACTGGTAGTAAAAGGCCATAAATCACGCGGCTCTTGAAACCGTTTCTTGTCTTTGTTTACACCAACATTTACACCTAAATAAGGCTCTTAACAACTTAAGAATACTCTTTTTTTTCAGATTAAAATATACATGAGTACAAATAAAAACACTAGAATAATGATAACTTAAAATACATATTAATATAATTAAAATTCGCGACATAACATAAACGAGTAAATAAAAATATTTAGAAGAATTCACAAAAGTATTCGTAATACAGACAACGATGAGAATAATAAGTATATCTAGAGAAAATGAATGAGTAAAAATTATTGTATTATTCTTTTAGATGTTTCACGCTTCCTTTCTTCTCAGCTCATCGCATTAAAACTTCAGAGAAAGACAGAATTGTGTTTAAAGAATATCCGTGTTATTATAGTTGTAGTTATTTTAAATGTATGTTTAGCATATTACCTTAAGTACAAAATTCTCATAATTACAAGTAACATTAGTGAAAGATAAATTTATTCATATTAAATAAATGCACTAACGTTTATGAGGTAAATGCATCGTTAACTATCTAAAGATCATTGCATTACTTTTAGCACCATTAATGAAATTTATTGAATAAATGTCGAATGCGAAAATATTTGTGCCTTTCAGAAGAGAAATTAAGACTTGCAGGTGCTTAATGTAGATATTTACTTTACAAATGAACCCGAAGATAAGGAATAAATGTCATAGTTGTAAAGCAATTTAGCGTTACTGATTTGCTTCCAACGCTTGTGTATTCTGGTGTTCTGTGATATAAATTATGGAAGCACAAGATGTGTATGATTTAGTTTCGGATAGTGACGATCGTTGTAGAGATCAAGAAATGGAATCTTCGGACATGGATGAAATACTTAAGGACTTGCTTAGCTCGCTAAAAAGGAATTCGACGCTTTGGATTTTAGGATTTCTAAAATGCACTATGGATTTCGGTGAAAACTTTCGTAATATTTATGAATTAGCTATTAAAGAAAATCATGGTGTAGATGCTATGTCTCAAAGACTCTTCGCTGAAACTCAGATCAAAGAATGCAATCCAAACGCATGAACGTAATAGGTAAGTGCTAAAATTTTAGGGCACGTAATATTCTAACTTCTTCGATCAGAATCACAGTGTTGTGGATCTAAGTTGCCCAAACTCTCTCTCTAAATTTAGACTCTATATAGTTGCTTCAACTCCTTTAAGTTTTCATTTTCTAATAGAACAGACGAAATAGTAGAGAGTAGGAAAGATTCAGCAAATAAATAACTTGTTAATTAGGATACACCTTGCAATGTAAATCAATGAGGAACATTATTTGAAGATGTCCCTCTTTGATTTACCTTGCAAGGCGTATCCTTTGAAACTAAGAATGAGGGAGGGACATCATTTGAAAGCAAACTTTGATTTAAAGTGAACGGAGACATGATACTTTGATATTTAATAGCTAATCATAAAATGAAATCTATACCGCATATACCTGGGTTTTCGTAAATGTCACGCAGTAAAATTAGAAAAAAACGTTATTCCTCATTGAAGTTGTTCATCCGTGTTAAAATGAAATGGTAGAATATTTTATATTACATTCGAAAATGACCTTACTAGTCCCCCAAAATTGAGAAATAATGCACTTAAATTTTAAAGTTCGTGTTATTACTTTAGAATAGAATTAATTTTAAGGAACATGTTTCGTATAAATTACACAGAAAGTGAGCTAAAATTATTTAGGTCTAGAACATAATCTATCAAAACAGATGAGAGTTTAAAATAAAATTAGAAAACATTTGAAGCCTCGACAATCGCCGAGAAAAGAATCTGATAATGGCAGAGTCATTGAAAAACCACAAAAGTTGCTCTGAAATAAAGTAACTTTCTTAATTTTAATTTATTATCTGCTATACATTAGTTTCTTGAACCGTTTCTGAAGCAGGTATGAGAGCCAAAATAAGGCAACTTAATAATATTCAAAATAGTATTAGGGCATGTTAATGTGTACTCCGTGGAGAAAACTTAGCAATTTGCGAAGACGACTCTGCCATAAAAATCATTAATCACTTTTCTTCTTAATTGCGCTTAGATCAAACACGAAAACGAGTTCCTATATGATGAATTTCTAGAACATCCCAAATGTAGCCAAACGAGCTGCGACCCTCATAATTTCATTTTGATTTTCTGACATGCTCATCTAAGATTTAAGGGAACGATAAAACACTGATTTAATTAAAAACAATCATCGACATTTTATGAAGAGCGCTCTGTTGAGAGACTCCTTCATCTCATTTTCCTCCGAGATTATTTTTTAAGACACAACGAAGGAGCTTTGAATTAGAAACCGGGG
This sequence comes from Stegodyphus dumicola, assembly GCF_044657685.1. Classification (NCBI taxonomy): domain Eukaryota; kingdom Metazoa; phylum Arthropoda; class Arachnida; order Araneae; family Eresidae; genus Stegodyphus; species Stegodyphus dumicola. Next base: position 182,915,832 of record NC_140768.1, read on the forward strand.
GCTGACATTTAGTAAGGGGGAGATGTTTGATGAAAATGCGAATACTAAAGCAATCACTCTCCCTTGTGAAGAAAATAAACAGATTAAAAGGAGCGCTCTGAGATAGCAAAGTCAATTATATAGATCATGGGAATTAATTTGTTGGCTTTCTACATACATGAATAGTAGATTTCCTTAAAGAAGTTTAGGGGGATGGGGAGAAAAGAAGCTCTGAAAAAGAAAAAGAAAGTAATGGAACTATTAAAAATGATAATGCTAATTCGTTTTCTTTTTAAAACCGCGCTTGGCGACATCGAAATAAAATTCATAATTGAAATGTGAAATCATTAATAGAGATTACAAGATTGAATACTTAATCGGAATTTTAGGGGCAATCATCAGTCTTCCTCCCCAACTATGAGAGTTCACAGTACCTGCTATCATAGCTTTCCCTAACTATCCCCTATCAACCTCCCCCACCTTTTTTAGGCCAATTAGTATTTTGACCTCTTTAAAGAGCATGGAAGTTAGTTCCCGGTAATGATTTTGGAAGTGGAGCCGACACGTCTCCCAAAATATGCAATGAGGTTATTTAATTAGAAGAACATAGAGGCGTAATTAATTCAAAAGACACAAATTAATCAAGTGGGTGCCCCGTGCCTCGTCATTAGCATTCTATTTGAAGCCGTTTCTCTCTTTGTAACGGGTTTCTCTGCGGATCAATTTAGCAGCGGAAGACTTGAAATTCAGCGGCATGTCGTTCTCCTCCAGATTTCAATAATCAGTTTGCAGGCCTGTGCTGCTCGGCATACAGGTGAGGATGCATCGTGGAGCCTTTCCACTCCGTCCACCCACTCCCGTTCCATCTGCGACTTGCTCCTCCACCTCTTACCTTTACTTTTCCCTCCTCCTTAATGAATGCAAACTCCCCAGAGGAAGAATTCGATCCTAGATTCCAAAAAAGTGACGGAGCTTAAGGCATCTCTGTACTTCTCGATAGTCCGCCGGTACACTAACAAAGCAAAGTTTCGTTTAGTTCCACCCTCAATCTTGAGCAATGACATCTTCAGATCTCTGGAGCTTAATATAAATTTCCTAAAATAGCGAGATTCTGGTTTGATCGACGATGTAGTTAATTTTGTACGTGGCTTCGGGGTATAATATCAAAACATAGCTCTTAAATTATAAACGAAGCGCTTACGTCAAAGTCTTCTAATTTAATGTTGTGAGAAAAATGGTGATATTGAAAGCTAATAGTGCATTATCAGCTCTGAGCTGAGTTCATATGAATTTTGCTGAGTAAAAAACAATAGCATATGATGTTATGATTTAGGTTTGAGCTCTGTGAGTACGCAAGTAATATTTCATGGACTTAATTTAATGCTTTGAATTTGCGTAAATGTATTTTGGAGGTTCTATTCTTAACAGTAGCACGCGAAATGAAACGAGTTTTGCTAAGAAAAGGGACCTATGCGTAATCACTCTAAAAATAGAAAGAGTTTTATTAAAAATCTATACTAATATAAAAAGATTTTTTTTGCTTAACTTTAAATTTTACTTTTCTCTTAAAACAATACAAAAATTTATTAGTGAAATCTTTCTTGACAAGATGAAAACATTTGAAAATGAAGCCATTGGTAAGCAATATCATCTTTCTAAGGTAAACCCTTCTCAGAAATCACCAAACTCATCTAGAAATGGAGTGGTCGATTTAGAAATGATGCGCCACATTTATTTTAATAAGTAATTTATATTATTATCGGATTTTCTTATGAAGAGAATTAAAAGAAAGCGTAAGTGGATTAGCATCTGTTTACTATGGTAAACAGCAGTACTCTTGGTTGGATAAATACTATTTTAAAAAAATCAGTCCATTAACTAGAAAATATATTAAATGGATTACACAATATATGAAAAATAACTGATTTAAATAATTTTTATAATTGAGTTTTTATAACAGTTTCCTCTATAATTCGAATTCTGCACTTCCTGATTGCTGTTCGGACATCATTAAGTTTATTTCAATGACATCATCAAGTCACACAATAAAGAATAAGATATTTTCTTACATTCTCCTCCACTTAAAACACGATTGGGGAGGAGAGGACACAGTCGCCAAATATAGGTGTTGAGGAATTATCGTGCACCACATTTTAATTTGGGTATCACTTGTAAAGGAAATCGATTTTTTTGGAGGAGAAAACGTGAGTAAATAAGCCATGCTCTCGCCGGGATTCGAACTCCGGGTCCTCCCAGACGTTCTCCTAAAACTATCCCGAACAAGGAAGTTAGAATAGATGGAGTAAGCATGACGTCACAAAAGTAAAACAAAAAACAAATATCAACAACGTGACGTCAAGATTTATCAGGGCCAACGTGCAGTGCACGAATGAGACAACGAAACTTATTTTTAAATAATATTACACTGATTTTGAGAGCAAATAGCAACGTATGCAGGGTCAAAAAGGAGACTTAGGCAAAATTTGCATAAAATGATAATAAAACTATCACTGGTCTTCTAGGTTTTAACATTTCTCACATAGTTCTCATTCACACATTTTCATGAACGTAGATTTTTATTAAATTTGAAACAGGTATTTGAAGTCCTTTTGTTTTTTTATACACCAAGTAGGAAATCACTTATGTCAAGTATTCAAATTAGAACGGGAGACATAAATGTTTGATGCTGAATAGCTAACATATAGACAGCACCGATTGGAATGCAACCAAATCAAAGCAGAAGTTAGCCTATGGCAGTGACTATGGTAAGTTCTGACGTCATACCATGAAGTTTCATTGCACAGGAAATACAAGGAAGGCTTACGCCCCTAATTCTCACCTTCTCGATCCGGAATATAGACAGTAAAGAAGGAGAAAAATCCTTACAACTACAATTAACTAATATTTTGAATGTTTTTGAAAGCTAAAATTTCTTGTGCTTCATTGTGCTTTACAGTGTAAAAAATAAAATCAGATTTTAAATACGATGATTATTTAGAAACAGCTAAGGGTCATAATATCGACAATAAAATTTTGATATTCAAATCATCACGGAATATTCTAAAGCAGGTATTAATTATCAAAATCCTAACTTTAATGAAAAGGTATCAAAGCAAGCACCGCGGCTCTAAAAATAGTTATCTTATTGGGAGGAATCGCATAATATGTTTACCTGTTTAAAAATGTACATATATTTTCGAAAACTTGTTACCTGGAAATTACCTTCCAATATAAGAGGGAAAGGAAGAATTGAGATAAAAATCTTTTACATCGCTTCTGAAGAAGCTTTTAATTATCTTGTAGGGTTTATATTTATTTTAACTAACATTTATTTTAAGTTTAAGCTATCTTTCCTGTCAAGCCTTACTTTTCCCTCGAATTGCCAATGCCAGAGTATGTAAATTTTAGTAGAACGCGCAAGGATTCAAATTGTCAGCGGAAGTAATCTGAGTTAAATAGAAGGGAAACGAGTTCGAAAGTGTGCTTTCTTGCTTCACGAGCGTGGAGGTGGCTAGGTAGAAATTGAAGAACCGCACGTTTCGGCCTGTGTGCTTGCCTCGGCAGATAGTTAAATCTTTCAACGTAATATTCAGAGTTTGCTGAATTATCAGCGGTATTTTAGAACGCGGTGAGGTTAGTTATGTTTAGAGAGCCTCGTAGTTAGTCACTTGTTATTATCTTTTTTCAGTTTCTTATTTTTATTTTACCGCCGGGTCGGCGTAGTTTGTGAGCATCAAGAGCACGCATTTGTAATTTCTAAAGTTGAATAAAAAGGGATTTAAACCCTTCCCAAGACTTTGTCTACTTTCCAGTTCTTAGCAGTCACCACTATTATTGCGTGCAGGTTGGAAGCGCGCAACATTACATTGGCGCCCGAACACTTGTCGAACTGAAATGGCCGAAAATTGGATGGAAGTTGCTGGACAGCAACAAGAAATGGCAAGCCAATTGGAAAGATTTGGATACCTGGTCCAGACGATGAGAGCGTCAATTAAGCGAAACGTCAATTTCGACGGAAAAAATTCGGTGGCGATATTTCTAGAAGGCCTAGAAAATCACTTCCAGCTCTACCCTGTGCCTGAAAGACAAAAAGTTGCCATCGCCACATCTGCACTAAGAGGACAGGCCTCGCTATGGTGGAAGAATATAGGCAAATTTTTATTAGGGGAATTCGGAGGCCAGACATATACATTTGAAAATTCAAAAAATCGTTATTAAAGGCCTTCCCCATAGTGAAAGATCGAGCAAGGCTAGAAGCCGAACTATATGCCCAAGAAATATCTATCTTACTTTGGAACACTACCTTTCTAACCGATTGCTAATAGTACCCCATAATAGTGGTATGGTAGTGCAAAATCAAAATCAAGGATGTCCGCAAGGCTCGTGTGCTGGGCCGTTTCTTTGGAATATAACATTCAATGGTATATTAACCAATGCGTGGCCAGAGCATACGCGCATCATTGCGTATGCCGATAATACTGCACTCATCGTTCGGGGTAGAACAAGAGAACAACTTCAGACCAACGCCCAAGAATCCTGCTCGCTATTTCATCAGAGATGTGCAGAAATTAAACTCAAGATATCTGAAACAAAGTCACAAATACTTCTAGTTCCCAAAAAGGGAGGTACGCTCGCAAGACAACCCAAAATAACTTTGAATAATCATCGACTTCGAATTGTTAAAGAACTGAAATACCTAGGAATAGTATTTGATATCAAACTAAATTGGATACCACATATTATGGAACTGAAGAAGAAGACGCTGGGAATAGCTCAGCAACTTAAGTTTATGAAAGGTCACGAATGGGGCCTTAACCCGTACATACAGAAGGTACTGTATAAAACAGTAATTGAAAAAATTGTTACATACGGGGCGGCAGTTTGGTCATTACCTATGCAAGGTCGCAAGATAAAACATCTCTTAAGCATACAACGACCGTTCTTACTGAATATTACCAAGGCATTTCGTACTTCCCCAACTAAAGCACTATGTTTATTGACCGGTCTGCCACCGTTGCATCTTAGTGTGGAAAAAGAAGCGACTTATCAAACAGTCGCCCAATTAGGCCAACCAGCAACCCTCCATGAGGATAATTATTTCCCAACGGAATATGAGAAGAAGTTGATACGGCTATGTGATCATCCAGCGAAACAGGGAAAAGGGGTGAACATTAATCTCAAGCAAAATACCAACATAACGGATGCTGATTTAGTATATTATACAGATGGCTCCCAAATAGATGATAACACAGGATGTGCCTACATAGCCCTGCGAAACCTGGACACGCTAACACTTTGGAAAGGTCACCTGGACGCCAATAATAGTGTGTTCCAGAGTGTGGTGTTAGCAATTGACCGGGCACTAACCCACATCATACAGGAGCAACATAATGGAAGCTTCATATTGACAGATAGCTTATCGTCTCTGCATGCACTTTTAAATCCAGTGCACTGTTCCCCGCTCATAGCAGACATACAGTCGAAATTACATGACAACAGTCATTTAAACGTAAAGCTGCAATGGATAAAGGCCCATGCTGGCCAAACAGGAAACGAGCTGGCGGATCAGCTAGCCAAAGAAGCGGCGTAAAACATAAATGCTGAACAAATTAAGATACCTTGGCCAATTTCCTGGCTAAAGAAAAATCTTACGCAAAAAATCAAATCCCTGTGGCAGGAAGAGTGGAACTCTGACGACACAGGACGTCGTGTTTATTATCATATTCCCACAGTAACTTATGATCGCCTCATAATACATGCTCAACTTGTACGGTATATAACGGGACATGGTCCTTTTCCTGTATATTTTGAAAGGTTTGGCATTACAAATACGGCACAGTGCATTTGCGGTGAATTGGGCACACCCGAACATTACGTAGCTAACTGCCCACTAACAACTGATTTGCACCTGCCGATCCCGCCAACGAATGAGCAAGCACTTAGCAGGTTCATGATTAATAACAAGCATGCAGTACGAAAAAACTTATGGACCTCGGCACTGACCTGTGTCAAATCTAATTTTATATATGTCTCTAAAGTATATCATAAAATAAAATATCTTGAACTGTGCTAAAACTCATGCAAATAAAAACTAAGAATTATCCCTTTATGTGGACTCCCTCGGCTACGTTTATGCTGAATAATTATTTTAGTACAGTAATCGTTTTGTATCAGAGAAATTGTGTATAGTATTAATTTATTGTATCATAGTTTTGAAACATTGTAATAGAGTAATCGTATTGATGATCGTATAGATGATAAGGTTATTACTTTTAATGTTTACCTAACTAGTATAATTGATAGCGGGATAGTTCTGTTACTAAATAGAGTAATCATATTGAATAAGAGTAATTGCATTGTTTTATAGCATCATTGTGTTAACTGGTATGGTATGATTAATCATTGTACTTAGTAAATGCATAGAATCACTGTACTAAATTATTATATTTTAGTTATCACAAAGAATCATTCTATTGAATCACTGAATTGTAATCAACAAATAAAGTGCAAGTTATACTGTACTGTGCATATTTAACAATTGATTTATTTACAAGTAAATGTAACATCAATACTATAATAGGTACTTAAATGATTATACCCATATATTTAAATGTTATTAATAACATATATAGTATTACTACAAATCTGAATATATATATTAAATCACTGAATACTTGTATCGTAATCTTTATACTTCAGTCACTGCATATAATTGTTGCTTTGGTACATGTTCTAAAGAAGCAGTATAATATCACTTTATTGCATCATTACATTATTTATAATATTCAGTGTGCAAGGTAAAACTGTACAGTACATAATTTATAATTAACCGCTTTCAAGTAACATGTAATATCATTGCTGTAATGATTAATTAATGGTGTAATTTAAATGTTTGTGTCACTTGAGTAGCGAGGTTTATATTATAAATGGTATTTTTATTAATTTGAGCAATAATATTGAAATTTTGAATAATTATATAGATTTTTGTTCTAATAAGCGCATAGAATTGTTGTATTGAATCATTGCATTTGAATAATCGTATAGAATCATAATATTGAATTATTCATGAGTAATCGTACGGAATCATTGTATTGAATTATTTATTTGTATAGTATTTCCAATGTGCAAGTAAAATTATACTGTACATATCTTATTTTTGAATTGCTTGCTAGTAATATGTAACATCATTTCAGTAATAAGCACTTGTATGAAAAAAAATATTATTTTGATGTCAACATGGCATATATGATTAATAATATGAATAGTATTATCATTAATTTAAGTAATAGTATTGAAGCATTGTATATTTATAGTGAATCATTGTTCTAATATTCGCATATAATCATTGTTTTGAATCATTGCATTTTAGAAATTGTAAAGAATTAATGTTTTTATAGTGTATTTATAGTCTAAGTGTAATTATTCATTTAACTGTATTAATATCCAATTTTAATATAATATTTGTGTCTTTAGTAATAAGCTGTAATATAAAAGTTAACAATGACATTCAGAATATTAGAGACTTATGTGAGATCTAAGTATTTTTATACTTCTCCACTATAAATTTTTTAAGCTGGCAATGTATGAAATATAAGCATTTGTATGTTCTTGAGTTTTTGTATACTGAGTTTAAATGTTGAATTTTGCATTAGTAAATTCATGTTGACAATGTCGTCACTTATCAATCACAACAGTATAATATAATCATTATGTATGATATATCTTCTTTATGTATTGAATTGTAAACTTTATATGTAACTTGCTAAAATTACTTGCTAGGGTATTGAATTGTAATCTTATGTGTCACTTGCTAAAGTTTTGTTCATAAGTACTGTGTTCACACAGATGTAACCATTTTTAATATATATGTTTTGTAACACTAATCAATGTGCCCTATGAGTGGATCTCGTGTGGCTCTAACATGAGTCAGCTTTAGATAAGGGTGGACGTGGCGCTAAACCAATTAACCATAATGGTAAAGGGGTGGTGCCCACGTCCTCCGTCACTAAACTAAACTATATAGTTTTTATCAACGGTATATAGAAGAGTTGACGGACTTTATTCTGCGAAAAATTAAGCTGACGGATATGTTGTATGAGAAGAAACCCGACGCGGAGATTAATGAAATAATGTTACCAAGATTGCTACCTGCTGTTCAAGATTACTTTGAAATTAGAAACCCAAGCACATTGCAGGAGCTCTTCGAATTAGCGGTCAAGTTCCAAAATCGCAGAATAGCGGAAAAAGCTAGAGGCGCATCGTATTCTCAAACTATCCGAATGCAATCTTCAAATGAGCAGACCAGAAATGCAAACCGCTCTTATGGGGGAAAGAGCTATCAAGCTAACTCATCGAAGCTCGAAGGTGAAGGCCCAAAAAGGAAATTTGAAAAAAAAACCGTCCGCGTACCCAGAAGGAAGAAGTTGAAAGGAAAGCTTTAAACGAGTAGAGGAGCCTATGAAAGCGAGGGTCCAGACCCCGGAAGTTTTGAAAAAAACCTCAAGAAGACACTTAAATACGGTCATCGTAAAGAACTCACAGTTACCAGTTATACAAGTCCTGGTTGGCGATGTACAAGTAGAAGCCCTCATCGATACAGGAGCAGAAGGTAATTTTATGAGTGATATTTTTTTTAAGAAGAACTTTAATAGGTTTCGATTATTTAAAAATAAAAGCACAGAAATCATAGCAGCGCAAGGACAAACTTGTCAATATATCGGAAAACTATCTTTAACGATACAGGTCCAAAATGAAAGCCTTAAAGTATTAATTTTTGTAGTAAAAAATTTTCAAAATCCACTTATTTTAGTAGAGATACAATTATTGCTGAATTGAAAGCTGATCCTGAATTTGGAAGTATCTATGCATATTTGAAAGACCCCGAAAGCTTTGAGCACACAGATATCGATGCGATAAGAAATAGAGCAGAAAACTATGAAATAATAGATAATTTATTATTTTATACGAAAACAACAAACGAAAATCTCGAGTACAAACCTGTCATCCCAGCCTCGCTTCGATTAAGCATTTTGAAGCAATTACACGACGCGAAAAGAGCTGGTCATTTAGGGGTCAGAAAGACTTTAAAAAGGGTACCCGAGGCGGTATATTTCCCGCATTTATACAAAATAGTAACTGCGTATGTCAGGTCCTGCAATCAATGTCAGTTAATAAATGATATTAATTACAGCCCGGGTGGGTACTTAAATAGCATTCGCGCTACATTTCCGAATGAAATTTTAGGCATAGATTTTCTTGGTCCTTTCCTCCAGAGTGAGTTAAATAAAAATCGTTTTCTTTTAGTAATGGTAGATCATTTTTCAAAATGGACAGAAATTGTTCCACTTAAACGCGCGTCAGCCAAAACAGTCGCAGATGCATTCTTACATAGATACATTTTAAAATACGGTGCACCGATAAAAGTCATTAGCGATAACGGTAAACAATTCGTCAGCCAAATATTTGAAAACATATGCACTGGATTTGGCACACGCCATATCAGAATGGTTCCTTATAGACCACAGGCAAACATAGCAGAAAGAGTTAATAAAAACATTGTAAAAATAATTCGAAGTTATGTTAGCACACATCACAAACGCTGGGATGGCTACATAAATGAGTTAGCTTATGCTTTAAGAACGGCAAATCACGATACTACGGGAAAAACCCCAGCAGAGTTATTTTTAGGCCGAAAGTTAATTACGCCATTAGATAAATTATTCTTTGTGCAACAAAGAGAACAAGAATTTAAAGATAAAGATGTGAAAAAACTTATTGACCAGGCGGTTAAAAGCTCGGATATGGCAAGAAATAGACAAAAGTTATATTATGATAGAAAACGCCGTGAAGCAGATTTTAGAGATGGGGATAAAGTATTGAAGCGGAAATTTTTTTTATCAAGTGCCCCACACAATTTTACTGCAAAGTTAGCTCCAAAATTTGAAGGCCCCTGTGTAATTCAGGAAATCAAGGGAGTCGTATTGTACCTTAAGAACGAGAGAGGAGAAATCTGTAAAGCAAGTCCCGACCAGGTGAAAAAAATATTATAATAAAACGATTTTGAAATCCTTAAAAGTTTCTTGTAGGACTCAAGCGTAAAAGAAGTAGAAGGTCCAGAAGTAACATCACCCGTTCCACCACCCAAGACGCAGAGAACTGAAGAGAAACCTTGCTCTTCTACAAGTCATGCGACGGTGCCGAAAAGAAGAAATGAAAACTTTCAGACTCCAGCATTTAAGAAACGCAAGAAAGCAAAGCCGCCGCGTAAAGAAACCTTGGTAAAGAGGAAAACACCATTTACAACGTATCGCAGTAGAAATTCTACATCGAGGAGAACGCTTCCTGGGCCAGAGAGTCAGGTGCAAACAAGGCTGCCGTTCCCGAGAACGAAAAGACAGCAGGAGGAACGAAAAGACCACCACCAACAGAAGAAATTCAAGCATGGTTCCAGACCGGAGGACGCCAAGACCAGCCGTCCAGGGAAAAAACAGAAAAAACAGCAACCCGACGACTACCACTCCAAGAGGCCAGCATGCAGAGGGCGAAAAAGAAAAAGCAACGTGGACGATACTCGGAGGACACTAAGGAGAAGACGGACGTCGATGAAACCTATAACGTGGGAGCAGTTCTGCCAGAACAGGATGTCGGAGTTCCAATCATCGAAAACTCAAAGATAAGTTAAAATCTTCTATAAAATTTTTTTCTTTTGTTCCGAAATGTTATGCGTAAATACGAAGTTCTATGTTTTGACGGAAGTCAATGTGTCTCGGTTGAGACTTAGTTTTCTTTTACTTTATTTAGCTAAGGCAAAAGTATTATTTTCTTTAAGTATAAAATCTAAGAACAAGCAGTTTCTGTTGGTCGAAAGACTAATTCTGTGATGTTAAAGCCAAAATTTGGCCGACGATAAAAATAACTTCATATTCTTGTATTAATAAGAACTTTAGTTTCAGTGCCGCCAGCTTGGCGAAGAATGAGTAAAGTAAAAATTTATTTTTCTCTTATTCATTTTATGGTAAATTGTAAAAATCATATGTATTAGAATTTTGTAAATATACGTAAATACTTGAAAGTTATGTAAAAGTAGAATTTAGTCTAGAAGCATAAAATTTCAGATGCTAAAAGTAAATGCTCAAAAGCAATGGATTCAAATTAAGTATTAAACTGTAGATAAAATCATGCTTTAGAGCGAAAGCCTGCATGTCTACAGATGAATGAGGGGGAATTTAGAATGAATGTGTTTTGTAGGGTTCTCCACCTACACTTGAATTTTAAGAATATTAAAGTAGCTCATCGAGTTGTAGAATGTCGAGTAAGGTGTGTCTATTTGGTCGTTGAATTCTAACAAATCATTGTGGTTAGGGGAAGTGTTGCAATACTAAAATACGAATATTCCCGTTTGACACCACACATGGTGGAGAGCCAGGGTAAAGTTAAATTCATGTTTGAATACTTGAATGAATGTGAATTAAGCAGTAACTAATGAAAATAAATCGTTCAAAAACAAAAACTTATTCAGTGCAAGAAAGTGTAAATTATAATGTATTTAGAAAGATACTGATACTTATTCCTTCCAGCTTCTGGAAGGAAGAGAACAGATTGATTGCTGAAGTCCAGGAAAAGTTGCTGTAAGAAGAGAGAATTAAATAAGTATCTACAGAAATTTATTCTACCTTTTGTGAGATAACAGATTTTTTTTATGTAAACGAGGCTCTTAAAATTTAGTTCAGAATTGTGGAAACTTTTCAACAGGTCGTTTCTAGCACCTGCTTCCAAGTTTACCAAATTCTGGCAGCGGCAAATGTAGGGTTTATATTTATTTTAACTAACATTTATTTTAAGTTTAAACTATCTTTCCCGTCAAGCCTTACTTTCACCTGGAATTGCCAATGCCAGAGTATGTAAATTTTAGTAGAACGCGCAAGCATTCAAATTGTCAGCGGAAGTAATCTGAGTTAAATAGAAGGGAAACGAGTTCGAAAGTGTGCTTTCTTGCTTCACAAGCGTGGAGGTGGCTAGTTAGAAATTGAAGAACCACGCGTTTCGGCCTGTATGCTTGCCTCGGCAGTTTGTTAATCTTTCAACGTAATATTCAGAAGTTTGCTGAATTATCATCGGTATCTTAGAACGCGGTGAGGTTAGTTATGTTTAGAGAGCCTCGTAGTTAGTCACTTGTTATTATCTCTTTTCAGTTTCTTATTTTTATTTTACCGCCGGGTCGGCGTAGTTTGTGAGCGTCAAGAGCACGCATTTGTAATTTCTAAACGTGAATAAAAAGGGATTTAAACCCTTCTCAAGACTTTGTCTACTTTCCAGTTCTTAGCAGTCACCCCTATTGTCGCGTGCAGGTTGGAAGCGCGCAACATTAGAATCTTCTCCTTATTTTATCACATTTAGGTCTAGACTGAAAATCCAGGTGTACCTGAAAGGATAACGAAATATTAATAAACACATATTATAGAGACATTAGGTATTTTTTGGAAGCAAGAGTCATGAAAAATGAGCAACGGCTTTGCCGGGAATCGAACTACGGACCTCTGGAATACGCTCCCAGAATGCAGACCAATACACCACGAAGGCACGCTAAGAAGGTGGGAGAAATACCTTACAATATAACAGACACTTTTAATTCTTCAAACAAAAGTGCATTTTTAAATTAGAGATATAAAAATTAAAATTGTGTTTTGAGAAAATTCCGAAGTTAGAAGATCCAGAACAATTGACAGAATGTTATGTGGTCTTCTAAAATCTTTCTCAGTTCTTCAATAATTATGTTATAAAAGCGATAAATACAGTGACTATGCATTATCTTTGGTTATTATCGTTTAAGTGAATTTAATAAATTTATAAATTTCTAACTTTTATCAGCCATTTTACATAACTCATAAGTGAAGCTGTTAGATTTGATAAATATGCCAAAGGCTTCCCTCTTTCTGACAATTATGTTTAATTCCGAAAGAATATGTTTGGTTATTATGTACAATGTTTGATAAACACGATGAATGGGCACGATTTATCAAATTTATTACTATATTCTAAAAAGTATGTACAATAATGGATAAAGGAGATTAATTTATATAGTAGGAAATACATTTATCACAAATACCAATTTGATTGGTGACTATACATCATGAACATTGATTATGTGTAATAATAAGATTACTCATTTTTACCAAAATATATATATTTAACCAGAAAAAAAAAATCTGATGTGTACACCACATGACTTCCTTGGACGGAATATTAAATCATACGCATTTTTTCTTACATTTCATTTAAACTTATTGGATTGAATTCAATCTACTTCGTCGATAGCGCATAAACCAAATAGAATAAATGCAATCTTTAAAATTCGCTACATTTGTTTACAATAGCAACACTCTGGCGCTAGGTTCACTTAACAGCGTTATATTTCGTTCTTATTATATCTCAGAATGCACAAAATTTATATCATTTGAAGAATTATTTAATCGTTGCCACATGTTCTATTCAAATTCTATAATAAATTTAGAACGATGCATAAAAGATATTAATCAAACAAAACAAAAAAGAAACAGTTTTTTGCAGACGATTCAGTATTTCTCATTCAATTATTTCAGTTCTTACTTCGCGACATGGCAAAAATACATATAAACTTAAAATATCGATATTAAAAATTACTAAGTAAATCTGAAACACTTATTTCCTCAAAAATATTCCAGAAGGGATTAAGCATGATTTAATTCGCAATAATAAATGAAGGCGTTATCTTTGTTGTTGCGAACTTGGTCTCTCTAGATTGGCAACTACTATTCTGCTGTTTCAAATGTATTCGAATATGTCCGCCATGTTATTTAAACATTAGACTTAACCGCACTTAAACAGCTTTTAAATTGTTGATAATTCTACAAATATTGCTTGCAGACATCCTAAAGATATGGAAACCTTAATCGGAAGATGAAAACAACATAATTCAATCATTTTTAAAGCAAAAAATTCACAATTTAAAACATATAAGAGTAAAGGAACTGAGCTCACTAAGCAGAGTAACAGAGTGGATATAGTATATATAAATATATTAAAATGCGTTTGGTGCGGCCGATCGCAACCAAAATACACGGTACACATCTACATGTTATAGCAGTCGTATATACAAAATATTAACGTTCTGAGACTACTACTTTGAGTTATGCGGGATACATACGTACGTACAGATACCACGAAAAATTCTGTTAAGAATTCATTTTAAAGCAGTTTTATAATTTTTTTGGAGGAAAAGAGTCTTTTATTCTGTCTTTACGTACAGATGTCATGCAAAAACATCGTTAAATTGCATTAGATAGCGGTCAAAATGGATATTTTCGTTGAAATATGCTGCGGTTACAATATTTCCTTTTTACTTAGCATAAGGAAGGAAAAAGGAAAGCAGACTTCAATATGCACACTTAATTATGAGAAATTGTGGTTAGGGATGTTTTTTGATACTATAAAGATGGCTATCCTGGCATTTATAAACCACGACAAAAGACGGTACCCGATTTTATGAATAAGCGCTTTTGAGAAAGACGGAGTTAATTTATATAAACATTTAATTGTAAGCATTGTAGGAAAGTTTCTCTGCTTCAGCCTGGGAAACTCTCAGGTGCATTTCCTTTTGACCGTTAAAAGAGGCTAAGCAACTTAAATTTAAACATACTTCTAAATCCTTTTCCATCAACATCTCGAATACGATTTCGCGTTAATCCCACTTTCCTCCGGCCTTCCCCTCCTTACCATCAAAAGACAGCACCTGGAGCTACATCCTTTTCTTGCTGTCCTGGCACGATTAAAGATGGCTTCTTGATGGCACAGCCTCCAGGCGCAGCTCTCCGACAGGTCTTGTCCAACGCTTGTTAGCCGTCAGCTGACAGGCTATCGAGTTTGTCGGATAACGGTGACAGTTTATCCACGGCTCTTCTTCTCCGCGGATAAACGTGGAGTTTTTCGGTCGGTTGGAAAAGGAGTTGGGTGAAGAGGAGGGGAAGGGGAACTGCGATATTCGGGATCCCTTTTCCCGGGGAAGTAAATTCCGTTTGATGAGGCGGTCACAACAGAATCTGTCGGTTTGTCGGTTTCGCCTGTTGGTTGCGTATCGTGGTAAAACTGATATCATACCAGGAATATAAATATGGTTCTTTAAGGAGAGATGTTGGCTAGACTGTATTTGGTTCTTCTAAAAAAAGTTTAAATTTAAAATGTGAAATAAACACATCGAAATGAATGAATATTTTGTGCTATAAATAGAATCTTTAGAAAAAAAAAGAATGCTATGTTTTATGCCATATCTATATTTTATTCGAGGACTGCTATGTCGTCTCTGTGAAAATGATTCGAGTCGAAAAGTCGAAAGAGAAGGTACGACTGAAGCTGCCAAAAGCCCTAGTACAAAGATTAATTCTAAATATCAGTTTTGGCTGTTTTATTTCTTTACCATAATTTCACATAATCCTTATTTCTGACTTTATAAAAATGTGCAAAAGAATGAATAAAGCAACTCTACTTTTATTTTAATTAGTGCTTCTTTGTATTTTGATGTAATAATTCATATTTTTCATTCAATCCTTTTTGAATAAAGCAGATTATCCTGGTACAGAGGTGGGGAACCTTTTTACCATTAGAGGCCACATTAAAATTAGGCAGCAATAAGAGAGGCCGCGTAAGCTGATTGACCTAAGAAAGTGACTTTTGTGAAATTATTATAGTTTTTCTATAGATTTAACAATTTATATTAAAATTATATAGAAAAATTAAAATATAATACTACAAAATTTTAAATATAATATACGTATAAAATAATATACGTATATTATATTTAAAATTATATCCTCTAAATGTGCATCTGTAATTTGCTTTCTTAAATTTGTTTTTATTTTTGACATGAGAGAAAATGTTGTCTCGCAACAGTAGGTACTTCCGAAGCAGGAAAGTAAACGGCGAACATGTTCTCGAAGGCATGGATATTCAACTGCATTTTTCCAGATTTCTATGGGATCCTTTTTAGCGTTAAAAAGGGATTTGATTATACTATCTTCCCCTAAATCAATTAACTCCATTTGTAGTTCTGCAGGAGCCTCGGATATATCTAATAAATGTGGTTCAAATGCCAGTTTCATAGCAGGAGTGTGCTCGTCAAAATCAGAAAATTTATTAGTATACTCTTCTATTAAACAATCCAAGACACCTACATATTCATAGAATATTTTATTTTCACAGTTCTGCTCATTTAACATTTTAGCTAGCTCCGGGAAGTGTTGTGCAGATATTTCCGATCGACAAAGCAATGTTTTGAAAAATGATAATTTTTTTCTAAGCGCTTGGATCTTTTGCCACATTTCATAAATATACCTCGTTTCACCTTGCAGGCAAATATTTAAATTGTTTTGTTTTGTCATCATATCAGACAAAAATGCAAGGTTTCTGAGAAATACTTCATCTGATAGATCACATTGTTTTCCTTGTTCTTTATAAAAGTTTAAGATTTGTCGTCGTAAAGACAAAACTTTTATCAAAACCTGACCTGTTGATAGCCAGCGAACCTTGCAGTAGTATGGCAGGTCAACACTATACGTTTCCTCATCTAAAGAGAGCATCTGCCGAAATTCACGATGACGCATTCTATTTACGCGAATATAGTTGACAATGGGAATGGTTCTATCCAGAGTGTCTTGCAAAATGGTAGATTTTGCGCAAAGATTTTGCTGATGCAAAATGTAGTGAAATGATATCAATTTTTTTAAGTTTTCCTTTTTTAACAAAGCAACGAATCCTTCTTTTTTGCCTCTTATGGAAGGTGCGCCATCGGTGCAGACACTGACTAAATTACTGACATTCAATTGTAATTTATTACATACTTCTTTGAAGTTTTCGAAAATATCGGCTCCACGAGTTCTTCCAGTTAGTGTACCCAACGCAAGTAGTTCTTCGTAACATTGAAAATCTTTAGTTGTAGCACGAATAAAATATAAAACTTGTGCCGAATCTGTTTTATCAGTGCTTTCATCTAAAGCAATTGAAAAATAAACATCTTCATTTTGTATAATTCCATGAAGTTGCTCTGTTACATTTTGCGCTAATTCGTGCTGTCGATCCGTTACAGTTCTTCTTGAAAGAGGTAATTGTTTGTATTTGTCGACATTTCTTGGATCTAACATACTCACTGCTTCAACAATACATTCTTTAATTATTTCAATGTCACTAAATGGTTTGCCCCTTTTTCCAAGTATATGTGCTATTTTATACGTAACAGCAACTGCAGCGGAATTTTGATTTACAAAGGCACTAAAAGATGCCTGCTGATGATGCTTCTCATTTTTCAACTTTTGAAGTGCAGCTTTTCGTGATTCACCTTCTGAAGCGAAATATTTATGTTCTTTATGAGTCAAATAGTGTTTATTTGCATTCGCTTTTTTTAAAGTATTTAAAACTGTATTGCACAACAAACACATCATTTTATCTTTCTCAGCAGTAAAGAAAAAATTTAACTCCCATTCTACATTAAATGTTCTGTTTTCATCACCTAATTTTCTTCTCTTACTATTTGACATGATGGATAAAAAAACGAATATCAAATAATATCTTTAACAAAGTGTGTACTTTCTAGAAATACAATAAAACCGTGTACCTGTTATAAGCACGCACTGTTAACTACAGTTAGCTCAAGATCGCAACAGGGAAGCGTTGAGAGATGCGAGTCAGAGAAGCCAAAGCAAGGTGTGACACTCAAATGGGAGATCTGAAACCGAGTTTTGTTTACTACTTAGACAAGGTAGTTGGCGCTGCTAGCTGTGGGCCAGAGCCTCGCTCATGCGTGTTAGAGTCCGTTTCAGACTAGTATTCTGACGTCATGTTACAATATGACTGTCTTCGGGGCCGACCGCGGAGTGAGGTGCTGGGATGGAGCGGAGGAAAAATGCGGCGGTTCTTCGGGGGTCGACCGCGGTATACAGTTAAGTTTTTATCTCCTAGAATCTGGGTACGAAGGGTCCGAGACAGTGCGAGTGCTCGACATGTTGACGACGGCAATTCTTGCGGCCTATTATTTTCAATTTCGTCGCTGATGTTTCTTTCCCATTTGTGGAACAGTCTGAACTGCTCGTTCGTGCTGGAGTTTCTATTTTGCTTTAGAAAAGATGGAAATATGGAAGGTCGTCATCAACTGAGGTCTGCCTTGGTCTTTTGTCTCCAGTTTCGTCCTCTTTCTCTTATCTTCAGTGGAACTTCGAAATCGGGAAGTTGATTGAGTTAAAATGCTGCTTGACTGTGGTCACTGTTGGAACTGTGAGAAGGTCCGGTTCCTGAAAAGGCTGAAGATTTGGCAGTTATTGTTTCGGAAATTTGTAACTGGTTCCAGGCAGCTTCCTGTGTCCTCGGATTTCGTAAGTGACTATATTTTCATTGGTGCTTTATTTTGATAATTAATCTTTTTAAATTTGGAAATGTTTAATACTAAAGCAAGAGCTGTCATGTTAGGCAGATAAAAAGTGAATATTTTTACTATATTTTTAGCTGAGAAGGTTTTTTTTTTTTAATTTAATGTTTAATAGTCAGACGTTAATTGAACCAATTTGGAGGAAGTGAATCCTTGTTTTAATGTTTAAGTGCTATGTTCAATATGATTTATTCTAAATTAGTTTTTTTAATGAGTTTAATCTTCTTGAGTTCCTGTTTAAAATGATTAAGAACTGTGACGTGTTTCACTATGATTTTTGTATTAATGGATTAATGTTAAATATGAGATTGATATGAAAAAAAAAAACTATGAGTAACTTTAAAAGATTTTGTAGGGGTAGTCTGGCCAGCTAGCTTAAATTATGATGTCTGGGAATTTTCAATAAATGTGTTTATTATCTTTAATATTGTATGTTTCTTTTGTGTATTAATTGTGGTCCACTGTAGGTCACCCATGTGATCCTTACGGAAACATGGTTATTTAACCGAACCTGGGTAATTATATTTGTAACGTAGAAAAGAATTAAAATTTATCTTTTACATTTTATCTCTTTAAACTGACTGCTTTTTGGTGCTGCGACAGGAAAAAAAAAAAAAAAAAAAAAAAAAAAAAACTAACTACTAAATTTTGTACATACATAATCAAACTTTTAAACTCTAAAAGACATCAAAGAAAGATATCCTCCCTGGTGTTTTGGTAGAATCACGATTAATTGACAAAAACAAAATTCGAAAATGCACTTCCACAACAAAATCTTTAACACGCTATCTCTCACTAAATTAAAACTAATTTATATCTCCAACCTGAAAACACATAAATTTTAAATACAAAATCTAGAGATAGCCTTAAACACTTAACACTTCAAATAACACCCAGATCTCCTTAAAACACCAGGGAAAGATACAATCTCCCTATTAAGAAGTCTACTCTACAAATCAAAAGAAATTCAGTAAACGGATCGTATAGTCATCAACACTAAAACTGATTTTTTTTCTACTACCGCAATATAATTACCCAGGTTCGGTTAAATAACCATGTTTCCGTAAGGATCACATGGGTGACCTACAGAAGACCACAATTAATACACAAAAGAAAGATACAATATTAAAGATAATAAACACATTTATTGAAAATTCCCAGACATCATAATTTAAGCTAGCTGGCCAGACTACCCCTACAAAATCTTTTAAAGTTACTCATAGTTTTTTTTCATATCAATCTCATATTTAACATTAATCCATTAATACAAAAATCATAGTGAAACACGTCACAGTTCTTAATCATTTTAAACAGGAACTCAAGAAGATTAAACTCATTAAAAAAACTAATTTAGAATAAATCATATTGAACATAGCACTTAAACATTAAAACAAGGATTCACTTCCTCCAAATTGGTTCAATTAACGTCTGACTATTAAACATTAAATAAAAAAAAAACTTCTCAGCTAAAAATATAGTAAAAATATTCAATTTTTATCTGTCTAACATGACAACTCTTGCTTTAGTATTAAACATTTCCAAATTCAAAAAGATTAATTATCAAAATAAAGCACCAATGAAAATATAAAGTCACTCACGAAATCCGAGGACACAGGAAGCTGCCCGGAACCAGTTACAAATCCCCGAAACACTAACTGCCAAATCTTCAGCCTTTTCAGGAACCGGACCTTTTCACAGTTCCAACAGTGACCACAGTCAAGCAGCATTTTAACTCAATCAACTTCCCGATTTCGAAGTTCCACTGAAGATAAGAGAAAGAGGACGAAACTGGAGACAAAAGACCAAGGCAGACCTCAGTTGATGACGACCTTCCATATTTCCATCTTTTCTAAAGCAAAATAGAAACTCCAGCACGAACGAGCAGTTCAGACTGTTCCACAAATGGGAAAGAAACATCAGCGACGAAATTGAAAATAATAGGCCGCAAGAATTGCCGCCGTCAACATGTCGAGCACCCGCACTGTCTCGGACCCTCCGTACCCCGATTCTCGAGATAAAAACTTAACTGTATACCGCGGTCGACCCCCGAAGAACCGCCGCGTTTTTCCTCCGCTCCATCCCAGCACCTCACTCCGCGGCTGGCCCCGTAGGGGCCGCCGTCAAAGTAGCAAACCCGCTAAGGCTAAAAAAAAATCTGCTAAAAGTCTTCTCTAAAATCGCTTTTTTTCAAGTCCAAAAGATCGATCCTTTTTCCGTGCAACGGCTTAAGAAACCTCGGCAGACGCTCACCAAGAAACGCCTAAAAATCACTATTGGTTCAAACAACACTAAAATTAAAAATTTAACCAATCTTATGGAAACTTAGACTCCCTTTCGCCAACTAGAAGAAAGGTCATAAATCGCCACTGAAATTCTATGAAGTACAGAACTTTCTACAAGAAGACAGACCCTTTCTTTCCCACGCAACAGAAGAATGTTTCCAACCTATAACTCTGGCAAAAAATCGCCGCCCCTTAGAACTATTCGACTCTGAAAGAGCAAAACACGTGTTTTCAACCCCCACGGAAAAGGGGAAACTGAAGCTGGACAGTGACCTCTAACCTCCAAAGAAACCTACTCGTGAGAAAGGGAAATACAACCGCGCCCTTTTAACTGTAACACATATTCTGCCAAACTTAAGGTAGCTTTGCCGTAAAGTTTAACAATATTAAATATTATACATTAATTTTAAATCAGAACAATACAAATTCATTAAACACAGTAAAATAATATGCAATAATTATACACAACAAAAAATACATAAGAATTTTCCATAACATAAATGAAGGCGTTATCTTTGTTTTTGCGAACTTGGTCTCTCTAGATTGGCAACTGCTATTCTGCTGTTTCAAATTTATTCGAATATGTCCGCCATGTTATTTAAACATTAGACTTAACCGCACTTAAACAGCTTTTAAATTGTTGATAATTCTACAAATATTGCTTGCAGACATCCTAAAGATATGGAAACCTTAATCGGAAGATGAAAACAACATAATTCAATCATTTTTAAAGCAAAAAATTCACAATTTAAAACATATAAGAGTAAAGGAACTGAGCTCACTAAGCAGAGTAACAGAGTGGATATAGTATATATAAATATATTAAAATGCGTTTGGTGCGGCCGATCGCAACCAAAATACACGGTACACATCTACATGTTATAGCAGTCGTATATACAAAATATTAACGTTCTGAGACTACTACTTTGAGTTATGCGGGATACATACGTACGTACAGATACCACGAAAAATTCTGTTAAGAATTCATTTTAAAGCAGTTTTATAATTTTTTTGGAGGAAAAGAGTCTTTTATTCTGTCTTTACGTACAGATGTCATGCAAAAACATCGTTAAATTGCATTAGATAGCGGTCAAAATGGATATTTTCGTTGAAATATGCTGCGGTTACAATATTTCCTTTTTACTTAGCATAAGGAAGGAAAAAGGAAAGCAGACTTCAATATGCACACTTAATTATGAGAAATTGTGGTTAGGGATGTTTTTTGATACTATAAAGATGGCTATCCTGGCATTTATAAACCACGACAAAAGACGGTACCCGATTTTATGAATAAGCGCTTTTGAGAAAGACGGAGTTAATTTATATAAACATTTAATTGTAAGCATTGTAGGAAAGTTTCTCTGCTTCAGCCTGGGAAACTCTCAGGTGCATTTCCTTTTGACCGTTAAAAGAGGCTAAGCAACTTAAATTTAAACATACTTCTAAATCCTTTTCCATCAACATCTCGAATACGATTTCGCGTTAATCCCACTTTCCTCCGGCCTTCCCCTCCTTACCATCAAAAGACAGCACCTGGAGCTACATCCTTTTCTTGCTGTCCTGGCACGATTAAAGATGGCTTCTTGATGGCACAGCCTCCAGGCGCAGCTCTCCGACAGGTCTTGTCCAACGCTTGTTAGCCGTCAGCTGACAGGCTATCGAGTTTGTCGGATAACGGTGACAGTTTATCCACGGCTCTTCTTCTCCGCGGATAAACGTGGAGTTTTTCGGTCGGTTGGAAAAGGAGTTGGGTGAAGAGGAGGGGAAGGGGAACTGCGATATTCGGGATCCCTTTTCCCGGGGAAGTAAATTCCGTTTGATGAGGCGGTCACAACAGAATCTGTCGGTTTGTCGGTTTCGCCTGTTGGTTGCGTATCGTGGTAAAACTGATATCATACCAGGAATATAAATATGGTTCTTTAAGGAGAGATGTTGGCTAGACTGTATTTGGTTCTTCTAAAAAAAGTTTAAATTTAAAATGTGAAATAAACACATCGAAATGAATGAATATTTTGTGCTATAAATAGAATCTTTAGAAAAAAAAAGAATGCTATGTTTTATGCCATATCTATATTTTATTCGAGGACTGCTATGTCGTCTCTGTGAAAATGATTCGAGTCGAAAAGTCGAAAGAGAAGGTACGACTGAAGCTGCCAAAAGCCCTAGTACAAAGATTAATTCTAAATATCAGTTTTGGCTGTTTTATTTCTTTACCATAATTTCACATAATCCTTATTTCTGACTTTATAAAAATGTGCAAAAGAATGAATAAAGCAACTCTACTTTTATTTTAATTAGTGCTTCTTTGTATTTTGATGTAATAATTCATATTTTTCATTCAATCCTTTTTGAATAAAGCAGATTATCCTGGTACAGAGGTGGGGAACCTTTTTACCATTAGAGGCCACATTAAAATTAGGCAGCAATAAGAGAGGCCGCGTAAGCTGATTGACCTAAGAAAGTGACTTTTGTGAAATTATTATAGTTTTTCTATAGATTTAACAATTTATATTAAAATTATATAGAAAAATTAAAATATAATACTACAAAATTTTAAATATAATATACGTATAAAATAATATACGTATATTATATTTAAAATTATATCCTCTAAATGTGCATCTGTAATTTGCTTTCTTAAATTTGTTTTTATTTTTGACATGAGAGAAAATGTTGTCTCGCAACAGTAGGTACTTCCGAAGCAGGAAAGTAAACGGCGAACATGTTCTCGAAGGCATGGATATTCAACTGCATTTTTCCAGATTTCTATGGGATCCTTTTTAGCGTTAAAAAGGGATTTGATTATACTATCTTCCCCTAAATCAATTAACTCCATTTGTAGTTCTGCAGGAGCCTCGGATATATCTAATAAATGTGGTTCAAATGCCAGTTTCATAGCAGGAGTGTGCTCGTCAAAATCAGAAAATTTATTAGTATACTCTTCTATTAAACAATCCAAGACACCTACATATTCATAGAATATTTTATTTTCACAGTTCTGCTCATTTAACATTTTAGCTAGCTCCGGGAAGTGTTGTGCAGATATTTCCGATCGACAAAGCAATGTTTTGAAAAATGATAATTTTTTTCTAAGCGCTTGGATCTTTTGCCACATTTCATAAATATACCTCGTTTCACCTTGCAGGCAAATATTTAAATTGTTTTGTTTTGTCATCATATCAGACAAAAATGCAAGGTTTCTGAGAAATACTTCATCTGATAGATCACATTGTTTTCCTTGTTCTTTATAAAAGTTTAAGATTTGTCGTCGTAAAGACAAAACTTTTATCAAAACCTGACCTGTTGATAGCCAGCGAACCTTGCAGTAGTATGGCAGGTCAACACTATACGTTTCCTCATCTAAAGAGAGCATCTGCCGAAATTCACGATGACGCATTCTATTTACGCGAATATAGTTGACAATGGGAATGGTTCTATCCAGAGTGTCTTGCAAAATGGTAGATTTTGCGCAAAGATTTTGCTGATGCAAAATGTAGTGAAATGATATCAATTTTTTTAAGTTTTCCTTTTTTAACAAAGCAACGAATCCTTCTTTTTTGCCTCTTATGGAAGGTGCGCCATCGGTGCAGACACTGACTAAATTACTGACATTCAATTGTAATTTATTACATACTTCTTTGAAGTTTTCGAAAATATCGGCTCCACGAGTTCTTCCAGTTAGTGTACCCAACGCAAGTAGTTCTTCGTAACATTGAAAATCTTTAGTTGTAGCACGAATAAAATATAAAACTTGTGCCGAATCTGTTTTATCAGTGCTTTCATCTAAAGCAATTGAAAAATAAACATCTTCATTTTGTATAATTCCATGAAGTTGCTCTGTTACATTTTGCGCTAATTCGTGCTGTCGATCCGTTACAGTTCTTCTTGAAAGAGGTAATTGTTTGTATTTGTCGACATTTCTTGGATCTAACATACTCACTGCTTCAACAATACATTCTTTAATTATTTCAATGTCACTAAATGGTTTGCACCTTTTTCCAAGTATATGTGCTATTTTATACGTAACAGCAACTGCAGCGGAATTTTGATTTACAAAGGCACTAAAAGATGCCTGCTGATGATGCTTCTCATTTTTCAACTTTTGAAGTGCAGCTTTTCGTGATTCACCTTCTGAAGCGAAATATTTATGTTCTTTATGAGTCAAATAGTGTTTATTTGCATTCGCTTTTTTTAAAGTATTTAAAACTGTATTGCACAACAAACACATCATTTTATCTTTCTCAGCAGTAAAGAAAAAATTTAACTCCCATTCTACATTAAATGTTCTGTTTTCATCACCTAATTTTCTTCTCTTACTATTTGACATGATGGATAAAAAAACGAATATCAAATAATATCTTTAACAAAGTGTGTACTTTCTAGAAATACAATAAAACCGTGTACCTGTTATAAGCACGCACTGTTAACTACAGTTAGCTCAAGATCGCAACAGGGAAGCGTTGAGAGATGCGAGTCAGAGAAGCCAAAGCAAGGTGTGACACTCAAATGGGAGATCTGAAACCGAGTTTTGTTTACTACTTAGACAAGGTAGTTGGCGCTGCTAGCTGTGGGCCAGAGCCTCGCTCATGCGTGTTAGAGTCCGTTTCAGACTAGTATTCTGACGTCATGTTACAATATGACTGTCTTCGGGGCCAACCGCGGAGTGAGGTGCTGGGATGGAGCGGAGGAAAAATTCGGCGGTTCTTCGGGGGTCGACCGCGGTATACAGTTAAGTTTTTATCTCCTAGAATCTGGGTACGAAGGGTCCGAGACAGTGCGAGTGCTCGACATGTTGACGACGGCAATTCTTGCGGCCTATTATTTTCAATTTCGTCGCTGATGTTTCTTTCCCATTTGTGGAACAGTCTGAACTGCTCGTTCGTGCTGGAGTTTCTATTTTGCTTTAGAAAAGATGGAAATATGGAAGGTCGTCATCAACTGAGGTCTGCCTTGGTCTTTTGTCTCCAGTTTCGTCCTCTTTCTCTTATCTTCAGTGGAACTTCGAAATCGGGAAGTTGATTGAGTTAAAATGCTGCTTGACTGTGGTCACTGTTGGAACTGTGAGAAGGTCCGGTTCCTGAAAAGGCTGAAGATTTGGCAGTTATTGTTTCGGAAATTTGTAACTGGTTCCAGGCAGCTTCCTGTGTCCTCGGATTTCGTAAGTGACTATATTTTCATTGGTGCTTTATTTTGATAATTAATCTTTTTAAATTTGGAAATGTTTAATACTAAAGCAAGAGCTGTCATGTTAGGCAGATAAAAAGTGAATATTTTTACTATATTTTTAGCTGAGAAGGTTTTTTTTTTTTAATTTAATGTTTAATAGTCAGACGTTAATTGAACCAATTTGGAGGAAGTGAATCCTTGTTTTAATGTTTAAGTGCTATGTTCAATATGATTTATTCTAAATTAGTTTTTGTAAATGAGTTTAATCTTCTGGATTTCCTGTTTAAAATGATTAAGAACTGTGACGTGTTTCACTATGATTTTTGTATTAATGGATTAATGTTAAATATGAGATTGATATGAAAAAAAAAAACTATGAGTAACTTTAAAAGATTTTGTAGGGGTAGTCTGGCCAGCTAGCTTAAATTATGATGTCTGGGAATTTTCAATAAATGTGTTTATTATCTTTAATATTGTATGTTTCTTTTGTGTATTAATTGTGGTCCACTGTAGGTCACCCATGTGATCCTTACGGAAACATGGTTATTTAACCGAACCTGGGTAATTATATTTGTAACGTAGAAAAGAATTAAAATTTATCTTTTACATTTTATCTCTTTAAACTGACTGCTTTTTGGTGCTGCGACAGGAAAAAAAAAAAAAAAAAAAAAAAACTAACTACTAAATTTTGTACATACATAATCAAACTTTTAAACTCTAAAAGACATCAAAGAAAGATATCCTCCCTGGTGTTTTGGTAGAATCACGATTAATTGACAAAAACAAAATTCGAAAATGCACTTCCACAACAAAATCTTTAACACGCTATCTCTCACTAAATTAAAACTAATTTATATCTCCAACCTGAAAACACATAAATTTTAAATACAAAATCTAGAGATAGCCTTAAACACTTAACACTTCAAATAACACCCAGATCTCCTTAAAACACCAGGGAAAGATACAATCTCCCTATTAAGAAGTCTACTCTACAAATCAAAAGAAATTCAGTAAACGGATCGTATAGTCATCAACACTAAAACTGATTTTTTTTCTACTACCGCAATATAATTACCCAGGTTCGGTTAAATAACCATGTTTCCGTAAGGATCACATGGGTGACCTACAGAAGACCACAATTAATACACAAAAGAAAGATACAATATTAAAGATAATAAACACATTTATTGAAAATTCCCAGACATCATAATTTAAGCTAGCTGGCCAGACTACCCCTACAAAATCTTTTAAAGTTACTCATAGTTTTTTTTCATATCAATCTCATATTTAACATTAATCCATTAATACAAAAATCATAGTGAAACACGTCACAGTTCTTAATCATTTTAAACAGGAACTCAAGAAGATTAAACTCATTAAAAAAACTAATTTAGAATAAATCATATTGAACATAGCACTTAAACATTAAAACAAGGATTCACTTCCTCCAAATTGGTTCAATTAACGTCTGACTATTAAACATTAAATAAAAAAAAAACTTCTCAGCTAAAAATATAGTAAAAATATTCAATTTTTATCTGTCTAACATGACAACTCTTGCTTTAGTATTAAACATTTCCAAATTCAAAAAGATTAATTATCAAAATAAAGCACCAATGAAAATATAAAGTCACTCACGAAATCCGAGGACACAGGAAGCTGCCCGGAACCAGTTACAAATCCCCGAAACACTAACTGCCAAATCTTCAGCCTTTTCAGGAACCGGACCTTCTCACAGTTCCAACAGTGACCACAGTCAAGCAGCATTTTAACTCAATCAACTTCCCGATTTCGAAGTTCCACTGAAGATAAGAGAAAGAGGACGAAACTGGAGACAAAAGACCAAGGCAGACCTCAGTTGATGACGACCTTCCATATTTCCATCTTTTCTAAAGCAAAATAGAAACTCCAGCACGAACGAGCAGTTCAGACTGTTCCACAAATGGGAAAGAAACATCAGCGACGAAATTGAAAATAATAGGCCGCAAGAATTGCCGCCGTCAACATGTCGAGCACCCGCACTGTCTCGGACCCTCCGTACCCCGATTCTCGAGATAAAAACTTAACTGTATACCGCGGTCGACCCCCGAAGAACCGCCGCGTTTTTCCTCCGCTCCATCCCAGCACCTCACTCCGCGGCTGGCCCCGTAGGGGCCGCCGTCAAAGTAGCAAACCCGCTAAGGCTAAAAAAAAATCTGCTAAAAGTCTTCTCTAAAATCGCTTTTTTTCAAGTCCAAAAGATCGATCCTTTTTCCGTGCAACGGCTTAAGAAACCTCGGCAGACGCTCACCAAGAAACGCCTAAAAATCACTATTGGTTCAAACAACACTAAAATTAAAAATTTAACCAATCTTATGGAAACTTAGACTCCCTTTCGCCAACTAGAAGAAAGGTCATAAATCGCCACTGAAATTCTATGAAGTACAGAACTTTCTACAAGAAGACAGACCCTTTCTTTCCCACGCAACAGAAGAATGTTTCCAACCTATAACTCTGGCAAAAAATCGCCGCCCCTTAGAACTATTCGACTCTGAAAGAGCAAAACACGTGTTTTCAACCCCCACGGAAAAGGGGAAACTGAAGCTGGACAGTGACCTCTAACCTCCAAAGAAACCTACTCGTGAGAAAGGGAAATACAACCGCGCCCTTTTAACTGTAACACATATTCTGCCAAACTTAAGGTAGCTTTGCCGTAAAGTTTAACAATATTAAATATTATACATTAATTTTAAATCAGAACAATACAAATTCATTAAACACAGTAAAATAATATGCAATAATTATACACAACAAAAAATACATAAGAATTTTCCATAACATAAATGAAGGCGTTATCTTTGTTTTTGCGAACTTGGTCTCTCTAGATTGGCAACTGCTATTCTGCTGTTTCAAATTTATTCGAATATGTTCGCCATGTTATTTAAACATTATGCTTAACCGCACTTAAACAGCTTTTAAATTGTTCATAATTCTACAAATATTGCTTGCAGACATCCTAAAGACATGAAAACCTTAATCGGAAGATGAAAACTACATAATTCAATCATTTTTAAAGCAAAAAATTCACAATTTAAAACATATAAGAGTAAAGGAACTGAGATCACTGAGCCGGGTAACTGTTTGGATATATATATATATATATCTACGTTTGGCGCGGCCGATTGCAACCAAAATACGAGGTGCAGATCTACATGTTATAGCAGTCCCCATATACAAAATTTCAACGTTCTGAGGCTACTCTTTTTTGAGTTATGCGAAATACGTACGTACGTACGTATATACGTTCATACAGAGGCCACGAAAAATTCTCTTCAGACTTCATTTTAAAGCAGTTTTATAATTTTGTTGGAGGAAAACAGTCTTTTATTCTGTTCTTACGTACAGATATTACGCAAAAACATCGTTTGCATTCGATAGCGGTCAAAATGGTTATTTTCGTTGAAATATGCTGCCTGAAACTTTTCGCGATTACAATACGTCCTTTTTATTTCGTACAAGGAAGTAAAAAGCGCACTCTAATATCTTCTGATAACTTAAACACTCTGATCATTTGGACGATATCAACGTATTGTCATATAGAGATATCTCTCTCTTTAATTTGCTGAGCAATGCCATTCTAGATTATTGTACTGACAGTCATACAGTATGTATGACTGTCAGTACCAGGCATAACGATGAATTTGCAGAACTTTAATTTTGAAAAAGAAAACGTTTAATAGTTTAATGTTCAATTCGTTTCGGAAAATTGATTGAAGAGTGTATTAATTCTTCCAATGATAGTTCTGAGAAAAGGCATTTTTACATTTTGCAAAGTGTAAAAAATTCATAAAGCTTAGAAAATACATATGCGTAGAAACGGGAAATAAAGACGAATTTCTGCTTGGTCATAACGCCAATGATTTATGTATGCAGGCGTCTCTAAAAGCTACAGCAACAGTACTCTGTAAAAGCAATAGCTCTTTACCGAGAGCTGTTTTGCCCGTTAGGGTAACTATGAACATTGAAAAAGAATACGAGACCGAAGTAGTGGATCCACAAAAGTATTTAAGAATAACAAAACGTTTACTTCAGGCATCAGGATAAATTTTTCTGTCATATCATACACAGTTAATTTAAAGATAATAGTTAAAGAAACATAATGTACAGGAAAATAAAAGTATTGACAGAAAGTCTCAGTTTTGGAATACGTACTGTTACCCTTTTTCTCATATCTTACCTTTTTTGGGTTTGATTTCACCTGTGTGTTTTACGTATTTAAAAAAAAAAACAACAACTTATAACCGACTTGTCATTGCTGACAGAGATCTATGCTTATCTATGCTGAACCAATGTACTGAAAATTCAACATCTCATCATCAGCTGAAAGTATTGCTTTCAAAGTATTACGGGAGGCTACCGATATAAATTGTGCATCAAATGAGCGCATATCAGATACTCGTCACTTATTGAAAAAAGATGAGAACCGCAGGATTTACGAATCCTGCTGATAACCAATGAGGGAAATATCTGGATGGAAGCCATATATGTGTTTAACACTAATTGCCGGCAAATGATCTTTGCTTTTAATTATCAGTACCTGAACCAATGGTGCTGAAAATTTAGCAGCTCAGTATCATTTGAAAGTATTGCTTTGAAGATATTGTGGAAGGCTTCCGAAATAAATTGTGCACCAAATGAGCGTACATCAGATACTCATCATTTATAGAAAAACGTTGAGACAGGATTAACGAATCGTAAGATATTGATAATAAATCAATGAAAATTCTGAATGGAAGCCATGTCATTAGAACTCATAAATTAACTGATTAGAGCAAAGCACATGAGGACTATCCGATTAAGAGGTAAGATGCATGGAAGTATTTTGAAAGAAACTGACTGGTGTCCATATAATTGGTGGGAAATTCTTAAAAAACTAATGCCACTAGCCCGTTCGTCAAGATTCGACCTCATGTGGAACAACTAGGGATCAGCAGGCCTACCAACTTGGCTATCGGTGCTGCATATGGAGATAAAAATGCATACATATTCAAAATGAATACATATCAGGCATAGACAAAAAGCAAACCCTGCTGCCATCTAGTGGAAAGAATTGTAAATAATATTGGTTAGAAAACAAACTTAAGAAAGTAGGAAAAATTCAATAAAAACATAGAAATATATGTATAACGTATATTATATGTAGATATCTCAGTATCAGGACTTAAAACTTTAAAGTGGGATAAATGATCGGAATTATGTAGCAATATTATGTTGCAAATGACATGTGTATGCGGTAATATGCACAAAAAACAACATAAATAAAAGGATACCACGAACATAAACATGCACTTTAATAATAAACATGCATAAATATGCATTCACTAAAGCAACAAACGTCAAAGAATGTGGTTTGAGATGTCCTCTCAAATCTGTAATGCATATCGGCTAACACCGATTCATTTAAAAGAGCTATCGTATTACCTATGCTTAACGTTTAGTTTATTTGAGTATGCACAGCACACGAGTGCTATCTTCCTAAGGGGAGGGATACCTTTGTGAAAGATTTTCTGAGGAAACTTGGACTGGATCTATGTTACATATTGGTAAAACTACGGAAAGGCCAATGGACCTAGTCCGATTACCTGTATTTGCAGCAACCTCTGTCATCGTGTGTAAAGTGAAGATTCTTCGGCAGAACGATCGGACCAACGCCATCTATCGTGTTAGGTAAGCATTTCCGACCTTGTAATGCTGTGCGGTGAAAAATATTCTGAAATATTAACTATAAAAATATTTGTTTACATGTATATTGTACATTGTATCATGGTTGTTTAATTCAGTTTAGTTTGATTGTTATCTGTCCTCTACCTTAAAATGGAAGACTTAGAGACTCAATTAATATTAACCATTCTACACATCTGTATTCAGGTGTTGAAACGTCCGAAGTTTTAAGAGTTATCTCAAATAGTATCAGTCATCCTCAGCATAGACCAGAGGTAATGAGCATCATTGTCTTTGGACAGATCATCCATTGTAATCATACTTTTACTTTGTTATGTCCTGGAGCTCTTTTTAGTTGAAATTAAATAGTTTTAACTCTAGGAAGTATGGAAGCAGTCCAATTTCCACTTATTTAAAGAGTCCTTTGTAAATGAGAAGGCTAAGATCTTTCTAATTTTCTTCTCTTCACCAAAGTAATCTTCTCTCTCTGGGTTTCATAATTTTCGTACGTAAAGAAGTATACATCTCTTCATTAGTAACATGGTATTAAAAGAATATTAAGTTATCCAGTTCTTTTCGTTTTGTATCTGTTTATGCATAGATCCTTTTTCTTTTTTTCGTATTTTTGCGTTGCTAAAACAACTCCCTTATTTAAAAATTTCCCTTATTTATAAATTTAACTCCCTGCTGATTTCAAATCTGTGTGCTTTTCAGAATGCTAATCTGCTTAAGTTATTCCGGACTTTCGTTATGTGAGCATCACAGTAATTTATTTCAGAAAGGTTACTCAACAAAATAAATGTTTAGCTATCGTCGTTGACACGTGGTTTCAATTTAAAAAATGAATCAAATCAAACAGACTTTGAAACTCAGTAAACTTTTGTCAATTTATACCTCACATTAAAATACTGGAAAACATTTGTAGAGACATTAGGTTATTTCGACGCAGAAGAGATGAAAAATGAGCAATGCTCTCGCCGAGACTCGAACCACGGACGGAGGAGAAGGGAGTCTGCCGGCGAGCTTACGGTTGCCCAACCGTGGTAAGGATGCCAGGTTTGGCGCAAATTCGGCCATTTTGCGATATGTCATAGATGGAGCGGAAACATTCTAGAATGTATTTTTTGCGGTTTTCTCGAGAATATTCTCGAGAATATTCTCGAAGATAGGTTAAAGCTAAATATTGCCTGCCTGCGCAGGGAGAAAGTAGTGTACTGAGTTTAGAGATTAGCTTGAGGGGCATCGACCGAGTTGGGAGCTGCGCTTTAGTGCTTTGCCGTGAAGCTGTCTTCACCGTTATAGACTGAAGGCTGTGTTGCACATTGTTTCAGCGTCTTTGTCGTATTTTTTCGACGAGTGTAAACGTATCTTTGGAGCTGTCTGTGAAATAGTGCTTGCTGGCGAATAAATTGTGCTTTGATTTTTCATCAAGTGAAATCGTTAATTACTCGAAATCCACGAACCCGTAAAACGCAACAATATAATAACTTTCTATTGTTATTATAATGGAAGAAGAATGTATTTCTTCCACAAAAAAGGAAAAGTACTAGATATATTTCGCTAATGTTTTATTTGAACATTAGCAAATAAAACATTATATTAGCATTATGTTGTTAATTAGTTTCCTTATTTATTGAAAATCACTAGCTATTTCATTAGTATGATAACGTATGATAATTTGATAAACTTCCATTTTTATTGATGGTATTAAATAACAGCTTGTTTCTCTTCGAAAATCTTTTACGAAGGCTGACAATTTCAGTTTTAAAAACGTCTGAATACTTAATAATGGTAAACTTAAATTTTTCCATATTTAAGTAACGCAAACTATTATAATTGTTTTGTAGTTATACATATTTGTTTATATGTATAATTTTTCCTGAATTTAGACAGAATCACGTACCTGTGTAATACACCAATTCGCGTGATCTTATTACATATAATTTCATGAAAATTACACGGACAAATCTAGGTATAAATAAATGCCAATATGCACTTTTATCCACTAGCATATTTATTTACCATTGCGTACTCGTGAGTTTCATCACATATTAGTGGTCTGCGTATGAAACGCATGGTTTCATTTATAAGTGTATTTGTTTCCATAAATATGCTGAAAAAGGTTTATGACAATTTGAAAATTTGTAGGCCAACACAAGCTACAGAAATATAGAAAAATATTAAATATTTCGCACATGATAAATGAGCGACGTGTATTAATTTTTTGCAGAACTTTAACGAATTTTTGATTAACAAACTCGAAGATATCAAAGCAAGCTTTGGCAAGACTGTACGGAAAAAACATATTTTTATCTTCAGCGCACGCCTGTCTATCGGAGAATTTATGTGGTTTAAATGCGAAGAACATGATATTTAACAAATAAAGGTAACACACAAAACTTTAAAAGCAGCTCCGGTTCATATTGAAAATCAGAGTCTGAAATGTTGGGTATTGAGAAAACAACAATATGTTATACTTCTGATTTACTTTCCTAATATCTTATATCACCGCAAAAATAATGTATTTAAAAACAGTAAGACATAAACAATAGTTTTGTTATAAAGAAGGAAAAGAGTTACACTTCAAATCCGAACAGGGAAAATAATAAAGAAAAGAAAATATGTCAATACTGAAAATTCCGATGCAAGCCTGTGTACAGAAGTAGATTTCTCAGAGAAGTGCACGGTATCATAAAGAACTAGAGTGGCTGCAGTTATTTATAGTTTTGGAGAAGACGCAGCAAAATAATTTTTCTTGAAGTTTTTGGAAACTTTGACGCACCAGATCGAAATGAGAGTCGTTGCGTCATCGTTAATGCAACCAATCAGAAGTCTACGCGGTATTCCTGCTTCTGACGCCAGTCTAGAAATTTCCCTTGAAGGCAAAATGTCTTTGCGTTTAAGTAAAAAGTGACATTTACTTTCAACTGTGAACTAAGATACAAGAAATTAATTGAAATATCAATAAAAAGGAAATCAGATTGGATTTCGAACTAAAAATGCAGTTAATAAATTTCAGTATTTGTGCTAACGATTCTTTCCTTGCTGAAACTTTTAAATCTGGTAATTAAAAGCAAATGAAAGAGATTTAGCTTCTAGTTTGTTACTTATTGCGATGGGAATAAGTCAGTCACTGTTAATCGTTTTAGATGTCCGAATTATGTTCGCATGCGAAAATTATGAAATCCCTAAAACTCTGAAATAATTAATAACCTTTTGATGTGCCGCTCAGCACAGTGGTTAGCAGACGATGGCCTATGAAATTTATGGATGAGGACAACGAATCAATATTTCTGTAAAAGTGATGTTTTTCCTATCGTGGCGGTGTTTAAAATCGGTCAATGCAAAGAAATAAAACTGATTAAAGTTCAAAATTTGTACTTTTAAATAATAATATTACATTAATAAAAAAACGGTTAATCAAACATAAAAATATAAGAATGTATCCATGAAATTTTAACATGGAAGATTGCAGAGTAATATAAAAATTGCGAAATGTGTGATTATTCAGGGAAACAGGAATTAGTAACAGATCTTCGATTTGGTTTTTCTTGCAAAATAGTTCCAAAGCTACAGACTAAGCTTTGATTCTAAGAAAATAAGTTAACGGTAAATATATTTATACAAAGATTTGTAAATAAGTAGAATAATTTAACATGATCCTACAATCTGTGTCTTTAAATAGCTAAACAGCGCGTTACCTTAAAGTTTTTTTGCCAGTATATAAAACGAGTTGCTAAATGAATAAAAACAGTAAAAAATAAAATTTATAACAGCTTCAAGATTTTATAGTATGCCCAAAGGGGTGTTTTTTCCCTTTACACACACATTTATGTTTCGCGAGCATTTGGGATAACACTCCTTTGTGACACAAATATTTAAAAAAAATATAGAAGAATTTCCGACAGAGATTTAGAATTGCCGATAGTACTCCTCGCTTTCAAATCTTTCAGTTTTTTTTTGGTCAAAAACTTTTTAAATAAACTTTTGCAAAATATGAAATAGATAGCAAATCAGATTCAAAATTCAAGATGCGGGCTTCTAGGTGCCCATATTCGGATGGAGGACTAAATTATTGAAAGTTTGATGGCTTTAGGTACCGTTGCTTTTCCACAATGCGAGAAACATACGTATATTCATGCAGATTCTTCATTATTTAATTTCTTTAAATACAATACGTGGCAACAATTTGAAACGTGATTCAACGATTTTAGTGATTCGAAGCGAAATGCGATTTCGAGACTAACATCCCTGCTGCGTTAACGCATCTTTGGGCTAATAAACCTACAATCAATGAATATATGAAAATATTGCAAGGATTTTTTGAAGCAAGGTTTATCAGAAATCACCTATGTAGTTACCAAAATTCGAACCACGAATATTCAATTTCTAGCTGGACATACTTAACCGAAAGCGCCACGGATCAATGCATCGTAAAGCACTGCATCATACGTAAAGGCAAAGAGAAAATTCGGTATCATTAAAGTTGTAGCTGGAAATTTTCGTGCAAAATTAAAACCCTTCTGATATTTCTAGTAAGCAGTGCCACCTGTAAAATAGATCAATAAAATCTGAGCTTTAAAATATGCATTATCTTGTAATTTTAACAAGGTATGAATTTAGCATCGGATCAACTGAACTTTTACTTGCTCTGAATTAAAGATCATCCCTTCCCTTGTTAAAAAGAATATTAAACGCCATAGTGAGCTTTTTTTTTTATAAGCTAATAAAGAAGACGGAGAAAGTCTAGAAATTTCTTCATTACTAATTCAGAAGTCAAACAAAAAAATCAGCGTTATATTTAAATAATTATATATAAGCGTTGTATATAAATTTTGAAAATATAACGCTGATTTTTGTTTGAGTTCTGAATTAGTATTTATTCGGCGTGTTATTGTGTCTTAATTTCTTCATTAGTTTTACTAATTGTAACAGAATTTACACCTTAAAGTATCAGAAGTGGACCTTAGGAAATAGTAAACAGTAAGTATTTCCTTAAGAGCACTGAATTGTGTTGCTGATGTTGCTATATCTCGAAACAGTGCATTTCTCTTTCTGTCAGAATTACAAAATAGGCAGTGAAAATTTACAAATTTTTTTGCAGAAATTTCAATACAATGATTACATGCATAATTTGAAAGTAAATTACATAATGTTTAAAAAAGAGGAAGATTTTTATAGATTTTCAATAATAAGAAACAAATATACATAAAATTATTCATGGAATTTTTTAATAGTACTAATAGAAG
This sequence comes from Stegodyphus dumicola, assembly GCF_044657685.1. Taxonomy (NCBI): domain Eukaryota; kingdom Metazoa; phylum Arthropoda; class Arachnida; order Araneae; family Eresidae; genus Stegodyphus; species Stegodyphus dumicola. The sequence continues at coordinate 182,952,653 of NC_140768.1, forward strand.
AGGATATTAATTTAGAAGTCAAACAACAAAAATCAGCGTTATATTTTCAAATTTTCACAGGACTAGTTTCGATGGTTTTACCGAACCATCATCCTCAGCTGCAAAAGCGCAAATGGACGAGATAAGATATTATGATTAGATAAGATAAGAAATCCTGGACAGGAGATAAGCTACTGGCGCCATCTGTTGATGAAACCAAAACTAAAACATTATTTCTTTAAAGGCTGATGGCAAAGATGGATTGACAAAGGATGGATTGGCAAAGAGGATATACAAAGTTGTCGGAAAAGCAAACCTTTTTATGTCCAACTCAGAATGCCGATATGCTCCAAATGTAGAGAACAATATCAATATTCGTAACGGAAAAACTCAAGATAAATGTTTTGTCCTTTCAAATTTGCTGAAGCCTGAAATTTGGTTTTGTTTTTACAATATCAAGATTATTTTGTTTTCTTTTTCAAATTGTTAACTGACTAGATACCTCGTGAGATCAGTAGTTTATTATTTTAGCAGGAAATTTGAAGTTTCAATCCTACTTTTGCTGATAATCACATCCCAGAATTTCCAATTGCTCGATGGATTTGCTGATTGCTACACAATAAAATAAAGTGGAATAAATGGTTTTAGTTCCTCATAACATGCAGGCCGATGCATACCTCGAACACAGCTGAATACCTAGCCATTCACAGCATCGTTTTTGAATTACGAAATAGGAATATTTCTTTTCGGAAATCTCAAAAGATATATCCTTCAATCCACAGCTTGTTTCAAACAGGTTACCTGTTGAGGATGAGGATTGGCGCTTAGTCCTTAATGTAAGTGCAGCTTAGAGAATTTATTTCGCCACACGATGTTAATATATAGTGTGTGTACAGGACGGGACAGTTAAATCTAGTATGTATGGAGTAGAAATTCCATTCGGAAACAAACTGCAACTTTCTCCTTCTCACGGTGCTCAGGAAAAAAGAGGATATCCTTTTTTCTTTAGTTTTTGTCCGCCCCTTCCTGAGTTTTGTTTTCTTAAAATTTTAGGATTACATTGTTCTATCTTTTAAAATATTGAATGAATGTCTAATAATCTAAACTCCATTATCTTTAACATCTTTAATATCTCTTACCTATAATAAAATGGTTAATAACTGTAGGTCTAAAATATTTTCTTTAAAATGTTTACTTTACTTCTTTATCTGCAATAAAGTGTTGAAAATTTTAGGAACCGTAATTTCATGTATGATAAAATAATAGAATTAGCTAGTATTTCTAAATGAAGCACTTAATGTCTAGAAGCTCAGTTTAAAATGTTCTGTCTGACTATTTTTGTTTTAAAAAGGCTAATACTTTACGGACTTTGGATTTTTTGTTGTTCTTGTTTATCTTTAAAGAAATGTGGCTGTCAGAAAGTTTGCCGCTTTTTACGCTTCTCATGCTTCAAGAAAATAATTTCTTACCCTAAATGTTTCCTAATTACTTTCTCTAACTCATAATTCATTAACCCGTAACAGGGGACGTGCGGTCTGACGGACCGCACCACATGTTCCTCTCATCACCCCTATTCCATGCTTTGTCCAATTGAATGGATTCTTCCCCTAGCTTCACGTTTCGTGACCTTCTTTCTGACCCCTTCTTATCGGAATGCTTTGGCAAGTGTATCCGTTGAAATTCTTCTAGAACGGTCTGTGAGACCTCACCTCCCTCTCAGTGTTACAATGTTCGGCAGTAGTGAACACATGGCTCTGAAATTAGGTCCGCGGAGATTCAATTATCCTTCTGATCCGCGTTATTCAGAAGAACTGAAAAGAATTCTAGACGAAGTTGGAAGTGATTTTAGTGAAGGAGATGACTGTGAAGAAAATTTCTGCGAAAGTGCCCACTCAACAGACTCTGAATTTTTTGCAGAGAGCAATGATTTCTCTGATCTAGAAACAACTAATTCCGTAAAATACTACTATGGAAAAAATCGGTTCAAATGGTCATCCGTTGAACCAAATTGAAAAGTTAGAAGGCTAGCTCACAATATCGTAAGACTTCCTGGACTAAGACCTTACGGAAAAATTGATAATTCAGATCCAAAAAAATGTATGGCAACTTTTTACTGACGAACTTTTAAGCATAATTGTGAAATGGACAAATCTAAAAATTGAAAGAAAAATAAAAAATATATGTGGTCCGATTAAAGGTGAAATTGACAACACCTGTGTTGATGACCTGAGAGCTCTTTTGGGTTTACTTATTTACACATCAATCTTCAAATCAATCATGAATATACTGAATGTTTATTTGCCACGGATGGAACTGGACGCGATATTTTTCGTGCACTTATGTCAATGAAACGTTTTAAATTTTTACTTTCAAATTTGCGATTTGATAACCCATATGATAGGGAAGAACGAAAGAAATCTGATCGGCAGCACTTATTTCTGAAGTGATGAATTTATTCATTTATAACTCAAAGAAAGCGTACACATTAGGCACTTGCTTCTGCATTGATGAAATGCTTGTTGGATTCAGAGGAAAGTGTCGCTTTAAAATGTATACGCCTCAAAAGCCTGTGAAATATGGATTAAAAGTTATGTGTTTGACTGATGCCTGGAATAATTATGCTTACAATGCATATCTTTATTGTTGAAAAGACCCTGATGGAATTAGCGTAGAAGAGAGTTGGAACAAATTCAGCAAACCAAGTCAAGCTGTTATGCGTTTGAGCAAACCAATTTATAATACGAACAGGAATGAAACAGCAGACTATTGGTTTTCTTCCATAGAACTTACCACAGAATTGTTGAAAAATGGACTGACATACGTTGGAACTGTTAAAAAAAATAAAAAAATTCCCAAAGATTTTCTTCCATGTAAGTCAAGAAAAGAGAATTCAACATTGTATGGATTTACTAAGAAAATAACCTTGATTTCATTTGTTCCAAAGAAAAGGCGAGCAGTGCTTTTAATGTCATCATTGCATCATTCGATAGAAACAGACTCGGAAACACAGAAACTTGAAATAATTGCTTTTTATAACAGAACCGAAGGTGGTGTTAATGCTTTAGATGAAAAATTTTCTGTCCATTGCTGTAGTAGGAGAACAACCCGTTGGCCTATGGCTCTTTTCTACCGGTTAGTAGATATGAGTATAGTAAACGAATACATTTTGCACCAAGGTTATAACCAAAACCCTAATATGACCAGAAAGGTGTTTTTGAAAGAATTAGCGAGAGAATTAGTCCAACCACTATTACACACGAGAGTGAAAAATCGAAGAATAAATCGAGAATTTCGCCTGACGATAAAGCGGATTTTAGGAAAAGAAGCTGAGTCTAAAGATGTGGAGCAGTGCACAAAAGAAGCAAAATTAAAATCAAGGAAAACATGTCATCTGTACCCCCCAAGCAAGAAAAGAAAGACAGCATATTTTTGTTTATCTTGCCAAGACCCTGTATGTTTGGAATGCACGCAAAAGTTATGCAATGAATGTGCTAAAGAAGACGAAACCTAAATTGTTTACTATCAGAAAATCAGTGAGATACTGATATTTCAGGTACTGTCAAAATTTTTTTGTATAGTGCTATATACAATTTTCTCCGGTTAAAATTTGCTTTAAATATTAAATAATATAGATAAAATAGTTAATTCAAAATAGATGCATTCTTATTTTTAGTTTTATAGAATTTAGTGCAGCATATGATTTTCATCGAAAAATTTAAGGCTATGGGGAAAATTTCTGGGAAAAATTTAATTTCACTTTAAAGTGTAAATCATATTTTCTTTTCGGAGTAAAATGTTCAAAGAATATCTAAGTGAAATATCATGATGATATTTTAATTAGACGATTTTTAAAAATTTATTATAATGCGCGGTCTCTGAGACCGCACGTCCCCTGTTATGTTCAACTTTTTCACCTCCCCTGTTACGGGTTAAAACAGAAATAGTTTCTATTGAAATAAAATAATTCCTTAGAACAGACATTACAGTAGGCTCGATAATGCTTGGGTTGAAGACCATAGTCATTTGAGTAATAATTCTTTTACGTTTTAGACTTCGTAAAAACTTGAACCTATTAGAAAATTGTTGCTGATTAAAAGCTGTAACAAAGTTATAAGTATTCTATTAACACGAATTTTGCATCTTAGTTTGTAACTTCTGTTTGCAGAAGGAAATGTATAACTAGGAGTACGCATATTAGACTGGTCTCAAATGGCAAAAAATAATGCTCTATGCATTACTAGCACTAGGTAATGGCACATTTTATGATAGTAAATGACAAAATAGACTAGTATCTACGAGTCAAAAAAAAACCTTGCATAACGTTCTACATTCGTTATTTGTAAAGGAAAGGAATATCTAAGCAACATAAAAATTTAGTGAACTACTGTTTAAAATAAGGAAAAGGAGAAAAAATGTGACATGATTTATTCTTAACTATGTTTATTTTTATTATCAATAAATTTAAAAAGCTTGTGTAAAAGTATCGAAGACTGCACTGAATAATTAGAGGAAGGTACCAAGTAAACAACAGTTTTGATACTTAACTTATAGAGTCTATCTCTTTTGTTCCACATAAACTAGAATAGACCCTATAATGACCTGGCGAGTTCTCGCACAGCGTGATTAAAAACTACTGACTCAGAGGAAGGGTAAAAATAACCCTTTATGTTTCCAACTAGTTAACAGAAAGGCACAGAGTTCGTGCGCTACAAAGACACGGTCAATTTCCGGTGGAAACTAAAACGTGGAATATAACACAAATTAAACCTGAAATAAATAGTGCAAGATCGCACTTAAGTTACGCCTAAGAGTAGGACTCACAGGAATCTAACCGGCGTGGTACTAACCTGATAAGGCCAAGATGCTTACTAGCGTAACCGCGAAATAACAACGAAACGTGCGCTTGGCTAGCGAAACACGCTCTGAATAAACTGAGATATTCACACGTTTAAACATCACATCACTTAACTTTAAATTTACATCCTGGCGAGAGAATGTGAGGGGAAGTTGAGAACAGGTATCAAACTTAAAATAAATTTGTTATGCAAAATAAGGAAAATCCTACAAACTTATGTTTATTTTTTCCACAAATTAATCAAAGCTCCGTTAATGTTACTTCTCTAAAAGCAACTGTTAGAATGATTATGGAAAAACACCTATATGACATTTTTTATCCATAAATAATATTTATTTACTGCAGATGGTTATTAAAATGCTCTTAATGCGATTTGTGTGAAACTACGGACAAAATATCTGTTATATTTATGATTAAAAAATAGGCACTGGTAACAAATAGAAGGAAAATATATACCGTAGTAACATCTGATGGCAGAAATATTTGCTGGATTGCCTTTGATCTTAGTGACGGCAGAATAGTAATGTGATACAGATACAATGAGATTTTAGATCTGTCCAAGGACTTCACATGAACACAAATTTAAATAAACATTTCCTACACCTTTGTCAATGGGACAAGATATTTTTGTAACACATCTTGTTTCAAAGATTTTCTGTTGGTCTTATATGTGGTTCGTACCAAGCTACGTCAATATAGAGATGTCAGTATCTTACAAACAGTTTTATGTAGAAGATTGTAAATGGGCAGAAGAATCAAGACACGTGAACAACTTTGCATTTTTGCGGATGTGTAGAGATCATGCATTTTTTCTGACTGATCTGACTCTGCGACACGGATCGGAGCCGCCTTGAGAATTTCAGTGCCATACATGTCAATTTTCATTTAAATAAAAGACGGTAATTTACGCAGTAGAATGTTTAACATGCGAGTTGGTAAATTATAATTAGCCAATGGGAAGTAACCCCATACTGTCTAGAACACTGAGAGATTCACTGGATCAATAACTGTTAAAACTTTTCATCAGCTCTATCATAACATCTATCGATATTTACTATCTGGACCGTTCAGTTAGGTTTAGATTGATCGGAGGCAATAAATAATTTTCATCATGCAATAACTGACTTCAGATGATTTCTAGCCTATTTCAGGCGCTGAAATCTCATTAATTCAGTGAGAAAAAGAATTTTTCCGATACTCGGGGTCTATGGACAGCTTTGGTGCATGGTTATCGCTTGCATCTGCTCTGCACTTTGCGTTATATGCGGCCTTGTGATCCGTTAATGCCGATGTTTTATTTCTAAGTGCCAGATGAGCAAGATCCGTTCTGTGGTAGTGTAGATCATTTGCGAGGACTGCTTCTGGGCTTCGTGTTTGCAATCGCAAATTTGATGCATCTTAGTCAAGAAAAAAATTCGCATAAAATGGGTTGCAGCTGATACCTTTTCACTACATAACTTGTCAAAAAGAATTCAGTACTGAATGCTACATGTATAAGTTTCTGCCATAAGCTCATAAGAAATCACCTCTCTATATCCAAAATCACTTCCAAATGATAGTGACTCATTACGCAAAAAACTTTTACTCCATGAAAATTGGTCAGTCAGTGTGATGAGATGGTGCAGGAAATGCAAAACACAGTTTCAGTTTCGCTAGTCAGTATCATCCAATAGCAACGAAATGAAATGCGTACTTCTCTTAAATATGTAATATGTCAGGACAATGTCTAATATTCTTCACACCTTTCAATATATTTCACGTATGCAGGAATATTTTCCTTTATCTTGTAGCGTCAGCACAGTCAAAGTCTTGACAGAGTCTCTTTAATAACCGCAGGTCACAAATACCTATCTTTTGAAGTAGCTTTATAAATCCAGCTACAAATTTATTTAATTTTTAATTGAATTTTAACATTCTATAGAAATTTTTGGCTAGGCTTAGCAGTAATAGAATGCTCCACCAATTGAGTACAAATGCTGAGAGTCATATAACAGGCAGAACAGCAACTCAGCTGGTGGTAAGGAAGTAGGTTATTTTGAAGCAGGAGTACATGAAAAATGAACAATACCCTCGCCGGGGTTCGAACCCTCGATCTCTGGAATAGGAGCCAATGTGCTACCGTTACATCACGAAGGTGTGTAGAAAGGAGGGAGAAAATACCTTGTTGTATACTCGCCCTTTTAAACGGCAACTGAGGATTAGGGGACCCTAGTCGCTAAATCCTGGCAGAGCAAAATCATTATCCATCACCTTTTTCGTTCGCGCGCCATTCTAGATTTATTAGGTTATTTTTGAAGGAGGATACAGGAAAAACGAGCAGTGCCCTCGCCGGGATTCGAACCTGGACCTCTCGAATACGCGCCCAGTGTGCTACCGTTACGCCACCAAAGCATGCAGAAAGGAGGGAGAAAATACCTTATAATCTGTTCGGTATTTATCAATTACATAATTCATTTATGTTGTTTTTCTTGTAATGAAGTACAACTTGTTTATTGAATTGATTCCTTTACTGAAAATAAATTCCTGTAGAAATGAATTCGTGTTGTTAATAGACTGGCTTTATTTAACTTCAGCTACATTATATTATTACCTTTACACATGGTATAAAAATAAATAATAAAATAACGCTTTGCGTAATTTTTGAAAAGATGAATTACCAGTTATTCAGTTGCAAGTTTCAAAGTCATAGAAATGAATTTCATTTTGTCAGTAAGAATTTTTCTGTCGTTTACTGTGCGATCGAAATCATTTTCGATATAACTGTCAGTAACATAAATATACCTGTCTCCTACATAACGTAAAATGCATTACATGTTATTGAAAGCATGACTGCAATTACTCTTACTCCAAGCTGTGATAAATTTATATTATTTTTCTAGCTGTAAAGAAGTTTAATGTTGATTTATAATGGAACTGACATTTTTTAAGTCGTTTTCTCAAATGATTTCGTTAGTTCATTACACTTAGATTAGTAGACTGACGTTGATATCATTAGTTCTTTCATCTATATATGTTCAAATTTTAAACATGTACTTATCGTATGCCCATTAAAATACATTTTATAAGAATAATTGATAAATGGAATCTCATTAGCTGAATTTAGCTGTTTGAGGATATTAATTGAATTCTGCATTTAATTTATAAGGTAATTTTTAATTTTTATCTTATAAATGCTGTAAACGTAAATGCAATAATGAAGAATTCTGTTTAGTTTTGTTTGAGCATTCTAGCATTTTTATAAAGGCTGTAATAATAATAAAAATATTTATTCTTAGCCTGCCTCGCCTCTCATTGGGCACTACAGGTCATTCGTTATTAATTAATTACAAAGCAAATTACATTTATAAATACAATTTGATGTTGGTTTTTCCAACTTGCATTGAATAGTTATATTAGTGAAAACAAGTTTGAATAGGAATTTGAATATATATATGAAAAAGTGAGTTAATTACATATTTATATAAGGCATGCTGCCTTTTACATATCGTCAGGTTTTAGCCTGGTATGACTTGAATGATGGTCTTGTTGTCATTGATGAAGCTGACAATCTGTCTTACTTCCTGGAGACCGTAGAAATCCGTTAGGTAACCTCTGAGACCTTTACTTTGGAATAGGGCGGTGTTGGCTGGAGATCTAAGCGACTTGGTGAGTGGGCATGAAGTGATGTAATGGACGGCATCTGCTGTGCTGGCGGGTGATCCACAACTGCACTTGACGTGTAAATGTAGAAACCTCTCTAAATATTGGGGGAACCTTCCATGATTGGAAAGGGCCTGAACCGTGTAGTGGTTCGAGTAAACTCTTGACAGCCTGACGATCGGGAAGATTGCGAAGGTGTATCTTCCGGTGTCCTCTTGTTCCCATCTTTCTTGCCATTGTGACATGAAACAATGTCTCTCGTGGAGATCGGAAGGGAGATATCTAAGTTTTGGCGAGATGTGGCTGCCTTTGCGAGAGTGTCTGCCCGTTCGTTCCCTCTTGTTCCTTGATGACCTCTTACACAGTGAAGGGTGACTTTCTTTGTATTACTCAGAGTAGAGACAAGCTCTTTTAGAGATTGAATATGCGCTGGAATCTTGCCTGTCTTATTCATACTCTGTAGGACGCTCATACTGTCTGTGTAGATTATAAAGGCTGTAACCTTAAATGCTCTTAATTAAATTCTGTTTAGTTTTGTTTGAGCAATCTAGCATTTTATCCGTGATTCAGAACGTTATAATGATGGCAACTCTAGCATAAGTGATAATACTGTAACTCAACACAAGTAAATAAATTATTATGGAGATTCTAGCACGTAAAGTGTAGCAAAATCCAAGCATGGCAAAAGAATATAGATTGCAATATATATGTACTGGGTGTACCGTAAATGTTGCAACAAATTTCTAGGGGAGGTAGGCACATCATAAGGATTAAAAATTGCATAGGAACCTATATCCGGAAATGTCAGAGGTAAGTGGTAGCATAGGTAGAAGATGGGAAAAGAAGCAAGAGTGATTAATTTTAAACATTTATTGGACATGAATAAAAATGGCTAGAATGTTACAACAGATGCTCGAAGTTTGCACCATCAGACGCCAAACATGCCTGATACCGACGGACCATTTGAATGTCGCGAACTATTTGATCTTTCTGGAGTAGGTTCTTCCCGATTTGCTTGACGATGTTCCACCAAATGTGAAGCGCATAGGTGATTCCGACATGATGAGGCCCCTGCTCATTTTGGACTGGACGTTCGTAGCCATTTGAACAGATCATTTCCGCATCTATGGATTGGGCGTGGTGGATCAATTTCTTGGCTCCCACGCTCACCGGATTTACCAAGCCTTGATTTCGTTTTGTGGAAAGCTATCAAAAGTGTCGTGTATCACGATCCTGTTGTGTCTGAAATGGATCTCGTTGCAAGACTCGCCTGCGCAGCTGCTACAATCAAAGACACTCTCGGTGTGTTTGAACATGTCCGGCAATAAATGGTCCGTTACTGTCAGGCATGTTTGGCGTCCGATGGTACAGACTTCGAGCATCTATTGTGACATTCAAGCTGTCGTACACCATTTGTATTCGTGTCCAATAAATGTTTCAAAGTAATCACTCTTGTTTCTTTTCCCATCTTTTACCTCTGCTACCATTTACCCTTGAAATTACCGTGCATGGGTTCCTATGCAATTCTTAATCTTTATGATATGCCCTACCTTCCCTAGAATTTTATTGCAACACTTACATACACACCGTATATATTAAAAATGATTTTTGAGCATTCGATTTCTGGCATTCATATTTATTATTATCAGTTGTAGATGAACTATTAAAAATAACAGAGTATGAAATTATATTTATACCAAATTGTATGAAATGATTAAAATTTTAATAAAGCAGTGCATATTTTGCTTTCTAATTTTGTCATTTTTATCTTACTATTGGACAGTATTATATGTTAGTCTCCATATTCAAATAAAGTTCGGATAAATTATTGAATACTATCCAAACAGATAAGTGTTTATTCATATGTTAATAACAGCTTAGATTTTATGTGAAGCTAAGTGCTAACTTGAGAATATAATCTTTTTTTTTCTTGACAATTCATTATGATTGATGTAATCAAACTTGCGTATAAGAATTTAAAAGATGAAACTATTGTTTAATTACAAAATATAAAAGCAAATAGAGTGCAGATTTTCCTGAAAACAATTTCAACGACATAAGAGGTGGGGAATAAATTCTATAAATATCATCTTTAACATCTTATAAGACCCCGTTAAGAAAAAGGATTATACGAGGGTTGGAACTTTAACAGTGGCAACTATTTATTTACAAGGAATACAAAAGTGACTCATGTCACCATGTTTTACAGTCCTTCAATATAGTCGCCAGCATTGTGTACAACCCGTTTCCAACGATGTGGAAGTCACAGAATACCTGTAGCAGCGCCTGTTTTGTTGATAGTTTGAATGGACCGGTCTACTGCCGAAAGAATCTCAGGAACAGTTTGGAAGCGAGTGCCACGAAGGGGTTCCTTCATCTTAGGAATTAAGTCATAGTCACAAGGGCTTAGATCTGGGGAGTATGGTGGATAGTAAAGCACTTCCCAGCCCCCATCGCTTGAACAAATCAGTCACAGCTTGCGCTGCATGCAGCCGAGCATTGTCATGCAAAATGATAGGAGCGTTCTGCAGAAAGTGTCGCCGTTTTTTTTCTCAAAGCTGGTCGGAGATTGTGCTCCAAAAATGAGCAGTAATACTGCGCAGTGACGGTCTGCTGTGGGGGAACTGTATGCGTTAGGATGACACCATCACAGTCGTACACAAGAATCACCAAAACTTTCACATTGCTGGGGTTCTGACGAAATTTCAAACGTCGTGGTGACCCGTGATGATGCCATTCGTTTGATTGGTGTTTCAGTTCTGGCTGGTACGATTGGGACCAAGTCCCATCCAGCGTAATGATACGGCGTAAAAAAGCATCTCCTTTGCACTCATAGCGCTCCAGGTGGGTTCGGGCAGCATCGTATCGAAGCCATTTCTGCATTTCCGTTAATTGATGTGGAACCCATCGTGAAGCAATTTTTCTCATGGACAGGTGTGCAGCACAGTCGTATGCGCTAATCCTGTTTGTCCGGCCAGCTGACGAATCGTTTGGCGGCGATCACTGTCCATTAGTGCGGCAACAGCTTGCACGTCTGCATCGCTGACATTCGGACGACCTGGCCGCAGCATGTCTGCCACGTTTTAGCGTCCTTTATTGAATGCTTTCACCCATCTTGCTACGGTTCTCTAAGGCAATGCAGATTCCCTGCAAGCCTCTTGAAGCCCTTGATGACACTGTCGTGCTGTACGACCTCTGGCACATTCAATTTTTATCCAACATTGTTGTTCTTGTTTTGAAAACATCCTGACAACACTTACTTTAGACCGCGAGCTAATACAAAGATCTGTTCTTCGCGTCATTCCGCATGCGCGTGACGTAGGCAGGACGAGTCGTTTTGCTGAGAGGTAAGGTAGGTACGTAGTTCACGTGTGGTATACGCGATATTCTTTGGTTTTGTTGCATAGCGTTTTTTCAGCTGTGTTGCCACTATTAAAGTTCCAACCCTCGTACTTATAAAACCAAATAAGAAAAATTCATTTGGTGTAAAGTCCGAAGACAGCCGCCTGAACGATGCTAAATCATTTCCCCCTTTCCAATGAATATAGTGCAAATAGTATCTCAATATAACAACGAGGTGAAACCTCTGATACCGCAATATGTAATTTTGTAAATTTTCTTTCATTTGAGGAAATATCCGTAAGAGCAACTATAGCATTTGAAGAAGTGCTAGATTCGTCCCAGCATTGTCAAAGAAAAGAAAACAAATGTTAGATTGATTTACTGAGACAAACTTGAAAATAGTTATCTGACGAAAGAGAGGGATATTTTCCTGTAGGAATCTAAGGGACGTTGGCTGGAATTCACTTTGCACATAAGAAAAATCACGAAAAATCCCCATGTAACCAGCTCATTCGATGCGATCTGAGCCGAGATCAAACTAGTAGCATTCATCAACCTTATCTGTTTGACTATTCGTGGGCAAGACTAAAAAAAGACGCACACGTCTTCGTCTGTACAATGCAGCATGATTTGCGTTTTAGTGAATCTCCTTTCTGTTCAATGAACATTAATATCTGATCGAACTTCGTGGACTTCATGAACTGTAGACCTTATAAACTTTATTTTTGATGCAATTTCAATTTCTTTCAATTTCAGGTTTTTATTCCTCTTTCATGTACATATGTTTCAAAATTTACACATGTAAATTATGTGCTGAAATATGAAAAATGTAAAAGAAGTTGGTTATTATCGTTTAAAAATAAATATACCTTGTTATTCATGGATCTAAAACGATGCCTGTTAACCATAATAAAGACCAGGTGTTACTATATCTCGTCAACTCAACTGAACTGCTCAACGAGAGTTTGACAATGTGTTATGTCCTATATCCATATATTTACAGTTTATCCTTGAGCACAAAAGAAATGCCGCTCCCTTACAATATTGATTGGACAACAATATACTCATATTCCAATTCGTTTTGCATGTGATTACAAAATTTGTATCTTAATATAATGATCTAGCTATAAATGCTGAAACAGCTGGCAATCGGTATGGTTTCAAGAGCAAGAAGAGAACAATCATTGCCGCAAAATCTTCCAAATAGTTATTTGCCAATATGCTACTTTGCAATATGCACTTTGCACAGTAATAAAGTACAAACACTTCAAATATTCTAAAACACAAAATGTTTTAAGGCGTAACTATTTTGAAAATGGATGACAAATTACTAATTCCTCGATTTGTCACAAGAAAAACAATGGAAGTTAAAAAAATATAAATAGCGCTTGATTAAAAATTTGGAAATCGAGTTTTTTCTATAATATTTATCTATATTTTCATTGCAATTCACAGAGTTGCTGCATAATAAAATGTGTTAATTTTAGCTGCTACAAATTTTATATATTGGCTAAAACTGATAAAGGGGTAATTCAACAAGAGGTTAAAATCATCAGAAAGTATAAATTGGGAAGATAGCATAGAAAAATTGCAAAAGTCCGCCTTACTATTTTACTAACTGACAGAGGTCAACCAAACTCAACTTACTTTTAGAACAGCTTTTCTTCTATATAATAGTCGTGAAATAATAACTTACTTTGAAATCAATGCTCACAGGTAGATGAAGAACTTTATAGAAAGAGAAAGAGCTTTAATAACAAACTACGTATGTCGAAATTACCAACTAATGTTTAGGACGCCGAACTTCAGCGAATGATCGAATTGACTTATTCGCCCAATTGACTTGGGCGAAAAACGTTCAGCTTTGTGCATAAGTCAGATGTATTAACAAAGCAATAAAAATTGTGTTAGACTAAGGATATCATAAACTGTGTGCTAAATTGCTTAAATCGGCAGTTGATAATAGATATGTAAGAAAGAAGTTTGAAGCTTACCAAGACGTATTTTTCAAATCATATAACAAAACGAAACAAAAGGACAAAACAAAAGTATCTTTATGATTTAGTTCAAGGAATGGCATTATCTCTTTTCTACAAGACTTAAAATATTATAGACTCAACAATCAGTACAGGTGTTCATGATAAATATTTTCTTTCTTTGGGGGTATCAAGAAATTTATTGTTCATGTTTTGGAGCATGATGATAATGTGACCAGCAAGTGCTATATTCAGGCACACCGAAAGATTGCGAAATCATTAAGAAGAAAAAAATAAACCAGAACTTGAACGCCATCCATATTCACCATAATAATGCCCCTCTTTATGTATCGTTTAAAATAAATTTATGTAATCAACAATTTAGACTGGTCAGTTATCTATCATACAGATCTGAATGTTGCATTTTCAGTTGAATTCAAGCTTCTTCCATCCAGTCAAGGGAAATATAAAAATGCAAAGGTTTCCTGAACGAAGTGAAATCTAAGTAAAGTTTTGTAAATAAATGTGTAAAATAGTTCAGGCCCTTATTTGTTTGATGGTACACATGCATAGCTTATAATGGAAACTGAGTTGCTTAATATCACGGTGTAAAGGCAGACTGACTGCAACAACAAGTGTAATTTGGATGCTCTGTGTCTATTAATAAATTCTTTCGAATGATTTTTGCATTACCTTTGGTACAACCCTCGTAAAATTTTAAGATCGAACGTTATGTGGCACGATTCATATTTTTGTTTTTTTTTTGTTTTTGTATTTATTTTAGTAAACAATGCGAATATTTTGATGTTGCACATTTTCCTCTTGCAGTGATTAAGCCAACTTTTGCTTTAACGAATTCTCTCATCCTTAGTACAGCACAATTCTAAAAAAATTCTGTAAACTGTCTGCGTTTTCTCCATTAAAGAGTCTCTCTTCGCTAACGTCGTTTGATATTTTTCATATTATGTTGTCTCTAAAATACCTTCTCTCAGCGTGATCTTTTTTGTTTAGTTTCCAGTAAATAAATTCAACTTTTGGTTTTACTGCGTTAATCCTATTTGAGTTTTAACAATAAGCAGCATTTGATGCATGAGTGTGGAAGTTCAAATAGACAGCCCTGATCTGTGTATGAATACACGTATACACAATAAAAATATTTATGAAATTCATTTATTTCGAAATAAAAGAAACAAGTGTCTTCTACTCCTGAACACTTCTAGAGTTCTTCTTCTTCTTAGTTCATAAACATTGACGTTGTCTTCGATTCAATAGCCGGCCGACCCCAATAAAATATGGGCGACTGTAGGAAAATATCGGAGATTCTAAAGTGTTACGCGGACAATCAATGCTACATCCGATATCTGTATTTGTAACTCCCCCAAAAGAGCGTCAGAAATTCTACTATGTATGCTAATTTCGTTATTGGGACTGTGGTGATATTGTCGGTTAGGATCACAAGCTGCACTTTTATACGAATTGCAGAGTCGGTTGTGTTCGACACAAATATCCAACTGTTCGATTGTTTGCCATTTATGCCCTCGGTAGGTTTTATCCCCATGGCCGCTCCAGTGCTTCCTGGTGGATTTGAGAGAGTTTGATTTAGATTGGCTTGATTCTGAGAACTTGATTGTGGCGTGAAATTATTTTTTTGAAAAGAAATATCCCTTTCTGGAAAACATTAATAGTTAAATGTTGTTATTAATATATTCTTTTGCAACCTGAGTCTGTTTATAATAATTATACTCATAAATTATAGTTCATAATTCAGTTCCAGTTTTGTTTTATTATGACTTTTAATAAATTGAGTTCAAAAGAAATTTTACATGGCTTAGCAGTTTTAATTCTGAGCGTGGAAAGTTGCTTTGAAAATGAAGTCAAACATTTTATTCGTATTCAAACATTGAAAGGCTGAAACTGAAGAGGACAAAAAAATTTCCAAGAGTCGAAAATTCCACATTCCCATTGAAGTTAACATTACATCTGAACTTCACACTTCGAAATGTATTTCAAATGATAAAACGTTTGAGCAGCCAAAACACAGTTGTTTAGCCCAAAGAGAAATCTCTGCATTTAGTAGAATAGTTATCAATCTTTGAGTTAGCACAAGTCAATTTTGATATCACAAGTTTTTATATCTTTTACTAGCAGAATTAGCTGTTTTTCCTAAAGGTTTTAGCTGCTTTTCCTAAAGGTTTCCTTCCTGCTTTTACATTCCTTCTATCAACGTCAAACTATTAAAGTCTTAAATTTTCCGTTAGACATGTCGTACGAACGTATGTCGATATTTTCAGGCACTCTCTGTCCAGTGTTTCCGTTTTTTCTTAATAAAAAAAAATAAGATTTAATCGTATTTGAGTTAGTGACTTCATTGACGTAGTTTTATCAGAAACATATTATTCAGGTTTCCCGTGCATTTATTCTTATTGCTATTTATTTATTCATTTAAGGACTTTTCAGGTACCTATTTTGAAGCGTCTATATTCCTGAAAGGTTTCTTACACACACACACACACACACACAAAAAAAAAAAAAAAAAAAAAAAAAAGATTCATGAGTGCAGGCTAAAACAATTATTCATTTCAAATAAAAGTATAAGGTATTTCTCCCACCTTCCTAGCGTGCCTTCGTGGTGTAGTGGTTCTCCGTCTTAACCTAATGTCTCTACGGTGGCGTCCGAACTAAAAGGATGTTGGATGAGGATTCACCACAATTAGGATTCGGCGACTGGGTCCTCTAAAAACCCCAGTCGCCCTTTAGAAGGGAGAGTATATAAGGTATTTCTCCCACCTTCTGGGTATGACTTCGTGGTGTAGGGATTCTGCACGCTGGGCCGGTATTCCAGACGTCCGTGGTTTGATTCCCGGCGAAGGCCTTGCTAATTTTTCATTCGTGCCTGCTTTCAAAAAATACCTAATGTCTCTACAAAAGAAAGGAAAATATCCTGGATCTAAAATATTAAACGAGATTTTTTGAATATAACTTGAATCTCTACATATAATAAAGTGTATATCTGTGTGTGTGTCTTTCGTTCGTGTTTCGCGTAAGCAAATAGAACCAGAACTACGAAATTTGATACATAGGTGCATCTAGACAAGAGCCAGTGCACCTTGAAGCCATTTTTTTTTCAAAATTTGAATCAGATTTTTTTTTATTTTATCTTTTTTGATGAAATCGCAATTTTGAACAGTTTTATTCTTTCAGAAATGGGGTTTGTGATAATCGTATGTGATAAATGTCGTAAGTGATCGTGCAAAATTAGAAACGGAAATTTTCAGCATATACCAGAAACGAATTGAAAATCTCTCAAGCTTTATTTTAAGAAAAATTCACGTCTTCAAACTCTTTTATGGAAACCGTCCGGATCCTGAGATAATGCAAGTGATTTTGCCGAGGTTACTTCCCCAACTTTATTGAATTAAGTTGAAAGATTCCTTAATTCAATAAAGAATTGACTTTATTGAATTAAGGAATCCGACTACACTGGATAAGTTGAGCAAGCAATCCAGTTTGAAAGTAGAAGAACGGCGGACATTGAAAGAAGACGTCAGTATGAACAACGAAACCAATTTATTGCGCCAAGACCACAGCAAAGTCAAGAACACGGCTACGGAAGCAAAGCGAATCAGTGGGCAAGGAAACCCGAGTATCCAAAAACAACCGGCGAACGCCGACAGTTCAATAGTAATCCAGGAAAAAAGTCTGAAGGCCAGTGGAAAAAGAAGGAAAGCACGGAAAGGAAAAAACAAGATTTAAACTAAAACGGATTTCTGCTGACGGGAGGATGCGGAAATCCGAAGGGCAAGAAAACCCCTCTTCCTTCAAGTTAAATACAGTGATGGTGAAAAATTTGACTCTTCCAAAGATTGAAGTGTTGGTGAATAACATCCCAGCCACCGCACTCATGGATACAGGCGCGCAGTGTTCCTGTGTGGCAGAAGATTTTTTTAGGAAGTATTTTCGGAAATACCGTATATATAATTCGGATAATACGACAGTGTTAGCTGCGCAGGGAGAAAGATGCAAGTGCATAGGTAAATTACCGCTATACGTTCGTATCAAGGACGAACAAGTAAAGATTTTGTTTTTTATAGTAAAGAATCTGCAAGCACATATCATCTTAGGGATAGATTTTCTTTCAGAGGCAGAAGCAACACTGGATTTTAACGAAGCATCCCTTAAGCTGACGATGAAACCAGTTCGAGAAGAGAAAACAGAACCATCAATGTCAAACCTTGACCACCTGCCTAAGGAAGAGCAACAAAAAATCCGAGTAAGTGGTAAGTGAATTTGCTTCGTTATTTAGTGATATTCCAGGATTTACTCAAGTTACTAATCATAGTATCGACACCGGAGATTCACTGCTAGTTCGCCACAAACCATACCGGTATGATAAGAATAAAGAAAAAATTATAGAGTGGCACATTAGAGATATGTTACGTAAAAAGATCATAACGCCCATCTCAAGTAGTTATGCTAGCCCGGTTGTTTTATGTAAGAAAAACAATGACTATCCAGTAACACATCCAAAAAGGTGGCGTTTGCGATTGACTATCGTAAATTAAACTCTGTGACTAAATATCCGGTATATCCGTTACCTATTATTGAAGAAATTCTAAGGAACATAACTTCTACCAAATACATGACGACTTTAGACTTAACGACTGGTTATTTTCAAATAGGGGTTAGACCGGAAGATGTGCCTAAGACTGCTTTTTAACCAAGTCTGGCACTTATTCATTCCTGCGTATGCCGTTTGGCTTTTCAGGGGCACCGGCAACATTTCAGCGATGTATGGACATTGTGCTAAGGCCTGTTCTTGGAAAGTCCACATTTTTCTATTTAAACGATATCATTATTAGTAGTGATAATCTGGACCAACATGTACAGGATTTAAGACAGGTGTTTTCATTATTAAATGAGGCCGGTCTAAAAGTTAATGTCGAAAAGTGCAAATTTGCAGCCCCTGAATTAAAATACTTAGTTTACAAAATATCTCAGAAGAGAATCGAGACAGACGAATCAAAAATAATCGCTGTGCAAAAGTATCCGCCGTCAAATACGGCGAAGAAGCTCTCTTCTTTTCTAGGACTTTGTTCATATTATAGGTCCTTTATAAAAGATTTTGCAGCTATTCCTGAACCATTGTTAAAATCAAAAAGGAAAAAGACAAGATTCTCGTGGACGGCTGAAGCCAATAGTGCTTTCGAAAAATTAAAGCAAGCATTAGCGCAAGCCCCTGTTTTGAAATTTCCTGAAAAGGATGAGAGTTTAGAAATTTCAGCGGATGCTTCGGTTTATGCGGTAGGAGCGGTACTTTCGCAAAATCAGCAGCCCGTGGCATTTTTTAGTCGAACTTCAAATCAAATACAAAGAAATTATTCCGCGACCGAGAGAGAGGCACTTGCAGTTCTGTTAGCAGTGCAAAAGTTCCGAGTCTATTTTGGAAGGGCGCCAATAACAGTGTATTCTGATCATGCGGAGGTAACTAGATTGTACTCAGGGAAAAACTTATCCCCAAGGTTAATAAGATGGGCACTCAAGTTAAAAGAGTATAATCTGGTAATCAAGCACACCCCCGGAAAGGAAAATATCGTAGCAGATACCCTATCCAGAATAAAAATAGATAAAGAAGGTAATACTGTAAAGGTGGCAATGCTCACAGCATGTACAATAAATTCCCGAGAAACTGCAACAACCAAACTGGGTAAGGATCCTGAATTTAGAAACATTTATGAGTATTTAAAGGATCCTGAAAATTTTAGCCACCAAGATATTGTGGCGATAAGAAATAGGGCGGCCCATTGCGAACTAATAGATGGTCTATTATTTTATACAAAAACTACAAATTCCAACAACGGATTTCGACCTGTTATCCCAGCTAGTCTTAGATTAAATATCCTGCAGGAGTTACACGACTGCCCTTTAGCTTCTCATGCTGGTTTTCGAAAAACTATCCAACGCGTACGCGAAGCAGTCTATTTTCCTGAACTGCAAAAGTTAACAAGGGCGTATGTCCAGTCCTGCCCAACATGTCAAGCAGTTAATTATATTAATTTCCGCCCGCCCGGATTTCTAAATAGCATTAAATCCGATTTTCCAAATGAAATAATTGGCATCGATTTATTGGGCCCTTTCCCAAAAAGTCAGTTAAATAAAAGTCGGTATCCCCTTGTTATGGTTGATCATTTTAGTAAGCGATAAGCGATAAGCAACGGAGGACGTGGGCACTGTCCCTTTACCAAAAGGTTAATCGGTATAGCACTACGTCCACCTATATCTGGAGCCTAAAGAGGAATCATAAGACGCCACGCACCGGGCGCCAAAACCCAAAGCCAAATTCAAACCGGGGGCAGTCCAACAGACCAAATGCCCACGAAAGACAGTCCCAACAACCGCCCAGGCCCCACATTTATTAAATAAAATAACAAAAGCGTACAGGGCCAAACAAGGGCGAGTTTTGACAATAAGCGAAAATTTTACAAAGGTGTAATACACACAAATATAGAATATACATAGGCTAAAGTACAGTCTGATTTTAGGCAGCCCAAGAATATATAATGAGTAAAATATAGATAGTAGAATTAGACTTAATGACAATATAACATAAAACAGAGAACATAGTGACATAATGAATGTAAATTATTACAGCAATACACAGAGGATATACCAAAACAAATAAAAATAAAAGAATACAATAGCCATCAGTGTGTGACTGGAAGTACTGATACATGGGAAATGCGTAAAGCATTCAGAATTCGACTTAATTCAGAAGACTAACAACTGGATCGGGATACATTGCATAGCCAAGTACATATATTTCACAAAGCAACATATTGAAAGTCAGTGTAATAAACTAGATATTCGCTATGACAAAGTCATATTACAATACCGCAGGTAGTGATGTGATACAGAAGAAGTAGGTAGCGTACAATATAATTTGATCTCGGTAAGCATTCAATCCCTATAGTACAACAATAGTTAGGAAAAAGGAATATGTTATACAAAATATATTTAGCATGCAACTGTGTTTAAGAAATACAAAGGTCGATACATTGGTAATTATGGTACAGGACTCGTACCACACTTAGTAACAGAATGCAATAGCGGTACAATACAATTGATCACGTGGTATTGTGGGAAAAACATGCAATAAGGCTAATTATACGATTATGAGGAATAAAAATAACATATTTAGCCTGCATAAAAGTTAACGAATATAGGATACCATACAATACTATACAATATTACAATACAATACAAAAAAAATTAACATATTTAACCTGTACTAAAAGCCAACTGAGATACTATACAATACTATACAATACCACAATACAATACGATACAGTAGATACAATACCACAATACAATACGATACAGTAGATGCTATACAATACTATACAATGAAAATACAAAATACATTCAGTGTTGGTGACACAAAAATACATTTAAAATTGTCATGACACTAGTGATGAAAATACAAAATACATTCAGTGTTGGTGACACAAAAATACATTTAAAATTGTCATGACACCAATGATCCGAATGCAGCAAATAAATTGATGCAGTTACCTGCATAAAAGATAACTAATATAAGATACCATACAATACTATACAATACTACAATACAATACAAAAGCTAATTAAACGATTATAATGAATAAAAATTAACATATTTAACCTGTATAAAGCCAACTGATATAAGATACTATACAATACTAAACAATACCACAATACGATACGATACAGTAGATACTATACAATACTATACAATGAAAATATAAAATACATTCAGTGTTGGTAACACAAATATACATTTAAAATTGTCATGACACCTGTGATCCTTATGCAGCAAATAAATTGATGCAGACAGTTAAATGTGTTACTATACATTTGCAAAGGATGAAATATAGACTTAAGTATGCCACAAATTATGAACATATATTATACCGTGAAAAACACAAAATACATTCAATGTTGGTATAAATAGAATGGATATATTTAAAACAATGGATAATGGTTGAATATGAAAATCTCTAGCGACCCCAATACATTCAGTGTTATTATTACACAGAGAATTAAATGTATGATTTTACACGGGCAATTGATGAAAAGAAGACAGTAACAGTATAATGTATAGCCAAATATGCAAGTATATGGTATACCGATGTTTAACAGCAACTGGCAAACAATGTATCATTAATACGCACAACTAGATATGCCAAGATATTATATACTATTATACAGTGAAAAACACAATATACGTTCAATGTAGATATTATCATAGTGCATTATGAGGGAATACAGACAGTTATATGTATGATAATACATGGGCAAAAGATAAAAATAAAGACAATAACATTATTATTCATAGGTAAATATGCAGATTTAATATATTCAGATATTTAACAGCACCTGGTAATAAATGTACCATAAGTACATTGATAGCTGCTATGGACAGCAAAGAGACTATTAGGACAATACATATGCAACAGATAAATATGCAAATTCAATATATACAGATATTTAACAGCACTTGATAATAAATGTGCATATACAAAAGTTAACATTATTATTCATTGGTAAATAGGCAAATGCAAGATATACAGATACTAAACAGCACCTGGTATTAAATGTACCATAGGTACAGGGACAGCTGTTATAGACAATATTACCTGATTGCACTTAGAAAAAGATGCTGAGAGGGAATATACAAATATTTGACTGCTGCTATACACAGCGACTTATAACAGATGGATTACAATAGATTACAATGGTTACAAACACTTCAAAGCATAAAAGTAGATAGGATATATACAAGCAGTTGAAGAAGTTGAATCATATGTCGATATTATAAGACACAAAGATCAAGTCCCAGATTCATCAGTTTGTCAATTAAACGGACTATCTTTTTGACTTGATGCCGTTGCTTAATCAAAAAACGACTAAAGGCAGTCCTATCCGTTGGTGGAAAAGGAATATGGAATTCAGTAGTAAGTGGACAATCGATTAGATAGTGTTCTGGATTGCCCAGTTGTCCACAATACAGAGTGCTGAGGAAGAGAGTCCATGTCTCTCGAAATATAAGGGAAAAGGCCCGTGACCCGTAATGTAGAAGATCAGCTGTGGTGGCATGATTAATCGGTCTAAATCTACTTTAGGGACAAGAGCAAATGCTCGGCGACCAGTCATTTTAGTAAGTGGACAGAAATTGTTCCCTTAAAACGAGCCTCCGCGAAATTAGTTACTGATTCTATTTTAAATAAATATATTTTAAAATACGGGGTGCCCCTAAAAGTTATATCGGATAATGGTCCTCAATTTGTAAGTAATATATTTGAAGACATGTGCCAAAAACTGGGCATACGTCATTTAAAAATGGTCCCGTATCGGCCGCAATCAAATATAGCGGAACGGGTCAATAGAAATATAGTGAAAATTATCCGTAGTTATGTTAAAAATTTTCATAAAAGCTGGGATAACTATGTCAATGAATTTGCTTTCGCCCTTAGGACCGCAAAACATCATACAACGGGCAAAACTCCTGCTGAGTTATTTTTAGGCAGAAAGATTATAACGCCGTTAGATAAATTATTTTATGTTCAACAAAGAGCCCCAGAATTTAAAATGGGTGATATAGAAAAATTAATTAAAGAAGCATAAAAGAACACTGAAGTAGCACAGAGAAAACAAAAACTTTATTACGATTTGAAACGACGGGGAGTAACTTATAAAGTAGGAGATGAAGTATTAAAAATTAAGCATTCACTTTCTTCAGCACCAGAAGATAAAACCGCAAATGTTTTCCACGATTTGAAGGACCATATGTCATAGAAAAAAATAACTCAGGCTGTAGTGGTGTTAAAAGCCAGGAATCGTGAAACATGCTCCGCAAAAATTGACCAGATAAAACCATT
Organism: Stegodyphus dumicola; assembly: GCF_044657685.1. Taxonomy (NCBI): domain Eukaryota; kingdom Metazoa; phylum Arthropoda; class Arachnida; order Araneae; family Eresidae; genus Stegodyphus; species Stegodyphus dumicola. The sequence goes on from NC_140768.1 coordinate 182,976,358, forward strand.
CTATGACCGTAATAAAATGCAAATATTTAAAGATCTTTTGCAGGATCCGGCACGGCAGGCACTGCAGGCACAAGCTCCAGAGGTGGAAAAACGACAATCACAAGGGCAAGCCATTAGGAGGCAGGAGCAATTGAAAAGAAAGTTTCCCCGTTGGAAAATTGAAAATAACAAGAAAAAGAAGCCGTTCCACCGACCAGAAAAGAGAGCTCACGACCACCCCCAGAATGAAGAAGGGAGAAGTACGACGAATGCAAAGAGAGCCAGGAGAAATAACGGCAACTATAACCCGGCTCCCAAACGGAAGATCTACCCATCGGACAGGAGTCTACGCAGCAAATGTCGACGAATTGCTGAAGGAACACCAGCTGCGGAGGCAAAGAAACAAGGAAAATTTGAACAGCCAGCAACGAGATCCAAGCAGGAACGAGAGAGAAGTGTCCCGGTTCCGCCAAGACCAGCTGCCATCAAACGGCCAAGACCACAGGCAGAGGCGAAAAAGAAGGTCTTCAAGGGTGACCGAACTGGAAGGAAAAGAAAGCTCATAGAGGAAGGAACTGAAGGGCGAGGCCGCACAAGAAGGAAGATAAACTAAACGCTAATCTTCGCTACCTTCCAGGACTGGGCAGAAAAAAGAATGTCCGAATATCACAAAGATAAGTAAAACTTTATGTTACTTTGCAACCTTAAGTTAATCTTTCATTCTTACTGCAAGTGGCAGAATTCAAGACGTTTTACCTCATGTGAGGTCTACCTTTATCGCCAAAAAGGCGAGAAATGAGTTGTTACCTATTTTGGTATTATGTTTTTCAATTACTCGCGAGTAAAACTAAAATTAATATATAATAGGAATGTGTAAATACTTGAATATTGTAAAAGTTATTGTATAAATTTTATTTAAAACATTCTGGCAAGAAAGAAGTTTTAGTCTGAAAGACTTTTGAAATGTAGTATTTCAATGTAGAAGAATTGGCACTTGCTTGGAAAAGAATAGAAGTTAAAAATGTACTACTAATGTATGTTTTAAAATGCGTAAAATTAACGGCATGTTAATATGTTCTTATATACAATGTGAACTGTTATTTTAAGCGTTAAGAAATACTGTGATTTGTTAAAAGTGAAAGTAATGCCAAAAAATCTTAACTTATTCGCGTGACTGTAAAAAGAGAAAATTATTGTGAATATGTGTTAAAGGTTGAATGAATGTAGTTCGGCTCTCTGACGCTACACTTCAGAGTTAGCCACTTTCAGAATAGCACCTTAGGGTTTAGAGATGAATATAAGGTGTGTTATGAGATCTTGTTATGTTGAATTTTAACACGTTAGTGTTTTGATTGCAGGCGGTCGTGTTGAACACTTGTACATAAACACATTCGTGTTTGGTGTTTTCTTTTACAACACATGTCAGAGAGCACGGGGAGAGATAATTAAATAAAGTCATGAATGAAATAAGAATGTTAAGAGAAATATAAATATTCATGTTACTTGCCATTTAATTGTGTAACATTTCATTAAACTAGTTTTCCTTCCAGATCTCTGGAAGGAACCAGATTTCAACTAGAAACTCCTGTTTAGATGCAAGTACAGATGAAAAGTAATTGTCCATGGAATTGATAATGTAAAAACGATTTTTTTTAAATTTCTAAATTCTAGTGAGAAATGTTTGTAAAAGATTGGCCTCGCGTTAGATTCTAGAGCTAAAAGTTTTCAACAAGGTCGTTTTAGACCTCAGTTTCAAACTAATTAACTCTGGCGGGAAGTATGTAAGGATCTTAAGTTTTACTAACGTTTATTTTATTTTAAATCTTTACTATCACTTCTTATTTTCTACTTCCGGCCAGAATTAAAAGCTTTAACTTATTTATGCAAATTTGTCTTTCTAACACCAAGTACTTAAGTTGTGGCTTTTTGCCAAGCAATAGAGAGGAAGGAGTCATTAGAAGCAGACCGCTGGCCATAGTAGGTTTACTCGTTTTCTGGTTGCCTTCAAGGCCAGAGGTTTAATCCTCTTGATAATTTTAAACGTATCGTAGTGTTAACAGTTCTCTGTACTACATACGGCCTTTCTGTTAATATACGGCCAATCTTCAAGTAGACACTTGTTTATTAATCCAAAGTTAGTTTAGTTAGAATTTAGTTAATATTTTTATATTCTTACGTTCAGACCACAAGTGGTTGGTCTCTGTATTCCGAAGTCCGGAAATCATTGTAAAGAGAGAAAAATAAAGGGTTTCGTATACCCTTCCTGTGTATCTTATCTACTTCCCACATTTATTGAACATAGCTTTAGTAAGCTCCCTGTTCCGAGTCAGGTCATTTAATGTTCCCCAAGCAAGTAAGGAGGAACACTGAACCTGATAAATCAAGGCTTGGTATGGTGCCAATGGAGTTCATCGAATAGACTGGCCTGCCCAGAGTCCAGACCTGAACCCTATCGAGAACCTCTGGGACGAGTTGCATCGCCGAATTCAGGGTTGCACTACCCGTGCAAAATCGGTAAAGGAACTTCTATGTCTTCTCCAATTCGAGTGGAAGAAAATACCACTAGCTGTCATACAAAGACTTGTGAAAAGTATACCTCGGAGGGTCCACGCTGTAATTACCTCTTGTGGAGGCTCTACCAACTATTGATTTTGAATAAAGTTAGTTTTTCTTTTCTATCACAGGTGTCCAAATACTTATTGGTAGTCAGTGTATTTGAATTCTTAAGGTTTTACAACGAGATGTTGGTTAATTTATTTATTAGGATATTTAATATTTGTATTAGAGGGTATTGCTTATTTCATTGTAATTTTTTAATATATAATACATGTTTTTGAAATTTTTGTTTGCCCTTTTTTTATAATAAAGTTGTTCTGCAGATTAAAACTGAGCAGTTTTTAAATGTAATGTTTGATGTTCCCTTTAGGCATTTTCTCCGTACATTTAAAATACAGACGAAGGCTGGCAACGTAGCGGATAGTATAAAATAAACTACATTAAATTTAATAGCATACGCTCAAATGTCCATGATTATTTATTCCATAGTTATCTGTCTTTAGTATGGGTAATAGAAATCTTTAAGAAAGTTTGGCCCAATAAATTACTTCCAGACATTTCCTTTACCTAAGTGAGAACAATTTCTTTGAGTACTTCTAAATACAACTGAATAAATTAGCTGATAATAAAATAGTAATGTTCAATAGCATTCCAAAATACAATTCTTAGTACATCTGCGGTTTTTGAGTTTAAAAATGCAGTATGTTACAAATGTGTTTCACGCGTCTTACATAATAAATGCCTGCAGTTTTGGTATAAATGAAGATTACCTAATTTTCTGTATTTTAGTACCTTTGCTCATCATGATTTGTATCAATTATAAGTAAGTAAACACTGTATTTGCTTTATTCCTTCAACTGGAAAAAGAAACATTCAAAGGGAACAATATTGTTGCACGTCACTGTAAGCATATAATTGCAACAGAACTGTTGGAATATATGCTTAAAGTTCTATGAATAATATTATTTCCTTTTTACTTCCTTGTACGAAGTAAAAAGGAAGTATTGTAATCGCAAAAAGTTTCAGGCAGCATATTTAAACGAAAATATCCATTTTGACTGCTTTCGAATGCAATTTAACGATGTTTCTGCGTGATATCTGTACGTGAGGACATAATAAAAGACTCTTTTCCTCCAACAAAATTATAAAACTGCTTTAAAATGAATTCTGAAGAGAATTTTTCTTGGTGTCTGTACGAACGTATGTACGTACGTATCTCGCATAACTTAAAAACGAGTAGCCTCAGAACGTTGAAATTTTGTATATAGGACTACTATAACATGTAGATGTGCACCTCGTATTTTGGTTGCAATCGGCAGCGCCAAACGTATATAAATATATTTATATATATATCCACTCTGTTAAACGGCTCAGTGATCTCAGTTTCTTTACTCTTATATGTTTGCAAATTGTACATTTTTTGCTTTAAAAATGATTGAATTATGTTATTCTTATCTTCCGGTTAAGGGTTTTATGCCTTTAATAAATCTGTATGCAATATTTTTAGAATTATCAACAATTTTAAAGTTGTTTAAGTGGCGCTAAACCTAATATTTTTTTTGATCGCGGCTATTGCTTATTTACATTTGAAACAGCGGAGTAGTGGATTTGTTGCCAATTGAACTGAATTAATTGTGTTTAAGAACTGAATTAATTGAATGAGAAATACACAATCGTCTGTAAAAAACTGTTTCTTTTTTGTTTTGTTTTCTTAATTTCTTTTATATATAGTTCTAGCTTTATTATAGTATTTGAATAGAACATGTGGCAACGATTAGATAATTCTTTAAATGATATAAATTTTGTGCATTCTGAGTTATAATATGAACGAAATATATTACTGTTAAGTGAACCTAGCACCAGAGTGTTGCTATGGTAAACAAATAGGGTGAAATTTAAAGAATGCATTAATTCTCTTGTGGTTTATGCGCTGTCGGCGAAGTAGATTTAATTAAATACAACAAGTTTAAAAGAAATGCAAGAAAAAATGCGTATAATTTAATATTTCGTTCAAGGCAGTCATGTGGTGTACACATCAGATGTTTTTATATAGTCATAAAATTTTAACTTTTAATAATCAAATACACCTGTCGATCGTCTGGATGCAAGGAATCACTGTTGGAATGGTTTCAACGTTTCGAGTGTAAGAGTAACATATTATTGCTACTGAGATGCTACAAAGTACTATATATCTACAATGTGTTATGAGTAACGTATTATTGCTACTGAAGTAAGAGAATTACTCCTATAACGTATTGATTCCAAAATGTGTCTGAGTCTTTTCTTTTGAAATAACTGCAATAGTGAAGTGAAACGAAATTTAGTAAAATTTTAATCGAACGGCTTCGTTTTCGCGTATGTTTAATACTGAAAGTTCTCAGTCGAAAAGGGTGTTGTGCGACCACATAATGTCAGATTCAAAAAGTTTGAAAACGACTAACGCCAAAAGAGAGCTATATTGTGTTTGAAATTTTTTATATTTGTAAAATAAATGCTGACAATTATATAAGTAACATATATCTAAATGATATATAAACAATACAAATATGTTTACTAATTATAATGAACCTTAAATTTGTTAATTTTATGGTTATCTAACACGTTTCTAATTTTAATCTTTTCATACGGAGTGGCGAATGAAAATTTCCACTGAAATCGGTTCATGAAAATTGAAATTAAAAAATTATTGCTGAAACTTTCTTAGTAATTAGTAGTTAGCATAATGGATCTGTTTAGTGTGTGTTGTCCGAAATATTCTTTTCTTGATGAAATTTTACGTTTGATAGTTTTACGACATTAACATTCCAATAAGCTTCAGAATAATTTTGTGATAGTAGATAGCATCTTCACTGCATTTATGACATTAAACTGTATTACACTTGCATTACCTTCACTGCATTACACCTATGAGTGTGGAATTAGTCGATTCATGGACATATCAAATCGTGTTTTAGTCAGCCTGAAATTCCTCGGGCTCAAAACACTGTGGATACCGATGAAAAGTCACAAAACTCTCTAACCTTAATTCACGAATATTTTGAGTTCAGTGTAAGGCCTGTCCGTATTCAGAACGTTTCTATGATAGTTATACAGATGATACATGTTAGACATACAGATAATACATGATGATACATATGATAGTTATACAGATGATTACGTGTTATGATAGTGCAAAATTAAGAGAATTTCCAAACCATGTCTATTCCTACGAAAATTACTGAACCAAGGGTACTCATTATACCGAAGCATTATGCAAATATTCATAATCGATTACGTAAGCATACACGTTTTCAATTCTGAAGCTAGGCTTACGGAAGGAATATTAGCACACGAGACGTTTTCAGCGATTTGTGCACTCGTACTCCTTCACGACATTTGCTGAGTTTCTCTCAAGGGATGGTATATTTCATAAGCTATTAGGTAAAATGAGTAAGTAGTCCATGAACGTAAGGATGACGGAATGAGATGGAGAATTATCGGTAGATTAGAGGCAGGCCAGTCACAAATGCTAATGGCTGCAGAACTCAAAGTAACGTCCAATCTCGTCTGCAATTTGTGGAAACAGTTTTAGTACATTGGAATTGTATTGAGAAAACCTCAGCAAAGTCGACCGAGATACACAACAATGAATGAGGATCATGATTTGGCACTTTCAGCGTGGCGGCACAAGAGAGCTAAAGCTTCACAGATCCCAAGTGAGCTGTATGCTGCCATTGGAAACCATGTTTCACGGTCTGATGTTGCCCGGAAGCCTTATGAGATAGAGCTGAATGTCAGAAGACCCACTGTTTGCCTCCCGTTCACTGTAGAACACAAGGTAGCACTTTTAGCATGGTGCAAACAAAATGAGCCTTGGAGCAGATGTCAGTGGAACACCGTACATTTTGTAGATGTTTCATGATTCAGCCTGAAAACTGATTCTCAGAGTAACCTGTATCTCGAAAAAGCCAGGAACACGATACCATCCCTCTTTCATCAGTGAAAAGGATCATTATGGTGATGGAGTTGTTATGATTTGGGCAGGCATTACGCTGCACGACCGTCCCCCCTTGTATGTGTTTGACAAAGCCTATGAACTGCTATGATGTATAGAGAGCCTTATGTTATAGAACTTAGAGCCTCATGTTTAACTTTTCAAGGCCGCAGCTGGTCCTGTTAATTGACGACAATGCTCGTCCATATAAGGTTCAGCTGATCGACGATCCCTTGGAAAGTAAGGATGTTCGTTGCATGGATTTTCCAGCCAGATCTCCTGACCTTAACTCTATAAAACATGTCTGGGACTCTCTAGGGAGAGAAGTCAACCCTCACCATCTCTTCGAGAACCATTCCAGAGCTGAAAACTTCTTGCTGCAGGAATGAGATTGACTGCCACTGAGATTCCTCAACTGCCTGTTAGTATTTGTTTTTTATTATCTGTACATGCATCTATTCTTGAATTTGTTTCGTATATTTTTAAGTATCTGTGTTATTCCAACGGCCAGGAACACCCATAAAGCTATTGTCATGCAACCATTGCCAAACAATAATTCTCAGCCCCTGTTTGGCCATGTATTGATCTTTAGATCTGTATTATAAACTCCCAAGGCAACCTCAAGGAGCTCAAGGGAGTTGTTGTTCCTAGATAGGAGAGTGGGTGGGACACACGCCTATTTAACTATGTTAAACACCAGGCGTCCTCCGTCACCTGGCCTGTTTTCCATCATGCTGTGGGATCTGTCTGTCTGTGAGTGTCTGGCTATGAGAGTGAGTGTTTCTAGCTGTGACTCATTTTCAGTTCGATATGACCACGTGGATTTTGGACATTATTGCATTAAGAGTTTGCTGATAATCATGTATACATAAATCACTTTTTAATGGCAAATGTCTTTCTCTGTCATAAATGTAGATTCATGCAAAATTTTACTAAAATTACTTACATTTTCAGAAATTCTACATAATGTTAAAATTTTCTTAATTTTGCACACGAGTGTATATGGATGTCATTCCGATATCAGAATTGAGGCTTCGTCATAGGGTATTAGGAAAGAATGTCTAACAGAAAATCATCGAATCAAGTAAAAGCTAGAGCCCAGCATTTTTAAGTCATGCTTTGAAGAAGATTTATCTTAATTTTATATAATTATCTAATCAGTATAAATGTAACAGTGTAATTTTTTACGATTTAGTTACTTAGTAGTGAGTATAGACTGCAAAGGGAATTTGTACCAATTCGCTTGACCAAAAACCTTGGAAAAGAATGTGAGCATGAGTTGCAAGTGTATGACTTTTGCTAAATTCATAAACTTTAATTTCTGCCTATATGTTTGTGATAGTTTCACGCCTTTGGTATTACTGTTTTTTAAACTATCACGCTCTAGAGTGAGTTCTTGCATTAACAAACGCAGTAACATCAACGTAAACTGGAAAATAATTAAATATATTATCGGTAAGCCATGCCTTGCAGTTATATAATTTGAAATACTGAAATCTCTGCGAGTCGCAGGAGCCTGAAAATTAGAAATAATAATTTACATAGACAATAATACCGACGTCTGTTTATAATGTATCGTAAATTTTGTAAACTAGGAGAACTTCTAGCTATACTCTCATTTATTCTTTATGTTTGAAGAGATTAAAATTTCACTATTTACAGTTACCAACGTTTTTAATTAGTCTAACGAGTAATCCGTCGACAAATTTATCTGAAAAGTCCCCGTAGACCATAAAAGACAGTAAGGTTGAGCTTTGTAGCAGGAATGTTGACCAGTCAAAATTTATGCTGTCATAATAAACGTGCTCGTTTTCTTAGTAATTAGCGTAGCATATTCTGGAAACAATTTTTAATAAAGTTAAAAGACCCTAAAACAAGAATAGCATGCTAGGTGTACAACAAAGATAAACAAGCGTATCCTCCATTACTTTTAAATATGAATATCTGGAAGTAACATGTGTTACACTTCAAATTACCTTTCAGAAGTGCTTACAAGAGGACGAACAATAAAGCAACTGAATACTGAGCTCGATCTAGGCTCAAATACTGGCAGATCGGTTGAATGTATGAAGAATTTTGCATGTTTAGCATAAATATGAGCCAGTTTCCTTTAAATGACCACTCTACCAATAGCCGAATGATTAAAACTGCTGAATACTGGCAGTTCGGGACGCGTAATGGCAGACCGCACATTGAGTTGAACAGTGTTAAACGAATGTCGCATACTGCGCATGCCCAGAAAACAATTTGGCGTAATTACTATGTTGGCGCGATTTGAAAAGAAGATAAATACGGTAATTGGTAGATGTATCGCCAATTAATTGTAAACAAATCTGGCGTTTAAATCTTCGTAGAGTATAATGTAAATGTAAATTAATTACTGTGTTAAAATACTATTTTTTGCTATACTGCTCAAACAAGTAGAAAGCTGAAATTATTGCGAAGTAATGTGAAGCAGTGTTTACATTCAAAATGTAAAATATAATACTTATGAAATTCTGCACATTCCTTTGGAACTGTACAAATTTTCGTTCAGAAAAAGACTGAAATTTAGGATATATTAGTTGAAAATTTATTCATTATACTTTTAAGCAATAAAAACTATTCAGGATTTACCATACGTTCCATTCGTACATACATAAAGAAACACTGAGAAATATAACAAGTGCTTGCAAATAACACTGAAGAAATTTTACAATTCTTTAATGCTAGTTATTAAATTCTTTGAAATGAGAAAATAAAAGCGCGAATATACGCTAACAAACTAAGCGAGACACTCCAGTTTACAATTACTGAATTGTAACATGTAAACAAATTACATTTAAATAACGAATTATTACTAACATATGTTAACAAATATTAAATGCACTGTTATTGACAAATTAAAATGAAACATATATTAGAAAAATAAGCAAGTGCAATCGGCATGGACGTTAAAATAACTAATAAGCAAAGTTCCACAACATTGCAATTTTAAACATCACTCGAACACACTCGACAGCCATGAAGATCACGAATAAGCTAACGTAGGGTTGCTTAGTCGCCAATATTTCTCCCCGCGCCAAAGGTACAGCATCAAGCATGCGCAGTATGCGAAATTCGCTAACACTGTTCAACTCAATGTGCGGTCTGCCATTACGCGTTCGGGGCAAAGCGAACGGGCCGACTGCATAGCTCATTTTTGTGGTTTTCCCCGTGCATCACGTGAATATCAGCCAGTTTCTTCTACAAAGTCTTCAATAAAAACTTCCCTTCCCTTAGGCAGATAGCCCTCCTGTATTTTCCTAGAATAAAATAACCAACCTTTTAAATGTTCTCAGAAAAGCATCTCTTAGGCAGATAGCCCTCCTGTATTTTCCTAGAATAAAATAACCAACCTTTTAAATGTTCTCAGAAAAGCATCTCTTAGGCAGATAATCTCTCCGTATAGCCATAAACAAAAACTAGTAGTCTGATTATACCAAAACGGGAATAAACTAATCTGTAGGGAATTGTAGAGTAAGGGAGAAAGAATTATCGTTTGTATCCGTCATAGGTAGATAAGCCTTAACTGGTTAACAGTAATGACATTAAAGACATAAGTTCTAATATAGTGTAAATTATTAAATCGTGAAAGAAATATCATTCCACAATTTTATCTGACATTGAGGAGCAATTCAAGGTTTCGTACTGATGAAGATGACACATATTCATAACGAAAACTATAAAACTTTGTTATGATTAATACATATTCATATACTTTAAAAAATCTGATGTGTACACCACATGACTTCCTTGTACGGAATATTAAATTATATGCATTTTTCTTGCATTTCGTTCAAACTTATTGGATTGAATTAAATCTACTTCACCGACAGCGCATAAGCCACAATAGAATAAATGCATTCTTTAAAATTCACTTTGTTTACCATAGCGACACTCTGGCGCTAGGTTCACTTAACAGTATTATATTTCGTTCATATTATAACTCAGAATGCACATAATTTATATCATTTAAAGAATTGTCTAATCGTTGCCACATATTCTATTCAAATACTATAATAAATCTAGAACGATTTATAAAAGAAATTAAGCAAACAAAACAAAAGAGAAACAGTTTTTTACAGATGATTGAGTATTTCTCATTCAATTAATTCAGCTCTCACTTCGCGACAAGGCAACAATACATAAAAACTCAAAATATCTGCATTAAAATTTACTAATTATTAAAAATTAAATTATAAAAAATTAAATAAATCTTAAACACTTATTTCCTCGAAAAAATTCCAGAAAGCATCAAGGAAGATATAATTCGCAATAATAAATGAAGGCGTTATCTTTGTTGTTGCGAAGCTACGTTTCTCTAGAGTGGCAACAAATCCATTACTCTGCTGTTTCAAATGTAAACAAGCAATGGCCGCCATCAAAAAAAATATTAGGCTTAGCGGCACTTAAAAACAACTTTAAAATTGTTGATAATTCTAAACATATTGCATACAGATTTACTAAAGGCATAAAAACTTAACCGGAAGATAACTCAATCATTTTTAAAGTAAAAAATGTACAATTTACAAACATATAAGACTTCTTGTTGTTTGACTTCTGAATTAGTAAACATATAAGAGTAAAGAAATTGAGATCACTGAGCCGGGTAACAGAGTGGATATATATTTATATATAAATATATATATATACTTTTGGCACGGCCGATGGCAACCAAAATACGAGGTGCACATCTACATGTTATAGCAGACCTATGTACAAAATTTCAACGTTATGAGACTACTCGTTTTTGAGTTATGCGAGATACGTACGTACATACGTTCATACAGAGGCCACGAAAAATTCTCTACAGAATTCATTTTAAAGCAGTGTTATAATTTTTTTGGAGAAAAATAGTCTTTTATTTTGTCATTACGTACAGATATCACGCAGAAACATCGTTAAATTGCATTCGAAAGTGGTCAAAATGAATATTTTCATTGAAATATGCTGCCTGAAACTTTTCGCGATTACAATTCTTCCTTTTTACTTCGTGCAAGGAAGTAAGAATAAAACATTTTAATGCTGAATTAAGTAATAATATTATTTAAATAATTAAAAATATATTAATATTAATTCATTACATATTTTAATGAAAATTAAAACTCTTAATTAATTTAATAATTTTCATTAAGGGTAAAGTAACAAAAGTGTTCAATTTATTTTTAAATATCTGATGCTTTATTACGATGGAAAATAAATTCTTTACGTAACCATCGTTAAGGCATTCTCTTTTCCTTTTTGCCTTGCAAATGTTTCATCTTTGAAGCAAACATCCTAATACGGTGTAGAGATCTACTAGGATTTGGATATATCTTTTAGATAAAACTACATTCAAGTTCAAATTGGCGTGAAATTGTCTATATCTGGCTAAAGAACCGGAATAACTTGATTGGACATGTGACTTAACTTATACGGGAATTAGGAGAAAAGTTCTCGGGTTCGATGCCCAGTTGATTCCAGATCTTTACAACAGTAGATTTATATCTTATTAAATTGTCACCTGTTTGAGATATTTTCCCTTTCTTCACTTTTATGGGGATAAAAGCCCAAATCAACTTTAACTACTTTACGGTATCACTAATAAACACATATCTTCAGAACAATGTCTGCTGATTTAAATTTACACAGGCTACTTTAGTTGAATGTACGATTCATACTATTCGTTACAAAGTAATGACTGAAACCTCTCATAGGAAAAGGGAAACCAAGAGAAAGTATGCCTCGTCTCATAAAAAACAATCGATTACATTTTTTTTTTGTGGGGCCATAATGCTGAAGTGCAGGAACTCAGTAAAAATAACATCTCGTCTGTGATCGGGTGTAAAACAATGCATGCCCCGTGTCAAATTCAATGACAAAGAATATTTCTGGACACCAGTCATCCATGAGCCGACCGTTTTCTGTTTCGGAATAAATGAACGAGTCAAAGGGGTAGGTGGATGTGGATGGTGCATTATTTAAAATAAATGATGTCTTATGGCGAACCCCTCATCTTTTTTCTTAATAGAATAACGATATTTTTCGATGGTTGGGGGGGATGCCTGAGTCTGCCACCCTCCTCGCCCAACACCTCCTAATGAAAAATCATTCTGCGGTCGATATTACAGCTCAGGAGAGAGAAACGTCTTTAGTCTTGGCTCCTGAAGCATGTATATTTGTTTTCCGCACTTCTGTGTGAAGCCTAGTGTTGATTGCCATCTTATTCGGTATGTCATTTCAATAACCATTTGTGAAATCTGTTTCCGATGCCTGTTGTTGCGTTTGTTAAGAAGAACTGTTTGTTTAGTTTTTGACGTTGCTCTTGTAGTTTGTTGTTGTTGGACGTTACCTTCTAGTCAACGATTACTAGATCCAAAATTGTGGCAAAAAATAAATGTTTGCCTTTTTTTGCTTTAGAGGTTTGGTACACTTCACGAATTTATAAATTATTATTGATATTTTTGTGCAACGTTTTATCTTACTATTTTTTTTTTTATTTTTAGAGGAAGGTACGTCATTAGTATTTTTACATTTTTCTCTATTCCTTTGCAAACTAATGTATATCCTTTGCAAAATAAATTCAAGAATGTCAATGATTCAGGTGACTAAAAGAAAACGAAAGCGGTGCTAAAAAGTTTCCCAATATCGAAAATGACATATTGCTGTAAATTGATGCAAATACTGCACATTCTGTGTGTATTCTCATAACTATTTTATGTTGTATTTATGTACATATTTCTTGTTTAATTAAAATTTATGTATATATCTTTTTTATGCTTAATATGTTTAATTCTAGCATAAACATTTTTTATTAATTATTATAATTAAATAACTGAATTTAGTATTTTAACTTTTATAAGAATAACCATAACTATAATAGAGCTACTGGTATACATTATATAAATCAGCCAGCTTTAGGAAGAAATTTATTCACAAGATGGCAACGTTTGCAGACTTTTGCAATGTTTAAGAAATCTTATTTAAGGCCATTTGTATCAGAAAATTTCGGTAACTATTTTCATCTTCGCCTTGCTGCAAGGGAAAAGTATGGACCTGGAAACATTCAAATGCCAGTTCCGTTTCGAGTTCAATGATTTTGCAAAGATCGTTACTGAACTCACTGAACTTGAAGCGGGGCAAAATACTGCTCATCGAAAGTGTTTTTTTACCTTACTTAGCTGAAGAATTTGCAAATTTATTCCGCTTCTTGAAGTTCCAGTACTGTGTATTTTCAGATCATTCACTGTGTGATTTCTATTTTTTTATTTTTACAAGCAAATCTATGTTTTTTATTCCTTTTTTAAAAATAATTTTAACATTACTTTTGATATTCGTGAGTCATGTTTTACTCTTTTCCTTCATTTTTATTAACAGCCATTGCTTTGATGTACAATAAGGACCCTGTGTATATGTTTCGGCCACCAGAGCTCTCTGCCTGTCTGTGAGATATTATTTCGCAATGCGCAGATTGTATGCGTAGCTCGCATTTTGTTCTCGCATTCTTAAAACCGCTCATTGTAACTCTGTCGTTTTACTTTGTGCTGTGTGTTGTGTTCGAAAGTTCAAACCGCCGAATAAAGGTTAATTTTACAGTCCACTCGCAGTGATGTATTCTTAGGTTTATTAATTTAAAGTTAAGATACCGCTTCGCTACATTATTTGGTCGTTCTACGCCGGAGCTTCGAGAAAAACCCGCGCTTGTGAATAAGAATTTTACGTGTCCGTAATGGTGGTGATAATGCAATTTCGGTTCAGAATTCTCAAGAGTTACGCAATGGATACAGTGTACGAGGTGAGTGAAATAGTTAACGCATTTTAATTGCATTTGCCATTTCGTTATTGCTACTATTGTTGTGTTTAAAGTATTAGTAAAATACTGAATTTAGAATATTTTCAAAATGTCAGAGATAGAAAAAAAACGAAAGAAAATTTTGAAAACACAGGTAACGAAATTCATCGAGAGAATAGATTATGATAACTTAGATAATGCTGAAGCTGAATTAATCTTAGAAAAATGTAAAATTTTTAAGGAAGATTTTAAATCTGTATTTAGAGAAGTTTATACAAATTGTGATGATGAAAAAATAGACACTTTCGTTGAGGAAGAACAGTCGATTTTAGAGAAAATTGAGGAGGTTCACTTAAAAATTATTCGTAAGTTAAAGATTTACAAGGTCGTAAATGCAAATGGCGACAAACCTGTCGTACCTGAATCAATCTCTGAATGTTTAAAGTTACCGAAATTATCTTTACCCACATTTAGCGGAAATTTAACTGAATGGATAACATTTAAAGATTTATTTAACGCTAGTGTTCGCAACAATCCAAATCTTTCTGGAGCTCAAAAATTACAATATTTAAAGAGTTCTTTGAAAAATGATGCTTATCGCATTATTCAGTCAATTCCCGTAGCTGATCAAAATTTCAGTATTGCTTAGAATTTACTAGAAGAGAGATTTTCTAATAAGAGAGAACAGATATTTGCATTTATTAAAAGAATTCTTAACGTTTTACAAATACAAACGGAATCTGCATTATTGATATTAAGTTTAGTAGATAACGTAAACGAAATAACTCGCTCATTGGAAATATTAGATCAAAGGATAGATAATTTTAGTGATACTTTGTTGTTGTATATTATTTTGCAAAAACTTGACGTTTCGACAAAGTTGTGGTGGGAGCGTCAATTAAAAAAAGACGTAATACCAAAGTTGAATGACTTGATAGAATTTTTGAAGAATTACGCTAGAACATTACACAACAGTAAACCTTTAATTAGTAAAACGCATAAATCAGATAAACCAGTGTATAATAGGGTTACTTCTCTGATTACTAATTCTACCTGCTTATTTTGTAAAGAAGATAATTTTTTATACAGGTGTTCTAATTTTTTAAATTTACCAGTGCAAAAACGAATAGAGTTTGTTAAGACTAATAAACTTTGTTTTAATTGCTTGTCTAATGTTCATAAAGTTAAAATGTGTAAGACTGCAAACACCTGCAAGCATTGTTTTAAGCATCATCATAGCATTTTGCATTTAGAAAATAATTTCAAACTAAAAAATGCATCTAGATTCCCTTCACCGGAAGCACAAGTGTTTGTTCCGAAATCGCAAATTAAACCAGAAAACAACTTGAGTGAGGTTTCTCCAACTGTTTGTGCAAACAACTATGAAAATAAACATTTTGGATCTCATGCTAATGGTAAACGTAGTTATGTACTTTTGTGTACTACTTTAATTAAGGTTCAAAACTCAAAAAATGAATTCATAAATTGTAGATGTTTACTAGATTCAGGTAGTGAAATATCATTCATTCGTCGGAAAACAGCTATCAATTTAGGATTGAGCATAAAGGATTCGAAGATATTAGTGTCATGCTTAGGTACTTTGAATACAACTACTACTGGAGAAGTTGAGTTGTTGTTTACACCTCATTTAATACTAATTACAGAATTTCAACGTCCGCTTACATAATAGACAAAATTACAGGAAACATTCCAAGTGTAACATTACCTTTGAATTTATATGAAAATTTCCAGGATTTAACTTTAGCAGATCCTACATTTCATGAATCGGGAGAAATTGATATTAGTGTCATGCTTAGGTACTTTGAATACAACTACTACTGGAGAAGTTGAGTTGTTGTTTACACCTCATTTAATACTAATTACAGAATTTCAACGTCCGCTTACATAATAGACAAAATTACAGGAAACATTCCAAGTGTAACATTACCTTTGAATTTATATGAAAATTTCCAGGCTTTAACTTTAGCAGATCCTACATTTCATGAATCGGGAGAAATTGATATTTTACTTGGAGTTAATGTATTCCTTACTTTAATAAATGGCGAGGTAATTAATTTGGCAAAAATCTTCCATTTGCATGTTGTTCTAAGTTAGGATGGGTAATTGCTGGAACTACACATTTTGAATTCCCAAACCGCAAGCAGGTTTCAGTCAATACGCTAAACGTAAACACGGAGGAATTAGTTAAATCATTTTGGGATTTGGAACAAATTCCCACATCGAAACCTTTAACTAAAGAGGAAAGATTGTGTGAAAATCATTTCGTGGAAAATCACATGCGTAGTGAAAATGGTCGTTACTCAGTAAAACTGCCATTCAAGCCTAAAAGAAATGAGTTAGGTAATTCCAGACCATCAGCCTTTCGCAACTTTCTTAGTCTAGAACAAAAATTAATAAAAACTCCTGAAGTATATCAACAGTATAAAGACTTCATGTCCGAATATTTATCACTTGGACACATGGAAGAATTATCCGATGATAATCCAGATAAAGTAAATTTTCATTATTATATACCTCATCATCACGTGCTAAAAGAATCCAGTCTTACCACAAAACTACGCGTCGTTTTCAATGCTAGTGTCAAAACTACATCAGGGATATCAATTAATGACACGCTAATGAATGGTCCCAAGGTACAAGACGACTTATTTACTATTCTTTTGAGGTTTAGATACTATCCCATAGCCATTACTAGCGACTTATTGAAAATGTATCGACAAGTTCAAATTCATGATGAAGATCCCGATTACCAAAAAATATTTTGGAGAGATGATCCATCGAAGCCGATTAAAACTTACAGGTTGTGCTCAGTTACGTACGGCACTACTTCCGCTTCATACCTGGCTACTCGCGTGCTCAAACAACTAACAATTGACGAAGGAACTAAATTCCCAAAGGCAGCTGAAATAATATTACAGAATTATTATATTGATGATGTCCTATTTGGTTCAGACATAATAGAGGACGCAGTACAGTTAATTTCACAACTGAGTGAACTTTTACAAAAAGGTGGCTTTCAATTGCATAAATGGTGTACAAATGATCGCTCGATTTTGGAAACTGCTTTGAGTGCTCGGAACTCAAATTCTTTATGTACAGTAGTTGATACTAAATCAATAAAATTATTGGGTTTGGAGTGGTATCCAACGCAAGATGAGTTTACTTGTCACTTTGGAAATCTCGAAAACAGAGAGTGTTCTACTAAAAGAATAATTTTATCTTCTATTTCGAAAATCTTTGATCCACTTGGTTGGTTAGCACCTTTTATAGTTGCATCAAAAATCTTGCTTCAAGACATATGGAAATTACAAATCTCGTGGGATGATCCCTTGCCAGATGAAATCAATCAAAGATGGAAAATCTATTGTGAAGATATCGTAAATCTTGAATGCATTCATATTCCTAGGAGAGTATTATTGCCCAAATCTACAAATGTAGAACTTCATTGTTTCTGCGACGCATCAGAGTAAGCTTACGCCGCAGTGATTTATTTAAAGTCTTCAAATCATTCTTCAGTTTCGGTGCAGCTACTAACATCAAAAACTCGCGTAGCTCCCCTGAAAGTAATTTCTATTCCTCGTTTAGAACTCTGCTCTGCAGTTCTATTAGTGCATTTGGTTCAAGCTGTGCAGAATTCATTACAAATTCATGTTGACCGTATTTACGCATGGAGTGATTCAATGATAGTTTTGTCCTGGATACAATCAGAACCAACATGCTGGCAAACCTTCGTAGCCAACCGCGTTTCAGAAATTCAATCAGTCTTACCTTCATCGCATTGGAATCACATAAAAGGAAAGGAGAATCCAGCTGATTGCGCATCAAGAGGTCTTTTGCCTTCAGATCTTTCTACTCATGACTTGTGGTGGACAGGTCCTCAGTGGTTTAATTCAAATAATATTCCGTTCTCTATCAACTTACCATTTTCAGAAGAGTCTTTAAGGGAACAACGGAAAAATATTTCTTGTTCAATTGGAACAGTCGTTTCGCAAATTCCAGTCCATAATGAAGTTTCATCATTCTTGAAACTTAAAAGAATCATCGCATGGTGTTTTCGGTTTGCGAATAATTCAGCTAAATCTACCGCAACAAGGATTAAGGGTTACCTTAAAACCGAAGAATTGCAATACGCTAGAAATGCAATTGTTAGAGTAGTTCAAATGGATGAGTGTTTTAATGAATATAAACTTCTGAAAAAGAATCAACCGTTAAACTCAAATAGTAAGATCCTTTCTTTGAACCCGTTTATCGATAAGAATGGACTTATACGCGTTGGAGGAAGATTAAGACAATCCAACATCGCGCAGGACAGAAAATATCCTATTTTGTTGCCCAAGAAACATCACATAACACAGATTATAGTGAATCATTTTCATGAATCCCATCTTCATGCAGGCCCCCTGCTATTGCTATCAGTAATTAGAAGAGAATATTGGATAATCCACGCTAGGTCAGTTGTAAGACAACAAATTTGGAAATGTGTGAAATGTCATCGTGTACGAGCTAAAACATCTACCCAGATAATGTCTGATTTACCATCGTCTAGAGTCGTCCCGTCAAAGATTTTCTCCAAAGTTGGAATTGACTACGCCGGGCCATTTCAAGTGAAGCCCAGGCAAGGTCGAGGAGTAAAACCAATGAAATGCTACATTTGTGTATTCGTGTGTTTTACTACAAGAGCTATTCATATTGAATTAGTAGGTAATCTTACATCAGAATCATTTATTGCCGCTTTGAAGCGCTTTGTATCTCGAAGAGGAAAACCAATACAAGTGCATAGCAATTGTGGCACAAATTTTATTGCTGCAGATAAGGAATTGAAAAGAGTAATAAACTCCTTGAATGAAAATGAATTGGTTAATAAATATTGCTCTACTGAAGGTATTAAGTGGATATTTAATCCTTCCGCAGCGCCACATTTTGGAGGATTATGGGAAGCTGCAGTCAAATCTACAAAGTTACATCTCAAGCGAACCATAGGTGAACAACTTCTAACACAAGAAGAATTTATGACATTGCTAGCTGAAATTGAAGCTCGTTTAAATTCGCGACCGTTGTGTCCACTGTCTGAAGATCCATCAGAATTTTCTGCACTTTCGCCAGGCCATTTTTTAATTGCTACCCCGCTAACTGCCTTACCTGAAGAAAGTTTACACGATCAAAAAATTCCTATATTGCAACGTTGGAAGCTTGGGAAGCTTGTTGAGAAAATGTTTCAAAGCTTTTGGAAAAGATGGTCCAATGAATACATTTCTAATTTGCAACGGCGTTCAAAATGGTTGAAAGTGCAACCTAATTTAAAGGTTAATGATTTATTTATCATAAAGGAAGACAATTTACCCCCGCTACGATGGAAATTAGGAAGAGTGCTGGAAGTTTTTCCTAGCTCAGATAATATTGTGCGTATCGTGAAGATCAAAACTGTTACCGGAGTTTTCAAAAGGCCAATTCACAAACTTAGTGTTTTGCCTATCAATGGTTAAGTGTTTTTCCCTAAAGCATTATAACATCGTACTTTACTTTAACTATAATTAAGTTCCTGAATTGTATCAAGGCTTCTGTGCATCTGTTTTGAGAACAATTTAGTTTCATTGCATAATTTCATAGTATGCTTTCTTGTGAATATTTTAATGATACATTTTTGCATAATTTAATATTGTTATGATAATTTCATTTTGTAAAAGCAATTTAGTTTGAAACGATGTTTCAACACCGGGCGGAATGTTTCGGCCACCAGAGCTCTCTGCCTGTCTGCGAGATATTATTTCTCAATGCGCAGATTGTATGCGTAGCTCGCATTTTGTTCTCGCATTCTTAAAACCGCTCATTGTACCTCTGTCGTTTTACTTTGTGCTGTGTGTTGTGTTCGAAAGTTCAAACCGCCGAATAAAGGTTAATTTTACAGTCCACTCGCAGTGATGTATTCTTAGGTTTATTAATTTAAAGTTATGATACAGCTTCGCTACAGTATGTGTCATGTGTGCCTTTCATTCAATGACTTTTGAAAGAGATGTCTTGTGCCTAATTAAAAGTTAAATTATAATATTTTAGATTAAAGATGCAGATTATTAGGTGAATTTTTGTGTTCTACAAATATCTGAAAAGAGTCAAAACAGCAGGTTGCGAAAAAGGGAGACACATTTAATTATGTATTTAGTTATAATACATAACAATTAGTAATAACCATTAGCAACAAAAATAACAATTAGTAACAACATAACATTTAGTAATAATACAGAACAATTAATATATAATCCCTAAAAATTTTAATTTGTTGCTAGTCGAGAATCTCAAATTTTGAATGTAGTTTAATTATGAATAACTACACTGGGCATCTTAGCTTAAAAATGCATTAAAATTTCTAAATGTATACACACGGCTTAAATGATTAAAAAGCTTTGGTAATGAAAAAGCATTAATGTAGATTATTTTCAAAAGGTACATTTCGAGAACTTCGAAATGATTGACAGCATAACAGGTCTGAATAGGATTGCATTCCGCAGTCTGAACAATAGAGTTGCATCTTGCCGTCTGAGAATAGAACTGGATCTCAACTGGAGACAACATGTTTATTCTTGCAGAAATATCTTTTTTATTTCTAATGGCAGATTATGAACAGTTACAGCAAAATACAAGAACAAAGAACATGGGTGTTTTCGTAATTTCCCACATGTGCATATTGTATGCAGTATCTTCTGGATGCATAACTGAATAAAGCGGGCGCAGCCCCCGCAAAACCGCTGAACACTGGTAGTTGGGAACAACTTTCGAATCCCGGCGAGCGGGCTGCCTACATTGGTGTTTTCGTGATTTTCTGCATGTGTATCGTGTATGCAGTGACTTCTGGATGCATATGTGAATAAAGCGGGGGCAGCCCGCGCAAAACCGATGAACACTGGTAGTTCGGTCGAACTTTCGATCCCGGCGAACGGGCTGACTCCATGGGTGTTTTCTTGATTTTACGCATGTTTATCGTTTATGCACTATCTTCTGCATGTATACGTGAATAAAGCGGGCACAGCACGCGCAAAATAGCTGAAAAATTGTATTTCGGTCCAACTTTCGAATCCCGGACAGCGGGCTGGCTGGAGGGGTGTTTCCGTGATTTTACGCATGTGTACGGTGTATGCAGTATCTTTTGCATGCACACGTGAACACTGTTTTTCGCGGGCGCAGCCCACCCAAAAGCGCTGAACACTGGTATTTCGGTCAAACTTTCGAATACCCGCGAAAGGGCTGGCAGCATGGGTGTTTTCGTGATTCTCCGCATGAGTATCGTGTATGCGGTAACTTCTGGATGCATAGGTGAAAAATGCGGGGGAAGCCCACGGAATGCCGCTAAAAAATGGTAGTTCGGTTCAACTTTTCAATACCGGCCAAATTTAACATAGGATATATTTTAAAAAAGAACAATGATAAGCGGGCTTCAGCCCGCTCAGCTGGTGGGCTTGCCCGTTAGTATCATATTAAAATACAGCACTGGTGTGCTTTCATGAGAAAACCAAAGTAACAAGTTTTTAATATCTTCAACAACTTATTTCTTTCACAAGAATTTAACATAAATTTTCTTTTAATGACTTAGAAATGAAAATTGCAATATTGCACTGATGTGCTTTCACATATACACAAAATAAACAGTTCAGATTCTATCACACCAATTGATAGCGAAACGTTAAATATAAATACACTGATGTGCTGTTTATTTACGGGAATGGATTTTCCCCATTATCATACAAAAGAAAAATATCTCGTTAGATATATAAACGCAATACTTTGATTGTTTTCAAAAACTCTTCTCCACACCTCAGCTCGCAGGCGGAGCTTCCTAGCACTCTCTCACAGGCGTCTCAACAGAAGTCTCATCTCTTTACGCATGCGTAATTCTCAGTTAAGTCGTTGCCATTCACAGTTCTTTAAATAAGGTGTTAAAATGAATTATAGTACTCGTAGTGTGAGGAGTTTGCTAACGACGTTCTCTCTAGTCAAGAGCATCATAGGTCTTTCTAGTAGAGTTCAGGAGCGTTCTTTGCAATACTTTAATTTTCATTATTATTAGTTTGATGAAGAAAATTTCAAATTTGTTTTTCATAAATTTCTTTTGAAATAGAAATAGATTTATAGCTGAATAAGAATAGAAATAGCTGAATAAGATTTATGTAATATTAAATGTACTAGTCTTGGGAGTATAAAAAGTGAATTATTTATTTGAAAAAAATTACATTAAGTTGAAACCTCCCCTCCCTCTTATATAACCTCCTATATAAAATAACGTAGTGGTTATTTTCTTAAATGACCACCTCTGATAATGGCACATTTTTCAGGACAATAATTAAATAACAGGACTTAAAAAATCATTCATAGTTCTGTCAGGCTACAGGAAACTGAAATTATTTCGAATTGTGGAGTTGATTGTTTTAGGAACGTTTTGCTGTATAATCAATTGACTTCGGTGTAGTAATTTTTACGTGGGTATGAATTTTGCAGAAGTAATTGAAAGTTTTTACGAGACAGTTAAAACCAAAGCTTTTCGGATCATGAGTCTTATAAGGGCAGTGTTATAGCATTGCTTTCAAATATAGTTAGAGTAATACTCGTATTTAAACATTATTTTCGGAAGCACTTCCACAGAGAATCCGGTTGTTCTCTGCAGATGAAAACCCATATAAATAAATCTTCTGTACAGCCTTATACAAATGCAGTTAAAACTACTGTCATTACAATTAAGGGAATATATCTACATTTGTTTACAAAAGTTATTATTGCTAAATACTGCAATATATAAATTTCATTTGGCATTGTAATTTCAGAAAATGCTCAGCATGAGGTATTTTTATATTATATAATCTACTGTCAAAAAGAGTAGCTACCTTTTCAGTACTTTAAATTTTACTATTTAGAAATTTTATGGTTCAAAATAATATTTCTATACATTTTCTAAAGTATTCTTTCTACCATAGAAATCTAAATAACTTACACCTAAAACACCGACTCAAATTTATTCCAATAATGCATCGCTTTAATTAAATTTATGTTCCTTTGAGATGATATATGAAAAACCTTGTGTAATAATAAATTATTAATATATATAGGTAAATGGTATTTTTATATATTTTTTTGGGTAAAGTGCAGAATCGCCCACTTATTTATTTGGCACTTTTTACAAAAGTAAAAGGAATTGGATTTTTGTCAATTTTCTTTTGACTTTTTAAGTGAAAATAGGTCGATGTCTACATGAATAAAGTCAAAGGAGTGCACAATGGCATTTTTGTGCAATTCTGGGATGTTCTTTTAAGTGAAAATAGGTCGATGTGTACGTGGATACCGAGTATGTGCAATTCTTAAAAACACGCCAAGCAGTGGGCGATTCTACACTTTCCCCATTTTTCTATAGGAATTTAGTTTCATTAAATTAGTTATTTAGTATAATTATGTGTATATGAGTACATTCATACTTATTCACATAGATGGAATTTTTACAGTACGAAAGTTGATCTTTTTTACATCAAGAACTACATATAGTATAAATACCCATTATGTTATAGATTTTATTTATATAAAATCTGTGAAAGATTATATAGCACTAAAAGTGAGGTACGGAATAAAACATTATACGCTATGAGATAGTTCCTTAATTCCCGAACTGTGCGTGGAGAATTGGTATTTGTTGAAACTTGTAAATTTTTTAAAATTCGTTTTGTTACAATATAGTTTATTGTATTTTGGGTATTATTAAGTTTATTATATGTTATCTTCATGTTTCATTTATCTTTTGAGAGATACAGGTAACATTCAAAGTATTGTAATAAGGGATCGACACAGTGTTTGTATATTATTATTTCTTCACTACATTATATTCAAGGATTCATCCTTTCTTCCACGCAAAACATCTATGTGTATGTGTGTCATAATAAGCTGCAGGATGTTACTATCATTGGTAAGCGAGCTTTAAGGGGATAGCAAGTATGCTAAATTTGAACTCTATGTTAAGTTTCTAATTTGAAAGTCTCGTATTCTTTTTGCTTGCTTGTTAATAATGTTTCTCTTCCTGAAAATTTGGGTTTCTTCTAGTTTTGTTTTTTTAATTTGGTTTAGTGCATTGTAGGTAACTTAAAATTTAAGCAAATGCTAGAAAGTACCATCCTTTGGCAATACATTTCTCATTAGGTATCACATTGTTAAACAAGCTGATGTGATTAAATACAATTGTTTAATTTCCCAATTAAAGAACTGAAATACAAATATATGCAGTGAGGTACAGTACTATATGTATATATTTATAATGAAATCAATAATATATATACAGTCAAAGTAATGATTCGCAACCATCAAATGAAATGATATTATATATATATGTAATAGATTCTGTAGTCGAATACAAGCAGCTGAATCCGTAATGAACAGCAAGAATTTTCATGGCTTAGACATGTTGAAACTCCAATCCACAATGAATAAGAAATTTGGCAGTCAAGGTAGATTTAATTCAACTTTTCTTTCAGCAAATATGTTGCAGCCACAAACAAGTTGGCACATTATTTATGCCTATTCCAAAAATTAACATTTTTGATAAATGTGTAGTAAGAAACAAGGAGCAGACAGACTGCAATCCAGCTAATACAAAGCGTAAAAAGCAAATGCGTTATGTTAAGGGTGAAATCTTAATTCAGACCGAGTTAATTTTGGTTCTCGATGCATTTTTACTCGTATTTGATAGTTAATACTGCTGCAAAAATTACTATTGGCTGTTTTAGTTTCTTTTACAACATCAAATTATGTAAGAGTCATATGACATGAATTAATCTCGAAATGATGCAGTGCAGAAAGATTACTGTTTTTAGAATAGAGAAAGAAAATTAATTTTACGCTGCTAATTTAATCTTTTGCATATTCCTTATTTTTCTTACATATATATATGTACATATATCATTCGATGCTTGTGAATCACGACTTTGGTTATTATCTTTCTATTCATTTTTTTTTCAGAATTATATAAAGGTAGTTTAAAATTTTGTAAAGAGAATTTATACAAATATTTTGTAATATGTTTATAGATATTGACGTGCATTAAGAAGAACAGGGGCTCGTAGGCTTCTAGATATTTTAAAATTTTTATTTATTCGCATTGAGTTTTATTTAAAATTACTTTACATGCTTTCTCCGCCATTTAGTGCTGTACATTTCATCAGTGCTAATTATGTACTTCTGCTGGTTTATGTTTGTATGGAAATTTGATTTACAGTTCTACTTTTGTGTATTGTTTTTTTATAGGGATTCCGTATATAGATACCCGTTCTATGTACGATTCTATGTATGGATACTCCACTATGGTATAATGCTATTGGTTCTGTTTATGGGTTTTTGTTTACTGTTTTGTGCAGCGATTTTTCCAAGAGGTACCTTTATTGGTCTGTGGATTTTTGTGTAGTGGTTTTTACAGGATTTGGTGTATGGGTGCCTGTATAGGTGTACATGCTTTTTTTACTGGTTTTTACAAGGCATAGACCTACGGAATATCCATTTTTTTAATGGAAATTTGGCCAATGGATATGCATATAAAGTTCTGATTTTTGGCTATGGGTTTTTACTGGGATTTTGTTTATAGTGCCTACAGTTCTACAGGTTTCTACAGAGATTTGGCCTACTCGTATCCGTACAGTCGTACGAGTTTCTGTTTACAGGTTTTTTACAGGTATTTGGCCTACAGGTACTCGTACAGCCGTGCAGGTTTCTTTCTATGGGTTTTGGGTTTTTACGGGTATTTGGCCTATGGGCATCCGTACAACCGTACGGGTTTCTTTTTATGGGTTTTTACGGGTATTTGGCCTACGGATACCCGTACAACCGTACGGGTTTCTTTCTATGGGTTTTTACGGGGATTTGGCCTACGGGTACCCGTACAGTTGTACGGGTTTCTGTCTGTGGGTTTTTACGGGGATTTGGCCTACGGGTACCTGCAGAGCTGTACGGGTACCCATAGGCCAATTCCCCGTAAAAAAATTTTATTGGTTTCTACGGGGCATTTTTAGCAGGGTATTAAACTGTAGATCTGTAGTCTCCCTCACACCCTTTAAAAAAGGAAATTGAGTGCTGTATGAACGAAATTCAGCCAAATTTATGCAAAACAGTCACGTAAAATTTCAGCAAAAAATTGCGTATGTGCGCAAGCTATCGAGGCCATTTACCTGATATGCTGTTTCATACATAACCTTAAAATGAATAATTTATAAATCAATAAAATATTTACAATTTTTTACAAATCTGAGTATTCTACCAAAACAATGTTTAGCGTGGATTTAAAAGACTTTGCTTATTAAGTTATTTCGAAAAAAAATTCTTCAAGGCGAGCTAACAAAGTACAAGTAGTAAGACTTCATCTTCACGCAGTTTATTGTCATTTTTTGCATTATTTTGAATACATTTTAACACTGAATTTATAATGTATTTCTTCCGCCTTCCTAGCTTGTCTTCGTGGTGTAATGGTTCTGCACGCTGGGCCGGTATTCCAGAGGTCCGTGGTTCGATACCCGGTGAAGGCGTTGCTAATTTTTCAATCTCTCTTGTTTCCAAAAAATCCTAATGTCTCTACAGTGGCGCCCGAACTAAAAGGATTTTGGATGATGATTCTCCTCACCCAGGATTTGGCGAGTGGGTCCTCTAAAAACCCAGTCGCCATTTAAAAGGGGGAGTATATAAGGTATTTTCCCGCCTTCCTAGCGTGCCTTTGTGGTGTAGTGGTTCTGTATGCTGGGCCGGTATTCTAGAGGTCCGTGGTTCGATTCCCGGCGTAAGCGTTGCTAATTTTTCAATCTCTTTTTTTTTCCAAAATGTCCTAATATCTCTACAAATTCATGTGAAGCTTTAAGAAAAGATTAATTATTATTTATGTATTTTCCTTTAAAATCAGATAAGTGTTTAAATAAATTATAATAATAACAGTTAAATTATTTGAATTTTAGGAAAAAACTGGATGAGATTAATCATTGCACAGCTACGTAATATTTAATATAAGTAGCCCGATTTTTTTCTGTCATATACGCCACAGTTCGATTTATTTTGGCCAGCTACTCCTAATAATGAGAATAATTTTGATGCAATGATTTAAAAAATTTGTAAATACCTTATAAATATTCACCGAGTTATCTTTAAAAGAGCAAAAATTCACCTGAAATGTAATGCTATTCTTTTCCTGGTACTGACATCTTTATAAAATTAATATCAAATTGAGTTAAATGAGTTTATTCAGTTCTTGTTTAATTTAAATATGTTTAATTGTCTTTTATATCTCTTGGTATGTAAAGCCGTGAAAGGAGGATCTGCAATTATCCATTCTCTCATCTAAAAAGTCATATTTACTTCTCTAACAGAGTTAGAATGCTATAAAAATTATTTAAATGGGAAGTTATCTTGAAATTTATTAAAAAAATAGGCAATATGAGGAAAGGCTCAAAAGAAATCAATGAAATTGGATTCAAATGTGTTCCTAAACCACTAACAAGCAGGAGGTCGAACGATGACGAGATGTGAGCAGTAAGAGATTATCAACCGAATTTCTAGCCCCCTTCTCATCCTATCAGAAACGAGCTTGTAGAGTGAAATAATAAAACATAGGGCAGATTAAAAGATGAAGGAACGGAAAGGGATGACGGTTAAAAAAAGGGGGCGGGTGTCTTCATCGGATGGGAGGGTAGAGGTGGATGTTTTTCTCGAGTAGGAGATGCTCTGTAGGCGAAGGGATGGGGCGCAACTTGGAGCGATAGGAGCGCTAATGAAACAAAGGGCCTTCTCAGGGGCGCAGCTGGCTTCGACAGCAATTACGGGTTTAATGGGGCCTTTGGAAGGGGCCCCTTTGTCACCTCCGCAGGTCCCATGAATGAGGAAGACTTGTCGTCTGCCAACACGCGGGGTAACAGGTTGAGAGACGCGATGGCTCTGTTACTTCACCTCCACCCCACTTTCGCTTGCTTTTAAACAACAGCTGCCGCGACAAAAGGAGTGCCCGATTGACGCGAGGGGGCGCAATCTGTTTAAGAGGGGGGAGTCTATCAAAGCGCCCACTTTCCACCTCTTTTGTCTAAGAGTTTACTATGCCTTTGAAGAAGCTCTTTTCGTTCGATTAAGATTTCATTGGATCGAGCTGCTCGCAACGGTAAGTGAATGGCACGGACTCGGAAAGAAGAGTTTTGGAAGGAGAAGTAAAAGAAGAAGAATCTTTTCGGCTCAAGTTTATTCCGAAAGTGGCACTCAAAGTAGATAGTGAGGAAGGAATTGGAGACAAAGATATTGAGCAGTGACCCATTCATTGGAGGGTCTCCAGTGCTTTGACCTGCTCGAAATTCTTCTCCCAAAGAAAGTGCTTCTTTATTTTAAAACAAATTGGAGACTCTCTTGTGTATTGTTTAAAGCATTAATTGTTCTAATTGTTGCCCATTCCGAAGTAATTGTGATCTGGCACCCACTACAATTCGAGCATTAATTTAAAGTAATTAATTATTCTAAATCCCATTTAAAGGTTCATTCTTTGAACTTTAACTAGTGATAGTTAAATTATTATAATTATATACATTTATTTACTAAGAAGCAATAATGCTTAGAAGTTTTTCAAATAAGATAAAATAAAAAAACTTAGCATGTATATTCAAAAAGATAAATTTAGTTGAATTATTAAATGGAAATCGGATAACTTAAAACTTCTGTGAATTTTGTATGAATATACAAGAATATTTTAATCTAATTCAAAACACTCGCAAAATATATTTCGAAGACGTAATTTTAAATATATCTAGAGAATTTTTATGAAAAAGAAATACTTACATTGCCTAGAAATAACCCAATGAATACACTCTCGCAGTTAAAAAAAACGTACATAAAACCCATTCGGTTGGCTATAATTTTATAAAATTGCAACATGATTTAAAATTTTTTTTACTTACCCAAAATTTACATTGAGTTGCATATTTAGGCGCACGCCATGGAAAATTCTTTGAAAGGTATTTTAGTGTATATAGTTCGAAATTTGTCGACGGAAACTTTTCTTTTTTCACGTTCTCCTTCCCAAAAGCCTAAAGACATTGGCGACCGGACAAATATGGTGGACGATAATCATTATTTAGATTTCATTGGTTGGGTTTCCTGGCACTCCGCATTTACTCTTTAAGTGGAGGAGAATGCAAGAGATTACTGCATTTCCCATCCATGCTCTCGTAGAGTTAATTTGTTATGAATTATAGCTAGAAAGTGCAAGACCCATGGTTTGAATTTCCGTGAGAGCAAAGTTGCTTTCTCATGTTCCTCGCTCTAAAGATACTAGATGTCTGCAAAAACTGTCGGAATTATTTAAACATAAAGAGCCAACAAAATTTAACATTTTAGCAGTCAAATGGGAAATGAAAGGGTGATTATTATAAACACATTTCTGTTGATTACAAATCTGTTTATAAAACTTCTCCTTCATGCAAAGTATTTAAATTATTTCATGGAAAGCAAAGTAAATAACAAGCATTTAAAAAAAGTTGTCTCATATTAACCAAGAAAAAAAAAACTATGATTTAACTTTTGCAATCAATATAGAGAAGTATATGTGACTCTACCTAAATTAGAGCACATTTAACAAAATCACAATTAATCAATGCAATCGATAGATTTATAGCTTTGTTGGGCACTGATTTCAACTGAAAAGAGTTTACTCGTTTCAAGAGATAAAACCACCATCTCTTTTTTCATCAGCAAATAAATATGTTCAATCATCTAACATTTTGGATTGAGTTAATCTGCTTTAATATACTTCAGACAAAGCTCTATTGATGTAATATACAATGATATGATGATGTAATGTATATGAAAAGACATATTTATTTCTCAATGAGAAATATAAACCTTTTTGTCCAAATGCCTCGAGTTTACAGGTCAAATAAAATCAAACAAAGACTGAATTTCATCAGCTTTTTATATTATAATTAGCTAAAGAACCTTTTTTATTATGATGTAAATGGATAGCTCTTCCATTACAGCTAAGTTAGTACTAAATTATCTAATCTTAATAAAAAAGAGTAGTATTTTCTTTTAATCTTCACTAGTACTTGAAGGAACTTCGCAAGCTTTGTGCGCAAGCCCAGTACTTTTGCTGAATTTTATTAAATTTATGTTCATGGACAATTACATTATATTATTTATTTAAATGAATATTAATTTTCTTCATATCTTTGTTCACAACTTTGCTAAGGTTATTTTTTTAGACTTTAATATTTCTTCACACTTTTTTAAAAATAATTTATTAGAATATTTCAATAAACCTTGCGTGAAAGTTTTGCTATTTTTGGCAGCTATTATTTATCTTCCAAGCATTAAACACTAGCATTATGACATTTTCAGTTCATCTCTAATTGCTGTGTGCGGCCATTATGATCCCAACTTAGTTAATGGAAAAATTCTGGCCTTTTAAATTTTTTTACAATAAAATATGTTATAATTAAATTTATTAAATTAATTTTAGTTACAGTTTGAAATTATTCAAAAAGTTTTATTTATTCATTTTTTATTTTACAGAATTACATAGCAGAAATATCTCTTCTACAACATAAACAATTAATATTAATGTTAAAAAACGTTTACATTACAGAAAATGATTTTATGCATGATCGACTATGCGAAAATAGTTAATTCCTTTATTCCTTGAAATTTTGTTAATTCAAGGAACTTAATAAATTTTCCTTAGTAATATTTCTTTCAGTGTTATAAAAGGTCTCAATCAACGGATAAAAGGCATGCTTTCCAGCAGTTTCTTCAACTGCTGTACTTTCACCATTTTCCAAAATAAAGATATCCATTTATAAAGTATTTAATTTTTACATCAGCTAAAAGCCAAAATTTTATGCCTAATTTATCATGCTTTTTGACATATACTGAATAAAACAGTATCTTGAATTGGTAGGAGCAGTGGCTCATCAACTGTGATATTTTCGTCTGCTTTGTAACAAAATAAAAAATTCTCAGTAAAGTTCTAGTCTAGAGGAACAGCAAATGGATCCATTTGTAATCTTTGCGACCTACCTGACTTCAAGTTTAAACATAAAGCTTTCATTATGTCTGAGTATTTGTCTCTAGGTATTGTCTCGTTAAAGAATGTTGGGTCCCAAGATTTGAACCAGTAACTCAAAACATTAAATCCTTCTCCATCCGAAGCGCAGCAAACATATAACAGAGCAACAAAAGCATCTATTCCATCAAATCAAAAGTTCCAATTTAGATGTCCTGACGGTTTGATGTAACACGGCTTCAGCGCATGCTATATATGATACAATACTTCTTTATTGGTAAAATATATCCATGAGCTTAATTATGTTTCTCTTAGAAAAAATGGTTGGGACACCTGCTTCAGGCAAAACATTTTGAAGATGAAGTCTTCCAAGCAAATTTCCTTTTCCGCCCTGTACCATTATTAATACAAAGGGGCTTTGTCCCTGAAGGACTATTGTTGTTTTCGTTTTGCGATTTTGCGTTGGTTCACCATAAATATCCGTTTCACTTTTCAAACTGTTCCTACCAAGCACTAAAATCCTGCATTATATTTGAAGAAATTAAATGATGAAAAATCTGCATAAATGTATGTATAATTCTCGCAATGTGATAAAACAACGGTACATAGAGCTATCGAATTTTGAATGACGTAATCCTACTGCGAAGATGGGCATCTGGAAGCCAAAATTTGAAATTTGGAATTTGTTTTATTATCGATTTCATATTTTGTAAAACTTTAACAAACGTTTGAGTAACAAACTCAAGGATTTCAAAGCGAGCAATGGCAACGTTGTACAGAAAAAACATTTTTATGTCTAGTGCGCGAGACCCTGTATCCGAAATTCTAAAGATATGCTCAATTTGAAACTATTTTGCGATATTGCTCTTGAACTGAATTTTATGGTTTAATGGCGAAGAACGTGATACTTAATAAATAAAGGTAACAGACAAAATGTTAAAAAAACGGCCCTTTGGACGTAATTTAAAATCCGGAAGCTTTCAGATTTTTTATTTTTTTTTACTTTTCTTAAATTTTTTATTTTGTAAAACTTTAATGAGCTCAACGATTAAAAGCAAAAGGTGTGAACACTATTCGATATAAAATGCGTTTATTCACGAGACTTTTGCCATTTGGGAAAATGTAAGATTTAATTTTAATTAACAAATTCAGCTATATGAAAGCCATGTGTTGCCCGGCAGGAAATAAAATGCATCTATGTTCCACGCATCAGCGTGTTGCCATTCAGTAAAGCCTAAGATGATTTCAGATTTAATCTGGAAAGCTATAGAATAACAGCTAGGCCATTTAAAAGCAATAAACACAATTTTTGAAAACAAATTTTTCACTTTTTTATGCAGTTAATTTAAATAAACATGCAACGAGACTCTGTATCGGAAATTCTAAAGATATGCTCATTTTAAAACTATTTTGCGATATTTCTTTTGAACTGAATTTTATGGTTTAAGTGCGAAGAACGAGATATTTAATTGGTAAAGGTAACACACAAAATGTTAAAACAAAAGCTCCTTTGGACGCAATTTAAAATCTGAAACCTTTCAGATTTTATTTTCTTTGTTTTTATTTATTTATTTATTTATTTATTTATTTGTTGTTTTTTTCCTCTTTTGGCTGATTTTCTTCATTTTTAAAACATCTAATTTGTCTTCGATTTCTTATTGGAAAATATGGCTTGTTCGATATTTTTGTCGTCTTCTTGGACCATGACTACTTGCTTAATTTCGACTAAATTCTTTTTCAAGACTAAAGACTTAACCTCTGCAACTTCTTTTTGATAAAAACCTTTTATTTGAAGGGGGGAGTATCAATAAAATATGGAAATGATTAAAAAATGTCTTGTTCTTCCAAGGGACCAGATTATAGCAATTTCTCTTTGAAGGAATAAAAGAACAGGTATTTTATGAAACGGATTAACTTCTTGTAATTAAAATAATCCAATCTTCGTCAGATGAAATAGAGTAAATTTCCATCCTAGATTTTTCGTAGAAACTAATTTCTAAACCAGAAATGCTGTCGTATAGTTCTTGTAACATTTTTACCAAGTCTTCTTCCGGCAATATTTTCTTTCAACTGTCCTACGCAATACCATTAATAGAAAAAAATACAGATAAAAATACTGTTCAGAAACATTAAACAGTTGCATGAGAAATTTAGGTGTGAGACTGAAGGCGAAAGAATTTACTAAAACATTCAGAAAAGAAACATGAAACCCGATGGAACGTCAAATAATATCTGACATGAAAATAGAAAGAAAACTCAAACAAATGACGTCAATCACAAATACGACTTAGCCTTTTAATAAACAATTAAGAAGAGCAGTCAAAATGACCGCTAACTTAATTCTAGTTATATATAAAAATGTTCATTTAAAACCGGCCAAATAAATTATTTTATCGGCTTGGTTTATACTTAAGAAAAGTAAAAAATAATATCAAAATATTTTTAATTGGAATATTGGAGCAATTTAATCTTATTTAAAGTCAAAATTACCACTTCTGTAATTCTAGCGTTAAGATCTTAATATAAATACTAGATATTAATAAATAGATTTCATAACTTTAAAAGATGTTTCACAAATTGTGAACATAAAATTGTGAAAATAACATTTAGAAAATACATTCCGTGATACGCATAGTATTAAAAATGATGGGAATTATTTTGATAATTTATTACTCAAGGAGCGAAGCATGTAGCAGAATTATATTTCTAATGTAAAGAGGAAACAAATAGCAGAATCATACCTGAAATCCGCTGAGTTGGCTTTCGTCCCAGAGTATTACATAATCCATACAGAATTGGTTACCAACTCAGCAGTTAAAGGCCCTTGAAGATATTAATTGCACTGTGCTTTTTAGGAAGCCGAAGCTCTTATCCATCGTACATAATACATGCATGCTTACTAATACATAATACAAATATGAAATATAAAACCAAAAATGTGATGCAATTACATAATACAAATACATAAAACGTTCTTCAATAAATGCTAATACATTCTTGAATAAGTACTAAAAATGAAACTAATGTGTGCTCCCAATGTATGTGCACTATACATTTACCAGAACTTGATAGACGAATAACTTGTACCAGAGTATTACATAACTATATTATTACAGAAATGCATTATGCAGCATGTACAATTACAATATATTACTAATATATTTCTTTACGAGTATTTTTACATAGTAATGCATTATACAGCAGGTACAAATACAGTGTTCCAAGTACAAGTACAGTTCAGAAGTATTAATCTACTTCTTAACAAGTATTTTTTTTTTTTTTTTTTTTTTTTTTTTCCATTCTTAGGTAAATACTAAAACTTGTTTCAAGTACTCATACATTACACTCATACAAATTTACCTTACAGTATATCATATTTTATCCAATCTCCTATATAATATTACTGCGCATAATACTGCTGAAAAATATGTTTTAGTTGAGTTTTTTGTGATAATATAATAACAATAGAATAAACTCTTTTGTGATATGAACTGGCCTACAATGTAAATATTTCTTGTAGCACACATAGTTCCCGCATGGAGCATCTTTGAAGCAATATAAGTTTAGAAATTTTTAATATACTTCTGGTTTCAGATACTATCAGATACAGCCTCATATCTATCCTAATTTTACATTATAAATTATTACTAAAATATTCCTATCATTTCTAAGTAGTCTATGTATATATACATTTAACACAGTCTTCTCTGGATATGTTTTAAGCAAAAATACATTTGCATTTGCAAATGATTATTCTGTTTTCAGCTAAAAATAAATTATTTCGTCTGAATATCGATTTTTAACATTCTCACATTATTAACATCTGATGTCGGAAATCCATGGTACACAAAGTATTAGAACAAACTCGTTTTCAGCAAAACTCCGTACGACCGGCCATTACTAAAAACGAAATACACATAGAACGGAACATTCGAAAGAACAATGCGCCAGGTACTTTGTGGAATTAGAACAGACATAACGATCTCTCATAATTTCCCCCATCTTCAATAAAGACGCTGAAGTCTTTCAGAAAATCGGAAGAAAGCTTTAACAGTGATTATTTGCTTGGCAGCTAATTGGAAGCGAGGCAAGATAGCTTTGATGTTTGGGGAGGAGGAACAATCCACGTGCCATTTTAATTTGAATCCGAATAAAGTTTGATGGGAGATATTCTCCTTTTAAATGATGGCCGAACTGATAATTCTTTTCGCAGGAAATCGATACACATGTAACAATAGGAGTTGTCGCATAACGTAGTCATTAAGCGAATGCTGAGATTTGAAAGTTTCTTACTAGTAGGCACAGCTAGTAAAGAAGGAGACCCATGTTTCGAATTCCGGCCAGGAAATACAGTGGACATGAACTCCGACACATTTGATTTTTTATTTTTTTATTTTTGTTGACATCAAGAAACCTAACTAATCTCTCCAGCAAAGTACAAATTAAAATGCGGTGGCTCGTCACAACTTCAATTCTGCCTTAGCTCCAGTCGTCTTTTAAATGAGAAAGAATGAAAGGAACTATCACACTCCTCCCCAACGTATACTAGTGTAGTAGTATATTCAATTAGCAAATGGAAGATTTGAGATGCGAATAACTGACAAAGGCATGGTGGATATTTTATGTTTGCTGGATTAAAGAATTTTAATGACTACCTGCTGCATTAATCTCAAATCCCGGAGACTTGAAAACTGCTAGTTTACAAGAAAATGAAATTAAATTGATAAAAAACGACTAAAATTAAATTAAAACTGAAAAATTTATACTAAAAGTAGAATAACACGTGCAAAGGTTTTTGGATGCAAGATTTTATGCATTGTCAAAGATATTAATTAAATTTCTTAAGAATGTTCGAGTTGTACGGAGGTTTCTTAAAGTAAATTCTACCTAAAATAATTTAGACAGTAATAAAATTAATTAAGTTGGCACTCGTGTGAATGTGCAGCATACTAATGCTATACTCTTTGATAAATGCAATTTTTTGTTTTGGCATAATGTGTTTTATATTTCGGATGCCCTTTTCCATTTATGGGTATTCAGTGATATCATTATCTCTCAGATTAGGAAAATAAATAAGATTCGTAGTTAAAATGGAGTTGAAAATTATCTTAACTGTCTTAAAACTATTGGGTTGGCAACTAAGTTCCTGCCGTTTTTTATAATGTTTGTAAAAACGGTATTTTTCTTTAAATATATACAAGTAGTTAATAAAGAATGTATTCTTTTGTTGTCTACAACATGTTCCAAACGTTTAACAAGTTTTTCTATACCTTGTTGGTAGCAATCACCTGTTTAAGACTCGAAAATGTCATTCAACCAAGCTCTCATTTCTGCATCAGTATTGAAAGAAACTTCCTGCATAGCATTTGAAAGAGACCTAAAGAGGTGAAACTCCTTTGGTGCCAAATCGTTAGAGTATGGTGGGTGTGCCGGCAATTCCCAACCATGAGTTTGAATGACTTTCCTGTTCATATTGGCGATATGAGGGCGGGTGTTGTCGTGAAGCAAAAGAACACCTGCAGCCGATTAGGTCTTTTCTCTTGAATAGTTGCATTGAGTCGATCCATTTGTTGCACATAGAGTGCCGCGTTAATCGTTTGTTCCTTTCAAGCAATTCGAAATGGAGAATCCCTTCCTAATGCCACCATACGCAGAACATCGTTTTACGCGGATGAACGTCCTGTTTCGCGCGTGGGGACACTTGTTTACCGGAGCTAAGCCATTCCTTACGCTGCTTCACATTCATGTAGCAGCACCATTAATCGCCAGTAACGATTCGGAGAAGAAATGGTTCCTTGTGTCCATGGTTTGCACGGTGACGAGCAAGCAAACCAGCGGAGATTGTGGCTCGTTGATTTTTGTTGGTGACACTTAAAGGCTGACCCCCCCATGTTCTACATTTCTGAACTTTGCCCATCGAGTGAAGATGCTTCTCTACAGTAGTGTGAGAGCAACCAATTGTCTCTGCCAGTTACCTTGTTATTTGACGCGGATTTTCATGCAAAAGATGGTTCAATCGCTCTCCATCGAACTCAACTGGACGGCCAGAACGAGGTGCGTCTTTGATGTTAAAATTCCCATATTTGAATTTTGCATACCAATCACGGGCAGTTCTTTCAACTATAGCACCCATTCCATACACAGCACAAACGTTGCGAGCAGCTTCTGCAGCCTCAGAACCTTTATTAAAGGCAAAAAGAAGGAGGTGTCGAAAATACTCATTCTTCTCGACATTCCATGTTAATGATCTGTAAATAACAAGAAAATGTATTAATTTAGAAGTCAAACAACAAAAACCAGCGTTATATTTTCAAATTTTCACAGGACTAGTTTCGATGGTTTTATCGAACCATCATCCTCAGCTGCAGAGGCGCAAATGAACGAGATAAGATAAGAAAGCCTGGACAGCAGATAAGCTACTGGCGCCATCTGTTGATGAAAGCAGAACTAAAATATAATTTCTTTAAAGGCTGAAGGCAAAGATGGATTGGAATTAGGGTCGTTAACTAGAACAGAAAGATTTTTTTTAATGTGAAATGCCTCTAGAAAATCCAGTTCAGCAATGGAAGATGTTTTTCAAATAGTTTTGGCAGCAGAAAAATTGAAAGTGTGATTTTCGGACCATCAATGTTGGGCAACAGAAGTCTTCTGTGTTTCGATTATTCTAACATATGCCTCATGTTCTTAAAGCAAAATTTTAAGGCTCTCTTAGTTTCTCCAATGTAAATTAAACCACACTGGCAAGGGATCCCGTAAATACCTCAGGAATTCATATCCGGAATGGGGTCCTTGAGTATAGAACTCGGAATTTTATTGATGGAAGAATAAACGACCCGAAAGTTAAATTTGTGCAAAATAGGTGCAACTTTATAACTAATTGATAGAAAGAAGGGAATGACAACATAATTTTTATAATCTCCTAAAATAAGAGAGTGCCTTTTGGTGTGTTGAGATGAGAATTTTTTAACTGCTTGATTAATAATGTTGGGTGAAAAGCCCCTGTCAATAGCTATTGCTTTTAAATAATTTAGTTCTTCATCAAGGGATAGTTTGGAGGAGCAAACTTGAAGAGCACGAAAAACATATGAATAAAATGAAGCTAATTTTTATTTAGCCGGATGACATGATTTAAAATGTGGTGGAAGGCATACCAATGGCATACCAATACCATTGGAAGGCAACCTACGGTTTACCGTAAACCTTCATCGGTTTGCCTTTTGCCACACTTTAAATCATGTCATCCGACTATCGACATATTTGTTCGGCGTGTTATTGTACCTTAATGTATCTTAGTTTCAACGAAACAAATATTTAGGTAGAGCAATATATTCTCTTTCGAATGATGTACAACTTCGTACCAAAAGTATCTAATGTCATACAGATTTTTTCCAATTTAAAAAAACGGCGGGAACTTGGTTGGTTAAAACTTCAAATTGGAATCTTGGAATATTTTCGTTAAAATTTCAATCAAACTCTAATTTTTTGTCTTTTTTTTTCCCTTTCCTTTTTTTTGGTTCAAATATTCCCAAACTT
Source organism: Stegodyphus dumicola (assembly GCF_044657685.1). Lineage (NCBI taxonomy): Eukaryota > Metazoa > Arthropoda > Arachnida > Araneae > Eresidae > Stegodyphus > Stegodyphus dumicola. The sequence goes on from NC_140768.1 coordinate 183,015,241, forward strand.
TCTCTCCCTTTTTCTTCTTATTCCCACTCTCTCTCTTTTTTTTTTGCTTTTTTTTAAACATTTTTGAGCTATAGTGTCTTTTATATCCAATCCCCTTTGAAAGCTAAATATTTACGTTAGTTCTAATGTCTTTAGTATGTAGACTTCTTTCAATCAATAAGTTACCATTTTATATATATTGTAATTTATTATCTTTCAAATGAGTTTAATTGTTTTCGTTTTCATTTCTTTTATTTTTTATATTTTTTATTACTATTCTCTCACGTAGTTACGATTCCAAGCATTCTTAAAAAACGGCCACCTTATCACTGAGAGCATTACATAGGGTGCAACAGAAAGGGAGAGCGATCATGCATCCAGGGAAACAGTGAATAGATCAATACTACAAATAAGATTTATGCTTTAACTAAGTCAATCCTAATGAATTTACGGTTTAATATAATTTATCTTAATTCTGAATATTTTTTATTTTAGTGACAATGTTAAATTTATTTTCTACCATAAACTATTTTCGGAGTCTTTAATCTGATACAATAATATTTTTCCCTTTATTCCTTAAAATTTATGTGGCAGCATGTACGTTTCTCTCTTTGTAAACAGCAAACAATAGCTTTTATGTATCTCCCTTTCCTTACTTTGGTCTTATTTATGCAAAAGAAAAGAAGAGTGTTTTGTCTGTTAAGAAAGAGAAGTATATTTGCATACTCTTAACTAGAGACACTGAATTTTCTTTTTCAAATGAGTGCTATATTCTTTTATTTATTAACTTCCCTGTTAATAAAATAAGTATAATTAAATTTCTTGGTATCACGTCTAGTAACTTAACCGTGAAATTTTATTCTCATTGAAATTCATTTAAAATGTTGTCTAAATCATTTGAAGAAAGCATATAATATCAAAGCGAAGACATAACAAAAGCATAAATACTTACTTTTAATTTTAAAACTATGAAATAAGACTTAATATCCGTTAAGTCTTATTTCATAATGGGTGTCTTTCTTAATGGATATTAAGTCTAGTTGTTACGCGTAAAAAACACTTTCTGTACTATTATAACATAAATAAATGTTGTAAAATGTATAAGTAAAGACGGAAAATGCAAACACAGTCTCCCCAAAAATATGAAAATTTCCTGCTTGCGAAACAACATATTCCTAGAAGGTATTAAATATGTAAACGCGCATAATAAGCATTTCTTAGAAAATCGTCCCAAAATGTACAGAATTAAATGTTTCCAGAAATTCATTCAATTTAAAGCAATTGGGAAATATAATTTTTGAAGGCCGAAAATAAGGTATTTGAAATAGAACAAAATTATATCAAACAAATAAATAAAATACCCTAAGAAGAATGTGTTACATTTCAGAATATAAATATAATGTGTTATCGAAATTTTGTAGTGAATAGGTTTATTCATGTCTTCATCAATGTGTGGTTGTTATAATGATTAGAAAATAAAGGTATCTAAAGAATTTATCGAGGCATCACATTATTAAGTCTCCCATTAAATAAAGAAATTATAATGGCTAAGTTTACATACGAAATTATTCTTGAAAGCTTTCGTTAAAGGAATTTCTAAGAATTCCGTCTAAGATTCATGGTAATCGGAGTTGTAAGAAAAGAAAATCTTATTTAATGAAATATAGGAATTTATTACGAACATAAGATATTCGTCTTACACATGGCTTTCTTAATTTTTTCTAAAGCTGTTTCTTAAACGTTATATTTATTTGTAATTCTACTAAAATATTACAACAAACAGAAAGAAATAAAAAATTAGGATTATGTTTTAAAATTTATTTTTTAAAAGGAAAGGATATAATAATTTTCTAAATTTTTTCAAAGGTGAAAGTGATAAAATATTGTTACGAATTTGGTATTTAAAAAGCTAATGTTAGTTCAATTATAAATTAAATGGTTTTATTTCTCGCGCAGTGCAGCGCGTGACGAATATTAAAAGAAAGCTAAGCCGGAAAAATTAAAAATACAAGAGCGCGTGCGTTAAATAAATAAATATCTCTTTTTGATTTCGAGAAAGTGCTGGAAAATTCTAGCGCGTGATTTTAAAATCTTATAAAAGGAGGAAAATATCTCAGTTTGTAGTAGTTGCTTAGTTTGTTGTTGTTTAGAAAACTGCCGTTGTTGATTATAGCGAATTCGCGGATTAGCGTTCTTTAGCTGTTCTGAATTACGTTCTATTGTACATTTAAGTAGTTAAAAGATAACAAAGATAACTACTGTGAGATATTGTGATACTGCATGATATTTGAGAAAATTTAAGCATTTCTGTTGTGATAATAATAAATTTTTGTTCCTTTTTCATCGGACTCGTGCATTCATTTCATAACGAACCCGTACGCACGCAACAAGTTTTGGTGTGAGAAGTGGGATTTTGAATGCCAATCACAAGAGCGATGGAAGAACAGTTAAAACAATTCATGGTAGTCTTTGCTACATTTAAAGAAGAAATGAAAGACTCTGTTAAAGAAGAAATTAGGTCGGTTAAGGAAGAAATGAAGTTGGGCCAGGAATCCGTTAAAGGAGAAATGAAATTGGGCCAGGAATCCGTTAAGGAAGAGATGAAATCTCTTAAAAATGAGATGAAAGCAGGTCAGGACGAAATGAAAAGAGAAATTACCTGCGTAATAGAAAATAAATTTGAGGCTATGGAAGGCAGAATAGACGCGGTTGAAACTAAAGTTGGACAAATAGAAGAAAGAGTTTCTTCGGTAAAAGAACAAGTAGAAGAAAGAATTTCTTCTGTAAAAGAACATATAGAAGAGAGAGTATCTACCGTCGAACAATAAATTGATGATAGGGTTTCTGCTGCCGTCGCCAAAGAAGTTGACAGCCTAAAGAAGTGCATAGCGACGGTAGGAAACAATTCTGAAGGTTTCAAATTTTTATCGATGCCTGCTCGTTCCGTTCTGAAACTATCTACATATGATGGGCAGACCTCCTGGCAGGTGTATAGGACACAATTTTCTAGGCCTGTCATCTCGCCGCTTCTCTGAGAGCAGACGCAGAGGATATCCTGCAGACGCTTCCCGAAAATCAAAGGCTAGATTTCGAAGCTCTATCCGGCGCTTTGGAGCTGCGCTTCGGCGAGAAATGTTTAAAAGACTACAGCAGGCTCCAATTAAAATCTCGTCAACAGAAGCCCACCGAATCACTCCAGGAACTCGCCACGGATGTTGAAAGGCTGTCCCACCTCGCATTTACGGACTGCCCGAGAGAAACGAGGGAAATTCTGTCGCTGCAATATTTCATCGATGGCATCCGGGACCCTGAAATACAGAAAGCACTGCGAATGGCAGATGTAAAGGATGTAAAAAGCGCTCTGTTGTACGCCGTGAAATTGGAGGCAGCCCAGCAAGCAACTCTTAGGGATCGCTACCCAGTCAGAGCTGTGCGAGTCCACGACCCAGGGGACCAATTGATGGCTCGTTTAGATGATTTATCCAGACAAGTCGATGCTTTGATACGGAGTAGCAGTGAGAACAAAGTGGCTGTAAGATGTTGGAGATGTGGTTCTGAAGGTCACCTACGACGGCATTGCAGAACACCCCAGGGCACGGATAATAAAACGGATGAGTTGACAAGACCAGTGAATGCATTAAGACGGAATAGTGGTGAAACAAAACCGACCCTAAAGTGCTGGAATTGCGGTGTTGAAGGCCACTTACGAAGGAACTGCAGAACTCCCCAGAGCACGGAAAATAAGGCATACGATTTAAACAGACAATTAAATGCCACGGGAAGGAAAATGACTGACAAGAAACCAAAGTGCTGGAACTGTGGAGCTGAAGGTCACGTACCAAAGAATTGCAGAACACCCCAGGGTACGAAAATTGAGACAATTTCTGAGCAACGACGCAGGAAACAAATTAATGACCATATCAAGGAACGGAGGTTGCCAGATAATGAAAAACCCTGTTTTAAAGCGCTTAAGATCTCTATAGTGAGTGGCAACAATAACGGACTGTCCATCAATGGGAATATCGATGGAGTTCTTTGCAATATGATCATTGACACAGGAGCTAATGTTACCATCATTAGGAAAGATTTAGCTGAACAGTTTAAAGATAAACTTATTTGGACGCCATCCTGTGTTACCCTTCAGACTGCGTCTGGTGACAAGATCGACATAACTGGGAAGTTAAACGTAAACATCACGTTTGGAAGTGCCGCCTACCATCACACGGCATATGTGGCGGATATTACAGATCCATGCATACTCGGATTGGATTTTTTAAGGAAATACAATTTTTCCTTAGATTTCAAAAACAATAAGCTGTTTCAGCATCTGATGGCATGACTATCCATCCTCAAAAGGGATCCTCGCCTGGAAATGTCGACGCCTTGTCCGAAAGATCGAGCTCGTGAAGCTGCCGAAATCATACCAGGGTCGAAAAGAAACTCAAGACTACCAGCTATTCTCCATCCCAGAAGCTCTTCGATCGAGACCTTCGTCTGCCTTGTGACCGCCTGTTTAGTCGCCCTACGGATGCGCCTTCATCGCCTGAGGAACACATCCAAGATGCCCAGGCCCGGTTTGAGGGGATGCACCGTTCTGCACGAAAGCGAGTCAACTTGGCGACGGAGAAAATGAAGACCAGATGCGACACAAGAGCTACTAGACAGAGATCCAACAAAGGAGACAAAGTGTGGTTGTGGAACCCAATTCAACGAAAAGGACTGAGTCCTAAATTACAGTCACCTTCGGATGGTGCATATACAGTGCTGAACACGAATGACGTCGTGGTTTGGATCCGTGAGTTTTCGAACTCTTACGACAGGTTAGCTTATTACTATGGCCATAGTACGTAATGTAAATAATTGTAAATAGTATCAGACCATGGTCCTTTTTGTTTATAAATGTGTATTTGATTTGATTTGTATTTAGTATTTGATTTGCATTTAGTATTTGATTTGTATTTAGTATTTGATTTGCATTTAGTATTTGATTTGTATTTAGTATTTGATTTGCATTTAGTATTTGATTTGTATTTACTATTTGTTTTGTATTTATTATTTGATAGCATTTGATTTGTTTAAGTTAGTTATTTCATTTATTGTTTATATTGTTTGATATTGTAATGTAATGTTTATGCCTCAGTTGCATTTATGCCACAGTTGTAAGTTTAGCTTCCTGTCCAGGGATTGTACTGCCCGGGACGTGCAGTCCTTGGGAAGGGGGCAGTGTTACGAATTTGGTATTTAAAAAGCTAATGTTAGTTCAATTATAAATTAAATGGTTTTATTTCTCGCGCAGTGCAGCGCGTGACGAATATTAAAAGAAAGCTAAGCCGGAAAAATTAAAAATACAAAAGCGCGTGCGTTAAATAAATAAATATCTCTTTTTGATTTCGAGAAAGTGCTGGAAAATTCTAGCGCGTGATTTTAAAATCTTATAAAAGGAGGAAAATATCTCAGTTTGTAGTAGTTGCTTAGTTTGTTGTTGTTTAGAAAACTGCCGTTGTTGATTATAGCGAATTCGCGGATTAGCGTTCTTTAGCTGTTTTGAATTACGTTCTATTGTACATTTAAGTAGTTAAAAGATAACTACTGTGAGATATTGTGATACTGCATGATATTTGAGAAAATGTAAGCATTTCTGTTGTGATAATAATAAATTTTTGTTCATTTTTCATCGGACTCGTGCATTCATTTCATAACGAACCCGTACGCACGCAACAATATCGAAGTTTTATTTACTTACTTATTTGTTCAAAATAAAAAAGTTAGGTAAGAAAAATGTTTTGTTTACATTTATTATTTTGAAATCGCTCCAAAACCCCATATATTTTAAAAGCACCTTTGAACACATTAATTTATTTTTCATATTGTTACGTTTTTCTTCACTTACGTACGGGTTCGTGGATTTGGAGTGAATAACGATGACACTTGATGAAGTATCAAAACACAATTTATTAGCCAGTATTATTCAAGACAGCTCCAAAATCACGTTTACTATCGTCGAATAACTATTATAAACACGCTGAAACAATCAGCGACACAGCCTTCAGACTATGAGGCTAAAACGGTGAAGACGGCTTCACCTCAAAGCAAAAGAATACAGCTCCCGACTCTGCTCGGTCGTTCTCAGAATTCCATGTACTCTCGAGATTCTCCAGGCTGCTACTCGCGATGCGCTCTACGATACACTCAGTCGTTCTCGGAGCTCAGCAAACTCTGAAACTCGACGATGCACTAACTCGCGATACACTAAGAGACTCCCTTGATGTACTCGACGGCCAACTCGGCACTAGACTACAAGGAAAAAGTGCAGAATCGAATACTGCTTGGCGAGTTTTTAAGAATTGCAGATACTTGGTATCCACGTTCACATCGACCTATTTCCACTTAAGAAAAATCCCAAAATTTCACAAAAATGGCATTGTGCACTCCCTTGACTTTATCCATGTACACATCGACCTATTTTCACTTAAAAAGTCAAAGAAAATTGACAAAAATGTAATTCTTCTTACTCTTGTAAAAAGCGCCAAACTAGTAAGCGGGCCATTCTGCACTTTAGCCGACTACGAGACACTCGCTCTAGGCACTGCAATGACTGACTATCAACTCGATGGACTCAGTACTCCGCGTACAAGCAGGGTTTATATAGCTTTCGTCTTGCGTTCGAGAACATTCAGGGCTAAACCAGTAGGAATTTCTTCTAGAAGGTTCTCCATTCGTCCGTGGCATATCGCCGATTTTGTCGCCAAATGAGCGATTTTTCGCAAGATATGGCAACATTGCCTTCTCCTGTCATTTTCTGGCAATCCTAAACCTGCCTTGAGAGGAAGCTATCCTACCGCGCCTGGTCATTTCGTAACAATATGTAAGTATAGATGGTAAAATTTCTTGGTAAGTTTATTATTACTGATAATGATAAAATTGTTTGGTGAGATTCCGGTTAAAACTTAAGTAGCAAAATTTCCTTTTTAAACATGCATATAAATGTGTTTGCTGAAAATACAGATTTGTACTTCTACACATATGCTGAAAAGGACTGAGGCTCTGGAAAATTTATTTCAAGATTCAGTGCCTTAAAAAGTAGCATCACTTTTTAAATCTTATTATAATTTTCTGATTCAAAAATAATAATCTGCAACTCATTTGATTTATGCAAAATCTGTCTCTTTACACCTGCTTTTCAGAAAGAAATTAAAGGTAAAAAATTGGAAGGCACAAAACATATCATTGGGAATGAATCTTTCATAATTTTAGTGCACCCTTGTTAATATAAATTTAATTCAAATTACATACCTTCAGGTCCAACGTTCTAATTCATTCTTACATAGTAACTAATTATCATTTGCTTTCAGGCGTCCATATCGTGTTTTAAAATGCAGAACCTACTATATATTGTATAAAACAGCAATAACCTAACCACTATAAAAATCCATACATATGACGACTGATAGAGCGTTAGTCACAACAGTAACTCCTTTTAATGAGGAGTTACAGTACACGTTATACAAAGGTTGGTTCAAAAAGATTCCAAGACCGATTGAAAGCTTAGTAGAAGATTCACACTTCTAGTTTAAGACATGAATTCAATGATTTCTCTCAAATTTTAAATAAGATGCACACATTTTAAAAGTATTGTTCACGTGATTACTCGTATTAAAATGTATGAAATTTAAATTTTATGATGGCATATTAGAAATTAAATTCTAATTTTTAAGTTAAACTTTATATTATTGAAGATTATTAAAATAGATAAATTCCGCAGTAGGCAAAAGTGAATCAGAAAATAATTACAGGAATTAAAAGACATTTATCTCTTTCACCTTCAGTTTAGTGTCAATTTAGTGCTTTGTGATTTTTAAAATGACTGTCTTGAAAAACACTCCGCCGTCATGGCCTAAGATTTAAAAGATTTTTGGAAATTTGGATTTAGGAACTTACTTATTTTCGGTATTATTAGCTTAGGTCCATCAAAATTTTAGTTTATAATTTTATGACGAATGTGAGGTTTTTTTATTTGAGTAATTAAACTGTGAAAATCCTTTTACTCAATCTAACGTTTTTATCACTACATAAGGACTCCGCATAAAAATTTGAGCTCCATATATAATTTAACTCAAGTTTTAAAAATATTGCAAAATTTTCATTTGACTTACCTCAGTATATTAAGTATGCAATTTTTTTTATGACATGGGTACACGAAAGAAAGATCACAAATTATACGCCTGAGTGCATCCCTCAGTTACAACAATTGAGGGATCTACTATTCTGTTGATTATGAAGAAACTTTTCTCATATAAAAGAGAAGACATATGTCAAGATGATATCACGTCTGTATACTTAACTCTTATTCCATTATTTGCAAAAATAATGCAAGATTTCAGAAATATTGCAAATGTCTGAAATAGGCTGAATATGGTATGAATTGTTTTTACAAAATAATTACATTAAGAATTCGTACTGTAATACGAGATAAGGGGAAAAATCTTGTAATAATTAAATAATTAATTTTAAAAAATTAATATACGACTTAATTAGATATATTAATATAAATGTAAGTACTATGTGATTTTCTAGTGCCTGTTTTCTGTATTTATGATACACTAATTTAGAAAAATAACATAAGACTTCAGTGCTGATGCAATTGTGTGTAACATGTTAAAAAATGAAAGGAAATGTATTAACAAGATAATCTTCCTTAGGAATACGACAAAGTACTAGGAGATGCACAAAATATTGTTCACTAATTAGTTTCTTAAAAAGATGTTTAATGTAATTCAATGTAATTAGATATACTAATGTAATGTAATAAATATATTGTTTTTCCGATGTACAATGAATGTTTGCATAATGTAAGTTCGAAGTAATTATGTTATATTAATCTGCCATAATCCAACTTTTGTTAATCGATTAATTTCTTTGTAATAATTGTATACCGTGTTTTTGTAATTGTATATTCAATAGTAAGTCTAGAATTAATGTAAAGTTTCTATGTAAATGGCTGGCTCTATGTAAGTAAGTATGTTTCTGTGTAAATGGTTCTATGTAAGTATGTTTCTATGTAAATGGTTCTATGTAAAGGCTGGCTCTTTCTATGTAAAGGCTGACATCCGATGCCGACCAACCGAATGTTCAGCGGGTAGAGTAGTGCGGCGGAGTAATACCTGTAAAAGACACTAGCGAAATTCTGATGCTCCGTCCACTTTTCCCTGTGTCTGGTTAAAATGCTAGTATAAGTAAGGCGAAATATTGGCGTAGAACGTAGATTCCTACTGAAGAGGAAACTTTGCAGTCGAAGCGGATTAAATATTCAGTTTTATTTCAATTGATATTTGGAGCCACAATTTACTTGGCACTCTAGTAGTGCCTATTCAAGAACTTTTACGTGTTTGATACTGTTGCAAGAGGAAGAGAGCAGAGCGAACTAGCGTCTGAACAGGAAGAGAGGGAGAAGCTAAGGTGCGTCGTTATCCAGTATGGAGGCTAACAAAGAGAAGGTTTTGGATTACGTTGCTTATGAAGACAAAAGTTTCAGTTCTCGAAGTCTTCAGTTCAGGCCCTTAATTAGCTACGTCATCAGCGTTACGCAAGCCACGTGGCATAGCTTGATCTAGAAGTGACGGAGCCTAGAAAAGTTATTGCCATTTTTGGAATTCAGAGAGAATACAGTTTTTAGACTACAGAGAGAGTACAATTTTTAGAATGCAATCTATCTGTATATGCAATTTTAGTAAATGAATCACTACTCTCAAGGATATGTTTAAGAAAAAAAATCAAATTAAACTGGTGTGGTAAATGTAACTCAAAAGAAATAAATGCTGGTGATAGAGTCTTAAATTTCAGGTGAATATCTTTGAAGTAAAATTTTTAAAAAATTAATGCAACAGCTACAAACTCTTTCAATAGACCTCCTCAGAGGATATTACTAAATTTCTTTCTCCTTGTTACATCAATGAATCTTCCAAAAACTTTTCAGCTATTTATGATAGTAATTAATGTCCCGTATTTTTATTATTTAAATTAAGAATTCTTTCAAAAATAAGATTAAAAAAAAACTTCTCCATTTTTCCCGAATCCTCCTTATGTAAAAGAAAAATCTGATGTGTACACCACATGACTTCCTTGTACGGAATATTAAATTATACGCAATTTTTCTTGCATTTTATTTAGACTCATTGGATTGAATTAAAACTACTTCGCCGACAGCGCATAAACCACAATAGAATAAATGCATTCTTTAAAATTCACTTTGTTTACCATAGCGACACTCTGGCGCTAGGTTTACTTAACAGCATTATATTTCATTCATATTATAACACAGAGTGCACAAAATGTATAGCATTTAAAGAATTATCTAATACTTGCCACACCTTCTATTAAAATACTATAATAAAGCTAGAACGATGTATAAAAGCAATTAAGCAAACAAAACAAAAAAGGACAGTTTTTCACAAACGATTGAGTATTTCTCATTTAATTAATTCTGTTTTCACTTCGCGAGAAGGCAAAAATACATAAAAACTCAAAATATCTATATTAAAAATTACGAAGTAAATCTCAAACGCTTATTTCCTCGAAAAACCTCCATTAAGAATTAAGCATGATATTATTGGCAATAATAAATGAATGCGTTATCTTTGTTGTTCCGAAGCTAAGTTTCTCTAGATTGGCAACAAATCCACTAGTCTCCTGTTTCAAATGTAAACATCAATGGCCGCCATTAAAAACAGGCTTAGCGGCAATTAAACAACTTTAAAATTGCTGATAATTCTAAACATATTGCACACAGATTTATTAAAGGCATAAAATCCTTAACCGGAGGATAAAAACAACATAATTCAATCATTTTTAAAGCAAAAAAATTCACAAATTAAAACATATAAGAGTAAAGGAACTGAGATCACTGAGCCGGGTAACAGAGTGGATATATATATATATATATATATATATATTTATATACGTTTGGTGCGGCCGATTGGAACCAAAATACGAGGTGCACATCTACATGTTATAGCAGTCCTATATACAAAATTTCAACGTTCTGAAGCTACTCGTTTTTGAGTTATGCGAGATACGTACGTACGTACGCACGCACGTACGTACGTACGCACGCACGTACGTACATACGTTCGTACAGACGCCACGAAAAATTCTCTTCAGAATTAATTTTAAAGCAGTTTCATAATTTTTTTGAAGGAAAAGAGTATTTCATTCTGACCTTACGTACAGATATCACGAAAAAATATCGTTAAATTGCATTCGATAGCGGTCAAAATCGATATTTTCTTTGAAATATGCTGCCTGAAACTTTTCGCGATTACAATACTTCCTTTTTACTTCGAACAAGAAAGTAAAAAATCTGATGTGTATATCACATGACTTCCTTGTACGGAATATTAAATTATACGCATTTTTATTGCATTTTATTTAAACTTATTAGATTGAATTAAACCTACTTCTCCGACAGCGCATAAACCACAATAGAATAAATGCATTCTTTAAAATTCACTTTGTATACCATAGCGACACTCTGGCGCTAGGTTTACTTAACAGTATTATATTTCATTCATATTATAACTCAGAATACACAAAATGTACATTATTTAAAGAATTATCTAATCGTTTCCACATGTTCTATTCAAATACTATAATAAAGCTACAACTATGTATAAAAGAAATTAAGCAAACAAAACAGGAAAGAAACAGTTTTTCACAGACGATTGAGTATTTCTCATTTAATTAATTCAGTTCTCACTTCGCGAGAAGGCAAAAATATATAAAAACTCAAAATATCTATATTAAAAATTACGAAGTAAATGTCAAACGCTTATTTCCTCAAAAAATTCCAGAAAGAATTAAGCATGATATTATTGGCAATAATAAATGAATGCGTTATCTTTGTTGTTGCGAAGCTAAATTTCTCTAGATTGGCAACAAATCCACTAGTCTCCTGTTTCAAATGTAAACATCAATGGCCGCCATTAAAAACAGGCTTAGCGGCAATTAAACAACTTTAAAATTAAGACACAATAACACGCCGAATAAATACTAATTCAGAAGTCAAACAACAAAAATCAGCGTTAATTTGCAAAATTTTCACAGGACTAGTTTCGATGGTTTTACCGAACCATCATCTTCAGCTGCAAAACCGCAAATGAATGAATATTCATTCCGCAATGAATATTCATTCATTTGCAGTTTTGCAGCTGAAGATGATGGTTCGGTAAAACCATCGAAACTAGTCCTGTGAAAATTTTGTAAATTAACGCTCATTTTTGTTGTTTGACTTCTGAATTAGTAACTTTAAAATTGCTGATAATTCTAAAAATATTGCACACCGATTTATTAAGGGCATAAAATCCTTAACCGGAAGATAAAAACAACATAATTCAATCATTTTTAAAGCAAAAAATGTACAATTTACAAACATGTAAGAGTAAATAAATTGAGATCACTGAGCCGGGTAATAGAGTGGATATATGTATAAATATATTTATATACGTTTAGTGCGGCCGATTGCAACCAAAATACGAGGTGCACATTTACATGTTATAGCAGTCCTATATGCAAAATTTCAACGTTCTGAGGCTACTCGTTTTTGAGTTATGCGAGATACGTACGTACATACGTACATTTCCAGCTTATATTCCGATATTTTGTGCTATATAAAATAGAAAGCTACATATATTATACATAGACGCCACGAAAAATTGTTTTCAGAATTAATTTTAAAGCAGTTTTATAATTTTTTTGAAGGAAAAGAGTATTTTTTTCTGTCCTTACGTACAGATATCACGAAAAAACATCGTTAAATTGCATTCGATAGCGGTCAAAATGGATATTTTCGTTGAAACATGCTGCCTGAAACTTTTCGCGATTACAATACTTCCTTTTTACTTTGTACAAGGAAGTAAAAAGGGAAAATATTAAATTTTAGAAACTGTTAATTAAACCTGAGTGGGATTATTAAAAGTAAGGGTCTAGTTAAAGTCAATTCGAAAATGCTAATTTAAACATAAGAAATATAAAAATATTATACGGAATTTTCTCACTTGCAAAATTTTCACAATGAAATAATTTTATATACACAAACGAGTATTAAAAATAATATTCCCAATTATTTTACTAATTATTATCTTAAAAAAACCGGAATGAACTTTAGTGTATACTTCGTAACTGAGAGATGGATAGATACGAATGAATAGCTTTAACATTCTATATTTGAAATTATGTAATTATGTATATAGAGTTCTGGAAAACTGACTTGGCAAATTGGAAATTTAGAAATATATAATATAATGTAGACTAACATAGCAATTTCCATAGCTGTTAACCACTACTCATAGTAGTATCGAGATTTTTTTACTATGTAATTTTCTTTTTTTAATTTTCCATAATATTTTTAGCCAGAATTAGCTTGATTAGCCATTTCGCACAAAAACTTTCAAAGCACAACACAAATTTTCTCGCCATTAGATTTCTTGTCAATAATTGTTTCACCGATCGTCTCGCAACCTGGCAAACCTCACATTTAAAATTATACAGGCAACCCCATTTTCTCTTGAATGACACGTTTAACGGCCATTTACTTTACAGACAATGAAAAGTATGTTGTTACAATTTTTGGGAGCTTTTTTTTTTTCAATTGTTTATCTGTAAAAGTTTTTCATGTGATTTTATGATCTAAAATATAATACGTAAATTGTGTAGTTTTCAGTATTTTGTGTTATTTGTTATAACTAATTTTTGCCGTTTTTATTATATTTAGGTTAGGATTTGCGAACTAACTTTTAGATTTGAGAAAAAGGTCCTCACTTTTAGTAATCATGTTCAGCTTTAATTAACAATTTTAGAAGTTTCGTTTTCCATGTTTTATGTAACAATTTTTAAAAGTTATTTTCTCATTCCAGTTTATCTCAAATAATATTTGAGTTGTCTGAAACTTATGATTCTACCGCTGTTTAGGTTGTTTCCTCTGAATTTTTTTATTTCTTCCAAATGGGAAAAGTATGATGTATATGTTAATAATAATCACTATTTAGGTATCTTGTAATGAAAAAAAGATTTATTATAAGCGTAGAAAAACATCTTGGGAATTACGAATAGTAGGATTACAATAAATTTTCAAAAACGTCATTAATACAAATCAAAATATTTCATTCCCTTTCAGCATAACCATCCCATATTTCATTTTCTGAGGTGGAGGGGAAAAGGCAGAAAATGAACATCAAGAGAAATCTTACTTCAATTTAATTACTTTATAATTGAAATCTCTTGAATATGAAATCTTTCACCTTTTTACTTCCAGTGGAAATGAATAATTTAAAAGCATAAAAATAGAAGGATGCAACTTAAAAGGAAATAATTCCTTTGTAAGTAAAAGAAAAAAAAGGCAAGAGAAAGAATAATAAAAACTAAATAATAAAGAAGAGTGGGAAAAGGTGAAGGAAGTTCTCTCAACGCCCGCGATCTAACCCAACGAAATCTAAATTTCATCGATTTCGTTAAGATTGCCTTAACGAAGGTTAAAATTTCTTTCATTAGAGGCCCAATTGAATGAAGAGAAGAGAGAAAGGAAGAGAGAGAAAATAAATGCCAGCTAATTTATGCACGAATTGCGCTAAATTTACGACGCGGCAAAGCGACGCCGAAGAAGAAAAAGGCAATAATAATAATAATAGAAGTAGAAATAAAAAAAAAAAAAATCCTTCAAACATTCCCTCACTTAGTAAAGGAGGGAGAGGGGGGAGAAGAAAAGGGTTGGCGGGTGGAAACGGTAAAAGTTTCAGTGCGAACGAGCGAAGAAACGTACCTAACCTCGTTACTCGGGCCGAGCCTTTGTTGGCGGTAATAAAATTTGTTCCGCCCCAAGTCCCTAAACGGAACTAATGAACTCTATTCACCCCTCATTTAGTGGCAATTATAATTTGATCCGACGATCAGTCGAAGTCTTGTTTTCGCAGCAGCCCTGCCCAGATGGCACGGCCATAATTTCATTAAGAAGAGGGACGGATTTTTCACGGCGTGGACTCTTTTAATTGTTTCTGCAAAACGTCTGTTTCGCTCACCACCGCTCTATCTCCACCACACCTCCTTCATCTGGGCTGGGCTGGGTGTCTGTTAAATGAAAAGTATTCCACCTGGTTTTGCTGAAAAGAAGCTTTCACCGGTTGCCCTGGAACCCTTGGCAACGAGATTGTAGTTCTGAATTTGGTTGAGAGTGACAGTAATGAAAAGAAAGATATCTAGTCTGTTGAAATATATTTTAAACGTGCATTCTCAACCATTTTGAATATCACAGAGATGTGGCAACTTTATATGCAGTGTATTATGCTGCTTGTGAAGTTAAACAAAAAACGTGCTTCCAGTTTTCCTTTATTCACCGTTCCTAATTTTCTTTCACCATGCCTTAAAAGTAATGAACACTTTTCATCTTAAAGTACCTTTAAAGTAACGGACAATTTCATATTTATTTTATTCATTTTTTTTTTGGATTTACCAATAACATCATGTCGAAACGCAAATCTACTTCTTCTACATTATCCTTCTTCCCCTCCCTTTTTTTAAAAGAATATTTACCTTCATTTTCCAATGTTTATCCTTATATTTTACGCTATAGAAAAGAGAAAGCTACATATTCTCCATGACGTATGCTTTCAAATTGTATGTCACTATTTTCCAACATGTATACCGATATTTTGTGCTATACAAAATAGAAATCAACATATTCTCCAAGATATATGCTTGTAAATTGTCATGTGTCGCCATTTTCCAGCTTATATTCCGATATTTTGTGCTATATAAAATAGAAAGCTACATATTTTCCAAGATACATGCTTGTAAATTGTCATATGGAAGTTATAACTTGATTTGTATAAAAACCAAATGTTTTTTGAACTTTTAAATTCATTTTCCTGGGATTGAGAATTTTGTAGATTCGGAATGTTTACATGCAAAAGTCAATTTCTTTTTGAATCAAAGAATATTTAGTTATGGCCAACTATGTTTTTTGGTTTACTTCTCTGCACTGAGTAAATATTGAAAGTATGTAGGTACAAGAGGCTGCATTCTTCCACCAAAAGTATCACAAGAAAATAATTAAGCAAAAATGCTTTATTCACGAGAAATCGTTTAAAGAATTATTTATAAAGCAAACGAATGAACTAATCTGCAGTTAAAACTTAGGATAGTTCATCTTAATACAATTCCTTTGTTAACTCTTATATTGACGGCAAAGGAACATCTAATATATATATAATTACAGAAGTTTTTTAAAATAAAATAATATAATCCCATATATATATATATGTGTGTGTGTGTGTGTGTGTGTGTGTGTAATAAATAGGGACTTTGCAATATTGATAATGTAGAACGTAGGGGGTTGAATCTGTAAAGGAGAGCAAGAATTTTGCTTGCGCAAAATGCTTATCCATAAAACAATCTGCCAGCCGATGCAGATTAAATCTTCATTTTATTTTCAGTAAACATGTTGCAGCCCCAAACAACTTCGAACATTATTTGTGCCTATTTAAATATGTTTACATTTTCGATAGATTTGCAATAAGAAGAGAACAGCAGACAGCTAGGCCGAAGCGTAGAAAGCAAGTGCGTTATGTTCAGGATGAAGCCTTAATTCCCACTGAGTTAGTTTTGGTTCTTAATGTATTTTGATTGGATAATTAATACTGCTGTAAAATTATTATTGGTTGTTTGAGTTCCATTTACATAATGAGAATTTTGCGTGATATCTGTACGTAAGGACAGAATAAAAGACTCTTTTCCTCCAAAACAATTATAAAACTGCTTTAAAATTAATTCTGAAGAGAATTTTTCGTGGCTTCTGTACGAACGTATGTACGTACGTGCGTACGTATCTCGCATAACTCAAAATCCAGTAGCCTCAGAACGTTGAAATTTTGTATATAGGACTGCTATAACATGTAAATGTGCACCTCGTATTTTGGTTGCAATCGGCCGCACCAAACGTATATAAATATATTTTTATATATATCCACTCTGTTACCCGGCTCAGTGATCTCAGTTTTTTTTTACTCTTATATGTTTGTAAATTGTACATTTTTTGCTTTAAAAATGATTGAATTATGTTGTTTTTATCTTCTGGTTCAGGTTTTTATGCCTTTGGTAAATCTATATGCAATATGTTTAGAATTATCAACAATTTTAAAGTTGTTTAAGCGGTACTAAGCCTTTTTTTATGGTGGCCATTGATTGTTTACATTTGAAACAGCAGAGTAGTGGATTTGTTGCCAATCTAGATAAACTTAGCTTAGCAACAACAAAGGTAACGCCTTCATTTATTATTGCCAATTAAATGATACTTAATCCTTTCTGGAATTTTTTGGAGGAAATAAGTGTTTAAGATTTACTTCATAATTTTTAATATAGATATTTTGAGTTTTTATCTATTTTTGCCTTCTCGCGAAGAGAGAACTGAATTAATTGAATGAGAAATACTGAATCGTCTGTGGAAAACTGTTTCTTTTTTGTTTTGTTTGCTTAATTTCTTTTATACATCATTCTAGCTTTATTATAGTATTTGAATAGAACATGTGGCAACGATACGATTAGATAATTCTATTCTTTAAATGATATGAGTTTTGTGCATTATGAGTTATAATATGAACGAAATATAATACTGTTAAGTGAATCTAGCGCCAGAGTGTCGCTATGGTAAACAAATACTAGAGTGAATTTTAAAGAATGCATTTATTCCATTGTGGTTTATGAGCTGTCGGCGAAGTAGATTTAATTCAATCCAATAAGTTTAAATAAAATGCAAGAAAAAATGCGTATTATTTAATATACCGTACAAGGAAGTCATGTGGTGTACACATGAGATTTTTAATTTGTAAATACAAATTCCAAGCTTAATATTTAGAATTTTGTTTCTCATAAACTGAATCTGCTTTTAATAAGCAACTATCTAACTTATTAATTCTACAGAATTTAAGGAAAAGAAAATTGTTAATTAGATTAGCGAATGGATTGCGCCCATTTGCTTTTCAGTCACACGCACAAAAAAAGAAACGTTTTTGCACAGATCTTCAAGGATAATTCTTCTGAGTGTGTGAGAAATTATCGCATTTCCGCACATGTATGCTCTAGAGTTCTAGAGTTGAGTTAATATAAAACCACCTACAAATAAGAACAAATTGTAGTTGTGAGTCTTCACTTGGATTATCAGTTTTCAGATTCAGATACATTTAGTCTATATAGTCTATATGTTTAGTGTACCTGAATACACTACTATATATATAGACTCTGCAACGGTTTTTGAAATTTAATTTCGTAAGCCATTAATAAATATTGCTTTTATTTATTCAACTCAATCTCTTACCTCTGCCCAGTCGCCATTTAAATCTTGACTAGAAGTAAAACAGTTTAAGGATAAATAAAATAATGTTGATGATTACTTTAAATCTTTATTTTTTAGTTTTCTGGAAGAGAGGTTTCCATAACAGCTACACAAATGTCCAAGACGGTTATCGCTTGAAAACAAATCGTAAACATTTGCGAAACAACAACTGAAAGACTTGAACAACTTGGTGCCATTACAGTTGTTTGATTTAAATTAATACATATTATAAACTTTGAAGATTTTTTCAACTTATAGTACCATAGATAGCTATTATAGAGTTTCAAGAACACATAAAATTAATTGCACAATTTGTTGGAATTTTCTATACCTTAAAATTTGACATTAAAACAAACTGGCAGAACTAAGGCGGACTAGCAACGCAAGTACAATATCTTACAACCAATGAACCTTTTCACCTATACTCACTAATTTTCGTTTGGATTCATAATATAACTCAATATAGTGAGTTCTAACTAACTCAATATAGTGAGTACCAGTACAGAGATAAGCTATTTAATATTGATATCTCCTAATTCATATTTACATGAGTTTCTAGACTGGATGGCGTATGGCTATAAAAATGTGTAGCGAAACGAAACTAAAATTTTAACATAAATTAGTTATCATAATTTTTTTAATCATTCAAAATCTGCTCTCAGTTCCGCCTTCAGTTTTGATGAAAAGCACCCCGGGGGGACGGTCCGAGGGTCTTCTACCCCTCTTCCCTTCCACCAAACCACACGAGAGGACTTCTAGCTCGCCGCATATTTGGAGTGCCGCCGTGCCGCACTGACACTATGCATTTACAAACATCCATGCCTTCTCCGGATTTCGATACCGGGCCCGTCGGCATGGCAGTCAGCGCCGTTAACCACTATATACCTTTGACAGAGTAAATATTATAAATAATTTTAATATTATTTCATATACTCATATACTTTTGATTTATTTTTCCTACTAAAGATCATCTTGGATAAGAAAGAATGAGACAAATTTGAGAATTTTTTAAATTAAAGCTATGTATCACATACAATGCCTATTAACTACTACCCAAGTTTGTTTTGTTCTATCTTAAAACCCTCCTTATGCATGACTTTACTTCAGTTTCTTTCGAAACTGAATTTAATAGTCGAAAGTAAATTCTTCTTGTGTTAAATAGCTTTTGTGAAATTCTGTGCCATTTCATAAGTATATTTATTATTGACCGAACCTGCTGTTGCTTTGATGGAAGGAACAATTCTTAACATGGCAACTTGAAAATTTATATATTTATTTTTATTGCTTTGTACTTCACCGATTAAATTCTTGCATTCTTTTCCGGAACGTTCTTTTAATAAAATGTCTATAAATTTACAGCGATTGCAGTTCTTCATGCCGAATTCTTGACTTTTGACTTTCTTTCCTTGTGAGTAGGATCTCAACGTTAATTTCTTTTAAATTAATTTCATTAATATTACGCCTTATCTATCCTGATCATTTATTTGAAGGAAACATCCAACGTCACTCAAGAATAAAGTTTCCAGATTGGAAAACCATTTCTATTTTATAGTTGGGTCTAATCAAATGACCTAAAAAGGCTGAAAGAGCTATTTAATTTCCGTTTATTTGGGAACTTTAAAAAGATTGGGCACAAAGTGTTGAATAGTGATGATTTTAATAGTAACACGGAAAGTTTTCCATTTGAATAAACAATCACATAAACCTGTATTCACTGATTCACTCACTACCCATGTACAGCTAAATCCGTTTTGCAATGAAAACCTTTAACAAGTTTTCTAAATAGCTTATGCAGCATTTATAAATAAATATTCGATTGAGTGGAAACGCAACCGGCTATCATATGTATTTTAAATAGTCGTTGAGACTGCTTAAAAGATTTCAATGCGGTTTAGAGAAAAAAACTAATTAGAGGAACTTAAAAGGCCTATGCTTTGAATTAAACCCGTTCATTAGTGAAGAGGAATGATGATTTTTATTAATTATTTATGAAGAACAAAGCGAGCTCGTAATTGAACTAATGGATGCATCTCATGTAAATGTAGCTTCAAAAATGTCCTGATGCAAGTGATGCTACTTTATGAAAAGTAACTAGAAAACTGCAACATTCATTATAATGTTAATAATATTTTGATTTTAAATACTTCACTTTAAAGAAAATTTTAAGGTTCGCACAACTACTTTGTGTTTTAGGATTCAAATTATTTTATTTCATTTATTTGATTTGATTATGACAAAGCCTGCGAGGGTTCTTTGAAAGAAAGAATGCCTTCGTAAAGGGATGGGATGCCTTCGTAAAGGAGTTTCTAAGGGATGTCTCGTATCCATGTTATACATAGGGAAAACCACGTAAAGGTCCACACACACGACCAATTCATCCGAAATCGAACCCAACTGTAACTACCTGCATTCAGTCACGTTACCACTTGACCATTGGTGCGTTCATTTAGAATTCCGAAGAATATTAACAATCAGAACATCTTTCCTATTGTTTCTGTAAAAACTTCTAATTCATTACTGAGAAAACAGCACATCGAAAATCAAGATCAGTAGCAACAAACAATCAGTCATTTTTATACGTATATCCTTCTCTTTTACAATCATATTTTTTACATAGTATTTCATTTAATGTATTATTATTTTATAATATTGTTACGAAATGTACAGACGCAATGAGATGGCTTCCCCGCAAAGCAGTTTTAGGGTTGCTATAAAATGGCATGGGAAGGCAGGGTTGCCACATTTGGAGAGAAATCGCCCGTTTGGCGATATTTGACGACAAAATTAGGAGTATCTCATGGACGGTTTGAGAACCTTCTGGAACGAATTCTTACCGGTTTAGCCCAGAATGTTTCCGAACGCAAGCCGAAAGCTATATAAACCCTGCTGGTTCGCAGTCAGTGTGTGTGTGTGTCTCGTCTAGCGAGTCAATACGTGCGGAGTCGATCGAGCTGACAGCCAGTGCCGAGTGGGTCTTCGAGTGCACCGAAAGAGTCTCGTAGTGTATCGCGGATAGTGCATCGTCGAGAGAGCGTGTTGAGCTCCGGGAACGACTGATCCGAAGAGTCGGGAGCCGTGCTCTGTGTGTCGTCGAATGCATCGCGAGTTGTAGCGTGGAGAGTCTCGAGAGTACGTTCTCGAGAGTTCCGAGAAAACCGAGCAGAGTCGGGAGGTGCACTCTGATGCTTTGCAGTCAAGCTGTCTCCACCGTGGTAGCCTGATAACCTGAAGGCTGTGTCGCTGATCGTGTCAGCGTGTTTACAGTAGTTCTTCGACGACTGTAAAACGTGTTTTGGAGCTGTCCTGACAGTATTGACTAAATAAAGTGTGTTTCGATACTTCATCAAGTGTCCTCGTTATTCACTCCAAATCTACAAACCCCGTACGAACGTGAAGGAAGAAAATAACGCAACAACTGGTGTCAGAAGAAAAACGCAACAATATATTTTCTTATTTAATGTCTTGCTTTAGTTTCAAAATCATTAAATACAGTTTTCCATTTGGTACGTTCGTTCTAAGTAGTAACGTTAATGCTTTTTAGAATAAACAGCTTAAAAATTTTTACGAATCACTTAAACTTTTATTATTTTTCTGCTTATTCTAAACATTAAAAATTCTAAACTTTGAAATCGTTGAGTTTGTAAATCAAAAATTCGTTAAAGTTTTACAAATTATGAAATAGATAATAAAACAACATCCAAATTCTAAATGTGGGCTTCCAGTCGCCCATACTCGGGTGGAAACGTACGTTATTCAAAATATGATGGCTCTAGGAATCGTTGCTTTATCACAATGCGAGAAACATACATACATTTATGCAGGTTCTTCATTATTTAATTTCTTTAAATATAATGCATTGCTCCAAAATTTGGTGGTAACAATTGGAAACGTGAACCGGCATTTATAGTGAACCAATGCAAAATGCCAAAGCGAAATTAATAGTGCTTTTGGGCTAAAAATCTTTTAGATAAAGGGTAAAGATGAAGAATGAAAATTATATTTCGTTATATTTTTGGCTTCTTATCAGGGAGCAGCCATAATCATTAAAAACCAATCTCGTTTCTGATTGGAAATCAGTGAAATTTCTGTAATAATAAAATTCAAAAATGAAACTAAGATACAGCAAACAGTTTTTCAAAACCATTACCAGAATCGGAATTATCTCAATGTGAAACTATGTATAGTACATAAAAAGAATGTCTTAATTTAGCTTTATCCAAAGGCCTAAATGTAATATAAAGCTAATCAAAATATCATTTTTGTTATCATTTTTACGTTCCGTAGCACACACATAAGTTCCCTGCGGCGTGAAAAAGTATAAATTCCTCTTAAAATCTGAAACATATGGTCAGCATCTCTTATTCAATAATGGAACTACTAAATTATCTCGTATTTTTTGCTGTGGGTTTATGATGAATATGGAAATCTCCCGGAGGCTGCCTGCTATAAAAAGTTAATAGATGAGGACTCTTTAGAGAAAACTTTCCTTGAACTTCCAATGTGCATGTTAAAAACTACGGAAGTTCCATACAGATAGTTCAATAGCCAGAAGTCGCATCCTGAATGAATTACAAGTACTCAGATGTCAAAGCCACTCACCCAACAAACCTTTCATTGAATTATTTGTGTAAATGCGAAAATAAATTCAAACATCAAAGCGAATAAAAATAGTTTCTTTGTGCTTTTTCCCTTTTTATGTGTGTTTCTTAATGCTTACGATTTGGCTGAAATTCATTTTTGAGTTTTGTTTCTTACCGGTAAAAGTGACTTATTCATGTCATAATATTTCATGTCATATGCACAGTAATGTTCACAATTAAGAGAGTGTTGGCATTTCATCAATTACCTTCAGAACTGTTGGATATCATTTAATGGAATTTCATACGAACATAGGTTCATAAAACAAATAATGCGCCTTAATGGAATTTCGTATGAATATAGGTTAATAAAACAAACAATGTGTCATGCAACAGTCATGGTACATACGCATGATTGTGCGTAAAGCTCATCAGCCCAGAACAGTCTGAAACATATGTCGCGAAGTGGAATAAAGGAGGCTAACAGTCACCCAGTAGCAATCACAGAGTTCTAACAATATAACATCATATTGAAAATGGGGCAATTCATGAATGAAGGAAGCACTGTCCTCAATCCTACAGTAAAGATGTTTCAGATCTTGGACGGTTTTGGGAGAGAGAAACGAGTTGCAGTAACCTGAGAAATTGACTTTCAGGGAAACAAAATGTTAAAAAAGGCTTTTATGTATAAATGTGAAATATGGGTATGCTAAAATACTTTTCTGTCCTAATGTCAAGATGAAGATGAGCTTGAACTAAACTGAGATGACACGAACTTTTGTAGAACAAAATTGGAACTTCTGTAGAAATTTAGTTTTAGATATTTAATTCCGTGATTCTGACAGTTGGATCATATTGTAAGCTAGAATTTAAAATATTAGCAAAGGTCGTTAAAGACCTGTGTTGCCATTTCTTAGATACTGGGGGTGGGAAGTAGAAAATGTTGTGTTAACTAACTGTTATAACTTCAGCATTTACGAGAACTTCTAATCACCAGAATGGATGTAAGTTTAAATTTTGTTTCTTTAATTTTAGCACACAGCCTGTTTTTTTGGCATCGTTTGCGCACTACGGTTGTTAGGTTTTCCGCCAGCTCTGATAGTTGTAATTATTCGGCTTTGCATTCTATCCCTGCCGACACTTGAATTCTGAGGCTCCAGTAAAATACGGACTTCTAGGAAGACAACCTCTAGTATAGTAATTAATTGTGTAGCCCTTGATTACTATTCCACATTTAGCTTAAATTTTACTGTTCTGTTTAACTGCATTATCACGAGATTTGGCGTACACTAAAAAATAAGGGAGTTCTTTTGTGTTCTAAATTCATTTAAATATAGTTGTTATTTTTAACCTTCTTACGACTTTGTCATTGTTATTCAGACATGGGAATAATTCGCTTCTCGTGTGTTAGGATTATTGGAATAATTAGCATTATCAGAAATACCTAAACCTTAAAAACTAGCCTTTGTCCTTGACAATGATTAAATGCTACAATTAATAGATATTCACATTTTACGATGCTACTGTCCAATCTCTGTTTCCTCTAGATTTCTGGAAAGAAAAATATATCAATGCAAGCAATAATATTTTTGATCGCACAGGTGGCATGCATAGACATGGCTTAACAATTTATTTTAATTTGCTAGTTTTAATGCATCTTATATATTTCTAGCTAGTTTATGCTAAGCTAGTTTTAATGCATCTTATATATTTCGCCCAGCGCCTTGCAATGAGTGAACAGTAGTGTGTTTACATAATTAGTTCGCTTGACCCACTAGACATCAAAGATCCTGTATTTCAAAATCTAAGCTTATGGGTTCATTTTAATTTAGTGCCTTTTCATTTATAATTCATTAAATTCTAGTGTTTTTTTAAAGCGTTTTTTAATGATACGTTTTCTTTTACTCTAGCATCAAAGTCCTAATACATTTTATTTACGGACCTAAATTTCCTATCTATTTTAAACAGATCAAGTTTTTATTACATTCACTTAATTTTTAATTTCACATATCCAGTGCTAAACGTGTTCACTGCGAAAAAAAAAAGTTTTATATCTTCCGTTCTACTGGGCCGATTGACGAAATTCAACTCGTTGTTTGTGTGCCGAAAGCGCGACATAGGATGTGTATTAGATTTATATATAGCATTGTTTTAATGTAGGTATTTTGACACAAAATCGAACATTTTCTAAAATTACATGCCAATCTTTTTCCGTATTTTGATTCTATGACTCAAATCATGCCAAACTGCCAGATTTTGTAAACATCGCAAGAGTACTTTTTTAAAAAATTAGCTCTCAAACTTTTAGCTCAATGTTAATTGAATCTGATACATATTTATTAACATATGTTTTTTTATTAAACTTTCTTGATTCCTTCTTTCCAGAAATCGAAATTTAGGTTCATTCCAAATAACACTCGCTCATTTTTTAAGACTTCTGTTGTATATATGATATTTTTTACGACTAAAATTTGTATATTTCAATAATTCTTTCGAGAAACATTTTGAATTGTAACCTATAAAATGTTTGTCATTGTCTTAAAGTAGATGTATTTCTAAGCATACTTGCAAAAAATTAGAGTTGTTTATTCAACATTTCCGAAGATATACGTGAATTAGTATTTTGGCACGTTTTGAAATATGGCGTATTTATTATAAGCGATAGCAACGAAAATGTGGTTTACGCACTTTTTTAAAATTATTTGAAATATGAACAATGGCTTTTTTTCCCGCTCCTGCACAAAGAAAAAAGGCAAGCGAAAAAGGGTTGCTATAAATTAAGAAGTTCGCCAAGTGAATTATTCTTAGCGCAAACTGAAAAAATTGCGTCAAGATAAATTTATAAATTTCTTCGTAAATTTCTCACCAAAAATTACAAAATTTAAATCTACGCACAATTTGAGTCGTAGAATTGAAATATGTAAAAAACTGGTATGTTATTTCAGAAAATTCCGATTTTGTGTCAAAATACTTATGTTAGAACAATGCTATATATAAATCTAATGTATATCTTAAGTCACGCTTTCGATACATTGAAAACGCAATTTTAATTTCGTCAATCCGCCCAGTAGAACGTTAGATATAGAACCGTCCCATTTTTTTTTAGTCCAAATATGCAATTTGCCCTGAAGGAATATTCATTTCGTTTTGGGATTTTGCGTCGAGTCATTACAAGCGTTGTTTCACTTTTCAAATTATTTCCACTGAATATTAGAGCCCTGTATTATATTTAAAGAAATTAAATAATGAAGAATTTGCATAAATGTATGTATGATTCTCACATTGTGATAAAACAACGGTACCTAGAGCCATCCAATTTTGCATAACGTACCTTTCCACCCGAATATCGGCATCTGGAAGCCCAAATTTGGAATTTGTTTTCTTATCTATTTCATATTTTGTAAACCTTTAACGAATTTTCAATTAACGAACTCAACGATTTCAAAGTGAGCAGTGGCAACACTCTACGGGAGGGGACCTTTCTATCTCCAGCGCGCAGGACTGTGTATTGAAAATTCTAAAGATATGCTCCTTTAAAAATTATTTTGCTATATTATCGTTGAACTTATTTTTATGGTTTTAAGTGCGAAGAACATGATATTTACTAAATAAAGGTAACACACAAAACGTTAAAAAAACGCCCCTTTGGGCGTAATGTAATATCTTGAAGCTTTCAGATTTTCCGATACTTTTTTTTCTGCAGTTTACATTAAGTTACTATTTTTTGCTCTATTTAAAAGTTCCTGACTGTTTATAACTTTTTTAAACTATGCCTATTGTCAAAAGCGTCTTATAACACAAAATATGAGTTTTACAAAACATATTCAAAAACGGTAAATAAAGGCATTTCAGCTGCTATTTACGATTCGGAATCCTCGCTTGAGGCAAAATATATTAGCAACATTGCGAACACACATAAGCATAAACTAAGGCTTCAATTAAACAGAAATAAATAAATTTACACTTATTTTTGTTTTGCAGAAATTTTGATTACGATTTCTGTATCAAGGCTTTGACTCGCCTAAAAACTTTTCTAAAAGTAGCCATCGCAACCAGTGGGTCTTTTCTTCTTTCATTTTCGCTCCAGTAATCTTTTGAATCGACGCTGACATTTGACAGTCTCCATTTCCCTGATTTAAATAAAGATATTTAAATTGCACAACAGATTACCGGATTTAATAATATTTAAACTGCGCAACGGATTACCAAATTTTAATATGCTGAAATAGAAAGAAACTCATTAAGTTTTTTTCCCCAAGCGCTCATTGACGTCTTAGATAGTACGATATAAATGTATATGTCACTAAAGAGGTTTATTTGACCATACTGGAAAGCTGGCTGATACCCCAGTTGAAAGAGGTTTCGCTGCTGAATGAATTAAAGTAGAGAAACCTTTTTCACTAGTAGAGTTATTTGGTTCACTGAGACCGAGACTATTATCGAGAGCATCTATGAACGCATTTCAATGAAAATTTACCGCAAACTCAGAAGGCATTGACAAGATAACCTCAGTTAAAACTTGCTATGAAGACTATTTACAAGACTACCTAGAACACAGTTTTCTGTTAAGATGAACTTTGCAAACAGCACAAGAATATGATATGTTAACATCATGGCCATCTCAATCTTCAGATTTAATCCCATGTGACATTTTCTTGTGGTGATTCATTAAGGGCATTGTCTTTGTGCCTGTACCTTCTGCTAATCTTAAAGATCTTTCCAAAAGTATCACCGATGATATGGCTGTGGTAAACTGTGATATGTTGACAAGCTTGTTACGACAGGCTGGGTATTCGAAAAAAATGTCTGCTATATCACTAAATGTGGGTAGATTGAGTATGTGTGAAATATGTGAAAAAGAGTTTTGTGAGTTTCGGAGTTCTGTTTACTTAAGTATACTAAAATATAAAATTAGTTGTGCATTTCATTTCTTGAGAATTTTTTAAATATTGCCCCAAATCATGAAAAATCTAATGTTTTGAAGCTAGAATTCAATTTGAAGCAGTGTACGTATTATTAAGAGTTGAGAAACGATGTATTCTGAAAATTACAGAACGTCAAATGTCTTTTATAATAAAACTAAAATACTTTTCATATAACCCAGAGTGATTTAATTTGATTTCTAATTATTCTGTGATATTTCTAAAGGGGTATCAGTAACCCGTATACCGACAATTTTAAATTGGTCACTTTCGATGTACCTTTTCTCAAAATCTGCTGTAGATATCTGCTTTCACGTTTGAAATTTTTTGCGTATTTAAAGTATATCTATTTTATTATACTGAAATGTGCTTTTGAAACACTTTGAATTTTAGAGTAATTTACAGAATTTTTTGTTAGGCATAGTAAAATTTAACACTTTTCTCACAGAAAAAAATTAAATTTTTTTTCCTAAGTTTATTGCAAAAAGCTCATTTCAGTAAATATTAGGAAACCTAATAAATAAGCCATAAAAATGTTTGATACTTGTGAGCAGTAGTTCATGAGAAAAGGTACATCGAGAATAAAAAAATCACGTTTGGAGGAAAACGCGTTTTTATGTAAAAATTCTCATTGGTCAAAGCAGTCGATGACAAATTAAAAATAGATTTTTTACAGTTCCAATTTTTATAGAGATTAAAGAATGGTATTTTTAGAAAGATAAAAGTATAGAGAATTTGAAAATACGAAAATCCGAAATCACAATTTTTTAAAGATTTTGGGGTTCCAACATCCCTAAATAGCAAAAATGCAGTTAATGAAATAGCTGGCCTTTTACACTGAGGTTTATATCCGCATCACAGAGATATTTACATTCCTCAAATGCTTAAACGTAAAGGAAGAAATGAAATCATTCGTGTGATGACAAATCTACCGTAAGCGACCAGCTGGGTGTTTAGTTTGTTGTAATTTTTTAGAAAGGATAATAATTTCGGCTCAGATCTTTGATTAAAAGCCAAAATGTTTAAGATCTGGCATGAGATGAATTTCTCGGCATTACACTGGGAGAGAGTTAGGACAACAATCACCTTAGAGAATTGGAATCGTGATTACCTCATTAGCTTCGATGCCCAGAGGACCAAGTATTTCTTTTGTGCCTGTGTTGGGTATAATGAAAAACAAACATTGCATCCAAATTATAAAATGATAGTGTGGGTCTTACCAGCAATGAAAATTTCATGAATTACATTTAATATACATTGTCTAACTGTGATTTTATAAATAATGAACTTCTACATTTGAATGAAAAGGTACCCTTGCACATCAGAGAAAAGCTTTCAGAGAAATTTTGGAACGCTTGAATTTTCTTTCAAATTTCAAATACTTGCTTCTTGCTGACTACAGCAGTTCATACTTTTCTTTGTGCAACATTGTTAATGTTATATAAAGTTAATTGATTTGCATATATCTATGTCTTAATTGTAATATTATTAAAAACCGTAAGTACTCAAATTTCAGTATAATAATACATGTTATGTTTCAGCGTTATATGCGTGTATTATTATCAATAAATACAGCTTTCCTTTGTGGGAATAATTTAAACAACTGCATTTTAAAAATTGTTTCTAACAAATGCTAAAAATGCTAAATTTTCTAAATTTCCTCTGACCGTTATTTGTACATGTTTGACACAGAGAAAAACAAACATGAAATCTTTTAATCCTTTTGCTTTATTCTTAAATAAGAGTTAATACATTTTAATCATTAATTTCAATGCTTAATTTTATTAACCGCTTGCTCTCTTTTACTGTTTCTTCTCCTTCATGTTTTACTTCACTATTCCTTGGCAATTTTATGCCAAATGCGAAGTAACATTGGATACAGACTTTACTATTTCATAATATATTAATCAATTCTGTATTTTGTTTTCAGTCATTGAGCTGCGTAGGCGTAGACTCGTTAATTCATTCGCAGCTGTTGATTAACTTTGAACATTTATCTTGGCACAACCTTTTAAAAGTTGATAAAAATTATTTTTGTAGGAAAGTGGGCAAGATCAGAAACGTAGCTAATAGAATTGTTCGTATGATGCCCCTAAGAAGATATATGCATAATTTCTCTCTCCATTGATTTTTTTCACGTTGTGGCTGTATTAGAATTTTAAATTAGAGAAAAATGTGAGAATTTCTTTAGTTTATTGCTGTGCAGTGTTTTTTTCGTTTTACTTAAGATTTAACACATTTACAATTTTCATGTAACTTATTTAATTATTTTGCGCATTATACTTTTTATGTTTTTTTCATGTTTACACATTATTACTGTTATTATTTTTATGTATGCTCGTACACGTTTGTGTTATCAGCTATCAAAGGGAGAGGAAATCGATAATGAGTTTCAAGAGCGTACGTTAAAAATACCAGAGTTCAGTTTCGAAGTTCACTGAAATACTTGGTTTCATTACACTTATCAGGACTTGTTTTCCTCTTTACTTGCTTTGGAAACATGAACTGTCCTGACTCGGAACAGGGAGCTTACTAAAGCTATGTTCAATAAATTGTGAAGTAGACAATACACACAGGAAGGGTATATGAAACCCTTTATTTTTCTATCTTTACAGCGATTTCCGGAACTTCGGAATACAGAGACCAACCACTTGTGGTCTGAACGTAAGAATATAAAAATACTAACTAAAAACTCTAACTAAAACTAACTTTATACTAATATACAAGTGCCTAACTTCAAGATTGGCCGTTATTTAACAAAAATCCGTATGTAGTACAGAGAGCTGCTAAAACTACGATACGTTTAAAATTATAAAGAGGATTAAACCTCTGGCCTTGAAGGCAACCAAAAAACGAGTAAAACTACTATGGCCAGCGGCCTGCTTCTAATGACATTCTCATTACTCGTACATCAAAGAGCATCTGCAACCTCTTTCGATTAAATTTCCAATGAAAAAAAGATAACTAATTACCGTAGAAAATTAAATTAACTCGTTCAGCTAGGGCGAAAATATATTCTTCACTTGCAAAAGTCAAAGACACTCAAAAAGGTTAACGTTGTAGCTCATGTTTTATCCACGAGGTGATAGCTGATTTCATAAATTCAGTTTGCAAGCATAAACAAAGCAGTCAAAGGTGCAATAATGAAGCAGTCAGACTAGTTGCGTACTGATTCACAAATCCGAAAGATCACAAATATGTCGTATATTTCCTTTCGTAACTGATTGATTTACATAGACTAGAGTATTTATCAACAAGCTGCCAGCGTGCTGGTGTTTCACGATCTTAAGATATTGCTGATTTCGCCAAAGTTTAACTTCGTACAAATAAAAGCTTGCGAATGAATTCAATATTTGTTCTAAAACCGAAAATATCTTTTTGGAACTACTATAATCTGATTTCTCGATGCTAAAATCTGACGCCATAAAATTTGAGAATAATCCTCGCCTGCATGCATTTTTTTGTATCTTTTAATCAGAAATTGTTAGAATCAGACTAATTCACTCTTTCGTTATCTTTAATTGCAGTAGAATTAAAATATCCAGACACATTGGGGATCACAGACTGTTTGGCATTTCAATAACCCAATAACTCGCCTTTTTTGCAGATAAACACGTTCATATATAAACGCATAACCGTTTTGTGTCGCTAAATTAAATAAAAGTATTTTCAGTACATTTTGCATTAGAATAACTTAACAGAGATCTGATGAAATTCCACCATCATACTACAAAACCAGATACAATAGTAAAATTGTCAGTATAAAACATATTGTTACGGATTTTGTATTTAGTTAGCTATTTCTACTAGAATTATAATTAAAATTGTTCTATATCCCACTACAGTGCAGCACAAGACTAATTTTAAGAGAAAGTTACGCCGGAAAAGTAAAAATACAGGAGCACGCGCATTTAAAATTTAATAAATAGATATCTCGTAATTTATATTTGAACTGAATAAATTTAATTGAATAGTATGTTAGCTATAACCGTAATTCTACTCTTTTTACTTTCCAGAAATTGCTAGAACCGTCTCGCGCGGCCTACTTGAAAAGCTATAAAAGCAGGAGAGAAACATCTCAGTTCAGTTGATTTCTTAAGTTGCTGTTATTGATTATAGCGAATTTGCGGTGAGGTCGGATTAGCTTTCTCTGTGCTTTTGATTACGTTCTATTTAACGTTTTAGTAGTTTAAAAATACTGTGTGATACTGTGATACTGTATGAATTTCTTTGAGGAAAAACCTAGCGCTTTGTTACATTTCTTGTGATAAGAATAATTTTTTAAATTTTTTTATTGGACTTGTGCATTCAGTGTATTACGAACCGGTAAGCACATAACAATACAATTAAATTTAACTCTTTTAGTTTACAATAAATTTATGATTTTAATGAAAATGTTTGAAAATATTGCCGATTTTGCAGAAGTGCATTTAAAATTTGCGTTCTGCATATATTTACTGTACTAATACTGATGTATCAAAGATGTATCAGCCCATTTATTTCATTAACAGCAACTTTAGCTTAATCTGGGAGAAGTAAAAATTTACTCTGATATTTGGGTGCTACTTTGGAACGGTTCCACGGATTTTTGGCGATTTACGTTGGCGCAATTGTTGGCGCGGTTTGTACAATTGTCAGGCATCTTGAAAAACGCTGTTTTTACATATTTTACGCACAGTAAAGTATTCGAAACTTAAAAAAAAAATAAATATAGTTAAAAATAATGGATTAATTTTTTGTTGAAAATGTCGCTCTTTAAGATGGATAGTAAATAAATACATTTGTTTTGTTTTGTTTTATACGGCCGCAGCCCTTCCGCCTGGTTTGTTGAACCTTATGAAGAAAGCTATGAGTATAAGATACTAAAGGTTAAATTATTACTTTCATATAGCAAAAAAATAGAATAAAAACACCGCTATAAAAACATTGCCCACACGTTTAATTGGATTAAAATATTACTGAAATTGAATATCGAATTAAAAACATCATACCAACTTTTAAAAGAACTAAAATATTACTTAAATTGAATATCGAATTAAAACCATCATACTAAGATTTAAAAGAATTAAAATATTACTTGTATTCAAATCCTTTAAAATAAGTTTTATAGGATATAATTATTTAACATTAAAACATATGTGTCAATAAATGTCTCGACAATGTTTCGAAACAGTGTATTAATTTTTTTTAAATAAAAGTTGAAGTATACAATTATAAATAAAAGAAAAATATGTGCTTAAATTTTTTTGAGTATTTAACCTGTCGCACATTGATAAGTACCACAAAAAAATCAGAATCATAATTTAGATATGAAATGTAAAATGAAATGATGAATTTAAAAAAATTTGAAAAATGTAATATAATTTTTAATATGTAATCTAAGGGAAAAAATTTAAAAATAAATTGTAAAAAAATTTGAAAAATGTAATCTAAGGAATTCGAAGAGATGAATAATAAAATTTTAAAATGGCGCGGTAATGCCCAAATATTCAGTAACCAATCAGGGAGCTGATTACAGCTCGTTAATACACAAATATTCTGTAACCAATCAGGGAGCGGATTACATCACGAATAGAATTAAAATTATTTAAGTAATCATACATAATAAAATCATTTTTAAAAAATGCAAAATTAAATTGTATTTTAATATTTAACAGACATAAATAATGTTTAAAACATTAGATTAAATTTATAGATATTAAAAAGTAATGTGACGTCATTCATTACATCATCCACAACATAAAATTCCATAAAATATCATAAACAATAAAATTTTTATTTTAACTAAAAATGCAAAATTACATTGATTTTTAATATTTAGAAGCCATAAATCATATTTAAAACACGGATTTTATGCATAATAAAACTCATTTTTTTAAATAAAATGACAACAAAGTATAGGTTACCATAAATAACTTGTCTAGCAATGGGTTTACCATAAGTCGTATCACTCGCCAAAAAAAAAATCGCCGAAATCCGTGCAACCGTCTACCAAAGTAGCACCGATATTTGGAGTTTCGGTTATCTGCAATCCAGATAACTGAAGTCTTGTGCATATTTTCCCGCAGTCTAATAATGATTTCATAAATTCTTTATTTCGTAATGAATTCTGTCTAAAATTAATTTTAATGTTCTTTTAGAATAAACTTAAATACCCAGATAAATAAATGAATGGCAATATTTAGCTGAATGAATGAAAGTTAAAGCTGAGACTGATTTGAATTAAATACGATTCTAATCAAATACCAGCATTCTATTGAAATTATGTTCTTTGTATATTAATTTGGTTTGCTTTGGTTTATTTAATTATGACAACATACTCGAGAGAACCTGCCTAAAGAGAGATGTCTTCGCGGAGGACAATTCTACGAGAACCTTGCTAGGATACATGTTACACTTAGGGAGAACCATTAAAGTACCCATGCAGCCACCTTTTTTTTTGCCGGGAATCGAACCTCAGAGCAAACTATCATGTTCATCCACTTTAACGCTCGGCCACTAGTGGGCCTTTTTTTTTTTCTTTGTATAAAAGAGATGATTAAAACTCAAATTTACAAAATCATTTACAGTGTAGGGTATATGTTATATATTACTATACGAATTTAAGAGATTTTTAATTTAATATAATCTTTATGCAAAATCCCTAATAATGTAATAAATTCTGTGTTTTATACGAATTTATCTATTTAAAATATGAGCTTTTGTAAAAAGATGCAAGGCCTTTTCCTCCGTATTTTCATAATATTTTTTTAATAGCTGTTGATAACAGATAAGAAGAAGACATTTTTTAACTAAAAGAAGGTGAGAAGGCTTGAAAGAAAACGAAAAGAAAAATGCAAATAATGAAACAAACTAATCATAATTAAGCAGCTAATGTTTGAAACACATGAGGTCGCGTAAGTTTTTATTACGGTTAATGATAATTAATGAGTTTTAAAAAAAAGCTTTAGTTTCTGAGGAATAAAAAAGGCTGAAATCCCTTATTTATTTGTTAATTTATAATCTTTTATCCATGAATTTTAAAATCCTCTTTCTGCGTGTCATATTAGCATAAAATTGAAGGATTTGTGCTTCAAAATAACTGTTTTGGCCTTTCAGGTACAAATTTAAAGACGGATAAAAGCACAGAAGAAAGAAGCAGAAATGTTTCTCATAATAGTTATAACCTATAGGAACAGCTTTCTTCTGTAACAGTACCTCTGTAACGGAAATATGAGTATGGATATACATTAGGAACACACAATGTTTGGCAACTTACTTTGTAAAAGATTGTCGTTAGGTGCTTTCAAATATATATTCAGTTTACTTTTAAGTTGCAGTTTTTCCAGAAAAGCGGCCACAACGACATTTGCTACTTTCATGAGCAATTTGGTGTTAATCAAAGCTTTTCTTTTCCATTCTTATATAAGGAATTTCTTCCGCCTTCCTGACATGCCTTCATGGTGTGGTGGTCTGCACGTAATTCAGAGGTCCGCGGTTCGATTCCCGGCGAAGGCGTTTGCTCATTTTTCATCTCCCCGTCTTTTCCAGCTAACTTAATGTCTCTACAGTGACGCCCGAACTAAAAGGGTGTTGGATGATTATTCTCCTCACCGGGGATTTGGCGATTGGGTCCCTAAAAACCCCAGTCGCCCTTTAAAAGAGGGAGTATATAAGGTATTTCTACCGCCTTCCTGGCGTGCTTTCGTGGTGTGATGGTCTGCAGGCTGGGCGCGTAATCCAGAGGTCCGCCTTTCGATTACCGGCGAAGGCGTTTGCTCATTTTTCATCTCCTTTCGGCTTTTCCAATTAACGTAATGTCTCTACAGTTAATTTTACCTTTGCGTGCTTACGTTTTAAAAACTAGAGCACTTATGTATAATAACAATATCCTGAAGAGCCATCGAATCTCCACTTTGCAAAATAAGAATATAGTTTTATTCTTTTTGGCTAAGTGAAGTTACAAAACTATCTTGAACAAGAGTAAAACGTTCTATGATAAAAGATTAAAACGTCACATATCTGCGATAAATGTTTACTATCTCATCTGACAAAACTGCGCGATTTAACCGGAAATTAAAAGATTCTGTTTCCCCATCTCACCTTTTATGAAGAAGGTTTGAAAATTGCAAATTTTAACGACTATAAATCAAACGTTTAAACACTGTGACAAAATATTAAATGTACACCCATACATACGTACCATATGTGACCTATTCATAGGAAATAGTCAAAATAAAATAATTATAAATCATGTCAATTATCATCCTACGCGAACTTATACTTAGAATCCCTTCATAGCACGCGACAGTCGCACAATTGGCCTTTCTACTATTTAAAGCATGAGGGAAGGGAATATATTCCAAAACACTTCTTTAAATGTTTCATAATGCTGACATCACGACTACATTACACGCTTTACCAATCGACACGCTGTCTGCAAGAAAAGAAGAGAATTGCACTTGACAAATTCTCGTTAAAAATGCTAATTTCTAATTTTTTATTTTAATTCTATATTCTGTTTCTTATTAATTTCAACAATTTTTATTTAGTTTGTTTTCCTGAAGTGGCCGCGGAGCCTCTTGAAGTGCAGGCGGAACCGTTAGGGCTAACGGAACATCGATTGGGAAGCTCAGGTATATACACATTTCCATTTTGCATAAATATGATTACATACTTCTCATACTTCTCATACTGTCATTAAGTTTAGGTAAATAACTAAGATTATTTGTATTTCTGAAACTGTCAATAGCGCTAGGCGAAATCAATGATATAATAAACCAGAAATTTCTCTAACTGAAAACAAAAACGAAATAAATAAATTGAAACGCAATGAAGAGATAATCTACAAAATAGAAAAGGAATTGTTAAAAAGCATTTTGTAAATAGAAAAAAAAGTATTGATTCTGAGAATAATAATTGCCATTTCAATTTAATACAGAAGATGAATTTCTTTTTTAAATTAAATACATTTCATTGAAATAGAAAGCCTTACAGAACTATAATCTAGTGCTAATGATAAATATAGGACCCTAACTTAAACATATATTAAAAATATAATGCTTTCGCATCAGCTGGAAATATTGCGCTGTCAATTATTAAGAATTAAACTGCTTTCAACTCAAATAAAAACTCTCTTTTCGGCTACCACGAACAAACAAATATTTTTAACAAATTATCTGGAGTGGCCAGTGTAGCTTTAGAGAGCGAATGTTTTCTGACAATTTAAAGTAAATATAATAAGAGATTGACATTTTTTATGGTCTAAATAAATTTTTAGTACATTTAAGCTCTCATAAATTATGCAAGATTTAAAGGTAATTAAATACAAATAAATTCCGCTACTATTTGAAATGGCAGGCTTTCCTATTTTACATTTATTTAATTCCAGGACAATCAGATTTTAGTTTCTACTGCTGTTTCACATTCGATGTTCACGCACATTATATTTAAATTAATTTATAACATTTAAAATTAAGTATTTTATACACAAAGTAGCATAGAAAGCACAAGATGAATAGGCAAGCAAAGATTGATATCTGAATATTCAAATACTTAATTTGTGACAGGATCAAATTGGGGTTAATTGTAAATAACATTGTCAAAATGTTTTCAATATATCATAAGAAATGAAAATTTCTTTCTATAGAACTGGAAAAGGCGAATACATTTTGAACACAATCTCAGTCCACAATTCTGAAGCTAGTTAATTCTTAGCTTTAAAGGGAATTAATTGTCATTAAATGAGTATAAAAATGTAAGGAAAATACTAAATTACTAGCAGTCTATTTCTATCGCGAATATGATATTTTTTACATAATGCACGACTTATTTCATCAATTAAATATAACTCAACAAAGATCTCCTTCCAGAATTTTAGAACAGTTTAGTTTGTTCACAGACTTAATGATGCATTCAAACTGCTATGATGAGAAAGATATTTAAATATTCAGTCCAGATGAAAAGCACATTTTACATTTAGAACGAACTGAAAAGAGATAATTAGAATATTGAAGTAGCGAAATGAGATAAGGCTGTTTCGTAACATACTGAAAATATTACTTAATTGTAAAAAGGCAATGCAAATAAATTTTATTTATGTACTTATGACAGTTAGAGCTCCTTTAGTTTCATGTTAAAGTTATTAAGATTCCATGCTAAACTTAACTGAATTTCGCCCACAGATTCCACCCACTAGATATGTCTTGATTAACCTGAAACTTAATGGTTGAAAATGATTCACTATACATAATTTATTAATTTGTTTATGTATCATAACACATGCATAGGATAATGCATTCGTATAAACAAACCCCAGTTTAAAATCTGAATAATAAAGTGCATCATCACAGATACTGTTCAGAGAAGAACTCTTTTTCGTTCTACGCAAAGGATTAGGCGATGCTTATTCAAATAAAATTATGTAAATATTATATATATATATATATATGATGTACCAGCTTTTGTCAGGAATAAATAGATTGTTGAAGAATCATCAATGTAGTCGTAGCTTAAATAATCAGACGATAAGTTTTAAAAAACAGGATCCATTTATTATATTTCAGGAGAAAATAGCAGTTACAAAATCAGATTTCATATTTGTCTGGGGGTGATGGACAGTAGTTAGAAGTTGTTTTACATTATAATTTCTAAGAAATTTTTTGAATCTATTGCAGGTGAATGCGGCATTGCGGTCACTAAGGATTTTTTCGGGGACTTGAATTTGGAAAATTTGTTTCAAAATATTAGCATAAGTTTCTGTAGTTGCACTTTTACATGGAAAAGCCCAGACGTATCTTGTGGCATGATCGATCACAAGATGTAAATATTTTTTGTAGAATTATAATAATTAAAACCGCCGACTGTATAAATAGAAAGACATTCAAAAGGTTTATCAGTTGGAGGTACTTCTTGCATAAGTCCAAATTTTTTGGTTTTTTTCTTTTTATTAATTTGACAAACATGGCAATGTTTCACGAAATTTCCAATATCTTTACTAATGTAGGGCCAATAATATTGTGGGGTGATTAGATTTAACATAGCATGAATACCTGGGTGTCCGAACTTTTCATGAGTTTCAGTTAATAATTTAAATCTTAAGGATTTTGGTACCACAATTTTATAACCTTTTTTCTTCTTAATTACCATGAAATCATTTATTTCTACATATTTTTTATCACACACGTTGTCACTTTTTTGCTATTGTATAATTTCATCACGATTAAGTAAATACACAGAATGTTGCAGTGGGTGAGAAACAGGTTGTCTAGAAAGCATATCAGCTTCAACGTTTGTAGAGCCTTTTTGATATTTAACTTCGTAATCAAACATACTGAGTCGGAGTGACCAACGGAATAATTTGCCTCTTAAATTCTTAACATTTTAAAGCCAAACAAGGGCTGCATGATCGGTATGAATTGTAAATTTTTGACCGTGAAGATAGTAATAAAATTTATCTAATGCATCAACAATAGCTAAACAAAAAGAATTTATCTAATACATCAACAATAGCTAAACAAAAGTAAATAAAAAGAATTACTAATCACTTTTTGTATGAAGTCTACTGCATCGTGACATTAAAGAAAAAGCCCCGATATTCCTATTGCGAGTTCTTTTATAGCCTCTGGAAAGGCGGAGTTTCCAAGAAATGACGTCAGCTTGGTCAGCCAATCCAGTTCGCTTTAAATATTTCGAGAACATTCTATAACTATACATGTAGAAAAGGCGGGTAAAACAACTTGACTACGGGGCTGTGGATTTAATTCCACGTACTTTTAAATAAGAGAACGTCGCCATTAAAAATGAAAAAAACATACAGTTAGAATTTTAAGTGTGTTCTTGACTATGGAATTTTATTATTGCAAATATTCCCCCATCTGAAAAGGCTTGAAGCCGGGCGCCTCGACCACAAAACATTCCAGATAGAAAAAAATATTTTAAATAATTGTTTAATTTGTTTGAAGAACTCGCATCCAGAATTCGAGTTACAATAATATTAATCTTAAATAGACACTCTCACCATAACACAGTCAATAATAATATGAATATATAAATTGTAAATAATATATCTTAATATATTGACATTTATAGAAAATAAAGAAAAATAACATTATGCCTGCATTATTGGAAAAACATTTCTCGAGAACAGTTTCAGTTCCGGATCCAGGTCTTTAGAGATTGCTGCAAAACATTAGAGCAGTTCGTATTTTACAAATCTTTCATTTCCAGTTCGCCGTGGCTTTAATATTAAAAATTTTTATTTGAGGTGAGGTATTCCTCTATTATTTTTTCATATCATTGACAATTGCAATACTTGACAAATTTCTTAACTTTCCTTTTGACTTTTAGTTTGTTTACAATATTTTATTTTGACTACTTATTCATATAAAACACTTATTTTGATAATAATCATTTTACACAATAATTTTACTCGTATTTTACCTTTTACTATCAACAATGACAATTATATCATATACTGCATTGTCGTTCAACACAACATTCAACTTCAATAGTATTTTATAATTACTATTAATGTCGTTGCCAAAAAAATTGACACATAAATACAAAACTATACACCAAAAATTTACAACACATAAAATTAGACATTAAATAGTTAGAGGTGCTCTCATTATCTTTAGTAGCAATTCCAGTTGAGCGTTTACTAAAAGGTGTGTCTACCTATTGGTGATGTAGTATAAAATTTTC
This sequence comes from Stegodyphus dumicola, assembly GCF_044657685.1. Lineage (NCBI taxonomy): Eukaryota > Metazoa > Arthropoda > Arachnida > Araneae > Eresidae > Stegodyphus > Stegodyphus dumicola. Next base: position 183,055,776 of record NC_140768.1, read on the forward strand.
TGGGTCTTGGTAGTGTCGTAGTCTGGAAACATGAACAATATCAAGGTTTATTTGTATGGTAATTCTTTTTATCAATTTCATAATTAACCTCAGATAATTTTTTGACAATTTGGTATGGTCCAGAATAGGGTGCTGTCAATTTACGTGTATTCGGAAATTCAAATTCGTCAAATATAACTAGATCACCAGGTTGAAATTCTACATCTGCAAATTTTGTGTCATAACGACTTTTATTCCTTTTATGATATTCAATAGTTCTCTCTTTAGCTAATTTTCTCGCTATGTCAACCGGAGGGTAAGTATTTTGATCTAGAGGAGAATCGAAAGGAAGTTTTCCGAGTAAAAGATATGCAGGGGTGAATTTAGTTACCGAATGAAGAGAATTATTATATTCACTAATAACTTGATCCAAAATTTTCGTCCATGGAATTTTCGATGATGTAGAATTTACTTTACATCTTAAACGAGTTACTAGGGTTTGTTTCACACGCTCTACTTTTCCATTTGTCTGGGGGTGATGGACAGTAGTTAGAAGTTGTTTTACATTATAATTTCTAAGAAATTTTTTGAATCTATTGCAGGTGAATGCGGCATTGCGGTCACTAAGGATTTTTTCGGGGACTTGAATTTGGAAAATTTGTTTCAAAATATTAGCATAAGTTTCTGTAGTTGCACTTTTAGATGGAAAAGCCCAGACGTATCTTGTGGCATGATCGATCACAAGATGTAAATATTTTTTTGTAGAATTATAATAATTAAAACCGCCGACTGTATAAATAGAAAGACATTCAAAAGGTTTATCAGTTGGAGGTACTTCTTGTATAAGTCCACATTTTTTGGTTTTTTTCTTTTTATTAATTTGACAAACATGGCAATGTTTCACGAAATTTCCAATATCTTTACTAATGTGGGGCCAATAATATTGTGGGGTGATTAGATTTAACATATCATGAATACCTGGGTGTCCGAACTTTTCATGAGTTTCAGTTAATAATTTAAATCTTAAGGATTTTGGTACCACAATTTTATAACCTTTTTTCTTCTTAATTACCATGAAATCATTTATTTCTACATATTTTTTATCACACACGTTGTCACTTTTTTGCTATTGTATAATTTCATCACGATTAAGTAAATACACAGAATGTTGGAGTGGGTGAGAAACAGGTTGTCTAGAAAGCATATCAGCTTCAACGTTTGTAGAGCCTTTTTGATATTTAACTTCGTAATCAAACATACTGAGTCGGAGTGACCAACGGAATAATTTGCCTCTTAAATTCTTAACATTTTAAAGCTAAACAAGGCCTGCATGTTCGGTATGGATTGTAAATTTTTGACCGTGAAGATAGTAATAAAATTTATCTAATGCATCAACAATAGCTAAACATTAAAGTTCTGTAATTGCATAATTTTTTTCGTAATCTTTTAAAGCTCTAGAATGGGTGGAAACTGGGTGTAATACATTACTTTCATCTGGCTGCTTCAAAACAGCTCCCACAGCAATCTGTGATGCATCAACAAAAACATGAGAAGGTTTATTTGGATCATACAACAGTAAGACTGGTTTTGAAATAAGAATATTTTTCACTTCGTTAAAAGCAGTTTGACATTGATCATCCCAATGCCATGGTACATCTTTTTTCAATAATTTATTTAGAGGAGATCTTCATTTAGCATAATTAGGTATGAATCTATGATAAACATTTACACTGCCTAACACTCTTTGTAGTTCTTTTACATTATTTGGATATTTCAAATTTTTAATACTTTCAATATTTTGGTTATCTGGGGTAACTTTACCCTTTCTAATTTCATAACCTAGAAAATTGATTTTATCTTTGGCAAAGACACATTTACTCTGGTTCAGTTTAATACCTTCTTGAATAAATATTTCAAATAATTCACTCAAATGCTTCAGATGTTGTTCTTTGGAAGAAGAGTAAACAATAATGTCATCAAAATAACTACAAGCAAATTGGATTTTATTTTTAGTGAGGATGCGTTTAATAACTCTGTTAAAGATAGCCGGTGCATTTTTGAAGCCAAAAGGGAGTCTTAGCCATTCATAGAGTCCAAAATTTGTAACAAAAGCCAATTTTTCGGTGTCATCAGGGTGAATAGGAATGTGCCAAAACCCTGATCTTAGATCTATTGTAGAAAAAAACATTTGCATTACATAATTTGTCAAATAAAAAGTCTATCCAGGGCAGGGGATGAGCATCAGTCATTGCTAAAGCATTCAATTTACGATAATCAATACACATTCTAGATTTTTTGCCCTCATCGCGTTTTAATACTAAAGTTACTGGGGATGCATAAGGACTACTACTTTCTTTAATAATTCCATTTTTTAATAATTGATCAATTTGTAGTCTAATTTCTTCTTCTTCCTTAGGAGAAGTTCGATAAGGTCTTAAAGTGACAGGAAAATCAGAAGTCAAGTTAATTCGTTGTGGTTCAATGTTAATTTTACCTACATCATATTTATTTTTGGAAAACACATTCTTATATTTATTTAACAATTTAATTAATTCAGGGTTTTCTTCCTCCATACTCTCTGAATCTGTTGTTATTTCACTACTTTGTTTTTTCACATCACTTTTTTGAATTTTTAGTTTTACATTACTTTCATTATTTACATTAACTTTTGTTACCTTGTAAAGTTGCGCGCCTCCAACCTGCACGCAACAAAGTGGTGACTGCTGAAACTGGAAATTAGACAGAGTCTTGAGAAAGGTTTAAGTCCCTTTTTATTCAACTTTAGAAGTTACAAATGCGTGCTCTTGACGCTCACAAACTACGCCGACCCGGCGGTAAAATAAAAATAAGAAACTAAAAAGAGATAATAACAAGAGACTAACTACGAGGCTCTCTAAACGTAACTAACCTCACCGCGTTCTAAAATACCGCTGATAATTCAGCAAACTCTGAAGATTACGTTGAAAGATTAACAATTTGCCAAGGCAAACACACAGGCCGAAACGCGTGGTTCTTCAATTTCAAACTAGCCACCTCCACACTCGTGAAGCAAGAAAGCACACTTCGAACTCGTTTCCTTTCTATTTAACTCAGAATACTTCCGCTGATAATTTGAATCCTTGCGCGTTCTACTAAAATTTACATACTCTGGCATTGGCAGTTCCAGGGGAAAGTAAGGCTTGACAGGAAAGATAGTTTAAACTTAAAATAAATGTTTGTTAAAATAAATATAAACCCTACAACCTTAGACATCTTATCATCATTAAACTTCATAATATTAGACTTATTACCTTCATTAACTATTATACCTTTAGACACATTATTTTCATTATATATATTATTTTCATCAACACTTATTACCTCAGAGATATTACTTCTAGGTTTTGTCTTAACTGATGGCATCACATTACTGTTTTCTTCAAGTACTTGATCAAGTTGTACATGCAAAGAAACTCTGTTATTTACATTCACAGAATTCGAAATGTTTTCATTTCTTTGAGTTACCACTAAATTACTACAATCAATTTTTAATTCAAATAATTTACATTCATTTAAACCCAAAAGAACATAATCTAAATTAGTATCTAACACTAACAAGTTAATTAGTTTAATAATATTTCCAATTTTCATTTGTAATCTACACATTTTATCAATAGAAAAATTTCTTTTGGTTTGCCTAATTTTAATACCTTTTACCTTTTGAATTTTTATCTGTAAATTGTTTGCAGATTTTTAACTGTAAATTGTTTGCAGATTTTTCTGAGATGATAGACAATGTCGCGCCAGTGCCCACGACACAGTCGACTGATCTGCCATGGGATAAAAATCCCTTAATTCTTAGTTGTCAAATTCCCGAAGAATCAGACCCCGAATTTTTGTTTTCCACATTAGAATTAGTTTCAGTTTCGTTGTTCTGATTTCGGAATGGGCAGATTTGAGACCAGTGATAACAATTTGGTATCCCTTTTTTGGTACATATTCTACAAGGTGGTGGGGCGATACCGTCAAATTTACTATTAGTATGGTGACTTACAACTTTCTTTCCGCTGTTGATATCGCTGTTAGATTTATTTCCAATTTGTTGGAAACTATGAGGTTTGTAATTAGATGCATTGGGTCGATTATCAACAAACTGACGATTATCATTTCGGAAATTAGCTTGTCTGAATTGTTGAATATTTCTATCTCTGTTATAATTTTGCGAATTTTCATCTTTAAATTCATGAATTTGTCGAAGTTTGTGGGCTTGTCCTAGCCAAGTTATCGGATCAGCGGGACTTTGAACAATCATCAAAGACTTTAAGTTCGTTGGCAAACCATCTGTCAAACCTTCTAAAATCATTGATTTGTCCAAATTAAGCCGCTTACATACTTCAATTTTCTTTCGAAAGTAATTTGTGATGTCTTCTCTGGCGTTATATTTTAAATTAGCGAAGTCGCCGAAAGTAGTGAAGGTGGGATCGATAAAGTTTTCTTTTAATATTTGTTCAAGTTCTGAGTAAGTTTTTAGCTTATGGAAATTTTTAATATAGAGCCAGAGGGCTTTTCCCTTAATGTAACGAGAAATATTTTGAAGTTTCCAATTTTCGTCCTTATTCTGGCAGACTTTGTTAAAATAACCTAACCAAGAAATTATGTCACTGTCCTTAGAATCTTCAAATGGAATAATATTTAAATTTATTGTATCTTGATTCACGTTCAGTGAATCGTCAAGATTAACGGGTTCGTGATTTGTCGACATTGTAACTGAAACTTTAAAATTTTCCTGAGAACAAAAATGTGCACTTTTCTCAAAATATTTTTACAATAGTTAATATATTTTTTAAACCAAAAACTCTTCAGATTATTATCAACAATTCATAGAATAATAGACTTAAATAAAAAATTTGTATTCTCAAATTTTATGATTATCACTACACATTTCAAGATAATATCAAATCTTACTTAGAATACTATTAATTAGAATAAGACTTGAAATTTAAATAAACTCGTAATTACTTTAACATAATATATTTAAACCAAACTATTTAGTTCACACAGAAAAAATAATTTCTTAAAATCTGTTCTTACTTGGCCGTTGAGTACACTATTTATTCCTGCTCGTTTGTGTGCTGTTTAAAAGAAAACAAAGCATAAAAAATTGAAATTCTTCAGCTTTTTTCCAGCAGACGATATCCAAATCATGCGGTTCTAACTATGAGACGCGCTCAAAATTCGAAGACAAAGCGGTATCACAATTCACAGTTCTTCAGTTGTAAAAAACAGACGGAACTTGCACTTAAAAAAAAATCTTTCTCTTCCATTGGAATTATTTTCCTTTTGGGTACACCTATCCTGCCGACTCCTTGTGATGTACCAGCTTTTGTCAGAAATAAATAGATTGTTGAAGAATCATCAATGTAGTCGTAGCTTAAATAATCAGACGATAAGTTTTAAAAAACAGGATCTATTTATTATATTTCAGGAGAAAATAGCAGTTACAAAATCAGATATCAGGAGTAAATAAAAAGAATTACTAATAACTTTTTGTATGAAGTTTACTGCATCGTGACATTAAAGAAAAAGCCCCGATATTCCTATTGCGAGTCCTTTTATAGCCTCTGGAAAGGCGGAGTTTCCAAGAAATGACTTCAGCCTCGTCAGCCAATCCAGTTCGCTTTAAATATTTCGAGAACGTTCTATAACTATACATGTAGAAAAGGCGGGAAAAACAACTTGAATACGGGGCTGTGGATTTAATTCCACGTACTTTCAAATAAGAGAACGTCGCCATTAAAAATTAAAAAAAACATACAGTTAGAATTTTAAGTGTGTTCTTGACTATGGAATTTTATTATTACATATATATATATATATATATACTGAAATAAATTAAGTAAATATAAAAGATAATAATTTTACTAAACGTGCTAAAAGCTCTGATACCCATAAAATATAGAGAACAGTTCCTAAAAAAATATTGAAACAGCGTGGTGTTACGAAAATTTATTTATTGATTATATAGAGTAAATTGTTCCTAGAATTAATTTACAGGTTGTTAAATACGCATAAATATATTAATAAATCAGTGCACAGAAGAACAAGCAACTCTAATAAAAATGAAAATCAGTACAATCAAGACACAAAAGATTTTTTGATAAATACTGTTATTAATTAAATTAATGTGTTGTGTTAAACTTAAAAATACAAATTATGATATTATAACTGCTAATAAGTTTAATCAAATTAGAAACTGCAATGAACATGCTACTTGAGTCAAACCAAGTAAATTTATAATTAACTTTTCTACTTAGACAATTTTTCCTTTTTCTCTTAATGACCTACTTCTTTTAGGCTGTAAAGAAATTAGGTATTTTTTGGAAGCAGGAGGGATGAAAAATGAGCAACGTCTTCGCCGGGAATCGAACCAAGGACCTCTGAAATATGCGCGAGCATGGAGACCACTACACCACGAAGCCACGCTAAGAAGGCGAGGAAAATACATTATATATTCCCCCTTTTAAAGGGGACCGAATTGCCAAATCCTGACTGTGGAGAATCATCATCCACCACCATTTTAGTTCGGGAGCCACTGTAGAGACATTAGAAATTTTTGGGAAGCAGAAAAGATGAAAAATGAGCAACGCCTTCTCCGGGAATCGAACCATGAACCTCTGGAATGCAGACCACTACACTACGAAGGCATACTAAGAAGGCGAGAGAAATACTTTATAAGGCTTTCAGCGCAGTTTCTGATTAACCACTTAGCTTATTTTCATTCCAGAATATTGTTCCACTTTACTGTAACCAAAATATTCCAGAATGTTATTCCACTTTATTTGAGATCTGTATTCATTTGAGAGTAACTTAAAAACGTTAAACTTCCCTCTCATGATATAAAGTTAATCTAAAATAAATATGCATTTTTAAAGTAATATGGAAATAAGAATTGTTACAGCGCGACTGAAATACATACATAGATAGAAGAACGTATCATAAAGTGTACATGCTGTCGAATTCAAGACCATCTTTCTTTCAGTTCAGATATTTGGAAATACCTAAGAATACCAAGCGAACTGTGTTTAGCAGGATTTGTAATATGTCCCTCGTTTACCTCCACAAAAGACTGCACAGATTATTTTGCGTTGAACAAACCAGAGCATGGGTCTGGGATATTAGTCATCAAGAAGGCCAGATTGAACACAACGTGACTACTTCTTGTAGAGATGCATCGAGGACAAAATATTTTCTTCCTTTTTCTCTGTAAGCTTAACTCTTTGAAGACCATAACGCCCCAGACAGCCTTTCATTCAGACGACCACAACCGCCCAAAACGGCCAAAATTCCGATGTTGTTTTCTTCACTTCCCTAAGGTATGCAGTAGCAGGTGCAGTTTCTCCAAATGCATTGTATCAGTTTATCCTAACAGCTTGTCCTAAAAGGATTTATTTGTGGTTAATTACCTTTATTTGTCAGGAAATAGACAGGATGACATTTGGAAACTTCACTCTTCCTTGTGCGTTAATGGACGGGGAGGGGAGGAAATTACTGTGACTCTCGAAAACCTTTTGGGGCGATTCGGTATTTTATGCATACATGTTAGGGAAAACTGTGGTTTTCAAAGAGTTAAAAGAACTTCAGCAACGCATCATAGCATCATCCATTATACTGAGTTAAAATACTGAGTACTAAATTGCTCGTATTCTATATTTCGTAGAGATATTAGAATTTTTGATGCTGGAGAGACATGAAAAATATGCAGTGCTCTCGCTGGAACTCGGCCCTCTTGAATTCGCGCTGAGTGTGCTGACCATTATCCCACGAAGGCATGCTAAGAAGGCGGGAGAAATACCTTACATACTCCTCTTTTAAAAGGCGACTGAGGATTAGGGGATCCAATCGCCAAATCCTGGTGGTGGAGAATCATCATTCATCACCTTTTTTTAGTTCGAGCACCACTGTAGATTCATTAGACTATTTCGAGGCAGAAGAGATAAAAAATGGGCAATGCCTTCGCTGGCACTCGAACCACGGATCCCTTGAATACGCGCCTAGTGTGCTGATTATTACACCACTTCATTCTTCTTAAATACCTCAGTATATCCATTTTAATAGTCGCATCAGGTACTTTTCCGTTTTGTCGACGCAAGTGATAAAGTCCCAATAATGGTACAACTGATGCCAAACGAAATATCCTCTCTAGTAATCTTTTACGCTTCATTTTCAAAACAAGTCTCAGCCATTTCTTATCAGATTGATTGTTTCTTTCAATGCCGGCATACAATTACATAGAATTTTTATCAGATAGTTCAATTTTATGCCCTAAGGCCATTCGCGGTAAATACGTCAATTAGGATGCAATCACACCGCTCACCGGAAGGCGAAATATAGAAAAGGCAAAGTCAAGGGTTAAATTCATCCATTCTAATGAGAATGCACAAGCGAAGTAAAGCACTGCGGTTTTACATAATTTCTGAGTAAGCTATTCGTACGAATTGAAATAATTCTTGTATTTAAACTTGTATTCGAAATTATGATTTAATTTAAAATTAATGTAGATAATTACTGAGGGAATTAGATTTTTGTAGCTTAGTTTTTGGGTGAAATAAGATCACTTGGGGTCACGTGATAACAGCCGGCGAATTAGTATGTTGAACCGTGAAAGCCTAGTAAATTGTTAAATTAATTTCCTTTTACAAATTTATGTCTTTATTTATTAGATTTTTACAAAATTTTAAGCGATATTAAAATGTTTATGCCTTCAAAATAAAAAATTCTTAGACATAACATTTGTTAACATTTTTACGTATATACTGTATGTTGTCGCCAATAAAGTCTGCTTGGCGAGATTTGCACCGGCGAAACGGAAAAGTCCGCAACAAATGCTATGATGCGTTGCTGAAGATCTTTCATACTTACATGACAAAGAGGGGAAAAATCTAATCCGCCCCACGTGTCCCTATATTATTACTTTTACACCATAGCTTTCTCTTAAATTTGTCTCGCGCTGCATTGCATGCGGAAATACAAGAATTTTTATTATAATTCTACTAAAATTACCTTTCTAAATACAAAATTCGTAACAATATATTTATGTGAACTGGAAGAATTTTATTGTGATAACAACGAGCTATTAATTCTTATTTAAAATCATAAATAAATTCAAAATATGAAAAAGAAATGCCAAAGAAGAAGAAAAAAGGTAAAATGAAACATTGGCTTTGAAAATATTTTACACAATATCGGGGATGTCGTCGTTAGAAATCGAGCGAAATACGTGCGACTTATAATTATCCATTTGCAGTGATAGCGAAAAAATCCTGTTGCGTTTTATATTTGCTTTTAATTACACAAAGTTAATAGGATTCGAGTTCGACAATAGAAGTTCTTGATGATACCAGACTCATTAAAAGTGTTCTTTGGCTGAGTCCATTATTCGATGCACTGCATTTTTCTAAAGTCAAATTCATATTGAGCTTTAAAATGAAAACTAAGATTGCTTTATCTCACAGTTGAAAAGCAATTCTCAAAACGTTCAATAACATTCGAATTGTGTTATTAAATGGTTCTGTCTCCCCTTACCCCTAGAGATGAACTTATTAAATAGCATTCAGCAGAAGTTGTAGGAATTGAAATGCTTATTCTATCTGCAAAATAGTTTAAACGATGCTTGCCGAAAGGTTGGAAAAGGGCGTTTATACTTTGTATATTTATTTGACACAGAAAAATATCAAAGTGCTAAATTTTTATTAAATCATCCTTTAATCAAGTCATATTGCTCTGTAAGATGGCTTATAAAGTGCCTTTTGCGTTTTCAACATACTATTTAAAAATACATTATTGGTGGTATTTCAGTTACAGAAAATTAACAAAACTTAGCTCTTACTTCCTTGTACGAAGTAAAAAGGAAGTATTGTAATCGCGAAAAGTTTCAGGCAGCTTATTTTAACAAAAATATTCATTTTGAGCGCTATCGAATGCAATTTAACGATGTTTTTGCTTGACATCTGTACGTAAGGACAGAATAAAAGACTCTTTTCCTCCAAAAAAATTATAAAACTGCTTTAAAATGAATTCTGAAGAGAATTTTTCGTAGCATCTGTACGTACGTATCTCGCCTAACTCAGAAAAAGTAGCCTCAAAACGTTGAAATTTTGTATGTAGGACTGCTATAACATGTAGATGTGCAACTCGTATTTTGGTTGCAATCGGCTGTACCAAACGTATATAAATATATTTATATTTATATATATATATATATCCATTCTGTTACCCGGCTCAGTCATCTCAGTTTCTTTACTCTTATATGTTTGTAAATTGTGCATTTTGTGCTTTAAAAATGATTGAATTATGTTGTTCTTATCTTCCGGTTAAGGTTTTTATACCTTTAGTAAATCTGCAAGCAATATTTGTACAGCTATCAACAATTTAAAAACTGTTTAATGCGATTAAATCTAATTTTTAAATAACATGACTGAAATATTTGTTTACATTTGAAACAGCACAATAGTAGATTTGTTGCCAATCTATAGACACGAAGCTTCGGAACAACAAAGATAACGCCCTCATTAATTATTGCGAATTAAATCATACTTAAACCTTTTTGGAATTTTTTCGATAAAATAAGTGTTTAAGATTTACTTTGTAATTTTTAATATATATATATATTTTGAATTTTGATGTATTTTTGCCTTGTCACGAAGTGAGACTGAATTAATTGAATGAGAAATACTAAATCGTCTGTGAAAAACTTTTTTGTTTGTTTAATTTTTTTTATACATCGTTCTAGATTTATTACGGTATTTGTATAGAACATGTGGCAACGATTAGATAATGATATAAATTTTGTGCATTCTGAGTTATAATATGAACGAAATTACAGTGCTGTTAAGTGAACCTAGCGCAAGCGTGTCGCTGTGGTAAACAAATGTAGTGAATTTTAAAGAGTGCAATTTATTCTATTGTGGTTTATGCGCTATCGACGAAGTAGATTTAATTCAATCAAATATGTTTAAATGAAATGTAAGAAAAAATGCGTGTAATTTAATATTCCGTGCAAGGAAGTCATGTGATGTACACATCAGATTTTTTTAATAAATATTATCATCGTAAGATAACATGTTTTTCAATTCCATTTCAAAAATGAAACGAAAATTAATAATTATTAACTTTAAAACAGAGCCCAGCCTTAAATATTCTTTCTGCATCAAGTATTTTCTTTGTTGCAAAATGTACTTCTTTCTTCTTCAAGTTCCCTTCAAAATGTACAAATGTTAATTTTATTAATTTTTAAGAAGCTTAGATAAAAATCATAAATTTCATAAAACAATAAAATAATAAATTAAACAAAACGTTTCTTTTTAAATTTTTAGACAAATTTAAAACATTGTGAACCTGATTAGTAAATTAATTGTATGGCTTAGGAGCTCAGTGAACGCCACGTTTTTTTGTAATGTAAATTTGAATGAAAATGAATTAAATATATTTAAAATATGCTTTAGAAAATTTGTTTAATGGAAGGATACCAACGTTATGATTAATATTTTCTGTTGTGGAAGCTGAGTCACATAATATATTGGGATAAGGTTACATAAAAGAAGAAGAGACTGACGATTTATATGGACAAGGATGTCTCGTGAGCATAAGCTGAAAATTATTATTTTTTAACTTACAAATACGTTTTCAATAGTTGTTAAAATAGTCTTTATTAAAATAATTAAATCGTTGGCAATGTTAAAAACGCAAGCTCGAGAGCCACGAATTGCTCTCGCACGTAAAATGAATAGAATTTGATTTTAAGGAAAAGATTTAGATTTTTATCTTCTGTATTGTATGCAGCCATTTTTGTTGGGCGTTCAATAAAATTTTCATGTGATGTTCCGTCATTAGCGTTTTCATTGGAGTTCAACATCACACCGTTAGCAAGCATTAACACTACACCACAGCAGTAAATATTAAAAGTTGGTGGCAGCTTTTAGGGAATGTTCCTGAGAGTAAATTTAGGAACGGACTTTTTCGCCTGTGAACTTGAGTTTTATGTTAACAGTCAAGACTTTCTTCTCTTCAAGAACGATCTAATTTTGCGTGCAAGGACATTTCGCGTGGTCAAGCCTCTTCAGTGACAAGTGACAGTGTGTCATAAGGGAACGCCGGAGGAAGCGTGATCTAGTGCCGCAAAATAGTGAAATTTCCCGGAAGAATATCCAAGTAGTGCCAGGAGAGTCAATCGAAGGCGTCTTCAAAATTGGTGAGTACCATTTTTGTGATTTTGTAGAAGTTATGCCAGTTATTCGAGACTAGGCTTACTTTGGATATAGAGCAGGAAAAGGTTGCCTCTTAATTAGCATTTTTTATATACGCTTTGTTTGTAGGCATATGTATTATCATTAAGTGTAACGTTGTAAGGCAATTTGTGTTCAGAATTGTTAGGGAATTTTTCAGTTTTGGAGAGATAGACCTGTTGTTGTTTTTGTGTTATTGTATTTCGGGGCAGGTTATTTTTCTTTAATTTTCCATAATTGGTGAGTTTATGAGGAAATTTACTAAAGCTCTGCTATTGGAGTTAGCGGAAGAGTTTGAAACAAATGTGTCTCAGGCAAATAGAGTAAGAGAAAATAGGCAGGCCAGGACAGGAAAAAGTGCAGGGGGCACCACGACATCGTCATAGACAAAAATGGTATAGCCCCACTGCACTAACCTTTTCTGGCATTTATTTAGACAAAAGATTGCATTTCAAGTCGCAGTTGACATAATAAATTACATTAAAGTAACAAGTTACTTACATAGGAAGAACAATTATACAGATAAACTGGGGTACAGGTAATTGAGGTACAGATATATTGGTATGCAGGAATCAATATGGAGATAACATGTTACAATTACTTAGGTGTTGCAGTTTGACATTTTTTGGTGTGCTTGGAGGAATGCCTTAGCATTTGGGAAGATGGATGTGATGTGAGTTATAATGCTATGTTATTTTTGTGTTGGTGGTATCGTTGTGTGATTGTGCACAGATTTTTCAGAGTTTACTTTTCACAGAGTTCATTGCGCATAGAGTTCAATGTGCACAGAATTGTGCGCAGCAGCATGAAGAGCACTTTATATAATGAGCATCAGATAATAGTATAAAGTTCAAAGTACTGCGCTTTGGAACTTTGAAGGCACTGGTAGTTGATAATCATCACTCACATAAATAATGATGACTTAGGATAGGAGCACTCCCTGCTGAATATCATATTTGAATCATATGAGTACCTTAGATTGTTTCCATGGATAGTTAAATGGTGAAACTGCAGATTAGGTGTCGTTCTTCAGTAGAGGTGACAAAAACAGTCATGATTCTTTGGACAGCTGTGTGGTGGCACTTCGATAGCTAGGTATTCATCATTACGTCCGTTTTGTTATTTATGAGTGGCATAGTTCTCTACCTTGTTGTTGTAGCTTGTCTATGATTAGTTTAATGTTTTTGTAGGTGTGCTGATGGTTGATTAGGAATCTTTTAAATTCCATTCCCACTTGAGTAGGGTGTTTGACGTGTAGGTTGGCGGTTAGTGGGCAATGAAAGATATAATGGTCAGGGTCGCCTCTTTCCCCACATACACACAAATCAGTTGAAGTAAAATTTCTTTCTAAGAAATAAGTAGGGAAAGGGCCATGACATGAGATATATTGTGTAGAGGCTATTCTAAACGCCGAGAAATTAGGCAGGCTATTCTAAACGCTGAGGACTATGAAGAAGAAGCTGCGAAAGAATACGCGGCAAGAATTGGGGCTGCGGCTGAGCAGAGAAAAGCAGAAGAAATAGCCGAACAAGAGAGAGCAGAGCGGGAACGTGAACAAGAGAGAGCAGAACGGGAACGGGAACAAGAGAGAGCAGAGCGGGAACGTGAACAAGAGAGAGCGGAACGGGAACGGGAGCGAGTTTTTGAATTGGAAAGGTTAAAAATGATGAATGTGGTTCAGACTAATAGCCTAGCTTCCACGGTTTCGAAAGTTGAACAATCTAGAGAAAAAAGGTTAATTTGAAAGATCTAGTACCGCGTTTTGAACCGAGTAATATAGATATTTCATTATTCTTTATGCTATTTGAGAAACAAGCTCAAAAAGAAAACGTAAATGAGATTGATTGGGTCTCGCAATTAATTCCTTTATTACCTCACGATGTAGCCCAGTTAATAGTGAAAGAACTAGTGGATAAAGGGGATGATTATCAGCATGTTAAGAAATTACTCATGCAGAGATTCAAGCTTAGTTCTTGGGCACTAAAAACAAAATTTGAAGAACATTCTAGAAAAAAAGGAATGTTATGGGTGGATTTAGTGTATGAATTGAGAGTGTATTTAAAGAATTGGTTGGATTCAGTAGAAGTTCAAGATTTTGAAAGTCTTAAGGAACTTATTCTCACTGAGCAAATTAAGCGGCGAGTCCCTCTAGAAATAAGAGAGCACTACTTAGACAATTAAGAAGAATTTAAAACAGCTTCCATTTTAGCAGAGAAATGCGACAAGTATGAGGCTTTGCGAAGAGATACGAGGAAGTTAGAACAGAGAGCGGGGTTAAAGAAACTATTTGAGAAAGATAGAGAGCGGTATATAAATTCTAACTGTAGTTATAATCAGAAAAGTAGTGGTCATCAAAGAATTAAATCAGAGGAGCATAGAAAAGTGGAGGCTCCTAAAAAAAGCAAGTTTTCAATGAAGCAGGCTTCGAGAAACAGCGGAAAATAAGGTGTTACCAATGTGGAAAGGACGAACATATCCGATCTAACCGTCCATCGCTGGAAAAGAATAAGGCTAATCTGGTGAATAATCTAGGAACGGAGAGTTTAGGAAAATGCTTTGAGCCGTATTTCAAGAAAGCAGTAATTAATGGGATAGAGAGAGAATATCTGAGAGATACTGGAGCTGGTATAGATCTGTGTAATAGTACTTGGATTAATACTAGTGCCTTATTAGGGGAAAATGTATGGGTGAAACAGCCTTTGGACACAGAATGTAAATGTTTACCTTTGGCGAAAGTCACCATTGAAGGTGATTTCGGTGTGGTCACCACAAAGGCAGCGGTTACTCCGGTAGAGTTTGTAACGTTGCGCGCCTCCAACGTGCACGCAACCAAGGGGTGACTGTGAAAACAGGATAAAACACAGAGTCTTGTAAAGGGTTTAAGTCCCTTTTTATTCAATGTAATAAATTACAATTGCGTGCTCTTGACGCTTACAGACGGCGCCAACTCGGCGGTCAAATAAAAATAATAACCTGAAAAGAACTTAAAGACAAGACTCTAACTACGAGGCTCTCTAAAATAACTAACTCACCGCGTTTTACAATACCGCTGCTAATTCAGCAGACTTGAAGCTTAGTTGAACGATTAACACTCCTTCCCGCCAAGCACATAGGCCGAAACACGGGGTTCTTCAATTTCTCGCTAACTACCTCCGCGCTCGTGAAGTAAGAATATCACACACCGAACTTGTTTCCTTCCTATTTAAATCATAATACTTCCGCTGATAATTTGAATACTTGCGCGTTCTAATCAAATTTACATATTCTGGCATTGGCAGTTCCAGGGGAAAGTAAGGCTTGACAGGAAAGATAGTTTAAACTTAAAATAAATGTTAGTTAAAATAAATATAAACCCTACATTTGCCGTTGCCAGAATTTGGAAAACTTGAAAGCAGGTCCTACAAACGACCTGTTGTAAGTTTCTCTAATTCTGAACTAACTGGCGAGAACCTCGTTTACACAAAAAAATCTTATGTAACAATTTGTATACTAAAATTCTGTTGCTCGTTTTAACTCTCTCTTCTTACAGCAACTTTTCCTGGACTTCATCAATCAATCTTGGTCTTTCCTTCCAGCATCTGGAAGGAATAAGTATCAGTATCTTTCTAAATACATTATAATTTACACTTTCTTGACACAATAAATTTTTGTTTTTAACGATTCGTTTTTCTTAGTTATTGCTTACTTCACATTCATTCAATTTTTCAAGCAAAAATTTAACTTTACCCTGGCTGTCCACCGTGTGTGGTGTCAAACGGGAATATTCGTGTTTTAGTCTTACAACACTTCCCCTAACCACCATGATTTGTTAGAATTCAACGACCAAATAGACACACCTTACTCGACATTCTACAACTCAATGAGCTACTTTAATATTCTTAAAAATTCAAATGTAGGTGGAGAACCCTACAAAACACATTCATTCTAACTTCCCCCTCATTCATCTTTAAACATGCAGGCTTTCGCTCTAAAGCATGACTTTACAGTTTAATACTTAAATTTTGACTTCATTGCTTTTAAGCATTCACTTTTAGCATCTACAATTTTATGCTTCTAGACTAAATTCTACTTTTACATAACATTCAAGTATTTACGTACATTTACAAAATTTTAATACATATGATTTTTACAATTTACCATAAAATGAATTAGAGAAAATAAATTTTTACTTTACTCATTCTTCGCCAAGCGGGGGGCACTGAAACTAAAATTCTTATTAATACAATAATACGAAGTTATTTTTATCTTCGGCCAAATTTTGGCTTTAACATAACAGAATTAGTCTTTCGACCAACAGAAAATGCTTGTTTTTAGCTTTTACACTTAAAGAAAATAATACTTTTGCCTTAGCTAAATGAAGTAAAACAAAACTAAGTCTCAACCGAGACATATTGACTTTCGTCAAAACATAGAACTTCGTACTTATGCATAACATTTCGGAACAAAAGAGAAAAAAAATTTATAGAAGGTTTTAACTTATCTTTGAGTTTTCGATGCTTGAAACTCCGTCATTCGTTTTTGGCAAAATTGTTCCCAAGTTAGAGGTTTCATGGATGTCAATCTTCTCCTTATTGCCCTTCGAGTATCGTCCACAATTTTTCTTTTGCGTCCTCTACATGCTGGCCTCTTGGCGGAGTAATCGTCTGGTTGTTGGCATTTCCGTTTTTCCCTGGGACGGCTGGTCTTGACGTCCTACGGTCTGGAATCCTTCTTGAATTTCTTCTGTTCCTCGTATTTTTGTGCCTCCTGTTGGCGTTTCAGTTTCCGGAACGGCGGCCTTGCTGGCACCTGACTCTGTGGCCGTGTGCGCGTTCTCCTTGATGTATAATTTTTCCTGCAATCCTTTGTAGGTGGTGTTTTTCTCTTTACCACGGTTTCTTTACCTGGTGCATCTGTATTTTTGTTTTTCTTAAACGCCGGAGTTTGAAAATCATTTTTTCTTTTTGATACCGACGTCCGGGTTGTAGAAGTGCTCGGTCTCTCTTCAGTTCTCTGTTTCTTGGGTGGTGGAATAGTTGTTGTTGTCTCTGGATCTTCTACTTCGTTTAGACTTGAGTCCTGCAAGAAACTTTTAAGGATTTCAAAATCATTTGGATTATAGTATTTTTTCACCTGGTCGGGACTTGCTTTACAGATTTCCCCTCTCTCGTTCTTAAGATATAAGACTACTCCTTTGATTTCCTGAATTACATAGGGGCCTTCAAACTTTGGAGCTAGCTTTGCCATAAAATTGTCTGGGGCACTTGATAAAGAAAATTTCCGCTTCAATACTTTATCCCCAACTTTAAAATCTGCTTCACGGCGTTTTCTATCATAATATATTTTCTGCCTATTTCTTGCCGTATCCGAGGTTTTAAGCGCCTGATCAATCAACTTTTGCACATCTTTTTGTTTAAACTCCTGCTCTCTTTGTTGCACAAAGAATAATTTATCTAAAGGCGTAATTAATTTTCGGCCTAAGAATAATTCTGCTGGAGTTTTTCCCGTAGTATCATGATGTGCCGTTCTTAAAGCATAAGCTAATTCATTTATGTAGCCATCCCAGCGCTTGTGATGTGTGCTCACGTAACTGCGAATTATTTTTACTATGTTTTTATTAACTCTTTCTGCTATGTTAGCCTGTGGTCTATACGGAACCATTTTGATATGGCGTATGCCAAGTCCATTGCATATGTTTTCAAACATTTGACTAATGAATTGTTTTCCGTTATCGCTAATGACTTTTATCGGTGCACCGTATTTTAAAATGTATCTGTGTAAGAATGCATCTGCGACTATTTTGGCTGACGCGCGTTTAAGTGGAACAATTTCTGTCCATTTTGAAAAATGATCTACTATTACTAAAAGAAAACGATTTTTATTTAACTCGCTCTGGGGGAAGGGACCAAGAAGATCTACGCCTAAAATTTCATTCGGCAATGTAGCGCGAATGCTATTTAAGTACCCGGCCGGGCTGTAATTAATATCATTTATTAACTGACATTGATTGCAGGACCTGACATACGCCGTTACTATTTTGTATAATTGCGGGAAATATACCGCCTCGCGTACCCTTTTTAAAGTCTTTCTGACCCCTAGGTGGCCCGCTGTTTTTGCTTCGTGCAACTCCTTCAAAATGCTTAATCGAAACGAGGCTGGGATGACTGGCTTATACTCAAGATTTTCGTTTGTTGTTTTTGTATAAAATAATAAATTATCTATTATTTCATAGTTTTTGCTCTATTTCTTATCGCATCGATATCTGTATGCTCAAAGCTTTCGGGGTCTTTCAAATAAGCATAGATACTTCCAAATTCAGGATCAGCTTTCAATTCAGCAATAATTGTTTCTCTAAAATCTAAAATTTTTGAAGTCAACACAGCGCATTTGAGTTCATTGCCTTCATCGTCCAGTTTTATTCCAGATAGTGCGACAGCAGCATAGTTTTCCTTACCCGGTTTATATTTTATTGTGATATTATATTCTTGGAGTTTTAAAGCCCATCTTATTAACCTGGGCGTTAGGTTTTTCCCCGAGTAAAGTCTACCACAGCCGCATGATCCGAAAAGACTGTTACTAGCGATTTGCCGAAATAAACTCGAAATTTGTGTACAGCCATTAATACGGCTAATGTTTCTCTTTCTGTAGCTGTATAATTCCTTTGTGTCTGATTCAATGTTTTACTAAAAAATGCCAGCGGATGGTTATTTTGCATAAGAACCGCACCCACCGCATAGTCTGACGCATCTGCTGCAATTTCCAGGTTTTCGTCCCCCTCCGGGAATTTTAAAACAGGGGCATTAATAAGCGCTTCTTTTAATCTTTCAAAAGCTGTGTTAGCTTCCGCTGTCCACGTAAATTTACCCTTTTTTCGTTTGATTACTAAGAGTGGTTCAACAATATTAGCGAAATCTTTTATGAAAGATCGATAGTAAGAACATAACCCAAGGAAGGAAGAAAGTTTCTTGGCGGTGTTGGGCGGTGGGAAATTCTTAATAGCTTTTATTTTTGAATCTTGCGTTTCTATATCCTTTTGCGAAATTTTATAACCTAGATATTTAAGTTCTTTAGTTGCGAACTTGCATTTTGAGGCGTTAATTGTAAGACCGGCCTCTTTTAATAATTTAAAAACTTGTTCTAGATCATTAATGTGTTGTTCCAACGTACTACTCGTTATAATTATATCATCTAGATAAATTAAAGTTGATTTTCCTAGGACAGGCTTTAGAACAATGTCCATAGCTCTCTAGAATGTTGATGGGGCCCCACACAACCCAAAGGGCATGCGTAAAAATGCATAAGTGCCCGATTTTGTTATAAACGCGGTTTTATGTATGTCTTCGGGTCTCATAGCTATTTGATAGTAGCCAGACGTTAAGTCCAAAGTAGACATGTATCTTGTCGATTTGATCTGTCTAATGATTTCCTCTATAACCGGCAAAGGGTAAACTGGAAATTTAGTCATATTATTTAGTTTTTTGTAATCAATAGCAAACCTCCAAGCCCTTTTATCCGAAGGAGGAAACTCGTTCCTTTTCCTACATAGTACGACTGGACTCGCGTACTCACTATTTATGGGCGTTATTATTTTATTCTTTAACATCTCCTGAATATGTTCTTCGATGATTACGTCTTTTTGTTTGTCATAGCGGTAAGGTTTAATCCTACAAGGTTTTTCGGCATTTAATTGAATCTTGTGCGTCACTATTTGGCAGTTTCCTGGTTTTTCTGAAAATAAATGAGAAAAATTACTCACCACTTGCTGTATTGCTTTCCTTTCATGGTCATTCAGATGGCTAAGGTCCAATTGCGGTGTCTCCACAGGTTCCACCACCCTCTGGTCCATCTCCAACACCACGGAACTATCTTGACAATTTAATTTGGCCCTCGCGGCCCTTAAAAAGTCCATACCTAAAATAAGAGAATGTTGCAGATCTTTCACCACAAAAATTAATACTTTGAGACTTTCCTCTTTTACCTGTAAGTTTAATGATAATTTCCCGATGCAGTGACAAGTTTTTCCTTGCGCCGCTAAAATTTCCGTATTTTTGGTTTTAAATAATCGTACCCTATAAAAATTCTTTTTGAAGAAATTTTCACTCATAAAATTTCCTTCTGCTTCTGTATCAATGAGGGCTTCTACTGGTACATCGCCAACCAGGACTTGTATAATTGGTAGCTGTGAGTTTTTTACGATGACCGTATTTAAATGTCTATTTGAGGGTTTTTTTAAAACTTCCGAGGTCTGGACTCTCCCTTTCACAGGCCCCTCTACTCGTTTAAATCTTTCCTTTCAATCTGTGTCTTCTGGGTACGCGGATGTTTATTTTCAAATTTTCTTTTTGGGCCATGACCTTCGAGTTTCGATGCGTTAGCTTGATAGCTTTTTCCCCCATAAGAGCGATTTCCATTTCTGGTTTCCTCCTTTGAAGATTTCCTTCGGGTACTTTGAGAATATGTTTCCCCTCTCGCGTTTTCCGCTATTCTGCGATTTTGAAACTTCACCGCCAATTCGAAGAGTTCCTGCAATGTGCTTGGGTTTCTAATTTCAAAGTAGTCTTGAACAGCGGGAAACAATCTTGGTAATATTATTTCAATAATCTCCGCATCGGGTTTCTTTCCATACAGCATATCCGTTAGCTTGATTTTTCGTAGAATAAAGTCCGTCAATTCTGCTATATCCCGTTGATAGAAGCTATATAGTTCGGCTTCCAGCCGTGCGCGATCTTTCACTATGGGGAAGGCCTTTACTAACGATTTTTTGAAATTTTCAAATATATATGTCTGGCTTCCAAATTCCCCTAATAAAAATTTGTCTATGTTTTTCCACCATAGCGCGGCCTGTCCTCTTAGTGCTGATGTGGCGATGGAAACTTTTTGTCTTTCGGGAACAGGGAAGAGCTGAAAGTGGTTTTCTTAGACCTTCTAGAAATACCGCCACCGAATTTTTTCCGTCGAAATGGACGTTTGGCTTGATTGACGCTCTCAAAGTCTGGACCAGGTATCCAAATCCTTTTAACTGGCTTGTCATTTCTTGGTGTTGTCCAGCGGCTTCCATCCAGTTTTCGGCCATTTCAGTTCGATAAGTGTTCGGGTGCCAATGTAACGTTGCGCGCCTCCAACTTGCACGCAACCAAGGGGTGACTGTGAAAACAGGATAAAACACAGAGTTTTGTAAAGGGTTTAAGTCCCTTTTTATTCAACGTAATAAATTACAATTGCGTGCTCTTGACGCTTACAGACGGCGCCAACTCGGCGGTCAAATAAAAATAATAACCTGAAAAGAACTTAAAGACAAGACTCTAACTACGAGGCTCTCTAAAATAACTAACTCACCGCGTTTTACAATACCGCTGCTAATTCAGCAGATTTGAAGCTCAATTGAACGATTAACACTCCTTCCCGCCAAGCACATAGGCCGAAACGTGGGGTTCTTCAATTTCTCGCTAACTACCTCCGCGCTCGTGAAGTAAGAATATCACACACCGAACTTGTTTCCTTCCTATTTAAATCATAATACTTCCGCTGATAATTTGAATACTTGCGCGTTCTACTCAAATTTACATATTCTGTTATTGGCAGTTCCAGGGGAAAGTAAGGCTTGACAGGTAAGATAGTTTAAACTTAAAATAAATGTTAGTTAAAATAAATATAAACCCTACAAGTTAGATAAAGAGTACTATTTGTTAGGGAATAAAACTGCACAGTTGATTGAGGAAATTAGGGAACGACCGGTTCTCTTGAATGCTGTGGAGACTCGTAGTCAGGCGCATGCGCGCAGGTGTCTAGAGAGAGCGAGTGCAAAAGACTTAGATTCCAGATCGGAAGAAAAGAAAGAGATAAAAAGTGAAAGGGCCGGCAATAATGAGCATTCGGAAGAAAGTAAGTTAACCAGTAATACGGAGGAGGCAATTAAAATTGCAGACATCAGTTTAGAAGAAAGGTCTATCCTTGCGGATGTTTCGCCAGCAGAATTCTTGGAAGCACAAAAAACTTGCGACCCTGCGGAAGAAAGGGGAAAGTGAAAATGAGAAAGAGTTTATAATAGTCGAGGAAAGACTATTCAGAGTGGCAGGTTCTAAAAAAGGGGAAGATAAGCGTCAGCTGTGTATGCCTCTCGTTTTTAGGAAAGGGATCTTGAAGTTATGCCACGAGGAAATCTCTGGTCATTTAGGGGTAACAAAAACAAGGATAGAGTTTTGACACACTATTTCTGGTCTAATTGCTACCAGGAAATGGAAGAATTTGTGAGGACGTGCGATATTTGTCAGCGTGTAGGTCACAATAAGGATAAAAAGAAGGCCCCTATGAAGATTGTGCATGTTATATCAGAAGTGTTTAGCATATTAAATATTGATGCAGTAGGCCCTTTGATCCCTAGTTCGCGTGAAAATAAATACTTAATTACGTCTATTTGTGTTGATTCCAAATATCCAGATGCCATTCCTGTACAGAATTTAAACTTTAAATGTGTGATTCAAGCCTTGATACAAATCTTTTCTAGATCAAGTTACCCTAAGGAAATTCAGTGTGATTTGGGTAGATCGTTTACTAGTGAACTTACATCTGAGTTTTTTAGTAAGTTCGGAATTAAGGTGTATCATTCTTCTGTGTGTCACCCTCACAGCAATTCTGTTGAAAGGTTGCATTCCACCTTGAAAAGTGTATTGAAGGCTTTGTGCTTGGAAAGTGGGAAGGACTGGGAAGAATGTTTGCCATCTGCTTTGTTTGCCCTCAGAACTGTTAGCCATTAGAGCACAGGTTTTAGTCCCTGCGAGTTAGTACATGGAAAAAATTTGAGAATGCCTCAAACGATTGTGTATGAAAACTGGCTAGAGGAAGAAGGTTCAGACCCCACTGTGGTCGAGTATCTTCTAGACTTAATAGTGTCAGCTGGCTGTAGAGAGGATGAAAGAGTATCAGAGTAAAAGGAAACTCTGGTATGATCGCAACGCTGTTACGAGAAGGTTTAAGGTCGGAGATCTCTTGCTTGTTTTAGCCACGTCTAAATCACACAATATGGCTGTGAACTGGATAGGGCCATGTAAAGTAACTAGTGTGATTTCCGAAACCAATTATACGGTAGAGATTCCGGGTAAGCGTAGCAGTGACACCATTTATAACGTAAATTTGATGAAACCTTATTATCAGCGCCCCGAGTTTATGAATCTTGTGATGGAGGAGGTCATGGAAGATATTGAGGGAGAAGTGGATATTCCTTATCCCTTGGCTGATCCAACTCAGGTAAATTTTTGGAAAATAGTTGGAGATAGTAAGCTAGAAGAAAGAGCTTCGGCAGAGGAAATAGGAAAATTCCAAGAAGTTATAAGGAAGTATGGAGCGGTGTTTTCTTCCGACTCCGGCTGTACATTTTTGGTCGAAATGAATATGAAATTGTTGGATGAGACTCCGGTTAGAGTCAGCCCTTATCGAATGTCGGCGAGACAAACCGACATCCTAAAAGATTAAATTAGGCGTTTGCTTGAGTTAGGAGTCATAAAAGTCGGGCAATCTGATTATGCTTCGCCTATGATCTTAGTAGAGGTCCCAGGTAAAGATCCTCGTCCTTGTATAGACTACAGAAATTCAAAAACTATGGCCGAATTTTCCCCTCTTCCCAATATTGAAGAAGTGGTAGAAAACATCAGCGCAGCTCCATTTATCACAATCATGGATCTAACCAAAGCATACTTCCCGATGTCATTCACAGAGCGTGCACAGAGGTATGCCCCATTTGTGACGCCTTCTGGATCTTTCATCCCGAAGAAAATGATGTTTGGGCTTTTAAATGCGCCTTTCTATTTTTGCAAATTGATCGCTCAAGTTTTAGGAGGGCTGGACAATTTTGTTCTACCGTATATTGACGACATAGCAGTCTTTTCGCCGACTTGGGACAGGCATATGAAGGATATGGATGTGGTTTTAGGTCGCCTTCAGGAGGCTAAATGACTGTTGAGCCCTCGAAATGCAAATTAGCACAAGACCATGTGAAATTTCTGGGTCATGAAGTAGGGTCTAGGAAAAATCGCCTAGTGAGGGCAAGATTCAAGCAATCAGAGATTTTCCGATCCCCACTACTAAAACACAGATACGTAGCTACCTTGGTACTGTGGGTTACTATGCAAGATACATAAAAGACTACGCCCGTATTGCGGCACCTTTGAAAGACGCTTTGAAGGGGAAAAACAAAAAAGAAAACGTTATTTGGACAAAAGAGTGCGACGAGGCTTTCAATAAACTGAAGACCAAACTAGTAAAAAGGTCCGGTTTTATTTGCACCAGATCATTCTAAAAAATTTATTGTGCAGACAGATGCCAGCTTATATGGTGCGGTTATTGTGTTGTCTCAAATTCAGGATGGGGAGGAACACCCTATACTGTTTCTTAGCAAAAGGTTTACTAAAGCGGAGCGAAATTATAGTACCATTGAAAGAGAACTAGCAGCCATTATTTATGGACTGAAGAAACTAAGTCATTACTTAGACGGACAAAAATTCAAGATCCAGACGGATCATAATCCGTTGACTTTTTTAAACAAAATGATGGGATCAAATTCTCGTTTGACTCGCTGGGCATTGTGTCTCCAACAGTACAACTTTGAAATTGTTCATAGGCCAGGCAAATTACACGATAATGCAGATGGCTTGAGTCGTGCCTCAGTCTAGTGACTGAATATCACTAGTGGATACAAAATAAGGTAAAAAGTAATGCAAATGGGTGAAAATGTTTTTTGTAGAGTTTTGGAATTATTTTTGTGTAGATTCAAAATTGTTTGCATTATGTGTTTCATTTAAAAAATGTTAGAATTAAATGTTTTATCTTAAGTATTAGCATTGAGAAAAATTGGAGGAATATGCTTTGTATAAGGCAGACATTAGGAGAAGTTTAAATTATTTTTGTTGTATTTATGCGGTTATGTTATCTAGAAATAAGTGCAGGGTAATGTAACTGGCTTCTCTATTATCACTTAAATGGTTACCACTTGTGTTTTGAAAGCAGTAAATTGTATTTAGAATTTTTCCTTCCATAGTCAAGAAAAATTTCTTTATGAGGAAAGGAGTTGTTATAAGGTCACATAAAAGAAGAAGAGACTGAAGATTTATATGGACAAGGATGTCTCGTGAGCATAAGCTGAAAATCATTATTTTTTAACTTACCAATACGTTTTCAATAGTTGTTAAAATAGTCTTTATTAAAATAATTAAATCGTTGACAGTGTTAAAAACGCAAGCTCGAGAGCCACGAATTGCTCTCGCACGTAAAATGTATAGAATTTTATTTTAAGGAAAAGATTTAGGTTTTTCTCTTCTGTATTGTATGTAGCCATTTTTTTGGGCGTTCAATAAAATTTTCATGTGATGTTCCGTCATTAGCGCTTTCATTGGAGTTCAACATCACATCGTTGAAGCATTAACACTACACCACAATATATTAAAAGTAACTAACGTATTATTAGTCCAAAGGGGCTTCGTCCCTGAAGGACTATTGTTTTCGTTTTTCGATTTTGCGTTGAATCACTATAAATGTCTGTTTCACTTTTCAATATGTTGCCACCCAATGTTAGAGTCCTGCATTATATTTGAAGAAATGAAATAATGAAAAATCTGCATAAATGTATGCATATTTCTTTCATTGTAATAAAATAACGGTACATAGAGCCATCGAATTTTGAATGTCGTAAACCTCCTACGAATATGGGCATGTGGAAGACCAAATTTGAAATTCGGAATTTGTTTTATGATCGATTTCATATTTTGTAAACGTTAACGAATTTTTGAGTAACAAACTCAATGATTTCAAAGTGAGCAATGGCAACACTCTACGGGGGGGGGAACCTTTTTATCTCCAACGCGCGGAACTGTGTATCGGAAATTCTAAAGGTATGCTCATTTTAAAATTATTTTGCGACATTGCTGTTGAACTGAATTTTATGGTTTAAGTACAAAGAACATGATATTTTATAAATAAAGGTAACACGCAAAACGTTAAAAAACACCCCTTTGGACGTAATTTAAAATCTAAAATCTTTCAGAATTTTTTTTATTCAGATTTATTTCAAACATAATTTGAGAATATTTTCTAAAATTTTAAGACTTGAAATGGCAAATAATCTTTTGCAGCATCAAGCATACTTTTACGACTTCATACGTTTAATACACTTTATAATTTGCGTAATAGACTTTATAATTTATAATACGTTTAATACACTTGTACTTTAATAATGCAGCGAAAGATGGACCAAAAAAATCAATCATAGAACGAGGTGCTACTTTTGTGGTTACATTTCATCAGGAGGCTGGTGCCACGAAATGAGCAACAAGACAGCCATGCTTATGAACAAAAAATAAATAATTTAATAAAGCTAGAACTAATTTTTTTTAAATAAGCAAAGCAAATTAAGTAAAAGATATAGTTAAATTTTCACTAATAAAATTTAACTCCTATATAGTAATTTGAGAGATTATTTGGGCGCATGCACTAGCCCATCCACACAGCAGTTCAAGAGATATGGGCATGACGTGTGGCGTAACACGGGCCTGAGTATGGCAAATACTATATGAACAACACCCACATCCTTATCGTGCCACTCTGCAAAAAGCACTTTTGCCACGGGATAATGAGCGTCGATTTGATTGGTGGAACTAGGCGCTGATTAATGTTAAAGGTGACTCACATTTTTTTTTTTTTTTCAACTTTGTTTGGTCGGACGTGGCACTCGACCTTACTCTACATTAACTTGTTATCACTGTGTGACAGTCTAATTTTGAGGTTTTTCTTGTGTGTGTGTGATGGAGCAAATTATATTGACGTAAGTACGTATTGTATGCAATAAAAAGATGCGTATTTCTTAATACCTATGGCTATTCGTTTCAAACGTTCACACAAAATTTAGTGCATCGATTGCTGATATCTTTCGGTATACAAGCGACGATTTTTTTCTCAGTGTAAACCAGATATCGTTTCGTATTTATTAATTGATACTCTAAAACTTTAAAATACAAAATTGTGTTCTATCTCTTTGCGTTTTTAATTTTCAAAACCTGTCTTCCAAATTTCTCCACTAAGGGCCTTGCTGTCGTTTGCATTAGGTCGAGCATAGTCGCTTTAGTATACCGTTACCTCACTTGCATAGCTATATTTCAAGTGAGGTAACGGTATAGTAAAGCGACTATACCGCTTTGCTTTATTATACAATTAAGCTCGCTTTACTAAACCGTTATATTCGCCTTTCACAAGAATTTTCAGCTTTGGAAGGGACGTTACTACGCACTCTGCATAGTAATTTGCAAATTTAAAAGTAATTCATGTAAGAAATTGCTATTTATTTAGTATATTAAATTTCATTAATTTCAATTTTAAAACTTCTTTAACTCCGAAGCTATGTATTCATAGATAACATTAAATAAATACGAATTCCCATACAATAATTTAAAATGATCTTTTGTGGAAAACTCCCCCAAATGATTTATGTATCGCCGTTAGAGGGCGCTTCGCTTCTGAAAAAGAATGTTAGTTTTTTTTTAGTTTGCGACGTAGTTAGTTAGTTAGCAGTGAACCTTCGATGCAATCCAGGTTGCTTTGTAAATAAAATGATTATTTTTGTAGATTGTTGAAGTATTTCACTTCATTTAGAATTAGAACAACCTTTCGCAATATGGCGCATCGGTGCCAAGAACCTTTGGCCAATTTAGAAGTTTGTGTTTTTTTAATTTTGGCTATCATTTTATCCAAAGAAAGCCAAGGTAAGCCTGTATTTTCTATTTTGATATAATATGGAAGATCTTATTGCTAAACTGAAATCGAAACGAAAGGTATTGAAGACCGGAGTGTCCAAGATATTAAAGAAAATTGAAACCGAACTGAGTAAAGATGATAGTAGAATAAATGTAAATGTGTTAGAAGAAATTGTAGACCAGTTAAACGAAAAATCAAAATCCTCGAGCAATTTAAACGCTGAAATAGAACGAGAATTGAAAGTCGAAGAGGACGAATTTGAACTTGAAATCTCATCCGCTTTGGAATATGAAGAGAAAATTCAGGTGTGGCAATTTAGAGGCAAGAAAAAGTTGAAAGAGTTGAATAAGCTAGAAAATTCGGACAATGCAAGTAGGGACATTTCTAATGAAACCGTTACAGAATCCCAAAACGAAAGTAACAAATTCACACGTCTTCCAAAATTAACCATCTCTAAATTTTATGGTGATTCTTCGGATTGGTTAGAATTTATAGGTCAGTTCGAAAATGCGATTGATAAAAATCCGAATTTATCAAAAATAGAAAAATTAATTTACTTAAAAAGCTTTATTGGTGGCTCAGCCGCCAAAGCTATTTCTGGTTTCGCTCTCATCGAAAATAATTACGAAGCTGCTCTTGAACTGTTACGTTCCAGATTTGGTCAAAAGAACATCTTAATTAATTCGCATTTAGGACAACTTTTAAGTACTTCACCTGTTAGAAATCCTAATGATATAAACGGATTAAGGAAACTTTTAGATCACGCCAAAGTACAGATAAGAAATCTTGAAGCATTAAAAATAGACTCTGATACCTACGGAAATCTGTTAACGCCTTTAATTTTGAAATTACTTCCTAACGAATTCGTTCTTGATTATAGTCGAAAAATAAAAGACGAAAATTGGGATTTAAAAGGTCTCTTAGCCTTTTTGAGGAACGAAGTATTCAGTAGAGAACGCGCGGCTTCTGTTAATTATAATTCTAGAGCAAAATATTCGCGATTGGAAAAGCATTTGCCCTTCAAACATAAACATTCTCCAGCCATAACGAGAAAGCCGTCTACACTTGAGTTATTAGCGGCGTCAGCCGAATCGCAGTGTCTGTTCTGCGGAAACACAAATCATAAATCTGCGGATTGCGAAATTTTAAGTGTAGAAAAGAAAAAAAAGAGATTTTAAAACGTGAATCGCGGTGTTTTTTATGTTTGGGTCGATTTTACCGGATTCAAAATTGTAAACAAAAAATAAACTGTGCCTTCTGCTTTAATAAACACTCGAAAGCCATTTGTTATTCATTCCATCAGAAAAAAGATAATGAAAAACCTGAAAAGAAAACTTCGGATTCGAGCGTTATGTCCGCTGTTTCGTCATATAATTCCGATGAAAATAGATCTAATAAAATATTATTACAAACGGCTTCTGCATTGATCCGAAATAATCATAAATTTGAAAATGTCAGAATTCTTTTTGATAGTGGCTCAATGAGATCTTTCATAACTAAAGATGTATCTACTAAAATGGAACTTCCGATTGTTAGAAAAGAATCACTTTCTATTTATTCCTTTGGAGATAAAACTGCGCTGGAAAAAACCTTTAATGTTGTTAAAGCAAAACTAGAAAATGTTAACGATCCTAATCTTAATATATATATGGAGCTTCTTGAAACCGAAAATATATCTAATACTGTTATCTCCCCTCCAGATTTGAACTTTGCTAAGAAAAATAAAATTTCACAAAATTTACAATTAGCAGATTGTCGTAGAAAAAGTGACAAAATTGATATTCTCATAGGGGTAGATTTCTACTATTCTATAATTACTGGTAAAATTAAAAGAATTTCATGAAATGTAGTAGCCACAGAACCTTTATTTGGGTGGTGTTTGCAGGGTAAAGTAAATAATGACCATAGTGAATTATTAACTATGAAAGTAATTGTAAATGAAAACTTGATATCAGATCACTTACAACAGTTTTGGAAGCTAGAAAACTTGGTTTTGGAAAGTGATACTCAAAACGACAAAACTGTTGATTTAGAAATTATGAAATCTTTCGAATCTGATATCAAGTATAAGAACTGTAGATACCAAGTAAAATTACCTTGGGAACCGAATTCAAAACATTTAATGGAAGATAATAGGGATATAGCACTTGAAAGATTTAAGAAATTGAGTAACAAATTTAAAATTGATAACTCATTGTTTGTTCAATACACAGAGGTTTTAAAGGATTACGAGTTAAAACATATTATTGAACCAGTTCAAGAAGACAATCAAAATGATAAAACCCTATTTTATTTACCTCATAGAGCAGTCATCAGAAATGATAGAGCAACAAGCAAACTAAGAATAGTTTATGATGCTTCAGCCCATAAACCAAAAACACTCTCTCTAAATGACTGTTTATATACTGGTCCGAACCTATATCCTGATATTTTTGATTTATTGATAAAATTTAGACAAAATTCGATAACCTTTACAGCGGACATTACACAAGCATTCTTATATATAGAGTTAAATGAAGAAGACAGGGACGTTACACGATTCTTTTGGAAAGATGATCCTGATGATAACAATGAAAGTTTGAAAACCTTTAGATTTACAAGAGTTTTGTGTGGAGTAAAATCTAGTCCCTTTCTTTTAGCTGCTACTATTAAGCATCACCTTAAAAATATTCAGAAATATATCCTGACACAGTAGAACTCTTAAACAACTGCCTGTATGTTGATGACATTATTGGTGGTCAACAAAATTTAGAACAATCCCTGAAAACAAGTTTAGAAATTGTGAACATTTTCAATGAATCTAGCATGTCACTACATAAGTGGCATACTAATTCCAAAGATTTCAAAGATATTTGGCATCGCAAAGAATTTTCAATGCAAGAATCTCCTGAAGTTGTCCCCATCAAAGTGCGTGGTATATCTTAGGAATTAATTGGGATACGGATGATGATAATTTTTATTTTGACACTCAGCACTTGACAAATTTCATTTCCTCGTCAATCAACTCAAAACGTTTTCTATTGCAAACTGCAGGCCGTATTTTTGATCCTGTCGGATTCTATGGCCCTTTGACTATAAGAATAAAGTGTCTGATTCAGGAAATCTGGTCTGCCAAAATTGATTGGGACGATGAACTGCCACCTGATCTTAGTTATAAATGGAAAGCCTGGTACGAAGAAATTGAAGAACTGAACCACCTCAGAATTCCCCGCTACTATTTAGAAGGAATATTAGATGCAGATGTGAAACAAATAGAACTCCATAGCTTTTCTGATGCTAGTTTGAAAGCTTATGGATGCGTGGTATATCTGAGAATAGTTTTGAACAACGGAACTTTTCAAACAATTTTTGTTGCTTCCAAGAGTAGAGTTGCACCTCCGAAATCCCTTACACTTCCTAGATTGGAGCTTTTGGGTGCGCTTTTATCCGCTAGATTGAGTGATAAAATCGCAAAATGTTTAAAATACGAAGTAATCCCCTTCCACTGCCACTGGACTGATTCTCAAATAACGTATTTTTGGATTCAGGGATCTCCCGAAAGATTTAAATCTTTCATCAAAAACAGAGTTTATGAAATTCAGAAACTAACTGAAAGCAATAATTGGCATTATTCCCGTGGGAAAGATAACCCCTCCGACCTCATATCACGAGGAACTACTGTTGCTAATTTAAGAAATTGTTCACTTTGGTGAATTTGGACCAGAATGGTTACAAAACAAACGTATAGACTGGCCAGTTCAACCGAAGTTTGACGTGGGAAACGATAAACAACTAGAACTCCGTAGTAAAATATCTATTTATGACATTGTTGTGAAAAGAGATGATCAACTATTGGATATAACAAAATTCAGTAACGTACTGAAATATCTCAGAATTATGACATGCATTAGACGTTCCGTTGCTAAGGCAAGAAAACTGCCAGCTAATAGTGAAACATTAAGTACTTCTGAAATTCAGGACACTGAAATTTTTTGTGATCGTAAAGCCCAGATGGATTTATTCGCACCTGAAATTAAGGCTCTTCAATCTAACAAGTCAATTTCTCCAAGCTATGATATATTCAGCTTGGCACCGTTTCTTGATGAAAAATAAAATTCTTCGAATTAAGGGAAGATTAGAAGAAACCGAATATACTGTTGACGAGAAGCATCCAGTTCTTCTTCCTAAAGATTCCAAATTGACTGAATTAATTGTAAAAGGAAACATAATAACGTTCTGCATGCGGGAGTTGCAGCAACTTTAGCCAAACTACGACAGAAATTTTGGATTCCTAAAGGCCGTCAGTTGGAAAGAAAGTCTTAGGGAACTGTTTAATTTGTTGGAAATACGCAGTAAAACCAGCGAAACAAATGACAGCTCAGTTACCTAAAGATCGAATTGTTGAAACTCCACCTTTCTATGTTACAGGCGTGGATTTCACAGGTCCAGTTTACATCAGGTCTGGAAACGACATAGAAATCATACATCGTATTGTTTACGTGCGCTGTTACACGAGCGTTACATCTAGAATTCATTTCCAATATGTCTGCAAACAAATTCATTTTGGCTCTCAGACGTTTCATTTCGAGAAGCGGAAACTGTCGCACCTTTTATTCAGATAACCCGAAAACTTTCAAATATGCTGTCAAAGATTTACAGTATTTTTACAACATAATTAAAGGTACAGACTTTCAAAATTTTCTAGCAAATGAAGGCTTGACTTCGAAATTTATCGTCGAGCTTGCTCCATGGTGAGGAGCCTTTTATGAACGCTTTATGAAAACCACAAAGGTACCGTTGAAAAAGATATTAGGCAGAGCTCAACTGAATTTTGAAGAATTTATGACTGTGTTGACAGAGGTCGAAAATATTGTGAATAGACTTTCTTTGACCTACGTTTACAACGATTTACATGAACCTGAACCGCTTGCACCGGCTGATTTTCTATTGATCGGACATAAGGATGAATATCCATACAACTTTTCTGAGATCCTAAATAACTCTCCAACAAGAAAGAGTCTAATAAATCGAAAAGAATATCAGACAACACTTATAAAACAGTTCTGGAAAATATGGAAAAATCACTATCTTCTCGAGTTAAGAAATGCTCACTTCTTCGGTACACCAAAAGCCAAGAAAAATCTTAAAATTGGTGATATTGTTTTACTTGAAAGAAACAACTAAATCTAAGTTCCTCTGCTATTTAGGTCGAGTAATTCAAGTCTTCAAAGGACGTGATGGTCTTGTACGATCATGTGTGGTAAAAACTAAAAAAGAGGACATTGAGAGACCTGTGCAATTGATATACCCCCTTGAACTATCAGACTGAAAATGAACTAAATTTGTAACCTTTTAATTTTATTTCTTATATTTCATATTCACTAACATAAATTTTAGATAATTAGTTTAGTTACTAATTCAGAAGTCAAACAACAAAAATCAGCGTTATATTTACAAAATTTTCACAGGACTAGTTTCGATGGTTTTACCAAACCATCATCTTCACCTGCAAAACCGCAAATGAACAAGATAGGAAATAATGATTAGATAAGATAAGAAAGCCTGGACAAGAATAAGCAAGTGGCGCCATCTGTTGGCGAAACCAGAACTAAAACATAATTTCTCTAAAAGCCGAAGGCAAATTTGGATTGGAATTAGGATCGTTAACTAGAACAGAAAGATTTTTATGAATGCGAATTGCCTCTAGAAAATCCAGTTCTCCAATGGAAGATGTTTTTTGAATAATTTTGGCAGCAGAAAAATTGAAAGTGTGATTTTCGGACCAACAATGTTGAGCAACAGAAGACTTCTGTGTTTCCTTTTTTCTAACATATGCCTCATGTTCTTTGACGCGAAATTTTAAGGCTCTCTTAGTTTGGCCAATGTAAATTAAACCACACTGGCAAGGAATCCTATAAATACCCCAGGAATTCATATCCGGAATGGGGTCCTTGAGTATAGAAGTTGGAATTTTATTGATGGGAGAATAAACAACCCGAAAGTTAAATTTCTGCAAATATGTGAAACTTTATAGCTAATTGAAGGAAAGAAGGGAATGACAACAGAATTTTTATAATCTCCTAAAATAAGAGTGTGGCTTTTAGTGTGTTGAGATGACAATTTTTTAACTGCTTGATTAATAATGTTGGGTGAAAAGCCCCTGTCAATAGCTATTGCTTTTAAATAATTTAGTTCTTCATCAAGGGCTAGTTTGGAGGAGCAAACTTGAAGAGCACGGAAAACATAGGAATAAAATGAAGCTAACTTTTGTTTAGTCGGATGACATGATTTAAAGTGTGGTGGAAGGCAAACCGATGAAGGTTTACGGTAAACTGTAGTACTGAAGTTGGATGTGTTACGTGTGACCAGAATGTCGAGAAACGGAAGAGAATTGCAAGTTTCAAGTTCAAATGTGAACTGAATAGCAGGATCAATAGAATTCATTGTTGAAAAAACTTTATTTAAATCATCTTTATTACCTTCAAACAGGGTAAAAGTATCGTCTACGTAGCGGAACCATGCCGGGAAGTTTAAAGTTTCAAACAATTTTGATTCATAATAATGCATGTAGATATCAGCCAGGATGGGACTGAGGGGCTTCCCATGGCTAATCCCTCAGTTTGCTTGTAATATTTATTTTGGAAAACAAAATGTGTTTGTTTCAAACAGAGTTGAGTGAGAGAAATTAGCTCATCAATTTCGATGCAAGAGAAATGAAATTCGCGAAGTCTGGTTTCTAGACATCTTAATGCACCCTCCACTGGGACATTGGTGAATAATGATTTTACATCAAAAGAAACCATGAGTAAATTATTAGGAGAAATGTTTTTAACC
Source organism: Stegodyphus dumicola (assembly GCF_044657685.1). NCBI lineage: Eukaryota > Metazoa > Arthropoda > Arachnida > Araneae > Eresidae > Stegodyphus > Stegodyphus dumicola. The sequence continues at coordinate 183,090,542 of NC_140768.1, forward strand.
TTTTTTACAAACTCTATTGAATTTTTATGGTGTAAATGTTATTGTCTAATAGAGTGGAAAATCTAGAAACTAAATATTTAGCTAATGGATACGAGGCAGTACCTAAATTTGATACAATAGGGCGGAAAGGAATACCAGTTTTATGAATTTTGGGAAGAGCATATAATCTGGCACAATTCACAACAGATGGGATAAGCGAATGTTTTAAGTTGCTTGAAATGATTTGCGAAGATTTGATCGCAGTTTTTGTTTTGGATAAGTCCGAAGATGAAGGATCTTTAGGGATCGGATTATATGGTCCTTCGTTTAAGAGTTTAGTGACACCATCGATGTAAGTGTTCTTATCCATGACGACTATCTGGCCACCTTTGTCGGCCTTTGAAATGATAATATCCGGGTTAGAATGAATTTCGCGCATTGTAGCTCTTTCTCTCGCAGTTAGATTTGGTTTCAAAGGTTTTGTTAGCAAAAATTTACGTATTTTGCATAATGAAACTCGAAAGGCATACGAAACGAACGTGCGCCAAGGTATATATTGGCGAGAGAAAGTAAAGCTCGTGTGCAATGCAGTATATTTGATTTTCACCCTAGCTACTTGTACCTGGCCAAAGGTCTAATCCAGTAGTACTTTCTTCTCTTTCAGGTACGATGGCAAAGTATATTCCTGTTTATTTTTGTTATTGCATAATATAGGTAAGCCTGATGATATTTAGTACTGATGATGATTCTCTGTAAGTTATTCTTTTGAATACTTCAATTTTAATGTCTGTGAAGATTATTACTTTATTGTTATGCTTAAGTTAAGCAGAATTATCCTATTTTATTAAAATAAAGATTTCGTAGTTAATCTTTTGACTTATGATTCTTTAATTCTGTGCTTGAGGAAACGTACTCATTACGCCTTCAGTGCTAATGCACAACCAACAGGTTTATTATTGAATTTCACATTATGAGCGATAAGATGCCTAATCATTTCTTTCTGTGAATCTGAAACTTTACTGAACTTGAAAGCTTTTTCGATAGGAGCCAAAATCTTTGGAATCGAGGGTTTACAGGTTTGTGAGAAGTTAAAATTATATTTTAGAATTCTCTCTTGTTCTTCTGAAAGACTAACATTAGAAATATTAACGTTTGGCTTGATGTTTACAATGGGAAGATTTTTCGAACTACTTGAACTGGAAGACTGTAAAAGAAGTTTTTCGAATTTAACTGCAAGGGTGTTTTTATGACGGTTAACTGCATTCTCCGTTCTAGACCAAGACTTTTGTTCAAGGGTAAGACTTTTGTTCAAGCTATAAAGTTGCACATATTTTGCAGAAATTTAACTTTCGGGTTGTTTATTCTCCCATCAATAAAATTCCAACTTCTATACTCAAGGACCCCATTCCGGATATGAATTCCTGGGGTATTTATAGGATTCCTTGCCAGTGTGGTTTAATTTACATTGGCCAAACTAAGAAAGCCTTAAAATTTCGCGTCAAAGAACATGAGGCATATGTTAGAAAAAAGGAAACACAGAAGTCTTCTGTTGCTCAACATTGTTGGTCCGAAAATCACACTTTCAATTTTTCTGCTGCCAAAATTATTCAAAAAACATCTTCCATTGGAGAACTGGATTTTCTAGAGGCATTTCACATTCACAAAAATCTTTCTGTTCTAGTTAACGATCCTAATTCCAATCCAAATTTGCCTTCGGCTTTTAGAGAAATTATGTTTTAGTTCTGGTTTCGCCAACAGATGGCGCCACTTGCTTATTCTTGTCCAGGCTTTCTTATCTTATCTAATCATTATTTCCTATCTTGTTCACTTGCGGTTTTGCAGCTGAAGATGATGGTTCGGTAAAACCATCGAAACTAGTCCTGTGAAAATTGTGTAAATATAACGCTGATTTTTGTTGTTTGACTTCTGAATTAGTATTTATTCGGCGTGTTATTGTGTCTTAATTAGTTTAGTTATTACTAATAATTTACTGTTTGTAATTTGAATTAATATTTACGTATTGAGTAACATTTGAATTGACGCAGTTAACTATATTTGTTTATTTTATAGAATTTCCTTTTGCAGTTTATATTTACATCAGTTGAATGTACTTGATATGTAATTTGCTTTCACTTGATATGTAATTTGCTTTCTTACATTTTTATTATTTGTATGCTGAAATAGTGATAATTTTTGCAAAAATTATCAGGTGGGGAGTGTGGAAAAATCCCCCAAATGATTTATGTATCGCCGTTAGAGGGCGCTTCGCTTCTGAAAAAGAATGTTAGTTTTTTTTAGTTTGCGACGTAGTTAGTTAGCAGTGAAGCTTCGATGCAATCCAGGTTGCTTTGTAAATAAAATGATTATTTTTGTAGATTGGTGAAGTATTTCACTTCATTTAGAATTAGAACAACCTTTCGCAATATCTTTTTAACTTACGCAGCACAGTAGGTACTGATTTACATTGGCTCAAGAAAAATATTTCTCATGGAGAAAAAAAAAAAAAAAGCAGCATTTTATAAATTTGTTTAACTGATTATCGTAAAGGACATAAATATAATCTACATGTTATAAATTTGTATAGTAGGAACAGATAATTTTACATCGCTTGAAGCCGTATGATGGAACTCAAATATTCAAGAGCCTTCACTTAGATTTTCTAGCAGTTACAATTACATTTTCATTTGGCTTTTAAAAGCAGCAAACAAGTTTTTAAACTATAAAAGAACATTTGAAGTAAATGAACAAGGAGCTTGAAAGTTTCAGTTAGGCGGTTATTCATAACTTTTACATATCACCAAATATTATGTTGACCTTCCTTCCCATTCCAGGAGGTATTTTGCTAATGCTTTAAATATTTTAAACCTTTTTTGTGATAAAATGTACATTCTTTTTTCCTCCTCTCTACTCAGAATGAAAAGCAAGAATTTTCTTCTTGTTTTTAAAATTATGTTCCCTAATTAGAACTGTCACATGATCTTAATAGAAATAAATTGAAATGCAAGAAAACGCAGAGGTTTTTCACGTTAATCTATGAAGCTTTTCAGTTAAAAAAGAATAAAGCAATTTGAGAAAACATACCAAAAATGCTTTCTAGGGTAGAATAAAAAAAGAATAAAACAATTTAAGAAAACATACCAGAAATTTTTCCTAGGACAGAATAATCGAAGGTGGAATGAAAACGATTGCGGAGAAACTTCTATTTAAGATATTAATATTATTTTAAAATAAACTTCAGCTTACCAGAATTTTCCATAAATATGGTAACTGAAACTTCCCCTGCAATAAATGTGAAGAGTTAACGATAACCTAACTTGCATTTACCTAGATTACACTTACGTCAGATATATATTTAAGTCATTCATTTACGTAATTCTTTTATTAAGTCATCAGATATGTGTCGCTTTTTCTCCAATGAAATAACAAATATATACATTTATTCCACTTTGTATTAAAATCTGAGGTGCATCAGTATCAGATTATTGGATTATCTGATTATGGCGAACACATAAGTTATCTACCTTATGTCCGTGGAGCATAGTCCGTGGAGGGCTTTCTGAGGGAAACTGATTCATCAGTAAAGCATGTTTTTAATGCATTTGTCATTTTTACAGTTTCGACTATTTAGTGTTTGTTACAATGTGAGATGCATTTAAGGGTTTTCAGAAATACGGTTTGCCCAAGCCAAGAATATAGTACTTATATTCTGCAATGTATTGAAACATTTTGGAGAAAATATAACTAATAGGAATAATCAAATAATAAAAGCATATTAAATATTAAATAATTCACAAATACCATATAGTGAAAGAAACTTCGTATTTCTCTCATTAATTATACTGATTTTCATGTTTTATCAAAAAATCTTAAATTTGATTTAAACAATTCCAGTATATTGAGAGTAAAGAAGTTTACGTGCATTAAACTAAAATCACATTTCTAAAATTATGCTAAAAAAGTATAGCTTTGTCGAAAGTTATAGTATCCTGTTTTAATTTTTTTTTTCGTTTCCCTGCGGGACAGTGAGTAAAGTCACCGAATGCTGCGAAGTTTGATATGTTTACTGCAAAGGAACGCGACGGCTATCTGCCTAAAGGAAGCATGCTTTCGTGGAGGAATTTTTAAGGGAAACAGGCTCGTATCTACAATACACATGGGAAAACCATGAAAACACCATTGCTGACAACCTGTTTTCCAGGACTAGAACTTGGTTTGAACTATCAGTGTTCCAGGCTCATCCACTGATGGAAATCACAAAAAGGAAGAAAGAAAAATAATAATAAAAAAAGAATGTTGGTCGCAATTTATAGAACCAGAATGATAAATATTCTGTTTGTGTTCCTTTATTATTTTTAATAATGAATATACTTTTAAGTTCTCTTACGTGCCGTATGTATAAGGGTTGTTCAAATCTGTGTGGGTGTGTGATTATGGGAAAGCCTCGAGGGCTATCTGCCTAATGGGAGGGATGCCTTCTTGGACAACTTTCTAAGGAAAACTGGCTCATATGCACGTTACACATGGGGAAAACCATGGTTGTTCAAATGAAAAGGTACAAAACATCGTAACAAATAAAATGGTTGAAATTTGAATATGCTGCTTTAGCATAATGTAGTGAGACACTTAATGATGCGAATATAGTGTCTGACGTGGTTATGCGCATGCTTCAGCGCCCGCAGATGACTCAAGAGAGAAGTAGGCAGTTGTGTGTCAATTGATGTGGCAGTGGGTGTGAGGACATCGGGGCATTCACCTTGCGAAATTCGACGATTGAGGAGCAGCAATATTATTATTTTCACTATAATTTTACTCTTAAAAACTGATTTTTTTGTTGTTATTAAAAATAATAAAACAAAATCTGAAAGCTTTCAAATTTTATATTAAGCCCAAAGGGGCTTTTTTTAACTTTTTGTGTGTTACCTTTATTTATTAAATATCATCTTCTTAACACTTACGCTATAAAATTCAATTCAACAGCAACATCGTAATATATTTAAAAAGAGTATGTATTTGAATTTCCGATGCACAGTTTCGCGAAAAGAAATGGAGATAGAAATGTTTTGTCTTGCCATTGCTCTCTCTGGAATCGTTTAATTTAAAAGATACAAAAACACGCCGAACATATTTTCAAAGACTAGTTTGGATGGTTTTACCCAACCATCATCTTCAGCTTTTGCATCTGAGGTAGATGGTTCCGTAAAACCATCCAAACTAGTCCTATAAAAATTTCAAACTATAACGCTGATTTTGTTGTTTGACTTCTAAATTAATCATTGAGTTTGTTAATCAAAAATTCGTTAAAGTTTTACAAATTACGAAATAGGCAATGAAACGAATTCCATATCCACATTTTCGCTTTCAGATTCCCATAGGCGAGTAGAGGAGTATATTATTGATAATTTGATGTCTCTAGATACCGTTGGTTTTTCGCAATGTGACAAACATATATACATTTATGCAAATTCTTCCTTATTTAATTTCTTTAACTATAATGCAGCGCTCTATTATTTGGTGGCAACAGTTTGAAAAGTGAAACGCCATTTTATAGTAAACAACGCAAAATACCAAAGCGAAACTGAAAGTCTCTTTTGGACATATTGCCCTTTTGAACTAATAAAAATATTAATTAATTATCTTAGAAGGCCATTTTTGTTCATCACGAGATATTAAAAAGTCTTCAATGTTTTGAATTAGATTTGCAGAAGCCCAGTATTCCTTGGAACACGATCTGGAAACCATTGCTAATACTTATAATTAAATGTAATTAAGTGTAATTAAGTGAATTAGTATAATTAAGTGAAAAAGTGGAAGAGCATAGGGATATATCGTTGATTTAGAGAGCCAGGTAAGAAAAAGAATGTTTTATTAGAAATTCGTTAAGACACATCGTAAAAGCACATTATTCCATTTTTCGCATTTATTAAAATAGATGTTTATTTATTCAATTTGACTAATGCAAGGGGGGCTATTTACATTTGAAAGAATAATTTCTAATGCATGAAACCTGTTTTTAAAATTACGCTTTGGGAGGTAAATAGTAGAAAATAAAATCTCTCACCTCTCATCATTTCAATAATTTATTTAAGAAAAAACTTACTGTATTTCTTTGATCTTTCTACCGCCGATTGCGGGGCATCTCTCAAAGCAAGTTAGGAACAAAATTACTAAAAGGTACAATAACAGGGGAATAACGTAATAGTATATGCTAACATCAGATCAGATTTATGAAAAGTTAATCTAGAGCTCGTATCTCCGATGAATATAAGTAAGTGCAATGGAGTGCTTTTACTCTTTACGCTAAAAATATGAATCCTTCGCTCTTTTGACTTTTCTAAATTAAAATCAAGACATCCTCATTTGCACTCCCTGAAGCGAGCGACGTTTTAAAAATTTTCAGAAACCCGGTCTTTTCTAAAAAGGGAGTTAAGTAAGTTGTAAAGGCAGATGAATGAATATTTATATAGCGCCAAATTAGCATTAGAGGTCGATTAAGAGCAGAGCAGGGACAGCAAGGAAAATGCCAAATTACCGAGGGGCGACATCTTTGTCCCAAAGATGAAAATGAGAAATAGCGGGAGCACATTCATATTGTATTATTTTTTTAAGCGATAATAAGGGTAACCCCTTTAAAAAAGCATAGGATTTAATACTTAGTTTAGGCTTAGAGTTTCAGAAAGGTTAATGCAAAAAACATCAGCTCATCTTATTATGCCTTACGGAGTTAATATACATATTTTTTAAGAGCGAAGGTATTTAACAAACATTTTGCAAATTCTGGGAAAACTCAAAGGCTGCTTGTATAATGATTGAAGAAAATTAAGTGTTTTAATTAATAAATTATTCATATTTTAATGCTTATAATTTATACATGCAAGTTATGAACATACTTTTGTTGAAGATTTAGTATTTTCAAATTAAAATCGTAAACTTGCTAGGAAACTTATAATAGATTCACGCACATTTATTAATGGACATTAAATTAAGTGGTTTTGAATAAATTCGTTTATTTTATATAGTCTCTGGATTTAAATTTTTTGTTTAGACTTAAGACCCAATCCGTTATAACATCTTTGATCCTGTATGCATCTGAAGTAATAAATGCAATAAATATGTTAAAGGTATTTTGTCATTTCAAACATCCTGAAGTCTATTTTATTTGTATTCTCGACCAAGCACTGTGGCTGACAAATTAGTGAACGTATGTATTGTTTGTCATCTGAGCAAAATATATGTTAATAACTACGTAAAAAAGAGCAGATATTATTACAAATTTGTTATAAAGAAAATTATCGCTTAAGTAAGTATTGAAATCGTATTTAGAAATACTAATTTATTACTCGCATTTTAAAATTATTATTATTAATATTCTAATCAGACAAAAGGCCTTATACGTGATATAGTTTAAATGTCTCTACTTTTTAAAGTAATTTATCTTAATTAATATTTTTGGTTTGCAGAGGTATTAGGTAAGCAGGAGAGATGAAAAATGAGTAATACCCTAGCTGGAACTCGAACCGTGTACCTCTCGAATAGGCTTTGAGCGTGCTGACCACTACACCAAGAAGGCGGGAGGAATACCTTATATACTCCCTCTTTTAAAGGGTGACTGCGGATTAGGGTACCCAATTGCCAAATCCTGGTGGTGGAGAATCATCATCCACCACCCTTTTTTTAATTCAAGCACAACTGTAGAGACATTAGGTTATTATTTTTTAAAGCGGGGATGTGCAAAATGAGCAATACCCTCGCCAGGACTCTAACCACGGACCTTTTGAATACGCGTCGAGTGTGCTGACCACTACACCACGAAAACATGCTAAGAGGGCGAGAGAAATGCCTTATAACTTATTCATTTGTTTTACTTAACTGTACAGCATTTTATAAGAGTACGACATTTTATATTTATATTTTCAGAATATTGAAATAAAAGCTTATTTTAATCAGGACTTTTTTATTATTCACTCAAACAGAAACGTCTCTTCCATCCTTCTAATATCTTTCCGATCCTTCACTACTTAGCTTTATTGAAATGTTTGGCTCTCTCGCCATCATATATCTTGAGGGCACATACTTTTACTCAAATTATTTTTACATACTTTTTCCAAAATGTACTTTGTGCAGTTGAGATTTATCGTATAAACTTTAATTTATAAATTAAAATACTATTAACCTAATAAAATAAGATGTTTACCAAGCAACTGATAGAATTAGACAATTAAAATTGTGATTCCAAGAGTCAATTATAAGCGGCACCATCTAATCTCAAAAGTACAATATATCAAAATTCAGAATTCTTCAAATGCGCATAAAATTGTGAAGGGATAACGAATAAATCTGCCTTCATCATAAAATAAGCCAAGGTTTAAAAATTAAATTTAATTACTCTTAGGGATTAACAAAGATTGTGCCACTCTTTGTGACACAATTTTTGTTAATCCTTAAGTGTAATCTGCTGCTGTTAATCTCTAACTGTAATCTCTGCCGAGTACACACATACCTCACAATGTTAGATACGAAAATCAGAAAATAATTCAGAAAAGGATCTGATTATACGATGATCTGCGTGTTTATCCATAACATCCTGTCCCATTTGGTTTAAGATATTCTGTATATTTGTGCATTTCGAAGCAGTACTGAGTTGATAATGCAGAGTAAAGAAAACAATTGTTTAATTAATTGAAGGTAGTAATGTGATTTTGAGCTAAAACAATCTGTCCATAAACTCATTAAAACTTAATTTATTTCCTGTAATTTTTTAAATCATTTTCTAAACTAACCTTCTGTTAGCATTTCCTGTTATTAAACATGAAAAGTTAGTCACTGATTACTTCCCAAATTTTCCTAAGAAATCGACTGCTATAGATTTTATTTTATGTGAGTCAAAGCACTAATAACGTTTATGTTGAGATATAGTCAACATGTGCTAGTCTATCTCCCGGTCTTAGACTACAGATTCTTAATTATTAGTTACCTCTTTATCTTGGCACTAAAAATTGGTAGCCTTGTACGTAGTATGCGATTTATTGTCCGTTCGCAGTAATTAGCTAAATAATGCATAATAAATTAAAATGAAATACGAAGATGTATTCATGTGATGCACCTGCGAAAGTAAAATCGCAAATAATAGTACATACTAAATTTTTCAGAATCAAGACACAAAATTGTGGTATCACTTTTAACCTTAATTAGATTTATAACTAATGTAAAATCCCCACCCATATTTTGCTTGAACAATTACTCAGTTAATTCACCGGCGAAATACATTGAAGTACATTTACTTTGAAAGCACTACGGACACTTGGACACTTACAAAACACAAAGAGCCGATTATGGCACTTCCCACATTTTTGTGACAATTAAAAGGTAGTGTACCCATATACACTCACGTTTGTGAAAATTGCAACACCATGAAGGACTTACGCGAGTGAGCTGAAATTTTCAGGAAATGCAAAGTAGCGCATGATATGCAAATGATTAGAATTGCAAATCCGTAGCGCATGAGTATGCTGAGCAGCGCCCTCTGAACGGCTGATGGATCCGAATAAATAGACGGCTGTAGCGAGGCGTGTATGGTTATCGGTGGTTATCTGCTAGTGGTAAACGTTAACTCAATCTGTACTTATGCCTCGTCGACGAAAGAGAGCGAGATTTGAACAACTTACAGAGTTTGAACGAGGGAGAATCATCGGCCTTCGTGAAGCTGGATTGTCGTATCGTGCAGTAGCCTCTCGTGTGCAGCGTAACAGCAGCACAGTGATGCGCGTTTGGAAGCAGTGGACGGACGAGTGTCGGACAACTCGGAAATCCGGGAGTGGACCCCGAAATGTGACGTCAGCTCGCGATGATAGACACCTGGTCCGCATGGCGCGGACGGACCGTACAGCTTCCTCTAGACAATTGGCAGCACTGTGGTCAATAGCTACAGGTGTTTCATTGTGTGCTTCATCAATTCGTAGACGTCTGCTGCAGTGTGGACTGCGCGCACGGACTCCTTTATACAGGATCCCCCTAACGCACGACCATCGCCGCCTGCGGCTACAATGGGCCAATCAGCATAGAGACTGGCGTGCTGATTGGCAGCATGTCGTGTTTTCTGACGAATCCCGCTTTAATTTGTGGTACCATGATGGCCGCATTCGTGTCAGACGCTATGCCGGTGAACGCCACCTTCCGGAGTGCATTATCGAACGCCACAGTGGACGAACACCCGGAGTTATGGTCTGGGGCGCCATAGCATATCATAGACGATCTCAATTGCTACGAATTGTGGGCAATCTGAACAGCAACCGGTATATCCGTGAAGTTCTACAGCCCGAAGCTGTTCCCTTCCTTCTCAAAGCTTGCCAGGCGCTGTATTTCAACAGGACAATGCCCGCCCTCATACTGCTCGGATTGTTAAATCCTTCTTTGCAGCGCAGCAGGTACAGCTTCTTCCTTGGCCTGCGTGTTCCCCGGATATGTCGCCAATTGAACATGTGTGGGATGTCATTGGTCGGCGTCTTGCTCGTGATCCTCGTCCTGTTGCGTCTGCAGACGAACTTTGGGTACGCGTACAAACGATATGGAATGCTCTTCCTCAGTCAGACATTCAAACTTTGTTTGACTCCATGCCACGTCGTGTAGCAGCACTTATTGCGGCGCGTGGTGGCCACACAAAATACTGATTCTGATCTCTTGTTCTTGTTTGTTTGCTTTGAACATTTAATCATTTATTTGTACCACTACCACTCAACTGTGTATTAAATTGCATTCAATTATGACGATTCCTTCTTGGTGTTGCAATTTTCACAAACGTGAGTGTAGATATGCTCCTCCAGAATTCCAAGACATCGTCGTCTGAAAGTATATTACATAGATCAAGGCCATATATCATTTACCACTAGCCATTGAACATTGTCAAGATCATTTACTGTGGTGTCGGCATGACTCAGCGGGAGATTGTGTCAGCCTAATCATGTAATCTTCCGCGAGTATGCTTTTCAGCAAGTGCCAACTGTCTCCGAAGTGTACAAGGAAAGTCTACAGGATATACAGAATATGTCTTTACAATGAAATGATGCTTTTCCAAACCAGAGGTTAATTTTTTGAGAAGCCGTTTCCTAAAATAATACGATATCGTTAGCTCGTGCTTATGACAGCGTAGTACATTTAATAACTTGGAATTTCAGGGTTTTTCAATTTTACCATCAACATATGGATATATTTCCAGAAACACCAGCAACTTCTTGCAATTTGTAAATTACTATAGAGGTAGAAAAAAGTATAACCTATAACAGGAAAATTCTTATAGATTCTGATTGCTCTCGGCTTTACAAGCTCTATCCAACCTTCATCAGCCGAATATTCGGATTCAAACAACCAAAGAACTACACACAAGCCATCTTAAGAAACATAAAATTAGATTTAACCGGATTAGAACGCATGTTGAGCACTTCAGCAATGAGAGGGAGGATGTCCTTGCTAAAGAAGCGGCTTTAGAGCCTAATACTTCAGTAACGGAAATACGGGTTCGCTTTAAGATTAACAGGTTGTAATCTGCTACAGAAGAACATCAAAGAGATTGTTGTTCTTCAGTGTCTAAAGAATTTGAGCGTCGGATTTATAATGAAGAGAGATTAGGTTTCGGTATTGAAATCGAAAATCTCTTGGAATTATGGGCTGGAGCATAAGCCTAACGAATGAAATCTAATCACCGATTTCTCGCAAACAATACTGAAATCAGTTCCATTTTTCAATGATAATACTCATCATACTTATAGCATATGCAGCTTACATGAAGAATGATACTGAAATTTTGCCATCCATTATTCTTCGAAGATATATGGAGATGAGAAAGTAATGGGCTTCTTGCTTGGATTAAAACTAAAATATATTAAATTTTGTGTTTCGTATGCAAATGGAATTTTGTGATAAAAAGAACAATTACAGGAAATGGAACTTGCCAGAAGAACATTTACACTTTGTCTTAAAAATATACTCGCAGATAATATAATATCTATAACCAACTGCTTCCGCTAAACGTAAATTTAAGTTCTTTTAATTTTGTGAGAACAATGGATCGTAACAAGAATTACTATTTCTTAAGACCGAATTTTGGAAAGACATTAATGGATGGTATATTTGTGTGCCCTACTATCAAAGAGCTATTGAAAGATATAACGTTTGAAATTTAAATATTCATAAAATGAACATACGGCCATTTTTGGAAAAGCAGATCAAAAATGGTTATATTATTACTGGCCTGACAGTTATTGGGAGCATATAACTAAACATTCTGAAAGCTGCCAAGCCGAAAGATGTAACTTGTCCCTAAAAGTGCATTTACTGAATTCTTATCTTGATTTTTCACTCAAAAAATTTGTTTCTGGGTCTAACGAACAAGGAGAAAGTCTTCATCAAGACCTCAAAGGAATGAAAAGTGATATCAAGGAAATTGATGTACAAATATGCTGGCTGACTACTCCTAATAACACAAAAGAAACTTTTCTCGAGCAATGTATAACAAAAGATAGTTTTTGTGAGTTCTATGCATGTAGAAAAGTTTCATTTGACTGGTTCAAATGTAGTAAGCATTTCATTATAATTATTAAGTCATGTGATTACTGTAATACTTCGATTAATGCCATTAGAAACTGACTTGAAACCAGGTGAAAAATATTTATAAGAACTACTGATTCGCTTTTCAGAATGTTTTGGTCAGAGATATCAATAATACATAGGAACTGCAATGAGGCAGGGTACATTAAAACCCTTGATGCTGAATGTTTTGTCAGATCTGAAGATCAGAATCATAAAGGGGCATCTTAATTTTGAAGATTATATGTGTGGCTCCGATAATCATTTCCATTTAACATAAATTACTCGTCAAGATTAACTCTGAAAGAAAAGAGGAGATAACAGAAGTTTTTACTTATGAAATGCTGTAAGTGAAATTCAGGTCCCCAACGTGACCTGAGTTTCCAATGTTTGCAGAATAAACATATATATTACTGCTATTAAAATTGCATTATTTATTTTAATTTCGTGTGTTCATCTTTTTCAATTAATAGATGATTTTTAGTCCAAAGGGATTTGAGTCCCGAAGGACTAATACTTTCGTTTTGGCATTTTGCGTCGGACTCTTATAAATGTCAGTTCACTTTTCAAACTGTTGCCATAAAATGTTAGAGTCCTGCATTATATTTGAAGAAATTAAATAATGAAAAATATGCATAAATGTATGTATATTTCTCGCATTGTGATAAAACAACGGTATCTAGAGCCATCGAATTTTGAATGACCTAATCCTACTGCGAATATGAGCCTCTGAAATTCCAAATCTAAAGTTTGAAATTTGTTTTATTACCGATTTCATATTTTGTAAACCTTTAACGAATTTTTGTGTAACAATCTCAACGATTTAAAATTTAGCAATGGCAACACTCTACGGGGGGAGGGAAAAACCTTTTTATATCTAGCGCGTCGAACTGTGTATCGGAAATTCTAAAGAAATGCTCATTTTAAAATTATATTGCGACATTGCTATTGAAGTAAATTTTATGGTTTAAGTGCAAAGAACATGATGTTTAATAAATAAAGGTAACACACAAAACGTTAAAAAACGCCCTTTTGGACGTAATTTATTAATCTGAAATATTTCAGATTGCTTTTATAGTTTTTATTTTATTTTAATATAACATATGCACTGACTCTAAACCAGAGAACGTTTTTGCCGGTTTTTTTTGTTAACGGTAATGTTAAAAATATTCATTAAACAAGTATTTTACTTGTATTTTTTTACCTGTAGCTTTCTTTATATGAAGACTCGTAATCTCCAAACTAAAATAATTTTTAAATCGAACAGAACTCAGAAGATTACATATATCTCAGAAGATTACATATTCTGTCTTCTCTGGGTTGGTCTGGATAACACTGTAAAATAGAGCATGAAGTAAAAGTAATGAATTATTCATTTTAGTGATTACTGTCACAGCTTATTAAGAGATTAATCTCTCAATAAAGAAAATCCTTTCCAGCTAAGATACTGAACAGTATACTACATCGCTAAAATAACATCAAAGTCGAACCACGTGGAACTGAATGCATTAAAGATATCTAAGATACAATCTTTCTCTTCATTAACAGTTTATTGTAAATGCAATCATGAGTACCTTTCCGCATTATCATCTAGTCTTTCTTTGGAAATAAAGCTTGCATTGTTTCTTAGTAAGTATAATTAGCTAGGAGATATGTTTTTCAAATAAACCATAAAAGCCTATTTCAAAGACCATTCTTAATATTTACTATGCGTGAGAAGTCTAATCTGCGACTGAAAGATATGCTTTAAAAATATTTTACATATAAAATCATTCAACGAAGTTCAGTTTAAAAAGCAGCCCAGGTTTGCAACGGGCACAGGTTCAAATCCCTGAGAAGGCATGGATGTTTGTATAGTATCTGTGCAGCATGGGGCATTAAAATATGCGGATAGTCGAAAGTCTTCTCAAGAGTTTTGGTATGATAGAGAGTTGGGAAAGCTTGGATCCGTCTCTCCCCCCGAGATGCTCTTCTTCGAAACTGAGGGCTGAAATAACCATAAATTCAGACTGTCACTTGTATGATGCTCAAGGTCTGGCCAATGACAGACGCATTCTTTTACTCCTTGCCCCAATAATGGTTACATGAGACAAGTTACATTAGTAACAACAACAGCAAGTTTAAAAAATCGGCCTAAGCAAAGTAGTTTAAGTGGTATAATTTTGGATTGATTACTGGTGCAGCTATTCTGGAGCTTGATTTAACATAAACTGTAACTATAATTACTTACTATCTGGATTTGACGACTGGCCTTCTTCCTCCTTTGTCGCACTTTAAGAATGTAAGGAATGAATGAGGAGAAGAATGTTTGGAATTTTCTCCTTTCTTACCTGTGCTTTATGAGTGTAATTAGAATCACAGAGTGCAAAACGCGGGGATGGCAGTCCTGATTTTTTCTATTTTCTGCTCTGAAATATATCTAATAATTTTATAATAGTTGGATATTTACGTTCAGTTTTCCTCTTTGGTTCTTCAGAATTTATCTCTAAAACGTTTTCAGAATTGAATTTATTGAATTAATTAACAAAACTGTATAAGATATTTCTCCCGTTTTCTTAGCATGCCTTCGTAGTGTAGTGGTCAGCACGCTCGACGCATATTCGAGAGGTGCTTGTTCGATTCCCAGTGAGGGCATTGCTCATTTTTCATGCCTCCTGTTTCCAAAAAATCCTAATAACTCTACAACTATATCTTTTTAATTAGTGACATTGCAAATAAATTTCTTCCTACTTCTTTCTAAATTCTGAAGTTTTAGCGTTTTTACGTTTCGTTATTGTTTTCGTTCGCAGATAGATGGGAGCACTTTCATTTTCGCAGCTCTCCTCCTGTTTGAGTTCCATATAAATGTGCTTGTTGCTCTTCTCACTTTTTCAAACCGGCTTACTTTCTAAAAAAGAGGACCTATGTTTGATTGCTCTCGAGCTTGAACCGATTTTATTCAATATTTATGACAATCGGAAATGTTTTTTCTGCCTACTTTAAGCCTATTTTTTCAAAATTCAGCTCAGCATTGTCCCTATGCAGATTTAACTAGCCTCAAAATTAACCAAATATTTACTAGCACAACAGAGGGTAGCAAGAATTACCCTGCAGCAATTATTCCCGCTACCTTTTCGTTCTTGCTCTCGTCTTGTCATATAATTCTTTAAATAATTACGTGCACCGGGTACAAGTTAAAGCAAGACCAATACCTGTTCTTTAGCCTGTAGGGACATTCGATATTTTTGGAAGGCCGGAGAGATTAAAAATAGGCTAGGAAAGCCCTAGGTACGCTAGAAGAGCGAGAGAGATACCTTATATACTCCCCCTTTTAAAGGGTGACAGGGGTTTTTAGAGGACCCAATCGCCAAATCCTGGGTATGGAGAATCCTCATCAAACACCTTTTAGTTCGGGCGCCACTGTAGAAACATAGGTACTTTTTGGGAGGCCAAAGAGATGAAAAATGAGCAACCGCCTTCTCCGGGAATCGAACCACGGACCTCTGGAATACCGGCCCAGCGTTCAGAACCACTGCACCACGAAGGCACGCTAGGAAAGTGAAAAAAAAACCTTATAAGCCTAGGTATATGTTAGGTATCACTAGGCCTAGTTAACTGTTAAGCATCCTCTCCAACTTTGTGGGAAAACAACGCAGGGGCCGATCTGAGGGCCTTCCATCCCTCTTCCCTACCACAATAGGGAATTCCGATAAAGAGGACTTTCGATCGGCTGGGTATTTTAAGTGCCCCTTGTCGCACAGATACTATACGCTCAGATGGAAGTCAGCGTCACGAACCATTTTATCTGATAGGAGGCAACTATGTTAAAAATTTGCTTTCTCGCCTACAGCGGGTAGCAAGATTTGGTGAGAGGTTTAAGATAGTTAACTGATTCTTTAAGTGATATTCCAACACGTAAACTTTAACCACAGAAGTTCTTTACAGTTTCACAGTTTTCAATCCGTGTTCGTTGCAGAGAAACTATTTATATTTAATTTAATTTTGAGTACATCTCTAAGTTACAAATGTCAATAAATCTCTTAATTGGATTTTTTGCGTTTTTAATTATTTGTGTTAATTAATTTAAGTCAGTGATATATTGGTAACAGTAATGAGGTACTGTGTTTTGCATATAAATGTTTGTGATTTTAATAAAATTAGTTTAGTACGTACGTACGTATCTCGCATAACTCAAAAACGAGTAGCCTCAGAACGTTGAAATTTTGTATATAGGACTGCTATAACATATAATGTGCACCTCGTATTTTGGTTGCAATCGGCCGCGCCAAACGTATATAAATATGTTTATATATATATCCACTCTGTTACCCGGCTCAGTGATCTCAGTTTCTTTATTCTTATATGTTTGTAAATTGTACATTTTTGGCTTTAAAAATGACTGAATTATGTTGTTCTTATTTTCCGCTTAAGGTTTTTATGCCTTTAGTAAATCTGTATGCAATATTTTTAGAATTATAAACAATTTTAAAGTTGCTTAAGTGCCGCTAAGCCTAATAATTTTTTTGATGGCGGCCATTGCTTGTTTACATTTGAAACAGAAGAGTAGTGGATTTGTTGCCAATCTAGAGAAACGTAGCTTCGCAACAACAAAGATAACGCCTTCATTTATTATTGCGAATTAAATCATGCTTAATCCTTTCTGGAATTTTTTCGAGGAAATAAAAATTTCAGATTTACTTCGTAATATTTAATACAGATATTTTGAGTTTTTATGTATTTTTGCCTTATCGCGAAAGGAAAACTGAATTAATTGAATGAGAAATACTCAATCGTCTGTGAAAAACTGTTTCTTTTGTTTGATTAATTTATTTTATACATCGTTCTAGCTTTATTATACTACTTGAATAGACCATGTGGCAACGATTAGATAATTCTTTAAATGATATAAATTTTGTGCATTCTTATTTATAATAGTAATGGTGGTAACTTGCACATTTTAATTTTAAAATTTACTTGAACTCTGAAATTGGACTCCATCGTATTATTTGTGTTGCATTTTATACTTATGTTAATCAAGAAACTTTTTTTTATTCAAGATTTTTATGTTACTATTTTTTTTTAAATTATTTTGTATGAATTTTTACTTTTTCGTATAATTCTAGGAACTTTTGAAATTTTACGGCCTATCTAGCTACTGCATACTTCTGAAGGACTTTGAACTCTTATTCCATTCACAGCTTCAAACTGTCTTCGCGCCATTTTCAGTATGTCTCACTACTGCTTATCCTGTAGCTATATTGCACTCACCATCTGCATTTGCCACTGCACCTGCCTTCAATTTAATGCAATTGCTTATCACTGCATAATTTTTATGACGAACGCCTAATTTCGTACGTATTAAAATATGCCAGCTCACGCAGCTGAATTTTTTTCGCCCACGGGTGATGGTACATCTCTAGTACCATTTATTTGGAAATATTTTTGCCTAGTGCTCTTTAATGCGATCTACTAGAGAAAACTCTTTAGTAGTTAATGACCAGAAAAAAGTAAATCATAAGTTATAATATGAACGAAATATAATACTGTTAAGTGAACCTAGCGCCAGAGTCTCGCTGTGGTAAACAAATAGAGTGAATTTTTAAGAATGCATTTATTCTATTGTGGTTTATGCGCTGTCGGCGAAGTAGATTTAATTCAATCCAATAAGTTTAAACGAAATGCAAGAAAACATGCGTGTAATTTAGTATTCCGTGCAAGGAAGTCATGTGGTGTACAAATCAGATTTTTTATATTATGTTGTAGATATGCAATTCTTTCAGTATTTATGTAATTATTTATTTACGGTTTATTATTTGGATAAACTACTTATGTCAAACTTTTTTTCTTCCATTTATACTATTAGAATATGTGCTTGTCTTTCTATCTGTTTGTGTCTTTGTGGTATCATCTCCTTCGAAACGGTGGGGATTTGAGTTTCGAGAGAGGATCCCCCCCCCCGGGATTTCAAATATTTGTGGGAAGCCATTTTGACCATTCTCATCTTCGTGCGACCTTAACCAGTTGAGATATGAATTAAAAACTCTGAAAACGTCAATTTTTGCCCTCATTTTGCCGAATATCAACAACCTCGCGTGCTGGAGATAAAAATCTGCTTTATTTCGAAAAGTGTTGCCATTGCTCGCTTTCAAATCCTAGAGTTTGTTAATAAAAAATTTGTAAGTTTTCAATTACCAAACATTAAATAAATTATTATTACATAAGAAAATCATATTCTGACACTGAAGAAAATACGCGATCTCATGTGTCGTCATTGTATGTCGAAAAGGTTTCGTTAATTTCAGTATTCTAAATAAATAGCTGATTTGGCAAGTTTTTGTTTCAGATTAAGATAATTGACACGGCATGTTCAGTTCTTTATTGATATTAAAAAAATGCTGTTATATTACATTAAATATAAATCATGGCATCATATGTAAACTTATTAACCTGAGGTGTCCAAAGTTTTTGTTTCCTGATTTGGCGACAGAAAAATTATTTACAAATAGGTTGTTGCTTGGAAAGAATGAACTGACTTCCCATTCGTATTGAAGTGTTTTAAAGCATTTTATTTTCAGGTGTACATACAGCTCATAAATTTAGCTTTGGTCGCGGCAATATACAGAACTTATAAATATTGCTTTGGCCGTAGCCCGCTCATCTGGCCGGCTTTCCCACTGGTCTCTGTATAAAATTAAAAAGTTCGCTACTATCTATGCATTATTAAAGAAACGTAACGATCGAAAGGTTATGGAACTGCATAGATTTCGCAGCATAAACAAATTATATTTCATATGCATTTTCATATCCTTTAAAACTCTAGAATAATTATTCGTTTATTTAACTGAAATGAAGTCTAAGTCAACTGGGTATACGACAGGCGCGATGGAAACGAATCAATCTCCATATCCAATATTCTACTGATTCAACTCGAGGAACTCAATTCGTAAAAAGTATGGAAACTCTCATTTATGCAACACTGTATTTATACTTATATATTATCGCAAAATTAAATTTATAATTCTTGAATTTAAGATATAAAAACACCACAAAACAAAATCTGAATGTTTCAGGTTTTAAAGTACGTCCAAAGGGGCGTTTTTTAACGTTTTCTGTGTTACCTTTATTTATTAAATATCACGTTCTTTAAACTTAAACCATAAAATTGAGTTTAATAGCAATGTCGCAAAATAATTTTAAAATGAGCCTATCTTTAGAATATCTCATACACAGTTCGACGCGCTGAAGATAAAAAGGTTTTTTCCCCACGTAGAGCGTTGCCATTGCTCGCTTTGAAATCGTTGAGTTTGTTAATCAAAAATTCGTTAAAAATTTACAAAATATGAAATCGATCATAAAACAAATTCCAAATTTCAAATTTGGGATTTCAGATGCCCATATTCGCATTAGGATTAAATCATTCAAAATTGGATGGCTCTAGATACCGTTGTTTTATCACAATGCGAGAAATATACATACATTTATGCAGATTTTTCATTATTTAATTTCTTCAAATATAATGCAGGAATCTAACATACTGTGGCAACAGTTCGAAAGGTGAACCGACATTTATAGGAGTCCGACGTAAAATGCCAAAAAGAAAGTAATAGTCCTTCGGAACTCAAATCCCTTTGGAATAATTATGTTAACTGCTGTGTGAAAAAGTTGAGAAAAATTTTATAAAAGTGAATAACAAAATATAAATTATTAAAAATATTTTGGAAAAAACATGAAAACGTTCTATAGAATCTAAGGCTTCCAATGAATTCAATTGAGATATTTATTATGTATGATTTTTTTTCATGTACTTAGCTATAATGAATAAATGATAAATCAATTACATGTAGTAGGCGAATTAAAATTCGAGTTACTTAAGTAGATGGAAATTTTATTTCTTTCATGAAACTGTGGTTAAAAATGAGGTTTGTGGTTAGCTGTGATCCGCTTCCTTTTCCCTAGCCGCAGAGAAATAAAGTCCCATGAGCAAACCCGCTATTCGTGAAATATTCCGTCACATTTCATTTATTCCCATTAGCATTTAAAACGAGTTCAAATTCCTGTACGCCATTTGGTTAATACAGCGGTAGGTAGGAGCGAACCCCCTTGTTTCAAATTTTGATTCCGCTCGCCACACTACCACAATCAATGCCACTTCGGTCCCGTGAACAAATTAAATTGTTTTCTGTTTAATTAAACTTTTGATGTCCGTTGAATTCTTTATTCGAATAGTTGACTTATTAAATATTTCCCGTTTAGACTCCCTCTTCTTCAATTAGCTTTTGCTTGTTGAAGTTTCTAGCGGTTCCTGCGGAATAAATTACTCAGCCAGGACTAAATGGGCAACTACGATCACGGTCACGAAAAGGATTAAGTAATTGGCTGAGTTAATATTCTCGTTCTCTTTACTATTTACTGATTTATATAAATAGTGGAGTTATTATTGTACAAATGACAACAGAGCAGCAAAACCAAAAAGCAGCGAAAGAGTCTCGAGGAAGTCTTTCTCTGAAGAGGCGTAATCTAAATTTGTTTGCAGACGCCAGCCTGTAAGACGATAGGAAGTTTGCATTTACCAGGTAAAAATAAAAGACTTATTTTAATTAAGACCGCGAGCTTAGATAGCACGTGCTACAGAAGAGAGAGCGCTGCCTCTCTACTGTGTTCCAACGAGTCTTAACTTCCTGACTACGGTCCATTAATCATCTGCAGAGACAGTCTTCCATATAACGCAATCTGAAATGTTCTTTGTAGCGATTCTGTCAAGGTTATGACGTACATGTGGCATGCACTAAGGAGCGTGCAGATGGGATATCACGTACAATCAATCTGGGGATGTTCTCACTTCTTTTTTAGGTAAAAATGATATGTTTCGTCACGATAAAACATTATTATATTTCAGATAGAGGTTCAGATCTAAAAATGTTGCTAGGCAAATGTAGAAAAAAACTTTCAGAATTTCTTCTTTCTCACATATTTTATTGTAATTGCTTAGCTTGACAGACATCATATATATAAGAATGTTACAGTCTGTTTTATAGCATTCTAAGCGACATAATTATTTTAGAGTATTTCCCCATAAATAACCAGAAATAAGCTTGTGTCATAAGGCACCACCGTTATATTTTAAGCGAAAGGAATTCTGAATAAAAATCTAATATTTATAAACATAATGAGTAACTTCCGAAACAACTTTAAGGCATTTACTTTTGCAAATCATGTAAGTGAAAAGCGAAAAAAAAATAAAAATGAAAAAAAAAATAATAAATAAATAAATAAAAAAAAATAAAGCAGCCTACCTGTAAAACAAATGTAATATGCGCATGCATCCGCCTAAAAGAGTTACTTTCAAATCGTACTCCACGGAAACTTGAGATTCCCCGCAGCTTCTCTGGTGATTTCAAATCAAAGTCTATATTTATTGAATTAAAGCAACTTCTAGGTATTTCCAGTCAATATCAAATTTCAAAAGAATTTTATAATACCAAGAATGCCATAAAACTTAATATTTAAACTGATTAATTAATTATTTTTATTTCTACTATTTTTTACCTAAATTATTAACTGTTTTTGTAAATAAAATTATAATAATTTATAATTTTCATTTCATTTTCTACATAAAGTTCGCTCAACATCGATATATTTTCTGTGCTTTTTCCACATTTGTCATTTGAGGAATTGTCAGAATGCTATAAAAAATTTTAGTCTTTGTGGCTTTCCCGATTTGACTAAGTTTGAAGACTATTGATGTGTATAAATCACATTAAGTACATTTCTACGTACATTAATTTGCTTAAAGTGTATGTGAAGCATAAACATATGCTCCGTAAAATTATGTTTTTAAACATTTCCATAAATTTCTACTGCTATTTGGCTTTTTACGTTTCTGTATAACTACAATTTTCATTACAGATAATAGCGTGGTGTTAGAGTAAATAACGGATCTCGAGACCTTAGTTTTCCCAATAAACGCGTTAAACTAAATTCACAGTATTTTCGGATGGTTTGATAATAATCAAACTACATCAAACAGAATATCGTTATAGCAAAGCATGACTGCATACATACCTAAACAAGTTTGAAAGCATGTAAATCGCACCCACTACTGTGATCAAAAAGCGCTATGAATGAATGTTGTAAACAAAAGATTTTAATTTCCTGGTTTATATTTATTACAGTTTCCGTAAAATAAAGTCCTTTACGCAAAATGTTTTTAGTGATTACTCTAAATTTAGTAATAAAAATTTAGTCCTTTTACTGTCTAAATTTAGTAATAATAATTCAGTTTTTTACTGTCTAATAATAGTCTTTTACTATCTTTTTAATTATAATGATTGTTAATTATCTTCTTGCTTTTTCGAAAACACGTTTTGTGTTTTGAATATTGTAGGTTCACTAAAAGGAATTTTTCTCTATATTCAAATAACTATTGCTAGAAATATAATCATAATAAAAATATACTATAGTCATATCATAATTTGCTTCACTTTATTATATTTAATTCAAATACTGATTTTATTTAATTCAATTTTTTATTACATGAAATTAGCTCATCATCTCCTCTCCTAAAATTTTCCAAAAGCAAATGTTTTAAGAGAGCTTCGTACGTTTGAATAATTGATTTTCTTCAATTAAATGCAGTAAGTTCAAAGAAGCATTTGGCGTTATAGCTGCTTTCCATTAAAACGCATGTGTTAATGTTTTGTTTCAAAAAGAGACTTCTAAATTTTTAAATAAGCAAGAAAAATTATTAAATTTTTAATTGTTATTTGAAAATATGAAAAGTTTGGAAGATAAATTACTCTAAAATAATTTTGCAATAACTGCAATGCTTCTCCAAATATGCGTACATCACATATTAAACAAGAACGAAAAACAAAATAATGAATATTTATATAATGTTTTACAGTGAAATATAATCAGGAAAAAAATCAAATTAACTATTCTTTTATACACAATGTGCATAAGAAAGTCCCTTTAGCCTGAAAATTCTTGCGAACGGATAGAGCTACAACTATGCAAGTAAGGTTAATAGTATAGTAAAGCGACTGCACCCGACCTAATGCAAACGACAGCAACGCCACTAGTGGCGACATTTGGAAGATAGTCATTGCAAATCGAAAATGAAAAGAGAGAGAGCAAAATTTGCAATTAGAAAATTTTAGAGCATAAATTAATTAATAAGAAACGACATTCGTTCAACACGGATAAGATAAATTGTCGCCTGCATACCCAAATATGTTCGCAATTGATACTCGACGATTCTTCTTTGCACTTACCTCACTTGCATAGCTATAACTCTCTCTGCTCACAAGAATTTTCAAGTTAAAGGAAAATTCCTGTTCATCCTGTACAGTTGATAATTTAAGATAATTATTAATTTTTTATCTTTGTGCATTTTATGTTTTATTTGTATCTAAATCGCATTTAAAATTACATATATGTGAGAAAACATTATGAGATGAGCTCAAATGGATATGCGAGAGAAGTTACATTTTCTGGCAACGATCCTATTATTAGGAATTTCAAATACTTAACCATATAATAAAAAATATTTATTTAAGTAGTTACTAATTAACTAGGCAGAACAAATTCCAGTTGTGCGTATTCGAATATCGATGATGTTATCACATTTGAAGCAAAATTTTACATTAACGTTTATATTAATTTTTCATATTTAACTTTTAAATTATCTCAATTTATTTTTCGATTTATTTAAAGTCTATCTGCGTCCATTTATCAGTTACGCATTCCTCATACTATTTTAGCTTGGTTAATTTAAGCAGGAAAAAGCAGAGAATTGTAATGTGTAATATACACATTCGGGTTGTTAGACTTAAGAATGTTCCCTCTCAAACGCAAAGACGATTCAAGGCATCTAGTGCGATGTTACAAAAAGGGCGAGCTCAATGATCAAGGGAGATGTTTTTCGATTCTAGAAAGGTGTTCTTCTCGTCAAAACAATTTCCGTCAGCTGGGGTAGGCCCACCAACGGCCGAGTGGTAAAGTCGCTGAACTTTGGTAGTTCGGTTCGGGGCCTGAATCTATGACAATGGGCTGTCTGCGTGCGCATTTTCGTGGTTTTGCCCTGTGAAACGTGTACACGAACCATTAGAAAGACGTCCACGAAAGCACCCCTCCTATTAGATAGATAGAGCTCAACTGACTTATTCTAACAAACCAAACTAAAACCAACTTGGAATTTTGGTGTATAAAAACAAGTGGAGTCAAATAGTGTGATAAGGATCTTCTTTGCTGATATATTGTAAATAGTTTTGGGGTAAATTTTGGTCCAAAAATTAAAGTTTTCATGACTTAATTTGGCAGGCCTGATTTTTAGTAGTTGTCTGCGGTATTGTAATAGGCTAAATGCAAAGGTTTGCGAAATGCTTCTTCTTTCAAGGCTGTTTAAATGTTAAGTGTTCTGCTAAAACAAATAATACAAAACTAAGTCAATTCCTACTTAGGTCAACAACAAAAAAATTAGAAAAAAAAAATTACATAAAAAAATTTTAAAAAATTTTAATATGTGAAAAAACTGTATTAACGTCAAGTGTCATCCACTATAAGTTTCAAAAAAATGTATTTGAACTTGAGTGGATGAATAAAAAGTATTTTATTAACGACTCAAAATTAATTAATTAATAATTAATTAAATAAAAAAATTAATTCTTGCTTAGGTCAACAAGGAAATTTTTTAAAAATAGAAAACAATTAAAAAATTTAAAAAATTAAATTAAAAATTAAAAAAATTAATATTATAAAATAAAATAAAATAGCTAAAATAATATAAATTAAAATATTATAAAATAAAATAAAATAACTAAAATAATATAAATTAAAATATTATAAAATAAAAATAATCATTAAAATATTATAAAATAAAAATAATCATTAAAATATTATAAAATAAAAATAATCATTAAAATATTTAAGAAAATTAATATGTGAAAAAACTTTATTAACGTCAAGTGTCATCCACTTAGTTTAAAAAATGTATTTGAACTTGAATAGATGAATAAAATTAAACAAGATATAAGGAGAGTATGAGCTAACAGTAGGAAATTAGTAAATTATAATTTTTTTATCGATTTAAAATTTAATTAGAAAAAACAAAATATTGGTAGATGAAGACTTCAGATTCCAGTCTGAACTCTCAAAGAAAAATTAGTTTTTTAAAATATCAAGAATTTGGAAAAAAAAAAAAAAAAAAAAAAATTAAAGTCTAAAAATTGAAGAAATTATAAATATAGAAAATATAGAAAAACAAAGAAATTCTAAACCAGTTACGTAATTCATGGCTCTAGAAACATATTTTAATAATTTACAGAAAAGCTCCCAACATTTAATTTAGATGTAGAAAGTACAGCATGTACACTGACGTGACAAAAGTCATGGGATACTTCCTAATATTTTGTCGGTCCTCCTTTTGCCCGGCGAAGTGCAGCAACTCGACGTGGCATGAACTCAACAAGTCGTTGGAAGTCCCCTGCAGGAATGTTGAGATATGCTGCCTCTATAGACGTCCATAATTGTGAAAGTGTTTACGGTGCAGGGTTTTGGGCACGAACTGACCTCTCGATGATGTCCCATAAATATTCAATGGTATTCATGTCGGGCGATCTAGGTGGCCAGATCATTCGCTGGAATTGTCCAGAATGTTCTTCTAACCAATCGCGAACAATTGTGGCCCGGTGACATGGCGCATTGTCATCCATAAAATCCCATCGTTGTTTGAGTACGTGAAGTCCGTAAATGGCTGTAAGTGATCTCCAAGTAGCTGAAGGTATACATTTCCAGTCAATGATCGGTTCAGTTGCACCAGAGGACCGAGTCCATGCCATGTAAACACAGCCCAGACCATTATGGAACCATCAGCAGCTTGAACAGTACCTTGTCGACAACTTGAGCCTATGGCTTCTGCGCCACACTCGAACCGTACCATCAGCTCTTACCAACTGAAATTGTGACTCATCTGACCAAGCCACGGTTTTCCATTCGTTTAGGGACCAACCGATATGCTCACGATTCCACGAGAGTCGCTGCAGGCGATGTTGTGCTCTCAGTAAAGGCACTCGAGTCGGTCTTCTGCTGGCATAGCCCAAGGAAGACAAATTTCGCAGCACTGTCCTATCGGACACGTCCCTCGTACGTCCCACATTGATTTCGGCGGTTATATGACTCAGTGTTGCTTGTCTGTGAACATTGAAAACTCTACGCAGATGTCGCTGGTCTCGGTCGTTAAGTGCAGGTAGTCGACCACTGCGCTGTCCGTGGTGGGATTTTATGCCTGAAATTAGATACTCTCGGCACACTCTTGACACTGTGGATCTCGGAATGTTAAATTCCCTAACGATATCCAAAATGGAATGACCTATGCGTCTAGCTCCAACTACCATTCCGCGTTCAAAGTCTATTAATTCTCGTCGTGCGGCCATAATCACGTCAAAGCCTTTTTACATGAATAACTTGAACCAAATGAAAACCCTGCCAAAGCACTTCGCATTTATACATTTTCTACGCGATACTACTGCCATCTGTATATTTGCATATTGCTATACCATGACTTTTGCCACTTCAGTGTATGTTTAAGATATGTTTATTCATCTCATTTGTTTCAATAATATTGTAACACAAATGAATATCATGCCATCGCATATAATTTGGCATACATGCACTTTAAGAGCTTTAATAGACAAGTAATACCTATTACTAAATTCCGTCTTATGCTCCTTTGGTTGCTCTTTGAATCATAAAGTATTTTTTTTATTTAAATGCATGGTGCCTTCTCTTCATATATGGAATATTCAACTTGTAGAATCATTATGTTATACTGATGCTGGAACGTGAAAAGTTCAATACCCCTACCAGGATTCGAACTCTGAACCTCCCAAATACGCAACAGGCGTATTTCCAGTTACAGCACGAAGGCGTAAGGTCATCAAGTTATTTTGAAGCAAGATACATGAAACAAGTGCAATGCCCTCGCCGGGACAGGAACCTGGGCCTCATGCTGGAAGAAGGGAGAAAATATCTTATAAATTCTCCCCCTTTTAAGGGGTATCAGCAACCTCTATACCGACGATGTTAAATTGGCCATTTTCGATGCACCTTTTCTCAAAATCTGCTGTAGATACACGCTAGAAATTTATTGTGTAATTAAAGTATACCTATCTGATAATACTGAAATGAGTTTTTGAAACATTTTGAATTTTAGAGATTTACAGAATATTTCGTTATGCATAGTAAAATTTAGCACTTTTCTCACATAAAAAAATTACAATTTTTTTTCCTTAGTTTATCACAAAAAGCTCATTTCAGTAAATATTAGGAAACCTAATAAATAAGCCATATAATTTTAGATACCTGTCAACAGTAGTTAACTCGTCAGCACACGCGCTGGGGTAAAATTCACCCCACGTGTAGTCTTCTCTTAGAAAATAAGGGAAGGTCGTACGTGACCTTTCTAGTATTTTATGTACCTTTCAAGATCAAGGTTAGGAAGTGGTCGTCCAAAGGAATTTTTCCCGTGTCCATGGGATTTTTGCGTTTTCGGGGAAGGCATGTGCAACGGGATTGTAGCTACCCCACGCGTGTCCTAACGTTTCACTTCCAGGGAGACATTCATTGAGATGAGTGCGTACGAGCGAGAACAGTAACGACTGCGGGTTCTTCTCGCTAGTGTTGAAACTGATATCGAAATTGAAAATTCCGATTCTGAGTGCGATAATATTTCTGAAAGTGCTCACGAAACTGTTTCTGACCAGTGATATGATGATTCCCATGATCTTCTTTGACATCATATAATTTTTGTGTTTGAATAGATGGAACAATTTGAAATAAAAAATTACCCTCGAAAAACGTTCGGACACGGCTGCACAATATAGTGTCAAGAAAAGCTTTAGAAATTTGAAACATCCAACTGAGTGTTTATTGCAAATTATTGATGAATAAATAATGGAAGATTTGGTAAAATCAGCAAACATTTACATTTCATCAATAAGAAACAAATTCTCTAGAGAACGTGATGCACAAGAGACAAACCTAGCTGAATTGAAGGTGTTGTTTTTCCTATTATATTACGCTGGAGTGCTGCAGCACTCCAGCGTTTAGCAGCACTCCAGCGTTTGTAAAAATAAGTTATGGTATAGTGGCCGAAACCGCTATGCAAAACCTGGGTTGTGACATCAGGTTCAAAACAAAACACAGCATAAAAATTTTATTGAACGCAAAAAAATGGCTACATACAATTCTGCAGAGAAAAACCTATCTATTTCAAAAATCAAATTCTATACATTTTACGTGCGAGAGTAATTCGTGGCTCTCGAGCTTGCGTTTTTAACATTGCCAACGATTTAATTATTTTAATAAATACTATTTTAATAACTATTGAAAACGTATTTATAAGTTAAAAAAAATAATAATTTTCAGCTTATGCTCACGAGACATCCTTGTCCATATAAATCTTCAGTCTCTTCTTCTTTTATGTAACCTTATCACAGCTGCTCCTCCCCTCATAAAGAAATTTTTCTTGACTATGGAAGGAAAAATTCTAAATACATTTCACTGCTTTCAAAACACAAGTGGTAACCATTTAAGTGATAATAGTGAAGCCAGTTACATTACCCTGCACTTATTTTTAGATAACATAACCGCACAAATAGAACAAAAATTATTTAAACTACTCCTAATGTCAGCCTTATACAAAGCATATTCCTCAAATTTTACACAATGCTAATACTTAAGATAAAACATTTAATTCTAACAATTTTTTTTGAAAATGAAACACACAATGCAAACAATTTTGAATATACACAAATATAATTCCAAAACTCTACAAAAATCATTTTCACCCATTTTCATTACTTTTTACCTTACTTTATATCCACTAGTGATATTCAGTCACTGAACTAGGGCACGACTCAAGCCATCTGCATTACCGTGTAATTTGCCTGGCCTATGAACAATTTCAAAGTTATACTGTTGGAGACACAATGCCCAGCGAGTCAAACGAGAATTTGATCCCATCATTTTGTTTAAAAAAGTCAACGGATTATGATCCGTCTGGATCTTGAATTTTTGTCCGTCTAAGTAATGACTTAGTTTCTTCAATCCATCAATAATGGCCGCTAGTTCTCTTTCAATGGTGCTATAATTTCGCTCCGCTTTAGTAAACCTTTTGCTAAGATACAGTATAGGGTGTTCCTCCCCATCCTGAATTTGACACAACACAATACCCTCACCATATAAGCTGGCATCTGTCTGCACAATAAATTCTTTAGAATAATCTGGTGCAAATAAAATCGGACTTTTTACTAGTTTGATCTTCAGTTTATTGAAAGCCTCGTCGCACTCTTTTGTCCAAATCACTTTTTCTTTTTTGTTTTTGCCCTTCAAAGCGTCTGTCAAAGGTGCCGCAATACTGGCGTAGTCTTTTATGTACCTTGCGTAGTAGCCCACAGTACCAAGGTAGCTACGTATCTGTGTTTTAGTAGTGGGGATCGGAAAATCTCTGATTGCTTGAATCTTGGCCTCACTAGGCGACCTTTTCCCAGATCCTACTTCATGACCCAGAAATTTCACATTGTCTTGTGCGAATTTGTATTTCGAGGGCTTAACAGTCAATTTAGCCTCCTGAAGGCGACCTAAAACCACATCCAAATCCTTCATATGCCTGTCCCAAGTCGGCGAAAAGACTGCGATGTCGTCAATATACGGTAGAACAAAATTGTCCAGCCCTCCTAAAACATGAGCGATCAATTTGCAGAAACAGAAAGGCGCATTTAAAACCCCAAACATCATTTTCTTCGGGATGAAAGATCCAAAAGGTGTCACAAATGCGGCATACCTCTGTGAACGTTTTGTGAGTGGTATCTGGAAGTATCCTTTGGTTAGATCCATGATTGTGATAAATGGAGCTGCGCTGACTTTTTCTACTACTTCTTCAATATTGGGAAGGGGGGAAAATTCGGTCATAGTCTTTGAATTTAATTTTCTGTAGTCTATACAAGGACGAGGATCTTTACCTGGGACCTCTACTAAGATCATAGGCGAAGCATAATCAGATTGCCCGACTTTTATGACTCCTAACTCAAGCAAACGCCTAATTTAATCTTTTAGGATGTCGGTTTGTCTCGCCGACATTCGATAAGGGCTGACTCTAACCGGAGTCTCATCCAACAATTTCATATTCATTTCGACCAAAAACGTACAGCCGGAGTCGGAAGAAAACACCGCTCCATACTTCCTTATAACTTCTTGGAATTTTCCTATTTCCTCTGCCGAAGCTCTTTCTTCTAGCTTACTATCTCCAACTATTTTTCAAAAATCTACCTGAGTTGGATCAGCCAAGGGATAAGGAATATGCACTTCTCCCTCAATATCTTCCATGACCTCCTCCATCACAAGATTCACAAACTCGGGGAGCTGATAATAAGGTTTCATCAAATTCACGTGGTAAATGGTGTCACTGCTACGCTTACCCGGAATCTCTACCGTATAACTGGTTTCGGAAATCACACTAGTTACTTTACCTGGCCCTATACAGTTCACAGCCATATTGTGTGGTTTAGACGTGGCTAAAACAAGCAAGAGATCTCCGACTTTAAACCTTCTCGTAACAGCGTTGCGATCATACCAGAGTTTCCATGTACTCTGACACTCTTTCATCCTCTCTACAGCCAGCTCCTGACACTTCTTTAATCTGTTTATTAAGTCTAGAACATACTCGACCACAGTGGGGTCTGAACTTTCTTCCTCTAGCCAGTTTTCATACACAATCGTTTGAGGCATTCTCAAATTTTTTCCATGTACTAACTCGCAGGGACTAAAACCTGTGCTCTCATGGCTAACAGTTCTGAGGGCGAACAAAGAACATGGCAAACATTCTTCCCAGTCCTTCCCACTTTCCAAGCACAAAGCCTTCAATACCCTTCTCAAGGTGGAATGCAACCTTTCAACAGAATTGCTTTGAGGGTGACACACAAAGAATGATACACCTTAATTCCGAACTTGCTAAAAAACTCAGATGTAATTTCACTGGTAAACGATCTACCCAAATCATACTGAATTTCGTTAGGGTAACCTGATCTAGAAAAGATTTGTATCAAGGCTTGAATCACACATTTAGAGTTTAAATTCTGTACAGGAATGACATCTGGATATTTGGAAGCAACACAAATAGACGTAATTAAGTATTTATTTTCACGCGAACTAGGGATCAGAGGTCCTACTGCATCAATATTTAATCTGCTAAACACTTCTGATATAACAGGCACAATCTTCATAGGGGCTTTCTTTTTATCTTTATTGTGACCTACACGCTGACATATATCGCACGTCCTCACAAATTCTTCAATTTCCTGGTAGCAATTAGGCCAGAAATAGTGTGTCAAAACTCTATCTTTGGTTTTTGTTACCCCCTAAATGACCAGAGATATCCTCGTGGCATAACTTCAAGATCCCTTTCCTAAAATCGAGAGGCACACACAGCTGACGCTTATCTTCCCCTTTTTTAGAACTTGCCACTCTGAATAGTCTTTCCTTGACTATTATAAACTCTTTTTCATTTTCACTTTCCCCTTTCTTCTACAGGGTCGCTAAACTAGCGCAAGTTTTTTGTGCTTCCAAGAATTCTGCTGGCGAAACATCCGCAAGGATAGACCTTTCTTCTAAACTGATGTCTGCAATTTTAATTGCCTCCTTCGTATTACTGGTTAACTTACTTTCTTCCGAATGCTCATTATTGCCGGCCCTTTCACTTACTATCTCTTTCTTTTCTTTCGATCTGGAATCTAAGTCTTTTGCACTCATTCTCTCTAAACTCCTGCGCGCATGCGCCTGACTACGAGTCTCCACAGCATTCAAAAGAACCGGTCGTTCCCTAATTTCCTCAATCAACTGTGCAGTTTTATTCCCTAACAAATAGTACTCTTTATCTAACTCTACCGGAGTAACCGCTGCCTTTGTGGTGACTACACCAAAATCACCTTCATTGGTGACTTTCGCCAAAGGTAAACATTTACATTCTGTCTCCAAAGGCTGTTTCACCCATACAGTTTCCCCTAATAAGGCACTAGTATTAATCCAAGTGTTATTGCACAGATCTATACCAGCTCCAGTATCTCTCAGATATTCTCTCTCTATCCCATTAATTACTGCTTTCTTGAAATATGGCTCAAAACATTTTCCTAAACTCTAGATTATTCACCAGATTAGCCTTATTCTTTTCCAGCGATGGACAGTTAGGTCGGATATGTCCGTCCTTTCCACATTGGTAACACCTTATTTTCCGCTGTTTTTCGAAACCTGCTTCATTGAAAACTTGCTTTTTTTTAGGAGCCTCCACTTGTCTATGCTCCTCTGATATTATTCATTGATGACCACTACTTTTCTGATTATAACTACAGTTAGAATTTACATACCACTCTCTATTTTTCTCAAATGGTTTCTTTAACCCCGCTCTCTGTTCTAACTTCCCCGTATCTCTTCGCAAAGCCTCATACTTGTCGCATTTCTCTGCTAAAATGGAAGCTGTTTTAAATTCTTCCCAATTGTCTAAGTTTTGCTCTCTTATTTCTAGAGGGACTCGCCGCTTAATTTGCTCAGTGAGCATAAGTTCCTTAAGACTTTCAAAATCTTGAACTTCTACTGAATCCAACCAACTCTCTAAATACACTCTCAATTCATACACTAAATCCACCCATAACATTCCGTTTTTTCTAGAATGTTCTTCAAATTTTGTTTTTAGTGCCCAAGAACTAAGCTTGAATCTCTGCATGAGTAATTTCTTAACATGCTGATAATCATCCCCTGTATCCGCTGGTTCTTTCACTATTAACTGGGCTACATCGTAAGGTAATAAAGGATTTAATTGCGAGATCCAATCAATCTCATTAACGTTCTCTTTTTGAGCTTGTTTCTCAAATAGCATAAAGAATAATGAAATATCTATATTACTCGGTTCAAAACGCGGTACTAGATCTTTCAAATTAACCTTTTTGTCTCTAGATTGTTCAACTTTCGAAACCGTGGAAGCTAGGCTATTAGTCTGAACCACATTCATCAGTTTTAACCTTTTCAATTCAAAAACTCGCTCCCGTTCCCGTTCCGCTCTCTCTTGTTCACGTTCCCGTTCTGCTCTCTCTTGTTCACGTTCCCGTTCTGCTCTCTCTTGCTCGGCTTTTTCTTCTGCTTTTTTCTGCTCAGCCGCAGCCCAAATTCTTGCCGCGTATTCTTTCGCAGCTTCTTCTTCATAGTCGTCGGCATTTAGAATAGCCTGCCTAATTTCTCTTACTCTATTTGCCTGAGACACATTTGTTTCAAACTCCTCCGCTAACTCCAATAGCAGAGCTTTAGTAAATTTCCTCACAAACTCAACCATTATGGAAAATTAAAGAAAAATAACCTACCCCAAAAAACAATAATACAAAATCAACAACAGGTCTATCTCTCCAAAACTTAATAATTCCCTAACAATTCTGAACACAAATTGCCTTACAACACTTAATGATAATACCTATGCCTGAAAACAAAGCGTTTATAAAAAAATGCTAATTAAGAGGCAACCTTTTCCTGCTCTATATCCAATATAAGCCTAGTCTCGAATAACTGGCATAACTTCTCCAAAATCACAAAAATGGTACTCACCAATTTTGAAGACGCCTTCGATTAACTCTCCTGGCACTACTTGGATATTCTTCCAGGAAATTTCACTATTTTGTGGCACTAGATCAAGCTTCCTCCGGCGTTCCCTTCTGACAGACTGTCACTTGTCACTGAAGAGGCTTCACAACGCGAACTGTCTTTGCACGCAAAGTTAGATCGTTCTTGAAGAGAAGAAAGTCTTGACTGTTTACATAAAACTCAAGTTCACAGGCGAAAAGGTCCGTTCCTTAATTTACTCTCAGGAACAATCCCTAAAAGCTGCCACGAACTTTTAATATTTACTGCTGTGGTGTAGTGGCCGAAACCGCTATGCAAATCCTGGGTTGTGACATCAGGTTCAAAACAAAACACAGCGTAAAAATTTTATTGAACGCAAAAAAAATGGCTACATACAATTCTGCAGAGAAAAACCTATCTATTTCAAAAATCAAATTCTATACATTTTACGTGCGAGAGCAATTCGTGGCTCTCGAGCTTGCGTTTTTAACATTGCCAACGATTTAATTATTTTAATAAAGACTATTTTAATAACTATTGAAAACGTATTTGTAAGTTAAAAAAAATAATAATTTTCAGCTTATGCTCACGAGACATCCTTGTCCATATAAATATTCAGTCTTCTTTTATGTAACCTTATCACAATGTACTTGTTTTTAAAAATATGTTGTCACACTATGTGAGGATTGTGTAATGTGAGGAGATTATTTGAATAATAAACTCAGGTAGGAGGGGGGCGCGGAAAAAGTATGTGTTATTTATATTTTTTAATATTCTTATTTAGAATCTATTCTTTGACATGAATAATTGTATGACATTATATTCAGTTTTAAGGAAAAAAGCTAGTAAGAATGCAGCCTTTTCATATTCCTCTACTACTTTATCAAACCACTCTTTATAATAAACACTTATGTTTAAAAAATATGTATATATGAAAACGGATTTTTCTAATATAAAAAAATCATATATGTATCTTATATAAGTTAGTAATTTTGCATAAATTTCGATTTTTATCGCTTACTTTAGGTAACTAGTATGGAAATGTTTGTATAACTTAAAGTAAAATTATCTCGAATTAAAACTGGAAAAAGGTTTAACAGAATTCACAAAGCTATTAGTCATTTATCCATTCATTGAAAACAAAGAAAATGCATTTATTTACACGTTGGGTGGTGAACTCCGAAAAACAAACACTGGGGTAAAATTTGTCCCGCGCGGGTACTAACGTAGCGCAGTGATGCGCGTGTGCTGAAGAGTTAAGAAAAGGTTCATCAAGTATTAAAAAAAATCACGTTTGGAGTAAAACACGTTTTTATGTAAAAATCCTCATTTATCAAAACATTCGATGACAAATTGAAACTACATTTTTTGCAGTTCTAATTTTCATAGAGATTAAAGAATGGTAAGATAAATGTGTAGAGAATTTGAAAATGCAAAAATCCGAAAACACCATTTTTTTAAGATTTTTGGGTTCCAACACCCCTTAAAGGGTGACTGGGATGAGGGGATCCAATAGCCAAATCTTGGTGGTGACGAATCATTGTCCACCACCTTTTAGTTCTCACGCAATGCCTTCGCCGGACTCGAACCTGGATCTCTCGAATATGCACCAAGTGCACTACCGTTACACCACGAAGACATGCGGGAAGGAGAGAGATAATACCTTATATACTTACAATATGAAAGGGAAATAAAAAATTGCAATCAGATAATTTCTGCTTGTCTTTAAATTTACTTGCGGAATGCTATCGCCCCAACTGGTGTGCAGTTGGACTAATAACTAATTTTTGAACATGTCTAGAATGAGTATTGTTTAAAATCACAGCCATAGTTTTCCAAATATAATTTGTAACAATTACATTTTTACTATGGCTTTATTTTAATGTGGTTAAAATAAGAACAATAAAACTGTAATATATTTCGGTCGGGGAACGGTTAAAACCTCCGCTGTTATACAAATAAATAAATTATTCTCAAAATCGTTGGTGCTATCCTACTATAAGATAAGTAAATGAACTATTATCAACGAGATTATATATTTATTTAATCCTATCAGAAATAGAAAAATCATTTAACTATTCAGAAATCTGCCAGATGGTCATATCCAAAATCTCCTTTGAGAATCTTAACATTTTATGAAGCATTTTACACGCATGAACATCAGCTTTATTCCGTTTCGTTTATCTTCATAAAACTACATAGAATGTATTTTAAAAAAACGCAAAATCGTTTTGAAATTGATACGCATCAAAGAAATAACCTACTTAACTAGTTCAAAGCCAAACGTGTTTGAGTTTAGATGATGGGCCACTCGTGCATAGTCTACTAGCAAAAAAAAAAAAAAAAAAAAAAAAAAAAAAAAAAAAAAAAAGCAAGCTATCCCATTTAACAAAGTAGAATGGCTTATGACATCATCCAGAACTTTGAAATATTCATTAAAAGAAGCAAAACGTGTAACAATCATGGCAGGCGCATTTTAGACTTCTCAGAAATCTGAAGCACTTTCCATAAACTTCGCCGTACACCCTTGTAGTAATCATTTCAGCTCCATAAAAATGTCCACCGCTCAGCTTACAAGTTCCTCGATGGATTATTCGAAACCATTTAAGTCGAAATTAATATTTCCCTTTGAAATTAAGGCACTAGCGACTCACAAAAGCCGTCTTTTCCCGTATTATGTGAACTCGGTGCAACAATATAGTGAGCTGGAATTGAAAGACTTTATTTAAAGACCCCGGAGTGAGTAGAGAAAGAGAGAGAGAGAGAACCATTCCATTGTTTCGGGGAAGCAAATATTGACGAGGGGGGCAGGAACCTGTTGTTGTTGAATGCTTGCTTTCCCGGTCCCACGAAATTGGCCCTTCAATTCCACCAAGTCCGTCTCCTACTAATAATGCCGGCTTTTATGACGAGGGGTCCTTCGTTAGAATTTATCGATTGAGCAGTGCGGACTTTAGGAGGGTACCTTTTGAAGCGTTGTTGTTACACAAAAGCAACCGTGCGGCTATTGGTCGTGGAGACTGCCAGGTTTGAGTTAATTATTAGTTATTAGGAAACATATTGAATGGTTTTTGGGGGATGGAGCCATCCGACGATAGAAAGGAAGGGAGAAGACGGCGGCTGAGAATTCGTTAATACATGCGCTTTTCAGAGAAGATCAAAGTCTTGGCGGTGATTTCTCACACTGAGCAGGATGGAAATACGTTATATAAAGGCGATATTACGGTGAACTAATGCATATACTGGGAATGAGTTGGTAAAGTCAGTTCAGTAGAAGTACAGTTTCAACCAAGTTGTATATTTAAACCTGAAAGGGAGACGTACATTGAACCTATATGACAAAGGTTAGGTTTATAATC
Source organism: Stegodyphus dumicola (assembly GCF_044657685.1). Lineage (NCBI taxonomy): Eukaryota > Metazoa > Arthropoda > Arachnida > Araneae > Eresidae > Stegodyphus > Stegodyphus dumicola. The sequence continues at coordinate 183,128,092 of NC_140768.1, forward strand.
ATTGCGGCAGTTTTTGAGCTGGAGAAAAGAGGAAATATAAAACACTGATGCCGGAAGTCTACGAATAAATACTAGATCAGACAACATTTCTAATGTAGATTCCAAACTATAAAAATATATTAATTAGAATGAGAAAATAAATTTCAGAGTTCCCCGAAATGTCATGAATAAGTGGTATTTTCTTGGCTTTAATTGCAAAATGACTGTATCACACTATACCTTAATTCATTTTCCTCCAATATACATTCAAACGGAAATCGGATACATTAAAACCTGGCAGAAATTTTCATGTATAATGCATAAGCCAGCTTTCTCTATGGAAATTTCCGTCCATAACGCTGAGAGGGTTACTAATATTTTGATAACAATAAAACTTTTACTAAAATATATGGCGTCCTAATAGCAGTTTCATTAAAATGGGCTTAGCGTTTCCTTTTAAACGTCAGTATTTTGAAAATTTAATATTTCAAATTCATAAAAATATAAAAGGAAAGAACGAAATCATAGTTATGATGATTATGAAACCCTTAAGGGTGCCAAAGAAAGGTAAAATCCCATCTAAGTAAACAAATAAAAACAAAAAAAAAGAAAACGTGATACATAAGTGCTTTCAAAACACACATAAAGCTACACTGAGGTATAAGAATTAAAAATTGAAATAGATGCAGTTAAGCTGAAAGGATGCATTTAAAAGTATGAGTTTCACTTACCCAGTGACAGTTTATAAAATACATAAGGCAAACAAATAACAATGATAATAGTAATAACATAAAAAATGCAAATGAAAAGTTAAAGGTATGATAGAATAGAATAATGGTTAAAGTAACATACAGACAAAAAAAATAATAACAAGGGAATTCCAGGTGTGTGATGTTATAACGTATATACAGATGTAAAAGATAATACATATATCAGTACCTTACAGCAATCCGAAGCCTCAAATTCTCTTAATTAAAAATCAAAAATAGTTGTATTTTAAACATGGAAAAAGTATAAAATTTTGAATTGGTTCTAGTAGAGGGATACTCACATTGTTGAACACATGTTTTTAGCTTACATTATACTCAATTAATGAAGACTTCCAAAACCCAACTTGACACAGTCAGATTGACCAAAGCATTTGTCGGTTTGCTTCTAGTTGATTTCATAAAAGTCAGTGTTTTGAATACTGCTAAATTTCTTTATAACTCAACTTTAAATGTTTAAAATGCTCTAAAAAATATTTTCTTTTAACTCTTTCTCATCTTTAGAGGCCAAACTCTGTTTCGTTTGAAACGTCTTTATATACAAATTTTTGTTGGAGTGCCAAGTACAATGCTACAGCGTTAACCATAAACTACTTAAGTGAAGCTATTACTTCTCTCTTGGGGATCTTTGTGCGGTTTCTTCTATTGTATGCAATACCCCCCTTAGAACAGGTCTGCAGCTGCGAGCAGCGATAGTTAAAGATTGAAGCTAAACAAAGGAGAGGAAAAGGGGGCATACAAGTAAGAGAGCTATTTTCAGTCTCTCCAAGAAACGATTGGCATGACATTTAACAACTCCCGACACCAATGGACCTATACACTAACATGATGGAAAATCAACAGGTAATAATGAGACTTTACTTCACTGCGAAAGTGTTAAAGGTTTAATGTCCTCATTTAATTTGTATATGATATGATTTTTTATTTTATGTTATGACAGCTAAACATTACCTTTTATTGTATATAACTAAAACAATGTAATTAGTGAATTTTTATGTGATTTTTTCATACTGTTTAATTTCTAAAATGCTAAAAATTTTTAAAGAAAAATAATCCCCTCTGTATCTTGAATTTTCATAGCGGTTATAAATGATACATTTTAACTACAGAAAATCTAAACTATTGAATTTGAAAGGATTTAAAACTGAGTCTTCAACAATTTGCTTACTCTTTTTGCTTTAGATAAATTTTATTCTTGTAAAATTTCTGTATTTCTGCTTAAGGTGTTTAATAATATTAGTACATATTAAATTCGCATCCAGTTTGCATAATGTTAATCCTGTGAACTTCGTTTCAGGGCAAATATATACTTACAGCAAAGAAAAACGCTTTACAGGAATGAAGACCCGAAAATTTCTAATTCAACGTTGGTTAGATCTATGAAACTATTTTCAAAGCCTAAAGATAGATTGTTTCCACAGCAGTTGAAAAAGACGTTGAGATTTTTATGTTTGAGGTTATTTTATAGTTAATATTAAATAAATTTTATCAGGAAATTTTTTCTGTGGATTGCATTTAACAAATATATTTTGGCGAATAATATTTATTAGTATAACATTTTAGCTGTTTCAAATTAAAATTTAAAAAGTTAAAGACTGAGATCATATAAATTTTTTAAAAACGTTGATTAAGTAGTGAAATTTATATGATAAAATATTTTTTATAATAATTTCCTTTTTATGTTCAAATTAGCGGGTTCAAAGTTACTACACAACGATACTTGCTCTTATATGACATCATTATATGACATCTATCTATTAGCGTGTTCAAGGTTACAGCACAACGATACTTGCTCTTATATGACATCATTATATGACATCTATTAGTGGTCTCAAAAGTAAATTATTTCCCACTGCTTTTGTAATTCTCTGTATATAAGTGACACCATCGTCCTGAAGAGCCTAATCTTGTTTGGATACTGATTTTGAGTGTTATGTGGGAATATGACTTCCTACAGCATACTCATTCTGTTCCACTCGTTTGAAAAAAAAGATGGGAAAATTTATTTACCTGTTAGAATACTGGTTCCTAAATACCAGAAAAAAATCGGTCAAACAATCAATAAAAAGACTCACTCATGTTAATTATTTTGTACGAAGGAGTCTTGAGGGTAAAAAATAGAGTAACCCTTTTGCTTCGTAAAAGTTAGGAAATTGTTTATTACTTTGATGTCTAATTAGTTAATTCATTTCTTAGCTCATAATCTTTCTGATGAATGGACAATGCTTCGTAATTTTTTTTTTTTTTTTTTCATTTCATACAGATTGGGACTTGAAGTACTTCATGAACGTGAAATTAAAGAAAATAAATAAAATACATGAAAAGAATTCTTCGTAAGCTGATGATATTGTACGAGCTTTCAAAAACGTTCAGTTCTAGCTTGCCGGAAGGCACATTCGAAAATCCGTTTCTCTGTCAGGCCTCATGTAGTAATCGTCGTTGTATAACTTTTGCCTACCTTCGTGGAATGATTTGGCTTTTCCTTTCTCTGATTGCTGTCTAGAAAATATTGCAATATATCAATCTTCCAATTAAAGCCGCTGTTGCGCTTGTAAACCTTAAGTGTCAGTTTCGATTAATAACTAAGAAATGGAGAATTGGAGAAAAAATGGTTTAAAGACTAGACGCTGAAAAGAGAGCACAGATGATGTAACAAAGGAAAACGAGAATAAGATGAAATTAGAGATCAGTTTGGTCTGACGGACTATCGTTTTGACATGTTTTTGAACGAAAACATGCTGAACTTTGCTGCAGAAATAGAGGTTCGAGTGGACAGGAAGCGGAGAAAAAACGCGAAGGATCAACTGACCAATCTAGCGCTTGGTGAGAATTTATTTCTTTTTTCTTCATATTACAACGCTGTGTGTTATGTTTGCATCATAGTCTTCTCAAATTTGAAGAGTGTCTTGCACATCAACGAGCATCCTCGTTTTGATTCCAGTTCTGTGTCTTCGCCCAGATTGGAACTTGTGCATTGTCCAGTTAGAATTTAGGCAACTTAGTGTGACAAATTTCTGACTACCTACCTGGATTATTAAGTTTAGCTGAGCGATATAGTGCAGAGTGCTATTTTTAAAACGAGACTATGTTCCGGGAATGACCTTCATTTGTACTCCGGTTAAGTAGTTCTGTGTTGTAGACACTGGGAGTTCAGCTCGAGGATGGAATCCCCTGTTCGAAGTATGGCTGCTGTTTAAGATTATTAATCCTAAAAAACTTCTACAGTTAAAAAAAACCTTAACGACAATGAAGGATTTTGCTGTGAAGTTTGAAGACAACCAAGTAAATTATAGCCCCTTCTAGCTAAAATATTTAAATAGAAAGCCTAATTGTTTATTCGGTAACTGTTTTACATGTGCTTAATTTAATGTTGCCCGATTATTACAGCTAACAGGTGCCCAGAAAGACTGAGTGCATAAGACCTTAAGTACTGGTAGATCTTTAAGATCTCATAACTTGGTGTTGAGAAAATTAGTTGTATGTGACTTTCGCAATTTTTCTTAAATAAAACACAAGTACCAGAAAAAAAAACTAAACGATATCTTTCGGAAGGTATGGTTTTCCAAAAGGAGCTAACCATCAAGTGTTTTCCTATATCTAACTAGTCATATCAAATTAAGCATTTCTCGTAAATTACAACCTAGTAAATTAAAATTTCTCAAATTAAGCACACATCGATTTCTTGTGTACACAAGTTATCGATACAGATTCCAGCTTACCTAAACCCCGTTTAATTACAGGAGACTTTTAGACTAAATACATATACACATAGAGAATATTAGAAACACATATTAGAAATAAGCAAAAGAATCAAACTTAAGGTTCATTCATTCATATTATTTAAATTCCTGTATGTGCTTGTATTATCAGCACCTCAATAAACTACGAAACGAAAAGCTGAAGTCCTGAAGGAAGATCTGACATTCTCAGTCAGAATTTAGCTGCCTGTAACATTTCTATTGATATTATTCATTCTCACAATGTTATTTTATTTTGAAGCGGAATTTATTCATGTAGAAATTGACGTGTTTGAGGATCATTCAAAGTGCCTAAATTTTAGTAGACGTTAAGCGACTTATGATTCATCTAAAATAACCACTGAAACTGGGATAGGGTGTAAAATACCCTTTATTTAAAACTAAATAAGATGAACAGAAGGCATTCCTGATGCTCAGAACTCAGGCAACATTTATAGATGGAAACTCAAAATAGCAGTTTCATATGTAAAATTTACACAGAGCAATTTAACGCACTGTTGTCTGAGAACTTAACCGTCATGGAATGTAACTATCGTCAATTATAAAGCAAGGCTTAAGACAGAAAATCTTATCTCAGATAACAACCTAGTAAAGTTGTTACGAGTTGCAAAATATGCCTTGTCTTACAATCTCAAAATTTCACTTGAAATGCATGCTAACTAAATTTGCAATTTTGAGGGAAAACGGAAAGAAAAAAGTAACAGTACAGATCCAAGACACAAAAATAGAACCTCATAATGTAAAGTATTTTAACAGATTAGAAAAATTTACGTGATTTATTTTTTTTATTAGTCCAAGGGGATTTGATCCCCGAAGGATTATTACTTTCGTTTTGGCATTTTGCGTCGGACTCCTATAAATGTCGGTTCACTTTTCAAACTCTTGCAGCAAAATTTAAAGTTTACATTATATTTGAAGAAATTAAATAATGAAAAATCTGCATAAATGTATTTATATTTCTCGCATTGTGATAAACAAAGGTATTTAGAGCCATCCAATTTTGAATGACGTAATCCTACTGCGAATATGGGCATCTGAAATCCCAAATTTGAAATTTGGAATTTGTTTTATTATCGATTTCATATTTTGTAAACCTTTAACGAATCTTTGAGTAACAAACTCAAATATTTCAAAGCGAGAAATAGCGACGTTGTGCAGAAAAAACATTCTTATCTCCAGCGCGTGAGTCTCTGTATGAGAAATTCTAAAGATATGCTCATTTTAAAACTATTTTGCGATATTGCTGTTGAACTGTTTCTTATGGTTTAAGTAGAAGAACATGATATTTAATAAAGGTAACACACAAAATGTTAAAAAACGTCCCTTTGGACGTAATTTAAAATCTGAAACATTTCAGATTTTTTTTTAAATTTTATTATTTATTATTTTTATTAATAGGTATTATATTATAATGATTTTTATGTGTATTTAATTTTCTATGCATATTCAGTTACATCAGTCTTATGATATCTCTAGTTGAGGTATTAGCACAGTGTATTTATTATATTCGTAATTCTGTAGAGACATTAGGACATGTTGGAAGCAGGAGATATGAAAAATGAGGAAGCCCGGGAGTCGAACTACGGACTTCTCAAATTCGCGTCGAGAGTGCTGACTACTACACCAAGAAGGAATGCTAGGAATGTGGGAGAAATACCTTATAATTCTACCCACCATTTTTCTCAAAACTACGGTGTGAATTCTTGTACCTGCTAAATGATGTTGAAATCGATGCCTCATTGTCTCCACTTGTTTCTGTGTACAACTTAACTCTACTCCCGTATCCTTTATTTTTCTCCTATCGAGCAATTGATTTCCATTCCGTTTTTAAAAAATTATAGCAACTAAATGTTTTGTTTAACAGCACAGATCTTTGATGTGTGCTATTGGGGGCAACAAAAAATTGAGGAAAAAATTATATATCTCTCTGTAACTCTGTAAAAATCAAATCTCTTTCTCTAAAGCATCTATATCTTAATAAAAGTATCGCTGGAACTTACAAAAATCGCATATATCGCTGGAACTTAACAAAAATATTTCATTATTTTGTTAGTATGATTATGTGTTTATGAAACATTAAAACTCTGTGATAGAAAATGTCCATCTAATTTCTGGCAGATATACCGGAGAAATTTTTATCAATCTTCTAAAGTGTGCTCTACTTCACTTTTAAGTAAAGGACTATAATGAATTTCAAGGAAACAAAGTGTATTCAAAAATTGTATATATTTACTAATTCGTTATTATTGTCCTTATCCTGTAAGTTGTGAATATTCTTATTGATAACTATTATTTATCAACTGCCTATAAGCTGTTAACCAGTTAACTGTGATTGACGAGTATACTCGTTATGGAGAAGTGACAAGATTTTGTGTATTGTCGAGTATACGCGTCATGCGTATATTATGTTAATGAAATAGAAAGATAAGAAAAAGGTTTATTTACTAAGTACTGTACATAATGACAACGTAATAGAAACAGAGAAAAGAAAAATAATAACAAAGAAACCGGAGCTAGTGATTGATTATAATAAAAAAATGGGTGGAGTCGATATGAGCGATGGAATTATCATAGCGTACTCCACAGCAAGAAAACGACTACAAAGTAAAGTACTACAAAGAGATATTTCTCCTTTTTTTAGACATTATTCGTCTGAATGCATTCATATTATATTTAAAAAAATAATGGAACATTATCGTCGCGTATGAACTTTTTGCTCAAATTTGTTGAAGACACTTCTGCGACGTATCCAATTCAAAGAAATAAATCCACACAAACTGGGCCATTTAGACCAATAGAAGGCAATAAGAATATAAGCCAATAAGGCGGGAATCATGTTCCGGATTGTATACCCGGAATATCGAAAAAAAAAAAGAACCCTACGCGAAGGTGTTCGCATTGCTACAAGCGTATGATCAGGAAGGAATCGCGTTACCGGTGTTCGATTTGCAAAGTTCCATTGTGTATAGTACCCTGTTTCGCTGAATATCACTCCACAGCAGGAATTTAAATTCTTACTTTTATATGTAGAATATTTAATTTAATTTATTGCGTTTTTAGTTTAATATGTATGTAATATATGCTTCCGTTTTGTGATTATGATATTACTACTACTGGTTAAAAGTTACAATAAACTAAAATAAAATTACTTAAAAATTAATTTTCTTACGAAATATTTCTTTTACCTCAGTTTTAATGTTTAATCTTTAAAATGCTGTTCACGAATAAACTGGGTTTCGAAAAAAAATTAAATGATAATAACTTTCATAATTAAAAATCGTCTCCCATGCAGTTTAATTTGACTTCCGGACGTTTGTCTATGGCACTTTAGCTTATATACCAGACTTGAAGCAATCGTGAAAATGGAAGAGCTTAAAAATTATGAATGTTGAAAGGTAAATTTAGGATTAATTTTCTTGCATATTTCTGAGAGATGCTTGATAGGTGCTTGTAGATATATTCGCTTTAAGAACTTATATAATTATGCATTGTTTGATCAAAATGCATGCGCTCAATATTGCACGATGCTTCTTACAGAATGGTATTCTGTGGTATTAACTACATATTTATGCTATGTTATACACCCTAAGTACTGGATGTTAGTCTGTAGAATAAGTTGTAACAGCTTTAAATAATATTAAAATATTATAGTTTAAATAATTTAAATAGATGAACATTAAGGTATTTGTGAATGGCAATATTTGAAACCAGACTCGAGTGCCACGTGCGACTCTCGCACGAAGAATGTAATTTATTTTTAAATGTTAGAATATGTTTTCTCTTCTTGTTTGTATGTCGCCATTTTTTTCAGTGTTAAATAAAAGTTATTGCTGTGTTCCATCATTGGAGTTGCTTCATATCGCCAAAGAAGCATCACAGTCTTAATTATTTTGGAGGCACCGACCGAGATCGAATAATCGTGCGTATTTTTATTTTATTAGTTCATCACTGAACATAATATTAATGATACCAGATTATTACTTTACTGTTCATATAGAATTGCTTTATTTTATTAGTTCATCACTGAACGTAACTTCCTGTTGATATTGAATTGTCTTATTTTATTAGTTCATCACTGAACATAATATTAGTGATACCAGATTAATACTTCCTGTTGATATTGAATTGCCTTATTTTATTATTTCATCACTGAACGTTATATTAGTTATATCAGGTTATTACTTCCTGTTAACACTGAACTGTCTTATTTTATTAGTTTATCACTTGAACGTAAACTTAGTGATACTATTTTAATGCCATTTCTACTAGAGCTCAAAGGAAAAGAAAATAGCTGAAGAGCAGATCTTGGAACCGATGAAGGAAGAAAATAAAGCATCCAGAGATGTATTTGAAGAAGTTAAAATACCAGAATTAAACGTGGAAGATGTTCACGAAAATTTGAAAAACGATAAAGAAATTAATGTTGAGAATCATTTTGCAATGCAGCGTTATCATCATCTTTCGGCTTTTGATTTAATATCAAAGCCGCTACTAATAGACGAAGAAAACAATTGTCGAAAGCAAATGACAAATGAATATTATCCGAAAGGCACAGATGAACTGAGGAAAGGCTTTGTTGTGAATTATAGCCGAAGAACTGATCCAACATGGAAGAGATCTAGGCACCGTCAAAAAAAAAAAAAAAAAAAAAAAAAAAAAAAAAAAAGGAAGACTAATTTGAACACTGTCCATTTTCTTCCTGTTTAAATGTGGTGTAAAAATATTTGTTTAAAACTTAAAAATTTTTACCTGAAAATTTGGAAACCTTTGAGAGAAGTTATCTTTTCTCTTTAAGCAATTGAGCAAGCCGAGCTTATAAACTTTCGAATTTTACAGAACGTTTCCCTTCGGTAAAAGTCTCTCCGTTGGGGGAGAGGTTGTAACAGCTTTAAATAATATTAAAATCTTATAGTTTAAATAATTTAAATAGATGAACATTAAGGTATTTGTGAATGGCAATATTTGAAACCAGACTCGAGTGCCACGTGCGACTCTCGCACGAAGAATGTAATTTATTTTTAAATGTTAGAATATGTTTTCTCTTCTTGTTTGTATGTCGCCATTTTTTTCAGTGTTAAATAAAAGTTATTGCTGTGTTCCATCATTGGAGTTGCTTCATATCGCCAAAGAAGCATCACAAAGTAATTAACGTTAGAGAAATATATGAAAAGGTTATTTTAAACTTCTTACGATTTGAGCATTTGCTTCATAAAATATTTGCTAAAGCGGTGTCTCTCTTCCCAGTCTTGTAGAGTGTGTAAGGCATTGAATTAAACTTCTAGACATAGTACAACCCTAAAATGTTAATAAATAAGTCACTTTACTAAGATATGATGATAGTTTCAAAGTAGAATATAAAGACATAAATATGATTTATATATCTGCAAAAGAAGGGGAAAAAAGAGAAAGCAAATTGTTGTACTTCCCCATTTGGAGTATGTTGCATATTAAAACAGAAGGTTTGGATACAGTAATTCAAATGTATTAGCAATGAGAAATATTAACTTATTAATAAGGTGCAGTAAGAGAATTTTACATCAAAACAAAGTTGTTTTCGGGGAAAAAATACATCCATTCTATGTATGGATTTCTATAGAATATTGGAAGAGTCTTTTGTCAAAACTTCTGCTTACTGTCGCAGAAATATTGATGGAGGACTGTATTGTTGTCTATTTCTCAAGACGTTCTGCTGTAGATCTATGATTTTAAAATGTGTATAAATAACTATGATATTACTACTGCCAGTTGCCTCCTGACTCATTACTGGTGCGTTAGCAGTTTCTAAACTAGGATGTATACATTTTGAATTATACTCTTCTTTTATGGACTTGCGTTATAAACTTGACCTTTTGTTGAGAATAAGAAGCATAATAGCTTGTTTGGTCACATACTTGTTTTCTATGAATACATGTAATTATACTGGTTAGATGTTACATTTTTATAGCATTAAATTTATTAATTAAATTTTTAAAACATTTATTCTGCATGCAGATTTCTGAAGTTCTCCCATCTTTTCTCTTGAAGATTAGGATCTTCAAAGAAGTACTGTACACACATTTGACTTACACATATTTGAGCTATTTTAGTAATAATGCCTCTTCTAAACAGGTTGTTGGTTTTGAAAATCTAAAATCGTTCATTTTTGTACCTATTTTAAAAATGTGTTTGAACACAATTTAAAATACTTTAAACGTACGGCTATTGATATCAGAATATGATTCTTGTGGTGTTTTAGACCGTGTCATGGCGAGCTATCCAATAAAACTAAAAAAGAACAGAGAGTCTCTTGTCCAAAGTTTAACATTGTTTATCAATTACATGATTCTAGACTGTGCTAGTATATATGTAATTCTCGTACTAGTCCATATGTACTCTCAATTCTAGTATGCGCTCCATATGCTCAGACTCCAAATGTAATTTCGGCCCACCAGCGGCCGAGCGGTAAAGGCGCTGAACACTGGTAGTTCGGTCTGAGGTTCGAATCCCGCGAACGGGCTGGCTGCATGGGCGTTTTCGTGGTTTTCCCCATGTGTAACGTGTATACGAGCCAGTTTCCCTTAGAAAGTCCTCCACGAAAGGCATCCCTCCCTTTAGGCAGATAGCCCTCGTGTGCTTTGCCATAATTAAATACACCAACACACCAACACCAAATGTAATTTCACAGCTTTTGAGAAGCACACATGCAGCGGGACGAATACGCAGATAACTCGTCTGAGCTTTCATGGAAATCCAGTAGTGAAGAATTTTCTGTAGTTCTGTATGCATTTTTACTTATTCGTCCATGATGCTTTTGAAGAAAAATTGGAATTTGAAGAATATATCGACTAGACACTCACTCCAACGCGCGCGCACACACACACACACACACACACAAAAAAAAAAAAAAAAAAAAAAAGTGGCGGAGGGAAATTGCTTTGTTCCCTTGCAGCTCTCGGTAGAATAATGTATCACAAAATCGGTTTGGTCAGACTTTCTGCTTTCGCTCTTAGTGATGACGACTATTTCATCGAAGTGGCAGTGTAAAAGCTTGCTTATACAGTATGGTGTGTTAGGTGAAGAGAACACTTTAATGAAATAGTGGCTTACCCAAGGTTAGATGCTGGTCTAGATCGCGTCATGGCGAGCTATCAACTAGTATTAAAAAACCGGTATCACAAAGCCGGTTCGGTCAGACTTTATGCTTTCGCTCTTAGTGATGACGATTATTTCAACAAAGTGGCAGTGTAAAAGCTTGCTTATACAGTATGGTGTGTTAGGTGAAGAGAACACTTTAATGAAATAGTGGCTTACGCAAGGTTGGATCCTGGTCTAATCTGCCGTGTCATGGCAATCTGTCAACTAATATTAAAAAAGAATAGAAAGTCTCTTGTCCAAAGTTGAATACTGTTTATTAATTACTTGATTCTAGACTGCGCTCCATATGCAATTCTCGTAATAGTCCATATGCACTGTCGATTCTAGTATGCGCCCCATAAGCTCCGGCTCCAAATGCAGTTGCACAGCTTTCGTGACAGATCTCCCTAAGGGCGAAATAGGACGAAGAATCGAATATACTCCAGAAGAAAAAGGAACAGGGATATATCATTGAATGAGGTGTATAATACAAGAGCCACTACCACAGCTTCAGCATGCAAAATGTAGACAGGAGTAGACATCCAGCTGAGCGAAAGATTCAGCAGCCGCAAAAGGTACAAAATTCCAGCAACAGCAAAATAAATAAATAAATAAAAATAAAAATAAATAAATAAGATTCACAAAAATTGAGTTATCGCGCGACGCGATGTTACCAGCTCAAACTCACAAAGCTAAAAGGCAAAAAGGCCTCGTGGCTAGCGGCCACCTACACAAAGTTAACACCAAAAAAGTCATGAGACTCAAAAAATTTCCGCGATTTATAAGCTAGTACCGTTAAAGTAGACAACAGTGGACATCCAGATGAGCAAAAAAGTCAACTGCTGCAGACGTTTTAATAATTCATTCTAGGGAGAGAAATATCGACTTCAATCAGAGTAACATAAGTAGAAAAACGATATCTATGGAATCTGAAACAAAACATCTACTATCAACAGGACCATTATCACGTGAACCGATAATCCTTTTATGATTAACTAACGTACTTTTTTAACGAATGGAAAAATTCAGTTAAAAACATAAAAAAATATAGAAAAATAAAAGCATCATTCTACCAGCCATGTTTTTTGTCCGTGAATAATGCCTCTCACTCATAAAAGGGCTAATTATTCTTTCCTCTTCTTTATTGATTGTGTAAAAGAGACCGATTTTTCATACCTTGGCCAACTGTTATCGAACTCTAACCACTTATCTCCACTTTTTTATCCTTTCCAATGCCCGCTCATATTGAAAGATTGATGTCTGAGAAGCCTTATCAATAAAACTCTTTCTTCTATCACTTTTTCTCTGTCTCTTTCACGCAATGGAATAATTTAGAAAACCTATCGATACAATGGGTTCACAATCAAAATAAATGCGTTGTTCCATTCCCAGGAGTTGTATAAATATTTTTCCTTTTGCGTTTTACGATCGTAATGGAATAAATATATACAAAAAAGGGAACTTCCGACTCTATTTCACATTAACAACTGAGATATGATTTATAACTATGTGTACAAGAAATAAAACTAAATACAGATATGGAATTTCAATTCTTGAAAATCATGAATTTTGAATAAAGCTCGAGATTTTAGAAATCATATCTTCACATCTGAAATTTCCTGTCCTTTGAATTGCTCTAATTTAAACTTATATTAAAGGTTTTATATAAACACTTTGGAAGGTTTAGTTTGATTGTTGACGAATAGAAGCATTTGTTGAAAAAAAAAAGTCTGTTGCAATTTTAGAGGACTACATTACTATTATCTTATGATAGCCCACATTCAATGTCTATTCCCAGTTCTCTGGAAAGAATTTAGTACTCCGTGTTTAATGCTTATTTGGGTTGATTTGAATTAATTTCTTTCTCTCTGCAACTACATTTCTATGAAATTATATAAATTTCTATAAAGGTAGGAGATTAAAATTTTATTGCGTTTGAATCAACGAGATAAACAAATCGAAAAATGCGTAGCGTCATCTATCGAGAAAAAAAGTAAGGAAACGTGAAACTGCTAAAACATTAGAATTTTTAATACTGGGAAGAACTGGATTGGAATTAATGCCATTAACTACAGAGCTTCAGTTTTTATGAATTGTAAATCTTTAATCCAGCTCACCCCTGAAGAATACCTGTTTATAATTTTTGGAATATCAAATTAAATATTAAATTTAAGTAATCAACTGCCATTAATTTTGTCATTTATTGTATAAGGTATTTCTCCTACCTTCTTGGCGTGCCTTCGTGGCGTAGTAGTTCTGCACACAGGGGTGGTATTCCAGAGGTCCTTTGTTCGAATCCCGGCGAAGACGGTTGCTAATTTTTCATCTTGCCTGCTTCCAAAAAATATCTAATGGCTCTACAATTGTATCTGTTACAGCAAAACAATTTAATATATTACAACAAAATTCCGTTACTCCAGCACGTTTGGGACTTACTTAATCATGCCTACTTATCATGTTTAATTTGTACATTACCTCATAGCGACTTTTTTATGTCCATCTGCTTCATAGATTCCATTTCGTTTTTTCCATCTACAAATAGGACGGCTGTTTTGTGGCAAATTTATTTCTTGGTGAAATTGCTTAGTTTTTCCTGCTATCATATATCTAATTGCCTTCATACTGAATCATTTACACAACACACTGTCTAGTTAGTCAAGATTTACATTATTCAATGTTTTCTAAGTATTATTTATGAAAATAGCAGACTCAAGTAAAAAATATTGTTATTTTACTTTCTGCTTTTTTAATATCATAATGAACAAAAGATCCAACCAAAAATGTATCCATTACAGTACTTCTACTTTCACTACTTTCTAATCAATTAATTATACTCAGCTTTTGTTGAAATGTAAAATTGTAAATGTTTCCTTTTATTCCCTTATCAACACTTTTATGAAATCTTAAAGAAGTTTTAAATGAACAAAGATTTAAACGAATCGAAGTCTTAATCAAAGACAAAACTTTAAATGGCAAAAACACGCTAATTATCCTAAAGATTTTCCCAATATTGTCGAGCGCTAGTAGCACTTCTTACGATAGGCGCCGGAATATTGGATATGCCGAGCCATTCGATGCCATATTATAGTTAGCATGTACATGATTCCCTTTGATAAATCTTACAAAATTTGTTGTCTCAACAGTTTAAGACAGCTTAATACAGGGGATTAAGGCCACCTGGTTTCGACGTAATTTCGAATTGGCGAACAGGCAGTTTGCAGGTTTGGTTTTCCTAGTTTTTCCATGTGCAAAGAAATTACAAGCCAAATTCCCTTAGATAGTCCTCAGTGATGCACTCCTCCACTTACGGAGATAGCCCTCAAGTGCTTTCTCATAACCATATAAACCAAACCAAATCAATCCTCAGAAATTTCTCTACAGAGACATCTCTTTCCTGTAGGCAGATAACCATTATGCAGTTTGCCGTATTCAAATAATATAACCTAATTTTAATGTTGCATAATTCATAGTGTTATTTACTCAGCAATAATAATTCTGTACGCCTTAAAAATATGCACTTCTTATATATACACCTGGTTTGAATTTTGGTGAAAACTTTATTTGGTTAAACATTTATTTAAAAAACTATTGCTGCTAATAAAAACTGGATTAAAATTCGAAAAAATATATTGCAAATTTGAAAAACATAGTATTGAATGGGAAACATTTCTCTCTTTTGAATACGAAATAAATAAAAAAGCAGAACTATTAACATATTAAAATTTGTCTTTTAGGCAGAGGAAAATATTTCTATACAATATTGGTCTCCTAATCTATGCTAATTTATATGTTTGCTATACACTGAAAAAATTAACATAAGATAAATGAACTGGAGCAAAGAAAAGAAATTTCTAAGCAAACGAAGGAAAACGATATTAAATCAAAATTTCTTTCATTTGTGTTTTATTATTTTTTATTACAAACTTGAAGAATTTTGCAACATAAGAATTGTTATAAATTAATAAAAAATGAATCCAGATTTCAAATAATTTTTGTAGAGATCCCATGAAAACATTACTTTAAAGCAATTTAAATTTTCTTTAAGTTTAATACTGTTTTGCAGTATTTAATCTATAAACGCGTCATTACTTTTTGCTAAAGATTTAAAAAAAAGCAGCATGAAAACTTAACGATTATTTATAGCGTCTTCCGCCATTTCTACAGTAATTCCTTAAGTTTCAGTTCAAGACTACGACAGCTAAAATATTAAAATAATAATTAGCATATCAAATCTCAAAAGTTCAAATATTTGTAAAAATATATGCAAGCAACATTAGGTAAAAATATGTACAAATTGTATACATACACGCAATGTGCGACAGCTTGATATTCAAAATATCGCAGAAAATGTGATGATAATACTTAATTATTTCAAAAATATTTCGATCCACTTTGATAGATCCCACCATGGATCCACACGTTTCAAATTCATATAACTGACATGAACAGGAGGCTGTGCATAAACCAGAAGTTCACATATACTTGCATGAATAGGAAGCTAAATCACGTGCTGAAAGTAGCAGTAATTTAGTAGTAGTAGTAGTAGTAGTAGTAGTAGTAGTAGTAACGGAAGACGTGGGCACCATTCCCTCTACCATTACGGTTAATCGGTTCTGCCCACGTCCGCCCTTATCTAGTACTTATTAATAAATCAAAGGTTTTTACATTGCTATATAATGTGCCATATAGTGCCATATGAAAAAATAAATAAAAATAAAAATCTTAAAGTAATACTTTATAGTCCTTCATGAAGTGTATCTTTGTAAGTAATTCTTTATAAAATGTCGAAATTCGTCCTTAGTAAAAAACGTTTGACACTTATTCCCTCGTTCTTCTTCAAGAAGTTCTCTTTCGTTCTTCTTCTTCTCTTTCCTTTAATCTTCCTTTCATTTAATCTTCGTTAAATCTTCCTTTCTTCTATCTTAATTTCTTTCGCAGCAATTTTGCAGTAATTTAGTGGAAATAATTTGAAATTAAAAAATTCAGATTGTAGATACATTAGGATTTTTTTTGGAAGCATACAAGATGAAAAATATGCAACGCCTTTGCCGGCAATCGAACCACGGACCTCTGGAATACGCACCCAGCGTGCAGACCACCACAAGGCAAAGGCAGGCCAAGAATGCGGGAGAAATACCTTATATGATAAGACAAAATAAAGTCATAATGAATTAGTATAAACAATGCACACAAGCAACTGTAAAAACATAAAATTTTCTAAAAATTAAATTAAACATAATCTAATCTGGAAATTAAATTAAGAGTAATTTCAAGAAACAGCAGATAAATCAAAGCTCAACAAACACGAAAATTGATCAAATAAGCAATTCAAAACATTTACAAAAATGTAATAAATAAAAATTAAAACGTTTGAACAAAAGAAACTAATGGATTTAGCGTTTCGGAGGATGTCTTTATCAGAAAGAGTGTGTTTGGAGAAATGTAAAAGAAAATTATCCTGTTCCTGAGATAAACAATGCATTATTCAAAAATTTAATTTATATTTAGTAAAATTTAATTAACAAAAAACAAACTAAATAGTATATTATGAGTCCATCCCGCAGGCTGTAATCGAATAAAGCATTTACATTAAATTTAAAACTACAGTAATCTATGAAACGAAAATGAAGTAAAAAAAAAAAAGAATAATTTACACCGAAAATTTCGAAATATTTCTGAAAGCCAAATCCTGTAATGATGAAAATTTTAAAGAACACCTGGCAGCAGATTACAGTCATTAGTAAGCCAAGAAAAAATTTCGTGGTGATGATAATAATTAAAGAAAGTTACATAATTCGTGTAGAGCATAAGTGCAAAAAGTAAGAAAATTTGTACTTTTAATTTCACTTGTTATTAAAACAGCAAATCGAAAAAAAGGAAAAAGTCCGTGAAAAAACTATTTGACTCTAAAACAGGTACTTTAGTGTAGAGAAGATAGTAGTTACAAGCCAAAAATTAAATAACTCCATTTCCAGTATAGCATACCAAAACGTTTTAAATAAAATTCATAACTATTGTAGTTGTAGTTAAAAATTATAAGGATGATTTTTTTTTACTTTAATAGATTTTTGAAGCATGAGTAATAGTATCAGAATGTGTCACTGTGTTCTTAAAAAACCAGTATGTGGTATTTTGAGGTGCAGTTTTTAACTGGAAAAAGAAATAAAGGTATTCCAAGAAGAAGTAATTCTGAGATGTTAAAAAAATAAATTTCACCCAGGCTGGCAACCTCAGAGTTTGAAATTGAAATAAGACTCTTAGTGAAAGAATAGTAAGAAAATATTAAACAACTTATTCACAGTTATTAAGAAATTTTGAAACTTTTGATTAAAATCATTCAATTGTAATTACAAATGGTAGTCTATATCTTCTAATAGGCTTAGGTGCCTATTTGAAGCAAATCAGTAGTTTACATGTGAAAATTTAAATTGACAAGTGTAATTTAGCGATTTTTTTATTTATACAAATACGTGGTATGTGACTATTTTTAAGGATTTTAATTAAATGCTCCTTTAAAACTTCTTCACTGCCGTTATATATTGTCTCCGTTCTAGCTGTTTGCTTTATTATAGTGATTATAATGAATGTTTGTTATAATGATTTTCCTGAAATATTCGAGTGCCAATAAATGAATTCTATGGTTCCAAAACTTTAAACGCAATCATTTGTTAAAAATATTTATTTCGTTTAAGGAATTCGTTCCATAGTTGTTTGGAGGTCTAAATATTCTCTTTAGTGGTACTTTTATTTAGTATAAGCCAATTAGGATAAATATATTATTTTTCTGTTTCACTGTTATTGTTAATGGTTCAATTTCATCTATATACCTATAGGTAAATTTTAAACATTTAGTATTATAGAAAATTTTCATGAAATTATATTCTTCAGCAAACAGTAGGAAGTCATAAATTGTAGTGGAATAGTTAGTACCTACTGGAATATCATTAACTTTCTGTAAAATTTGCCCTTGATATTTAGCATAATTGTGAAAAAGCTGTGCATCTGAGATATACTCCAACTACTTAATTTCATAACTTTGATGTCAGAAAAAATATTGTGAAGTTCAACGAGATTACTGTGAATTTCATTTAGAGATAAGGTATAGCCTAAGGTTTTTAAGACATAACAGGTAATATTTTGATTTGATTTTTAGAAATGAATTATTACTTTGTTGTTATTGATAATAATCCAATAGTTAAGAAAAACTTTATTGGTGTAAATTTTAACTATTTGATATTTGAAAATAACAGTAATATTTAAATTTGTTGCTTTTTTTTTTTTTTTGTATTTATTAACTTTATTCTCTAAATTTCATGTTTATCATTTATCAGTATTCAAATACTCAGTTTTTGTACGTCATTAGCTTTCTGTGACATTTGTTGCTGACTATTCAAAGTGTAGTTAATGTAATACTGAAATTAATTTAATTATAGCATAGTGCTTTGTATGTGTATGCTTTCTTAATGTATATACGACCACTGTACTTCTACAAAGTGAATTAACTATATAGTACTATTATAATTATAATCCACATCAGCAAAGAGCTCTTTGCTGATGTGGATTACGATAAATTTCAATACTACATGAAATTCCTTAACTGATTTATTGTAGTCATAAGTTGTTAAATAAAAATTTTTAAATACTTGAAAATATCGCTGTTATTTTTCTCTGCAATTTTTGCAAATCTCATCAGTATATTTATTTCAGTAATTGATTATCAGTACTAATCAGATGCAGAATATGAGGCGTCCTAAACTTGTATAATCCAACTAAGTGTTTCAATGAGATTTATTGCTTTAATTTGACTTTTTTGTCCTAAAAAATATTTTTTTTAGTTTAGCCAAAATTACGAGGAAAAACAACATTGCAACAATATGCGTACTAAACTCTCTAAGAAAGCCTCTAAATATTAAAATCTATTAGCCTCGAAGACAGAGAATTCCCGTTTCTTCCAAAATATTGCATTCATATGGAATGTATTTCTGTCTTATATATACCAGGGTGAGTGATTAAAGCAGCAGAGTTTGATTCCTGGCTGAGAAACAAGTTCCCATTTACCCCGGGTATAAATACGGACTTCATTCTCTTTTAAAACATTTTATGTACATGACCATTGTGTTTGTCATATTTAATAAATACAAGTCCATATTGGGGTTTCTGAACTTTGTCTCACTCAGGATCTTATTGATCAGGCAAAACATTTTCAGGATGTCCTGACTTTTTTTTCACTAAATTAATTGACTAAATTAAAACAAACAAACAAAAAATCTGAAAGCTTTCAAAATTTACATTACGTCCAAAAGGGCGTTTTTATTTTGTGTTACCTTCATTTATTAAATATCATGTTCTTCGTACTTAAACCATTAAATTCAATTCAACAGCAATATCTCAAAATAACTTTAAAATGACCATATCTTTAGAATTTCCGATAAACAGTCTCGCGCGCTGGAGGGGGAAAAGTGTTTTTCTTAGGTTTTCGGCAAAAAATGCCAAAACGAAATTAATAGCCCTTCTGGGCTAACGCCCTTCGAGTTAATAAGATGTAGATAAGTGGAATTATTTGTGATAAATTCTAAGAAATGCAGCAAAATATTTTAAAATATGCTTATTACATATTTCTAAAATGAAACTAAAATAAACTGAATACTCTTAAGATACCTTCCACTTTCACGCAAGACTTTACTTAGCAACACTTACGTAAATTAAAGATCGACCGTTCCCTAATTATTCGTAAAAAATAAATTTTGAAACACTTCGGGGGAATCCGCAATAATTTAAATTAAAATCTTGAGATCTTGATTTTCCTTTGAGAATCTATGTGGAGAATTAATTATCGTATAAGGTACTTCTATCGCTTTCTTAGCAAGCGTCGTAGTGTAGTAGTCAGCACGCTCGACGCGTATTTGAGAGGTCCGTGGTTCGAGTCCCGGCGAAGGCATTGCTCATCTTTCATTTCTCCTGCCTCAAAAAAATACCGAATGTCTCTACAATCGTTTAATGTAATTTTAGAAACTTATTAAAAACAAAAGTAAAGTTTTAAGTATTTTTAAATGCTAATACAGCTTCCTTTAAGTTAACTCCATATTAAACATTTTGATATATAAAGATTACTAACATATATAAAACTAGGTATAAGGTATTACATGAATAATGTATCGTTACGTATGCAAAATATGGTAATCACATGTTATAAATCACATGTTGTTAATTATGCTGTTATACGAACCGCAAATGTTATTATGCTATTACGAAAATGGTGCTGCATTCTAATATAGCCTTTGTGTGAGAAATTTGTAGCTTCATCAAACGTTTAGATCGAATTCTTCCTCTATTTCCATTTTAAGTATTAACTTTATTTTATTGTTAAAATGGATAAAATAAAACTCAAGGCCATAGTGTGACCTGTTTAACCATCCTTATCTATACCTTCCGATGTGAGTATTAGTAAATGTGTGGATGTATTAGTAAATGTGTGGACTTTCTCCAATAGGTTATTCAGCCAGTCAACGAATAAGTCTCTAGATATAATATATTTATGTAAAAATGTTTGTTATTGTTGAGATATTTGTAATCGCATTCTTACTGGTTAAAAGGACTTGACAGAAAGTATAGCTTTCTGTCAAGTCCGAAACATTCATTAGCTTTCAGCCAGGTCCGAGTTATTCTGAAACTTAAATCTCATTCTGTATGTTACTTTTGATTGGTTAGTTATTGTGTCTTGTTTATGATTTGTTAAACCATGATCTGTTGTAAAGTTATATATACAACCTTTGTAACCATTTATCGCTGTTTCAGATTTACAGCGCTACGATGTCTGGATACCTCATCGCCAACCAGATGTCTTATCGCTCATCACGTGACATTGGTCACACCCCCTGCATCTGCTATCCTGTCTCCACGAGAACTACGTTCGGCATTTCCTTACCTGCAGCGCTCCTAGAAGCACCAAAGTTCGATAGCCGGAACACAACCTGCGATTTCGCAGGTTAATCGCGGCAAATAAAGCAAGTTGGAGTTGGACTTATCGCTGCTTAGTATTATTCTGTTATTCTGCTTGCTTAGTATTATTCTGCCTGTACTTATTTATCTGTGCTATTGCTTGTACTTAGTATTATTCTGCTTGCATGTAACTCTGCGTATTACTCTGCATATCTCAGTAATAAATATTTGTTTTGCGAACCACGGCATTTTCTATGTTTAACAGTTATGAAATTTCTCTTCTCTCTCCCAGATGTCAAGTAACGGAAATATATGACTATGAGAATACTAATTTGGCTTGGATATGCTTTGTGAATGTGACTTTTCTTTACGTCTTATCTTTAATAGAGAAAGACAATGATTAATGACACAAATTATTGTTTTCCAGTTTCTGGTATGAAATTCAGACACTTGGACGCCTAGCAAGTTAAGCGTTTCAAAAATAGTCTTTAATTTCTAGTTCCAAGTAAACCATTTTGATAAGGGAAGGTATGTAGTGTGTTTCCCGATTATTTATCATTATTACAGTTAGTGCAACTGTTTTTACTTTTAGAGCTTACATGTAAAAAACACGTAAAGGACAGCTTTAGATCTAATGCAATTTATTCAAGCAAATTTTTGGAATAAATTTTAAAGAATAAGCCAAGCTTCAATATTTCGGAATTTTAAACACGAAGAAATGCTAATAAAAAATATGCAAGTTTTCACCCGAAGACCTTTTGCGCACATTTCAGACGGATGAACTGCAGTGAGATTTGGAAGATCATGTGTAATTGAAATCAATAAATCGTAATATCAAACTGATATTTTTCCTAAATTAAAACTACAGTAATTTGAAAATTTATTAACTCCGGCATATGGTTGAAGCCACATAATAAAGTACCCATATATATCATTCAAGCTCAGTTCAACTCGATTTCCCTCCAGATTACAACCATTCTTTCGAGCAGAAATCAGTGCATAGAAGTGTCAACTTTGCTTACTTTATTCTGTAATCTTAGTACCCGGAACCAGCTGAAAATTTACTTGTCTCTGCTACCACACTCTATAGCAGTGGTTCTCAAACTTTTGACTAACGCGTACTATCTAAACAAAAACTGAAATACTTTAGTACCACCACTACATTTTATAATGATTATTTTTAAATTCTTAATAGAAATAATACATATATATATATACTCTTTTGCAAATAAATCGAAGCACCATGAAGAAAGTGGTTGTTTTTGATGAAATTGAATTTGTGTAGCTCATACATAGATAATAAAATGATAAAAAATCAAGGTCATAGTACCTGTTCGCAGCTCACAATCACCCAATGAGTATTCAAATTAGTGGTTGGTTGAACCGCCTCTTGCGGCAATGCATGCTTGAATTTGTCGAGGCAAGGAGTAGCTAGAGGTTCCTAATGTCATCCTGCGACACATTCTGCCTGACATTAATCAGTTCTCGCTCCAGATCTGCGATATTTTGTGGTGCTCGAATTTGGTTGCTTAACATGTCCCAGCATGGTCGATTGGTGAAACGTCTGGTGACCTTGCTGGCCAAGAAAGAGTATCAACCTCGCGGAGACAGTCCAGATTACGTGGCCGGCTTATCTTGTTGAAAAATGGACCCAGTATGACGTGCCATAAAGGTTAATGCAACCGGCCGCAGGATGGTATCAACATATCGCTGAGATGTTAAAGATGTACGGAGGATGATTAAAGGTGACATGCTGTCATGAGAAATAGCGCCCCGCACCGTCACACCAGGAGTTATGTCTGTATGCAAAGGCTGCTTGGGACACTGGCCCAGTCCTCTCCAGACACGAAGACGGAATAAATAGACGGAAGAAAAATAGCCTCTAAAATTCTCAGAAATTCAGAACTTTCTACAAGATGACAGACCCTTTCCTTCCCACGCAACAGAAAAATGTTTCCAACCTATAAATCTGTTAAAATATCGCCGCCCCTTAAAACTAACCGCCTCTGAACGACCAAAATACGTGTTTTCAACCTCTGCGAAAAGAGGAAAATGTAGCTGGGCAGTCTGACCCCTAACCTCCAAAAGAAGCCGACTCGTGAGAAACGGCAATACACCCGCGCCCTTTTAACTGTAACACATATTCTGCCAAACTTAAAGAGCTTTGCCGTAAAGTTTTAAAGTTTAAAAAAATACTAAATACTAAACATTAATTTATAAATAAGCACAATACAAATTCATTAAACACAGTAAAATAATACGCAAAAATTATACACAACAAAAAATACATAGGAATTTTCCATATTACAAGCGCCGTGAGATGGTGGACAGTACCACGGTAGATATAGACGTGGCTGTAGTGCGCTGAATAGTCGACAATGATACCGTTGGAGCGGTTCGAGCCTGACGAACAATCATCCTATCTTGCCTCGCATTTGTGCTCCTTGGCCTTCCAGAGCCTCCATTTCGTCGGCAATTTCCTTGTAGCAACCATTGTTGCCAACATCTTTGCACAGCAGTGTCTGTACGCTGCAGATGGCGGCCTATTGCTGAGTATGACCACCCAGCATCACGCAACCCTACAATACGACCACGTTCGAAGTCGTTTAATTGTCTTTAAGGTCTTCGATATCGTCGTAATGGCATCTTTAGTTGGTTCTTTACGAAATTACAATGGCAGCAAGAAGAAAAGATAAATTTTCCGCCTCTGTTATTGGTTTCATACTTTGCGAATTGCCCACTAGAAATGAGCGCTATGATCGCAATTCCGGTTCATTTGGCCTTGAAACTTTGATCATTTGTATGTTCGATCAAGATGTTTTTGCATACCAAATTTCGTCACGATAGCAAAATATATTTGGCCTTTTGCACAACCTTTTGGGTGTTTGCATTAAATATGCACAGATAAAAAATATTAGATTGAAATTTGGTTACCGTTTTAATTACGAAACTTAAAGTTATAATATTTTAATTCTAAAATTTAGCGTGAAATTTGGGCACATTTAAGAGAAATAAATTTCTTTATGACTGCCTTATTTCACGTAGCTTTACCCGCAAATTAGAATCACTTCTAATTTTGTTCTGTATTTATTTTTTAAATACAACATGGGAGAAAATCCTTGTTCACACAAATAGGTTGTGCAAAAAGTGAATAAAAGTGTAATAGCTTTATTTGAAATGCTTTAAATTCTTTTTTTCGGTTGAGCCAAAAGTAAACAAGTGACTTATATTGAAATTTACATTCAGAGTTCGATCAAAGGAAATTTCCATCAATTTTTCCTTGTTCTCAGAAGATAAAATTTCAAGTACATTTGAACAAAATGGATTTCTAGTACAATTTCCGTCTTCATAATTCTTGGGAAAATAAATGTTGAAATTATTTATCAATGAAAAACAGGTATTTGTAATGCCTGGTACTAACTCTTCTTTTATTTTCAAATTATTTTCGATTTGAAAAATTTCTAAAAGTGGTAAAAAGCTTATTATCCAATTCTTTTATTATTATTATCCAATTCTTTTATTATTAGCTCGAGTTTTTAATATCATTGAATTTATTTCATATCTAATGGTGAACAAATTAACATTTTGTCCTTGTAATCCTAAATCTAATTCATATAACATTCGAAAAATATCAAATGAATACGCTAAACACTCCAATCATAATTCACTAAATAAATAATTTTGCAAATAAAATTTTGAATCGCAGAGTAAAATTTGAATTTCTGATTAAAGTTCATAAAGACGATTTAAAACTTTGCCTCTGGATAACCACCTTACTTCGAACTGTGACAAAAGCGCTTCACGTTCACTGCCTGTCT
Source organism: Stegodyphus dumicola (assembly GCF_044657685.1). Lineage (NCBI taxonomy): Eukaryota > Metazoa > Arthropoda > Arachnida > Araneae > Eresidae > Stegodyphus > Stegodyphus dumicola. The sequence continues at coordinate 183,153,466 of NC_140768.1, forward strand.
CTTGACATAAAATAGTAAATATTCTTGAATTTAAATCACAGCTTTGAACAAAGTTAACAATTTTCACAGCTTGATTCGAAACGATTTTCAGGTTTTCCGGAATTATTTTGGCTACTAAAGCTTCCCGTGGAATAGAGCAATGAGTAAATTTAGTTTTAGATGTGATTTTCGTTTTTTGAGAAATAGCACCGGAATGTTTTCCAGTTAAAGGCCGAAATCCGTTGCCTCATACGGCAATGCACTTATTCCAAGGAATATCATTCATAGACGTAAATGGTCAATTACTTTGAAAATTTCATTTAAATTAGCTCTAGCATAAAGAGATTCACAAAATACTCTTCGGCAATTCTTTTATTTTCTTTGTCTTTGTCTTTTGAATGGTTAGGAGGCAATTAGCGGCCTCTGCTGCTTTAACCACCGCTTTTGAAAAAGATGCCCTTAGACGTTGGTATATATAATTGGAAAAATGGGCGTGTAACGCCGCGCCTACTAGGCGAAGCTGAAGCAAATACAAAGGTATGTAGAGTGAAAAAGCATCTGGGAGCTGTTCGAGCTGTGACGAAAGATATAACTAGCTGAAAAGTTTGCTTAATAAAGCATTTGAAAAAATAAACATTAAGTAATTTAAATTAAGTATGCTTTTGAAACAGGTTCAGAATGAAATGGATCGTAATTATACTGGTGGGAGTGGCTCAAATGAGGAATAAGTCAACAGTAACATATTTTTGGTGAATTTCAAGAGTTCTCGTACGAGAAATGTTAAAGTCATATAAATTAACAGTATTCACAAACAGTTCACACTGTACAAAGTTCTGGAATAAACACACCTTTTTAAGAAACACTTGTAATTTTAAAAGACACAATATTTCAGCATAAGTCACAGTTTAGAAGGCGGGATGGTGAAACACACATAATTAAGTCAGTTTGTGTGTCCCTAACAAAGTCTTTTTATAGGAACACTAATAAAATATAAAATTCTTGAAAATAATGATATAAAGTAGTAATCCACTGAGCTTTTTTAAGTCCTAAATAAGTTGAAAAAAACACAAAAGTCTCTAGTGGGGAAATATTTACAGTATGTACAGCTATTTACAAGTTTCACCACCTTGGATTATGAAAAATGCTCCTAGGACGCTTAGCAGCATTTTCAAGTGTTGGATCATAATTGATTAGTTCCTTAATACGATCATATTGAGACTGTTCAATTTTACTATAAAAGTTGTGGCAGGTTGAAATAATTTGGTCAGCAATTGGTCTGATTTTTAATTCTTTGTGTATTTGCAAATTTCTAACGAACCAAGGAGAATTAACTATTTCTCTTAGAATCTTGTTTTGAAAGACTTGTAACTTGTGTCTGTACGTTTTGAACACTGTAGCCCATATGGGAATTGCGTAAAGTAGTGTCGGTCTAATCAGCATCATGTAAACTCTTTTCTTTAATTGAATGTTTAATTTTGAGTCTCTTTTGATGAGAGGGTACAGAGCCATTTTTGCGACTGTAGCTTTCCGTAAGGCATATGCAGTCTGTTTCTTGAAGAGGAGTTGTGAATCGAAAATGACACCCAGGTATTTAGTACTATTGACGACGGGGAGTGACTGATCTTCTATCTTAATATTTACGTTTACTGGAGTAAATTTTCTATACCTTCTAAAGAGCAGAATTTGACATTTAGCCGGATTGACTTTAAGTTTCCAAGATTTGAGGTAATGTGCGATGATGTTAACTGCTTCTTCTAATTTGTCTACGGCAAACTGTGGTTTTAAAGATTTTGTAAAAATAGCGGTGTCATCTGCATATTTCACAAGTTTTGAATTTAGTGGGACTGGCATATCATTAGTAAAGATATTAAAGAGAATTGGCCCCAAAACACTTCCCTGGGCGACGCCGCTTTTGATTATTTTTCTTGAGGATAAAGTGTTATTGATTTTGACATGAAAATTGCGATTTTTTAGATAACTTTGCATTAGTTTGATAAAATTTATAGGCAGATGAGCAAGGTGTAGCTTAAAGAGGAGTCCCTCATGCCACACCTTGTCAAATGCCTTTTCTAAATCTAGGAAACAGCTTGCAATAGTATTTTTTTTTTTTTGGAAAAAGAATCGGCAATAAATTCAGTAACATTGAGAAGTTGATGTACTGTGCTATGCTGTGGGCGAAAACCAAACTGTTCATTTTGAATTATCCCTCTATCTTCCAAGTGTCTCGTCAGCCGTTTCTGTAGAACTTGCTCAAAAACTTTGCTAAGACTTGGAAGCAGGCTAATTGGGCGATAAGAGTTAACATTTTTTGGATCTTTGCCAGGTTTAACAAAAGTAATGATATGTGCCATTTTCCACTGCTGCGGAAAATAGTTAAGCCTTATGCAGGCATTAATTATGTTGGTAATTAGGACATTATATCACTTGGGGAGAATTTTGAGCACTTTATTTGTTATCCCTTCGTAGCCGGGGGCCTTTCTATTTTTCAGATTTTTTATGATGTTTTGAATTTCAATGGGCGAGGTGTAACCAATATGCTGTCCATCTGTTCTATCAGGAAGGTGAATAATGAAATTAAAAACTTCCTCTTCTGTATCTTCATCTTGTGAGTTATTTCTCGTGAAGGTTTTTTCAAGATGTGTTGCAAGAACTTCTGCCATATCTTTTTCAGAATATGCGATTCCAGTATCGGTGTGCAACGGTCCAATGTTGTCGCTATGAGTTTTTCTGAGCGCTTTCCCAATACGCCACACTGTATCAGGGTTGAAGTCCATTGAGTCTAATAAATTATTCCAACTATCAGATCTGTATTCACGTAGAAGATTTTTAATATTCCTATTTTTCCTGTTAAGAATTCTTTTGATATTAGGATCAGCAGTACGGCGCCAAATTTTAGCGGTGCGATTTTTGTCCTTAATTTTGTCAATAATGTCATCCGGAAGTTTTTCTTTTTTATGTTCTTCATATTTAGTAGATTTGTCAAGAGCACTTTTTATACAATTTTTGACCTTAGTGATTTGATACTCAATGTCAGTAATATCAGCTAAAGCAGGATGCGCTGGTAGTTTTTCCAGAGAATGAATGAATTTATCCCAGTTTGCGATTTTTCTAAATGGAATATTTTTTTCAAAGCCGTAATAAGTAAATCTGACAGGGAGATGATCGGAAGTTAGCTGGTGTGAAACTTGTAGGAAGGGAATTTGTGCAATATTTTTTGTGATAACAATATCAAGAACTTCAGCGCTGCCAGTATGGCTGTATCTGGTGGGATCCGTTGGTCCAAAGATACTTAAATCATTTGTAAGGGCATAATTATGAAGGAAGTTCCCGTTTGAATTTGCACGTCGAGAGTTCCAGGAGTGATGCTTCGCGTTTAAGTCTCCGGCTAGTATTGTGGGAAGCATAATGCCGCTAAAGATGCTCATGTCACTGTTGCTGATATTATGTCCCGGGGGATTATAAGCAGAAATAATCACAATAGGTTCATTAGTGCGAGAGTGAGCTATGATGGCAGTAGTTTCAATATTACTAGAACTTGGGAGATTAAAATAGGTGGCCTACAAGTGTCTTCTGATGAGAATCAGGGTGCCACCACCCCTGTTATTTTCTCTGTCTTTTCTAAAGGTTCTATAACCTTGGATGTTAAATTTATCACTAGCTCGAAGATGTGTCTCGTTAATTAAGAAAATATCAATGTCGTGGCAATTAAGAAAGTTTATGATCTCAGTGTTCTTGCCGCGAACTCCGTTGGCATTAAAGAAGGCGAAATTTAAACTGCTGGAGGCAGTAAGTTGGATGCTTGCATAGTTATTTACAATATTAACACTCATAATTTAAATTTGCTAAAAGTTCAAAGGCTTCCCACCCTATTTGGAGCTTTTCCATTATTGACTTGGCTTTAAAAAAGCGTTCAAATAGCGCTTTGCCTTGAGTAAATAGATTTTTGATCCATTTCAGGAAATCCGGGGCGGAGGGAGCCTAATTGTTCTCTTTCGTGAGCTTCATTCTGGTTGGCTGATGAGGGACTGGCTTCATTAACATTTTCGTTAGTGTTTCTCCTACTCGGTAATGGGGGGAAGTTCTCCAAGTTGTTTTCTGGAGGATTTGTTCTTGTCTTTCTCCAGGCATCTCTTTGATTTTCTTTTTCAGCAATCTTACGTTTAATATTGTCAGGGTGCATTTCGCAACCCCTGTAGGAACTGACGTGGGGTCCCCCACAAAGGCAACACTTTCCTGGAAGATTTCTATCTTTTGTACAGCTAGTGGTGATATGGTTTAATCCGCACTTTAAGCATCTTGGTTTATGTTTGCAGTGGGAGCGACTATGTCCATATCTCTGACAGTTATGGCACTGTTTGTGTCCTGGGGTTGGTTGGAAAGAGGTAATTTTGACCGCAAGGTCCAAGATATGTGTTACCTGAGATATCTTTTTTCCTTCAACAGTCCGTGGGACTTCTACAAGGAAAGTTGGCAATTTGACAATTTCATTGTCAATCTTTTTGGTTATCTGTCTAACCGTTTTAACTGGAATTTTTAATTGTTGGAGTTCTTCTAATATTTCTTCAGGTTTAGTATGCACTAAAAGCTTCTTTATTACTACTCTAATGGGCTTATCCCTTGGTAGGGGAAAAGTGTGATAAGGTATTTCCTTATTATCCAAAAATTTTGTGACTGAGCGATAGTCATCGTCAGATTTGACTTTTATGTGGATGTCTCCACCTTTTTGTACGCACTCCATAGCTGTGGTAATTTTTTTAATTTCATCTCTAAGGGGCTTCCAAGACGTAACATCAGATATTATAATCGGCGGTACACGGTTTGCAGTTTTTCTAGGGGCTATGAATTCGCCTTCTTCTGATTGATCCATATCCTGAGGGTTTGTGTTGGGCGTTTGATTGACTTCCATGCTGTCATCTATTCTAAGGGTAGAATATCTATTTTTTATTGTTGTAACAGATGAGTTACTGCTGTCACTTAAAGTACGCTTGTGCGTTTTTTTGGGTTTAATCCAAGTTTCGCCCTGCTTAAGAGAGTTATTGTCTTGCACATTGACATTATTCATGTTTTGTTGGGTAAGAATCTGACCAATTCCTACAATCTCATCAATTTCCTTTGAAGATTTAACATTTTTTAATTGCCATTTACTGAAGAGTTTGGCTACCATAACCTGAAATAATTTTTCAACTTCTGGATCAACTATTTTTTGACCACTATCAATAAGATTTTTTTGGATTTGCAAATAGGTAGATATAGCATCTAATTCCTCTTCTGAACCACTTTCAATAAGATTTTCGATAACATTTTTATCATTAATTAAGTTTAAAGTCTGAATGTACTCTAAATTTGGATTCATTGCAACAGTCCAAAAAGCCTACCGTCCCTAACGGAAAGGCAAGTCCATCATGAAAACACTTGCAAAAATCAAAAACCAAACTAGAAAACTACTTACGCGCACGATCGATCAGGAACACTTCACCAAGCGACCAGCTCACAGTAACTCCAAAGCTTGAATTTTTACGCAGAAAGAAGCAATGAACAAGGAGCGCAGCGACTATTTACAATAGCAGAAAATGACGCCGAGCAGCATGAGCGATGCAACCTCTGCATGAGCGGTTTTATTTTCTTCGAAACGCATGTAAACTAATAATTGAACAAAGTTCATCCTATCAATACTTTCAACCAATTGCAACGCGGAATACTGTGTTTTATTTTTCGAATAAGTATATCGTTTATGAAATCTGCCATTTCATGAATTCGTCGACTTACTGTAACATTTGATAACGGAATATAATTAAGTTCATTAGCCGCTTTTTCGTTGAATAATGTTAAAACGGTATCTTTAGCTGCCGGTAATATAAAATTTTCTCCATAGTGTGAAGCATAGCTTACTAGGCAACTAACTTCCAAAACTTGAAGCACTTGAAGTAACAAAAACCTTCCATTACTTGTTTACTATTTTTGCACCACTCCTCTAAATTCCTCTTAAAATATTCTTCATATTTATTTTTAAAATTGGCATCCTTTTAAGAAACGATGGTTTTTATACTTGAGTCAGATAATCGTTCACCGCAAACAACACATTGAGGTGGAGGGTTCATTTCATCTCCATTCCAAGTAACCCCAAATGATAAACAACTTTCTTTATTGTGCAGGCAAGCCTCCACATTTATTCAACATCAAGTCTGTTCACTGCAACCGCGCAATGACAGAGGGAAATCGACGGCTACAACCGGTTTCTCCTTCCCCTGCTGCTGGGCTCCAAAGGTGTAGGACGGTTTTCTGGCCGTGCTCCCTCCCCCGGATGACGCTTGTATGCCATTTTGTTCTTTTTCGTTCCTGTTTTCACTGCCATGTCCTTATTGTTTGTAGAGTAATGCATTTCTCCTAGAAAATAGAAATTAGTACTGAGGATTCAACTAAAATTATCTAGATGCTGACTTCTGCAGTAAATTAATGATGTTCTACCACTTGAAATATCCTCGAAAGGACTTCATGTGCACGTGTTCCACTTTTCTGATGTTACGAATATTCGCCTTGTGTTTTTTCAAAAATATATTGGAATAACCAGTCAACTCAATCTCCTCCGTTATAAAATTTGACATTTTTTATCATGAAACTTTGTTCAAAGATGATGGACTGAGATTTACTTTGATTGGAATATTACGCATTTCTTGTACGAAAGGTTAGGTTTCAAAATGGTAGGACTGTTTCTTCCTGCCGCTGTATGATCACGATAGCCAATCTTCTGTCTGGCATATTTACTTAATTTATGCCGGTATTAATTCAAAATTTTATGATGTCAAGATATAATAAATATTACTTAATTCACATTATTTGAACTGTCATCCTTCGGGGGTAAGTTACTTTAATTTTATATTTCTTTCAGATCATACATTTCACTCTGCACGTCATCAAGTGTTTCTGGCTTATTGCGCAATCATATTTTTATTACATTTATATTTTATATAAACAAGGTTTCTTTTCTTTTCAACATTCTTAGGGCTGGTAGATTGCCCTGGATCCATCACATGTGAGTCACTGCTTTTCCGTTTAGCCAGTCCTAGCCATTTTTCTGTTTTGAAAATCTTGGTTTGTTTTATTATTTTTTCATAACTATTTAAATGCACAGTATATTAGGAGTTCTTTACAACCAAACGACGATATTCTCAAATGGCGTAGAAAAATAAGAAATACAAAGCAACAGGAAGGCAAAATACCTGCTGTGCTGTTAGAGACAGCAAATCTACGTAAAAAATTATTCTAATTGAAAACTAGAGCAATATGAGCCCTGAAATGGCGCTACATAAGGTGTAGACATGATAATAAATCGATCAACTCTGGACGAATTAATGAGATACTATTACCTTTTTATAGAAAACTATTCCCTGTAAAATAAAACATCCATTTCTATTACCTTTTTAAAAACATGACTTTTGACTATTTCGTTATGTCTATAGCTAAAAGAATATTTGTGAAAATAAAAACAGATTATTTTGGTAAAGTCTACGAGCAGCGGGTATTGACCTTGAACAAAGCTCAGATTACATAAATTTATGAATGTTAAAGAAAAACCTTAAACAGGATGTTGGGGTATTTAATTTTTGAATTTAATAGTTAAAAATACTCTGTTTCTTTGATGACGTATATACCAATTGAAATTAATTTATTATCTTCTTAAATAATATATATTGCATCTTACCCACATAGCACAAAAACATCCTTGGGATATCCCAAGGATGTTGCTCGCGGGATATGCGCACATCCTCAGGACATCCCGGAATATCCCGCGAACCTCCTCCCGAGTGCTTAATGTCACATCCCGGGATATCCTCAGGACATCCTAACCAAGTCCCATCGACAGCGTGCGGGATGTTATTAGGATATGAACTCCTACTTACTACATCCTAAGGACATCTCGGGATATCCCACAAACCTCCTAAGCACATCCCATTATATCCTAAAAACATCCTATCTATGTCCCATCGACAGCATATGGGATGTTATTAGGACTTAAAGTCCTACTTACTACATCCTCAGGACATCCCGCAATATCCCAATTACCTCCTAAACTCATCCTCCTGAGCGCTTAATGTCACATCCCAGTATATCCTTAGGACATCCTATCTACGTCCCACCGACAGCGTATGGGATGTTATCAGGATTTGAAACACTAGTTACAATATCCCTTTAACCTCTTAAATACATACTCTCAACTGCTTAGTGTCACATCCCAGTATATATACAGAGGAAAATTCCAGTGAAAGTATGTGAAGGTGTGATGATCTAAAACCTACTTTTTTTTACACATAGTCTCAAATCGTTCTCCTATGATTACTATGGAAAAATCAGAAATGTTGAAAATATTTATACAACTTATTTTGTTTTTAAATCTGAATTTGTGAATATATTAAAACTGAGCAAGGAAATTAAAATGAATTATTAATACAAAATATTAAAACTGAAAATTTTGCTTTTATTTTTAAGATATTAAAAATCTTTTGATCATTTTTAAACATCCAATAGCCCCCAAATTGAATTATTCATAATTAAATTATTTTACAAAATCAGTTTCTAATTTCAGTTAATTTGGTATTAAAAAGTGAATAATAAAATTACCCATTTAATAATCTTTACATAAATGAATCATCTTTCTTTAAAACATGTAAGGAATTTATAGTGTTTTGATGACACTGTTGGGAAATTGTTAAAAGGAAAAAATTGTATTTTTAAAACTAAATCAATTCCTAGCCTCAGAATAAATATGTTTTCGTAACATGAGAATGCTGCAGGCTTTTTTATATATTTAATATTTAGTTGTAAAAATTTGACATTATGTTAACAATTCTTTATATCATTCAAAAGGTAACTCAAGAAGCTCTTCTAAAATTCTTTCTGCTCACAAAATTAAAAAAAAAAATCTGAAAGGCCTCAGATTTTAGCAGTCACTCAAAGAGGCTAAAAGCTTATGAATGTATAGATTATCAATACAGATGGGGCAGTGGAAATAGCAAAACATTTTATAAGATACTGACACCAGAAAGTTATATATCTTCTATATATTTGAAAAATGAAGAAATATATCATGTAATTATGTAGAAATATTAAAATGTTTTCAATTAGATATATCATGAATTAAATGCATTTTAAATCAATCAGATTAAAAATTAAAAAAAGCATTGTTAAGAACTGTGTGCAATGCTTTTAAATAGCTTGGCTTGTTAGTCAATAATATATTAGATTTTAAAGGTAAATATGTTAAATTTTGCCAAATGGCAAAACTTGAATGAAAAGCGAAACAAGTTTACGACTGACGATATGAAGTCAAAAGTTCTGAAAATAATTTGCAATGGTTCATTGGTATTATTTTATGCAAAATTCAGTAAAATGAAATTTACCCGTTGAAATCAGCACCAAATTAAACTTTGTAAATTCTAGCGCATGTTAAAGGTTGTCTCATCCAGAATTTTATTACTAACCATTCATTTCAGAGCAAAATAAAACAGTAATTGCCATTTATATGACAATCAATATCAAAAATTTAAATCTGCATTTTACGCAACATAGAAAAACTTCAAAAAATCTACTGTTTACCATGTAATTAAGGCATTTTATTCTGCTATCAACTCTACCAATTATTAATTCTATTAAGTATATTCAGTTTACTTTTTCTGCTCAATATATGCAATGTAAAATTTTCCATAAATTTATTAATTCATTTTATTTTGAGGTGAGCTTTTATTCAACTCTCAATGTCAACGAAAATGTTTAGTTCATTTTTTATTCGGTCTCAAAAGAGAAATCAAAATACGTGGATTTATGTACGTGTATTTATGAATGAAAATACACGAGAAATCACAGTGAGAAAAGCACTGCTACCTTAAACTGTGATTATACGAGTATATAACAAATACAGTGAATTATAGTTAAAAAATAGTGAAAATATTTATATTTCTGAACTATTTCATATATAACATTTTCAGTTTCGCATATGTGGCAATTTAAGAACTTTTTTACGTATACCAATTTTTTGAAATATCTGCAAATTTTTGTATCTTCAAGGAAAGCTTATTCTTCCACCTTTAGTATATAAGTAATGATAATTTACCAGATAAAATTACTTAATGGGGAATACAGAAAAATATCTAACCACTTACCTTTGTGACTTCATCTGCAAAGAGACTAAAAAAGTAGTTCAGCTAAATCTGCTATAATAAATATTTATAATAATGCTAAATTATGCAATATCTATTAATATGACAAATTTTTGTAAAGCTATTTATTTGGATGAAAAATAAACACATTCAGAAATTTATGGCACTACATTATGATTAACAGAGGAAAAACACTTTTCAAAATTCAAAATAGTTTTTATTAATCCAATTTATCACATTTTATTTGAATTCATGAAAAACAATCTTATATCCATGTATTCTTATGTATATAAGAACTCTTGATAAATTGGATCTCTGTCATTGCCTTTCACAGCACCTAAAATAAAAAAAACACTCACAATTACTATATGTGAATATAATTCATAATTAAATTTAAACAAATGACTATTAGAATGCAAATTAAAGGAAGCATTTAAAATATTTTAACATTTAGTACCTATAAACAGAGTAGCAATTATTTGATTTTTCGATTACAGTAAAATAAACATGGGGGTGCCTTTTAAAATTTTTTATGTCAGAAAATAAACTCAAACCACCAGCTGAACATATGAGCAGTTTTATCAATCAGCCACTGGTAGGTAACCTGGATACCGAATCAACATATAAAGTTGCCGAGATAAAGAGAGAAACAAAATTATGATAATCACATCTTACCTATTCATAAAACTATTTTAAATTTAATGTGTAGGCAAGTCCAAAAAGAGTGAGAATGAATTTATTTTGCAACACAAAGTAAAGTCTTGCAGGAGCAAAAAAAACTTGTCTCATGAGATTGGCAAGTAAAAAATAATTAACTGCATCTGGTAACATTTATCTGACAACACATAAGTAATTGTTAGCTACGTGCAGAAAATAAAATCTGATCAGGAGCGTAGCTAGAGGGGAGCATCTGTCCCCGGGTGCAGAATCCAAGGGGCGCCAAACTGATGTTAGAACATTTTAGAATTAAATGTTTTCCATCCTTGGCAAGCAGTAGGGGGCGCGAAATCTTCAGTTGTCCCTGAGCGCTGAAAACCCTAGCTATGACTCTGAATCTGATCATGTTAATGCAATTTTAAACTTTTGAATTTAACCGCAGAAATTTACCAAAGAAGTACTTGTAGCAGTAGTAAATGAAGATGTGGCTAATCTTTACTGTATAGTACACCTTGGTTTCTGTCTGAAAAAAAATCGTAAAGTGGTATTGGTTGTTTGTGAAATGTGGAAGCCCATTGCATCAAATAAGTTTTTCGGTAACCCTAATGTTGATAATGTTGGCGAAAGTAGCCTTTGGGGAAAAAAAAAACTTTTTTTTGTCAATAAAAAAAAGTTATTTCTGCAAATATTGCCAACGTGCTGTGATAAATTTAGTTTTGGGCTACTTTTTTTAATAGTAAACCTTTTGTACGGTCCCAAGTTTTTGGTTCTTACCATTCTTTTCAATTGCTGTGTTTGGTTGCACGGAAGTGGTATGGTCTTGTATTTTGAACATGCTATTTATTATTTTGGTGTGGGTACCATCGTTTGAGTATGTCTGAGGTGACTAAGAGACGAAAAATTTAATTGAATTGCTTACCTGGAGGATGGTGGTGGGAAGCCTAAACATACGCATGTGAAAAAAAAGGTATGTTAAAAAAATGACGTTTCATTAATTTTTTTGTCTCTGTGTGTTAATTTTTGTTACAAGATTTGTTGTTTAATGTTTTTATGTTAGGAAATATGTATTTTTGGTAACTTATTCCTCTCTGTTTGTGTATTTTTGGTAGTCTGTGTGTTAAGACAGTGGCGATTTTTTTCTGGTAACTATGATATTTTTAACTTTTTGATTTTCTTAAAGTGAAAATAGATCAATGTGTACATGGACAAAGTTAAGGCAGTGCACAATGCCCAGTTTGTGCAGTTCTCTGTTTTAATAGGTCGATGTGAACATGGACACAGAGTTTGTGTATGTCTTTGACTTCTTATTTTGGTTTTGTGTAGTGGCCACCTTGAAATTGGTGCCAATCCTCTCAGGTGACGATCTTGATATAAAAAAAAGAAACGATTCGCCAAGGGTTACAGTAGAGTAAATTTTTACCAAAGATGTTCTACCATAATCACCATTTCAGTGGTTTAAACACTAGTGGAGCAGTATGCAGAGATGAAGATTTGAGTTTTGTTTACACAGCATGATGGTTTAGGCACTCCAGCCATTACAGTGAACAAAATTATAATAAACATAGCCACAATAATTGTCTATAAATATTGATGTATAACACTGCATTAACTAATATATTTCTTATGCTAGTATATACAGAATCCTTAATCGAAGGGAAAATCAGAAGACTGTGTATGCATTTTCCTTTAACTGAAACATGGATTCGACCATACAAATCTCAGTCTTACGGGACATGCCACACTATGCAGATAGACAGTAAAAAGTGCTTGTGTTGTTTTTATTTGTTAGAGGTATGAAATAAATATACTTCTAGATTTTAATTTTTTCTTTTCTTGTTTTACATTTGGATTACCTATCAAAAGTAAGGAATTTTGATATTATTACAATATCGGAGTTAAAATAACAATTATCGGACATGTTAAAGTAATGAAAATTTTAAATTAGGTTAAAAAGTAACCCTTAATGTGGCATATTTTTGAATTAAACTCTATCGACATTAAAAACAACAAAACGTCCCTCTTTATTAAAGACTTTAATTAACTAATTTTAAACACGGAGCTATGAATGAATTTTTTTCCTTGCATGTTATAATAACTGAAACAAAATTACTCTGATACAGTCAAAATTCCTAAATGCAAGTACATAAAATTTACTTTAGCAATTTAAAGAGATGAGACACACTGAACACATGAATAAATTTCTATCAAAGAATAATTTATTAAATTTGGCCCATTCCATAGTAAACTTTAACCATTAGATTACATTATTACACCATGTTATCAGTTTGAAAAGCAAGTCATATGCCAGATCTTGGATGTAAAAAAAATGCACAAAATAATATACAGATTATTGAAAAATGATGTATACCAATGTTTATAGATATGATTAAATGTAACAGAAAATTTACTGTCACAACCACATTTTTAAGTGAAATGTATTATTTTAACATTTTACAATATTTAAGGTATGGCATTAAATGCAACATTATGTGCCTGGATATAAGTTAGTAAATTAAAAAAAAAATAATAATAATCAAAGAATGAATGTCATGAAAAATTTCAAAAACAAGCAGAATTTAATTTAGACGACCTTTAGACACTTATGATAAATAAATTTGAGGATTCTTCACCCAAAATTAAATTATAATTAACTAAAACCAGTTTGACTGACCTTCTACAAAATCCTTCAGCTGCAATTTTTTCTAGCTTGAAAACCAAATTCTTCTCCACATGGTAATAACATCTTAACCAGTTGAAATTCCTGCAGAAAGTTTGATAACACAGTAATACAATTAATAGAATAGAAAAATCAACACAAAAGTATAGAACATCATTTAAACTTAACATTATTACAAATTTTGGTGCTTTCTGACTATCTGCAAAGCTGTGAAAATTGGCAAAATGGTTAGTTTATGGTTCATATCTACTGCTCTGTTTACAAGTAGTAATTCAAATAAGCACTTTATAAGAAACAAGAAATTTTAGGATGCACACACACAAAAATATATACATTGGTCAATATTCACATATTTTTCATCCAATGGAATACTATTCAGAAATAAAGATTAAATATAAAGCATGTAAATACATGTGTGTGGTATGCACATTCATAGTTTGCTATTATCGTGTGCATACTCTTGCTGTTTTAGCATAAGTTGAAGCTGTGAGGGCAGATGATAAGAAAGTATTAGAATTTTTCATGTATAAGAAAAGATTGCCCTGACAATAGTATCTCAATTGTTTAGCACTGACATTTACATAGCACATTAGAAATATATAGTAATATATGTATAATAAAAAGATAATTGCATATTATTAATTAATTTTTTAAATGCCAAACTTTAACAATTCTTTCACATATAATTAAACAGAATTCTTTCACATGAACATCTAAAATCCATTCTTAACTAAAGAATAAATAATAAAACCGTGTAAATTTCTTATCAAGCCCATCATTTCCGAAATGTCTACTTCTGAAAGTTCCCAGCATTTCTCAATATATTATTAAATTACTAAACTAAGCATCAATGATCGTCATGTTCGCTAATGTGGCAATATCTTTCACACTTCTTTGTTACCACAAGTAACAAGTAGGCTTCAATAAATCTTTAACTGTTACATGCTACTTTTGTCTAAAATTTGTACAAATAAATAAATTAAATGAGCTCTTTATAATATGCTCAAAGAAGTAATTTTGTATGAAAATTTGTATGTTATATATTGGCCTGATTAATGATTCAGGAAATAATTCGGGTTTTCAAAGTGCTTCCAATAATTAAAATTTCAGCTTGTGTCAAAATAAAATCTATAACACAAAGATAAGCAAATTTCCTTATGAACAATGCATTTTAACATTATTCAATCACTGGCAATCACACAGTACTGATTGCTTCAATAAACATTACTGTAACTGTGTTATTTAAAAGACTGTAATGTTTTAATTATTTCTTTAATTAAAACATTACAGTCTTTTCCTCCTTCTAACACCAAAAGAAAACCCAGATAAGAAATATAAAAATATCAGTAAAAATAAATTATATTATTGAATGACACTTTACATTAATTACACTTATGCATATATTATTTTATTATAAATTATTTCAAAATCAAAGAAGAGAAGGGGGAGAAACTTTAATATTGACATTTCTAAAATGATATAAACATTAATCATTTAGTACAGTTTGTTATTTCAGGCAAAAAGAATTCACTTTTCTGGATAGCATTTATATTTCCATCTCACTTTCAATGAAACATTAAGAGAAATGCATATAATTTAAACACCAATTTATTTTATTTATCAGACAGATTATGTCAACTCGAAAAAACCTATCAGTAAAATTCGGTAGTAATAATTCTGAATGTTAGGCAACTTGCAAGATTCAACAAAAATTATCAATACTTTTATTATAATGACAATACTACAGTAACATGAACATAAAATTAAACTGCATATAACTATAAAATAAGCCAGCATATAATAATGGTGCATTGGTTTCTAAAACAATGGACTCGATGAAAAAATACATGTATTATGGTAGCTATTCATATTCTTCAGCTTTTCTAATATTCTCATGTTCACTTTACATAACTAAAGTATCTAAAATACAATAAAAATGCAAACAATATTTATGAGAAAATGTTAAAAGCAATCATAAGCATTTGATTGAATGACCATATTTTGTCTTCCTGCAAGTCGAATCTTAAAATGATATGCAGTTTGAAAAATGCTTAATCCTTTTATAAAATATTCAAAAAAGATTAAAAAAAGGTACTGTTCTGTTATCAGGACCGGGTTCAGAATTGTATTTATGTATGCTTGTATATTTGTATGTTTGTGTGTCTACATATACACATCTATGCACATACTTACGAACACAGGTTCATACATTTCCGATTCTGGTCCCAATAACAGAACAATACCCCCAAAAAAACTTGAATTACAAACTAGATTAAGATAATGTTTCAACCATACATATTTTGGACAAAACAATGCAAACTCTTATTTTAATACAATTGTTCAAACTATTTAACATAAATTTATTGCTGCAATAAAATAATAAGCAATCTGATCACACATATTATTTTGAAACTGAATGCATAAACTAGACTAAAAAAAATTCAGTCATAAACATTTGGATAGCAGGGCAAATTAGATATTTGAAAAGACAGCCAGCCATTGAGATACACTAATTCACGACAGAATGGTAACAATTCATAAAGCTGTGAAACATTTAACAGTCAAAATGACATAAATAACATAAATTCGAAAAGCAAAAAAAGTAAACATACAAGTATTGCAACTGAACTTACCTTTCATGCAACAAAAAATATCCATACAAGTTAACCTCATGGCGCAGCCATTTTGGATTTCGTTTCAAATCAGACAGATGTTTTGATCAGATGTTTTCAAATCAGACAGATTTGCGGAAGAATACGAGGAACTAGTAGTTTGCCGGATACAATGTGCAATGACGCGAAAGAATATAGTTCTGTAGAAGTTCTTACATTATTCCGTAATAAACAGTACTATTTCCTAATTTTTAGTTATCTAATTAATTAATTAATAGGGAAATAGTTAAATAATGCCGAATTCATTTTTAATGAAATGTAAAATTTTGCATGTATGGGACGACCACGTTCCGTCCAATATTTCTGAGAATATAAACAAATTTTGGAATCTGAGAGTATCAGTAAATAAATATATAGAATATCGCCTCTCAAACGACCACTTCTGAAAGTGACCAATAGTTCTGAGATTATAAATAAATATTGATATTAAGCATTATTTCTATAAGACGACCATCTCTATATAAGACCAAAGTTTCTAGAATCTTGGATAGTCATCAGAGATGTATCTTTACTGCGAAATTATCGCACGACTGCAATTCAATATCAGTAACAGATCGCGCGATTGAAAAACATTTTCTGTCCTGTACTTAGAGGAAAAAAATTTTCCTTATGAAGTATTTCTCCCGCTTTCCTAGCGTGCCTTCGTGGTGTAATAGTTCTGCACGCTGGGCCGGTATTTCAGAGGTCCGTGGTTCGATTCACGGCGAAGGCGGTTGCTAATTTTTCATCTCTACGGCTTCCCAAAAAAATCCTAATGTCTCTACAGTGGCGCCCGAACTAAAAAGGTGTTGGATGAGGTACATCCCCACCCAGGATTTAGTGATCGGATCCCCTTAAAAAAAAGTCGGCCTTTAAAAATAGACGTAATATAAAGTATTTCTCCCGCTTTCTAGCGTGTCTTCGGCCCACCAGCGGCCGAGCGGTAAAGTCGCTGAACCCTGGTAGTGCGATCCGAGGTTCGAATCCCGCGAACGGGCTGGCTGCATGGGTGTTTTCGTGGTTTTCCCCACGTGTAACGTGTATACGAGCCAGTTTCCCTTAGAAAGTCCTCCACGAAGACATTCCTTCCCTTAGGCAGATAGCCCTAGTGTGCTTTGCCATAATTAAATACACCACCACCACACCTAGCGTGTCTTCGTGGTGTAGTGGTTCTGCACACTGGGCCGGTATTCCAGAGGTCCGTTCTTCGATTCCCGGCGAAAGCAGTTGCTAATTTTTCATGTTTCCTGCTTCCAAAAAAATACCTAATGTCTCCATACCCAAATTTAAAAAAAAAATCGTTTCCGTAATTAAATATATCTATATCTAATTTTACCTATATTTGTAGTAGGGTTTGTAATCTGTAAGTAATTATACATGTAATTTATACATTTTTTATAAAAAAAAAATATATGTTATTTAGAATTTTGCAAATATTCTAGAAAATGCTAATCCATTGAAAAAAATCTTTTCCATGACTAAATAAATTTTTAAAAATGTCAGAAAAAATAGCAGTTAAAATTAATAACAAAATAACAAGAATAAATCATCAATCATATCAATATTTTTAATGTACAGCATTTAGAAACAACTTAGTAAAATACATATGAAAAATAAAATAATGTGCAAGTTTCAGATGTGCAATGTCAAAAAATTAAAACTGGTAAATTTGAGAACAAATATCCTCAAAATGTTTGACAACGAAAGTCCTCCGGACAATGCAGAATGAATGTCCTCAGGATGTGAAATTGGTGAACTCCTCAGGACATCTGAAAGTCAACATCTTCAGGACATCCTGTCATATCCCGGGACATAGCGACTTAAATAAGACATCCTCAGGATGTTAAATTACGATCTCCTCAGGACATCTGAGAATCAACATCCTTAGGACATCCTAAGTATGTCCCGGGATATTGCGACTTAAATAGGACATCCTGAGGATGTTTTGTGCTATGGGGGTACATGTTTGCTAGGGATTGAAAGAAATATTTATGAAGATTTTCACAAAACGTAAAGCTTAGGAAGACCTAGTCAGTCAGGTACAGTTTAATTATTTAAACAAATAACTTGAAATGCATGCAACTGGAACGTAGGGTTTATACTTTAAACAACACACTAAGCCACTAACGTTTTTAACAATCTTTAATAATACACTACCCACCATTCAAAAATCTTAAAAAAAAAAAAAACCTGCAGTATTATAGAACAATGTTAACAAAGTCTAAACGTTAATGTAATAAAACATGTACAAATCAGTCAAAAACGTGAAACCGTGGTCCAGTCTCCAAATTCATAGAGTCTGATTGGAAGTGAAAACGCTCTAAAATATGCATGTCAAAAAGCAAGAAGATGCCTGAACTAACCTTGTAAGATTCTAACCTGCGTACGTTTTAGTTACAGTTGAAGAATCTTAGGAACTGGTAAGCGAATAATTGCTTGAGTTCGTGAGACAGAAAATGAAACTTCGGAAGGATTAAATATCCTTTATTATTCCAAATTAAATTCACAGAACTCTTTCTTGGAGTTTTACAATAAAGCCTGCACACGGGTTTGAACTCAGGAACTAAGAAATCAAACTAAACTTATCTTAACTAAAACGATATAGACTAAGCTATCAAGATTCTAACAGAGTTGGCCCCTTAACGCTAAACATGCGACATACGATGGGGGACGTGGGCATGCGACATGCGACGGAGGACGTGGGCACCATCCCTCTGCCAATTGGTTAATTGGTATAGCGCCACGTCCACCTTTATCTAGAGTTTGGGCAGAATAATTAGTTCCAATACAGGGCTAAACAAGGGCATAATTATACATTTGGATGCACATTTTACAGAGTTTGTGAACACAGGTTACATTGAAATTTAAGTACATTTGGTTACATTTTACATACATTATATACAAATTTAAGATATTTATATCATATACACTGCTTTCGTATGCATTTACTTATTAGGTTCATTAAATGGTGCTATTTACATTTATACTGCATTTACCTTTTACATTACACTACCTTCACGTCTAAAAATAAACACTTATAGAGGGTACATGCTATGCACATTATTTACTGATTGCCTATGTGCACCACCTTTACAGATTCATTACTTGTGTTGTTTACATTAATATTACATTTGCATTACATTGAAATTATGTTGCTTTCATAATTAAGACATTTAACAGACATTTACAAAACATATACACTGCTTTAGTATGCATTTACTTATTAAGTTCATTAAATGGTGCTATTTACATTTATATTGCATTTGCCTTATGATACATTTACATTGCATTACCTTCACGTCTAAAAAAAGGAAAAAACACTTATAGAGGGCACATGCTATGCACATTGTTTACTGATTGTCTATGTGCACATGTGCACCACCTTTACAGAATCATTACATGGTGTTGTTTACATTAATATTACATTTGCATTACATAGAAATTATGTTACTTTCATAATTAAGACATTTATTACACATACACAGCTTTCATAGGCATTTACTTATTCAGCTCATTAAGTGGTGTTATTTACACTTATATTGCATTTATCTTATGATACATTTACTTTGCATTATCTCCACATCTAGAACATAAAAACTTAAAGAGGGTACATGCTGTGCACATTGTTTACTGGTGCTCTATGTGCACCACCTTCACAATTTCTTTCATTACTTGGTGTTGTTTGTATTTATATTACATTTGTGTTACATTGAAATTGTGTTACTTTCATAATTAAGACTTTTGTAACATATACACAGCTTTCGTATGCATTTACTTATTATGTTCATTAAATGGTGCTATTTGCATTTATATTGCATTTACCTTATGATACATTTACATTGCATTATCTTCACGTCTGAAACATAAACACTTAAGGAGTGCACATGCTATTCACATTTTTTACTAATTCTCTATGTGCATTAATATTATAATACATATTGTGCACATTATTATTACTTTTGCGTTACACTGAATTTATGTTACCTTCATAATTAAGACACTTATAAGATATACACTGCTTTCGTATGCATTTACTTATTAAGTTCATAATGCTTATTATGTTCAGTACTTATTAAGGTCATTATCCTATTTTACGTATTACAGTACATTGCATGGCGCAGCTTGCATTTTATTATATTTACTTTATATTACCATCGTACTCATGGTAAGGGGGACGTGGGCACCACCCCTCCACCGTAGGTTAATTGGTGTAGCACCACTTAACGCTAAACAACCTCGAAGCTATCAAGGGTACGGCCTAAAGTACGGCCGATCATAACAATAGCTTAAGAGAGAGTAACCTATAAAGACAGACGCGTGCTAGTCAGAATCACTGGTTCTGTCTCTCGAAGTCAATAGAGCTTCACAGTTAAATACGTACTTCTCTTCGTTTGCATTCAACCGCGATTCTAAAAATACGTTCTGGCCGGAAGTATAAGTTTGAAATTAAGAAAGGATAGGAAAGTAACTTTAAATCAAAATTTAATTGTTAGGTAAATTAACATAATCCTTACAACATTAACACAAATGTTTCAATGAAATGACCTTTAATCCTAAGCAGCCTAATTTCAATTGCTTTTTAAAGCAAGTTAGTGATGAATACTTAACAGCTGCAAGTTCATACAAATTTTATAGCACCAGCTGCTTTTCCGAGCGAAGTGCAATGTTAATAATTTGAAGAATGAGGTATGAAATTAAACTTTCGTTACACTGAAATGCATGAGTATTATTAAAGTATGTACACTGCTCAAAAAAAAAAAAAAAAAAAAAAAAAAAGGGGGTCAGTGCTATCTATATCTCCCGTTCTACTGGGCCGATTGATAAAATTCAAACTGCGTTCTTCATGTCTCGAAAGCGCGACTTAGGATATATATTAGATCTCTATATAGCACTATTCTAACATAGGTATTTTGACACAAAATCGGACGTTTTCTGAAATAACATACAAATTTTTCCCATATTTCGATTCTACGGCTCAAATTATGCCAGAATACCAAATTTTGTAAAAATCGTACGAGTAGTTTTTAAAATATTAGCTCTCAAAATTTTAGCTCCTCAATATTAATTGAATTTGGCAAATATTTATTAATATCTCTTTTTTTATTAAATTTTTTGATTTTTTCTCTCACATTTCGAAATTTAGGTTCATTCCAAATAAAATTTACCCATTTTTTGTGTTTTATTTTTTAAATTTATATTTTTAAATAATTTTTATAAATTTTTTGAAAAAAATTTTGAATTATAACCTATAAAATTTTTACCATCATCATAAAGTAGGTGTATTTTTAAGCATATCTGCAAAAAATTAGACTTTTTTATTCAAAATTTTCTAAGATATACACGAATTTACATATTTTCGCGTTTTGAAATTTGGCATCTTTTTTTTTAGCGATAATAACGCCAAATGTGGTCTATGGATTTTTGTTACACTGAATTGCCACAGCTATTTTTAACCTTAAATTTCAAGTCAAATTTTACGAAAAATTAATTATATGAAATATTTTCCCACAATAAGGCGTAATAAATATTTATTAATACTATATGAAAATCTATTTTTATAAAATTATAGATGATATTATTCAAATTTTTAACAATTTTTTTAAATTTCTCTCTTTCTTCCTTTTTTTTTTTTTTAATAAGAGTACATTTTTCTAAGAGTATATTTTTACCTTCGGCGTTTTATCGTCTGTTACTTTACTTCGTTTAAATCGAATTGTCTAAAACTGAGAATTTTCTTTTAATGTTTATTTGGATTTCATGAAAATATTTTATGACATTAACTGCATAATTTTTTTCTAAACAAACTGTTGCTTTTGAAGTGCCTGAAAGAGCGGCAGATACTATCATCCATATTTTTAAAGCACAGTATATTTTTATAGAAACATAAGATTTTGAATAATTATTTATATAAGTCAAATTATGATATAAACATACAACCCTCTAGAGACTGAATTAGTGGAAGTTCAATGGTTATGTAGAAATGATCTGAAGCTACTTAATGGCTGGTTAAGTCAGCAGCTTCTGTGGACAAGTAAGAATAATTATATAAACGACACACAACATTCTGTATTCAATTAACAACGAGGATACGATGTTTATTAAATGAATTTAAGAAGTTTTAACACATAAAATATCAACTCATTTTTTATCCTAAAATATATTTTTGTGCTTAGCGTATTTTCATTATATCCTTAAAATTCTAATTTAGAATGTAATTGTCAAGAACTGAATCCTAATCATCAGTAATATAATAAGTAATTATTACGGTTATTAATAAATCCTTCTTATAAGGTAATTACCAATATTTCAAAAAACTTTCTGTCTGAATGCAAATATTTTTCTATGCAAATTTTTTTATTTTATATTAATCAAGATTGCACACGATATTATTTATTTGCACTTCAATTTTTACCGTCAGCTCTAGTAGAAGTTACAAACCAATTATATTAATTAAGGATTGAATTGGATTATTTAATTATGGCAAAGCACACGAGGGCTATCTGCCTAAAGGGAGGGATGCCTTCGTGGAGGACGTTCTAAGGTAAACTGGCTCGTATAGACGTTACACATGGGGAAAACCACTAAAATGCCCATGCAGCCAGCCCGTTCGCGGGATTCGAACTTCCGACCGAACTATCAGTGCTCAGCGTCTTTACCGCTTGGCCGCTGGTGGACTATTTAATTAAGGAATGACCATCTAAATTTAGAAACAGCGTACCGTAACAGCAATTCAATTATTGGTGCCGTATCTTTCATGTTACTCCCGATTGGCAAGCTACATGATTTTTAATGAGTATTCGGGTTTTGTTAGTAACTTCATTTGGAAATCGCGCTTAAACTAAGTTAGTTGGTTATTTTAACATAGAAAGAACATGGGAGCTATTTGGTTAAGATGCTTTCATAGAGAACCTTTGTAAAGAGAACCTAGAAAACTACGAAAACCAACCATGCACCCTGGGTTAGACTTCGCAACAAACAATTAGTATTTAACAATCTTCAAATGCTAGGCAACTGGTGAGGCTCCAATTAAATCTCCAATTCGGATTTTCCAGTTTTATTTGTAAATATTTAAAATCCAATCCAATTTTATTTGTAAATATTTAAAATATTGGTGTATACTTAGACACAAAAACCAGAATTTAAGTTTTGTTAACTCGTTAGTAAACTACCAAGCCGTAGTGCAAATGAATATTCAATTTCTTTTGCAATAATTATATTCACTTAATATTCTTGGAATATGAGCTAAAGAAGGAACGTTCTCGGAAGATTAAAGAAGTGTTTAAATCCAGTGATATAAGGTTTGTCTTACAAGCTCAGGATCAAAACGATTCTGCAATTGCCCCAGTAGTTGACTTGTAAATGGCTGTGAATTAAGCAGATGACTTTTAATCTTACGTTTTCAGTCAGACAACGTATTCCAAATGTTTTGTATTGCATGATAATGCATCTTTTCATTATTCAATAACCAGTCGGAGAACCGCTTGTGTTCCGAAAATAAGTATGTGTACTCGATCGTCCTGCATGTTTTTCAAATTTGTCTTCTTGTGATTTTTTTTCTTTCACAAAAACTAAAGTTGCCTCTCAAAGGAAAGTTTTTTGTTATTGAAGAGACAAAAGGAGTATGACATCTACTTTTAGAGGCATGTCAAAAACAGATCTCTACAAGGCTTCTCTTCCATTACATGTTGTGCAGTCAGACAAAAAGTTGCATCAGCGTAAATTCTACAATCTATTTTTATTACACTCTGATTACTTTACTAACATATAGTGAATATATACTAAATCTTTTACTTCAGCTTAAGTAATTCGGAATTTTGACGGAATTGTTGTCGGAACTAGGACTTAGAAGATAAGTCAAATTAAATATTTCGATAACCCAATATTTATTGGGTTATCGAATTATTATTGGGTTATTGGGTTATTTATTATTTAAATCCAACCTTGAATTTTCAAGGTTGAATTTCAATATTTTATTTTCGAAGGGAGGGGAATTTTTTTCAGTTTTGGTCGATTATCCTAAGTATATTTGCTTCCATTCTTTATTTTTCCATAAAAGCGAAAAATTTACGCATGGTATACATATAACGCATAGCTTTAAATTAAAATTTAATAATTTACAGAGTGGTTATAATTAAAGTTCCACATTGAAACGGTCATAAAGGTGTAGTGGGAAATTCGTCCGTGAAAACCACGAATTAGCGATTAGAAAATGTGAGATCCCAAATCACTCGCACAAGTGCGTACAATCTGGAAATCGTTTTCTTACAGATCGTTAATTTGTAATTTTTGAAGCCTGAATTCGGCCCTAAAACATGAAGATACTGATTCAAAACGCTTTTAATCGATTTGGGCCAAAGAAATCCCTCATGTTATCTATCTAGTTCCATTGCATTCTCCTATTGCATTCGATTGCATAGCAGTCATTCCACACCGTTTAGTGTTCAATGACAGCTAGTTTCATAACTGAACCATTTTTCTCTGAAGAGCAGTCGACAGCTGGACCACTGTGATTGCAGCTCACTTAGAGTCAATGTTAAAATGTTTCGTGATACATGAACTGCAGTTAACGTGGCATTTTAGATACTACTATTTTTATTCAGTGCTGGGCCCCACCTCACGTGTATCGCACAGTTACTTAGGCAACATTTCACGAATGAACGTCTTATAGGCCAACACTTCCCCTCTTCCCAACAGTTCTCAACCTCTGTGACTTTTAGCTATGGGGTTTTCTCAAAAGCACTGTTTATGGTGATAATCTAAACAGTTTGGCAGAAATGAAAAATGTGATACACTGACATGTCCGTAACATTCCTCCTGATATGCTAAGAGCTGCTCTTGAGAATGCAGTAACAGGATTTAACTTGCTTTCGGAAAATGCTGGACGCTACATTGAACATACTTTGTAACACGTTTCGGAAAATATTAAACACATTTTAAACAGATGTTTTCGTGTCTTATTTCGTTTATCAACCTTGTATACAGCGCCATTTTTCCCCTGGTGCTGAGTTTTTGAACTCTTTTTTTTTTTTTTTCGCGGAAAATAAATTCCCATAACCTCCTTTACACGATTCCCAAGTTTGATAACATTTGGTACGGTAATTTTCCTTTTATGACCATTTCAAATTGGAACTTTAATTATAACCACCATGTAAATTAAACTTTAAAAATTTGACAGTTTGGTTCAAATCCCAGCATTAAAAAAATATATATAAATATAATCTTTTATATTAATCCTCTTAGAAAGAATGTTTTAAGAAGCTAATTTTTCTCTCGCGTTATAGATTGTATAAAAAATGATCTTTAATATGATTTAGATTGTTTCAGCCGATATAAGAATCGGGTTACTCGGTGGTACAGAATAAACCCTGCTGGACTATTTTATTTCTTTGTCATTTAGCAAAAATCTTTTAATTAAAATATTTATCCTTTGGACTTCGCTTTAAACTTTATTTATAGTTAAAATGACTAGAAAATGAAAAGCTGTCTTCAGCTGAAACGCAATTCATGTAATTGATATTTAAAAAAATTGACAAGAATGCAAAATTTATGGAAGTCTAGCAATCGAAAAATCTTAATTTTCTTGTGTGTGCACTGAAAATAACTGTAGAAGGAAAGAAGAAAATTAGGGAGAAAAGTAAGCAAAAATTTGCAGGGAAATTTTGCTGTCAGGCATACCAAGATGTTTCAAAAAGTTGGACTCTTTTGAATATACTTTCAGGATATTTCAAAGAATTTATGTGTTCAAAGAAAAAACACTTGGACGTGTACACCAGCAAATACCATCAATTGAGCTTGTGGTTAACAGAAAAGACAAAAACGATATCATTGCAGATTAAAGTGAAGAGCGACTGGTTTTAGACTATATGGTTGTATAAATTTAAATTACGTTATAGAACATCATATCGTATCATAAATGGAGAATCCCATGATTTTCTCATTCGAATTATTTGAAGATTCAGGAGTTTATCCAGTAATGTATGTGGATGTCTCCTAAAAATGTCTTTTTTTTCCTCCTGATGAAACAGCGACCGAGCGGTAAAGTCGTTGAACGCTGGTAATTCTGTCCGAGGTCCGAATCCCGTGAACGGGCTGGCTGCATGGGTATTTTCGTGGTTTTCCCCATGTGTAACGTGCATGCGAGCCAGGTTCCCTTAGAAAGTCCTGCACGAAGGCATCCCTTCCCTTAGGCAGATAGCCCTAGTGTGCTTTGTCATAATTAAATAAACCAAAACCTCTTGATGAAACCAGTCTTTCCTTTCATCTCATACCTTCAAAATGTTTAGCCTCTAAAGACTGATAAAGGCTCTGACCAAATATTGATGAAATGGATTGAATTGGATTATTAAGTTACGTCAAAGCAGGGGTATCTGCCTAAAAGGAAGGATGCCTTTGTGAAGAACTTTTTAAGGGAAACCAGCTGGCATACACGGTACACATAAGAAAATACACGAAAACGCCCATGCAAACAGCCCGTTTACCGGGATTCGAACCCCGGAGCGAACTACCAGGTTTTAGCGACTTTACCGCTCGGCCGTTTGTGGGCCTTTATGAAATGGAAGGAAACAACTTTATTTAAAATGACTGGCAGAAATATCAAGATATTTCGAAAATTTGGATGCTTTTTAATATACTTGCGGAATGCCTAAAGAAAAAGAGCAAGAATAAAGTAGAATGCCTGAAGAAAAAGAGAAGAAAAAATAAATTTTTGGGTAAAATTTAGTATTTGTAATTTTTTTTTTAATTTAAAACCTTTTAATCTTATGATATTTGGTTCTTACGTTTTCAAAAATAAAATATTTGACTAAAATATGAATAACATTTAAGCCAAATGTAGGATAAAATTGTGTAAAGCAATGGGCAGAACGATAAAACTGTTTAAAGCAGTGTATGCAAGTCATCCTAAGTTAAAATGTCACAATCCCAAGTTAAATGTCTCTCTTATTTATATATATATCTTTTCCGAACGGAACATTGAAATGCGTGTTAACTGTGCTTTACTGTATTTTCTCTTTTAATATATGCAGTTTTCAAAGGCATCGTAGTCTGGGTTACAAAGTATTCCTCCGAAAGAAACGCAATTCAAATAAATAAAATCACATTCTGGAAAATTTATATTAATAAATATATTAAAAGTGCTCAATTCGAAGGAATAAATAGAAAATTTTAAAACAGTTATCTGAAGAGACAATGCAACACAAACAATTAAAATAAAAGTATAAGAATTTAAAAATTACCTAAAATAATAACTATGACAAAAAATATATATAAAGAAAAGTATTTGAAAAAAAAAATAAACGCTGCACCTTTATTTAAGCAGTTCGAATAGGTAAATAGAAAATT
Source organism: Stegodyphus dumicola (assembly GCF_044657685.1). Taxonomy (NCBI): domain Eukaryota; kingdom Metazoa; phylum Arthropoda; class Arachnida; order Araneae; family Eresidae; genus Stegodyphus; species Stegodyphus dumicola. The sequence continues at coordinate 183,180,921 of NC_140768.1, forward strand.
TTAAAACAGTTATTCGAAAAAAACCATGCAACTTAAACAATTAAAATGAAATTCGAAAACGAAAAAAAAAAAATACTTAAAATAATAAGTTTTAATTAAAAATATAATATAAAGAATAGTATTTGGAAAAAAAGAACGATGGTGACTTTTTTTCCTCTCACGGGAAAGGAAACTAGGTTGCCATATATTAAGAAGTTCGCCAAGTGAACTATTCTTGACGCAAACTGACAAAAATGTGCCAACATAAATTTGTGAATTTCTCCGTAAATTTCGCTCCAAGATTTACAAAATTTCATATTTAGGCGTAATTTGAGTCGTAGAATCCAAGTATGTAAAACAATTGGCATGTTATTTCAGAAAGAGTCCGATTTTATGTCAAAATACCTATGTTAGAATAGTGCTATATATAAATCTAATATAATTCCTATGTCGCGCTTTCGAGACATGAAGAACGCAATTTGAATTTTGTCAATCGGCCCAGTAGATCGGGAGATATAGGACTGTCCCATTTTTTTTGAGCAGTGTACATACGTATTTAACAGAGAAATTTGAAAACCATTTTTAGCTGCCTCAATGAAATAAAGTAAGCTGCAACAAAATAAAAAGAAAAATACAGTTTTCATAGCTCAGTAAAAAAATTATGTACAAAATTAAAATCACAGATCATTTTACATATAATTTAAAAATCAAAATCATATCATGTATGCTTTATATTGAGGCATTTTCTCCATACTCCTGTGACATATGTATGCATTTTTTTATAAAATTATAAAACAAAAACTTACGACTTTTCAACTGATACTTTTTTAACGTATCCCTAAAATTATACTTTATTTGGTGAATAAACTATAATTTTGAATTTATCACGGTTTTAAATCGATAAAGATTAAACGTTAACAAATAACTGTCCATTTTAATGGTGAGCGCGATTTTCATTCAAAGAGACTCCTCTGCGTTTGGAAACTCCCCGTTCAGGTAATGTATTTGCTATATCAAAACCGCTTTATATAGAGATAAGGAAATTAAAGATATTGCAGTTCACTGCGTTCTCTTTGCATGTTTACTTCAAATCACAAGAAGGATATTTACCTAAAATAGGGACGATTTCGTGGAGGACTTTTTGGGGGTACCTGGCATGTCTAAGGAAGCTCTAAAACAGCCATAACCACTGCCTTCTTTGCTGATTATTGTACCACCAATTTTGTGTCAAGAGGTTTCAGACATTCAGCTGTTTTGTTAAACCTTTTGTGCATTTTTTTTTTTTTTTTTTTTGAAAACATGGTCAGCTTATTAATTCCCTGATTTGAAAGATCTCGATATCCTCGTAAGGAAATGGTGATTTTTAGATGCCATAACTCTATGTTTTAGGCACCCTTTGTATAAAAAAAACTTATATTTATTGAGGACGCAATATTACAACACACCGCAATATCCCAAGCCACGTCTTACCTAGCAGCATTGTAATAGAGAAGTATCACGATTTCGTCTCATCCTGGCAAGAAATGGAAAGGAATGTTAACTTAATCGTCTCGGCCTTTACGAGGCACGGAAAGAAGTGGAAGTAAGTCTCACGGCATTTACTCTTCATTACAGAAACAAGGCGTGGAGATAATGCCACCTCAAGTAGGCATGGACATACATCAAAGAGACGTGAAGAGCACCATCAAGAATTGCCACACGCCGCGGCGGCAGCCTGGGCGGTGGGGGTGGCAAGAGGATCCGTTCGGCACCTGTCTACTTCCGCATTCGTGCAACGTGGTGAGGGTGCTCCGAGGTGGGAGGGAGTGGAGACCGGACAAGAGCCCTAAATGATGCGGTTCACGCATGGACGGGCGGTGGCGGCCGCATTTGCATGGGTTTGCGTTTCAATTATGCGGGGGTATCGATCTGCGGCCTATCCCGATCGGTTAGTTAATTAATGGAGCAAGCACCCCTATTAAGATACCTGCCGCATTCATCTGTGGAGAACAGGGCAGGACGATAGCATTCGCACTTCAAATCATGCTCCGTGGTTTCCTTGTCTGAGATTTGACGCTTGCAATCAGGGGAGGAGGAGGACAGGCAGTGAAAAATGGATTGTCGACTCTCTCGGCTGCACATCAGCTGTTGCCAGTGTTTTGCTATAAATCTAAACAGCTAAGATAATTTAAATTATACTGGTATTCTCAATGTTCCTATCGAATATGTGAAATTACTGCAGTTTTATACAAGACACACACAAATGTATATGTATATAAATATAAATGCAATAAGTAAAAAAAGAATAAAAATGGACCTTCAAGTCCTAAATCATTACATCCTAAATCATCTCTATATGTTAACAGTTATAAGTACATCAAAACAGAAATCTAAAATATGACTTTTAAAGAATAATCAACGAATTTTATGAGAGGAAAAGAAATGATTTGGAAACTAAATTAAGGAAGAATACAAGCAATTAGTCAAAAGAAATGAAAGTGCCGTGACAAATAGAGTAGTTTGCTATCCAATATCTCTTCCATTAGTTGCTTACAAAAATAATACATAATTAAAAATAGCGGAGAGACATTAGTATGAAGTATTGTATATAATTATAGTATTTAGATGTGCAAATGTAAATTTTCCTATTGAGTAGAGTATGGATAGCTACCATAAGATTAAATGCTGGTGAATGAACTCTAGGTTAACGACAGAAGCATACTACTTCTCTTTGATTCACTAGTGTTTAATTCGGTCCTAAGTAATCCTGAAATAGAAAATTTAGAACTCTTCCTAATTATTACTTTAAAAACACATTTGAACGTTATTATATTCTTGATATCTTGCGCTCTTATATTGTTCAAACCAATGTTTCTTAAAGATTGGTACACGATACGTAGCTGCTAGATGAGCTACAAATATTATCCTATTTAGAAATACCCATTAAGGTGTCTGTATACTCTAAGGTAAAAAGAACAGGAAAACACTTTAAATTAAGGCTTTTGGAATTTTCAGGTTTTAGTAACTATAGCAAAATAAATATTGTTTTGTTACATGTTCAGATTTAAAAACTAGGTTTGAAAAATACATATGTGTAACTTAGATTATCACGAAAATAAGATTCTTAATTCCTTTTATCTTCAAATTCTTTAAGCGTTATCTGTTCAGGAATCTGTTATCAAATTCTGTAAAAGCGTTATCTGTTCAGGAATTTCATCAAAAACCTAGAAAGTTTGATTCCGTTTTCTAATGTAATCTTAATCAAGTAAAAATATTGTTAACATTCTAATCACGGTTTCTTAAACTTTTTTCAGTCGCGACCCCTTTTTATCACTAAGACTTTTTCGCGACCCCCAGGATCCCATAATATTTACAAAAATTTTGTGGGACCCCATAAGTATCGCGCAAATCCGACACACGCGTGAGTGAAACTGTAAATGTTTCCACTTGTACTGTAATAAACTATTACAGTTTTAGGTCATTAACGTGTACAGACATTAGGTATTTTTTGGAAGCAGGAGAGATGAAAAATTTATTTGCAACGCCTTCGCCGGGAATCGAACCGCGGACCTCTAGAATACGCGCCCAGCGTGCAGACCACCACACCACGAAGACATGCCAAGAAGGCGGGAGAAATACCTTATGAACTTTAATTTCTAATTTTAAGACACAGAACAATGTGAAAATTTTAAATAAGTAACAGACGAAATCACAACGTTACGTGAAAGCAAGGAAAATGAACGTTTATATTATAAAACGAATACGTCGAAACGTTTTCGTTTTATTTTTTTCTTTCTTTCTTTTTTTGTATTGTCTTATCTTTCAGATACACTGAGTAAAAATATTTGATAATTGTAAAATTATTATAGTAAGTTAAAGAAATATCAAAACTGCTAAAATTTTTGGCGACCCCCTGCTGCAGGTCCCGCGACCCCCAGTTTAAGAAACCCTGATTATAATCATCACCACTGTTATTATGTTTATGAAATCCGAACATAAAAAAATGTTAAGAGATAACACTGAATTCGGTTTGAGTCCTCTCAAAATTATACCGAATATTTTATGTTTATTTTATGCGGTATGGCGTTATGCATTTCATTAAATTCAACTTTTCTAAATTACTTTTAGTTCTTTGTGTTAGTAACACTTACTCATAAATAGTCAAAGCACATGTTTTATTTATCAAATGCCTGGCCGTTGACCATCAGGTCATTAGGCAACGAGCTCTCCAATACTTCTTTACAATGCAGTCCAAACACTTAAAGTGCAGAGCTCATGTCCAGATGAGCAACTTCCATGACTGGTCTAGAATCACACAAAACACATAGAGGCAGTCAGATTAAACGAAACAAAAGAGCACCAAGGCAGCCTTGTCTAGTCAAGAGTTTAAACTCAGCCACAGCAGTAGAACGAGAAGAGTCCGAGACACAGTGGGTCTCAAAGCATATATTGTTGGAGGTTTCTTTCTTTTTTTTTAAGGCTAACGAGCTGACTGCGTGGAAGTTTCATCGTTTTTCTATTCAAAACGTTAGTGTGAACCGTTTTCCTTTTAAATCATTCTCCACGAAGGCATTTCCACATATAAGAACGGCCCACTCTTACGTTTTCATAAACTGAAAAATTCTAAACCCTTTCAGAAACGGTGTTCCCCGAAGATGGCGAAACTGAAGAAACTGAATAACTGATTTTCAGATGCTGAGCAGGTACATCAGTGATAGAATGCAGGACTGCTTAAAATGTTAGCTGGAGTGGAATTTGAATTTCGACGAACAACCTGGCTGCATGGACATTTTCGTGGCCTGTCTTTATGTGTAACGTGAGTATGAGCCATTTTCCTCTAGAAAATCCTCCCCGAAACCAACTCTTTTTTAGCAAATATTCCTCTTGTACTTTGTTAGTAAAATTAATTTATTAACCTACTATGTGCTATTATTAAAATTATTTTCATTTAATCGTTTTAAATCAATTTGAAAAAGACATCTGTCATCATTTGCAATTTTTTTTTATTTCTGCGCATTTTTTACAAAAGAAGCCAATAAACTAAAATTTATATCCTACTGAGCCATTAAATGTTAAATTATTGTGGAAAAATCTAAGTAAATGAGTAAAATTATAATTATTAATCTAGGTTCACTGGGATAAATTGGTAAATATATTTTTACCGTGCATAATTTAAAAAATGAAACTTCAGAAATATTTGAAACATCAAATATAAAAAGGATTTATAAAAAAACAATCAAACTTTCTAAAGGTAATTAAATTTAGGAAATTTAATGTTCCTCTTAGCATTTATAAATTCATTTATTAGTGAATCTACGAACCTACAATTTTAATATGATATTTTAAATGTTTCATAATGACTACGTAAAATGCATATCATTCTTACCTCACTATCAAGTATACTTTTATAAAATACTTCGCTACACACAATTTGAAGCAATTTTAAGAATTTTAATTTAGTTTTTCTAAAAATTTTAATTAGCTTAATAACTTGCATTATTACTTAATTTTTGGAAACATATAACTAGCCAAATTTATGCATAACTATATGTTTCTCGATGGAACTTTATAATGTGGCTATTCTTCGCTCTGTGAAACTATTATCTTCGAAATGAATATCAATCAGAAGAAAACAGTCAAGTTTAACAAACAGTTAATTCACTGAAATATATGTAACCCATGCTTTTGTACTTAATATAGCATTATGTTACAGTATTTGATTCCGCCAGTGGTAGAGCGGATAAGATCACAGAATTTTTGTCCTTCGATCTCAGTTAACTCTTTGGTATCGATAGAGGGCAAAATCTGTTCCCCTTAAACAACTAAAACGCTCTATACGAAATTCTGTTGGAATAGATTTTCTTTCCATCTGCCAAGTAGAATGCTACAGCGTTAACAACAACCTACTTAAATGAAGTGATTACTTCTCTCTTGGAGATCTTTGTGCGGGTTCACCCACTGTGAGCAATTTCCGTTAGAACAGGGTTTCAAGCGTGAGCATCAATAGCTAAACGTTGACGCTAAGCAAAGGAGAGGATTGTTGCTTCAGAAGAATAATTAGCATGGCATTTAGCAACTCTTTTAGAAACCAATCAGCCATGCTTAACGTGATGGGAGAAATACCGGGTAGAAAATGGACCTAGACATTCGGGCGCTCTGCCGGCTGAATGCACGGGCGTTGCGGGGGACTTCGCTGTAAAAGAATGAGTAGTAGCTGTGGAGAATGAGTAGGCTTATTTCCGCGTTTAATAGGCAGATACAAGCTAATTTCTCTTAGTAAATCTTTCATAAAATAATCTCTTCCCTTATGCAAATAGCTCTCATCTGCTATGCTGTAATCAGTTATAAAAAGAAAGAAATATAATACTTTAGTGACAGTTTTAGTAGTATTCAACATGAATTGTTGCAAATTGTCATGCATTTTGTTAAATTTATACTAGTTCTTTTTAGTAGCAAATTTCTTCGGTCAGTTGACACAAAGCAAATTTTAAGCTGAATTTAGATAGCGAGTAATTTACCTTTTAGAATACACTACGGCAACTGCTCACTAAAGCTGTTTAGACTGTAACACCCATCTAGTCGATTTGTGTATCTGGTGAGTGAATGTTTGTATTTGTTACTGTGTGGGGTTGTAAGGAGCAAAATAGATAGATGAAGTTGGATTTTGTGATTTATTGCTTCAAATAATTGAATTCCTCCGTAAATAGAGGTAGTAAATAATTTTGAATTTTGAATTGTTTTGTTTGTCCTGCAAACGTTACAGTACTTTTAGTAGTTTTAAAAGTGATAAAATTTTAACTCTAATTAATTCATTTTTTTCCTGTAGTTAGATATCTATTTAGTCCAAATTCATTATAATAAAATAAGCTTAAATTAATGTAATTAAATAGTGAATTAAACTTAACTTTACAATCTAGCTGTGAATTTATATAACTACGGATTTACTATGTGTAGCTGTTACTGAGTAAAGTTATAAGGTATTTTTCCAGCGTTCCTAACGTGCCTTCGTGGTGCGGTGGTTCTGCACTCTGGGCCGGTATACCAGAGGTTCGTGGTTCGATTCCCGGCAAAAGCATTTGCTCATTTTTCATCTTGCCTGCTTCCAAAAAATGCCTATTGTCTTTATAATGGCGCTCGAACTAAAAGGTTGCTGGATGATGATATTCCTCACCCTGGATTTGGCGATTGGGTCACCTAAAAACCGCAGTCGCTCTTTAAAAGGGAGAGTATATAAGGTATTTTTCCCGCCTTCCTAGCGTACCTTCGGAGTGTAGTGGGTCTGCAAGCTGGGCCGGTATTTCAGAGGTCTATGGTTCGATTCCCGGCGAAGGCGATCACTCGCTTTTCATCTTGCCTGCTTCTCGAAAGTACCTAATGTCTGTACAAAGTTAAAAGGCATTTCTCACGCCTTCTTAGCATACCTTCGTGGTATAGTGGTCAGCACGCTCGACGCGTATTCGAGAGGTTCGTGGTTCGATTTCCGGCGAGGGCAATGTTTATATTTTTATCTCTCTTGATTCGGAATAGCCTAATGTATCTACAAAGTCATTGCGGATTTCTTCGAGAGTTTGTTTTGTACAGACACGAATAACAATATATTATAGGTATGAACTAATTATTTCATGTGAAGGAATTAAAAAACGAGTGTTTTGAAAGCTCTATTTACAATAAATAAGAAGACGTTAGCTTTTCTCTTCGGCAAATTATTTTTGGACTTTTCAAGTAGCCATTGAAATAAATACGCTTTATTACCTAAAAACCAAAAAAATTAATTAAGTTAAATTATCTTTTTGTAAATGATTCTAACGGGAATCATTGCAGGCAAACTGTATTTTTAAACCTGCTTCAATTCCGGTTAAAAGCAAATATAGGAAATGGCAGAGAACATTACTGAAGACCTTATCTATGCTCCTAGTGTTCCTTAAATGCAAATCCAATTTCAAATATTCATTGTGAATGCTGCGGTTTTGAAAAAGGATCTCATTCAGTGCAAATAGAATCATGATAGCCCTGAAAGACAATACCTGTCTAACAGCGATGACTCTCCGTTAATGACATCCGGAAAGAGGATTAGAGAGATTAATTATTCAAAGGGCAAAGCTTGCAGTTGCTGAAAGGCTTATTCAGGAAATGTGGACTACAGGGCATATCTTTACAGAAGCGCAATAAACTGGAACAAAGCGTTACTGAATCTGTGTCAACATGTCAGATAGGATCTTGTTTTTACAGGTCAAGAGCCTATGTTTCAAACTAAACTTAATTTTAGTAATTTGATTACCATGTCATAAGCTACATCATTAGTAATTTAAGGTATATTTATTTATTTATGAAGAATCACAGGAACATTTTTGTGGACTAAAATTAGATTGCTAGATTAAACGTTTGAGGGCAAAAACACAGATTAAAAACAATTACGTGTGTTTATGCTTCAGGTATATAATTTCCTTCTGTGATAATACTCAAAGCTGTAAAAGATAAAAAGGCTGAGGCTGTAAAAGATAAAAAGGCTGACGCTGTAAAAGATAAAAACTAGAAAAAGCGCCATAAAAATGCCTGCTTAATAGCTATAAAATTTAGCTTACAGATACATGAAAGAGTCTGCCATTAATTTTAAATTTGCTAAACATTTTTATCCACGTAAAGACGGAGCTGTTATCAATCTAGACATCCTATCAGTTTCATTTACCTTCCAAATTATTACAGTACATTACTTGACATTTGAAACAAAATGAGCAATTAAGAACCTCTATAGACTTTTATGATAACATATAATGCGTACATTTTGATATGAGTCAGTTTACCCAAAGACAATCGCAGAAAACTAATCTCATTTTTAAAGGAAAACAGAACTTTTAATTGAATTTCGATTTTATTTAAAAGGTAAAACTTTGTTTTTGGTGAATCATGCAGGATTCTGTATTCATTTTATTTAAAAGTGTAATGAAATATTCACACTATTTACCGCTAGTTTGTATTCCAGTATAGTTCCCCGCGTAGTTCTCGCAATCTTCTCAGTTCCTATTTAACATACAATATGTGTGCAACGATAGGTATTACGCATGTATTCGAAATTCAAAGGTTGATAGAAATCGGCGTTGAATAATTTTAAAAATGAAAAGTTTAATATTTGTACTATTTACAAATCATTGATCGGTGATTCCGCTTTATATTAATCAAACAAGATCGAATACTTTAGCAATCGAATCTTTTAATAGGAACTTGATTATTCCTACTCAACTAGTGTGTGAAGTCAAGTACGTATCTATCTACAGAGCTGCCGGGGGTAAGTCTCTTTAAAGTCAAAAGGCATGTCACGTTTAACAAGAAACGCTAACACCATCTACTAATTAATCAAAATAATAACACTGTGCTGCAAAAGGTTAATGGTTTTTGGATCATGATAATTTAAAATAAAAATTACGTAATTTTCTGCAACCTTGATAAAATTTATGCAAAGGTGCATTCTTTTGTCAGTTTGGTGTGAATGAACGCAAAGTAAATCATTCATTTGCCCGAGTTCTCTACAAATCAATAATCAATAATGTTTTTGTTTCTTCCACAAAATAACTTATATGTGCTCATGCTACTGCAGAATGAAATTTTCAGTTTAATTCTCAGAGCATTTATAGCACGAATGACCTGCATGTTCTAAAATTACTTAAATCCTGAAAGCATGTGAATGAGCCAATGCTCCAATGCGAAACTTTTCCTATCTTCAATGAAACTTGTTTCAGTATCTCTCATGTTCCTGATTCGGATCTCGAAAAAAAAATGTTGTGGTTTTTCTTATCAGGACTTATCTCACTTTTATGACAGTAACCTCAAAACAAGCTCACAAAATTCATCGTGGCAAGGAATGCCAGACTGTCGTTAGCAATAGCCATGAGCAACATACAGGCGACACTACGATTTTGCGCAGTTCTGCTCGCAATTTTGGAAAACAGCTACCTGGAGGACGGGTCAGAAGTATCCTAATTCTCTCCCCCTAATATCAACCTCTCGAGAAGATTTTGATCTCGCCATATATTTAGAGTGCCCCATGCTGTAAAGACACTGCGCATTTAGAACATTCATGCGTTCTCTGAGTAGGTATGCGGCAGTCAGCGACGCTAATCACTATCCCGGTTGGGCGGCTGAAATAAAATTTAATACCTTCTAAATGTCATTCTTATTTACCGACACTTTTAGCTTAGGTGTCAGGATTTAGCTCAGGCAGCATTTTATAAAAATGCTATGTCATTTCGAAGCCCCCGTAACAGAAGGTAAACCTGATGGATGGTGGATCAAATTTCTCAGCATATATTTTATGAAATTTTACCATGAGCTACGATATGCGTCTTGAAAATTATATGATAAATTTTATTTCTATCAGTTTGCGAAACATAATCAGCATGTTTTGCATTTCCAAGTTAAATGCTATTTTCATTTGAAAGCAAAATTTCATTCTTTAATTATTAATTCTCATATCTGTTAGATTTCAAAACAAATGGAAACGATTCATTGCATTTAACTTTTATAATCCTCAAACGCTCATTCTGTTTCAATAAATGCAAGTTATTAAATTTCAGATTAAATGTGTTATAAATATTGACAGCATCTTCACAACTGTATTTGACAACTACCCATCACATAGTAGGGATTCCTATATAATTCCCTAAAACGTAATTTGCCAAACGCACAAAGAAATAAAAATGTACAAAATCATAGACGATGGTAGACTATACCGGGCACATGCCATCTTCTGGAATGTACATGAAATACGTTGAAAATATGTGCATTTATAATCATTAAAATATCTAGAAGCATATTTAATTATCAGGAAAGGAACTGTAAGAGACACATGCTTTGATGCGTAAAAAGCTGCTGTGGAAATAAACATTTACTATTGTTAAAATCAAAAATCTGATGAGGACACCATATATGACTTCCTTGTACGGCTTATTAACTTTTGCACATTTTTTGCTGCGTTTATTTAAACTTATTTCCTCGAATTATTCTAACCTAATTAACGGATCTCTCAAGCCAAGTTGAAAATCACATAAAAACGGAAAATTTTGAAATTCAATACCCCAGTCAATTTTTGTCCGAAGGGAGTCAAACTTCTTATTTTATTTTTTCAGAACGAATATAAAAATTTTCAAATATAAGTGCAGGAAATCCCATTAAAATTTAGATTTTGTTATTTGTCAAAATTTAACTTTTTAATGTTGAAATTGCCTAATTATGAAAATTTTTATCATTTACAGCACTTGTGTAACTGGAAGTACATGATTACGATCAACGATTGAGAAACTAAAGGCAGGATTTTATGTAATACAATCAGGTAAATTGGTGAGTATATATTATATATATATGTGTTTGGCTTTGCAAATTGAAATAAAGAAAGGAATCTACATAACTACATTTTATTGCAGTCTCACATACAAAATTCCAACGTTCTACAGCTAATCGTTTTTGAGTTATGCGAGATATATACGTACGTAAAAGCGTTACGCGAAAATTCCTTTTGAATCCACTTTAAAAATCCATTTCGCAAACTTCTTCGGGATAAAAGTCCTTTATCCTATTCTTAATTACGGGCGTCATGCAAAAATGCTCCCATTGGATTCGGGAATGGTCGAAATGGATCGGATATTTTTCGCGATTACAATACTTCCTTTACTTTGTGCAAGAAAGTAAAAATAGAGGTTTCAGAGCAGTTTCTAAAACAACTGAAAAAATGTAGCATCTCTTTTTAATCTAGAAATTTAATTTCAGAACGTATGCTTTTGTTAGTTCAAAGATAACTTCCTCTAACCTGTTCATATACCCCTGAAGCAATGACATAAAGTAAAAAATCTTTTGCATCAATAGCTGAACATTTCAAGGGAAAACTACCATCTGAAAGTTCACTTACAGGCGAAGGGTTCCAATTTTAAAAATGTATCAAATAAAGTACACCTTTATAAAACTGCGATTTTGGTTACAAGGTACCTTTTCAAAGGTATATATGCAAATTTTAAGTTAATACTTTATATGGACCTTGAATGCCGTATGAAGGGAAATGTTTCCTAAACCCAAAATCTTAATTAAAACGTCAAAAAGAAGGGTGCTCTGTACCCGCGGGAAAAAAATTGTGTACAGGGCAAATTATAAAACAAGAAATATTGAAGCCAAAATCTATTTCATGCAATCAAACCTATTCAACATATCACTAAACAGTCTTTGGGAGCCTGGATACAAATACCCATCAGTAGAGATACACGTGTTAATGCTTTTGTCGGTAATTATCATAATATATCTTTTATTCGATAAACATTGATTTAGAAACATTATTATCAATATGCTATTCATAGAAATGATGAAATATAAAAATTTGTATTTGATGAATTGTACATGACGTTATAAAATATTTTCCCACGCCTTTTCACGTGCCTTCGTGGTGTAGTTGGAAATATACTAGACGCGTATTCGAGAGGTCAAAAATACGAGTTCCAGAGAAGTCACTGCTAATTTTTCATGTCTCCTATTTCAAAAAAATTCCTAATTACTCTAAAAGTGACCTGGAACTAAAAGATGATGGACGATAATTCGTCACCACCAGGATTGGGCGATTGGATCCCCTAATCTCCAGTCGCTCTTTAAAAGGGGAGTATATAAGGTATTTTTTGCCTCCTCTCCGCTTTCCTTCGTGGTGCAAATGGAAGCATACTCGACGCATATTTGATAAGTTCAGGGTTCGAGTCCTGACGAGGGAGCTTTATATTTTTTACGTCTCCTGCTTCAAACAAACTTAATGATTCTACAGCGTATTGAATGAAATATTGTGTATGACGTCCAGATTGCATTTTCTTATACTTATTTTCATCTGACGAAGATGATAGAAATCGAACAACTATTTCAATGTCAGTTTTCTGAATTCAGAAATTACTCCTAAATTGTTTAGTATTTTAAAGAGCAACTGATTAATTTGAAAATAATAAACAGAGAATTGGTAACTACAGAAATTACCAAGAGAGATTTTGTTCTCAGAAACTAGGAACGCGACTATCTCTGAAGGACAAATAATATATAATTATGATCTTAAAAGAATGGCCGAAGACAAAATAGAAATTAATTATTATTTATTTATTAGATATTATAAATCCTGATACGATCAATTTCCATTGATTGCCTTATAGTACGGTACAGTCTTTTCGAAGAAAGAATGAGAAAACAGTCCAACTTTTTTTTAGAACAAACAGTCCTTTTAATGGTATAAAAAAATTTCAAAGCTATGTAAAATATTTATTTATGAACCAATTTTTGCTCATTGAACAGTCCATGCAGAGGCTAAATTCTTAATAAATTAAATGAAAGTTATTTACCAATAATAATAATTAAATGTTAATCTTAATAAATTAAATGATAGTTTGATAATAGTTAGTTGTTATAGTTGACAGTCTGAATAAGAAGAAAGCGCACTTAGCTCAGGCAGTAATTATAATTATGTATAAGAAATGGGTACTTTTTCAAAAGGAATGAAAACCACCTACTTTTATTACGGCGACATCTGCATTTCGAGAAATATGTATAACAGCAGTTGTAAGGGAATGAATAATAAAGGTTGTAGAATCATTACGTTTTTTCGAAACAGGAAAGGTGAAAAATATGCAATGCCCTCGACGGGACTCCAACCTGGACCTCTCGAATTCGCGCTGAATGTGCTACCGTTACACAACAAAGGCATGCTGGACGGAACTGGTAACTGGTTTTTATACTTGTCTCGCCAAATTAACGGCATTACAAGGACTTTCAAAAATACCAGTCAAAGCTCCCTTTGGATGATCATGAACTCTTCTGCTGAGCCCCAAGGTCCCATATCCCAGGAAACATCAAAAATTTTAATTAAGGTTCCCTCTTAAGACCCAACGCTACACTAGCCAGCCAAGACCACCGTCCCAGTGAACAGAGACTACGGTGGGTAGGGCTTTGAAAACGTGGACCTTTCGTTGATTGATGCTACCTGCCAGTACTATGCGGGCAGCTCCTCCCTTCAGGCTTTACACAGAATACGGAGGACAGCCTGGACAAGACTCTCAATGGCCCAGGTACTATTCGGCTACTTATATCCTAGTTGTCGGGGACCTACGTCACCCGGCCGGTGAAAGATGGAGAACCGCCAAGTTCATAAATTTCTTACCCCGAGGTCGAGACTGCCTAGGGACAGATCCTAGCAAGTACCAGGGCTAAAGCACTGCACAAAGCGCTCTGGGTCGACCCCCGGAGGGATGCTGGAAGGTAGGAGAAAATACCGTATAAGGTCATGGATCAGCTCCTGGGTTCGATCGTATGCTGTAAGAGAGAGGCACTTCACGTTCTTTCACTTGAGTGCAAAACGACTTAACTTTTGCGACAGGTAATAGGTTTCTAGAATGCTAGTCTATATCTACGAGAAAACAAAATCTTCCTTAATTATATAGCTCTTGAAATAGACTATGGAACTGAATATCACATATTAGTAAACTCGGGACGATTAAATATTGTGTATGACAAATGAAAAGCCCAAAATTTGTAATCATGGAACAAACCTGATCCATTGAGAATGGATTGAAATTGTTTCTTATTGACTGGAGAATCGTAGTGTTTATAAGCAATCTTTATTAATTCGAATTAAGTGGTTATATGTGCCAGAGGAAGGAAACATATTCATGAATACGACTATGTGTGCATCATTTATATGTGAATGTTATACATTCATTAATAAACAGTATCACAAAGTATGCCTTTCTTTTGAACGAGAGAAGGTTAAGACTCATGGTTGATTTTGCTTCAAATTAACTATTCTAAGTTATGACCCGATGTGAATTTAATGGCGCGAGAATTTTAATGTGTTTTGGCCTGATACTGTTTGATTTAAACAAGAATTCAGAAATTATATACTGCTACCAGAATGTTATATAGGGACTGTCAAGTTATAAAAGCCAGGTCAAAAGCCCTGTGAATAAAATAAGGTCTAGTTTTTTTATTCCCATTTAAAATATAATCTAGTTTTCATTGCTATAAGCAAATAAAAATGATCAAACCACTTTTGATTTGGCAAAGATTTCTTCCTCCGACTTAATACAAGGTAATTAATTATATTTATTTATTTATTTATTTATTGTTTGCTGTTAGGAATCGAGAATAGCACAAATATCATATACTACTTGAGCAGACATCTGCTTTAAATATATATCATATATATGCTTTATTTATAGAAGATAAATATTTGCTAATTAATAATATTAATTATTTATCTTATTTAATAAATAATGATATTTTTAAGCGATAGGAACTCTGAATTATCTCACTTTCATTTAAAAACGAGTGCGAATACTTATGCTAATTTGTATCGCAGCATGGAAGAATCTTGCTCAGTTAATAGAATAAAAATATCACGATCCGTGAAACTTCCACCAGGAATGCATTTAAAACTTTTATTTCCCTCTCCAAGAAATGCATCTGACTTTCTTTCATTTAAAACAATACCGGATTTAACGGACGATTTAGAGACTGCAGGTCCGAATTTGCTCGTTTCAGAAAAGCGAGCGAAAGTCTTTCAAAAAGCAAAATAAGCAAAATGAAACGAAGATTCCCTCGCTTAAAAAGAAGTAAAAATATAGCGAGAGATGAACAGACAGAAAGCGCTTGAACTGCGGAAGATATTGCGTGCGATGTTTCTCTAAATGGGCCCCTGAGTTGCTTAAGTACGTGGGAAAAAATTAGAAGCAAACCACTCCGTCTGTTTAAAGGATGGTATAATGCTAACGAAACTTTAATTGCCCAAATGGATTTTAAATGCTGTTTTCAGGAGGAAGGATATTTTACCGAATTACGCCATGTTGCACTCTTGGGAAAAGTGGTTCTTGGAGAATAGTTCTGTTAATTTGTAGAAAATAATCGAATCTTCTCTTTAATACAAAGAGAAACTTTCCTGAGATGTTTTTACAAAATACTTGTTCTCTCGCCCTTTTTCTGAAATGAATTTAGTATTCAAATGTTTCCCTATTTACATCTTTTCAATATTTGAATTTAGAATTATAAGTAAGAATAATTTACTTCCTTTTCCATAAAGATATTTTAATGTCTTGCGTTCTTGTACGAAAATACTTCTTCACACAAATGAAGGATGATGCATAGGTTCTCAGAGTAAAAAAAAAAATATTATTTATTTAAGTGGAATGTAGAACTTTAGCTGCAGTCAGGCACGCTATATATAATAAATTAGAATTTCAAGTTCATATAAATCTGAACATGTATTCTCCGATAGGAATTCGAGAAACTCGAAATCATTTTCGATGAGTACAGACTGGCACCAGGGCATAACAAAATTTTGGACGGGCTAGGAAAATAAATTTATAAAATTTGCATGCAATAGTGTTTTAACATAAGACATTTGCTTTAAAATTTATCTTGATGTTTTATTTTGAATGTGAAAATTTCAGTAAAAATGCAATGAAATTTAATAATATTGGTATATAATTATAAACTCATACACAGCATCGTTTTTTATGGTTATGCTAAGAATATAGTTATGCTAGTTATAATAACGTTATACGCTAGTTATAATAATTGGTTAAGAATATACGTACGCTAGTGTCACAGTTCGTTACTTTAATACTTTACAAGTATGATTTACAACATCTTTAGTTTCATCGTAGTAATAATATACGAATGCTGTACGATGGCTATTTTTAAGCAATTAATAAATTGTTAACCATAAAAAAGCATTTTATATAAGTATCTACTACTTAGATAAATGATCCATTGTCATTTCAAACTAAAATTGCAGTAAGTATTGTAGAAGTTTTAATTCGAAAACCATGTAGGTTGATATCGTAGAAATGCAAGAGCCCATATTCCCCTTTAATACTTCTTTTAATATTTTTGCTTGTCTCGAGTTTTGGGTTTTTTTCGCATTACAATGTTTTAGTACAGAATTTACACGAATAAAGATATATATTAAGACACAATAACACACCGAATAAATACTAATTCAGAAGTCAAACAACAAAAATCAGCGTTATACCTACAAAATTTTCACAGGACTAGTTTCGATGGTTTTACCGAACCATCATCTTCAGCTGCAAAACCGCAAATGATTTGCGGTTTCCATCGAAACTAGTCCTGTGAAAATTTTGTAGGTATAACGCTGATTTTTGTTGTTTGACTTCTGAATTAGTAAAGATATATATTATCAGAATCAGTGATTTATATACTTCAACATATGATTTTTATTATCAAATTCCCTCTAATATATATATTGTGCAATGCACAATATTTATAAAAAACTCGCGTGAGAATTAATGCTTCTTATGTATGATGAAGTGATAAGTAAAGATAGTATTTGCACCCTTTTTTCAATTATAAATAAAACACCACCTTTTTGTAATATGGCCATAGTCATTATTTCAGTAACAAATAAAGATGTTCCCAAAATAAGAAAGGTTGTATCTCAGAAAAAATCATCTAGAAGGGAGATGAGGGTTCAAACACACAAAACTGGCTTTAGAATATTCTATGAAAGAGTGCGTTACCCAGTGAACGTAACCTTAAGCACTAAATGCCCTAAAAATGCAAGCAATATATAGAAAGAAACCATTAACTTAGTTTTATATTAATAAAAATCATTAAAAGAGTAGGCCACTACAGGAATATATTACATTTTCCACTTAATAAACTGCCTTATAAAAATCAGAAAATACTGAAGTGGCATATTGCCACTTCAATACTTGTTCCACTTCACTACTGAAGTGGCATGAGTAACCATCCTAGAAAAACACTTGCATTATTTCACACGTTCTTATGGCTGAAAGATATCGTGTTGGGAAACGTGCACACGTGAAGACCAAACACACTTACTAATGAAATTGAAGAAGACAGAAAGAGAGCTCCTTCTGTGAGACTTCATAAATATACACACTGCGTTATCAGAAAAAAAGTTGAGAGAAATATGAAATTACAGAGAAAGAAATGATTTGCTCAGCCTTCCAGCAGGGTATATTTTTGGCAGCACTTAAAATAGAACTGTCTAAAATATGTCTCAAATCTTTCAAAATTTTACATAGATAGAATATGCAAGAAATTTCTCAGGTCTCGAGGGAAATAATATTTGAATATACAAACAAATTCTTAAGTTTTAAGGATTATCATAAGTTTTTAGCAGTTACCTTTAGTTAAAGCTAAGTTATCTTTAGTTTCAGCTTACAATTCTCTACCAGAAATGGGTTTTGAGAATCGCGTTTAATGCAAATGAGTAAGAGCGGTATTTAAGTCGAAGTTCCACTGAAAACGAGAGAGAGTTTCACAGTTTCTGACTAGCGCGCGTTTCCCTTTTGGCTACGACTCTCTAAGCTGTTACTACGCTCGGCCGTATTACGTGCCCTTGATAGCTTCGCAGATTACTGTACGTTACTCTGAACCTTCTTTATTTATGGAATTTATTTATTCTTTATTTATGTTGAGATGGCAGCTGAACACAAACCAGTCCATATATTTTAGCCATGTTTAGTTTTTTAGACCCTCATTTTTTCAAAGAAATCTTCTAGATGTTTTTAGGGTATAAAAAGAATTGTTTGAAAAGAAATTTCTATGTTATTTTTTGGGCTGTATGCTAATCTCCTTATTCTGTGTTAGTTTTAAATTTTTATCTTGAAATCTTGCCTAAAATCAAACGGCGAACATTAGGGGTGCCCAGACCGGGCTCACCGATAATCTAGGACAACTGAGAGTCTGTATGCTTTGTTTCTCCGCATTTCATCGGTCAGTTCATTGACAACAATGCTCGTTTTAGCACTCTTTTCGAAGCTCTATTCAATCAGTGTGCTCCTTTGGGCACACCTACAGAATTAAAACGATAAGTGCTATCTTCACAAAATTTTACTTGTGTACTCCTCTAGGATTAATTAGACTGCATACCTTTTTTTTTTATCAAAACACCGACTTTAAAAGGTAGAGAAAGGGATAAGTCTTATTTCCTAGCATTTTGAGTTCAAGCCCAAGTGGAGACTTTGCTGTACACCTTGAAAAAAAGGCCATCTTTTAAAGTCTTATTTTGAACAATAACGGGTAATTAATCCTTTTTGTTCCTAAACTAAAGCGATTATTCGCTTAGCTGTTCATTAGTTTCCTCCACATTTAGCTGTTAAATAAAAGGGTGTAACTGCACAAAGTCTTAATTGATATAATGTTTAATTTCAGTTAAATTCAGTTTAATTCAATGTTAAATTCAGTTTAACATTTTCGAATACATCGAGTAAGACCTTATCTCCCAAATATTAATCTTAGGAATATGTTTCCAACCATATATTTTACGAAAGTATGCTATAAACGTTAATTAAAATGAGGCGCATATTACATATTGAAATGTTTTGTAAATATTAAAGAAGCTTTTCTTATCTGAGCTCAATACAGAACATTTTACGTCTAATAAAATTTTCATTGAGCAATTTAAATATGGTAAATAAACATATCTAAGTGCAAACTTAGATTATTTCTCAAAGTATATTTCTGGCAAAAATTATAATATTTTTGCTAAATTTACAAAGTAATCACAAAACAAAAAATTTGTGTTCAGACGATAAATGCGTAATTTGATTTTAAAAAATTCGTCACTAACCCTTTAGACTATACAAGTAACTTACGTGTTGCACATTTCCGCTAATGATCATTTGTAGACACACTGATTACGCAATTTTATCAAAGGTGTGAGCAGTTTGAATATGTTTAACCTATAAGAGTTCTGTATTGTTGTTTATTTAGATTTAATCGAAAGAAAAATGCATAAAAGAGTAAAAAACTGCAACGAGGTTTTAGAATTGAATGAAACTGAATACAATTTTGTTTCGATACTACTAAAAGAAAATTTTCCTAATAATAATGCAGAAGATTATGATTCTGAGATTATTAGCGCTGTCAGTGAAATAACAGCACAAAAAAAAGAGGTGATAAATCAGTGTTTTTGAAGACAAAACTGAAAATTCACTAGAAGGAAATAAATAGTACTCTAATATTTGAAAATGAAGGAATTCGAGACTGAAATAATTTCACAGTATAACGACGAGAGATTTGACTAAACTTTCCTTAAAGTGTACAATGTTTCTATTATTTTTCCAGAAGAATGTGTAGATAATACTGTAAAAGAAACAAATACACACACTGTATTTGAGATTCAAGCAAACAATTGACCACACTGTTTGATATATGCGGATTTGGATAAATACTGGAGAAAAGTTTTTAAAGTAGCAATCATACTGTGATGAACTGCATAGTATGAAATTTATCTTTTAGTTACATTAAAACAAAACATTGACAATAAAATACATTCCCAGGCATACGTAAATTTTTCCTTTTAAAATAAAACTTCCCTCTCGGAGGTGCTTAATAGAAAACGTTTGGTGGAATTCTGGTAGGCAGTGTGGGAAAATGCGTAGAGTATAAAAGGTTATTTAATAGTGACCTCCATGACAGTATAAATTCTGCATATGATCTGTACGGACTTCATTCCAAATGTATGGATATTTTGTATTCATTAAACCATTTTGTATTTATTGAGACTTTTTCTCATTTTTCTTAACAAATTTAAATGCAATTTTCGCTTTAAAGAGATCATATTATAAAATATTTCTCCCGCCTTTTCGGCGTGCCTTCGTGGTGTGGTGGTCTGCCCACTGGGTGCGTATTCCAGAGGTCCGTGGTTCGATTCCCGGCGAAGGCGTTTGCTCATTTTTCATCTTTCCTGCTTCAGAGATACCTAATGGCTCTACAATATATCATTTTACATTTTGCATTAACCGATTCCACTTCCTCTAAAATATTGAAACTTTATTCCGAAAATTTCGTATCTTATTTAAAAACTTTAAAATTGGTTTCACAAATCTAGAATCAATGGCGTTTAAACTGACATCCTGCTTACAATAATGATTCTGTTACTTTGCTGTTACGGAAATAAAATATAATATCTGATTTATCATTCCAAAATAATTTTTAATTTTATACGTATTTTATTTTTTTTCACATTTCACATATATAGCGTACACAGATAAATTTATTAAAAGTTTTAATTATTGTTCGCAGGTCCTAAATCCAGATAGAGTAATCTTTTATAATTTAGAATGCCGGTCACTAAATAATTTAATATTCACAAATTATAACTTAATAACAGTAACAATTAGCAACAATAATTAGAATTTAAAGTTTGAAATTATTAATACATAATTAATTAAAATATAGCATTCCTGTCAATGTTTCACATATGATGTAATATTCTGGTTTCTGACAGGGGGAGACTCTGCCAGTGGGTTCGAATTTCGAGGTATCAGCAAAGAGCTTAAATTCTTAAAACTGTTTTAGAAAAAAGCGCCCCGATTAGGAACGCTAAAGACATGTAGATATCCGAGGACAGAATTGGAATACCTTAATTACTATTACCGATTAATAAATAGAACTAACGCCATTTATTCTATAATTTGGCGATACCATTTTGGCCACTAAGCTCAACGTTGAGAAAGAATGAAACTCTAACAATCCCAGTTTTCCCATGGAAATTACTTTGCAAAAAGCCCGAAACTTTCTTTAGCATAAGATTTTATTGTTGCTAAATAAGAAACAAAACCCTTTATTGCAGTGCAAAGACTATCTGAAAGAGGGATTGCCTTCTTTTGTGAAACAAATCAATGAAGTCCACTTAGACTACCTGCATAAAAATAAAACATAAATTGCATTACTGTTAGCATTTCTATTAGAAATGTTTCAGAGGTATTATTTATTTCTTTGTTCCACTTGAAAAGATCTCTTAAATCTTCGCCAGTAGAGTTTGAATTAACCAAATTTTGTCACTATTAATGACCGTATTTCAGTTTTATCCTCTGTATGTTATGACAAATCTGGAGCCCCTCCCCCCAAAAAAAAAATTTAAATTTAAAGGGAAATTACTTATCTTATAACACTAATGTAATTTTCTGACTGTTGTTCAAAGCATAACATTACTTTGCATTTAGTACTCTAGCGCAGTAATTGGCAACTGTACTGACCTTTCCATCCTATGCATTTCTGCAAAGTATCCGATTAGTAATTGCGCTACCTTAAAAAGTAATATAACATTTGTGCACCTTTTAAAAAGTACCTCCTGCATATTCTGAGAAAAAATATATTTATATTCTAGAGAAATTTGGTATTTTTTGAAAACAGGAGAGATGTGAAATGAGCAATGCCTTCGCCGGGACTCGAACCAAGGACCTCTCGAATTCACCACTCGAATTGCTGACCACTGCACCACGAAGGCATGTCAGAAGGTGGGGAAAATACCTTATATCATAATTATTTACAAGGGGTTTATTAATGGAGTGTTATTGTGATTATTCAAGATGTTGTGTTACAGGGATTTAAAAGCAGTTTTCGGTCAACAATCCCTTATTTGGCTGGCATATTAATTCTACATCTTTTTATTAATCTAGTATGTTTCTAGCCTGGTCAAGGGAACACTGGTTTTTAATTGAATAATATAACTTAATTATCACAAAACGCAACTTTTTGTCGTACTCTTGAAATCAAATCTCATTCCCCAGGGGTGCAGACACACCAATTTGAAACCTCTTTAATGAGATTTTCATTATATTTTAAGAATAAATATATAGACAATGTAAAATATTTTTAAAAAATTAATGGTAATACAAAGATTCCAAGAGCTATAATTCCCATATATTTCAAGGTTTCTACAAGTTTATTATATTTGAAATATTATTTAATATGTTAAACTGTATATAATTAATTCGGCTCGTCAAAATTCAACTAGATTGCACCCTCAGTGATTTTTTTAAACTATTATTTATTATATTTAAAACAAATTACTGAGGGGTGCAGTCTAGTTGAAGCCGAGATAAATTTAGAATTTTCTGCTAGAATTCTGTTAGCTATTGCTGGAAACAAAAATCTCTGTACAGTCAACCACCTTTATACCTTTTCCCATATGATCGAAACTTAGGCCTTTCTGCGTCGTTTTCTGAGAGTAAATGATGGAAAAATCGTTCAAAGAAGAATCAGAAGATTATGGCCTAGTATATTCTTTAATAGGAGTGCAAATTCTATTTCGTGACTTTTGTAATACTAACGCACGTAGTGCCATGAAAAGAAAGGTCCATTTAAAAAACGTTTCACATTAGTTATACTTCGTAAAGGGAAGATAGGGACCATATAAATGGCTGTCAGTCTTTTATAATCAAAACAAAATTTACTTACGGTGAAAGTAGTTCGTGACATTGATGCCAGCGATATCTATAAAATGAGTTGCAAATATACTGTGTTAAAATTTTAGACATTTTTCACATTTGGTTGATTACTTTCAGAAGTTATTAAATTTAGTATAGATATAGATTTATTTAATCAAAAAAGAATAGCATCTTTAAGGAAATATACACATAAGTTGATATAATACAAAGTTTGCTAAATAGTTATGGTACCGAGGTATGTTTGTACGTCAGGTTCATCAGCGTTATCCGCGCTTGAATTACTGTTATTTTTAGATTCACAAGGGTTCTGGTAAGAAAACAGAGAGTGGAAATTATCCTCTTAAGCACATCCAAAACACATCCCTTAGGGCTTAGGTTCTGGAGATCCCGTAGGATCTCCTGAAGATCTTGTTATCCAATCCATCCTGTTAATATTCTCACTTTTCAGAAAACCGTTCAGCAAACTAGCCTTATGTGGACGAGAGCTACTGTCCATAAAAATGTACTTAAAACCAACTGCATCCTATGTAAACACAGAGCTTTAAAATCCTTTCCTTATACCTCACAATATTCAATGAGCTTTCATCAAATCCATGAAGATCTATGCAGTCTTCATCATGGTGCTTGCTCGGTCCATTAAATCTTCCGTTACTACAGACCCTTTCTCGGATGAATCGGATGAAGGTAAGGATAGACTTAGTGATTAGGCTGAATTCGGAATTTTCTCGGAAGAGAACAATGACTCACTGATGCTTGGATTATGGACAACAACGTCCTCCAAATAGGTCGAATTTGGTACGTAAATTTCTGAAAAGTGATGATATTAGTTGGATGGATTGGTTAGAAAAATGTCGAGACCTAAACGCTATAGAACGTTTTCTTTTACTAGCAACGTGAACGGATTTTAATATATTATCATAAAACTAAAAATGTGTGAGGTGTAAAGACGACGAAATGCAGGATTTTATGGGTAACCGTAATAGCAGCAAGATTACGTGACAGCTTTGTAGCGGAAAAGAAAATTATGTCAAGGATTATTTTTGGAGGGACAGTTATGTCAGGGGCGACTCGTCTCTCCCTTTCAGAACTCTCCAAAACTTGAAAGTAGTTTAGTTGCAGAAGTGGGAACGACTACCACTGGAGCTCATTAACTGCCTCATTCCCAGTATGAAAGCACGCTGTGAGAGCTGTGTAACTTTTAGATGGAATCATATCTCATATTAGCTTTGTTTTCCACTCTATATTGCAAAACTCTGTTTAGATCATTCATTCAATGAGCTTCATGCGTGATCATGCGAGATATGCTTTGACTGTTGTAAGGGACTTTTTACTGTAGTTATTATAGCAACTTGCGTTCATACCAGATTTCATCAAAATATGACCATCAGTTATAGAGATAATCGATCAAATGTGGTAATTCTCGTAATTTTGAATATCGAGGTAGCTATGAACGTTATACTAATCAAACACTCTATCACGGTCTTTATATAAGATATCCTAAAGTAATGTTTATATTTTTTGAACATTAACGGAAACACTAACTGTACAGCTTGTTAAAAGAACTTTTATATGAGTCGCATACGTTATGTTCATACTGAACAACAATGCAGACTGTAACTTTGCAGAACTCATCAACAAAGAGGAATATAATTTCTAGAGAAAAAAAAAAGCACGGCTAGTTATAGGCGGATATTTTGCTGCAATCAAATTACCTTGATTCCTTTTCTTTATTCTTCTTGTTTTACCATTTTTTCTTCGCATAACAAATACGATTTTGTGTTTTAAAGCTGTCTCTTGATCTCACTCTAATTACAGTGGCCAATAAAAGTTTTCATCATCTTCGTGTTTCACACACATACTCAGCTTTTAACAGTTTAAAACTAACTTACGTTGCTTGGAAAAATATCCTAATCTTGGAGAAATATCCATTTCGTTTACACGTAATGCATGTTATTTGCCAACCCTTAATGCCTGCTAGTTGCCAATCATATCCATTTTCTTCTTTTCGTTTTCGATAAAAATTTGACCTTTATTTGTTGTAGTCATTTATCAAGCTACTGTTTCATTGAAGGTCCCAAAATATTTCAATTTATTTCCTGCTGAATTGTAGTCATACAGTACAAATTGTTCTGCGTTAAGCCACGTACCTCGGAAATAGTTGGTGAACATTATGGTTTGAACGCACCTTTTTTTTAAGTTTTAAATTTTGGATTACTATTATGTTTATTGTTGCTACAGATTGTATTTTTAAAGACTTTGCAATTGATTTCTCCGTCGGCGGATTTTAACTGGTTACCATTGCTTTAGAAATATTAGAAATAGTACATAGCTTGTGTATCAGTTTGGAATCTTATTTCCAGGTAAAAATAATGATTGACGGTTTTTACCTTTCCGGTTAATAATGTGACTTCTTTCCGTTTTAGAAATTTTAATTCCATGCGTTTCAGAACGTTTCTGAATTACAGAATCGAAATATTTCTCTTCAAAAAGCGCAAAAACGTATCCTTCAGTCCACAGCTTTTTAATATGTAATCTTTTGAAATAAGAACAAATTTAAAAGTAGCAGATAGTATTTCTTATTTATATTATATCTATTGATAGAAACGTTTATTCCAAAACGTTTGCTTTTCTTAATTTTTTATCGAAATAGTATTTTTATAATATACATTCATAAATTTTAACATTATTTTGCGACTCTCTGTAGTGTCTCATCTTTCGCACATCCTTTTCGGGACGTCAGTGCTCTTATTCGGAAACTTTTTGTTCATCCATTTATAACAAGAATCCTTAAACTTGATGTACCCCTCTTTTTCTCACGGGAAATTATTGCTCTAATTTAACAAGGTGTACCTTAATATAAAAAATAAATGTTAGTATTATGTTTTCATATTGTTCGTTATGATATATTCTAGGAGCCAGTTTTCTACAGGGTGCGTCAGGGAAACTTCCTTATTTGAAACGCGCGCCATCTAGCGGCATTTATTCCGAGAAGGGTGAGGCGGCGTTCATCGAAAAGAGCGGTATTTAATGTTTTATGTCATATAGGTTGAGTACCGAACATGCAGTGGACGAGAGAGAAGCGCGCGTTCGCCGTGGAGTCGTACTTTTCAACATGCTACATTTTCATCCAAGTAAACTGGCAGTGGTGCAAAAACTTAATCCACACGATTTTCTTTCACGAAAACAATGCATGCAAAGCTTTTCTTGAAAATATGCCTCAGGATGCCCTTGTGTTCTTTAACGATGAGGCTCATTTTCATCCTTCCAGTTGCAGCATGCATTAAGCAAAACATGCCATAATGGAGTGGCATGAATCCCCGACAATTTCATAAGCAGCCCTTCCATACGGAACGTGTGACTGTTTGGTGTGCATTGTCAAGAATAAGCATCAATTCTGGACCATGGTTTTTTTGGAGAACATATCCCTGGACGCCTTATCTCCTTACGGGGCGATTGTCAGTGGGCTCGCCTGTAGCCTCCGTGTGATTTTTTTTTTTTTTTTTTTTTTTTTTTTTTTTTGTGGAGCTATCTGAAATCTCTAACGTTCAAAGATCCTGGCTTAATTGAAGAACAATATTCAAGCTGCTATCGACAACACACCTGCTGATATGCTCGTAAAAGTGGAAAGAAACTTCAAAACTCGACCACCTCAATGCATTGACCAGAACGGAGGCCACCTTAATGATATTATTTTTAAACCGTAATAATAATAATAATAAAAAAAAAAAAAAAAAAAAAAAAAAACTTTAAGCGGCTCTCTATAACTTGGAAAAAATTAAACTGATATCGCTTATACTATTTGTGTTATTCATTTTTTTAAATAAAGTAGTTTCCCTGCCGCACTCTGTATTATTAGTTTATTACTCTGTAGCATAGAGAAACAACATAGAAAAAACGAAAGCACAGAAATACAATAATATGTAATAAGTAAAATTCTTGCGAATTCTCATTCATTATGGCGTGCGATTGTCAGAAAGAGGCTACAGTTACATTAATTAATTTTCGATATCATTTTTTTCGTAAAAGTTTTAATTTGTTTTAAAGTTATTAAATTTAAATAATTTAGAATCGGTGTATAAAGTTAAAAAAATTTCGCCTAGTGATTTTAAAACCGATTGCTCACCTCAATACCTTTTGAAAGATTACCGCAGGCTCATGGTTTTGATCTAGACAATGAATAAAGCAAAGTTTCGAGCTTTGATAATTTTGGGAATGTGATACCTTTCAACCAATGCCTAGGAAACTGAATGTTTTTAGACTGTAAATAGAAAGTCTGCAACAATAAAAGTATTTTTAATGACCGAATTAGTAGACAAAAATATCTTTGTACAAGCAAAACTACATGATTCAATTACAAATTTTTGAGGATCATATTTAAATTGAATCAACTAGTCTGAATTGTTAGAGACAGTTTGGTATGTTATGTTCTGATATTCTAATTTCTTATGTATCATAACAAAATTAAATATGTGCATGGATTTAAAACTTATGTGTTTAGGAATGCTAAAACTTGTAGATTTTTTTAACCCAAAGGGCGTTAGCCCAGAAGGGCTATTAATTTCGTTTTGGAATTTTGCTTCGATTCACTGTAAACGCTGATTCACTTTTCAAATTTTTGCCACCAAATATTATCGTCCTGTATTATACTTAAAGAAATAAAATAATGAAGAATCTGCATCAAATGTATGTATGTTTCTCGCATTATAATAAAACAACGGTACCTATAGAACCATCAAATTTTGAATAACGTAATCCTCCACCGAATATGGGCACCTGGAAGGCCAAATTTGGAATCTGGAATTTGTTTTATTATAGATTTCCTATTTTTTAACGCTTTAAGGAATTTCAGATTAACAAACTCAACGATTGCAAAGCGAGGAAGGGCAACACTGTACAAAATAAAATAAAATAAAATAAAAATATTTTCATCTCCAGCGAGAGAGACTGTGTATCGGAAATCCTAAAGATATTCTCATTTTAAAGTTATTTTGCGATATTGCTGTTGAATTGAATTTTATGGTTTAAGTGCCAAGAACATTATATTTAATAAATAAAGGTAACACACAAAACGTTAAAAAAACGCCTCATTGAGTGTAATGTAAAATCTGACAGCTTTCAAATATTTCATTTTATTTATTTATTTAATTTTTTTCTAGAAAGTAAATTTTTATGTTACCTCCAAATGGGTATCGTCGCCGTTTCTCTCCATATTTATTATGTTACTACTAATTGCAGAAGTGACAAATTCAATCCTTTACATTTTTTCTGAAATTCTTCACATGACTAAAGTTTTAGCAGTATAAATGTTTATTTTTCAGTTAATTTATTTCTTAAATTACAACCAGGGATCAATGACAAGCTATTCAAAATATATTTAGTTTTGAAATCTCTTTGAAGTACCTTCATTTTGCTTATTATTGTAGACAACAGTAAACAGATTAACTGAAGATTAAAAAATATAACTGTCTATCTTTCTGTCACTCTATGTATATATATATGCTTTCAGATCCTTTGGCCTTATACTTACTTTATAACTATTACAAGAAACAGATAAAACTTGTCAAAATTACGTAAATTAAAAATCTTTCTGAAATCTATAAATGAATAAAAGGGTATACACCGTACGTTTTAAGAAATTCATGAATACCTATACAAAAAAAATGTTTAATTAAATATTTCCACATCAATGCTGTCGATTGAAAAATTTATTTTCAAACAGAAACACTACCAGCATTTCTATCAGCTAGCCAAACTGTTGATGAAGTTATTATCGTATTAGGTCAGTTCACTTAATATGGAAAGTCTGATATTTCTGACGCTTTTAGTTTCTCACTTTTCAAAATATTACTTCGCGGTCACCGTTTTATGCCATTAAATGCAATCAAATAAAATTCGGTGGGAAACTTGAAGTTGTTTTATGGAGACATCATAAGAGCTTTTTCGAACATTGAGAAAAAAAGTTGGCATAAGAACGTAATAGATTTTGACCAATAAATAGAAACCTTGATTTTTAGGGAATCATTCCCGATACTTTCTGATGGTAAGCTATGGTGTTTTAATCGAAGCAAATTTTTAATTTTAATAATTATTGCTCCTTTTTAGCAACTTCACTTAAACAAGTCCTAAAATTTCGTAGCTCTAATGTGCATATACATTAAAACGATGCAGTGTATATTTCTTCTTATTCATTTTTTTTTAAATTTTCTACTTTGTATTTTTATTCTTATTCATATACTTTTTGAATGAAGCATAGAAAATGATTATTGAGTTTGTAAAGACCTTATCTTGTACTAACTAATTATTTTTAGTTTAAGAAATGTTCCTTTCCCTTCTGATTTCAATTCCCTGCAAGAATATACATTTAATGACGTATATGCAAATTTAAGTAAGTTCGTAAACAATATTTAAGCAGCAGTTTTAAGAGTTCGCGGTAGGAGAGTTAGCTCTGAATTTATGTCGCTTGGTTGATTTAGTAACCTTGTAGTTGAATAGTTAGTGCTAGCCACTTTCTTTATATTGTACTGATTGTACTGATTGTACTTTCTTTAAATTGTACTTTAGATTGTATTGATATTCTCGGCTCGGCTTTGCTACGTGCAGCCGATTTAGCGGTTTAGGTAAAGAAAGAGTCAGTCATGTAGCTAATCTTTATTTAATTGATATTCTACACTGCGAAAAAAAAAAGGGTCCACAGTATTTTATCTCCCGTTCTACTGGGCTGAAATTCTGACTGACCAATTCTACTGACGAAATTCAAATCGCGTTTTTCATGTCTCGAAAGCGCAACTTAGGATATGTATTAGATTTATATATGGCATTGTTCTAATATAGGTATTTTGGCACAAAAACCAGACTTTTTCTGAAAATGACATGCCAATTTTTTAACATATTTCGATTCTACTACGGAAATTATACCTAAATATTAAATTTCGTAATTTTTGGTAAGAAATTTATGGAGAAATTTTAAAATATATATTGGCGCAATTTTTTCAGTTTGAGGCAAGAGTAATTCACTTGGCGAACATCTTAATTTATAGAAACCTATTTTCCTTTCCTTTTTTTAATTGTCCACGAGCGGAAAGAAGTCATCGTTCATAATTTCAAATAAATTTAACAAAGTGCGTAAACCACATTTTCGTTATTATGACTTAAAATAAATATGCCAAATTTCAAAACGCGCTAAAATGCAAATTCACGTATATTCTAGGAAATTTTGTATTAAAAAAACTCTAATTTTTTGTAGGCGTACTTAGAAATACATTTACTTCAAGATGATTTTAAAAATGTTATAGGTTATGATTCAAAATTGTTTCCTAAAATTTATAAAAATTATTTTAAAAATAAATCATAAAAATGGGTGAATTTTATTAGGAATGAACCTAAATTTCTAAATGTGAAAGGAAGAATCAAATACGTTTAATAAAAAAGTAATATTAATAAATATATATAAAAGTCAATTAACATCGAGGAGCTAACACTTTGAGAGATAATTTTTTAAAAAACTCCTCGTGCGAGTTTTACAAAACTTGGCAGTTTGGGAGAATATGAGTCGTAGAATCGAAATATGGAAAACAATGGGCATGTCATTTCCGAAAAGTTCCATTTTGTGAGCACAATATGAGTCCAAAATGAGCACAAAATGAGTCCGTTTTTTTCCGTTTAGTTCAAACAAGTGGAAGTACGCGATACCAGTTAAGTTAGATTGAAAGTAATGCATCTAACAATAGAGAGAGTAATACCACTGCAATTCTACTCTAATTAGGATGCAAAGAATACGATTCATAGTCATACATTTTTCAGTCTGATGCGATACGGATCCCACATAAAAATTTTCGATAGAAAAATAAGCTAAATCTCTCTCATTATATTAGCAACAATGGCACGTAGTTTTAAATGGTTTTCCTCTTTCTAAAAGCTCGTAAAAGCTCAAGTTCCATCCAATATTTCATCTATATTCAATTTTAGTCGATTAAATGTGGCAAAAAATTTATCATAATTGATCAGATTATAATTGATTAATAACGCGAACAAACAAACCCACAAACAGACATTCGTTTTTTTCGAAATAAAGCATTTTTATCGCCAACGCGCGAGACTGTTGCCACTTGGAAGAATAAGTGCGAAAATTAGTGTTCTCAGA
Organism: Stegodyphus dumicola; assembly: GCF_044657685.1. Classification (NCBI taxonomy): domain Eukaryota; kingdom Metazoa; phylum Arthropoda; class Arachnida; order Araneae; family Eresidae; genus Stegodyphus; species Stegodyphus dumicola. The sequence goes on from NC_140768.1 coordinate 183,212,244, forward strand.
GTATTTAATTAATATTTCGGCAGATTAAAGTCGTACGAAGATGGGATTAGCCTAAATGGCTTCCCACGAACTTTTGAAATCGGGAATAATATATTTAATGTTTGGCAATGCTATTTTTATATTTCATCGTAAAACTTGGAAATTTTTTATTAACAAACTCTAGGATTTGAAAGCGAGCAGTGGCAGAAACTTTCGAAAGAAAGCAGATTTTCATCTGCAGATTGCGAGATTGTTGCCACTGGGAAAAATGAGGGCTAACATTATCGCCTTTGCGAGTTTTTAATTAATATCTCTGACTTTAGCTACTTTTTTTTTTTTGGAAAAAAGTGGACGTCGACCTTTTCTAGATCCAGAAAAGAGTCGTAAACAGTTTGGCGAGAATAGTTATAGCAGTCACTGAGTTATTATAGGACAAACACACAGACTTTCGTCTTTCTAAGACTAGTATAAACAGATAAAAAGTTTATTAAAATCTTTTTCTGTAGTCATCTGTTCTTTGAAGACGTAGCAAGAATTCGCTACCTCTTCTCTCAGTAAGGTCTAGCAGTTTATGATCCTGAAATGTACTAGAAGGCTCTGCAAGTTGACTAATCATACATTACATGCTTTTTTATATACTATATAATTGTAGTTTTTGTTGCGTAACTCTTAATATTACCATGGTGCCCTTGCAGTGCTGTTTTAATTTCTTCTACTACATTATATATGCGGTATACTTAGGCAATAGATATGATTTTCCTCTAGTAAATGAAACAACGAAAAATTTCTGCAAAATTGGTCTTCATTCTTTCCGCACAAGGAATTAATAACGCATACATAAGGAATTCTTTCCAACTTAAATATTGCGTCTGAAAGTTTTTTATATTATTTTAATTACACACAATCTCCTTTTGTATTTTTATGTTGCAAACAAGTTAAAAGTCATTTAGAAAGAATATTTAGCAAATTGTAGAGGAAATAAAATGCCTGCGAACTTTTGGAAGTGGTAATTCTTCCAAAGACCGGTTGCATAAGGATTAAAAAAATTCTTGAATTATATGGATGGTAGGCTAATTTGTGAGCTTGCTATTGTTTATATCTCGCTGTTTTTTATTGGTAATTAGACTCATAAGTTTCTAGATAAATGCGCATGCAGAGCTTCTTTCATTTTTACGTGCTCCTGCTCAGACTGGCTTCTTTTTATATTAATTACTTTCATTAAATTTTGTAACCTCGATCTTTTAACTTTCGTGCTGCGCTTTTTGATTTTAATTAAAGTTATTAAGATTTAAGCTTTTGCAGGAATCATCTTCGTGATTAAAATTGTGACCCTAAACTGCTTTTATTTAATTTTATTTATTTTCTGATGGGTATTTTTAAAAACTAGTGTAATGTGGTTTTTTACCTTATGCATTACTGTATGTGGGACCATTTTAAACTTTAAATTGTATGAAAGACAGTAAGACTATGGGGTTCATTTTATTAACATCTAAAATGCAGTTTTACCTGTTACACTAATACCCCCCCCCCTCCGGATCATACGTACTAATTAATACACGAGTATCAAGTAAATAAGGTCAATCTAAAAATGGCTACGTCAAATTATAACCGATACAGTAAATATTTACCAGTAAATAATGTACGGATACTGTTATAAGGTATTTCTGCCGCCTTCTTGCTTTCGTGCTTTCGCATGCCTTCGTGATGTAGTGGTCAGCACGCTCGACGCATATTCGAGAGGCCCGTGGTTTGAGTCCCGGCGAGGGCAATGCTCATTTTTCAATGTCTCCTGCTTCCAGATAACCTAATATCTCTACACTGTAAAATCAAAATAATGTATTCTTTTAAGAAATTGTTGCAATTCTCCGTACATTTCGGTGTAAGGAATTTGTACGTCCAGCCAGCAGCTGGAAGATCCTAGGTTCGAATCCTTGTGAATGTTTCCTGACTTCGAGATATTAGTCTTTACATAATATTTGGAACAACATTACATAATATTTGGAACTTAAATTACAATAATAAGTTTTACTGCTTCAAATTTTGCATTTGATTAGAAAATCGATTATTTTTTTTATCGATGATGATATTCTTTTAGAGTACAGTAAACAACCGCTAAGCTTTAATGTTTTAAACATGTAGTTTATTTATTCTATATTTTAGCATGTTTCACACAGATTCTAGCTTTTATCTTCACCATTTCTTCGTTTTGTACTGGCTTTTCTTCAGTTACAATGTCAAAAATAATTTGACCTGGTCAAAAGCCAGAAATTAGCACTGAAAGTTTAAAAGAAACCAAGCTTTATAAGGAATGATGTACTGAATCTGCATTTTTTTATATTTAATTAAGCTTAAATTATTGAATTTTAAAATTATTTTAAAGCGTGAATGACATTTATTCTATGAAAATTATGAGTTACCTTTTTCTTTTTTTCTTTGGAGTGTCAATTTTAGTGTGTTTTTGGCGAAGAATGGACGTGAAATATTACGAAAAACGAATATAGCTCAAGAATGATTGCAATTTCAATTCATCTACTGTAATGGGGTTTTCGGAATATAGTAGATGAATATAAATGGTTGTAAGAATTGTAGATGAACGGCTGTAATTCTCATGTACAAAATGAATGCAAAATATTACAGTTGCAGAAGCGTGCAGCTATCCCATACTGTATCATAAGATTTATTTTTTACCCATCTGAGAGATTATTTATAAACTATGTTTTGCACCGCATTACATAAAATCTTATGTAGATAGTTCTCTTACTGTTACTATGTAATTATAAATAAAACGGAGATTTTATGTACTTCATATTGGCTCCCCCCCAACTGATATTAAACACAGCTTGTTAATAATGATTATGAAATAGAGGAATTCAAGAATATAATTTTCTCATAAAAATGCTATAGGATGTAATAAAGAAATATTTTGCGTCTTAAGAAAATCTTTTCGGGCATATGATAAAATCCAAATGTAGGTGAAAAGTTATATTTAAATAACTGCAATATTCTCGTGTTTCGCCGAATCATTTCTTTTAATATATATAGCCTCCATGTGAAAAAGTCATTATCACTGTGAAGATGTGAAAATATAACGCTGATTTTTGTTGTTTGATTTCTAAATTAATACTTGTTCGACACGCTATTGTATCTTAGTCATTATATTCTTAAAAATCAGTATCATGCGAATTCCAATTACATGAAGCAAAGGTGAATTACCAAAGCACGTTTAGGCTCTAAAATGTAACCAATTTTATACTATCCTACTTTTATATCTGTCACTAAAATGCTATTAGCAATCTATAAAAGGTGTTTAGTACTTATAATGCATACACAAAAAGGATAGTAAAATTTTAAAAGTTAACAACAAATTCATTTCTCAGTTTACATGAACATACCTCGCCCAGAGATGGATAGAAAAAAGGGTTAGTTCATCAACGTGTTCGACTCCTCGCCGACGCGGGCCTCATAGGGGAGTTAATCGGAAGTAATCTGACGTCACTGTGCTACCCCTGCTCTGATTTCGCTCGTTTAAAACTGTAGTTTCATTCAGCTGCGAGTCGATTTTCTGGAAGTAATATATCCAAATTAATTTGAATCATATACAATATTTGTTTTCTAATAATGTAAATATTAAAAATAATTTGCACATATATATAGTTTTAGTCAGTTTTCCTATTAAACTATTAAATTGTAAAAGTCCGTTCATGTAATATGGCTTCTTGTGCCATAACACTTATAGAAATGCGAAAGGAAGATATATTGTATTTCATGCTTTCTCAAAGGACAATTTGCTTTTGACGAAAGAATGGGTACCTAAATGTAGAAGACAGGATTCTATTAATGAGATGAGCGCAAGAATTTTCAGCAAACATTTTCTATGCAGTGGTTATGAAGATGATATGAAAAATCGCTTGCTTGGATTGCCGCAAAAGAAACTGTTGAAATACAATGCTGTGCCGAAAGTAAATTTACTGTGGACAGTAAACGAAATAACACCAAGAAATCCGAGACGAGAGAAACGAAAACTAATGCAGAGTGCTTTTGAAATACTACATGAATTAAGCCCGAAGAAAATTCATTTTGAGGCCGAAAAGAAAATTGATGATAACAATAATAAATCAAATGTGGATGATTTTTAAAATAAAACTCCCCAAATGACAATCTAAATATCCCTAAATGCCCTAAGTGTAAAGATAAACAAGAATCCTTTGAGAATTTGAAGAAAAAATTAATATTCTTAGAAGGTCGTGTTAAAATATTGAATAATAGAGAAAAGAAAAAAATTAGAATGTTTGCTCAAGAACAAAGAAGGTGGACGGCATCTAGAAAGAAATTAGTACCAAAAATTCTGAAATTAAATTCTTATATAGCGAAATTTAGAAAAAAAGCAGCACAGATAGGAGAATTTGGAAAAACATCTAAAGCATATTTTTACAAAGACGCAGATTATTGCATTGCTACAAAAGAAGGAAAATATCAAGTGGACTAGTGAAGATATTTCACTTTGCATTGTCATAAGAGCTCTGTCATCTAAAAGCTACGATTTTTGGAAAGAAGAAATGAGAATTACTTTACCTAGTACTTGCACATTAAAGAGATGATGCACTAAATTTTCGTATAGTCCAGGAATTCAGAGTAAAGTTCTTGCTCTAATGAAGGACTATTTGAATTCTGAAGAAAAAATGTGCATTCTCAGTTTCGACGAAATGTATAGATTCAAAACTCTGCTATGATTCTAAACTGGGCCAAATTCTCGGTCCTTTCCAAAGAGTGTAGTTTGTTTTATTTCGTAGAGGTCTCATTTCGCAGTGGAAACAATCAATACTTATTTTAACACCCCTATGAAGCAAGAACTCCTTTTCTTTCACTCGTAAAACGTATTAAGTCAGAGTAGAACTGAAAGAAATAGTATCTAATTTAGGAGGATCTAGTACTTTGTGGTACCAGAACAGTATATCTGGGAGTTGTTTGCTGTTTGGGTTGTTTAGTATTAGTAAATGCTGAAACATCCAATGTAAAGGAACTAACGAACACAGAACACTGGAACGCTGAGCAATGGCGGTTTCTCTGCTGATAGGCAACGAGTTCTCTAGTTCTCTAGTTCCAGAGTTGTAAGGTTTATCCCAAGTTTTTAACAGTTATCTTTAGTTAAAGCTACTTTACTGTCCCTCCTAATTTCAACTTACAAATGTGCTTTTAGAATCGCGGTTAATGCAAATGAGTAAGAACGGTATTTAAGTCGAAGTTGCACTGACTTCGTTAGAGAGCTAGAGATTCTGACTAGCGTGCGTTCGCCTTTTCGCTACACTCTCTCTAAGCTATTACTACGCTCGGCCGTATTTCAGGCTCTTGATAGCTTCGCCAACTTATTTTATATTTAGACGCCAAATACTTAGAAATCTTGATAGCTACGGCTATATCTTTTTAGTTAAGTTTTACTTCTTACTACTCCGAGTTCAAGCCCAATTGGAGGCTTTACTGTGCGCTCTGAGAAGGAGCCATCTGTTAAGTTCTTATTTTAAGAAATAAATGGTAATTAACCCTTGTTGAGTTTTATGGTTCTGTTTCCTGAACTAAAGCGATTATTCGCTTATCTGTTCACGATGTTCCTACACACTTAGCTTTTAGATTAAAGGTTGGAACACCACAGAATGCTAGTGAGTATATGAGAACCCTTTATTTTACCCAAAGAATTCCTTTCCAGAAGAGGAATTTTTAACTTGAATTGGCGTAAGTATTAATATTAGTATCACAAAACTGAAAAGGATTCAGCAAAAATAGTATAGTATAGTATAGAGAAGGATTACTGTGATATTTTACCTTCCATCTGTTACTGCAGTCAGAAATTATTTTATTACTATGGAAGGAAAGCGTTTCCATGAAAATCTCAAATGGTTCCAGATATGCTAACAGATAAGTTTATAGACATGCATCACATAAACTATACTTAAATGCATTTGAACACGCTTGAAGTATAATAAAAAATGAACAGCTGTCGTTAATGATCTCCACAGAAATCTACTTTACTCGAACACGCTGTTCAAATGAAGTATCATAAGAATACCTGAATGAATCCTTTTTATCAGCATCTCTAATTAAATATGACTGAAAATATTTACGAGTATAGTAAATACTAAATGTTTACTGCTGCTTTGTGTTTAAACATTTGCAACTTTTTTTCCAGACCAATAAAATTTTAAATTTATGCTAAATTTAAACATATGTATATTTTAAGTCACATTTTTTACTTCATATTACAGTTCTCTTACTACTTTCTTGATGAAACGTCCTCCATTCATGAATACGGATTTATTACTTATTGCATTATTCGGTAATCTTTTTAAATAACATGTATGTGGTGATGCCGCGTTATATCTCGAGACCTATGTACAGTGTTAAATCATGTTATAATCTGACACAGCGAGATGCTGTGAAGACGAAAGAAGTGTTTCGTCAATAGAAATGTTGGGTGTTTACATAGCATAATAAAATCTATGATCACTTCCAAGATATCTAATGATGAACTTTTAAATCCTTCATTATATTCATTTCAATTACAAGTTTGTAAAGCAATTATACAGTAAGAAAGACACACAAAATATCAGCAATGCCCTCATCGGATTCGAACTTTGGATCTTTCGACTGCTAGCCAGATGTGCTACCAATTGTACCAGGAAGGCACTCTGTGTACCCACTTAAAAGCGCAGTTGGGAGAAAGAGACTGACCCTTCAAATCTAGGTAGTGAAGAAATATTACCCTCCACATTTTTAGCACCCGAAGCACCTGAACAGTCTAGTGGTTTATTCGAAGTAGAAAGCACGAAATATCAGCGAATCTCCAACCGGGATTCAATTTCCGGATCTTACAGTTACTTGCTGGATATGTTATCTCGCCTGCTACGAAAGCACACGAGGCAAAAATTCCTGAGAAGCTATGCATATAAAAGGAATAAATAAATTACAAAACGACAAATACACCACATTAAAAAAATGAGAGTTTTGCATGTATGCACATATTAATCAAAATCATATATGCATATTTGCGTATATTTATTTACTTAATAACCAAAATATTCAACTGCTACTTCTTATCTTTTACATTAGTTTTAGTGCACAATTTGATTGAATAAATTTCACAGTTTTAATAGCAAATACCTGGCTCTGAGAGACAATTTGCTACATGGAGAACAGCGCCTTTCTACTCAGCAAATTAACCTAAGACTACATTATTTATATATGGTTTTAGACAACAAATTGTAGCATCCGAAACCGATATATATATATAACTGCCTTATAGCAGGAGTGTACCGAAGATATGTAAAGGCACACACGGACCTAAGAATTCTACTCTTCGCACATCCACATATGTGCATACTGCAGGTATGTACGTATAGTCTTTGAATTATAAAATGGCAGTGTCTTTGTTTGGCGAAGAAGGGCAAAACCGCGCGCTCCTTAGACAATTGCATCACCTGCGCAATGGCATTATGAAATGCCAAGGGGGAACTGTGGTAGTTTTGTGGTGGTGGTGTGTGGAGGCGACACTGACGGACGGATGCACAAAAGCAGTGACAGGCTCCCCTTCATTGTGGCGTCGCCGCGTCATCGTCGTAATCTTCCCTCCTTATCGAGGACTTCGGAAATTGTCGGCGGGCCCGTGCGGGCATTAAGATATTTAATGAAGCGAGGCGCATCTGCCGCACTAATTAACGTTAATTATTCCCTTCATTGTGATAACTGGGCACAATGCCGCTCGCTGCCATTTAAATAACTATGGCGTGCGAGCGAGTAATTGCCGCAAACATTATAAATATCCGGAGATTCATCATTTTAGGAAATCAAATCTCGGCACCTACGCTGCTTCTCCTTTCGCTTTTCTCCTTCGCTTCTTTTCTGGCAGGCTTTTCGTGGTTTTGGGCCTCTTGCAGAAGAGATTCTCTTGGATTGATCCGAAGCAAGGATTTCTGAAGAAGCTTTGCTTCTGGGGTTAGGATTCTTATTCGGTCTTTGCACAGTAGTGCTACAGGACCTCATTGCGTGCCGCTATTGATGTGTTGGAATAATCTTTGTTTGAACTAAATTGCGTAGAAGTCCCTGGTGAATGCATATTACAAACATTTAATTGGTTTAACTTAGTAGATTTTCCTTAGTTTAAAGAAAGTATAATATCCTAAATTCAGAGCTAGCAATTGTTTGCATTTTGATATCTATTCAAACGTAGTCATGGGTTGTTTGTGTATTCTAAAAGCGCGAAGCATTCTTTATACATTAGAAATCTTTGTTGTAAATGTCGAAACATTTTTCCTAACTTTAGTCCAAATTTCCTTTCGGCTCAGTACTTCTAAATAATAATGAAAAAGAAGGTCCATATGATGCTTTTCAGACAACTGGTGGAGGCCATCATAAAAATCAAATGCAGTCGTTTATTGGTGTGGTAAATCAATGAAAACTTTATTTAAAATGGGAAAAAAATGAAATTATATAAAAAGAAAATAAATGTCACTTGAACTAGTATCACAAAGACGTAATATTAATTTCTACAGTAAAAGACTGAACACCGATATATTCTAAATTCTCTTATGTATTCTAATTTCATGCACGATCGATTATTTGTATTATAAGGAATGCTTTTTTAATTTTAAATTAACCAGTTTTTTCTATATGCCTATTTTCTATATGCGCCATTTACAAATCCTACCTGAAAGCAAAGTAGGGTAAAAAGAAGTATTTAAGTTGGTGTCCGAGTTACTTCAGACAGAGCGTGTTTCTTCGTTCAGCCACGTTAGTTTTCTGATTTAAGTTTGCTCTTTTACGGCAGTGCATATTAATTGTAGGTTTGTGTTCGTCCGGGTAGAACTAAGAGCCAACTCGCGTTAACTATATCTGGGCAGCTTCGGCTGAATATTTAACTAAAGTTTTAATTTTAGACTTCTATTTTGAGTTTTGGTTGGCTAAGTTTGTAAACACCAGGAGTGCCATCTGTAAATCCATTGATGATTTGAATGAAATGGTCTTTTCAGGCTTCGTACGTTTCGTCATTGAAGCAGTTTGAATTTACCCAATAATCGCTAGAGATCTTGTCAGCAAAATAAAGTTAATTTAGCTAGAATTTTAGGTTTTACCTTTTTTAATTACTAAAAAATACGTAACCAAATTGTGTTTTTAGTTTAAAATACTAAATTAGGTATGATACTTAATCAACTTCATTTCTCTTTTGCTTAAAAATTTCTCAAAACTGTAGCTTTCCGAAGCAAATGTTAATAAATAGAGGGATGAAGAAGAAAATTTCAGCATGTAATTATGGCAAATGGTAGTAAAAGGGGTCAATTAAATGTGAATTGCTTGAAATTTATCAGCTGATATATTAAGCGGGGTGACTGTTGCATTTATAGTAACGGTATTTAGCCACTTATCATATTCATATTTAGTAGTTATAAAATGAGAGTTCTGCAGCAGAGAGGCTGAGAAACTGAAAGGATGGTATGTGACATCTCAGATGCAATGGCAGAATTTTCCATTACCCTATCATGCCATGATAACTCAATCATGCACTTTTCCGATGCCGCACTTAATGAGTCTTTCATTAAACAATGAGATTATTAGTGATATGAAAGAAACAAATGAAACCATTTTTGTCCTATCAGAGTAAAGAAACCATGTCATATCACTTCAATAACGTGGTTTTAGACAAGTTCTACTATTTAAGAAAGCTACATATTCCTATTTCATTCAGAACTGCCGTTGCGTGATAAAGCGGGTATGATAGATTTGACTGATGCAGAGTTAAAATTGAAAATTTATGAACAATTTTATTGGCGAGATAAATCTGATGTTTGCTAGAAGAAATATCAAATCGTGAATTTAAAAATATTAATATTCAAATTAATCGGAATCAGTACATTCCGCGAAGAAAAGTGTTCCGATTTGGTGAGGAATGAATTAACTACGAATTCTCTAGAACGAGTATTATGCAGAACCTTTGACGCAGTCTTTTAGACTCTTGTGAATATTAAAGGAGGCGTTGAAACAGTGACAGGCAAAAAGTATAATTTTTCCTTATTGAACTACTACCTTGGTGGTCTTGGTAAAATACCGATGTATAAAGATATTGAAGCTTGTCTTAAACAAGAACGTGACATACTCACCATCAGTTAAGGTGCAAAACGTCGAATGATATTTTCTAAATGAAGTATGGACTTGAATTACGGATTTCTCATTGTGATAAAACCATATACGAATTTGTTTTGAATGCATGGAATAGCCTCTAAAGCGGCTGTTAAAAACCGAAAATTAGTCTTATATTTTGTAGAATAAAAATATCGAAAATTGAGAAACAACATTTGGAAGACGATGATGGAATCGCAGAGTATGACTGGCTTGTTAACTGTGTCAAATCTGCTTCTCCAAATGTCTTCATCCCGATAATCAAGAAAAGGAAAAAGAAAATTCGAAGTTGATAACTCGAAACAGAATGAAAATTTATCTACGTGAAGTTGAGCAACAAAAAAAATGTTGTGTCCTACTACACGCGGTGCTGTTATAACTACTGCGACATGGCAAGAATTTTCTTAAAAATTATTTGAATCTAATCTTGCCTATACAAGTGCCATTTGTTATCATAAGCTATCATAGTCTTTAACAAAGAAAGTGAGTGCATTTTACAACAAATTTTTAAACAGGTAAAAAACATTTAACAAATTTAAAAAAAATCTGAAGTGTTTCAGATTTTAAATTGCATCCAAAGCGGCGTTTTTTATTTTTATTTTATTTTATTTTTTTTTTTTGTGTGTGTTACCTTTATTTATTAAATATTATGTTCTTTGCACTTAACCATCAAATTCAGTTCAAGAGCAATATCGCAAAATAATTTTCAAATGAACGTATCTTTAGAATTTCCGATACACAGTCTCGCGTACTGGAGATAAAAATGCTTTTTCTGTAAAACGTTGCCATTGCTCGCTTTGAAATTCTTGAGTTTGTTAATCAAAATTTCGTTAAAGTTTTACAAAATATGAAATCGATAATAAAACAAATTCCAAATTTGAAATTTGTACTTCCAGATGCCCATATTCGCAGGAGGATTACGTTATTCAAAATTGGATGGCTCTAGGTACCGCTGTTTTATCACAATGCGAGAAGCACAGAGTACATTCATGTAGATTCTTCATTATTTAATTTCTTTAAATATAATACAGGGTGATAAATTTTGGTGGAAACAATTTGAAAAGTGAAACAAAGCTTGTAGTGAATCAACGTAGAATGCCAAAACGGAATCAATAGTCCTTTTGTCCAAATTGCCCCTTTGGAATAATAAAAATCTTTTTAAAATAAAGCCTACTTATTCGAAATTAGACTATCTTTAAAAACTATTAAAACTAAAAAAAAATTAGTAATAACTAAAAAAAGTAATTAGTAAACTAATTAGTAAATACTAATTAGTAAATAAACTAATTAGTAAATAACTAAAAAAAATTAGACTATCTTTTAAAAACAGTGAAAGAAACTATTCCAGATGCATCTAATGTTTTATATAAAAGTATTTTATAGATTGTTTCACTATTGCAAATGAGCCCACCAGCGGCCGAGCGGTAAAGTCGCTGAACACTGGTAGTTCGGTCTGAGATTCGAATCCCGCGAACGGGCTGGCTGCATGGGCGTTTTCGTAGTTTTCCCCATGTGTAACGTGTATACGAGCCAGTTTCCCTTAGAAAGTCCCCCACGAAAGCATCCATCCCCTTAGGCAGATAGCCCTAGTGTGCTTTGCCATAATTAAATAAACCAAACCAAACCACTGCAAATGAAATTTAAAAACAGTGGTTCTGGTGAAACAAGTGCTGAAGAGGGTTTGATTAACTATTTAAAGATCACATAAACTCTGTAAAATCTTAATTAAATTCAGCGAGTAAGAACTATTTAAATATGAAGAATGCATTTCAAATCACATCTCACAAGCAATACGTGAATGGATTGCGATAAATTTTGATGGCACAGTTAAATATACTGGTGAAGCTGTATTTTTATGCATAAGTTTTAAAAATGAAGAGATTCTTTAAGACAGACATAAAATTATTCACTTACTTTGTGATAGGATTTTTGAACCTAAATGTTATGAAGATTATAAAAATGCTTTGATCTAAGTACAGCTATTCTCTTAAAAATTTCTGTGTTTGATTGAAATTACGCATTATTCTTTTCCCTTGTATCCAGTTTTTTATTTAATTTTTTTAATCGGAATTCAGTGTTCAGCGACTTTACTGCTCGGCCGCTGATGGGCACCAAGACAAACGAAAACAATTCAGTAAGTTAGTTGAATTAGAACAGTTAGCTGAATTAGAACTGTGAAATACAAACTAAGGAAAAAAGCGAATAACCTAAGAAATATAATCAACACTTATGGGTTTAAATTGTATAATTTTAGAAATATTTGACGTTTTAAGGAAGATATTGATAAACTGGGAAAGAAGTCAGAAGCAAAAATTAGTACAGATTTAAGATTATGAAAGAATTCTTTTCTATAAACAGAATGTATAATAAATAAGTAAAAATTAAAGGGTGCACAAAAACTAGAAAGCACAGAAAAATACCAAAAAAAGTTTAAATTGTATTTAAAATTTAATAATATAATAAATAACTATTATATATATATATGATGAGAATAAATAACTAATAAGCTAAAATGTCAAATAATGTTGAAAAATGCCGTTTAAAAAAAGTTAAAAATTGTATCTAAAATTAAATTTAATGCAGTTAATAAATAGTGTGTATTACTTTCGCAAAATATAACAAGTAAGTCAAAATTACAGTCTTTTGAAACATAGAAAAGGTACGAAAAAAAACTCTGCGTAAAATTAAATAAAATATTGCTTATTAGAAAACGGTAAGTATTATAATTACAGCAAAAAAGTACGTTTTTATGAAGAAAAGATATAAAAAATAAGTTAAAATTAAAAGTTTTAGTAAAGTAGAAAAAAATCAAAACACAATTAGTAGGATAACAAACTGAGATATATATAGTTTCATTTTCATGACAGAAAGCGTTTGATGATAGGAAGCGTTGAAGACAAGTGCTCTTTATTATATTTTCCCTCTTACATTGTTTTCAGACACGCTCAATGACTGTTTTAAACGACAGCCTTAAAAAATTACTAAAATCTACATTCCTTTTTTATCAGCATAGGGCAGCATAAGTATAACTCCAAAACTAAAAAGTAGCAAAATTTCTCTTGAACCGCTGCCATTTTGAAAAACTAGTTTGATGTGGAAAACCGAATCTGAAACCAGCAGGATGTCGACAGTTCATCAAACCTAGCAACCAGATACACTTAACGTTCACTCGTGGCACTATGAATGCCGTTGCACGTTGCACCTGAGACATCACTGGTATGTGTTCAGCTTCTCTGCTGCAGATCTCCCATTTTACCACTTCTGATGTGTGCCAATGCAGGCGCAAATTTCTACATAACTAATTAAAATATTAAGTACAAATTACTGCTTTATTAAAAAGTTACAGCAATGAAATGATTTTACGATCTATCTGAACAGGCTTGATTTAAATCGTATTATATAATGTAGAAGTTGAAATTTAAAAAAAAAAACATTTTGGATTCTCATGCTTTAGTAGTATGTTAATAACACTGAATACACTTGAAATAAGATCCGTTATGTTAAATATTAGTAAAAATAATCATCTTTACTGATTTTCCAATTTTTATGAGTTGCTTCTATTCGTTAATATCAAGTTTCAAAAATCTAAACATAGCCTACATTACTCCCTTGCCTTTGATTTTGAATAAAATATGATTTTAAGTGTTTATTTTTAAATCTGTAAATCTAAATTTCCAAAGACTACAAATCTTATCTGATCTAGCAAGCCAGTAAAGCGTTGTCGATAGGAAGAGAACGCTCGTTCTTACATTCTAAAATCCTCTTTATATATACACTCGAACTAATTTAGATTTTGGTGGGAACATGGAACGGAAGAGTGACAGTGAAGATCAAAAACAAAAAAGGTAACAGTTTAATTAACATACGGGAATCAAGTCATTACCAATACTTTTTAGCAATATTACTTACTGTCGTGGTGTTTATTTACTAAATAATTTCTATGGCATGATATAATGTACTGCTATTACCACAAATTCCACTAACTTTCAAAATGGATTTATTGCAGTATATTACGCAAAGTCTTGGAATTTCTTTTATATATCTTACTTTTTGTCAGAGAATTCCCTCAAAGTTGCGTGTTGCGTCACTTATTTCGTTAGATGAAAATGTAACATTTTGACACTTCAACAAGTTTGCCTTACCTGCCGAAAAATCTGAGATTCATCATAAAAACAGAACTTCGAAGAATAGTCAGTTAAAATTAAATCTTGATCAGTAGTTAAAGACTATGCAATTAAATGCTAAGCTAAAAGCTGGTTCAGCACACCAGATTAATGTAGTGGTGGCGAGAGAATGCAAAACTGAGATAAATGAGATGAGATTTTTAAAACTGCTAGAGTTAGCAGATTATGTATTGTTTAAGGCTAGAAACTACCTTTCTCTTCCTGTCAAGATCCATAAACCTCATTTAAAATGCACAGACAACTAATTTGCATTCTGGTGAGCAATACAGAAAGGAGAAGTTATAGTAAAGACCAAAATAGTAACTGGTTAATTAACATACGATACTCTACAAAGTAAAATAACAAAAATCAAGTTTAAAAAATGAATTTTATATTCATGGACTTGAATTGACCCATGAGTGTGTATACTGTTAAAATTTGAAATCGAAAGAAATCAATTTGTATTGGTTTCTATTTTAATGAAATGCATTTGGTTTTTATAGATTTCGTTACCGCAAAATGAATTAAAATAAATTTTATAAGATTTCGCCTAACTTAAATTTTTCCTCGAATGTCCAATAAATCCACAAATTTTGGATTAACTCTTGATTAAATAATTAGATTGATTGAAATTCGATTGATTTACTGTTCACTAAATTAAAAACTATCGTGGTATGAATTTTCAATAATTTTTTTAAAGATTTTGCGTAAATTAAAATATTCAGCGAATGTCAAATAATTAGCGAATTTCGATTTTTTCGCTTTTTTTTTAAGCTTCAAATCCCATTAGTCTCAAAAACGATTTTACGTTTAAATTAACGTCTTTATTTTAGAAAAGCATTACTGAATTATCGTGTTATTTTAAAGAACTCACTTTTGATTATTCATAATCTTTGTTTGCAGTTATACATCAGCTTGTCATAGTCAAACGGTGCCAAAAACTAAAGCATCACATTTTACTTAATGTTGATTCCTTTTTTATTTTTCATATGAAAATATTGAGCATATTTGATCTTAAAATAAAATGTTAATAATGTATGTTAATTCATGCAAAAAGTATTTACAAAAGAATTTAGTTTTAGCTTTGGGTGCACTCAGTCACCCAGGGGGTCATAAATGTTTTCATAAAATCATTTGAAGCTTAAAATAAACAAAAAAATTTTCATTGTAAGAATTTTTCTGTGTCGATTATATTCACATTCAAGTGATCTCTGAATGACAACTAAAACTATAATAGAAACAAAACAAAGCGTTTGTTCGCTAGTTTGCTTTACAACAGTGGTCATCAAATTTTAGAACTTCACGAACCACTACATATATAATTTTAAATTTGGCGGAACACTGATATGAATTTAAAAAAACCTTAAATCGGATCTTAAAAAGAACATGTTAATACGCAAAAACAATATTTAACTTTCCAATACATGTAATTCTAATTTTCATTTGTTAATATAATTTTCGAAACATTTGGTGTTCAGCAGCATACCTTTATGGAAATTCAGGCTACGCCCCTTTTTATGAGTAACAATTAAAACACTGTTAACATCTCATTGATACACATACTTCGTTCACATTGAAAAGCTATATGAAAAGTACAAAAATCTTACCTTCTTGTACAGAAAGCTTCGTATTTACATATTACTGAAAAGGAACTTCACGAAAAGAACAAACCCTTAAACACAAAGCAATATCAATAAACTAAAAATGTTATGCGCCAGTTTTAAATTATTGAAAACATAATAATGCTTGCTTACTCAGCAATGGCGCAATCAATCAACAGTTAGACAAAATAAAAACGGAAACTTCCAGTGATGCAATTAAAAACAAGAATGCAGATGGTTCTCATAAAAATCCACAAAGTTGCCTATTGACACGGAGAAAAATTGTGTTATTAACGACTACAATAGTACATGTTTGTAATTCAAAAGGAAAGATAATTCCAATTCGCGCTAGCAGCATATCCAAGGATGCCAACTCTCACTTTCAAATGTCGCTAGATACACCTGCAAAAGTAGCTAAAATGCCGCTAAATTCAGAAAGAAGTTCGCTAAAAGTAGTAACTAAAATTAAAGAAAAAAGTATAATCCACATTTCATAATAGGTTTTGTTACTCGTCATTTTTTAAACTGAATCTTTATAAAAATATAAATAATGTCCCAATTTTTTTACGGACCATCGAAACGTTTTCGCGGACCACAAGGTTGGCGACCGCTGCTTTACAACAAAGAGTATCACATTCGATCTAAAAAAATACTCGCAAGAAGACATATTATTTGGATTCGAATTAAGTGGCAGTGTAGACATAGAAAGCACTTAATTTCCTGAAACATTTTAATGGAAAGTTCAGCCAACCTCTAAAAAAATTAATACATATTTAATTACATTTATGGAATTAAACAGAACGATCGAAACTGACAAGTTGCTATAGTACTATTAGGTTTTCTTCCAAGCCGGAAATGGGAAAAATCAGATACATGCCTTCACCAGGATTCAAACCACGAATATTTTGACTGTTAGAGGGACTTCTAAGAGTTACACCACGATAGCATCCTCGAGAGAATGAGGATATTTTTGATATTATCCCACCCTTAAAGGACGCTTGGGGAGAGATAAGGAAACCCAGGTCGGCTAAGGCCAGGTGAAGACCACTATATTTCAGTTCGTTATACCTATCATATTTCAGTTAGGCTCCACTGCAGAACTATCAGCTGTGCCCTCGGTGGTGTTCAAATAACAGATCTTGCGATCATTAGCCGAAAGTATTAGCAGTTACACCATGAGAATGAGCACGGGAGAAAAGCAATAAGTCTTTATATAATAAAGAATAAAGTATCCTTTTTAACTGATGAATTGACTTAATATATTGGGCATCTTACCTTTGGAATTACAAATAGCTTTTTGCAAGTTCATCCAGCAAATAAAACTCCTCCAGAGAACGATAAACTGTCGTCATTCCAAATATAGAAAATTTGATAACATAAAGAACGTTTACTATTACTCTTTATCAAAGCAAGGTTTGAGATATGAACAATCTCCAAGCAGATTCCCAATTGCGGTACTTAATGCAATAACATATTATAAAATTTTGAATGAAGTTATTATATTTATTATATCTTAAGTCATGTTAAAAACTATCTATGTGGGCTGTCATTCCACTTTTATTTATAATGACTATCTTTAATTTTAACTGATTTGTTTAATATATTTCTGTCGCAAGACAGTTTTTTAAACAGCGAAATATTTCAAATTGGAAGAGAAACACGCTAAATAAAATTCGAATGAATTTGTTATTTTGCTTAATTTTAAATGAAATATGTATTTTAATTACAACTTCTGTATTTCAATTTCGCCTCGAAAATTTTTGGTTTAGAAAATTCAAAGCCAAACTTATTTACGAGGTTCTTGTTAAGAGTAGTCCATGTGATTTTCCAGTCATTATAGGTAAGCATGAAAAACTGAAAAGTTTTCCAAGCGAAATATTGGGACATTCAATACCTGCATATTATTTATTGTATCTTTAAATTAACTTTATTCAGAACACTAAACATACGTCTTTCATTTGCATAAACATTAAGTGGAAGCATAAAACTTATTTATCATTCCTATTTGCCTCTGAACTCGTACACCTGATAGCTTCTAAAATAGAGCAAACGTATGAAGGTGAAATAAAGGAATACTGACCAACTAAAAGAAAATAATGCCGTAATCGATAATAAATTTGTGAAAAACTTAACTATCTTGAATATTAAATTCTGACTCCGTGAATACCAGGTGACTTGCCGCCCTCTATAGTTTCTTCCATAAAGTAACACTATAACTTCCATAAAATAACACCATTATCCATTTAGATTTAGCAAGGAATTCCATTGAATATATAAAGTTCAGCAATGAGTCCATAACGTTCAGCAAAGAGTTCCATAAAGTAACACCATTATCCATTTCCAAACTTTTACGTCCATAAAGTAACACCATTATCCATTTTCAAACTTTTAATTCCATAAAGTAACACCATTATCAAGTTACAAACATTTTTATTAGATCCTCAACTTAACTTAGACAGCTTGTGTAGTTACAGAAGGGTGGCCGCTACTTGCAGCATTAACAGAACACAAGGTTTAAACCGAAATTTAAGAATTTAAAGTGCTCTTTTCACAAGGCCGCTTTTAAGCTTTGTTTCAAGTCATCACTCACGCAGGCAAACACGACAAGAAAAAGTTAAAGTCGATTTAAGTAAATTTGTAAGCTGAACGAAACTAATATTGAAACGGTCGGTTGCCGTTACCGAAATCTTTTTCTTAATTTCAAAAACTATTGTTTTTATATAACATTAACTAATTTGTACCCTGTTGGGAACCGAAGAAAGAAGTGGTACTAAAGTAGTGAGATAAATACGATGGCTGTAAATTAAAGTAATGGCAACATAGGTATAAACCAATTTTTAATGAACTTACAAGTACAACTGCATTACATTTCTTCTATGTAATCACCAGCAAAGCTTATAACTTTTTCCCAAATGTCGGGAAGCCATTGTAGACCAGTGGCAAGGTGTTGATTGTTGATGTGAGCGACCGAACGCCCTACTGCGTGGAGTACAGATGAAACGTCATGAAATCGGTGACCTCGGAGGGGTTCCTTCAACTTCGGAAACAGATCATATTCAAGTCACAAGGACTCATGTCGGGTGAGTAGGGAGGGTGCTTTAGGATTTCCCACTGCCACCGTCGCAAAAGGAGAGTGGCATTGTTGCGACATGGCAACAAGCGTTATCATGCAATACGATAGGGAGATTGTTGTGCAATAAACGTGGACATTTGTGCCGCATAGCCGGACACAGATGGTGCTGTAGAAATCGGAAATAGTAATCTGTGTTGACAGTTTGTCCTTCAGGTACAGCATGCGTAAGAATCACACCGTCCCAGTCGTATGCCATAATCAGCATAATCTTCACCCGACTGGGTTCCTGTAGAAATTTCTGGGGACGTGGCGAACCTTGGTGACGCCATTCATTTGACTGACGCTTTAATTCAGGCTCATAGGCTCATGTCCATGTCTCGTCAATGGCGACAATACGCTGCAGAAATGCGCCTCCTTCATTGCGGTATCTCTCCAAGTGGCTGCCAGCCAGTGCATACCGGTGCCATTTCTGTATTTCGGTTAGTCTATGTGGAACCCAGCGGGAAGCAATTTTCCTCATCTTAGAGATTTCTTCATTATGCGCCACACCATTTGATGACTCAGACCAACCTATAAGGATAATTCTCGGACAGTCCATCGGCGGTGTATGGTAAAGAGACCGCTCAGGATGTCCGCCTTAGAAAAGACATTTATTCTTACATTTCTGCTTTTGGAAGCATCAGTTGTTGAACTTTTCAAGGACAGTCTTTTCTCAATATGATTTGTGTACACTATTAATACCAGAGCTCATTTATCTCAGAAAGTCCTCCCAAGTGGTTGATGGTAAAAAAAGAGGGGCGGGAGAACCTCGGACCACCCCCCGGGGTGTTCTCCCTCAAAATTGGGGTGGAAAGTTTAACAGTTAGCTAGGTTCAGCAATACCTCAATTATCTGTGGTACTACGGAGGTGCTGGCCTAGCTTCTACCTGTACCTGTCAATCTGCTCTTGAGGAATGGAGAACCGACCTGTGCATTGCAAATCCGCAGTCTCATTCCGACCCGAACGAAATGCTTGAAACAATCGTGCTACTGTCCTATACGGCAAAGCATTTGTGCCACCCACAGGCTTCCACTAATCCTTGATAGCATTCCGCTGCATTTTTGCCACGGCAACCTCGATTTTAAGACACGACCACTGATCACCTTTTGAAAACATGCTTTAGAGCGATGGAAACGAAACTCCTCACTTTAACGCCACACAGCAACTACCCTTCTAAGCAGATCGACTGTTTCTTGCACTCTACACATCGACAACAGCGCCACCTCACCGCTCCCATATCCTATTTGCGCATGCCCGTCCTTCTGCGAGTTTCAAGGTTAAGTTGCCGCTATTTAATTTACAACCCCCGTAGGTTCATAAATAAAACTTCCTTTAGGTCGTGTAGGTTCTCCCTCTCGTACCAGTGAGCAAGTTTGCTATAATTAAGGAAAGTGCTTAAAAGAAGTATGTACTTAAAAACTGCGGCAATAAAATTCTGGAGGTTATTCCCTGGCAAGCTTAAAGTTGCCAAAGTTTAAATTAGTGTTTAACTGTCTTCAAATGTAAAACTATTATTTCATCGTCCTCCCTAAATTTCCTGTTAAGTGTTTTTAGTAAATTTTCAATTTAATTCCCATGATGTGATGTCATGCAAAAGGCGAAGGCTGAAGGAAATAATTCGATATTATCGGAACGAGTATTTTATACAAGTATTTAAATAGCAAAAATATATATATTCACAAAGTAAAGTTTATTTTCAATCAACATATTTTTTAAACTGAAGTGAAGATAAGAGTAAGTTCAATACTTCATTTTTTAACTGCTAAAAAAACTCAGTGGCGCATCAACCCTAGTGGACCACGGCCTGCAGGGCCCTTTTCTGCTTTCTTGACCTCTGGCCTCGAAGTGCATCAGCATATGCCCTGGTTAAGCAGTCAGCTTGTCACAGGACCCCGGGTGTTTAGTCCCCGAGTGAACTTGGTACTAATTTTATCTATTCACTTAAAGGACGAAAGGCTAAGTCAACCTTGCCCAGCCTGGGAATCGAGCTCCGGACCTGTGGCGCAGCTGAGCGACGCGCTAGCCGTTTCGCCACCAGGAGGTTTCATTTTTAGCTAGCTTGCAAAATTATCAAAACTTTGCAAAATCATTTGCATGAATGAAACACATATACATGTGTCTAATCCAAATTCAAATTTGCTTTTCAGGTGCTTCTTTCTCATGTATACTAGTTCAAGGATACTTACGTCTTGTCGCTGAAATATGATCGTTTTTAACAGCGACAGCTCTCAACAATCAAGAATTTTTGGTCAATTATACAAATAGAATAACTCAGATATTACATAAATAGAATGGATTATTCGCTTTGTTCTTAAGCAATCATACATCTGTCACGTAGATAAATCTAAAACTATTCTTCAGATGAAATTCGAAATACTGAGATTATATATTTAATGGAATATAAATAAGATCTACATACTCAGCCTATAATCCATTTTGTGTTATATTAACCAATTAATAGTTTTATACACCGAATTAGTTGGTTTTTCTCAAACAGAATAGTTACATATTTTTTCCCTGTGATAATGACACTTGAAGAATTTTAAGAGTGTGTTTAAGTTTATATTTCATATTACCACTCTGTATTACTTGCATGGCCACAAATTGTGTTCTCTTTTTTTCATCTTTTATTTATTTATTTAATTTCATGCATATTTTTCTTTCCCTTATTATTTACTGTTATCAGTTCTTAAATTCTTAATTATTGCTTACTCTGTTCAACGTACGATTCGCCAATTTAGAAACGAATTCCTGAATAGGCTTAAAAGAAAATTCAGTGAATTCACCTTCTCTGAAAACATGACGCTTCCATTCTTTTCTTCAAGTTGGAATTTTTCTCGACGAAATTTTACATTGGCTAATATAAAAATAATTACAGAGAGAATAAGAACAACACTGAGAGAGTTCGACAACACAATTGCAGACATTTCCATAAAATATTTAATTGAATTTCTATTCAGTTCAGCAAATCTCTAGCAGTCTTTCTTGAAATATGGATGTGATTTCGGACTTTGAGTAGCACGGAAAGAGAAGAACATCACTTTTTTTTTCGAAACACTTCTTCCTTCTGATAAAAATTAAAAGAAACTATCATGCAATTCATCGATTAACGCTTTCTGTCAAAGCAGTTGTTCTTTCATAACTCACTTCCTCTTTTGTTTAAACTTCATAATTTCTTCTTAAAACGAGATAGAGTTAAAATACCTCAATTTGTTTTAAATAATATTTTTCGCTTGCTCTAGCATTGAATTTTAAAAGTTTAATGCAGATTTTGCTGTGACTGCATGTGTGGATTAATATTTAAATACTGCATATGCATATGTATATATATATATATAACGCTTAATTTTTCTTGCATAAACTTGGCTTTGTTTCGAGAACAAATATTACAAGTATTTTAAATTTTTATATATTAATGTATTTGGTTTTCTGTGCCCAATAATAAAAACACTCTGCATCCAATATTATACATATCGTATTTGTAAAAATTTTAGTTCCCGTTTTTCGTATCTAGCTTTATATCAGGTAAATAACTCTTTTACGTTATTTCACAATTTCCGTTTTTGATTTATGGGCAATTGTTTCGTTAGTTTCTTTTGATTTAGGCTGATCAATCTATGTCTCTGTAATATTTAGGTATCATTTATTTTTATTCATTTTATTTACAATTACTTCTGCCTGTTCTTTAGTAACAGTTATACTATAACAGTATATGCTAACAGTATATACTATAACAGTAATAGTCTTAATAACAGTATATGCTAACCTGAACGCAAACATTGAGCGCTTCTTTATTTAGTTGTTTGTTTTTCTGTTCTATTTTCTGTCTCTGCATGCATAGGTATGTAAGGGTGTTTCAGAATCAGAGTTAAAAACTTCTAGGGGTGGTAAGGTGTACCCAGATAACTTAGAAACATATAGCAACGCGGGTTTGGAAAAAAGGTTTCTGACGCGGCAGTGACGACATTAGTCTGAGCAAGCACTCACGGAAGCTTCATTTCACCAACCAAAACAAAAGGTAGTGATAGTGACGGAGGACGTGGCCACCAGCCCTTTACTATTAACCAAAACAGAGGTAGTAGGATGAGTGATTAGACGAGTGCGGAGTTAGCCAATATGCATTTGGTGCACGGGGCTGTGAAGTATAACAGGTGAACAGTGCAGCCAGGTACAAAGAACATTATCTGATGTGGCGTACTTCAGCCAAAAAGAGCATTAATTCTCGATTTCTCGCTACAGCGTCTGAAGGATTCTTATAAAAAACGAAATGCATGCATATTAAATGTAGCGTGTCAACGCAACGCGGCCAAATTATCATGTACGTTGGATGACTTTTACTTAAATATTTTCCGCAACAATGTACTTCATATTCCCTTTTCCCTATATCTGTGTTCTTCAGCAACGAGTTGTGCTTCACAAGGGAAATAATATTTAATTTGTATAACGCCCATATGTTTTAGGTGGCGAATCTCTATACGACACGAAATCGTGCAGCACAGACCTATTTTACTCGAAATGTTTGAGGGGTCATTGTGAGAGTTTAACTGATCATATTTCAGAAGCACGTGTTACCACATTCTGTGGATGACAAACAGTAATTTGCGTCGATGCGACCTATATTGAGCCCCCATCAGTTTCAGCTGCAATGTTCGAAACCACTTAGAAGTGAACATGTGGCCAAGAGATCGGGGATTGTTGGCCAAATCTACTGTTCTACTTATGGGAAAATGTGAAAAGACTAATAACATCGAAACAACACTAACAGCATGACACTAACAGTGTCCAGAAACGCATCGTTAGATGTGTGTTCTTGAGCTCGAAAAGGAATAGCAAAGGCTAACACAGTTTTGATAAAAACAGATTAATCTAAAATTTTACTGGCTTGAAGAATGTATATCAATGTACACTAAAAAAAAAAAAAAAAAAAAAAAAAAAAGGACAGTTCTATATCTCCCGTTCCACTGGACCGATTACCGAAATCCAAATTGCGTTTTTCAAGTCTCGAAAGCGCGACATAGGCTATATATTAGATTTATATATAGCATTGTTCTAACATAAGGATTTTGACTCAAAATCGTACTTTTTCTGAAATGACATGCCAATGTTTTTCGATATTTCAATTCTACGATTCAAACTATGCCTAAATATTAAATTTTGTAAAATTTGGTGCGAAATTTACGGAGAAAATCAAAAATTTATCTTGGACTGTTTTTTCAGTTTGCGACAAGAATAATTCACTTGACGAACTACTTAACTTATGGCAACCTATTTTCTTTTCCCTTTTTTACATTGTGCACGAGGGGAAAAAAGTAACATCGCTCTTACTTTAAAATAATTTTAACAAAGTACCTAAGCCACATTTGATGTTTTATCGCTTTTAACAAATATGCCAAATTTGAAAACGCGCCAATATGTAAACTTACGGATATCTTCGTAAAATTTGAATAAAAAGCTCTGATTTTTTGTATTTATAATTTACATTTACTATTTATTCTTTTTAAACAATCTGATTTTTTGTTGGTATTCTTAGAAATACATATACTTTAAGATGATGGCAAAAATTGTATAGTTTATAATTCAAACTTTAAAAAAAAAATATTGTTTAAAAATAAATCATAGAAAATGGGAGAATTCTATTTAGAATGAACTTAAATTTAGAAATGTGAAAGGAAGAATCAAATAAGTTTAATAAAAAAAGAGAGATTAATAAATATATACCAAATTCAATTAGCATTGAGGAGCTAAAATTTTGAGAGAATATGTTTTAAAAACTACTTGTGCGATTTTTACGAAACTTGGCAGTTTAGCATAATGTGAGTCGTAGGATAGTAATATGGGAAAAACTAGGCATGTCATTTCAGAAAAAACAATTTTGTGTCAAAATACCTATATTAGAACAATGTTATATATAAATTTAATACATATCCGAAGTCATGCTCTCGAGACATGAAACCACAAATTGAATTGCGTTAATCGGCCCAGTAGAACTGGAGATATAAAACTATTTCCCGCCCTTTCTTTTCGCAGCTAACATTTGAAGATAAAGTGCTTAGTGCCCATTCAGCTGATTCTAAATTTGACTGCTTTACCATATAACAGCTACTGGGCTTAAGTAAATCAAACACAATTTACCTAGGTGTTACTTCAAGCTCTTATATGAGTTTTCACCACTTAGACCCTATAGGGTACTGTCTGCTTATAAGCAGACAGATATTTAAATTTCTTCTTCTTCACCACTTGTAACGGCTAAACTGAAATTATGAAATTTACCAGTTACCAACACAAATTTACCAGTGCCAGTAAAGACAATATTTTCCTTTAAATTGCTTGTTAAGTACAAAATCTAATTGGATTGGATTATTCAATTATGGCAAAGCACACGAGGGCTATCTGCCTAAAGGGAGGGATGCCTTCGTGGAGGACTTTCTAAGGTAAACTGGCTCGTATACACGTTACACATGGGGAAAACCACGAAAACGCCCATGCAGCCAGCCTGTTCGCGGAATTCGAACTTCGGACTGAACTACCAGTGTTTAGCGTCTTTACCGCTCGGCCGCTGGTGGGCGAAAATCGAATTAATGGGAACTAGTAAAAGTCCCTCTACTGATCTACCAACCAAGTCTACCTTGAGTTTTTACTTTTCCACAAGGCAGCGGTTATCGACGAGTGATAAGCTGAAGGACGGGTATTCGGCGAGATTCCAGATCTGACATACAGCTACCAACTATTTCTCTATCTTCATATTAAACTGCTAACGACTCGGCACAAATTTTTGAAACAGGTGATCTCGTTACGAAATGAGAAAATAGGAGAGATATAAACTGAAAAGCAATTTTACTAGTAAAACGCAAATGTAATGCTAAAACTGTTATGGAAAACAAGTGCTCAGGTTCAAGAGAAAGTAGGAATAAAAAGCCTGAAAACGAGCGTTTCTTGTTTGTGTAAAAGGAATGATTGTAATATATATTTTCAAGTCTTATTAACAATTAATCTTAATATGACCTCTGGCCTGACATCTCTTTGATTCATGTCTCATGTTTTCGCTCAGACCAAAAGATTAGACAAATTAAGAGTATTTTAGAGTGTAAATACTAAATAGGCCAACTACTATAGCTAATGGAGTGAACACTCACGGAATTGTTTTGGAAAATTTAATGACACTTTGTGTTTGTCAAAGTCCGTAGTGCTTCTCTGTCTTTGATTCATTTGAAAAAACAACGTATGGTGCCTTGCCCGAGAGAATTTTGCTCTTTTTAACGTTTTTATCAAAACATTAAACCGACAATTTGACGTTGAAACGACATTGAACATTTGAAAAAGTTACACTTTTCAAATTATTGCCACCAGATATTAGAGCCCTGTATTATAGTTAAAGAAACTAAATAGTGAAGAATCTGCATAAATGTATGCATGTTTCTCGCACCGTGATAAAACGACGGTACCTAGAGCCATCCAATTTTGAATAACGCACGTTTCCACCCGAATATGGGCACCTGGAAGCCAAAACTTTGAATTTGTTTTATTATCTATTTCATATTTTGTAAAGGATTTATGAGTTTTTCATTGAGAATTTCAACGGTTTCAAAGCGAGCAATGGCAACACTGTATGGTAGAAAAAAATCTCCAGTGCGCGAGACTGTGCATCGGAAATTCTAAAGATATGCTCATTTAAAAATTATTTCGCGATATTGCTTTTGAACTGAATTTTAAGGTTAAAGGGCGAAGATATTTAATAAATAAAGATGACACACAAAATGTTAATTTTTTTTAATTAAGAAATTCTGAAAGGTTTAAGATTTTAAATTACGTCCAAAGGAGCGTATATTTAACGTTTTGTGCGTTACCTTTGTTTATTAAATATCATGTTCTACATACTCAAACCATAGAATTCAGTTCAATAGCAATATCGGAAAACAAATTTAAAATGAGCATATCTTTAGAATTTCCGGTACAGAGTTTTACACGCCTGGAGGTAAAAAAGTTTCTTTTTTTCTTGAACAGTGTTGCCATCGCTCTCTTTGAAATCGTTGTGTTTGTTAATCAGAAATTCATTGAAATGTTACAAAATAAGAAATCTATAATAAAACAAATTTTAAATTCAAATTAGGGCTTCCACAGATCCATATTGTATTGAAGATTAGGTTATTCAAATTTTGATTGTTCTTGTACCGTACAGTGCGAGAAACATACATACATTCATGCAGATTCTTCGTTATTTAATTTCTTTAAATATAATACAAGGTAGTAATATTTGGTGGCAACAATTTGAAAAGTTAAACAACACTTATCATGAATCAACGCAAAATGCCAAAACGAAATTAATAGCCCTTCTGGACAAATTCCCTCTTTGGACTGAAAACGCCCCTATATAAAAGAATTCTATGCTACGTTAAAAGCGTGATGGAGCTACAATAACGCCAATTTAAGTAAATTAGCTACCTGCGCAAGCTGTAACATGTGGGCACCCTTAGAGGGTCTTCTTTAAAATTGCATTTTCTATACAATATTTATACTAACTATAACATAATTTATTAAAATTAGTCTTTTTTTCTTTAATTAAAATGTTAGGCATTCATGTAATGTGTTTTGTTTATTTACAGTTTTCAAAATTATATATTTTTCCTTAATGGAATGCAAGCGTAATAACAGATTCTAATGCGACACTTTTTTTTATCGAAATTTCGGTCATCCCCGCTTCAAAAGAAAACTGTTTTATAAAATTTCTACATTTCGTATCACCGACCTAAATAACACCCCCAAAGATATAAACAGTTCATTTGCACACTTTCTTAACTTTTTCGAATCCGAAGCTAGTACTTCGATAACATTTAGAGTTGCATTTTGTTTTCTAAGTTTCGTTGTAGCTTCTAAATTCATGCTTTTCAATTGAATTACTTTATTAACTTTATTGAAATGAATATTAATATTCTATCGCAATATTTAAAGACACGATCGCAATATTTAAAGTTCTCCGATTTCTTGGACAAATTAGATGTCCCACTGAGATATATGGGAATCCCTATTAAAATTTTTTTTGAACATATGGATATAGTATGTGTCTTCAAAGACCTAAACTATATTCTTAAGTTCGTACTTAACAGATTTAAAGCTTTAGCTCCACTTAAAATACTGATTAGCCAAAAGTCCTCTAACGTTACACCTGTGTTGAATGAAAGAGAAGACGGGTTGTTTTTTAAATTATTTATTTTGAAAACTTAACAAGAAATTCTTGAATAAATATTAAAATAATTGAATCATTTCAGCCATAATTAATACAAAGGTCGCTGACCGAATACAAAGGTCGCTGCTAAAATGCGTCTGCTTTCACTCGTTTATAGCATCAAAAGCCTTTTTTACACAAAGCTCTCTCTCTCGTTTTGTTAAAAACCTGGAAAGAGAATAATTAGTCTCTTACGTGCGGAAACCACACTAGGGGGGGGGGTTTCCGCTGCACCTTTCTTCCAAAGGTCTGCTGTCCATTCTGTCGCTGAGAAATAGATAGTTCTGCTTAAGCACCTGGAAGTCCGAGGAGTGCATATGTCTGAACGTCACAAGTCCCCTCAAGTGGTTTGGCGATATCTGAAGAGAGGTAGAAGTCCTTCGAATCAGTACCTCGGTGTTGTTCTGTATAAAAACTGGACGGAAGCTTTCCTCTTCCTCATGGCTCTAGTTCGGTTATACACTGTATTACAGCATGCACAATGTTCTCGGTGATGAGACAGCTAAATGATCGATGGTACTGGTCGTTCCTAATAAATGCATTAAGTTGCAGGTTGAAATCTCCTTTAGGTCCCTTGGTAAGGAACTTTCGCATTCTTGCTGTACCTGGTAGCACGTCTGGCTGTCTCAGAGAAGATCCAGTGTTTGAATTCTTGCGAGATTATCGCTTGATTTTCATGTTTCCTGCTGCAAATAACTAACTGCGATGAGGTTACGCCTCAGCTAAAGTATGCTGACGATACCTCGCCACCATCCGAATTTGATGACTGTGTTGCCTCTCTCCCCAAGTACGAAGAATATAAAAATGTTCTCCTTCCTCACTGCGTGCCTTCGTGGTGTATTTGATAGCATATTCAGCTGGCAACTGGAAGATCTGAAATTGGAATCCCGGTAAAGGCATAGTTGATTGTTTCCTTTTTCCTGTTCCAAATAAATACCAACTGACTAGAACTTCTCACACAGCCTACCACAAATGTGAAGCTTTTCTCAAGTTAATGCAAATTTAAAGCTATTGAAGCGGAAAAAACTACCCAATATGAAATATTTATGTTGGCGCAGTTCATGAACATAAATTTAATTTGTATGATCTAAGTAATAACTAATATACTTTGGTAACGATATAAGATATTAATTAATGATAGTTTATACTGCATGCGGTTTACATTGCATATCATGATAATTTACACCATATACGTGTGCTTTCCTTAGATGTACTGTACTGTGTTTTAAACAATATTTTCGTGATTTAGCTTGTTAAGTCCAAATTGTTTGAAAATTTCAGAAACCAGGAGAAATTATTTGTATTTATTAGAACACATATGCATTCGAACAGATATTTCGTCTAGCCTCCTTTGTTCTGATGAATAACATGGACAAATTTACTAATTAATTCAATCTTACAAATTTAAAATATTTTTTAAATTTCTAATTCAACACAACAATAAATTTAGTTCAAGCTTTAAGAAATTAATTTAAAAGTTTTGTCATTAGAATATTTTTAATTCATTAGAAATTAATCATTACCTAAATAATGATCAGTTAGAAATATGCAACTGAAATTTACAATTGCAACAAAAATTGCAACAGAATTTTCTTTCAAAGTTCTATTATCTCAAAACTCTGTAAGGGCTTGTAAAATGAGAATGTACAAATGCTTAAAAATAAAAGTTATTATTATCGGTTAAAAATATGATTAATTAAGCTTAATCAAAGTACCAAACCATGTTTAAGAATTTCTTCACTAAGTAAAACTAAGTCTCTCCCCAAAAAATGTGCTTGATTTGGTGTGGGTTTAAATTAATCTCTAGAAAACTTAGAATAAAAGTTCGAACGAAAATTCTGATGTGAACACCTCCTTACTTCCTTGTACGGAATATTAAATTGTACACATTTTTTTTTATTTCATTTAAACTTATTTCCTCGAATTTCTTTGGAGGTATATTTCTCACTCAATTTATTCAGACCTCACTTTGAGGCAAGGCAAAAATACATAAAATCTCAAAACATCTTCATTAAAAATTTTTAAAATACAAAAAAATAATAATAAAACACCAAATACAGTTAAAAAAATTACAATTAAAATTAGAGTTTCTACGCAAAAAAAAGCAATTCGGCCAGAGGGAGATAACGCAGGTT
Organism: Stegodyphus dumicola; assembly: GCF_044657685.1. NCBI lineage: Eukaryota > Metazoa > Arthropoda > Arachnida > Araneae > Eresidae > Stegodyphus > Stegodyphus dumicola. The sequence continues at coordinate 183,242,616 of NC_140768.1, forward strand.
TTTCGGAGCACAAACTGAAAGTTTACTTTTGGTCCCACTCGAGAAAAGACACTGAATGGGCAGAAACTGACTTAATTCACTATTCAACTAACGATTTTCAAATGTAAACAAAAAGTGGCTACGTTAGGCCTCGTAGCACTTAAACAACTTTTAAATTATTGATAAGTCTGCAACTATTGCATGCAGATTAACTAAAGGCATAAAACCTTAACCGGAACATGAAAACAACATAATTCAATTATTTTTAAAGTAAAAAATGCAAAATTTACCAACATAAAAGAATAAAAGAACTGAGACCAATTGCAACCAAAAAGGGAGGTGTACAACTACTTGATATAGCAGTTACATTCTGAGGCTACTCGTTTTGAGTTATGCGAGATACGTAGATACGTACGTACAAACGTCAAAAGTTGCCAAAATGGATATTTTCTTTCAAATATGATATCCGACATTTTTCCTGATTACAATACTTCCATTACTTCGTACAAGGATATTAAAAAGAAATAATAAAATAAAAAAAAAATAAAATAAAATTTTTCTGTCGAAAAGAAGAGACTTACGCCAACAACTAGAGCTCTGACAACTCATAGAGCTTTTCAAAACCAGTGGAACTAACCGATGCCAATTAAGTTAGATTGAGACTAATGCATCTAACAACAGAGAGAACGATACCGCTGTAATCCTTCTCTAATAACGATGCAAAAAATACGATTCACAGGCAGACATTTTTCAGTCTGATGCGACCTGGAACCCACATAAAAAATTTCCATAGAAAAATAAACTAATTCTCTCTCATTATATCAGCAACAATGGCACGCAGTTTTTAATAATTTTCGTCTTTCTAATCAAATGGTCGTAAAAGCTCAAGTTCCATCCAATATTTCACCTATATTCAATTTTTTTCGATTAAATGTTTCAAAACATTGATCAGAAATCAATAACGCGAATAAATAAACAAACACATAAACAGATTTCTTCTTTATATACTACATAGATTTTGTATAACTAAAACATTTTTTATTAACAAATCTACGATTTGAAAGCAAGCAGTATCAACACTTTTCGAAATAAAGTGAGACTGTTGCCAAAGAGCGAGACTGTTGCCACTCAGAAAAATGAGTTCGAAAATTAGTGTTTTCAGAGTTTCTAATTAATATCTCGGCTGATAGTTTATACTGCATACTGTTTACATTGCATATCATGATAATTTTTAATATTACGTACGAAGATGTCGAACGAAGTCGTACGAAGATGGGAAAAGTCGAAGTGGCTTCCTACGAATTTTTGAATCGGGAATAATGTATTTAATATTTGACAAGTTTTATTTCATTGTAAAACTTAGAAATTTTTTATTTACAAACTCTAGGATCTGAAAGCGAGGTGTGGCAACACTTCTCGAAATAAAATAGATTTTCATCTCCAGCTTGCGAGACTGTTGCCACTTGGAAGAATGAAGGCGAAAATAATCGTTTTTACAAGTTTTTAATTCATATATCTAATTTTAGCTATTTTTTTTTTTGGAAAAAAAGTCACTTTTCCTAGAACTCAGGAAAAAACTGTAGAAAGTTTGTTGACGATAGCTATAGTAGTGACTGAGTTAATGCCGACAGAAAAAAAGACATTCTTCTTTATATATTAGATAGATGCATGCCTGACATTTAATATTTTGTATTTGTTTAATTTCACATTTTACATTGACGTATTTCTTTTCTACAAAGATTTCTTCTATGATTTTATAATGCCTGAAGAATCCAATCTTACTTTTAAAAAAAATAATCTATTCTAATTTTCTGACTTGAAGACTTTGTTAAACAATGTATAAATTCATGCAAATTGCAATGAAATATGCTAAATTAATCATAATTAATCCTTTTACATAGTGCAAGGAATACTCATTATTGTGCCGCGTAATAACAAGTAAATAATAAAAATGCACTTTAGTTAGTTTTCTTTAAGAGCAAACTTATATATTATATTAATGTTTATGCAATGAGCTAAAAGGAAACAATAGCCGCATTTTTTTTACGAGAAACAGGTCATTAACGTAGTAAGATAACGGAAAACATTATGAAAATCTAGACATAAAGAAGGTAAAACAACAATTATTTTCTTTAAAACAAACTTGTAGAATAACCGCAGTTTACTGCATAGATATTAAAAAGATTTTGCATTACTTCTTTTTACGAAAAGAAAAAGTTACCTACATTTATTACTTCTTTAGTTATAGTGTCTTGTAAAGTATAAAAATAATAATAATTATTAAAAATAAATTACTTTAGAATGGTTATTATTTTTAATGTATATAATCAGAATATATTTCAAGTAGTATTATTGATGAATACAAACATACAATGAATTGTCGGGTTAAAAGTTTAGAAAAGATTTATATCGCACTGGATGCATTACGTAATACATATATACTAAAACTAAGCATATTCTCGGTTTCTTTATTCTTACTTCTGTTATGTAATGTTATTTAATTCTAGTTTTGCATAGAATAGGCATTCTTTTTATTTCAAATGTTAATACAAGAGTGTCACTTATTGTAATTCATTGAAAGATGATTAAAATTTAAATAACAGGTACACTTGGCAGATTCATGCAGATCTAATTTTTCCCTCCGTCCATTTAGATGTACTTATAAGTGACAGATTAAGGAATCTGTGCAATGCCCCAATGTCTCGGCTATTTGCTACCCTCCCCCCGCATTCGGAACCTCTGTTCAGGTGTCATCTGTGCCCCGGCTTTGGAGTGGTTGTTGATGTCGAGATGAATCTTTTGGAGCGGCGCCAGAGACAACGTTATCTCGGTGAAGAATCTATTTACATGCAACGGCACTTGGACCTCTCCAGGACTCCATCTATTGAGCTGCCTTCTTCGCCAGGGACACTGGGGTGGAAGAGGGGTGCTTATCGAAGGAACATCATTTTCCCTCACGTGATGGCTGCTGTCTTTGTCAGCAGCAAGGAAGGAACGGGGTCGTAGTTTAAGGTTCTTTTAGCTTTTTCGCTGGGTGACGAGGTACTCTTTGAAGGATGCTCAGAGTCGAAACAGAATGAGTCTGTCTGCTCTTCTGAGGTTTCAGTTTTAAGAAGAGCAGGTCAATACATGTAATTCCCCTCTATAACAGGGTCGTTAAATTACACATTTAAATTTTTACTGCTCTATGATTTCAGCTGTAATCAGAATAATTTTAAGACTCTCAAACATGTAGTACTTCATCCTCAATTCCCAAGTCAGATCAGCTGATGTGCTTTCAGTATCGTAATCACTACAACGAAATGAAATCTTACTACCGTTGTGTGTTTTTTAGTTTTAAGAGCACAAAAGTGAATATACGTAACTCAGTAAAATTGAAATTAATACTTCTTATGGTTCCAAAAATTAAAGGCATTCATTTTAAGAGGAAAATGCCGAAAAAAGACTTTCTTATATGCGAATTTGCAGTATGTAAAAAGCAAAACTAGAATCATAGAACTTGGCTTCAAATTTAGCAAAACAATGCTCCTTTCCTTTCATAATCAACAGAAACGAAATTATTCAATATCATTGGTATTTATTATTAGTAACATGTGACCAAACCAATCACAGTGTTTAAAAACGTATGGATGCAACTTTATTTCTTTAATGCTAGATATTAACTTCAGATTTAAACTCTCTCTCTTTCTCATAAAGTTCTTTACTTGCCACTGGCTGAGAGCTCCTGTTATTTGATTCGGCTTCAAATAACCTTATCGAGTTATAAGACTGTCTAAAATCTGCCTGGTACGTGTTCATATCTCGGCAAAGCTGCGGTCTGGAGTTTTCTAGTTTTATCTTCATGAATTATGCAAATATGAACCAGTTTCTTTTAGAACGTTTTCAATGAGCCTGTAGAGACATTAGACATTTTTAGAAGCACGAGTCTTGAAAAATGCCTTCACCAGGAATCGAACCACGGACCTCTCAAATGCGCGCCAAGCGTGCAGACCACTACACCACGAAGGCACATTAAGAAGGCGGGAGAAATACCTTATAAGATTAGCTCTCGTATGCCTTACTGCATTGAGTCAAACAACGAACAAAGCAGTTTTTCTAAATAAGGTAAAGAATGTTATTAAAACTGTTTCGGCACCTGGAAGTAAGATGTATTCATAATTACAGAATTGGATATTTGTATGGTGTTATAGACCAAAATGCCTGTTTAGTGAAAGATTCATTATGCTTTAAATCCGTTAAATATTAAACAAGTCACACTTGAAAATTCTGCTAAAATATAACAAATAGTAATATCATGAGGAACCTGCGACTGGTGTTTTTTCTGAATATGGGACATAAATTTTTGAAAAGAAATAATTTAATGACAGCACAAGAATGTGCTCTTATGGCATTCTCATACATTTTTGTCAGTTCTGCTTGTCAAGAATTGAATAGAAGAAGGTCAAGAATTTTGCTCAAGGAAATAAAAAGGTAGGACAGAATCTTCCCAGTCTTGGTGCAAAAACTATTTTCATAAAAATGCTTACTATTTGGTAAAAGATAATTATTTTTGAAAATCATATTATATTTTTATTATAGGAAATAAATTCGAGCCTTCCATTAGAGAAAACTCACTTGATCAAGCTTTGATCCGTTACCAAGAAGTGCTCGCTAAATGGGAGTGCAATGTTTTTCCATTTCGATGGCCAGAGAATCAGGCTTTTTAAATTAGTATGGATTAACGGAGATGAAATTGCATGTCATTAACCAAACCTGTCTGTTAATGTTATCCAAGTATTCACAACCGTGCTATGAGAACTGGTCGTAATTTTTAGCTTATGACAAAAAGCATTTTAACTTTTCAATTCTTGATTTGAGGGCAAGTTAATTTTACCATTTTTATCTATGGTGATTTAAATCACTAGATGTACGTCTCTCAAATATAAAAAAAAATTTGGTACTTTTCCTTTTCGCCGGCGCAAATCTCGCCAAGCAGACTTTATTGGCGACAACACACAGTATACACATAAAAATGTTAACAAATGTAGTTATAAGAAATTTTTATTTTGAAGGTTTAAACATTTTAATATCGTTTAAAATTTTGTAAAAACACAATAAATAAAGACAATAAATTTGAAAAAAGACATTAATTTAAGAATTTACTATGCTTTCATAGTACAGCATCTTCGTGACCCCAAGTGATATCTTACGTAAACACGCTACAAAAATCTAATTCTCTCAGTAATTATCTACGTTAATTTCAAGTTAAATCTTAATTTGGAATGCAAGTTTAAATGCAAGAATTATTTCAATTCGTACAAACAGCTTACTCAGAAATTATGTAAAACCACAAGGCTTTACTTCAGTAAAAATCCTTTCCTCATTTCAATATAATGAATATTGAATCTTGTAGGAAGAATAAAGCTAATTTTTCAGAATAAACAAAATACTTTTATTTAAATTTTAAAACAGAACCAAAAAAAAAAATAAATAAATACTGCAGCTCTAAACTATCAAAATTTTAAACTGTTAACTACTGCAGTTAAAACTCTTACAACTATTAAAATATTAAAAAATCTTAAACTCTCTATAACAAAATATATATAAAAATCTTTCGAATCCTCCTCTTGTTGCCACACCGTAAAATACAAGTTCTTGTCCTATTATTTATATTTCACGTTCTCTTTAAGTCACGATCTTCACAAGTCATGATCTTTACAAGTCACGATCTTTACAAGTCTCCCCACAAGAAGCACATTCGTCACCGTAGAGACAATGTTGCTCAGAGTTCATTGAGAGAGAAAGAGTTAACAGCTAACCTTGACAAAGCATCAGCATTCCCATGTGAACTTCCTTTGCGGTATGTCACAGTCATGTTATACCGTTGTAACGCTAAGGCCCAACGAGACAGTTTAGCACCATGAGGGGCGCTTTGGGTCAAGTAGGTGAGGGGATTGTGATCAGACACAATCTGCACTTTGGCACCGAAAATCCATGTGTCAAATTTTTTCAAGGCTTCGATGACACAAAATGCTTCTCGTTCGATGGTTGACCAGCGTTGTTGACAGGGCGTTAATTTCTTGCTGAAAAATGCTATGGGCATTTCTTTGCCATGTTCGTCGTTTTGAGCTAAACACGCTCCAATTGCGAAAGCAGATGCATCCGTATAGAGTTGAAAGGGCTTGCTGATGTCCGGAGTATTCAGAGATGGCATTTTAATCAACTCTTCTTTAAGTTTGTTAAAAGCTGCTTCTTTTTCAGAGTCCCATGGAATATTATTTGGAACACTCTTCTTTGTAAGGTTTGTTAGAGGTAAAACAATCTCAGAAAAATTTGGGATATAATCCCTATAGTAGCTTGCTAGCCCTAAAAGACTCATGACTTCTTTTTTAGTGGTAGGCTTAGACAGATTTCTGATGACTTCTACTTTCTCAGGATCTGGAGAGTGAGTGCCAGAACCTATTACATGTCCTAGAAACTTCACGTGGCTCTTTCCGAAATCACACTTTTCTACATTTGCGGTTAGACCTGCGCTTCTCAGTGTCTGAAACACTTGGTCGATGTGATAGAGGTGGCCATCCCAAGTTTCAGAAAATATTGCCACATCATCAATATATGAACGGCAGTAGTTCTTATGGTTTGCAAGCACCTTATCCATCGATTTTTGGAAGGTACTTCCAGCATTTTTCAAACCGAAAGGGAGAACTTTCCATTGGTAATGGCCGGAATGAGTGATAAATGCTGTGTAGGGTTTAGCTTCTTCTTTCATAGGAATTTGCCAATATCCCTTGGTTAAATCGAGAACTGTTATGAATTTGGCTTTCCCTATTTCGAATAGTAAATCTTTAGCAATCTTCATCGGATAGGCGTCCGGAATTGTGAAGCTATTTAAAAGCCTGAAGTCTATGCACAGTCTAACGCCGCCATTCTTTTTTGCAACACATACTATAGGATGTGCCCAGTTACTGTCACTGGGTTCTATAAGATCCCATTCTAACAGTTCTTTAACTTGACGATCGACTTCCTCTTGAAGTGAAACAGGAACACGGTAGGGCCTCAATCTTTTCGGATTACATCCTTCTGTAACCTTGATGTCATGACCATCAACATTGGCTTGACCAGGTTTGCTACTGAAAACATCTACATAAGATTTTAGTACTTTAAATAGTCCTTCCCGTTGGTAATATTTTAAGTCGCCTTTCAAATTTTGTAAATGGGTCCAGATATCATAATCAGATTTATTCATAAGATCTGCTGGTGCATAGTGGATATCTCCAAACTCTTCATCTTGGTCAAAAATGATACCAACGTGATCTACACGAGCAATATATGGCCTTAACTTATTTATATGGAGTTCCCTAATACTTCCGTTTTCCATTTCGACTTTGGCAGAGTGTGGCCTGGTAAGTTTGATCACGGTAGCTGGTCCTTGCCACGTGTTGAGCAATTTATGTGATGATGATGGCATTAACACGAGGACTTTGTCCCCAACATTGAAAGTCTTTTCTTGAGAACGTAAATTGTATCTTGAAGTGTACTCTTCTTGAGATATTTTGGAATTTGCTGATGCAATGTCATGAGCTTTTCTTAATTTTTCTAAAAGGTCTTGTAGATAATTTTCAATTGAACGGGAAGCTGTAACTGGAATGCTACGTTCACCTGTCCATATTTCTTTCAGCAAAGATAATGGTCCTGGTGGTATTCTTCCATACACCATCTGGAAGGGAGACAAACCAGTGGTGCTATGTGGCACTTCTCTGTAGGCAAACAGGAGATAGGGAAGATTCAAATCCCAGTTTCTGCCATGTTCTTGGATATTTTTGTTCATCATCTCTTTTAAGGTTCTATTCCAACGCTCGACAGCACCCATACTCTCGGGGTGCCCTGGAGTGGAGAATCGTGGAGACACACCAAGTAAGTTCTCAAAGGCTCGGGTGAGTTTGGCTGTGAAATTAGTTCCCTGGTCGGAACAAATCACTTTTGGAAATCCAGTTTGAGTAAAAAACCTCATCAAAACGTTGCATGTTGTTTTCGCACTTATGTCTTTGACGGGGGTGGCTTCTGCCCATCTGGTGCATAGGTCAACTGCACATATCACAAACCGATGACCTCTCCTGGATGGAGGTTCTAATGGCCCGATACAATCCACGCTCCATACTTCAAAGGGTGTTTCCGGCCTAACAATAGGTTGAATTGGGATTCGATCTTTGTACGTAACTGTTCTCCTCAATTGGCATTCTTTACAACTTTCACAGAATTTTTTAACATCTTGCTTAATAGTAGGCCAAAAGAATGAGTACTTGATTCGTTGAATTGTCTTTTTCTCACCGAGGTGGGCGGCAAGAGGGATTTCATGTGCCATTCTTAGGACTTCCCTTCTTTTTTCTAAAGGTAATACAACTTGCTTAATGTTTTCACCACAGATATATTCGGAATGAAGTAATATGCCATCATCGAAAGTATATGAATTTTGATTTTTATTTGCCCATTCAAAGCATTTTTTCAGAGTTTCGTCTTGTTCTTGATGTGTCTTGAATTCTAGTCTTACCTTGTTCGTTGTTTTCAGAGACTCTATGTTTTCTTGGGAAATCTGATTAACAACAGCCAAATTTGTAGTAATGTCTTCAACTGGTGAGGGTTTATCATCTGTCTCTTTGTACTCTAAGGGGGATGCATCCCAATGACGATCACAGTTCCACAGTTCGATATTTCCACAGAGTGCTTCATAAGCTGAAGAACTCAATAGCAAGTCGGTAACTAGCTTTTTTGAAACAGCACACTTAATGGACACTCTACCGTGAAAATCATCGTCAATTTTCATCTGGAAAATCTTTAGTGGAGTAATTTCGTTTTCACCAAAAGCAGAAGATATCTCTATTTTACTTTCTCCTTCGCAAGGTATGTTGTCAACCAATTTCTCACGGACTACTGAAATTTGTGCTCCCGTGTCTACGATTCCATTTAGAATAATATCTCCACATTTAACTTTGACCAGTTTTAATTCATCTATGTTTCTAGATACGTCTACTGATTTTGAGACAGGAATAGAGATCTTGGCTATTAGCACTTCTAGTTTTTCTTTTTCTGTAAGGGGTGCTTGTGTTTGTATTAAGTTGTTTTGTGCTGTTACAGAAGCACTTCTTGGTATCCGATTTTTGGTACATAACTTAGATGTATGACCTTCTTTTCCACAATTATAGCAAGTTAGTTTGAAACTAGGCTTTTGTGGTTCGTCACTCTTACGGGATGGGTACACTCTTGGCGTGTTTTCAGCGGACAGCGATTTATTTCTGAAAGCTCTTTCTGGAAGAGGAGAATGAGGTTGCCATTTTTTATTAGTTCTGTCTGCTGATGGATTACCACCAGTCCGTTTTGAGATATTACGAACACTGTCATATTCGTCAAGTTTATCAGCTAATTTGGTTGGAGAAACGAACTTCGCCCAGTCGTCCAGAAAATGGTCTCTTACTTCATAGGGTACTCTTTTCTTAATTTGGTCAGTAATAATCAAGTCTTTTAACGCGGCAAAATTTGTGATTTCAAGACCATTGATCCATTCTTCAAAATAACTTGTAATTTCGTAGCAAAAATCTCTCCATGATTTTTCCGCGCTCTTTTGGTGCATCACAAATTTTTTTCTAAAGCTTTCAGGATTTAATTTAAATCTCTTCAATAAAATGGCCTTAATGTACTCATAATCTTCAAAATTTTCTTCAGATTCCCTACCAATTAATTGAATGATTTCAGATGGCATTAAAGTCAATAAACATGAAACCCAATCTTTAGGATTAATCTTTGTCCTTTTAGCTTGTCTTTCAAATAAGGATAAATAAATCACAATATCATCGTGTCTTAAATTTAATTTGGGAATAAGCTTAATTAAATCAAAATTATGATGTCCATTTTCATTTGTTGGTGGAGTTTGTGTTAGTCGAACACGAGATTCAATTTCGAGTTTCCTCAATTCAAACTCCATTTGCTCTCTTTTCTGCTGTGCTTCTAATTCTTCTTTCCTTCGCCTTTCCTCAAGCTCTTCTTTCTCCTTTCTTCGCTGTTCCTCAATCTCTTCTTTTTCCTTTCTTCTCTGTTCCTCAATCTCTTCTTTCTCCTTTCTTCGCTGTTCCTCAATCTCTTCTTTTTCCTTTCTTCGTTGTTCCTCAATCTCTTCTTTCTCCTTTCTTCGCTGTTCCTCTTCTTTTCTTTTCCTCTCTTCAATAATCGTTAAAAACACTTCTTTAGCAAATGCTTCATCATATGTATCACTTTGAATTATTTCATTTTTTATCGCCACGATTTTCATACTTGGATCTACTTGAATTTCTAATTCAGCAGCTAAAGCCAGCAAATCCTCTTTTTTCCCACGTCCCATAAAAGCCATGTCTCGATTTTATTCAGCCAATAGACTCTTAGTTTTATGAAAAGCTATTTTTTTTCTTTTCTTTTTCTATTTAAATATAATTCACAATGAATTTAATTTTATTCGACACGAAAATCAATCAGTAGAATCAATACTTAATGTGTTGTTCACCTACTCTGGCGAGTCAAACGAAATTACATTTGAACACTGGCGTATTCATTACTTTGAAAATTACATTTGAACACTGGCGTATTCATTACTTTGAAAATTACATTTGAACACTGGCGTATTCATTACTTTGACAAGTAAATAAACTAAGATTCCATGACGGAAACAATAATTAACTTTTCATAATCTTAATTAACTATTTTACGTTTCCAAGGTAAATTGAGCTCTCACCTGAGTTATTTTGGTTCGTAATTATATGCGGGGAAACTCCGATCCTGTCGACTGCGCCAGTAAAAATCCTTTCCTCATTTCAATATAATGAATATTGAATCTTGTAGGAAGAATAAAGCTAATTTTTCAGAATAAACAAAATACTTTTATTTAAATTTTAAAACAGAACCAAAAAAAAAAAAAAAATACTGCAGCTCTAAACTATCAAAATTTTAAACTGTTAACTACTGCAGTTAAGACTCTTACAACTATTAAAATATTAAAAAATCTTAAACTCTCTAAAACAAAATATATATAAAAATCTTTCGAATCCTCCTCTTGTTGCCACACCGTAAAATGCAAGTTCTTGTCCTATTATTTATATTTCACGTTCTCTTTAAGTCACGATCTTCACAAGTCATGATCTTTACAAGTCACGATCTTTACAACTTCCCTAGTGCATTCTCATTAGAATTGATGAATTTAACCTTGACTTTGCCTTTTCTATATTTTCGCCTTCGGGTAAGCAGTGCGATTGCATTCTAATTGACTTAATTACCACGAATGGCCTTGGAGCATAAAATTGAATTATCTGGTAAAAATTCTACGTAATTGTATGCCAGTATTGAAAGAAACAATCAAACTGATAAGAAATGGCTGCGACTTGTTTTGAAAATGAAGCGTGAAAGGTTACCAGCGAGGATATTCCGTTTGGCATCGGTTGTACCATTTTTGGCGACTTTATCGCTTGCGCGGGCAAACTGGAAAAGTACCAAACTTTTAGGCATTAATCCGTAAAAGCACTTCCTAAATGTATTCCGTAATTTCCTGACAATTCTAATACTACTCTAGATGGAAACGTACGTGTTTTTAAATTTACTGTATATTTAAAACCAAGGCCTAGCAATGATTTTGAGAATTCGTGCTTTTTATACGATTTATAACATCAAATGTATTTTGCTTTATCCTTCTACAGAATGCTATAAGTAGACGCAGTATGCTTTATATAACTTCGTACAAACCAATTTTATTATAAAATATAGGCAAAATTTTGATGTTCATGATTCGTTACGTACAGCAAATGGTCTAATCAAAATTAACTAACGAAAAGAAAAAGAAAAGAAAACGAGGAGAAAATATCACAGTTCTATAGCATCGTGGTATAAAGCATCCTCGTAGAAAATAAAGCGGTTCAAAAACATCACAGTTTTGGGAAATCATCTCGGAAAAAATATAGAATTAAAAAATTAAACCTACAAATCATCGTATGACGATCTCAGATGTGTGTTTTTTAAAAGTTGTAAATGGGGAATCTATGTGGATTAAGATGTTTATATAGACTAGAAATATACGTAGTTAATTTGAAGTCGCAAGATGGATTGTAAGGGAATAAGAATAAATATATTTAAAATAATAACTAAATACTTGCTTGGAAAAGCGTAATCAACTAATATTAAAAACATAAGTTTTACCTGCATATATAACTTATGAATTATACTCCCATTTTCAGAATAAATGAATTTTTTTCTTCGAAAATAGAACGCTTTAAAAGTACGTACTGATACTTGGTATTAGCTTCTTTTTTCGTCAACCAATGTATACTTCTAAAACATTAAAGGAAAGAGAGAATATTTAATAAAAGCTGTATTTATCTTATTAAATCAACATTAAGCTAGATTTTAGTAGTACGGTTTCTACAAATAGTCGTATGTTGCTATCAGAAAACTATGTAATAATTGGAAATTGATTTTTGAAAGGAAACTATTTGCACATGATAACAGGACATAATTTCCTTTCATTCAGAAATAGAAGCTGTATTTTAGATTGTATGCTAGACTACACAATTTGGTGCATAACATATCAAACTAAATGTTAAAAAAGGATCCCACATTAGAAAATGCTGCTGGACTTTTTTACCATAAATCAGCTAGTTTATATGCTATAAGGAATTTTGCACCACAGTTTTGCATTTTGTATTCGTATAATATTAATGGTATTCACTGAAATCTCAGCTTTTGGAGAGAAAAATAATTCTTTCAATGTTATGTATAGAATTTAAATTGTTTTCGTTATAGTAAATGATAATGAAATTAGGTTCTGAAAAAAAAACATGCTCTTTTTAATACTATACATTATGAAGTTCATAAATGGTGCCTTCAAAATAATGAAATAACATTGTTCTGTAAAGTTTTGCTTTTTTTTCAGTATGTGATTATGGCAAAGCACTCGAGGGAAATCTGCCTTAGAGAAAGGTTATCTCCGTGGAGAACTCTCTAAGAGAAACTGACTCGTATACACGTTACACGTAGAATATAACCAGGAAACGTCCCATACAGCCAGCCCGTTCACCAACATCTGAACCCCAGGCTGAACTACCAATATTCAGAGACTTTACCTCACTTTCAAAGCGTTATGAATTTTTATTTGGTACCTAGTGCAAATATAAACGAGGCTCGCATTTCTTAAATTTTTATAATGCATATATCGAGCTAAATTATTATTATTGAATTTTGCAAACTTTTACGAGCTGTTAGCTGTAGAAAAAGCTTAAAAATCTTACATTTTACATTCAATGTAACTTTATCAATATTAATGGAATTGATTTCTAAAAATTCTCAGTATTATTTTGAAAAACACTTAGATTGAAAGTGCAGCAAAATTCCAATAATCCGGCCTATTCGATGCTTCTGCAATGTCGGATTTTTAAATATGCCGAATTAACGGCCTAAAATTATAAATAAGGCAATATTAAATGTTAAAATGTTCATGTGTTTCTAAGAAATAGTTATAATGAAAATTGCATTTATTTTACTGAATAAAAGCTACAGTTAGGTTTACCCCAACATATTTCAACATTTAAAGTTTTGAAAAAATTCTTGATCCACTGATTCGATCAATGACATTAAATTTGGTGAAAGTTATGGTACAGTGAAGTTTTCCAATATGAATTTATAAGCCATAAAATGTGCTCTATAGTTGTCTAAAGGCTTAAATTAGGCCTTAGAGTTCTTACAAAGGCCAATTATTTCAGAATTTTAGCTGGTATAAATTGGACAATAACATCCAGGTTTGGATGAGTTTTTAATAAGTCAGATGGTTTCGTTTTATATTTCCTTACAATAATTTTTATCAAGTTTCGAGAGTATTTTAAGAGTAAATATGGAGTAATCAAGTAATGCACAAATACTGTGTTTTAACAATAGAAGAGCAGTGAGACTAACTGTAAAACAAACTGTAAAAACAGCGAGATGTGAAGCAACCGTCTTGCTTTTCCAAAACTGCCGAATGAAACGTTAATAGCTGTTTATATAACAAACGTGTCAATAAAAATGGCGATGGGTTATCACATACGCCGAATCATTGGATCTCGGATTACCTTAGCTCATCTTTATAATCGAAACATACTGAAATAAATCTACCTTTCCTAAACTACTTTGTTTAAGCACCAATCTTTTGAAAACTTCTTTATAAAAAGCATTCACTTTGAGGGTTTGAATGTATTCTAAAATCAGCTCAAATTATGAGCAGAATCAATAACGAGCGTTTCATTTAACAAATTTTAGAAGAGTTCAAAATATTTTGCAATACAGTTATCATGCAATACGTTTTTGCTTTAAAAGCATAATATAGCGAATAAACGCTTCGAGATTTTTGCATTACTAGCACTTCACTTAATCTCTTCAAGACATCGAGAATGAAACTGATCTCAGTTAGTTTCGCAATATAGTTAAAAACAAACTTAAATAATCAACCATAATACACTCTCCATATCAAATTCCAGCATTCTATCAGTTGTTTTTATTACACATTCGTTTTCAAGAAAATTTTATCTCATATTTCTGCTCTACGTAGGAGAAGGGCGAATTGCGATAAATATTATTGTGTCACGAGTTATCAAAGGGAACGTTGAATTCTGATGCCCATCGGAATGAATCATGCAGGAGAATCTCACTTGATTCAATTACAAGAGCATCAGTATTTATTTCGATGATTTTAACGCTGCAATGAGACAACTGCAAATGAAAAGAGGAATTGCCGTTGTCAAGCAGATGACGGAAAGAATTACGTTTACGTAAAACAGCTTTGATTAGGAATTTATGTGTCAGTGTTCCTAAGTGAGTGATTTGTAAAACCTATTCAACCGAATTATTTTTCAGATTTTTTGTAGTAAATTATATATTTTAAATTACTTTTCGAATTAAAATTAGGAACAGGAGTAACTTTAGTTAGGCATAGAATTGTGGATAAAATTTATTTAAAATCTGCGTTAATGTAAAGATTGATATTTTGCCTAATTTTGATTTCTACATTGCCATGTTTTGCTTACATAAATGTCTGTGTTATAGTCAGTTTTGCGTGATACTTCGTGCGCGAAAGTAAATTTTAATCCTTCTGGCTTTCGTAGATATTGCAGATATATTATATTTTGTAATAAATGACAGTTTCAAAATTATATTTGATAAATAAACAACACTTTTCAAGTAAGTAAACTTTAATCCTTAGTGGAAGCGAACTTTAATCCTTCTGCCTTTTGCAGATATTATAAATGTATTATATTTTTAATATATAAAAATTTTAATAAATATTATTATTAGTAGGTCCTCCCATAAAATCTTGTATATTTTGACTAATAGCAAATCGCAATTTATTTTATTTTGTATATTGGCATTACCAATCCATTATCTATAGTTTTTATTGCACCTTAATGTGTTTCTTCAAGCATCCCGTCGAGAAATTGGAACAGAGAATTGAGACTAAAGATTTTGGCAAAGATTTTCAATTAATTTATAAAAAGTGTTTCGTATACAGTATCAATTGTCTGTTACGGAGTTAGCTTGATTCCAAATTCATTAATAATAATTTCCCCTGAAGAGCCATAATGATATTCGAATTAGGATAATCTTCCATTTACCGCTTCTTAGTTTTTATATTTTTGCTTAAATCATTTATTCGTACTTTATTCTAATGTTTTAAATATGCCTTACTTTGATTAGCATATTGCTTACTATTAGTATTGATTTTTATTTGTAAATATTCAAGGGTTTGTATAGTTTTTTTTATCTTTGTAACACATTTCATTGCACCTTATTTTGCTTACGTTAATTTTCTCCGGGAACCACAGTATTTAAGAAACTTTTTAGCGTACGAACTACGTATTTTCTTTTAACTTTTTTTCTAAATTTTGCAGCACAATGCACAAAGTTTTTGACCACAAAGGTCATTTTTCGTTTGTTCTTTTCACTTTAATTAATTTTAATAAATATTATATAATTTATATAATAAGGAATCGTGACTAACTCTTGTGGTGTACTGATAGGAACAAACGTTATATTATGACAGGGAAATTACGATGTTAATGTTCACGTTGGGACAAAATCTTCATCACGAGTCAGACTTGTTAAAGCACCGGAAAGAGTTAAATATGTTAGAATATGTTCTAATAATTTAACCCTTTCCGGCACGCTACCTCTTAAAGTCGGAGTTTTGATTAAAAAAAAAGGTAGGCAGTCTAATTAGGCCTAGAGGAGTACACAAGTAAAATTTTGTGAAGGTAGCACTTATCGTTTCAATTCTGTGGTTGTGCCCAAAGTGGCACACTAATTTGAACAGAAAGATTTGATTCGAAAGAAGTGCTGAAACGAGCATTGTTGTCAATGATCTGACCGATGAAATGCGGAGAAACAAAGAATACAGACTCTCAGTTGTCCTAGATTATCGGTGAGCCCGGTCTGGGCACACCTAGGGTTCGCCGTTTGATTTTAGGCAAGATTTCAAGGTAAACATTTAAAACTAATATAGAATAAGGAGATTAGCGTACAGCCCAAAAACTAACATAGAAATTTCTTTTCAAACAATTCCTTTTATACCTTAAAAAAATCTGGAAGTTTTCTTTTAAAAAATGATGGTAACTTAAGAAACTAAACATGACTAAAATATATGGACTGGTTTGTGTTGAGCTGCCATCTACTATAAATAAAGAAGGTTCAGAGTAACCTATAGTAACCTATAAATCCTTTTTCATTCAATTTTTCTGGGCGTACAGAAGGAAATATTTAGGTGTGTCCAGACCGGACACACTGTGCCGCAAAGGGTTCATGCCTAAGGGAACATTATTTATGAGATTATCTAATAATGTTTTGAGATATCTGGTATTTTTTTAGAAATATTGATGTTTTATTACATTCTGCATCCGCAAATATACCTATAAGGTAGGCGAGAATTAACTCCCTACTAAATAATTACCTTTTGAAAAGTTAACGAATTTTCATAAAATAAAGAACATTTTGTTCCTTACAGTGGTAGAATTTATTACATGGTATCTCATTTATGTCATTTCGGGTGTCAGTGACGGCCATGGCGCAATGTCTAACCATGCATGAGTCGGCCCCGCTGGCATGTTCGAGTAGCAATTCCTTAGGATATTTGCATCTACCGAGACACGAGATCCTTTCACACTTAGCCACCATGTCTGTTGCACCACGAAACACCCTACTTCTCACAAGGATATCTGCAAAGCCCGCTCTTGCAAGGTTAGGTGTTGCGCTGTGTTCCATAACAGATACCTGCAATGACAAAAACGAGATATCATGTAATAAATTCTACTATCGTAAGGTACAAATTGTTTTTTCTTTCATTAAAATTTATTAAGCATCTAAAACGTTACAAGCAATTTTCAAAAAAAAAAAAAAAGTTTAGTATCTTCCGCCCTGTAGTACGTTCTGCTTTTCAAGTAATAATAATGCGAATAACATCAGCAACACAGTAACACGTTTGAGTTATATTTTCCTCTTCTATCAGTTCTCCATATGTCATATTTCTATATGACACATGAGGATGCCTGACATGTAGGGATGATGTTCACCCCCAACCGTGATTTCTTTCCATTTCGCTGTTTACTAACCTTCTTTCTTCGATTCCAATCTCATATTATTTCATTGCAAATCAATGGAAATAAATTCCTTGTTATTTAGGTAGTGCTCATGGATTACAAGATAATTACAGTAATGAAAATAAACGTAAAAGGTATATATTTTAATTATCAATAACTATGTTTATTGTGGCACATTTCATTAAACAAGTACTTTTTGTAGAATTATCAGGCTATGTAATAAAAGCGAATGGTCAATTGCTTAAAATATTTCAAAGCTCAGCAATGAAATACTAGCGATGACATAGAATTTCAATTCACTGCTATCAGTTTGTTTAAAAGTAGGTGATGTAGCATTTCTTTAATCGGGAGAAACAAATCGTCGAGATTTTTCCAAACAAATTTTATTTAGCTTTTTACGGTATAACGCAACTTTTGCGGTTTTTTATGGTTAATTAAAAGAACAGTTAGGAAAACTAATATTAGATAATAAATTGTTAGATTTTTGAGAGCAGCTCTGTGAGTAAAGTTTCTCTATGTGTAAATGAGCGAGAAATGGCGAGCGTAAATGAACAAAGAGAATAGCTCACACTTTCTGTGAGTAAAGCACTATATTACTTAAACATCAGAATTTTCAGACCAAATTTCTGAAGCCAAGCATCTGACCCTTTATGTCTTTGTAGCCGCTCGTGTTCAACAATACTTATGTATTTTTTGGCGAAACTTTGTACGCATCAATGCATCCATTGATCACGTTCAGCTTAGACATTCGGCACTGCGACCCCGTAATCAGAAATTTAGGGTTAAATAATCTGTGACATACATCGGTTGGGAAGCATTCGTTAGGCATATATTCAAGATCAAATGAACCAGTTTCGTGGTTTGATAAATAATGTCTCAAAGAAAGACAACTGTTTCGCCATTTCCTTAGTTTAAAACTTCTAGATTTGATTCCATCGGATAACTGTATAAATAGCAACAGATTCTTCAGTCCATTTAGATCCATATAGCAGGTCACCCATGCAGAAATAATTTCTTGTTACCTCTGAGGTACACGACAAGTCATTTTAACAGTCTATTGCGATATGTTTCAAGCATCTTGTTGGCAGAAGTTAAGAAGAAGTGGTACCGAAAATAACCGCATTTAATCGACACTTCCTCAAAATTTTCTCCCAAGTTTTCTACCAAATAATTCTTCGAAAGCTGCTATCTCCTCAAATATAAGAATCTGCCTATATACTATGGGAAGCCGCCAAGACGGTATAGTGGTTAGGGGAGCGTACAGCGATACCAAAGGGCTCGGGTTCGAAATCCTGGAGAAGGCAGGGATGTAAATTGTCTGTTACTTCATAGGAGGTAAAGGTGGCCGCCTATTAGGTGCCTCCGGGAAAATGACCATCGCTTCTGATCTTCGTAGTGGCGATAGCCTAACAGTAGCTAGTACCCCTAGTTAAAATATAGATACGCATATATAATGGCAATATCAGCCGTAAATGCTGCAACTTGCATCCTGAAAATTGTAAGTGTCGAAACTATATCACACTGGATACTTGGACCTAGGCATAATTTAAAACTCAAAGACTTACTTCTAGTAGATTTCTAAGGATTATGTTAATTTTATTAACAGTTAAATTTTGAGTTAAACTTCCTTTCCTATCGCTTCTTAATTTCGGATTACCACTTCCGGCCAGAACGTAGTTATAGAATCACGTTTGAATGCTAATGAGAAAGAGTGGTATTTAACCGTGAAGTTCTACTGTCTTAGTGAGAGAGATACCAGATATTCTGGCACGCGCCGCGTTATTAGGCTACTCTTTCGTAAGCTATTATTACGCTCGGTCGTACTTTAGTCCCTTGATAGCTTCGCAGTCAATTAGCGTTAATGGTCCAACTCTGTTAGAATTTTGATAGCTTCGTCTATATCTCTTTAGTTAAGATTAGTTTAGTTTAATTCTTAGTCTCTTAAGTTCAAGCCCGAGTGTCGGCTCTATTGTATAACTCCAATACGGAGTTCTGCTAAATCTTATTTGAATAATAAAGGGTCTTTTAATTCTCTCCAAGTTCATTCACTGTCTCACGAACTCAAGCGATTATTCGCTTACTAGTTCTTAAGATGCTTCATTTTAGCTGTAACTTAGAATTATACAGTGGGGAATTCTAAAGATTTAACAAGAAACATCGAGTACTACCGAATTTTGTAGAAGTGCTGTCCGGTTTAAACATAGAATGATAAAGAAGGTAATGTGTATTTTCAGATGCTTCTGTATTTCGTTTAACTAAGCCCATCGGCCTTTGAACTATACCATCGATAGGTTAAAACTCTTAGTAGTTGCAAGCCTAAGCACCCACCAAGGATTCACGATTCACGAAAGGGAACAGATCACTCCACTTACTTTTTATTTAATTAGATATGCAAAGATTTATGTTTCGATATTGCATATAAAGATATTAAAAAATAAATATGAGCTGAAATTGGGAAATTATCTGATAAATAAATTCATTAAATCAAGAGCTAATAATTCAGGCAATCAAAAATTCTAAATAGTGTTTAAATTATCACTTTCTTTATGAAAATGACCCAACATAAATTAGCTTAGATAAGAATATATGCGATTTTGATATGAATCCAGATACGAATATATACGCTTAGATACGAATATATGCGACGCTGTTTCCATTGCACCATTTTGACGAAACCCTCAGTCTAATGTTTTGAATATGCCCATTAGTACAACCAATTACATAACTTCGAAAATATTTTCCTTCTTGCTATTCTGTACAAAGCAGATAAAAAAATTTTAATCATATTTTCAAAATGCAAGAGAAAAACTGTTGAAACATCAGCTAATTTATATCCTTCATTAACATCTTGGGAGTGTGTTGTAACGTCACACGCATCCGTTACTGGCAATGAATCTACTGTGTGGCGACAATTTTTATTCGTCGAAAATGATCAACTAGAAAATATATCAGCATCTAAATTTCTAATGAAACACATCTGTTAAGATAAAGAATCAGAAATCAAATATAGAAAAATCGGTACTTAATGTAACGTCCCGGCGACCTTGAAAGTTTGCTACCATTAAAACACGAAATTTGGTCGAGATCCTGGTAAAACTGCAATCGTCCTAGGGAATAATGAGGAAGACTTAGGTGTACTGTGCATAGCCGCATCCTGAACATAACAACTCAGGGCTCGCATTAACTTTTTTATCGCATAACATGAGATGTTCGTAACTGAGATTAAAATTTCTCAGGGAAGTGCGTGAATAAGTCTTCGTATCCTATAGTTACTCCGAAAAGCAATGTCGTTGGAATAATGGCGTGAGGAAATGACGCCTCTTTATATAACAAACGATCAGTAGTCAGCTCACTTTGTTTTTGTGCTTCGTAAAAAGGCTTCCTTCGGTTTCTACTACTTTGTTAGGCCTTCTAATTTTACCGGAAGCTCTGTTTAAAATGCTGTGAGTACAAACATCCTGCGGATGATTGTTTCAGTCTGTTATCATTTGACTGCCATATCGAGCTGATGATATCGTATCCATCACTGCACACTTTTTTTTTTATGGTAGGAACCCCTTACTTTAAAATATAATCGTTTCCTTGCTGCTCTTTAGAAGGGTGGTCACAAATTTTATTCATTTTTTTCTTCAAAATGCAGCAAAAAAGCCAGCAATAACTGTTAATGTATACATTTATTCATGAGAAAGTCTGTCTTATGGATATTGTTCTATTTTACTTGCTGAAATTTTTCATATTCACCAAGCGCTTGTTTTATTTCAAAAGAACAAAGACGTTTACCTTTGAATAGCTGAGGACGCTCACATCCTTGAAATCTGGAGGTCATTCAAGATTCCGTTCGTTGATTGAGGTCATTAATCTCCATTTAGATCTACAGACCCAAGGGCTGAAAATTTCTATATGCGATACTGTTGGATACAGACCATATTCAATGCTGCCAGATCCTTGACTATGCTGGAAGAAGTGGCAATTGATCTGGCAGACATTGCCGCCAAATCTGCTGACGCAGTCTGTGTACCTGATATCATTTGTGAACACATCATAAAATTCATGAGGCAGTATATTCTTCTAAAATAGCAGAGGCACTGAGATATAGAAATAAATAATACGCTACTCCGTGTGTAACTGAAACTAAGTTTTGAGTACCAAACAGAAATTAAAAAGAATTTTGAAACGCTTACGGATTAGTCAGTCTCGGATTACCTATCAACACCTGCTAAAAGGAAAAATTGCCTCAAATCTGTAGAAATAGCGGTTACTTTTGGTTATCCGCTATTACTTCATATTTTATTTTAGTGTCCAAATTTTAAACTTTTTAGGTTGAAATATTTTGATTCCTTCATCTCAACTCTATTTCAATTAATTTAACTGTATAATCTATTTCCCATTTTAAAAGTAAAGAACTTTCTATAAACTGCTCAAGTTAAAACGTTATAATTATGCACTTTTAATTCACAGTATAGTGTTTTTTTACATCTCAGAAGTTCGTGTGTGTTTTGACATTTTCAGCTAGGAAAAGTTTGTTTTCAATACCATATAAAAATTATTAGGTTATTTGAGTTATTCTCACTATTTTGCTTTTTAGATTTGATTGTAGATTTTTTAGAACATTTTTTATTTTAAACCGATTTTTTTTGTCGCCGAATACAACTTTAAAGGCTTTATATAGTCTTACTATATGCTTGGCACATCATGGCCTTGCAGGTTATGCGCCTCAAAATTATGCGCGACGTATTATAATCCTAGACAAGTTAGAAATTAAGTTTAATATTTAGAGTTCTTTGAATTGCAGCAAATTTAACAAAAAGGCTATCATTTTTACTTTATTTACTAAATTCAGTAAAATATTTTTATTTTATTTTTTCACTTACTTATAACCAGTTGTACACTTTATGTACTACAGAATAAATGTAACACCTTACATGTCGAATTTTACTCAAGCGAAAACACACGTAATTTTTTAAAAAAGACTTAGTTATTTTGAAAAGAAATTTAAATGTGAGGCACCTTATACTCTGTCTCGACTTAAATTATATTATCCTTCTCCCAGCAGAATAATAATTTTGAATCTTATTGATTCTTCCAATTACAAAAAGAAAATCGCACGCGCAAACTAACCTAAACTCACTAAAATATTTAGGTGAAATTCCATTTCTTTCCTGTATTTGAGCTGCATATTAAGTAGCTGGCATCAGCTTTTCTGTTAAAGATCAAGATAGACGTGCTAAGGCGACACAAGGGTGAATAGAGCTATAAGAAGCCCAAAGTGAATTTTTAACAATAATACTTTCCTTCCACCTACAAGACTTTTTTTCATATTT
Organism: Stegodyphus dumicola; assembly: GCF_044657685.1. Classification (NCBI taxonomy): domain Eukaryota; kingdom Metazoa; phylum Arthropoda; class Arachnida; order Araneae; family Eresidae; genus Stegodyphus; species Stegodyphus dumicola. Next base: position 183,265,519 of record NC_140768.1, read on the forward strand.
GTCAAGCTTTTGTAAATTATTTCTAAATGCTGAGAAGCTTTCAATTAAGTTGAATTACGTAATATGAAATGTTTCTAAGGGCATTTTCTGATGAAGAAATGTGAATCCAGATTAGAAAAATTTAGAAATTTGATTACGTAATTTTATCATTCGCTTTATTCACATTAGCATTTCACTTATTTCAACTCATTTTTATTAACTATTCATTAGGCGTTTGTTTAAATTCATTTTTATTGTTAAGTTTAACACTTATCGCGTCTATAAAATATTACCAGTAAAAAACCGTGTGATTAAGATTTTTATCAGAAACATTCAACTGACGAGTTTATATGCAATCCCTCAAAAAGAATCAAGTAGCAGAAGAATGTGAAGTTAATTTAATATTTTAACAAATTGTCGTTGTAATTTTTCATTTTCATACTATTACTTGCAACAAGTATACTATTTCTTTTCATAAAAATGAAACAAAGACCTATATAAATCTCTATAAAAACAAAATGAAAAATCTACGTGCATGTGAGTTCGTCACTTTACGCAGCAATGTATATACTCAGAATTACGAAATTTGAATCATATATATAGCCTAGACATGAAGGTATTCATTAAGAAGCAATTAGTTTCAAAATTTTATTAATATTACTTTTTTTTTAAGGTTGCAACGATTTTATGGGTTTTTACCGAAGTGTCGAAGCCTGTCAGTCAGGTCGTAGTTTGTCCCACAAATTGCAGAAATTATTAAAGAGCTCTCGAAATTTAAGTAAATGCCTCCAGTGCGCAATCATTAAGATGATCTTGCAGAGAAGTTTTGAAGAGACTCTCTACGGAAGAGTAGACCGTTCCCTTGCCTGAACTCTAACTGGAGGTTTTCAGATTGCTAGAGCAAAAAACTAGCTATCTCATTAAAATCACACATACACTTTTTTCTTACTATCGACTAAAAGAATGGGTACCGATTTTAGCAATCAGAGTTCTGTAACAGTTAAAAATATTAGTAATTATAAATAGAATTTCACGGTTTCAGAAAAGTAAAGTAATACTTCTGATATACTGTTTAATACTGAAAAAAAAAATATAAAATATTCTATTTGTTAGAATAGAATTTATGTAACATACTTTAAAAAAAGATTATATGTCTAAATCTGCCTTGAATACTTTGTCTTAAGCGCAAGGATCAAAATTAATAACATCAACTTATTGCTTATCTAAAGATCTTTTACTCAATTTGTCAGGACTACGTGTTCTGTGCATACTTTTGGCAAACATAATGGTGACAGTATCAAGGTCCTAATCTCGAACAGTGAGCTGAAGGCAGCTATGTTCTTGTGAGTGCTAGAAAAACTACAACATCATAAGGGTGTAAAAGACCCTTTTATTTAAATCACTATTTACAGCAACTCCCAGCTCGGAAGTGATAACAGAAAAATAATGACCGCGCTTGGGTCTAAACTGAACAATCAAACAATTTAAAGTAAAGCTTAAGTAGACGTTTAAATAGCCGCTGTTCACAGAGCTTAAACGCGAGATTGGCCTATTTATGGTGCGCAGCAAGTCTTTGCTAAGTAGTAACGCACTTAAATTACTTCAATCAGTATTAGAGTAATAGCTCTAAGGCGTAAGAATTTAAATACTAACTAATCTGGCGAACGTCCACCGAACCGACGTGGTCTGAGACTAAAAGCTCTCTCACACTTGAGAAGTTCCCCACTAATCTTTAAATACAAAACTTGGCTTCAACACAAATTAGCATAAAGCTGAACCGCGAGCTCATTCTCAAGGGAAGTTGAAATAAGAGTTTACAGTAAAGGGTAACTTAAAATAAAAAGAAATTTGGTTAGTTTAAATTGAAACCTTACAAATTATCTCTTCATTATTATATCTAAAATTCGGAAAATGCAAAATTGTGTTCTACTGGGATAGGGCTTTGCCCAGGCTCCCAAGAGAGATGAACGTTAGTTCACTGAGGAAGGATCAAAATTATCAAATAAATCAAATAATGCAGGCATTCAAACATTGAAAATGTTATTTAAAAATATGTTTGAAAATGTATGAAAGTTTGGTTATAATATTATCAGGTTCAGTGTTCCGCCTTACTTGCTTTGGGAACATTCAAGAACCTGACTCGGAACAGGGAGCTTACTAAAGCTATGTTCAATAAATGTGGGAAGTAGACAAGATACACAGGAAGGGTATACGAAACCCTTTATTTTTCACTCTTTACATTTTTCACTCTTTACAATAATTTCCGGACTTCGGAATACAGAGACCAACCACTTGTGGTCTGAACGTAAGAATATAAAAATATTAACTAAACTCTAACTTAACTTTGGAATAATAAACAAGGGCCTACGTGGAAGATTGGCCGTATATTAACAGGAAGCCGTATGTAGTACAGAGAACTGTTAACACTACAATACGTTTAAAATTATTAAGAGGATTAAACCTCTGGCCTGGAAGGCAACCAGCAACCGAGTAAAACTGCTAAGGCAAGCCGCCTGCTTCTACAAACTCCTTCCTCTCTCTTGCTTGGCAAAAAGCCACAACTTAAGTACTTGGCGTTCGCCAGACAAATTTGCATAAATAAGTTAAAGCTTTTAATTCTGGCCGGAAGTAGAAAATAAGAAGTGATAATAAAGATTTAAAATAAAATAAACGTTAGTAAAACTTAAGATCCTTACAATATTAAGAACATAAATTGTTTCAGAAACTGGTAATCTAAGTACATGCCTTTAAAAAATGCTACTGGTGTGTTAGTTTTAGACAATCAGGCAGAGTGTTTAAAACTGTATCCTGTACGAAATCCGTGTGCAAACTTATGTAACACAAATTCTTTTTTTTTTTTTTTTTATATAGTATCATTTCATATTGAGAAATCTTTCAATGGTACTCGGGAAGGAAATCCCAGCTACGTTTCTCTCTGGTAATTTTAAAATGAGTAAAATGAGGCAAAACAAACTTTAGTTTGCTACAGATTTTGAATAATTCTGTTCATTACGCGGGCAATCAGAGGTCAGAGATTCACATATTTCTTTCAGGAGCAAATAATTTCTTGAAAAATTATCATAATCTTGTCAAAACCTAAAAAGAAACATTAAAAAAATTAAATTATAATATAAAATGTCTTTGTGTTGTAATTTAATTATGCTATGTGGCTTTTACAAATGGCATCTAGTATTGTTTCTTGGCCTAAAAGAAACCAAGCTCATTGTTTTTATTCATGGAGAAGAGGAACATGTCTGGCTTCTTTCGAAAAGTCTAGTTTTTCGGGCTTCCTGTACTGCTATGATTTTCTTTAAGTTTAACTTTTGTCTTCTTTGACATCCAACTTAGTTATTTCCACTATGCTTGCTCATTTTCTTGCTATTTGTTACTAATTACTTCCTTGCTGTTCACTACATCAATCCAGTATTACTAGTGATGTATACAAATTACTAGTGATGAACCAATGTTCGTCACTGGTAATTTTGGATTTCAGGCTATAAGCTGTTTCTCCCGCCTTCTTGGAATGCCTCCGTGGTGTGCTGGTCTGCACGCTGGGCGCGTATTCCAGAGGTCCGTGTCTCGATTCCCGGCGAAGGCGTGGCATATTTTTCAAGTATCTTGCTTCCAAATAACCTAATGTCTCTACAGTGGCGCTCGAACTAAAAGGGTGTTGGATGATGATTCTCCACACCCAAGATTTGGCGATTGGGTTCTCTAAAACCACCAGTCGCCCATTAAAAGAAGGCATATATAAGGTGTTTCTCCCGCCTTCTTGGCATGCCTTCGTGTTGTGGTGGTCTGCACGCTGAGCGCCTATTCCCGAGGTTCGTGGTTCGATTCCCGGCGAAAGCGTTGCTAATTTTTCATCATCCTGCTTACAAAAAATACCTAATTTCTCTACAAAGCAGCATTCGCTATCCTCTGCTGTTAAATATCTGAAGCTACAAAAGCTCTTCCACTCACTTCTGCTTCCGTTCGAACTTTAGCAATCGCAGCACTGATCTTGCACAGACATATCTACTGTGCAAAAGAATGAATATACTGTTGCGTGCGTGCGGGTCCGTTATGAAATGAATGCACAAGTCCGATGAAAAATGAATAAAAATTTATTATTATTACAACAAAAATGCTTAAATTTTCTCAAATTATCATGCAGTATTACAATATCTCACAGTAGTTATCTTTTAACTACTCAAATGTACAATAGAACGTAATTCAAAACAGCTAAAGAACGCTAATCCGCGAATTCGCTATAATCAACAACAGCAGTTTTCTAAACAACAACAAACTAAGCAACTACTACAAACTGAGATGTTTTCCTCCTTTTATAAGATTTTAAAATCACGCGCTAGAATTTTCCAGTACTTTCTCGAAATCAAAAAGAGATATTTATTTATTTAATGCACGCGCTCTTGTATTTTCAATTTTCCGGCTTAGCTTTCTTTTAATATTCGTCACGCGCTGCACTGCGCGAGAAATAAAACCATTTAATTTGTAATTGAACTAACATTAGCTTTTTAAATACCAAATTCGTAACACTGCCCCCTTCCCAAGGACTGCACGTCCCGGGCAGTACAATCCCTGGACAGGAAGCTAAACTTACAACTGTGGCATAAACATTACATCACAATATCAAACAACATGAACAATAAATGCAATAACTAACTTAAATCAAATGCTATCAAATACTAAATACAAAACAAATACTAAATACAAATCAAATCAAATATACATTTAAAAACAAAAAGGACCATAGTCTTATACTATTTACAATTATTTACATTACGCACTATGGCCATAGTAATGAGCTAACCTGTCGTAATGAACGACTTTAGGTTTAGAGTTCGAAGACTTACGAATCCGAACCACGACGTCATTCAGCCTATTTAGGACTGTGTACGGGCCATCCCAAGGTGACTGTAATTTCGGACAAAGTCCTTTCCGTCGAGTCGGATTCCACAACCACACCTTGTCTCCTTCGTGGAATTGATGTTCAGTAGCTCTCGTGTCGTAGCGGGTCTTCATCTTCTCTGTCGCCAAGTTGACTCTCTCTCGTGCAAAGTTGTGCATCACTTCAAACCGGGCCTGGAGATCTTGAATATATTCCTCAGACGATGAAGGAGAATCCGGAGGGCGACCAAACAATAGATCACAAGGCAGACGAAGGTCACGACCGAAGAGCATCTGTGATGGAGAATAGCCGGTAGTCTCGTGAACAGCACTGCGGTAAGCCAGTAAAAAGAGTGGTAATTTCTTGTCCCAGTCCTGCTGGTTTCTGGAAACCACTAATGAGAGGTTATTAAGGATGGTTCGATTGAACCTCTCTACCATGCCGTCCGACTGGGGATGTAATGGCGTCGTTTGGGTTTTGTCAATGCCGAGTAGTTTGCATAGTTCTTTGATTACTACCGAGGTAAAATTCCTTCCCTGATCGGAATGTAACTGAAGAGGCACCCCGAACCTGGAAATCCAGTGCTGTATCATCACCTCAGCTACTGTAACAGCCTCTTGATCAGGAATAGGATACGCTTCAGGCCACTTGGTGAAGTAATCAATGACAACGAGTATGTATTTGTTACCATCAGCAGTTCGTGGCAGAGGTCCCAAGATCTCAAAGGCGATACGTTCAAACGGCGCACCTACGTTGTAACGTTGCAGCTTGCCTCGGCTGCGTTTCCTTGGTCCTTTCCGACCTGCACAGGCATCGCAAGATCGGCACCACTTTTGCACGTCATCCTTTGCATTATTCCAGTAAAATCGCTCACGAACTCTCTGTAAGGTCTTCATAATTCCTCCTCATGACCTCCTGTAGGGCTGTTATGTAGTTCTTTGAGGACATCAGGAATCCGGGATCTTGGAAGTATCAGTTGCCATCGGAACGTCTTCCCATCATCCGACTCGAATTTCCGGTATAAGACGCCGTTTCGAATGTGAAGTTAATCCCAGAGTGCCCAGTATTGTTTTGTTGTAGGACTACAGATAGAAATGTCCTGCCATGTAGGTTTTCTGTTTGATGACTCTATTAAATCAAGTATGGGTTTAATGTCGCGGTCTTCCAGCTGGTCTTTCCTGACTTCATCATCACTCCACGGGTCTCGATCAGCCGATGTTGATGTTGTAATTTGTCTTGCGACCGGAGTCAGCAGCTCGTATTTCGCTTCCACCCTGGAACAATATCGGCAGCTTTCTGGGCAAGGTCTTCTAGACAGGGCGTCGGCGTTTCCGTGTGATGATCCCTTTCGATGACGGATAGTGATGTCATATTCTTGGAGTCTCTGTATCCACCTGGCTATTTGACCCTCAAGATTCTTGAAATTTAAAAGCCAGGCTAATGAGGCATGGTCCGTGCGGAGGAGGAATTTTCTGCCGTATAGATAATGATGGAAATGTTCTACAGCTTTGACTATGGCGAGCAACTCTTTCCTGGTGACACAGTAATTCCTCTCCGGTTTAGACAGGCACTTCCTCCAGTACGCTACTACACGTTCTTGGCCGTCTATTTCTTGGGACAAAACCGCACCGACACTTTCATTGCTCCCGTCCGTGTCGAGAATAAATGGTCTGTCGAGCTGAGGATACGTCATGATTGGAGCAGATGTTAAAGCTTCCTTTAAGCTGTTAAATGCATCCTCGCATTCTTTTGTCCATAAGAACGTTTGCTTGCTCTCTGTCAGCTTGTGAAGCGGTCTTGCGATGGAAGAAAAGTCCTTCACGAATCTCCTATAGTAGGTGCAAGGCCCTAGGAAGCTTCTCAGCTGATGGACATTTTCGGGACGTGTCCAGGATTTAACCGCTGATACCTTTTCAGGATCCGTGCGTACACCTTCTGCAGAGATGACATCTCCCAGATAAGTCACTTCCTTTCGGAACAATTTGCATTTAGCGGGACTCAGCTTCAGATTGGCTTCTTTCAGTTTCTGAAGCACCTTCCTAAAATTTTCTAAATGTTCTTCAAAACTCTTTCCGACGATGATGATGTCGTCCAGGTATATCAGGCAGGCTTCCTAGGAAAGGCCTTTCAAAACAGTCTCCATAAGACGTTCGAATGTTGCCGGCGCATTACACAGTCCAAACGGCATCACCTTGAATTGCCAAAGCCCTTGTCCCGTAGTAAATGCCGTCTTTTCTCGGTAATCAGGGTGTATTTCTACCTGCCAATACCCACTCTTTAAATCAAGTGTTGAGAACCACTTGCTTCCAGAAAGAGTGTCCAAAATGTCGTCAATTCTAGGAAGAGGGTAACTGTCTTTCTTCGTAACCTCATTCAACCGACGATAGTCAACGCAAAATCTTGTTGAACCGTCTTTCTTTCTGACAAGAACGATGGGAGATGCCCATGGACTTGCTGAAGGCTCGATAACATCGCTTTCTTCTATATCCTTTAAAATTGTTCGTACCTCTTCCTGGTTAGCAAACGGTAGGCGTCTTGGATGTTGCTTGATCGGGTGATGATCGCCGGTATCGATTCTATGTTGTGTCAAACTAGTTCGACCCACGTCAGAAGACGAGCGGGAGAAAACAACTTGAAGATCTTTAATGACGCGTTCGGCAGCATTCTTCTCTTCATCGTTTAATTGCGCCTTCTGCAATAACTCCGATGTAATTCTCTCTGAGGACACGGGTTCTGGGATGTTGCACTTTCTTTCAACGCTGGTTACTGGAGTACATGCTGCAACCACGTCGCCTTTCTTAATAACTCTCGCCTTCTCAGTTACATTGGCAACTCTCACAGGAATAACCATTCTCGATAGGTCGACGAGTGTTGAGACTACTAGTACTCCTTTCGGGCTATTACAGTTATTGGGATATTCTATGATGCCGTAGCGAAAATCTCTGTTTTCGGCTATAGATCCAGGGAGTGAAATTTCTGTTCTTGCCGGTATTGTGATATTGTCTTGTGCTATGATTCTGTGGACAGATTTAACTTCTTCATTATTAATTCCAAATAACGTTATGTCCTCAGACGCAGAATGCAATTCATTATTTTTAAAGTCCAAGGAAAAATTATATTTCCTTAAAAAGTCTAATCCGAGTATGCAAGGATCTGTAACGTCTGCTACATATGCCATGTGATGGTAAGTGGCACTTCCAAACCTAATATAAACATTCACTTTACCCGCGATATCGATCTTCTCACGGGACACAGTCTGGAGGGTAACGCAGGGCGGCGTCCAGATAAGTTTGCTTCCCAATTGTTGAGCCAAATCTTTTCGGATGATGGTAACGTTGGCTCCTGTATCTATTTTCATATTGCAGGGAACTCCATTAATATGTCCTATTATAAAAAGTCCATTACTGCCGCCTCTCACTGCAGAAATCTGAAGCGCTTTAAACTGGGGCTTTTCATTATCTGGCAACCTCCGCCCCACGAGATGGCCACTAATTAGTTTCCCTGTTGCTTGCTAGGAGCGGTCTTAACATCCGTGCCCTGGGGTGTTCTGCAGTTTCGTAATATGTGTCCTTCAGTACCGCAGTTCCAGCACTTAACGGTCGGTTTCTTATCACCAATATTCCGTCTCAAGGCGTTCAGTTGTCTGGTTAAATCGTCTAGACGAGCAGTGACTTGATTCTCTGGCTGCTGGACTTGAGCAGCTCTCACGGGGTGGCGGTCTCGACGAGTGGCTTGCTGGGCTGCCTCGAATTTCATGGCGTACACTAAAGCGCTTTTCAAATCTTTAACATCCGCCATTCGTAGAGCCTTCTGTATTTCGGGATCCCGGATGCCATCGATAAAGTACTGCAGGGATAGGCTTTCCCTCGTTTCTCTCGGGCACTCCGTAAAGGCGAGGTGGGACAGCCTTTCAACATCTGTGGCGAGTTCCTGGAGTGATTCGGTGGGCTTCTGTTGACGGGATTTTAATTGAAGCCTGCTGTAGTCTTTTAAACATTTCTCCCCAAAGCGCAGCTCCAATTCGCCGGATAAAGCTTCGAAGTCAAGTCTTTGGTTTTCTGGAAGCGTCTGCAGGATATCCGCTGCGTCTGCTCTCAAAGAAGCGGCGAGATGGCAGGCCTTAGTTTGGGAATCCCATCCATTCGCATCCGAAACGATAGAAAATTGTGTTTTATACACTTGCCAGGATGTCTTCCCATCATATGTGCATAGCTTCAGAGAGGAGCGAGCAGGCATAGATTTAGATAGGCATAGATAGAAATTTAAAACCTTCAGAATTGCTTCCTGCCATCGCTATGCACTTCTTTAGGCTGTCAACTTCTTTGGCGACGGCAGCAGAAACCCTATCATCAATTTGGGATTCGATTTGTTGTTGAACAGAACAAACTCTTCCTTCTATTTCTTCTTTGACAGAATCAACTCTGTAACCTATTTGTTGTTCCACTGCCGAAACTCTGTCTTCTATTTGCTCTTTCACAGAAAAGACTTTTTCTTCAATTTGTCCAACTTTAATTTCAACCGCGTCTATTCTGCCTCCCATAACCTCAAATTTATTTTCTATTATGCAGGTCATTTCTCTTTTCATCTCTTCTTGTCTTGCTTCAATCTTTTCCTGTCCTGCTTCAATCTTTTCCTGATTGGATTTCATATCTTCTTTCAACGAGGCAAAAGCTGAGATCAACTGCCTTAATTGCTCTTCCATCGCTCTTGTTATTGGCATTCAAATCCCACTTCTGATACCAAAACTTGTTGCGTGCGTACGGGTTCGTTATGAAATGAATGCACAAGTCCGATGAAAAATGAATAAAAATTTATTATTATTACAACAAAAATGCTTAAATTTTCTCAAATTATCATGCAGTATTACAATATCTCACAGTAGTTATCTTTTAACTACTCAAATGTACAATAGAACGTAATTCAAAACAGCTAAAGAACGCTAATCCGCGAATTCGCTATAATCAACAACAGCAGTTTTCTAAACAACAACAAACTAAGCAACTACTACAAACTGAGATGTTTTCCTCCTTTTATAAGATTTTAAATTCACGCGCTAGAATTTTCCATTACTTTCTCGAAATCAAAAAGAGATATTTATTTATTTAATGCACGCGCTCTTGTATTTTCAATTTTCCGGCTTAGCTTTCTTTTAATATTCGTCACGCGCTGCACTGCGCGAGAAATAAAACCATTTAATTTGTAATTGAACTAACATTAGCTTTTTAAATACCAAATTCGTAACAATACTATTGAAGGAATCTACAGCATATTTGGTTATGATCTAAATGCAGGTAAGTCGAGATAAGCAAATACTGTAATTGTATCAAAATTATTTCCTCTTCAGAGTCAGTCTAAACATGGAACATGAAAAACACAAGTAAAACTTAGAAGCATATTTATTTCACAATTCTAAAAAAGAAAAAAGTCGTGGATACCGTCAAAAGCACTATCTGCTCTCCTTCTGTGAAGAGCGATAAATTACGTAAGAGACAGTTTTTGAAAGGTCAAGTCCATGTTTCAGTTAAAGTGTGAAGTTAACAACTGCTGTACACTCTCCTCGCTTTCGATTCAACGAACAATTCTACATAAACTATCATTGAAAAATCTGTGATAGTTCACGAAATGTTATGCATCAGTCTTCATAGACAATGGTTGTAGTCTATGTTCATTACAGTCTTCGTGACAGTAGTGGCTGAATAATAGAAACCTTCCTACTTTGAAAATAAAATTAATCTTCAACTCTACACACTACTCCGCCAGCGTTTAAACTGCTGAAATGTTCATTATTGTAGAACATGTCCATCAATTCCTCTTAAAATATGCTTTTTAGGCAGATTTCTGCAGATAAAGATAAAATTTCAAAGTTGCATATCGCTTATCATGAGGACATTTCGTTTTTGTAAGTGACTTCCGATTACTTATGTGTTTTCAGCAAAATGCTAGTGGATGCATGCATAGATGCGAATATATCGTTAGTCCAAATGGGCAATTTTCTATGAAGGACTATTAATTTCGTTTTGGAATTTTGCTTTGAAAATTATAAAAGGCGAATCATTTTTCAAATTGTAGCCACCAAATATTATCGTGGACATGTGGAAGCACTAATTTGAATTTGTAATTTGTTTTATTATCGATTTCAGATTTTGTAACACTTCAACGAATTTTTGACTAAACGATCTTAAAGATCGATCTTAAAGCGAGATCTTAAAGATTGACTCGACGATCTTAAAGCGAGCAATTGCAACACTGTACGAAAAAATAACATTTTTATCTTAACGGCGCGGAACTGTGTATCGGAATTTCTAAAGATATGCTCATTTTAAAATTATTTTGCGATATTGCTGTTGAACTGAGTTTTATGGTTTGAGTACGTAGAACATGATAGTTAATAAATAAAGATAACACACAAAATGTTATAAGAACGCTCCTTTGGACGTAATTTTAAATCTGCTTTTTATTTATTTATTTATTTATTTATTTATTTATTTATTATTATTTCAGCTCAAAAGTGCTATTAGTCTCTGAATGCAATGTTATGTTATCCACTGTAAATGCATTGTTTCACTTTTCATTCAAGTCCGTTATATTCTGTTGCCACCCTGCAGATGTAAGATATTTATGTTTCAAATTTAGTCCATTATTGATTAACAGACTAATCTGTTTAAAAGCAACAAATGAAGATTTAAAGAATATCAGTTGTTTACTTTTTAGTCTGATTGACTTGAGTAAAAATCGATTTAATTCACGATATATCTAATAGAAAACATTAAACATTTCTATAGAATTACATTATACATTTTCCCTTCTCAAATATAAAGAATATGTATAGCATTCCCGTGTTTTCTAAAAGTTTCCCTGTTATTTCGTATCCCATAAAATGTTTAGCTATTTGCCCTGGGCCATCGATGTTAACAATTTCTACTGGAAAAGCATAATAAACTTTTTGCAGTATTTTCTCCCTCCTTTCGACTTGCCTTTGTGGTGCAAATAGAAGCATACTCGACGCGTATTCGAGATGTCCAGGTTTCAAGTTCCGGCGAGGGCACTGCACATTTTTCACATCCCTTGTTTCAAAATAACCTGACGAGTCTGCAGATGCATCGTAAATTAAAAGGTTGTGGACGACAATTCACCACATTTTCTCCTTAGATAATCTCTATGACTTACTAGTTACAAAAATAGTGCAAGCCGCCCACAAAGCATATCATTTGAAATCTGTAAAGGCAAAACACTCCATATCCTGGTGGTCTCCAGAGCTTAACACAGAGAGGAGCAGAGTTCGGGCACTTCGCAGAAAAGCACAATCCACGGTAGATCCATATCTACGGCAACTCAAAATGATAACATATAATAAAGCCAGAGCTTTATATAAAAGAAAAATTTAAGAGGCCAAGTTAATCTCACGGAGAACTTACTGTAGTAATGTCACTAAAGCCTTTGGACCTACTCAAAAGATAACATATAACAAGGTGTTTCGTCCTACGACCCTCTCGCCTATGGTGAATAGCACTCCTCATCCAAGTAACCAGTGAGATCATTAATGCAGTATATCCTGATGATGATGAAGAGGATTTCTTAGAGGAGCAAGAGGAAGCGAGAAAAACCTACAGTATGAAATTTCGCCAAGTTACCAGAAGAGACGAACCCCCTCGTACGCAAATGGAAGTGGATAACATCATACGTACTCTGCACCCAAAAAAGCTCCAGGCCTGAATGGAATTGATAATATCATCATTAGAGAGATACACCGGGAATTCCCAAAACTATTCCTTGCGGTCATTTCAGCTTGCTGGAAACATCAGTACTTTCCTAAAAATATGAAGTTGGCAGAAGTGGCGTTATTCCTAAAAACAGACAAAACTCCGGTAGAACCTTCATCTTACAGGCCAGTCTGTCTACTGCCAGCGCTCGGTAAGGTATTGGAAAGAGTAATTCTTTACAGACTGGACTTCTTCCTGCAAAGGAACAACACCCTGCATCCCAACCAATATGGATTCCGAATGGGCAACTCAACTGGGCATGCCATAAAAGACTTAATGGCCACTATCAAACAGAACAAGGATAACAATTTGCACTCACTGGCAATAGCCAATGACATCAAGGAAGCCTTTGACTCCCTTTGGTGGCCAGACGTCATAAATTTGCTGCACAACATGGCCTGCCCAACAGCCATTATTACCATCCTTCGCTCGTACCTTCAAGATCGAAGTGTACAAGTAACATCAGACAGCGGCATTTATGTGAAAAATGTCTTTAGAGGGTGCCCACAGGGGTCCTGCCTTGGACCAACACTGTGGAATATAGTGGCAACTCGGCATTTCGTCAGTTCGAGAGCGTAGAATACGCTCGAATCATAGCCTATGCGGACGATTTTATGCTAGTTGTAGCAGGAAGGAGTCACCTCAAAATGAGATCTCAATATTTTCTTGATCTGTTCTCCCAATGGGCTAGAGCACATAAGCTTCAGATTTCGGCAGAGAAAACTAAAGCTTTACTCATAGGACGCAGGAGGCAGCTAAGACGCAACCCAAGCATTAAACTCCATGGGATACCGGTAAAATGTTTCCCCCAATTGAAATATCTTGGGCTATTATTCGACAATGGGTGTCACATGTCAGGAATCTTAAGACTCGAATTAGTATCCTAAGCAACAACATGAGACGCATGACTTAACATAAATGGGGTATCTCATCTAAGCTACTAAAAATTTGGCATAGAACCATTACAGAAAGAGTAATAGCTTACAGAGCAGAAATCTGGGGTGGCGAACTTACCTCTCGTATGAAAAGATACCTGCTCTCTATTCAGAGACAGCAGCTACTTCAAGTATGCAGGGCCTACCGTACCACGTCAACACTAGGCCTACAACAACTAGCAGAATTTCCTCCCCTAGATTTGATAGTAGAAAGGGAGGCAGGTATCGTAAAGGTTACCAGGCTGGGTCAAACTTCAACACTCTGGGGTCATAGTTATCACCACTAGGAATACGAGGAGCAAAACAACCGTAATAACTTTCATCCAGCAGCTTTTAATCTCTCCGACGGTATCAGCATAAACGACCAACCAATTCAGAGGAACAGTAATAACCTTTTCCCAAATGGCTCCAAAACTGAGAACGGCACGGGCAGCGCCTTCTGTAGACTGAAAAATGGAGTTGTTACATCCGAGTGGAAAAGGAAACTAGGCTTGAACAACTCGGTATACTAAGCAGAACGTCTAGCTATCAGTGCTGCAATTAGATATGCTGACACATGTCAACAGGAGAAATTCTCCATACTCAGTGATTTGGCATCAAGTCTGGCGGCTATTGCAAGTCAAAACAGCCGGAGTCCTTTGGTATACCGAATTCAGAAACAGCTTCTGACAATGCCTCTTTCGCAAAGACTCACTTTAAAACGGGGTCCCGCTCATACAGGGATTCAAGGCAATGAAGCCGCTGTCCTACTGGCCAAGCAGGCAGCCAACTGCACGGATATATTAGAAAGACCAACTAAACTTCCTTGGTCTCACATTAAGCGAACAACTTTGACAAGTCTGCTACAAAATTGGCAAAGTAGATGGAAAGAGGCAGAGGTAGGACGAAGGACATTTCGCTTACTGCCAAAAGTTAACATGGAAATAAAGACCCACTGTGCTAGCCTAACACAGTTCTTGACAGGTTATGGACCATTCCCAATATACCTGAACAGATTCAGACTTAGGGACACTCCTTTCTGCGAATGCGGAGAGGAAGGCAACACGGACCATTATTACTTCCATTCGTAATATTACTTCCATTGTGTACATACAAGAACCTGGCACTTGAAGAAACCAGCGGACTGTGCCTGGGCAATGTGGACGTCTAACACACTCAAAAGCAGAATAGCCCTTGATAAAATGGAGAAAATCTCAAGACACTGCCTAAGCAGAAACAACCGTGGATAATATTATGTTTCAAATGTTCAGAACTTAAAGCAAATAACCAGAATAACGCTTAGTGCCTTGCAGTTATCAATACGTAAAAACTGTTATTAGAATGTACTCGGTAATATTCAACCTTGTTACTTTGGAGTCTTCCTCGCCGTGATGCTATATAATTCCGTTTGGTTCATGTCCCTGGTCGGAAGCCATCATAGCGGTGCACTCACTCACTCACTCACCACATTTTCAGGATGTTATAATAATATTAGTCACCAAGATTTGGCGATTGAGTCCCCTAATCCCCAGCCGCTCTTTAAAAGGTGGCAGTATATAAGGTTGTAGAGTCCAAGTGGGTGAAACTGTCTGAAACTGGAGTAGCAGGAAACTACACAAGAGAAGAGTTAAAATACCTTTTATTAAATCTTTTGAAAATTTACAATGCGTCAACTCGACGCTAACAAACTTCGCCTCTGCTTGGGCGGTAACTGAAAATCACGTAATTAAACTAAAATTTGGAGATATTAACAAACGATAGAACTAGCCTACAGGGCTCAGCAAGATCCCGTAACTTAAACCCCCTTCGAAGCTAGTGGCAGCAGATAAATGCAATTAAGCCACTTGAACCAGCAACAAGCAAACGTACCTACGGCAGAGACCGCGGCTAGAGCCTAACTCTCTCTTCTCCTACCGAAACTCGGCTCTTAAAGTAATTCCTTCAAAGTAGAAAATTTGCGTTCGTTCATGCGCACTACAAAATTTACCTATTCTGTCATAGACAGGCTTATAGGAAAGTTTAAAATAAAACTTTAAATTATTAGTTAAAATAAATATAAATCCCTGCAAGGTATTTTCTCCGTCCTTTTAACATGCCTTCGTGGTGTAATTCGAAGCATACTTCGTATTCGAGAGGTCCAGAGTTCGAGTTTGCCCATTGTTCACTTCTTTTGCTTTGAAAATAATCTAGTGACTCTACATCTTCAAAAGAAGCCTTTTGAGATACCATTAAAATGTAAGCACTTTTACATTTTTTCCCATGTGTAAAGAGAATGAGCAGCAAATGAAGATTCAATTTTAAAAGTGCTTTTGCAGTTATCTCTCTAATAATGCAAAGAATTATTAGCGGTGTCAACAGTCAATATAATAATCGTTTCAACAAAATATGAAACATATAAAGAAGTCTGCAACATTTTAGTATAATAAACATACTTATTCATATTCATTCTGTGGCTAAAAATGACTTAGTTTTAATAATAAAAATTCCTTTGAACAATTTCTCAGCAAAGTCTCCATTCTCTAGAGGACTGTATTCTTTAGTCTCTTACTCTATTACAGGCAGACAATTTTATAAATTTGTAGAAACTATTAAATGCTAATTTTGTTATTTAAATTTGAATGAAAATTAACTAATACTAAAAACAGATTTTGTAGAATAATTATGTTATAAATATGTTCAAACAATTAATTTGGGTCTACTGGATATGTAAATGTGTGCTTCTTATTGTCCCATGTTAACCACATAAGAAGGACCTTAGAGTATATGTGAAAGGAAAGTAGGTCTAGATCATCAAAATATCCCGCACACTTTCAGTGAGATTTAAAGAAGCTTCCTGAGGATATACTGGTATGTGACATTAAGCGTTGGGAAGAATATGTTTAGGAGGTTAAATAAATATTTCGGAATATCCTGAGGATTTAGTAGCTAAAATTTCAATCCTGATAATATCCCGTGCGCTATCAGTGAAACCCAGATTGGGTGCCCTTAGGATACACTGGGATGTGGCATTAAGCACGTGGGAGGAATATCTCGGGATGTCTTGACAATTTAGTAACAAAACTTCCAATTATGATAATATGCTGCACGCTATCAATAGGACCCGAATAGGCTGTCCTGAGGATTTATTGAGGTGGGACATAAAGAACTCAGAAGAATTTGTTTAGAAGATTAAATAATATTCCGGGATATACTGAGTGCTCAGTGGTTAAAATCCAAATCCTGATAACATCCCGTATACTATCAATGTTACCCAAATAGAATGTCCCGAGGATATACTAGGATGGGGCGTTAAGCGCTCGAGAGGATGGGCTTAGGAGGTTAAAGAAATGTTCCGTTATGTCCTGAGGATTTAGTAATTAAAATTAAAATCCAGATAATATCCCATACACATAGATAAGATATCTTGAGCATATAATGAGATGCGGGAGTCCTGAGGATAGAATGAGATGCGGGATAAAGCACTCGGGAAGATGTATTTAGGAGGTTAAAGGGTTATATCGGGATGTTCTAAAAATATCCGTGAGCAACATCTTCAGGATATGCCGAGGATTTTTTTGTGCTATGTGGGTTCATTTAAGTGATAACTATGCGTATAATGAACAAAGACTTCAAAGAATATTTTCAGAAGCATGCGCTCAAAAAGAACTTGAGTATATTCATAATGTATATTGACAACCCAAGATATATAGTCGTTCAGGGACATCTCGACACTTGGGAGATCTCGACACTTTTAAGGTAGTTCCTTAGTAGAGTGGTCTGCACCCTTGTGTCGCATATGAAAACCACTGTATTGGAACAACCTAAGAGTGTAGTGCATCATTGTGAATCGAAAGTGTTGTAAAGTCAGACATTGATCAAGAAAATAAATATTAAGAATCTGTCAGGTAAGTTCTTCATAGTTTAGAATGCATAAAGTATAAGATTGGCTTTGATAACGATGATAAATGTGGACGCTGGCTTCGATTTTTGGCGATTTCCAAGTGACTGGGTAGTGAGATCAGGCATTCAGGAACATGGATGTCTACGCAAAAAGTTTTCATATCCATTCAGAGGGAGGTGCTGTCATCGTTCATAGAAATGTGTAACTCAAAGAGATTTCGACAGTAGGTTACGGGGAGATCTCGACAGTCGAGTTCTCCCTTATCGGCATGTCGAGTTCTCCCTGATTGGTATATTTTAAGTCAAGTCTGTTGATATTTCTTTACCCGATAGTTAGTGAATGAAATAATATTAATTTTGTTTTCGTTTTTAAGATATTTTAGGGTTAAAAATGCCTCGCACTTATGAATATAAGGGAGTACTTGGCAAATGGAAGCCGGAGGATATGGCGGCTGCCATATGAACAAAATGCCACTTGCAACTACGGGCCAAAGATTCGACGTTCCGAGGAACACATTAAGGGCTAGGGTACTAACAGGTGCAGTATCAAACCAGCAAATCGGAAAGGGAGCAACACTAGATACTGCTATGGAAAGGGAACTGGTTGAAAATATATTATTGTTGGATTCCAAGGGGTTTGGCCTGATCGTAAATGATATTAAGGAGCTAGTATTTAAATTTGCGGAGAAAAATAATCTAACGTACCGGTGTAACAAAGACAATACCAAGGCAGGATATGACTGGGTAGATTCTTTCTTAGAAAGACACCCTAATTTGTCAATAAGAAAAGCACAAGGCTTATCCTATGAACGTTTCAGAGGTCTCAATAGAGACGAAGTACGAAATGTTTTGACAATTTACGGAAAATGTATGATGCGTTGAACCTGTGGGAAGAACCGGCAAGAATTCTGAATGCCAATGAAACTGGACTGCACCAAATTTTCAAACCTGGCGAAGTGATTTCTTGCAAAGGCAAAAAAAGATGTGAACCACGCCACGACAGGCGAAAAGGGGTCTACTGTTACTGCCATTGTGGTGGCAAACAGCCAAACCTCCTTGAAGATGAGGTTCAGGTGGGTGGTCTGGATCCGGCCACTAAGTGAAAGGCGACCTGGAGCCTGACTGTTCAGAATCCGAAAGGCTGGTGAGGCTATAGGGTGGATGATGCGAATACAAAGCCTCTCGCTACTCTAGCTCGGACATAGGCCTCTTCGTGGCGCCACTACATAACCTAGTTGAGGCATGCTACTCAACCAGTGCTAACTATGTTCGGGTGATGCACGGTGCTGCGTTGAGTGGGTCAAGGGTCGTGTTGGCGAGTGGCAGGACTGGCCCTCGCAGGGCTTCCTCGCAGGTTAGGTTACTTTGTCGGCTCGTCGTTTTAACGACGCTAAGCCATATCTGCTATATTAATGAGTGTGACTCGAACCTTACGAACGGGCTCAGAGTTCGCACCTGTTGATGAATCCCACATGCCCACTGGGAGTGCAGATAGTTTTACTTTTGAATGGGCCTGTTCTTATTATGTTCGTGATTTAGTTAGCAGGCAACTCAGTGCCAGCTAGTGAGGGTATCTTAATGGTGGCTCATCGTTTTAACGACGTTATAGCTATATCTGCTATATCAATGAGTGTGTATCGGATCTTACGAACGGGTTCAGAGTTTCACACATGCTGATGAATCCCACATTCCCACTGAGAATGCAGATATTTTTTCGTTGAATGGGCCTAACTTCATAGTTCGTAATTTAATTAAGGCACAATAACACGCCGAATAAATACTAATTCAGAAGTCAAACAACAAAAATCAGCGTTATATTTACAAAATTTTCACAGGACTAGTTTCGATGGTTTTACCGAACCACCATCTTCAGCTGCAAAACCAATTTGCGGTTTTGCAGCTGAAGATGGTGGTTCGGTAAAACCATCGAAACTAGTCCTGTGAAAATTTTGTAAATATAACGCTGATTTTTATTGTTTGACTTCTGAATTAGTTCGTAATTTGTTTAAGTTGGCTGTCAACACAGTGTCGGCCAGTGAGGGCAACTAAACGGTGGCTCGTCATTTTTAGTGACGCGAAAACACCACGGTTACGGCAACTAACCTTCATGATTAGCTCGTTTTTTAACCGTGGTTACTAGTGAAGCTTCACTTAATTTATTCCTGGGATTTCACTAAAATCTCGCATAAGCCGCCGTTTGCGTTAGACGTTGTACGTCTTGGGGCCACCTGTCTGGCCTGGTCATCTATTTTTGTACGGTCTTTCTAGAGTCAGTGGAGATAGTTTCCCCATAACACAATACATCCTCAGGATATCCTATTTAAGTCGCAATGTCCCGGGAAGCAGTTAGGATATCCTGAGGATGTTGATTCTCAGATATCCTGAGGACTTCTTAAATCAACATCCTGAGGATATCCTATTCAAGTCTCAATGTCCCGGGATATATGAAGATCTCCTCAGGATGTTGATTTTCAGATATCCTGAGGACTTCGTAAATCAACATCTTAAGGAGGTTCTGTTCAAGTCGTAATGTCCCGGGATATATGAAGATCTCCTCAGGATGTTGATTTTCAGATATCCTGAGGACTTCGTAAATCAACATCTTAAGGAGGTTCTGTTCAAGTCGTAATGTCCCGGGATATATGAAGATCTCCTGAGGATGTTGTTTCTCAGATATCTTCAGTACTTACTTTTCATGGAAGCTCATATCTGAAAATATTAAAGTAACCTTGTACCACACGCAGATCATGTTATAAGAATCGAAATCTTACTCTATGCATTACCTATTCTGCATATGAAAATTTAATTGTTATGCTTACACTAGTTTTCGGCTTGTATACAGTGGTGGCCAAAATTGTGGACACTTTTGGAAATTTTTATAATTTTGAACTTTGTATGCTTATAGTAAATGTTGCGTTCCGCAAAATGCAAACTTGCATATATCATTTTAAGACGAATTTATTACTGAATTCAATACAAAACACAAAATTCAATTATTTCTAATACAAAAAAGTTATATGTACTTTAATATAAATAAAAAACACAGTTATGAAGTGGTTTGTAATATCTAGCTTTCCTGGCCAATCACTGTTCTTGTTCTGAGAACCAATCAAATGTTAGTAACTGCCAGTAGAAGCTGACATCATGTTTACACTTGAAACAATTTATTATTTTTCTTTGTTCTGTAGAAGGGAGACCTGTTTCTTATACAGTGCAATTACAAGTAGGAATTTTTGTAAAAATTTTTAATATTTAGTCAAGAAGCAATGACATCAAATAAAAGAGTAGATTGGACACCTAGGAAGAGATGTAATATTATTGTGTTACGAGAAAGTGGTCTTCCCTATGCTGAAATTGCAAGACAGATGGGTGGTTCAGTGACTACATCTGGAGTCCGAAAGTTTTGTTTACGATATCAGGAGACAAATTCAATAAAAAACAAAGAAGGAAAAGGCCCAAAAAGGTGCACCATATCTATTGATGACAGAAGAATAAAAAGACTATGTCTCCAAGTTAGAAAAATGTCATCAGCGGCCATCAGAAGTGACCTGAATGATGCTGGTGTTTCTGTCAGTTCAAGAACAATCAGGAGAAGATTAACAGATGTTGGACTGAGAGGTAGAATTCCACGAAAAAGGCCTTATCTTAATTTTCAGCAACAAAAAAAAAAAAAAAAAAAAAAAAAAAAAAAAAAAAAAACTACAGTGGGCAAAGGAACACATTAATTGGACAGATGATCAGTGGTCACAAGTTATATAGAGTGATGAAACTAAGATATCGTTATTCGGTAGTGATGGGCGAAAATATGTAAGACGTAGAATAGGAGAAGAGCTACATCCTGACTGCATTCAAGCAACTGGGAAGAACCCAGTTAGTGTTATAATTTGGTCATGCATGTCAGCAGATGGTATTGGTCGCCTTCATGTCATCGATGGGACACTGAATGCCAGAAAATACATTGACACTATTCTAGAACCAAAACTTCTACCTTTCATCATAGATCTCTTTCCCAACAATGCTTCCTTTATTTTTCAGCAGGATTCTGCTGCTTGCCACACGGCCAAAATATCGAAAGAGTGGTTTCGTACAAAGAGCATTAAATTGTTGTCTTGGCCAGGAAACAGTCCTGACCTCAGTATCGAAAATTTGTGCCACCGTTTGAAAACTCTTGTCCGAATGAGGCGCCCATCAAATAAAAGGGAACTAATTGAGGCTATAATTGTTTCCTGGCATCATGTAATAACGAAAGAAGAGCTTAAAACTATTGTCAGCTCAAATAAACGTCGATGTGAAGCTGTAATCAAA
This sequence comes from Stegodyphus dumicola, assembly GCF_044657685.1. Lineage (NCBI taxonomy): Eukaryota > Metazoa > Arthropoda > Arachnida > Araneae > Eresidae > Stegodyphus > Stegodyphus dumicola. The sequence goes on from NC_140768.1 coordinate 183,287,247, forward strand.
ACTAAAGGGTACCCTACTAAGTACTGATAAACTCACTGCAATCATCACTATCTAATGTATATCGATAACTATTATCGTTTAACTTTTTTGTATTGCAAATAATTGAATTTTGTGTTTTGTATTGAATTCAGTAATAAATTCTCTTTAAAATGATATATACAAGTTTGCATTTTGTGAAACGTAACGTTTTCTATAAGCATACAAATTTCAAAAACATAAAAATTTCCAAAATTGTCCACAATTTTGGCCACCACTGTATGTTGGCTGTAAGTATTAAGTAATAATATTTTCAAATTTTTGTTGTTGTTTCACAGTGCAGTGCCTATTGATCAGAGAACTTTCCTACAAATTATAGGCACGTGTTTTCATATTGAAAGTTTTGAGTTTCATATTGAAAGTGTGTTTACGATAAAATTCTAATTGTTACATAATATATTTTGTAAACATTATTTTAGATACTTTTCTAATATCTTTGAACACAAATATTATTTACGTTACAGGTTAACTCAGAAAATCTTTTACGAAGACATTTATCCTATGAACAGATGGGCATGATGTGCATCCATGCCTTATATGGCATTCGAACTTGAGCCCTTCTGTACGGCAATCAGTCACTATAATCACTTACCCGTCTCTGAGGCACTAATCAGAAATATCAAGTTATAAAAGTATTCTATTAAATACATCGATAGTTCTTAGCATAGAAATAACTATACTTTGAAACTGCAAAAGAAAAAAAAAATACTTTTTGATCTGTTACACTATTATATTAGTAATGAATGATGTTTAGTGCTGTGCAGTAATAAGTAACAATATTTTTTTTTAACAAACGAAATTTTAGTTTACAGACGCAGTTAAAAACTAGTCTGCACGAGGTTTAACTTGCTTTAATTTGAATTTATAAACAAAAGAATAATTTTATTGGGCTAAAAAATTCATTGCAGTTTCTTCGTTCATTTTCTGGTAAGTTCTTTAATAATGAGAATTAGTCTTTCAAAGCGACTGAGGTAAGAAGTAACTTATATTTTACCTCTCTGTAATAGGAAAATAAGGTTTGAGAATGGGAAGAACTAACATTAAGTTCTTACTCTCCTCAAACCTCACTTTGCTACCTCTTTAACCATACAAATATTCGGTCTTTGCTAAACAAAGCGCGAAAAAAATATATCCAGCGCTCTGCAGTCATACGTTATGCCGACAATGCTACATGACTCCTCATAATTTAACAATAAATGCTGCTTTATTAATTTATTTGTAACATCCAGAAAATGCAGTAAACACGTTTCTTCAAGGTATATAACACAAAGTTAAATGTTGTTATGAAAACTCAAAATTACATAACGTATTAAATACATGTTCAAACTTTAAATTAAAATGATTTAATTTTTAAATTAAACGCGTTCTTTAAACTCAGCAGTTTTATTACTTTATTTTATACTATAAATAACAATTGAAGTTGAAAATCTTAAAGTTTTGATCATCATTATCATTGTTCCTAAAACTGCTTCTCAAATTTTCTTTGCTTTTGAGAAACCGAGCTCCGCTCAGAATGTAACACCTCTGAGCACTTTTTCTGTAGCCGATGCACCAAGAAGATTTCTCTTTTGTTAACGTGGCAGATTTATGTGTCACCTTCTTTTGTATCCCCCTACAAGGGAAACCAAGGAGGTTACTTCCTACCTTTCCATGAGGGAAACATCCCTTCACATCCCTTCACAACAAAGGACGCAAAACGCCCCCAACGGTTTTAATTGCTCCGTAATAGTGATATCCTTGAAGAACCCCACAAAGTGGAAAGTACACGTACTTACTTTCTGATTTCCAGAATTCAGCTATTCTTGCTAAACGTTAATAGCCGTCGTTCCAAATTCTCTTTCAGTTACGAACTGACTTGCTGACGCTTGCAAGCATTACATTGACAGAGTGTGAAAAGTTTCTAAATGTTTCCTTTATTCTACAAAAAAGATCAGAACTAAAAAAAATTATCTAAGATATCTAAAAGACAGATTTACAGCAGAATAAATCAACGTATATTATCGGATTCGTCAGAAGATGAAGTAGTATTTAATTATGAAAAAGGACTGTGTCGAATTTTCGCGCTAGCAAATATTCTTTAAGTTCCATTTCAAACTTTGATTCGAAATATGAGCTTTTATGTCTCAAGAAGAACTGACTCATGACGATTACCAAAACGATTATCCCATTTTAAGGAATATTCCAAATATAGGACCAATAAATATTCCGTTAGACTTTATGTCCCTTGTGTGCTTAGGAGTAGTACAAAAAATTATTACTATTAGGATAGGCGAAAGTACCCTACAAGCACGATTACCACATAAAAATGTTGAACTATTTTTTTTTTTTTTTAAATGACCAGTTTTTAAAGCCTTATGTACCAATTGAATTTGCAAGAAAACCAAGGAACCAACTCTAAAAGAATTGAAACACTGGAAAGCTACAGAATACCGTCAATTTTTACTGTACACTAGCCTTTTACTGTACACTTATTTTTTTTAATTTAATAAAAAGCTACATGATCATTTTTTACTACTTCATATTTCGATTAGACTTTTATGAAAAATACAGAATCAGACGGCAAATGATGAATACGCACAGTCTCTATTGAAATTCTTCGTAGTAAATTTTGGGCTTTATTATGAAAAACAGTATATTGCTCATAATGTTCACGGCCTACTGCATATTTGCGAAGATGTAAATATGTTTGGGCCGTTAGATAATTACAGTGCATTTACATTTGAAAGCTATATATCTTCTATAAAAAAATTGATTAGAAAATTTTCCGCTTCATTACAGCAAATAGCAAGACGAACTCATGAACTGTTTAATCATATTGTAGCCATCAATAATGATTCAATCAACGTAACCGACTTAAGTTCAGAATTTCAAAATTTACACACATCTGGTCCACTACTTAAAGGTTATTAAATGCTTAATTTTTATATTGAATTTTGAATACAAATTAACCGAAGTCAGAACTGAATTTGTAGAATAATTTAATTATGAATATATCGAAAAATTCAGTTTTGGGCTACTGAATGGTTAAAAATGATCGAAAGATTTTTAATATTTTAAAGCAAAATTTTCTCTTATAATATTTTGTATCAATAATTCATTTCAAGTCTCTTGCTCAGTTTTTGATATATTTACAAATTATTAAATAAATTGAAATTCAAATTAGAAAATAAATTGTATAAATATTCTTAACATTTCTTATTTTTCCATAGTAACTACAGATGGAGGACCTGAGAATGTCTGTGCAAAATAAGCAAGTTTCAGGTTATCACAACACCTTCACACACTTTCACTGGAATATAAAGAAGATTTCTGGGGATATACTGGGATGTAACATTAAGCAGTTGAGAGTATGTATTTAAGAGGTTAAAGGGATATTGTAAATAGTATTTCAAATCCTGATAACATCCCATACGCTGTCGGTGGGACCTAGATAGGATGTCCTAAGGATATACTGGGACGTGACATTAAGCACTAGGGAGGATGAGTTTAGGAGGAAACTGGGTTATTACGGGATGTCCTGAGGATGTAGTAAGTAGGATTTTAAATCCTAATAACATCCCATACGCTGTCGATGGGACATAGATAGGATGTTTTTAGGATATAATGGGATGTGTTTAGGAGGTTAGTGGGATATCCCGGGATGTCATGAGGATGTAGTAAGTGGTAGTTCATATCCTAATAACATCCCGCACGCTGTCAATGGGACTTAGTTAGGATGTCCTGAGGATATCCCGGGATGTGACATTAAGTACTCGGGAGGAGGTGTTTAGGAGGTTCGCGGGATATTCCGGGATGTCCTGAGGATGTGCGCATATCCCGCGAGCAACATCTTCGGGATATCCCTAGGATGTTTTGTGCTATGTGGGCTATAGGCTCGGCCACGGTCTGTTGAGCTCCCGGCCCCGCGGCTGCGCGCTCGTGATGATAGTAGTTTATACCTTCTTGACTACATAGCAATTCCCTAATAAACAAGTAATTTTGCACAATGGGGTGTATTTCTAGTCTTAGTTGTTACTGCCATGGTTTGTAACAGCGCAACAGGAAGTGCTATCCCCCCTCTTTGTCATAAAGAAGGGTGTTAAGGAGTGTTGAAACCCCAAAATCTTCAAAACATTTTGATTTCGGATTTTTGCATTTTCAAATTCTCTACACTTTTATCTCTCTAAAAATACCCTTCTTTAATCTCTATGAAAATTAGAACTGTAAAAAATCTAGTTTTAATTTGTCATCTACTGCTTTGAGGACTTTTACATAAAAATACGTTTTTCTCCACATGGGATTTTTTTTATACTCGATGTACCTTTTCTCAGGAACTACTGCTGACAGGTATCTAAATTTTTTATGACTTATTTATTAGGTTCCCTGATATTTACTAAAATGACCTTTTTGTAATAAACTCAGAAAAAAAAATTGTTTTTAATTTTTTGTGTGAGAAAAGTGCTAAATTTTACTATGTCTAACAAAATATTCTGTAATTTACTTTACAATTCAAAATGTTTTAAAAGCTCATTTCAGTATAATCATATATGTATACTTTAATTACAGAAAAAATTTCAAGCTTGTATCTACAGCAGATTTTGAGAAAAGGTACATCGAAAATGGCCAATTTAACATTGCCGGTATAGGGGTTTCTAATACCCCTTAAGCAAAAACCGTCTTATGCCAAAAGTTTGCCAAATGGTCAACGTTGGATATGTCACACTCTGGATACATGACAAGCGTAGTCTTCAACAAATTTCTTGACCATCTGAACAAACACAAAGCACAAGGGAAAATTTTACTCATTATAGATGGACACGCCTCTCACTGAAAAGATCCGGATACACTAACCAAAGCGTCAATGTTCGGAATTGAGATGCTCTCCACACAGCACTCACAAATGCCAACCCCTTGATGTTTCATATTTCAAGAGCCTGAAACATTTTTATAATGAGGCATGCAGGAACTTTGCTCACCACCATCCAGGAAAGGGAATCACCAAAGAAGCTTCGCAGAAATATTCAAGCAAGCTTGGGATAAGTCTGCTACATCAGACAATTTTGCCAATGGCTTCCGAAAATGCGGAATATACCCATACAATCCCGATATTTTGGAAGGCAATGGGTTTGAATATGAACTTATGTCTACTATAAATGGCACCATTCCAGTTATGGTAGACGAAGACGATAACCTCCAGAGGTCATCGTCACCATCTACTACATAAGCTTCTACATAATTTTCGGAATTATCCCCTGTACCAGTAGTACAGAACCACTCTGTACGGAATAAGAGAAAAAACAAGAATCAGCCATTATAACATCCGCAGAATACAGGAGTCAACTGCGCAGTAAAACACCAACACAGGGACCTAGACGTCAAGGAGGAACTCAACTCAGTACCTCGAGGGACCAGGAAGACAGTGAAAATTACTGTGGTGAGTACGGGGGTAGTATTTTGATTATACTGCCGGACAGAAGTCGGTGAAATGTGTTGGAGAGTGTAGTATGTGGTTCCATGAGGCGGGTGTAGAAAATGGGCATCAACCCCAGTTTATATGCAACAAATGTACATAGTTAAAAAGGAGGATATATATTGTTGCATTGTTAATATGTGTTTAGTCCGTAAATCTTTTTTTTTTTTTTTTTCATAGTGCGTTGTCCTTATTTCGTTTTAAAAAAAGCCATTGTTCTGAATTGTACCTGCCGCCCCGTAGATCCCTGCCGAGATGTCCCGCAGTTAAGAGACAAGTGGACATCTGGCTTTTATGTTTTTATTGCATTTATATGACCTATAATGTTTTACAGGTAAACCAAATTTTCATAATGTTACTAATACAGAAATAATTATTTTCTATAAAAATAAATGATAAAATCCTTAAATGTTAACCAGTTATTCATAATTTTCCTTTAAGGTGTCGAGATGTCCCTGAACGACCTTACCCTGCGTATTCAACGTTTAAAGTTAAAAAATGAAACGCAGTCTTAACAAGAGCAGTTACGAGTATTAGTAGAAGCAGTTTCAGTCAGACTGGAGTGCTGAATGTTATTGTTTAGGGCTTATGCCAGATCGAAATTCTGTACATGCAAAATTCTTCAAACGTTGACAGAATCAGTGGTTGTAGACAAAATTTTGAAGAGAAAATGGAAGGAAAGGCTGAATTAACAAAGTAATCATTACAAAGTAAATACGGCTCAGATAAATTTGGAGAACTGAATGGATGTTTGTTAAATTCATAGTTTTTTATATTTATCAGTATTTTTCCCTTTGCTAAAACTAATATTTAGTAAAATTCTGTTTATAAGGTAAAATTCTAACTAAAAAGATTTACTGAGTTCGTTTAGTTGAAGGAAAAATATATTTTCTCTGTCACTAATTTATTTTAATGTCTTACTGCTTGTATAGGTTTTTGAAACTATTTAGTAATAAATAAACTCAAAATTATTATACAAAATGTATTTGAACGAAATCAGTTTCGTTTGAATTTCTGTGGGAATTTATAAATATAGGAAAATTCAAAATACTTCTTTTAAGAAATAAAATATAATAAATATAATATTTGTATACGGATACATATTTGAAAGTTACCATTTTAAAGTACTTTTGCGATTTCTACCAAAAAATATAGAACTGCGTATTACAGAAACAGTTTTACTTTAATCATAATAATATACAGTCTTCAGAAACGTAATGTCTTAAATAAGCCAACTTTCACCTAAAAGATGTAAGGAAGCTATTTATGATTAAACTTCCGATGTTCTACGCTGTTGAAAATATTTCATTTCCCTTGCGTTCCAGGTTAAGGCATTTCTTAAAATTTAGTTTCCTATTTAACTTATTATTTCCATGTAAATGCACGAAGAATATTTTTTTAATTTTAATACCTATCCAAAACAACAAATCGAAAACATTCTTTTATCTCAGTTAAATAATTATGTAGCGCTTTCTGCCAGGATACTCAGCACTAGCTATGATCTTTTTTGCCCGGTGCTTTAAACTGTTCGGTCACGGTTTTACGTGAGTACAAAAGGCATTCATCGGGGCTGGGTAACCAGCTAGAAAAGTCGACTGAATTAAAATCAAGTCTCAGATGGAGCACAATAATTGTCGACGCAGAAGAAGCCGAACTTTATGGACTCATTTCGCACTCATGCATCTTTTATGACGGGGAGTTGATAGCACTTATCTTTCAATATTTGCTCCGGCCGGTACAAAAAAATAAAGAGCAAAAATATTGCCGGCCGGGCTGCTCGTTTTACAACTATTTGCGGTTTATTTTTATGTTCCTTGCGCTCTTTATCGGGATCTTTTTCCTTCAAGACTCGCGCCGAATGAAAAAAAAAGTAATAAAAATCAAAATAAGAAGAATAAAATAAAAACTTCAAAAATAACAGTCTTCAGCGCTACTTTAGCGAGTTATTCTTTTCCTGCTGCCGGTTTAGTTTAAACTTTACAAATGGAAGGATGTGGACGAGAGTGGTGTAAGGAGTAAGGGAAAAAGATTTAGTGAAAAGCTTACTTTCGAATGGGGAAATTGTTATTGCTAGAGATAATAGGGATTTCTTGTAATTATGTTTTCTAATTAAGAGTATTTTAAAAGTGCTTTAAATACGGGCTGATTCTACATCAGGTTAATTTTTCCATTGCTTCCATTGAAACCATTGCAATGGAATTCCAATGGAATTGCATTATGCATCTTTTCCTCGTTCTATGTATTTTTTGAGCTAAAATAGCTTAGAGTTTTACCTGAAAATACATTATTCCAGAATAAATGCTTAGTAATCTTAGAATAATTATACATAACATCTATAGGATATTTTGTTTGAAATTCTAAAACTATGCAAAATTCTGTATTTGGATAACGTTAATTTGTAAGATATATAAATTTCAAAGGAGACTGACATTGAGCCGTCTTTTTCAAAAGCAAAGTATTAAATCATAAATATGAAAACCATGTTTTGTTGCAAGCATTTTCAAACGCTCAGGTAAACTCAACTCTTCCATGAATTCACTTCAGCAAAATTATGCAAACATCTCAAGAGTACAAGAGATGAATAACTTTAGAAAGAAGGTAGCAACAAATGCTATTCTACCTCAAGTGCATTTGAAAGTGCTACATTGAAGGTGATTATAAGTCTAATGTAATGTATTTCCGAGTATTAATGAGTATGTTTGTTTACTAAAATTCTAATTTTTAAAAGCGCAGCAATTAGTAGATAATGACAAGGCGTGTTGAATTCTCAAATAATTACGTTTATTGAAAAATTATAAACATAGGAGAGATATTTCGGTCTGACAATATTTCTTAGTTTCTTATTAATAAAAAGTCATAAAAAAGTATAAGAATACAGTAGAGATAAAAACTTTCATCAATTATTGTTCCATCCAGTTGTTCCCCATCAAATATAACTTTGCGGTGATCAGCGTATATATGAACACCAGTAATTTCATTTAATTTTATTTTAATATATATTCAAACTTATTCCATTGCTCTGCACATGGAAAGTCGATTTTATTTTCTAGTATTAAAAATATAATTCATTTACTGCAATGCATCACATACGTTACCCATCAGCTGTATACAAGCGATTATCAGACTGTAGATCACTGGAGACTAATTGCACTGATGGGCAGTAAACCAATTCGGCTGAAGCAAAACCAGTGCCTTCTTGTTTCACATCTCTTGATGATAATAAAGTTGATAGAACAATATGTTTTCCTCACTTTGTTTCAAATTCAAAACACAATGCAGTATATGAACTGACGAAGGATGAATGGAAGTTATAGGATTCTAATTGTATAGAAGTTTAAATTAATGTCCTTTAGATTATACTAGATTAAAACGCGTGTTATCGTTCCAGCCTGAATGAAGATGACAAAGGTGCTCCGAAGGTTAAAATAACCTTTTTAACTCCTTAAACATAACAGAAGACGCTACTTGTGCTTATTAAAAATACTCCGTCACTTACGGGTCATCAAAATGACTTAAGTTGAAATTCAGATTACGTAGCTCAAGACTAAACAAAGTAATCTACTTAGGCTGTAATAATCTACCACATAGGCTCGAATATTTTAACAGCACATTTGAATGTCGGCTATCGAAGAGGACTAAAGCCGGAAGTATCAGAGCTGACGCTAGGATTTAAACTGAAGCGAGGTTGCTAAAAGCTTTAACTGTAAAACATTCAAAATTGTCAACTTGAATACTTAAACTGCTAATTTGTATTCCGGTGAGGATTACAGAAAGAAAAAATTATGTTAAAAGTTTAAATCATAATAATTGGTTAATAAATTAAAAATCTTTACAGGGTCATACTGAATTTATTAGCAGCATCATTTGCCACTCATCCAAATCGCATAAAATACTCGTCATAAAAAATAGACGAGCTATTGAGCTGGTCGGAATAATGCCTACTTAATCAACTTAAGATTTTGAAAGCAATATTTTTTTAATTACTGACAAATAAGTTAATGATTTTTTTTGCGCATTGTTTCCTTGCATATTGGCATCTGTTAGAAGAATGTATATATATTCGTCTATTTCTTTGGACTAAGCACATCAAAACAATCTCTTAACAGCCAAATTTTAGATTCAGTACTTCTTAGATGAGCAGAAGTTCCCTTCTATCATTAAGCTTGTATTTTACACCAAAACTCTGCTTGTACATCTAGCAGTTTCTTTCTTTAAATAGTGCGATCACGTGGACCTTGAAACCACAAGTCATTTTCAACAGTGCAGGTGGCTGGCTTTCGATGTTGAATTTCTTTCATTTCTTATAATTGCCGAATCATAAGTTGCTTTCGGTGTTAAACACCTTTTCTGTGATTCACTAAACTCTCTTTTATCGAGTTTTATTAAGGCTGCCTCCTGCTAATATTTTTTTTTTACCTGCAATGACAGAGTTCCTATCTCTGTAGCAAAGTAAGGAATCGGAGAGAGAATTTATTTTACTTTCTCCTCCAGATGGACTGCTTTTCCCAAAAGCTAGGTTCTGACGGTCTCCCTTTATTCCCCTATTCGACGATGTACTGATGAGTTTCAGTTTGTATTCTGGGTATGGTATATATTTCTAGAGGCTGTAAGATAAATAGTTGTCATTCTAGCAGTTTCCGGTTGTAATTTAAGTATTTTTATTCCAGCCATATCAATGTTACTGCGATTTTGATTTCAAATATTATATACTAGTGAAGTACCCGATTGCCAGTTAAGTTAGATTGAGAGTAATGTATCTAACAACAGATATCGCTGTAATCCTTCTCTGATAACGATGTAAAAAATACGATTCATAGTCATATATTTTTACATACTGATGATACCCGTATAAAACATTTCTGTAGAAAAATAAGCTAATTCTAATCTCAGTATATCAGCAACAAATGGGACGCAGTTTTTAATGATTTTCGGCTTTCTAATCAAATAGTTGTAGAAGCTCGAGTTCCATACAATATTTCACCTACATTCAATTTTAGTCGATTAAATGTGGCAACAAATTGATCAGAGATCAATAACGCAAACAAAGAAACAAACACACAAACAGGCATTCTTCTTTATCTGTATATAGATTTTGTAAAACTGGTAAATTTTTGATTAACAAACTCTACGATTTGAAAGCGAGCAATAGCAACACTTTTCGAAATAAAGCGCTTTTATCTGCAACGCGCGAGACTGTTGCCACTCGGAAAAATCAGTGCGAAAATTAGTGTTTTCAGAGTTTTTAATTAATATCTAGGCTGATTAAAGTTGTGCGAAGATGGAAACAGTCCAAATGGCTTCCCACGAATTTTTGGAATCGGAAAAATGTATTTAATGTTTGGCAATGCTATTTTTATTTCATTTTAAAACTTATAAATATTTTATTAGCAGATTCTACGGTTTGAAAGCAGCCAGTGGCAACACTTCTCTAAATAAAGCAGATTTTTATGTCCAACGTACGAAACTGTAACCACTCTGAAAAATGAGGGCGAAAATTAGCGTTTTCAAAGTTTTTAACTAATATCTTAAATTATAGTTATATTTGTTTTTGAAAAAAGTGGATGTCGACTTTTTCCAGAAAAGAATTGTAGGAAGTTTGGTGACGATTGCTGTGAACAAACACACAGACTTTCTTCTTTATATATATAGATACCTGTTCAATTACTTCTACCTTAGTTTGAATTTTCCGTTTTTTTTTTCTTATACAGTTTTACGTGCGTTAACAAAGAGCATTTAACGCAGTTTTAGGCACAAAATTTTGGGGTATATAATACAGATGCTGTATTTGAAAGATCATTTACCAAGGCAGCTTTCACTAGAATTCACATTTTCTTTTGGTTTATATTATTTATTAATTGCTGCTTTTGGTTTATTCTGTATAAGCCTTAACAATTTTCGCTTTGGATAAATTTCAGTCAAAATTTCTAACATCAAGGAACTTGCTATGCTAAAATTTCTCCTTGAATCTTCTACGGTTCGATCTTGTAAGAGCAAGGAAATTATTAAAATCATTCTTTTCTTTATTAAAAATTTTATAATTTTTCGGTCCTTTTTTGATTTGATATTGATATTATTTTTTAAGCAGCTTCTTTAGGATTTGCATTATGTAGTTGTATTCATCATAGATGTATCCAAAATATCTGTGGAACCACATTACAGTTATGAGGATTTTTTCCCTTCTCGGGTTACCAAATATTACCTAACTACCCCCTTTCCGGGATTCAAAGTTCGGTTCTTTTAATTACTAGTGACGAGCCTGCATTTAAAAGACAAAAACGCATAGTGGAAAGTCGGAGATTCTTTTTATTCTCTCCCCTTTAAAGGATGATTGGGGATGGAGGAGACCCATTCGCGTAATCCAGATAATGAAGGACTCTCGTCCAACATATTTTAGTCGGGCGCCACTGAAGGTACATTTTCAGGAAAACCACGCTGTTGGAATGGCAAAATTCCTTATACCATTATAAGCATTAATTTATTTAATTCCTTTAAAGCCTGCTTTATCATTCTTCTACAGTTTCACTTAGCTCAAGACAGAAATCGGCATATCATTAAACTGGCGTTAACGTTAGATAAATGTGAAGAAAAATATTTTTAAAAATGGTGGGAGGGGGGTATTTATAGGAACAAAACCTGGTCATGATCTTAATGTCTCTGTTCTCTTCCTGTTTTCATATCCTGAATTATTTTACGCTCTGATTGCTTGTTCTAAGTCTTTTAGTTTCACTATCCCAAAAGCTCTTCTTCCTTAGCCCGTTTAATGTAATAAACTTGCTCGCTGGGTTTTTTCTCCTACTCTTCTGATTTCTGTTTTCCATAAAAGTGCGCATATAGAACTCTTAATCCGGAATTTGATTTTTTATCAGGCATGAAATTATATTTATATAAGCTTTAGATCCATTTTGGCTTCATATCCGAGATCTATAGTAATAATAAACGATTTTCTTTTCTTTAATTAAATGCTGGATTTTTATAACGATAAAGTTCATATCACATTCAGTTACTACAATTGAAAAATTTCAAAAATATGCGCAAAAGATAGAAATGGAATAATGTTCTTAAGACGTTTTCCTGCGTCTTCCTGTTTCCGGTTTACTCGCTGTTGTTACTCGCTCCGGTTTACTCGCTGAGACTTGCCATTGTATTCTTATTTTACCGGCAAAGCATTGTTTCTCTCAGCTTTTCATGCTACATTATGCAGGAAAATATGAGAATTTTACATATGAAATGTTATATATATATATAATTTTACTAAATTTATATATATATATATATATTTCATAAGTACAAAACAATTTTTTAAAAACAAAATATAAACATGCCTAGTATTTTCGCGCATTAAACTGCTCAAAAATTATCATTAAAGACATAAAGGAAGAAATTTAGGACTAATTTTTCACAAAAATCAAAAATTGAAATTCGTAATTAATAAATTTTAAATAATCCTATTAATGCAATAAAGAATTTTTAAAATGTTAAAATCAAACTTTTCAAACAAGCAATGACCCAATACAAAAAATTACTGAAATTTAAAGAAAAACGAACATAAGAGAAGAGGAATCAAATCAATTCAATGCCACTACGTCAGGGAGAGGAACACTGAAATCAATTGAAACTTCTATAAAAATCCTTGCTTTTCTGTATTCAGAATTAGCCGTTGAATCTTTTCAACGTATTTTAATTATAATAGTTCACCGAAAAATTCTCGCCCCTCCCCAAAGCAAAGAAAAAAAGTCAATTCTAATTTGAATCTTGTACCTTAAGTAAAGAGAATTCTATTTAAAGAATGAAAACGTAAGTGATATAAGAAAATACTTCGGTAAAAAACTCAAATAAAAATTTACCTTTAATCAAACAGCATATAATCCAAAGAATTTAAAACGTAAGTGAAATTATAAAACTTTAATGAAAAGAACGTTGATTGAATTCATCTTCTATTATGTTTGTTTTTCTTTGAATATCTTTAATTTTTTGAAGTGGAGCATTGCTTGTTTGAAAAGTTTGGTTTTAACATTTTTCTAATTTTTTATTGCATTTGTAGGATTATTTAAAATTTAATTAATTATTAATTTCAATTTTTAGTCTTTGAGAAAACTTAGCTCTAAATTTCTTAATTTATATACATATATATAAAATTCGTAGCACTATTTTAATTTAACATATTACGGTAACAAATAATTGATGACTTTCAATTTTCTAAACTAGCCCTTTGATTCAAAGTTAAGTTAATGAGAATGTTTGTAGATGGTAGTGAAATTTGTTTTCAACCTCAGGCAATAAAACAAGAAAATATAGATTTCAGTTTAGTACCATTCTACTAGTTATAGAGCATATTAGATATTTTATTTGGCTTTATTCGTAATTACTTTGGTGTTATCTGTGCTAGTTATTCCAAAAAATTACGTCCTGGTAAGTTACTTTGCAGAAACACTCCTTGTTAATCTGTGAGTGTGCGTAATAAAGGTAAATAATGCGTCATTATAATTTTATGGACATGGAATACAGAAATTTCTACTTAACTTTGCTTTATTCCTCTTATCTTTGGTAACGCATTTTTTAGGTATTAAATATATTTTAAAACAACTGATATACATTAAGCTTAAATGAAAAAAAAAGCATTATTTCAATTCTTAATCTGTCATTCTGCGATATATTAAAAGACTTTTGTGAATTCTTCTTTGTCAGTACGTTATTAATGCAGCATCACAGGTATTTGTTCGGCCCTACTTGAAAGAAAAAATGCGATTACATGATACTATCATGAGATTTTTTGCACGTATTAATCACATGACCACAAACCTAATTTAATATATTGCGAGCAGCTTAAGTGATAAGTGTAAATTATTTTGTAAGGGAAGATAGTGGTGATACTGCAATTATACTACAGATACATTTAAGATACGAATGTTGCTATTTATATTTCTGGCTATGGCAATAGTAAGTGTTGCTAGGCAACCACAAATGATTATAATCGAAATTTTGATAGATTTAACCATAACGTCTTCGGAACGTTTTGCCATTTTAGAGTGATTTATATTGTCTACGGTAAATTAAAAAATTCATCTCGGTAAAAAAATAAAATTGATTCTTAAACATTTTCGTGGGATTATTTTTCATAACTTTCGACGTGGATTATCAAGAGAAGAGTGCTTCGATGAATATAATTCTTTATACAGCGATAAAGCACCATCCTACAACACTGTAAAAAACTAACTGGTACAACGAATTCAACCATGGTCGACTTCCGCTTCAGGATGAATTTTGTGATGGTCGTTCAAAACCGGTTGTTGTGCCAGAATATCGATGCTGTGCTTGAACTGGTGGTAAAGCAAGATCATCATGTGACATACCGTGAGAATGAGGCATTTTTGGGCATTAGTATGACATGCATCAATAAGATATTACATGAACATTTTGCCGTAAAAAAGATTCGTTTTTGTTGGATTCCGCATAATCTGACAAACGCTCAGAAGAAGACGCGGGTCTATTAGTACAAGGAAATGTTGGAAAAATACGTTCAGGGTGCATCAAAGGCTGTATATAACATCTACACAGGTGACGAATCATGAATCTATGCATATGCGCCCGAAACAAATCAGCAGTCGACTGTATGATCTTCCAAGACGAGCCAAATCCAACTAAAGTTGTTCGCGGAAGAAGCACATCGAAGAAAATGGTTGCCTGTTTCTTCGGCATTACCGGTCACGTGGTGACAGTGGCGTTACAGTAATGCAGGAAGGTCGATTCCGAATGGTACACGACCATTTGTTTGCCGGAAGTCATCGGAGGAATTCGAAAAAAATGTCATTCTTCATCATGACAATGCGAGCTCTCACACATCGGCTCAAACAAAGGAATTTTTTCCGAGCCAAATGATATACTTGTATATCACTCACCGTATAGCCCTAATTTGGCACTCAATGACTTCTTCAGTCCCTCACATCAAAAATAAATTATGTGGTCAGCGACTTGCAACCACCAAATAAGGGTTTGATGCATTCAAAACGCATGTCTTGGAGTTACCTCAATTGGAGTGGAAAACGTGCTTCGAAAATTGGTTCAAACGCATGCAAAAGTGTAGCGATCTTCATAAAGAGTATTTTGAATACCAATAAAACCAATTTCGATCATAAATATTTTTTTATTATTAGGCCAGAAACATAAATAGCAACCCTCGTACACTCAGTTTGCGTGAGACACATGCATATAATATCTAAATTCATCGAGATAACCCTAGAATAATGCTTACTGAAATAAAATAACAAGGTCAGTGATGTGCGCAATAAAGGATGCTGAACGTGATTAGATGTCTGCGGAAAACTTCAGACTGGTGGTATTTCTGATAGATTTTCGAGTTCGTTTTAACAAATCTTTCTTGTTACATCTACCTTTGAGACAGCAGGGACATCAAGCCACACATTCACTAGAAAATTGGACCAACACAGACTGAATTCTCTATACGGCTTCACATTATTGAGTAAAATTCTTTCCTGCATTCTAAACAAATAGTGATGCTATCAAATCGATCTTAATAAAGTAACTGATCAAACTGTAAATAACAACTGCTTTCAAACATCTCCAAAATGTGCTCTCTAAATCGTCTGCGTAAAAAGAGGAAAACTTGAATTTTGCATCGAATCTGAAATATGTACGTTCATGCAAGGAAAGGAATTCGTAATCTAAGAGGACAAAAACTAGCATAATAGAATTTTTGAAATAAAATATATGCTACACTACGCAAATTCCTATTGCTCATTTCTATTCTCTTGCGAATTAAATTCATTTGGCGCGTCCGTACGCCCAGTTTTGAAGAATATATATAGGCAACATTATTGCCTATTTGCTTAATCAAATGATGCCACATAAACACCTGAAACCATCAGATAAAGCTAATAACGCGAAACAGATTACCGGATAAATATTCCTTAAATTGAATGCAACTGAAATGCATCCTTGCTATATTCACTGAAAACATGAGTGCAAGACCCAAAACTTGTAGGATTTTGGAGACCGCTACGTAAAATACTAAACAGAAATATGATGGAAAACTACATTTAAAGATAATATAATATTTACAGAATGAAATTATTTATATCTCAGAAAATGTCTTTATACTTTGTAAAAAAGCAATGTTTAATTTTTGTGAGATTCATGTTCACATTACTTGAATTATGTTTTAACATTCAGTTTTAAAATTATGCCATGTTTTTGTATCTTTACATTGGTATAGCTACCTGATTCCTTACTGAAATAGACAAATCTGAAAACAACATTCGTTTGCTTTCAAAATCACAGTTTTCCAGGAATATTCATCCTGTTCTCAAAATTTTAATCTCTGGTGACAAATGCTTGTTGATAGAGAAACAAGAGAAAAAAAATCTGAAAACCGTTGCATAGCGTTATTTACCAAATGACTAAATGGAAAGATAAATTTACCGAACACGTCCAATTGAATATTTGGGTATATATTTCTGCATCTGCACGAAGTAATAGACAATGCAAATAATGTTTGAATTCAGAATAATTATTCGGTAACAAATAAAGAGACTGATTCCCAGACGACAACTGTTTGCGCGAAGATTGCTTTGGCACAACTTGAATCGAGATATTCCGTGCATAACAGCGAAAGAATTTCTGTAATAATTCAATTTTATTCAAACGTAAAAGATACCTTTAATCTTATATTATAAAGTAACTCCTCTTTTAACTAATAAGCAGGATAAAACTGGATACAAAAGATTAAAAACCTGTGTACGTGCGAATAAATTTGTATCTATTACACGACTAGGAGAATATTAATAATTTTTTCGTCAGTATACACATTTATGACATTATCCTGTATTTGTTGCTTAGTTTTCAACGCTTTAGGAAACAGAAGTTTTCAAAAAATCGACAAAATTTAATCCATTATTGGTCATCTAAAGTATGGAAACAGTAATGATTGTAAACCCATATCGAAAATCTCTTCCTAAAAATCCATATCTTCCGCATCCATATCTTCGAGTACATAAAAATGAGACAATGCTACACTGCAAAGAAAAAAAAGGGGGCAGTTTTATATCTCCCGTTCTACTGAGCCGATTGACGAAATTCAAATTGCATTGTTCATGCCTCGAAAGCAAGACTTAGGATATGTATTAGATTTATATATAGCATTGTTCTTACATAGGTGTTTTGACACAAAATCAACTTTTCCTGAAATGGCATGCCAATTCTTTTCCATATTTCGATTCTACGACTCAAATTATACCTAAATATTAAATTAGCTAAAATTTGATGCGAAATTTAAGAAGAAATTCGCTTATAACAAATATGACAAATTTCAAAACGCACCTCTGTGTAAATTCACGCATATCTTACGAAATTTCGAATAAAAAAACTCTAATTTTTGCAGGTATGCTTAGAGATACATCTACTTTACGATGATGGTAAATAGTTTACAAGTTATAGTTGAAAACTGTTTTCGAAAAATTTATAAAATGTACTTAAAAACACAAATTTTACAAATAAATCATAAAAAAATGGAATTTCATTTGGAAACATTCGTAATGTGAAAGGAAGAATCAAATAAGTTTAATAAAAAAAAGAGGTATTAGTAAATATGTACCAAATTCAATTAACATGGAGAAGCTAAAATATTGAGAACTAATTTTTTTAAAAACTACTCGTGCGATTTTTTACAAACTAGGCAGTTCGACATAATTTGAGTCGTAGAATCGAAATATGGAAAAACACTGGCATGCCTTTTCAGAAAAAGTCCGATTTTGTGCAAAATACCTATGATAGAACAATGGTATATATAAATCTAATACATATATCTTAATTCGCACTTTTGAGACACGTAAAACGTAAGATGAATTTTGTCAATCGGCCCTGTAGAATGGGAGATATAGAACTGTTTTTTTTTTCTTTTTTTTTTTTTATTTTATTTTTATTTTTTAGTCCAAAGGGTTTTGTGCCTGAGGGACTATTGTTTTCGTTTTGCGATTTTGAGTTGGTTCACTATAAATGTCTGTTTCACTTTTCAAACTGTTGCCACCAAATGTTAGAGTCCTGCATTATATTTGAAGAAATTAAATAATGAAAAATCTGCATAAATGTGTGTGTTTTTCTCGCATTGTGATAAAACAACGGAACCTAGAGCCATCGAATTTTATATGACGTAAACCTACTGCGAATATGGGCATGTAGAAGCCCAAATTTGAAATTTGTAAATTATTTTTTATCGATTTCATATTCTGTAAAACTTTAACGAATTTTTGATTAACAAATTCAAGGATTTCAAACCGAGCAATGGCAACGTTGCACAGAAAAAACACTTTTGTAGCCAGCGCGCGAGACTGTGTATCGGAAATTCTAAAGATACGCTCAATTTTAAATTATCGCGATATTGCTCTTGAACTGAATTTTATGGTTTAAGTGCGAAGAACATAATATTTAAGGAATAAAGGTAGCACACAATATGTAAAAATAAAACCGCCCCTTTGGACGTAATTTAAAATTTGAAACCTTTCAGATTTTATTTTCGCCGTATACCTTTAAATGACCAGTAATGGGAAAATGAAAAATTATTTTTAAATATTTTGATCTTAGCATATGGCGAAATTTAAGATTGGAACTCAGCCTTAAAAGTGCAAATTTTAAACCAAGTGATCTTTAAAGCAAACAGAGTTGATAGCGGAGAATAAAATAAACAAACATAAAAGTTGAATGAAACAAACAAACATTTCCACACGTCGATGCAAAGGAAGCTGCCAGTGAATAGAAAGAGATCTTAAAATCTGTTGGATTAGTGTTTATGATGGAACTGAATACATTGTTTGGAAACATTTACTTTTATTAAAAAAAAAAAAAAAAAAAAAAATGGCAAGCTACAAATTACAAGACCAATTATTTATCATGGTCTTAAAGGGCTGATAAATCAAGAATTTGTATGTTTTTAATGTAACTAGAGTATTTTTTCAATTACGATTAACCATATTACTTTCTACCTTTCTTTTTTAATATAATGACGCTTTAAATTCCAGAATGCCGTTATGATTTAGCATGTGTGAGCAAGATTCTTCTGGTTTTTTAATTTCGTCCCATGTAATTTTAACCCTCTGGGCGGCCAGGTTTTTCGCTGGGAAAGTACAAATTTCCCAAAACTACTATGAGAACAAATTATTATTCTTATTTTTTTTTATTTTAATGTAAAAACTCTCCTGATATTTCATACCTGGTATTTCCTGATATTTCATATTTCGTTTGATATATTGCCTTAATTTCGTTGACATATTTTAATATGCACGTATATATACGTTCTTACAGATATCATAGTAAATATTCTACGAATTCAATATATATTATAGCCGCTTATAGGGTTTTAATTTATTTTTCTTTCGTAGCCGCTCCTCATATATGATACCTATGTAAACTTAATAATTTCTATAGTGTGAATACGTTACGGAGACATATTTACTTACTTCATAAGGTAATTCTCCGACTTTCCTAGCGTGCCTTCGTGGTGTAGTGGTTCTGCACGCTGGGCCGGTATTCCAGAGGTCCGTGGTTCGATTCCCGGCGAAGGCGTTTGCTAATTTTCCATCTCTCCGGCTTTTACAATTAAACTAATGTCTCTACAACTTTACCATCTATTCTGTAATTTTTAGTTATTAATTTGCAAACAAAATTCTACTAAGAACAAAAATAACAATTTACTCTGCAATACAGGACTGTTATTTAAAAGGTGGGCACCTTTACATAAAAGAATAAAGATAATGCTTTAAAATTAAAAATTAGTAGCGCTTTTAATTATACAGTTTTCATTTAATTGGTTTCTCTGTATGGTGGGTGGTTAATTTTTATTTAGATCAAATCACAAAACTGATTTTTGATATTGCCTATCATCCCGGTGTATTCTAAACGTCAAATACATCTGTACTCATGAACGACAATACAGCATTCTTCGAAATTCTTTTATAGTCCAAAAATGATATTTGTAATTCATTTATTTAAATAAATGAATTAATTTTTCTTAATTTTTCTTAAAGATCGTTCCTTAATGGTCAAATTAATCATCGTTGAATTTTGGCATCTGCACCGTTGTATAAACAGTTAACAAATTCCTATTTCTTGCAATTTCGAGTATAATTTTCTGAATTTTGCCAGCTTCTCAAGAGAGAGAGAAAGTGCTGTAACTTATATAACTCGCAGAAGACACATGGCTGTTGCCGTCGCCATCTGCTTGCTTATTAAAGCAGAAGGCGCCTAACATTCGACATGGTTTGGGTAAGTTTTAAACATTAAAAGACTTTGGTTCGTCTGATCCAGCTGGCATTGTAACTTCTCACAGAACCATTAAAGCTGTGGCAGTTAATATATCGTAACGTTCCAGCAAGTGCTTAGTGAAAGAAACTTAATATTTTTTCCTTATATCATTAAAAAAAATTTATATCACCAACGGTGACGAAATAAAGTTTTAGGTAACTTCTGCATTTCTTGCTTCCACAATAAGGTGAAAGGTGATAGCTTGTCAACCTTGTTGAGGTAACGTTAGAGGGTAATCAGTTGATAGAAGAATTAATTAGCTACTAAGTCATTCACTAAACATTATAACCTAAAGAGAATTATGACATCACGCATACTTGATTGCTATACTTATCAGAAAGAATAACTCTTCTATGCCCAGTAGCAGTGAGTTTCTTTTATTTTGCGTTATATGAAATTAAAAAAAAAAAAAAAAAAAAAAAAAAAAAAAAGTAAATAAAACATCTAAGAAAATAATATGAAAGGTTTCAGCGTTTAACGGTTTCCCAAAAGGATTTCTAAAAGGTTTAAACTTGGCTCAACAGCGGCCGAGGAGTGATGCCGCTAAACATGGGCAATTTCGACAAGGCTTCTATTCCAGGCGAACGGGCTGATTGCTTGGACGTTTTCGTGTTTTCTCCTATGTGTAACGTGTATGCGAGCCATTTTTCCGTAAAATGTTCTTCATGAAGGTATCCGGTCCACCAGCGGCCGAGCTGTAAA
Source organism: Stegodyphus dumicola (assembly GCF_044657685.1). NCBI lineage: Eukaryota > Metazoa > Arthropoda > Arachnida > Araneae > Eresidae > Stegodyphus > Stegodyphus dumicola. The sequence continues at coordinate 183,308,743 of NC_140768.1, forward strand.
GTCGCTGAACACTGGTAGTTCGGTCCGAGGTTCGAATCCCGCGAACGGATTGGCAGCATAGACGTTTTCGTAAATTTCCCCATGTGAAACGTGTATACGAGCCAATTTCCCTTAGAAAGTCCTCTAAGAATATATCCCTCCACTTATGCAGATAGCCCTAGTGTGCTTTGTCCGTAATCGCAATAAACCAAAACCAAACCATGAATATTTCCCTCTTTAACCCTTTCCAGCACGCTACCTTTTAAAGCTGAAGTTTTGATTTAAAAAAAAAGTAGGCAGTCTAATTAGGCCTAGAGGAGTACACAAGTAAAATTTTCTGAAAATAGCATTTATTGATTAATTCTGTGGGTGTGCCCAAAGCTGATTGAATAGAGCTTCGGAAAAAGTGCTGAAACGAGCATTGTTGTCAATGAACTGACCGATGAGATGCGGAAAAACAAAGAATACAGACTCTCAGTTGTGCTGGTCGATGACCCTGCTCTGGGCACACCTAGGGTTTGCCAAAATATATTGTTACGAAATGTACAGGCGTGGTAAGATAGCTTTCCCGCAAAGCAGTTTTAGGGTTGCCATAAAATGGCAAGGGATGGCAGGGTTGTCACCTTTGGCGATAAATCGCCCATTTGGCAATATTTGGCGAAACATTGGCGATATGCCATGGACGAATGGAGAACCTTTTTGAACGAATTCTTACCGGTTTAGCCCAGAATGCTCTCGAAGACAAGCCGAACGCTATATAAACCCTGCTGGTGCGCAGTCAGGGAGTGTGTGCTTCATCGAGAGTGCGAGAGAGTTAGTATCGAGTTAGTATCTCGTCTAGCGAGTCAATCCCTGCGGAGTCGATCGAGTTGACAGCCGGCCAGCGAGTGCCGAGTGTGTCGTCGAGTGCACCGAAAGAGTCTCGTAGTGTATCGCGGTTAGTGCATTGTCGAGAGAGCGTGTTGAGCTCCGGGAAAGACTGAACCGAAGAGTCGAGAGCTGTGCTCTGTGTGTCTTCGAGTGCATCGCGAGTTGTAGCGTGGAGAGTCTCGAAAGTACGTGGAGTTCCGAGAACGACCAAGCAGAGTCGGGAGCTGTCCTCTAGTGCTTTGCCGTGAAGCTGTCTCCACCGTGATAGCCTGATAACCTGGAGGCTGTGTCGCTGATCGTGTCAGCGTGTTTATAGTAGTTCATCGACGACTGTAAAAACGTGTTTTGGAGCTATCCTGACAATACTGTCTAATAAAAGTATGTTTCGATACTTCATCAAGTAGTGTCGTCATTATTCACCCCAAATCCATACGAACCCCGTACGAACGGGTGTCAGAAAAAGAAAAACGCAACAATAGGGACTGTTTTGTATTGAGCTGTCATTTACTACAAATAAAGAAGGTTCAGAGTAACCTATGGTAACCTATAAATACTTTTTCATTCAATTTTTCTGTGCGTACAGAAGGAAATTTTTAGGTGTGTCTAGACCGGACACATTGTGCCGCAAAGGGCTAAGCAGATAGCTTTTTGTGTATTTATTAAATTAATAATTAAACAAACCCGAACAAGGATTTTTACACTCTCACCAAGGTCACAGTCTACCAGTTCAGCTGTAGCACTGGTTGATATTAACCCATTTATTTATTTTTTTTTTCTGGGGGGAGACTCTCTTTATATTTGTTATTAAGTATCTTTTTCGTCACACTTGCGGCATATACAACTCAACAGCAAAATCAAAAAAAAAAAAAAAAAAAAAAAAAAAAAAACAATTTTAAACGCATCATATCAGAATTATGTTTAGAATTCTCGATGCAGTGTTAAGTGTTGACGTACATTTTTCTATTTTTTTCTCCCTGCATTACCTGAGTTCATAAGTGTTCCGTTTTCTTAGTAAGATGGTTTGCAAAACTTTTTTTCATCTTTTTATTATTAACATTTCTCGTGTTAATTTTATTCATTAAATACCACGTTTACTTACCCCACATAAAATTCAGTTGAATAGTAAAACCACAAAATATTTAGAAACAGGTTATCTTTCGAATTTCCTTTGGACAATTTTTCGGCTTTGAAGACAAAAAAGGCAATGTTTTATTCCGTACAGTGTTGTCACTGCTTACTTTTTCCAATCGTTGAGTTTTTAATCAAATGTCCATTAGCGTTTTACAAAATAGATAATAAAACACATTCTAAATTAAAAATTCTGGCTTATAGTTATATATATTTGGGTGGAGGACATAACAATGAGAGAAACATACATATATTTATGCAGATATTTCATTATTTAATTTCCGTAAAAATAATAGGGGATGATAATATTTGGTAGTAACAGTTTGAAAAGTGATTCGCAGTATATAGTCAACCGAAGCAAAACCCTATTTCGAGAATAATAGCTCATTTTTTGATTAAAAATGGAACATGTTGTTAGAGAGTGAGATCCGTCGAAAGAATAATGAACTGGAATTAATTATAAAGTTTTATTCATCAATAGAAAGGTACAAGGGCCCGAAGGATCAGAACTGAACGCTCTTGCTAGCGCTGATGGCTATTACAAAGAGATGGCGCAGGAGCCCAAAAGGAACAACCGCTCTGTTCGCGGTCTACAGAATTTCTGTCAGTTAAAAAGGGGAGGGCGTCGCAGCGCCCTCTAGTGAGATGAATGTTACAACAATAGGATGGGACGGAACATCCCGCCCTGCGTTGAAATATTTGTATTTCAATACAACATAAGACTTATAACATAATAAAGTATAATACTATTAAAATGAGAATATCCATTACGACATAGTGAATTCTGGGATATAATAGAATAAAATAGCATAAACATTTATACAGTTACAGAAAATGATAATATCTAATATAATATGATTCTACATTAATGAGGTTCATCAAATAAACATACGTATTATTATTCAATAGGTAGCAGACATATTTTGGATATGTACCTTCTGAATGTGCCGGTAGGAGTTCTAACTATAACTACTCTGACCTTTCAATCAGGTCCGGTAATAACTTCCTGTATACGGCATGTAGCCTATTTACAAGGAGGCAGATTATCTTCCTTGAGTAAAGCAAGGGCGTCAGGATATACGTTTGTCTTAGCAAACTGCCATTTATTGCGCTGCTGCAAATGGTTAAGGTAGTCTCGATGCCACCTTTTCCAAATTTACTGAACCATCTTAGTAGTTTTTTGCCAACGAGACAGCCTATTTTCTTTTAGATGCAATACATCAGATTCTGCCATGGCATTTAATGGGCGTCCAATCAGAAAATATTCAATAATCTGTAACTTCAGAGAATAATGAAGTTAAAGGACGTGAATTAAGAATTTCCTCTATTTGAATAGAAACAATCAGAAACTCTTCTAGTGTAAGCTTAGCATTACCAACAGTTAGTTCGTTTCAGATGGTGTTTAAACGATTTAACGACGGCCTCCCAGAGACCTCCAAAATTAGGGGCTCTAGGTGGAAAAAACTTCCAAACAATGCCTTCTGAAGTTAAATAGCTACCTACTCCAAATTCTGATTGTGTTACCAACTTTTCCATCCGTTGTAATTCCGAACGTGCACCTACAAAATTCGTTGCATTGTCTCAAAAAAAAAAAAAAAAATGGCTGGACTCTTACCCCGTCGGGCAAAAAATCTTTATAAGCCAGCATTCAAAGACTCAGAAGTAAGGTTTGTCAGAAATTCGAAATGAACAGCTTTAGTAGCAAGACAGACAAAAATGCAAATATAAATCCTTTGCAAAATGCCCTTTCTCTGCCCCTTTGTATTTGATTTGAAAAGGACCGCAAAGGTCAATGCCCTTATTGGTAAATGGCGGGCTTTGTGATACTCTTTCAGACGGAAGATTACCCATTAATTGAGTCACTGCAGTGGGATGCATTTTAAAGCAAGTTAGGCATTCATGAACTACCTTTCTGGCTAAGTTGCGGCCATTGATAGGCCAAAACTGTTGACGTACACTATGTAAAAGAGATTGCGGCCCTACATGTAAATCTCTTTTGTGGAAGTATTCCATTATGAGCTTCGTGAATCTACTGTCCATTATGAGCTACTCTCTAATCTGTGTCCTAATAATGTGTGAGAATCTACTGTCCATTATGAAGTATTCCATTATGAGCTTCGTGAATCTACTGTCCAGCAGACCGTTCAGCCAATCAGGCAGTAACCGACTCAAATGCACAGAAGATCCACCTTCAAGCCCCACCTTCCTACCTATAGGGACAGCTCCGGAGTAAAGGGCTCCAACAATGGCAGGAGGAATGGAACCATAGCACAACTGGCGCCGCAACTATGATTTCCTCCCAAAAGTCAGCATGGATCGACACATCGCAATCGCTCCGCTGACTTGATATATCACGGGACACGGCCCATTCCCTAGCTACTTCCAAAGGCACAACATCTCATCAACAGATATATGCGTCTGTGGAGCCCCAGGCAACCCAGACACTATATTTTCACCTGCCAGCTGACAAAAGACCATCACCTCCCGTGTCCAACCATGGACAGAGATACGTACCACCTCTTTATCATCACTCACAAGCCAGCCATAACCAAAATCTGCAAAGCTATCACTCAAGTCGGGGCAATGGGCCAAAATATCTGCTCACCGCAATAGACCAAGACCCATCCAGCAACTCTTTAAACACGATCATCTTTTCGTCCCCCCTACCGACTATCCAACCTTTTCAAAAGCTTTTCACATAGAGGTCACCCCCACAAGTTTTTAAACAAAAGCACCCCACCGCCAAGCCTTCAACTTTATGTGCACACGTCAATCTTCTTTAGAACTTACCTTACCGGTGTGCCTAGCAGAGTACCAACTGTGTCAACTCAAAGTGCCTTCGAATGCCTACATCACCTTCCAACCTACTGCAATGCATGGTACACCGCCCGTATACATCATGCACCAACTCCGACTATGCCTAAGCACTAGTGCACACATCAGTGAACATCAGCACCTATGCCGTGACTTAGATAATTCTTTTTAACTTGTTCACTGCCATAGCAACTGTGCAACCATTGTGACTGTGTACTGAAATTACTGTGCCTAACATAGTGTCTGCGCTGTAATGACTGTACCAACCTATAGCAATTGCATTAAAACTTAGTGACTGTGCCAAACTCCAAATTTAGTGCTATTAGTACCACAGTGTACATTAAACTTTAGTATAGCCTGAACTCTTGCAAATTTGAACTATAGTGCAGACTGTACTTTCAGCCAACTCTAACACTAACTCCTGCCACCATAACTCTACATCCGGTACTCATTGCTTTATCTCTGTATTTAAGTACTCACAGCACATTTACGACCACAAGGATACCAGCAATACACATATGACTCCCTTTACCCCACTCTGTATTTATGTCTTTTTTAAGTATTTATTACTTTTGTATTACTCTTGTTTTTACTCTTGTATCTTACATATGTGTCTCTCCTCATATTTATCTTAATATCAATGCATCCTTATGTTCGTATATGTTATTATTTGTTTTTTTTGCCTGTACATGTATCTATTCTTGTATTTGTTTTGTATATTTTTATGTATCTGTATTATTCCAACGCCCATGCACACCCACAAAGTTATTGTCCCGCAACCACTGTCAAACAATAATCCTCAGCCACTGTTTGGCCATGTATTGATCCTTAGATCTGTATTATAAACTCCCGAGGCATGTGACAGGTGACGGAAGACGGGGACGCCTGGTTTTTAACAGTGGTAAACAGGCATATGTCCCACGCCTTCCCCTGTGTAGAAGCAGCAACTTTATTTAAATTAATAAAAGTATTTACAGTGCAACAAGAGCAAATGAGTGATTGCGTTACGTTGCAGCTCAGGATACATTAGCATGTCATAAATAGTCAAGTGCAAGACATAAAGAGAAAAAGTCTTAAATTAAAAGAAAAAAAAACGAAAACAACACAATCACATAAACATAAGGCGTAATTAGATACCAATACTCTTCACTCAATACATAAACTTAAGTATATTGCCAATGCGTGATAGTGTTGTATATTGGGAATACTGAGGTATCTAGAGATTCTATACTTACTACAGGGTGTACAGACAGTGAAGAAAAAATTAGTAAAAGCATGATACTTGATAAAATACAGGACAAAATACATGCAATGCATTGATACAATACATGAGACACGGAATACATTGATAAAATACAAGAGACATGAAATACATTGATAAAATGCATGAAACATGATGCAATTTTAGAAATAGTACACAACACTAAAAATGTGATATACAGAGCGGAATACGTATACAAAGGTATTAACAGAATACAAAACAGAAGATAGTGCATTAAAGATTTAAGTACAATGGATATATACATAATGCGCAGATGCTATTGCAAAGATAATTTGAGTATTATAGAATTTGCGCAGTTCGTATAAATTACAGGAACAAATGTTATAATGAATGCAGATACATTGTTACATGTGCAAGTGCTAATACTTGAAGGAAGAATGCGCTGAGACACTGATGGACGCTGATAGAACTGAGAAACTGAGGGATTGGTGCACTACTGGGTACTGATGGTAAAATACATTTATTGGAGTACTAATGACGAACTGAGAGGCGATTGGCGGATTCAGTGAGGAGAGCAGATGTCCTGATCCATCGCCCTAGTGAGGCTGACAATTTGACAAATTTTGGATATTGCAGGCTTTTGTGTAATAATAAATCTATTAAAAGCCTCTCTATTGGAGGTTTGGCTGGGGAGATGATGAGCAGTTGTCAATTCACATTCATAGAGGTAGTGATCCGGGGTGCCGTGACCTCCGCAGACGCATTGGTCAGTTAGAGATATGTTGCGTTGAAAGAAGTAGCTGGGAAATGGGCCATGACCTGTTATGAATTGTGTAAGGGGTGCAATGGCGAAGTGCCTTACTGTGCTAACTTTGGGTATAAAGTCAAAGGTGCGTCTTCCTGTGGGGCTGAGGTTCCACTCTCTCTGCCATAGCTGAAAACACTGTTTTCTTAGAATACTTTTCAGATGTGAGGGTGGTGCTGGAAGGCTGTTGAATTGGGCGTCTGAGTCTGTGACCGCTTGCTTGGCTAAGCGATCCGCAGCCTCATTGCCCTCGTTGTCCGTGTGGGCCTTTATCCATTTCAGTAGCAAGTTAATGTGTGCATGCCGTTGTAGAAGATGCTGTAGTAAGATAATTAGAGGTGAAGTGTGCTGATGGTTTAGTAGTGCCTGCAGTGTTGAGAAGCTGTTCGTGTGGAGGGTTGCATGCGTGATGTCTTGATGGATGATGTGTTGAGTTGCTGCCGTGATAGCAAGAACCTCAGCCTGGAAAACGCTGTTCTGTAGTTGTAGGCGACCCTTCCATTCTTGTCGACGTTGTCCGTCCTGGTAGGAGACATAGGCACAACCTACGCCATTTTCTTGCTTGGACCCATCCGAGTAGAAGTGGGAACTTGGGTTTCATTGGCATTCGAATGACGTGAAAGGTCTATCTTGACACCTTAACCTTTGACAGCCGGATGAGTGTGTAGGGGATGGCCAAGAGTTTCCTACTGTATGGTGCAATATGTTGTGTTGGAAAGTGAGGCGTCCTTTCGCAAGTGTATTACTTTTGTGTAGACTGCCTCCATTTCCAATATGATGTGTAGTGGAATCAGTCCTGCAAGTACAGTCGCTGAGCTGGTGGCGGTGGTCCGATAGGCGCGGGTGAGATTGAGGGCAAATGGTCTTTGTAGGCTTGTTAGCAGCTTGATTTTCCGGACGCTCATTGGCTGGGCCCATGTGGCAGCAGCATAAGTAGCTATTTTTTCAGCTACAGTATGGTAGAGTAGCTTTTGAATATGGTGACGTTGCCCCCAGTTCTTCCCCTGGAATGTGCGTGCTTTTCTTGCAATAACTGAGGTTTTATTCCTCAGCTCTTGTACATGTGGGAGCCAGGTGAAGCCATAGTCCCAGGTGAGGCCCAGATACTTCAATGTCTTAACAAATTTAATGTTTTTCCCCTGCAGTTTGATGCAGAGGCGTCTCGATGGGTTGCTGCCTGCTTTTCGAATAAAGAGGGCTGTGGTTTTTTCTGTAGAGATTTTGAGCTGTAAGGCAGAGCATGCATTGTCGAAGATAGAATATGTAGTAGTGTTGTTACTTTCCAGCTCCTTCAGCGTACAGCCTTTGACCAGCAGAGCAGCGTCATCGGCGTATGCCACAACGGAGGTGTGTTGTGGCCAGTCTGACTCCAGAACAGCATTGAATGTTAAGTTCCAGAGAACCGGTCCGGCACAGGAGCCCTGACGGCATCTTCTCATCCTCTTTCCTGGCGTTTGATGGTAGTGCCATTGTCATTGACTATCAGGAAGCTCCGGTTCTCTAGATAGCTGCAGAAGATGTTGAAGAGATTTGCCGGCCAGAGTGCTTTCCGAAGTGCTTGTTTTATGGCGGCCCACCAGAGTGTATCGAACGCACTCTGCAGGTCAATGGAAATAAATGCAATATGGTGACCTGTTGTGCGGTTAGCTTGTATTATGTCTTTGATGGTGCAGAGGGCATGTGTTGTGGAGAGTCTGGGACGGAATCCGAACTGCTTTGGACTGAGGAAATTAGTTGAATAAAGATGATATGAGAGCCTTTGGACAAGTAGTTTCTCATATATTTTCCCCATCGTAGATAATAAGCAGATGGGCGATAGGAGCGCGGGTCTTGTGGGCTCTTATTTTTCTTCAAGAAGAGAACCACTTGTCCTTGCTTGAATGCCTGAGGAAAGATCTGAAGGGATAGAAGTCTGTTGAAAAAGAGGCGGAAGAAGGAAGGTCTTGCTTTATGGTTTACCTTTATGATTGCGTAGTCCAAGCCGTCCGGACCAGGTGCTTTTTTATTGGGTAAGATTCTGAAGATTGTCCTGGAATGGTACATCATATGGCGTATTAAGGGTGTTGATGTTGTCTCTAATCCGACACTGAGCAGGCATATCTTCTTCAATGTTGTCATCTGGGAAGATGGCGTCCAGGATGTACATAGCTGTGTGCTCGGCTATGGTGATGTCAGCGGCTGGAGGTGGTGTCTGTATGTGTATCTGAGCCGGGCGGAAGACTTTGCCTGTAGTGAGCTTATGAAATATCCCACATGGGTTAGTGTTGGTCGAACAGAAGTTCCGCCAGCTGTTGATTTTTGCTGCCAGGATACTGTTTTTGTAGATGGCCCTCACTCTTCGGTAGCTCAGCAGGATTCGTTGTTTTTCATTATCATCATGTGGTGCTGCGTATCCGGCGTTTAAGAGCTCTGCACTTTTGCCGCTGTGCGCGGAGTTCTTTTGTCCACCATGTTAATCCTTGAAGTTTTTTGGCTGAGCGCGTGGGTAAGAACCTGCTGCATGCTTCTTTTAAGGTTGAAAGCAGGTTGTCTGTATAGATTTCCATTTCTTCTCGAGTGTTAAGGCTATTGATAGTGTCTTCGTTACGGAGGATAGTAGAGAAGCTGGAGGAGAGGCGACGAATTTTGCTGCCTGGGAGTTTGAATCTGGTGATGACTGGAATGATCGTGTCACAGAGTACACTGAAGTGTATAAATTTATGATCGGAACTGCTCTCGTCTTCGCTGACTGTCCAGCCCGGTATTGTTCGTGCTATGTTAGTTGTGCAAAAGGTAATGTCTGGCCAACCAATGTTGTATGAGTTGTCATATGTGGGTGGTGCATCTGGGGTGTTGAGGCTAAAAAGTCTTTCATTAGTGTCTGCGTAGCCCCATATGCTGTTGTGGGCGTTGAAGTTGCCCCCAGCAACAATTGGAATTGTGGGACTGCGGCGTAGGATGCCATGTAGTGTGATAAGTAGATTGGCGGCGTCGTCAGAAGGAGAAGAGTAGGCTGAAATGAAAATTAATTGGGTGTTCTTGAAGGCCAACAGGATGGCTACTACGTCTCTCTCCTGATGGATAACCAGAGGGCTCCAGGTGGGGTTGCTGCATGCGATGGCCGCTCTTGGAGATTGTTCTTGTGGATCTGCTTTCTTTTGATAAAGTTTCCAACCTATGGGGAGACTGGCGACTTCGCCCTCCCTGGTTTAAGGCTCTTGGATACGTAAGATGTCTGTATCGTGGGTGATAACATGTTGAATTAGTTGTGATGTGTCTGCTTGGGCCCTTTGTAGATTGATTTGAATGCAATTTATTTTATCACCAAGACGTGTGTTGTGGCCTGCTGCGTCAGTGGGGTAGTTGGCAGGAGCATTATTCCTACTTAGTGCTTCGTTTGAGACTGGCGACATATCTTCCGTATGTGGGGCATGTGAAGTCATATGCAGGGTGTGCGCATGGGGTCCTGGCATGATTGCGGTAGTTCCAGTCGGCACAATTGATACAAGTTGCCTGTCGGGCATTGCAGTCCTTGACTGTATGACTGCCTGAGCAGTACGCACAGTAGGTCTTATTACGGCAGTTCTGCTGTGTGTGCCCGAATTCTTGGCATCTGTAGCAACGCCGGGTATTGAAGAATTCAGATATCCGGTGTGCTCGCCATCCAAGATATAGCCGTCTTGATTGCATAAGTTGGTGGTAGGTGGTGGGGGCACATTCCAGGACCCATTTGACCCCATTGCCTCGGTCCTTGAGTCTGTACAATACCTTAAACGTGCTATCGCTCAAATGGAGTTCTGAGCCTAATGTCTTTTCTATCGTGTCCTGTAAGACGTCTGGTGAGATGTCGTGTATAGCAACTTTGGGTAGTCTAGTAAGAGGAAGTTTGGTGGTAACTAGTTGCTTGTCCAGTGTGCTTTGCAGTTTTATGTTAAGCTTCTCCACGTCTTCTGGGGTGGTACAGTCAACAGCCAAGCCTTCTTTTTGGATGGGTCGGAGTGTTGTGATCTTTACCCCTAATGTAGGGAGCGGGAATTCTGCACTCAGACGATCCTTGAGTTCTTTGCGTGTGAGGTTCGTGCTCTCCTTTGGGTACAGAAGGAGTATATGTTTGGGCAACGATTTAGTTGCCTGTGCATAGGTTCTTGTATTTGCAGAGGGCAAGTTAGAGATGGCAGAGGCAAAAGGTGCAGATACTGTACTGAGTACAGAGTCAGTATTGGTAGCTGTGCTGGTGGTGTGAGGTGGAGTGATGTCTGTTGGGCCTCTTTCCGCTGTCCTTGAATGCTTCCAGGATATTTAGCAATTGCTCCCTCAGTTCTAATGTAAGCAAGTGTCTGCTTCTTTTATAGGAGACTGCAATTTCTGAAGCTTCTGCGTAGAGTGAGTTGATCTTTTCTTCGTAAGTTAAGTCCTCTGAGTTGAGGATTGAAGTTGCGTCAAGTTTTGGTTGGTAATTAGATGCGTCAAATTTACGTTGGTAAGCTGGCGTGGCTGCATCAATAGACGTCATAAAGTGTACACTGATGGCGGTGCACTGTTAATAGTGCAATACGAGCACTGTTGGTGATGCACTAGGATATGTGCGCAGCAAATAAATGATGCTGGGCAGCGCTAAGAGATAGGACTGAGTGGTAGGGACACGTAGGGAGAAGTGGATACCAACTGGTTACAAGGTATAGGGCACGGTACGTACATTAATCAAACATATAACAGTTATAATACAATATGAGTATGCTATGGCAAGTGACATATATTCTTCAGTTTGAGTAGACTTTGACAATACTGCACTGGCAAAGTATGAAAGTGAGAATACCAGTAATATTGAGACAACTGGTATGATCTCACTGGAGACACTAATAACACTATTAACACACTTGTATATCACTCTTGCTTAACTTTCACTTTTAATATCACACTTGGCTTAGCACTCACTGTAGAAACACAGATCACTTCTTTAGAAAATCCTCTACTAAGGCACTTATCGGTATGTAACACTGTATGCCAACACTAATATCACCGCGCTAAGACAGTTTGAGTAAAATATAAGCACATAACACAATTCACACTAGCACATTGAGAATTAAAAATGTTACATATACTAATATTAAACAATAATTACATAAGACTTAATAAACTAGAAAAATAATTACTTAAATCAAAGCAAAATGTGACACGTAACAGCATTTCTTAATTATTGTATTAAACTATCAATTACTACCTACGCAGCGTAGTAAATCACAGGAGCTGCGTCACATACAACTGCAATTTAATTTAATTGAGAAACTTAATTACAAAAACCAGAACATAGTAATAATACTGTAAATTGAAAGATTAGAATATCTACCGTAACTTTAACACTGTACTTTACGCTATTGTAATTGTACTACAGGCGAATTAGAAATTAAAAATAAATTAGGAAATTAATTAATTAAAATATTAGGTGTGATGGAACCAGTAAATTAGTAGCTTACTGTCTTTATAAATATAGCTGTCAAAATACCAATAAAATGTCCTTGACCAAGTCAGAATAAAGGGCACACTTCGAAAGGGAAAGTTCCTGCCAATTAGCTGACCTCACTACTAATTAAATCTCGAAATAAAACAATAAGTGCCTACCTTGGCCGTTAAATCATCATCTGTTCCTCTTCTGTGCTTGTCAGGAACGGCGTAATCCAGATTAAGATGCAAACACTTATATATATATATATATATATATATATATAAACACTCGCACGTAAACACAAACCGTTGAATAAACAGAATCTAAGTCCTAATTAACGCGAAATTAATAACTCCAGAAATAATCAGCCGTAAATTACAAAAATTACATCGCCGTGATCCTTGTCACTAGTAGATGCTTAAACTAAAAGTCCCAATGAGTTACACTAATTAGATGCGTAATTAGCAATTTGTACTTCTTATCTGCAATCCTTCTTTCTTCCTTTGTTCGGTGAAAGGGAATCACCGTCGACGGGGGGTCGCTGGAATGCGGCGGCCGTTGAACAAGCTGGAAAGGTCAGAGGTCACCGGACCTCGTGGCTGGAAGGTTAATTAACTTTAAAAATTAATTTCTCGCGTGCTTTGAATCGGACTGACCTGTAACCTCACGGGGCCCCAGGGAGTTGTTATTCCTAGATAGGGGATGGCGTGGGACACACGCTTGTTTACCTATGTTAAACACCAGGCGTCCCCGTCCTCCGTCACCTGTCACCTGTGAATCTACTGTCTGGGGGGAGGATGATGGGATATTTTTGATTGTAATTCAAGTTGGAGCTACTTAAACGGCCTCCTACACGTATTAAACCTTTCTTATCCAAGAAGGGATTAAGAGATTTTAATTTACTCTTCTTGGAGACCGGTAGATCTCTTTTTAGAGCCGAAAGCTCTTCAGGGAAATACTGTACCTGCGAATCTCGAATAAGTTTATCTCGAGCCTCGATGTGTTCATCTGAATCCAGGGGACCATGACGTTTATGTTTGGAATTTTTAGCATTGTAAATAAATCTAAAAATAAAACTTAAAATTCTAATGAGTTTCTTATAATTATTAGTCCTGTTCATAAGTTCGTTTAATATATCACTACTTGTGGACATAGCTAAAGTCTTAGTCACAGGAGCTTTCAGTTCAGTGAAATATTGTTCACCTGAAGGGCTTACAAATGTCTTAATCATAGGTACACATACTTCTTTAAATAGAAATGATGATCCGTGCCACCACATGTTATTTGATGCTTTTTCTTATGGATTCAGACCTCGAGAAATTAAATCCGCCGGATTTTCCTTTGAGGAAACATGTCTCCAAATAAAGTTTTCCGTGAGATTTTGTATTTTTGTTACTCTATTGCCTACAAACGTTTTGAGTGAATGAGGCGATGTGGCAATCCAGGCTAATGCTATCGTTGAGTCTGACCACAGGAATACTTCACTGATATCTAATTTCAGTGCGGAGAGAGCCTTCTTCACCAGTTGAGTAAGAAGGAGACACGCACACAGTTGGAGTCTCGTTACAGAGATTTTCTTTAATGGTGACACTCTGGATTTACTACACAACAGTCAGTAGAGCACTGCTCACTAGATATTGATTGAAGGTACAGAACCGCTCCAAATGCTGTTTCACAAGCGTCAGCAAAACCATGGAGCACAACTGTAGTATTCGGGTTCACAGTCCGTCTAGAAATGCGAAGCTTTTCGATTTTGGTAAGTGTAGAAGCAAAATGTGCTTAGCTAAAGGTTCAGGAAGATGCTCATGCCAATCAATGTTAATAAGCCATAACGATTGCATAAAGGTTTTAGCTCTTGTGATTAGTGGGCCAATTAAGCCCAAAGGATCGTATATGCGGGCGATATCTGATAAGACTTCCCTTTTCGTATAAGTAAGACGGGAACTGATGGTGACTTTATAGGAAATGGAATCATTTGTTGTATTCCATTCGATACCTAAAGCCTTGACAGTTCTTTTATCATCCTGGAAAGGAAAAGCATAATTCTGCTTCGTAGAGATATCAGCGTAGAGTTCTGGTTTATTAAAACACCATTTGTGCAAATTCATCTTTCCTCGGTGTAACATCATTGTCAACTCGGAACACAATTTTCTTACATGACTTAGTTCTGATCCTCCAAAGAGGATGTCATCTATGTAAAAGTCGGTTAAAGTAACAGAAGATGCAAGAGGGAAGCTTTCCGCCTCATCATAAGCTAGTTGGTGTAAGGTTCTGGTTGCCAAATAAGGAGCACAAGCGGTTCCATACGTTACAGTCTTAAGCGCATAGCGCTAGGTTCATTTTCCTGTCTTCCAGAGTTCTTTAGGTATCAAGTTCAGAAGGATCGATTTAAACAGTAAATGCATATACATGCTTTCTAAATCTCAGCATAATTGAAAATAAATCATCTTGGATTGTGCCACCCTCTAGTAAAATATCATTTAATGAACGTCCATTTGTTGTTTTACAGCTAGTGTTAAAAACCACCCGAAGTTTAGTGCTACTCTTTTCCGGTTTATAAACCCCATGGTGAGGTAAGTAATAGGCAGCCTCAGTCTCAGTTTCAATTTCCATCATGTGTTTTAGCTGTTCGTATTCTCTCATAAATTCAGTATACAGCTTCTTCATTTGTGGTTGGCGTTCCAAACGATTCCATAAGTAATCCAAGAGTTTTGACGCAATTTCTTTAGTTTTCCAAGAGTTATATTTTCTTCATCAGTTTTTACAGACATCTTTACTACATAACGTCCATCCGATTTTCTGCTATGGGTTTTTGCATAATGTTCTTCGCAGTACTGCAGTTCCTTACTCGGCGGGGTTTATAATCTTCTATGCTTTCCACGTCCCAAAATTGTTTCATCGTTTCATTTAAAGACTCTAGACTTGTTGTCAGATAACAGTATTGCTTTGGTGATACGATACCTTTAGTTTCTAATGCACCTGAAACTATGTATCGGAAAACTGATTCATGGAAAAGCAGTCCGTTATTTTCGGATCGAATTTTTCCCGTCTCTAAAATTTCAAAAAATAGTTCGGCACCTATTAACAAGTCTATTTTTTTAGGTTTAAAAAATTGATGATCAGCCAATTTTATGTTTTTTGGGATAACACTATTCGAAATCATTAGGGGTTTCGAAGGAGTGATATCCGTGATTTTGGGGACAATGAAAAAATCCAAATTCCATTCAGATGTGTGTTCTTTGCTTGATATTTTAGCATTTATTTTTAACTTTATGTTTATGATTGTTTCGTTTATTCCAGAGATCGGTGCCTAAGTTCTCTGTTTTGGTAAACCCAATGGATTAGCGCATGATGAAGTAATGAAGTTGGTTTGCGAAGCGGAATCCAAAACCGCTACTACGGGACGTGCACAATTTCCGGTATCTCGAATGTAAACGACAGCTGTACTTAGTAAGACAGTTTTGGTTTCAGTAGAAACGATCAAAGAGCTTTGGCCGGGAGAACTTTGAAACTGAGAAGACTCGCATCTCTTTCCCGTTGGCGTAATGGCAGACCGCACATTGGGTTGAACAGTGTTAAACGAATGTCGCATACTGCGCATGCCCAGAAAAAAATTTGGTGTAATTACTATGTTGGCGCGATTTGAAAAGAGGATAAATACGGTATATGGTAATGGTACCGCCATCTGATTGTAAACAAATCTGGCGTTTAAGTCTTCGTAGAGTATATGTGCAATGTAAAGTAATTACTGTGTAAAATTAGATATTTTTCCTGTACTGCTCAAACAACTGGAAAGTTGAACAATACGATCAAGTTTAAATTCGATTGAAGAGTGCAAAAAATGGGTAAAGGAAGTCAGCGTAAATGCAGATGCCCCAGTGGATAGCGCAAGAGCATCAAACCAAATGCTATTTTAAGATTGCTTTCAGGTATGTATATATTTTCCCATTTCAGTAAATTTGATATGTTATATGTGCAATATGTGATATGTTATATTTTAACACATATACAGTTCATTAACATTTCCTAAATTTCTATATAATGTAACATTAAGAAGTTTTAAGAAATAATTTGTTTCCTTACTGTTTTAATTTTTTTCGAAAAGAAACATCATTTTCGAGAAACTTCAAGAAGAAAGTTATTAGTATGTAAAGCGTAATTTTATTACAGCTAAAACTGATGCAAGGTACTTTTATCTCAAAATGTGCTGAAATGTTTTGGTTGAAGTTAATATGATATAAAATAATGTAATGAACTCGTAATGTATTGAATTGTGTATAACTGTAAAGAATTGGTAAAAATAAAATATAATTAATTCAAATTTACTTAACTCCTTATATTATCAAATATCTATTGAATAGAAAAACCTGTTGAAATATTAAATGTAACAAGTTCTATTTTTAAAAGGCAGATGATTGTACAGCATGTAGGAATTGATGATGATTTTTAATAATACTAAAGTAATAGTAAAGTCAACAATAAAGTATATTTTGATGTATGTAACTTTGATCAATGATTACATAACATTGCACTTTAATATAAAGTATGCTTGGATTGTTTTCATGTATGCTATATATTATTGCAAATTAGTTCGTCATAAAATTGTATATTTCTGCAGTGAAAAAATATGTATGCCATCATGCAAGTTGTAGGAAAACATGTACATGTACTGCACATGTACCAGGAAGACGAGATAACAATTATGACTGTCAATCATCATTTGCTGACTGTATCTGTCAAGCTGACTACACAGACTATAGTAGCCAAAGATAAGTTGTAGAAAGTGTTTTTCAGAGTTGAATATATGAATTAAAGTTAGTAGGATAATTATTCTTAACTAAATAGTAAAATTTAAATAAAATAAAAATAAAACCCCTTATTTCAGTTTTTTATAAATTCTCTTATTATTATGATGTGGTTTCACAACCATTGACCATGTGCTATTGTTAAATAATTCATTCAGCACTGAACAACATATTATTTTATTAGTATAAAAAATAATATATTTTGTGTGTATGACCAAGTTATGATCTAAGATTTTTTTAATACTTGAATCATCCTTTTAAAGATTTTTATAAAATGATTTTAATTTCAGGCATTGGCACAGTGAATGGCTGCTGAAAAGTTTTAACCCTTGTTTCTGGAAGTGAAATGTTAGATGTAAGTAATGATGTCTGAGACCCTTATCACACGGCATTTGTTTCACATGAACAACTTGTTTCGGACAATTTTTCTGCCTGGTTTACTATTGAAAGAAAGACATGCAACTTTTTCCTTCCTTTCTAAAAAAATTGCAAGTTGTTTATTTTCAATCAATCAGCTATCAGCTTGTTTGTAATGGGGAACCAGTTTCCCATGTTAACCCCAAAGTGATCTATGATAATTAGCTGTTGTGACAAAGCAGAAAAATTGTTCCAAACTGTTGTTCTTCTGAAACAAACCGACGTGTGATAGCACCCTTACTGTTAATAATACTTGAAGCACTTAATTGTATGCTTTGATAATGAATATGTACTAGGCAATTGTGGTTATTATGAAAGAGGTGAAATTTCAAATACAATTGTTTCAGTTACAATTATTACAGACATTATTTAATTTTGTAATAATGCTAAATAAAAATATGAATTTACAAAATGCAAAAATTAGTGTATAAGCATACTAAGTAGTTCAGAGTAAGACTTGTACTTAATTTATAGTAGGCACTCATTCACACATATGATGACTCGTACACTGATATAAATTTGGTATGCTTTTATACTGTTTACATATCTTCTATATTCAGATTTGAATCATCATCTGCCAACAAATTCAGTTAATCAGGCATTGTTGACCTTATTAGTTTCTTGCAGATGTGTGAAATTTGGAAACATTTTTAGATTTAGTGTAGTTTTTGTTTGCTTTTCAGGTTTTCACATAATATCAACTAGAAACATTATCTCTTCATTTTAAAGGTCAAAGAGATAAAATAAAAAAAAATTAATTAGTTAATATCATACCTAAAATGATAGTAGGTAAAAGGTTAATATCATACTTTTTATTACACAACTATTATTTAAGCCATCCAAATGGGCGCAATATTTTTATAATACTTTTATCTAATTTTCCAGTATATGTTATTGAAGCCATTCAAATCCCACTTGGGCATTTTCAAGCATACTACTTGTTGAATATTATGTTTGACTGTAAACACACAGGCAAAGTACGTATAATTATTATGTAATTTAACCTATCTTTCCTTCAAATATTTCTTTAAAATTACGGGAGACAGGCATACATTTCAGCTTTGATTAACAGACTTAGTGTAGTCGCCATGACAGATAAGAAAACAGATGAATAATAGACCACCCATAATCACCAACATATAATGCAAGGATTTGAGAATAAAGATTACTTATTAGCATAATAGTGCACTGTATATTAGATATAAAATTTATAGAACTGAAAGATTTGTCACGTATCATCTTTGCTTATTATTATATATATTGAAAATAAACAGTCTGCTTCTGCAACAGAATAAATATCGAGTGCCTTGAAATGTTTTGTATACATGGAGCTTTACAGTTCAGTACATTATACAAAGAGCAGTATATATAATGATTATCAGGTCTGTACAGAAATTTTTAATGGAAAATTCTTGCGTATAGATTTAGTTGATATTTCGTATCTTGTGTACAGATTTAGTTGATATTTTGCAAGACACGGCAATATTTAGACTTTTATTGTAATTACTGTGACAAAACAATCGTAGTATATTATGTAGCTTATATTAATAATTTTCATACATATATATGTAATATTTTGGTAGGCACAGGAATGACCAAAGCTTGACAATATAACTACATCATAGGCCGGGCATTGTTATAGCTGGGTAGAAGGTTGAAAAATGACGACAAAGAAGGATTTAGCTTTTTAGATCCCACATCTTTATTCAATTCTCCCAGCAGATCATTTTGCCTTTAGATGAAATTCTCAAAATTATATATTCAATATTGATTTAAACTAAGTAAAATTAAATTTAGACTTTACGTCATATCTGCTTTAACAAAGGAAAGAACAAGATGGGAGGAGCAGCTGCAAGGTCTGGTAGCAGCGGTAGAAGAAAGCAGTCTGACGAAAAATGGCACGTATTCAGTATGTGTACTAGCGGTTATATAACATGCCAGAATGTTCTCGAAAGTACTGGTCTAGGGTAAGATCCTGAAACTGCAGTAAGTTAATTATAGGTTGCATGCTTGAGCAGAGCAAAGCCACTGTATTTTCTATATTTTACATGTATGTAATACATATTCTTTGTGTCTTGGTGAATACATTCTACCTTACTGGCAGGTAACAGAAACTGACGATCAAAAGATTGATGAATATTTAATAATTTTGATGAGATTATCTAGGAAATATATATTTATAAAACGTATTAAATGTGGTTTTCCAGAATGTTTCCTAGCATAGTTTTTAATCTCAGACTAAATGATACACATTATCTGGAAGTTCATATTCTTTTGCCATAAAGTATGCTTTATTGTAATTAGTCTTATATTTTAAAGTTAAATTTATGAAAATATGATGAGTTAAAATGTATTGCAGATATTAAACTAGATTTTAATTATATGCAATTTTGAAATTTTAGAGATCTTGCTTCATGTAATTATTTTAATGTTTTTATTAAATTCTTAATCAATGCTATTATGCATGCATTAGAAAGTGAAATGTGAAGAATACTTAGGGATATAATTTGGCTGCATTCTGTTGTTTCTCATTTAAACTATTCTGCATTCAAAAAATTACTCAAGGATTCTCATGAATACCATCTCAAACAGTTCCGAAGTATTTCTGCAAAATATACGTAATTTCTTAAGAATAGTATCTTTTTGATAATATTTTTTTAACCTTTACAAGTTACTGCCAAAATTATTTTGTAAATCAGAAATCTTCGAGGGGATTAGTGTGTCTCACATAGTTACCCTGTAACTATGTATAACAGTGTATAGTGCAACACTATAACACTGAAATTGATAGATGTATATTTGAATGTTTAATCAAAAATGTCTAATTCCTCTTTTATGATATTTCAATAATTGATACTACTGAAACAAGAAATATTGTACATTAACATTTTCTTAATATTCATGTGTATTTGTTATGATGCATGAATTAATGTCATTACAAGTTAGCATTTGGTAATGTTTGTTTCAACAATTTAGGGTTTGATAAAGTGCCACAGAGATTATCATCGCTTAAAGAATGCGTGCAGGCCAACCACCAAGACAAGATGTTAAAAGAGCAATGATGATTTAAGGAAAAATCTGAGTAATATTATTACTCATAACACTTAATTGTTTCATATTATTGTAAATTTATGTGAGTTTTCCTGTATTCTGTTTATTTTGCAGCTGATGTTTTCATTCTTGCTCTGTCATGCATTTCATACAATAATCGTTTGTTGTGCATATTAATTATATGTGTATATTACATCATTGAATTACTGTATTCGAATTTTAATAAACAATTTTACCATTCAGTAGTACTTATCCATAAAACCCTGAACATTCTAAACATACCATATCACTAATCCTCGATTCTAAATAATACTAGAGTTTACTTTATTCATGTATTAATAACGAATTTAAAAAATAATACAATAGTGGCATATTTTGAGGTAAAACAAATACTGCTCAATTGGACATTTTAAAATGTTTTTGCTTTTAATAGAGGAACATTTTTAGGGATTTAATTATTAGTATTTGAATATTGTATTAATATAAGATTAATTAGTATTTGAATATAATCTGTGTAATGAATAAGTAAGGCAGTGAATAAATTTTGAACAATAATTTCATATGAGGAAATATGATCTGCCTTGGTTAAAAAATTAATCTTTAAATGCTATTTATGAGATTATATGGCTGAAATCTGTAGCCCAAAAGCAGTTAAAGCAACCCACCCCCCAAAAAGAAGACATTTTAAATAGTTTCCTCTAAAACTTGAAATATTTAAACATTACACAACCCTAAATTTCTAGTGAATTTAAAATACTCATTTCATTCAGTTCAGCTACTGGCCATTATATGAAATTTTCCTATATTATTAAAATGTTCCTCATGATTTTGCAAGGTGAAGACCACAAATGTTCTGCCCTCATAACTAATGATGATATAATAAGCATGAAGTAGACTTCAGCGTAAGGAATATGGAACTATATATTTTGCTCTTTGTTTATTAATTAGCTCACTTTTAAAAAATTCATATCATACAGTAAGCAGTATTCATAACTTTTTTCATTTTCTTAATATTTCATTGAAGTATTTAAATGTTAATTTAATTAGCAATACCTAATAATGTCAAATGCATATATTATTATACAGAATGGGATTCTGACCATAACACTCGGGCAAAGTGATATACATGTTAATTTTTCAACAAGTTTCTGCGTTATGCTTTTTACTCTCTACTCAGTGTTTTTTTTAATTATTATTTTTTATTATTTGTAGGACCTTAGGTCCTACAAATAATAAAAAATAACAGTAATACCAGAAAGTGTGACTTTCTTATATTATCCAACAGGAGATCTATGTTCACATCTTATATTTTGAATTTACAGTTTTCTTTTATAGATGACAGACACCATATATTCAAAAGAAATTAACATGCTGCTGGATATATGCATGTGTTTTTCATATTTACAGCTGTTGCATGTGATTTTATGTAATCGGGTAAAAAATGAAAGAAGTTTATTGACACCAAAACAAATGCATACTTCGATATAAAGGCTGCATAAAAATGAAAATGGCTAAATTAAAATAGTGAATTGAGGTTGTAGAGTTTTCATTTATTTTTATTAACCAGCTATTTTATGATAATTAGCTTTTCTGTCTTTCTTTCCATTTTCCTGCCAGAATGCTAATTTTGAGTGTATTCGAATGAGGTAGAAAGCAGTAGTATTGAAAGGAGAGACTTTAGATGGTAGAATCTATTTGAATATCATACTACAATATTAGGTCTGAGACAATTTGTGCAGTTTCTTTCTGTGTAGCCTTCGGACTACCTAAAATTTACTTATTTGAATTCATTTCGTTACTTTTGATTTACGCCATAAATGCTGGCTGATTCTGTATGAACAAGCTGTGCACTCTGTTAATTTGTCTGAGTCTATAAAAGGGTTTTTTTATACCTATTCCAAACCTCTGTTGTAATTTCGAAAACATAACGAGAAGTCGCTTAAGTTTTGCAGAGTTCTCACACAGTATATATTACCAAAGTGGGTGAAACTCGTATAAGGTGTAAGAAAGACCAAAAGGAGATTTATTAAATCAAGAAAAGTAATCGGTGGAAAGGGCATTTAATCTTAATAATGAAAAATCGAATTTTACACCAAATATTCAAACTTTTGTAAATGTTTTATATTTAATTAGCGAGAGTTAAAAATAAAAATTACCTTTATATTCATAACATAGGTTACATTCTGTTAATTTCCCATAAATAAACATAAAGAATACATTGACAAAATCATTGTACTAAGCTATTTTGGTAAAATAAAATCTGCTATTTTCATTGTATTTCAAATTTAGGTTGTTTTCATGAAATCTTTTATTAAACATTAACTTATACTTGATAATCAGTAGTATTCAATATTGATAATCAATCTTCAAGTTCGAAAATAAGTTAACTGTAATTACATTTGTTTCATGATCAAATATTTTAATTTGGCATTTGAGCATTTCTAACGGCATTTCTTTTTCTGTTTGACATCTCTGCTCTGTTAAGGTTATAACCAGTTAAACTGTGTCTCTGAAAAATCAACAGCATTCTTAAACACCATTTTAAAAATATTTCTGTGTGTAGTATTTTATCAGTAGAATTTTTTCTAAATAAATACAGAAGTTGTTATGAAAACATTTGAAAGTACATATCTTAAAAGAGAAACAGTATTCGCAATGTTTAGTCAAATAGGATATATTAACAGCTATCGTAACTTTGCATGCATGTTGTATGCATTATATATATATATATATGCATAAAGATCCAATTTTGGCAATAAGTAGAGCTGTTACAAAATAATCACAAAGTCTAATGGAACGTACTCGTCATACATACTGGAGGGAATAAAATTTATGTACGTATTTGCCAGTCTTAAAGAATTTTTTTGGGGGGGGATTACAAATGTACCAATTTCTTATTAATATAAAATCATTAGTTAATATTAAAGAAAAATTTATTTCTTAACTTACTAAGCTAGCTAAATCATAGACCGAAATATGTGTTTCTGCAGATATTCAGAACTTCCGGAACTACGAATACATTCACAGTTACAAAATATATAAAATATTGTGAAATATATCTCTTTTAAATGCTTGGAATATTCGGAAAAATATCTAAATTCAAAGAAATGGTAAAATATGTTTCACTTGCAGATTCTTTGTTATTTATTTGATTATATCACCATTAATAACAATGTTCACTCCCCAGAATAAAAAATATATTGTTTATGTACTGAAGTCTTTGTTTATTTCCCTTGACAAGTCAATTAGTCTATCATCAATGACAATAGCTACCTTTTAAATAGTTTTAATTTTGCTACTTAAAATTTTTACATTTCAAAATAATATTTCTACGCAGCTTTAAAATAATTTTTAATGCAACAGAAATCTAAATAAAATATTTTCCACTGCAGTGGAATTCTAAACAACTTCAAATACTAACTAAAATTCATTCCAATAATTCATCGCTTTAAATTTCTGTTCCTTGCAGATGATACAGGAAAAACCTTTTCTAATAATATATTTCTAATTCTACCAGGAATTACTGATAAATAACCCGATGAAAAAATTGATACAGGCATAGAGGGAGGAGATGTAAATAATTATTATGAAATAATGTGAAGCAGTGTTTGCATTCAAAATGTAAGATGTTATACTTATAAAATTCTGCACTTTACATTGGAACTGTACGAATTTTCGCTCAGAAAAAGACTGAAATTTAGAATATATTAGTTCAAAATTTATTCGTTGTACTTTTAAGAAATAAAAACAATTCAGAATTTACCATACGTTCCATTCGTACATACGTAAAGAAACACGGACATACGCAAAGAATATAGCAAATGTTTGTAAATAACATTGAAGAAATTTTACAATTCCTTAATGCTGTTTATTTAATTCTTTGAAATAAGAAAATAAAAGCGCGAATAAACGTTAACAAACTAAGCGGGAAAATCCAGTTTACATTACTGAGAATTATAACGTAAAAAAATTACATCTAAATAACGAATTATTAAGCACAATATATATTAACAATTATTAAATGCACTGTTAGACAAATTAAAATGACAAATATATTAGAAAAATAAGCAAGTTCAATCGGTATGGACGTTAAAATAACTAATAAACAAAGTTCTATTACATTGCAATTGTAAACATCACTCGACCACACTCGACAGCCATGGAGATCATGAATAAGCTAGCGTAGGGTTGCTTTTAGTCGCCAATATTTCTCCCCGCGCCAAAGGTACACCATCAAGCATGCGCAGTAAGCGAAATTCGCTTAACACTGTTCAACTCAATGTGCGGTCTGCCATTACGCGTCCCGTTGTTTCACCTGCCACATTCGCTCCCGTCCACGGGGAGGAAGAAACCGTCTTCATCGGCTGGGTCCATGGTTCAGCCATAGGAGACAAGGCTTTATGTCCTTGTGGTAGTTCTCTCTTGGCACTGTTATGAAGTAATGAGTGATGCCTACCCCCAAAAGCGAGGTAGCTGGTTTTACATCTGCAGTCAATTACCTTGTGAAAGGGTTGTAAACAATTAGAACAAAGCTTATGCTTTTTAACAAGATCAATTCTTTCATTAATAGTAGCGTTTTTGAACGCTTCACATTTATATATCGAGTGCTTAGAAAGGCATATTCTGAATTCTTCCTTTCCGTTGTTAGATTTAATTAGAAGACTTTTAGAATCATTAAATGAAGAATTTGAGGAATTATGAGAATTATTCAAAACCTTGTTAGTTTGCGGTACATTTCTAGAAATACTTTCTAAGACCTTTTTTATAAGAAGGAAATGAAGTCATCTAACTCTGGAACTTCAGTTGAATTAGCTGACATCTCGAATTGTTTGCGTGATTCAAGGTCTAATTTTTGGAGAAGTATGTTTATTAATAAAATGTCTGATAATTTGTCCCGCTCATAGCTGAGTAGTTTCAATGCGCACAAGTTCTTTTTTAAAAAGTCTAACAAATCATGCAATTCTTTTGCTGATTCCCATTTTAACTTCGGATAACTCATAATATTACGAATATGAGTATCTACTAAAATTCTTTTGTTTTCGTATCTTTCCTCCAGTGCTTTTATCAAAGATTCGTATATGTCATCTGTTGTTTCAATTTGCTTTGCTTTGTCTTTTAAGGATGAACGCAAATAAAAAAACCTTTTGAGAGTTTGATAAATGGGGATTATTAGAAATAAGATTTTGAAATGCAATTTTAAACGCATTAAAATCTTCATAAAGACCGGAAAATTCTGGTAACGGTATTTGTGACAATGGGATTTCGACTGATTTCGACCTTGCCGTATTAACCGCTTTCTCTGCATTTAATGTACCATCTAATAATTCTGATAATGAAGAAAGGAGGTTTAAAAGACTTAACTCATTCTTTTCTATTCTCGAGTCCATATCTGTTAGATCCTCATCTATTTCTTGTAACTCTTCGTCTCTAGCTTCTGGATAAAAGTGTTTCCTCAGTCTTTAGCGGATTTCCTCGTGGAATTCAATTTAATATTTATTTCCACTGCTGAAGGCGGCACATCCAAGGTGATATTGCGGATAAAAGTTTCTACTTGTGTAATTTTCGTTTTCAAAGAAGCTCTCTGTCTTTTAAGATATGCTAACGTCAATTTAATCCGCTCTCCGGGTCGTTAGGGACCAAATGTTAGAGAGTGAGATCCGTCGAAAGAATAATGAACTTTAATCAATTATAAAGGTTTATTCATCAATAGAAAGGCACAGGGGCCTGAAGGATCAGAGCTGTACGCTCTTGCTAGCGCTGATGGCTATTACAAAGAGATGGCTCAGGAGCCCTAAAGGAACAACTGCTCTATTCGCGGTCTACAGAAGTTCTATCGGTTAAAAAAAGTGGAGAGCGTCGCAGGGCCTCTAGTGAGTTGAATGTTACAACAATAGGATGGGACGGAACACATGTAAAAGAACAAAAGAACTCGGTGGTTTACTTGGTTTTAATTAAATGTTCTAAAATTTAAATGTCAATGAGACTAAAAACAAGATCGATATAGCTCATATTATTAGTGCATTAAGGGAAATTAAAAAAAGCAATAGAAGTGTCAGTATAGGAAAAGTATACATAGAATGCTTGCAATTCAGTTTGCTTAAATTTCTGCTAGACAATTTTCATCTAAAGTCTGTCCTTATTAGTAGCCCCATAGTTTTATTTTTGATCACATCTGATCAAAAACAATGTGATAAGCTTTACAGAAACCTGCATCTTAATATATATTCTATATATTTAATTAAAATCGTACAATTTTAAAGTATCTTTTACATATTTTTAAGAATAGAATCGTACATTATTAGACTCAAAGAGCTATGATTGCAAATATTCAAAATTTATCTCTATTTAAATATGTATACAACCCTCACACTTAAAGAAATATTTAAACTAACGAGCAAACTCAGTTACCCCTAAATTACAACACAAATGCCACGCTAGATCATAAACCTACCATAAGATGATAAATACACCTTAAAGTTAACAACAATGGATTTCCGCGCAGCGACTTAAAAAAAAAAAAAAAAAAAAAAAAAAAAAAAAAAAACTGTATGCTTGTAATTCTTTCTTTTGTTGCTTGTCCGAGACCACAACGAAAGAAAAGTGGTTTGAGTCAGAAACTTATCAAGTCGAATTGTTCACTTGGGACATTTTCCCTCGAAGGTTTATTTGATCCCTCCCAGAGGGAAAAAGGGAACATCTGATTAACAGGAAGATGTTTGTCCTATTGTCCTGACAGCATTAACGGGCAGTAAAACTAGATACAAATTGCATTCATCGGATATTTGGATTTAGGAAAGGCTATGAATTTGCTCTTTCAGAAGAAGAAATATTTGTCGTTCCAGAAATAGCTTTGCCAGAATTTTTTTATTTGTTTTGGTATATATAAATCCTTCGTTTTTCCTTTTGTTGCCGTATTCAACTTTGAATGAGTAGTGATGAAAGGGAGGTATTTTTTTCCCTTAATATTTTCAAGATATTTTAGGAATTTTGAAGTTCCTTGAATTATAAATTACAAATTATAAATTGCGAGTATTGTATAGCAAGGATAACCAAATTTTCTTGAATAGGAGCCAAAATGTTAGACCTAGAATTCTTAATTTCTTTAAGTATTCTAACTCATAATATGAGCTCAAAAACTATTGAACAGTTTTATTGTAAATTTATGCAACTATTGTTACGTACTTGTTGGCATTTTGTATTAATTTTTCTCTATTGAAAGAATTATTTCATTTATTTCTTACTATTTATGAATCATTTACATTTTATTTTATTGTAATTGTGAGTATACATTTCTTTTGTGTTTTTACAATTCTTAATTTGTGTATAATAATTATTTATTATTTTTAAATAATTCTGACAAGCTTATTATTTTTTGTTCAAATGTGCAATGTTCTTGGAGGACTATTGTTTTTGTTTTGAGATTTTGTATTGAAAACTTTAAAAGGCTGTCTCACTTTTCAAATCGTTGCCACCAAATACTATCGTCCTGTATTATATTTGAAGAAATTAAATAACGAAGCATAAATATACGTATGTTTCTCGCATTGTGATAAAACAACGGTACCTAGAGCCATCCAACTTTGAATGACGTAATCCTGCTGCGTGCTGCGAATATGGGCATCTGAAAGCCCAAATTTGAAATTTGGAATTTGTTTTATTATCGATTTCATATTTTGTAAAACTTTCACGAATTTTTGAGTAACAGACTGAACGATTTAAAAGCGAGCAATTGCAACACTGTACGGCGGAGGGGGGGGATCTTTTTACCTCCAGCGGGCGCAGAACTATGCATCGGAAATTCTAAAGATATGCTCATTTTGAAATTATTTTGTGACATTGCTGTTGAACAGAATTTTATGATTTAAGTGCGAAGAACATGATATTTAATAAATAAAGGTAACACACAAAACGTTAAAAAACACCCTTTTGGACGTAATTTAAAATCTGAAGCCTTTTAGAATTTTTTTTAATAGTATATGCAGTTCTGTGTGCCTAGATATAGGAACTGTGCAAACTGCGCCAACGTAACCGTTTAAAATGTACCGAAACTTGGCAATAAATGTTTTTATATATCCAATTAATATTACATCTTCTTGCCAAAGATGGGAAGAAATCGAGAGTTTCTAAAAATCAATTTTTAAAATTCTAGAATTGGATAGAATGGTTTCCGCAAAATAATCTTTTGAAGCCCTATTTTCATTCTTTCATTTGGCGAAAAAACAAATAGAGGCTGTGAAGCACCAACAGCCAGTTTAGAATCAATTCATTCATTTTTTAAATTTATAACTCTCCTAACCTAAAGAGTTTGACAACTAACAGCTTTTTCTTTGCTTAGTTACACCGTCTGCAATTCTGAGCAAATTCGAATTCCGAGGTAGAGCACAACGAGGTACAGCAGCTACTGATCATTACTTTTAGAACAAAATCTATGATGTTCATTCATTATACTATGGAAAATTATATATTTCGTGTGATTTGAAGCCATCTTAATATTTTTAATAACTCAGCTGCTTATTTAAAAGTTCTACGTGAACCATGTATTAAACATGGAAATTGGAAACGTATAAACAACAAATTATAATAAACAACAGGAAATAGTGTAGTATGAGTACATTTACAAAACTAAAAGTTTAAAATGTCAAACAGAATCTATTTCCTCAGAATGAGTGAAAATGGTGAAAAAGAAAACTTACAGGAGAAAAACTAGAGAAATTCCCTATATTGTAGCTATATTATAAAACAAAAGCCTGTAATATCATCTATTAGACAAAAGATGAATAAAAAGCGACTAAGAAACGAATCTTTTAAAAGAAATAGAATTTTTGAAAAGATAAAGAAGAATTAGCTAGAATTATCAAAATCGTTAACCAGAACCAAAAGATTTTTATGGATGTGACATGACTCTAGGCAATATAATTAACCAACAAAAGCCTTTTATAGCCTTCCTTTTCACTTCCTTGTACGATGTAAAGGATGTATTGTAATCACGAAAAATTCCGAGTACAATATTTCAACGAAAACATCCATTTTGAGCGCTATCGAATGCAGTTTAATTATATTTTCCCGTGACATCTGTATGTAAGGCGAGAATTATGGACTCTTTTTCCCCAAACGAATTATAAAATTGATTTAAAATGGATTCAGAAAAGACTTTTTTTCGTGGCGTCTCTACGTATGTATGTAACTCGCCTAACTCGAAAACGAATAGCCTCAGAATTTTCAAATTTTGTAAGTGAGACTGCTATAAAACATGTAGGTGTGCACCTCCCTTTTTGGTTGCAATCGGCCACATAAAAAATATATAAATATATCAACTCTGTTACATATATATATCAACTGTCTTATATATATATATACATCAACTGTGTTATATATATATCCACTCTGTTATTCGGCTCCTTGAGCTCAGTTTCTTTATTTTTATGCTTGTAAACTGCGTAATTTTGCATTAAAAGTGATTCAGTTATGTTGTTCTTATCTTCGGGTTAAGGTTTTATGCCTTTAGTTAGCCTGCATGTTATAGTTGTAAAATTATCAACAATTTAAAAGTTGCTTGAATGCGGCTAAGCTTAATTTTTTAACCACAGCAGCCATATTTGTTTACATTTGAAACTTAGCAGAATAGTGGATTTGTTGCCAATCTAGAGAAACTAAGCCTCGCATCAACAAAGTAACGTCTTCTTTTATTACTGCGAAATAAATTATACTTAATCCATTCTGGAATTATCGTTTAAGTTATTAAACTATACCATATATTGACTCAGCATAACGTCCACGACAAATTAATTCAGTTTCTATGCGTTCAGTGTCTTTTTACCGAGTGAAACCAAAGGTACTTTCAATTTTGTGCACCGAAAAATCTGTGTTCTTGTCCGCTGGCCAAATTGCTTGTTTTTGCTTAGAAACTGTAATTTTAATTGTAACCTTTTTTAAATTGTTTTAACTGTATTCGATGTTTCATGTCTTTCTATATCTTTCAGATCTTATTATAGATATTTGAGTTTTTATGTTTTCTTTTCCTTGTCGCGAAGTGAGAACTGAATTAATTGAATGAGAAATCTATCTCTAATAAAATTCAAGGAAATAAGTTTAAATGAAATGCAGGAACAAATGAGTATACTTTAATATTCCGTACATGGAGGTCATGTGCTGTACACATCAGGTTTTTTTTAAAAACACTTTAGTCTTTAGAGGGAAGGGAAATTAGATATTTTAATCAGCTGTATTGGAGAACAGAGCGTGTGCACATTCTTTTCAATGAACTGCATCACAGGATGAAGCGATAACGGCTTCTTCAGTTTTACTAAAAATCATTACAATAACAATATGCAATACATTAGTTGGAAAATATGTTCTCAACAACTGACATCGATGCGACTTGTTGCCAGCAACTAAAACTCCTATTCAGAGGGATTTTTTTCGTCCAGACTGCAGCGTTCGGATTATAAAAGTACTTGATAAAGACATCTTTTCTAAAAATTACAATTCTCAATAGCCAAACCATGTTGAAAGTGTTGGTTTTTCTCGCACAATTATGTATTGATATTTTTGTAATATTATAAAATATGGTCTTTTTGGCTGTCATACAGAGAGCCTAGATCTATAAGTCTAGCCTGGCGACTTCTCGCACAGGCGTGAAAAGTAACACACAACAGGGAAATGGTGTACAAAACCCCTTTTTATTTATCACAATTCTTTAA
This sequence comes from Stegodyphus dumicola, assembly GCF_044657685.1. Lineage (NCBI taxonomy): Eukaryota > Metazoa > Arthropoda > Arachnida > Araneae > Eresidae > Stegodyphus > Stegodyphus dumicola. Next base: position 183,339,956 of record NC_140768.1, read on the forward strand.
CAGAAAGCCACGGAATACGTGCTCACAAAAACACCGACTACTTGCGGTGAGAACTTAAAAGGTAAATTTAACAATAAATTCTAAAGGTAAGAAGTAGTGCACTTCACCATTTAATTTAACCTAATAGGCTGACTCAGAAACCTACACCGGCGACAGGCTAACTAAAAGGTCAGAATACGTAGTCGCTACTAAGGTTAACAGCTGGAAGACAAACGTGCGCTACAGTAGCGAAACCACGCTCTGTTTAATCTGCGCGTTTCATGCATTCAAATACTCGCTTTCACCTACTTAATTTGCATCCTGGCGAGGAAATGCCACGGAAAATAAGATAATTCAGAAAAGATACCCAAATAAAAAAAAAAAAAAAAAACTACGCTCAAATAAAAAAATCCGAAATTTTTTAGATTTTTTATATTACGCCCAAAGGGGCGTTATTTTTAACGTTTTGTGTGTTACTTTTATTTACTAAATATCATGTTCTTCGCACTCAAAACATAAAATTGAATTCAACAGCAATATCCCAACATAATTTTGAAAAGAGCATATCTTTAGAGTTTCCGATACAAAGTCTCGCGTGCTGGAGATAAAAATGCCTTTTTTTTTTTTTCGTACGGTGTTGCCATTAGTCGCTTTGAAACCATTTAGTTTTTTTAATCGAAAATTCATTAAAGTTTTACAAAACATGAAACAGGTAATAAAACAAATTCCAAATTCCAAATTTGGGCTTCCAGATTCCCATATTTGGTGGAAAATTACGTTATTCAAAATTTGATGGCTCTGGGTACCGTTGTTTTATCAAAATGCGAGAAACGTACATACATTTCTACAGATTCTTCATTATTTAATTTCTTTAAATATAATACAGGTGTGTAATATTTAGTTGCAATAGTCTGAAAAGTGAACCGACATTTATCGTGAATCAATGCAAAATGCCAAAAAGGAATTAATAGCCCTTCTGGGCTAACGCCATTTGAGTTAATAACTGGTTAGTAAACTAAGGGAAATACTAACAAAATTAAGTTTTCTGTTGCGGACACTTGCATAAATTTAATTGACTTGACGTTCAAAGCTTCAACGTCTTTATCAATATAGCTATAACTTTCAGTGCTTGTTAGTTGGAGAAAGCGGATTTTTGTATGCTATCTCCCTCTTCCTCTTCGCTAAAGTCCTCGATTTTATTTGTTTCTAAGCGACATATGCCTTTGCTAGAGTTTGTAAAGCTTTTCTTAATTCAGGTGAGAGAAACTTGAAAAAACACTTTTTGTTGCTAAGTAATTTATTCCATGACCTCATTCTTTAAGGGTAATTTTCAGTATCACACTCGCAATACCCGAAAACATAGTACACATAGCAATATTATAACTGTAAGTATCGTGTTTAGCGTCGTAATCCCTCGTAACGACTGAGCTATATTCACAGACGTAGGATGTCAACGACAGCAAGCCTTGCATATTATTTCTGACGACATATTTTACAAAGCAAATATTTTACAAATACGATAATTTATTAAGAGCCTGGAGCACCAAATGCTTAAGTTATTTGCGATAATTTTAATTACAGATAATTATACTTCGTTAGCGGAAATGTTCTTGGTCACTGATTATATTAACGGTTAAGTAACTAAGCGTCGTGTAGAAAAACATACATATCACGTATGATATTTTTTCCCTATTGCAAAGCAACCTAAATTTCTAAAGGTCAGTCGTTCCTAGCAATTAAGGAGCAGAAGACGAATGCTAATGTCTCTAGGGTGTACCGATTAAGGAGTGGAACTGTACTCCTAGAGGGACAAATTTAGAAGCTTTCCAAAGGAGTGCAATATTAGAGTGACACGAGAAATTATTCATGAGAGAGTCTGGAATATGAACAAATTATAAACAGAAACAAGCGTTTATTATGGAAATAATGTCCGTTTCCTTTCATCAGGATTGCGTGAAAAGAGAGCATATATAATCACCATTTCATTTACAATTGTTTTGAAGTATTTTATTTGAAAACATAAATATACCAATGATTTAGGATGCTGAAATGGAAGATTTTCAATTAAATTTCTCACTGCAATAACAATATTTTTGAAATTAAAGCTTAATAACGAAAACAAATAAAATAGCATAAAAATATTTTGCCGGAAAAATCACTACAGCTAATTTTAAAACACGAACATGGTTTATATAGATTAAACGGTGGTTTAATCTATATATATATAAAGAAGAAAGTCTGCGTGTCTATCCTTTAATAACTCAGTCACTACTATAGCTATCGTCGCCAAACTTTCAACGATTCTTTATTTGGGTTCTGGAAAAGGTTGACGTCTACCTTTTTCCAAAAATTAGCAGCTAAAATCTGACATATTAATTAAAACCTCTGAAAAACAATCATTTTCGTCCTCATTTTTCTGAGTGGCAACAGTCTCGGAAGCTGGAGATCAAAATCTGCTTTATTTCGAAAGTTGTTGCCACTGCTCGCTCAAATCTTAGAGTTTGTTAATAAAAAATTTCTTTAAGATAAAATAAAAATAGCATTGCCAAACATTAAATACATTATTTCCGATTCCAAAAATTCGTGGGAAGCCATTCCGACTATTCCCCTCTTCGTACAACTTTAATCAGCCGAAATATTAATTAAAAACTCTGAAAGCGCTCATTTTGGCACACATTTTTCCAAGTTGCAACAGTCTCGCGCGTTGGAGATAAAAATGCTTTATTTCGAAAAGTGTTGCTACCACTCGCTTTCAGATCGTAGAGTTTGTTAATTAAAAGTTTACAAGTTTTAAAAAATCTGTACACATAAAAAAGAATGTCAGTTTGTGTGTTTGTTTGTTTGCGTTATTTTCAAAATTTTGCCTCACAAAATTTCTGAAAATTATGGTTACAGGGGATACGAAAGAAACAGATCTTAAATGACTTGACATTCCGACATACATATACAAAATGTGGTCTCAAAGTTCATGCCTATCGACTCACTTACCCGAGTCTCAAGGGCGATGGAGTTCGTTAGAAGAGCAGAAGTTTATTCCCCATATTGTGCTGAAGAGAGCCGGCGAGGGGACTCGCTAGGGATGATTATCTCAAAATCCCCTCTTTTGTCATTTTGCGCTAAGGGGTTATTGACTTCAATTCATACAAGCTCATTTTTTTTAATTTAATTTGTATGACTTCACAAGAGCTATTAAATTTTTTTACCTTTGCCATTTATGCTGCTGGTAAAATACGCCTGATGTTGCAATTTTTCATAAGGTTAACAGGATACTCTTTTCTTTTTTGCTGCAAGCCGCTGTATTCTACATGAAATGTATTATCCGTTTTTGGAAAAAAAATGTATTCAAGACGTTCAAATTTTGCAAGTGACAATGAAATTCCTTTCACATCCATTACAGATTACATTAATATACACACACACACACACACATATATATATATATATATATATATGTATCTGACTTGAATTGCCGGTTTGGCTTAGCCTTTAATGCTCGAGTAAAGACGAAACACCTTCGTATTTATTTATTAATTATATTTCATTGAACGGGAGTTGGTTTGTTCCCTTTGTTACGATCAATGACAGTGATTACATGCATTTAATTTAATTCTTTCCTTTAATTTATTCCTTTTACAATTGAAATTTTGTTGTTCATGATGATTTAATTCCAGTCCCCGTTAAAACATTATTAAGATTTTACTTTCAAGTTACTTCAAAACATCTTTCAAAATATAACGTACTAGTATGGATTCACTCTTTTAAGATAATTCTACTTTAATTAAACTTAGGAGATAATATAATCAATTACTCAATATTATTTAGTAAATAAATTATTATTAACTTACTTTGCAGCAATTGCGCAAGCAGTAGTAACTTGTTTTCGCACTAAATGAATTTAAGATCATACAACATTATATATATATATAAGATAGAACAAAATACTATAGCTGCTTTAAAAATAACTGGCGACCTCAAAATTAACATTCTAGATTTCGTGATCTCCCCCTAAATTCATCTGTTTTCTCAAATTCAAGATCTTTCTATGTTATGTAACGCTACTGGAAAAGGGCAACTAAAATTAATGTTAACCAATCATAGCTTGCCTCTACAATTATATCCAACTTAGTAGCCTACTAAGTTTAGTAGGTTTAATAGGATACAGTTGTTGAAATCCACCATAGTTTCGAAGTATAGTTGTTAAGTTTAGGTATTTGCCACTGTGACTCAAACTGTGTTTACACCACAAGCAAATATTTTAAACTAAGAGACAGTAAGAAAAAAAACACGAAAAGGATGGTGCTAAAAAGTCCTTATCAATGAAGGAGAGGATACAGGAAATGAAAATTATATATATAGAAATAGTAAGAGATAAAGAACCATATATGATATAAACAATAATCTGTATTTAGAATATTTCTCAGAGATGTTGTTAAAAAGCGTCTAACTAAAAATAGTCTCTATTGCAAGCTTTTTTTTTTATTGAAAATAATGAAAATGTGTCACGAGAATTAGAGAAAAATTTCAGATTGCGAAGATTGGAAATTTTAATTTAATTTAAATATTATTTCCCAATTCAAGTTTTATTTAACTCCGACTTCTCAATGTATTGAGAACGAGTTTGAAAAGCATATGGGCACAGCATGTATTTAAATGCATATAGGAATTTTTATGTAGCCAATTTCTTTTCTCCCATACTTCCTATAGTTAGCCAATGATCCTGTCCCAAGATTGCCGGATTTACTTCTATACCTGTTTTCCTGATTTGGTTGTCACAAAAAATTTAGCAGTATAGAAAATTTTATTTCTTCATCTTATGCGATTCTTTAACACCAAAACATGATTACATCTTTCCATAGGATATTGTCTTCAGCTTTTGAAGACATATAATTTCGCCCTCATATTTCCGAATGGCAACAGTTTCGCAAGCTGGAGATGAAAATCTGCTTTATTTCGAAAATTGTTGCCACTGCTCGATTTCAAATCCTAGAGTTTGTAAATAAAAAATTTCCTAAGTTTTACGATGAAACAAAAATAGCATTTCCAAACATTAAATACATTATTCCCGATTCTAAAACTTCGTGTGAAGCCATTTCCACTGTTCCCATTTTCTCACGACTTTAATCAGCCGAGATATTAATTAAAAACTCTGAGAACACTAATTTTCACACTCATTTTTCCGAGTGGCAACAGTCTCGCGCATTGGAGATAATATCGCTTTATTTCGAAAAGTGGCGCTACTGCTCGCTTTCAAATCGTAGAGTTTGTTAATAAAAAATTTGTAAGTTTTACAAACTCTATACATATAAAGAAGAATGTCTGTTTGCGCATTATTGATTTCTGATGAATTATGATCTATTTTTGGCTATATTTAATCTACTAAAATTGAAATATAGCTGAAATATTGGATGGAATTTGAGCATTTACGACCTTTTGATTAGAAAGACAAAAATCATTAAAAACTGCGTGCCATTGTTGCTGATATATTGAGAGAGAATTATTATATTCTTATACCGAAACGCCTTACGTTGTTTTCTCCGCAACGTTTTCGTCCTCGATGTTTTTGCCGCGATGATCTCCGCTGTAACCATACGCCTTATGGATAAGTCTGTTAAGCACTAATAGCTTCTTTTTGCCTGGAATCCTTGTACAGACTCTTGCATGATTTTGTACCTGTGTAAAGTTAATAAACGTTGTTCCTTTTAAAAAGTTCTCCACGAAGATATTAAGTAGATATTCTGTCGTGTTTTCCATAACTGGTTAATAACACACTCTTTCTGAAGCTGTATAGAGCTATTAGGTATTTTTTGGAAGCAGGAGAGATGAAAAATGAGATCGCCATATCCTGGGTATGGAAATTCATCATCCACCACCCTTTTAGTTCGGGCAAAACTGTAGAGACATAAATATTGTTTGGAAGCGCGAGATGTGAAAAATGAGCAACGCCTTCGCCGGAAATTGAACCACGGACCTCTGGAATACGCGTCCAGCCTGCAGACCACAACACCATGAAACATGCTAGGAAGACGGGAGAAATGCCTTATAGTTGAAGTAAAGTGTACTATGGACTAGAATGACCTGCTGATTACATCCGTTTGTCATCCAGCCACTTATATCTAGTAGGCATTCACACATATCATTAAGAATGTATTATTCTGAATGTTTCTATAAAATTCAAAGTAAAAACTTAAAAAAAAAAAAGTGTAAGCACTCTTGATAATGAAATGATAAAGAAAGCCGATCCACGTCGAGCGAAGTTTAACATCGAAGTAAATAATATAGCCAAAAAGAATCCAATGTGTAGTCTTCTGCACTTAAAATAACGATAAGCATGTAAAAAATCAGAGAAAATTGTATATAAGTATCTCCAACTTTCTTAAGTTTCTCAGGATAGCTTTATCAAACGTGTAGCTTGATAACAAAACAGCAGTAACTTTAAAAATGAAATTCTAGATTTTATAGAAAAAGTTAGTAAAATTATAGATTTATTTCAGCAATGCGTTGATATTTTTGAATATTTTAATTCTCTTGTAAAATTATTTGCACTATTTCTATAGTATTATGTAAACTACGTAAAATTATTTACACTATTTGTAAATACAGTGCTTAATATTTGTAATATCAACAATTTAAAATTTTGCTAGCAGATAACTATAAAATCATAATTGCATGAAGCCTAGTAACCATGAAAATCATTTTAAAAACGCATTCTTAAAATGGCAGTAATACCTGTATAATATGCTGAAGTGTTATGCAAGTCTTATGATCTGAACTAGTTCTGAAAAGGCTCACTTTAGAGTAATGCATTATAGGAATCACTATTCTTGGGGAAATACCCAAATAAAATAGAGACTTAAGGGATCACTGCAAACCAAAGATAGAATTTTGATCTGCAAACTTTTATTTTTATTTTACATACATATTATTATTAAGAAGTAAATGAACTCGAAAGGTACAAATACTGCGCATCCTTGAAATAGTACATTCCAATTTTAAAGACACATTTTTAAAATAGGAGTGTGACCTGTAGAGCAAGCTTTTCTCTACTGTTTTATTCAGTTAAAATCAAGTATTTCTTTCCTAGTACAATATAATATTTTCTCATATTCATCATAAACCCATATTACCAGAGAAAACCTAATAGTTCTCTAATTTACATCAACAATTCGTTAATTAATTAATTTGTTTAACTAACATTTCTTATTTAGCAAAACATTATGAGACACTTCAACTATGTTGTGGGATATTTAAGCTACGTGAGCTAACTATTAATTAAAGAAATGTGGTACTAAATTTGAATTATTATTAATTAAATATTTTATTTACGAATATTTATTCCAACAAAAAATTAGCTGGAATGAGAAAAGGAAAAAAATATATAAAACCGAAGAGATATATAAAACCGAAGAGATTTTAAATTACGTCCAAAGGGGTTTTATCGTAATGCGAAAAACAAAGATACATTTATGCAGATTCTTTATTATTTAATTTCTTCAAATATAATACAGAGCGATAGTATTTGGTGGCAACAATTCGAAAAGTGATACAGCCTTTTAAAGTTTCGACGTAAAATCGCAAAACGAAAACAATAGTCTTTCAGAGACCTCTTTGGACTAAAAATATAAGAAATTATTTTACTAGCGTATTGTTCGCTTAGTTCATTCATAAATAGCAAATAAGCCCTCCAATAAAATTCATAATGATTAAAGTATTGTAGAACTCTTTCATTTGAAAACATTTTGTAGTTTTCGATAGGAATATTTTGACTTATGTTTGGTCCAATTATATAGAAACCAGTGCCAAATTAAGAAGACTTTTGACAATATGACTTATTCACTGCAACTGCATAGACTGGCATACGTAATGTACTACGAGTTAAAACGTCATGAACTACGAGTTAAAGCGCGGTTCTCCCAGGTGGTGAGGGCCCAACAGCGGCCGAGAGGTAAAGTCGCTGAACACTGGTAGTTCGGTCCGAGGTTCGAATCCCGCGAACGGGCTGGCTGCATGGGTGTTTTCGTGGTTTTCCCCATGTGTAACGTGTATACGAGCCAGTTTCCCTTAGAGTCCTCCACGAAGGCATCTCTCCCCTTAGGCAGATAGCCCTTGAGGCTTTGCCGTAATTAAATAACCTAACCTAACCCAGGTGGTGAGCGAGTCCTTTCCTTGAAAAGTGCGATACATAGCGTCAACCGCTAATAAGCAATTTTTGAAATCAATAAGAATTTTATACAACTCGAATTCTCATGATGTGTGACAAGTATTGATAACAGAGAACATTTAGATAGCTCAATAGATGAAAGTTTCCAATTATATCTAAAATAGTTAGCTACTCTTTTAATTGTCAAAAGACGCTGCTTTCGTGTTTGCTTTGCGTCGGCCATTGTTTCGATACATATACGGTCGTATGTCCTTCCATTTTGCAAAGTATTTTGCTCTTGAAGAAACTGTGTCAGATTGCCATTGAAATCTATCGACTTTTATTTAAAATTTATGAAAAAATAACTTTTCTGTAAGTGCAATAGATATCAAATTCTTTAAATGTCTCTTCGGTTTTATATGTTTTTTTCCTTTTCTCATTCCAGTTAATTTTTTAGTTGGAATAAATATTCGTAAATAAAATATTTAATTAATAATAATTCAAATTTAGTACCACATTTCTTTAATTAATAGTTAGCTCACGTAGCTTAAATATCCCACAACATAGTTGAAGTGTCTCATAATGTTTTGCTAAATAAGAAATGTTAGTTAAACAAATTAATTAATTAACGAATTGTTGATGTAAATTAGAGAACTATTAGGTTTTCTCTGGTAATATGGGTTTATGATGAATATGAGAAAATATTATATTGTACTAGGAAAGAAATACTTGATTTTAACTGAATAAAACAGTAGAGAAAAGCTTGCTCTACAGGTCACACTCCTATTTTAAAAATGTGTCTTTAAAATTGGAATGTACTATTTCAAGGATGCGCAGTATTTGTACCTTTCGAGTTCATTTACTTCTTAATAATAATATGTATGTAAAATAAAAATAAAAGTTTGCAGATCAAAATTCTATCTTTGGTTTGCAGTGATCCCTTAAGTCTCTATTTTATTTGGGTATTTCCCCAAGAATAGTGATTCCTATAATGCATTACTCTAAAGTGAGCCTTTTCAGAACTAGTTCAGATCATAAGACTTGCATAACACTTCAGCATATTATACAGGTATTACTGCCATTTTAAGAATGCGTTTTTAAAATGATTTTCATGGTTACTAGGCTTCATGCAATTATGATTTTATAGTTATCTGCTAGCAAAATTTTAAATTGTTGATATTACAAATATTAAGCACTGTATTTACAAATAGTGTAAATAATTTTACGTAGTTTACATAATACTATAGAAATAGTGCAAATAATTTTACAAAAGAATTAAAATATTCAAAAATATCAACGCATTGCTGAAATAAATCTATAATTTTACTAACTTTTTCTATAAAATCTAGAATTTCATTTTTAAAGTTACTGCTGTTTTGTTATCAAGCTACACGTTTGATAAAGCTATCCTGAGAAACTTAAGAAAGTTGGAGATACTTATATACAATTTTCTCTGATTTTTTACATGCTTATCGTTATTTTAAGTACAGAAGACTACACATTGGATTCTTTTTGGCTATATTATTTACTTCGATGTTAAACTTCGCTCGACGTGGATCGGCTTTCTTTATCATTTCATTATCAAGAGTGCTTACACTTTTTTTTTTAAGTTTTTACTTTGAATTTTATAGAAACATTCAGAATAATACATTCTTAATGATATGTGTGAATGCCTACTAGATATAAGTGGCTGGATGACAAACGGATGTAATCAGCAGGTCATTCTAGTCCATAGTACACTTTACTTCAACTATAAGGCATTTCTCCCGTCTTCCTAGCATGTTTCATGGAGTTGTGGTCTGCAGGCTGGACGCGTATTCCAGAGGTCCGTGGTTCGATTTCCGGCGAAGGCGTTGCTCATTTTTCACATCTCGCGCTTCCAAACAATCCTTATGTCTCTACAGTTCGGCCCGAACTTAAAGGGTGGTGGATGATGAATTTCCATACCCAGGATATGGCGATCTCCTTTTTCATCTCTCCTGCTTCCAAAAAATACCTAATAGCTCTATACAGCTTCAGAAAGAGTGTGTTATTAACCAGTTATGGAAAACACGACAGAATATCTACTTAATATCTTCGTGGAGAACTTTTTAAAAGGAACAACTTTTATTAACTTTACACAGGTACAAAATCATGCAAGAGTCTGTACAAGGATTCCAGGCAAAAAGAAGCTATTAGTGCTTAACAGACTTATCCATAAGGCGTATGGTTACAGCGGAGAACATCGCGGCAAAAACATCGAGGACGAAAACGTTGCGGAGAAAACAACGTAAGGCGAAAACGTCGTGGTACAAAATATCTTGGGAAAATAGAAATAGAAGAGAAAACATCGCAGTTCTAAAACACAGTGGTACAAAATATCGTGGTCGATTATAAAGCGATTCAAAAACTTCGCAGTTTAAAAATATCGTGATAAAAAATAAAGTAGACTGCGAAAAAAAAGGGGGGGACAGTTTTATAGCTCCCGTTCTACTGGGCCGATTGACAAAATTGCGTTTTTCATGTCTCGAAAGCGCGACTTAGGATATATATTAAATTTATATCTAGCATTGTTCTAAAATAGATATTTTGACACAAAATCGGACTTTTTCTGAAATAACATACTAATTTTTCCCATATTTTGACTCTACGATTGAAATTAAACGAATGATTGAAAATTATGCGGTTTATTAATAAAATCCTCCAAAGATTCCAAGTCTGTATTTCTGATAAAAAGATCTAAGAGGAAAAAAGTGCTCAATTTTTATTTAGTGTTAACATCCACGAATGAATCATTATAGACAGTTCGTAGCTTAACTTCCTATAACCATTTATTCATGGATTGAGAGAATAAAAGGAAAAATAATCTTGCTAGTCACTCTGTTCCGTTGTTAGAATGAGAATTATAAAAGAAATGTTATAACGCTAAATCTAAAGCAAAGCATCAATTTACTTATCGCAGTTGCAGGTTAACAGTTCTTGAAACGATTCTGATTAGTAGACACTTTCATTACTTTCAGATAATGCGTTGTTTCATGGATGCTCAGTATTTTTGCCTTTCGAGCTGTTTTACTTAATAATAATAATATATATGTAAAATAAATATACAAATTTGTAAACCAAAATTCTACCTTCGATTTGCAATGATCCCTTGACTCTCCATTTTAATTTGGGTATTCATCCTCTCTGTCCTTGGAATAGTAACTGTTTATAATGAATCACTCTAAAGCGCGCCATTTAAAAATTAATCCACCCATGGACCATAACACTTTCAGCTAATATTATTTCAAATGATTTCCAATTTCAGAATGGAAACTTTTAACAATGCGAAAGAAAGAATTTTAAGTACAGAAGACTACACATTGGATTCTTTTTGGCTATATTATTTACTTCGATGTTAAACTTCGCTCGACGTGGATCGGCTTTCTTTATCATTTCATTATCAAGAGTGCTTACACTTTTTTTTTTAAGTTTTTACTTTGAATTTTATAGAAACATTCAGAATAATACATTCTTAATGATATGTGTGAATGCCTACTAGATATAAGTGGCTGAATGACAAACGGATGTAATCAGCAGGTCATTCTAGTCCATAGTACACTTTACTTCAACTATAAGGCATTTCTCCCGTCTTCCTAGCATGTTTCATGGTGTTGTGGTCTGCAGGCTGGACGCGTATTCCAGAGGTCCGTGGTTCGATTTCCGGCGAAGGCGTTGCTCATTTTTCACATCTCGCGCTTCCAAACAATCCTTATGTCTTAAATAGAAAGAAACTTTAACAGAATGCGAAAGCTGTGAACCAAAACCAAATCATTCTGAACTAAGCTTTCATCTTGAACACTCGTATTCGCTCGCTACTATTTTTGTTAGCTATATCGTCATCAACTTTTTTTTTCCTTATCGCAACATCTTCAAAAATACGCAAGGTTTATCAAGAATAGGCGCGCTTACCTTACAAGATATATCTGATTGCATATATTAAGAATAAAAAGAATTATTAAAATCGGGCATGACTGCAAGCTTCTCCTTCATGCATTTCCACGCCAACAAATTTCAACGCATGCGTGTGTATATATATGAAAGCATGTCCTACAGATGAAAGGAAAATGAAACGTTGTATTAATGACGAGATATCAATAGTAAAATAGTAAAATAAATGATGAAATTTGGTTAAGGCTAATAGTCCAATTAATAAATTTTCAATGACAATTCCGGTATAAATATTATACTGATATATTAAGAATATTTGACGACTATTACTAATTTGAGAATATAAATTAAAATTTTCAATTTAGAAGTATGTAATTTTTGAGAAGTATATTATTGAATGAAAAGTGTATTGAAAATATATAATGTTTGTTGAGGTAATTAAGATTCATTGACATCTGGGAACATCATTTTAAAATTTTTGTTACTTAACTCCTCTTAATAAAGCCTGAAAGCATGTGACTTACAAGACTATTAATTTGACATGGATAAAATCATGGCCACATTGGATTGGATGTAGGCTTCGAATGTTTTGATATTTTGGACATATTTTGTTATCTGTGATATTTTGTTTCTAGGCAAAATAACATTAATGACGGAAAGAAGATTTTATATTACCATGAAAATAAGCTTAAAAAGAAAAATCTGCGGCAACTTCAGACAAACAACAGAAGACAATTGCGGAAGAAATGTCTTCAAATGAAGAAAAAAAAATACCTGTCCGAATTCTTTGGCTTTTAAAACTTGTGCGAAATATGGAACGAAACAATGTTTTCCAATAACAATAGAACCTTAATAACACAGTAGCAAGCTACAGCACAAGCCTTTTCAATGACAATAACATGCCTTATTTTAGAAACATTTTAAAACGTATTAACCAATTTAGCAACAAATCATACTGACAAATTTTGAATTAAACGGAGGCCCATTGACTCTCAAGCGGAGTCGACTGGCACTAAGAAACAAATAACTGATAAAAGAAGATGCCTCTCAAAGACAGTTAGTCAACACGAAATTTTTATTGCAGCGACTTTCCGTCCAAATAAGAGCATACACCTCTACAATTTTTGCTCATGCCGTCCACGCTCCTTAGAGCAAGATCAGTAAAAATAAAATCAACTTTTAGTCCATTTCATAAATCTAATATTGTCATCGTTTTCTTTTGTTATATATTTAATTATTTCCAATGTTTTTCGTATCATGAACTTCTTTACAAGGTACTGTTGTACAGTTTAAATAAACAATCATTTGTGGTCCAGGACTGAATTAGTGCATTTTTCATTAATTCTTGCAGAAAAAAACTGCTTCGGTTTATGAACATGTCGTTAGACTAACCCCCTTGAGAAACGAATTATATTCGTAAGCCGCGGTTTCACTGTACTACATTGTTCTTAATATCAGAAGACACCACATACAAAATTATTCTTTATTGTGAAGGCGTTTTTCAAGGAACAAAAAGACTTCACTATTAGATAATTTACACTGGCAAAAACTTGATATGTTAAACATCTTTTCCAATAAAAATAATATATTGGCCACAAGACCGCAGTTTAGCTGAGATTAAATGATTCTTATATATAAGGTTTAAAAGAAAAGGGAAAATTTAATTTTCTCAGAATAAAACAAGCACAGAAATGGCCAATGATGTCAAATGACACTCTAAAACATTAAAATCGCATTTATTACGCATATTAAATGCTGCACAATTTCGTGATTGAGAGCGCAAAATATCCTTTGGTTAACAAAACTAAAGTCCGTACCACGCACGATACACTTGTTATTCAAAAGCACAGAAGCTCTATTAGTAATATAAGTAGCCTAAGAAAACTGATGGCGAGCAGTGCCATTTTGCCTTACGATAGCTGCAAAAGAAATGTTTTTGTGAAAAGTTGTTTCTTTAAATATCTCCAGTGTGGATTATTATTTTAAGATATACCTGCTAAGCCGAGGTTTTTCATGCAAGTATGATTTTCTAAATATACGGCCAACGATTTCTAGAGAAAGAATTCTTTCGTACTTGCTATCAGCAGTAACCCTTCTCCAAAGAATATTCTCCTGTATCCCATTGGAAGGAACTTTTCCACGTCTTTCGGGGCACGGTCAGTCTCAGATAAGGGTCCGCACGGAGGGACACGTGTCCCCCCAACCGTAAGGAACGATCAATTGTGGCGGAACGGCCCGGTCGACAATCAATGACAGCGCCCCCACTTCCGCTCGCCCGCCGCCGGTGGGGTCCGACGGAAGCGGCAGCAGACGAGATCGGGCCACGTAAGGGCTCGGAACACCAGGGCTCGCCCACCCCCTCCGGTGTGAGGAGACAGAGATGCTCCCCGCTGCAGTTGCTCTCGTCATTCTCTTCCACGTCGCTGATGGTCAGTGCCCGTTTCGCTCTTTTCTTTACTTCTTCTAGTTTTATTTATAGACTACTGGATAAAAAATAACTTTTGTTGTAGAAAACATAAAGGTATATTGTTCTTAAAAAAAACTTAGTCAACAGAAGATTTTGAACTTTGTAATAATAATAATAATAAATTTCCCTTAAAAACGAAAATTAAGAATATATTAATTTTTAAATTTACATTTTTTTTTTTTTTTTAAATTTTTATTTCTAACCTTAACTGTTGAAAGAAAATTAAAGATGTAGCATTCCGGGTAAAAGTATTTGCATCCTAAAAATAAATGTAATTATTAGAAACTGTTTCCGAAAAAAAAATGTCATTTTGGCAAAAATATAAAATAAATTTCTCTCTAAATTTCTCTTCTAAAGACTATTCTTGTTTAAGTATAGCTTAACATTAAAAAGCGTATTAAGGTAATTTATCATTCATTCCTGAACTTTGATGTTAAAAGAAAACGCATCTAGTTATATTTAATTCAATGTACGGCACTTAGAGTCGTTTAATTATCCCTCTTGAAGATCTTGAAAATGTCATGCTCGTATATGTAAAATTATCTTGTTACACGTAATTTTTTTTTTGTTACTTTTCAAAATGAAGATTCATTTTAACACTGTTTCATATTTGGGACAAAATATTATTATTAAATAAATGGGTAATATTTCTGCTGTCTTCATAATGTGAGGGACAATAATAAAATACACTGTATTGGAATGGAAAATATATAGCAGACGAATCAATGTTTTAAAAAAAGTACTAGAAGTTGTAACTTTCTGATTGCGAATTTATTTTTTTGGAGTTGTTAAATAAGTAAGAAAAATAGACTAGAAATAGTCTTAAGATTTGCTTTAAATTAAGTTTTAATACCAGGTTCTAGAAATTTCTCAGTCCCCGGTAAAGTCCATAATTTGCTTCATAAAATTCATTTAATTTAAAAAATCAGTCGTGTATTTTATTGAATATCTTTGAATACTTTATATTTGAGTAAAACTCATCACGAAAAATAAAAATATTAAAACTATAATATGTTAATATTGTGGTTAAGGGCCCATTTTTAAATGTTAAGAAAGTGTTAAATATATGATTAATAATTTAAGCGTTATCTATTGTAACAAATTTATATACAAACAAAACATGTCATTAAAAATACAAGTGATAAAACCATTGTGTTCAACAGACTTGTTAATGACTAAATTAAATAATTAAAATTGAAACTGACACATGTGACTATAGTTTAAAAGTTAATGCTTTATGTAACAAATTTATTCGAGAAGAATGGTTTCTAACTTGTTAAGATCGCTTGCTTGTGCTATCGCTTGATAGAATTTGAACGAATTACTACTTTTTGTCAGATTGTCACATGTATGTAATATTCGCTTAACAGTCATGGACTTAGACATGAAATTCTTAGTAATTTTTTATATGTTAAGGTAATTTCAAATGTCACTTTTCAATTGTTCTACACACTTTTGCTCTTAAGCAACGGATAAAATGTATGATTGAAATCATTTATATTTGCTTTTTAAAATAACTTTTTTTTTTCGATTCCAAAGAAGATAATTTTAGGATAGTATGAGAATAGTAATTTTTTAATTTATAGTGACAACAAAATTTAAAATTATTTTTCCGCCTTCTAAACAGAAGTGAAAACAATACATTATAAGAGAACTTATATACAATACATTATAATTAATACATTATACAATACATTATAAGAGAACTTAGAGTATAATTTATTTTCAAGTATTTACAGTTAATTCATTTATTTAAAGAAAAATGCTTTCTAAAGCTTATAAGTTAAATTCATGACTTTTAACAAATGCTTTTCTTTGAAATGCAATTTATATGAAAGATTTCTGATGAAACAAATAATTTACAAAAAGTATGTATGCACATTGTTTGATGACTGACATCCAAATTTTAACGCAATTATGCTTCAACATCTGAACATAATAGCGGAAATCTGAAGCTGTAAAATTTTTAAGCAGAATCATAAAATAAATATGACTGCAATTGCAATTTAACTCTACATATATAATTTATTTGCACTCAAAGTATTAGAAAGAAAAAAATAATGTAAAATATACGTAATACTAAAGCCAATTATATCATCATTATATTTTTCGGTTTATATTTTGATACTAAACACAACTTATAAAATACATGTGGTTAGTAAGATAAAAGCACTGACGTTAATTTAAGACTAATTTGTCAAAAACAAATGTTGATTTTATTGCTATTATTCACAATAAATATGAAATTTAAAATTTAAATGTATCAGCATTGAATCGGAAACTATATACATTAATTAGCAGTATAAAATACCAGCTTAGCGAATAAAGAGGCATACATAAAGTTGCAGCTTAATTTCTTAAGTATAAATATGTTCCATTTAATCATACAGTAGGATAAATGTAATTAGATAAAGGTAATTACAATGAAGATGCACCCATTTAAAACCATATAATAGGAAAGATAAACGCAATATCAAAAGTAAAAGTAAAACGTAATTTTAATTGTGATATAAAACTTAATTTTAATAATTATACAAAACGTAATTTATTTCAATTAATTATGAATTCTTTTCATTTTGGTTTACATTTTGGTCCAAATCTAATTACAAAGATGCATTCAAACTAAACCTCTTATTAGACACATGATATTTTTTATTCTTATTCTAAATATTGTATGTGAATATTGAAATGTAACTCTCAGTTCCAAATGGAAATTTATGTACATTAATAATAAATTCCAGAAATTACAGACTAGAAGATTAAAAAGCAGATAATGCGACATTTTATGTACCAAATAAAATAGGTTTGTGTATTAATGAAATTACAAATTATTAGCAGTTATATAAGTATGCTACTTAAATTAGTGTCTCGTAAAAAGCTGTATAACTTAATGAATAAATAAACACATTTTGCGAAGAAAGATATTGTTTTGAAATTCTTTCGGATTTCAGACTCATACTTTTTTATACAGCATAAAATGTATTTGTTGGTTGTTAACTGTTTTTGAAATCTTCGCACTAACTAAATGGATTATACGACAACTAATTCGAAGATGGTTCCTGTAGCCTTAATTGATCCTGAATTTTCTTCAATGTGGCCATAACGGTGATACCAGATTAAACAGGAAGTGTATAATTTTATAAAAGTCCGGAGATAATTACAAGGCTATGTAATTATCTCCTATAGGCTTTAGTTCATGCCATAACTAGTAATACACGCTTTTAATTAGGAAGTTATGCAACAAACTTTTAATAACTCCTGCAAAATTTATCAATTCACACATTCATCAATAAAATTATCAGTTAATTAGTTGAACAGATTAGTTAATTGGATGAAAATTTAATAATTTTTAGATTGAAGAGAATCAAAAATATTTATTCCAGCATTTACTTTGCTAAAGCATTGTCTAATAGTTAACTCCGTCACACATGTCTAATATTAAATTAACCTGGAAAACAATATCTAAACGCAGAAAAACATAGTCTTCTCTAAATACTAATAAATATTCAAGATTTTCTTATCAATAAACTTGAGACAAGACAGTCTTTTTCGATTTATATGTAATTAGAAATGTCTAGAACATTTTTTAATTTGTAAGTAGACAGATTCCCCTTCTCTTTTCCCCAGTGAGCAGATATAGCAAATAATTTCTTCCCTTATATTTCAAAATGTAAAATGATATTTCGAGTGACTGTCATTATCACCCCTTGGCTATTAGTTCAAAATTAAGAAACAAAATTTACAGACAAGTAATCTGATAAGCTCACTTGCCGTCAGTTACTTTCAATTTAATTTTAATTTATTGCGGATTCTACACATTTATTATATTTAAATATATAATACGTCCTGCGTATTCCCCTTTTTAAGATTTCCTCTAATTATTTTAATTAAAATATAATAGTAAGCTGGCACTGGCTTCCTATCCTGATTTCTGGTATTCGATACCCGCCCGTATCTGGATATATCAGTCTAACTCAATCCATGGCCCAATAGCGGTCGAACGGTAAAGTTGCTGAACACTGGTAGTTCGGTCCGAATTTCGAATCCTACCGAATAAGCTAGCTGTATGGGCGTTTTCATAGTTTCCTAGTGTGTAACGTGTATTCGAACTTATCTCCCTTAGAAAGTATTCCTCGAAGCCAGCAATTTCTCATTAGACAGAGAGTCCTCGAGTGTTTTCTTATGACTAAATAAACCAAACCATTCAGTATGTAATCCAAAAGCTGTATCTATGAGGAGCAGTGGCAGTTTGAGCAGACCACTACCAGATATGTGGATTCTGAAGAAGTAACTCTCCTTTTATTTAAGTTTTTCTCCAGTATTTCAGATACTTTCAATATGTGTAAAATGCTCACCTTTTCAAGTATAATTAGTTTCATTAAAACTTATGATTAACTTGTATGATTAAAAGTAACTAGCTGTCTAATTGCGTTATTTTAACTTATCCAGTTGCTGAATGAGAAATGAATTACTCCAATTATTGATGATTTATCTTCCATTCAATTAAAGAGAAACTAACTAAGAGATAACTAAAAGAAGAGCTAAAACTTTGCCTTTTAAAATACAACTAAAAATTCACGTATACCTACTTGCAGAGTTTGGGAACTCCAAAATTTACAGCAAGAAAAGATACAACCTAGCTTTGCGTATTAACTAGGCTCCGATAATGGGAATCTTAACTCTACACCCTGGCAATTATAAACTTCTCTTACTAACCCACAGATCAGCGAGGTGGCAAGCTCAGCGGGGTGGCAGCGAGGTTCAATCTTAGGGCAAACAGGTATACTGGGTGGCTGCAACAATATGCTCTTTAATCTTCAAATACACGCAATATTTAAACTGAAAATAATTTGCATTCTGGTGAACGTTGAGGGAAGAACTAGAAAGTAAGGAAAGAATTAAAAGAGTAATATGCTAGTTAAAATATACCTAAAAAAATTAAGAAACAAAGAAACGCCCTCAATTTCAAGTGGTAATACATGTTTCAGGAGTACATGTTTCAGCAGTTTATTTTAAAATTGAATCTGGATCGAAATCCACATTTTCTTCTTATAGTCTATTATTTCTCTGACTTAACCGTTACAAGGTGTGTAAAATGTTAACGTATAATGATATTTAAGACAAAAATCAAATTTTTTAAGGAATGAATGAAAATGAAGTAACCTTCAATTTCGTTAATTCTCCATTTTAAATAAGAGGAGAAATAATGTAAACATATTATTATAAACAGGCCCACAAACGTATTCTTCTGCTGGATTTTTGACAAAAGTAACTTTTTATTTTGCTTCGGACTTTTAAAACTATTAAAGAATTGAGTCTCTAGTAACCTTGAAGCTGAGTTCACTACTGAACTGAGCTCACTACTGCGTCTTAACATTTTGCGCTTGGAATATGACACTATGATTATTCAGCTTTTATGCATCTATAAAAATAGTAATCGTGAACATGGGGCTACGCATGGGGAAAACCACGAAAATGCCCATGCAGCCAGCCCCTTCACGGGATTCGAACCGAATTACGAGTGTTCAGTGACTTTACCTCTCGGTCGCTGGTGGGCCTCAGTGCGTACTAGAAATCAAGAGAAAGGAGTAATATATTAGAAAGACAGAAATGTACATTATTGGTTCGTATTAATTTTACTTCGGAAGTTACCATGATCAGTATAATATTCCCATCATATCGTTATAGTTTTATGATTAATGTTAGGAATGTAAGTTCATCAAGTTATTAAAGGGTGATTATGCAATTCGGGTGACATTCAAAGATAGGAAGTACATTCTACCGAAAATGAATGACACTGTTAAGACATATTTGGGAGAAAGCAAAATTCTATGTACTTGATCTTTCGGCTTCTTAACTTTTTTAATTTGATTTAGCTAAATGTCTCACATTAAAAGCTCGCAAAAGACTTCATAGTGTAAAAATAAATTATCCTCGTCAATCACTGACGTCACTAAGCAAATATGAAAACCTCGCAGGTCAAAGTAATTAAAAATGATTTCATCGAGTGAGACATTAATAATTGTTAAATCTCAAGAATGTACTGCATATTATAAATGACATTGTCTACCTTTGCATGTCTTACAAGCAGGGGGATTAAGACACCCATTGACCTTGTGCACAATGTTCTTACAGAGGCCCCCAAAACACACTTCCTTTTCTCATGATAACAAAAAATAGTATTACGAGTAATTATAGTATTATTTATGGGGTACCTAAAATATGGGTTCCTGGGGTCCAATCCTTATTGTCTAGGCAGTAAACAGATCGTAATTTCATTCGTATTTTATTGATTTCTGTTTTTCTAAGAGAGGATGTTTCAACTAATTGGTTGTATTTCTAAAAGGAAACAAATGGTTGTATTTCATAGTAACTGACACTGTATGCATTGTAGAAAGTAAAATAAGCCTTTTATAAACTCAAAAGGCTATGGGAAATTGGAAGTAAATTGTGAATCAAAAAGTATCATTTAAATTTAAAAAAGGAAAATCCTTGATATAGACAATTAAAACTCAATATAAATCCATAATTAACATTTAAAGTGTAAGAAATTCATGTAGTTGCAGATTAAACAGCAAAATTATAAAACTGTAAAGAAGTGTGAAATAGTGCATCTGATATCGTTTACAATCAATAAAGGCAAAAATATTTTTAGACCATATTTGTGACCATATTTGCGTATTAACTAGGCTCCGATATTGGGAATCTGACAATTATAAACTTCTCTTACTAATCCACAGATCAGCGAGGTGGCAAGCTCTTTATCTTAGGCCAAACAGGTATACTGGGTGGCTGCAACAATATGCTCTTTAATCTTCAAATACACGCAATACTTAAACTGAAAATAAGTTGCATTCTGGTGAACGTTGAGGAAAGAACTAGAAAGTAAGGAAAGAATTAAAAAAGTAACATGCTAGTTAAAATATACCTAAAAAAATTAAGAAACAAAGAAACGCCCTCAATTTCAAGTGGTAATACATGTTTCAGGAGTACATGTTTCAGCAGTTTATTTTAAAATTGAATCTGGATCGAAATCCACATTTTTTTCTTATATTCTATTATTTCTCTTACTTAAACCGTTACAAGGTGTGTAAAATGTTAAAGTATAATGATCTGATGATCGAAATTGTTGAGGTATTGTACACGCATATTTCATTTTTAGCGTGTTTAGACTGCCATTAATAACAGTATTAAATGAAAAAATAATTATTTATATATTATGGCAAAATATTAATTAATTTAATTTAGTGTCATAGAACATAATTAATTTATTTGGCGTTAAAAGTAACATAATGGGAAAAAATCTAGATTGCGTTAGAAATTACTTATTTGTAGAATATTCTGAGTAATCTTTCAATATTCTAAGACTTAAAATGTACAATGTACATGGGTAGCTTTTTTTTTAAAGAAATGCTACTACTGCTACTACTACTACTACTACTAACAATAAATAATAATAATAAAAATGTTCTAAAACATAAAATCCATTCGTCTTTCAGTATAAGCTTGCTCACTTCATATTGAACTAATCCAAATTTCATTCTTTCTAAAAAATGTTAGAATTCTCATATATAATATCTTTTCAAATTTTCATGCTTGAAACTGAATATGCTACCAATCGTAATCAAATTTTCTATATTTTGATTAAAATGAAACGAAAATGAGGGATGATTTTCACCATGTACTGAATTTCTAGTTAAAATTTTACACCCACACAAAGAATGGAATACTAATTCGCTAGAGTAAATCTAAAGGGAATCTACAAAATGAATACCAAAATTTCTATCTGAAAAAACGAATAGGAATAACTTGTTACTAATTCTCATTCATTTGGGATATTTTGAAAAAAATTTCTATTTTACTGTCTTGCTGTCTGTAGCACACTTGAATAGAACGAGAATCTTGAAGAGAGACATGACAAAGAAGACTCAGATGTCCGACGTCTCACATTGACATGTCTGAGTTTTTTGAAGAAAAGAACCTTCTAAGCTATATTTTGATGTCGTTGTTTAAGAGTTAGGTGAACATTTAAGAGCACGAAATAAAAATGCATATGATTCAAAACAACAGAATTAATGGTTTGAGTTCTTTCACATCGAAATTCGTTAGAGTTAGGCTTTTAATATATTTTTGTATTTATATTACGTTACCTTAATGTCAATATATATATATATATATATATATATATATATATATACCAGGCAATTAAATGTCTATTCCAGATAGTTTTAGAGCATGGCATCACTTCAAAGTTTTCAATTTTAATCATCATTCAACATTTTCATTCTAATCATCTGTAGATCTTATTTCTGCTGCCCGATCGTCAGTCTAATTTCTGGAATAATATTTAATAATTAACAACACAAGAAATTGAATGGAACTTTAAAATAAACTTCATTTAATTTCCAGGTTCTACTTTAAGATATTGAGGTGATTGTCAAAAACTTACGTTTCAAAATTGAGTTATCACATTAAATCTAAAAAAATATCTAATTACATCCATGTCTAGGTTTATATAAGCACGTAAAAATGCCCAAAAAGTAAACAAAATAGAGAATATTTTAACCCAGTGATTTACAAAGAATAGATCGTTAATCTAAATCGGATCGTAAATCGGAGATAAATTTTAATACGTCACGGGAAATTTAGAAATATGCTTTTTTATTACAGTTATATGTATTTATATATCTATAATCAATATAATTAATATATAGTTATAAATGCAATGTTATAGTTAATGTGTTTATTTACTATTACTTTATTATTTATTATTAAGATTTTCTTTCTATAAGAAAATTCTGCTTCTTAATTTATATTTTTTAAGAATAATTCATTATATGCATTTGGGTTGAGAGGCTAAGTAGACTTGCTAGCAGTGTCTTAATCTATATAAGCAGGCTAATTTTCATTAGAGCAATGAAGATTTCCTGTTGCAAATATTTTTAGCAAATTGCTTCACGACACTTAAAAAACGGTCCTCTTTTTTTTTTTGGCATGAAACATTTTGCATTTGTAGTAAAACATTTTGCTATATAAGAATCCAGTATTTGTTTCGTTAGAACCTTTTATTTTACATGAAATCGAAATAAAATCTGTTGTCCACCAGTTATTCTGCAAGCACCATAAATAATTTTACCCCATATAACAGATTACGATATCTTTTCCGTAAAAGTGTTTCATAAAGAAGTTTCTAAATAATCATTGATTCATACAATTTTGAGTGCATCTTGTGACACATTTAAATGTGCCTTAACACTAATGGTGTTGTGAAAACACCATTAGTGTTATGCCACCATTAGTGCTATACCCTTTGTCCTATGCATCACCAAGCAATCGCATTACTCTCTCGTACAATCATGTAATTGGTACATTATATGCACATCATTTGTTTCTTTTTCTTCATCAAGAAAGCGGTTTCAGTGCATAATTATATTGACGTTTCTTTGTTGAAATATTCTCCTAATTAGAATTAATCCAACCGAGTTTTGTTGTTTGATCAAAATGGAAAGAATCTACATCACATGAATTAAATTCGTGAATATTGTCCAGTAAAACTATTTAGAAATTCATTGATATAGATACTAAAAATGTTTTGAAAAATCTATCCTAAATAATGAATGTAACGACACGACTTCTTTCTATTTTTGCATTTTTTATAAATTTTATTATAAACATTTTTGCACAAATAAGTTATTTCACTTTATTAGTATCTAATGAATGATTTATGGAAAACCTATATTTATGCATCATAATTAAGCGCCCTTATGTTTTTTTTACATTAAGTGCATTATTGTATGCTATCAAACTCAAATCTTATTTATCTATATTAAAAAAGTTACCTAATTAATATTTCGATACAGTATATTCGAATCCCTATGTAATAATTAAGAGAATATATGGTACTTAGAGGCACGGTGGCGCAATGGCTAGCGCGTCTCACAACAGCAGCCTAGGTCTGGGGTTTGATACCCGGCCTGGGCAGGGTTGATTCAGACCTTCCTCCTTGAGTGGGTCGATAAAATGAGTACCAAGTTCGCTTGAGAATAAAACACCGGGGCTTACCACTTGTCCAGGCTAAGATGTACAAGTACCCCGGAGCCCACGGTCTAGAAAGCAGATATCAGGGCGCACTGCCGGTCGTGGCTCTCTAAGGGCTGTTTGCGCCGCAGAATTTAGTTTAGTTTACTTTAGTTTATATGTGGTTTACTTAGTTTATATTAGTTACTTTATTTTACTTTATATGAGGCTTTACGTTACAGCAGAGTATTGTGTTTCTTAACTTTTAACATTTAGTTGAACAGATAAGTCTGTTTGCCTCAGATGATTTTGTTTGTCTTGTGAGACATTTTCACAGTAATTAATTTGAAATTTTTAATTAGTTTGAATTCAATAATTCTAGCTCTCCGTTTGTTCACTTCATCGTATCAAGAAACGGCATCTGATTCGTTCCTGATTATGAAAGTTTGAGGTTCTAGAGACAGATTTTACGCAAGCGTCCCGCTATTGAATTTCCTTATTTTTATGACAGAAAATAATGTGAGCTCAGGAGTTCAATCAGGAGAGCCAAAGAATACCTTAAAGTTATTTGCGAATAAAATACACTTAAAATTAAGTTTTAAAATTTAATATTACTTTGACTTAATGTTTAATAATTGATATTATTTCATTAAATTTTACTTGTAAATATGATCTAAGGAATGGAAGGGTTTAGATAAGCAAGTAAATTATTTGTATTTTTAAAAGAGTAAGCAAGTAAATTTTTTAAAAGAGTAAATTAAAAGTAAAGTAAATTTTCTAAATTCTGTATTGTAAAATATGTGATTAATTCAGGGCCGAAAAAATAAGTACTTTTGATTACCCTACAACTATATTTATTACGGTTAATGAAAGTCTTCATTTGACATAATTTTCTGATCAAAATACTTTTTTTGAGGATAATAATAAGAAATTTCTGGAAAGGTGTTTTTTTCTAATACCTCATGAGACAAGTTACTAAATTATGCTAATAACTAAAAGCTAGTATGATATGCTTTAACAAAGCTTTACTTTTTAATCAGTATATCAAACAGAGAGGAACTCAAGTTATCTTTATCGTTTTAAACTTCTTTCTTAGTCCTGTGAAAGAAAGCTTGCCCTTTCACGTATTTAAGGGACTCCAATTATTAATTTAAGGATTAATTTAGAAACATATATTGTTTTGTTAATTTAATGACATTATTACTGCGCATATATAAAATAATAATACCTTCATTTAATTTCAAACGAATAATAATAATTTTTTATTTATTTCATGCAGATAAACAATAAATTCTTTGCTTAATCAGAAAAATTGGAAAAGTTTATGAGTTAAGTATTACATCCCATTCGAATAAAACTTAATTTAAGTTCTGTATCTTAGGTGAAATTAAAAAAATATCACTTAATTAAATAAATGAAAATTAGTTTATTATTTCCTTTGTTGAAAAAAAATGGGTTTTGAAACTTTCATTAACAAAGATGAGGTGAAAAGTACTTTTTTAACGTAATCTTTATTGAAATAGCTCATTGTTTATTCTGTACAATATTTTAGGAGGTAAAATACAGACTTTCCGAAAATAAATAAGGGACTTAACGAAGTCTCTGAGAAGTATGTATTATGCGAAATGAATTCAAAGTAATTTAATTGAGTCACTCAAAAGGATTATGGATTATACACAAGTGGCTTTATTGTGCTCACGATGCTAAACATTCAATGAACGGATGAGTTGACAGATGTGGATTTGTTTTATGACCTCTAAGGAGTCTTTATTTTACCCTTCTAGATTCATTTCTCTGATGTTTATCAAAATAAGGTTTTACGGTGAAATAATTTGTAAATCTTGTCCACCTCAGAAAAAGAAATCTATAAAGCGCTAGATTTTCTTTTAGAGATGATCTGAAACTTAATATAGCTCTGACATCTATCGGGAAGTTAATGGTGCACATAAGCAAAATTACTAATTTTTTACCATAATAGTTTTGTATGAATTAAAGAAACGTACTTCATCTGATTTTAATATAATATATACTCATGAAATCCGAACATCTGTTCATGCTCGAAAAGCCTGAATAATATATACCCCATCGCTTGCGTTACGACAACTGCGTATTTTCTTTATAAACGTAAACAACCCAATTATCAGAAATTAAAAAAACCCACTCAGTTTGGATATTTGGAGTTCTACTGTACTGATAATAAGTAAAGATCCACATCATCGCAGGTCTGTAACCCAGATAAAATCCGGCCAAATTTCTGTTGATAAATGATACAACACACTTTGGCCAGTCTTTGACTCTTTCAGTAACAAAGCTCAGTAATCTGTTTACTTTCTTTTAAACCACTCCACTCTGATTGCTCATTTGTATTTATTATTTACTGCAATTTTCGTATCCCTCGTAAATCTTTATAGATCTTTCTATATATGAAATTTCACATTTAATGCATATCAACTGTGTAGGGCTGGAAAAAAAAAGCAGATTCTTAGAGGAGTTTGATATTGAATTTATCTTTTAGTCATTTTATAAAATTCAAAACTTACCTGAAGAATAATATTCAAATTTATTCTATGATTAATAATTTACTATCAGATATTGTAATATCATACATGAATACTAATTAACAACACAAAGAAAAATAATTTAAGCAAATAAATTATGTCATCAATATTCAAAATGCTGATTCCACCAGCGACCGAGCTGTAAAAGCCTCTGAGTAGTTCAGCTCGTGTTTCAAGTCGCGGCGATTGAGCTGCTTTCATGGGCATTTTCATGATTTTCCTCGTGAGTAAAGGGATGCATCTGCTAATCACACAGTTTGCGTCTGGGTGTCTTCGTCTAGGTTTTATTGCATTTTTAGAACTATTACTTTAGAAATGCAGTTTGTAATTAAGAGAAGCGGGATTTGTTCTGAATTTCGTTTCTGTTGCAGATTTAGAGAGGCCAAACATAGCACTGGAGCTTTCTGGCAAAGCAAATATAAAATTAAAGATTGCGATATTTACTACGGTAAAATATTCGAGGCGTATCTGCCTATCTATTTCCGGAGAGATGTCTTCATGAAAAAAACTCTATTGAAAACTACTTATATTACACGTGGATAAAACAATAAAATCGAGTAAAATAAATTATTCGATGTTGATGACACATGTATTTCTTACAAAATCATTTCCATTTTCTTGCAAAAGACTTCAAATGTAATATTTATTTTATTCAAATGAAATATTGTTCGGGTCTGAATATAAAATTACGCCTTTTTCTTGTGAGGTTCTAAAAATTCATATCAATAGTATGAACGCAGCCAAACCTTAGAAAGAATATCAAGATTGTTTAGGATGTATTCCTAACGTTTATAATAAAAGATTCTTTGTTTCACCTCATCGTGTGTGTATTTAAATCTTTCAATTATTTTCCTTCTAAACCTGATTTGACATATATATGAAACTGTGTTTTAGGATATATTCCTAACGTTTATAATAAAAGATTCTTTGTTTCACCTCATCGTGTGTGTATTTAAATCTTTCAATTATTTTCCTTCTAAACCTGATTTGACATATATATGAAACTGTGTTATATGAAACCCCTTTTTATCAACGAAAATGCCTTCAGGTACACTGCAAAAAAAAAAGACAGTTCTATATCTCCTGCTCTACTGGGCCGATTGACGAAATTCAACTTGCATTTTTCATGTAGCGAAAGCGCGACTTAGGATATATATCAGATTTATACATAGCATCATTCTAACATAGGTATTTTGACACAAAATCGGACTTTTTCTGTAATGACGAGCCCATTTTTTCCATATTTCGATTCTACGACTGAAATTATGCCTAAATATTTAATTTTGTAAAATTTGCTGCGAAATTTACGGAGAAATTCAAAAATTTATCTTGGCGTATTGTTTTCAGTTTTCGCCAAGAATAATTTACTTGGCGAACTTCTTAATTTATAACAACCAATTTTCCTTTCCTTTTTTTCTTTGTGCATCGGTCATACTTTCAAATAATTTTAACAAAGTGTGTATTATCATTTGGCGTTATTATTATCGCTCAAAAAAATAAAAAGATGCCAAATTTCAAAGCCCTCCAATGTGTAAATTCATGGCTATCTTAGAAAATTTTATATAGAAAACTCTAATTTTTTTACAGATCCTAGAAATACATCTACTTTAAGATGATGTTAAAAGTTCTATAGTTTATAATACAAAACCTTTTTCGAAAATTTTTGTAAAAATATTTAAAAATACGAATTTAAAAAGTAAATCATAAAAAATGGGCGAATTACATTTGGATTAAACCTAAATTTTGAATTCTGGAAGAAGGAATCAAGTATGGTTAATAAAAAAAGAGATATTAATTAATATATATCAAATTCAATTAACAATGAAAATCTAAAATTTTGAGAGCTAATTTTTTAAAAACTACTCGTGCGATTTTTACGATGCATAACTACATGTTACAGCAGTCTCAGGTAGAAAATTGCAACGCACTGAGTTATGAGTTTTATTTTTGAGTTATGAGAGATACATACATACGTACATACTTCACGGGAAAAAATATCTTCCGAATCCATTTTAAAGTCACTTTATAATCCGTTTTGGGAAAAAAGACCTTTATTTTGTCCGTACATACAGATGTCATGCAGAACAACGCTCAAATGGATTCAAGAGCAGTCAAAAGGGATATTTTCTTTGAAATATGATAGCTGAAAATTTTCGTTATTACAATAGTTCCTTTACATACAAAGAAGTAAAAAGGTAATAATACTAAATAAATTTTCTTTTCTTTTTTTTTTTTTTTTTTTTTTTCTTTTTACTCAAAGGATTCCTGAAATGTTAAATTAAAAAAAACTTGAGAGATAGGAGAATATTTAAATTTTCTGGTTGGTATTGAGAAAATTTCCGATTCATTGCGTCTCTAAACAAAATGTCACTTACTGAAACTGGACGCAATCCTTTAAAGAACTTTGTTCACTTACATATTTGACTTTTCCCAATGCAGCTAAGGAAGGTATATGCGTAGTCTCACATAGTAACTAAGGAAATTATCTACGTAGTCTAACACAACTACAGCCTATTATGACTTTATAAAGTCCGCCTTCTTAACATGCCTTCGTGGTGTAGTGGTCAGCACGCTCGACGCGTATTCGAGAGGTCCGTAGATCGAGTCTTGGCGAGGGCATTGCTCATTTTTCATGTTCCCTGCTTCGAAATAACCTAATCTCTCTACAACGTAATCGCTCGTGTTTCCTTTATTATTGAATTGGATACTTCTGGGGTGAGTGATGGAATTCGGGAAAAGGAGAATTAAAATGGCTGTCCAATTTAAACATTTAACTCAATAATATATAGCCCTTCCACTAGGATCCTCAGACATGCTTAAAAGTATTTAATTAGTTAAAAAGCTAATTAGAGGATTTTTAATCCAAAGGAAATTGAGTCCCGAAGGACTATTACTTTCGTTTTGGCATTCATTTTTCAAACTGTTGCCACAAAGTGTTAGAGTCCTGCATTATATTTGAAGAAATTAAATAACGAAAAATCTGCATAAATGTATGTTTATTTCTCGCATTGTGGTAAAACAACGGTATCTAGAGCAATCCAATTTTGAATGACGTAATCCTACTTCGAATATGAGCATCTGAAACCAAGTTTGAAATTTGGAATTTGTTTTATTATCGATTTCATATTTTGTAAAACTTTAACGAATTTTTGAGTAACAAACTCAACGATTTAAAAGCGAGCAATGGCAACACTCTACGCGAGGAAAAAAAAAAAAAACTTTTTATCTCCAGCGCGTCGAACTGTGTAACGGAAATTCTAAAGAGAGGCTCATTTTAAAATTATTTTGCGATATTGCTATTGAACTAAATTTTATGGTTTAAGTGCAAAGAAAAATAATTATTAAGAATATTTAATAAATAAAGGTAACACACAAAATGTTAAAAAAACGCTCCCTTTGGACGTAATTTAAAATTTTAAACATTTCAGATTTTTTTTTTTTTTTAAATATTTTTTTATAATTTTTTTCGTAAGCATTGCTTTAAAATGGGTAATTTACCGTATTGCACCGATTATAAAAATGTGCTTCTTCTTCTTAAAATGACCTTCGAAGCTTATGCCCATTATGCAAACGCAACCTAATATTTGAAGAATAAGATATTCGTGTGCTTTCGTACCTTGATTTTCAGAAAAGATTTTAAATAAAACAATATTCTCCAGTGTGATCTCCTTACAAATTTTTTTTTTTTTAATTTTTGTGTTTAATGTACAAAGAAAAATACATTTCATAGTACGTACGTGTATCTAATTTTTGACAATGAGAAAAACTGCAAAATTTGTTTTAGATGACATGTCTAAAAATAATTATTTAAGAAAAAAGTACTAAGGCTAGTTATATCTACAGCAAAAACATATGATCCTTATATGTAAAACAATCTTATTTCCGAACTATTAAGGCATTATAGTAATCCTATCAGAAATATCTGCTTATATATAGAAGTAAGTTGACGGCTAATGTTACTGTTATTTCAATATACTGGAAAATATGCTTTTCAAATTTGATAGAAATTATGATAATCGTTCAGTTTAGTATGTATTATAGTAGTTTGAAATTTTCAGCAGAAATATTTACACAGGGAATATCAAAGCCATGGACTTTTCATTTCCCTTGAAATTATTACATTGCCGATCAATATTTAATTTTAATTTTCCTTCGATACTTTGTCATCACTGCCTTTTTTTTTATCTCAACCTATAAAAGAAAGGACAAAGAAAAGAAAAATCCTTTAACCTCACAAACCTTATTTTTTAAGCACCATCAAATCAACAGCAACTGCTCGAAGGACATTTTTTTTTTAATTTCAATCCACAAAAGACACTCTAAAAAAATCATTCGAACCTCTACCAAATTCACGTCTCGAGCGTGATTGATCATCTCTTCCTTGAACAACCCGCAACTTTAAAACCGAAAAGAGAGGAAGAAAAGCAAAACAAGGGAAAAGAACCACAACCACCACTCCTACATTTTTTCCCACTTCTTTCCATCTTTAAAAGGGAGAAATAGATAGACTGGAAAGTGCGAAATATTCTCATGCGGTAGCGAAGAAAGACATTTAAAAAGTGAGCGGACGGTCGGACGGACTCTAACAACTAAGTGTTTTGCACCGGCGTAACGTCACGGAAAGGGCTTAAGGGGCGTGGCCGTGGTTTTAGAGACAAAAGAGTCAGAGCGCTGCCGTTAAATTATGGATGCGGAGAGAGTCCTTTTCGATGAATTTCTTCGGCACGAAAGCCACGTCCACCTTTCCTCTGCCTTAATGTTCAGCCAGCACGACATGAAGGAAACTCGAAAAAGACATCATCGAGGCGCTGACATAGAAAAACGGGCAATGTTTTGCATGGGACTTCATTTAAAACAATATTCACAAAAGGTCGCCAGGATAAGCAAGAAGCGCTTCGAACACAGTGGCTTATGTCAGAAATGTTTCTAGACCAGCGGTCGTCAACCCTTAGAACTTCACGGGCCACTACACATATAATTTTATATTTGGTGGACCACTAATATGAATTAAAATAAACATTAAATCAGACCTTGAAAACAACGTATTAATGTGCAAAAACAATATTCAACTTTCCAATACATGTAATTCTAATTTTCATATGTTAATATAATTTTTGAAATATTTTGTGTTCAGCAGCATGCCTTTATGGAAATTCAGGCTACGCTCCTGATTATGAGTAACAATTGAAATACTATTAACATCTCACTGAAACACATATTTCGTTCACATTGAAAAATTATATGAAAACTACAAAATCTTACATTCTTGTACAGTAAGCTTCACATTTCTCTATCACCGAAAAGGAACTTCACGAAAAGCAAGAACAAACCGGTAAACGCAAAGCAATATCAATAAACTAAACGTGTTATGCTGCCAATTTTTAATTATTGTAAACATAATAATCATCGCTTACTCAGCAATGGCGCCATCGATCAACAGTTAGGCAAAACAAAAACGGAAGCTTCCAGTGATGCAATTATAAACAAGAATGGAAATGGGTCTCATAAAATCCATCAGGTTGCCTATTGACAGGGAGAAAAACTGTATTATTAACGACTACAATAGCATATGTTTGTAATTCAAAAGGAAAGAGAATTCCAGTTCGCGCTATTATTGGTAACAGCAGCATATCCATGGATGCCAACTCTCCCTTTCAAATGTCGCTAGATACACCTGCAAAAGTAGCTGAAAGGTCTCTAAATTCAGAAGGAATTTCTCTAAAAGTAATAGCTAAAATTTAAAAAAAACGTATAATCCACATTCCATAATAGGTTTTCTACTCGTCATTTTTTAAACTGAATTTTCATAAGTATAAATAATGAACCAATTTTTCTGAGAACCATCAAAAGGTTTCACGGACCACCGGTTGGCGACCGCTGTTCTAGACGGTGCTCTTAAGCTGGACAATTTTCAATAACATAAGCATGTATTGCCAAACTGGCTTTTATGAAGAAAGAATCAAAAAGACACGAATGGTTCTTTTGAATTACATTGCTGTCAAATGTAAAATTTAAGAAATTAAAGGTGTTATTCTCAAATATCCTTGTGACGCAGTCGGCAGGACATCCCAAAACTTCGTGTTCCATTCCGTTCAAGAACCCACATTTTTCAAACAACACTCACACTTGAAATCTGCTGTGTGAATTTATCTGGCATTTTTAAAATCGATTTGCATTTGTGAAAATTTTTTTAGATATTTGGAATAATGTCCATTCTTAAAAGCAAATCAATAATACTCGACTACCTGCTTAATCGCCTCTTCAACTCACTTGTACCTTTCGAAATATTTTTATGAAGACACGTTGAAATCGATACCTGCTTTTCAAGCCATGGGCATTAACAATGGGATTTTAAATCAAAACTGTGAAGCAGAAATTAAAATAAATTTAATGCAATTGTTTACATATATATCTATATAACTTCTTAACTGTAACCTTTGGCTCCTTGAGATTATACTAATATCCTAGTAAAAGACATATATTGGAAGACCCATGATTTTACATATACTCACACAATGTATTATTAGCTCAAAGGGACAATTTTCCCAGAAGGACTTATTAATTTCGCTTTGGCATTTTGTTTTGATTCACTACAAGCGTTCTTTTACTTTTCAAATTGTTGCCACAAAATATTATCGCCCTGTATTATATTTAAATAAATTAAATAATGAAGAATCTACATAAATGTGTGTATGTTTCTCGCATTATGACCTAGAGCCATCAAATTTTGAATAACGTAATCTTTCACCGAATATGGGCATCTGGTAGCCCTAATTTGCAATTAATAATTTGTTTTATTTTCGATTTAATATTTTGTAAAACTTTAACGAATTTTTGATTAAAAAACTTAAGGATTTCAAAGCAAGCAATGGCAACATTGTACAGAAAAAACATTTTTATCACCAGCTCGCGAGACTGCGTATCGGAAATTTTAAAGATATGCTCACTTAAAAATTATTTTGCGATATTGCTGTTGAACTGAATTTTATGGTTTAAATGCGAAGAACATGATATTTAATAAATAAAAGTAACACACAGAAAGTTAAAGAAACGACCATTTGGACGTAATGTAAAATCTGAAATCTTTCATTTTTTTTAATCACATTATTTTTGTATTTTAATAATTTTTATACTTTTAGCTTTTAAGTTCATTTGATTATCAAAATTCAATTTGAGATATTTTTATGTATTTTATTTTGTACCTTTCAGTGTACAAAATGCATAAAATTAATAAACAGTGAAAATTACCGCCTCTAAAATGACGGAAAAGTTTTTCTTCTAGTTAATATAATAACAAAGTATCCATAAAATCATCTTTCCTTCAAAAGTCTTTTGATCCACTCGGATGACAAAAAATTATATTTTTTCAATTTAAATTCCTGTTTGATTTAGAATTCTGAAAATACATCATTATTAGTAACTACTAATAAAAAGTAAAGAAAATACGATTCCTTAAAAATCGTCGATTTTTGTAAAGAGTCTATGGAAGTTTGTATTTTTATTTTTATTGTAAGTAAATATGTGTAAAACAGTAAAAAATCACATTGGTGGAAGGACATAAAAACTAAATGCACCAAATTAAATAAAAGTGTAATAGCCAGAAAAATGTGTTTTAATTTGATTTTTTATGTTATTAGGTGCAAGTAGAAATTCGAGGGACACCGGAAATTCATCATTGGTCGTCGCACTAAATATCTCCGTAATTTTAGGCTATTAACGTTTTTTGAGAGTCTAATATTATGCCAGTATTTATACAAATCGGCATTCTTTACATATATATGCTGCATGGGTCTACTGCTTTTAATGGTTTCGTTTGCTTCTCTTTAATGAATTCATTGCGAAAAGCTCTCTGACATACAATCATACTACGCATACGTATTACAAAGATGCGAATGTGTACAGAATTATTGCAACATATGTCTAAATATCAGTTTTGTAAAATATGTTTTAAAATTTACATTAATGCTCAGTTTCACGTCGAAAGCATTTTTACTTGGCCAATAATCAGCTTACATTAATCCTTGTTTCCCATGTTTTGCTGAGCATATGCTAAAATATATCAACTGGAATCTCTTTAATGACTTAAGAATTCTCCATTATAGTACCTGTATTCCAATAATTGGATAAAATACTGATAATTTTATTTTAATCGGTAATATATATTAATTGTTAATTATATATATTTTGTAAAATTCCTGCCTTTAAGTTTCAGCTAAAAATTAGAAACCTTAAGAACAGGTAAGCGAATAATCTCTTAGTTGAGAGAGATACAAATGTAAACATACGAAGGGTTAATTACCCTTTGTTATTCAAAAAACAAATTAACAATTGACTCCTTCTTGGAGTTTACAATAAAGCCTCCCCTTGGGCTTTAACTCAGGAATGCTAAGAAATAAAACTTAACTAAACTAGAAAGATATAACCGAAGCTATCAAGATTCTAACAGAGTTGGCTCCTTTACGCTAACTAAACGGCGAAGCTATCAAAGGTCGTAAGTACGCACGAACGCAATAATAGCTTAAAAGAGAGTAGCCTAAAAGGCGGAACACACGCTACTCAGAATATCTCTGGCTCTCTAACGAAGTCAGTAGAACTTCAACTTTAAATACTGGTTCTTCCTCCATTTGTATTTAACCGCGCTTCTAAAAACACGTTCTGGTAAGGAAATTGTAAGCGGAAATTAAGAGGTGACAGGAAAGTGGC
Organism: Stegodyphus dumicola; assembly: GCF_044657685.1. Lineage (NCBI taxonomy): Eukaryota > Metazoa > Arthropoda > Arachnida > Araneae > Eresidae > Stegodyphus > Stegodyphus dumicola. Next base: position 183,375,726 of record NC_140768.1, read on the forward strand.
TTAAACTAAACATAAAATTATAAACTTAGGATGGACCTTACAGTTTCTTGCAATAAATATTACTGAGTTATAGTAAAATAGTAAGAATGATATTTGAATGTAAAATCTGAGGCACTCAAAAATAAATAAATAAATACATATAATCTGAAAGCTTTCAGATTTTATATTACGCTCAGACGATCTTTCTTTCTTTTATATATATATATATTTATTTATTTTTTTTTTCATTTACAGACACATACCAGTTTCAATAGCATTTGGGTAACGACACGTTGGTTTAAAAATATTTAAAAGCAGAACACCTTTAGAATTTCTGATGGACAATCTCGCACGCGGAGACAAAAATGTTTTATTCCTTACAGTGTTACCTCTACTCTATTTAAAATTGTTGAGTTTTTAAATAAAAGTTCTTAAAAGTTTTATAAAATGTGAAATGGTTATAAAACAAATTCCAAATTCAGGTTATCAGGTTCCCATGTTCTTGATGGAGGACTATGTTATTCAAAATTTGATGAATATAAGTACCGTTGGTTTTTCACACTTTGTTAGAAACATACATGCATTCATGTAGATTCTTCATTATTTAGGTTTTTTTAAAATGTAATATAGGGCGATAATATTTCGTGGCAACAACTTGAAAAATGAATCGGACATTTAAAGTTATTTAACGCAAAATGCCGTTTCGAGCTCTTCTGGGCTGATGCCCATTTGGGCAAGTAAAACTGACTATCATATTGTTCAACAAACAATTATTAAGTGCAGAAGCACTTAATATATGATGCTAAATAACTTTTAATAACTACAGTAAGTATTTCGATGCTTCTGAGAATTATCAGTTATGTGTATTATAAATCTCAAAATAAGATGTACTATAAGTTTTATCAATTAGAAGCACTATTATAAACTAACTGTATTAGTAATAATGTAAGTTGTTAAGAAAGTGTATATTGCTTTAACATAGTTCTGTTACAACCGATAAATTGTTTTAATTTGAACAAATAATCTGAATTTATAAGGTCTAGCAACCGGCTAAACCCTATAAATGTATTACCACGTCGATAATACATTAAAAATCAAATATACAGGCCATAAAAATGATATGCGGTCAAGCAGATTAACATTGTAGAGCTATTAGGTATTTTTTTGAAAGCAAGAAGGATGAAAAATGAGTAATACCCTGACCGGTGTACGAACCACGGACCTCTCGAATGCGAGCCAAGCGTGTTGACCACTGCACCATGAAGGCATGCTAAGAAGGCGGGAGAAATACCTTATATATACTCTCCCTTTTAAAGGGCGACTGGGAATTAGGGGACCCGATCGCCAAATCCTGGCGGTGAAAAATCATCATTCAGCACCTTTATTAGTTCGGAAGCCGCTGTAGAGTCATGTAGAATTTTTTGGAAGCAGAAGAGATGAAAAAGGAGCAATGCTCTCGCCGGGACTCGAACTACAGACCTCTCAAATATGCGTCGAGTGTGCTGAACACTACACCACGAAGGCAGACTAAGAAGTCGGGAGAAATACCTTATAACATAATGTAACAGTAATAAACAAAGAAGGTCTAAGTTATAGATTTTATTAATGTCAGAATGTCCATACCAAACAAATGGCACTATCAAAATATTAGCATTTGAATTCTTTTGCAATTCCTTTGTTCTGGTGACATAAATCATAAAAAAAGTCTCATTATATATTGAATTATACAGCAGAAAAAAATACAATCGGCTGTAGTTACAAAATGAAAATAAAATGATAGATGAGCTAAATAATGTATTAAGGCTACTTTTGAACCAGGAAAAAACTTGCACCTACAGTTATAGATTTAAGGTATACCCAGCCGGAAGTGTGTGGTATGCTTTTTTACTCCATACCGAAAGCAAAACGTGATCAGTTTGAAATGTCACGAAATGGTTTCGTTGCCATAATATAACTGTACCAAGAAAATAAAACTTTTTATTGTACTATTCTTTGCATGAATATATCATAACCACTTCGGCTAAAACTTGCATGATATCCAAATGCTTCACAATGCTTTGCTTCTCATTTTCCTTTTTAGTTCTAAAAAAGGAGAACATAAATACAACTCATGTATGAATATTTAATATCGAAAATTAGGTTAGATTTCCTCAAAGGCATATTTCGGAAATTAGCTGCTAGATTCTTATCTTTAGTTATCACTGATAAATAATATTTTTTAATACGAAAGGCCAAAGAATATGAGTTATCTCAATGGTTTTCAACCTTTTTTGCATACTCATTCCTAACTGAATATCTGAGATTATATCAATACTAACTGAATAGCAAAGCTAATTGAGTGCCGGTGGTCTTGAGTTGTTATTATTAGTCCAAAGGAGTTTTCTCACCGAGGGACTATTGTTTTCGTTTGAAGATTTTGAGTCGAACCACTCTGAACGTCCGTTTCACTTTTCAAACTGTTGCCATCAAATGTTATCGCCCTGTAGTATGTTTGAAAAAATGAAATAATGAAGAATCTGCATAAACGTATTTATGTTTCTCGCATTGTGATAAAACAACTGTATCTAGAGCCATCCAATTTTGAATGACGTAATCCTACTGCGAATATGGGCTTGTGGAAGCCCAAATTTGAAATCTGAAATTTATTTTATTATCGATTTCATATTTTGTAAAACTTTAACGAATTTTTGATTAACAAACTTGAATTCTGAAACCCTTCAGATTTTCTTTTCTTTTCCAGTTTTTTTTATTGTCGTTGTTATCAGTTAAAAGATAGCATTATTTTCAATATTATTGCTTTTGTTGTAATTATTCATAGTTATTAGTGTAGTTGTTGTATTACCTTTTGAACGAGACACATGCTAAGTATAAATACATAGCATACACCAAATTTAACTCGTTAAATTAGCAATTTTTATTCTTTAGAAGCTTGAAAAGCATTTCCCGCTAATATTGAAAACAAACCATTGTACTTGAGAACTTTTAAATCTAACTTTTGGAACAAAATATTTTAATTTCACGAGTTAAATTAATTTTTTTGAAGAAAAAAAAATGAGAGTTTTGTATAGAATAATATCTAGATCATTCTGGGGTAGAGATTTTAATAAAATTGTTTTTTTATTCTCAAAAAAAAAAAAAAAAAAGACCTATATTAGTTTCCATGTAATCAACGTAAAATTTTCATAAAATCTACTTTCGTTTCAAATTGTTCTTTTTTATAAGTCTACACTCACCTATTAAGCTGAAGGTTTCTTTGAAGTTATCCACAGAGATCATGATATTAAGTTTGATAGACCAACATGCAAATCATTTATAAAATCACCAAGCTGCTTTTATGTTCAAAAATCGTTATTTTTAATGGCGAAAATTCTGATAGGTACATTCATGGCGTTGTAAAAGTTACAATATGTGCGCTTACATATTAAGCTAAAGTTGAATTTAAAATTCAATGAAAAATCTTACTTCGAATATTTTAAATATTTCGTATACACTAATTCAATACATATCTATTAAGTACAATAAATGAAATTTTTATAGAATAAAAGCCCATAATATGCTTATATATTTGTTCAAGAATTCAATTACTTCACATCGCATTTCACTTGGCTATTATAAACGTATGTTTATTGTATGTACTCGTAAATTTGCCGACAGTTTGCAATAAACAGAGTAAATTCATTTCATATTTGAGTTAGCACTTTCGGGAGATATATAAACTGTCATTTTGTGAAGAATTTATTGCAGAAAAGGGTTCAAATCCTCACGTTCTTTACGTTTTAGCAATTGTTACGCTATCTTAAAAACACCAATTGCGATAACGACATTCGTTTTTTTGTTGTTATGTCTGAAACTTATTTAGTGTTTGAAACACAAAACAAATTCCGTTTCATAGTGCAGTTATTTGTCAAAAGTTACTTTTATACGTTTACTACTTTATAGTATTTTTATAAATACGTTTAAACATGCACGATTTTTAATCGAACAAAAGTTTTAACATTTATTTGGCTTGAATTAATCTTCTTTCAATTCTCCACATATGACTTGCTTTATCTTATTTCTGTTATTACACGTACCTCAAAAACACGTATGTGTTTACTTTTTCCTTTAAAGTAAATTCGTTCATTTTAAAAGTAAGATAAAAGACGAAAGAAAGTATCCTTAGAATAAATCAACATAAGTGCCAACATAAATATATTTGCAAGTCTCATTAGTGCTCATTGTTTTATCTTAATTAAATTATCGTAAGAAATGTCATCTTCCTCAGACGATAAATTTATTCTATAGAGGTTTCATTTATTATCAGTATAACCGGCATTCTCACAGATTGAAATAGGAAAATGCAGGACAATCTCAACTCTCGATCATCAATTGAACCAATAACATTCAGCGTTTGGAATTATTAAATGATGAGAGCTTCTGTAAACGACGCTTGTATAGATTCTGTGCATCCTGTTCGCATATGACGCTAGTTGTCATCACCTGCTACTAACTGTCACGGCTAAATTCACAAGCAATAGCAGCTCTTATGGCAGTAAAATATAAGCGCTCGTTATGTCAGATAAATTGTAATTCATTTACACTCTTTTTGATATTATTAAAAGCAAAATAACAATAAGTTAGGAAATCCTTCAGCATTAAATTCGCAACATCATTCAGCATTAATTACAGCACTAAATTGCTTCCAAAGTATTGTATCCACATGTTGTAAAGTCTACGAAAAAAATTCCCATTTTTGCAAGGTTGACTTATTTCACGATTCGCTGTTTTTATAAAGAAGGAAATAATAAGTTAAAAATCTTAAAATTTTTCTGTTTTACTTCCTTGTACGAAGTAAAAAGAAAATATTGAAATCGCGAAAAATTTCGAGTATAATATTTCAACGAAAATGCATCTGTACGTAATAAACAGAATAAAGGACTCTTTCCCCACAAAAAAAATTATAAACTGATTTAAAATGAATTCTGAAGAGAATTTTTCGTTCGGTTTGTGCGTACATACGTATATTTATATATATATATATATATGAAGAGAATTTTTCGTTGCGTTTGTGCGTACGTACGTAGTGGTGGCCAAAATTGTGGACACTTTTGGAAATTTTTATGTTTTTGAACTATGTATCCTTATAGAAAATGTCACGTTTCGCAAAATCCAAACTTGTATATATCATTTTAAAGAGAATTTATTACTGAATTCAATACAAAACCCAAAATTCAATTATTTGTAATACAAAAAAAAAGTTATATGCACTTTAATATAAATAAAAATCACAGTTATGAAGTGGTTTGTAATATCTAGCTTTCCTGGCCAATCACTGTTCTTGTTCTGAGAACCAATCAAATGTTAGTAACTGCCAGTAGAAGCTGACATTATGTTTACGTCTGAAACAATTCATTATTTTGCTTTGTTCTGTACAAGGGAGACGTGTTTCTTATACACTACAATTACAAGTAGGAATTTTTGTAAAAATTTTAATATTAATCAAGAAGCAATGACATCAAATAAAAGAGTAGATTGGACACCTAGATAGAGATGTAATGTTATTGTGCTACGAGAAAGTGGTCTTTCCTATGCTGCAATTGCAAGACAGGTGGGTGGTTCAGTGACTACATCTGGAGTCCGAAAGTTTTGTTTACGATATCAGGAGACAAATTCAATAAAAAACAAAGAAGGAAAAAGGCCGAAAGAGGGGAACCACATCTATTGATGACAGAAGAATAAAAAGACTATGTCTCCAAGATAGAAAAATGTCATCAGCGGACGTCAGAAGTGATCTGAATGATGCTGGTGTTTCTGTCAGTTCAAGAACAATCAGAAGAAGATTAAGAGATGTTGGACTGAGAGGTAGAATTCCACGAAAAAAGCCTTACCTTAATTTTCAGCAACGAAAAAAAAAAAGACTACAGTGGACAAAGGAACACATTAATTGGACAGATGATCAGTGGTCACAAGTTATATGGGAGTGATGAAACTAAGATATCGTTATTCGGTAGTGATGGGCGAAAATATGTAAGACGTAGAATAGGAGAAGAGCTACATCCTGACTGCATTCAAGCAACTGTGAAGAATCCAGTTAGTGTTATGATTTGGTCATGTTGTCAGCAGATGGTATTGGTCGCCTTCATGTCATCGATGGGACACTGAATGCCAGAAAATACATTGACACTATTGAACCAAAACTTCTACCTTTCATCAGAGATCTCTTTCCCAACAATGCTTCGTTTATTTTTCAGCAGGATTCTGCTCTTTGCCACACGGCCAAAATATCGAAAGAGTGGTTTTTTACAAAGAGCATTAAATTGTTGTCATGACCAGGAAACAGTCCTGACCTCAATCCTATCGAAAATTTGTGGCACCGTTTGAAAACTCTTGTCCGAATGAGGCGCCCATCAAATAAAAGGGAACTAATTGAGGCTATAATTGTTTCCTGGCATCATGAAATAACGAAAGAAGTGCTTAAAACTCTTGTCAGGTCAATGAAACGTCGATGTGAAGCTCTAATCAAAAATAAAGAGTACCCTATACTGATATCTCACTGCAATCATCACTATCTAATGTATATCGATAATTATTACCGTTTAACTATTTTTGTATTGCAAATAATTTAATTTTGTGTTTGTATTGAATTCAGGAATAAATTCTCTTTAAAATGATATATACAAGTTTGCATTTTGTGAAACGTAGCGTTTTCTATGAGCATACAAAGTTCAAAAATATACAAATTTCCAAAAGTGTCCACAATTTTGGCCACCACTTATATATATGAATGTATCTCGCATAATAAATTATAAAAATATAAAACTGCTTTAAAAATTATAAAACTGCTTTAAAATCAATTCTGAAAAGAATTTTTCGTAGCGTATATACGTACTGTTCAAACGTATATACGTACGTATCTCGCATAACTCAAAAACGAGTAGCCTTAGAACTTTCAAATTTTGTATATAGGACTGCTATAATATGTATATGTGCACCTCCTATTTTGGTTACAATCGGCCGCATCGAAATAAAATAAAAAAATATATATAAATATATGCATATATCGACTTTGTTACTCGGCTCAGTGATCTTAGATTTTTTTATTCTTATATGCATTTAAAATGTGCATTTTTGGATGTAAAAATGATTGAATTAAGTCGTTCTTATCTTCCGGTTAAGGTTTTTATGCCTTTAGTAAATCTGCATGCAATATTTATGGAATTACCAACAATTAAAGAATTGTTTCAGTGCGGCTAAGCCTAATTATTTTTACTATACAGCCATGTTTTTTTTTACATTTGAAACTTAGCAGAATAGTGGATTTGTTGCCAAACTAAAGAAACTAAGCTTGGCAACAAAAATATAACGCCTTCTTTTATTATGGCTTAATCCATCCTGGAATTTATTCGAGGAAGTAAGTGTTTAAGATTTACTTCGTAATTTTTAATATAGATATTGTGAGTTTTTATGTATTTTTGCCTTCTCGAGAAGTGAGAACTGAATTTATTGAATGAGAAATATTTAATCGTCTTTAAAAATCTGTTTCTTTTTTTTTTTGTTTGTTTGTTTAATTTATTTTATACATCGTTTTAAATTAAATGCAGTATTTGAATAGAACATATGACAACGATTAGATAATTTTTCAGATGATATACATTTTGTGCACCGTGAATTATAAAAGGAATCAGATGTGACACTGTTAAGTGAACCTAGCGCCAGATTGTCGCTATAGTAAATAAATATAGTGAACTTTAAAGAGTGCATTTATTCTAATGTGGTTTATGCGCTACCGACGAAGATATTTAATTTAATCCAATAGGTTTAAATGAAATGCAAGAAAAAATGTATAATTTTATATTCCGTATAAGGAAGTCATGTGGTGCACACATCAGATTTTTCTTTAAATGGCTTATTAAGAATTTATCCCGAATAGCCAAATTTATCTTTCTTTTATCCGTCTCGCCACTGAGAATAATGTTCTTGTTGCTCTGTAGGGAGAAACCATGAAGATAAGGCAAAGAACAACATACAAACAACAAAATCTTAAGCGGCAATCGAACCCACACCCTCTGTTAAGTTAGCGGCGGAGCTTTATATATTGAGGACAGTACTAAGCGTTACTAAAACGCAACATTTACTATTTCCGAATACTTTTGCGTTTTTGGAAAACACAAAACAACAGTCCAAGCGGCTTGTGATATAGATATAACTTCTTCGTCACATCTGTAGCTATTGGCAGGAGCAAAATACTTGTGCAGTACTTGCCGTTTAATGTAATTATAGTTAATTTTATCATTTGCTTAGGCTTATCGAATTGGTTTAGTCTTCTGCATCTTTATACAAATAAATTGAGAATTCGTCGTTTATGATAATCAGGAAGTCATTTAAGGTATCCGACTACGTCATAATAGTCAATTTTGATGAAATTTTTTAAACGGTTTTTATGACTTTATTGTAAAGCTTACACATTAAGCTTCCCAAAGTTACATTTATTTGTCTCTTCGGTCTTTTGTTTGTACCTTCGGTGTTTAGAAGCAGAATTATGGCTGTTCTTGTCCTACGCCATGAGCCGGAAGTGTCTGTTTAAGAACCCGGAAAATGATGTCTGAAGGTACACAGAAATAACTTGAGTAACCAAAAATGTTCAAAGGAAATATGAGAATATTTCCTTTGAACATTTTTGTTGATGTTCAAAACATGATTTTGAATCTTTGTATATGTAATTAAGTGTTCGAGAAGAAGATTAACTTTGCAATTTAATTTTCATACTTGGCAACATTTTCTGTTTTTGTGTTTGAATTACACTATGCCTAATTTTTTGAAAATTTGATTTACTCAATTTTTTTGTTACAGAAACAAGTAACTTAAAATATTATTGTAGTAACGTCCTGATACTTTCCACAAATATTATACGACTAGCGGAAGTAACCGATGCCAAAGTTAGAAGGGAAATAATGTATCTAACAACAGAGAGAACGATACCGCTGTAATCCTTCTCTTATAAAGATGCGAAAAATACGATTCGTAGTCATACATTTTTGAGTCTGATGCGATATGGAACCCACATACAAAACTTTGATAGAAAAATAAAATAATTCATTCTCATAATATCACTAACAATGGCACGCAGTTTTTAATGATTTTCATCTTTCTAATCCAGGGGCGTAGCTAGAGGGGGGCAAGGGGGGCATCTGTCCCCGGGCGCAGAATCCAAGGGGCGCCAAACTGATGTTACGACATTTTAGAATTAAATGTTTTCCATCCTTGGCAAGCAGTAGGGGGCGCGAAATCTTCAGTTGTCCCTGGGCGCTGAAAACCCTAGCTACGACTCTGTTCTAATCAAATGGTCGTAAAAGCTTAAGTTCCATCCAATAGTTCACCTACATTCAATTTTATTAGATTAAATGTGGCAAAAATTGATCAAAAACCAATAACGCGAACAAACAAGCATACGCACAAACAGGCATTCTTCTTTATAAATACAAATTTTGTAGAACTTAGAAATTTTTGATTAACAAACTGATTTGAAAAACGAGCAGTAGCTTTTCAAAATAAAGCATTTTTATTTCTAACGCGCGAGACTCTTGCCACTCGAAAAAATGAGTGCGGAAATTAGTGTTTTCAAAGTTTTTAATTAATATCTCAGCTGACTTGCCTAAAAATTCTAGATGTTTTGTAAAAATAATTGATTTAACAAATCAGCGTTTGATTAACAACTGTAGACAGTTCGTTTACTATTAATGAATTTTGAATCGTATTTTTAAAAAATATCACACTGAACTATGAAGTTAAATACTTTTAATGTGTTTCTAGTGACGTAGTACTAAAATTCCATCGAGTGTTTTGAGGATTATTTTGTCATTTGGTTAATGTTATCAAAAAACGTTTTGATAAACGCGATCCCATTAATTAATCCCTACTCTAATCCCCAAATTCAGTGATACTTAATCATAACCAAGCTCCGTTAAGATAAAGGAATGGTTAAATATCCAACAAACATCATAATCACTTGTTTACACGATCACATTGTACAGAGAAGCAAGACGAGAGGTTTGTACACTATTTTAATTTTTCTTGATATTGAAGGAGCTTTCGATAATGCATGGTGACCTGCTATTCTTAATTGACTAAAAAATTAAAATACTTCATAATGTATTTAATGTTGTTTCTGATTTGCTGAAAGACCGGTGTGTATTTGGTGTATTGAGAATACGGCAAAGCACACTAGGGCTATCTACTTAAGGGCAGGGATGCCTTCGTGGAGGACTTTATAAGGGAAACTGGCTCTTATACACGTTATACATGCTGAAAGACCGGAATGTCGAGCTTTTTCTGGGTGACACCTTAAGTGTTCGTCGACCTCAGAAAAAGCTCGACACCTCAGAAAAATCAGAGAGGATGTTCTGGCTCTGTTTCCGATCCCAAGCTTTGGATTATTATTATGAATGATCTCTTACAGAAACTTTCTGATCTCTTCAGTTGTGAAGTCATTGCCTTTGCAGATGTTTTGTTGTGTTCAAGGAAAAGAAATGCCTAAAGCTTTTCATGTCGCCCAAGATATTTTAGATTTCATTTAATCAGTGGTCAATAGATTTTGAAGTTAAACTTTAACCATGCAAAATCCAAGACCCTGTTTATTGATAGAAAAAAATATTACTTATGGAGGATATCAATAGCTTTTAAATGATAATCCCCTTGAGAGGGTGAATGAAATGTTTAGGTGTTTTGTTAGACAGCAAATTAAACTGGAAAAAGCATATTTCCTACATTTCTAATAAATGTGAGACACTTCATCGTCGGCTGAATCGAATTGCATGTAATAGTTTTGGTGTTAAATCGAATGTTAGCCCAATATTTCTAAACAAGGCATTGAACCCTTTACTTCATATGGATATAGAGCTTGCGGTTGTCTCTAAAAAACAAAATTAACTCTAATCGCCTGCTTCGAGTTAAAAGATGAATTTTACTGCGAGTTATAAGGGATTACCGAACTTTTAGTTACAGTGCTGTTTTTTCTCTTACCGGATTTCCGCGGCTGGATTTGTTTATTCTGATCTTTATTGATTACAAGAATAGTCTTGCAAACTGCTCCAATTCTCATTTTGATCGTTTATTGTACTTTTCTGCTCTTCCACATCTTTCTGTAAGACAACTCGTACAGATTCTGGATAGTATGGACACTGATGTAAATTCATTTCCACTTATGTTGTATACTGATGGTAGTAGGATTGATAATAAAGTTGGTTTTGTTTATGTTATTTTTTAAGATGCTGTTGAAATTGAGTCGAGTACTGTATATATTTCTGAGCTTCTGTGTATTAATTTTGTAATTAAGCGGATAAATTAGACAGGATGGAAGTGGTTCCAGCAACTTAATCTATACGGATTCACTCTTTTCCCTGGAGTTCCTTAAATACCTCTTAATGTAATGATATTATTGCTAATATACAGCAGTCTTTGGGAGATCTGGAGAAGAAGAGTATTTCAATGCTTTGCACATTTGTCCGTGGTCACTCGGGTAATTATGGAAACGAGAGAGTTGATTTGCTTGATAAGCATGCAATTAAAAATGATATTAACGTTGATGTAAATATTCCAAAATCTTATTCCAAAAAAACATTCAAAGCTAAAATGATTGAGCAATAGACCTGTGATTATATCTCTTCTGATAAGAGATCTGTTACGAAAATATTCTTCCCAACTATTTCTGAAAGACTTAAAAGTAAGGACTTTAAATGCTCAGTTTTAAAGTTACGTAATTTTTGTCTGGACATGGAAAATTTAAAGTTTATCTTGAACTGTTTAAGCTGACGTCTTCCCATTTGTGTTACTGCAATCTTAGCGTTCAGCAAAGAGTTTTCCAACTGCCTTTTGACTGCGCATTGCTTGATGAAGAAAGAAATCTATTGAAATGCAGATAAAAATTAATTGGAATTCATTGGCCACCGAAATGTTATTATTTTGTATCTTGAGCTTCGGCCTACCGAGCTTTCAAAGATTTTGTTGACTTTTATTTTAAATATTAGTGGTCGTGTAACAAGTATCGATCACTAATATTTTAAACACGAATCACACGATCACACGAACACACGTTTACACGATCACTAATATTTAAAATATTAGTGATCGTGTGAACAAGTGATTATGATGTTTTATTTTAAATATTAGCTATCATTTCTTTATACATTTTTATAGTTTTGTATTTACTTTTTTGTGTTTTTTTTTCCTTTGTGTATGATTTCATTGTATTATTGAAAATTGATGTTATTACTTACAATTTTGCCTTTTTTACTTACGATTTGTAAGTCTCGTGTGATAGTTTGTGGTGTACGAGGATTTCATTTTCTTTAAATAAAATAAAAATAAAAAAAAAAAAAAACAGCTTCTAGATGAAGAAGTTGTAGGGATTCATTTAATTTATCTAACAGTCAATTTTATTTTAAAGCAACTAACCTTTTATTCTAGTTTTCAAGCCGCGCTTTCATGCCAAAATGATAATAAGCAAGCGCGTATATTCAAATGAGGCAGAAAGTAGTAGTAGTTTAACGAAAGATTTTGGAAGCTGCTTTTATATCGTGTTTTGCCTGCCTGAAAGCCACACTGTTATCTTTGATTTATCAGCGATTAAATTTTTGTTGGGTTGAGCGCTTCTACCCATTAGACTTGTTTACGCCGACTTTTACGAGTCAGAGCCTGCCTGCTGTGAAAGGCAGTTAGGCTAATTTAATTGTATTTTATTTTACATTACTTGTTACCTTTTAAGTTAAGTCAAAACTGCTGCCTTCTGTAAGCGCGAGTCGGTGCCAACTGTCAAATTTATATTATTGAGTTAATAAAGGGTTCTTTATACCCTTCTCTGGACTTTGTCGTACTTAAGATTTGAGGACAATTCCTCACACAGTCTTCTAGCAGTTCTCGTTAGTTTATGTTTGCAAGAATACGAGATAGTTATACACAGTTTGTACTGTGTTAGCTCAACTGCAACTTTTATGGGAAATTAAATAATTAATAAGTTTTACATATCACATGTTTGGCGTGTTTTACAAACACATGTTTGGCATAGTTATTGCTCCCGCCTTCTACACTCCAAAGTAATGAGTCAACAAAGTATGACTGTCGTTAACAGCTGTAAGCATTCAACTTTATATTTACGTACTAATTTGAAAAGGTTAAATAAATAATTTTCAAAATTAAGGATTTTTCAGCATTTAAATGAATTGCATTTAAGAGAAAATTTCATATCCTGTAATTATTATTTCTTTCACTTGTTTCACAAAAACTATACAAAGCTGTATTTGTATTATTCCCTCATCCTGCATATTTTATCTAAATATCAAGGCTGAGAATTTCTAGAATTTTAACTGGTATAAAATTTGCTAATTGTTTAACTAAAATAAATTTAATTCAGCAATTCATTAATCATAATTACTTATTCATAAGCTGTTGCTGACTTTTTTCCAATAAAAGCACAGAAAGTGATTTTAATGCAATGCGAGAATGCTTTGCGTTTACTGAAGAAACCGGAATTCATTAATAATTCAACTGTTTTTGGGGAAAGAACATACAATAATTCATTAATTTTTTATTTGCGTAAACGGCAAATTATCTACTGCCTATCGAAGTCTATTTTAACGTAACTGTATTAAATATAAAAGAGCATTAAGAAGAAAAATATGTACAGACAGTTTATTGGTAAGTTTCTCTTTTGAATGATATAGTAGAATACAGCTGCAATAGCTCATTTAAAGGCAAATAGCAGATATGGATAGTATGCACAATTACAAATGTTTTAGTATAGAAAAACTGGTGTTCGTTAAAGACAAATAGCAGACGAATGTAATACGTACAATTACAAATGTTTTAGTATAGAAAAACTGGTGTTCGTTAAAGACAAATAGCAGACGAATGTAATACGTACAATTACAAATGTTTTAGTATAGAAAAACTGGTGTTCGTTAAAGACAAATAGCAGACGAATGTAATACGTACAATTACAAATGTTTTAGTTGAAAAAAAACCTGCTATGAAATATGGAATGTTTTAATTAGTTTCATCTATTTTTTGTTAGATAAAGAATTGTTATAATTTGAAAGAACAATGAAATATCTTATGATTAGAATCGTATAACAAGATCTTAGATTGGGAACAACTTTATCCTCCACTGTTTGTTTTCATTTTCTGCTTGGGTATGATTTTGAATCTTCGAATATTATTTAAATGAAAGGACTAACTCAAGAGTATCTAAAGTTTTAAGATCATTGTTATTTCTCTACCCAGGACTGAGGTCCAGGCGAGACATTCTCGGTGAGGTTTGAAAAAATCCCGCTTAGCCGCAGCATTGTTTCCGTAACTAGGCGGGATTTCGCTTCAGGCGGGGCTCTTTTTCCAAAAATCCTCCCGTTTAAACCAGTGCTACCAGAAATCTCGTTTCATAGAAAAGTCCCGTCTCGCAGGGACTGTAGCATCGTGTGATAACCTCTTAATGATATCTGGAAATCAAATAATCTGATAAGTAAACATGTTTAGAAATCTACACTATCTTCTAAGGAAACTATGCTGAAAGCATTGGAAACAACGAGCAATCGTCTTATTCCCACATTTCATGCACTTTTTGTCACCAAGCATTCGTTTAGAAACCAATGTACAACATTTGAAAATGTATCCCTGTTATATTCACTTCCGCTTAAAATTTCTGCTCCAAGCGAATTTACTGTTTTTGAGCCCAAAGGGCGTGAACCCAATAGGGCTATAGTCTGTAAACGGTATTTTATGTCGAATCACTATAAGCGGCTAATATAAGAGTGATCTAATAATGCTTATACATTCCGAATTACGTGTCGTTTAATTACATGCTATTGTGAACCGAAGCAACTTCCAAATAGTATTATTTAGAATTTCTCCATGAAGGTACCTCTTCTGAGGCAGATAGCCCTATAAGATATATTATCCCTCCTTTCCACATGCCTTCGTGGTGTAACGGTAACACATTCGGCGCGTACTGGAGAGGTCCAGATTCGAGTTCTAGTGATTGCACATTTTTAACATCTTCTGCTTCAAAATAACCAAATGACTTTTAGAGACATTAGGTACTTTTTGGAGGCAGAAGAAGTGAAAAATGAACAATGCCCTCGCCGGGAATCGAATCACGGACCTCTCGAGTACGCGTCGAGCGTGCTGATCACTACACCCCGAAAGGCGGGAGAAATACCTTATAGACTCTGCAGCCCTTGAATTGCTTAGTCATAATCAAGTACACCAATCAATCAAATTAATCCAAATATTATGACTACAGCTCTTGAGTTGCTTTGTCGTAATAAAGTAAACCAATCAATCAAACTGTCGTAATCAATTGAATTGTCGGAATCAATCAAATCAATCCAAATGTTACGACTACAGCCCTTGAGTTGCTTTGTGGTAATCAAGTAAACCAATCAAACGAACTGTCGTAATCAATCAAATTGTCGGAATCAAGCAAATCAATCCAAATTTTACGACCTCGTCTGTTGTCTCTTTTCTTATTCCAAGCATTTTTCTTCTCCTCTTTGTGTTTTTCGTAGAGTTTTCTTTCGCGCTGATGACCTATGACATTATTTTTTAGATCATTCTGCAATAACCTACATAACTGTCTAATAAACCTACTTATCTGTTTTTCAGACAGGACTCGATTAATCGGGAGCTCACTGTACATAAATCTGCAATTAATTAATGATTTGTAATTAATTAATGATAATCTGCAATTATTAGTGATTTGTATGTAATGATGTAAGTATTTAATGGATACTAATATGTATTTCGTATGTAATACATTTTTATCATATTTCTGCAACACTGAGAAAAAAATATCCATTTAAAGTGTGATAAATCGATATTTGTTTCCTTAGAAATATCGAAGCATATCCTCAGTAATATGTATAGCATCCTCTTATCCATGTTATCTTTGAAAATTTTTCCTGTCACACAAATAAATGTAAAATAAAAGGGAATTGCAAACTTCTTTAAAAAAGGGAGAGAGAAAGTTCATGAAAAAATATGAAATTTCTTCTTTTATTTATTTATTTTCTTATTTATTTTTAGTCTCGTGTTAAAAGGAAATATTCTGTAGAAACCCACAAACTAAGTTTTCAGTTTCAAACCTTTCTTGGTCTTTTGATCTTTTCATCTAAAACATTACAGTAGAACTACGCAACATCTGGATATCTTTTTAAAACGAACAACTATTTTCTAGGAATATATTACGGTGTTTACTGAAATAAAATTAATAAATTCGATTATTTAAAAAAATTCTGTTTTTATTTATAGATGGATAAATTTTTTTTTCTTAAAATCATTCACTTTCTCTGTTTGTCTAAAACCCACTTTCATCTTTTGTTTAAAATTGAAGAGTAGATTACATTAGCATCTCACTACAGAAAAGTACTAGAAGGCCCTCGAGAATGAATAGTGAGATTTGAGAAAGTCTTTGTGGAGCATAAATTATCTGATATGGATTGAAATTGCTTTCATTTAAAACACTTACACGGGAGAATCATGAACAAAATTAATAAGTTTCAATACAAACGCCATGAACGGCACAGAGGACATCATAGCGGTATTCAGTTTCGGTTCACACTCTGGGACGAACCTCTGATGTATCACCTGCTATTACCTGTGCAACTCTCTTCTTTAAACTATCAAGATTTTTTGTTCTTTCATTGAAAACCTCCTTTTCAAAATTCCAAAATCAGGATTTTTTATGGAACAAGGGATCTCAACTGAAAGAAATTTGCAACTGAATTTCGGTTTGAGAGAAAAATTTTTTTAACATGTTATGTATTATTTTTGCTGTGTACAAATATTACGTATTATTTTATTGTGAATAGGGAATTCTTAGTGATTATACTAACTTACTGTGAATAGGAAATTTGCAATGTTCTTATCGGAGAATTAATTTTTAATATATGGCATTGTTTAAACTTTTCGCTTGATTACGGCACAGCTCTTTCAAGTTAGCAGAAAAGTTTGGTTACGGCTAAATGGCGCGGGATTTTGCTTCCGTTCTCACAGAGCGGTCACTTGCTTATTCACAAAGCCTACAGACCGTTTCTACTGCTGTTTGCTCCGATTGGTTAAAACAGAAAATGTAGGGTTACAGAATCTAGTGCTTGGCGACTTTCGGTTCATCGCCTTTACAATTTGTATTTGAGCGTCGTGTACCAAAAGGTGTGCATAACCCAGCGGAGAAACCGCAGCTCAGCGGTAACGAGCGCGGGACAAATTCTCAGGCTTCTAGATCGCCGGTTATATCACCGCTCATAGCCGTCATAAACCCTGCACGGATTCATTTTTATTTTAACTTTATTGAATGACTTTATTTGTCTTTTAGCCTTAGGGTGCGGTGTTAAAAATTAAACGCCTTTATATTTTCTATATTTTTGTTAATGTTAATTTTTATTATTTTTATTTACAGGTTTGTACTCTTTGTAGTAGGTACCAGTAGCAAGATTACGATCCAAGATCCCGAAAAGCGTTTCAATAGAAATAGCGCATAATGGAATAAAATATAATTTTAGTTATACTTACTCATAATTTAGGTAAAAAGAATAGGTATCCGACGCCCTTAAATGTTTACGGAATGTTTTCATTTGGTTTATTTTTTAATATTCCTTTATTTGTATAAATTAATGCGCTATGGAAACACAACAGGCTTTTTCTAACAGAAATGACGAAAATGTGCATATGCTATCTCCATGTAAACACCTTTGTCTTGTAAAACAATTACGTATTTTTAAAAGTTTAAATTCAAATACAAATAAACTATTAATAAGATCAGTACGTTATTTAAAATATATTCCTCACAATTCCTCTAAGCTTTCATTCATAAACTAAAAAAATATCGAATAAAATAAACGCTGGTTCCGCTTGTTTGGCGTTAATTATCACGCCTACAGGGCGATAACTCGCCATTCCAAATATGACCGCCAAGCAGATGTTTCATCCAATGAGAGCAGACTGTAGAGAACTGGTCTGTAGGCTTTGTGAATATGCCGTTCACTTGGTGGCCAGCTGCGTTTTCTTCCTCTTACCTTTCGCGGGGGTTGAACACATATTATCTGGTTTGGAGGCGAGAAAGTCTTTTCGGCCTTTCTGAGGAAGAGAACTGTGTGATATGTTTATTACCTACTGATGTCTCAAGTTTAACTGAGTTACGACTGAAAACATTCCTGTAGTTGCGCGGCGGGAAAAGGGTATGTCATCTTGAAAGAGAGGATTAATTTTCTTAGAATTTGAGAGGTTGTTTATTGCTCTAGTTGGCTACAGAAGATTCCGATTTTGTTTGAGATTGGCTAATTTTTAATTTATTGATGTTTGAGCCAATAGTGAATTTAGAGGTGTTCTGATTGTTGAGCATCGCCGAGGTTTCTTACGTCGTTGCACGAGCGGCAGGAGGAGAGATTTTATGAGATTTCGTCCAGTTTTGATCTACTTTTGAGAGGAGCTTATCCCGGCGACCTCCTGGGAGGGTCGACCACGCTTCGCGTTAAAGTTGATTATTTCCGAGGTTCTGGCTGCGGGGACCTGTCCAAGCTCGTTGCGGGCTCCAATCGTGATAGATGTCGGCGAAGTTGGGTGAAGATTTGAGGGTAGGTCCCACGATTTCCTTGTCCAGCTGCATATTGGTTTTTATTCCTTGTTGAAAGAGATACAGATTTTCTGATGAAGTATGGGTAAAGGAAGTGGCCTCTTTTCCATTTATAATTCCGAAGGTTCGCGCTGAAGATGCAGCTTAGTGATGAGAGTATGAACTGCAATCATCTCCACTTGTCAGCACAAACGTTTCAAATGTTATGAGCATCATAAGGACGATCTTCGAATTTAGTGAAGGCGTTGCTTCACCCGCTAAGATGCCACTGAAGAAAGGAAAGAACGAATATTTCCCCTACAGTTTACCTTATTCGTCTCGAGGTTTGAATGGTCAATTCAGTTCGAAAAACTCTTTTTATGTGGATCTGGAAACCCTTCGTGCCGAACGGGTGAGATTCTTTTACGGACCCTTGTGTTTCGAAATCTGTGAATAATACTTTTACATTTTATTTTTCCTTTAATAATTAATCTTTAGGATTTTGGAATGTTAAATTCTAAATCTTGAGCTGTCATTTTTTTGTAGATGAAAATTTGAATATTTGCTGTTACTCAATTAATAGCTGAGAAAGTGATTTATATTCTTTTATGCTTAATTGTCATGGGTTATAATTTAAGTTAATTAGAGAGAAAGTACACCCTTAGACAAAAAAAAAAAAAAAAAAAAAAAACGACGCACCACGAATATATAAAGCAAATTGGACACAAATTAATATGCATACAGGTTTCGAAAATGCAAAATTTAACATTTTGGCTGCCAATGAATGAACGGTTGTCGCTACAGCGCATCTGACCTGCGCAACTGGCAGGGTATTTAAAAGGAGAAATTGCGATTCCAAGTCATAAATTCTTCACGAATTCACTGTGTACTCTGGTGGACAGTAACTATGCCTCGCATACAAGTGCG
Organism: Stegodyphus dumicola; assembly: GCF_044657685.1. NCBI lineage: Eukaryota > Metazoa > Arthropoda > Arachnida > Araneae > Eresidae > Stegodyphus > Stegodyphus dumicola. The sequence goes on from NC_140768.1 coordinate 183,395,206, forward strand.
CGAACGAAATGCGCAGATGTCAAATCGGCGACTAACTCGACATTTGAGCAGGAGCGATGTCACTATTAGACGATGTTGGCAGGAATGGGTGAACCATGGCCGCACTCAGCGTCATGAAGGAAGCGGTATGCCTAGAGAAACGGCAGAAAGTGAAGACTGAGCAATCGTCAGAGATGCACTCACAGCCCCAGATGCATTATTATCATCGATTGTACGTGCAACTAGTGCTTCAGTGACCGCAAGGATCATTCATAGACGGCTTACAGAAAGGGGGCTGAGGTCACGGCGCCTCTTGCGACGACTACCATTGACCTCTGTACAACGTCAAGCCCATTTGCAGTGGTGTCGAGCTCATTCGCACTGGAATGTCATTGACTGGAGTAGAATAGTCTTCAGTGATGAGTTCCGCGTTCAACTGAGCTCCGATGACCAGCGAAGGCAAGTCTGCAGACGGCCCGGACAGACGGCGGTGTGATACCAACCTGACTGTCTTCCGGCAGACAGGCAGACAACCAGGAGTGATGGTCTGGGGTGCCATTTCATTTCATAGTAGGACTCCTTTGGTTGTCATCCGTCGCAATCTTACAGCACAGCGGTGCGTCGACGAAGTTTTAAGGCCCGTTGTGTTACCCTTCATGTCACGCCACCCTGGGCTTACATTTCAGAAAGATAATGCCCACCCCCACACTGCACATGTTTCTACTGCTTGCCGAACATTATTTTGACCAGCAAGGTCGCCGGATCTTTCTCCTATTGAGCACGTTTGGAGCATTATAGGCAGGGCCTTCCAACCAGCTCGGGATTTTGACGAACTAACGCACCAGTTGGACAGAATTTGGCACGGATCCTTTCCCTCAGGAGGACATCCGCAACTTCTATTAATCGATGCCAAGCCGAATAACTGCTTGCATAAGGGCCAAAGGTGGACAAAAGCGTTACTGACTTTTTCACTTTGTGAAGCTCTATCATTTCAATAAATCATCCAGTTTTACTCAAACTGTAATCATTTGTTTTTCTGTACACTTCTACTGATTTTTGTCCCGTTCGCATAACTCCTTTTTAGTGCGTCATTTTTTTTTTTTTTGTTTTTTTTGTCTAAGAGTTTAGATGTTTCTGAAAAGAAATTTTCACTGAAGTAATGTATATTCAGTATTATATCTAGCAATTTAATTGTTTACTAAATGTCAGAAGATAAATTGTTCCATAATCTAAATGTGAATTATTAGTTAGTGATTTGTAGCATTCATACTCAATGAGAGATAAGCTATCTAATGAGAAAATTAGAGTAAATTTGTATATTATGCTTTGTAGGGGTGGGCAGCTATTTTAAATTATAATGTTTGGAATATTAAATAAATGTCTTTATTGTTTTGTTTATGGTATGCTTTATTTGAGGTTTATTTTGTGGTCTACAGTAGATCACCCATGTGATCCTTTGGAAAACATGGTTAAACTTTCAATTCGAACCTGGTTATGTAACTTATTATGTAATTTAGTAGGAAAATCAATTTTAAGTGTTTTGTGACTATAGGATTGGCTTGATTAATTTATTTGAACTGATGATTAGACTTCTTTAGTGTGAGATTTATCTTTGCCTGGTGTTTTCAAAAGTCCTGTGCTGTATTTAAAACGTAAAGTGCTTTAGGCCTATCTCTAGAGTTGTATCGCAATTTATAAATGTTCAGAAAGGAGAGCTCATATAGTTATATTTTTGGGAGAGATTAGCAGATTGATGATTCTGTTGCGGAAGTGCATTTTACATTTTGTTTTGATAAATAATCTTTGAGTCTACCAAAACACCAGGAAGGATATTATCTTTTCATTTCTTTTATTTAAAGAGTTGAGCCTTGATCTGATAAACTGTATTTTTCTAAGTTGTTATTTTAAGTGAAGTTTGTTTAACTAAAAGTAGTTTTATTTTCACCAAACATTAAAGAGTTAGGATAAGTTTTATTATTATTATTATTATTATTTTGTCACGGCACCAGAAAGAGTTAGTTAAGTAGTCAGAAAGTTTAAAAGTAAAAAGTAATTTTAATATTAATTTATTTTTCTACGTAACACATGTATTGCTTAAATTTGATAATAGTTTGAACAGTGAAAAAAAGGGCAAAAGATATTACTGCTTATTAGGCCGCTTCAAACTCTGTACTTCGAAAAATCAAGGATGTGTTCATTCACTATTCACACATTTTCAGAGCGCCCATTGTGGTAATCTAGTGGAACATATTCTCCATATAGGCAGAAGGAAATTTTCAAAAAAAAATCATAGGTAATACTACGCTTCTTACCCTGCAATCCGATTAAATAAAAAGATTGCATTTTATAGGGATGTAACCGAAATATCTTAAGCATGATGCCAGAGACCGTTGATTTGGGAAGATCTAAATATTGATAACGTGAAAGGGCCTTTTGAGTTTTTGAATAAGCATTTATTGTCCATTGACGGCTTGTGTACGCAATAGAAACACATTCCCATACCATTTTACAGTGAATAAATTAAATGAGAACACTTTCAATGCATTTCTCTTAGTATATATTTTGCAAAGACGTTATGAATTTCTGTCATTCATTTTCGAAGAATTTATACTTGACGCCTCCCTGCCAACGGAAAAATATCTTTACTGAAAACATGCTAAGAGACATTTCTTGTATTTATGTAGATAATTTTAAAAAATGAAGCTACACAACTAGATGGATCAGATTTTCTATTGTGGGTAAATGTACTGAATACTAACCTGTGATCAATATCAAAAGACACTGCTAATTTCGCTATTATTAAGAGCATTTCCTGAAACCTGTGAGAATCTAGGTAGCTTTTTTTCCAGCAGATTGTATCTGTACTAAGAAACTGGAAGTACAGAGAAAAGTACAAGTGTTTTAGATCCATAATGACACCACTCAGTTTGGATTCTCTTATCGTAATCATCCTCTTCATAGAAATCGCAGGCTCCGAAATGTTTGATTAATGGAATCTAGTGCAAATTATATCGGCTACAGAAAACTCTTTTTTCCCTCATGGACTGGTTTTTCGTAAGGAGATAATGTAGAAAAAAAATAACTTCTCGTCTTTTGTACTAAGATCTGTCTCGCGATCCAAACTATTGATTACTAAAATAGTACCTACTTTGATTCATTTTTTCTACTGGAGCCATGAGTGTAAATGAAACAATTAACTAATTCCCTACAGTTGCATTATAAAACTAAGTGAAAGTGCTCTGTTTGAGTCTATATTAACGAGAAGCGTGAGAAAATACAAACCTTTTCCGTTGTAGGAACAATCGGCTTTGAAGGAACTGATGTAAATATTATCGACGTCGTTTCATCAACAAATCATAAATAATACGCTTTCCAAGTTAAAGCTTATTATCTACTACCTGAAGATTATCAGGTGCAGTCAATCCTTCTTTCGTCAAGCTTTTAAGATATTTTCTCCCTCCATAGTGGTGTAATGGTAGCACAGTCGGTGCGTCTTCGAGAGGTACAGGTTTGAATAGAATATTACATATTTTCCTGTCGCCTGCTTCGAAATAACTTAAAGAATCTACTGATAGTTTTTCAAAGTACTGAAAATGGAAAAACCCGGGCAGTCAAAGATTTGAATGGCAGAACAAGATTTTCGCAATTAAGAGAGAAATAATTTCGTTTCATTCTGATAGTGGCGTTATGAGGCTTCTCACATGCTTACAGTAGAATGGTCACCAGGATATTTTTTAAGAACTCGTGTGGTAACAGAAATATTGTAACTAAATAATCATTCACTAGTTCATAACAGTAACTAAACAAAGAATAACTACGATAGTCTGTGTTAAAATCATTTAGCACCAAAAGTTTTATTTGTATCTACACTATACATTCTGCTTTTAGTGCAAGTGAATACCTTATTAATTAATTATATACGTATAGTTAATAATACATAGTTTCGAAGCCATGCTGCTCGGAATATTTCCAGTTGCAATATGGATTACCGAAATAGTGATAACGTAGAGGAATTTTACAAGAATAGCTTCCCATTAGGCAATGGTCAATGTAAATTCAAACTGTTATTAAAAAAATTCGCTATACTACTATAAGTTCAATACAAGAATTTACAGAGATTTACGTGAAAAATGAGAAAATACATTCAAAGTAAATTTCTTGATTTTTGAACTACTTTTCATTGCAGAAATTCAAATTAAATGTTTAGTAATTTATTTCTAAAATTTTCCCCAAATCTCAGACAGCGACCATTATAAAATAAAAGAAGCTCATTTTGGAGATAAATGAAAGAAAGAGCATTAGGTAAAGCAATACAAGTTATTGACTTTGTAACTAGTTCAGAAAAAATACTAGTTACTCCTAATTTACTGAATTCGGCTTATAATTCTTTGGAACACTTTCGATTTGACTGCTGATTAAATCTATGCTGATTAAACCTAGCTAAAAAATTTGGACATTTCGTTAAACAAAATCCATATTAAAAGTTAAATTTTGTATTTCGGCAGCTAATTTACTGCAAAGCTAAAATTATTCTTTTAAAACTCTCTACTGTATTTTTAGAAACGCTGTAATTGTAAGTATGTGTATAAGATAAATATTTAATATTCAATAAAGAATGTAACTGCCTTTTCAGCAAAATAAGTTGAAAAGAGAACAAGAATTACTAAATAGAGAACGAAACAATGGGAAATACGTGTAAAAGGCAAACCGGATCGAGTGTTGCAATTCTCGTAATATTTCATTTGTGGGTTTGTGAGAATAGAAAATGTAATAGGGCAGCAATGTTTCTGATTTAGTCAATGAACAATTTAATGAAACCATAGTAATAATTATTTAAATTGTATAATTGTAAATACAGTTACAGTATAATTGTAGATACAGTAACAGTACAATTGTAGATATAGTTACAGTATAATTGTAGATGCAGTTATTGTAGATACACTTGTTGTTATTATTACTTCTGTTTTTCAGCATTTTAGTATATGTAAATATAAGATAACACGCACAAAGACGAAAAGTCAAAGTATCATATACACTAGCAGAAGTATCCTATACCAGTTACGTTAGATTGAGAGTAATGCATCTACCAACAGAGAAAAAGATACCGCTGTAATAATTTTCTAATAACGATGAAAAAATTTCGATACCTAGTCATACATTTTTCAGTCTGATGCGATATGGAACTTGCATAAAAAATACCGATGGAAAAAAATCTTTCGCGCTCATTATGTCAGCAACAATGACACACAGTTTTTAATGATTTTAGTCTTTCTAATCAAAATGGTTGAAAAAGCTCAAGTTCCATCGAATATTTCACCTATATTTAATATTTGTCGATTAAATGTGGAAAAATTTATCAAAGATCAATAACGCGAACAAACAAACACACAGATCTTTGTATGTACAGATTTTATTAAAACTACACATTTTTGATTAATAAACTCTACGATTTGAAAGCGAATAGTAGCAACACGTTTCGAAATCAACCATTTTTTTATCGAACGCGCGAGACTGTCGCCACTCGCAAAAATGAGGGCGAAAATTAGCGCTTTCAGAGTTTTTAATTAATATTTCGGCTGACTAAAGTCGTACGAAGATGGGAATAGTCGAAATGGCTTCCCACGAATTTTTTGAATAAGTTATAATGCATTTAATGTTTGGCAATGCTATTTTTATTTTATCGTGAAACTTGGAAATTTTGTATTAACAAACTCTAGGATTTGAAAGCGAACAGTGGCAACAACTTTCGAAATAAAGCAGAATTTCATCTCCAGCTTGCGAGACTGTTGCCACTGGAAAAAAGGAGAGTGAAAATTATTGTTATGCAGAGTTTTTAATTAATATCTCTGATTTTAGCTACTTTGTTTTGGGGGGAGGTGGACGCCGACCTTTCCCAGAACCCAGAAAAGAATCTTTGAAAGTTTCGCAATGATAGCTGTAGTAGTCACTTAGTTATTAGAGGACAAACAAACATACTTTCTTCATTATACATATAGATAACTGAGTTTATAAAGCTTTAGCATATATTAGCATAGTTTGTTTATTAGGATCTCAATCTAGACGAGCTAAAGCATATATTTAATAATAACAACCTCCGCCCGTAAGCACAATTGTAAAGTATTCATTGTTATTAGACAGAATATCTACTGAGAAATGGCAACAGCTAGTTTCTGGATATCGATCTATTTATATTTTTTTAGATGATATACGATTGAAATGTATATAGGTGCGACGAAGTAAGAACGTCTGTTATGATATGTACGTTTAAGAATACGTTACACGTAGGTTATTAAGTTACGAAAACGAATTATCCTTTATTAAATATTTTTTGTCTTTTAAAAACGTCTTATGAGTGATTAATTTAAATACAAAAGAAAGCTAACACGTCCTAAAGCCAATGTGAAGCTTGAAAAATATGCAAATATAAAAAATAAAAACAGTAAAAATGTAAGATTTAAAAAAAATATGCGAATAAAAGTAAAATAAAATCTTTAATGCGAATATGAGACAACTGGAGTATTTAATTTTATCGTTTTTATTTTTTCGTTTAAACATTTGGATAATAACCAAACCAGAAATGTGTCAAACGAACCCACACTATTAAATAAATACTCTCTTTTAACTAAAATAAGAAAATGTTAATTAAATCTCTCTCTCTCTCTTTCTCTGTATATATTTAACTTAAGAAGCATTTACAAATACAAATGAAATATTATTGCATTTGTAACAGAATCCTTTGCTCTGATCCTTAAAATTAGATTTAAGGATTATTTTAAAAAACACTGTTCTAATTCTTGAATCACTAATGTAATTCTGCAGCATTGCATGAATTTATGGTGTTAGAAGTCTTCTTTTTTTAATTTATGTATATGTAATTTCTTTTCTTTAACTTCTTGTTTTACATTTACGTCATTTTTTAAAAAGTAGCATTATAAAACATATTTAATAGACTTAAAATGAGAAGTCACAGTTCTTGATCATGTCCTGTTTACAAATTTTTATAATCTAACGACTAAATTAATGTACAACGTCCTTGCAACAAAGAAGTTTGTAGTTATTTGACATCTCTTTGGCTTAAAAGACTTTCATTTTTAATTTTCCTAGTCAGGCTCGGTCGTGGGGCATAAATAAGGCAAGCACCATACTGCAGGTTAGGGTTGAATAATGCCGAAATTGTTGTCGACAGGCTGGAAAAACCTAATTAAGTTCTATCGCAGATTCATCCATTAGCGTAATAAAAGGAGTCAACATACGTTGTTCTGTGGATTGTCTTCTTATTTGCTTCCAGAAGTGTCATCTAATGTAATACAAAGTATAAAGATAGATTGTAGGCTTATTTTAAAAGTTTCACTTTAATATCCGTAGGCACTTCAGATCTGCCAGTTTCTCTTCTTACCATAGAAGGGGATTTAGCTTAGTTCCATACTTCTAATTAGTTTACTAGATGTTTTGGAGCTTGATAGAAATAACTTACAACAGGAAATCAATGACATCCCAGCTATTTGGTTTTCTCGTATTCAATTTTTTTCCTCTCTCTTTTTTAGAGCAAATGAAATTGAGCTTATTTTAAATTTGCTTACGTGGTTTTTGACTCTTAATTCAGTAAAATGCTTTTAAAAAAGTTATAAGGTATTTCTCCCGCCTTCTTAGCATGCCTTTGTGGTGTGGTGGCCTGAACTCTAAGACGGTATTCCAGAGGTCCCCTGAGACCTCTGGAATCCGAGTCCAGGCGAAGGCGTTGCTCATTTTTCATCTCTCTTGCTTCCAAATAACCTAATGATTCTACAGTGGCACCCGACCTAAAAAAGGTGGGGGATGATAATTTTCCTCCATCAGGATTTGGCGACTGGGTCCCCTAATCCCCAGTCGTCGTTTAAAAGAGGTATATGAAGTATTTCTCCCGCCTTCATATTATGCCTTCATATCATGCCTTCGTAGTGTAGTGGTCAGCATACTCGATGTGTATTCGAGAGGACCATGGTTCGAGTCCCGGCGAGAGCATTGCTCATTCTTCATCTCTCCTGTTTCAAAATACCTAATGTCTCTACAAGGTATATGAAACAGTTCATACTTTATAAAAGCTTTAAAGGATTGCATTTTTTTATTTACTTTTTATAAAGCTGTTAAATTAATTTACATAAACGTGTAAAACAGGCAATTTTAGAAATGTTTAAAAATATATAGCCAAACAAAAGGTATAGGAAAAAATTTAAATTACAACAGACTTACATTTCTAAATTTACTTACAAAGTCTTTGTTTAACCCCATTGGATAATTAGGATTTTAAAAATCAGGCTAAATAAACTCGTGATTTAATTCAATTGCCCCTTGACGTAAGGATTTTTTTTTTTTTTTTTTTTTTTTTTTTTTTACAGTAAGCAACGAAGGAGCAGTTATTTTTTCCTCCTCTCGTGCATAAAGCGGTATTTTGCCTTCAACGTAAAGTTCAATATTTTCAAATTATATAGTAAAAGTTCAAATGGAGGATGCAAAAAATAAAAATTGTCCTCTTATTTGCATTAACGACCTATAGATAAAAGCAGCCCAGTTAGCTGGATGGGCTGTGATCCCAGCGGGTTCCGATAGCTGCAATTTGACAGACCTCACCCAAACTCTCATTTACACATGAAGAACTGTCTCAGGTAGTTTTATTGCTATTTCCTTGAAAAAAAAAAAACAACATTGTTCAAGATTGAGACTCATCATGTATGAGATAAACAATCGCTACATCAATAATTGTAGCCCTAGGAGAAGTTTAGCGATTATTTTTTCGGGTTTTAGAGGATTTTTCCATGAATGTCAAAATCTTTAGGAAATTTCTGAGAACTCGCTAAATTTCGTATTTGTTTCTTTTCATATTACTCTCCTATGATAAAAATATTCTGAAAAATTCTCAAATTCTCCAATAATTAAAAAATCTTATTTAAAAATACAAATTAGGAGGCTAAACTTTAAATAAATCTAACTTTTGTTGGATTTATGCATATTAGAAGAAGACGTAGGCCCGAATTACACAAAACTAGGGCTATATCCACTCCGGATATACCATGAATTGCGGATTTTTTACTTTCTGAAAACTAAAATTCCAGATTTGAGAAATCATTATCAACATATGCACCTTGTTCGAAATCGTATATGCATGTGTCATCGTATGTGGCATGCAATCTTCAACAACGAAGATCTTGAGGATTAATATTTTGAAGATTATGTATTAATTTTCATTGATGTATGCATAGAATAAAAATATTTAGAAATTCTGAAAATATTAATCCATTAGGAAAGGATTTAAATTAATTTTGAAAGAAACATGTAGAGAATGTACTGTGTTTAGGCTCTCCCCCAAACAAAATGTAAATAAAAAATTAAATTTGATTGGGTTTAGATATTAGCGGTAGCTCGAAAGGGCTCTTTCGAAGTGTCATATGATTTACCTGTAGAGATTATCAAAAGAATGACCCAGGGGGGAATAGAGAAACACTTTAAGAAACACTAGATGAATATACATTTAGCCTAACTATGAAACATAATATAATTCTGCATATATAAAAAGTGAAAAATATATAACGGAATTCTATAAAAATGCTTAATGTTTTTAATTAGATATATCATGAAGTAAATGCATTTTCATTTAAATCAATCAGATTAAAAAAACTACACTTTGAAGAGCTGCATCTATTGCTTTTAAATAAAGACACAAATGAAAAGTAAAACAAAGCTTTTACAGACGAGATTTAAAGCGAATCAACGCCAAATAGTGCTTTGAGACTGATAGCTCTTTCGAACCAAAACAATGCCACATTAAAAAAAAAAAAAAAAAAAAAAAAAAAAAAAAACCTCTCTTGTCATCAAACGTAATGACACGAATCTTGTTCTGTTTGGTGAAGTAATTCCTTCCATTGTTTTGATGAAATTAAAAAATAATGAATGAATAATGAAGAAATAATGATGAAGAAAATTCTTTGAAGCCAAGAAATCAGAAACTATTAAAAGGACAGCCATTTGTCTTATTACGGTGTAATGTTGCGCGCTCCCAACCTGCGCGCAACAATAGTGGTGACTGCTATGAACTGGAAAGTACACAAAGTCTTGAGAAGGGTTTAAATCCCTTTTTATTCAACTTTAGAAATTACAGATGCGTGCTCTTGACGCTCACAAACTACGCCGACCCGGCGGTAAAATAAAAATAAGAAACTAAAAATGAATAATAACAAGTGACTACCTACGAAGCTCTCTAAAACGTAACTAACCTAACCGCGTTCTAAAATACCGCTGATAATTCAGCAAGCTTCTGAATATTACGTTGAAAGATTTAACTATCTACCGAGGCAAGCACACAGGCCGAAACGCGTGGTTCTTCAATTTCTACCAAGCCACCTCCACGCTCGTGAAACAAGAAAACACCCTTTCGAAATCGTTTCCCTTCTATTTAACTCAGAATACTTCAGCTGACTATTTTGAATACTTTGCGCGTTCTACTAAAATTTACATACTCTTGCATTGGCAATTCCAGGGGAAAGTAAGGCTTGACAGGAAAGATAATTTAAACTTAAAATAAATGTTAGTTAAAATAAATATAAACCCTACATTTGCCGCTGCCAGAATTTGGTAAACTTGGAAGCAGGTCCTAGAAACGACCTGTTGAAAGTTTCCACAATTCTGAACTAAAATTTAAGAGCCTCGTTTACATAAAAAAAACTGTTTTCTCTCAAAAGTTAGAATAAATTTATGTAGATACTTATTTAACCCTCTCTTCTTACAGCAACCTTTCCTGGACTTCAGCAATCAATCTGTTCTCTTACTTCCAGCATCTGGAAGGAATAAGTATCAGTATCTTTCTAAATACATTATAATTTACACTTTCTTCACACTGAATAAGTTTTTGTTTTTGATCGATTTATTTTCCTTAATTACTGCTTAATTCACATTCATTCAAGTATTCAAACATGAATTTAACTTTACCCTGGCTCTCCACCATGTGTGGTGTCAAACGGGAATATTCGTGTTTTAGTATTGCAACACTTCCCCTAACCACAATGATTTGTTAGAATTCAACGACCAAATAGACACACCTTACGCGACATTCTAAAACTCGTATGAGCTATTTTAACATTCTTAAAATTCAAGTGTAGGTGGAGAACCCTACAAAACACATTCATTCTAAATTCCCCCTCATTCATCTTTAGAAATGCAGGCTTTCGCTCTAAAGTATGATTTTATCTACAGTTTAATACTTATATTTGAATTCATTTCTTTTGAGCATTTACTTTTAGCATCTAAAATTTTATGCTTCCAGACTAAATTCTACTTTTACATAACTTTCAAGTATTTACGTATATTTACAAAATTCTAATACATATGATTTTTACAATTTACCATAAAATGAATAAGAGAAAAATAAATTTTTACTTTACGCATTCTTCGCCAAGCTGGCGGCACTGAAACTAAATTTCTTATTAATACAAGAATGCGAAGTTATTTTTATCTTCGGCCAAATTTTGGCTTTAACATAACAGAATTAGTCTTTCGACCAACAGAAACTGCTTTTTCTTAGATTTTATACTTAAAGAAAATAATACTTTTGCCTTAGCTAAATAAAGTAAAACAAAACTAAGTCTCAACCGAGACAAATTGACTTCCGTCAAAACATAGAACTTCGTATTTACGCATAACATTTCGGAACAAAAGAAAAAAATTTATAGATTTTAACTTATCTTTGAGTTTTCGATGATTGGAACTCCGACATCCTCTTCTGGCAGAACTGCTCCCACGATATGGATTTTATCGACGTCAGTCGTCTCCTTTGTGTCCTTCGAGTGTCGTTCATGTTGATATTTCTTTTTCACCCTCTGCATGCTGGACTCTTGGAGTGGTAGTCGTCGGGTTGCTGTCTTTTCCGTTTTGCCTCTGGACGGCTGGTCTTGGCGTCCACCGGTCTGGAATCATGCTTGAATTTCTTCTGTTGGTGGTGGTCTTTTCGTTCCTCCTGCTGTCTTTTCGTTCTCGGGAACGGCGGCCTTGTTTGCATCTGACACTCTGGCCCTGGAAGCGTTTTCCTCGATGCAGAATTTCTACTGCGATACGTTGTAAGTGGTCTTTTCCTCTTTACCAAAGCTTCTTTACGCGGCGGCGTTGCTTTCTTGTATTTCTTAAATGCTGGAGTCTGAACGTTTTCATTTCTTCTTTTCGGTACCGTCGCATGACTTGTAGAAGGGCTAGGTTTCTCTTCAGTTCTCTGCTTCTTCGGTGGTGGAGCAGGTGACGTTACTTCTTGACCTTCCACTACTTTTACGCTTGAGTCCTGCAAGAAACTATTAAGCATTTCAAAATCATGTTGATTATAATATTTTTTCACCTGGTCGGGACTTGCTTTACAAATTTCCCCTCTCTCGTTCTTAAGGTACAATACGACTCCTTTGATATCCTGAATTACATAGGGGCCTTCAAATTTTGAAGCTAACTTTGCAGTAAAATTGTCTGGGGCTCTTGATAAAGAAAATTTCCGCTTCAACACTTTATCTCCAACTTTAAAATCTGCTTCACGGCGTTTTCTATCATAGTATAATTTTTGTCTATTTCTTGCCGTATCCGAGCTTTTAACCGCCTGGTCAATGAGTTTTTGCACATCTTTTTGTTTAAATTCTTGTTCTCTTTGTTGCAGTATATAATTATCTAATGGCATAATTAACTTCCGTCCTAAAAATAATTCTGCTGGAGTTTTTCCCGTAGTATCGTGATTTGCCGTTCTTAAAGCATAAGCTAACTCATTTATGTAGCCATCCCAGCGCTTGTTATGTGTGCTAACATAACTTCGAATTATTTTTACAATATTTTTATTAACTCTCTCTGCTATGTTTGCCTGTGGTCTATACGGAACCATTTTGATATAGCGTATGCCAAGTCCAGTGCAAATGTTTTCAAATATTTGGCTAACGAATTGTTTACCGTTATCGCTAATGACTTTTATCGGTGCACCGTATTTTAAAATGTATCTGTGTAAGGATGCATCTGCGACTGTTTTGGCTGACGCGCGTTTGAGTGGAACAATTTCTGTCCATTTTGAAAAATGATCTACAATTACTAAAAGAAAATGATTTTTATTCAACTCACTCTGGGGAAAAGGACCAAGAACATCCATGCCTAACATTTCATTCGGTAATGTAGCGCGAATGCTATTTAAGTACCCGACCGGGCTGTAATTAATATCATTTATTAACTGACATTGATTGCAGGACCTGACATACGCAGTTACTATTTTTTATAATTGCGGGACATATACCGCCTCGCGTACCCTTTTTAAAGTCTTTCTGACCCCTAAATGACCCGCTGTTTTCGCGTCGTGTAATTCCTTCAAAATGCTTAATCGAAGCGAGGCTGGGATGACTGGTTTGTACTCGAGATTTTCGTTTGTTGTTTTCGTATAAAATAATAAATTATCTATTATTTCATAGTTTTCTGCTCTATTTCTTATCGCATCGATATCTGTGTGCTCAAAGCTTTCGGGGTCTTTCAAATATGCATAGATACTTCCAAATTCAGGATCAGCTTTCAATTCAGCAATAATTGTTTCTCTAGAATCTAAAATTTTTGAAGTCAACACATGCATTTTAATTCATTTTCTTCATCGTCCAGTTTTATACGATAAAGTGCGTCAGCTACATTGTTTACCTTACCCGGTTTATATTTAATTATGAGATTATATTCTTGAAATTTTAAAGCCCATCTTATTAACCTGGGCGTTAGGCTTTTCCCCGAGTAAAGTCTACCAACAGCCGCATGATCCGAAAAGACTGTTACTGGCGCTTTGCCGAAATAAACTCGAAATTTGTGTACAGCCATTAATACGGCTAATGTTTCTCTCTCTGTAGCTGTATAATTCCTTTGTGTAGGGTTCAACGTTTTACTCAAAAATGCCAAAGGATGGCCATTTTGCATGAGAACAGCACCTACAGCATAGTCCGACGCATCTGCTGCAATTTCCAGGTTTTCGTCCCCCTCCGGGAATTTCAAAACAGGGGCATTGATGAGCGCTTCTTTTAACCTTCAAATGCGGTATTTGCTTCTGCTGTCCACGTGAATTTACTTTTCTTTCTTTTAATTACTAACAAGTGTTCAACAATATTAGCAAAATCTTTTATGAATGACCGATAATAAGAACATAACCAAGGAAAGAAGAAAGTTTCTTGGCGGTGTTGGGAGGTGGGAAATTCTTGATGGCTTTTATTTTTGAATCTTGAGTTTCTATACCCTTTTGCGAAATTTTATAACCCAGATATTTAAGTTCTTTAGTTGCGAACTTGCATTTTGAGGCGTTAATTGTAAGACCGGCTTTTTTTAATAATTTAAAAACTTTAGGTCTTTAATATGTTGTTCCAACGTACTACTCGTTATAATTATATCATCTAGATAGATTAAATTCAATTTTCCTAGGACAGGCTTTAGAACAATGTCCATAGCTCTCTGGAATGTTGACGGGGCCCCACACAACCCAAAGGGCATGCGTAAAAATGCATAAGTGCCCGATTTTGTTATAAACGCGGTTTTATGTATGTCTTCGGGTCTCATAGCTATTTGAGAGTAGCCAGACGTTAAATCCAACGTAGTCATGTATCTTGTAGATTTAATATTTCTAATAATTTCCTCTATAACCGGCAAGGGGTAAACTGGGAATTTAATAACTCTTAAGTTTTCTGTAATCGATAGCAAACCTCCAAGCCCTTTTACCCGAAGGAGGAAACTCGCTCTTTTTCCTACATAGTACGACTGGACTCGCGTACTCACTATGTATGGGCGTTATGATTTGGTTCTTTAACATTTCCTGAATGTGTTCTTCTATGATTTGCTCTTTCTGTTTATCATAGCGGTAAGGTTTAGTCCTACAGGGTTTGTCGGCAGTTAACTGTATCTCATGCGTAACTATTTGAGAACTACCAGGCCGTTCTGAAAACAAGTTTGAAAAAGTACTCACCACTTGTTGGATGGCGTGGCTTTCATGGTCAGTCAAATGGCTAAGGTCGACTTGCGGTTGTTCCACTGGTTACACCACCCTCCGATCCATCTCCAGCACAATAGAACTTTCCTGAAAATTCAGTTTTGCCTACGCGGCTTTTAAAAACCCCATACCTAAAATAAGTGGACTTTGCAAGTTTTTTACTACAAAAATTAATACTTTAAGGCTTTCGTTTTTAACCTGTATTTTTAAAGATAATTTTCCATTACAGTGACTTGCGCTGCTATGATTTCTGTGTTTTTATTTTTAAATGATCGTAACCTATTAAAATTCTTAAAAAAATATCACTCATAAAATTACCTTCTGCTCCTGTATCGATGAGGGCTTCTACTGGTACATCGCCAACCAAGACATGTATAATTGGTAATTGTGAGTTTTTTACGATGACCGTATTTAAGTATCTTCTTGAGGGTTTTTTCAAAACTTCCGGGGTCTGGACCCTCGCTTTCACAGGCCCCTCTACTCGTTTAAAGCTTTTCTTTCAACTTCTGCCCTCTTTGTACGCGGACGGTTGTTTTCAAATTTCCTTTTTGGGCCTTGACCTTCGAGCTTCGATGAGTTAGCTTGATAGCTCTTTCCCCCATAAAAGCGGTTTGCATTTCTGGTCTGCTCATTTGAAGATTGCCTTCGGATACTTTGAGAATACGATGCCCCTCTAGCTTTTTCCGCTATTCTGCAATTTCGAAACTTGACCGCCAATTCGAAGAGCTCCTGCAGTGTGCTTGGATTTCTAATTTCGAAGTAATCTTGAACAGCAGATAGCAATCTTGGTAAGATTATTTCAATAATCTCGGCGTCGGGTTTCTTCCCATACAGCATATCCGTCAGCTTAATTTTTCGCAGAATAAAGTCCGTCAACTCTTCTATATTCCGTTGATAAAAACTATATAGTTCGGCTTCTAGCCTTGCTCGGTCTTTCACTATGGGGAAGGCCTTTAATAACGATTTTTTGAAATTTTCAAATGCATATGTCTGGCCTCCGAATTCCCCTAATATAAATTTGCCTATATTCTTCAACCATAGCGAGGCCTGTCCTCTTAGTGCAGATGTGGCGATGGCAACTTTTTGTCTTTCAGGCACAGGGTAGAGCTGGACGTGATTTTCGAGGCCTTCTAGAAATATCGCCACCGAATTTTTTCCGTCGAAATTGACGTTTGCCTTGATTGACGCTCTCATCGTCTGGACCAGGTATCCAAATCCTTCCAGTTGGCTTGCATTTCTTGTTGTTGTCCAGCAGCTTCCATCCAGTTTTCGGCCATTTCAGTTCGACAAGTGTTCGGGCGCCAATGTAATGTTGCGCGCTCCCAACCTGCACGCAACAATAGTGGTGACTGCTATGAACTGTACACAAAGTCTTGAGAAGTACACAAATTCTTGAGAAGGGTTTAAATCCCTTTTTATTCAACTTTAGAAATTACAGATGCGTGCTCTTGACGCTCACAAACTACGCCGACCCGGCGGTAAAATAAAAATAAGAAACTAAAAATGAATAATACCAAGTGACTACCTACGAGGCTCTCTAAAACGTAACTAACCTAGCCGCGTTCTAAAATACCGCTGATAATTCAGCAAACTTCTGAATATTACGTTGAAAGATTTAATTATCTACTGAGGCTAGCACACAGGCCAAAACGCGTGGTTCTTCAATTTCTACCAAGCCACCTCCACGCTCGTGAAGCAAGAAAACACACTTTCGAACTCGTTTCCCTTCTATTTAACTCAGAATACTTCCGCTGACTATTTTGAATATTTTGCGCGTTCTACTAAAATTTACATACTCTGGCATTGGCAATTCCAGGGGAAAGTGAGGCTTGACAGGAAGGATAGTTTAAACTTAAAATAAATGTTAGTTAAAATAAATATAAATCCTACAACGGAAACTTAGAAACTGATATAAACATTTGAGTTGAGGTATTCAAGCATAAGAAAATGGAAAACAGAAATATCAGTATTGACAAAACTTTTAAAATCTGTATTAAACATACTGCCATGGATTCAGAATGTGCATTTAATTACATTGACTGATACCATGACCGAATGCAGAATATCCTTGAAAACTAGTAACCTAGATGCTGCGATAACTAGAAAATAATATTATTTATTTTCATCAAACAAAAACATGTGTGAAGTTTTTGGATCAGAAAATTTCTCTGAGGACCATACTGGTAAAGATTTTTATGGATATTATTTTGAATAGCTTACCAAAGTTATTTGTATTCCTTAAACCACTCATTTCCTACCGGCAGTTTCTGATATCCAACAATTGTTAAATGCACACTTCAGGTTTTAATGATTACTTGAAGGTTGAAGAAAAAAAAAAAAAGTCATTACCTTCATCAAAATAGCTAGCTGATTATACTGAACTTTCAGTTGGTTTAAAGAAAAATAAAAACGCAGGAATTACCAAAGCTTAAGCCATCGGAAAGCAAACTAGATTTAGCACTTAATTTTTACTTCCTTGTACAAAGAGAAAGGAAGTATTGTAACCGCAAAAAATTTCGGGTATCATATATCAACGAAAATATTCACTTTGACGGTTATCCAAAGCAATTTAGCGATGTTTTTGCCTGACATCTGCACGTAAGGACAGAATAAAGGACTCTTTCCTACAAAAAATATGAAACTGGTTTAAAAATGAATTCTGAAGAGAATTTTTCGTGGCGTACCTACTTACGTACATATCTCGAATAACTGATTTAAAATCAAAACTGGTTTAAAACGAATTCTGAAGATAACTTTTCGTGGAGTCTATGCGTATGTACGTAGGTACGTACGTATCTCGCATAACTCAAAAAAGAGTAGCCTCAGAATGTTGAAATTTTGTATATAAGTGTTCTCTAACATGTAGATGTGCACCTAGTATTTTGATTACAATCGGCCGCACCAAAGCTATATAAATATATATATATATATATATATATATATCCACTTTGTTACTCGGCTCAGAAATCTCAGTTTCTTTATTCTTATATGTTCGTAAATCGTGCATTTTTTCCTTTAAAATGATTGAATTATGTTGTTCTTATTTCCGGTTAAGGTTTCTATGTCTTTAGCAAATCTGCATGCAATAGGTTTAGAATTATTAACAATTTAAAAGTTTTTAATTGCCGCTAAACCTAATTACTTTTGCCATGGCGGCCATGTTTGTTTAAATTTGAAACAGCAGAACAAAAGATTTGTTGCCAATCTAGAGAAAGTAAACTTCGCAATAACAAAGATAACGCCTTCTTTTATTATTCCGAATTAAGTCATGCTTAATCCATTCTGGAATTTATTCGAGGAAATAAGGGTTTAAGATTTACTTCATAACTTTCAATACAGATATTTTGAGTTTTTACGTATTTTTGCCTTTTCGTGAAGCTAAAACTGAATTGATTGCATCAGAAATACTGAATCGTCTGTGAAAAACTGTTTCTTTTTGTTGTTGTTGTTTGCTTTTAATTCCTTTTATACATCGTTTTAGATTTATTATAGTATTTCAATAGAACATGTGGTAACGATTAGATAATTCTTAAGATGATATAAAATTTGTGCATTCTAAGCTAAAAAATGAATGAAATGTTAAGTGAACCTAGGGCCAGAGTGTTGCTATGGTAAACAAATATAGTGAATTTTAAAGAGTTCATTTATTGTATTTTGGTTTATGCGCTATCTACGAAGTAAATTTAATCCAATCCAATAAGTATAAATGAAACGCAAGAAAAAATTCGTATAATTTCATACTCCGTACAAGAAAGTCATGTGGTGTACACTTCAGATGTTTAGTTATAAAATACTTTTTGTTAACCCGTTATAGCCTTTTTAATCTGTAAATTTCTGTTCCACTGTTGGATGATTCATCTCGCAGTAAATTCCTAACTCAAATAAATTGAGATCTTAGGGTAATGTAAAGTAAAGAATAACTAAAGGAAACAGGATTAGACTTTAAGTTGGATTTCGTTGCATTTAGAATTACATTAACACTTGAAAAATGTGCATTTGCAACTGCAAAACTATTGTTAGGAAAGCGTGTTTTATTCAAAGAACTTTAAATCGAATTTTCATGAGAAAAGTTAATAATCAACTCCAGAGAGACAGAGATATGTCACAGGAAAAGTTAATTTATTTTTAATATTGCTTAGAATGAGATTCAGATAAGTCTTGTAAGATCTGAAGTTTAGATAACTAAGATAGTTACTACTGCGGTGGAATTGTTTGGATTGGACACATTCCTATCTGGGTGCAAATTGCTGTAATTTATTTTTAATGATAAAACCCTGGGGAGTTAGAAACAATAATTATGATCTACAAATCTGAGCTCTGATTTTAACCTTTCAGTATCTGAAACAATAAATCATTAAAATCAGACAGTATATAGGCAGTCAAAATGTAATACTCATTTGACAGACAATTCTTTTTACTTCCTTGTACGAAGTAAAAAGGAAGTATTGTAATCGCGAAAAGTTTCAGGCAGCATATTTTAACGAAAATATCCATTTTGACCGCTATCGAATGCAATTTAACGATGTTTTTGCGTGATATCTGTACTACTTTAAAATTAATTCTGAAGTGAATTTTTCGTGTCGTCTGTACGAATGTATGTACGTATCTCGCATAACTCAAAAACGAGTAGCCTCAGAACGTCGAAATTTTGTATATAGGACTGCTATAACATGTAGGTGTGCACCACGTATTTTGGTTGCAATCGGCCGCACCAAACGTATATAAATATATTTATATATATATCACCTCTGTTACCCGGCTCAGTGATCTCAGTTTCTTACTTTTATATGTTTGTAAATTGCCCACTTTTGGATTTACAAATGATTGAATTATGTTGTTCTTATCTTCCGGTTAAGGTTTTTATGCCTTTCGTAAATCTGCAAGAAATATCTGTTCAATTAGCAACAATTTAAAAGCTGTTTAAGTGCGGTTAAGCCTTTTAAACAACATGGCGTACATATTTGTTTAGCAGAATAGTAGATTTGTTGCAAATTTAGACAGACTAAGTTTCGCCACAACAAAGATAACGCCGTCATTTATTATTGCGATTTAAATCCTGCTTAATTCTTTCTGGAATTTTTTCGAGGAAATAAGTGTTTGAGATTTACTTCGTAATTTTTAATACAGATGTTTTGAGTTTTTATGTATTTTTGCCTTTTCGCGAAGTGAGAATTGAATTAATTGAATGAGAAATACTCAATCGTCTGTGAAAAACTGTTTCTTTTTTGTTTTGTTTGCTTAATTTCTTTTATAAATCGTTCTAGATTTATTATAGTATTTGAATAGAATATGTGGCAACGATTAGACAATTCTTTAAATGATATAAATTGTGTGCATTCTGAGTTATAATATGAACGAAATATAATACTGTTAAGTGAACCTAGCGCCAGAGTGTCGCTATGGTAAACAAAGTGAATTTTAAAGAATGCATTTATTCTATTGTGGTTTATGCGCTGTCGGCGAAGTAGATTTAATTCAATCCAATAAGTTTAAATGAAATGCAAGAAAAAATGCGTATAATTTAGTATTCCGTACAAGGAAGTCATGTGGTGTACACATGAGATTTTTTAAATGTAATTTATGGGATTTCGCTATTGTGAAAATTTAAACTCACGTGATTCGCAGACTATTGGTGCAGCACAGTATTCCAACTACTACTTTGTGTTCTTGCACACTTCAAGTAATTCTTCAAATTCTGAAACAGATGGCAATTCTCCGTTACAGTTTTGCTCTAATTACATTTGAGAAAACTATTATTAGGTGAAAATTGTAATTTGAAGCAAAACTATTCAGAATATAAGAGATTTTTTGTTTAAGTATTTGGAATAATAAAATTTTAATGCAATTTTTTACAACTACAAAATTTACAATACAAGATTCAGAATATAAATTTTACAATTTTTACAAGTACAATTTATACAATTTTTACAAATACAATTTATACAATTTTTACGAATACAATTTATACAATTTTCGTATTTTTAAAAATACAAAATTTTATGCAGTTTTTTCAAATTACAATTATATTACGAATGTATATTACGAATTATATTTCCATTTTAAAAAACATTGTTGCAGCACAGTATTGCATTTACCCGTATAACATGTATAACATGCCAGTTATACAACATGATTTTGCTTCATCCCATTTTGAGAACATTATTATTAATTTATATTTTAATTTGTAGCCTAACAATGCGAATTAAAAATTTAAAAAATGATCAAATAAGTTTAAATGAAGATGCCGCAGAAGAAAGTTCAGAAGACGAGGCTATTTACCAGAAGAGAATTGTACTTATTTAATCGCGCATAATGTTGACAAAATAAAAATGTCTATCACATGGTTTCCCTGCAGGGCCTATTAAGTAATACACATTTTTTGTTGCACTTCATTTAAACGTATTTCCTTGACCTTCATTAGAGATATATTTTTCATCCAACTAATTTAGCTCTTACTTCGCAGCAAGGCAAAAACTACACAAAACATCTTCATCAAAATCTGTAAAATGCAGAAAATCCTAAAACACCAAATACAGTTTAAAATAATTTTTTTTTTCTATTGAAAATAGTTTTTACGCAAGTGTAGGCGATTCGGCCAACAAAAGGGCAAAATTCTCAGGGGACAAAAATTTAAATTTGGTTCCACTGGGCAAAAAGACATCGAATTTGGTGCAACCACTTACTTAATTCACTATGCTACTAAGAGTTGGGTAGCGACCCTTTTGGCTGTCGCGTAAGCTGTAGCAGGGGGGTTGCCAAAAATTTAGCAGTTTTGATATTTTTATAACTTACTATTCTAATTTTACAATTACCAAATATTTTTACACAATGTATCTGAAAATACATAAAGGCAATACACATAAAGAAAAAAGGAAAACGTTTCGACGCATTCTTTTTATAATATAAACGTTCATTTTACTCGCTTTGCACGTGACGCTGTCATTTCGTCTGTTACTTATTTAAAATTTTCACTTTGTTCTATGTCTTAAAATTAGAAATTAAAATTAATGTCCTAAAACTGAAATAGTATATTACAGTACAAGTGAAAAAAATTGACAGTTTGACTCACGCGTGTGTCGGATTTTCACAGTGCTTATGGGGTCCCTCGAAAGTTTCGTAAATATTATGGGGTCCAGGGCTCGCGAAAAAGTCTCAGTGATGAAAATGGGTCGTAACTGAAGAAAGTTTAAGAAGCCCTGTTATAAATGAATAAGCTATAATTAGCTATAAATATAAGCTATAAATTTGTCAATATAAACACGAGGTTTCGGTTCTCTGCTCTTGTATAGGTACTTTGCTTCGTATAAAATGCCATATTTAAGAAAGCTAACAACTGCGCCAGTAACATTTGTTTTCGCTTCGGAAAGAAATTTTTTTCATCGGCTTAAGAGATTGGCTTAAGGCTTAAGAGATGTTTTCATTCATCGGCTTAAAAGAAATTAAACAAAAACAAATTAACAAAAACATTTAATTATCCTGCACTTTACGTCAGCACTATCACATCGACGCCAAGTCACGGACAATATTGGTGCCGCAATTTAGAGTTAAGGGTCATTAACGGACTCGACCTCGGTGTTAATCTAAGCAGTGGTTTGTAATGCCCCAGGAAGTTGCGATTGCCACATGACCAAATGCGTAATGGCACGATTGCACCGAATTGAATGGTATTCTCTCTCTCTTATCAAGCGGAAAGCGCTGAAGTAGTGACATTGTTCAATATGGCCACTATCAGCATGATGAAACGCAGAGTCTTCGTTAATGCATATATATGTTTACAGATACGCTGCTGTAACGGATTTCGTTTTTGTCACATACGTGACAGGATTATTCATCTAAGTTGGGGTTGTCTAGTAACTAAGATTAATTCTGCGATTTCCTATCTATCTGTATGGATTAGAAATAACTACTCAATAATATGAGTCTTCCTACAGCCAAAGATAGACTGACGATTATAAAAAATCACAGAATCGTTTTGCATAAGCACAAAAATAAAAGAATTACTAAAGCAAAAGCATGCTAGTAAAAAGTATAATTCAGGATAAAATGGAAAAACTTTAAAGGGAAAGACAAGAGGGAATATTTACAATGAAATTATAGATGTGCACATGATTCCATAAATCTCAACGTCATGGGGAAATAGACTAGGAATTTCGCAAATGTTTTTCATTTAAATATGAAGCAATTTTAACAAAAACAAGGGGTAAAGAAACCGTGTGGTGTATGCTTAAGCATTCACACATTTGAAAGTTCATTCTATGTTAGAATTTGCATTTGCAAGTTCTTGATATTTTCATGCATTTTAATTTTTATTGCATGTTTAGTTATTTTAACTTTTTCTTCGCCTAAAGGGTCGATGCAGAGAGCTCTGGAAAGCTACTGACTAGGATCTATACCTGAGCAGTCTCGGCCATAGAGTATACAAATTTTGAACCTAGTGGTTCTGCAGGCTCTGGAAAGATCATTTATTGGTCGGCCCTTGAGTCTGGTAGGTTTTAGAGCTTAGGGCTCAAGTAGCCCTGGGGTAGAGTCCGGGGTACGCTGGTAATGTCTCTGAACGACGGGCAGCCCGAGTGACTGGCAGGTAGCAAATTATAGACAACGATTAGTGCCCAAAAAGCGATGCGGTTCTCTCTACAAGGTGAAGGGCAGGGGCAGAACCACTGAGCCTGGTTCAGCGGGGCGAGGGAACTCATCGAGGGAAGGGCCATTTCCACTGGGGTTTATCTGAGCTAACGGAGTCAGTTCCATGTGTCGGGTAGCTCCGTTATGCCTGCAGCAGAGATTTTTCAACTTGCTGCCCTATGGGAAAAACTGGTTTTGGAGATAGGTCAGCTACGTCAGTTGACTAAAAGAGGAATGACCATAATTACGTTATGTCAACTTTTTCTTTCACGTTCGTGCGTGTATGGCGTTATTTTAATAATTTTCAGATGGCTTTGGGTATTCTTAAGCTAAAAGCTGCTGTGATCTTGAGCTAAAAGGGTATTTTATATTCTTGCAGCTTTATGCACGTTTTAAATTCAGTTACGTATTATAATTTTTTTGTTTGTATTATATTTTATATTTTGAACTTCCTTTTTTTTTTTTTTTTTTTTTTTTTTCATTTGTATATATAACACTTAGTAGTACTGACGACATAGAACATAGATCCATATTGAAGAAGAAACTTGCCAGCCGAGTAAAATTAAATTTTCAGCTTTATTTCAAATGACATTTGCAGCCACAATTTACTTGGCACTCAAATCATGCCTATTTAAGAACATTTACCTTTTTGATACTGTTGAGATAAAAAGAGAGCAGAGTGAAATAGCGTTTTAACAGGAAAAGAGGTAGAAGCTAAAGTGTGCAGTTGTGTGTGTGTGTGTACACGTAGATTTTAAACAAATTTATTTCAAGGGAGATTTGCCATATTTCCCTTTTTTAGGAGGAACAAAAACCGACTAGTTGGTAGTAGAAACAACAAGTTTATTGGAAAATCAATGGACAGAGAAAAGCGAAAATAAATGTCAAGAAAAATAGTAATATATCGAGGAAGTAAAGTTTTAGAATTTTGAGAGTATTAAGAATAACTAGATTTGAAGTTTTACCGATAAAGATAATACATTTTTGTGAATTCGAAGGCCTTCGAGTAAAATCCATTTGCTGAATAATCTGTTGCTAATTTTCGCCATCAAAGTTGAAATAATGGCTGAATGACCAACTATGTTTAGTTGATAAAGACGTTTTTTATTTCTCTTTTCCCTACAGAACATTCGTATTCTTTGATGTGAAACTTCAATTAGCCTTTGTAAGTAAAACCACGCTTGAAATATATGTTATAAACTCCCAAAAACTTAAAACAATGGTGAGAACTTTAAGGAATCTAAAACGAATTTTCTTGAGAGGTGAGGGATGTACTTTTAAGTTGAACCTGGGAAGATTACCAGCAATTTCCTAACTAAGAGGACAAAATGAGATGACAGCAAGTTCATTCTGATTATTTTTAATAGCAGAATATCTTTTAGGATCGAAAGAGGAAAATGCTTTAAAATGGTTTGTCATTACTCTTGGGAACAAATACTCTTTCAATACCAGCTGCTTTCAAATAATTAAGTTTGTTAGAAAGAAAGGGTTTTGACTAACGCATTTGATAGTATTGATATATATGTAAAAGTAAAAAGAATGTCTTTCGTATAGCATTGTAACTTTTATTTTTTTAATTTAATTTAATTTTATTTTATTATTATTATTATTTTTGCATAGCAAGACAAAGCAAACAGAAAAATTTCACAGTAAACAGTGGTGGTATTAAAATCATATTCATGTTGGATATTTAAAATGTCGAGCAAAGAAAGGAAAGAATTCTGTTTCTGTTTTGTTGTTCAGCAGTTTACGATCTCTGCAGCAAGGATAAGGTTCAAACGCATTTAGCATTTAAATATAAATTTACAAAAACCGTATAAATACTATCCTGTGTAGATAATTTATAACATGCGTCTTGAATTAAACTGTACCATTGAATTTAAATTAAAACTTAATTACATAATAAATTGTGAATTTAGCAGGGCACCAAGGTCTATTAATTTCTGGGGATTCAAATGAAGGATAATTAGATTAAGTGGAAATAAATCTTATCTACAAACAATGGGTTTTAGTGATTCTTGATAATAAACAATATTTAGATTTGGTAGAGTAGGAAGAATTAATTCGATTACCACTGACGCCTTCTTTTCTTATATTCGAGTTTCTTAGATTGGAATGAATTATTGATCTCTTCCTAAACGAATAATCTGCGAAGAGATTTTATTTGCGTAATTAACCGTTATTTAGAAATTAACTGCCTTATTAATAGTTAATCAGACATATAACTGCTCATTCGAATTTATATCGACCAGAATTCTCTTAAATATTTGACTAGAAATTTTCGTATAACGTCTTAATGGTTATTACAGATTTTCGAGATAATTGTAAGCTCATTATCCTTCCTAATATCAATTAAATGAATATTAAGATGATTTAATGGTATTTATTTATATTTTATAGTTTAAATATGTTATAAGGTGACCCAACTACCAAATAAGTTGGTCTTTTGGTCATAACAAGCCACGCACAATACTTTATAGGGTATTTTCTCCCTCCTTTCTGCATGCCTTCGTTGTGTAACGATAGCACACTCGGTGCGTGTTCGAGAGTCCAGGTTTGATTTCCGGGGAGGGCATTGCATCCAGCATCAAAAATCCCAATTATTCTACAACATATTTAAAGTAATAGCACGAAAATCAGTTTTTTCTTACTTAATACGATAGGAAATTATATAAGGTAGATGTTTCTGGAGTCTTTCAAACAAGCAATCGATTATATATATATGCTGTTGTATATATGCAATGACTTTTGTGTTATATATATATATATATATATAACACAAAAGTCATAGGTCAAAACATCCTAAGAAGATTTCAAAATCAAAGTTGAAAAGTAAATGACGATCTGCGAAAATTGCTGCAGTCTCGAAAAAATGCAATTTTTTCAAAAGGAAGAGCAAATGGTCTTAGTTAAAATGCAAGTTTGCAATCCATATTGCATGCGGGTCCTAACCAGTTTTTACCTCAATTAAAGTCGTATCCTAAGGCAGTACATGAAAAATTAAAAATAAAAAAAAATTGGAAATCTTTACAATTTCATGACAGTAAAAAATGTATAAAAAATAAAAATATTGATCTCCTCAGTTCAACGCTTCAAACACAACTTATCAAGGGAAAAGTGTTTTGAAACCCAGAACCAAGTTGATCAATGAGTTCCGAAATCAAGTTTCGTTCCTGTGAGACATTTGAGAAGTTGGACCGTAAATTTTGAAATAAATTTCAATTAAATAAATCTTATAAAGGTTCTCAAATATTCAGACCTTTTCCCGACTTGCATTCGTAACTCTAAAAGCTTCAAAATTAGGTCCTATGTGGAACATCAAAGGTTTAGATCTTTATATGTTATTCTAATGAGTAACCGTTAGAAGTATGTAAGTATGCAATGCATATTATAGATCTTTTTTATAATATATCATTATAATCATACATATCATAGATAATTTCCTATTTTAACTATTTATATTGAAGGAAATGTTTATAAATTTGATTATAACAAGCAATAATAATACGAAGATCTTAGTTTCAGTTTAGTGTTTTTTTTCTAGTCATGCAAAATGTATGTTGATTTATCTTTAAATGAATTAGAGATACTGGTATAAGATTCTTTTAAAACATTTGTTTGGTGTTTTTTATTATGTTCAGCTTCTTGTGTTTAAAACTGGTATTTAATTTATAAGATTTTGCTCCCACCTTCTTGGCATGCCTTCGTGGTGTGATGATCTGCACGCTGGGGCGCGTATTCCAGAGATCCATGGTTCGATTCCCGGCGAAGGTATTGCATAAATTTCATCTTTCCTGCTTCCAAAATGCCTAATGTCTCTACAAGTGTCGCCCGAAATAAAAGGGGGTGGATGATTACTCTCCACACCCAAGATTTGGCGATTGAGTTCCCTAAAAACTGCAATCGCCTTTTAAAAAGGGGTGTATATAAGATATTTCTCCCACCTACTTGGCATTCCTTCGTGGTGTAGTGGTCTGCACGCTGGGGCGCGTATTTCAGAGGTTCGTAATTCCTGGCGAAGGCATTGGGTATTTTTCATCTTTCCTGCTTCCAAAATACCTAATGTCTCTACAAACTGACCAAACAAACATAAATTTAAAAGCAATAAATTGAAGTAATTGCTTTCTTTTATTTCTTTCTGTAGATAAAGGATGGTCAAACTTTGTGTCACGAGGAGGTGAGTGTCAAAACTCAGCGGTATTCAAGATCCACAACTAGATTGTCAAAAAGCAGCATTTAGATATTTGTTTCTTTTTTAAAAACAGCAAATGTTTATGAATAAAAGGAAGGGCTTGAAATAAATTTACAACGAAATTGCGTTTTTTGATAAATATGGCTGTTTGTAAATACTAATATATAATTCTGTTGTTTTTATTGTACGTGTAGTTTTCCTGTAATGCTAAAAAAATTCAGAAAGAAGATCAAGCATTTTATTCTAATCCCACCTTTTTTACTAATTATAATTGTCAAATAGTTTTAGCAAGAATAATTTAAAATAAAAAACTGCATGTATACATCAAAATGTAAAATGTCTTTCGCTGGAGCTAACACTAATGAAATAATTTGAAAATTTTAGAATCAAAGTTTTTTTTTTTTTTTTTTTTTTTTTGCTCTTAATCCTTATGCCTTTCCCTGGAAACAACGAAAATATACGTGACTAATATTTCTTCTGGAGAGAAATTGCAGTCGAAAAACGAAATTATTTTAAAACAAGCAATTATTTCGTGTTTTGAATTTAATTTTTTGTAATTTCTATCACATGAAAAATTTTAAAAACATCAGAAGTTCTTAAAAATCTTTATTTACAGTAGAGAATATAAAGTATATAAAATAATTTTAAAAAAATAAAATTCAGAAAGCTTTTAGATTTTACATTACGCCCAAAGGTGCGTTTTTTAACGTTTTTCGTGTTACCTTTATTTATTAAATATCATGTTCATCGTACTTAAACCATAAAATTCAGTTCAACAATAGTAATAGTATTGCAAAATAATTTTAAAATGACCATAGCTTTAGAATTTCCGAAAGACAGTCTGGAGATAAAAATGAATTTTTCCTGTACAGGTGTTGCCATTGCTTGCTTTGAAATAGTTGAGTCTGTAAATCAAAAATTCTTTAAAGTTTTACAAAACATAAAACAGATAATAAAACAAATTACAAATTCGGGCTTCCAGATGCCCATATTGGGAGGAGCATTACGTTATTCAAATTTGGATGGCTCTAGGAACCGTTGATTTATCACAATGCGAGGAACATACATACATTTATGCAGCTTCTTCATTATTTAATTTCTTTAAATATAATACAGGGTTCCAATATTTGGTGGCAACAATTTGACATTTCAAGACATTTCAACACAAAATATCAAAACCATATTAATAGCCCTTCTGGGCTAACGGCCTTTGGGCTAATAAACTGTCAGGTCACCAGAGTTTTTGAATAAAAAATAGGTTTTATCCATACACATATCTAACATCTGAGTCATACGTAGACTTAAATTATGTAATTAATTCCTTAGATGAAATTTTTATTAGCGAATACATTTTTCTAATATTCAGATTATTATTTCGCATGTTTTTAGTATTTTCCATTCTCTAAGCCTGAGGTATATTGTTTGCACAACATGTTGCAGATGTATGTGTGTATTTATTTAGACGATAAAAAGTTTTGCTATTCTAAAAATAATACCAAGACCACAGTAAGACAGAGTAACATAATTATTTTTCTTTTATTTATTATAATAATAATCAACGGGTGCTAATAATTCCAAATTAAATTAGTTTTGAATATTATAATTGGCTGATTTAAAATATGTCATATGTAGACTAACAATCTATGCTTTGTATTGTGATATATTTAAAAAATAAAACTCTTGCTTGTTAAATTGCGAGATGTATAAAGTTGCGATAGAACCGCATGTGATTTACTAGGCGTATTATACATTTCTCATAGATTCATACATTTCATACGCGTAGAAATAAGATTAGGTAATTTTTGGTTTGATTAAGTAGATTAGATAATTTTTGGAAGCAAGCAAGATGAAACATTAGCAATCGCCTTCGCCGGGAATCGAACCACGGACCTCTGGAATACCGGCCCAGCGTGCAGACTCACTACACTACGAAGGTACGCTACGAAGGCGGGAGAAATACCTTATAAGTTTTATTATACATTCCATATCATACATTCATAAAGAAAAGAAAAAATAATATGCATTCATTAAATTTTTAGTTACCACTCGAAGAAATAATCAGATTTCCATTTCTTTAAAGCACTAGAAATTACAAAGCATTCGTAGCATTTTACTTTTTTTTTTTCATTTTTGTGTGTATCTAGGTTTATCATTCAAAATAAAATGTATGGGGTTTATGATTTTAAAATTATGGAAAAAATCTTAATGCGTGATTGGATGCCTTACGGGCTTTGCGAATTACTTTTTGCTATTTAAATGTAAATATGAGGTATTTTAAAATTATTTACGCTATCTTTAGCTGATAAAAGAATATTTGGCCCAAAATCAAAAACTAAATTGCTGGATAACTTTCCCTTTTGATCTCACGTTAGATGCGTTTTCATCAAAAACAAAATAAAAACTCTTTCTCCAGCAATAAATTTGAACAACTCCAAAATTAACTTTCCAGGCGAAGACGCGAATCCCAGTGTTTACCATAATACCTAATAAAACTTAATGAATATTTTATTGAAATACCATCGTTATCGTGACGCATTCATTCGAATTTTCCTTTTTTTCTAATTCTACGATGCTTTTCTCTTGATTCATCTATTCAGCTCGAAATTGGCAGCTGAGAAATCAGAGAAATTTAATATTGGACTGCTCCACCCTCTTTAGAAAGCCAAAGAGAAAAGCCTTTCTTCCCCCTTCCTTCTTCGTGCCTCTGAATGATGATTTACCAATATTTTGTTTTTCTCTTCTTCTAAGATTCTCTGAGTGTGAAGCGTTAGATAGTATTTTCTTTTTCTGAAAATTCTGAACAATCAGTGCATTTATTTTGAAACTCTTTTCTCTAAAAGTACATTTTTCCTCAGCTGCCATCCACCTTTGGTGATTGTTTCGGTAAAAAAGTGTTCTTTGAAATTCACTTAAGTATCCTCCTTGATGTAATCAGCATCACAAGCTCTAACGTTTGCGATGCCATCTTAAGCTGAATGAAATGATTTATTAGTATTGATATAGGAAGTATGATACATTAGAATCATTGCTATTAATTAGATCTGAATGTAATTTTATGATATTCTTTATACTGTTATCAGAGTGTTGTTAGTGAAAAATAGTGTTTTAACTTATGGGATTAGATTGTTGAATTACTGTAACTATTGCAGTTTGAAGCTGTAACTGCGAAACTGGTTAATATTCGTCAAAGAATACGATAGCTTTGTTAGCTTTTCTTAAGAAGGTAAGGACTTAATGAACTTTGCATTCCTTTTATTCAACTAACCTTTCTCTCAAATAAATGTACTGTTGAATACTTCGATGGAAGTATAATCTTTTCCTGAAGCTTAATGCGAAAGTGGTTAATTATCTGTTAATGCGAAAGTGGTTATTAAGTCTGAGTGAGAATGTAAATGTGTAATTTGAAAACGTTGTTTATTTTAAAAACTCGAAATTGAAGAAAGACTTCTTTTTTCTTTTCTTCTAGAATGAATATGAAGAATTTCGCTTTTAAAACTGATCTGGTAAAAAAGTTGTATATATTATAAGTTACTAATTAATTTTTCTTTCAATCAATCCTATTTTATTCAAAAATTTATGCTTTCGAAATGCACTTCATTTCTATACCGATATGTATAATAAAAAGAGATATTATACCATTGGAAGATATAAATAATTATTTGTAACCTCATATAATTATACATCTTTATGTAAGGAACTGACATGTCGCAATACGCGTGCTGTTATTGTGTAAATTTTAGCCCATCCAGCAAGTAGGTGAAGATTCGTGATCGAGTCCCATCAAGGTCATACTCGATTTTCCCTTCTGTAGCATCATTAATCTAAGAGATTTTACATAAAAGAATGCTAATTATATTAAAAACTAATATTTGTGTTTTTCATATATACATACATATATACGTATATATATACATATGTAAAATATAAAAAATACGATGGCTTTGCTCTGCGCGAACAGGCAACCTCTAATTAACTTTCCGCAATTTAGGATCTCCCCCTTAGACCAATACCTTCGAGAACATTCTAGCCTATTACGTAACAGCTAGTATAAATAACGAATGCGCGCCATTTTGCGAACAGAAGCTTCCCTCTCCCTGTGCTGTTAAAACCTAAGCTGCTGTTCCCATCTTCTTTTCCTCTATGAGGCAGTCAATTTAAAATAATCTTATTTATTAACGAATATTGATCTGCTTCTGAAATTGAAATAAAGGTATGGAATAGTAAAAAGTGAAATCTTGTGTCTTCTTTGGATACCGCCTTAATACTCTGCTACAGAAATGCCTGGACTTTGATGCCAAGCCTCGTCATTCATGTGCCACGACTGCCGAAATATTACATATATATACAATTATCAATTAAGCGTTGTTACTATTAAATTAAGAATATCGCAAGAAAATGTGTGATTTCAATGCCTATTTACATAATTCTGTTTTTCAAATGAGCGGACACTTGTAACTCAAAGTATTCGCTGGGAATGGACAATTTTCGTCAACCATTTCATGGCCGAGAGCGTTGTCCAGGATGCACCACCAGGGATACAAAATTATATCCTTGCAACACCTCAAGGGACGAGTCTCACTCCTCTTTTCCTATCATCAAACCTCTCCAGGGAACCTTCGGCTCGCCAGTATTTTAAGTGCCTCCATGTTGCTCAAATGCTAAATACTTACAGCCAAGTCTTCTCCCAGATTCGAATTCGGGACCAACGGCAGGGCAGTCGGTAACGCTAACTACTATACCGATCAGGGTTGCACTATTTGTAAAATTATTACTATTTTATTTGCGTTGGTAATTCATGAATATCTCCAAGTCAAGATAACTCATGACTTTAAGACCTTCGTCAAATGCATAGACAAGCATAATTTTCTTAAAATCATGAGTTAAATATGCAAATCCATTATTTAAGTATTAAATAATGATAAATAACAACAGCGTAATAATTATAAATTTAGGCCTGGGAATGCAATTCATTTTGAGCTTCATTTAGAATATTGCTAATAGTACAGTCTGAATTTCTTTATCCGAAGCGTAAAAATAGGGATTAATTTTATTGAAATATATTACGCTCGTGAATCAAGTCTTATTTTGACTCTTTTAAAGAGAAATTAGATGAGGTATTCTGCTTTTCTAAAATATCTCTAACAATATCTCCTCTTTAAACCGCGCTCAAACAAAGTGACACCTCGAGCGCAAATTGTTAGCATGTTGAAAAATACATAGATTATTTTTCTTTCTGTTTACTAACTGCCAGACAAATAAAAATAAGAAATAAGATATGGTAATCGTTTATGTAACGATACTGGTTTTCCTGTCTATGTTTCGAAAGGTTGTTTTAGGGAATTTTTCTTGAATGTAGTAAAAATTGTATTTGGAGTATTATAGATATATTTTGCGAAATTTAAGCAATATCGTTCGTTCTAAGTGATTTAGAAATATGTAAAGAAGGAGAGTGTAACAAACATGAATAACACCATAATGTATCATGTCAGGCTATAAAATACGTTTATGCAGATGAGATTTATTTCAGTATATTTCTATAGCAGGTTTTTGATAATACTTTTATTTAATGCATATAACTTACATGCTTATTTTTACGCCATAACATATTTGGCTACCATACGTACATGCAGTATATGCTATTTACATGCATCCCTTTTTATCCAGATAAATTGTTGAAACTATTTCGTGTAATGCATTTTTAGCTGAGGCCTGGAAAGTTACACTATATATAACTATTTCCAGCATAGCTATAAATAACTGTAATATGTTATTAAATGGGTCTATTAAATTTATAGTCTGATACTTATAAAAAATAGATTATTCTATTTTAAGACTTTGCTCTAAATGCCTAAAGTTATGATGCTTTAAAAATTTGACATTTACGGATATTCGCAGATGGTGAAGATTTGCTTTTTCTCAGTGATATGTGAAAGATAACGTCATATAGCAAATCAATGTCCTCTGTAATAACAGCTTTGTAATATACTTTTGCTAAACTGAACTGCATACTTTAATAAAACACAGGCGGGCAAGCCCGACAGATGAGCAGACAGCAGCCAAAGCAAAATTTGTAAGTTCTATCTACTCCTGAAAAGCAAATGTATGAAAACATTTCTGTATAAAGAAATTACTTCATTCTTTCCAAGCAACGACCAATTCGTAAATAATTTGTTTATTGCAGAACCAGGAAATAAAACTTTTGACCTTCAGGTTGATACGTATGACGGCATGATTTAAATTAAATGTAATAAAACAACATTTTCTAAATATTAATAAAAGAAATAAAGTGGCAATAATATATCGTGTCATTTAAACTAACCTGAAACAAAAACCTTGCCATAGTTGCTGACATTAACAAACAATCTTCCACATACAGTGACGTCACATGCAATGGCTTGCTTTCTTCAACGTCAGAATATAACCTTATATAATAATAATGTATTTAATGTTCGGCAACGTTACTTTTATTTCATATTTTGTAAAGCTTACAAATTTATGATTAACAAAATCTACGATTTGAAAACGAGCAGTGGCAACACTTTTCGAAATAAAGCATTTTTATCTCCAACGTGCGAAACTGTTGCCACTCAAAAATATGAGTGCGAAAATAGTAAAAATATAATAAATATACATTTAAAATCTTGAAGCGTGTGTGTTCATGAGAAAAGTCCTAGAATTTTAATGACTTTATTGAAATAAAATTAATTTTATGCGATTTATTAGTTTTTGAATTACAAGTTCTTGAAACACTTTGCGCAAAAACTTTTAAAATAACACAACAGAAGTACCTTCGTTTGCCTGAAAGTTTTTATACCAAAACGTAACTTAAAATGTCTCTTATATTTCAAAAACTTGAAACGACTATAGCAAAAACTGAAGTTTCCGGAATAAAGGAAAAGTACTTGCATAGATTTAAAATAAAAACTACCACATAATCCGTTCATAAAGAGAAAGTTTATTTAAAATCCGCTTGAATATCAAATATAAGCTAATGTGGAGAACAAGTGCCTAACTAATCTGCTATTGTAGTTGAAATTAATAGTTTAAAAAATATACGGAATAAAAAAATAAACGGAAATAAATAAAACTGTACTGTGAACGCACTTAAGAATATGAATTTGACAAAAATAAAAAATAAAGTAATAGAATTTTAATAATTAAAATGTTTTCTTATAAAAGGTGGTTACTTATAAAAGGGAAAGCCTCTTATATTATTAATAACACATTTATATAAGAGTAGAAAAGTCAATGTTCATACTCAACACTTGCTCACCAAATCCAATTATGTTTATTATTATTATTATTATTTTTAGTTTTTGTTGAATTTATATTCCTTTGTTGTGTTTCTCTTACATTTTTATTCGGTTAGACGAGAAATATAATTGCCGTAATATTATTTTTACATTATTTAAATAGTACAATAAATACGGAGAGAAAAATTCTATATAATTTCTTTGGCATGTTCCATCTTCGAAGTATTTTAACGTATTAGATATATATTGGTGATTTTTTACTGTAGATTAACAAATCTAGGCTCTCTAATATTATTATACAAAAAAAAAATCTTGAAGGTTTCAGATTTTAAATTACGTTCGAAGGAGCGTTTCTTTAACGTTTTGTGCGTTACATTTATTTATTAAATATCATGCTCTACGTACTCAAACTATAAAATCCAGTTCAACGGCAATATCGCAAATTAATTTTAAAATAAGCATATCTTTAGAACTTTCGATATAAGGTCAGATACAGTCGTGCTGGAGATAAAAATGTGTTCTTTTTTTTTTTTTTCGAACAGTGTTGCCATTGCTCGTTTTGAAGTTGTTTAGTTTTTTTAATCAAAAATTTGAAGTGTTACAAAAAATGTGTTGAAAAAATAAATAATAAAACAAATTTCAAATTCAAATTAAGGCTTCCACATGCCCATGTTCTGTGAAAGATTACGTTATTCAAATTTCGATGGCTCTAGGTACCGTTGTTTTATCACAATGCGAGAAACATACATACATTTATGCAGATTCTTCATTATTTAATTTCTTTAAATATAAGACAACGCGATAATATATGGTGGCAACGATCTGAAAAGTGATACAGTCTTTTAAAGTTTTCAACGCAAAATGCCAAAATGAAATTAATATTCTTTCAGGGCAAATTGCCCCTTTGGACTAATAAAGCAATGGCAGATAAAAACTAATAAAGCAATGGCAAATGGACTAATAAAGCAATGGCAAATGGACTAATAAAGAATTATGTTTCCTTGAATTTAATTTTTTTTTTTTGGTTTATAATTTCTACGGCAAGAAACGAAAACGAAATGTGGTTCTTTATTTTATGGTGCGACTAAAGTTGTCTGTTTACAGTAAAGGGTTATATTAAATGTTTTCGTGGAAAAAAAAGAGTTTTTGAATATACAGTGTTCTGGTAATAAAGGATATGAGGGAGTTATTAATGTAAAACTTTAATAATAAGTTATTTATCGCATTAATAGACTGATACGTTTGCACCTTTAACGCTTATGTACGTAAGCACTGAAAAGAAAGTACTTAGAACAAGTAAGCTGCGTCAATATACTGCAAATGATTCTATTTTACAGGACAAAGGACACGTATTCGCTTTTTTAGGTCAGTTTTCGTACTTTTAAAACAGGGAATGTTTCTTTTCCAATACAGGGCCCACCAGCGGCCGAGCGGTAAAGTCGCTGAACACTGGTAGTTCGTTCGGTCCGAAGTTCGAAACCTGAGAACAGACTAGCTGCATGGGTGTTTTCGTGGTTTTCTCCATGTGTAACTTGTATACGAGCCAGTTTCCTTTAGAACGTCCTCCGCGAAGGCATCCCATTCCTTAGGCAGATAGCCCTAGTGTGCTTTGCCATAATTAAATACACACCACTTGTCCAATACAGCGGATGCAATGTATTTTCCCTTTCTTCGATCTTCAAAAAACAAACCCAAATAAATAAGTTACTAAGATAAAATCAAAAGCTAATTTTTTTGTCTGTAGATCACTGTACTAGATTTCCAGTCGCAGGTAAGTGCTTGCTTTTAAGACTCTCTTAAAGGACTTATCACCTTAAAGATTCAACTTTTTTTTTGTTTCTTTGTACACGGAACAGCATTCGTCACATTGTAGTACGTCAAAATTAAGCAACCGTTAAATTTGTCGGAAAATAGGCCACAAGTTAAACGTGGCATGCCGTATAAAAAGCTTTTAAAAAAATCTGTGATGAAGGTAACAAAAATGTATAATTATTTTAATACCTAAAATAGTGAATTCCGTAATCACGTTATTTAATACCCAAAACAATATCTCTTTCGGTATTCGGAAGATTAGGCTTATACATAGAGTTCTGTGTTTTAGTAGGATGAGACACATAGACCGCATTTTCTGTCCCAAGCTCTGGGGACAGACTGGTTGAAGTGAATAAATAATTTTTGTAAAATTCTGCTAACTGGGAATTCTTATAAGTAAACTATTAAAATACAATTACTTATAATCTGATAATTTAAAGAAGTTTGAAAATACAAGAATAGGTATCTGAAAAACAAAACCTATCAACCTCACATGAAAAATATTTAAATCGTAATTACTATTGCAAATAAATTCGAAGATACACGTTGTTACAAATTATATGAACACAATGAGAAATACTGATAGTTGTTTGATATGCACTCCGTAAATATTTGTTTAATGCTGCATTTTAGAAAATTTATTATACAGCTTTTAGCACTTGAAAAAAATTCCAAACAAATTAATGAATAACACATTGCATAGCAGTACACCTGAAATGAACACTTCTAGAAGGTTTCTGGAAGCACAATTTAACTTCATGAAACATTGAAGGGCGATTAAACTCACATTTCTTTTGTGAAACAGTCCTTGTGAATCACTGCAGTTTTATAACTTGTAAAAATCTGCTAGTTATGACTTTATGGTCCGAATGCTCATAAATATTTAAGCCTGCAATCCACAAGTATTTTCGAGGCTTTGTGTTTCTAGAATGCTGATATTTGACTTCTTAACTATTACTGACACAGCAAGATAAATATTTTGCGGTTTCATGATTTTCTATAACAAACTAAATCGTCGGAGTTGCCATCCATTACATGCTCTGTAACATGTTATGCTGGATCTTTTTCAGAATCAATCTATTTCATATTATAAATGATTGGTTATTAGGGCGACATTTTGTCATTTAAACATTTTGCCATTTATTTTTAAAGTTTAATTAGGAAGACTTTTAATATTAAGAAAGGTTACCATAATTTTAACATTACGAAGATTTTTGCACTAATGAAGCGAGTAACTTTAGGAAAACACCAACTTAGAAAAGTGTATGTCTACATCACATATACTGTTCAAGAACCTCCAGTAAACACTCTTGCTTGATTTAGCTGTATTTTAAATTGTATTGCGAGTTAACAAAAGGAAATACGTCGGAGTTGCCATCCATTACATGCTCTGTAACATATTATGCTTGATCTTTTTCAGAATCAATCTATTTCATATTATAAATGATTGGTTATTAGGGCGACATTTTGCCATTTATAAGTTTAATTAGGAAGACTTTTAATATTAAGAAAGGTTACCATAATTTTAACATTACGAAGATTTTTGCACTAATGAAGCGAGTAACTTTAGGAAAACACCAACTTAGAAAAGTGTATGTCTACATCACATATACTGTTCAAGAACCTCCAGTAAACACTCTTGCTTGATTTAGCTGTATTTTAAATTGTATTGCCAGTTAACAAAAGGAAATACTGGATCTAGATTGCTCCAAAAATTAATTTTTTCCTACTTCTTAGAATATGCATCAGATATTTAAAAAATGTTTTAACTTAACATCTGAAAAAGCTTTACCACTATAGGGCACATATATGGCACTATAGGACACAACTGAATTTTCAATGAGATCTGTATACATTTCTTAAAATTGAATGCACATATTTCCTGAATGTATTTTAATCGCTCATTAAGTAAGAACCTTGAAATAAATCAACCAAAACCAAGCTTAACTTTTAAATCTGTTTTTAACCCAAACGAGGATTTCGCTCCAAAATTCATGTTTTAGCCACGCTGTCGATATTACATTTAAATTATTCATAATTGTTCATAAGTTATGGAACATTCGTAAGTTATGGTACCTATGTACAAATATACGTGCAGTAATTTAAGCCTATTTCAATGCTTTTCAAGACAGGTGCAAAAGCGACCCTTAACACTCTTAAGCTGCGTTCACACCAACACGGTCACGCGTTCGCGCCTAAAGTGTTAACCATTCAGAAGCGGCAATTGCCGGATGGTCGGAGACCGCATAAGT
Organism: Stegodyphus dumicola; assembly: GCF_044657685.1. Taxonomy (NCBI): domain Eukaryota; kingdom Metazoa; phylum Arthropoda; class Arachnida; order Araneae; family Eresidae; genus Stegodyphus; species Stegodyphus dumicola. The sequence continues at coordinate 183,434,305 of NC_140768.1, forward strand.
TGACTCAACTTCAACTTTTTAACGCCTTACGCGTCAGTTTCAGGCATCTCATTTCAAAAGTCCAGTTTATACCATGGTTTTTAAATGATTGCACTCTCAAACATTCTTCTTTTATGGGGAAAAAATAAGTCAAATGGACTAATCTTAATAAAAATTTCACATTAAATAAAAAAATGCGTACGCTAATATAGTAAATAGCTTTATTAATTATTTAAAGGAAAATTCTTTAGTTTATTAGTAGTAATAAACCTTAATAATCAACCATAAATGATATAAGGTTGAAATTTTAATAGAATAATCTAAAACAATAGATTGTAGCGAGAAAATAGTGATGGATTTCAAAATCCCAGATGATTCTGAATATTTCTTAAAATATATCTACATCAGTTTGAGGTTGCTCTTGTTGCCTAGTGGATAAAACGTTGGCTTCTTGAGTTAAAGATTTTGGATTCAAGCGTCACCAGAGTGGTTTTGTAAAGGAATTGGTATTTAAAAAAATATTTACAGAAAATATTATGACTACTTTCATAGTAGACCAGAACTTCTTCAGTTTCCTGAAGGTGAAGTGTAAAAACGATGCTTACTCGCAAGGTACCTTAGCGCGGAGGTAACATGCTCAAGTGAAAAATTCAGCTTTTACTAGAGGCTCGTATTGCAGGTTTCAAGGCTTTGATTTTTCCTACCTTTTATGATGGTACGAATATACATTTTGTTTTTTAAAAATCTACCGCGATTTGAGGGGGGAGTGACAAAAGAAATTTGCACTTATTTTTCATTTCATTCATACAAACCTCGGCATTTTCGCTCGGCATTGTGTGCATTATCCTTCTTTTGACAACGAGCCTTTGATATAATTCATAAGAAGGACTGACTGCTATGATCTGATTCTATTTCGGCTGACACGAGACTAGCAAAAGCGGTACTGGTATATTAGTATAAAGTTTGCTCTTTCATCTAATTAAAAACTTTAGTGAGTTCTTAATTTTAAATAAGTGGTGACGAGTAAACCATTTATTTAAAAAATTTAAGAAAAGTGTTATTTATACAGAAAAGAAGCTCGCTAGTATGTATCTGATTTCATCGAATACTTCTATGAATTTTAATGGCTTCATGTTTGTTTTTCTTAACTTGCATGACCACTTTTCGACAGGTTTAATCTTACTGTTAATTTTTCATTAATTTAAAAAAACTTTTGCATGAGTATTAGCAAATTTGCTAATCGTGGAATTCAATTTTTAACGCAGAAAAAGAAGTATAATATAAAATGCAGTTACTTCAATGAGTTTTAGATAAAAGTGACCTTATAAAATAAACGTTAGATAGTGGTTGTTCATTAATATATGAATGACTAATTGAAATAATTACTGTTACATTTAAGGTAAAAAATATACATAAGGCAGAAACAAGAATATTTTTAAAAAAAATTTATGTTGTTTATTAACTGATAAATAACTGCTTTTTTAAGTGTGATATTTAATTTAGTAATGCTGTAAATCCTACATATATTTAAACAAAACATGCTTTTTTATTGTAATATTTAAGCGTTTGATATATACAATGATCCTTTTCTGGGATATCCTATTCCTATAGTCCAAACGATTCTTTTCTGGAATATTCTAAAAAAATTAGTTTTCTGCTTTTGAATAAATAGTTCAATGAGCGCTAGAAATTCATAGAATTGATGAGGTATCATGCGAAAGTAATTAAAAGAAATTTCGTTTCGTTCGAGCATCTTCTTACTGCAGTCATCTCTCACATATTAATATAAACCACTGCATTCTGCTTCTCTTACACAAAGTAAGAAGTAAAATAATTTTTAATCGAGCAGAAATTAAATCAATTTTAATTAAAAAATGTAATCTTAAAAAGTCAAAATACCACACAAAAATTTTACGTCCCCCCCCCCCAGTTTTCGATATGAAGCGCCATCTTGTGCGAGCACATGACAACATTTAAAGCGAAAGTTGCCGCGCTGGTCTGAGCTGGCGTACGCAGAAAGCGTTTTCGTACGCTTGACGCTCCAGCGGACCAGTGTGAACGCAGCTTTATGCAAAGACGATTTATAAGCCTCAATACGTTGTTTCTTTCGAAATATATGAATTGTTATATGCCTGTAAATATACACATACAACTAGAAATGTGTGTCTATAAAATAAAATACTCTTTCATTATTTAACATTTTTATTGATATGAATTAATATCGAAAACAATTACAAATTTTGCTTCTAGTTTGTATGAGTGAGAGAGGGGACCATACCTTGACAGAAGGCTATCGTCTAGTAATATATTTGGCTTGCACAGGAACACATACAGTAATATCGATTTTTTTATTGACAGAGAGGTTAATATTGGTGTATTATTTCTATACATGTATTTGTTTCTTTGATGCATTTTACTTAATAATTGTTTCTGCACATTTATTTAAGTGAATTTATGGCTTTTTTTTCCTGTCTTAGCATTTCGTGTAGAATGCTCCACATCTTGTAATTCTGAATCGATGAACTTTTAATTTGTGTAGTAGATAGCTCAGTTAGAAAGTAACATATAGGCGAAATTTATCTTGAATAGTCTTAGTAGTTTTATCACCATATTGGCGATATTTCCAGATATTTCGCCATCGGCGAAATTTTCGAAGCTTTCTGAAAACGGTCAGTTTTGAAGCTTTAGAAGGAATGTTCTCTTAAATTTTCAGAAAAGAAAAGAATCCCTATATGCAATAGCACACTCTGATATCAATGATAGCCGTTATTCTTCGTATATAAAGGGGAATGTGTTTTATCGCTATTTTTCTCTTCGAGTTACTTAGAGCTGTTTATTTTGCTGAATAAAGTGTCAGTTTCTTCTTGTAATCTGACGTAATTAGTCGAAGATATTTCTCTGAATACCGAAAGCTCGAAACAGAATCTGAAATTTATAAATATTGTTGCGTGCGTACGGGTTCACAATAGAGTGAATTCATAGAGGTCCGGTGACAGGTTGATAAAATTCACTTCCATAGGAAGAAAAACTTCAGAAATTTGGAACTTCCCACAGAAATAGTCGTACAACTCTTCACAATATCACAGAATACAATCACTAGTTACACTCCAAACTACTGTGTACGTTAAACACAATGCAATGCAAGGTGCATCTAAGAGAAAGCTAACCCGGAGATATATCAGTGCTCCGATCTCACGCTGAACTGACAAATCGCATCAACAAATAAGAGCAGATGCTCTGTCTGGGCTTATAGTTTTCACTCGGCTGCCGAGATATTTCTAGTACTTTCTGTTTCTCGAAATTACTGAAAGGCAGTATGAAGGTCGAAGTACAGTTACAGCGATTACAGTGGTCAATTATATTTATTGAATTAAAATACCTATTACGGCGATACAGGGACCGGACCAAAATGTCGCCAAATGGTCGCCAAGTTATCTGACTATTAATGATTTCTCGCCAGATTTGGCGACAAAAATTTGTTACACATACCGTTGCCAGCTTGCCGATATGTCGTCAAATTACCGAAGTACTCATTTACCTAATGTTAAATACACTCGCCTATTTATTCTTACTTTTCCGGCATAACTTTTATCTTAAGATTTTTTGCGTTACATGACACAGAAACATACATAAATTTCACAAATAATTTCTATAAAATCATCTGTCTATCTGTGTACAAAATTCGTAACAATATGCACTTTGTTACTTTTAAAATAAAAACATTAGGAAAAAAAATCCTATTTAACTTTCCAACTTTGTACTTTGATTCTTTACTGAAATTTGTTTCAACTGAAAATAGGCTTGCTTTTTCCAGGATTTATACATTTTATACATAGAGAATGATTCAAAGCCTTTCAAAACCTCAGAAATCTTGGTGAAGGAAGGTCTAACTTGTTCCTTTTCAACATTTTCTTCTTCTTCGTATAATTTGTGGACTTAAACGGAAAATAAAGCCCAAATACCTTGAAAAATAACACCGGTAACTGAAAAGAAGCTAGTAAAAGATAGAAAAGTGCACTTAACAGTGAATCTCCGTGAAAACAGCTGCCTGAATTGGTGTATTTTCGTGGTTTCTTTACATGTGTAACTTGGTTACGAGCAGTCTTCCAATGATGGTTTCTCCACGGAAGCATTTATTTCTACAGATAAACAGCCATCGTCTGCTTAGCCAAACGGCAAACAAATTACAGCAGCTAGCAGCAAAATAGCATTCTGAAACTATGCCAATAAAACGGAAACTGAGCTGAGGGCCAAGTTCGATGTGTTACTGCAGCATGTTGCAAGATTTATAATCGAAAAAAAAAGAACTTAAATTATTATTTCAATTTTTTATTTTACATGTACAGTGCTGTACTGCGCTTCTAATTAAAGTGACCCTATTCAGACCAATGTACACTCATGTCCATAAATTAAGGATAATTCGGAGTCACGCGGAAATCGAACTCTAAAATAATTATATCACCTTTAAAATCACTACACACATCTTCAAGAATCATATGCAAATTTCGGGAAGTAACCAGATGACACCGATGGTACGTCACAATGACGAGAGTTAAGAGAGTGATATATAAGGAATACAGACAAAGAAGTAAAATTGTTCGCAGGCTCTTTATAAGCATTTCAGTGCAATAACCGAATAGTTATGACACAAAGGACGCATTTGGATGATTTTTTACGTGGTAGAATTATCGGCCGTCTGGAATGTGGGCGTACCCAACTGGAAGTATCAGACGAACTTGGAATTGCCAAGAGTGTCATCTCCAGGCTTTGGCAACGATTCCAAGATGATGGTAATGTGAGTAGACGTTACAGCACAGGTCGCCCAGAGTTACAACACCGAATGAGGAGTGGTATTTGGCAGCTACTGCCAAAAAAACAGGCGGAGCACAGCATCAGACCTGTCTCGTCAACTCTCTTCAGCCACTGGTACGACAATTTTAAGGCAGTCCGTGTACAGACGCTTAGAGCAGATTGGTCTATATGCTCGTAGACCTGACAGATGCGTTTAACTTACTGCAAATCACTGTCGCCTGCGGTTAGCCTAGAGTAGAGAGCATGCATTGTGGACACCGCAACAGTGGGCTTGTGTGATGTTTTCCGACGAGTCCAGGTTTAGCTTGCAGTCTGATTCTCGCCGGACTTTCATATGGAAAGCTCCAGGTACCCGTTACCACCAAGAAAACATCATTGAACGACACCGTTACGGTGGTGCAGGAGTGCTCTTTTGGGGTGGAATCATTCTGGGTTCCAGAACTCACCTGCATGTTCAAATTGGAACCATGACAAGCCAAATCTATCGGAACGTCATTCTGGAACAACATGTATGTTTGTTTCGGGGCGCCATGGGCGCACAATTTGTGTTTATGGATGACAACTCCCGTCCTCACCGTGCAAACATCGTAAGCGAATGTCTTCAATCGGAGGATATCACCTGTATGGACTGACCAGCATTCTCACCGGACTTGAATCCAGTAGAGCACGTGTGGGATATGCTTGGCCGACGAGTTGCAGCCCGTCAACCTCCTCCTACATGTCTACCAGAACTTCGGAGAGCATTGCTTTTTGAGTGGTGTAATATCCCCCAAGATCAGATTGATAATTTGATACTCAGCATGCCTAGGCGTTGTACGGACTGTATTGCATCGGCTGGGAGACATACAATGCATTAACAATCATACCAACCATGTAATATTGGTTTTTTTTAAATAATTTTTTTTGTAATTTGCTCCAGGGAGAAAATATCGCTAATTCTTTTAATAATATCAAATATATAGCATCTTTTTTTGCTCTTTACCTTTTGTTTAATAAATAAGCTTTACAAATAAGTAAAATTTGTTTTGCTTCTAACTCTTCCTTTGCCTGATTTTGCATTATTCTTAATTTATGGACATGAGTGTAGAACCCGTTCTGCCTATCAGATTTTGATGAAACTTGGTATATACGTTATATGGACTATGAGGAAAATATTTCTGCAATAAAAAATAGTTCAAATATTGAACGACAGATGGAAGTTTTAAAAACTCCCTTATGCAAATTAGTGAAACCCATATAAAAAGACTTGCAGTCAGAGCCAGAAAATCATTCTGTGTGCCTTTTTCATCTTTAATCAAGCCCTTACAGAAAAAAGCTCGAGCTTTACTGGTAAAATTGTTTTATCAGACTACTGTTTTCATGCAAGATGGAGCAACTCCCCACATTGGGAGCCAAGTCAAAGAACTGCTTTATGCTAACTTTGGCGAGAATCGTGTAATATCCAGAGCTGATCTGGATGCTTGGCCTCCTCGTTCACCTGACTTAAATCCTTGTGATTTCTGGTTGTGGGTACTTCTAAAACACCGTGTTTACGGAGGAGGAATTATGACTTTACCCGAGTTGAAAGCCAGGATTACACGTAATCTTGCTGAAATCCCTCGACAGTTACTTTGCGCTACCATTGAACAAGCTATAATGCGCTTTCAACACGTAATTGATGTCAACGAAGCACACACTGAGCACATTCTGTAAATGAATAAATTTTAATGATTCTGACAGATTTTTTGTCCTTCTTTAGGCGCCACAACTCCCTCTGGCGGTCAAAATTTGAACTATTGTTTATTGCAGAAATCGTTTTCCCATGGTCCATATAACATATACACCAAATTTCATCAAAATTCAATAAGTAGAACAGGTTCTACAGTAGTCTGAATAGGATCACTTTAATTATAACCACCCTGTACTTTAATAATCTTACCTTTATGTAGTTTCACTTACTCATGTGGGGAATGTTGCACGAGGGATATGATTTAGAAGCGATTAATGAGTAAAATGAGTCAATCAGATGCGGGGAAAAATAATACATTTGTACGGAACTTCATACTCACCTAATAATAGTGAATGATTGGGAAAGACCATGTCATGTTTTTTCTGAATTGATAAACCAGGGTTAATTAACATTCATATAATTATGACTGTCAACTACAAAAGTCATGATTTTCACTCCTTTATATTTTATTCACGCACTTTTCTAGGCTACAAATACAAATGCATATCGGGATTTTATTTCGGAGACTTAAAAATTTTAAACTTTATGAACGTAATATGGTTGAATCACACTGAAACTCCACCAGAGAGTAAAGTTAATTTTTATTAGCGTTATTTCGCCCTGATTCGATTGTCGTTAACTAGAAAAAGAAAACCATGTGTTTTGAGATTTCTCTGAAGGGAAGGCGAGAACAGTTTGTTTCTTATTGGAACATTTATATCAATACTGTATACGCAGCCTTTTATGGAAATTAAAATCAGTTAACTGTTGTGAAATTTCGATTGCTAATACTCATATAAGTAAAATATTTGTTTGAATCTGTTAGATGTTTATTAGAGAATTATCACGTATAATATACTGCCTTAAATGTTTTTTTTTCAATAGCGTTGTAACATTTTCAAAAGTCATAATGGTCTAAATTCACAGATGCAGGCAAACTCAAACAACAAATTCTCAACATGTGAGGACCCGCCCGCTCTCTTTCTTTCTTTTTTGCTGCGTTGAGAGTTTCTCTCAAACCCTGCCGACAAAAAAGATAATAATAATGCATTGTTAAGGAAAAAAAGCAGAGAAACAAAAAAAAAGTCACGTGATCCATTTTCATGACTTAGCGAAATAGATACCAAGAGAGATCCTTAATATTTTATCACAGCGCACGGCTATGATAAAAAAGAACTCAAGCCTTTTATCCATAAGCTTCGTAATCAACATGATCAACATAAATAAAATAAAATCATATTTTATGTACGTATCTAATTAGTAATAATTGTACATAATCTTCTTTTTATTTCCATTATTTACAACGATATATATGTAAATAAAATCATAAGGACTGCCTGAATGGAAGCTTAAAAAAACCTGAGTCAAAAATAAATCCAGAATTTATTTTGGTCTCTTTTTTTTTTTTTTTTTTTATTTACCAGAAATGTGCCGGAATTATTTCTTAGAATTTATCTTTCAAATCACGTTTTCCGAAAACTGTTACTGATGCAAAAACTTTTCAATCAGTTTTTGCATTTGAGTTCTTCAGAAATACTGAGTATTGTAGCTTACCTCTTCTCAGTATTCTAACAAATAAAATAATGAGAAAAAGACAAAGAATTGGGAAAAAAAATCTCAAAAGTGTAAAATGATATACATTTTTAAATATCTCATAAATGTTTTAAAACTGTGGCCATGTTCATTCTTTAAATTTTGTTTATGCCTATTTAATTAATCTGAGATTAATTCCATAAAGAAAAACGCCGATAGAGAATAAATTCGTGAACACACACTCTGGAATAAAAATTACCCCGGGCAAAAAATTTCGAATTAAAAAATGAATACATTGCATAGTTACTTTAGATATGGGTATACCTTCTAAGATCATTTATAAAATGGTACAGAAAGTAAACACTTAAAGGCATTCTGTATTTGGGGAGAGCTGATTTAGTAGTATTAGAAATTTTATCATACGCTTAGTGTTTTTAATTATGAAACCTAAGCGCTATTACGTTTTTCAAATAAGTCTAATCACTGTAAAATAAGACTTATCTTTATATATATATATATATATATGATTTTATGTATACATTAGGTTAAGAAAGAACGCAAAATTATTGAGGTAAAAAGTAAAATATCGAAATTTTCAAAAAATGTACCAATTGGAGGATGCGGTTAGAACATCTTTGTTGTTGTTGCTTATGCTCACTTGTCTGGCGTAGTCAGACCAAGCCCACGAAATTCTCGTCGCAAGGAGCGCTAGATTACGCCTGTCGTTGGCAACAGTTTTGAGTACCTAACAGGTGACAGTGCGAGTTGGCTCAGTTCTGCCCCCTAATTTGATGGAAACCAACACGAGGCGGGACGGGCCTGAAGGTCTCCCACTCCTCTCTCCTTCCACTAAGCCACACCAGAGGACTTCCGGCTCGCAGCATATTTGGAGTGACGCCATTCCGCAGCGACATTATATATTTACAAACATCCATGCCTTCTCCGGGATTCCAGCCCGGGCCCTTCGACACGGCATTCAACGACGCTAACCACTACACGGGTTGGGCGACAGAACATCTTTAATCATTTTCAATTTAAATACTGCAACAGATTCCTTTAATTAAAAAGAATTCCTTATTTATTTGTAGAGAAATAGTTATGCGAATTTCAGGGCATTAAAATTGGTGTAAATATTCATTCATCATGAGTATATTTCGCATGTTTCGTAAAACTATGCATGTTAAGGGAAGGAACCAGCAATATTTGAAAAAAAAAACTGTTTTATAATGCATAAAATACTTAATTTAAATAATTCGTTCCTATAAACAAAATTATGTTGGCATGTCTTCACATTTATGCCATGAGTATTTTCTGGCGAACTTACTTTAAATTTGATTCTTTCAAATCTTACATCAAATCTATATCTATATAGATAGATAGTCTGGGTTGAAAGATAAGTAATGGCCGTTTTTTAATTAATTTTTTTTTTATTTTAACAAAAAAAAAAAAAAAAAAAAACCACTAAATTGGCCAATGATACCCGGGTTTTTGGACCTTCCCCATAGGCCCAAGATGTCGAACTATAGTTATTCGTTTGGCTAATTCTCGATTGGTTTGACGAGCGTCTTCGTTCAGACTTTGATTCAAACGCTCTTCATCAAACTCACTTGGTCGTTCGGAACAAGCAGCGTCTTCGAGGTGGAAATTTCCATTTTTGGAATTTGGCAAACCAATTTCTTGCAGTTCGTTCGGGTATTGCACCTTCTACATACACTTCACAAATCTCTCGGACAGATTCTCCAGTATTGGCGCCTCGATTAAACCCAAAAAGAAGGTGTCGAAAATTTTATTTTTGTCAACTTGACACTCCATTTTAATGACCTGAAAAATAACAAAAATTAGCTGAGACAAAAAAAAAAAAAAAAAATCCAAAGCCATCTCATAGAGGGAAAGATTGGCTTTCATAGAACACAAAACGTTATGCCAATACATTTTATTTTCACCAAGTAATTTTAAACGCAGCATAAACGGCCATTACTTATGTTTCAACCATATATATATATATATATTTCTTAGAGTCAAACATGAAGTGAAAAGGAAATGCGTGGTAGCTTTCTACCCTTGCATAGATCTTTAGTGAAGAAATGAGAAAGTCCCTGTTTTGTGTTGAAGGTATTGCTGTAGCGAGAAAAGACGGAATGGCTTAAGAATTCAGACACTGGTCTAAAATGATAACGTGCCTTTTTAAAATCGGTGTTCAGCTCTTAATGCCTACATAATGTAAAGTATCCGGTATGTCCTGCCTCATACGATGCCATAGATAACCCTATTTCTAGATTCCAGGGCTTTGGACGGGTCGCCGAGGGTGTTTTAAGTGGCCTCCACAAAGCAAGTGCTTGACCCCACTTTTATCTGTAAGATCACTTTGGTTCGGGCGGAGGAGATTACATGTCTCCAGAACCTACGGAGATCCGTTTTGCTTATCGTTAAACTGATCTTACTATCGTTGAACTCATGTTATTGTAGTAACATAGACTAAATCTATAAGTTTCGAAGAAAAGGGATCATTTTGAACATGTTTTAAAAGACTGCTTGCGGTGCTTTATTCAAAAGATATTGACAAAAAAATAGAGCTGATAAAAGATATGCAAATTTTCGTTAACATTACACAAATTTACATTATTAATTTTACCAAATTTTCAAATAAGAATAATAAAGGAAGAAAATTTATTGCCTTTAACATTTTATGATATATTTCATTTGATTTACATCCAGTTTGATTTAGAATGATAAGCAATCAATAATTATTTGATACTGTTTACCGAGCAGGCAAGAATTTAAAGGGTAATTTAAAAAACTTTCATGCTGCCTTAGAAACTAATTATCAATAAATTCATTTTCAAATATTGATTATGTTCGATTTCACAAGTGCTTTCGACATGTAAATTAATTTTGAATATCTTAAATGAGTTTATAAAGGAAATATTAAATTTAGATAATTATAACCATTTTTTTAAAAAAAGTTGACTTTATAAACATAAGAACCTGATTTCCAACTTCAGTGCAAACTTTCCCCTAAAACAGAAAATAAATTTTAATTCTTGAGATTCTTACTTCTTTTATCACAACTCCAAGGATTCAAGAATTTCACACGAAAGGCTGTATAATAAGAATTAATCATCTTATTAGGTGATGCCAATAAAACTCATCTTTGACGTTTATCGGGCTTTCTGCGATTTTATCGCGAAACAAATTTCAAAAGAAACTCGGTACTGCAAATGACATTTAACCGATAGTTTTTTTTTCTTCTTCCCTCCCCGCTTTATTGAAATTTTCAGCTGCTGGGGTGTGCCACGCAGCTGTTGGGGTGGAAAATGGGAAAGGGGATGAAGAGCTCTGAAAATGGAGGTATTAGGAAAAAGAAGTTTATCACTTAGCAAGAGCATGGTAAAAATCACGATAGCTGGAATTTTGTTGCTGAGCAAACACACTGTTTTCAAACAGCCTACGCAGTTTTTTGTTTTTAAATAACATTTGTTTAACAAGTTTATGGCGGTTGATAATTTTGGATAGAAGCATACAAATTATGAAGTTCCGTTTTCTATAGCTTGGTGGAAACTGACATCTTGATTTTTGAGAAACCTAACTTAATTTTTATCATGCTTCCCTTAAACAGGGATGAACTTTTGTTGCATGAATACTTACTTTAGGTCCGTATTTAGAGAGGGTGTAGAGCAGGGGTTCTCAAACGTTCTTCGTCGCGGTACCCTTGCCGGGCTGAAAAACTTTCGTGCCACAGCTACCTTTACAGCAGTTTAAATACGAAGAAAAATAAGAGAAAACAGTTCAGTTTTATCTTACATTGTCTTTAATGCGATGTTTAAAACTGCTCGAATGAATTTTTTATTACTGCCTTTATGTTAACTGGAGGTTCCCTTAATTTTACCTCAAATCTCTTGATCTTAAAATTTTGCTTTTTTATCTACTTTTTATGTAAGCGTAGTACGTTGAGAAAGCAGACTCATAGTGGTAAGTTGAAGTAAATCCACACGTCTTTTCACTGAAGCCTTGCCAAAAATATTTCTGTTTAAATGCCTTTTTACTTGCCAGCAATTTCCTGCCTTCTTTAATAATTTAACCATCTTAGCCGACTTAATTATTGGCTCGGCAGCCCTGGCACAAGCTAGCCGCACACGGCTGGAGAACAGCGCATTTAAAGCATTCAAAAAAGCTAAAAATTTATTTTAATTGCTAAATTAAATTAAAAACTTTTAATTAAATTTTAAAAACCATAAATTACTCCGTATAAATACAAAAATCATCTACTGTATTTGAAGACATTCAACATTTTTTTAAACTTTACACACACTCCCAGACAAATATGAATATATTTTTTTAATTCTGCAAAAATTTTCAAAAACACATTAATTTTTTCTGTTTCCTACCTTCGATAGTTGTTACGATTTGGACTTTTTATGAAGTAGAGACTTTAGTTCTCAAGTAAGCTTATGTTCAAGAAAACATTTAATTTGAATAATATGAGTAACATTGTATGTTTCATTGCAGCAATCATTATACTGGACACATTGATGGTTTGATTATTAAAAACTTCAGAAACGTCATAAAGATTTTCCTTCGAAAAATCCTAGTCAATCTCCTAATCCTTCCTAGTCAATCTTGAATATTTTGTTAAAGAACAGAGCTAAAAACTCTTCGCTATCTAAGAATCTCCTTTTTAATAACACTCCAAGCTCAATGACCTTGATTCTTCTGCTTTCTTCATCACCCATATCTAATATGATGCTATAATAATCCCTTTCCATGCATACAATTTGTACAGAATGGCCGACAACATAAATAATTCTGATTTATTACATGCTACATTTGGTAGATTATCTCCATAAATTATACATAAATTTTAATAAAAACTAGTATATACATAAAGTGAATAATACTGGAAAAAAAAACATACAGCAGTCATGGCTCATAGTCATGATCGAACGTAAAGCTCACAGACGCAGGAGAGTTTAAAATAGAGATTGCAAGATTGAACAAAACAAAGAGGCTAATGGGGGATAAAGTTCTTTATAATACTCATACACTTCTCACAACTTAATAATGGAAATGAAGCTGTGTATGAATCCCTGTAGAAGTCATCAAAGACATGAAGAGCTGTGTCTCTATCTGAACATGATGCTGCTCAAACTCTTTCAGACCTCCATTGCCATACTAGTCCTTTCTTCTTCTTGTAGATGATAGACAGCGGATCCTTTGTTCATTCAAGTAGAAATAACAATATGTATTCACAGGTGTTTAAGTAAAAGAACGTATCTCCGTTCTCATAGTGTTTGGAGCACGGAGGATGACTACTGTTATTATTCAGCGATATCGTTCAGCGATATAGCATCGCTCTTTCTTAGAGCACTCATTTGTATTGAACTGATACTCACTCAGCTGAATATGTATCGAACGTTTTGTCTAGTAACATACGGTACGTAATGTCACGAAATCCATCCCTTGACAAACGGATTCTATCACTCTGAGCTATTTGGATTTGAACACATGTAGCCTACTTCACCTTGTACCAGTGACCGCAAGTTGGATTTGAATACATGTAGCTTACTTCACCTTGTACCAGTGACCGCAAGTTGGATTTGAATACATGTAGCTTACGTCACCTTTTACCAGTGACCGCAAGTTGGATTTGAATACATGTAGCTTACATCATCTTGTACCAGTGACCGCAATTTAATGTTGCACTTAGTACACCGATGTTGTCCCTATTAACTCGGAACTCAGAATGTAGCATTTACGCTTCAGCGACGAATTTCATTTGTGACTTGAGCTTCGATAATGGATGAATATGCGTTTTGTGTTGATTATGCAAACAGGATTTTCCTTTCAAATGCCTAAAAAAATACACAGTTTGAACTGAAGGTCTGGAAATTCCTCAGTTATAGCAACAGAATCATTTGAGAAATATCGATGGCAATGTGCAATTACTGGAGACGTTCACAAAATGTTAGAATTTGTAAAACGTTTTTTCATAACTGGTGAAAAATCAAACGCTTCATTTTAGCATGGAGGAGCCCATTGGCATTTGGCAAAATATCACGTGAATGATTAAAAATGATGATACCTCATCTTGTCAGTTATATTGCTGATCTTCAATTGTAAACAGCTGGTACCCTGACGAACATCATCTATAACTTCAACCGGAACCTCCTCAAATAAAAGTGAAACCATTTCATATTCATATAGCAATTTAGTCTTTGTACAGGAAGCAGATGTATTCTTTTGCTTTGAAAAGTTCATCGTATCCTGTTTAATACTTAAGTACTTATCTACATAACGTTCAGAAAAGTCAGCTTATCAATTCTTAGTGCTGCAGTTTCAGGTTCATGTAGTATATGTGGTCATAACAGGTTTATTAGGCGTATATATCTATGAGTGTGGATGGAAAGCTATTCTTAAGATAAATACTCAAGGAGAGTGAATAAGCATTTCTAAGCAGGAAGCTGCAGATTTCAAATATAAATATTATCACTGGATCTTTACTTCTTATTAATACATTTAATCAATCTATGCATCATTAATCTATATATATGAGGAAGAGTCTGTGTGTTTGTGCGTGTGCGTGTCTCAAAATGTTAGAATTTGTAAAACGTTTTTTCATAACTGGTGAAAAATCAAACGCTTCATTTTAGCATGGAGGAGCCCATTGACATTTGGCAAAATATCACGTGAATGATTAAAAATGATGATACCTCATCTTGTCAGTTATATTGCTGATCTTCAATTGTAAACAGCTGGTACCCTGACGAACATCATCTATAACTTTACTTCTTATTATCTTTACTTCTTATTAATACATTTAATCAATCTATGCATCATTAATCTATATATATGAGGAAGAGTCTGTGTGTTTGTGCGTGTGCGTGTCTCAAAATGTTAGAATTTGTAAAACGTTTTTTCATAACTGGTGAAAAATCAAACGCTTCATTTTAGCATGGAGGAGCCCATTGGCATTTGGCAAAATATCACGTGAATGATTAAAAATGATGATACCTCATCTTGTCAGTTATATTGCTGATCTTCAATTGTAAACAGCTGGTACCCTGACGAACATCATCTATAACTTCAACCGGAACCTCCTCAAATAAAAGTGAAACCATTTCATATTCATATAGCAATTTAGTCTTTGTACAGGAAGCAGATGTATTCTTTTGCTTTGAAAAGTTCATCGTATCCTGTTTAATACTTAAGTACTTATCTACATAACGTTCAGAAAAGTCAGCTTATCAATTCTTAGTGCTGCAGTTTCAGGTTCATGTAGTATATGTGGTCATAACAGGTTTATTAGGCGTATATATCTATGAGTGTGGATGGAAAGCTATTCTTAAGATAAATACTCAAGGAGAGTGAATAAGCATTTCTAAGCAGGAAGCTGCAGATTTCAAATATAAATATTATCACTGGATCTTTACTTCTTATTAATACATTTAATCAATCTATGCATCATTAATCTATATATATGAGGAAGAGTCTGTGTGTTTGTGCGTGTGCGTGTCTTTTGTTCGTGTTGCGCGTAAGCTAATAGACCCAGGGCTACGAAATTTGGTACATAGGTGCATCTAGACAAGCGCCAGTGCACCTCGAAGCGAGATTTTCAAAATTCAAATGACATTTTTTTAATTTCAAGTTTTTTGATGAAATCGCATAAAATCGATAATTCTCTCTCATTTTTATCAGCAACAAGGGCACACAGCCCTTGTTGCTGATATATCTTTGTTGCCATTGTTGCTAATATCAGCACTGTTGCCTCTCGGAAAAATGAGGGCGATCATTCTGTGAAGTTTTTAAATTTAATGTTTCTCTTGGATACTGGACATTTGTCGAGAGAAGACAATGGGAAGTTAGTTAATTTATTTAGTAGGATAATTAATATTTGTATTAAGGGATATTGCTTATTTCATTGTAATTTTTATATGTAATACATTTTTGTCGAAATTTGTATTTTTTGTTGTTATTGTTTTCTGATAAAGCAGAGTCAAATTCTGTTTAGTTTTTAAATTTAATGTTTGGTGTTCTCTTTAGGCATTTTTCCGGTACATTTAAAAGCCAGACGGAGGCTGGCCGCTAAGCGGCTAGAATGATATAAATTACACCCAACCTATTAAAGTTTTAGGCAAATAATGTCAGAGTCTAAAAATGCACGTTTCGCTTACTTTATCTGAAGTGAATAAACGAAATTCTGTTAGTGAAATAGATATTCATAATTTGCACCCACAGTAAATAAGTTACCTTCCTTACTCATAATCTACTACTTGCTAGTGTCGAACTTGATGTTGTCATATGTGATAAAGCTATTGTTGCTTATATGCTTTGATCGCAAATATTTATTTTTATAACTTAATTTTCAGAACGTTTTTGTAACAGAGACAGTTAACTTCTGTTTTTGAAACACAATCATAACGTTAATATTTGACTTCTCAAATAGTACTATGTCTAAAACCAGTGCTGGTTAAGAAACGTACAGACGCAATAATCCACAAACCTTTCACGTCTCTTTTTCAAGTTTGAAGAAACTCATTTGTGTTATATAAAAACTGTATGAATTTCGAAGAATTTAAAGTTAGACAAATTTAAGCTTTATGAAAATTTCTTTTAATTAAAGAAGAAGACATTTTCTTCTTCTTTAATTAAAAGAATTCAAGCTACTCTCAAAGTTAATCCAATTATCACGTTGCATATCAGATGCTTGTCGAGTATTTATTTTTTCAGATGTTACTTATAAGGTGTAGTTGTAAGTAATGTATTTATGTTACTATAGTGCATGTCGTTTGTACATTCAGCTAAATTGAATGATCCTGGTTTGGATTCCGGAAAGGCGTAATTTATTTTTTACGTTTTCTGTACTAAAAATCTTAATTGTCTCTACATATAAAGGGAAATATTTTAACTAGGAGCACTTTCGAAATATTAAAGTATTTTGATTCCGTTTAGAAAACTTGATAAATGCTGTCAATAGCTATGCTGCTGCTATAAACGATAGTTGTAGTGTGTCTAATGGAGCAATATAGATTTTTCCGATAATGTTACAATAATTTATTAACAATAAATAAAAAAAAATTACTTCAGGATACGGTTAATTGAAGATTAAAGCGGCCATCTCGTAGATTAAAGTGGTTAGTCTTCAGAATTGGCAAGCTTGTAATACCTGTAGTAACGGTAACTGTAAACTTGTACTGACAGTAATGTATCCTAATATAATATTTTGGTTAAATAATTATAATATAATATAATGGTTAAAGTGCGCAGTGCCGAAGCTTATACACCGATGTTTTTTAAGCGAAAACAGCTTCGTTCGTATATGGCGAGAAAAATAATAGTTGTTGTCGCAATGTAAATAAAATTCTACTTTTGCTTAAGAAAAATATCAAATGATTGCACACATTCTCCTTTGCGCGCATTAAACTGCATATATATATATAAATTTAAACAAATTTAAATTTTAATTTTAACAAACACGTAAAAATGTAAAAAAGCAAATTTAAAGCCAAAATAAAGAAAAAAAGCCAAAATAATTTTTTTTAAAAATGTGCAAACATATAAAAGATTTAATTCTCGAACTAATCTACAATATCATTTAAATTCAGAAGCATAAGCAAATCAAGTGCAAAACCAATCCATGAAAATAAATTCACTAATTTAGCAAATTAAAATTAAACCAAACAATTTTCTTAAAAATGCAGAAGTGAAGGACTGTTGAGTAGGCAGGAGACAGACTTATCAAGGGGAAGTTTCCTCCAAACCTAACTCTCCAATCATTCAATTCGTGTTTCGTCATTCATGCAGGCAAGGGTAAAAGTCAAAACCAAAAGTAAAAAGAAATACCAAAAAAGTGGTACCCTTAGAAATTAGCAATTAAGAATTAAAGTTCAAAAAGGAAAATACTAATGAAGTCTTTTGAGAAACAAGCAAGTAAAGTCAAGTATTAAATCAAACTTTTTTAAAAAAATTAAATTTTTTTAAAAATTAATTTTTTATAAAAAATAAAAAATAATTTAGAAACCAATGTATTTTAGAAACCCTTGTCTACAGAAACCTCCCCGACACGAATATGCATATCAATAAAAAGAAACTAAAAAAGAACTAAACATAATCCATTTAAACCAATAAGAAACAAAAAGAACTAATTCACAATTTTAAAAAACAAATATATACTTAAAAATATAATTTCATATTTAGAAAATACTTAAATACTACATAAATTTTTAAAAAAAAAATACTTAAAGCAAGTAAGTAGTAAGTTTTAATTCTAACTTACCTATTATATGAGTGTTGGGGTCTGCAAAAGTGTTTTTAAAGAGAAGTAAGTGTGTTCTTCAAATTATATAGATGGCGCTTATGTAGGTAAAGATGAGTGTCAAGCTGCTATCTTTGTTATATTAATTTTTTTTGCAAACATTAATATTAAAATATATAAAAAAATAAAATTAAATTAAAAATTAAAAATCCTAAAAGTATTAATTATCAATTATTTAGGGAGTTAAGTAGCTGAGCCAATCAAGAGATGTAAGTTTGCTTGAAGTAAAATAAAGTTAAGTAGAATTGTGAATTAAAAAATGTAAACTGTTTGTAAGGTAAAATGTGTGTTCTGTTGAAAAATTGCGAAAAAATTGTAAATAATGTTAAGTGAAAAATATTTTGTGTGAAAATTGCAAATAATTAAAGTAATTAAGTAAAACTGAAAGTTTTAAAATTAAAGTTTTAAAGTAAAATTAAAAATGTCTAAAAATTTTCCAAAATTTTTTGAAACAAAAATGGGTTTCTTTGAGTAATGATTTGTGAAACTTTGAGTGGTGATTTATGAAATTTTGGGAAAGCATATAGATTTGCTAATCTATTGAAGCTAGATGGTTGTGAAATTTGCAGTTTCTTATGAAATACTTTTAGCTTTTTTGCAATAACATTTTCTTGTAGATTGGTGAGTTTGTAAGTAATGGCATTATTTAGTTCAATATTAATTAATGAGACATAAGAAAATTTTCATATTATGCTAAAGTTATTATTGGCTTTGTCAATTTTGGTAATTATGAACTTTTGTTTTAAATCCTGTAAAAGAGGAATGAGAATATTCCACTGTAAATTGCTATTAAATTTAATTCTTCCAATTCTTTGCTTGAATTCTTCTAATACTGTATGTTTCCAAGCCTTAAAGGTAGAATTTGGAATATTTAATTTGAAACTAGTTTTATATTATATATATATATATATATATGCATGAGACTTATATGAAGAGAAAGCTACGCCGGAAAAATTAAAATACAGGAGCACGCGCATTTAACATTTTAATAAATATATATTTCGTAATTGTGCTCTTTTGCTATAAAGAAAAATCGAGAAAATACCAGAGTGTTTTCGTGCAGGATTAAAAAACTTATAAAAGCCGAAGAAAAACTTCTCAGTTCAGTTGTTTACTTAGTGCTGTTATTAGCGAATTCGCGGTGAGATCGGATTAGCTTTCTCTGTGTTTTTTTATTAGTTTAAAATCTGACTACTGCGGGATATTACAATATTATACGAATATCTCTGAGGAAATTTCAGCATTTGTTTTTTTTTTTTTTCCTGTGATCAGAATAATTTGTATTAACTTTTTATCGAATTTTACATTCAATCCATTACGAACCCCTACGCATTCAACAATATATATATATATATATAAACAATATATGTGTTATATAGGTACAGGTAAAAGTATTGGCGACACCAACGTCGAGCCAAGAATAGAACTGGTAGTGCCTGCCCATACTAACTATTAAAAAAAAAAAAAAATAAAAATAAAAATAAAAATAAAAATAAAAAATGCAATCTTTGTAAGAATTTAGAAAGAAAGGTTGAGGAAATGAGCAACTGAAGCTTTCCAAGTGATCTAGAGTTTACCTATTATGGTGCATCGTGAAACCCCACCGTACGCCCCGCATCCAGTATTTATTAAAAATAATTATTTAGGCCATAAAGAGATTGCAATAGAGTCTCAGTACAATTTAGAATTCACAAATTAAACTGAACATCTGTTTTGGTGTAACAAAAATAACAGCTAAGCATAATTAGTATACAGATAAATTTAATGAGATAACTATAATAAGTCCTGTGAACACGATGTTATGATGAACTGTAATAAAAATACTGAAGAGGTAGGTGTCCAAGGCGTTATTTCATTTATAAAAGGTTATTACAGTTTTTAAAGTTCACAACTGGAGTAATTTTGCATAAGTTCACAGGATACAAAAGTTCACTAAATTTACGCAGTATGAGAACTTGACTAATATCTAGGGCGTACAAAGAGAGCCATTAGATAACGTCTAATCAAGTGCCCCATCACTTTCAAGAAACTGAAAGTAAATATGTTAACGCTGGACGTTATGCATGATTTATTTTGTGATACGTAAGATAGCGTAGTTATGTTTATGCTTCTTCGAAAATTTGCATTGTATCAAGCGATGTAAAGAAATTTTCGGCCCTTGTATTTAAGACTGTACCTAAAAGGAAAAGGAAGAACAGATTTTTACAAAGATAGCTAATAAAAACTTCCTAACAGGTTACTAACAAAATATAAGTTATCTGAAAATTATGGTTTCCCTGAACTTCAACTGAGATATTATTTTTGTACTGTATCTTATACATTAATTTTGGCAATTTGAAGTATATTTCAATTCCATCAAGAAATTTAAAAGGGTTAAAGAAAATTAATAAAAATAGCAAATTGAATAAAATATGATGCAATGTTCAAAATCGCTTTTATAATAATATTGTTGTTTTATTTCACGAGTTTCAAAATGCCGACGATTCTATTTGGGAGAGCTTTTGGTTTCGATATCCAATTTAAGACTTATCGAATCACAAACTCAAAATAAGACTAAATGACTTTTTATTTACTCACATCTGCTATTTTACACTATTTACATGATTCAAGATTAATTTTAAATCAAGAGATGGAAATAATTCCCCTTTTCGATTCAAATTCTATTAAGAGAGGCCGAGTAAACGACCGCTCACTTCAAAGTTTATTTTTTCGACTCCCCGTTGCCACTGTCAGAAGCAAAACTTTCACTCATTTCGAGTTCAGATCGCAACAAATAATGTGTTTCAAATTCATCATAAATATATAAGCCAGAATAGAACTATTATTACTGTAAAATATAATTAAAATCTAGAAACATTTAAGCAAATAATAATTAACACCAGTTAAAAGCTTACAGTGGAAATGTATGTTTTCTTTTATGTTAGCACGATATGTGACTTATATTTTACAAGAAACAGTATATCTGAGTTAACATACTATAATACGTTTAAATGAGTAGTAAACAATCTGAGTATTTTATCAAATCATTAATCAGGCACGAATAAAAAAAAATATTTACTATGTAAACTAAGAGAATTTATGAAGTAATTGTTAAAAAATTAAGTCTAACGTTTTGATAACTAATAAAGGTAAATAACTTTATTAGTTATTTACTTAGTTCGAAAACTGAAATTGAATTCACAATAATATTTAGTACCCTCAGTGAAATTAGTGAAAGCCTAATTAGTGAAATATAGCGTATTAGAGCGCTTACATACTTTTATAAAATTTTTAAGTTTTCAGCTCCTGATCCTTTCATTAAACATTGTATTATATTGCCTTAAGCTTAATAAAAATAATAAAAATTTATAAATAATAATACTAAAAACATATTTCCAGTAGCAAGGGAAACAACGCAAAACCTCACAGAGCTCATTGCCGAACTGAATTACCAACTTTTGCTAGTCTCGATATTATATTACTCTTTTTTAACATTGAAATTGAAAGAAGTATGTTTATTAATACAAATTTCGATCAGCTATTATAGTTAGTTGTTATTAATTAATACTTAATTGTTACTAGTTAATTTCTTGTTAAATTAATTAATAGTAATTAACTTGATTCTCTGCAAAGTATGGTGATAGATAACTTATTAAGTTTATCGAAAAAATTACTTTCTCTTAGTTTTATAATTCTCAAATTAATCTTTTGGAGCAGCTAAGTCACAGATATTTGTCTCCAGCAGGTTTTACAGTCTGTACTTTACTTTCCACCAGTACTTTACTTTACTTCTATCTATAAAATTTAATTGTTACAGATTGTTCGGCTAAAGATTGCTTCTAAATCTTATATCTAATAACCCACTGCATTAAAGCTATATCTTAGAATCATCAAGCTATCTTCCAGCAAAATAGTAACAAAATTATACCTATTTGTGGTTTCCAACAGTTTAACAAACGCTGTTCTTGGCAGGTCAGTTGTATACCTTAACAATTCTAGTTCAGCACATCAGACTTAAGTGACACTTAATTTGGCTTGTGAATCTTTCTCGAGATATACAACTGTTACTTCAACTTACTATTAGCTAACTACTATAAATACAGGATTTAGAAATTTAGAAATTTTCAGTTTCATTTTCCCTCAAAACTCTGGCTAACGGATAATCAGCTTCAGTTGCTAATAAAGATGCAGGATGAAGTAAACTCACAACAGCAGTTTATGCCAGTATAAGTCATTTCACTAAAATGCATGTTACAATTAAACGGCTGATAATTATATTCGTACGTAATTCGGGTTTAGAAATAGCCACAATTTAAATTTCTTAGCGTGACCTCTTGTGCAAATGTTATCATAAAGCAAAAACTAAAAACTGGAATATAAAATAAACATTCTAAGTATATCTAAATAATTCCTTAATAGTAATAGCTGTAAATGGAAGTGTACAATAATTGTACACACATATTAAAGATAACACATAAAACAACAGAAATATGTCCAAATCTACATCAGTACAAGATACAAAACAAACATATAACAGATTTAGCGTAATAAAAAATGTCGGTAAGAAATAAATAAAAATTTACAGCAATAATATTTTAAAGTATATTCATATACTTGTAATCAATATTTAATGCAATCTATGACTATGTAAAAAGACAAAAGTAGATAGAAAATTAAGAATTCTTCGTGGTATAATTAAGAAGAGAATTACGGGATTCCTCATTCAATTAAAGATCAATCTTCCCAGACTTTATTCAATTAAATGTGTTTTTATCACCACATCGTTACACATCAGCTCTCTTTTTAATAATCTATCTTTCAAGAATTCATCAAGACCAATTGAACGTGTTTTCACCTAATTACGAATTAATTGCTCTTCTGTTCATCTTAATGGTTGGAAAAATATTAAAAGGTAGTGACAATGACAAAGTGCCCAATGCGGCGAGCTTAACAACTCCATCAGACATGTTTCACTTTTACTCGCGGTCGCAGAAAGTTGCCAAAAATAAAACACAATTCCACAATATTTAACTTGAAAAAAGTGCCCCCTTTTGGAGCACCGATGCAATTTGTCTTTCGTGATTTTTTAAAAAGAGTGCGCGTATGCGGCACGATGCGACTTTTAAGAAAAGGAAAACGTTTCTCCCTATTCGTTCTCCTTACCTTCTTTACTTCTCTTTCAGAAGAAGATAAAAGTTGAACGTTTTCTGCTTTCGAAATAATTGCCGAAAAGCGTTTTTATCGTTTAAAAGCCCCCATGCAGTATTTGGACGGAGGATACATTTCATTTGCATATCCTACTGTGCCGCAAAGAAATGAAAAAAGCATTGAGAATGTGAGATTTTTTTGCCATCCTGCAGATGGGGAATTAGCATTTTAACGTGGCTTTTAGAGCATCTCTAAAGCACACGCTCTTTTAGCTCTGATCCGTGTCTGCCTCATACGTCACGTGTTGTGCGAGATGATGAAGTTCTCGAATGCGAAAAAGTAAACTCTTTACTTCTCTCAAATTATCTCGTCCTTTTCATTCCTGCGTAAAAATTCAAACTTTTCGTAACAACAAAGATTAATACTCCTTACATGGGCTGTACTGAATACTGTTTCTTCTAACTCAAATGTTCTTAAAATAAGACTCGCATAAACTTTCATGTAAATTTTCTCAACAACCTATATCTATCGAAAGAGCATTTAATAAATTTGAATTAATATCTAACTTCGGAAGAAAATAAATGTGCGTTTATGATAAATTTTTAATTCTTGATTCATTTTACTATAAATTTTCCCAGAAAATCGGCGCCCGGAAGGTATTATATTCAGAAAAACGCAAAGTTTGTATGTCTGAATAGCATTAGGTTGTGGAAATTAACATTAAAAAGCTGGCACAAATTTATTTACTTTATATTCCTATGGCTATCTATCATCAATATGTACTGTAGAGTCATTTTGGTTTTTGAAGCATGAGACCTGAAAAAATGAGCAATGCCACTGCCGGAACTCGAATCTGGACATCTCGAATACGCGCCGAGTGCGCTAACCGTTACAGCACGAAGTCATGAAGAAAGTAGAGAGAAAATGATACTAGGGCTTGGCCGGCATGCCGCCTCTTTCAATTTTATATAAATTATATTTTGAAAAATTTTTGTTCAGAACTGGTAGACTTGATTTTAAATTGTATAAAGATATTTTGATTACAAGGCATATGTTTGAAAGAATTAATAATATTTTGGTACATCCTTCTGATTTATGTGTTTTTGAATTTGATTGTAAACTCCCAATAATTGGAGAATTGGATATTTATACTGACGGGTCCAGGCAAGATGATAAATTGGGTGCAGCATTTGTGATGATTTATCATTATGGAACTGAAATTGAAAATAAAAAATATAAGCTTAATAATTATAATTCTGTATTTCAATCGGAATGCTGTGCTTTACTTAAAGCCCTTCAATGGGTTAAGAAAAATTTCACTTGTATTAATTCTATTCATATATATACTGATTGTATGTCTTTGCTTCAATCCTTGACCTCGGCCCGTCCTACTAATTTATTAATATTTGATATTAAATGTCTATTGAAATTTTTGATGCAGAATATGTGCATTCATTTACACTGGATAAAAGCCCATGTTGGCTTTGTTGGAAATGAAAGGGCCGACGTGCTGGCTAAAGAGGCGACCACTAATGATGATTGTGAATATATAGAAATTTCTGGTTCGAGAAGTTATGCAATTAGAAACATGAAAAATTTTTATGACGATATTTGGAATACTAGATGGAATGAATCAGAGAGGTGCGTGGGTCTTTTGAAGTCTATTAAAATTCAAAATGGTATGCGACCAATTAGTAATATTGATTTAAACCAGTTTCTAACTGGGCATGGAAGATTTCCCGCGTACCTCTCGAGATTTAATTTACAAAATTCAGACTTGTGTGGTCATTGCCATCAAGTTGGTAACGCAGATCACTTCTTGAATCATTGTTCCTTATTGGAAAATTTGAGAAAGAAATGTTTGGGAGATAAGTCATGGAACTTGGAAATCTTAAAAACATATTCTAAATGTGCAATGAATTTGATTAATTCTAATAGAGTTGAATTTGGAATATTTGTTTAGTATTGTGTATATTTATCTTTTGATTATACGTATTATATTCTCAGTTATGAGTATTTATAGGTTTACTACGAAAATTTTGAAATTTTTCTGTGTATTGTTTTATTTAATGCATTGTAGATATTTTGTGCATATAATATTTCGAGGAGATACAGTTGATTGTTGCATAGATATGGCCTTGCAGATGTTGAGAATCCTGATGGATTACCAGATTTAAATTATCGAAATTAATGGTGGTTTTGAGTTTCAGGATTTTGATTTTTAAATTTTAAATTTTATGGAATTTTTATATTTTTTCTTAAATTGTAAATTGTAGTTTTGATTTTAAAATGTTCTGAAATTTTAAAGTTTTAAAATTTTTCTTATATTCTGTTCTTAATGGAGTAATTGCTAAAGTTTTAATATGATACATGGCAATCTTAAGTTTTTCCAGTTTTGGTTTTGGTTTGGTTTTTGGTTTTTGGTTTTTTGGTTATTGGCAGTCTTGGAGCTTTTTTTCTATGCTTATTAAAGATAATTAATACATTTGAATTGAGAAAGTGGTAGGACTATTAAAGTAAATTTTTAAAATAAATTAATAGTTTAAATAGAATTATGATTATACAAATAATATGCTATTAAAGTAATATTGTAGGGAATTCAGTTTGACCTTCTACAGGTTATTTAAATTGGGAATTCCTCGATGGCTTTGGACCGCCTGTGCCTGTTCCGAAAATTCATGTGAATGAATGTTTCTTGAGAGTTTCCGCCACTCTGTTTGCCCGTGGGGTTTTTAATTGTTTTTGGATTTTGAATGTTTCGTGCTGTGCTTCGTTGTTTGTATGTCTCTTCCTTATTTTTAGTTCGTTAATTAACCTCCAATTAATTTTAGTTAATTAGCTTCTTTTTCTCTCTTCTTTCCTTTTGTGGTCTTGAGGGGGTCAACCCTTTATGGTCATATGTTCCAGTGGGATTAGGAGGATTGGGTCTTCCCTGTATTATGACTATTATGACTAGGGCTTGGCTTATTATGACCATAAAAGACCAACCTTTTTGGTTAGGTGGGTCGGGCTGCGCCCACTTCTGGTCCTTTATAGCACTACATAAAACTGTCAGCTTAAATACGTACTGACTCATTGCTTTATGTCTTATTCCACATGGAATATTTGGATTGGCATATTTCGCTTGCCAGTTGCTAGTTCCTATTTCAATACTTCGGGCTATCTCAAAAAAGACTTACATTTTCCTCTTTCCATAATGTTTTAGTTTAATTCAAAATATTAGCTACACTTTAATTATACATGAAAAGTACAGAATCTCTTTCCATAATGTTTTAATTTAATTCAAAATATTAGCTTCACTTTAATTATTCAAGAAAAGTGCAGAATCTCTTTCAATGGTAACATTCTGGAATTTTAAAGACAATACCTGTTGTTTTCTACCATATTTCGGAAGGAATTTACGGCCACAAACTTCCAGGTGGAATAGAATAGAAAGCAACTATTAAAGCTCTTTATTGTTTTCGAAGTTTATTCTAATGACGACCACAGGAAGGTGTCGAAAGATCTAATGGGATTTAGTGCCTTTAGAAAAATTTTCCACTTAATTCCTGCAGGAGAACTGATCCTATTTGTAATAGCATTCAAATTCAATTGATGCTACCATTTTTAATTCAAACTTATGAACTGATTTAACACTTCTAGAAGTTTCACACGAAGAACTGCGTCACATTTCCTGGATATAACATCATTTGTGACAATGATTCAGTATATATCGAAATCCAGCATATATCGAGTGTCCATTATGTGTTATAAATATCGAAAATGATACTTTTACTTAACAGATCAGTACAATATGCATCTGAAAATTGCAGCTTTTACAGATTAAGAGTCAAACAGCTAAAATGTTGTTTTTGAGTTAATTTTATTTGATAAATACAAAAGTTCATCTATAACGTTTTAGAAAAAATATGAAATGGGAACTATTCTAATAATTTGTAATATATGAGTTTGCTGTCTTTAAAACTAACTGCTGCATACAGATAGAAGTTTGCAGGCAAGTTTGTGTTTTGTTTTATGCAACAGCTATTCATCATTTCACAATTTTTCACAGCTATCGAATTTTTACAGCTATTCAATGCAATTTAACGATGTTTTTGCTTGACATATGTACATAAGGACAGAACAGAGGACTCTTTTCCCCCCAAAAAAACTGCAAATCTAATTTTAAATGAAATCTGAAGAGAATTTTTCTTGGCGTCGTGTGTACGTACGTATCTCGCATAACTCGAAAACGAGTAGCCTCAGAACGTTGCAATTTTGTATATAGGACTGGTATAACATGCAGATGTGTACCTCGTATTTTGGTTACAATCGGCCGCACCAAAATTATACAAATATATGTATATATATATATATATATATATCCACTCTGTTACTCGGCTCAGTGATTTCAGTTTCTTTCTTCTTATATGTTTGTAACGTATGCATTTTTTGCTTTAAAAATGATTGAATTATGTTGTTCTTATCTTCCGTTTAAGACTTTTATGCCTTTAGTACACCTGTATGCAATATTTTTAGAATTATCAACAATTTAAAAGTTATTTAAGGGCAGCTAAGCTTAATAATTTTGATATGGAGACCATTGCTTGTTTACATTTGAAACAGCAGAATAGTAGATTTGTTGCCAATCTAGAGAAAGTAAGCATCTCAATATCAAAGATAACGCCTTCTTTTATTATTATGAATTAAATCATGCTTAATCCATTCTAGAATTTATTCGAGGAAATACGTAAGTGTTTAAGATTTACATCATAATTTTCAATACAGACATTTTGAGTTTTTAGGTATTTTTGCTTTGTTGCGAAGTGAAAACTGAATTAATTGAATGCAAAAAACTGTTTCTTTTTTTGTTATTGTTGTTGTTATTTGCTTAATTTCTTTTATACGTCATTTTAGATTTATTATAGTATTTGAATAGAACATGTGGCAACGATTAGATAATTCTTAAGATGATATAAATTTTGTGCATTCTGAGTTAAAAAATGAGATCAGAAGAACAATTTTTATGATATTTTAAAAATGCGCCTTTTAATACATCCTGCAAGTGATGGCGCAAACAGAGTTCCAGTCAACTAAAATGCTTTTCATCCCTAATAATAGATGGCGCCACACGAGCGCCTCATTTGTTCAAGTTTTCTTATTCTACGGACGGCTGCACAGGAGCCTCCGTCGCTAGTAATCTCTGAGTTCTAGCACAGCATGTGCACAAATACTTCCATATTTTTGGATACAACTTACTCGATTCCTCAAGCATTTAAAACTCAAGTATAATACACTGGTGTGCAAAAATTAAGGACTAAGTCGAAAGATTAGCATATCAGCTGAACGAAGAGGCAGAGCGGACAGAAAGACCAATCAGGAGATTAAGTAAGGTGATGTACGGTAGCACATACGCAGATATGCAGGTAGACGTAATGGGGGAGTGTCTGAGTAGTATAAAGCATGTTGTCGGTGTAAGATCAGTATTTCTGACAAAGAGATTGCACGCCGTATAGCAGTTAAAATCACACCGAGTTGCTGCCTCAACGAGAAATGGCGAATAATCAATATGTTAGACGACATCTGGATGCTTTTACCCGAGGTCGAATCATTGGGAAGTTGGAGGAAGGCCGCAGTGTGACAAGTGTGGCTGCAGAGTTCGGAATTGCTCACAGCATCGTTCACGACACGATTGGAGACAATTTCAAACTACAGGAACAGCTATCCGGCGGTTTAGTAGTGGTCGTCCACGAGGAACCACACCCGCAGATGACCGGTATATTGCCTTACAGGCCAGAAGAAACAGGCGGCAGACAGCGGGAGAAATCGCTAGACGCACGACACAGGCGACTGGACGACCGATATCGCGCTTTACCGTGGCCAGAAGACTGCACGGTGGTGGTCTGTTTGCACGACGCCCTGTACGATGTGTACCTCTAACGCCTGCCCATCGGAGAAGGCGTTGTCTGTGCTGCTGAGAACACCAGAATTGGAGAGACAATGAATGGGGACGAGTACTCTTTACAGATGAGAGCAGATTCAGTCTGAGTAGCGATTCTCATCGCATACTCATCTGGAGAGAGCGGGGAAGCCGCAATCATCCCTCGAACATCATTAAAAGGGACAGGTATGGAGGTGGTCGTGTTCTCGTTTGGGAAGGCATCATGCTTGGTAGTCGTACAGACCTTCACATCTTCGACGCAGGTTCAGTCAACGGGACCCGTTATTGTAACGAGATTCTTCTTCCATATGTGCGTCTTTTTAGAGGCGCTATGGCTCCGCAGTTCCTTTTCATGGATGACAATGCACCATGTCATCGCACAGTAGCTGCCGAACAGCTCTTAGAGAGTATGGATTGGCCGGCACGATCTCCGGATCTCAATCTCATCGAGCATGTATGAGATTTTCTAGGCAGACGCTTGGCAAGTTCGTACCTTACCACCAGTAACGATTCCGGAGCTTCGATTGGCGCTGCAAGACAAATGGGCAGCAATGCCTCAACAACTCATTGACATCCTCATTCTCAGCATGGGCAGACGCTGTGAAACCTGCCTAGCAGTCAGGGGAGATCATATCCCCTATTAAAGACCGGATGTTTCTTGCTGGACACCCATCACAGGGATGTTTCGGCCTTCAGTCGCATTGCGCTCCATGCTACTTTTTCAATAAAGCTTCTTTTTATCCCCTTGACTTCTCTTTTAGTAAGTGTTGCTTACATTACTCATGTCCTTACGTATTGGGGATCTTACGGTATTAAATGTGTTGGTTTGGAAAGCTTTTGTACAAAGTTATATTGGAAAAACCGTCTCGTCCTTAATTTTTGCACACCAGTGTATATTATTAAAGGCCGTTAATGGTCGATTGCCTCTTAGTGATAAGACATAGACATAGTTAAAAAATGATTGAAATGTAGCGCTGTTAAGTGAACCTAGGGCCAGATAGATGTCCCTGTATATATATAGTAAACAAATATAGTGAATTTATTCTATTGTGGTTTATGCGCTATCGACGAAGTAGATTTAATTAAATCCAATAAGTTTAAATGAAATGCAAGAAAAAATGCTATAATTTAACATTCCGTACAAGGAAGTCATGTGGTGCACACATCAGATTTTTTTGTTTTGAATTTCGAATTTGAACTGTTTTTGATTTATCATTCTTTTAAATGTAAAAAAAGAGAATTAAGCAAATTCACTTACTGCTATTGCAAAATTAAATCTAATTCGCTATCTGACTTCACTAAATTAACATTTTTTGATCTGATGAATTATTATTTTCACGAATAAACAAGGTTTAATTAAACTTCAGCACTACAAGCAAGAGGTAAACATAACTAAAGGATTTAACAAATTGTATTATTTACTATTTTGTATTACAGCAAAAAATAATCAAATAACAGTCATAGGCGCTTGCAGTTTCAGGAGCATTTAGTAAAACATCCACCTAAATATTTCGGCTTAGCTAACGAGGATTCTAATCCTGCGCTTTAACAGTTATTGCATTCACTCACTAGATCTACAGGTCTCTTCCTATTCTCAAGCTGGATAATTATAATTGCTGGTTGCCATAGTTTTCTACATAAACTACGAATTCGCTTCGTTCTGTTTATACTCACGCCAATTTGCAATCCGATAGACTTTTGAAAGAAATAGAAGATAAAGAAAAGATTTAACGTAAAAGTATTATGTTATCTAAAACAAATCTTATAACTTTAAAACCTAGTTCCAAACTCATTTCATGATGCATGTATATTGATACAAAATAGCCTACATTAAAAATATATTCTTCCAATTTCATATGTACATAAATAAGTGTAAACGTGTTATACAAAATGCCCTATATTAGAAACATATTCTTCTACTTTCTTATATATACATAAATGCGTGTAAATGTGTTCCTATTTATTATCCACATTATTACCCAATATTCATAATCTGCTGCTCTTTATGCAGTAGATGAATTAGACTTAGAATCTTAAAATATTTAGAATTAGAATTTTCAGTTACTTCATGCTTTAGTTAGTTGGTGTATCAGACTTCATAAATTTACATGTCATGCTTGAAGGTAACAATTTTTGGCTTTACTGTATCAAAATTTCTCAAAATAAATGTCTGATTTTCTATCTGAATCCAGCTTAAGTATTTAACCGTTTCTAATGAAACGTTCATTTGCGTACACTTCATTTAATTTGAGGCAAATTAAATTTAAACTTGAAAGTTTTTCTTTAATACAGCAAATAGTTTTCACGCTTGCTCTTGCATGTTCTTGTGGTGTAAGTGGTTAGCACATCTAGCTAGCAATTCGAATATCCGTGGTTTGAATTCCGTCAGGTGCACAGCTAATCTCTAACGTTTTCTACTCCAAAGGATATTTTACTTGCTGCAGTGGTTCCTGAAGTAAAATCATTTGGACACTATGTCTGCCTTTTCCTGTATTATGGCTTTCCTTAAACAGTGTTCTTTTTAACTAAGGCGAAACGCAAGTAATTATCGCATTCTTCTTTGTATACTTCATTCAGTAACTGGAAGATCCATGATTCGAATTTCGGAGAGGGCAAAGTTGATTTATTATACAGTATGGCTTCAAAAGTTCGAATACTCTATTAAACGCATCAAAAGGATTTATTAAATGGATTTTTGATAATTTTTATACGTATAATTGTAATATGTAGATATCTTAAATATCCACACTAAGTAACAATTTATTTATTTTACAGCATTATGATACATTTTCATTTTAACGTAATGCAATTTATTAAACAGAAGAACTACCAGAATATATTTTTATTTCTTAAGCAAACTTTGCTGCCCTTTTTACAATAAAGTATTTGTTGCTAAATCCCCGTTACTACACAAGGAGAACAAAGAAAAATCCCTACTCCTGTAGGGAAAATGGGAAGGAATTTCCTTTCCTGAACGGAGAGACGAGGAAAACAGACGATGGTTGTGCTAAAAGAGAAGTGCTCCATTCATTTCCGACAACAATGACGGAATGCAACGGAATCGATTTTTAAACCGATGATAATTATGAGATCGAAGTACCATTTTCTTGCTATTTTCATAAGCGTTTCCCTTCCTTTTTAATCACATAAGGCCCGAGAGGGAAGAAGACCAGCTGACAAAAGGGAAACAAAAGTTTCTTCAGTACTCTATTCAGTTGTGTTTTCCCTCTTCCAGTGCGATTATTATTACAGCTATCGAATTAAAAATGGCTCATGGTTCATACAAGAATGACAAGTTAGATATACGCTTCACGTCGCGTGTTTTAATTAAATGCGTATGAGCAAGTTAGAAAAAGAGAGCAAATTGTGTAAAGAAACCGTTGAAATAACAATAATTTTAATGCACAATTTATTTTTAAAATTCTTCTTTTAACAAGCAATCAAAAATGTTTCTGCCACATAACTTTAAGATGTATAGTTAAAAATCTTTAAAATAAAGTAATATCTTAGCTACCAATTAATGGTTTTATTTAAATTTCGTCACAGAAAGTCATTTTTCATATTGTATCAATATCGTTGCGTGCGTACGAATTCGTAATGGATTGAACACGCACGGAATTAATTGATGAAATTTATTTAACCAAAATAAACACTTAAAAGTTGTGGAAATTTCCTCAAAAATACTCGTGCAGCTCTTCTCAGTATCTCAGAGCATAATCAGTTGTTACACTTCAGATTAGTAAGAACTTTAAACACGCTGCAATGCAAAGCGCATCTGAGAGCGGAAGCTTTCACGATTATCTCACTACTCCAAATTCAACTCAACTAACAATTGAGAAACTTTCTGGTTTTATACAGTTTATCTCCAGCCACTAAGAAATCTCTAGTACTTCTCGAAATTACTGGATGGTATATGAGGGCCGGATACGGTTGCAGTTACATAGAGGATCAATTAAAGTTATTCAGTTACAATACCCATTACAGTTAAAGAGTTACGGACCAAAGTATCATCAAATAGTCGCCAAATGTGGCGACGTTTGGTGGTTTCTTGCCGAAATTTGACGACTAATTTTTCTCGCCAATACCATTGCCAGCTTGCCGATATCTCCAATTCAGTGAGATAGGCATGTACCTCAAATAGACTTGAACCTGCAGTCTTAATTTTCCGAGAGAGCTTCGTCTCTTTCAAGCATTTAATTCTATATTATAGAAAAAGTACTACAATTTTACATATGATTTCTTTAAAATTACTTACATATATATAAAATTAGTAACAGTGTTTATTAAAAGTAAGCTAATAAATAGATGGAGGGATGTTTTTATACCGTAAAGCAAGACGTTCCTTTGGGGCAAGGCAAAGGTGAAAAATATTCCATTTCTTCTCAGTAGAAAACTGATACAGCTTTAGAGTTAAAAATGATTCTAGAACATAGTGGCAAGAGCTTGTGTAATAACTGCAATTGATTCTATTCTACAATTGAGCTTCTAAAATTGCATAATTCAGATATCCATTTCTGCTCCTAAAAGCTTCTCTTTAATACAAGGAATTAAGATCATGTTTATGAGTTCCCACTAAATAGCATAAATATGAATGTACGTTTCGTAAAGGATTGGAGACGTTTTTAGGAAAACGTAGTTTATAGTTTCTGATTAGCATTCTTTGCTGATTTAAAAGCGACCGTCCTTTTTACATTTCTCTATACCACTGGCCGAGTGGTTAAAACCGATGAATAGAAGTACTTGGGTTCGGTCCCATTAAGCACGTTAGCTGAATGGTTTTCATATTTTTCCGTACATGAAACTTGTAGTCAC
Source organism: Stegodyphus dumicola (assembly GCF_044657685.1). Classification (NCBI taxonomy): domain Eukaryota; kingdom Metazoa; phylum Arthropoda; class Arachnida; order Araneae; family Eresidae; genus Stegodyphus; species Stegodyphus dumicola. Next base: position 183,468,505 of record NC_140768.1, read on the forward strand.
AAGTCCATTTACTTTAGACATTCCTCCACGACAGTCTCCGTCTCTCTAGGTAGATAATTATCGTGTCATTTGCTGTATTCAAATAATATGAATTGTTTGAATCTAAGTTTTAAATTTTAAAGTAACACTCTGGAACCAGTTAATATTAATTAAAACTTTGATTTCAACTCGAGTATTATCCAAAAACTAAGCATTTCAGAATTACCAGTAGTTTCTAACTTCCCCTAAGAAATAATTGAGAAATTTTCGTCAGCATTATTACAACTGTGCTCGCACATATTTCAGTGTTCGAATACTAGAAATGACCACCATTTATCTAGGAAATGTAACAACTGGCAGTTTGACGTAAATTAAAGTGACAGTAATCATCTTATATGGATCTCATGCTTTTCCTTACATTCAGTGTGAATTCGAAAGCTTTTTCGGAAAAGTTCTCCACGAAGGTATTCCCTTCTCTGGCTGAATGATGATTCATCAAAGTCACGAATTTTAATATAAATTCCTCTCTCTTCATTATATTCCCGTGAAGTTCTATCATGCAAATCTTGAACTGTAATCCAATATTTTATGCAATTTAGATTTATTTTCAAGGGTTGTATTTTTTAAAAACTGCATATTAATTTGTAAATTGTTTGTGCCTGATAACTTTAGAATTCATTAAATTAATTTCTATGAACGCTGGGCAGGAAAAATTTTCAAACAGCAAGGTTAAGAAATTGGTAACTTCTCATGTTTCTAATTAAAAAAAAATGTTGTTATTTTATGCTTTTTTTCCCTAATACAGCCTTGGAGGAATAAGAAAAAAATGAAGAAATTATTCTGACAGATAGTAGATTACTTAATTTCTTCACTTTAAAAGCATGCAGTGCGAAGAATAAAAGACAGAGTAGGAAATTAGATCATTAGTAATTCTCAAAATACCGCATGCTGCCGTCTATCGATTTATACAATTAGTAAAATTAGATCGAATGAAGTCTATTTATTTATCTTTCTTATAATTATAATTTTAAGCTAATTACTGGACTGCTTAATTGGGAACACTATTGTTATTAAAATGCATTGACAATGAATTTATAAAATGCATGATTCTAGTGCATTGGTGAATATTTATTATATCCGCTTCAACGTAATCCTACGCCTAATAACTATAGTACAAATATGCCAGTTTTTCCTATTCTTGGACCTATCTTTTCTTGAAACCATTTCAGGATCCACAAAGAAAATTTTCTAGCATAAAAGTACTCAACACGGGGAGTTCGAAGTGGCATTTTGTCCAGCGAAACAAAATATGTATATATATATATATATATATCACAAGGTCAGGTGATTACGAAGTTTTCGAAGTTAAATGGTTGTAATTTGGTCAAACATTCACGAAAAATAAGAGCAAATCGAGCAAGTGCAAAATTAAAGTTACCATGACACATTTCGTGTTGTTTCCAACTAATTCGCACAAAAATATTGAAATAATGCTTTTTTTTTAATGTTTGGCCAAATACTGAAATTCCTAACGCACAGCATCGCAACAAATGCAGAAAACAGTTTTATCTTGAGTTTCTAGCGACTTTGTTTCTTCGATCTAACTTCATCTTCAATTACCACGTGGATCAATGTTTCATCATCGGTAACAATGCGCTTTAAGAAAGCTTCAGCTTTAAAAAAAATTCCAGCGCCATTTGAATTATTTGATAGTATCAAAAGGATGTAGGAACGTGTTCAATAATATCCCTAATTGCCAGATGACATCATTGAAGGAACAAAATTATGACTTTGATCAAGATAATGCTTATAAATTAAAATGGATATAGTTAAGTATATATTCATCTTTTATGTATTCTTTATGCTTTCTTCAAACAATTTATATCTATCAAAAACTCTTATTTGTGAAAAAATTTCCTCCTTAATGTTTTTCTCTACCATTCAAACCATGTTCGGGTAGAAACTTCATTACGAAAACGAAATTAAGTTTCGATCAATTACATTCGATATTTGGAGATATAGACAAAAGAAAACTTCTTTAGTCATTTAGAAAGAATTTATTTGCGAACAACAAAAGGAATCAAATTACGGACTCTTAGCCATAATGTAAACCATAGGTAATAATTTCTAAATAAAATCAGTAAGGATACAGATAATTTCTTATATTTTAAGGTTACACTAGTAAAACGTTGTTAGGTTGTGATTAAGGTTAGGTTGTGTGAATCACTCAGCTGTCTACGCGAATATTTCGAAATATATAGTAAGATAAAAGTGTAAGATAAAAACTAAGCGTAAGATAAAAATATGAATTAAATTTCTAATTTTAATCGGCAAAAGTCCTTTTTTTTGCCATAATTAAATAAACCAAACCAAACTCAACACTGTTGCAAGTTCAAGTTGGAATTCTAATATTCCTCTTTTCTGCCTCTCGGAGCGGAATGCGACCCTATGTTCTAAGGTAATTATTGCTCTTTTGGATGAGTACTATCACCCCTCTTAATTTGTAAAAACAATTTAGAATCACCTTGTATAGCAGAACTGAGGATAGGTGAGTAAAGTTTGTATCTGTTAGAAATTGGAATGAGAATGATTTTTTAGCCTAAGCCAAGTAAAAGCTTAAATCGCTGAATCCCATCAAATAATGATGGCCAATATTTGTTAATTTGTAGTTGAACTAAGAGACATAGATTTAATAAAACTTCAGTTAATATTAGTTCTTGGCTGGCTTACTGTACTAATCATCCATTTAGTGGTAAACGCAATAGTTCGTCAGGATAAAGGAAGATTAAATAGGTCCAATAAGATAGCTAATTAGGTTTAACTTTACAACTGTTTTCCTAAAATGATTAAATGTAATGTTAACATGCATGTTATAATAACAAACGTTTCTGTAAAAAGCTGTACAGGATTAGGAATTGGAAAACGAGGCATTGCAGTTAATTGTTACTGTCATTTAAATAACACGTATGTACTAAATTAAATTTCCATAGTGTGTGAGATAAATGAAGTTTAAAATATCGAACTTTTTACTCTAGAAGTAAAACTGTCAAGATGAGAAGCATCTGCATCGTGTCTCTCCATTAATAATGATTGATTAACTCAGTTTTCAGCTGGCTTGTACTTAATTGCAATTTCAACGCTCTCTGCATTCGTGTAATAATCCAACATGTAAAATGTACTTCTTCCAATTTGTGTCTGCAATTTGCAGATACCATTATAGCGGAAAGTATTCCTAGTTATTGTATAGTTTAGAAGTAATTATTAGGACATTTTGAGATCTAAAGCCTCATATTATTATGTAAAAAGACGAAATATTTCAATATACCTTGCTTTGACTCCAATTTGCTTCTACTTTAGATGCTTTAAGTTTATTTTACTTTATATGCTTTAAGTTTATATATATATATATATATATTTAAGTAAATATATTAATTAATCGTAATAAATTGCCTAATACTTGCTTAAATGCTGCAATGTAAAAAATAATGATTTATTTACTAATGGGTTAATTAGTATATTATCTCCTTTGATAAAGGCAGTAGAATTTTAGAGGGATGAAGTAACTTATAACCATATTTTAAAAAATGAACTTGAATTTTTTTTAAAAAAATGAAGCATCAAATATGAATTCTGAATAAATTGAAAATGGAAACTTTTAGAAAATGAAAATGTAATGAACATACCAAGTAATTATCGTCACTGATTGGAAACAAGTTGACTTTTCTAGGGGAACAAATCGGACCCCGATAGCGTTTATTAATTATTGTTAACTGATCAGGGGTTGGTTTGTTAGACGTAAGTAAGACGTAGGCATCTTAGACTAGAAAGCAAAACAACGTGGATGCTGGCATGTAAAAGGAATGACATAGGTTTTTGCAAAGCAGTATTCATACCAAGTAGATGCATAAGTATAACTAAGCTGCTATTGGTTAATTTTAGGTTGTTGTGTAACATGTAAGGATCTCGAATTTGGGAGAGCAGATGAACTTAGTGGGAAGAACACCAAAATTAGGATAGTTAATTTTGAGGTCGCTAATCATTTCTTAGTGCAACCATAGTATTTTGTTATATCTTACATATATATATACATATATAATAGTTTTTTTTTTCCTTACAAAGAAAATTTGATTATTTTTCAGTCATTACTTTGTAATGTTGCGTGGCCCCAACCTGCACGCAACAATAGTGTTGACTGCTATGAACTGGAAAGTACACAAAGTCTTGAGAAGGGTTTAAATCCCTTTTTATTCAACTTTAGAAATTACAGATGCTTGCTCTTGACGCTCCCAAACTACGCCGACCCAGCGGTAAAATAAAAATAAGAAACTAAAAATGAATAATAACAAGTTACTACCTACGAGGCTTTTAAACGTAACTAACCTAACCGCGTTCTGAGATACATCTGATATTTCAGCAAACTTCTGAATATTAAGTTGAAAGATTCAACTATCTGCCGAGGCAAGCACACAGGCCGAAACGCACGGTTCTTCAATTTCTACCTAGCCACCTTCACGCTCGTGAAGCAAGAAAAGCGCACTTTCGAACTCGTTTCCCTTCTATTTAACTCAAATTACTTCCGCTGACAATTTGAATACTTTGCGCGTTCTACTAAAATTTACATACTCTAGCATTGGCAATTCCAGGGGAAAGTAAGGCTTGACAGGAAAGATTGTTTAAACTTAAAATAAATGTTAGTTAAAATAAATATAAACCCTACAACTTATTTGAAGATTTGTCACCGTATAATGCACAATGTATGCGTGACTGAAGTTAAATAGATGTATAGCCGGCATTTATTCGCAATGATATTTTCATTTATTTTTAGAGCTGTACATTAATGTCAGAAAGAGCTTAGGTTACTTAATTGAATAAAAGAATTTTTATTCCTTTCCTTTTTATTTGCTTTTTAATAGCTTTCTTTTCATTCCTTATTTGACATCCCTTTACGTTTTGCACAAGTTGCACGACTTTATTGCTGAAAAACTGAACCAACCTTCAAGACACAGCAAAGAACACGTTCCAAAACATTTTTCTTCATTTCAAAATATAAAATTCCCGGAAATTTGTTTCGGATGTCCAGGTATTCGTCTCACGGCACAATGCAACTGAAGAATAAGGTAAATAGTGCTCACAAAACCTAGGGGCGGTACTATATACCGCCCCAGGATTAAAATCTCGAGAGGTCCTTGGAATTTCTTAGGTCCACAACCCAAACACAATGCCGAAATGCATTAGAGTACACACGCAATTAGGCACTGGGAGAGACGAAGGCATGAGAAGTAGAAGTCCTTAATATGTTTGGTTCGTGAAAGCGGCCACTACCAAAGATTATTTTCTTTCGTCTGTAATGGATAGCGTCACGGAATCGGGAAATATTTGCCCACTCAAAAATCTTTAAATACTGCTATTTTCCAGTAAACTCTCGTGGTTTCTATGATGCAAAGAAAAGTGGTCCAAGTGCAAATCGATCTGTGGGCAGGGCTAATCAATTTCCCCCTCGTCAAAAATGTTAAGTAAATTCTCTTGGATAGGGAGTTCTCAAATGAATCGAGATGGTATTGTTTACGCGATGGAAACTAAAGGCGTCGTTATTATTAAATTAATGATCATGATTATTAATTAGTTGGGTTTAATTGAGTAGGCTTTCATCCAGTTATATATCTGCACGCTTTTCATTACGCTCAGTTCGAAGTGAATTTTATTTCACTGGTATCTAAAGCGAGCAATTTTTGTTTTTGTTTTTGAGTTTAAATGGTACTTCTGCAATTTAAAAGCTCTGATTGAAATAAGCAGACGTTTCTCTCGTATGATTTAGAGAGAAATAAAATTTATTCATTAAAGAAAATAAATATTATTAAAGCGGAGAAATAAAGTTATGAACGTGAAACAAATTTGGCATAATATAATTTGCGAAACAGAGGCAGAACTGCAAACATTAATACCGTCTACTCATATCATCTACTGATATTGTCTGCTCATATCCTCTGCTGATATTGTCTGCTCACATCGTCTACTTATATGCTCTGCTGATATCGTCTGCTGTATCGTTTGCTCACATAGTCTGCTTATATCGTCTGCTGATATCATCTGCTCACATCGTCTGCTGTTATCATCTGGTGATATCGTTAATGCGTCAGATAGTTATATAGTCAAAAGTCAAAGTTTCAATAATTAAATGCGCCAACCTATACTTAAGTGGGTAATTTCTGTCATCTTATGTGTCAAATATTAGATGCATTTTAACAAAATGTGCTCACCAACAGTCAATTGGTAAGAATACCGATAAGTTCGATTACGAGTTTAAATCCCAGCAAAGAGCTGCATGGCAGGTTTTATGGTTTTCCTCCTCCTGTAATGCGAATACGATCCAGTTTCCCTTACAATGTCCTCAACAATAGTATCCTTTTCCTTAGGCAGAAAGTCTTAGTGTTTTCCCATAATGTAAATATTCTATTTAAATGCTTCACCATAACAAAAATAATCTATTTACAGGACGTTCCAAAGTTTTAATAACTTCAAGGTATCGTTAGTGTCTAACATACGGAATATTTTGCAAAGGGAATGTTCAATGGCATTCACGAAGCCCAGGGTTGATAACTATCTGAGTTTTATTTGCGAAATCATTTAAAAGTCTGTTTTATGTCGAAAAGATTATTGGTCTTCAGCAAAAGGAAAATGTCCGGAAACATTTACTAGGTTTATTTTCAAATTGATCCAATATTGTGGCCGAATAAGAATTATTGGAATTATACTTATAAGAACTCCAAGATTCTTTAAAAAGAAATTAAATCTTTTATCTCATTTAATCCAGAAATAAATTATTTCTAGACGCAAAAATTTAAAATGACACACATTTCCTTATTAAATAAAATTACTTAACAATAATAATTACTAGGTTTAATGCCTTCATTTCTTTAATTCACGGGAAAGGAAATCAGAAGGAATTCTAAAGAGTCAGAATGTTAGAGGCACCATCTAACAGAGAACAAAATAAATTTGCAACAGCCACATCAACTGGAACTATCTTTGGTGAATAAAAGGTGCATTTTGCACAAATTCTAGAAGTTCCATATGACACGCGGCTTCTAAAAATCTTTCTAGAATAAAATTCCATCGCATTTTTCGGTCACACGAAAACGAGTTAGAAATATTCGATTGAAACATAGAGTTATTTAAAATGAAGGCCGATTTCAGAATGAAAAATTAAATTAACAAGCTGATTTCAGAATGAATATAATTTGAGCCTTTAATCATATATTAATTTGATGCATTACAAATAAACTAAAAAATATCTGAATTTTAGAATATAGCTGTAGAATGACGTATTTCTTGAAGAAATACTCTTTCAGTGTATGCGTACGTTACAAAGGTGTCTGACGAAAACATCGCTGACGAAAACGTTAAGGAGAAAATAAAGAGACAAGGTCTTCGTACAAAATATCGTGAAAGAAAAGAAAGCATGGAGACAACATCGCAGTTCTAAAACATCGTCACAGAAAAACATATGGTTACCAAATATCTTAGTTTTAAATTACCGAAGAAAATATTGTGGTAAAAATTAAAGCCTCTATAAATCACTCCATAATGATAACATCAAAAATATGTACACTGGTTATCATAAATTAAGGAAAACTCACAAAAATCACGATTACTGAAAATGTTACATATAGAATTTAATGAAACTTGCCCACAATATACAACACATAGTAAGGTACCAAATAACATAAAAAAAAATTACCAAACAAATATAGTAGTATAGAATAGCACATGTATTAGCACATGTATAAAATGAACAAATCGAAGGTGTCAGTTTGCTATAGGAAAAGTACTCTTCAATATGGAGTATGATCGCCTCTAGAAGCAATACAGCACATACAGCGATGTGTGATGCTTTCAATTATGCGGTTTATCAGTTTCATAGGAAGCGAGAGCCATTGCTCTTGCAAAGCAATTGCAAGCGCGACAAGCGTTTGAGGGGCCGCATTGAGAGCAGCTAGACGTCTCCCTAAGACATCCCAACGCGCTTCATAGGATTCAAGTCCGGGGATCGAGCTGGCCACTCCATGCGCATAATTGTTTCCTGTTGAAGATAATCATCTACGACGCGAGCCCTGTGTTGTCTTGCGTTGTCGTCCTGTAACAGGAAAGCATCACCTATTGCCCCGGCATATGGGCGCACATAAACATCAAGGATGTCATCTCTATAAATCTGGGCATTCACGGTCCCCCTTGGAAAGACATGGAGGTCTGTGCGTACACCCAAAAGAGATGCCACCCCAAACACAGACACTGCCCCTTCCGTATGCATCTCTTACACGGATGTTTGACAGATGATAACGGGTTCTATGTTCTCTCCATATCCGCCTACTATCGCTTTCTAGTCTAAATCTGGACTTATCCGTAAAGAGAACCGCCCTCCATTGATCAGGCGTCCAGTGGACATGTTGTCGTGCCCACTGAAAACGGTCCCTCCTATGGCGTGACGTGAGCGGCACACAAATGTCTGGTCGCCTCGTATACACACTACCTTCGTGAAGCCTTCTACGCACAATTGACGTTGACACAAACTTTCCGATGGCTGCAGCAAGGAGGATCTAAGAAGAGTCGGAGTAGCGGTTCTATTCCTGCGTGCACATAATGTCAAATATCGGTCATCCGCGCTCGACGTAGCAGTTGGCCGTCCTTGGCTGAAAATCCTTAGATGCCGAATCTGTGGTTTGAAATCGCCTCCAAAGTCTATGAACCACAGAAGGATTCACATTTAGCCATCTGGCAACTTCTGTTTGACTTTGTCCTGCCTCTAGTCTCCCAATGGCAGTTCCATCGCAGTTCTGCAGGCAAATGATGTCTGGAGGTCATTGTTACGAATTGGCTACCTGAGATTTCTGATGTCACTGTCACAGTGAAATATGCGGGCTTGATCTCAAACAGGGACTTTTATGCTCCTCGCAGATGACGTATTCCGAAAGCAGCGCCACTAATTTGCATATCGCCGTTTTACTCAGCTACTCTTACTTGGCAACATATTCAAAATTTTCACGGTTTGGCTTATTTTTGAGGGAGTTATCGCTATTTTTGTGATTTTTCCTTAATTTATGATAACTAGTGTATTTTCAAATTTTAAAAGTATCATATATCACTACCAATTTATAAATCAAATTACTCACTACCAATCCAATTTTATCAAAGCGATTAATTAAATAGTGACTTTAATAGTTAACTGCATAAAGTTTAAATCTCTAGACAGCCACACGTACCTTTTTACCTTTTTGTGCTACTCCTTTTCAATCTTGAATGTTTATGTTTTCTTCTTGCGTTTAAAGCAAAAATTTATTAATTAATTCAAAAATATAAAATATAGGGATATAAGTGCCCCTCATTCCTTCTTACACTCACAAATCATTATGGGAACATGCATTTAAAACTTTTAAGGTCTGAAAAAAATGTCTGGGTTCATTTGTGGGTATTTTACTTTTTCCCATGATATTATATGCGACGACGTTTTAAAACTCAAGAAGTTTTTTTTTAACTGATTTCTTGCGAAGGTTATTTTAGGCCAACATTGTTTATAGTTGCGATATTTTCTCTTTGTTTTCCTTTCTTTTACGATGCTTGGTACGACGATGTTTTTCCTTTGCATTGTTTATTCCACGGCGTTTTCGCCTCTAATCATTAAGAAAGACGTAGTAGATCCTGTGACATGATCTACCACAGGTAATCTCTCGTTCCATGGGATCTCACGCTACTCAAGTTTTAGGGGCTTATTTTATGTCATGCGTTCATGATGCCAGAGTAATAAAATGAAGAATGTAAACTATTTATAACTAAGCTTATGTTCAAATTATTCGCAGATAATGCTTGTTCACAAATTTCATTTGAGTCACCTTCGAAAAACCATTTGTGGGAACACATATGCTTCAGTGTTCTAACATTTCCGAAAATCATGGAAGAAATTTTATAAGGTATTTTCTACCTCATTTCTGCATGCCTTCGTGGTGTAACGGTAGCACACTCGGCGTGCATTCGAGATGTCTAGGTGCAAATGCATTGCTAATTTTTTGTGGTTTCCGCATGCAGAATCATCTAATAACTCTATAATGGTCCCCAAACTAAAAGGTGGTGGATGATGATTCTTCACCACTAAGATTCGGCGAGTGAGTCCTCTAATCCTTCGTCACCCTTTAAGAGGGAGAGTATATAAGGTGTTTTCTTCCTACTTTCTGCATGCATTTGTAGTGTAATGGAAGCACATAGTATTCGAGAGATCCAGGCTCGAGTCCCGACGAAGGCATTGCTCATTTTTCACTTCTCCAGCATTAGAATAATCTAATGTCTCTACAACTTTTATTTAATTGTTTATTTTTATTTATCACAAACAAGAGGAAACAAGGTAAGACGATAGGAAATCTGGTTAAGAACAGGATTGTGGTTTGATAGAGATCTTCTTCTTATTACATAAACATCAGCTCAAAAGGCGACATTATACTGAATAATCGAGAGTTCAACTTTATTTGTCTTATGTCACGAATAATACTGTCTTAGATGATGATGTTTCTTCTGTGAAGAATACACTAACGTTCTCGAATAGCTAAGTTTAAATGCTAAGGATTTCACGCACGTGACATGATCTTTACCGTAAGCGTTTTGAAGTAAATCTTGAGGAATTTTCCTTACGTTTTAAGCATTAGGCGTCCACTCAGTTGAAAATATTAAAATAAAATTATTTGAATTAGTTCTGTTGAAAAATTATTTTTTCATTTCGAAAGTTGGAAAATTTCTAAATCTTAAAATTCAGAAGTTCTAAAGTACATAATTTAGGAAAAGGTTTCGCTTTCTCTTTTTCCTTCCAAAAGATCGAAATTCCGGGAGGAGTTGAATAGGTAGAAAATCATCAAACAGTGGTTGAAAACTAATTTTTGGGAAAAACACTTTTATTTTCACAATTCTCACAACGAACACAAAAAGAAACGTAGCTACAAAAACGCAGCATATTAGACCAAATCACAGATGATACTAAAAGAATTACAGGTGATGACAATTTTTTTTTTTTTTTTTTTTTTTTTTTACTTCTTTGTACGAAGTAGAAAGGGGGTATTGTAATCGCAAAAAATTTCTGGTATCCTATTTCAACGAATATATCCATTTTGACCGCGACCGAATGCAATTTAATGCTGTTTTTGCGTGACATCTGTACGTAAGGCCAGAATAAAGGTTACTTTCCCCCAAAAAATTATAAACTGATTTAAAATGAATTCTGAAGAGAAATTTCGTGGCGTCTGTGCGTACGTATGTTTGCATGCATGTATCTCACATAAGTCAATAATGAGTAGCCTCAGAACGTTGCAATTTTGTATACGGGATTGCTATAGCATGTAGATATGCACCTCGCTTTTTGATTGCAACCGCCCGCACCAAAAGTATATAAATATATGTATATATATATCCCCACTGTTATTCGGCTCAGTAACCTCAGTTTCTTTATTTTTATATGTCTGTAAATTGTGCAATTTTGCTTTCAAAATGATTGAATTATTTTGTTCTTATCTTCCAATTAGGATTTTTATGCTTTTAATTAACCTGCATGTTGTATAGTTGTATAATTATCAACAATTTAAAAGTTATTTAAGTGAGGCTAAGCCTAATTTTTGTTTAGAATAGCAGCCATATTTGTTTACATTTGAAACTTAGCAAACTAGTGGGTTTGTTGCCAATCTAGACAAAGTAAGCTTCGCAACAACCAAGTAATGTCTTCTTTTATTATTGCGAATTAAATTATGCTTAATTCATTCTGGAATTATCATTTAAGTTATTAGCTTGCTTTTGCGAAGAAAATGTACTTTTAATTGTAAAAATTGTTTTTTTAATTGTCTTAACTGTACTTGGTGTTTTATGTTTTTCTATATCTTTCAATTATTAATGAAAATAATTTGAATTTTTATGTATTTTTGCCTTGCCGCGAAGTGAGAACCGAATTAATTAGTAGCGCATGCGCATTAGGGAAGCGAAGCAGAATCGTCTGTGAAAAACCTTTTTTTTTTTTTTTTTTTCCATTTCATTAATTTCTTTTACACATCGTTTTATATTTATTATAGTATTTGAATAGAACATATGGTAGTTTTGAGATAGTGTAATTTTTTTGCACTCTGAGTTATAAAATGAATGAGATGTTACGCTGTTAAGTGAACCTAGCGCCGAAGTGTCGCTATGGTAAAATAACTATAGTGAACTTTAAAGAGTGCATTTGTTCTATTGTGGTTTATGCGCTATCGATGAAGTAGATTTAATTCAAAATTCGTTAAATGTTAATTCAATCTGTTTAAATGAAATGCAGGAAAATTGCGTATAATTTAATATTCCGTACAAAGAAGTCATGTGGTGTACACATTAGATTTCTTAAAAAAACTTCACTATTGTTGCTAATGTTTAAAAAAAATGTTTACTCTTTTTGTTTGTGCTGAGACCATTTCCGACAAGGTTTGTCATTTTGAGCATGCCATTCTTCTCGTATGTATGTATTAATTTTGCAAACATAATACGGTTGCTAATAATTTTTTTCTTAGATTTATGAAAAAATTAGCGTAAATTATTAATAGTGTATTAATACTCATTATTAAGTAACTTGCGTATGAATTAAAAATAAAACCACCAGAAATAAATACCGCTGGTAAATTAATTCTTCTTGCAATACCGCAATCTAGATAATTTGCTTCGAATATCATTCCAAAAAGTTCCAAATGGATGCAACTGCTATTTTACAAAGAGTTTTTTCAAGTGTCTGTAAATTATGTTCTAATTATTTCATAGTTCACTGACAAAAATCCCAATTTTTGGTCTCAGAAATACTATTTCTTGTTTCAGTGATCTAGCATAATTGCTCAATTCGCAACTTTTCGCAATGCAATTAAAAATTTTTAATTAATGAGATAAAATATGTTTTCAAATAAAAGCTTTAAAATAAATAAGTAAATTTTGGAAAAGCTCAGGCAATTTTTCAGAAAAAATAAGTTGAATGTTGAAATCTTTCCAGTTAAGATAATTTAACTCAAGAAAGTAGAAAAATTAAGTAATAAAAAATTGTTTATACTACAGAAGAATATGGATCGATAATCAGAGCAAAGTTAATATGAAAGCGCAGGGAAGGATAAAAAAGATGCTCATCTTCCAACTAATATAATATTCTGAGAAGTTATTTTAATATAAAAACCTCGTTTATAATGAATTGTTTAAAGAACAGTTAATAAGAGCAAGCGATGAATACAGTAATAATTTTACTTTATATCCACGTAATTTCATGTACAATTTCTTAATTAATTCTCCTTTGATGTCATAACTAATTTTAAGTTTTTGAAATACTTGACGATTACTTATTAAGATAAATTCTACATTACTTTTATTTTTCCTGAATGATTGGAATTGCAGTCTTTTGAACATGCTGTTGGCAAATTGCACTGCTAATCATATTCCGTATAATATCAGTTACTTAATTAGTTAGAATTTGAAAAACAGTGAAATCTTGTTTAACGAGCACCTCCTATAACGAGTCATCGGTATAATGAGCAAAACAAATTGTGATAAAAATAGTTTCCTTACCCAGAGATATTTTGCAGAACGAGTAACGTAGAGACATCGTGACGCCACATGCAGGATCCTGCATGCTTATCGGGTATTAACCTGTGTTTAGCGCTCGTTCAGCTAGCATCTTATTGTCGCTTGTGAAATCTGTACTGAGACACATTATTGCGTTCTTTTTTAGGGGAAAGTTTAAGCATAATTGCATGTTTGTCTCTAAAGAAAATACGGCAAGAAGACAAGGCGAAAAGAAGCAAAATTACTGTAAAAGGTGAAACTCCAAATCACTGAGAAGAGAAAATGAGGCGAGAGCGGGGTTGATCTAGCATGCACATATAAACGGTTTACATCAACGAGTTGCACTATCTTCAAAAGCAAATGTAAGATTAAGGTGTCTAATGCTTCTAAAGATGTCACAAGAATTTTAACTCAACGATCATAGATATTGAGAGATTTCTTCTCATATGAATCAAGGGAATGGATGACGGCACTACTAACAAAAACATGATTAGTGAGAAGGCGAAACTAATTTTCACCGACTTCATTAAGAAGACACCATAATTATCAACAGGCAAATAAATATTCAAAGCAAACTGGGGGTGATTGGAGAAGTTTAAGAGAAGAAACTACATCCGCAGCATTGTGAGTCACGGAAAGGCAGCAAGTTCAGACGAAAAAACAGTCGAGAACTGCATGGGCATATTCAAGAACCTTGAGAATTCTGTGAACTATCTGCCACAGTTGGTTTCTATTTGTGACGAGACTGGTTGATTTATTTGACGAGACTGGTTGATTTTTATTTGTGACGAGACAGTTGGTTTCTATTTGTGACGAGCCTACCGAAGCGAACTTCCGTTACAGCAGAGGATATTACATTACCAGGCCACAACACAATAAAAGTTCATCTCATGCTGTTGTTTGGTGAAAATTCAAATGATGATTTGCAAATAAATCACTGTTCATTTACCATTCGGACAACTTACGAGCCTTCAAGAAGTCCAGAAGAGAGGTGGATAAATTTCATGCTGAGGCTTATGTGACTCGTTTTTCCAGATTGGATCAGACATGTGTTTGGTCTATCTGTAAAGAACTATCTGCTTGAGAATTATTTGCCATTCTGTGCCTTGCTTGATATGAAAAACGTTCCTGCATAGTTGTTAACCTTGAGAATGTCCTTCGTTAAGAATTTAAATTAATAAAGGTCCGATTTCTATGCCCCCCTTACACCACTCCTTTACTGGAGCTTATGAACAAACAGTTTGAAGCAGATTTTATAAAGCTCTTCACAAAAACGCTCTTGGAGCGTTGTTTTGAGGTAACTCAAATAAACACTTTTCCTTTCAGACAGTTTTAGAGAGACCACTTCGTTGCCTACCTCAAGATGATCGACAAAAGACATGAAAGAAATCACCAAACCAAGTTTTTTTCTGTATGAAAGAAACTTTGGCTGAACAGCATTGTCGAACGTGATTCCAAGAAGGGGGAGTAAATGCTTGTTGAATCTGCAATCAACGAGATTTTGTCTCTGGCCGAGATTATGGATAGAGGTGGATAGCAAGGACACCGATGACCAAACGAAGAACATAGTCAAGAACTGATCACCAAAAAGTTTATGGAGCTTCATTCTGTGTGGCACCAAGAAGTTGTGAATTAGATTTTGTCAGAGAATTACTTTTCTTCTAAGAAAAAGATGTAGTATAGCTAATAGGTTATATATTTCTTCCTTGTCGGCAAAAAATAATTTAACCTTTATAAAACGCTAATCAAATCTATATCATAATAAAAACGCTAGAAATTTAAGTTTAAAGACATTGTGAAACACTTTGCAACAAATCTGATTTAATTTTTCTTTCTTGTTCTTGTTTAAACACAGCAATGCGGTCGAAACCACATGTTTTAAATTGGCACCGTTAAGTTATATGTATATGTTACATCTAGTTATTATATCTTGAGTTTTATTTAGTTTGAAAAATTAACCATGCCTTCTTAAAACCTATAAATTTCTAGTTCATTGTATTTCTTATGTGCTAAATACATTTATTTTTCTACAATGAAAATAAGGGTGTGCAACGCAGTTAATTACTCTATGTTTTTTAAAATCACTTAATGTTACTCCAGAGGCTATTCGCACATTTTCAGACGATTTTCTTGCATTGACAGAAATATTTTACCTGAAACATTTGGGTTTTAAATGTTCCGTTCGATAACCTTTATTCTTCACTAACTTTCTGCACCGTAATTTCCAAGGTAATAAAGCTTTGTAGTATTAAAAGAGGTATTTGAAGAGGTATATTATCCCATTGCTCTTGGACAGCATTCCAAAGTCCAAAGAGGGTGTAGTCGATGTTTGGATAACCTGCTTTTTAGAAGTACAAAAGCACAAAAATCCATGGGTGATAAACACTCACGTAAGAAATTAAGATAATTTTCATATTTGATCTACGATCTCCAGAACTACTGGATAGATTTTAATAAAATTTGGTGTTAACATAGGTTGATATAATTCAAACAAAATAAACATTCAACAGTTATAATAGACATACATGTTCGTATGTTTCATGGTCTGAAACAGCGGTTGCAAAAGATACAAAAGAAATGGGTTAATAGGGGTTATGGTCCCATCTTACAGTCATACAGGCCTCGCAGCGTGATGTCATACTGGGAATAAGGAAGTTTATCAGTGCCTGTGGCAACTGGTCTCATTCATTCAGCAAGGCTGTTTTCAGTTCCTGGATGGTTCTCGGAGGTGGGTTAGGAGTTGCAATTGCCTTCTCCAGAGCGTCTCAGACATGCTCTAACGGGCTGAGGTCTGGAGACCTGGCTGACCAAACCATCCGGTCAATATCCTCACTCTCGAGAAATTCGTCGACCAGAAGAGCTCTATGTGGCCTCGCGTTATCGTTCTGTAAGATGAATTCGGAGCCCACTGCAGCCCGGAAAAGGCGAACAGAGGGCTCCAAGACCGCATCCCTATACCTCACACCAGTCACAGAGCCTCTGTCAAAGACGTGGAGAGGTGTGCGGCCATCCAACATGATACCTGCCCAGACCATTACACTGCCACCGCCATAATTGTCGATTTCGCGGACATTGGAGAGTAGGTAGCGGGTCCCTGGCTCTCTCTCCATATGAAAGTACGGCGAGAATAGGTGTTTAGGCTAAAACGGGAGTCGTCGGTGAACAGAACGGTCGCCCATTGCTCCGTACTCCAATCACTATGCTGTCTGCACCATGCTAATCGGACTCTCTTGTCCGTAGACGTGAGCGGGACGTAAACAACCGGTCTTCTGGCAAACAACCCTCTCTCATTCAGTCTTTTGGAAATAGTCACCCTTGTTACACGGGTTCCTGTGGCTGCTTACAGGTCCCGACAGAGCTGAGAAGCTGTAGCTCCTCTATTACGACTCGCTAAAATCGACAAACAGTGATCTTCTCTGGCTGTCGTGGCTCTTGGACGACCTTGCCCAGGCTTTCTCTCGATGGATCCAGTATCCTGGAACTGTTTCCCTAGGTTACACACGACGCTGGGCGTTAAATTAAACTCTCTGCATATCTGGACTTGCGATTGGTCTGCCTTTAGTCCCCCCCCAATTCGTCACCTCATTCCGTCATCTAAACGTTGGTGGTTACTCATTTTTACTGTTCCGATGTAAATTTAACCGATTGCTGCAAGATAACACGAAGAAATTCGCCGAGGTGTGCTAGCGAACGCAATTCGTCTTACCGTCCACGCGCTTATAAAGCCTGTTTTTCTGCTGGCTTGGCCTACACACACGTGTATGCTTACGTATTTGTCGTACAAGATTTACATTTTTATCTAGAAGCAGTGGTTTTTCATTCAGTTCACTTCTTTTCATGCAATTCGATAAAATATGCAAATTCTCTTAATTTATTTCACCAGTGTATTAGGAGATTTAGTAGAGATATGAGTGAAGGGTATGACCTTGATGCCCGTTTCTTGTTCCATTCTTTTCAGGAAATTAACACTGGATTTTGATGTGTGGTTGCCTGTTTGGCAGAATGCAATTCTACTAATTGGTGGCAGTGTAAGTAAACAGAAAGCATTTTTTTGAAAATTGGGCAGAAAATACATTTCCGATAATATGAGGAGTTAATAAGGTATTTCTCTCGCCTTCGTGATGTAGTGGTCAGCACAATCGGCGCGTATTCCAGAGGTCCGGGTTTCGAGTTCAGCCGAGGGCATTCTCATTTCTACGATTTCTTTGTTTCGGAAAAAAAAAAAAAAAAACTAATGTCTCTGCAATTTGATCTTAACAATTTTCTCTACTGTCTTTATTCTTAATTTGCCGTTATATGAAAACAAACAACAATCATAAATCCTTTTGAAAAACGTTCTTTACATTCTTTGAACCGTGTTTGAAGTTTTTTCTCGTCTTTGATGATAATAAATGGATCACTTTTCATTGCAGTCATTTAAATATACCCAAGTTCATCTATTTTTAGAACATTGTTTTTAATTTATGTGCTGATAAATGTTTCTCATAAAGAATTCTGAATAAACGTGTTGCTACTGCTGGCTGCTGCTGCAGCCCGTTCTGCATTCCGCGATCTATAGTAGAGGAAGGCCATGCACATTATGTTTTTTGCGTTTTTTAGTTTCAGATCAACATTAATAACTTTATTTACAGTTGAAACTCAGCAGTTTAATGATTTTTCAACTGTCCTTTGATTTGGGGGATTTTTATTTAACATTAAATACCTTCCTTTCCAGCATTCGAAGCGTTTCTTATTTTCCTTGATGTGAATTTGGAAACATTTTTCAGCTGAAGCCAAACTAATAGTCTCAGGATTAACAATTACTCCATATATAATGCTTGTAAATCAGAAGCAACTTTAGGAGCACTCATTCTTGGATTTTGTTTAAATATTTCGAACGATAATTCGCTTTATTCCATTGAATAGCTTTAATGGTCAGTCAGGTCTTCTTTTATCTTGAATCATATGGTTCTTTTTATATCGTTTAATGATATCGAAAACTGTTGAATGACTAAAGTTAACTGTTTCAGCAGTTTCTCTAATAGATTTTCCACGTTCAATATGCAAATTAATAACTAATTTTCGAATTCAGGCAAAGTTTCTTTTCGTTTAGCATTCATGGCTGCACAGAGCTAAAAAACACAAAAATTTCAAAACAAACCGGAGATAAATACTGCAGATGATTTTATAAATTATTGCCAAGTGCTTTTGAGTAAAAATAAAAACCAAAAAAAAAATATTTTTATTGTTTACTTCAGGCGATTTTTGTTGCATAGTACGTAGTAGTATCTAATGGTGTCCCATCACTTATGTGAGCCATTTTTTCCCCGTTCTAAATAATTGTATTTTTATTTAATTAATATTTTAATATTTCGAGAAAATGTATGTTATGTAATAATTGTTACTAAATTTAAGTATGAAACACACCCACAAAAAATGTTTACATGTTTTTTTAATTCATTTTATTACAGTTTCCTTTTGTGTGTGCTTTACAATTGTCTCATCACTTTTGTGAGACACTGCATTATCAAAGAACTCATATTATCAAGTGCAATTACGATAGCAAACACTACGTATTATAATAATGAGGTAAAAGTTACTTATGGGGTCAAAGTTTACAGTTTTGCTACTGTTGAGTAGATCGTCGGGCTCAGGATATATATCGTAAGTCGGAAAGCATTATAAACATATCAAAACCAAAAAATTAAAAATACAATTTAAATGAAAAATGATGTCTTAAATATAATTCACAATTAAAACAACAATACAAATTTAAAATACACAAACGATATGTTAAACACTGCATATAAAATACGTGACATTACAGTTCGGCATCACACATTGTCTCGTTTTCCCTTGTACACAACGATCCGTATTCGCTCGAAAAACATCAAAGGGTTGCACAAACTCGGTGTCCATGTACACATCTATCTATTTCCACCTTAAAAACATCAGAGAATTGCGCAACCACGGCATTGCGCACTACATTGGCTTTGCCCATGTACACATCGATCTTATTTCACTTAAAAGAATCCCAGAATTGCACAAACTCGGCACTGCGCACCACATTTACTTTGCCCATGTGCACATCGATCTATTTTCACTTAAAAAAAAATCCCAAAGTTGCACAAACTAGGCACCGCGCACAACATCGGCATTGCGCACTACATTGGCTTCGCCCATGTACACATCGATCTATTTTCACTTAAAAAACATACGAGAATTGTACAAACTAGGCACCGCGCAGAACCTCGGCATTGCGCACTACAATGGCTTTGCCCATGTACACATCGATCTATTTTCGCTTAAAAAAAATCCGAGAATTGCACAAACTAGGCATCGCGCACAACCTCGGCATTGCGCACTACATTGGCTCTGCCCATGTGCACATCGTTCTATTTTCACTTAAAAAAACTAGGCACCGCGCACAACCTCGGCATTGCGCACTACATTAGCTTTGCCCATGTATATAGCGATCTCTTTTCACTTAAAAATCAGACACTGAATAAACTCTTCATTGCTCATATACTAAGAAATCTACTTTCACTTAAAAGAAATCGGAGAATTGCAGAAAGTCGTGCATAAGCAACTCCATTGATTCGCGTATTAAAAAAAAAAGTGTTTCTAGAAAAATTGAGCCTTACTACAGGCAAACCAAGATCCTAGCCCAACTGATTTCTCAGCCCTACATTTCCTGCATCTCCAAATACTACCATTCGATGACTTTTTCTGACTAACTAACCAACATGGTATCTTACATTTTCCACAACAAACATTATTCTTCAATAATCGACAATCCATCAAAAATCCTCTAAAATGTTCATACTCTCTTGTTAATTCATACATAAAATATCTATTCCCAAAATTTTACGCTTGTTTGAAAACTCCCACCATAAAAAATTTTCCTTTATAATCTCCTGATACTTAATTACATCATCACTAACAGCAGTTTTAGAGCAAACAATAACTAAACGCAAAAATATCACCCCCAAACTAGCCAAAAAAATATATACAAAATAGTATTCACGGTATCTGAGCGTTAAACAATCGCCAATAACAGTGTTACGAATTGGGTATTTAGATATTAATTTTAGTAGAATTCTAATTTAAAATGTTGTATTTACCCCTGCTACGCAGCGTGAGGCAAATTTTAAGAGAAATCTATACCGGAAAAGTAAGAATACAGGACACGTGCATTAACCTTTGAGTAAACGGATATCTCGGTAATTTGTATTGAAATTGAATAAATGTAACTGGCTACTATATTAGCTGTAACCGTAATTCCATCCTCTTGTTTACATTGCGTTTGGCGAATAGTATGGGTTACCAGATCATATCATTTATCGCCGCTCTTGGAGATATTTTTTTGTTTAAAATTCCGGGTGGGCTTTACTGAAGCTGTGCCTTCGTGTTATTGATTTCATATCAATTATGATAAAATGTTTAATCGACCACATTTAATCGACTAAAATTGAATATAGGTGAAATATTGGATGGAACTTGAGCTTTTATGTCCATTTTGATTAGAAAGACGAAAATAATAAAAAACTGCGTGGTACTGTTGCTGATATAATGAGAAAGAATTAGCTATTTTTCTATCGAAATTTTTTTGTGGGTTCCATATCTCATCGGACTTAAAAATGTATGACTCTGAATATTATTTTTTACATCTTTATTAGAGACGGACTACAGCGGTATAGTTCACTCTGTTGTTAGATGCATTACTCTCAATCTAACTTAACTGGAATCGGGTACTTCCGCTAGTATTTACTAAATGGAAAAGGCAAAATTTTATATCTAATCAAACGCGATAAAAAAGATTTCTTATTCTTTGAAATTAAACATATGAAAACTATAACAAAAGTTTGAAAATATATATTTGAAATCATGTTTTTGATTATTGAAACTAAATCCAAAGAAAGCAGAAATCTATGAAAACGAAACCTCATTTACAAGAAGTGCTATTATGAAAACTGCATTAAGAACTCACATTTCCCGTAATGATGAAAACACCATACTTCAAAAATGAGGCCCTAAAGATCTGTTGCAATAACAGAAACTATTTCAACTCGATTTGAAAACTCTTCATTTTGGGATATCGAACCAAAGTTAATAATTTAAGAATCTCTTTACTTCTGTCTTGATACTTCTCAAAACCGGATATTGCATATAAGATGCATAACTTTGCAATCGTCAGTTTTAGTGCACTTAGATATCAACTCTCAAAACGCTTAACGTCAGAACTCAATAACACTTGAATATGATATTTGTTCTTACGGATCTCGAACAAGTTTAATGACAGTGCAGGATTATTAATCGTGATATATGCGATGGCGAAGTGCAATATTGTTCCTGATATGAATGAATATGTTTTAGTTTTCAAATCGATATTTCTATAATATTTGTAACCATTTATTAACACTAAAATTTTCAAATGACGTCTCTAAACATGGCAACGATTAAAAAGCGAAAACATTTCTAGGATTGTTAAAGCTCTGTTATAATTATAACGAAACCAAGAGAAGATTTGTTTACTTTCAAAACTGTAAATAGTGCCCCCAAAAAAGTCTGAAAGTTTTCAGATTTTATATTACGCCCAAAGGGACCTTTTTTACGTTTTGTGTGTTACTTTTATTTATTAAATATCATGTTATTCGCACTTAAACCATAAACTTCAATTCTACAGCACTATCACAAAATAATTTCAAAAGAGTATATCTTCAGAATATCCGATACACAGTCTAATGGGCTGGAGATAAAAATGTAGTTTTTTTTTCTTCTTTTTTTTCTGTATAGTTTTGCCATTGCTCACTTTGAAATCGTCGATTATGTCAATCAAAAACTAGTCAAAGTTTTCCAAAATATGAAATCGATAATAAAAGAAAGTCCAAAGTTGGACCTCTATTCGAGTGGAGAATTACGTTATTCAAAATTTGAATGGCCAGATGACCAGATGCCTCTATTCGAGTGGAGAATTACGTTATTCAAAATTTGAATGGCTCTAGGTACCATTGTTATATCACCAATGCGAGAAACATACATACACTTATACAGATTCTTCATTATTTAATTTCTTTAAATATAATGCAGGGCGAGAGTATTTGGTGGCAACGATTTGAAAAGTGATACGCCATTTATAGCAACACAAAATGGCAAAACGAAATTAATAGCCCTTCTGGGCAAACTACCTTTCGGCTAAAAGAAAAAAAAGGAAGACCTTTTTATTTTTGCTAGCACACTGAGGAATGACCAGAAAACGTCTCTTTTTTCTACTTAGAAATACATTGTACCCATTTTGTATAAATATAATACGTATAGATCCAAGAATTGAGTAATAATACACAACCTAAAACAAGGTTACTGGGATAATACTGGGATGCAAGCATCATTTTATGAAAAAAAAAAAGCTCTAGACGAAATATACATGCATGTATATGAGGTTTCATATAAGGAAGATACGTAACTGCACGCATAACCGTATATCTTATACTGAAACATGTTTCGTTGAAGAGAATGAATTTGCGACTCATATTGCGCGCTGGAGAAAATAAATAAAAATTATTCTGGAAATAATAAATTACAATTTTACAGTTTGCAATTTCTATTTCGTATAACTTGCACAGGAAGATTTGACAAATTTTCCTTCGCGCATTTCGGGCAGCTTATATTAAGGGGTGTGGGAAACCAAAAATCTTTAAAAAATGATGATTTCGGATTTTTGCATTTTCAAATTCTCTGCACTTTTATCCTTTTAAAAATACTATTTTTTAATATGTATGAAAATTAGAACTGTAAAAAAATCTAGTTTTATAATTTGTCATCAAAAGCTTTCATAAAAGAGGAATTTTTGCATAAAAACGTCTTTTTCTCCAAACCTGATTTTTTTATACTTGATGTACCTTTTCTCAGGAACTTCTCACAGGTATCTAATATTTTTATGGCTTATTTATAAAGTTTACTAATATTTACTGCAACGAGCTTTTTGTGATAAAATAAGAAAAGAAAATTTTGAAATTATTTTGTGTGAGAAAAGTGCTAAATTTTACTATGCCTAACAAAATATTCTGTAAATTACTCTAAAATTCAAAATGTTTCAAAAGCTCATTTCAGTATAATCAAATAGGTATACTTTAATTACACAAAAAATTTCGAGCGTGTATCTACAGCAGATTTTGAGCAAAGGTACATCGAAAATGGCCAATTTAACATTGTCGGTATAGGGGTTGCTGAAGAATAATCATCTCTTACCTTGCCATTAATCGAAACATGAATCTTTCAGTAGCTAGATGGATGAGCTAACGATAGCATGGGTGAAATTACTTAATTCCTTTCATACCTCTACACTTAACGTAAATTAGATCTAAAGTAAAAAGCGTAGTTGAAGAAAGAAAACAATATCTATTCAGCCAAAAACAAATTATGAACATGTTATTATTTAATGCATTTTAGCTCACTGGAGAATTTGGTCATTTAATTACGGCAAAGCTCTGCGCCGAAGAAGAGGGGTGCTTTCATAGAGGATTCTGTAAGAAAACTGGCTCGTAGACACGTTCACGAAAACGCCCATGCAATCAGCCCTTTCGCATGGGTGACTGCATAAGCCCCAGACAAAATTGCCAGTGTTCAGAGATATAACCGTTCGGTTGCTGCTGGGCACTGAGATTGGATAGATTAGGTTGCCTGAGAATAAATATGAAGAGTTATTTACGGTTTCGCTGAAAAGTGAGCTACATGACTTCAAAATCCGAGTTTTTTTATCTAATCACTACAGGAGACGCATGGGATGAATGCTCTAATTCCTTACATCAAGGCAATGTAAACTGAATGCCTGTTGGTAATGCTTACTTTCTTGTTTCCGAACAAAAACGCTGGAGGAATATATCGTGAATGAAAGCAAGTACACAATGTCTAAATTGTCATTTAAACCAGCGGTAGTCAACCCTT
Source organism: Stegodyphus dumicola (assembly GCF_044657685.1). Lineage (NCBI taxonomy): Eukaryota > Metazoa > Arthropoda > Arachnida > Araneae > Eresidae > Stegodyphus > Stegodyphus dumicola. Next base: position 183,492,994 of record NC_140768.1, read on the forward strand.
AGATCTTCACGGACCACTACATATATAATTTTAGATTTGGCGGACCACTAATATGAATTTAAAAAAAAATTAAAACCAAACATTAAAAATAACATATTAATACGCAAAAAAAATAGTCAACTTTCCAATACATGGAATTCTAATTTTTCTTTGCTAATACAATTTTGGAAATATTTGGTGTTCAGCAGCATGACTTTATAGAAATTCAGACTACGCCCCTGATTATGAGTAATAATTTTAACACTATTAACATCTCACTGATACTTCGTTCACATTGAAAAATTATTTGAAAAGTACAAAAATCTTACCTTCTTGTACAGAAAGCTTCACATTTTCATATCATTGAAAAGGAACTTCCTGAAAAGCAAGAACAAACCGGCAAACACAAAGAAATATCAATAAAATGAAAGCGTTATGCCGCCAATTTTTAATTATTGTAAACAAAATGGCTTACTCAGCAATGGCGCCATCGGTCAACAGTTAGTCAAGACAAAAACGTAAACTTTCCAGTGATTCAATTATAAACAAGAAAGCAGATGATTCTCATAAAAATCCATCAAGTTGCCTATTGACAAGGAGAAAAACTGTGTTATTAACGACTACAATAGCATATGTTTGTAATTCAAAAGGAAAAAGTATTCCTGTTCGCGCTGCTGTTGATAACAGCAGTATATCCATGGATGCCAACTCTCACTTTTAAATTTCGCTATATACACATGCAAAAGTAGCTAAAATTAAAATTAAAAAGTATAACCCATATTTCATAACAGATTTTGTTACTCGTCTTTCGTTAACCGAATCTTCATAAAAATATAATGTCCCAATTTTTCTGCGGACCATCAGAAAGTTTTCACGGACCACCGGCTGGCGACCGCTGCTTTAAACAATTTCAGAGCATATACTATCATAACGCAATAAAATATTTCATGTAAACTCCCGGTGCAGCCTCACGGGGCTTCAGCGAGTTGTTTCTTCGAGATAGTGGAGGACGTGGGACGTATGCCTGTTTACCTATGTTATATGCCAGGCGTCCCCGTCCTCCGTGACCTGTTACCTGTCTATTTCTTTTACCAATCTTTATCCAATTATGGACCTAACAGCCTGTTGTGGCATGAATTTTGACCATGATCTGGTTGTCTGCATACATGACCAGTGTCTTTAAACCGATTTCATCTTTTTGATATGGCGCTTTTGGTTACTTTTAAAAGAAGTTTTAATGTGTGTTCTGCCAATCACACGCCATATCTCACAATCCATCAAATGTCTTCTCAAGTATTATGTTACACCTTCATACGACAGTTCACCTAGCTCTTCGTACAATGCTTGAAATTAAAATTTGAAAGCATCCCCTTGCTATTCCTTTCACACATACCGGAAAAAAGGCTGCAAAAGTACGCATATTTCTATATAGAAGATGATGAATCCCTTTGGAATAAGTGAAAACGCTGCCTCTAGACTACCAATCATTTTTCATTGGAGCTCATTAATAGAATTAAAAAAAAACAATTTTTATACGGATATTCTTTTAAATTGTTTCACCATAGTATTTAAGATAGTTTCCCCGCTATTTGTTTATGCGGTCAAATCATGAAACCATATTTTAACCCAGTTCTACTGAACCTAAATTCTTTATGCTTTAAACACATAGTTATTCGTGATGCCAAACCAATACTTCAAAGCGTTTCATTACAAAATTTTGTGCAGATCTTTTTTAAAGTAATGTTTTTAGGAAAATTTCATTTATATTTTCATTCAATTAATAATCTATTCATTGCTAAATTTCAACATTTGCGTCCCTGAATACTCTAGAACAGCGGTCGCCAACCCTTAGAACTTCAAGGATCACTATATATATAAATTTATATTTGGCGGACCACTAATATGAATTGAAAAAAAAACTTAAATCAGACCTTAAAAACAACACATTAATACACAAATACAATATTCAGATTTCCAATATATGCAATTCCAATTTTCATTTGTTAATATAATTTTCGAAACATTTCGTGTTCAGCAGCATGCCTATATGGAAATTCAGGCTACGACTCTGATTATAAGTAACAATTAATTCACTATTAACATCTCACTGATACACGTATTTCGTTCACATTGAAAATTTATATGAAAAGTACAAAAATCTTACCTTCTTGTACAGAAAGCTTCACATTGCCATATCACTGAAAGGAACTTCGCGAAAAGCAAAAACAAACCAGAAAACGCAAAGCAATATCAATAAACTGAAAGTGTCATGCTGCCAGTTTTTAATTATTGTAAACTTCATAATAATCGCTTACTCAGCAATGGTAAACAAATAGACAAAACAAAAACGGAAACTTCCAGTGCTGCAAATATAAACAAGAATGCAGATGGTTCTCATAAAAATCCATCAACTTGGCTATTGACACGGAGAAAAACTGTATTAACTACTACAATAGCATATGTTTGTAGTTCAAAGGGAAAGAGAATACTAGTTCGCACTATTATTGATAACAGCAGCATATTCATGGATGCCAACTCTCGCTTTCAAATGTCGCTAGATACACCTGCAAAAGTAGCTAAAAAGCCGCTGAATTCATTCAAGGAACTAAAAGTAGTAGCTAAAATTAAAAAAGAGTATTATCCATATTCCATAATAGGTTTTGTCACTTGGTCATTTTTTTAACCGAATCTTTATAAAAATATAAATAATGTCCCAATTTTTCTGCGGACCATCAAAACGTTTTCACGGACCACCGGTTGGTGACCGCTGATTTAAACAATTTCAGAACATATACTACCATAACGCAACAAAATATTTCATAACATTAAATGTAATACAGCTTTGAAATGAACGTCAATTAATTTGCTTTCTTAAGAGAGTAAGCGTTATCAAGAATATGGTTCAAATCTTCACTTGTAATGTGATGAATGTAAGCTATAGAAATTTTCATAGAAATTTACACTCATGTCCATAAATTAAGAATAATGCAAAATCAGGCAAAGGAAGAGTTAGAAGCAAAACAAATTTGACTTATTTGTAAAGCTTATTTATTAAACAAAAGGTAAAGAGCAAAAAAAGATGCTATATATTTGATATTATTAAAAAAAATAGCGATTTTTTCTCCCAGGAGCAAATAACAAAAAAAAAAAAAAACTATTTACAAAAAACGAATATTACATGGTTGGTATGATTGTTAATACATTGTATGTCTCCCAGACGATGCAATACAGTCCGTACTACGCCTAGGCATGCTGAGTATCAAATTATCGATCTGATCTTGGGGGATATTACACTACTCAAAAAGCAATGCTCTCTGAAGTTCCGGTAGATATGTAGGAGGAGGTTGACGGGCTACAACTCGTCGGCCAAGCACGTCCCACACGTGCTCTACTGGATTCAGGTCCGGTGAGAATGCTGGCCAGTCCATACGGGTGATATCCTCCGATTGAAGGCATTCGCTTACGATGTTTGTACGGTGAGGACGGGCGTTGCCATCCATAAACACAGATTGTGCGACCTTGGCGCCCCGAAACAAACGTACATGTTGTTCCAGAATGACGTCCCGATAGATTTGGCTTGTCATGGTTCCAATTTGAACATGCAGGTCAGTTCTGGAACCCAGAATATTTCCACCCAAAACGAGCACTCCTGCACCACCGTAACGGTGTCGTTCAGTGATGTTTTCTTGGTAGTAGCGGTACCTGGAGCTCTCCATATGAAAGTCCGGCGAGAATCAGACTGGAAGCTAAACCTGGACTCGTCGGAAAACACCACACAAGCTCACTGTTGTGGAGTCCACAATGCATGCTCTCTACTCCAGGCTAACCGCAGGCGACAGTGAGTTGCAGTAAGTGGAACGCATCTGACAGGTCTACGAGTATATAGACCAATCTGCCCTAAGCGGTTGTACACGGTCTGCCTTGAAATTGTCGTACCAGTTTCTGAAGAGAGTTGACGAGACAGGTCTGAGGCTGTGCTCCGCCTGTTTCTTTTGGCAGTAACTGCCAAATACCGGTCCTCATTCGGTGTTGTAACTCTGGGGCGACCTGTGCTGTAACGTATACTCACATTACCATCATCTTAGAATCGTTGCCAAAGACTGAAGATGACACTCAGGGCAATTCCAATTTCGCCTGATACTTCCAGTTGGGTACACCCACATTCCAGACGGCCGATAATTCTACCACATAAAAAATCATCCAAATGAGTCCTTTGTGTCATAACTATTCGGTTATTGCACTGAAATGCTTATAAAGCGCCTGCGAACAATTTTACTTCTTTGCCTGTATTCCTTATATATCACTCTCTTACACTCTCGTCATTGTGACGTACCATCGGTGTCATCTGGTTACTTCCTGAAATTTGCATGTGATTCTTGAAGATATGTGTACTGATTTTACAGGTGATATATTTATTTTAGAGTTCGATTTCCGCGTGACTCCGAATTATCCTTAATTTATGGACATGAGTGTATTTCGAAAAATGTAGAAGGGTTATATAAAATAACAAGATAAGTGGTTAAAACACAAAAACCTATAGAGCAGCTCTCACTAGAATTTAAATAATTCGAAAGTAAAGTCCTTAACGACTTTGGTACAGATTATTATAGTTTTAAATCTCAGAGTGAGAAAAAATTTTTACAGTGTTCTTTTAGAAGCGATTTCATGCTTGCTCTCATGAGTATTTTAATTCCTATCTTATTCTGCGAATGTAAAATGCATGATACTTACAACACGTGTTCAAAGTTTAGTAATGTTTCATATAATGCAAGCGACTTTAAATTTTGCATATAAACGTGACATTAGGATATAACAGGCACCTGTAATTAAATTCCTACTTTCTTTTACTTGCAGATATGATTTAAATTTGCATATTTTCATATAAGTAAAGTTGCTCTTTAACTTTTTTTTTATTTAACTTTTATTGAAAATATTCTGATCTTTTTACTTCTTTGCACGAAGTAAAGAAAGTATTGTAATTACGAAAAGTTCCAGGTGCCATACTTCAAAGAAAATATCAGCTTTTACCGTTACTGAATGCAAGTTAGCTATGTTTTCTCTTGACATCTGTACGTAAGGACAGAATAAAGACTCTTTTTCCCAAAGCGAATTATGAAACTGATTTAAAGTGGATTCAGAAAAGATTTTTTTCGTGGCGTCTACACGTAGGTATGTACGTACTTACCTATGGATGTATCTCACATAACTCAAAAACGAGTATCGTCAGAACGTTGAAATTTTGTTTATAGGACTGATATAACATGTAGATGTGAGCCTCAATTTTTGGCTGCCAAATCGGCAGCACGAAAAGTATACAAATATATATATAAATACACCCACTCTGTTACTCGGCTCAGTAAGCTCAGAAGTTTTGTTCTTATATGTTAGCAAATTGTACATTTCTTGCTTTAAAAATGATTGAATTACGTCCTTCTTATCTTCAGATTAAGGTTTTTATGCCTTTATTTAATTAATCAGTTAGTCCGTATGCAATATTTGTAGAATTATCAACAATTTAAAAGTTGTTTAACTGCAACTCAGTCTAATTTGTTTGCTTTTCCACCATAGCAGTCATATGTGTTTGCATGTGAAACTTAGTAGAATAGTGAATTCAGTCTTTCTGCACCTTCTGTTTCTTTTTGCCGAGCGAGACCAAAAGGAAACTGAATGCCGAATTGCTTGTTTTTGCGTAGAAAGTGGAATTTTACTCTCAAATTTTTTTAAATAGTTTTAACTGTATTTGGTGTTTTATGTTTTTTCTATATCTTTCAACTTTTAATGAAAATATTTTGAGTTTTAATGTACTTATGCCTTGCCGCGAATTGTTACCTGATTTAATTATATGAGAAATATATCTAATGAAATTCGAGGAAATAAATGAAGTGCAGGAAAAACTGCGCATAATTTAATTCTGCCGCGTAGATACTCTCTCGTACAGATATTTTCGGCAGCCCTACAACTTTTGCATTTCACAATGAACTCGAATAACCCTTCCGATAACCCGGGTTTCTTCAGCTCGACGAAATTCCACATTTTGGGCTAGCATCCTCGACATAATCACCTGCATGATTTTACTTGCCGACCTATTTCCGTATAGCAACTTTAAAATTTTAACTTTCTCAGTACAAAAGACGTCCGTTCTTTCCTTACCATTCGATGTTTTCTGAATAATTCCGACTCAGAACGAGCCTTATTATTTACTGCGGGAAATGCGGTTAAAATTCCATAATCGGGGTGAGCGCCAAGCTTGGCGAGAGTTTTTATTTGGCGCGATTTTAATTTGGTTGTGGTTTCCGGCTGTATGTTTTCTTGTGGCAAACCTAGAGCGCGAATTTAGTGTAGCCAGATTTTTTTTTAAATTTAATTTTGAAATACTGTGTTTGTTTTAAAAAGTTTTACTGTTTAATATTATTGTTATGTATATGTTTAATATTATATTTATATAAATATTTGCAGAAGGTTAAGCTGTTGTTGGTGGGTGAATGTTGGATTTCATATAACATGAAGTTTATAATTTATGAATGTTTTCATTTATTTTTATTAAGTTAACTTATTTTTAGCTTTGTTTCTTGCATGTGGCGATCGAAAGATGTGGAATATTTAAAGCATTAGAACGAAAGTTGTTTAGTGTGTTGAATTCCACGACGATAGTAACTTGAATATTTTAGTTAGTTTATGATGCTGAATACGCATAATTTTCTATTCTGTTTACGTTTAAAACTGACTTCGCAGTGCTCTGATCTGATAAGTGTATACATTTATTTATTCAATAATTATTTACAAGAATTGTTCATTCTAATATTTTATGATGAATTAAATATTTATAGGACTATGCTTTTACTTGTAAAGCTGTTGGACTTTGTTTTACTCATCTAGTATTTTATCATCTCATTTTACTCTTCTGTTTACATAAAATAACGGCGTTTCACTACTACAAAACTTAAAAGTTACTATTCTGTTGACGTTTAAAAATCACATTTTAGTGCTTTCATTTAGTGCGCCTAAAAATTTCGCCAAATTTTGAAGGCCAAAATAGTTTGGCGGTAACTTACCCCGCTTACGGAATTTTAGCCGGAAATTCTTTAACTAACGCGGCCTTGAAAAAATAAAACTTGCTCATCTTTCACCCGGATTCACTTAATAAACTTTTCCCGAAGCCTTTGAGCTACTTCAAGGTGTGGCTCTTCCAAACGAAATTCGTTATTGAACCTTGTATTGCTCACCAACCTTGAACCTTAAACTGCTCACCAACAAGCTGGGCGAAAAAGAAATTTAGACGGTTAGCGGACGCTGTTAAAAACTCTCTGGTAAATTTAAGGACTGTGTTCTCATATACATCAACTAAATCGTATCCTGGTGAGAGCCGACAAAAGCGGAATTGATAGTGTAAACAAAATAGTACGATAAGTGGTAGTTTAAAAAGATGAAAAAAACTTTAAAAATAAATTATAATATTCGATATTTTTATTTAAAATTTTGTTTATCATATTGAAAGGTTAATTTAATCAAAAAAAAAAATACAATTTATTATCGAATTATATCAAACATACAAATTGGTACCAACAAAACAACAATAAAATCGGGATATGCAGTGACCATTTATGTGTTTATTTCCTATCCTTTCGTCAATGTTTAATCCCAGTGGCACAGAAATTGAAAGTTAAATATTCGAAATGCGTATCTTCTCATTAAAATCATTCGATAGCTGATGAATGCAACAGCACATACTTAAAATACTCGTATATTCCAGATGAGAGAGATGCATCTTTATCACAAACAACAATTAATTAAGCATTATTTCGGCTCAATCCGATCGGTTATTTGAATCGTACCGATCTTGATGCATTTCCAGTAGCTTCAGGCAAAACCACTCGCATAGCCTGTTTGCATCCTGACTCCCAGGTGGAATGAATTTATTTTCAAATCAGGTTCCTATAATCTGGTTTTCCGTTAATTAAGACCATTGGGACAACAATGCCTTTACTTCACTGAATTGCTTGAGAAATGCTCAACAAGATAAACCTTTGAAGGAAGCCTTCTAAATATCTATTTCTTAAAATAATGCCGGGTTTATTCTAGAGAAAGGAATTCTAGTACTGTAATTCCTGCTTTCATGCCTTCCTATATCCGGAACGTGAGTTTTCTGGATCAGATTTACTCTTTCTCAGGCCAAGTAAAATCAAACGTGCTATTAATTTGTTTACGTGTTTAAACATTCAAAATATTATAAAATTTAATATAGAGAATTATGCACTTATTAAAAGGCTACTGGCATACATATATATTTATAATTTTCGCCAAAACTGTAGTCTATAAATTTTAATGGAAGAAATTTTACATACATACGGGCACTTCCTCTGGAATAGCTTTTTGACCTTAATAGCCCAAAGGGCGTTAATCCAAAAATGCTATTAATTTCGTTTTGGCATTTTGCGTTTAAAGCGAGCAATAGCAACACTGTACGAAAAAAAAATATCTCCAGCGCGAGAGACTGTGTATCGGAAATTCTAAAGATATCCTCATTTTAAAATTATTTTTTTGCCGTTTTGTGTGTTACCTTATAAGGTATTTCTCCTGCCTTCTTAGCGTGCCTTCGTAGTGTAGTGGTTTTGAACGCTGGGCCAGTATTCCAGAGGTCCGTGGTTCGATTCCCGGCGAAGACGATTGCTCATTTTTTCAACTTGCCTGCTTCCAAAAAATACCTAATGTCTCTACAACCGTTTACATGGCGTAAGTGCGGATGATGTGATGTTTTATAAATAAAGGTAAAAGGTATATTTAAATAAATAAATAAAGTTAACGTGATGTTAATAAATAAAGGGTTGAGTTCCACGTGGCGTAAGTGCAAATAACGTAATGTTTAATAAATAAAAGTAAACACACAAAACGTTAACGATCAAAAAGATAAAAAAAGCGTTTTGTAAGTCATTTTACCAAGAAAACTGAACGTTCATATTACAAATAGCGAAAAAACTGAAAAAAATGGAAAAATGTATACCAACGCTTAAGATCTGCATACTTTCAGATTTTCTTTCTGTTTTTTAAATTTTATTTATTTATTTAATGACATTTATTTTTGTTATAAAAAAAATCCTCCATCTAGATATAACTGTTAACACCAACTACACTCTATTCTCCTCAAATGCTAGTTTTTTTTTTTTTTTTTTTTTTTTTAAATTTTATGAAGTTTCGGAGTACCTCAGTTTTCCTACCTTTCGAGAATACGCGGTTGGTTTGTAGTTTATTATAAATCTGATCCTCTGATTTTAAGTGCCCGCATTCCGCAAAGATGCTGCAAATATAACTGCATTCATAACATAATGCATTCACAACATAATTGATAAAGATGCTATATTTCTCATATCTTAGAAACAGCACTGCAAAAAAAAAAAAAAAAAAAATTGTGACCGCACATCTTGGAAAAATTGGAATTACAACATTAAAGGAGTGTTTGGTTCCAAAATTATCATTTTGTTTAAGTGAAAATGTGCACTTTTGTTTGGGAGGGAGGGATGTATGTGATATAATTTTTGCTCGGAATAAGGTAAGATGCTTTTACATCTGTGACTTTAAAGCACGAACTACTCGTACGTTTCGTTGATCCATTATGAATTTAAAAGTAAACAGGCGAGAATTACTCTACAGGTTTTCATCCTCCTATAAAAAATTAAACGAAATTTCTTTTTTTCTTTCCATAACGTAAAACTCGACATTCACTTTAAAAATGACCATATTACGGTAAAAAAGTTTAAATCTATACTTCTAGAACAAAATTAATATTTAAATATTCCATACTTACCAAATTATTTTTAACAATATTTTGCGCTTAATAAAGAATAGCTTGAGCGAGTTTGTCAGTAATTCGGTGGAAAAGAAAAATTGTATTTTTCTGTTTTGAAGGTTTGACATATCCTTCAAATATGTAAAAATTCACGTTTTTTAAAATTAAATCATAAAAAAAAACGAATGTTTATAATAAAACTCCAATTCTAAGAAAGTGGAAAATGTCTTAAATCATTTCAATAAAAATACCAAGAGTTTGAGATAAATCGAACTACAGAAAATTATTAATTTTCTAGTCACTATAGAAAAATAATGATGTGCTCAAATCTGCTTCCTTCAACTTTTTTTCCTGCGAGATATAAACAAATCCTCTTAATAAAACTCAGAAAAATATTTGCATTATAATATGATTTATGAATATTCTGTTTTTAAAATAACATTTGATTCGTTTCTCATTCTTTTTTAAATTTCTATTTGTTTTATTTTACAGAATAGGAAAAACAACTTCCTGTTTTTATGAATAGCTGTGTAAATTTTATTAAAAATTCTGAACTTCAATCCAAAGCATTTATTAATATTTTTTGTCTAAAACTCTTTTCCTGAAGTGTAAATCTTGCCAGATTCTGCTAATATTTTTTAGAATTCAATACTTATTAATAATTTCTAGATTCCGCTACGATTTCTCAGAATTTAAAATTTATTAATAACAACAAAGTTTTTAATTAACTCGCGAAATAAATGAAAACTGCAAAAGTATTACTTAATTTTACATTTGTTGCTTATTTTATCGCTGCTACATGTTGCTACTTTTAAAGCATTATTTTGTAGGGTATTATTTTATGATATTCTATCCGCTATGCGGCCAGCCTTTGTCTGGCTTTTCAATGTACCAGGAAAGTGCCTAAAGGGACCAACAAACATTAAATTTCAAAACTGCACGGAATTTTACTGTGCAGAATCCCTTTATCAAAAAACCACACAACAGCAAAAAAAAGAAAACACAAAAATTTCAATAAAAATTTATATATAAAAAATTACAATGAAATAAGCAATATCACTCAACACAAATATTAATTATCCTAGTAAATAAATTAACCAGCTTCCCGTTGCAAAATCTTAAGAATTCAAACGTTATAAAAGTTAAAACTTTGCTTCCTAAAAAAATCACGCACAATTTTTTATATAATTAAAATTATATGTAATTAAAACATACTGTAGAAATATACAATGAAATAAGCAATAAATCCCATAATTTCAAGAGAAAACAGTCAGTAGTCCAATATCCAAAGCAATGAAAGAAAAACTGTTGCCAAAAACCACATTTCTAAAAGAATGAAACTATCATCAGAAAGTAATAACCAGTCAAAATTGGGCTTTGTGGATGACATAATTCAAAATATACAAACCTCTTTGCCATTTAGCCAATAAAGAGAGAGAGAGGAAAAAAAGGAAATTCAGTCGTGCCTCGCGAAACACATGCGCGTCAGAATAACAAGATTGCAATGTGCATATTGTGTGTGTAATTAATAAAATTTTATCTCATATTTTCAACAGACAGCAGTCTAGTATACAAAGCATTAAATGAAAAACTGTTGCCAAAACCACATTTTTAAAAGAATGAAACTAATCAAAATGATGCGATTTCATCAAAAAAGATAAAATAAAAAGCAATGGGAATCGAATTTTGAAAACCATCACTTCGAGGTGCACTGGCTCTTGTCTAGATGCGCCTGTGTACCAAATTTTGTAGTCCTGGGTCTATTAGCTTACGCGTAAGCACGAACGAAAGACACACACAGATTCTTTCTTTAATTATACGTAGAGATTATATTAATTTAAAAATTTTTTGTTTTCGTAATGCATTTTATTGCATAAAATAGCTTAATACGTTAAAGATAACTATATTTATTTGAAACGGCGACGGAAAACCTGAAACGGCATTTTCAGCACATTTTCCTTGAATCTTGTTATTAGAAACATTTAATGTCGAATCTTTTTATTTCTTGTAACTCGTTACATTTGCTGCGCTAGCAACTCAAGAACTCTAGAATTCTGCTAGTAAATATCGCACCGTGATTTTACTTTCAATTTATTTGATTTTAGATTAATATCTGTGTAGTACTGTGTCGTTAGATTACTATGTTATATCAAGAGAATTAACAATAAGAATCCATTTATGCGATTAACAAAAGATGCTAAAGTATCTGACTCGTTCTTTGGATCACAAATCCGCATGTCACACGTTTCTCGCCACTTTATATTATGCACGACTCTTACAATATTATTAAGACGCAAGAGAAACAAGCCGACCTGGAAAATAAAACAGACAAATCGACAACCTTGTATTCGGCTCAAAAAATCGATCTCTAGTTTTACTTTTTTGAGATTTTACAAAATCTACGCAAAGATTCTTGAGATTTTTGCAGAGTGCCCCCATGCCATCAGGAGCAAAATATTCTGCTTCATCAGAATGTTTTGCTCCTGATGAAAAGGGACCCGTTTTGCTCTCAATATCGATTTTTTATAAGATTTTACAAAATGTACGCCGAATACAAGGTTGTCGATTTGCCTGTTTTATCTCTACAATATTGTTCCTCAGATCTTGAAGTATTTTAAAAGTAGACTTATTTCTAAGCACACCTGCAAAAAGTTACAATTTTGTATTCAAAATTTCCGAAGATGTACATATATAGTGGCGCGTTTTGAAATTTGACATATTTGTTGAAAGTGATTAAAACATCAAATGTGGTTTAGATACTTTGCTAAAAGTATTTGAAAGCAGGAACGATGTGACTTTTTCCCCGCTTCAGCATAATGGAAGGCAAAGGAAAATTGATTGCCATATATTAAAAAGTTATCCAAGTGAATTATTCTTGGCGCAATGTGAAAAAAATGAGCCAAGACAGATTTTTGAATTTCTTCATAAATTTCGCACTAAATTTTTAGAAAGTTTAATATCTAGGCGTAATTTGAGTCGGAGAATCGAAATATGGAATAAAATTGGTACGTTATTTCAGAAAAGTCCGATTTTGTGCCAAAATATCTATATTAGAACAATGCTATATATAAATCTAATATATATCCTAAGTCGCACTTTAAGTCATGAAAAACGCAATTTGAATTTTGTCAATCAGCTCAGTAGAACGGAATATATAGAACTGTCCCCCTCTTTTTTTTTTTTTTTTTTTTTTTTGTTTTTGTTTTTGTGCGCAGTGTACATCGATTACTTACAGCTTCCCGAAAACAAAATGCATAGTGGACGCAAGTTATAGCAATAAATTTTTAGAAAGCAGTTATATTCGAAAACCTCCCTAAACATCTCTGTAATTTAGTTTAACGAGTGGGAAGTAGTTCTTTCTTGCTGGATATAGCAATAATGTTTTTCTGTATCAATAATTTGTATACTGTATTCGATGATGTCCGCATATACCAGTGGATCAAAAATGATTGGTCCAGCCGTCTCTCAGCAAAAAATATGCTCCTTTTTTAGAGAGAGTATCTGCTGTTGTTACTTATCTCACTTGTCTGATAATCATTAGAACAAGTAAGTAACATCAGGTAACACCAGAACTTGACAAGTAACATCAGAACAAGCCCACGAATTTCGTCTGTGGCAAGGAGTGCAAGATCGTGCCTGTCATTGGCAAGATCTTCGAACACCATCGAGGTGGCAATTTCCTGAGTTCCGCTCCAATTTTGATTAAGAGCATTCCGGAAGGACGGGTCCAAGGATCTCTAATCGCTCTCCCCCACCACGAACCTCTCAAGAGGAGTTTCTGCTCGCCGCATATTTAGAGTTTCTCGATGCCGCAAAGACACTATACATTTACAAATATCCATGCCTTCCTCGGGATTCGAACTTGGACCCTTCAGCAGTTAGAGTGGTTAACCACTATTTCGGTTGGGCAGTTGAGAGTATCCTATGTAATAAATACAAAGTATTTGCTGCCCAGATACATTTAATTTAATAATTCACGTATCCATTTCAATTAAATCCAGCTTTATCCTTGAAAAATATGGTATTAGGCTGGTTAATCGTATTTTTATGTATGAAAGCCTAAACTAACAGCAGCAGAACATCTCGTAGAAAAACAAGTGCCAGAACGATAATTCTATCCTGAACAACATTAATGCTTTCGCAAAGGCGTTGTACCAAATTACGCGCATTTACCTTTCCTGGTGCTGAACTATCAGAGAACTTCTGATGGAAGACCGCGACCCTTATATTTAAAACTATGTAGAACAGAAGGTACGCTTAGTGCTTACAATCTCAGCCAGCACTTATAGCGAGATAACTTAAAGCTACAGCCAATTCAAATGTTAGCTAAACATAAATGGCCTTGTAGCCAAAGGCTACTCAAATAAATTTAACACGAAGTTGGCTCACTTATTTAACCGGCCTGGAAATTCAGTATCAGCAGTTATAATGCAAGGATGAAAATTGCAAATCGTATTTGATCGAACAACATAGAAACTTGGCCTCGAGAGGTAGAACACATTCTGTCCTACAGGCCATAAGGGCCTTACAGCTCATAAGGGCCTTACAGTCCTTAAAGGCACGCAAACTAATTTGCATTCTGGTGAGAAAACGGATGGGAGAACTGACAGTAAAAATCCAAAACATACAAAAAAAAAAAAAAAACGGTTAATTTACATAAGGGTATAAGATATTTCTCCCGCCTTCTTAGCATGCCTTCATGGTGTAGTGGTCAGCTGTGCACAGCGCGTATTCGAGAAGTCCATGGATCGAGAGCCCTGGGGACGGCATTGCTCATTTTTCATGACTCCTGCTTTCAAAAGATACCTGATGTCTCAACAAGAGAACCGTACACCGTCTATAACGAACATACGCTGTATGTTCAAAAACGAAATACACAAACAAACGACGAAGTTTTTAAAAATAAAATTATATATGAGTAAAATTTTAATGCTATTCAATAGTAAAGATTTAAATCTGACAATTGACAGTTATAAATATTATCTTTATTTAATAAGAAAAGTGAATTATATTTGCATTATTTTTATGTTTTTAAATTTTTTATTTTAAATTCTGTTGTAACATTTTATGGGGAACTCCTCTAGGCTATGCTATTGTATAATCTGAAACAATCTTTAAGCACAATTGTTTTTCTAACCTTTACCATTTCATCCTTCATAAATTCGCTCACAGTTATTCTTCATAATTTGCTATTCAAGCGTCTTAATCTCGAAGATCATGCATGGAAATTCGTGAAATATTCGAGCAGTTTTATATGAAGACCAGTAGAGTCAAACATAATGGCTACATAAAATTTATTATTTTCATCTGTTTTTGAATCATCAACCTAGTTTTTGTTCTATGAACCAATGTGTTGATCAGTTTAGAAGAACATTTTATTTTAATTCTTGAATGAGAATGAGAATATGAAGATGAAGAGTTTAATAATTACTCAAATGATTCTGTCATGCAAACAGCTGGCATTTTAGAGTAATTACTTTTATGGCATAACGTTTTCCTAATTATGTAATGTCATTTTCGTGCGTTTCATATAAGAAGCAGTTTTGAAAACTTTGATAATTTTGTATTCTGATTAAAATAAGTTTCAAAATGTACAGTGCTTATTATCTCAAAGGGCATTAGCCCAGAAGGGTCATTAATTTTGTTTTGACATTTTGCTTTGGTTTACGATAAATGTCGGTTCACTTTTCAAACTGTTGCCACCAAATATTACAGCTCTGTATTATATTAAAAAAATTAAATAATGAAGAATCGGCATAAATTTATGTACGTTTCTCGCATTGTCATAAAACAGCGGCACCTAGAGCCATCAAATTTTGAATAACGTACATTTTTACCCGAATATGGACATCTCAAAGCCAAAATTTGGAATTTGTTTTATAATCGATTTCCTATTTTGTAAAACTTTAACGAATATTTGATTAATAAAGTCAACGATTTCAAAGCGGGCAATGGCAACACTCTACAGAAAGAAAACATTTTTATCTCCAGCGCGCGAAATTGTGTATCGAAAATTTTAAAGATATGCTCAATTAAAAATTGTTTTGCTATATTGCTGTTGAACTGAATTTTAGGGTTTAAGTGCGAAGAACATTATATTTAATAAATAAAAGTAATGCACAAACGTTAAAAAAACACTCCTTTGGGCGAAATATAAAATCTGAAAACTTCATATTTTTTTATCTTTTTATATTAAGGATGGTAATTTTGATGTACGTATTTAATATGTATTTTGATGTAGTATACAATATTCTGATTTTATTCATTATTTAGGTTTTACACTGAGCTTACTAAGGATATTAATTACGATGTGTTTACTTAACAGTGATTTAATTACTTTAACTAATCTTCTTAATCGTATTTTCAATATGAAATAAAATAAATTGCTAAATTTTAAGCGAGTCTTTATTTATTTATTTTTGATAAAAATATCTACTTCGCTGATTCGCGTAGAATTTTATTTGCGAATTTGAGTATTTTTGATCAAATTTTAGTTTTACATGATATGATCCTGCTCAAAATTCGCTATTCTAGAAGAGTTAAAACATTTACGATTACCTATTTTTTAGCCATGGTAAGCTTTATTTCTTAAAAGGTTCTCTTAACACTTCGTTCTATAACATCTTAAAAAGACTGAAATCATTTACTTCTTGATCGTATCAGTCTGTAATTAACAGCAAAAATTTGAATAATTTGTTATTCATTTAAAATTTTTTGTTACAATTAGCTTATTTTTGTATGGTTATTATTAACCACTGTGATCTAAACTGGAGACACCTTCGTATGACTATATGTAAATAAAGTAAACTTTACATTTATCATATTTCATAAAGCATTTTGAATGAAAAGTTTGTAGAAAAGATAGTATAGCTTTCCTTAATTCGCAATATATAACATATACAGCAATGTTATTTACTGAAGCAAACTGAGGAAAATTTACGTTTTTCGTGCCTCGTGAGGTATTTGTTTACTGTTTCAACTTATTACGGTTTGCATTTGCTTTTCCTATCTGCAAAAGGAGTAAAAAATAAGGCTGCACATTTGATCGCAAGTCGCGACAATACTTTAAATATGGAAAACAAGACTGTGCCACCGAAAGCCTCGTCTTCATACTGAAGTACAACATAGAGCATCGAACACCGGACTCCTTTTATTGCCTCAAACTACCTTCCGTTTTGAAAGCTTTAATTTCTTACCGATATTGCTACATCAGTGCTATTATGAGTCTTTTCAGATGAATATATGTTTTGAATGCTTTCGTTGCAAGCAGTCATTTACCATGCTTTCCTACAATCGACGGCAGTGATACAACATTTAAACCAAGTCTCTGTCTCACGACCTATCGATCAATCTGGATAATCATGCAGCAGTTATTAGCCAGTTCCAGCATGAGCGATTACAAGCGCATACGTCCGTGTTCAAACTGTTGTAAATTGTTCCTGCACTCTCAGCACCCTCTTCGATAATGATACAACCTTGAGCACGTGACTTTTAAACAAAATGAAGTTTGGAAGTTTAAAGTTTAATATGCTATTCACTACTCTTCTATAGACAAATAAATTTGCTTTGAAGGTGTAGCTGTATTTCTGATACACCTAGTACATATGCAAATGTGCTAAACATTGTGAAACTGAGAAACGTAACGATGCTCATAAGAATCAACTATAATTCCGTAAATATTAAAATATTTACCCATACTCCTCCAGATGGTGTTATTACGAAATATTACCCTGTTATCTGAACCCAATACTGTGCTTCATATTTAACACAATCAATGACTAGTTCTCAGATATAGGCAATTTACTGCCATGACGCATACAGTTCATCGCAAATATTCCTAAACTAGCCTCTACACAACCAGCCTTCGTCTGGCCGTAAAAATGCCAAAAGGGAACACCAAACACTAAATTTAAAACCTGCCAGAATTTTACTCTGCAGAACAACTTTATCAAAAAATCTGATGTGTACACCACATGACTTCCTTCTAAAATCCTTAATATTAAATTATACGCATTTGTTTCTTGAATTTCATTTAAATTGACTGGATTGAATTGAATCTACTTCGTCGACAGCGCATAAACCACGATAGAATAAATGCATTCTTTAAAATTCACTATATTTGTTTATTATAACGACTGCTGAATGCACAAAATTTATATCATTTGAAGAATTATCGTTGCCACATTCGCAATAATAAATGAAGGCGTTATTTTTGTGTTGCGAAGCTTATTCTCTCTAGATTGGCAACAAATCTACAATTCTGCTGTTTCAAATGTAAACAAATATGTCCGCCATGTTATTTAAAACTTAACCGCACTTAAACAGCTTTTAAATTGTTGTTAATTGTACAAATATTGCTTCCAGAATTACGAAAGGTATGAAAACCTTAACCGGAAGATGAAAACAACATAATTCAATCATTTTTAAAGCAAAAAATGTACAATTTACAAACATATAAAAGTAAAGATACTGAGATCACTGAGCCGGGTAACAGAGTGGATATATATATAAATATATTTATATACGTTTGGTACGGCCGATTGCAACCAAAATACGAGGTGCACATCTACATGTTATAGCAGTCCTATATACAAAATTTCAACGTTCTGAGGCTACTCGTTTTTGAGTTATGCGAGATACGTACGTACGTACAAACGTTCGTACAGACGCCACGAAAAATTCTCTTCAGAATTAATTTTAAAGCAGTTTTATCATTTTTTTGGAGGAAAGGTGTCTTTTATTCTGTCCTTACGCACAGATATCAAGCAAAAACATCGTTAAATTGTATTCGAAAGCGGTCAAAGTGGATATTTTCGTTGAAATATGCTGCCTAAAGCTTTTCACGATTACAATATTTCCTTTTTACTTCGTAAAAGGAAGTAAAAACCTTCAATAAAAATGTGTCACATATTAAAAAATTACAATGAAATAAGCAATATCCCTTAATACAAATATTAATTATCGTAATAAATAAATTAACCAACCTTCCGTTGAATAATCTTAAGAATTCAAATGGTATAAGGAAGTTAAGAACTTTTTTCCTAAAAAAACATCCAAAACCTTTTATATAATTAAAATTATATATAATTAAAACATAATATAAAATTTAAAATGAAATAAACAAGAAGAAAACAATCAGCAGTCCAGTATCCAAAGCAATGAATGAAAAACTGTTGCCAAAACCACATTTCTAAAAGAATAAAACTGACATCGGAAAGCAATAATCAATCAAAATTGTGCTTTGTGGAGGACATAATTCAAAATATACAAACCTCTTTGCCATTAGCTAATAAAGAGAGAGAGAAAAAAAACGAAATTCTTTCTGTTGTGCCTCGCCAGGCACATGCGCGTCAGAATAAGAAGGTTACCATGTGCGTGTTGCGTATCCAAAAATCAAAACAAAATAAGTAGCATGAAATAAACAATCTCCCATACAAATATTAATTATCCTAATAAATAAATTAACCAATTTTTCGTTGCAAAAAAAAAAGTCGTGCTAAACTTTTCAGTATCCTAAAAGAAGTGAAATAAACAATAAATATTTTATCTCATATTTTCAACAGTTAGCAGTTCAGTATACAAAGCATTGAATAAAAAACTGTTGACAAAACTACATTTCTAAAAGAATGAAACTATTCAAAAAAATGCGATTTCATTAATAAAAGATAAAATAAAAAAATCTGATTAGAGTTTTGAAAAAATCATTTGAATGTGCACTTGTTCTTGTCTAGATGCACCTATGTACCAAATTTCGTAGGCCTGGGTCTATTAGCCTACGCGTAGCACGAACGGAAGACAAACACACACAGACAGACTCTTTCTTTTATTATATGTAGAGATAAGCAGTACATAATTGAGCCAAATGTGAATATTTTCATTTGAAATCATGCAAATAACTAATTTTTAATAAAATTTGAACAATAGTTAAATTCCCTTTACTGAAAAACCTCCCTGCAGGTACAAAGGGATCAGTTTTATGAGCTATTGACATGTTCTATATTAGAATAATGGAGGCTAATGTTTTATTCTTTGAACTTGTTTTCCTTTGATGAGGAGCTGGGTGTGGCAACTGAGAGAAAATGCACGTTAATTGATTTCATCACATTGTTACTTTAAACCTCTGTAAGAATCTGTGATTAATTACTTATTTAGTGAGAAGAGTTACCATGACGTCACAATAAAAAAGATAGTTAACTGCTGAATGATTTATTTAAATTAATGCTTATTGACTCAGGTCCAATCATTTTATATACTAATCAGAAGCATGTTTAAGTAAGCATTTTGATGACTGAAAAATTTCGAAAACAGTTCATTGCCTAGATTCGCTTCAGAAGTGTGGAGTCGTAAATTTGAATTTGGCTCCCTCGAGGATAGGAAAATTTGATACATGTGGAATAAGAAAAATCTGAATCAGGAAAGAAAGAAAAAAAAAAAAAAAACTATGAACCGAATTTGATGGTAAATATACTATGCGAAGTTCAGAGAAATATTCTGAAATTTTATTTTGAATTTTAATAGGCAATTATATTCAAATACTCTCTCGATTTACAAAAAAGCAAATTACTTGAGTACAAAAGAATAGTATGCTTGCAGTTAAAATTTAGCAGCTACAGAAAACATTGTGAAAGTTACTGAATAAGTAAATCAATTTCTTCTATTAAATTAGAAGGTCTTCTCGTCTTCTTAATGTTTCTCGTCTTCTTAGTGTCTTCGAGGTGTGGTGGTCTGCACGCTGGGCGCGTATTCCAGAGGTCCGTCGTTCGATTCCCGGCGAAGGGTTTGCTCATTTTTCAATCTCTTTTGCTTCCCCAAAAAATACCTAATGTCTCTACAGTGGCGCCCGATCTAAAAGGGTGGTGGACGATGATTCTCCTCACAGGATTTGGCGATTGGGTTCCCTAAAACCATCATCATCCTTTAAAAGAGGGAGTATATAAGGTATTTCTCCCGCCTTCTTAGTGTGCCTTCGTGGTGTGGTGGTCTGCACGCTGGGCGCGTATTCTCCCGCCTTCCAGAGAAATTCTTACAGAGGCCATATTCTCCCGCCTTCCAGAGTCTGCACGTTGGGCGCGTATTTTTTGCCGCCTTCCAGAGAGATTTCCGGCGAAGGTGTTGCTAATTTTTTAATCTCTCTTGCTTCCCCCCCAAAAAAAATACCTAATGTCTCTACAAAGTGAAGTTAGTTAGCTGTGAGGGAAAATGTATAAGAGAATTAAAGATTTAGTGAATGAGAATTAATTTAATTGCTTGCAGTTTAGAAATAAATGCTACTTAACAAATTATTTTTTAGAATAAGCAACAGAAAGAACTGTTTTTATGTATAAATTCTGCGAGGGAACGTCAACAGAAAATTATAGATAAATCATTACATCAATAAATTTTTATTTACTTATTTAATATGAGAGGTTCACGCAAAGAGATTATAGAATACAGTATTGCATCAGAAACACACGTATTCTTTCCATATGCCATCCATACATCAATAATAAAACAGAAAAATTCATATATGGTTCATATACCATAGAAAAAGAAACAAATATACTTTAACACTCATAAATAAAGAAAGACATATTGTTCATTTAGTTCCAAGAAGGGAATATCCCATTCCTCTTTAAAAATTATAAATTTGTCTACAAGATATGAATCTGCAAAACAGGCATTTGCAAGTTGCAGCAGTCGCAAATATTTTTTAGCTTTATGGAACCATTTCGTTATTAAAATGTAATATATATTTAAATTTGTAACTTTTATAAGGAGTAATGATAGGTTATTTCAAGTTTCATTCTACCTTTTCTGCATTTGAATTTATAAGTATAGTTTGAGGTTAGTTCCGTAGCTATGAATAATAAATTAGCTTACACGAAGAAAAGGTTTGGAATAAATATAGACACGCAAATTATGGAGCGTAACGTACACGAAGGATGATATGACTTGATTATTCGTTATGTTTAATCTAAGCTTGTTGAGTTAGCTTCAACTTGCCCTGTTTTTTGAGCCTAAAAGTTTTCATATTTAGTAATGTGGAACTTATGGTAGTTATTAATAGGTAAACAAAATCTATATCATAGTTGGCATTAGTGGTTTAGAAACTATATGTTGAATTACCTGATATTTGCTAAAAACAGTTGCTTCAACTCTATTATCATAACTTCGATTCAGTCAGTAAGCTATGAGTCGGCGTAAATTATTTTTAATTGCATAATATAGTGTTGTAAGGAATTATTATATTCACGTTCACGTATCGTATCTCGCTAACGTTTTGGAAGTAGTTAATAGATCCACTCAACAGTTAGAAGGCCCGTGGTTCATCGTTTTGACGACAACAGTTAGAAAATCCGTGGTTCATCGTTTTGTTCTGCGTTTTGACGACTTACTCTCGTACTTCTAAACAGTTGCTATTTAAGTGGGATTATTGTATTTAAGTGGGATTATTGTGGAGTTGTTTTTCATTATTGTGGGGTTGCTACTAAACAGTTGTTATTTAAGTGGGTTGCTAGTTAAGTGGAACTGCTATCTAAGTAAGTCTCCCGTATATTCCTCTATAGCCTCTATAGCACCGGTTCTCAAACTGTAGTACTTGTACCACTGGTGGTATATTACAGTATTCTTACAGAAAACAATTAAATGAATAATCAAAATGAATGTAAAATTGTGCCCCTTTTAGCATTTTGTTTTAATCTTTATTATTCAGGAACACATATATTCTTCAAGTTTTTTACTTGAAGACTTGAAGACTTGAAGAACGCCCAAAGGGCGTTAACCCAGAAGGTCTATTAATTTCGTTTTCGCATTTTGCGTTCAAAACTATAATCGGCGAATCACTTTTTCACATTGTTGCCACCAAATATTATCGCTCTGTATTATATTTAAAGAAATTAAATAGTGAAGAACCTGAATGAATGTATGTATGTTTCTCGCATTCTAATAAAACAACGGTACTTAGAGCCATCAAATTCTGCATAGCGTAATCCTTCACCGAATAGAGGCATTTGGAAACAGAATTTAGAATTTGAAATTTATTTTATTATATATTTCAAATTTTGTAAATCCTTTATGAGTTCTTGATTAAGAAATTCAGCGATTTCTTAATCAAGCCAGCAATGGTAACACTGTATGGAAAAAAAAAAAAAAAACATTTTTATCTCCAGCACACGAGACTAATTCTAAAGTTATGCTCTTTTAAATATTTTGTGATATTGCTGTTGAACTGAATTTTATGGTTTAAATGGTAAGAATGTGATATTTAATAAATAAGGGTAACACACAAAACGTTAAAAACACTCCCCTTTGAGCATGACGTAAAATCTGAAGGCTTTCAGATTTTCTTTGTAAAATAATCGTAGATATAGACAAGAGAAGGTGTTTTCCTGAGCGCTGATGGACGATAAAAAATTTTTGGGTTTCATTTTTTCGAAACGAGACTGCCTACAGAATTTATATAGGCATTTATACAATATAGAATTATTTATAGAATGCCGGTCGTTTCTAGAAAAAGTATGAAATATAAGAATTATTATTTTTTACCTAGGGACTGCCTGGTATTTTATAGGCATTTATACCTAGACATTTTATAGAATGACGAATGCTGTTTACGCAAAGTATGGAAAACGGTCATGATAAGGCTATTATTTAAAAGAAGTTCATTCCTCAAAAATACAAATATTATTTTGAAAAAATACTGAAAGACTGTCATTAAAACATTTTTATTCAAAATACGCAAAAATAGTCAGGGAGATGGTGTTTGTACACCATCATAAATTTGCATCCTCTATCTGACTGAGACTGGAAATCAGTAAGATCTATCTGAGAACGGGAATTAAATTCAGAAAAAGTCATAAGTTTCACAACAATGCCCTTGATCATACCCCTTTTTTTTTTTTTTTTCTGACAGGGTTCGCAAATGTGGATGCAGAGTTCAATATAATTACATGCAACGTTTTCGTATTTGGTTGAAAGTTCTTTCAACATTCTACGATGTCCTCCGTGTCCAATAGAGAAATGAGTTTCATGACAGTACGTGAACTAAATCAGTGTCCTTGAAGTAACATTGTATCGTAAGTAATACTGCATCGTATTGCCGTCTTCATTAACTGCATCATTACGGTTACGTTTGTTTTCCAGAAACATCACATCGTAGCTATTCAGCAACCAGTTGACCTGTGGCTCCTTCTTAGCAGTCATTTTGGTTTTTTTGCATCACTTACTAACTTTTTTTAAGTAGTTCTGGTTATTCGGAACGAACTGGAGAGCGTATTTAATACCTTGCCGATTTTTCATTTGGCATTCCACAGAATGTCTAGGCAATGTGTGAAATGTTTAATCGTTTAATACATTGCGGGCCTGTTTTCGGCTTTCTATAAAATGCGTAGATATGCTGGATTTCATGCTTTCCAGTAACGTATATAAAATGATGTAATGCTGATAAATTATACGTACTGATTCGGTTTCTTGAAGGAGAGAAGCCTGTATAAATTACCCCGAAATTTAGAGTTGCTATGAAAAAGCATCAAGCAGTCTCCGATTGAATTTTGGTTGCATTTAAATTTGTAACTTTTGGTTATTGTATCTAAAAACCTGTCACTCTTTTTCCTTTATTTTTAACCAAATTTTCGTCACTACTTTTAGTTAATATTAACTATCTTTCTTCATGATTTATGTGCGTAATCATAAATATATATATTTCTTTATTATGCTGTAGAGTAATTAGGTTTTGTTTAAGATTTTAAGGTATTTCTCCCGTCTTCTTAGCATGCCTTCGTGTTGTAGTGGTCAGCACGCTGGGCGCTTATTCCAGAGGACTGTGGTTCGATTCCCGGAGAAGGCGTTGCTCCTTTTTCCCTTCTCCTGCTTCCAAAATACCTAATATCTCTAGAAGCTGGTGACGTCAGAAATGTGCAGTGCCCTTGCAGGTATCCGAACTCTGGACTTCTCGCATAGGCGTCGAGTATGCTTCCAGTTAAACCCCGAAGGCATCCATGAAAATACCTTATATGATGTCTAATACACATTTGAAAAAACTTAAATTATATTTGTATTGACAATTAAACAAACCGCTGGAGAATCAACGATTTCAGGATCGTCATCCGGCTAAAAAAACTTTCAAGAGCATAATATATAATTACCAGTTAAATCAGATGTTCATTTTCGTAATATAAAATGTATCCTTTTCGCTATCAGTTACAAATATTTGCCTTACATTCACTCTTCAGTTTTGTGAATGATTACTTTTTATTAAATCAATTGCAGCAGCAAGCTACTACTGCTTAACAAATATCGCTTATTATCAAATGTAGAATGCAAATCACGATAACCATTAAATTTAGGTCCGAACAAACAGCCAAAAGACTAAAATCTTCCTCTTTCGAAGCCTTAGGTCTTAGACCACTGTCGCCGTGACTGACTGTGCATAACCATATGAAGAAGAGAAAGCTCAAACGGGGAGAAATCCGCGGTAATTCTGATGGATCTAATCTCTTGGGAAATTCAAAGGATGCTGAAGGGCATCCCTCTTTAGCTTCCTTTAAAATCTGTTCATTAAATTGCTAATTAGAACAGAGAGTTTACCTTAAAATTGTCGAATATTACGGGAAACTGTTCACGCTTACTCAGTAGAGGAAATGATGCTCACGCTGGGTTTGCCATTTTGTTTTGTTTTATATTTTTTAGGAGAGGAAGTTCGATTATAATGGATTCATAATTTAGCTGCATTCTTCTGTTTAATGTAAATTTAATCAAGCAAGTCGAAAATACTACAGTCCTGCTCGAATCGACTTTGCTAAAAGCGCTTTTGGGTTTCCATATATATTTTTTTCCGGTAAATTGAGGATGATATAATTATTTTTGTGTTCACTTTATTTAATTGAGTAATTTGTTTTGCTAAGTGACGATATTTGCTCGAAAGCATGAGATAAAAGGAATGCGAAATTTAGCATTCATAGTGTCGACGGGATAAAAATAAACGTTTTTAAAATTTATCTAGGGATTTGATAAATTAGGTGCTTAAAACCTAATTGGTGTTAACTTCGACACGAGAAAAAAAGAATTAAGTTCATTTCGAGAAACCATGACAGGCAATCATTAGCATTCATTAATTAACAATGACATTGTAGAGTTTTTTAAATATTTCTGACCAAGAAAAATGAAAAAAAAATAAACCCACTTTAGAAATACAGAACTTCCACTATTAAATGGGTGAGTTAACCATTTAACGGCAAAATTGTGCACGGGAGAATTCAATAATTCCTTATATCCTCCTCAACTTAAAGTACGGCTAGGAAGAGGTACGAGGTCCAGCTGATCAAATCCGGGTAGTGACCAATTATTTTCCACAATGTTTTACTGGTACTTTAGACATCATAAAAAAGACTATTACTTTTCTCTATCCTAATAGAGATTATCCGGATTTCATAATTCCTTAAACCAAAATAAAGTTCATTGGTAATATTTTCCGGTCATTAACATCCTTACTTCTGTTATAAATGTATTTTATATCTACAATAACACAGTATGTTTCTATAATTGGCTAGTTAGCTGAATTTGTTTAAGATAAAGCATGCGAATGTTTTGTCCAGCGGAAGGTTGCTTTCGTAGATAAATTTCGAAGAGACACTGGCTTCGTGTCTTCTGTATTTTCGTGGAGAAGGTTACGAAGGTAACCTTGCATTCAGGCTAGCATTCAGGGACCTTCATTCAAACTTTCATTCAGGTATAGGGGATGCTGATACCCCTTAAAACCTTATAAGGTATTTCCTCCCTCCTTTTCCAGCATGCCTTTGTGAGCGTATTTGAGAGGTCAAGGGTTCGAGTCCCAGCGAGGGCAATGCACATTTTTGACATCATTCTATATATCAAAAAAGCCTAATATCTCTAGAACATTAGTGAAAATGCAGTGAGCTGTCGGATTTGAACCAGAGACGAATTATTAGTGTTTAGGGGTCTTATCCACTACGCGGATGTTAGGTATAGGCCAGTGGTTGTAAAGAAACTTTTAATGCTATTAAAATTTCTATAAATTTCCTTCTTTCTATTTAATTAAAATATAGAAATGAAATGCATGTCAATGAATGATGAAATATGAAATATGCGATATATTTGAAATATGCGATTTGCATTAACATGTCAAATATATACATGAAAACAAAATTATGTGCGTTGAATCACCTGCAGTAAGAAGATGAAAATACGTCTAGTCACACAAGAGAAACTAATTATTATATTAAGAAGGTAATGAATTATTATATGTAATTATTATTTAATACATGAAAAAAACAGTTGTCGCTTTAAGTAAAGGGACTTTGTCTAGTTACAACATAAAAAGTATTCATAGTTTGAGTGAAATATTTGCTGCAAATTTTGCACTCAAGCGATCCAGTGAAATAAATGCTCAACTACGTCTTGAATAACTAAACAGCATAAATATTTCTTTTATAAAATAAGTCCAGCAGCCTTCGTATAGCTTTGATTTACAATGAAATTATATCATAACCAATTCCTATTGTTTGGCTTTGTTATCTTGGACAACTTTTTTAATATACGGTTTTATATTTTATATCTCTAACTTTTGAAAGACTTATTCAGGAATTATCAGATCTATCGGAACTGCTCTGTTTGAAAGTGTTTCGAATTTAAATGGAAATCTATATACGAACATCAAATTCCAGTTTCTTTTAAATATAATTATTTTTATGTTTTGTTAATCCTTTCTATAGCTTTTTGAAAATTTAATGGTAAACACTTCGATATATCACACCACAAACTAAAGTTTTAAGATTATATTTTCTTTAATTAGCACACTAAATTCAATATGAATTTAATTCATGACGAAAACTGATTCTGATTTATTTAATTTTCAACAACATATGAAGCTAGCGGTTTTGTATGATTACAATTCCTTGTTAGATATAGAAATAGCAATAATAAGTTAGAAGAAGCAGTTTTCAATTTGAAATTTCAGGTAATCATTAGTTATGTCTTTCATATATTACATTTTGCAACTCTTTATTATCAATATTTAACTATATTTCATCAGAAATATGAAAACTTATTTATCCGTATTTCCGAAGGATGCCAAGCTATTGATATAGCTCAGTGAATTTCCTGACAAACATTCTAGCTCTACCTTTGCATCTCAATAAGCAGGAATTTAGATTAGCATTTCAATACAGGTTTGTAAGAAAATGTGCTTAAATTTTATTTAGTTGTAGGCCTAATTTGAGGATACAATTCAGAGGTGTCCGAACTTCATATTAGTTGGAGTCACATCTCCAACTAATATGAAGTTCATATTAGTTATAGCATAAATTTCTTTAAGAACAGCAGCGGCAGATTTTGAGATATTTACGTCTAGATAACTGAGTCTGCGCAACTAAATACTTGCGTCAGTGAAAAAGAAGTGAAATAATTTTTGAATGGAAAGAAATGTTGGAAATGAACTAACAAATGTTTTGTAGCTTAAATTTGAAGTAATCATTCTTTAAGCTTACATAAATATCTAGTTGTAACGAACGTTTTTTGCCAGAAAAACCTTCTTAATAAAGTTAGAAAAAAACATGAAAGCTAGACATTTAGTGAGGGTAGTAATCACTACTCAAAGCTATGGTTTTCGGGCAATGTTTTGATAGTTTTTCAAAGCCTTTGGCTTAGAAACTTGGTGGAAGCAAGTCCAAAAACAGATCAATTCCAACCGGTGAAATGCAGACACATGTGGTCTTGCATTTTTTTTTTTTTTTTTTTTTTTTTTTTTTTTTTGTGCCGGAACTCAGTTCGACATTTTCCCTTGATAACCGCATCAACATGGACTAACACCTAGCTGTAAATTTTACTGTCGAGGTTTCCACCTTTTTTCCAGATACTCTTGTGGATAATACCACGTCAATCCAACCAGTTACGAAGCATGATCTTTTCTTTAGTCATACTGCATATTGCGACGCTCCCGAAGGGCTTACGGGAGCAGACCAACCCCCTTTTCGGCCTGTGTTGTGTAAATAAATCCAATTTTCATCACATGAGACAATCCGGTCCAGAATTTTCTTCTTGCGTTGATATTCGAGCAGATTAGTTCAGGCGAGCGCGAGAGACTGCGTATTGGAAATTTTAAACATATATTCTTCTTAAACATTTTTAGTCTAATTAGGAGTTAGACCACATGTTCTCGAAACGTTTATGTGTCTGCAAATGAAAACAAACCCTGCTTGAACGTAATTTAAAATCTGAAAGCTTTCAGCTTTTAGTCCAAAGCAGCAATTTGCCCAGAAGGACTAATAATTTCGTTTTGCTATTTTGCATTGATTCACTACAAGCGTTGTTACACTTTTCAAATTGCTTCCACCAATTATTATCGCCCTGTGTTATATTTAAAGGAATTAAATAATGAAGAATCTGCATAAATATATGTATGTTTCTCGCATTGTGATAAAACAACGGTACCTAGAGCCATAAAAATTTGAATAACGTAATACTCGTGCGAATATGGGTATCTAGATGTCCAAATTTGAAATTTGGAATTTGTTTTATGATCAATTTCATATTTTGCAAAACTTAAACGAATTTTTGATTAACAAACTCAAGGATTTCAAAACGAGCAATAGCAACGTTGTACCGAAAAAAAAAATTATCGCGCGAGACAGTGTACCGAAAATTCTAAAGATATGCTCAATTTAAAGTTATTTTCAGATACTGCTTTTCAACTGAATTTAATGGTTTAAGTGTGAAAAACATGTTATTTAATAAATAAAAATAACACACAAAATGTAAAAAAACGCCTCTTTGGACGTAATTTAAAATCTAAAACCTTTCTGAGGTTTTTTTTTTTTTTTTTTTTTTTTTTTTTTTTTTTTTTTTACATAAGACAACTGTTTTACTGATCTGAGTTTCATCACGGTTTTATTATGACTTAGAGATAAAAAAACGGAAATTAAATTTAGAATATTTGTATATTAGAGTTTGGAGCAAATTTATTAAAAGATAAAGGGAAAGATTACTTATGTTTAGAGGTGTTGTAGAGTAAATTCTTGAAAAAAATACGGAAAGTAAAAACAATTGCAAAACGTAAAAATTTTTACAATTTAAGGGAAAAAATAAGCAACTATTAAAAACAACTATAAAAAACTATGGGATATATGGCAAACTATGGGACTATGGCAAATTTATTAAAAGATAAAGGGAAAGATTACTTATGTTTAGAGGTGTTGTAGAGTAAATTCTTGAAAAAAATACGGAAAGTAAAAACAATTGCAAAACGTAAAAATTTTTACAATTTAAGGGAAAAAATAAGCAACTATTAAAAACAACTATAAAAAACTCTGGGATATAAATATAAAAAATCATCATTTGATGCTGCAAATAATATATAAGTTATCAATGCATACATAGTTTTAATATGTGTGAATCAAAAAGTGCATAAACTGTTAAATGTTACATGAAATATATTACAATTTATGCACTGCATGTTTTTATAGCTTATTATAAACTTTGTATATGGACTGGTTTCCAAAAAAGCGAAAATTAGTTTCTATTTTATACATTTTAACTCTTTGATAAAGTTTTCGAAGCATAATTCCCTAATATTTATGTAGATATCATTTATTCATTTACCATGCTTTAGTTATGCTTATCAAAAGTGGAAAATATTTGTTCATTCATATGTTTTTAAATGCGTGACAATTTTAAATGCCTTTAAACAATAACCCATGATAAAAGAACTTTAATTTTTGAATGATTAAGCAATTTAAAAATCCTGTAAAACCCCGAATAATGTTTAAATTCTAAGAGAGAAAAAAACCTAATAAAAACATATTAGACACTCTAAGGTCCAAATACATTTCTTTATTGATTCTTAATTGTTTAACCGATTACAATTTTTATTGCCAATTGCAATGAAAACTTCCAGAAACTGTAAGCTCATTTCACTATTTCTACTCCAAAGAATTCAATCCAAACAGCGATCTGTTGACGTTATTATTATTTAGAGTCCATAAAACACCTTGCAAAAAATAAAGAAAGAAAGAAAGAGAATAACGAAAGAAAGATGAATGTAAAAAAAAAAGTGCAGAATGAGAAGTGAAAAAGCCAACATATCTTAAAAATGATTTCCAAACGAATGAATTTCGAACCACTGCTCAATACATCATCGGCCGAGACTTTCGAACATTCGACGCGTCTAGGATCCTCTTTCAGCCTGCGGCTCAGGGCTTTCAGCGCCAGAGGGCTCAGGGAAGTTAAAGAGCATGTATATTTCAAAACGAAGAAATAAAAAATCCGCTCAAAACCGTTAATGCACTTACTATGTAAATAGCGCTGGAATGAGAATTGGGAAAATATCGTTTCAGTTCCGAAATCTATTTAACGCATGGGGCTAATTCATCTTTTTTAGCCTCCCCTCCCCCTCAAATGGGAAATGGCTTTAAGGACGGATCGGAAAAAATAAATAAGCAAAAAAGAGCGTTTCGTGTGTATGATTTACGTTCTGTTTTTTTGGGGTTGTTGTAATCAGAGTAAGTGAATGCTGTCTCAACCGATACGTTATGTCAGCTCATTTCGCTGAGAAATATGGGTATAATCAAAGATTTCAAACATACTATTACAAATTTACAAATACAGATTTCTGGAAGAAAGAGAAGTATGATGTCTTATTATAATATTCATAGTGCTTTTTTTTAACTGAACAAGGAATTACCTGTAGTTGATTGGATATGCTCATTGTTACACCTCAAGAACATCTTATAGCAAGGGTTCCCGGAATTTAAAACATTGAGACCCACTGCATCCTCGGCGCGTTGAACATTTTCAGAGATGAACAGCACAGATTCTTTCGGAAAGAGGTTTTTGGGGGTCAAAGTGAATTTTTGTGAAGAAAATGAGTTTATTTTCAAACACAACTTCACAAAAAACATTTCTAATAGAGCCTATTAAGAGTGCGCTTGTTTTCGATTGCTGCTACTGATGGCATCAGTTAAGAGTTATTTTCAGATGAAAGGAGTTAGGCAATTGCAGCTTGTTTCGATACATGGATTTTAATTCTTACCAACGCAGAAAACCCAACTTCACAAATGCATTAAGATGTATACTAAGTAATATCTTCAGAGGTTTAGAACAAAGAATTCAATAAGGTTTTGGAAAGATAACCAAAATTGTGTGAATTTACTGGAATTAAAATCCAGTTTTAGTAATGTTATAAGGTATTTTTCACACTTCACTAGCGTACCTTCGTGGTGTAACGGTAGCAAGCTGGGCCGGTATTCCAGAGGTCCGTGGTTCGATTCCCGGCGAAGGCGTTGTTAATTTTTCATCTTCTCTGCTTCCAAAAATCCTAATGACTCTACAATGTATTTTCCAATACGTCCATAAGTTCTTATTCAGATTATAAGGTATTTCTCTCCCCTTCTTAACGTGCCTTCGTAGTGTACTGGTTTGCACGCTGGACGCGAATCCCAGAGGTCCGTGGTTCGATTCCCGGAGAAGGCGTTGCTCAGTTTTCACGTTTCCTGTTTCCAAAAAATCCTGATAGATCTGCAAGTGGCGCCTGAACTAAAAGGGTGGTGGATGATGATTCTCCACACCCAGGATTTGGCGATTGTGTCCCCTAAAGCCCCAGTCGCCCTTTTAAAAAGGGGGAGTATATAAGGTATTTCCCCCACCTTCTTACCGTGCTTTCGTGGTGTAGTGGTCTTCACAATGGGCGCGTATTCCAGAGGTCCACGGTTCGATTCTCGGCGAAGGCTTTACTCATTTTTCAAGTCTCCTGCTTCCAAAGAATCCTAAGAACTCTACAAGCTTTCGACAATGTGCCAGTAATATTCTAGTTGCCCTGGAAGAGATGCGCAGACCAGTTCTTCTCTTGGTACATTTCATTTCTTCAGAAAAGGAAAAATTAAAATTGTCTTTTAAATCATTCAAATGTTTAGGGATATTGTAATTATGCTATCAGAAACATTCACTGTATTTCTGTTATAAACGTCTGAAATTCTTCAAAAGTCTTATATTTAAGTACATTTGAAGTCTTCGGTATTGATTTTCCATAAAAGAAGATTTTGATGAATCCTTGAATTTTGTCATACACTGCAAATATATCTGTACCTCCTATGCTTTGTAAGTATAAATTTAATCCATTAAGTTTGATGAATATATCTGATAAGTAAGTGAATTTCAAAACAAATTTATATCGTGCAACAATTTTTCTTATTCGTTTCTCTAGTTCAAAAACAGTGACTTTTTCACGGAGTTCCACAAAAAGATTAGTACTTTCCCTTTTGATTTTCTGCCCATTGGGACATCTCATCAATTCTACGAACTATTGTGTTGTTTCACAGTTGTATTGAGTCTTTAAGCTCTTTTCGCCAACATAACTTCACCTGCATCCGTCGAGAAATTTCCAGTACCTTTGACGTGTCGAAATTGCTGGAAGGCATACACAGTTACAGTTACATAAGGATCGGACCAGTTACACAGGAATCGGACCAAAATGTCGCCAATTAGTCACCAAGCTTAGAGAATTTTGATGTATTTCAATATTAAATGGACTTACCCCTGTAACCCTATTTTTTCAGCTGTTCTTAATGTTCTGGGCCTTTTCATACTATTCACAGTATAAGAAATACTACAATTTACGCGTAATTTCACAAACATTATTTACATATATAAAAAATCCATAACCACATGTACTAAGAATAGTGCTAATTTTAAGTTCAATATTAAGTAAAGTGTAACGATTAATTTTAGTTTTAAGAGAAAACTATCCATTTCTAAAGAACACATCAGCACAGTTACCTATTTTTCAAGGAGGAAAGATCTTCATTACGAAGAGTATTTTTTTTTCTCTTTGAAGACAAAGAACTAGTCTTCCTCGAAATAAACAAGTTGGCTATAAAAACCTTCGTAATAAGAATGATTTTTTTAAATTTTAATTAAACCAATTTTTAAAGGTAGAAGTGCATTTTCTTGTGTCAGACTTACTCAGTTTCTTATGAGGCATCACACTTTCTGTTTCTCTAATGGAATTCTTTCAAAAATAGTCTTCATTCATCCAAACTGTTCTGCAGTAAACACTTTAATTATAACTACCCTGTATTTTCGGCATGATCTTTTAATCAAGCAACGAGTAAAATATTCAAGTAGACGGAAATGTGTGTGTGTGATTATGGCAAAGCCTCGAGGACTATCTGCCTAAGGGAAGGAATGCCTTCGTGGAGGACATCGAACTACCAGTGTTCAGCGACTTTACCGCTCGGCCGGTGGTGGACCAGACGGAAATGAATGAGTATGCAAATTTGATATGATTGGTATCAATGAATTGAGAACTGGAAATGAAACATAATTCCTTCATGAAAATTTGCAAGTTCATATATCTGTGCACGTAAAACAAATTTACATAGAAGACAAATTTATCCAAATCGTAACACTGAATAATTGCTTATATTTTGCATCATCGAAAAGAAATTGTTATATGTTTTTTATTGTGTGTGCGGTTGTTGTTGGTAGTGGTGGTAATGGCTTTGCTTTTATAATTGCCACTTCGTACTTCATAAATTTAATTCGGTGATGACCACTCAGATGATGGAATTCTTCCCTTTTTTCTTAAATTCTTCTGATAAAACGTCTTTAATTGAATATTTCAGTACTGAAATTGAGAGTTAAGGAAACAAGAAAGGGTTAATGCCATTATTGTTTTTTATTGCGTTCTGGTTTACTGGCTATCGAACAGGAGATTTTAAAAATATTTGAAATTTTAAGTAACTGCGAGAGTTGATTTAAAGTTTAGAAGAAGTACGCAAAAAATATGCATTAAAATTCAGAATTTCCTAGTAATTTAAAATTTTCTTTCATACTGGAGCTGTCAGAAACATTTTTGAAAGCCAATTTAATATATGTACATGCATTATCTAACGTTGTTCAGACCAGCAAATTTAATTATAAGCGAACGCGTCCGAGGCAATATAATAACTGTAAAAATTATTACAGAATAATATATTGCGAAGTGCTCCCTCCTTTAACGGTTACAGCTTTTGTCTTTTAACAATTTGATTACCGGGAGGGAAGAAAAAAACAAAAAAAAAAGCTAAAGCTCTTAAACGGACACTAAAATGTATTTTCGTTCTTTACTCTTTTTCCTCCGCTCTATCCATTCCTAGCGGTTACGATACAAATCGGATAAACCGGAAGTGTCTTTCTTTTCGTAAACGTAACAGTTTCGTGCCAAAAATGTTTAAGGCAACGCTTGAGAAATGAATGGTTGTGATTGGCTCATTCTACGCTCAAATTATGGAACTAGCTTTTATTTTTGCCATCTATACTCGTTGAAGAAAGATTTGTGTTTCAGATAAACAAATATATATTTCATTTGCAATAGAATGATAAAGTTCTAAATTTTATACAGGAAATATTTACTCTTCCACTAGATGTTAGGCATAAAACAAAGAGTTTCATTTGCTGTTTATTCGACTTGCAATAGAATATGTGATATTGTTGGAAGGAAACTTTAATTAACTTCATTCGTTGATATATATTTATACCTTTAGATTTTATTTACACTTCACGCTTTGCTTTGGAGCTGAATGGCTTTAACATTACTTTGATGTATTCATCTGAGAACGCCTCATGGATTATTTTCTGATTCAGAGACAACAACAGAATGTTTTGCAAAATGAATTGTGTACTTTTGTTTAAATAACATAAATTTAAACAGAGCGAAGCACATTTTAAGTATTAAATGGGTATTTACTTGAATCTTATGCGAAGATAAACAAATTTAATCAACCATTTAAACATTACGATTACGAGTTCCGTTCACAATAACTTTGCTGTTTAGGAAATATGTTTTGCAACAATTTGTTTCGCAATTTCCCATGTTTGTCGACTTCTAAAATTTATTCGAAATCTTGATTTTTCTGAACTTTCTTGCGCACAATAAGTTCCTTAAAATAACGAATTATCTCTTTTCATGCTTGCAATTTCAAATTTATTTTAACATAATCTTCATAAGGCTTAACCATTATGACTACATGAGATGCACAATATTGTGTTTCGTAAGATCAATTTCGAGCAAAATAATTGATAAAATTGGAAATCGAATACAAAAATTATTCAATCTTCTCGTCACTTTTACTTCCTTGTACGAAGTAAAGAAAGTATAATAATCACGAAAACTTCTCGGTATCGTATTTCAACGAAAATATCCATTTCGACCGCTATCAAATGCAATTTAACGATGTTTTTGCGTCACATCTGTACAAAGGGACAAAATAAAGGATTGCGTTTCCCCAAACGAATTATTAAATTGATTTAAAATGTCTTCAGAAGAGATTTTTCTTTCTTGGCGTCTGTACGTATCTCGCATAATTAAAATGTTGTATATAGGACTGCTATAACAAGCAGTTGTGCTCCTCCAGTTTCGGCTGCAATCGGCCGCGATATATATATATATATATATATATATATATATATATGCTTACTTATATATTACTTACATATGCATATATATATATATATATATATATATATATATGCTTACTCTGGTGCTCGACTCAATGAGCTCAGTTTTTTTTTATTCTTATATGTTGGTAAATTGTACATTTTTTGCTTTAAAAATGATTGAATTATGTTGTTGTTATCTTCCGGTTAAGGTTTTTATGCCTTTAGTTAATCTGCGTGCAATATCTGTAGACTTATCTATAATTTAAAAGTTATTTAATTGCGCCTAAGCCTATTTTCTTACCATAGCAACCATATTTTTGCTTTGCCGTGAAGTGGGTGCTGAATTAATTGAATGAGAAATATCTCTCTAATGAAATTCGAGGAAATTAGTTTAAATGAAATGCAGGAAAAAATGCGTGTAATTTAGTATTCCGTACAAGGAAGTCATGTGGTGTGTATATAGTCTTTTTTAAATTATCTAACTCCATTCAAGAATAGTTTGAAACGGATCTGAAATGAAAAGAATAATATCGATTTTCGTGAGATTACGTTCTTCATTACAATTAAACAGAGTGATACCCTTTACACTGTAGTACAGCTTCTTCTTAGACATTTTGTCCTGTATTTAAAACCGAAGTAAATTATAAAATATACAAAAGTAGCATATTATTTAGTGTCTGCATGAATAAATTATGAGATTGCTGTTTGCAGCTATCTCTACCATTACTGCATTCATTTTTAACACCGATGTATAAAAAAAATCACTCAAAATAATCTGGAAATTCAAAAAACTTTAATTTTTCCAATAGTATTAAAGAAGACAGCAGAATAGCAGAAAAGCAGATTTCCCATTGGAAGCATCAGCTATTAAATTGAATCAGACATTCTACAGTTAATTATGATTAAAGTAACGGACGCAGTTACAGAGATAATGGCATTTTTAATTTTCAGTAAAAATCAGCGACGCAAGACCTTGCATAAAAATATTTATAGCTTTCTTTAATTCTTAAAAGTGGTATAATTAAAGGATGAAAATATTTGAAATAATCATAAAATGCGTTTATTGCGTTTTTCTTGTTACACTGGCACAAATCAGATCTTCCAAATCAAGGTTACCTTTTGCAGAATGCCTTTCCGTCATAAACACAAGAGAACTTTTACACAAGTTGGTTGCTGCTTCAAAAGACAGATATCTTTATAAATATGCCCCGACATAAACTTGTGCTCATCTTTATGCAATACTTTATTTCATATTTATACTTAAAAAAAGCCTTCACGTGTCTCTTGTTTGTGGCAAGTTATCTCTGGAATCAAAACGGAAAACAGTCGTATAAAACATTTACAATAAAAATAGCGATTTTCTGTCCAAATGCCAAAATAAGTTTTGAAACACATTTAAATCGCCGTATGAAACGAAGTTTTCGGGGGGCTTGAGAGCAATAACAGGAAGGAAGTGTTCACCAACATAAAAGAAAACGAATTATAAAATTTTAAAAAGCAAAACTCATTCAAAAGCAGGTCAGATTCTTCGATTTGGAAACGCTAAACTTTTGTGTGCCAAAAAATTCTTCAGAAAGATTCATATTTATGTTAGACATTGTCAACATCTTACAAATAAATATTCGTTTACATAACAATGTGGAAGTAAGTTACAAAAGCCGAACAATAATTAAACAGAAAAGTAAAAATAAACTCGTCTACTGGAAAGCTGAGTCAAGTACCAGAGACGAGCTTAGAAATATAAAAACCTCTTCTTCGCTGAGCATTTCTTAGAAATGAAAGTGAAACCAATGGAGAAGGCAGCAAATAATGTCTCATTTCTTCTACAAATGAATATTTATGTTGAAACCACGAGGCGAGTGATTAATTCAACTGTCATTCTACCTTCCGTAGCATTTAATATTCGTACGCCCTTTGGATTTGAAACTGCAGAGAGAATTTTTCCCATTACTACCAAATGCGAAGAATTATGAGCTATGAAGGATTCAATATCCAAGAGCTAAGACAAAATGTTCTTAATAAATGCATTTGGATCTCAAAAATTGTTTTTGGACAGGTCGGGTCGCACTCGTTTCGTTGTTATGGATCCAGGTTTCTATCCTGATTGCATTAGCATTTCCTGCTGGAAATGTCTTAGTGTAATAAACATAAAAGATGGTGCGCGTTACTTGAAACAATTCTTTAAGTGATACCTTGTCTGAAATTCCGCTAAGGGAGATAATTCGATTAGGAAAGACAATGTTCTACCGAAAGTCATTTTAGCACATCTGTTTTTCAGTACTCCTACCAGGATTCAAGCTTTCAGATAAGGAAGCTTGTATTTCAAAGTTTCGTGTTAATTCATTAAAATTAATTGAAAAAACTGAGCGGATGTATTTCGAAAATTTAGGAACCTAACCAGTTCTATCCTTTATTTAACTTCTTTCCGTTAAAGTACAATATATACTTAAGAAGTTCTAGTAATGTCGAAAGAAAGATAAAGTAGTTGGTAAGAAGATCTACTAGCTGATTGGATTTCTTTCCCTACAATTGTTTTTGGGAAAATTATATGTGATACGGGTGGATGAAACAGCTGAACACTGGTAATTCATTCCAGACTGTTTCTGCCAAACGAACTATTTCCATTCGGTCTCAGTTTTCCGATAAGCAATCAATAATAATGATTTTTTTATAATTTTCGAAAGAGAGATTTACGTAAGTAAATGTTTATTGTATAAATTAATTGGTTCATTGCGGAATTTAGTAATGTTCCAAATGCATTCGAGAGATTCAGCAAAGGCCTGAACAGT
The DNA here is from genome assembly GCF_044657685.1 of Stegodyphus dumicola. NCBI lineage: Eukaryota > Metazoa > Arthropoda > Arachnida > Araneae > Eresidae > Stegodyphus > Stegodyphus dumicola. The sequence continues at coordinate 183,531,949 of NC_140768.1, forward strand.
AAAAGTATGTTTCTAAAAAATTAAATAAATATATTTGTAATATTTGTATTTATTTATAACAAATATTCTAATTTATGATTACCATACTTATAAACTATAAAAGTCTTGTCATAGCCACATAAGTCTTGTCCTATGTATGGCAGTATTCAGTTTCTCTACTGATTTATTTGGCGAAAATGCAACTTTTTTTCAAACACCTCCTGCCTTACAGCAATATGAAAATATCGACAGTAAAAAAGAAAGTGCTACTTAAAACATGTTATGTTATAACATTTTACAACATGTCATTAATCATATTATATTGCAGTGTTTCACCGAATATTAAGTACTTTTCCACAAACTATGTGACTTAAAATAACATTTACTCACATTTCAATCATAGCATATTTATAACCTTTATAATAAGGAACAAAGTATAACACCCACACTTCAAAATGCAGAAACACAAGATTATAATAATAAGAACAGACAAAAAATCTGAAAGGTTTCAGATTTTAAATTACGTCCAAGGGGGTGTTCTTTTAACGTTTTGTGTGTTACCTTTATTTATTGAATATCATGTTCTACGTACTCAAACCATAAAATTCAATTCAACAGCAATATCCAAATTAATTTTAAAATGAACATATCTTTATAATTTCCGATATAAACTCTCGCACGCTGGAGATAAAAATGTTTTTTCTTTCGTACAGTGTTGCCACTGCTCGCTTTGAAATCGTTTAGTTTTTTATCAAAACTTCGTTGAAGTGTTACAAAATATTAAATTCATAATAAGTAAGTTTTCGTATATATCATTGAGGGCGGCGGAAGAATACTGCAAAAGAAAATATAGAAATATTCGTGTTTACGGTAATACAAACATTCTTCACTAATCGATATAGCAATTTTATTATCAGATTTAACTCATTTATCATAATTAAATATCCTCTTATCATTTTTAACAACTTTGCTTGGGTCTAATGTCAAGATTTAAAACAAATTTGTGATATACCTAAAAATAAATATGTGTTGTTTTTCATAATATATGACCGCTTTTAATCTTTACAGCAAATGCAGAGCGGAAGAACACTCGAAAAAACTGTAGGAAGGTTTTAAAATGCATGGAAAATAGAATAAAATGTTCAAAATATTTTTTTAATAAAAAAAGTTAAGGGATCTCTCTTTTTTCATCTATATTTGTGATGCTGGCAACGGAAATAAGTAAAATAATAAAACCACCTTCTGATACTAAAAAGATACCAGATTCCTTCTTTTCATGTTCCCCCCTTTACCGTCTTTTACCGTCCAACTGATATAATTTTCAAAGCACAGTAGCGGAATGACATGACATCTCGGACCAGTATTAACTTTATAACATTATCAGCTGCAAACTATTATTGACACTGTCGTTGGATTTCTTCTCTTTGTCAATACGAAGTTATTTCCCACGAGGAAAAGTCAAAATTGACATTTCGAGCAAGAATCTGCTTGTACACTGCAAGGGAAAAGATCTTCCTTTCTGGCTGATATATTTTACTAATAAAATAATGGATTTTTATTAATATTTTCATCATTTATCTTGCAGAAAAAGAATTTTCATGCCTTGTGTTACAGTGTATCATTATTACGTTAATCTGAAAAATAAAAAGCATTTTAAAACCATACAAGCATATCAGAACGTAAAGAATAATTTTTAACTATCATAATAATCTTGATTACATGTGACTAAGAATAAAAGACGCCCAGACGGTATTGTGGTTAGGGGAGGGAGCCTACTGCGATACAGAAGAACCCGAGTTCGAATCGCGTGAAAGGCATGGATGTTAGTGTCTTTGCGGCGTGGGAGTACTCTAAATACATGGTGAGCCGAAAGTTTTCTAGAGAGGTTGTGGTAAGGAAAGAAGGGTGGGGGGAGGAGCTGAGAAAAATCTTCTTGCCACCTGTATGATGTTCAAGGCTCTTGCCAACGACAGACGCAATCCTTGCCACAATGAATTTCATGGTCGTGTCCTGATTTTTTTTTCCAGACAAGTGAGATAAGTCACAATACATACACAAAAATAAAATCATAGAGTTGCTTAAAAATGACAAATTTTAACACAAAATAAATATAAAAAGAGGATTTTTAGCAATTACTTTTTTATCTTTCATACTATGTACGTATCGTATTAATCTATGTTATTATTTTTAAAAATTCCTTACTTATGCTAATATGCCAATATAACTTGTATGTGAGGTTTTATTTTGAGTCACATTTGAAGAAGAATACTATGATAGCTAACATTCATCTTTTATTCTTTAGTGTATTTGATTAATACCGCGAAATTTGGACAAGCGTTTCACATGTTTTATATTAAGCATTTTTTATTAAAGATTGCGAAGAAGTAATAAAGAAAGAAAAATCGCTGCTTCTGAAATTAGGAAAATTCTGAATTCTAATCTAGTGTAAGGTTTTATTCAGTTAATTTAAATTTGTGTTTTATTTGGAAATACGACCTTATTGGTCCTTAAAATTATGAACCCGCTTGTAATAAATGATCAACTTTTTCAACTTAAAAATTCATCATTTTTAGCTGTTGCGTAATAGCTAGAACGTCCATTTGGAAAATTAGTTTTCATGATACCCGATAAAATCAAAATTAGTTTGACAGTTAAACAACGGTGCGCGAAAAACATTTAGTATAACATAAAAATACATTTATCGAATTTTGAAAACATTCCTGTGAAATACTGGACCATCATCGCAAACAATATATACGAAAAACTTCAAAGAGATTAGGGGGATAGAATAGAGACAATTAATTTTAAGACGTAGCCTAAGCAAACAGAGAAAAGTTAAATAAAATCAAGTAAAATTTAGAATACATTTTACTACATTTAAAAAAGTAGCCTTTATTCAAATTTTATGTTTTAGTACATAGTTGAGGGTTTCAAGTGGGGAATCCCGCGTATAAAGGGGACCCTATGTTTTCAATAAAAATAATGGAAAATTTGCTAGCGACTTGCAACTGCCTAAGAATCTCTTACGGAAAATTTGTTAGCTAACGATTGGGCATATATAGATTGAAAATAATACATGTGATTAACATTTAATTACATTCCAGTTCGTTATTCATAAAATACACATTCTCCGAGAACGAACAGAATTTCATAAAGTCTTTGTGAAGCACATAAAGTGGATCAAAAGTGTTTTTATTTAATTCGATCTCTCAAAATCATTACTTGCATATGCCATTGTTAGGCACAATATCCGAAATTTGGAGCTCTGTAAATCTTTTATGTACACATGAACACATTCCAGATTCTCCCGAGGTCAACATCTGGTATGGCGTAATGAGCTACATGAAGTCTGGCCTTCTTTTCTTCGTTGAAATTAATATTAGAAACAATATGTACTCGGTCATGCTACAGATCAGTTTGGTTCTCTCAAAGAGCAAATGGAAATGAAAAACACTGAGTTTAGATTATAAAGTATTTCTCCCACTTTCCTAGCGTACCTTCGTGGTGTAGTGGTTCTGCACGGATATTGTGCTTTTAGCCGGTATTCCAGAAGTCTGTGGTTCGATTCCCGGCGAAGGCGTTGCTAATTTTTAACTTACCCGCTTCCAAAAATACCTAATGTCTCTACAAGATAAAAGAAGATAATGGTTATGATAAAATAACCGATTAAAATGCAATTGCATAAAATATCTTAAACATATATCGAAAATAAAATTAAGAAAAACAGCTAAACAGTTCTGTAAGCTTTCAGATTTTACATTACGCCCAAAGCGGCGGTTTTTTTTTTTTTTTTTTTTTTTTTTTTTTTTAGCTTTTCATGAGTTACCTTTATTGATTAAATATCATGTTCTTCGCACTTAAACACATAAAATTTAATTCAACAGCAACATCACAAAATATTTATAAGAGCATATCAATTTCCGATACACAGTCTCGCGCGCTGAAAATAAAAAGGGTTTATTTTTCGTACAGTGTTGCCATTGCTCACTTTGAAATCGTTGAGTTTCTAAATTAAAAACTCATAAATGCTTTACAAAATATGAAATAGCTAATAAAACGAATTCCAAATTCAAATTTTTTTTTTCTACAGTGTTGCCACTCATCGCTTTAAAATCCTCGAGTTTCTTAACAAAAAACTTATAAATGCTTTACAAAATATGAAGTAGGCAATAAAACAAATTCCAAATTTCAAATTTGGGCTTTCAAATGCCCATATTCGAATGGAGACGTACGTTATTCAGAATTGGATGGTCCTAGCCACCGTTGTTTCGTCAAAATTCGAGAAACATCCATATATTTATGCAGATTCTTCATTATTTAATTTCTTTCATCATAGTATAGGGCTCTAATATTTGGTGGCAACAATTTAAAAAGTGATTCGCTGTTTATAGTGAATCAGCGCAAATTGCCAAAACGAAATTAATAGCCTTTCTGGACAAATAGCCCCTTTGGGCTAATAAATTTATTATCAAAAAGAGGGAGAGAAGAACATTATATGTTAAAAGAAGTTAATAACCTCCTTTCGGGTTGCGGTTAGTCAGTTCTGATTTTAAAGACGTTATGTGGGTTTAATTATCAAAGAAACAAAGTTAAACAGATTACAAAACAGGAAAATCTTATCACCATGATGCACAAGAAATATAAAATACCGGGTGGCCCGAAAGTCCTTTAACATTTGAAAATTCAATAATTCACTGAATGATGTAGGTATAGATGTTAAAAATTGACACACATGCTTGAAATGTCGTAGGGATTTAATGAAAGCAAAAAAAGTGTTTAAAACGGTCAACAGATGGCACTTCATATGACAACAAAAGCAATAATTAGCATAACAATTGATTCTTAGCAAATACTGTGTTCTTTATAACAAATGTGCAACATGTCGGCCATCATTCATTAGTAGTATCTGTAGTCAAGGGACAATGTTGTGAACAGCACTGTTCAGCATATCTATGCTATGGTGAGAAATTGTTGTCAGATGTTGTCTTTTATCATCCCTAATGATATCGGACGATCGCGATAGACATGCGATTTCAGGTAACCCCACAACCAATAATCATATGGATTGAGATCTGGGGATCTGAGAGGTCAAATAAGAAGTGGAGACTCAGTACGCGATCCTAACCAAACGATGCATGCGAAAGATCTTTCACAAGTGTAGCAATACGGGGTGGAGCGCCATCCTGCATAAAAAGTCATACTTTCCAACAGCTATTTATCAGCCAGACTAGGGACGTGCGATACTGTAACATATCATCGTATTTTGCACCCGTCACACTGACAGTATGAAGAACTGAACCAAGTATTTCCTTGAAGAAAAAGGGATCCAATCACGATTAATGTGATAAATCCACACCACACCGTGAAAAACACCTGGAGACAAAGATAGAAAAGTGACAAAGTCATGAAGGGACTGATTCCCTCTTTCACTACAGCTAATTTCATACACGATTCTTTTGCGGCGTCATTGACATTTTGCTGCCCAGCCCCATATGCTGGCCCTTCTTTTTTGCTTTCAATAAAACCAGATGTCATTTCCAGCATGTGTGTCAATTTTTACCGCTCTACCTACATTATTCTGTAAATTATTGAATTTTCAAATGTTAAACGGACTTTTGTACATTTTAGAGCGTACACTGGTATTTTAAACGTACTACATGTGTATAAGTCGCACATATAGCATTTATTATAAAATTTTCATTAAATCGTGTCTAAAGAATTGAAATATTTGAAATGTATTTACTTAAATGCAATATTCTAAAATCACCACTGGTTATGCACTTTTTTTTTCAACTTTATGAAAGTCTTATGAGGGTAATAACTTTTTGTAGAATGTCCCTAGTTTATTTCGCTATTAAGACAAACTAAAAGCTACCTTGAATTTATTATTACACGTAATAGTACTGTCCTTTAATTAAACTCACTCATCAATATTAAAATTAAATAAGTATTACCTTGCCAGTGCGGTTTAATTTACATTGGCCAAACTAAGAGAGCCTTAAAATTTCGCGTCAAAGAACATGAGGCATATGTTAGAAAAAAGGAAACACAGAAGTCTTCTGTTGCTCAACATTGTTGGTCCGAAAATCACACTTTCAATTTTTCTGCTGCCAAAATTATTCAAAAAACATCTTCCATTGGAGAACTGGATTTTCTAGAGGCATTTCACATTCATAAAAATCTTTCTGTTCTAGTTAACGATCCTAATTCCAATCCAAATTTGCCTTCGGCTTTTAGAGAAATTATGTTTTAGTTCTGGTTTCGCCAACAGATGGCGCCACTTGCTTATTCTTGTCCAGGCTTTCTTATCTTATCTAAACATTATTTCCCATCTTGTTCATTTGCGGTTTTGCAGCTGAAGATGATGGTTCGGTAAAACCATCGAAACTAGTCCTGTGAAAATTTTGTAAATTAACGCTGATTTTTGTTGTTTGACTTCTGAATTAGTATTTATTCGGCGTGTTATTGTGTCTTAATTATAGAAGCCCCAAACAGGCTTACATTTTGCTTTCTTTTTTGCACGTGGTATGGCCGCCATTTTGTGATTGTAGGAGTTTCGGTGAGTACATTTTTGCAATTTTCAAGTTATGTTTATGTTTTGTACATTTGGATATTGTGCTTTGCTTGTCTGATTTCATGCATTTTGCTTACAAACATTTTGTTTTCTATTCATTTCAGTGAGGGATTTTTCTGCTATTTTGTGTGTACTTTATTATTGCTCAGTTAATTTAGTTTGATTTTCTGCATTGTTTATCATGCCTTCATCCGTTAATCGTTTCACTAAATTACGCCTGAAACGGCAAAAATTCCTGAATCATCTTGACTTTTTACTTAAATGTAAATGTAAAAAATTGATCCCCAATTTTATTCAAATCAAATCTAATCAAAAACCTTCGAGTCGCGTTTCAAGAATTCTGTTAAGTTGCAAACTTGCCTTACTTCGGTCCGTGATAAGGGATACACGTCAACAATTGTCCAAAATTGAACATGAACTCTATAAGCTTCATCTGGAACTCGCTAAAACATATCCAAAATTCACCGCCCTTGAACAAAAGTCTTGGTCTAGAACGGAGAATGCAGTTAACCGTCATAAAAACAGCCTTGCAGTTAAATTCGAAAAACTTCTTTTACAGTCTTCCAGTTCAAGTAGTTCAAAAAATCTTCCCATTGTAAACATCAAGCCAATAGTTAATATTTCTAATGTTAGTCTTTCAGAAGAACAAGAGAGAATTCTAAAATATAATTTTAACTTCTCACAAACCTGTAAACCCTCGATTCCAAAGATTTTGGCTCCTATCGAAAAAGCTTTCAAGTTCAGTAAAGTTTCAGATTCACAGAAAGAAATGATTAGGCATCTTATCGCTCATAATGTGAAATTCAATAATAAACCTTTGAAACCAAATCTAACTGCGAGAGAAAGAGCTACAATGCGCGAGATTCATTCTAACCCGGATATTGTCATTTCAAAGGCCGACAAAGGTGGCCAGATAGTCGTCATGGATAAGAACACTTACATCGATGGTGTCACTAAACTCTTAAACGAAGGACCATATAATCCGATCCCTAAAGATCCTTCACCTTCGGACTTATCCAAAATAAAAGCTGCGATCAAATCTTCGCAAATCATTTCAAGCAACTTAAAACATTCGCTTATCCCATCTGTTGCGAATTGTGCCAGATTATATGCTCTTCCCAAAATTCATAAAAGTGGTATTCCTTTCCGCCCTATTGTATCAAATTTAGGTACTGCCTCGTATCCATTAGCTAAATATTTAGTTTCTAGATTTTCCAATCTATTAGACAATAACATTTACACCATAAAAAATTCAATAGAGTTTGTAAAAAAGGTTAAAAACATTTCTCCTCGTAATTTACTCATGGTTTCTTTTGATGTAAAATCATTATTCACCAATGTCCCAGTGGAGGGTGCATTAAGATGTCTAGAAACCAGACTTCGCGAATTTCATTTCTCTTGCATCGAAATTGATGAGCTAATTTCTCTCACTCAACTCTGTTTGAAACAAACACATTTTGTTTTCCAAAATAAATATTACAAGCAAACTGAGGGATTAGCCATGGGAAGCCCCCTCAGTCCCATCCTGGCTGATATCTACATGCATTATTATGAATCAAAATTGTTTGAAACTTTAAACTTCCCGGCATGGTTTCGCTACGTAGACGATACTTTTACCCTGTTTGAAGGTAATAAAGATGATTTAAATAGAGTTCTTTCAACAATGAATTCTATTGATCCTGCTATTCAGTTCACTTTTGAACTTGAGACTCGCAATTCTCTTCCGTTTCTCGACATTCTGGTCACACGTAACACATCCAACTTCAGTACTACAGTTTACCGTAAACCTTCATCGGTTTGCCTTCCACCACACTTTAAATCATGTCATCCGACTAAACAAAAGTTAGCTTCATTTTATTCCTATGTTTTCCGTGCTCTTCAAGTTTGCTCCTCCAAACTAGCCCTTGACGAAGAACTAAATTATTTAAAAGCAATAGCTATTGACAGGGGCTTTTCACCCAACATTATTAATCAAGCAGTTAAAAAATTCTCATCTCAACACACTAAAAGCCACACTCTTATTTTAGGAGATTATAAAAATTCTGTTGTCATTCCCTTCTTTCCATCAATTAGCTATAAAGTTGCACATATTTTGCAGAAATTTAACTTTCAGGTTGTTTACTCTCCCATCAATAAAATTCCAACTTCTATACTCAAGGACCCCATTCCGGATATGAATTCCTGGGGTATTTATAGGATTCCTTGCCAGTGCGGTTTAATTTACATTGGCCAAACTAAGAGAGCCTTAAAATTTCGCGTCAAAGAACATGAGGCATATGTTAGAAAAAAGGAAACACAGAAGTCTTCTGTTGCTCAACATTGTTGGTCCGAAAATCACACTTTCAATTTTTCTGCTGCCAAAATTATTCAAAAAACATCTTCCATTGGAGAACTGGATTTTCTAGAGGCATTTCACATTCATAAAAATCTTTCTGTTCTAGTTAACGATCCTAATTCCAATCCAAATTTGCCTTCGGCTTTTAGAGAAATTATGTTTTAGTTCTGGTTTCGCCAACAGATGGCGCCACTTGCTTATTCTTGTCCAGGCTTTCTTATCTTATCTAAACATTATTTCCCATCTTGTTCATTTGCGGTTTTGCAGCTGAAGATGATGGTTCGGTAAAACCATCGAAACTAGTCCTGTGAAAATTTTGTAAATTAACGCTGATTTTTGTTGTTTGACTTCTGAATAAGTATTACCGACTTAGAATCCACTAAGTGTATAAATATGATAATGTCGTAAGCGGAATGCTGTGAGTTTAAATTATCTTTTTAAACTATTTTTCCTAATGTAATTAACTAAGCTGAGTTAACATTTAATAAATTAATTCTTCAATAATTATTAAATATAATTAACATTTTTTATAACTTGAAATGAGTGTCAATTGTGATATTTTAAGAGCAACTTCTATTTAAATTCAAAGGAATATTTTTCTCCTTGGTGTAGAGTTGGCTTAGTTTAGTTGATTACGGCAAATCACACGAGTGATATTTGCCTATGGGAAGGGATGCCTTCGTAGAGAACTTTCTAAAGGAAACTGGCTCGTATACACATTACACATGGGGAAAACCAAGAAAATGCCCATGCAGCCATCCCTTTCAGCTGGAATCGAACTGCTAGTGTTCAACGATTTTACCGTCCGGCCGTCCTTGATGGCACTCCTAGATGTAGAAGTATTCATATGATTCCCTCAAAATATATAAGGCTTTCTTATGAAGTTAATCTAAAATTACACTTTGCCTAAATTTATACTTAAATAACATGTATTCATTCTGTTTTGCCCTTATCACATTGTTACAATAAAAAAGAATAGGTAATGTTATTGAAAACAAAAATATTTTCTTTATTTTGCAACCTTATGTGTTTTAAGCGTTAAATAAAAATTAACCGAATCAGTGCCTGAATTCCCTGTTAATTCCCTGTGCAACCATTCCCAAAATCGAACAGACACTCATCCCTCTCCACTCATTTGCCTCTCTTTCTCGGATATGAGGAACCGAACCGGAACGAACGGTGACGCACTCATTCAATTCGCGGAGAATTGATCGCGTCCTGATCGGAGCGCATCCACCGATCAGAGCTCGGTTGTCTCCGGAGCACTTCGATTCGTCGGGAGTCCTCGACATTTTCCGGTTCGATTTCGAGGGGAACAAACACGTTTTCCGATACATTTTATCGGGAGATTAGCTTAAAATGTAAAGTGTGCCTTGGGACAACGTGTCTCAGAGAAGTAAGGGTGGTACATCTGAAGTGGTGGAAAGGGAGGGTTGCTTTGTTCAGCAAGAGAGGAAGGACGCATCGGATGGATGGTTTAGAGTGTGACAGACAGAAACGGAATGCTGCCAATAAGTGGAAAATAATGCTTTTTGCATGGGGTTAAATGCTTCACTTTGAATGTTCCTCGCGTATTTTAATAGGTTATCGTTAAAAATTTTATCAGAAGATAATAGTATTTTGCATTAGAAAGCTGCTATTTTTAAGAATCTCAGTGACAGGAAAGTTAAATCATTCACGCATTTAGAAAATTCGAAAAAGTGTAGAAATTTTACTTACTTAACCGACGTATATATGAGTACATATAAATAAGCTGTAAAAGATGTCATTTTAATTTTTCAATTCATCAGAAGTTCTGTACTGTTATCCAACATTTCCAAGGAAGTATTCCGCCAGTTTTTAATGACAAGGATATCCATATTTATTAAAAATATATTAATCAGAACTATGAGCACCTTATAATTTTTTGGTCGGACAGCTCTAAATTTTGTGCGAACGGCGTCTGCAGTTACATGGTTTTTTCTCCGGCAAAACTTCAGCTGAGCTCCGAGTTAAGATTAGAGCCTAGTTTCAAATTCAGGATTGTGTAAAATTTACATAACTCTCTAGTCTGAGCGAGTATCATGAGAAAACAAAATATTTAGGGAAAAGAATAACATTCCACTAACTAATTGTTAGTGGAATCATAAATGTCACAAAATCATGAGAAAAGATGATTATCAGTGTCACAATACTATTGAAAATTTGACTAAGATTATGAATTTTATTATGTGCATTGTAACTTATGATGTTATTTAAAATCAACCTTTCAATATTAGACGATTTTGAACAGCGTCTAATATTGAAAACATAATTTAAGATCTGGAATAGGTCTTATAGAAAGACAAAACAGTCTGTTTAAAACAAAATACCTAAATTTGCCCATTTTTTCTTTGCCAGTTTAAGGCTCTTAAGCTCTCTTTCTAGGAAAAAAGTAGAGAAATTTAATACTTTGAAAAGGAAAAAGAACATTAATCCAAACAAAAAAAAATCTTAAAGGTTTTAGATTTTAAATTACGTCCAAAGGGGCGTTTTTTTAACATTTTGTATGTTATTTATTAAATATGTTCTTCGCACTTAAACCGTAAAACTTAGTTCAACATAAATATCGCAAAATAATGAAAATGAACATATCTTTGGAATTTCCGATACACAGTCTCGCGAGCTGGTGATAAAAATGTTTTTTTCCCGTACAGCGTTGCCATTGCTCGATTTGAAATCGTTGAGTTTTTTAATCAAAACCTCATAAATTCTTTATAAAATACGAAATAGGTAATAAAACAAATTCCAAATTTGGGCTTCCAGATGTCCATATTCGGAGAAAGATTACGTTATTCAAAATTCGATGGCTCTAGGTACCGTTGTTATATCACCAATGTGAGAAACATACCTACACTTAATTATTTCATTCTTAAATAACATTACACAATATTATTTAAGAATGACTCACGTCATCAAAGAAAATTGTGCTGCTACCGTGTTGATTTCTACATTATGTATTTCTAATTGTGTAATAATTTATCTGTTCTTCTAAAAAATTCGATGTATTTATTAAAAAGCTATTCAAAGATAATAAAGTAGGAAGTAATTCTCAAAGCTTAATGTTTTCCACATAAATAAAATGAAATATTAATTTTGCTAACCAAATATTAAAATGGAGTAAAATTTCCCTCCAAAATAAAATGCGTCAGATAAAATAAAATGGAAATGTAATTTATACTCACAAACCATAATTCAAATATATGATATGTATTTTGGAGTGTTTTTATGGTGCTTCAGGATTTAATTCGTTTGCTGTTTGTTAAAAGCCCTTTTAGCGTGATGGGCAAACTCTTCCATCAGAACACATATGCATTACTGAAGCCTACTTGACCTGTTAATATCACTTCTTTTTTATTTACAGTACCTATAGCCTTCTGACTCAAACTAGATTTCGAGGATCAACAGACAAGTTCGGGTTTTTCAGCTTTTTAATGAAAGAAGTTTATTCTAGCGTCCTTTACGACTGTTAAATCAGTACTGATATCTTCAAAACGCCTCCATTTTTATTAGTTGAGTATGCAGCGTAACATAGAACGTTATATCACATAGCAGTGATTTCCAACCTTTTCCAAATGATGACATATTTAGCTTGCAGTTCTGTATAAGCCTTTTACTTTAAGATTCTGGTCTGTTCTGGTAGTTCTGTATGAGCCTTTCCCAATGAGATTCTGCTGTTCTGTATGAGCCTTTCACTCTGAGATTCTGGTCTGTACTTAATGGCAAATGGAGCTATTATAATTGTCTTTACCAGTAAATATTTCTACTAACAGCTAAAATTGTAAATTAATACGAAATTTTTCCAGCCACAAACTGTGATCGAAATTAAACTATGGAACGCACACACACACATAAAAAGTGTCTAAGCGTATGCAACTAGGCTTTAAACCTAAGCATAGAATCTTTATATAAGCAACTAGACTTCAAAGTATGTCCCGATATACCGTATTGAGAAGAACTATCGATTTTAGTGCACTGTAATGCTTCAGGTTATTCATTAAATAATACTAAGTGGTTCGTGTGAGTTTTCCTGATTCTGCTCCATGCAGTCATAGAGTCACATTGGAGAAGAAATATGTTCAACGATAAAAAAAAAAAAAAATCTTGTTTACTACATATGCATCAACGGGAAACAGCAAATTCTACCGAAAAAATGGTTTGTGAGAGATTTTTGTGTTCTTTTCCAGGTATTTTGCATTCTTGGAAATATGAGCAGGGTAATTAAATCATGCACAGAATTTTAAATGGATAACTTCCGAAAATATTTTAAGACGAGGAAAAGAGCATTAAAGCTCAGTTTTTCTGTAGAAAGTATTTTAGTTTATAGAGTCATTAGGACTTTTGATGCTGGAGACGAAAAATGCCTTCCACGGGATTCGAACCTCCCGAATACGCGCCGAGAATTTTTCCAATTACAGCACGAAGGCACGCGGAAAGGAGGGAGAAAATACCTTGTAAGTTGAATAATAATAAATTGTTGAGTGAAATATTATGCTTAGAGAGATATGAATATTTAAACAATAATCTTGTATATAATTGATATGGAGACAAAATAGTTCGAGAATTTTCCGTAGAGTAGTTTTAAAGCAATCACATTTCTCCCAGACTGTGGTGTTGTGCACCATTAGGTGGTGCTGTAATGTGACAATCTATGTAAATATAAACCTAGAAGTCTTTAATCAATTTACATGTGCCCAAGATTTACTGGCTTGAATTCTGAGTGGTTAGTACATTGCTTATTAATCCTTAGTATCAAGAATTATCAAATAATTCACTTATCCAATAACTCACATGCATGAGACTTGCGGAGACAAATTTCTTTTTCTTAATCTCACATTTATTTTATCAAAAACATTGTCTGGATTAAATATATAACACTGATCACATAGCACATAAAAAACATCAGAATACAATAACTTAGAAAACGTGAGAACCTAAAAATGGAACAAAACGTGAGAACCTAAAAATGGAACAGTAGACCGTTGCCGTAAAATGAAGATTAGAAAACAAATCACAATCTATTCGCATCCTTCATCTATGCCGTGGAAATTTTCTCATATTAATTACGTACAGTGCCCACATCACTTTACACACGTGCAAGATCTTTTTTTTTTTCTTTTACATTCTGTTTAGCACATAGAAATCACCACATGGAGATACACCGATGACAATGCACTTTCTTGATGCGAACACACATTAATAAGTTACTTGAAGATGTTTTAGAATTTTAGCACAAGATCTAGACAGATTAATTTTCAACCTAAACATTTTCATCTAATTTTTGCAATCTTTTAGCTACGGCTTCTTTTCCGTTCACAAGAACGACGACACTCCATGAGCAATATATGCAGGAATCGACGACGCTCCATAAGCGAGATGTGCAGGGGCAAAGCCCGCACATCATGCGACTTCGACATCCGCCAAGCGAGAGAAGGAAGGGAAAAAACCAGTTTGAGTTCCGCGATTACAATTAATGTTACGATGATGATGAACTGCATGGTGTGAGAAATTACCTTTCTCACACAAGACATTCACCAATAATTATTCAGTTGCTTCTTTAGAAAAGATGCAAGTAACACAATATATTTCTGTAGCAAACAATATGGGAAAAACGTAGAAGAGAGACAACTAAGAGCAAATCCTTTGAAATCTATCATAGTGAAGAAACCTAATATCACTAAATTGAGTTTATAAAAGGGTTATAAAAGGTTATAAAAGGAATGGAGAACTTTCATAATGGAGAACTGTCAATAAATTTGATTGTTGATTAGTACAATTTGTTAAGTTGATATATAAAACAATTAAATTGATTACTTGAAATCATAACATTATGTTTCAAACAAAGCTTTTATTAATCGATAAAATAATTAATTTCTTCGGGATTAATTCTGAGAAAACTTTCTAATTTGATTTTAAACTAATTTATTTCTTAAACGGAAATCAAAACCGTCTGATAATAACATCTTTGGCAGCAACTTCACATGGTAACTGAAGGCGGTGGCCGAACATCTGACTTTACAGTATTTATATAGAACTACTAATCACACTGTGAAGAACTGCCCGCATACACCTATTCCCCATGTAACTTCAAATTTACCTGGCCTCCTGATCTCTCGGGCCCATTAGTGATAGAATCTTAAGGAAGATACGATAGTATGCTGTTTAGAGCTTATCTGATAACTTAATTTAAAAATTATAATCAAAAACTTAAAATCATCATCACATTACTCGATAGTTTAGGTTTTGAATTACTATTATTCAGATTTTAGAGGGCTAATGTTATCCCTTCAGAGGGTTGTTATCGTTTTCAATCAAAGATTTTTGCCCGCTACAAATAAAATCCGAAGCTGCTTTTAATCGAACGACGTGTGAAATCCTTCATTTGCTTTCATTTTAATGCTTCATTTCATTTCATTCATTAAGAATATTTGGTTTGGTTTGGTTAATTACAGCGGATCCTTGACGGCTATCTGCCTAGGGTGAGGAATGCATTCGTGGAGGACTTTCTAAAGGAAACTGCCTCACGATACACATGGGACCATGAACCTCTGAAAAGGCCCATGCAGCTAGCCTGTTCGCGACTCAGACCGAACTACTAGTGTTCAGCGACTTAACCGCTCGGTCGCTGGTGGGCCTCATTAAGAAGATGAAAGTCTGTATGACAAGTTATACAAATAATTTTCCAGCTTCATTTATATTCAGTTATAGCCGAATCACATTGTTTTATATTTCTGCGTTTTATGCTGTAACAAGTTTGTAGTACGTTAATTTTCCGCAATCAATTTCACAAACTTTCGAATATTCTGAAAATTTTTGGCAGATGTCAAATATATTATAAATTTCCCGTTTTTCTTATTTTCTATAGTTTATACTTATACTTTTTGGGAGTTATTTCTTCGTAATTAAAAATTATTACATGTCGAAGTAACTTATGAAGATGCTATAGAAAAACTGATAATGCATTAAAAAAAGGAAATTTATATATATAAATATAATGTGCCAAAACATCGCTCATTTGCATCTAAATCTTGATTTCATACAACAACATTACAATAATATCAGACAAGAATTTGATTGGGATATGTTAAACTAGAAAGCCCGGCGGTCATACGAAATGACCGCTGTTCTAGCTATTGTAAATTGATTATAAACAGATGATTGCTAATGCAAATAAATGTTCACGTTCCCCCTGACACGCTCAGTTTGCGTTCAATTGTAAAACATTTCAAAAACAGATGATTGCTAATGCGAACAAATGTCCCCTGACACCCTCAATTTGCGTTCAGCTGAAAATTCAGTTTAGAATACAATGCCGGAATAAAATCGGGCAAAATTTTAAACTCTTTACGCGAAAGGATATTTAGCATAGGAGTTTGGGTAAACCTACCTGATGAGATGTACTACGCACAACTCGTTAGTTGGTTTCGTCTCTTTTAATTCCTTAACGTTTGCAAGTTTCCAGGTAATTCATATGTAAATATAGTTAAATGAATAATAAGCAACAATTGTATGAATTAAAAATATTTAAATGTTCTTAAATACCATGATAATTTAATTTATACAATGATAACTGCATGTGTGGTATAAATGTATATGGACTATTTGAATGTCGTGGCAACTGCCCCCCCCCATTGGCTAGTACAGTTACGCAAGCAATCACTAAACTATCGGCGACAAACAGACAATTAAGCCACATATATAAAAGATGTCAATTTGAAAACATTTATAATATAAAGCTTTATTAGTTCTGCGCGCTAGTTTTTATTTTCTTTGCTTCCTATTCAATATATATACACATTTTAATGTATTTGTAAATTCTCGGATGCGAAGTTATTAACGTATATATTTCGTCTCAATTCCTTCCGAAATTTTACAATTAATTCCGCAACAGGAAGCTAATTTTGCCATTTTTCCTGTCGTAAAACTTCTACCCTAATTCCGATCGCTAATTAAAATCTTCCTTAATCTATAATAATAAATAAAAATTAGCTTTATCTCTTAGCATTACACTCGAAAAACTTGTACTATTCATTGTTGCAAGAAGAAAACTCCGTGTCTCAATAATAGCATTAAATTTACTCGCTTCGAAAAGCATTTCCTCCAATTCTTTTTCATACTCATTTTTTTTTCTTTTACGGAATTCAGGGACATCAATATTACGCCATATTGATGCTGGTATTATATCAAACTACTCCATATCAGACTTTAATACGGGCCACTTGGTCGGTAAGCACTTCTCAACAAGAGGCAGTCCCATCTAAAGAGTCTTTTACGTCCATTTCCGTTGATGACCTCCAAGCATTTTTGCTCTTCATATTATTCTGGAGAACTGATCGAATTTTGAGAGGTAATTTCAGAAGAAATATTCCATTTAGTTTCCAGGCCCCAAAGATAGGAAGAAGAGGACGCTAAATGCATTAGCTTTCGATTCAAAGGCCCTTTTGTATGCTTTTTGTGTATGTGTTTATTTTTTTTTTGTTTCGTTATCATAAGCGCTCCTTTTATATCCACCTGTCTAATTCCTCAACAAAGAAAAAAAAACTGAAAATAAGCTTTTGGAGGTGTTTTCTAATTGTTATTTTTTACTTTTATTGTATTGGGAATATATTTTGGGAAACATTATTGCTTGTTAGATTGTCTGCTACTGGAAGAATTCAATAATTTGAAGCATTCAATATGATGCATCGAAATAAATATCTTCCATTGGTGAAACGTTTTGAAAATTAATTAGAGCACTTTTTGAATGATCGAAAATGATTTTTTAAATATGTAAATAATTATACAAAACCCAATTTCATTACTGCAAAGTAAAAAATTAAATCAAAACGAAATACAATTTTGAGTTTTAAGTGGGTCCTTTTTCTAAAAACTTTTTATTTAGTACGCGCGTATGATAAATTCCAGCACATGCAAATATTCAGATAATAAGCACAATGAGCTGGAATTATCTTGCAGTTCCAAAAATTTAAGGAGAAATGCATTTTAATCAAATAAATTGGAAAAGAAAACACGTAATGTAAAATTTAAAATTAATTATCAAATCAACCTTAGGCAGGCGTCGATTTTCAATAACACTATATCGATTTTGAAGGTGACCAGACACAAGCTCTGTTTCTCTAGCAGCAAAATATTGTGTTCACTCCTGAATAAAAGGAGTCGAGTTGTAATGCCACGGAACACTAGTAGTTAAATCTGAGTTGTATTAGTTGCATTGGCTTTTCGTGTTTTTCCCCATGTGTGGCGGGGATAAGAGCCATTTTTTCTTAGAAAGTCCTCCCCGAAGGCTGTCTTAGAAAGATATCTCTCGTGTGATTTGCCGTAATCAAGTAAACCAAACAAAACCTGAAGAAAAAGAACATGTGTCTGATCTTTCCCAAAGTCGATATATTTTGCTTTTTCAAAATGTACGACAGACTAATGTTGGATCTTGGTTTTCAGTCCAAAGGGGCAATTTGTCCAGAAAGAGTATTAATTTCGTATTGGCATTTTGCGTCGATTTATGATAAGCGTTGTTTCACGTTTCAAATTGTTACCACCCAATGTTATCGCCCTGCATTATATTTAAAGAAATTAAATAATGAAGAATCTGCATGAATGTATGTATGTATGTTTCTCGCATTGTGGTAAAACAATGATACCTAAAGTCATCCAAATTCGAATAGCGTAATATTCCATAGAATATGAGCATGTGAAAGCCCTAATTTGAATTTGAAATTTGCTTTATTATCGATTTCATATTTTGTAACACTTCAACGAATTTTTGATTAACAAACTAAACACTTTCAAAGCGAACAGTGGCAACACTATACTAAAAAAAAGAAAACATTTTTTATCTCCAGCGCGCGAGACTCTGTATCGGAAATTCTAAAGATACGCTCATTTTAAAATTATTTTGCGGTATCGCTGTTGAACCGAATTTTATGGTTTGAGTACGTAGAACGTGATATTTAATAAATAAAGGTAACACACAAAACGGTAAAAAAAGGCCTCTTTGAAAGTAATTTAAAATTTTTATATTTTTTGGCATAATTTTAAACTAACTTTTAATAATTAAGTCGTAATTATTTTTTATAAAAGAAACCTAGTTAAAACATCTTACTTCAGGTTATTAACAAGAACGATAGCTGGATTTGACATCACGACCACTTTTTCCCGCATTCTAGAAACAGATTCCAAAAGTCCCCGCCTACACTCTAACTCATTCTCTCTGCCCCTCTTTTCTATAAAACCTGGTTCGAATTCCGAATTCCATTCTGAGTGTGAAGAAAGTAAGGGACCTGTGTCGTTTTAAAAACTAGCAAACACGTTAAATTAATTATTTCATCTTCTGGCCATTTATGCATATTATGTATATTTCCTTTTCATACTTTTTTAATTTTACCTTTTTGTGCTTTCTTACTTCTTTAATTGTTTTAATAAAGACTACATTACGTTCAATATTTTTACAAAGTTTAAATTAAGTTATATGGTTAAAGGCGAAGGGGTCGGGGGAGGAACATTTTTCTGAAGTAAGAAAATACAACTCACTCTTACAATAATATCTAACGAGTTTGAAATTTATTTTAAACCTGTCGGAATAGCCACTTTCTTACTGAATTCTATACAGCGCTTTTACTGAAATGAATTTATTTCACTTAGATTCTATTTAAACTTATCCTACTAAAATCTTTTTTGGCATAATAATTCTTATTTCAGAAAAAGAAGAAACACCTTTGTATTTGTTAATTATTGTTAATTGATCGAAAGCTCATTTGTTCTCCTTGAGAAGTGTACTAATTTCCGGTCAATCATGATAATTACTTAGTTACTTGATAACATTTTCAATTTTAATTATACATTTTTAAAAGTTCCCATTTTCAGTTTTTCAAGACTCATTTTTGATGTTCCCATTTTAAAAATCTTCAAGATTCATTTTTAAATATGCTTATAAGTTACTTTATTTTAAAAAAATTCTAACTACCTTTATCAAAGGAGATAATGTACTTAATCTCCAATCGTAAATAAGTTATTATTTTATTACTTTGCAGCTTTTGAGCAAGCATTAGGCAATTTATTACGATTAATTAAACTATATGTGTATATATGTACGTATTGCATGTATGTATATATATGTTTGCCTGTGTGTGAGTGTATGATATCCTGCGCGCAATGAAATAATTGTACTCGACAAGTGAATTAAGAAGTTTCTAACAAAATTGTTTTTCAAAACAATTGCAATTTGTGTCAAATCTATTAAAACCGTTTTCTTTACATATCGCATGCGATAATATTTCAGAAATTGAGCATTTAGATGAAACGATTCTATTTTAAAGCTTTCCGAATATTATGTTAAATATTTTATATTTTGCATTGCGTTGTACCGTTAGTGTTAACATTCCGTTGTACGTTGAGCCTCATTATCAATTGTACGTTGTTTGTTGTACGTTGAGCAATTTATTACGATTAATTAAACTATATGTGTATATATGTACGTATTGCATGTATGTATATATATGTTTGCCTGTGTGTGAGTGTATGATATCCTGCGCGCAATGAAATAATTGTACTCGACAAGTGAATTAAGAAGTTCCTAACAAAATTGTTTTTCAAAACAATTGCAATTTGTGTCAAAACTATTAAAACCGTTTTCTTTACATATCGCATGCGATAATATTTCAGAATTTGAGCATTTAGATGAAACAATTCTATTTTAAAGCTTTCCGAATATTATGTTAAATATTTTATATTTTGCATTGCGTTGTACCGTTAGTGTTAACATTCCGTTGTACGTTGAGCCTCATTATCAATTGTACGTTGTTTGTTGTACGTTGAGCAATTTATTACGATTAATTAAACTATATGTGTATATATGTACGTATTGCATGTATGTATATATATGTTTGCCTGTGTGTGAGTGTATGATATCCTGCGCGCAATGAAATAATTGTACTCGACAAGTGAATTAAGAAGTTCCTAACAAAATTGTTTTTCAAAACAATTGCAATTTGTGTCAAAACTATTAAAACCGTTTTCTTTACATATCGCATGCGATAATATTTCAGAATTTGAGCATTTAGATGAAACGATTCTATTTTAAAGCTTTCCGAATATTATGTTAAATATTTTATATTTTGCATTGCGTTGTACCGTTAGTGTTAACATTCCGTTGTACGTTGAGCCTCATTATCGCAAAATATTTGATTAACTTAATTTTTTAATCGAACGTATCAGAAATTAATTTCATTATGTTTGTTTCTTCACCAGTCGAAGTCAGATATCAATAAATCATAGCACTTAGTCTCTTAATTATTTTTCTGTAAAAACCAATTCACCGGTGGCCTAGTGAACAATACCAGTACTAGTTGGCTAGTTCAGTTTTGGGAGTAACGCTTTCTGAAGACGTTCCTTCAGCTTTTACCTCTGACGTCAAACACAAATTAAGTGCCTCAAATTTTCTATATAATTTTAAGAGTACTTAATTTAGACCTCTTTTGATTGCTAAACTGCTCCTCAACGTACTTTCAATATCATTTTCTTCATACTTTATATAAAAATAATCAAATATTTCTTTCATTCCCCTGCTAAACGCACTATTCCTCCTTAGAAATAATTCATAGGCACATAAGTCCAAATTTTCTATGCTAATTTTATCTTTACATTTAGTTATTTGTGATTTTGTGACTCCCTTTCTTTTTAGCAAATCCTCGTGGCAAATGTCAGGCAGACTTCTTCAAATCTGGCAAACGTCTTCATTATCCGGGTGAATGTATGGAATATTTGTTAATTATCATTATTTCTCACTCACACTGTAAAATGTCGATCAGCTTACACTGATGGTGAATGTGGAATAAAAATATTTTTGTTACTGAAGACAACAATTTAAATTTTTAAATAATACTTTATTATTAAAACATATTATGATATATATTAAAATAGGAGTTATAAACATAAATAAAAGCACACAGAAATAAACTGGCGAACATGAACCAATAGTACATTTTAAGTCAGGAAACGGAGCAGTATTTCATTAAATGCAGCTACCATCTCTGCCAACAACGACGGCTGTAATCTGAGTAGACATGGAGTAGAACTGACCTTTGATAACAGATGCGGGAACTTCATTCCATGCAGCTTCAACTTTGTGGCATCTTGCTGAAATTCAGTATCGCGCATACCTTATGCAGGGCATAGCCATGAAAGTTACCACGTAAGAAATGTAACGATGGCCGTCCACTTTATTGGCTGTACGAGAGATGACCAAGGGTCATTTTCATATCATTATAAGGGCAAAGCACCAAGCCGGCTGTATGATCAAAATATGGGACCGACAGGAAAAAACCTATAAAGTTCTTCCAATTCTGTCTTTGTTCGTATTTCAAATCTTCATTATTGTCTCTGCAAAATCTTTCAAATTTGAATAGCTTCTTTTAAAATATTTCTTAAAATTCTTTCTATATTTCTCTCTCGCACTCCCGGTAAGCGTAAATTCATCGACGAAGTGCCTGGCGTCCCCAAACGTATCACACATTAAGCATTTATCATTATTCTGCAGATAGAACCGATTAAAATAAACCGGGAAACGATCATGATTCATAAGTACCTAATTTATATCAGCATTATTTATAATATTCATCTTCTTGTTTAATTTTATATCTTTCATTAACTCTTTTTATTTCTTTGTACGAAGGTATTGTAATCGCGAAAAGTTTCAGGCAGCATATTTCAACGAAAATATCCATTTTGACCGCTATCGAATGCAATTTAACGATAGTTTTGCGTGACATCTGTACGTAAGGACAGAATAAAAGACTCTTTTCCTCCAAAAAAATTATAAAACTGATTTAAAATGAATTCTGAAGAACATTCTTCGTGACGTTTGTACGCACGTACGTACGTATCTCGCATAACTCAAAAACAAGTAGCCTCAGAACGTTGAAATTTTGTATATAGGACTGCTACACTGACTACCAGTAAGTATTTGGACACCTGTGATAGAAGAGAAAAACTAACTTTATTCAAAATCAATAGTTGGCAGAGCCTCCACGAAAGGTAATTACAGCGTGGACCCTCTGGGACATACTTTCCACAAGTCTTTGTATGACAGCCAGTGGTATTTTCTTCCACTCGGTTTGGAGAAGACATAGAAGTTCCTTCACCAATTTTGCACGGGTAGTGCACCCCTGAATTCGGCGATGCAACTCGTCCCAGAGGTTCTCTATAGGGTTCAGGTCTGGATTCTGGGCAGGCCAGTTCATTCGATGAACTCCATTGGTACCATACCAAGCCTTGGTTAACGTCGAAACATGACAACTGGCATTGTCGTCCTGAAAGTAACAGGGGTGCAACCCGTAAAACTGCCACAGCGTAGGAAGCACATTGTCATCCAAAATAGTGCAGTAAGCATCGGAGTTGAACTTACCATGAATGGGGACCAAGGGTCCCAGCCCATACCAGGAGAAACACCCCCAGACCGTAATTCCACCTCCGCCGAACTTGACTGTTGGCACGATGCATTCTGGCAGGAGACGTTCTCTAGGTAGACGCCAGACCCAGACCCTGCCATCCGAACGGTAAAGGGCGAACCTTGATTCGTCACTCCAAAGAACCCGTTTCCACTGATCTACGGTCTAATTTCGATGTGCTTTGGCACCACATTAACCGAGCAGCGCAGTTGGACTTTGTGATCAAAGGCTTATGGGCAGCAGCACGACCATGAAAACCAAGCAGATGTGCTTCCTTACGGATGGTATTCATTGAAACAATACTCCCGGATGCCTGTTGAAACTCCTCGCGGATGAGGGCCATCGGTTGGGTGCGGTTCTTCCGAATTTCTCTGGACAGCACTTGTCGGTCTCTACCTCTAGTTTCGTTGGTCCGCCGACTCGGAGCACATTCCGACAATCACCTCTCACCTTCCACTTCTTAATCACATAGGCCACTGTCGATTTTGGGTACTTCAGATCGCTAGATATGTCCCTTAAGGATCGGCCACAATTGTGATACCCGATAATTATACCTTTCTAGAAATCAGAGAGCTCCGAACTGCGAGGCATCTTGCACGCGACTAAAGCCGATCCTGTTTCCTACACGATATATACCAGCGGATTCCGTGACGTACCTTAGAACCGCAGATATCGTCATTTGTATAGGTGTCCAAATACTTATTGGTATTCAGTGTATAACAAGCAGATATGCACCTCGTATTTTGGTTGCGATCGGCCGCACCAAGCGTATATAAATAAATTTATAAATATATCCACTCTGTTACCCGACTCAGTGATCTCAGTTTCTTTACTTTTATATGTTTGTAAATTGTACATTTTTTGCTTTAAAAATGATTGAATTATGTTGTTTTTATCTTCCGGTTAAGGGTTTTATGCCTTTCGTAAATCTGCAAGAAAAATTTGTTCAATTAGCAACAATTTAAAAGCTGTTTAAGTGTGGTTAAGCCTTTTAAATAACATGGCTTCATATTTGTTTAGCAGAATAGTAGATTTGTTGTCAATTTAGAGAGACTAAGCTTCGCAACAACAAAGATAACGCCTTCACTTATTATTGCGAATTAAATCATGCTTAATTCTTTCTGGAATTTTTAAGTGTTTAAGATTTATTTTGTAAATTTTTAATACAGATATTATGAGTTTTTATGTATTTTTGCCTTGTCGGGACGTGAGAACTAAATTAATTGAATGAGTAATACTGAATCGTCTGTGAAAAACTTTCTTTTTTGTTTGCTTAATTTCTTTCCTGATAGGCCCCAATCCTGCCACGTGCTAGTAGGAATTTGTAATACCGTTCAAATGTGACTTCCAAATAAGAAAGCAGTTGTGCAAATTTCCCATTTATACACAGTGTAAGATAGCATTATTTATAACTACTGTGCGAGCATGGGCTGGAATCCTAATCATCTGCATATTCCAACATATAGTATATTTATATACTATATGTTACTATACAACATATAGTATTATTTGCATTCAAACGGGACGTTTGTTGTATGTTTCTTTGATGGTGTAGAGCCCCACCAGTGGCCGAGTGGTTAAAACCGCTAAATACTGGTAGTTCGTTCCGTGCGAAGGGGCTGGCTGTATGTTCGGTTTTCCTGATTTTACCCATGTCTAAAGTGAATACGAGCCAGTTTCCCTTAGAATGTAATCCACGAAGGAATCCCTCCTCCTATGCAGATAGCACTCGTCTTTGTGATATTCAAAAAATCTAACCTAACCTTGATTAAAGCAATTTAAATGGCCAGCAGTCTAATAATCACAAGGATTAAAGTAAAAAAGTATATTTATATAGAGAATGTTTTAAAGCTACATGAAAATTACTGTATGTTAAATGAAAGCATTTGTGTAGCAAGTATTTTCAAAAGTTTTTAGAGGCTCACCAGCGGCTGAGCGGTAAAGTCGCTGAATACTGGTATTTCGGTCTGAGGTCTGAATCCCGCGAACGAGCTGGCTAAAGGGCGCTTTCGTGGCTTTCTCCGTGTGTAACATCTCTACTAACCAGTTTCCCTTAAAAGTCCACCACGAAGGCACTCGTCCCCTCAGACAGATTGCCCTCGAGTGCTTTTCCGTAATCGAATACACCGAACCAAAAACCAAAAGACTTTAGAACATAAAATTTAACAGTACTTAAAAAGCTTAGCGTGCTCTGAAAATCGATTGTGAGATCCTTGAAAATTTTTATAACATCCTTGTATGTCGAATTTCTAATGTTTTCAACTGCAATTTTAAGTAATTGTAGAAATATTCTGTCGCTGCTTTTCTTACTAACTGCTGCGGCTTGAAATTTTAAAATATTTTCAAGAAAAAGTCTCCCATTTCTTGCCAGTTTGACTGTGTCTGCATCAAAAATGTTTTGCCAAGTATAAAAAGTTTTCAGATTCCTACGATTGCAGCTCGTGCTAAACGATTCATTTTTCATAGTCGTGCATCTACATCGTTTATATTTTTAAAAATGTTATCTGCATATAGAGAGATAGAAGCATAATACACGTTTTCTGAACAATGCTATACACTTCTATTTCGAACTTAACAACGAATATTACGTTTACTTTGAAAAACATTTTAAACGAGGAACTGTTTCACATAATAATATTTAGGTTATTTTGTTTAGTTAAGAACCATTATTATAATTTGTCCTTTCAGAAATTCATTTTTTTAAATTGCTTCGTATATACATACATATATATATATATATATACATATTCAAAAAAGTGACCAGGTGGCAGACGATTTAACATCTTTCCCTCCTCCTTTTAGCAGTCTTAAACTGTTTTTTTTAACTGTACATGAACATTTCTTTTTTCTATCTTTACCACGACTGCGATCACTTCCTGCGTTTGGGAAATCTGCCGTTTCCCTTCCTGAACCTCCCTTAAAACTCAAACGCTCATTCGCTCTGGCATTCTCTTTAAGTGCCCGAAACGACAATTGCTTTCTAACCTCGCCGAATTCGATTTTTAACCGAGAGACTGAATTCCGTATTCCTGGAAGGAAGCAACTTCCCTGCTCAAAAGAAAAGAAAGAAAGAAAAGAAACTAAGCTTCCTGATGGAGCGAACGAAGAAAAGACTAGAAGGAGGCAAACACTTTAAAATCCGAATCCTATTAATTTTACGAGCGCATCAAGAATCAGCTTAGAATACAGGGCTAATAAAATATTTAAAGAAACAAGCGAACGGGGAACATTTCCCCAGCGCAGGGACGAACGGACGCAGATTAAGTCCCTTGGGCTACGTCAGCCGTTAGAGGGCGAGTGTCCATCGTGCCCAGGGGACAGAGAAGAGTACTCTGGGAAGTTCTTTCAATAACCATTTCTCTTCAGGAAGGGTTATAGATAATGGGTAAGGGGGATTCTTAAAATATTTCCTTCGAAAAGTCGGGAAGCATAAACAACACTGTATTTGGCGAGAGGAGGGTGGAGAAGTAACGTTCAAAAGCATTGGTGGAAAGTATTATTATTCAGTGTTAGAGAGGATTGTTGAAAAATCGAGAAAACGATTTGAATATTGCGCATTGACTTGGATAGTCCTGAATATGTTTAATCATAACGTAGGCCTTTTATGCATGGTTTAATTTAGATTTCCAGAATCAAATTGGCAAGTTATGAATTCTGTGAAGATTATAGTAGCAAAGTGATAGTTCACGTATAGTTGAGGTAGGGTTTTTTTTTTTTTTTTTTTTCCCATAGCAACCGCAAATTTTCTAAAAGACAATAAAGAATAACAGCAGTAAAGAATGTCAAATTATATTACACATTCATGAAACAGCAGTGTAGTAATTACGGATATATCTCATTAAGCATAAAAAAAAGTCAGAAGCAGAGCAAGTTTCTGTTGCAACTTGTACACAATAATGCATAAAACAGTAGGTATCGCTTAACGTGATACTTGCAATTCGAACGTTGCTACCAAACTCCTAAAATCCCGTTTGTTTATATGAAAAAAAAAAAGGAATTTGATGTGGAAACCACCTTGTACAGAATATTAAATTATGCGCAGTTTTTAATGCATTTTATTTAAACTTATTTCCTCGAATTACATTAGATATTTATCTCGTTCAATTAATTCAGTTCTCACTTCACGACAAGGCAAAAATGCATAAAAACTCAAATATCTTTATTGAAAATTGAAAAATATAAAATATCACACACAGTTAAAACAATTTAATAAATCTGATGTGTACACCACATGACTTCTTTGTACAGAATATAAAATTAGGAGTATTTTTTCCTGCATTTCGTTTAAATTTATTTCATCGAACTTCACTAGAGATATATTCCTCCTTCAATTAATTTAGTTCTCACTTTGTGGCAAAGCAAAAAATCATTAAATCTCAATATATCTTCATTAAAAATTGAAATATATACAAAAACATAAAACATCAAATGCAGTTAAAACAAATAAAAAAAATATTTTTATAATAAAAATTGCAGCTTCTACGAAAAACAAGCAATTTGGTCAGCCGGCAAGAAGGCAAATTTTTCAGTGCACAAAACTAAAAGTTTCCTTTCGGTCACACTCGGCAAAAAGACACTGAAGATGCAGAAAGACTTCATTCACTATTCTGTTGAGTTTCAAATGTAAATAAATAAGGCTGCTATGGTTAAAAATTAGGCTTAATCACATTTAAACAACTTTTAAAATGATAATTCTACAACTATTGCATGCAGATAAACTAAAGGCATAAAAAACTTAACCGGAAGATAAGAATAAGGTAATTAAATAATTTTTAAAGCAAAAAATGTGCAATTTACCAACATTTAAGAATTAAAAATAGTTAGTTGACTGAGCCGAGTAACAGAGTGGGTATACATATAAATATATATATGTGTGTGTGTGTGCCCACTATATATATATATATATACCAAGTAGAACACAACGTTGCAAACTGGTCCGAGAGGTTGCAAAGTGGTCGTGGTAACTTTTACCACGTCTTTACAACGTTGCGAAGACGCAAAATATTTGCCGTTGCATCTTGGCAATTTGTCGACGTCGCTGAAACGTCATGATATGACCGCTTTTAGATGTGGTCGTTTTAGCATTTTTTTCATAGTTCATCAGCGTTACTTTTAGAATGTAAAGAGACAAAATATGCCCTTTCAAGAATCTGAAGTCCGCATATGATTTACTTTGCAATGTTTTATTACTTTATTTCATCTAAATATATTAATCTAAGGTAGATTCATCTAGTGAAATATAAATTTAATATAAATACTTTTGATTTAATAAATTTAATTAATACTAAAAATACGTGCTAAATTATCGTTTAAAATTTTGTTAAAATAATTAATACTTAAAATATATATTATAAATATTATAGCAAAATATTTAAAAATGAAACTAATCTATAAAGTAAGTTATTAAGTTATGCATTTTATATATTTTAAAAAATCATACTTCCGAAATCAATGCAAATCACATGTTAGCAATTATTTCACTACTGAAATATGACTTTATTTATTATTTTTGAACTAACGATTAATTTATTTGAATTAATATGGTGACATAATATGAAATATTTTACCGTATACAGTGCAAAAAGCACAATTTTCGCGAAGATATGATTGTGCTTGAAGATGTATTCTCGGATAAAAATGGGGCGATTTTAAGAATTCCGAGAAAACCTCCAATGTTAAAAGACGACGCATATCCATGCATATTAAACGACTGTCCAAAATATATGACAGAAAACTCACCGACAGTCAGAAGAAGAGAACGGATAAATGGAAAAAGATAAAGAAACATTAACACTTTTCATGAAAAACGACAAAATTAATGGATTTGATAAATTACTAATAAATGTTGATATAAAAATTAGAGAAACTGTGAACAAAAATACGAAATTTATTACTTATAAAAATTCTGACAAACTGTTTGTTATGTTTTTACGTTTTTGTCCATCTTTATGCATTCAAAAATGATTGGTTTAATTCTATACGGTACACTCGGGATTTGGCGTCCTTGACATTACAAATGTTTTAGCGAACCTGATAAATATTTTTTTGTAAATATAATCTTGGGAACATTGTTCGTAATTCTATTCAGTCGAAATAATTCTTTTAGGCCATTTAAAAAAGATTATATTAAATTATCAGAAGAACTGTCGAAAGGTTTAATGCAGTCGTATAAATCGTTGAAAGTTACACTGCACTGCTCTTTAACCGATGACATTCCATGTACATTATTTACTGCATGCTTATATAAACGAACATCTCGAATCTGCCAAATTCGAAGTTGTTAACTGCGCAAGCAGCAGTTCTTTCAAGTAATTTGGTAAAGATGCCATCTGTAAGGCATTTAAAAAGACTGAATTCATGTGTGAAATTGAATCAAGCAATGACTGATATAAATAATATTGCTTATATTAAAAGTAAGTGGAATGCACTGTCAATCAAAGAACGCACTGTGAATCTTCTCATTGTTCCCTATCAACTTACTTCAATTGCCTTCAGCGAGTGAAGTTCCATTGCTGTGAGCTCCTGTTTGGAAGCCTCTGAATTGAGGAGAAATTAGCGTGAGACTGCGGAATTTCTGCTTATTTTGTTTGTAAATATCTGGTCTACAAAAAGACACCAAAATTTTGGATATATTATTTAGAAAATATCGAATGAAACATGCTAATGGTGAATATAGTGTTCGTGAAATAGTGTTCTGTTTTGGTGTTTTATGTGTTTCCGGTGATTGAAAAGTTACCTGGTAATGATCTCCGATCTCCTGTGGTTCCAGAGGTGCAATAATGTGATACACTGATTAGCGCTGAGCTTCGGTTATATCGTCCTACGTGCTATATCATATATCATTCATATTAATCGATTATTGTGTTCATACTGAAAGGTTGGTTCTCAAAAATAATTCATATAAAACCAAAAATAACATACAACGGTAAGCCACTTTCCGGTTTTGCTGAAAATGCAATCAATACAGAAGCAACAACAATTCAAGCTGTTGTGGTATGTTCATTATTTTCAAAATACAAAGAAATAATTGGACTGGTACCTGTACATAATATGATTGCTGAAGATCAATTAGATATATGTAATAGCGAGGAGCAATACATTAAAATTAATAATAATGCACATTCTATAGTATGTTGTCTTTTGTATAGTATACAGAAAAGGTTAATGATTTTAAGCAGTGAATGAAACGTATGAACGAAAACATAGCGTTAAGGAAACATTAGCATTTCTATGAAATATTGTAATCTATAATTATGTGATATTTAATTGTGTAATATTAAAAACGGAAAATATTTTTTATTGATTGCATATTGCAGTTTTATTACTTTTTGTTTGGTATCTCTTCTTCCAAACACTGTGCAATTCGCGTTTTTTAAATATTGCCGTTATGTATGTTTATTAAATTATCTCAATAAATGAATGTTGGAAATTAGGTTTTATTTTTTTATTAAATTTAAGTATATTCTATTGCCGTTATGTATGTTTATTATCTCAATAAATGAATGTTGGAAATTAGGTTTTATTTTTCATTAAATTTAAGTATATTCTATTTTCTTCGCTTACTTTTTATGTGTTTGTGATAACAAAGAAATTCATAACAAATAGAAAGAAAAAGTTTCATCGTGTGCTATTTAATGAAGAGCTTACATTAACGTACTTAGCTTACTATCGTATACTATACTATTTAAATTATTTCTGTACAGTAACAAAACGAAAGTTATTGATTATAAAAAGTACATGAAATAATCACTATAATCTACCACTATTCTAAAATGTAGAAACTAAAAATAAGTAATACAATAACGTATGATCGAACGAAATAGTCTTAAGAATCATCAGCATTACTAGTAAATACTGCAATTCATAACTATTGCACTTTTAATTGCTTACTTTTTAAAAAACACAAATATTTTTTTATTAATTGGAAATTTTAGTTCTGTTACCTTCCTTCTGCTATTTATACTTTCAAACACTACTAGTTCATGTTTTTTCTTAAATAGTGCTGTATGTTGTTTGTTAGGTTATTATTTCATTTTAGATATGAATATGGGAAGTTTTTTTTTTGGTTATTAGACTTAGGTATATTTTTCTATGAAATATTTTTGATCACATTTATTAACTACTTTATACAGTCTTTCATTTTCATATCTTGGAAATATAGAAGTTAATGTTTATACTTTTTACTATGAAACGCGAATAAATTTATACTTGAGTTCAGGTAAAATACTGATTGTGTTACCTTAAGAACCGCTTCCTAATTTATCATGACAGGGGCAATTTTCAGTGTCTCAGAGATTTAACAGAAATAAATGTGATAATGCTGTTATAATCTGAAACGTTCTTTTTTTTAACCCACATATATATCTTTACTTTTATTTATGTCTGATTGAGTTTTACTTACGTAAAACCTATTGTTAATATTATATCTTTATAATAACCGCTTTCATAATTACTCTCACTTCAGAAAAAAAAAAAAAAGATGAAATCGTAATTTAGAAATTGAGTTATTTAAAAAATACAGCTTAAAGTGCTGAAAATAATTAAGGCAATTATTAATCATGCATATTTAGTCTAAAGAGAAAAAATTGTATTATCTTCTGGTTTTCTGAAAATGATAAAATATTTAAACTTTAGAAAAATACAAGGAAAACAAAATTTTAAAAAAGAAGAAATATATATTAAGCTTATTTTTCTGCATAAATCAATATATAACACAAGGACATAATAACGATAATTTCACAACTGTTTCAAAAAGGTGGAAATTTGCGAACATTTAGGCGTCGTTAAGACGTCGTGATACGATGCTTTCACAACCAAAATATCCCTTGAGAAAGACGTAATAACGACGTCTTTGCGACAAAACCCTCATATGCAAAGCCGTAATAAACACTTCTTTTCAACGGTTGCAAAACAGGTGGAGTTTCGCGAACATCTGAGCTTCTAAAGACGACATATTGCAAAGTTTTTGCGACATGACTCGCGACCAGATTGCATCGTCGTTACGACGTTGCCGTGCTACTTAGATAAGAATAATATAATTCAATCATTTTCAAATGAAATAGTGCGCAGTTTACCAACATATAAGAATAAAAAAAAACTCAGCTCATTAAACCAAGTAACAGAGTGGGTGTATATATATATATATAATTTTGGTGCGGCCGACTGCAACCAAAATAGGAGATACTACATGATATAGCAGTCTCATATACAAAATTTTAACGTTCTGAGGTACTCGTTTTTGAGTTATACGAGATACATACATATTTACGTACGTATAGTCGTCACGAAAAAGTGTCTTCTGAATCATTTTAAATCTTTTTTGCAAACCGTTTTGAAAAAAAAAAAAAAAAAAAAAAAAAAACTTTATTCTGTCTTTGAGTACAGATACCACGCAAAAACTTCGTTAAATTGCATTCGATCAGCGAGATTTAATTGCAGGCGCCAAACCCAAGATTAGGGTTCGATTTCAATGCAAATCTTATAAATCCGTATATGCGTTACCTTTCCTTCTCTGCGAGTTTAATATCTCGTTTGCGGCATTCTGAGAAATGTTCTCGGTAATAAACAGCAAAACGTGCACTGTGTTTGCCCTCAGTTTACAATGAGTTGTTCTTCAGTAATACTCAGCTCGTTTTGATTTTTTAAAATGTTTAACGAAGACTTTCAAATGCTCTTGGCTTAAGCATCGAAAAGTTTGTTGTGGCTCATTTAAACAGGAGCTGAATAGGCAAGTGCCTGCGATTAGATGTTAAAAAAAATAATAACTATTTTTGGACTGCCTCATTATTATCATTATTACTATTATATTTTTATAATTGTTAATTATCGTTAGTTATTATACTTTTATAATTGTTCAGAACTTTCTAATTTTTCTGAGAATGAAGTAGATATAGAATGCAAATTAAATAAGTTTGAATATTAGCGTATAAAATGTTAAAGAAATTGGCTGATAGAAAATACAAAAAGATTAACTTTTAGCTTTATCACAATGAGTATTAAAAATATTAATTATTTAAAAACTGAATAATTATAATGAAACTCAATATGTGTAATGTAATCAAAAAGTGTACTGGGTAAGTAAACGGTAATTTCAAGATATGGTGGAGGAATATTATGATTATATATTGAATAATTTTGATGTAAAGTATAGAGTATGTTGAGGAAGTACAGATTAAGAAACAGAGGGCTATTAATACCTCTGTACAGTTGTTCCTGTACTCTCCGCATAAAATATAGGTGACGGTTACCATCTTATAATTTTTCATATATAATTATTAGTCTAAATGGGCAGTTTGCCCTGAAGGATTATTAATTTTGTTTTGGTATTTTGCGTTGAAAACTATAAACGGCGAATCACGTTTCAAATTGTTACCACCAAATATTATCGACCTGTATTATATTTAAAGAAATTAAATAATGAAGAATCTACATGAATATATGTATATTTCTTGCATTGTGATAAAACAACAGAACCTAGAGCCTTCAAAATTTGAATAACGTAATCATCCATAGAATATGGGCATGTGGAAGCCCTAATTTGAACTTGAAATTTGTTTTATTATCGATTTCGTGTTTTATAATACTTAAACGAATATTTGATTAAAAAACTAAACGATTTCAAAGCGAGCAATGGCAACACTGCACGAAAAAAAATTTTATCTCCAGCGCGCGAGACTGTGTATCGTAAATTCCAAAGTTATGCTCATTTTAAAATTATTTTGCGATATTGCTGGTGAAGTTAATTTTATGGTTTGGTATGTAGAACATGATATTTAATAAATAAAGGTAACACATAAAACTTTTAAAAAACGCCCCTTTGGATGTAATTTAAAATCTGAAATTTAAAGTTAATTAAAATTTAAATAATGAAATTTAATGCAAGCAAATAAATGATTAATTATTGCTGGGAACTAATCTACAATATCATTTAAATTCTGAGAGCATATGTAAATCAAGTACAAGTATCAAAATCCATGAATAAATATATATATATATATAATGCAGTGTGGTTTTAATTTTTTTTTTTTTTTTTTTATGTGTAATGAAATATTTTAGTGCAATTCAGAAATGCCAGTTATGCCTTCCAATTTTGTGTAAGATAAGAAATTTAGAAATGTAATATAATAGTAAAAACCTTAATTTCAGTAATACAGTTAAAAAGTTTATATTAGTAAAATTTATAACAATAAAAATTAGTTATAGTATGAAATTCTAAATTTGTTGTGATTATTTAAAATAAGTAATGATTATTTAAAATAAGTAATGATTATTTAAAATAAGTAATGATTATTTAAAATAAGTAATGATTGTAAAAAAATATATATATATATAATTGTGGCATTGTGTGCGAAGTTTTCTTCCTGAAAATATATGATTATGTGAGCTCTAAAACACAAAGATTTTTGGCCTGAACGTTTTCACAGGACTTTAAAATGTTATCAAAGTTTATATTTTTAGTTATTTAAAATATTATTTTGGACAAAACTTTCTTATTTGTATTATTCAAATTATTTCTCTTCATTTGTTAATGCTTTAGAGCTTCATCTCTCCAAAAGGTTCTTCTGTCGCCCTTTTCCACTTTAAAGGTGGGATATATAAGATGAAAAATATGTAAACCAAACTTATAATTTAAATTAGCAATAGCCCCTTAATTCTTCATTTTTAATTTGGATTTTCCACTCTATTATTTGAAGACTGTAATAACTATTGATATTTCTGGACTGCGTCATGTTTAGATCAATCCATTTCATATGACTTTTATCACCATGATGACGTTATTAATTCAGAATCTGAACTCAAAATTTCGAGAACGGAAACCTTTTTCTTGCTGAGCTTCCATATTGGATAACTGCGCACTTTGCTTCTACATCTCTTCTCGTTAAGACGCTGCGCTCTCTTCCTATTACAACAGTATCAAAAATGAAAATGTTCTTGAATAGTCACGATTAGAGTATCAAGTGAATTGTGGCCGAAAATGTCAATTTAAATAAAAATGAATATTTAATTTGCCTTGGCTGCCATGTTTGCCGTTCATTACGGCTTCAACATTCTATGTTCTACGCTATTAGAGCTTCTATAGGGTTACCTGTAAGTCTACTTTATATATATATATATATTGTAGAGACATTAGGTATTTTTTGGAAGCAGGAGACTTGCAAAATGAGCAACGTCTTCGCCGGGAATTGAACCACGGACCTCTGGAGTACGCGCCCAGCGTGCAGACTACCACACTACGAAGGCGCGAGAAATACTTTATAATATATACATACATATATGTATATATGTTTGTATGTATGTACATACATATGTGTGTATTAAAGTAAAAAAAATGTATTGTGTGTGTAAAGTAAAAAAAGACGTTAAATATTATGCGCTTAGGATAGATGTTTCTATATACGTAGTCTAAACGTATAAAATTTTAAAATAAGTCATGTTATTTAACATATTTTATAGCAAATGTTATCTTAATACTTACAAGGAAGTATTTCTCTTTATGCATGCCGTTTTAATAGCATTCAAAAATACAAGGACTTGTACAGTGCTTCATACTCACGAGATACATATGAAAAATGCAGAACCGACACACACGTAAAATATCTCCTAAAAATTCTTATGAGGTTATCTCTGGAAAAGGTAGAGCGCTTAGAAATGCATTGAAAGGCGTCACCGTATTCATAGATAACGACAGTAAAACTCCTGCGAATGGCGGATTGGGCACGATTGATCTCGTAGTGCCTGCAGAACGCTGCTGTCACGAGCACACACAAACTAACTTTGTGACAGTCATTGAATCTGCAGACAAAGCCTCCTACAAAGTCCCTTACAAGAGTTAGAATAATAGAAATGTAGTATTATACACAACAGCTCACCAATCTTCTTTTACTTTTTTTTAATGTTGTTTTCAAACACTAAGAATATTTCAGAGTTATTTTTTCAACAGAAAGAATAAAAAAATTAAGAAGGTTGATTCCTTAACGTACAAACACTACATTTTCTTGAAAATAAAGCGATACCGCATTTTTAATGTGTTTTGCCGGAAAAACGGGTTTACACGTACGTTAGGTAAACTTTGCTTTTCTGAATGTATTACATGAAAGGAGATTAAATAAAATAAATATCGTGCCGTAAAGAACAACTGGATAGATATACCTTTTTTAATAGCATACATCAGTTAGGTCTTTTCATCAAAATGTTTGTAGACAAACTAGCCACGTATATCACAAGAAAACGATCAGAGAAATAGGACGGCTCCTCCCATTCTTGCTCATTTAAAAGGAAGACTGGGGAGCTACACGAAATCCACTCCAACAGTTGATGATGAAGTCCATCCCACAGTTAGTTCCGACGCTACTGTACAGTATAAAGATTTCATTGCGGGAAAAATCACCGGTATCGTCGCTGGTTTGGTTTGGTTTGCTTTAATTGATTCTGGCAAGGCCCACTAGGGGCTATATACCTTAGCGAAGGGATGCTTTCGTGGA
The DNA here is from genome assembly GCF_044657685.1 of Stegodyphus dumicola. Lineage (NCBI taxonomy): Eukaryota > Metazoa > Arthropoda > Arachnida > Araneae > Eresidae > Stegodyphus > Stegodyphus dumicola. The sequence continues at coordinate 183,568,777 of NC_140768.1, forward strand.
AGACATTCTAAGAGAATTGGCACGTATGCGCGTTACACATAGGGAAAACCACCAAAACGCCCATGCAGCCAGCCCATGCCTGGAATCGGGTATCCTCGCTGGGACTTTTGAATGTATGATAGCTTTTATATAATATGAATATTTGCATTTCCCCGTACATTCTATAAAAATTTGCTCTTTTTGAAGTGCTCGTTTTCTTTTAATTTTTCAAAATAGATTGCGAATTTTGGTATTCGCTCAGTTACTAGTTATTCACTAGAAGTCCGGTGAGAAAACTGCGTTTCCAGTTCTAAAATGCCTCCGCTTTCCTGCAATATAAATAAATATTTCATCCTTTCAAAACCAAACCGCGACTTATAAATGGAAGAAATATATATAGTTTTCGTTTTCTAACCAAAGAATTTCTCACATGTTAAGATCTTTTTCGGTGACTTATTTTCACTTTATCCTTTTCCGTTTTAAGACCATATACTCTGTATATTTTTAGATTTCACCATGAACTCACTGGGTCTTACATTTTGCCCCGTTTTTTATTTGATATGATGATCATTCTTGCTTATTTTAAGCTCCTTGATTTTCCATAAATGAATTATTTTCTTAATCCCTTTAAAAAAAACTTTTTAACATACGAATAATTTATCTGTTTATTATTTATTTTTTCTGTCGCTTTTAACGATTGTTTAATGCTACATACGGAAATCGAAGAGAAAGCATTAAATGCGATGATTAATTCTATTATACGCGATATCTATTCAAAATATAAATGAATTTTAATTCTGTAGGCGAATGCCCTTCTGTTCTCGTCTAAATATTTGTTCATAAATTACTTCATTTCCAGAGTCATGCCCGGGTAAGTCATTACAGCAACCACACATGCCGAATGAGATCCTAGTTTTCATAAAACGTTTCTTTCTTGCTGTTAATCTACTTAATTCCTATGCCTTCGTGATTCATGCAAAATTTACTAAATTAGACCATTAAATTCTACCTTTAAGAGTGACAAATTATAAACATTTGCTCTGCATTAATATATGTTTTATAATACGTAAAGTGGAAATAAGATTAAAATTATACCTCAAAAACTCTGCATAACCTATCCAGTCTTGTACATTATATGCGGAAAATAAACGTCTCATAAATTTTTCTTTGAATGCATTACGGACATAAGATGCGAAGAGGAAGAGAGGTTTGAGGAAGTATTATAGTAACAAAAGAATTAGACAAACATATGTTGTCTGCAACAAATTCTAGTTCGGATATTTGAAAAGTCTGACAACGAGATGGTTCGAATTGAAGATAGAATATACAATTTCAGTTTAACTCTTGAAAATGAAGTATTAAAACTTCTTACTATTATTAGATGCATGTTATGTAATATGTTTTAATTCATTTTGAAAAAATATTTTCTTGCTTCTTATAATAAGGATAAAAGCACTACGTTTAATGAAGCTTTTACTGTAATTGAACAAAAACCATAATAATCAAACAATATTTCAAAGTTATGGAAAATATTATGTTATAATCCTCGTAATATTTAACAATTCAGGAAATAACTGGTTTGTTAGATATATTAAACGAACAGTTTCAGAATACAGTTGTTTCACTTTAATATAAATTTCGTGCATTGTAATGGATATTGATTCAGAAAAAAAAACCGAAATTTATCAGACAGGGCCTTCCAGCAATTTTCCTTGTCGATCGGTCTGTTCTTACTTGTTAAGAAACGAATTTGAGGAAATATGATTCTTTAAGTGCTTATAAAAAATTAAACCATTCGATAAAGCAGAAGAAGTTCAGCTCAAATTCTCTTGTCGGGAAAGGAAATTTTATTGCTCCTGAAACTTGTTTTGTAGTCAGATCTTTGTATTTGCTTTTTATAGAAATAGAAAATACATAAAAGAATGTTTAAACTTAAAGTTATAAAACTGCACATATTTGAAAATAGATTATATTTTACATGATAGTTTCTTAAACTTTTGTCTTGATACAAGATTTGCTACTCAAATAACACTTAAAATTTTGTGGGTTTTTAGACAAGGATTTTTATTCTGAATATATTCTTTTCTTTTATTCGCAGAAATAAATATGTTATAGAGTTAATTCAATGACTAAACCTTTATAGTCTTCTTTCTGATTAACTGTATGCCAAAATGCATGGAACCTGAGGAATAATCATGAGTAGAGCAGGGGTACTCCTTTCGATAGCCAAAAAATTAAGGGCTTGCATTTAGATCTATCTCCCCTAATGAGCACACCATTCAACTCAACACCACACCGTTTACTGTAATCGTTTTTTATTAAAGCACAAGAATCGTGAAATCAAAAGATTACATTTACTAAATATTGTTTTGGGTCTGTGGTGTTCTTGATATGAATGTCTTTGTCAGCCTTCTCGATTTTCATCAAACGCCCAAGACTGTTTCGAGTTCTTTTTAGTGTGTAATCATCTAAATTTGCCGGGATCGCATTCCCTGTTTCATAACTCCTTACAGGTGGGTAGCCAACTCTGCTTCTTTATTGCTTGCTAAATCTTAAAACAAGCAATGTAGGCAGAAAAGTCACGAGGATCTTATACGGCTTGACAATATTCTTTTTTGCAAGTTTGAAAGTTAATTATTCGCTGCATCTTCTTAAATTTCCATATTTATGAACATGTTTGAGTTGCAAATGAGGTGCAAAAGATAACGTAATTTGAAATAAAACAGCTTGAGAAAATTTAATAACATAACAATTCTTTTAAATTCTTTATAATATCACTGTTATTAACCAAGAGTAGGATTAAAAAAAAAGCGACAACTGGTTAGTAATTTCCCATGTACAGAGTGATTGCAATTAAAGCTCCATTTTCATAAAACTGTAAAAATAGAACCATTAGTTAGAATACCCTAAAATATGGCTTGAAATCTGAATATACGTGAAGCAATGGGAATTTGTCTGGTAAAGAAAAGTCAAAATTTTATCAAAGCTTTTAATTGTCTCTAAGCCAAAAATAAAATGAAAAGAAAACAGTGATTCGGTTTTAATTGTCCCTTAAATTATTTAAAAAACTTTCAGTATGCTGTCCCCCCTTTTTCTTTTTAGAATGAAGAGGTAATTTATGCAATCGGAACGGATTAGCCGTTGCTCGTATTCTACAATTTTGTATGTTGACAATTTTTTATGTTGTTAATTTTGTATGATTGTATTTAACTTCGAAGATGAAAATGAGCTTCTGTCTCAAAATGTTCCATGGCCGTGCCATGTCCACAAATGTATCTCTAAATTTCAACCGAGCAAGAAATTGTAGGTCAAAATTTTGTCATATTCAGCAGGAAGTCAGCAAGAAGCAGCTAGAGCCACATGTTTCAATGACATCCAAGCTTCCTTTCTTTATCAGATCTCACATTTAATGAACGTTCTCTTCGAATTTACGAATCATCTTCAGCAGACCGCTGACAGACATTGAACCAGATCTGCGTCTTATACCCGTGATGTACAGAAACGCTTTCAGGACAGTTGATGTAGTCACCGTTCTTGTAAATGAACTTCACAAGAGGAGCCCGATCCCTCACTGACAGAGTCACGGTGCTACTCAGATGCAGAAAAATGGGACCTGCATGTACCTCATGTTTTTATTCTAAGTCTAATGCGGTGCGCGTGTCACGTAATTAGCATAGCTTTATTGAACTATTTCTTTTCCTTTATGCTAGCAAAATTCCCATTAGTTCATATATATTTAGGTCAACTTTCAGGTTGCTGTTAGTAGTAGTTAATTTTAACAGCCTTTTGATAGTCGAACTTTAAATTATAATCAACCTGTACTTATTGCCATAGATACAAGCATTTGCCAATACCTCAATATAATTGCCTGCCATACCTCTCAGATTCTGTCAAGTTGGAAGGCATCCTAGATCATCAGTCCTTCCACGTTTTCCATAGGTACAAACAATTACAGTCTTTTAATGCAACCATCTGTAATATTTAGTATAGCACTAATAACTTCCTGTATACTGCTTTTGTGGTGATGTTTTCAACTTGGCGAAAAGATCATAGTCACACATATTCATATCGGATGAGTGTGGTGACTGTTCCAGTACATACCATCGCCACCGTGATGGAGATCCGTGACAACCATGCGTTTCCATCATGCGTTCGTCTGCGCCCATACTTTCCTATGTGAAATCTCCTTCTTTTCCTCTTCCCTACCTCAACACCAAATATTGATGATGAATTCTGAATCACCCCGTATAAAAATTCAGAAAAAGGTCTGACGATGAATCATAACAATGAATATAATATGTGAACAATATGACTATTTTTTATATACAGCTCTTCTTAAAAGAAAAGGAGGCATGGCTTAAAAGAAAAATAAGGTTATTTCCAAATGCTGAGTTTGAAAAATATTATTCTGTTTTGTGAAAAATGGCAATTTGCCAATAAAAGATCCATATCTCTTTACCATATGTATAATCTTTAAAATTTATGAATAGTTCTCTTGAATTATTAAAATATTAAAATTTTTAATACTATGATAATTTAGAAACATTTTGTTTTTGGTGTACTTAAGACATTATAAATTTCAGATATCATAGAACTTAGAATAGCTCCGCAGTGTAATTTTCAGTTTTTTGTATCTAGTGTGCAGTTAAAACTGATTATAGAAAGTGTCAGTTATAAAATTACTTTTTACCAAGTACAAACCTCAAAAGAACAAATTATGTAACTTTCATAAATCAAACAATAAAAAATAAAAGTTTTTTTGCACACTGACTGCTTCTTAAATTGTTGTGATCAGCTTATTCTGAGTGATTTGGAAGAAATTATAAATATGCATTTACTTATTTAGCATAATAACAATAATAATTAAAAGCTTGCCTCATATGTCATTTCAAACTATGTTAAAAAGAAAATTGGTACGCAGATTTATCACTTACTCTGTTCCATTTTTTTACAGCATTTAACTTTAGATTAGGAATGTTAAACTGTAAATGTTTTATATCTATACAAAAATCAATCAATGCTGCATAGTTTTCATAATTTCCCTCATACGGGTTTTATGTCAATAATGGTGAAAACTCGTTTTATGTTTCTGAAGGAGGGTAAAAGGCAGTTCAGAGCGGTATTTAACCGCGAAGTTCTTCGGTCTTAGTGAGAGAGATACCAGGTATTCTGGCTGCACTCGTCCGCTTTTTTAGGTTACTCTCTCGTAAGCTATTATTACGCTCGGCCGTACTTTAGGCCTTTGATAGCTTCGCAGACCATTAACGTTAAAGAGCCAACTCTGTTAGAATCTTGGTAACTTCGGCTATATCTCTTTAGTTAAGATTAGGTTAGTATTATTCTTAGGCTAAGTTCAAGCCGAAGTGTCGGCTTTATTGTACACTCCAAAACGGAGTTTTGTTAAACCTTAGTTGGAATAATAAAGGGTTAGTTTACCCTTCTATCTTGTTTCCTGTCACATGAACTCAAGCGATTATTCGCTTATCAGTTCTTAAGATTCTTCACTTCCAACAGTAACTTAGAATTACAAAGTGAAGAACTCTACATCATTATGTGCTTTACCAAATAATTTCAGGTAAATAATTAAGGAAAAAACTGGCAATATTTTATTAAAATTAAACCTACAAGATCTAAATTCCGCTTTTCAGTGTTTAAAAAATTTTAGACATTTTTAAAGTATTCCAATAACTAATTTTGCAGTTTTTGAATATAAATACTCAATAGAGAGAAGAAAAATTTAAGAATAAAAGATTTAGTTGGCACATAATATTTTAATTCTTTTCTGTACCTTCTATTCTCCCCGTCGACTTTTACAAGATGCAAATTAGTTGAATAAGTGGAGTTTTAGTACTAACGAATAAAATTTAGATAAGAGTACAGTGACGACTCCATAACGGCCCCTAAGCCCTAAGAAGGAAGGCGTTCACCTAGCACAAGGTTCCCCAACCTTATGCCGGCTAGCAAAGCTGCACCCGCCAAGGTTTAGCGTGTACCCGCTTCTGTGCAATTACAATAAAAATTATTTAAGTTTATTATTTTTATTAAAATTATTTATTATATTATTGTTATTATAATTATTGCTCTATTAAAATTATTTAAGTAAAATTTTTGTATAATAAGTCATTATTTAGAAAAATATAAGTGTGTTTGTTTATAATTTTAAATGGGCTTATCAGACCCCATTTGAATGTGTAGTTAAAAAGGGCAATTTGTCTTTTTTAACTCAGATATTTGTTAAAAATTTAAAATGTGTCAAATCATATTTTCAGCAAGGAATAGCCGAAAACCGAAAAAACAGATGAACTTGATAATTACTTACGAGCAGCAATATCATCATAATACTGACCTAATTAATTAAAAAATGTCCTATGAAATGCGATGCCAAATAGCATACTGATTTTACGAATTACATTTTACAAAAAAAATTTTACCCCAACTAAAAGTAAACCAAGAATTTGTAAACTTAACTTTTTCTGTGCTATATAATAACTATTTATTTCATATAAAAATACCGTTAATAATGTTTGTATCTTGAAATTATATTTGTCAAGTAATTCTTTTGTATATTTTGTGTATTATTAATTATCTCAACCTATAAATTGAGCTGAAAAGAATAAATGTACTCTAAGGTACACTGGAAAAAAAAAAGGGACAGTTCTATATCTTCCGTTCTACTGGGCCGATTGACGAAATTCAAGTTGCGATTTCCATGCCTTGAAAGCGAGACTTAGGATATGCATTAGATTTATATATAGCATTGTTCTAATATAAGTATTTTGACACAAAACCGGACTTTTTCAGAAATGACATGGCAATTTTTTTCCATATTTCGATTCTACAACTCAAATTATTCCAAACTGCCAACTTTTGTAAAACTCGCACAGGTAGTTTTTAAAAAATTAGCTCTCACAATTTTAGCCCTTCAAAGTTAATTCAATTTTGTATGTATTTACTAATATCTTTTTTTATTACACATGCTTGATTCCTTCTTCCACAGTTCGAAATTTAGATTCACTCCAAATAAAATTCACCCATTGTTTATGATTTATTTACAAAATTTGTATTTTTAAATAATTTTTATAATTTTTTGGAAAACAAATTTTGAATTATAACCTATAAAATTTTTACCATCATCTTAAAGTAGACGCATTTGTAAGTATACCGGCATAAAATTAGAGCTTATATTCAAAATTTTCAAAGATATACGTGAATTTATGCACTGGCGCGTTTTGAAATTTGGCATATATGTTGAAAGCGATATTAACATTTAATATGGTCTACGCACTCTGTTAAAATTAGTTGAAAGTAGGAACGAAGTGACTTTTTTTCCCGTTGCTGCACAATGGAAGGGAAAGGAAAATAGGTTGCCATATATTAAGAAGCTCCCCAAGTGAATTATTCTTGGCGCGAACTGAAAAAAACGCGCCAAGCTAAATTTTTTAATTTCTCCAAAAATTTCGCCCCAAATTTTACAAAAACGTAATATTTAGGCATAATTTGAGTCGTAGAATCGAAATATGGAAAACAATTGGTATGTTATTTCAGAAAAAGGCCCATTTTGTGTCAAAATGAATATGTTAGAATGATGCTATGTATACATCTAATATGTATCCTAAGTCGCGCTTTTGAGAGAGGAAAATCGCAATCTGAATTTCATCAGTCGGCCCAGTAGAACGGGAGATATAGAACTGTCCCCCCTTTTTTTTCGCAGTGTACAAAATGTTCGGGGATCCTTGACCTAGCAAATGGGTGGTCTGTTAAGTAATTTTGTATTTCTTAGATCAAGTTTAAAATACAAACTATTGTAGTTAAGAATATTAAATTGCATGTTTACTGATTCAAATACTTCAGTCACCGAAGCTGTATTAGTCGTGATGGTTAGTATATTATTTAATTTTTAAGCACTGACTATATTGCGCAATCTAATGAACCTTCTAGCTAAATTTTTGTTTCTTGCGACCGTGTTGAAATAGATTGTCTAGTTAGCTGTAAAGACGATAACTCTTCGTAGCAAGGAAGGTTAAGCGCTGATTGTCAGCTTGTTGAAATAGATTGTTTAAGGGATATCAGCAACCCCTATACCGACAATGTTAAATTTGCCATTTTCGATGTACCTTTTCTCAAAATTTGCTGTTACATACACGCTAGAATTTATTTTTTTTTTTATTTATTTTTATTTTTATTTATTTTTTTTTTTTTTTTTTTTTTTTTTTTTTTTTTTTTTTTTGTATTTAAAGTATACCTATCTGATTATACTGAGATGGGCTTTTGAAACATTTTGAATTTTAGAGTAATATACAGAATATTTTGTTAGGCAAAGTAAAATTAAGCACTTTTCTCACACAAAAAAAGTTTAATTTTTTTTTTCTTAGTTTATCATAAAATGCTCATTTCAGTAAATATTAGGAAACCTAATAAGTAAGCCATAAAATTTTTAGATACCTGTGAGCAGTAGTTCCTACGAAAAAGTACATCGAGTATAAAAAAAATCAGGTTTGGAGAAAAACGCGTTTTTATGTAAAAAATCCTTATTTATCAAAGCGTTCGATGACAAATTAAAACTAGATTTTTTACAGTTCTAATTTTCAGAGAAATTAAAGAATGGTATTTTTAGAAAGATAAAAGTGCAGAGAATTTTAAAATGCAAAAATCCGAAATGACCATTTTTTAAAGATTTTTGGGTTCCAACACCCCTTAAAATTTCGTTAAATTCCTGCAGTTTCGCAAGGAATTTCACACTGTTCCTTAATTTTCAAAAGAATTGCTGTCATACGTTATGTATTATCTAAAACAGTTTTCCCATTTGATACTATAAGGTATTTTCTACCTCCTTCCAGCATGTCCTCGTAGTGTAACGGTAGCACTTTCAGCGCATATTCAAGAAGTCTAGGTTCGAGTCCCGGCGAGGGCATTGCACATTTTTCACGTTTCCTGATGCAAAATAACCTTAATGTCTCTAAAATAATAAACTAACTATGAAACATGATAAAAGATTGTAGTATTTTTCAGAAGTTTAAATAAATTTCAGCTTAATAATGTTACTATCGCAATCGGAAAAACGGCAGAATTTAAAACATATTTTTAAATATCGAGATGTCAACGATTTTCGGCTTCCATTTATCACGTAGTAGTAAATTAAGTTATTCATTCGATGAATAAGTTAATCGTGTAGATAAGCATCTTTTCAGTATTTTTATCATCAAATGTGAGAAAGTTAACCACACTGCATTCAATCTTTCTGCTTTTGTAAACCTTTTCTAGAACTTTTCCTCAATTAAACAAAAATTTCCTTCTCGAACAATGGGCAAAGACGAAAAAGTCAACAACGCGGGCATTCTACCAAATCTTGAAGCTGGAAAATGACAAAATTTGTCACAAGTGGCATACGAAACCGACAGTAAGCGGTAAAAATGCTGATAACCAAGCACCTCACTGGGAATAACTCAAGTGGGAATATTTCGTCTTCATACTCCTACTTTTATTTGCCTTTTTTTTTTACTTAAAACTTTCCATGGCGCTTCTCCAAAGTCATGAAGCCTCCTTGTTAAACGGTCAGTTTTTTTTTTTTTTTTTTAAGTTGCTTTATTAGTTTCAACGCGATAATGTTATGTGTTTTCTTTACGGGATAAGATTTGATTTAGAATGGGCTTTGGAGAGGTGTTTAGATAACTTTATGCAGACAATTCCACTGAGGAAAATCTTGCGCATATTCTCTTTTCTTTTGCATCATTTGATTTAATCTCCCACTGTAACTGCGCTTTTAAAACTGCCTCCATGCTTATTTTTAAGATAAATACCAGCGCTCTTGCGTGGTGGATTTCCGGAAAGTTCTGGAAGATAAAGGAATAAGACTTGAGAAATTTATGTTTGAAGAAGGAAATTTTAAGTTAAATTATTAAAAATGTGTCTCATTGCTTAAATACTGTGCTGATATCCAGGTGCTGAACACAAAGCTAGGGGTGAAACTTTATTCAGTTCTAACATTTTAGAAAGAAGACATCAAAAATTTGCATAAATATATTTGTATAACTAAAAAAAGCTATCGTACCTCTCCCAAATCATCCTTTAAGTAAAGGAGAATGTAAGAAATTTTTACCTTCTCTCATACGTATTCTTGTTGTGTAAGTTCTAAACACATCCAACCAACAACTAGAAAATCATAGCAAGAAGAGACAATTTGCCCAGAAGGACTATTAATTTCGTTTTGGATTTTGCTTCGATTCGCTACAAGCGTTGTTTCACTTTTCAAATTCTTGCCACCAAATATTATTGCCCTGTATTATATTTAAAGAATGCAGAAAAATCTGCATGAATGTGTGTATGTTTCTCGCATTGTGATAAAACAACGGTACCTAGAGTGATCAAAATTTGAATAACGTAATCTTCCATAGAATATGGGCATGTCAAAGCCGGAATTTGAATTTGAAATATGTTTTATTATCGATTTCAGATTTTGTAACATTTCTACGATGCTTTTATTAAAAAACTAACCGATTGCAAAGCGTGCAGTGGCAACACTGCGGGGAAAAAAAGAAACATTTTCATCTCCAGCGCACAAGACTCTGTATCAGAAATTCTAAAGATATGCTCATTTTAAAATTAATTCGCGGTATTGTTGTTGAACTGAATTTTATCGTTTGATTACGTAGAACATGATTGTTAATAAATAAAGGTAACACACAAAACGTTAAAAAAACGCCTTTTGGACATAATTTGAAATCTGAAACATTTCGGATATTTTTTTAATGTTTCCTGGCCTAAAATTTTTAATGGTCCCTACAGCGTTTTGTTTTTACTACAAGTAATAATATGAAGGTTTTTTTTTTTTTTTTTTTTGTGCAGACCAAGTATACAAACCAAACGAACATTGAAATCGCAATATACTTAAAACATTATTTCAACAGTATGAATAAATTTAATAAATGTTTCTGTTAGCCAATAGCAAAAATCTGTTAAGAATCAGTATTTTGAAAATATTTTACTTAAAAGCTACGTTCTATTCTATTCCCAAACTTGGAAAGTTGGAAGTGTATTTAAGCCATTTCAGATTTTCCTTTCGTACTTACAGATGCAATTTATATGTGTTAATTAACATCAGCTTATGGCAACTTCCCCAAGTGCGTCAGAAAATATCAATCTTCTCCATTGATGACATATTTCAAGATGCAGATTCATAATAGCTACTAGACATCAATAAATGTTGAACTGCGTGAAAAAGGCCATCATAAAGATTCATATTGTTTGAAGAATAATATTTTTCGATTTTTTTCTACCTAACAAGGCCATCAATACATCAGAAGAATCAAATGGCCATATTGCGTGTTGCTAAATGTGATCGCAATGAGGTTTGCATAGAGAGTTAAGAAACTATAAAACTTCTACTGCAAGTTTTGATAAAAGTATTTTGGATCAATTTGCTCAAGAACACACTGCTTTAAAAAAAAACACAGAAGCTTCACATATACTTGGTTATTCTTTATCTTATATATCATCACGGATATTCTATTTTCATTTTTTCATATCAAGCTTGCAATTATATTTAATAGTCTTGATCTCAAATTATTCTTACTTGCGTCAGATGCTGATGGAAAATTTGGAATTTTAAAAGTTTATGCAGCTTTGGATCACTTCATATATTTGATGCAGAAACAAAAACTTAGATATCTTTCATAGTTGTCGAAGAACAACGGACACGCGTAAAATATTTTTCAGACGCAATAGTCTCGACGTATTCTAGACCTAGAGATTTACAAAACTTTACCGAATGTTTAATTAACAAAATAAACGATTTCAAAATGAGCAATGGCAACACTGTACAAAAGAAACATTTTTATCTCCAGCGCGCGAAACTGTCTATCGGAAATTCTAAAGATATGCTGTTTTTAAATATTTTGTGATATTGTTGCTGATTTGGATTTTATGTGGTTTAGGGGCAAAGAACATCATACTTAATAAATAAAAGAAACACACAAAACGTTACAAAATGCCCCTTTGGGCGTAATATAAAATCCGAAAGCTTTCAGATGTTTATATATATATATATATATTTTGGGGGGCGTTATTTGTTTTCACTAAAAATACGTTCTTTAAGTGAAAAATTAATTTAAATAATTTAACTACTGGTATGTGAGGTCTATTTGTTTATGCTTAAATTACATGTTAAATGCTATATTTTTAACGGTATTCTTACCACATGGTGAAAAAGGAAGTTTGAAAGTATTATTCAATAAAATAAATTATAAATGTACTTTTACGGATAAAGTGAATTATTTTTATACTTTGCACACTAATAAAATATTGTTCTCAATAAATTATAATGAATGGATTTTTTTCAACTACCGTGATCACAATAGTGATTATCTCGTGGGTAATTTTACTTGTAATCCGATTAAGGATTTTTTTTATTGCATTCATACTTAAATTTCACCAGACACTTTTAAAAAGATTTATCAGAGTTGTTCGCCTATTTTCCTTTCCTATTTTTAGTAATGTTGCCACTTCAAAATGAAGAGCGGATAGCGATGTATCCCGTTTCTGAAAAGATAGGAGGAAGAGTTAAAGAAAAACATTACCGGATTAAAAATACTATCTCAATAGATTTAATAGTATTATCAATTAGTCTAATTACGTCAGTAATAGTTATCCCTTTCGGTATTGTTCTTTTTGCTCCCACATCGCATGCATATCCTGGACTGTTGGTCCATGTGTAAAAACGAATTCTTTCTGTGGAATTTAAGTTAAATATGGATATGTTTATGAGGGGTCAAGTATTAAAATCTGACATATCTGACAAACATCCAAAGAGAAATATGGAACGATCCATTTATTAAATCTTGGAACTCATACAATTAGTTTATATACTGAGTTACAAAATATTTATAGTAGTCTACTTTCTCAGTTTAGTTTTCTTGTGGTCATGAACGTAAGGTGCTATTAAGCTTTAATGTAAGGTGCTATTAAGCAAAATTAAAACAACTCAAGTAAGAAGAAAATCTACAAGACCAATTAAATACCAATTTTTCCTTTTAAATTAGTCTTATTTCGTTTATATTACTCTCCATACTAATAATAAATTTACCTCTTTATAGCAAATACTGAAATTTATAGTTGAAGCTGCTCTAATTCCTTAATTTGTAACATGAGAAAGGAAGAGAATTTGAGAAGGCAGTTTCAGAATGTGGATTTTAATTGAGTTAGGTTGCAAAGCATTGAGACGTTCCACATTTGGAATAGATAATTCTATCCTTCATTATAGAGTAATTATAACTATTATAATTGGAAAGTTGTCATCTACTTGCTTTCTCATCAATCTGAACAAGTTTGGCTGGAAGCAGGTAACCTCCACAGCTATATGTAATGAAAGTAACCAGTGATCACAGAAGTTCATTAATAAGGTATTACCATTAGTAGGGCCAAACCGTGTTGAATCCCGGGTATAATTGTCGTCAATCGAGTTGTTTATTAAAGGCCAAATTTGTTCTCAAGCAAGCGTTTGCTTATTTGTCATTCAAATTTCTGACGTATTCAAAATGTTAATCCATATGTTGTATTAATATGTGCTTCAATCATTTTCAGAAAACAAGGTAAGATCTAGTAGTTTTAGTTCCGTTGATCTCCGACACACCTTTCTCTTCTTCTACTTATCAATTCTATACTCTTAGAAAGTAATCAAATAGGTTACTTACAAAATCCTCAAAAACTTTCGAATAACCTCTAAATCATTGTTAAACTTTCTTCTGAAAACCTCAAATTTGAGGCTTGCAGACTCAAATTTGAAGAAATAGAGAGCAGACTAGTCATTAAAGTTAGATCTGAATTGTAAACAGAACATCCTATCTCCTAAAAGACACCTTTCTTTAGTGTTTCTTTGGCAATGACTATTGTATGGACTGAGACATTTGCTGAGAAAAGGGTGTGATGGTAGCAAAATGTACTAGAACCGTGCCAGAATGTTATGAAAACGATATGATAAAGGTGGATACTGTAAAAATTGTATGCACATTCACACAACCCTTAAATAGGAACCAGTATACTGCGATGTATCAATGCTATAATCAAAACATTTAAGGAATGATAAAAATTAATCTTTCCTAACCTATTGCCAGAATATAAAATAACTGTATTTACTCTATACTGTAGTGCCAAATAAAAATATCGCTAAATTTCACAAGTGACTATTTATTTATTAATAGCTACTTCAAATTGATCAGTCTGGCCATGTAAAAGATTACTGAAAAGAAATTACAAATATTCATCACCTTATTAACAGCCCTTGTGAGTTTGAACACAACGAAGTAATTCATTGAAGATTATGAAACCATATAGATATCTATTTTCATCCTTCTTAAAACTTGCATTTAAGATAATTTTAATAAAGAGAATTAGTTGAGGATATTATTCCGCTGAAAGAACGCCGGTAATTTTTCATACAGAGAGTTCTTGGTACCTTAGGGGGAGGCTGGAAGTAAGACATCAGCACCTGGCAAATTCAAAATGGCAAAACGTAGTCGCCTTGGAAATATATTAAATCCCGTAGTGAATACAGTTCCTTTTACTGAGGAATGAAGGCCCTTGATGATAATTCTTAAAGTACTATAACTGCATGCTAATTAGCTGTTATCATGACAAATTTCAAGCATGAAGAAAATTCGACACATGATTAGACAAATTTAGGAAAGAAACGCGAGGCTGAAGTCTCCTTCCTCCACGCTGTCCACCGTTCAAAAGAAGAGAAAAGAGGTTCGAGGAGGATTTCTGTTAAAGTTTATTATAAAAGGTCGACAATGTGAAAACAACTGTAGCTATATTGATTTCCATTAACTGCTGTACTTTTGCCTTTTTTGTGCTTTACCCAGTTTCCTTAACCGTACAGATTCCCTTTTATGGTGGTAAATAACGCTATGGAGTCATGACTCCATCTCTTGTTATGAATGACTGCAAAAATATTTTGGATTTGCATAGTAAAGGTACAAAAAGTAGCTTTTTTAATAGCTGAGAGAAATCAAGACATTTATCTTGCAGAAACCTTGTTAATTAGAAGATGCTCATATACAAAGCATACAAAGCTGTGTTATGAAGGCACATTCGTGTCGATATCTCCTTAGTTTTAACCACCTTTCATTCAATATTTCCTCCTTAAAGAGAGAATTTATTTCTGATGTTACCATCTTCAGTAGTTGACCTTAACTATGCCCATCTGCAATGGATTTGAGTACCTTGCAATAGATTCTGGTACCATTGCAAAACTGTTTTGTCCATTCTTTCAGTGTAGAATATGAAGAGGAAGATTCGCCATGAACACCACTCAAATGTTATTCTATTATTTCATTAGAACTTAGACTTTTTCTAGTCAGAAATTTGATGAAAGCATTGTAACCAGTTGTAAATATTTTAGAAAAACTGTAAAGCCCTTTACTCAAGTAACTGCCATCAAATAAAAATGCATATGTTAACGAAACTTTTTAACTAACTGGAAGTGTCTACAATATATGTAGATAAAAAATTTGTTGAGATACGGCTTTTAAAAGTGAGATCGGAAAATTGCGCATCTTACTACGAATTATTCGTATGCAAAGATCTTACTACTACGCAAAAATATTTCTTTCCATTTCGATTATACGAATCAGTAAGTGAAGTAAGCATGACTCAGGTCGACCACTACCACTCTGAATATGAATGCGGCAGTTAGAAAATGTGATGCAGTCGGAGTATGCATGAAATGCATAAAATATTATTTTCCTTGATTTTCTGCCTCTTTCCTATTGGGAAACAATTACTGGCCTTAATTTACGAATTGATTATAAACTATTTCAATTCTTTATGATTATGATCAATTTCTTTAACACTTAGGTTATAAGGTATTTTCTCCTTCCTTTCCTCATACCTTCGTCGTGTAGTTGGAAGCATACTGGATAAGTATTCGAGAGATCCAAGGTTCGATTTACAGCGATGGTATCAGGATTACTGTTTCTTCATATCTGTTTGGCAAACATGTAAGTGTCCTGAGTAGAACAGTGAGTTTACTTAAAACTATGTCCTATGTTACGGAAAACGATATGGCAAAGATGCGAAGGGTTTAATTACCCTTTATTCTCCAAAATTTACAGGTGCTTCCGTACTTCGGGATACAAAGACCAGCACTTGTGGTCTGAACGTAAGAAAATAAGAACTACAAACTAACTAAATTTAAATACGAGCTAAACTCAAATACCTTACACAGACTAGTAACACTAAGATTGGCTTTTTAGATCCTTACGTATGTAGTAGGCAGAATGAGGGAAAAACTACAATAAGTCTTCAATATCAAGAGGATTAATTGTCTGGCCTTAAAGGCGGACAGTAACTGACTGAAAACGCGCGTTAAATAAGGTAGCGAGAAATCTCTCTCTAGTTCTTCTTGGCTAAAAGCCACAGCTTAAATACTTGAGACTTTGCAAGCAAAATTTGCATAATAAAATAACACGTTTATACTGTCCGAAAGTGGAAAATAAGAGGGGACAGTAAAATTTTAAAATAAAATAAACGTTAGTAAAACTTAAAATCCTTATAATGGCACTGGACATTTTTGACGTCTCCTGCTTAAAAACAACCCTAAATACTCTACAAGGTCTAACAGCGGATCTTGAAGGCCTAATATCATTAAAAAGATAGCGATCGAATGGTTTTCCTATAATATAAATTATCCTAACTCTGTTACACTATTTTGTGAAATAAACTTCCTTCTATGAATCCTAATTTTCTAACCTATACTGTCAGGCAGAGTTGAGTTGCTTTCTTGTCGGAAGAATTATTTCATGATTTTTTAAACGCCGATTATTTCTTTCCATATCTTAAATCTAATCTTTGTATTCAAAGTTGCAAAAGGCTGATCTGAATCGAATTCAAGACGCAACAGTATAATACATTTAAATAGATCTTATTGAAAGTGCAAAAATATATGAAATCAGTAAACCAATGCAGTTCTTTTAATAAATGTGCTAATGAAAAGGTTCATCACTCCAAAAAAAAATAAATAAAAATCTATGTTTCAGTCTGTTGGTGCGTGAATCCAGTGAAGAAAACACAATCTTTTGTACAAATATATTAAATAAATAAACTATTTCTTATTAATGAGTTTTATAATAATTTCGAATAAACTATTTCTTTAGCTATTTATGAGTACTACATCGGTATTACTTTGCAGGAAAATGCTTGATTAATTTCATGAATATTTTTATGATGAATAATATTCATCATTTCCTTTTATTTCTCGAAATGCTTCCAAATTTAAGTTTTGAAATAATATTCTTATAATTTTCAAAAAGCACGAGTAAAACAAATATTCGTTTTGAAGGATGTTAATCACGTATCCAACTTATTTTTACATTAAACGTAAAAATGAGCTCTATTTCATTAAAGCAGTTCTTATTTTAATATCCGAGTGGACTAATTCAGAAGCTTAATTTCAATAAGTTCTGCATTTCGTAAAATATCTTTAACTAGTCATTACTAGTGGAAAATTCTATAATATTCTCGTTCTTTTGAGTTTTATCTCAAACATCTCTGACTTGGAAAAAGTATAGATTTTCATATGTCTCGTTTAGTGTAACCATTTTATGACGCACAATAGCATCTAGTTTTTTCAATATACCAATTTAAGTGGCATTTAATTAAAGGTAGATATACTCATTAGTATTAAAAATTGAGAACCTATAACAAATTTCCAGAACCTAACGAAAATTTATATAGATGAGTGGAACGTTGATATAAGTAGGTGATTATAAAATCTAAGCAATAGGATAATATACTCGTATTAGAGGGGAAACTAGAAATGAATGGATGTTCTAGGACTTCATTCATTTCTAGTAATGGAAGATGAACTACATCGAACATGGATGCATGATGCGATGCGGAGGAATACTGAGACATACAAGTCTCGTATTTTCAGAGTCATTTTATACCTCATTTGTTATAGGCGCGCCTCTGGTTCGAATAAACTCCTAGGCTGTCCAACTTGCCGTCCCAGTTGACCGCGGACATGATTGGTCCGAAGCGAGTCTGGGCATAAGGTAGGTCAGGGAGGGTTGGTAATGTGCCGGACACCTTCCTTTGATACCGTTTCTGTGCGTGGCTGTGCATTATCCAGTTGAAAAAAGCTTCCCAGAAGCCTTGCTGTGAGATGCAACCCGTTTCGCTGAAGGATGGCACGAATTTGCCGCTGGGCTGTCATGATGGCATGGAACAATATTAGGGATGTTGTTATGCGACTGCATCGCCTACCATCACACCAGTAGTGGCAGTAGTGTGCAGCTGTAAAACCGAAAGATAGAGAAGTTAAGCCTGGACCTACACACACGTGTAAACGGTTGTTATCACTACCCTGTAAGGATCCTAAGTTTTACTAAAGTTTATTTTATTTTAAAACTGCACTATCACTTCTTATTTTCTACTTTCGGCCAGAATTAAATGCTTTGACTTGTTTATGCAAATTGTCTTGCTAACGCCGAAGTACTTAAGTTGTGGCTTTTTCCCAAGCGAGAGAGAGAGAAGGAGTTTTAGGAAGTAAGATGCTTGCCACTGTAGTTTTACGAGTTTTCACTCGGTTGCTGGTTGCCTTGAAGGCCAGAGGTTTAGCCCTCTTGATATTTGCAAACGTATCGTAGTTTCAGCAGCTCGGCGTACTACATACGTACATTTTTTAAATAAAGGCCAGTCTTAGTGCTAGGCATTGGTATACTAATTCAGAGTTAGCTTTTAGTTAGAGTTTTAGTTAGTAGTTTTATATTCTTACGTTCAGACCACGAGTGGTTGGTCTCTGTATTCCGAAGTTCGAAAGTGCTTGTAAAGTATTGAAAATAAAGGGTTTCGTATACCCTTCCAGCTTGTGTCGTCTCTTATCCACAAATATTGAACATAGCTTGAGTAAGCTCCCTGTTCTTATTCAGGGCATTTTATGTTTCCAAAGCAAATCAAGAGAAACACAAGTCCTGACAGTGGCGCCCGAAGAATAACCATGGCCGAGTTTCAAGAAAAACCTGAGGTGCCTGCAGCAGGGGCTCAGAATCCAGAAATGCCAGCTGCCGCCCTGGAAGGATTTGGTTAAATCGTTCAGACCATGAGCGCATCGATGAAATCAGTAGCAAGCTTTGACGAAAACTCACCGGTGACCAGTTTTTTGGAAAAATTGGATAACTACTTAATGCTATATGCAGTCCATGAGTTCCAGAAAGTCATTTTAGCTACCAGCGCTTTGAGAGGCCAAGCGCGTAATTGGTTCAAATGTAAAGGAAGAAACCTCTAAGCGGGAAGCGGGAAGTCCCACCTATACTAGCAAGTCGAAAATATCAAGACTACCTTAGTAAAAGCCTTCCCTGTCGTAAGAAATCGTGCCAAATTGGAAGCGGAATTCTTCACATAAACCAGCAACGAATTGAAAATCTCTCAAACTTTATTTTAAGAAAAATACACGTCTTTAAACTCATGTATGAAGCCGGCCGGATCCTGAAATAATCCAAGTAATTTTGCCTAGGTTACTTCCCCAAGTACAAGACTTTATTGAGTTAAGGAATCCGACGACATTGGAAATGTTATTTGAGCTCGCAATCCAGTTTGAAAGTAGAAGTACGGCGGACATTGAAAGAAGACGCCAGTACGAGCAACGAAGACAATTTGGTGCGCCAAGACCACAGCAAAGGCAAGAGCACGGCTACGGAAGCAAGTCGAATCAGTGGTCAAAGAAACCCGAGTATCCAAAAACAACCGGCGAACGTCGACAGTTTAATAATAAGGCCAGAAAAAAGTGTGAAAGCCAGCGGAAAAAGAAGGAAGGCATGGAAAAAAAAGAAAGAAGATTTAAACTAAAACGGATTTCTGCTGACGGGAGGATGCGGAAATTCGAAGACCAAGAAAATCCCGCTTCCTTCAAGCTAAATACAATTATTGTGAAAAATTTGATTCTTCCAAAGACTGAAGTTTTGATGAACAATATTCCAGCCACCGCACTCTTGGATACAGGCGCGCAGTGTTCCTGTGGGGCAGAAGATTTTTTTTTTAAATACTTCCGTAAATATAGAATATATACTAATTCGGATAATACGATAATGTTAGCTGCCCAGGGGGAACGATGCAAATGCATAGGTAAAATACCACTCTATATCCGTATTAAGGACGAGGAGGTAAAAATTATGTTTTTTATCGTAAAAAATCTACAAGCACATGTAATTTTAGGGATAGATTTTCTTTCAGAGGGCGAAGCAACGCTGGATTTTAGCTAAGCGTCCCTTAAGCTGACCATGAAACCAGTGCTCGAAGACAAAAAAGAACCACCCACGTTAAATCTCAATCACCTGCCTACGGCAGAGCAACAAAAAATTCGCCAACTGGTAAGTGAATTTGGTTCTTTATTTTGTGATATTCCGGGATTTACTCAAGTGACGAACCATGAAATCGACACAGGAGATCCACTGCCAGTTCGCCAAAAGCCGTATCGGTACGATAAGACTAAAGAACAAATTATAAAGTGCCACATTCGAGATATGTTAAGTAAAAAGATCCTGATGCCCATCTCAAGTAGTTATGCCAGCCGTAAGAAAAATAATGATTATCCAGTAACATATCCAAAACGGTGGCGTTTTGCAATTGACTATCGTAAATTAAACACCATTACTGAATATCCGGTATATCCGTTACCTATTATTGAAGAAATTTTAAGGAACATAACTTCTACGAAATTCATGACTACGTTAGATCTAACGACTGGTTATTTTCAAATAGGTGTAAAACCAGAAGATGTGCCTAAGACTGCTTTTATAACCAAGTCTGGCACTTACGCATTCTTGCGTATGCCGTTTGGCCTTTCAGGAGCACCGGCAACATTTCAGCGATGTATGGACATTGTGCTAAGGCCTGTTCTAAGAAAGACCACATTTATCTATTTAGATTATATCATTATTACTAGTAATAATTTGGATCAACATATAAAAGTTTGAGAGAGGTGTTTTCATTATTAAATGAGGCCGGTCTAAAATTTAATGTTGAAAAGTGTAAATTTGCAGCCACTGAATTAAAATACTTGGGATATAAAATATCTCAGAAAGGAATCGAGACGGACGAATCAAAAATAATCGCCATTCAAAATTATCCGCCGCCAAATACGGCAAAAAAGCTGTCTTCATTTCTAGGACTTTGTTCATATTATAGATCCTTTATAAAAGACTTTGCAACTATTGCTGAACCATTGTTAAAATTGAAAAGGAAAAAGGCAAGATACTCGTGGACGGCCGAAGCCAATAGTGCGTTTGAAAAATTAAAACAAGCGTTAACGCAAGTCCCTGTTTTGAAATTTTCTAAGAATGACGAGAATTTATGAATTTCAGCGGATGTTTCGGATTATGCGGTAGGAGAAGTACTTTCCCAAAATCAGGAGCCAGTGACATTTTTAGTAGAACTTTAAATGAAACTCAAATAAATTATTCCACGACTGAGAGAGAGGCACTTGCAGTTCTGTTAGCAGTGCAATAGTTTGGAGTCTATTTTGGAAGTGGGCCAGTAACAGTGTATTCTGATCATGCGGCGGTAACTAGATTATACTCAGGGAAAAACGTATCCTCAAGGTTAATAAGATGGGCACTCAAGCTACAAGGTTAATAAAATGGGCACTCAAGTTACAAGAGTACAACTTGGTAATCAAGCACACCCCCGGAAAGGAAAATATCGTAGCAGATGCCCTATCCAGAATAAAAATAGATGAAGAATACTGTAAAGATGGCAATGCTCACACCATATACGATACATTCCCGAGAAACTGTAATAACCGAACGGGTAAGAATCCGGAATTTAAAAATATTTATGATTATTTAAAAGATCCTGAAAATTTTAGCCATCAATATATTGTGGCAATAAGAAACAGGGCGGCCCATTACGAACTAATAGATGGTTTATTATTTTATACAAATCTACGAATTCCAACAACGAATTTCGACCTGTTATCCCAGTTAGTCTTAGATTAAATATACTGCAGGTTTTACAAGACTCCCCTTTAGCTTCTCATGCTGGTATTCGAAAAACCATCCAACGCGTACGCGAAGCAGTTTATTTTCCTGAGCTGCAAAAGTTAACAAGGGCGTATGTCCAGTCCTGCCCAACATGTCAAGCAGTTAATTATGTTAATTTCCGCCTGGCCGGGTTTCTAAATAGCATTAAATCAGAGTTTCCAAATGAAATATTTGGCATCGATTTATTGGGCCCTTTCCCGAAAAGTCAGTTAAATAAAAGTCGGTATCTCCTTGTTATGGTTGACCATTTTAGTAAATGGACCGAAATTGTTCCCTTAAAACGAGCCTCCGTGAAATTTGGTACTGATTCTATTTTAATAAATATATTTTAAAATACGGGGCGCCCCTAAAAGTTATATCGGATAATGGTCCTCAATTTGTAAGTAATATATTTGAAGACATGTACCAAAACCTGGGCATACGTCAGTTAAAATTGGTCCCGTATCGGCCGCAATCAAATATAGCGGAACGAGTCAATAGAAATATAGAGAAAATTATTCGCGTTAGATTTAGAATCTAGACATAAAAGTTTTCAACAAGGTCGTTTTAGACCTCAGTTTCAAACGAATTAACTCTGTCGGGAAGTATGTAAGGACCCTAAATTTTACTATCGTTTATTTTATTTTAAAACTGTACTATCACTTCAAATTTTCTACTTCTGGCCAGAATTAAATGCTTTAACTTGGTTATGCAAATTGTCTTGCTAACGCCCAAGTACTTAAGTTGTGGCTTTCGGCCAAGCGAGAGAGAGAGAAGGAGTTTTAGGAAGCAAGCCGCTTGCCACTGTAGTTTTACGAGTTTTCACTCGGTTGCTGTTTGCCTTGAAGCCCAGAGGTTTAGCCCTCTTGATATTTGCAAACGTATCGTAGTTTCAGCAGCTCGGCGTACTACATACGTACATTTTTTAAATAAAGGCCAGTCTTAGTGCTAGGCATTGGTATACTAATTCAGAGTTAGCTTTTAGTTAGTAGCTTTATATTCTTACGTTCAGACCACAAGTGGTTGGTCTGTGTATTCGAAGTTCGGAAGTGCCTGTAAAGTATTGAAAATAAAGGGTTTCGTATACCCTTCCTGCTTGTGTCGTCTCTTACCCACAAATCTTGAACATAGCTTGAGTAAGCTCCCTGTTCTTATTCATGGCATTCTATGTTTCCAAAGCAAATAATGAGAAACACAAGTCCTGACAACCCAAACTGAATCTCAGTTCAAGACTGCAGATTATGGTCTGACCTAGTTTGGTTGCCGTACACTCCTTTCAAAGACGACACTATTCCAAACAGAGGCTGCGGTGGATTTATGTCATTAGCAGCACATATAATGAACACTGCAATAGAAAATTCCAAATCTGAAGCTATCTGCGAACAGGACATAGTGCAAGTCTCAGACAGTTCAATTGAGGTTTTGTCGATAACACTTTAAACTTGTCCCATTGGACTCGGTCGTTAACGTAACGCATAAACTTGGTATTGAAATTTATAGTCCCAGGTTTCTAGACACACCTGTTTGGCATGTTTGAAACTTTTTCCACATTTGAGAGATAACCTAATGATTAACGCCAAACAAGAGAGTGACATCACTTAATGTGGCCTATCCATTTATTCAAAGAAATATTATGAAAAATTATTTTATAAATTATTTTACAACTTCGTATCAGCATTTAAGTAAACCTCCCAAAACCCTTTAGAATGCTGTCATCTATTGCTTAATTTGCTCCGTTCGGACAGTCAATCGGGACTGCCTGTAACATACAATATTTTCATACTGCCATGTGCCATCCGTCTACATTTAGCCTCTAAAATTCAAGTGCGTATTCGAAATTGCTGAGCTGCGTAGGTTACTTAACGTTTTAAAGCCAGTGTATATCAAAATATTAATGACACATGAAAAATCGGACAAAACGTTACAGTTAATGCCGAAAAAGTTTAAAATGATTATGGAAACGAACAGAAAATAGAATTTGTATTTCATTTTAATTGCAGAAGATCCTCGAAAATTATTCAGAAGTAGGTAACTTTTCTCTCTCTTTTAAAAAGGATTTTACTCAATGACTGTGTGCATTCAGAAAGTTCAAACTGATTTTAGTTATTTTGTTATAGATTAATTTAAGATGTTAACCATAATGATCTTATTTTGAGGCGTTATTTAAAAAAAGGAAAAAAATTGGAATAACAAATTAATGTAAAATGATTTAGCATCTCATATCTATCAATAAGTATTTTTATATTATTGCTTACATAGTATATCTCTGCCTTGTTTGAAGTTTTTTGATTGCGTTAAACCAGTGATTTTCAAACTGTGTTCCTCTGTACCCCGGAGTTTGAGTAAGTTTCCAGAATTCTACGAGTCAAAATAAAAATTCCAAAAGAAAATTATAAATCACTCACACTAGTTGATTAATGCTCATTAACTAAAACATATAAGGATGCATTTAGTTTTGAAAACTTAACATTTGATCATCACATGTCAAAGAGAAAACGTGCATAACTCTGCAAAACTAAACAGTTTTGCTACTTTAAAATGAATGGAATTTAGACTACAGTGTTAAAATTTGTACAGCGGAGTACCTATCTAAATTGAAGAAAGCTATAAAAGAATATTTCCCAGAAGCCAAAACTAAGTGTAACAGGATACAAAATCCCTTCTAGTAATACGATAAGAGAACACCTTAACGGCATATCAACAGAATTGACGTTGAAATCCAGATTTAAACAAGAGTAGCTCTTAAAATTTTGGTTGCAGATACGTGAAGAATACCTAGAATTTTCTCGCACAGATAATTTTAATGCCATCCGGAACAATCTAAGTGAAATTTTTTTATCAACATATATAGCAACAAAGAAACATACAAAAAACTTGAACATCAGTAGAACTAGACTTCGAAAGTCTGTAAAACAGTGCAAGAAGACCCCCGTCACGAAATATAATACAACGGTCGGTGACATTTGGAGTATATGTTAATGCTAGTAATGAATAAATTATGTTAAAATATTTTAATAAAAAATGCAATGATTTTCTTTAAATGATTCTAGTTAAATTGATTGCCTTTGTAACTAGAGTACTTGAGAAGCATGTAGCGACTATTCGTTGACTTCTTAAAACTGCAAGAACAAGCCCAAAAAAGGCTTAAATTATCCTTTTATTATACTCCACAATACTTACAGTTGGCCCCGCTCGGGCTTTCAAGAAGCCTCCACTTGGGCTATAACTTAAGATATAAAATAAGAAACTAAACTAGTGCCAATTAATTAACTAAGACTAGCCGAAGCTGTAGAGAAATAACTAACAGAGTTGGCCCTTAATTAAACCTCACTGACGAATAATAACGGGAATGTAGCAATACGGACGAACGTAGTTAAGATTTGGCTTAAAGCAACGACGTGGCCAGAAGCTCTTCTACAGAAGATTGTACGTGGCTGTAGTACAGTGGCTACAGAAATGACCGAGATACTCAATTAAACACCGATTCTACCTCCAAGGAGATTCTGAAAACTCTTTCTAGTAGGGAGTTGTAGGTGTGAAACAAGCAAATATAGGAAAGCTGTTTAAAATTGAAAATAGCTATTAGGAAATTAAAATAAACAACCAAATCTTCAATTGCCTTTACATAAAGTACTTGTAAGATTGTAGAGATATTAGGGATTTTTGAAAGTAGAACAGATGAAAAATGAGCAATGCCCTCCCCGGGACTCGAACCACAGACCTCTCAAGTCCGTGCCGAGCGTGCTGACCACTACACCACGAAGGCAGGCTAAGAAAGTGGGAGAAATACCTTATATGCTCCCCCTTTTAAAGGACGACTGAGGATTAGGGGACCCAAATGCAAAATCCTGGTGGTGGAGAATCATCACCCACATTCTTTTTTAGTTCGGGCGCTACTGTAGACATTAGGTTATTTGGAAAGCAAGAGAGATGAAAAATGATCTGCCCTCGCCGGGATTCGAACCACGGGTCTCCCGAAATACGTGCTGACCACTACACTACGAAAGCATGCTAAGAAGGCGAGAGAAATACTTTATAAGATATTGATTTACTTTGAATATTATTTTATGTTCAACTTTTCTAAATGTAATTTTCCGAAAAATCCTTATATTTCTAAGGGCCCTATCACTTCTATGGACGCGCGCGCTTACCCGAGACAATTCCGAGAAACGAGATTCTCGTAGTACGGCTTTAAGCGGCAGGCTTCCGAGAAATGTTTCGTCTAGCTAGGAGGAACTTGTCCCGGCTACGAGCAACATTTTAAAACTTGTTCGAAAATGTTCCGGCTGGGGACGTGTTCCTCGAACGTTCAACCAATCAGACGAAAATTCTGCTTCTGAAGGATCACGGGTAACTTTTAATATGGCAATGGCTCTCACTGTGAAGTTGATGGACGGTGGAAATAGAAGCCGATTTAATTATTGCTGTTTTGTTGTAATACAACTGCCTGAGTCATTTTTTAAATGTGTATATATTCATTAAATATATAATCGTGGAAATTTCAGAGTTGACAGTATTTTGCGACGTTCTTGCAGTTCGGAATTGTTTACAAATTGTTCGTCGCCAAAAGTTCGCCAAATTTGTCGTATTTCGTGCTGATTGTGTATTATCACTGTTATATAATAGAATTTTATTTCTTAAATTTAAGTTGAATAATTTTTTAAAATCCGTTTGTATATGCGCGGCTTTTCTCCTAATTACTTATCTTTTAAATTGTTAATTGCATAATCAGTGATACGTTTTAAACAACATAAAAGATGCATAAAAAAGAAAAGCATAGCTTATGTAATAATGAGAATACTCATTAAATTTGTCTATTATTTTCATGTTATTAATGAAATACTTTTTGGATTATAAATACATTAGAAACTATGCTTTTATTGTAAATGCTACATATTGAAACATTGGAAATTTATGGATTTATTATTATGCATGATGAAAAACATTTGTATATACATTCATTAATATAAATCTTATTCATTACATTAATACTAATAAATATATATTAACAACTTCTAAACCATCGCATCTCTCTATCTGTATGTAAATATATGAGTTATTAGATGTGTATATATATGTATGTATGAATACAAAAATGAACATTGCCAAGAAGTTTATTTGAAGTTGCTTCTAATTCAGATAACGATTATGTAGTTAGCAGCAACTATACTTATCAGTTCTTTGCAAATTATTATGGGTATGTAATAATCAGTTGAAAAATAATTGATGAGTATTTGAGTACTAAAGAGTGTATACATTTTGTTATTGGGTTAATTCATAATTATATCATACGTATGATCTACGTAATAAAAACATGACTAATAAATAATAAGAAATGTAAGAGCTGTGCATTTATAACATTTGATTACTTAAAACAGTGCACAACTGATTATCACCTTCATGCCTATTTACATAATGAATTGCACTTTCCAATTAAGTGCACGGGCCTACTAATGGCCGAAGCGTCGTTGAACACTGGTAGTTCTATCTCAGGTTAGAATGCCGCGAACGGGCTGGCTACATGACGTTTCCTTGGTTTGCCCCATTTGTAACTGGTATACGAGCCAGTTTTAAAAAATCTTCAACAAAGGGATCCTCCTGTTAGGCAGATATCCCTCGAGGCTTTGCCGTAATCACATAAAACAAACTCGTGATGTGCACCACCTAATTTCTAGAGTTGGTATAATTAATGTGTTTTAGGTGTATTACCGAGTGTTCTATGGGACAGTAAACAACTCGCACACGTTTGATTGCTCATGTATTCATATGCTTTATTTGATCTTCATTTTGCTAAATAGTATCTGCTGGCTGTGAGGATGTAAATATCAGCCATATAGACTTTTGTCATAAAAGGTCTTTTTTAGTTGTTGTTGTTGTTGTTGTTGTCTGTTTGTTTGTTTAAATGGACAGAACAGTAATTATGAGCTATAAAGTTAGTCAAGGTCAGAAGGTGGTCACCAGGTCACAAATTTTCCAGTGAGCCATCAATTTTCATTGCAATGCAGACAACAGAAAATACACATAGATAATGTCTGATAAATAGACTTATCCAGCACACGTTTTAAACTATTTTTAGTGTATACAGAATTTGGCTATTACTGATGTAATTGATTACTATAACCAGAAGTGTGTTTATCTGTTACTTGAAGTGCCAGAGTAGAGATCAAAGTGATTATCTTGATAGCAATCACCTTTCTATTATCTTCCATTACTAACAATAAAGTTTAAAACGAAAAAGAGTGTGAGCGATACAAAACAACACGGAAGAAGCAAACGTCACTTCAAAGGAAACGTCACTTTCGCCAATCTGAGCGATAACTGATTCTTGTTTGGCTTTCAGCCTGTTTACCGAGTGAAGATGGTAATCCTATTTCGCCAAAGGCCGTTTCTCAGAACTGTTGCTGCAATCGTTTTGTTCCGGCAACAAATATCGTAATGTGATAAGGGTTTAAGGGTTCCGCGAGTCGACAAGGTTTAAACATTACTGTTTAGTATGAATTTAGAATGAACTATTGTATAATTAGTTTCAATGATACACTTCAATAAACATACGTATATTCAACTATTATTAAATATTAACTATTATTGATTTATTGATTCAACTATTCTTATTTATTGATTCTTCAAGAAACGAAGTTCGTAATACTACCACTCGTACTACGAAAACGAAATCGGGTAAAAAGCGGAACGAAAATCAGGATAAACTTTTCCCTTCTAAAAATTAAAAAAGGACTATTGTTATCCAGTAGTAAACGGATATGTTACCCGACTGTTTAAAAATCTTACCGATAGCGAAAATAATCCATTCAAATATAATTTTACGTCGTATGTGTCATGAACTACATTTTTATAATAAAAGATAGAGGAAAAGGAACTTTTAACTAAGAAATTAATGTGGTAAAGAAAACAATACCATTATTTACAAATGTCTGAATTTTGACACTTAAGCTGTTAGCTCTTTTGATTCTAAATACTTGCAAAATTAAAGTCGCAATGAAAATATATTGGAAAATTCCTGAGTTTAATGTAAAATAGATCATCATAATATAGGTAACATATAGCATAAAACATAAAGTGAGTCAAAAGACGGAATGATGCACAAAGCAACAAAAAGGGGAACAAAGATATTATATCCGCTGTACAGGACACATTAGCATGTTCTCCTAGCTTTTAAGCGTAAAATTTAATCATGAAACTTGAAATAACTTGTTAAATTCCATACCTATCAATCCTTTCGCAGAAGAAAAGTTCATAAAATGTCTGGAATTCTGATGGGCAGTCGTTGCTTTCATTGCCAGGAAATATGAACTCTCATTTCCCTCTACTCCACAGTGAGTGAAAGAGTAAATAATGTTATATGTTTTTCTAAAGATTTACCATTATTTTTTTTAATTTAGTTTTTATATTTTATATTTTTACATTGCTGCTTACTTGCTTTTATTTATTTTCTTATTTGTTTATTTAATTATTAATATATCTTGTAGATTTTATGTTTAATTATTGTGTATTTTGTTTAGTTTTAAATTGGTAGCTGTTTAATGTTTTGGATTGTATTGTATTTATGGTGCGTATTATTTTGAAACCTTTGAGTCGACTGATGTTTGAATTGAAAGAATGGATCCTGCTCTTAACGACATGCAACATTTTGAAAATTTTTGGAAACAGTCCTAGCAGTGAAGTTCTCGAAGCTTCGAGGAATGTTCACGATTCTTTTAAAGCAGTCCTATATAAACAACAGGATATGAGCGATTGTCAAATATATCGATAGAGCAACTCAGCAATGTATGATTATATTGACTGCTGCTCGAGGACTATTGCTTCATATCTTTGTGTGCGAGCTATTTTCGTGAACCGCGCAGATCCGAGAAGAGTTTTGCCCTACTCCTGATTTTCTTGATATATTAATAGATATTGATGCTGACACAAGATCTGCTATTTATTTCAATAGTTTTTATTCCGTTCATTTGGTTTCGTTATTTAAAAATATTTTTAAAATCTCGTACCACGCAGCAATATATTTAAAGTACTGTGATCTAATTTGTGTCGATATCAAAATTGGCATCATGTGCTTCATTTAACTGCTCGTACATCAGTGCTGCGTGATGTGGGATTAAAGCACTGTTGGCGTTATACGTATTTCTGATACTAATTATTAATATAAGAAGTTTTGTTTTTTTCGCATTATATATATAAGTTTGATTTTAGTAAAGTTTTCAATATTTTCAATTCTAACATACTCATATATCTAATTTTGTCGATATTTTTAACTATATGGTTGTTCTGCAAAATTTTCAAATTGCTTCAAGAATCCAAAAAAAAAATTGCTCAATATATTTATTGAAAAACTTCACCAAGAAATCCCGTGAAGAACTTTAAACCCTATTTATTCAATTGTTAATTGCGGTGTAAGTTTGTTTTGTTTTGGTTTAGTTTATTATGGCAAACTGCGGTTAATTGCTTAATGGGATGGACGCCTTCGGGGAGGACGTTCTAGAGGAAACTGTCTCGTAAGTACGTTACACACGCAGTGTAGGTATTTAGATGTCGCTGAAAAAGGTGGTTTCTTTAAAAAAGTGATTTCAGGATTTCTTGTGTTAAGTGTGTGTTTTTTAAGGTGTGTGTTTTTTAGTGTTGTTTTTTAGTTAAGTGTGTGCTTCTTTAGTTGTATGAGAGATATAGTACATACAAAATGCCAATATTTACCTACGAAAAACTTTTAGAAGTCGTACTGTTCAATGTAACATGATATTTTAGAAACTCAAGTGTCAACTTCGTAATCAAACTCAAAATTTATTATTAATTTTTCCGTGTATCCTTTACAAGCGATAAAGAATGAATAATTACTCTTCAGCATATAAGAACGTAAAGCTAAAAATATATGTAAAAACAGGCAGATTTTATTCTGGCTTATTACGCATACCGACTTCTCACTTTAAGCATAAAAATTAAATTACTAGTTTGTATTATTTTTATTTTAAAAGGGTGCCGTCCAGACGCTTCGCCGCCAACGTCTTGAAACAAATACTTATATCTTGCAGATAACTGGTACCAAAATCCATTTTAAATCGATTTGTGGAGGGTTATAATCGATTTGCTCGCCATTAAAAAATGATCCTTCAAAACAATTACTTTAGAATATCATCATTTAGTGACCTCCCAAACCAAAGCTGAGAATAAGTGAAATTTCATCTTAGAAACTTTAGTTATCGACCAAATTGGTTTGAATACGTTTATTAACTGCTTGGCTTTCAAAATTGTGACTAAGTGCCTCAAAGGAATTAATGCCATGAAAAATTCCAATAATATTTATTGATATATTTATGGTAATGAAACCAAAGTTTTATATATACAAATTGCATGATATATTTTTAAATCGTTGCTTATTGTTTCATTAAAATTGAAACCTACAAAACCTAAACTAATTTGAGAAATTATTCATGAATAAACAGTTAATACCTTCAGTAATTCTGAGTAGCTTTTTAACAGCATAAATTTAATTTTTAATTCTCGGCCACTAGTCAAAGAACGTTAATCTGATAAGTCTATTAAAGATTATAGTAAACAAAACAAATTGTTATCTACAAAAGTATTTACATATTATTGAGGGAACATAATTTCTACAAAATTAGCGGAATCTTTCTCAGAAATTTATATTATTTTTTTTCTTTTCGCAACTGACAGAACAGCTTGTAAGGTTTATTTTAATTTTATAACAGTTGTTTTAAGTTTATAGCACTTTTCTATCTCTCCTAGCTTCAGCTTACAATTCCTTACTAGAATGAGTTTTTAGAATCGCATTAAATGCAAATGAGAAGTAGAAAGTATTTAAACCAAAGTTCCATTGACTTCGAGAGAGAGAGTTAGGATTCCTGAATAGCGAGAGTTTGCCTTTTGGCTACGTCTTTCTAAACTGTTACTAAGCTTGGTCCTATTACGTACCTTTGGATAGCTTCCCTGGCTAAGTTAATATTAAGGGCCAATTAGTTTAGAACTGTGTTAGCTTCGGCTAAATCTCTTTAATTAGTCATTACTTAGGTCTTGCACTTTTGAGTTCAAACACAAGCGGAGGCTTTGCTGTACCCCCTGAGAAAGGGGCCGACTGTTAAATATTTATTTGGAGCAAATAAAGGGCAATTAACTCTTCTTGAATTTACGTTTCTGTTCTTGAACTTAAGCGATTATTCCCTTAGTAGGTCACTAGGTTCCTCAATACTTAGTTTAGCAGAATAAAAGGGAGGAACATTACAAGCTAGTATTATCTCATGTTTACGCTGGAAACTTGTCTCCTTACCATTTAAAGCAGTTCTCTTAAAATGTCCACTACAAAGGCATCCTCCCCTTTGGACAAAGCGTCCTCAAGCGCCTTTCTGTAATTAATTATTGGACTTACCATTTAAACTTAAACAAACTTTATTGGACTTACCATTTAAACAAAGGCTATTTAAAAAGGTCTTCCCGTTTCCCTCTCACACAGTGTCTTTATTATCAAGTCTTAAAATTCATATTTTCTACATAAAACTCAATTTAGTAATTTTCGTGACTTGTGAAATAATGCAAAACGAGTAACACTGCAGCAAGTCTTGAGACATTAGGGTTTCTGAAGCAGGAAAAACGAAAAACGAGCAATGCCTTTGCCGGTACTAAAGCCTGAACTTCTGAAATACGCGCCGAGTGTGCTACCTTTACACCACGAAGGCATGCAAAAAAGGAGGGAGAAAATGCCTTATATGCTCCCTCTTTTAAAAGGCGTCTGGGGATTAGGGGACCCAATCCCCCAAATCCTGATGGTGAAAAATCATCATCCATCACCTTTTAGTTCAGGCTGCGCTGTAGAGATATTAAGATTTTTGAAGTGGGAAACACGCAAAGTGGGCAATGCCCTTGCCAGGACTCGAACCCGGACCTCTCGAAAACGTGCTGAGTGTGCTACCGTTACACCACGAAGGCATGCACAAAGGAGGAAAAAAAATTACGTTATACAAAATGTAAAAGATTTATCTCTAAACCATAGTTGAGTGGATAAAAGCAATGAACGAGGTTAATTCGATCTGGTTTCAACGACTAAGTTGCCGTTTTCATGCCATAACATGAACACGACCTTTTTTCCTTAGAATGTACTCAACGAATGCATTCTTCTCTTCAGGCAGACAGTTTTTGAATGCTTTGCTTTATTCGGTTAATCACATAAAGCACATAATGGCTGACTACAGAAGTTACGTTAGATTAGGTTATTCGAATACAGCAATGCATACCAAAGCTAGCTGAACAAAGGGGAGGGATGTCTGCCTGGAGGATTTTATAAAGGAAACTGCCTCGTATTCACGTTACATATGAGGAAAACCGAAAACTCCACAACCATGCAGATAACCCCGTTCACCTAGGTTAACCAATATTCAGCCTTCCTAATCATTCGTCCACTGGTAGGACTCTGAGCATAGAGGAGTCAAAGATAATTTAAAGGGACGCAAGTATTCTTTGGTGAAAGAAAGCTCCAAAAGTCATATTTAAATTTCGCCTTATCTCATAGGAATGTAGCAGTTTTAAAACATTGTAAAAAGCAAATTAATTATGCCTATCGCTGTTTTAAAGTTTGTTTCTTTAAAAGAAATGAGAAAATTTTATGCATTAAACTGCAATTTTAAATACTATTCCCAGAATCTTAATGCTATGGAAAAATAGTGTAAAGGAACCTTCATACATTCAAGATAACCATTGTGAAATGCATTAATGAACTTTCGCTAAAATACGTAAAGCTCTTTATTTCATCAAAATAAATTATAAGCGTATAAAATATTTCAAAACACTGATGGATTATATAATTATTTAGAATCTCACAAATGGGTTTTTTAATTTTAATGTCTCAAGATTTATCTAAATTAAAAACATTATTTTTACTAACTAATTTAATAAAGGTACAGAATACTATATTAGAGACAAATTAATTATATTAAAGGGTATAAGTTATTTATTCATACTGTGATTATCCACATACGGAACCTTTTAATTAATTTTGAGTGACAGGTATTAAATATATTTTTTTTCTTTGAATGAACATCTAAGTATATGTCAAAAGTGCTTTTGTTTTAAATAGCTTAACAAAAAAGAGATGTTCTAAACAATTAAAGTATAGTAAAAGATTTAGAGTTAAAATTCACAAAATTATTATTTGTGTTTGCTGAGTTATTATCAGTACTTGCAAACGGTAATTCAGGAAAGGAACGACCATAAAATAAGCATGACAGAAACTGTAGTTCAAAAAATGCTAACTACAAAATATGCATGGTGGAGAGGGCAATTTAAAAAAATTTGCAACCTAAACTACAGTAATTTTACACTGGTTATCATAAATTAAGGAAAAATCACGATTACTGAAAAAGTTACATGTAGAATTTAATGAAACTTACCCGCAATATACAACACATAGTAAGGTATCAAATAACATAAAAAGAAATTACCAGACGTTTACGGTAGTATAGAAATTAGCACATGTATGAAATGAATAAACCGAAGATGTCAATTTGCTATAGTAAAAGCACCTTCAATATGGCATATAATCGCCTCTAGAAGCAACACAGCACATTCAGTGACGCGAGATGCTTTCAATTATGCGGTCTATCAGTTCCATAGGAAGCGAGACCATTGCTCTTGCAAAGCAGTTGCAAGCGCGGCAAGGGTCTAAGGGGGCGGATTGAGAGCGGCTAGACGTCTCCCTAAAGCATCCCAAACGTGCTCGATAGGATTCAAGTCCAGCGATCGAGCTGGCCACTCCATGCGCATAATTGTTTCCTGTTTAAGGTAATCATATACGATGCGAGCCCTGTGTGGTCTTGCATTGTCTCCCTGTAACAAGAAAGCATCAATTATTGCCCCGGCATATGGGCGCACATAAGCATAAAGGATGTCATCTCTATAAACATGAGCATTCATGGTTCCCCTTGGAAAATCATGGAAGTCTGTGCGTCCACCCAAAGAGATGCCACCCCAAACATAGACACTGCCTTTTCTGTATGCATCTCTTTCACGGAGTTTGACGGATGATAACGGGTTACAGGTATTCTGTATTCTCCATATCAAATAACGCCTTTTAACGCCTTTTAACGCGTTCTAGACTAAACCTAGACTCATCCGCAAAGAGAATAGCCCTCCATTTCTCAGGCGTCCAGTGGACATGTTGTCGTGCACACTGCAAACGGTCCCTCCTATGGCATGACTTGAGCGGCACGCAAATGGTTGTTCGCCTCACATACAGACCACCTTCGTGAAGCCTTCTACGCACAGTTGACGATGACACCAACCTTCCGGTGGCTGCAGCAAGGGAGGATCTAAGAAGAGTCGGAGTAGCGGTTCTATTCCTGAGTACACATAATGTCAAATGTCGGTCATCGACGCTCGTCGCAGCAGTTGGCCGTCCTTGGCTGAACCTCTTAGATGCCGAATCTGTGGTCTGAAATTGCCTCCAAAGTCTATGAACCACAAAAGGACTCAGATTTAGCCATCTGGCCACTTCTGTTTGACTTTGTCCTGCCTCTAGCCTCCCAAAAGCTTTCTATCGTAGTTCTGCAGGCAAATGATGCCTGGAGATCATTGTTACGATTGACTATCTCAGAGTTTTGATGTCAAATATGTGGAATATGTGGGCTTGCTCTCAAACAGGGACTTTTATGCTCCTCGCAGATGACGTTTTCCGAGTCCAGCGCCACTAATTTGCATATTGGAATTTTACTCAGCTACTCTTACTTGGCAACATATTTAAATCTTACACGTTTTGGTTTATTTTTGAGGGAGTTATCGCTATTTTTGTGATTTTTCCTTAATTTATGATAATCAGTGTATAACATTGAAATTCCTGTTTATATTGTTGCGTGCGTACGGGTTCGTAATGGGTTGAAAGCACAAGTCGATAAAAAGTTAATAAAATTTATTCTTATCCACAATAACGCAATATCTCACAGTAGTTATGTTTTGAAATACTAAAATGCAAAAAGAACTCAATTCAAAACATAGAGAAAGCTAATCCAATCTCACCGCGAATTCGCTACAATCAATAACAGCACTAAGTAAACAACAGAATTGAGATGTTTTCCTCTAGCTTTTATAAGCTTTTTAATCATGCACGAGAACACTCTTGTATTTTCCCGATTTTTCTGGATAGCAAAAGAGTACAATTACGAGATATCTACTTATTAAATGTTAAATGCGCGCGCTCCTGTATTTTAACTTTTCCGGCGTAGCTTTCTCTTCAAATAAGTCTCGTGCTCCATTGCACGGGAACATAAAACAATTTTAATAACAATTTGATTAAAAATATCAAAATAATAAATACAAAATCCTTCACAATATGTTTTATGTGCATATTTATTTCATTTCCTTCTAAAGCTTTCGAAGTCAAAATCAAAATGTTACATGTATTTCTCTATGATTGTATGTGCCTATTTATTATCACCTTCACATTTAATTTTTCAAAACAAACGGTAGCGAAAATTATGTATCAGTTATATCAAACTGTGTATATAACCTCTTATTTTAGTATACTATACTGATAGTTAAAATACGAGATTTTTATCTTTTAAAACGCACTTCTAGAAATTTTAGCTGTTTTATATGAGAATAATTTAAAATCAATTCTTAAATATTTTTTTAATTTCTAAGTTTTATGCTAAAATAAAATATATTAATTTAGCTTTACCATAAAATATGTTAATCGGTCATTTTTTATTTCCTTGCATGAAGTAAAAAGGATGTATCGCAATCGCGAAAAATTTCAGGTCTGATATTTCAACGAAACTACACGTTTTTACGGCTATCGAATGCAATTTAACGATGTTTTTGCCTGTACGTAAGAACAGAATAAAGGACACATCTCCTCCCGAAACAAATTATACAACTGATTTAAAATTAATTCTGAAGAGAATTTTTCGTAGCGTCTGTGCCTACGTACGTATCTCAGAAATGACTAGCCTCATGACGTTGAAATTTTGCATGAAGAAGTGCTTATAACATGTAGATGTGCACCTCCTATTTTTGTTACAATCGATCGCAGCAACAATATATAAATATATGTATATATCAAGATCGCTGCAATGTTTCTACCTACTATTATTTCGTATATATATATTTCCACTATGTTACTCGGCTCAGTGAGCTCAGTTTCTTAATTCTTATATGTTTGTAAATTATGCATTTTTTTTAAAAAGGGATTGAATTATGTTGTTCTTATCTTCTGCTTAAAATTTTTATGACGTTAGGAAATTCGCAAGCAATATTTGTAGAATTATCAACAATTTAAAAAATGTTGCGGCTAAGCCTAATTTTTGACTACCATGGAGGCCATGTTTGTTTACATTTGAAAGAGCAGAATAGTGGATTTGTTGCCAATCTAGAGAAACTAAGCTTCGCAACAACAAAGATAACGCCCTCATTTATTATTGCGAATTTATCATGCTTAATGCATTCTGGAATTTATTCGAGGAAATAAGTGTTTAAGATTTATTTTGTAAATTTTTAATACAGATATTATGAGTTTTTATGTATTTTTGCCTTGTCGGGACGTGAGAACTAAATTAATTGAATGAGTAATACGGAATCGTCTGTGAAAAACTTTCTTTTTTGTTTGCTTAATTTCTTTTATACATCGTTCTAGATATATTAGAGTATTTGAATAGAACATGTGGCAATGATTAGATAATTCTTAATATGATATAAATTTTGTGCATTCTGAATTAGAAAATGAATGAAATATAAAGCTGTCAAGTGAACCTAGCGCCAGTGTGTCACTATGGTAAACAACTATAGTGAATTTTAAAGAGTGCATTTATTCTATTGTGGTTTATGCGCTATTGACGAAGTAGATTTAATTCAATCCAATAAAGCTTAAATGAAATGCAAGAAAAAATGCGTATAATTTAATATTCCGTACAAGGAAGTCATGTGGTGTGGTGTACACATCAGATTTTTTATTCTTGTTATGAAACAATCCCAACATATCAGACTCATATATATATATAAGAATATGAGCTTTACTCATAGGCAGTTCATACATTCTTTTAAAACATGCCCCCAAAAAAGCGTTATCTGTTTATGTGTGAGACCTTCTTATAATAGGCTCAAAAATATGTCAAAATTTGATTAGTGATATGCAATGAAATATAATCTTTTTAAATCGCATTCTTTCAGAAACTGTTTCTAACAATTAGTTTCAGAAACTGTTTCTAACAAACAATTTAATCCTTTCATAGTAATAATTAAATTAGAAAATATTTATTTTTGTGAAATTTTCAGTCTGAAACTTCTAGTTATTTCTGTCAATTTACCAGATATACAAAATATGAATGTTCTTGCATGATACAATACACACGGTCTGAAGTTAAGTCATAGTTGTTAGTATTTGAACTTTCTTGAAAATGTCTAATGTAATTGCAAAATGGTATTTATAATACATCTACTGAATTTCTTATCCGTTTAACACATAATTAATCCCCTAAAACAGTTCCCCACGTTCCAAGCTTTGTCTTCTGTTAGTAATGATCCTGCCTACCTTCAGGAAAAGTCTCCTACAATGATGAGGAAGTTACCATCAACACATCGCTGTCTCTCGTTTTATTTCATCAACTTACATATTTCAACTGGCACTTCAGACGAACCAATATCACGGAGCAACGGACAGAATCTTTTCATTAGAAGGCGAGAATTTCCCATTTAATGCTCCCGATAAATTTCAGCTCTCACCGTGCAAATGTTGAACATTAACGCCTACCCTTCTCCTCCCACACTCTATGCCAGTCTTGCCGGACACTCCTTCGAAATAAACAGAATAAAAAAAAAAAAGCTGAATTTCGCGAAACGGCGAGTGGCATACAAAATGAATTTCCGTAAATGATCTTTTGAAGGGCATCACGTTTTGCTCAAAAGGGAAAGGAATGAAAAAGGAACATTTTTAAAAGAAGGAGCCAGAATTGCATCCTCTCTCCCCTTTTGTAAAGGGTTCATTTCTTAGGCACGTCACAATTATTTCCCCAGAATTTTCTCGAAAAGATCCTTGAATGGCCAGAGCAATTCAGGATACTTCTCTGGCAACAAATGCTAGTTTGGAATTGTCCAACAGTTTCTTGTAGTTTCCCATTTAAAACGCCTGTTCCGGTGTTTATATCTAATCCTGTTATTGTTTCTCATATTTTTTTTTAATAGAAACGTTGTTTGAATCGCCGTTAAAGGAAGGTATCTTTTTTTTGACTTAAAAGATACCTTCCACAACTTTCATCTGAGCTTTTAAATTCTATGAATAGTGAGATCTAATCGTGTATTTACCGAAACACGGGTTTAAAAAAAAAATTCTCTAAAACCAAAACGTAACTTTTGAAAATTATTCAAACATGTGTGTCTTTTAATAATTTTGGTATAATAAACCTTTTATTAAGTTTAAATTTAAAAGCCTTTGAAATACATTTATGACTTTGTTTTTCTTGATTACATTATAAGGTATTTCTCCCACCTTCTTAGCATACCTTCGTCGTACATAGTACTAACAACATATAAGATATAGCACAACATACTTCGACACATAGGACATAGCATTGACATATTGTTACAGATTATTTACAATGCAAGAAGTTATGTTCCTTATAGAGCTTGTTTGTTTTGGCACCGCCCCTTCCACAGGGGACCTGATTACAGTAAACGTAGAACATTGCACTAACAACGTATAGGACATAGCGCAACATACTGTTACAACATACTTCAACACATAGGACATAGCATTATCATTACAGTTATACAGGTGACAGGTGACGGAGGACGGGGACGCCTGGTGTTTAACAGAGGTAAACAGGCATATGTCCCGCGCCCTTCCCTATCTACGGGGAGTTTATTGAGATTTTAAAAGAATTATTACATTGCCATACAGGGACAGATGAGAGATACATTGGCTATTTATGTTGTATTACAGATTTTGGGTTTGCAAGGTATACATTGCATAACATACTGGTTACACATTAAAGAAAACATTAACATAACACATACATGACACATAAACACTATTAATAAAGGAGGTACATGCGCTTAGCAGAAAGAAGATACACATAACTAACACATTAAGCACACATTTGTGTATAGTTTAGTACTTCTGCTGAGGATCAATTTTGAATATGCATTGGATATACAGAATACATAATGCCAAATACACTTAATGTTACTCATAATACTGCTTACGATTCTACGTACAGAATAAACTTGGGATTACTATATACAGGATACATAATGCCAAGTACACTTAATGTAGATATGTTACTCATCATACTGAATGCATTGATAATACTACTTACACCCGTTGCAGATGACTGACTCATATTACATTGCTATGCATTTAAATATACATGTTGCAGATACAGATCATTTACGATATGCTCGAGATTGCTATATACACGCTTTAGGCTACTATATACAGAGTACAATGTCATATATAGAATAAACTTTGGATTACTATATACAGAATACATAATGCTAAGTACACTTAATATTACAGTTATACAGCGATCGGGCACATATGTCGCCAATGGTCGCCAAATTTGGCGAATTTTGGCGGTTTCTCTCTAAATTTGGTGACAAAAATTAGTCGCCAAAACCGTGGCAAGCTTGGCGATATCTCTGCAATTTAGCGAGGCAGACATTTACTTGATGTTAAATAGACTTGCCTCTGTATTCTTACTTTTCCGGTAGAGCGTCGTCTCTTTAGATTTTCGTATTATAATTTATGCAGATAAAATACAACAATTTTACATATAATTTCACTAAAATTATTTACTTAAACCCAAAATTCGTAACAATATATATGCAACCCCAGAATGCTTTGCCATAATTAACTCTGCAAATAAATAAACAAGCATGAATACTTCGGTTTTAATGCTGAAATAAAATGCTCAAGGATTATATTGAAATTTTCAAAATTATATTATACATAAGTGGGTAAAATGTTCCAGAAAATTCTTGCGTGTATAGCTAACATTTCTGTTTGCCTCTCTTACATACCTTACCTGAATGAACAACGAATGTCTTCGCTCTTTACAAGCAATCAACAAACATTTGGATAATAGCTAAAATATTTCCAAATGGAGAAAACCCGTTACACAACCGTCATATTTTCCACTTAACCCATGGTTTATGAAATATTAATGGGGCCAATTTGCCCTTGAACGTTTTCCAATAAAGCATCACTTTCCTTCAGGCACGCAGCCTAATGTGCTATTCTGCAACAAAACAAAAATCGGTCTGAACTAAGATGCAACCTAATTTTATTTTTTAGATAACTGTTTTGTATGTTTCCACTATTTAGGGTAAAATTTTGCTTCAAAAGCACAAAATTTAGACTATTTAGACTGAGATTAAATGTTAATTGCAAGCCTTACTCAGACTATCATTATCTTCACAACGGTACTTGCATAGCACTTTAAACTCGTATTAGATTCAATCAAAAATCGAAAACAAGTTATATTTAAACTAAAACTTAACTTCACAACGGTACTTAATTATCTTCACAACGGTACTTGCATAGCACTTTAAACTCGTATTAGATTCAATCAAAAATCGGAAACAAGTTATATTTAAACTAAAACTTAACTAAATCAAAATAGATTGTCAGCATAAAAGGCAGGGATAATAAATTTCTGAAAAATAACAGAATTCTGTCTCATTTTTTCTTCTTTTATGGTAATTATCTTTTTCAGAAAAAAAAGGATTTGGATCAAAAATGAAAGAATCGTAAGCCAGAACAAATAAAACTGGTCAAAATTATAATAAACCCTTGTACGTTAGATGGCTACAATAAATCAAGTATCAGAGAAATGAAATTAAAATCATGTACATGATATATATACTCTTAATGTTATTTCACTCAGTATATTTCGGAATCTGCAATCCATTCAAGAGAGAATTATGATAAGTTTCATACGATAAGATCTTCCAACGGAATTGTTATGATTATCTTTTTTCTTGATTTATTTACTTATTGGATGATAAATCACGAACGCATTTAAACCTCATCGATTTATTTCAGGTCGCTGAATGTAAATGTGTTTTTTCGTTTCAAACTCTTCTCAGTTTGATAAAAAAAAAAAAAAAACTCTGAATTTGTTTTTTCTCCTTTTTGATAGATTAGAAATGTAAGTGTAGCTTTTCAAACTTAACTCTGGTGAGTTTTATGAAACAATATTTATGATTTTCAGATATGCGTGATTTCAAGAAAAATCTTACTTTTTAATGATAGAGGCATGGTACGAAATTAAAACTAAAATCTGGATTAACTGTACAAGCAAACGTAAAACTACCTGTGTTAGCATGCATTCCTTTTCTCGCATTTGGCATATAATGAGTTTTTCGCCATCAGAAAATCTGCCTCAAGCAAATCAGCATGTTATCTGGATAAATCTGGATTAACTGTGCAAGCAAATGTAAACATACCTGTGTTAGCATGCATTGCTTTACTCCAATTTGACCGATAATGAGTTTTTCGCAATCATAAAATCTGCTAACCAAGCTAAGAAATATTTTCAATTTCAGAAGCATATTTGGTTCCTTCATATCGCTTTGCCAAGAGTGAAAGTTCTCATAATATTCCGAGATTTCTGATTATTATTGCATTAAAATTAGCTTGACACTTTTTTATCAGCTGCTACAGTGGTAACATAATGCTGCTAAGATAGACTGTATAAACATTATACAATGCAGGGATTTCTAGAATGTATTGTGGGATTTCATGAGTTCTCTATGTTTTAAGTAAAATGGATTGAGAAAGATTTGCAAGCCTGAAACTTATCAGTACAGTCGTAAAAAAATCACAAATAAAATTAATAAGCTCCAATAAAAGGAGTGACATTTGAATGATTGATTATAGCTGTTTGTAAGATTAGACAGATTTATTATGCCCTTTATTTCAGGTGCAGATACAGTTATGGTTATGGCTGACAAATAGCGAAACAAGAATTCAAAATTTATTCCCGATATCTGGCTTGTTACGGATAATACCGCTAAAGGAATTGATTGAATTGAAACAAATGAAGTTGTGAGCTGTTGAAAACAAAGAAAAGATATCTTAAAATCGCTTTCCCTGTATTTATTTAAAATATTGAATAATGGAATAAATGTATACTGTTACGAATTGCTTATATATGTAAATAATACGAATGAAATTATACGAGAAATTGTAGCATCTTTTATATATTATAACATGAAAAGTTTGAACAGAAGAAGCTCTGCTAAAAAAAAATAAGATTACAGGAGAAAGCCCATTTAACACTGAGGTAAAAGACTCAATGTTAAATGGATTAATGGCTCAATAGACTGATGGCAAGGTAAATGGCTCAGTATTAAAATGTAAAATTGACGAGATATCGGCAAGCAGGCGATGGTTTTGGAGGTTTATTTGTCGCCCAACGTGGTGACCATTTAGCGACATTTTGGACCAGTCCTTGCATAACTATAACTGGTACTGCAATTGATCGCTATGTGTAACTGTAACCATATGTAACTTTAACCGTATATGCTTCCAGTAATTTCGAGAATGGAAGGTAATGTAATATACAAGTGTGTTGCAACCCTCCTGACCGCTAAAATTCTTCCTCATGTTTAAAGCAGCATATACAACACAGATTAAAACAAAAACACAGTTAAAAATATCAAATCAAAATTATATTACCACGTTTTTCCTTAACATGTTGCAACAGTACGCAGTCCGATGAAATGTTTCAGGTACGCCGTGAAGCACCCGTGTCCAGTAATCAAAATCACATATAATTATCATATTTGTAAAATCTTCATAGCTAAGGAAGGTATGAAAGGTACTAGAGCTTTCTCTGCGGCCGGGGGAAAACTAATGGAGAGAAGCGGAAAGAGCATCATCTCTGATTTTCTCATTTCAGAGTCATTTCATTTTGGCATTTTGGCACGGAGTCTTGAGAAATTTCCGTGTGAATTTCGACTTTTAGATGCGCTTCGCATTGCAATGTGTTTAGCGTTCTTAGTAGTTTGAAGTGTAACTACTGATTGTGTTCTGTGATATTGAGAAGAGCCGTGGGAGTATTTTTGTAGAAAGTTCTAGCACTGTAAATTGTTTCTAATTGTAAAATAAATTTTATCAGGCTATCATTAGTTCTGTGTGCATTCAATCTATAACGAACCCATACGCTCGTAACAATGTTATCACACATAGTTACATTAACAAGATATATCAGCAACTTAAATGAAGTACGATACAGCTGCATGGCTTGCATGCTTCAGAAATGTTATTTGTATTAACAATCACTATTCTTTAAAACCAGGGATAAAATCAAGTAAATTCATAAACAGTCCGATACCATGTTAGAAACTGTTATAATCCCACTGTTCGCAGACTCGGTCTTTTATTAGCCCAAAGGGCTTCAGCCCCAGAAGGGCTATTAATTTCCTTTTGGCATTTTGCGTTGGTTCACTAGAAATGTCAGTTCACTTTCCAGATTGTTGCCAGCAAATATTAGAGCCCAGTGTTGTATTTAAAGAATTAAAATAATAAAGAATCTTCATAAATGTATATATGTTTCTCGCATTGTGATAAAACAACGGTACCTAGAGCCATTCAGGTTTGAATAACATACGTCTCCATTTGGATATGGGTATCCGGAAACCCGAGTTTGGAATTTGTTTTATTACCTATCTCATATTTTGTAAAATTTTAACGAATTTTTTATTAACAATCTCAACGATTTCAAAGCGAGCAATGGCCAATGGCAATACTGAACGAAAAAAAAATTAATCTCCAGCGCGCGAGACTGTGTATCGGAAATTCTAAAGATATGCTCATTTAAAAATCATTTTAGGATATTGCTGTTGAACTGAATTTTGAGGTTTTCGTGCGAAGAACATGATATTTAATAAATAGAGGCAACACATAAAACATTAAAAATAAACTCCCCTTTGGGAGTAATGTAAAATCTGAAAGCT
The DNA here is from genome assembly GCF_044657685.1 of Stegodyphus dumicola. Classification (NCBI taxonomy): domain Eukaryota; kingdom Metazoa; phylum Arthropoda; class Arachnida; order Araneae; family Eresidae; genus Stegodyphus; species Stegodyphus dumicola. The sequence goes on from NC_140768.1 coordinate 183,613,728, forward strand.
TTCAGACTTTATTTCTTTTTTTTCTGTCACAGGCGTCTTTCAAAACAAGCTTTGAAGCTATACCAGATCCCTTTTATCATTCGAAGAAAAATCCCGTAATGATTAACATGGTCTATTTACTACATTGTAAGCGAAGCACAGGGAAAGGTACAAGATGTGTAATCCGTTCAATGATATTTTTTCTATGCAGAAATGCTTAAAATTTCGCAGTTCGCTAAAGGACTATTAGAAGAGAAACAGAAGAGTATTGTAATATATATTTACTCAGTTTTGTAATTTCTTTTATTAATTCGCATTTTGATGCTGACACAGCGTTTATTCCCCTTCAATTAACTCCATTTTTAGATATATCGTTAGACCTCGATAAGAATTTTAATTTTTACTTTATTGCTCTTTACTTTTAACTCTCTCTTATTAACTATTATTATTATCTATTATCCTTTTATTATCATATCTTAATCCTTTAAAGAGTTGAGTAAAGAATGAAAGCTAAGTTTTAAAATAGCATACGGATTACAAACCTTCGCCTTCTAATCATAAGCACCTTAAAATAATGATCCTTAAAAGTTACCTACATAAGTTTTAAATTCTATTAACTTCTATAAAGTAGTATTAATTTTCTACTCATTTTTTTTTTTTTTTTTTTTTTTTTTTTTTGTTTTTGAATGCGTTAAGTGCTTTTCATACAAAAATGTATTAGTCAATTAAAAAAATATGAAATGCGGAGGTAAAATTATTCCTTCTTGTGTTCACAAATCATTATGCGGGCTGTTGAACTGAATTTTGAATTTTGCAATGCAAGCCATGTAACTGTATCATACTTTCGATTTTTAAAGCCTAAAAAACACATGTTTGCGATGTTTTCTTCACGCGATTATTTTGTATGTGCTTTATTTTTTACTACAATATTTCCTACGTCAATGTTTTAAAACTGCGATGTTATTGAATCGCTATATTTTCGATGACGGTATTTTACACTACGATATTTTCGATCTGCGACATTTCCCTCTTGATTTCTTTCCTAGCACGACTACTATTTCGCCTTACGTTGTTTTCCCCGCGAAGTTTTGTCGCTATGATTTCGCCTGTAACCGAATTTTTGTGCTGTAGTGCCTGTAAAATCTGCTCTTCTTTTTCTAGCACCCTACATAAGCCCTATATCAACGATCTGCAGAGACAATATTGAAATCCTTTAAGGCAAATGAATGAAAATTAAACATTGTAGACCCAAAGGATAAACATTATGTTTTTCAAAGTACCATATTTGACGCCGTATAAGACGCAATTTTTTCTTTGAAAATAGGTCTGAAAAACGGGGTGCATCTTATACGCCGATACTGCGTCTGCGTCTTATTCGTAGATACTTATTGCGTCGATACGTCGTTTGTGAATGTGTCAAAGCTTCATGGGATGCTGAGAAACCAGAGACAGCGGTTAAACCATTTAAGAAGTGTGGCATTAGTAATGCTCTGGATGGACATGACAATTTGTTGAATGAGGATTCAGTTGCTGATTCAGAATAGGTTTCAAGTGACTCTTTTTTTAGCTCTGGAGATGAGTGTCTGGTTTTTGACGAAAGAGATTTAAAGGTGTTCTTTCCCAGATAGATTGGGTACTTGCAGAAAGTATTACTTTGTATTTGTATTTTTTTATATTTAAAATACTGTAAATTAATCATAATGATCAGTAATAAAGTTTTATCCCTCAAAAATGTCTACAAAAAAGGGAGTGCGTCTTATAAGCCGGCAAATACGGTGTGTTCCATTGTGTTAATTGATACGCTTTGACACCCTAAGCTAATGAGTTTCTGAGAGCATTCATTCCAAACTTCAGAAGATACATTCAGCACGCATTGGACAAAAGAAGCAATTGCTGCGATAAGCTACAAAATTATTTTCTAGGTAACTTTTCCTTGATGTTAGGAAACTGGAAAGTAACAAAGAAAAAGCTAAGTTGGATAAGTCATTTTTTTCATGTTTAAATGCAAAGTCTCCAATGGCATTTATTACAGTATGGCTTGAGACTCTGTTCTGATTGACAAAGATTCAACTTTTTGACGTTCTTTTCAAATCTTGTGTATGGCCGCTGGTAAACAAATAGTTATGTAACATTATACGGAAGTGAACCCATCTCTGAGTGAATTTTTGTTGGAAGTGATTCATCTGGAAAAATTCGCTGTCACGATTGCCAGTTGTTATGATGACGAACCTTTGTTAGGACTGGACCATCTGCTCGTTAGATAAGTATTTTCATATACCAGTTGATGTATTTCTACCATTACGTTTTTATCAGATCAAGCGAGCACCATTTGCAACAGAGTTTCTGGAAAGCCAATGACAACGCAAGATCATTTGATCTTGGCTCTCAACAATACCACTGCTCTTTCTTTCGCGCATTGCATAAATCGCTTATCCTCTTCAATAATATGATGAGTTCTGCTCATACTTTGGCTGCATTGACTTAGTCCTAAGGTGTTTGTCACATTTTGCTTTATTCAACTTTTACCGTTCATTAACCTGGAACACAATAATCAATTAAAATGACATAAGTTTTCTGTTTAACATGCAATTCAATTATAGGCTCTCTGTAGTGACGGACCTACTGGAAAATTTTACAAAATCATCTCTGAAAAGTGCCTTCACTTTAGTGTATCCATTTTACAGTTGATACATCAGCAAAATTTGCCTTATTCCGGTAAAAAACAGAAGCACAGTCATTTCCGCACTATAACAGATTTGCCTGTCTACAAATACTAACGTGAGATATATGGGAATTACCGTTCTTTTTGTGAGTCTTGGAAGTGTTCTGTGAATGTCGTGGTGTAAGTTGTCAGTACTACTAGCTGACAGTTGGAAGACAGATGATACGAATTCCGGCAAAGCCACAATTTACTTCTAATACTACTTCTCTCCAAGGAAGTGGAAAAGCATTCTCGAACTATATACCCAATCTAAATACGTAGTAGGTAATAACTCTTCTCCGCTGATTTGATCTACTGGTTTTATGCCTTTCCCCGCCGCCCTTTAAGTGGAGAAGCTCATAAGGAATTATCGCAAATGTAGGAAATCACTCGTGTCTTTCCTTGCATGCTCTTATCGTGCGCACGTTAATGCGTCCAATTAGCAACTGGTAGATCGGTTGCTTGTTTCCGGAAAGGTTATAGTTGCTTTTTCATGTTTCTTTTCCTTCTTCAAAATTTCTTATTCCTTTTTATGTTTCTTTCTCTTCCCCCCCCCAAAAAAAAATATTATTTTTCATCATCACTTTTAAATAGTTCTTTTTCGCAGTGTGTCAACAAACGAATGCTCATTTGCTCATTTAAAAATACATCTATTTGTATAAAAATTTCTACTTTCGTAATTTTGTGTTAAGCGAGAGCATAAATTTTATATTGTTTTATTTTTATGTCAAAATCTGTATTCTCCTCTAGTTGGTATTTTAATTTTTTGTACAGAGAAAAGAAGCACCAAACAGATAAAAGAAACCGCCGATACCTCCACTTATCTTCTGGTGTATGTGCCAAAGAGGTGGGTGGGAGGTATCACCCCACGTGACTCTTCGGCACAGGCTGTCGTCTGCGACGTGCTGTACAAAAATCCGATATCGGTCGAAGGAGATTAACCGGATAGGGTGGGCGGAGACGAAGATTGGGGGGGGGCATAAAAATACTTATTCCTCTTTCTTTCGAGGTTTTCCGGTGAAAACGTTTTTTCGATCTCTCGTGTTTTGTTTTTCTTGAATCTTAATAATAGTAACATAAATCATTTTCAGATTTTGAGCTGCTAAATGTGTTACGTTTCAAAGTAACAAACAAACTGTATGTTGATTTTACACAAAATCCGTTGAATGATAAGGAAAGAAGAAATTTCTATATCCTCTGTAGATGCGGCTGTGTTGGGTGCAATAAATCCGTATAGCAGTTATACGACCGCTTTTTGAGAAACAGATATATTGATACTTTAATATACATTACTGGAAATTAATATACATTTAATACACATTACTGGAAATATGATTAGATATAATTCAGACTTCATTTATTTTCGATGATGAACTTTCATGACATAAAATAAAGAAACTTAAATTTGCCTGAACATTATTAAATACCCGTTGCAGACACGGAAAACAGACACTATCTTCATGAATTCGAATCAAGAAGTTCTTGCTCGCAAAGATCAGTTGCCGAGATATAGTTCATCCTACACTAAATTTACTTATTCTATTCGAGAAGAAAGAATACGTGAATACTTGGCCCAAAGTGAAGGCATGAATGATATGATGATCATTCATACGGCATCTTCTATAACATTAACTTCAACAGTGAATTTGTTATTAAAATGAATTTGTCCAATGAATGCTAGTTGTACCTTTAATTGATTATGGTAAAGTAAGAGAGGTCTATCTACTTTAGAAAGATGCTTTCGGGAAATACCAGTTAAGCTAGTTGTTCATATTCATGTGACACATGCAGATTACCAAGAAATTTCTCTAGCAGTCTCTAATAGCAGACTGAACCAGAAATCATAACTGCTGTCTACTGATCCCCTCGAGGCTTCTACGCATGAAAGAAAAAGTCCATTTGCAAAAAGGGGGGTGATCATCTTTGTCGAGATCCGCCGTTTTATTTCATATTTTGGTAAGTATCGCATTTTTTAATGTTTACATGGAAACGAAAACCTTGGAATCATTCCTTTTCTCTTCAAAAGTGGGAATCGATCTCTTATGGCTCACTTTCAACAAGAGATACACGATCAGTGTATAAGGTACTTCTCCCGCCTTCTTAGCATGCCTTCGTGGTGTAATGGCCAGTACACTCGGCACGAATTCGAGACGTCCGTGGTTCGAGTCCAGGAGAGGGCATTGCTCATTTTTCATGTCTGCTTCAGAACGACCTAATGTCTCTACAAGTGACTGGATTGTAACAATATTCAGTTATCCACTCGATCGCTGACGGGTTCCATCTGCGTTAGTACCATATGCGTCCAACCACTGGAGTCTGAGGATAGGAGGTAAAATTCCGTATAAAAATGTGGCTTTCGCATTTGTTACAGTTGAAAATTTCTTTCAACTTTTAATGCATCCGATTTCGAGTTGGATGTATGTTATAAGAAAAGGCATCAAGCTGCAAAGTGAGAGAATCGTTTCTTAATTATAATAAAAAAAATACTATTGGTTCATAACATTTTGAGGAACTTTGAAATTTCAAGGCTAAAGCCGTAACGCTCGAAGGGTTAATGTTTTGGTCAGGCTAATGCACCATAGGCAATAGAAATATGGTCTTATTCAAAGAATTCCATAGATTTTAAAAGTATTTCAATGTTTAAATAACCTAAGATAGCCCCCGAACAAACTGTAAAAATGTTACTAACAAATGATAAATAATAAAGCAAAATGGTATTGTATTATATAATGCAATAATGCAAAAGTGAATAAATCGAAAATCCGGAGATCAGAAAATGTGCTTAAATGCTTTCATGGCGACTTGCATTCTCTAAAAGGGAAAAATCTAAAAATGTCAAGTACTTCTCAGGACATAATTAAATAATGATATTCTTCATCTCCACTCATCGTATTTCGTCAGGCGATCACCTCTTCATTAGACTAAAGTAACCATAAAAATTCATACACGCAGTTTAAGAATACTTTTATTTTCACTCCATCGTATATTATCAAGTTGAGACAACTCAAAGTGGTGGAGAACAAGTTGTCTATCACCTATTCCTATAGCCTTTACTGGTTTATCCTTAACTAACGAAGTAATAAAGGTCTTTTTATCTTCTCACGTTTCTTACAATAGATACATCTCTGACATTTAGTGACATATTTTAGTTTTCTACGAAGGTATTCTTGTGAAATGGGAAAGAATAAATTCAATTAAGGCAGCAGTTCGGACTTTTACCTAAGAAGAGAAACTTGGTAAGAAGAACAATTGCTCCAAAGTGCCTAGTTTTGGAGAAATAAGGAAGCTTCAACATGAGACCGCGTTGATAACATAGCAATGCTGTATTTTCCACTGCCTGTCCACCATATCCTTTAAGACAGGCACTTTCAACGGGGCGGATGTAGACCGCTGAGGGTCGATGAAATTTTAGAGTGGTCAGTGATGATTAAGGGCTAGCTTGAAGGCCCATAGCCGAAGACGTTCCCATTGATAATAAAACAAAAATTATTAATAGAATTGATAATTTATTGTTTACTAATATAAAGTTATATCATGCAGTAAGGAAGAAATCATGTAAAATAAATATATGAAGGAAAGTACACTAAAACGTTTTAGCATATTAAATCTATAATATTTTAATACATAAAGTTTTTATGTAGTAAATGCAATATAAAGAAGTAAAGCTCAAGAATGCAAGACAACACAATAAAAAAATATGAATTCTCAAAACTAGAATGGAAAATAGAGTGGAACCTCGAGATACGAGTTTAATTCGTTCCAGCATCGAGCTCTTTCAGCGAATGTCTCATATCTAGAAGCAAATTTCCCCATTGAAAATAATGGAAATCCAGTTAATCCGTTCCGCACCCCAAAAAATATCAACATATAAATCAATTTTTCTATTAAATAACACTGGTAAATAATAACCATAGTTTACCTTTGTCATAGCTCCCGACACCAACTTTTTAACTGCTTCTCGTTAACCTACACCAACAACATCTTCTCAAAATCTTCTAGGAGTTTTGGACGGTACTTGGAAGAAACGGTAACTCCTCTGGCTACATCAAGTTTCTTAATTTCTTCCTGGTTCTTCAGAATACTGTAGATCGTCGATGTAGAAAGGCCGTAAGTCTTCGACAATTCCGTCACTCTTACACCAAGCTTATGTTTATCTATGATTTCTTTCTTAATTTCAACAGCCATGGTTCCTTATTTTTCTTTGCAGCACTATCTAATGCAACAATTTTCTTAGGAAGCATCGTGAAATAATTAATTTCACATTAAATGTAATATACAATTGACTCACAAGCGCACAGACACGTAGATCAAAGAACACTTGAGTGAGTGATCTGACGAGGGGATTCCTCGAGCCGGATAGGGAAATGGCGCCACGCATACCAACAGCCTGGCTCATTGCTCGTTACTCGAGTTAATGCTCGTATTTAGAAACAATTGTTTCGCTGAAACTTTCCTCGTATCTCGAATTTCTCGTATGTAGAGTTGCTCGAATCGCGAGGTTGTAGATTGAATGTATAGGTAGTGATCGCATTAGATAATGAACGAAGGGATCAAAACTTTAAGCAGCTTTATGCAGTTTTATTTAAAAAACTGCATCCAAATTTTTTTAAATATTTTTAAAAAATTAAATAAAAAAGATAATCTGAAAGCTTTCAAATTTTATATTACTCTTAAAGGGACACTTTTTAACGCTTTGCGTGTTACCTTTATTTATTAAATATCATCTTTGTACTTAAACCACATTCAATTCAATTCAACAACAATCTTACAGAATATTTAAAACAGCATATCTTTAGAATTTACGATACAAAATCTCATCCGCTGGAGATAAAAAAAGTTTTGTTTTTTCATAGTGTTGCCATAGCTCACTCTGAAATCGTTGAGTATGTTAATCAAAAATTCTTAAGTTTTACAAAATTTGAAATAGATACTAAATCAAATTCGAAATTGAAAATTCGGGCTTCCAGGCGCTCAAGTTCGGTTGGAAGACTGCGTTATAAAAAACTAGGCTACCGTTGTGTTTTCACAGTGCGAGAAAACATTTATGCATTTCATGCAAATTCTTTGTTATTTATTTTCTTTAAATCTAATACATGGCGATAATAGTTGGTGACAACAGTTTGAAAAGTGAGTCAAAGCAAGAACTGAAACGACGCAAAATGAGACTAACAGCCTTTTGGATCTAATGCCCCTTTGGGCTAAAAAATACATCAGGCGTGGCCATCATATTCATTAAAATCGAAATTTTGTGCAATTAATATCTGTGACTTTTGTTTCAGAACATGTTTATATTTATAAAATTAAAAATAAAAATAATACAAAATAAACATAAATGTAATAAACAATTTTTTCAAACTTTTGTTCCTATTCTTAATCAAATAGCTAAGTTATTTATGTGCAGTTATTCGTAATATGATTATATTATAAAGACAAATATATATATATATATATATATATATATTTAAAGAAATATGTAAAGAAGTCAATGGAACACAAAAGTTGGGACCTTAAGATCTTATTTTTTAAGAAATAATCATAAAAAAATTGATCTATTCCATACATCCCCGGTACTAGAGAAATGAAACATTTTACTTCCCATTCCAAGTTGAATATAAATATACTAGATCCGAAATGATTAACGAAATGCCAAACTGAGAAATAACCTGCGTTGCTGGCTTTGTGTTCTTTCAGACACATGCGTTTATTAGCATCAAAGGTACTATTAGTCTCAAACCTGAAGTTTGTGTCTGTATCGCTTTTCAAATGTCGCCACCAAATATTATCTCCGTGTATTATTTCTAAAGAAATACACCAAGATTATATTGGCTGTAATAGTTCTAAAGAAATATTACAACCAATATAAAAAATGCACATCAGCATAAATAAAATAATATTGCCTCCAAATTACTCTGTATAATTTTTAAAGGGATAACATAGCGAATATAAAAAAATGTATTACAGTCTGGAATTCTAAAGATAGTATATGATATAAAATATTTTTTAAATCCCCTCTCCATTTGGGTAAGTGGAAGATATTTAATTTTTCTGATAATTAAATTTGTCTGTTACACATGTACAAAATAGGGGATTAATAGCAATAAACACAGTTCTTTATGCCCTTTATTAATATATATATAAAATGTAGTCCGAATAAACAATTAAACACAACTTCAAATCTTTAGAACAACCATTTTTTTATTTATTTTTAACAATAACAATGGTAAAGAAAAAACTGGTAACCATGGTAACACTTTGCGACTGCGCAGATAGTCTCGCAGACGATTTTCACAGACGATGTATTAGAGTCACAGAACAAATACAAAAATATTAAACAATTAATTACGAGTTGGGACTCTGAAATAATATTAGCTGGATTTGGCAAAACTATTAGATATCTTTTCCTTGTATAGTAATTGTTATAGGCGGCTAGCAAGGCCAGCGGATAGTTATTTGGAAAATGAAACGGCCAACAAAGGTGATTGGTCACAAAAGTAAGGTTACAGAATAATAGCCCTTCTAGGCTAAAAAATGTATAACACTATATCAGGTATTCTAATATACACTTTATATGGTATTCCAAATATATACTATTATATCTTAACACCATATATATGTATACCTTAACACTATAGCAGGTGTTCTAAATATATACTATTTTGAAAATTTTGTTGTTTTACATGAAGTAAGGGCGAAGAATATGATGATAAAAATAAAGTTAAAAAGACAAAAAGAGTTATGTCGCGGAAGTGAGTGCAAGAGCGTATACATGAATTGCGAGCTCAACGAAAGCATAAGAAACCTGAACAAATTCATTGGTTTGAAATTAATACCTGAATTCTTTCAGATTTTCTATTTTTTGATGGTTTCTTTAATAAATTAGGATATTCATCAAGCTAAAAATTATTTATTCATATATTGTATACTTATTATACCATAGTCGCTTTGATTCTTCTCCCTTGCTAATATTACAGCAGCTTTACCAAAGCCCATTATGTATTATGTGAATTTTTCAATCTTTGTATTAAAAAAAAGTTTCCTTTGTATTTCATCCAATTTAGTAAAATCCAAAGGACTCCTTTGTCAAAGAATTTAATTTCTTAATATAGACTTTAAAATAAAAAAAGAAATTTTAAGTAAGTGTGCTTATTACTACTCATTTTCCTCTACATTTGGCAATATACTGTTTCACTTCGTAAAATGAGTTTTTTGATCACATAAATGATGTGTTTCATACTTCTTAAAGGAACATCCGTCGAACTCTATAGCGAAGATTAAATCAAAGATGGGATCTTTAAGAAATTAATAACTTGCTGACGGTTAAAATTTTGAGTCGGCCTCTTATCTCAAAGGCTCGTGTTTCCACAGCTAATTAATCCACACTACGTGACTGCAATTAAGAACCTTATATTAGATAACACAATTAAGTCTTTTACCAAAATTATAATTTGATGCAGGTATTCAATGTAATAATCAACTCTGTACGATAAACTTCCAAGTCATCGCAATACTGCAATATAGATAAATCAGCACACGTAAAACTGTCTATCTACTGAAATGTTTCCGTAAAGGAAAAAATGCGTTGTAATGTAATTTAGAAGCTCTTCTGTAGATAAAGTCACATTTGAAGCCAAGCACCGTATCGGATGAGATGGATTACCTTCTCACACTCTTGGCTGGAATCTTGAACAAGATGCAGACGTTTGTGCTGAAGTTTACGAAAGAGAGCACTTAAAATCCCTTGATATGAAAGTCCTTTTGAGTAGCTACAGGTAAAGAAAGATGGATACAACATCATCAAATTCCCTATCCAGGATTACACTCAAAATTGTAACAGGGCTTAGGTAGTTAGTTCCTAATGTATTGGGTCAGTCCATAAATTCGTGCGCATTTTTTGGTGAATTTTTAAATAATATATATAAAAAAATTTAACATTTTAATCAATTGTATATTTTCCTCTATTATCCACAATGTCTCACCATCTTACAGGCAGCTTTTTTATGTCATTGCTGTAGAAAGACTTGTTTTGATGCAAAAAAGAAAAAAAAAAAAAAAAAAACTTGAAAGTTCAATGTGTACATCCTGTTAAGAGAATTTAATTTTTTTTTCCAGTAAAAACTTTTGTAAGGCACGAAATAAGTGAAAATCACTTGAGGCACTACCTGGGGAGTAAGCAGGATGTGGCAAAAGCTCCCAATTAAATTCACTCATTTTTTGCAGCGTTGTTTGAGCCGTATGCGGTCTAGCGATATCATAATGAAACAACACTTTCTTGATATTCACGCATCGTGGGCGCTTTTTGATCAATTCTGAGTTTAGATGGCAAAGTTGTTCACTATAAACTTCTGAATGAATCGCGTGATTTGGTTCTAACAGTTCAAAAAGTTTCGTTTTGGTCCCAATCGGTAAAAAGACACTGAAGGTGCAATAACATTTAATTCACTATTCTGCTAAGTTTCAAATGTAAACAAATATGGCTGCTATGCAGTAAGGCTTAGCCACACTTAAACAACTTTTAAATTGATAATTCTACAACTATTGCGTGCAGATTAACTAAAGGCATAAAACCATTAATCGGAAGATAGGTTCAACATAATTCAATCATTTTTAAAGCAAAAAAATGCACAATTTACGAACATATAAGAATAAAAAACACTGACCTCACCAAAGTGGGTATATTTATATAATATATATATGTATATATATATATATATATATATATATATATATGTATGTATATATTTAGATACTTCTGGTGCGGCCGACTGGCAACCAAAAAGGGAAGGTGCACAACTACATGTTATAGCAGTCACTACATGCAAAATTTGAACGTTTTGAGACTACTTGTTGGGTTATTAGCGATACATACGTAACGTACGTACAGGTGGCGCAAAAAAGTCTCTTTTGAATCATTTTAAATCAGTTTTATGCTTCGTTTGGAAGAAAAGTGTCCTTTATTCTATTCTGTCCTTACGTACAGATGTCACCCAAAAACATCGTCAAATTGCATTCGATAGCGGTCAAAATGGATATTTTCCTTGAAATATGAAACCCTGAATTTTTCGTTATTACAATACTTCCTTTACTTTATACAAAGAAGTAAAAATACAACAATTTCACATGATTTCACTAAAATAATTTATTCATTTTCAAAATTCGTATGCATTTTAACAATGAATTCTCAAAATAAACTTAAAAAAAGCGAATATGAATTTCATGTATTCTCATCTCGAAGAGGAAACTATTTAAAAATTAAGATCAGTAATGGCGTAATTAATCAAAAACGTATATTTCTCCCAAAATATTTTTGTTAATTTCTCAGATTTTTCATCTTTAATTTAAAAAAGTTCATTTCTGATAAAAGTATAAAAGTTATGTTAAAGCATCTCCGAATTAGCCATATCTGTAAGCAAGTAATCAATAGTAATTAGCTAATTTAGATGGCAATAATCTACAAAATTTACTTCTCCGAAAATTTCTTGATAAATTTTTACATTTAATCATTCAAATCCTACATTCATAATCTATGAGAATAAACTGGTCCCTCGCTATCTCACAAAATAATAAGTTATCTTTCATTGATCGTTTTGATTGACAAAATGTTAACATTTTGTGTAAATATAAATTAAACAAAAATTAAATCAGAGCAACCAGCAGCAACGAAAGTATAGAAACACTTACATTTACAATATATACAGTATCAATTATTCATTAATTACAATTAGTTCTTTACTTAAAAGAGAATTAAATATATAGAAAAAAATTAAAATCTGAAATCATATTATCTTTCAGGGAAGAGAAAATCATTCATTGTAATAAAATTTTGATTTACCTCGGCAGATTCTTTTACATGCTAATACTTTTTGCCTTAAAAATAATTATCTCAATGTAGAAAGTACAGAATTTAATTTTAATAAAAGGCAGTTATTGGTGAATCATTTCCAACACGAGATTCGGAATATAATTTTTCATATTTTTTACTACTGAAATTTCGAACTAATATTTTGAATACTGTGTTCAAAACTTCATATTTTATGCGTTAAATTATCACATAATATCCGGAAAAGTATCAAGAAATCTTCTTTTTTTATTTTCTTGCAGTTATTTTTTTAAAAATAATATACTAATTTAGTTTCGTTTTTAATAAAACATATTTTCATTAATAGAATAGAAAAAAGTTCCAATACTAAAGAATTCATGCTGATGTACTTACTAATAAGCTATTCCTTTTAACTCCAAGCTTACAAAAAATTACATCATGTAAATTAATGACGTACGTGATATTAAAATAAACCAATTGCCTTATTTATTATTAAACAGTGATTTAGCATTTAAACGAAAAGGGCATTTTAAATTCCGATAGGCATTTTCTAAAATTATTTACACACTTAATTTAAAATTACAGCTTTCCTTCCATAATTAATGAAGGGGATAGAAGCTGTAAATATCTAATTATTTAAAGCCTAGACAATTTTTTTATGTTTACGCTAATTGTTTAATTTAATTCGAACGCTTTCAAATATATGTAAGATTATTTTTACGAAGTAATCATCAAAATTATTTTGATATTATTTTTTTAAATGCAATTAATTTTTTAGAAGCAGTCACTGAATATTCATAGTGTCATATACATTGAACAGATATTTTCAAGTCAATTTTGTCTTCTCAATGCAAGACAAACATTGAAAAGAAAGGATAAAAATTTTGGAAAGCTTGAACAACAAAATTATTAAATAAAAAAACCTGAAAGTTTTCAGATTTTAAATTAGGTCCAAAGGGGCGTTTCTTTAACGTTTTGTGTGTTATCTTTATTTATTAAATATCATGTTCTTCGCAATTAAACCATAAAATTCAATTCAAGAGCAATATCGCAAAATAGTTTTAAAATGAGCATATCTTTAGAATTTCTGATAAACAGACTCGCGCTGAGGAGATAAAAATACTTTTTTTTTTTACGTACATTGTTCGCTTTGAAATCGTTGAGTTTGTTAATAAAAAATTCATCAAAGCGTTACAAAATATGAAATGGATAATAAACAAATTTCAAATTCCAAATTCGGGCTTCCCAGATGCCCATATTCGGGTCTAGATGTACTTATTCAAAATTTGATTGCTCTGGGTACCGTCGTTTTATCACAGTGTGAGAAACATACATAACATTTATGCAGATTCTTCATTATTTAATTTCTTTAAATATAACAGATCTCTAGTTTTTAAATAATCTAATATAATAATAATTTACATAGAACTCTAATATTTGATTGCAGCAATTTGAAAAGTGAACTGGCATTTATAATGAACCAACGCAAACTACCAAATCGAAATTCATATTCCTTCTGGGCTAACGCCTTTTGGGCTAATAATATTAAATAAGAATTAAATGAAAGTAGATTAATAAGTTTATTGGTTTATTTTACAGCATAATTCAAACTTCGCGCAAAAGTGAGCAGTAATGTTAACAAAATAAAGCAACTTAAGAAATGAATCAAAAACTTCACTGTACACAGTGTTTCGGGTAAAAACATTCCGAAACATCACTAAATATTAATTAAAAATTAATCAGCTGAGTTCATCCACGCCTCACAAATTTTTTTTCGCTTCGCCTTTCCTAAGATAAGATTAACCGTGGTTACATGTAACCGCAGCGAAAATCTTATGAGGATGTTCTGATGTCAGGTTTAAGGCTAAATCTCACTGTCTGGTGACGGCTTTTGTTTATCGAAATGATTGAAACTATATAAGTATCTAATAATTATACTGAGTAGAAAAAAATATTCGAGTTTTGTTTAGGAACTTGAATTGCCACATGTTACATATTTTTATTGATCCATTGTTGAGATTTAAAAGGAACAACATCCTACACGGTTAAAAAAATACTTATAGCATGACCTTACTACGTCGTGATCTTTGTCGGACTTCTGCTGTCATGCAGGAATTTCCCGAACTTCTACGCTGCTCCGTTAGTCTGTAAGCTTCCTGTAAATATCAGCTAGTTTCCTTAAAAAATCTTCCACCAAGGCATCGTTGTGTTAAACAGCCCTCATATGATTTGCTGGATTTAAGTAAAGACTTGGTTATAATCGTGGGCTTCCGTAGAACTATCGTGAAAGATGGCACACCTGGTATCCATCCGCAGGGTTTCAAGTCTTTCGTCTAACTACGGAATCTTATATTTTACAAAAGAAGGAAATTTCATTATAAACTAGATTCAATCTTTCGTAGATTACCGAACAAGCTGTCAACAATAGTCATTTCTGAATGAAATTCTTTTTTTCCTCACAGTGTCAACTACTAACACACGCTCAGAATATCTGACAGAAAAACATGTGCTTGAATCAACCGTAATTGAATAAAATTGTGTCTCAGGCCACAAATGAGCTATGGCACTCTTTCCACACATTCCTTTCTAAAGTAATGGTTAGCAGAAACCTGACTTTTCATCCGTTCCTTGCTCCAAAAGTTTTAATACTCTCTGCAATAGCATCTGAATAAGAACGTGGAGAAATTATTCGTCCCCACTTCGATTCACCCGAATAGTTACCTTATCCGACTTTCATCCAGAGCCAAAGAGAGTGTGGAGATGTAAAAAGTTAAGGCATTTTTTCCGTTCGTGCTCTTGTGGTGTTTTAATTATCAAAAACATGTAGATATTAGAAGATAGCAGCTCGATTCTCTGCCAGGATATTGCTGCTAAATCATTTCTTACTGTGAAATCCTAATAATCCTTAACAGAAATCTGACTGTATCTCATTGAAGCAATCATAACGTTTATGCGAGTCATGTTATAAGGTATTTCTTCCACCTTTTTGGCATGCCTTCGTGGTGTGGTGGTCTGCACGCTGGTCGCGTATTCTAGAGGTCCGCGGTTCGATTCCCGGAGAAGGCGTTGCATATTTTTCATTTTTCCTGCTTTCAAAATACCTAATGTCTCTACAATGTCATGTCATGTTCGTTATATATGTTTATGCTAGTCATATATATTTTCTTACGCAGATAGCTATAAATCCTAGGACATATATTTAGAAAACTTTTCTAGTAAAAGACTATCTTTATCTGATCTACAAAGAGCTAGCGATGTAGAAAGTTTTGGTTTTAGTTTATTTCATTTTGGCAAAGCACTCGAGAGCTATCTGCTTAAGGAGAGAGATGCCTTCGAGACTATTTTCTAAGGAAAACTGGATCGTAAACACACCAGTGTTCAGCGACTTAACCGTTCGGCCGCTAGTGGGCCTGATGTAGAAAAATGCTGTGCTGTAAATAACAATTCGAATAAAATCAGAAATAAAACGTGCCACTTTTCTACAATAACGGGATTATTATATTTTACGAAGTTGAGAAACACGAGAAATCTACTGTGCCTCGTCAAGATTCAAGTCACGAATCTTTCAACTTCCAGTTGGATACGCTATTCATTAGTAATACAAGATTATGTCGAGAACAATACAATAATCTCTTACATTCTCCCATTTTTACGATTCGAAAGAAGCACGTGATTCAGATGACCAATAGTCCTTTTTATCGCGCATCACATTATTCATATTTCGTTCATTTAGTGCATTTTAGTTCAGACACCGCCACAGACTACACTACAGGTTTGATATAGCCGTGTAGGTTTTACGAAAGCCATGCCATTAAAATGGACATCAAACTCTAGTTGTCACATGGATGTTCTGACAACTTACACTACAAGAGCACAGAAGAAAAGATACGATAACTCTTCACAAAAATGAAATTTGGTTATTACGAACATTTTTCTCTGATCTGCAGGTATAAATTAGTTATTACACTGCTGAAGGTTACCCCCATAACTGACAAAAAAGGCATTTAAAAGCAATGAGTTGTCTATACAGAGCAAAGGGTTTTCTAGCATTTAAACACTGGAGGAATCCGTAGTTAAACCACATAAATACGCTAAAAGTATCAAGTCGAGTAATCCTGAATAAGGCTAAAATGCGTGCGAAAACGATAAAGCAAGATTAAGAGTTTTTCAATACCTAACGCTCATCGTATGTTGGTTAAAAATCTGATACATTTTCGTGAGTACAGAATTATAGATTAGCACGCGATCAGCAGTGGTGGTGACAAATGATGAAGGAATCCTGTAACCAAGTAATATCCGTGTATACTATAAAGCAGATTTACACTCATTTAGCGAAAACCTGTCTGAATTAATGCTTGGTGACGAATTGAAGCAATTACGTTTTTAGTTTAACAGTTTTAAAACATAGCGTTATTTTAATTTTTTGAATGACAGCCTAAAGGTACAGTAGTAGCCTAAGTAAACAGTAGCAAAGTGAATCAATTTTTTTGTCTAGAAGTAATATTTAATCAACCTTCTGTTAGTTTTTACAGACAAATTGTGAGGGCTATAAAGATGGCGTTTTAGAATTGTAAGGTCTGTCTTTTCAATTTCACATAAACTAAACAAGATCCTACAATAAGCCTGGCAAATACTCGCACAGGCGTGAGTGAAATACCAGCAGAGAAGAAGGGTAAAAATAGCCCCTTATTAATTCAACTCAGAACAGAAAGTCACGGACTTTATAATAACACCGACCAATTACTCCAATTACGGTGGAACTTAAGCTTAGAATATAAATCAATTCAAATCTAAAATAGAATAGTATTATATTAGCACGTTAAGTTACCTCTAACTTAGGTTGACTCAACAAAACCTAACAGGCGTGAGGATTATCTGAAACGGCCAAGGGATGTACTATCGTAACAAGGAGACAGCAACGGAACGTGCGCTGGCTAGCGAAAACACTCTATGAATAAGCTCATTCGTTCAAATACTCACTTCATTTAACTTTAAATTTGCATCCTGGCGAGGAAATGAAAGGCGAAGTTGAGGAGTTCAGGAAAGGTATCAAACCTAAAATAAATAATTTGATATGCAAAATATGGGAAACCCTACAGAATTTCGGGCAGAAATTTAGAATTAAATATTTCGACTTCAAAGCCTCTGTGGAATTTTTTAATATCTCAATTTATCAAATTTTCTCGAGGCTACACACATGTATTTCGTTATTTAAAATGCAAAAGTCCTTAAAAACTAGTTTTAGAATTGTGGTGTGATGAATGTATAACATCCCATAAAGGCAGCATCATACCAGTGTTTGTTGAAACTGTTCGAAATGATTTTCCTTGCTTTTTTGCCCCAAGAATTGCACACCAGTTATTCGCTAAAGATTAACTAAAACGAATCACAGCTAAAACTGTAGATTTAAGCTCAAAGAGAAAAATGAGATAGATTTAAGTTTAGTCGAAACATTTGTAGAAACTTGAAATCTCAAGCGAATGAATAGGCTAAAAGTTGCCCCGTCGCGAAGCATGATTCTTGAAAGTTATACAGGTGACAGGTGACGGAGGACGGGTTCGCCTGATGTTTAACAGAGGTAAACAGGCATATGTCCCGCGCCCTCCCCTATCTAATGGCAGCAACTCCCAGGAGCCTCATGAGGCCACCTCGGGAGTTTATTGAAGAATTTTACGTTATTGTACATGGCCATACAGAGGCGTCTTAAGAATACATTAGTTTTGATCGATAGGCTAATGATTTGTTACATCTTGGTTTGTTAGACACTGTTAGACACTAATTACAGCATATACATACACTTGCACATATAAAGATACATACAAAACACTTGTAAAACACATATAAAAGCACATATATAACACATATAAAACATGTAAGCACATTATATAATAATAGAAATTAGATACTAGTTTGCACACACTTATACAAGTAAAACACATACTTATAATGAAACATAATTAAGCTAATATATAGTATACACTTACACTAAAGACACATTTAGATCACATATCACATGTAAAATGCGCATATAAACATACATAAAGCATGCAAGCACACTCTAGAATATTAAATTTTGTTATTAGATGATATAGTAATTACAGATGAAACTTTACTCTGGAGAATACATTATGCAATACATTATATCAGGTACACAATACTTATTTAATTTGAATAGATATGCAGCGCTTTTTACATACATAATGCTTACAGAATTGATGCACAATGTAAAAACAGATACACTATGCTTGTAAAGTATTAGATATTAGAATTTATACTGCGCACAATTGTACAAACGAAATAAGACACTATACTACTATATACAACACTGTTATGGTGTACAATTATGCAAACACAATTATACTAACGTATTAAAGCACAGAATAAAACACTATATTACGGTATATAACACAATTGTGCACAATTATATAAACACAATTATACTAACAGATTAAAAAAAACTATACTGTTGTATACACACAATTATAGTACGCAGCACCATGCATGTTATGTTGCCAAGCTATATACTTTTATGCGAAGCTATGAGATTATACAGGTAATGCAGATACAATATTGATAGATACAGATGAATTATACATTATGCATATGTCAGATACAGTGCAGATATAATACAGATAGTTTGAGTAATACAGATATGATGTGCAGGCAATAACTGTAGTGGAGACACTATGTTATAGAATGCGCGGAGCTTATTATATTAGATGCACAGTGTTTATTGGATTAAAGTAGGTACACAGTACTTTTTATATACACATTGCTCACAGAACAAATGCACAGTGCAAAGTCAGATACACAACAGGTTGTAAGGTATTGCAGGTAATGCACACGCAATGTAGATAGTTGCATAGTAATTATATGCTTTATATACAGTAGATACTGTGCAGAATTTGACAAATTCAGTGCAGAATGAGGTGCATATATATTGCAGATAGTTTGTATAACGCGTTTATGTAATACAGTACTGGCAATGACTGTAGGAGAAACACTATGTTGTAGAATACACAGTGCATATTAGTATTGTAATAGATACATGATGCTTGTTGTATACACAATGCTTACAGAATGGTTACACAATGCAAAGTCGGATACACATTTGCTTTACACTGTTCAGTTAAGCATGGACTAGCATGGACTAGCATGGACATGCAAGTAGTAGCCTGTGATTAGTCAGTGTTGAGCTCTGTACACTGTTGATAAGTTCTGTACGCGATTTGTAAGGGCGTTCCAATTACTCTGCGCACAGTACCTTAGACACTGATGTATAACTTGCGGTTGTTGTAATAACTGTGGTTATTCCAGTAAATACTTCTATAGATATTTCAGTCGTTGTAACTACTGCAGAGACACAATGCAGGTAGCAGTCTGTTCATAGTCAGTAGTTTGCTCTATACGCTGTAAGTGAGTACTGTACGCAGTAAGCAGCTATGCCTGCAGTTATGTTACAGTGCAGTTATGTTATAAGCGCAGCACATAATTTAAATATATTGTAAGTTGCATTCAGCTGATTGTCAGTATAAGAGACTGTCAGAATTCTGTTGACGATTTGGTAGTAAAAGTTGACTGTAGTTGCTTTATGAGACGCTATAATTGACGTTAGTTTGGTTGGCAGATATCTTGCCCTAGGGCGTTGACCTGCTTAATTATTTAGCAGATCTTTTTGACCGCTGGTGGGTGCTTAATGATGAATCGTTTATATGATTCTATATTTGTGGCTGGGAGTGGTAGGTGAAAGTTGGACGTAAGGCTGCATTCAAATATGTAGTGGTCGGGGGAGCCAGTTGCCCCGCAGACGCATATATCTGTCATCGAAATTGCATGTCTCTGAAAATAGGATGGAAATGGGCCGTGCCCCGTGATATAGTTTGTCAAGGGTGCAATGGCCTGGAGACGTTCGTTATCTACTATTGGGTAGAATCTATGTGTCCTTCTTCCTGTATGACAGTTATCCCACTCCTGTTGCCACTGTTCTTTGCTTAGATCTTGTCGCGTTCGCTTTAAATACAAAGTCGGGATTGGAGTTGTCACCTCTTGCGCGTCGTTGTTGAGTGCCGCCTTGTTTGCTAACTGGTCGGCCATCTCGTTACCCTCTATGCCATCATGTCCTTTCACCCAGATTAGTTTGATGTGTGTTTGCATATTGTTACACAGGAGCTGTTGCATTGCTATAATTGTGGGTGAGGTATGATGGCGATTCATGATTGCCTGTAGCACTGACATGTTGTCTGTGTGAATTTCGGTTGCTGCTAGATTAATATCCTGAGCATACTGAATTACAGCTGCTATTGCCACAGCTTCTGCCTGGAAAATGCTGTTGTGGGTAGCGAGATGGCCTTTCCATTTGCTTTTCGCTCGGTCATTTTTGAAATGAACGAAGGCGTATCCCACTCCATTGTCATGCTTTGATCCGTCGGTGTAGAATCGTGAGTTCACATGTGGAGTTTCTCTGAGAGGCGTTGGGTGTTGTGCTGTCACAACATGGATGCCTTTACTTTTGTGTGCCGGGTGCACATACTGCACACTCCCTGGTAATTCATACTGTGTTGTATGGAAGGCAGTGCCAGCAAAGTTGGCATCTTGTTTTAGCCTAATTAGGCGCTCATATGCAGCTTCTATGCTGGCCTTTATGTGCAGGGGTGTTAGTCCCGCAAGGACCGTTATTGCACTTGATGCCGTTGTCCTATATGCCCTACTTATGTGGCCGTTGTATTGTTGTCAGGAGTTTGATCTTGCGACTGCTCATTGGTTGCGCCCATACAGCCGATGCGTAAAGAACAATTCTCTCCGCTACCGTTAGATATAGCAGTTTCTGGATGTGAGAGTTTTGCCCCCAGTTGCTTCCCTGGAATTGTCTGGCTTTCTTAGCTATATTTGCTGTCTTGACTCTGATGTCTTGAAGGTGGGACAGCCATGTAAGACCCTGATCCCATATAACTCCGAGATACTTTATGGTTTTTGAGATCTTTAGATTTCGTCCCATCAATTTTATACACGGCCGTCGGGTTGGATTAGTTCTTGGTCGTGGGATGACTACTGCCGTTGACTTCTGTGCGGAAATGATGAATTTAAGTCTACTGCATTTATCTGAAAATATGGAACAGGTTTCCGTACCATTTCGTTCGAGTTCTTCTTTTGTGCGGCCAGAGACTAGCAATGCCGCGTCATCTGCATATGCTATCACTCTGGTATGGGTAGGCCATTTGATTTGTAATAAGGAATTAAACGTGATTATCCACAGTAGAGGCCCGGCACATGAGCCCTGTGATACCGTTATTATTGACTATAATTAGACTTCTAGAGTGGAGAGAGTCAGTGAAGATATTAAAAAGGTTCCTTGGACACTTTGCTTCCCTGAGGGCCTGCTTTATTGCAGGCCACCAGAGGGTATCAAAGGCACTTTGAAGATCTAAAGAGATAAATGCAGTATGTAGATTGTTGATTCTGTTGTCATTTATATGTTTTCGAATGTGTTCTAGAGCATGGACGGTAGATGTGCCTATCCTGAATCCATATTGATGTGGGCTAAGAAAGTTTTGCCGGTATAGATGGTGCTTCAGCCTGTTGACTAGCAGTTTTTCGTAGATCTTACCCAATGCAGGTAACAGACATATGGGTCTAAAGGATCTTGGATCTTCCGGGGATTTATGCTTTTTTAAAAACAGGACGACCTGTCCTTTTTTAATGCAGTAGGGAAGATTTGACATCGTGGAAGCTTGTTAAACAGAGCTTTAAAGTAAGAGGGTCGAGCGTTGAAGGCGACTTTGATTATTGCATAATCCAGGCCGTTAGGACCTGGTGCCTTTTTGACTGGAAGCTGTCGAAAGATTTGTTTGATCTCTTCCATTTCAAATGGTTCTTCGTCTGATGAAGTCTCTGGGATAGTGGTGTTTCCCCTTGTGTGCCGTTGTTCTGGCGTGTCATCGTCCGGGTCATCTGCTGGGAAGACTGTGTTTAAGGTTGTGACTGCCGTGGATTCTGCTATGTTGGTGGTAATGGGTTGGTTGGCAATTTGGGCATAGAGTTGATCCGGCTTAAAGACCTTGTTGGTGGCAATCTTGTGTAGAATTCCATATGGGTTGTTATTTTCTGTGCAGAACTTACGCCAGCTGGTTATTTTGGCTTTAAGGATATTATTTTTATAATGCGCTCTCTCCTTCCTAAAGGTTGCTAGTATTGCATTCTTGGTGGCTTCGTTAATGTTGGTGCGAAGGCGACGTCGTAAAGCCCTGCACTTTTGCCGTTGCTGTCGCAGTTCCTTTGTCCACCAGGAAATTCCATGCAAACGTTTTGCTGCTCTGGTGGGCAGGTGCTAATCGCAAATTCTCCGTAGAGTGTCAAGCAGCCGCTCGGTATAAGTGTTCAGATCATTGGGGCTCTTGTATTGACTTAGCTCCTGCTCTTCTTGCTGTAATGTTAGAGAGAAAGCTTTCTTAAGTATTCACATTTTGTTACACGGAAGTTTGTATCTTTTAAAGATGCTGATCCTTGTGTCGCTTGCAATATTGAAGTGTATGTAGCGATGGTCCGAGCAGCTCTCCTCATCTGCTACCATCCAGTCTTGTAGGTTATTGGCTATATCATTAATAGTTACTGTAATATCTGGCCATCCGTGGTGGTACGTGTTGTCAAATGTGGGTGGCGCGTTGGGGGTGTTTATGATTTGCAGATTGCTGGCCAATATGTAGTCTTCCAAGACTTTCCCTTTTGGAGTGGTAGCTGGGTAACCCCATATGATGTTGTGGGCATTAAAATCACCGCCTATAACATGTGATGTTGTGGGGCACTTTGTCTTTACTTCTTCGATGCTCATGGTGGTTTGGTGGATATCATTCGGTGGGGGACTGTAGATGGAGGAAATTATGATCTGTGAATTTGAGAAGCTGAGGAGGATTGCTACATGGTCTCGCTTCTGTGTAATTATCAGCGGGGACCAGAGCGGGTTGCAGCAGGCGATTGCTGCTCTTGGTGGTGGCTCATTCTGTTGTGCTTTGCGCTGAAATATTTTCCAACAGAGTGGCAAACAGGCGACTTCCTCTGCTCTGCAGTAAGGTTCTTGAATCAATAGTATATCTGGTTGATGATTGATTGTATGTTGGATCAATTGTGACGCGGCGGCTTTTGCTCTTTGTAAATTAATCTGGATGCATTTGATAACTTCTCGTTGGATGTCTGGTGTTTGCATTATTTGAGTAGGCGGCTGTGGCAAATCACTCGTATCTGGTACTGCGTCTGATATTAGCGATGTATCTTCCATACGAGGGGCAGTTGACATCATAGGCTGGATGATCGTAGGGGATGCTCCTGTTTGTCCTATAGTAATAGTCTGCGCAGTTGATACACGCGGGCTGCTGCGCTCGGCATTCACGGATGTCGTGTTCTTCTGTGCAGTATGCACAATAATGTTTGTTGGAGCACTCCTTTTGAGTGTGGCCGAGTTCCTGGCATCTGTAGCATCGCTTGGTGTTATAGAAGTCTGCAATTCGGTATGCCCGCCAGCCGAGGTAGAGTCTGGGAGCCTGCATGATTCGCTGGTAGACTGTAGTTTGGCACTCAAGAACCCATTTAACTGTGTTTCATCTATCTTGGAGGCGGTAGAGGATCTTGACTGTTGATTTTGTAGTATTGTGCTCCGATGCCAAAGCTCGTTCTATTTCGTGTTCCTGAACTTCATGTGGGACGCTGTGGATAGCAACTCTTCGAAGTCTTGTGGCGGGAAGCTTGGTCTCTACCAGTTCTTGTCCCTTTGCACTGTTTAGCTTATTTTTTAGCTTGTCAAGGTCCTCCTTCGTATGACAGTCAACGGCTAGACCTCCTTTTTGCATGTTTCTGACTGTGGATACCTTTACTCCTATCTTGGGGAGTGTGAATTCCTGACTGAGTTTAGCCTTAAGGTCTTTACTTCTTCGATGCTCATGGTGGTCTGGTGGATATCATCCGGTGGGGGACTGTAGATGGAGGAAATGATGACCTGTGAATTTGAGAAGCTGAGGAGGATTGCTGCATGGTCTTGCTTCTGTGTAATTATCAGCGGGGACTAGAGCGGGTTGCAGCAGGCGATTGCTGCTCTTGGTGGTGGCTCATTCTGTTGTGGTGAGAGCAGGTGGTTGTGGTGAGAGCAGTTAAGGAGCAGGTGGCTTCCTTAGGATATAGTGTGTGCCGGGGCGTAGTTATGTGACTCGTATCTTTAGCCTTAGCTGCGGCAGCCGCGTAGGATGGACCTTTGATCGGATTAGGCAGTGGTGCTTCAGCGAACACGTTATGGCTCTGCTGGTCTGTTTGATACTGGTTATTTGTATGTGCTAATTCGCAGCAGAAGAGAGTGGAGGTATTGGTACTTGTGTCGGCTTTTGTTAGTTTTGCTGTGTATTCGGGGCCTTCTAGGGCTAGCTTCTGTAGAGCCTCTAGTGAGGTAAGAATACGTTCTCTGAGTTCTGTTCGGAGCAGAAATTTACCACCTCGGTAGGTAGTTGTTACTCTCTTGATTTCCTGGTAGAAGAGGCCTAGCTTTTCAGCATGAGCTATGTCTGAGTTTAAGATAGAGGTCGGGTCTAAGGCGCTAGACGACGTTGTTATATCTTCGTCAGTAGATAGAGTAGATTGTAGTACCATGATATGAAGGGTTTGATATAGCTTCACTAATAACAATCTTTAACAACAGTCTCTAATTAATAATGACAGTTCTTAGCTGTTAATAGTCTCGACTGATTTTTTTTTAAACTAGATAAAGTCTTTAACTAATTGTTGAAAACGACGCTGTTGTTGTAGCAGGTTAATAATTAATTGTTGAAACAGACTGATATTAATTTCTAATAAAAGTCTCTAACTAATAATAACAGTCTTTAACTAATAACACTCTCGAACCAATGGCTGCCTGATTGAAACTAAAATGTCTAACTAGTTGCTGTAACAGACGCTGTTATCGAATTAAACTTGTTTGCACTGAATACACCAATGACAGTTTCTATCTAATAACAGTTCTCACTTTTACGCATAGAGGGTATCACATGCGTGAAAATATGCTATTACTTTGAAAATACTGCACATCTACTATTTGCACTAATTAAAAATACAATTAATGACACTTATTATACTGTAGCAGCTGTAGGAGTATTGAGAAGGTAGCACTGGACCCACTGAACATTATGCAAGAATGGGAGGGTTTGAAATACTAATTTAGGGGAAGAATATGGGGAATTTGTGTATTTGCGCTAACTATACATAATTGACAAGAGTACAGGTAATACCAAATTTAAAAATGTGATTAGCAGGTTTATGAGATTTACAGCATGTTTACTTGCCGTAATTACACTAGTTGTATTAGACTTAATTAATATGTGCAAAGATACAGATTGCAGGTAGTTAGAGTTCAGAATAGCACTCACAATAATAGCCGATTGACCAGTACATGAAATAACTTGCATATATAAAATTTGCTATGGTAATTAGTTAGCATTAATTAATAATTGGAGACTTAAAAATTTTTTATACTGATATTAAATACTAATATTTTAAAGATTTATACTGATATTAAATACTATTACGGCTATTAAGATAATACAAATATGATCAAGCAATCCTACCTTGGATGTTAAGCTTCTCTGTGCTTCATCTGTACATGTACATGTAATTCAAATACTATAATACGACACACTTCACACAAAGAACAATAGTGTTATTATAAAGTTCACACCACGCACTTTTAAAGATGATACACACAGATCTATGCACTGCACACGTTTAGCTTTGACGGTACTGTCTTGCTCTTAATTAATTAATTGGCACACTTATCGGCAGTTGCGCTGGCTCGCTGTTATGGTGGGGATCGGTATAAAAACACAGTCCATAAAATTAGACGAAAAATGCGTAAAATCGGTTCTAGTGGACCGATTTTTTCCAAACTTGAAAACTTGTAACTCGCATCTGATTAGGAGACTGATGTCGTTGGTATCAGAATTGTAGCGGTGTTGGCTTTGATGCAGCACTCCGTAAAACAATTGTCCAGTATCCTTTGTTGATTCCTCGCTGAGGGAGCTGTTGCGAATCCACGGGGGGCAGCTGGGAACCGGGCGCACGTCGAGTTTACTTAGAAGGTCAAAGTTCATACAAACACGTGATAATTCATTAAAAAATCGATAATTAGCGTTCTAATTATCGCCGTGACTTGAATCATGACTTAAAATGTTCCAGAGGTTATTGCGCATCCGTTGATATCAAACACTTTATATTCCTTCAGGCGACGGCTGCTAGATGGACAATTATATCCACTATGTAAGGCTTAGGCGATTCATTCAGTCGACGAAAACTTTAAAAAATCATAACAATTTCCATATTTGTCGTACGGGGATGAATTTTATATCTACTTGTTGTTTGGATCTTCCGCTTCCCGAAAATATAGCTTTTGTAGAGCTGGCTATTGCAGTACCGCTTATGCACGGGTAAAACGAGGAGCTTCCGTAATGCGACCTACTCATTCAATTCTACTGGTACTACCTTGAGAGTTAGTCACCAGAGCCTTTTCTCATTTCGGAGAAGAAAACGTGAAAATATCCTCATTGGGACTCGAACTCAGCCCCTTCCGATGCTTGCTGACATAATTTCCATTTACACTATGAAGACACTGGGTAAGAAAGTAGGAAATATCTTACACACTTTCTCAGAAGCCTGTTCAGAATCCCATAATATTAACCGATAGTTACCTAACAATGCCTGACTTACGAAACACCGCAGATTGTCGAATATTTGTACGAGGTGTTGGATACGGTACTTACGTATTATCATAACAACCTCAGTAGAAAACGCCAAACTCTGGTAACCATGTGCATAATAATGCATTAGGTATCCACTGTAAGTTACAATCCAAAATTTTACAGAATAATTTTTTCTTCTGTAAAAAATCTCCAAATTGCGCCAAGGTGGTTGTGTTAATACGTAAGTACCCTGTAAAAATTAGTTTAACTAAATATAACGCATATAAGCAGTTGGATCAGAGAAAACTAGTGTAATTTTATTTTAATAACATAGGTTTACTAAAAATATCATGTTGTTTTAATCATGAGAAGTCTATCCTAGCAAAGCATATAATTAAGTTAAATATTCAAAAGCGTTAAGAGTTAATATTATTCCCCTCGGATTTGTAACCAATAATATTTTTAACAATGTAAACTCAGGTAAGTCATACGTGAAAGTCAAGTAGTTAGCAAAATTCAATCAATACTTTTTCAGAGAATCTCTTCAGGATTTCGTTAACAGCAAGATATTTTGCACCCTGTCCCTCAAAGAGCTTAGCTTATTTAGTTTGTCCTAATATGCTGCTATTCTTTTATATTTTGACAATATTTAAACGTCTTTAATGATGATTTATTTAGAGACATTTTATTAAAAGAAAGAGGAATCGATAACTTGTGAAGACATTATAATAGGGATGGTTAAAGTGCGGCTCGCGAGCCTGATACGGCTCTCGCAGGCAATTTGTGCGGCTCGTGCATATAAAATATATGTATGAAATATGGTAAACTAAAACTATTCAGTGTCCAAACGAAAGTAATTAATTAGTTTAGACTCATTTTACAAAGTTATCAGGGATTTTCTTTCTATTTAAAACCTCCTCCACTACTTGTATAATGATGTAAATATGAACTTGTGGCTTTTAGAAAATTTAGATGCGGCTCTCGAATTCAAACGTGCGGCCCTTACTGACATGAAGTTTGGCCAACCCTACATTATAAGGTATTTCTCCCGCCTTCTTGGCATGCCTTCGAGGTATGGTAGTCTACACGATGAGCGCGTATTCCAGAGGTCCGCGGTTAGATGATCGGCGAAAGTGGTTGCTCATTTTTCGTCTTTCCTGCTTTCAAGTTACTTAATGTTTTTACAATGGCTCCCGAACTAAAAGTGTTGTGGATGACCCATGATTTGGCGATTGAGTGACCTAAAAACCTCAGTCGCCCTTTAAAAAGAGGAGTATATAAGGTGTTTCTCCCGCCTTGTCGCATGCCTACGTGGTGTAGTGGTCTGCAAGCTGTGTGCGTATTCCAGATGTCAGCGGCTCGATTCTCGGCGAAAGCGGTTGCTCATTTTTCATCTTTCATGCTTCTAAATTACCTAATGTCTCTACATCATTCTCAAAAGACAATGATCAGAAATATTTAGCAATCTCTGATTTATGTACAGTCTTTGCATGCAATTGACGACATATTATGGTTTTTTTTTATTCGTATGTTTTTTAAGATTCCTGTAGCCATTGTCAACTTCATAAATGTATTGCAGATTAATTCGACATTTTACTCACACGAAATGCTCAAATTGCTATGCTTTTGTTGAATAGCATATCCTATTCTCCTCCAAGTAGCGACAATGTTATCCACAAATTATACTTTTCGTCGTTCACCTCTTTAAACATGAACATTGAAACTAAATCTTGACAGCCTTCAACACAAATTGGCCCCTCACATCCATCTATAAAATGGGTGTAACTCCTCGGGGCTCCATGAAGAATGTCTTAAGGCAATCGCGCGCATTAAGCAAACGTTAATAATTATCCGAAATCGTCGCCGGTCGGGAAAGCAAAAGAAAAGGATAGCACGAAAGAAAAAAAAAGAGGAAGAAAGAACATTTGATGGAGTGGCGGTCAGTGGCGTTAAGTGGCGAGTCGATGATCCTCCGTCATGTCATCGAGGTAATGGACTGTAATCTGGCCGCAAGAGAGCCCACCATTAGTCGCTTTTTCGAGGGGTTTTTTCTACTCTTCCACTTTAAATTAGGCGCGATCACAGTTATCTTCGTAGCTCCTTACGTCCGCTTTTTCTGCTTCTGCTGGAAAGCCCGCAAATGGTGGGATGGTCTGGGCGGAAAAGCTTTTTCATTGGGTTATGACGCGAAACTTATGTTAGCTTTCTGTTTCCAGATGAAGAATCTGGATTCAGAGGAAATGTATATCTTTTCTTTTTTCTTTTGTAGAGCTTTCATTTAATATATCCTTACAGAATTTTCATGGAGCATTTTCAAATTTTGATAACGTTTAGTGTATCTATTTTACAAGTTTAAGAGAGTAAGGCAGTTGTCTACAGTGTATTTTTCCTTTTGCTTAAAATTCGTATTTTTAATTGCTAAGTCGCAAACATCATATATTTGAGGAAAATAACTGTGCAAGTAATTAGCAAACCAATTAAAAAGTTGAGATTAATAATTAGCACAAATAAGCAATAATTTATCACAGTCTGCAGTTTTATTGGAACTCTGTCTAGCTTTTATGCTTTGCTGCAGTCGGTGTTAAGCGCAATACGAGTTGTAGTGTTTGATGCATATTCCGGAATGCTTTTTACATGAATGTAGGGGCCCAACTCGGCTGGAAAAAAAAACGAGGTATTGGACCTTCACCATTATGCAATTGCTTTTTTTACATTTGTAGAGTCATTAGGTAATTTTTTGAAAGCAGGAGAGATGAAAAATGAGCAACGCCTTAGCCGAGAGTCGAACCACGGACCTCTGGAATACGCGCCCAGAGGGCAGACCACTACACTACGGAGGCTTGTTAAGAAAGCGGAAGAAATACCTTATAAATGAACAGAACAGTCGGAATAAACACCAAAAATTTCAATTTCGAAGGTCACTGCTCTCAATTCAACTTCCGGTTTAGATTACTTAGAAGTTTTCTTCTATAGAAATCTCATAAGTGATGCATTGCGTTCCTGTCACATGTGTGGAAGAATTTGTTCCGAATTCATTTTTTCTTCCGCATCAAGCACTACAACTTCGCACTTTATTGCACTTTCGTTTCTGATAAAAATATGTGAAAAAATTATGAATATTTACCTTCTGACACTTCTTCCATTTCACAACTGTCATGAACAGATACTGAAAATTCTTTTTCGTGTCATTAAGGAGCTTTAATGTTTTAATAACGAACTTCCAGAGAATAAAAGCACCTCTCAAGATCCATGACAAAGCAAGCAACTAAAATCAAAATTGCTTGTTTGTAGTAGACTAAGATAACATAATTCATATGCACTGTATTCAAAGTATAATCAAATATGCAGTAAACCTTTTCAATAAATAACACTTTTCGATATTCTAAAATTGCCTGACAAATCTTGTAATTTAGAAACATGTAATTAGAATACGTAAAATAAATACACTCAGCCAGTTGATAAATCGTAATACATAAGATAAATACACTCAACCAGTTGATAAATCGCAAAACGAAGATAAATACGCTCAGCCAATTGGATGCGTAATATAAATACACTCGTCCTTGTGTCACTCAGTATTTCACAAGTTGGCTGAGTGTATTTATTGTGCATTTAGAATATGTAATTTAGAATCATGTAAAAATACTTAATTTAGAATCACGTAAAAATATGTAATTTAGAATCATGTAAAACGCAAGTATTATATAATTACGTAAATTTCTTGGATTGTTCATTTTTTGGTACTTTAAGCGAGAATTCAGAAAAAAAATATCGTCTTGACTTTTCTCTTCTAACGGATTCTTCACTAATTAAATTTTAAAATTTCTGTAAAAGAACTTTGTAAAAAGTTCTATATAAATTAAAACACCTTATTGGGCTGTTATAATATGGGATTATTTATAATTCCATGGAATGTTTTTTAAATGACTACAGACAGCCAAGACAACAAACAGCAAATTTAGTCACCCTGAATAGAAGCAAAATCATCATGTTTTTTTTTTTTATTATTATTATTATTATTTCACAAATGCTTAACGTGTAAGCTTCTGCTGTTATAGCAAAAACTTAAGCGTTACCAAAATAATTTTCCTGAAGATAACATAATGTTGTCTGAGTGCACCAATCCACGAATTACTCTAAATTTCTCACCAAAGTTTGCAAGCCGAATTGTGGATTTCAAATATTAAAAAAATTCGGCATGTCATTTTAGAAAAAGTCCTATTTTATATCAGAATAAGTATGTTATATTAAAGCTATATATAAATCTAATATATATGCCAAGTTGTGCTTTTCAGATATGAAAAACTCAAGTTGAATTTTGTCGATCGGCTGAGTAAAACGGAACAAAAAGAATTATCCGTTTTTTACTTCTTTGTACGAAGTAAAGTAATCGCGAAAAGTTTCAGGCAGCATATTTCAACGAAAATATCAATTTTAACCGCTGTCGAATGAAATTTAACGATGTTTTTGCGTGATATCTGTACGTAAGGGCAGAATAAAAGACTCTTTTCCTCCCAAAAAGTTTTAAAACTGCTTAAATGAATTCTGAAGAGAATTTTTCATGGCGTCTGTACGAACGTATGTACGTACGTGCGTACGTGCGTACGTACGTACGTATCTCGCATAACTCAAAAACGAGTAGCCTGAAAAAGTTGAAATTTTATATATAGGATTCCTATAACATGTAGATGTGCACCTCGCATTTTGGTTGCAATCGGCCGCACCAAACGTATATAAATATATTTATATATATATCCACTCTGTTACCCGGCTCAGTGATCTCAGTTTCTTTACTCTTATATGTTTGTAAATTGTACATTTTTTGCTTAAAAAATGATTGAATTATGTTGTTTTTATCTTCCGGTTAAGGTTTTTATGCCTTTAGTAAATCTCTATGCAACAGTTTTAGAAGCATCTTCAATTTTAAAGTTGTTTAAGTGCAGCTAAGCCTAATCCTTTTCTTGATGGCGGCCATTGTTTGTTTACATTTGAAACAGCAGACTAGTAGATTTGTCGCCAATCTAGAGAAACGTAGCTTCGCAACAACAAAGATAACGCCTTCATTTATTATTGCCAATTAAATCATTCTTAATCCTTTCTGGAATTTTTTCGAGGAAATAAGTGTTTAAGATTTACTTCGTAAATTTTAATATAAATATTTTGAGTATTTATGTATTTTTGCCTTCCTGCGAAGTGAGAACTGAATTAATTGAATGAGAAATACTCAATCGTCTGTGAAAAACTGTTTCTTTTCTCTTTTTTTTTTTTTTTTTTTTTTTTTTTTTTTTGTTTGCTTAATTTCTTTTATACGTCGTTCTAGCTTTACTGTGGAATTTGAATAGAGCATGTGGCAACAATTAGATAATTCTATTCTTTAAATGATATAAATTTTGTGCTATAATATGAACGAAATATAATACTGTTAAGTGAATCTAGCGCCAGAGTGTCGCTATGGTAAACAAATACTAGACTGAATTTTAAAGAATGCATTTATTCTATTGTGGTTTATGCGCTGTCGGCGAAGTAGATTTAATTCAATCCAATATGTTTAAATGAAATGCAAGAAAAAATGTGTATAATTTAATATTCCGTACAAGGAAGTCATGTGGTGTACACATCAGATTGTTAAATTTAATATACATAGAAGATTTGTAATGCATGATTTCTTGATTTTACTTAGTAATTAAGTTGTATGACACAATAACACGTCGAAAAAATACTAATTCAGAAGTGAAACAACAAAAATCAGCGTTACATTTTCAAATTTCCTTACTAGTCCTGTGAAAATTTGAAAATATAACGCTGAATTTTGTTGTTTGACTTCTGAATTAGTAATTAAGTTTTGTTGCATTAAACTAAAATTTAAATTGTCTATTACTAATAAACATTTATTATGAAAAAAAATCTCAAAATGTTGTTCTCAGACATTTCACTGTTCATTCACTAAGAAAGAATCACTCGCAGGTTGCACAACACTTTGCTGACAGAATGGGTGTATAACATCCGTAAATAGCTACGACCGTCTGCTGGAAATAAATGCAAACGAGATTCGTCCAAGCAATTACCGTCCGGCAGTCAGTCATCCGCTACTGAGTGACAATGTTCTACGGTTCACATAATCGCATTACCTACTGACGTGGAAACCACAGTGATATCAGCGTTGGGGATGACTATCAACTCCTAGTATTCAGAATCGATTAGGTTTGTTTCGAAGCAAGAAACATAAAAAATTACCAGCGATCTCAATGGGACTCGAACTCCAGTTTAAAGGCCACGATGGACGTGGTCAGAGAAGACAAAAAACCTTACTATTTAATGCATTTTACTTGCACACCTTTGGTGAAATTACCTTCAAACTGTGATGAAATTTCGGTTGATATTTGTCTCGTTCTGTCGAACTGTTGTTGTTTTCGGTCACAGGTGGGTATGTGCTTGCATTCCATATGGATGCTCACTTTTCCATGTCCCTTAGTTTTTTTAATGTTTATCTTCAACTGATATCCTAAACATAACCACTATTCCCCACTTAAACCCAAGGTAATCCATTATTATGAAAGTGAAACTTAACTACTGTCCAGATGTGATGTGGTCAGATGATGAAACATTATGCACAATATATATGCTTTTAACTTGCATTCAACTTCAATTAAACAGTTTTATAGTTATTTGTATGGTACAGGAATCGTAAAGTAAACGATATATAAAATCTTGGCATTTCAAGTTTATATACGTTACGTTTGTTTAAACTATGAATGATTTAATCTATAAAAAGAAAAGCAATTATTCAGAAACATCACGGAGCGTTCCAACTCCTTTTTTAAAAAGAGTTATTTAAATATTTTTAATTGATAGCCTTGATAATGAAAGACAGTTCTGACTTAATTTTCTCTTACAAGATTCTCATGAATTACCACCAAATGATAAAACCGTTCTGAGAACTGTTTCTTCTGTGATCTCTAGAGATTCTAAGTAATAGCAATATGCGCCATTGTAACGAATTATTCTTCCACATGTCCTTGAGCATTTTAAGTGGTCAGCGAGTTTAGCAAGCAGCTGGATGTATATGGTTCAAATCATCGCAAGGGCTAATTCATTTATAATATTTAGACTTATTATTATAATATTAGATATATAATAACTTATTATTTATAATATTAGACACCTAAACTTGGTCCGCTGGTTATCGGTTTCGTCGGGATTAAAAACCAACATAAGTAACGTCAAAGAGAATTTTCAAATGGAAGCTAATTGATTCCCACTATGATATAAATCTTATTCAAATATTTGTGAGTACAAATTTTATTAAATATCTTCTATACTATTCAAAAGATAAATACCCTTAGTTGCAAATTTTTGTGGCAAGAATAATTGCTTTGTTTGAGAGCACATTCATATGAAAACAGTTTGTTTCCGTACTTGGAAAAAAAAAATAATTGTAAAATAACAGTCCCTGATGACGATAGCTTCCGCTATTTTTCTCCACAGTGACAAATTTTATCAAAATCGAAACTCGATGAGATGTTGTAGCTGAAAGATGTAGTAAAAAATAAAGATGTTTCAAATGATTTTCTTGCAGATATATGTACTTTTTCTATACGCATTAAAGAAAAATTTAGTATGTGAAAGAATGAGAACAGATTGTAGAGACATTAGGTTATTTCGAAGCAGAAGACATGAAAAATGAGCAATGCCCTCACCGTGACTCGAACCACGAACCTCTCGAATACGCGTAGAGCGTGCTGACCACGAAGGCATGCTAAGAAATGCTAAGAAAGGCGGAGACATACCTTATATACTCCCCCTTTTAAAGGGCGACTGGGGATTAGGAGACCCAATCGCCAAATCCTGGTGGTGAACAATCATCATTCACCACGTTTTAGTTCGGGCGCTACTGTAGAAACATTAGGTCATTTAGAAGCAGGAGACATGAAAAATGAGCAATGCCCTCCGCGGGACTCGAACACGGACCTCTCGAATACGCGTCGAGCGTGCTGACCACTACACCACGATGGCGTGCTAAGAAGGCTGGAGAAATACCTTATAAGGTTGCCATTATTCATTCTCAAGTTTTGTTCCACTTGGAAAATTTTCCTAATTTGTCTACTTTTAGTTTAAGTAAATAATTTAGTGGTTAATTCACAATGTTAGGATTAATCTGAAATGAAGATCGGTGTTAAAATGTAATGCTTAGGTGTCAATGCGTTTGAAGTACAAAGTGTAGCCAACGGAAACTTCTTACATACACCAAAACTTAAACTGAATTTTTTCCCTTTGCGTCGTTATTATTACTAGATTGTATATACGCTTTGATAAATATTTAATAAATTTTAAATTTAGTTAGAAAATTTTTATTTTGTTAAAAAATCTTTTTTATTTTATTAAAAAAAATATTCGGCTATGAGCTGCTTTTAGATTGTGCATTCGATTTGCGTGCAATTTGAGCCTCAGATCACTTTTGCAAGCAATCTGCTTCGATTAGATATTAGTATCAGACGTGAGCAGCAGTAATCGGAAGAAAAACTTTAGTAACAAGCAAAGAGCTATGTTCTCGAATGAAGATGGGAAACTGAACTGATGCGGAGATCATTACATAATCAGAGATGTAATGAACAAAGGCAGAAGTGATCTTGAATTGCGAATTTTAAAGTAACAGAAATAGCAGTACCATAGTAGAAAAGTTATTTCTTTATATATCCTTAACTGGAATAAGACCAATAAACATAATGAACGTAATTTTTCTTGATTGCACTGTAAGTTTTCGTTAAGTTTTTAACCTGTTATTTTATGTTTATGTAGCTTTGCTATTCTCCTCTTTTCTCCTTTTCATGCCACAATGTAAATTCCTAACTCTGGTATTCAAATCAGGTAGAAAAAAAATAGTATTTAAAGGAAGGTTTTGGAAGGTTGAATTAGAGGGTGTTCTGCCAGCTGAAAGCCACGTTGCTAATTTCGATTCTTCTGAGAGTAGTATTCTGAGGCGTTACATTATTCTCACCATTAGGCTTGTCACATCCCCCTTTACAAAGGCAACTTGCGCGTTATTTTTATTGAGTAGAGTTAAGCTATCTTACTAAGTCAAATTCTTTATCTTTGAATAAAGCTATAACTGCTGGCTGTATTTGTAAGCACGACTGGTGCCTTCCATTAATTTTCATTTTAATTAAATAAAAGGTCCTTTACAGCCTTACTCAGTCTCTGTGGCACCTTACAAGACATAGAGATAATTCCCTTCTAGTCTTTAAACGTTTCATACATTTTATGTTTTCAAAGGAAACGAAACGTTATGATTCAGAGAAAAATTGCTCAGAACACATCTTTCTGGAGACTGTGTATCAAGAATATTGTGCAAAGTTTGCTTTCGTGGAAATTTATGATTTCCGTTAATTTCAGTTAGGATAATAACTGGAGACACAAACTGGAGATTTTTCATGTAATGCGAATATCAAGCGCACATTTGAATTTATTCGCATAATGAGCAATTCTCGAATTTCCCTGTAAGTGCTCTCGTAATATAACGGTAGCACAACCTGCTTGCAACTCAAAGAAAGATCTATGCTCCAAATACAAGCGAGAATATACAGTCGATTTGCATATTTGCTACTCCAGAAAAACATAACGATCTTTGCAGTCCTTACTGTGGCATTTCCTTTCATTTACATCGTTGGGTTTAAATCAGGATTTTAAGCTGCCAGTCCATTTCTAAATAACATGACCACTTGCATACCATATAAAAAATTGAAAACTGGTGAGCGTTATACTCCCTTAACAGATTCAATCAGTAAAATTAAAGGGAAGCTGTGGTAATCATTAAAATTAAAGGCAAGCTGTGGAAAAAGGAAACGCTTTATCGCTGCGTGGTGACATTCATCATCACTCACCTTATCGCTTCAAACATATGTTAATGAGGAGTTATACATTCATGCCAGTGATATAGAGTTGCAGTAAATGTTAAACAAGATAATCATGATTTCGAACTCTAAAATAGCAAAACAATTGCATCTAACCTCCAAATTCTATCCTTTAAGCACTCTCTGGGGAAATATGCAGTAAGACTTCTAACATTGTAGTCCTAGTAATTAGAGAGTAAGATTAACAGGAACTAAAATGCCTCAAAAGAAGCTGAGTTGGAAAGGAGAAATGGTAAAGTTAGCACGCGATTGGCTCGTTTCAGTTAACGGAAGCGAAGAAACCACGTGACGTGAAATTTGTCCCAATTGGGATGTGACGCCTTCTCGGGCGTCGAGTGACGAAACGGTCAAATTGCTTCCGATTGGCCTTTCAAAAAAGAAAAAGAACAGAAATTATTCCTCTATTCATCTGCATTAATAAAAGCGGAAACCCTCTCGGTGGGACGCAACGCACGTGATGTTAAGGGGTGTGGGTGTAGTACGGGAACTAATTTGTCCTACTTTTAGTGGGTATTGCTTAGAGGCCGGATGATTAATTGAAACAGTGATCATTAGAAAGTTACGTTGAAAAGTGTCTAATGCTGAAAAGAGAAAGTAGCGAAGCGATTCCGAGACTGTAATGATAGTATTTATGAAAATATTGACAGACCAACAAAATAAGAAAATATTAATACGTAATAGCCTTTGTTGTGAAAATACGCAGACGATGGTACAGATTTATAAGAAAGCTTAAAAGGAAAACTGGTTGGAAGGACAAAAATCGTACAGTTGTCTTGCACACGAGGAGATACAGATTTAGACTTGATAAGACCTAAAGCTATTTGAGATATGGGGTCCTTTATAAGTCTGTTATAATATATTTTAATACTATTTATACTATAGTTTAGCTTTTTTGGGGGGCACCCAGGAAAGTAGAGGCCCTAAGCCACAGCTTGTGTAGCTTGTACGTAAATCCAGCCCTCCACGCGAGTAATATATTTAACTTTTACTGTATAATTTAACATCACATAATGTACTACAGCATAATAATTTTAGTATAAACTTGTAAAGAATGAATTCTGTGCATTATCTAGCTGTGACATGTGACTTCAGTCGTTCCTAAGGTTCCTGATTGCAAGTTTAGACAATCGGAGAGTCTAAATTTCCTATGATATATAACTCTTTGTTTTCTTATTAAGTTCTTTAGTTTTGTAAAACGTTGTTTGCCTTAAGCGTAAAACTGTTAATAAGTTGAAATAAATAGAAAAGCTTTGCCTATGATAGGTAACATTATAATGCACAATCATGTTCTTTTATGAAGTATTTTTAAACATATGGATAGAAGAAATGGATTAAGTACACGCGTTTTGTCTATTTATTACACTCTGAGATGTTTCAATATCGAATCCAAGAGTTTTGATTTCTTGCAACAAAATTCAAAGGTATGGAAAGCAGAACGTCACATCGCATCGACTCTGTTAAGTATTTTCGAATTCTCTTCTCTATAAGTAAACGAAGGTTTCTAAATAAAACCTATTACAACTAATATAATAAATATATTGTTAAGAATATTTGTATATATGTAAATAATTTTAGCGAAATTTTAGTATTTTTTTGTATAATGCAACATGAAATGCTTAAAAGAGACGAAGCTCTGCCGGAAAAATAAGTTTACAGTGTCTATTTAACATTGAGGTAAATGGCTATTACGGTAGATTTGTGAGATATCGCCAAGCTGGGGATGGTTTTGGCGACTAATTTTTTGCTCTAAATTTTGCGAAAATTTGGCCAAAATTCTCCAAACGCGGCGACATTTTCTGAGGCCCCTGCATAACTGTAATTGGTATTGTAATCGATATTCAATGTTAAGTCTATGGGAGCAAACAGTTAAAATAAAGATATCGCTTTCCATATGCAACTGTTACCGTATCTGTCCCGCATATGCCTTCCAGTAATTTCTAGTACCTTCCAGTACGTGAAAGGTACTAGAGATTTCTCGGCGGCCGAGGGAAAACTATATGAGTTTGGAGAGAATATCACTTTCTTAGTTGTTACTTCAGAGTATTCAGATACCCATGTTAGCTTCGCCTTTTAGATGCGTTTTCCATTGCCTTGTGTTTAACATTCTTAGTAGTTTAAAGTATAACTACTGACTGTGCTCTGTGATACTGAGAAGAGCTCTACGAGTATTTTTGTGGAAAGTTTCAGAACTATAAAGTGTTTCTCTCTGTAAAAATAGATTTTATGAAGCTATTATCAGTTTTGCGTGCATTCAATACATTATGAACCTGCACGCACGCAATAATACATTTGACGCACTTAACGAAAACAGACTACAGGGTGGTAGTGAAACTTTCACAGTTTAGCCTGTTTAGCTGTTAGATAAAAAATATGTAGAATTGTATTTAATCTGGCGTATAATGTAACAGAGGCACATCCATCTTACCTTTCTCTAATAATGAAATAATCTTGCTGGAAATATGCGTCCTTTTATTATCTTGATAAAATTTCCCTTAATTTTCCTGTAAGTAAACGAAACTTTTCCTTCGATATGATTCTGAGTTTGTGAATCAAAAATTCGTTGAAGTGTTACAAATTATAAGATCGGTAACAAAACAAATTCCAAATCAGGGTTTCCAGATGCCCATATTCGGTGGAAGATTACGTTATTCAAAATTTGATGGCTCTAGGTACCGTTGTTTTACCACAGTGCGAGAAACATGCATACATTCGTGCAGATTCTTCATTATTTAATTTATTTAAATATAATATAGGGCGATAATATTTGTTGCAACAATTCGAAAAGGGGTTCGCCGTTTATAGTTTTTAACGCGAAATGCCAAAACGAAATTAATGTTCCTTTAGGGCAAATTGCTCCTTTGGACTAAAAACAGATTTAAAAGCTATCTAGAGCGGTTCTTACTTCAGAAACTGAAAATGTACAAAAAATAAGCGAAAAACAAAACAGTCCACAGATGCTTAATTTTACGAAAAATCCAAGCTTTACTGTTGTTGAGAATGTTCAATTCTAAACAATTCTATGTTTAATAATTTTGCAGAAAATGCTTGCATTGTTCTATTTCAAATGTAAAACAATTCTTACCGAGTGAGCTTCAAAGAAACATCTACAAGTGTACGCAAACTTGCAGCACACCTGGCATTCTCGGTCCAGCAGGCGACCGAGCGGTAAAGTCGCAGAAGACAGGTAATTTGGCCTAGGATCAATTCCAGGCGAACGGATTGCTGCATGGGCGTTTCTGTGGTTTTCTTCTGTGTAAGTGTATTCCAAACAGTTTCTCTTAGAAAGTCCTCCGCGTAGCCACCCCTTCTCTTAGGCAGTTAGCCTAGTGAGCTTTACCGTAACCAAATAAACCAAACCCAAACCTGGCATTCTTGGAAGCATTGGATAAAATCTGTTAAATCTGTCACAGAGTGATTGTTACGTTTTTTGAATATTTAGAACCGTGTGAAAATGAGAGGAGACAGAGGATGGGAAATCTTAGTACGGTTGTTCTGGGATATGCTTCGTGCCGTTGATTAGTGCGTTTACAGGGATCTGTTTATGATCACAGGAAACCTCAAAAACACTTTATTTAAACGTCCTTTGTACAAAATTCAATATTGCATAGAGTGATCAAAAGTTATAAAGCATTTCTCCCGCCTTCCTAGCGTGCCTTCGTGGTGTAGTGGTTCTGCACGCTGGGCCAGTATTCCACCGCTCCGTGTTTCGATTCCCGGCGAAGGCGATTGCTCATTTTTCATCTCTCCTGCTTTTCAATTAACCTAATGTCTCTAAAAAGTTCCTTCAACTCTTTTTGCGCTATAACACGACCTATGTCGTGCTGTATGTTTATCACTTCTAACATTGCTTCTAAAGGAGACTGTGCTAAAAAAAAGTGTGCTAGAAAAGCTAAATTCAAATAGCGAAAGTTTCATGCAATTAATATGACCTTTTACGAATTTTTTAACAAGGGAAGGTTTTACTGTTTCGCTTCTAAAGTATTTTCTCCCTTCTTCCAGCATGCCTTCGTTGTGTAACTAAAGTACACCCAGTGCGTATTCGAGAGGCCCCAGGTTAGAGTCCCGGCGAGGGCAGTCCACATTTTTCACGTCTTTTGCTTCAAAATAACCTACTAACTCCGCAAGTGGCGCGGAGACTAAAAGGTGGTGGGTAATAATTTGTCACTACCAGGATTTGGCGATTGGCTCCTCTAATCCCCAGTCGCCCTTTAAAAGGCAAAATATATAAGGTATTTTTCCTTACTTCCAGCCTGCTTTGTGGTGTAACAGTAGCACACTTGGCGCGTACACGAGATGTTTAGGTTCAAGTCTCGGAGAGGGCATTGCTCATTTTTCATGTCTGCTGCTTAAAAAAAAAACTAATGACTTTACACACTGATAGAGATAACTTTTCCCTTTTCCTAACCATAAGAATGCTATAAAAATGTGAAAGGGATTTCCAATGTTACTTTATAGATCCACCTTATGTAATTCTGCTAATTATATTTTTCCGCCCAATGAAAAATCTTTAAAGAAATGGCGTTTCTGTAAGGCGTAAACGAATTCATACTTTTTGCGATTAAAACCCCGAAAATGTATTCAAATACTTTTTCCTATTACAGATCGCTTAATTAAAACTATATGTATCAGATAATTAAGATTTATCTAAGAAAGTTTAAGTAAATGTTCGTAATACTCACTGAAGCTGTAAAAGCTTTTCATTTGGTTCTAAAATGACTCTTAAAATGATGAAGAAGAGAGTAAAGAGTCTTTTCAATCCAGAGCATAATGTAAGATATGAATTGCCCGTGCTTTACTTTCACGCCAGCATTCAGGTCTAGAAAAATAATTATTTTGGCAAAGCGATCCCCCCTACCTCCAATGAATAAACCCTCCACAGAAGCTTACGATAAAAAGGCGGACAGTGTGGAAGAAGAAGAGAATTTGTTTTGAAAAGCG
Source organism: Stegodyphus dumicola (assembly GCF_044657685.1). Lineage (NCBI taxonomy): Eukaryota > Metazoa > Arthropoda > Arachnida > Araneae > Eresidae > Stegodyphus > Stegodyphus dumicola. The sequence goes on from NC_140768.1 coordinate 183,655,773, forward strand.
GGGCCTGAACCAATTACGAGCTTAAGCAGGGATCCTTTATTGCCCATTGCTTTAATTTACAAATTGACAACAAGAAGGCCATTAAAAGATCCATAAAAACGTGCTCATTAATCCTAGTTTTTCCCACACATTTCTATTACTAACGTCTTTTCGAGAAGATAAAAAAATGTTTGATACTCGTTTTTTTAACAGGCAGCCCTTCAGAGCTAGCCATTGCAAACAAATACTTCGCATCTGGTATAGATAAGGAATGATGAGAGATAAATTCGGAAATAGTAGTTTCCTCAGTGCAAGCGATAACAGAGAGAAAGAACTGCATCAGCAAGCCATTTGAATAGTAGTAATTCTGTTAACACGTTTTAATGTCATTACCTTCAGGAACTCTCATGCCTTCTCATCGGTGGCGGAGAAAATGTATCGTTAAAGTAAATTAAACATTTAATTTTTTCTATTTTAATCAAACCCAAAATCTATTACTCATTAATTATTTGTTTCAGGAATATGTTGTTTTACAAATGTTGCTATGCATGATACCTTATTCATAATCAATCTTCCAGCTTAAAAACAATTCCATGATCTTTTATTGCAATAGGACACTATATTATTTGTAATAACATGAATCAGTTATGTATTTTGTAATAACATGAATTAGTTATGTATCCTTGGAATACAAGACATATTTAAACCATAAGAATCAACCACGATTCATGGAAGTATCGGTTATAACTCAATTCAAGATGAATAAATTTCAGTTTAATGGGCTTTGGAAAAGCACACCTTAGAGCTGTAAGTCTGTAGAGACATTAGGTTATTTTTAAAGCAGGAGTGATGAAAAATGAGCAACGCCTTCTCCGGGAATCGAATCACGGATCTCTGGAATACGCGCTCAGCATGCAGACCACTACGCCAGGAAGGCAAGCTAAGAAGGCTGGAGAAATACCTTATATACTCCCCCCTTTAAAGGACGACTGGTGATTTTAGGGGACCCAATCGCCAAATCCTGGGTATGGAGAATTATCATCCTCCACCCTTTTAGTTCGGGCACCACTGTAGAGACTTTAGGTATTTTTTGGAAGCAGAAGATGTCAAAAATGAGCAACTCCTTCTCCGCGAATCGAGCCACAGACCTCTGGAATACGCGCCAGCATGCAGACCACTACACCACGAAGGCACGCTAAGAAGGCGGGACAAATACCTTATTAGTCTAAGGAGGAAAAATTCTAAAAGGTAACCAGCAGCAGAAAAAATGTATTGAAAATTTTAAATTATGAAAGATTTTCCTCACTTGTAAGCAACCAAAAAGTAAAATTAATTCGACCGCTTTAGCGCTGGCTAGGTGCCAAGTGGTAAAATTGCTAACCATTAGCAGTTTCTGAAAGTATAAATTGACTATGAAGCAGTTTTCCATAAAAAGATCTCCACGAAGGTATTTTTCTCCGTATAGGAAGGGAAAATAGGGAAGGGCGGTAATTTTAATTCAAATCGATTGTGTTATTGCAAAGAATCTCCTGCAGAACTTTGAGAGGTTGTAAAAAACTCATTCGCATAATATTATCTGCATATACTCTGAGCGGAATATTTCCCATTGTACAGGAAGAGTTTGCTAAAATCACAGAAATAAAAAAAAATATATTATAAATTATTGAATTAAAAAATAATGTTGTTTTTGTTGCTTATGCTCACTTGTCTGTCAGTAACGTCAGCTCAAGCCCACGAAATTTCCCCGTGGCAAGGAGCGCAAGATACGCCTGTCGTTGGCAATACCCTTTTGATCGCCTTACAGGCGATAGTGTGATTTGCCGCCAATTTTGACGGACAGCACCCCGGGGAAACGGGTCTATGGGAATCACACTCCTCTCCTCTTCCACCAAACCACACGAGATGACTTTCGGCTCGTCGCATAGTTGTAGTGCCGCCATGCCGCACCGACATTTACAAACATCCACGCTTTCTCCGGGATTCGATTCCGGGACCTTTAGCACGGTAGTCAGCGACGCTAACCACTATACTGGTTGGGAGGCTCAAAAAAATAATAGCATCTTGTAAGAATACATTTGAGGCGACAGATTCAGCCTTTTATAAGTTTTCTGATAAATGCTTTATTATTAAATTACGGAAACGATCTCTGATTTCTTTTCTTCTGTACATAAAGAGATAATTGTATTCATGTACATATGAGATCACAGGGAAAAAATTGAACGATGTTCGATAAATACTTTCCAGAATTTAATGGTTACGTATGGCTTTCGTATAGCATCTATTTTCACAACATGGTTTCTATCTAAAATTCTTGAAACCGTCGAAAAAGCATGGCACTTGTACAGCTCACTTTCAACTTTAGTAAAGATATAGAAGAGATACGCGAGATTAAAATTCGAATTTGAAATGAATTTCCGCTTCTAAATTTCGGATTAAAGAGCCAAGTAATTTTAAATATCTTCAGGATAAAATAAATGACCTAAAATATGTCCACCTAATAGGCTTTAAAGTCGTGTATTGTGAGAAATTTAAAAACATTTGCACGTAATTTTCATGTATATAGTTTTATATAATAAAAGACATCAATTTCGCTTTGTGTCAAATTTTAAGCTAAAAAGCATATAGAGGAGCATAATCTTTAGATTTCCTTTCATCAAAAGAAGTGAAAAATGCAAGATATAGGTTCTAATAATTTATACTTCCGTTAAAAATATTTCCCAAAATATGAATAAATAATGAAATATTGAAATTTTGGTGACTTTGGTTCCTAAACCGGTTTCTCGAGCTAAATCTGTGCTTTGAATAACACAACTTTGCGCAACGCAATAAATATTTAAAAACTGGACAACTAAGTTATACACATATTTTTTATTAGACAACAATTATTTAAGCAATTTCTTTTTTCAAAATTCAGTCATGTATTAATCAATACAATTTTTCTGAAAGGAAACGAAATTGCTTAAACAAAAGAAAAAAATACCGTATCATGACACGAATCATAAATCAATGTTTATACGAAGATCAACAAACATATACTCCCCCTAGATTAAATAAGAAGACCAATTATCAAAATGCCAATTGTTGCTTCCCTTCTTTCCAACGAAGGTGAATGCAAACATAATTATCATTCTTTCAACTCATGCTGAGAAAAATTATCTCGATGGTTCTCATCTCAAAGTTTACCGAAACCAGCTTGGCACTCAGAAAGAAAAAGAGCAGGGAAAAAATGGCGCTTCTTAAATGCTTCAGGGCAAATGAAACTTTTATTTGTCGTAATTATCTTCCTCTTGAGAACCATTTTAAAAAGATCAGACGAGAAATTGCCGCGATTAGAGGGTCTGCGGTGTGGAGGCGTGAAGGATTAAATTATTTTTCTTAACAGCCACGCCTAAGAGGAAAATTACGGACGTTTTAACGGGATATAAAATATCAGCTAAGTGTGAAATTTCAGACCTACTACGGTTGATGACGATTTTTTGGGGTTGAAAACTTATATTAAATGCTAGATACTGCTGAATTTTTCTTTACGCATCTGCTTGTCACTACAGATGTAATGCGCGATGGGAAGACCAAAAATAAATTCATATTTTATTGAAAGTAGAATGAATGAAAACACAATACAGTTAGAAATATGTAAAACAGTCATTTGTAGTGTTGAATTATTTGGGTCTTCTGTTGGGAAGGGTCGGGTACTTTAGTGAACAAGATGATTATAATCTCTTCAGTTTTAGTATAATCGTTTAAAAGTAATAATCGCCGGGAGAGGAATGAATTATATACCATCACAGCGAGGATATCTACTAAATTTTCTTTTTCCAATAGCGGGCACTTGCCTATAACGGCACTGGCCACTACTAAGGCCAAAATTGGTTGCCGTTTTACTGTGGAGGCACCTAATAGGCGGTCACCGTTACCCCCTATGAAGGGACAGACAGTTTTACAATGCCTTCTTCTGAATTCGAATCCGGAACTTTTGGTGTTGCAGTCAGGCTCCCCTAACCACCATGGCATCTGAGTGGCGAAATCTGCTAAGTTACAACGTTGAATATTGCGCATTAATAGCTGTTTTTATATTTTACAAAGTTTTTCTTGTTCAAAATTTATTCATATTAGTACACGTTCTGAGTACCTGAAGCGAAACTCAGATTTATATTTCTTGCTGAATGAGAACAAATGGTATATGCATAAAAGTATATATAAGGCGTAATCAAACATTTTATATATGCATATGTGTGGATGAACCTATAAACCAAAATAGCATCCTGTGCATAAATTACTGAGTAAAGGCACATACGAATACACACATATAAATCGATTTTTTTTTTCAATTTCAGCTGTTGAGTGGTTTTTATATTCATCTGCATAAATAAATCATATATCTCTGAAAGTTTTAAAATTAATCCAAACAGCGGTTTGGAGTTAAGAGTTTGTCTCATAACACGTTATTTATTTTATGTTATTCGCAGGAAGGTAAATCGATTCTTAAGAAATCATTGCCATAGATAATTGTATTATTCTGACATATGAGCCAGAAGTTATAGGAACAGAATTTAATGACAAAGGTATACTACTTGTTTTCCCCTTCATAAGCCCAAAGCTATAAATAGCCAAGAATGTAGGCTTCTTGAAAACAGGGAAATGAGGCGAAATTGGTGATTTGTCTATAAAGTACTGTTGACAGTTATTCTATTATAAGAAACGTAAATTATTCTGCCATCGAAAAGAAAACGACAGAAGTGTGTAAATTACGAAGATACAAAAGATCCACTGCCAATACACACCGTCTCCACAAAAGTCCTTACCCGGTCTTTATATTAGCAACAGTTGGTTAAGACATATCCTTCTGCGCAAAAAAATATTTGAAATGTCGCTATAATTCACGTTTTCATATTTTTTATTTTAAAAAAGATTATATATATAAATTTCGAAATCTATCCTTTTACACGTTCCTCCGATCGGGCATGGACATGGTTTCTTGTCTCCTAGAAACGACTTAACGACTCCTAGAAAAGACTCCTTATGCTAAGCTTATCACAACAAAAGTGAAAGGAAAAAATAAGAAAGAAATGTTTCAGTGAAAGAGAAATTTTCCAAATCCTGACCAAACAACAGAATCACCCGAGTAAGCAAATATAAGAATGCTTAAAAATATTAACTAAAATTTCCAGTTTGTGGGTTGAAAAATTACATTTCATTACTTTTCGCTTATCAATTTCATTAAAAAAAACACTACAGGAATTGGTCGGAATTTTCATTTTCCTTATGATACTCTGCGTTGTTTAAACTAATCCGTCAGGTAAACTGTAGAGACATTTAATTGAAGCGGACTGCAATTAATATATAAAACAGAGTGATTTAAATATTAAGTAACATATAGCAGAGACAGAGGTTTAATCGCTGAACTCGAGTGCTTTGGCGAGCACTCAACTGAAATCTGCTTGAAGAGAGGATTAGCAAGAGAGGGCTTCGCTATTAATCTTGCTAGGCGATAAAGTACATTTTCGTAGCACACTCCATTCTGAAGCATGTGTAAATTCTACAACAATCAACTTTACCAGTTATTGCAAAGTTCGTTCGCTGTTGATTTGGATGGTTGCAAGAGGCACTCAGTACTTTATTTCTTTGTTTTCTATTAATTTCAATCAGAACTTAATATGCTAATTGTTTTACTTAATACTGATTTTTAATAAAGGTTTTTTAAAACTGTTTAAAATCCTTTATTAAATTAAACAGCTAACGTAAATGGTATATTGGTAAAACAAAAGAGACCAGTGTTAAGTAGTTAACTTGATGAGATTATGCTTTGAAATATAAAACTCCAAAAACAGTTTTCGGTGTTTGAACTAGAATTTTGACTAATTTGTTTTCATTAACCAAAATAATTTATTCTCTTTCTTTCTTATATTTAAAGAAAAAAATTATTGTCTTTGACCAGCAAAATCCAGTCCAAATTTTGTTAAAAATTGATTCACTAGGCAATACAATAGACTCAAGATTCGAAAACTCAGTTCTTCAGGCTCAGTTGTTTGCATTAAAAGTGGCATACCTGAGCATTTACTTTAATTAATGGAAAAAATATATTTCCTCGTGCATCATAAAGTATTACACGAGCCTTACAAAAGCGTAAGCAAAAAAAAAAAAAAAAAAAAAAAAAAAAAGATACATCAACCTTAAATAATACAATTAACAACATCTTTGACTAAAAAAATACACACACACACACAAATAAAAATAATGTACAAAGAAAATAATTTACAACATTCAAAATAAACATCAATAAATTCATTAAAAGCTTGATAGGCCGAGGGTAAAGTAACAAAAACAAGTATTTCGGTGGCCAATTAATTCCAATTAATTTAAATCTGCATTTGAGTGAGTTTCTTGCACAATTAAGCAAAGGGCAGTCAAAACGTAGGTGGAAAACACTTTCGCCAAGATCACAATAACATAAATTGGAAGACGTCAGCTTAAACCGTTCAAGATATATATTAACTTGTCATGCCGAGACAGAAATTGCGTAACGTTAAAATTGGGCAAAAAGTTCTTATTTTTCAATCTTTCAAAGATATTTGGGAGGAACTTTCTTGTAATATCTCCCTTATCAGAAGCAATATAATCATAATTCAATTGTTCAATCATTTTAGCTTTGAATATTTTTTAAATACACTTTTGGAATATTTACTTCGACATCCAGTTAACTGTGATTGACGAGTATACTCGTCATGGAGAAGAGGCCCGATTTTATGTATTGACGAATATACTCGTCATGCGTATAATGAAATGGAAAGATAAGAGAGAGGTTTATTTAATAAGTACTGTACATAATGACAACGTAATAGAAACAGAGAAAAGAAAAATAATAACAAAGAAACCGGATCTAGTGATTTTTTATAATAAAAAAATGGGTGGAGTGGATATGAGCGATGGAATTATCATAGCGTATTCCACAGCAAGGAACCGACTCAAAAAGTACTACAGAAAGCTATTTCTCCACTTCTTAGACATTATATGTCTGAATGCATTTATATTATACAAAAAAAATGGAGCATTATCGCGTATAAACGTTTTGCTCAAATTTATTGAAGACGCGTTTGCGACGTATCCAGTCGAAAGAAATAAATCAACACAAACTCGACCATTTAGACCTAATATAAGCCAATTAGTCAGGAATTATGTTTCGGATTATATACCCGGAACATCGAAGAAAAACAACCCTATGCAAAGGTGTTCGCATTGCTACAAACGTAAGATCAGGAAGAAATCGCATTGCTGGTGTTTTATTTGCAAAGTCCTATTGTGTATAATACCCTGTTTCGCTGAATATCACTCCACAGCAGGAATTTAAATTCCTACTTTTATATGTATAATATTTAATTTAATTGATTGTGTTTTTAGTTTAATATGTATGTAATATATGCTTATGTTAACCAAATAAGTAAATATTAGTAATAAAATTTTCAATTTTATAAAATAAACCCATCTTTTTCGTCCAATATCTTACCAGTGCAACTTACTCTATGATTGATGAATATACTCGCCATGGCTCGATTCTGGCGGCACAAAACGGTGCGCAATCTTAAACGAGGGCACCACAGTTAACTGGTTAATATATCTTTTTTTATTTAGTTTCATTTAGTTTATTAGTTTTAGTTTTTTAGTTTCATTCTTAGCAAACCAATCAGGTCTCTCGTTTACATAAATCTCGGTAGGACCACGAACAAATGTAAAAAGTACTGAAATACCCTTTTTGCCGTTGTATTAACCAATGGATAGCACACCATTGAAGCAGACTAGGCCTCAGGAAATCCTTGGCTCATACAACAAAAGTTCACTCGTCAGGGCCATACATAAACTCTTAAATAGGATATCAGACACCCTTATGCCCAGGTTCTAATGAGTACTTGCCCACACAAAAACGCTGGTTAACGAAACTGCAGATGCAGTACGCACTTCCCGGGCTCGCTGTTAAATGATCAGTTCAAAAGATTTCAGCTTTTCCTTGAGTTGGAACTAAGAGCCCTATCAAAAGTGAATCGAAATATAGTTGACCTGAAGTAGATACAAGTCATAAGAAAGATAACTTTCTTTTTTTTTTTTTTTTTTTTTTTTTCTAAACAGGATCTAGAACATAAACGCACTTTTTTGTGTTACCAATATCAGCCATAGCTTGTGGTGATATAAATAAACAGAAACAGTCAAATTCAAATTAAACATGGACTACGCAATTTAAAGCTTACTTTAAGTTGGCTCATTAATTCTAAGCGGAGCATCAGTATCAATTTGCCGTCAGCGAAATAGCACAAGGGCGAATAATTACAACAAACCGAGCTTGCAGAACTAAGCGCAGCATGCACTCGTAGCCCGAAACATGCTTTGTCTTAAATCCTGGAACCTCTGTTTAAATCCTAGTATTTACATTCTGGTGAGGAAACGGAAATGAGAAATTATAGTAAAGATAAAAATCATAATAGTTGGTTCATTTAAATAATAACCTTACATATTCCCTCCAAGGTTTAAATAATCCCAACGAATGTCTTTAACTACCTTATTAAGATTTTAAACTCTAAACCTGTAACATGAGCTAACGTTTACAAAACGTATATATATATATATTTGAGTTATGCGATATATATATATATATATATATATATATCGCATAACTCAAAAACCAGTAGCCTCAGAACTTTCAAATTTGTATATAGGACTGCTATAGTATGTGGTTGTGCAGCTCCTATTTTGGTTGCAATCGGCAGCACCAAAAGTATGTATATATACATATATATATATATATACATATATACCCACTCTGTACATATATATACATATATTACTCTGCTCAGTGAGCTGAGTTTTTTTATTCTTACATCTTGGTAAATTGTGCATTTTTTGCTTTAAAGTTATTGAATTATGTTATTCTTTATCTTCCGGTGTTTTTATGCCTTTAGTTAATCTGCATGCAATAGTTGTAGAATTATCAATAATTTAAAAGTTGTTTAAGTGCGGCTAAGCCTAATTTTTGACCATAGCAGCCTTTTTTTTTTTTTTTTTTTTTTTTTTTACATTTGAAACTTAGCAGAATATAGAATTAAGTCAGTTTCTGCACCTTCGGTGTTTTTTTGCCGTGTGAGACCGGAAATAAACTTTCAGTTTGGTGCACCGAAAAATGTGCCTTCTAGCCAGCTGGCCGATTTGCTTGTTTTTGCGTAGAAATTATATTTTTAAATTCTTTTAACTGTATTTGGTGTTTTATATTTTTCTCTATTTTTCAATTTTTAATAAAGATATCTTGAGGTTTTATGTATTTTTGCTTTGCTGCGAAGTGAGAACTAAATTAATTGAATGCGAAATATATCTCTAATGAAATTCGAGGAAATAAGTTGAAGTGAAATGCAGGAAAAAACGCGTATAATTCAATATTACGTAAAAGGAAATCATGAGATGTATACATCAGATTTTTTTATTTCATGCTTAGCTAATTCTTGGTATTAAACAAATGAACATTTAATGATAGAAAAGTACACCGTTGCGAAATTAAAAAAACTTTAAACCACCAATTTCTGCACACATGTTTATTGAATTCAGTTGTAGGTACACATGTTTATTGAATTCAGTTAAGATACAAAGCCTGCATTTTGGAGATTTTTGGTTTAATCGGTTGTGTCAAAGTCCGAGAAAGCTATTTGCATAAGAAGAAGTTTGTCGACGAGTAAGACTTCCTAACAGAAAACTGGCTCTGAGCTTCATTATATATGAAGAAAACTTCCATGCAGCCAGAATATTTGCTGAGATTTAAATTCGAGTCAAATTACCAGTTTGCAGTAGTTTTATCTACTAGGCCACTGGGGGCGGCATTTTTGATGATCTTTGCCAAATGATTAGCGTTGCTATTGATTTTAGCTTTGCCTTTTTACTCTTAAAATGTTTATGAATATTAAACGAGTGCCTTTTTATATTCAACTAAAATTTGAAAAGGAAACAAATTAAAAACTTTATAGTCAAGAAATGAAATATAGAGAAATCTAGAACGCAAATATCAAATATTATATATTTCGAATAATAAAAGAAAATTTCGAGCATAAACGAACCGAAGCGAGATCATCAATTAAACATTCTTCATGTTAACAAGCATATTTTTTTACTGTAAGAAATATAAATTTGTAATATATAATACATAACTTAAATCATAAATATGTTTTGAGCAATCAGATTTCCAGATGCATTTGTGTTCTTTCTCCTGCCAGATCTAAACATTGATAATTCTATAGAAGGACATATATATCTATCCATAACAAAAGATATAAAGGTGATTTCATTCTTTTTACCTTCTGGTGGTCGTCAAGGGCTTTTCCGTATGTCCACTCACATTTCGGAAAGCCAGCGGAGTTGAGAGCGATAACTTCATTCTCAATGACCATCATTGTCTGTTTAGTGGAATGAAGACCCGTGTTTTCCTTTCTGTTCTTCTTAATCTTTCATGTCAGAATCCCTATATCTAGTTAAACAAGGAGAGTAGGATTGACCTCTCTTTCCGCAATTTATGATGTCTTATTATCCATGATTAAGCAAAGAAATAATTAAGATGATAGGTATTTCATAACGTCGAAGCTTCATTACAAAACTCAGTTTGCGTTTATAAATTAGACTTTTCTAAAACTATGAATCATATCATTCAGAGTTACTTTCAGATCAAACCAGTATCTTTTTTACTTATAACATTTATTTTCTATCTATATCATAGTTTTGGCGACAAATTCTATATCAGTGCTAAAAAATCTGCATCATAAATTAGAATATTACCTGATCTCTTTCACTTTTTAAATCTTTCATTCAGTATTTATTTCACACTTTTATAGGCATTACGTTTAATATTTGTTTCTTAATTGTATAGAGTATATACTCAGTACTGCCTCTAGTTTATGTATTTACTTCCAATGACTTGAACTGCGTTGAAATGAAAACTGCGTTTTTGATGTTTGACTGTTTAAATTTTCATACTTAATTCTTGTAAAACAGCATAGAAAAATGAACTGTAAGAATTAATATGAAACGCAGAAAAATATGCTGCATGTTGTCAATATAATACTTCTCCCTTAAAATTATTAGGAAAACATCTTTTGTGTATAAGTCTAACTTGTACAGTTTAGAGAAAAAAGCCATTAATTAAAAGCATGCCAAATTCTATACGACAACTGAAATATGATTACCAGCCTTACATACGAAACTGTAACTCATATCTTTTAAATGTTGTCTTAAAATATTTTTATGAAGAAATAATATAGAAAATATTAATTAGAAAAAAACGTATGTAGTTGCACATTTTGAGATACATATGCTGATGCAGCATAGTGTTACTAATAATTATCAAGTTAAGGTAAATTAGCAAAATGCCCATTTATTAGCTCCCGGCTAAACACTAGTGAGTGACTACTATCTGTAGACAAAAACTGTAAATTTAGTAGTTCATTCATTACTCGGAGTGTTGGAAGTTTGTTACTCGCACTTACCATATATGTATTTAATTCCAAATTTATAGAAAAATGGATATAAAGTCTCTTGAACTCTCTATGTTTTATATGCAAGATAATGCAACATTTGCTGTACATGAGACAATAATGATATATATTTTTTGTTTGCGCTTTGTTATGTTTCGATGAATGTAAAACCTCACCTAGGTATATCTTTATTACATGGGGTAACGCCTTCCTTCCTTTATATAGCGAGTAAATCAAGGTTATTACACGAACGACTCACTACGTTTGCTGTATGCGGAGAAATGTTTTCCATCCTATACATATGAATTTGCATGTTTACGTGTTTATCATGAATAAATCAAGATAACCATGAATAGATCAATATCAACAAGCAAGTTAATAATCGTCATAAAAAATAGGTATAACAGTAAAAACATAAATTTAAAAAAATTCAGATTTTATATTACAGCTAAAGGGGCGTGTTTTTCATTTACGCACACATACACATTTCGAGAGCATTTGGGCTAACGTGCCTTTGGGCTAAAAATATTTAAAAAAGCATACCTTTATAATTTCTGATAGCCAGTTTTGTGCACTGGAGATAAAGATGTTTTATTCCGCACGATGTTGCTAATTCTCGTTTTGAAATCGTTGGGGTTAATTTTTTAATCAAAAATTCATTAAAGTTTTACAAAATATCAAAAAGGTAACGTAAAAATATTATAAATTCAAAATTCGCTGTTCCAGGTGTCTATATTCGGGTGGAGGGCTACATTATTCAAAATTAGATGGCTCTAGGTACCGATGTTTTATCAGAATGCGAGAAACATACATACATTCATGCTGATTCTTCATTAACTTTCATAAATTTAATTGCATCAAATATAATACAGGACTCTAATATTTGGTGGCAACAATTTGAAAAGTGATTTAACGCTTTTAGTAATTTGACGCAAAATGTCCTTTCGAGACTAATAGCCCTTTCTGGGCTATTAGGTTACCTTTGGCCTAAAAAAAAGAAAATTATATTTTAACACAATATTTCATAAATAATTTTTCAACAAATTTTAATAAATATTCTACATAGCTTAGGTTGATTTCCAGTTCAGATTTGTATGTTACGCAAAGAATTCATTTCTACTGATTTTTGTTTTTCGTGAAAGATATTTTGATTATTGCCACCATTTTTCTATTCTTTGTTTGGCTTCTTCTGATTTATCACAAATTTGAAAGGAATGAGAATATTCATTGTTCGGTTATTTATATAAATGGGCATTCTGGTAATTCTATTCTGGTTTTAGCTATCTGTCGCAAACATACGAATAAAGCAGAAATAACGCTTCCCACATAATTTCACTGTCCTAGTTATTCCACTGACTCTTGCCCCACCCGCTTTGACCCACTCTAAAATCAGCTTAAGCAGAAACTATTTGTGAATCAACTAATAACAAAATCGTCGCCATCATTCGAAAGCTTCATAAAAATAGAGCAGCTGCCTGATAAAATAGTCAAATTGCTGAGTATTGCTTCTTTTGCATTATGAATTCTACTTTTTATATCTCTAATTTCCTTGTTGCTTCTTAGCATGGGGGAGGGGGTTTCCCATTTGGAATTCTTCGATTTCTGCCCAGAGAATGTAGTTGCATAACATGTTTTAAATTGTGTTGCTTATGATCACTCGTCTGACGTAGTCAGCCGAAGCCCACGAAATTCTTCTTGGCACGGAAGTGCTATATTACGTCTGCCGTTGGCAACAGCCTTGAGCAGCATTCAAGGACAGTGCGATTTAGCGTAGCTCCGCCACCAAGTTTGAGGTAGATCACCCCGGGGGGGGGGACGAGTCCGAGTGTCTCCCACCTCTCTTCCCTTTCACCAAACCACACGAGAGCACTTTCGGTCGACGCATATTTAGAGTGCCGCCATGCCGCATCGACACTATATATTTCCATGCCACATCATCCATGCCTCCTCCAGACTTCGAACGCGGGAGCCTCGGCACAGCAGTTAGCGACACCAACCACTATATCGGTTGTGTTGGCGCCAAATTGCACTTTGAACTGAAGGACTGCTGGAGTAACAAATTATTCTGACGAGTTTTTATGATAAAGTTCTACATGATTTTATGATTGAGTCCTAAATATTATTATTTTCCTTTCATGAAGAATTTCTTAAAACTGAAACTTTCCCAGCAAGCTGAGTTTGTCTACATTCCAAAGCTCATACATCGCGTTTTCATTGTATATACGCCTATAAACATATACACACATACAGACACATATATAAAGTGCAAGATCAGCTGAGAATGACCGTTGGGGTCATTCCTGCGTCGAAAATCTTCCGTTTTATAAGCTTCTCTATGTGGCATTGTACCGCTCTTTAAATTGGAGCTTTACGACGCACGAATCCCCATAAATGACCACGGTCTTTATCCCAGGTACTTTTTTCCGGATTTTTTTGCTGCTTTATTTGGTTCCTCTGCCCTTTCATTTCTCAGTGTCCGTACTCACGCGGTCGCCATTTTTGAGCCTACGCCTTGGCATTCCTCCGCATGCATGAAATGAAGGGCTGTTCCGGAATTATAGAAGGCAGACGATAAAACTCTTTCCAGCCACTTTGTAGGTATATAAATGTAGCGAAGGAAAGACTGATATTTTCCAGAATTTTTATATACATTCGAAGACTTAGAAATGCTTCGCTGCGAAAACGATCACTTTTGGATTTGAGAACACATCGGAAAAAAACATTTTTAGTGCCCGGGTTCTCTCAAGTCCTTCTTAACATTGAATTTTTAAAGGAAAAATATTTTGTGTGTGTAGGATTATTCAAAATTGTTGGTCCAGTTTCAGTCGAGAATAATTTTATACATATAAAGAGTATATTAATTAGAGCGCATCAAATGAAGCTAAAGCAATATCCAAGTTTTAGAATGGGCCCTAAATCTGATAAAAATAGATTTATATCGTCTCAGATTGTTTAAATATTTCCTTAGCTCAACGTAACATTTGCTGCGTATTTGATGAGTTTACTTTTAACATGTAATCTTCTTGTAAGCCTGTTCTTAGGCCATATAATGTTTTCTGTGGGGAGTTTTTTAAATAGGTTGCCTATAAATCCATATGGTCTCCAAAACTGAACTATTAAAATTAAGATCTAAGAAGTCTAAAAGAAAAATGAACTGACCTATAATCCTTCTCTAATTCGTGATGAAGATATTTTCCAGTAACCTTTCTTCAAGTTTACAAATTTATAAAAATCGAAATTCGATGAAATGAAAAGAAAAATATTTATAACAAGAAAATATAATTTATAATAAGAAAATGTAAGAAATAAAGATATTTATAATTATTTTCATGCAAAAGATTTTTCTGCACACGTCAAAGAACAATTTAATAATTAAAAGAAAGAAAATAGGCTGCCATTATTTATTCTGAAGATTTTCCGTACTAAAACGTTTTCGTAATTTGTTTAATTTTAGATTCAGTTGTTTTATTCAAGAAATTATTTGAAATAAATGTCAGTCTGAAAATTTGATATTTAGCTCTTAAAATACCTTTGAATTATGAAGAGTTACCATCAGAAATTTCTTGCAAATGTAAAACTTTAGATTATAAACACAAAATAAATATAAATTAGAATTTTTAGCCGAAAGCCCAGAAGATCTGATTATTTCGATTTGACATTTTGCGTCGATTCACTATAAACGGCGAATCGCTTTTCAAAATCTTGCCACCAAATGTTAAAGAAATTAAATAATGAAGAACTTGCATAAAAGTATGCGTGTTTCTCGTATTGTGATAAAACAACGGTACCTATATCCATCGAATTTTGAATAACGTAATCTTCCACCGAATATGGGCATCTGGAAGCCCTAATTTGGAATTCCAAATTTGTTTTATTATCGATTTCCTATTTTGTAATTTTTAACGAATTTTTGATTAACAAACTCAACGATTTCAAAGCGAGCAAAGGCAAAACTGTACGAAAAATACATTTTTATCTCCAACGCCCAAGACTGTGAATCGGAAATTCTAAAGATATGCTCATTTTAAAATTAATTTGGGATATTGTAGTTGAATTGAATTTTATGGTTTAAGTGCAGAACATGACCGCTACATACAATAAAAGAAAGAGTCTGTGTGTATTTCGTTCGTGCTGCGCGTAAGCTAATAGATGGAGGGCAAATATATTTGGTACATAGACGCATGTAGACAAGAACCAGTGCACCTCGAAGCGATTTTTTTCAAAATTCGAATCAATTTTTTTATTTCATCTTTTTTGATGAAACCGCATCATTTTGAATAGTTTCATTCTTTTAGAAGTGTGGTTTTGGCAACAGTTTTTCATTCAATGCTTTCTATACTGGACTGCTGACTGTTGAAAATATGAGCTAAAATGGTTGCTTATTTTCTTTTGATTCTTGGACACGCAACACCCACATCGCAATCTTCTTATTTTGACGCGCAAGTGTCTCGCGAGGCACCAACAGAAAGAATTTACTTTTTTTCCCCCTCTCTCTCTCTCTTTATTAGATAATGGCAAAAAGGTTTCTATATTTTGAATTATGTCATCCACAAAGTACAATTTTGATTGATTATTGCTTTCTGATGGCAGTTTCATTCTTTTAGAGATGTGGTTTTGGCAGCAGTTTTTCATTCATTCCTTTAGATACTGGACTGTTTTCTCTTGAAAATATGAGATTTATTGCTTATGTCATTGTAATTTTTTTATATTATGTTTTAATTATATTATATAATATGTTTTGATAATTTTTTTAGGAAACAAATTTCTTAACTTCCTTTATACCATTTGAATACTTAAGATTTTGCAACGGGAAGTTGGTTAATTTATTTATTAGAATAATTGATAAAAGTGCTGAGACTACACTTTTATTGATTTTTTTATAAAGTTACTTTTAGAGTAAAATTCTGTGCAATTTTTTAATTTAATGTTTGGTGTTTCCTTTATGTATTTTTCCGATACATTAAAAGCCAGAAGAAGGCTAACTGCGTAGCGGCTAGCATTGTAAAATATTCCATCATTGCTCTGCTTTAAATATGCGCATTCTTTCCGCATGCAAGTTTAATTTGAGACAGGAATTAACAATCTATTTATACGATTTTTAAAATGTGTTATCAGAACAGGATAGAGTGTAAGGGATACTTTACCGCGGCACAATTAGATATATTTTCTACATACTAATCTACATTCATAAATACAAATTATTTATGCATTTCTAATTTTGCTACAAGTTTTATTACAGCTACTAGATTAGATGGATAGATAAATTTTACGTTAACAGAAGCATCCCATATGATGCAAAATATTAATTACTCTTAACAATGTACGCATTTACCTAGAGTTATTTCTTAAATGGATTTTAATTAGATGTATATGCATAAATTAGACAACTGGAATGTATATATATATATAGTAGACAACTGAATTTATCACATATACATATTTATCAAACAACAATCTCTAGCAGAAATATTTTTCCATATTACGGTAAAGTTTCAGTTTCAGCAATCCAATCTATAAATTTGCGCGCACATTTCATTCGTCTTATCAAAGCTCCGAACTTAATGTTTAATGCGTCGTAATGCAAACAAATTAAAAGTGAAGGAAAAGGCGCGTTGGAAAGAGTATTTTAAAGAAATCGGAAATATTTTTTCTTCGAATGCATATATGCCAGTGGTCTCAATATTCGAGAATGATGGTACCAGACTCCAGATCGAAAACAGATTATGAACGGAAAGAAAGGGGCTTTTTAAGCACTTTCGGGGAGACAGTGATTCATAGAAGGCCATTTAGAACATAAATTTCAACTAGTGGCATCACTGCCGCTCTGCGTTTATGCGAAGAACTGCATTTCATCGTTTTCTTCCACCGAAGTTTCTTCATGGATGAAGAGGAAAAAATAATAATAATAAATGCAATCACTTCTGCAGAAGAGAAAAAATGGAGAGAAATATATTTACTTTTCGCCATTTATTGACTGCTTCAAATTCAATTCTGTATTCGGTTTTCTGAACTGGAAAGTGGCATTTCTTGATGCACTCGGTGAGAAAACAGTTAATTGATTCAGATTGTTTTATGCAAACATGTTAGAGTAATGCTACATATTTTTTTGTGTACGTTGTTATCCATGTAGAAAGAGTTAAGGATTAATAGAATTGTAACGTTTATTCGCTGCACAAGCAAGTAACACGTTAGTAATGATAGTTTGACATGTAGTGAAACTCCAAATATCCAGATTTGTAACAAAGATCGGATAACTGTTTTTTTTTTTTTTTTTTTTTTTTTTTTTTTTTTCGTTCCTCTGTAAAACCAAATATCTACTTGCGGTGATGTATGTGACAGGATTTAATTACTTTTTTTTTTTTTTTTTAGAAAATATCATACCGCACAAAAAGTATAACCGATATGTTTACAAGTTTACAAGCAAAATTAAGGAACGAAATAATTTTTAATTTTCCGAAATACACAACCCTTTCCGTTTCAGCTAAAGCAAAACAGTGGAATCAATTTTGTATTATGTTTAGCACAATACAAACTAAAATACAATTAAACGTACTGTTTCTTCCCATTTATGGTTTTCCTAAAAATGAACACATTTTCTTTCATTTATCTAAATTTAATACTTTTTATTTATAGCTACAATTTAATAAACTTCAGAAAATAAATTATTTTTTATTTGCATGATACAAAATACAGAACCTAGTTTTCTTAACCCTTTGCGGCACAGTGTGTCCAGTTTGGACACACCTAAAATTTTCCTTCTGTACGCACAGAAAATTTGAATAAAAAAGGATTTGTAGGTTATTATAGGTTACTATGAACTTTCTTTATTTATAGTAGATGGCAGCTCAACACAAGCCAGTCCATATATTTTAGCCATGTTTAGTTTTTTAAGATCCTCATTCTTCAAAGAAATCTTCCAGACATTTTTAGGGTTAAAAGGAATTGTTTGAAAAGAAGTTTCTATGTTAATTTTTGGCTGCATGCTAATCTCCTTATTCTATATTAGTTTTAAAGTTTTACCTTGAAATATTGCCTAAAATCAAACGGCGAACCCTAGGTGTGCTCAGACCGGGCTCACCGATAATCTAGGACAACTGAGAGTCTGTATTCTTTGTTTCTGCGCATCTCATCGGTCAGTTCATTGAAACAACTCTTGTTTCAGCACTCTTTTCGAAGCTGTATTCAATTAGTGTACCACTTTGGGCACACCCACAGAATTAAAACGATAAGTGCTATCTTCACCAAATTTCACTTGTGTACTCCTCTAGGCTTGCTTAATTAGACTGCCTACTTTTTTTTTTTTTTTTTTTTTTTTTTTTTAAATCAAAACTCCGACTTTAAAAGGCAGCGTGCCGGAAAGGGTTAAACTAATAAAAATGTAAACATTATTTTAAGAAATAAAATAAAATTTACATTAAACATGTGAAAGTTCACTTCTATGCAGTAAATTTTTCACTTTGATGAAAAATGTAAATCATGGCCTCTTCATTTGATGCAAAATTGCTTTCTTTAGTCTTTCTATTGATAAGTGGATAATTATTGTCATATGTTAAGTAAATTCTTAAAATTTCAAAGCACTAAAATGGAGCTTTTAATACAGAGATTCAAAATAAGCTGAAATTCACATGTCTTAAAAAGAACAAATGATCGTACTGATTCATGTTCCTTATTTCTGATGTTTCTGTAATTGGTATTATACTGTTACTTCTTTCTCAAGACATTATGGAACATTTTTGTTTCTTAATAACGTTTCAAAGCAAAGAAGGAAACTTCTGTCCGTCCATGGGACATTTATCAACGAAATTACAGTGCAATGCCCAAGTTCTCGCTCTCTCATTGTATATCCAGTAAATGTGTTTAACCTTTGGTGAAGCGCCAAAGCACCTTACCAGCTAAATATCAAATAAAGTAAGTATAAGGCTGGAAAAATAACAGTTACTGCTTCATGAGTTTCATGTTTGCTCTGCTTAAAACTAGATCTGCAAAAACACAAAATAAACAGATGTGTGTGATAACCCAGTCAGCGGTTTGAAAAAAGTAGCAAAAAATTTATGTCAGCAAGTGTATTTGCATATGAAAAACATGATGGTCAATTTCGGCAAAAAGATACTTTTTCTTCACTCTTGCCCTAATTTAATAATCTACGGTTTATACTTTTGCATGCTAAGGGTTCGTGGCTATTTCTTTAAATAATTATTTCCAACGCACAAGAAGACATTGACAATTTGTTATAAATAATAATTAATGACTGACCGCAAAATAAGGAGGTGTGAAGGAGGGAGAACACTTATATTAAGCAAACCCTTCTTAACGCTGGATACATATAGTAAATTCCCGATATCACTGATATAATAAACTCTATAACGTAATCCAGTTAAATCTTTTTTGCACGCAAACTCTCACATTTGGTTAAACACTGACCTCCATGGCTCTTGCAGTCGTAACTATATCGTGTTGCAACGGTGACGGATCGATCTTAGGGCGAAATTGCGTTTTCTCGAATCTTCCAGAATATCGCCAAGTTGACGAGAAATTGCCTAAATTTCTCAAACTTTGCGGCAATTTTTCGCCAAAGCCTATGCAGAGACTATTTGCCAATATTTTGTCTTCAGTGTGAGCTGCTAAAATTTAGCTATAAATTAAATAAAGAAATTTCAATATTACATATACACTGCACATTTAAAACATTATAAATCAACAGGAAAATAAACACGAGAATTTTCTTAGATTACAGGTCAGAAAATTTTGAATCGCAGTGTGACATTTTTACTTCCTTGTACGAAGTAAAAAGGAAGTATTGTAATCGCGAAAAGTTTCAGGCAGCATATTTCAACGAAAATATCCATTTTGACCGCTATCGAATGCAATTTAACGATGTTTTTGCGTCATATCTGTACGTAAGGACAGAATAAAATAATCTTTTCCTTCAAAAAAATTATAAAACTGCTTTAAAATGAATTCTGGAGAGAATTTTTCGTGGCGTCTGTACGGACGTATGTACGTACGTATCTCGCATAACTCAAAAACGAGTAGCCTCAGAACGTTGAAATTTTGTATATAGGACTTCTATAACATGTAAATGTGCACCTCGTATTTTGGTTGCGATCGGCCGCACCAAACGTATATAAATATATTTATATATATATCCACTCTGTTACCTGGCTCAGTGATCTCAGTTTCTTTACTCTTATATGTTGGTAAATTGTACATTTTTTGCTTTAAAAATGATTGAATTATGTTGTTTTTATCTTCTGGTTAAAGATTTTATGCCTTTAAATCTGTGTGCAATATTTTTAGAATTATCAGCAATTTTAAAGTTGTTTAATTGCCGCTAAGCCTTTTTTAATGGCGGCCATTGATGTTTACATTTGAAACAGGAGACTAGTGGATTTGTTGCCAATCTAGAGAAACTTAGCTTCGCAACAACAAAGATAACGCCTTCATTTATTATTGCCAATTAAATCATGCTTAATCCTTTCTGGAATTTTTTCGAGGAAATAAGCTTTTAAGATTCATTTCGTAATTTTTAATATAGATATTTTGAGTTTTTATGTATTTTTGCCTTGTCGCGAAGTGAGGACTGAATTAATTAAATGAGAAATACTCAATCGTCTGTAAAAAAACTGTTTCTTTTTTGTTTTGTTTGCTTAATTTCTTTTATACATCATTCTAGCTTTATTATAGTATTTGAATAGAACATGTGGCAACGATTAGATAATTCTATTCTTTAAATGATATAAATTTTGTGCATTATGAGTTATAATATGAACGAAATATATAAGTTAACTGGTATATAATTATTGGATTATATAACAGTTAACTTAGTTTCCGTTATAAAATTGTTATATAAGTTAACTGTTATATAATTATTAATACTGTTAAGTGAATCTAGCGCCAGAGTGTCGCTATGGTAAACAATTACTAGAGTGAATTTTAAAGAATAAATTTATTCTGTTGTAGTTTATGCGCTGTCGGCGAAGTAGATTTAATTCAATCCAATAAGTTTAAATGAAATGCAAGAAAAAATGCGTATAATTTAATATTACAATTTAAAATTCCAATACAAGGAAGTCATGTGGTGTACACATCAGATTTTTTATTAGTGTGAAACAAAGCTAGTCGAAAACAATACATGCTTATAATTACATTCTTCAACAAGTTTTGTTAATGTATTTTTCATATGATATCCTTCATTACATCCCTAGTGATTCATTCACTAAATCTTATATATTTATCAGATGGTGATTCATTCGTTACATCTAAAGACTGTGATTTAATTCTCTGGAAGTAACTAAATAAAAAGTATTTAGAGAAAAAGTACTGGAAAGCTGATATAATTTAGCAAAAAATTAATAGAGTATTTCAGATAAAAAAGAAAACCTATACAAAACTTTAAAGTTAGGCTCCAAAAATAGAATGTGGAGTGAGAAAAAATATATATTCTAAAAAAAGAATATATTTAACAATTAATATATTTTAAAAAAGAAATGTCGCAATTTCATGATATTGAAACCTAGTTCTATATGTCAATTATCGTAATCTTTTTTTCGTTAACTTCAAATTTTAAAATTTTATTGTAATATAAGACGAAATGCTTTCAGCTCATATTAAAATTTATGAAATTAAAATTCTTTTTCATTATTCTTTCAGGTATAAGTTCGGATATACTAGGTTCATTATTTCATTAATAGCAGCCTGTATCGAAAATGTTTATTAAAATAATTATCGTGTCTTCTGTTGAAATTACATACTCTTATTAATTAACCATGTGAACTACAATGAGTAATGATAAATACATAGAAGTACCATCAATTTCCTTTGCCTTAATTGTAATATTCATTAAAATCCAAAAATGCAAACATGTTTTTCATTATTTCTTTGCAATGACTTCTTTTAAAATGTACAGAGATCTCTTATGTGCATGGGTATAAAATCGATGATGTCTTTCAGATGCAAGAAGAGATTATATTCTTCAATCTCATTTACTCTTGAAACCTGTATTACTAAAATAGAGTATCCAGTAAAATGATTATCCAGGAATAATAGGTTTTCCTTTCCAATTTTTTTTCATTGTAGAATCTAATGACATCAGCCATCAGAGTCAAATGATATCAAAAACGGAAGCTAACTCTTTGCGTGATCACTTACAAAGTTTATCACAGAAAATGAGATTTCTTTCATTCGTCATGGGAGTGCTAAATCCAAAAATATATTCCAATAATTGAAATCTCTGATTTCCTTCTCCGTAGAATTTCATCGTTGTATTCATCTTTGTTGTCGCATTTCGAATACAGGAATTTATGCCTTTAAACGAGATATTACAGTTATCTAATATTTCAATGAGCGGGTTGGACAATATTTTAATTTTATGCTAATTTATAATTTGGCTTAAAGTTTTAATGATATAACTTCAAAGCTAAAAGATTTTGAAATATATTTCTAAGTTATATCTTAAAAAGGCTTTTACGTGTTTACATTAATCCATTTCATTGAATTTAGTAAAGCGCAGAACCTGTATAAAAGTAAATTGCAAGGAAAGAGAAAATATATTCAGAATTTCCTGGCTTTGAATATAACGAGAATGAATGTGACTGCTAAAACCGAAGAACAAATTTACACTTATAAAAGCCATTCCTGTTGTTTCTACGTCATAAAAAATAAATGATGTAAAGTATTTTTATTCCTACTTCAACGGCATCTACAATTCACTTAAACAAATAAATAAAATAAAAAATCTCCATTTTTATACAGACTAAACTTTGTTACGTAGTTAAGCATACTTAAAAAAAACTTATTCATTCGAGTCAAAAATACATACAAATGCAAGCGTACATCAAAAGAAACAACTCCAACTGAACTCCAACCACTTCAAACAATGAAGCATCGCATAAAACACACAATTTTTGTGAAAATCGCTAACGATTACGAGAGACTTGGTTATATCCCTCTAAAACCCTGCTCTTTCATTTTTTGTGCTCCCTTTTAAATTTTGCTTCCTTTTTTTAACTGTTAAAAAAAAGACAAGTAACAAATTGATGGAAAGAAAGGAACTTATTCCAAGTAGAGAATATGATTTGATTTTGAGCGAATGCCATCATGCGCCATAAAATTTGAAGATGGGCTGGAGGATCGATTATTGAAGGGGGTATAGACAATAAAGTGAAGGACGGGGCTGTCACATGGGGAGGATGGAATGACGGAGGGAAGGACAGAGCGGTAAAAGGCAAGGACTCTTCAAATGACAGTCATGCATCGCAATGATGAAGAGAAGGCCAAATAATAATCGTGTCTGACTAAACGGAAGTTATTTGAAAGATCGTTTGTTTAGAGGTCTGTGCTTCCAAAAGTGTTTCGGATTCTGTATCTTATGTTACAGATCCTTTCAATCCTTGGGTTCTTGTCTGTGATTAAGATGTCTATAAAACAAATTAAAAAACGATGTCACCCATTATTCTTATTAATATTACGCAGCATGATGCTCCCTAATTTTATGCTCCTGGTTCTTTAAATATTTGTGAATTAAAAAATGCTGAAAAAAATACACTTACATACAAAAGGATCCAAGATTAAAAAAACTATTTAAAAATGACTTCCTGTAATTTGTAGCCCGGCAAATTACAGGAAGTCATTTTTAAATAATTTTCTGTACGTTCGGTTACGAGTACGTTCATCACTCATTCCATGGTCTATAGCAGAAGCAGTAAGTTGTAATAGCCTAGCTAAGAAGAATTTCTTGAAAGTTAGAATACTGAAGAACTATATAGTGACTATTCGCTGAGTTCTTGTAAGCAACAACTCCGGAGAAGGGTTAAGTTACCCTTTTATTCCAACTGAAAATATTTACGGACGGTTCCTCTCGGGCGTACAAGAAACCCACATTTCGGTTATTACTCAAAATAGGAAATATAAAACTTATCTAAAGCTAAATAAAATTAACCAACCGAAGCTACACAGAATCAAATTCGCGGCGTGATCTTTTATTCACGCCGGGACCAATTTTTATGTTCTTCGCCGTGAGACGGCGCTCGAATTTTTGCCGCGTTTCATCTGGCGGCGCGCTATTATTACCTGTTCAGACCTGTATACAAGTTGTACGTTTGCTAATAGTTATTAATTACATTTGTTATTAAAAAATTTTTATAATAAATAAACGTTAATTTTTCATTATTTTAATTTTCAGCGTCTAATAACACAATCGAATGCCTACCATCGGTGCCACGCACCGCCCAATGAGACACTAGTGCGGGCCACCGGTGGTGCGCGCCGCCCGATGAGACAGAGTAGTGCGGCCACCGGTGGCCCGCGCCGGCGTGAACTTGTTAAGGTTAACCGGTGTAGGCTAGCAGGCACGGATTAAGTACGGCTGTAGAACAGCAAACTTAAACTAATAGCAATAACGTGGCCGAAAGGCACAACACGCTCTTCTACTGAAGTGACTCAGACTTCAGCTTAAATACCCGTTTCTAGCTTACGTGCATAAATCGTAATTCTGAAAACTCATTCTGGCAGGAAAATATAGGTGAGAAACTATAAGGAAAGGCTAGTTACAAAATAAAATTATTATTAGAAAAATATAGTAAAACCCTACGAAGTTCAGAAGAAAAGCACTAAGTTTATAAGGAATTTTCGCATTCCCTTATGCATCTTCTCTGATCTAAATGGTTAGCACACGTTATAAGGTATATTGTCCCTCCTTTCTGCATGCTTTCGTGGTATAACGGTAGCGCACTCGGCGAGTATTTGAGAGATCCGGGTTAGAGTCCCGTCGAGGACACTTATCATTTTTCGCACGTCTCCGGCATCAAAATAAGCTAATGACTCTACAGTGGCGCCGGAACTAAAAGGGTGGTGGATGATGATCTCTCACCACCGGTATTTGACGACTGGGTGCAATAAACCCCAGTCGCCCTTTAAATGAGAGAGTATATAAGGTATTTTCTCCCTCCTTCCGGAATGTCTTCATGATGTAACGGTAGCACACTCGGCGCATATTCGAGAGATCCAAGTTTGAGTCAAATGAAATATTCGTGATTTGTATCTCGTAGAAGATACAATTAATTTTTCAAGTGTCCTGCTTCAGAAAGCTTAATAATAAGTGCAAGTTCATAAAGATATTAAATTTTGCGAACGAAAAATTAGATTTAGAGATGAAACGCCAGTATAAGTATGAACTTAATATTTTATTACTTCGTATGTTATTGATGCAATAGAATATTCATTTCTTATGTAACTGCATCCGTATTCGCTAGTCACTATTTTTGCTGAATATCGTTCAAAGAAACATTTATGCTATATTCCTTATTATTTCCTTCATTTCTACAGCAAATGCTGGTCCTTTACTGTATATCATATCTTTGAGCTGACATATAGATCGCAAAGCTCTAGTTGCTGTTCTTGTTAAGATAATAAAATTTCGCCAATAGAGCAAGCATTATTAGGTGATGGCAGCATATCTAGTATTTTGTTAATTTTTATCTTTGTATTTTCTAGCACAGCTGATATTTTTATAATTCTGTTCCTGTTACATTGTTGTACCCCCGGCATAATAATAATTAAATATTTGCATTGTAAAATTATTTATCAAAGATCCAACAATTTGACACATTTTCTTTGATTTTAGTATTGTCATTAATTAATATACATGCTTGCTGCTTTCGGAATGCCATATGGCACATCCTGCTAATTTGATGAACGTGGCATCTCTGCATAGCTATTAAGCAACGAGTTCAGCTGCTTAAAAAATACTAGATGGTGCAGATGTACTGGGAAATGTCATGATCTTGTCCTGAGAAAAATTGATAGATTTGGGAAAATGGATTACAGTTGCATGTATGCTTTTATAAAGACATTTTAATGCACTTACGATTAAAAATTCGGCATTAAAAATAATTGCGATTATTTATTTTTACTAATAATAATAGGGGGACCGGAAAGTAATGTCGTTTCTGCGCATGTCGACAACAGCATGCTAAGGGCAGAAGTAGAAGCAAATCCATGTCAAACACTTTTAACCAACCTTGGTCGACCATCCAAGAACATTTAAAGCAGAATAGAAAAATAAGCAAAGCAGGTGTTTTTGTCCCCCATAATCTGTCTAAAAAGAACAAAGCCAACCTATCCATCACATGCAACGTATTGCTTCAACGGCACCATACAGAACCGTTTTCTAATCGTTTGATTAGCATGTAATGTTGCGCGCTCCCAACCTGCACGCAACAATAGTGGTGACTGCTATGAACACAAAGTCTTGAGAAGGGTTTAAATCCCTTTTTATTCAACTTTAGAAATTACAGATGCGTGCTCTTGACGCTCACAAACTACGCCGACCCAGCGGTAAAATAAAAATAAGAAACTAAAAATGAATAATAACAAGTGATTACCTATGAGGCTCTCTAAAACGTAACTAACCTAACCGCGTTCTAAGATACCGCTGATAATTCAGCAAACTTCTGAATATTACGTTGAAAGATTTAACTATCTGCCGAGGCAAGCACACAGGCCGAAACACGTGGTTCTTCAATTTCTGCCTAGCCACCTCCACGCTCGTGAAGCAAGAAAGCACACTTTCGAACTCGTTTCCCTTCTATTTAACTCAGAATACTTCCGCTGACTATTTTGAATACTTTGCGAGATCTACTAAAATTTACATACTCTGGCATTGGTAATTCCAGGGGAAAGTAAGGCTTGACAGGAAAGATAGTTTAAACTTAAAATAAATGTTAGTTAAAATAAATATAAACCCTACAAGCGGAGACAAAAAAATAAGTCCTGTATGATAATCCAAAACATAAAAGGTAGTTCTAATAGGGTTACAAAGGGTTTGCATTATGAAAAGACGCTTCTGGGTGTTTGCATTATGAAAAGAAGCTTCTGGGAGTATTCGTGGAATTGTTCATTTTGAATTGCTGAAACCTGGAAAAACAGTCAATGTAGACCTTTATTGTGAACAAATGGATCGAGTGAACCAATCTTTAATCGAAAAATATCTGGCGATTGTCAACGGAAAAGGCGTCATTCTGCAAGACGACAATGCAAGACCGCACTGTGCAAGACGAACACTGGAAAAACATATTGAATTGGGGTGGGAGGTACTGCCTCACCCTCGGATTTCCATATTCCGATCCCTACAATATTTTCTTACTGACAAAAAATTTGAAAATTTGGATGATGTCCAAAATGCCATCTCGAGATATTTTACTCAAAATTATTGTATTAAATTATTACCTCCAATGTTTAAAGTAGTCAGCAATTACTACTAATAGCAAATTATGATTCGCATGTTATTCACTCTCATATACGTGACCGACAAAATATGAAACGCCAGCACTCTTTAGAATGCTTAGGTATTGTATATAATGCCAGACGTTTTTAGACAAAGTATGAAATTAAGAGAATTATTACATACTTTACCTAGGCATTGTATATAATACCTACGCATTCTATAGAATGACAAATGCTTTTTAGGCAAAGAATGAAAAAATGTTATGCTATTATTGAAGACGTGCATTCCTCAAAAATGCAAACGCTATTTTAAAAAAATTAATGAAGGAATGCCATTATAAAACTGTTATTCGATATATTAACAAAAAATAGTGAAATGATGTTGATATAACATAATAAATTCTTATTTTGTATCTGGTTGAGACTGGGAATCAGTAAGATCTGCCTGGCAACGGAAATTAAATTCAGAAACAATTGTTTCACAACAATCCCCTACATCTTCGTTTTTTTTCTGGCAGGACTCACAAAGGGGGTTGTAGAACTCAATATCATTACTTATAACGGTTTTATATTTCGTTATAAGTTCTTTCAACATTCTCTCATGTCGTCGGTATTGCCCTTATGCGTCGACGAATTCGAGCTATAAGAAAAAGTTCACAGGTACCAGGTTTGATGGATAATATTAGAACTGAAAGAAAAATTATTTACAAGAAAAAACTAGCCGTGTATAAACGTCTGATAAGAAAGACTAAGTTTGAGACTAAAAAGAAGTTTTTCGTTAACAGTATACATTATTATGAGGGCTTTTATAGGATTGCTTCTAAAAACGTTAAAAGAACTGGTACCTTAAGTAATCCTCAACAAACTGATGATTTAGTTGAACTTAACAGACAGACAGTTACACAGGCTCTCAAATTGGGTGTGCCAGAGAGATTTATGCTTAATGATGAAGATCTGGCAGTATGCTCTGAAAGTGATGTTGCTATTACTCAAGTGGAGATTAAAAATGTTACTGATCAATTGAGGCGCAGAAGTGTTCAGGTCCTGACCATTTTAATCCAATATTTGTACAGACTTTAATTTATACTTTTTTAGATGTTTCTACTTCACTTTTAACCACTGCTTAAAATTTGATTTATTCCCAAGAAATTGGAAACTTGGACGTGTCATTTTGATTCCCAAACAAAATAAATAAGTATAGACCAAATGTCTTACTCAGTGTCTTCGGTAAAGTTTATGAAAAGATACTGATAGAGCGACTGATATTTTATTTAAACAGTCAGAAGTTGCTTAGTCAGCGGCAATATGGTTTTCTGTAGGGACTCCGCTCAACAGAGGACGCTTTTTATGATACCTTAGAATTCATTAAGCGCTATAAAAATTCTCAACATGTGGTTTTGCTGTCTCTGGACGTTTCGTCGGCCTTTGACTCTATACACTGGACTTCAATCTTACAAACTTTGATCGGGCTAAAGGCCCCTAAAAATTTGGTACAAAATTATATGAGTTATTTCAGTAATCGAAAAATCATTTACAATGCCTTCAAAAGTGAAGATGCACAGATTGAATTAGATATTCTTATGGGATGTCCGCAGGGCTCCTGCAGTGCTCCCCTGCTTTGGAACAATATATTGAACAAAGTTCTAATTTTAGAATTCCCCGATGATGTAAAGTTTATTAGTTACGCAGATGACTTGGCAATCTTAATGAAGGGAGATTCTTTAAAAAAACTTGAGCGTTTGTTTGAAACAGCCATGAAACCTCTGGAAGATTGGAGGATCGGTGAGGGACTGGATTTTAATATAGCCAAGACCTCTGCGATTCTGTTCCCGCGTGGAGGAAGTAAGGTGCGGCCACCGCGATTTAGATACCATGGTCAGAGAGTCAAGTTTACAGACGCCATCAAATACCTGGGCATTATTATAGACTGTAAACTTACTTTTGCAGAACACTTTCGAACAGTTCAACAACGTTCTGACGATATATTAATGTATTATAAGCGATCGTTCTCCGGTAATACTCTCTCTTACAAGGCTCAAGTGTTAAAGCATATATTAAATTGTGTTATAGTTCCAAAGATACTTTATGGAATTGGTGCATGGGGTTCCAGAGCGGGGGAACTGATTAGACTAAGGAGCAAACTCGACTCAATACAAAGGAGTTGGTGCCTAGCAATCACAAGATGCTTTCGCACAGTGTCGACTGAGGTGCTCTGTGTTCTTGCCGGCACGTCGCCTCTTTCTATTATGTATAAATTTTATTATGAGAAATTTTTATTTAAAACTCAGTGAATGGATTTTAAACTTTATAATGACATTTTAATTACAAAACATATGTTTGTGAAATTTTTTACAGATTTTGTACATCCCTCAGAGTATTGTACCTTTTGCTTTGATTGTGCTCTTCCTGTAATAGGAGAAATAGACGTATACACTGACGGGTCGGGACAGGACGGTCAATTTGGTGCAGCTTTTGTAATTTACTTTTTTGGTGTTGAAATTGTAAATAAAATGTCCAAGTCGAATAGTTACAATTCTGTTTTTCAAGCGGAAAGTTGTGCGCTCCTTAAGGCTTTACAGTGGATTAAGAGTAATTTGACCTGTGTAAGTAAATACTGTGCATATTTACTCTGATTGTATGTCTATGCTGCAGTCTCTGTACTGGGCCCGTACAGCCAATGTTCTAATTTTTGAAATTAAGTGCTTTTTAAAATTGTTGAAACAACGCATGGATGTTTATTTACATTGGGTAAAGGCCCATGTTGATTTTACCGGAAATGAAAGAGCCGACGTGCTGGCAAAACAAGCCATTTATGATGAATTCTTTGAGACGTCCGGTTCGAGAAGCTATGCCATTAAAAATATGAAAATTTTTTATTTGAATATCTGGACATTACAATGGAAGGAGTCTGAGAGGTGCGCGGGTTTATTGCAGCATATTAAAATTAAAAACGAAATGAAACCGATTAGCGACATAGATCTGAATCAGTTCTTGACTGGACATGGCCGTTTCCCCGCGTACCTCTTTGGTTTGGTTTGCAAAATACAGATTATGTGGCGTTTGTCATGTAGTTGGGAACACAGAGCATTTCCTCAATCACTGTCCTTTGTCCTAGTTTTAGGCATTATATACAATGCCTAGGCTTTCTATAGAATACCGGATTTCAAATTTTGTTGGTAACATATATATTATATTGTTACTTTTTTCTCTTCTGACACCAGTTGTTACGTTATTTTTTTCCTTCACGTTCGTACGGGTTTCGTAGATTTGGAGTGAATAACGACGACACTACTTGATGAAATATCCAAACACACTTTATTTAGCCAATATTAATCAGGACAGCTCCAAAGTCACTTTTTTACAGTCGTCGAAGATCTACTATAAACACACTGACACTATCAACACAGATTTCAGGTTATCAAGCTATCACGGTAAAGGCAGCTTCACTGCAAGCATCAGAGTACAGCTCCCGACTCTGCTCGGTCGTCCTCGAAACTCCGCGTACTCTCGAGACTCTCCACGCTATAACTCGCGATGCACTCGACGACACACAAAGTACGGCTCCCGACTCTTCGGTTCAGTCGTTCCCGGAGCGCAACACGCTCTCTCGACGATGCACTAACCACGATACACTAAGAGACTGTTCGATGCACTCGACGACCCACTCGGCACTCGCTGCCCAGCTGTCAACTCGATCGACTCCGCAGGGATTGACTCGCTAGATTAGACATCAACTCGATACTAATTAACTCTCAGCGTACCAGCAGGGTTTATATAGGTTTTGACTGATGTTCGAGAACATTCTGGGCTAAACCGGTAAGAATTCGTTCCAGAATGTTCACCATCCGTCCATGGCATATCGCCAATTTTGTCGCCAAAGGTTGCCAAATAGGCGATTTCTCGCCAAATGTCACAACCTTTCCTTATCTTGCGATTTTATGGCAAGCCTAAAACTGCTTTGCGGGAAAGCTATCTTACCGCGCCTGGACATTTCGCAACAATATTATTAAAATCGTATTTTAATCAAAACGTTTGCTGAAAATATTTCAAAAAGAAGTGCAAAAGGTACAAAATGCAGAAAGAACAAGTCCCCTTTATTATGCTATAGCTGACTAATGAAGGCTTTTACACGAGACCAATCTGACGTACTCTAAGAGATTAGTGTCTCCTCTACACGTACGAATATTATCACTGAAGATGAAGTCGCCGACTAACGTAAGAAGACTGCTAATAATAATAAATTCTACTTCAAAAGAACATTATTAATACATTTTGGTAAAATATGGAAAACTAAAAAACAAATAGTGTAATCTGTTGAAGTATATGCGCATGCAATAAGGACTTGCGTACGAAAAGACCTAACCAGGATGAGATTTCCCCCTTCCTGTATTTATATATCACTACGCTAATGAATACTGAATAGACAATATGATGTCACATTCGAGTATGGTTTATTTACAGATGTATTTGTTTTGGAGTTAAATTACCTGTCAATCTTAATCTTTATTTGTTAGTAGTAAAAGAGCTAATAAACAAAGATTTACCTCTTTACTTCTCTTTGTTACATAACCGTTAGTATTAAACTGAACACTATACGATAATATGACATAATATGGCTGCATTTCACACATGAATATTCATTTTAGAATCAGATTATCAGACAATCATCCTTTATTT
Source organism: Stegodyphus dumicola (assembly GCF_044657685.1). Lineage (NCBI taxonomy): Eukaryota > Metazoa > Arthropoda > Arachnida > Araneae > Eresidae > Stegodyphus > Stegodyphus dumicola. The sequence continues at coordinate 183,688,142 of NC_140768.1, forward strand.
ACCTGTTCCGCTTACCATGGGAACACCAAACATTTGATCGTTTGCATTGCTGGTTCAGTCATGCTCAACCATAAATATAAAACGATAAAATTATGTACAATATGCGTAATAAAACAAAGGATAATTTATACATAATATCACAGTCACATGTCACCCAAATTACAACAATTATATATTTAAGTATAACAAACATACTTGTTATTTTCATATGTTAGCAGTTATCTTGCATTTCATTTCTGCAAATAATATCACAAATTCTCTAAATCAATAAATACAATAGTCAGTTTTAAAGATCATGTATATATTTATTCTTCTTATTAGCTTCTGAATTAATTTTCTCTTTTATTCAAAACAGTAATGTTGTAATAAATAGTAAAGATATCTGCTTTAAGCGCAGCCTTACCACAACACGTAAGCTTTTGTTAAAAAATCCTTAAAATGTATCTCAAATTTCTTCCAATGAGCGGCTAACTGTGAACTGTAAAAATCTTTAATTTTGAGTCCAACATTTTATGCCACATACTTATCATTCCCTTTTTTGCGTGGACTTAGCAGGATTTTCTAGCACTTATAATTACATCGATATATTTTTAACATCGCATTTTTGCTTCCTGTTCAGCTAGTTAATTGTTCGCTAAACTGACCTCGATGATGATGATATGTTTCTGTTTTAATTATTAAATCATGATAAACAGTTTATTAGTAGTCTTTTAAGCTTTAGAGAACCATAAAGAAACATTATCATATTTTTATCTATATGCTTACAACACTGTCCAACCTTTTTCTTAGCTTTTTCTGTTTCCATTAAATTCTTGACATTATTGTGAGAATTATTCAATTAGAAAAATACTTAGAATCAATATAGAAGGAAACAAAATCTGTAGACAATTTTTGTAAACGCGAAAATTTAATTATTTCATTCACCAATACAATAAAATTTAATGTATATATGATGGTAATTTAAATTTTCAATCACTTCGTATAATGCGCAAATGCATTTTTCTCTCCATTGCAGCATAAATACGAATCAGGGTAAATATCCAATCAGATAAAGACCACATCTGTAATTTAATTTTTTGAATGAATCTTACTGAGTTCAAAAAGATATAATTTAAATGTTTTAACTCAAAATATGATATTCAAAAACTAAAAATATGCCAGTTTCTATTTTAATGTGGTAAATTTTTCATTCTGTAACAGTTGATTAAAATTTCTCTAAAACGGTTTCATTTCCTGTTACTTTTGTATTAAACTTATGTCCCTCTAAGTACGAAAGATATATTGCATACGTTTTTAGGAAGAATCAAGGATAAAAACTTATACTTCCATTTTCATTACTTCCTTGTACGAAGTAAAAAGGAAGAATTCTAGTCGCGAAAAATTTCGGGTAACTATCGAATGAAAATTTAACGATGTTTTCGTGTAACAACTATACATAAGGACAGAATAAAAGACTCTTTTCCCCCAAAATAATTATTAAACTGATTTAAAATCAATTCAGAAGAGACTTTTTCGTGGCGTCTGTACGTACGTACGTATGTATGTATGTGTCTCGCAAAACTCAAAAACGAATAGTCTCAGAACGTTGAAATTTTGTATGTGAAACTGCTATAACATGTAGGTGTGAACCTCCCTTTTTGGTTGCAATACTTCGCACCAAAAGTATATAAATATATGTGTGTGTATATATATCAACTCTGTTACTCGGCTCAGTAACCTCAGTTTCTTTATTTTTATATTGTTTGTAAATTGTGCATTTTTTGCTTTAAAAATGATTGAATTATGTTGGTCTTATCTTCCGGTTAACGTTTTTATGCCTTTATGTAACCTTCATGCTATAGTTATATAATTATTAACAATTTAAAAGTTGTTTAAGTGCGGCTAAGCCTATTTTTTTATCATAGTAACCATGTTTTTTATTATTGCGAAGTAAATTATGCTTAATAATCCGTTCTAGTATTATCTTTTAAGTTGTTAAATTATCACAGATAATGACGCAGCATAGCGTCCACAACAAATTAAATCAGTTTCTACGCCTTCAGTGTCTTTTTGATGAGTGAGACCTAAATTAAACTTTTAGTTTTGTGCACGAAAAATATGTCTTCTTGCTCGCTGGTCGAATTGCTTGTTTTTGCGCAGAAACTGTAATTTTAATTGTAACTTTTTTTTTTTTATTTTTAGCTGCATTTCGTGTTTTATGTTTTTTTATATCTTTAAATTTTTAATGAAGATATATTGTTTATTTTGTTACTGCTCGTTTTTATTATTTTTGCTTTGCCGCGAAGTGAGAACTGAATTAATTGATAATGAAATTCGAGGAAGTAAGCGTTTCATATTAGCAAAACATACTGTCGCCAGTCTGTTTACTGTCGCCAGTCGCCAGACAGAGCGTAGCGTATGCACATTAGATAAGCAGCTCTGAATCGTCTGTGAAAAACTGTTTATTTTTATTTGTTTAATTATCTTTTATACACTGTTTTAGATTTATTATAGTATTTGAATAGAACATGTGGCAACGATTAGATAATTCTTCAGATGATATAATTTTTTTTCGCTCTGAGTTATAAAAGGAATGAGATGTAACGCTGTTAAGTGAACCTTGCGCCAGAGTATCGCTATAGTAAACGAATATGGTGAATTTTAAAAAGCGCATTTATTTTATTGTGGTTTATGCACTATCGACGAAGTAGATTTAATTCAATTCAATGTAAATGAAATGCAGGAAAAAATGCATCTAATTTAATATTCCGTACAAGGAAATCATGTTGTGTACACATCAGATTTTTTCAAAGATAATGACTACCGCATGAGTTTTAAATCATAAATCGTAATTTTAAACACTGAAATTGATATTACTTTATTTTAAAAATTATTACGAAGCTAATTTAATATAATGTATAATTGGAATTTCAAGTAACATGAGCTCTTAACTCCTATACAGTGTAGTTTTAGAACATATCACGAAGTATTTTAAAAATTATGATGCACTTCACTATCCTATGATAAATTATTTTGACATAATCTAAAAATTTATATTAAGGACATTTGTAGAGTACAGAATTTTAAGCATTTGCAGTTCATTTACGCTCGGGAATTTATTTACCCATTAGCGTGAAATTCTTTTCAGGTACGTTTTCCTTTGAGCTGAAGAATCTTCAACAGCCGAATACAGTTATTTTTAGGCAGCTTTAAAACCATTGTTATCGTGATGGTCAATTAGAAATAAAACTGTTACTGGAATTCTGAAACTGAGCTGCGTTATGTAATGTCAGCATAATACAGAATGGTTAGATCAGCGGAAATTCTATAAAATAATTTTCTGCGGCTGATAAAAGATCATGTCATCATTTACTATGCGCTGGATATACTTTTGAATTGAAATTCGCCTATGATTGAATTTTGCTAAGCTCTTAATTGTAAGCGTGCTTTATGTTCTCTCCGATTATTCATAAATACTCTTTTACAAAATACATCGAGTCAAATGGAAGTTGAAATGAAAAATGTATTCACATAATCAATCATAGCAAACTGAAACCTCATATATAATTAGTGTAAATTTTTCAGGCATCCTAATTTTATTTTGTGGTTTAACTGTTACATACTGTACAGAATGATATGTTTATCTGTGAACAGCAGTGCACCGGGTACTATCGTTCTGAGCGGAGAACTTATGAAGAGAATCTGGCTCATATTCATACTAGGTAAACGACACAAAAGGTCAGTGCAAGAAATCCGTTCGCGGGCATTCAAATCCAAATCAAACTAAGATTATTTATCGTCTTTTATCACTTCCACCGCTGGTGGGCCCATTTTTGGAAATGATGTCCTGGCTTTGAATTAGATAAAATTGACTTTACACTAATTTTTACTTCCTTGTACGAAGTAAAAAGGAAGTATTGTAATCGCGAAAAGTTTCAGGCAGCATATTTCAACGAAAATATCCATTTTGACCGCTATCGAATGCAATTGAAAGATATTTTCGCATGGCATCTCTTCCTAAGGACAGAATAAAAGACTCTTTTTCCTCCAAAAAATTATAAAACTGCTTTAAAATCAATTCTGAAAAGAATTTTTCGTAGCGTCTGTACAAACGTATGTACGTACGTATCTCGCATAACTCAAAAACGAGTAGCCTCAGAACGTTGAAATTTTGTATATAGAACTGCTATAACATTTAAATGTGCACCTCGTATTTTGGTTGCAACCTCGTATTTATATATATAAATATCCACTCTGTTACTCGGCTCGGTGATCTCAGTTTCTTTACTCTTACATGTTTGTAAATTGTACATTTTTTGCTCTAAAAATGATTGAATTATATTGTTCTTATCTTCCGGTTAAGGTTTTTATGCCTTTCGTAAATCTGAAAGCCAAATTTTTAGTATTATCAACAATTTAAAAGCTGTTTAAGTGCGGTTAAGTTTTAAATAACATGGCGGACGTATTTGTTTACATTTGAAACAGCAGAATAGTAGATTTGTTGCCAATCTAGAGAGACTAAGCTAAGCAAAAATAAAGATAATGCCTTCATTTATTATTGCGAATTAAATCATGCTAAATCCTTTCTGGAATTTTTTCGAGAAAATATGTTTCAGATTTACTTCGTAATTTTTAATACAGATATTTTGAGTTTTTATGTACTTTTGCTTTGTCGCGAAGTGAGAACTGAATTATTGAATGAGAAATACTCAATCGTCTGTGGAAAACTGTTTCCTTTAGTTTTGTTTGCTTAATTTCTTTTATACATCGTTCTAGCTTTATTATAGTATTTAAATAGAACATGTGGCAACGATAAGTTAATTCTTCAAGTGATATAAATTTTGTGCATTCTGAGTTATAATATGAACGAAATATAACGCTGTTAAGTGAACCTAGCGCCAGAGTTTCGGTATAGAAAACAAATATAGTGAATTTTAAAGAGTGCATTTATTCTATTGTGGTTTATGCGCTGTCGATGAAGTAGATAAGTTTATTCAATCCAATAAGTTTAAATGAAATGCAAGAACAAATGCTTATAATTTAATATTCCGTACAAGGAAGTCATATGGTGTACACATCAGATTTTTATAATCAAAAGTAGTGATGAATAGCTATTTGAAACTGATTAAAAGAGCCGGTAAGCATTGTTATGCTGAAAGTCTAAGTGCGAAATGTAAATCAAATTAAAAATTAATAAAGAAATTAAATTAAGCAAAACATTAATTAACGAACATAATAAATTGGATAAAGAAGAAAATAAAAATCAAGTATATAGCATTTAATTAAATAAAGTTAAACCAAAGAGAACAAAAGATGCATTTTATAAGGTATTAATTTACACCTTTTTCCACGGGAAAAATGAAATCTTTGAATAAATACCAAGCATGGTATTTGTTTCATCTCATGGTCTCATACTGTTTGTTTAATCGAGCGGAAAAGAGCAATACAAAGCTAAGTTGAATGAAGAATATGGAACTAAATAGACTATATTTTATATAACCTAGTATTATTTTTAGCTTCAGAGGTAACGAAAAACGGAAAGAAAGTATTTTTTACCTAAGTGTGGGTGGGGCTCGTCAATGACTCAGCGGTAAAACAGGATAATATTAATAATTCAGCTAAGGCATAAATACTGGCAAACGAGCTGCCTACGTGGAAGGTTTCACGTTTTTTTCTGTGTGTAAGTGTACACACAACTCAGTTTCTTTTAAAAAATTCTTCCACGATAGGACTCGTCTCACTAGTAGAGATTTTTCATGTGCTTTGCCCTTATATAAATACTCCAATTTTCTGTACGAACAAACACGGAAAGGACATAAATGTACACTGCAAAACTGTGAACTGGGATTATTCTATATCTCCCGTTCTACTGGGCCGATTGGTCAAATTCGGCCGATTGGTCAAATTCAACTTTCGTTCTTCATGTCTCAAAACCGCGACTTAGGATATGTATCAGATTTATACAGTGTAAGTGTTCTAGTATAGGCATTTCGACACAAAGCGGACCTTTTACTGAAATGACATGCCAATTGTTTTCCATATTTCAATTCTGCGACTCAAATTATGCAAAACTGCGAAGTTTTGCAAAAATCGCACGAGTAGTTTTAAAAAATTAGCTCTCAAACGTTTAACTCCACAATGTTAATTGAATTTGACATATATTTAATAATATCTCTTTTTACTTCCTTGTACGAAGTAAAAAGGAAGTATTGTAATCGAAAAAAGATTCAGGCAGCATATTTCAACGAAAATATCCATTTTGAAAGCTTTCGAATGCAATTTAACGATGTTTTTGCGTGATATCTGTACGTAAGGACAGAATAAAAGATTCTTTTCCTCCAAAAAAATTATAAAACTGCTTTAAAATGAATTCTGAAAAGAATTTTTCGTGGCGTCTGTACGAACGTATGTACGTACGTACGTACGTAGCTCGCATAACTCAAAAACGAGTATCCTCAGAATGTTGAAATTTTGTACATAGGACTACTATAACATGTAGATGTGCACTTCGTATTTTGGTTGCAATCGGCCGCGCCAAACGTATATAAATATATTTATAAATATATCCACTCTGTTACCCGGCTCAGTGATCTCAGTTTCTTTATTTTTATATGTTTGTAAATTGTACATTTTTTGCTTTAAAAATGATTGAATTATGTTGTTCTTTTCTTCCGGTTAAGGTTTTTATGCTTTTAGTAAGTCTGTATGCAATATTTTTAGAATTATCAAGAATTTAAAAGTTGTTTAAGTGGCGCTAAGCCTAATAATTGTTTTGATGGCGGCCATTACATGTTTACATTTGAAACAGCAGAGTAGTGAATTTGTTGCTAATCTAGAGAAACGTAGCTTCGCAACAACAAAGATAACGCCTTCATTTATTATTGCGATTTAAATCATGCTTAATCCTTTGTGGAATTTTTTCGAGGAAATAAATGTTTAAGTCTTACTTAATTTTAATAATTAGTAATTTTAATACAGATATTTTGAGTTTTATATATTTTTGCCTTGTCGCGAAGTGAGAACTGAATTAATTGAATGAGAAATACTGAATCGTCTGTGAAAAACTGTTTCTTTTTTTTCTTTTCTTTTCTTTTTTTTTTTTTTTTTTTTTTGCTTAATTTCTTTTACACATCGTTTTAGCTTTATTATAGTAATTGAATAGAACATGTGGCAACGATTAGATAATTCTTTAAATGATATAAATTTTGCGCATTCTGAGTTATATAATATGAACTATGTTTTGCATTTGTCGTTTCTCTGAATTGTGAAGGATCCTTTCGGATTTTCTTCATCTTGTCAAGTTCCGTTCACAGGCTACATGCATTTGGCCTTTTTTCTTTTGGTACCCATCTCACTTTTCCTTTCTCCGTTTTCTCATCCGAGATGTTTTCCATTTCCTGAATTTATTAGGTATGTGCCCTTGGGCTTAATTTAAGGAACCGGCAACAATGCACCTGCAATAGCTCGGCTGTTTAAGTCTTATAATATGAACGAAATATAATAATGTTAAGTGAACATAGCGCCAGAGTGTCGCTATGATAAACAAATAGAGTGAATTTTAAAGAATTCATTTATTCTATTGTGGTTTATGCGCTGTCGGCGAACTAGATTTAATTCAATCCAATAAGTTTAAACGAAATGCAAGAAAAAATGAGTACACTTTAATATTCCGTACAAGGAAGTCATGAGGTGTACACATCAGATTTTTTTTATTAAACTTACTTGATTCTTTCTTCCAGAATTCGAAATTTAGGCTTAATACAAATATAATTCGCATATTGTTATGATTTATTTTAAAAATTTTTGTTTTTAAATATTTTTTATAAATGTTTAGAAAACATTTTTGTACTATAACCTATAAAATTTGTAACATCATCTTAAAGTAGATGCATTTCTAGGAACACCTGCAAAAATTAGAGTTTTCTATTCAAAATTTTTTAATACATACGGGAATTTATATTGAGACGCGTTTTGAAATTTGTAGCATTTATTATGAGTGATAATACCGAAAATTACAAAATTTAATATATAGCCATAAATTGAATCGTAGAATCGAAATATGGAAAAACATTGGTATGTTATTTCAGAAAAAGTCCGATTTTATATCAAAATACCTGTGTTAGAGAAATGTCTGTGTATAAATCTAATATATATCCTAAGTTGCGCTTTCGAGACATCGAAAACGTAATTTTAATTTCTTCAATCGGTCCAGTATTAGAACAGGAAATATAGAACTGTTTTATTGTTTTTCGCAGTGTACATATTTTATAGACTAAATGGAGGGGAAAAATAAGCATATGTAAGAAACGTGCCTAACTTTAGGCGATATTTCTAATTTTTATTTATGTGCTTATACCATACTCTGTAATTTAATATACTTTTATACTTTTGTTCATATACCATGTATATAATTCCTGTATTTATTTACAATAATTTTTACAGTCTAAAGAAAATGTGAGGGACACAAACAAGGAAAATGTTTTAATAAGTTTCATAAAAAAGCCTAAAAATAATTTTGCTTTAAATACACAAAGGCTATCTATATGACAACTATTTAACATGGCAGTATGGCTGTTTAAATACCAACTAGTCACGGAAGAGGTTTCAAAAATGCTAAATACATAAATTATTTGAACATACACATATTTCTTTAAATTAAGATGAAAATCTGGCTTAGTTAATTATGCACATAATTATATTTAACGGTAATATAAATGTTTTTGACTACGTGTATTTAAATAATAAGAAAAATAAAAATGATTGAGTTTTCATAATTTTTTTTTTCTGTCCAGACGCCTTTTCATTACTAAAATTTCTGTAATGTCCCAACCGAATAACTTGGATACATGAAATATAGCTGGTATTTATTCTCGATATTATTAACATAGACGTAATAGATATAAATAAGCTAAGCTAACAGAGAGAGAAGGAACATTCATCCGATATCAATTATATGACAGGTCTTAAGCTAATGGCTCTGGAGGTTCCTCAGCTCGTCGTGGCGGGTGAGGAGACGACACTGACATGCGTCTTCGATCTGGAGGCGGACACCCTCTATTCCATCAAGTGGTACAGGGACGACCTGGAATTCTTCCGGTACGTGCCCAGTGATAAACCACCCAACCAGTTTTTTCCTCTGCAGGGACTAGAGATAGATGTAAGTATTAAACTTTTATTCGAGTTTTTTGTCTACATAGTAAAACACGAATTTAGAGATTATCAGTAATAAAAATTACCCTTAAATTAGATGTTCATTAAATTAGGAATGCCTCTTTAATTTATTTTTGATTATTTATGTATCTCACCAAGTATTTTTATATTTAATATTTATTTATTTTATTTATATTTAAAGCAAGTGCATAGCTGCTCAAGGAGTGTTTTAAACTTTTATGCTTTACTTAACATTTTTAAACTATTTTAGGACACTGCCCTATCCACAGTAGGGAAGGAATTTAAAATAGTCTCACCCACCTCAAAGTTTCATCGCGTTTAATATTAAATTAGTTTTATAGTGTTTTATTAAGTGTTTGTAACATGTTGTGGAGTTTCATTTGCTTCATAAGAAACATTAATTTTGGACCCATTTCATCTACTTTGCCAAACAGATGCTTCTGTATTTGCTGTATGGTCATCATAAAATTTCTTTAAAAGTTTTGAGACCAAAAATTTCGCCTTATGAACTGCAACTCATGTAATCTCGTAACGTGAAGCACAGCTTATGTAACTAAAATATTACTTCTAAACTTATTTACACTATCTTGTTCACCATTCTTAGAATCTCATGAAAAGAAAGAACAGAAAACATTGAACAAAGGAAAACGTAACTTTAAATTTCTATAAATATTTCATTTACGTAGAGGGTCCCAAATCTCGAATTTCAGGCACGATTTTCATGAGTCATTTAGATGGACGTATATGTAACACACTCAACTGTACTAGTACATACGGAGATGATTTGCTACCAGACCGACAAACTTGCAGGGTGTGTAGGGGGTACAGAGACGACTCGTAAGCACATAGAAATGCAGGATCGCAAATGCCGTAGTTGCGAGCTATGGTGCGAAGAAATAGAAAAAAAGAACAGAAACAACAACACATTAATGAGACAGAAAATATTTTATCGAAAGGTTGTACTACAACAGGTGTTCGAAATTACGACAAAGGTGCTACATGGAATTCCTTACGTTCTGGAAGATTCCTCCCGGCAGTCTTGCGGCAGATGGCGCTGAACGGAAGGTTGCGTGAACAACGATCCTGCTGGAAGTCGTCGTTTGCGATACATTTCTCGAGGTATAGTTCGACCGCCTCATCGGCGATCATGAGCGCAAACACGCATGCGCCATTCGGACTGAATTATTCTCAAAATAGGGTGGAAGGATGGGGACTTTTTTTTCCTCCAGCATAGCTCTTTCCGGAGAAGATTCTTCTTCCGGAGAAGAAGTTTACTTTCACGTCGCAGCAAGTAAAAACACTCCTTTTCGACGAGTCTATGTGTTTTGGCAGAATGCCAGTCAGGGTCGCGCTTGAGAAGGTCGAACTATAGTAGGATGAACGCGTATTCAAACTATGTGATGTACTGGTCGACATGCTGATCGTGTATAGAACTGCTGCGGATTGTAACGGATACGCCACCCTGCGGTTATATTAGGAATGGTAACCGAACAGGCGTGCTCCACATCACACGACCTTCACAAGTGTGAAGAGAATGTGTTTAACAGGAATTACAATGAATCGACAGCGAACGACGAGGACACCTGACAATAAGGAGGCGGTCTTACATCTGGTAGAAGACAATCCAAGTACGAGTACTCACGCAATAGCCCAACAAGTGGATTTATCTCAGTCAATCGCCTGTAGGATACTTCTCAACAAACCAAATGAGAGCAGGCCGACTTCATCGTGTGCAGTTATTAGACCCTGAGAATCATTCACTCCGGAAAGAAGTTTGCTATATGGTTCCTGCAACGGAGTGCTACAGGTATCGCATTTGCTGCCGTACGTATTGTTCACGGCTGAATCATACTTCACACGCGAGGAAGCCTTCAATCAGCATAAGGTCTCTTCAATGTAAAGAGATTTTCGTGCGTCGCTATTTAGAAGTGTTTTGCAGTGAGTTGTATTTACTTTATTAGTAGTTTAAAGTGGTAGCTACTGATTGTGCCCTGTCACTGATTGTACTAAGGAGAACTATACGAGTAATTTTGTTGAAGTTCCAGAACTATAAAGTGTTTCTTTTGGGAAAATAAATTTTATCAAGCTACCATCGGCTCTCTGTGCAATGTATTACAAATCCATACGCACGTAACAATGTTAATCTTTTTTACGTTGAGCTGAAAATTGGTACTTTGCAAATTCCGTTTTTCCTATAAAAACATACAAAGTAATTTGTACGATATTTGCACAGTTTTTACATTCTTGATTTGTAGCTGAAAACAACGAAATGTATTTTAACCCTTTCCCGCACGCTACCTTTTAAAGTCGCAGTTTTTATTAAAAAAAATAAAGAAAGAAAAAAAAAGGTAGGCAGAAGGAATTAGGCCTAGAAGAGTACACAAGTAAAATTTTGTGAAGATAGCACTTATCGTTTTAGTTCTGTGGATGTGCCCAAAGTAGGCACACTGATTGAATAGAGCTTCGAAAAGAGTGCTGAAACGAGCATTATTGTCAATTAACTGGCCGATGAGATGCGAAGAAACAAAAATACAGACTCTCTGTTGTCCTAGATTATCGGTGAGCCCGGTCTGGGACACCTAGGGTTCGGCGTTTGATTTTAGGCAAGATTTCAAGGTAAAAATTTTAAACTAATATAGAATAAGGAGATTAGCATACAGCCAAAAAATAACATGGAAATTTCTTTTCAAACAATTCCTTTTATACCCTAAAAAAATCTGGAAGATTTCTTTGAAACATGAGGGTCTTAAAAAGCTAAACATGGTTAAAATATATGTACTGGTTTGTGTTGAGCTGCCATCTACTATAAATGAAAAAGGTTCAGAGTAACCTATAGTAACCTATAAATTCTTTTTCATTCAATTTTTCTGTGCGTACAGAAGGATATTTTTAGGTGTGTCCAGACCGGACACACTGTGCCGCAAAGGGTTAAAAACTGCAAATATCTTATTTTTTCTGCTGTATTTAGTGATAAGAATTTGAATACGGCAAAGCAGGTGAAAGCTACCTGCCTACGAGGATAGATACTTTCGTGGAGGACTTTCTATGAAAATCTGCCTCGCATTTACGTTACACATGCGAAGCACTACAAAAATTACCATGCAGGCAGAAGATTGGCAGGGTTTGTTCCCAGTCGAACTATCAATATTCAGAGGTTTTTGATGTCTTGCCTGCCAGTGAGCTCACATTTCCTAATAACTTTCTGAAAACACTGCATCGAAGCATTAAAGTTAGAATACACAAGAAATACAAAATTATCTATTTAACTACATTCTTTACTATTATGCTGCTGCAAAACCTTTTTATATATTTAACTATGCGGTCGGTAAGGGATCCTTGACCGTTTTTTCAAGGTCAGCAGATATCAGAATCCTTATAAGACTTATAACTTTATAAAACAAGCCTTGATCCCAGTGTGGTTTGCTTGTATCCACCATAACAATAATGCACGTGATACGATTGACTGAGTCCTATCAGTCACTAGTACTTTCTCAGTCACGTTAAACCACATGCAGTCTCCTCTAGACGCTAAACTACACGATCTTGCGCCAAAAGATTCTCACGGGTATAGCAGCACAGCACAGAACTCCTACCCCATGTCCAGCGCTTTCATTCATTATAATAGAACACTTTTTTTACATTCTTCGACTCGCTACATGTAATTTGTTTCCTTACTATTTCTTCGATGCATACGTTTCCTTGTGTTGTTTCCCCTCAAATCATCTGGTTTGTGTTAACCATCATTATCACAGTGTACTTGTTTGGTCTGCTTTGATTCAATTGTTTCATTGTTAATATGTTTTGGTGTTATGCTCTTTCACAGGACACAATAACACGCCGAACAAATACTAATTCAGAAGTCAAACAACAAAAATCAGCGTTATATTTTCAAATTTTCCCAGGACTAGTTTAGATGGTTTTACCGAACCACCATCCTCAGCTGCAAAAGCGCAAATGAACGAGATAATGATTAGGTAAGATAAGAAGGCCTGGACATAAAATAAGCTAGTGGCGCCATCTGTTGATGAAACCGGAAGCAAAACATAATTTCTTTAAAGGCCGAAGGCAAAGATGGATTGGAATTAGGATCGTTAACTAGAACAGAAAGATTTTTTTGAATGTGAAATTCCTTTAGAAAATCCAGTTCTCCAATGGAAGATGTTTTTTGAATAATTTTGGCAGCAGAAAAATTGAAGGTGTGATTTTCGGATCAACAATTTTCAACAGAGGATTTCTGTGTTTCTTTTTTTTTCTAACATATGCCTCATGTTCCTTCACGCGAAATTTTAAGGCTCTCTTAGTCTGGCCAATGTAAATTAAGCGATAAGCAACGGAGGACGTGGGCACTGTCCCTTTACCAAAAGGTTAATCGGTATAGCACCACGTCCACCTATATCTGGAGCCTAAAGAGGAATCACAAGACGCCACGCACCAGGCGCCCAAACCCAGAGCCAAATTCAACCCGGGGCAGTCCAACAGACCAAATGCCCACGAAAGACAGTCCCAACAACCGCCCAGGCCCCACATTTATTAAATAAAATAACAAAAGCATGCGGGGCCAAAAAGGGGGAGTTTTGCAAAAATTTTACAAAGGTGTAATACACACAAATATAGAATATACATAAGCTAAAGTACAGTCTGATGTTGGGCAGCCCAATAATATACAATGAGTAAAATATAGACAGTAGAATTAGACTTAATGACAATATAACATAAAAATAGAGACCATAGTGACATAATGAATGTAAATGATTACAGCAATACACAGAGGATATACCAAAAGAAATAAAAATAAAAGAATACAATAGCCATCAGTGTGTGACTAAAAGTACTGATACATGGGAAATGCGTAAAGCATTCAGAATTCGACTTAATTCAGAAGACTAACAACTGGATCGGGATACATTGCATAGCCAAGTACATATATTTGACAAAGCAACATATTGAAAGTCAGTGTAATAAACTAGATATTCGCTATGACAAAGTCATGTTACAATACCGCAGGTAGTGATGTGATACAGAAGAAGTAGGTAGCGTACAATATAATTTGATCTCGATACGCATTCAATCCCTATAATACAAAAATAGTTAGGAAAAAGGAATACGTTATACAAAATATATTTAGTATGCAACTGTGTTTAAGATATACAAAGGTCGATACATTGGTTACTAGCAATTATGGTACAGGATTCGTACCAAACTTAGTAACAGAATGCAATAGCGGTACAATACAATTGATCACGTGGTATTGTGGGAAAAACATGCAATAAGGCTAATTATACGATTATGAGGAATAAAAATAACATATTTAGCCTGCATAAAAGTTAACGAATATAGGATACCATACAATACTATACAATATTACAATACAATACAATACAATACAAAAAAAATTAACATATTTAACCTGTACTAAAAGCCAACTGATATAAGATACTATACAATACAATACGATACAGTAGATACAGTACCACAATACAATACGATACAGTAGATGCTATACAATACTATACAATGAAAATACAAAATACATTCAGTGTTGATGACACAAAAATACATTTAAAATTGTCATGACACTAGTGATGAAAATACAAAATACATTCAGTGTTGGTGACACAAAAATGTATTTAAAATTGTCATAACACCAGTGATCCTAATGCAGCAAATGAATTGATGCAGTTACCTGCATAAAAGATAACTAATATAAGATACCATACAATACTACAATACAATACAATACAAAAGCTAATTAAACGATTATAATGAATAAAAATTAACATATTTGACCTGTATAAAGCCAACTGATATAAGATACTATACAGTACCACAATACGATACGATGCAGTAGATACTATACAATACTATACAATAAAAATATAAAATACATTCAGTGTTGGTAACACAAATATACATTTGAAATTGTCATGACACATGTGATCCTTATGCAGCAAATAAATTGATGCAGACAGTTAAATGTGTTACTATACATTTGCAAAGGATGAAATATAGACTTAAGTATGCCACAAATTATGAACATATATTATACCGTGAAAAACACAAAATACATACAATGTTGGTATAAATACAATGGATATATTTAAAACAATGGATAATGGTTGGATATATTATACAATGAGAATCTCTAGTGACCCCAATACATTCAGTGTTATTATTACACAGAGAATTAAATGTATGATATTACATGGGCAATTGATGAAAAGAAGACAGTAACAGTATAATGTATAGCCAAATATGCAAGTATATGGTATACCGATGTTTAACAGCAACTGGCAAACAATGTACCATTAATACGCCCAACTAGATATGCCAAGATATTATATACTATTATACAGTGAAAAACGCAAAATACGTTCAATGTAGATATTATCATAGTGCATTATGAGGGAATACAGACAGTTATATGTATGATAATACATGGGCAAAAGATAAAAATATAGACAATAATATTATTATTCATAGGTAAATATGCAGATTTAATATATTCAGATATTTAACATCACCTGGGAAAAAATGTACCATAAGTACATTGATAGCTGCTATGGACAACAAAGAGACTATTAGGACAATACATATGCAACAGATAATTATGCAAATTCAATATATACAGATATCTAACAGCACTTGATAATAAATGTGCCTATGCAAAAGTTAACATTATTATTCATTGGTAAATAGGCAAATGCAATATATACAGATACTATACAGCACCTGGTATTAAATGTACCATAGGTACAGGGACAACTGTTATAGACAATATTACCTCATTGCACTTAGAAAAAGATGCTGAGAGAGAATATACAAATATTTGACTGCTGCTATACACAGCGACTTATAACAGATGGATTATAATAGATTACAATGGTTACAAACACTTCAGAGCATAAAAGTAGATGGGTTATAATATATACAAGCAGTTGAAGAAGTTGAATCATAGGTCGATATTATAAGGCACAAAGATCAAGTCCCAGAATCATCAGTTTGTCAATTAAACGGACTATCTTTTTGACTTGATGCCGTTGCTTAATCAAAAAACGACTAAAGGCAGTCCTATCCGTTGGTGGAAAAGGAGTATGGAATTCAGTAGTAAGTGGACAATGTAAATTAAACCACACTAGCAAGGAATCCTATAAATACCCCAGGAATTCACATCCGGAATGGGGTCCTTGAGTATGGAACTCGGAATTAGTATGGCGCTTCCAGTTATAGTGTTGGCCGAAATAAGGTAGAGAATTTTATGAAAAGTATTTTCAGCATAAAGGTTAAGTTGATTGCATGAATTTAAAATATAACTTTTTATATGTTCCTCATAAAAAACATTTTGAGTAAGTTTGCTTTTGAATTATCTTCGGATTTTGTACCTTAAGATATGAAACACTTAATGCCTTAAATAGATGTTAAATACTATAAGAATTGTGCTAACTGGAAATTTTGTTATACAAGAATCGTATAAACTTACAATTTTACACCTAAAGAACTTTCCATTATCCTTTGCTGGAACTGTTTTCAGAAAATTCTATGCTTTTCTTTATGTCCATGTCCAAGATCGAAGCCCATGTCTAAGATCAACATTTTATTGAAAAGAATCTAGTAGCTACTTTTTCAAGAATTTTCTGTACAAAGTGTCCCAAGTTATGTTTTGCATTATTTGACAGTTAATAGTCAAAATACTAATAATAACAAGTATTAACAATTTTGTTATTACATATTATAAAGTTAAATATATTCAAATTGAAGCCATTGGCAGCAATACGGCATCTGTGCAATGCCATATAACAGATCGGCAAACGACAGATTTTAAGAAAAAGGAAAACACATGTGATCTTAGTCCCATGTGTTGTTTCATTCCGTTTCTGTGGCTTTGTGGTGTACACATAAAATGTCTCTGACACAGTCTCTACTCTTCATGTGTTGTTGTTCTCCTGTTGCTGTGTAATAATCTTTTCAAATAAAATACGATTCCTTTTTCCTTAACCTTATCACCAGACCATTTCTTAACCTGTTACAGTGACTGTAGTGTAGAGTGCCAAATTTTGTCTTCTATTCGTCCTTGCACCTCGCAGTTTTTTGTTAACACTTTAAATTTCTAAATCAGAAGTCAAACAACAAAAATCCGCGTTATATTTTCAAATTTTCACAGGATTAGTTTCGATGGTTTTACCGAACTACCATCCTCAGCTGCAAAAGCGTAAATGAACGAGATAGGATATAATGATTAGATAAGATAAGAAAGCCTGGACAAAAAATGAGCTAGTGGTGCCATCTGTTGATGAAACCAGAACTAAAACATAATTTCTTTAAAGGCCGAAAGCAAAGATGGATTGGAATTAGGATCGTTAACTAGAACTGAAAGATTTTTTTGAATGTGAAATGCCTCTAGAAAATCCAGTGACTTCTGAATTAGTATTTTTTCGACGTGTTATTGTGTCTTAACTTTAAATTTCATTTGCGATGCTAGAAAGGAAACATATGGACCTCTGTTATTTATTCTACACTCATGGCAGTTTCTTGGAAGTTCCGATGAAATTCGAAGAAACAGAATGCTTACATTTCTCACGTAAACATTGCAGGTTCAGACAAAAATGAACAATCAGATTTTGAACAGTTTCTTTAAAATTAAAAAATGTAAACATGTTTAGGAGAACTTACATTTAAGGTATTATTTCAAAATATTAATTCGGAATGTTTATCATTAAGAAAATTTCCCACAGAGTTTCGCACTGATTATTTTCTCTACATAAAGGAAGAGTAGGTATGTTTCTTTGTTAGTAGACAGTAGCTTAATATGTACCAATAGGAGAAATATCCCTTCATTGCAATCCATGGAAATTTCAAAACTCCATTCATTACCATACACCAGCTTCAATATTCAGTGTCCATTCAGCTTCAAAGATTTTAACAATTAATAATGTGGACTATGCATATCCTTTCACATGAAAGGACATTTGACTCGCTTACATAGTACATAGGAATATATAAATCCTGGATAGAGATAAATATGAGTATTATAAGTAATGAACCATTTTTCTGATCATAATAATTAAGAAATAAATAAGGAGGTATAATAATTGAGAAACAAAGAAAAAAGTGTTAAAATGAAAAATTGCTTAATCTGATACTATGTCACCTAGTATCGACAATATTTCTCAATGTAATTTTCTGAATTACTGTAGCATCATCATAGATAATTCTTTTCCTATCTGGGTAAAGACAATGATAGTTCTAATTACCGTATATTTCGGCGTATAACACGCACTTTTTATACAAAAAATAAGATCGAAATTTCCACGTGGGCTCTATACGGTGGATATAAAAAAGATAGATTAAAAATAAGGCAAAAAAAATCAGTGTACAAATATTAAATTTGTATATGCATTTAAAAGCTTTTCATTCAAAAGAAGTGATATACCTTGTAAATTTAAACAAGGTATATCACTTCATATAATTTTTCATTATCGGATAACATGAAATGTTGTAGAGACATTAGGTTATGTGTAGACATTAGGTTTGGAAGCAAGAGAGATGAAAAATGAGCAATGCCCTCGCCGGGACTCGAACCATAGACCTCTCGAATTCGCACCGAGCGTGCTGACCACTATACCACGAAGGCATGTTAAAAAAGCGGGAGAAATACCTTACAACGTTAGTTATGTTCATCATGTTCTTCTATGCCTTCAGCACATCATCGAATTTTGTTTCATCCTAATCATTATTATTGCTCTGATCCGTCTAATCAGCTGATCTGACTAATCATCTTTTTTCCATCTTTCACCAATAGCAAACATCCTTCCTGCAGTGCGATATGCATTTTCTATCGAAAACTGTACGACTTTGCGGTTGAAACCAACACTGTGTTGTTTCGTTCGTCAGGAGCCTAACCAACACTGTGTTGTTTCGTTCGTCAGGAGTCAGGGATTTACGACTAAAAGGAACATTAGATCAGCTGTATTTCAACTAAAGCAGATGCTATTTGCTAAAGCCTTCGATGTTCACTTCAAAATCTCGGCTTCAAATGACTACAAAAAGAGAAAACATCTGACTCTTAATTCTGAGAATTCATTCGGGTCGGAAGGGCAGTCTTACCCTAAATTCTGTCCCCTATTCTCGAAACCATAGAATAACATTTTTGTGCCCATCTGCATTGAATGCAATCCACAGCCTTTACAGAATTAGTTACACTCTCAAGCGTTTCCCCCCACACACGTATTGTTCCCCTTCATTTCAATACGCCATTGTTCGACAACCTGAGCAAAATCTTCGAACGAATGACTTCAAAAGATAGAACATTGCACGTGTATCTTTCAGGTTTCTTCATGAAGAAACGAGTGCTCTTTATACGGCGAATATACCTAAAAAATAATAGAGCAGTAGTTTCAAATTATAGCTGCGTTATACGCCGGAATGTGTTTGTATTAAAAAAAGGAGATTTTAAGAAATAAAAATGTAAATTTTAGTCTTAATTATTGACAAATCGCCAAAATAGTTCTAATGAATTGTATTAAAAAAAGAAGATTTAAAAAAAACCGAACCTTAACCTTAGTTTTAAATATGAAAAAAATATAACTAACCAAAATACTAGTTCTAATTACTAGTGTTTAAAAAAAGGAGGTATTAAGAAACGAAAAACGTGAACATGAATTTTAATTATTGTGCATATTTATAACCCATAACTTAATATTAGTGATTGAAATAGTTTTATTACATTTATTAGGCGATTTTGTTTCAAGAAGTATGACATATCGTGAGTTTTAATTTATTAAGTCCCTAAGAGTCGGTTGAATTGTTGTCTTGCAAAAACAGGCTGAATTATGAATTCTTTTTACTCTATTAGAATACCTTAAAAGTTGCTGCAGCTACTAGAATTCCATTTTTGCTACAAAAATCTTTCTTTAAATATCTCAATTTCCTAATGAATACTTAGTCCATTACTATTATTTTGTATTATCCAGAGACTATTATTTAGTTATAAACACCACAGGCAGAATATTACTACGTCCTGCAGTTTCGCAGAAATTTCCTTAACAACTACTACAGATGAACAAGAAAAAAATTGAAAATGCATCGAAATAATTAACATATTATAAATCAAAATAAACAACTATGAGCTCAAGAAAGAAAACGGAAGATAAGGCAAATTTTCCTTAACATGCAAGGAATATTGCAGATCATTAAATCACTTACACAGCAAAGTCTAAACAAAATAACTACTTGCGTGATACTCTAAAGCAAAATAATCGCAAAGGAATTCAAAACTAAACTGAATTTTGGGCTCACTGACTGCGGATTTGTTAACAGCTAGTATTTATAGATTTGTTTAAGAGAAGATGTAAATACTTATAGAAGCTTGGTGAAAAATCACTTTTGGAATTTTGAAAATATGCTTTCAAGAAACTTCAAAAATGTCTCCAGGCTGATGAAACGTTCCCTAACTTGCTGACCCAGATTGTTGCCAAGACACTTTGGAAGGATTTTTGCCTTGTTCTACTTGAACTATTTTTACAATTCAAATATCAATCGACAGAGAATTTAAAAATCTTCATAAAATCGAATAACATTAATCGAAACAAAAGTAAATTTTTAAATCATAATAACGTAAATACATTAATTAAAAAAAATCTGAAATGTTTCAGATTTTAAATTACGTCCAAAGGGGTGTTTTTTAAACGTTTTGGTGTTACCTTTATTTGTTAAATATCACGTTCTTAGCACTTAAACCATAAAATTTAGTTTAATAGCAATGTCGCAATTGAAAATGAGCATATCTTTAGAATTTCCGACACACAGTTCCCCTCGCTGGAGATAAGAATGTCCCCCCCCGTAGAGTGTTGCCATTAATCGCTTTGAAATCGTTGAGTTTGTTACTCAAAATTCGTTAAAGGTTTACAAAATATGAAATCGAAAAAAAACAAATTCCAAATTTCAAAAGCGGCCGAGCGGTAAAGACGCTGAACGCTGGTAGTTCGGTCTGAGATTCGAATCCCGCGAACGGGCTGGCTGCATGGGCGTTTTCGTGGTTTTCCCCATGTGTAACGTGTATACGAGTAAGCTTCCCTTAGAAAGTCCTCCACGAAAGGCATCCCTCCCTTTAGGCAGATAGCCCTCGTGTGCTTTGCCATAACTGAATAATCCAAATCCAAATTTCAAATTTGGGCTTCCACATGCCCATATTCGCAGTAGGATTACGTCATTTAAAATTGGATGGCTCTAGATACCGTTGTTTTATCACAATGCGAGAAATATACGTACATTTAAGCAGATTTTTCATTATTTAATTTTTTCAAATATAATGCAGGACACTAACATTTGGTGGCAACAGTTTGAAAAGTGAACCGACATTTATAGGAGTCTGACGCAAAATGCCAAAACGAAAGTAATAGTCCTTCGGGACTCAAATCCTTCGGGACTAATAAAGTTTCACAAACGTAATAAATGACCAATAATTCGATAAAACAAAAATGCACAATAAAATTATTATATAGAATATACATTGGTGTGCAAAAATTAAGGACTAAGTCGAAAAATTAGCATATCAGCTGAACGAAGAGACATAGCGGACAGAAAGACCAATCAGGAGATAAAGTAAGGTGATGTACGGTAGCACATGCGCAGATATGCAGGTAAACGTAATGGGGGAGTGTCTGAGTAGTATAAAGCATGTTGTCGATGTAAGCTTAGTATTTCTGGCAAAGAGATTGCACGCCGTATAGCAGTTAAAATCACACCGAGTTGCTGCCTCAGCGAGAAATGGCGAATAATCAATCTGTTAGACGACATCTGGATGCTTTTACCCGAGGTCGAATCATTAGGAAGTTGGAGGAAGGCCGCAGTGTGACAAGTGTGGCTGCAGAGTTCGGAATTGCTCACAGCATCGTTTCACGACTTTGGAGACAATTTCAAACTACAGGAACAGCTATCCGAGGGTTTAGTAGTGGTCGTCCACGAGGAACCACACCCGCAGATGACCGGCATATTGCCTTACAGGCCAGAAGAAACAGGCTGCAGACAGCGACACAGGCGACTGGACGACCGATATCGCGTTTTACCGTGGCCAGAAGACTCCACGGTGGTGGTCTGTTTGCACGACGCCGTGTACGGTGTGTATCTCTAACGCCTGCCCATCGGAGAAGGCGTTCTCTGTGGTGCCGGGAATACAGGGAATTGGAGAGACAATGAATGGGGACGAGTACTCTTTACAGATGAGAGCAGATTCAGTCTGAGTAGCGATTCTCATACTCATCTGGAGAGAGCGGGGAAGCCGCAATCATCCCTCGAACATCATTGAAAGAGACAGGTATGGAGGTGGCGGTGTTCTCGTTTCGGGAGGCAGCATGCTTGGTAGTCGTACAGACCTTCACATCTTCGACGCTGGTTCAGTCAACGGTACCCGTTATTGTAACGAGATTCTTCTTCCATATGTGCGTCTTTTTAGAGGCGCTATGGGTCCGCAGTTCCTTTTGATGGACGACAATGCACCATGTCATCGCACAGTAGCTGCCGAACACCTCTTAGAGAGTGAGGATATTGAACGTATGGATTGGCCGGCACGATCTCCGGATCTCAATCTCATCGAGCATGTATGGGATTTTCTAGGCAGACGCTTGGCAAGTTCGTACCTTACCACCAGTAACGATTCCGGAGCTTCGATTGGCGCTGCAAGACAAATGGGCAGCAATGCCTCAACAATTCATTGACACCCTCATTCTCAGCATGGGCAGACGCTGTGAAACCTGCCTAGCAGTCAGGGGGAGATCATATCCCCTATTAAAGACCGGATGTTTCTTGCTGGACACCCATCACAGGGATGTTTCGGCCTTCAGTCGCATTGCGCTCCATGCTACTTTTTCAATAAAGCTTCTTTTTATCCCTCTGATTTCTCTTTTAGTAAGTGTTGCTTACATTACTCATGTCCTTACGTATTGGGGATCTTACGGTATTAAATGTGTTGATTTGGAAAGCTTTTGTACAAAGTTATGTTGAAAAAACCGTCTCGTCCTTAATTTTTGCACACCAGTGTACTAAATAAATAAAAATAGTAAATACATGACGCTGCAAAAAAATATAAATCTTGTTTACAAACAGCTAAATGTAAATATTTTAGAAAATTATAATAATATTACAATCAATAATCATAAATTAAAGTTACATTCTGACCTTCACTCATCGTCATCTTCAAAGTTTACTTGCGCAGAGTTTCTCCCAATCGTTCTTAGAAATATTATTGCTTCCCTAATACATATTAAAAAGCTACTTCAAAGCAGATTTGATAATAATTAAAAAAACTCGGAGAGTTTCAAATTCTCCGCACTCTTTGATCTTTTCCCTTCTATATTTCCTTCTAACTCTAATTTTCTGAACCATTTTGTTATGCACTGTTCTCTACATTAAAATTTCGCATGTATATTTTTGATCTTATATAACATTGTACAAGCAGGTAGCATTTTGGATTCGTCCTTACGATCTTTCGGAGTATCCATAAAATTAGCTCACATGTTATGAAGACTGAAGTCAGTCTGTCTGGTTGTTTTGAATCATGCAAATTAATGCATTCGAATAGTTTTTGAAGCATAATCTATTGTAAAATTTTCTTTTTATATGATATGTATGTCATTCACAACAAAATTAATTGAAAGATCTTATTTATTTTGCAGCTATTTAACAAATCTTTGCGTAATGATAATTATAAGATGCGAAACGAAATATGAAACAATATTAAATAGTCACATTTTATGTAAACTTCTTCCAAGCTGCTAAAAATAAATAGAATTCTTCGTAGAGAGAATTTAATTTTATGTAACAAGACTCCAGTGTTTCAGTCTGCAAACTAACCCTCGACTTCTCATCAAGCTTCTTTACCCAATTACACCAACCATTTACACAGACGATAAATGTTGAAAAATTGTAAAGCAATTAAACATATAGGAATCCATTTAAGATTTAAGAAATAAAAAGACTATGAAAACGCATAATAAATAAACCCAAAAATTATAAAATTTTAAAAAATCTGAATGTTTTCGGATTTTATATTACGAAGTAACTTTTTTTAACGTTTTCTGTGTTATCTTTATTTATCAAATATCATGTTCTTTGCACTTAAACTATAAAATTCAATTCAATAGTAATATAGCAAAATAACTTTAAGATGAGGATATATTCAGAATTTCCGATACACAGTCTCGCACCTGGAGATAAAAAATGTTTCTTTTTTCCGTAGTGTTGCCATTGCTCGCTTTGAGTTCGTTGAGCTTGTTAATCAAAAACAAAATATGAAATCGATAATAAAACAAATTCAAATTCCAAATTAGGGCTTCCAGATGCCCATAATCGGTGGAAGATTTTTAGAGACATTAGGTTATTTTTAAAGCAGGAGAAATGAAAAATGAGCAACGTCTTCTCCGGGAATCGAACCACGGACCACTGGAATGCGCGCCCAGCGTGCGGACCACCACACCCCGAAGGCACCCAAAGGAGGGAGAAATACCTTATATACCCCCTCTTTTAAGGGGCGACTGGGGTTTTTTAGGGGAATCAGTCGCCAAATCCTGGGTGTGGAGAATCATCATCCACCACCGTTTTAGTTCGGGCGCCACGGTAGAGAACATTAGGTTATTTTTAAAGCTGGAGAGAGGAAAAATGAGAAACGCCTTTGAAGGAAATCAAACCACGGATCTCTAGATTTTAACGCCCACAGCAATTTATGGGGTTATCCCCGTAACAACATTAGAGGCATGCAGATGGAAGATTTCATCAACGCCCATAACCTCTTACTACACAATACCCCAGAAGACCCGCCAACCTTTGTCACAATCAACGGAAAAGGGTGGCATGACCTAACACTCTTTTCTCATCACTTAATCAACAGGATCGTCGTATTTGCGAATATGAGTCCATCTCAGACCATCAAATAATTACTTTTGATATCGTATTAGAGGTTCCGCACACTCGAACGCTACGTTATCGCATCAACCGAAATGCAGAAAAGAAATTTGCTAAAGCTCTGAACTCCAAAGCACATATCATTCTCCATGAAATTCAAAGTATCAACTCCAAAGATGAAGTTAATGCATATGCTACAAGTCTTACCAAACATATCCAAGAAATCAGCCATACGTCCCTTAAAGTCAAAACAGTCAACCACAACACGAAGCCCAACTGGTGGACCAAGAAACTACGAGCAGAGCGCCAAAAAACCAAAGCTCTAAGAATAAAAATGAAAAGGAGAACGACCGATGAGGAACGCAAAGCAGCATGGATCGACTTTAACAAGCAAATCTACAAAAAGAAACTAATTGAAGCAAAACTAAAATTCTGGACTACCTACTGTGTGAAAAATCAAACTACCTATGGAGCCTTTTACAAAATGACCACTTCCAAGATTTATAAACCAACTCAAATCCACGCAACAACCAATACATCACAAAGTAATGGCACGGACCTCACGAGCACCACCATCAACGGTATCCTGGACCAAGTCTTTTTGAAAGACGACAGTGCAGAAGATAAACCGGAGCAAAAAGAACTAAGAGCATCCACACAAACACCAAGCACACCAGATGACATTCTATTCACAAGAAAGAAAATACTTCAAATAGTAAAATCCCTTAACAACGCGAAAGCACCAGGCCCCGACGGCATTAATAACAAAGTCCTTAAGCTCATCAACAAAGCATCTCCAGAAATTCTGCTCAAGTTTTACAACAAATGTCTGGCTCACCACTGTTTTCCCGATTGTTTTAAAATTGGACAAATAGTGCTCTTCTCAAAGAAGAACAAGAATACAGAGGATCCAAGCTCGTACCGCCCAATCAATCTTCTACCAGCTATTGGAAAATTACTCGAAAGACTCCTCATAAACCGACTGAAATACCATGTATTCAAGGACAATAAAATCAGCTCTCGCAAATTCGGATTTAAACCGAATAGCTCCACCATTCATGCCATCGATACAGCACTAACGCAAATCCAAGTTAACAAAGGCCAACAGCTACACTCTGCGTTGCTATGCCTCGACCTGAAGAACACTTTTGACTCCCTCTGATGGCCTGCTGTCAAGCAGGCCCTCAGAGACTTTCAATGTCCAAGAAATCTCTATCTAACAACTGCTGACTACCTGCATAATAGAAAAAGCATAGTACTCCACAACAACTCGGTCATCACAAAGCAACAAGCAAGAGGATGTCCACAGGGATCTTGTATGAGCGCGGACCTCTGGAATTTCACTTTTAACCATATTATCGACAATCACTGGCCTGCCCACACACAAATCGTAGCATTTGCAGACGATGTTGCTTTCATCATCAACGGCCGCTCCAGAGAACAACTCCAGGAGAACTGCAATAGCACCCTTCAAATTTTCAACGCTCTATGCAAAAGAATAAATCTAAAGATCTCACACCAAAAATCGCAGGCACTGATTGTCCACAAACCAGGACGAACTATAATTTGAAATCCCACATTTAAAATAGACAACCACAGGATCCGATGCGTGAAAACGATTAACTACCTCGGCCTCACCATTGATAACAAGTTCAATTGGATTTAGCACTTACACAACAAAAAACTCACCACTATGGAAATAGCACAAGCTCTGAAGACAATGCGTGGTTACTCATGGGGCTTGAACCGCCAAATTATGAAAATATTCTTACAACCGTGGTTAACAAGATCATCACATACGGAGCCGCTATTTGTGCAATACCTATCACCATCAGAAAGGTGCGAGCTCTAAACGCCATACAAAGACCTTTCCTTATAAATATCACCAGAGCATTCTCAACTACCTCTAACAACGCCCTACAGACACTGGCAGGTGTGCTCCCGCTCCCAATCCAAGCACAAATGGACGCAATCTCCACAATAGTCCTCCAACTCAAGAAAACAACTAACTTTAATGACACCACATTCCACCCAACAGACTACGAAGATCAGCGTAAAAAGTACTTTCATCACCCTGCTTTGAATCTTCAAAACCTGCACTGCATTTTCGACAAACCACCACCCACAACGGAATACACGGCTTTCACTGACGGCTCAAAGATCGAACAAAAGGTTGGCAGCGCTGCAACCATCCAATATAACCTTAGCTCACACACAGAATGGCAAGGGCACCTTAGAGATCTAAACAGCGTGCACCAAACTGAACTGACAGCAATCCTCTACAGTATGCAAGAGCTCCACCAACTACCAACGGACATAGTCCATATCGTCAGTGACAGCCAATCATCAATCTATGCCATTAAAAATCCCTGCACAAATTCACCAATAGCCCGTCAAATACAAACAATTATCAATTCCAGCCAAAAGAACTTCATTCTTACATGAACGAAAGGTCATAGCTATTGCGCCGGGAATGAAAGAGCGGACTTCCTGGCAAAGCAGGCAGCCCTCGAACAGTCAGGCACTACCATCCACATCCCATAGCCACGCTCCACACTGAAGTTTACTCTAAAAGTGATGGCCAAAGGAGAGTGGCAGAGACAATGGGATCAAGGACCGCAAGGCAGAAGGACGCATTCACTTCTCCCATGTGTCGATACTGAGCGCACTATTTATAATTATTATCTCTCTCAATATATCTCTGGTCATGGACCGTACCCAAATTACTTCTATGAACGAAACTTTTCAGAGACTGAAATATGCGTTTGTGGCAATCCAGGTGATCCAGATCATTATTTATTTCAATGCCCAATAACAGAAGACTATCACATCCGCCATCCCACAGCACCAGGAACAGACTTCAAACGCTTCTTGATAAAGCACCGAAAAATCCACAGTAGTATCAAAAACATAATTGACACACTCCACCGTCACGGCTTGGAACTGTGTGCTCCATAACTGTTTTAAGTCCTTCTTCTTCTCTGGTACGAACGCCAGTTTTCCAATGGGGGTGCCTTTATAGTCATTGCAATAGTTTATCTTAGTGTATCAATGTCAGTACAGATTTAACACCTAGACAATACGACCACAGTTATGCACATTTTTTTAAAAAAATGGCATAACTGGAACTGCTACACTGTCCCAATAACATCATATTAATATCACAATAACTTAGCCAAGATAATACTGTTTAATGTTTTTCCATTCATTTCTTTTTGTTTATTTGTGTACATATATTTATATTTATAATTTCACCATCAACTGTAATGTATGGTATTGTATTTGTAATGCCATTGTCATCAGCAACTGTATCTTCCGTACCACAAGTTCTCTATGCCCTAATGATTAACGTTTCAATTAACACCGATGCCTGGCGTAAGTACACCTTTTGGAGGTGTTCATCTCAAGACGGTTAGTGTGAAGGAGCGACACCAGTTCTGCCAATGGCGATGTGTTGGTGCTTCCCACACTTAGTCCTGTCCTGTCCTGGAATACGCACCCAGCGTGTAGACCACTACACCACGAAGGCACGCAAAGAAGGCGGGAGAAATACCTTATAGATTACGTTATTCAAAATTTGATGGCTCTAGGTATCGTTGTTTTATCACAATGCGAGAAACATACATACGTTTATGAATATTCGTCATTATTTAATTTATTTGAATATAACGCAGAACAATAATATTTGGTGGCAACAATTTAAAAAGTGAACCGACATTTATAGTGCACCAACGCAAAATGCTAAAACGAAATTAATAGCCCTCCTGGGTTAACGTCTTTTGGGCTAAAAATCTTCACTTTTTCAAATATTAAGATCATTCGCTGCATTAAAGGGAAATAATTATGAAACTTATCATTTCATTACATTCAAAATCAGATTGTTTTGTTCTTTTTATGATCAAAGCCTAGTATTTCTCAGTTGTACAGTCTGTTGCAACAGAAAATATTCTATGAATGACAGAATAAAAGTATGTTGGTATTAACATTAAAAAATACAGAAAAAAATCTTAGTTTTTTTTTTTTTTTTTTTTTTTTTTTTTTTTGTATTTTTTGTATTAAAAATGTCTGTTATAATTTTTGTAAATAATGCCTGTAAATATTCTGGCAATTTTAAGATAAGAAGAACATGTTGATATATGACCGAATTCTACTGCTAATCCATTTTAACCAACTGGTGACAATTTTCAGAACGCATTCACCCGCCTGCATTATTTTCTCACTTAAGAATTTGAATCTTCAGACATTGCTTTGAAATGACCAGTTCTAGACTGTGCGATTGAGGCTTTGCATCTAAATTTCTGCAACAGCTTTGCATCCTTCCTGCAGTAGAAGATTGAATTTGCAATGGAACGCATCATCATAGCAACCATAGTCACTGGTAATGGATCAGGTCACAATATCACAGCACGTGTTGACACTCATGTCTTTTCTTAATGTAAAAAATCTAACACTAAAAGGAGAATATATTTCCAGTTCGGAAAAATGAGGTACTATGTCACCAAAATTGAAGATGCTTTCTTGCAGGCGTTTAGACTAAATTTCAAAATGCTTGGATATATTCAGAAGATTGCTGTTTTTGTGTTGTTTGACTTTGAACTTTATTCTTGTTCCACAGAAATCCAAGAATTCACCTCCTGTCATAGACCATATTCCATAAATGCCTGACAAACAACTATATGTTTCTGTTGTGTATTCTGAAACGGTAAACGTAGTTCAAATCGTATAGTAGTAACTAGATTCCATGGAAAAAGACCTGCACTGATCATAGCCCATTTTTTTTTATCTAGATTGAGATTTAGTAGTTTATTTGAAACAATTACATCTTTAAATTATATCTAGAATTTATTGAATAAAAAAAAGAAAATACGAAAGGTTTCAGATTTTAAATTACTTCCAAAGAGGCGTTTTTTTAACATTTTGTCAGTTACCTTTATTTACTCAATATCACGTTCATCGCACTTAAACCATCAAATTCAGTTCAACAGCAATATCGCAAAATAATTTTAAATTGAGCATATTTTTAGAATTTCCGATTCAGAGTCTCGCGCGATGGAGATAAAAATGTTTGTTTCTGTACAAAGTTGCTATTGCTCGCTTTGAAATCCTTGAGTTTGTTAATCATAAATTCATTAAAGTTTTACAAATATGAAATCGATAATAAAATAAATTCCAAATTTGGGCTTCCACATGCCCATATTCGGGTGGAAACGTACAATATTCAAAACTGGATGGCTCTAGGTACCGTTGTTTTATCACAATGCGAGAAATATACATACATTTATGCAGATTTTTCATTATTTAATTTCTTCAAATCTAATGCAGGACCCTAACATTGGTGGCAACAGTTTGAAAAGTGAAACGGACATTTATAGTGATTCATCACAAAATCGCAAAACGAAAACAATAGTCCTTCAGGCACAAAGCCCCTTTGAACTAACAATTTTTAATCATGTGTGTTAATATCAGAGGAAAATTTACATTTTCAAGATATATAAAGTAATATTCTTCTTAACCAACATTTAACAGACATACAGATAAATTTAATTTAGATTAGAGATAAATTTAATTTAGATTTAAATTATATGAATGTATTTATATGATCAACTTTGTTCCTCGAAATTTCAAGTGATGCCTAATATTTCAGAAATAAAATATCCGTTCCAATAAATAGCTCTCTAAGTGAAATTTATGGCACAGGAATAAGATCTCGAACGCTACAAAACGACAACGGCAGGTTAAAATATGACAGGAAGTGCCTGGGGAGTCTGGGATGCCAAAAGAATTTTTTCACGGAAATGGTTAATAGTTGAATGATGAAGTTGCAAAATAAGGTACATCCTAAGGTTTGGTTCGAGTGAAAATGTTCCTGAATTACGTGACACTCAGAGATCAATCATGAAGAGTATTTCAATATTTTAAGCTTGAACTAACTTTCTTTAATTCCATAATAATCAAACCAAAATTAACCACAAAGTTTCCTATTTTCAAACAGAAAACGCAAAATTTAACATTTAATATTTAACATATGTGCAATTTTCAGAGAGAACAGTAATGCTGCACAACAGTGAAAAGTAATATAAA
The DNA here is from genome assembly GCF_044657685.1 of Stegodyphus dumicola. Lineage (NCBI taxonomy): Eukaryota > Metazoa > Arthropoda > Arachnida > Araneae > Eresidae > Stegodyphus > Stegodyphus dumicola. The sequence goes on from NC_140768.1 coordinate 183,719,264, forward strand.
TTGCGATCTGAAACATCACATTGCAGTCTAACACTACAAAGAGTTTATTATTAAACATTTAAAAATTATAAGAATAAAAGGAAATTGCAATCTAATCGTGGCTTGCAGATTTCCGTTGACACAACTAACATAAATTGAAGCGGAGCAGATAAGAGTTGCTTAATATTTTTAAAAACAATTTCCCAGAAATTGAAGATTAGAACATAAAATCTATTTAAAAGACAGATGCCACAAAGGCAAAGACAGATGTCGAGAAGCTTATGGTAATTGCTTGGCAGTTGGAGACTTGTGCTTTTATTTAACAAAGAAAAAGCTTTTTTAATGAAATAATTTGAGTCTTACATGTTGTATTATTTCACTCGATCATTTGCGTACGAAGCTTGAAATCAAAATTTCTCCGCAAGTGGCAACAAATGTTAGATTACCGGAAAATGAATTCTGCTTACTGGAAACTATAAACACCTCGTTGTTGCGTTTAATATTCAAAGAAATATTTAATCAGTTAATATATATATCTGTTTTAACAATCACATTAAGTTAAAAAATATTTAAAATTCCTGTATAAAGCTTTCAATTTTACATGACGTATACTAACACAAACCTTTGAATTATGAATTATATGTATACTAGTGATTGTACTAAAGATATGTTTTACTAAAAGCAACATGAAACCTACTTTATAATATTTGATTTTATACTTGCAAATAGGCAAAATCCTGGTGTTTAGCTTCTAATAATTCAGGAATGCAAGAATATAATAATATATTAAAAAGGATGTTGACTGGCATGTTAGAAATGATGTGATTTATGGGTTTCGTTTTAGGATATGGAACGTAAATCTTTTAACAGATGCTACATTTCTGAAATCTGAAATAAGAAGGCAAAGCAAGAACTCCCTTCAAGAAGAATAAAACACAAATGTTTACGCATTTCAAAAAAAAAAAAAATTGTAAAATTAGAAAACTGTGAGGATTCTTCTGTAGGGATTTCATGATAAAACTATTGTTACGTTATTTTATGACACCAGCTGTTACGTTATTTTCTTCCTTCACGTTCGTACGGGGTTCTAGTGAATTTGGAGTGAATAACGACGACAGCACTTGATGGGAAATCGAAACACATTTTATTGGCTGGTATTAATCAGGACAGCTTCAAAGTCATGTTTTACAGCCGTCAAAGATCTGCTATAAACTCGCTGAAACAATCAGCGACACAGCCTTCAGGTTATCAGACTATAACGGTGGAGACAGCTTCACTGCAAAGCACCAGAGAACAGCTCCCGACTCTGCTCGGTCGTTCTCGGAACTCCACGTAACCTCGAGACTCTCCACGCTACAACTCGCGATGCACTCGACGACACACAGAGCGCAGCTCCCGATTCTTCGGTTCAGTCTTTCCCGGAGCTCAACATACTCTCTCAACGATGCACTAACTGCGATACACTAAAAGACTGTGTCGATGCACTCGACGACCCACTCGGTACTCGCTGCCCGGCTGTCAACTCGATCGACTCCGCACGGAATAAGTCGCGACACAGTAACTCTCCGCGTACCAGCAGGGTTTATATAGCTTTTGGCTTGTGTTCGAGAACATTCTGGGCCAAACCGGTAAAAATTCGTTCCAGAAGGCTCTCCATCCGTCCATGGCACATCGCCATTTTTGTCGCCAAATGGGTGATTTCTCGCGAAATGAGCAACCACGCCTTCCCTTGCCATTTTATGACAACTCTAAACCTGCTTTGCGGGGAAGCTATCTCACCGAGCCGGGACATTTCGTAACACTATGTATACATGTATATTCTTGTAATAATTATGTTTGACTGTAAACAAATCATGAAATTCAATGTAATAATTAGCACATTTAAGCAAAATTTATCGCTCACTACAGTTTCATTGAAGCTTAGTCCAGTTTTATCAAAGCATTGCTGTTCTCGGGATGAACGCAAAGTATTTAAAGTGGAAGTTGTAGTGCTTAAGAGAAAAAGGAGAGGTGGGACTTGAAACTGGTTTTCCCTTTCGCTCCGTCAGAAATGGAATGTAAGCTTCGTTTGAATTCAGTCCATAGCAGCAGAAAGGAACAGTGTAGAATATAGTTAGTCATTTATTAAACTGTACAGTTTTAGAAGCTTCTAAAAAAACCAGTTGAAGAAAGAATTAATGCGACTTACAAGTTTGGCTTACGAAAATTGAAATTATGGAAAAGTCACTTTGCGGAATATTACAGATCCAATGACGCATGACCGCTTTCACAATTAATTTTATGAATGCCTTTTGCATGAAAGCCTGGTATACTTTCTTTCACTGCTGTGAACTTGATTTTCTCGGAAATTTAAAGAAAATTATTTAAAATTCTTTTTAGTAAAGTCAAAAATCATATTGTTTAAAGCGTTTTGAACGTAAAGGGCCGAGTTTAGCAACTAATGGTGTACAAGCAGAAGAACTTAAGGATTCTTAATTTCAAGCCTTGAAGGTGATGAAAAGCTTCTTGACATGGAGACAGAAGGATTGATTATCACGGAAAATAACGACACATTTTAGAATAAAACTGCAAGAGAGAATGTCATTGTCAAATTTGAAATTAGACAAGATTAAAAAACCTTAGTTTGGTGTAGATTTTGAGTAAAGCTCTTCTCTCTCGATTTTGAGGGAGATTATATACAGGTCCCTCTTCTTCAGGAACTAGAAATAATTTGAATGGAAGAGGGACCTTAGGAAGATGATCTGTATCTGATGGATTGAGTTTTACTCAAAATCTACGGTAAGTTAATGTTGTTGTTTTTTTTGCTTTATTTTAAAACGTTTGGTATATTAAATTAATTTGTCAAACCGGCAACAATGATGTGTAAATTAAAATGCGTGATAAACAAAAGCGTGAAAGGCAACAATTTATTATTAATATGGATTAGGAAAGCGAACGTGCAAATGCAAAAACAGGCGATAGAGCAGGGAACACCTCATGTCCAGCATCGGCAAAAATGTGTATTCCATAACAACACCTCACAAGGGCAACAAGAGTACCTCTTTGGGAGTTTATTGATTTTAAGCATAAGATTTTACATAGCTAATAATTTTCACAATGGCAACATTGCTGTATGTGATACATAGTGGCGTATTTGATTTGCTCATAAAATTTTAAAATGTAGCATATATACATACAACACAAAACTAAACATAACATACAATATATGCAAGCATCATATTCTTACATACAACTTAAATATAACATATAACGCAATATAACATTAATTATTGTTGCGTTTTTTTTTCTTCCTTCACTTCCGTACGGGGTTCGTAGATTTGGAGTGAATAAGGGCAATACTACTTGATGGAGTATCGAAACACACTTTATTGGCCAGTTTTGTCAGCACAGCTCCAAAACACGTTTTTACAGTCGTCGATGAAGTACTATAAACACGCTGACACGATCAGCGACATAACCTCCAGGTTATCAGGCTTTCACGGTGGAGACAGCTTCACGGCAAAGCACTAGAATACAGCTCCCGACTCTGCTTGGTCCTTCTCGAAACTCCACGTACTCTCGAGACTCTCCACGCTACAACTCGCGATGCACTCGACGACACACAGAGCACAGCTCCCGACTCTTCGGTTCAGTCGTTCGCGGAGCTCATTACGCTCTCTCGACGATGTACTAACCGCGATACACTATGAGACTCTTTCGGTGCACTCGACGACACACTCGGCACTCACTGCCCGGCTGTCAACTCCATCAACTCCGCAGAGAGCAATCCCTGCGGAGACACCAACTCGATACTAACTAACTCTCCGAGTATCAGCAGGGTTTATATAGCTTTTGGCTAGTGTTCGAGAACATTCTGGGCTAAACGGGTAAGAATTCGTTCCAGAAGGTTCTCCATCCGTCCATGGCATATCGCCAATTTTGTCGCCAAATGAACGATTTTCTGCCTTTATTGCAATTTTATGGCAACCCTAAAGCTGCTTTGCGGGGAAGCTATTGCGTTAATTGCGCCTGGACATTTCGTAACAATATAAACATACAGCATAAAAGTATATATGTACAGAAATATATGAATACAAACCTAAAATACCGCACATTGTTTCTTTGTCATGACGCATAACTGTTAATTCATGATTTAACAGGTTTAAGATTAGTTAATGATTTAACAAATTTAACAAGATTTTAACCGGTTTAGTTATAAGTTCATTAAATTAATCATGTTCAGCTGATATAAGCATTGTCACTGCTGAGACCAAAAAAATGTATTCAATCCCAAATTCAAAAAAATGTATCAAGGATAGCTCCTTGAATATTTTTATTTAGCTTGGCTGACATGTACCTTGCCCCATCACTTTTATTATATTGATGCTTCTACAAAATTTATTGATTGACAAGGTGTTTTTGAATGATTTACCATAATTGGCTTATAAGTTTAGATTATTTGAGTCTGTCTGGCACTGGAAGGTAAAGCGTTCTGGAGAACCTACAATTCTACAGACGCAGATGTTTGTGTCAGAGATACTGAATCTATTGAAGTATGCAGGAAATGGAATTTGACCTGTTATAAATTGCGTTAATTGTGGAAAAGCTATAAGATGTTTAGTTGACCTTTCTGGCATAAAATCAAACATTCTTCTTCCTGATGCACCGTGATTCCATTGATCTTGCTATTTTTGAACTGCATTTTCTAAGAGGGCTTTCTTTTAAGTGTAAAAGAGGAACTGGATAGGTGAGTACAATTGCTTCTATATTACCATGTGCTTCTTTAGCTAGTTTGTCTGCTGTTTCAATTACTTTCTATTCTTTTGTGTGCTTTCGCTCATTTTAGGTTTATATGCTTATGTCTGCTGTTAGAAGTTGCTGAAGGTTAGTGATGACTGGTGAAGCATGCTGGTATCAGAGATGGCCAAAGGTACCGACACGATGTCGGATTGAATTCCGTTTGTTTACATGTTGCATAGTTTCCCGTATTCAAGAGCTTCCGCTTAAAAACCACTACTGTAATATGCCAAATATGCTTTCCATTTTTATATTTGTTTGTGTTCTTTCAGCTTCACAAATGTACATCCGACACCCTCATTTGTTTTTGAGCAGTCCGTGTAAAAATGATGGTGTGTTACTAGCGAGATCGAGTCAACCCATTGCGAGGAGACAACAAATGGTTTATAAAAAACTTCTTAAGAAATTTGCTTTTAGCCTAGCCCATACTTTTTCTTGCTACTAAGTGCTACAATTTCTAATACGTTCACCACCGTAATAGTAAAGCTTCGATGGAGTTAGATTGAACTCTGACAAAATTGCAATCAGTAACAAAAAAAAAAAAAAAAAAAAGTTTACTCGTAATATTTAATAAGCTTAACTTCTTCATTTATTTATTTAACTTCATAAAGTTTCCTTGGAAAATTTTTATTCTGTAGTTAGCCTTCTAACTATTAACAGAATAAGCCTCAACAGCTTTATAACTATTTCAAACAAGAAAATTCGTCTTCACTGCCATAATCCTCATTAACAGCAGGTTCTTACTTAGTAATTTGCCCATAACAGAATCTACTGTATTGTTGGTTTCTGTACAATCTTCTTGAATCAATTGGTGTAAAGAGCTTCCCTCAGAAATTAATGATTTTTAAGCAAACGGCCTAGAATTTGATATTTTTTGTAACAAACTATTTCCAGATATATACTAAAATAAAAATTTTCTGTATCAGTAAGTTTTGAGGAATACGTTAAAATTTTAGATTTTTCCGTATCAGTCAGTCGGATGTTAATAAATTCATATTGTATATCTGTTAGCAAGCTGCTTGGTAATAAAAATGTCCTAGAAGTTTAATGCAATTAGAAAAAAATATACTCAACTGATGCAGGAAAAATTATTACGCATCCTCTTCAAAAGAAATACTAAGGATTGATATTTCTGTATGATAATTTACAATAATATTACTCTGTTTGTATAATATATTATTATTAGGAATCTTAACATTTTTCGCATCTTAAACCTAAAAAGCTGTCAAATCTCCCGGATATCTACTAGTTCGATTTCTTTATACAAGAATAATAAGAAGATGAAGAAAGAAAACAACTTTTATTTAAAAGTTTTTAATTAAAGCAAAATTTCAAATCGGCGTTTAATTAAAAAATAAAAACACAGTTTTAAGTAACAAAAATTGCATTTATTAAAACATTGCGAATGAAATTTAATAAACGATGCACATAATTAAAGTATTGATGCCTGAATTCCATTTTCTTAACATGATTTGACAAAATGTATATGAATAACAGTTGCGGTTTTTTTAAATATTTTTTCTGATTCACTTAAAATCAAAGCACGTTTTCATGTGCGGAGATGTGGAAATTATTCCAGGAGTTATCAAATATAAACGTTAAACATTGAAGGCAAAATTCTTTGAAGAAAGCTTAGAATGTAGCACTCATGGCCGCCAATAGATGATCTAGATCCAGTAATTGCATTATATTTTAATGAACACTTCTTTTTATCATTTATTAAACTAATCATTTCAAAGTCTTGAATTCAAGAATTTGAATAAAACAATTAGCGGTGATTTAGGTTAAGATTCAAATAGAAAAAAAAATAATAATAAAATAAAGCAGGGAGATGAAATTTTCTGAAGATTCCTGTGGTTTGAAAATTCAAGGATCAGAATAGGCATCCCTTATCAACACAGTATTTCAATATCGTAATTTGGATTAGTTCTTTTAATTTATTTTCATGTTTGTAGTGCGTTATGACAAAGATTGTCATGCTTTGTACCAAATTTTTCATCAATTCAAATTGATAAGCATTTTTTTTTTTTTTTTTCAAATCACGGTTTCCGTTCTGTATACTACCTTGAATTATGATAGAATTCCGATGCTATTACAATGATCATGTTAATATGATTTGGAGTTCAAGCTTATTAATTTAAACAATGTGATACGACATGTGGTTTCTAATTTCCAAAGAAATTAATTCACTTTACCATGCATTAACAAACGGATAGTTGAGTTAAATTGCGTGCTATCTTGCAAAATATTTACCCTAGAGTGAGCTCGTTTACATCAATGCTCGCAAGCGAGGAAGAACTTAAGAGAATGATTGAATGTAACAGCGGTGAAGGTCTTCGACAGTGAAAGCCTTTGCGTGATCCATTCCTCAATTCATTCTATAGTTAGTATTCTGTTCTGACGTGACGAGTAAATCTGAATCGAATCTCTTCCAGCTGGGTCGTTCGAGCAATGGAACGGTCTACATCCAGGACGTTGACGTGACCACTGCGGGAACCTACAAGTGCGAGATATCCGCAGATGCCCCTTCCTTCCAGACGGTATCGGCGGAGAAAATGCTCACAGTTACAGGTAAGCGTGGCCACTTTATTCATTCCATATTAAATTGAAGATATTCTAACCATCGGATTTCAGTTAGAATGCTTAGCATTCGAATAAGCGCACGCATTACGTGATGAAGACAAAAGCAGCCAATAAGAATTTTAGTCTTGTTACTTTCTAAAGTAGAATAGATAACTAAAACACATTTCTAGAAATTTAATATAAATAAACATTTTGTTATTTTTGCATGCAAATTAGTCATTTCCTGCTTTTCTGCTAAGCATATGCATTTTGAATTTTCTTGTGTGTTCTATATATTTGCAATGAAAATCCATGAAATTTCTGCATAAGGTATTATTAATTATTATTTATGAGGCTATTAATCTTTTTAACGTTTATAACTGTAAACGTGAAGCATCTAATTCATAAAAAAGTGTTAATTAGTTATTCTACAGATTTCATCTTCTAATTACTGTCTTCATGTTCATACTTTTGAAATATTTACAGCTTTATAATACTTTAGGAAACACAAACTCCAACGATACACAGGGGCAAACTACATCTCTACACAAACATCCGCAAACATTCAAAACCTACCAACACAACACAACACAAAATTCTTATAGCGACATCAGACACTATACAATTTATTGATTCATTAAGATCATTTCAAACTCGCAGAAAGGAATGGCATAGAAATCCGTATCAATGCATAAACAGAGATACGTAAATTTTAATAAGTTCTCTTTCACAACTATTAATACCACGGATGCCTGGTTCAGGTCTGTGAACTGGTGTAGAGAAAACGGGTAATAATCTCCCCAAGCTTTCTGTCTGTACCAATCGTTAAGAAGATTATTACCTGCAGTAATGTTGAAGACACAATGCCGTCCATTAAGCGAGGATTTGGTAGAAACTAGCCCTAGATGTGGAATATCTTATTACTTCGAAATCGTTATACAAACGGTTTGTGACTTCCGTCATACCAGCATCGATCTACAGAATTTTGCTGATAGGAAACGTTACGCAGCTTTAGTAAATGTAATCTCAATTTTATCTGAATTTGAGGTAATTTATAAATATATCCAGGTGGATAGGCAGTTGTACAATGGTATTTATGTTCAGCAATTCTGCTTTGGTAAATGGTACTTTCGAAGAATGTCATCACGGAATCGAGGATTTTTAATTTATTGTTAAAGATAACTGGTGTTCAAAGCTACTTTAAATGCGACTTAAAATGATCTTTGTTATTTTATTGTAAATACATTGTACTCCAAAGTTAGCTAAACTGAAAAAATACGTTTCAGGAAATTTTTAATTTGAGGACAGAATAAATACAGAAATTCATGAAAATATGGGACGTGTTTTCAAACCAATTTTATTAATTGTATTTACCTTCAAGTTAGATGCCCTTTTCTCTGTACATGAGAAATAAGTTCATGATATTGAATTTCATAGGAATACCTTGTAGAGTACCTCACTTTGGAATTCTAAGTTAATGTTGGAAGTGAGGAATCTAAGAACTGTTAAGCGAATAATCGCTTGCGTGAGGTGACAAGAAACAACAAGATAGAAGGGTAACTAACCCTTTATTATTCTAATAAGATTTAACAAACTCCGCCTGGGAGTGTACAAGCAAAGCCCGCACTTGGACTTGAACTAAAAAGACTAAGAATTAAACTAAAACTAAGATTAACTAAAGAAGTATAGCCGATGCTATCAAGGTTCAATTTGAGTTGGCCCCTTAACTTATTTGACTACGAAGCTTAGCAAGGGCCTGAGTACGGCCGAGCGTAATAACAGCTTTGAGAGAGAGAGTGGCCAAAAAGGCAGACGTGCGTAAATCAGAAACTCTGACTCTCTCCGACTCAGTAATTAACTTCGTGGTTTAAATACCGCTCCTTCTCATTAAATATTCAGCAAATTCCAAAAGTACGTTCTGGCCGAAAGTAGTAAGTTGAAGTTAAGAATTTGACAGGAAAGAAACTTAAAATTTAACTGTTAATAAAATTAACATAATCCTTACAACCTTACAAAGGAGTTAAAATAACATGCCTAGTAAGGATTATTGATGATATTAAGGCAACAAGAATCAGCCTAAATGGGGCCAGTAGCTTTTGCTTCTTTCTTTAATAAAACCCTCGAACTTTCTGGTCTATTATTATCGCATGAACACAAGCTTTACCGTTTTCACTGTTGCAGTTGAATAGAACGTTCGATAATCAAATCGATATGCAAAATTAAGCTGATTCTTTTTACCTTATTATCTTCAATAACCTAGCAAAAAACTTAGCAGTACAGGACTAGTAATACCAGTTCGAGGTGAAACTTCATGAGAGTTCTTGGTTCATCTGTTAATGTTGCCAACAAAGTACCCAAATCTTCTGTAAATAGAGAGTTACTGATCTGTCAGATCAGACAAGATCGTTCAAAGAATTACTCATCTCAAATTTCTTATCTTTTACAATCTTGCAATTTTTATCTGATCTGTTTACACTCGTCATGTATTTAAAATAACATCGCGAAGCCCAGAACAAGTGCCTCAAGTGGAAAAGAACAAAGCTTGAAGTGTTTTTTTGCTTGCTAGGTAATAACGTTTTTCTGAAAGGGTTTTATCACATAATGATAGCATTATTAATACCATAATCACCAAGATAATTAATCACTAATTATTAGTGATTAATCATAACAACCAATAATTGATCACACAATCACAGCATGATAATCTAAATTGAAAGAGAGACACACCTAATGTAAAATTTAAAATCAGGCATAAAAATAATTTTAGACTGCCTTGATTTTCATTAAATATCCATCAATTTCAAGACCTACCAAACACATAACCATCTTCTCTAGGACAATTTCTTTTCCAAAGATGGGTAGGGATTATATATAATCATATTTTCCTGAAAAGTCAATGGGCGAAATAAAATGAAATTTAAAATGACTCCAGCTGGGAAGCAAAACAATAATTAAAAGTTAAAAAACTAGATATGATATTTGAAACATCGGGTAGAAATAATAATCAATATCATTAATTAAGGAAGATAAATTTTTGTTAATATTTAAGAATTTCAACAAATGTTTGCTCTTTACGAAAATGAACCTATCATAAAAGTTATATTATAAAATATTGAGTTAAACTTTAAAATCAGGAATTATTTCGTAGTAGATTGACAATGAACGACCAAACCGAAGAAATAAATTGCGGTAACTTTGATGGATTAAATTTAAAATAATGATTGAGATACTGATAAGCGATTAAAAGTTTATTAATTTCTTATCTATATATGACTATTTTAGTAATATATAATTTAATTAATAAAGTGAAGTTTTGAGGCCTTTTAATTTGACTTATATATATTCAGTCATAATATCAAAGTATGTTGGATATTCTCCGTGGAATTAAAACCTGATATAGATCCCTTAAAAGCCGCTAGATCAATATAGTGGTTTGCACCTCTGATTGTTCTATTGTTGGGCTCAAATTCGAATGGAAGTTTGCAAGTGTACATGTCTGTGTGGTATAGGAGCACTTAAAATACAAGCGAAACGAAACTGTTGAGTGATTTGGTGGTAGGGAAAGAGAAATTTCTCAAATCCGTCTCCATCATAATTATAACGAACTACTCTTTTTTCATGGATGCAAAGTGGATCGCCCACTGAGGTGCACCTTAAGCAACGTTCTGACGGCTAACTGAGCGATGGATAATGGCCATTCCCTCGATCGCATATTAAGAATGCATGAAATTTCAAGTGTTTGGCCATTTGAAATGACTTGAATAAGTTTAAAATGTTTTTGTTAACGTGAAGGAAAATAACCGTATTTTATAAGATACTCTGTAAATAACCATTCTTAGCATCAATATAGCAAAAATACAATGCAACTTAGGATAAAGAATAACTTAAGCAATGAATTTCCGAAAAAACGTTTAAGCAAATGCGAGAATTTACAGAGCTGATGAGTTTTCCATAGTTAATCCTACCATTTGTTTATAGTAACTCTTTTGAAAAATGCAGTCTCTATAACATGAACAACATTAAGAAAGATTAATTTTCCTGTCTCAGTAACATAGTAATTTAATCCTCTAAATTATAGCCTGCTTCAGATTCTTCAACGCTTCTATAACTGGTGCAATGTTAAATTTCAAAAACGCCTATAATTTGGTTTTTAAGTTTATATGTTCAAAAATGAATCATTGAATTCTTGGTATGAGAAATGCTTTTGAGTTTGTTGAATAAATTTAAATGAATATTTTACTACTAAAACACTATAAAGAAATAATAGGAAAAATATGACGTTTAAGGACTTGGTTAATATATGTAGTTCCTAAGTTATGTAAAGGATTAAAAAAAAAGGTTAAACAGTCTCTATTAAGAGATATTCTGTAGCCACCACCTTCCAGAACTGTATAGCGAGTGGCGAACACAGGCAATAAAACATGATATCCACATATTGTTGTTAAAGAAAATTCCTTCTAGGAGCGTTAAGATGCGTATAGAAATACGAAGGTAAAAGGCTAAATGGAAACATATTCCACGGTAAATGGAGAACTGCACGATTTTGTGAACAAAATATACCGACTTTAGGGGATTCATTATGTAGAGACATTTGGATTTTTTTTAACTTGGAGAAAGGAAAAATAAGCAATGTCCTCGCCTGGACTCGAGCCTTGTACCTCTCTCGCGCCTAGTGTGGTGGCCATTACACCACAAAGGCATGCTAAGAAAGCGGGAGAAATACCTTACATACACCCCTTTTTAAGGGAGACTGGAGATTAGGGGACCCAGTCGTCAAATCCTGGTGATGGAGATTCATCATCCACCACCTTTTTAAAGTTCGGGCGCCACTGCACAATCATTCATAATTTTTCGATGTGAGGAAACGGAGGAACTCTACAAAGCACTCGCCGGGACTCGAACCCTGGACCTCTCGAATAAGCGCCGAGTGTGCTAACGGTTACACCACGAAGGCATGCTAAGAAAGCGGGAGAAATACCATATAATTGTAAAGCTATGAAGATTTTCGAAGCGAAAGTAATGTCACTTTCAGTCATAGTTTAAGAATGTCAGCAGAGACGTGACGAACGCTAAGCGGCAAAAGAAAGCCGTTAGCATCAAATACCACAATGTGCTGCAACTGAATGAAATGATTCATAATTCGAGAATGAATTTTAGGAATTGCAGAGGAGCTGACATCTGAGTAGACAATACTTTTCCAGCAATGAGCTTGCGAACAGCTGTTCTGTAATCACTTATGATTATGTGCAAATTTCTTTTGATAAGCAATCCAGCGTTTAATTGGATGTTCCAACAAATTTTACAAGAGATGGATGATGCATTTTTGTTATATTGTAATTATATCTCTCAACAATATATTCTTGACTTTGTGAAGACATTAGGATATTTGGAAGCAGAACATGTGAAAAATGAGTAATGCCCTCACCGGGACTCGATTTACGGACCTCTCGAATACTCGCATCATCCACCACCATGTTTTAGTTCGGGCGCCATTGTATATATTAGATTCTTTGGAAGCAAGAGATGTGAAAAATGAACAATGCCCTCGTTGGGACTCGGACCACAGACCTCTTGAATACGCGCTGAGCGTGCTGACCACTACTCCACGAAGGCATGCTAAGAATGAGGAAGGAATACCTTATAACCTTACTCCATTGTATAAAATGGCTCAAAATGAAATTCCAATTCTGTAAACTGTGGTAAATATAAGAGCCGAGGCAGTGCGTGAAAAGGATACATTAAGATTAATTTTAAACTGGCATGCTTCTTTTTTATCTAATAATTTAGATAAATTGTATATTCAAGATTTAAGTCAAATTTTTATTAATTCATGAATACCTAGATGTCCGTCCTTAATCCGTTCCAGATCTTTGGACTTATACCTCATGGACCCACATCAAACGTGCTTTTTCAGTAACAAATGAAGGAAAATAATGAATCAGTTACTAGGAAAAAAGTACTATTTTATTATTAGCCCGGATGGCCTATTAATTTCGTTTTGACATTTTGCGTCGATACACTTTACAAAGTGTTGCCACCAAATATTACAGCCCTGCAAAATATTTAAAGAAATTAAATAATGAATAATCTACATAAATGCATGTATGTTTCTCGCATTGTGATAAAACAATGGTATCTAGAGCCATCCCATTTTGAATAACGTAAACTTCTAGTGAATATAGGCATCTGGAAGCCCTAATTTGGAATATGAAATTTCTTTTATTACCTATTTCATAATTTGTCAGACATTAAATAACTTTTGATTAAGAAACTCAACGATTTCAAATCGAGAAATGGCAACACTGTACGAGTGTGGAAAAAACATTCTTATCACCACGCGCGAGACGGGTATCGTAAATTCTAAAGGATATGCTCATTTTAAAACAATTTCGTGATAATGCTGTTGCGTTTTAAGGGCGAAGAGCATAGTATTTAATAAATAAAGGTAACACACAAAACCTTAAAAATGTCCCTTTGGGCGTAATGTAAACTGTAATGTAAACTAATGTAATCTGAAAGCCTTCAGATTTTTTTATTGCATTATTAAATAAAAATGGGGTTGTTGAAATGCATACTGTATATAAATGCAACTTTGTACGATTTATTTCTCTTTTCTGTCTCTTTGCTTCTGTAGAGTCCATACTTGAGACCCTTTGAGGATTACCAAGTCTGATCTTTACTAAAAATCTGCAACACTAGCCGAATCTTTGTTTTTCACAATCGTATATATCGTTCTAGGCATGTGGGATGCAGCTGCGACGTCCCGGATATGCGTGACATCTTCAAATTTTTCAGCAGTCTCTTTTTTCATTTCCATGGTAATCCTCATTATTTACTTCGTTGCTTAACTGTTGTTATTAATTAGCGACTGTTAACAAATTTACAGAACATTTAAGCAAGAAACATAAAATCACGTGAAAATTCATACTATTTACCGAATATTAATAATAGGAGTGGTAGCATTGTCCTGAAAGAGATCAATAGGGGTCGTAGCTCAACGAACTCGAGTAGTACTCCAAACAAATATTATATAGTAGGGTCATATATCATATATCAAATAACATAGAGTGAATCTAAGACAAAAATCCTGACGCCAACATTATAATAATTTTACAATTACGACATATTCTTACACAATGTACCTGAGAATAGATAAAGCTAAGACAAGACAGACAAAGGAAAAAAACGAAAACGTTTCGACGCATTCTTTTTATAATATAAACGTTAATTTTCCTTGCTTTGCACGTGACACTGTCATTTTGTCTGTTACTTATTTAAAATTTTCCCATTGTTCTATGTCTTAAAATTAGAAATTAATGACCTAAAACTGCAATAGTATATTACAGTACAAGTGAAAAAATTGACAGTTTCACTTACGCGTGTGTCGGATTTGCGGAATACTTATAAGGTCCCACAACATTTTTGTAAATATTATACTGTCTTGCGGGTCGCGAAAAAATTTCAGTGACAAAAAGGGATCGCGACTGAAAAAAAGTTTAAGAAACTCTGTTATATAGCAAACAAATGTTTTGCTCCCAATCAACTTGGACTTATTCTAAAGCGAAGTACCTCTGCATCTTTTAGCATTTATCATCGTAAATCAAGTGCAGAATGCGGTGTTTATCGTCCATAATAGTTCATTAAACTTTAAAAAAAAATGCGTTAGATATTATTTTTCACTTTATATATCTTTTGAAATTTAATAAATATGTATATACATAAACGTGCACAGGCGGAATCCACATATACCTCTGCTTGTTTCATTTACTAAACATAATCTCAACTACATAATTTGTTATTGAGAATTTTAACTTCATATTACGCATTTGTTAATGAGAAATTTACCTGCTACCCTTATTCGAAATATTCACTAGCGTATTACTAAAGAGATTCATAATGTCTCGAATAAACCTGGCAGGTAAAATTCTCATTAACAAATGAGAACTGCCTGTGCTATGTGTGAAATGTCATATTCCTCTAAAACCATTTTACAGCGGTAGCTATCCGGTTACAGGAAATTATTGTACAATTATTACTCTGCACACTATCTCCCATTAACAAACAATCCTTATATTAGAACGGGCTTGCTCTCATTTTCCTCATTTCCATATATAATCTCATGTGTCATGCTCTATACTTCGGTCGCGATTATTCTATATTTAATAAATAACGTATCTAGAGTAAAGTTAAAAATTATTATTTGTCATAATTGGCTTAACAGCCAATCTGTGTCCGAATGATTTGTTCTGTAATGAACGGTACATCTAACAAGTAACCGTATACTCAGACCGCTGGACTAGAATTGTAGTTTATAGACACATTATATCGTAAGTAAATATATGGGCTTCATAAGCCAATCACAGTTGCATAACGATCTTGCTTTTTTCTTTTATATAAGTAAATAATGTTATTTGATTGGTGCAAAGCAAAGCGCGGCGTGAGTTACTTGTTACTATATTGAATGGTTGAATAAATCCATTTTGCTAGTCTTCTGACATAAAGTCCAAAAGATTCTATTTTTGAACTGCGTTTAGTTTAATCCATCTAGTCCAGCGTAATGTCTGTATTAACTCCATTTCTCCCAGTCCCAAACAACATCTTAGCTGTCGTCTACTGAATTAAGTTCAGAGAAAATGGAAATTTAAGGAATGAAATGAAGAAGAAAATTTAAGGATTTATGTTCATTGATCAAGCAATAGAAACAATAATACAAGTGAAGAACAGCAAGAATGATACTTCTGGGGAAAATTTCAAACTTGTTTGAAGGTGGCTAGATTCTGTTGTTTTCGTGGATGTACAATCCCATGGTAAAAAAACAAAAAGGAAAGAGGAAGAAAAAGAAAGAGTTGATATAACCATTAAGGATAAGAGAAATGAGGTATTTGCAGCATCAAAATACTTATAATTGGACCATATTTTGGTTTAATTGTAGTTTCCGATATGTTGAAATTATTACGAATCTTAAATAATAGTATATTTCAGAGAAACACTGAAAAGTCATAAATTCTTTATAATACTCGGTTTTCATTAAAATTACGATGCTATTTATTTTATTGTAATTTGCATATTCTCTGTCATTATTTCGCTCCTTGGTTAGTTGTGTAATTGATTAAGAGAGAGAATTTCGATGGTACCTATCTACAGGAATATTTGCCTTCGTAGAGGACTTTCCTAGGCAAAACTGGTTAATTGATTAACACAGAACCGAAGGGTATCTACCTAAGGAAAGAATGCCTGCGTTCGTATAAGACTTTTCCTAGGCAAACACAGCTAGTTGGATAATTAAATTGAACTTGAGGTATAATTAACTAAATGACGGATGCCTTCGTAATGGATTTCTGAGAAAAACAACTCATATAAACATAGCTAATCCGAAAAAGCCACATAAATATCATGGAGTTACACCATTTGTCAATATTTGCAACTGAGTCGAACTAAAAGTTTTGAGTAATACGAGTATTATCTGCTTCTGGTGGGCTTTGATTCTCCTTCAGATGGTATGTTTCCTTAAAAAAATAAAAGACCCGGAATACAAATAAATAGTTCCAATACCGATTGTCACTCTTTCATTGATAATTATATAGTTTTATATGCATTTCATGGACTATGATTCTTCTCCTCCTAAATATTCTTTCCTAAAGTCTTCTTCCTTAGACATATACCGTCTGAATGTTATGCCATTATTTCTTAAATCAGTACTGTCGTCTTAATATGTTTCATATTTTGAACCTTGACGCAAGGAAACGTTGAGCGTACTCTTCGTACATTTCTATCAGTATATTTCATGTTACCAAAATTAGTTTCACATCTTATAGAATGCAGATTCAAAATTCTTATTTAATACTTACGTTATTCATCAAATTTTCCTCTTTTTGTAGAGTTTATAGTTGAAAAGAGGAAAATTAAAAAAATAATATTGGATTATTTAATTTAAAACGTTATTAGGTGATTGTTATAGAAAATAAAGTCTTAGAGTCATTATGGTTTTTTGAAGCAGGATAGCTGAAAAACGTGCAATGTCCTCGCCGGGTCCCGAACCTGTATCTCTCGAATACGTTTCGAGTGTGCTACCGTTAAACTATGAAAGCATGCTGAAAGGACGAAGAAACTACCTTATGAAATCATTCTAGTAAGTTAACGGAGATTAATCCTTCAGCTTTAATATGTGAGTGCTTAAATCTTGGAAGCTTTGTTCAGGCTCTTTAGTACTCCTTCAGATGATACAATAACAAACAGTGTATTAATATCTCAATAGTCAAAGTTTAGACTTTCTGTAAAAGTTAGAACAGCATCTTGCATTACCGTTATCTAAATAAAACTTTAAAAAAATTACTTTCACACTAAAATATAAACGTTTAAGATACAAAACGTATTTGATTAAATATCATATTGATATTTTTCCTTACCATTGGTTTATAAGTTTTATTTTACAAGCGTATCATACTTTTTTAATATCATGATAAACGAATTCTTTGTAAGATGAAACAAATGGAAGTGGGCAAACGGGAGAAAATAAAATTATTCTCTGCTTAATCATTCCTGACTGGTCCACATAATATTAAATTTAAAACCACTTCCTCTATATGAAAATCTTAAAAGTTTTAAAATGAATTACTTAGTGAAAGAGTTTCATACATGCTTTTTCGATAATAGAAAACTGATAGTTTTATTTCAGATAAAACCTTTTTTGATGTTCTGGTTCTCTTAAAATCCCTTTATGTTTTTGGAAATAATCTAGGTTTATCAATATAAATAAAGTGTCTATCTCGATCAATATTCTGTGCGCTCGTAGGGTACCACTTAAAATCTATTTGAAAAAAATTACGAATAACTGCAGAAGATTTAATTCTTTTGTTCCCGATATAAAATTTGTAATTTGTTTAAATAAAAATTGTAGGGTTTTCAATCAGCTGAGTTAAATTCTTTTTTTTTATAGTCCCTGAAGGACTATTGTTTTCGTTTTGCGATTTTGCGTTGGTTCACTATAAGTGTTCGTTTCACTTTTCCAAATTGTTGCCACCAAATGTTAGAGCCTGTCTTATATGTGAAGAAAATTAAATAATGAAAAATCTGCATAAATGTATGCATATTTCTCGCATTGTGATAAAACAACGGTACCTAGAGCCATCGAATTTTTAATGACGTAATCCTCCTACGAATATATGTGGAAGCTCAAATTTGAAATTTGGAATTTGTTTCATGATCGATTTCATATTTTGTAAAACTTTAATGAATTTTTGATTAACAAACTCAAGGATTTCTAAGCGAGCAATGGCAACGTTGTACAGATAAAGCATTTTTATCTCCAGCGCGCGAGACTGTGTATCTGAAATTCTAAAGATGCGCTCATTTTTAAATTATTTTGCTATATTGCTATTGAATTGAAATTTATGGTTTAAGGACGAAGAACGTGATACTCAATAAATAAAGGTAACGCAGAAAATGTTAAAAAAAAAACGCCCCTTTGGACGTAATTTAAAATCTAAAATCATTCAGATTTTTTTATTATTTTTATATATACTATCATCTTTTCTTTTTTCAAGGATTTTACTGTTTTTACTAAGGTAAACATGGACGTTTCCTTACATTTTTTAACTAAAATTGAACAATTTATAGGAAAATATTACTTACTTTTAGGAAGTGTAGCTAACCAATATTACGTTTAACTATCTTTTCATACCTTAAATTTTTAATACTTATGTTACATGCAGAAATATATTCTCTTGAAAAATAATAAAATAAAGTATGGAATAAAAATACTTAAAACGGCGTAGAAAATACAAACGCCTGCGTAAGATATAAAGTTTAAATTACAGTCTGTCTATCATAAGAAAAGTCTCGCCAGTTAGTCTGCAGTTCTCTGTTGCCGTAGAAACAAGCCTTGACCCATTTTCCGTAGGGGTGTCTTGAAGACTAATGATAAACTTTTTTTCCCACAGCCAATAGTTGCCAAAAACAAAATAACAAAAAAAACAACCCTTGGTTCTTCCCTATTTGAAATATACTAGCCCTGTTGCTATAACGACCGCCACCCACCAGACACTGTGGTGGGAACTGTTCTTCTCGTAGGCGGGCAGTACAACGCTTTAGAAGGGAGAGGCGAGCTTTTGTTTATGTTTCAAAAAGCAGCTTTATTTTTTAAATTAAAAAAAATTCCTAAGAACAAGAAAAAAAAAATACACTCCGTCTCTTGGAAGGTATAAGGAAAGCTATTGTTGATATTTGAATATTTTCCTTGAAAAACTCCTACATGTCTGTTTGCCGATTTCTGCGGTAAAATTCTTTTTTTATCATATGCATACAACTTCTTCCATTTTTTATCCATATATATATATATATATATATATTGCATACAACACAAATATGTGGGAGCCGCATGGAAAAGGTTAAGTAATTATTGTTTAAGAAAGCGCAGAAAAATTTCAAAGAAATTTAACTAAAAATCAGATAAATGCCCAGACTGCCGGTTGTGTAAAGTTTTGTGATCTTTCTGTAGCTGCTTTTTCCGTTTGCTTCTGGGTTCAGATAGCAGCTAAAAAGCAAATAAAATCTGACAGCATTTATGTTTTAATTAAATTATTCCATTTATCTTGATGCTAGGTTTGTGGCAATATAAATTAGCTAACCAGTCCTTTCACAGAGGCCCCAATAACGATGAAAATGGTTTTTAGAGCAGAACATTTTAACAGAGTTACGATCACCAGGTTGTAACATGCTTTGTGACTTCTAAAGTAAATAATCTTTTGCAACAGCATTCTTCTTTTATTTGGAAATGTTACGTAATAATATATTAACATCTATACATTCATATAATAACTTAACTTTACGCATACATAGTAGCCATAACTTCATTTTCATAACTTTCTTTTATTTCCATGCACTGCAATTTTCAAGCTTCAAAATTATACAAGAAAATAAATCTTCTGATTTTCATTTAGCATATTTCGAGCTGTGTTTCTTAAATTCTTATTGAAACTACTGTTTTTTTCTTCATCCTTTCTTTCACTCATCATTATACAGTTTATCAGTAATTGAAAATGCTGTATAAAATATGAGATATGACTCATTTGAAACGGTCCTTAGAAATTACATTTTCTTAAATAATAATAACAGATACGTATTTCCTTTTTCAAACTAATGAAATTTTGAAACATTTACAACCTGCAAATTTCAGGAAACATCTCAAATAATACCTCAAATAAATTGGTTTTTTGCTTGGTTTATTTATTTGAATATGGCAGAGCAGTCGAGAGTTACCCGCCTAAGTGAACGGATGCCTCGGAGAAGAACTTTCTAAGGGAAACTGTCACGTGTACATGTTACACATGAGGAAAACAACGAAACCGCCCAAGCAGCCAGTTCATTCGTCAGGATTCGAACGGAACTACCAGTGTTCAACTACTTCACTACTCGATTGCTAGTGGAGAATACTTCAAAGAAGAAATGCCCTTATATTTTTTTTAATTAATTTAAAGAAATTAACCTGAACATGAAAAAGATGCAAACATTTCCTTTCTTGAATAAAAATTAAACATACTGCTGCCAAGTCATAAATTTAGATTTTTGGAATTAAATCAAAATAAAAATAAGTTCAAAAAGAATTCCAATTTCCATAGCTCTTTTTGTTTCTCTTCTTCTTGCGAGCCGTGGGATAGGTTTGTTCTGTTAGAAACAAACCTATCCCACGGCTCGCAAGAAGTCAACTGCCTTATCCCATAACAATCAGCTTTGCAGCTTTGTCAAAAATGAGATATAAAATGAGAAAAGTTAATAATTCTAAAATCTTGACCCCTTAAGGAGAATATAAGACAAGGATATTTTTTCAAGTTTCACACCAGATGTTCTTGACAAAGTGTAAGCCCAAACTAAATATAGCTATGATCTACCTTTCCTCTATTAACGGTACATATTGTTACGAAATGTCAAGGCGCGGTGAGATGGCATCCCCGCAAAGCAATTTTAGGGTTGCCATAAAAAGGCAAATGAAGGTGGGGTTGCCACATTTGGCGAGAAATCGCCCGTTTGGCGACATTTGGCGACAAAATGGGCGATATGCCATGGACTGATGGAGAACCTTCTGGAACGAATTCTTACCGGTTTAGCCCAGAATGTTCTCGAACACAAGCCGAAAGCTATATAAACTCTGCTGGTCCGCAGTCAGTGTGTGTGCCTCGTTTAGCGAGCTGATAGTCATTGAGCTAGTGTCTTGAAGTCTAGCGCCGAGTTGGTCATTGAGTGCATCGAGAGAGTCTTTTAGTGCATCGCGAATTAGTGCACCGTCGAGTTTTGTCTTAAACTGTGCTGAGTCGAGAGCTATACTCTTATGTATCGTCGATTGCATCGCGTGGAGAGTACGTTGAGTTCCGAGAACAACTGAACCAATGAGTTGGAAGCTGTACTCGGTTGCTTTGCAGTGAAGCTGTCTCCACCGTGATAGCCTGATAACCTGAAGGCTGTGTCGCTGATCGTGTCAGCGTGTTTATAGTAGTTCATCGACGACTGTAAAACGTGTTTTGGAGCTGTCCTGACAATACTGGCTAATAAAGTGTGTTTCGATACTTTATCAAGTAGTGTCGTCATTATTCAATCCAAATCCATACGATCCATCCCCGTACGAATGTGAAGGAAAAGAAAATAGCGTAACAACTGGTGTCAGAAAAAAGAAAAACGCAACAATATATTGAAACTTGTGATTTTTGCGTGATTCTTTCGACTGATTGAAGGAAATGAAAGCACGTTCAATATATTTCGCACAATATGCTTCACACAGACCACACAGAATCCCACCGTCATTCTCAGAAACCCTGTATTACAGGAAAAAGAAATATGATGTGCAAGGTCGATTGATAACAGTATCTATTTATCTGCGGACATAAAAATAATAAACATCTCGAAGAGATTTTTACTCTGAAGTATTTCAAAAATGATGTAATCATTTATGGAAATAGTCTCAGCATCTTGGAATAGTCATCAGGAAATAGTCTCAGCATCTTGGATGCGTTTTTCATAAAAAAATAATTTTTTATACATTTCTCTCGGTGTAAAGAATTCCAGTTAAGCGTTCACTTTGCTTTAATTAGACAGAATTTTTTCTGTATCTCTTACAAAAACACTTTGGGAACGTATTATATTTTTTGTGCCTTTTACTGTTTTAAATACCAAATACATTTAGAGCGAAGCTAAAAAATAGAAACTCCTAATTTCAGTGACTAAATATTATTTTTCTATAAAATAACTTGAGTAATTAAATGTGTATCTGTCCCCTTTATTGTTGACGAGGATGTTGTCCCTCCGAAATTTTGCATGTAGAAAGGTGGAATCTTTTCTTTAAAACTAATTAAACCATAATGAATATTTAATTTGCTAGAGTACGAGTAATTTATTTCCCACGCAATTTGTTTTCCTAATAGAACTTTTCTCAATCGCAGTTATAATAAAATCATGAACGTTATTTTATAAAACTTTAGAACTAGAAGTGCATCTGTAAAATGAGTTATTAAAAAAATAAACGTTCATCTACCGTTCCTGAAGATTTTGTATAACTAAAATGCGCTTATTTCAGGATATTTTACATCACATTTTCATACAAGCGAACAACGTAAGCTAAGTTAAAAAAATTGGATATAATATGTACACTGCACAAAAAAATGGGGACAGTTCTATATCTCCTGTTCTATTCGGCCAACTGGCGAAATTCAACTTGCGTTTTTCATGTCTCGAAAGCGCGAATTAGGATATGTATTATATTTATATACAGCACTGTTCTAACGTAGGTATTTTGACACAAAATCGGACTTTTTCTGAAATGACATGCAAATCTTTTTCCGTATTTTAATTCTACGTTTCAAATTATGGCAAACTGCCAAGTTTTGTAAAATTCGCACGAGTAGTTTTAAAAAATTATCCCTCAAAATATTAGCTCCTCAACGTTAATTGAATTTAATATATATTTATTAATATCTCTTTTTTTTTATTAAACTTACTTGATTCCTTCTTCCAGAATTCGAAATTTAGGCTTAGTCCAAATATATTCCGCCTATTTTGTATGATTTATTTTTAACTTTTATACTTTTCATAAATTTTTCGAAACTTTTTTTTTTTTTTTTTTTTTTTTTTTTTTTTTTTTTTTTTTATATTACAAGCTATAAAATTTATAACATCGTCTTAAAGAAGATGTAATTCTAAGCACACCAGCAAAAAATTAGAGTTTTTATTTAAAACTTTCTAAGCTATACATGTAAGGTAAGTTTGAAATTTGGCATCCTTTTTTGAGCGATAATAACGCTAAATGTGGTTCATGCATTTTGTTAAAATTATTTGAAAGTATGAACGATGACATTTTTCCGGGCGTATGAAACGAAAATAAGGAAAGGAAAATAGGTTGCTACAAATTAAAAATTTTGCCAAGTAAATTAGTCTTAGTTTAAACTGAAAAAAAAAATTTACGACAAGATAAAGTTTTGAATTTCTCAGTAAATTTCGCACCAAATGTTACAAAATTTTATATTTAGGCATAATTTGAGTCCTTGAATCGAAATATGGAAAAAAGCATTCATGTCTACGACGTTGCTTTATTCTTACAGATAGATAGTCCTATCATGCCGCTTTTGGTTAAGAGCAAATTTGCGCGTTTAATATCTCTGCCTTGCCTTTGGCTAATTAAGACTTTAATTTAGTTTAAATTAAAATTTCTTTAGATTATTAGCCATAATCGCTGGCTGGTTTTAAGCACCAGGAGTGTCTTTTGTTTAACTTATTTGAGTTCTTAATAAAAGGGTCTTTTACGTTTAGTACATTTCTCTTGCTTATCCATACATAGCGTTAAGTTGCTTAGTTGGAGTCTATAGTTAGTGCATGTTACCAAAACACATGAAATTCTACAACGTGATGAAACTGCAGTTTTCCCCCCAGATAAGAAACGGAAAGTTACCAAAAAGGCTGATGGTTTCTTATACTTTTTTTGCTTTCTTCGCGAATATGTTGCCCTGATATTCCAATATTCCGCTTTGCTAACTGTCATAGTCCTTGTTTTTGCACTCTCGGTACCAAACCTTCAGAGGGTCAAATGATACAACATTACTACCTAAAGCTGTACGTGGGATTTGGTGACATTCTATAGCTGACCTTCTGCAACAGAACTGGAAGTAAATGATGGTTCTAATCTGGTAGCGTGATAGTTCCATTTCAGACACCTTGTACTTAAATGATAACGATATTTTTTTTCCCAAATTTCACAAGAAATGTTCTAAAGCAAGTCTCTTTGTCTCAAATACAGCAGATTATTCGACAAAATATGATTAAACATGCCAACGCGAAATGTTTGCGCAGACGATATTTGCAGTGACGGGAAACTTTCGTTATAACCCGATAATTTAGCAAGCTGTCAAATGGAGATCATCAATTCTCAAATATTCTTATACTACTGAAGTTTTTGCACCAATCTTTCATAAATCTATTTTGTTCCATTAGATAGTTGTCAAATAGTTATTTTTGATATTTTAATTTCTCTAATTTTTAGATCGTAGAATTGAAAAGAAGTCAGGCGAATTCAGAAAACTTATGTTTATAAAAAATTATATCATTTTTGGCAAATGAAATACATTTTAATAACACTTCCTATACATCAGCTTCGAAATACGTCCAAATTAGCTTACGTCCTGTTTCGAAGAGAAAATTTTTGTTTGGTATACGACATTTGTTTGAAATATGACTCAAGTTTGAGGAGTCAAGACTGAGTGCGCTACACTTGTTTTTGTTACAATACGCGTCAGTACACCTGCTGCGTACTACTCAGTAAACAACCCGCTCTATAACACTGAATTTTCAAATTATTTTCTTTTTCGAGTAAATGTTTCGTAACTTCATTAACGATGAGTTTTAGGAAAGTTAATGAGAAGAATCGAGCAACGAAGAAAATTGTTAGGATCACCATGGAATTGAAAAAAAATATTGCTGGGAAGTATAAAGATGGCATGTGCATCCTCAACTAGATATTGCATGCTGTTTGCCAAGTAGGACGGTGTAGTAATTACGATTTCAGTTTCACCTATCATTTTTTTCATATTTGGTAACAGCAAAGAGACTTTTCCTGTAGATTCGATAGACTTAAAACAATTTTAGTTTGAAACCACTTAATAGCCTCTATCTTTAAAGCTGTTTCTTTTTAATTCACCATAATTTTGATATTTGGTTTTGAGATAATTATTTATTTCTTCAATGAAATTTTTGAAACTTACCTTCACTCAGCCAGTGTACTTCAGTAAGCAGAATAAGATTAAGATTTCCTACTAGGGCTTTGAAAAGGCTGTATTGCAAAAGGGCTGCTCGATTTAAATTTACTGTTTTTGTAACATTTTCATAACATGTTCCAAATTGCTTAAATATTACTCATCTCTGATCAGCAAAGCAAATATTCAAAAATACATTTCGTTACAACGCATCACTTATCCCTTATACAGGGTGTTTATAAAGTCCCGGACCCATTTTGATGTTTAATAACTCATAAAATAATGAACATATAAACAAACATATGGCATTTATTGATGGAATAACTTATATATTTTCTTTTCAGGTTTGAATATCTTTACTTTTGTAAATATCGTCTGCGCGTGTGGTTAATTTCAGATAATTTCATTTTCCAGTCTAAATATCTGTACTTTTCTAAATATCGCCTGCATATTAATTGCATTTTTCTCTCATTTGTTTTTGGCAACTATTGCAATGTTATGTTTACTTTTGATGTGTTTGTTCTAGTACTTTTGTCTGTGATGTTTTATTCGACTGGATATTAAGAAGAATGCATACATCACAAGAGAAAACACAGATTTTATGGTGGTTCATAGAAACAAAATCCATAATGCAAACACAGAGAAATTGCAGAAGAATTTACCAAAAAGATCCTCCGTCCAAAAGCAGCATCTTGCGGTCGAAAAAGAATTTTCTAGAAACTGGAAGTATCGCAGATAAGAAACGTTCCGGACGTCCCTGTACAAGTGATTTTGATGTTGAGAGTGTCAGAGAGACATTTTTACACTATTTTAGATCTGTGAGATCAGCGCAATAGAATTAGATATGCCACTTTCGACGGTGTACAAGGTTATTAAAAAAAAAATTAAGACTGTCTGCATACAAAGTTCAAAGTGTTCAAGTTTTGGAACCGGACGATAGGCCTAGGATGGCCTTTGCAACAGGTATGCTAAGGAGGAGAGAAGATGATGCTAAATTTCTAAAGCGCATAATGTCCTCTGACGAAGCATCCTTTCATCTTTCTGGCATTGTTAATCGCCATAATGTGCGCATATACGGATCTGAAAACCCCCATGAATACAGTGAAGCACAAAGGTATTCCCCAAAAATTAATGTGTGCTGTGGACTAATACACGACCCAGTCATTGGGCCTTTCTTTTTTACAGAAAATGCGGTCTCATCAGTCGTATACTTAGACAAGTTGGAAAACTTCGTATTTCCACAACTAGAAAAGCTCCAGCCACACGTCTTTTTGCAACAAGATGGTGCACCATCTTCATTGGGGTACCATCGTTCGTAGTTCTTTGAATGACCATTTTACAGAAAGATGGATTGGGCGAGGTTGTCCAATTCCTTAGCCACCCAGATCACCTGATATAACGCCGCTAAACTTTTTCCTTTGGGGATTTGTAAAGGACAACGTTTGCAGGAGGAGAGTGTCGAACATTCATGACCTAAAAGCCATAATTACAACCGCAATGGCCTCTGTGGATGCTGACATGCTTGCCGGTACCTGGCGTGAAATTGAATATCCACTTGATATTTTTCGTGCGACGAAGGGGGCACACGTGGAAAATCATTGACGAGGGTCATGAAACTTTTTGAGTCTATCTAAATATTTACGTTATTAATTTTAATCTATATTTATTATTTTTTGAGTTATTAAACATCAAAATGGGTCCGGGACTTTATAAACACCCTGTATTTCCCTCTAAATAGAAATATATTAATTTATCCTCATGATTTCTTATTTAGACTGTTTAATTATTTCCCTTTAAAAAGAACATCTTCCGCATACGAAGTTCTTGCGAAATCTTTTATCTCTTCTAAAGCACTTTCTAAAATCTTTCTTTTAAAACCGGCTGTCGTCCTAAAAAACACCAGGGTGATATGCTAGACTATTTTAAGTTGAGCGTAACATTGCGTTATGAGTTGGGAGGTTTCTATCTCTAATTTAGCTTAATTTCTTCAACATCCTTCAAAGGCAGACAACTGAGTTTTTGGTCTGTCTATGAAATAACAGCTGAACCATGAGGAGATTCAAACAAACAATTTTACAAAAAGTTTTACCTGAACAAAAGACGGGACTTACAAATTAAAACTCCGCGGCCTAATATTATTCTGCGAAGTTGCTTAAAAATTAAAACTCGGCAGTTTACGGTTATCAGTTAACGGAAAGATAAACTTAGAATTTAAATTCACTAGATGTCTGAGACTGCACTTCAAACAGCTTTAGCTCAGGCTTACACACTGCGCAAATTACTTCGGCTAGAAAACTGACTAATGTTATATAATTACTGTAGATGATATATGCGAGAAGTTATCAAAAGCTTCTGTCTCTAAAACGTTCAAAAATTTCGATTTAATACCCTGTGCAGTCATTAGGTTACTTTTGAAACAGGAAGAAGTGAAAAATGAGTAAAGCCTTCTCCGGGAGTATAAACACGAACCTCTGGAATACGCTCCCAGCGTGCAGACCACTACACCATAAAGGCACGCTAAGAGGGCGGGAGAAATACCTTATAACCCTTTACATCTTAGTGACAGCTAACGAAAAGGAGCAATGATAGTGAACTTCCAAATCATAAGAAAATTAGCTAACTAACATAAAATAATACGTACTGTGCAATCACAGTAAGGAAATATAAATATAAAATCTGATGTGTACACCTCATGACTTCCTTGCACGGAATATTAAATTATACGCATTTTTCTTGCATTTCATTTAAACGTATTGGATTGAATTAAATCTACTTCGCCGACAGCGCATAAACCACAGTCGAATAAATGTATTCTTTAAAATTCATTCTATTTCTTTAGAATAGCGACATTCTGGGGCTAGGTTCACTTAACAGTATTATATTTCGTTCATATTATAACTCAGAATGCACAAAATTTACATCATTTAAAGAATTATCTAATCGTTGCCACATGTTCTATTCAAATATTATAATAAAGCTAGAAAGATGTATAAAAGAAATTAAGCAAACAAAACAAAAAAGAAACAGTTTTTCACAGATGTTTCAGTATTTTTCGTTCAATTAATTCAGTTCTCGCTTCGCAAAAAAGCAAAAATACATAAAAACTCAAAATATCTATATTAAAAATTACGAAGTAAATCTTAAACACTTATTTCCTCGAATAAATTACAGAATGGATTAAGCATGATTTAATTCACAATAATAAAAGAAAGCGTTATTTTTGTTGTTGCGAAGCTTAGTTTCTCTAGCTTGGCAACAAATCTGCCGTTTTGCCAAGTTTAAAATGTAAACAAACAGGTCCGCCATCGCAAAATTTATTAGGCTTAGCTGCAGTTAAACAACTTTTAAATTGCTTATAACAACACAAATATTGCATGCAGATTTACTAAAGGCATAAAAACCTTAACCGGAAGATAAGACTAACATAATTCAATCATTTTTAAGGCAAAAAAGTGCACAAATTACAAACATATAAGAATAAAGAAACTGAGGACACTGAGCCGAGTAACTGAGTGGATATGTATATATATATACTTTTGGTGCTGCCGATTGCAACCAAAATACGAGGTGCATATCTACATGTTATAGCAGTCTTACATACAAACTTTCAACGTTCTGATGCTACTCGTTTTTGAGTTATGTGAGATACATACGTACGTACGCACAGACGCCACGAGAAATTCTCTTCAGAATTCATTTTAAATCAGTTTTATAATTTTTGGGGGAAAAAGAGTCCTTTATTCTGTCTTTACTTGCGGATGTCACGCAAAAACATCATTAAATTGCATTGGATAGCGGTCAAAATGGATATTTTCGTTGAAATATGATACCCGAAGTTTTTCGCGATTACAATACTTCCTTTTTACTCCGTACAAGGTAGTAAAATTTAAATGTTTGGCAGAAATTCAAAAATGCTTCACTTCACAAAGAAATGAATTCTTATAAAAATTAATATTAGCTAACTTTCCATTTTCAATGGGATAAATATATGTTGCATAAGGGCCCACCAGCGGCCGAGCGGTAAAGTCGCTGAACACTTGTTGTTCGGTCCGAGGTTCGATTCCAGCGAACGGACTGGCTGCATGGGTGTTTTCGTGGTTTTCCCCGTGTGTAACGTGTATACGAGACGGTTTCGCTTAGAAAGGCATCCCTCCACGAAGGCATCCCTTCCCCTAGGCAGATAGCCCTCGATGCTTTGCCGTAATTAATAACCTAACCTAACCTATATTGCATATGAAACTCCTATATTCTAGGATTAAAGTCTGAAATTCTATAATTATGTGGGGAAAGGCAACGACCATAGTTGATACACACATTTATTACTATTTACAAATATAGATTACATTAGGATTGCAATTAATGGAAATGGTATACGAGCGATCGAGCGACGTCTGCTCCGCTCGCCAGCTAATCCTCGTCTCCTTCCGAAGGCGGGAAACACATGCTGACGCAATGCATACGTCATACAGTAGGAGATTAGGGAATATCATGACATAACGTTTCCCACATTCGGCCATCATGACCGGACAGGCGACCTCGCCTGAAGCAACATAGTATATCATCAAATTAAAAAAATTATTATAATATAGTAACATAGGTATGAAAAAAAATCTGTAGATACAAAGCTGAGGATACTTACACAAATGGAGCAAAAAAATAGATTAAACACACCACAGCAGTTAACTAAAAATAAAAAGAACATTAGTATGACAAAATGAATTAAAAAGTTGATATGAGGATAAAAAATTATTAGAAAGTTCTCAGGTGTCATCTGTCCAAACACAGGAGGACCTATAATGCTGACAGTTTAATAAAAATTAAGTGATACATTCAATATTGTTGGACCAGGGTTTCATGTATTCAGCACAAGTGGATGTTTTGGATGGTCCGTCGAAAAATGCACACTTTTCCACATCATATATGTCATTTTGTTTGAGCTTGGTGACTTTATAAGGTCCGAGAAATTTCTGTTTGAGTTTTAGACCAGGGCCAAACTGAGTTCGTTTGATAGCCACGAGGTCATGAAGTTGAAATTTTTGTGCCTGTTTTCGTCGCAAATTATAAGTACGGCGATTTTCGTCTTGCACTTTAGAGATTTGCTGTTTTGCGTCCTTACGGAGATCGTCATGTTGCTGAATGAATGCAGATTTGATCTCCTCGTCGATTAGAACAGCGATGTTTATGTCGTTTTGCGATTTCATTTTAGTCCCAAAGAGAAGTTCAAAGGGAGTGGAATTGATACTACGTTGAAAAGTTGAATTAATAATTTGTTGCAAGGTGGGAACATGGCGGTACCATTGCTCAGGGTTGGTTATGGAGAGTTTAGAAAGGACAGCAATAATAATGGAGTTCAAACGCTCAACTTGACCGTTCGATCGTGGGAGGCCAGCTGTAATAAGAACGTGCTTTATTCTCTGTGTGTCACAATAGTTTGCAAATGCAGTTGATTTGAATGCAGGGCCTCGATCAGAGATAATTTGTGAAGGATTTCCGAAGACTGATCTTTGAGATTCCAGCCGACTGATAACTTCATCTGCGTCTGGAGACTTTGTCGGATAAAGCCACACGAATTTAGTAAACGAATCTATAACTGCCAAAATATGTTTGTATTTCTTTGATGTGGTGGCAAGGGGACCTAAGGGCAAGGGTGCGTCGTCTTTGTCAATGGGGTGCAGAAGTCCGTCTTGTTTGCCACGCTTTCGATTATTGAGGATGCATGGGATGCAGTTATGGATACACCGCTTAATTTTTTCTTTCAGATTTGGGATAAAATATTCGTTGTTTAAAAGTTCTTGAGTGCGGATTACGGCGAAGTGGCCTCGTTCGTGAGCTGTTTTAATGACATTTGCCTGCATATCCTCAGGCACCACAAGTAAGTCAATGCCGTTGACGTTTTTGTACAGGAGATTGTTCTTAACGAGAAAGTTAGCATACGAAGGCGTTGTTTGAAGGAGTGATTTAATAGCCGTAATATGCTCGTCGGTTTCCTGTGCTTTCGGAAATTGGAGAAGGACACTGTCTTGGATAGTCATGCAACATGGACTGCGACTGAGGGCATCCACGTGAGCCATCTTTGAGCCGGTACGGTGCTCAATTTCATAGTCAAAATCTTGGAGATATAAAACCCATCGGGATATTCTCGAATTGAGTTCCTTTTTATTTAAAGTTTGTACAAAAGCGTTGCAGTCAGTGATAATTTTAAAATGTGAACCAAGGACGTAAATACGGAACTTTTTTAAAGCTTCAACAATTGCAAGGACTTCGAGTTCATAACTGGTGTATTTACGCTCGTTGTCCGATGTTTTCTTTGACATGTAGTAGACAGGGTGAAAGCTGTTATCGTTCATAGATTTTTGTAGTAGGACTGCCCCCAAACCATCAATGGATGCGTCGGTATGAATTTCGATAGGACTCTTTTGATTAAAAATACTTAAAACTGGTTGTTGAGAAAGCAAATATTTTAATCTGTGAAATGCGGCTTTCTGATCAGCATGAAATTGAAAGGGGGTGTCCTTACGAAGGAGATCACTAAGGGGTTTTGCAATGCTAGAATATGAGGGGATGAATTTCCTAAAATATCCCGTGAGACCGAGAAAGCGTTGGACGTCTTTCGTACTGTTAGGTTCGGGGTAGTTAATTACAGATTTTGTTTTCGAAGGGGAAGGAAAACGTTTACCACCTTCAACGATATGTCCAAGAAATTCGATTTTTTTGTGAAGAAATTGACATTTACGAAAATTAACTTCTAGACCATATTCACTCGCAACTTTGAGTACTTGATTGAGACGATGAATGGCCTCATTTTCATTTTTGGCGGGAATAACTACATCGTCCATGTAGGGTAAAACATAACCTTTGACAATTAAATCACGAAAAACATAATTTATAAAGCGCTGGAATACTGAAGGGCAATTTCAAAGACCAAATGGCATTCGAAGAAACTGGAATTGTCCGTTGTGAGTTACAAAAGCTGTATATGGTTTACTTTCGTCCGCTACTGGCACATGAAAAAAGCCGTTACGTAGGTCAAGAGTACTAAAAATTTGCGCGTCTTGAAGTTTATCCAAAATGTCATCAATAAGGGGAAGAGGAAAATGATCCTTAATTAAAAGTCGATTAAGTTTCCTATAATCGATGCAAACACGGGGTGTACCATCTTTTCTACGCACCACGAGAACTTGACTGGCATATGGAGATGAACAAGGTTCAATAATTTTAAGTTTCAACCATTCATTTATTTGTTTGTCAACAATTTCCCGTTCAACAAAAGGAAGGCGTCTAGGAGGGTGAAAAATCGGTTTATCATCGGATAGAGTGATATTAAGTTTAATATCTGTCGTCTTTGTTTTATTTGGGACATACGAATTCAGCAACTTTGAGAGCAACTCGTTCTGCCGCAGCACGAGTTTCTTTGGAAACATTTGAACCAATATCAAAAGCTGGAACATCGTCATTTATTGCAAAAATGAAAGATTCAGGAGCAGTTTCAAAGCATTGCTCGGGAGGTTTTGAAAAATATATACCGTCAGGTGTAATAGTTAATTTAGCATTTTTAATTACGTCACAGCCTACAATAAGAGAAAATTGCATAGAATGATTTGGAACAACTCTAATATTAGCCGGAAAGTCCTGATTATCAATGTTGATAATGGTTTGAAAATAGCCAATAATAGGAATTTTCGAGAATCCGAAACCAGTTAACACTCCAGAATTATTTGAAAGTGGTGGGGAACCAAGTTGAATCCATGTGTTTTCGTTCAGTAATGTGACCTCACTTCCAGTGTCAATTAATCCAGAAACTGTGCTATTGAGTATAACGACAGTTTTACACATATTACTGTAAAATTTGACTTAATTCACAGCATGAGAGCACGAAGTAATATTTAAATGGTTTATTTAATAGAAAGAAATAAAAGTAAATAAAGATGAAGTTAACGGTATGCAGGATTAACATAAGATGAAGTCCTTTTACACCTAAAGGCATAACATCAAAAGCACAATCTAAGTTCATAAACTCAGACGTGCGAGCCGTCTGCTCACGTCTGCCCTCCACTCTCGACCAGGTCTCAGCGCTGTCTGTGATGATTCTTACTGCGCTGGGTGATGCTATACTGATGACGTCATAATCCTGGTATTCTAATTCAGCATTGGACGTTGATGACTCCCACAGCTTCGGCCAGCCTGAAGAGGCATCGTCCTCGATGTCTGTTGACTGGACATCACTATCATGTACCTGCAAAGAGAATAAAAAAAAAGAAAGAAAAAGAGAGTATCAGGTCCTTAGGTTTTGAGCTGATACAAGCATTAAATCAATTTGACCATGGCTTCATATGGTCAGCCGCAGTAGATGTCAAATTCGGTCCTTCATGGCATCCTACTTTTTCGACTTCATATCTGTCATTTGACCGAACAGCTATGATTTTATACGGTCCATGAAATTTAGGTCGTAGTTTCAAACCAGTCCCATGTTGAGTTCTTTGAATGGCTACCAAGTCGCCAATCTTGTATAGTTTCGGTTTCTTACGTTTCTTGTTGAATTGTTTTCGATTCTCTTCTTGAATCTTCAAAATGTTGTTTTTCGCATCTTCTCTCATTTCATCACGTTCTTATCAATTGTTTTAGATATTCTTCATTCAATATCTCACTAATTCTCAAATCTTCTTTATTCTTCATTTTCGTGCCTATGAGAAGCTCAAACGGTGAATATTTCGTACTTCTCGTAGTCGTACTGTTGATTATTCTCTGAACATCTGGAACATACTTAAACCATTTCGTTGAATCTTCATGTGATAATTTTGACAAAACAGGAATCAAAATTCTATGAATTCGCTCAATTTGTCCGTTACCTCTTGGAATACCGGTAGTAATTTTGACATGTTCTATTCCTTCGTCAGTACAATAAGCTGAAAATTCTTTCGATATAAAGGCACTACCTCGATCTGAAATGATTCTGGCTGGATTTCCAAATACAATGTTAAACCTATTTTTGTTTATCGGATGATAAACCGATTTTTGTTGCTTCAATTTTGAAATACCTTCTTGTGTAGTTGGTGATTTCACTGGATAGAACCAAGTAAATTTCGTAAAAGCATCGACCACAGTTAGAATGTGTTGGTATCTCTTGTTCGTTGATGGAAGAGGTCCAATAAAGTCGATATGATACGTACTCAAAGGAACGTTTTCTTTTGGTACAGGATGAAGAAATCCTTCTGCTTTTCCTTGCTTCTTGTTGTACAGTATACATTCTATACAATTAGCAATTACTTTTTCAACTTTGCATTTCAGTCTGGGAATATAGAATTCTTGCTCTACAGCATTCACAGTTTTATCTACAACAAAGTGACCCTTTTTATGTACCTTCTGTATGATTTCATTCTGTAAGGATTCTGGCACTACTAGAAGATCTTTACCATTTTCAAATTTGTACAAAATATCATTTCTCACGAAGAATCCATTTTCTTCTCCCTTCTCAACTAAATTCTTGATTAATTTCACATGTTCATCTTCATTCTGTTGTTGTGCTAACCGAATCTTCTCAGTTACATCAGATGTGTATGATGCTAAAATTAAAGCATTTCTACTTAAAGCATCAGCATGTTTCATTTGGCTTCCTGAACGATGTACAATTTCGTAATCGAATTCTTCAATAAACATTGCCTATCTTGCAATTTTAGGAGTTAAATCTTTCTTATCTAAAGTTTTCTGAAACGCACTACAATCAGTTACAATTTTGAATTTAGTCCCTAACAAATAGTTTCGAAATTTCTTCAGAGCTTCTATTACTGCAAGGGCTTCTAATTCGTTACAGAGTTTCTCTTGCTGCGGTGAAGTCTTCTTACTCATATACTGGATTGGGTGATAATTACCATCATCAGACAATTGAGTAATACCGCACCAAAGCCTTGACTACTATAATCAGTATGAAGTTCCAATGGATATCCTTGCCTAAATATGTGTAGAACAGGTGCTTGAGAGAGAATTTCTTTTAGTCTGCAAAATGCTTCCTGTTGTTCGGAATCGAACTTAAAACCAATACCTTTTCTAAGTAAGTCACTAAGAGGTTTAGCTATTTTAGCGTACTGAGGAATGAATTTACGAAAATATCCCGTTAGTCCTAAAAACTTTGTAGTTGTTTACAGTTACGCGGTTGTGGAAAGTTTCGAACAGCAACAGTTTTGGAAGGCGATGGTCGAATAGTTCCGTTTTCAATTACATGTCCCAAAAATTCAATTTTATGTTTTAAGGATTGGCACTTTTTGAAACTTATTTGTAACCCATACTCCGAAGCAGTTTTGAATACTCTTTCTAATTTGTCTAAACATTCAACTTCATCATTAGCCGGTATGACTATATCATCCATATAAATAATTAGTTCACCTTCATTTAGCAAGTCACGAAATACTGAATAAATATACCTTTGAAAAACATTTGGACTAATACATAAACCAAAAGGAGCTTTAAGAAATTCGTAGATACCATTATGTGTTACAAATGCGGTATATTTGGTGCAATTTTCGTCTATGTCTACATGGAAAAAGCCATTTTTCAAATCTAGTGTCGTGAAGACTTTTGACTTCAAGCGATCAAGTACTTCCGAAATTAAAGGCAGTGGAAATTTGTCTTTAATAATCTTCTTATTTAATTTCCGATAGTCTATACATAAACGTTTCGAATTATTACGCTTGTTACACAAAACAATAGGCGCCGAATAATTAGAATTGCTAGGCTTTATTATGCCCTCTTTCAACCATTCCTTAATTTGATCGTCAACAACTTTTTGTTCCGTGAAAGACATGTATCTTCTATTTTGACAGACAGGAATATCATCGCATAAATTTATTTGCATTTTGAAGTCAGATTGTCTATTTTTCCGAGGCTGGTACGAATTAATTAAATTACACAGTCTTTCTTTATGTTCTGCATTCGAAATATGCGATAAATCAATCTCGTTGACAGAAATAACATTCACTAGATGTGAAAGGTAAGTAAACGTCGAGCTACTTCCGCTTTCGGGACTTTTGTTTACATTAACAGAGACGCCAGACGATTGAGAAGGATCATAAACATTCTTCAATGAGACAGCAATATTCAAATTTCCCATAACGCAACGAACGTTAGAATTTCGAGATGACTCAGCAGTTATCAAGTTTACATTACTTTTATTCCGATGAGAAATTATTTGAAGGCCATTCTCGGTAAAAGAGAAGTTAAACTGATTCAATACATCCAAACCTAATACAATTTGATTACATAATGACTTAACAACATAAATTTTCGTACGAAGTAAAAAACTATCAATTAAAATATCAGAAATGAAAAAGCCGATGGGATACGTTTGCTTTGATTCAATTCCGTTTAATGTGATATCGCTACAATTTAAATTAGGAGAACCAATCTGCTTGTGTAACTCTACGCTGCATATCGTTACATCTGAACCAGTGTCAACTAAACTATCAACTAAATGATTATTTATTTCTACAGACTTCATAATTCTATCCTTGTCGGAAATTCGTTGTAATAAGGCTGCTTGTTGTGTCTCGGGGGTCTGCTCTGGACAGTTCGTTGAATAATGCCCGAACTTCTTACATTTTACACCCTTTGATTTGTTTACACAATGTTTTGAATAATGCCCAAATTCCTAGCAATTAAAACATTTGACCTTATTAACGTTAGATTGATTTCGGTTTGATGACGAAAGCTTACTTCTATCTTTAACTTGAGTGTCTACTTTCGGTTTCGGATTTTTAAACGTATCGTTGTCCGATCTCATTTTATCATAAATTTTAAGCCTTTGTTTAAATTCAGTTATTGTTTCGCAACCATATAGTATAGGTTTCCTAACCACCGAATCGGGAATACCATCAATAACATATTTAATTAATGAAGCATCTTCAATGTTACCTCGCGAACACATTTCTTTCATTTTCAAAAAATACTCATCTAAAGATTCATTAGGCATCAATTTACGTTTACATAACATTTCATGCAACTCAGCAGAATTAAAAGCTTTACCATATTCAGATTTCAAAAGATTTTTTAACTTACACCAATCATTAACTTTAGGTTCACTCTGAATAAATAGTTTCGCTTTACATTTTAATGATCTTTTAGCAAAAACTAATTTATGCAGATCACTTAATTTCAAAGAATTTATAACATCTTCAAATTCATCAATCCATTTATCAACATTTTCATATGAATTACCAAAAAAAGGATTAACAATACTTTCAATATCAGAAAAACTAAGATGAGGTTTAAAATGATCTTGAATTGGAAGCTGCATACTATTGTTTACTTGAGACTCATTAAAACCAGGATTGTCTCTTTGATTATCATCAAGCATTACTTCAGAAATTTTATTAATAGTTTCATCTTCAATATCACTATTTTCTTCATGCAAAATATTTTCAAATAATACAGATAAATCACATAGGAAAGAGACAATTCGGGTTACGACTTCCATTTTTGAACCTTCTGAATTTATGCTCAATACATTGCCAACTTTAATTAACTCATTCAAAGTAAAACTATTCTGCACTGTACCTATTTTCTTATTATATTCTTCAGAATCTGGTTTAAATATAAAGCCAGAAAATTCACGTAATCTTTTCCAGTTATTTCGATCTCCATCAGTATTAAAAATAAGCTTATGCAAACTTTTGATTTCAGAACTTTTACTGTTCTTTAAAGCTGCTTCCAATTCTGGAATTTCTAGTAACTTCATATTGGAAAGAAAGTTTTGTACTCACCCGACAGATGATCGTCGTCAATTGGGTAATCCACACTTTATACGAGTAATCCAATAAATCGAATAACTTTCACTCAGTAGTTCAAAGGACAGTTCTACTACTCGCACATTTTGGAATTCGAGGCCGCACGGTTGGTCGCCATATTTTTTTGTAGAATTTGACTTAATTCACAGCATGAGAGCACGAAGTAATATTTAAATGGTTTATTTAATAGAAAGAAATAAAAGTAAATAAAGATGAAGTTAACGGTATGCAGGATTAACATAAGATGAAGTCCTTTTACACCTAAAGGCATAACATCAAAAGCACAATCTAAGTTCATAAACTCTTGAAGACGTGCGAGCCGTCTGCTCACGTCTGCCCTCCACTCTCGACCAGGTCTCAGCGCTGTCTGTGATGATTTTTACTGCGCTGGGTGATGCTATACTGATGACGTCATAATCCTGGTATTCTAATTCAGCATTGGACGTTGATGACTCCCACATTACTGTGAGAGGTTTGTACTGTATTTACTTCGGCAGGTGGAGTGGAAGTCTCATTTGATGTAGTGGGGCGGCAATCCATAGATTTATGTCCAAAACGACAACAAGTTAGACACTTTGGGCCAAGAGAACGATTAGGACAGAACCGTGAGAGGTGTCCGACCTCATTGCAGTTAAAACAAGTTTGTGGTTTAGTTTTAGATGGACCAGTATTATTAAATTTCTTGTCGTGTTGTTGGTCTGAATTTTTTCGTCCAGTACCACGTCTGGGGTCAATATTCGTATTTTTAAAATTTGATGGATGAGAGATATTTGTATGTCTAGTCGTAACTACAGATTCATAAGTGCGTAGCTTTTCCTTGAATTCAGAATATGATTTTGCACCGTAGAGAATAATTTTATCGGATGGGGTACATAGTATTCATTGAATGGTATAATGAATGACAGAAGCCTCGTCGATAACACCGTCACCACGATTCGCAATTTCGCGCATTGCGATAAAATATTGCAAAGAGCTTTAATTCGAGCGCATTTTTCTTCTTTCGAGTTGTTTATGAATTTCAATAGAAGTAATTTTATCGGAGAACTCATTAAGTAATACTGTTTTAAACATGTCGTATAAATTGAGATTCCGTTGTGAAAACAAAAAAGTTTTAGCAGTACCCACAACAAGTCTTTTCGCAAAAACTAATTTTTGCTGGTCGATAAGATTTGGGAATAATTGGAAATTATCCTCTATATCGTTGAAAAAAGCACGGACTGAATAGGAATCATTGCCTGAAAAGTTTCTGCAAGTGTTTGAAAGATCTCTCAAAATAAACCATAAGTCATGACTCATCTCGCGAATCTCGGTGTTCGCCGTCATATAAACACCGGTGCGACTCGAATTCAAATTTATTACTTCCGCGTCAGAAGAAAAAACGCGATTTGGGCTTGGAGCCGTGGAGGGAGGGGAAGGGGGAACAGAAGAACTTAGACCTACAGGCATCGGTGCACTGTCGGGTGTTTGAAATTGAATGATCGTCATCGGATAAAAAACTAACATCTAGGGAATTGTGAAAATCCGTCAGATTAGTGAGCGCATGAAAAATTTTTTCACATAAAACATCTTTATTAGTGGAAGCTTCCAAATGCAATAAATTCGCCACTGATATAAAATCTGATAAAGAGAAATCTTTTAATAGAAGTTCTTTATGTTTTGCCAAATCGAAACTGTCCGGGAACGCGGCAAAATTTCGCTTTCGCGAAGAATGAACAAAGTCGGAATATCCGAGCACGGTATTAAATAATTTAATAACTCGTGTTGTGCCATATTTAAGAGAATTCGCTATCAATGGGATATCACCTAATTTTAGGGCCATAGTTCTTTAAACAGTAAAATAGGACAATATGAATATGAAATAGGGTATGTATGAATGAGAATTAAACAGTATAAACACAGCTTAAAATCGTAATACTAATAAATTATGAACTAATTAGGGAAAATGGGCCTACCTAACTCAGTCAGGGGCAGTCCTTATAATCCAATATATCCAATAACCAATCCAATGTAATCCAAAATCGAATTTCGATTTAACGTCCAAAATCAGAAGAATGGACAAGTAGCATGTAACATCATTCACATATGTCGTCCAGCTTGAAGAATATTAAATCGTCATAAAGGCACGTCTTCATTCACATACGTCGTCTAGTTTGAAGAAGAATATTAAATCGTCATAAAGGCACGTCTTCATTCACATACGTCATCTAGCTTGAAGAAGAATATTAAATCGTCATAAAGGCACGTCTTCATTCACATACGTCATCTAGCTTGAAGAAGAATATTAAATCGTCATAAAGACACGTCTTGCCTTTGTTAGCTTTCTGAACGTCTTTAGTGATTGCTGGTGTCTAGGGTTCGATTATAACGCATGCATAAAAGGCACGGTCGAGTCCCCAAAATGTGGGGAAAGGCAACGACCATAGTTGATACACACATTTATTACTATTTACAAATATAGATTACATTAGGATTGCAATTAATGGAAATGGTATACGAGCGATCGAGCGACGTCTGCTCCGCTCGCCAGCTAATCCTCGTCTCCTTCCGAAGGCGGGAAACACATGCTGACGCAATGCATACGTCATACAGTAGGAGATTAGGGAATATCATGACATAACTTTTCCCACAATTATGTGTAACGTTTGGTAAATATTCTCACATCGAAGTATTCTAATTTCGTTCTTCTCTGGGATGGTGTATGTGAACATCGCAAATGAGGGATATTTTCCTACTTAATACAAATTTAAGCCAATGAGCTTTATCTATTCTGTTTCTATTTAAGACTGCAAATACTCTTGTTGAAACTGATCTTCCCATAAGTCTTACAAATCTAAGCGAACAAAATCCTAAGTTATTCATTAACTTCTTAAATTAAATTGAATAAATATTTTGAAACGGATTTTGCAACATTTATTTTTATAATGATTAATTATCACACTCTAAATTCTTATTATTAGTACTCTTTTGTCAACGTCAGTTTTTAGTTCAGTTTCCGAATCCTGAAAACGAAGAAGCAGGATAACTCCGATAGTATTAAACATCTTTTTTTCCCTTTACTAGGGAATTCACAGCTTTTCGTATAGAAACTACCTTTAAACAATCGCATAGCAAAATTCCAATAGTATCAGAAAAGAACCAGAAGAACTTTAGAATTTCCTGAAATTTCTCAACCTAGTTTTTAAGAAACGATATCATGAAATGCGATCTAGAATGTGAAACAAATCTTTTAATTTTCTTCAACTGTAAAGACCATTTGCATATAATTCGATTATATTGAATTGAATTTTAATATTCATTAAATAGTACTCTATTGCTTCTTGAAGAATGACAAGCGGGCAAATTAAATTATAACAAGGGCAGGATCTGAGCAAGAGAAGTCACAGTTTCTCAGTCTCATGTGCATAGAATTAATGCTCCAAGCTCATGAAGTTGTAAAACTCTAGAGATGGTAAATGTTTTAAGTATGTTAAACAGTTAAACAAAAGCATGGTTTAAGCATGGTCTTCTTCGGATAATTTTTTTTTTTTGTTAATAAAGTGCATATGTTTTCGTTAAATATTATAAATAACAGCAAAATATCAAGGTCAAGTGTCTTTAAATAGCTTTGTTCATAAAATTGCTGTGTTCGTACCAACTCATTTAACATAATCTCTTATTTTGGGACTTTGTGACCTTTTCAGTTTTCTATCAAGTTCAAAGCAAAAGCAAACTTTTGTTAAGTAAAATTTGAAAGGCAACATTTAACATTTATTTTTGTGATAGGTTTACTTTAAGTAACACGCATTTTTATGTAAAATCTTTTCTGTACTGTCTAGTTTCTTCCATCAATCATCATCAAAAAACTAATTAAATTGAATTTAAGCAGCAGTCAGATTTGTAGTTTAGAAAGAAATCTCTAACAACAAATTAGTAACGATGTTTACCCTTGGACGCACAAACGTAGCTGACTCATGTATTTGATAAGCTACTTTGGTACGTGTCACAGAGGAGAGCCAAAATCCATATTAAATGAAGGTGAGTGAGTTATACAG
Source organism: Stegodyphus dumicola (assembly GCF_044657685.1). NCBI lineage: Eukaryota > Metazoa > Arthropoda > Arachnida > Araneae > Eresidae > Stegodyphus > Stegodyphus dumicola. The sequence continues at coordinate 183,761,612 of NC_140768.1, forward strand.
TAAAAGTTAGGTTCTATGCTGTATATACTTTAGTTTTTGAATTAGGGAGAGTCTGCACGTAGCTATGGCTAGATTTTATGAAATTCAAGTAGCATTACAAGATGTAGTTCTATATAAAGCTTTCAGTTGACCTCTTGTTTGTGCTATTGAAGTCTATATATGTATTTAGTACGAAGACGAAGTGAGTAAGAGATGATTAAACAAGTGTGGATAGACAGCTAATTAAATTTAATCTTAAAATTCAACTTCGACTTAAAGAACGATTAAGTTTAGATACATAACTGCTCGTGGCTAATAACAAATTATTCACAACAAGCGTAAGTGAATTGGATGTTGCTGCCAGAGTATTGACCGACACTACCTAGATTTCACGGCTAATGTTGTGGCTTAACTCGTTGATTGTACATGGTTAGTGCTAGTGCATATTATCTTTAAGTTGACCCCATAGAAAAAAGTTAAGGAGAATCAAGTTTCGTGACCGCTGGGGCCATAATCCTTTGAAATCAATCTCTCAGGAAAAAATGATTTCACTGTCGCCATACTCGCTGCAGATGTGCGGCTTGTTGCCTCATCTTGCTGCTACCAGCAAAGTCCCAGTTCCTCATCATCAAGCTGGTTCAAATATCAATGAAGGAAGACCTGGTTCACTTCACTGGTGAGAGTAGTGTCAAAAATTGGCCCGGTGATGCGCCATTGTGATCATACACAGGACACGCCCGCCTTTTGTGAATGAATAAGTTCTTCGACTAATGCATGATGGTGGTCATTACTCCATAAACGTGAGTTTTGTGACCATGGTCAGTCAGTATTAGCTCATGAACCACTGCAAACTCGTAGGGATACAGACCTGCGTTTCAGAGTTCTTTGACACATGCTACGCGATATTCAGCTTCCTGTGATAAACGGCGCAGAGATTTATGTGCGAGGCCAACAATCGTGTCTTTACAACAATCACATTATTTTGCAAATATTCTGCACGCTGTGCTGATCTAACAATGTTCCTTTGTCTCCAGCTTCTTCACTAAGCCTTGAATACGGTGCTTAGAGAATTTACTTCGACCACCGAAACGTTCCAAAGACAGTTGCTGACATGCCTTATTTAGTACTGTTTCACAAGGAAGGCGCTATCCCGCAGAATATCGATATATCGTCAGAATCAAACAGCACCGGAAGAAGCAAACCTCACGGAATACAGGTACGCCATGAATAGCAACGAAATGTAGAAGCCAAGCTAGACTGACCCACACTGAGCTCGTGGAACTTCATTGTTGCCACATTTCACAGACTTATAGTGTTGCCACATCTACGAGCTACGTCAGAACATTCGCTGGGAAATCCAGGCAATGACGCCCAATACTCTGGCAGCAACATACGCAAACATGCATCGCCATGTTTGACAGATAGGAAAAGGTCACTTCCAGCACCTTGCAATGTACACTAGTGTGCAAAAATTAAGGACAAGACGCTTTCTTCAATATAACTTTGTACAAAAGCTTTCCAAATCAACGCATTTAATACCGTAAGATCTCCAATACGTAAGGACATGAGTAATGTAAGCAACACTTACTAGAAGAGAAATCAGAGGGATAAAAAGAAGCTTTATTGAAAAAGTAGCATGGAGCGCAATGCGACTGAAGGCCGAAACATCCCTGTGATATGTGTCCAGGAAGAAACATCCGGTCTTTAATAGGGGATATGATCTCCCCTGACTGCTAGGCAGGTTTCACAGCGTCTACCCATGCTGAGAATGAGGGTGTCAATGAGTTGTTGAGGCATTGCTGCCCATTCGTCTTGCAGCGCCTATCGAAGCTCCGGAATCGTTACTGATGGTAAGGTACGAGCTGCCAAGCGTCTGCCTAGAAAATCCCATACATGCTCGATGGGATTGAGATCCGGAGATCGTGCCGGCCAGTCCATACGTTCAATATCCTCACTCTCTAAGAGCTGTTCGGCAGCTACTGTGCGATGACATGGTGCATTGTCGTCCATGAAAAGGAACTGCGGACCCATAGCGCCTCTAAAATGACGCACATATGGAAGAAGAATCTCGTTACAATAACGGGTCCCGTTGACTGAACCTGCGTCGAAGATGTGAAGGTCTGTACGACTACCAAGCATGATGCCTCCCCAAACGAGAGCACGGCCACCTCCATACCTGTCCCTTTCAATGATGTTCGAGGGATGATTGCCACTTCCCCGCTCTCTCCAGATGATTATGCGATGAGAATCGCTACTCAGACTGAATCTGCTCTCATCTGTAAAGAGTACTCGTCCCCATTCATTGTCTCTCCAATTCCGGTATTCCCACTCCACAGAGAACGCCTTCTCCGATGGGCAGGCGTTAGAGGTACACACCGTACAGGGCGTCGTGCAAACAGACCACCACCGTGCCGTCTTCTGGCCACGGTAAAACGCGATATCGATCGTCCAGTCGCCTGTGTCGTGTGTCTAGCGATTTCTCCCGCTGTCTGCCGCCTGTTTCTTCTGGCCTGTAAGGCAATATACCGGTCATCTGCGGGTGTGGTTCCTCGTGGACGACCACTACTAAACCCCCGGATAGCTGTTCCTGTAGTTTGAAATTGTCTCCAAAGTCGTGAAACGATGCTGTGAGCTATTCCGAACTCTGCAGCCCCACTTGTCACACTGCGGCCTTCCTCCAACTTCCTAATGATTCGACCTCGGGTAAAAGCATCCAGATGTCGTCTAACAGATTGATTATTCGCCATTTCTCGCTGAGGCTGCAACTCGGTGTGATTTTAACTGCTATACGGCGTGCAATCTCTTTGCCAAAAATACTGATCTTACACCGACAACATGCTTTATACTACTCAGACACTCCCCCATTACGTCTACCTGCGTATCTGCGCATATGCTACCGTACATCACCTTACTTAATCTCCTGATTGGTCTTTCTGTCCGCTCTGCCTCTTCATTCAGCTGATATGCTAATTTTTCGACTTCGTCCTTAAATTTTGCACACCAGTGTATTTTCCTTTCTCAAACATAACGACATTTCAAGTAAAAATTTGGTTTTATATTCTTTTCTTATGCGATTTTTATCACACCTTTTTCGAGAATCCTTTAAAATGACACGCTGTAAATGATAACGTCTTTAGAAAAATGTTTTAATCGGAAAAGCAACTGTGCCAAGTAAACCTTGAAGTACGTACAGAACGTTTGCAGTTAAGTATGTGTAGACCTTTTTAATGTTGAAACATGGAATTTATTAAACAATAATCCTCTTATTGTGAGTATTTTAGTGATATGGTTGCTTGTGAATTTGAAAAGAGCAAAGATAACTGTTAAAAATCTTATTAATAACTTACGAGTGAAACAAATTATTACATGGAGTAAACTCTGATGGTCAGACCTTGGTTAAAATCCCAGCGAATGGGCTAGCTGAAATAGGGTTTTGTCTTTACGAAACAGTTTCCCTTAAAAACGTTAACCTTGCTTCCATGAAAGCTTCTCTGCAATCACACCCAGACTCATAACTCGCGTTGATAAAAAAGTTCGTGTCAACTTAACTGCTTTCTTAGGTAATGATCAAAACTATCCATAAAATAAACAAACTAGATCCTTCTTTTTAGAAAAATACACCGAAACGTGTTTTCTATTTTCTGATTGGACACAGTTTTCTGCACACAAGCATTCTAAAATTCAATGAAGTATTTCTATCGGTGAAAATTCCCTATGAAGAATGGCTTGAGTAATTGTATAAGTGTGGTTGTTGTTAGTGTTTCTTATCTTGCAGATCTGAATAAAACTCAGTCATATGATGAAAGAAAAATTGTGTTATATACCTTATAGACGACACTACGACTCTGCGAAACATTATCCCAGTTTTGATGGAGAACACACTGAAAGATAGAACCCAAGACTCGCAACTTCTTCTCCTACCACCAATCTTCTGAAGGAAATTTCATCCAGAAGGGTTTTAAATGCTTCCATACTACAAAGACACTCAGCGGTTACAAGCATCCATATGTTTTCTCCATAATTCCAACTTCGGCCTAAAGATATGTTAGCCTACTTCGCAATCTAGAATCACGGGCACACGTCTCATAGAATATGCAATGTCAAAATGTCCACATCCAAATATTTAAATGTAATGACATTGCGTTGCAAGATATTTTACTGTTTTACGAATGTGCAATACAATACCTAGATTTAAAAGCTGAAAATTTCATCTTTTCCAGTTTCACTGCGCTTGGTACACGAATTCATATCACTAAATTTATCCAACAGGAAAAAAATAATAATACCTTAAAATTTTAGTTGTCTGTTCTAATTGCATCATAATTTAACAATCTATATATATATCTATAGCTATCGTCACCAAACTTTCTACAATTCATTTCTGGGTCCTGGAAAAGGCCGATGTCCACTTTTTCCAAAACCAAAGTAGCTAAAATCAGGGATTTTAATTCATAAAACGCTAATTTGTGCACGCATTTTTTCGGGTGGCAACAGTCTCGCACGCTGGAGGTAAAAATCTGCTTTATTTCGAGAAGTGTTGCAACTGCATCGTATAGTTTGTTAATAAAAATTTCTAAGTTTTACATAATCTGTATGTATAAAGAAGAATGCATGTTTGTGTGTTTATTTGTTTTTTCGCATTATTGATTTCTGATCAATTACGATCAATGTTTTGCCATATTTAATCGATTAAAATTTAATATAGGTGAAATACTGGATGGAACTTGAGCTTTTACGACCATTGGATTAGAAAGACGAAAATCATTAAAATGTGCTTGCCATCGTTGCTGATATAATGAGAGAGAACTTAGTTTATTTTTCTATCGAACGTTTTATGTGAGTTCCGTATTGCATCAGACTGAAACATGTATGACTATGAATCGTAATTTTTGCATCGTTATTAGAGAAGGATTACAGCGGTATCGTTCTTTCTGTTGTTAGATACATTACTTCCAATCTAATTTAACTGGCATCGGGTAATTTCGCTAATTTAATATAATTTATGAAATCCTCTTAGAAGCTTTTAATGCAATACATTTAGCATGCAATCTGCTAGCATGTTTTAAGCTTACATGGTCCTCCACAAAGGCACTCTTCTCCTTAGCCATTGAACTGTTTTTCCTTAATTTACCAACTGCATCAAAAATAACACCCTCGTTGTTATTTTATGGCGTTATTTTAAGGTCAATTTTTTAACCATAGGCGGCACGTAACCCATGAAATCTATTTCTGCATTCCACAGAAAGATTAATACATTTATTTTATGTTATTATCGTTGTTATTACTATTAATGGCTTAGGTATTCTGACGTACACATTTATAAAATAGTTTTGACTGTCTTCAACTCTTTAACCATTAAAAAACATGGGAGAAACAAAATTTCAGTGAATTCGTTTCCTTTTCCGTGAGTAGCTGCCTTTTAAGCCTTAAACTTTAAATTGCAGTTATTTTATGCCACTCAAAATGACATTTTGATTTCTTAAGTGAGTAATCTTACATGCGTGATCTTAAATATGATCTCAGTATTATTCGTTTTCGAAGTACATGCTTATAAATAATAAGTTGAAACAATTGTTTTGTGTATAGCTACCTTCTTGCTCTATTATAATTTGAATATACCAAACTTCTTGATATAAGATGTTTTGGTTTATCTTTCTAGGATGTATTTCTCAACACTGGATGAAATACATTTCATGGTCGCAGCTACTAATCTAATATTTTAATCATCCCTCGATTGCACTGTTTAAATTACCGCTACTGTTTAAAATATATACTTCTCTAGAAACATATTTTTGCGGAATATTACTCAGATTATAATACAAAACAAGTGACGAAATTTACATGAAAATCCTCTTCACTAACCAATCGATTCCGCGATCTTCTATGTCCACCGCTTTGAAATTAAAATTCAGGGACGCAGCGGGCATTTAGCTCAATCCGATTTGAACTCCTCATCTATGCATTCAATTACTATTTCCAGACTTTAATGAACACTTTACGTATACTTTATTAATCCTGCTCTACCCTTAGAGGTCTAATCTGTTGTAGTAGATTCTGCATGCTACGGTCCGGGGATATAAATTAGATTTACGCCACGCGCGGTCACTGTTGATTTTGGAAATAGACAGCTTCTAGGAATTCGAATTCTAAGATTAAAATCGCGTTGCTACATCCCCTATAGGCTTTCGATCGATCCCTCTGTCTCAGGTTAGTGTTATATAGCGTAAAGAGCAATCCTGCTGTATCTCGTTAAAGGGGAAGGAATGAACGAGACCTTATGCTTTGTAAATAGTATGGGGAGTTGGAATTAAAGCGTACTTTGAGCTTGTCTGCCGAAAGCGAGAGAGTTAAAAACTATCGGTATAGCATTTAATACACCAGTTTCGGAATGAAGGGTTATAAATCTCTGTAACACTTGGTCCTCCAATAATCTTTGCCTCGAACTAATAATGTAATAAAATTATAATAGGTAATAAAAAATAATAATATAAGAAATTAAAAATAAAAAAAAATTCAAAGCTTTCATATTTCACATTACCTCCAAAGGGGCGTTTTTTTTAACGTTTCCTGTAAAGTGAAATGTTATTTTCTTAAAATTAGTATAAGAAATGAGAGTTAGAACCAAGTACCAAAGCGCTTTACTTACAGTGTACTTTTATAATAAATATTACAATTAACTCCACATCATCGAGTGAAAAATTGAAATAAGTAGGAGAAGGATTAGCTAAGGAGTGAGAAGACGTTACGAGTTTAACAGAGAAAACTCTAAGAATTAAGTGGTGTTATGAATGATTTAAAAGCAAACGCTAAATGAATTAAATGTTTTAAAAAAGTCTGAAAGCTTTCAGATTTTATATTAGCCCCAAAGAGACCTTTTTTTAACCTTTTATGTGTTATCTTTATTTATTAAATATCACTTTCTTCGCACTTAAGCCATAAAATTCAATTCAACAGCAATATAGCAAAATGATTTTAAAATGAGCTTACCTTTAGAATTTTCGATACACAGTCTTGTGCTCTGGAGATTAAAAAAAAAATCCCGTACACTGTTGCCTTTGCTCGCTTTAAAATCGTTGAGTTTCTTAATCAAAACCTCATAACTGCATTACAAAATATGAAATAGACAATAAAACAAATTCCAAATTTGGGCTTCCAGATGCCCATATTCGAAAGTAAATTACGTTATTCAAAATTAGAAAGCTCTAGGTACCGTTGTTTTATCGCAATGCGAGAAACATGCATGCATTTAAGCAGATTCTTCATCATTTAATTTTTTTTTAAATAACACAGGGCGGTAATATTTGGTGTCAACAGTTGGAAAGGTGAATCAACGCAGAAGGTTAATCGACGCAAAATGCCAAAACGAAATTAATAGCCCTTCAGAGCTAACGCTCCTTTGGGCTACAAAGCTTATTTTCTCTTTTAATATGCATGTGCCTACATATAGAGATCAGAAATTGAATATGTAATCAATAAATATTATTAATTTCACACAAAATACTGCGAAATTAATTAAGAGAAAACTGTGTTCTAGTAATGTTGGTTGTTGTAAATATCAACCAAATATGGGAAACTGTCTAACAAGAAGGCACAAATTAAAAGCAAGTGAATCTTTAATTTGGAAAACAAAATTTAAATAAATTAGTATAAAACTAGCAAAACTCACAGAATGTTAAATAACAGTTGATAATGGTCTATACAATCAAGATTTTTATTATATTTCCATACAGTGATAAAACGGAAGTTCTTATCTTAAATAAATGCTTGCGTTTCATTTAAAGCTTAGTCTATGTCCATTGAACCAACTTTTGTTAAGAACAACAACTCGTGCAAAAAAAAAAAAAAAAAAAAAAAAAAAAAAAAAAAAAAAAATAGTGCTAGTTCACATGTAACGTTTCACACAGAAATTAATTACCGATTTTTAGATTTCGCACAGAAGTTAATTATTAATTGATTTCCCAAAGAAATCAGTTATTAATTTTTATTGGAACTAATTATTAATTATTAATTGTTCTGCAACCTCACGTTTCCTTGATATGAAACTCATAATATAACAACCTAACGAAGAACCAAAACGATCAAGTGCGTAATAGGAATTATTGAAATTTCCCGTGCGTGTTTTCCTGATATAAAAAGTCAGCATATCCAACTAACGAGTGGAAGGTCACTGACTCGAATTCTAATTAGGACAAAATATCTGTTTCATCATCGAAAAACATCATATGTCATCAGAAAGTCCAAACTTTGAATCCCGGCAAGTCCATTGCTCATTTCTTGTATTTACTTCTACGAAATAAACGTAGTATCTCTACAAGCCTAAGTGAGCTGAGATGCCATGAGTGAGATTTATAAATACCAAAATCATTATGAGCCGACTAGAAGGGAAAATGGTTAATGACACTGATTACCGTACCGAAGCGCTCAAGTTCCAATTCCAGAGATGATATAGATGGAATTTGGCTATCCTTTTATAGGAGGCAACGTTGCCTATCTATTAGGTGCCTCCATAGTAAAGAGACCACCGCTTCCGGCCTTAGTAGTGACCAATGCCTATAAACGCTTAGAACCAGCCATTGAATTTAAAAAGACTTCAAGAAGAGAAGAAGTGTTCTTCAGTAACATATGATCATTCCTAAATTGGATGCACTATTTACAAGAGGCTGTACGCTAGTTCTTGGGGTAAAATCGTGTTTCTCTCTGTTAATACCAGTTTCCACTATCGGATATATTCTGGCTGTTTGTTGAAGTGTAGCAGGGCGTTTCTGTGGAACTTTCTGCTAATGTACGAGATTTAACTTAGAGCCGGCCAGCAAATCTATGAAATTATTTGTTAACTATTACTGAAAATTGTTACATTATTATCTGTAAACAAGAACTTGGAGCCAATGTCACTTCGGAGCATAGGGAAGAACAACCTCATTCAGTAGGATTCAGTCGGCCTAGTGCCTCTAGTCGTAATTGGAGTTTCGTGCATTCACACATAGTGTCTTTCTAAATAAGAAACTGTGGACATCGCGTTTACTCTTTCCAGTGATTTCGGTATTACCCCGTATTTCAGCTTCTAGTTAAGTCACCTGAGGCGCAGATTCGGGGATGTGATTAAAATTATTCTTAGCATAAATGGTCTCTTAACTTATAATTATTTTGCCAATCCTAGTGGTTTTTTCCTATAACTGCATACTCTGTACCTTAAGGACAGATTTCAATAAGACAAAGCAATGCGGTTTTCAGAAAAACTGTGCATTTTGTTTCTATTGATCATCTGCACTTCATTGCACATCACTGGTATAACCATTTGTCTCTTGAGCTGTAGAAGCAAATAATGTTTATTACTTGGGCTTATGATAAAACCTTCATCGAGTAGTGAAGACCAAATAGTCATCTCTAGCTTAAGTTATTAGAAGAAGACTGTTCTCTCCATCAAAGCAGCATTTCTGTGCGCAGAATAGGAGACTGTGGGCTTGTGTTTCGGCGAGGCTCAAACTTTAAAAAGACATTTTACATCTTGCTTCTTTTATAGATTCAGATTTAGAGTATTATACTTTTTGGTGATAAGTTAATCTGAAGTGCACTAATCTTACCTAATTCAGTATTTTGAATCTGCTGATATTATGCAATTTTATAAAATTATCTTTTCTTCATGAAATCTGTATTTAAACTTTAAACAACAGAGCTAATAATTTATCTCTGTTGTTCAACCTGTTTAACAGACTATGTTAAATAATAAGTAAAATTTAAAACAGTTTTAAATAAAGAACTAAAATCTTCTATACAATTCTTCTAAAATATGCTATATAGAAATGTATAAAACGTTTTAGAAGATACACATCTTAGACACAAGTGCAAATTTCTAAGATTTTTCCGACATAACAACAAAATAGATGTAACAATAAATAAATGCATTGTTACAAGTACATACGAATATGTAAGACAAAGGGGACTCAGAAAATGGTAAAATTATAGACGAGCTTAGAGAATTATAAAACTTCGAAGAAAAGTCATAAATAGTCTATTTATTCGTTGAAATAAATGGCGCGAATTTTCTATTTTTAAACCTTTGAAAACGTTTAAGCTATTTGAAACTTCTAAAGTAGGAATCAAAAGTTGTTTATTTCGCTGAGTTTTAAGAGTGTAATCAAAGATTCTTCCTGAACAACGGGTGACTTTTGCTTAATGAATAGATCGAGATTTCTATTCATCTTACTCTACATATTCAAAGTCGAAGCAGCACGCTTTATAGAAAATATCAAATTGCGAATAATCTGACTTTCAACGCTTATTTTTAGCCCAAACTTAAGGTATGTTTAATAATTAACTCTAAATCTTCATACTATGTACGGTCTAAAGTTACCTTCGCGCAGAAAAGCCAATCTCATAAAATGAACCTAAGTATTTAAAATACAATGTCTCTTTCTACAAAGAAAGGAAACAAGTTCTACATTAAGCCTTTCTTTCTAGATTTAATTATATTTCCCCAAATTTTAAACGAAATTCCGAGATTTTTACTATATATGAAGCAATTGTACCTTTGATCAAAATAACAGAAATATGATAATTAGCTTCCTTTTTAAGTAATTTCTCTTCGCATGTCAAAGAATATATTTTGACAACTGTTATTATAATTTTAAACTACAGTTGAAATATAGATGTTATTTCCGAAGTGCCACCTTTTCAATAATCTATACTTGTATTTATTCTAATTTCCAAATACTTAACTATTTTTAATGATATTCATCTGTTTAATTGCTAAACAATTATGTAGAACATTCCCCCAGGCAACTGACAGAGCTTATAACTTTTTGATAATTCGTGTAACTCTAACGTCATAAAGCGTACATCTGTATTTAAGCTTATCTTAATAAAATATAACGAAAGCTATAGCTGTTTGTGAACGCATAGGAAAAGGAAGTGATTCAGCCATTGGCATGAAGCTTTTAATCAGAACCTCAGTATTCCTTTGTACTAGCCCCACATACTATTGAAGTAACAGCTTTGTTTTGAAAACTTCCTAAAGCAATTGTTAGTGACCTAATGTCTCTACAAGTTATTCCATCTCTTTTAAGGAATCTCATTTTTTCCATCTCTTTTATAACATTCAATGACCAAGTTTAAAGCAGCTCTCAGCACAGTTAAAGATTGCTTTTGTAATGGAGTACGAAGATTAATACCAGCAAAAACTCACTGACGCTTAACAAACAAAATGGAACAAGTGCATGATAGCAATGTTACTTTAACGCTAATATCATTGCTCATGCCAAAATTCTTAAATCTTAGTGGTCACACTGGACTCAAACGCCTTATCTAAAAAACGCATCTCAAGGGCTAGTGGGAGTACTAACTTTTCAAAGATGTCCCTTTATTCATTATCCGGATGTAAATCTAAACTTATCAAGGAAACTAAGAGAAGTATCTTCATCTGTATTTACGTATGTTTGCGCTGCTTCAGCAATAGCAACCAAATCCCAGTAAAAGTAAAAGAGGCTTCTTCATTCCATATTTATGAATGCCTGCGAAGTTTCAGCAATAGCAAGTAAATCACGCCTTATTTTAAAATACTGCATAATTTCCAATTCAGTTCTTCGTATAATTCTTAACGTCACATGGTATGTCAGAAATCAGCATATTCAACATAGCCTTAAATTTGAAACAATGAATGTCTTTATCCAAAGGACTACACGTAGCTTCTTTCTGTCTGATGTTTAACCTAAGTAATAAGGATCTTAGATAGAATTACAAATGCAGTGATCCTACTTAAAATTACAAATACAAAAGGCCAAGGACAATTTTTCGTAATGGACCATGATGAATGCCAGTACAGAAGTAAAAAGAACTCATTGCGCTTTAATAATTTTTAAATAACTTTACTATTTAAGGAAAATGAATTATGATGAAAAGCAAAAGCGCTATGCTCCTCACAAGAGCTTGAGTATTCTCCATGTCCCATACTTTAAGATTATTAACATGATAAATAAAAATCATTCGGAACAATTTCGTGAATACCATGGCATTTTATACATGCGAAGAGTTTGTAGAAATTTTATTGTTAAAAATTCAACTCGAACATCTAATTTTACCCTTTTGAGTGGAACGCGATCCATGATTCCATTTGAAATATTGCTCATCTTGATGTGCATTATAACTTCTTTTATTTAGTTGAAGAAGTTTAGAACACCGTATATATTATGCACACTGTTAAATCATTATGAATGCTATACATTAGTTTCATACATATAAATGTCATAGCTGATTTCATAAATACGGTAGCAATGTACACCTATTTTAGCCCTTAAAATGCATAGAAATTTCACATATAATAAACGTCATTCTAATGTTAATTAAATTTCAGTTCTACTTTGATTTTCATCAAAATTCTAGTACTGATATAATAAATCCTTTAAAAGGTCGAATATTACACAATAGGTACAAAATAGCCATATAAATTTACAATACACTCATTCATATTACCTCGGCCTAGGAATAATCTTAGTAGGTTGTCTAACAAGAAATTTACTGCAATTTTATGTATTAAAATAAAAGATATTTTAAACATAACCTACCGCGATTTCACACAATTATTAGCCGAAACCTCCTAATTTTATGCATTAACATAACCTATATTCAAGGTTTAACATGCAATGATTACACGCAGTTATTATCCGAAACCTTTTAATTTTATACATTAATATAATAGATAATTTAAGTATAAATTATCTATTATATTAATGTATAATAGAAAATTTAGACCTAAATTCTCCGGCGTTGTTAAATTACACGGAGTAAATAATGTTTTCTAGAAAGTGATACTTCCGGAAGGGGTTAAGAGACTTTCGTTATTCATTCGTTTCGACTATAGTAAAAGTTTTCTGAATATAAGAAATCTGTCTACCAAATTGGTTTTTCCCATAAGTGGTCCCCTCAGCGAACAAAGAATAAAAAGTATCAGATTTCGGAAATTAAAAGCCACAAAGCTGAGAATCCATCGCTACTCGAAAATTATTTCAGTGAAACTATTTTACCGAAGCTTATTCAGGCTTTTTTCTTAGAGCCGGCGTACTTAATGATAAAGAATATCACTCGCCTTGCTATTATCTGGATTATGACCTATATTATCCAAATTATGTTCTCATTCTGCAGTGCGCCTCGAAATTACAATTTAATAATCAACTTACTTACAGCATTTTAATGAATTCTCTGTAGATAGCAATATTCCGTTTATTCATAATCTATATGCAAGACTTTACTCTAAATTCCAACATTTCAGTGCCTCATATCTTTAAATTAATTTATCTTATTGTATACTACTAGTGGGAACTACTTCATTAAATTTTTATTTAAACTTTTCCTCCAGATTCTCATATCAAAATATTAAATACTAATTTTTATTGATAATTAGTATAGAAATTTCATTATTTTACAGTTAAGGAGCTTCTTAGTTCTTTAATTGTTGCTGTTGTCCATCTTGATTAAAATGAGATGAGGGTTTTGGTTTTTAGTGTATGTGCTCTAACCACATTTTATGTCTACTTTAGGTAGCTACTTATAGTGCCTATTTTATGATTAAATATTTTAATGTATTGACAATAATGAGTAAACTTTTCAAGAAAGGGACATGATATATCTGTAGAGTCGACATATTAGGCGGATAATAGTGTAAAGATCTTAAGTTTTACTAACGTTTATTTTATTTTAAATCTTTACTATCACTTCTTATTTTCTACTTCCGGCCAGAATTAAAAGCTTTAACTTATTTATGCAAATTTGTCTGGCGAACGCCATGTACTTAAGTTGTGGCTTTTTGCCAAGCAAGAGAGAGGAAGGAGTTAGTCGAAACAGGCCGCTTGCCTTAGCAGTTTTTACTGGGTTGCTGGTTGCCTTCCAGGCCAGAGGTTTAATCCTCTTAATAATTTTAAACGTATTGTAGTGTTAACAGTTCTCTGTACTACATACGGCTTCCTGTTAATATACGGCCAATCTTCCACGTAGGCCCTTGTTTATTATTATTCCAAAGTTAAGTTAGAGTTTAGTTAATATTTTTATATTCTTACGTTCAGACCACAAGTGGTTGGTCTCTGTATTCCGAAGTACGGAAATCATTGTAAAGAGGGAAAAATAAAGGGTTTCGTATACCCTTCCTGTGTATCTTGTCTACTTCCCACATTTATTGAACATAGCTTTAGTAAGCTCCCTGTTCCGAGTCAGGTTCTTCAATGTTCCCCAAGCAAGTAAGGCGGAACACTGAACCTGATAATAGAACGCATGAATAAACAACAAAGCTCTAGCCATGATCTGGACCTGAAACCAGCCTTTCCAAATTGTGCAGGTTTTTGTAAATTTATTATTTTTGACAAACTTATGCTGCTAGAATTTATGTTTACGTGATTCTGAATTTTAAGTCATTTTTAATCTATCGCCAAATGCATGTATATTAAAATATGCAATGTATTAAAACTAATTTATAATAAAAGTAAAAATTTACTTAGGCTTTTGCTGGTTAAGTCGATTGCTGGCAATCCTATAACACATGAGGGAATGTGAGTTCAAAGAAAGAAAAAAAACCTGCATGACTTGGATCCCGGATACAGCTGTTCTTTTTTTTCCCTGTTTTGTCCTGTTGTAGGAAAATACTATAATATGTCGTGCATTTCATATAGTTAGGACGTTTGAATAAACTATTCTGTATTTAGCAAATGTTTTATTAAAGAACCATAAGTTAGAATAACTATGAAATGTTTTTAGCAACTTAGAGAGTTTGCTTAATTTAAATAGAACACAAATAGAATACAAATCAAGGTTAACAGTCTTTACAAACATTTAAATTGAAGGTTTGAAAATAAAGAACTTACAAGATACTCATTCATAAGTTTTAAATATCTGCAGGCTTGCCTATTAGGAAATATTACCAGGAGTATATTCCATAAAAGAAGGTAACATGCTGAAAAGAATGAAGCACAAATACAACGGAAGTACAAAATCTTTGCTTCTACTTGCATCTGAAAAAAACTAAGTAGAGTCATTTTCCTCCAACATATATCGTTTGGCGCTCGTGTGTTTTTGACGTTGCCGAGTTTCATTATGCAAAGTAAACATTAATTTACTTTAACAAAATATCGAATAGCCACAACAATGGGGCCCGACGTAAAATGTGACAGACGACAGTTCGTCACCACCTGGATTTGGCTGATTAAATCTCAGTCTTTTCTCCTCCATCTTTTAATTGGAAGAGAACTTATTGAATTAGAGCGTTTCGTGATTTGTGTGTTTCCGTAATGTAAGTGGCATCACAGAAGCTAGCGTATGTTATGTAGAGAAATTATCTGATAGCGTTATAAAAAAAATTAGGTGAATGATTTTATGATTTATGGAAATTTAAATTTTATTTTGATTCTGAATTATTTAATTTAAGGCTTTAATTTTGGGGAAAAACAGATGCTTCTGGAAATATTATTTAGTTTAAAGGAATATTATTTATTTTCTTTTATTTGCAAATCTTGTACAAACTTTTATTCATTGTGAAAGAAGCAGGGAAAGGGAGGCAATTTTCGCCAAGTCATGATTTCGCGCGCTTTAGAATGTTCGAGAAAGAATTTTCATTGTTAGTTGACCTTAAGAGAGGAAAGTACGTGACGGAAAGGTCAAAGGTTGCTACTTGTCTTTCAATGTAAGTCATTCAGGTTTTTGGCGATTGAGGGTCCGGTTGTTGGCTAAGTGAAGAAGGGCGCGCATGCGCGATCACCCTTTTTTCCGCATTCTGGAGTTGAAAACGAAGATTTTGCCATAATTAAGGGGGCGATAAGTGAAGCCATAGTGGGAGCCCGTTTGGTGAAGGAGACGAAGGAAATTCGAGTTGGATACACACTTACTCTGGACACTTACTTTTGGCTGACTCTCGGACTGACTCGCTGATTTTTGGGCTTGCTGGACAAAATGTAAGTGACTCCGAGAGGTGTTTTCCGGCGGGGAGCGGCAAATATGCTCCCCGGCCGCGTTTTGGTTAAGAGGCGAGACTCTCTTACACACTTACTCTGGACTCGCTTAGGCACTCACTGCTTGGATTCGCTGACTTTCGGGCTTGACGGACTTGTTGACGGAGACTGAGAAAAAAACTTGTGGGTGTTGCGAAGGAGAAAGGAAAAGATTTAGTCGGCATCGAGCAGTGCTTCCGGCGGGGAGCGGCAATTATGCTCCCCGACCGCGGGTTTTCTCAAAAATGCGAAGAAAAAAAAACTGTTGAGCGAATAACAAAAAAATTAACAGAGACTTGGGTCTCTATCTGTATCGGCAAAAGTCAGGACGATGTCCTCTGAACTCCGACTTGAAAACAGAAGGAATTATGTCACCTTAGACAACTGGAAGCCTGCGTTAGCCGTTCTCTAAAATGCCTAGCTTAATTGTCTACGTTTTCCTTGGTGGAGCTGAGAGTCTAGGCAGACAGCCGTGCGGTGTAAGCTGTTCTCTTGCTTCCAGTGGGAACAATTTTCTTCTATGGAAACCAGTAGCCGGCGTAAGATTTGACGGTATAGCTGATGTAATTTATTGTCGTGCCGTTCGAGTCTCTGTCTTGCGGATTTGCCAAGTGACGTAAGGATAGAGCTAAGATATGAGCTCTCCTCCACTTCAAGATGTCTACACCAGATAAGTGTATATTTTTTTTTGTGTGTATCAGATCCTCTCACGGCAGAATTTAACATTGGTGCCAGACGTCTTTACCAGATAAGTAATTTTTTTTTTTGGATTGAATTCTCACGAAACTTTTTAACATAACATTGGTGCCGTGACCTCTGCTTAGTGGGGGATCGGATCGAGAATTGAATTTGGATTTTGAATTTACCTATTTTGTATAATTTACTTTTTAAGGAAGGAGTTAAATTTTATGTGCTAGGATTAATTAGAGTTTTTGATTTGTGTTTGCTTATTTGTTAATACGAGAGTGATAAAGTTTGAAAATGTGTGTGAATTTCAAAAATTTTGGACTTTAACGTTAGGCAAACAGAATTGAACTTTAAAATTAGGAAAAATATATATTTTAATGTAGCAGAATAGGTACTGTACATTCTTACTGTTGAAAATCCTTGAGTGTTTTCTAGATGTGTATTTTTGATTTTCGACGTACTGATTTATGATACAAGATGGAAAATTAATTATTTCACGATAATCCTATGCTATTTGTGTATCCTTGTATAAAGTTTCGAGTGCTTGTCGGTAAAAACTGGACTCATTTGTTGAGCACTATTAAGAGAGCGAGACTTAAGGACTCTAATTATTTTACTGAATGAGACAAGCCATAGCTATGCGTAGCTAGAAATTTTTTTTTTTGTGTGTGTTTTTGCTAATTATTTAACCTAGAATCTTGTGAAATGTGTAATTGTGAGGGGTAACGTTAGAGAAATTTTGATTTTTTTAATTGATTGAATAATATTTTGTGAAATGTATGTAATGTTTTCATGATTCTCTAGCGTAGTATATTATTGCTTTTTGATTTACAATGTTTTGATATGATCCCAGTATATTGTGTAATTGTTAGTAATTTAATTTAGTATTGAGCAATGAATTTTATAAGTTCTTAAGGCATAATGATACAAATGAATGAGTTAGAAAAATTGAAGATTGTTTTTCAATTGCAAAATTCTCTTTTAAAATTAACATGGGTTAGATTTGGATTTTTGCCTGAGATCAGCAATAGTGATGTTTGCATATTTAATTTTTTTTTTGGATTGAATTCTTCAGCTTGAGTGAAGTTCTAATTAGTTAATGAGTCAGAGTAATTGAGATTAGTTATCTTCTGAGTTTAAGTTTGTGAAGAGTTGTCATGTGAGAATTGTTTAAACAGTAGAAATAGAGTTAGTCTTGTGAATTGTAGAAAGTGAAGTTTAATGAGAATTTTGTGACAACGGGAATTTGTTTTGTGAAAATTTTGAAATAAGTTTGAGAAGATTGGTTACTTTTGCTCTGTACTCACAAGTGGGAATTTTCTGTTGATTACAAGTAGTTTGTCTTGAATTTGCTAGTGAATCGTAATAGATTTGATTTGAGTTACTGAATTTTCTTTCTTGGTTGGACTTGTTGCTGAATTTGGGGTTAATTCTTGTTTTGGCTTAAGTTTTGTATTTGAATTGGTAGTATCAAAATAGTTGTATCAGGTTTTTGTTTTGTTTTGGTGGTTTCTGCCAAGGTCCGTAAAATGTAAGTTCTCTGATGTTTGGTTTCTGTGGAAGAATTGAGATTTCTGTGGTCATAGGAAAATAGTAGAATTTGAGTTATGGATTTCATTTGTGTGATTTTTAGGGATTTTGAGTTACGAGTTATGAGTATTTTTTTTAGTTTAGCACTTTTGAGAACTTTGCATTTGTTGCTTGCAGTTAGGTCTTGCGTGAAGTTGTAATGTCCTGAAAGCTCGTTTTCTTGTAAATACTTGCACTTCATGGTGGCACTTGACCTCTTACACCGGGAGAAACAGGAACTTGTTATCTGAGAAAACTATTGTTGTATCTTTTTCATTGTGTTGGTTCAGGATTGTAACGTTTCAGTCAGCGCACTTTTCTTTCCGAGATAGGAGATCTTATGTTCTCTTTCAACGTGTCTGGAGGTTTGCTTGATACGTAAAGTTTGGGTCTGTCATTCATAATACAGCGCTTTTCTCAGCTTACATGGACGCGGTAAAGAGTTACTTTGTTTCTTTTGTTTGGGTGGAGGTGTGCTGAAAGCTATTACTTAGGTTACTATACAACGTTTTGAAGAGTCTGATGCAGAATAGATCTCAGGTTTTGCCTAAAATTGGGGGGTTTGTTTGAACACTTTTTGATTTGTGATATTTTATTTAGTGTTCTAGTAACGTGCTTCAGTCCAGCTTTGATTGATTTCTTTGACTAGTTGAAATTTTTTTTGTGGACCTAATGGATTTTTAGAATTACTGAATTCTTTTTTTTTGTTGTCTAACTAAGGGGACTTAAATAGGTGTTGTTACTCACTAGTGTTTACTTTGAGGTTTGAAATTTTTAGCGACACTTCACTCTTGCTGGTTGATTTTTTTGGCTTGATTTGAATTACAGTGAAATATTTTTAACTTGATATGGTTTAACGTAATGACTATTTGTGTATTTGTTTAGGTATTGCAGTTTAAATTTTTTTTTTAAGTATCGCTGATCTCATTGCTCATTTGAATTATGTACGAAATTTTTACAGTTTAATTGTATTTTCATTTTATGTGTATATGCGTATCTTGGTAGTATTTGTAAATTTTTGGCCAAACGTTATTTTGTACATGCATTGGGTATTAGTATTATTTTTGTGTGTGTATTGGATAAAATTCTAATTGGTATTTGCACAGCGTATTCGTTATGTTCATTCTCGGAATTGATTTTGGTTGAACTGAATTTTTGGACAATCACGTTTTCCTTCTTTCTGATTTCTTTGTGTGGGGTATTTTCGGCTGGTTCCGAGGTTCCTTGTGTTGTAACGTTCTTTTCTTTTCTAATGCTTGGCCCTGATCAGGCCGCTTCTGTTCTTAGACGTGATTGTTTGGGATTCATTCCTGGAAGTTATTCAATTTCGTAGTACTTAAAAGGGGTCTTTACTCCTTATTTGAATACGTTCATGTGACATATTTTATCTGGAAGTGTTTGAATTATTAGTGTGTTTATCTTCTCAGGAATGTATTTTATGTATTTGCGGCGCGTTAATTATCTTATTTTTATTTATTTAATTTTTTTTGGGGTGTGAACAATTTAATTAGATTATTTCTTTCTTCAGGTGTGTGTATTCGAACACATTCAGTGGCTTATCTATTATAAGGCAAAAATTGAAAGATAAAGTCTTCTTCAACTTTGAAAGAGTGATTGTTCTTCCTTGGTCGAAGGTGAGACGTAGGAGGGTGAAATCTGGTTTCTTTTAAGGTCAAGTTCCTCTACTAAGGAGTATTGTGGTGCTGAGTTCACATTCCGGGGTTGGTTGCTTTCATTTTCTCGCGTTGAAGGCTGCAGGGGGGAGTTGTTAACACAAGGATTTCTAACTACAGGGTTTTCCCTCGCTTGCATTGACAACTCCGTACTCATTTAATGTACTCCATGATTGTGCTCAGCAGAAATTGTCGCAATAGTAGAATGTGTTCGACCTCAGGTGAAATTGTTTACATTAATGGACTGAAAAGGAATGAATAGATAAATAAACGTTCAGAAATGTGGCCACACAGAGACTGCAACACTAATGTGATGCAATGAACTGAAAAAAAAAAAAAAAAAAAAAAGAGAAATTCTTTTTGTCATTATTGATTGATCTTAGACATATTTTGTTTGTGATTAGCGCCTTATTTTTATTTTTATTTTTGTATGTGTTCTGAATATTTCTATGTAATTAATTAAGTGAATTAATTGATGTTTTTGATTAATTATTTTTGATGATTTTCTTTGAGTATTTTAATTAGTAATCGCTTTGATTAATCTTGTTGTTTTACTTGCACATTTTGGACTTGAAATTTAATGTGTCAGTAACGTCACTGTTACCAAGGAGTCGTGTGAAATATTGTTACATTATGTTATCCTTTAGCCTTATTGCACAGTATGAGTCATGGTATTTCAAGAAGTGTCTGTCTGCTAAATTTTGGTAAACCAAAATTTAATTCCTTAGGGGAAAGGAATGTTATGTAGAGAAATTATCTGATAGCGTTATAAAAAAATTAGGTGAATGATTTTATGATTTATGGAAATTTAAATTTTATTTTGATTCTGAATTATTTAATTTAAGGCTTTAATTTTGGGGAAAAACAGATGCTTCTGGAAATATTATTTAGTTTAAAGGAATATTATTTATTTTCTTTTATTTGCAAATCTTGTACAAACTTTTATTCATTGTGAAAGAAGCAGGGAAAGGGAGGCAATTTTCGCCAAGTCATGATTTCGCGCGCTTTAGAATGTTCGAGAAAGAATTTTCATTGTTAGTTGACCTTAAGAGAGGAAAGTACGTGACGGAAAGGTCAAAGGTTGCTACTTGTCTTTCAATGTAAGTCATTCAGGTTTTTGGCGATTGAGGGTCCGGTTGTTGGCTAAGTGAAGAAGGGCGCGCATGCGCGATCACCCTTTTTTCCGCATTCTGGAGTTGAAAACGAAGATTTTGCCATAATTAAGGGGGCGATAAGTGAAGCCATAGTGGGAGCCCGTTTGGTGAAGGAGACGAAGGAAATTCGAGTTGGATACACACTTACTCTGGACACTCTTACTTTTGGACTCGCGCACTTACTGGTTGGCTGGACTTGTGGATGTTACTCTGGAACTTACTTGGGACGTTACCCGTGAAGCTTGCTCTTGGGATGAGTAAGAACAGGCGAGCCGTAATTTCCTAGCAACAACGTTTCTGACCGGCGAAATTTGAACGAGTTGCCTGCGTGTTGACATAGGACTTTCAGGACCAAGCGGATAGCCGTCCTGGGCAGCAGTGCTCCTGTTTCTGTTCTACAGTAGTGAAGTGGGTCTACATTTTTAGAACCAGTGTCAAGATGAGCCCGGCCGACATCAACGCGGGATAAGATAAGAGTCCTCCGCTTCAAGATGTCCCTTCAAGATAAGTTTTATTTTTTTTGGTGTGTTTGAACTTTAGGCAAGCTTTTCAAAAACGTCCTTAGCAGAAAAAAAACAACGTCAAATCTAAAATTTAACTCTCAGGCCTTAAATTGTTTCCCTTTCCTTTCTTTTAAATCACCAGACAAACCTTAAGTTTTTTTATGAATTTAAATGAACAGACTCTCAGATGAGGTTAAGATTTTTCTTATTGGGTTGTAATTGAATAAACTGATATTTAATCTGGAACCTCTTACAGTATGTTTTCTTTATATATTTAATATGAACTTTTCCTTTATATCTTGTATATGTTTTATGTTTTCGATCCTCTCACGGCGCGGTCCCGGAATGCATTTTTTTCACAACGCAAAAATGCTGTACACGTTTCACTATACGATTACTGCCTTTTACGGCAAGTAGTTTCATATTTAAAATTTAACAATATAGGAATTTCAGATATAACATGGTACCTAGAAGTAAAACTATTTAACCTTGGTGTCGAAAGTTTTTCTTCATAACACGTACATCCGTCTAGCAAGTGAAAGATCTGTGATTCGAGTCCTGGAGAGCACACAATTAGCTTTTCATGTTTCTGCTCCAAAATGTATAAAAGACACTAAACATTTACATCGTATACGTGAACAACGCATACCGTGTTTCATTTATTACTCAGAGATAATTTACCTCATAATTATTAAATGCACTTTAGTTGGTAGATATTGTATTAGCATAAGTAAGAGTGGCTCCCAGGAAAGCTGTCTAAACATCGACAAGCAAAGTGCTTTTTACAGTACAGTTTGAGCTATGAGCCAGATCTAACAAAACTGATTTCTCCATGATAACATTTGAATGTTACGTAAAAGAAATTGAGTTTTATATTTATATGATTTTGGCTGTTTGAAACAGGACTGAGGCACTTTATTGGGATTTACTTTCTGTGCACTTTTATGTTATGTCATAAAATTTAAGCTAATTTAAGAAAATCATATAAGTATTTTACTTGATGAAATGAGTGCGCCAGTTTATTTTAACTCTGAAAAATGAGTAATGCTATTGTTAATAAAATGAGATGGCTTGTGTTCCAAATGTTTTTATGAATTGAATAGAACGCTATTTGGAAGAAATAGTGTTGCATATAGAGTTAAGCGATCTGCTGTGAAACTTATTCAGAGAAATGATCAAAAGAGAGTTTTGTCCATCTCTAGTTGCGTATAGATACATAATAAAGGAGCAAACTTAACCCAAAGGAATTGCATTGTAATGTGTCTGTTTTTTAAACAAAACGTTTAGTAAGATTTTGCTGTAACATATTATACGTATTTTTCACAAAGAGTTTTAGGTTTAAATTACTGGCTTTTTGCACATGGAATGGTTGCATTGTTATATTTTAGCCTACCTGCTTGACAATTGTTTGTAAAGTGTTAAAGAATTTGTAATTTGGAACATATCTTTCTAAAATTATTTATTCTTAGGCCTTCCATTTTATGCCACATGTTGTAACCTTGAGGACGGGGACGGTGCAAGAAGTTTCAACATCATGATGTCTAAAGCAAGTAATAATAACAACAAATCGGCTTAATGTAAGAAAAGCATGAGACAATATTTTTGAAAGTTATAAATTTATTTCTTAGTTTCTTTTCGTTCACTTCTCAGTGAACAGATGTCGCCAGCGTTTTTCTTTTCTTTTTTCTTTAGTTCAGCTAAAACATTCTCAAATTTGTATGTTATTCTAAAGAAGCACGTTTCAGTTCCATTACATTTTAATTCCGCAGCTGAAGAACAAGATTCTATTTAACCTTAAAATCTATAATCCTGAAAATCATATTATTACTTGCATTAAAATCTGTGTTTTCAAAGTAGTTCTTTTTGTGGCGTTGTGATATAAAATAATGGTAAAAAATATATTACTAATATTTCAAAGAGCGGGATAAAGCCAAGGTAACGATTGTGGTTAAATTGTTTTACACTTTTTTCATACTTACATACTAATTGTTGCTTTATTCTTTTTCAGTGATGAATGATAGTGCTCGGATTCCAGATACCAGCTTGCTGGCAGCTAGTTTCACACTGATTCTTTTGTGCCACTTCACGGTATGGTGATGAAACAAACATATATCTCGTACATATGGACACATGGGCATACGACAGTGTGCTAAATATAGAAGAATGTCCTCGTCTGGCGTAGGAACTTCAAGTGGCCTTTTTATGGAATAGTCGATGTGTAAAATGAAGGAAAAAAGAATAAAAGAGAACAGAAGGAGATGACTAAAAATCATATCAAGGACTTTCCAAGCTCATCATTGCATCCTATGCTGTACTATTAACTTCCTAACGTAACGGGCTCGAGTCTAAACACCTCTTTTTGGAAGAGTTCATCTTTTTACTAATATCCAATATTTTGATTTTTATTCCTGTGTTATGTTTGCACAGTTTCTTTCATTTTTAATTTTCAAGAATTTTCTAATGAATCCAGATAAGTAATTTAATTAATAGTTTTATTTTCTTTAGCATGTACTTTGTTACATGTAGACTACATATGTCATATTAGATATATATTATATAAGTCACACGATTAAACAAAGCTAAGTTTCAGCTAACCATTATTAAAACCATCCATGTAAATTTAATAAACTTTAATTTAATTTTTGTAGGGAGATCGGTTCATTTATCCAGTGAGGCCTACGAAGAAAAGAAAGTCCCTTTTCTTTAAAAGGCTAAAAAATAAATATTGATTATTCAAAGCAAGGAGTTCATCTGAAGCCTCTTAACTATATTCTTCTAACAATTGTCTTTTGATTTATTACCCTTTTTGTTTAATAATACAGATTTTTATAAATCTGCCATTTAAAATATTCTCTTTAAGATCTTGGTAAACTGATTACGAAAATATTTAAATAATTTGTAAAAAAAATGCTTCTTTTGATTAACTAAAATGTTCGCAATACTTCAGAATGTGCTCTAAGTAAATGAATTGATTATAAAATTCTTGATTTTCTCCCATCTAAATTTTGTATAATTTTTTTTGATTGATTACTTTTGTGCTGCGTTGCACATAATAATTACGGTTAATTTGAGATCCTTGCGTAAAATATTTACTAGCTGCTATAATTCTGAAATGCAGTATTAAAATTTCTATAAATATTAAGTATTTCATATAAAGTGAGCTAATTCAAGATTAAATCCAAGTTTAAATAACTATGTTAAAGTTTTAGAAACACTATGTGTTGAGAAAAAATAGAGTATTTTGGCTAACGCCCCTTTGGGCTAAATATATTTAAAAACAGAATTTCTTTAAAATTTCCGATAGACAGTCTCGCACGCTGGAGATAAAAATGTTTTATTTCGTACAGTGTTGCCACGGCTCGCTACGAAATCGCTCAGGTTTTTAATCAAAAATTGGTTAGCGTTTTACAGAATATTAAATGGATAATAGAGGAAATTCGAAATTCAAATTTCGGGCTTCCAGGTGCCCATATTCGAGTAGAGGATTATGTTATTCGAAGTTTGATGTTTCTAGGTACCGTTGTTTCTTCACATTGCAAGAAACATTACTATATTCATGCAGGTTCTTCATTATTTAATTTCTTTAAATATAATACCGGGCGATATTATTTGGTGGTAACAATCTGAAAAACGATTCAAAGCTTTTAGTGATTCGACGCAAAATTCCATTTCGAGAGTAATAGATCTTTCCGGGCTATCTCCCCTTTGTACTAACAATACATTTAAAACCTGAGTATGCAAAGAATTTAAACTTTTTAAGATGGCTCAGGAGTTTTGATGATGTAGCGCTGAGATTGGAACTTACTGTCAAAAATTACAGCCTAAAAGAAGGCAAAATTTTATTCTACACCTAATTTACAACAAGGCGTCAAAAATCAAATTTCCAAAACATAATTTTAATTTAATTTATAAATTAAAACTTTTTAAATTTTAAATCCTTAATACTCTTTGTTGCACTTTCTTTTATCTGATACTAAATTATCAAATAAAGAGCAATTCTCAATAAATGTAGGATGTTTCAAAAATGATCAGTTCTATTATATAATTTGCTTCTCTTCAGCTGATGAAAGTATCAATATCAATAAAATAGAAACATAAAATTTGTAAAATGAGAGTATTTGATGAAAAACTTTAAATTTTTAGGTTATTCTTCTGTTATAGACACGGATTAGTGTTCTTCCATAACGCCAGTCTTTATATTCATAACAGCTATCCTTGCACCCCTCCGTTTTTCTCCTTTCCTCCATCTATCACTATATGACGCCTCCACCTATCAACTCCTTTCTGCTAGACAATATCATATTTCATCTCTATTTTTATTAAGTAATTGCACTTTTACAACTACATAATTGCTGTAAAACATTAAATGGCTGGTATTAAATACCCTACTTCCTCCCATTTTATATTTTATTACCTTTTGATTTCTAATACTCTAAAACACACTGTTGGTGAGGGTTTCCTTACTAGGAAGATGCTAAGGGAGAAGAGAAAACGAAATGCTTTTTTAAGCGTTTTTAAGCATTAAGCAAACATAATTCTTTTTTATTTTATTAAGAGGTGTTTATAGTATGGTATAAATGTGATAGAAATACTGCAGTCACAGTTAATTTGAGTTTTTGAAATACTTCTCCTCTTAAGTTCAGTCTCTCAAGTTAAAAATAAGTAAAAAAAAAAAAAAACATTACATCTATCACGGTGACAAAGAACACCATCTGTTGAAAAAAGGAGAAACCGAAAATATGTTCAATCGTATTTTAAGGTGATGTTTTATTCTACGCCTTCCTCACTTTTTAGAACAAATTCTCATGTAAAATTTACTTGACAGTGATTCCAAAGTGACAGTGTACATTTCGATATTTAAGTTGTAATGTTCCAAACTAGTATTTACAGCTAAATGTGTGGAACCTTGAGAACTGGTAGGCGAATAATCGCTTTAGTTCAGGAGACAGAAACGTAAACTTGAGAAGGGTTAATTACCCTGTATTGCTTAAAATAAAGTTCACAGTTGGACCTTTCGTAGGACGTATATAAAAATCTCCACTTGGGCTTGAACTCAAGAATGTAATCACGCCATTAAAATTATAGCGAATTTAAACTTTTTTAAGATTTTCTAAGATATATAGAATTTCAGTTTTCTGCGGATAAAAATATTACTGCCGCTATTAGAGTAATTCACAAACTTTTTCCCCCTTACTTAAATTAAGATTGTATGACTGAAAGAAGAAAATATTATTTTTATAATGTATGTTTATACTTTAAAATATTCCAATTAACGCACTGTTTCTTCCGTTAGCTCACTTTAAATTTTGGAGTTCTGAATGTTGCCATCTTTTTCTATGTTTTACCACTTTTGATCTGAATCTTACATTATGATTTAAATATTTATCTATCTATTTATCTATAAATATATTAGCACATTTTTAAGTACAAAATTAAACTTTAAAGCATTCGTACTCATTCTCTAAATCTGATCTTCTCACATATACTAAATTCGATGGGAGTAATTGTAAAATTAATATTGAATGCTTGTTATTTGAATTCCTTGTAAATTGCACAAAAAATTCCTAAAATTAGTGACACACGTTCTTACGATAAATTAAAATGTATAACTGCAGATTTAGTTCTGCTGACTTTATCGCTATATGGTCATTATTTCTGTTTAAAGAAAAATTATATTTTTACAATAGTAAGGCTTCGGGGCTCAATATAATGGTACTTGCTAAGATATAGAATTAATTTCATAACATTAAATATGTGAACCAATCGGTTTCAAATTTATTGGCAAAAGTTTAGGTATGTGAGTTACACGACTAAATTCGGTATAAATATTCATTAATATTCATTAATTCATTAAGTGCTTTTGTATTTGCTATTACGACATGTTACTTTAAAAAATTTGATTTTTAGTTTAACGATTTAATTGTCTATTAGTAATTCCTTCTCTGTACATACTAGCATTCTTTTCTTCTCCCTAATTCTGTACCTAAGATAATGTAAAGATATGAACTCTTCCAATTATCGATCTTGAGTGTATTATCTAACATGTCATAACTCTATATTAGAGGGACTACGAATTTATAAACGAATACAGCAGTTATCCTCACTAACTCGATTCATGCACGATTTAGTCCCCGTTGAGACCTGTGGGCGAGGTTTAATTAACCCTTTAGGTGGTTTAACCCTGGTGGCCTAGAGTAGAATCGCCAGAGTTCGTGCATTGAATGTTTGCAACGTGACTTGATTGTAGAGCTTCTCTCGTGGAAGCTGCGGAGCCATTTTGCCGGAAGCGAGGTTTCACATAGTGCTGGCAATGACATTTTGTAAAGTTTACATTTTAGAAATGGAAATCATCATTCTTTTGATTTGAAGTAAATTGCTGAATTTTATTTCTGTTTTTTATTGTGAAAATAACATTATTCTCATCAAAAAACATTCTTTTAAGTTTAATCAAATTTTAACAAGTATTATGCTCAAAAACCTGGCAATGACGAAAATGGCAACGAAATTTTAATGCTTTAGTTCGAAATGTTATGTTTTCAGACAGCAAAAAGCTTTTACATTGCATTTATGTACTTGTGTAAAGAAATTACTGTACTTTATTAAAGTTATTTCTAACATTTTTATATTAAATGCTCAAATATGCTGTATGATATCTTTCTGTATTATTGACCAACTATATTATTTTTATTGCTTCATAATTGCTACTGAAAATAGTGTTTTAAGTCAATTTTACCTAAAATGCGAAAATGATCAATCTAAATATTAATTACCCGTTTCACAGGTACAATTCAGTTCGAATGTATAAAAATGCTTTTTTTTGTGTGAAATTTAGTTCGACATCAGTTGTATCCTTAATTTACATTCAGTTGAACCTAGCGATGAGAGAGATTTTTAAAATATTTACGAAAATAGCGAATTAATAACGATTAAAGATTGAAAGATTTGGGCATAAATAATTGCATCGACGTCATTTTATTTAATTATTTAAATTGGAGAGTTCACTAGGAGGTATATTATAGAATGCAGTATTGTATCACTTTAATTAATGTAAAATTAAATGTGCATTAATGTAAAAGCACTTGCATGCATCAATACAAAAACAGGAATTACTTGGTTCCAAGGCGGGAGAAGTGTTACTTGTTCCCTCCTGGTGATGCTCATAGTATCGGCATATCAAAAGTAGAGAAATATTTGCAGACTTTTCTAGATTGCCTCCTTCTTTCTTACAGAAAACAACACCTACAGAAATTCCCTATATACTCATTTGTTAAAATAGACTATAATCTCTACTTAATTTTATGTACGACTAACAAGAAAATTTTCGACAATTACAAGAGTGCAGCATAAGTAATCGCATTCAGACGAAAAATAATAATGAAATCATGACTTCATCATTGAAAACCAGCTACACAAACAAAAAAATTTGGTTTTCATGTAGCACATAAATTAAACAAGACCAATCTTAAACTACACAGAAGTTTTAAGTAAGAAAACAAATTAAAATTTAGAGATTTTCAACAGGCTAAACAATAAATCTACAGAAAATGTGTCTTAATAAACAGCACAAGAAACATTACCCTATTCTTTTTAGTACTTCAGTACGAAATGACAAAAATGTGGAGCATATTGCATTTGATTTTATTATTATTAACAAAAGACTTTTTTATTGAATCATCCGAGTGAATGGGTCTGCAAAGGAAAGCTATCACAATAGAATTTCAATTATCCTGATTTCAGTTATCCGGATAGCTTATTCCTCTAAAGTTAAGACTGCTGTTATTTTATTTACAGATTTTTAGATTCTTTTAATTAAAAATAAAATGATAATATAGCAGAGTATGTGTACTTTAAAATTTATTAAAGTAACGTAAATAAATATATATTATATGTTGAACGGCTTACTATACACATATTACTATATGTATATTCTACAAATGCTACTGAAAAAGCAATTACGCATTGTTTATATGTTTACTTTTGCAACTGAATTTTAAAACTTGTGTAAATAAAAGTTTCTTTATTTTATTTTAGCCAAACTGGAAACAGTTACGAGCTATGACAAAAACAATTAATTTTATTTTGTAGTTTTGTAGGGTAACGCTGTACAAAGGGATATATTATTTCTATGAAGCAAAAAGATGTCTATATATTAATTTTGCTTTTGTAAATGTTCAACAATATCTCTACATGAAAACAATCAAATTTCTTCATTTGGACCTCTAAACATGCGTATTCAACATACAAAAAAGGGAAACAATTATCCGGATTTTCAAATGCTCGGATAATCTGGTGTCCTTAGTAGTCAGAATATTTAAATTTCTTCCGCACTTCAAGCCCAAGTAAGCTTCTCTCAGTTGAGACAGTTTCCTTCGTTGATTTTGATTTTTGTTTTACATAGACAGAAAAATCTTGCAACAATATAAAGAGGAAATTATTGTGTAACGCCTTCCATTTGGTTATTAGAAAGAGTTAACTCTTTTTGTTGTAAAGTAAAGCTATTCCTTTTAGCAAACTTTAAGGATGCTGAAAGCTCTTGAACTGATATAAAATATGGATTAAACAATTCTTTTTCTCTCAAATCCAAAGCTTAACTGAAGTATGAAGATTATCTTTGTCGAGCGGTCATCTCTCATGTTACCTTGAAAGTTGGAGCATATTGTTACTGGTATACTTTGTTAGCATGCCGTCATTACCACTGACATAACAGAGAAAGCTTGCAAGCAAAATTGAGTCGTCAATTTTTCTCATAAATGTGTTCCCTTATTTAGACTTACATTTGAGTTCTTTCCTTTATGGTTTTTCCTTCCTTTATGGAAAATGCTCTTTCACTTTGCATGTAGACAAATAAGAAAACATGTGCTTTATTAAAAAGTTGTACTTTCTAGTTGGTAAGAAACAACCACCCATTATTCATAAATGACGAAAAATACATTTTTGTTACTGTAAGGTTTAAATTAGAAAAGGATCGATTTGTTGAAAATGCGCCGTCTCAGAGGCCAAAGAACGTTTAAATGCTAATTTTCTGAATGCAAATGTAACTTTAATAATCATCTTTTAACTTAATTCTCCAAAGAGACTAAGGACTACTTTTTCTTCTTTTTTTAAGATGCAAAAGTTGAACATAAATACATTGGCTGTAGCATATAATCGTGATCACTTCCAAATACAGTTGGCAAGGATAATCGCTTCCATTTTCTAAATTACTATTATGTAACAATTCGAGGAAATGTATTCTTAAGTAATGTAAGATCAATTGAGAAAATGCTGCAGTGAAAATAGCGATAAAATTTATGTAGTTGCCAGCTTTTGTAACCATTATATTTTATGTTTCATTTTTCCATTTTGCGTTTGAATGAAAAGTTGCTTTAAAAAAGTAGATTTATTTTACGGACTTTAAAGGTCTTGAATTTTATTTCCTTCACATATTTCTTTTTGAGAATTTCCGATTTCTTCTATCACTTCTTATAATGTCTATACTGTAATACTTCGTTTTTCTGTTATATTCATTGAAGCTAATTATGGACTAATAATGAACACATGTAATGAAATCTTCAGAAATTCCTCTCATGTAATTTAACTAAAGTTAAAATTTTTTTGATCGTATGAATTTTACTAACATATCATCCGCGCTAGGTAAAAACGCAGATGTGTATTTCTCTCGCTGTTATCATCTTGCTTGTTACTGTCTTTCCTAAGTTGTTTTTCGATATTAGAGACTATACAAAAAAAGCAGATGTAATTCTCGCACATAATCGTAACATAATTATGATTCTAAAGGAATAATACGATTCCAAACATAAACATGTTTTTCTATACACGACTTTGCAGTTTGATGCTTACATGCCCCTTCATAAAACTTTATTAACTTAAAACAGCAATACCGTATTTGCCTGAATACAAAACGGTAACGATAATGTATTACCTTCAAGTATGTACTGCATATTGGAAGCTGGATGGTTATGTAAAATATACTCATAACTGAATATATTTTACAAGAAAAGGAAAGGTCCCTAATGTGAGACAGCCACTCATACTGGTACTCCAAAGTTTTATTTATTGTAATAATTTATCCTATATTCTAAAGCTCAGTTTGTTATACTTCACTCAGTATGTTAGGCTTAATACGTTGTACTGCGTTCTTCCAATTATTCTGTGGCTTTATGATGTTCAAGGATTCTTCAAGAAAGATAATTATATGAAAGAAAGAAATTTCCTTAATATAATCATTTATTTTCAGTTTAGGCATAATTATAAAAAAGTAAATTTTCCAACAGGGTATTTCGTATCAAAACAATATTCTCTACAGTTGGTATTTATTGTTCATGAAGAGTTGTTGCCACTAATGGTAGAATTTAATCACTGAGAGGCTATTAAAAATTAGACATTCTTTAATTGTCCTTATTATTTTCCATATTATTTTAGAAGACATTTAACAATAAATTGTCCATTTTCATGCACATAGTAAAGTTCTCTCGTCTTTTCTTTGTACGCGCATTTCATGAAGAGGTTAGAATTTTGCTTTATTAAAAGTGATAACAATAATCTATTAGCTTTTTAATACTGGAACATTATGTCTTAACATGTCTTTTATTTTATTTAAGTAAAAATATTTTTCTTAAAATAGTACCATTTTTTATTACTATTAACGGAATGTGTTGATTAGAAGGAGAAGTTTCTTTTAAGATCCCTTGCATAGATATTTACTTTTTCTGTACTTCATGTATACCTTTTATTTTGTAAAAGACGATGTAACAAATCGTGTATGACCCACGTTCTATGGCAATGGTTCCCAAACATTTTAAGCCTGAACATCATTTTTAAAACAAATCAGTAATAACCTCATGCGTAGTGTTACAGTATAATGAGCAAATAATTACTTTTATACAGTGCAGATGCATGCACACTACAAAAATTAACTATATACAAAAGCTTGGCTATTAATTACATATCACATGGTATGTATATCATATTATACAATTTC
Source organism: Stegodyphus dumicola (assembly GCF_044657685.1). Lineage (NCBI taxonomy): Eukaryota > Metazoa > Arthropoda > Arachnida > Araneae > Eresidae > Stegodyphus > Stegodyphus dumicola. Next base: position 183,794,120 of record NC_140768.1, read on the forward strand.
TGAGCTTCAACTGCGGTTCATATCATTCCTTCTTGTTTTTAATGTCTTAACCCTTTCCGGCACGCTACCTTTTAAAGTTGGAGTTTTGATAAAAATAAATAAAGAAATAAATAAAGGTAGGCAGTCTAATTAGGACCAAAGGTGTACACAAGTAAAATTTTGTAAAGATAGCATTTATTGTTTTAATTCTATGGGTGTGCCCAAAGTGGGCACACGGATTGAATAGAGCTTCGAAAAGAGTGCTGAAGTGAGCATTGTTGTCAATGAACTGACCGATGAGATGCGCAGAAACAAAGAATACAGACTCTCAGTTGTCCTAGATTATCGGTGAGCCCGGTCTGAGCACAACTAGGGTTGGCCGTTTGATTTTAAGCCAGATTTCAAGGTAAAAATTTAAAACTAATATAGAATAAGGAGATTAGCATACAGCCAAAAAAATAATATAGAAATTTCTTTTCAAACAATTCTTTTTATACCCTAAAACGAATCTGGAAGATTTCTTTGAAAAATGAGGGTCTTAAAAAACTAAACATGGCTAAAATATATGGACTGGTTTGTGTTGAGCTGCCATCTACTATAAATAAAGAAGGTTCAGAGTAGCCTATAGTAACCTATAAATCCTTTTTCATTCAATTTTTCTTTGCGTATAGAAGGAAATTTTTAGGTGTGTCCAAAACGGACACACTGTGCAGCAAACAGTTAAACGTAATCTTCTCATTTCCAACATTCGATGCAGCATTACACAGTCATCACAGCATCCCATCGTTCTTATGATTTTGCAATTAAATATTTTAAAATCTTAACGTGTTTACTCGTTTAGCAGTTATTGTTTGGAATATACCAGAATAAAAGTAGCAATAACTATGAGAACTTAAAATATCATTTTCTTTCGTGATTTTGGGTGTAATGATAAACTCCTCCATCCGATAATCCAAAGGTCCGGAATTTGCTTACAGCAAATGTAATTTCTGACTTCTTATATCTCTTTCCATTCTCACCTTCTCGTAATAACTGCTAAATACTGGGCAATGCGTATACAGCTCACACATGCATGATAGCAATTATTACTTATTATAAAGTAATAATTGCTAGCATAAATTAGCACATGTAAGGACTAAAAAATACACCACATGTTTTATGAATAATGATAATATGCATGCTTTAGCTTGAGAAAGGTAGAAGACATTATCTTTTTATCAAATAACTAAGAATGTCAGTTAACTAGAGTTCTTGTCGTGACACAAACAAACAAATGTTTGCAAATGTTAGACTTTACAAATGTTAGAGGTGGCAGAAAAAATTATGTAACAAGGGAAGCAATTAGAAAAATAAATTTAAACAATCCAGAGCTTGATTTATTCATTTTTAGAAAACGCTCGCATATACTGTACGTCGACTAAAAGTATACAAAGGATCAAAATAAAATTAAAACTTTCAGTACAAAATGAAAACACTTCCTTGATAAAAAATCAGGTTGGGAACCACTGCTCCATGGTATTTATTACATTTCCATTTTTGTTCTGTATATACCCTCGTTCAAAGTCATTATTTGCAGCAAATTGTCTACAAACAATTAGTACATCAGTTATATACCTAGAATAAAATTTCAGTCTTTTTATAGTGAGTTTACCATCTGAATTAAGATATTTCCTTTATTATATAAACAAAATCTCTTATTTTTTTCTCATCGCAAACTGATGTCAATAAAAGAAGTATATAATGTTCTGTTTGCTTTTACAAGAAAACTACCTTGGGTAATAGCTCACTTTTATTTTGAAAGGTATGTCAAATATCAAAAACATTTTTTCGTAGTTAATATGTCTCCACGTGTGCTTTATATGTTGCTTATCATTACCCAAATTATAATTTAGTTTGCACCTAATCACACCGTAGAGTATCATTTACTACCAGGAGGTAGGCTACCTGTATCTGACACCATAGTGAGCAATGCATTGTTTGCAATCAATTCACTTTTGTAAAATTTTTCGCCATCTAATGGGTAGCCATCCATTTGGGTTAATACCTCGGCCAAAAAAAAGACACATTATCAGAACTATCTTTAAAACTGGGTCTCTTCTTGCACAGATGAATATCCATTAAATGCCAAGTCATTCAACTGGTTAAAAGTTTCTAGCACTGAGAAAAGGATTTGGTTTTTGAGAGATAAGGACCACATCAAATCCATTTTTTAATTGGTAAAATTGTGTTTTCTTCGCGATTCATATTTCTACATACGCTTGGTCCATGGCTCCATCATTGTCCAAAATGCAGTTTATTTCCTCGGTGAACGAACGTTCATGTGATTTGGGCGCCTAGGAAATGCCCTATCCGAGTGTAGCAATATAAACTTTTTTTCGGATATTAGACATATCGTGAGGAGCTCACGACCTTCAGATTTCTCCTTAGTCGAGGATTATGAAACTGACGCGCTGCCGGCTGAGCTATTCCATCTAAGTACGTTGTAGAATGTTTGGCATGATACCAAGTGAGAGCTGTTGCCTTTGTTTTGTAAGCAGTTTTCTTAATAACGCTACATGGAGAATGCATTCAGTTCAAGTGGAAATGTTAGTCGAAGCAATTATGGATACCCAGTCACCAACAGATATGCACATAAATATGGACTATCCTGGAATTCGAAATGATTCCAACATGCTGAGACACATTGTTGTAGTAAGAGCTATTTCAGCAGAAATAAAAATCCCTGTAACATCTATGCCAGTGGTGGCAGTGCGACTCACAAAAATACAAACGACCGCTTTGTCATTTCAATCAGAATGTTGACCCTTAGTTATATACCATCTATTCAGATTTTTTAGGGTTTTTGTCCATCTTGCGACTCCACTATGAATTTTTGCCTCATATAGTTTGAATATCACTGGTGTACGCATACTAAATATTAAACTCCGTATTGCATTTAGCGTCGTCTATTGTCAGAATCTATAAATATTAACAACTTCTGTGAGTATTTAAAATAAAAGTTATTAATTACCGTAGTTTTCTTGAGAATACAATATGAAATGTTATACTTCTTTTATAGCTATTATGTATTTAAATGTTAATTACTTATAATGTACCTGTATCCAGATTTTAAAAAAACAGTTTTATAATTACGTTTGATAAACAAAATTGCGAAATTTTCTTACATCTAGTTTTAAGTTATGTGTAATCTTTATTAGAGAACTCTATTCCTTGTTGTTTTACTTCTGAAAGCCAACAGATAATGTCCAAACACAGCTATTTGACAAACTCCAAACATTAAACTGGTTATTATGCTAACATGCTAAAATATGTCACAAAACATTTTGTCTTTAATATTATCAATCACAATGAATGGCTCAGATCATTTTATGCTTTGCAACAAAAAGTAATAGTGAAATATTACTGCATTAACAATTATATAAATATTTTTATTGTTTTAGAGTCCAAGAAGTTAGCTAATGCATGAAGTAACGTTTGAATTGAATGTTTTCTTTGCTTGCCCTCTTTCTATAATAAATTATTCATAAATAATATAATTTTATTCATACCAGATATTGATACAATTACCTCCAAAAATCGATTGCATTATCATATTAAATATATGCATCATACAGGACAAACATGGTTTAATCTCTGTGTTAAGATTTATGGCAGTTTAAAATGGAATGTTGTTATTATTAAAAAGTTGTAGATTTTTGGCGTTACATATATTCGTAACTTGTATGTAAAGTTACGTTATGTACATTGCTGTGATAAAGAAATTTCCCCTCTATTATTTGCTGTTTGTTTGTTCTATATATTACAAACTCAAACCTTTTTACTTTAATGGCCGTGAAGTTAAACGTGCCATACTATAACATATATTATCAATTACAAGATCATTATACTGTATTAATTTATAATTCATTATGACTTTTACAAACATTAATAGCCATAACCTATGCAGAAGATTGAAGAAAACAACTAAATTATGTAGCCGTTTGAAATACACAGCTTTTACAACAGTAACAGATACACAGCTTTGACAACAATAACATATTGAACGTTTTGCTTAGTATTGAAATCAACTGCAATTTGAATGCATTGTACTTACTGATATGTCTTGCATTTAAATCAGTTAAGGTATTTGAATACACTATCCTCTCCTTAGCAAAATTTTATTAAAGAACCATAAGTTAGAATAACTATGAAATCTTTCTTTAACAAGTTAAAGAGTTTACTTAGATTAGGTAGAACACAAACAGAATACAAATCTATATTAATAGTCTTTACAAATAATTAAATTGAAGTGTTGAAATAAAGAACTTACAAGGTACTCATTTATAAATTTTATAAGGCCTTTAATGACATAAAATTACAGGTGATTTCTCAAAAATTACACCTAATTTTCTGATACTTGACAATACAAAAACAAATGGTAGTATATATGTATCCCATAAATTCTGCATTTACATTTAAGCATGTATTTTGTAATCGTTCCTTATGTCATACTCAGTATTTCAGAAAAAATTCCAGAATCTTTCCCTCTAAACTCAATGAAAAGAAATAAATAAAAGTAAGAAAATAAATTTTTAAAAAATAAAAATCTGAAAGCTTTCAGATTTTATTTTTCTAAAGTCTTAAAAATTTTATTTCATTCTAAAATCTGAAAGCTCTCCAATTTTATATTACGCCCAAGGGGAAAATTATTAAATTAAAAAAAAATCTGAAAGGTTTCAGATTTTAAATTAGGTCCCAAGGGGAGTTTTTTTTAACGTTTTATGTGTTACATTTGTTTACTAAATATCATGCTCGTTGCACTTAAACGATAAAATTCAATTCAACAGAAATATCACAAAACATTTAAAACAGCATATCTTTAGAATTTACGATACACAGTCTCGCGTGCTGGAGATAAAAATGGGGTTTTTTTTCGTACAGTGTTGCCACAGCTCGTTTCAAAATCGTTGAGTTTTGCTAATCAAAAATTCTTTAATGTTTGACAAAATATGAAATAGATAATAAAAAAGTTCCAAATTTGGGCTTCCAAATGCTCATTTTCGAATGGAGGACTACGTTATTCAAAATTTGATGTCTCTGGGTACCGTTGTTTTTTCACAGTGCGATAAGCATACATACATCCATGCAGATTCTTCATTATTAAATTTCTTTAAATATAACACAGGGCTCTAATATTTGGTGGCAACAAATTGAAAAGCGAACCGAGATTTATAGTGAACCGACGGGAAAATGCCAAGACAAAATTAATAGCCCTTCTGGAAAAATTGTTCCTAAAAATAATTTTGATTAAAACTGCTTTTAATTTCTGTACTTCATAAGTTAATAATAAAGCTATTACTGATTAAAAATATTAGCGAGTCAGCAAATACCGCTGTCTGTTGTATTTAATAGAAGAAGTTATTCAGTGCTATACTCTATTTAAGGTGATTATTCAAAGGTGGATATGCCTTAAAGCAAATAAACACCATACAGAGTGGTCAGCTTTTCTGACATAAATTATTTTAGAACTAAATATTATGCAAATTTATAAAACAATTTAAACATTCTTTAAACTTTCACCTCCATTCGTAATCACAACAGTAGTACTCACTTTCCAAGACAATAGAGTTTTATCATTATTTAATTTTCTCAAATATTTAAAAATATTGGACTTCATAATCCGAATATTATTACAATATCTTGAGCCTTGCTTTTAAAGTACGTTACGATATTTGAACTACAAATTTTATGTAACAAAACTTAAGCACAATAGAAGTTTAGGGAGCTTGAGGTTACACTATTAGTTTAGTACTAATTAATTTATCTCCACCCATAAATAACTGTTTCAAAATCCCTTTCATGGACGTTTTTCTTTTTTGTGGTTCCGAGCATAAACCATAGTAAGAATTCTTTTTCATTTCACGCCCGCCTGCGTGTTCAAGATCACTAACATATCGATAGTAGCCGATCGATGCAATCACATTACCTTAACAAATCGATGCAATCGCCTTATCTTAACAAATTGATGAAAGCACATTATCTTGAATGCGTTTCCCTTTTAACTATGATGCAATCAGGACGGACTAGAAAATGAGAAATTTCCTTCAAGTAATATTTTAAAAGGATTTCCTTCATCTATATTGTACTAAACAGCCCAATTTATGAATCTATTGAAAATGAAATTTTTTTTTCCCTGTTGGTTATCATTCACTTAGGAAATGGGGTTCTAAAGAACAATATTTATGCCACCCAAATATCAGCTCTTGAATGCTACATTTTTATATGAAACTGATTTATTGAGTCATTCAAACGCACACTAAAATTCCATGAATATACTGACCTTCGTTTAACTGGAATCCGATTGAAGAGAAATGGTATAGGAAAATAATATTAAACTAATATTTTTTTTCATTGTTTCATTTTTATATAGGTAAATACTCGTTCTGCGATAGTTACGTTATAGAAAAAAATCTGATGTGTACACCACATGACCTCCTTGTACGGAATATTAAATTATACGCATTTTTTCTTGCATTTTTAAACTTATTAGATTGAATTAAACCTACTTCGCCTATAACGCATAAACCACAATAGAATAAATGCATTCTTTAAAATTCACTTTGTTTACCATAGCGACACTCTGGCGCTAGGTTTACTTAACAGTATTTCATATTATAACTCAGAATGCACAAAATGTATATCATTTAAAGAATTATCTAATCGTTGCCACATGTTCAATTCAAATACTATAATAAAGCTAGAACTATGTATAAAAGAAATTAAGCAAACAAAACAAAACAGAAACAGTTTTTCACAGACGATTGAGTATTTCCCATTTAATTAATTCATTTCTCACTTCGCGAGAAGGCAAAAATACATAAAAACTCAAAATATCTATATTAAAAATTACGAAGTAAATCTCAAACGCTTATTTCCTCGAAAAAATTCCAGAAAGAATTAAGCATTATTTAATTGGCAATAATAAATGAATGCGTTATCTTTGTTATTGCGAAGCTAAGTTTCTCTAGATTGGCAACAAATCCACTAGTCTCCTATTTCAAATGTAAACATCAATGGCCGCCATTAAAAACAGGCTTAGCGGCAATTAAACAACTTTAAAATTGCTGATAATTCTAAAAATATTGCACACAGATTTAAAGGCATAAAATCTTTAACCGGAAGATAAAAACAACATAATTCAATCATTCTTAAAGCAAAAAATGTACAATTTACAAACATATAAGAGTAAAGAAACTGAGATCACTGTGCCGGGTAATAGAATGGATAATATATATAAATATATTTATATACGTTTGGTGCTGCCGATTGCAACCAAAATACGAGGTGCACATCTACATGTTATAGCAGTCCTATATACAAAATTTCAACGTTCTGAGGCTACTCGTTTCCGAGTTATGCGAGATACGTACGTACGCACGTACGTACATACTTTCGTACAGACGCCACGAAAAATTCTCTTCAGAATTAATTTTAAAGCAGTTTTATAATTTTTTTGAAGGAAAAGAGTATTTTATTCTGTTCTTACGTACAGATATGACGCAAAAACATCGTTAAATTGCATTCGATAGCGGTCAAAATGGATATTTTCGTTGAAATATGCTGCCTGAAACTTTTCGCAATTACAATACTTCTTTTTTACTTCGTACAAGGAAGTAAAAAGAAAAAAATAAAGATTTCAGTAGATTCTAAAAACCTTTGCAGAGAAGGCCAAGTGAATGTTTCTGTAAAACATTAGGCAATTTTTTGGAAGCTGAAGATATGAAAAATTAGAAACGCCTTCGCTGTGAATAGAACCACGGACCTCTGAAATACCGGCTCAGTGGGCTGACCACTACACCACGAAGGCACGCTAGGAAGGCAGGATAAATACCTTATATACTCCCCCCTTTTAAAGGAAAAGTGGGGTGTTTAGGGAACCCCATCGCCAAATTCTGAATGTGGAGAGTCATCATCCACAACCCTTTTAGTTCGAGACTGTAATGACATTACGATTTTTGGAAGCCAGAGGCATGAAAAATTACCAGTTGCCTTCGCCGGGAATCGAACCACTGACCTCTGGAATATCCGCCCAGCGTGCAGAACCACTATACCGCGAAGGCACGCTAGGAAAGTGGGAGAAATACCTTATATACTCTTAAAGGACGACTGGGGTTTTTAGGGGACATAATCGCCAAATCCTGGATGTGGTGATCCTCATCCAACATCCTTTTAGTTCGGGCGCCACTGTAGCGACATTGGGTATTTTTTTGGAAGCAGGAAAGATGAAAAATTCGCAATCGCCTTCGCCGGGAATCGAACCACGGACCTCTGGAATATCGTCCCAGCGTGCAGAACCACTACACCACGAAGGCACGCTAGGAAGGCGGCAGAAATACCTTATAATGTAATACAATTACTGATGCTCCCATTGCTCTAGAAATGGTTTTCTGAAAAAAAGATTCAATAATTTCAAAACTAAAAATTAATATTCAGGTTCTTATAATATTAAAATTACAGTAAATGTCATGCAGCAGTCGGAAAGAGAACCATAAAACATTCGAAAGAAGACCATTCATCGTTTTAATAAATTACATAGACATATAAATACATGGCAATGTAAACATGAAAATGTCTAAACTATGCACAGTTTTCTTAGCAATATTACAGGTATTTGTTTCTGAATTTTGAGGGTTTCTCACTCTTTTTGTACTCAAATGAATGTTCAGGAACCTAGCGAACTGTTAAGCGACGTATCGCTGAGTTCAAATAACTAAAAAGGGTTGACTACCTTTTAGTTCATTCAAAATAAGATAAACAGAGGGCCCCTTTCTTGGGCTTACAGTAAAGCCTTCACTTGGGTTTAAACTCAAAATAAGAAATAAGAACTAAACTATAATTAACTAAGAGAGAGAGCCGAAGCAAAACACAAGTATCTAACGTAGTTCGCCTTAATTTAAACTAGACGATGAATATCAAAATGCACGTAATAACACGCACGAGCGTAGCAGCTTAAAGACAGACTTAGCACGAAGGCAAACACACGCTACTCAGGATTCCTACTTCTCTCTCACGAAGTTGAACCTTCCTTAAATACTACTCCAAACGCAATTGCATTCAACGCGATTCTAAAACACATTATGGTAGGGAGTTGTAAGTTGAAACAAGAATCGATAGGAAAGCACTTTAAAATTAAAATAACTGTTATAAAATTAAAATATACCTTACTGTCTCAAAATAGTTACTATGAGACATTCAACTTAAGAGATGATTTCACACTCTTTTCTTAAATAAATATTTTATTGCACTGCAAATCATTTTATTCACTTAAGAATAAAAACTTTTAATGAAAAGTACTTTTTATTGAATTCTCGAAAACGTTAATCTTTATTTTAAAGTTTTACCTTAAAACTGCATAATGCAGTAGAAAAATGGAATTGTTATTTTTATATACGTAAATCACATCTGGAGTTTTTATTGCTTAAAACAACTATGGCAAATTTCAAAATGCAACAATATGTAAATTCATGTATATCTCATAAAAGTTTGAACTAAAATGTCTAATTTTTTGCATAGGAAGCTTTGAACTTTTGCGATTGGAATGATAGAATCGCTAAAGTATAGTCAAATGGAGTTCTGTTTCATTGAAAATTTGCTGAATACCTTTATCGAAGTTAATTATCATCCTAAAAACATTATTCTGGGTTTAATTGGTTTATTTTCTTCTGATTTTTCAATTATTGGGTATGCTATCATTTATATACTCTCGTGTGCAAAATCTAGAAAATTTGCACATTATGTCAAATTTCTGAAAACTGATGGACAGATTTTAATGAAATTTGATATGAATATATATTTATGACAGAGAAAAAGCGTACCATTTAAAAGTCATTTTTACAGGTATGATTATCAGGAAAGCTCACACTGCAGGGATATCCAAAATTCACTTTGGGATATAGAAGTAAAAATGAGTCTAATATGGGGTATGGTCCCCGCTCTCAGCCAGACAGGATCTCTCTCTCAGCTGAACAGAAGACAGTTGAGGAGATACTAAGACAGTCGATACCCTTCCTGGGGTTCTCGGAGGGGGAAGATGAAATTGCCTTTCTAAGAACGTTCCAGACATGCTAATATAGGTTTAAGGCTAAGAGATCTGGCTGTCCAATCTATTCAGCGAATATCCTCACTTTACAAGTAATTATCGACCACTTCGAACATCTGAGCCCTATGTAGACGAGCGTTGTTTTCTGTTTACGGAAACTCAGGACCAACTGAGCCTCCGAAAATGCGAACATAGGACTCTAACATTTCCTCTTTATACCTCAAAGAAGTCAGGAAGCCTTCGTCAAGCACATGCAGGTGTGTGCAGCCGTCCACTATAATACCTGCCCAAACTATTACACCTCCACTACCATAATGATCCTTTAACTAGGAAGCAATGATATTGTGTTCTCCAGATCATGTACGCCAAGAATTAGTGTCCAGGTTGAATCTCGGCTTATCTGTGAAAAGCTGTGTGCTCCATCGAAGTCTGGTTCATGGCGCACGTTGTTTGCACCAAGCTAAACGCGATCTCTTATATTCCGAAATGAGAGAGAAGCAAACAGCAGATCTTCTGCAATGCAGAACTATCTCATGAGACCTTCGGGCAACTGTAGACAGTGAAACTCGGGTTCCAGTGACAAGTTACAGCTCATGTGAAAACTATGAAGCTGAACCAATCCTGTGCCGAGGTGCTGAAAGTACCAAATAACGTCGTTATGGATTTTGGTCAACCTTATCCAGATGTTTTCGGTATGGATCCAAAGTGTTGAAGCAATTTCCATAAACTGCAGACCAACCATGGGCGTCACATTGAGTTCTGTAACCAACTGCATTTGCCTCCAATCTACCAACAATGCTCTATCTTATTCCTCATCCATAATATATTGGTTACACATTTTACTTGATACCTTATAAAATTTACAGAACTCTTGAAAGAAACATGGCAAATATCGTGAAAGATCGTGATCTCACAAATCGACAAAAAAACCCTCGTGCACTTACATCAGCTTCACAATCACATTTCAGCAGACACGCACATGCACGCTTAGGTATTTGACTCTGAACATAATTTTCAAATTATGTTTTTTTTTTTTTTTTTTTTTTTTTTTTTTTGTACACGAGTGTATTCGGAATTGCATTACTTTAAAAAAGAAATTTTGTAATTTTATAAAATTTTAATATAATGTTATGATTCCTATTATTTGCTCACATGCAAAACATTTCAAAGCAGTTTATCTATTGTTCGTTTGAACGTAAGAAGGAATTAATTATATATAATAGTATATTATTAAAGATTTTACTGGAATGGAAAGGACCAAATTTAGAAAACTGCACCCTAAGTTTCAGTTTAATTTCCTTTTCTATGCATATAACACACAAGAACAATTTCTAATATTCACTTTACTGGTATTATTAATATCTAATATTTAATAATTGAATTATAAATATATAAGCAACATTTTATCCGAAAATTTGAAACATTAATAATTAGAAAACATTTCATCACAAAATCTATTCGTCGATTTAATTCAGTAGGTCCTCAAATCTATTTAAAGTAAGGAATTTTGAAATAATTTACAGAATATGTGTGTTATATTTTAACATTAAAACTGGTGCTGCCATTGGATAGTTCCATCGATAATATTACTACTAATCGTAAATACCATTATCAGTAATGAAGATTATTAGCAGTGGCAAAGGCATCATTAATTTTTATTTCAATTTAAGCTTTTGTTATTCAGATATAATAACGCATGGAAATTTTGTAAGCCCTTGTTTGGAATATATAGTACAGCGGCATTTAAATTTCCATGAATATAATGATGAATTAACTTCCACAAGACGGTTATCAAGCGTAAAGAGAAGCAAGGGGCCAATTAAAGTACCTCTAAGATGGCTAAAGGATATTTGCAGGTGTGTCTCTAAAATATGTTTGAACCAAACGACGTCATAAATCTAGTGGCCATATAATTGCAAATAAAGCAGACAAAATCCTAAACTGAAATACAGACGCCATGTACTTCTAGTATATAAAATTTGGTAAAAATTATATTGTCGTATCTAGTATATACATTTAAACCAGATATGACTAATACTTCTCAAGAGATTCGTCATTTATATGACAACAGCATGTTCAAGTGCTAGAAAAATTCAGCAGGGTTAGGTCGCCTTTTCTTCTGCAACTATTCTAATCTATGCCAGGAAATTTTATTTTTCTCCTGTCATATTTTGTTTCGAAAAAGATTACATATCTGGAATAAAACAAAATACTCTCATTTCATCAAATAAAATATAAAACACACTTGCTCTTCTCTAAAGTTAAATAACGAATTTATATTCATCACCTTCGTTTTCTGCGGCACGTTAATTAAATAAAAATATTACTCTATTTTCCGGAAACAAACAACACTAAAAAAACAAAAAAAAATGAATGAAAAAACAAGCTATTTAAGCTAAAAGGCTACCTTATTATAAAGGATAGTATCTGCGTTAAATGCATTTTTAATAAGACTTTTGTTTTACCCGGAGCGAAATATGACGTAACGTACTTTCATTAGTTTAGTCTATGTTTCGAAAAGCAGCACTTGATTTACCTAAGCAATCATTCACACAGTAAACAAAGAACAGTAGGTTCATGCATTTAGAAAGTGAAACTGCTACTTCACAGAATATTCATCTTTTGAGTACTATAGGCCAGTGATCGTTATGCCGTTCACTAGCCTCCAAGTTATTATAAAACCCTGTAAAATAAAATGCAGATTTTAAACACGATATAAACTTTTTTTTTAATTTCCACAATTGTATAGCACGCTAAAATTTACAAAACATTTTTAGCTATCTCAATATTCTGGTCATGGTAGGTTAAAAGTAAGATCATGTTTCTTCTAACGTATTTCAATTAAAATCGTCAATTGCATCAAGATATAGCAACAAGTCATACTTCGAAACGTATCACTGGATTCCTTACAAACATGTTGTTGTCGTATCTCATTTTTCTGACATATTCATAACAAACTCATGAATATTATCTTGGCAAGGAGTGCAATTTTTGCGTCACTCGTTTGCATGATCCTTGAGTACCATACAGGGACGGATCTGAAAGTTTCTCACCTCTCTTTTTCTTCACCAAATCAAATAAGAGGATTTTCGACTAGCCGTGCATTTACAGTGCTCTCATACCTCAAAGACTGTATCTCTCTATATATACAACATCCATGTTTTTTCCAGAATTTGAATCCGGCCCCTTCCGTGCGGTGTAATCAAAGTCACTATAACCACTCACCCGTTGGGAGGTTGTAGACCCTTAAAAAAAAAGGAAACCGATATAAGAATTACATATATACCTTTTCAACGTAATCCTGAGAATTTCCTTGATGTTTATTTATGGCTTTGGTCTCAGGAAACCAGCTCCTTCTAAGCGCAAACCCCCTCCCATGACTAATGGACTCTGGAAAGTAATGGAATAGGAATGGAAATCAATAGCCCCAAAAATTTTACAAAACCCATCTATCATGGGAATCATAACGCACACTTCAAATTCAGAAAAAGAACTGTCAGACAGAACATTAAAAAATATTCTTTACATGGTACTTTTCCATTTTGCCAGCGCAAGAGATAAAGTCGCCAAAAATGGTGCAATCGATGTCAAACGGAATTTTCTCGCTGGTAAACTTTTTACGCCTCATTTTCAAAACAAGTCGCAGTCCTTTCTTATCAGATTGATTCTTTCAATACTGGCATAGAATTACATGGAATTTTTACCAGATAGTTCAATTTTATGCCCGAAGGTCATTCGCGGTAATTAGGATGCAACCATACCGCTCACCCGAAGGCGAAAATATAAAAAAGGCAAAGTCAAGGATTAAATTCATCAATTGTAATGAGAATGCACTATTGAAGTAAAGCACTGCGGTTTCACATAATTTCTGAGTAAGCTATTCGTACAGATTGAAATAATTCTTGATTTAAACTTGTATTCCAAATTAAGATTTAACTTTAAATTAATGTAAATAATTACTGAGAGAATTCGATGTTTGTGTAGCGTAGTTTACGTGAGATGAGATCACTAGGGATCACGTGATACGAAACGACGAATCAGGATGTTGTACCACGAAAGCATAGTAAATTTTAAATTGTTTTTTTACAAATTTATTGTCTTTATTTATCGTCTTTTTATAAAATTTTAAACGATATTAAAATGTTTATGCCTTCAAAATAAAAAATTCTTAGAACTAACATTTGTTGACATTTTTATGTGCATACTGTGCGTTGTCGCCAATAAAATTGGCGAGGTTTGCGCCTGCGAAACGGAAAAGTAGCCTTTACATTTTAAAAATCAATTAAACTACCCCAAATCGTTCTAGAAATGTGTAAAAACTCTCTATAATTTTCAGATGTTGTCTGACGAAACAAAGCATGCAGTCCATATTACTGCATATTACTGAAAATTACTGAAAATGTCCATGTCCATATTACTGAAAAATGATTGGTAGTCTAGAGGCAGCGTTTTCACTTATTCCCAAGGGATTCATCATCTTCTACATAGAAATATGCGTACTTTTGCAGCCTTTTTTTCGGTATGCGTGAAAGGAATGGCAAGGGGATGCTTCAAATTTTAATTTCAAGCATTGTACGAAGAGCTAGGTGAACTGTCGTATGAAGGTGTAACATAATACTTGAGAAGACATTTGATGGATTGTGAGATATGGCGTGCGATTGGCAGAACACACATTAAAACTTCTTTTAAAAGTAACCAAAAGCGCCATATCGAAAAGATGAAACCGGTTTAAAGACACTGGTCATGTATACAGACAACCAGATCATGGTCAAAATTCATGTCACAACAGGCTGTTAGGTCCATAATTGGATAAAGATTGCTAAAAGAAATAGACAGGTGACGGAGGACGGGGACGCCTAGCGTATAACATAGGTTAAACAGGCAAATGTCCGACGTCCTCCACTATCTCGAAGAAACAACTTGCTGGAGCCCCGTGAGGCTGCACCGGGAGTTTACATGGCCATACAGGGGCTAGATGTCAAGTAGATTTTAAATAGGACGTTGTTTATAAAACAAAATAACTTAAAATGAATATAAAGGATAGCATTAAAACTCTAAAACACACATATAAGCTGAAACACATAGACGTACAAAATTAAACGTAAAAGCATAAAAACACACTCATAATTACGTAACATAAGACATAAAAGCACACTCATAATTACGTAACATAAAGACATAAAAACACACACGAGAATACATAACATGACACATAGAATACATACGGAAACACATAGAGCACATAAATGCAAATATTGCACACATAAGAAACATATGAGACATAGTAAGGTGTGCGTAAAGCAGAAGCGCTGTGCGGAAATATGCTCAGTACCCATAATACAAAATGTACATACTTTCATTAAAGGCGTCTGTTGTATGATTTACATGTTTCGTTGCATACACTACATTGGTGCATTGTACGGATATTATACATTTCCATCTGGGATAATTAAAGTTATACAATTCTGGAAGGATTCATGGTTACATTAGAGACATACAATACATTGGATAAATACATAAGGAACATATATTACTTCATTAGAGACTTGCATTATATTATTTACATATGTTACGAGCATACACTACATTTGGAACATTGTACGAATTTATGCATTTCGATCTTGTGCAGTTACAGTTATACAATTCTGGAAGTATTCATGGCTACATTAGAGACATACGATACATAAAACGAATACTCTACATTAGGAGCATACATTACTTCATTAGATATTCGCATTGAATTATTTACATACAGTGCATACTCTACATTTGGTACATTGTACGAATATCTTGGATATTTACATTTATACAATTCTGGAAGTACTCAGGATTCCATTAGAGACATACAGTACATTGGATAAATACACTACATTAGGAACATACATTACTTCATTAGGGACTTGCATTGTATTATTTGCATATGTTACGGTGCATACTCTACATTTGGTACATTGTACGAATATCTTGGCTAATTACAGTTATACAATACTGGAATTACTCAGGGTTACATTAGAGACATAGGATACATTAGACGAATACCCTACAATATACATTACTTCATTAGAGACTGTCATTACATTATTTACATATGTTACGGTGCATACACTAATTGTTCGAATATTATGCATTTTGATCTTGGACAATTACAGTTATACAATACTGGAAAGATTCATGGTTACATTAGAGACATACAGTACGTTAAACAAATACACTACATTAGGAATATATATTACTTTACATGCACTATTTTAGAGGCATTCAATACATATGGCATTTACATTTCGTTGGGAAGTTAGATATATACAATACGTTATGATACTAGATATTATACGCTATACGGACATACATACTATTTTACATAGGTCACTATTGCAATATATAGCAGGCCTTACTAGTTTATACTACGATAACAAATCATTCCATTGGGTGCCCAGTGCTTTACACAGATAAACATGTCAATAACATTACTTATGCACGTTGCTGGGTATTGGAAGCAGATGATTACATGAGGCTCGAAATTGAATGTGGCGTTTACAGAATATGTACATACTGCGAATACTTAATCGTTGAGTGCATTGTCTGCAGTACCATGCTATTGTGGCTGGCAAATGTCTTGCCCTAGGGCTTTGATTTGCTGTACAACGGCGCAGATACTCCTTATAGCTGGCGGGTGTTTGATTATGAAACGATAGTAAAGTGTTCTATCATTCGTTGGATGTGGTAAGGGGTGGTCTGTTGTTAGACCGCAGTCAAATAGGTAGTGCTCGGGAGAACCTAGCATGCCACAGACACAATTGTCAGATGTTGAGATGCCATGACGCATAAAGTAAGATGGAAATGGGCCATGGCCCGTTATGTACTGTGTCAGTGGGGCTATTGTTATAAGATGTTCCGTGTCTACTTTTGGTAGGAAGTTATACGTTCTTGTCCCTGTGTCGCCATTATTCCATTCTTCTTGCCACTTTTCTTTACAGATATTACTCAGTTTTCTTGAGGTGTGAGACGGGGGTAGGGGCTCTTATAGTTTGAGCGTGGATGTTGTTGGCAGCCTCATTAGCCAGTCGATCTGCGACGTCATTCCCTTCGTTGTCGGAGTGTCCTTTCACCAATACCGTGTTAAAGCCGGCTTGAGGATTATTGCGTAAAAGTTGCTGAATATCTATGATTAAAAAGAAATAGACAGTTGACATCAGCTCAAATTGTAAGGAAGTTAGTTCACTTCAGTTACGAAAACTTGACTATCCAATTATATCTTGACAGATAGGTTGCTCAAAAGAGGCCTGTATGGAATCCATGAAAATCTATGATCCAAGGAAATCGATGAATTGGGATCAATGAATTTTGGCTGCGAAATGTGCTCGATTGGAGGGGGCCAGAGATCATTGTAATTCGAATACTAAGAACAGGAGCCGAGCTTTGTTTACTGATGAGTCTCGTTTTTGTTTGAAGAGTGATTCCAGACATCTTACTATTTGTAAGAGTTAAACGTGCAAAACAATCCCCGATACAATCCGTGAAAGGCATCTGTACAAATATGGCGGAGTCATGATATGGACGGGTATCATTTTCAAAGGCCGTACTGACCTACAAATTTACAAGAGCTACTAATGCCTGCTAAAATGAACAGAGATGAATTTTCTTATCTTTATGTCTAATTTTTATGGGAGCATGTGACAATAATTTCTTCGTTAGGAACGATAGTGTGAGCCTCCGTTGTGCTGCACTAGTGACTAATTATCTTCAAGTGAAATGAATACAGCGGATGGTCTCAGTCTCGTAGTCTTCGAATTCAATTCCGATAAAACATTCTTGTATATGAGACTCATAGGACGTCGATATGTACAGTCTCCAACATAGCTCTTTTCAGATCAATCCCATTTATTCCTATTTTTCCTATGAAACTTTCTATTCCTTAACTGCTTCAAGATCCTATTGATTGTGAATACACTTTGTTACCACAAATATTCTTTAATAATGTCGATAAATATAAAGCTGACCAAACCCAGAACAAGACTGTGACGTCTATTATTGAGAAAGTGCAATAGACACATTCTAAAACTTTTGCAATCAGGCCTTGTAGTTAATTGACCTATTCATTATTTTTTATGGTGTTCATTCGCTCCTCTGACTTTTGGAGCATTGCAAGAGTATATTGTTGCATGCGTACGGGTTCGTTACGAAATGAATGCACAAGTCGGATGAAAAATTGAATATGATTTTGGGGGTAGTGATTTTCAGCGGTTCTTCGGTCAGTCAATTTTTTACCATCAAGAGAGTTTTGCAGAGACCGAAGAAAATGGCAGACGGAGCAAAGTTCGAGCTAAATGGTGGATGCATCAAAACTTCCCAACCAATTTCCGTCAATTTCTTCTAAATCATCAAAGATGTATGTGGCGGCGCATTGTCATGATTGAACACAACTCCCTTCTTTTGACCAATTCTGGTCGGCCTTTCTGTATTGCTTCGTTCAAACGGTCGAGTTGTGCACAGTACAGGGCCAAATTGATGGTTTCGCCAGGTTGCAATTTATGTGGCAGCCAAACTTTGAGCTTTTTTTTGTAACCTGCTCTTTTCAAATGATTCCAAATTGTCATGTATTTGATGTTTAGTGCCTCTGCTATTTCCTGACAGCTTACGGCCCAGTCTTGCTCTACCTGTTGCAAAGTTTCATCGACGTTTTCAGTGACTGGCCGACTAGAGCGAGGTGCATCTTTGATATCGTAATTTCCGGAACGGAATCGAGCAAACCACTCCTGGATCCTTCGTTCACTCACAGCATTCTGACCATACACTTCACAAATTTTTTGGCATGTTTTTGCAGCCTTTTTACATTTTTTATAGTAAAAAAACATCACATAGTGCATTTCTTCAGATATTTCACTCATTTTCAAGTCAGCATAACGTTTTACACAAGCAACGAATTAGAAAACTATTTTCACAAACAATGGAAGTTGAATATCAGCTTTTAAGCACACGTTTATTTGAAGCAATCGGGTGAGTGTTGTCGGATCTATAGGCATCAACAGCAACTAGTGGCAAAAAAAACGGGGAGACCTTTTGTATGACCCAATAAATAATGAAAGTTCTTTAAGTTATCTTCGGTAAAATCACACTGATAAAAGGTCTGTGCCCCTCCGCTGTGAAAAACATGAAACTATATATTACAAAAAATTCATACTTTAAAATTAAGTATAATTCAAGTTACAAGATCTGATTAATCTTGGCTTTTTTATGATAAAAATTATTGTAAAATACAATTATATATTTACCAATTTTCTGATAATATAAAAGAACTGAAATTTATCTTTTGTTACGAAAGAAAGTTGCAAAAGTATGCCATTAGAAAATGTTAAAAGATTTCAACATTAAATGTGCTTTATTCCAAATTTTCATTTAAAGCAATGTCATAATAATGCTCTATGATAATTTTGTATTATTATGTACTTAAACAGCCCTCAAAAAACAAACAGAACTTGTTACAGTGAATGATATCGATAATATCGATGGATTCTCCGCCGTAACCGAAGTAAATCGAGAAGAAATATCGATATATCGATAATAACGAATGTGTAAATCGATAGTAAAATTCAATGAATGTGAATACCAATATCGGTTTTATCGATGCACCCACATTATTTGATCACTCCTAAATTTACAGACTTATAACGAAAAACATTATCTGGTTTGTTACGCTAGCTTTAAACAACATAAAAGCAAAAGTTTTGCATTTATGGTTTCAGCTGTGAAAGAATCCATTTCCAATTATCAGTTTTAATTTTCTTCGTAAAGAATGTATGTATCTATCAAATTGAGTTGCAATTAGAATTTTACTATCTTTTTTTCGATTTGATTACAGTGTACTTAAAGTAGAATTGTTATAAGGGGACTTAAAGTACAATTGTAATTATTTTATCATGTTTCCTTATGTGAGCTCGCCTACCAGCAGCCTAGCGGTAAAGTCACTGAGCACTGGTAGTTGGGACCGGGATTCGAATTCATGCGAACGGGCTAGCTGCATGGGCGATTTCGTGATTAGCCCATGTGTTACGTGTATGCTAGCGATTTTCTTTCAGAAAATCAGCATCCCGATAGCCCTCGAGTGCTTTGCATAATTAAACTAAGCCAAAACCTTTTGTGCGCCTTCCTCAACTAGTAGCATAAAACTCGCACCCACCTCATACGTACCCATCTAGCTCATTCATGCTTTTAAACTTATTTGTATTTCATTTTCATACATTGATTCGCTAGAACAGACTGTGAATTTATTTATTTTCAGTTGTAATAACTTTCACATTAGAAAGTTTAACAGTAATATGTACTTCAAATTTAAATTAAATAAGATAAAAAAATATACTCAAATGTATATAAATAGCTCTATAAATACTATTATACATATATCTGATATATAGATGAAATCTATATAAATAGTCTATCAAATCTACATCTACATAAATATTCTATATATGAAATCTGTATAAATATTATATCTATCAAATGTATATAAATTTTCAAATCTCTGCATATATTTTAGACATTAAATATATGTTTATATGTCTATTTAAATCTTGTATTAAAAATATATCACATAATATTTTTTTTTTTTTTTCTGAGAACAATTACTTGAGATTTCGGTACGGATACTTAACGTTATGCGTAATTTTCACCAAGTTATTACACGTAATTTTCAGCTTCATTCTTATATTTTGTATTGGGTAAAATTTAATATCATATTGGCTCTGATTTTTAAAAATTGCGTGCATTTCGAAAGATGATCTCATTCTACTTTTTTTATGTCCCGTTCTTACTTATTAAAGATGCAGAGACATTAGATTAATTGGAAAAGCCGGAGAGATGAAAAATTAACAAAGGCTTTACCGGTAATCGAACCGCGAACCTCTTGAATAGCGGCCCAGTGTGCAGGCCACCACACCACGAAGGCACGCCAAGAAGGTCGTCGAAATACCTTATAAAGAATGCTTTTATATTCTAAATTCTGTTTAAATAAAAAATTTACTTGAAGCCATCCCACGACTTGCAGGTACTTCAGCCATAGCGACTATTCGCTTCAAGAGTTTGGTTTATTAGATTAACTACCAGTTCTAGATCAAGTAAAAGCTCACAATATAAAAATATTATTACATATAATACTGTTATAAATTTTGTATATATGCAAATATTTTAGTGAAACTATATGTAAATTGCAGCATCTTTTATATGATGCAACATGAAAAGCTTCAGAAATGTGTAGCATTGCCGGAAAAATAGAATTAAAAGCTTAAGTCCATTCAACGTTAAAATAAATGGCTATCTTTGGCGAAATGCGACAAGAGGCGATAGTTTTGGCGATGAATTTTTGTCGCTAAATTTGGGAAGTAGTCACCAAATATCGCACAACTTAGCGATCATCTGGCTACATTTTAGTTCGATCCCGGTATAACAGCAGCTACTCCGATACCCTAATGCAACTCTAGACTTTCTGTACCGAGAAATTGAAGTATAAGAAGTCTATAATTGAACCGCGAAATTTCGAGTACTTCTGGTATTGAGAATTCTTCTCGAAACAGGAAGTACTGGAAATTTCTCGGTGAACGAGGAAAAAGTATTAAGTCCGGAGAGAGTATTAGTTTTCAGTTTAGTTTAGAGTTCAGAGTTTAGCTCATAGTATTCAGAATATCAATTCACTGTGCCATATTTGAGGTTTTTTATATTATGTTTTGTTTAAAAACTTGAAGTTATGAAGTGAAACTCATTGCGCTCTGCCACACTGATAAAAACTGTACGAGTACTTTTGTGAAAAGCTCCAGAACTGTAAAGCGTTTTCTTTTTTTCCGGGCGGAAGGAATAAATTATATCAAACTATCATCGGTTCTGTATGCATTCAATCTATTACGAAGCCGTACGAACGTAACAATGCAATAATTATAATACAATTATTAGAAATTACAAACCAGTGAAATTGCATTAGCTGGAACTCAAAAATCATTTTATACCTTTTGTTTTCTGTAATAACTAATTTAGGCCAGCAGTATAAGCGATTAGTTGATTTACAAATTCAGCAATTTTAAAAAATAACCGAGCTTTTAAATTCAAATATTTATTTCCGTTTTAATTATGCATTTAATTCATATGAATTAAAATAAGTATAATTAATGACAAATGAAACTAAATCTTTTTATAAAAATTTGCAACTATATTATCATTAGTAATAGACGTTTCCGTCACCATGTGCTCTGTAAATGGTACGGAATCATTTTGTTTCTTAGTTTTATAGTGTTTTAAATTTTTTAACATTGTTTTAAAATTTGATTAATAATTTCATTTTTTTAATTATAAAGAGCAAATTCTTTTATAAGGTAACGTTTATGCTCAGAAAAACTCAAGTTGTAGCTTTTATTTTATTTTTTAACAGCAGTTTAAAAAAATGGGAGTAAAAATGCTAACAAATGGAGGATCTTTTCTGTTCCAAAAAGATTTGTCTCACTTAGATTTTATGATCTAGTTTAAAACTAAAATTAGATTGGTGAATAAATTTATGTTCCAGACAATCTCAATTTCAGTATTATACGGCATACTAAAACTGTGCGTAATTCTGATCATGATATAAAAAGAAATTGTTAGATGAGCAGAAATTTTAATAAAATAATTGTCAGAAAACTGAAAATATAAACCCCTATTCATGAATCATTTTTAGATATTTTTGCAAACCGTTTATATTTAATGATTTATGTGTTAATTTAACTCTTTCGTTTCCTTAAATTTTCGATAGCTAATAAAAAGGATAATTATAATTATTACTATTCTGCAAGTATTCGTTTAACGCCATTGCAGAGCTGCGCTCATTAATTGATGAATTATAAGTGTTGTTTTCCAGTCCTCTGAGGTTTGAACAGCTAATACACATCTTAAATTCGCATGCTCTCAGAATTTGGCCATCGAATTTATATGAATATTTTTGTATGAGTGGTTCATGCAGTCTCACGTTCGAATATACCTATATAAAGAATAACATATATTTCTCCCATTTTTACTTCCTTGTACGAAGTAAAGGAAGCATTCTAATCATGAAAAATTCCGGGTATCATATTTCAACAAAAATATCCATTTTAACCGCTATCGAATACAATTAACGATTGTTTTGAGTGGCATCTATACGTGAAGACAGACTTAAGGTCTCTTTTTCCCCAAACGAATTAAAAACCTGATTTAAATTGGATTCAGAAGAGTATTTTTCGTGGCATCTGTCGTACGTACGTACGTATGCATCTCGCATAACTCCAAAGCGAGCAGCCTCAGAAAATTGAAATTCTGTATATGGGACTGCTATAGCATGTAGTTGGACAATCGGTTGGTTGCAATCGGCAAAGTATATGTATGCATATTCAATATGTTGTATGAACTTAAATCCATTTAGTGCGAATACAAGTTATTATTACTTGCGCAATTGCTGCAAAGTTAGTTAATAATAATTTATTTCCTAAACCGTATTGATTAATTGATTATATTATCTCCTAAGTTTAATTAAAGTAGAATTATTTTAAAAGTGTGCATCCATACTGGTAAGTTATATTTTGAAAGATGTTTTGAAGTAATTTGAAAGCAAAATGTTAATAATGTTTTAACGGGGACTGGAGTTAAATCATCACGAAGAATAATATTACAATTGTAAAAGTAAAAATTAAAACATGTAATTATTGTCATTGATCGGAAATTAGTTGACTTTTCAAGGGGAACAAACCAACTCCCGTTCAATGATCAATAATTGATAGAAATACGTAAATATGAAAGTGTTTCGTCTTTACTCGAGTTATAAATTAAAGCCAAACCGGCAATTCTAGTCAGGCCAAATATTTCCGCGAATAGTTGTTACTCAAAGAACTGATTCTCATGAAGCATTTTAGTCAATTCAATTTGGAGTAAAAATCAATTACTGTAGAGAAATCTTGTAAAACTCGAGTAATCGTCCCCGACACTATCATCTTAATGTATTTGAGTACTATATTTGTAGAAATTAAACATTGTAAATTGTCATTATGAAATCGAAATCAAAGTAAAGTTGAAATAAACATAGAAGATTATAAAAAAGATAAATAATGCAAACTTTGCAAAAACAAATCAAAGAGAACATAAAAATAATATAAAAATAAAATAGAAAATAATATAAATAAGATCAGTGAATGTACATGAAGATATAAAGGCCATAAAGGTATTAAGTAACTTACATTCATTCTAGTGGGGGAGTTGGCAGTTTGTTCTCTTCGTGTCTGACTCAGAAGTGTAGGGTGTCCGAAAATCCTTAGCGGCAGTAGGGGCTTTGAATTATATCAGTCGGCAAGACTTGGGTGAAGAAATTTATGGTAGTGGGTGGGACTTGGAATTCTTGAGGGATGTATTTTGTGGAGTTCTTATCTGAGAGAGACCGTCTGTTAAGATTTTTTTAAAAATACTAGTGAATGGAAATTAATTAATTTCTGGCTAATTGTCGTGTCGCAATGATTAAGAATTTAAGAAAGGAAAAAGGCATTTTCGCTATCCAAGAGCTAGTAGACAGTCTAAAGGCAGGAAATAGGCCCATTTTTTTAGTAACAGTATATGTCTGAAGACAATTAGCTTTTTACAATATATACAATTGAGTAATTACACTATATACAAATCTTTCAACTGACAGTCATCCAACTTATACCGCCTTCTCAGGTTTAGGAATAAATTATCATATCCCTATCAGTTAAATTATTTAGAGTGAGTATTTAACGCCTGCTCTTTTAAGGCAATGGTTGATAAATTGAAAGGGAATTAGATTATTTTTGAGAATTTTGATAAGGATCAAAATTTCGCGTTGTAAATCTACTGTATCTGTGCATATAGTTTTAATTCGTTGTATTTGATTAATTATAGTATTGTTAATTACTTTTTTGGATATGTTGGAGTTCCAATTTATTAATTTGTTAGTATTGAAATTGAAGTTTCTTGTTTTGTCAAAAAGTAAAATTTTTTTGTAGTTAATGATTTGAAGATCTAGAAAGTCTATGCTATTTTGTGAATTATTAGTTTTATTAAGTTTAAGAAAATTCGGATAAATGTCGGAGTTTTCAATTTTACCAAAATTATTAATTGTAATAAGGTCATCAATAAATCTGTAGGTGTGTTTGTAGTAATTTAACTCTTGTGGTTGTAGATTTTTTTGGAAGTTAAATTCTTTGACAAATAAAAAGATATTACAGATCGAGGTGCTGGAATGTAAGCCCATTGGCAATCCTCTGACTTGTTTAAAAAGTTGATTTTGAAACTTGATGTAGTTATGAAAAAGTGTGCATTTTAGGTAGGTTTTCCATTTGTCAAGAGTCATGATATTGAGTATATTAGGGAAAAGTTTTGGTAGATCAAGTAGACTGGTATAGATTTCTTCTAGAGGAAGTGAGGTATATAAGTTTTCAAAATCATAGCAGTTAATGCTTTGGATGTTAATGGTATGAATGGTATTAATGACAGGAGTGTTATTATGAATGATCCAGCAATAGTTATGATTAGTGTTACAATCATTGAAAATAAATTTACAGATTTTATTAAGTTGAATTGAAAAATAATAGTCTATATTTTTCTTGTAATTATTAGTTCCATTAGCTATAAATCTAAATTTTAATGGTGTTTTATGGAATTTGGGAATCGCATAAAGATTAGTAAATCTGTTGTAGTTTGCATTGAAAGTAATATTGAGTTTCTTATGAAAAGTTTTAATCCTGTTTATTATAGATGTTTCTGTAAGGTTGGCTGATTGATAAGTAGTTGCGTTGAGAAGTTCTTTATGAATAATCTCAGTGTAGAATTGTTTTCATATAATGCTAAAGTTATTAGTTGCTTTATCTATTTTTGTAATAGTAAAAAGCTGTTTTAATTTACTAATATCAGATGTAAGTTGCGACCAGTTCAGTGTACTTTTAAATTTGAGGTGACTGATTTCTGTGGATATGCGTTGAAGAATTTTAGCTTTCCATTTTAAGAAGGTATCTATGGGAAAATTCAGTTGATAGCTTGCTTTAACTATAAATTCGTTGATGTTGTTTTCGAAAGTCTTGTAACAGTAATTTGTAGTCATGTTTCTGACTGGTCTAAATTTTGTACCATAACTCATTAGTGTTTTTAGTTGATGGTTTTGTATGATATTCAGGTTGCCAGTAATTATGTGCTGGTGATGAGAATCTACGTAATTGCTGTAAATTGTGTCTTACAATGTCATTCTGCAGTTTCATCTATTTCATGGTGGTTAGTAAGCAAGTTGCTTAAGGTCCTTTGATATTTAAATGCAATCATTGGTATAGTGTCAACTGCGGGGAAGTAATCTTTACAATCTCTGATGATTCTTGAGAAATGAATATTGTCAAACTGCGGATGCAGAAAATTGACTTTAAAATAAATTTTGCGTTGAGTGAGACTATTAGAGAGTCTGAAAAGACTAAAATCAAGAATCATGTCTTTAATGATTTGTATGTCGTCGTAGCTTTCTTGAATGAATTTTTTTAGTTTGATAAGGAATTTATTAGTACAGGAGTGTAACCAGTTGAGAAGTTTCTTGGGAAAACAGTCTGAGTCAAAAAAACATTTCAATTGTTTTTTCAATGCAAGTGTATCCAAAGTGGATAAAAATCTCGCATTATTTTTTTTTATTTTGCTTCCTCTTTTTCCTCTCTGCGTTTTGATGCTGTAGAGTTTAAATTGGCTGAAAATAGACTTCTTAGAAGTATCTCTATGACTATGTATATAAGTGTTAAGTCCATATGGATAAAGTGAACGTTGTTTTAGTATATAGAGAGATTCCTGAAAAATTCGTGTTTTGTGATTGGGTATTATATCTAGTATCTGAAGTTGAATAGAGTTGAAGTCATGGTGTTTAAAGTGTTCTAATTCTGGAAACAGTTTTGTGTATCGAAAAATCTACCTTCTTGCCCGCCGTCTGAAATGCTAGTTTTTGTGTAGAAACTCTAATTTTAACTGTAATTTTTTTAATTGTTTTAACTGTATTTTCCATTTTATGTTTTTTTTATATCTTTAAATTTTTAATAAAAATATTTTGAGTTCTATGTAATTTTGTCTTTCCGCGAAGTGAGAACTGAATTAATTGAATGAGAAATATATCTCTCCTGAATTTCGAGAAGCCTGTTATACGAAAAGTATATTCGTTTCATACCACAGACACTTTTATCACTTTTATTTTCAAGAGCTTATTTCCCCCATATTCTAGTCTTCTCTGCACTACTGCTTAGCTAAATTTAGATAATCAATGTACACGTTCACTAATGGGAACTGTAAATTCTGGAAACTATTAGACAAGCAGTAAGTTCATTAAATTTTGTAAAAGCGTAATCCCTTGCATTGATATCTAATAAATGTAAAGACTAAAATTCTTAATCTTCAGATCTTCAGACCCAATTTGAGTAACTTCTAAAATAATATACCATCGACGACGGTGAAAAGATTGGCAAAACGTCGAACTGTGCACCCTGTCCATTTAGAATTCAAGCACATGAATGAATTATTCAAAGAGGAAGTCACCGTCGAACTGGAAAAGAGAACAGCTATTGCCTTCGCAACAATATGATAATTAATGTGGACAAATTTAAAATATGACGTGCACACCGGCCTCCCCCGCTGTAGTGAAGCGTCGTTAATGAAATCGAACATCTCTGACAACTCACTTGGTTCCAAAATGATCATTCCTGCTCTGGCTCACCACACTTGCCGAATTATCGGCCCCTTAATCAATTAAAAAAGAATAATTTATTGCGAGCCGCACCGGAAACCCCATTTTCGATATCAAATTAACGCAATTTCCGATTAATCTTCCCTCAGTACGTGCGTGATTATTTCGTTAAAAGCGAAAAGGATGAGTTTTAATTATTTATTGACGTGACATTTTGTACGCCCGAAAGCAAGGCATAAAATGCCGGCGCTATTTTTTATATTCTCGAATAACTTCGCGCGCCTGATTTTACAATAATGTGTAAATTAGGGTGTTAAAATGACAGGAAAAAGATACATTGTTTTGACACCCATTAGAAATGACAAGCAAGTAGTTAAAAGTTATTTATTTTGAGTCAATAGCTTCCAAGCTATAATAAAAGTCTCAAAAATTAAATTCTCGGCTTTGATACAACATGAAAAATAGTTATACAAAACACACACAAAAAAATCTGAAATGTTTCAGATTTTAAATTACGTCCAAAGGGGCGTTTTTTAACGTTTTGTGTGTTACCTTTATTTATTAAATATCATGTCCTTTGCACTTAAACCATAAAATTTAGTTCAATAGCAATGTCGCAAAATAATTTTAATATGAGCATTTCTTTAGAATTTCCGATACACAATTCGACGCGCTGGAGGTAAAAAGGTATTTTTTCCCCGTAGATTGATGCCATTGCTCGCTTTTAAACCGTCGAGTTTGTTACTCAAAAATTCGTTAAAGCTTTACAAAATATGAAATTGATCATAAAACAAATTCCAAATTTCAAATTTGGGTTTTCAGGTGCTCATATTAGCAATAGGATTCCGTCATTCAAAATTGGATGGCTCTAGATACCGTTGTTTTATCACAATGCGAGAAATATACATACATTTATGCAGATTTTTTATTATTTAATTTCTTCAAATATAATGCGGGACTCTAACATTTTGTGGCAACAGTTTGAAAAGTGAACCGACATTAATAGGAGTCCGACGCAAAATGCTAAAACGAAAGTAATAGTTCTTCGGAACTCAAATCCTTTTGGACTAATAAAATTGTTACTTTTTAGTTAATTTGACGCTTTAGCGAAACACGTAGATTACACTTAATTGTAATAAATATATTATAATGAAAGACTTATTAAATATTTTATGAGAACCTGCAAATGAATTCAATAATAACTGATACAGTACTAAAGGAAATACTTTGAAATTAAATGTTTAAGTCTCTTAACTTTCAGACACTGCCTTTCTAACTGTTTATTAAATGTTTATCAAACATTCGGCAAATTTAACTATTTAACTTAAAATTTAAATACAAATACCCGTGTATTTTCGCAAACGCTATTTATAAAATGCATAACTCATAAGAGAATAAAAAGCAGCAGCATTATCAAGTATAGCATAATTATTAGGTATGCTTAGAAATACATCTACTTTAAAGCGATGGTAAATCTTTTATAGGTTATAATTCAAAATATTTTTGGAAAAATGCATAAAATTTATTTTAAAATACAAACTTTAAATGCAAATCATAAAAAATCGCGGTATTTTATTTGGAATCAAAATAAATTTCGAAATGTGAAAGGAAGAATCAAATAAGTTTAATAAAAATAAGATATTATTAATATATATCAAATTCAATTAACACTGAGGAGCTAAAAACTTTAAAGCTACTTTTTTAAAACCTACTCCAGTGATTTTTACAAAACTTGGCAGTTTGGCATAATTTGAGTCGTAGAATCGAAATATGATAAAACATTCTCATGTCATTTCAGAAAAAGTCCGATTTTGTGTCAAAATACCTATACTAAAACAATGCTCTCTCTCTATATATATATAGAGAGAGAGAGATAGATAGATAGCATCCCGAAAGCTTGATTCAAGATATGTATTATCTATGTATATAATACATATCTTGAATCAAGCTTTCGGGACATGAAAAACGCAATTTGAATTTCGTCAATCGGCCCAGTAGAACGGGAGATATAGAACTGTTCCTTTTTTTTTTTTTTTTTCTTTTTTTTTTTTTTTTTTTTAAATTTTTGATATTTTTTTTTCTTTTTTTTTTTTTACTCTATTTATAACCAGTTTAGTTTACTGTTTTTTCCTGCGTAGTTATTACTATATCTTTAACTATTTTATTATCTAGTAGATTACGGCAAAGCGCACGATAACTATCTGCCTTTAATTTTCTTGACTATAAAACATGTTAATTTTGTATTAAAAGTCAAACAGGATTGCTTTTATTATGTTCAAACAAACCTTTATTTCACAGTTTTCTGGCTTTCCTTATTTTTATATAAATTATTTTCCGTTTTGCTCTTTCAGGTATTGCTTATTTTTCGACGCACATTTCTTGAATTTATTTAGCGTAATGCAAAACTTCTTTTATCTTAATTGAGATTCTTTACTTGAATCGTTTAGTTGGCTTTTTCTCCCCAGATAAGGTCTGCTTCATCTTGCTTAAATATTTGTCAATTTTCGTAATTGCCTTCTTTAATTTATATTTCTAAAAATATATATTTCTAAAAATATTGCAGCAATATTTCTATAATTCTAATAACTTCCTATGTAACTTTTATGCTATGTAATATAGTACAATACTTCAAATCGCAAGTCAGTGCATATTTGAAATAAAAATTTCAGCTCACTTGTGAAATTTATTTTATTTATGCTCTGAAAATTGTTTAAAGGTTTTGATTTGAAATTTTTGCGAAGTTGTTTAGAGTTGTCACTACAGTTTTCAGTTAGTTGCATTGTAACTGATTCTTTCATTCATCAATGAGCCAGTTTCCCTTAGAAAGTCCTCCAAGAAGGCATCCCTCCTCTTAGGCAGATAGCACTCGAGGCTTTGCCGTAATTACATAACCTAACCTAACATTCATCAATGAATTTCTGGAGAGTTTGCATTCGGATGCAACCTTCCCTTATTCTTTCAATTTTATCTTATTAAGTATATTTCTCAGATTTTTTTTGTTCTTTATAGCTGTAATTTGTTAGTAACCATCGAATCAGAAGTACCAAGATCGCACCCGATTTTTTTCTAAATCGTTCCTCTTTATGAATACTATTTCAAGTTTTCTTCTAAAAATACTTTATTTTAAAAAGTTGCGTTTTGTTAATAACGTTTATCCATATTAAAATTTAACAACTTAACTGTCAGCAGAAAAAAAATAAGTTACCCCAAAGATATATGATTTCTCTCTTTCAAACTACACTGCTGGCTACCGTAAATGCAACACCCTGAAGGAAGCATGCAAATAATATGAAATTTACAACATGCATTAGCGGAGGTGAGATATGCAAATGATTAGAATTTCAGCGCAGACGCACATTACGCACGCCTGTGGCGCCACTTCAAAGCGCTATTTAAGGCTTGAAGTTTTCGACGATTTCAAGTTTGGCAATTGTGCTTTTCTTGTGGTTCCCCCCCCCCCCGAAAAAAAACGATCAATTATGCCTCGTAGTAAACAGTGATCATCGTTTGATCAAGTATCCGAGTTCGACAGAGGAAGGACAGAGGCCTACCGAGAGTGTGGATTATCTTTCAGGGAAATCGGTAGTCGTGTTGGACAAAACCAAACAACTGTAATGGGGATATGTGACCATTAGATGCAGAAGGGTACGACGGACTGACGTATTCGATCGCATCCACCTCAATGCACCACTTCACGTGAAGACAGGAACATTGTGCGCATGGCAGTGACGGATCGCTCAGTCACATCAAGAAACATAGCACAGCAAATTCAGTCTATAACGCATCATCCAGTGTCTGCGCGTACCATTCGACGCTGTTTACAGCAGAATGGTCTATCTGCAAGACGTCCATTGCTTCGTCTACACTTGACGCAGAACCACAGACGTCTCCGCCGCCAATGGTGCGATCAAAGAAGAATGTGGACGGCAGAATGGAATGAAATTATATTTACTGACGAGTCACGCTTCTGTCTGCAACATCACGATGGTAGGATTCGAGTCTGGAGACACTGTGGAGAGAGGATGCTGAACAGCTGCGTTATGCACTGCACCGGGTATTATGGTATGGGGCGGTATTGGAAATCGCTCTCGCACTCCTCTAATACGCATTGCCGGTACTTTAAACAGCCAGAGCTACATCTCCAAGGTGTTGGAGCCAGTTGTCCTTCCTTACCTTCAGGGCTTGCCCACAGCCATATTTCAACAGGACAATGCGCGACACACACGTGGCACGCATTGTCTAAGGGTTCTTCGTCAATCGCCAGATTGAATTGCTTCCCTGGCCGGCTCGCTCTCCGGATCTTTCGCCGATAGAAAACATGTGGTCTACGGTTGCTGAACGATTGACCCAGATTACATCCCAAGCTGCCACACCAGATCAACTTTGGCAACGTGTGGAAGCTGCTTTGTCTGCTCTACCCCAAAATCATATCCAAAGTCTCTTTGAATCAATGTCGAGGCGTGTAGCATCGGTGATCTCCAACAATGGCGGCTACTCTGACTACTGATTCTGAAAGGAACCACACTTCACAGAAGTCTATGAATTTAACCATTTGGTACTTGGTCAACATGTTATCTACTAAATAAATTTTGTTGTGATATCTCTTGTCTTTCTTGGTGCTGCAATTTGAGTGGCCAGCAGTGTATTTTAATGCTTACGCTTACTAACTTCAAATACTGTGCTAAACTTGAAAAGATGTATATTCCCTCCTGCCTTGAGAAAAGTTCTTAAACTACACAGTTCTAAATAAAAGCACCTGCAATGCAGCAGCTATTTTTTCAATGGTCATCATACAGGATTACCTCTCTGAATTCATGCTAATTTCTACAGTCGTTACAAAAGACCTATCGGAAGTTAAAATCCTCATGCTACTTCCCAGCATTCATTTTTCTCTAACATCAAAATATTTATATCTTCGTTACAAAAACTCAAAGCATGCTCCTTCTAGTCTTGTACTGAAAACGGGATTTTGCCAGTTGTTTTGATCATTTCTCGTGTTTCTGTTGTGTCTTTATTTACATACATGTAAAATATGATAAAATCTTTGATCAATATTTAAATCCATACAACGTTTTCTGGAATTTGTCTGAACTGTGCGTGACTTACTACAAGAATACACTATCTGAGAGTGTAACGATGAGTCATCAAAGGACTTAAATTACATAAAATGTATTCATTTGGGTATGATATAAATTTTTCTATCCTTTAAATCTCTTCTTTGCAACTAAATATTATTTTGATTACACAAGATAACCCCTTATGGATAAGACTATCTGAAAGTTAAGTACGGTAAGATTATCTGAAACAAATCTGCATTTCATTTAAACTGATTTCTTTGAATTTCATTAGAGATATGTTTCTCGTTCAATTAATTCAGTTCTTACTTCGGAGCAAAGAAAAAATACGTAAAAACTAAAAACATCTTCAATAAAAATTCTGAAATGCAGAAGAACATAAAACACCAAATACAGTTAAAAGAGTTAAAAACAAAACATTTTTAAAAGTAAAATTAGAGTTCCCATGCAAAAACAAGCAGTTCGACCAGCAGGCAAGAAGGGAGATTTCTCGGTGCGCAAAAACTGAAAGTTCACTTTGGTTTCACTGGGCAAAAAGACACTGAAGGCGCAGAAACTGACTTAATTCAGTATTCTACTGAGTTTCAGATGTAAACAATGTCAGGCTTGTAAACTCAAATGTAAACTTGTCAGGCTTAATTCGCCACTTTTAAATTGTTGATAATTCTACAACCATTGCATACAGATTAACTAAAGGCATAAAAACCTTAACCGGAACATAACTGCATAATTAAATCACGTTTAAAACAAAAAAATGCTCAATTTACCAACATATAAAAATTTTAAAATAAACTGAGCTAACTGAGCTAACTGAGCCAGGTATCAGAGTAAGAATATATATATAGATAGAGACATGTACATACGATTAGTGCAGCCGATTGCTACGAAAAACGAAGGTGCATCATTGCATGTTATTAGCAGTCCAATATATATATACAAAATTTCAAAGTTCTAAGGCTACTCGTTCTTGAATTATGAGAGATACATACATACGTACGTATGTACGTACAGACGCCAAGAAAAATCTCTTCTGAATCCATTTTAATCCAATTTACAATCCTTTTTGGCAAAAATGGTTCAGTATTCTGCCCGTACGTACGATATCACGCAAAAACATCATTCAAATGGTTTCGAAGAGTGGTTGAAATATGATACCCGAAATTTTTCGTGATTACAATACTTCCTTTACTTAGGACAAAGAAGTAAAAAGAATTTCCCGGGAGATGGAATGCTAGCTTTTAAGCTAGCACTCCTAATCTGGACAGTTATATTGCTTTCCCTTCCCCATTTGCGGGAGTAATAGCATTCGTCTCTTATAATGCACCAGGGTAATGTTCGCGGTGATAAGGTTGCCAAATGGTAGATAGGTTTGAACATTCCCGACGAATGCTTTATGAGTAAGTATCCCCGGCCATTGGAAAAATACACATATGTTATTTCTTGATCTATTCCACACTCCTGATACCCCTACAGTTGGTTTCTTTAAACGTCTGTTGCTACCCTTTCTCATTTGCGATCGTAACAAGTGTCTTCATCGCAGCAAAGCACTTATTTTCTTCCAGTCATATGAGATTGTAGTTCAAGCCAGCCTTCATTCGGGCGTTTTTCGTGAAACGAAAAACGGACTTAGAATAGGGGAAAATATTAGGCGACTCGAACCATCTGCTGCAGCTGCCTTTCGCATGGTTACAAGCCGGGTTGCCGGAAATTATCCTGAAGTTCTTATTTTAAAGTAAAAGACTATAGCTAATTTCGGTACTATTCCGTTTTGAGGACCGTAAAAAAATTGCATCGAAAATGTACGCGCAAAAGCGCCAAATCTAGCAAACGCGCCCATAACACCGCGCCAAATCTAGCCTACGCGCTGATTTCAGACTGCGTAAGTTTGTATAGTTCTATGTTTCTTAAGACGCCATTGAAATACTAGTTTAATTTTTAAATCCTTTTTTGATTTTAAATCCTTTTTTGATATTCTATGGATTTAACAATTTGGGAATTGCCCATGACGAAAAGTCTGCAATAGAATTTTGGGTAAAGTGCAGAATCACCCACTGCTTGACGCGTTTTTAAGAATTTCACATACTCTCTATCCATGTACACAGCGATCTATTTTAACTTAAAAAAATACAATAATTGTACAAAAATGGCACTGCGCACAGCCTTGACTTTATCCATGTACACATCGACTTATTTTCACTTAAAAAGTTAAAGAAAATTGACAAAAATCCAATTGTTTTTACCCTTGTAAAAAGCGGCAAACAAATAAGTGGGCGATTCTACACTTTACCGAGAATGTTTTCAGTGTTTGAACAACGAGATGAAATTATGCTTTAGCGATAACTCGGTAGCGAAATAGCGACGCAGACATCCATTCAGTTATGTTTAGAAATTTTTGTATAAATTATAATAATGATCTGAAATAGTTATTTACTCTTATGCTTCCATTCAGTCATGTTTAGCCTTTTTTATATAAATTTCTTATGTTTTAACTTTTCAAGTGTCACATCGATAGGTATTTTACTGTATTTTTTGCCATTACTAGTTTCCAACGCTTAGTATTTTACTGTGTTTAATTTCTCGTGTAACAATTATTTACCCTTCAATGACATTGTCTTTTTAAAAAACGTGTTGAACGTTTCTTGGAGCCACAGCTCCTGGTAACTTTTTGGCGAGCTTTCTACAATTTCTAATATACTTAATTTTGCAGCATATTGCGCAAAAAAAATTATCTAGACCAAATTGGTCTTACGGTATTGTACTAACTACCTTGCTTGTTAAAATTATAATATAAAAATGTATTATATGAAATTAACCTTTCATCTAAATTAAAACATAAGTCTTAAATAGTTATTTGCTATTATACTTCCTTTCTTGCGTTAGGGTTGCGCAATTATTTTTGGCAGCACTGGCATCAACAATAGTTTGGCAAATTTTTACGGCCCTCGAAACCAAATAGTACCCCAATTTCTAATTTATTTTCAGATGGAAGACATCTACGCTGGGAGAAACTTGCGAAGCTCAAAATGATATCATGAAGGTAATCCAGAAATATCAAAACAACCGATAACAAAGATATGAATAGTTATTATACTGCATACAATCAATGCATTTATTTCTTTGGTGAATAAAGAATTTAAAGATTGTTGAATAACAAAATTTTCAAAGTGAACGGAAGTAATGAGGTAAATTAATTATTCCTGTAAACTGAAACAACCCTTGTTTTTCTGTACTTTCCTCGAAATTGATGGGGAAATTGTCTGAGATCGCAAAATCATACATTTTTTAATTTGCCTTAACTTTGATAAATCAACAAAATAACAATGACAAAATTTAATAAGGTCTAAGCAAATTTTATGCGAGACATGTTATGGAAAATAAAATAACCAAATTTTGTTCTTCAGAAATTAGAGCAAATATCTCGCTTCAGCTAGAAATTACAATAGATAACTTCTCAATTTTCTAAAGCAAAATTGCTGGTTTCGCGTTCATAAAAATGACGGAAGGCTTGTACATGACTACGGAAACTGCAATAAAGTTACTTTGGGAAAATTTTATTTCATCTCTTCCTAATCAATTAAATTAAATATTCGTTACGACAGCAAAATTTTATGAAAGTTTTTAAGGATGAAAACCGGTATACTCATATGTTATCCAAAATTAGTTTATGTAAGAAACTCAAAATTATTTTCTTTCAGCATGCCAGATGGATACTTAGATATTTTATTTAATTGCGTGAGAGAAGGCTTAATATATAACGCGTTATTTCATGCATAACAACTGAACAACAATTTCGGAACTTCATGTGCAAAATTTACAAAGTCTCCGAGAAGGAAAACTCGAAAGATATAAAGATGCAAATGCAAGAAATACTCAGGATGATGAAAGTCTTAGTACACAAATTAGCAAATATTATGCATCCTTGGCTATTTTATTTAATTCCATATGGGAATGTTTAAAATATAAAGCATTATTTCATGCACCAACAACTGAAAGGAAATTTCATAATTTCACATGCGAAGTTCTAATGTCCGAATTAATCCTTGAAGAAAGAAGTAAAATAACACTAAATACAGTTATCAGCCTAATTATAATGAATTTTTTGCGTTATGGGAAGTAGCAGTGGCAGCCATATATTGGGCCAAAGAAAGCAGCATTAAATGACACATACCACTTTTATGACCATACGGAAAGCACTTAAAAATAGATTGGAAGTGCAGAGGTTTCGACCTTCGAGAAAATCTTAAATTATCGCAGCTTTCCAATTTCTGAAAAGAAAACAGTTTGCGCCGCTCTTTTGAAACATCCGACACATAGTATACCCTTGCAAGAAAAATCGTTCCTCTCTTAAGAAGTAGCCTAATCAATCGCTCTTGTATTTATGACAATTCTTCGCGTATTGGGGTACTTTTTTGATCGAACAATGTCCCATGAGAGATTAATGACGGGATTTCCATCAGTCTTTTTATTCCGTAGTTTTTGGAACTTTTTTCCCTCTTTCCCTCCAAGTCCGATAGGTGATGTCTCTTTCTTTTCCTTGCGCCATCTGTTGGGGAAAAAGGGCATAATAATGGAGACCAAAAAAAAAGTTTGTTGCATTTAAGATTTTGAGATGCTGGCGAATAATGAAAAACAGTGTAGAATACTGAGCGAGATAAGGCAGAATAGTTATAGATTAAAATGATAGTTAAGTGCTGTGAAAGGCATAAGAAATCGAAGACAATCAATAAAAAGTAGTATTAGTGATTAAACAAAACGTTCGTGTATAAATTGTAAAAATATAAATTAATATGTTTTGCAAGCATCGAATACTTGATTAAATAATCTTCTATATTGTAGATGGGAAATTACCCTACATAATCTAAGAGGTCATTTTGTACGTTGTCAGTACAGGTGCCCCATATGAAAATTATTATATTTACCAAGTTTTACATGATAATTATAAAAAAAGATGACATATAATTGAAACATATGAACTTAAATAATACACATGAAACTAATTTTGACTACTATACTACTCATCAGGAAAATACACGTAGTTGTTTCACGTGAATAAAAGGTCACAATTGCGTTTTGATTGTTTAAACCTTAACACAATTTAATGACCAGCGAGAAAATAGGTATGAAATTAATTATCAAATGAAGATACTTGTAATTTTAACAGATTACATTTATTAAAAGGAATCTATCTTCTACTACACTACTAATCTTTATACAAAGACCTTTAACAGGGTTGACGACAGGAAACTTTGTCTGTGTAGAAATTAAATATACCCGGAAATGGCCACACCATAAATTTCTTTATTCAAAAAATATCGAAATTCTCAGAACACTTACTTTAAGTAGGGGTCTTCAACCCCTGGCCCGCTGAAGGCATTTTGGTGGCCCCACATTTGAAGTTGAAGAAAAATTGAAGAATTTTAAGAAATTTTAATTTCAAAAAGAAAATTCTTTGTCAGCTTATTCTGGTTTAAAAAAAAAAAAAAAAAATTCGGTACTTTTCCGTTTTGCCTGCGCAGGCGATAAAGTCGCCAATAATCGTACGATTGATGCCAAACGGAATATCCTCGCTGGTAACCGTTTACGCCTCATTTTCAAAACATGTCACAGCTATTTCCTATCAGATTGATTGTTTCTTTTAATACTGGCATTATGTCCCAAGGCATTTGCAGTAATTAAGTCAATTAGGATGCAATCACACCGCTCACACGAAGGCTAAAATATAGAAAAGGCAAAGTCAGGGGTTAAATTCATTAATTTTAACGAGAATGCACTAGCGAAGTAAAGCACTGCGATTTTACATAATTTCTGAGTAAGCAATTCGTACGAATTGAAATAATTCTTTCATTTAAACTTGTATTCCAAATTAAGATTTAATTTGAAATTAATGTAGATAATTGAGAGAATTAGATTTTTGTAGAGTTGTTTACGTGAGATGAAGTCACGTGATATGAACCGGCGAATCAAGATGTTGAACCATAAAAGCATAGTAAATTCTCAAATTAATGCCTTTTTGCAAATTTATTGTCTTTATTTATTGGCTTTATACAAAACTTTAAACGATACTAAAATGTTTATGCCCTTAAAATAAATAATTCTTAAGAACTAACATTTGTTAACATTTTTTATGTGTATACTGTATGTTTTCTCAAATAAAGTCTGCCTGGCAAGATCTGCGCCAGCGAAACGGAAAAGTACCTTTTTTTCTCTTATTGCTGATATTTAAAACATTTTATTGACATGCCTGATAATATTTTAGATAAAATTCTCTGAAAATGACAAATGTTTCAAAAATTTTACATTTAATTCGATTTCGATTTGACTTTTTGGAAACAATGTAATACATATCTGTAACACTATCTCTTCGCTCAGAATCACTTGTAGTCTTGCAAAACAAATCTACCTTTTCTGCATAAATTTTCTGACTACACTTTTTTTTTGACAGATATGTGGCCCGCAGATCTTTGTGAATTTATTAATGTGGCCCTCGAGCGTGAAAGGTTGAAGACCCCTACCTACTTTACATACTTTACAGTTATATATATATATATATATATATTTACAGAAACAGTAAGATATTTCATATAAATTAAGCAATTTTTACGATTTCGATCTTCACAATAACTTTTTCTTTCCGCTAGTCCTCGCCATAATGAAAATGAGATTAAAAAGTGTTTAAGGCGAGGGTTTTGAATGTTTTAGATATAGTGGTTTTGACAGCGGCTCTTGCAGCTTTACATTCTCCACCAAGTTCTACCAATTAATGTTCCGGGATAAGCCATTTGCTACCTGACGTTAAATCGCGCCATTAAATTTCAGCCAGCTTAATTTGGCCAAATCTGTAATCTCCGGCTACGATATTTTTAGATTTTATAATCAGTTTATGTTTTTTTACTACCCACAAGTGGCAGAGTTTTATTTGTATGCACAAGAGGAGCCTTCTGTTTAAATTCAAGTTTAATAAAGAAATGTATCTAAAACTTTCACAAGATTTCATTGCATTTATATAGACAAAGCGTATTCTATTGCCAGTTTAATAAGTCGGAAAGACTTTAGTACATATATCGCACAGTTAGGACTCTATAAATGTCATCAATAAACAAAGTAATTATGACATTACACTTGTTTCATAAATCGTTTTAGCTAAACTTAACCGGTATTTAGAAAAATTATATCAATTAATCAAATAATGTTAGCATTTTAATAGAACATTTCCCTAAATCTTTAAGCTGAAATTAATAAACAACACAGCTGAGAGTTCCATCAGAAGAATGGAAAATAACCGGCTAAAACCGCATTGTTAGTTTACTAATATTGTCATTGAAAATTAAATTTATCCATAATAATTAGAGAAGAATAACCCCCGATAATTTAGCTGATATATTATTCCAATTCAGAGATTATTGACATTATATTTTAAAGGAAAACTAGATTACTGTAAAAACAGCTGAGGACCAAGTATAGCTCTCTCTTGCTGTTAGAAGCTATAGCCAGGCTAATATCCTTGGGAAAGGTCGAAAACAAACAAAAAAGAAAGAAAAAGAAAGAATTTAGATATTCGAAAATCATACCCTGCTATCATTTCTTATCCCGTGGGTCGTAATTAGAAGATCAATAAAATATGACGAAAGGTAAACTTACCATTTTATCTTCTTCGTAGTGGACGGCTTGACAGAAGAACTCTAAAAACCCAGTCTAAAAATGGGAAGTAATCCAGTCTAAAATGAACTAATCCAGCCGAAAAATGGGCGGCTACATTTCACAACACAAACATCCTTTATTAGTAGTTACAAAAGAACTTAAATGATAGAAGCATATAAATTACAAACACGTAACACGTAAGCAGCATTCGTGGCTGCTTCTCTTCGTTTCAACCAAGTAAGCAGCAATCATGACTGCTTCCCCTTCGTTCTCGTTATGACTCTAAGTCTCATTGGCTTTATTTTAGTACTCAGTTCATTTCAGTTAGTGCTCAGCAGCGACAGGTACCAGTCACAGGTCGCCATCTTATTCTCCTTTTTTCTTAGGCCTCCCTGAAATCAGTTTTGATATTTTTCACAGTTTGTTGGTTAAGTAGCTAGGCCGACGAAAAAGGATGAATCCAAATTTCTGTCGATGAAGCTAACCTCCATACATTTGGGTAACCTTCAAAAACGTGGCTCTCATACAAGCCGGAAGTCAAACAGGGACTATTAGCCTAGTCAGAATTTGCGACAGCATGGCCACTCAGAACACAACTCATCAGGGTTATTGTCCTTACAGGTCGAGAGATTAACAAATTGCGATGAACACAACTGTTACAACGGCCAAACCATAGAAACATTCAGTAACCAAATTCCGTGTTTCTAAGTCATCTAATGGGAAACCACAGAAATGGATCTCTCACGAAACCGCAGAAAAGCAAATGTTCAATGCCGGTATATATACGAAAATCGTTAACGAAATAGTTTTAAGAGAAAGTTCTCATGCCCACAACAAGCACAATATTTTAGGAATAAAATAGATACAATCTCTAATATTATACATTTCCAAAGACTATGTTCATAATTATTTTACAGAAGAATCTTGCATTATAGTTTCCTTGGTAGTGTAATACAGAAGAGTCAGGGATAAGAGTTCTCTCTCGTAGATGAGAAGAAAGATGAACAAATTTAACAAACAAAAAATATCAATGAACATATTAAATAAATAATAGAAAAATCAATGAGGAATAGAAATGTATCATATGAGGGCAATAACAATCTTACTAAAGTACAAAAAAAATTATTCAATCAATTGGTCATTAAATTATACTTGAGGGAGAAACACTAGGTACTTACGTATTAGCGCGAAACCATATTGGTGTAGTTTGGCGATTTTTACAGAAGAAAAAGGACGATAATTTCAAATCGCAAAAAGTTATTTCATACATGCATGTTATTAGGTACATATTTTAGTTTTAATTCGATATTTATCCTGAAAAACAATTAATTAAACTGCTTACGAACAGGCTTTTATTTCTTTTCTTCCGGTGAGAATTTTGTAGCGATGGCTTTAAGAATAGATTCAAAGCAATTATTTCCTTTAGTAGTCTAGTCTTGACTCTGTATAAATTCCGCTAAATACGATTTCAGACGGTTGGGCTGTGCCCTAGTGCTTCTTGTTACGCCGTTTTGGGGATCTTGACATTCTTTCTACGCTAGTACCAGGGTGAACAAAATTGGTGAATCTTCGAATTATGGTAACTTGGCGAATTTTAGGCGAAACTTTGGCGACCAATCCTGCTACAGCACCTGCTAGTTTTTTTTTTTTTTTTTTTTTTTTTTTGACGCCATTTTGTTTTCATGAAGTAAAGGCTTTTTTTTTTAACTCAACATTTTTTCCAACAATCTGCTAGCCGAATTACGCTTATGCTATAATTTTTATACTTATGCTAGAACTTATATGTAATATCCTTCCTTTCACACAATCTCATTTCATTCCCACATGTTGGACATTTATACCTATCTGAAATTAATCCTACACTCATACACCATTCAAGCAACTCTTTTGGATGATCACATAAATGTAATAAAAATTTGGAATTCACTTTAAAGAGGGCCATGGAATCCAAATATTAAGCAACACTGTTTCACACAAGATACAAGCTGGAATGAAGCTGAACATAAAAAATGGTATGAAGTACTGCAGATATTTTTGCAAATTTCCGCCCTTTTGGGATTAAAGAACTCTGATTCGTCCATAAATGTCACATGACATGTCTCATGATCTCTCATTTCTCTGAGACAAAATAATCTGTGATTGGAACTGTGTACTTCTCAGATCATTGCTAAAGTCATAGCTAGTAACCTTTATTGCCTTACCAAAATGTCTCCAAACTACCTGTTACCACATTCCAAAGATTAGTCGATAATACTTTTTTCCTTAACATTTTTCATTTATTTTCTGCATTAATGCAGTTGCACTTGTATTAGGAACTGTAACCAAAAAGGTTTCTTTCGTTTCCCAGTATATTGTTCCAAGAATCCATTGCCAGCTAAACTAAGTTCAGAATTCTGTTTTCTCTTCGTAAGTAGACTTTCATCTATTTCAACCATTTTATTTCTTTACACCAATTATTTTCTGTTCTTCGGAGACTCTGTTAAGAACACAGATCTCCTGCATGTTATTATTTCACTCTATCCTGATTTTGTCGACCATTTCTAACTCTTCTAAGAAAAATTTAACACTATTTAATTCCTTACTCCAGCAGTGAATAAATTTGACCGTGGTAGTAAATCGCAGACGACTAAACAGTTGCATGTTCCTGAACCAATTACAGGGTTTAATTCCCAGATGTTCGTTACGCTTTTTGACGTTACATTTTCAATAAGGTTGCTTTCAGAATATATCAGGAAATGGGAATCTGAACATTCGGGCCTTAGTAGCAAAATTTAGTATTCCTGAACGAATTTCGTGGAACTTTCCTCATTTGAATACAAATTTTGCAAGAGCATATTTCAGAATCCAGCAGAAGATCAAAAAGATTGCAGTTTGCCTTTAGAACTTCTAGTACGTTTGAAAACTATAACGAAATTCAATTAAAAATTCTAAATTAAGAAAAAAGGTTTCACTTACCTTTTCTTCCAAAGGTTCTAAACCAGGCCAAGCTTGCCTAGATAAAATTTCCACGAACAGTACTTGTAGCCTGTTTTTTCAAGAAAACACTTTCTTTCTTTTCACTTT
This sequence comes from Stegodyphus dumicola, assembly GCF_044657685.1. Lineage (NCBI taxonomy): Eukaryota > Metazoa > Arthropoda > Arachnida > Araneae > Eresidae > Stegodyphus > Stegodyphus dumicola. Next base: position 183,837,645 of record NC_140768.1, read on the forward strand.
TCTTTCTTATAATTCTTACGTGTCGAACACGAAAAAAAAAAAAAACGTAGCTATATGCACAAAAAAGGACGATCGAGAAAGAATTACAGATGATGTCTTACATCTATCTTGTTTTGAAACCTGAACAATTGTTCCCAATGTTAATAACATAAAAAACATTTCATGCCGCGAATCATTTCGTTGAAAGAGAAATATCTGTTCGCTTTGTTTGTGCTGTTCTTTGGAAACCATTTTCGATAAATACAATCAAAACAGCACATACGAAAATAAAATAGATAGATGTAATATTCCTTATAGATAATAAATAGATAGATGTAAAATTCAAAAATAGATAGATGTAAGACATCATCTGTAATTCTTTCTCGATCGTCCTTTTTTGTGCATATAGCTACGTTTTTTTTTTCGTGTTCGACACGTAAGAATTATAAGAAAGAAAAAGAAAGAAAGAAAAGTGAAAAGAAAGAAAGAAAAGTGAAAAGAAAGAAAGTGTTTTCTTGAAAAAACAGGCTACAAGTACTGTTCGTGGAAATTTTATCTAGGCAAGCTTGGCCTGGTTTAGAACCTTTGGAAGAAAAGGTAAGTGAAACCTTTTTTCGTATGTGAAAATAGCGACGTTGTTTGCTCAAATTTTATAGCTATGTACACTGGTTATCATAAATTAAGAAAAAATCACAAAATCACGATTACTGAAAAAGTTACATGTAGAATTAAATGAAACTTACCCACAATATACAACACATAGTAAGGTATCAAATAACTTAAAAATAAATTACCAGACAAATATGGTAGTATAGAAATTAGCACATGTTTAAAATGTACAAATCGAAGATGTCAATTTGATATAGGAAAAATACCTTCAATATGGAATATGATCGCCTCTAGAACTATCGCTTTCTATACTAAACCTGGACTCATCCGTAAAGAGAACCGCCCTCCATTGATCAGGCGTCCAGTGGACATGCTGTCGTGCCCACTGGAAACGGTCCCTCCTATGGCGTGACGTGAGCGGCACACAAATGGCTGGTCGCCTCGCATACAGACCACCTTCATGAAGCTTTCTACGCACAGTTGAAGTTGACACGAACCTTCCGGTGGCTGCAGCAAGGGAGGATCTAAGAAGAGTCGGATTAGCGGTACTATTCCTGCGTGCATATAATGTCAAATATCGTTCATCAGCGCTCGTCGTAGCAGTTGGCCGTCCTTGGCTGAACCTCCTAGATGCCGAATCCGCCTCTAAAATCTATAAACCACAAAAGGACTCACATTTAGCCATCTGGCCACTTCTGTTTGACTTTGTCCTGCCTCTAGTCTCCCCAATGGCTCTCCATCGCAGTTCTGCAGGCAAATGATGCCTGGAGGTCATTGTTACGAATTGGATATCTCAGATTTCTGATGTCACTGTCACAGTGAAATATGTGGACTTGCTCTCAAACATGAACTTTTATGCTCCTAGCAGATGACGTATTCCGAAAGCAGCACCATTAATTTGCATATCGTAGTTTTACTCAGCTACTCTTACTTGGCAACATATTCAAATTTTACACGATTTGGCTTGTTTTTGAGGGAGTTATCGCTATTTTTGTGATTTTTCCCTAACTTCTGATAACCAGTGTATATGATTGCCTGAAGAACTGTTATGCGCTTAACATCTTCTACCAAAGTGGCTGAAATAACACGTAAGTACGGAAAACTTTTCTTTATAAAGTACGAGTGCAATTAAAATTCAAGTAGTCCTATATATATAAATTAAGTTTCTCATTAAGAGGTCTAAAAAATTAGAATCATTATAAATTATGAAGTTTCTTTTTTGAAACTACAACTTAGCGCTTCTTAGCAATTAAATTAGAGAACAAACAAATTTTAAATTAAAATCCGTGTCACCTAAATCGGAAATCAGCCAAGATACACAAATTTACTTAGAATAATAAATTGCTGCGTGAAAAAAATTCATTTAATAATACCCTTTTTAAAAATGTCGTCCTTTCGCTATTTAAAATAGCACTAACTGTTAACCAGAGAACAGGGGCTCTATTACCTAGCTGACATGATGTCTGCCTTACACGGATTAAAGCCCCTACCTCCAGAAGCTATTTATTATGACTAAGCAGAATAAGTTTACAGTGGCATACAAGGCCTTCAAGAACACAAGAACATAAGTAACATAGTCATAATAGACCCTAAAGAAAGCCTTAAATAAATCGCCTAGAAAAATATCGCCTTAAATGCACATTTTACAATAGAGAACTCAAGTAAAACCAATGAAATTCACAAAAACAGGTCAACTATTCAATTCAGAAAAGTGCGAAAAGGTATACAAAATAATTATTCTAGATTAGGTTTGCTGGCATCGCTAAGACAAATGCAATACTAGAAAAATGCCGACATAAAATTTTACAGAATTTCAAAATCAAATACAAAATGCATTCAAGATTAAAGTAAAGAATAATATAAAATAACTATCATGAATGCAAATTTTTATAATAGAATGCACAATTAATGCCTATCAAGTTCACCAAAGTGAATCAATTCAATTACAAAAGAAGGCATTAAAATATGCAAAATAATAAAATTGTCACAAAAATTTTCTGTTAAATTTAATTAACAATTACAAAACTGAACAAAATAATCATGATATATATATATATATATGATTAAGAACGATTTCAGTACCATACAACAAATACTATGTGCATCACAAATAAAACCGACTATTTGTACAATATAAGAAAGTAATAGGCTACAAATAACCGTTACAATTTATAAGAGCATAGATGCATTCAATGTCAGATACGTCTGTTCTACGTAAAACCATTTCTAATTTTAAATCAGTAACATAAGTAGTGGAAACAACAAAACTGAACAATAATAAGCATCAAACACACAAAGTTAAACAATTACCATTATACAGTAAAAATCTAACAGTCGCTGAAAGTCAATTACTCACTCCCAATAGAGATGATCTGAGAGAATTATTTACAGAAAAATTTACTTCCTGACAGAAAAGCATAATTTCCTTAAATTTCTTTCTCTCACTAGAGTTTTTTAATATCAATTCAGCCCATTTTGGCCTGTGTTGATCTAAAGGTTTATTCAAGTGAAGGTTTTTAGTAAATGGACAGTGAAAGATAAAGTGTTCAGGGTCTCCCAACTCCCCGCAAGAACAAAGCTCAGTCACACGTAGTCCAAATCGAAAGAGATATGTATTAAAAGGTCCATGACCAGTGAAAAATTGAGTATAAAAATTCGATGTGCTTCTCTGACTGAGTGAAACTTTTGGAAAGAAAGAGAAGACTCGTCTTCCTATGTAGTCATTAGTCCATCTTTCCTGCCATTTCACAAGCAGTGTATTTAAAGTCTCGCTCTTCAAGTGTGAAAAAGGCAATTTCGTTGGATTTTCAATTCCGTTGATATCATTAGCAGTCCATTTAGCTAAAGTATCTGCTTCTTCGTTGCCCAGTATGCCAACATGAGCTGGCACCCAGGTAAGAAGTGGTCTTTCAGATGAATTAAATCTTAGCAATTTCTCTTGAATAACTTGTACAATCGGATTTCTATTCGTAATGTCTGAGATAGCCTGCAGACTAGATAATGAATCACTGAAGATCTTAGTCTTGCCCGATAGATTTCTTTTAACATAAGTGAGAGCAGCGTTTATCGCTAAAAGTTCTGCCTGAAAAACAGTATTTCTGTCATCAAGCCTTCGAGTCCATGTATATACCTTTTGAGTATTGTTAAATACACAAAATGCACAACCTGTTCAGTTTTAGAACCATCTGTAAATAGAGCAATGTCATTGGCTACTGGAGCCGTATAGTATAAATTGACTGCAGATTTGAATTTTAAAGAGGCAGGATGGCCAAGATTAGATGGAACCCGTAGTTCATAATCATTTACTAGGTGATGTTGGTTCCATAAATCCCCATCCAATCGTAATCGTAGGATCCGTCCTAAGAAAGAGTCTCTTTGAGCCTGCAGATCTAATGGAGGTATACCCGCCAAAATCTGCAGTGAGGCTGTCGAGGTTGTTCTATAACCTTTGGAAATAAGTAATAGCTGATGCCTCTGTATTGAATTTAGTAAGCCGCTCATAGTTTTGTTCCTATCAAAACCCCAAATGGAGACTCCTTACAAAAGAACTCTTTCAGTGATTGTTTTATACCACAGCCGCAAGATTTTTGGGGAAGTACCCCAATTAAGGCCCATAGTCTTTGTCATGCCATTCGTAAGAACGGCACATCCCTGTTTAAGATGTTTCACATGTGGAAACCAAGACAGCGTATTGCTGATAACAAAGCCTAAATATTTCAAGGTGTTTGCACATTTTATTGGCCTTCCATGGATTTTTATAGACGGATTTCGAAGCATTTTTCTTTTCCTACCGATAAACAACATAGTAGTTTTTTCTTCGGAAATTCTTAATTTATGCATGTCTGCCCACTCTACAAACTTATTAATCGCTTGTTGAGCTCTTACTTCAATGTCCTTTACGCCTGAGATAATTAACAGAAAATCATCGGCATAAGCTTGCAAAGTTACTTGTTCAGTATTTTCAAAAATACCAAAGGCCGTATTAGCGACTAAGTTCCACAGGGTTGGTCCTAAACAGGAACCCTGTGGACAGCCTCTTTGCAAATCTTTTATTAAAATTTCATTATCCAGGGTTAATTGAATTTTGCGTTGTTCCAAATAATTTCGAATTAAATTCAAAATTTCTAGAGGGCAGTTTGCGCTATCCAATGCATCAATTATGTCAGGCCACCAGACCGTGTCAAATGCACCACGTATATCAATGGAGATGATTAACGTGTGCCTGTTACCATCCCTGTTGCGTTTTACTGTGTTTAGCAGATTAAAAACAGCCATTTCAGTTGAAACCCCCTTTTTAAATCCAAATTGAAAGTCGCTGATCACTTTATTTTCAGTTAGAAAATAATTTAGTCTGTTCAATATTAATTTTTCAAAGAGTTTATTTAAAGAAGAAAGAAGACTCACTGGTCTATAAGAAGACAAAATAGCAGGATCGTTACCTTTTTTGCCAAATAAAACTATTTCGGCAATTTTCATCTGCCGTGGAAATAAAGCCAATTTCCAACATGCTCGATATAAAGATAACAACAATTGGGGGAATTCTTTGAAAAGTATCTTTATGATAATATTATCAAGACCGTCTGGTACGGGGTCCTTCTTAGACGGTAGAGAACGAATTGTATTTTCTAACTCCTCAAGCTCCAGGAATTAAATTTATTAAATCCATTTAAATATATATTATTAATAATAGAAAATAGAATATAATAATTATTTAAGTTAGTGCTAAAATTAAAAATTAACATCATATCTTAATTATACAGTGTTTTCAATATGCATAACATTCATGAAAATCAAAGCTTATTGTACGCCTTGCATATTTAACAATTAAAATAATTCTAATAGTCGTATTAAATAAATAACTAAATAGTAGTAACGAATGCAAAGTTATTAATAAAATACTAATTTGTATTTCCAAATAATTGGACATAAAAATTTTACATTTTTGCTAACTAAAGGCAAAATGATCAATAAAGTGAATAACCTCAAATAGAGTACTACAAGAATAGACAACTATTAAGCCTGGACAGAACAGGTATTATTGCCTGTACGCTTTATTGAACGGTAAATTATGCAAGTTAGAATACGATAGCGAATATTCTTTGGCAGTTTCTTATCATGCATCCCTAAATTAAGTCACGTGAAGTAAAACGTATGGTTAGAGTAGATTTAAGGGTATCCCTTGTATTATCGCGAAGTTGTTGTTTCATTTATCGCCAAGCTGTTGTTTCGTTTATCGCCAAGTTCTTGTTTCATTTATGGTAACCAGAGTAGCTGAATGTTCCGTAAATATACTTTTACTAGAATTGGGGGCTCTTTTGACTTTTTAAGGGAAAATAGGTCGACGTGTACATGGATAATGTCAAGGAAGTGCGCAATGCCTAGTTTGTGCAATTCTGGGATTTTTTCCCAAATGAAAATAGGTCAGTGTGTACATGGATACCGAGTTTGTGCAATTTTTTCACTCGTTCCCAAAATCGCCGCTACACAAAGCTAAAATAACAAGTCAAAAAATTGCGCAAACTCGGTATCCACGTACCACCAAAAATCGCGACTTTTCGCCAAGGGGTACCCGTAAATATACTTTTACCAAACGTCTCACAATCGTTAAGGGATACATGTACATATTGTTTATACGCAGATCGTTGCTCATATATTTAGGGCACTTGTGGCAACAATAAAACTCTGCCCGGCTGAAACCCAGTATTTTTCCAAGAATGTATCAATAGATTCAACGGTCAAGTCAGTTTTTTCTCCTACCACAAACCTTTTAAGAAAATTCGTGTTTGCGTGCTTATTGTAGTGTAAGAAGTCAGCATGTCCAGCTAGCAAATAGAAGACCCTCGTTTCTAATTCTTTCCCGTTTCACGGCATTGAAATCTAAAAAAGCTCCTTATAGTACTGGCCCAAACTAAAATTATGTAATGGGTGATAATGTAATGGGTGATAATTCGTCAATATGTCAGTATTCGTCAAAGAGCATTTAGTCGACTTTGTCTCGTACTTCTCCCAAGTCGCCCTATAAGCAAAGGAGAATATAAAGAATAATGCTTTTTTTCGAGCTTCTCGTCGTTGTGTAAGTGGTTAGCGCATCCAGCTAACAAACTGAAATGCACAAGCATGGCTCGAATCCCGACAAGAGTACAGTTAATTTCTCCTATTTCGAGAATAAACAAAATCTAATCTATCTTGACAAATTATCGTATAAAGACAATATAAGTACTCCTCAGTCTAGAAAGGCGCTATAGGCAGATGCCCTCTGTTTATTTTCCCGTACTGAATTAAAAAATAAAGAAAGGCATTACAGCCTTCAATTAATTCGAGTTTCAAAAACGAACTTAATCAGAAAGGGCACTTTCTATGGTAATCATAATACCCATAGGAAGGCAGACAGATATCTTCTTGATATCGTTGAAACTGATAAAATGCATGAAAAGTTCCCAATTCTTTTCTATACTAATTTTATTTATTTTTATAGCTGCACGTTAATGCATGCTAACAGGTTCACAGAAGACACCTTGAAGCACTAACCAAGAAAAATAGCTATACATAGCCTAAAAAGAAAAGAAGAAAGTCAAACTAAATTCTCTTTAGCGATTGAGGAATATTGCAGATCATTAAAATCGGTATCAAAGCGAGTAAAAAGGCACCGAGTGAAAAATAAAACAGTCACACGGACTCTGAACGGAACCTACTGGCTGCTGGTTCCGATTTAGCCTCATACTAATGACTTTGATAAGTTAAAGAAAGTAAGTATTTCGAGAAACCTCTGAAAAAATATCTCCTATGGCTTCGAAAATAGTGTTTTCGGTAATGTCCAAAATGCCGCCTAGTTGGAAACAAAACCTGTCGCTAAAGCCTAGTAGCAGTGTTTCTTGCCACATATCCTGTTCTATTTGAGCTAGTTTCCCAATTCTATAGTCATTGAACTTGGAATTTAAAGATCTCTAATATAATCTATGAAATATATATATGTATATATAAAATTGTTTCATAAGAATAAATTAAATTTAATTTTAAAAAATTTAAATACGCATTTAATTAAATATTCTTTGCGCCATTGCTGCAAGGAATGAAATCTAAATTTAAACAAATACGTATAAAAGTAAAAAAGCAAATTTAAAGCCTAAAAAAAGAAAAAAAGCCAAAACATTTTTTAAAAATTTTTTTTAAAATGTGCAAACATATAAAAGATTTAATTCTCGAACTAATCTACAATATCATTTAAATTCAGAAACATAAGCAAATCAAGTGCAAAACCAATCCATGAAAATAAATTCACTAATTTAGCAAATTAAAATTAAAATTAAACTAAACAATTTTTCTAAAAATGCATAAGTGAATGACTGTTGAGTAGGCAGGAGACAGACTTATCAAGGGGAAGTTGCCTCCAAACCTAACTCTCCAATCATTCAATTCGTGTTTCATCATTCATGCAGGCAAGGGTAAAAGTCAAAACCAAAAATAAAAAGAACTACCAATAAAAGTGGTACCCTTAGAAATTAACATTTAATAACATTTAAGAATTAAATTTAAGAATAAAGTTCTAAAAGGAAAATACTAATGAAGTCTTTTGAGAAACAAGCAAGTAAAGTCAAGTATTAAATTAAACTTTTTTTTAAATTTATTTTTTTTTAAATTTATTTTTTATAAAAAATAATCTAGAAACCAATGTATTTTAGAAACCCTGTCTACAGAAACCTTCCCGACACGAATATGCATATCAATAAAAAGAAACTAAAAAAGAACTAGACATAATCCATATAAACCAATAAGAAACAAAAAGAACTAATTGGAGCTAAAAAGAACTAATTGGAACTAAAAAAACCAAATTGAAACCAAAAAAAAAAAAAAAAAAACTAATTGGAACTAAAAAGAACTGATTGGAGAGTTAGGTTTGGAAGCAACTTCCCCTTGATAAGTCTGTCTCCTGCCTATACAACAGTCATTCATTTATGCATTTTTAAAAAAAATATTTAGTTTAATTTTAATTTGCTAAATTAGTGAATTTATTTTCATGGATTGTTTTTGCACTTGATTTGCTTATGCTTCTGAATTTAAATGATATTGTAGATTAGTTCGAGAATTAAATCTTTTATATGTTTGTACATTTTTTAAAATTTTTTTAAAAATTTTTTGGCTTTTTTTTCTTTTTTTAGGCTTTAAATTTGCTTTTTTACTTTTATATGTATATATAAATTCAAGATTAAAATTCAAAACTTTAAGGCTAAGGGAAATACACACTAATAAAGTATAGAAATTATCACACACATTTACACAAAATAAATAATCAAATAGGCTCAAACAATATATAATGCTACAATAGCAAATATAAGCCAAATTATAAGCAAATAGACACAAAAATTTGTAATATTTTGGCTAATTTATACGGACGAAATTCGAGTTGAAGAAATACTTTTCTAAATGTTTGTTCATTTCCTCTCAATTATTCTTGTCTTTAGTAGCTTCACACGTATACCAAACGCTTCCTCAAATTTATATTTCACGTGTAATACATGCCATAATTATGTATTAAATACAGATATACCAATTTTTAAATTCAAAACTAGGTTTAATAAAGCCACACATTGATGCTATTTTTCAATAAAATTCTCTTCTTTTCGAGAGAAATTGACATAATTCTCCATTCTTACTTAGCAAAAGACAGTCTGTGACTTTCTGGGGAAAAATGAAAAAAAAAAAATAATAATTATAAAAAGAAAAATCTGAACACAGTCTCACGCGCTGGAGATAAAAAATGTTTTTTCTGTATAACGTTGCCATGGCTCCCTTTGAAATTGTTGAGTTTCTTAATCAAAAATTCTTTAATGTCTGATAAAATATGAAATCGATAATAAAACAAACTCCAAATTCCAAATTAGGGCTTCCAGATGACCGTATTCGTTGGAGGATTACCTTATTCAAAATGTGATGGTTCTAGGTATCCTTGTTTTATCACAATGCGAGAAAGATACATACATTTATGTAGATTCTTCATTATTTGATTTCTTTAAATAAAATATAGGGCTGTAATAGTTGGTGGCAACAGTTTGAAAAGTGAATCAACGCAGAAGGTGAATCGACACAAAATGCCAAAAGGAAATTAATAGCCCTTCTGGGCTAGCGCCCTTTGGGCTAATAAAATAATGTAAAACGGAAACCGCAAGTGTAGTGCTACCTACAGAACAAAATAGAAAATTAGGTCATTAGCTAAAAAAAGTATTTCGGATCATTTTAGTACGAGTAGAATTAGGATTAAAATCACGATGAAGGAGGCAATAATGTTTAACGAGAGAACGATTTATTCTTTTCCTGATGTAAAATTCATATTCTTTAATGAGATATTTATAGCTTTCTTGATTTTTCTAACATAAGTTAAACCATAATGACAAGAAACGTTATACCTTGCACAAGAATAGATGTTCGATATAGATGTTTTATGTATATCAGAAAAGAAGCAATAACACAAATCTACGAACATGCAACTAAAACTAAAATTATGTTAAATATTTATAACTGAAATTCACATTTATAAATCGGTCAAATTTAGGAAGCGTAATCCACACCGTTATTTTAAATCAAGATTATCATTTGAATGGATGATGTTTTCATCTTATATTTGTACATACGTACATTTTCATCACTAAGAAACATATTTTGAAAGCGGATCGTTTGGCATCCAGATTATTTTTAAGCACTGAGAGTCAATAGAATTCGACGTTTTGTAACTTCGGGAAACGGATTTTTCTGGCATTGCAGAAGTCTAATGAAACACAGGATAATTCAAACTTATTCTTCCAGTTTGAATTTTAAAATAGGATTACTTTTCAACACACTGAGGAAATTCTAATACAGAATAGCATAAAATTATTTAAATATAAAATTAATATCTATAATAGATATTAGAAAAGGAATAAAAAAAGAAAGAAAAAATTCTGACAGGATTCAGGTTTCAACGTCGCTCTAGAGGAGTGGTTAAGTTTTTTTATGTTCGCTCTGAGTATCGCAGTTTACCAATGTATGCTGTTCGACTCACTCCTGTTAATGTATTTTTTTTTAATATTATTTTTATTTTTTGTCTTTCTACCGTCATTATTAAACATCGTTTTCTTCGCACTTACGTCCCATAAATTTCAAGAGAAAATTCAAAAAATATTTAAAACCAGCATATGTTTAGAATTCCCTATAAATATTTTACGGATTTCCATTCATTTTTTTAATGCTCGCTATTCTGTTTCTTATATATATATGTAAGGTTTCTATTTCTTATATATATCTTAATATATATATGTATGTGTATATATGTAAGAATATGCAAAAAATTTAAATTAGCAGAGAAGGGTTCTCCAATAGTTCGTCATTCAGAGCTCATTATAGCACCTTGCAATTCCTTTGTTTCCTTATACAAAATATCACCATTTAAATATTTCGGTACTAGCGTAAGTATCCGATGCCATTTACGTTAGATTGAGAGTAATGCATCTAACAACAGAGAGAACGATACCGCTGTAACCCTTCTCTAATAACGATGCAAAAAATTACGATTCATAGTCATACATTTTTCATCTGATCCGATATGGCACCCACATACAAAATTTCGATAGAAATATAAACTAATTCTCTCTCATTACATCAGCAGCAATTACACGCAGTTTTTAATGATTTTCGTCTTTTTAATCAAATAGTCGTAAAAGCTGAAGTTCCATCCAATATTTCACCTATATTCAATTTTAGTCGATTAAACGTGGCAAAAAATTGACCATAATTGATCAAACATCAATAACGCGAACGAACAACAAACACACCATCAGACATTCTTCTTTATACGTATAGATTTTTTAAAACTTACAAATTTTTTACTAACAAACTCTACGATTTGAAAGCGAACAGTAGCAACACTTTTCGAAATAAAGTATTTTTATATCCAACGCGCGAGACTGTTGCCACTCGAAAAAATGAGTGCAAAAATGAGCGCTTTCAGAAATTTGAATAAATATTTCGGCTGATTAAAGTTGTAGTAGTGACTGAGTTATGAGGACAAACACACAAACTTTCTTCTTTATATGTAGATTGGGGTATTTTCTTTTTCAGGCTTCAAATATGAAATTCTGTTAGGTTTGAGAGACACACTGCCATTTGTAGCTTTGTAACAGTTTCTTGTATGTGTTTTCGGTGGACTCGGAGAGGGACTTAGTGTCTGCAAGGAAATAAAAAAGATGAAATCGTAGTTATAACGGTATGGCTTTGAATTGATTTCGAAAGTTGTCGCTAGCACCAAAATGACGCGTTTATGTTCGTCGCCAAACTTTCGCGAGCGGCAGAATAAAGCATCAAAATACGTTTGCTTAGGCAGAAACGTATACGAAATCTGAAAATAATAAATCTCTAAACATACAATTAGATAGAAGAACAAAAGCAAGCATTTAGAAATTTAAAATAATTTTTAACATACATAAAAAAACAAAACATACATCACAACAAATACAAAAATTAATTTTTCACATACATCACAGCAAATGCAAAACAAATAAAAATAACGCTATAGAGACTAAAAGAATCACTATAAATTTCTAAAACTAAAATTACTCACACTCATTCAAGTTCTCTCATTTCGAGAAATTTACTCAGGAAATTCTCACCATAAGGCCTTTTTAGTCCTTATCCATTTTAGACAGAAGGGCTATTAATTTCACTTGGGCATTTTGCGTTGGTTCACAATAAATGTCAGTTTACTTTTCAAATTGTTGCCACCAAGTATTAGAGCTTCGTGTTATCTTTAAAGATATTAAATAATGAAGAATCTGCATAAATGTATGTATGTTTCTCGCATAGTGATAAAACAACGGAATTTTGAATAACGTAATCTTCCACTAAATATAGGCATCTGGAAGCCCGAATTTGGAATTTGAAATTTGTTTTTTTATCGATTTCATATTTTGTAACACTGTAACGAATTTTTGATTAACAAACTCAATTTCAAAGCGAGCAATGGCAATACTGTACGAGGAAAAAAACATTTTTATCTACTGCGCGCGAGACTGGTTCTAAAGATATGCTCATTTTAAAATTCTTTTGTGATATTGCCGTTGAATTGAATTTTGTAGTGCGAAGAACATGATATTCAATAAATAAAGGAAGCACACAAAAAGTTTTAAAAACGTCCCTTCGGGCGTAATGCAAAATCTGAAAGCTTTCAGACATTTTTTTTTTTTTTTTCTTGTTTCCTTTTCCGTAAAATCTGATAATATCTAAAGAAAAGGCAGGTAAGTGTACAAGATATTTGATTGTATGATAAAGGCATTTCAAACTAAATAGGAGCTAGTCGTCGATATTTGAAACCTTTTTCATTTTTTAATGCTTTTATATTGTGCTTCCGTGGTTTACAATAATAAATTCCCTCAAGGATTTTTGATTAATTTGAGTTTGTGATAAATGCAGTTATTAATTATCCTCATAAATAATATTCTTATGGTAAAGTTGAAGGATAGTGGATTTTTCTAAATTTAAAAACATTTAATTCGAAATCGGAACTTTTTTATAGCTAAGTGTGCGCTACTGTCAGAAATCTCGCACTATCACGTTGAAGGACAGTCCCACACAAGATAGAACAATTCACTTCCGTTCAATGTTCCGTTTTCTTTACACCTCAATTAAGGTGCATTTGGCTCCCCATTTAATTCCCGGTTCCCATTCATTGCATTTTAATCAAGAGCACCTCCGGTAGGCATGGCAATGAGATTTGACATTGCGTGCTACAGAATGATTGAGCACATTTCGATTAAATCGTTCTTGTTAAACCCCGCACCGCACTGCTTACCTAAGAGACGAAATTCCAAATTCTAGACGCAAATTTCTAACTATGATTTAGCTGTAATGCAGAAGTATTAACAGGGGAATGAGAATAGCAAGAAAATGGAAAGAAAATAGCGATATGTTGCTTAATTATTGACGTAAATTTTCTAAAATGAAAGGTACTTTCTGTGCTACAGTGAAAACTTAAATTAATTGCATTTATCAGCAGCCATACTGAACGAAAAAGCTTATATGTATACTTGTTGTGAACATGAAGATGTGAATGATAAAATGGTTCAAAGAAAATAATGTAAGCGGGATATAAATGCAAACAACAGAAAGAATAAAATTTTAATGCGTATGTTACAGTTCTTAAAACATTTTTAACAGCATGAACATAAAGCTAGGAAAGTAAAAATTTAAAACCTGTCTTAGTATTTTCTTATTCATTACTAGTAGCTACGCGTTTTTCTGGCTTTTAAATGTATCGGGAAAATGCCCGAAGGGAACACCAAATGTTAAATTTAAAAACTGCGCAGAATTTCACTCTGCAGAACAACTTTATAAAAAAATGTATTACATATAACAAAATTACAATGAAATAAGCAATGTCCCTTAACACAAATATTAATTATCCTAATAAATAAATTAACCAACTTCCCGCTGCCTTCTCTCAACAAACGATTAGTATCCAAGAGAAACATTAAATTTAAAAACTGCGCAGAATTATCGCCGTCATTTTTCCGAGTGGCAACAGTTCTGATTTTAGACAGTTAGCAGTTCAGTATACAACTGAATGAAAGACAGTTGCCAAAACAACATTTCTAAAAGAATGAAACTATTGAAAATGATGCGATAAAATCGAAAAGATAAAATAAAAAAACCGAAACAAAAATCTGAAATATTTCAGATTTTAAATTACGTCCAAAGGGGCGTTTTTTAACGTCTTGTGTTTTACCTTTATTTATTAAATATCATGTTCTTTGCACTTAAACCATAAAATTTAGTTCAATAGCAATGTCGCAAAATAATTTTAAAATGAGCATATCTTTAGAATTTCCGATACACAGTTCCACGCGCTGGAGATAAAAAAGTCTCCCCCTCCGTAGAGTGTTGCCATTGCTCGCTTTGAAATCGTTGAGTTTGTTACTCAAAAATTCGTTAAAGTTTTACAAAATATGAAATCGATCATAAAACAAATTCCAAATTTCAAATTTGGGATTTCAGATGTCTATATTCTCAGTAGGATTACGTCATTCCAAATTCTATGGTTCTATGTACCGTTGTTTTATCACAATGCGAGGAAAATACATACATTTATGCAGATTCTTCATTATTTAATTTCCTCAAATATAATGCAGGACTCTAAAATTTTGTGGCAACAGTTTGAAAAGTGAAGCAACATTTATAGGAGTCCGACGCAAAATGCCAAAACGAAGGTAATAATTCTTCCGAACTCAAATCCCTTTGCACTTTAAAAAAAAAAAAAAAAAAAAAAAAAAAAAATCTGATTCGAAGTTTGAAAAAATCTCTTCGAGGTGCACCAGCTCTTGTCTATATACCAAATTTCGCAGCCTTGTGTCCTATTAACTTGTACACAGCACGAACGAAAGACACACAAACTCTTTTATTATATATGTAAGAGACTAGTCCTGTAGTTCTGAATTCAATAGGAAGGGAAAGTTTACTTACCGTCGCAGTGTTTTCTGGAGTGCTTTGTTTGCGTCAACATCAAGTGCAGGATCCTAATCAGTGATTACTAATGCTGGAATATATTACTAATTTCGCTACGTCGCTGGTCCGTGCTGTTTAATTTAAAGGCGTGTGGAAAGCACACATTGAAGATTAAACCACTTAAATTAAGATGGAAGACAGGATATAAACTCGACCAAGATATTTTTAACCTGCATAATTAGACAAATAAAACTAAATATCATAAAAATCGCTTTTATGTATATTTTATTTTCCGCAATTTACTTTTACTTTTATTTATAATCTATTTGTAAGATTAAAGTCCTCACAAACACTTTGGAATTTAAAAACAAACTGAATTCTGAAATTTAATTTTGTTGCCATTATTGCTACAAATACAATTATTTAGAAGTATTAATAATTCCAAAGATTGCTTTTCTCCAGAAATATGGAATATGTAGAAAGAATGGATATAAAGGAATATTTTTAGGCAAGATTTATAATGTATTTCTACAGCTTTCTTAGCATCCCTGCGTGGTGTGGTGGTCAGCACGCTCCGTGCGTATTACAAAGGTCCGTGATTCGAGTCCCGCCGAAGGCATTACTCATTATTCAAGACTCTTGCTTCAAAAAACTCATAATGAGTCTACAGCGGTGCCCGAACTAAACAAAGTAGGTGGATGATGATTCTCCACCACTAGGAGTTGGCGATTGGATCCCCTAATTCTCAGTAGCCCTTTAAAAGAGGGAGTATATAAGGTATTTCTCCCGCCTTTTTAGCATGCCTTCGTGGTGTAGTGGTCAGGACGATCGGCGCGTATTCGAGAGGTCCGGGGTTCGAGTCCCGTGAGGGCATTGCTCATTCTTCAAGGTCTCCTGCTTCAAATAATCCTAATGATTCCACGGATTATTAGAAATTGTGTATGGTTGTAAAGTAAATTATTTCCACATAGATAAAAAAATTTTACAGAAGATTATAAACAAACTGCTTTTGTGAATTCAGATGTAGGAAGAAGTCCTTTTTACTTTCTTGCACGAAATAAAGGAAGTATTGTAACCGCGAAAAATTTCGGTTATCATTTTTCAACGAAAAAATCAATTTGACCGTTCTCGAATCCATTTTAACTTTTTTGCGGGATATCTGGGCTTTCGGACAGAATAAAGGACTCTTTTTTCCAAAACCAGTTCTAAAATGGATTTACATAGAGCCTCTTACCCAACTCGGTTAGCTCACCAAGTTGTAACAATTAATTAGCTACATATATTGGTAAATAGCGCATTTGTTCATTAAAAGTGGTTGAATTTTGCTTCTCTTCCGGTTAAGGTTTTTATGCTTTTAGTTAATCTGCATTCTACAGTTGCAGAATTATCGAGAATTTAAAAATATAAGTGGAGCTAAGCCTAACGGGATCGTTATTTGTTTATATTTGAAAATTATAGTACTATAATGAATTAAGTCAGTTGGTGTACCAACTTCTGTGTCTTTTTGTCCAGTGGGATCAAAAGTTAACTTCAAATATTTGTTTGCATACCGGAAATTTTGTCAACTTGAACGTTGATCGAATTGTTTATTTTTCCCAGAACTCTAATTTTAATTATATTTTGTTTTACTGTTTTAACTGTATTTAATTTGGTAGGTTTTCCTCTATTTCACAATTTTCGGTGAAGATGTTTTGAGATTTTAAGTACTTTTACCTTGCTGCAAAATTAGAACTGAATTTGTTGAAGGAAAAACGTATCTCTAATGAAATTCGAGGAAATAAAATTAAACGTAGTGCAGTCAAAAATGTGTATAATTTTAGCGGCCAAATGTAAAAGGCAATTTAATGTAATAATGTATTACGTCATGTGGTGCCCATAACAGATTTTTTTTTCTTTTGTGTTTACAACCAAAGTAAAACATAATTTTAAAGATGAATAAAACTTTAGTGCCCCAAATCTAAAAGTGTATTCATAATACAATTACTTCCATTCTAAAGTGTATTTTATATGTTGAGTATGTGTAAATTAATATGTCGTATATGTGTTAAATTTCCGTGGAATTATAGCTTTTAATTATGCCAAACATTAGCACTGTAAAATGTCTTCTGTAGTACGATTTCAAAAACTTACAGAATTCTGAAAATTTAATTTAAAAAATCGCATTCTATGGAATTTTAACTGGAATGGAGTACTTGCTATGTAAATGACATTTGAAAAGTCATCACTGCGCAAAGAAAACAGTGGGACAGTTTTATATTTCATGTTCTATTGGGTCGATTGACGAAATTCAAATTGCGTTCTTCATGTCTCAAAAGCGCGATATAGGATATGTATTAAATTTATGTATAGCATTGTTCTAATACAAGTATTTTGACATAAAATCGGACTTTTTCTGATATGACATATCAATGTTTTCCATATTTCTATTCTACCACTCAAATTTCATATTTCGAAATTTAGGTTCATTCCAAATAAAATTCGCCTATATTTTCTGATTTAGTTAAAAATTTGTATTTTTAAATAACTTTTATAAATTTTTCGAAAAACATTTTGAATTATGACCTATAAAAATTTTGCCATCTACTTAAAGTAGATGTATTTCTAGGCATACCTGCAAAACATTAGAGTTTTTTATTCAAAATTTCCTAAAATATACGTGAATTTACACTTTGGAGAGTTCTGAAATTTGGCTTATTTATTATAAGCGATAGTAACGAAAATGTGGTTTACGCACTTCGTTAAAATTTTTTGAAAGTATGAACGATGACTTTTTTCCCACTCGTGGGCAATGAAGAAAAAGGAAAGAAAATTAGGTTGCTTTAAATTAAGAAGTTCTCGAAGTGAAGTTTTCATGGCTCAAACTAAAAAAAAATTCGCCAAGATAAATTTTTGAATTTCTCCGTAAATTTCGCACTAAAGTTTACAAAATTTTATATCTAGGCATAATTCGAGTCGTAGAATCGAAATAGGGAAAAAATTATGTTTTCTAGAGGATTAAGTATGACAGAACTATATCAGCCTCCTTTTTAGTGTATTATAGGTGTTCCCCACTAAATCTCTTTATGCTGCAGAAAATAATTGACAAGTTCACGTAGATTAAATATCTTTCAAAATGCTTATTCTTACGAAAGACGACAAAGTTAAGTTTCAACTAAGTTAGTTTAAACAAACAGATGCAGTTTGTCCCCACATTATTCTAAATAATGTAGTATTTCCATTCGGTATTATCACATGCAGCAGAAGATTTAAATCTTTCTGAATTTCTTCTCTTCTGTCACAAAATTTCCATATTCGACAACAAGGAAAGAAAACTGCTGACAGACGATTGCGATTATTTAGGCTTAGGTTAGTTCAAATTTTCTACGAAGGGCATCGAACGCTGGAAATAAATTCAATATAAATATTTTCTACTCAGTTAAACAAAAAAAACAAAAAAACAAAAAAAGAAAAGAATCAGAAACATTTGCAGCAAGAATAACTTTAAATTGCACATTAGAATATAAAAAACTTACAGCTCATAACTTTATACTCTACTGCATATTCTGTCAAGCGCTCTGAAAGGAAATACTTCTAAACTAATAATTCTTCCGTTGAATATTTGAAATATTTTGTAGCTAGTAACTCTGTTCGATTTTTAACCAATATTTTTAAGTTCGCTTCTATCGCACTTCCGGCCCACCAGCGGCCGAGCGGTAAAGTCACTGAACACTGGTAGTTCGGTTCGAGGTTCGAATCCCGCGAACGGGTGTTTTCATGGTTCTCCCCATGTGTAACGTGTAAACGAGCCAGTTTCCCTTTGAAAATCCTCCACGAAGGCATCCCTCCACTTTTGCAGATAGCACTCGAGGCTTTGCCGTAATTAAATAACCTAACCTAACCTATCACCTTTCTCTGATTCCCGAATACACCACACCTCGCTTTAGAAATACATGCGAAATATCTGAGTTAGGAAAAGGCAGTTGATGTGCAACCAAAGGCCCACAAGCAGCCGAGCGGTAAAAGCCGCTGAACACTGGTAGTTCGGTCCGGGGTTTGACTCTCGGCGAACGAGCTGGATGCATGGACATATTCGTGATTTTCCCCATCTGTAACGTAGATACGAGTCAAATTTCCCTTAAAAAGACCTCCACGGAGCATCCCTCCCTTTACGTGTAGTGCCTGAGAGCGGAGTACGTAATAAGTAAAAGATGTGCAACCAAAGAATCAGCAGAAGCTTTGTTCAGAGAATTAATAATACGCAATTTGAAACTGAAATGTTTTTCCTCGCCAAAAATACGACAGAAACTAGAAGTGAGAAATGGTGGCTGAGTAGCATTTAGCAGAATTATAATTTAGGTTCTTGGGTATTAGTCAACATCCTCAAATTCAACAGCTAACAAACTGTTGACGAATTTTTTATGATGAATAACGCTTTCAACACTAAAAAGTTGTTTAAAGGAGATTTTCTATTTCTTGCCGGTATTGTTTTGCAGTCACATTCAGATCGTAGTAACGGTTTTGTTACTCGTTCGCAGCATGTCTCTCTCTCCACATAAACTATGCTAAATAAGAAAGCATGTGTTTTCCCTCGAAATACAGTAGAATCTCGAGATACGAGTTTAATTTGTTGCAGCATAGCAAATTTCTCGTATCTAGAAACAAACTTCCTCATTAAAAATAATAGAGGTCCAATTAATCCATTCAGCAACTCCAAAAATATCAACATATAAATCAATTTTCCTAATACGTTACACTGGTTAATAATATAACCGTAGTTTAAGAAGAGTCTACACTAGCGATAAGGATGTGGGGAAAATGAAACGGGTTACTGTGAGGAAGGAGAACACCCCTCCCCCAACTGATTCAGGAAGGCTCTCTCTCTTCTTGGGAATTTTACCCCACTAGAAGCAGAATGTGGGTCATCACTTAACTTTCTTTTAGTTGCAGGTTTGTTTTACCAAAAACGTATCTAAGAACAGTTGCTGCTGACTTCTTTTTAAGATTCGGCTAAAATGCGACGCTACAGTGTCAGTACACAAGTTGATGGTGTGCCCCCACACACTGCTTTATTAGGATGATTTTCTTCAAAGAAAGTTTTCACTACTTTCCACTTTGCCAACACTTCTTTAATCTTACCACTTAGAATTTTGATAACTCTCACTATGTTTACTAGTGTAATGTACTCTTAGCATTTCAAAGAAGAAATACATATTTCCTGCTGCATAACGGTAATAACAATTTTTCTCTTCTTATTATTGATAAATGCTGTGGTATCGTGACGCAACGTTATATGGAAAGGGAAAAGATTAGATTAGAGAGGCTCCAGGCGTTATTAAAAAACAAAAAATGCTGTTGCGAACCAGCTTTTCTTAATGAGTTTTCTCTTATCATTATTTGTCTAAAGCTTTTTTCAGAAATGCGCTTTTCTTTAAAATATGAGTTGGCCAATAAACAGATGAGATGTCCTGGATATCATTCAACAGAAATGTTTCCTTTCGGAGAAAGACGAAAGATAACCGGAAAGTTCCTTTCTCGGGTCTGTTAAGCGCACGAGGCAAATGTACAACTTTAAAAAATCGTTGCTAATTAAATATCAATGCACTGTGCTAACAGAAAGAAAAACGTTGCTACTTCCATGTCATAATCTAATGAAACTACTAAAACATGTATCACTGGTCTTTTCGTAGGAAACTTCCTACTCACAGAAATTTAATTCATTTGTATAAGAGACTACATCTCGCATTTACTTTCCCTTTATGCTGAATATTTTTCTCATAATCATATTACTTTAGCAACGTTTAGACGCTAACTTCAGTTACAGTTATGATTTTACTGAAATTTTGATAACTTTTCAGTTCCTTTACTATCTAATAAAATAAAAGGTATAGTTATTAGAAGAAAAGAAATTTTTATAGTTTTTTCCAACCTGCTTCATATGGGAGCATCAATATTTAGCTGACACAGAGACTCTTTAAATATAGGATTCAACTGCATTATACATCGCATAATTTCCAAACAATTATTTTGAAATTTTAGTTTCATCACTTGTAGTTTTCTGAAGTTTCAAGGTATTTAAAACAAGTGACTAAGGTATGTTTGTGTACACTAAAAAGATATACTGTTTTTTTAAACAGAAACAGATTTTCTTAAAAATGAGTTCTATTCAAAGTTCCCAGAAAAATCAGCCATTAAAATATATGCTGTTATGCAAAATATAAAAATTTGTTAATTTAAATAATATATTTACCAAAGTTTTCAATTTGGAATATTGATACCTAAGAACCTAATTATCTTTAAACTCACTCAATGCAATATTTCATTGAGTAATTTTAAAATATTTTACCCTGTATTCGGTTGGAAAATCCAGACCGTGACAATGGATTGATGTGGAGAGTTTTTAAGTTACAATTTACAATGGCCGATTTACTGGATTAACTGGGCCCGGCTAAATAAAAGCTCTGTGGTGGGAAAAATATAATCGCAAGAATCATCAGCAGACACGATAACGACAGAACAGATAATGACGTTTATATGAAACTTTTCAGGCTTATCCCCCTTCTACCTCTCCGGTTTACAAGACGTTTTTAACAACCTGACTTGAATCCCTTCCTGTGTCCTGTCCAAGGGAATAGAAGGAGGGAAGGCTCAAATCAAATAATGAAGCTTGGCGGCCATGTTACTATTATCGCTGTGACTTGTGCAAGGAAGTCTGTAATTGCAACATTTTTTTCTTTTCTTTTTGAAGCATGTCAGCTTGTGTTGCATATGGATGCACAAACAGATTTTCAAAAACGATTCCTGGAATTACTTTTCTCGATTAAGTATTGATTTTTTTTATGTAATTTGATAACTATGTTAAAAAATATCACAATGTCATTTTGTTTTCTTTCGAGATGTGAAAAAAAGGACTTAATAATAATCAAAATATGTTAAATACATTTTAATAGCTGGCATCTTCGTTCCTTAACATACAATGATATATGTTTGGATTTAGACTGTATAATTTGGACGTTATAGGTAATTCGTTTTATAGTTTTCATGAAAAGTAAGAAATCAATTGTTACTGTTTTAATGAATTGTAAAGGTGTTAAATAAAGCAATACTTTTCTTTATGTATCAATTATTATTCATTTTCGAGTTTTGTGAACTGTTAGGAATATAATTTGTGCATTTGATCAAGATAAACTGTTCTGTTGTTAAACTTTTTTTTCATAAACTTACAAATTTCTGGGCAATATAGCGATAAAAGTAATTTATATTTACACAATTGAACATGTGGAAAGATGTATCCAAAATTTTATATAAGTATATTTCTGTAAT
Source organism: Stegodyphus dumicola (assembly GCF_044657685.1). NCBI lineage: Eukaryota > Metazoa > Arthropoda > Arachnida > Araneae > Eresidae > Stegodyphus > Stegodyphus dumicola. The sequence goes on from NC_140768.1 coordinate 183,859,995, forward strand.
TCAGCTTAATTCAAGGCAATTTTTTTGAGATTCATAAATATGAAATGTGATGATATTTTTTTTTCACTATAGCATTTTTTATTCAATATCAGACAAAGACATTTTCCCATTATGCGTAGAAATTTTCTGATTAGGAAAGCATTAGAAATAAGTCAGAATAGAATTTAAATAAGTTTTTAATTTTTTTAACTTTTAGATGCCCTGAGCTGAGCAACTATCTAAATCCACCATCCCTTAATGAGCTGTCGCTTTTGACATTAATACAAATCCATTTACTGTTTATTTTTATCCATATTTGTTTAACATTTTAAATTTTCCGATTCCATGGAGTTATTTCATTTACTGTAGCTTAATCAAAATTAACATTTTTCTCAAGTTTCCACAAAAACAATGTTCCCTTCTTCTAAAATACTTCTAAAACTTGATAAATGGATAAAAGTTACAATGTGGTTTTTAATTGAAATTAATAATTATTTAAATTTTTAAAGTATGCCAATAAATGCTTTGAAAATGAAATACTATTTGCATCAAGTACCAATCTCCTGAAATTAGCTATTACAACAACTGTTATAGCCAATAAAAAAATATTTGAAAATCTGTTTTAGTGTATTACAACTTAAAGCTGAAGTATTTAGGCATACTAAAATAACTTTTCTATGTCTTAAATTTTGTATATGAAATGATTCTTTAATAAATTATAATAATATTCTGAATAAATCAGAAGTATCACTTCTTAAAAGAAAAATTCGAAAGTACACCCAACAGGTTGCTGATAAAACCTAAACAAATTCAGGAAATATGCAGAAACATCATTTTTCAAAGCCTTTAATGTTATGCACATGCATTTAGATTTCGAACAATTTCTTAATGATTTTCTGTACGTAGTAAATTACGGGTATCATCTTTATAACTTTAAAACAAAAAAATGAACAATAGCGAAGCATTTCAGTATAAATTTAACATATTTTTACTGGAAAATGCATGTACAAAACAGCTTAGAAATACGTACGTTTCACTGCAATGTTTTGAAGTTACAAACATGGACGCCGCTTGTTCAATGGAGTTTCATTCCCCTATAGTGGAGGAAACTGCGAACACCCCCTTCTATTATTCTAACCTCCTTGGTCCTGTATTGTACTTTTTTTTCTTTTTTGTTCATAAAGTTTATTTGAAACTTTATTAAACCACAGTTCCTGAAAATATTATACAAGCAAAATTGTCTTTTAACATTTTTCCTTTCATATTTTATAGTTAGTCACCCCACTCTTTTTTTACTGACTTTGGATTAACCGTGTTTTTGAGTTAACCGTGCATATCATTCCCTGTATTTCCCCAGTAAATCATCGGGAATTGATTGTAATATGAAGAAATGGCAATGAGACAGTTAGTCCTTCTGAATCAGCAAATTGCTGATTAAAGGTTTTTGAACAGGCCTTATAAGGTATTTCTCCCGCCATCTTAGCATGCCTTCGTAGTGTAGTGGTCAGTACGCTGAGCGCGTATTCCAGATGTCCGTGGTTTGATTCCCGGTGAGGGCGTTGCCTTTTTTTTCATCCCTCCTGCTTTAAAAATAGCGTAATAACTCAACCGTGGCGCCCGAAATTAAAAGGGTGCTGGATAATAATTCTCCACACCCAGGATCTGGCGATTGGGCCCCTAAAACCCAAATAGCCCTTTAAAAGGGGGAGTATATAAAGTATTTCTGCCGCCTTCTTAGCATGCCTTCGTAGTGTAGTGGTCAGCACGCTGGGCGTGTATTCCAGAGGTCCGTGATTCGATTCCGGGCGAGGGTGTTGCTCCTGCTTTAAAAATAGCCTAATATCTCTACAGCCTTACTTAAAACGTTGCCGCTTGAGAAATTAACTTGAAGCATGGAAATTGGAAGACTGTCAAAGAGTACAGGCAAACGAATTTAAAAGAAGTTATAGATTTTAATAAATCCAAAGAATATACGAGGTATTTGGCAAGGAAAGGATGTCTTCGTAGAGATATGTTAGAAGAAACTAGCTCATATATCATTTTTACTTGGGAAAAAACAGCGGAAACGCCTATGCAGTCAATCCTTTTGCTGAGATTTGAACTACCTCGAAATACCGTTGTTGGTTGATTTTAACTAAGCCATAGATGAGCCTGTTTCGAATTGAGTTCCTGAGATATCGTGACAAGTTAAGTAATCAAAAGCACAATTGTTTTTTTTTTTTTTTAATATTCCTGAAACAAAAGAAAAGGATCAACAGAAGCAAACAAAAAGGAAAAGGGAAGTGGAATGCAGGTAGTGAGAAATTCCGAGTTATCTAAATGTCGCAGGCTCACTCACTTGAAGCAACAAGCCACCTCGGCAGCTGAATCCGAGCTCAAATCCTGGTAAACTTATTGGGGGTGGCTGCGTGGGAGTTAGCTCGGTCTTCTCCATATGACATGAGTATCAGTCAGTTTCCCCCAGCTCTCTATGAAGGCCCTCTACCCTTAGGCAGACAAATAGCTCTAATGTGCTTTGCCATAATCTAGTATATCCAACTTCCTGTGTAACGTGAATATTTAAATTTAACGTTTCTGTTAAAACGACCCCCTTCCCCCCCCCCAAAAAAAGAATACTTCTCTTTAGGCTTTTCTCTCTCGAGCCATCGTATGTTTTGCGATATCCGAGAGATCCAATCCTTATTCGCAAATTCACTCGAACAGGATATTGGTGTCAGATGACAGAAATGAGAATATTTTTAAATAAGTAACGTTTTTTGATAGAATTTTGAAAATTATATTATGTTTAATAAATCATAAAAAAATCTTTGTAGCGTAAAGTATCGAATGCATTAGAAAATAACATGCTAAATGTAAAAGATCTTAAGTTTTACTAACTGTTACGAAATGTACAGGCGCGGTAAGATGGCTTCCCCGCAAAGCAGTTTTAGGGTTGCCATAAAATAGCAAAAGAAGACATTGTTGCCACATTTGGCGAGAAATTGCCCATTTGGCGACAAAATTGGCGATATGCCATGGACGCATGGAGAACCTTCTGGAACGAATTCTTACCGGTTTAGCCCAGAATGTTTTCGAACACAAGCCGAAAGCTATATAAACCCTGCTGGTCTGCAGTCAGTATGTGTGCCTCGTCTAGAGTGCGAGTTAGTTAGTATCGAGTTGTTGTCTCGTCTAGCGTCTCCCTGCGGAGACGATCGAGTTGACAGCTGGGCAGCGAGTGCCGAGTGGGTCGTCGAGTGCACCGAATGAGTCTGTTAGTGTATCGCGGTTAGTGCATCGTCGAGAGAACGTGTTGAACTCCGAGAACGACCAGAGTCGGAAGCTGTACTCTGGTGCTTTGCGGTGAAACTGTCTCCACCGTTATTGGCTGACAGTGTGAAGGCTGTGTCACTCAACGTATCAGCGTGTTTATAACAGTTCGACGACTGAAAAAGTGATTTTAGAGCTGTCCTGAGAATATTGGTAAATAAAGTGTGTTTCGATACTTCATCAAGTGGAGTCGTTATTCACTCCAAATTCACACGAATCCCGTACGAACGTGAAGGATGAAAATTACGCAACAGTTGGTGTCAGAAGAATTAGAAATTACATAACATAACGTTTATTTTATTTTAAAACTTTACTGTCCTCTCTTATTTTTCACTTCCAGCCAGAATAAACGCGTTAAATTGTTTATGCAAATTGTACATGCTAACGCTTAATTATTTAAGTTGTGGCTTTTCGCCAAGAACAGAGTTAGAAGAGAGAGTGAGCCTTCTTGCCCTTTTATTTCAAGCGTGCTTTCAGTCAGTTGCTATCCGCTATTAAGGCCAGAGGTTTACTCCTCTTGATATCTAAGACGTATTGTAGTTTTCCGTAGTTTGCGTTCTACATAACGTAATAATCTGAAAAGTCAACCTTAGTGTTAGTCATTTGTGTTAGTTAGCTAATAGTTCCTATTTTTTTACGTTCAGACCTCTTTGTATCCCGAAGTGCGGAAGCAGCTGTAAAGTGTGGAAAATAAAGGGTAACTGAACCCTTCTCATCTTTGTTATTCCTCCTACAATTTACAGAACATAGTCTCCAGTAGACTCATTGTTCTTTTCAAGACACCTACATGCTCCCTAATCAGATAAGAAGACATAGTAGTCCTGATAAATGTAAGTATGAAAAAAGAAACATCAAAGGGGGAGTATATATTTTTTTATTATGTTTATTGTTATGTTTTCTATTCTGTTTGTTTTAAAAGGGTTTCAGTTGAATAAATTTCATGAATGAACTAGTAGAGTTAAACGCGTTTAGCAATCATCCGAAGTGTCTAAACTTTTGCTACACGTTAAACAAGTTATCGCTAACTAACAACTGAAACTTGAAAAGGGTGTAAAAGACTCTTTATAACTCTCTTAGATAACTTAAAGGAACAGAAAGTTAAATGTAAAATTTAAATTCAAATAAAGTAGTAGCCGAAGCTACATAATATATTTAACGTGAAGTTGGGTTAGAAAGTAACCAGCGTGGAATTTAACTATCGGTAATTATAATGCAAGTCAGAAGACAAGAGCTCTGATCTAAAATTGCAACCTAGTAAAGTAACCATGAGAAGCACAACACGCTGTCTTACAATCTCAAAACCCTAATCTCTAGTACACATGAACTAAAATTTGCATGTTGGCGGAAAACGAGAAAGGGAGAAGTGACAGTGCAGATGCAAAACATAAAATAACTGATTAGTTAACATAAAAGAATTTCATAAGCTTATATCAAAGGCCTGTTTCCAGTTATATTTGAGAAGTAACAACATTCCTTAAGACAGTGGTGCCCAACCTTTGGCCTCTCGCGAGCACATTTTGTCCTATGGCGAACACATTTCCAAAACATCAACATTTTTGTTAAGCATATTTCCAATCTTATGTGATACATCTGAAATATTAATTTCGACAAATGTTTTTGAGATGAATAATAATATTGGTTGAACTTTATGGAAATCAGAGAAGCGGAGTTCAAAATTATTTTTCAGTGCATTTAGGTTTTCCGAGTATTTTTCTGTTGCAATTGGCTTGTGGTTATTAATATGGCTTGATAAATTCTGAAAATGGATGAAATTTGTTTTATTCATCACAAATTTAACTTTATCTGAAAAGCAGTTACAGTCTCTGTCAGAAAAAAGGTTTTTACTTTTCCCTGGAGATCTTCGTTCAGTTTGTTCAATTTAGCTGTTATATCCGTGAGAAAATACAGATCAGATAGCCAATTGTTATCGTCCAATTTTTTATAACTTTCGTTTCTGGATTCCCAAAGCTGCTTTACTGGCGAAAGAAGTTCTACAAATCGTTGAAGTACTTTTCCTCTGCTGAGCCATCCATCGGAATGAAGCAATAAGATTCCACGTTCACTATCAAGTTCATCAGTCAGCAATCAATTATTTTATAACGTCTTGCAAGATATCTCGTATAACTATAAATGCTTACCATATTTTAATAATTAAGAAAAATAAATGAATGGTTATTTTTAAAATATTTTTTTTCACAGTACCTAATCGAGCTGGCGAGCACATACAAAACGATCAGCGAGCACAAGGTTGGACACCGCTGCCTTAAGACATGCATGAAGTGCCAACGAAACCTATGACACCATTATAAATAAACCCAGACTACTTTGCCCGGAGGGAAAAATACGGTCTAGTACAAAAAATTTATTGAAATGTTTGATGAGAAATTCAATACTTCAATATAAAGCAGACATAATAGAAACAAAATAAAAGGCGATCAAAGGCAGACTTATGAGATGGGCGACTATTTTCAACTGAATTTGGGGGGGGGCATGATCTTGAATCATGTTCCACGTTTCTATATTATTGACGACAATTTGAAATGTCGAGATCTTTGCGCCTTGCGCAAACCCATAAATTCACCTTTTCATATAGGACTAAACGTTATAACTTTGTAACTAAATTTAATAAGATGTAATAGAGAAGTTTTTAATCATACTCAAGAATGTTAAATAGGAAAATTACATAACTATAGCAATATGTTTTGCAATATAATAAAAAACTGAAAGCAATAGCTTTCAATTATACCTTCTCTATGCAGAAGTGTGTGAAAGCTACGATCCACCCTCTAAACTCATTTTCATAACAATTAAGCTTTAATCAAACAGGAGACTTTCCTGGACACTTCAAGCATAACTTATCAGATTTTAGTTACATCAATTACAGTTAATTAATCCTTCTTAAGTAATTATTTGCAAGGCAAGGAAATCCCTTAATGGAAGAAATCTGTTCGCGTTCAACATCATAGTTATTACTACCACACTTTTCAGGAGCACTTTCATTTACTACTCCATTTGCATATGCTTCTGCTGTTCTGTAGACGGCGCAGTGGCATCTAAAAGAAAGCATAAAATGAATCTAAAGTAGATCAGAAACATGAAGGAGCTTTTATTTCCAAAGGTCTTGCAATATATTCGTCTTTGAAGATGATGATAGATGAAACGCCTTTGAATACGTAAAACAATTTTAATACTAAATGATAAACATGTAAAATTTATCAAAGAATATAATCTTTATATAGCCGAAAAGCATATCTTAAACGACCTTCTCCCCTTTTCCCCTTTACGTCAGTGTAATTACATATAATAAAATATCTCCAAGCATGTAATAGAACTTTGTTGTTGCTCTATATATCTAAAGAAGAATGTCTGTGTGTTTGTCCTCTAATAACTGAGTCACTGCCATAGCTATCTTCACCAAACTTTCTACATTTCTTTTCTGGGTCCTGTAAAACGTTGACGTTCACTTTTTTTCCAAAACATAAATAGCTAAAATCAGAAATATTAATTGAAACCTCGAAAAACGATAAATTTTCGTCCTCATTTTTCCGAATGACAATAGTCTCGCGCGCTGGAGATGAAAAGGCTTTATTTTGAAAAATTTTGCTACTGCTCGCTTTCAAATCCTACAGTTTGCTAATCAAAAAATTGTAAATTTTACAAAATCTCTACACATAAAGAAGAATGTCTGTTTGTATGTTTGTTTGTTTGTTCGAGTTATTGATTTCTAATCAGTTATGATAAATTTTTGCCACATTTAATCGACTAAAATTGAATATAAGTGAAATATTGGATGGCATTAGAGTGAAAAATGTATGACTATGAATCGTATTTCTTGCATCGTTATTAGAGAAGTATTATAGCGGTATCGTTCTCTCTGTTGTTAGATGCATTACTCTCAATCTAACTTAACTGGTATCGGGTACTTCCGCTAGTAAAAATTAACAGGAAGGTGCCATTTGGTCAAATCAGACTCCTCTTTCCATACTGCTACAGAGCAAAATTGCTCCGCAGTATTTTTGTATGAATAAATCGTTCATATGTAAAACATTTTAAGGCACTTTTCTGTTTTGCCGGCGCAGGCGATAAAGTTGCCAATAATGGTGCAATTGATGCCAAACGGAATATCCTTGCTGATAACCTCATTTTCAAAACAAGTCGCAGCTATTTCTTATGAGATTGATTGTTTCTTTCAACACTGGCATACAATAACATAGAAGTTTTACCTGATAGTTTGATTTTATGTCATTCACGGTAATTAAATCAATTAGGTTGCAATCACACTGCTAACTCGAAGGCGAAAATATAGAAAAAGCAAAGTCAAGGGTTAAATTCATCCATTCTAATGAGAATGCACTATCGAAGTAAAGCTCTGCGGTTTTCCATAATTTCTGAGTAAGCTATTCGTACGAATTGAAATATTTCTTTCATTTAAACGTGTATTCCAAATTACGATTTAACTCGAAATTAATGTAAATAATGACTGAGAGAATTAGAATTTTGTAGCGTAGTTTACGTGAAATGAGATCCCGGGGATTCCGTGATATGAACCGGCGAATCAGGATGTTGAACCTTGAAAGCATAGTAAATTCTCAAATTAATGTCTTTTTACAAATTTATTGTCTTTATTTAGTGGCTTTATACAAAATTTTAAACGATAGTAAAATGTGTATACCTTCAAAATAAAATATTCTTAAGAACTATAATATTTTTATGTGTATGCTGTATGTTGTCGCCAATAAAGTCTGTTTGGCGAGATTTGCGCCGGCGAAACGGAAAAGTACCCATTTTAAGTATTAGAAATGATCTGAAGAAGGCAGCTGGCTTCAGGGGCGCAAAAATAAAGCACCAGTCTCTCGAACTAAGGTTCTGAGTTCAAGTTCCAATCAAATCCCAGTTGTTTATAAATTGAGAACAAAGAATCCATTGAAGAGAAGCAAGGAATACCTAGTAGGAGCTTTAAAATAATTTAGTGTTTCCTCTATATATTTAACTCTCTATATATAACCCACTAAAAACTGGTATTAACACAATAAAGTTTAATTTCAATAGAAACTATTTTACATGGAACCTGGACTCGCATATAATAATTTTCTCCTGAAAATTATAGACGTTGTTGATTTTGATTAAAACTTCACTGATCTTGTCCGTCTGAACTTAACAGCAAAAGTTGAATTTTTCTAATTATTAAACTATATAAGCTCCTTTCATATAATAAAATATATAAAATGTAATAAATATAAAATCATTGTTTACCTTTTTGTAAGCAATTAAAGTATAATACATATAAGGCATGAGCAATCAAAATGCTTTTCAAATTTTTAAACATTTTCGAAGGAAAATTGCTTTTAATTCTTTTTAGAAATGCAGTTTAATGAAATTCATCATCTTTTACAAATCATTTTTGCTAAATATTTGAATTAAATTATAACTCGTTACCTGGTTTATAATATTGTCTTTTTATACTATTTAGCAAATGAGTTAATCTTCTATTAATTTTATATTACAAATATTTTCTGTGAAAGAACATAGGAAGCATCCATAAACGTAGACTCAAATATTGCCAGATGCAATTAAAATTTCTGTTTATATTATGAATAAAAATGTTCTTGAATATTTGTAATCTGTAAAAAGCTTTTAATGTAATCCATATTATATGGACAACGTGAATATATAGATAATTTTAAATACAAACATATTCAGCCTATTTTAGAAACCCTGCCAAAAATAAATAAAGGCTAGCCGCCTATTTCTCTTAAATTTTATAAATGCTTCCTTGTATAAAGACATATTCGTTAATTTTTAGACTATATTTTGAATAAACAGATTAATTTCATTGAAGCTGCTATTTTTACAAGTAGCAATAGCTGAATGCTATATGATGAATGTTGCAATATAAAATAACTTACTTTGTTGCAGTTAAAATATAATTAAGAATATAATTATACAATAATTAATATTAGATTTCGAATTGCAGTGAGAATAAAAATATAGCATAACTAAAGAAAACTTTAGAAATGCTCTGAATGTTACAATTTACTCTGTGTTATGATATTCACGGTGCTACTGATCGCCAGAAGAGGGCGCTCCTTTTATTCATAAAAAAACTAAAATAATTTATTTCTACTTTTAAATAAACTACGTTTTCTATGATTTTTGTTTCAGGGATGTGGTAACACGCGGTTATTAGTCTAAAGGGACAATTGGCCCAGAAGGACTATTAATTTCCTTTTGGCATTTTGTGTTGGTTCACTATAAATGTCGGTTCATTTTTCAGATTGTTGCCACCAAATATTAGAGCCCTGTATTACATTTAAAGAAATAAATAACGAAGAATCTCCATAAATGTATGTATGTTTCTCGCATTGTGATAAAACAACGGTACCTAGAGCCATCCAAATTTGAATATTGTACGTTTCCGCTCGAAATGGGCATCTGGAAGCCCAAATTTGGAATTTGGAATTTTTTTTATTATCGATTTCATATTTTGTAAACTTAACTAGTTTTTGATTAACAAACTCAACGATTTCAAAGCGAGCAAGGGCAACACTGTACGGAAAAAACATTTTTATCTCCAGAGCGCGAGACTGTGTATCGGAAATTCTAAAGCTATGCTCATTTTAAAATTATTTTGCGATATTGCTGTTGAACTGAATTTTATGGTTTAAGTCCGAACAACATGATATTTAATAAATAAAGGTAACATAACGTTAAAAAAGCCCTTTTGGACGTAATGGGAAATCTGAAAGCTTCCAGATTTTTTTAATTTTTTTTTATAACTGTGTTCTAAAAATGAAAAAAATATGTTGCGTTTGCAGTTTGTACGCTGGAACAAAGAAAAATATTTATGATATTTATTTTGAAGAGTTTGATTTCCAGGCTCTGGTTCGAGAGAGATTTTCGGAGGGTGATAAAGTGTTGCAATGCATTAACATATTACTGAATAAGATTTCGAAAATATTATGAATAAATTTTATAGAAACAGTATTGCTACCACAAAGTCTTCTGCTATCATGGTTGCATCTTTGGAACGTTCTTGACGTAGCTGTTAAAAGCTGACTGATTGGACATTTTATTATCTGAAATTTCAAGATCTACGTTGAGCATGAACGCAAGTTTGGCATATCACTGATTTTAAATCTATTACAAACCTCCAAGATGCAGGCATTTCTGTACACTAAACAACAGAGTACGCATGTTTCCTTTACAACAATGTAAGTAAATTTTAAAGAGTTATCAGATAACAGACAATGAGTCCAAATACGATGGAGGCGAAAATTTGATACGCAATCCCTACCACGTCTAATATTTAACCTTTTCCGGCACTTTAACCTTTTAAAGTTGGAATTTAGACAAAAAAAAGGGTAGGCAGTCTAATCAGGCCTAGAGGAATACACAGGTAAAATTTTGTAAAGATAGCACTTTCCATTTTAATTCTGGGCTCAACTCAATTAAGCGGGCTCACTGAATGAACAAAGCTTCGACAAGAGTGCTTAAGCGAGCATTGCTGGGAAGCGGGTTATAGAGTAAAGATTTTGCCTACGATTTAAAAAACACTAGATTCTGAATACCGTAGCAGATTTGGCATTACCCAGGGTAAACTAGGGAAAGCCTGCTACTCTACATCTCCCAAAAAAAGCTCTTCTTGGTATACGATGATTACTTGCGTATAAATGAAGAAAAAAAGTAACTTGGGTATATGATATTTACATTATTTACATTTCATATATATATACTTTTGCCTATTTTTTTCATGGTGGTACTTTTCAAAGAAAGTGACACCACCTTTAAAAAAGCACAACCCAACACTGCATGTTTTGCACATGTACTGGGATCCGTATCACATTCACTATCTTGAAGGCAATTCGTGTAGTTCAGTGCTTCAGAAATGGTCAGCCCTCTCCGATCCACTTGCAAAATAATTAAAAATAAAGGGAAAAAATACTAATATTATATCCACAATTAAAAAAATGTAAACTATAAAATAAAATTAAACGCCTGCAACTCAAAATTATTAAAACGCAGCAAAACGAGAACTGCTCTAGCGAAAACCCAAACAGCTAAGTGATAAAATTACCCCTGACCTTCAGAAAATCACCCCAACAATTTCTTAGTTGATAACCAAACCTTCCCTCCAAAAAGAAAAAAGAAAAGAATAAAAAACAGGAAATAAAACACAGGTGTAAGCCCAACTTTCTATTGTGAATGAGTTCATCGGAGAGCTACAGTGAAACAAAGATACAGTTGTTGGTCTAGTCCTAGTGTTTCAGTGATCCCAGTCTGGACACACCTGATGTTCGCCGTTCGATTTTAGGCAACATTTCAATGCCAAAATTTAAAACTAATATAGAATAAGGAGATTAGCGTACAGCCAAAAAATAACATAGGAATTTCTTTTGATACAATTCCTTTTATATCCTAAAAAAATCTGGAAGATTTCTTTGAAAAATGGGCATCTTTAAAAACTAAACGGGGCTAAAGTATACGGACTGGCTTGTGTTGTGCTGCCATTTAGTATAAATAAAGAAGGTTTGGAGTAACCTATAGTAACCTACAAATCATTTTTCATTCAATTTTTCTGTGTGTATACAGGGAAACTTTTAGGTATACCCAAAACCGGGCACACCGTGTTGCAAAGGATTAAAAAATTAACGTGCGCAAAATAGAACAGGAAGTAGCTGTGTGTGATCTGAAAAAAGAATCAAGGTCAGCAGGCAAACTAGGTTAGGTTTCTTTCCAAAGCTGATGTCACTTACGTATGGAAAAGAAAATCCTCAAAGAGAGTAGTTGCCTATGAGCAGATTAGGAGTCAGTGACATCATGCAGAAGCATACATTGTAGGATAGTAACTTTGGAAGGAATAAAGGGAAAAAAAGTAGCAGCTACGGATGAATTGTCAGAAAGGGTTAAAGCCGCCCCATATGCCACAGGCTCTGAATAACATGAGATTATTTGCGTTTCCTTTCCCGTTGAAATCACATCCGCTGTTTGTCGATCTGTTCCATAGCGTTGAAGAACCACTGTTTGTCGATCTGTTCCATATCGCTCATAATGAGCGTCTTTTGAACATGAAAACCTTTAAGAAATATTGCACAGTGATTACGTTATTTTGACACTGTACACGTAAAAAATGAGCAATGCCCTCGTCGGGACTCGAAGCTGAACCTCTCGAATACACGCTGGGTATGCTACCATTACATCACGAAGGCATGCAGGAAGGAGAGAGAAAATACCTTATAATATAACATAAATGGTTAATAATTGTTAGTATTCATAATCCTGCTTTAGCATTCAAAAAGAGGATAAACATTATTTCGAGACTTCTTGTATACATGGTGGGTAGCTATAGGCTTTATTTCCTTAAATATGGAAATCCTATACATGCTATACTTCTAATTATCGAGTTTCTTTACATATTCTATAAAAAGCATGGACTCTTGGGAACTTAATTTCAAAATTAAGGATAGAAATATTTTGTAAGAGCGAAACTTAATTTCTTATGTGGTTCTCGTTTAACACAGTAGTCACTTTGTTTACTATGCTTCTAAGTTAAAGAAAAACCGTTTCATATCTTTCTATGCAAAATTCGTGGAGATTAAAGGAAAAACAAGATTCTTAATTTAGATATACTTTTTTCATACGTCAGCAAGAAAATTGCGTATATTTTTTGGTCTTTTAAGGAAAATATGCTAAAATATAATTATAACTAATAATTTCGGATATTGAGTAAGACTGGTAACCTACATAAAATAAATCACTTATACAATGTATTTCATAAAATAATTGGATCATTTTCTTTAATAAAAAAATTATTTTATAATTGAAACAGAGACTAAAAATATTCTTTTCTTGCAAGTTCAATAATAACAAACTATTAATCTTATTAATAACTTATTACATTTTCAAACAAAAATACAAACAATAATACAAATCTTTTGCATATTTTAATTTAATAGAACGATTAACCATAATCAGTTCTTCTAATCAATAAATCATATTGTCTTTCTAGACATTCAGAATTTTTATCTAGACTAGAATGTCTAGAATCTAACCGAAGTTTATATTTTTTGTTGGCTTCTTTACAATTTATGCATTCTGGTTTTTCCTTACAATCCCAATGGTTGTGAACCTTTCGAGCACATTTAGCACAAGTCTGACTATTTATACAATTTTTATGAAAATGGCCAAATTCTTGGCACTTGAAGCACTTAACAACATTCAAATACTCTTTAATCGATATTCGGAACCATTTCAAGTTAATGTTCCCTTGATTTATTATAGATTTGAATTTGGCAGGCTGAACTTCAGCCACCTAATGCACTTATTATTTTTTGCTTTAATTGAAAACAAAAGTTCAAAACCTCCCTTTTCAAAAATGTGATTTTGTTTAATCACCGATTCTTGAATCTCTTTCTTTTTTAAGTTAGCTTCTATATTATATAATATTATCTTTGGACTTTTCTTTTTTCGAGCCTTTGTTTCAACATCTTCTTTCAGCAATATATTTGATCTTATTTCTTCTTCTAAAATTTCAACTTCTTCTTTATTTACACATTCTATAACAATTCCGATGTTAAGTTTTCTCACATTTTTTATTCCAATCTTCAGCTGAGCCGAATCTATTGCTTCAACCACCTTCATTTTCACTTCTTCAGATGAAACCCCTTTCACCTTAGGGTATAACAACGCTACATGTCCTTCTTTTTTCTTAAATTTATCCTTCTTTTGATTCAATTTCTTTTCAATTCTTTGTTCTTGAACAATTTCAGCAAAGGACTTTTCAATTAAAGGTTGTGGTTTCTTTATCACTTCTAATTTTCCTTTCAGATTCTCTATTTCCAATGCTTGTGAAACAATATAACCAAATAGCACTTCTTGTGCTTTAAAGATCCTCTTACGAAAAGGTATTGTAACTCTAGAGGCATCTTCTAGACAAGTTTCTAGTTCACTAATAAGTGAACGAGCCTCCTCAATAAGTTCTGATTGAATAGCAGTCTCTGTCTGTACACTTTCATCCATTTTCAAGCACTCTGTGTGGAGTTTGGATTAGACCTCCCCCCTTAGGAGGAGGAGCCCCCAGACCACGACAAGGTCCCAAACTCCTGGGAAGTTTTTTTCAATTAGCTTATCAAAATTTGCAAGTAAATAAAATACTTTCAATAAATAACGCTTCCAATCACTTTATAAGAGCTAATAACTTCCCCTGGGGATCGGATATTGAATAAAATAACATTCATTTTTGACGTTTTCAAACTTCTGGCCCTATGAAACTATTAGTTAGTAATAAAAAAAAACTGTAATTTTGGCGCGGAAAAGTGTAGAAATCTTCCTACTTAACATTTTGAAACAAAACTATTTTCATCCAAGCATTTCTTACTAAGCTAACTGAATCCTATACTAATTAAGGTGTCTGTAAGTAGGGCATTTACTTATTAGATGTTTTTTCTTTTATTTTGAGAAACCATATAAAAAGTTGAAACTTTTATTTACAAAACTCTTCAACCTAAGGAGTGAAACTATTTTATTAATATATTATTCTTTTTTGGAAGTCCGTTCATGGTACTTACATGGCTAGGATGAATACTTAAGGATATGATGCCGGTAGCCATTTTGTTTACCACCTTGTATAAAAAGCATTAGATGTTTTTCTTGGAACAGGAAATATGAGAAAAAAACCCAGCCCACCTTAGCATTCGAACCGGGTATGTTCCACTTGCAAGCTTATTATTCATCAAGGTCATCCTGCTTACACCATGAAAGCATGCTGAGGAATGTAATAATCCCTTATATTCTACAACATTTAAATGGTGATTAGTTAAAAGCAAGAAACCCACATGCTGGTGATTTTATCGCCTACCACGTTATAGTTAGGGGCCCCACGACGAAGAGTGTTAGGCTTATTGGACTAGAAAACTTGAGGAATCAACTTGCTGGAATTCTAACTACAAATTTGTCTTTGCTAGCTATATATGATAATCATCGACAACACGCACAAGGGAATTAAGTAATTTCTTACAATAGGATCATTTCTTAATGGGAATCTCAAGAAATGAAGAATATAATATTATATAGTAAAACCTATAAGCAGCACCTCCTTTTCCACTAAAAGAGGAATTAAGCTTTCAGGAAAAGAATACATGCCTAATAAATTATTCAGTAAAATAATTTTACTAAAACTTAAAAAAGTAGAAAGAATTTACTTATCTACTAAAATGAATCTAGATTTTTCAGTTGGTGAAGATTTATTGCCTATATTTGAATCAGTAAGCCAATGTAATATACATTCAATTAAAATAAAATGGTTAATTGAGTTGCGTAATGGTTTCCAAGGTTGTGCCCCAATTCTTAGGGCTAAAATGCTAAAATGACAAGACCAGTTGCAGCAGCAAGCGCATATTCTTAAATTTAAAAGATTTGAGAAGGGTAGTTACTTCACTATTGTTCAAACTTCAATAAACCTTTTCTTGTTATATTCTAGTTATATTCAATCATCGTAGAGCATCAAATTTGCAGTAACACTGAAATCTCCCACAGAGCCAGCCATCATTCTATCGAGTTACTATCGTAACATCATAAATCAAAAATGGACTCAAACGAATCAAATATAACGCTCCACAGATCAAAAAATTTATCTTTTATATTTAATTAAATCATTTTTATATAGATCTTTAAGACTAAAACTCATGTAAAATATTTTTTGGTATTAAATTAATCTAAATGTTAACTATTTCTATATTTAAAAAGGGCTATAATAGACAAGTTAGTCTTAAAATATCTGGTAAAATTCTAGTGGAGACATAAATAAGCGGAATTTTGTAATGGAATAAATGTGCGAAAATGGCGCATTGGGTGATCAAAGGCGCTGTTGAAATCGGTAAATGAAAGCGGTCCGGGGGGTCTCAATTCTCATTCCCCGTGAGGCTTTTGAGTGGTATGCATACTTATACGAATGCAGTACTCAGAAAATGCATTTTATTTATGGGGCTCAGGACAGAAACGGAGCAGCTGCTCAAAGACTGTACAAAAAAAATTGCAATGGCTTGCCTCCCGTGCCTGTAAGATGACGTGGGCAAAGAAAAATATCGCAAAACATTCCCAGTGGAAATAGCTGAAAGTACGTACATTTGAAATGAATCCTGCTGAATTCTACTTCCAGGACGATTGGACGGTAGTTCATTTCAGCAGTAAATATCAAAAACTACTGCGACTCTACTCTTGGCTTCTCTTGAAGTAATAATGCCAGTCAATAAAACTATTATTTTCTTAATATTTTCCTAACTTTTATTTTCATCGTTCGTATTTGTACTGCTCAAAAAAGTTTTCAGTTTTCCCCAAGAATAACTTAGTTGACAAACTTCTTAATTTGTAGCAGCCTGTTTTCCTTTTATTTCTTTCATTGTAGACGAGCGGAAAAAAGTCATTGTTCATACTTTCAAATAAGTTTTAACAAATTGCATAAACCACATCTGGCGTTATTAATCCTAAAAATTTTTATTCGGAATGAACCTAAATTTCAAAATGTGAAAGGAAGAAACAAATAAATTTAATACAAAAAGGGATATTAATAAATATATACACGATTCCATTAACATGGAGGAGCTAAAATTTTGCAAGCTATTTTTTTTTAAACTACTCGTGCAGTTTTTACAAAACTTGGCAATTTGGCAAAATTTGAATTGTAGAATCGAAATATGGAAAAAACCTTTGGCATGTCATTTCAGAAAAAGTATGATTTTGTTTTAAAATATCTATATTAGAACAATGCTATATATAAATCTAATAATATCCTAAATCCCGCTTTCGAGACATAAAAAACGCAAGTTGAATATCGCAAATCGGCCCAGTCGAACGGGAAATACAGAACAATCCCCCTTTTTTTTTCGCAGTGTACATCGAGCGCTTCTCGTAGGGATCTTAATCTTATAACATAAGGATACTCTTCTTAAATTCTGTAACAATATAACTGAACTTTACAGAATTTTCTAAAACATAACTTCGTATCAAAAAAATATTCATGCATGTCTAAATAATTATTCAATAGCAAAATATTTAAAAATAAAATGCATTCGCAAAAGTGCTTCCAATTACAACACTAAGACACGCCGCGAGGAGGAAAAAGTTATCTTAGAAAATAAGATATTCATTAAAACAGTAATGTATAAAAATACTCGTATATTCTAATAGTGATTACTTAATTCTTCTCTCTTTGGTAGACATATTAATGCAATTTATATTTGTATTAATATATAAAAGTTTAACATTTAAAATTAGCTATGATCTTCACTATAATCTGAAATTAATTCAGATATTTTTAAAAGTTCCCCTCCTCCACCTTGTTAGATTATCAGCTCAAGAGTGTAATATACTAAAGAGGAAAACACATAACTGTCATGACAAAGAGATTTCTGTATAGCTTTTCCCTAGCATTTTCCCATTTGGAAACACCCACATTCAATTCACACGTTCTTTTCTCTAATGAATTTATTTTTACTTATATTCACATTTCGAATCTCTAAAATAGTGTATCCTAAATGTTTCAGCACTGCGACTAGTTTTTAACAGCTTTGATAACAAACATGTAGAAATCTGAAGAAAGTGGAAAGGGGGTTAACTAAAATAGTGTAATTGCTTAATAATCAAAGTGACACCACAGCCGACTCAAAAGGTACGGCAGCACAAATTAGCAGAACTTAAGGGTGACAAAAGTTCAGGAAAGTTAGCATTTGTAGGGGGAACATAATTTAATGTTTTTATATAATTATTAGGATTTTCTGAGTGGCAAAATGATTTAATGTTTTTGCATAGTTATTGAGATTCGATGTGTGGCAACAACCAATTCAGTTCAAAAAGTTGTTATTTCTGAGTGTTCTATGGTAATCGTTGCGTAAGTCTTATTCCTTAAAAAGCTTTGTTATACTTTTTTTTTTTTTTTTTTTTTTTTGTTTGTTAAAAATAGGTAATATGTACGAAAAGTTAAAGTTAAATAAAAAGTACGAAAGTTATACAAAAAGAAATAAGCTGTTCTTTAAGAACAAATATGCTCTTTTTTAAAGACTAAAAAGAAGAATTTATTTTAATAATGAAACGCTCTGGATGTTTTGTTTCGATTTAAGATCTTTCTTCAACACTCACAGATTTAGAAACCGGAAAAAGTATACCGGGCGGCAAAAAATAAGCAAATAAATAAATAATAAAAAAACTTTAAAAATCCGTAAGCTTTCAGATTGTGTGTTACCTTTATTCATTAAATATCCTATTCTTCGCATTTAAACCATAAAATTCAATTCAAAAGCAATATCGCAAAATAATTTTGAAATGAGCATATCTTTAGAATTTCCAATACACAGTAGTAGTAAGCGCCCGTAACCGGGCGACGCCGGAGGCTATAGGGGGCGTGTCCTCAGCCATCTTGGATTACGTAACAACCGAAAGTGACGATACCAGCGCCATCTTGGATTCCTTCCCGCGTTGGAATGACGTCATCATAGTTCCGTTTTGATTCTGTGGCAACGATCTTTTCAAAGTTTTTATATTTTGTGGCAGATATTTTTTATGCTTGTGGCAACGAACTCTTGAACCACGTGTTTGGAATGACATCACTTTTAATTTATTTTTTTAACTATTTTACACGTGATTAATTATTTAACACTTTATTAATATTAATTATTTACTCTTTTTATAAGTATTTTAATTATTTAATTTGTCATTATTTTAATTACCTTTAATTAATTTTTATTCAATTAATAATTATTTTCCCTGATTTTAAAAATAACTCCACGAGCGGGTTTCGAACCCACCATCTCTTGCTTGAGAGAAAAAGCACGTTACCTCAAGGCTATGCTTTATCTTTTGAATCTTGCCCTCTTTGTCCCTTTGATTGATTTGCACCATTGATGTCATAAGGCTGAAAGTCTGCGCATATGCGCTTAGACATGAAAACTGCGACACACATTTGTTTTTACACGACGGCTAGGATTTCTTTTGGCTTCTTAATCATTACTTTTATTCATTGCTGTTTTAAATGTAAGATTTTCCCACAGTTTAATTTTTTTTATTATTAAGATATTTTTAATTCTTTTCATTTTTCATCTCATTCTTCCTACTTTTTAAGTAATTAGTTAATTTATTAATTTTTTAATTCCTTTTTCTTTCCCTTTCCCAAACATAAATTTTATTTTTAACTTTCGCAAATTGACGTTTATTTCCACAAAAGTGAATTTAAATTTTTTTTTTTTTACTTTTTATTTTGCAAAGTTTTTTTTTTTTTTTTTTTTTTTTTTTTTTGTTTTGTTTTGTTTTTCAAATTTATTCCGTTTTATATTTTTACTTTAATTTTTTTTATAGTTAACTTCCTTTTTTTGGTTTTACGAAAGTAATAGTTTATTTTTACGAACTTATTTTTGTTCTTTTCACTTTTTTATTTTGAAATTTTTTTTTCAAATTTATTCCTTTTTTGTATTTTTATTTTATTTTTTTATTTACATTTAACTTTTTTATTTTAAAAAGGTTTTTTTTTTTTTTTGTTTAAACTTTTTTTTTACAAAAGTAATATCTATTTTTACAAATTTAATTTTTCCTTTCTGCTTTTTATTTTTAAAAAAAGGTGTTACTACTTTTTAACTTTATTTTTTACAAAAGTAATATTTAGTTTCATAAGTATAATTTTTTTTTTTTGAGTTTTTTGTTTACTCAAATGCAGTTTTTTGTTTTTTCCCTTATGCATTTTACTTCCAAATGTAAATTTTATTATTTTTTTTCCCTTTCCTTTAATTTTTTTGTTACATTTTTATTTTACCCTTAACTATTTTTCCCCTTTTTCTTAATACAATATCATGTTACACTTCCATTTCTCCAAAAGTAAACTTACCTACATTTCTCCGTCTTTGAAATTTTAAGCTGGAATTTACATGCATATAACTTCACTAAATAATATTTTCTGTAATTTTAAACCAATGTACACAATGTTCCTTCTATATAGTTTAACTGGAATACTACATTTCTTACTTTTTTACTACTAAGTTGGAGATACTCAGAATTTTTCCTTCTAATGTATTGTACTAACTATACAAAACTTTGTTGATTCCCTTTTACACGTCTCACTTTTATTCAAAGGATTCACCAAACTATGTCTAACAAATGTAATTTTTACACTTTCTATTTACACATTTACCCTTATATTTAACTTATAAAACATATTCATGCTGTATTTCTGATTCCTTTCCCCCATAATAAATACAGACTTACACATGTTTCTTTATTGTAAGACCTACTGACTTTAAATAAATCTTATAAGGAGCAATAAATTTTCATGGTATGAAGCCCACTCAAACCAATGCATGGAACATTTCTACCCAGTTAAGTTTAAATACATATTAATAGTACTTCATTTCTTCTTATTTTACTCTACAGACATTTATACATATATATTCAGAACACTCACTTTTATTCAGTAAGATTCATTTATACTACTAATACAAATTTTGCTAACTCTTTGAAATATTTTACAAACATATCTTGTATTTTCTTGCACACATCCTACTTAAATCACCAAACATACACTGAACCTTGATTTTTCCTTCATGTGAAAACGTCACTCGGATTCTTAATATGATTCCACCATTTACCGCAGAACTTTATAAACACTACTCTATTTCAACTTATCACAGCCTTACTCTCTTAACAAGGTACAGAAGATTGAATTATATTTTAATTACATAGAAGAATATCCGAATTGTAACGTATTATTTTAAACTTGAATTATAGTCACATTTTGTGAAGGAGAACTTAAAGTCTATAATAGACAGGGAATTAATATTCAGCCATGGAAATGAAACTTTATCGCCTTTTTCTCAACTTGGAATATAAAAATTTGTTAACTTGGAATATTTTTAATAGTATTTTTAAATAATATGCATTGTAATTTAACTGAAAAATACCCATATTTCACATTGTCCATAATTTATTTAGCACTGAACTCTTACAGCCTTTTGAGAATGAAATTTAATTTATCATACCTGACAAATGACTCCTACATAGTTGTGATACATTACACGAAATATTGAGCAGAGTTCCAAATAATAATCTAACATAGTAATTAACATAAAAGACCTAACACAAAAAATTTTAAGATAGAAATTTAAAACTGACATTGCTTAATAATGAACTTTTACAGCTTTTTTGACATTTAACTTCTCATAGATAGTAAATAAAATTACACACAAATAGTTATACAAAATAGGTAATAATGACAGAAAGTCCATATAAGGATCTACTACAGTCACCAACTTTAAAAATTTTAACGCATTTTTAATATGTCATTGAGAAAGACCACACTTTTTTGAAAAGCATTATTTTAACTAAACATTGGAACCACACAGTCTTGCGCACATGTATAACATTTTTATTTATCATGAGCAAGACACATAATAAGTAAATAAAATGTTCACAAGGTACGAAACACATTTCTCTTTTAACTGACTGTACTCTTAAGAAAAATGCAGTATGGAATGCTTAGAAGACTCAGTGCGACAGTTCCTCTTTTCCCCACGCATTGACCAAAATGTACACGTACTTTAAAATCAGTTAAACAAATTCAAATGTTAATATTCAAAAAACTTCACAAATTAGATAAAAGAGAGGTACACCATGAACTTGAGTGATAAATACAGAAAAACATGTAAGGACCGAGAAAAAGATGTATTCGTGGAGAACGTTTTAAGATAAACTTGCTCTATTTTTGCACATGGGTTACATTTTGCATTTTCAGATTAAGGAAACATTCAAGATAATTCCTGTATAACTAGGGAATTTATTCACACTTGTTAGTAATGTAATTTATTAGAACAGTCGCAGATATATAGGACAAGTATGCCATTTCCAAGGAAAACAATTTTCCAAGACAGACGTTAATAGTGAAATATAAAAGGGACTAAGAAATTGCCATATTTCCAACAAAATTAGTATCTGAGTATGCAAAAACATGAACAAGAAACAAATATTTTTTCTGAAAATGCTCCGAATGGTTTAAGTCAGGATTAGTTTCATGAACAGAGCATGAAAAATAATGATGGATTTTTAATTTTATTTTGTCTGTAGTACATTTACTAATGCTAAAATCTTCCATTTGGTTGACTGCACTTTACATTTAGACGCAAGTTGATAAATCAGAGTGATTTTGTGTTTTAAAGCTTCAAATTCAGAAATACTACAACTCAAAAGCAAAAAGATTAAAAAGACAAGAGAATATACTGTAAGCAAGCAAACGTGATAAATGACTTTTTTTCGCTGATTTCCATGAATTCATAGATCGTAGCAAAGTTTTAATGCACTGTATACGAGCTATTTTTTTCAAATATATTACGATCACTGTTTTCCAACTTTACATAGACTTTAAGTATGTAATGTTGCGCGCTTCCAACCTGCACGCAACAATAGTGGTGACTGCTAAGAACTGGAAAGTAGACAAAGTCTTGAGAAGGGTTTAAATCCCTTTTCATTCAACTTTAGAAATTACAAATGCGTGCTCTTGACGCTCAGAAACTACGCCGACCCGGCGGTAAAATAAAAATAAGAATCTAAAAAAAAGAATACTATCAAGTGACTAACTACGAGGCTCTCTAAACGTAACTAACCTCACCGTGTTCTAAGATACCGCTGATAATTCAGCAAACTTCTGAATATTGCGTTGAAAGATTAACAATTAATTTCTAACTAGCCACCTCCACGCTCGTGAAGCAAGAAAAGCACACTTTCGAACTCGTTTCCCTTCTATTTAACTCAGATTACTTCCGCTGACAATTTGAATTCTTGCGCGTTCTACTAAAATTTACATACTCTTGCATTGGCATTTCCAGGGGAAAGTAAGACTTGACAGGAAAGGTAGTTTATACTTAAAATAAATGCTATTTAAAATAAATATAAACCCTACAAATAAACATTTCATGTTAATTTACCATTTTTTCCTGAGATTTATCTACGTATTTACTAAATTTTTGCATTTCGTTTATAAATATAATACCAAAAGGACATAAGAGAACATTTGTTTCTTGAAAATTTCCATAATTTTACCCAACTGTTATTTATTTCATAGCTTTGAAGTAACCTTTTAAAGACATAGTTATCTTGTATTGACCAGACAGCCGTTGGTCTTGCCAATGTCTGAGGGAAGTCACAAAGCTAGAGAATTTAAGTAATATTTTACCAGTACGGAGAACTTCTTACGGCGTTTTTGATGAAAATTGACCGAATTTAGTAGTTCAGTACTAACCTAGGAGCCTTTAAGTATTTTTTTTATTCGAAAAAAACACACCAGAAATTATCATCAAGATTTTTCATAGAGATATATTGTACTACTTTTCATGCCATTACATTTCAAATGAAATTTGATTCATTGTCAGATAGTTAAATGTTTGTTATTTTTTCGCATACGAATGCATTTTCGTGTCTAACATACGCTCATTACATATGATTTAACAAAATTACGAACAAGTTAGAAGTTCAATGAATATTTCCTGAAATACTGTACATTTCATTCCGGAAAGTTTACATGAATACCTTCATTTCGAAACCCCTAATGTTTCTTTTCCTGAATTCAAAGTAAATTTTGAGTGTAGAATTTTCAGTTTTGATGGAAGTTATTTGTGGGTGGCTGTGATGTGTTCGTGTTTTCATAAACCGTTTTTGTGAAACACCCTATTGGTAACCTTTAGAACAGTTTGAATATTACCATTTTTTACCTTACTGCCACTGCAAATCATTGAATGTTCAAATATTTTCCTTTTTTATCGTTTACAGTTTACGTGTAACAAAATTATTAAATCGAATGATATAACTATTTAGAAAAATTTGTTCTCAAGACTTTACGAGGCACTGTAAACGATAAAAAAGGGAAATATTTGAAAATTCAATGATTTGCTGTGACAGTAAGGTAAAAAATGGTAATATTCAAACTGTTCTAAAGGTTACCAATAGGGTGTTTCACAAAAACGGTTTATGAAAACACGAACACATCACAGCCACCCACAAATAACTTCTATCAAAACTGAAAATTCTACACTCAAAATTTACTTTGAATTCAGGAAAAGAAACATTAGGGGTTTCGAAATGAAGGTATTCATGTAAACTTTCCGGAATGAAATGTACAGTATTTCAGGAAATATTCATTTAACTTCTAACTTGTTCGTAATTTTGTTAAATCATATGTAATGAGCGTATGTGAGACACGAAAATGCATTCGTATGCGAAGAAATAACAAACATTTAACTATCTGACAATGAATCAAATTTCATTTGAAATGTAATGGCATGAAAAGTAGTACAATATATCTGTACGGAAAATCTTGATGATAATTTCTGGTGTGATCTTTTCGAATAAAAAAAATAGTTAAAGGCTCCTAGGTTAGTAATGAACTACTAAATTCGGTCAATTTTCATCAAAAACGCCGTAAGAAGTTCTCCGTACTGGTAAAATATTACTTAAATTCTCTAGCTTTGTGACTTCCCTCAGACATTGGCAAGACCAACGGCTGTCTGGTCAATACAAGATAACTATGTCTTTAAAAGGTTACTTCAAAGCTATGAAATAAATAACAGTTGGGTAAAATTATGGAAATTTTCAAGAAACAAATGTTCTCTTATGTCCTTTTGGTATTATATTTATAAACGAAATGCAAAAATTTAGTAAATACGTAGATAAATCTCAGGAAAAAATGGTAAATTAACATGAAATGTTTATTTGTAGGGTTTATATTTATTTTAAATAACATTTATTTTAAGTATAAACTACCTTTCCTGTCAAGCCTTACTTTCCCCTGGAATTGCCAATGCAAGAGTATGTAAATTTTAGTAGAACGCGCAAGAATTCAAATTGTCAGCGGAAGTAATCTGAGTTAAATAGAAGGGAAACGAGTTCGAAAGTGTGCTTTTCTTGCTTCACGAGCGTGGAGGTGGCCAGTTAGAAATTGAAGAACCACGCGTTTCGGCCTGTGTGCTTGCCTCGGCAAATTGTTAATCTTTCAACGCAATATTTAGAAGTTTGCTGAATTATCAGCGGTATCTTAGAACACGGTGAGGTTAGTTACGTTTAGAGAGCCTCGTAGTTAGTCACTTGTTAGTATTCTTTTTTTTAGATTCTTATTTTTATTTTACCGCCGGGTCAGCGTAGTTTCTGAGCGTCAAGAGCACGCATTTGTAATTTCTAAAGTTGAATGAAAAGGGATTTAAACCCTTCTCAAGACTTTGTCTACTTTCCAGTTCTTAGCAGTCACCACTATTGTTGCGTGCAGGTTGGAAGCGCGCAACATTACATACTTAAAGTCTATGTAAAGTTGGAAAACAGTAATCGTAATATATTTGAAAAAAATAGCTCATATACAGTGCATTAAAACTTTGCTACGATCTATGAATTCATGGAAATCAGCGAAAAAAAAGTCATTTATCACGTTTGCTTGCTTACAGTATATTCTCTTGTCTTTTTAATCTTTTTGCTTTTGAGTTGTAGTATTTCTGAATTTGAAGCTTTAAAACACAAAATCACTCTGATTTATCAACTTGCGTCTAAATGTAAAGTACAGTCAACCAAATGGAAGATTTTAGCATTAGTAAATGTACTACAGACAAAATAAAATTAAAAATCCATCATTATTTTTCATGCTCTGTTCATGAAACTAATCCTGACTTAAACCATTCGGAGCATTTTCAGAAAAAATATTTGTTTCTTGTTCATGTTTTTGCATACTCAGATACTAATTTTGTTGGAAATATGGCAATTTCTTAGTCCCTTTTATATTTCACTATTAACGTCTGTCTTGGAAAATTGTTTTCCTTGGAAATGGCATACTTGTCCTATATATCTGCGACTGTTCTAATAAATTACATTACTAACAAGTGTGAATAAATTCCCTAGTTATACAGGAATTATCTTGAATGTTTCCTTAATCTGAAAATGCAAAATGTAACCCATGTGCAAAAATAGAGCAAGTTTATCTTAAAACGTTCTCCACGAATACATCTTTTTCTCGGTCCTTACATGTTTTTCTGTATTTATCACTCAAGTTCATGGTGTACCTCTCTTTTATCTAATTTGTGAAGTTTTTTGAATATTAACATTTGAATTTGTTTAACTGATTTTAAAGTACGTGTACATTTTGGTCAATGCGTGGGGAAAAGATGAACTATCGCACTGAGTCTTCTAAGCATTCCATACTGCATTTTTCTTAAGAGTACAGTCAGTTAAAAGAGAAATGTGTTTCGTACCTTGTGAACATTTTATTTACTTATTATGTGTCTTGCTCATGATAAATAAAAATGTTATACATGTGCGCAAGACTGTGTGGTTCCAATGTTTAGTTAAAATAATGCTTTTCAAAAAAGTGTGGTCTTTCTCAATGACATATTAAAAATGCGTTAAAATTTTTAAAGTTGGTGACTGTAGTAGATCCTTATATGGACTTTCTGTCATTATTACCTATTTTGTATAACTATTTGTGTGTAATTTTATTTACTATCTATGAGAAGTTAAATGTCAAAAAAGCTGTAAAAGTTCATTATTAAGCAATGTCAGTTTTAAATTTCTATCTTAAAATTTTTTGTGTTAGGTCTTTTATGTTAATTACTATGTTAGATTATTATTTGGAACTCTGCTCAATATTTCGTGTAATGTATCACAACTATGTAGGAGTCATTTGTCAGGTATGATAAATTAAATTTCATTCTCAAAAGGCTGTAAGAGTTCAGTGCTAAATAAATTATGGACAATGTGAAATATGGGTATTTTTCAGTTAAATTACAATGCATATTATTTAAAAATACTATTAAAAATATTCCAAGTTAACAAATTTTTATATTCCAAGTTGAGAAAAAGGCGATAAAGTTTCATTTCCATGGCTGAATATTAATTCCCTGTCTATTATAGACTTTAAGTTCTCCTTCACAAAATGTGACTATAATTCAAGTTTAAAATAATACGTTACAATTTGGATATTCTTCTATGTAATTAAAATATAATTCAATCTTCTGTACCTTGTTAAGAGAGTAAGGCTGTGATAAGTTGAAATAGAGTAGTGTTTATAAAGTTCTGCGGTAAATGGTGGAATCATATTAAGAATCCGAGTGACGTTTTCACATGAAGGAAAAATCAAGGTTCAGTGTATGTTTGGTGATTTAAGTAGGTTGTGTGCAAGAAAATACAAAATATCTTTGTAAAATATTTCAAAGAGTTAGCAAAATTTGTATTAGTAGTATAAATGAATCTTACTGAATAAAAGTGAGTGTTCTGAATATATATGTATAAATGTCTGTAGAGTAAAATAAGAAGAAATGAAGTACTATTAATATGTATTTAAACTTAACTGGGTAGAAATGTTCCATGCATTGGTTTGAGTGGGCTTCATACCATGAAAATTTATTGCTCCTTATAAGATTTATTTAAAGTCAGTAGGTCATACAGTAAAGAAACATGTGTAAGTCTGTATTTATTATGGGGGAAAGGAATCAGAAATACAGCATGAATATGTTTTATAAGTTAAATATAAGGGTAAATGTGTAAATGGAAAGTGTAAAAATTACCTTTATTAGACATAGTTTGGTGAATCCTTTTAATAAAAGTGAGACGTGTAAAAGGGAATCAACAAAGTTTTGTATAGTTAGTACAATACATTAGAAGGAAAAATTCTGAGTATCTCCAACTTAGTAGTAAAAAAGTAAGAAATGTAGTATTCCAGTTAAACTATATAGAAGGAACATTGTGTACATTGGTATAAAATTACAGAAAATATTATTTAGTGAAGTTATATGCATGTAAAATCCAGCTTAAAATTTCAAAGACGGAGAAATGTAGGTAAGTTTACTTTTGGAGAAATGGAAGTGTAACATGATATTGTATTAAGAACAAGGGGAAAAATAGTTAAGGGTAAAATAAAAATGTAACAAAAAAATTAAAGGAAAGGGGAAAAAAATAATAAAATTTACTTTTGGAAGTAAAATGCATAAGGGAAAAAACAAAAAACTGCATTTGAGTAAACAAAAAACTCAAAAAAAAAATTAAACTTATGAAACTAAATATTACTTTTGTAAAAAAATAAAGTTAAAAAGTAGTAACACCTTTTTTTAAAAATAAAATGCAGAAAGGAAAAATTAAATTTGTAAAAATAGGTATTACTTTTGTAAAAAAAAAGTTTAAACAAAAAAAAAAGCCTTTTTAAAATAAAAAAGTTAAATGTAAATAAAAAAATAAAATAAAAATACAAAAAGGAATAAATTTGAAAAAAAATTGCAAAATAAAAAAGTGGAAAGAACAAAAATAAATTCGTAAAAATAAACTATTACTTTCGTAAAACCAAAAAAAGGAAGTTAACTATAAAAAAAAATTAAAGTAAAAATATAAAACGGAATAAATTTGAAAAAAAAAAAAAAAAACTTTGCAAGATAAAAAGTAAAAAAAAAAATTTAAATTCACTTTTGTGGAAGTAAACGTCAATTTGCGAAAGTTAAAATAAAATTTATGTTTGGGAAAGGGAAAGAAAAAGGAATTAAAAAATTAATAAATTAACTAATTACTTAAAAAATAGTAAGAATGAGATGAAAAATGAAAACAATTAAAAATATCTTAATAATAAAAAAAATTAAACTGTGGGAAAATCTTACATTTAAAACAGCAATGAATAAAAGTAATGATTAAGAAGCCAAAAGAAATCCTAGCCGTCGTGTAAAAACAAATGTGTGTCGCAGTTTTCATGTCTAAGCGCATATGCGCAGACTTTCAGCCTTATGACATCAATGGTGCAAATCAATCAAAGGGACAAAGAGGGCAAGATTCAAAAGACAAAGCATAGCCTTGAAGTAACGTGCTTTTTCTCTCAAGCAAGAGATGGTGGGTTCGAAACCCGCTCGTGGAGTTATTTTTAAAATTCAGGAAAAATAATTATTAATTGAATAAAAATTAATTAAAGGTAATTAAAATAATGACAAATTAAATAATTAAAATACTTATAAAAAGAGTAAATAATTAATATTAATAAAGTGTTAAATAATTAATCACGTGTAAAATAGTTAAAAAAATAAATTAAAAGTGATGTCATTCCAAACACGTGGTTCAAGAGTTCGTTGCCACAAGCATAAAAAATATCTGCCACAAAATATAAAAACTTTGAAAAGATCGTTGCCACAGAATCAAAACGGAACTATGATGACGTCATTCCAACGCGGGAAGGAATCCAAGATGGCGCTGGTATCGTCACTTTCGGTTGTTACGTAATCCAAGATGGCGGAGGCCACATCCCCTATAGCCTCGGGCGCTTACTACTCACAGTCTCTTGCGCTGGACGATAAAGATGTTTTTTTGTTCGTACAGTGTTGCCATTTCTCGCTTTTAAATCGCTGAGTTTTTTAATGAAAAATTCGCTAAACTTCTACAAAATTTGAAATCGATAATAAAACAAATCCTAAATTCCAAATTTGGGCTTTCTGATGCCCATATTCGAGTGGAAAAGTGCGTTATTCAAAATTGGATGGCTCTAGGTACCCTTGTTTTATCCCAATGCGAGAAACATACATACATTTATGCAGATTCTTCATTATTTATTTTCTTTAAATATAATATAGGGCTCTAATATTTGGTTACAACAATTTGAAAAGTGAACCGATATTTATAGTGAGTCAACGGAAAATGCCAAAGCGAAATTAAATTGCTCCTTTGGACTAAAAATATAAAATCTGAAAGTTTTCAGAGCCACAAGAGGTGTGTTTTCATTTACACACACATACACGTTTCGAGAGCATTTGGGCTGATTCGCTTTGGGCTAAAAATATTTTTAAAAAGTATATCTTTAGAATTCCTGATAGACAGTCTCGCCCGCTCCTGGAGATATTTCTTTTTCTGGAGATCCGTTTAATTTTGCCATTGCTCGCTTTCAAATCATTGAGTCTGTTAATCAAAAATTCGTTGAAGTGTTACAAAGTATGGAATAGGCTATAAAACAAATTCCAAGTTCTAAGTTCGGGCTTCTAGGTTGTCATATTTGGGTGGAGAACTGCATTATTCAAAATTTGATGCCTCTAGGTACCATTGCTTTTTCACAATGCCAGAAAAATGCATATATTCATGCAGATTCTTCGTTATTTAATTTCTTTAAATGTAACTCAGGGCTCTAATATTTGGTGGCAACAATTGAAAAGTGATTCAATGCGTTTAGTAAATCAACGTAAAATATCTCTTTTAAAGCTAATAGCTCTTCTGGGGTAACGCAACATTGGGCTTAAAAAAAAATGTTAGGTTGGTGGAAGTATTTTATGAAACTCTAAGTATTTCAAAAACATACATCTCCTTGTATCTTTTCTTATAAAACTTTTTTTTTCAAGAAATTAAATATTTTAAATACCTTTAAGGTAAAAAATTATTTTTACTTCCTTGTACGAAGTAAAAAGGAAGTATTGTAATCGCGAAAAGTTTCAGGCATCATATTTCAACGAAAATATCTGTTAAGAACAATTCAACGAAAATATCTGTTATCTGTTAGCGCCACCTATTGGATAAGGAAAAAAACTCTTGGCCCATCTGGATTCGGCTAAGCAACATGCCAGAGCATGTATTAGATCTGAATAGTTATTTACTGTAAATAAATTAGTTCTTTTGCTATACAGTCCACTTATTAGTTTAGAATCAAAGTACATTGGTCAGCAGAACCGGAGAAATGAAAAAATGCTGGCATTAGATAGACATAAAACTTCGTTAAAAGCGAAACTAACTAGATTAGAAAAGGTAGTAAAGGAATATGATGATAGTTCGAATAAGAATGAAATTCAAATAAAGTATAGATCGCTACAAAACATTCAAATGGATATTAGAAACTTAAGGAATATATATTTCGAAAGCGTTGATGAAAAAGAAGTCACAGCCATTGATGAAGAAATCGCCGAAATGGAAGAAAGAACTGAAGTACTCGAGGTAAGAATTATGGAAATTATATCATCTATTGCTCATTCTGAACATTAAAATGATTGTAGTAAATTTGATCCTAAAGTACAAGTACCAGAATTACCAGTTCCTAAATTTTCTGGTAAATATACCGAATGGAATAATTTTAAGCTTCAACTCGAAAACATTATAGTGAATAACACTCAACTGACAGAAGTTCAGAAACTCTACTATTTAAAGGCTACATTAACTGATGAAGCAAAAAATCTTGAAACTGTTGATGATACTTTTAGTTTTCTATTTAAAGCTCTTCAAGATAGGTATGAAAATAAAAGAATATTAATTGAGACGCATATAAAGTCAATAATGGATTTACGTACTTTAACATACGAATCGTCTAAAGGAATAAGGTATGTAATAGATAATATTACTAAAAACGTTAGGGCTTTGAATGTTTTAAAATATGAGAAAAATAATTTATCGTATATTCTGTTATTAAATATTGTACTTCAGAACTAGATTTTGAAACGCGCAAACAATTTGAACTCAGCATTAATGCTACGGAAGTTCCTACGTTTGATGAATTAATTTCGTTTTTAGAGAAAAGATGTCAGTTATTGGATAACATTAACCGTAATGCCAATAAAATGAAATATCCGTTAGAAAAAAATTCGAAATCAAAGGCTCTGATGGTTAAAACCGATAGTGTTTCGATTTGTGTCATATGTAAAAATAATAATCATCCACTGCATAAATGTGATTCATTTTTAAAACTAAATCCAAATCAAAGATATGAAATAGTTAAAAGCCATAAACTGTGTCTAAACTGTCTCAGTAACGAACATTTAATCGCAAAATGCAATTCTAAGTTCAGGTGTTCGGAATGCCATAAAAAACACCATTCATTAATACATCGCCTGCTCAGAAATGGCGCCACCGAACATAAGTTAGACAAAACAAAAACGGGAGCAACGAATGACGAAATTATAAACAAGAACGCAGATGTCTCTAATAAAAATCAATCAAGTTGTCTTTTGACAAGCAGAAAAAACGTCTTATTGGCGACTGCAATAAAATATATTTGCAATTCCGAAGGAAAAAGAATGCCAGTTCGCGCAATACTTGATAGTGGCAGCATGAGTTGTTTCCTGTGTGAAGGAGTTGCTAATTTGTTAAATATAAGGAAAGAAAGAATTTATGCATCTGTATCCGGAATTAATGAGAACGTTATAAATATTAATTATCAACTAGATGTACAGATTTCGAATAAGAATTTAACATAGGTAAGATCAGTTAATTGTTTGGTTATTTCTAAAATAATTAATGTAACTCCATCAAGGAGTTTAGATGTGCAGTCATTAAATATTCCCATTGATATTGAAATAGCGGATCCGCAATTTGGAACACCTAACAAAATAGATATGTTATTAGGAGCCGAATTGTTCTTTGAGATTTTAAAACAAGGAAAATTTTAATTAGAAAATCAACCGTTGATATTCCAAGAAATAGTTTTTGGATATATCGCGTCTGGTGCATGCAAGAGTAACTCCGCAGTAAATTATTGTGGTTTAGTTCTAAATAGTGAAGAAAGAGTTGAAGAAATTTTGCAAAGATTTTGGGAAGTTGAATCCATTAAAAATATCGAGGATGCTTTAAGTGAAGAAGAAAAATACTGTGAAGAACATTTCAAGTATACTCACTATAGACAAAATAATGGAAGATATGTAGTTCAGTTACCCATAAGGGAAGGTGTAGAATTAGGAGAATCGGAAACGCTGGCTGAGAAAAGATTGCATCAAGTGTGGAATCGACTAGAAAGTGATTCGAATATGAAAACATTATATAAGAATTTTATCAAGGAATATAAGGATCTAAATCACATGGAAGAAGCTCAAGAAATTGAAACATCGACTTCCAATTATCATAGTCATCATGGAGTTTATCGGCCAGAAAAAACCTCTACCAAGCTTCGCGTTGTGTTTAATGCATCCGCGGCTACTAGCAATGGAAAGTCACTGAACTCAATATTAATGAAAGGGAGAATACCTCAAGAAGATTTATTTTCTATTATTATTAGATTTCGAAAGTACAACTATGCATTAGGAGCTGATGTTCAGAAGATGTACAGACAAATACTCATTGAACCATCTCAACGAAACCTGCAGTTGATCTTGTGGAAGGAATCAGCTGGTAGTCCTGTGCAGACTTACCGTCTAAGGACTGTAACATACGGAACAGCAAGTGCACCATTACTTGCAACAAGGGTCCTGAAGCAGTTAGCAATGGATGAAGCGACAGACTTTCCTCATGCCTCAAGAGCCATACTGAAGGACTGTTACGTGGACGACATTATCACTGGAGCTAATACGCTGCAAGAAGCCAAGGAGTTGCAGACACAGTTAACCTGTCTTCTAGAACGTGGTGGAATGCAGTTACAGAAATGGTGTTCAAACAATCCAGAATTATTGAAGAATAAAGAAAGTGCTACTCAGGATTACTCCTTTCAAGTTACGGATAAGCCTCAGATTACAAAGGATTACTTGTAATGTCATGGAATAAGTCTACAGACTGTTTTTCTTACGATTTAAAGATACCTGACTTTGAAGAAACAGGCACGAAAAGAGATGTCTTATCAACGATAGGTCGCCTCTTTGATCCGTTAGGTTTAATTGAACCTGTTACGACAAAGGCTAAAATATTTCTACAAAAACTTTGGCTTCTAAAATTAAATTGGAATATACCTCTTCCTAAAAATTACTTTGAAGAATGGAAGGAATTTCTACATAGTCTAAAAATAGTCAACGATTATCGCATCCCCAGATTTGTTCTAACCAATGGATTACAGCAAATAGAAATTATAGAATTCTGTGATGCTAGTCAGAAAGCCTACGGTGCTGCAATTTATGTGAAATGTATGCCATCTTCAAATGAATGTTCATCAAGACTTCTGTGCAGCAAGTCTCGTGTGTCACCTCTGAAGTCAATTACCATTCCTCGTTTGGAACTTTGTGGTGCAGTTCTGTTGGTAAAACTAATGAATAGAATATTAGAGGCCATTCAGCTGCCTATAGTCAAGGTTTATTACTTCACTGATTCGTCAATAGTGTTAGCATGGATTAAGAAGGAACCTTATCAACTAAAGACATTTGTTGCTAATAGAGTATCTGTTATTCGAAGCATGACTGTTGTTCATGAGTGGTACCATGTTAGCACTCACAATAATCCAGCTGATTTGATATCACCTTAAGATCTTCTTCATAATGATTTATGGTGGTATGGACCAACTTTATTTACTTAGAAGAGGTTTTTGACTAATCCTTGTAAATTAATATCATCTGATATGGATAATGTGGAATACGTCAAAGAACTCAAACTTAAGGATAATGACTTAGTTAATCTAAATGTGAACTCTAATTCCCTTGTTTTAGATCATATTCTTAACATTAGTAATAACTATATTCGTATTATTCGTGTATTAAGTTTTGTTTGTGGATTTATAGCCAATTGTAAGGGAAAACATTTAATAGGTTCTCTAACTGTTAAAGAATTGGATGACGCTGAGAAAATCATGATCAGGTATGTACAGTTACAACATTTTAGCAAGGATATTCTATCTTTAAAAAATAAGAATTGTGTTTCTTCCAATAGTAAGTTAAAATTTTTATGTCCATTTCTAAATAATGATTCTCTTCTGAGAGTAGGAGGCAGACTTGCCAATAGTAATCTTAATTACAACCAAAAGTTTCCTTATGTAATGCCAAAAGATCATGTATTTACTAGATTAATTTTTCAGTATTACCACGTTAAATATTTACATCTTGGTGCTCAACAGTATTGCATCAGGTTCGTGGTAAATTTTGGGTTATTAATGGTCGAGATGTAGCTCGAAAGGTTGTACATGAATGTGTAACATGTTTTAAGGTTAAACCAATTGTATGTGAACAACTTATGGGAAATTTACCTGGTGAAAGAGTTAACCCAGGGTTTGTATTTAATACTTGTGGACTCGACTTTTCTGGTCCATTCCTCATTAAGTATAAAAATCAGAGAAAGGGTAATTATGCAAAAGTCTACATTGCTATATTCATATGTTTAGCTACTAAAGCATTACATTTAGAGGTAGTAACTGATTTAACCACAGATTCATTACTTGCTACTATTAAAAGATTTATTGCTAGACGTGGAAAATGTAATACCATAATGTCAGATAACGGTACTAATATGGTTGGTGCAAAATCAGAACTGAAAACATTGCATAGTTTAGTCCTTAAATCTAATTCTGACATAGTATATTTCTTAAAATCTGAAGGTATAAATTGGAAACGAATTCCACCTAGAGCACCAAATTTCGGTAGTCTATGGGAAGCAGGTATTAAGTCATTTAAATATCATCTTCAACGTACAATCGGCAATTATAAATTAACTTTAGAAGAATTTTGGACTGTTGTCACACAGATTGAAGGTATTCTCAATTCTCGTCCAATTTTACCTTTATCGATAGATGCGAATGACATTGAAGCCTTAACGCCAGGTCATTTTTTAATTGGACGTTCCATTACTTCATATCCTGAACCAGATTTGTCTCATCTTACAGATAATAGACTTTCTAAATGGCAAGTTATTATTAAGTTCATTCAAGTTATTTGGAAACGTTGGCAAACTGATTATTTAAATCATCTACAACAACGCACCAAAGGGTTTATTAATAAAGAAAATTTAAAGGCAGGTATGTTAGTTGTGTTAAAGGAAGATAATCTTCCCCCATTTAAATGGTCTTTAGCTAGAATTCTAGAAGTTTTACCTGGTAAAGATAATGAAGCCAGAGTTGTTAAAGTGAAAACATCAAATGGTGTGTATATTCGATGTATTACTAAAATTTGTTTATTACCTATCCAGGATAATAATGCTTAGTTTACATTATGTTCTTATTGAAAATTGTGATTTACATTAAAATGGAACTGTTTAAAGAGTAAGTTCGATTATAGCAATGTTAATGTTCTTAAAGGCTTATAATATTTTATATTATATTCATGATGAAAGATTATCTATTAGCTTTCATATTGTATTGTAGAATTAGTTATTCTTAGAATGTTAAATTGTATGTTTATAATTTACATGTTGAAATTTGTAAT
Organism: Stegodyphus dumicola; assembly: GCF_044657685.1. Lineage (NCBI taxonomy): Eukaryota > Metazoa > Arthropoda > Arachnida > Araneae > Eresidae > Stegodyphus > Stegodyphus dumicola. The sequence continues at coordinate 183,896,321 of NC_140768.1, forward strand.
TTCAACGGGCGGCGGCATGTTAAGTTAGAATACAGCGCCACCTATTGGATAAGGAAAAAAAAACTCTCACTTGGCCATCTGGATTCCGCTAAGCAACATGCCAGAGCATGTATTAGATCTGAATAGTTAATTACTGTAAATAAATTAGTTAGTTCTTTTGCTATACAGTCCACTTATTAGTTTAGAATCAAAGTACAATATCCATTTTGACCGCTATCGAATGCAATTTAACGATGTTTCTGCGTGACATCTGTACGTAAGGACAGAATAAAAGATTCTTTTCCTTAAAAAAAATGTAAACCTGCTTTAACGTGAATACTGAAGAGAATTTTTCGTGGAGTCTGTACAAACGTATGTACGTACGTACGTATCATAACTCAAAAACGAGTAGCCTCAGAACGTTGAAATTTTGTATATAGGACTGCTATAACCTGTCGATGTGCGCCTCGTATTTTGGTTGCAATCGGCCGCACTAAACGTATATAAATATATTTATATATGTATATATATCCACTCTGTTCCCGGCTCAGTGATCTCAATTTCTTTACCCTTATATGGTTGTAAATTCTGCATTTTTTGCTTTACAAATGATTGAATTATGTTGTTCTTATCTTCCGGTTAAGGTTTTTATGCCTTTAGTAAATTTGCAAGAAATAGTTGTACAATTATCAACAATTTAAAAGCTGTTTAAGTGCGGTTAAGCCTTAAGTTTTACATAACATGGCGGACATATTTGTTACATTTGAAACTGCAGAATAGTAGATTTGTTGCCAATCTAGAGAAACTAAGCTTAAAACTAAGCTTAAGCAGCAACAAAGATAACACGCCTTCATTTATTGTTGCGAATTAAATCATGCTTAATCCTTTCTGGAATTTTTTCGAGGAAATAATGATTAAGATAATAAACTCCTAACTCCTTTCTAACTCCTTTTTAAAATAATCTGTTTCAAGAAAATTGCAGCATTAACTGTTTAGATTTCTTTTACATTTTTTACCAGTTAAATCACCTACAAAAGAATTAAACAACTGAAAAATTAAAAGTAATAATAATTCATTTGCTTAAAGGCACTTTAGATAATGTATTCCAAATTAAATATATCTCTTTTTAATTTCGAAATCATTTGCGTTTTATTACGCCAGTCAAAGGTTGCTTTATTTTTCTCCCTGAAAGTTAAATTGTGCGTTAGTGTGTTTTTGCCAGATAATAACTCTTAATTCAGAGTTGTAACAATCTGAATAAATAATTATATGGTAAATTAAGTGTTTTAGTACCTAGTAAAAACTTGCATCTCAACCTATTGAATTGCGGCCCAAACTTTAAAAATTGCTCCATGAAATATCATTAAAAAAACTTCTCAAAATTAATCTTTTTAATTTTTAATTGATTTAATTTTTTTTCTATGATTTTTCTACCAAAAGGTGTAAAACAAATCTGAAAAGTCTGAAAAATATTTATTTAAAATAAATAGTAATTTCCTGAAACAGATTATTTTAAAAATCATTTTCATTCAATTAGGATTTTTTTTTAAATTGTTAAACAAATTTTAAAATATTAATTCAAAAATCTTTTTTAATATTTTTAATCGGAAATATGAATAGGTAAACGTTTAAATAAATTTCCGCAAATCTTAATCATTAAAATAGCATCATGATCAGCTAATGATATATATTATTTGCTGACCTCTCGTTGTGGCCCGACTTCTAAATTTCGCCCTGTAAACAATGATGCAAGGGGTAAAAGTTCAAGTGGCATTTTGGAAGCGCAGGTAAAGGATATTTGCAAGCTCCTCTAATGATCTCCGTGGCCGCTGAGGTTCTGCTGTGTGGTGCTGACATTCTTGATTTAGGGAATGGTCACAAATAAATCGATCTCGAACGGTCAAGCGCAGAGTTTTAGATGAATTGCATTCAAGGAGGGTTGATTGTCGTTTTGCGGTCGCGCCCGATCGATCTCTACCTCTCTTCTAACCAGTCCCCGTCTACTACCCCCCACAGAATATCATAGAGGAACACACACAATATTAATCTCGAAGATGTCACCGATATTTTGCTCTGACCAGTGGGCTGGAAAGTCGGGTCCGATATTGGCCGGATCCGCAGTTGACCGCGAAATCAATCGGCTGCAGAAGCAGCAGCTGCAACTCCGCCCCGCTCGACAGCTCTGTCAACAAACTAATTCACACACACGTCGTCGCGCGAGCCGAATTTTGCAATCGCGATTTTTATCTATCTCTGTGGAGGATGGCTGAATTAATGCCGCTTCTAGGAGCCGCTGCAGATAAACGGATTATGCGACCCGGGTATAGCGGTGGTTGGGTGGTGGAGTAGGATAACATACCTAAGGTTAGACACGCTGTGTCCGGGGTGTTGCGCACTGCTTCAGTTTAATTGACATGATGATGTTCAGGTGAACGGAAAAAATCCTAATCGGCTTAAGGCCGCAATCTGTGGATACTTTTCAGTTTTTGGAAATATGGTATTTCAAATTGGGTGATTGCAAATTTAAGTCATGTCTTTCGAAGGTTTGTTATTTTCAGCCTGTACTGGAGGGGAAATAATTGGAGTTTCTGAAATATAGCATATATTTTATTTTAGTTTTGCAGATACTGCGCACTTTTGCATACCGAAGATTTATGGGAATCTATACCAAAATGCTCAATCAACCCCACATTAACTCATTTTGTCGCTCTGTGCTGGTGATACTTAAAGAATTAAGTTATTTTTTAAATTAATATTTTTTGGAAAATGAAGCATATAGTTATACGAAATGGCCCGTGAGTACTTAAGGTAAAATTTTTCGTTAAAGTGTTTTGCTTTATTTTTAAACCTTTAAAAGACAATTATTTATTTTTATTATTTTTTATTATTCGCCTCCTTAATTAATTTTTTTTAGATATTGCAATACATTTAAGACTTTTCCGTATTTAATACATATACTCTAATAATATTCAAATGATCATTTCTAACATTCTAGATACTAAAATTAGAACTATGAATTACCATAGAATTGCCTCTAACTAATCAGTGAAAAAAGAAACTCTTATTTCTCATTTTAAGGTAAAAGCTAGAAATGTTATCTTAGAAAAGATATCCAAAGTCCAGGCAAGCTGAAAACCTCGCCTCTTGTATAGACGTTTGCCTGGTTAATTGATTAAGGCAAATCACATGAGGGTTATTTGTGCAGGATTTTCTTAGGCTCGTATTAACGTTATACATGAAGAAAACTACAAAAACATCTGGGGATTAAAATCCAGTCGAACTAACATAATTCAACGGTCTTATGCCTTCGGCCACTGTTGAAACTATTCGTGGCCACTGTTGAAACTATTGGGACCACCCCCACTGGTGGTCCCGAGAAAACTGCGTTTTCTTTAAAGGAATATAATGTCATTTTTCTGTTTTCTTGGTAAATCGAAAATTGACATCATGCTTCGTGTTTGAAAGAATTAAGATGATTATCGCTGTATCCTTTCAACTTGCGTTCCGTATATAAATCGTCGTTTTTGAAAAAATACGCTGCTGCCGTTAAATAAGATAGGTGTTTCAAATTTGGATTATCTTGCAAGATTGGTCAAGGTAGTAGCGATTTCCTTTCATGGTCACCACTATAACATAAAAGTACGGTGGTTAGTTTGGTTGTGTACATAATACTGTTCAGATATCCCCAAACTGAAGAAGGGTAATTACCCTTTATTTCTCAAAGAATTTAACAGTCGACTCCTTTCTCACAGCGTACAGAAAATCCTGCACTAAAATATACTGAATAGGCTGTTAAAAGTATCCTGGTATTTCAGGGTGAATTATTACTTTATTATCAATATAAGTCTGTTTACAAAACATGACTGATTACTAACTTTTTGAGATGTTTTAACCTAAATAATACGGTCGCTATTTGTCAACTTAGATTTTTTTTTCTGACAGGATTCTGATATTCTGATGTCAAATGGAGTGGTTACAACTGTTTATTTTTGATAGGACATGATATCCTTCTTATCATGAAAATAATAACAACCACTTCCAACTATTTAGTAACCTTCCTTTTTCAAGAGTAGATTATATTATTAATATATATAATGTTTTAATAGCCAAAAAAGGGTGTTTAAAAACATCATTTCAACTAGAAATTATATTAATTTCCCCAAATCTTTCAAAAACTTCCTTTCTCTGTACTGATCACTCCACGTGATTTATTTTTAAACATAAATTGTTCAATAAAGTTTATTTACGTCGCATCAATTAATAAATCTGGTTTTAGTGCTACGATATACTCAAAAATCTTGTGAAACTGGAATTTTCATTCCTCAGGCAAATTATTTAAGAGTATCAATTAAAAAATACCTTCTTCTGTTCTTTTATTTTCTGTAGCCAGTCTTTATTTATTTCGATCCATCTTCAGTCATGGAATCAATTATTTAAGAGCTTTTGACAAAAGTTTCTCCTATTTTATTGTCGATCAAGTTGTTAAAATTTTTCCAATTACGGTAATACATGATATTCTTCCATTTAAAATCAAAAGCGACTTAATTGTATGCCTTTAACTCTCTAAGTTACAAAATAACGAGCTTTCTCTTGAGATTTGACTTTCTTTCTCATTGTTTTATTTTAAAGGTTCAAGTTCCATTCCATGCATTCACAGACTTTTAAGTAGTCCTTAAGTATTTCTCTTGCTGAAATTATCCAAGAACAGTTTCAATTACTGGAGTAGTGGACTTCCTTATAACATTCCATGAATATCAACTACTGCTAATACAGTCAGTGTTTTCCAAATCAGTCTTTGTTATACATTTTTATGTAGCCTTCCGTATGTTTTAAAGTATTTTATTTCACGATTCTAGGATATACTTTTATAGCTTTAATAATACACATATACACGCACATTCACACACACACATATATATACACACATATAGTATATACAATAATTTGGAAATGAAGCAGATAGCTGTGAAAGTATACAATAATAGATCCGAAATGGAACTTGAAAGAAGTCATACAAGTAAAATAAGACACACACGCAGTAGATTTAAATCAGATTTCTTTCATTGTAGTTAAACGTTTAGCAGCCACAAATAAATTAGCACATAAATCGTGTCTTTTCTGGAAAAATTACATTTTTTATATTATTTTGCGGGAGAAGGGATTTTACAGTCTTGGCGACAATACAGGTAGAAACAAAGTGCCTTGTATTCATGATGAAATCTTAATTGAGAATAAGTTAGTTTCATTTTGAATGCACAAGTTATACGACATGGATTAGTCTCGAAATGAAGCAGTGCATAAAAAGGTATTACTGTTCTTAGAACAGAGAGGGAAATATCCAAATTAAAATTAAGCATTAAAGGGCTATTGCTAATTTAAATTTATATTTATATGCTTTTTATCTTACACACACACACATATATAAAATAGAAATATATAATATAATAGTAGTAGTGTTCCTTTTTTCCTTGAACAGAGCAGTGAAGCTCCAAAAAAGATTTATTCCAAAAAGGATTTATTCGGGAATATTAACGTTCTTTTATAAAACCTTTTTCGCATTAAACAAGAGCTTCAATGGTCTGTTTCGGCGAAACGCGTAATGGTATTTAACCTAGTTCGGAACTCAGTTTTTTTCCCTTGAAAAGCCAATTGAGGGTACGAGTGGGTTAATTTACCATTTTCCGCTGTGTAATTATTGTATTTTGTTTTGTTGCAATTTATGTTTTCATTTTAATTTTTACATTTTATGTATTGGCATTTTTTCAGTCTATATTTTTATATGTATTTACTTTTCATGTTCTTTTCCGTCAATCTATTTTTCATGCGAGTTAAATTTTCACATATCACAACGGTCAGATTAATTTTTTCGTGCATTAGCATGTCTTCCAGCATTAATTTTGGCAGTTTTTTTCGCGTGTTTACAGTTTTTTCCAGTTTTTCCGGACAAATTTCTTCTTAGTTTATATTATAGTAATGCAGCGTTAAAATATTTCGTGGAGCTACAGCTCCTGGTAACTTTTTAGCAAGATCGCTGCAATATTTCTACCTACTACTATTATTTCATATATTTTTGCAGCATTATGCGCAAAAATCTTTAAGACCAAATAGGTCTTACGTCTAATTACTTGTTAGCTTTACATTTTCTTTTTCAATTTATATATATATATATATAATGTTGTAGGATCTTAAATTCATTTAGTGCGAAAACAAGTTACTACTACTTGCGCAATTGCTGCAAAGTAAGTTAATAATAATTTATTTACTAAATAATATTGATTCATTTATTATATTATCTCCTAAGTTTAATTATAGGAGAATTTTCTTAAAAGAGTGAATCCATACTAATAAGTTATATTTTGAAAGATGTTGTGTGTGTAATGTATATATATGTAATGAAAGCACACCGTATTCGAATACTCGATGATAACTAACTTTTAGAATGATGAATTTGCAAGTACTATTTTACAGAAATCAAACTGAGAGATAAATGTTCCATTGACGTTAGAAGCACGTAATCCAATCTTGTCGATTTCGGGTAAAGAAATGTGATGAAAGCACAATTTGGGAAACACTGATGTAAGAACACTGAGATGTAGATGCGTAGAAATGCTGATTGCGCAAGTACTTGATGCTTAGAGCGTCCATCCATTTTGAAGAAGAAGCAGTCGAGCAGGATTAAATTCCATGTTTATTTAAAAACCATATTTGTGGCCACAATTAACTTGGCACTCCAATCGTGACTATTTCCAGAACATTTGCAATTTTGATACAATGGCGATAGAAGCGATCATAGCAGCACGTGGATGATTGCAGCAAAGCGTCTTAATAGAATGAAAGCTCAAGCGAAAAGTAAAGAGTTCCTCAGTACTTCGGAGCAAGAAGGGAAGGAGTCGGAAAAGTTTTAGTTCCGAGTTAAAGAACGTTTTGGCTTACAATTATTTAATTGGGCAAGAGGTAAGCATTACGTAAGATCACATGATTAATTAGAATGACGTAGTTTAGACTTAAGGCGCTATTTTTAGACAGAGAAAGGAAGTCACCAAATTAAATAAAACTAAGAGATTATAGACAACTAAAATTAGAAGTTTGCTTTTCATATATTTTATCTTACATATATATATATATATATACTATATTTACTATTAGATTATTTTTTTTACTTACAAATTATTATTTCAGAGTACAAAAACACTTAAAATTAGGCTTAAAAAAAGACAATTCTAGATTGGTATACGTTTTTTTAAGAGCTGTGTAGAGACATTAGGTATTTTTTTTTTTGGAAGCAAGAGAGATGAAAAATGAGAAATCGCCTTCGCCCTTCGCCGGGAATCAAACCACGGACCTCTGGAATACCAGCCCAGCGTGCAGAACCACTACACGATGAAGGCACGCTAGGAAGGCGGGAGAAACATCCTATATACTTCCCCTTTTAAAGGGCGACTGGGGTTTTTAGGGGACCCAGTAGCCAAATCCTGGGTGAAGAAAATCATCATCCAAAAGCTTTTAGTTCCGGCGCCACTGTAGAAACATTAGGTTAATTGGAAAAGCCGGAGAGATGAAAAATTAGCAAACGCCTTCGCCGTGAATCGAACCACGAACCTCTGAAATACCAGCCCAGTGTGCAAACCACCACACCACGAAGGCTTGCTAAGAAGGTGGGAGAAATGCCTTATAACTGTTCTGATTTCGAGGCGATCAATCACCTCTTCTTTAGAAGGAAAAATATTTTAACATGTTTCTCTTTTAATTAACATAACCTTAATCTGGCCGCGCTCTCCTGAATCTAGTCCAGGTCCTAGGAGTTGGCTGCTCCTAGGAATTGACCGCGTTGAAAAATATAAAAATTATAATTATTTGAATACTGAGAAATTAAATATAAAAAAGTAGTTGAATCATTTTCTTTAAAGTTATATATTATTAAATTATAATTTAATAGGAGCGAAACGATATTATTTTTAAACAACTCTAAAATGAATCTTTAAGATGGTAGGTTATAATACCATTTAATGAGATATTTGGGAAAAAACGATGGCTTTATTTCCATATTTTATACATATACTTGGTTATTGAACTGAAGAACAATTCAGTAGTACTAACATGTTTATAATTCTGTAATTTAATAACGGTTTCCAGTAAAATAAGTAAGAATGCTTTAGACTTTTACCTTTTTTCGCTGTTTCTTTTCAAAATCAAAATCAAGACATTGGTTTAAAATGTGTAAGATTTTTATTTTCTACAATATACTCTAAACTAAAACCATAGAAACAAAGCATACAAAATGAAAAATATACATTTTAATTTAAATAACTTAGAATAAAAAATGGTAAATTATTAGGTTATTTTACGAAACATTTTATATTTAATGAGTTTTGCATGAAATATAATTTGAATTAGAGACATTTACTACATTAAAAAAGGGAGAGGTCTCCGTGACAATCTCCGTTCTGGTTCCTAGTGTAGTAAACCGTTCCCTTCTGATAGTAAAAAGACCAAGACAGTTCATATAAATTATTCATTAATAACTAAAACTATAAATCCACAGAAACTAAACTACAGTTCAAGAAGTAGAAGCTAAATTACAACAAAATACAACGTTGCAATTTTTTCAAAAACTAATTCCTAAATTCTATAAATATTAAAATAATAAAATTCTATAAATAATAAAATTCTATAAATAATTATCAGTAGCAGTTAAATAGCCTTATAATAACAGAGAAATAATTAGGACTTACTTCAACTATGTGAAAATTTATGAGAAGGCTAATAGCAAAAAACAAACTCAAACTGAAGCTGTAGATAGATAGACAATTAAATATGCACAAAAAAACAGTAAACAAGTATCGTCTATACATTCTATTTCTATAGAGCAAAACACTAAGTGATGTATGACATTTCTTTTGTGGTGCTTACTGTTACATTCTTACTATTCATTAAGCTTCCATATTTCCAATTCTAAATCTGTTGTAGAAAAAAGAGATAGAGGGCGCTGCGCCGCCCGTGTGTTTAGCTAATTAAGAGTTTCGGCAGAGAGGGTTGAGAGGTTGATGAGAGTGGTTGAGAGTGACATAAACTAGATACTCTGTAATCTGTATATAATATTTGTACATAGTCTTCTCTTCATTAAATAGATTTAGTTAAAGGAAAGTGTCTTTGTTTGGCCAATAGAACACAAGAACCACCGATAAAGAAGATGTAAGTAAGTTATTACATACAGCAAGTTTTGGTAGCATCAGGCCAGAAGGTGAGTCATTTCATTTATCTGCATGCAATTTATCTTTGATAATGAGTTTTGAAGAAACCGTCGAGAGAAATAGAAAAATTAGAGGTTCGGTTCGTACCAGTGTAACAAAATTAATAAGGAAATTGGATGAGGAATTGCAAAGCGAGAATCCGAACCTAGAAGTGTTGCAGGAATCGCTTTCAGTGTTAATCGAGAGAGAAACTAGCTTGTTAAAATATGATGAAGTTATTAATGCTCAAAGCACTGTTCAGGAATTAGAGACAGAAGTAGAACATTGTTTAGAATACAGCGAATCCATCATTAGATGTAAATCGAAAGTCAATAGATATATTCAAAATGTGGGTAAAACCGGAACAACTTCACAAGTTTCGGAAATCAAAACTAATTATAATACTAAATTGCCTCGCATTACCTTAGAAACTTTCAGCGGCGATTTATGTAAATTTACTGAATTTTGGGCTCAGTATAAAGCTGCCATTCACGAAAACAATACGCTTCAAGATGTTGAGAAGTTTAACTATTTAAGATCTTTACTCACCGGTTCAGCTGCAAAAGCTATAAGCGAATTGCCATTAATAGGAGAAAACTATAAAAAGGCCATCGAAATCTTAACTGACAGATTTGGGAAAAAAGAAATATTAGTTAGCGCACATATAAACGTTCTCCTAGCTTTAGAGCCAGTACGCCGATCAAGTGATGTATCCAGTTTAAGAAAACTATATGATGAAATAACAGTTCAAACAAGAAGTTTAGAGACATTAGATATTAATTTTAATTCTTATGGCAATCTATTACTTCCTATTTTATATAAGTGTATACCGCAAGATTTAGTGTTACAGTTTAGTAGGGAGCAAAAGGTCGACACAGAGTCAACAGTGTCAGATTTATTGTTGTTTCTAAAGAGAGAAGTAGAAGCGCGCGAAAAGTCACTAACTCTGGGTCTTAAGTAACAAACACTTTCAATAACCAGTGAAAGAAATACCGACAACTATCGCAAGAGTGTTGCTCCAATTAAAAAGAAAGCGGCGACGCTTAATACATCAGTCGAAAATTATATGTGCGACTTTTGTCTTAAATCTCACCTCTCAAAAGACTGCGACTTAAGTATTTCAGAGAAACGCAAAGCACTATACGATCAATTTAAGTGCAAGCGCTGTTTAAAAAAGGGTCACAAAAAACCATTTTGTAAGGCAAAATGGGTTAAATGTAATATTTGCAAATCTTTGTCGCATTTAGAGAGCCTGTGTGATGCAGAAGGGCAAGAAAATAAATCCATTAAAAATACTGCGAGCGCAGCAAAAGAGACCGTTGGTTCACTATTCCTCGAAACACTGAGCAAGCAAATTCCTAATGACGTGATTTATTATCAAACATTGAGAGGTCAACTGGTAGGAAATAATTCCACATTTAACGTTAGGTTGTTATGCGATTCAGCTTCCGAAAGATCTTATGTTTGTCAGTCTATTTCCAGAAAAGCAAGTTTACCAACTATTGGTAAAGAAAGATTAAGAATTCATACATTTGCATCTTCGAATCCTCCAGTGCGATAATTTAAAAGAAAAAGACTTTCTCTAAAAAATAAGACAGGGTTCACTCTAATCATCGAAGCACTCGAAGTAAAAACCATATGTTCCAGTGCATTACCCACGCCATCTGCAGAAATTATAAACAATCTTCGCCAACAAGGATTTCACTTATCTGACAGCTGCGATAGTGAAGTGGCAGAGGTACAGATTTTAATTGGGAATGATTACTTGAACTGCATCTTAACGGGGAAAACACATCGGTTAACAGACTATTTAGTACTGCATGAAAGCATATTCGGTTGGACATTGAGTGGTAGAGTGGGGGGAGAGAGTAAAAAGTTAAGTTCAGGGTCAGACTCCACCGGCTTGTTCATACACATCGATTCGGAAGAGGAAATAAAAATATCGGAACAGATTCGTCAGCTTTGGGAGATTGAAAGTCTAGGAATCTCTGAGTGCGCGTCGGAAAGGGGTTCTGGCGATGAGCGAATAATTAAACAATTTGAAGAGGATTTGAAATATGTAGACGGGAGGTATGAGGCTCGCTTGTTGTGGAATAGGAGTCCAGAGCAGTTGGAAAATAATTTTGGTTTAGCGAAAAGGCAGTTCGAAAGGGTGCAGCGAGAGTTAAAAGGTAACAGCTTTGTGAGGGAACAGTTTATGGAAATAATTAAATTTCAGACACAAAACAACATTATTCAAGAGTGTGAGGATACGAGAGAGGGGTACTTTATGCCATTCCGAGCAGTGGTCCGTAAAGATAAAAACAGCACTCAAGTTCGAATGGTATTTAATTACAGCAGTAGCGAAAGAGGAAAGCTATCGTTAAACGATTGCTTAGAAAAGGGCCCAAACCTAAATCCGAATATTTTGGATATCATTCTTTCCTTTCGCAAATTTAAAATTGGATTCTGCGGTGACATAGAAAAGGCGTTTTTGATGATTGGGATAGCAAGGGAAGATAGGCAATATTTAAAATTTCTCTGGTATCCTGATAATGACAGTGAGGACTTTAAAATTATGCAAATGAACAGAGTATTATTTGGATGTAATTGTTCACCGTTTTTATTGAGTGCAACGATCAAACATCATTTAAAGACATATGCGGAAACAAACAAAAACTGTGTCGAGATGCTAAATAGCTCACTGTATGCAGACGATTTGTGTTATGGAGGGGAAAGTGTAGAATCAGCTTTCAGTCTTTCATCAGAGGCGGTATCTATTTTGAGAGACGCGAGTTTTAATTTGAGAAAGCTAGACACTAATTCTAAAGAGCTGTATGACTTGTGGGTTCAGGAAAGGTTGTGTGAAGAAAGTAGGTCTGAGAGAGATAGTAAGTTGAAAGTGTTAGGCTTGTTGTGGAACTTAGAAAAGGATGGTTTTAGAGTAGACGTTACGTCATTGTTGAGTAGTTTGGAATCGTTGAGAAATAGTAAAAGATCGGTGTTAAGCACAGCAGTTAAGGTGTTTGACCCAGTCGGATTTATTTCTCCATTTGTGGTGCGAATTAAGAGACTGATGCAGGAAATATGGGAGAGAGGTTTGGAGTGGGATACAGAGTTGCCAAAGGAGTTACGGTGCAAATGGATAAAGTGGTGCGCTGAAATTGAGGAAATAAACGCGTTGAAAATAGAGAGGTACTACTTTACAGAAGTTCTAAGTAAAGGTCAGTCGGTTGAAATTCATATTTTCAGTGATGCGTCAGTAGTGGCATATGGAGCGGTGGCATATTTTAGATATAAGAATGAGAGAGGAGAGGTATGTACGTCGTTTATAATGTCGAAGAGTAGGATAGCTCCGTTAAAAAAGTTGTCCCTCCTTAGGTTGGTATTGATGGGGGGCTGTAGTTGCAGCTAGGTTAGGAAAATATTTATTGAAAATATTTCAGGATTTGGTAGGTAGGTTAGTTCTGTGGACGGACTCCGAAATTTGCTTGTGGTGGATAAAGGGGTCAGCGCGTGAGTGGAAACAGTTCGTGTCGAATAGAGTTGCAGAAGTACAAGACTGTACCTCGCCTGATAAGTGGAAATATTGTCCAGGGTCGGAAAACCCAGCAGATAAATTAACTCGTGGTGAAACAGCAAATGCATTGGTGAAAGATAATAACTGGTGGCATGGTCCATCATGGTTGAAAGATTCTGAAGATCAATGGCCTGAGCAGAAGTTTAAAGTAGAAACTGATACTCAAAATTTGGAACGTTTAAGCACTTATGTTCAGGTGACTATTCCAGAAGAAGAAAATGCGTTAGACATTACCAAATTCAGCAGTCTCGAAAAATTGCTGAGAGTTACAGCTTGGGTAAAGCGGTTTGTCGCCAAGCTAAGAAAACGTGCCTGTGAAGAAGGTCCTCTTACTGTATTGGAGATCCAAGAAGCTGAGGAGTACTGGATAAAACAAGTACAGAGAGCGAATTACTTTTCGGATATTCAACAACTAGAGAGGAATAATCTAGTAACACCAGATTCTAAGCTTTACAGTTTAGCACCATATCTGGACAGTAGAGGTATTTTGCGTGTCAGAGGTTGTTTGGAACAAGCAGAATTAATAGATGACGGAAAACATCCCATTATTCTGCCCAAAACGAAGTTCACCGAACTAGTGATATTTAGTGAACACATAAAAGTATTCCATTCAGGAGTCATGGCAACATTGTCCAAAGTCAGGAATAAATTTTGGATACCTAAAGGAAGACAAGTAGTAAAGAAAGTTATTAACACTTGCCTGGTGTGTAAGAAGTTCGCAGTGAAGCCCGCCAAACAGTTAACGTGTCAGTTACCCAGAGATCGTGTAGTCCAAAGTAATCCTTTCACAGTTGTAGGCATCGACTTAACGGGAGCAGTTACTATTAGAGAAAAAGCGGATAACCACAAAAAGGTGTACATAGCCTTATTTACATGCGCCGTCACTCGTGCTGTACACATTGAAGTGGTTTCAGATATGTCAGCAAAAAGTGTCATTTTTTCATTACGACGTTTTTTAGCAAGAAGAGGGAGCTGCAAAGTGATTTATTCAGATAATGCCAAGAATTTCCGCAGCACATGTGAAATAATTAAAGGATTTAAAAGAATCAAAGCAGATCCAAGTGTGAGTGATTTCTTGACATCCAAAGAGGTAACATGGAAATTTATACCTGAGCGTTCCCCATGGTGGGGAGGGTTCTGGGAGCGTTTGATGAGAAGCATCAAGGAACCTCTGAAGAAAATCTTAGGGAGAGCATTACTGACTTTCGAAGAGCTCTCTACAATATTAACTGAACTCGAGTGTGTGCTAAATAATAGACCTCTAACATATGAGAGCAACGAGCTGGGTGAACCTCGCCCGCTCACACCTTCACAGTTTTTATTGCCAGGACGTGGTACATTTAACTTTCCCGAGCATTTCTTGGAAATTTTTAACAAGGTATACGACAAAGAGACTTTAACCAGGAGGAAGCTTTACCAATCCAAGCTCTTAAAATTAACATGGATCAAGTGGAAAGAGCAATATTTACTCCATCTTAGAAATGCGCATAACTTTGCTAATCCTAAAACTGAGCGGAACATTAAGACTGGAGACATTGTGTTGGTAGAAGGACCAAAACAATCCAAACTACTTTGGGACATGGGTGTAATTGAAAACGTGATTATAGGAAGAGATGGACATGTTCGAGCGTGCCTTGTTCGCACGCCCAAAGGACAATTCAGAAGATCGATCCAGATGTTATACCCTATCGAGATTTAATTTAGATAGAACTTTTGATATTATTGAGTTTTATTATATTATTAATTATTATGTTCATTTGTGGCTTTGATATACTAGTATAGATTATTCTTTTATATTATTCATTTATATATGTCATACCATTTAGTATTAATCCATTATTAATTAATGTTGATATTGTTATGTAAGTAAGTTTGTGTACTCTTATTAAAGAGTACAGGTGGGGAGTGATGTAGAAAAAAAGAGATAGAGGGCGCTGCGCCGCCCGTATGTTTAGCTAATTAAGAGTTTCGGCAGAGAGGGTTGAGAGGTTGATGAGAGTGGTTGAGAGTGACATAAACTAGATACTCTGTAATCTGTATATAATATTTGTACATAGTCTTCTCTTCATTAAATAGATTTAGTTAAAGGAAAGTGTCTTTGTTTGGCCAATAAAACACAAGAACCACCGATAAAGAAGATGTAAGTAAGTTATTACATCTGTAGTTAGATAGATAGAAGTATGAAGGACAATTAATATGTACAAACAGAAAACAAGTATCGTCTCTGCATCCCATTCTGTAGAGCAAAACACTAACTGATGAATTACATTTCTATTGTGGTACTTACTATTACATTCATACTTATTCACTATGAATGCATTTCTCATTCTATATCTGGAAATAAGAAATTGCACTTTAAAAACTCTCTTCATTTGTTGTGCTTTTTAACTATATGAAAATGTTTCCCCTTCACAGCAACATTTGCTATTACGCTAAGTGTTCAATTTAAAAAGTTTTTATGATATAACAAAGTGTAATATTAAATAAACTCTAAGGAGTGTATCAAAGGTTTGGAGAAGGAAGAGCCTCTTGGTTGGTGATTTTTAGCCCAAAGGACGTCAGCCTAAAAGAGCTATTAATCTCGTTTTGCCATATTGCATCGTTTCACTTTCTGCTTTCATTCACTTTCCAAACTGTTGCCACCAAATATTACCGCCCTGTATAATATTTAAAGAAATTAAATAATGAAGAATCTACATAATATGTGCATGTTTCTCTCATTGTGATAAAACAACGGTACCTAGAGCCATTAAATTTTGAATCACGTGCTTCACGTGCCATATTCTCCACCGAATATGGGCGTGTGGAAGCCTTAATTTGGAATTTGTTTTATTATCTATTTAATATTTTGTAAAACTGTAACGAATTTTTGATTGACAAACTCAACGATTTCAAAGATAGGAATGGTAACACTGTACGAAAAAAAAAAACATTTTTATCTCCAGCACTCGAGACTGTGTATTAGAAATTCTAAAGATGTGCTCATTTTAAAATTATTTTGTGCCATGTAGAAACCTAATAAGTCTATTGGTGAAAGTTTTCTGTGATGTGAAACCGTTAACAGACATTCGAAAATATAAGGAACATGTTCCCCTCTTTCTACATATATGGAGCTGTCATTAAGGTAGAGATCCCTTTTATAAAAATATGTCGGAAACGGACCATCCCCAGTCAAGTATTCATTTAGGAAGAATTTAGGGTACTCTAGCGATCATATTTTACCTTCGACCAAAATTCGTGGAATCTTCTGCTTTGAAAGACATTACCCAATTAGTTAGCCATTATTGTTCCTTGTATTATTCATCTGATGGTAAGATACATATTATTCATATTTTATGTCTAGAGTAATAATTGATAATCTGATCCTATTCTTTTACGAGTTGCTCTACGTATTCATTACTGAAGACGCCTACTGAACTTTCACCTAAGTAAATGCAATGTAAAGCTGATGGCTGGTATCAAATTTTAAGAAACATCTTGAATCATTGGTAAAGAGCGCTTCATATCAGAAAGTGCACAAGGCGCTCGACACGAGGGTTCTCTGCCTAAGGGAAGGAATGTTTTCGTTGAGGACTTTCTAAGATAAACTGAATCATATTCATGTTACAGATAGGGAAAACCACAAAACTAACCATGCGACCATCTTGTTCGCTTTTAATCGAACTCAGGTCGAATTCTCAGTATTCAACAGTCTTAACCATTGGGGCATGAGAAATCCAGGTTTCAAGAACCCTAAAAGTTTTTAGACATTATTTAATATAGTTTCTTTTTTCCTATGATAATCCCGAAGTAATGCACGGTATTCCCAAGATAATCCTGAAGTAATGTATATAGTCTTATCGAGTAAGATCATTATCGAGTAAGATATTTTCATCTCAATTAACTCCTTGCCTGTGGAACATATTTGAGAAAAATGTGCAAAAAATAAAAAAAACCTTTTCCCTTTAATTTTGTTCGTTATTATCATTAAAATGTTAGAAATAGATTATTTCTTTAAAAAAAATAATTTTAATTTTAATTTGCTTATATTACAGCAAAATAAATCAAATGACATTAATATTCAAGATAAATATAATTAACTAATACAACAATATTATTATTTATATCAACTGTCATGAATTCCGTGTCCCTCAGATACTCTTTGAATTTCACAAATCTTTCACAGCATGGTATATACGAAAATATGGCAGAGCACACAAGCCTACATCAGTCTTTACAATAAACTCTAGTCTGGCGTCGCATCCTCTCTCTCTCATTTCATTAGTTTTACGATAACAAAGGGAACATTGTCTGATCTGAGTGGTCTTTTCCTCCGTTGGTGGAATGTGTTCAGGAAAGTGTTGACCCGTAAGTCGCAACAAGTTCACATTAGGACGCCCTGGTCCTGTCGGCTGAATGTATGTCTTATTATCTTCAATGATTTGTTCCATTTGATTGAGATTCTTCAGTTCATATTACATTTCCCACGGCCTTACGACTGATAAATAATAAAGGAATTCCAAAGTGCTTGATCCAGAAAATGGGGAAAATATCTTTACGTAGTATTTCTTTTCACGTTTTCCGAGAATGAGATAATCTGTATGGTGTTGATCAAGTTTATCAACACCTTTCATAGTGGGGTTATAGTCAGCGACTACTTTTTTAGGTTTAAATTTCTTTTGCATCTTCCAGTCTTTCGTCTCAATCATTTCTACAGAATGGTATGCAGTACCCTCTCATAGGGGGTTATAATCAGCGACTACTTTTTTTTAGGTTCCAGTTTCTTTTGCTTCTTCCAGTCTTCTGTCTCAATTATTTCTTCGGAATGGACCGAAAAAAGCAGTTAAATTTCTTTCTTATCGGTGTCATTTCAGGACTGTGACTTTCCCACGCTGGCAAGCCAGAACGTCACCTTTCTTTCTTTCTTTTTTTCTTTTAAATCGAGTGGTAAGTTCTTCCTGATTACTCGCATATTTGTAAATTTCAGGCCCGTATATTGGGAAAAGGTTAAATTACGTATTATGCATTCGAAAAACTGCGTTTGGGCTTCAAGGAATTGAAACACCGATTTTTCTCTTGCCCGAACTCAGGTCGGACATTCTAAAATTGGCGCACATTTTCGTTGCCCGAACTGAGTTCGGGCGTCACAGTCAAGGGGTTAATAAAATGCTAAATAAATTTTTCGCTTTAAGAAATTCGAAATTAGTTCTAATTTTTACTTTTCACAAGATTTCAGATGTCAGGGATCTTCTCCTCTTGAATTTCCTCTTGAAACCTTGACGTTCTTAATCAAGCAGGGATTGCAATTCTTTGGTAGTAACGGTATTAAAATATATGCTTCTTTTCTCGCGTCCTTTGTTTATGCAAGTCTTTATTTTGCATTTGCCTCTTTTAAAATAGAGAATAAAGCATATTTAGCTTTATTTTAATATGTGGTGAAATTTGCATACGTTTCGGTAATGTAGGACCGATTTCGTTAAGCATGAAATTTTCGCTTCATGCATACTTTCATTATGCCAGACGCTCGTAATGCATCATTATATGCCGCTAAACTTGCATAGTCTTCGAAACAATATTGAGTTGAAAAAGGAAGAGCAAATAATACCTTATTGATTTATTAAAAAAATTTATAATTAACTTAGTTAATATTTTAATTAAAAATCTTAACCACATATTGATGAATTTTTTAATTTCGTTATTAAATAAAACCATTCAAATTGCATAATTTATTTTATCGTTTATTACATTGGACTTTGCTGACCTAGTGCTCCAGAAGCGTAATGTTATTTTTTATCTATTATTCCCCAAAATCTATCACCTGTTCTACTATAGCGATAAAAATTAAATTTTCGGAAATTTCCAATGTCGTTTTTGTCTTCCTAATGAAGTTTTTGTAAAGAGTAAAACCGATTTCATCTTCAGTTTCTTTCGTTTGGCATTCCAGGTACCATATCTATAAGTATTTACCCACATTTTTTCGTGTCTGGACTGATCAAAATTAAAAAATCTTGAAAAAGAACGAGGGAGAGAGAGATTTAATTCAATTTTGATGAAACCTCTGAAATATCATTCATTTGGGTGCAAATCAATAAAGTGTCCGGTTTCAAAACTAATTCAATAATCGGTCTGCCCGTCTCTGCTTCTTCTCCTTAGGAAAAAGACTTTAAAATATCGCTTTTGGAGCTGCACTCTCATTACTGCTCACCCCCTTCCCACTCACCCTCTCACTATAAAAGCCATTCGGAAATTCAAAATCGATGCCTGGAAATTACTTTGTTGTTGGTATTACTTCATGTCTGATCTCAAATTATACCTCATCATCATCGTTAAATATTTTTTCGAGCGGGTATTCTCATTTTGGGAGTAAAACATCAGCTAATCAATATTTCATTATTTTTTTTTTTTTACTTTACTTTTTAACCCCTCCGCCACCGCACATACCCACACCCAGGATCCCCTAATGTATTTCCTGCAAAATCGAAATCATTTGAGTCATGATAAATTATCGTCCACATTTGAATAGGTACCGGCATTTCATTGTTTCCCGATGCCGATGGGGGGGCTGGGATCGATTCCCTTCCCCCCTCATTATTCTCTCAGTTCCTAACCCCGATCAATGAGAGGATAGGGACCGAAAAAAGGGTCCCCGGATGTAAATTGTTTTATAACCTCAGATGAATGGAGGTTGTCTAGAGCTCTTGGCCGTAGACATCCATCAAAAGTTGCGGCACTTTCTTGCGGTTTTCCAGCATTCTAATGATACTTTCCCCAAACCCCTTTTATTTCTAAGACGCATAATAAATATTGTGTAAAAGCGCAGGCACCCACTGAGAAAATTCCAGGAGGTCTGGTCAAAAATGTAAGCACGTGAATTTGAGGAAAGAGGATTTTCATTTGCTCTACACATCATAAAAAAGAAATTCTAATGATCGCGCAAAGACGTAGAAATTCTTATAATAATCATAAAACCTAAGAACTAAAAATTGAAAATATTTTTAAGTATAATCTGTTTTGATTCGAAAAAGAAATAATTCTGTTTTTTACAAATAAATTATATAAAATAAAATGTCTTTTCTTTCTTGGAAGCCCCAATAGAAAAATAATATTATTTTGCTTTATTTCTTCTTTCTTCCTCTTTCTTTCTATCTGAACTGGAAAAGGAAATTAGTTGAAATTTGTTTTTCTTTTTAATAAATAAAAGATTATAATCTTAATAATTTACATTAATTTGAATAAAAATAACAGAAATTTCGACAAAATTGGAAAATTATGAAATTAAAAATTGAAGATAATTAAGTAAATTAAATAAATAAAAATATACAATGACGCCGCTCGATGAATAATCTTATGCTAATTTTTTTTTAATTTAACAGAAATAAGAACTTTTTATTTTATTCCTAACTAGGCATATTTTCAAAAATATTAATTTAATTAATTTATTAAGCCAATATAGTTATTCTTAATTAATTTCATTTTTATTAAATTAAGCTAATTTCTTTAATTTCTCCATTTACTTAAAATTGCATTTTTATGATTCTCATCTTTAAAATATTTTCTTAGAATCCGTAATGTATCATTATTTAGACGTTTTCAGACTCATTGGGTTTCATTCAAATTTTTAATGTAGGAACCACTGAAGTTAAAAATAATTAATTCCAAAATTCTACATTTAATATTATTCTGAAGATTAGATTTAAGGTTATTTCAATCAAGTTCTCAAGTAAGAACTGCCTAATAACTTAACAGTTCCTCCCCCCTATATTTTAACTATTTAACTAAGTCTCCAACAAGAACCACTTCATAATGGTGACCCGTCATAAGGGTGTCGGCGTCTTTGTGCAAAGACAGACATTATCATGCAGGTGCCTGGTATAAAAATCGCCGCACCTATACCCAAATCAATTTTTAACTTGAAAAAGCCAATCATAATAAATGTACTCGTACCTTAATAATGAGGCGCCGCTTTAGTATTAGTAGCCGCTACGACACAAGTAGAACTTTAGTTTGTTACTCTCATTGGCAAAGCAATTGAAAATCATAATTGGATAACGATTCTCCGGCATAAATCTTCCCGAATTTCTATAAATGTTCTTATTTTTAGTTATTAGCTGAGCTGTATAAGAGTAATGATACTTTAACGCATGTTTCTATCTTTTCGGAATAGTGCTTATATAACTACGTTTTGGCATTTTTATACGGAAATTGTTATTAACGTGTCCTTACTGATAGCCTAAGGATTTCTGTCCTGCAGTCTCAAAGTTCCTGAAAAGTCGGTAAAAAAATATAATTTTTTCAATTCAATTCAAAAATATCTACCGCACTAGTTTGCATAGGGAATCTTTTTCTCGCAACAACTTCCTTTCGTTCAAGATGTACATTGCGCAAGGGGGAAGGAACAATTCTATATCTCTCATCCTACTGGTCCGACTGACGGAAATTCAACTTGCGTTTTTCATGTCTCGGAAGCGCGATTTAGGATATGTATTAGATTTATATATAGCATTATTCTAATATAGGTATTTTGACATAAAATTGGACTTTTCTGAAATAACATGCCAATATTTTTCCATATTTCGATTCTACAATTCAGATTATGACAAACTGCCATGATTTGTAAATATCGCACGAGTAGTTTTTAAAAAATTAGCTCTTAAAATTTTAGCTCCCTAATGTTAATTTAATATGATATATATTTATTAATATCTCTTTTTATTAAACTTACTTGATTCAGAATTCGAAATTTATGTTCATTCCAAATACAATTCGCCCATTTATAAAGATTTATTTTTTAAATTGTATATCTAAATAATTTTTATCAATTTTTCGAAAAATATTTTGAATTATAACCTTAAAATTTTTACCGTCACCTTAATTTCCTTATATTTCTAGGCATACCAGCAAACAATTAGAGATTTTTATTCAAAATAGCCGAAGATATACGTGAATTTGTATATTGCAGCGTTTTGAAATTTGGCATATTTCTTGAAAGCGATAATAACAACAAATGTGGTTTAGATACTTTGTTAAAGTTATATGAAAGTAGGAACGATGTCACTCTTTTTCCCCTCATTGCACAATGTAAAAAGGGAAAGGAAAATAGGTTGCCGTTTATTAAGAAGTGAGTGAATTATTCTTGGTGCAAAATGAATAAAATGCGCTGAGATATATTTTTGAATTTCTCCGTAAATTTCACACCAAATTTTACAAAATTTAATATTTAGGCATAATTTGAGTCGTAGAATCGAAATATGGAAAACATTTGGCATGTCATTTCAGAAAAAGTCCGGTTTTGTGTCAAAATACCTATATTAGAACAGTGCTGTATATAAATCTAATATATATCCTGAAATCGCACTATCGAGGCATGAAAAATGCAAGTTGAATTTCGTCAATCGGCCCAATAAAACGAGAGATATATAATTGTCCCCCCCCACCGCAGTGTATATATTTCTATTAGTAGAAGTATTGGAACAAGCGTTATTGAGCATATATTTAAGACTTGGTTGAATGGCTAAGGATGGACTAGGAAGCGTCATAAAAATTAATAATCCTAACTGTAACTAATGTCGAATAGCAAAGGGTTAATGTGTTTAGAAATTAACATCGTCATAGAAAACAATGAGACAAATGCACTGATTAAATATGAGCTAATAAAGATAAATAGACAATTGTTTTTGAATAGTAAGGACGAAGCTATGGTAAGGACGATCTACTTCCTTGAAATGAATAACAGTTTCAATTAAACAGTAAAAATCTAGAAATGGTAAATATAAAGTTTTCGCAGTTTGGCTCCATAACTGTTTGTAACTTTTCATTGTGTTAATTTAACCAGTTATTTTATGCTTTAGATTTTTACTGTCACTTCCCCATTCCAGTTTCTCTCCAAGATGCAAATTTTAGTTCGCGTGCATTGAAGGTTAGGGTTTTGAGATTGTAAAACAAAGCGTGTTTTGCCTCACGAGGCCACGTTACTAAGTTGCTGCTAGCTCAAATAAGGTATGTGCTCTTCGGTCTGGCAATATAATTGCCGATATTTGAATATCTGCGCCGGTTAGTTTTGTGCGCCAACTTAGCCTTAAATTGAATTGGGTAGTCTTTGACTACTAGCTTATTTTAAATTTGAACTTACCTGTTACTTAAGTTATCTCGCCATAAGTGCTGGCTGAGTTGTATGCACCAGGTTTGTCTTCTGTTCTTTTGTAGTGTATCTAAAGTTAGGTTACAGTTAATGATAGCTAAAAAGATTAAACGTTATAATTTCATAAAAATAATTAAATGAAGTTCATCTATTAACCAAACATGTTTCTGTTACCTCTCTTACGAATCAGATATGTTCAGCTGCTAGAGAACTGGAGATTTCAAAACCAGCTATGTGCTGAAGAAAGAACGATATAGGCTTAAAATCTTTATAAAAATGCTAGCTTCAAAATCTAAAAATGTCAATAACATTGACCGAAAAGGAAAAAAATGCTTATTATTTCATCCAAAAAAATTATATAAGCAACTGAGACGTCATAAACTGAGGTGAAACTCATCAGAGACTGTAATCGAATTTTATATTTGACCTTAATCGCGGCATGGGCACTAAGTATAATGATTCCATATTTCCTAATTTTATCCCTGTTCATTTCAGGATAAAACCTAAGGAAAACTTCTCAAATATAATTAGTGGTATGAACATAACTTTCCAAGTATTTGGTTCACTGCCCCCCGTTTGACTATCTTTTGCTCAACGCCACCCTCAAGTTTCTGATGCCGTTCAACCCATGCAACAATGATATATAATACATTTATTCTGAATGTGATTAAGCAATGACTGAAAGCACAAAGTTTTATGTATTTACTAGAAGTACCCGATGCCAGTTAAATTAGAGTGAGAGTAATGTATCTAACAACAGAGAGAACGATACCGCTGTAATCCTTCGCTAATAACGATGCAAAAAATACGATTCAAAGACATACATTTTTTCCTCTGATGCGATATGGAACCCACAGAAAAAATTTCGATAGAAAAATAAACAAATTCTGTCTCATTATATCAGCAACAATGGCATGCAGATTTTAATGATTTTCATTTTTCTAATCAAATGGACGTAGAAGCTCAAGTTCCATCCAATATTTAACCTATATTCAGTTTCAGTCGATTAAATGTGGCAAAAATTTATCGTAGTTGATCAGAAATCAATAACGCGAACAAACAAACACATAAACAGACATTCTTCTTTATATGTATAGATTTTGTAAAACTTGCGAATTTTTGAATAACAAACTCTACGATTTGAAAGAGAGCAGAAGCAACACTTTTCGAAATAACGCATTGTTATCTCCAACGCGCGACACTGTTGCCACTCGGAAAAATGAGTGCGAAAATGAGCGCTTTCAGAGTTTTTAATTAATATTTCGGCTGATTAAAGTCGTACGAAGATGGGAACAGTCGAAGTGGCTTCCCACGAATTTTTGGAATCGGGAATAATGTATTTAATGTTTGGCAATGCTAATTTTATTTCATCGTAAATGTTAGAATTTTTTATTAACAAACTCTAGGATATGGAAGTGAGCAGTGGCAACAACTTTCGAAATAATAAAGCAGGTCTTCACCTCCAGCTTGCGAGACTGTTGCCACTTGCAAAAATGAGAGTGAAAATGATTGTTTTTCCGAGCTTTTTATTAATAATCTTTGATTGTAGGTTTATTTATTTATTTATTTATTTTGTTTATTTTTTTATGTGGACTTCGACATTTTCCAGGACCCAGAAAAGAATTGTTGAAAGTTTGGTGACGATAGCAGTAGTGACTGAGTTATTAGCGAACAAACAAACATTCTTCTTTATATATATAGACTACACTTTCGTTACTGCAGATTATGAATTTAATGCATCTCGCACTATAGGCACAAGAAACAATATTGTAACAATTAAAGACTTCTCAGTAGTAAAGGACAATGCAAAAGCGTATGGCTGCCACGTCATGCGCCATGGCATATATACAAAACTGTATTACGTGCGCATGCTAAATATCACTGTAAGCACGAAATTTTCGTTATGTGTTTAGAATTTTGGAATGTTACTTTGCAACCACTGCAACCATGGAATAAAAAACAAACCTTCACTCAGTTTGGACCAACATATTTGAAAGTTCGACTGATATGATTTTTTGGTCTGATTCTTGTAAAGACGCCTTATTATTATATTTATATAATCAAATGAAAGTTTATATTTTGTAGGATACATTTTAGAGAAACAAGACTTTCCAAATTTCTTAATGTTTGCTTGTTTTCAATTCTCTCTTACTGGTCCTTCGATCAGTAACACCTTCCTAGATCTACGCAGCGCTCGCTTGGTAAATAAAGTCATAGGCGAAAAGAGAAATGTTTCTAAACCAGTCCTGTCTATGAGAACCATAAATGGTTACGCTAATTTAAGTTATTGTATTTAGAAAGGTTTGGTCGTTTGATTCCTTTCATCAAAATGAACATATTTTATTTTGACCGAACTTAGAAACCAGTTAATATACGAAATATGTTATTAACTATTTGAACAACTGTAAAACTGGTTTTGTGTCAAAATACAATAATGTCTCATCATACAACATGCCAAAGGTTTGGGGTCGAGGACTACCATAATGTTCTGAGGCGTTATTAAAAGCAAATAATCCAACAAAGGAAAGAAACCTAAAATTCTGGCTTGAAGAAAATTTTCCTTTGATTTTTAAAATCAATTTCTACATAAACTATTCAAACGGTAGTGGGGAAACTCACAGCAGATCTTCGTACAACAGGTGAAAAGGAATCAATTTACAACGCAATTGAAATCTGCACATATCCGAATTAAGTTTTAATTTTTAAAAAATGCTAATGTTGTCTCATTCTTGTCCGAAAATATCTTTGTAGGGTTTATATTTATCTTAACTAACATTTATTTTAAGTTTAAACTATCTTTCCTGTCAAGCCTTACTTTCCCCTGGAATTGCCAATGCCAGAGTATGTAAATTTTAGTAGAACGCGCAAAGTATTCAAAATAGTCAGCGGAAGTATTCTGAGTTAAATAGAAGGGAAACCAGTTCGAAAGTGTGCTTTCTTGCTTAACGAGCGTGGAGGTGGCTTGGTAGAAATTGAAGAACCCCGCGTTTCGGCCTGTGTGCTTGCCTCGGCAGATTGTTAATCTTTCAACGCAATATTCAGAAGTTTGCTGAATTATCAGCGGTATCGTAGAACGCGGTTAGGTTAGTTACGTTTTAGAGAGCCTCGTAGGTAGTCACTTGTTATTATTCATTTTTAGTTTCTTATTTTTATTTTACCGCCGGGTCGGCGTAGTTTGTGAGCGTCAAGAGCACGCATCTGTAATTTCTAAAGTTGAATTAAAAGGGATTTAAACCCTTCTCAAGACTTTGTATACTTAGTAATTAGCAGTCACCACTATTGTTGCGTGCAGGTTGGAACCGCGCAACATTACATTGGCGCCCGAACACTTGTCGAACTGAAATGACCGAAAACTGGATGGAAGCTGCTGGACAACAACAAGAAATGGCAAGCCAATTGGAAGGATTTGGATACCTGGTCCAGAGGATGAGACCGTCAATCAAGCCAAACGTCAATTTCGACGGAAAAAATTCGGTGGCGATATTTCTAGAAGGCCTCGAAAATCACTTCCAGCTCTACCCTGTGCGTGAAAGACAAAAAGTTGCCATCGCCACATCTGTACTAAGAGGACAGACCTCGCTATGGTGGAAGAATATAGGCAAATTTTTATTAGGGAAATTCGGAGGCCAGACATATACATTTGAAAATTTCAAAAAATCGTTATGAAAGGCCTTACCCATAGTAAAAGACCGAGCAAGGCCAGAAGCCGAACTATATAGTTTTTATCAACGGAATATAGAAGATTTGACGGACTTTATTCTGCGAAAAATTAAGCTGACGGATATGCTGTATGGGAAGAAACCCGACGCCGAGATTATTGAAATAATCTTACCAAGATTGTTACCTGCTGTTCAAGATTACTTCGAAATTAGAAACCCAAGCATATTGCAGGAACTCTTCGAATTGGAGGTCAAGTTCCAAAATCGCAAAATAGCGGAAAAACTAGAGGGGCATCGTATTCTCAAAGTATCCGAAGGCAATCTTCAAATGAGCAGACCAGAAATGCAAACCGCTCTTATGGGGAAAAGAGCTATCAAGCTAACTCATCGAAGCTCGAAGGTCAAGGCCCAAAAAGGAAATTTGAAAACAACCGTCCGCGTACCCAGAAGGCAGAAGTTGAAAGGAAGCTTTAAACGAGTAGAGGCGCCTGTGAAAGCGAGGGTCCATACCCCGGAAGTTTTGAAAAAACCCTCAAGAAGATACTTAAATACGGTCATCGTAAAAAACTCACAATTACCAATTATACAAGTCTTGGTTGGCGATGTACCAGTTGAAGCCCTCATCGATACAGGAGCAGAAGGTAATTTTATGAGTGATATTTTTTTAAGAAGAATTTTAATACGTTACGATTATTTAAAAATAAAAACACAGAAATCAAAGCAGCGCAAGGGCAAACTTGTCAATGTATTGGAAAACTATCTTTTAAAATACAGGTTCAAAACGAAAGCCTTAAAGTATTAATTTTTGTAGTGAAAAACTTGCAATGTCCACTTATTTTAGGTATGGAGTTTTTAAAAGCCGCGAAGGCCAAACTGAATTTTCAGGAAAGTTCTATTGTGCTGGAGATGGATCGGAGGGTGGTGGAACCACTAGAACAACCGCAAGTCGACCTTAGCCATTTGAATGACCATGAAAGCCAAACCATCCAGCAAGTGGTGAGTACTTTTTCAAACTTGTTTCCAGAACGGCCTGGTAGTTGTCAAATTATTACGTTTGATATTCAGTTAATTGTCGACAAACCCTGTAGGATTAAACCTTACCGCTATGATAAACAGAAAGAACAAATCATCGAAGAACATATTCAGGAAATGTTAAAGAACCAGATAATAACGCCCATAAATAGTGAGTATGCGAGTCCAGTCGTACTATGTAGGAAAAAGAACGACTTTCCTCCTTCGGATAAAAGGGCTTGGAGGTTTACTATCGATTACAGGAAACTTAATAGTGTTACTAAATTCCCAGTTTACCCTTTGCCGGTTATAGAGGAAATTATTAGAAAGAATAAATCTACAAGATACATGACTACGTTGGACTTAACGTCTGGCTATTATCAAATAGCTATGAGACCCGAAGACATACATAAAACCGCGTTTATAACAAAATCGGGCACTTATGCATTTTTACGCATGCCCTTTGGGTTGTGTGGGGCCCCGTCAGCATTCCAGAGAGCTATGGACATTGCTCAAAAGCCTGTCCTAGGAAAATCGACTTTAATCTATCTAGATGATATAATTATAACGAGTAGTACGTTGGAACAACATATTAAAGACCTAGAAGAAGTTTTTAAATTATTAAAAGAGGCCGGTCTTACAATTAACTCATCAAAATGCAAGTTCGCAACTAAAGAACTTAAATATCTGGGTTATAAAATTTCGCAAAAGGGGATAGAAACTCAAGATTCAAAAATAAAAGCCATCATGAATTTCCCACCTCCCAACACCGCCAAGAAACTTTCTTCTTTGCTTGGGTTATGTTCTTATTATCGGTCATTCATAAAAGATTTTGCTAATGTTGTTGAACCCTTGTTAGTAATTAAAAGAAAGAAAAGTAAATTCACGTGGACACAAGAAGCAAATACCGCATTTGAAAGGTTAAAAGAAGCGCTCATCAATGCCCCTGTTTTGAAATTCCCAGAGAGGACGAAAACCTGGAAATTGCAGCAGATGCGTCGGACTATGCTGTAGGTGCTGTTCTCATGCAAAATGGCCATCCTTTGGCATTTTTTAGTAAAACGTTGAACCCTACACAAAGGAATTATACAGCTACAGAGAGAGGAACATTAGCCGTATTAATGGCTGTACACAAATTTCGAGTTTATTTCGGCAAAGCGCCAGTAACGGTCTTTTCGGATCATGCGGCTGTTGGTAGATTTTACTCGGGGAAAAACCTAACGCCCAGGTTAATAAGATGGGCTTTAAAACTTCAAGAATATAATCTCATAATTAAATATAAACCGGGTAAGGAAAACAATGTAGCTGACGCACTATCTCGTATAAAACTGGACGATGAAGGAAATGAACTCAAATGCGCTGTTTTGACTTCAAAAATTTTAGATTCTAGAGAAACAATTATTGTTGAATTGAAAGCTGATCCTGAATTTGGAAGTATCTATGCATATTTGAAAGACCCCGAAAGCTTTGAGCACACAGATATCGATGCGATAAGAAATAGAGCAGAAAACTAAGAAATAATAGATAATTTATTATTTTATACGAAAACAACAAACGAAAATCTCGAGTACAAACCAGTCATCCCAGCCTCGCTTCGATTAAGCATTTTGAAGGAATTACACGACGCGAAAACAGCGGGTCATTTAGGGGTCAGAAAGACTTTAAAAAGGGTACGCGAGGCGGTATATTTCCCGCAATTATACAAAATAGTAACTGCGTATGCAGGTCCTGCAATCAATGTCAGTTAATAAATGATATTAATTACAGCCCGGCCGGGTACTTAAATAGCATTCGCGCTACATTTCCGAATGAAATTTTAGGCATAGATCTTCTTGGTCCTTTCCCCCACAGTGAGTTAAATAAAAATCGTTTCCTTTTAGTAATTGTAGATCATTTTTCAAAATGGACAGAAATTGTTCCACTTAAACGCGCGTCAGCCAAAACAGTCGCAGATGCATTCTTACACAGATACATTTTAAAATACGGTCACCGATAAAAGTCATTATCGATAACGGTAAACAATTCGTTAACCAAATATTTGAAAACATTTGCACTGGTCTTGGCTTTCGCCATATCAAAATGGTTCCGTATAAACCACAGACAAACATAGCAGAAAGAGTTAATAAAAATATTGTAAAAATAATTCGAAGTTATGTTAGTACACATCACAAGCGCTGGGATGGCTACATAAATGAGTTAGCTTATGCTTTAAGAACGGCAAATCACGATACTACGGGAAAAACTCCAGCAGAATTATTTTTAGGACGGAAATTAATTACGCCATTAGATAAATTATTATTTGTGCAACGAAGAGAGCAAGAATTTAAACAAAAAGATGTGCAAAAACTCATTGACCAGGCGGTTAAAAGCTCGGATACGGCAAGAAATAGACAAAAATTATACTATGATAGAAAACGCCGTGAAGCAGATTTTAAAGTTGGAGATAAAGTGTTGAAGCGGAAATTTTCTTTATCAAGTGCCCCAGACAATTTTGCTGCAAAGTTAGCTCCAAAATTTGAAGGTCCCTATATAATTCAGGAAATAAAGGCAGTCGTATTGTACCTTAAGAACGAGAGAGGGGAAATTTGTAAAGCAAGTTCCGACCAGGTGAAAAAATATTATAATCAAAATGATTTTGAAATCCTTAAACGTTTCTTGCAGGACTCAAGCGTAAAAGAAGTGGAAGCTCAAGAAGTAACGTCACCCGCTCCACCACCCAAGTAGCAGAGAACTGAAGAGAAACCTAGCCCTTCTACAAGTCATGAGACGGTACCGAAAAGAAGAAATGAAAACGTTCAGACTCCAGCATTTAAGAAACACAAGAAAGCAACGTCGCCGCGTAAAGAAGCTTTGGTAAAGAGGAAAAGACCACTTACAACGTATCGCAGTAGAAATTCTGCATCGAGGAAAACGCTTCCAGGGCCAGAGTGTCAGATGCAAACAAGGCCGCCGTTCCCGAGAACGAAAAGACAGCAGGAGGAACGAAAAGACCACCACCAACAGAAGAAATTCAAGCATGATTCCAGACCGGTGGACGCCAAGACCAGCCGTCCAGAGGCAAAACGGAAAAGACAGCAACCCGACGACTACCACTCCGAGAGTCCAGCATGCAGAGGGTGAAAAAGAAATATCAACATGAACGACACTCGAAGGACACAAAGGAGACGACTGACGTCGATACAATCCATATCGTGGGAGCAGTTCTGCCAGAAGAGGATGTCGGAGTTCCAATCATCGAAAACTCAAAAATAAGTTAAAATCTTCTATAATTTTTTTTTCTTTTGTTCCGAAATGTTATGCGTAAATACGAAGTTCTATGTTTTGACGGAAGTCAATTTGTCTCGGTTGAGACTTAGTTTTGTTTTACTTTATTTAGCTAAGGCAAAAGTATTATTTTCTTTAAGTATAAAATCTAAGAACAAGCAGTTTCTGTTGGTCGGAAGACTAATTCTGTTATGTTAAAGCCAAAATTTGGCCGAAGATAAAAATAACTTCGTATTCTTGTATTAATAAGAAATTTAGTTTCAGTGCCACCACCTTGGCGAAGAATGCGTAAAGTAAAAATCTATTTTTCTCTTGTTCATTTTATGGTAAATTGTAAAAATCATACGTATTAGAATTTTGTAAATATACGTAAATACTTGAAAGTTATGTAAAAGTAGAATTTAGTCTAGAAGCATAAAGTTTTAGATGCTAAAAGTAACTGCTCAAACGAAATGAATTCAAATTTAAGTATTAAACTGTAGATAAAATCATGGTTTAGAGCGAAAGCCTGCATGTCTAAAGATGAATGAGGTGGAACTTAGAATGAATGTGTTTTGTAGGGTTCTCCACCTACACTTGAATTTTAAGAATGTTAAAATAGCTCATCGAGTTTTAGAACGTCGAGTAAGGTGTGTCTATTTGGTCGTTGAATTCTAAGAAATCATTGTGGTTAGGGGAAGTGTTGCAATACGAAAACACGAATATTCCCGTTTGACACCACACGTGGTGGAGAGCCAGGGTAAAGTTAAATTCATGTTTGAATACTTGAATGAATGTGAATTAAGCAGTAACTAAGGAAAATAAATCGATCAAAAACAAAAACTTATTCAGTGTCAAGAAAGTGTAAATTATAATGTATTTAGAAAGATACTGATACTTATTCCTTCCAGATGCTGGAAGGAAGAGAACAGATTGATTGCTGAAGTCCAGGAAAGGTTGCTGTAAGAAGAGAGGGTTAAATAAGTATCTACAGAAATTTATTCTAACTTTTGTGAGAAAACAGTTTTTATATGTAAACGAGGCTCTTAAATTTTAGTTCAAAATTGTGGAAACTTTTCAACAGGTCGTTTCTAGGACCTGCTTCCAAGTTTACCAAATTCTGGCAGCGGCAAATGTAGGGTTTACATTTATTTTAACTAACATTTATTTTAAGTTTAAACTATCTTTCCTGTCAAGCCTTACTTTCCCCTGGAATTGCCAATGCCAGAGTATGTAAATTTTAGTAGAACGCGCAAAGTATTCAAAATAGTCAGCGGGAGTATTCTGAGTTAAATAGAAGGGAAACGAGTTCGAAAGTGTGCTTTCTTGCTTCACGAGCGTGGAGGTGGCTTGGTAGAAATTGAAGAACCACGCGTTTCGGCCTGTGTACTTGCCTCGGTAGATAGTTAAATCTTTCAACGTAATATTCAGAAGTTTGCTGAATTATCAGCGGTATCTTAGAACGCGGTTAGGTTAGTTACGTTTTAGAGAGCCTCGTAGGTAGTCACTTGTTATTATTCATTTTTAATTTCTTATTTTTATTTTACCGCCGGGTCGGCGTAGTTTGTGAGCGTCAAGAGCACGCATCTGTAATTTCTAAAGTTGAATAAAAAGGGATTTAAACCCTTCTCAAGTCTTTGTGTACTTTCCAGTAATTAGCAGTCACCACTATTGTTGCGTGCAGGTTGGAAGCGCGCAACATTACATCTTTATTTTAAAAAATGCAACAATATCTCCTAATTCATTATCGAATTATTCGAAATTATGGTTAATTCGAACGAAAGTTACAGATAATTCAAAATTTCTGTTTATTTCAACAAAAACTATCGATAATTCAGCCATAATCCGTGACTTTGTTTCTTATTTTTATTTGATTTTATTTTATTGTAAATTTTGTTTGGAATGACATCACGTTTGTAACTTTTATACTTTAGTACTTTGGAGCTTTCATACTTAGCTTTAGTACTTTTTGTAAATGTTTGGTGTGCTAATACTCTTATCAAAAATATCTAATACTTGTTCCACTTCGAATAATAAATATTAATGGCAACTTGAAAATGAAACATGTGCGTTTGTAGAGACGTTATGTCATTTCGAAGCAGGAGTTATTAAAAATGGGCAATGCCCTCGTCGGAATCTCTCGAATACGCGCCGAGTGTGCTGAATATTACATCACGAAGGTATGGTAAGAAGGTGGGAGAAATACTCCACCCTTTTAAAGGGCGACTGGGGATTAGGGGCCCAACTGCCAAATGCTGGTGGTGGAGAATGATCATCCTCCACCTTTTTTTGTTCGAACGCCACTGTAGATATATTAGGCTATTTTGAAACAAGAGACATGAAAAATGAGCAATGTCCTGTCCGGAACTCGAACCTCGGACCTCTCGAATATGCACCGAGTGTGCTAGCCTTTACACTACGAAGGTATGCTAAGAGGGCGGGAGAAATACCTTATACGTTTACTATTTTTTCCTTTTCTCGCTTTTTCCGTTTGTCACATTCAATAACTCAAGTATGATCTCTCTTTCCTTTCCTCTCCCTTGTCATACTTCATTAGCATTTCCTCCCCCCATTCCCATACTCATACAATTCGGATAGCATTAACTTATGAAAATAAATATTTTGCTGCTAATGTGTAAGCACTTCTCCCATGTTACGAGACAACTACAATTACGAAAACAAATGAAAAATTAATATTTTATATCAGTAACCACTTTCATTGATGCGTATCGTAATCTCGAAATCATTACGTAAATATATTTTGTATAATTTTCAGGATACGCAGTAGTCAGCTTTTTTAAGTATTTCACACTTCAGCAATTAGATATAAAGAGTTTTTTACAAATTCCAATTTCTTGCTCACAGTCGCAGTTGCTTTTTTAGAAGTAAATGGTATGGCATTTCTTTAACTAAAAAAATAAAAGAGTCATTATTCTGCTAAACATAATTTTTTTCTTGAGATAATTCTATAGGATGGCAGCCCTCATTTATTAGCTGTAAATGAAAGAATATTTTCAGTAGTGACAATAAACTAGATGGCCCTTGGCGAATGTACTTCCGGCAAAAGAAAAATTAAATATTCATCAGGTTCAGGTTCTACTGCTTCTGAAAAACATATAAGTTTTTAAAAAAAGCCTGCTAGAACTAATGAGAAAAATGTTGTTTTTCTTGCATGTGTATTTGTTTGCTTATAGTTTGTTTGCAGTCTTCAGGAATCCTTCACGGATTATCTCTGATCGAGGCCCTGCATTCAAATCCACTGCATTTGCAAACTATTGTGACACACAGAGAATAAAGCACGTTCTTATTACAGCTGGCCTCCCACGATCGAACGGTCAAGTTGAGAGTTTGAACTCCATTATTATTGCTGTCCTTTCTAAACTCTCCATGACCAACCCTAAAAAATGGTACCGCCAATGTTCCCGCCGTGCAACAAATTATTAATTCAACTTTTCAACGTAGCATCAATTCCACTCCCTTTGAACTTCTCTTTGGGACTAAAATGAAATCGCAAAACGACATGAACATTGCTGCTCTAATCGACGTGGAGATCAAATCTGTATTCATTCAGCAACGTGACAATCTCCGTAAGGACGCAAAACAGCAAATCTCTAAAGTGCAAGACGAAAATCGCCGTACTTATAATTTGCGACGAAAACAAGCACAAAAATTTCAACTTCATGACCTCGTGGCATTCAAACGAACTCAGTTTGGCCCTGGTCTAAAACTCAAACAGAAATTTCTCGGACCTTATAAAGTCACCAAGCTCAAACAAAATGACACATATGATGTGGAAAAGTGTGCATTTTTCGACGGACCATCCAAAACATCCATTTGTGCTAAATACATGAAACCCTGGTCCAACAATATTGAATGTATCACTTGATTTTTATTAAACTGTCAGCATTATAGGTCCTCCTGTGTTTGGACAGATGACATCTGAGAACTTTCTAATATTTTTTTTTCCTCATATCATCTTTTTAATTCATTTTGTCATAACTAATGTTCCTTTTATTTTTAGTTAACTGCTGTAGTGTGTTTAATCTTCCCCCCCCCCCATTTGTGTAAGTATCCTCAGCTTTGTATATTCAGATTACTTTTTTTCTCATACCTATGTTACTATATTATAATCATTTTTTTTAATTTGATGATATATTATGTTGCTTCAGGCGAGGTCGCCTGTCCGGTCATGATGGCTGAATGTGGGAACTGTTATGTCATGATATTCAATAATCCCCTGCTGTGTGACTTATGCATTGCGTCAGCATGTGTTTCCCATGGACCTTATAAGAAATAGACTAACCCAGTGGGCGGGGCGCGCGTCACCGACATGTTGGCAAGAAAGAGTAGGCACGATCTGGTTTACTTTAACACTGAAACCTATGGCGTTTGTATCACCTAACTCTTTTTAATTATTAAATGTGATACGTTGTATAGTGATGAGATTATGAAAGCCACAGTTTTTTCCAAATAGGATTTAATATATCTCATTAAAGCACTTTTTACTGCATTTCGCGCATTTTTCTCACGTGTAATTCTTGTACAAACATCTTTACTTTGGTAAAACGGTAAAAACTCTAAGCACAAAATTTATGAACTTAATTTTGCGTAAAAATAAAGTAAAATTAAATAAGATTGATAGTACGTGATGCTTTGAAATAAATAATTTAAAATTAAACAAGATCTGATATTTTTTTTCCTTTTTAAATTTAATGAAAATTTTCCAAAGTATAATAAAATTCCAAAACGATCATATTTATTTGATTATATGATCATTAAATTATTAACATTAAAGTGGATTAGTTATTTTAATAATTCATAAAATTCGGAGCATAAAATTTTCTAAGCGTAATGAAGGGGAAAAAAAAAAGCTAAAATAAAAACTAGAAAACTCAAATTTTATATTATAGAAACCTTTTTTTAAAGTTTTGTGCGTTACCTATATTTATTGATTATCATGTTCTTCGCCCGTAAACCACATACATTTGAAAACAGCATATCTTTAGAATTTCCGCACTGGAGATAAAACTGTTATTTTCCGTACAGCGCTCGCTTTGAACTCGTTGAGTTTGTTAATAAAAAATTCGTTAAAGTTTTACAAAATATGAAATAGATTAAAAATTCGGCCATCCAGACGCCCATGTTCGGTTGGAGGATTACATTATTCAAAATTTGATGGCTCTAGATACTGTCGTTTTTGTGACAGTGCAAGAAACATACATGTATTCACGCAGATTTCTTCATTATTTAATTTCTTTACATATAATACAGGGCGATAATATTTGGTAACAACAATTTGCAAGGAGACACGGACATTTATAGTAAAACAGCGCAAAATGCCGCTTCGAAACTAATAGCCTTTCTAGACTACCGCCCCTTTAGGCTCATAAATTAAATGAACAGTAAATAAAAAAATCTTATTAGGAACTAAAAATAAATTT
Source organism: Stegodyphus dumicola (assembly GCF_044657685.1). Classification (NCBI taxonomy): domain Eukaryota; kingdom Metazoa; phylum Arthropoda; class Arachnida; order Araneae; family Eresidae; genus Stegodyphus; species Stegodyphus dumicola. The sequence goes on from NC_140768.1 coordinate 183,932,560, forward strand.
AAAAAAAATAATCATTATAAAATACAAGCAAAATTAATTATTACGGTTAAATACAATTTTGTTTTTTATAGTTTGTTTTTATAGTTTTTTATAGTTGAAATAAAATTCCGTTATAGAAATTGTGCTATAATACTCATCTATAATTTTAAAAAAACAGCATAATTTAGAATTTTAAACAAAACTTTCAAAAATTCGTTTTTAAATATTTTAGTACTTTTTACTTATTTACACCAATAAAAAGCATAAAAATTGCAAGAGAAAATTGCTTGTTTGAAATTTTCTATTAGTTCAGATTTTAGGAAAAGCTAAAAAAATATCCAGCCCTGAAAGCATGGAATAGCTTTATAATTATTTGGAACGTTAATAATGCTTGATAAATATGCTAAAGTTTTAAAAATCAATCTCAATTTCAAAAATAAAAATATATAGAAATTCTAATTTGTGAAATGAGGCCAACCAATGTTAAATTTCTGAAAGTCGTCCCTACTCCTCCGGATGTGATCAAGGTGACAGCCGGCAACGCCTCAGACGAGGGAGAAAACCCGTTTGGGTTAGTCTATTTCTTATAAGGTCTATGGTGTTTCCCGCCTTCAAGAGGGGACGAGGGCGAGCGGAGCAGACGTCGCTCGATCGCTCGTATATTATTTCATTAACTGTAATCCTAATGTAATATATGTTTGTGAATAGTAATAAATGTGTGTTATCAACTATGGTCGTAGACTTGTATATCCCATTTCTGATAATTTGTAGAGTCCATATGGGCGGCATAATTTGAATCTATGGGGCTTCTTGATTATAAATATATTTTAATGGAACTGAACACACAGCAAATACACATACGACACACAAAATACAAAAGGCAAGATACTAATAGAAAACTGCTGATATCTTACATCTAGCTTTGAATTTTAATTCTCGTTGCCAACTATAAGAAAGCATTCCTAATAAATTTAAATATGATCAAAGTATATATGATTCTGATTTATATGCTAAGCCAGTTATTTAATTTTGTCATTTCCTACATATATTTATATACTTTTGGTGCAGTCGATTGCAACCAAAAAGGGAGGTGCACAACTACATTTTTCAGCAGTCCTATATACAAAATTTCAACGTTCTGAGGCTACTCGTTTTTGAGTGATGCGAGATACACACATACATACGTACAGACGCCACGAAAAAAATCTCTTCTGAATCCATTTTAAATCAGCTTGATAAATTTGTTTGGGGAAAACGAGTCCTTTATTCTGTCCTTACGTAGAGTCGTCAAGTAAAAACATCGTTAAATTGCATTCGATAGCCGCCAAAATGTATATTTTTGTTGAAATATGATACCCGGAAAATTTTTCGTGATTGCAATACTTCCTTTATTTCGTTTGCACAAAGAGTAAAAACTTGCGGAACATACAAACACACACCAAAAGGAGAGACACAGGAAGAGAAAAAAATCAGCAAGTCGTAAAAACAGGATTGAAAATTTTTGTCAGATATTCTAAACATATGAAATAACATTTGTAAAATTCTTAGTTCTTTATTTCACGTCAAGTCAAGTAGAGTAAAATCCTATGTTTAGGTAACTGAGACAGATATGGAGCAACATTTTATAAAGTGACAGATATTTTATTAACTTTATGGGGCTGTATTTGATCTGGAATAGGTAATTAGCCCAATAACCCCAACAGACGTAAAGCGAGTTATTTCTATGTGTGCAATAACTACAAAGTAGTTGGAAAGGTTAAAAAACCTTTTATTTACACAGAATTTTCTAGCAGTAATAGCCACAGCTCGTGGTAAGACAAATAAACAGAAACAGTCAAATTTAAGTTAACGTTCACACTAGTGTTTTCTAAATCGACATACATAATATATTGTAGTACTGTAGTACTACAATATATTATGTATATCTGTAATACTGTAGTATAGAAAAAATTATTTCAAAAATAAAATTTGAGGCTTCGGTTAACAGGAATCTTTTTAACACGAACTTTTTGATTTTTCAGTCTCTTTGATGGGCATTTGTGAAAAATGTGCTGCCATTTTATGCTGCAATTCAGCATTACTGTCGAAATCTCAATATTTTTATTACTTACTTCTGTTAATCTGCAATTAATTACAAAGAGCAGCTTTATAAGCCCAGCCTGAAATTTTCAATTATCTTGTTTCACAACCTACATTATCAAATGTTCTTTTCAAAATTTTCCCCTGATATGGAGGTGCTGCCATCTATGTTTGAAAAGATGAACTTATTCATTAACAGTACTAGAACATATTGGTAATTTGAGTGTAAAAATATTCTTTATGCATATTGGTAATTTGAGTGTAAAAAAAAAAAAAAAAAAAATCCTTATTCCTTATTAATGCTTTTCTGATAACAATTTATATTATGAAAAGCCTAATATTTTTTAATTGTGTTAAGGTAACTTAACTAGATATTCTCAAACGCTTTCCGATTCGCAATGCTCTTGCTATTATACCAATTTTTCTGCGGCTACCAAATTCAAAACATAAGCCTACTGTTAGCGGATGGAAAGTAGACACAAACGTTCGTTATTACGTTTATTAGACTGTGTGAAGAACAAGTTCGTACAATAGATATACAGGTAATTCGGCGCTCGCAGGCGCCCTCTTGCAGAGAACAAAATCAAAATTTACATAAGGCGCGAACATGCCGCCCACCTTGAAATACTATTTCAACATTTAGTGGTTAAAATTCAGTAAATTTAAAACACAATACAATATTAAAATCATGGCATAATACTTAATTTATAATACATGAATTAAAACTCAAATTGGTAATGGACACAATTTTGTAATATTTCTTCTGATCATGCCATCTGAAGTCTTAATGGTCACAACCCTAACAATATTATCAAGACCAGGATGTAACTGAGTAATTCTACCCATTTTCCATTTAGTTGGAGGTAAGTTGTCCTCCTTTATGAGACACAGATCATTAACTTGAAGATTTTTAGTTGGCAAAAGCCATTTTGGTCTTTGTTGCAATCGACACAGATATTCTTTGTGCCAACGCTTCCAAAATTGTTGAACCATTTTTTGAATATGTTGCCATCTAGTGAGATGGGAAACTTCAATGTAATTTGGTTCAGGAATGCTTGTTAATGATCTACCAATAAGAAAATGACCAGGCGTCAATGCTGATAAGTCATTTGGATCATTAGACAAACTTGTTAAAGGTCGCGAATTAAGACAAGCTTCTATTTGTGTGAGAAATGTTTCAAATTCTTCATATGTCAGTCTCGCCTCACCAACTACTCGTTTTAAATGGTATTTGTTGATTTTATGCCAGCTTCCCAGAGTCCACCCATATGTGGCGCACCTGGAACGTTTAGATGCCATTTAATGCCATTATCAACCAAATATCTGCTAACATTTTGGTTATAAGTTGCAGACCTAGCAAGCCTTTCAAATTCCATGAGTTTGCGTTTTGCTCCAACAAAATTGGAACCACAATCGCTATATATATCACTGCTTTTGCCTCTGCGGGAAATGAACCTCTTAAGAGCTGCAATAAAAGCATCTGCTGAAAGATCAGTCACCAATTCTAGGTGAATAGCTCTTGCCGTAAAACAAACAAATAGAGCTATAACTATATGCCTTGAATGACCTAGAGCCTCGACCCTTATTTGCTTTAATTTGAAAAGGACCTGCGTAATCCACTCCACAGCGCAAAAACGCAGGAGCAGGCGAAACGCGACTAGACAGCAAATCGCTCATCAATTGATTAGTGACAGATGCTCTAATTTTGCAACACTTTATACATTTCCTAACTAAATCTCTGATAACAGCTCTACCATTTATGATCCAATATTGTTCTTGAATGCAAGATTGCATAAGTTGTGGACCTGCATGCAAAAGTCTTTCATGGTAATGTCTAACAATGAGATGAGTTAAAATGTGCTTCTTTGGAAGCAAAATTGGATGCTTAAAGCCATATGCAAGGTTTGCATGTCGCAAGCGACCGCCCACCCTGAGAATACCTGACTTATCTAAAAATGGATTTAAAGATAAAATTTTGCTTGTACCAGATAATGACTGATTTCTGCCTAGAGTGTTAATTTCATTCTTAAATTCAACACATTGCATTAATTTAATTAACACATGCATAGCTTTAGTTAATTCACTAGTTTTTTAAAATCCACTTACCTGATCTTCTGAATTTTTACAGTTATTTACAAACCTCAGACATAATGCTACAACACGTTTAAGTTTAGTGAGAGAAGAATATTTATAAAATAAATCATGAGCGTCTGTCAAGTGACTGGCAGCAGTTGTAGACTGTAAAGCACATCTTTGCTCTGGCACAGAATCATTCAGCAGTGGTGCAGATAATGCTTGCTGAAAAGGAAATAAATTATACAATAAATCTGGACCACGTAGCCACAATGAAGTAACCAGTGCAGATGATGACACACCACGCGTTGCAAGATCAGCAGGATTAGCATTTCCACTCACATGATGCCACTGGACGGGAGAGGATAAAGTCTGGATTTTTGCTACTCTGTTGGCGACGAAGGTCTTCCATCGGCTTGCATGAGATCTTATCCAGGCTAATACAATAGTGGAATCAGTATGAAAATAAACTTGCGATATAGGAGTATTTAAAGTCCTACAGGTGAAATCCATTAATTTAGTCAACAGTAATGCTCCACAAAGTTCCAATCGGGGAAATGATATGTTTTTAGTGGTGCAACTCTTGTCTTGGCTATCACCAACTGAACATTGATTTGTCCAGTATCCAACACAGAACGATAATAAATTGCAACGGCGTAGGCCTTCTCTGAGGCGTCACAAAACCCGTGCAGTTGAAACTTGTTATCTGATTCAACCAACAAAAATCATGAAATTTTGATACTTTTAATGAATAACATCTCTTCTGTAAGTTGTTTCCACTCACATTCAATATCTGGAGGAACCTTTTCATCCCACTGCAACTAATGTTTCCACAATCTTTGCATAATCAATTTATACCGAACCGTGATCGGTGCCAACCATCCAAGAGGGTCAAGGGTCTTTGCGATTATTGAAAGTAATGTTCGTTTGGTTAAGACTTCAGGATATGATGAATTGACTTTAAATAAAAACATATCTGAGGCTGGATGCCACAGGATACCTAACGTTTTTACAGTATCATCATTGTCTACGTTCAAAGAAACATTTGATAAGCACAAATCTGGATTAATTGAATTCAAGACTTCTTTGCTGTTAGAAGCCTATTTTCTTAGAACAAATCCTGCACGTGACAACATCTGATTCAATTGCATTTGTAATTCTATAGCTTCAGTAACTGAACTGGCTCTGGACATCAAATCATCAACGTAGAAGTCCCTAAGACATGTCTTGGAAGCCAAAGGAAAATTAGTTGCTTTATCTATGGCTAACTGCTGTAAACATCTTACCGCAAGGTACGGAGCTGATGCAGTACCGTAAGCAATCCTAGTTAATCGAAAATCCTGAATTGGTTTATAAAGTGAATCGCGCCAGACTATTCTCTGAAAGTCTGCATCTTTTAGTATAATTTGTCTGTACATTTTCTCTATATCTGCAGTTATAGCTATTCTGTGAATTCTGAAACGAATAATTAATGTTTTCAGATCATTCTGTAACTGTGGACCAACCATCAATTTCTCATTAAGAGAAATGCCGCTAGAAGATTTTGCAGAACCATCAAATACGACTCGAAATTTATCACCATTTTTATCCGGAACTGAATGGTGCGGAAGGTAAAAACTAGAATTAGCTGGAACATCAATTTCATTTTCTGGAATCAATTCCATATGACCAAGTTGTTGATAGTCCTCCATAAATTTGTGATATTGACTGGAAAGAGATTTATTCTTAATAAATTGACGTTCAATGCTTTGTAAACGATGTACAGCAACATCTCTTGATGACCCAAGTTCATTGCCAGATCTACGAAATGGAAACTTAACAACAAATCTACTTGTTAAATCACGAGAAAAATTCCGCTTAAAATGATTTTCACACTCAATTTCTTCCTCTGTGTAATGCTTTATCTCCGAAATTTCTTCCAATTTCCAAAATTTTTCAAGCTGGAGCTGAACATTGGTACAACTAACATGATTAGATGCAATTGTTTGTGATACACTTTTAGTCTTTCCAATATTGACACAGCCGAATATTGATTCCAAGGCTGTTAACGAATGACCCGGAACAGTTAAACGTCCATGAAGCATTATCTCGCCAAATACATCTGCGCCTAAAAGAATATCTATTGGGCCAGGCTGGAAGCAATTTGTATCTGCCAACCACAAATGTTTGAAAGATGTGAAAACAGATCTATCAACTTGATATTGAGGAAGGTCACACGTGATCTTGGGTATAATTAATGCATTAACTGAAATGCTTGCGTTTTTATAAAATGGAGATGTTACTTGCAATTGAACTGAACCTGAATGAAACCTTTCCAATTTTTTGCAAGCTCAGGCCATTTACACTTATGCTTGCACTAGTGCGCTTTAGCTGCAGTAAATTTACACAGTGCTCCCGAATAAATGAGCCCTGGCTACCTGAATCAATTAGCATCCTGCATTTTTGTAAATCGCCATTAATATCTTTAACATAAACAACCGCAGTAGGCAATAAAACTGCTTGCGTGACAGGCACCGTGGCGTTATTGCTACTAATAGCAGAAGTTCCGTGTGCCATGGGTATATGACATTTTTCATCATTTGAATTTTTCGAACATAACACTGTATTATGTGGCTTCGAACAATATTTACACATGCCTGCACGACATTTAAAAATGGGATGCGTTTTACTATCTTTCAAACAATTAGCACATAATTTATTCCTTTTAATAATATCCCATTTTTCTTTGATAGGGAGTTCTAAAAAGCTATCACATTTAAATAACTGAGAATGAGAATTACTCTTACAATGAACGCACACATTACCCACAAGTTGGGACCGAAAAAGCGTATCTCCTACCTTAACCGCGAGTTTTAATTTCAGAAGGTAGAACTGCCTTCTCCCTCTGGCACTTCGCCAAAGAGGCAATAGCATTCGCTCTGTTTAAAATAAAACGCTTGAATTCAGCGAAAGCAGAAATTTACTTGTTCGAATGCTCTATCGTCCACTCTTTTAGTGTTTCATAATCAAGTTTTCTTTTTAACAGAAAAATAATCATAGTATCCCAATGCTCTACCGGCTGTTTAAGGATTTTTAATGTATCTATACACTGTTGTGTTGTATCAATTAATCTCCGCAAACCTGAAGCTGGTTCATGTTTTAGAACAGGCTGTGAAGTTAATTTATTTAATGCTGCGTTTATTATTTCTATTTCGTTTTCATAACGTTCAGTAAGCGCTTCCCATGCCTTTTCATAATTCGCGTTTGAAATTCGAACTGATTGTAGTAAATCAGCAGCTTCACCTTTCACAGAAAGCTTAAGATATTGCAATTTTTGATTGTCACTTAATGTACTATTATTTCCAATACTGGCAACAAATAAATCCCTAAATGATATATAGCCCACCAGCGGCCGAGCGGTAAAGACGCTGAACACTGGTAGTTCGGTCTGAGGTTCGAATCCCGCGAACGGGCTGGCTGCATGGGCGTTTTCGTGGTTTTCCCCATGTGTAACGTGTATACGAGCCAGTTTCCCTTAGAAAGTCCTCCACGAAAGGCATCCCTCCCTTTAGGCAGATAGCCCTCGTGTGCTTTGCCATAATTGAAATACACCAACACCCTAAATGATATCCAATCAACATAATTAGAAGTAAATACTGGCAATTCCACGCGAGGAAGCTTCAAGCCGTTTACATTAGCATTTATTATATCTTTGCCTGAATTACTAAGTTTTCTTGATTCTTCCTTTAAAGTAATTTTTAATGCATCCAGTTTGGAAAATAGTTCATTCATTTCCATTTCATATTTACTAAACTCTGCGTCAGAACAAGTACCAAGAATGTTATCGTTTAAACAGTTCACTTCAACACCTAATGCACCAATATCATTTTCGTATACTTCAGTGAACATCTATACCAGAAGGTTAAAAACTGTCTTGACACATTATTCAAAGAACTGCGCTGGCTCACGACGGACCATGTTAGCGGATGGAAAGTAGACGCAAACGTTCGTTATTACGTTTATTAGACTGTGTGAAGAACAAGTTCGTACAATAGATATACAGGTAGTTCGGCGCTCGCAGGCGCCCTCTTGCAGGGAACAAAATCAAAATTTACATAAGGCGCGTACACCTACTAACAGTTACAATACGTCGTTCATGCACATAAATCAGTTTGAATTAAAAAATAAATTAAACGCATATTTCAAATTCAAAAGACAATAAAACCATTAAATGTACTAAATAAGTACAAATTTGTGCGATTAAAAGGAATTAAGTATTATCATTCTTGCATCTCTCATTTTTGTGCTATCAGATCCATTTTGTTCTTTTTAATGCAATTTATACATTCATCAACATTTTTCTTTTCTTTTTTTTTTTTTTTTTTTTTTTTTCTTAAATCTTCCGGAACCAAGGATGTTCCGACAGGAAATCCACACTTTTGAAGGTATAAAAGTTATAAAAATTATTCCCGTTAATCAATACAGTAACAAAGTATGTGATGTTGAAATTTCAAGATCTTTTTTAAGTCTTCTGATTTATCCGGTAGTGTAAAATAGCATTTAATTCATTTCAACTTCACTGTGACAATTTTAAATTAAAAACGCATCATTGCTGTCACTGCCAGCAGTCTATTGAAAGATTTTTAAAAAATCGGCAAATTACGCTAGGAGTTCGGATATCCACACTTAAAAGATAATTTCCTCACTTACCCAATACAAAGATCAAAATTTTATGATAATTAGTAAGGAAAGACTTATGCGAAATTTTTAAGATTAAATCATATTTAAAAAGTTCTTGTAAATATTATATTATCATTATAAATAAGTAAAAGGGCAAAACTTTAGGAAAATAAGTTCAACAGAAGTGAGTTATGAATTGATTTCAAGAACTGACCCAAACGAACATAGTAACAAAGGAGCTTAGCCTAAATAAAATTTTTTATTTAAAGTATTACTTATAAGCATAAACAAGAGCCTACTTTCAATGGAGCTGTGTATAAGAAATATCTCAGGAATACAAAATTATAAATACACAAGCTTAGAATGCATATTTTAAAATAATAATAATAATAATAAAACCTAGTGGCAACAAATTAAACCGTAATTAAATGATAACTGTTGATAATGTAAAGGTTATGAAAACAAATAAATTGCAAATGGATTTATAAAATTATGATATTAAATTAGAAAAAATCCTGTGGTAGAATCTCATCCAAGAAAAAGTTCCAAATGAGACTGACTTCTAGAGCGCTTTTTGCTCAGCAGCGAAATATTTTTCGCTCTCTCACTTTGGTTTGCATTAGCCCCAGGGTTAACTTTTCCTCTATGTTTGTACTAAAGCTTTATTTGCAAGCGGGAGGGGGGAGGGGAATAAGAGGAGAGAAAAGTTGCCCTCTTGCAGAAATATTTCTCCATCCCATAGGTGCTCATTATAGAGGCAGAAAAGTGTTTTTTAGGCTAAAATATAAATAAAAAAAGGAGTGAAAAGAAATAAAAAAAATATGTTCTAGTCAGAATAAAGAATAAGAAGGGGGGTGAAGAAGCGTTGTTCGGTAGCGAACAAATCCCGTTCGGATTGCAAGGGGCCGTTCGAATTGTTTGCGAATCGGTGGAGGAACAAAGTGTTTGCACAGAGCTCCAAATCACTGCGAGATTCCTTATTTGACAAAGAAGGGATTCAATTATGGCATCCGATTTTACGCAGAGTTGCCATTTCTGCCCTTGGGAATACAGTGTGACATCCATTTCGCAACTTTATTGCATTATTACCCCACTTTTTTTTTTTCCACAGTTCTTAGACAGTTACATATCTTCAGAACATATTTTCGAATAACCTAAGCGAAGTCTTTTGTTTGCACTCACGAAGAATTGGAATTTGGAAGATGGTTTACATTAACTTTTTCGCAGGACGCTAAGGGAGAGGAACTTTTTCTTTTGTTCCATTTTTTTATGGAATATAATATTTTATTCGACAAAACAGCTTAAGTATTATCGAATTGGCAACACGAGTTTATCATCAAACTGACTTTTCCTATGAGATTTTTTTACAGAAAGTATTCCGTCCTTAAATCCATTTGTAAATGTTTAAATCATTTATTAAAGTACAGTCGAATTTTATTACCTTTCCAAAAGAGGTATTTCTGATAACCACCACTCTTAATTTTGTATATTTACTAATCAGTTATTAAACACATCGAAGAAAAGCTTCTTTAAATCTCTTTATTGAAATGCTTAATGTTTCAGTCTACGATAGAATCATGTGTGGATAAATGGATGCCGCTTCTAAAAACGATCATTTTTTTAGTAGTATAAAAGTGATTTCTCAATATCATGTTACGCTAATGATTTAAAAAATCATTTTATCTGGCCTTTCTAAATCATTAACTTAACATGATTTCTTTTAACAAAATTTCGCAACAAGTGTTATTTTATAAATAAATGGCAGAAATAAAAGATGCTTTCTAGCCTCTTATAACCTGGTCGACTGCAAAATGTCAAACCTTACTTCTTCAGTATTCTTATAGTTTAATTTAGAAGTCAAACAACAAAAATCAGGGTTATATTTTCAAATTTTCACAGGAGACAGAACATACAAGTCTTCTGTTGCCCAACATTGTTAGCCCGAAAAATCACACTTTAAATTTTTCTGCTGCCAAAATTATTCAAAAAACATCTTCCATTGGTGAACTGGATTTTCTAGAGGCATTTCACATTCAAAAAAATCTTTCTGTTCTAGTTAACGACCCTAATTCCAATCCATCTTTGCCTTCAGCTTTTAAATAAGTTATGTTTTAGTTCTGGTTTTATTAACAGATGGCACCAGTGGCTTGTATTCTGCCCAGGCTTTCTTATCTTATCTAATCATTATATCTTATCTCGTTCATTTTTGCTTTTGCAGCTGAGGATGATGGTTCGGTAAAACCATCGAAACTAGTCCTGTGAAAATTTGAAAATATAACGCTGATTTTTGTTGTTTGACTTCTAAATTAATATTTGTGTTATTGTATCTTTTCTTATAGTTTGCCTTCGTAATTATATCTTACTGTTAGGACACACAAAGTCGGAGCAAAAACAAGTGCAGATGGTCGCCAGAATTAAGGAGCTACAAAATTTTTAGAATTTGCAGAAACACCAAGAGAAAAAATTTAATTACGATAAAAGATATAGAATTTAAGGAAGATACTGGTAGCAAAATTTTTAGACTCAAAGGGCGCACCGAGCAGCAGAATTTAGGAAGCACATAGATTGCACTGGGCGGCGAAATATCTAGCGCCGGCCTTTATGATACATTCTATAAACCTCTACATAGGGTCTCTGAGAACGAACGGTGTGATTCACGAAACCTCTCTGAAGTATGCTAAGTGAAATGAATTGAAAATGCTTTTACTTAATTCAGTCGTTTAAATTATGTACGTATGCTTTTATTGCGGACGTAAAATGTCAACGAGGATTAAACGTCGACTTCCAGCATGTTGCCTTGGCAGATATAGACTTACATCTTGTCCCACAAGAAGTTCTACTCTTACTCCACTAGATTTCTCTTTCCTCTGGGGATTTGACAAAGTTGAGGTTCACAGTGAAAGCATTGCTAATATCAAGAATCCAATCGAAACAGAGAATCGTACGAACGATTGCAGCGTTACATCAGACGTTCTTGCCAGACAAACGAAAGTGAGCATCGTTAGTGCGTCTGTTGTGTTATTAATGGTGTACATACTGAAACTTATCAATTTTGTTCGTGATCCTTTGAGTAACAATAGAATTAAATAAAAAAAAATCTGAAACCTTTCAGATTTTACATTGCGCCTAAAGGGACGCTTTTTTAACGTTTTCTGTGTTACCTTTATTTATTAAATATCATGTTCTTTGCTCTTAAACCATAAAATTCAATTCAACGGCAATATCTCATAATAATTTTAAAATGAACGTATCTTTAAAATTTCCGATACACAGTCTAGCGCGCTTCCCCCCCCCGTACAATATTACTATTGCTAGCTTTGAAATCGTTGAGTTTGTGATCAAAAATTCGTTAAGTGTTACAAAACACGAAATCGGTAATAAAACAAATTTAAAATTCCAAATTAGGACTTCCAGATGCTCATATTCAGTGGAGGTTTACGTTATTCAATATTTGATGGCTCTAGGTACCGTCATTTTATCACAATGCGAGAAACATACATACTTTTAAGCAAATTCTTCATCATTTAATTTCTTTAAATATAACGGTATCCGGACATAATCCCGACAGCCGAAATCCCGACAAGCCAAAATCCCGACAAGCCAAAATCCCGACAGGGTCGAAATCCCGACAAGCCAAAATCCCGACAGGGTCGAAATCCCGATTGTCCAATATCCCGACAGGGTCAAAATACCGACACGGGCGAAATCCCAATAAGGCCTAATGACCCCATAACATACTTACACAGCTGCAAATAGTATATGCTTTGATGACTAGCAAATCTGAAGAAAATTACAAAAGATTATTCCAAAATTTAATTGATTTCGCTGAAGAAAATAATACTGAACTGAGGCCATCTAGAATCATTAGTGATCTAGAAAAGGCAGCTATAAATGCTCCGCGCACTCAAAATGCTGTCGAGGATTGGCACAGAAGATGGGAGACCTTAATTGGACGGACCATGTTGGCGTTTATAACATCATAGAAGGATTTCAAAAAGAACAGGAGCATGTGGAATACCAAGTTGAATGCATTCTTCGCGGAGAACAACAACCAAAACGTAGGAAGGTAAATGCTGACAGAGAAAGGAGAATTATGACTGTTGTGGACGATTGTGATAATCGACCTGTGATGGAATATCTTCGTGCTATCGCTCGCAATGTGTCACTGTAAATATGTCGTTTGCATGTGTAAGTGATGTTTTCTTTTTCTTAATAAAAAGAATTTAATGAATCTTCATTTCAAATTTTAACGGTCATTTCAATTTGTTAAAAATTATTTTAAGTAATGACATAATTTTTATGATTTTTTGATTTAAACTTTTAATTAGTAATATGTAATAGTTAGTTAAAAATTGTATTTTATTAAGCTAAATTGAGTGTTTGTATTTAGATATTAACTTGTCGGGATTTTGGACAGTCGGGATTTCGACCCTGTCGGGATTCTGGACACTCGGGATTCTGACCCTGTCGGGATTTTGGCTTGTCGGGATTTTGACCCTCTCGGGATTTCGACCGTGTCGGGACTTTGGGTTGTCGGGATTTCGGCCCTGTCGGGCTTTTGGACAGTCGGGATTCTGGCTTGTCGGGATTATGACCCAGACCCAAATATAACACAGGGCGATAATTGGTGGCAACAATCTGAAAAGTAAAACGGACATTTAAAGTTTTCAACGCAAAATGCCAAAACGAAATTAATAGCCCCTCTGAGCTATAGCGCTTTTGAGCTAATATAAAAGCATTTTCAACCTATTTTACATGATACCTATTTCATAGTTACTTCATGAAATCCCACTATTTATCCTCAGAGATAAATATTTCAGTTTCAAATTTTATGCAAGACGTAATATATTATTTGGATGGATTTCTATCTGCAGTATTTTACGTTTAACAAAGAATGTAAAAACAAAGGAACCCTTCCAGCCCCAATTTATTTGATTGTTCCACATCAGAAATATTTTCTGCAATATCCATCAGTTCTTTATCGGACAACGATTTATTACTGAAACAAAAAAATTACATATTACTTCTAGTTATACGACTGGGAGAAATATATCTCAGTATGATTCCATTTGGACATATATGTCGTGTCAACAGATTTTGTAAAAAATATTCAATATGCGCCATCTTTACACTAACAAAATATATTCTATAAGTAGTAATCGAATGTCGACAAACTTACCTAGACATTTTTATACGTATTTTATGCCAAACCATAAACGAAGCAAGTGTAAAGACGTAGCGTATGCTCACCTTATAATAAACAAATTCACTAAGCCTCTATAAGAAGATGTGCGTGGCAGTTTTGTAGTGGGGATGTTCAGAGTGGTGCCTACTACCACTGGGACATCAACTACGTAGTAAATTGATGCGTGTAATTCCCTCTAGGCTTCTTGAAACATCTACTGGGGACTTATAACCCATTGGGACTGAAAGGGTAAAGAAGTCAAGTACAGTTAAAATCTCAAAATATGCGAAAAAATATAACCCACTTTAAACCTCCCTATTTTTATAATAACCTGGTTTATGATCGTGAAATTTTGTTCACTTATTCGCCATCTTTGGTAACTTATCTCTTTTATTTTATGCTTCAAATATTAAAATATTTAAGCAAAACAAACGTATTCTTCTACTTTCTTCTTCAACGACAGGAAACTGTAATTTGTACTGTGCGTAGCTTTAAAGATAAATAAATTGCTATTTTCTGTTGATTTTCTTTCAAATTTAGAAATACAGTATTAAATAAAATAACCTACTATTAAAAATAATCAAATACTATTTCCCAAAAGATACTTTTTTTATACTTATCAAAAGAGATCAACTATCTTTGATAATTATCAAAAGAGTATATCGTAAGAGTATGTATAAGTATCAAAAGAGATCAACTACACAGAGTGATTCTAAATTGTTTTTACAAATTAAGAGGCGTGATAGTTCTCATCTAGATGAGCAATAATTACCATAGAACATAGGGTCCCATTTCATGCTGAGAGGTACAAAAGAGGAATATTAGAATTCCAACCTGACAATAAAACGATGTTGGGAGAGTTAATGAATGAGACCAAAAGTTACACAATCAGTTTAGCGAAAAACTCACAGAAAGTGCACAAAGCAGATAAAACCGAAAACTGGGCTTTCGAGAGTTAATTCGAGCTCATACTTTGATGGCAAACACTCAAATACACATCTTTGGTTGGCAAGGTCTGAACCTGGCAGACGATTGCAACAAGTTAATTATCATAGGCTAATCATGGGTTGAATATTATCAACTGACTCCAACTTTCCTTATATGCCGAGAGTAGCATGAAAAGTTCATGCTGTGTTCCGGCTGTGAGAATTTTGTGTTCCATAGAAGAGCTCTTCAAGTAGAATTAGCGCAGCACAGTAAGTCTAGGAGGACAGGATAGAAGATGGCAAAGGGGGGAGGAACTGTTACTTTGATACTTGATATCAAGGTAGCAGTTCCCCCCCCAATAGATAATTGCCCCCTAATAATGCAAATAATCAACTTGTTGCAATCGTTTGCGAGTTGAGACCTTAGCAACTAAAGATGTGCATTCGAGTGTTTGCCATCAAAGCGCCAATTAACACTCGAAGCCCAAGTTTTCGGTTTTATCCGTTTTGCGCACTCTCTGTGAGTTTTCATTAAAGTGATTGTGCAACTTCTGGTTTCGTCCATTCTCCCAACGCTGTTTATGTTCAGGTTGAAATTCTAATATTTCTCTTTTCTGCCTCTCAGGGTGGAACGCAACCCTATGTTCTATGGTAATTATCGCTCATCTAGATGAGTACTATCACGCCTCTTAACTTGTAAAAACAATTTAGAATCCCCCTGTACTTTGACATAAAATTAAAGTTATAATTTCCAAAATATTTTATGTAAAAAGCTTGAATCTCTTTTGCAGTAGTAAAATAATATTAAGTGTACAAATGCACTCAGTTCTAAGCCTTCATATATGATCTGTACAATATTGTACAGATACTGATATCAGTATGTGATTGGGCTACTTATTCAAATATTCATTGATCATTCTTTTTAATTATATGTCTGTAACTCGAGCTTTCTCCTACGATTTATTGTCATTTGATCCGTAGATTTATTTCATCTTTTCAGTGTAGCAAATTTTACAGACTTCAGTTTAATTTCTCTAAGAACTCTGTCATAGGTAAAAGGAAGAGATTCAGTTTAAAACTTTTTTTTTATGTACTGTGTATAGGAAAATGGTGAATATATCAAGTTCGGATTGATAAACAACTTTGGATTTCTTTCACAAAAGTAAAAATAAGCATTAAATCTTAGATTTATTTCTTAAATTTCTCTTAAAATTGACCCAAATATTCCGCACCCATGTTCCGTAGTGTTTCTTTATTTAAAAAGGGGAGTTCTTAAAGCTGTACTACGGTAGGCAGAAAACATCAACATATAAAATACAAATATTCAAAATAGCAATTTTTCCTTAAGTTTTTACACAAATGTAATATATGCTAACATCTGATACGAAGTTAAATTCCTTAGAAATACAAGCATTCAAAATAATGAGTTTACACGATACTTAAATTGCGCCGAAGCCCCGTTAGCATATTTCACAAGTGCACATCAGCGTAGCCATTGCGGGAGGGGTTTCGAAAATGGACCAATGAGCTGCTATTGCTCTTGTGACGCTAAATCTTCGTGCATGTGAGCGTATGTTGTTTGCGTTTTAATTTGCATTTGTTTCGCAGTTATAAATATATGACGTAATAGTAGAAATCTTGTGCTTTCGTTTTCTGAGTTTAATTAATCTCTGACATTTCACTTTCGTAATTTTAATCATGCATTAATGTTTGGATTGATGTTCACGGCATATTATGTGGATTAAGAGAATTCAAGCGTATATTATTTTAATTGAGCTGAGAATGACTGAAAGTGTTGCAATGAATCTAGCGTTTTCTTATTTCAGTGCTTGCATTCTTTTGATTTTTAAAGTGTAAGATTCAGAATACATATCTGATTATATCCATTGTTAATATTAAAAATTATGTGTGAATAAATTGAATATATTCGTTGTGAATAAGATAAATTCACTCTGTTTTATTAGTATTTCTTGTGTAGACAGTACATTTAAGAGTGAGCAGTTATTAAATGTGAAATTTAACGCACTAAATGTATAGGAATGCAAATTAGTAAAGTTTACTTTGAATAAAATTCTGCATTGGTTATTATTATAGAAAATGTTTTTCATATAGACTGCAATAAAAAGTGCTGACTTCTATTTACATATATAATTGGTGTAAATATTTTTCTCATAGGCATAGTCTTATGTAAAGATTGCATTTGGGCTCAGATGTTTATCACATACTGTTTCTTTCTTCATCTTATTTACCACTTATTAAGTAATATTTCCCATCGATATTTTTGCGAAGTATCCAACATGCGTTTGTATTTATTTCAACCAGGTAGTGAAATCTTCATAATTGCCTATATTTGATCTAACTTCGCAATGAAAAGTTTCAGAAGCAATCCACGATGCTTTAATTATTTTGTACAGAAAATTGCGTGGCAGAATATTTTGAAGCACCTTGCTTAAATCTTAAAACACGCGAAAGGTCATGTGACATGACAGAAATATTACTGGATGCTCATTGGTCTATCCTAGAAACCACTCCCTCGGTGGCTACACAGATGTGCACTTGTGAAATATGCGCTCCGTTACCGTATGGCCAGTGTTTAAATTCAGTCGGAGACCAGCTGAGTTTTTTCTCAGTTTTCCAGTGAAAGCCTAGGTTCCATATTTTTTATTTAACTATTTATCATTAATTTAATAACTTATTAAATTTTTATTTATCGGATTACATATTACTGAATTTTAAATTTAATTTATTATTATAATAATTACTTATTAGTCCAAAGGGCTATAACCCAGAAGAGCTATAAATTTCAAAACGGCATTTTGCGTCCATTCACTTTTCAAACTGATGCCAGCAAATATTATCGACATGTATTATATTTAAAGAAACTAAATAATGGAGAATGCATGAATGTATGAATGTTTCTCGCATTCTGAAGCAACAAGAGTACTTAGATTCATAAAATTTTGAATCATCTAATCCTCCAACCAAACATGAGCCCTTGGAAGCCCGAATTTTGAATTTCGAATTGCTTTTATTATCTATTTAAAATTCTGAAAAACTTTAACGAATTTTTGATTAACAAACTCAATGATTTCAAAGCGAGCAATGGCAATACTGTACGAGGAAAAAAACATTTTTATATACTGCGCGCGAGACTGATTCTAAAGATATGCTCATTTTAAAATTCTTTTGTGATATTGCTGTTGAATTGAATTTTGTAGCGCGAAGAACATGATATTTAATAAAGAAAGGGAACACACAAAACGTTAAAAAAAACACCCTTTTGGGTGTAATATAAAATCTGAAAGCTTTTAGATTTTTACTTCCTTGTACGAAGTAAAGGAAGTATTGTGATCACGAAAAATTCCGGGTGTCATATTTCAAAGAAAATGCCTATTTTTACCGTTATCGAATAGAATTTAACGATGTTTTTCCGTGACATCTGTACGTAAGGACACAGTAAAAGACTCTTTTTTCCCAAATGGTTTGCAAAACATTTAAAATGGATTCAGAAGAGATTTTTTCATGACATCTGTACGTACGTACGTACATATGTATGTATCTCGCATAACTCAAAAACGAGTAGCCTCAGAACGTTTAAATTTTATATATAGGTTTCCTACAACATGTAGTTGTGCACTACCCTTTTTGGTTACACTCGGAGACACTAGAAGTATATAAAATATATATATATATAACCCTTCTGTTACTCGGCTCCATTAGCTCAGCTTTTTTTTATTCTTATACGTTGGTAAATTGTGCCTTTTTTGCTTTAAAAATGGCTGAATTATAAGAATTATTGGAGAGTTATCAACAATTTAAGAGTTGTTTATGTGCAGCAAAGCCTAATTTTTTTTACCGTAGCAGCCATATTTGTTTACATTTGAAACTTAGCAGAATAGTGAATTAAATCAGTTTCTGAACCTTTAGTGCCTTTTGGCGACTGGGACCAAAAGTAAACTTTCAATCTTGTGCACCGAAAAATATGCCTTCCTGCACGCTGGCCGAATTTCTTGTTTTTGCATAAAAACTCTAATTTTAATTGTAAAAAAATTTTAATACCTGTGTTTAATGTTTTATGTTTTTCTATATCTTTCAATTTTTAGCAAAGATATTTTGAAGTTTTGTGTATTTTTGCCTTGTCGCGAATTGAGGACTGAATTAATTGAATGTGAAATCTATCTGTAATGGAATTCGAAGAAATAAGTTTAAATGAAATACAGAAAAAAGTGCGTATAATTTAATATTTCGTACAAGGGAAAGTCATGTGTTGTACACATAAGTTTTTTTATTGTTATTTTATTTATTTACCTTTCTTATCCTGTCTCTTGAAGCCTTTCCATAGGGCTTCGACACTTGTAATTTTAGAAATTAAGCCTCGAGTTTACAGCTAATTCTGAAACCGGACACAATTTATAATATCGCCATATTTAGAATTTGATTTGCATATATTTTGTCGTCATTGGTCCAAGAATCACTTCGGTAAACTATCTAGAAGTAGAAAATCGTACTTCAGTGAAGTTGTAGGGTTTATATTTATTTTAAGTAACATTTATTTTAAGTTTAAACTATCTTTCCTGTCAAGCCTTACTTTCCCCTGGAACTGCCAATGCCGGAGTATGTAAATTTTAGTAGAACGCGCAAGGATTCAAAGTATCAGCGGAAGTATTCTGAGTTAAATAGGATGGAAACGAGTTCGAGGTGTTGCTGTTCTTACTTCACGAGCGCGGAGGTAGTTAGCCAGAAATTGAAGAACCCCGCGTTTCGGCCTGTGTGCTTGCCTCGGAGAATTGTTATTCGTTCAACGTGATATTCAAAGTTTGCTGAATTAGCAGCGGTATTGAAAAACGCGGTGAGGTTAGTTACTTTTAGAGAGCCTCGTAGTTAGAGTCTTGTTATTATTTCTTTTCGGGTTCTTATTTTTATTTTACCGCCGAGTTGGCGCAGTTTGTGAGCGTCAAGAGCACGCACTTGTAATTTATTACGTTGAATAAAAAGGGACTTAAACCCTTAACAAGACTCTGTCTTTTATCCAGTTTTCACAGTCACCTCTTGGTACCGTGCAAGTTGAAGGCGCGCAACGCTGCATTGGCGCCCGAACACTTATCGAACTAAAATGGCCGAAAATTGGATGGAAACCGCTGGACAACACCAAGAAATGACAAGCCAATTGGAAGGATTTGGATACCTGGTCCAGACTTTGAGAGCGTCAATCAAGCCAAACGTCCATTTCGACGGAAAAAATTCCGTGGCGGTATTTCTAGAAGGTCTAGAAAACCACTTTCAGCTCTACCCTGTTCCTGAAAGACACAAAGTTGCCATCGCCACATCCGCACTAAGAGGACAGGCCGCGCTATGGTGGAAAAATATAGGCAAATTTTTATTAGGGGAATTTGGAAGCCATACATATACATTTGAAAATTTCAAAAAATCGTTAGTAAAGGCCTTCCCCATAGTGAAAGATCGCTCACGGCTGGAAGCCGAACTATATAGTTTCTATCAACGGGATACAGCAGAATTGACGGACTTTATTCTACGAAAAATTAAGCTGACGGATATGCTGTATGGGAAGAAACCCGATGCGGAGATTATTGAAATAATCTTACCAAGATTGTTACCCGCTGTTCAAGACTACTTTGAAATTAGAAACCCAAGCACATTGCAGGAGCTCTTCGAATTGGCGGTGAAGTTTCAAAATCGCAGAATAGCGGAAAAAACTAGAGGGGCAACGTATTCTCAAAGTACCCGAAGGAAATCTTCAAATGAGGAAACCAGAAATGGAAATCGCTCTTATGGGGAAAGAGCAATCAAGCTAACTCATCGAAACTCGAAGGTCAAGACCCAAAAAGAAAATTCGAAAATAAACATCCGCGTGCCCAGAAGGCACAGATTGAAAGGAAAGCTTTAAATGAGTAGAGGGGCCTGTGAAAGGGAGGGTCCAGACCCCGGAAGTTTTAAAAAAACCCTCAAATAGACATTTAAATACGGTCATCGTAAAAAACTCACAGCTACCAATTATACAAGTCCTGGTTGGCGATGTACCAGTAGAAGCCCTCATCGATACAGGAGCAGAAGGAAATTTTATGAGTGAAAATTTCTTCAAAAAGAATTTTTATAGGGTACGATTATTTAAAACCAAAAATACGGAAATTATAGCGGCGCAGGGAACAACATATCACTGCATCGGGAAATTATCATTAAACTTACAGGTAAAAGAGGAAAGCCTCAAAATATTAATTTTTGTAGTGAAAAATCTGTAAAATTCTCTTATTTTAGGTATGGAGTTTTTAAGGGCCGCGAGGGCCAAATTAAATTTTCAAGACAGTTCCGTGGTGTTGGAGATGGACCAGAGGGTGGTGGAACCTGTGGAGACACCGCAAGTGGACCTTAGCCATCTGAATGACCATGAAAGGCAAGCCATACAGCAAGTGGTGAGTAATTTTTCTAATTTGTTTTCAGAAAAACCTGGAAATTGTCAAATAGTCACGCACAAGATTCAATTAAATGCCGAAAAACCTTGTAGGACTAAACCTTATCGGTACGACAAACAAAAAGACGTAATCATCGAAGAACATATTCAGGAGATGTTAAAGAATAAAATAATAACGCCCATAAATAGTGAGTACGCGAGTCCAGTCGTACTATGTAGGAAAAAGAACGAGTTTCCTCCTTCGGATAAAAGGGCTTGGAGGTTTGCTATTGATTACAGAAAACTAAATAATATGACTAAATTTCCAGTTTACCCTTTGCCGGTTATAGAGGAAATCATTAGACAGATCAAATCGACAAGATACATGTCTACTTTGGACTTAACGTCTGGCTACTATCAAATAGCTATGAGACCCGAAGACATACATAAAACCGCGTTTATAACAAAATCGGGCACTTATGCATTTTTACGCATGCCCTCTGGGTTGTGTGGGGCCCCATCAACATTCTAGAGAGCTATGGACATTGTTCTAAAGCCTGTCCTAGGAAAATCAACTTTAATTTATCTAGATGATATAATTATAACGAGTAGTACGTTGGAACAACACATTAATGATCTAGAACAAGTTTTTAAATTATTAAAAGAGGCCGGTCTTACAATTAACGCCTCAAAATGCAAGTTCGCAACTAAAGAACTTAAATATCTCGGTTATAAAATTTCGCAAAAGGGTATAGAAACGCAAGATTCAAAAATAAAAGCTATCAAGTATTTCCCACCGCCCAACATCGCCAAGAAACTTTCTTCTTTCCTTGGGTTATGTTCTTACTATCGATCTTTCATAAAAGATTTCGCTAATATTGTTGAACCACTCTTAGTAATCAAAAGAAAAAGGGGTAAATTTACGTGGACAGCGGAAGCAAACACAGCTTTTGAAAGATTAAAAGAAGCGCTCATTAATGCCCCTGTTTTAAAATTCCCGGAGGGGAACGAAAACCTGGAAACTGCAGCAGATGCGTCAGACTATGCGGTGGGTGCGGTTCTTATGCAAAATAACCATCCTCTGCCATTTTTTAGTAAAACGTTGAATCAGACACAAAGCAATTATACAGCTACAGAAAGAGAAACATTAGCTGTATTAATGGCTGTACACAAATTTCGAGTTTATTTCAGCAAAGCGCCAGTAACAGTCTTTTCGGATCATGCGGCTGTTGGTAGACTTTACTCGGGGAAAAATCGAACGCCCAGGTTAATAAGATGGGCTTTAAAACTCCAAGAATATAATATCACAATAAAATATAAACTGGGTAAGGAAAACAATGTAGCTGACGCACTTTCTCGTATAAAACTGGACGATGAAGGAAATGAACTTAAATGCGCTGTGTTGACTTCAAACATTTTAGATTCTAGAGATACGATTATTACTGAACTGAAAGCTGATCCTGAATTTGGAAATATCTATGCTTATTTGAAGGACCCCGAAAGCTTTGAGCACACAGATATCGATGCGATAAGAAATAGAGCAGAAAACTGTGAAATAATAGATAATTTATTATTTTATACGAAAACAACAAACGAAAATCTTGAGTACAAACCAGTCATCCCAGCCCCGCTTCGATTAAGCATATTGAAGGAGTTGCACGAAAAAAAAACAGCGGGCCATTTAGGGGTCAGAAAGACTTTAAAAAGGGTACGCGAGGCGGTATATTTCCCGCAATTATACAAAATAGTAACGGCGTATGTCAGGTCCTGCAATCAATGTCAGTTAATAAATGATATTAATTACAGCCCGGCCGGGTACTTAAATAGCATTCGCGCTACATTTCCGAATGAAATTTTAGTCATAGATCTTCTTGGTCCCTTCCCCCAGAGCGAGCTAAATAAAAATCGTTTTCTTTTAGTAATTGTAGATCATTTTTCAAAATGGACAGAAATTGTTCCACTTAAACGCGCGTCAGCCAAAACAGTCGCAGATGCATTCTTACACAGATACATTTTAAAATACGGTCACCGATAAAAGTCATTAGCGATAACGGAAAACAATTCATTAGTCAAATATTTGAAAACATATGCAGTGGACTTGGCATACGCCATATCAAAATGGTTCCGTATAGACCACAGGCAAACATAGCAGAAAGAGTGAATAAAAACATAGTAAAAATAATTCGCAGTTACGTGAGCACACATCACAAGCGCTGGGATGGCTACACAAATGAGTTAGCTTATGCTTTAAGAACGGCAAATCACGACACTACGGGAAAAACCCCAGCAGAATTATTTTTAGGCAGAAAGTTAATTACGCCTTTAGATAAATTATTCTTTGTGCAACAAAGAGAGCAGGAGTTTAAACAAAAAACTGTGCAAAAGCTGATTGATTGGGCGCTTAAAAGCTCGGATACGGCAAGAAATAGGCAGAAAGTATATTATGATAGAAAACGCCGTGAAGCAGATTTTAAAGTTGGGGATAAAGTATTGAAGCGGAAATTTTCTTTATCAAGTGCCCCAGACAATTTTACGGCAAAGCTAGCTCCAAAATTTGAAGGTCCCTATGTAATTCAGGAAATCAAAGGAGTAGTATTATATCTTAAGAACGAGAGAGGGGAAATCTGTAAAGCAAGTCCCGACCAGGTGAAAAAATACTATAATCCAAATGATTTTAAAATCCTTAAAAGTTTCTTTCAGGACTCAAGTCTAAACGAAGTAGAAGGTCCAGAAATAACAACAACTATTCCACCACCCAAGAAGCAGAGAACTGAAGAGAGACCTAGCCCTTCTACAACCCGGACGTCGATATCAAAAAGAAAAAATAACTTTCAAACTCCAGCGTTTAAGAAAAACAAGAATACAGATGCACCGCGTAAAGAAACCGTGGTAAAGAGCAAAACACCACCTACAACGGATCGCAGGAGAAATTATACATCAAGGAGGACGCGCACACGGCCGCAGAGTCAGGTGCCAGCAAGGCCGCCGTTCCGGAAACTGAAACGGCACCAGGAGCAACAAAAATATCAGGAACAGAAGAAATTCAAGAAGGACTCCAGACCGGAGGACGTCAAGACCAGCCGTCCCAGGGAAAAACGGAAATGCCAACATCCAGACGATTACTCCGCCAAGAGGCCAGCATGTAGAGGACGCAAAAGAAAAACTAATGTGGACGACACTCGGAGGTCAGTAAGGAGAAGATTGACCTCCATGAAACCTCTAACTTGGGACCAATATTGCCAAAAAGAGTGACGGAGTTTCAAGCATCGAAAACTCAAAGATAAGTTAAAAACCTTCTATAATTTTTTTTTTCTCTTTTGTTCCGAAATGTTATGTACGAAGTTTATACGTCAAAACATAGAACTCGTATAAGTACGAAGTTCTATGTTTTGACGAAAGTCAATATGTCTCGGTTGAGACTTAGTTTTGTTTTACTTTATTTAGCTAAGGCAAAAGTATTATTTTCTTTAAGTATAAAATCTAAGAACAAGCAGTTTCTGTTGGTCGAAAGACTAATTCTGTTATGTTAAAGCCAAAATTTGGCCGAAGATAAAAATAACTTCGTATTCTTGTATTAATAAGAATTTTAGTTTCAGTGCCGCCAGCTTGGCGAAGAATGAGTAAAGTAAAAATTTATTTTCTCTTATTCATTGTATGGTAAATTGTAAAAATTATATATATTAAAATTTTGTAAATGTACGTAAATACTTGAATGTTATGTAAAAGTAGAATTTAGTCTAGAAGCATAAAATTTTAGATGCTAAAAGTAAATGCTCAAAAGCAATGAAGTCAAAATTTAAGTATTAAATTGTAGATAAAGTCATGCTTTAGAGGGAAAGCCTGCATGTCTAAAGATGAATGAGGGGGAAGTTAGAATGAATGTGTTTTGTAGGGTTCTCCACCTACACTTGAATTTTTAAGAATGTTAAAGTAGCTCATTGAGTTGTAGAATGTCGAGTAAGGTGTGTCTATTTGGTCGTTGAATTCTAACAAATCATGGTGGTTAGGAAAAGTGTTGTAAGACTAAAACACGAATATTCCCGTTTGACACCACACATGGTGGAGAGCCAGGGTAAAGTTAAATTAATGCTTGAAAAATTGAATGAATGTGAATTAAGCAATAACTAAGGAAAAAGAATCGTTTAAAAACAAAAATTTATTGTGTCAAGAAAGTGTAAATTATAATGTATTTAGAAAGACACTGATACTTATTCCTTCCAGATGCTGGAAGGAAAAGACCAAGATTGATTGATGAAGTCCAGGAAAAGTTGCTGTAAGAAGAGAAAGTTATAAGTATACACAGAATTTTAGTATACAATTTGTTACATAAGATTTTTTTGTGTAAACGAGGTTGTCGACAGTTAGTTCAGAATTATAGAAACTTACAACAGGTCGTTTGTAGTACCTGCTTCCAAGTTTTCCAAATTCTGGAAGCGGCAAATGTAGGGTTTATATTTATTTTAACTATTATTTATTTTAAGTTTAAACTATCTTTTTCGTCAAGCCTTACTTTCCCCTGGAACTGCCAATGCCAGAGTATGTAAATTTTAGTAGAACGCGCAAGGATTCAAATTATCAGCGGAAGTATTCTGATTTAAATAGAAAGGAAACGAGTTCGAGGTGTGATATTCTTACTTCACGAGCGCGGAGGTAGTTGGCCAGAAATTGATAACCCCGCGTTTCGGCCTGTGTGCTTGCCTGGAAGTAGTGTTAATCGTTCAAGTGATCGATCTTCAAGTTTGCTGAATTAGCAGCGGTATTGTAAAACGCGGTGAGTTAGTTACTTTTAGAGAGCCTCGTAGTTAGAGTCTTGTCTTTAATTTCTTTTCAGGTTATTATTTTTATTTGACCGCCGAGTTGGCGCAGTTTGTGAGCGTCAAGAGCACGCACTTGCAATTTATTACGTTGAATAAAAAGGGACTTAAAGACTCTGTCTTTTATCCAGTTTTCACAGTCACCTCTTGGTTGCGTGCAAGTTGGAGGCGCGCAACGCTACAAAGTAATACGATTGGTAGGGGATAACCCGTTGAAACACTCCATTCTAAGCAAGAGTACAAATAGTGCTTGATGAATGCTCCTTAATTTTATCCTTTCTCTTAGCAGTGGACCACCTTCACAATATAACAATCTTGAAAGTTCTTTTTTCTTGCAGTAGTAAATCTGTCCTTTTCATTCACTAAATATCAGTCTGGGGTAGGCTTTTCATGGATGTAAATGGAATGTCTTGTAAATGGGAACATTACGCAATGGTCGTCACTCATCTCGTTACAATCAGAAAATTAACTCCAGAATTATCTCAAGTTAGAATCCACAAAGACACTTCAGAAACAGGCTCCTCTAAAATCTGGATGAATTGGAATACAACACTTCCGTCGAAGACAAATTAAACACAATTCATAATAGCACTCTACTTTTCTCGTTCCTTCGTACTTTTTCCCGTAGTTAATTCCTCCTGATAGCGTCAAAGCTCCAATATAACGTCAGTGCGCAGTCTCCAAATTGTACTCTCCTTTCTTTGTGCTCCTTTTTTTCACTTTTGTTAGACAATATCTTGGCTACAAATGCTTATTATTAATTAAAACTGACTTTTAACACATCAGCTTCTTACATGATCTTACACTGGTCGAAGAATGTGTTACATCCCTTTTTTCAAACCAATTGGAAGCACGGTGAAGTTTATAATTTTAACTTCACCGTGCTTCCAATTGGTTTGAAAAAAGGGGTGTAACACACTCTTCGACCAGAAAAGTACGTTTTTCCTTCAACGTCCCGATAGAGAGACTAACGTATATTTCTCTCCTCCGCACGAAAATAGACCCAGATAATTAAATGAAAGACTCAAAAATTAATGGACCTCGCAGAGGTTTATAAAATAAATCCGTACTTAGTTAAACGTTTCTCAAAACCACCGCTTACAGTTCACCTTCTATAACGAATTTTTCTATATCTATGAGATTCTCTAATTTCATACCTTCTAGCATTTCGAATATTTCCGGGAGCCAATGCTCTAGGATGCATTTTCTTTCATAGCAACGTCCTTTTTTTTTCACCAAGCCCCCACAAGTTGTGAAACAATTTGGCTCATTAAGATGATAAGGAAATATTGTTTCGTATGCTTCAAAAAAACTAAAAAGTAATAAACAGTTAGCATTTTTTAGCCATCTTTGAAATCAGAATACAATTTGAAATATGCTACATTTCTCTACTAATACATTATTTGTGACACTTATAAATAGCAACATTCCGCAGAAGTGCTCCAGCCAAAAAAAGGGGGTCTACATAAGTAAATTTGAATCTCAGACAAATTATATTCCAAACATTAGGGACACGTTGGTGCACCTTTAAATTTCAGACAGATAATTAAGTGCAGAATAACTAACTTTAATTTGAATTGCTTCTATTTCAACATTTAAATGTTATATAATCCATATATTTCCAATTCCTGTGAAATGAGAGTATCCAGTTAAGATCAAACATAAAATGGGTACTTATACTAACTGCAAAATGTTCGGCAACAAAGTTTAGAAGGTTTTTAATAAAATAATAAATTACTGGGGAAGATGTTTGCGATTAAGACTTATTCTACATAACAAACAATACTCGAGAAAAACTTCAAATGTTCGCATTTTCATATTTCCAATAAAAAAAGCATAAAATATCTCAACAGAACTAATTACAGCATAAGAGTGACTAACGCAAATTTCAGTGACGTCACAGCCGAATGAACACGAATCTTGTAATTAATTAATTTAATTAATTTTTAAAATGTCCATGCGGAAAAGTGTCTGGAGTCAATGTAAACAAAGCTAAATGAGCAAACCTATTACTTTGTCAACCTTGATAAAAATCTGATATAAAATCGACCAATCAGAATGAAGGAAATACGAACTGATAAAAATCAATCGATAACTTGCAGAATCAGCTACATATTTACGCATGCGCAGTTTGACTTTTTGTGATTGGCTACGGTTTAAAACCTTGTTCCACAGATGTGAAAGACGCTAATAACATTTACGCTTTATGACTATGACAATTAGAATAGCTATAACATCACCTAAACGCCCTCTAAAACTCCACTTGACTGATATGGGAGGGAAAATGAAACACTAATCAGTGAGTTCGAAAATTAATTACCTCCAGTTTCTTTCAGTGGTAAAAAGTTAAATTAATTAATTTTATAAGGTATTTATCCCGCCTTCTTAGCAAGCCTTCGTGGTGTAGAGGTCAGCACGCTCGACGTGAATTCGAGAGGTCCGTGGTTTCGAGTCCCGGCGAGGGCATTGCTCATTTTTCATTTCTCCTACTTTCAAAAAATACCTAAAGTCTCTACAATTTTTCCCATTCGTCTCAAATACATATTTTAATAGTGAAGAAACCATGTGATCCTGCTCCATTTTATGAAAAATTAGTGAAGGGAAAATCTTTAGCTTAGTTAAACTTGGAAAATCTTTAGCCATAGTTTGAGCAAGCAACATTCATGAATATTGCTCAAACTATGGCATGATATAGGTGCTCCTAAATGTTGGAAGAAAAAACTCGAAAGATCACTCACTGATTCACCTTTACTTTTTTCTTAGCCATTATTTTTAATAACACAGATATATACTGTTACGAATTTGGCATTTAAATAATTAACGTTAGTTGAATTGTAAATTAAATGGTTTTATTTCCCGCGCATTGCAACGCGTGACGAATATTAAAAGAAAGCTAAGCCGGAAAATTGAATATACAAGAGCGCGTGCATTTAACATTTAATAAATAAATATCTCATTTTGATTTCGAGAAAGTACTAGAAAGTTCTGGCGCGCGATTTAAAAATCTTATAAAAGGAGGAAAACCTCTCATTTCGTTGTAGTTACTTAGTTTGTTGTTGTTTTAAGAGTTTGTTTAGAAAACTGCTCTTGTTGACTGTAGCGATTTCGCGGATTAGCTTTCTTTAGCTGTTTTGAATTAAGTTCTCTTGAACGTTTGAGTAGTCAAAAGATACCTTCTGTGAGATATTATAATACTGCACGAATATCTGAGGAGATTTAAGCATTTTTGTTGTGATAATAATAAATTTTGTTGATTTTTCATCGGTCTTGTCCATTCATTTCGTAGGGAACCCGTACGCACGCAACAATTTTTGGTGTCAGAAGTGGGATCTTGAATGCCAATTTGAAGAGCGATGGAAGAACAATTCAGGCAAAGGATGACTGCATTTGCTGGGGGCATTCAACTCTGTTAAGGAAGAAATGAAATTGGGCCAGGAATCCGTTAAGGAAGAAATGAAATTGGGCCAGGAATCCGTTAAGGAAGAAATGAAATTGGGCCAGGAATCTGTTAAGGAAGAAATGAAAGCCTTTCAAGCTAGTCAAGAAACGATTGAAGCAGGTCAAGAAGAAATGAAAAGGGAAATTACTTCATAGTAGAAAGCAAATATGAGGCTATGGAAAACAGAGTGGACATGGTTGAAAATAGAGTTGGAGAAATTGAAGAAAAGGTTTCTGCTGTCCAACAACAAATCGAACAACAGATTGATGAAAGAGTCTCTGCAGTTGCCAAAGAACTGGATACTTTAAAGAAATTCGTAGCGACGGCAGGGAGCAATTCGGACGGTTTTACATTTTACCAATGCCTGCTCGTCCCTCTCTGAAACTACATATGATGGGAAGACCTCCTGGCAAGTGTATAGGACACAATTTTCTATCGTTACGGATGCGAATGGATGGGATTCCCAAACTAAGGCCTGTCATCTCGCCGCTTCTTTGAGAGCAGACGCAGCGGATATTTTGCAAACGCTTCCATGAAACCAAAGACTTGACTTCAAAGCTCTATCCGGCGCACTGGAGCTGCTCTTTGGCAAGAAATGTTTAAAAGACTACAGCAGGCTTCAATTAAAATTTCGTCAACAGAAGCCCGCCGAATCACTCCAGGAGCTCGCCACGGATGTTGAAAGGCTGTCCCATCTCGCCTTTTCGGAATGCCCAACAGAAACAAGGGAAATCTTGTCCCTGCAGTACTTTATCGATGGCATCCGAGATAGCAAAATACAGAAAGCTCTACGAATGGTGGATGTTAAAGACATAAAAAGCGCTCTGTTGTACCCCGTAAAATTCGAGGCAGCTCAGCAAGCAACTGATAGAGGTCGCTACCCAGTCAGAGCTGTGCGAGTCCATGAGCCAGTGGACCAATTGATGGCTCGTTTAGATGATTTATCCAGACAAGTCGACGATTTGATACGGTGTAGGAGCGAGAACAAAGTGGCTCTAAGGTGTTGGAGATGTGGTAGTGAAGGTCACCTACGACGAAACTGCAGAACATCCCGAGGTACGGAAAATAAAACAGATGGTTTTACCAGACAAGTAGTGGCTTGAGACAGAACAGAAGTGAAAAGAAACCAGTTCTAAAGTGCTGGAACTGCGGTGTGGAAGGCCACGTGCGAAGGAACTGCAGAACTCCCCAGAGAACGGAAAATAGGACAGACGAGTTGAACAGACAATTAAATGCCATCGGACGAAAAAGGAGTGACAAGAAACCAAAATGCTGGAACTGTGGAACTGAAGGCCACGTACGAAGGAACTGCAGAACACCCCGAAGCACGGAAATTGAGACCATTTCCCAGCAACGACGGAGGAAACAAATGAATGACCATATCGAGGAACGGAGGAACGGAGGTTGCCAGAGAATGAAAAACCTTGTTTTAAAGCGCTCAAGATTTCTACAGTGAGTGGCAACAGTAACGAACTGCCCATCAATCGGTACATCGATGAAGTTCCTTGCAATATGATCATTGACACAGGAGCTAATGTTACCATCATTCGGAGAGATTTAGCTCAACAGTTTAAAGATAAACTTATTTGGACGTCATCCTGTGTTACCCTTCAGACTGCATCTGGTGATAAGATCGACATATCTGGGAAGATAAACGTGAACATCGTGTGTGGAAGTGCTGCTTACTATCACACGGCATATGTGGCGGATATTACAGATCCATGCATACTCGGACTGGACTTTTTAAGGAAATACAATTTTTCCTTAGACTTCAAAACAACAAACTGCTTTCAGCATCTGATGACATGACTATCCATCCTCAGAAGGGATCCTCACCTGGAAATGTCGACGCCTTGTCTGAAAGACCCAGCTCAGAAAGCTGCCGAAATCATACTAGGGTCGAAAAGAAACACCAGACTACCAGTTATTCTCCATCTCAAATGATCTTCGGTCGAGACCTTTGTTAGCCTTGTGACCGCCTGTTTGGTCGCCCTACGGATGCGCCTTCATCGCCTGAAGAACACATCCAAGATGTCCAGGCCCTTTTTGAAGAGATGCACCGTTCCTCACGAAAGCGAGTCAATTTGGCGACGGAGAAAGTGAAGTCCAGATACAACACGAAAGCTACTAGACATAGATCCAAGAAAGGAGACAAGGTGTGGTTGTGGAATCCGACTCGACGGAAAGGACTTTGTCCGAAATTACAGTCATCTTGGGATGGCCCGTACACAGTGCTAAACAGCCTGAATGACGTCGTGGTTCGGATTCGTAAGTCTTCGAACTCTAAACCTAAAGTCGCTCATTACGACAGGTTAGCTAATTACTATGGCCATAGTACGTAGTGTAAATAATTGTAAATAGTGTAAGACCGTGGTCCTTTTTGTTTCTAAATGTGTAGTTGATTTGATTTTTATATTTTGTATTTGATTTGTATTTAGCATTTGATTTGTTTAAAGTTAGCTATTGCATTTATTGTTGTTTATTATTGTAATGTAATGCTTATTATTGCATTTATGCCACAGTTGTAAGTTTGGCTTCCTGTCCGGGGATTGTACTGCCCGGGACGTGCAGTCCTTGGGAAGGGGGCAGTATTACGAATTTGGCATTTAAATAATTAAGGTTAATTGAATTGTAAATTAAGTGGTTTTATTTCCCGCGCAGTGCAGCGCGTGACGAATATTAAAAGAAAGCTAAGCCGGAAAATTGAATATACAAGAGCGCGTGCATTTAACATTTAATAAATAAATATCTCTTTTTGATTTCGAGAAAGTACTAGAAAGTTCTCGCGCGCGATTTAAAAATCTTATAAAAGGAGGAAAACCTTTCATTTCGTTGTAGTTACTTAGTTTGTTGTTGTTTTAAGAGTTTGTTAAAAAAACTACTCTTGTTAACTGTAGCGAATTCGCGGATTAGCTTTCTTTAGTTGTTTTGAATTAAGTTCTCTTGAACGTTTGAGTAGTCAAAAGATAGATACCTTCTGTGAGATATTATAATACTGCACGAACATTTGAGGAGATTTAAGCATTTTTGTTGTGATAATAATAAATTTTGTTGATTTTTAATCGGTCTTGTGCATTCATTTCGTAACGAACCCGTACGCACGCAACAATACTTTTCTTAATAAAAGAATAATATTGATTTTAATAAATAAACATGTAAGAGACATTAAATACTTTAGTGATAATAAGAAAATTTTTTAAAGCACAATTTCCGTCAGTGTTTGTTTGATTTTAATTACATGCAGTTATGAAAATGTAAAGAGATTATAGTTTCATAGATAATATGGTAATGGTAGTACATAACAGTGATTACGAAAAATGTATAGACATATCTGCAATGAACAAAAGCTTTTGGAATTAGAATTTACACTTGTATGAAAATCTTCATGTGGAAGATATAATTATTGCGCGGAAGATTTATTCGGAAGATTCATTTAACATAAAATTTTCTTTTTTATCCCCGCATACTTTTAAGACCTATTAGTATGCGTAAGTTATGAATATTTTGGATAAGCTCCCTTATCATTACGTGTACGTTTTACCAATGAATAAAATATTAAATTTTAGGATGTTCTTGACAGAACATTACTTCTGCCTGAAGCTATTCCTCACTATAAGCATAAAATAATTTAGGTAAAACCCTGCATAAATATTCTCGTTATATCATCAGTTATAATCTCTTAAGAAATCGCTGTTTTTTCTCTCGGGGAAATATACTCAACTGATTGCAAAATCCATAAATTTCTTTTCAGATTAATAAAATATTATGTACTTTATTAGAATATAATAGGCTAGTACATATTTCTAACTGACATAAGGGGAAATACAAATCTAGTTTCGCTATACGAAGTTTACAGATTTGAAGTATTTTTTTTATTAAATGAATAATAGATAATTTATTAGCCCAAAGGACGTTAGCCCAGAAGGGCTATTAATTTCGTTTTGGCATTTTGCATTGAAAGCTTTAAATATCGGTTCACTTTTCAAATTTTTGCCGCCAAGTATTATCGCCCTGCGTAATATTTAAAAAAATTAAATAATGAAGAATCTCCATAAATGTATATGTGTTTCTCGCATTGTGATAAAACAATGATACCTAGAGCCATCAAATTTTGAATAACGTAATCTTCTACCGAATATGGGCATCTGGAAACCCTGATTTGGAATTTGTTTTATTATCGATCTTATAATTTGTAACACTTCAACGAATTTTTGATTCACAAACTCAACGATTTCAATGCGAGCAATGGCAGCACTGCACGGAAAAAAATCATTTTTACCTTCAGCGAGCGAGTCTGTGAATCGGAAATTCTAAGGGTGTGTTCATTTTAAAATTATTTTGCGATGTTGCTGTTGAATTGAATTTTATAGTTCAAGTGCGAAGAACATGATATTCAATAAATTGTAGAGACATTAGGTATTTTTTGGGAAGCAGACGAGATGAAAAATTAGCAAGGGCCTTCGCCGGGAATCGAACCAATGACCTCTGGAATACCGGCCTAGGGTGCAGAACCACTACACCACGAGGGCATGCGAAGAAGGCGGGAGAAATACCTTATAACAAAAAAGGTTGTAAGGATTATGTTAATTTTATTAACAGTTAAATTTTAATTTAAAGTTCCGTTCCTGTCAAATTCTTAACTTCAACTTACTACTTCAGGCCAGAACGTAGTTTTAGAATCACGTCTGAATACATAATGAGGAAGAGCAGTATTTTAACCGCGAAGTTCTACTTGCTGAGTTAGAAAGAATCAGAGTTTCTGATTTGCGCGCGTCTGCCTTTTGGCTACTCTGTCTCAAAGCTGTTACTACGCTCGGCCGTACTCAAGCCCTTGATAAGCTTCGTAGTCAAAGAGAGTTAAGAGAGCCAACTCGAATAGAATCTTGATAGCTTCGGCTATATCTCTTTAGTTAATCTTACTTTTAGTTTATTTCTTAGTCTCTTAAGTTCAAGCCCAAGTGTTGGCTTTTATTGTACACTCCAAGACGGAGCTTTGTTAAATCTTATTGGAATAATAAAGGGTTAGTTACCCTTCCATCTTGTTGTTTCTTGTCACACGAACTTAAGCGATTATTCGCTAACTAGTTCTTAAGATTCGTCACTTTCTACAGTAACTGAGATTTACACTAGTGAGAATCTCACATTTGGCGCCCGAAAAGTTTTTCAACGGACTATGTCATTAGAATCCGGGAAGTTTACTTTGAACCCTCCGACCTTTCAGGTCCCTCAGACATCCACGAATCCAGTAGAAGGGTTTGGATTCCTCGTGGAAACGTTGCGTGCATCTGTGAAATCAACAGCAACATTTGATGGCAAGGACTCAATTCTGACGTTTTTGTAGCAATTAGACCTACATTTGACCTTACACCCTGTGAATCAGCTGCAAAAGATGATCATCGCTACTACAGCCTTAAAAGGTCAAGCCCTCAGCTGGTATAAGAGCATAGGAAATTTCTTGTTGGGGAACCCAGGATCTGAATCATATAACTGGGAAAGTTTCAAGTCGGCATTAGTGAAAGCATTTCCAGTCGTTAAAGATCGTGCGAAGCTTGAATCAGAATTGTTTAGTAAATATCAAATGGATTTCGACAAATTGGCGGAATTTATTTAACGAAAAATACAAATTTTTAATTTATTATACGGGAAAAGGCCCGATAATAAACTTATTGAAGTAATTCTACCGCGTCTTCTACCGTTAGGGCAAGATTTCCTCGAAGTGCGTAATCCGCAAACATTAGAGGTTCTATTTTCGCTTGCAGTGAAATTCCAAAGTAGAAGAAACTCGGAGAAAGAGCGTGCAAGTCAGTTGGGCCAGTACTCAAGATTTACTCCTCAAAGAAAACCGCAAGTTCAGTACAACACGTATCGGCGGACGGGTAAAAGTGAAAATTTCGATAACAAAAGTGCAAATAAAGCAAAGGAGGCGGCAAGTAACCAGAATTTAACCGCAAAGCGGTGATCGAGAAGGGGCAACGGTCACCGAGTGGGAAGGAAGACCCCTCAGAAATGTATTTAAATACAGTTGTGGTACAAAATCTAGCTATGCCACAGATACAGATTCTGGTAAATAATGTACCAACCATTGCACTCCTAGAACACAAGGGCACAATGTTCATTCCTCTCAGAAGATTTTTTTAGAAAGCATTTTCGTCGTTACAGACTGTTTAAAGTCATGGGACAAAAAGTAATTGCCGCCCAAAGCAAAGAGTGCGTATGTTTGGGAAAAACCGCACTCCACGTACAAATCAAAAATGAAGTTGTAGGGTTTATATTTATTTTAACTAACATTTATTTTAAGCTACCTTTCCTGTCAAGCCTTTACTTTCCCATAGAATTGCCAATGCCAGAGTATGTAAATCGTAGTAGAACGCTCAGAGTATTCAAATTTTAGCAGAAGTCAATTGAGTTTAAATAGAAGGGAAACGAGATTGTAAGTGTGCTTCTTGAATCGCGAGCGTGAAGGTTGCTAGGTAGAAATTTTAAGAACCGCGCGTTTCAGCCTGTGTGCCTATTTCGGCAGTTCGTTGAATCTTTCAACTTCTTAATCAGTAAGTTTGCTGAATCTCAGCTGTATCTTAGAACGCGGTTAAGTTAGTTACGATTATAGAGCCTCGTAGATAGTGATTTCGTCATTTATTCATCTTGTCATTTATTTTTAGTTGTACTTTTCTATTTTGTTTAA
Organism: Stegodyphus dumicola; assembly: GCF_044657685.1. Classification (NCBI taxonomy): domain Eukaryota; kingdom Metazoa; phylum Arthropoda; class Arachnida; order Araneae; family Eresidae; genus Stegodyphus; species Stegodyphus dumicola. The sequence continues at coordinate 183,968,802 of NC_140768.1, forward strand.
CCGCCGGGTCGGCGTAGTTTGTGAGCGTCAAGTGAACGCAACTGTGATTTCTAAAGTGAAATAAAAAGGGATTTAAACCCTTCTTACGAGTTTGTGTAACTTACAGTTCATAGCAGTCACTACTACTGTTGCTGACAAGTTGGGGCCACACAACATCATAAAGTGTCAAAAGTTAATTTTCTAGTCGTGAAAAATTTACTCACGTCCGTCATATTTGGGGTCGATTTTTTATGCGCATCAGGCGCAAATCTTACTTTCAGAATTCTACGTTTCAGGTGCACATGGAGCCTGTAGAAGAAGATGAAGTTTCCATGTCGGAATTGCGCTTAGACCATCTAAAGCTTGAAGAGAAAGAGAAGATTGAAGGACTGGTAAGAAAATTTAATTCTTTGTTTAACGACAAACCTGGTTTATGTCAGGTAGTTAATCATTCCATAGCTACTGGTAACGCCCCTCCAGTCCGATCGAAGCTCTATAGGTATGATAAAGCGAAAGAAGCAATTATTGAAAAGCATATTGAAAAAAATGCTAGAAAACAAAATATTCGTGCCAAGCACGATTTCGTACGTAAGTCCGGTGGTCCTTTGTACACTCTTGACCATAAATTAAGGATAATGTCAACTCCGGCAAATAAAGGTTTAAGAACAAAACAAACGTGATTTATTCATAACGCTCATTTATTAAACAAGTGATTAAGAACAAAAAAGATATATATATATATATAATACCATTCATAAGAACTACGATTTTTGTTCCTGAGAGCAATTAGAAAAATATCTCCCTAACAAAAACTTAACATTACATGGTTGATATGATGGTTAATACATTGTATGTCACCCAGACGATGGCATACAGTCCTTACAATGCCTAGGCATGCTGAATGTCAAATTACAGAACTGATTTTGGGGAAGATTATTTCACGCATCAAACAATGTTCTCCGAAGTTCAGGCACACATGTAGGAGATGCTTGATGGGCCGTAATTTGTCGGCCAAGCATATCCCATACATGCTCAATCGAATTCAAGTCAGGTGAGAATGATGGCCTTTTTATACAGGTGACATCCTCAGATTGAAGGCATTCTTTTACAATGTTTGCATGGTGGGGATGGGCGTTGTCATACATAGACACACATTCTGCGCCCATGGCTCCACAAAATAAACGTACATGTTGTTCTAGAATGATGTCAAGATAAATTTGGTCTGTCATGGTTCCGATCAGAACATGCAAGTCTGTTCTGGAGCCTAGAATAATTCCACTCCACACAAGCAATCATGCACCACCGTAACGGTGTCGTTCAGTGACGTTGTCTTGGTGGTAGCGGGTACCTGGATTTCTCCAAATGAAAGTCCTACATGAATCAGACTGCAAGCTAAACCTGGACTTATCGGAAAACATGACATAAGCCTACTGTAATGATGTCCACATTGCATGTTCTTTACACCAGGCCAACCGCTAGAGACAGTGAGCTGCCGTGAGCGGAACAGGGCTGCGAGCATATAGACCAATCTGTCCCAAACGTCTGCATACGGTTTGCCTTCAAATTTTCGTACCCATGTCTGAAGATAGCTGACGAGACAGGTCTGATGCTGTGTTCCATCTGCCAAATTCCGGTCGTCATTCGTCGTTGTAAATTGAGGCGACCTGTACTGTAATGTCTACTGACATTTCCATCACTCTATAATCGTTGCCAAAGCCTAGAGTTGAAACTTTGGGCTATTCCAAGTCCCTCGGATACTTCCATCTGAGCACGCCCACATTCCAAACGGTTGATAATTCTACCAGGTAAAAACACCATCCACATGTGTTCTCTATGTCATAACTATTCGGTTGTGGCATTGAACGGCTTACAGAACGTTTGTGAACAATTTTACTTCTTTGCTACCATTCCTTATATACACTTCTCTTAACTCTCGTCATTGTGACGTACTATCGGCATCATCTGATGGATTCTTGTAATTTGCATATTATTTTTGAAGATGTGTGCGATAATTCTAAAGGTGAAATTTTTACTTTAGAGTTCGATTTCCGTGTGATTCTGAATTATCCTTAATTTATGGGACATGAGTGTAAAAAAAAAAGAACGAACTACCGCCTGAACACCCGGACGCGTATAGATTTGCAGTTGATTATCGTAAGTTGAACAGTATAACAAAATATTCCACGTACCCCCTACAAATAACTGACGAAATAATTAGAAAAATTCGTTCGACGAAGTTTATGACAACCCTAGATTTGATTTCAGGTTACTTCCAAATCGCCGTTAAGCCGGAGGATGTCCAAAAGATCGCGTTTATTACAAAATCAGGCGTCTATGCCTTCTTAAGAATGCCCTTTGGTTTAATTCCCTTCTTAAGAATGCCAGGAGCGCCAGCTACGTTTCGAAAAGCTATGGACATAGTCTTGAAGCCAATTTTAGGTAAAAGTACAATTATTTATTTTGACGATATCATAGTTACCAACGAAACATCAGAGGAACATTTGAAACATTTGGAAGAAGTTTTTGCCATACTTAACGAGTTCTCCGAAGTTCAGGGTTTCAAAATAAACGCAAAAAAATTAAAGTTCGCGGCGAACGAATTGCGATACCTTGGATACAAAATTTCTAATAAGGGCATAGAGACTGATGATTCTAAAATAAAGTCAATTAAATTGTCTTCATTTCTGGGCTTATGTTGATATTATAGAATGTTTTTAAAGGATTTTGCGAAAAGAGTTGAGCCTCTTATAGTGCTAAAAAGAAAGAAAAGTAGATTTTCTTGGACAGCTGAAGCGAACACCGCTTTTGAACAACTAAAAAATGCCCTAATCAATGCCCCAGTCCTTAAATTCCCAGAAGGCGAACAAGGTCTAGAGATTTCAGCGGATGCATCCGATTATGCAGTTGGAGCGGTGCTCTCCCAAAATGGGCAACCTATAGCTTTTTTTTTTTTTTTTAAACCTTTAATGCTACCCAGAGGAACTATTCAGCTACTGAGCGAGAAACGCTCGCTGTCTTATTAGCAGTTCAGAAATTTTGTGTCTACTTCGGAAGTTCTCCGATAACGGTCTACTCAGATCATGCGGCAGTGGGTCGCTTGTATTCAGGAAAAAAATTATCGCCTCGCTTGATACGGTGGACTTTAAAATTACAGGAATTCAATCTAATCATAAAACACACACTGGGAAAAGAAAGCGTAGTCGATGCCCTTTCACGAATAAAAAATTGATGAAGAGGGAAACACAATCAAGGGTGGTCTCACCTCAAGAGTTATTGAGTCTCGTGATACGATAATGGAAGAATTAAAAAAGGACCCAGAATTTAAAGATACTTACACATACCTGGGAGACCCTGAAAAGTTTGAGCATATGGATTTAACGGCTATTCGCAATAGGGCACAGCATTGCGAAATAATCCACAAATTGTTATTTTATACAAAGGTAACAAATGAAAATCAAGAATACAGACCAGTGATCCCAGCGAGTCTACGTTTAAGTATCTTAGAGGAGCTGCACGATCTACCATCTGCTGGACATTTCGGAATACGAAAAACACTAAAGAGGGTACGTGAAGCGGTTTATTTTCCGCAAAAAACATAAAGACCACTTTTCAAACGAAATAGCATAGATTTGCTTGGACCCTACCCTAGGACTAAATGAATAAAAATAGATATCTATTAACAATCGTTGACCATTTTTCAAAATTGGGTAGAAATAGTCCCTCTTAAACGAGCTTCAGCTAAAATAGTCGCAGATTCGTTCTTAAGTAAATATATTTTAAAATACGGGGCCCCACTAAAAGTAATATCAGATAACGGAAAACAGTTTGTTAGCAGTATATTTAAAAATTTGTGCACAGGACTTGGCATACGCCATCTAAAAATGGTACCATATAGACCACAGTCGAATATAGCGGAACGCGTAAATAAGAATATTGTAAAAATTATCAGGGGATATGTGAAAAAGTTTTATGACCGCTGGGACAGCTATGTCAATGAGTTAGGTTTTGCCTTGAGAACCACAAAGCATGATACTATGCAGAGAACCCCCGCGGAGTTATTTTTAGGAAGAAAAATCATAACGCCTTTGGATAAGCTGTTCTTTGTACAACAGAGAGAAGAAGAATTCAAGTTAAAAGACATTCAGAAAATTATCGACGAAGCAATTAAAAGCTCTGATATAGCAAGACAAAAGCAAAAAGTCTATTATGATAGAAATAGAAGGGAAATGGAATATAAAGTGGGACAGAAAGTTCTTAAGTTGAAATACTCGTTATCATCTGCACCCGAAAACAGAGTTGCGAAGTTTGAGCCCAGGTTTGAAGGGCCGTACATGGTCGAAAGAATAAGAGAAGCCCCGTTTCATTTAAAGGCCGAAAATGGCCAACAACTGGCTGCAAATATTGATCAAATCAAACCATACTACAGACGTAACGATTTTAAAGTTTTTTACAGGATTTATTACAGGATCCTGCATGGAGGTAAGAAGTAAGATGGAGTAGCCCTAAACAGGTTTCTCCCTTACCCTGCTCTGAAGTACCGGCGATCTCTACGTGATGACCAAAACGTTGGGTCATTTACCATTAAGTTCAATGGGTTTTGACGCGATCGGATGTAAATATTTTGTAATTACGTCGTAAATATACATATAAATGTATATATTTTCTTTTTTCAGAGTCCTAAGTATATGAAAACAACATATTTTTAAACAACATTTCATTCTGAATTTAATTAAATGCTATACTTTTCGCAGAACAGTTTTCTCAGAATGGTTTAATTTGAATGAAATATTTTCACAAGTTTTCGATAATTACATTAGAAAAAAAAAATTTAAGGTAATTCGATTTTATTCGGTTAAGGTACAAAAATTAAGATCAAAGTTTATTGTATTATTAATATTAAAATTATACATTATTTCTTTTCTATTTATAGAGCTTCTTCCTAAAATACTTTCTTAAATATGACATGATTTTTTGGCTTCTGAGGCATCTCTTAAATCGAAAAATATAAGTCAATTTATAATTACTGCACTATTCGGTTCATTTTAAATTAGAGAATTATTAGAAATTAGCGAAATACTTTAAATAGTACTTTTAACTTTCTCTGAACATTTCTGAAAGGGAATAAAATAAGGATTTTTTTAAAGTATTATTTAAAACTTGTAACTGAGTTATTATAAAATGTAAGAGTAATAATTCTTTTAATTATACTTATCAGATTTTTTTTACCATTAATTTCAACAATACATATTCCAAAACTCTTTATTACTTTCTTAAGTGCGCATCTCATAGCATTTGCTTTACAATGCGTTTGAACAGATTGCTTTCCAATACGAACAATTCTGTCTTAAATAGTTTTATAACGTATTTGTCAACAGGATTTCAATTTGTGTTAACAATTCAATATTAAGGTTATTATACATTTAGATAACATTTATAATCATTATAAATTAGATACATTTAATAATTAGATTTCTTCAGAGTTGTTTATAAATGAAAAAATTCTTCATTTCAAATACATTTATAAATAATTTAATGAATATTTATGTATTTTGTTAAAGACAGATACATGCTGTTTGCAAGCACATGCATAAATACCCATACATATTTCATATTTTTCATTTCCGGCATGTGCAAATCTTTAATTTCTGTGCATTCACTATATTTTATTTTTAATTAACCCAAATAAGTAATACGTGCAAGCCCAAAGAGATTATTTTTCAGATATATAAAATTAAAATGATGTGTTTAAAATGAGCAACAGTAAAGCCTCTCCTCTAAAAAAATGTTACAATAATATATGGATGTGAAAAAAATTTATTTTATTCAAAACATTTTGGCGTTTGGAACATAAAATAAAAGTAGCGAAGACTCTATCAAGGGCATCGAGAGACGTATACAATTTTAAAGGTGCCGTAAGGTATTTTTCATTCTTTAAGCATAACATTTTTTGTTAAAATTTATATTTTTGTAGTTCAACAGCTTAGAATTTTTTAAAACAAATTCATAATCAAAATCGCTGTTGTTAGTTATCTAAAAATAACCAAGATGTGATTTTTGCGTAAATGTCACTAAACTATACAAATTGCTATTATCTATCACACTATGAATGTTTCTTTCATGTGAAAGTGTCCCCTTTTCGATTTTTATGGAACTGTCGTGTGTCGAAATACTATCAGAACACTGTCAAGCGAGCTTCTGAATGTAAACAAAGAACACCCCATCTGGTGACCGAAGCTTCGAAGCAGTGCTTCACTTCTAGTGCCGGTTGGCCACTCCTTCCTTTCTTACCTCCATGGGATCCTGGAAGGGAGGAGAGAAGCCAACCAGCTGAAGAGCACAGCTGGAGTCCCCCAACACAAAAAAGGAAGCAGAGCCAGCAGAATTCGACCAGGGGAATCCATTCCAGTAATGCTACACGCGCTCGAAAAAGGAGGAAGTTAGCACCGACAGATCAACGAGCCAGAGCCGAGGATTCTGCGAAAACTCCAGTACCACCGACCAGGAGAGCGAAACCTGCTGACAAGGTTCCAGTAAAGGATAGATTTCAACGACGGGTGGAAAGTATACGTAAACCACAGTTTCCAGCAGCAACAACTACGAGAGAGGCCCAAGGAGGTTCAGGATGGAGAACGAAATGCCAGAAACGACCTGTGGAGACAACCATGCCTGACCAAGAAGTTAGAAGGGCCAAGAGCAAATTTAAAAGGAGAAGACCCTGAAGGACGGATATCCCCACCGGAGCTAAAAAGGAAATTTGCATTCCAGAACCCGCAACCCTCCCGCAAGAGTCCCAAATTCCTAGACAAGGGGCAGAAAAAGGAAAAGGTCGGAAGCGAACGGCGCGGAACATCAAAGTTTGAGAAGAAGGTTGGAGGTCATCAGGTTCCCGATGATTGAGCAATTCCTGCCACATCAGAATGCAGGAATACAGAAAAAGATAAGTGAAAATTTCTTTGCTTATTTTTCTTAAAGATGTTTAGAAAAGTTAAATCGCAGATAGCGAAAGCCTTGATTGTAAATGTCCGTAGTCATAGATTTTTATGTTAGCAATTTGACGAGAAGCTTCTAGCGTTAAATACTTTTGTTAAGAACTTGCAAGTTGCGAGAAGTAAATTGTGAATAAGTTTAGTCGGAAGACTCTCAGAATACTAAAATCTGTTAACGTAAAGTTAAGATTTCGTGTAAGTATGGTAAAATTGTAATTAAGCAACTATGACTTTATTGATGTAAAGTGAATTCAAAAGTGATGTGTAAATATTTAAATGTTCCTGTTCATGTAGAAATGTTTAATCTTTGTGTTGAAATATCGTAAAGTTAAAATTGTACAAAAGATAAACTTTGGCCTCGGTGTATTTGAATTGTGGAAGAATTGAATGTTAGTATATATGTGTGTTTAATGTTAGGCTCTCCAGTTAACACTTTTAAAAGTTAATATAAGCTTTCGCTTACTACATTAAGAAAGAGTTTTCGTGTAAGGAGTCTTGTAGGGTCTTGAGTGTCTATTTTAACAAAGATGTTGTGTAGCGGTAGTTTTGTTCGCGGTAACCCAACATAAAAGACTCGAAGTACATTTCAGTACATTTGCTGGAGAGCATGGGGGAAATAATACTGTAGTATGAATGAAAGTGCATGAGGTCCAAATGAGGAAATAAAAGCGTAATTTCAGGCTTTATAGAAAAGCTTTGTAAAATTCCTTACTAATGACATTTCCTTCCAAATATGAAAAAATCAAGACCTGACTTAGCTGAATAAAGTGTCCATTCAAGAAGATATCCAGAACAGAGGAATTGTTGTAAAATTTTACTTTTCCTAGCTTTAGTCTAGCTTTTAGAATTGTTGTAAAGTTGGCCCTAAAATCAGAACTTTAAAGGGATTTAGTTAATTCAAAAGTTTGAAGTGTGTAGTTAACGTAAAACGTTTTTCAGACTTTAAAGTCTTAAACAAGGTGGTTTCGAGACCTTATTTTTCGAGTATTTAAAGTCTGGTCGGAAACTATGTAAGGATTATGTTAATTTTATTAACAGTTAAATTTTAAGTTAAAGTTCCTTTCCTGTCAAATTCTTAACTTCAACTTACTACTTCCGGCCAGAACGTAGTTTTAGAATCACGTCTGAATACATAATGAGGAAGAGCGGTATTTAACCGCGAAGTTCTTTGGTCTCAGCGAGAGAGAATCATAGTTTCTGATTTACGCTCGTCTGCCTTTTGGCCATTCTTCTCTCCCTCAAAGCTGTTATTACACTCGGCCGTACTCAGGCCCTTGATAGGTTCGCAGTTATCTGGTGTTTAAGGGGCCAACTGCATTAGAAACTTGATAGCTTCGGCTATATTTCTTTAGTTAATCTTAGTTTTAGTTTAATTCTTAGTCTCTTAAGTTCAAGCCCAAGTGTCGGCTTTTATTGTACACTCCAAGATGGAGTTTTGTTAAATCTTATCGGAATAATAAAGGGTTAGTTACCCTTCCACCTTGTTGTTTCTTGTCACACGAACTTAAGCGATTATTCGCTAACTAGTTCTTAAGATTCGTTACTTTCTACAGTAACTGAGACTTACACTAGTGAGAATTTACAAGGTTAAAAAATGGTCCCTTTGGGCGTAATGCAAAATATGAAAGCTTTCAGATTTATTTATTTATTTACTTATTTATATATATATATATTTTTTCAATAACGTAAATAATATTTTCATAAGGAAATCAAATTTTAGTATCTATCAAGAAATTGGTTCCAGCATAAAAATGCATAATAAGTGGAGCAAAATAAATAATTTGAGAATGTGCCAAACTTGCAGTCAGTTTCACACAACTGAAGCTTTTTCTACTTCAACTGAAAATTTTTCTACCTTAAGCATCTCTGTAGAATATCGCAAAAAATTTAAATCTAGCAATTATTAAATATTAAAGTATTTTTAAAGCCAAGTATAATTAGTAAAAGTCATAAATATCCAATATATTAAGCCAAGTATAATTAGTCCCACTCAGCAAAAATAACTGAATGTTCACAAACTGTCTTAATTCACTGTACTGCTAAGTTTCAAATGTAAATAAATATGGCTGGTATGGTAAAAAAAATTAAGCTTGGCCGCACTTAAACAACTATCAAATTGTTGATGATTCAACAACTATTGCGTGCAGGTTAATTAAAGGCATAAAAACCTTAACCGGAAGACAAAAGCAACATAATTCAATAATTTTTAAAGCAAAAAATGCACAATTTACCAACATATAAGAATTAAAAAAACTGAGCTCACTGAGCCGACTAACAGAGTGGGTATATATATATATATATATACTTTTGGTGCCGCCGATTGTAACTAAAATGTGAGGTGCCCAACTATATGTTATAGCATACCTATATACAAAATTTCAATGTTTTGAGGCTACTAATTTTTGAGTTATGCGAGATATACATCGTACGTACGTACAGACGCCACGAAAAAATCTCTTCTATAACGAATAACGCGCACTTTTAGTACAAAAAGTAGGACCGAAATTTACGGTTGCGCGTTATACGCCGGATATAAAAATGATAGATTACAAAATAAGGAAAAAAATTAGATTTTTACATGTACCAAAAGGCTGCTTATTTAAAAGAAATGACATACCATATGAAATTCAACATTTTTAGTGTCGGATAACATGAAGAGATCGTCATGTTCGTCTTCCGTTATATCTTCAGGCGTATCATCGAATTCTGCTTCATCTTCACCATCATTGTTATTTTGATCCATAAATAATATCTGTTCCATCTTTCACGAACATCAAACATCCTTTTGGCAGCACGATTTCCATTTTCTTTCGCAAAATTTGAATTTGAATTGGCTTTGCATTTGAAACCAGCACTGTATTCGTTTTTTTCCCCCACGGGAGCCATACTTACTGCTAAGAGAAAGTCTAGATCAACTGTATTTAAATTAAAGCAAATGCGATTTACTAAAAGTAGGACTACTAAAGCCTTCAATTTTCACTTCAAAAATAACGGCTTCAAAAGAAAGAGAAATCTCCTCATTTCACGAATTCATTCAAGTTGGAAGTACATTCTTACTCCAAATTATATCCCTCTTTTCTCAAAACTCTGCAGTAGCATTCAGCACTCAACAGTTTTGGACAGCTGCATTGAATACAATCCACCCTCTTTGCAGGAATATTTACTTCCTCAAGCATTTAATCCACGAACATATATTATTCCCCTTATCGCTTGTCAGTTCTTTATACCATTGTCCGAAAGACTATGACGAATCTTCGAATAAGTGAACTCCAAAGATAACAGCATTACATATGCATCTTTTAGGTGTCTTCGTGAAGAACTGGGTGCTTGTTACACGACAAATATACCTAAAAATTTAAAAACTGGTAACTTGAAATTATAAATGCGCGTTATACTAAGGTCTGCATTACAAGCCGGAAAATACGATAGTTATGCTTCCCAATGAATGACAGACAGATTAAATAAGAAAGAATAAAATTTTATGTTTTTCCGAGTGGCAAGAGACACGAATGAAAAGTCGAGCAACGCACTGAAGTGAAACAAAGCAAAATCGTGTTTAAAAATTTAACAGTCATTTTGGGCTAAAAATAGAGCTCGCGGGAGAGAGGAAAAAAAAAGATGCATAAATTTGAAAAATAAATTCAACCAATGGAGGTAGGTATCTTCCATAAATAAAAGGAATGGATGAAGTCAGTAGATGAAGACAATAGATTAATCTCGCTCAGTTATTTATTTAAATCATCCGACAAAAGTTCACTTTCAACTTAAATCGAGAGATAATATACAATTACTATTATCTGATTTTTAAATTAATTAATATTAACACATATTGTATTTAATTAAACTGACTTTTATTATCCAGCAAGTACCCAACTTACAATTTAAATTGGGCAATGTAATTTTAGGTAAGCTGGTTCTTTCATCTATGGGTAGATCTACAGATAAACATTCCGATTAATAATCAATAAAATGTTACATTGCCCAAATGATTAAATAAATCCTTTGTCTTTCTACTTTATTATTTTACAAAATTAATCAAAAAAATCTGAAATCTTTCAGATTTTATATTACGTCCCAAAGGGGCGTTCTCTGTGTTACTTTATTTATTAAGTATCCCATTCGTGGCACTTACGCCGCATAAAATTCGATTCAATGGCACACATTCAAGTCACAAAATACTTAAAAACAGCATACCTTTAGAATTTCCGATGTACAGTTTCGCGCGAAGATATAAATGTTTTTTCCGCACAGTGTTACTAGTGCTTGCTTTGATATCGTTGAGTAGATTAATCAAAAATTCACTAAAGTTTTACAAATTACTAAATAGATAATAAAACAAATTCCAAATTCGGGCTTCCAGTTGTCCATATTTGGGTGGAGGACTACATTATTCAAAATTTCATGTCTCTGGGTACACAGTGCGAGAAACATACATACATTCATGCAGATTCTTCATTATTTAATTTCTTTAAATAAATTTTAAATTTCAGCCCTTTTTAATACAATGATACATAAGAAACGCACTCATGATTTTACTGCTTGCAACGTTGAAAAACGTAAACACCTTGCATTGACGGTAACGCAAAAAGTGCATATTCTGAGAAAGATGGAAGCAGGTGCTACCCCTCGATTTATAGCAGAATGGTATGGAATTGCGACACGATTGTATATGATGTAATAATTTAATTAAATGTATCTAATACGCCTTATTATTTTGCACTTTTAGTCAGAATATTATGCTTTATCTTTTCTGTATTGAAATCCACAAAATCCTAAAATCCGCACAACCTTTGGTCCTCTAGTAAACGCATGTAATATGTGGATGTATGTGTTCATGTTTGCGTGTATATATGGTTATGCCCGTATGTATGTGCGTGAATGCGCACACACATATATGAACATAGACACATACACACGTAAATACATAAATAACATTCCGGAATCCGACCCGAGAGCAGAAGAGTTACCGGTAAATACTTTAGTAATTAATTCCTTTATCTTTGGAACGAAAGAGTTCATTATAAGGAGAGTCAATGCATTATCCAGTTTTTCGTTTAATTTTAAGGTATATTTAAATTTTTAGTCCAAAGGGGCTTTGTCCCTGAAGGACTATTGTTTTCGTTTAGCGATTTTGCGTTGGTTCACTATAAATGTCCGTTTCACTTTTCAAACTGTTGCCACCAAAAGTTAGAGTCCTGCATTATATTTGAAGAAATTAAATAATGAAAAATCTGCATAAATGTGTTGTTTTTCTCGCATTGTGATAAAACAACGGAACCTAGAGCCATCGAATTTTAAATGACGTAAACCTACTGCGAATATGGGCATGTAGAAGCAAATTTGAAATTTGGAATTTGTTTTATGATCGATTTCATATTTTGTAAAACTTTAACGAATTTTTGATTAACAAACTCAAGGATTTCAAAGCGAGCAATGGCAACGTTGTACAGAAAAGACATTTTTATCTCCAGCGTGCAAGGTTCTGTATCCGGAATTCTAAAGATATCCTCAATTTAAAACTATTCTGCGATATTGCTCTTGAACTAAACTTTATAGCTTAAGTACGAAGAACGTGATATGTAGTAAATAAAGGTAGCAGACAAAATATTAAAAAAACGCCCCTTTGGACATAATTTAAAATATGAAACCATTCAGATTTTTATATATTTTTTATAACAGTTATTTTAATTTAGTTAACCTTTCCTATCTTGCCTTGTTTCAACTTACGACTCCCTACCAGAATGAGTTTTTCGAATCGCGTTTAATGCACATGACTTAAAAGTATTATTTGTTGGAAGTTCAGCTAACTTTGAGAGAGAGAGAAGAATCCTGAGTAGCGCGCGTTTGCCCGTGACCTCCCTCTCGAAGGTCACGCCCTGCATCGTTTCGCTTCAACTTGCACCGTCGGACACTTAATTTACGTTTTGACCATAAGCAGTGTTATTCCCTGCAAACCCCAGGAAAGCGCTATTGTATTTCCCCTCAAATCGACTTTCTCATTCAAAGCGCGGTTCTAAGGGAACTCTGCTTTTGTTTTACCAAACATCTCTCAGGAGGAACTCATCCCAGAATAACAGGACCAAGTCTAATCACCTAGATGGCATGAAAGGATCACAAGTTAAAAAATTTGAAAGGAATCGGACGAGTGGTTAATTTTCTACAACATTTGTCAGGTGTTTTTTTTTTTTTTTTTTTTTTTTTTTTTTAGTCGTCGAAGCGATTACAGCATTAGTGATCTGCAAATTTGCATCCCCTCAACAGTGTGTGTGAATAATCCAACAGTGACAAACAGGTCATTTAGTTAATTAGTGTGTGCTATTTAATCACTAGTAGCAGAGTGTGCGATAGTTATTCAAGTACCAATTAATCAGCGGCAAATGTGTGCGATAATCATCAGTAGTGTGAATGGTAATTTTTAATAGTGTCAAGTTTCCTTTTTCAGTTAATGAAAAGGAAATCACCCTATATGCGGTCAGGTCGTAAATTTAGAACCCCTTTTTTCATGGGGGCTGAAAAGGAGGGGATAATCTTGCTCGTGGTCTTGAGAAAATGTGGGGGGTCGTTTAAACATCTAACTTCTCTACATTCAGTTTTTATACAGAGGAAAATACAAATTGAATTCTTCGAATGAATGCGATTTTGTACAATGAAAATGTATTATTGAACTATAAGCTGTAAGGCAAATAACATCTTTTTTTAGAGTAGAAAGACAGATATTTGTTACATCAATGAATTTGTAGTAAATGTTAAGTTTTTCATTTCGAATGCTATGTTACATGTATGCGAAGTAGCTGAGTATGTGAGAAAATAGTCTTAACCCAAATGTTCTTCAACCTTTTCACGTCTAAGGGCTGTTTTTCAATTACATTGTGGTCGCTGCTTTTTGGTTAATTTTCTAATGACATATAAACATTAAATTGTTTTTAATTTGAGACCTATGAATAAAATAACGCAAACTAGACTGCAGAAAAATTTTCAGAATGAAGTTAATACTGAAAAATACATTTATTCTATTATCTAATTTTATCCTACAATAAATCTTTTTTCAAAAGACTTTTTAAGTGTATAATTAGCAGTGCACTAGGTGGAAATAAGGATGACATTGTGTTTTAGGAAAGTGGCAAATCTAGTTACAGTGACAACCCAAGTGAAAATAACTATGATTTTAGCAACAGTGATGACGAATTTCTGGGATTCTAAGAAACGCTGATGTATTTGCTAATTTTTTAATGCAACAGTTCCGCTTTCGTTGTATAAAGTGTTTATTATTAAAATAGGTACTTAATCCTTTTCTGTCTAAGTATTTTTCCGAAGTTTTAACCTGATAAATCACTGCGCGTCTTACAAGCCAAGAAATTGAGGTATAGTATAAATCGCCATTTATTTCGTATCAGTGCCGACGATTTCGATGAAAAAAAGGGTACCTTTTTGAAAACGAACTTCTTAAAGAAGGAAAGCCTTTTTATGTACAGCATAATGTCTAAAAATACCGTCAAATTAAACAGTAATCTTGACTTTAATGCTTTTGTATGCATTTCTTGAATTGATTAATAAATGTAAATTTGTAATTTAAAAAAATGTATAATATTTTATTTAGTTACATGCTAGTTATCTGTGTTATTGCTTTTTCTGGTATAGACCCCACCCCTCCCAGAAAAAAGCGTTTTGCTCCTCGATAGCAAAAATTTCTCGATTTTCCATTACTTAACCAGTGGAATTTCCTAGTTTCCCCCCAATAAAATTACAACTCTGCGACAACAACTGAGTCAAATATTTGAAGCTATCTACACATAAATTGAATGTTTATTTAAAAATAAAATATATCCTAATTTTTATATCCCTTTTCTAGTTTATATGAAATTTCAAAATTTAACGATATCAGTTAATGAAATACTTGCAAGTAATATAATGGTTCTGCGAAATATATTCTTGATTCCAAAACCTTACTGCTAGGCATCAGCCCATCGCTCTTAGAATTCATTATTAATCCAAAGGGCCAATTTGCCCAGAAGGATTATTAATTTCATTTTGGCATTTTGCGTTGAAAACTATAAAAGGCGAATCACTTTTCAAATTGTTGCCACCAAATATTATCGCCCTGTATTATATTTAAAGAAATTAAATAATGAAGAGTCTACATGAATGTCTGTATGTTTCTTGCTTATGATAAAACGACGGTACCTAGAGCCATCAAAATTTGAATAACGTAATCTTCCATAGAATATTGCCATCTGAAGGCTCAAAGTTGTTTAATGAATTTTTGATTAACAAACTCAGCGATTTCAAAGCGAGCAACGTCAACACTGTACGGAAAAAAACATTTTTATCTCCAGCGCGCGATATATATTCCTGATATACTGATACTGAATGAGACCTAAAAACACTTTTCTTTTAAAATATATCTCCCCTTATGATCCCTGACACAGCCGTTTACTTTCCCCTTCCGTAATTAACACCAGTCTTTTGCTCTTGACCGCATTTTCAAAGCCATCAATGAAAAGTGTTTAATTTGTGCATAGTGTCTCTGCATTTTGCTTTTGCAAAGTGTGCATTACGTGTTTTTGTGCTTGTGAATCTCAATCTAATTGGATTACTAAAGTCACAGTCTGTGACTCACAGATGAAACGCATATAAAACCTGGCTGCCAAGGTAGGATACTTCTGAATTAACTTAATTGGTTTAACTCCTGAAATATTTATTGGTTTATAAATACGCATTAACAATACAGCGCTCAGTAATAGTGCTCTGTTAATCTCATTGGAATCTAGTGAACTAATTAAGCGTATTGCACTCATGTGTCAGCACTATCTTGGCACTAAAACTTATTAGTGTAGTTTTACTTGCATTCATAATTGCAACTAACTTTTATTTTATTTACCATAATTGTGTAAATTCCTTATTATAGCGCACTAGTATTTGATTGTAATTGTAGTATATAGTGCTTTTGCTTGTGTAACGCAGTATTTTCTATCAGCATATAAGTTAGTAACTTTATTATGTCAAAATTAATTTCTTATGTAGTTAAGTATTATGTAGCTAGTAATTTTATTATGTCAGAAATTTTATTATGTTAGTAATTTTATTATGTCAAAAGTGATTTATTTTACCTCCAATACGTGCTATTTCAGAAATAGCCTTGTTTTCTTGTGTTAATTCAGTAACAACATTGTATTCTTGTGTTAATTACAATTCAAGTAATATCTTATTCCACCAGTTTTTCTTCTACCTGCTAAGTGTTTTTATTATTTCAGCAAAAGTTTTATGCCTTTTTGCTAATTGCACTTCAAGCAATGAACTAATTAAGCGTATTGCACTCATGTGTCAGCACTATCTTGGCACTAAAATTTGTTAGTGTAGTTTTACTTGCATTCGTAATTGCAGTTAACTTTTATTTTATTTACCATAATTGTGTAAATTCCTTATTATAGCGCACTAGTATTTGATTGTAATTGTAGAAGTTTTACTCTTCTCTTGCAACTTTTACACCATATGCTAAGTTTTTGTACGTTTTTTGTTGACTGTATTACATTCACTTGTTTAAGTATTGTTTTTGTAACACGAGTACTTAGCACTGTTAACTCTTTCGCATCGAGAGAGGGCAAAATCTCAATTCCCCAAACATCGAAAACGCCCGTATCTAAGAATTTCTCCTGGAATGCTTTTCCTTCCCCCATGACAAGTTGAATACTACAGTGCTAACAATAGCCTTACTTAAGTAAAGCGAGAACTTCTTTCTTCGACGCTTTGACACTGCGTGAAGTTCCCCCTTGGGACGGGATTGCAACTTCGGGCATCAAAAGCGAAACATTGATATTAAACAAAGGAAAGGAAGGAACAAAGGAAACAAGGAAGCTACTTTTAGTAGCTTCAAAAGAATGATTGACATGTGATTTAACAACACCTGAAAGCAATGAGTAATGCAGTAACGTGATGGGGGAAAGCACTGGGTAGGAAATTATTCGGGCGTCCAGCCGATGTCTGAATGCTCGGGCGCTTGGGGCGACTTCGATGCGAAAGAGTTAATGTACTTAGTGGTGCGTATCTTTCATACTTTTGCGTATTCTACTTGTAGTTATCATTAGCATTAGAATTTATGTTTTTAACTTACACTTCTTAAAGACTTTACATTGCATTATACTTTATTCTCTGTGTAAGCACAACATTGTTTATCTTCTGCATACGAATCTTTTGGCATTCAGTACTAGTCTCTGATGGCAACCAGAGACGATTCACCCAATTTGCTGTATAAATTAGATCAGCCAGCAGTCATTAGCCAAGAGGCACAGACTTCAGAGGATTCTGTACAGACGCAAATTGTGAAGGTGAAATCCTTAATAGACAATTTTTTGAGACACATAGAAAAGCACCGAGGTAGACGTAAACTTACCTCAGCAGTAATTTCTGTCCTGGCAGATTACTTAGCTGATATAAGGATTGTTTTGAACGACCAAGAGGTCAGAATTGCAAAACATTTTGGTGAATTAAAGGCACTTAAGGATAAATTTCTAACTAGTGTTTCGTACTGCTCAGCTTCTGAAACTGTTCAGCGCATCTCCTCTGTTCAACAAGACACTGTTCTCAGAACAGAGGAAGAAATGAACCACGAACAGATAGTGGAAGAAGCTTTCCAGACGGTTGTTAACAAACGCGCCCGCAAAAAACAACAAGCTCCCGTTCAGATTCCTCTCTCGGAGCACGTACTACTAATTAAAGACAAAGACGATAAGAGGACTCCAGACAGCATTAAAGAGCTTTTAAAATCTGTTATCAATCCAATTAAGCTAGGTGTCCACGTAGTACAGGTAAGATCCACACGATCTCGTGAACTCTCGGTAAGATGCAGGGAGAAGGCACATCTAGCAAGTTTAAGAGGCACCATCACTGCGAATTCTCAATTAAGTAATCTGCAAGTTCGAGAGCCAAGAGTTCCAAGACGCTCCGCTATTGTGTTCGCTACTCCAGAAGACACAACTAAAGAAGATCTTACGACAGCGTTTCGTGAAGAACTCGGAGGCTTCTCAAACGAAGGTATACACCCAGCACGTTCCTTCATGAGTAAACTGGGTCTCACGAATTGGATCGTATAGTTTGATGTTCACATTAAAGATAAAGTCCTTTCACTCAGAAGTGTCTATCTTGGCCTAAGTTCCTGTGCTGTAAAGGAATATCATCGCATTACGCGTTGTTTCAAGTGTCAAGGCATTGGACACCTAGCCAGGTATTGTAGAGAAGAAGTAGTGTGCAGCATTTGTGGAGGCGCCCTCCGCCACACAGATTGCAGTGGTGATCTAACAATCTGTGTCAACTGTCAAAGGGCAAATGCTTCTCAGCAATTGAATTTAGATACAAAACACACAGCAAGTGACACGCAATGTCCCATCTACAAGCAACATGTGGAGCGTCTGATGCGTCGCACTCAGGCAAACAATTAACTTCTCTATTCGCTAACGAATTGCAAGGTATGATACTCGCCCAATGCAATCTGCAAAGGGCGCGAGCAGCCACATTAAATTTTGCTGATCTATTGCTAAGATTTAAGGCCACAGTCTCATTTATACAGGAGTTTTATACTAGTGGTGAATACATACCTGGTCTGCCAAGCACAGCTAAAATCTACTTGTCAACTTTAAAACTTGCAGGTGTGATTTATCATGGTCCATTGTCACCAGTTGTAATCCGACAAACCGGACATACAGTTACAATCCTTTTAGAACTACACACTTCCTCACTAGCCCTAACGAGCCTCTGTACGCCTCCCAGTGGTTCTATGGATGATCTTCTGCAGGAATTGAATCCTGATTTTCTTGCCAGATATCCTTTCACATTATAGCAGGGGATTTTAATGCCTCGAGTCCTCTTTGGGGAGCACAGGGAGAAAATGAGAGAGGCCGGAAAGTTCTAGACTTTATCTCGGAAAGTCGACTAGTTGGGATCAACTCTGAGGAGTCCCCTCCCACTTTCCGTACCACTAGGGCGGAGGGTTGGCCTGATCTGACTTTAGCTTCATCCCCACTAGCACATCTTATCAGCATTTGGAAAGTCAGTGATACGCCGACGTTCAGTGATCACAGGCTGATTTTCTTTGAAGCGCAATTGCCGGGCATATATTACACACAGTATCGCTTAAAGACGAAATATGGCGGACATTCTAAGTTCATGCAACAGTGCAGGCTGATTTTGCCCCAGTACCTCAAAGGATTAGACAACTGTACAACTGGTAACGATTTGGACAGGATTTACGCTAAATTAATACATGATCTAATGGCAGTTGCTCGGATGTCGTAGAAAATGAAGAGATTGAAAATATATGACTCTCTATCCTGGTGGAACGGCAAACTTACAGCGCAGAGGAGTAGAGTTAGGGCTTTACGTAGAAGAGCGCAGGCGGAAATAGACCCTGCTGCCAGGCAAAATAGAATGCAGCTTTACAGAATGGAACACGCCAGTTACAAAAAACTAATCATTAATAGCAAACTGGAAGCGTGGCAAAACCATTGCAGCAGAGTCATAGAGCATTATGGCAAGGTACAGAAAGTAGACTGTGCGAAAGTATTTCGTCCACTACAGTTAGCAGCTTCGCAACTTGGCACCACTAGAGAAGAAATTTTGGGCAACATACTTGAAGCTATCTTTCGCAATAACACACAGGAGACAGACTCAGCACGACGGGCGGACATCAGGGAACACTATGATAACTGTAATTGGACTACCACCGAAAGTGAGTCGAAGCTGCCAACGCCAAACGAATTGCACAGAATAGTCAAGGCGCTAGTTAATAACAAGGCACCGAGCCCAGACGGCCTTGACAACATCTTAATCAAGGTTGTGCATCAAGCATGCCCAAAGCTGTTGGTTAAATTATGCGGCACATGTTGGAGACTGAGTCATTTCCCAACAACTATGGAAATAGCCGAGATAGTTATCTTTCTGAAATGTCGGGAGGGGCCCCGATGATCCAATATCCTACAGGCCTGTCAATCTACTACCAGCCATTACTAAAGTAGTAATACTGAGCGACTCAATCATTTCTTTAGCAAAAGAAATATAATACACCAAGCTCAGTTTGGTTTTAAACAGGGTACTTCAACAGTGCATGCTCTGACCAGTCTGTTGGACACAATCAAGGATAACCGAAATAACGATCTGCACACAGTAGTCGTGTCGGTCGACATCCAAGGGGCATTCAATTCACTCTCGTGGCCAGATGTGATCGAATGTCTAGACCGAATTCAGTGCCCGATTGAAATTCTCAGGTTTCTTCGCTATTTGTCTGATCGGCAAATACAGATAACAATGCCAAAATGGCCAACTTCAACGACGACTGGTACGTGGCTGTCCCCAGGGTTCATGCCTGGACCCATTCTTATGGAACCTGGTTGCCAACACGATATTTGATCTTTATAATGGTGATGAGACTGTCAATGTCCAGGCATTTGCCGACGACTTTCTGCTTTTGGTCACTGGAAGACACAGACTGCAGAAGAATGTTCATCGAGCATTGAACCTCTTTCCACAATGGGCAGCCGATCACAAATTGGAAATTTCAGCGTCCAAAACTAACATTTTACTCATAGGGCGTATAGGTCCACTGAGGCGGAATCCAACTATAAGTTATTAGGTCATCCTGTCAGGACTGTTTCCCAGTTGAAATATCTAGGTGTCATCATAGACAACCGCCTCAACTGGATTCCACATTTGCATAATATACACCAGAAAGTAGTATCTCTTATCAATAACATGAGACGAACTACTGGGGCATTAGACCAGACATGTTGAAGATCTGGTATCGCAAATAACAGAGAGGGTGATTTTGTACGGGTCTTCAACATGGGGTATTCCTCTCAATGGAAACCTGAGGAGGAAACTCAATTCTATTCAGCGTCTCCAACTCCTCATGATTACTAAAGCTTATAGGACCGCCTCGACAGATTCATTGCAGGTGCTCGCTGGATTACCACCATTGGATTTTGTCGTGAATTCTCTTAATTCCGGCTAGGCACGAAATTTGTCTTTAAACGGATGGTTCCAAAACGGAGCTTGGCTCAGGTAGCGGCTTCTGCGTCATGCGAGGCAATACTATCTGCTACACTTGGTCACAGAGGCTGTCAGATTACAATAGTGTATTTGAGGCGCAACTTGTAGCAACTAAGGCAGCATTAGATTATCAGTATCAGTATCAGTAGCGGGCGCAGCCCGACCCGCCTAACCAAACAAGTTGGTCTTATAGTCATGACAGGCCATGCCCATTTCAACAAATGAAAAAATGAAACATAAAATATCTAAATGAGAATAATCATGTGTAAATAATAATTATAAACATAAAAGTGAAGAAAAGGAACAAATACAAACATTTAGACAAAAGCAGATACTAAAGACAAAAACAAAAAAGCGAATAACAAACACAAACAATGGTAACAACAAATTATTAAAATATACCAATTAGTGATGGCAATAAAATGCAAATATCATACACTGATTTCCACTTCCCGGCGCTCACCGTCAATAAATTTCGTCACAGATTTACATAATTGTGCGAAATCTTTATAGCATAAAAAGGGATTTTCAAAATCAATATTTTTATTGTTTCTTAAGCCATCAAAGTAGGGACAGGTATCTTAAACCTAGCGAAGTATCCCGGGAAACGCCCATGTCCGGTCAGAAACTGGTTAACTTCAAAATCATTAAAGATATTTTTTTTCCTAATCAGTTCTAAATGTTTCAAATAGCGACTTTTCCTTTTATAAGAATTCGATTGTAACTGCCATTGCTTAAAATAAAATGAATAAATAACTTTAGTTGCTATTTATTTTTAACCCTGAACATAAGGCGTCCCCGAAATACTTCCTATAGCAGCCTCTTTTGCGAGCACATTCGCTCTCTCATTACCATATATTCCGATATTGGCTTTAACCGAACCAAACTTAATATTAAAGGATAAGGATAGCATTAGATTATATTAAGCAAAATCTAACAGGACCAGTCAGAATACTGAGTGATTCAGCATCGAGCCTACTGGCCGTTAAAGAACTCAGCAGCAAAGCGGATTCTGTCCACATTATTAGGGATACTACTTCAGATCCCCGAGTGCCAACGACCGTACTTGAGCTGGGTTCCAGCGCATGTAGGCATTGCTGGAAACGAAGAGGCCGATAGGCTTGCTAAGCTAGCAGCTAACGACTTGAATATGCCTGTAACACCCCTAAAAGCACAAGTTTCCTATTTAAAAAAAGATTACCGAACTCAAAATGTTAGAAATTTGGCAACAGAGAGGAACAACCCCACCACAGGCCGCAGAACCTTTCGTTTCTTCTTCAAAGTTGGTCTGAATGTGGTCACTAGTAGTGCTCATCTTACACATTTCTTTTTTGGACACGGACCATTTACAAGCTATTTACGGCGCTTCAGATTAGCTACTTCAGACAGTTGTAGATGTGGAACACTAGGTGATCCGGATCACTTTGCTTTCGAATGCTCTATCACTTCATGTAAAAAAAACCTCTGAAGCACACTGGGATATTGTTTATTTCACTGTAATTTTGTTATATTATATACTTTTTTTGTGTGTGAAGTTGTTCTAAAGAATAAAATTCTGCGCACTTTTTAAATTTAACGTTTGGTATTCCCTTAAGGCATTTTCCCAGTACATTTAAAAGCCAGACGAAGGCTGGAAGCGTCACTCACTGCTAGTATATCATAATCAGATTGTTCATGATTGTAAGAAGCATTTCTTATTCTTTGGCAATATCATAAGAATCATATTTTACGGGACAAAGGTTGTTCAAAGTAATGTCGAATTTATGTGCCCACTGACAATATCTGTAGATGTAAGAGCCGGACTTAATTAGTAATATTATAATAATTATAATATTCTGATTTTGCATTACTTTACTAATTATCGCTAACTTATTGCCAAATACGGCAGTTATCCCAAGGTTCTAGTGGAGGTATTTATTAGTGTTAAACCTCATACGTAAACAAAATACATAAATAAAATCTGAAAAGTTTCAGATTTTAAATTACGCCGAAATTATTACGCGTTTAAATTATTACGCCGAATTAAATTACGCGTTTCTTTAAATATTTTGTGTATTACCTTTATTTATTAAATATCGCGTTCTTCGCACTTAAACCATAAAATTCAGTTCAAGAGCAATATCTCAAAATAGTTTTAAATTGAGCATAACTTCCGATACAGATCCTCGCGCGCTGGAGATAAAAATGTTTTTCTGTACAACGTTGCCATTGCTCGCTTTGAAATCCTTGACTTTGTTAATCAAAAATTCGTTAAATTTTTACAAAATATGAAATGGATAAAAAACAAATTCCAAATTTTAAATTTGGGCCTCCACATTCCCATATTCGCAATAGGATTACGTCATTCAAAATTCGATGGCTACCGTTGTTTTATCACAATGCGAGAAATGTATATACATATATGCAGATTTTTCATTATTTAATTTCTTCAAGTATAATGCAGGACTCTAACATTTGGTGGCAACAGTTTGAAAAGTGAAACGGACATTTATAGTGAACCAACGCAAAATCGCAAAACGAAAACAATAGTCTTTCAGGGACAAAGCCCCTTTGGACTAAAAAAAATTCTTTCAGTCTAGAGAAAAAAAACAAAATTTCATCTGCAATTACACATTTAACGAAGATGGTATGCTTATATTGTAAAGACCTTATTTTATTCTAACCAATTATTTTTAGTTCGACTTTACTGTCCCTTCTGATTTCAGTTTCCTGCCGGAATGTAAATTTTAAATGACGTAGTATGCAAATTATAAACACGTTTCAGAAGCAGTATTTAAGCAGTTTCAAGAGTTCATGAAAAAGTAGCGGAGTTTGTTTCGAGTTTATGCTGCGAAATCAGTTTGTACTGATATTCTATGCTCGCCTTTGCTGTGTGCAGCCGATTTAGCGTTAACTGAGGAAACAATCATTAGCCATTCAAATTTATTGTGATACGTAC
Source organism: Stegodyphus dumicola (assembly GCF_044657685.1). Lineage (NCBI taxonomy): Eukaryota > Metazoa > Arthropoda > Arachnida > Araneae > Eresidae > Stegodyphus > Stegodyphus dumicola. The sequence continues at coordinate 183,992,739 of NC_140768.1, forward strand.
AATTTTATTTTCTGTTAAATTTAGTTCAGCCACAAATGTTGGCGAATTGTGAGCACATCTTGTTAAATTTAGTTTAAAAAAAAATTTGAAAAAATAAATAAATAAATAAATAAATAAAAATAAAAAAAAAAAGCTATTTAAAACTTTCTTCTGCAGTATCTATTCTTCAAAGAGTATTCGCTACTTCATCTTCTACGTAGGGTCTACATTTTATGCTTCCAAAAAGAGTGAGACTCTATAATATGAACATAAGTTTCCAATACAAAAACTACTGATGATACTATAAGCCCGATAAACTCTACCAACAGCACTGACACATAAAACCGGCCAATAAAATGCACAGATGAATTCGATGGTGATATGTTGAAACTGAATTTCTCTAAAAGATCTCAGTTTTAATTACTTAAATCTGTGGCAAGGGAAATAATGTGTAGTTAAATTCAAACTTTCTAAAAAATTCAGAATTATTCGATTTTATATTTCAACTGCACTGATAATAGCAAAATCATAATTTCGCTCTTTAGACAAGTGTATTCGCTGTAATAATGTTCTTGTTAATATGTCTTAGCATTCTGGTTAAAAGTTGGACTATTGCCCCACAGAAACACATTTTATAACTCTACTACTATAGAAAATTCCGTTTGCATTAACTGACTAACTAAAAGATAAATTACTGACTAAAAGATTAAGAAAAACTAAAAGATAAATTTTTAATAATAAATACTGAAATGAGTTAAGAAAATTTGAAAAAGCTGCAAAATTAAAAATTTGATGTTTTTATTCTCTGGGCTGATTAATTTATGTTGTTTTATCATATACATACATATTTCTCTTTAGAAATATCCTACAAAATTCCTATCTAGGAGAATTAGTAAGAAGCTTAAATAGTCTGCAATGCTTAAAAAATTAATCTCAAATTTGTAGGATAAATTATTCGTGTTAAACAGATATTTGTTGTGAGCTAACAGATATTTTAAAAATCCTGTGGTATCAAAAATAGATGACTGAATGAATTTCTGAATTTTAAATCAATTACATTTACCATAAAAATGACAAAGATAAATATTTCAAATATTATTTAGTATTTTTTGTTACCAAACGAATTACTAGTGTGTCTTTGCAACAATAGATGGCGTTGCTTCCTGATGATTCAATTCTGGTTGCTATGGTAACGAACTTTCAACTCATAATTTATGTGATTTGTAGTAGACGGCATTCCTTCTATTTCAAAGTGTTATGTAAAATAAACAAGTGATATATACAGTCCGCTTACCTTTTTTTGTGAACTTATTCTTAACATTCCTGGTCCATAGCGACCGGAGAGAAGAGTTAGCGATCTTTGTATAAGATGTGATTTATTCAAATATTAGCAAGTTAAATTACTTTCGATTTGTGTATTAATAATCGGTATACTTTCGATTCGATTTGTGGATTATGCGTGTGGCATCTGTGGTGAAATCAGTTTCGATTTGTGGAATATTCCCGTGGCATGGTGTAGCGTAGAAACCTCAACATTGGGGTGAGTACGTTCCAATATTTCATCTTCTTTTGCTAGAGTTGTTAGTATAATATTTATTGTTATTCATAATGGCTGATTTGAAACCAGTTTTAACTAAAAAGAAGGTTCTAAAAAGCAATATAACAACGTTTAAAGGCAAGGTAAATTCGAATTTAGAACAAGCAGAAATTTTAGAGGTAAAGTTGTTCGAAACGGAACCAAATGCTTTTAACAGTGAGCTTCGTTCTATTTATGAAGAAATAATTTTGTTGTGTCCTGAAAAAGATTGTGATACATTCATTGCGGAACAACAAACAATACAAGAAACTTTAGATGAATTATGGATAACTATAAATACAAAGTTACAGAAACTTTCCAGTGACTCTGTTATCGAAACTAGTAGTGTAACAAAAGTAAATTCGTCTGACGTTCGATTACCAAAATTAGAACTTTCTACCTTTACAGGGGGAAATATAGATGACTGGATTAGTTTCTATGATCTTTTTAAGGCTAGTGTAGATAACAATCCGAATATTTCTAAATGTCAGAAGTTTCAATATTTAAAGGCTTCTTGTAAAAAAAAGGCTCCGTCTATTATTGAGTCAATTCCTATTTCTGATGCTAATTATGATATAGCGTTGCAACTTTTACAGTAACGTTATTCTAATAAAAGAGAATTAACTAATGCATTAATCCGTAAAATGTTTAATTTGCCAAATGTTTCTGATTCACTCAAGCTATTTTACATTGTGTTGATGTAGTGAATGAATGTGTAGGCTCTTTGAGAACTCTTAAGCTAGAAGTTTCTGATCTTTCTGATGTTCTTTTTGTTTATCTGATAACTGAGAAATTAGATAAAAACATTAAATTTTGGTGGGAAAGAACTTTGAAAACAGATGAATTAGGTACTTTAAATAATTTACTCGAGTTTCTAAAAGACCACGCTAGAACCCTTCAGAATAGTAGAAACCAATCTAAAGATTTTAGGAAATTTTCTAATTCCAAATTAACTTCTTTAGTGTCGAGTAAAAACAGTTGTATAATGTGCAATGAAGGTCATTCTCTTCACAAATGTGGTAAGTTTTTAAACTTAAGTGGTCAAAAAAGAATCGAATTTGTTAAGAAACACAAACTTTGTTTTAATTGTTTATCTTCTCAGCCTCATTTAGTGAAAAACTGTCGTAGTTTACATAAATGTATGACGTGTAAGTTACCTCATCATACTGTTCTTCATTTTGATTGAAATATCAAAACTAGTGAAAATGAGAAACCAAAACAAACTTCCTCACTCTCCCCCAGAGCCGAAGTGTTCTTACCAAAGAATGAAGTCGTTACAAATGCCACAACATGTACAGGACAATTTAGTTATACTAAAGGTGAATCAAAACGTGTATTATTGTGTACTGCTCTCATTAAAGTTACTGATTCCAATGGTAAAGCCATCCCTTGCAGGGCTTTACTAGACTGTGGCAGTGAAGCCAGCTTTATAAGTGAAGAAGAGTGTGTCAGTAAACTAAAGATAGGTAGATTTAACAAAAAAATTGAAGCATCGTGCCTTGGTTCGTTCAACACTGTAACAAGTGGAGAAGTGGAATTAATCTTTACCCCGCACTTTCTTTAGAGTCAAATTTCAAATTTCGAACATATGCATTCGTGATTCCAAGGATAACTTCAGATGTGCCTAACATGTCGCTTCCTTCTAAAACTGCGAATCATTTTGACGATCTAGTCTTAGCTGATCCTAAGTTCTATGAAAGAAAACCTATAGATATTTTGTTAGGTGTAAATGTATTTTTTACTATGCTTAAGGGAGACATCATAAAGAGAGGAGAATCATTACCCTTTGCAATTTGTTCTCAGTTGGGTTGGATCATTTCCAAGAACACTATTACCGATGACTCGAATCTAACTAAAGGCCCATTTCCACTGCTGCGTATGCGTTGCGGTGCGTATGCGTTTCTCCAATCAGCGAGCGAATTCACTTTGATTGACATCTGCAATCCGGTCGATGTGCGGTGACGGATAACATACGGATGGAGTTCAACAATGTTCAACTTCTATCCGTATGTCTGCGGGTGCGTTGGGGTCACGTGGTGAAAAAGGAGCAATAATGTGTAGTCACTAAAAATTAATGGCGGCAGAAGAGCGATGAACGCTCGCTTAGGAAAAGAACGTTTTGCTAAAAAATACTTATTTCTGAATTAACATTATAGCGAGAAATCTGCGTGCTGAAAAAGATAGCAATCATCTGAATTTAGTTAAAAAAAGATAAGAAAAACAAGATAACTGCAACTACAGTACTTGTTCGTTCAAGAAATTCAGTTCAAGAAAATCAGCGGCAAAAATTATAATTCCAAGTCCATGAAATAGCAAAATTTGTTCTGATAATCATTTCCTAGTTCTGCATACTCATTTAGCTTTAATGAAAATGAATGTCTGACTATATCAAACTGCTATAGCAAATTAGATATGATTAAAAGATTTGCTATTTTTTCTTTTGAAACAGGTAAAAACTAAAAACGTTAATTATAAATTAAATTTGATAGCCTTTTAAATACTCCAGTTCATTGAAGAGTATGTTAAATTTGTATTTCCCTTTATAAATATATCTTTTTGGCTAACATATATTTGTAAGCACATGAAATATATTTTTAGCAGCCCGTTTAACTTCAATCGGAACGCCACTTTAAAAGATAATCATTTTTGTGGAAAATGTACTAGAAGCTGAAGAACAAACTCTGGTGAATTTTTCAGACAATAGCACACTGAAATAGGACCAAAAAACTTAAGTTTTAAGAATTGATTTACTTGATGATGTATATAACCCAAAATATGCATGCGACTCACGTGTAATCCTATCTTAGTGGTAAAGCTGATGATAACGATGTCCATTTTTTGGAGTCGTGTGAGTTCGAATCAAATACGCTTTTTGCACCATGTCTGCAACTTTCTGACATGTTTATTCCAATTTGATCTATATTCGTGTTTTATAATTTATTTCTATTATTATATGCATTAAATATATTGTTTTATTTATGCTCTTATTTATTTAAATTTTTCCCGCAAAAAGTTTGAAAATTATATAATACTAATTTAAAGCATATCCTGTACATATATATTTGAATTTAACAAACATTCTCTATTCGTAAAAAGCAAATTTAAAGTTAATTAATTTTAAATGAAATTTAATGCAAACAAAGAAATGATTAATTATTGCTGCGAACTAATCTACAATATTTAAATTCTGAGAGCATATGTAAATCAAGTGCAAGTATCAAAATCCATGAATAAATGTAAATTCCAAAAATTTATTAATCCTAAAAAAAATTGTAAAAATGCATAAGTGAATAATGGGATAGATTATTAATCCTAAAAAATTATAAAAATGCATAAATGAATAATAGGATAGATTTAATCCTAAAAAATTTATAAAAATGCATAAGTGAATAATAGGATAAATAAATTTTTGGAAATATATATTTATTCATGGATTTTGATACTTGCACTTGATTTACATATGCTCTCAGAATTTAAATGATATTGTATATTAGTTCGCAGCAATAATTAATCCTTTATTTGTTTGCATTAAATTTCATTTAAATTTAATTAACTTTTAATTTTTACGAATAGAAAATGTTTGTTAAATTCAAATTTCATTCCTTGCAGCAATGGCGCAAGAGAATTATTTAAATTTAATTTATTTTGAAACCCTGCAGATATATATATATATATATTTGTTTCACTTTTATGTAAATGTATATATACATGTGCTCAGACTTTGGGATGTTTACGACTCTAAACTTTCATTCCAATTAACATGAGACAGTATTAATGCCCTAAAAATTTTTTAACAAAAAATTACTATAATAATTGCTTTTAAATTCAGTCCTCTCCAGCAGAAGCGCAGGAATTAATTAATTAAATATTTCCATTTTCTTTACCTAATGTGTGTATATATAAAGAGAAAAATCTTATTTTTATGATTTCTTTTATAAAAATAGATATGAATTAAAAATGTTTCAATTAAAAATAATATGTTATGGATTATGCATAAAATAGAACTGCCCATAGTGCAGTTTAAAACAAACGAGATTTTTAATAAATTATCCAGCTATGACCCTGAAGTCAGCGGTATACAAGCATAGCAAATTTTGCGTAAATATTGTGAACCTTTCTTTACAGTTGCTCTGTACTTTTAAAGTACCAACTATTTTTTAATTCCTTTAACTTTTTTGTTTTATTTATTTATTTGTTTACTTTTTCACTAACAGTACATTTTAGTTTTAATAATATATATATATTATTTCATAATATTTAAGGCTTCTAGAGAGACAATTTTTTTTTTTAATTTACTTCAGCTTCCATGGAATTAGTGATGTTCATAATATGCATTATAACCTTACTTATCTAAAAATTGCTAGCGTACTTTGCTTTCGCAGTTCATAAGCAGAAATAAAAATTTCCAATAACATGGAATTTAGTAAACAAAGCTTTTCTGCGTTTTACGTCAGGATCCATATCAAATCCAAAACTACTCGCTTAAGCGGGAAAAATTCAGATGTTCAGCGTCGTAACTCGGGAACTACTTGTTTGGCGCTAAAATATTACAGTGACACCTAGCAGCTGAAAATGAAAATATTTTACGGACACGCAGCAGTGGAAACGCTTGTACGGATGCCGTAGGCGTGTCTTCAATTGACGCAACGCGTTCGTACGCAGTAGTGGAAACGAGCCTTAAAGATAACCCTTCAAGGTTGGGTAATTCTAAAGATCTTGCTTTACAAAGATTTAAATCTTTAGAGAGAAATCTCTTAAGATCTCCTGATACATATTATATGTATAAACATTTCATGAAGGAATACTTGGATCTCGGGCACATGGAACCAGTCCGTAGTTCAAAGTCCCCAAGTCAGGCTTACTACATGCCAGATCATGCAGTAATTAAGGAATCTAGCTCTAAGAGTAAAATACGTTTGGTATTTAATGCTACTAGTAAGTCTTCATCAGGGTAATCTCTTAACGACATATTGATGACAGGTCCCAGAATACAAAAAGAGCTGTTTCCAGTTTTGCTCAAATTCAGATGTTACGCAGTAGTTGTCACAGCTGATATCATGAAAATGTTTAGACAAATTCTAGTTAATGAAGAGGATAGAAACTTTCAAAGGATATTTTGGCGGGACAGTCCAAGTGATCCTATTCAAGAATTTCGACTTAATACTGTCACCTACGGCACTGCCTCGGCTCCATATTTGGCTACTCGTGCTTTATACCAACTTGCCTACGATGAGCAGAATAACTAGCCTTTAGCTTCGAAGGCTGTATTTCAAAAATTTTTGTAGATGATTGTTTGGTAGGTGCTCAAAACACTGAAGAGTGCAAAATCTAGTAAATCAACTCTTGCAAATGTTAGGACGTGGAGGATTTCTTCTGCGTAAATGGTCATCCAATGACTTGTCAGTGTTAGAGAATATACCCCAGGAGTTGAGAAATGATTCTGAGGCTATGAAAATTTAAGACGATAGCTCAATCAAAGTTTTAGGAATTAATTGGAACCCCCGTGAAGACTACTGTAACTTTTCCGTAATTGGAACCCCCGTGAAGACTACAATCATTACCTCGATTAAGAGTTATGCGCCACAGTTTTGTTAGTGAATTTGCTTAAATCAGTGTTAGAACATTTAGAATTTCCTATACGTAAGGTTTTGGCCTGGACAGTTTCAACTGTTGTACTGTCCTGGATTTCTGCAGAACCATACCGTTGGGTTCCCTTTGTTGCAAACCGCGTTGCTAAAATACAGAATACAATTCCTAATGTAAGATGGAACCATATCAATGGAAAGCGGAACCCAGCTGATTCAGGTACAAGAGGAATGTTTCCAGCAGAATTTCTGAAGTGTGAGCGATAGTTCATTGGACCTACTTGGTTATATTCACAAGATTACGAACCATGTCCTGACAGTGAACATCTTGCTGATGTAGATTATGAAGGAGTTCGTAGAGAAGAAAGAAAAACTTGCATTTCAGTATCTTGTGCGCTAAAGGAAAATGACATTTTAAAACGGTATTCATCTTGGACAAAATTACGTCGTATAGTTGCATTATGCATAAGATTTATTTACAACTGTCGAAACTTCTCCGAAAATCGTTTGAGAGGTTTTCTGACAACCGATGAGCTTCGATTAGCTACAAGAACAGTGATAAAAAATGTCCAAGAATCATATTTTCCTCAAGAGCTCTCTTATTTAAAAACATCGAGAGAATTAAAAAGTGTGAGCAGCCGAGTAGTACAATTAACTCCCTTCCTTGATGAAGAAGGCGTCATTCGAGTAGGTGGTCGCTTAAAAATTGCAAACATTCCTGAAAATAGCAAACATCCTATTTTGCTTCCAAAGGAAGGACATGTCAATAATCTCATCGTAACTCATTACCATGTCAATTATTTGCATGCTAGTCAAGAGTTATTAATAAGCACCTTACGAATGCAGTTTTGCATTCTTGCGCTGAGAAAGATTATTCACAGATGTATTCCTTGTATTAGAAATCGAGGCAAGACTGTGACCCAGATAATGGGTGATTTACCCTCGCCCAGAGTTCAACCATCAAGACCTTTTGCAGTCACCGATGTTGATTATGCTGGTCCATATTCTGTTAAGTCCCAAGTTGGGAGAAGAACAAAAACTTTCAAGTGTTACGTATCCATTTTTGTATGTTTCTCAACAAAAGCTGTGCACTTGGAGTTAATCAGTGATCTATCAACTTCAACGTTTTCAGCAGCTCTAAAAAGATTTATCGCCCGACGAGGCAAACCATCTAAAATTTTGAGTGACTGTGCTACTAACTTCAAAGGTGCTAGTAAGGAACTGAAGGAGATTTATAAAAATGCAGCTCGCATTGAGGAAAGCAGTGAATTATGTGACTACATTACCTCAGAAGGTATAAAGGCTCGTTTCCACTGCTGCGTATGCGTTGCGGTGCGTATGCGTTTCTCCAATCAGCGAGCGAATTCACTTTGATTGACATCTGCAATCCGGTCGATGTGCGGTGACGGATAACATACGGATGGAGTTCAACAATGTTCAACTTCTATCCGTATGTCTGCGGGTGCGTTGGGGTCACGTGGTGAAAAAGGAGCAATAATGTGTAGTCACTAAAAATTAATGGCGGCAGAAGAGCGATGAACGCTCGCTTAGGAAAAGAACGTTTTGCTAAAAAATACTTATTTCTGAATTAACATTATAGCGAGAAATCTGCGTGCTGAAAAAGATAGCAATCATCTGAATTTAGTTAAAAAAAGATAAGAAAAACAAGATAACTGCAACTACAGTACTTGTTCGTTCAAGAAATTCAGTTCAAGAAAATCAGCAGCAAAAATTATAATTCCAAGTCCATGAAATAGCAAAATTTGTTCTGATAATCATTTTTTAGTTCTGCATACTCATTTAGCTTTAATAAAAATGAATGTCTGACTATATCAAACTGCTATAGCAAATTAGATATGATTAAAAGATTTGCTATTTTTTTCTTTTGAAACAGGTAAAAACTAAAAACGTTAATTATAAATTAAATTTGATAGCCTTTTAAATACTCCAGTTCATTGAAGAGTATGTTAATTTTGTATTTCCCTTTATAAATATATTTTTTTGGATATTATATATTTGTAAGCACATGAAATATATTTTTAGCAGCCCGTTTAACTTCAATCGGAACGCCACTGTAAAAGATAATGATTTTTCCAAAAAATGTACTAGAAGCTGAAGAACAAACTCTGGTGAATTTTTCAGACAATAGCACACTGAAATAGGACCAAAAACTTAAGTTTTAAGAATTGATTTACTTGATGATGTATATAACCCAAAATATGCATGCGACTCACGTGAAATCCTAGCTTAGTGGTAAAGCTGATGGTAACGATGTCCATTTTTTTGGAGTCGTGAGTTCGAATCCCATACGCTTTTTGCACCATCTCTGCAACTTTCTTACATGTTTATTCCAATTTGATCTATATTCGTGTTTTATAATTTATTTCTATTATTATATGCATTAAATATATTGTTTTATTTATGCTCTTATTTATTTAAATTTTTCCCGCAAAAAGTTTGAAAATTATATAATACTAATTTAAAGCATATCCTGTACATATATATTTGAATTTAACAAACATTCTCTATTCGTAAAAAGTAAATTTAAAGTTAATTAAATTTAAATGAAATTTAATGCAAACAAAGAAATGATTAATTATTGCTGTGCAAGTATCAAAATCCATGAATAAATATATAATTCCAAAAATTTATTAATCCTTAAAAAATTTATAAAAATGCATAAGTGAATAATGGGATAGATTATTAATCCTAAAAAAATTATAAAAATGCATAAGTGAATAATAGGATAGATTATTAATCCTAAAAAAATTATAAAAATGCGTAAGTGAATAATAGGATAGCTTATTAATCCTAAAAGATTTATAAAAATGCATAAATGAATAATAGGATAGATTTAATCCTAAAAAACTTATAAAAATGCATAAGTGAATAATAGGATAAATAAATTTTTGGAATTATATATTTATTCATGGATTTTGATACTTGCACTTGATTTACATATGCTCTCAGAATTTAAATGATATTGTATATTAGTTCGCAGCAATAATTAATCCTTTATTTGTTTGCATTAAATTTCATTTAAATTTAATTAACTTTTAATTTTTACGAATAGAAAATGTTTGTTAAATTCAAATTTCATTCCTTGCAGCAATGGCGCAAGAGAATTATTTAAATTTAATTTATTTTGAAACCCTGCAGATATATATATATTTTTTCGTTTCACTTTTATGTGAATGTATATACATGTGCTCAGACTTTGGGATGTTTACGACTCTAAACTTTCATTCCAAATAACATGAGACAGTATTAATGCCCTAAACATTTTTTTAACAAAAAATTACTCTAATAATTGCTTTTAAATTCAGTCCTCTCCTGCAGAAGCGCAGGAATTAATTAATTAAATATTTCCATTTTCTTTACCTAATGTGTGTATATATAGAGAGAAAAATCTTATTTTTATAACTTCTTGTATAAAAAGAGATATGAATAAAAAATTTTAAATTAAAAATAATATTTTATGGATTATGTATAAAATATAACTGCCCATAGTGCATTTTAAAACAAACGAGATTTCTAATAAATCATCCAGCTATGACCCTGAAGTCAGCGGTATACAAGCATAGCAAATTTTGCGTAAATATTGTGAACCTTTCCTTACAGTTGCTCTGTACTTTTAAAGTACCAACTATTTTTTAATCCCTTTAACTTTTTTATTTTATGTTATTTATTTGTTTACTTTTTCACTAACAGTACATTTTAGTTTTAATAATATATATATTATTTCATAATATTTAAGGCTTCTAGAAACACAAAATTTTTTTAAAAATTTATTTCAGCTTCTATGGAATTCGTGATGTTCATAATATGCATTATAACCCTACTTATCTAAAATTCCATATCAAATCCAAAGCAAACAATACTCGCTTAAGCGGGAAAAATTCAGATGTTCAGCGTCGTAACTCGCGAACTGCTTGTTTGGCGCCAAAATATTACAATGACACCTAGCGGCGGAAAATGAAAATATTTTAAGGATACGCAGCAGTGGAAACGCTTGTACGGATGCCGTAGGCGTGTCTTCAATTGACGCAACGCGTTCGTACGCAGTAGTGGAAACGAGCCTTAACTTGGTTATTTAATCCTCCGACATCTCCTCACTACGGTGGCTTGTGGGAATCTAATGTGAAATCCATGAAATTTCATCTTATTAGTATAAGTGAGTATTAGGATCCACACTTCTAACTTACGAGGAATTTTTAACAGTGCTTACACAAGTGGAAGCGTGTATGAATTCCCGTCCTCTTTGTGCGATGTCTAGTGATCCAAACGACTTTAGTGCATTGACTCCTGGTCATTTTCTGATTGGAGCCTCTTTACTTGCCATTCCGGAATCTGACTTGAGTGATGTGAAATCTTCACGACTTAAACGTTTAAAAAAAATAAATAAAAAAAAAAGGCACTTTAATCAGTTTTCATACAAATGTTATGGACAGTGGCAGATTTTGCTCTCGTTAAGAAAGAAACTTCATAATTTTGTTCATAGCAATTGCCACGTAGGCCTGCTTTCGCTAATAAAAGTTTTTCTAATGTGTCATCACTAATATTAGATCTAAATTTAGTTCTCGTTTTCGCAACAACACTGAAAATCCTCTCCCACTCCGCATTACTATGGGGAACTGTCAAGATGGTTAACATAATTCTAGAGAGTTCACTATATTTTAAAATTCCATCAGCACCTTTCAATTTTCCAATTAACCTCCACTGGGTGTCAATCCTAGCTGATTTTATAACTTCATCCAAGTTTTCTAATTGTAAACTGCAAAATTGTGACTGAAGTATATCAGTAGCAACATCAATATCATCATCATCTTTCATGACTAAACGAAGTAACACAGGAAATCTGTTCAAAAAGTACCTTATATCAGAAAAAGATGCATTTGCTAGAGCAGAAATATCAGCAACTTTAGCATGCAAAATCACTTCATCGTTGACTGGAAATTTATGTAGTGTGTAATCACATACTCGACAGAAGTAACTTCTAACATGAAGATAAAACTTACTTTTGTTTTCTTCTGAAAGTTCTTCCACTACTTTTGTAGTTGCAGCTCCTATTACCAAATCTTCATCTTTCTTCCGATTTTCTGTTTCACCATAAATCACATCATATATAGAATTACAAGACAAAACACAGACTGGTTTTACAAACTTTGATAAAATGTCTTTAAACAGATCATAAATCATTGATTGCAAAACATGAATTAATGGAATTCTGCTTTGTAGAATTGTGTTCAGAACATCGAATGCTGGCAAAATGAATTGTAAAAAAAAGCAAAAAGCTTTGTTAAGGTCCGAAGAAAAAAACATAAATATTCGTTCTTCACAAGATAAACTTACAGTAATCGGAAAATGTTTCGTGTGTTGAGCAATTTTTTTTTTTTTTTTTTATTTTGAGAGAAATTTGTATCAGCTTTACGCTTATATTTTGCAGTATTATTTTGAGAACTGCCAGTTGAATTGCTGAATGATGCAGAAATTACTTTATTTTTCTCAAACCCATTTTTAACAATGGAAGTAGTAACTACATCTTCATTTACTTTAGGTACTTATAACTTTCAATAGAGCCTTTTATCTTAACTCTCGAAGCATTTACTTCTTCTTTAAAAAATGCAAGAAGTGGGTTCCATTGATCGAGGATTCTAGATAAGCATTTCTTTAAAGACAACCAGCGTGTACACACATGTTTCAAAATTTTTCTCATTTCAGTATTATGCAGCTGTTGGAACTGTTTCAATTTTTCCTTTCTTTTAGAACTCCTTTCAAGATAATAATAAATATCAACAATGTGTTCATCCACATTTAATGGTAAAGAAGCTGCCCTTTTTTCAGCTGCTAAATTTAAGAGGTGACAGGTGCACCTCATAATCTGCAAATCTGAATTTGCATTATCGGCACCAAGTGCTAAGCAATTATTGAGAGGGACTGCATTTTCTTTTAAATTTTAATAATTAGCTGTGCTATATTAAAGCCTGTCAAATGTCCTTCTAAAGTGGGAACAGAAAGTAAACTGCACTCAATTTCTGAAGACTCTGGATTAAAAAAAGAAACAACAATTGGATACAGTTTTGAATTGGTATTATTGCTTCCATCCGTAGAGAGGCAGAACGGAGCTGTTTTAATGCAATCAATAACTGAAGATTTATTTTTCAAACCCATTTCTTTAACAATTGCACCTGTTTTGGTCTTTGCACTTGAGTATTTCTTAGCGATTTCACTATCGGGAAACATTTTTCTAAATAAAGCTGCAGCGTGATCCGATGCATTCAGTGGCAGGTTGTGCTCCAGTAAAAAGGCAGAGAACAGACATTCTGCATTAATCACTTTTTGGTCTTTTGTTTCCGAAGAAAAATTTAATTTTTCGTTTTTTCAAAACAACTCATGTTGTCCTTGTGTTTATGTGTACGCACATATTTGAGAACATCTGCCCTTCCACCAAGCGAAATCGAAAAATCGCAACGACAGATGGTACACATCGCAAATTTATTACATTTCCTTGAAGAAATAATGGAAGGAAAGTCAACTGTGTACGATTTTTGAAACGTGCACGAGTATTTCACCTTTCTCGCAGACATATCAAAAGACGATAATTTCTAAAACTATTTCCTAAAAGCACGTGTACTCACACAACTCAGAACAAAATGAACGAAATAGCGAAAGAACGGCCCAACTGCCTTGAGCTTGCTTTATGCTCATTGGCTAATATATGCCAGGTGACACGCAGTGGAGCTCGATGCCCATTGGAGAACTGAAGAACGACGTTTCTGGATACGTATGCTGTCAATCACAAAGCAGAAATTCTCATCTGATTCGCAAGGTTTCATTTTATATATAATCTAGAGAAAATTCAGCTTTCAGACGTCCAAAATCACATTTTTTTTTTTTTTTTTTTTTGTTCATATAACGAAGTATTAAGCCAAGTTCCATAAAAATCATGAGAAATATTAAGAATAAGAAAAAGTCGGGAGAAATATATTGTAAATCGGGTTGGCGGGAGAGCGGTCGAAAATCGGGAGTCTCCCGCCTAAATCGGGAGAGTTGGCAACTCTGAAATACCAACAAACTAAAAATTTCTGTATTAAATAATTAAAATTTTCGTTTGCTAAAATAAAAAATAGCTTTTATTGTTTTTTTTTTAAATATATATATATTTACTGGTATATTTGGAATCGAAATAAAATGCAATTACCTAAGAGTTATCAAAATGCAATCTCCTTTTCATCGTCGAATTATTCTTGGGATTACTGATTGACTAATCACAACCTAAATTTTCTGAAACTAAATTCTGTTTCCAAAGTGGCAGGACGAAAATGTAGAGGATGCTGAGACACCTATAAAAATGACAATGCTTTTTATACTCTTCGAGTCGAGTGACCTATGAATGCCCTGTCTTTTTTTCAAATTTTTGGGGAGCATAGAAATTGCATTTTTCCTGCTTGTCATAGTTCTCATTTCAGGCATTCGGCTTTTTATCACTAAGGAGAGAACTATTCAATTTTATATCAAATACCTGTCGAGTTTATATCAAAGATGAAAACAATGTATCAAAATTTACCCAAAAAGTATTTCTAGTAAGATAATTTTCCAATTTTTATCCATCAGTAGTTTTTAAAATTGTTGTAAGTTTGGATTTAACTTGGCGACGAGGGGTGGGAGGATGTCCCGGCTATGCGCCAGGAAAAGCTTGCTAAATATTATAGGTATAATATAATGAAAATGATAGACACTGAAAAATTCTCATATTAAAGATGACTATACCTAGGGCATAAATTCAGTTATTTTAAGGAAAGTTTCAAGTGAACTGTTTTTATAAGTCAATATGATATATAATGCCCATGGAATCAGATTCTTTAAGTTAAAATAATGGTGCACAACTGTTCAAAATAATGGATAATAAAGGATAATTATTTATACTAAATTAAATTTTTTGTAGAAAATAAAACAACATATAGTAACTGCACACAAGCATTTATATATTACTTCACTCAAATGAATAATCTAAAGCACTGCAGCCAATGACAAGCTACGTACAAAATTTAGGGAATAAAATACTGCGCCATCTCCTTCTTGAAGATATAATTACTTGATAAGGTGTATGATGCCATATAAAGCAACCATACAGCTTTTATTTTTCTCTCGGACCACATACCATGCCCGTGTTAAGTGGACTGCAACATCATGTAACATTTACAGTATAATAAGGTAAAAATTTAAAAAATAAATCTTTCTGCATGTAAAAATTTAATTTAAAAATTAATATGATTTTTGATATTGAGATAAAACTTCTATTTATTTTTGATTAATCAAGATTATAATTTCTACATGTTATGCTTAAATTACCGGTGTAAAGAAACAGCAAATCAATTTCTATATTAGATCTTCGTATTTTTCATTTTAGAACAAAAACAAAAACATGAGCAACATTACAGCACATTTTATAAAATATTTTAGGAGTTCCGCAGTTCAGCATACTGCTTGCCAGCCCATAGGATGAACTGAAATGTATACTTCACAACCTTTACCCAGTGCCAGTTACGTCTTATGAAATCGAACGCCATTCTTCTAAAACGCAGTCTTAAGCTTCTGAAAGTTCCAAATTAGTAGACGGCGCGCCACAATTTACTTACATTGAGGAAGCTGTATGACTTAACACATCACAATCTACTCAATAGGAGACAGATCAAATAAGAATGGCATCTTTGTTGCAAAACCATTTTCGTGATTTTCTTTATGTATAACGTTAATACAAAACAGTTTCCCCAGAAATCTTTCCATGAAAGCATCTCATCCCTTGGCAAGATTATTCTCATGCGCTTTCTGATAGTAAACGGAAACAAGCAGGCGAGTACCACAGCCAATCCATTCACACAATGTCCTCAGTTTGAAAGTACGCTGCCTGCCCCATTCAAACGCTCCTCCTCTTATGAATAAGTTACCGCTGCGCGCATTTCGTGACGATGTTCGTGAGTTAAAAGCTATAAATACTATCAAATAATTAAAATTTCTAAAACAAATAATGTATTTTGAAGTTTAAATACAGTACATTAGAAATAAAAATATAATCTTTGCATGGGTGAGGAAGAGTCACCATCTGACTCATCCTCTGAGGACTCTTTGACAAATAATGAGGACATTTGTGATGAGAAGTCTGTATGAGAGGCAGAAAGAACTGGCATTTTAGATGAGCCATCAACACCGATTCCTTTAGCCATCAAAAAATTAGTGTCTAAACTTGTTTGGACAGGTTTTCGTTTTCTTTAGTCATAAATAAGACGATAACACTGCATGGCATCGTGTACAGCAAATTTCTAGCGATTAAGAATTCCTTACCTTCCTCTCCATTGATATCTGACATAAATTCTGTTTTGGCAAAATTCCAAAATACAAAATTCAATTTCATGGATCAAAGGACATAGTGGCCATTTTAGTAATGATCAGGCAGATGAATTAGCCAAAGAAGCAGCTATTCATCAAGATGGTACTGAAATCATTATCCCATGGCCTTGCTCAAATTTCAAGTACCAACTAAAACAACTTGCTTCAATATCTTGGCAAGATTTATGGAACAATGCTCCACAGGAAAGAAGCACATATAACTTGATTCCCAATTTAAGCTTTGCATCTCTGTACTCGAATCCTTCATTAAATTACTTTATAACAGGACACGGAACCTTTCCCACATATTTCTATGCAAGAAATATGGCAAACTCTGATATCTGCATATGTGGGGAACAGGGAACTCCTGATCATTACATTTTCTCATGCCCCTTAACTGAGGATATCCTTACAAAATCGCCATCATCTAGCATTCCAAAGGTTTCTAATTAAAAATAAACATCAGTATCCAAAATTTCAAAAAAATTTTGCAACGACTCTCTTCCTACGGCCTAGATCTCTGTCAAGTGTAAGTCCATATACTTTATAAATTTATAGAACTTCTACATGCTGTGATTAGGGACAAAATGACTCCATTCGTGAACTTTATAGATTACAGTAAACCTTTATATCTGAAATAACCCACGGACACCCACCTCTTTAACATTATTATTACAATTCATTATAACACTGTGTTGCCAGTACTAATTATAATTATCTCATTATGTTTATCTGTTTACTAATTATGTTTATCTCCTATTTTTTTGCACCAAATCAGATGTTCAATTTCACTTGTGGATTTCAAATTGTATTCAGACTATTTTGTAATCTACTTATGTCCTACAACATTATTTTTAATAAATACTGGATGCGGGGCGTACAGTGGGATTGCACGATGTGCCATAATAGGCAAACTCTAGACCATTTGGAAAGCTTCAGTCTATGTAAATTCTTATAAAACTTGCGATTCCCCGCCTTTTTTTAAGGAGTTAGTAAGGGAAGGCATTACTAGTTGGCCTATGGTACATTGGTGTCACCCCATACTTTTACCTGTACCTGTACCTGTACAGCAAATTTCTCAGAACTTGGTCTTCCTTTTCCAAAAAAGTGAAGCCTGCTTCACTGTCATTAATTTTGTATTGAACTTTCTAACTGAGACAGACTTTTCCTTCCTCCTCTGTTGCTCTTTCAGATGCAATAGGGCTTGGTTAGTCAGTGTTTTGAAATCCTCCTCATGTAAGTTTAAATCAAGTTGCCTGCTATTGCTGACGACATTCACAATTTCATTCTTTCTTTCATCATTTTAATTAAAACCCCGAGAGTATGAACAGGACAGAGACTCATATGTTACCAAGTGCCGTTCATTGTTTACATCTATTACATGATCCCACGCGTAGTGGATGCTTTGTATAAAATTATAAATACTGCAGTCATTTGTAAAGTACCATAAAATGATATTGGGTTTTTTATCAACATTTTAAATGCCTGGAAATATGTACAGAGTGTATAATACTTTTTTTAATTGACAATTACTCCTGGTCCATAGTTTGTAAGTAGTAGCACATACAACTATCGAGGCCAGGTGTGGAAATCTTCCTGGTATTTCCCTTATTGGAATTATTACCATATAAAGTGTGAACAAAAATATATAATTCATATTTACTTAATTAAAAGAATTAAATAGTTAAAATTATTTATAAAACTAAAGCTAAGACTAAAGAAAAAAGAACTTGCATTTAGCAAACAAACATATATTTAAAAATGCTTATTAATGTGCTGTTTTTGTTGGTATAAAAAAAATTGTTTTTACCTTTTTGTCAATAAAGAAAGCTAAAACTATTTTTGCGAGCTTTGACTTCTGAAAATTTATTTCTAGATTCATCGAAATAAATGTTTTTAGCTACTGCATTTTCAATGGAAAAGATTGCCAAACCGTAAAATCTTACTCGGCTTATAGTTGATCAACAATAGCTTTTAATCAACTTGAACTTCGGAAAGCTTTTCTCGCAAGAAGCGACTAAAACACACATTGTCTCCTTCCCCTCAAAAAAAAGAAAGAAAGAAAGAAAACTTTTAGGGTTAAATATAAGTTAGGGATTGATTCTTGGAAGTTTATTTCCACAATAAGCTTTAAAATTTCCAATGCAGATGACTTTTTACCTTTGTGCTTTTTTATATTCCTATATATGGGTATTAAAATCTTGAAGTTCTTTGAGGGCCCCCTAACTGTAAGATCAATACTGTATTAGGTGGAAAAAAGAAAGGTTTTAACATCGGGATAGAAATCGTCTAAATCTTATGGATGGCCAGGTGTATTATCTTCATCAGGAGAATCGTGAAAGAAATATCTTTCTTTCTGACGGTACCGATTCGCTTCTAAGATTAGATGAATCCTTCCTCATAGTCAAATGCTCCCATTTTACATCCATATAATACGAAAAAAGTTTTAATTTATGTTTTTCAATGCCCTAGGAATAGCAACATGGTAATCTAATAAAAGTTTTAGTTAACATCCGTTTGTCTATTTTATTTTCTACTCCAAGCACATTTCAATCTTTCAGAACAGGCTTATTCATATCTGCTAAAATTCGTAGAATGCTGGATTTAACCACTCTAGAAGCTCGATGTTTTGAGCATTATAATCCATCTAAAACAAATCTGGGTCCACAAGCAACTCTAAACAGCCTTACCTGAGGGTTCAGAATTTTATCCACAGCACGGTTATAGAACGTCCCTCAGAGAGATGAAGCTCAGTGTGGCCATTTTCCCTTAGAAAGTTTTCTACAAAGACAACCTTCTCCTTACACAAATAACCCTCATATGCTTAATCATATTCAACTAAGCTAATCTTACACAAATGTCTTTTATAACTATGCAATGGATAAAATATTACCAGTTCTGTATATAATTCAATCATATTAGTCATTCACCTTACATTTAATTGGCATATTATTATATGTTCTTCACAGTTTATATTTAATTATAGACTCAAGAGACACCGTACTTTTATTACTAGTCAACCTGATAAGTTTTCCCACTTAAGTCTTTGTAGGTGACTTATGTGCATGTGTCTGTCATGAATGTAAGCTATAGATGGGATAAATATGCATATAAAACATTTTACCTTTTAAGACGCTGAAGGCATATTAACTTTTTCAAGTGGAACACCTGTAATAATGAATACTGTTCTTTGTTCATTGCAAGGATGTAATATATTTTCCTTATTTATTCACAGGTTTTTCTCAGTGAGAAGGAAAAACAAATGTTTCAATGGTCTTAAACATTTACACTTTGTAAGGAAAATGTAATATCAAAATATATATTTCACAATTCATAGTATATGAAGATCACACCATAAACTGCAGTACAGTTTCATGAAGGGCATCTTGCTTTATGCATGATGTGAAGCATAAATATTCAAGCAATACTTCTTACAATCAAGCAAAATTTGCAGAAACTTTCAATTTTTCTTTACTTTTAATAAACAACTTACAGAAGAGAAAAGTAACAGCCAGATATCTCTTGCAATTACTGCAACTCAGTAAACAAAGCAATGTTACCGAGTGCAGTTTATCACTTAAGAGACTGCTTTCTGAAACTAATTATTGCAATTGTTGAAATGTGAATTAAGATCTTTGAACATTAACTTGAATCACAGACATACTGGCAGATAAATTCCACCTCATAACAGAAAACTTTTCAGTAGACACAACCAAAGCAAAGATAAAGTTCAGGTAAAGAATGTTTACCAAATTCTAACTTAACAAGCCACATACTGTTATGGAACCACCACCATTAGGTTGTGAGAGCCATAATTTCATGAGATTTTCACCATACAGAAAGATTTCAATCTACTCAAAATTGTTTGACATGCAACTTCTCAGATTATGTTAGTCATTTACAGTCATATCCAACCGAGATGTTTTCAGTTCCAGGAAAGGCAAATAACTCGGTATCACGCATTCATTAGTGGTACTTATGTTCCTTGTTGACTTCTAAATCTCATGTTAATTTAACAATCTTCCTTTGATGTTTACTGAGGCCTCAGAGTTCCATTGTTATTACACAAAGTTAAATGCCAGTGCCATGAAACAATTCTTGCCTGCTAATACTGGCCACATTAATACAGACTCTTTAAAGCCACAATGCTATCATTAGTGAAGGCTTTCCAAGAATTCTTAGAGCACAACCCCTGGAATAGTTGCATAAGCAAATCCAAATTTTACTTCTGCATCTATCTTCCTCATAATAAATGCCACCATGGACCTCAAAACCTCCCACATGTTATTTTCATCATATATTAAATGTGGAGATGAATCTGTTTTACTTTCTATTTTACAAATCATAAATACAAAAGATATATGTGCTTATGCTATGTAACAAAAACAATATTTTTCTTCATATTATATTCACACATAAGAACTGCAAATACTCTGATTAGGAACAAGAGGAAGCTCATGAAGAAGTATTAAGTGTCTTTTGGTGAAAAGAATGAGAATACAAAAAGCCCATGCCAACTACAGCTATTAAGGACATCCTGAAGAAGTGGAAATTAGACAGATTCCATGTTTTCAGAAAATAAATTTATTTAATTACATGGTAAGATATCAAGGTCACAGCAAACAACGGCATTCTATATAAATTAACATAAACAGAGTGGCTGATGTATTCAATAATAATCATGCACTTCTTCAATACCATCCTGAGGAAAATTAAAATAAGTTTAGGCAACTTCTAAACAATTTTAAATAGCTTTTTAAACAAGGATCATGCATAAAACTAACAAAAAATATGTACAAAAATACAGAACAGCTAAGTTTCCAAGCAGAAGAAACCAAGGAGGACTCGGAGTAAACTGGACTAAAAAACTGTGATGTGTCACATAAAATTTGTGTAAATAATTTTATTAATAATAAATTAAAAGATACTATGCATTTCGAATATTGATGTGGTTTTTAATATTTTGTGACATTTTTATAGCATTTGGCAAATTTTGACTCTGCTCAGAAATGGATTAAAATTTGTCCACACAATAAAACCATCACAGAATGGATTACATTTTTTATACAAGGCAACAACTATACTTCCAAAATGCTTTGGCCCATCTTCATGAGTTGTAACTGTTAAATCATATTAATTACAATTTTATGAAAAATTATCATTCTTACAGTAGCTGTTACAGATGTGTATTACTGTTGCATATGTGTAGTAGAAAATTATGTCCACTGCTACGTGTTTCACACAGACTTACTTGTAATAGTTTTACTGGCATTTTAGAGTACACAAGAGATAATTTTATAATGGAACTGAATATGCATACCATTATCAAGTGAAAAGAAACAAAATTATATAATTTTTAACAAATAATTTATTTTGTAATAAAAATATATTTATACAATATATAAAACCAGGCTATACATAAAATCAGACTATCAAAAATAACTTAACCAGGTATATCATCAGTAATTTCACTGTCTTCAACTTCTCTTGCTGATGGAAAGTAAACTTTAAAGGAGAAGTTGGACCGAGATAAAGAGCCCTATAAAAGTATCACAATGGGGATTTAATAACAGAGTATTTTGAACATTTTCTGAGAAGAAAACACAAATTTTGCCTAAATAAATACAAATTAATTCATATTGCTCAATTAATAGAAAGTTACTATAGAAATTACATAATCTGATAATATAAAATATTTTAATTTATAAAAATCATAAATAGCAAAGTAACTTTGTAAAGCTTAAAAACAGAAACTTGCAAACAAAACAAGTTAAGAACAAACAAGGAATATATTTCTGAATAGCTAGAGACTTATCTATTAAGCAAACAAGCAAAATCCATTTATTTAACCATGTCACTACCAAGGACATGACCCAGTGTGTACCCCAAAAGCTGACAATACTACACACATAAGCAAAGAGGGGAGGAAATGCTTAAATAACAAAGCCTAACACAGAAATGAATCTGTGTTATGCTATGAATAAATGAATATTGTTGCGTGCGTACAGGTTCATTATGAAATGAATGCACAAGTCCGATGAAAAATGAACAAAAATTTATTATTATCACAAGAAAAATGCTTAAATTTTCTCAAATTATCATGCAGTATTACAATATCGCACGGCAGTTTATCTTTTAACTACTCAAATGTCCAAGAGAACGTAATTCAAAACAGCTAAAGAACGCTAATCCGCGAATTCGCTACAATCAACAAGAGCAGTTTTCTAAACAACAACAAACTAAGCAACTACAACAAACTGAGATGTTTTCCTCCTATTATAAGATTTTAAAATCACGCGCTAGAATTTTCCAGTACTTTCTCGAAATCAAAAAGAGATATTTATTTATTTAATGCATGCGCTCTTGTATTTTCAATTTTCTGGCTTAGCTTTCTTTTAATATTCGTCAAAACCATTTAATTTATAATTAAACTAACATTAGATCAAAAAGAGATATTTATTTATTTAATGCATGCGCTCTTGTATTTTCAATTTTCTGGCTTAGCTTTCTTTTAATATTCGTCAAAACCATTTAATTTATAATTAAACTAACATTAGCTTTTTAAATACCAAATTCGTAACAATATGTTATGAATCTGTGTGTAACAAAAGAACACTCTTGGTTTCACAAGCAGCCTGTACTAACATATACTGTCCTGCAGTGGCAGAAAATATGAAAGTGGGCTGTAGCCCAAGTAAATTTTATAGTTCTATTTACCTCTGAAAAGCAAATCTATAAAAACATTTCAATATGAATGAAATTCGTTTATTCTTCCTAAGCAACAACCAAATCGTAAATATGAGGCGTATTCGGAAACTAAGTACCGTTTTGAAAAAAAAATAGTAAAA
Source organism: Stegodyphus dumicola (assembly GCF_044657685.1). Taxonomy (NCBI): domain Eukaryota; kingdom Metazoa; phylum Arthropoda; class Arachnida; order Araneae; family Eresidae; genus Stegodyphus; species Stegodyphus dumicola. The sequence goes on from NC_140768.1 coordinate 184,016,114, forward strand.
CAATTTTTTTGAATCCAATTTTATTTTTACATGAAAATACATATCTTAAACTATTTTTCAACATAGTTTCCGCCAATGATCAAACACTTGTCATAGCGGGTGACCAGTTTTTGTATACCATCGTCAAAGAAACTTCCCGCCAGTTTCGATAACCACGACTCCACAGCATTTTCGTGTCATCGTCAGATCCAAAGCGCTTGTCACCAAGCTCGCGCTTCATGTGCAGGAGCAAGTGATAGTCGGATGGTGCCAAGTCAGGGCTGTATGGCGGGTGATCGAACTGCTCCCAATGAAACTGTCGAATTAACGATTGAGTGACACCAGCAGTATGGGGCCGAGCATTGTCATGGAGCAACACAATTCCTTTACTGAGCATTCGTCTTCGTTTGTTTTGAATGGCACGCCTTAGTTTTGTTAAAGTCTCACACTATTGTGCCGCATTAATGGTTTCACCTCTGGGAAGAAATTCAGTAAGCAAACCGCCTTTCCTATCCCAGAAGACAGTGCACATGATTTTTTGTGATGACACTGTCACTTTGAACTTTTGTTTTTTCGGAGAATGAGTGTGTCTCCACTCCATCGATTGTTGTTTCGATTCTGGTGTGAAATGACACACACAAGTTTCATCACCTGTCACAATTTGGTTTAAAAAGTTTTCTTCCTCATCACTGTACCGCGTGAGAAATATCAGGGCACTACCAAGTAGCTTTGTTTCGTGAACATCAGTGAGCATTTTTGGAACCCATCGGGAACAGTTTGCGATAATTCAAGCGGTCAGACACAATTTCGAACGAAACAATACGTGAAATTTGTGGAAATGCCTTTGAAAGAGTTGTCATTGTGAAGCGTCTGTTCTCATGAATTGCTTCATCAACTTTTCTTACCAAATCATCGGTGACAACAGAAGGCCGACCACTCCGAGCCTTGGCATGGACATTTGTTCGACCTGCATTAAACATTCTTACCCACTTTCTCACCATTCCATCACTTATTGCATATTCACCGTAAACTTCTGTCACTTGACGATAAATTTCGGCCAGTTTAACATTCCTGGCGTTCAAAAATTTAATCATGGCACGAATCTCACAGTCAGCGGGAGAACTAATTGTCTTAAACATTTTGAATGTGCACAGCAAACTGAAAACACAACATAGAGCAACCAAAATGGTGACAATTGAAAGTCAGTGAACAAGAAAGACTAGTGCGCATGCGCGGGACGCCTACCACAGCGCTGCGATGGCGCTAGAATGAAACGGTACTTAGTTTGCGAATACGCGACGTAATTATTATTAACAAACCAGGTAACAAAAATTTTTTACACTTCAGGTTAATACATAATGATGTCATAATTTAAATTTAATGTAATATAACAACATTTTCTCAATATCAATAAAAGAAATAACATGGCAATAACACATTGTGTCAATTACACTAACCTGAAACAAAAAAGTTGCCAACAGCAGCTATTAATTTAACTTGCTGACATTAACACGTTGACTGCCCAACACAAGATAACTCGGATTAGCGCTCTTCTTCAGGACGTCCAATATGAGTTATCTCGTAGTTTCTTGATTTGCCACTTTTGCGCCACTACGAGTTACTTACTCGCTTGTTTTAGCTGTACAGATGCGACAAGTCGAAGCATGTCTGTATGAATCAACTCGTAGTGGGCTTCTGCGAAGAGCTTTGTCTAACAAAAGCTGCCTACTAGATAATTCGTAGGACTCTTTTTTTCTACAAATTAAAAAATCCTGTAAACTTTTTAATGACTGTTACGAATCATAATTGGTATTTTTAATAATATAATATGATTAAATCGATTTGGCTTCTTGGACCGGAATCCAAAAAGTGCTGTGGAAGTCAACGTGTTAACAAAAAATTTTTGACATACAGGCAAAATGGCCTGTACAATGACGTCACATGCAACTGCGTTCTTTCTTCAATGTCAGAATATGACCTTACATAATAATTATGTTTACTGTCAGGCAATGCTAGTTTTATTTCAGATTTTGTAAAACTTCCAAATTTTTTTATTAACAAACTCTACAATTTGAAAGTGAGCAGTAGCAACCTTTTCGAAATAAAGAATTTTTGTCTCCAACGCACAAGACTGTTGCCATTTGGATAAATGAGTGCAAAAATTAGTGTTTAGAGTTTTTAATTATTATCCCGACTGATTAAAGTTGTGAAGATGAAATTAGACGAAATGGCTTCAGATTATTTTTTCAAATTCAGAGTAATATATTAAATGTTTGGTAATGCTCTTTTCATTTCATAGTTTGTAAAACTCGCAATTTTTTTATTAACAAACTCTCAAACTCTACGATTTGAAAGTGAGCAGTGGCATCACTTTTGAACATGAAGCAGATTTTTACCTCCAGCACGTGAGACTGTTGCCACCCGGAAAAGTGAGGACAAAAATAAGTGATTTCAGAGTTTTTAATTTATATCTTGGCTGATTAAAGTGGAGTTAATGCCACAAACAGATATTAATAAATATTATTAAATGATAGTATATATATTAATACAGTAAAAGTCCAGAAATCCGCAAAGCTTTGGGACCAGAGGTTGTGCAGATTTTAGGACAGAAAAAATATTCAGACTAAAAGTGCAAAATAAATAAGGCATATTAGATATTTAATTAAATTATTATATACATTAATAAAATAATTAATTATATGCATTAAATTATTATAACATATATAAACTGATTATATTATTCATTTACATTAGGCTCCTCTATTTTTAAATCAGCATGCATCTGCTTCCCCTTTTCTCTCAGGAGTAGTTCTGAAATAGGTACCCCATAACTTTGCTGCTGCCGGAACCACTCGTACAAGACAGCATCGAGGTTTGCCGATTTCACCTCATGTAAAGATTTCCAGTTTCGGATTCCAGTGTTAAAGTCACTGTTGCTGTAAAATTTCAACAGATTTTCTTTATTGTTCTGTATATCATACACAGTCTGTGTGCCAATTCCATACGATTCTACTATAAACTGAGCAGTAGCACATGCCTCCATCTTTAGAAGAATTTCCACTTTTTTCGTTACCGTTAATGCAACGTGTTTACGTTTTTCAACGTTGCAAGCAGTAAAATCACAATCGTGTTTCTTATCTGTCATTGTATTAAAAAGTGCTGAAATTTAAAATATTTTTAATTTACCCACAAAATATCCGGACAAAAAAAAAATCACATCACTAAACGATCTCGTTTATTTCAAAGCTCAGAAAGTACAACAACAAGGAAGCGTGAACTTGAAAGAAGAGTTGAGTTAAACGTCTGTTTTTTCACCTCAATGCAGATTGGAGAGGAAAAAAACTCTTATCACGATGTCAATAATTTGACATTATGATAAGAGTGTCATGATGTCAATTTCTTACTTTTTGGAGAATGCCTGGAAGAACAATAAAGACATAATATTTGAATGTTTTACTCATGACACTAGAATCTTTTTCTTAATATGTTTATTTTCCCTTTATTTTCTATACTGTTTACTAGACACAAGCATGGAGGAAAATATCAGAAAAGCTTCGAATCTTATCACTTGAGCAGGCATTATATAAAGGAATTTTTTTATTAATAAAGAAATTGAAAACTTACAATTTAAAAGATCCATCTAATTATTATGTCTCAATGCATCATACACAGAGCTGGCACTAGGCATTTTCCCATCTGATGCAATATCTGTGGGTCTTAAGTTCAACTGCATAGTGCCTTTCTAAATTCTGCTTCCAATGCCTGCTCTAATTCCTATTTCCGTTATGACTCATTATTATTCGGTAATTATGATGTCATTATCCAGTAAGTATTTTTTTCTTCGATATTTTGTACTTTATGGTGCGGTTTCCGGAACCTATAAACTAAATGTTTATGTATTGAGAGGCAACGCAGATTTCAGGTAGGCGGATTTTCGGTATTTGACTGTAGTATTAATGGCACAGATATTAATAGTATAGATATTGAAGATCACAAAAGACAACATTAACTCTCTACATACAGCTCAATTTTCATACTTTCCATTCCTGAAATACAGGAAATTTTACATTTTCTCCATCTACATTTATTGCTATTCACATCTTTAACAATAATTTTTTAATAACATAAATTTTTAAATAATACAAAAATTTTAACTTCATTTTGTAGATTCAAATTATATATAATACGGCATACACAATTTCAGCAGGCACAATTTGCAAGTTACGAATTGCCCACGATATTCTTTATTTTCAATTAATTTAATTTTTAGTCAATTTTTTGCAAAGTAAAAAGTGTTAGTTATTTATAAATATTACTAACTGTTTATAGTGATTAAAAACATAATTCAATTTGACACTCTTCTCACCAAATGTGAGTCTCTTTATGTATTTGCTTTCTATTCCCCCCCCTCAGAGCAACACACAGCACACTGTCTTCTAGTTTCCTTTTTTATGGGATTTGCTGGTATAAAGGGGGCAAATGTCTTTCTATAAGGCAAATACAACCCATGTTAGCATCACTAGAACTTTTTAAAGAACAGATTCAAGCTTACGCAAATTCTCTACCATGAAACAGACCCTTTAGAGTCATCTGTTGGTTGGTTGGTGATGGAGGACGGGGATGCCTGATGTCTAACAGAGGTGTAAACAGGCATGTGTCCTGCACCCTGCAGAAATAACTCCCTGAGGCCTCAAGAGGCCGCCTCGGGAGCTTTTTAGCATGTTAACAAGAGCATTTACAGGGCCATTCAAGGGCAGATTGCATTTGTTTACTGTTTTGACATTTGTTGTTGCTATTTGCTATGGTAGTTATGCATATTCATAATAAAATTCATATGAAATAACAAATACAAAAATACAGTTACAAAATAGAATTAAAATACAGGCTCATAGATAAAAATCATTAAGTATTATGCATATACAGAAGAGGAAATGCTAAATACATGCTGGAAACATTTGACTCTATATTATTTGATAAGTGTCTTAATACAGACTTATGTAAATTTTATGAGTAGACTTATGTGTCTGCAGATGTGGAACTAGGTGCTGACTTAGTCAGAGTATTATGCCTTGCGAATTTTGGTTAATGAGGAGAGCATAAATCTCATTCCCTTGAGTGTGTTTGTTGAAATAATGAACACTTAAAAATTTTACTGTACACAGTGAAAGAGCCAGATTCGTATTCAGATCAAGGAAAAATAATCTTTGCCCACAATTTTCATGTGACTCGTAAGTAGTGGACCAAATTGATAACTGTTCTCAAAACACAGAAATCATAAGCAAAAGGTTAAGCCTTTGCAGAATGAGTCACTGCATTTAAAAAAAAAATGATTTTGACATAACAGTTTCACATCTCTCAGGAATATAATCAACGGGAAGGAGAGAATACATCTTATAAATATAATCAAAGAGAAGCTGAAAAACAATAAAATTGTGAAAATAATCAAAATAATTATGTATTTTTATCCACAAAAAAGCAATAGTACTACAATAGTTCAGATTTTCTTCTAATACTATTTCAGTTTTTATTTTATATGTGACTTATTTGTAAATGAAATATATGAAATCATCAGTAAGATAAAAGGTAGGGCTGATATAACTTGAAGAAATAGCTTTTACAGATTTAAGAATGTGATTTATGCTGCTGTTGATCAGAAAAAGTAATTGTTGATGAAGAGTAAATTTTATTTATGCAATTATTTGGAAGTGTCTGGAAATAATATTATTAGTGAATGGCAATGGTAGAGATTTCAGAATAATGAGAATGTTTTATATAATATAATTCTTGACAATTTTAAGAACTTTAGATGATTTTGTTAAAAGGAATGCATCTTGCATACTATACAGGAGACTAAGGCATCTTGGTTATAATAATATGAAAAATGCGAAAAAAATTGCAGTAGAAGACATCCATACAGTTTTACATCCAATTTTCCTACTCTAGATGCTCGATGTAACACTATAATACTGAGTGTACAGGAAAGTTGATGGAACCCAAAAAAGTTTGTAATATAGAAGGCTTCATTATAAACCAGGTTTAGTAGAGTGGGGTTCCACTGTATGTACAATATTCTCAAAATACATATTAAACATAATTGTTTCAGAACTGATATAATAAATGCCAGCAGAAGAAAAAATATTAATCCAAAAGGTGCACTATATACACGTAAAGGGTGATGATGATGAAATTCTATATCAGAAAAGAAACAATTTTTTTTTTTTCTTTGCAGCTTAATGACAGTGATTACTAACATAACCTGACAACCTTTGAACGCAGATGGAGAAACTAAAAACCTTATAATCAAATGGTACATGTAAAAATATTAAAAATATCTTTATTAATTAAATAATTTTTAAACTCTTTAAACAAAATCTGTATTTTAAGCTAACCCACCAAGTGTCTTGGCTGTTTCTGTGTGCATTATGCATTATCTGGTTCTCTGAAGTAACATATATCATTGCTTTTAAGATGCAAAACTCCCATACAGACCTCTCTGATGAAAATGATGTATTAAAATTCCACTTTATTTTCTTTGAATTTAATCAAACTTTGCACATGACACTCAACAGTCTACCTTTATGCAGATGTCTTGCCTGCAATCAGCAAATCACTTATAAATACTATATTTCAATGCTCTAAATGATCAGCATTGGTGTATTATGGGATGGTTAAGATAAAAGCTATTTCGGAGAATTGGATAGATCAGATTCTGGATCAAAATATAGCTTGACAGAATACTGATATCCAGGGTTAAGAAAAGTCTGGATTTGCTATTTAAGAAATTAAAAAAAAAAAAAAAAAAGCTATAAATCACTTACATTATGATAAACAGGTAACAGTAATGTTACAAAATAAAATTCTACCACAAAAAGAAGTATTCATGAAACATTCTTTGGTTTTCATTTTATTTATATCTTAAAATCAAAGAAATGCAGTACAGTCAAAAGTCGTTAATTCGGACACCCATAATCCGGAATGATCTATAATCCGGACCTCAAAGCTACAAACTTTCTGCGCATACGTTGCGTTGACACGTAAGACCTTTATGGCTATGAATATGCATGTGCCCATGCACCTTTAACGTATAACGGATGGTATAAGCTAAGCTAAAACCAAAGAATCATAGACTTTCTTTGGCTAAAATTATCTAATTCAGTTAATGTTGCAGATTGCGTTGTTCCTTAATCTTCGAATTGGATCCCTGGCTTAATATTTTTTGCAGACTATTAGAGCAATTTTATAAAAGTAAGCTTGAACTTTCGATTATGTCAAATAGAACTTCCGATATACATTTACTAATATGTAAAGGATCTACAAAGCGAAAGTATGTCTCGAAGTCCATTAAACAAAAGTGGAATTGCTGAAAAAAAATGACCTAACCATTCCGAAATCTGTTTATCAATTTCACGCAGCTCTGCGGTGGGAGGCAATGAATTGGAAGTTGATCTGTCAGCATTATTCTTATCTTCAGGGCAGATGTTTTCATTTTATTTGGCTTATAATTCCTTACTAAATGTAGTATTTCATCTCGATGTATTCCATCTTTGATATGATTTAAATCAAATTCCTCGTCATCACAGAGGTTATTGAAAACGAAAAAATTTCGATTGACAAATTAGTCGGTATTCTCGACACAGCAATTATAGGACTTGAACAGCGGAACTTTGTAACTGAACAAGAAATTATGTCTGTTTATAGAATTAAAGAGAACGTATTATCACATAAAACAAAGCAACTTAAACAACTTACATTGAAAGAAATGTTTAATAAAGTAAACAAATAAATATTAAGCTTTTTTTTTTTTTTTTTTTTTTTGTAAATTTTGATACCTTTTAGATCATAATTGTTCTTTATTTCATAAATTACAGTTTTATATTTTTAATTAATTTCTGCATGCAATCTTACCAGATTTAAACTGATGATCTATAATCCGTAAAAATTGATAATCCGGAATCGGCAAAGTCCCGATGAGTCCGGATTAACGACTTTTGACTGTATTTTGCTTTCTTAGTTTTTTTTCTTTTTTTTACTCTAAGTTATTCTTATGATCTTAAAATCATAGACAAAATAAAATAGTAAAGAAAAACATTTTGAAAATCAAAGTACTAAGTGAAATGTAAGTACAATATTTCAAAATAAATCTAAAAGGTAATGGCATTCAGTTTGTTACATTTGATTTTAAATTAATTTCGAAAGTTTATAATTTCAGTTTATAAGACCATAATATTTCTGGTAAATAGCATTATAAACAAATACTTACAGGATTAAAAAATATACTGTTGGCACTTGTTACAGTATAAGGATCAAATTTATCAGCACAAACCACCACATCAGGTAACGGATAGAGCCACAGTGAATAATCGTATTCCCAGTATATAGGGGCAACATTTAATGGCAATGGTACAAGGTGACCATTAGCAATAACAGTCTTTACAAACTGGAAAAAAAATGTGATAAAAATTCTTTAGCTTCATACTAAAAGCTTTTTTTTTTTTTTTTTTTTTTTTTTTTGAGTACATTAGCATAAAATAAAACAATTTGGACATATGATAATCCCAATGTAAAGGATTTACTCTTACCAAATTTGGTACATCAACTTTCTCATCCTTTTCCCATGGAGCATAAATACTATTACGACACATTTTTGATATGATATCTTCCCGAAAAACAACAATGTCTTGAGTGCAATACTGAATACGGCAAGGATTTGACGTAAAGATTGCAGATGGAACTTTTTTGCAAAAATCACCAAGAAAAGCAGGTGGAATTGCAGGTCTGAAAAATGCCAATTATACAGATAGAAATCAATGCTTAGAAGTGAAACTTTCTACACAAAACAAGCTATAATTTCAACTATAGAAAAAATTAAAAACTCACTTTGGAACATTTCATGTCTTAGTTTGTAACCTTTTTAACAAAGGAAATAGAAAAACCAAGCTTATTTTTATGAGTAGTTGTCATTCTATTATAAAGCAAATACTACTACTATCCCACACCATTCAGAATTTTTGGTAGCAACTTTGATTTTATGGCCAAATTCTGCATTCTGATCTGTAGGATAAAGTGCACCTATCAAAAGAAATCTGCTCTTAAGTAAAATACTCCTTCTTTCCCTCACATATTTATCAATCTTTAGATTATTTGGTACTTAAATATTATTGCAACCACCTTAGTAGGAACTGCCATTCTGTTACATTTACTGATTTCTTAGAAATTCTTAAAGAGATAAATAATATATTTTTGAATTAATCCATCTTTGATATAATACATAATATAGCTGGAAGAATGTCAGAAATTAGAGAAGCCTCCAATACAGCTGACAATCTATTCGCATTATTTTCTATATTTGAATATCTTTTCGGTCAAAATTTACTTGGAAGCACAAACTAGTGTTGTACATTTCCTCCTTTTACTATTGTTCTCAATTTTTTTGATGGCAAATTTCTGTATATAATATTCTGCTGTGTTCTAGGTATTTTTAATTGCATATTTTAAAATTTTTGTTTGTGGTATACATGACTCATCATGTGATATGGGATTTTTCATGCTTTCTCTATCAATATTATTATACCCATTAACCTTCACATTTTGTAATAACCAGCATAACAGTTTGTTTCTTTCCTATTCTGAAGATCTTTCAAAATTTTGCTCAGTCATATTTTTGTTTGGAAGTTCGAAGTCTCAGATTGTGCCAAACTCTGGCTACCATACACATAACGATACTTCACTTTTAACAAGCCACTTTCATGTGTATTCCAAATTCTAACAGTTTTTATAGACAAATTGTGATATTTTTTGTATTAAACTCAATTTTAAAATATGGACTTGTGGAATTTGCCTGCAAAGAAACTGCAGTAAAATTTCTTCAGAAATACAGTATTTTGCCCCAAAATCACTAAAAAGAAAACTACTTTGAAAATTTCTTCTAAACGATAGAAAAAACAAAACAAAAACACCACAACAAGGGGGGGGTAACCCTGCTTTTAAATGGGTTTATTATATAATTTTTTTAAATAAATACCTAGCTAAAACATAAAATATATACATAATAACATGGATGTATGTAATAAACAATTTTTTACAATCGTAAGTCATCGTCCTTTTCTTATGTAAAATGTGCCCAAATATACCAAGGTGGTTGTGCTAGCATGTAAGTATCGATTATTTTAACTAACCTATAAGTTATTTCTATTTTTAAGAATTTTCAAAAACCTTTTCACTTTTGATTAATTTTATCTTTATTTTCAAAGGCATTAAAGTATTTTGGTTACATGCACATTCCCTCTTTTGATGGCATAAGGACCATTTTTTAAATAAGAATAATTTTTACTGCCTTTCATTTTTAAATTTATTTTCATTATTCCATGAAGAATCATTCAATAAAAGCTATTACTCAAATAATGGAAATAAAATTTGAAAGCATTTTTAAGCATGTTTTTGTCTGTGTTGGAAATTAAAATACTGACTCATATGACAACATATATTTGAAATACACATCCACCAACTTTTCAATGCCCCTATCTGATCAACACAGCATAATTCTAAAAGAGGAGGAATAACATAAATATTACCTTTTACATATGTAGTTATCTACTACAAATATGTGATGACCTGAGATTACATTAAATAAAGAATTTAATGCCCACCAAAGGAAAAAATGCTAGGGAGTTTAAAGGTTGCAACAGTATCTTTTGTATCTGATTCATCTTTTATTAGTAAATAAACAAGTACTAAAGTAAAACTTGAAAATAAAAGATAAAAATTTATGACTTGCATTTAAAATGTCTTTTAAAAATGATAGATGATTTCTGCAGAATTAACAAGCACACTTTCTAAATTGATCATCCACTATTTCAAATGATTTTGGTTTCCTGTGAAAGTGGTCATTGTTAGAGAGCGAGATCCATCGAAAGAATAATGGACCGTAATCAATTATAAAAGTTTATTCAACAATAGAAAGGCACAGGAGTCTTAAAGATCAGAGCTGTACGCTCTTGCTAGCACTGATGGCTATTACAAAAAAATGGTGCAGGAACCTAAAGAAACAACTGCTCTATTCGTGGTCTACAGAGGTTCTGCTGGTTTGGGCGGGGGGGAGTCGCAGCACCCTCTAGTGAGATGAATGTTACAACAATAGGATGGGACGGAACAGTCATCTTAGATGATGTTTCGTACTATTATTTATTAATGTTGTCAGAAAAAGCAATTACTTTCCATAATCATATTAGGAAAATGGTCACCGCAATTACATCAGGAAAATGGTCACAATATTACTTAAAAAATATGATTAATTCATCATATCTTTAATTCTGGGTTGTCAGTTAGATCCTATTAGCTTTTTGCATAAATTAAGTTTTTAGAAGTTGAAAGTGCAGAAGAAGCATTCACACATCAGCAGAAGCATCAGAGTTAAAAGCTCAACTATGAACTATGAACAACTATGATGCCCCCACTCTAGTGGCAATTAAATAAATAAATAAATAAATAAATAGAGATTAAATATGCAACCAAGCCTAATATTAAGTTTTATTTAAGAGTAGCAATATGGAACTTGAATTTAAATTATCTCTTTCCTTCATTAATGAAAAGCACTTCATTAATATTAATTTTCTTTCATTTTTAAAAATTAATAAATGTTTTGACACATTTTAAATGATGCATTAGGCATGTGCAAAAAAAGCTTTGTGTTTTTATTCTGGTTACAGATTTGACCTTGCAAACCTTTTGCTTGTGTTTATTAGTCAGCAGCAGGGAGTATGGAATTTTTCCATGCTTTCACAAGTAAAAGACGTTAAGAATACAACATGTTGCTTTTAAACATACAAGTAAGAGAGAAAAAATGATTTAAGACATAAAGAGGTAAACTACACAGAATGATAATAGCATATGCAGCAACCCTGCCATATCAGAAAGCATCATATTAGTTTTGGCTTTTTAGTACTGGATAGAGGTAGCTTTCAGAGAAAACAGATCAATGTCACAAGAATTGAAAGAAAGACTGTTGAAAGACAATTAGATAATCACAGTAGAATTAGTGAAGCAAGTTTGAGATTCTTATATAAGGTATTTCTCCCACCTTCTTAACATTTCTTCTTGGTGTAATGATCAGCATGCTCAGTGCTTATTTCAAGTCCTGGGGAAGGTACTGCTCATTTTTCATCTCTCCTGCTTTGAAATAACCTAAGGTCTCTACAGTGATGCCCAAACTGAAAGGGTGGTGAATGATGATTCTCTACCACCAGGATTTGGCAATTGGGTCCCCTAATCCCCAGTCGCCTTTTAAAAGGGGGCATATATAAGGTATACCTCCCGCCTTCTTAGCATGGCTTCGTAGTGTAGTGGTCAGCACACTCAGCACGTATTCAAGAGGTTCGTGGTTCGAGTCTTGTTGCGCATTTTTCACGTCTTCCTGTTTAAAAAAAATACCTAATGTCTTTACATTTAGAATGGTATTGGAGAAGCAAATTTATGTCTTGTGGTCTGTGGTAAATTAGGAACTTCAGTACCATATGATTTATTGGAAAGAGCAGGGAAAGAGAATTTATTTGATATGCTTTACCCAGCAGAATGCTTTGTTATTTTCACGTAAAAAAATAACCACAGTAAAAAATGAGTTCTGTATAATTTTAGAATGTTCATACATATGACAAATCTACAGGATCCACAGTACAGCAAAGATTACATCTACAGAAGTTTCTATTAAGTGTGTGGCACAATTTCAGACACATTTCTCAGACATTTCTACCATATATCATATGAGGAAGATTACCTATAGCTGAATCATATTTACAAAGCCCAAGGGAAAAGTATCTATCACTAGGAATCCCTAGGAAATATTATTCAGTCATAATAATACAAATCTTCACAGATCTGTTTGGACTCAAGAGAACCTTATAGGAATCTGAATGGGAACTGATCTGCACTATCCACATTCATTCAATACTTCTCGGACAAAATACCATTAGATAATTTTCTTCAGAAAATGGAAGTTGCAGAACATAAAAAAACCTTTGTGGACTTCAGAAATTCTTCTACAAACAAAATGGAGGATTTTTAGTCCAAAGGGGCTTTGTCCCTGAAGGAATATTGTTTTCGTTTTGCAATTTTGTGTTGATTCACAACAACGGCAAATCACTTTTCGAACTGTTGCCACTGTAATGTGTTTTGCCACTGTAATGTTTTCGAACTGTTGCCACTGAACAAGTATTATCGCCCTGTGTTATATTTAAAGAAATTAAATAATGAAAAATCTGCATAAATGCATGTATATTTCTCACATTGTGATAAAACAATGGTACATAGAGCCATCGAATTTTGAATTACGTAATCCTCTTATGAATATGAAAATGTGGAAGACCAAATTTAAAATTTGGAATTTATTTTATTAAATTGACAGAATTAAATTGACTTTTATTATCTAGCAAGCATCCTACTTATAATTTAAACTGGGCACTATAATTTTAGGTAAACTGGTTGTTTCATCTGCCAATAGATAGGCAAATAAACATTCCGATTAATATTCAATAAAATGTTACATTGTCCAAATGATTAAATAAATCATTTGTCTTCCTATTTTTAGTCCAAAGGGACAATTTGCACTGAAGGACTATTAATTTCATTTCGGCATTTTGCGTTGAAAACTATAAACGGCGAATCAGATTCACATTGTTGCCACCAAATATTAGAGCCCTGTATTATATTTAAAGAAATTAATAATAAAGAATCTGCATAAATGTATGTATGTTTCTCGCATTGTGAAAAAAACAGCGGTACCTAGAGCCATCCAATTTTGAATGGCGTAATCCTCCTACGAATATGGAAATGTGGAAGACCAAATTTGAAATTCGGAATTTATTTTATTATCGATTTCCTATTTTGTAAAACTTTAACGAATTTTTTATTAACAAACTCAAGAATTTCAAAGTGAGCTATGGCAAAGTTGTACAGAAGAAACATTTTTATCTCCGGCGCCTGAGCCTCTGTATCGGAAATTCTAAAGATATGCTCATTTTAAAACTATTTTGCGATATTGCTGTTGAACTGAATTTTATGGTTTAAGTGCGAAGAACATGATATTTCATAAATAAATGTAACACACAAAATTTAAAAAAAAAAAAAAAATGCCCCTTTGGACGTAATATAAAACATTTCAGTCCCCCCCCACAGGATTGGATTACTTGGGTTACAGCAAATCACATAAAGTCATCTACCTAAGGGAAGAAATGGCTTTGTGGAGGACCTTTCTAAGAAAAATGACTCTATCCATGTTACACATGGGGGAAGTCATAAAAACTCCCATGCAGCCAATCCATTTGCCATGACCGAAAGCTAAATCAAACCATCAGCATTCAGTGATTTCAACACTCAGTCACTGGTGGGCGAAGTTTTACAGGAAAAGGATTAAAAAGTTACCTGATAAAAAGCAGAATCTTAGAGATAATAATAGAAGGCATATTGTAAACTGAGAGCGAATAAGTGTGTTCTACAGTATAACTTTTCTTTTATTGAAAAATTCAAAAACTTTTACACAATCCCAATAAATCATTTTAAAATATCATACAGCACTTTAAATAGCATAATTACAGTATAATATTACTATGAGCAGAAAATAAATTATTTAAACTTTTTTATAACAATGCTTAATATTTTTAATCATACGTAATTTTTTGTATGCTCATAGTTGAATAAAGGAAAAATTGTATCATAAAACACTTAATTTCAGAAACAATATCAAATCTTGCTGCTGGAGGAATAATGAGAAATATTTTTATTAGAGAAAAAATAATTAAATAGAAAATCCTAATTTTTAAGACTTTCTAAGCTATTAGATTTAGCTCATTTTTCTTTTACTCTAAAAAATAAAGCAAATTAAAGTATTTGATGTAAACTGTGTAATATGGGCAACATCGGTTACTTTTAAAACTTTTTGCATTTAGCTTTCAAAATACTTACCTGGGTAATATATGTGGAAGACCAGGATCATTTGGTCCCGGAACAAAAATAAAGCGAGAATGTTTTAAGAGAGTTGGAAAGTCACTGATCAAGGTGCCAAGTTGTGAAAAACATTCTGTGAGAAATGAAAAGTAGAATTAAGATAACTGAATCAGCATAATCATTTGAATTATTAGATAGCAATAAAATTACAACTTCTAACAAATTCTAACCTTCAAAAACTTTGCTTTCAGAACCAACAATGGGCAGTGACAAAAAGTTACCTATCAAGACAAAACATGTAGGTGGTATTTGAGAATAACCAGCAAATACTACTTGCAGTTTCTGTAAAACCTAAAAAATATTGATCAACTTAAGCATTAATGCTTCTTATATGTATTGAAACTAGACATCAACATTCATAAATAAAGTATGAGAGAAAGATAAATTATCAGATTATATAAAATGTATTTTTAATAAAATTTTCTATGCTATTTAATATTAATTATAACAAAACGGAAAAGCAACATATGTTATATCATTAATATATTTAGTTTTCAAACAGAATGCAAAATAAAGCATAAAATCTATTTTGATAAGCATATTTATTCTGAAAGTAAAATCAACATATATTTCTTTACAAAAATACCATAATAATTTTCATTTTATATATGTTGTTACATATGAAACAACACACAAAATGTGAATTAAATATAACTTTTATAACAAATAAAATTCTTACCTTAAATTTGAGGAACAGAGATCTGGCATGTAATCAGAAATTTTGCCAGATTAGCCATTTATTTAAAAATTAAATTAGCCATTTTTTTTTATTAAGACCAAATTTCAGAAATATGACCTATAGCCTTTAAAAGAATCTGCCTGAATCGGTTAATTCATTTGGCCACCTTACTAGGTCTTTATCATACATTAAAATTTTAGTTACAAAATATTTTTATGTTTGTATTAATAGTCACAAAAAGAAATCAACATCCTATATCCAATTTTGCCTCTAAACTCCAAAGTGTCTGCAAACAATTCATTTTTGTGCAAATAGATCGTGAAATGCGTTTTTCGTCACTTTGTTTTTTATTGCTTAAAAACTTAATTAGTCAAATGCTTCATTAGTAAGTCTTGTAGTCAAAAGGATAGTCTCTCATATATTCTCTTTATTAGTCTGTTCAGCAAGGAGCTGAGAAAAGTTGTATTAAGGATCGTGTATAACATTCTATAAGATATAGAGCACAATGAACTTGAGCTTGTCATTAGACAATGCTAGTGCACTTGCAATATGCATGATAACTTCGGAAACAACTCAACAAGATGGCAGCACCTTTGAGGAACAGGGCATTAAACTAAAGCAGTGAAATGCTGCGAAAGATATGTTTAGCTTAGGAGTGAAAACTATGCATATTTACCATTGAAGAGAATTTAGAACAGTGATAAATATAAGAGTTCTATATATGCATATCATTGGACTAAGAACATCAGTATCACTAGTATACAAGATTTTCCTTACTGAAATTTAGCAGTCATAGAAGGCAAAATTATAACTAGTATGAATGTAATACTGGAAAACTGGAGCACCACAAATAAGAAGGTGGTATTTAGCACTAGACATTAATGTTGAATCTACACATTGCATTATTCATGACAAGCTAAAGTCATACAAAGCATGTGTAAAATGTTAACGCACACATTTGTTACCCGAGATGAAAGAAAGATACGTTGATGCCTCTTAAGAGTGTTTCCACTGGTATGAGGTTGACTGTGAAGCATTTTTACAAAAAAATTATCCTGGAGATTACAGATAGGTAAACTTCTGAATGAAACAAAATTTTGAGTTTTGTCAGCAACAAGCAATTGGTCACACACTTGTCAGAAAAAAAAAAAAATTCCTGCGGTATCTGTATGTTTGCCAAATTTTGGAGTTCATATATTGAATTATATGGGAACTATGCTGAGTAGTGATATTGTAATTATTTCAATGTTTATAAAAAATATTCTGTAAGCAAAGAAAATTATATGTTCCCACCAACTGTAATAATAAAAATTAAAGCAAGAAATAAAATGCAAATGAGAAACATTATAAGATCAAAAACAAGATAAAAACTTCAAGCTGACACACTGAAATTTTAATCATCAGTGGGGCATATCACAACAGAGAAGGAAATCATCACTCAAATTCCTTAAAATAACTCTTCTTGTACCTAGTGTTTAACGGAAACATTCTGTAATAATTCTGCCTTCATTTAAAATCTACTGCTGGAAATAATAGTATGCATAGAAGTGAAATCCTTGAGTATGGTAAAAAAACAATTTACACATTCACAACATGAAAAAAATTCATCACGAAGTATACAAAAAAAAGTTAAGTTAAGAACGTGAAGAAAGCTAGAAAGATCAATTTAGTCCTATTCTTTCTGCTA
Organism: Stegodyphus dumicola; assembly: GCF_044657685.1. NCBI lineage: Eukaryota > Metazoa > Arthropoda > Arachnida > Araneae > Eresidae > Stegodyphus > Stegodyphus dumicola. The sequence continues at coordinate 184,033,453 of NC_140768.1, forward strand.
AATATTGCTTTGGAGACTGAGATACTACATTTGGATATTTACTGCTCTCTTATTAATTTCAGAATAAAATGTCTACTCAATAAGTATCACTAAATAGTTATTTGTTTACTGCTTATGATAAGTCTCTTTTTGGGGGGAAAGAGAAGGGATATAGTTTCATGAGTTTTACACACATTTTTTTAAAAGAAAGTTTCTTAAAGTTTTCCTTGCATATCTGGCCAAAAGGCAAACATATATACTTCATACATTTACAGCTTCAGTTAAAAAAAGGGGGGAAGAAATAAGATGGGTAAATGATAATTAACAGTAGAATTTATCAGTAAAATGTTCCAAAGAGGATAAATGAATACAAAAAATTGTAGCTGAACATATCTGATTACCAACTAAGACCTAAAAGAGTTTTCCACTTAAGTTTAACATAAGTGGGGGGTAGGGGGAAGGGAAAGAAAGAAAAAATATTTAAAATATATAATACAGTCAAAAGTCGTTAATTCGGACACCCATAATCCGGAATGATCTATAATCCGGACCTCAAAGCTACAAACTTTCTGCGCATGCGTCGCGTTGATGCATGCACATAGGTGTCTATGCATGCACGTAAGACCTTCACGACTGCACATATGCATGTGCGCATGCACATAATATGTTTACGCATGCACGTTTAATGTATAATGGACGGTATAAGTTAAAATTATCTAATTATCCATTTCAGTTAATGTTGCAGATTGCGTTGTTCCTTAATCTTCGAATTGGATCCGGCTTATTATTTTTTGCAGACTGTTAGAGCAATTTTATAAAAGTAAACTTGAACTTTCGATTATGTCAAATAGAATTTCCGATGCTGGAGCTCCCAAAGGATCTACAAAGCGAAAGTATGTTTCGATGTCCATCAAACAAAAAGTGGAATTGCTGCAAAAAATGGATAAAGGCATATCCTTTGTTTCTCTAACCATTCTGAAATCTGTTTATCAATTTCACGCTGCTCTGCGGCAGCGGGGGGGGGGGGGAACATCACAGCGCAATGAACTGGAAGTTGATCTGTCAGTACTATCCTTATCTTCAGGGCAGATGTTTTTATTTTATTCAGCTTATAATTCCTTACTAAATGTAATATTTCATCTCGATGTACTCCGTCTTTGATATGATTTAAATCAAATTCCTCGTCATTATAAATATCACGAGTACACATCAAATAGTTTTCTGGTTGCAATTTTCTAATTTCGACTATGCGTAATGTATGCTTTACGCATGCGCGCGCTGAAAGAAATAATAAAGTAAACAAATAAATATTAAGCTTTTTTTTTGTAAATTTTGATACCCTTTAGATCATAATGGCTCTTTATTTCAGAAATAACGGTTTCATATTTTTAATTTTATAATTTCTGCATGCCATCTTAACAGATTTAAACTGATGATCTATAATCCGGAAAAATCGATAATCCGGAATCGCCAAAGTCCCGACGAGTCCGGATTAAAACTTTTGACTGTATTCAGAAGACTAAAAAGAAATTGCAATCTGAGCTTGATATATGGGATTCAATTTAAAATAATAATAATAAAAAATTTGATGTGTACATCACATGACTTCCTTGTATGGAATATTAAACTATATGCATTTTTTCTTGCATTTCATTAAAACTTACTGCATTGAATTAAATCTACTCAAGTCGTAGACAGACTGGAATTGAAAGACAATACAGTGTATTTTTGGACTGATTCAACTGTTGCTTTAACTTGGATCAAAAGAGAGGATTCTTGGAATACGTTTATAGGAAACAGAGTCACAGAAATAAGCTTTATCGTTTCTGTAAGAATAACTGCTTTGTAAATATCTGCAATTAAAGTGTTTTTTCATATTAAATCGATAGTTATTTCTGAATCCTTTAAAATCTACTTCGTCATTTGAAGAATTATCTAATTGTTGCCACATGTTCAATTCAAATACTATAATAAATCTAAAACAATGTATAAAAGAAAGTAAGCAAACAAAACAAAAAAGAAACAGTTTTTCACATGTGATTCAGTATTTCTCATTCAATAATTCAGTTCTCACTTCGTGACAAGGCAAAAATACATAAAAACTCAGAATATCTATATTGAAAATTACAAAGTAAATCTTAAACACTTATTTCCTCGAAAAAATTCCAGAAGGGATTAAGAATGATTTAATTCACAATAATAAATGAAGGGCGTTATCTTTGTTGTTGCTAAGCTTAGTCTCTCTATATTGGCAACAAATCCACTATTCTGCTGTTTCAAATGTAAACAAACATATTCGCCATGTTATTTAAAAATTAGGCTTAATGGCTTTTAAATTGTTGATAAATCGACAAATATTGTTTTCAGATTATCTAAAGGCATAAAAACCTTAACCGGAAGATAAGAAGAACATAATTCAATCATTTTTAAAGCAAAAAATGCACAATTTACAAACATATAAGAGTAAAGAAACTGAGATCACTGAGCCAGGTAACAGAGTGGATATATGTATATAAATATATTTATATACGTTTGGTGTGGCCGGTTGCAACCAAAATATGAGGCGTACATCTACATATTACAGCAGTCCTACATACAAAATTTCAACATTCTCAGGCTACTTGTTTTTTAATTATGCAAGATACATACGTACGAACGTACAGACACCATGAAAACTTCTCTTCAGAATTCATTTTAAAGCAGTTTTGAGTCTTATTCTGTCCTTACGTATAGATGACACACAAAAACATCGTGAAATTGCATTCGATAGCGGTCAAAATGGATATTTTCGTTGAAATATGCTGCCTGAAACTTTTCGCGATTACAATAGTTCCTTTTTACTTCATACAAGGAAGTAAAAAAGCTAAGTAGTTATAATAGGTCTGCTATTTTATAAGAATGAAGTTCTCCAGAAACTGAAGATACAGAAGGTAAATTTTTATATTTAAAATAAATTGCTCGAAACAAGAAAGCCAATTTGTAGTAGGAAAAAAATCAGCTATGTTATTATTTTGTATCAATTTTAATCCCACATGGAGATTTGTGCTTTTATTCAAGTTTAAAAAAAAATAAGAAAAAGACAAAGACTTAATTATTCAAATTTAGCTGTGCATTTATTTAACTGGTTCACTTGCATGGCAGACTTGGAAACAATATTTTACCAAGTGGTAATGCTTTCTATTTTGCCAGGGATATGATATTAGTAAACTGAAAACACTACACACACAATATTAGATGAAGCCCATATATATATATGAGCTGAAGTTGAAGACAGAAAAAGTCTATGGCAAAATGGTTACAGTGATTCAAGATGGTTGAAGTAACTTCCATTGTTACTAATGTTATTCTTGCTAGCACATAATGTACATAGATTCTTGAATTCTATAAATACAAAGTCCATGAAAAAGTCTGCAACTAACCGTGCATAAATAGCTAAGACAGTAATAACAATTATATAAAACTAATTCTATAGGAAAGGAATAAAGCAAAAATGAAACTTTTTATGACAAATAATGAAAGTAATATATGAGAATATATTTACTTTCATTATTTGTAGAATAATAACTCGTAGAATAATGGAGAAATATTTATGAAGAAAGTTGTTTGGATTTTATGACTTATGAATGTTTTACGTTTTATCTTCATTTGCTATGAAGTAAGTAGCATGCTGCTTCATAACAGTTCAGGAATATTTCAGCTACAGAGACACTATCAGTAAGAAATCATCAAAAATAAGATACTTGGCTGAAAAGAATACACACGCACTGTGAAGCAACAAATACTATGTAAAAAGTGGAATAATTTGATAGATAGTTTAGGATCATTCATTTAAAAAAAATATAAAAAAAAATTAACCATATAAATACATGGAAATCCTGATGATACTGACGATAAAAAACCAATTAAAGCGATAAATACTAAGAAAGAAAGAAAATGCTTATTGCAAGGGTTAAAACTTATTATTATTTCACTGCATGTGATTTACACACTTACAGGCTGATACTAACAGCTGATGATAATTTTAAGAAAACTTCTTAACAATATAAGGTTTAAATAAATAAGGTTAATAATTAGTACATAACATTAAGCTATTACAAAATAACTTAGTGTTATGTACTAATTTATAAGTTTCATGCAAATTACCATGAGATTTAAATTATCAAATGAGTGGAAGGAAAGTGTTCAGACATTACTTTTTGATATATAAACCAATATTTTGAGCCTTTTAACATAGCTCTTCCTAGAAAATAGTTCATTTTCATGACCCATATTTCTCCCATGAAGTTTTACAAAATGTTTCAGATTTTACATGATGATCTAATATAAAAATAATGTAAATAGAGAAAGATAACTTAATTGGCTAATGTCGAAATTCCTCACATGTATTGGGTTTCAACGAATACTCTCTAACTTATCATTACACATATAAAATTACAAATTTCTTGAGAATATTTTAATAATAAAATTTGTCATCTGCTAAAAACTATTTTGTAAAAATGGTAGCACAATTTGAGAGGTGAATCTGCAGTTATGTGACCTTTGCATAAATATTGTAAAAGAACATATCCATCTTTTAAAACACATTTCTATCAACTATTTACTGCACAACAATAAATGTCTAGTTATTATATGCACTGTTATGTTCATTTAGTGTTATATAACCAGTGGTTTTAGCCACTTCAGCAGTAACATGCGACCCCTGCTAGTAACTAAAACGTTTCTACTCAGATATTTTTATAGATTCTGTAACTTTCCAGTTATATATTTACCTTCTGAAGATTAATAATACCTATAAGCTCCATTTTTACGAAAGTAATCAACATTAACAATGCATAAAAAATGCATTATATAAAGGTTAATAAATAAGCTAATGCAGCTAAATTAATACAAAATATTGATACTTTGTATATAATTATTTAAAATATATACCTTCAGCTGATCCAACCAAACATCAGACATGAACACAAACATAGCATCTGTATTCCTCTCTTCAACTATCTTCAGTTTCGCTGATAAACGATGTGAATTAATAGATGAATATGGAGTTAGACAAAAATTGGGGAAATATGAACTGTAAAGAACATACATAATTATAAAGATTTAATAAATAAACAAATAAGATGCACAATAAAACAAATAAAAATTTTAAATAATATACATATATGAAAATAACATGATATTCAAACTAAACCAAGTTGTGGCCTATTTTTCGTTACATTGAATAAATTTATATAATATTTGTTTTAATCTAAAATTTAGCTTTTCTTTTTTATTAATGTAGTTTTTCTATTTGACATCAAAAGTAACTAGTGATACATAGTCTGATAAATGACTATTTATTCATATAGAGGTAAAATTGCAATGCATTCCAAATTAGCAAAAACTGCTATTATATAATATCTATAAAATATTATCTATATTTAATATTTTCTGAGGTTGCCGGATTTGTCAAATATGGTGAGAGCGGTAGCATATTCGAGCCACAAAGCTTCTGACAAATTTCCAAAACTTTGGGAAACCTGGCATTATTATAGTGAAATACTATACCTTTTCTGGTCTTTTTGCTTGATGGCATCACTTATTTTATACAATTGATAGTAGTACACTTTTAAATAACATGTAGAATTGCCCAGTAGAAGCTTAAAAACATTCTCCTAAAATCTTACCAAACAGGGAACAGTACTTTATTTTGTTATGAATATCTGGTTTCACAGTGCTTTACTCCACAATCACTTGCATTCAATGTTGTTAAAACAATCAATTTCCCATCATTTTTTATGATTTACTTTAAAATTGGATTGATATCTCAAGATATGTTAAGCACATTACTTTTTAAAAAATATGTGGAACAAATGTATTGAGATTCAAAACAAAATTAAATCATTCCATGTGATCCTAAATGGTTAAAGACAACAAATTTAATCTCTCAGCGATATTTTGAGTTCTTATTCGGTGGTTTTCTTCAGTCAATATCTTTATTTTGTGTTAATCAGCTTCAACTGGCCTTCCAGAATCTGATACACCTTCAGAAATGAAATTGCAAGAATGAAATTTGGAAAACCAGTCTTGGCACTGATATTCTGTCATCATACTTCTCCATACACATTACAATTTTTTTCTTACTTCAACAATTCTTACCCATTTTATTTGGTAATAAAAAAGACAAATGTGCTGAAAATGCTGTTTTTGATTTTCCATATACTTGATGAGACATAAAAAAAAAATATAGAGAATAAAGCAAATATTTTTATAAATAAGCCTTGAAATGCCATCTGTCAAAATATATAAGATGTTCCAAAAGGTCATTTACAAATTTCACATACTGGTCTGTTAAACCATGACAAACAAGTCTTAACAGGAAGTTGAATTCAAAAATCAAACCATGCAGTGCTACAGCAACATGATTGATGTGTAAAGAAAGGGAGTGACGTGACTTTATTTAAAAAAAAAAAAAAAAAAAAAAAACTTAACTATGCAGATGAAGGAAATAATCATGGTTACAAAAAATTTTCAAAATTTCTTTCATACACCACAATGCAAGGATTCAGAGACTCGTTTGAATTGGCCAGGTGTGTCAAGAACACATACTGCCATTTACGAGATTACGGCAATGAGTTTGATGTCATATGTTTCATATATCAGGAAGTTCATGTATCCCCACAAGAGAAGATCTAGCACGGCGAGATCAGGAATTTGGCAAAGGCCTCTTAATTTCCCATAGCACAGCTTCCTGTACAGCAGGTGTGCATGTAAGATATTGCCAACTGATATGGCTGCTCTCTCGGAAAGTTCCAGCCTCGCTTAATCTGCAGAGTAATTGTCCAGATAATGGATGACTTGGCAATACATGCATCTTGTGACTAGTCCATTTCTATCCACAGCCCCATAAACATAACGCACATCAGCAAATTCCTCACTGTCAAACTGAAGCATCCTTCTCCTGCAAAATCCTCACATAAACTAATCCCACTCTGCTCACCAATACACAGTGAATATCGCATTCTAGCATAGCCGGTTACAGTTTTGGACAAAATTTCCTATGTAAAACTTCTACATCACAGCCTGACAGGTCAACTTATAAAATTTGTAAACGACATTTTGAGACACCCTGTATAGTAACAATGTGGTTTAGAACGAAGATGGCTGTTTAAAAATATAACAAATTCCCTGGTGGTAAAATAAATAAAAATTATATTGCCCCCAAAGAAGCATTTTTTAAACGTATTGTGTTTTGTGTTTTAAACGTTTGTTACCTTTATTTATTAAATATCAAGTTCTTTTTCCTTAAACCTAACATTCAGTTCAACAACAATACCATGAAACAATTTAAAAAGAACATACCTTTAGAATTTCCGATACACAGTCTCCCGTGCTGGAGACGAAAATGTTTTTTTCTTCCGTAGAGTGTTACCATTACTTGATTTCAAACAATTGAGTTTGTTAATCAAAAATCTGTTAAGTTTTACAAAATATGAAACAGATAATAAAATAAATTCCAAATTTGGACTTCCAGATGCCCATACTTGAGTGGAGGACTACGTCATTTAAAATTTGATGTCTCTAGGTACCGTAGTTTTTTCACAATGTGAAAAACATACATACATTCATGCACATTCTTCATTATTTAATTTGTTTAAATATGATGCAGGCTCTAATATTTGGTGGCAACAATCTGAAAAGTGAAACACCATTTATAGTGAACCAACGCAAAATGCCAAAACAGAATTAACAGCCCTTCTGGGCAAATTGCCTCTTTGGGCTAATTTCTGAAAAATTAAATATAAAAGTTTAACTCAGGATTTCGGAACATGGTCCATATTGACTACAAGGCGTTGAAATTATAAAGGAGACCAAAGATGATCAAAGGGTCAGTAGCGAAATACACACCAGCAATTGATTAGCATGACCAATATCTCCTCGACTACAAAAAAAAAAAAAAAACTGAAAGATTTCAGATTTTAAATTACGTCCAAAGGTTTTTTTTTTTTTTTTTTTTGTATGTTACTTTATTTATTAAATATCAAGTTCTTTGCTGTTGAATTGATCAGCATTAAATGAACTAGAAGTCTCAGTCTTCAGAGAGCCTAACATCAGAGTTATTTCAAAATGTACTTCTAAGCGATAAAAAGGAGAATGTTGCCAAAAATCTTGTTCAAGAATTTCAAGATGTTTTCCTTGGCTCATCTTATGACTTAGGTCAAACGAGTTTGGCTCTATTGAGTCCTTCAGCAAGTTCTTGGTCTTCTCCTATCATCCTTATCACAAAGAAAGATGGTTCAACTAGATTTTGCATTAATTATCGCCAGTTCAACTAGGTTACGACTTTGGCAGTTCATAGCGGTGCTGTTTGAATTATGTAATGCGCCGGCAATGTTCGAATGCCTTACAGAGGACCACGCTGAGAGGTCTTGAAATCCGAAATATTTAGATGACATTATCATCATCATGAAAACTTTTTTGAAGAGCATTCAGGAAATCTTAGAAAGTTTTCAGTTTTGAAAGGTGCTTCAAAACTGAAAGAAGACAATCTAAAGTCCCACCAAATGTAAACTATGCAGAGAGGAAGAGACTTACCTCAAACATGTCATCTCAGCAGAGACAGGAAATGACCTAACTCGGACATGGCATTCTCTGCCGAAGTTGTGTGTACATATACAGAAAAAGTATCGGCAGTTAAAGAATGGAGATGCCCCCCCCAAAAAAATGGCTATCAGCTGAGAAGTTTCCTGTGGCTTTGCACCTGCTATAGGAGATTTGTGAAGGACTTTTCTTCCATCAAAAGACACCTTCACAAGCTGGCAAAGAGCAACAGACAAAAGAATGTGAGGATGCATTTAACAAACAGAAGAAAACTTTAACATCTGTGACAATCTTGATGTATCCTCAGCTCGACTCAGCTTGACACAGGTTTGAGCAATGAGAGTGTCAGTGCTGTTTTGTTCCATGAAATAAAGTCAAGAACAATTTGTAGCATACCGATTAAAGCCATAGAACATTTCCACCATTACCTGTACAGCAGAAAATGCTTGCTCCACACAGATCATGCATTGTTGACAAATTTCAAGAATCCCAAAATCCAGATGGATACACAGACTCCAGGAATATGACATAACAAACCGTCACAGGAAGGGATCATCACATGGAAACGTCGGTGCCCTGTCTAAAGGACCCTGTCCAGAAAGCTGACGATACTGTTGCAAGTTGAAGCGAAATATGAGCTGCTTAATCTGGTTGTATGTTAAATTACACATTCAACATTGTCTGACTCAGACCCAGGGACTGAAGAAGAAGTCAGGAAAGACCAGCTGAAAGACGGCGACATTAAACTCATAACTGACTTAATGGAATATTTAAATATGAAACCTAACTGGCAGGACCTTTTCTATCTAGAGTCCTAAGACAAAACAATATTGTGCTCTCTGGGACTCACTCCATATTTGACATGGTGTCTTGCACCAGAATTTTGAATCAGATGATGGAAAGACGCCCTTAAATAACAACATAGCAGTTCAACAGGAGGCCACTTTGGAATGATGAAAACTGTGCATGGATTTCAAGAGCACTTCTATTGGAGAAATGCAAGACATGATGTGTAAAAGGGGAGCTAGTCATGCAATGCTGGTACAAGTCTGGGACCTCTGCTACCAACTGGTGAAGGCAACAAATACATCCTCGTTGCCATTGATTACTAAGTAATGATACAACATTGGATTTGGTTTGTATTGCCTCTTCAGTTACATTCCTGTCAAGGAAGGAATTTCATCTCGGCTATAATCAAAGAGTGCTGCAAGCTACTTGGCATCAACAAAAACCAACAAAACCTTTACATCCGCAGTCAGACTGCATGGTAGAGAGGTTTAATTGAACCAGCCTCAACAATCTCTTGCTGCTGGTTTCCAGAAACCAAACGGACGGGACAAGAAGTTACCACTGATCTTACTGGACTCTGACCTATCACAGTGCTGTCCACAAGACTATTGGCTATTCCCCATCCCAGATGCTCTTCGCAACCTTTGTCTGCCTTGTGATCTTTTATTTGGTCACTTTTTGGATGTGCCTTTATCCCCTGAGGGATATATTCAAAATCTCCAGGCATGGTTTGAAGTGATGCACAATTTAACTTGAGAGCGAGTTACTTGATAAGATAAAGATTCGATACAACATGAGAGCTACAAAACATCAATTCAACTGAGGTGACAAAGTATGGTTATGGAATCCGATTTGACAGAAAGGACTTTCTCCCAAATTACAGTTACTCTGAGATGGTCCTTAAACAGTCCTAAACATTGCTTAATACCGTCATAGTTCGGGTACGTAAGTCATCAAATTTTAAGCCTTAAGTTGTTCATTACAACAGGCTAGCCCCTTACTATGGCCATAATGCACAGTTCCCATAGTGCATATAATGTAAATGGTATACTAAGACCATGGTCCTGTTTGTATATAAATTTGTAAGACGTGCAATCCTTGGAAAAGGGGCAGTGTTAAAGTGCAAATTGTTTAATTATGTAAATAACTTTAGTGAAATTATGGATGAAATTGTAGTATTTTTTGTATAATGTAACATAACACTCCGAAGAAGCGAAGCTTTGCAGGAAAAGTAAGAATACACGGGAAAGTTTATTTAAAATTTAGTAAATGGCTATTTCGCTAAATTAGAGAGATATCGCCAAACTGGTGATGGTTTTTGACAACTAATTTTTGTCACCAAATTGGGAGAGAAATCGCCAAACGTCGGCAAACTTGGCGAACATTTGGCAACATTTTGGTCTGGTCCCTGTATAGGTACAATAAATGAATAATAGTAATTGGTGCTATATGTAACTGCAACTGAATCTGACCCTCATATGCCTTCCAGTAATTTTCAGAAGGTACTACTGCTGGGTGAAAACTAAATAAGACTGGGGAGAGCATGAGTTTTTCAGTAGTTGTTAGTTCAAAGCTAAATTTAGAGTATTAAAATATCTGTAAGAGCTTCGCCTTTTATATGTTCTTTGCATTGTGTTATGTTTAATGGTCTTAGTTTGAAGTGTAACTATTAATTGTACAACAGCTATATGACTGTTTTTGTGGAAAGTTCCAGAACTGTGACGTGTTTCTTTTCATAAAACAATTTTATCAAGCTATCATCGATTTTGTTCACATTCAATCTATTACAAACCCTTACCCACACAACAATATGAATCCAGACCCACCTTTATAAATTCTGTCACTTCAGCAATACAGTTCAATGCAATATAGATGAAATGGTTGGAACTACTAAACAACAACTGATTTCTGAGTCAAAATTTGATAACTTTCCTATACAACTGGATGAATCGACTTTTGAAAGGATGGACATGATCTATGTGCATTATTACAGTGATGTTAAAGAAAATATAATGTAAAAGTTTTTTCCCCCACGCAAAGCTTTCTCAAAATATGTATAAGAGATGAAGACACATTTAATTTTTTTAAAACATTTTCCAGCAGTATGATATTTCCCTTATCCAACATTAAGACAGCTTCCTGTAAAGGTGCACCAGTGATGGGTGGAAATTTGGTTGGCTGTTTAACATACCCAAAATATTAAGATACTTAACATTTGGACTCTTCATTGCTTTTTGCATAAGCAACATTTAGTTGTGAAAAATATTCAGAAAGAGCTTCATATTGCTTGAAAGCCAAGCATCAAAGCAATAAATAATATGAAAGCTACGAATGACTGTCTTTTGGGGCAAGTATCAACATAATGATGAAAGTTAAAACAGTTTGGCTTTTCACAAAGAAATACTCTCCAAAGATAACTAATTGCAATGTTCAGTAGACATTTTTAATACTGCGATAAAATCTTTTCTTGAAATTGACAATTCTATGACAACACAATTAATAAAATTGAACGTGCATATGTTGACATTGAATTGAAAAAAAATTCTGTTATTTTGATAATTTAATGCTACTGTTCATTACTGAAAACATTATATTTCCTCAGAAGATATATTGTTACATACAAGCCATTTGCAAAATTTAAAAGCTTTTAATCTTCATTTCCAAGATACTGAAAATTTTAATGTGCCAGCATGGCTCATAGAACCACTGAATTGTGATATATCTCGATACTATGTCACAAGAAAAACTTACTGCATTGAAGGAGGATTTTCTTATCTTATTCAAAATACATTGGTATGACAAGTTTTGGAATTTAAAAGTTATCCAAGAGAAATATTCCAAAATAAAAGTTGCTGCTGAATGAATACTATAAACTTTTCCTTCCAAGTAGAAGTCAACAATTTACTATGGAAAACAAGAAACAGAGTTACATATTTTTGAGAATGAGTTGATTTATAAATTAAGAAGTTTTTATGCCAAATATAAAAAATTGCATTATCCCACAGACATCACATTTATTAGAATCGTACTTTTATGCAATTAAAATCTGATTTTGTTTTTAAAATTTGTTTGTATTTTTAAGATTAAACAATAATGATACAAAAATTATGCACTATAAATTAAATAAAATATTTTTCCGAAACTTTTGTTCATATTCTTAATCTAATTATAATCTTCATTCTACTTATTTTCAATTATTTGCATTATGATTAAGCTGTTTGCTGTTATGTTATTGAGAAAAATGTAAGCGAGTTAATGAAAAAATCATCACATTAATTTTTTTTAAAGAGGTCAGTGCAAGAAAAGGATTGGGAATCACTGGTTTAACTATACATAAAATTAAAATACTACATTGTGGTTTAAACACATGTTTTTTAAAAAAACTAATGAAGAGCAATTTATAAGTGAAGTCTACATTCATATTTGACAGAAAGAGTAACTGAAGGAGTATAGCTTACAGTGTTGTTTCAGCAGGCTCAGGTGGACAAAATCCAATAGCTGTTGCATGAAATATTTTATCTTCATAAACACCTTCAACTAAAACAATATTATTTTCTGTAAAGAGACCACCTTTATAGACCTGGCAAGAGTTAAGTTTATATATTCAAAAACGTTGAGACTATTCTAGATATCTCATTTATTCTGCACTTTCACTCCATTGTAACAACCAAATATCAGTGAATTATTCCTTGATAAAGCTGATGTATCGTATTAACTTTTATGAAATTCACTCCAGTTATAGTATAATGAAAAAGCATTCTAATAAATAAATTTTACAAAATAGAGAAAGCAATGAGAAATTTTTAGATTTCTTGAATTTATGCTATATTTTTACTACACTATGATGAATACTGTTAATAGTGCCAATATTTTGTCATCTAATACAACTGGTATATTCCAGTAATTAAAAAATTAATTTCAATTATAACATGATGAAAAATATTCCAACAAATTTTGCAAAGGAAAAAATAATAACACTAAGAATTTTTTGTGGAACTTTAAAGCATATACAGTCAAAAGTCGTTAATTCGGACACCCATAATCCAGACCTCAAAGTTACAAATTTTCTGCTCATGCGTTGCGTTGACACCTTCATGGCTGCGCATATGCATGTGCGCATAATACGTTTGCGCATGCGCGTTTAACGTATAACGGACGGTATAAGCTAAAATTATCTAATTATCTATTTCAGTAAATGTTGCAGATTGCGTTGTTCCTTAATCTTCGAATTGGATCCGGCTTATTATTTTTTGCAGACTGTTAGAGCAATTTTATAAAAGTAAGCTTGAACTTAGAATTTCCGATGCTGGAGCTCCCAAAGGATCTACAAAGCGAAAGTATGTTTCGATGTCCATCAAACAAAAAGTGGAATTGCTGCAAAAAATGGATAAAGGCATATCCTTTGTTTCTCTAACCATTCCGAAATCTGTTTATCAATTTCACGCTGCTTTGCGGCGGGGTAGCCACGCGCGCAATGAATTGGAGGTTGATCTGTCAGCACTATCCTTATCTTAAGGCCAGATGTTTTTATTTTATTTGGCTTATTCCTTACTATATGTAGTATTTCATATCGACGTATTCCATCTTTGATATGATTTAAATCAAATTCCTCGTCAATATAATTTGCTTCCGATAGTGAAGAAAGTGACACAGAGATTATTGAAAAAAAAAATTTCGATTGACAAATTAGTCGGTATTCTCGACACAATTATAGGACTTGAACAGCGGAACTTTGTAACTGAACAAGAAATTATGTCTGTTTATAAAATTAAAGAGAAAATATTACAACATAAAACGAAGCAACTTAAACAACTTACATTGAAAGAAATGTTTAATAAAGTAAACAAATAAATAAAGCTTTTTTTTTTTTTTTTTTTTTTTTTGTAAATTTTGATAGCCTTTAGATCATAATTGTTCTTTATTTCGTAAATTACGGTTTCACATTTTTACTTTTATAATTTCTGCATGCCATTTTACCAGATTTAAACTGATGATCTGTAATCCGTAAAAATCGATAATCCGGAATCGCTGATGTCCCGACGAGTCCGGTTTAATGACTTTTGACTGTATATATTTAGACTGAACATAACATTCTGCTAAAATTATGTTAATTTAAAACATTAAAAATTGTCTGGGGTTTAATAATACCATTTGATATTCTTCTGTTATCGAGACCAGATTCAGAAATGTATGCATACACATGCGTATGTACACTGCTCAAAAAAAAAAAATGGGACAGTCCTATATCTCCCGATCTACTGGGCCGATTGACAAAATTCAAATTGCATTCTTCATGTCTCGAAAGCGCGACTTAGGATATATATTAGATTTATATATAGCACTATGCTAACATAGATATTTTGACACAAAATCGGACTTTTTCTAAAATAACATACCAATTTTTTTACATATTTTGATTCTACGACTCAAATTACACCTAAGTATGAAATTTTGTAAAATTTGGAGCAAAATTTACGGAGAAATTCACAAATTTATGTTGGCACTTTTTTGGCGAACTTGGCGAACTTTTTAATATATGGCAAACTAGTTTCCTTTCCCGTGAGAGGAAAAAAAGTCACCATCGTTCCTTTTTTCCAAATAATATTCTTTATATTATATTTTTAATTATAACTTATTATTTTAAGTAATTTTTTCTTTTTCGAATTTCATTTTAATTGTTTAAGTTGCACTTTTTTTTTTTTTTTCGAATACCTGTTTTAAAAATTTCTATTTACCTATTCGAACTGTGTAAATAAAGGTGCAGCGTTAATTTTTTTTTTCAAATAGTTTTCTTTATATACATATTTTTCATCATAGTTATTATTTTAGGTCATTTTTAAATTTTTATACTTTTATTTTAATTGTTTGTGTTGCATTGTCTCTTCAGATAATTGTTTTAAAATTTTCTATTTATTCCTTCGAACTGAGCATTTTAAATATATTTATTAATATCAATTTTCCAGAATTTGATTTTATTTATTTGAACTGCGTTTCTTTCGGAAGAATACTTTGTAACCCAGACTACGATGAGTTTGAAAACTGCATATTTTATTAAAAGAGAAAATACAGTAAAGCACAGTTTTACACGCCTTTCAATGTTCCGTTCAGAAAAGATATATATAAATAAGAGAGATGTATAACCGACATTTTAACTTAGGATGACTTGCATACACTGCTTTAAACAGTTTTATCATAGTGCCCATTGTTTTACATAATTTTATCCTACATTTGGTTTCTTAAAATGTTATTCATATTTTAGTCAAATATTTTATTTTTGAAATTGCAAGAATCAAATATCATAACATTGAAAAGTTTTAAATTAAAAAAAAAAAAATACAAATACTAAATTTTATAAATTTTACGAAAAAATTTATTTTTCTTCAAGCATTCTGAAAGTATATTAAAAAGTATCCAACTTTTCGAAACATTTTGGTATTTCTGACAATCATTTAAAATAAAGTTATCGCCTTCCATTTCATAAAGGCCCACAAACGGCCGAGCGGTAAAGACGCTGATCACTGGTAGTTCGGTCCGAGGTTCGAATCCCGCGAACGGGCTGGTTGCATGGGTGTTTTCGTGGTTTTCCCGATGTGTAACGTGTATACGAGCCAGTTTCCCTTAGAAAGTCCTCCACGAAGGCATCCCTCCCTTTAGGCAGATAGCCCTCGTGTGCTTTGCCATAATTAAATAATCCAATCCAATCCTTAATTAAATATAATTGATTTGTAACTTCTACTAGAACTGACGTTAAGAACTGAAGTGCAAATAAATAATATCGTGTGCAATCTTGATTAATATAAAATTAAAAATATTTGCATTCAGACAGAAAGTTTTTTGAAATATTTGCAATTACTTTATAAGAAAGATCTATTAATAACCGTAATAATTACTTATTATATTACTGATGATTAGGAATCAGTTCTTGACAATTACATTCTAAATTAGAATTTTAAGAATTATTAGAATTTTAAATTAGAATAATGAAAATACGCTATGCACAAAAATACATTTTTGGATAAAAAATGAGTTGTTTTTTTATGTTTTAAAACTTCTTGAATTCATTTAATAAACATCGTATCCTCATTGTTAATTGAATTCAGAATGTTGGGTGTCGTTTATATAATTATTCTTACTTGTCCACGGAATCTGCTGACTTATCCAGCGATTAAGTAGCTGCAGATCATTTCTACATAACCATTGAACTTCCATTAATTCAGTCTCTAGAGGGTTGTATATTTATATCATAATTTGACTTTTATAAAAATGATTATTCTAAATCTTATGTCTCTATAAAAATATACTGTGCTTTAAAAATATGGATGATAGTACCAGCCGCTCTTTCAGCCACTTAAAAAGCATCAGTTTGTTTAGAAATAAATTGTGCAGTTAATGTTATAAAATTCAAATAAACATCAAACGAAAATTCTCAGTTTTAGACAATTCGATTTAAACGAAGTAAAGTAGCAGACGATAAAACGCCGAAGGTAAAAATTTACTCTTACAAAGATTTAATCTTATTTAAAAAAAAAAAAAAAAAAAAGATAGAGACAAATTAAAAAAATATTAAAAAATTTATTTAAAAAAATAGCTTTTCATATAGTATTAATAAATATTTATTACGCATCATTGAGGGAAAAAATGTCATATAATTAATTCTCCGTAAAATTTTACTTGAAATTTAAGGTTAAAAATAGCTGTGGCAATACAGTGTAACAAAAATCCATAGACCACATTTGGCGTTACTATTGCTCAAAAAAAAGATGCCAAATTTCAAAACGCGAAAATATGTAAATTTGTGTATATCTTAGAAAATTTTGAATAAAAAAGTCTAATTTTTTGCAGATATGCTTAAAAATATACTTACTTTAAGATGATGGTAAAAATTTTATAGGTTATAATTCAAAATTTTTTTCGAAAAATTTATAAAAATTATTTAAAAATAGAAATTTAAAAAATAAAACACAAAAAATGGGTAAATTTTATTTGGAATGAACCTAAATTTCGAAATGTGAGAGAAAAAATCGAAAAAGTTTAATAAAAAAAGAGATATAAATAAATATTTGCCAAATTCGATTAACATTGAGGAGCTAAAATTTTGAGAGGTAATATTTCAAAAACTACTCGTACGATTTTTACAAAACTTGGTATTTTGGCATAATTTGAGTCGTAGAATCGAAATATGTAAAAAAATTGGTATGTTATTTCAGAAAAAGTCCGATTTTGTGTCAAAATACCTATGTTAGAATAGTGCTATATATAAATCTAATATATATCCTAGGTCGCGCTTTCGAGACATGAAGAACGCAATTTGAATTTCGTGAATCGCCCCAGTAGAACGGGAGATATAGCACTGTCCCATTTTTTTTTTTTTGAGCAGTGTACGTGTATATACATATGTTCATATGTACATGCATATAAGAGCTAGCACATCCATCAATCCATCCATGCATACATTTCTGAATCCAGGCAGTACATTTTAACAGATATTTTTTTTTTTTAGCAAACTAAGATACAATGGTACAGACTTATTAAAGGATACTGCTTTCTTCAAATTTAATCGAACTGCTCCTGTTGGATCTTCAAGAAAAAACTGACCCTATAAAATTCAAGAGATCAGAGTCATGCACGTAAGATCTGATAATTAAAATAATGAAATTATATAAAAAGTACCAACCTCCTTTAACTGTGTTAACATTCCTAAAACTACAACATTTTTTTCTCTTCCAGATGTCCCAAGTAAATGTTCAACAGCTTTAAGAGAATAGGAATTGGATGGACGTGAACTATTATGAATTACAGGAGCAGCAAATACTTTATGACGTGCTGTTCTTTGATGGACCATCTTATACCTTTCAATAAATATATCAGCTTTTGAATCAGAACTTCCATGGAGAGATGGTGATTTATCATGTAACAAAGCCCAATTTAGAAATTTCTTTGAATCTGTACTAAAATAAAATAATAAATATCATTCTGCAGTTAAGTATATATGGAGTTTGCAACATCTTAACAAACTACATTGACACTGCAAATATTTATCAAAATATCGGTCAGTTATATTATGAATTATATCATATACGTATACTATAAAAAAATAAATAAGACTTTACTCTTTTCCAAAATATTTTATGTACGTATGGAAATCAATTTCTAATTTGAATTATTTTAAAGCAAAGTTTACTTAATCAATTACTGTTAAAAAATATACAAATTTTATTTAAATGACTTTATTTACACATGCTTATTATTTACCTAGGTATTGGATATTTTAGGCAGATTTACTTTCACTGCCAAAATAATAATCAAATATTTTTTGTTCCATGGATGAACACTTTTACTAGTTAAGCATTCTTTGGGAATGGCTGAACCCATCAGTCATTTAATCACCACTCAAGTGCACAATAAGGAGCTCAAGTGCTCAGGTGCACAATAAGGAGGGAGATCAAATTTAACCTGCAAGAAGGGAGAAGCTCTGTTCTAATTTTAATGGAAAACATCCTGGAAGGCTGGATCTTAAAGCTACCCAGACACCTTTCCCTAACACCAACATAGTAGGTAAACCTTAAAATGTAAGGTTAGGCAAAAAAACAACTTAGCGACAAAAATCTGAGGTTGATATTTTGGTTCCGCTTAAATCATCTACAAAACTTTTTTAAATGATGAATTAGATTTCCTTCAGTGTCTTTAACATCAGCAAGAATTTAACTTCTTCAATTAATGATATTTACTCCAATCCATTTTTCGCAGGGCTTTAAAATTTCTAATACCTCAGCCTTTTTCCTTGGGTCACTTTATTTGTGCGAATTGACCCTCAAATTCGTCAGGATTTTTGTTAAAGTCTATAATAATATACAGCTTCTTTTTTTGCCTAACTTTATGCTGATATCCACTGATGCAGTATAGACTGTTTAGTGCTTTAGTGCTAGTATTGTAGATATCCTACAAGTGCAATAGTAGAAGAGACTAGATGAGAATATAGCAGGGTTTGACTGAAAAAAGCAAAACAGTTAAAAAAACACATCATTTGTAAGTTGCTGAGTTTGCTTAGTCAAAAATACATATGTGTAACATTTCATGAAGATTTACATTTAAATTCACGCCAAAAAAGAATGGATTCATGTACAAGTAAAATATTGATATTTGACAATATTTAAAAATTATATTATTATAAATTATTTATATTATTTATATTATTTATAAATAAATGCAAAAATTTACTCTAAAAATAAAATTTTCAGCAAATAATATAATTATAACAATAAAATGTATCTATTCACATATAAGTAGTGCGGCAATATGATAACTACTGAGAAGTATACAATTAGAGGCTTTCTTCAGCAATGCCCCCATTGTTCACAGTGACTTTTTTTGTCACCAAGCTTACGAACAATAATGCTTTTCGTGATATATGGTCTAAGTTTTGAAATAAAACATATATAAGTCACATTTGCACATTTT
This sequence comes from Stegodyphus dumicola, assembly GCF_044657685.1. Taxonomy (NCBI): domain Eukaryota; kingdom Metazoa; phylum Arthropoda; class Arachnida; order Araneae; family Eresidae; genus Stegodyphus; species Stegodyphus dumicola. The sequence goes on from NC_140768.1 coordinate 184,053,259, forward strand.
GAGTATGATAATTAGTTTACTGAATGATATTAAGCATATGCAGGCCACAGAGAAAATATAGTTTATATAATTCATATATTGCATAATTGCATATTCTCTAGCTTTGGTTACTGTTGCACTTTAAGCATTTCTAACATTTGAAAGCAAAAATAATTGCTGAATTGATATTGAGTGAGAACAAATTTGCACTACAAATGAATGCAAATTTTTTACATAGAGATGAATCAGAAACAAATCATTATTTTTCACACTAAAAGGGTTTAGAAAATACTTACTTATAGGTATATCTGTGTAAGGAAAAGGCATCATATACTTTGAATAAAATTCCATCATCAGATGAAGCAGTTTCAAGGCTATTAATAATATTCTCAATAATGTCCTTCTCTATCATTGAACTACTAAGATTCTGTGTATTTACATGATCTAAAATTTTTTGTACTTCTTCATGCCTCTGAGTATCATCCAAAGGCTCGAACCTTTCTTGCAGGAATCGAAGAGCTTCACTAAATTATAATATAAAAACAATATAAGATAAGTATCAGATATCAGTAATACATTTAATCAGTAGTAGATTAAATTATAAACTAAATCCAAAAGGAAAATAATGCAGAGCAGGTTGGACAACTTGTTTGTTACTGTAATCGATCTTGGACATTATAAAAACTAATAGTGAACTATTAATCGACGATATAGGGGAAAGAATGATGTAGAAAATAACAATAAATGATATTATAGTTGGATCCTAGCAGAGCCCACACCCTTAGCGCAAATGATTTTGGTTATAATGCTTATCGATGTGTACATGGACAAAGGCAGTGTGCAATACTGTTTTTTTTTTTTTTTTTTGAATGAAAATATGTCAATGTGTACATGGATATCAAGTTTGTGCAATTCTTAGACTTGTTATTTTCAAGTTGGGGATTTTGAGAAACGCACAAAACAGTGCACATTTTCCCAGTTTGTCACAAAGGGTGTGGTCTTTCCTAGGATTTTACCGATAGTATTAACAAAACTGCACTTAAGCTACTTTCATATGATGTATGTGTTTGACTTACTGATGACCACGATTAGCCAAAATTTGCTTTATAATCGACCTGCTTTCTAAAATTAGTATGAACGATTCTACCACCTTATCAGCCTAGCATATCATAATCTTTATACTTTCCATTTAAGTAAATCTTCCACAAAAAAAAAAAAAAAAAAAAAAAAAAAAAAAAACTGTGAATTCAATAAACTATGTACTTTAGTCAGTTATTCAGCTACAGGGGTTTCTCAAAACTTCCTATTTGAAAAACTTAGGAAATCCTCCAAGAAGTTATCCCTCCCGTGCTTTGCCATGATTAAATAAACCACGTATCTGAAATATAGAGCACAGATGAAAGAATAGATTAATCGGATAAATAAGAAGGGAAAATACATATATTTCACTTTGTATACCTCCTCAAAGTATAGCCATGCATATTGAATGCAGATACTATGCTTGCTTTAACAGAATTCATATCGGATTTTATTTCATTAAAGAAACCCAAACATAAACCAGCATTCGCAGTCTTCCAGAACCGAAAGCGGATGAAATGAGCGCCTTTCTTCTCAGTACGGATACAGTTTATTATTTATTCATTGCATTTACTAAACTTAAAATAGTAATTCAAATACATATGATTTAATTTTAAATAAAATTTACGAAAATTCTTAGTATCATGCCGTCTAAATTTGACAAAAATACTTTAAGATTAAATTTTAACATTATTTTTGTTTTAAAAGCTAAAATTAACTTGTCTTGCACCTTAATTTCGAACGCAAATTAAAATATATAGCTTTTCTGTTTAAATTTCTATTAGTCGGATAATAACCGTATGTTGAGCCGCTAATCGAAACCAATCTAGCAATATACTATTTCTGAATAAAATATTGGCAACTAAATTAGTAATGGAGATTTTAGTTTTCTGCTATGGCGGAGGCGCGGTGGGGAAATTTGACGCATAATGTTTTAGAGATCATATTTTCCTACTTAGATTTAACTGATTTACGTGGCTGTTCTTTGGTGTGTAAAAATTGGTATCAACTTCTTAATGACGAAGACAATGATGTGTGGCGATTGCATTGTATACGAAAGCTTGCAGAGGAGGCTTTACGATCTGACATTTTATCTAGTGTTCCAACATACAAAGCTAAGCTGAGAGCTTTTTATCATGCATGGGACCCTAATGAGTGCTCTAGGAATGTATATATCAAACCAAATGGTTTTACTTTACATAGAAATCCTGTAGCACAAAGTACAGATGCTGCAAAGGGCAAGATCGGCTTTAGGACTGGCCGGCATTGCTGGGAAGTGTGGTGGGAAGGCCCTTTGGGCACGGTAGCCGTGATAGGAATTGCAACTAAAGAAGCCCCAGTACAGTGTCCAGGATATGTGGCTCTCTTGGGCTCAAATGCTGAAAGCTGGGGCTGGAACTTAGTAGACAATCACTTATTACACAATGGTGACAGTCAAGGAAACTATCCACAACTAAATAATGCTCCTAAATATCAGGTATGTAAATTGCAGTATTGGTTTATTATTTTATTAAAATATATATTAAAATTTTTCACTTGCAATAATTATATTTCAAAAGGAGCCAATCTACAGAGCCCATTATCATATTGAAAGGAACTATCAGTATTTAATAGCTTAATATTTGTAGTATTATTATGACTGCTACTCAGTTGCTAGATCCTAAAATTTAATAGCAGAAATTCCTATATATGGAAGTGTTTGAAAAGTAAAACTACATTTCAATAGATCGTAATGAAGTTTAAGTGATTTTACACATTATCCATTATTAGGATTGAAAGAGTGCATTTTTCTGTGCAATCAGAATTTCTTTTTAAAACCCTTTTGAAATTTTAGAAAGACTGTATCGTAGGCTTAGTGAAGTATTACATGGATATTAATTAATAACATTTCTGTGCCAGCAGGTCTATAAAAAAGTGGATGTTTACATGAGTGTTCCTGAAATGCTCTTTCGTTTATATCTAATTCCTTTTTAAAAAACTTGTTAAAGTGACTACCACACTTTGTCCTGGAAATTGGGGTGTCGGAAATTTAAATAGTCACCCAATTCTGTAAAGGGCAAATTTCAGATGTAATGAAGCACTTATGCATTGGTCACATTAACAACAAAGCACTAAAATATAGATAATACTACAGTTTATAATTGTAAATTGTCAGCAAAATTATGTTAAGTAGAATATCTCATGTATGGTTAGAATGAAATATTTAATAATTTTGAATTATAATGACAGTCTTAGCATAACATAGCAATATTTTAAATATAAAATATTTTTCATCAAAAGATGAGGACTTGGCTTTACCTAAAAATGCAAGGTAATCCAAAGTCCTTAACACATTCAGAAAATTAAATGTATGTCTAATTAAATGCAGTATTTGTAGCTTGTTTCATAGCAACTGAAGATTTTAATCATTGTGCTGAACCTTTAAATGGAATGAAATGATGATTCTGATAACCACCACCTACATCTTTTAAAATTATCTCAGATACAAAATTTGTATAACACTGAAGTCAGTAACACTGATGATAATCAGTTATTAATAACTTGCATTTTAAATAGCAGAACTTAAAACATGGACTGTGAGTAACATAGTTGATTTTGCAATCCATTTTTTAACACTAGTGACTACACTACTCACTACACTAAAAACTACTCTAAAAAGCACTATTCACTACACAAAGGAAATATTCACATATGTTATTTAGAAATTTCTGTGTCTTCAGTCTGTGGCACACAAAATTCCTTAACAGCATCCAAAATTTTCTTAAACCATGTTCCTATTGTAATGGAGTGCTTTGCTTTATATGGGGACCGTTTGAACCTTTCTTGCGACAGACCCATTCAACAATATCTGAAAGATCTTTGAATTTGACCATATGCATTTCCTTCCTACAAACAGGACACTTATAATAGCTACTAAGTAAACCTTCATTTACACACCAGTCGATTAATGCTTTTTTTCCCTTCCATTCCAAACCGTACAGAAACTTCAAATTAATCTTATCACATTCAGTCCTTTTGCCATGTTAACCACAAAATAAGCAACATACTTCTTAACCAATACACAAACAAGCCCTTGCAAATTTTTTCCCATCAGTTAAATTCAAGGTAGTCACACAACCAATTATGTCATAATAGGGTTTCCATAACATTCAACAACTTGGATTACCATAAAAGAAACAACAACTTGGTGATAATCCAAGAGGCATCCTTAAATATAAGCTAGCCCGTTACTAGATACTTTATTTTTATAGCTCTGTTCACAAATAATAATAAATAAATAAAACAAAACTAGTTTATAAAAAAAACTTAATTTTATGAGAAAACTAATATCTGTATGGCCCAAATTTACATTGTAGTTAAGCATTTTTGCAGTACTAGTATATAGTTAGTGTATTTATTCAGAGTTTTAACTTTTGATACCAATAGATAATTGAATGGTTGAATATGTATGGTCCATAAAATGAAAGATATATGTCATATAAGAATTTAAAGAATAAGATGAATATTACACTTCAAGTTTTCATATTAAATCTAAAACATAGTACTATGTATATATAAGTGATCATATATGGAGATAAAATAATAAAATGACATAAAAACATAAATAAGTATGTGTGTTGTGTATGTTACTGGCAATATATGAAAAACAGTCATTCTATATAATGTCAGGCAGTATATAAAACACCTGGAATGCTGGAGAAAATTATGAAGTATCCAAATTATTTTATATATATACTTCCCTAGGCATTGTACAGAATGACAAATGCTATTTAGTATTAAAACATATAAAAAAAAAAAGAGATTAATGAAAAGGCTTTTATTGAAAAGACACGATATAAAAGACAGTAGCACTAAAGCTTTCTTTAACAGGATAAGTCAATTTAATTTTCTTGACCTCTAACATCATATCATAGCAATTTAGTTGCCAATAGTCTGGTGGTTCCTTCTAAGCAGTCTTTCCCACTCTAACTTCTGGTAAGTAGTTTCTGCAGCATTATTTAATATTGAGTTCAGGGTTTCTTAAACTGTGGGTCGCGGGACTTGCAGCAGGTGGTCACCAAAATTGTTAGCAGTTTTCATATTTTTTAACTTATTTTACAATTACCAAATATTTTTACATAATGTATCTGAAAATAGATAAAGATAAGACAATACAGACAAGGAAAAAACGAAAACATTTTGATGCATTCTTTTTAATAATATAAACGTTCATTTTCATTTTCCTTGCTTTGCACGTTGCACTGTCATTTCGTCTGTTACTTATTTACTTTTCATATTGTTTTATGTCTTAAAATTAGAAATTCAAGTTAATGACCTAAAACTGCAATAGTATATTACAGTACAAGTAAAAAAATTGACAGTTTTACTCACGCGTGTATCAGATCTGCACAATATTTAAGGGGTCGTGACTGAGAAAAGTTTTAAGAAACCTTGCTTTAGTTTATTGTAGAATTATCATTGCATGTCTACATGCCATGATTCTTTCTCTGGCAGTACAGCTTGCTGTTACATTTTCATGCAACAAAGTATGGTTTAGACTTACGGTTCTCAACCTTTTGACTAATGTGTACCATCTAAACAAAAATTGTAAACCTTTAGTAACACCACTACAAAGTACTACTACCACCACCACTCTTGAACAAAGCTTAGAGCACATAAATTTACAAGTGTTAGCGAAAAAATTCAATCAGGATGTTGGGGTTTTAATTTTTGAATTTAATAGTTAAAAATACTTTGCTTACCATCCATTTTTCTCTTGTGTACCACCAGTTGAGAACCTCTGGTTTAGACTCTGAACAAATTCAAAGTAGCATATTTTCTCACTTCTGAACAGACTGAAATACAAATGGCAAATTCACTATGAGGTGAGAATTGAAAATCTCATGCATTACTGTATGACATTAGAGACATCATCAGTGAAAATATTTTAAACTTTTGCCAGTTTGTCTTTTAGCATTGCATAAAATGCCCAGGAATTGTGCGAAATACTAAATGTTTCATTCTTTGACATCCAGTTTTCCTCAAACTGTATATTGCTTAGGCTTTCTGTACAGTGCCTGCTTTTATACATTCGTAGTATATTGAATTTTGCTTTGTATAGTCATTTTGAGCAAGAGATGTGAAAAATTAGCAATGGCCTCTCTGGAACTTGAACCTCAACCTCTCGAATATATGCCTAGTGTGCTACCATAACATCATAAAGGCATGCAGAAAGGAGGGAGAAAATACCTTATATACTCCCCCCTTTTAAAGCATGACTGGGGATTGGGGACCCAGTTGCCAAATCATGGTGAGGAAGAATCATCACCTCCCACGTTTTAGTTCGGGCACCACTGTAGATTTATTAGAATTTTTCAAAATGAGGAAAATGAAGAAATCTGCATTGACCTTGGAGAATTGAAGTTGCTACAGCCGCCCCTTGGATTATCGTCAAGTTGTTGTTTCATTTATCGCCAAATTGTTGTTTCATTTATCGCCAAATTGTTGTTTCATTTATGATAACTTGAGTGGTTGAATGTTATGGAAATCCTATTAAGACATGATTGGTTACATGATTGCAGTGATTACAACTTCGCGATAATACAAGGGGTACCCTTCTCTCTACTCTAACCAAAATCTTTACGTATAAACATGGATATACATGTTTGTTTTGAAATATCTAAATAATTATAAAATTTTCTTTGAATCAAGTTAAATAAAATAAAGTCATCTCTGATAAAATTGAAAATACGAGCCAGCAAAATTAAGTCATTTAGTTAAAATATGATAAAAGGATAATCGTTCACATTTCTTTCAGAGTAGAATTAACTCTTTTCTTCCTGTAGGTATTAATAGGTGAGCCTAGAGCAAGGACAGGTAATCTTGCATAATTCTAGAACTGTATTATATTACTCTCCCTATGTCAAGAGCCTAACTCAATAGTGTATATATGGAATGAGAAGCACAAGCAAAATCCTGATTAAAAATTAATAACACAATAATTTCATTATTAGCTACAGTAATTCGTAAAATAGAAGGTGGTAAAAACATTTAAAAATATGTGGAATATTAGCCAGCAGTCACTGATACACTGTCCAATAATCTGTGCTATACAGTGTTTTCAGCCTCAGTAGATCTATTAAACAAGTTTTTTTTATTAATGTTTTCAATTTATATTATCTGGCCATCTCATCAAACTTTATTCATATTCTCTGCGGCTTGTTTCTATTTCTGAATGGGAAGGCTTCTTTTGAAACTTTTTCCAGTTTTTACTGTAACACTTTGTGGATAGTTATTAGCATATCATTTCCATAGTATAGCTTCTATACACAGACTATACTATAAACTATATTCTGTATACAAACTATAATGCTTGGGATTTGTTGGCAATAAACACAATACCACCACTTCCTATCCAAACATACTTGAGTTTTTTAAACAACTGATGTTTAATAAACAGCAGTCTATATATTCTAAATTGTTATATCAGTTTTAAACTTACGTAGTAAAATATAATTAAAAATTAGTGCAAAATTAGACTATTTATGTAGTTTTAAAATTTATTTTGAAATTTTTTAATAAAAACATTTTATAGTTGCATATTTATTTAAATTTTTAACGGTACTTTTCCGTTTCGCCGGCGCAAATCTCGCCAAGACGACTTTGTTGGCGATAACATACAGTATACACATAAAAAAATGTTAACAAATGTTAATTCTAAACATTTTTTATTTTGAAGGCATAAACATTTTAATATGGTTTAAAATTTTGTAAAAAGCTAATAAATAAAGACAATAAATTTGTAAAAAGACATAATTTAAGAATTTACTATGCTTTCATGGTTCAAATTCCTATAATAATAAATAATAAAATTTTGTAAAAAGCTAATAAATAAAGACAATAAATTTGTAAAAAGACATAATTTAAGAATTTACTATGCTTTCATGGTTCAAATTCCTAAAATATTTCATGGTAGGTTCGTATCACATGACCCCAAGTGATCTCATCTCACGTAAACTATGCTATAAAAATCTAATTCTCTTGGTAATTATGTACAGTAATTTCAAGTTAAATCTTAATTTGGAATACAATTTTAAATGCAAGAGTTATTTCAGTTCTTACGAATAGCTTACTGAGAAATTATGTAAAACCGCAGTGCTTTACTTCGCTAGTGCATTCTCGTTATAATTGATGGATCTAACACTTGATTTTGCCTTTTCTATATTTTTGCCTTCGTGTGAACGGTGTGATTGCATTCTAATTGACTTAATTACCGCGAATGGTCTTAGGGCATACAATTTAACTATCTTGTAAAAATTCTATGTAATTGTATGCCAGCATTCAAAGAAACAAGAAATGGCTGCGATTTGTTTTGAAAATGAGGCGTAAAAGGTTACCAGCGAATATATTCCTTTTGGCATCCAGTTGTACCATTATTGGCGACTTTATCGTTTGCGCCGGCAAAACGGAAAAGTACCTTTTTAACTTTTAAAAACAATTGTTTAGTGTGTGTTTCAAATTTTTTAATAATAGTTTTTCAGTTGTATTCTCAGTTTTTGGTAAAAGTATATTTTAGGGGGTACCCCTTGGCGAAACTTTGTGATTTTTGGCAATACATGGATACCGGGTTTGTGCAATTCTTTGACCTTGTTATTTTGGCTTGCGTAGCAGCAATTTTTGCTCCAAAAATTGCCGCTACACAAAACCAAACAAACAATAAAATAACATAAAAAAGGAAAAGCCTGTTATGCATTTAAGCACTACACAAAGCAAATATCCACTTACCTTATTTAGAAATTCCTCAACAACATCCCAAAACTTCCTAAAATTATCTGAACTAGAATCCATATATCGGCGTTGCCACATAAATTCATGAAAATAAGAGTAAAAAATATCCTACGTATTCCAGACTGTCTGGAAAATGGTTACTAAGTATACCTTCATTTACACACCAGTCAAATAATTCACTTTTCCTGTTTCATTCCAAATCATACAGAAACTTTAAATTAATCTTATTACATTCAGCCATTCTGCCATCTAAACAATGAAACATGCAATGTACTTCCTAACCACACACACCACAAAAACTCTTTCAAAACATCCCATGACTCAAAATTTCCCGGAATAATGCAAACGATTACATCGTAATAGAGTTTCCATTGAACTACTCTGGTTAGGATAAATGAAACAACAACTTGGCGATAATACAAGGGATACCCTAAAGTCAACTCTAATCCAGTTTTGTTTTGTAAAGCTAATAGCAGCTGCTTTGATCAGCACCTTTCAGTTCACGAGTTTCTCTTAGGATTTGGAGTACTTTTTGAGATTCAATTTTAATGTTGACATGTCATTGCTTTCTTCTGTAGAACTTTCACTGATACCATTTGTAATTTTTTTAATACTTTCTCTAATACGATGATCAGTTTTTGTATGCATTATCTCGGTATTATTGTCAATCAACACATATTCCAAAAGTGAATCTATCACCAAGTCAGGTCTGAAACATTAGCTATTGCTTATAATTTCTCCAAAGCTTTTTCTGTATAAAAACGCTGTGTTTAAACCCCTGACCACAAAGGGTTTTGTTAAAAAAGTTAAAATTTCCCAAAACTGCCATTAGAAAGAGAAATTTTCTTGATTTTAATGCAAAAGTCTCTGGTATTTGAACTTATATATTTTTATTACATTGCCATAATTTCTTGGATATATTTCAAAATTCACGAATATGTGTTTTGTTAAGGATGTCACAAAAATATTCTGGGCTGTATTTGCCAGTCAGAGGGTTAAGAAATTGACCTTTTGCATTGACTTATATACATAGCCCTCTATGAATTATTGACTTGTCTAGCTCCATCATTGTGCTTGTGTTTGCAGAAGATCCAATTTTATTTATCATTTTCTGAATATCAAAAGCTTTTATAACATTACCTTGGTTTGAAGGTTGAATGTTAGAAGTTGCATTTGCAGGAAGAGACACTATTGGTTTTCAGAAAAAGATCAGAGGTGTGTGCTGCACAGTTATCTAATTAGTAAAACTTTCTGCCCCCCTCCCATTTTTCAATTTACTGCCTCGTTTAAAAAGAAAACCAGTAAAAATATTACTTGTCAACCATGAACTCTTGTTATTATGGTAAGTTAGAGGTAAATTCTTTTCTTCTTGACATTGAGGTTTTCTGCTTTTGTCAATAACGAGTGCTGTTTTGTGTCAGTACTGTACTCATATCACAGTAACTTGGTCCTTCAGTTTTTTAAACCAGCTGCTATTTTTCTTTTAATTATTAATTTGTGTTTTAATGGTAGTAATGCAGTTCAGTTTCACCCATATTGTAAATTTCATATGGCTTGTATTCATTTAGCAGCCCAGGTAAAACATCTTTTATCCAGTAATCAACTGGATGATGGTCTGCCTCTTCCTTCTCATCTTGTTGTTTCCAATGACCTTATGTCTTTTCAAATTGTGAGCATCTGTCAATTGATAAAAACTTTGCTTCTGGAATTTTAGTGAATTCCAGAGCTTTTACTGTAAAAAGAGCTCTTGAAATATGGTCAGATTTAGTAACATAGCTTAAAATGTTTCTATAAGAGCAGCTTCAACCCCTTTTGCATCTTTTTTTTTTTTTTTTTTTTTTTTTTCTTCCTTTAGACATTTGCATTTTTTATTAGGTCCTTATCAATTGTAATTCTTTGTTTAAGTAAACTGATGAATACTGTTTGGGAAATTCTCAATTAAATGTAATTTTTCTCTGGCTGCACTTAAGATTTTTTTAACATATTATCCTTCTTTTCCTTACTCAAGTCTTTTTGTTTAGGTATTTTTGACATGCTGCAAACAGCAGATTTAGCAAAAATGTTTCTTCCAGTGATTTATTCAATTTCAAAACTCGCATTTCTAGCCACCAGAAAGATTACACTTCATCTGTTTATTCAATCTGCCAACGTCATAATTATAGGCATGATCAATGCTTTTTTTGCTTTCTCTTCAGCCTACAATTACTGCTTCCTTTCTATTCATAGACTGATAATGTATATGATGTGAAGAACCATTTCATGAACTTTCTTGAGAACTCTCTTTGAACATAAATGTCTGTTCCAAAGGAAAGATTTTGAATGTGGAAACTTTAAAAGATTGGAGGCAGAAATTGCACTTCCACATCCTATTAGCTAGTATTCAAGAATAAACGCTCGCTCATTTACAGTGTATTTAAGGATTGTTTTCGTTATCATCTAAAATGAGGAAATTATGCCTTTTTGAGGTTCAGTGCAAATAAAGAGCAATGAAAACAATGTCTTGCAGGTACACATCTGGGGGAGTGGATGGAATAAGAAAATTTTGGCCAAAGCTGAAGCACTGCATACTTGAATGATAAATAAGGCATGGTCCACAATACGTTAAATGTATTAACTATAAATAGCTATGATAAGTACAAGTAGAATGTTCTGACAATGAAGAATTGGGCTTTTGCCAATCTGAACTTTTTAAGAGGCAGAGATGTATTTAATAAACCAACCAATCAGTTTAATAAGCAGTGGGTACTGTATGCCCCATACTTAGAAATAGTAGATTGTTTCTACTTCTTTGCTCAGGAAATCTGGTTAATGTGTGGTATAAAAAACGGTGAAACTGAATGTGAGACAAAGAAACATTGTTCCAAGTACGTTTTGCAAGAAAACTATTAATAAAAAATTGATGTATTGTTAGATGTATGTTTGGTATAGTTTGAAGTTGACATTGAAATTTAAAAAAAAAAGGTAGCATTAAATAAAAAAGAAAAGATAAAATTACATCTTTCAAGATGAATCTGTAACAGTTTTTAGGGTACTACAACATTTGCAGGAAAGCTAAATCACTAGTAGTATTAATGACAGTGTATCAACCGGTGCTAGCCAATACCCAAATTAAAATTAATAAAAGTAAGTTTTTCATCAGTCATTTTCATGTATGTTTGTAATTTAGGATTAATCTTAATAAACAAATGCTTATATGTGTGTGTATAGCTAAAAAAGAAGAATTTTCTTTTTCCTTGTAAAGGTGCAGAAATTCAGAAATACTTTTATTCAAATGTAATTTATAAAAATCTATAGGTTCAGTATGGTTATATTTTGAATTTTTTTTCTTTTTTTGTCAGATACGTTTTAGCTTTTCAGGAATTCTGTATAAAAACTAGTAAATTTCCTCACATGTCATTGTGATAAAGACAGGTTAGGATTCTATTTTCTGATTTTTGTTGTACGTTTTTAAAACATCAAAAGAACATTGACATAAAATCTTCTTTAAGAAAACATTTCAAAATTCCTTTTTGTAAAAGCTATTTAATTCGAGTGCTTCACTAATTTATTTCATTTTTTTTTTTTTCTAATTTTTGTAAAAGCTATTTAATTCAGCTATTTGTATTATTTTTTAGTATTATTTTTGTAAAAGCTATTTAATTAATTATAATTAATTTTATTTCTAATTTTTGTAAAAGCTATTTAATTCAGTGCTTCACTAATTTAATTCTATTTAATTCGAGTGCTTTTAACACTTCACAGAACAATTCCTTTGCATTTTCATTTTGAAGTTATGTAAGCAGTTAATTTTTCAGTAAAATTTGAAATGTATTATATATTTAAATTATATGTAATAAATAATTTTCTGTAAAGTGAAATTCAGAAAATTTGTAAGTTGCATGATTAAAATAAAATTTCATTGAAATTATGAAATGTGATGCATTTCTGAACTGTGTAACAAAAAATAGGATTCAAGCATTAAGTATTATTCTTTATATTAGTAAGATATTACTGCATTAATCTATGAGCTTAAGATATTACTGCATTAATCTATGAGCCACTAAAATTGATCATTCATAAGGTATTCTGCACCTTGATCAAAATTTGTGTTGCGTTTAAATATTAAATAGTCTGATTATAGTATGATTTATAGCTCAGTATGATTATTTATATATAGATATGAATTTTCTGTGTATAAAGTAGCATGTTTTATAAACTGTGTAACATCATCATCATGTGTACAAAATCCTGTTCTCCATTATCTTTAACTTTTTTTCTACCTGTATCTGTTTTTGCTCTCATTATAGTTTATATTTCTAAATATCCAGTTGAAAAAAAAATTCTCATATGCTTTTTCAACTTGTATATATTTTCCAATTTTGCAGCATAGTTTTTTTATCACCTTGCTTTAAATTTATTTTCAGTTTTTTTTTTTTTTACTTTGAATTCCTTTATTCCTAAAAACTGTAAATGAAAATATATTTTATTCATCTTTTATTCAAACTCTAAAATCCCTTTAAAGTATACCATATAAGAAACAGAAGTTAGAAAATACCTGAGCTATAAAAGTGTTAGTTTGTGGCAGGGTGTCTAACAAAAGATTGTTGCATAGAAAGATTTAAAATTTTATTCAAAGAATTTTTAACTTGAGTATTATAATTTGGTACTCATTTACCTGTAAGTAACTTAATTATGTTAAATGTTATTTAACAGTTCTAAGCTCCAGCTCTAACATTGGCATTTGAATAAAATTTTAAGTTAAAATATTTTGCAACCATCTTTAATAAGGCACTCTGTATTTTGACTGAGTGTTATTTATTGTGCAGCAAGTCATGGATTTTGCTCCCATGGTGCCTGTGCAGGTTGGAGAACGAATTCGTGTGATCCTGGACTGTGAGGACAATACTCTTGCCTTTGAAAGAAACTATGAATTTCTGGGAGTAGCATTCCGTGGCCTGCCAGATAAGAAATTATATCCAGCAATATCTGCAGTCTATGGGAATACTGAAGTATCTATGGTTTACCTTGGACATCCTCTGGATGGTTGACAAAACTGCACTTAGTTGTGTTCTCTTCATAGGTATAACCAAATTAAAGGTAAGGTTTCAGCTTTATGCAAGTGATTTTGTTTAGCATGCCCTAAGTAACTTCTAAGCTAACTGACGAAATTTTTAGGTATATTTTAAAACATTCTTTGCAAGGTGTCATAGTTGTTCTGCATTTAGGAAATTTCATACTTTTGTATTTAAAACTACATGAAAGGAAAGCTATCCAAGTACTATTTCCGACTTTTCTTTACATGCATTACATGAACAATTTAGTGGCATTTTGCATTCATTACACAAGACTCATCAAAATGATATCATTTTTGCTATGTTTGATGCAAAATCTTGCCTTGCTTTCTACACAGTTGTAATTTTTTTTTAAATTAAATTGAATTTTAGGCAAATGTAGGATGTCCCAAAAAATGTATACAGTACAATGTCTTTAAAGGGCTTCGGCGATTCCAGATTAGGGTTTTTTCCGGATTATAGATCATCAATTTAAATCTGGTAAGATAGCATGCAAAAATTATAAAATTAAAAATATGAAACCGTAATTTATGAAATAAAGAGCAATTATGATCTAAAGGGTATTAAAATTTACAAAAAAAAAAGCTTAATATTTATTTGTTTACTTTATTAAACATTTCTTTCAATGTAAGTTGTTTAAGTTGCTTTGTTTTTTGTGCTAATACTTTCTCTTTAATTCTATAAACTTACATAATTTCTTGTCCTGTAATTGCTGTGTCGAGAATACCGACTAACTTGTCAATTGAAATTTTTTCGTTTTCAATAACCTCTCTGTCACTTTCTTCACTATCAGAAGGGGTACATTGAAACATGCTTTCGCTTTGTAGATCCTTTGGCAGCTCCAGAATCGGAAACTCTTTTTGACATAATTGAAAGTTCAAGCTTACTTTTTATAAAATTGTTCTAACAGTCTGCAGAAAATAATAAGCCGGATCCAATTAGAAGATTAAGTAACAATGCAATCTGCAGCATTAACTAAAATAGATAATTTTAGCCTAGCTTATACCGTCCGTTATACATTAAACGCGCATGCGTAAACACATTATGCATTTACACATGCGCAAAAAGTTTGTAGCTTTGAGGTCTGGATTATAGATCATTCCGGATTATGGACATAAGAATTAAAGACTTTATATACTTATAACAGTTGATAAAGTCATATGTTTTACGCTCCTTCCATATTTAATTAGTTTTAAATGATGGGTTGAATTTTTTTAAACAAAGAAAATTTTACCCAAAATGAACTTAAAGTACATAGAGAGTTTTAAATAGATTCAGCTATGTGGCTCACTACTACTCAAATAAGATAAGTTTGAAGCAGATTGAACTGGTTTGTTGACAAAAATGTTCTGGTAAATTGTAGACATCAGTCAACCCACAAGAAAGGAAAAGTTGATAAAACTGTATCATCAGAATTGAAAATTTTTATGGCTGGATCTTGAGATTGGAATATCTCAGAATCACATGTCAACCTTATTTTATAATTCTATCACTAGAAAAGTTGCATTCCTAGACTAATATATTCTCGGTGAAGATATTTGTGCGGAAGAATGCATTTTGCAAGTCATACTTGACAAGATGTATAAAGCATGCACTGTTTCCTAGAAAAGCTATATTTAAAATTATATTATATTGAAATAATGAGGCTATATGTAAAAACAGGCATTGTTATTGGAAAGTTATTCATTTTTTTAAAATTTCCATAGTAAATCTTATATTAATAAATACTAACCTTATATTGATAGTCCTTAATTAATAAATGTTCTTATCTTTTATTTTAATTTTAAACTATAATTAATATAAAACTATAATTATAACATGATCAAATTCGTATGAATTGTATTTCACCATTATTCGATTATTTCATCAAAGAAAGAAGTGTGTTTCATTATCGCCAAATGTGCAACCAAACTAAGGAAATCTAGTATTAGGGGATTTTAAGAGTAGTTTCTTGAGCAGGGTGGAGTTTCATTTCTTTAAGTGGGCGGTGAATTTTCGGCTAAAAATCCACTATTTTCCTTTTTGGCTCAACTGCCACTGCTAAAAATGGACATCACTAGAAATTCTGCTTGCTGGACTATTAACATTAACGAAATGTGCCTGCATTTTAAAATGTATAATTGTTTTTTGTAATCATTCAGACAAAGGTAAAATTTTCATACATACCCAATGAAATATAATATTTTTAAAAGTTATATATGGAGAAAATTTATGTATATTTTATGTATCGGTTTAAAAAAGACTTCATTAAATATAGTTAAATTTCCAGGGTGATTAGTCACGGATTCCACAAAACCTTGTCTTTTTTTAGGGTGGTCGTCATAGAGAACATATCTATCTTTAATTATCATTGCTGTTAGTTCATTATTCTTAATAGAAATTCTATCACTTTCTGAGTTGGGTATTTTAGACAGATAATCACTTCAAGAGATTTTGATGTATTTAAAAGCTCAGTTTGTAATTATTTGCAAATTCCGTTTTCATATTAAGGCTAATAATTCTCTGATGTAAAAAATATAGAATTTAAAAGTTTAATAAGTAAATTATAATATTAAATAAAATTAAATTTAAAAATTGTCACTTTTAATTTTTTTTTGTGTATTCTATATGAATAGTATTAAATGTTCTTAAACAAAATGATTTTAACCCAAAAAAATAAATAAATATTGGGGAGTAATTTTTTTAAGCAAATTTAACAATTAAAAGATTTTTCATCTTCAATTTTCAATGCTTCTACCCTAGAAATTTTCATTATGTTTATTAAAATAAGGGGTATTTTTGTAATGAAATAATTAGTTTTTTTAGGGGAGGAATAAAAAGCACATATATACATGTATACATAAATAAATGACTGATAAAACATTGGGGGGAAACATACTTTCATTTATATTTACATTATAAAGTTTGACTTGTTTTAGTAGCATAAAATAAGTCCAAACTTGTAACAGACTTGGAATGAATTATTGCTTCATCTGTGCAGAAGTACGAAGTCTTACAAAGTCTTTTTATCAAATCAGAACTGGATCATAAGTACATGATTTCTGATTACAAATCAGCAAACCATTCATGGTTATGTAACTTAAAGTAACAGTAAATTCAAATGTAAAGTTAGTAGCCAAGCGTTACACAAATTATTTAATGCAAAATTGACTCTGTCTTATTGACATAACTATTTAAAGATGCATCAACATTTGCAGCCATGTGGACTACCAACACGATGACCATTATTTCGGCTTCCCTTGACAGTGCAGCATAGAGAGAGACGGTGACTCTAGTGTGCCGAACGACAAAGCTGGATACAGGAGTTGCACAACATCGTCTTTTCAGATGAGTCCTGGTTCTTCGTGCAGTATTCTGACAGCCATATACGTGTCTGGAGGCTCCGAGAAGACCACACGTCGCCTGTTTGCATTCAGTATCAGCATAGGAGCCCTGCACCTGGTGTAATGAGGTGCATGACAAACACATCCCTAGTTTGGGTTGAGGGTACATTTCTGACATCTTTCGTCCAGTAGTTGTGCCTTATCTTAAAGCCCTGCCAAATGCCATCTTCCAACAAGATAATGCAAGACCACATATTGCATGTCGTGTTCTGACCTTCTTCGATACTCAGGGTATTTGATTACTGCCCCCTGGCCTACATGGTCTCCAGCTCTGTCACCCATTGAAAACATCTGATCATGGGTTTCTGAAAGACTAGCCTGCCACCCCTCTCCATCTAATACGGTTGATGAAGCATAGCATAGACTTGAAGCAGCTTGAAATCAGTTGCCGGTTTCTGTCATCATAGCCCAGTTTGACTCCATGCCTAACCATGTAAAGGCCATTTTAGATGCCAAGTGTGGCAGCTGTTTCTACTAATTTTGCACCCGTATAAACTGCCAAACTGGTTACAAATTTAATCATTTTATCTTCATGCCATACTGTTTTGTGTGCAATAAATATCTTTTTTGTATTTGCTTTTCTTCATGGTGTTGCAATTTTAATGGCTAGCTGTGTAATTATAGTTGTAGCTAATTATGTTCTTCTTTTATAATGATTTCTAATAAATAAATGTGGCAGTTAAGAAGTAAAAGAAAATACACATTATTTGGCATTTAAAATTCTGTCAAAATGTTCCAAACTTTTTTTATGGTATTTTTTGCTGTCAGATCATTTCAAAATTTGTTCTCATTATAACAAAGGTATTAAAGCTATTAAAGCCTATTTTAGCAAAAAGTTGGAAAGTTGGCATTTTTTCCCCTTCTTTTTTTAGGGGTTGGGGTAGGATAAATCTTTTGAGAAATAGTAAATGAATAAGCTTTGATATTGTCAGTTCTTAATTATTAAACTTAATTATGAACTGGCATTTTTTGGTGTGGGGTATGTGTATGATATTTTTAAAGGTAAAATTGGTCACTTGATAAGCAAAATTATCATTTTACTGATCCAAATTTGAAGAAAAAAAATAACTTGGCATTTTGCCATTTGGGTTAGTTTAAGAAAGTCCTTTTGGCTTTCAGCTAGTTTTATTTTATATGCATAAATTGTTAATATGATAATCTCATGTAATTTTTTTTTTTTTTGCGACATCATTAAAGAAAAAAGTACTTTTTTCGGGGGGGGGGGTTACCTGCGAATATATATATATATATATATATTTAATTGAAACGCTTGTAACTAAGCTTTCCACTTTTAAAAAAGTTTGAAACAAATTCAAAGTATGAATGAAAGAAATCAAAACCCATTTTTTCTTTGACCATTGAAGCATCTGGAGTGATTTATCATCATACAGATAAACCAGTAAAGTAGTTTTTGTCATCTTTGTCTTAAAATTTCATTTCCAGATGCAGCATTTGCAAGATTATTCTGTCTTATATTCTCAGTTGAAATAAAAGAAAGGAACAGAATACACTTGTATCATTTTGAGAATGTTATGAGAATCCGAGAATTGCTACTTTCGGTGAAAGCTGTAAAGATTTTATCGTGTTCTTATAAAATATCTCTTCATCGTATTCTTATTCTATGTTTACAGAAGAAATTCTACTTATTTATTTTTGTAGTACAACAGTGATTGCCTAAATTAAGGATTTCTTGCGATAATTAAAGTATGTTCATTAAGTTGTAGGTTATTTTTTCTATATGTAAATTGAATGTTTTGATGAGAATGATTTGTCTCAAAAGTTTATCATAATGCAAAATGTTTTCTGTATAACGCTATTCAAAAATGTGCATAATAATTTTAAGTTTACTTTTACAGGTTGAATCCATTAATTTGGACTTTTAACTAAGGACTTCTCTCACAGTGCCATGTTTGATACCAAATGCCATTGCTAGTTCACTTCAGAGAAAACTTATGAGGCTGCATGTTCTGCAGTTGCGTATGAATGAGAGTATGTTGTGAAGTTTTCAGGAAAAAAATATTTATTCATCACCAAGAGAAAGTCAAAATATTTAAAACAGTTTTTACACTGAGCATGCTATAACTACACAAAACATATATATTTCTGTTAAATTCTCATTTATTGACAAGCAGCTCTTAAATTGATTAGTTTATTAACTAACTAAGAGAAAAGAAGCCGTAAATGAAATCTATATTGAAACCTACAAATATTTATTTTGTACCTGGTATTTAAATGTAAATTTAATTTTAGAGATCATTATGGGAGGTTGAATCACTTCATTGCTCAAAATCTGATTTTTTTCCCTCATTTGGTGATATGTGATGTCATGTATGTAAATTGTACCATTGATTTATGTTTCATGTATAATTTTATTTGTGGGTATGGGATAAGAGCATCAGCTACAATTTTTCATTTTCATTTTTAGGAATTAATTCTTTTATACTACTATCTCTGCTTAGTGATGTATCAGAATTGGTCATATTGTGTTTAAGTTGGTTTAACTTTGTGAGTAGTGATTTTAGAGGTTTATATCTAAGCATTGCAAATTTAAATTTAGTTTAATTAACATCATTGAAAATAATAAGATATATTGGCCAAATTATGAAATGACCTCATGTATAAGATGACTTTCCATTATTTAAGTAAAAAAAAAAAAAAAAAAAAAAAAAGGTTATTTGCTTATAAGATAGCTTGACATATGTAAATAATAAATATAATATGTTAAAAGTATTCCGTAAGAAAAATAATTAAATGATCTGAATATTAGATCATCAACTGAAACTAAGTAAATATGATTTCTTTTAATATGAAGGTCATTAAAAATATTGAATTACTTCTTTTTCCTGAAATAAAAGCAGCACGGTACATAAGATGAATATTATTTTCAAGGTATGTTAAGGAAGAGAATGTCATTTTATATTTGGCTAATATGATTGTATAACTCTGAATAAAATTAAATGTAACTTAAAAGTATGCTTTGATCTATCTGTATGCAGTTAAAAAATCATTGCAATAATTTTAGAATGTTCCCTAAAATATTGATATATCTGTAAAAATGTATAATTTTAATATATAAGGATTTTAAAATGTAGACGAGGTTGTCAGATATTGTTTTTTTCTGTAACAATTTCATATCCATAAATTTTATAAGAAAATTATATGCATTGCATTTGCTCTGCTTATTTTAATTAACCTTTTCCTGAGGGCTGGGACATATATGTCCCACAAATGTAGTACATTAAATAAGGATGAAAGAAATTCAGTTTACTATGGAGATTTAAAATTTCCTACTTAATGTGAAGTAGGAAATGGCAGGCCCTTTTGATTTTTTTTTTCCTGTTCTTTAGTGATTGAATAGACTAAATGCTTTCAGTACATATAATATTAGTCTTCTAGTTCTCTTGTAAATGTTAAGCAAGCATTAATCTGTATGATCTTTTGTTGCCAGCATCACATCAAATTTGCGAATCTGCAAAATCATCTCTTTCTTCAAAATGCATATGATGTTTTGGTATGTCTTGTATTGTGAGCAAAATGTTGTCAAAAACAGCTTCTTCTTATTAAAAATTCATTTATAGATACATCCCTTTTGTTTCTTTTATCTTCTTCTTTTCCTTTTCGTTTGTCATAGTATGATACTTTGTAAAACGGTTTAGGAAATGCATATCAATGAAAATAGAGCAAGAAATGCAGATTTAAGGTTTTGACATGGTGCTGATAAGTTTTAGTCGTCTTATTCAGATACTTGAAACAAATTTATATGAATTACAAATCTGCATTTTTATTAGATGGTAATAATCTGTTCTGTCAGACTATTTTTTCTCAGTCATCAATTAATTTTATTACTGAATATAATTTTATAAATACATAAGAGACTAAAATAAAATCTTCCATTTAATTTAGGTTATTGTAAATACTAATATATTCTGAGAGTAATTTGAACACTTTTTTTTTTTTTTTTTTATTGAGAGAAAAATCATTTTAATTGTAATTAACATACAAGTTTTTCAATTTATTTCATTCATTGCAGCTTATTTCTCACATAAAATTTATTGCAAAGTCTTTTTTATATGCAATTTTCATAATTTTTACATCTTATTATTTTAATGGGAACTTTTTAAGGTACCGTACCTCATTGAAACATAACAAAAGAGAGAGAAAGAGCAAAATAGGTCTAGTATTTATCTATGCAAAAAGGAGGTAACAAATTTTATTGTGATAAGTCTGATCTTTTTGGTCTGAGTAATGGATGCGTAAGCATTTAATTCAGAATTTAAATGATAATATTGTAACACTTTCTCTAAATTTTTAAACGATGGGGTTTTTTAATAGGGCTTTGGTAATAATTTTGATGGATATGTATTTGTCTGCTTATGTTCATCTTCAAACATTATATCATAATTTATTGTTGCATGTAAAAACAGATGAAATTTTTTCTTCTTATAGTCAGAGGGACTAATTTTAGTATGGGATAGAAATGTAGTTTCAGTTATCTTGATTCCTTTAAGTCTCCCTCTTAGTGATGTTCTGTTTGCTTTCTTTTAGAAAAGCGGTTTAAACATCTGAAACTTTAAATATATAGTGTATGAGGTTCAAGAATTTATTTTTATAATCTTGATGATTCATCAAAAATGTGTCTGCTACAATATATATATATATATGCAAGATAAAAAATATGAAAGCAAACTTCTAATTTTAATTTGCTGTAACCTCTTTTATTTTTTATTCAGTTTGAGGACTTCATCTCTCGTGTCTTAAAAATAGCGCTATAATTCTAAACTGCGTCGTTCAACTTAATCGGGCAGTCTTACATAACACATGCATATGCCTCTTTACCAATCACCTAATTGTAGACCGAAAACCTAACTCGAACTGAAACTTTTGACTCTTCCTTCTTCCTCTGCATTACTACTGTGACAATTCTCCCTCTGCTCGTTTATGCTTTCATCCTGTTAAGACACTGCAGCAGTCTTTTATGTTCTTTTCTATTGCTATAATATCAAAATTGCAAATTTTCTGAAAATAGGCACGATTGGAGTGCCAAAGTGAATTGTGGCCACAAAATGTGAATTTAATACGGTTCAACTGCTTGTTCTTCGAAATGGATAGATGCTCTAAGCATCAAGTATCTACGCTAAACAACATTGCTACGCATTTACATCTCAGTGTTCTTAAATCCCTGCTTCCAAGTATGTGCTATCATCACATTTTTGACGCTACGTTTTCCTTCATCTGCTAGTGTTTCAACGCTTTTCTGTAAAAAGACTTCTCTGTCTCTATGCTGTTTTCTCCTTGAAAAGGGGAAATATGTAAAATATAACAAAATACAACAGCTGTTTTAAGAATAATAGGCGACCTAAAAAATTAACGTTCTAGGTTTGGTACTTTCCCCTTAAATTCATCTTTTCTCCCAAATTTGAGATTATTCCAAATTACATAATGCTGCTTGAAAAATGGAACTAAAACCCAAAATTAATGAATCAAAGATAAGCTGTTTTTTTTTTTTTTTTTTTTTTTTTTTTTTTTTGTACAGCTCTCTGGTATAAATAGCTAATAACTGCGTAGCCTTTTTTTCGCCTCTTCGCCTGCATGCTGACAGCTTGTTGCTCAGCCTCTGCTAGCCATTCACTATTAATTAAAATGTAACTGCATATTTAAAATTATGGGATGCATTTAGCACCCCTAGTCTTTTTACAGTTATGTATTAAGAAATTCGTCATTCAAGAATAAATGATGTTTAACAATCAAGCTGGTCATGCTTCAAAAAATTCCATCTGATCATCCATTGCACCATAATGTCCAGTTATCTACTTAGCAGTTTTTTCGGGCATGACCAAATGTGAATTGTTTTCATCTTCTGCCAAAAGTACAATTATTACATATATATTGAAATTAGTAAGTTATAGAATAGGACAGGATATTTTCTCTTGCTATATTGTTGCATGAATGATACAGGTTATAGCAGGAAAAGGCTCTCTAATATGAAATTAAAATAAAGAACGTTAATGATATAGTATGGCTATTGCATAAATGCTAGTAGTATGATTTGCCCCCTCCTTTTTTTAATCAGTACAAAACTGCTTATGTCTCTGTTCGATTAATCACTTACTAGTGCAGGATCTTATCATGTAATATGAGTATTGTGTTATCACTGTGACCAAGTCATTTTATTTTGCTTCAAAAATGATAAGAACCTGATGTTACCTTCACTTTGCAGGTAACATTAACCCGCATCCCTGCAGACTAATTTGAATGTTTGGATAGCTATTTTGGTTTCTTGGGGTATTGCTGTAAATTTCTGTGGTCTGTGGTCATTTGGAGAATTCTTTTTCAAATGTCCCCTTAAAGAAATCATAATTGTAAAGTCTATGAGTGTGCCAGCTATGGGTGATGGCATAACAAAGTGTACAGAATGCTAAGAAATTATGTTGATGCTTTTGCTTTACAGCAGCGCAGAATAGTATTACAAAAGTTCTGATTATTGAAGACGAATGGCAATCTGTGTTCCTTCTGTTTCTAAAATAAAAGCATATAGCTTCATAGTCATTTCCATTGTATATTGTAGAAGTTTTTCTGTTGGATAAGGTGTAAGAACATTAAATCCATTTAAATTGTTATTTTCTTCATGATGGCTGCAAGTGAATTTTACAAAATCATTCTCCAGTACTTTTTTCTTCATTATCTTTGTTTATTTTATCTTGTAAATATGTCTGAAAGTAATGGTAGTCATTAATTCGGAAATGGGATATTTTTATTAAGAGATTGTAGTTTGTGGAAACAAGTGGAATTAACAAAAGCAAAGTCTGCCATAAAAATATATAATTTTTTCCCCTTTTCTGAAAAACTTTGCTAATTGCAACTCTGATATAGATGGTATTGCTGTAAAAGGAATTTGAATGAGCGCTTGCTTCATTTGCAATTTATATCCATGAAAAAATGCCTAATGATATGGCTTGGAGATGTTGACCCTTTAAAAATATCTGCTGTGTAAAATAATGATTTTTCATTGGAAATTTCTCATTGGCATTCCTAGCAGAATTACATTCATCCAAATCTTCGTTCTTTTTCTTTTTTAAGCCAAATAAAATTAAGCTGGCTTGTTAAATTTGCATATTTAAAATTTTTTATTAACCCTTTCTGGCATGCTACCTTTTAAAGTTGGAATTTCAACAAAACAAAAAAAAAAAAAAAAAAAATGGTAGGTGTACTAATCAGGCGTAGAGGAGAACACAGATGAAATTTTGTAAAGATAGCATATACTGTTTTAATTCTGTGAATGTGCCTGAATCGGGCTCATTGAATGAATAGAGCTTCAAAAAGAGCACTGAAGTGAGCATTGCTGTAAAGTGTTCTTTCAACAAAAGCAAAATATAAAAAAAGATAAGTGCTCTAGTAAAAAAAAAAAAAAACAAGGACCTAACTGATAAAATTACCGGTGACATTTAGAAAAACACCCCAACAGTTTCTTAGTTAATAAACAAACCTCCCCTCAAAAAAAAAAAAAAAAAAGAGGAGGAAGGAAAAAAAAACTGAAAGGTTTCAGATTTTAAATTATTTCTAAAGGGGTGTTTATTTAACGTTTTGTGTGTTACCTTTATTTATTAAATATCATGTCCTTTGTACTTAAACCGTCAAATTCAGTTCAACGCCAATGTTGCAAAATAATTTTAAAATGAGCGTATCTTTAGAATTTCCGATACTGAGTTCTGCATGCTGGACATAAAAAGGTCCTCCCATAGAGTGTTGCCATTGTTCGCTTTTAACTCGTTGAGTTTGTTAATCAAAACTTCCTTAAAGTTTTACAAAATATGTGTGTGTGTTTATGGAAAAACCTCGAGGGCTATCTAGGAACCTAAGGGCCCCTTTGGCTCCTATATAAGTACCTTAGGGGCCCTTAGGCCTAACCTCGAGGGCCTAAGGGTAGGGATGCCTTCGTGGAGGACTTTCTAAGGGAAACTGGCTCATATACACGTTACACATGGGGAAAACCACGAAAACGCCCATGCAGCCAGTCCGTTCGCGGGATTCGAACCTCGGACCAAATTACCAGTGTTCAGCGACTTTACCGCTTGGCCACTAGTGGGCTCTTTTACAAAATATGAAATTGATAATAAAACAGATTTCAAATTTGGGCTTTCAGAAGCCCATATTTGCAGCAGGATTACGTCATTCAAAATTGGATGGCTCTAGGTACCGCTGTTTTATCACAATGCGAGAAACATACATACATTTATGCATATTCTTCATTATTTAATTCCTTCAAATATAATACCATGCAATAGTATTCGGTGGCAATGATTTGAAAAGTGATACGTTGTTTTTAGGGTTCCGACGCAAAATCACAAAACGAAATCAATAGTCCTTCAGGGACAAAGCCCCATTTGACCTTTAAAAAAAAAGAAAAAAAAGAAAAGAAAAACAGGAAATGATATACAGAAGTACTTTATATACCTTTCTATTGTGATTGAGCTCGCCAAAGATAATACTGCCGTGAAACAAAAGATGCAGTTGTTGGTCTGGTCGTGGTGTTTTAGTGATCCCACTCTAGGCGCACAGGATGTTCGTCGTTCAGTTTTAGTCAAGATTTCAAGGTACAAATTTAAAACAAATCTGGAAGATTTCTTTGAAAATTGAGGGTCTTTAAAAACTATACATCGCTAAAATGTATGGACTGGTTTGTGTTGTGCTGCAATCTACTTATAAAGAAGGTTCAAAATAGCTCATAGTAACCTATAAAGCCTTTTCCATTCAATTCAGTGTGTACACAGGAAATTTTTTAGGTGTGCGTAAACTGGGCACACTGTGCCGCAAAGGATTCTTTCATACTATGCAAAAATGTCATAAACTGTAGAGATTACTTTTAAAAAGCTTTTAAATAAATTTTGATAAATGTGTAAAATGTTTGGCTGATGGTGTTTGATAAATATATAGCATACGGACATTAATGAAAAACAGTTACATGCTATTTTTTCATTGTATGTATAGCCTTACTGTTCTTTGCTTATTACTTGAGTCATTGTTTAGCTGTTACAAGTTCTCATTTTCTGAAGGTAAATTAAACAAAGGTGAGACATTTTATCAGTTCTTTTACAGTCCAAATATCATTTTTGTTTTATATTATTTAGAATTTCTTTCAGCATCTTATGTTCATTATGTTGATTGATGCACATATTTTTTCATTAAATTTTTGGCACAAAATATCGAATTATTTAAATTTTTTAACCATTGAAATAATTTTCAATATATGAAAGGATGTTTTTCACTGTCATTAATATTTAGTACAGAGAAAAATATAAATTCTTATTGACTGAATATTTTAATTTCCAAATTAATTCTGTTCTATCAATGTACTTAATAGTCAATATGTTAGGAATTGTATTACAATTATGACTCACCATTTTAAAATGAAGGCCCCCCCCCCAATGTGTGTAACAGTGTTTCCCAAATTGCTGTTTGATACAATAGCAGGGCTTAATTTCCAAAATTAGAAATGCTGAAGCCATATAGATTGGCATCAAGAAAGAGTAACAAAATAATTTAATAAAACAATCAGTAATTAAAACAATTAAATCAATAAAATGTAGGTATAAATAAAAATTGAAAGAGAAGCATGACAATGTAAAACTCAGACAGACAGAACAGCATGCTTAATTTCACGTAGATTTTGAACAAAACTGTATCAGTTTTAAGGGTTATCACACATAGGTGCTTTTTCTTCAGAAGCAAAAAGAATTCTGCTACATAAGCAAAAAAAAAAAAAAAAAAAAATTACTGTTTTTACCTAGAGATTAAATAAAAATTTAATAAAATATTAAATTAATAATAAATAGTCTAAATAATAAAGTAAAATACAGTACAAAGTCTGTAATCCGAACTCATCGGGATTTTGGTGATTCCGGATTAGGGGTTTTTCCGGGTTATAGATCATCAATTTAAATCTGGTAATGTAGCATGCAGAAATTATACAATTAAAAATATGAAACTGTAATTTATGAAATAAAGAGCAATTATGATCTAAAGGGTATCAAATTTTACAAAAAAAAAGCTTAATATTTATTTGTTTACTTTATTAAACATTTCTTTCAATGTGTGCATGCGTAAAGCATACATTATGCACATGCATGATGTATGCACATTCTTTACACGCATGCGTAAAGTTTGTGGCTTTGAAGTCCGGATTCTAGATCATTCCGGATAATGGATGTCCAGATTACGGACTTTGTACTGTACTAGATAGCATTTTATTTAGGCTTCCAGCTGAATTCAAACCCTGAAAATACAGTATAACTTTCTATTTCAAGGATGACAGAAGTGAAGATCATTCTTTCTCCAGCATGCTAGTGAAAAAAGTTAAGATGTTTAAAGCATCACTAATGAGAATAAAGAGAAAGCTATAAGCAATAATAAAGTATGGAAGAAATTTTAACAGAAGATGTGTCGATATGAAAACGAAGAATCCAGAACTTTCTGAGCACAATCTTCTACCAATCTGCTTGTAGCTGTTAAGCAAAATGTGACAGGAAACAAAATTTCCTGGAATACAAGTATTAGTGGAGAGCAAATGTGTAAGGCTCTGTGAAAGTGACAATTTGTGTCCCCCATATTTATTTGCATCTGAAAAGGCTGTCTGTTGTGAGAAGTTACCCGCATTGGATGTGTATGACCAAGGTGATCACTTCTAGTACTTTTATGAATGAAAATTGTTTCTGCTATCATAAATTTATTGTACTTCTTACAGAAAAAAAAAAAAAAGAGTGTGGATAGGGTCTTATCTTTCCTTAAAGAATCTCAATTTCTATCCGAGACTTGAGCCACATGGAAAGCCAGGCATGCATTAAAAAGTTAGAATAGGTTTTTAAGGCTTACTTTAGTATTAAGAGGTAAAAGGAATTTCCTGCTGAAAACGTGGTTCAGTTAAAAGTGCTAGACCACTCTTATTTAGGGCTCTGGTGCATTTCAACTAAAATATCCTTTAAAAAATTGAGAAGTACTCAAGTTCCTTTGCAATTTAAGCACTGTACAGTATTGTCACTGTACTCTGTCTTGATGATTGTAGCCACAAAACGTTATTTCATGTGAAATTGTTTTAGGTTAGAAAAGAAATTGATAAGAATAATAAGAGAAGAATAAGAATGTTGATATAAAATCTTCCAAATAAGTCTTAAATTTGATGATCTGACTTCAAAGATAATAGGAAAAAAATTCTGAGTAATTGAAAATTTGTGAATTACTGGAACATTTAAATATTTAATATTCAAATGTTGCAGTAATCTGTTCATTTGTATAACAGTGTATGTTATATCTGTGTAATCATTAAAAACAAGTATATTTATTTTGTGCTGGTGTAAGATGGCGATACTTTTTGTTCTCGACATTTTATGTCATTAACATAATGAGCCATAGATTATATTTCTGAACTGCAGATTTTTCTTTTTTATAGTTCTCGCATCTGTATGCTGTAATATCGAAAACAAAATTAATGATAAAAATTTTTAGCGGCACTAACCCCACCAGTGGCCAAGTGGTTAAGACTGTTTGATGCTGGTAGGTCATTGTTAATTGCAAAGTAAAGTCCTCAGGCTAACCCAGACAAATGAGTTGGTTGCATATGTGATTTTTGTTGTTTTTTTCTATATGCAGTGGTTAATGCAAGCCAGTTTCTATCAGAAATTCCTCCATGATAGCAACCCTTCTGTTAGGCAGACAACCTTGAAAACTTTACCATGTTAAAAAAACTTAACACATAGCAACATTAGATATTAATCCACTTTTTAGCATCTAAACCAGTTATGAATGTTTTCCAGCACATGGATTTTTTATCTGGCAAATAGAAATTGTTGCCATTTCCACTAACAGAAAAATCTGTTGCAAGCTTCAAGCGTAAGCACTCTAGTGAAAAAAAGTGCATAGGTACGTCTTAAAATGAAGTCTTTTCTTTATTGAATAAGTACAAAAGTCTCCATGTAGCATTAATTTACGATAAAATAGTGTCATAGGAAATCTTCCCACTTTCATGCAATAATTTTAAGCGGTTTGTTTTGAATGTGTGATTTTATATCTATATCTTGAATATCTAATGCTTAATTCCTAAACTAGTAAACTGTTCTGAATGTTAAATTAGAATCTGAACACAAAATGAGGGTGGTGTTTTTTTTTTTTTTTTAAAAAATAAGGATTTTGATTTTGTTGGATGATGCCTTGTAGTAAATATCATTTTCTATTTCAAAGAAAAAGAGAAATATTTATATGTTTGATGGTTCAGCTTGATTTGTGTCATTCAGAATCTTTGCCTCTCCTACTTATTTTATGTAAACTAGAAACTAATTATGGGAAAAAAAGTTTTTAATTTTAACAATTCATGTATGCAAGTAAATAGTTATTTATGTTTCACTCCTTGACTTGCATGTTTGTTGCTTGTTTTAATGCATTTCTGCTGTTAAGTCATATTGAATATGAAGAATCAAATTAGAAGCATTCCTTTTTCCATCTTTGTGAGCATCATAATATTTTCTCTTTTGTTTTTATCATTAGAAAAAACAATTAATTGTAAAATTCATGTAATAAGTACTTTGATTCCTTTATTATGTCTACAGTTAATGTTCCAAAGTAATGGAACATAATCAAATTGCTTTATATGGCAACATGATATCTCATGTAATTATTGCTTTGTAATTTGGACTTGAATAATTTAGCCTGGAGGATTTATTTGATTAAAGTTAAATTATAAAGGCTTATGTTAGTACCATGTTTCTAGAATGTATTGTTGCATTCGTACTGGTTTGTAATGGATTGAATGCGCAAGTGTCGATAAAAAGTAAATAAAATTTATTCTTATGCCAAGAAATGAAACAAAATGCTGAAATTTCCTCAGAGATATTTGTACAGTATCAAAATATCTCACACTAGTTATATTTTAAACTACTAAAACTTTAAATAGACCACAATTCAAAGCAGAGAAAACTAATCTTCTCACCACGAATTCGCTACAATCAACAACAAGAACTAAGTAAAAACTGAATTGAGATATTTTCCTCCAGCTTTTTAAAGCTTTTTAATCATGCATGAGAACATTCTGGTATTTTCTCAATTTTTCTGGATAGCAAAAGAGTACAATTACGAGATATCTATTTATTAAATGTTAAATGTGCATGCTCCTGTATTTTAACTTTTCTGGCATAGCTTTCTGCTTCAATTAAGTCTTTTGCTGCATTGCATGGGGATATAAAACAATTTTAATTTCAGTTCTATTAAAAATAGCTAACTAAATGTAAAAACTGTAACAGTATTGTACTTCAGTAGTTCAAGAGATAGTTTTGTGTCTTGTAATAAGGTCCTCCAATTTCATTTCCATGCTGATGTAGAAGAAAGTTTAAAAATCATAGTTTCCCAATCTGAGTGGTAGTACTTACTGGTAAATGCTGAGATCTTGAAAGTATTGCTACTGCTATGAACTGGGGTTTATCTGAGCTAACAGAGTCAGTTACATTTGCGACTAGCTCCGCTATGCCTGCAGTTCAGATTTTTCAACTTGCTGCACTATGGGGAAAAACTGGTTTTGGAGATGGGTCAGCTATGTCAGCTGTGTCCGTTAGCTCAGGATAAACCCCAGTGGGAATGGCCCTTAAAGGACAACAAGAGCAATAAGAAATATTGTTGCTTAAACTTTTTTTAAACGTGCACTTAAACATTCATTTAAGTATGCAATCATTATAGACATGCATCTTTACTTGAAACATCCCAAATTCTTTTAATTGAGCCCCTTTGCGTAACTATGCAGCAGGGCATACTTGTATTTTTCAAGGTCATTGTTAATTGCAAAGTAAAGTATAAAGCACAAGTTACAACTTATGAGTCTCAACTTCCGAGAGCTGAATCAAGGGTGTGTAATTGCAATGATATTCATTACAAATTACTAAATTCAGGTTCTTACAAGTTCAGTATACATGCAGCTAGAATTTAAGTTCATTGCTGTAGCTAAATATATAAAAATTCTTAAATCATTACCAGTCTGTGTGATAATGTTCGTGACAAAGTATAATGAACAGTTTAGATGTAGGCCACATGAAATGAATAGGTACTTAAAAAACTACAGTGTACATTCAATGAATTTTGAAATCATCTTCACACTCCAAAAGATATGGGACATATTGTCACAAAGGTGAGGAGGATTGAACAAGCCAGAAAAGGGTGTTGAATGACAAAATTTGAGAAGAGAACTGTGAGCCATAGAATTTTGTATAACTGCTTTAAATCTTCGAGGCTACAATGACAGAAAACAGGAAAGGTAGTCCAGCAATGATAATTCTTTGCTGAATTTAACTCCCAAGCAAAAGAGCTAGTTAGATATTTGAAATTTAAAAACTAGTTCTCAACAAACTAAGCAAATATTACTTATCAATCCCTTGAAAGTAGATGGCTTTTTGCCATAATTTACCTAAGTTCTATTGATTTTGTGTATGTGAAGTTAAAAAATACCAGTAATCTGGAATGGGAAAGAAACTATAAATACAATGGTAAATGACCTTTAACTCATTATTCATTTCTTTTTACACTTTTTCTTAATAGCTATTTTTCTAATATAAATTATCTATGTGGATTAGTAATGAAAAAATAAAACTATATTGATAAATATCAAAATTTATTTGTATAACATCATTTATTTTCTGGTACATTCACAAGAACTTTTTCCTAAATCACCCTGTAGAAAAGCTGCTATGTAGCACTATTTTCTGTACAGAAAATATAAGATCAGGAATCACAGTACTGAATCTTTTTGCATGGATTTAATGTGATCCTATAGTATTTCATGACTACTCAGATTTTGTATGTAAAATATATATATATATATATATATATATATATATCTGTTATATGAATTATTATCATTCATATGATATAATGTAAATATAAAAAAGGTACAAATCTTTCATTAGGCTGATTTATGCTTAATGCTATGTAAAAAATTTGTAAAAAATAGGATGAAAAGTTTTTTACTTCAGATATTGCAGACTTGTAGTATTTGCTGCTAAAGGCAATTTGCTGTTGCTCTTGTCCTTATAGTATTCCTTTAAAGTTTATGTGAAGAATTAATTCAAGTCATTGACTTCAGTTATTTTTTTATTCTTATTGAAGTTTTTTACATTTTACATTAAAATATATTGAAAGCTCAACTGTGTTCCTTTCTTTGTCTATAAGCCATTTATTTGTCCAGCAGATGTCAAAAAAGGAAATAATTTCATTATGTTTCATAAGAAACCAATGTAATAAAATTAAATATATATGTAATGTAACATAAGAATGATCAAAATCCATATTTTCTGAAATAAAGTGTTGGTTACAATAAAAGTATGCTTTAAACTGTTCTTGAGTAGCATGTATTGTATGAGTTTAATGCAAGTAATTGAAATGCTACTAATTTTGCACATGGTGCTCGACATCAAATTACTAGGAAGGCAAATTCCTAGAAAATCTTAGACTAACACATTCCAAGCTAGTCATAAAAACTTCCCTAATATATGAGCTCCTAGCACTCAGCCAATCACAGCAAAATTTCAGATATTGTTAGTTGAAAATATGTGCTCGAGATTGTAATGATTTAAAATGATAGAGCTCTCACGGTTATGTTTAGAATGGAAATATGTCCAAATTTTCAAATAAAAACATCCATTTTATTCCTGCACAAATTGATCGGTAAATTGAAAAATCATAAATGGCATTGGAATGATACACGTATGATGAAAATTGTTATCGTAAAACATTTCCAACGAAGAGCATTATAAAGAACCAATGATGGCACAAGAGAGTAGAAGGAAAAAAAACCTTTTATTGGAATTACAAGTTTTCAGCATGTGTAACATTTCAACTGCAACGTTGAGTCATTTTCTGTAACTTTGCAGTTTCATGGCCACTGCAATCCCCCAACCTCGCTTAAATGGATTTCTGGCGTTATCAGAGTCGTAGCTAGGATTTTCAGCACCCAGGGACTACTGACGATCTCACATCCCCTGCTGTTTGCTAAGAATGAAAAATATGTAATTCTAAACATTTGCAACATCAATTTGGCTCACCCTGGATGCTGTGCCCAGGGACAGATATTCGCCATCGCCCCCCCCCTCCTCTGGCTACGCCTCTGAGGGTTATCTCAAATCGAAGGTGTATACATCAAACCCACGAGGTTTGTCAGAATTGAAAGATGTAATATAAAGCTTGAAATTTTACAGAATCCTTCTGTGATGTTATGTTCATCATAATTATCAAAATTATTTTATCCTCTGCAAAGGTGGGCACGTTGAAAATTTGTATTCTTTTGTTGTTATTTATTTCTTTACAATGCAATTTATTTGCAAATGTTTTTTGCCGGCAATTTTCGATTTATTTGTATCGTTCCAATATTATTAATAGTTTTTCATTACGCTGGAAAGGAAGTGGGTGTTGCTATTCGATTTTTTTCACTATAACCGTAACTATAAGAGCTCTATTGTTTTAAATCACAATTTCGAGCTCATACCTTCAAATAATAATAACTTAAATTTCATTTTGATTAGTTGAGCAGATAGGCCTCTAGGGGTTTAGATACTGGGGACATTTTTTTACGATCACCCTATACTTGAAAATCTAGGCTTGAATTAAATTTTTTATCTTCATTTAAACTTCAAAATCATGATCATTTATTTTTTTTATAATTAAAATGGGTCATGAAATTATTAAAAGTATGCCAAATAATATTTAAAAGTTTAATTAAAAGTGAAATTCAAATACTATACACGGAACAGAATTTTAATCTAATCAAGTTTAATAAATAATATAACCTGCTTATTATTTCATGTAATTTATGTAAAAAATTTCTACCTTTTTTTTTTTTTTTTTTTTTGTGTGTGTGTGTGTGTGTGTGTGTGTGTATCTTAAAAAAACGTTTTTGCTGGTATTGTCTTCCTTTTTATAAAACGGAAAGTTTACTTAGAAAGAAATGAATAATAATGTATGAATGAATGCATCAGAACTGTGATCAGTTTTTATAAACTGAAAGTTAATGATATGCATTGAATGGCATGAATTCAGCATGTTAAAACTTTTATTATTTTTACTGTATAGGCCTTCAGAATGCTAGTTTCTAAATCTACACTGGTTATCATAAATTAAGGAAAAATCACAAAAATAGCGATAACTCCCTCAAAAATAAGCCAAACCGTGTAAAATGTGAATATGTTGCCAAGAGTAACTGAGTTTGAGTAAAACTGCAATATGCAAATTAGTGGCATTTCACTCGGAATACGTCATCTGCGAGGAGCATAAAAGTCCATGTTTGAGAGCAAGCTCACATATTTCACTGTGATAGTGACATCAGAAATCTGAGATAGCCAATTCGTTACAATGACCTTCGTTACATTGAGTCATAACAATGAATTATGCATAAAACTTACATAAATCAGTCTTGGAATTCATTTGTATATAAAAGGGAACAAAGTTAAAAAAAAAGCTTATTTTCTTTACTAATAAGCCTGAAAAAAAGTCAATTATAGTTTGCTTCTTACATTAGTTCAAAAGCACAATAATACGTCAGAGTTCACGTTACAGATACTGTATTTACTGTTATCTTTTGCCTCCTTTTAAAAATAATTTTACCTCTTGAAAATCCAGAGGAGAAAATTACGCAGTATTTACCATTCCTGAGCGGAAGTTTTAAACGAAGAATGTAATATACACTGGTTATCATAAATTAAGGAAAAATCACAAAAATAGCGATAACTCCCTCAAAAATAATTCAAACTGTGTAAAGTTTGAATATGTTGCCAAGTAAGAGTAGCTGAGTAAAACTGTGATATGCAAATTAGGTGCTGCTTTCGGAATACGTCATCTACGAGGAGCATAAATATCCATGTTTGAGAGCAAGCCCACATATTTCATTGTGATAGTGACATCAGAAATCTGAGATAGCCAATTCGTAACAATGACCTCCAGGCATCATTTGCCTGCAGAAATGCGATGGAGAGCCATTGGGAGACTAGAGGCAGGACAAAGTCAAACAGAAGTGGACAGATGGCTAAATGTGAGTCCTTCTGTGGTTCATAGACTTTGGAGGCAATTTCAAACCACAGATTCGGTTATCTAGGAGGTTCAGCCAAGGATGGCCAACTGCTACGACGAGCGTCGATGACCGATATTTGACATTATGTGCACGCAGGAATAGAACCGCTACTCCGATTCTTCTTATATCCTCCCTTGCTGTAGCCACCGGAAGGTTGGTGTCAACGTCAACTGTGCGTAGAAGGCTTCACAAAGGTGGTCTGTATGCGAGGCGACCAGCCATTTGCGTGCCACTCACGTCACGCCATAGGAGGGACCGTTTGCAGTGGGCATGACAACATGTCCGCTGGACAATGGAGGGCTGTTCTCTTTACGGATGAGTCCAGGTTTAGTCAAGAAAGCAATAGCAAGCGTTATTTAATATGGAGAGAATCTGGAACCCGTTATCATCCGTGAAAGAGATGCATACGGAAGAGGCAGTGTCTGTGTTTGGGGAGGCATCTCTTTGGCCGGACGCACAGACCTCCATGTCTTTCCAACGGGAAACCGTGAATGCGCAAGTTTGCAGAGATGACGTCCTTGATGTTTATGTGCGTCCATATGCCGGGGCTATAGGGCATGCTTTCCTGTTGCAGGACGATAACGCAAGACCACACAGGGCTCGCATCGTAGATGATTATCTTCAACAGGAAACAAATATGCGCATGGAGTGACCAGCTCGATCTCCGGACTTGAATCCTATCGAGCACGTTTGGGATGCTTTAGGGAGACGTCTAGCTGCTCTCAATCCGCCCCCTCAGACCCTTGTCGCGCTTGCTACTGCTTTGCAAGAGCAGTGACTCTCGCTTCTTATGGAACTGATAGACCGCGTAATTAAAAGCATCACACATCGCTGTATGTATTGTATTGTTTCTAGAGGCAATTATATTCCATATTGAAGGTACTTTTCTTATAGCAAACTGATACCTTCGATTTGTTCATTTTATACATGTGCTAATTTCTATACTACCATATTCGTCTGGTAATTTCTTTTCATGTTATTTGATACCTTACTATGTGTTGTATATTTTGGGTAAGTTTCATTAAATTCTACATGTAACTTTTTCAGTAATCGTGATTTTTGTGATTTTTCCTTAATTTATGATAACCAGTATATATTCCGCGTTATTAATTCAAAAATATACTGTTCTGTATTATCAAAAATAATGTTCCTATGAATTGCCATATTTCGTAATCATATTATTGAAATACTTATTTGCTCTCACAGATAAATTCATGCCTGATTGCTAGATTATTTCAGAGTAGATGTATTTGTTTTCAACCCAGTCGTCAATCTGTGCAGGTATCTGCACAGACCCAAATTAAAATTAAGAATAAAGGGGCTATGCCAAAATCAAAACTAGTAGTTTGCTTTCATATTTTATATCTTATGCACACATGTATACATGTAAGCTATAACAAAATACGATAGCTGCTTTAAAATTAATTGGCGACCTCAAAATTAATATTTCTAGATTTGGTGCTCTCTCCCTAAATTCATCTGTTCTCCCAAATTCGAGATTTTTCTACGTTATGTAACGTTACTTGAAAAGGGGCAACTAAAACTAGCCAATCATAGATTAGCTGAACTTGTACATCAAACTTGGTATAAATACCCCTGGCAGTTAATTACGTCATTATTCTTTTGTTACATTCCTTTCTCTAGCTTCCGTTTTTGCTAACGTATTATCTGCTAAAATGATATCGCCCCATTAACCTGTATAAAATTGTATATAAGAAATTATCGTAACTGCTATGATTAAAGAGTAAATTGTCTACAAGGAATTATTCTAGTGTGCCTGCAAATCTGCAAATAAAGATGATTAATTGGCTGAATCTAGTTTGGTATCCGTTTGGCTCATCGCATAAGGCTGCGTTCAGACGACGACTTAAATGTCACAAAGGCATAGTCACAAGGAATAAAATGCGGGAATTTTGTTCACACCTGCGACACAGGGTCTAAGCCGCACCCACTTAGAGAAGCTAAATTTGAGCATGAGTGGATGTGTCTACAGCCTTCCCGCTCTGTTTTCCCATTCAGTTTCGCGTGTTCGCTCTGACTGTTCGACGCTTCTCCCAAGTCGGCATAAAGTTGAAAACTTCGAACTTTATGCCAAGAGCCCTAAACCAGATTTTGTGACGTAGCACAGATTGCTTGCCTGGTAACGCAGTTCGGCTTAAACCACTTATGCCCTTTATACCGTCGTCTGAACGCAGCTTAATACACTTCTTACTCCGTAACACGACTTACAAACTATCGAACAGACCTGGGCTTAGTATTACACTATATAAACAGTAATTACTATTATAGTACACAAGGTCTGTTCTAAATATAGGCAGCAAGTCGCCTTGAGTATCTATTTGAGCGAGCTAAGTTGTTCTGTCATAAATAAAAGTATCTTTCATTTTGAATTAGAAATATGTTTAATTTATACAGTGGCAAGAATTGTACTTACAACCCAGGGTGCTGAAAATGCTGTAGCCGGGCTACCTGCCAAGCTTTCACTTATCAGTCGATGTCCTCATAAGTAAGACATTTATTTGCCAGCAGTATAGTCTTGCGATCTATGTTATATGGTCTCTCTGGAAACTGCGAAAAGCCGAATTCCGCAACTGATTTTTTTATATGCTTGTGTACCTTTGAAAGTTTCATAATAATTGTTGTCGGCAGGTAAGATAATTTTTTTTATTAGTGTGAGTTTATTATCTTATGGAATAAGCAAAATTAAATGAAAAAAACACTGTTATAATGCAGGTGACAAAATCGATCTAACTAATGATATAAAGCATATGACATCCGACAAAGATTCTGTGAAGTATTATATTGCATGTAAATGTTAATTACTGATTTATAAACAATACAGACACGAAGTAAAACTTTTTATCAAGGAGAAGTACAGGTAGCCGTCCTACAACACGGCATCCTGAAACACGGTTTCGCTATAACACGAATCATAAATTGCGTGAACCCTCCTACAACACGGCATCCTGAAACACGGTTTCGCTATAACACGAATCATAAATTGCGTGAACCCTCCTACAACACGGCATCCTGTAACACGATTTTGCTCTAACACGATAAGAAATTGCCCTAGCTATCTCAAGAAATTTAACGAAATCCGCACGAAATTTTTCCATATTTCAGCAAAGGACCAACATAGTCCACTTTGAAGACGGTGGCCGAATATAGGCCAGATTTGGAGGGTCTCAAAAAAAAAAAAAAAAAGGCTCTGACTCATATATCGGTCAGAGACATTCTGCCCTCTCACCGTACAAAGTGCGGGGATAGTCATTGTCTGACAACCCTCCCTGCAACTGGTCCGATGGCCTTCACCCTAGTCTGTTATTAAATAAACAAATTTATAAAAGCTAATTAAGAAATTTAACAAAGGCGACGCACCCTAAAGGAAAGGTTTTAGAAGAGTAGTAGTTTCACATTGAAATGGCAATTAAAGGGGTGGGACTTCCTTTTAAGTAAACCTTTCCAAACTTTTCAGTCTTTTAAAAGTTAACACATAAGAATCCTTATTTCGTAAGTCCTGCCAGATGCCTTCTAAGATCTGGTTCCCATAAGAAAAAAAGTCTTCAGGGAGAACATGGTGGAAACCGACCGTTAAAATTTTAATCGGTATCAAGGGAAAATCGTTTCCTTCCATGATCGTCAAAGTATAGCACAATAGAAATAATACGCAATCCCCAGATAACAATGCAGGAACCTCACTATCGTAGAAGATGAACGACATGAGCTCCAAAACGAAAAACCTGAGCAATCGGCTTCCAAAATTCGAATCCTCATCTACGCGGCCTGAAAACAAAAGTGTCTCACGCCGCTGGTCGTCAGTTTGTGTGGAGCCACGGTGTGTTAAAGAATAACTTTTTTGCATTAAGTTTCAGTCCCAAAATGTGTCCGATAATGATAAGAACACAAATTTTAAGAGAAAGTTTATTTCTTTACACGTAAAGATACAAATCTTGGATCGTCTTTTAAAAGGAGAAAAGGCATCTCACATTGGAAAAGTCTTAAGTTCAAAGAAGCATAAGTCCGGACTATTAAGAAAAATGAAAAAGAAATAAAAAGTGCAGTTGCTGCATGATCTTCGACATTCGCAAAACTGGCAGCTCACCGCCCCCCCCCAGGGCGCAAATAATTGAGAAGATGGAAAAGGCACTCAGCATTTGCGTTGATAATATTTGTCAAAAAAGAATTCCGTTGGATGGTAATATCATTAAACAAAAAGCACTCAAAATTTACAAGCACCTTAACATGGAGAATCCTCTGTTAACCCAGATTTTCTGGCAAGTAAAGCTTGGTTCGAAAATTTCAAGAAGCATTTTGTCATTCATAGCATAAGAATTCAAGGAGAATTTGCATTGGCCGATTATGAAACTGCTAGGACGTTTCCTGAAAAAATTCAAAATGCTATAGAAGAGCAGGGATATACAGAAAATCAAATTTTTAATGGTTGTAAATTTTTAATGACGAAACTGGGCTGTGGTGGAAAAAAATGCCCAGTAGAACCTTTATATCGAAAAAAGAAAAAACTGCACCCTGATTTAAAAGCGTCTAAAGATCGTCTAACGGTGCTTTTGTGGAGTAACACGTCGGGGGACTTTATGATAAAACCCTTGTTAGTTTACGGATCTTGAAATCCTCGTGCGCTTAAAGGCGTAAATAAAAACACCTTCCCGGTATAATGGAAAGCAAATCCAAGAGCTTGAGTTAGAAGGTATTTCTCCCGCCTTCGTAGTCTAGTGGTCAGCACGCTCGACGCGTCTTCGCGAGGTCCATGATTCGAGTCCCGGCGAGTGCATTGCTCATTTTTCACATCTCCTGCTTTCAAAAATACCACAGTGTAACTGCAAATTTATTTAAAGACTGGCTTTTAAATTTTTTGTGCGAGACATTGAACATTATTTAAAGCACAAAAATTTGAGATTCAAGGCGCTATGTCACCCACAAATGCTCCATGTCACCCACAAATTTTGAGCTTCAAAGTGCTATTACTATTAGATAATGCTGCATGTCACCCGCAAGATTTGAATCATCCCAATGTCAAAATACTGTTCCTACCACCTAACACTACTTCGTTACTCCACCCATTGGATCAATGTATTATTTATACTTTTAAAATATATTACATAAGAAGAGCTTTACAGTGGATTTTAGACGTAACCGATACAAAATCAATTAATGTAATCGAAGCTTGGAAGAAATTTTCAGTCAAGCACTGTATCGACATCATATCGTTGTAGCTGAAAGAACTGAAAACATCAACGTTACATGCGTGTTGGAAGAAGATATAGTCCTCTTCAGTTGAAATAGAAAACTTGTGTGAATCGTCAGAAATGAAATTGGTAGCATATTAGAACTTGCTAAGTCCATCGGAGGCGAAGGTTTTCTGGATATGACTATTGAGGACGTTGAAGATTTATTTGTGGAAGAAGAAATTGACGAAGCAGATTTGATGGAAATGTCATCCAAAGCTGTAAATCAGGTCGATTCTGAGGACACTATCACTTATGAAGTTTGTGCAGTTAATAATTTAACAGTAAAAAATTAAGAGATGGCTTAGCTGAAAATGTCGAGTCATTTTTCTTGAATGCAGACCCTTCCGCTGAAAGCCGAAATTCAAAAGCGAGCAGCAAAACTGTCTAGCTCCATAATCGAGAAGTTTACAATAACATGTAAAGAACTAGTAAGCTAAGTAGTAAGAACTAGTAAGTAGTTTAAGTAAAATTACAGATTTCTTAAAGAGGGAAGAAGGTGCCAGAACGTTTTTTCGGAAAGATGAAAGAAAAATTTCTGAAAATGAAAGCGATCTCATTCCACCGAAAAAACGTCCTGGGTTGATTACACTTAGCAATGTCGACAAAAAATTTAAAATTGTGTTAAATTAAAATAATATTTTTGTTTTGTACATACATTTATATTTTTAATGAAAATTAAATTTATTTATGTAGAATTAAAAACAATACTTGGTTTTAATAAGTTTTCGGAACGTAACTCCTCTTTATGTACTGGCTCTAGGTCTCGTACAACACAGTTTCATCCAACACGGCATTTTCTAGGAACCTATCTACCGTGTTATAGGAGGGTTACCTGCATGTTGGTGTTCCAAAGAAAAATATGTTGGTGTTTTAGGAAAAAGGTAAATGTTGTGTTATCATCTGTTAAGTTTAAAATTTCAACATACTTTGAAGCTCGAAGTTTTGGATGACATAAATCATATACACTTATGAATTTGGAGATTGCTTACCAATCAAGAAGAATTAATTAAAAAGAATCTAGAATGCATCAGTATTTTTATGTAAATCGCATGCTTGTTAAGGTGAATTGAACTCATTTTTTGGCTAATTTATTACGCCTGCCTGTGGAAAGTTGCTTTTTGTTGAAGTTGAAGGACCGTATGACGTTTTCATTGGTGCCATTTTGCCCTAGAAATTTCATACTTACCTCAATTAGTTGAACTCAATAATTCTAACTGTAAATTACCTATTATGCAAAGCAACTGTGAGCTAGTTTCATTTTTTAAATAAAAACTACCCAGAACACACCATAAGGAGATGGGTGTATATCAGATTCCGAATCTTGTTCTTCCTTGCAACAAAATAAACACTATGCAAGGTAATAGGCCTGTTCTTTAATTTTCGTCACAAGATCAATTCATGCCTCTTGACCTAGCTATGATAAGAAACATTGGATGAATCCTTTTTGGTCAAAATCCCCATAATATTTACAAGGCAGCAATGATAATAACTATCATTCACCTGTTTGAAATTCCAATGCTATTATATGCCTGAAGTAAATCGCTTAGTTTCATTCGCTTTTGAGAAGCCGGAGCTTTTGTTATGGCTGTAACCTCCCTTTCCTCCCTCCTGAAGAATAAATTCAGCGTGTTCATTTTCGTACTTGAGAATGAAGAAAGGTCTATGGTTTGTTCAGAAAAATGGAAAAAGGAGAGATTTCTTACAACTGAAAATTGCTCAAATTCAAATTGCTCAGTTGTAATTTCTTACAACTGAGCAATTTTAATTCGTTTCATATTTGCCTTACGCTGAAATCTGAAAAATTTTATAACTTTCGGATTGATTGCTCCCATGGCCATTTTGCTTAAAGTTTGTTTATCAGTAAAAATATCTTTCGATTGCAGACGTTTTTAGTTTCAAGCAAAGATTGAAAAATTTTATTTCGTTATGAATTTAAAATTTGGAGTAGGCTTTCAGTTCCGGGAAGTGGTGCTAACCAACTTGTTTGCGAATACCCTATAGTATCATTGAAAAATCGATTTATACGAAGTTGCAGAAATTTTTACGTGTTTCTGCTCTAATAATATAAGATTTAAAGTATATCTAAGAAATAATTATTTCTGTATCAACTGCGAAAACATCAGCTGTTGTTCTTACAGTTTCATGGGTAATATGCGCTGCACATCCGACTCCAATTAAGCCATGGTTAAGGCTTCGTTTCAGTTTAACATAAACATTATTCTCTTAAGCCTATCAGCTTCTCCAAAGTTAGAATTTGTATTATCGGCATAAAGACCAATAACTTTTTAATTATTTTCTTCAAGATAGGTAGTTAAATAGTTGCTGACAAGATCGGATGTTTCACCAGGTAAAGACTTAAATTCTAAAATTTTTACTCTAACTCCATAACTCCAGTCTATAAATCAGGGGCGTAGCTAGAAGATGGCAATGGGGGCATCTGTCCCCGGGCGCAGAATCCAAGGGGCGCCAAACTGATGTTACGACATTTTAGAATTAAATGTTATCCATCCTTGGCAAGCAATAGGGGGCGCGAAATCTTCAGTTGTCCCTGGGCGCTGAAAACCCTAGCTACGACTCTGCTATAAATTTAATCATTGGAAAAAGTTTTATTTCCTTGTGATTGGGCGCATCAGGTAAGACTGAAACAAATGAACATTTTTCTAAATCATTGTGCAATTTTTTAAGTGTAATATGAAAACATTTAGTATTCTTTTTCGCGCCACATGTAAACGTAGGCTCAAATGCCACTTGAAGCAGCCTGGATGGACAATCCATAGACCTAAAGCTATGACTGTGGCAAATAGTATGGTATGCAAAAGTACCTTCTTCTGCAGCCAGCTAATTCTTGTTCCTTATCACCCGTTTTCTCCTATTTGAAGAAATTCCTTAATGATCATCTAGATGCAACAGCAGAGTTTGACATTTCATGTTTATTACTATTTAGATGAAGTTTAATATCTACACGTCCACCATCGCTTATTGAAAATTTTGAAGAACATGTATATATCGGAATCGCTTATACTAGTTTTTTCAATAAACGGGTATTCTTTCTGTAGAATTTCGTTAAATGTACAATTCCTTTTTCTCTTGAAACCATTACTAAAAAAATTATCCATGATAAAAATAAATAATGAATCAAACTGCAGTAAAACATATCCTTAGCATATATGTAATGCACCGTCCGATAATAAATCGTTGGCAAACAGAACGTCCTTACACGTCCTTTGCTTTGGCCATTTTTTTTTTTTTTTTTTTTTTTTTTAAATTTTAACTCTTATACAAAATCAAAATGGCGATGATCTACAATGAAATTTCAACAAATGAAAAGGAATTATTTTTAGATGCCGAGTA
This sequence comes from Stegodyphus dumicola, assembly GCF_044657685.1. Taxonomy (NCBI): domain Eukaryota; kingdom Metazoa; phylum Arthropoda; class Arachnida; order Araneae; family Eresidae; genus Stegodyphus; species Stegodyphus dumicola. The sequence goes on from NC_140768.1 coordinate 184,097,198, forward strand.
ATAATATGTCAGCAGATAATACACACTGACGTATGAAATCCAACGTTGATAATTAAAAAATATATGTATGTAAAATATAAAAAATAGGACTGATCTTCCCCCTAGACCAGTGCTTTCGAGAACATTCGAGCCTATTACGTAACTGCTTCTATAAATAGAGAACTCGCGCCATTTTGTGTGGGAGACTGCTTCTGCCGTTAAGAACTATGCTGCTGCTCGCATCTGCCTCCCTTTGTTAGAATACTATGACGCACTGAATTTAATCTTATTTAGTAAAGAATGATAATATGCCTTTTGAATTGAATAAAGATATGGAGCTATAAATTTAAATTCTTCTGTGTCGTCCTTGAATTGCAAAGCTTCACTCATGTGCCCGACCGCCAAAATATTACATGCATATATTATAAATTCAAATCACAATCGAATTAATATATCAATTAAAAAGTGTAGTGCTCTCTGTAAATGAAAGTCTGAACTGCAGCTGTGAGCTGTGATAAAAAATTGCGTGTATGCTGGAGGTTGAATACAAGAATGAGAAATAGAATTCCTCCACTGTAAATTTTCTAAGGCGAGAATCCCCTTAGTTGTGGAATCCCATGTTTTATGCGGCCGGTATGGCGCGCGTCTCTTAACTTATATTATCCGTTTGCAATCTACACTAATTAAACAAATATATGCATTTTAAAATTTTACGTTCTCCCGCTACTGTTTTTCTAAACACTACTGTTCACACACTCACACTACCATACGTACATAATACGTATGGTTACCTTGTACATAATACATCTCCATAGTTTTCAGAAGATGACAAATATTTGGTTTTTTTATTTAATTTAACAACTTAAACTAGGAAAATTACTTTCTTCATTAAATATATCGCCCCCTGAAATAAAAATAGAATTTTTATATATTTTGGTTAAAGTGTGTCGCCTGATATGATCTACGATAATTTTGATCATTTTGAAAAACACTTCAGGTAATTCACTGCTTAAACAGAAACAGTCGATCTACGGCTTATGTTTGGAATATATAAAATTGTACTATCTTTTTTAGACATCTTGTTAACTCTCACAAATGCTTCAGGTACAGTGTTGCCAGATCGTGAGATTTTTCGCAAATTCGCGACTTTTGATAAACTTGTGCTACTAAAATTTTAGTATTTGCGAGTTTGCGACATCCATCATTTCCTTATGCTAATTTTTGCGACTTCAAAAATTTTTTTAATAAATCGTATAATGCTTTGATGTTAAAATAATGTCTCAATTAAAAATAATTTATCTATATATAAAAAAACTGTTTATTTAGGCTTAAATAGAAGTTGGCATCTGGCAATCTTGTTTACATGTGGGCTTTCCTTTTCAAGGCTGCATAGCCTAACGCTGGTGTAACGAGAAGTGGGTAAGGAGAAAAGGAAAACGTGGAAAAGAAAGAAAAAAAACTGCTTCAGGACCTCTCACCTTTCCATCCTCGTCCCCCGTGCGTTTTGTTTTTAAGTCAGCTCCCCCCCCCCCCAGTTCTATGGTAATAACGAATCGAACAAAAGAACTTGCAGCTTGCGCGCCGACACAGAAGTACCCAGACACAGAAATGAAATTCATTCTCTTGATTTATAACATTGCTAAGAACTATGCAATGGAAATGTATTAAAACTCAAAGCAACGTCATTTTTCTGAGTGACGCAAATAAATTTAACAGTGAAAGAACAAGGCTATCATAAGTAATCAGAATCTGAAATAAATCGACCACGCAGAACGGAAATAGAATGGAATATAGTAACTTAACGGAACCAATAGACAGTAAATTCCATGGCTGGCTGTGAGTTAATTCTATGGACCTTATAACAAAGAGACCAACCCAAATGGGTTTTCTCCCTCGTCTGACGCGTTCCCGGCTGTCACCTTGATCACATCCGGAGGAGTACGGACGACTTGCAGAAATTTAACAGTGGTTGCCTATTGCAGCGTGTATAATTGTCCAGAAGAAGCTGGTTGTAGCGCCTCATTTCACAAAATAGAATTTCTACATATTTTGATTTTTGAAACTGAGATTGATTTTTAACAATTTAACATATTTATCAAGCATCATTATCGTTCCAAATAATTATAAAGCTACTACATGCTTTCAGGTCTGGATATTTTTTTAGCTTTTCATATGCTGTAAGGAAATTTGTAACTACTACTTTTAGAAAATAATATTTTAAATCTGAACTAATATAAAATTTCAAACAAGCAATTATATGCTTTTTATTGGTGTAAATAAGTAAAAAATACTAAAATATTTCAAAACGAATTTTTGAATGTTTTGTTTAAAATTCTAAATTGTGTTGCTTTTTTTAAATTATAGATGTGTATTAGAGCATAAATTCTATAAAGGAATTTTATTCCAATTATATTTCATAATACATCATAGTGATAAACACTTTTGACATCTTAATTTTTATACATTTAATTCTAATATTAAAATTGTATTTAACCGTAATAATTAATTTTGCTTGTATTTTATAGTGATTATTTCTTAAATTTATTATTAGTTATGCATAGGATTTTTTTATTTACTGTTAATTCAATTTATTAGCTCGAAGCGGCATTTTGCGATGTTTCACTATAAATGTCCGTGTCTCCTTGCAAATTGTTGTTACCAAATATTATCGCCCTGTATTATATGTAAAAAAATATGTAAAGAAATTAAATAATGAAGAATCTGCATGAATACATGTATGTTTCTTGCACTGTGATAGAAGCGACGGATTCTAGAGCCATAAAATTTTGAATAATGTAATCCTCCACCCGAGCATGGGCATCTGGACGGCCGAATTTCGAATTTATTTTAATCTATTTCATATTTTGTAAAACTTTAACGAATTTTTGATTAACAAATTCAACGAGTTCAAAGCGAGCAATCGTAACACTGTACGGAAAATAACATTTTTATCTCCAGTGCGGAAATTCTAAAGATATGCGGTTTTCAAATGTATGTGGTTTACGGGCGAAGAACATGATATTCAATAAATATAGCTAACACAGAAAACAATAAAAAAAAAAGTTCCTTTTGGACGTAATATAAAATCTGAGTGCTTCTAGATTTTATTTTATCTTATTTTTTTTTTCTTTATTACACTCAGAAAATTTTATGCTGCGAATTTTATAAATTACTAAAATAAATAACCCACTTTAATCTTAATAATTTAATGATGATATAATCAAATGAATAATCGTTTTTTAATGCTATTATAGTTTTGAAAATCACTGCCTGAAAATGTTCATTAATTTTTTTTTAATTATCAGGTCTTGTTTAATTTTACATTATTTATTTTAAAGCATCACGTACTATCAATCTTGTTTAATTTTACTTTATTTTTAAAGTTCATAAATTTTTCGCTTAGAGTTTTTACAGTTTTACCAAAGTAAAGATGTTTGTACAAGAATTACGCGTGAAAGCAATGTGCGAAATGCAGTAAAAACTGCTTTAATCAGATATATTAAATTCTATTTGAAAAAACTGTGACTTTCATAATCTCATCACTATACAACGTGTCACATTTTATAATTAAAAACAGTTATGTGATACAAACGCCATAGGTTTCACTGTTAAAGTAAACCAGATCGTCCCTACTCTTTCTTGCGGACATGTCGGTGACGCGCGCTCCCCCCACTGGGTTAGTCTATCTGTTATAAGGTCCATGGTAAATTCATGATGACGTCAGATGTCATGTGAGCATGCGCAACTATAACGTCACAAAAAATCACGCATGGACCATATAAGAAATAGACTAACCCAAATGGGTTTTCTCCCTCGTCTGACGCATCCCGGCTGTCACCTTCATCACATCCGGAAGAGCAGGGACGACTTGCAGAAATTTAACAGTGGTTGCCTATTGCAGCGTGTATAATTGTCAAGAAAAAGCTGGTTGTAGCGCCTCATTTCACAAATTAGAATCTCTCCATATTTTTATTTTTGAAAATGAGATTGATTTTTAAAAATTTAGCATATTTATCAAGCATCATTAGCGTTCCATATAATTATAGAGCTATTGCATGCTTTCAGGGGTGGATATTTTATTAGCTTTTCCTATGCTGTAAGGAAATTTGTAACTACTTCTTTTAGAAAATAATATTTTTAATCTGAACTAATAGAAAATTTCAAACAAGCAATTTTTATGCTTTTTATTGGTGTAAATAAGAAAAAAATACTAAAATATTTAAAAACGAAATTTTGAAAGTTTTGTTTAAAATTCTAAATTGTGCTGCTTTTTTAATTTATAGATGAGTATTATTGCACAATTTCTATAAAGGAATTTTATTTCAATTATATTTCATAATGCATCATAGTGATAAATATTTTTGACACCTTTAATTTTTATACATTTAATTCTAATATTAAAATTGTATTTAAGCGTAATAATTAATTATGTTTGTATTTTACAGTGATTATTAAAAAAAATTTTTTTTTAGTTCTGTATAAGATTTTTTTTTTTATTTACGGTTAATTTAATTTATTAGCTCGAAGCAGCATTTTGCGCTGTTTCACTATAAATGTCCGTATCTCCTTGCAAATTGCTGTTACCAAATATTATCGCCCTGCATTATATTTAAAGAAATTAAATAATGAAGAAATCTGCATGAATACATGTATGTTTCTTGCACTGTGACAAAACGACGGTAATCTAGAGCCATCAAATTTTGAATAATGTTATCCTCCACCAGAACATGGGCATCTGGACGGCCTAATTTCGAATTTGTTTTATTATCTTTTTCATATTTTGTAAAACTTTAATGGATTTTTGTTTAACAAATTCACCGATTTTAAAACGAGCAATGGCAACACTGTACGGAAAATAACATTTTTATTTCCAGTGCGGAAATTCTAATGATATGCTGTTTTCAAATGTTACGGGAGATGTTTCAAATGTGGTTTACGGGCGAAGAACATGATATTCAATAAATATACTCGTAGGTAACACACAAAACGTTAAAAAAAGGTTCCTTTTGGGCATAATATAAAATCTGAGTGCTTCTAGATTTAATCTTTTTCTCCCTTCATTACACTCAAAAAACTTTATGCTCCGAATTTTATAAATTACTAAAATAAGTAATACACTTTAATGTTAATAATTTAATGATGATATAATCAAATAAATAATCGTTTTGTAATGTTATTATAGTTTTGAAAATCACTGCCTGAAAATGTTCATTAAATTAAAAAAAATTATCAGATCTTGTTTAATTTTACCTTATTTATTTCAAAGCATCAGGTACTATCAATCTTATTTAATTTTACTTTATTTTTACGCAAAATTAAGTTCATAAATTTTGTGCTTAGAGTATTTACCGTTTTATCAAAGTAAAGATGTTTGTACAAGAAATGCGCGAAATGCAGTAAAAAGTGCTTTAATGAGATGTATTAAATCCAATTTGAAAAAAACTGTGACTTTCATAATCTCATTACTATACAATGTATCACATTTAATAATTAAAAACAGTTATGTGATACAAACGCAATAGGTTTCAGTGTTAAAGTAAACCAGATAAGTAAACCAGATCATCCCTACTCTTTTTTGCGGACATGTCGGTGACGCGCACCCCGCCCACTGGGTTACTCTCTCTCTTATAAGGTCCATGAAATCACGTGATCTTTGACGTTATTTGCGATTTTAGTTGAAAAATAATCTGGCAACACTGTTCAGGTAGTGAAATTACGAAGTCTGTACATACATTTTAATATCTACGCAAAATAAATTAAGTATCCGATTACAATTTCCTTTCAGTCCATTTTTAGTAACTTCTTTTTTTTTTTTTTTTTTTTTTTTGGAGGAGGGGAGGACAATTTTCTTTCAGCTTTTTAACTGACATGAGACTTTAATTGCTGTTTCAAACTCTAGAACAACTGTTATTTTTTTATGTGATGAAATAGAAAATTTTGGTCTCATTATAAGGTTATTTGAATATGGCAAAGCACATGAGGGCTGTCTGCGTAAGGGTAGAGATGCCTCCGCGAAGGCCTAAGGAAAACTGGCTCGTATTCACGTTATCCATGGGAAAACCCAACCACGCAGCTAGCTCGTTCGCCTGGAATCGAAGCCAGGTCGAACTACCATTATACAACGGTGTTAATCACTCGAGTACTGATGGGGCGACCACCTCATTACAAGAGAAAATTGTGCGTTCTGATTATCTATATCGCATGAAAAGTCGCAAGTCACTGATAATTTTATAAATTGCCGCCCAGTCGGTACAGTGGCTAGTGGCGTTGAATGTCGAATCGATTGGCCCGGCTTCGAACCCAGGAAATTACGGGATTCTGTGCGACAAGGGCGTACTCAAAATAGAAGGCGAGCCGAAAGTTTGCAGCTTCAGCGCCAGTTTTAGGCTTTTCTGATACATAATTCTTACCTTTTAATTATACCATATGCATATATATATATATATATATATATATATATATATATATATGTATTTCACTGCCGATCTTTACTGGACAAAAAATGGCAGCTCTCTTTTCTGTGTAGCTAAATTTATACAAAAAACATCTTCAGCTGGCGAATTATATTTCTTGGAAGTTTGTTTTGCATTTAAAACTACTTGGTTCTGATTAAGGTATGTTAATTAACCAGCTATTATGATTTTGATATTTACTATAATGTCTCTTTTGCGTATTCCTCACCAGAATGTAAATTAGCTTTGAGTGTATTTAATCTGAAGGTTTTGAATTTTACTGACAATCGCGTCTTGCTGTTAATTTAAGCCAGCTCTGCTTAAAATTTATTTCTGGCTTAAGCAGTCTTGCTAACCGATGCTTTAAATTGCGCGCTGTAAAATACTTTGAGCCAAGTTTGTTCTATTTAATATGAACTACGTCTTAGACTACGTTATCAGGGTTTGAATTTAATTTCCTATTATTGCTTAATTTAAATAACCGCAAGTGGTGATTTTGGCTGTAGCACAAGTTGTGCCTTTATGCTCAATTTAAATTAATATAAAAAGGGGATTTTAAACCTTCTTCAATACTTTGCGAGTGTTTAAAACGTACCGATAACTCGCTATTTTATTTAGTACGGTCTGCAGGACTTACTTCTAGTGCCAGTTACAACAGTAACCCTGCAAAAATATCTCAGTTTTAATCCGTGTTTACCATTAGCCTTTAAAGAACTCGTTTCTTATTTGCATTTCGATCAGTTTTTCATTAACTGACGACGCTAGGAGTTCCAGTTTCTATGATTTAGTCAGAATATTGTAGAACTAGCATATGTTTTTAATTTTCGATATTTTCACTTTCTCTGCTGAAAAGATTCTGTTTGGAATTGATTATTGATTTTCGAAACTATAGTACTGCTGTTTCATTCATACAAGTTTACTATAACTGGATTTTTTAGCACTAGATTTTTAGCAAGTTGGATTCTTTAGCATTCAATTTTTTTATCGTTTTCTTTTGTAACATTAATAAAAAGTTTCACTGCCGATTTTATTGTTCAATGAATGCCGTTGAATTAACGGCATTCATTGAACAATAAAAAAAAGTCTTTTGTAACGTTAAAAAAAATAACGATGAACTGTTAAAAACGTATGGAATTAAGAACAAATTTAATTTCTGTATTATATTATCAGGCTTATCTTATAGAGAAGTTTTTATTTCACAGTTGAAATATTCTGTAACCTGGAATTATTACAGTTTAATTGTAGGTCTAAGATGTAGGACAGAGCAGAATATGTATGGTATGATACAGATTTTCATTCAGAGGGAAAATGAAAAATGAAGTCTTATAAAGTATTTTATTCAGTTTTTAAACAAAGTTGTTATTCAATATTAAAATGAAAGCTAGCAATGATAGTCTTAAGCAAAATTAATGTGAAATTTCGCATTTCAGGATATTAACATAAAAATAACTTTAATTCAAATAATTTTTAAGCTGACATAAATATTAAAAATAGTAAAATAATTTTTAACATACAATTTTAATAACATTAAGTTTACAGTGCTTTTAAGTACATTCATTTTATTGTCATTTTCATAGCACCATTCTATGAGCATAGCGACTAGAAAAAGTTTAAAAAATAGCAAACATACAAAATGGCAGACCAGAAACTTGGAATAGTTCATTACCATATAAATAAAGCTAAGTTACTCGTCAGTTCGTTGAAAACAGCACAACATAAAAGATATTTTAATATCAAAGTCTTTTTTTGAGGAAAGGTGAACATCTTGAATAAGTTCAATGTAATATGTTGAATTAACGGCATATACATACAGCCTAAATGCCTTTGGAGCAATTCATGTATTTTTGCATTTTTCTGGCCTGCTGGCAGTATATTTAAATGTTATATGGCAGTATATTTAAACGTGAGCGTTACTGGGAGCTGTTCTATTTTCCAGTCTACAAATAACAAAATCGAAATTGCTGTTTGTCATGGTAAAAGCATGTATTAATATAATTGGATACCATGTATAAAATGTGCAATTGCTTTCTTTCTTTAAATTCATACAGTTACGCACTTATTCATTTTTTCCTAACTGCATTTTTTTACTTACTATATTCATATGATTTAATCCAGTAGAAAATCTAATAAGTCCTTTTACATGTCATTTAACAGTTCTAATACTGTTTTTATGAAATATATACTATTATCATTTGCTGTTTACCTCCATTTTTTATATTAAGATGATAGTTGAGTGTAATGTAAAAGGTAGTTTTAAGTTATTTTTACCTAATTTCAAATGACTATATTGAAATTTACAAACGCACAGCGATTGGTGACAAAGAAGAGCTTAAAAATAAAGATATTGCTGTTGCTGGTAGAGTCAATGATAAAAGACAATCTAGAGAGGTAATTTCGATGTATTGTCTAACTATAATGAGTTATATATATTGCCTGGATGTTGCTCATCACATGCCTTACTTTTATGAAGAAAGACAAAACATGTACATTTTGCTTTAGTATGATGTGTCACTAACCGCTCTCTGTTTATAAACTTCAAAAGTAGGGTAATTGGAAAAATTATTCTGAATAATTCTCTGTAAATTACTGTTAATTTGAAGGATTTTTAATTTTCATACTTTTTTATTTTTCATGACTTAGTGCCAAAACTGATGTCCAAAACAATTCAGAAACACAGCTAGTGATAAATAGAATTTAAAATATAACTGCTTCAAGAAGCTGGTAAAAAAATAATTTGCATGCTTTTAGAAATCTGACGTCCCTAGTATCTTTATTTTCAACTTATGAACATTAAATGTCCCTTGTTTTAAAATTACAGTCCCACTAAGTAACGCTCAGCATTTCAGTTTGTTTTCAGTCAGTTTTCAATCTATTTTTGATCATGTCACAGTTGTACTTTTAAGGCACACGTTGCAGCGGCTGACTCGTGAGCGCAGATTATTTGCCTTGAGTGTGGTGCTGATCGGCCTCTCAAACTGTTCTTCGTCTTCAATGGTTGTCAACCAGAAACTGAATTTGTTTGCAAAGTAGTGGCATGTTCCTCGCGCACCATTGCATTCAATAAATGGAGTAGCTCTGAAGTCTTCCAGACAACTGCCAGGACTAGACAGGGATTGTCCACCTCCTTCTGCGCCTGCTGCAGTATGCTATAAGATTAAATAAAGTATATAGAAAATTTACAGCAAAGTGATAACATTCCTAAAATTTGTAAGGACAACAGAATTTCAGAATTGTAGTGAAACGAAGAATGAATATGAAGCATACTCAGAAAGTAAATTTAATCTGTTTATGAAACTATAAAAACGCAAAGCCATGCAACAAATTGCTATATTATCAAAGCCGGGGCTGGACATTTTGCTGCCCGGCGCAAACTCTGCGTTTCCTACATTCTGCCGCCTAGTCCCTTCCGAAATTCCAAAAAACTTCTGCCTGCCATAAATCCCGCCTCCCGGTGCGAACGTACCGGTTGTACGGACTCTAGGGTCAGCCCTGTATATCATAAATATGTTTTCATGTTCCTCAACTTTTCAAATTAATGCATGCATTTTCTTTAGCCTAATAGAAAGTATGGCGTCATAAAAAATCTACTAGGATGGCCGTCGCCCACTTGAAAGAATGTATGACGGAAGGGAGGAGACGGTAGTTATCCAATTTTAGGGTACCAAGGGATATGAGAAACGAGTAGAAATTTATCCGAACTGAAAAGATAATTTGAGGAACGTATCAAAATGTTAGCATCTTCAGAAGACAAGTGTTAGCACCTTAAGAGGACATTCAAGGGCAAGGAAGCTCAGTACAGACTGTGATGTTCCTCACCTGTTCTCTGTGATAAAACGTCGAGGAATCGTCGATAAAACGTTGAGTCGCTACGTAGCGACTTATTGTTGAGTTCAGACAATTAAAACGTAGACTCGAGAAGGGTTAAATTACCTTTCTATTCACTCAAATAAATAATACAGTCGGCCCCTTCTCAGTCTTACAGGAAAGCTTCTACTCGGGCATTAACTCAGGATAAGTAAACTAATTTAATATTAACTAAACTAGACTTAGCCGAAGCTAGACACAATTATCTAACGTAGTTGGCCCTTAAATTAAAAGAAGCCGGCGAATATCATTAGGCTCGTATAATACGGCCGAGCGTAACAGCTTTAATAATGAATTAGGCAGAAGCAAACACCCGCCACTAAGGACTCCCAGCACTCTCTCTCGAAATTAGTTGAACTTCCAATAAATACTACTCCTAACATATTTACATTGAACGCTATTCTAAAAACTCATTCTGGTAGGGAGTTGTAAGTAGGGAACGAGAATTGAAAGGAAAGGGTTTCAAAATTAAAATGACTGTTTTAAAATTAAAATACACCTTACAAGATAATAAGATAAAAGAACTGGTATATCAATACCTACGCAATGAGTCAAAGGGGATTTTTTCCCTTTGCGGAATACAGCTTTTCGTGAAACGCTGGCAATGCACGCATTGAAAGTGACAGGAAGTAAGCAATAAAATAAGGTTTTTCAAGTCTTGTTTGCGCTTTATTTTATTGGTAAAAAAAAGCTAATTATTGTTCATTTTCAGAACACATAAAGGCACTGACATAACGTACTTAAGAAAAAAAACTTTAAAATTATCTTACCATTGCAAAACTGTATCCAATCCAGAGAGAATTCCAACCTTTTGGACAATCAGGTATTGCAAGTGACTGGCTGTGAACTGCAATAACGTTAGCAGGTGTCTCGCAAACAACACATCGACTGATGTATTCTTGGATCATATCATCCCCTACAGGCATCATAGGCAGAGGAGCATTTGTCGATAGCCAGTAAGATTTGTCGTTGCGGCTTGCGTAATTGCAAACACTGTTGAAATCGCAGAAGAGGAAAGGCATTGTACTGAATCGCTGCATGCACGATCCGGCGAAGCCTATAAATGGTACGAGATAAAAATGTAATGAAAATAATGATTGCGATTTTATTTGCTTGGCATACAGTAAATACTGTAGACGAGACAATACAGAAACAATACGCTTAAAAAAATCTGAAAAACTGAAATTTAATTACCATTCGTTATCCATCTTTTACCTTCAAATTTTAATCTTACGTTTAATTTGAATTAAAAATAAAATGCCAAAATTTCAATAGAATCAAGATTACGTAGTTTAGGATAAATGAAAAAAAATTAATTTTAATAGTTTCATTGTATTAATCACTCGTATTTATTAATTTAGCTGCTACAGGAACCTAATTCACATTTAGTAGTAATAGCCTGTATTTTATATAAATTTAATTTTTATGATTTTGGATGTTTAAATACGCTTAATAAACAATTTTATATGCATACGCATTTTTAGTAATAAATATATTTTTAATTTCAGTGATTTTGCATATATACTTATTATCATACAGTTTACAAGAATTGCAACTAAAAATTTCATTAAATTCATTAATACAAAAAAAAAAAAAAAAAAAAAAAATATTAGAGACAATGAAAAATATTATATACCTTGAATCCTAATATATTTTTCGGCAAAATATTTAGTTTTTCGTAAGTTTAATTATTTCACAGGAAATTACTATTGGCAAAATCTAATACAAGTGCAAGCATATAAGGTGAGATAAAAATACTTTCTTTATGAATGTATCAGCTTCAAGTACAGCTGAAAATACTTAAGTTTGTAATTGGGATAAAATTTAATTAAATGGACGTGCCATCTGTCACAACTTAAATTAGAATATCTCATGAATGTTTGTTAATTAAATTTAATAAGCTGTTTGATAATGAACCAGTAAGTATAAAGCAAATGATATACTAAATCAGATTTAATTCAGGATACTTCCGACTTACTAATGTAATTAAGCTATTTTGCAATACGTAATCACAGAAAGTAAAACTTTGACTTTTTAACCTAAATCATTAATTGCTTTATGTATGCTATCGAAAATATTTATGAGAAGAAATGGCTCATTCATTTTAAATCCTTTAAGTATGGTTTACTTTTGGAAGCAAGACTTAAAATATTACGAAGCTTACATCCATAACGTTCCGAGGTTATATGTTAGAAAGCTTACCTAAGTCTTGGTTGTGAGACTTTTCATTGCCTTCTATATACAGTAAACTGTAACCATCCCACAACTTTCTCATTCCTCGTGGACACTGTGGAATGTTATAAGACTGGCTGTGCCGGACCACGAGCATTCCCATTAGTTTTTCACCGCCAGGTCTTCCGGGAATGCCCCTGACACCAGGTTCACCTCTAACTCCAGGAGGACCTGGAGGTCCTGGAGGTCCATCATAGCCTCTGTCACCTTTAGGACCATCTGGACCGGATGAACCAGGAGATCCTGGTAATCCATTAGGGCCAGGATTTCCTTTCAGGCCTTAATATCATATAAAAAATAAATAAGATACAATTCTACATTTCTTAGAATAATATTGTTATTCAAATAAGTGCTATTTTTCAAGACTAACTAAGAATTAAAATTGTTCGCAATATAAACCGTTTCTATAATAATATACCATCATTTGAACAAGAAGAATAAAAAATACATATAAACTGATTTCATGAAAATGTACTCAGGTATATCATAAATTATCACGTTTTATTTTAACTATAAATTTTTGTATAACCCTTCACTTCATCTTCGATTATATCTCAAATAAATTTACTTATCCTAGAGATATACTTATTCTATTTTTGCCTAGTGTACGTGCACTAAGAAGTTTGTGTTTGAAAAGCAGATGCAGATGTGGACTAATTTGTGGTTTTATGTGCCAGGAAATGTCCCTTTGCTTAAATTCTGTTTCTGCTCAGAAAGAGTTTTGATTCTTCGGCTGTATCTTATTTACCTAATAACTTTTAATTCATTAGATACTCATTCAGCTATAAACAGACAATAATTAACTACTTAATTATCCAAATAAGGTCAAGACCTACTCATGTTTTCATTATAAATTTATGCAAGATAACATCCAATGTAATGATATTAATTTATTCTTTGTAATTTGTTTTGCTCCAATGCGGGCTCTAGCTGTTTGTAGGCATTTGCCACTACTAAGGCCAGAAGCGGTGGTGGGACACCGTTGCCTCCTATGAAGGGACGAACAAATTACATCCATGCCCTTTTCAGGCCTTCGGTATGGCAGACAGAGTCACTAACCATTTTCCCGTATGGGCAGCTTGCAAATTTTATGAAGGAAAGGAATTATGTACAAGATACTAGCGTAAAAATATAATAACGTCTGCACAAAAATAAATATAGATCTTTTTTTCTTCTTTCATTAAGAATTTCACCTGTAACAAATAATTTTTATTAGAAAAAAAAAAAAAAAAAAAAAAAAAGATCAAGTAAATAGCTTCTAACTTCATTCTTGGCGTTTAATGATAAGTATTAGAAATTTAACATATAAAACTTTCAATCTACATTTTTTTAATGTGCGCTTAATTTAAACCTGATTTTGAAATCTGCTCAGTGAAAAAATATTCTGCAGTCTTTTATATATTATAATAAAAATGCATTATTAAATTTTATAAATTATTAAATACATAAATTGCTTTATAAATATTTCAAACAAATCAATATTAAAAAAAAATTCATTAAAACTGCGGTCGCTAAGAATAAATATTAAATCTTAATTCACTAATAAAATTAAAGCTCACTCAGCTAAGTCTCAGAAAGAGGAAATAAATGTAAGAGTCAGTTTTTCGCAAATTATTAAATTCTAAATCTTCCTTAGTTCAAGCATTAATGTTTTCCGAATTTATGAAATATTAACCATAAAAATGAGATTTCTCTTCTGGAAACAGAAATCAGTCTGCGGATTCGCATTTTTACAATGCAAAGAACAATTTCTTCCTTTTTACTTCCTTGTACGAAGTATAAAGGAAATATTATAATTGCAAAAAGTTTCAGGAAGCATATTTCAACGAAAATATCAATTTTCACCGCTATTGAATTAAATTTAACGATGATTTTGCGTGACATCTGTACGTAAGGACAGAATAACAGTCTCTTTTCCTCTAAAAAGTTATAAAACTGCTTTAAAAATTAATTCTGAAAAGAACTTTTCGTGGCGTCTGTACGTACGTACGATCTCGCAATAACTCAAAAACGTGTAGCCTCAGAACGTTGAAATTTTGTATATAGGACTGCTATAACATGCAGATGTGCACTTCGTATTTTGGTTGCCATCGGCCGCGCCAAACGTATATAAATATATTTATATATATATCCACTCTGTTACCCGGATCAGTGATCTCAGTTTCTTTACTCTTATATGTTTGTAAATTGTGCATTTTTTGCTTTAAAAATGATTGAATTATGTTGTTCTTATTTTACGGTTGAGGTTTTCATCTCTTTAGTAAATCTGCATGCAATATTTTTAGAATTATCAACAATTTAAAAGCTGTTTAAGTGCGGCTAAGCCTAATTATTTTTGCGATGGCGGCCATGTTTATTTACATTTGAAACTTGGCAGAATGACGGATTTGTTGCCAATCTAGAGAAACTAAGCTTCGCAACAACAAAGATAACGCCTTCTTTTATCATTGTGAATTAAATCATGCTTAATCGATTCTGGAATTTATTCGAGGAAATAAATGTTTAAGATTTACTTCGTAATTTTTAATATAGATATTTTGAGTTTTTATGTATTTTTGCCTTTTCGCGAAGTGAGAACTGAATTAATTGAATGAGAAATACTGAAACGTCTGTGAAAAACTGTTTCTTTTTTGTTTTGTTTGCTTAATTTCTTTTATACATCGTTCTAGATTTATTAGAGTATTTGAATAGAACATGTGGCAACGATTAGATAATTCTTCAAATGATAAAAATTTTGTGTATTCTGAGTTAGAAAATAAACGAAATGTAACGAAATGTAACGTTGTTAAGTGTACTAGAGCCAGAGTGTCGCTATGGTAATAAAATATACTGAATTTTAAAAAGTGCATTTATTCTATCGTGGTTTATGCGCTATCGACGAAGTAGATTTATTTCAATCCAATAAAAGTTTAAAAGAAATGCAAGAAAAAATGCGTATAATTTAATATTCCGTACAAAGAAGTCATGTGGTGTACACATCAGCTTTTTTTGTTAGACATTATGTCTATAACGTTAAATATTGATTGTGTTAAATTATATTCAAATTTCTTTCCGTAAACGGACAATATTTTAGAAGCAAGTTGAAATGTGCCTGAAAATAACTTCAATTTGATAGTTAAAAATGAAAAAGCTCATTGTAATTATTAGCACAATTTAGCAAAATTTATAGCTGACTTTACTTTTCACAACTTTGCCGTTATTGCAAAAATTGCAGCGTTTGACTCTGAAATTACTGCATTTGATTTAAAAAGAGAGGTGTAGTTTAGAATAGCACTATAACTTTCACGTCACGCTCTTCTTCACTACCATAATGGCAAAACTTCGATAAGGATGGACCAAAGAAACTACAGCAATCCAATAAATTTTCGTTTATTTGGGAACATTACAATGCTGAATATCTTTATTTATTTACTATTGAGTTGAGGTATGTTAGTAAAATTGGCACAAGTTAACTCATTGCAGCTTGATTGGAACTAATTAAAAAAGCCAAGTCCTAAAACAATACATATATTACAAATTAACAGAATGCGAACGAAATTTCTTTTATAGGAAAACTAAATGTAAAATAGGTATTTAATTTTGATGTCTTCTAAGAAGAATATTATACCATATTTGGTGTAGAAGTTTAGGCCTCTGAAATTTTTTTAATACATAAAATCAAAGATTAAACAAGTTTGTCCTTAAAAAAAGTATTGTCAGTAGAGCGTGCTTTTTCAAATTTCTCTTTATTTCTAACCTGACTATATTCCTGCACTCAAATATCATTTAAATGATTTTGGCAACTAATTCGGAAGTTTTGCGATGTAAAATCTTCAAATTTACATAAATGAAAACAGAAGAGAAACAAAGTGAAACATAAAATTAGCAAAGTACATTTCAGTCTTGCAGATTTCCTTACTCCTGATGAAGAGGGACCTATACCTGTTCGCGCTGGAAATCAATTGAGTTCTTGACTAAATCTACGCCAAACACAATGTTATTGCCTTGCTAATTTTACATAAATATCTTTATATTAGTTCAAATAATGTTTTTAAATAAAACTGCTCGAGTAATTCATACCTGGGTGACCCGGTGCTCCTGGAAATCCCTTAGGTCCTCGCAATCCCGGTTCACCTGGGATTCCTGGAAGTCCAGGTTCACCTTTTTCGCCTCGTAATAACTCAGAAGGTGGAACATTACCTTTGTCGCCTTTTAAACCTTTTAAACCATCAAATCCTACGAAAGAATAAAAATTGGTACAAATGAATAAAATAAACAATAAAATTTGAATTAATAAAGCGAACAGCAAGAAAAAATCTTTTTAAACTGGGATGTTCTAGAAATGCCTCTATTCTGAAGAGATTATCAGAACACAGTATTCAATTTGTAACGGCTTAGCTTTAAAAATGGTTTTAAATTTTGAGGGATTTTCTCTTAAAAATGCAATTTATGCCTTTAAAAAATTAGATAATTCTGCATACAATAATTAAAAGTACTACTGAAATGTTGCAGTGTATGGAATCATTTGAATTTCTTTGTGATATTTGGATCTGGCGATAATATGAATATATCAAAATAATTTTAGAATTAGCTTCTGAAATTATCAATCATATAACCTGGCAAGGGTTTCTTACAATACTGTAATTATTACAAAAATGATATACAAAATAAATTAGTAAAAATAAACGTATAATAATAAATTTTATTACAATCACAAAATATTGTTAATAACTGCATACTACGTATTAACCTATAATGAAATCCGTTTTGCAAGATGAATGTAGTACATAAATTGCAGTTATCAAAAGAGAATAAATTGTAAGTTACATGTGTATAATGATTATCCACACACAAAAACGCATGAGATCTCATTTTTTTAATTTAATATTGCTCATATTTTGGAAGATCAATAATTTTGCTACCCATTTTGAAAAACATAAGTACACACATCGAACATCTCTGAAAATTCTTCTTTGTTTCTCAAGGAACGAAATGAAATTCATTGGATCATCATTTACGTACGAGCGCCCTTTTATGCTTTTTTTATATTTTCCCTGGTGAGAAATTAAGATAATTTTATTTCTATTAAATACTTTATAATTTGGAAACATTACATCTATATATACACAGATGCAGTATAATTTTTAATTGATTTGAAATTCAAGTAAGAGATTATTCTTTTCCATTAGGAAGTTTGCACATCCATTAAATGATTTTCCAAGCCGAAAATGTAAAAAATCAGCTATGCCTTCGGTAGGATTCGAATTGCGGATCTTCCAATTGCTAGCCAGATTTATTGCACGATAACAAGTAGGAAACAAGACAAAAATTCCTTACATTCTCCCCCATTTAAAGGGCGACTGGGAAGAGAGGAATGAGACCCACTCCACCAAATTCATATGCTGACAAATTATCGTGTTCCATTTTTTAATGGAAGCCATTAGATTTTCCTTAGCCAGAAACAGGAACAATCAACTATGGCCTTTTTGAGAATCGGAATCCGGATTTTCCGACAGATGGGTAGAACAATTCTCAAAGTAAGTTTTATAGTTTATACAAGAATTATGAAATGAAAATTAAATAAAATATTCATACACGAAATAACTACGTTACATTTTCTAAGCATATTTTATAGACTTCATAAAATATATCTTACTGACCTCGAGGACCTTCTGGTCCTGGTAGACCATCTAAACCTGGAAAACCTTTAGAGCCTTTAATTCCTGATAAACCTGGAAGTCCTGCATCTCCTTTTTCACCTTTAACACCCGGCAGGCCAAAAGCACCATCACGACCTATATGATGATCAAAATATTATTACGCATTTTTAATTTGTAAAACATTTTAATTGCTGTCTAATCTTGATTAAGAAATCCGAATTCAGCGATTCTCTCTATTAAACGGATATCATTTCGAATCATTATTTTAAGTTTTATTAAACTCTATTTAAATACACACAAGTCTAAAACCATTTAAAGTCTAAATTTAAAGTCTAAAAGTTAAAGTCCCCATTTAAAGTCTAAAAGTTAGAGAAGATTAAAAGCAATTGTAGATTTTTGGGGTGAAAAGCCGCGTTATTGTTTAAGTGCTCGCACTGATTTTTTTAGACAGAATTTAGTATTGGTCAGACCCCGTATCGATTCCTGCCATCATGCGAGATTTTACCAAACCTCCTTCTGAATTCAGCGCGAAACCAGGTGACTGACATAAGAGGTATTAATTTTGGTAATTAAATGTGAAACTATATCGCCTAGAATATTAAAAGTTAGTGTCAATAAATAATTGATTATCCAGCTTTTAAACTCTCGCTGATTTGCAACCCACCATGAGTGAAAATATAATGTTTGTTGAATTTGCGTTAAGTTGATTATAGAAGTTAGGGCGATAATTGGAGAGCATACAGGAATAAACTCTTAGTTAAGTATCGTTAGGTGCATATATTTTTAACAACCATTTAAGTATATATGAGTAATAGTATTCTACTTTTCTAGAAAACGTGAAAAACCTCGATTTCATGAATACTTTATGGCGATTTAATAAATTAGAAAAGATTTTCGTAATTTACCATGTTTTAGTTTTTTCAAGAATGTATTAGAAACTTGAACTATCGTTTTTTAACCCTTTGCTGCACAGTGTGTCCCGTCTGGACACACCTAAAAATTTCCTTCTGTACACACAGAAAAATTGAATGAAAAAGGATTTATAGGTTACTATATGTTACTGTAAACCTTCTTTATTTATAGTAGATGGCAACTTAACACAAGCCAGGCCATATATTTTAGCCATGTTTAGTTTTTTAAGACCCCCATTTTTAAAAAAAATCTTCTAGAATTTTTTAGGGTATAAAAGGAATTGTTTGAAAAGAAATTTCTATGTTATTTTTTTGGCTGTATGCTAATCTCCTTATTCTTTATTAGTTTTAAATTTTTTACCTTGAAATCTTGCCTAAAATCAAACGGCGAACCCTAGGTGTGCCCAGACCGGGCTCACCGATAATTTAGGACAAAATAATTTAGAGTCTGTATTCTTTGTCTCTCCGCATCTCATCGGTCAGTTCATTGGCAACAATGCTCGTTTCAGCACTCTTTTCGAAGCTGTATTAAATCAGTGTGCCACTTTGGGCACACACATACAGAATTAAAACGATAAGTGCTATCATCACAAAATTTTACTTGTGTACTTCTCTAGGCCTAATTAGAGTGCCTACTTTTTTTTTTTTTTTTTTTTTTTTTTTTTAAATCAAAACTCCAACTTTAAAACGTAACGTGCCGGAAAGGGTTAACGAAAGTTTTCCGCCAAAAAAACGTTCTTAATAAAGTCAGAAAATAAACACGAAAACAGTACCTTTAGTGCGGGTAGTAATCATCACCCAAATCTATTATTTTCTGCCAAAGTTTTGATAATTTTTCAAAGCCTTCGGCCCAGAAACTAAGTGGACACGAATCAAAAAACAGATCAACCTCATTTCGAACATCCTGTGCAGAATGGAAGATAGCACCAGCAAGATGTAGCTGCAGGGGTGAAGAAAGGTAGAAGTCTGAAGGGGCGACGTCGGGGCTATATGATAGGTGGGGCTATAGATCCCATTCGAGTATGTTCTGAGTCCAGCCGGTAAGTGCAGACACATGTAGACTTGTTGTATTACCTTCATGGAACATTACCGCTTGTCGCTGGAATTTACTACGACGTTTTCCCTTGATAGCACCATCAACACGGACTAACATCTCGCTGTACACCTTACTGTCGAAGGTTTTACCTTTTTCCAGACACTCTTTGTGGATAATACCACAGCAATTCCACTAGATACAAAAAATGATCTTTTTAGTAGTCACAAAAAAAAAAAAAAAAAATGCTCTTTGCAACGCTGCTGACGGGCACACCGGGAGCAGATCAACCCCCCTTTATGTTTGTTGATGTAAATCTCATGGAGGTAGGAAGTAAGATGGAGTCGCCCTAAACAAGTTTCTCCCGTACCTTGCTCTGAAGCACCGGCGATCCCTACGTGGTGACCAAAACATTGGGTTATTTACCATTGAGTTCAATGGGATTTGACGCGTTCGGATGTAAATATTTTGTAATTACGTCGTAAATATACATATAAATGTATATATTTTCTTTTTCTACAACACTTCAGAGTCCTAAGTAAGTGAAAACAACATATTTTTAAACAACATTTCATTCTGAACGGAATTAAATGCTATACTTTTCACAGGACAGTTTTCTCAGAATAGTTTAATTTGAATGAAATATTTTCACAAGTTTTCGTTAATTACATTAGAAAAAAAAATTAAGGTAATTCGATTTTATTCGGTTAAGTTACAAAAATTAAGAACAAAGTTTATTTTATTATTAATATTAAAATTATGCATTATTTCTTTCCTATTTATAGAGCTTCTTCCTAAAATACTTTCTTAAATATGACATGATTTTTTGGCTTCTGAGGCATCTCTTAAATCGAAAAATGTAAGTCAATTTATAATTAATGCTCTATTCGGTTCGTTTTAAATTAGAGAATTATTAGGAATTAGCGAAATACTTTAAATAGTACTTGACTTTCTCTGAACATTTCTGAAAGGGAATAAAATAAGTTTTTTTTTTTTTTTTTTTTTTTTTTTTTTTTTTTTTTTTTAAGTATTATTTAAAACTTGTAACTGAGTTATTATAAAATGTAAGGGGAATAATTCTTTTAATTATACCTATCAGATTTTTTTTTACCCTTCATTTCAACAATACATATTCTAAAATTCTTACGTTCTTAAGTGCGCATCTCATAGCATTTGCTTTACAATACCTTTTAACAGATTGCTTTCCAATACGAACAATTCTTGCTTAAATAGTTTTATAACGTATTTGTCAACAGGATTTCAATTTATGTTTACAATTCAATATTAAGTTTATTATATATTTAGATAACATTTATAATCATTATAAATTAGATACATTTAATAATTAGATTTCTTCACAGTACTTTCACAGTTGTTTATAAGTCAATAAATTCTTCATTTCAAATACATTTATAAATAATTTAATGAATATTTAAGTATTTTGTCAAAGGCAGATACATGCTTTTTGCAAGCACATGCATAAATACCCATTCATATTTCCTATTTTTCATTTCCGGCATGTGCAAATCTTTAATTTCTGTGCATTCACTATATTTTTCGTGTAAAGTAATTTACACTAATTTAGCATACACCCGAAAGTTTTACATAAAAAATATATATGAATATAATTTGAATGAAAATTATAAGTATTATTTTTAATACCCACTCAAATGGTCACATCATCTTGACCGCACATGGTACTTCCGCCAAATTCGCAAATGTATCCCTCTTCTGTTCCACACATTTGTGTAAAACTGTACATAATTTTACACAAATGTGTGGTTCCAAATCAAGGGAAAGCTAACTTCCTGGCATATCTGTGAATATATATTTATTAATTTTGACGAGGATTGCAGCATTTGATGGTAATTTTATTTTTAATTAACCCAAATAAGTAAAACGTGTAAGCCCAAAGTGATTATTTTTCAGATATATAAAATTAAAACGATGGGTTTAAAATGAGCAGCAGTAAAGCCTCTCCTCTAAAAAATTTTAAAAAGTACATGTTACTATAATATATGGATGTGAAAAAAATTGTTTTATTTAAAACATTTTGACGTTTGGAAAATAAAATAAAAGTAGCGAATACTCTATCAAGGGTATCGAAAGACGTATGCAATTTTAAATGTACCGTAAGGTATTTTTCATTCTTTAAGCATAACATTTTTCTTAAAATGTATATTTTTGTAGTGCAACAGCTTAGAATTTTATAAAACAAATTCATAATCAAAATCGCTGTTGTTAGTTATCGAAAAATAACCAAGATGTGATTTTTGCGTAAATGTCACTAAACTATACAAATTGCTATTATCCATCGCACTATGAATGTTTCTTTCATGCGAAAGTGTCCCTTTTTCGATTTCTTTGGAACTGTCGTGTGTCGAAATACTATCAGAATCTTGTCAAGCGAGCTTCTGAATGTAAACAAAGAACACCCCATCTGGTGACCCAAGCTTCAAAGCAGTGCTTCACTTCTAGCGCGGGTTGGCCCCTCCTCCCTTTCCTACCTCCATGGTAAATCCACGTTTCATCACAAGTGAGGATCCGGTCCAGAATTTTGTCCTTGCGTTGATATTGGAGCAGATTAGTGCGGGATTAGTACCTAAACTATACACATGATTTGGGGACATAATAATCTGAGAATAACGGGTAGCTGACTTTTTGGAACAGACCTGGAAGTAAATGATGGTTATAATCTGGTAGCGTGATAGCTCTATTTCAGACACCTTGTACTTAATGATATTTCTTTTACAAATTTCACAACACGATCTTCTAGAGCAAGTCTCTTTCTTTCAAATGCCGAAAATCGTTTGACAAAATATGATTAAACACGCCAACGACAACTGTTTGCGCAGACGAGATTTGCGATGGCTTGCGGGAAACTTTCGTTAAATCCCGATATTTATTTGTCTGTTTAAAATTCATGGAATAAAATAAGAAAATAATGAGATTTTTGTTACAAAATGCAGTCAAATGTATCTTGTAATAAGAATCGTGGCATTTCGAAGAACTGTGAAAAAAATACTATCAGAAGACGTAATAAGATTTCACAAATCTACTAAGTTTAAGATTATTTTTTCTACCGGTATTGAAATTTACGGATTTTCGAGTACAGTTTAATGATACTGATAATGAAGAACTGAATGTCTGAGAATAACGGGGAAGAGGTACAAAATATAATGGATGCTCTTCCTTCTCATTCATTCGAGCAGTAGCGGTCACACGCATTACACGTAGTTCTGAGCGCTCTACTGTTCTGATTGTTTTTGGAAATTGCTGGTGTGTTTCCTTTGGTTTACACAAAAATATCCTTCTATAGGTCATCTCTTGATAAACCTGATGATGAATTCAGTGTGAATACACAGATTCGGAAAGTTCTACTCGATCTGTGATGTCACGACCCAATCCTACGCGAAGAGATAAACTCCCACGGACGCCATCGTTAAAGGAAGGAAAAAGAAATGGAAGCAGTTTCTGGTACCGAGATCAGACAAGTCGCAGCCCAGGATCTGGATCGTATTGAAAAGGAAAGACTTGATTACCCGAAAAGATTATTAAAGAGTGGACAAAGTTCTTTCCACATTTAAACAGACTAATTCTAACAGCACTGCCGAAGCAAGTAGCAGTGAACTCACAGAAGAAGAACAAGCCAAAAAGAAAATCAGAGCGAAATCTAAGGGAAATGAAAAAGATGAAGGAAACAGAATTACCCCCAAGAATACAATGAAAATTCTAATAAATTCTGAACCTATGGAGATCGCTCAAGAAAACAGATTTCAACCCTTAGGAAACGCGAACGAGCAGTCAGTCGAAGGAGGTTTCATCCAGTAGGAAAACGCTCTCACCGATTGTATTCCAGCAGCACGCCATTGATTGGTTAATAATTGATGAACTTCTACGACAAATCTGTGCCGACGAAGTTGAAGCGCAAATGAAGTCGAAATCTATTTTCGTCTATGTTAGAAGTATTATGGACTGATCTGATCTGATCACCACCATGAGAGCTCTCGAAGTATCGTGGACTTTAGGAATGCAGCTAAACTACTACAGGATAGAAGTATCCCATTCCCTACGTTCCACCTGGTCAACGATAAACCCCTTAGAGCAAAGGTTCTCAACCGGTGGTACGCAAGAGAAAAATAGGTGGTACGCAAAGACGCAAAGTATTTTTAACTATTAAATTCAAAAATTAATACCCCAACATCCTAATCGAGTTTTTTCTCTAACACTCGTAAATTTAAGCGATCTGAGCTTTGTTCAAGAGTGGTGGTAGTAGTAGTTCTTTGTAGTGGTGGTATTAAAGGTGTTCAATTTTTGTTTAGACGGTACGCGTTAGTCAAAAGGTTCAGAACCGTTGCCTTAGAGTGGTTTTGAAGAATTTACCCGATACGGTAATAGAAAAAGCAATATTCCAGAATCTCGAAAGACAAAAGTTTCCTATTCAGAAAGTAAAACAATTCATGAGAAGCAAGATAAACAGTTACGAAAAACTTCCTGTATTCTTACTGGAATTGAAGAAAAACTAATCTGGATACGCAATTCATAACCTAAACAACATGTTTAGTGTGAAAATCATCATAGAAAAATTTACGCCGAAAAAATGACCAACTCAGTGTTATAGATGTCAAGGGTGGGGACACTCACAGCACTTAAGGGCCGTTCTCACTGGAGTTTATCTGCGCTAACGGAATCAGTTCCATGTGTCGACTAACTCTGATATGCCTGCAGTTAAGATTTTTCAACTTGCTGCCCTATGGGGAAAAACTGGTTTTGGAGATGGGTCGGCTACGTCGTGTTCGTTAGCTCAGATAAGCCCCAGTGGGTACACCCAGAGAGTTGCTGTAAGAGCGGCAAACATCCCAGAAGCAACCAGCGCCCTCTAAGACATGAAGTAAAACCTATATACATGTTCTGCAATGAAGCCCTTGTTAGTAGCTATCGTGGATGTAATGCGTACAAGAAGAAATTCGAAAAGAAGCCTATTCCTCCAAAATCTGCAGTTCCTCTCCCTGCAATAGACGAATTTCCTCAATTTACCATAACTGCTGAAACCAAGTCGCCCCAAAACGTTCTATAGCGACGAATTAAGGAAAACGATCAAGCCTCTCTCAGATGAAATCAACGAAGCCTTTTCATAGTTAAAAGACGAGAAAATTAATCACTTTCTCACAAACAAGTTATTTCCCATATTGAGCAGATACGCGCAGCGAAATCCACAGCCGAAGTTATTAGCTGGGTTCAACGTTGTCATGACTTATTTTGACATAAGAAATTTGCAGAAAGTGAAGACTAACTTCGATATTCAAGATCACGGGTTTGATGCCCGACTGGACATTTTACCAAATTACTGCTTATGCATGAACTTTTCAATTCTTTACTCATGTTTGTGATTAGACACTTGACTCACCTGCTCTAGACCATCTAACTACTGACTTCGGTCAAGAACTGTTTCTCGCCTGCGTGCGGTTGGTGTAATGAGCACCATATTTTCTTTTAAAACACGCCAAAGGCCTTTGGCGTTAATTTTAGGCAGAATCGTAGCTAGGGTTTTCAGCGCCCGGGGACAGATGAAGATTTCGCGCCCCCTACTGCTTGCCAGGGATGGAAAACATTTAATTCTAAAATGCCGTAACATCAGTTTGGCGCCCCTTGGATTCTGCGCCCGGGGACAGATGCCCCCCTCTAGCTACGCCCCTGATTTTAGGATACTGGTAAAAACTCCTTGTAGTTGTGTGCCAGCATGCAAATGTAATGATTCCGACTCTTTCTAATCTTCAAGAAAACAAAATAGTGAAATGAGAAATGGAGTGTTTAGTGCTTTTCATAAAACTGATAAAGATTTTTTGAGAGGAAAATGTTTTAAACAAATGCTAACTTTAATATCAGACCTTCCTTTCGAAACAATGATTCATTTCATAAAATATATTTAAAAAAATTCTGCCATTATACTTTGTACGTAAAAATATTTGCCTCGATTTACTTTACTTGTCTCTCCATAATGAGATTATAATGCATAGCTTTTGACTTTCATTGGATACTTGTAGTACATTTTAGTTTATCCCAACTGAGCGAACAATTTCGATTTGACAAATATTATTTTCCGCTCCTAGCTATTCATTAAATCTGAATTTGACTGGAAGACATAATAAATAATTCTTTATCTAAGCTGTAATAAATACTATAAATCTATACTCTACACGGTAAAAAAGTCTACGAATTCTGTAGGAAAATCGTGAATAAAATTTTATTTTCCTACGTTTTCACATTCAGTACTAGCCTCTCAACAACTTCTTACATTAAAAAAATTTCAGCTATATTATACCAAAAGAATATGTTAAAAATATTAATGTTCTTGCATTTTCGGACCCAATTTCTGAAACGCTTGTAAGTGTTTTTCAAAAGTTATGGTTACGAAATATTAATTAAAAGTTAACAGTTTTAGTTAATCACTGAGTTATTGTAGGTATTTTTGTTGAATAAGTTTATGTGGCGTTTGTAGAAAATATTATCAAAATTGGAAGTGATTAACACATATTATTTGATATTTGCATAAAATATTGCAAAACAATAAAAAAATAGTAAAGTTCTGTAAATGCTTTTAAACACAAATTGCATTAAAAAATTTATAAGTATCGTTGCTGATATACAGAAGTTTTACAGCGGTGAAACAAGCGAAATAAATGCAAGCAGCCATACTCACTTAATGGCAACTATTAGTTGTGTTATAATATAGTTTTGGTTTCAGGTTTAATGTAACTTATTATGCAATTTCGCACCTATGTCTTAAACAATTCAACCACATTTTAATAGAATGTACAAAATTTGAAAACAACGGAGTTATAACTCACTAAAAATGTCACCTCAAGTCAGCATAAAATCGTGCAGTGCCATAATCTACATGCTGAAAAAACAAAACTAATATTTTAATGCACACATATACAGTACAACTCGCTTATAACGAGCCCTGATTTAATGAGAACCCGGATATACAGAGGAAATTAAAAATACTTTGTTGGTACAATGTTAAGTCTACGTGAGCGAAACTCGCTTTTAACGAGAAAAACCCCGGTTATAGCGAGCAATATTTTTGTGATTCATAAAATATCTATTGGCTTCTCCAGTTCAGCTAAGTCCTTCTTGGAAAAATTTTCTTAACATTCTGAAGTCAACCGAAGTTATTCACAAATCCTGCGAACACATGGGCGGCCTTTTCATCTTGGGGGATCATTGGAATTGAATTTTTTACTAGCGAATTCTAAAAGTGTTAAACAGGCTATGGATAAGGAATCATCAATAGTTTTTAATTCAACTTTCGTAAGCACTTGATTTTGATGCTTCTCTATAGAAGAGAAAAAATAGAAACAACCTCAAATGCTCGTACGTAAACGTACTCGAAGCGATATGTTTAAATGAATGATGCGTGGGAAAACGCTACATAACATGGCATTACCAACTGCTTCCATAAGGCTGGGTTGGACATTTCTCAAGAGGGGCAAATCATTGAGGAAAAAGAAGTAGAAAATTTGGAAATGAGGTAGAGAATTTGAAAATTATGTAACTGTTGATGCCAATGTTATCAATTCCGATATACCTGCTCCCGAGGATATTGTAACTAAAATTAAAGCTAAAGCAGATGAAAAAATAATAAAAGCTACGATGATAACGACGACTGTGAAGAATTTCAGGCTGAACCGCCCCCAATATATTCAATGGCTTTTGAGCGCGCAGAAAACTTTCAAATCCGGGGGTGGGGGGCAAATGACAAAGTTTTTCGGACCACGAGTCTTCTCCGAAGAACAAAAATACAAGAAAGAAACAATAAGGCAGTTCAAAGCAAATTAACTAACGTTTTTTGTATTGAATAGGAATAAAAAATAAATAAGCTATATATATAATAACACTAAGTATGTACGAACTTTTAAAATACATTTTTCGCGAACCCGTTTTTTAAAAGCCCTCGGTTATAACTAGCAAATATCGCGGTCCTTTCACGCTAGTTATAACCGAGTTCGACTGCTTTAGAATTTTTCTGCAATAATTTTTGGTAATTTATGACCATTTTATTTCTGTACAATCCTTACTTACATTTCACTAAAGAAAATTCTTGGAAATAAATGCAAGGATTGGCTCAGAGTTAAATAAATAAATAAAAAAATTCTTTAAAATATCAAGAAGTATATAGAAATAATACACTTTTCACTTAATTCCAGCTGCTAACTTAGCAACTATTTCAGAATATTCACCTGGAGGCCCTGCGTCTCCAATGGGACCAGGTGGACCTGGAATTCCTGGATATCCTTGATCGCCTTTTAGTCCTGGGAATCCTGGCAGCCCTCGTTCTCCTTTCCTTCCTGGTACTCCATCCAAACCTCTAGGTCCTGGAAGACCCGGGAAGCCAATATCTCCTTTTTCACCAGGTCTACCCGGTAATCCTGGTTTTCCAGCAAAACCTGGCTCGCCTGGGGATCCTGGCAAACCTGGTTCTCCTAATCCATACAAAAATATTTACAGAATGAGTTATCTGTTAGCAATGAAGTAAGATTGCAACATTACAGAGGCTGATAGCTTAAAATATTAACCTTTATCACCCGGAAAGCCAGGGAGTCCAGCAACTCCTGGTGGTCCTGGTAATCCTCGATCACCTTTCTGTCCAATTCCTGGTGGTCCTGCTCTACCTCTCGGTCCCGGTAAACCAGGTTCTCCTGCTCAATAAAAGGTTGCAATCAAAGAATTAGTGTTGCTGCTCTGAATATACTTAACGAATGAAACAACGGATTGCTCTGAATAAACTTAAAAATGAAACAGCTGATGCATAGGAATTTTAAAACGTAATAAAAATCCTTAGATACCTGGGAAACCTTGAAGTCCTGGTGTTCCTGGTAATCCATCTAATCCTGGAAAACCTCGATCCCCCTTCAATCCTGAAAAGAAAATATTATCTTCTTATTCTTTGCTTCTTATTCTCCATACCCTTAAAGAATGTTTAGTTATTATTGGGATCCCCTACAAAAATAATATCACAACTAAAAAGTGTATCATATTACTCATAACTCAGTGTTATCCAATGTAACTGATATCCTTTCAACGTGAGGGTATTCATAACAGGAAACCTTTGATATTAAAACTGCTGAGGTATTAAGGAATACTTAGAAACAAAGACATATCATTAATTATTTCAAAGTTTCTAGTAAATACAGAATAAATATTTGCACTGAAATAGTCCAATACACGTATTTGAAATTTTAAATTAATTATTTAGTTTATTTTTATTACCTTTATATTTTGAACATCTGACAGTAACAAGAATATGCACAACAGACAGAAATATGTAGAGTTTTAAGTTTATTAACCAGTTAACTTATTATTTTTGTTTTTCTGTCACTTCTACTTTCGTCGGCTTCCGCTACGATGCAAATTAGTTAATGTATATAAGAGAGGTGGCCAAATTTCACGTCAGCAAGAGCCGTATATTGGAAGGATGGAAAGCTAGAGAGCCGCAGCGAGATTTTCTAAAAGCCGCAAATCCATATTTATATCAATTTAAAACTAACGAAACAGATTTCAAACGGAGAGAAATGTCTGATAATTTTGCAAAAGGAAATGTGCACATTAAGTTAGTTTACTATATTTCATACATGTATTTCATTCGCATATAAGCTGCACTACTTGTCCGCGAGAGCTGCACGTGGCTCGTGAGTCAAACTGTGGCCACCCTTTGGTATTTAAATACAATGTTCTTGAGTTTAAGAGTAAATTTTCGACAGCAACCGTTGAGCGTCTCGCTACTGTTTTCTTCCAGCTTCTAAATTACTTAAAACGGCTTTAATCTTGCCAGCCGTAATTTCTCGCTGAAGTTGAGAGCCTGAGCCGAAACCTTACAGAAGCTCTCATTTTAATGCTTTATTTAAATTTACTTAATTAATTTAATGCTTTATTTAATTAATTTTGTAACCCCACGGCTCAATGAGCGCCACCTAGCGGCCGCCGGAAAAAGCACTCGCTTAAAAAAACTATAGCCTTCAGTCGGTGTACTGGAATCACGGACTAAGCATGGTTTTCCCCGAGATTTACTTTGTAATTTAAATGTGTAATTATAATGCCCTTAAATGTAATGTTTTATCTTAATCGTGTTTTGTTAATTAAAGCTAATTAAAATGCCCAAGTGAGTCTTTTGTTTATGGTAGTTTCGTTATAATTTTGCGTTTGCTATTCCTGCAAGTTCAGGAGATTATTTCTGCTTTCCCAGATGTTATGTACTGTTAGGCCGACGGACTAACAAAAAGGTTTATATTAAACTTCTTCTATTGGTATTAATTTACAGAAAGATTAAGATTGGAAGAGGAGGATAAGTCATCTAGCTGTCTTTGTGGAGCCAGAGATTACATTTAAAAAAGTTAGTTTCGTACAAATACACTGTCCCTAAGTTTTTTATTTAATTTTACTACAGTTTAACAAAAATATATCTTAGATTCATATCATCGATTTAAATAAATCATATAGCTCCGTGAAACAACTTTACCGAAAACAAATGTCTCTCTCTCTTTTTTAAGCATATTAATAGAAAGATTAAATTATTACGTTAGCAGACGTAAATTATTACGTATTACAGAGCATATGTAAAAGTGCTTGAAACTTACAAGCAAAAATGCAACGCAATTTTACTCCAAAATTCATTCACATTCATTTAATCCGCAAAAACTTTTACAAGGATAAAACTTGTATAATCCAGAAAAGATTTCAAATAATAATCTGATTATACTATCCATTACGTTTAATTATCAGTGGATTTTCAAGATACATTACCAGATAGCGTAAACAGGGTTTCTTAAAAATTTTTCAATCGCGAATTTTGTGGGTCCCCGTAAGTATTGCGCAAATCCGACACACGCGTGAGTGAAACTGTCAATGTTTTCACTTGTACTGTAATATACTATTGCAGTTTTAGGTTATTAACTTTAATTTTAAGACATAGAACAATGTGAAAATGCTAAATAAGTAACAGACGAAATGACAGCGGACGTGCAAAGCAAAGAAAATGAACATTTATATTATTAAAAAGAATACGTCGAAATATTTTTTTTTTCTTTGTCTGTATTGTCTTATCTTTATCTATTTTCAGATATATTGTGTAAAAATATTTGGTAATTGTAAAATTATTATAATAAGTTAAAAAAATATCAAAACTACTAAAATTTTTGGCGACCCCCTGCTGCAGGTCCCACGACCCCCTTGGGGGTCGCGACCCACAATTTAAGAAACGCTGGTGTAAAGAAAAAGGCTCTTCGTATTTCTTTTAACTTTATTTTTATATGTCTTTAAGATGGAGTAATTTATTTCTGCGAAAGTAATTATTTTTCCTATGCCTAATATTTTACTACAATATTTCCCAAAATTATTCTGTATACAGTAAATTAATTACTTATCTTGAGATATGCGTAGTGCTGTGTGATAAAGGTGTCCCAAAAAATTCATATACAAATCACAGAAAGAAGTGAGATGCGACGAAATTGATACGAATGCATCAAGTTATAGAAAATTATTAGATATTTTCAATTTAAATATTATAACAGGCTCTTCTGGTATCTAAAAAAACCTTTTCTTCGTTTATAACCATGTTATTGTGCAACTTTTAAGACATTATTTCAATGCATACTATAGCTACATCATTGTGCAACTTTTATGACATTCAATGTTTCTTAAACGCGTGCCTATATTTAGAGTTAAAACCCAACATCTGTCTTGTCTTTGAAGAAATAACCTTTGTTTCATTACCTTGTAAAGTTCTTTTATATTAATTTGTAAGGATTATGTTAATTTTATTAACAGTTAAAATTTGAGTTAAACTTCCTTTCCTATCGCTTCTTAATTTCAACTTACCACTTCCGCCCAGAACGTAGTTTTAGAATCACGTCTGAATGTAAATTAAGGAAGAGCGGTATTTAACCGCGAAGTTCTACTGTTTTAGTCAAAGAGAACCAGAGATTTTGGTTAGTACATGTCCGCCTTTTTAGGCTACTCTCTCTTAAGGCTACTCTATTATTACGCTCGGCCGTACTTTAGGCCCTTGATAGCTTCGCAGTCAATTAGCGTTAAGGCACCATCTCCATTAGAAGTTTGATAGCTTCGGCTATATCTCTTTAGTTAAGATTAGTTTAGTTTAGTTCTTAGTCTCTTAAGTTCAAGCCCGAGTGTCGGCTTTATTGCACAACTCCAAGACGGAGTTCTGTTACATCTGATTGGAATAACAAAGGGTTATTTCACCCTTCTATCTTGTTGTTTCCTGTCACACGAACTCAAGCGATTATGCGCTTAACAGTTCTTAAGATTCTTCACATCCAACTGTAACTTAAAAGGACACAGTACAGAATTTTTACAAATTAATCAATTATTTTATGTTTGAGACTTTTATTGTCACCTCTCCTTTCCATTTTCCCAGATAATGTTCTGCCTGTCGAAGCCAAGTTACTAGGTTGCTAGAACAGATAAAATTTGCAATCTTCGGCCTTGCATCATAAATGACGATAACTGAATCTCTACGTCAGCTACGCTTTGAGCCAACTTCGTGTTAATTGATCTGTGTCGCCTTTGGCTACTAGCTTATTTAAATTAAACTTTACATTTGACTCAGTTTACTTTAAGTTATCTTATCTTGCCAGAAGTGGTTGGCTGACTTTTAAGCACCAAGTGTGCCTTTTGTTCTTATTTAGTTTTAAATAAACGATCTTTTACATCCTTATCAAGTTTCAGTTGTCAGTTAGCCATAATTCATTGCCGGTCTATCTTAAGTTTGGTAACACATTATGATACCAAAGAAAATTACTAAATTATGTATCTTGATTATACTATTGTAAATGTTTTCATAGTTCAATGTACTACAAAAGTTTTCATACCTGGAAATCCAGGAGATCCATCGAATCCTCGTTCTCCTTTTTCACCAGGAACGCCAGGTTGTCCTGGTAGACCAGGTTCTCCTTTGTCGCCTGGTAATGCTCTCGCACCTGAAGAAGAAAATTACTATCAGGTTTTTTTTTAAAGGGGGGGTGGAAGAAAGAAAAAATGAAACTGGCGTAGCATCCACTACTGTCAGATTTGGTTGTTTTTCATAATAGGTTTTAAAATTTATTGTTTCTTTTGTTTCGTTTAATGGAAAGTCTGAAAAACCTTTTTTTTTAGACTAAGTTGTGATTTTGTTAATTTGTTACTTGGTTTCATTAATTATTTGTCTTGTGTTCCACTCTCTTTATCTTTCAGTGAGCTATCTGGCTGCTCAGATTTTCGAAATGAAGAGTTATTAAAGTCTTGGAAACTAAGATAATCGTATTTTGATTGTATGAAGCAAACATTGCCAATTAAAATTTATCGCAGGCTATCAGATTATAGCGTGTAAATTCAGAGGCAGACATACACATAAATAATTTTACAATCTTTTCCAAAAATTACATTTGCAAAATATTGCTGCTGATTATTAAATTATTCAAATGCCAGCAATAATTACACCTTTATTTATAATTCAGAATAGCATAATAATTTGTTAATTTGCTAACATTCTGTCATTTTCCTTTGCTGCTCTCTTCGTTTTCCTGACGCAATGTTTGCCCAGTTCAGATGGTGAAGAAATTCTGTTTACAAGAATATGAGATATAAATACATTTGATGCTTATTTTCAAGCTATGATTTAGAGCGGATTGCTGTTTGTCACAATTTGGTAAATTTCCTTCGTGACAATGAATAATTAGAAATTGATAAGTGAAATGCAGTAGATAGGAGTACATTATTTTTAAGCCTCTTTACTGTATGATTTAAAAATTCCATTGAATTTGTTAGCTTCATAAAAACTTCGATTCTTCGTGGATGGGGAGATTTATTCACAATTTAAGGCTAATATAGTATCTTCTATAATATAATTATACCACATTCACGCAGGATGTATCATATTGTTATGGGGATTAATTTAATTCAAAATATCTATTTGGTACAGTAGTCGTAATTCTAGGCTTTTCGTAGAATCTTCAGAAATCACGGATTTTGTCCATATGAGCGGATTATTTAAATTTTCTTATTAATTTTCTTTTTCATAATTTTTTTAAAATTTGAAAAAAAAAAATGGAAAAAAAATGAGAAAAAAGAAAAATATTTGAAATTATGTAAACCCTCCAAAGTTTATGGACATGAAATTCCATATCAAAGGATAGCTTTCCCATTCGTTACACATGGTTTGGATGTGCATTGGAAGAAAAGGAATCAAGATACTAAATGAGAAGGTCATTTTGGAGTCATTATAGTAACAAATATACCTCTTATTTATGGAATTTTAAAATTTCAACGTCAAGCACATAAGGTCAGAGGGTTAATATTATTTTTCTGCGCAGATGAAATAGTCCATCACTTAATTTGACTGAAACCATCAGTCATCAGAGATGTTCCTCTGAGCTTGTCTCAGTCATATCTGAAATCCCTTAATTTTTCGAGAAACTTCTGGTACTGATTATACATAACACTACAGTGCAACTCAGTTTCTTTCTTAGATGCTCCTCAATGTGCAGTGCATTTCAGCTGCATTTTAACTTCGGGAAAAACTAATAACACCGTGAATCTACTGCTTAGCAGAGAAATCGATTCCATTACTCATCGTAAAACGCGTGTTCCACAATAGGAACGGTTAAAATAAGAATCCTCAAGAAAAATTAGCATGACATATCTAATTTTTGTTCTTTTGTATATACGTACTAAAGTGTTTTCTTCTTGCCCTTTTCCTTTGTAGGCTCTTCGAAACTTTATTACAAACAGTCTGCGCAAATTGATTCTCCAATGCATAGCATATTCAGCCAACGTGGTATGTTCGAAGATCTTCGGCTCAAAAGCTGATATTTCTTCACTGCTTTTAGTTGAAAAATAATGTTTCAAAGTCATTCCTATAATACGGCGTTTGAATTTACTTATTTGAAATAACACAAATGGAGCCTACCAGTAGCTGAGCGGTAAAGTCACTGAACACTAGTAGCTCCTCCGATTGGGTTCGATTCCAGGCGAGTGAGCTGGCTGCATGGGCTGTTTCGCGGTTTTTCTGTGTGTAACGTGGATACAAGCCAGTTTCTATTAGAAAATCCTCCATAAAGGCATCTCTCCTTTTAGGCAGATAGTCTCGTGAGTTTTGCCATAATTAAATAAACCAAAAAATGACCACATTTCCTAAAAAGCGTGTTATTTTGAAAGCAAGTTATACAGTTTTTTATCGTCTTCCTCCTCAGTGTATCAAAACTAGTGCACAGAGTTGTGAGCTCTAAGGATCACATGTATTAAATTAATTTATTTTATTTTATTAAGTTTCGATTAAATTTAGAAAGTTGCAACTAACCAGGTGCTCCCGGGAAACCAAGGTTTCCTTTATCTCCAGGTAGTCCATCTTTTCCCGGTGGTCCAGTGAGTCCAGGTAGTCCTCTATCGCCTTTAGGTCCCGGAAATCCTGGTAGTCCAGGTATACCAAGATTACCTTTCTGACCCAGAAATCCTGGGAGTCCACTATCTCCTTTAGCGCCTGGTAGACCAGGTGCTCCGTCGAAGCCAGGTGGACCTCGAGGGCCAGGTAAGCCATCCAAACCCTATTTAGTCAAAAATACAGAAATTTATTACATCCTATACTTTAAAGTAAAATCATTCAGAAAAGACATTCAGTGGAAAAAATGACACGAACTAGGAATTATTCGTGAAAGTTTGAATGCTACGAAATTTAGTTAACAAGGTGTCAACATGTGAGATAAAATTGATTTTCAATAGCAACAGTTATTGCTCTTTGTTAATAAGATGACATTTAATATTTCTACGGTTTGAAGTTCCATATATATATATTTAAGTTTTAAAAATTACACTATATCCTTTAAGTCAATGGTTCTCAAACTCTGATACGCGGACTCCCAGAGGTATGCGAACAACTTTCAGAGAGCGTAAGCAATTCTCAAGCAAACATATATTTTTAAATATTTTTCATTTCTAAAGGAAACTAACATTTAATTTCTTGAAAAATCTTATCCTTTCTCTACAACATATGCTTGGGAGAATTGTGTTTCATAGTGAAAGAACAAAAAGATAAGTACTGCAAGAGATTAAAATATAATACCTGTTTGAAAATTTTGACCGAAAAACTATATATATAAATTTCTGATCTTTGTGAAACATTAGTTCTAAATTTCTTACTTTATATATATATATATATATGAAAGCAATATCAAGTGATCCTATTACAGAAAAAAATTGAGGATTCAAAATCTAAACTCATATTTATCATAAAAAATTTTATTACAAAAATATTACTTTCGGGCTAAAGCTTGGTTTTATTATTCGTGAAGGAATTAATGAAGATTGCAGTGTAAAAGACATAGCACATTTCCAGTCATTTTATAGTAAAAATTTAAATTTCCTACTTTATTTCAGCATCACAATCAATGGTAATCCTCAATAAATAAGGAAGAAAGTTTAAACAGTTTTCATATACACTGAAATGGCAAAAGTCATGGGATACCTCCTAATATTTTGTCGGTCCTCCTTTTGCGCGGGGAAGTGCAGCAACTAGACGTGGCATGGACTCAACAAGTCGCTGGAAGTCCCCTGCAGGAATATTGAGCCATGCTGCCTCTATAGACGTCCATAATTGTGAAAGTGTTGACGGTGCAGGGTTTTGGGCACGAACTGACCTCTCGATGATGTCCCATAAAAGTTCTATGGGATTCATGTCAGGCGATCTAGGTGGCCAGATCATTCGCTGGAATTGTCCAGAATGTTCTTCTAACCAATCGCGAACAATTGTGGCCCGGTGACATGGCACATTGTCATCCATAAAAATCCCATCGTTGTTTGAGTACGTGAAGTCCATGAATGGCTGTAAGTGATCTCCAAGTAGCTGAAGGTATCCATTTCCAGTCAATGATCGGTTCAGTTGTACCAGAGGACCGAGTCCATGCCATGTAAAAACAGCCCATACCATTATGGAACCACCACCAGCTTGAACAGTGACTTGTTGACAACTTGGGTCCATGGCTTCGTGGGGTCTGCGCCACACTCGAACCCTACCATCAGCTCTTACCAACTGAAATCGTGACTCATCTGATTAAGCCACGGTTTTACATTCGTTTAGGGACCAACCGATATGCTCACGAGCCCACGAGAGTCGCTGCAGGCGATGTCGTGCTGTCAGTAAAGGCACTCGAGTCGGTCTTCTGCTAGCAT
Source organism: Stegodyphus dumicola (assembly GCF_044657685.1). Lineage (NCBI taxonomy): Eukaryota > Metazoa > Arthropoda > Arachnida > Araneae > Eresidae > Stegodyphus > Stegodyphus dumicola. The sequence continues at coordinate 184,134,528 of NC_140768.1, forward strand.
AGCCCAAGGAAGACAAATTTCGCCGCACTGTCCTATCGGACACGTCCCTCGTACGTCTCACATTGATTTCTGCGGTTATTTGACGCAGTGTTGCTTGTCTGTGAACATTGACAACTCTACGCAGACGTCGCTGGTCTCGGTCGTTAAGTGCAGGTGGTCGGCCACTGCGCTGTCCATGGTGGGATGTTATGCCTGAAATTAGATACTCTCGGCACACTCTTGACACTGTGATGTCGGAATGTTGAATTCCCTAACGATATCCGAAATGGAATGACCCATGCGTCTAGCTCCAACTACCATTCCGCGTTCAAAGTCTGTTAATTCTCGTCGTGCGGCCATAATCACGTCAAAGCTTCTTCACATGAATAACTTGAACACAAATGAAAGCCCTGCCAAAGCACTTCGCATTTATACATTTTCTACGCGATACTACTGCCATCTGTATATTTGCGTATTACTATCCCATGACTTTTGTCACTTCAGTGTATTTAGTATAACTATGCTTTTACAATTGATTAGAACTACTCAAAACATATCTAGGTCTTTTATACCTCGGGAATTTCCTCTCGGAGTTATAGTTGATATTTATGACAGACTAAGGGTACAATCTAAAAATGTTTGGAATAACATACATGTATTTTGTATTAACACTGTTTTATAAATACCTGTAGATTTTTCAATAAATAATTGATATATGGAATGATTATTTTACAGACAACTGTAACCAATACAATGATATTACTTGTTCTGTTCCTTTAAGTAGTTCTTTCCCACAAGAATATCTTTCCTCCATTACTTTATAAGCTTCTACACTACTGGCAGCATGAAATTCTATCTTGAGTCAGTTGAGAATCCTGAATTACTTTGCTATCAGTCCGAAAGTTTATTTTTTCCGCTAGAATGCTCCTTGTGAGGACCAAAAAAGGTGAACATCTTTCAAAATCAATTCAGAGTCTATTCGTGCCAGTACTTTTCAGTGAAACATGATCAATAACTGCCACAGTTTCGAGGACGGATGTCGCGTTGTCATGTTTCAGAATGACATGTTTAATGGAAAAATTTGCACTTTTCTTGTAAATGGTTTTCCGAACTTACTCGTATAGTACATTGAAATAGTATTCAAACAGTATTAATGTACAGTAAATCACTGATCACTACACATTTCTCTTGTTTGATTCTGTGAATGAAACTCCTTGCAATGACACTGTTTGACCGATTTTCATTGGAGAGGGAATGTTTCATGAATTCGCAGCTTTCCTGAAAAATGCTTACTGAACAAATATTGATGAATGAGCTGCAGGCTGGTTTTTTAAATATACCAGAACTGATGATAAATTTCTACAAACCATGACTCTTATGTAACCAAACATTTCATCACTAGGTGATAAGTGCCTGACGCCATCTTGAATACTGTAGTTTGGGGAAATGGTTAGTAAATAGTTGGCAACGTTCACCACTATCTATCGAACATATACAATTCAATTCGGAATAGTTCCTAAACCGAAACCTTTTTAACTGGGTTAACAGAACAAAATATCGGCGCTTGCGTGTTGTTTCTTGTATATTACATCAAAGCTCATATAACACTTTATACCACTGACTGTAAAGCTGGTCTACAAATGCATTCAGTCATTCGGAACAAATCTATGCATCAATGCACCTCTTGTCATGACAGGTCAACGCGGTGAGAATATGAGTAACCGAAAACTGTTTCCTTTCAGACTACGATGAAAGAGATTGAAAAGTAGGTCACATCTGTGACTTTGTTACGCTGATATAAACTCAAAATAAACCAAGAAACAAGACTCCAAAGACGTTGCATTAATAGGTACGTAGAGCGCAGGCATAAAAGAAACTAATCAAAGCACACTAAAGTCCTTACTCTGTTTCCTTTCAAACCAGATAATCCTGGTAATCCTGGAGATCCTTTGGGTCCTGGTAATCCTGAAATGCCAGGTCGTCCTTCAGGTCCTCTTTCTCCTGGAGGTCCAGGAGGTCCTGGCAGACCTACTCCGGGTAGACCATCATCGCCGCTAGGTCCAGGTAAGCCATCGAAACCTAAGGAAGTACAGACAAAGAAATCAAATACGTCTCTAACATAAAGTATAATCTCCGAATACAGATAAGGCTGAAAGTCTGCTTAGAAGTTTTTTAAACTCGGAAAAAAGTTCAATCATTCTCATCAAAGAACATAAAAAGTACAGATTTTGAAGTCCACTGTAAAAATACCTGAATTCGGAGCATGCTTCTTCTACCAGCTTAAAATAACAATAAAAAACATTGAGTACTTTTAGCAACTTTATGTGGTTGCGAAATAATAATATACACATAAAAGTACACAATACGGACAATATAAATATGAATAAACTTTGAATTTGCTGTGAGCTAAATGTCCTTCATCTGCTTGGATGCACTGTTCCAGGCGATGCAAAAAAAAAAAAAAGTTTCAATGGCATGTTTTAACATTTCCTGTGGAATAGCATGTACTTCATGGCTGATGTCAATTTTCAGTTCATCAATCGCCCGTAATCCATATGCAAAGAATGTCTTTCAGATAACACCAGAAGATACAAAATTGTGCATCTGAGAAGCAGAATGGACAAATCGATAAAGCAAAAAAGAAACGATCTGGGAATATCTGTCGGAATGCAGCCATATCTGTTCTTACTATTGCTATCCTTTTGTTTGACCCGAAACTGTGTCCACTAATTAACGCTGGTGATCTTCGCTTCGCCGTTGAACCTCTGGAACGCAACTTTTAGTTGAAGGTTTCCGCTACAATATATAACTGTACCGAACAATAGTGTACTGTACACTAATTGCTTGGCTCCGAACTCTTGTCGGATGTAGGCATTCTACACATGTGTATGTGCATTCTAGCAGTATTATCGATTAGATTAGTAGATATAGCATGCGCCATTCTGTATAAAAATTGGCTTAGAAATGTTAAAACACCGTTTTAACTACAAACAAAAATTAAAGAAAACACGTATGCGTATTTTAGGGGGGGGCTGTTGCTTATTTTTGTTTGTTTGTTGAATGCTCTAACCGCATCTTTCAGAAATTTAATTATTCGCATAATTTTTCACCACTTGTTTTTCCGCATGATAAAATTACTAAAAGTAGGTAAAAAAGAATAAAACAAAGAAGGAAAACAAGCGAGTTTTCATGTGGTGTTTATAATATCTCATACTGCGCAAAAACATGTTTTCGCACAATCGCAGAATAATAGCAACTGCATGTGTTGATGCACTGGTCGGGATTTGATACTTTTATATAGGCTAGTTAATGCTATATTGCAAGAACCTAAGATTAAAACCAGTAAGAAAAATCACATGTACGTAACCAAATTTGAAAGTTCTAATGTGGAAAGTATTGTTAAAACAAGAAAATTGAGGCTTACGCCTCGTACGAAGAGGGAATATCTACGAAGCTAATAGACAGTGACAAAAGCACATTATAGAGTAGAAAAGAGCTTGGCTAAATTCACCTGTTTTGGGCAAAACTGAATTTACATGGAGTTTTCAGTTTTCGTAACTAAACAAACTGTCCTTATAGCCAATAATAGACGACCTGTTTTTCGCAACCTTCTGTGACTTTACAACATTCATCAATAATATCCAGCAGTTCATAACAGAAAGAGCGAGCACCCCAGTCCAGAGATATTTTCCGCCTGTGAACGGTTGGTTACCGCGTCTTAGAGTCTTCGAAGGAAAGAACCGCAAAGTTAGGAAATTCATCTTTTCTTGTGAATTTTTTTCTAGTTAATTTCTGTTTAGGCTTTCTGGAACGTCTGATCTTAGGAGGAGGTCTTGGTGCTTTTACCATCTCCGGTAATTTCACATATCCGTGAAAATTCACGGGATGTTATTTTTGAAGGTAGCCTTGTCCTTCTTTTCTAATTCCAATATACAGGTTAAATGTTATTATACACACTTGAGGCAACTTAGAGTCTTCCAACAATTCATTTGTTTGTGTCCAAAGTGCTAGCAACGGTATCGCTGTACGGGTAATCTTCCAGCTTTGTAGGATTTCAGTCTGGGGAGTCGTTTAACTGCATTGATTTTTATTAACATGCGATGTAGCCAGGAAAATGTTTAATTTCGCATATTTTGCCCTTGTATGGCCAAGTACTTTGCCCTTGTATTGTTTTCGGAGTGTAGCTTCAGATAGTTGCGGGATCCGGACGATACACGACTAGTCTATGTAAGCCGTCCGGCTGTCCGGACCTGCTCTCACCTGTCACCACCTGTATTTCATGATGAAAGTACAAAGTTTTTAAATTTCATGTCTCCTCGTAAATTTCTTCACTAAGGGCTTCATTTTTTTTCACTAAGCCATTCGAAGTGCAGTAAATGCATCAAAAATTCCCTTTCCCTTTGTGTCCCAAGGAAGTTCACAAATAGTAACCTTTGTAAGGATCTTAAGTTTTACTAACGTTTATTTTATTTTAAATCTTTACTATCACTTCTTATATTCTACTTCCGGCCAGAATTATAAGCGTGAAGATTTTTATGCAAAGTTTGTCTGGCGAACGCCAAGTATTTAAGTGTGGCCTTTTTGCCAAGCGAGAGAGAGGAAGCAGTTAGTCAACGCAGGCCGCTTACCTTAGAAGTTACGCAGTTGCTGTTTGCCTTCCAGGCCAGAGGTTTTAATCCTCTTGATAAATTAAACGTATTGTAGTGTTCACAGTCTCTGTGCTACATACGCTTCCTGTTATTATAAGGCCAATCTTCCACGTGTATTATTCTAGAGTTAAATTAGAGTTTATTTTTATTTTTATACTTTTACGTTAGACCCCGAGTGGCGGGTCATTGTATTCCGAAGTACGGAAGTTATTGTATATAGAGAAAAATAAAGGGTTTTTGTATACCCTTCGTCTGTATCCTGTCTACTTACTACAAATTAGTGAACATAGCTTTAGTAAGATCTCTGTTCCTAGTCAGGTCCTTGTATGTTCCCGAAGAAGGTTACAAGGAACATTGAACCTGATAGTGGCGCCCAACGAAGAAGAATAACCATGGCCGAGTTTCAAGAAGAACCTGTGCTGCCTGCAGAAACGGCTCAGAATCCAGAAATGCCAGCTGCCGCCCTGGAAGGATTCGGTTACATCGTCCAGACCATGCGCGCTTCGATGAAACCAGAAGCAACGTTTAACGGAAACTCACCGGTAACCAGTTTTTTGGAAAAATTGGATGACCACTTCATGCTCTACCCCGTGCACGAGTTTCAAAAAGTTACCTTAGCTACCAGCGCTTTGAGGGGCCAAGCGCTTAACTGGTTCAAATGTATAGGCAGAAGTCTCTTGGGTCAAGCAGGAAGTCCCACCTATACTTACGAAAATTTCAAGACTGCCCTACTAAAAGCCTTCCCTGTTGTAAGGGATCGTGCGAAATTAGAAACGGAACTTTTTAGTATATATCAACAAAGAATCGAAAACCTCTCGAGCTTTATTTTAAGAAAAATTCACGTTTTCAAGCTCTTGTATGGAAACCGTCCGGATCCTGAAATAATTCAAGTGATTTTGCCGAGGTTACTGCCCCAAGTGCAAGACTTTATTGAATTAAGAAATCCGACTACACTGGAAAAGTTATTTGAGCTAGCAATCCAGTTTGAAAGTAGAAGAACGGCGGACGTCGAAAGAAGACGCCAATATCAACAGCGAAACCAATTTGGTACGCCAAGACTACAGCAAACTCAAGCATACGGCTACGGAGAAAAAGCGAATCAGTGGGCAAGGAAATCCGAGCATTCAAAAACAGCCGGCGAACGTCGACAGTTGAATAGCAACCCAGGAAAAAAGTCTCAAGGCCAGGGGAAAAAGAAGGAAAGCACGGAAAGGAAAAATAATTTAAACTAAAACGGATTTCTGCTGACGAGAGGGTGCGGAAATCCGAAGGCCACGAAAACCCCTCTTCCTACAAGTTAAATACAGTAATGGTGAAAAATTTGACTCTTCTGAAGATTGAAGTCTTGGTGAATAATATCCCAGCCACCGCACTCCTGGATACCGGCGCGCAGTGTTCCTGTGTGGCAGAACAGTTTTTTAGGAAGTATTTTCGCAAATACCGCATATATAATGCGGATAATACAACAGTGTTAGCGGCGCAAGGAGAAAAATGTAAGTGCGTAGGTAAAGTACCTTTGTATATCCGTATCAAGGACGAACAAATAAAGGTGATGTTTTTTATAGTAAAGAATCTGCAAGCACATTTAATCTTAGGGATAAATTTTCTTTCAGACGGACAAGCAACACTGGATTTTAATGAAGCGTCCCTTAAGCTGACAATGAGACCGGTTCGTACTGAAAAGGCTGAACCGCCGATGGTAAATCTTGACCACCTGCCTAATGACGAGCAAGATAGAATCCGACAAGTGGTAAGTGAATTTGCTTCGTTATTTAGTGATATTCCAGGATTTACTCAGGTTACTAACCATAGTATTGACACCGGAGATGCATTGCCAGTTCGTCAAAAACCATACCGGTATGATAAGAATAAGGAAAAAATTATAGAATGGCATATTACCGATATGCTACGTAAAAAAAACATAACGCCCATCTCAAGTAGTTATGCTAGCCCGGTGGTTTTATGTAAGAAAAATAATGACTATCCTTTGGAGCATCCAAAAAGATGGAGATTCGCTATTGATTACCGTAAATTAAATTCCATAACGAAATATCCGGTATATCCGTTACCGATCATAGAAGAAATTTTAAGGAACATAAAATCAACCAAATTTATGACGACTTTAGACTTAACGACTAGTTATTTTCAAATAGGGGTGAGGCCTGAGGACGTGCCTAAGACTGCTTTTATAACCAAGTCTGGCACTTATGCATTTTTGCGTATGCCGTTTGGCCTTTCAGGGGCCCCAGCAACATTTCAGCGATGCATGGACATTGTGTTAAGACCTGTTCTTGGAAAGTCCACATTTATCTATTTAGACGATATCATTATTACTAGTGATAATCTAGACCAACATGTACAGGATTTAAGACAGGTGTTTTCTTTATTAAATGAGGCCGGTCTAAAAGTTAATGTGGAAAAGTGCAAATTTGCAGCCCCTGAATTAAAATATTTAGGTTACAAAATATCGCAAAAGGGGATCGAGACAGATGAATCAAAAATAATCGCTGTACAAAAGTATCCGACTCCAAACACGGCAAAGAAGCTCTCTTCTTTTCTAGGACTTTGTTCATATTATAGGTCCTTTATAAAAGATTTTGCGGCTATCGCTGAGCCATTGTTAAAATTAAAAACGAAAAAGACAAGATTCTCGTGGACGGCCGAAGCCAATAGTGCTTTCGAAAAATTAAAACAAGCATTAACGCAAGCCCCTGTGTTGAAATTTCCTGAAAAGGATGAAAATTTAGAAATTTCAGCGGATGCTTCGGATTATGCGGTAGGAGCGGTACTTTCGCAAAATCAGCAGCCCGTGGCATTTTTTAGCCGAACTTTAAATCAAACACAAAGAAACTATTCCGCGACCGAGAGAGAGGCACTTGCAGTTCTGTTAGCAGTGCAAAAGTTCCGAGTCTATATTGGAAAGGCGCCGATAACAGTATACTCTGATCATGCGGCGGTAACTAGATTGTACTCAGGGAAAAATTTATCCCCAAGGTTAATAAGATGGGCACTCAAGCTGCAAGAATATAATCTGGTAGTCAAGCATACCCCTGGAAAGGAAAATATCGTAGCAGATGCCCTATCAAGGATTAAAATAGAAGAAAAAGGCAATACCGTAAAGATGGCAATACCGTAAAGATGGCAATGCTGACAGCATGTACAATAAATTCCCGAGAAACTGTAATAACCGAACTGGGTAAGGATCCTGAGTTTGGAAGTATTTATGAGTATTTGAAGGATCCTGAAAATTTTAGCCACCAAGATATTGTGGCGATAAGAAATAGGGCGGCCCATTACGAACTAATAGATGGTCTATTATTCTATACAAAAACTACGAATTCCAACAACGAATTTCGACCTGTTATCCCAGCTAGTCTTAGATTAAATATCCTGCAGGAGCTCCATGACAGCCCTTTAGCTTCTCATGCTGGTATTCGAAAAACTATCCAACGCGTACGCGAGGCAGTCTACTTTCCTGAACTGCAAAAGTTAACAAGGGCGTATGTCCAGTCCTGCCCAACATGTCAAGCCGTTAATTATATTAATTTCCGCCCGGCCGGGTTTCTAAATAGTATTAAATCCGAATTTCCAAATGAAATAATTGGCATCGATTTATTGGGCCCTTTCCCAAAAAGTCAGTTAAATAAAAGTCGCTATCTCCTTGTTATGGTTGATCATTTTAGTAAATGGACCGAAATAGTTCCCTTAAAACGAGCCTCCGCGAAATTAGTTACTGATTCTATTTTAAATAAATATATTTTAAAATACGGGGCGCCCCTAAAAGTTATATCGGATAATGGTCCTCAATTTGTAAGTAATATATTTGAAGACATGTGCCAAAAACTGGGCATACGTCATTTAAAAATGGTCCCGTATCGGCCGCAATCAAATATAGCGGAACGGGTCAATAGAAATATAGTGAAAAGTATCCGTAGTTATGTTAAAAATTTTCATAAAAGCTGGGATAACTATGTCAATGAATTTGCTTTCGCCCTTAGGACCGCAAAACATGATACAACGGGCAAAACTCCCGCTGAGTTATTTCTAGGCAGAAAGATTATAACACCGTTAGATAAATTATTTTATGTGCAACAAAGAGCCCCAGAATTTAAAATGGGTGATATAGAAAAACTAATAAAAGAAGCAAAAAAGAATACGGAAGTAGCACAAAGAAAACAGAAGCTATATTATGATTTGAAACGACGGGGAGTAACTTATAAAGTAGGGGATGAAGTTTTAAAAATTAAGCATTCACTTTCTTCAGTACCAGAAGATAAAACTGCCAAATTTTTTCCACGATTTGAAGGACCATATGTTATAGAAAAAATAACTCACGCTGTTGTAGTGTTAAAAGCCAGAAATGGTGAAACCTGTTTCGCAAACATTGATCAAATCAAGCCGTACTTCGATCGTAATAAAATGCAAATCTTTTCAGATCTTTTGCAGGATCCGGCACGGCAGACACCGCAGGTACAAGTTCCAGAGGTGGAAAAACGACAAGTACAAGGGCAAGCCAATGAGAGACAGAAGCAAGTGAAAAGAAAATTGCCCCGCGGAAAAATTGAAGGTAACAAGAAAAAGAAGCCGTTCCACCGTCCAGAAAACAGAGTTCACGAACACCCCCAGAATGAAGAAGGGAGAAGGACGACGTATGTGAAGAGGACCAGGAGAAATGACGGCAACTATAACCCGGCTTTAAAACGGAAGATCTACTCATCCGACAGAACTCTCCGCAGCAAAAGTCGCCGAACTGCGGAAGGGCCATCAGCGGCGGAGGAAAAAGTACAAGGAAAATTTGAACGGCCAACAACGAGGTCCAAGCAGGATCACGACAGAAGTTTCCCGGTTCCGCCAAGACCAGCTGCCTTCAAACGGCCAAGACCACAAGCAGAGGAGAAAAGGAAGGTGTTCAAGGGTGGCCGAACTGGTGAAAAACGGAAGCTTCCAGAGGAAAGCACTGAAGGGCGAGCCCGTACAAGAAGGAGGATAAACCAAACTACTATCTGCAGGACCTTTAAAGACTGGGCCCAGAAAAGGATGTCCGAATATTACAAAGATAAGTAAAATTTTATGTTACTTTGCAAACTTAAGTTAATTATTCATTCTTACTGCAAGTGGCAGATTTCAAGAAGTTTTACCTCATGCGAGGTCTACCTTTATCGCCAAAAGGGCGAGAAATGAGTTGTTACCGATTTTGGTATTATGTTTTTCAATTACTCGCGCGTAAAACTAAAGTTGATGTATAATAGCGTTGTGTAAAGACTTAAATATTGTAAAAAGTTATTGTATAAATTTTATTTAAAACATTCTAGCAAGAGAGAAGTTTTAGTCTGAAAGACTTTTTGAAATGTATTATTTCAATGTAGAAAGAATTGGCACTTGCTTTGAAAAAAATAGAAGTTAACAATGTACTACTAATGTATGTTTTCAAATCTGTAAAATTAACGGCATGTTGATATGTTCTGTTATTTTAAATGTTAAGAAATACCGTGATATGGTAAAGGTGAAAGTAATGTTAAAAATTTGTTATTCGTGTGACTGTAAAGACTAAATCATGGCGAATATGTGTTAAAGGTTGAATGATATAGTTAGGCTCTCTGACGCTACACTTTAGAGTTAGCCACTTTTAGAATAGTACCTCAGGGTTTAGAGTTGAAATTAGGGTTTGTTAAGAGGTCTCGTTATGTTGAATTTTAACACGTTAATGTTTGGATTGTAGGAGGAAGTGTGGCACACGTAGACAGAAACACATTCGTGTTTGGTGTTCTTTTACAACACATGTCAGAGAGCACGGGGAGAGATAATTAAAATAGTCATGAATGAAATAAGAATGTTAAGAGCACTATAATTGTATATGTTACTTGCCATGTCATTGTGTAATATTTCATTAAACTAGTTTTCCTTCCAGATCTCTGGAAGGAACCAGAATTGAATAAAAGCTCCTGGTTAGATGCAGTACAGATGAAAAAAAAGATTGTTGTATATCCTGGGAGCTGCTATTGTAACAAATTTCTTTCTTTTAAATTTCTAGTTTCTATCGAAGTTATGTTTGTAAAAGATTGGCCTCGCGTTAGATTCTAGAGCTAAAAGTTTTCAACAAGGTCGTTTTAGACCTCAGTTTCAAACTAATTAACTCTGGCGGGAAGTATGTAAGGATCTTAAGTTTTACTAACGTTTATTTTATTTTAAATCTTTACTATCACTTCTTATTTTCTACTTCCGGCCAGAATTATAAGCGTGAAGGTTTTTATGCAAAGTTTATCTGGCGAACGCCAAGTATTTAAGTGTGGCCTTTTTGCCAAGCGAGAGAGAGGAAGCAGTGAGTCAACGCAGGCCGCTTACCTTAGAAGTTACGCAGTTGCTGTTTGCCTTCCAGGCCAGAGGTTTTAATCCTCTTGATAAATTAAACGTATTGTAGTGTTCACAGCCTCTGTGCTACATACGCTTCCTGTTATTATAAGGCCAATCTTCCACGTGTATTATTCTAGAGTTAAATTAGAGTTTAGTTTTATTTTTATATTTTACGTTAGACCCCGAGTGGCGGGTCATTGTATTCCGAAGTACGGAAGTTATTGTATATAGAGAAAAATAAAGGGTTTTTGTATACCCTTCGTCTGTATCCTGCCTACTTACTACAAATTAGTGAACATAGCTTTAGTAAGCTCTCTGTTCCTAGTCAGGTCCTTGTATGTTCCCGAAGAAGGTTAGAAGGAATATTGAACCTGATACCTTTAACTATTTTTCTTCTTTTTATCAATTTGGATGTTATGTTGGTCTTCAAGGGAGTGGAATTGCACAGTTTTTGGCCTAGTTATTGTCGAAATCCAAAAGGATAAATTCTTGCTTTATTGTGCCCATACAAATTAAACATTGTGGGAACAGTTAAAAGTCCTAATAATCTTCCCACTGAACACCAGCTCTAGACCAGAAGATTGTAAAAGGTTTTTGTTTCGGCTGAGTGCCAGTGTTAGCTTCCTTCCATATAACTCCATAAATTTAATAAAAGGTAATGGAAGCTGAGCTGGCATCTTCGGCGAAATCCCGTCGCTTTCTTGGTTAGTTCGGTCACCTTTAGCTTGGTTAGCAGTAGGTAACATTGCTAGTTTCTTCGTTTTCTCTTTCTTTCTGCCAGCAATGGATTTGAGAGAAAGATCTTTGGTTTTGCTAGCTCCTGATAAGGTAACAGGAATATCAGCCGAGCTCACGACAAGATGGCAGCAGAATCGTCTCTTTTATCGTCATCTTCTTGGCTTGATGGAAATCCCTCAGGGTACATAAAGAAAATCCGTTGTCATTTAGAGGACAATCTCCATTTGCCCCAGATTTCCTTCAAGCGCTTTACTCAGATGAACTTGGGGTTGTAGGTCCTCTACAAGCATTGACCAAAAGTATTGTTCTTCTAGTTCACATCTATAAAGGAACTTCCTCGTGAGAGGAAACGCTGAGCAGAAAATGGTCATGAACAGGCATTTTGAATTAATTAAAAACATTATAGAAATATCAGTCATTATTGAAATATGAGCTTCCAAAAATGCTTATATTGCGCAGCGATGTAAAACCTCGAATTGACTGGTAAGAAATAAAAACACAACTGACTGTTCTATTGCTAGAAATCAGCTTGCCAAAACATGCAAATACAGCTGATCTTTATATGTTTAGAACTTTTTTACCTGAATTCGCTTTTTATGACCTCTTTTATTCTCCGAATCATTTTCAACCCCCGGATATATATCATTCACTCGCGTATTCTGTTCCCAAATGAATTTTCATGCAAATAAATGCAATGATTTCAAATGAATTTTCATTTGCATTTCATGTGATATACTAAGTAGATCTAACAACTATTTCTTATTGTTAGTAAATAACAGTGGTATATGTAGAAAATAAACCTTCCTTTCCCATTTTGAATGCCTTTAACTATTCTCAGCAGTTTTAGATTACAATTTTAGCTAGTCCTTATGAGAATGTCATCATTTAAATGGTTATTGTAGACTTTATGCATTCATTCCCTGATGTGTAAAACAAGTAGTTTTTTGTTAACTAATTAGGATAGTTTTTGGAAGAATTTTCTGCATTATAGTTTTTATTTATAATGAAATATAGATTTAAATATATGAATAAAATATTCAGACTTTAGGTCTGTCGATCAGTTAATATCCGAAATCATATACAAAATCTCCAGATAAAATAAATAAAACTGGATAAAGAAAATAAGATTTAACATTTTCTAACTTTAAATGCTTACACTGTTTTTAGGACTAATCAAATCATATTCACTCAAATAGTTAAGACATATTCAAAGAGTTTCTATTAATGTTTTATATTCCATTCTTTATTTTCCTTTAGTTTTAATTTTTGATGATTCTATTTTCCTTCGTTACCAACAGATGGAGCTATACGTTTGCGTACTGTTCGTAGAATATGATGTGTTGCTAACACTATATAGAAGACTGACTTGCTTTGATTATTTCCTCAACAATATTTAGGTTTTTATACACCAGTTAACATCCAAAGAATAATGCGCAGCTAAAACCTTTGAAATTAATATTGTCCATGTGTTATTTATCGTGTTAAATTTCGTTGAAATTATTTTAATTCCACATTTAATGCTTCCTGTAAGAAAGAAATTAGAAAACTATTTTACTGATATTTTTTCAACGCTATATTTTCTTTCCCAATAACGGAAGAACTGATCTAATTATGTAACACTTTTAAGCAAATGCAATTACTGCTATTGTTATACCAATTATGCAATCATGCATTTAGTATCGCATGCATCCTAAATTAATATTCTTTCTACTTATAAATATAGGGATTCTAAAATAAACACGCACCCGCTGGTCCAGGAGGACCGGGCGGACCTTCCAATCCAGGAAATCCTCTTTCTCCTTTGTCACCCTTTGCTGATATTTCTCCTGGCTCCCCTTTCAAACCCGGAAATCCAGGAACTCCGGGATACCCTTTTTCTCCTGGTAAGCCTTTTTGACCATCCTGTCCTGGAAAGCCGGGAAATCCTTTATCACCCTTTAATCCTGGGGGTCCTGGAAGACCATCCACGCCTGCTTCTCCGGGAGGACCAGGTAAACCTGATAGGCCTCGTTCACCCTTCTCACCTACAATACGGGAAGAAAAAAAAAAAAAAAAAAAAAACTTGATATTTTTTTACATTAAAATTTGAGGTAACAGACAGAGGAAAGAGAAAATTATTTATACTTACTTTGATATTAGGTTGATGTATAATATAATGCAATTGGTTCTATTATCATTTGCATAATCCTTTTTAATTTACGCTAAGTTCAACTTGATACATCACAATAAAAGAAAATTGATTTATAAATGATAACAAAGAGTTTGAAAATAATACAGATATTTACAGGTATCTGAAAAAAGAAATCGTTTTTAAATTACCCGTGGAAGATGTTTTCACTACTGGATAAATCACGAAGTTTTACATTACGCAGTTTCTTTCTTTTAAATTTCAATACAATAATATTTTAATAAATTAATTACTTCTAATTAGGATAATAATATTTTATTATGGAGGAAAATGTCAAAATATTCGGAGACGGAATAAATTAAGAATATTTTTCGGCCTAAGATTTATACTAACATTTCACAAATCTTTCGTGGTTATAATTTACAGTAATGATTTCAAGAAAATCTTCAGAACCCGAGAATCATAGCAACATTTTTAATTAATGTCTAGATTATAGGTAGCAGTAACGCAAATTATAAATACATTGATATACATTTTGTATTATACATTCTTAAACTGATATTTTCCTTAAAATAGTCAAATTCTGTCAATGCTATCAGCGCCGTTTGATGATATCAAGTTCCCATTTAAATGAACAGCGGTTCGATAAATCATATTTTGCGTACACAGGACTTTTTTGTTACAATATACAACATATGTTTTCCTATAATATTGTAAATTTACAGAAGTTGATCGTTCGATAGTGGTACTATTTATGGGTACTACCAGAGATCAAATGGCTTCTAATTTAAGAAAGATATCATCGTTTTGCATTCTAGAAGTAAATCAAACTTTTCAGTATTAACAATTTTTTGTTTTTTAAAGAATGAAATTTACATAATGCTTTTTTGTCATCTTCGAACAAAGGCAAACAAACAGAAGAAATAACCCAACCGAACACAGACAACAATCCAGAAATATCTTCGACAACATAAAAGTCCAAAGACTTAAATTGTTCGATATCAGATATGATATATGATTTTTGAAGAAGTTTGTTGCTCGTTAACAAAAGCAATATTTTTAAATTTCAAACACAAATACTTGATTTTTTTCAAGAGCAAGCGATACAGAGAATGAATGTTATGCTATTCAAGCTAAAATATATCGATTTAAGAGTTTAAAAGTTTTCAATTAGATTTTAGTAAATGTAAACTTTTTTATATTTTTTTGCTTATTACATGCTCTGCCCTTAGGGAGTACATGGAAAGGGAGGAATGCCCCGTGGAGGTCTTTTTAAGGGAAACTGGCTCGTATCCATGTTACAAATGGGGAAAACCACGAAAACGCCCATGCAGCCAGCCCGTTCGCCAAGACTTGAACCCAAATCGCCGCAGTGTTCAGCGACTTTTACCACTCGGCCGCTGCTGGGCAGACGTACACTTTGTAATACATTTTCCTTAACTCTTATTGAAATCTGTGCTATGTATATGTAATATATTATTTCATTTTCTCTATTATTCAATTGAAATTTACATTATTAAGTTAATATAAATGTTAAAAATTATTGAAATATAAAAAATAATTCAGCAACCACAACAGAATTTTGAAAATAGTGGGAAAAATATCTAAAATTTGCGAAATTATTCGATAATTAGTGAAATTCTTCGCGATATATTGGACACGTGGTTAAATTAAGAACCGTTATAATTCTATAGCAAATGTTAGATGTGTTCTTTCCTAAACAGGAGAATTTAGGAGATGTTACGAGTCAAAGATGCCTCTAAAAAGCGAAGACAAGCTTCAGCGCTCTGCTGACGATACTCAGTCGCACCTTGTTGTATATCGGAATCTCTTTTTATAAGGCAATTACATTCAGCGCAAAAGAAAAGTACAAAAGCATACTGAAATGAAGAATAATGGTGGATAGATTTCCTTGGACAAAAGTCAATTCAGAATATCAAAAAATAAGTTTCCTTATTGTTTATCCTATCTTTATTTAAAAAAATAACGTAATAAAAATACTTAAGATAGTAAATCGTAACGAAGATTATTCAGTGTCAAAAAGATAAACCTACCCGTTTACGCTCCTTTGATATATCACAGCCTTTGTAATACGTCGAATATTTATTTATACAAATGCCAGACATTTGGTCACTAAGCCGTTATAGATCTTGATCTTGCTTCATAATATTTAAGAACAGTAGAATTAAAAGATAATAGTGCAGTGCATTCGTCAATATGCTCCTTATCCATGGACTGACCAGAGTTACAAAGATTACAGACAGACGAGTATTAAGTACATGCAACAGGTGTAGACAATTCCAATGAATGCACAATATTTCCGTTGCGTATTGTTAAAGTAATATTCGAATTATTTTTCCTTTGTTATTTTTTTATACCGTCTTATTTCGAGACCGTGTAAAAAGAGAATCCGATGTAATTTTAACGAGTTTAGGCCCAGTTCATAACTTCCTTGGCCAGCCGTCACAGCTGCTGTAAGAACGCTTAGCATATTTTAGAATTTATGCGACGGACACTATCATTCATTAAAACTCTTGCTAATAGAACTAAGGATCATTAGTTAGGACACTATCATTCATTAAAACTCTTGTTAATAGAACTAAAGATGATTAGTTAAAGAGTTTTCGATTTTAAAAATAAGTAAAGCCTAATATTTCATAGCTACTTTAACGCTCTTCTAATGAATCACCTGAGACAAATGTCTCTCACACATCCCCCTCGTGTCGACCCTCATGATAGAATCAGACTAATGCCAGATATATCGTACGAAATATATCGTACGAAATTATCATGTTTCACATTTGTTTTGTAACACAGTGTATTCTCGATTATCTGATCGTAGATTATCTGGTTTGCGGTTTATTCATGCTTAGCGATGTCTACGCATGCACGCGTGCGTGGGCACCGCTGTGCGCGAAAGTAAGTAAAAAACAAACACGTGCAAGTTCGAGCATAGAGGATAATACTTCCCAAATATTAGAAATCAGGAGATTTATCTAATTGTGAAGAAGTCGAGGCAATAAATGAAATTGTATGCCAAAAAAATTTTAAATGTAGAATTCTACGAAAACGTCGATTGGGACAAAATCGAGGAATGGTTCGATGGCGAGGCCTTCAGTGTACGTATGTACACTGTACATCGTTTCAAATGCCACATGCAAAAAAGGCAGACAGTGATACTAAGAAAGAAAAAAAAGAGATGCAAGAAAAAAAAGAAGCAAAAGAAAAGAATATACTGACATTTACATTAGCCCCAAGACAGCTGTGATTTCTGTTGGAAACTCTACTGGCTTTCACCGATCAAAGGGGATTGGAATCTAATGATAAAATAGCATTTAAGGAGGCTCATACACCTTAAACCCCTTATGATCTTCGAATATGTGACTGTTGCAAGAATTAGGATATTTTATTTATTTTAAAAGCAATTAATTCAAACTTTTTACAGCTGACTACACAATATATAGCTGCTTTGGAAACTAGTAACCAGAAGGTTTGTGCTGCCATAAATATTTTTGTAATTTAATCCGCTTTGTGACAAAATTTTTCGTCACGTTTCCATCTTGCGCTCATGACGTTTTAAAAATGGCTAATGGTGCATACTTGAAATTTGATGCAATTCTTTATATGGGAACTATTTTCTAACTGAACCAAAAATCTGATGAATATCAGATTAAATATTAAAAAAATAATTATATATATAAAAAATTTATGCAAGAAAACATTACAGATTTTTTTAATAAAATACATTTTATAAACTCAACTTCAAATAAAATAAAAATTTAACTTGAAATTCTTAGAATATTTGGTTCACGGTAGTTTCCAAATGTTATAAAAACTATATATTAAGTATGGAATAAATTATGCAGCAGAATGTTTTAAACTGTGCGCGCAAGGCGAAAACATGAGGAAAACATTTTTTCATAAAGCGGATTAAATTATAAAAATATTTGTGGCAACACAAACTTTCTGATTACTATTTCAGAAAGCAGCTATAATATGTAGTCAGCTGTAAAAAGTTGGGAGTAATTGCTTTTAAAATAAATAAGTTATCCCAATTCTTGCAACAGTCACATATTTGAAGATCTTATTGGTTTTAAGGTGTATGTGTCCCCTTAAAAAATACGCAGTATAATTAGATAAATATTTAAATATTCTCAAAAACAAAGTAAAATCATTGACTTTTTAAGAAAAGAAATAAACACATACAATATGCAGGAAAATTGATAGCTTGGATTATCCGTGTTTTTCAATTATTCGTGATCTGCTTCCCCAGAATAACACAGGATAATTTTTAAATTTTAAATAACATTTTACAGTGCAGCTACATTTTTTTCTAAGGAAAAGTATTGGATATAAAGGTTTAAAGATTCTGCCATTATTCTAGTGCTTCATAAAAATTTTTAAGCTGCCCATTATATGAATAAGGACACTAACAAAGTGAGCCTACTTTGTAGCCACTGAGGAATATTTACCGTACACTGAATATTCACGTAGCCACTTGCTAAGACAGTGAAACGTCCTTTGCATTTTATATATGTCTCATAAAAGAACATTCTTTTAAAGCAATTTTAATTTACGTATTGCCGTGTTCTAGAGATCGAATAGAATTTCTGACCAAAATGAGACAATATTGAAATAAATCGAGGAAAAAAAATCCCCTTACCTGATAAACCAGGTAGTCCGTCTTTCCCATCTTTGCCAGGGATCCCAGGCTGTCCTGGGGGGCCGTCAAAACCTGGCAATCCTGGACCTCCAGGTAAACCTGGAATTCCTTTTTGACCTGGTAGACCAAATGGTCCTGGAGGACCTACATCTCCTGGAAAACCTTTCTGACCTAATTAATTAAATATAGTATACTAAGCATTTACAACATAATGGCAGTAACATACTGCTTTTTTCAGATTATCCATGAAATACGGTCAGTATATTTTTGCATCAAAATAGAGTTTCTTTAGAAATTTACGCACTAAAGGTAAACTACATTTTTTTTACCTTTTGGACCGTCAAATCCTGGAAGTCCAGGCTTTCCTCTGGGTCCCGGAAGTCCAAACAAAGCAGATTCACCTTTGTCTCCTTTAGCACCTGGAGAACCAGGTATTCCTGGAATTCCTCGATCACCTTTATCACCTGGATAACCGGGAAAGCCTTTCTCACCTGGAATATAAATAGTGTTAGAGTTCTGGAAATTCTCAAAAATAAATTAAATGTACACGATAATAGAAGAGTGCTTCCATTTGAACCTCATTATATATATAAATTTTTAACTTGATTTTTAAAAATAAAGGTTAAATAAAACGGTAGAAGCAGTACACATTTCAAGTATTTGGGATGTCGAAACAGATTTTTATGTTGTTAAAAGGCTATCTGTAATGTAATAAATTATTTAATAATAGCTATTTTAAACTTTCTATTAAGTTGTTTAAATATAGTAGCCAAGCATTCATTTACAGCCTATTACTTTAAAATAGGCATTAAGGTCTTTACTATCGCAATACGTGTCGTCATCACCGCATTTCCTCCAACTCATGTGAGATGTTAATGCGTCGTATATTGCATATGCGTACAGTGTATTAGATTTAACTAGTAACGTAACTAGTAGTAGATTCCACATAAAAAGTATATCATCATAATAAATGAAGAAAAATCTCAAATATTTTTTAATCCTTTAACAGAGCAGTTAAGAAATTCGAGAATCCATTTCATATGTAATTATAGCACAATTTTGGAAGCACTGATATAAGAACACTGAGACTTAAATGCGTAGCAATGCTGGTTAGCGTAGATACTTGATCCATATTAAAGAGGAATAAGTCGAGCCGAATTAATTTCCTTTTTTATTAAGTCACATTTGTGGCCACAATTCACTTAGCACTCCAATCGTGGTTTTTTTCATAACATTTACATTTTTGATACTATGGCGATAGAAGCGAGCATAGATGATTGCAGCAGCGTCTTGCCAGGATGAAGACTTAAGCGAAAAGTGACCCAGGGATTGAGAGGAAGAAGGGAGGGAGTCAAAAGTTTCAATTAAAGTTAGAAAAAATTTTGGTTTACAATTATTTGATCGGGCAAGAGATATCATGCGTTACGTAGAATCGCATGATTAATTTGAATGACGCAGTTTAGACTTATAGCGCTATTTTTAAGACAGAGTGAGGAAGACCGCAAGTTAAATAAAAAATAAAAGAGGTTATAGCCAATTAAAATTAGAAGTTTGCTTTCATATTTTTTTTATCTTACACATATATAATATTCTGGAATGCGGAGAGAAAACACAAGTAATTTTAAATCATAGCTTGGACGGCTATAGATGGTGCTGGTATACAGATGGAATGCATAATTGCACAACAGAAAGATGGAGCATGAAGTCAAACGTAGCTGTAGAATATACATTTTATCACCAAACAAATCCTACCAAAATGCTGGCTTCAGATGCATATTGTTATTCGCATATCATCATGGGCGGGCTCTGTAGCCCACATCCATTTTAAGTGTTAAGTACACCTTAACACTTAAAATAGAAGACAGAGAGTAAGTTAAGCGACAACATCCTAACACGAAGCAAGAAAAAGAAGGAAAGGTGCGATGCATTCAGAAGAGGCGTAGGAGAGTGTTAAAAAGTTTTAGTTCTCAATAAAAATCTTATCCAGTGATTTGGTAAAAGATACAGGCACTGCAGCACCGCCGCCCAACCGGGATAGAGGTTAGGTACGCTGACTGCCGTACCGAATGACCCGGGTTGGAATCCCGGAGAAGGCATGGATATTTATAAATGTATAGCGTCTGTGCGGCATGGGGACACTCTAAATACGCGGCGAGCTAAAAGGCCTCGAGAGAGGTTAGTAGCAAGGGAAGAGGGATGTGAGGATGGCATCTTCAGGGTGATCTCCATCAAAATTGGGGTCGGAACTGAGCTAAGTCGTCCGGTCACCTGTATGGTGACCAAGGCTCTTGCTAACAACAGGCGCAATTTTGCAATCCTTGCGGTGAATTTCGTGGGTTTGTTCTGATATTACTGCCAGATAAGTGAAAATTCACAGCAAAACTACAAAGTATGTTGCGGATTAATTTGAAATGACGAAGTTTTGATTGGTATATAAATAATTACTATTTTTAGATCAGAAAGGGGAAATGCCCGAATTAAAATGAAGGATAATACGGGCTATTGCCGACTAAAATTAGAAGTTACCTTTCATATTTTTATTATGTATATACACATACACACAACTTTATACACACGGATCACACAAAACATTATAACCGCTCTTTAACTACCGTATTGCTCCACTTCTGGCACATATCCACTCCTCGTCCTGTGGCATCTGTTATCAAAGCTGAAGTAACAACAGCTTGTTAATAAAAATCAGGTGTACCTAATTCAGTTTCTCTTTATATTTATTACGTTTTCGTAAGGCAAAAGTATTGCCATTTTTGTGCTTGAATGCAAACCGATTTATTTTGACAATTGTGTTTTACGAATTGAAGGCTACCAAACGCTGCTTTGCGTAAACATATCGCACAGAAAAGAACTAATTACTTTATAGAATTTTCAACTAATTCTGTGCATGTGTTTCTGACTCAAACGAAAACTGGGGAAGTTTATTCGGTTTAAATGTAAATTTCAAATTCCTCAAACCGATCTAGTTTTATTTAAATCGAAATCTTCATTTCAAGAATTGTTTGATAGTAATGAAATCATTGGCAGTTAAATTAAACAATAAACCAAATTTCAGTTTGAAAATTACAAGTGGAATGCGTTATATTAAATCTTGGATCCCAGTTCAAGAATCACTGCTTTGATGGAAAAGCATTGAAGCGTATTACTGTAATACACATATAAATTAAATATGTTAAGAGATAACAAGAGTAATGTAGTTCCTTCAACTGTCGTCTTGTCAGCTAAAATAATTATAAACAATTGAACCATAGTACATACAATAATTGAACCATAGTAGAATAGATACAATATTATTAGTATCTTTCATAAAAGCAAATATAAAAAATAATTATTCTTAAAAATAAAAAAAATATTCATTATTATTAATATTATAATATTATTACTTAACTTCATAAGCAACACTATATAGCTTTTTACTCAATTTTTAATTCAACTATTTATTTAACATATTTAAATTCGCAAGTATATTTTAATTCAAAGAACTTAAGATCTGTGAATAATAACTAAACAGTTACGAATTTTAATCGTTTTGGGCTCATTTTCTAATAAATTAATTTAAAAGCTTTAAAAAGTTCGTAATTACAATATGCAACATGTTCACAGTAAATAAAAATATTAAATTTACTTACATTAAAAAATATAACAGACGAATCACAAAAAATAATGTGCATACTTGATATATTCAATATCAAATTTACGAGGCTTGTCTGTATGATTAACGGGATGGCTTAAAAAAGGATACTTGTATACAATTTATGGCAAATCTATTGCTTGTCTCTTTCTTTGTATTCCTCAATGACATTTACATATCAACCCATTTTTATTTTCCATTTATCTAAGATGTGTTGCAGCTCATTTTCTGATAGCTGTTTTATTAGATGTTTTGTTTTTTCTTGACAAACTCTGATGACTTAAAAGGCTTCCTTTTAGTACAAATTTTATTTTTGTAAAAAGATAAATGGTCACAGGGTGCCAAATCAGGGAAATATAGAGTATGTTCCAGTATTGCAATCCACTTTTCAACTAAACACTGCTTCACTGAGAGCGTTGTGTGCGAAGAAACATTGTCCTGATGCAGAATGAAACCATTTTTTACCAAAATTCTGAGCGTTATTTTAACTCTTTTTCTCAGCTTAATCAAAACTTTTTTATAATAATTCTGATTCATTGACCCTCTCGTAACCACTCTTCCAAAATGATATTCTTCATATTAAAATTGCAGTCAGCCTTGCTTTAAATTTTGATTTGCTCTGGCGAATAGTTTGACTTTTGTGAGGAGGGTTTTTCTAATGCATGGATTGCCTTTTTCTCAGCGCCTCCTTTGTCATTTGACTCTCGTTGTGTTCCTAGTGAGCAGAAAGGCCAGTCCCGTTATTTTATATACAGACAAATGCGATTAAAATGAACACTATTAAAGATACTAATAAAAAGGATTAAAGGAAAATACAAAAGTAGTGAATACATTTTTATTATCACTGATGCATACGTCCTTTTACAGACAACTTTAATGAAATGTACAATTTAATTCAAAATACCTAAATTAAAATGATTGCAAGTCTTCTAAATATTTTACCGAATCTTGAAAATTAAGTTTCAGGTATAAACTGAAATTAAGAAAACAACATAAAAACCATTTTTGGATTTTATCTTACAGAATAGAAGAAGTATCATTGAATTCATTATAAGCCATGCATTTTAAGAAGGTTGTCTACTGTACATTGCACATATTAATTTAAGTATTATGTATTTAAACAAATTACAGAGCATCCCACAAGAAATCTTATGTCTTCACTCTGACATACTAACACTAAAAGCTACTTAGAACAAAAAGGTAGTCATATAGAAAACAAAGAAACAAAAATACACTTAACCTACAACTACCTCTGTTGAAACACCAATAATTTCGGTCATTGATGATTCGCCATTATAACACTTACTAATTTATTCTCGTAATAGATAACGTAGTGTTCAGATTTTTTAAATCTCAGAATGCATTTATAGAGTTTGACGTGCTTTGGGAGCATAAACCATTTCCGAACTCTGAACAGACGTACAGCGAATAATCGTTGTGCCTGAAACAACTACTGAGACTTAAAAAAGTTTAAAACAACCTTTTTATTTAACAGAACATACAATAGAAATACACGTCTTCTGCTTAACAAAATCAACCGCCACTTGTGGTGATGAAACTAAAGTAACACTTAATTCAAATTTAAAACGTCGACTAGCAGTTATGGAGGACACAATTATATTTAAATCTAAGCTTGCTCAGAATAACTGGCATATGAATTTAAATGTCGGCAGAAAATAACGCAAAGCCGAATAATTAGAAACGTATCAAAGCTGGTAAAACTAAGTAACGTGGCCTCGGGAAGCAGAAACATGCTCTGTTTTGCAAACCAAAACCCTCATCTCATTTACATTTCTGGTGAGGAAACGGGAAGGAGAAGTTACAGTAAAGGCTGAAATTATAAATAACTAGTTAAAAATAATGGTAACCTTATATATTTAAATACACAGAAAGTAGTAACTAAAAATTTTTCGTGTTTTAAATTCCGAAATTCTGCAAAAATTCAAGAAATAAACTAAATGGCCCGTAAAGAATATGCTTTGTTCATGGTAAAAACTTTGAGAGATATGAGCATGTAACTGATGACTAGTGAGGAATATCCATGTAATCGTAGGCCTTCGTCATCAACTACAGAAGTCGATACCAAACGTGGCAATATAACAAAATGACCGTCGAATGATCACAGACGTTAGTAACACAATCCGTTAGCCAAGTGAGAAACCATTTGGGAAAAGTTTACTGCAAAGTGTCTTTACACATCGTGCTTTCTTTACTCACCACTTATAGAGATCTACGTTATAAAATGACGGCACGTGGTGCTTATTGGCCTGAAGCAGAGCCGTGTAACTTCAGTCAGTTCCTTGAAGTGAAAAAAATATGTGTTTACATCAATTTCTAGAATAAATATTTCTACAATGAGTATCTTGAACACCAAGTCAAAAACGGACATTTAGAAATACTACTATGTCAAAAACATCTTCTCGAAGTAAAATGAAAATTTTAATTGGTACATTCAACTCAAGAAAGATTTGGAAAGCATGCAACCTAGCATACTGTATTATGTTTCTGCTCCATGTATAAAAAAATCTTTAGTTTTTGAATGATACATGTTTTTGAAGCAATATGGATAGCTTTCTAATCTTTAAATTAGGTTTTATTTTTTGTTAAGGTAAGAGTTTCATAACAGAATACAAGAATTCACATAAATAGAATGACTGTGTACAAATACTGGATAGGTTTTCTAGTGCAGTGAAACTTGTTTTTGATATAATCTTGAGAACTGCCTATTCTAAGAATAATTCCTATCTATAATTAAAGATTGAGAACACTTTGTACGTGATATTAACTGCAATAAAATAAAAAGATTATTTATTATCATGAATATAAATCTTTATCCTCTCAGATATATTTTGAAGAGATTAAAAGACAAATTTTCTGATATTCTTTTTATGGCATGATTAGAATTAACTAATAACTATGCACATATCTTGAGTATTCCTCGTGATTGTCAAAGCGTATAAAAGAAAGATAATTGAAAAAGTAGAATTCCCAATTATTGACAATTCGAAAAACAGAATTCTCAAGTCTCAACAACTGAAAACTGAAAACGCCTGTGTATTTTCGGTTTTTAATTCGAGGGAATTACAAAATCCTCTTTGCCATCATGTGAAACTGTATTTTCCAAAAACATTTTGTTCGACAAATCAAATGGTTAACTTTACAATTAATGAAAAAATTTCATTTTGAATTCTAAGTTTTAAAAGTTTAAAGAAGTTAGTTTTGGAAGTGATTCTGATACTTGAAACTTTAGCTTCTGGAAATTTTATTTTTCCCTTAGCAATTGCATAATCTTGAAAATAATTGGCTTTTTAAAGTATCGACACCGCAAAACTTACCAACTAATCCTTGAAGACCGGACAATCCTTGATCCCCTTTCACTCCTTTTGGGCCAGGATACCCAGGCTGACCTCTTCCACCAATTCCTGGGAATCCACGATCTCCTTTGTCTCCTAACATTAATGAGAAAAGAAACTGGTGAATATATAGCAAATTATTTTACTAAAAATTATTCAACAGGAACACTGTAAAAAAATTTTATTGTCCTAAGACAACACACGAACAAATTATAAATTGGTGATTATTAGTACAAAGGGAGTTCCTCAAGGACTATTGTTTTCGTTTTGCGATTTTGCGTTGGTTCACTATAAATGTCCGTTTCACTTTTCAAACTGTTGACACCAAGTGTTAGAGTTCTGCATTATATTTAAGGAAATTAAATAATGAAAAATATGCATAAATGTATGTATATTTCTCGCATTGGAATAAAACCACGGTACATAGAGCCATCGAATTTTGAATGACGTAATCCTCCTACGAATATGGGCATGTCAAAGCCCAAATTTGAAATTTGGACTTTGTTTTATTATCGATTTCATATATTGTAAACTTTAACGAATTTTTGATTAACAAGCTCAAGGATTTCAAAGCGAGCAATGGCAACGTTGTACAGAAAAATACATTTTTATCTCCAGCGCGCGAGTCTCTGTATCGGAAATTCTAAATGATATGCTCATTTTAAAACTATTTTGCGATATTGCTGTTGAAGTGAATTTTATGGTTTAAGTGCGAAGAACGTGATATTTAATAAATAATTGTTACACACAAAATGTTAAAAAAAACTCCCCTTTGGATGTAATTTTAAACTTTCAGATTTTTTTATATTAAATTATTTTATTAAAAATTATTATGCATGAATATTATAAAGAATTATTATTATCCTAAGACAACACACACATGCACATATTACAATTCATGACTTTTAGCCACTTATTTCAGAAATGTAGATCGTATCTTGTTATAAATAAAGTTTTATAGTATAAAAAGTGAAAATTTTCTGTGGCGTATTCAGAGTTTTAAAACCAAGAAAACAATTTACTGTAGCTGTTATAAATTAGGTTTAAAATCATTTATAATCTTGAATAGAATTTGGAAACATATTTTTAAATTATAAATTTGAATTAAATTATATTAAGAATTGAGAATTAAATTTTCTTTTACAAATTTAGTAATTCATGGAATTTGTTTTTTGCACATAAAGATATTCACTCAAATTATTAGTTAATTATCAAATTAAAATTTGATTTGAATCGGAATATTTAATTTTCAAGTAATTCGTTTACAGTAAAATAATTTGCTTTCTAAGTTCGAATGTGCAAAATTATTTCATTTTACAAGCTAGACTTTCAAAATTCCTCAAAATTTACAAACAGAAAAATAATTTAGCTTGCAAATTATTAAGCATAACATAATTAATAACTAACATAGCAACATAATTAATAACTAACATAGCAATAAATTTAATAACTAATGAAGTTATTCTATTTTCTTTTCTTTTGAAACTATTTTTCAATTATTGCGTTAACAGTGTTTTATAGCTTCTGCAATTAAGAGAGACGTGAATATTTTAATCTAAAGATTACAAAACTTAGCCTAAGGAACTGGAGTTACAATTGTTTTCAATGTATTATACCAATTACTAATAAGGAACTGGAGTTACAGTTTATTTCAATGCATTATGCCAATTGCTAATAGGTGGTGGTGTGGTGTATTTAATTATGGCAAAGCACACTAGGGCTATCTGCCTAAGGGGAGGGATGCCTTCGTGGAGGACTTTCTAAGAGAAACTGGCTCGCATACACGTTACACATGGGGAAAACCACGAAAACAACCATGCAGCCAGTCCGTTCGCGGGATTCGAACCTCGGACCAAATTACCAGTGTTCAGCGACTTTACCGCTCGGCCGCTGGTGAGCCAATTACTAATAAGGAACTGGAGTTACAATTTATTTCAATGCATTATTTTATGCAAATTACTAATAAGGAACTGGAGTTACGATTTGTTTCAATGCATTGTGCCAATTACTAATGCAAATTTTTATAAAAAATCCCAGAAAGCCCTTTCGGTGTTTTTTTTTTTTTTTTTTTTTTTTTTTTTTTTTGGTAACAGAACGTCCAGAAAAATTTCAGGACTGTTATTGTTGCGACCAATGAATGAAGAACGGATGAATGGAAGAAAACCGATGAATCACTTCATACGTTCCCAAGGAGACAATTTTGAAGGCGATGGAAACCAAAACTGAATAAATGAACATAAAATACTTTTCATCAAGACCAGGAACTATCCCATAGCACTGGTATGAAAGATGCACATGCGGTTTACTATTTTCGTCACCACTCTATATACATATTTTTTTTCTCCATTTTCTTTCTACATTTAACTAAAAAGTCAAGATAGGCAGGAAACTACTAGATTCCCAAGTTTTTAAAGTCTTACTGTCTTGTGATTTTTGTCGCTACACCTAATGTAAAGAAAGTAATGGATGTAACTAATTAAAAAGCGTATTTTCACTTAATTTAACTGGCTGGTTTACACAAGACGCAATAACGAAATCTAAATTTATGTTTAGAAAATAAAACATCTTAAATATTGTTACTCTAAAATTTATGATTTATCGATACCATACTCGAAATCAATATGTAAAGAAAAGATAAAAACATCAAGGTTTTCAATAAACGCACTTAAAAAGAATATATACGGAAAATATGGTATGTAATTACGCATGGACATTAAATAAGACTTATAGCTATTATCTGATGTCGCAGATTTATGAATAATTGAATTTTTCCAGAATGTGATAGAGTAATACAATGCATGTAGTATATTATTTAATAATAAAAACCCTTATATTCTGAGGTGATTTAATGTTTTCAACAGACATAGAAATTTTAATTCAATTAAAACGTCGCATGACGATTAGTAGAATCTAATATAAGTGCGTAACAAATTACCACAGAAAATTTCAAAATAGCTATTTTCTAAATTTTGCTTATCACGCTTTTAGATTTTGTACAGAAACAAACGCAAGCACTGGAAATTGCGCTGACCGGAAAGTAATGTCGTTTCTGCGCATGTCGATATTTGATTGTCATTTGTCAGCTCATCATGTTTCTCGAAGGCGTGCCAAAGTCATTTTAAGGTTATTGCGACTTGTTCCCTTCTAAATAATTCAATATTAAACTCTTTTTTTTTTTTTTTCCCCAATTTGGGGTGAAATGGCCAGCCAAATACCAGAAGAGCATATCCAATATCGTATGCTTTTTGAGTTTCGCAAGGGTAGTAACGCAACAGTTGCGACCAAAATCATTTGCGATGTTTATCACCGTGCATTAGGCGTTCGTAAATGCCAAAGTGGGTTTTCCAAGTTCAAATCCGATAATTTTGATCTCTCTGACTTCTATCGATCAGGAAGACCAACAACATTAGAAAACGACATGCTAAGGGCAGAAGTGAAAGCAAATCCATGTCAAACAATCATTAATTTCATCTGTGATAACCACATTATTTAAAAAAATATCTGCTACAATTAAGATAGTAATTTTGCACCACGGTGAAGTTTGAGACTATTTTCTTAAGTTTTCTGTGATTTCGCAATTTTAAAAATTTCCCAAGAATACTGAATTATATGTGAAAAATTCAGAATTTTTCTATTACCTTTTTATTGTCATTTGAACTGTTAGAATATTTTTCATATTGTTGTAACTTTAATACTATTTTCCATTATGCAGAAGTGCCCTCCAAAATAATCATATATCTTAATCCAAATCAGATTTTGGAATCCTTTTAAGTTATTATCTCTCAGTTCTGCTGTAGATCTGGAATAAATTGTCGTTTTCTAAAGTTAAATGTATATTTTCTTTATCTTTCAAGAATGAAAGTAATTTCGGTGTATAACAATTATTTTTCTACATAAAACCTTTTTTTTTTAAATTTAAGAAGGTACACTTAATGAAGAAACTTTATATTCCGGTTCAAATACTTCGAATTTATTTTTTATTATTAAAAATTCAACATGATTCAAGTAACCATTCTCTTTATTGGAACCTAGATCTGAAATAATAACATTAAGAACATTACATTTGACTATTCAATAAAAATAAATATAATATTTTTATCAAGTATTTA
This sequence comes from Stegodyphus dumicola, assembly GCF_044657685.1. Lineage (NCBI taxonomy): Eukaryota > Metazoa > Arthropoda > Arachnida > Araneae > Eresidae > Stegodyphus > Stegodyphus dumicola. The sequence goes on from NC_140768.1 coordinate 184,164,144, forward strand.
TCTAGCTTTTCTTTGTTATTGATACGCAGCTAACGGAATACTCTTTCTCCTCCTCCCTTGTTTTTTTTTCCAGGAAATGCTATTGCGAATCTTCGGCGATAGCGAAAATATTAACACGAATCTCTGGCCGCAAATATTTCGCGAAATTTCACGATTTCCCGTGATTACTTCGCGAATTGTGTTGCTTCTCGGCCACATAAAATTACTATCTTAATTATATTAACAGGGTGACCGTAAAGTAATGTCGTTTCTGCGCATGTCGATATTTGATTGTCATTTGTCAGCTCATCATGTTTCTCGAAGGCGTGCCAAAGTCATTTTAAGGTTATTGCGACTTGTTCGCTTCTAAATAATTCAATATTAAACTCTTTTTTTTTTTCCAATTTGGGGTGAAATGGCCAGCCAAATACCAGAAGAGCATATCCAATATCGTATGCGTTTTGAGTTTCGCAAGGGTAGTAACGCAACAGTTGCGACCAAAATCATTTGCGATGTTTATCACCGTGCATTAGGCGTTCGTAAATGCCAAAGTGGGTTTTCCAAGTTCAAATCCGATAATTTTGATCTCTCTGACTTCTATCGATCAGGAAGACCAACAACATTAGAAAACGACATGCTAAGGGCAGAAGTGAAAGCAAATCCATGTCAAACAATCGAGAAACTGTCAAACACCTTAACCAACCTTAGTCGACCGTCCAAGAACATTTAAAGCAGATTGGAAAAATAAGCAGAGCAGGTATTTGAGTCCCCCATAATCTGTGCGAAGAGAACAAAGCTAACCGATCCATCACATGCAACGTATTGCTTCAACGGCATCATACAGAACCATTTTTTGATCGTTTGATTACTGGAGATGAAAAATGGGCCTTATATAATAATCCAAAACGCAAAAGGCAGTTTTAATAGAGGTTACAAAGGGTTTACATTCCCAAAATGCGCTTCTGCGTGTTTGGTGGAGTATTCGCGAAATGTTCATTTTGAATTGCTGAAACCAGGATAAACTGTTAATGCAGACCTTTATTGTGAACAACTGGATCGAGTGAACCAATGTTTAATAAAAAAAAAAATCCGGCGATTGTCAGCAGAAAAGGCGTCATTCTCCAACACGACAATGCAAGACGAACACTGGAAAAAATTAATGAATTGTGGTGAGAGATATTGCCTTACCCACCATACTCGCCCGATATCGCACCCTCGGATTTCCATTTATTCCGATCCCTACATTTTTTTAGCGGCAAAAAATTTGAAAATTTGGATGATGTCCAAAATGCCATCTGGAGATATTTTACTCAAAAATCAATTGATTTTTATTGGTCCGGGATTGAAAATCTGCACACTACATGGAAAAACATTGTTGATAACGAGGGTGATTATATAATTGATTAAAAATAATAACTTGTTAAAAATTTATTCTTTTGAATTTAATGTAAGAAAGCGATATTACTTTCCGGTCCCCGTATTATATGCAATAGATGTCTTCCAATTTCAGTAACTTGCAAGACAAAAAGATCAGCGCAGAATAATTTGTCATTAATAAAAGTAAGCCAAGTCACTTACCTCACTGAGTTTTTTATTCATAAAAAAGGGAAAATTTTTGTTAATTATTAAAGATTCATTAGTACCTTTCTCTCCTTCAAATCCAGGACGTCCAGGCAATCCAACACGACCAGGTTCACCGTCAAATCCAGGAGGTCCTAGGTTTCCTTTATCTCCTCTCGGACCAGGTAGACCTAAAATATAAATGAAAGATATACTTTATTTGTTTTCCTTTCTAATTAGTCTAACTTAAATAAAAAGAAAATTTGGAAAACATAAATTACATATACACAGGGTGCGCAATTTAAAAAAGGGCAGATCACAGAAACAGCAAGTGTACATATTTAAGAGACATAAATTGCCAAGGTACTACGTTCGACATGACATTCCTCCAATTAAGTGTATTTGTTTACGTATTACACCAGGTTACTAGAAATTTTTAAGGCAGATTCATGGAGTCACGCAATTTGCAACTGCAAATGGCCCAACGTTCTAAAGAGCACGTAAATAAATTTTTTAAGTTGTAGAGACATTAGGTTATTTCGAAGCAGGAAGAGAGGAAAATAAGCAATGCCCTCGCCGGGACTCGAACCATGGACCTCTCGAATACGACCGAGAATGCTGACCACTACACCACGAAGGTACGCTAAAAGATTCAACATTTCCTCTCTGTAACGACTAAACCCATTTCTGTTCTGAAGAAATCATTGCTTTCCCAAACCCAGTGTGTCAATCTTTTACCCGTAACGTAGCAATATAAAAAGATGATAATCTCAGGAAACAAAATATGCATTTAATTATGGAATCTTAAATACGCCGTCCATTTTTAAATTGAACATCCTGTATACAGATGATTCCGGTTAAGAAGCCCGCTGGCTATTTATTTAGAAAAGTCATAAAGAATAACTCTCTGCCAATAAAATGGCAGTTTTCGCTTTTTATTTGTGCCGTACATTGCTTAAATGCAGAAATACACGATTTAACGATCGTGACCAACTATTCTCCTTAACATTATTCCTTCGAACTATTTTCCGTTTACAGTGGTTGCAACTATAATATTTTAACGTGCAGGTTGTTTCATCATCTTTCTGTTTGATCGCACCATTTATACTTTGTAGAGACATTAGCAGTTTTAACTGGAAGCAGTCAAGATGAAAAATAAGCAATCGCTTTCGCCTGGAATCGAACCATGGACCTCTGGAATACCGGCCCAGCGTGCAGACCACTACACCACGAAGGCTCGCTAGGAAAGCCGGAGAAATACCTTATAATTTTATGAAAAAAAGGAACAGCTTGTCGAGAACGCTTTTGAAGTTGTTTCGTTTACCATGAATGATGGGTACTATACGCTATCTGGTGTTCAATGATCGCCTTGCTACCTAAAGCTCTATTTTGGATACAGATCTGATTACTGCCTAAGTATACAAGATCTAGACCTAAGGCCCCATATTATACCCAGCTTTCTTATTACCACAAAAGTTCGTTACAATCCTGTTTTTTTTTTTTTTTTTTTCTTTTTTTTTTTTTTTTTCTTTATGAAAGCTTGAAAAATGGACATTGAAGGTTTCTGAAAGAATGCTTTGCCTTAGGAACCGGATCTTCTAAATCGAGTCCTGCTTAGGTATTTTCAATTCATAGGCTGACACTTTGAAATATATAATCAAATCTAGCTTCGGCTTAAGTGACGAATAATCCAATGTCATTTGTGACTAGCGATGTACTGTGTTCTCTCTTACTTAAAACAAACAACATATACCTGTGATAAAAAAGTATCGAGAATTATTCATTTAAAATGTGCACATGGAAGAAATCGCCTGCAAAGGATTTTTAGAAGTTATTACGATTTTCATCCACAAATGAAACAATCTGCATTTAATTTCCTTTATCTGTTGCAGAAAATTTTTTTTCCAAACAATAAGTAATTTTTACTTTGGCCATTTCTCAAAATGACTAATGCAGTTGAGCAAAGAACGTGAATTAAATCTTGTTTTTGCAATAGAATCTGCAACCAAAAAATTTGAAATGCAGCAAAAGGCTTTGAGAACAAATACTTTACCAAAATCAAGAGATTTTGAATGGTGTAAGATATTTAAAGCTCTGGAAGAACATCCACTTTAGCAAATGAGCAACATCTTCGTGACATCAGTATCTAGTTCCTAACTCCCGTCTTTGGTTAAGTAGAGATTTGGGTTAAGTAGGGAAAATGTTTTTAATCCTGGATCCTGTCAAGCAATTTTAAACGATCATTTGGTCTTTCCGTTCATCGCTTCTCCAGTTGCTATAAAAATACATATTTTCCGACAGCAACAAATTTATGTGGCTCAGGACATGATTTTTAAGCTCAAATTCATTTAAAATGCATTATAAATCTATGTTTCTGATACAGAAACAGTTATTTTATGCGTCATTAACTTCTACCAGCTGGCCAGATCGTTAACAAAGAAAGTTATTGACTGATTTGCGGCTTTTGCATGAAGTATTTCATAGAGAATGATCTGATGTGAAAAGATAACTCAAGGGGTTTCTTTGTGATAATGCACCTACTCAAAATGTTCTTGTCGTTTATGAAGTTTTGGGCAAACATTCAAGATATATAGCTCGACAAGTCCCATATTCGCCTGATATAGTACGCTATGTTTTTTTCATTATTTTAAGATTAGAATTGCAGTACTGTTTTCACCTTTTCTGCAATGACAGAAAATTCACGGAGAATCCTGAAGGATTTCTCAAGATACTCTTTTGAAAATCTAAAACATGTTAAAGATTATAAAATGGGTTGGCGTACGTGTATTGCAACCGAAGCATGTAATAAATGTTGACCGAAAAATTAACAGTACCCATCGCGAGATTCGAAAAACAGATATTCCATTTCTAGGTGGAGGTGCCAGTCCAATACACCAGGACATTGCGCACAGGAAAATGCGATAATTTCTTACATTCTCTCCCATTCAAAACGTGACTACGGCGGGGCACGATAGCCAGTCAACAAGGTATCCAGGGGTAGTGACGAAGTATCGTCCACCACATTTTAGTTTGGGCGCTACCATATAGACTACTAAGTTTTTTGCTGTCCGAAAACGTGAGAAATGAACTATGCTTTGGCTGAGATTCAAGACCCGGATCTTTCACTAGCTAGGTGGCCATGCTAAGCACTTAACATCGTGCTTATGTGCACAAGCGTATGCAATTAAGTTAAACTTCGAGATTTTACTTTCTTGCTAAACATGTTTAAAGGATAGCTACTTCCAACAGAGTGTTTAGAAAACTATAATTAAAGACTATACAACAACGATGCATATGTCCTTGATAACTCGGTAGTGAAGTGGATAAGACCATTAAACACTGATAATTCGATCCGGCCCCAACTCTTTGCGTACTTTTTCGGATGGAAAGTTTCGTGGTTTGCTCCATGTATAAAGGGAATACAAGTTAGATTACCTTAGAAAGTTCTCCAAGAACCATAGTGTTACGAATTTGGTATTTAAAAAAGCTAATGTTAGTTCAATTATAAATTAAATGGTTTTATTTCTCGCGCAGTGCAGCGCGTGACGAATATTAAAAGAAAGCTAAGCCGGAAAAATTAAAAATACAAGAGCGCGTGCGTTAAATAAATAAATATCTCTTTTTGATTTCGAGAAAGTACTGGAAAATTCTAGAGCGTGATTTTAAAATCTTATAAAAGGAGGAAAACATCTCAGTTTGTAGTAGTTGCTTAGTTTGTTGTTGTTTAGAAAACTGCCGTTGTTGATTATAGCGAATTCGCGGATTAGCGTTCTTTAGCTGTTTTGAATTACGTTCTATTGTACATTTAAGTAGTTAAAAGATAACTACTGTGAGATATTGTGATACTGCATGATAATTTGAGAAAATTTAAGCATTTCTGTTGTGATAATAATAAATTTTTGTTCATTTTTCATCGGACTTGTGCATTCATTTCATAACGAACCCGTACGCACACAACAATTTTTGGTGTCAGAAGTGGGATTTGAATGCCAATAACAAGAGCGATGGAAGAGCAATTAAGGCATTTAATATCAGCCTTTGCCTCATTTAAAGAAGAAATGAAATTGGGCCAGGAATCCCTCAAGGAAGAAATGAAAGCGGCACAGGAACAAATGAAGTTGGGCCAGGAATCCGTTAAAGGAGAAATGAAATTGGGCCAGGAATCCGTTAAGGAAGAGATGAAATCTCTTAAAAATGAGATGAAAGCAGGTCAGGACGAAATGAAAAGAGAAATTACCTGCGTAATAGAAAATAAATTTGAGGCTATGGAAGGCAGAATAGACGCGGTTGAAACTAAAGTTGGACAAATAGAAGAAAGAGTTTCTTCGGTAAAAGAACATATAGAAGAGAGAGTTTCTGCCGTCGAACAACAAATTGATGATAGGGTTTCTGCTGCCGTCGCCAAAGAAGTTGACAGCCTAGAGAAGTGCATAGCGACGGTAGGAAACAATTCTGAAGGTTTCAAATTTTTATCGATGCCTGCTCGTTCCGTTCTGAAACTATCTACATATGATGGGAAGACCTCCTGGCAGGTGTATAGGACACAATTTTCTATCGTTGCGGATGCGAATGGATGGGATTCCCAAGCTAAGGCCTGTCATCTCGCCGCTTCTCTGAGAGCAGACGCAGCGGATATCCTGCAGACGCTTCCCGAAAATCAAAGGCTAGATTTCGAAGCTCTATCCGGCGCTTTGGAGCTGCGCTTCGGCGAGAAATGTTTAAAAGACTACAGCAGGCTCCAATTAAAATCTCGTCAACAGAAGCTCACCGAAACGCTTCAGGAGCTCGCCACGGATGTTGAAAGGCTGTCACATCACGCCTTTTCGGAGTGCCCGACAGAAACAAGGGAAATCCTGTCCCTGCAATATTTCATCGATGGCATCCGGGACCCTGAAATACAGAAAGCACTGCGAATGGCGGATGTTAAAGATCTGAAAAAAAATTAACGCTATGTCCTCAGATGTAGAATGCAATTCGTTATTTTTAAAGTCCAAGGAAAAATTGTATTTCCTTAGAAAGTCCAATCCGAGTATGCAAGAATCAGTGATCTCTGCTACATATGCCGTGTGATGGTAAGCGGCACTTCCAAACGTGATGTTAGCATTTACTTTTCCATCGATGTTGATCTTCTCACCGGACACAGTCTGTAGGGTAACGCAGGGCGGCGTCCAGATAAGTTTGCTTCCCAGTTGTTGAGCCAAATCTTTTCGGATGATGGTAACGTTGGCTCCTGTATCTATCGTCATATTGCAGGGAACTCCATTAATATGTCCTATTATGAAAAGTCCATTACTGCCGCCTCTCACTGCAAAGATCTGAAAAGCGCTTTAGTGTATGCCATGAAATTTGAGGCAGCCCAGCAAGCCACCCGTCGAGACCGCCATCCAGTCAGAGCTGCTCAAGTCCAGGAGCCAGGGGATCAAGTCACTGCTCGTCTAGACGATTTAACTAGACAACTGAACGCCTTGAGACAGAATATTGGTGACAAGAAACCGACCGTAAAGTGCTGGAACTGCGGTGCTGAAGGACACATCCGACAAAACTGCAGAACACCCCAGGGCACGGATGCTAAGACCGCTCCTAACAAACAGCAGGGAAACTAATTAGTGGCCATCTCGCGGGGCGGAGGTTGCCAGATCATGAAAGGCCCCAGTTTAAAGCGCTTCAGATTTCTGCAGTGAGAGGCGGCAGTAATGGACTTTTCATAATAGTACATATTAATGGAGTTCCCTGCAATATGACGATAGATACAGGAGCCAACGTTACCATCATCCGAAAAGATTTGGCTCAACAACTGGGAAGCAAACTTATCTGGACGCCGCCCTGCGTTACCCTACAGACTGTGTCCGGTGAGAAGATCAACATCGATGGAAAAGTAAATGCTAACATCACGTTTGGAAGTGCCGCTTACCATCACACGGCATATGTAGCAGAGATGACTGATTCTTGCATACTCGGATTGGACTTTCTAAGGAAATACAATTTTTCCTTGGACTTTAAAAATAACGAATTGCATTCTACATCTGAGGACATAGCGTTATTTGGAGTCAATGATGAAGTTAAATCTGTCCATAAAATCATAGCACAAGACAATATCACAATACCGGCAAGAACAGAAATTATACTTCCTGGATCCATAGCCGAAAACAGAAATTTCCGCTACGGCATCATAGAATATCCCAATAACTGTAATAGCCCAAAAGGAGTACTAGTAGCCTCAACACTCGTCGACCTATCCAGAACGGTTATCCCGGTGAGAGTCGCCAATGTAAGTGAGAAGGGGAGAATTATTAAGAAAGGTGAAGTGGTTGCAGCATGTACTCCAGTAACCACTGTTGAAAGAAAGAGTAACATCCAAGAATCCGTGTCCTCAGAGAGAATTACATCGGAGTTATTGCAGAATGCTCAATTAAACGATAAAGAGAGGAATGCTGCCGATCGCGTCATTAAAGATCTTCAAGTTGTTTTCTCCCGCTCGTCTTCTGACGTGGGTCGAACTAGTTTGACACAACATAGAATAGATACCGGCGATCATCCCCCGATCAAGCAACATCCAAGACGTCTACCGTTTGCTAAACAGGAAGAGGTGCGAACACTGTTAAAAGATATGAAAGAAAGCGATGTCATCGAGCCTTCAGTAAGTCCATGGGCATCGCCCATCGTCCTAGTCAGAAAGAAAGACGGCTCAACAAGATTTTGCGTCGACTATCGCCGGTTGAATGAGGTTACGAAGAAAGACAGTTACCCTCTTCCTAGAATTGACGACATTCTAGACACTCTTTCTGGCAGCAAGTGGTTCTCAACACTTGATTTAAAGAGTGGGTATTGGCAGGTAGAAATACAGCCTGAAGACCGAGAAAAGACGGCATTTACTACGGGACAAGGGCTTTGGCAATTCAAGGTGATGCCGTTTGGACTGTGTAATGCGCCGGCAACATTCGAACGTCTTATGGAAACTGTTTTGAAAGGCCTTTCCTACGAAGCCTGCCTCGTATACCTGGACGACATCATCATCGTCGGAAAGAGTTTTGAAGAACATTTAGAAAATCTTAGGAAGGTGCTTCAGAAACTGAAAGAAGCCAATCTGAAGCTGAGTCCCGCTAAATGCAAATTGTTCCGAAAGGAAGTGACTTACCTGGGACATGTCATCTCTGCAGAATTTGTGCGCACGGATCCTGAAAAGGTATCAGCCGTTAAATCCTGGAAACGTCCCGAAAATGTCCATCAGCTGAGAAGCTTCCTAGGGCTTTGCACCTACTATAGGAGATTCGTGAAGGACTTTTCTTCCATCGCAAGACCCATTCACAAGCTGACAGAGAGCAACCAAAAGTTCTTGTGGACAAAAGAATGCGACGATGCATTTAACAACTTAAAGGAGGCTTTAACATCTGCTCCAATCCTGACGTATCCTCAGCTTGACCGACCATTTATTCTCGACACCGACGCGAGTAATGAAAGTGTTGGTGCTGTTTTGTCCCAAGAAATAGACGGCCAAGAACGTGTAGTGGCATACTGGAGCAAATGCCTGTCTAAACCGGAGAGGAATTATTGTGTCACCAGGAAAGAGTTGCTCGCCATAGTCAAAGCTGTAGAACAGTTCCATCACTATCTATACGGCAGAAAATTCCTGCTCCGCACCGATCATGCATCATTGACCTGGCTTTTAAATTTCAAGAATCCTGAGGGTCAAATAGCCAGGTGGATACTCCAAGAATATGACATCACTATCCGTCATCGTAAGGGATCATCACACGGAAACGCCGACGCCCTGTCTAGAAGACATTGCCAAGAAAGCTGCCGATATTGTTCCAGGGTGGAAACGAAATACGAGCTGCTGACTCCGGTCGCAAGACAAATTACAACATCAACATCGGCTGATCGAGAACCGTGGAGTGATGATGAAGTCAGGAAAGACCAGCTGGAAGACCGCGACATTAAACCCATAATTGATTTAATGGAGTCATCAAACAGAAAACCTACCTGGCAGGACATTTCTATCTGTAGTCCTACAACCAAACAATATTGGGCACTCTGGGATTCACTTCACATTTGAAACGGCGTCTTATACCGGAAATTCGAATCGGATGATGGGAAGACGTTCCGATGGCAACTTATACTTCCAAGATCCCGCATTCCTGATGTCCTTAAAGAGTTACATAGCACCCCTACTGGAGGTCACTTTGGAATAAAGAAGACCTTGCAGAGAGTTCGTGAGCGTTTTTACTGGAATAATGCAAAGGATGACGTGCAAAAGTGGTGCCGATCTTGCGATGCCTGTGCAGGTCGGAAAGGACCGAGGAGACGCAGCCGAGGCAAGCTGCAACGTTACAACGTAGGGGCGCCTTTTGAACGTATCGCCTTTGACATCCTGGGACCTCTGCCACGAACTGCTGATGGCAACAAATACATACTCGTTGTCATTGATTACTTCACCAAGTGGCCTGAAGCTTATCCTATTCCTGATCAAGAGGCTGTCACAGTAACTGAGGTAATGATACAGCACTGGATTTCCAGGTTCGGAGTGCCTCTTCAGTTACATTCCGATCAGGGAAGGAATTTTGCCTCGGCAGTAATCAAAGAACTATGCAAACTACTCGGCATTGACAAAACTCAAACGACGCCATTGCATCCCCAGTCGGACGGCATGGTAGAGAGGTTCAATCGAACCATCCTTAATAACCTCTCATTAGTGGTTTCCAGAAACCAACAGGACTGGGACAAGAAATTACCACTCTTTTTACTGGCTTACCGCAGTGCTGTCCACGAGACTACCGGCTATTCTCCATCACAGATGCTCTTCGGTCGTGACCTTCGTCTGCCTTGTGATCTATTGTTTGGCCGCCCTCCGGATGCTCCTTCATCGTCTGAGGAATATATTCAAGATCTCCAGGCCCGGTTTGAAGTGATGCACAACTTTGCACGAGAGCGAGTCAACTTGACGACGGAGAAGATGAAGACCCGCTACGACACAAGAGCTACTGAACATCAGTTCCACGAAGGAGACAAGGTGTAGTTGTGGAATCCGACTCGACGGAAAGGACTTTGTCCGAAATTACAGTCACCTTGGGATGGCCCGTATACAGTCCTAAAAAGGCTGAATGACGTCGTGGTTCGGATTCGTAAGTCTTCGAACTCTAAACCTAAAGTCGTTCATTACGACAGGTTAGCTCATTACTATGGCCATAGTACGTAATGTAAATAATTGTAAATAGTATCAGACCATGGTCCTTTTTGTTTATAAATGTGTATTTAGTATTTGATTTGTATTTAGTATTTGTTTTATATTTAGTATTTGATAGCATTTTATTTGTTTAAGTTAGTTATTGCATTTATTGTTTATATTGTTTGATATTGTAATGTAATGTGTATGCCTCAGTTGCATTTATGCCACAGTTGTAAGTTTAGCTTCCTGTCCAGGGATTGTACTGCCCGGGACGTGCAGTCCTTGGGAAGGGGGCAGTGTTACGAATTTGGTATTTAAAAAAGCTAATGTTAGTTCAATTATAAATTAAATGGTTTTATTTCTCGCGCAGTGCAGCTCGTGACGAATATTAAAAGAAAGCTAAGCCGGAAAAATTAAAAATACAAGAGCGCGTGCGTTAAATAAATAAATATCTCTTTTTGATTTCGAGAAAGTACTGGAAAATTCTAGAGCGTGATTTTAAAATCTTATAAAAGGAGGAAAACATCTCAGTTTGTAGTAGTTGCTTAGTTTGTTGTTGTTTAGAAAACTGCCGTTGTTGATTATAGCGAATTCGCGGATTAGCGTTCTTTAGCTGTTTTGAATTACGTTCTATTGTACATTTAAGTAGTTAAAAGATAACTACTGTGAGATATTGTGATACTGCATGATAATTTGAGAAAATTTAAGCATTTCTGTTGTGATAATAATAAATTTTTGTTCATTTTTCATCGAACTTGTGCATTCATTTCATAACGAACCCGTATACACACAACAATACCTACCCTCATGCTGACAGTCAGAGTGCGCTTTACCAAAATAAAATTATTCGAGCAGAATAATCAAAACACCTGGTTGCGAATTCCTTACGAATTTATTTATCAACAATTTTTCATAAAGATAATATTGAAAAGTATGTTGATATTTATTACATAACTAGATGTTTTAAGTCAAATATTTTCTCACATTTGTGTTATTTTATTGTAAGGGTTAAGCTAGCTTATGAGCAATAAAATAAGATTAGAAATCTGGCGACAATATATAAGAAATATGAATACGCTTTAACATGAAAAAAGGTTTTCAAAAGTAAACGCAAACTTCATTCTTCTTTATAAAATTCGTTAAACTCTATAACAGACAGGGATTTTTGACATTCAAAAGTGGCTATATGGGGGCGATCAACTACCCCATCATAAGAATAGTCATATTATAACTCGAACGTCAAACCTCTTAGAAGAATAATGAGCTAAAAGCTACCACAGATAAAAAGCGTTGTGGTTGTGTGCAATCTTTGCATGCGTTTTAGTATTAAATAACTAGGTCAAGGCTTTTCAAATGTTAAATTGATTAAAAACATTCTCATTATTTTTTAAAACGGAGTTTTGAAAAACTAAGTCATTCAGGTAATTAGTCCCTACTGAACCCCGGTTTCAGAGCATTCCATTTGACAGAAATAGACTGTGGATACATACAGAGAAATGAAAGGGAAATATATATATATATATACTTCTATTACTCACCTCTAGGCCCAGGTGGGCCTGGGAGACCGTCAAATCCTTGTTCACCTTTTTCTCCGATAAATCCAGGGCGCCCAGGCTCACCTGGTATTCCTGGTAAACCGTCTTCTCCATCCCTACCAGGTTCTCCAGGAGGACCGGGAGGTCCAGGTAGGCCTTTTTCCAGTTGGACCCAATTTGGAGGAGGATCAGGTGCTGCAAAGGTAATCAATATGACAATTTAATAAAGAAAATTTTAAATATTATGTGAGAAATTGCAATTTATGTCGAATGAAAAATAATCGTTTTATTTCTTGCTATAATATTTATTTATCCACTGTCTGGGATATCTAGGATTCCATACATGTAAAACATGTACTCGGAATGACACATTGTTATATATATTTTTTAATCTGGTATGCTTATACAGTTCTCGATTATCTTCACTATTGCTTAGTGTGTGTGTTCTGTGCTTAAAACTGTTCGTTGCAGAGAAAACGGAACCATCTTCAAGATTGTCTATAGCATTAATAGTTTTGTGGTTATTGAATATGGCTATTGATTTACAAAAAAATCAACTGATTTCTTTTCTAAGACTTTTTTTTTTTTTTTTTTTTTTTTTGTGGGTAAGTGTAGCAACTCATTGATTTGACTTCTGAATACCATTTGTAGCTGTTGGCTAAATCTATGCATGAATAAAAGCGCCATAATGGGTGTATAGAGCACAGATAGTTTTAGGGTTAAAGCACAGAGATGATTGCACTAATTTAATCTTTATCGTAATAGAAGACTATCATAGGATAGTAATAGATCTATCATATACACTAGTGTCCAAACATTAAACAACAAATGGAAAAATCAGCATATTCGGCGAGAGAAATAACATGTAGCCGCAAAATTTGTATACATAGCGCACTTGTAAGCCACCCCCCCCCAAAAAAAAACAAATCATTTACATCCTATACACAAAACACGTTTAAATAAACAAAAGGTCTAGGTAGAAACTGCCTGTTTCGTATCACAAGGCGTCTCAAGAGTGCTAAGTGCAAAGATCAGCTTAACCTGACATCTTGAATTAACTCTGAACTGACCATTGGCTTCACAACAATACCTTTTTAGGTGCACTGCGTTTCATTCGACATTGTTTACATAAATGTAATTCATATAAAATATTTTTATAATTAACTTGGAATTCTTTAAGTATACATTTTCTTCCTCCAGGCCTTATTCTGGTGTGAGTTTCAGATTCACTGAACAATTCATTCTTGGTAACATAATACTCATGTCTCTTGGTTTTAAATGGTACAATTAACTTCTCTTCATCATTAATTTTTAAAACTTCAAAACGTTTTTATCGTCTATAATCCAAAGATGTATTGCACTTAGTTTTAGCAGAAAACATTTCAGAAAGTATTTTAAGAGTACTTTTATGAGAAAAATAAAAACAATTATCTTCTCGTTTACTCGCAATTAATGAACTTAAATTTAAAAAAAAAATCTGATGTGTACACCACATGACTTCCTTGTACGAAATATTAAATTATACGCATTTTTTCTTGCATTTCATTTAAACTTATTGGATTGAATTAAATCTACTTCGCCGACAGCGCATAAACCACAATAGAATAAATGCATTCTTTAAAATTCACTCTAGTTTTTGTTTATCATAGCGACACTCTGGCGCTAGATTCACTTAACAGTATTATATTTCGTTCATATTATAACTCATAATGCACAAAATTTATGTTATTTAAAGAATAGAATTATCTAATCGTTGCCACATGTTTTATTCAAATACTATAATAAAGCTAGAATGATGTATACAAGAAATTAAGCAAACAAAACAAAAAAGAAACAGTTTTTCACAGACGATTGAGTATTTCTCATTCAATTAATTCAGTTCTCATTTCGCGAGAAGGCAAAAATACATAAAAATTCAAAATATCTATATTAAAAATTACAAAGTATATTTTAAACACTTATTTCCTCGAAAAAATTCCAGAAAGGTTTAAGCATGATTTAATTGGCAATAATAAATGAAGAGGTTATCTTTGTTGTTGCGAAGCTAAGTTTCTCTAGATTGGCAACAAATCCACTAGTCTGCTGTTTCAAATGTAAACAATCAATGGCCGCCGTCATATAAAAGGCTTAGCGGCACTTAAACAACTTTAAAATTGTTAATAATTCTAAAAATATTGCACACAGATTTACTAAAGGCATAAAAACCTTAACCGGAAGATAAAAATAACATAATTCAATCATTTTTAAAGCAAAAAATATACAATTTAAAAACATATAAGAGTAAAGAAACTGAGATCATTGAGCCGGGTAACAGAGTGGATATACATATAAAAATATTTATATACGTTGGGTGCGGCCGATTGCAACCAAAATACGAGGTGCACATCTACATGTTATAGCAGTCCTATATACAAAATTTCAATGTTCTGAGGCTATTCGCGTTTGAGTTATGAGAGATACGTACGTACGCACGTACGTACATACGTTAGTACAGACGCCACGAAAAATTCTCTTCAGAATTCATTTTAAAGCAGTTTTATAATTTTTTTGGAGGAAAAGAGACTGTTATTCTGTCCTTACGTACAGATATCACGCGAAAACATCGTTAAATTGCATTCGATAGCGATCAAAATGGATATTTTCGTTGAAATAAGCTGCCTGAAACTTTTCGCGATTGAATACTTTCTTTTTACTTCGTACAAGGAAGTAAAAAGGATCACTATTCAAGGCAGCAGCCATTCAATATAAATTTAGGGTTTCGGGAAAAAAATTAAGAAAACAATTGCATAAGACTGCACCAACAAACCACGTATAAAACTGACAAACAGCAGCGTTCTAGAGTATAATAAATGGATGCCACGTGACTGACAAACAGCCGTGTTCCAGAGCATAACAAATAAATGCCACGTGACCTCAATCACTGCAGAGCAAAGGATTTGAATTTTTGATTCCTTCTTTGTTTGTCTTCTCGGCTTCTCGTTTTGCCCTACAAGCAGAGCATATTTGTGTTTGTCGACGTAAGTAGTAACCCCCCGTACTCGGTAGGCGGAAGTGACGTCACAGAAAAGGGGCGTGTTCCCACCCTCTTGGAACACGTGACAATCGGAAGTGACGTAGATGGACGGAATGACATGATCAAACTTTCGTTTTTATTCTGTGGCAACGATTTTATGTTTTCAAAGTTTTTATTTTTGTGGCAACGAGTTCTTAAACCACGTGATTGAAATATAATCTCTTTTAGTTTATTACTTTTAATTATTTGACACGTGATTAATATTAGTTTGATATTTGATTAATATTAATACTATTTTGTACATCATTAATTTTACTTTTTACTCTTTTTAATAAGTATCTTAATTATTTAGTACGTCATTATTTTAAATATTACCTTTAATTAATTTTTATTGAATTTAATATTATTTTTCCTGAGTTTTTAAAAATAACTAAACGAGTGGGATTTCAACCCGCTGTCTCTTGCATGGCAGAAAAGAGCGTTACCTCAAGGCTATGCTTTTATCTCTTGAAATCTGTTATTTGTCACCTTTTACTGCAGCTTTGTGCATTTCACATTGTGTACCATGATGTCACGAGGGTGAAAGTCTGCGTATGCGCCAACCTGCCGTAAAAACGGGATCACGCATTTGTTTTTTCACGACGGTGAACGAATACAATCTTGATGACCAATCAGAATCTTGCTAATAATATCCTTCTGTAACCAATGAGCATGTTTTATGTGTCTTGAACGGACTAGGATTTCTTTTGGCTACTAAATCATTACATTATACATTGCAGTTTTAAATGGAAGATTTTCCCACATTTTAAATTTCTCTTTTTTATTTTATTGGGATATTTTTAATTATCTTCATTTTTCTTTTCAATCTAAAGTTAATTTATTAGTTTTTCATTCAATTTTTTTTCCCTTTCCCAAACATAAATTTTATTTTGAACTTTCCCAAATTGACGTTTATTTCCACAAAGGTGAATTTAAATTTTCTTTTTACTTTTTTTTTTTTTTTTATTTTGCAAAAGTTTTTTTTTTCTTTTTCCTTTTCGTATTTTTCCTTTAATTTTTTTATGTTTAACTTTCTTTTTAGGTTTTACAAAAGTAATATTTTATTTTTACGAATTTATTTTTTCCCTTTCACATTTTTATTTCGCAAAATTTTTTTTTTCTTCAAATTTATTCCTTTTCGTATTTTTACTTTATTTTTTATCTACATTTAACTTTTTTTACTTTAAAAAGTTTTTTTTTTGTTTAAGTTAATTTTTTTACAAAAGTAATATTTATTTTTACAAATTTAATTTTTCCTGTTCGCTTTTTATTTTAAAAGAAGGTGTTACTACATTTTTAACTTTATTTTATTTTACAAAAATAATACTTATTTTCATAAATTTAATTTTTTTCAGTTTTTTGTTTGCACAAATGCAGTTTTTGTTTTTCCCTAATGTATTTTAAATCCAAACGTAAGTTTTATTTTTTTTTCCTTTAAAATTTTTGTCTTGTTACATTTTTATTTTACTCTTAACTTTTCTCCTTTGTGTTAAATACAGCATGATGTTACATTTCCATTTCTCCAAAAGTAAACTTACCTACATTTCTCTGTCTTTGAAATTTTAAGCTGGAATTTACATGCATATAACTTCACTAGATAATATTTTCTGCCACTTTAAACCAATATACACAACAATCATTCTACACTCATGTCCATAAATTAAGGATAATGCAAAATCAGGCAAAGGAAAGTTAGAAGCAAAACAAATTTGACTTATTTGTAAAGCTTATTTATTAAACAAAAGGTAAAGAGCCAAAAAAAGATGCTATATGTTTGATACTATTAAAAAATTAGCGATTTTTTTCTCCCTGGAGCAAATTGTAAAAAAAAACCTATTTACAAAAAACCAATATTACATGGTTTGTATGATTGTTAATACATTGTATGTCTCCCAGACGATGCAATACAGTCCGTACAACGCCTAGGCATGCTGAGTATCAAATTATCGATCTGATCTTGGGGGATACTACACCCCTCAAAAAGCAATGCTCTCCGAAGTTCCGGTAGACATGTAGGAGAAGGTTAACGGGCTGGAACTCGTCGGCCAAGCATGTTCGACACGTGCTCTACTGGATTCAAGTCCGGTGAGAATGATGGCCAGTCCATACGGGTGATATCCTCCGATTGAAGGCATTCGCTTTCGATGTTTGCACGGTGAGGACTGGCGTTGTCATCCATAAACATAAATTGTGCGCCCATGGCGCCCCGAAACAAACGTACATGTTGTTCCAGAATGACGTCCCGATAAATTTGGCTTGTCATGGTTTCAGTTTGAACATGCAGTTCAGTTCTGGAACCCAGAATAATTTCACCCCAAACGAGCACTCCTGCACCACCGTAACGGTGTCGTACAATGATGTTTTCTTATTGGTAACGGGTACCTGGAGCTCTCCATATGAAAGTCTGGCGAGAATCAGACTGCAAGCTAAACCTGGATTCGTCGGAAAACATCACAGAAGCCCACTGTTGCGGGGTCCAAAATGCATGGTCTCTACTCCAGGCTAACCGCAGGCGACAGTGAGTTGCAGTAAGTGGAAAGCATCTGGCAGGTCTACGAGCATATAGACCAATCTGCCCTAAGCGTCTGTACACGGTCTGCCTTGAAATTATCGTACCAGTGGCTGAAGAGAGCTGACGAGACAGGTCTGAGGCTGTGCTCCGCCTGTTTCTTTTGGCAGTAACTGCCAAATACCGGTCCTCATTCGGTGTTGTAACTCTGGGCAACCTGTGCTGTAACGTCTACTCACATTACCATCATCTTGGAATCGTTGCCAAAGCCTGGAGATGACACTCTGGGCACTTCCAAGTTCGTCTGATACTTCCAGTTGGGTTCGCCCACATTCCAGACGGCCGATAATTCTACCACGTAAAAAATCATTCAAATGCGTCCTTTTTGTCATAACTATTCGGTTATTGCACTGAAATGCTTATAAAGCGCCTGCGAACAATTTTACTTCTTTGCCTGTATTCCTTATATATCACTCTCTTACACTCTCGTCATTGTGACGTACCATCGGCGTCATCTGGTTACTTCCTGAAATTTGCATATGATTCTTGAAGATGTGTGTAGTGATTTCACAAGTGATATATTTATTTTAGAGTTCGATTTCCGCGTGACTCCGAATTATTCTTAATTTATGGACATGAGTGTATATAGTTTCACTGGAATACTACATTTCTTACTTTTTTACTACTAAGTTGGAGGTACTGACAACTTCTCCTTCTAATGTACTGTACTAACTATTAATGACTGTATTAATGTTTTGGTCAACTATACAAAACTTCGCTGATTCTCTTTTATACGTCTTACCTTTATTCAAAGGATTCACCAAACTATGTCTGACAAATGTAATTTTTACACTTTACATTTACACATTTACCCTTATATTTATAAAATATATTCATGCTTTATTTATGATTCCTTTTCTCCAAAATAAATACGGACTTACACATGTTTCTTTAATGTAAGACCTACTGACTTTAAAGAAATCTTTTAAGGAAAAATAAATTTTCATGGTATGAAGCCAACTCAAGCCAATGCATGGAACATTTCTACCCAGTTAAGTTTAGTTTCGTACCAATAGTATTTCATTTCTTTTTAAATTACTCTATAGACATTTATACGTATACAACATTTATACACATTTATACAAACAAATTTTGCTCACTCTTTGAAATATTTTACAAAAAAATCTGGTATTTTCTTGCACAAATCCTACTTAAATCACCAAACATACACTGAACCTTGTTTTTTTATCATGTAAAAACGTCACTTGGATTCTTAATATGATTCCACCATTTACCGCAGAACTTTACAAACACTACTCTATTTGAACTTATCACAGCCTTAATCTCTTAACAAGGTACAGAAGATTGAATTTTTTTATCTACAGAGAAGAATATCCACATTGTAATGTATTATTTTAAATTTGAATTATAGTTACATTTTGTGTAGGAGGACTTAAAGTCTATAATACACATGTTTTTAATATTCAGGCATGGAAATGAAACTGTATCGCCTTTTTCCCAACTTGGAATATAAACATTTTTTAAATTAAAATATTTTTAAAGTATTCATTGTAACTTAACTGAAAGATACCCATATATTACATTGTCAATAATTTATTTAGCAAGCTTACAGCCTTTTCAGAACAAAAGTTAATTTATCATACCTGACAAATAACTCTTACATAGTTATGATACATTACAAGAAATATTGAGTAGACTTCCAAATAATGATCCAACATAGTAATTAACTTAAAAGACCTAAGAGTCATTTTAAGATAGAAATTTCAAAATGACATTGCTTAGTAATAAACTGTTACAGGTTTTTGACATTATCTTCTCAAAGATAGTAAATAAAATGACACACAAAAAATTATACTTAATAGGTCATAATGACAGAAACGCCATATAATGATCTACTATAGTCATCAACTTTAAAAATTTTTACGCATTTTAATATGATTTATCATAAGAAAGACCACACTTTTCAGAAAAGCATTATTTTAATTAAACATTTGAAGCATACAATCCTGCTCACATATTTTTATTTATCATGAGCATGACACATAATAAATAAAATACATTTCACAGAGTACGAAAAGCATTTCTGTTTTTACCGACTGTACTCTTAAGAAAAGATGCAGTATGGAATGCTTAGAACACTCTGTGCCACAGTTTCTCATTTCCCCACGCATTGATCAAAATATACATGTACTTTAAAATCAGTTAAACAAATCCAAATGCAAGTATTCAAAAAGGAATACTTCACAAATTAGACAAAAGATAGGTACACAATGAACTTAAGTGGATAAATACAGAAAAGCATGTAAGGACCAAGAAACAAAAATGTATTCGTGGAGAACTTTTTTACGATAAACGTGCGCTATTTTTGCACGTGGGTTGCATTTTTTGTTTTAGATTAAGCAAGCATTCAAGATAATTCCTGCATAACTAGGGATTTTATTCACACTTGTTAGTAATGTAATTTATTACAACAGTGGCAGACATATAGGAGAAATATGCCATATCCATGAGGAAAAAAAATCCCAAGCCATACTGTAACAGGGAAATATAACAATGGAATAAGAAAAGGCCCTATTTCCAACAAAATAATATCTGAGTATGCAAAACATGAACAAGAAATGAATATTTTTCTGAAAATGTTCCGGATGTGATAAGTCAGGAATAAGAACCTTCACTAGTTTCATGAACAGAGCATGAAAATAATGATAAATTTTTAATTTTATTTTGTCTGTAATACATTTACTTATACTAAAATCTTCCATTTGGTTGACTGTACTTTACATTTAGACGCAAATTGATAAATCGTAGTGATTTTGTGTTTTAAAGCTTCAGATTCAGAAATATTACAACTTCGGAAATATTACAACTACAAGAGAATATGCATAAAAAAAGCAATAAGATTAAACCTACAAGAGAATATACTGTAAGCAAGGGAACGTGATAAAGGACATTTTTTTCGTTGTTTTCCATGAATTCATAGATCCGGTGCAATGTTTTAATGCACTTTATATGAACTATGAGTTTTTTTCAAATTTATTACGATCACTGTTTTCCATTTACGTAGACGTTAAGAAAACATTTCATGTTAATTTACCGTTTTTCCTGAGATTTATCAATGCATTTACTTAATTTTTGCATTTTGTTTACAATTATACTACCGAAAGAACATAAGAAAATATTTTTCTTGAAAATGTCCATATTTTTTCCCAAACGTTATTTCTTTCATAGCTTAGAAACTTATTAAACACATAGTTATCTTATATTGCTCTGATAGCCGTTGGTCTTGCCAATGTCTGAGGGAAGTCACGAAGCCAAAGAATTTAAGTAATATTTTACCAGTACGGAGAACGTTTTTGATGAAAATTGACCGAATTCAGTAGTTCATTATTAACCTAGGAGCCTTTAACTATTTTTTCATTCGAAAAAAAAAACACACTCAGAAATTATCATCAAGATTTTTCATACAGATATATTGTACTACTTTCATGCCATTCCATTTCCAATGAAATTTGATTCACTGTCAAATAGTTAAATGTTTGTCATTTTTTCGCATACGAATGCATTTCGTGTCTCACATACGCACATTACATATGATTTAACAAAATTACAAGCATGTTAGAAGTTAAATGAATATTTCCTGAAATACTGTACATTTCATTCCGGAAAGTTTACATGAGTACCTTCATTTCGAAACCCCTAATGTTTCTTTTCCTTTATTCAAAGTAAATTTTGAATATAGAATTTTCAGTTTTGACGGAAGTTATTTCTGGGTGGCTGTGATGTGTTCGTGTTTTCATAAACCGTTTTTGTGAAGTACCTTATTGGTAACCTTTAGAACACTTTGAATATTACCATTTTTTACATTACTGCCACTGGAAATCATTGAATTTTCGAATACTTTCCTATTTATCGTTTCCAATGCGTCGTAGTCTTGGGAACAAATTTTTACTAAATAGTTATATTATTTGATTTAATAATTTTCTTACACGTTTGGAAGATTTAACTTCAACAAAACTATCATGCTAAACCAGAAGTTAAGAAAAGAAATTGAATTTTTATCTTAGTATTCTATGGGGATAGATTAATTTTCTCTGACATTGACATATTCGTATGTAGATAATAGAGACTTCTAACCCAGCTCATATAGACTTGGAATATTTTCTCTAAGTCACCACGATCACTGACTTGCATTTTCATTGATTTTTTCTCGTGAAGTCTATTTCTTTCTTAAAAGTTGATATACTAATATCATTAGAAACATGTCTAAGAAAATACCTCATCTTCATAAGAAACATCAGCGCTTTGATTAAATTAATAATAAAACAAGAATCATTGTTTTGTAAATACATTTCTCTTTGACTCAAAAATTTCTTCTTTATCATATTCGAAATGAAAAATTAACTGTACATAACTAATATATTGTATTGATGAACTATAGTTATATTTTACCTTACTGCATTACATTTCAAGTGAATGTGTTTATTGCATCTTTTAATAAAATCTTAAAGGCTTAAATGTTTCATTACAAAATTTGTACTTTCTAACTTCATTCTACTGAAACGAAAACATTCATAAGTTATTGCGAAGAAATATTTTTACATGTTATACTTTTTAATTCATTTTCATACCACAGTATTATCTTTGAAATTTTTTTCCTAGTCCATTGCTAATATATTTCTAATTTTCGCTCTTTCAATACATTTCATACGTGACAAAAAAAAAAAACTCAGTTTAGAAACTTTTTTACTTAACACCTTGTATTGCATTTCTGAACCGGGCCATGCTTTCAGTTTTATTACTTATCATGAGAATATTTTTAAAAAGGCATATATTTTCCTTCTGTTAGCACAATTTTAACCAGCATTTTACTATTACAGAGACTTCTTTAGTTAAATTTCAAGGGTTAAATTGAACATTTCATTACTAATTTTGAAGATTCTGGATATATCCTATTTAAAAGTTCATAACCGATTAGCAAAATAATTTATATATGTACGTCGTTGTGCTCTTGGTTAACTTTTAAATCATTCTTCAACTATAACACTTGATTTCTAGGGAAGTATCGAAATAATTATTTACTTTCCGCGTTTTCCAAAGAATTTCGTAGACACATATGTTCAGTATAGAATATTTTCCTAACTTAAAAGTATTATTACCAATATAGAAAAATATGCAAAATTTTCGTAAAAATTTATATATTTGTTTTCTACAAACATGTACACGAATACCCACGTTTAATTACTTAATGTGTATTTTCCTATATCAGAACTAAAATTTCGAACGAAAATTTTTAAGTAATGTCAAGTTCGTTAAAATTTGATCTTCGCTCTTACGTAGAATTTACAATTCTACTTAGCTTTTAAAAGAGCAAAGATCAGGTTCCCACTTAAAATTTTAAGAGACTGCTGGCATGTTTCCTGCGCTGAAACCACTTTTTATGAAAAACTGCTTTATAACTAATTTTGTAAAATTACCGTCCAGATTTTGCAAAGTACTTGATCTTCATTATATCTCTTTTTATTAAATTTACATTTTCTATGGTATATAATTCCAAAAATAAGTTTCGAATAGGATGAATATTTGCACATTCTACTGAATTGTCTTGATCTGAAGAATTTTTACTTCCAGATTTTTACCTTATGTCTGCATAACCTGCATTATTCCATTCGTCTTACTATTACTGACAGAAAAAAATTACATTTAAGTGAGAGATTTGGAATACTAAAGTTCATATGAATGTTGAATAAAGAGAACAAATCCGGCATTCTGTCATAATTGACTAAGTCACTGAATAATAAAATTTTAAGAAAACATCAGCTTCATTCACGTGAATAAAATAAATACATTTTCGAAAAACGTCCAAGAAATCTATCCCAAGTGTCAAAATAAAAGGTCTACAAATATATTTTTAAGTATTTAAATAACTCATAAGCTGAAGATAAACCAAGAGAAAAAGTATCGAGAACTCATTGGCATATACCAATAGCAAAGATAAAATAAATTCCAATAGCAAAGAGAAAACAGTTTCAAAATGTCTAAATGACTACCTAGAGCACACACTCAAAACGTTTGCGAAAAGACAATGACATCACGAAGGCATAAATTTTATGGAATATGACATTACTTAAAAATTTTCGTTCGAAATTTTAGTTCTGATATAGGAAAATACACATTAAGTAATTAAATGAGGGTATTCGTGTACATGTTTGTAAAAAAACAAATATATAAATTTTTAGGACAATTTTGCATATTTTTCTATTTTGGTAATAATACTTTTAAGTTAGGAAAATATTCTATACTGAACATATGTGCCTACGAAATTCTTTGGAAAAAGCGGAAAGTAAATAATAATTTCGATACTTCGCTAGAAATCAAGTGTTATAGTTGAAAAACGATTTAAAAATTAACCAAGAGCACAACGACGTACATATATAAATTATTTTGCTAATCGGTTATGAACTTTTAAATAGGATATATCCAGAATCTTCAAAATTAGTAATGAAACGTTCAATTTAACCCTTGAAATTTAACTAAAGAAGTCTCTGTAATAGTAAAATGCTGGTTAAAATTGTGCTAACAGAAGGAAAATATATGCCTTTTTAAAAATATTCTCATGATAAGTAATAAAACTGAAAGCATGGCCCGGTTCAGAAATGCAATACAAGGTGTTAAGTAAAAAAGTTTCTAAACTGAGTTTTTTTTTTTTTTGTCACGTATGAAATGTATTGAAAGAGCGAAAATTAGAAATATATTAGCAGTGGACTAAAAAAAAAAATTTCAAAGATAATACTGTGGTATGAAAATGAATTAAAAAGTATAACATGTAAACATTTTTCTTCGCAATAACTTATGAATGTTTTCGTTTCAGTAGAATGAAGTTAGAAAGTACAAATTTTGTAATGAAACATTTAAGCCTTTTAAGATTTTATTAAAAGATGCAATAAACACATTCACTTGAAATGTAATGCAGTAAGGTAAAATATAACTATAGTTCATCAATACAATATATTAGTTATGTACAGTTAATTTTTCATTTCGAATATGATAAAGAAGAAATTTTTGAGTCAAAGAGAAATGTATTTACAAAACAATGATTCTTGTTTTATTATTAATTTAATCAAAGCGCTGATGTTTCTTATGAAGATGAGGTATTTTCTTAGACATGTTTCTAATGATATTAGTATATCAACTTTTAAGAAAGAAATAGACTTCACGAGAAAAAATCAATGAAAATGCAAGTCAGTGATCGTGGTGACTTAGAGAAAATATTCCAAGTCTATATGAGCTGGGTTAGAAGTCTCTATTATCTACATACGAATATGTCAATGTCAGAGAAAATTAATCTATCCCCATAGATTACTAAGATAAAAATTCAATTTCTTTTCTTAACTTCTGGTTTAGCATGATAGTTTTGTTGAAGTTAAATCTTCCAAACGTGTAAGAAAATTATTAAATCAAATAATATAACTATTTAGTAAAAATTTGTTCCCAAGACTACGACGCATTGTAAACGATAAATAGGAAAGTATTCGAAAATTCAATGATTTCCAGTGGCAGTAATGTAAAAAATGGTAATATTCAAAGTGTTCTAAAGGTTACCAATAAGGTACTTCACAAAAACGGTTTATGAAAACACGAACACATCACAGCCACCCAGAAATAACTTCCGTCAAAACTGAAAATTCTATATTCAAAATTTACTTTGAATACAGGAAAAGAAACATTAGGGGTTTCGAAATGAAGGTACTCATGTAAACTTTCCGGAATGAAATGTACAGTATTTCAGGAAATATTCATTTAACTTCTAACTTGCTTGTAATTTTGTTAAATCATATGTAATGTGCGTATGTGAGACACGAAATGCATTCGTATGCGAAAAAATGACAAACATTTAACTATTTGACAGTGAATCAAATTTCATTGAAAATGGAATGGCATGAAAGTAGTACAATATATCTGTATGGAAAATCTTGATGATAATTTCTGAGTGTGTTTTTTTTTTTTTTTTTTTTTTCGAATAAAAAAATAGTTAAAGGCTCCTAGGTTAATAATGAACTACTGAATTCGGTCAATTTTCATCAAAAACGTTCTCCGTACTGGTAAAATATTACTTAAATTCTTTGGCTTCGTGACTTCCCTCAGACATTGGCAAGACCAACGGCTATCAGGGCAATACAAGATAACTATGTGTTTAATAAGTTACTTCAAAGCTATGAAAGAAATAACGTTTGGGAAAAAATATGGACATTTTCAAGAAAAATATTTTCTTATGTTCTTTCGGTAGTATAATTGTAAACAAAATACAAAAATTAAGTAAATGCATTGATAAATCTCAGGAAAAATGGTAAATTAACATGAAATGTTTTCTTAACGTCTACGTAAATGGAAAACAGTGATCGTAATAAATTTGAAAAAACTCATAGTTCATATACAGTGTATTAAAACTTTGCACCACATCTATGAATTCATGGAAAACAACGAAAAAAAGTGTCCTTTATCACGTTCATTTGCTTACAGTATATTCTCTTGTAGGTTTAATCTTATTGCTTTTGAGTTGTAATATTTCCGAAGTTGTAATATTTCTGAATCTGAAGCTTTAAAACACAAAATCACTACGATTTATCAACTTGCGTCTAAATGTAAAGTACAGTCAACCAAATGGAAGATTTTAGTATAAGTAAATGTATTACAGACAAAATAAAATTAAAAATTTATCATTATTTTCATGCTCTGTTCATGAAACTAGTGAAGGTTCTTATTCCTGACTTATCACATCCGGAACATTTTCAGAAAAATATTCATTTCTTGTTCATGTTTTGCATACTCAGATATTATTTTGTTGGAAATAGGGCCTTTTCTTATTCCATTGTTATATTTCCCTGTTACAGTATGGCTTGGGATTTTTTTTCCTCATGGATATGGCATATTTCTCCTATATGTCTGCCACTGTTGTAATAAATTACATTACTAACAAGTGTGAATAAAATCCCTAGTTATGCAGGAATTATCTTGAATGCTTGCTTAATCTAAAACAAAAAATGCAACCCACGTGCAAAAATAGCGCACGTTTATCGTAAAAAAGTTCTCCACGAATACATTTTTGTTTCTTGGTCCTTACATGCTTTTCTGTATTTATCCACTTAAGTTCATTGTGTACCTATCTTTTGTCTAATTTGTGAAGTATTCCTTTTTGAATACTTGCATTTGGATTTGTTTAACTGATTTTAAAGTACATGTATATTTTGATCAATGCGTGGGGAAATGAGAAACTGTGGCACAGAGTGTTCTAAGCATTCCATACTGCATCTTTTCTTAAGAGTACAGTCGGTAAAAACAGAAATGCTTTTCGTACTCTGTGAAATGTATTTTATTTATTATGTGTCATGCTCATGATAAATAAAAATATGTGAGCAGGATTGTATGTATGGAAATTTCCGGTTATGTTTTTACCACCAATCCTCAAATTCCATATCACAGATTATGTTCTTACTGCATTAATATAAATATTAACAAGACATAGTGCACAATAAAAATTAAACTTTATTTAGGAAAATCGCGCATACTCCCCGACAGCCTGCCTGTTTCGCTCTGCTCGCTACTCGTAAGAAACTTCTCCTCTAGGGTTGCCACACTTATCGGAGGGCGCAAGGCGCGCTCCTTATCGCCATCACCACAGAGTTTCCCCCCAGTTCCTTTAATGGCTATTCAAAGGAACGACACAGGTTATGAAATTATCTCAGAGTATCCGTGCTGTGGGGTATTTTTTTATGATTACAAAATTAGAATATAAAATTAGAAAAGATCAAAATGCAATTCAATATATAACAAGGTATTGACACATAATAAACATGAAATAACAAGAAATATGTTAAGATATGAATTTTAAAAAAGTGTTTTAAATTGTTATGTAAGAAGCAAGTTTCTTAGGGAAGTGAACATATCTTCCCGATCTGGTGACAGTTTGTGTCTTAGAGAGTTCGTTTGCAGATTTATTCTGCTGAACTGTCTTTAAGTCTTTATTTGTTTTCAGTTCAGGCAAATTAGAGTCCGAAAGCAAATAGGCTGGTTTCACACGGTCTATAGACACAGTAGATTTCAGACCGTTAATATCAATTGTGAAAGTTTTGTCCGTTCTAGAAAGAACTTTATGCGGACCTGTATATGGTTGGCACAGAGGTGGCTTTACTCGATCGACACGTAAGTATACATGCGTACACGACTTTAAGGTAGCACTTACGTAACATTTTTCTTGGCAATGTGCAGATGTTGCTATTGGATTCAATTGTTGCATTCTATGCCTAAGATTCGTGATAAATTGTGTGTCATACGGAGATATCTTAGATGACGTTATCATATCACTAGGCAGCTTGAGAGTTGTGCCGTACACCAGTTCAGCACAAGATGACTGTAGATCTTCCTTTACGGCTGTCCGAATACCAAGCATAACAACTGGTAGTGTTTCAGTCCAGTTATTGGTCTCGTGAGCCTTGAGAGAAGATTTTAAATGTCGATGAAATCGTTCAACAATGCCGTTTGACATTGGATGATAGGCTGTTGTTGTGATTCTGTTCGTACCCAAAATGCGCGTGAATTCTGCAAAAAGTGCGGATCTCATTTGAGAACCTTGGTCTGTTGTTATGATCGATGGGCAGCCAAAACGAGATATCCAACAGTTGAAGATGGCTCTGCAAATGGTTTCCGTTTTCATATCCGGGATGGGAATGGCTTCAGGCCATCTGGAGAATCTATCTATTAGAGTCAAAAGGTACACATTGCCTTCTGATGGAGGTAACGGTCCGACGATATCCATATGGATTTCTGAAAAACGTGCATCAGGAAGAGAGAATGTGCCCAGTGGTGCTTTAGTATGCCTAGTAATTTTCGATTTTTGGCAAGATTCACAGGATTTCACCCAATTTTTGATATGACGTTTCATATCGGGCCATACATAACGAGAACAAATAAGCTTCGTAGTAGCTGCAATTCCTGGATGTGACAGATTATGCAGATGATTAAAGATGAGTCTGCGAAAGGAATTCGGAACAAATGGACGAGGAATGTCTGTTGATATGTCACAAAGAATATTACCATCAGAATATTGGCACGGTTTAAATTCCAGTTTCAAAGATGATGTGTTGTTTTTGAGAAGGTCTTGTACCTCCGGATCATGCCGTTGAGCTTCCGAAAATTTTTTAAAATCCAAAAATGGAGATTTTGTTATGGAATCAATTTCGATTCTTGAAAGAGCGTCAGCAACGACGTTTTTTGAACCTTGCACATGCCTAATATCAGTAGAGTACTGAGAAATAAAATCTAAATGGCGCAATTGTCGAGGTGAACATTTATGAGGGTTCTGTTTAAAAGCGTATATTAACGGTTTTTGATCCGTATAAATTATAAAATTTCTGCCCTCTAACATGTGTCGGAATTTCTTAATTGCAGAATAAATAGAAAATAATTCCCTATCGTACGCGGACCATTTCTGTTGACTTTTACTGAGTTTCATAGAGAAAAATGCTATAGGTTCCCATGTTTGTTGAGACAACTGCATAAGTGTGCCGCCGATTGCGACGTCTGAGGCATCTACCCAGATGCTTAGCTGGGCTCCGGGAATAGGGTGTCTCAAAAGGGTAGCCTGAGCAATGGCATTTTTGGCAGCAATAAAGGCTTGTTCAGCATTCTCGTTCCAATTTAATTGTGGGGATGAATCCTGAACACGAGAACGAGATTTCTTTTTATTCATATAGCCTTCTAACAATTTTATTAAAGGAGAAAGAATATGTGCTGCTTTAGGTATGAAACATCTATAAAAGTTAAACATGCCTAAAAATCGGCGAAGCTGAGTGAGAGTGGTAGGTTGAGGAAAATCTAAAATACATTTGACTTTGTCAGGAAGAGGTTCAGTTCCGTTTTCACTAAGGTGAAAACCTAAGAAATCAATAGACGTTTGACCAAAGGTGCATTTTGAAACATTTATGCAAAGTCCATATTCCTGAAGTTTGGAAAATAAAGCTTTCAAATGCCTGCAATGTTCCTCAGAATCTTTAGAGGCTATGAGCAAGTCATCGACAAAAGCGTAAACGCCTTCTAAACCCCGCGTGACTTCATCTATAAAACGTTGAAAAGTCGCAGATGCATTGCATAAGCCGAATTGCATACGGGTACTTTCGAATAAACCAAATGGTGTGCATATGGCGGTTTTGTGGATGTCGGCTGGGTTAATTGGTATTTGATGGTATGCCTTAATCAGGTCGACATGACTAAAAATTTTAGTACCGTGCAATGCAGCAGTAAAATCGGCTAAACATGGAATAGGGTATTTGTCTTTTATTGTTTGAGCGTTCAATGCTCGATAATCTCCTACAGGTCTCCATTCCAGACTTCCCTTTTTTGGAACCATGTGAAGTGGGGATGCATAATTGCTGCTCGAAGGTCTCAAATGCCCCAATTGCATCATAGTTTGAAATTCTTGTTTTGCTATTTTTAAGCGACGAGGTTTTGCAACCACAGGTGGACCTTTAGTTATGATATAATGAACGGTGTTATGTTTAACAGGTTGGTTAGGATCTGGTAATCTAGTAACTGAAGGAAATTCTTTTAAAATTTTGTGATATGGTGTATCACTAAATACAGTTTTTACTGAATAAATGCTTGCATTTTTCACGCAACCGACGGTTTTAAAATGCGTTTTTAAATCTTTGAGACATTTGTTTCTGAGATCAGGCACCAATTCAAAGAAATGGAGAAAATCTGCTCCAAGAATGGGTGTACTAACATTTGCTATAAGAAAAGTCCATGTAAACTGTCGTCTTAATTTGAAATCCAAAGAAAGTGTTTTTTGACCATAAACATGAATAGTAGAAGAATTAGCAGCGAAAAGTGTTTGTTGGGACGAATTCCGTTTTTGAGAATTATTTGCTGGAAGTAAGGACACGTCAGAGCCGGTATCGACCAAGAATGAAAGGTTTGTTCTACGGTCACGAACGAACAGGCGACGTGAAACTTGAGGCAAAGAATAAGTCGCCTCTATTCTTTGCTGGTTTCGTTTCCCTGCCATGAACAAGGTTTTGTACATTTGTCATCTCTACACTTTTTCCCAAAACGTCTATGATACCAGCAAACAGAATAATCTCTCCTTTTGGAATTGCTTCTTTCCTTATTGCGATCTCCGCGATTTGGCGAGCGACCACGAGAAAGAGAAATGCGATCAATACGTTTGTTTAATTTTTCTATTTCTTTAAATAATTTATCCTCAAGAGACTGATCGACTGTGCGAGAAACGGCACAAGTCCCTGGGGTTGGATTTACTTCTAAAATTCTGTCGGCAATTTCTGCAGCTTTATCTACAGTTAAATTGGAAACCGCTGCCAAAATAGACTGAACAGTCGAAGGCAAACGTTGAAGGAATAATTCTAACATTAAGTTATCAGGAACATTTAAAGATTCTGCTCGACGTTTCATATTTCTAAGCAAATCGGAAGGTTTTCGAGAACCTAATTCTTCTCCAGATAATAATTGGCGAATTTCTTGCTGAGAAGATTCTCCTGAACGATTTATTAACTCAGTTTTAAGCTTTGCATATGGATCAATAGGGTCTGGTTTCATAAGTAAATCCCGTACTAGTGATGCGATATCTGGAGGAAGATGAGAAACTACATAATTATATTTAGTAATGGATTCTGTGATAGGTTTGGGGGTGGCAAGAGCAAAAGTACTTTCACACATAATAAACCATAAAGATGGGTCTGATCGGTTATAAACCGGAATTTGGACGGCATGAACATCAGACATTGTGCAAGGTTTTTAAGCCAAAATAAAAGCAAAAATTTAACTAAAGAAAATTAAATTAAATGATAAGTAGAAAACAGAATTATAAAATGATCTATAATTAGTACTCATCTGTGATCCGGAGGATAAAATCGATGTAATCCATTACTTCTGGTTTGGAGATCTTGAGTGATGGCTTGTAGTCAAAACCGAAAGTGCTTGAGAACTGTTCATACGATTTAACACAGTCCGGGTTACCATTATGGTAACTTCCTGTTATGTTTTTACCACCAATCCTCAAATTCCATATCACAGATTATGTTCTTACTGCATTAATATAAATATTAACAAGACATAGTGCACAATAAAAATTAAACTTTATTTAGGAACATCGCGCATACTCCCCGACAGCCTGCCTGTTTCGCTCTGCTCGCTACTCGTAAGAAACTTCTCCTCTAGGGTTGCCACACTTATCGGAAGGCGCAAGGCGCGCTCCTTATCGCCATCACCACATATGCTTCAAATGTTTAATTAAAATAATGCTTTTCTGAAAAGTGTGGTCTTTCTTATGATAAATCATATTAAAATGCGTAAAAATTTTTAAAGTTAATGACTATAGTAGACCATTATATGGCGTTTCTGTCATTATGACCTATTAAGTATAATTTTTTGTGTGTCATTTAATTTACTATCTTTGAGAAGATAATGTCAAAAACCTGTAACAGTTTATTACTAAGCAATGTCATTTTGAAATTTCTATCTTAAAATGACTGTCTTAGGTCTTTTAAGTTAATTACTATGTTGGATCATTATTTGGAAGTCTACTCAATATTTCTTGTAATGTATCATAACTATGTAGGAGTTATTTGTCAGGTATGATAAATTAACTTTTGTTCTGAAAAGGCTGTAAGCTTGCTAAATAAATTATTGACAATGTAATATATGGTTATCTTTCAGTTAAATTACAATGAATACTTTAAAAATATTCCAAGTTAGCAAATTTTTATATTCCAAGTTGAGAAAAAGGCGATACAGTTTCATTTCCATGCCTGAATATTAATAACATGTGTATTGTAGACTTTAAGTTCTCCTACACAAAATATAACTATAATTCAAATTTAAAATAATACTTTACAATGTGGATATTCTTCTCTGTAGATAAAAATAATTCAATCTTCTGTACCTTGTTAAGAGATTAAGGCTGTGATAAGTTCAAATAGAGTAGTGTTTGTAAAGTTCTGCGGTAAATGGTGGAATCATATTAGGAATCCGAGTGACGTTTTTACATGAAAATCAAGGTTCAGTGTATGTGTGGTGATTTAAGTAGGATTTGTGCAAGAAAATACCAGATATTTTTGTAAAATATTTCAAAGTGTGAGAAATATTTGTGTTAGTTGTATAAATGAATCTAACTGAATAAAAGGGAGTGTTCGGAATATATATGTATAAATGTGTATAAATGTTGTATACGTATAAATGTCTATAGAGTAATTTAAAAAGAAATGAAATACTATTGGTACGTATCTAAACTTAACTCGGTAGAAATGTTCCATGCATTGGTTTGAGTGGGCTTCATACCATGAAAATTTATTTTTCCTTAAAAGATTTCTTTAAAGTCAGTAGGTCTTACAATAAAGAAACATGTGTAAGTCCGTATTTATTTTGGAGAAAAGGAATCAGAAATAAAGCATGAATATATTTTATAAGTTTAAATATAAGGGTAAATGTGGAAATGGAAAGTGTAAAAATTACATTTGTCAGACATAATTTGGTGAATCCTTTGAATAAAGGTAAGACGTGTAAAAGAGAATCAGCAAAGTTTTGTATAGTTGGCCAAAAAATTAATACAGTCATTAATAGTTAGTACAATACATTAGAAGGAAAAGTTGTCAGTACCTCCAACTTAGTAGTAAAAAAGTAAGAAATGTAGTATTCCAGTGAAACTATATAGAATGAACATTGTGTATATTGGTTTAAAGTTGCAGAAAATATTATCTAGTGAAGTTATATGCATGTAAATTCCAGCTTAAAATTTCAAAGACAGAGAAATGTAGGTAAGTTTACTTTTGGAGAAATGGAAATGTAACATTATGTTGTATTTAACACAAAGGAGAAAAGTTAAGAGTAAAATAAAAATGTAACAAGACAAAAATTTTAAAGGAAAAAAAATAAAACTTACGTCTGGAATTAAAATACATTAGGGAAAAACAAAAAACTGCATTTGTGCAAACAAAAAACTGAAAAAAATTAAATTTATGAAAATAAATATTATTTTTGTAAAATAAAATATAGTTAAAAATGTAGTAACACCTTCTTTTAAAATAAAAAGCGAACAGGAAAAATTAAATTTGTAAAAATAAATATTACTTTTGTAAAAAAATTAACTTAAACAAAAAAAAAAAAACTTTTTAAAGTAAAAAAAGTTAAATGTAGATAAAAATTAAAGTAAAAATACGAAAAGGAATAAATTTGAAGAAAAAAAAAAATTTGCGAAATAAAAATGTGAAAGGGAAAAAATAAATTCGTAAAATTAAATATTACTTTTGTAAAACCTAAAAAGAAAGTTAAACATAAAAAAATTAAAGGAAAAATACGAAAAGGAAAAAGAAAAAAAAACTTTTGCAAAATAAAAAAAAAATAAAAAGTAAAAAGAAAATTTAAATTCACCTTTGTGGAAATAAACGTCAATTTGGGAAAGTTCAAAATAAAATTTATGTTTGGGAAAGGGGAAAAAAAATGAATGAAAAACTAATAAATTAACTTTAGTTAGATTGAAAAGAAAAATGAAGATAATTAAAAATATCCCAATAAAATAAAAAAGAGAAATTTAAAATGTGGGAAAATCTTCCATTTAAAACTGCAATGTATAATGTAATGATTTAGTAGCCAAAAGAAATCCTAGTCCGTTCAAGACACATAAAACATGCTCATTGGTTACAGAAGGATATTATTAGCAAGATTCTGATTGGTCATCAAGATTGTATTCGTTCACCGTCGTGAAAAAACAAATGCGTGATCCCGTTTTTACGGCAGGTTGGCGCATACGCAGACTTTCACCCTCGTGACATCATGGTACACAATGTGAAATGCACAAAGCTGCAGTAAAAGGTGACAAATAACAGATTTCAAGAGATAAAAGCATAGCCTTGAGGTAACGCTCTTTTCTGCCATGCAAGAGACAGCGGGTTGAAATCCCACTCGTTTAGTTATTTTTAAAAAATCAGGAAAAATAATATAAATTCAATAAAAATTAATTAAAGGTAATATTTAAAATAATGACGTACTAAATAATTAAGATACTTATTAAAAAAGAGTAAAAAGTAAAATTAATGATATACAAAATAGTATTAATATTTATCAAATATCAAACTAATATTAATCACATGTCAAATAATTAAAAGTAATAAACTAAAAGAGATGTCATTTCAATCACGTGGTTCAAGAACTCGTTGCCACAAAAAATAAAAACTTTGAAAACATAAAATCGTTGCCACAGAATAAAAACGAAAGTTTGATGATGTCATTCCGTCCATCTACGTCACTTCCGGTTGTCACGTGTTCCAAGAGGGTGGATACCAAGCCCCTTTTCTGTGACGTCACTTCCGCCTACCAAGTACGGGGGGGGTTACTACTGACGTTCACCGGCGATGTTTCGAATGCATAAGATTGTTACCAAATATTCAATCTTTCACCGATATATCTGGTATGTGTTCGCATAACGTCGACATTCTCCAATTTTCCGGTCTTTCACGATATATTGTTGAAAATTCAAAACTAGAAGACCTTTCTTTCTCCAATCTGAAACATTGCTTGGTATGGAACAATTATCAAAGCCATCCGTCTTGCATCCCATGAAGAAGGTATAGAACATAATTAGAAGACGTTTTAATTTCACCTCATAGTTCTTCACGGAACATTTAACAGCTAAAAATATAATTAGAAGAAGTTTTAACTTTTACTCACAATTCTCCCCGGAACATTTAATAGCTAAGAATATATCTATTCCGAGCATGGGCACGGGCATTCCAATCACCATAGCAGACCTCATTACTATGCATCGGCGTTGTTGGGTATGTATTCCCAGTAGAGGTCATCTACTCCGTACTGACAAATTTCCATCGCTGAACATTTTTTGTCACCAAAAATCCAATGTTTTTGCTTACCACTATAATTTAATTATTTTATTGGTAATTTTTTCTTCCGCACTTGTGTTTTTTTATACCCATTATCTGTGAAAGTTTCAATGCGAATAAATACTTTTTTGGGGGGAGGTCTAACTTTTGGAGATTTTACATGAAATTAAATTTTTACGAACCTGGTTCTCCTTTTTGACCTTGAGGGCCTTGTCTTCCAGGTTGACCAGGAATGCCTTCCTCACCTCTTTCTCCAGGACTTCCAGGAAAGCCATAACCCTTGTCCCCTTTCAAGCCTCTTAAACCTGGTGGACCCATAGGACCAGGTGGCCCTGGTATACCTGAAGGGCCTAATTCACCCTAAAAAAATGAATGTTAATGAAAATTAGTTAAAAGCTCGACAATGTTCTCGAAATCCTTTCCGATCTGGTAGACCGATAATATCACGTAATCTGTTATAAAGGCAAAAATCAATATCACAGATTTAGGAAACACAGGAATGAAACTATTATATCCAGATGAAATAACACACTGATACAACGTATCGTATTTAAACACATACCTTGGCAGTTAGTAAACGCCTCGAAAGGAAAATTCATTAAATGAATATACGGCAAGTTTCATTAAGAGAAAAGTCGAGTTTTATTTCGTGAAAATGCTTAAAGGAATGTAAATAAACTGAAACTGCTCTAAAATATGATATATTTGTTACAAAGAATACTATAAAAAATGAGTGCAATTTTAAATTATTTTGATAGCATTATTTATAAGGTCTTGCATAAAATTATTAGTGCCTTAAATTCTTTTATTTCCATTAAGAATTATTGCGAATTTTTTGTCCGACTTAATGGAATAAAACGATTCGTTGCTGCCTATATAACGGTAACGAAGCTGCATCTTTCCTCTCACTCATATTTAGTAATTTCAACATGTGTCAAAATATGTCTTGAAAGGACAACTGTTTGCACATTTTAAGTGACTAAAATCAACCAAGTGGATACGACTGACGAGACTTCTGCAATATCATTCATTCCCTGTCATTTATATCCGGCGGAGACAGATTTTTAATATTAAAGCCAATTATAAATTTAAAATCCTAAGACGAGGCAATATTAAATTATAAATTATGGGTATAAGACGAGGCAAAGCATAAAAAACATAATAACTTCTTCATAATATTCCACACATAAGCTTGCTACTTACGGAAAGAGGGCAACTGTTTCGCATTGCTTTCAATCTTTTTCCTTCTGCTGTTTCGTGGAAAGAACATAATAAACGTTTTCATAGTACTTCCAAACAAAGGTTTTTCTATTGATTGGAAAACTAATAAATTGTTTTAGGGAGCCTACATGTAGTTTTTTACCCATCGGGAGATAAACTGTTTTAAAATGTTTAACGTAGAAGTCTTGTACTGGCTGAAAAGATGATAAACCTTTCACGGTGCTTTCAAAATAAAGTTTTAAGAGAAAAAATGTTAACAATTTGACAATGATTTCATACAAAAGCTTTTATTTTTATTCTATTACATTTTTTTAAATTTAATTGCTAATTGGTTAATTCCTTTCTGGTTTTAAGGTAAAAGTTTCGCTCACGAAGAAGGGGGGAAATTGTTTCATAGTGTCTCTAATAAAGAATTCTATTGCTCTTGAAAATGGTTATTAAATAACGTTTTCTATTTTCTTAAACTAGTAACTGATTTATTTTAATTTAATTATTAACTTTGTTGTTTACTTTTATCGCTTCGATGTACTTAGTGGATTCTGTGTCATTTTTCATTCTTCATTTCAGTGCACCTTCACTGTCTTCAGCCTAATTTTAACAATGGATACATTTTTGCTTTATGATTCTTATAAATATATTTTATTTTGTTCTTTTAAAAACATTCTAAACAATATTTTGTGTGTGAATAGGCGAGGCCAGAAAGCAGGTAATGAAATCAGTTATTCTGCAGCCCCGTGATAATGTACAATTTCTATATACTCACTAATTTTGTTTATTTTCGTTTTCCACTTGTTTTCTGTCTTCGCATTTTAAAATAAGGAAAAATTTGCAGCATTTTCTTTTGGGGAGGGAGGGTTGATGATGTTGCATGATACATCGTCAGCAAATAAAATACGAATATTCTACAAGCAGAAGATCTGGGGGGGGTAAATCGGACAGTCGTGGCACTTACGGAGATTCCCGTGCGACTAAATTCTGAGCACTATCCAGACTGGTGTCGTACACCACAGCTTTCAAGTAACTCCAGAGAAAGTAATCATGCTATAGGAGAGGTCCAGTAGACTAATGAATAGGACACACCACGTCCGATCCACCACTGTCGAGATGTCACGTTTAAATATTGACAAATGTTATCACTGAAATGGGCAAGGTTCCTGTCGTACTGGAGCCATCTTTCAAGAGGAAAAGACTGCCGGACCTGTTGTGTATCCATATGTTATAGCAAAACATCCTCCAGAAATAATCTTTAACTCCGTCTGTCCAGATGAACAGGCATAAAGTGGTCCTCGACAATGCTGGATTAAGTATTTATAGCAAAACGGTGTTGCGCTCCCTATGGTCGTGTACCATGGAAATTTTCCACTGCCCATAATGAACGTTCTGTGCACTAAAGCTGCCATTGTGCGCGAAGCATGCCTTGTCTGCAAACAGTGCACGGTCAGAAAACAGATTTCCGCTACATTCTACTACAGATATCAGTGAGCAAATGCTGTAGTAGGTGGACACACTGCATACGGTGTCGATACAATTGATTATCCTTCAGAATTCCTCATACCACTGAATGGGATCGACCAGTCGTAGTAGGCAATTAATCGAGTATAAGCATTTAGAGTGCATTTTGCTTGACGAAATATGATCTTCTGGATGTCATTGGTATGCGGCCATCGTTTTCGATTAATGGCATCTGGCATGTCTCTGGCAGATATTAGTCTTACAACTAGCGTTCCCCTAATGCAGCAGCGCAAACATCTGATAGTTGGAAGTACGCCTCACAGGGGATTGTTTTTGGAACCCACACGTACAATAGCTCGCTCGCTACAGTTCACATCCCATCCTCCCATACAAGGTGCTTATCGGTTAACTTTGTGTTCGTGTAATGGGCAATCCAGTGAGCAAACTTGTGCAAACGGTCAGCGAATGATGATTTCTTGTGACCTTTCCTAGAAATTTGCATAAGTATTCTGCATTGCCAAAAAAATTTAAATAAATAAAAAAAGACTAAAAAACTATTTTGCGATTGAAAAGGATTCTGCTTGTTTCACAGTTTTGGTGTTAAATATAATGTTACAAAATTAACATATGACCAATTTTAGAGATCTAAGTCTGTATTTAGTAAGAACAACAATGAAAGCATACAAATTCTAATAGTGTTTTTAAAGTTTAGAGAAAATAGATTTTGTGACGCATTTTCTTTACCTTCTTTCACAACCCACTCTTTGCCTCAGTTAACAAAAGAATTGAAAAACTGAGCTATACAATTTTACTAAATGAACCTTTATTTCTCATGTAATCCTTGAACA
Organism: Stegodyphus dumicola; assembly: GCF_044657685.1. Taxonomy (NCBI): domain Eukaryota; kingdom Metazoa; phylum Arthropoda; class Arachnida; order Araneae; family Eresidae; genus Stegodyphus; species Stegodyphus dumicola. Next base: position 184,203,384 of record NC_140768.1, read on the forward strand.
ATTAACCGTTGATTATTCGCTGATCACGAATGCCTTTTAGCAATATCATTTAAGTGCTCTGTAATATTAGCTAAATACTTGATTAAGCAATACTTGATTACGCAATATTAATGTAGACGATAAAGAAAATGTCCACTGGCCAAGGTCTCCGAAATATAAATCTTAACAATAACAATAAATGGCCTCAAGAACACCATGGGTTTTAAATCAATCATTTTCAATGAAAGTAAAATTTATGATAAATATTTTGTAAAATTTCTCCATCACTTACTTTTACTCCTTTCGGTCCGGGTAATCCATATGGTCCCGGATACCCATCTTCACCTTTAGGTCCATCTTGCCCTGGCAGCCCGGGTAAACCGGGAGGTCCTCTCTCACCTTTGTCGCCTAAAACAGAAGACAGTCTTAGAATATATAATGTTGTTCTTTAAATGACAGCTTTTGGAACTAAATGACAGCTTTTGGATAATTTGCTTATCAAAGGAAATAGTTTTTAAATTTAATATAAGTTTTTACGGTGAGATCGATGTTCGACTGATTGCGTTGCCGTGTATTAATTATGCCTGATTTATATTTTATTTTTTTATTTAGTACTTTTTAAAAATTACTCAGCTATTACTTATTCTTAGAAGAGCGTGAATGTCGTTGCTCCCTTAATGCAGTTAGTAAAGTTTTGTTTGCTTGGCTGGAAGCTTCAGGAAATTTTAACATAGCTATTGGTGTATTTCTTCTTTACACAATATAATATTTTTAATTAACTTTAAATAAATATCTTAACAGTCAGATTTTTTCCTAATTAAGCGTTCGCCAGGAATGGCCGAACCCCTCGGTCACATAGCTTAACACCGAAAACGTTGCGCAGAGTGAATCACAAAGTATGAGCGAATTAAACCCGCCAAAAAAGGAAAGCTCCGTCCGAAATCTGAAAGAGACCACCCTCAGAAGACGAGTTTGAGGGCCTCCTATCAGCTGTTAACCTTTTTTTTTTTTTTTTTTTTTTTTGAGGACTTTTTGCTGAACAGTACTTTAAATGCACTCATGCTGCAAAGACATTGTACACTTACAAGCCTTTATGCGTTCACTGCGATTCGAAATAGCACCCACGACTATAACAGCCAAGTTCCCTACTACCACGCCAACAGGGTGATACATCAATGAATTGAAAATATCTGTCTACTAAAAAAAGAATCATATGTCTCCATATCAAGTGATATTTGATTCTTTCGTTAAGACTTCTTCCCAGTCAAATGTTTAAAAAAATTAAATTTTTTTATTAAATATCTGTTATAATTCAATAAATAATATTTAAAATAAATAATGATCATTTTAATTTTTGTTTCTTAGTTATGAATACTTGTGAACATTCTTTTTGCTTAAAGTTTCAAATCTACACAAAATTATGAACACACTTTACAAATAAATCTGAAAGCAATATTTAAAAGAATATAACCTGAAAAGTTTTATTTTTTAGAATGAAAAGATTAGCAGCGTATAATAACACTATGAAAAGCGTAAAAAATTACAAAACATATGCAACAATAATCAAACATGAATTGGTTTTATCGTTTCATTAATAAAATTTCTGATATAATTCAGTGCCATATTATGTCAGAAAATTCAGTTTTTATTTTTTTTATCCATGTAACAGATCTTATCCCTTCTTTTGAGAATCTAATAACAAAATCATTCAAATTCAAGCATTTTATTAAAACGCCATCAGTTATGTTCATTCGCAAACAAAACAAACAAAATTCCAACAGCTACGTTTTATATTTATTACATGATTTTTAACTTATTCAGACACTTAAATAAATTAATAAAACTTATTCAGGGGGGATACTTGATCATTAAAGTCATATATACCAGAAGAGTTTAAAAAGAAAATCCATTTTGGATAATAAAAAAACAAAGCTTTCATATACTGTAAGAAATTGCACTAGTAAAAGAAAAGTCTATATTTTAAAAGAGTAAATAAACTTCTTGATAATTACATAAAATTATGTCCTCAATATTCTTACTATTTAGAAAGGTTGAACTTGCTGCAGTTACAAAATAATTTCTCATGCTAAAGCAAAACGGCTGAAAATGATTATGTTATCAGTTTTGCAAAAGGATGTAGCATTTAATGTATTACCAGTATTTCATAGCTCCATTAATAGAAACGTTATTTTCAAGGAACAAATATTCTTGGCGATCAAACATCGCAAATCTCAACTACATTAACACGAGCCTCGGTGCTGCCCATTAATTATGGAAAATCACACAAATCATTTAAACTGAGAAGCAAAGGACCACATTTTTCAATGAGGTAGTTTCGGTGAGAAACTTGAGAAATCACATTTTTCAAAGAACTCATCTGGATGACGCGGAGGGCATGTGATTAAGTGGGAATGGTATTTAATTGCTCCTTAGAGAAGGTAAGGAATCATTCTTGCACTTACTTTTGCGAGTGATGGGAAAGGCTGCTGATCTAAGCGAATTTGATAGAGGACAGATTATAATAGCCCGAAGACTCGCAACGAGTATCTCTGAAACTGCACGACTCTTAGGTTGTTCCGGATATGCCATTGCTATTATTTATGCAAGTGAATAAATGACGGTGATACCAAGAAGTAGCTGCCAAGGTGTTGAACGTCCGTGCGTTATCAAAGAAAAAGGATTTCGGAGACTGTCCCACTTGGTACAGCAGAATCGGGGCCAGACAGTGGCTCAGCTAACAGCCCAATACAGTGCAAGTGTTTCGGAAAACACAGTTCAGCGGACACTGTTGGATACGGGACTGTGCAGCAGACGTCCCACTCGTGTATCTCTGTTGAGCAAGCGTTACTGTCAACTGCATACACAATGTGCCCGGGAATATGTACAAGTGGAAGACAGTTGCCTGTTTGGATGAATCACAATTTCTCATTCATCACGTCGATGGTCGTGTCAGGGTACGCCATCTTCCAGGCGACAGTTGCTTTCCCTGTACAGCGGTTCATACACAGGTAGGCGGTGACGGTATTAGTTAATGTTCTCATGGGCGGCTCTGGGACCCTTAATTGTGGTAGAATAGACCATGAAAGCTGCAGACAACTTGAGCATAATTGCGGATCAGTCGCACCTTTACAAGGCGTCTGTCTTCCCAACTAGAAATGGAATGGAATCATCCAGCAGGACAACGCCCCATGTAACAAGGCTTGAATTGTGTTGGAGTGGTTCGAAGAGCATAAGGATGAATTCCAATTATGTCCTGGTCACCTAACGTGCCTGATCTTAACCCGATAGAGCATATTTGGGATGTTATGGAGCGGCAGCTCAGAGCTCGAACACCACCATGTCAGCATATCTCGACTTTGCGTAATCGCTGCTTAGACATTTAGTACAAAGTGTCTCCAGTCATTTACCAGAAACTTGTGGCATACATGCCAAGGCGAGTTTCAGCTGGTTTTACAGGCCAAAGATCGCGAACGAGTTACTGAGCAGATGGTCATTATGTTTTAGTTCTTCAGTGAAGTCTATGCTAATGAAATAGTTTCCCAACACATGGACTGTGGTCCACAAGATGTCTTTGAAAGTCTAGTCTGTAGTCTTTCTAGATTACTAAAAAAGGTTATTAAAGTTTCTAATTATCTGCGTATACCATACTATAGATGAAAATTCCAAAGTCTGAAATATACACTCGTGTGGAAAATTAAGAAAATTAGCCAATTATGTCTATTCTTACAAAAAGGATTGAACCAAAATTACTAATTATGCCGCCGAAGGATTATGCAAATATTCAGAGCAGAATACGTAAACGTACTCATGCGTCTGTACAGAGCTGGGATTATGGAGGGAATATACGCGCACGACAGGTTTCCGGCGGTTTTTGAGTGCTCGTACTCCTTCACGACATTCGCCGTATTTCTCACAAGAGTTGGTAAAATTTTGTAAGGTATGGGATAAAATGAATAGCGATGAACTCATGGATAACAGAATGACATGGAGAATTGTTGATAGCTTGGAAGCAAGCCAATAAAAAGTGCAGTTGGTTATAAAAATCAATATAATGCCCAGTGTGATCTCAAATTTATGGAAACCATTTCAAAACACTTGGATCCATATAGAGAAGACCTTAACGAGGTCGACCAAGATCCTCAGGGACTAATAAGGATCGTCATTTGGGACTTTTAGCGCGGCGAAACCAGATTGCTACAGCTTCACAGCTCCCACTTGAGCTCTATGCTACCACTGGAACACGGGTTTCATGGTCTACAGTTGCCCGAAGTCTTCTTGAGATAGGTCTGTACGCCAGAAGGCCCACTGTTTGCGTCTCAATCACTACATCACCCAAGACAGTGCTCTTAGCATGGTACAGACAACATGCGCCTTGGACCAGACTTCAGTGGAGCACTCTGTGTTTTACATATGCGTCGAGATTCAGCCTGCACACTGATTCTCGGCGGACTTGGATCTGGAGAGAGCCTGGAACACGATATCATCCTTCCCTCGCCAGGAAAAAGGATCACTACGTTGGTAGAGGTGTAATGGTTTGTGCAGGCATTATAAACCTCTGCACACTGCATGTAATTGACAAAGGCTCTCTGACTAGTATGAGGTTCAGAAAGGAGATCTCAGAGCCCTACGTTCAACTTTTCAAGGGCGCAGTTTCTCCTAGGTTTCTATTAATGGAATAGAAAGCTCATACACTTAGCTGGTTGACGATTTCCTGGAAAGTAAGGATATTCGCCACATAGATTTGCCAGCCAGATCTCCTGCCCTTAACATTGAAAATCATGTCTGGGATGCTTTTGGTAGGTCATTTTCATCTCTCCATCTCCTTTCGAGAACCACTCTGGAGTTGAAAACAGCCTTGCTGCAGGATTGAAATAAAATGCCACAGGGTTTCATCAACTGCCTTGTGTTCAGTACACCGTCACTCTGCGTGACCTGTCTGGCTAGAAAAGGGGAACATAGTATATTCCATATTAGACTCAATTTCAGGTCGATATCATAACGGGGATTTTAGACATCCCTGCACTATGAGCTTTACTAATAATCATGCATACATAAAAGGATTTTTGAATGATACATTCCATTCTCTATTATAAATGTATATTCATGCCAAATTTCATTAACATATGTCCATTAGTTTTTCAGAAATTCCAGATAATATGCAGATTCTCTTAATTTTGCACACGAGTGAACGCATAGGAATCGTCTATAATTTTTCTCCCAATACTGACAGTTTACGTAATTTACGAAGGAAGTACCTGACTACTTCCGGACTTCCTTCTAGTCTCAGCAACAAAATAGGGATTTAACTTAATACACTTGGCTAGAAGTGTAATTTTCGTATCCTTTTTCGCCATATGTATCACCCCTCAATTTATGTGCCAAGAGTATATTTTGTCAGGGACGCCGAGGATACTTTTTGCCAAGGATTTATCCACTACTTGCTAAACTTGCTTTAGTCTAGGGATAACATTTCTTTCAAAAATCTCATTTAGTTCCTTTAAATGCTATATTTTAGGTACATAAATGTAACATGTAAAGGTTAAGTTCCTGTATAACACGTTATTTATAGGTATGTTAGAAAGCTAAAAAATTTTACAATCCATTTATGTACTTATTCAGAGAATAAACACTAGGTTGATGAGTAACGATATACTCACATATATAATACAGTAATAAGTGATGGCAAAGTTTACTTATTTACAATAAATACGATATATCTTAATAATATTTAGAGCAAGATGTTTACCTGGTGATCCAATCACTAAATCTTCGCGAACATAAGCTGGTTGTCCTTTGTCACCTTTTTCGCCTGGACTTCCTGGAGTTCCGGGCTTCCCCTACAGGATGAAAACATAATTCCAGAAAGTCACATTTTAAATTATGCTGAACCTAATTAAAATGCACTTTAATCAGACATGCTAACTTAGGTCTAAATAATTAAATCATCATATGAAGGTTCGTAAGTAACAGGTGATATCTCAGAGTGAAATCTTAATTTGAAACTAAATTCAAATAAACTAATGCACTAAACTAATCAAGCACACAGTACTATAATGATTTTAAATAACACATGTTTAAAAATTTAAAGAATGTAGAGTAAAGTAATGCTGGATTAAAACGAAAGTCTAATTGCAGCACATTAGGTGTGCTTGTTAACAAAATTAAAATAACTCCTTTACCTCTTGTTTTTCTCCTTAAATAATCTAATAATAAAAGAGATAATCCTAAAGAAATCAAATTAAAATATATATAAAAACTGCTTTAGAAATAATCCTTCTTATTTTATTTGTGTTTATGATATATCATATGTACAGTTACAGAACTCCAAATATCTGGATTAAATGAAACCACAACCCAACCGCATATTGGAAATTCCTAAATAAATCGATTATCCTCTTTCCTGTAAGCCCTAATGCACTGGATGCAGGAACAGCGATGAAACATTTGTAGATAACTAAATAAAAAGTTATTTGAAGGTTTGCCTACCTTGACAATTTATGACAAAATGTTTAAAAATTTTTTAAATATTCAAAACAGCATTTTTCACCACCAAACTCTACAAATATCTGAAAAGCAAAAGCATGAATTCGCCTGAAAATAAATATTAAAATATATATATAATTTTAAATGCCATTCAAAATAAAAATATTAATATTAAGTAGCCGACTTTCGGTTTTGATCATTAATATTCCGTTACATAAAAAAAAAAGCAATTTACCCTCTTCATCTATAGAAGTTCCTACTTTTATAGCGATTAACTAGAGGTAAACCAGATATTGTTCTATGGGACTTGATTTTGGTATTCGTACATTCAAGGCAGGTCATTTAAATGTTCCCAGTTTTGATTGATAAGAAAAATTTTTACTTTAGTTGTCGCCTTCGCAAATTTTCGCCTTCATTATAATACACTAGTAATGGTAAAATAAAGATTTTTCAACATTAATCTGTACATATGCAAGTTTAGTTTAGACAGGCTGATAACTTGCGAATATCTAAGAAGTGGGATGACATCGAAGAAAAATTAGGTAGACATAACAGTACCTTCATAAATCCTACTCGATAATGCATCATATCCAAAACAGCATTAACTAAAAGCGAATTATAATTAATTACTTCTTTTCCTGGAGAACCAATAAATCCTGGCAATCCATCATCTCCTTTATCTCCGGGACGTCCAGAAACTCCAGGAGGTCCGCGTTCTCCTTGTTGCCCAGGAGCACCGTCATATCCTCTTTCACCTTTTTCACCTTTAGTGCCCGGTAAACACTGTGCACAACTTCCACTGGAATCACCTAAATGACAGAGCACATATTTTATGTATTTTTGAATCATAACACAAAGTTTAAACTAAAAAAAAAAAAACAAACTCAGTGGCGCAACAACTCTAGTGGACTACGGCCTGCAGTGCCTCGAAATCTGCTTTCTTGGACCCCGGAGTGCATCAGCATAAACCCTGGACATATGGTCAGCTTATCAGGTTCAGTGTTTCTCCTTACTTGCTTGGGGAACATTGAGGAACCTGACTCGGAACAGGGAGCTTACTAAAGCTATGTTCAATAAATGTGGGAAGTAGACAAGATACACAGGAAGGGTATACGAAACCCTTTATTTTTCACTCTTTACAATAATTTCCGTACTTCGGAATACAGAGACCAACTACTTGTGGTCTGAACGTAAGAATATAAAAATATTTAACTAAACTCTAACTTAACTTTGGAATAATAAACAAGGGCCTACGTGGAAGATTGGCCTTATATTAACAGGAAGCCGTATGTAGTACAGAGAACTGTTAACACTACAATACGTTTAAAATTATCAAGAGGATTAAACCTCTGGCCTGAAAGGCAACCAGCAACCGAGTAAAACTTTTAAGGCAAGCGGCCTGCTTCGACTAACTCCTTCCTCTCTCTCTCTTGGCAAAAAGCCACAACTTAAGTACTTGGCGTTCGCCAGACAAATTTGCATAAATAAGTTAAAGCTTTTAATTCTGGCCGGAAGTAGAAAATAAGAAGTGATAAAAAAGATTTAAAATAAAAATAAACGTTAGTAAAACTTAAGATCCTTACAAGCTCGTCACAGTATCTCCCGTGTTTAGTCCCCAAGCAAACTTATCAAGCTTGGTACTGATTTTATCGACCCACTCAAAGGATGAAAGGCTGAGTCAACCTTGCCCAGCCCAGGGATCAAACCCCGGATCTGTAGTGCAGTTGCGCGACGCGCTACCCACTTCGCCACCGGGCGGTCAATACAAAGTTTACACGTCGGAATTTTTCATTTATAAAAATATTTCATGAAATAGGGGCTTCGGTAGTCGTAAGACACTTAAATTACGCGATAGTGTCTGTATTTTGCAAAAGACTTCAAGAATAATCTTAAGATTTCAGAAAATAGCAATTGTATTCAATGCATTTGCTACTCAGTCCTCAGCTGGCATCAAAATACCTAAGAACTTCTAAATACAGTCAGTACAGACAACTGCAGTCACAAATTAACCGAGAAATGATTTGTCTAAAGAAATTTTGTAAGCTCTAACTGTAGTAATTTTACACTTCTTGGACACATAAAAAATAAACTATGAAAGAAAATTTTAAATAAACATCCTATAATCTTTGCAATATCTGCGAAATCTATCAGACCAGATAAATATGCATGGTGTTAAAGATAAACAAGCTCAATATTAGCATTAAAATATTATGTTCATACATTTCCAATAAATAGCTTTTGGATAAAAAATTACATGTAATGATTCAAGATTCAGTAATAATATGAATATATTGTTGTCATTTATAATTTTGTTTAAATTCTAAAAGGCCTTTGGCATATTTTTTACTCTGATGTAGCCTTTGTTTACACTCATGATTTAGTTGTACCGCAAATACCGAATTGGCTTGCATAATTTAAAATCCTTTAGCGTTTTGTTTTAATACTGTACGCTGCATTTTCTGGAAAATGCAGGCAGACACCATAGATCATTAGATCATCAGCATTCATACGACATGATTTCGTTCTGACACGGTTCAAAAATTGGTCAAAAGTGCCCTTGTAACAAGGCATTTCTGCAACATTGCTTCTCTCTAGCACGTTCGACAAAGGAGAAAGAAATAGCCATTATCGAGTGCTTAGGGCAGAATTGCCTATAACTTGAAACAATTAAGAGACATTGTTATCAGGAGAAACTTTAGACTGTAAAAGGAAGTCGAAATAGTTAACTGCACCTCTCTTAGGCGAGCAATAAGAGATATACATTTGAAATAAAGAATCACTGAAAGACGCAACAAAATTTAAGGTCAAACCTCACATGAACTTTGCTCCATACAACGTAGAAAGATCTCTCAGCTGAAGCAAACAAGAGAATAATAGATTTCTTTCACACAGCACAGAAATTAAAATTGCTCCAGAAAAAAATCTTCGAACATGAGTTACGTTTCGCCAAAAGTAAAACGATCTATAATGGTTCTAAGCAGTGAGGATGAAAAACAAAATATGCGAAACATAATTAACAAACATATTTCTCTTACTTAGGAAACGAAATTAATATAGTTTTTTAATTTTTGAGCTATTTTTACTTTAACAAAAATTTTTCTCTTATTTAAAAAACAAAATTAATATAAACGTTTTGGACCAAACTGTATTTTTTATATTACTTCTTTGGCTTGTACAACACGAACTTGCATAGCACGGCATTTTTAGGAACATGACGATCATTCAATACAATACCCAGTCATAAAAATACCGGCACCTTTATGCAAGTCAGCTTCTGTTCGAAAATAGAAATCTTCATAAGAAAACACACGCATGAAGGTGAGAACACTCTTATGCAGATTCAGTTTCGAACTCAAGAAATTTTCAACAGGAGGAAGGCACTTTTATGCCAGAACATTGATAATCAAGTAAACTATTCCTTTGTTTCATTAATTAGAAAAGCAAATTATAATCCTACGTGTACAGCGATGTCTCGGTATAAAAAAGTCTGCTTCTTTACGAAAGTTGCTTTTTTTTAGATTAGAGAATGATTTACTTAAGAATGTTAGCAATTTTATACCAAGGTAACCTACAGGTTTAATTTGCTTTCAGCAACGGTGGACTTAAATAAAAGTACCGGCACATATACGTAAGATAAAAAATACGTATATCAGCTTTACAATTTAATTTAGTAACAGCCTCTTACAAGTAACCCTCGTATAACACGGTAGATAGGTTCCTAGAAAATGCTGTGTTGTGCGAAAGTGTATTGTATGAGTGCCAGAGGCAGTATAAAAAGGAGGGTTACGTTCCGAAAACTTATTAAAAACAAATAATTTTTTTAAATTATATATATAAACAACTTGATTTTTATTAAAAATATATATGTATGTACAACACAAAACAAAAACATATTATATATTTTAAATTAATGCAACTTTAGTTTAAATTTCTTCGTTGTCATTGCTCAGTATAATCTAACAGAGAACGTTTTTTCGGTGGAATGAGATCGCTTTCACTTTCAGAATTTCTTTCTTCATTTAGAGTTCTGGCATTTTCTTCCCTCTTTAAAAAATTTGTAATTTTACTTTGCTTACTAGTTCTTACACGATCACTTTAAATTTCTCGATATAGAGCTAGACAGTTTTGCAGCTCTCTTTTGAATTTACGGCTTAGTTCAGCGGAAGAAAAATAACTCGAGATTTTCAGCTAAGCGTAGGCCTTCTTTTAATTTCTTTAATATTAAATTATCAATTTAACAATCTTCATCAGTGGTAGTGTCCTCAGAATCGATTTGATTTACAGCTTCGGATGCCATTTCTATCAAATCTTTGTCAATTTCTTCTTCCGCTAATAAATTTTGAACGTCCTCAATAGCTATGTTCCCAAAACCTTCTAACATGCATTTAACGTTGATGCTTTCAGTTCTTTCAGCGACAAAGATACGATGTCTATTCAGTTCTTGAATGTCTTCCAAGCTTCCATTACATTAATCGATTTTGAATCGGTTACGTCTAAAATCTACTGTAATGCTCTTCTTATATGCTTTAAAGGTATAAATAATACATTGATTCAATGGGTGGAGTAACGAAGTAGTGTTAGGTGTTAGGAACAGTATTTTGACATTGGAATGATACAAATCTTGTGGGTGACATGGAGCATTATCTAATAGTAATAAGCGGCTTGAAGCTGAATTTTTTTGCCTTAAATAACGTTCAGCGTCTGAAATAAAACAATTTAAAAACAATCTTTAAATATATTCCCAGCTAACCCAATGTCTTATATTTTGCTTTCCAATATATCGGTAAGTGTTTTTATTTACCCCTTTAAGTACACGAGATTTAAAGATCTATAAACTAACAAGGGTTTGTCATAAAGTTCAAAGTCATACTGCATAAAAATATCGTTAGACAATATTTAGACACCTTTAAATCAAGATGCACTTTTCTTCTTTTTTCGATATAAAGGTTCTACTGGGCATTTTTGTTTCACCAAAGCCCCGTTTTGTCGGCATCGAAAACTTGAACTGCTGTGTATCTTTGTTCTTTTATAATATTTTGAAATTTTTCAGGAAACGTCCTAGCAGCTTAATAATCAGACGATGCAGATTCTCCTTGAATTCTTATGCTATGAATTGCAAAACGCTTTTTGAAATTTTTTAACCAACTTTTCCTTAGCAGAAAATCTGCGTTGGCAGAGGGTTCTCCATGTTCTGAGGTGCTTGAAACTTTTGAGTGCTTTTTTTTAATGATATTACCATCCAACGAAATTTTGTTTGACAGCTATCAAATGCTGAGTGCCAAATGCTGAGTGCCTTTTCCATTCTCTCAATTATTGGCGCCCCGGGAGGCGAACTGCTCGTTTTGAGGATGTCGAAGATCCTGCAGCAACTGCACTTCTTATTTCTTTTTCATTGTTTTTAATAGTTCGGACTGTTTCTTCATTACAATTAAAACTTTTTCCAATGTGAGATGCTTTTTCGCTCTTTAAAAGACGGTACAAGATTTGTATCTGTACTTCTAAAGAAATGAATTTACTTTTAAACGTTGTTTTTTTTATCTTTATCGGACATGTTTGGGGACTGAAACTTAATGTCTTAAAGACGAAAAAGTTATTCTTTAACACAACGTGGCTCGACGCAGACTGCCGACCAGCAGCGGAGACACTTTTGTTTTCAGGCCATGGAGACGAGGATTCGAATTTTGGAAGCCGAAATGCAGGTTGTGCGTTAAATGCAGGTTGTGCTTTTTATTGTGACCTCACGTTGTTCACCTTCTGCGATAGTGAGATTTCTTCATTGTTATCTGGGAACATTTGTTTATACGGGTCATCTGAGGACATTTGTTCTTACGGCTACCGGATCTTGGAAGACAACAGGCAGAACTTACGAAACAAGGATTCTTACGCGTTAAATGACTATATGGGCGCTTTGCACAATATAGAAAAACTTCTTTCGGAGTTCGTTAAATTTCTCCGGATTGCTTGGGCAATATTCTTATCGTGTTAGAGCGAAACCGATTTATAGGAAAACCGTGTTGTAGGAGGGTTCTCGCAATTTATGAATCGTGTTATAGCGAAACCGTGTTACAGGATGCCGTGTTGTAGAGCTAGCTCTAATTCCTCATTTTTAATTTGGGTATTTTCTTTCTGTATTCTAAAAGTAATAATAACTTTTCTGGACTGCGCCATTTCTAAATTAATTTACGTCACATGGCTTGCGTAACGCTGATGATATAGCTCATTCGGAACTTGGACTCGAAAATTTGATAACTGAATCCTTTCTAACATAAACCAAAACCTTCTCTTGGTGACCTTCCATACTGAATAACTGCGCACTTTAGATTCTGCCTGTCTTCCTGTTAAGACACTGTTTCCCTCTGCTCTCTTCCTATCCAACAGTATCAAAAATGTAAATGTTCATGAATAGGTACGATTAGAGAGCCAAGTAAATTGTGGCCACAAATGTCAATTTAAATAAAAATGGAATAAGTCTCGACTGTCAAGTTTGCTGTTCATTATGGATTCAACACTTTAGCATCGTACGCAATCAGAATTCTTCTCCTTCAATAGGGATCTACGTGCTACGCTATCAGTATTTATGCATTTCTACGTCTTAGTGTTCCTACATCAGTAATTCTAAATTTTTTATTACATATATGAATAATTATACAGAATTAACTGCACTCAGAAATTGACCAAGTTACTTTTACTCATCTTGTTTAACGACTGAGTCTAACAACAATAAATGATATCAAAAACCAACTTATTCAACTTAATACATACTGTGAAAGTTTTCACACTGGAAAACACAGACAACAGAATATTCAACAAAGTTTCAGGTAAAATTAAAAGTAGAGCTAAAATTTCAATATTTGTACTCAATTCAATCATCTAAAAAATTATATTGAATTGAATGTTTTGCTGAATTCAAAGCATAAAAAATATCTTACCTTTTGATCCCCTAGGCCCAACTAATCCTGCTCGTCCCGGTAATCCAGGATATCCTTTATCTCCAGGAGGTCCAGGCGGTCCTGGAATTCCAGGAATACCATCTCTCGTATCTCCAGGCACTCCTAATAGTAAAAAGTTACTGGAATTGTTAAAAATAATTTTCTAATTAAAACTTCAAGTGTTAATATAATTGTAAACACATTACACATAATTTTTCTACGAACAGAACGTTTTTAAAAATAATCTGTGGATTTACATTCCAAGCTTGAGGTACTAATATAAAACAAAAAATATATCGGGTATGATTCGAATAGAATACGCACGTGCTAGAAATAATGTGCAATTTTGTTTTTTGAAATTTAAAAGACTTTCATTGACATATGACAACAATTTATAATACATTTCCTTTCTATCATTTGTAAATAAATTCATCTTGGATGAATAAAAAGTTTTGCCTTAATGATTTTCAAAAATGGCGAATGAAACTGCGCAATGAACATGTATAAATTTCGCTTTTAGTTCAGAAAAGTTTCTACTTTCTCGCCCTTACATGTGCATTTTCTATGTCTAAAAACCAACCATTGTGGGATTTGTCTTTTCAACTGGCGTTATTTGAAATACATCAGGAGTTCATAAAATATTTCTTGATAATTTTTATTTTCTTTCCTACAGCAAAATTAAAAAAACGAAGTAATCTAAGTTTTCAACTTCTATATTCTGTAAAATCCTAGAGATGAATTTTCTTTACATTGATGGTTCATTCATGGATAGCATGAATCAAAATTAGCGCTATACTAAAATACTTACACCAAAAGAGGAAACTACTACTTCAATTCTAGCATCAAATATTTCAATAAAGTATGAAACCATTTTTGCGATATAATCCCCAGTGAGTTTTTTACCATTCTGGTAAAGAATAGTACTGTCGCCAAAGATGGTGGTACAAAAATCATCAAGTGATCCTTATTCTGCCATAAATAATTAACCTTCTTTTTAATTCCAAATGCATATTATATGCTCTATGCGATGCTTAGAGTAATAAGTTTAAAAAGCAGACTTTAAAGCTAAAAACTGGAAATAATCGCAAAATACAGAAAATGATGTATGAAAAATTCAGTCCATTTTTTTATGAAAAAATACCTCCTCATGTTCCATTATAATTCATATGGATAAATAAGGTTATACTATATAATGTAAAACACAAATTCTACTTCACCTCTGTCTCCTTTGGGACCTCTGTCACCCTTTGCTCCAGGTAGTCCATCTAATCCAGGACTTCCGTCTAGTCCATCTACACCAGGTAACGGATATCCTGGCGTTCCCTTGGGACCTGGCTCTCCCTTTACACCAGGTCGTCCAGGGAAACCAGGAGCTCCAGGTGCTCCAGGAACTCCATGTATTCCAGGATCACCTTTATCTCCTTTTGGCCCAGGAGGTCCTTCTCTGCCTGGTAATCCAGATTCTCCTATACCCCCAGGCGAACCAGGTAAACCTCGTGGTCCAATGGCACCTGCAGAAATAAAATAAATTTGTACATACTTTATAATTAATTTCATCCCAATACAGAATATTTAAGCTAAGGAAATGTTCGAAATATTGCATATGTATTAAAAGCCGCGAAATACTTTTGCAGTTTTTTAAAGCAAGAATCAGAAAAAAGCAAAAAAGGGTGTAATGAAGTTTCATGGAATATTAATCAGAATATCTTTTGATTTAAACAGTTTTTGCCCATGAATAGTTATTCAAATTAATCAGTTCAGTGAAAAACGCTGATATCATATCGCAACTTTTACGACCACGGTCGTGTTTCGCGGGGCGAATTTTTGCGACTAATCTGTTGAATTTCTGTCCCCCCCCCCCGCGAGATTTCACAAAAGAAACAATTTTCTACAAATGTTTGTTCAATAATTCTGCAAATTCAAGATTTAAGACTTTTTAAATTCCTATCATAATTGTCGGATTATTCTTTATTTAATTTTTATATTATTTTCGATAAAATATTACGACAAAATGTGCAATTGTTTTCCTAAATCTAACGCAAATTTTGAATGACTAGGAAAAAAAGCCGTTTTCCGAATGCTTCTCGTTGTATACATGAACCGATAACTAGATTCTAGATTCGATGCTGAATGATCTTTAAAATGTACTACTTAATGAAGAAATTCGTATGTGCAGTATAAAATACCAGAATGAACTTTTTTAATGAAATTTTTGATCTTATGAAACTGCATAGATTGCAAGATTACTTTATAAATCCTTGGTATCACGCAAAAACCACAAATTTGCACCATCTTTGTTTACACTAATAGTTATTTACCGTGTTACAGTTTTGAGCTTTATGTTATAATAAAAGAAACATATATAGTCTAGGTAGATAAAGGCATTAGAATCACTCTGCAGATGTCATAACTAGTTATTTCTTCAAACCACACGCATGCCAAATATTCAAGTACGTTTTTCTAAACGATGATTTTATGATGATGCCAACGAAGATGAAACGATGATGCCAACGAGGTATAAGTTTCAATTTTAAAAATGTAAATATATATTTACTTAAATTCTAGTTAGCTGCTAATGAAAGTTTGCATCTGTTAGAATTTCCCAACCTTGCCTTGAAATGTCATACAAATAGGCTGCTGTGAAATACTATTTCGAGAACTTTTAATGTAAATCCAAACCCACAAAACCTACGTGAGATTTCAAGTTTACCGCTTCGACTACATGAAAATTCGTCCTTCCCCACACGATAAAATTACTGCCGTGTTTGTGATGATTATATCGTTCGTGGGCTGCAATATCGACAACCCTCGAAAAATTAAGCTTAGAGATAAATGTGTTTAAAGTTTTCTTTGGTTCTGAGTGCAGCAATCATACGATTATTTGATATATTAAGAAGCAGGTATTACTAAAAACGTCCATTGGATTTTTTTTCATTATAATGCATATAAGATGTTATAAAATGTTATTTAATATAGTTCAGCCGCCTCATCCGCGGCCATGAGCGCAAACACGCATGCGCCATTCGAATCAAATTATTCTCAAAATAGGGTGGAAGGATGGGAACGAGTATATAAATTATCTCTTTCCGGAGAATGCGTTTGACGCGTCTGGCATGAGGGGCTCATTTTCAAGCTCATCAATCTTGGATTACTTAGAGAACTGATTCTCTTGATTTATTCCTTCCTACAACACTGACAGTTCATCGTTTCACTAGGCAACGAAACTTCTACTCCAAGGCCAATAAGATCTAGGGTCCCCCAGGGCAGTATCCTTGGACCGGTTCTTTATCTGTTTTGCATTTCGGACTTCCCACATCCTGGACTTGACAATTATTCTCTGCTCGCATGCTCGCATGCTACGCCGATGATACGGCGATAGCTATCAAGTCTATCAAGGCTAATCAAGCAATTCATAAAATGCAAGAATATCTTTAGTGTTGAAGACTGGTGCACTAACTGGAGGGTAAAAATTAACGCCAGTAAATCACAACTGTTAAACCTCAGTAACGCGCCAATTAAAAACTAAAAATGTAAACTAAAAAAAACGCGCCAATGTTAACGAACTTGATCTTTTCCATTGACCATTGGAATTATGTTCAGATTTCTTCCAGTTATTGGTAAATTTTCTAACCTTAGTCTTAGAACCAAGAGGCATATTTATACTACTTGCATCAGACCGATTCTTTGTTATGCATCACCTGCCTGGAATACTGCTTCTCCAAACCAACTCTATCAACTCCAAGTGGTGCAGAACAAATTTCTACTTATTATTACAGATGCTGACTTTCTCATCCTCAACGAATTTCTTCATAGACATCTCAAGCTTGAGACCATCACCGAATACATTAAAAGAACAAATGAGAAGTTCTTCACAAAAGCAGTCCAATGCTACTTTGTGAACTATTCTCAAGTGTTCAACTACGAAATTCTCTTCGAAGATCGCAATATACGTCCACTGGCAGCACATAATATCATGGATGGAGACCACTAGTTCTTTTCTTTGCTCCTCATTCGGTGGCTGTTCATCCATCAGATTCAAACTGTATTGTTTTCTAAGTTGTTTGGGATTTTTCTGATTATGTTGTACTGACTGATGTTGATGTTGTACTGACTGATGTTGATGTTGTACTGACTGATGTTGATGTTGTACTGACTGGTGTTGATGTTGTACTGACTGATGTTGATGTTGTACTGACTTGATGTTGCGTTGTATATAAGTTGTATGGGATGAATTAGTGTTGTTATTTTGTAGTATTGTTCTTTTGCTGTACAGTGTTTATTGAATCTGTTTTTGCATTTGCCATTTTGTAGAATTGTCATTGGATCGTTTTGGATTTTTTTCCCATTCTGACATGTTTTATCACCTGCCATTTTCTCATGGTTATCACCTTTGGCCTTTTTCTCATGGTAACTTCCTTCTTTTCCTTTCCTCCGATTTCTCATCTGAGATATTATCCTCGTCCAGATTTTACTATGTCATGTACCTCAGGGCTTCATTTAAGGAACCGGACCGTTGCAACAGGCAATAGTTCGGTATATCTAAATGTCTAAGACTTTAAAGTAACCCTTCGCGTCGCAGCAAGTAAAAAGCCCACTTTGGACGAGTCTATGTGTTTTGGCAGAATGCCAGCCAAGGTTGCGTTTGAGACAGTCGAACTATTATACATTTTATTTTATCCTATTGTGTTACTGTTGTCAATTTTTGTCTTTGCAGTAGAAGTACATGACTTATAATAATGAAAAACAATTAGTCACAAATTGAGTTTTATTAATAATATTACTACATTGTGACCTGCAATTATTAAATTGCTATAATATTAGTAAATTGTATTATTAATTTTTTAGCGTTATGTCATTCATCAAAATATGAACTTGGGAAAGTGAACTATTTCCCAAAAGTAGCCTATATATATATATAAGTTTTAAAATACACCCTATTTTTATACTTCAAATTTTACAATACTGTAAATTGCTGTATAACAGCTTAATATTACTTTGCAAATGACTAAACTTCAATTTCGTCTTCAAATCAAAACCGATCGTCAAATTTCTTCTTCGATATAGTAACAGGATTTGTTTTAAGCTTTTTACAATATTGCTTCCTGGAAGAATTGTGAATTGTTCCTGAACGCAATTTTAAAATCGGTTTGTTTAAGAGAAGTCTTTTAGAAGTAATCCCATGATTATTTTTTTACTTTCAATACAGAAATGTTGTTGAAGTGTACAGTTTCATTGTTAGCCTTTAGAATAAAATTTGGACACGTTTGATCTTGGAGATCCTCTACATTAGTAAGTTATCTGGTGCAAAGTGCCAGTATTGCAGCCAATGTAGGCGAAAAAACTAAAGAATGCAACAGAGACACTACTGCCATCTGTGCGATGCTGAACTAAAATATGTGCCAACTGAACTAAAATCTGCCGTCGCAAAGAAGACGATCTTACAATGTTGGAAATTATCATAGCTTAAAATTCGCATTTTTCGAACTATGCTAGTATTGCAGCCCATGAATGACAGCCAAAGTGGAAAAATACCTATACGTATAGCAAAGTGAAAACATATGGCAGTTAAAGTGAATAAGTACTGAAATGGGAATAAAAAATTAGTTAAAAAATATCAGAAAACATATTGTGAAAGAAGTTATTGAAGTGAAGAAATATGACAAGGTGATAACTTTTAAACAATGTGTGAGTTTATGTAAGAAGCTAATATGTCGGTTTAAGTTTCAGTTATAAAATCAGAGTTAATCAAACTTACCTTCAAACAATAATTTATTTATTCGATTTAAATTATGACCAAGTAATTAACAAGTCTGATCATTTTTGAAGAGAATGTAAGTTGATAACAGTGAATGAGATTGTTGATCGAGTTTCCAGTTTCATAATGCATAATTCCTCCCTTAAATATGATTAATTTTCAATGAAAGAAATAAATTTTTCAAAACCAATAAATAGATGATTCGAAATTACGCATGATCATTGGATTAATCAATTTTACCATAATATATTCAATATTGCATATGGAGCTAGTTGAAAGATTTAAGGATTGATACTTGTGAATTTTAAACCTCTGTGTCGAAATAATGACAGAAACCCTCTGTATTTTCATCAATTGATCCATGTAGTACGACTCAAAAAAGTATTGGAGCAGAGGAAACATTCAAATATAACCATGCTAAATCTATAATGATAAGTAAAATTAAATAAATTTAATAAATACATGAGCTGTTTTAAATATAAATAAGAAATTGGGGTCAAAAATATATTGAGGCAATGAGTCATTAAGTTTTCTTAAAGCAAGAAACATGAAAGATGAACAGTACCCTCGCCGAGACACAAACCTGGACCTCTCGAATACGAGGAGAGAGGGAGGAAATACATATCCCCTTTTAAAGGGTGACTGCGGAGTAGGGGACACAACCGCCAAATCCTGGTGGTGAAGAATCCTCATCCACCACCTTTTAGTTCAGGCGCCACTATAGAATAATTAGGTTTTTTTCTTTTTTGAAGCAAGAGAAAAATGAGCAATTTTGATGTGCGAAAAGTTATAATTTTTTATTGAAATTATAGAAGAGCTGAGAGAACACTAGGTGAACTGTTGAATGCAAGAGGATCACCTACTCCTAACATTATTTCGAAATTCCGTACAGACTATTTCAATGAAAGCGAGGGAAAACTGAGCGGTAGAAACATTATTTGTAATCCTAATACCAGTACAGTCAAATTCACTTCAGAAGCCCAAAAATATGTAGCAAGTATGCTAATAAAGAAACTGTTAAGAATATTGTAAGCAAATATAAATTTCATGGCTGAAAAGCTACGGGGAAAAATTGTCAGTACAGTGAATCGGTGTTCGCCGAAAACATCGCGGGCGAAAATGTCGCGGAGAAAACAAAAACGTCGTGGCGCAAAACATTGTGGGAGAAAAGAAAGCAAAGACAAAAAATCGCATTTCTAAAATATCGTGGTACGAAATGTCGTCATCGAAAATAACGCGGTTCAAAACTTCGCAGTTTAAAAAAATCTGATGTGTACACCACATGACTTCCTTCTACGGAATATTAAATTATACGCATTTTTTCTTGCATTTCGTTTAAACTTATTAGACTGAATTAAACCTACTTCTCCGACAGCGCATAAACCACAATCGAATAAATGCATTCTTTAAAATTCACTTTGTTTACTATAGCGACACTCTGGCGCTAGGTTCACTTAACAGTATTATATTTCGTTCATATTATAACTCAGAATGCACATAATTTATATCATTTAAAGAATTGTCTAATCGTTGCCACATGTTCTATTCAAATAATATAATAAAGCTAGAACGATGTATAAAAGAAATTAAGCAAACAAAACAAAAAAGAAACAGTTTTTCACAGACGATTGAGTATTTCTCATTCAATTAATTCAATTCTCACTTCGCGAAAAGGCAAAAATACATAAAAACTCAAAACATCTGTATTAAAAATTACGAAGTAAATCTTAAACACTTATTTCCTCGAAAAAATTCCAGAAAGGTATAAGCATGATTTAATTCGCAATAATAAATGAAGGCGTTATCTTTGTTGTTGCGAAGCTAAGTTTCTCTGGCAACAAATCCGCTATTCTGCTGTTTCAAATGTAAACAAGAGCAATGGCCGCCATCAAAAAAATTATTAGGCTTGGCGGCACTTAAACAATTTTAAAATTGTTGATAATTCTAAACATATTTCATACAGATTTACTAAAGGCATGAAAACCTTAACCGGAAGATAAGAACAACATAATTCAATCATTTTTAAAGCAAAAAAATGTACAATTTAGAAACATATAAGAGTAAAGAAACTGAGATCATTGAGCCGGGTAACAGAGTGGATATATATATATAAATATATTTATATACGTTTGGTGCGGTCGATTGCAACCAAAATACGAGGTGCACATCTACATGTTATAGCAGTCCTATATACAAAATGTCAAGGTTCTGAGGCTACTCGTTTTTGACTTATGCGAGATACGTACGTACGTACATACGTTCATACAGACGCCACGAAAAATTCTCTTCAGAATTCATTTTAAATCAGTTTTATAATTATTTTGGAGGAAAAGAGTGTTTTATTCTATCCCTTACGTACAGATATCACGGAAATACATCGTTAAATTGCATTCGAAAGAGGTCAAAATGGATATTTTCGTTGAAATATGCTGCCTGAAACTTTTCGCGATTACAATATTTCCTTTTTACTTCGTACAAGGAAGTAAAATAGGTCACCGGAAATATAGTGGTAAGAAATAAAGTACCTATAAATCATCGCATGATGATAACACCGCACACTTGCATTTCTCAGGTTTTAAAAGCTGTAAATGCATTTTCACATAATGATTAGGGAGCGCAAGAAGGATATTTTTACGAAATACCCTCATATGCGGTCAGGTCGTAAATTTAGAATGCCTTTTTTCACAGGGGGGGCCTGAAAAGTAGGGAATAATCTTGCTCGTGGTCTTGGGGGTCGTTTAAACATCTAACTTCTCTACATTCAGTTTTATATAGAAGAAAATACAAATTGAATTGTTCGAATGAATGCAATTTTGTACAATGAAAATGTATTACTTAATGATAAACTGTAAGGTAAATAACATCTTTTTTTAAAGCCATAGGTGTAGAAAGACAGATATTTGTTACACAAATGAATTTGTAGTAAATATTGAGTTTTTCATTTCGAATGCTATGTTCCATGTATGCGAAGTAGCTGAGTATGTGAGATAATAGTCATAACCGAATGGCTTTCAACCTTTTCACGGATAAGGACTGTTTCTCAATTACATTGTGGTCGCTGCTTTTTGGTTAATTTTCTAATGACATATAAACAATAGTTGTTTTTATTTGAGACTTATGAATAAAATAACGCAAACTAGACTGCAGAAAATTCTTAAGAATGAAGTTAAATAATACTTAAAAATACATTATTGATGCGCTTTTGTGTTTTATATGTAGTAGTATTAACTACTACTATAATCCTTAAATGGAATCCTTAAATTATATATATCTATGTATAGGTATATATAAATGGAACCAAATATAGAACAAGGTATAAAATATCTTTATTATACAATGTTCATTACCATACGTATATTTACGTAATATCAATATAAATAGTTAGTTAGGTTTCGTAAATATATAATTTATTTTTATATTTTGTATTTTTTGTATTAGATTCAGTATTGTATACGTATCTGAAGTTTCATTTGTTCTCTTTTTGGGTTACGACTTTAAGTGAGAAAGAATTGTTAGGGCCTTCATAGGGATTACATTATATACAATCAGTTAGGATCCGCCTTTTCCTTTCTTTTAATCATTATATATATTGAAATACTACTTGATAAGTATGCGTAAAATATAGCAGTTTTTTAAGCTACTTATTTATATATCTATTGTTTGATCTGGTTTGTTTGATTATAGCAAAGCATTCGACGGTCTCATGCCACAGTGTTTAAAAAAAATCCCATTGTTTAAAGATAGATTCTATGCTCATATTTTAGTCTAAAATTAAAAGCTGAAAGTCAAAATTAAGGGGGTTGCTCTTAGAAAGCCTCAATTAGAAGTAGTTATAGGAAATGTTAATCAATACTTATAATCTTACGGATTAAACACTTATTCCCTATTTGATCACGTGTATGGCAAACAGATATTCGTCATTCATAAAGAAAAGAAAGCTGAATCAAAATGAGTTATATTCTTGTTTTTCCAACTGCAGAAACATCTTAAGATACTATCGGATTTAATCTTTAAATTATTCTAGTAATAATCAGAACAATGGGGGCCATTATTCTTAACTATAATTTACTAATGCAAATCCTATTTTGGTTTCAAATAGCTTTCATTAATTACGTTAATGATATACTGATATACTGATACTGAATGAGACCTAAAAACACATTTTTTAAAATATATCTCCCCTTATGATACCCGACACAGCCGTTTACTTTCCCCTTCCGTAATTAACGTCAGTCTCCTGCTGTTGACCGCATTTGCCAAGCCACCATTTTTACTTTTATATTTCATATTTTCGAATGAACTAATAAATTTTTTACTGAAAAAGTAAGAAGGAAACTTAAGCATTTAAAAATTAAAACTGAGTAGAAAACTAATGCAACTTACAGCACCGAATAAAATTTTAAATTTACATACTTAATTAACAAAAGTCATTAATATAGTAATCTTTTTGTAAAGTTTTACTCGTAATTTTTCATGAAAAATACAGACTACAATATTTAGAAAAAGGAAGATAATTAACTGCATCATGTTACCTCTATAAAAAGTGCTTTGTTAATTATCAAGATTTCTTTCTCGTTTGTTAATCTGATATTGTTTTGATGAAAATTATATCTTGTTTTGTTTCCGTTTATTGTTAAAGTGTCGTTACCATTTCTTGTGCTTCTAAATCTTTATGCAAATATGCAATTACAACTTTGCATGTGTGCGATGTTATCGCCATGCGATGATTTGTAGATGCTTTATTTTCTGCCACGATATTTTTTAACTGCGAAGTTTTTGAACCGCTTAATTTTCGACGACGATATTTTGTACCACGATGTTTTTGAACTGCGATGTTTCCTCTCTGCTTTCTTTTCTCTCACGATGTTTTGTACCACGACGTTTTCGCCTTGAGTTATTTTCTCCGCGACTGTTTCGGCTGTAACCAGTGAATCAAAGGGCGAGAATAAAATTCGCTACATTCTATACTGAAAATGCCTCAAAATTTTTTGAATTCGATTATATTTGTAGATAGAATTTAATTCAATATTTCCGACAGCAATGGAAAGAAAATTTTATCGCGAAAACCTAGTATTGAGCTTAAAATGAGAATATTACTCCTTCAAAGATGATGAAGGAAGACAGATGGTCTGAAGATATATGTGTGCCTGCACGGACAAACATTTTACTAATGGAAAAATGGATATATTTACGTGCTTTAGTATTAAAAACCTAATGTGAAGCCCAGCGTTAAAAAATACTAACATTATCGCACTGCAGTCTTTATTAGGACCGTGGTCCCAAGCAGAGTGCTCATATTTGGAAAATATGAGCTTCGTTTAAGTATACACATATAATCCAAACGTCTGCATAAAATCCAAATTCTCTCTGTTACTTAGAAAATCTAAGACAATATGCGAGACAGAATTCATAAATTTAAAATTCTAGCACATATGAATTTAAGGGAAAAATTAACAATGGAATGTAAAGGAACAGAATAAAATCTCTTGCCAAACTCTTGTAAAATTCATGCCTAGAAGATTCATCAAAGCCATATAAAATAAATAAGGATCAATATTAAAATTTAAAATTGATTTTTTAGAATTTTAGAAGAAATATGTTTCTGTGCCGAAATACTTTCTCGTTTGTGCACAAGATATGTTTAATGTAATATTTATTTAATAATATTTAAAAATAATTTTAAGATTTTCCGATTTTACTTAGCATATAGGGTATGACATACCAAAATTAATTTTATTTAAGTTAATAGTTAATTATTATTTCAAAAAACTGTTTAAAAAGCTTTTTCTGTCCTAATACTCTTTTGACGCACTGTATCTTTGAGTTTAGGTATAAGAAGTTAGAATGCTGAATTAAAGTATATAAAATTAAAGCGCTGAAAATTTGCTGACCATTATTATCATGATTTCTCAAAAACTGCATAAAGAAATAACTGAGGTAAAAATATTAATTGGGAAACAAACTTATTTTGATGATTTACGTTAATCCTATGTTAGAAATTTGCTTTTCTCTCCTCGAAATAGATAAA
The DNA here is from genome assembly GCF_044657685.1 of Stegodyphus dumicola. Taxonomy (NCBI): domain Eukaryota; kingdom Metazoa; phylum Arthropoda; class Arachnida; order Araneae; family Eresidae; genus Stegodyphus; species Stegodyphus dumicola. Next base: position 184,228,558 of record NC_140768.1, read on the forward strand.
AGGAGAAAATGTTAATGAAATCTTCTCAGCAACATTTTTAATACATACGGAATTTATATTATTACGAATTTGGTATTTAAAATCTAATGTGAGTTCAATTATAAATTAAATGGTTTTATTTCCCGCGCAGTGCAGCGCGTGAAGAATATTAAAAGAAGAAAGCTAAGCCGGAAAATTAAAAATACAAGAGCACGTGCATTTAACATTAAATAAATAAATATGTCTTTTTGATTTCGAGAAAGTACCAGAAAATTCTCGCACGTGATTTTAAAAATCTTATAAAAGGAGGAAAACCTCTCAGTTTGCAGGTATACATTTCACAAAATTTGTCAAGTTTCGCCTAGTTGGCGCGGCGTAAATCGCCTTAATTAAAAACTTAAGTACCTACGCCTTAGGGCAATTTACCAACAGAGACGGTTAAAGTAGCGGTTGGCTACTAATTGCCGCCTAGCAATTGACTCGATTTCGATTTCGAGTTTGTAGGTAGTTACTTTGTTTTTGTTTAGAAAACTGCTCTTGTTGATTGTAGCGAATTCGCGGATTAGCTTTCTTTAGCTGTTTTGAATTAAGTTCTATTGAACGTTTGAGTAGTTAGAAGATAACTATTGTTGTATATTGTAATACTGCACGATTATTTGAGGACATTTAATCATTTTTATTGTAATAATAATAAAATTTTGTCCATTTTTCATCGGACTTGTGCATTCATTTCGTAACGAACTCGTACGCACGCAACAATTTTTGGTGTCAGAAGTGGGATTTGAATGTCAATTACAAGAGCGATGGAAGAACAGATGAAGTAGTTGATGACTGCATTTGCTGCATTCCAAGCAGAGATGAAATTGGGCCAAGAATCCGTTAAGGAAGAGATGAAATCCGTTTAAGGCGAGATGAAAGCAGGTCAAGAGAAGATTGAAGCAGGACAGGAAGAGATGAAAAGGGAAATTACCTGCATAATAGAAAATAAATTTGAGGCTATGGAAGGCAGAATGGACGCGGTTGAAAATAAAGTTGGGCAAATTGAAGAAAACATTTCTTCTGTCAAACAACAAATAGAACAGAGAGTTTCGGCCGTAGAACAACAAATCGATTATAGAGTTTCTTCTGTGAAAGAGCAAATAGAAGACAGAGTTTCGGCCGTGGAACAACAAATAGGTTACAGAGTTGATTCGGTCAAAGAAGAAATAGAAGGAAGAGTTTGTTCCGTTCAAAAACAAATCGAACAGCAAATTGATGACCGGGTTACTGCAGTCGTCAAGGAAGTGGATACTTTAAAGAAATTCGTAGCGACAGCAGGGAGCAAATCGGATGGTTTTACATTTTTACCAATGCCTGCTCGTTCCTCTCTGAAACTATCTACATATGATGGGAAGACCTCCCGGCAAGTGTATAGGACACAATTTTCTATAGTGGTGGAAGCGAATGGATGGGATTCCCAAGCTAAAGCCTGTCATCTTGCCGCTTCTTTCAGAGCAGACGCAGCGGATATCCTGCAGACTCTTCCCGAAAACCAGACAATAGAATTTGAAGCTCTGCGCATTGGAGAGAAGTGTTTAAAAGACTACAGCAGGCTTCAACTAAAATCCTGTCAGCAGAAGCCCACCGAAACACTTCAGGAGCTCGTTATGGATGTTGAAAGACTGTCACATCACGCCTTTTCGGAGTGCCCGACAGAAACAAGAGAAATCCTGTCACTGCAATATTTCATCGATGGCATCCGGGATCCTGAAATACAGAAAGCTCTTCGAATGGCTGACGTAAAGGACATAAAAAGCGCTCTGTTGTACGGCATGAAGTTCGAGGCAGCCCAGCAAGCAACTAGTAGAGATCGCTACCCAGTTAGAGCTGTGCGAGTCCATGAGCCAGTGGATCAACTGATGGCTCGTTTAGATGATTTAGCCAGACAAGTCAACGCTTTGATACGGAATAGGAGCGAGAAGAAAGTGGCTCTAAGGTGTTGGAGATGTGGTAGTGAAGGTCACCTAAGACGGAATTGCAGAACACCCCAGGATACGGAATATAAAGCAGATGATTTTACCAGACAAGCCAGTGGCTTGAGACCGAACAGAAGTGAAAAGAAACTAGTTCTAAAGTGCTGGAACTGCGGAGTTGAAGGCCACATACGAAGAAACTGCAGAACACCCCGAGGTACGAAAAATAAGACCATTTCCCAGCAACGACGCAGTAAACAAATTAGTGACCATATCGAGGAACGGAGGTTGCCAGATAATGAAAAACCTTGTTTTAAAGCGCTTAAAATTTATACAGTGAGAGGCAACAGTAACGGACTGTCCATTAATGAGAATATCGATGGAGTTCCTTGCAATATGATCATTGACACAGTAGCTAATGTTACCATCATTAGGAAAGATTTAGCTGAACATGGGAAGTTAAACGTAAGCATCACGTTTGGAAGTGCCGCCTACCATCACACGGCTTATGCGGCGGATATCACAGATCCATGCATACTCGGATTGGACTTTTTAAGGAAATACAATTTTTCCTTACACACTTGAAAAACAACAAACTGCTTTCAGCATCTGATGGCATGATTATCCATCCTCAAAAGGGATCCTCGCCTGGAAATGTCGACGCCTTGTCCGAAAGATCCAGCTCGGGAAGCTGCCGAAATCATACCAGGGTCGAAAAGAAACGTAAGATTACCAGCTATTCTCCATCACAGATGCTCTTTGGTCGAGACCTTCGTCTGCCTTGTGACCGCCTGTTTGATCGCCATACGGATGCGCCTTCATCGCCTGAAGAACACATCCAAGATGTCCAGGCCCTTTTTGAAGTGATGCACCGTTCCGCACGAAAGCAAGTGAACTTGGTGACGGAGAAAGTGAAGACTAGATACAACACGAGAGCTACTGGACATAGATCCAACAAAGGAGACAAGGTGTGGTTGTGGAACCCGATTCAACGAAAAGTACTCAGTCCTAAATTACAGTCACCTTCGGATGGTCCATATACAGTGCTGAACAGACTGAATGACATCATGGTTCGGATCCGTAAGTCTTCGAACTCTAAACCTAAAGTCATTCATTACGACAGGTTAGCTCATTACTATGGCCATAGTACGTAATGTAAATAATTGTAAATAGTATAAGACCATGGTCCTTTTTGTTTCTAAATGTGTATTTAGTAATTGATTTGTATTTTGCATTTGATTTGTATTTCATATTTGATAGCATTTGATTTGTTTTATTTATTGCATTTATTGTTCATGTTGTTTATTATTGTAATGTAATGCTTATTATTGCATTTATACACGATTATTTGAGGACATTTAATCATTTTTATTGTAATAATAATAAAATTTTGTCCACTTTTCATCGGACGTGTGCATTCATTCGTAACGAACCCGTACGCACGCAATAATACTAATTAATGTTATGTTTTAATTATATTAAATTTATTTATCTTTATCGTCTTCTTTAGAAAAGAAATCATTAACGATAAAAAATAGCGAAAAGTTAAGCAATTATTTAATTCTGATCTTAAAATATTTGATAAAAGTTTTATATGCTTTTTAACATTGCTTTAATAAAAAGAACAAATCTAAAAATGAGGTATTTTAAATTTCTGTATGCATTTGTATTTATTTAATTGTATTTTGTTTATTTCCTTAATTATAATGTTATGTATTTTTAAATATTTATTTGTTTATTTGCTCTCTTTTGCATAATAATTTAGGGCGTGTTTCTGTTTAATTGAGTTTATGGTGGCATATTATATTTGTACACTGGTGTGCAAAAATTAAGGAAAGACGGTTTTTTCAATATAACTTTGTACAAAAGCTTTCCAAATCAACACATTTAATACCGTAAGATCCCCAATACGTAAGGACATGAGTAATGTAAGCAACACTTACTAAAAGAGAAATCAGAGGGATAAAAAGAAGCTTTATTGAAAAAGTAGCATGGAGCGCAATGCGACTGAAGGCCGAAACATCCCTGTGATGGGTGTCCAGCAAGAAACATCCGGTCTTTAATAGGGGATATGATCTTCCCTGACTGCTAAGCAGGTTTCACAGCGTTTGCCCATGCTGAGAATGAGGGTGTCAATGAGTTGTTGAGGCATTGCTGCCCATTCGTCTTGCAGCGCCAATCGAAGCTCCGGAATCGTTACTGGTGGTAAGGTACGAGCTGCCAAGCGTCTGCATAGAAGATCCCATACATGCTCGATGGGATTGAGATCCAGAGATCGTGCCGGCCAATCCATACGTTCAATATCCTCACTCTCTAAGAGCTGTTCGGCAGCTACTGTGCGATGACATGGTGCATTGTCGTCCATGAAAAGGAACTGCGGACCCATAGCGCCTATAAAAAGACGCACATATGGAAGAAGAATCTCGTTACAATAAAAGGTCCCGTTGACTGAACCTGCATCGAAGATGTGAAGGTCTGTACGACTACCAAGCATGATGCCTCCCCAAACGAGAACACCGCCACCTCCATACCTGTCCCTTTCAATGATGTTCGAGGGATGATTGCGGCTTCCCCGCTCTCTCCAGATGAGTATGCGATGAGAATCGCTACTCAGACTGAATCTGCTCTCATCTGTAAAGAGTACTCGTCCCCATTCATTGTCTCTCCAATTCCGGTGTTCCCGGCACCACAGAGAACGCCTTCTCCGATGGGCAGGCGTTAGAGGTACACACCGTACAGGGCGTCGTGCAAACAGACCACTACCGTGCAGTCTTCTGGCCACGGTTGTTGGAACTTTTCATAGGATAGAGGGCGCTGTTGCGCCAAAGGAATTCTTTTTTTTTTTTTTTTACATTATGTAACTGTAGTTCGCCATTGCGATGTATGTGTATTGTTGTGATATATTTTGGTGCTGTCATTAAATATAAATGAAAGATATCGTCATGAATTTTTTGTATCCGGATCAAGATCAAATTTACCACTGATGCAAACTCGTTTAAACAAAATATAGTTCGAACAAGAATAGTCAAGTTATTATTAGCCTTTCGAACTACGCATTAGAAATCGTTATTCGCTTCGTAACATGTGGTGCTGTCGCCGGGAATTATCGTAATGGTGGGGTGAGTAAATAGTTTTGTTGAAAATTTGGTTGAATAGAATATTTTGTAATTGTTGAAGTAGTAGGGTTGTTTGATGTTGTTGATCTTGTTTGGTAAAAATTTACAACTTTAGGTTTCGCATTTACTGAATATTTGCAAGTAAGAAAATGTTGTGCTTTCTTAGAATTAGAATTTGTTGTTAATGCTTGAAGTGTGATTTGTTGTTGAAAATTACAGTTTGTTTTCTTAGAATTCTAGAATTAGAATTTATTGTTAAAGTATTTGAGGGGTAAAATTTGTTGCTAGAAACTGTGAAAATGGCTAAATTGTTAAAGCTTCGAACTAAGCGTGACACACATCGTGAACAAACATTAAAGTTAGTAGAAAAAATAAACATATATTTGAATGAATCAGATATTGACATAGATGTATGTGATTCATATTTAGAACAGTTGAATAGTAAAATTGAAATTATTAACATACTAAATAGTGACATTGATGAATTGTTGAAAGAAGAACAAGAAATTAAGGATGAAATTAACACAGTAGATGAATATAACGAAAAAATAATACCAGTTAAAGTAAAGTTGCAAAACAAAATTAAATCAATTAGAAAAGTTCCATATCAGTCAGGTGAACAAACAGTAAATCCAGAAAATGTTCACGTAGAAAATAAAACTTTAGGAAACAGAACTAAACTTCCTAAACTTTCGCTTCCTCGATTCTATCGTGAGCCTTCAGAATATTTAGATTTTTGGAATCAGTTTGAGAATTCTGTGCATAATAATTTTAATTTAACTGAGGTTGACAAATTTTGCTATTTAAAGTCGTTATTAGGTGGTAAAGCTCTAGCTAGCATTAAAGGATTCTCAATTACTCCAGAGAATTATAAACAGGCTGTTAAATTAATTTCTGAAACATTTGGCCAAAGAGACATTTTAATAAATGCTCACTTGTCAAATTTATTAAATCTGGCACCTGTAAAAAATGCTTCTAATATTCAGGCTCTTCGTAACCTTTATTTTGAAGCCCAAACTCAAATTAGATGTTTAGAGGAATTAAATGTCAAATCGGAAACATACACAACAATACTGACTAACATAATACTAAAAAATCTGCCAGGAGAATTGACTCTTGAATTTTCGAAGCAAAATATAAATAATTGTCATGATTTACAGGAATTGATTAAGTTTTTACACAATGCTATTAGTGCAAGAGAAAAGGCATTCCGTATTAATTCTAATAATGTATCTTCATATAATAATTTTCATTCTAACCAACACAAACAAAACAATTTTCGAAATCAGAAACGAAACTTTCATCCGAGTCGCAATAATCAACACGTGTCAGTAACAGAATTTATGGCGAAAACTTCCGAAGTTTGTTTATTCTGCGGTCAAGGTCACTGTAAGACTGAATGTGAGAACATGACTGTGCAACAAAAAAGGGATAAATTAATTAAGGAAAGGAGATGTCTGTTATGTTGTAACACAAACTGTTTTGTGAAAAAATGTAATGCTAAACAGTGTTCATTCTGCTTTGGTAGACACGCCAAAGCTATTTGTTTTAAATTTGAAAATTCTAGCAAGTGTAAATCTAATTCAAAACCGGAAGAAGAAAAACCAAAGGAATTGGAAATTCAGCATACTATTTCGAATTCAGTTGTAAATGATAGGAATGTGATTTTATTGCAGTGTGTTAGGACAGAAATTGTTGGTCGTAAATCGTCAGGTACAGTTATTGCAATGTTTGATAACGGTAGTGAGAAGAGTTTTATTAAAAGAAATGTATCTATGAAGTTGGGATTAAAATGTCTAGGGTCAGAAACATTAAAGATTTATTCATTTGGAGCAAAGGATCCTAGCTTGCAAACATGTCGCAGAGTTGAAGTGAGATTGCGAAATATTTTAGATGGAAATGAAGTCGTAATACAGGCGTTGGAAACAGATGAAATTTCGAGGGCGGCGATTAATTTGCCAAATGAGCGTACAAGAGCTGAAATGGAAGCCAAGGGATTAACTTTAACGTGGGGATATAATCAAGCGTCAGATGATAATGAAATTTCCTTGTTAATAGGTATAGATTTTTATTGGAAATTGACAAAAGGTTTTGAAAGGTTAAATACGTCTTTGGTAGCTGTACACACAGAACTTGGATGGTCCTTGCAGGGAAATTGTGGTGATATGAGTAAAACGGCTGCTGTGAACTTAGTTTTAGGTGATCAAAGCACTGTATCAGCTGAACTCAGGCGTTTCTGGGAACTGGAAAGTTTAGGTATTGAAAACAAGGAAGCGGAGTGTTTGACTTTAGTGGAACAGGAGATACTTGATGAATTTAATAAATCTGTTGAGTTCGTAGATGGAAGATATTGTGTAAAGTTGCCGTGGAAATCAGGTATGCAGGAGAAATTAGCAAATAATAGAGAAGTGGCTCGGAAACGTTTCGATAGTCTGGTTAGGAGATTTAGAAATGATACAGCTTTTTATGAGGATTATAAAAAGGTAATTGATGATTATCGTAGGGAAGGTATCATTGAGAATTCGTCGTCAGATATTGAAGTGTCATATTCTGAGCAGTCATTCTACTTACCCCACCACGCTGTCATTCGCGAGGACAAATCTACTAGTCGACTTCGAATCGTGTTTGATGGTTCTTCTCATGAAGGAGGACAACTTTCAATTAATGACTGTTTATTTAAAGGACTAAACTTGTATCCAAATCTATTTGAAATGATTTTAAAGTTTCTACAAAATACAATCGCCTTCACAGTGGATATAAAGCAAGCGTATCTACAAATTTTGATCGATCCTAGTGATAGAAAATTTACTAGATTCTTCTGGACTGATGATATCGGTTCTAATTCATATCAAGAAATGAATTTTAGTCGAGTTTTATTTGGACTAAAACCAAGTCCATATTTGTTAGCTGCAACTCTGAAATATCATTTTGATAAATGTAAAGAAGAATTTCCTGATACTTGCAAATTACTGTCAGAATGGTTTTATGTCGACGATTTGATTGGAGGCGAAGAAGACTTGCAAGCGGCTTTGAAAATTACGATTGAAAGTGTAGAAATTCTCAAAAGATGTGGCATGATATTACGAAAATGGAAAACCAATTCCATGGAACTGCGTAAGCTATGGAAAGACGCTGAGTTCGACATCGATGAGGAAAAGAGCTCAAGTACAGGACTTGACTCACCATCCAAGGTGTTGGGTCTAGTTTGGGATCCAGATGCGGACAGTATATCTTTTAACGTGAAAGAATTATCAAAGTTTGTCAAGAACGGAACTACTTCGAAAAGATTTATTCTTAGAGTAGTGGGTCGTATTTATGATACTATCGGATTTCTTGGGCCTTTCATCATAAAGCTGAAGTGCATTCTACAGGAACTGTGGAGTCATGACATAGACTGGGATGATAAACTTCCATCGTCACTGGATCACAAGTGGCAGTTGTGGTGCAGTGAAATCGAACACTTAGAAGATCTCCAGATTCCTCGATGTTATTTTTCAAATTTGAACTGTAAATTTATTTCATTTGAAATTCATTCTTTTTCAGATTCCTCTCTTTTAGCCTATGGAACTGTATTGTATTTAAGAGCTATATCTGAATATGGGAGGATAAGTATCAGTTTTATTTGTTCTAAAAGTCGTGTAGCTCCTCTGAAAGGTCTTACATTACCAAGACTGGAATTAATGGGAGCTTTATTGTCCGCAAGATTAGTCCATCAAGTAAGTAAATGTCTTAAATTTAATACTTCTAGTTATTTTTGGACCGACTCGATGATTACATTATGTTGGATTAAGGGACAAGCTAGTAAATACAAAACTTTCGTAAAAAATAGAATAGAAGAAATTCAATCTTTATCAGATACCAATAATTGGGCTCATTGCCCTGGTAAGGATAAATAACCCTGCAGATATCTTGTCCAGAGAAATTTCTGCAGCAGATTTAGCTACAAACCATTTTTGGTGGCACGGTCCACCGTGGCTAAGCCAATCACCTGAATACTGGCCTACTGAAAGAGAGAACTTAAAATCTACAGACGTAGACTTAGAGCTAAAAAGAGAATTTGAAAGTACAGTGCAAAATAACTGTTTGGTAGAAAATTCGAAATTTATTTTAGATTTAAGGAAATATAGTTGTTTGTTAAAGGTACTAAGAGTAACTGCACTAGTTAAACGGTTTGTTAATAAACTTCAAAAACGACAAACGATTGCAGGTCCCCTCACAGCAGAAGAACTTAAAAATGCTGAAATAGACTGGATAAAACATGAGCAAAACATAGAGTTCAACTTAGAATTACAGAACTTTAAAAATGGTAAATCGATTCCTAAAAACTCACCACTTTCGAATTTAGCCCCATTTCTCGACAGTTGCGGTGTTTTGCGCATAAAAGGAAGGTTAGAGCAAGGAGCGTTTACAAAGGATGAAGCTCATCCTATACTTCTTCCTAAGCAGTCTAAATTTACAGAGTTAATTATTATTCGACAACATAATAAAATTTTTCATGGTGGAGTTACATTTACGCTAGCCAAAATTTGGTCTAGATTTTGGATTCCACGAGGTAGACAAATTATAAAAAGAGTATTAGGTAACTGCCTAATTTGTCGAAAGTATAAGTTGAAACCAGCTAAACAAATAACTAGTCAACTACCTAAATGTAGAATTACTGAAAACCCTCCTTTTACTGTAACTGGCATAGATTTCACTGGCCCAGTTTTAATAAAATCAGGAAAGGATACGCCTCAAAAGGCTTACATAACATTATTTGCATGCAGTGTTACTAGAGCTGTGCACATAGAATTAATCACAAATATGTCAACAAAAAATTTTATTTTGTCATTAAGGAGATTTTTAGCTAGGAGAGGAAATTGTAAAGTTATCATTTCCGACAATGCTAAGAGCTTTTAAGCCACTAATGAAATTCTTAAAGAATTTGCAAAAATTATAATAGATTCAAAATTGAAAGATTTCATATCAATAAACGGCATAACTTGGCAATATATTGCGCCTCACGCGCCTTGGTGGGGTGGTTTTTATGAAAGGCTTATGAAAAGTATCAAAGATCCTTTGAGAAAGGTTCTCGGAAGGGCTCTTCTTAACTTTGAGGAAATGATGACTATTCTATCAGAAATTGAGTTCGTTTTAAATCATAGACCTCTTACTTATGTCCATAATGAAATAAAAGAGCCAGAAGCTCTTACACCTGCCCATTTCTTGTTTCCAGGGCAAGAAAATATTTCTTATCCTGTACATTTCGCCGACCTTTTCAGGAATGAACCATTGAACAGGCAGACTTTCATTAGGAGAAAACTGTATCAAACTAATCTTTTGAAACAAATTTGGAAAAAGTGGAAGGAGAATTATCTCCTCGAATTACGGTCTGCGCATACTTTTCTAAATCCATCTCCTGAAAGGAATCTTAAAAAGGGTGAGGTTGTAATCCTGGAGGGGTCGACGAAATCAAAATTTTTATGGCCTATTGGAATTATAGAAGAAGTTTATAAAGGTAGGGATGGGTATGTGCGTTCATGTTTGATTCGTACTTCTCAAGGACTTTATCGAAGACCCGTCCAATTAATCTATCCTTTTGAAGTTTAAAGTTATATATATGTTTGTTTCATGTATTGTATTTAATTTGCAATGTAGTTTTCAGTATTAATTTGTGCATATTGATTTTGATTATATCTAAATTATATTATTGATATGTAAATTTAATGTGCTCTTAAAAGAGCACAGGTGGGGTGTGTTGGAACTTTTCATAGGATAGAGAGCGCTGTTGCGCTAAAGGAATTCTGTTTTTTTTTTTTTTTTTTTTTTTTTTTTTTACATTATGTAACTGTAGTTCGCCATTGCGATGTATGTGTATTGTTGTGATATATTTTGGTGCTGTCATTAAATATAAATGAAAGATATCGTCATGAATTTTTTGTATCCGGATCAAGATCAAATTTACCACTGATGCAAACTCGTTTAAACAAAATATAGTTCGAACAAGAATAGTCAAGTTATTACTAGCCTTTCGAACTACGCATTAGAAATCGTTATTCGCTTCGTAACAACGGTAAAACGCGATATCGGTCGTTCAGTCTCCTGTGTCGTGTGTCTATCGATTTCTCCCGCTGTCTGCCGCCTGTTTCTTCTGGCCTGTAAGGCAATATACCGGTCCTCGTGGACGACCACTACTATACCCCCGGATAGCTGTTCCTGTAGTCTGAAATTGTCTCCAAAGTCGTGAAACGATGCTGTGAGCAATTCCGAACTCTGCAGCCACACTTGTCACACTGCGGCCTTCCTCCAACTTCCCAATGATTCGCCCTCGGGTAAAAGCATCCAGATGTCGTCTAACAGATTGATTATTCGCCATTTCTCGCTGAGGCAGCAACTCGGTGTGATTTTAACTGCTATACGGCGTGCAATCTCTTTGCCAGAAATACTGATCTTACACGGACAACATGCTTTATACTACTCAGACACTCCCCCATTACGTCTACCTGCATATCTGCGCATGTGCTACCGTACATCATCTTACTTAATCTCCTGATTGGTCTTTCTGTCCGCTCTGCCTCTTCGTTCAGCTGATATGCTAATTTTTCGACTTCGTCCTTAATTTTTGCACACCAGTGTATTTTGTGCATAAAATTGGAGATATTGTAATTCTGAATCGATCAAATGTTTCACTTATAAAAATAGCTCAACTGGAAGCTGTGGATATATCAGAAAACTTTTATGATAAATCTCAGCGGGAATTTTTGTTGCCAAGTTTGCAAAATTTGGCGATTTCTTGAAAACTCGGTGAATTTTTGAAAGTTTTCGAAAAGCGTATTTACGAAGCTTTAGAAGCGATTCTTTCCGAAGCTTCCAGAAACTAACCTTACAAATACGATTGCATTGAAGAATTAAATATAGTTCAGAATTATCTGAATAATCAGTTTAGAACTTTGCAATAATGATAACGAACTCTTGCTTATAGCGAATACTGCTCTAGAGTTTACTTTGCGAGGGATATAGATAAACTGCGATGTCCTTCTTACGTTTTAGAGAATTAGTCTTATGTCTGTTTTCTTTACTGGCAGCTGTTTACTTTGTTACGAGTTGTTACGTTTTTCAAGAAAATGTTCGTATCTTCCCATTCATCTGAAGAATTCATTAAAATATCTACGAACTCGAAGCTCACAAGGATATTCTAGTAATATATAATACCTGTTGTAGCCAAGCATATATTTTGTTTTATTAAATTTATGCTAGCCTAAAACTGCTCACAATTATTGTAAAAAAACGTAATACCAAATGCCCTTATTTCAAAATATAATTATTTTATTAGTAAATTTGAATTGGCGAATTACCTTGTTGTCCGTCAGATCCTGGAAAGCCGGGAGGACCTGGAGGGCCTTTGGGCCCTGGGGGTCCCGATGGTCCTGCTCTTCCTTCAATGCCCTGAAATATAAAAATAATTTTTCAAACTAGCTGTAGAATTCAAATATCTGTAGAATGTAGAATACAAATATCATATTTGTATCCTATGGCTAACGAAGAATAACAACATATCCATAATTTTAGAAGTAACTAGCAGTTAATAATTTTTACACATGGTATCTAGCACTGTGGAATTCATAAATAAACATAATTTCAACAAATAACATTTGTTTGTATAAATCATGAAACTATTATACAAGAGTGAAAATATTTTCTTAAGGTAATGTTTAGATAATTAAAATTAAATTTGAAGTCAATTTTTTGGAGGACAAGATATACTGAAATCAAATTTCAGACAAAATATATAAACAAAAAATTTTTTATTTTTTTATTTTTTAATCTACTTTTATTTTAATATTTTATTTTAATTTTTAATTATTTTTTATTTATTAACTTTTACATTACTTTAAAAAAATTATTTACGTTTTGGAGAAAAGTATAATAAAGTTTTTTTGAATGTTTATTTCAATTCTTATCGTGAATATATCTAATCTAATCTAGAATACCGACAATCCATGAGATTTAAAGTTACGCAAAACCTCAAATCTTAGATTGATGTTTGACTAATTTTTATATTTCTAAATTGCAGTGCTTTTCTTCCTTACAAATATCAGTGACGGAATTAGCAATTTGAAAATAACTTTAAATGATACAAAACATGCATTAAATAACAGAAAATAAGCAAAATCCATTTGTTTCCTGACGATTTCCTCATAAAAGTGCAAGAAAATATAATGTATGCAACACATGCAGTAATGGAACGTTTTGCTAAAATTCTCTACAGTTAATAATTTATCCGTCTTACACCAGGAGATCCAGGAGGACCAGCAAATCCTCTAGGACCCGTTTGGCCTGGTAGGCCAGCATCTCCTTTAAATCCAGGCAATCCATCCACTCCTGGCAAGCCTTCGTTTCCTCTGTCTCCCTATTAGAATGAAAATGAAAAACAATGTTAAGTACTAAGTCAAAATAAACATAACTCGCAAAGAACAGCCAATGTTTTCGTATAGTATTTATTTTATAATAGTAATTTTCAAACAGTGGGTCGCTGAGTCGTTGGAGCCGCTGCAAGCTCTAGAAGCACAGTGATTTTGATTTGAAACTTGTCTACCTCTGTGATATTTTCTATCCCCATTTCATTAAATGTGCATCTACGACACAATGAGATCCATATTTGAGTAAACGAAAGAAATGAATGTAGGAGATCAGAAAGCTCTGCACATTTTTGAAAGAAAATGACTTCAAGCTGCTGAGTGCGAAGCTTTCCTATTTATCATGCGTTATTGGTCAGTTTGAAAAACACTTATCAACTCAGATATAAATCAGTATAATCAGACGTAGATTTCTTCAATATCCAGCCTCCTTCAGTATTAACAACTTCGTTAGTGGTATAGCATTTTGATACTTCATGTGATTTCAACTTGAGATTAAAGTTTGTAATGTCTTTTCTAAAGCAGCTTAGGTTACTGGTGAAGCTGAAGGTGGAATCTTTTGAAATACGCAAAATTTACGCAAAACAAGATGTTCAGCAAGGATCTCTGCGAAATGAAACATATGTTCAGAGTGAGCTTTGAGAGACCGCCCTGTGGCGAAGGAGCTAGTGCGTTGCGCAGCTGCACCACAAATCCGAGGTTCGATCTCCGGGCTGGGCAAGTCTGGCTCAGATTTTCATCCCTTGAAAGGGTGAACAAAATGAGTACCAAGTTCGCTTGGGGACTAAACACCGGGGGACCTGCACAAGCTGACCACTTGCCAAGGGCATATGCTGATGTACGCCCGGGCTCAAAAAAGCAGATTTCAGGGCACTCTAGGCCGTGCCGCACTAGGGCTGTTGCGCCACTGAGTTTTGTTTAGGGCTTTGAGAAGAAGAAGTCACTGCAGTTTTTAAACTTCTGTTCTCATCTGGTAAAAAAGAAACAACACATTAAGTATCTGGTTTAATGCAAAATATTACAAAATCCCTAATGAATGTACTCTTCTCTAAAGTAACCATGTTTGAGTTCATAGTTTCATTTGCTCGTGCAATGAGTTTTAAAATTTTAAAACAACTTACCCATATATTTTGAGATCAAGCAATGGGAAAAAATATCTGTAAAAGTATGTAGAACGATATTTTACGTCTCAAATTAACACTTTTCCCTCTGAGGTAGTAGCAATATTACTACTTTCGAATTTAGAATATACAAAACCATGTAGAGATTAAGAGAAAAGTCTGAGAAAGGTTATTTTAGAGCACCCAGAATTCTGCGTGAGTAAAAATGGAAAATTTCACTGAAAATACACTGAAAATTAATGTGAGTAACCATATTATTGCATTTTAATTCACACGTTTTAAATGATTACTGATATTATGACCAAAAAATTGGACTCCACACAGCCAATCAAATAACTGCATAAGTTAAATTACTCTTCACAGAAATTCCAAATAATTCAATTACAGAGAAAAAAGAACATTATAAATAATTTTCAGATGCAAAAGGAGAATCAGTTTTATTTATTAATAATGTAATCGTAGATGTCACTTTAAGTTTCTAACAGTTATTTTAAGTTTAAACATGCTTTACTCTCTATTCTCGTTTCCCATCTATTATTCTCTATCAGAACGAACTTTTAGCATCGCGTTTTATGCAAATGAGTTAGAAGGAGTATTTAAGGAAGGTTAAACTTGCTCCGATGAAGAGAGAATACTTAGGAGTCCTTAGTGGCGCGTGTTTGCCGTCTGGCTACTTTGCTCTTGAACTACTATGCTAGGCCGTATTGCATGTGCCTGTTGATAATCACCGGCTAGGTTAAATTAAGGGCCAACCATGCTAGGTATTTGTGGCTAGCTTCGGCTAAGTCTGTTTAGTTTAGTATTAGATTAGTTTCTTATTTTCTTATCTTGAGTTAAAAGTCCGAGTGGAGGCTTTTCTGTAAGCCCGAGAAAGAACCATCTGTGAGTGAATAAAAGGGTATTTTAACTCTTCTCTAGACTCTTTCGTAAATACTCGAACTCAGCGATAAGTCGCTACTTAGTTCACTAAGTTCCTGCACATTTAGCATAGACAAAGTACTGAGGAACATTATATAGTAAAGATAACAAATTTTAAGCTCACAAAATGTCAAATACAGTTGCTTAGTAATTCAAGGTCGAGGAAAATTAGAGGGAAATGATATCAACACTCATCGATCTTTTTATTTAAAAGAACTCAGCAAATGCTTTAAAAATTAATCCACCTGCAGTTCTCAACATTATTTTGATCAGAGCTATGGCTTTCTTGTAGCAGTGGTGCTGTACCGGAAACACATAGAATTCGATTCCTATTGGAGACGTTAATTTCAAGATGAGTTACTTTTTACTCCTAAAGTGAAGTTTACTTGAAACATAATACAATAATGTACACAAAAAGCAATTTTACTAACACACATGGCAAGCACGATAACTCTCTGTCAAATTAAAATGAAATTAGGTTTAATTTTGAACATATAACCTCGGCAGAATTTTAGCCTCGATATCATATCCCTTAACTAACACCATCGGAGAAATTTCGTAGTACAGAAAAACTGAACTAATTACAAAATAGAGCAACATATTTTATATGTGCTTATCATAGTACGCTTGCAGAATCTGTCTTAAAATAACTTTACAAAAATTTTACTAACAAATAAAAAGTAAGTAATAAAAGTTTGAAATTTTCCAAATTTTAGGTTATAATCTTAAAAGAATTAAGAAACGAAAACGACATTTGAAAAGAATTTTTTTAAATGATGCCACCTTCAAAAGCAAATAAATAGAAATAAGAATTGCTTTCTTTCCTAAATGTTCTTATTAGAATGGATGAAATAATTTTTGATTTACGGAAACAACGTTTTTGAAAACGAAAACTACTGGTTTAAAACTTTACAATATTTATTAATATATTTATAGCTTAATTTCTTTCTTTTGAGATACGACTTTCATGCAAGCTATGCCATACAATATAGAAACTTCAATCTTCCTTTACTTTTGTATATGGACTTTCTCACAAAACAATAAAAATACCCTGGGAAAAAATCAAATACGTGTCCGGGAAAAAAAGCTGTAAAAATAATTTCCTTTTTACTATACATTCAAGAAGAGTGCACAGTTTTTTAATTAACATATAAAACTAGTCAACGTAAAATTGAATTCGTAGACGATATCATGCCACTGAAGCAGGCAGATGATAAATGAAAAGAACCTAGAACTAGCTCTTGTTAAGTATTATCACCGAGGAAAACATAAAGCTTTTAATTTATCTTAAGTATATTGTTTGAAATATACGTTTTATCTTTGATTTTACTTAGAAATATATAATTTATTTGACAGCCTACCTTATAGCCTGGTTCCCCGGGTGGGCCTGGAACTCCTTCTTTACCCTACAATACATCAATATATTAATGTATATTATGTACAAAATGTACATCATGATGTACATTGTATCACATATCATAGCAATAGAAACATATAATAGAATCAATTAAAAATAAATGGATTGGTATTTTTTATGCAGGCTAATTTAGTTTATTACTCTGCATATTTTTCTTTGGTTAAGGAATGAAAGACAGAAAATAAAAAAAAAATATAAAATTACGTCCAAAGAGGTGTTTTTATAACGTTTTGTGTGCTACCTTTATTTATTAAATATGTTCTTTGGATTAAACGCCTCTACTAATCACTACTAAGCTCTACTGAGATCAAATAATAATCATAGATAAGAAATACATAGTTTCAAGTATTTTCAGTATCCTTGAGGAGGATAAAGCGTGTTTAAAATTCATCAATATGAAAAATCCTCTCGAAAGGCCAATAAATAGAGTGAAGTGCAATGCCCATCGACTGGAATGTTTGGTATCAAAACGGGGATGGAGCTTGGTGTAAAGCCATGAACTATGGCGTTAATAACCGATACGGTAAACAGCGAGCTATAAACAAACACCTTTTTAATATCAACATATAATCATAACAGCACGAAGCAAAATTTTTAATAAAGCAGAGTAACCCAAGAGCAAGCTTTAATGCCATAGTAAACAGACTTAAAAAAATTAAAGACATACAACACACACTACGTAGAGCTAGAAATAAGATTTTTATCTGTGCAAGACATAATTCGAATTTATATATTAATATTATACTTTTATATATTTATATATTAATATTATATTATTACGAATTTTAGTGTAACTAATTTTAGTGGCATTATATGTAAATCGTAGATCTCTTGTATAATGCTACATGAAACACTTCAAGAAAAGGAAGTTCCGCCGGATAAATAAGGTTACAGGAATAAGTCCATTTAACATTAAGATAAATGGGTATCAAACTGACAGTGCTAAGCTAGAGATGGTTTTGGCGACAAAGTTGGTTTTATCCTACATAACTGTAATTGTATAATTCTTACCTAACTGTAACTGCCTCCGGCTCTATACCTAACTGTAACTGTATACATCTTCTAACAATTTTTAGGTTCTCAGTTGTTTGTAGTTCAGAACTGACTTTGGAGTATTGGGATATCTCCGTGTGAACTTCGTTCTTTAGTTGCGCTTTGCTTGACGTTGTGGTTAACGTTCTTAGTAGTTTGAGGTGGTAACTACTGATTGTGTTATGTCATACTGAGAATAGCTATACCAGTATTTTTGTGGAAAGTTCCAGACCTGCTAAGTGTTTCTTATGGTAAAATAAATTTTACCAAGTTATCATCGGTTCTGGGCGCATTTAATCCTTTACGAACACGTAGGCACGTAACAATATTAAATGTTAAGTACTAATTTTTGCAACTTAATAAAAAAATCTAAAATCGTGCCTGAGAATTTAGTATTAAACGTGCAATTCAGTATTAAATGGAGTCAATGCATTCTATAACTTCTTAAAAAAATTTTAAAATATAGTGTCGTAACTCAAGCGTCATAAAAGGATATGACATTTCCCGTTATTATTTTTATATTTTCCAAGTTCTCTGCGAGATAGTAAAAATTCTTTCCTTATTTTAATATAACGGATATTGAACCTTGTAGGAAGAACAAAGCTAAATTTTCAGAATGAACAAAATACTTTTATTTGAATTTTAAAATAGAACCCCCCAAAAATAAATAAATAAATAAATAAATAAAATAAAAAAATAAATAAATGCTGCAGCTCTTAACTATCAAAATTTTAAACTCTTAACTACTACAGTTAAACTCTTACAACTATTAAAATACTAAACATTAAACTCTCTAAACAAAATATATAAAAATCTTCCGAATTCTCTTCTTGTTGCCACACCGTAAAATTCAAGTTCTTGTCCTATTATTTATATTTCACGTTCTCTTTAAGTCACGATCTTTACAAGTCATGATCTTTACAAGTCACGATCTTTACAAGTCATGATCTTTACAAGTCACGATCTTTACGTTGGTGTATTTAATTATGGCAAAGCACACGAGGGCTATCTGCCTAAGGGGAGGGATGCCTTTCGTGGAGGACTTTCTAAGGGAAACTGGCTCGTATACACGTTACACATGGGGAAAACCACGAAAACGCCCATGCAGCCAGCCCGTTCGCGGGATTCGAACCTCGGACCGAACTACCAGTGTTCAGCGACTTTACCGCTCGGCCGCTGGTGGGCCCCACGATCTTTACAAGTCCCCCCACAAGAAGCACATTCGTCACCGTAGAGACAATGCTGCTCAGAGTTCATTGAGAGAGAAAGAGTTAACAGCTAACCTTGACAAAGCATCAGCATTCCCATGTGAACTTCCTTTGCGGTATGTCCCCGTCATGTTATACCGTTGTAACGCTAAGGCCCAACGAGACAGTTTAGCACCATGAGGGGCGCTTTGGGTCAAGTAGGTGAGGGGTTTGTGATCAGACACAATCTGCACTTTGGCACCGAAAATCCATGTGTCAAACTTTTTCAAGGCTTCGATGACACAAAATGCTTCTCGTTCGATGGTTGACCATCGTTGTTGACAGGGCGTTAATTTCTTGCTGAAAAATGCTATGGGCATTTCTTTGCCATGTTCGTCGTTTTGAGCTAAACACGCCCCAATTGCGAAAGCAGATGCATCCGTATAGAGTTGAAAGGGCTTGCTGATGTCCGGAGTATGCAGAGATGGCATTTTAATAAACTCTTCTTTAAGTTTGTTCAAAGCTGCTTCTTTTTCAGAGTCCCATGGAATATTATTTGGAACACTCTTCTTTGTAAGGTTTGTTAGAGGTAAAACAATCTCAGAAAAATTTGGGATATAATCCCTATAGTAGCTTGCTAGCCCTAAAAGACTTCTGACTTCTTTTTTAGTGGTAGGCTTAGACAGATTTCTGATGACTTCTACCTTCTCAGGATCTGGAGAGTGAGTGCCAGAACCTATTACATGTCCTAGAAACTTCCCGTGACTCTTTCCGAAATCACACTTTTCTAGATTTGCGGTTAGACCTGCGTTTCTCAGTGTCTGGAACACTAGGTCGATGTGATAGAGGTGGCCATCCCAAGTTTCAGAAAATATTGCCACATCATCAATATAGGAACGGCAGTAGTCCTTATGGTTTGCAAGCACCTTATCCATCGATTTTTGGAAGGTACTTCCAGCATTTTTCAAACCGAAAGAGAGAACTTTCCATTGGTAACGGCCGGAATGAGTGATAAATGCTCTATAGGGTTTAGCTTCTTCTTTCATAGGAATTTGCCAATATCCCTTGGTTAAATCGAGAACTGTTATGAATTTGGCTTTCCCTATTTCGAATAGTAAATCTTTAGCAATCTTCATCAGATAGGCGTCCGGAATTGTGAAGCTATTTAAAAGCCTGAAGTCTATGCACAGTCTAACGCCGCCATTCTTTTTTGCCACACATACTATAGGATGTGCCCAGTCACTGTCACTGGGTTCTATAAGATCCCATTCTAACAGTTCTTTAACTTGACGATCGACTTCCTCTTGAAGTGAAACAGGAACAGGGTAGGGCCTCAATCTTTTTGGATTACATTCATCTGTAACCTTGATGTCATGACCATCAACATTGGCTTGACCAGGTTTGCTACTGAAAACATCTACATAAGATTTTAGTACTTTAAATAGTCCTTCCCGTTGGTAATATTTTAAGTCGTCTTTCAAATTTTGTAAATGGGTCCAGATATCATCAGCAGATTTATTCATAAGATCTGCTGGTGCATAGTGGATATCTCCAAACTCGTCATCTTGGTCAAAAATGATACCAACGTGATCTACACGAGCAATATAAGGCCTTAACTTATTTATATGGAGTTCTCTAATACTTCCGTTTTCCATTTCGATTTTGGCAGTGTGGCCTGGTAAGTTTGATCACAGTAGCTGGTCCTTGCCACGTATTGAGCAATTTATGTGATGATGATGGCATTAACACGAGGACTTTGTCCCCAACATTGAAAGTCTTTTCTTGAGAACGTAAATTGTATCTTGAAGTGTACTCTTCTTGAGATATTTTGGAATTTGCTGATGCATTGTCATGCTTTTCTTAATTTTTCCAAAAGGTCTTGTAGATAATTTTCAATTGAACAGGAAGCTGTAACTGGAATGCTACGTTCACCTGTCCATATCTCTTTCAGCAAAGATAATGGTCCTGGTGGTATTCTTCCATATACCATCTGGAAGGGAGACAAACCAGTGGTGCTATGTGGCACTTCTCTGTAGGCAAACAGGAGATAGGGAAGATTCAAATCCCAGTTTCTGCCATGTTCTTGGATATTTTTGTTCATCATTTCTTTTAAGGTTCTATTCCAACGCTCGACAGCACCCATACTCTCGGGGTGTCCTGGAGTGGAGAATCGTGGAGACACACCAAGTAACTTCTCAAAGGCTCGGGTGAGTTTGGCTGTGAAATTAGTTCCCTGGTCGGAACACATCACTTTTGGAAATCCAGTTTGAGTAAAAAGCCTCATCAAAACGTTGCATGTTGTTTTCGCACTTATGTCTTTGACGGGGGTGGCTTCTGCCCATCTAGTGCATAGGTCAACTGCACATATCACAAACCGATGACCTCTCCTGAATGGAGGTTCTAATGGCCCGATACAATCCACGCTCCATACTTCAAAGGGTGTTTCCGGTCTAACAATAGGTTGAATTGGGATTCGATCTTTGTACGTAACTGTTCTCCTCAATTAGCATTCTTTACAACTTTCACAGAATTTTTTAACATCTTGCTTAATAGTAGGCCAAAAGAATGAGTACTTGATTCGTTGAATTGTCTTTTTCTCACCGAGGTGGCCGGCAAAAGGGATTTCATGTGCCATTCTTAGGACTTCCCTTCTTGTTTCTAAAGGTAACACAACTTGCTTAATGTTTTCACCACAGATACATTCGGAATGAAGTAATATGCCATCATCGAAAGTATATGAATTTTGATTTTTATTTGCCCATTCAAAGCATTTTTTCAGAGTTTCGTCTTGTTCTTGATGTGTCTTGAATTCTAGTCTTACTCTGTTCGTTGTTTTCAGAGACTATATGTTTTCTTAGGAAATCTGATTAACAACAGCCAAATTTGTAGTATTGTCTTCAACTGGTGAGGGTTTATCATCTGTCTCTTTGTACTCTAAGGGGGATGCATCCCAATGACGATCACTGTTCCACAGTTCGATATTTCTACAGAGTGTTTCATAAGCTGAAGAACTCAATAGCAAGTCGGTAACTAGCTTTTTTGAAACAGCACACGTAATGGACCGTGAAAATCATCGTCAATTTTCATCTGGAAAATCTTTAGTGGAGTAATTTCGTTTTCACCAAAAGCAGAAGATATCTCTATTTTACTTTCTCCTTCGCAAGGTATGTTGTCAACCAATTTCTCACGGACTACTGAAATTTGTGCTCCCGTGTCTACGATTCCATTTAGAATAATATCTCCACATTTAACTTTGACAAGTTTTAATTCATCTATGTTTCTAGACACGTCCACTGATTTTGAGATAGGAATAGAGATCTTGGCAGTTAGCACTTCTGGTTTTTCTTTTTCTGCAAGGGGTGCTTGTGTTTGTATTAAGTTATTTTGTGCTGTTGCAGAAGCACTTCTTGGTATCCGATTTTTGGTACATAACTTAGATGTATGACCTTCTTTTCCACAATTATAGCAAGTTAATTTGAAACTAGTCTTTTGTGGTTCGTCACTCTTACGGGATGGGTACACTCTTGGTGTGTTTTCAGCGTACAGCGATTTATTTCTGAAAGCTCTTTCTGGAAGTGGAGAATGAGGTTGCCATTTTTTATTAGTTCTGTCTGTTGATGGATTACCACCAGTCTGTTTTGAGATATTACGAACACTGTCATATTCGTCAAGTTTATCAGCTAATTTGGTTGGAGAAACGAATTTCGCCCAGTCGTCAAGAAGATGGTCTCTTACTTCATAGGGTGCTCTTTTCTTAATTTGGTCAGTAATAATCAAGTCTTTTAACGCGGCAAAATTTGTGATTTCATGACCATTGATCCATTCTTCAAAATAACTTGTAATTTCGTAGCAAAAATCTCTCCATGATTTTTCAGCGCTCTTTTGGTGCATCACAAATTTTTTTCTAAAGCTTTCAGGACTTAATTTAAATCTCTTCAATAAAATGGCCTTAATGTACTCATAATCTTCAAAATTTTCTTCAGATTCCCTACCAATTAATTGAATGATTTCAGATGGCATTAAAGTCAATAAACATGAAACCCAATCTTTAGGATCAATCTTTGTCCTTTTAGCTTGTCTTTCAAATAAGGATAAATAAATCACAATATCATCGTGTCTTAAATTGAATTTGAGAATAAGCTTAATTAAATCAAAATTATGATGTCCATTTTCATTTGTTGGTGGAGTTTGTGTTAATCGAACACGAGATTCAATTTCGAGTTTCCTCAATTCAAACTCCATTTGCTCTCTTTTCTGCTGTGCTTCTAATTCTTCTTTCCTTCGTTGTTCCTCAATCTCTTCTTTCCTTCGCTGAACCTCAAGCGCTTCTTTCCTTCGCCTTTCCTCAAGCTCTTCTTTCCTTCGCTGTTCCTCAATCTCTTCTTTCTCCTTTCTTCGCTGTTCCTCAATCTCTTCTTTCTCCTTTCTTCGCTGTTCCTGTTCTTTTCCTCTCTTCAATAATCGTTAAAAACACTTCTTTAGTAAATGCTTCATCAATATGTATCACTTTGAATTATTTCATTTTTTATCGCCACGATTTTCATACTTGGATCTACTTGAATTTCTAATTCAGCAGCTAAAGCCAGCAAATCCTCTTTTTTCCCACGTCCCATAAAAGCCATGTCTCGATTTTATTCAGCCAATAGACTCTTAGTTTTATAAAAAAAAAAACAATTTTTTTTTCTCTTTTCTTTTTCTATTTAAATATAATTCACAATGAATTTAATTTTATTCGGCACGAAAATCAATCAGTGGAATCAATACTTAATGTGTTGTTCACCTACTCTGGCGAGTCAAACGAAATTACATTTGAACACTGGCGTATTCATTACTTTGACAAGTAAATAAACTAAGATTCCATGACGGAAACAATAATTAACTTTTCATAATCTTAATTAATTATTTTACGTTTACAAGGTAAATTGAGCTCTCACCTGAGTTATTTTGGTTCGTAATTATATGCGGGGAAATCCCGATCCTACCGGCTGCGCCAGTAAAAATTCTATCCTTATTTTAATATAACGGATATTGAACCTTGTAGGAAGAACAAAGCTAAATTTTCAGAATGAACAAAATACTTTTATTTGAATTTTAAAACAGAACCAAAAAAATAAATAAATAAAATAAAATAAAAAAATAAATAAATGCTGCAGCTCTTAACTATCAAAATTTTAAACTCTTAACTACTACAGTTAAACTCTTACAACTATTAAAATACTAAACATTAAACTCTCTAAACAAAATATATAAAAATCTTCCCAATCCTCTTCTTGTTGCCACACCGTAAAATGCAAGTTCTTGTCCTATTATTTATATTTCACGTTCTCTTTAAGTCACGATCTTTACAGAGATCTTCAAAGTTTTTTAATCTAAGGATTTTTTAATATGTTTTTAAGGAGCTCATCATTTACTTGATATCAATTATATATATTTCCTTATTAACAAGGCAGAAAGCATAACTTTCTACTGACATCTTCTTTGCATTTTGCACGTTTGAATATAAGTTCATTAGATTATTCAGTAAAAGGCTAATTACTATGTAGAAGAATCCATTTTAAAAGTTAGGGAAGCTCGCTTTCTAAACCTCTTGAGAAAAGAGAAAATTACGTAAATACTAAATAAATACCAGAACTTTGTGCTAAAAAAGTGTTCAATAAATCACTTAAGGGGGGGATACGCGAGGGAAAGAAGTATGCGAGTAAATATGGTGATCACTTCGTAAAGCAAGAAACTAATGATATGTGTATTACAGCAGAGGCAAGCTACCCAATCGCCGTAAACGCTGCGTCTGCACGATACTGAAGGAAATATTCTGGTTCTAGTTCAAGCGAATAATTGAAAAGCTACATTTGGTGCTTTATCAAAAAAATAAATAAATGAATAAATAAATAAATAATGAAACAGGACTAAAATAAATCTGCATAGTTCCTGCTGGAATGGGGGGGGGTGAAATTCTTGAGTTAAGTATTAGAAGTGTGAAAGCTTAACTTGAGATAAACTACTTAAGATTATTTATAACATTAACAACATACTTATAATCACATATACTTATGAATATAGAAACTATGTTTTATACATTGCCATATAATCCATATATTAACATTCCATTTGTACTTACAATTCCTTGGAATTATTAAAAATATTAATTGAGTTAAAATACTCTATAATTCTTACTGCCTGTAAAGACAAATAGAAATCTCAGATATATAATTGTGAGAAACTGGAGCCTCAGAAGCCATTCAATTCACTAATAAAAATCAGCCAATCAACATCTTCACAGAATTTTAGTTTATGATTGAGGAGTTAATATGTAATTTTATAATATTTAAAAAATAAGTATATTTTCTGAATTTTGTCAAACTTAAAAAATGCACTTCGAACTTACTCTTGGTCCAGGATGACCTGGAAGTCCTTTCTCGCCAACCATTCCTACATCACCTGGTGGACCCTACAAAATGGAAGAATGTGAATAAAAATATATATTGCAATAAATTATAAAAAAAATGTAGTAAGCTCGCCTAAAAGTTACCAAGAGCTGCTGCTCCAAAAAGTTCAACACGTTTTAAAAAAATTAATACATATGAAAATCAAACCATTAAACATGTAAAACATTAAAAAAACAAAATCAGATAAAAAAAGTAAGCGGAAAATGGTAAATTAGCTCAACTCGACTTCCAAACTGGTTTTTCAAGGGAAATTTAATTTATTTGAACGTCGAATCAAGCTAACCCCATTACGCGTTTCGCCGAAACAGACAACTGAAACTTTTTCGCTACAAAAATTTTTTTTAATTTAGACAAAGTGTCTTGGAAATTTTAATATTCTCAATTCTCTGTTCCAATTTCCCGACGCGTCCGCACAAAATGACACATTAAGGTGTTAAAATATGTTAAAATGTACCTAAACATCTTAAATCTAGACTAAAAGCAAAATTAAAATCAAAAATAAAATCAAAATAAAAACGAAAATAAATAGCGGTCAGCTATTAGTCCTAAATATACAAAAAACATACGGGCTGGGCCTGCAAGCTTAAAGATTAACAATTTAATTTTTTATATATTTTAGAAATATGTAATGAAAAACTGTAATTAAAATAAAAGAAAATTAAGATGATAACAAACTAAGTGGGTCTTGCTAAGACCAAGAAAAAGTTGTAACAAAAGAAACAAAAAACAGACCTGTGGCGATGCAAAGCTCTCCCTCTTAAAACTAGTTGAAAAGTGGTTGTAATTCCCTTCTGTGTACTTCATCCGAATGACGTATGTAGGGGAAGCGAAGTTCTGTGGGCATTAGCCAATAAGAAGAGATTTTCCGTGATCTGCAACTCGTCTCCTATTATCGAAGGGGGACGGAAACCTCGGAAAAGCTTGAAAAGATCTCAAAAATGGCGCCTGGCATGTAGTTGGATGGAAAAAATTTTTGTCTCGAAGTGAAAATGGCTAATTCAGCTAAAACTACAAAAACGTGGCCATTAAAGCAAGAGTAAAAGGAAAAAACAGTCATTTGTTAAAAAAGTCGTAATTCTTCAAGCTAGTGGGCGATCAAGCTACTATGAAAAACGAAAAGACCCGATTTGTTAATAAAAGTGGCCATTATAGAAATTTAAAACTATGTACACAATAGCATTTAAAAGTTAAGTGCCAAAATTTTGGAGGAAAGAGAATGAATAAACAAGAATTATCTGTACATTTTTTACATTAGATTCTCTGAATTAGTCATCCATCTTAAACCGTCCGTGGCTTTAGGCATAAAATATCATTATCTAATTCAAAAAATCTAAAAATAGGTAAGGCTAATGCCGGCTTTTGTAAGGGTATTTTTAATTATTTTATGAGGAATTAGGTTACTTTTTAAAATAGTTACGAAGTATAGTATTTCTTCTTGTAAGTGTTTCGCAGTATTGCATATTCTTTTTATTCTAAGTAGCTGTGAATAAATTGTGTTGAGTATGACTCTTTCGGAAATATTTGAATTCCAGTTAGTTAATTTAAGTGTGGAAAAATTAAATTCTCTTCTTTTGTCGTAAACTTTAAAAAAATTGTAATCTATAATATGTAAATCAAGGTAGACTACATTATGCTGTTCTGTATTTGTTTTATTTAGTTTTAAGCATGCAGGGTAGATATTAGCTATTTCTATTTTGTTGTAGTTATTAAATGCAATGACATCATCAATATATCTATAGATGTGTTGGTAAAAGATACGTTCTTCTGTACTGAGTTAACGGACATAGGTCAATTCTTTAGTAAACAGGAATAATTCACAGACAGAGCTTGAAAAATTACCGCCCATAGGGATACCCTGTACTTGTTTATAGATGTTATTGTCAAATTGAATGAAATTATTGAAGAGCACGCTGGTAAGGAATAGTTGCCATTTTTCGTTGCTGAGAATGGTAGAAATTTGCGGAAATAAATTTGGAAGAGCAAGTAAACTTGTAAAAATTTCTTCGAGCAGTAGAGATGTATAGAGGTTTTCAAAGTCGTAGCAATGGATATGGTTTATTTTAAGTGAATTCATAGTTTTAAGAACTAGTTCGTTACTAGAGATCAATAAATTATTATAATGAGAAGATATAAATGAAAATTTAATCTTTGTTTAGTTATTTATTTAGTGATTAATAAAGTAGCTCCATCAGATTGGAATAAAAATATCGCCCAGTTTTTTATTTCTCAAAAATGCAGCTATTTTGCATGCGAAATTATATTCCATGGTTATGATGGATATATGCTACAGGATGCAAGAGCTGAAATTTTAAATATGGTAAAGCATTGTTTGTATATCTTTTCAAGAGATCACTCAAAACAAATTAAAGATAAATGAGAAAAATAAACAAAAGAAACTTCAATTTAAGCATGTTATGCATATTTTAGTTGCAGAATTTTAATTTCGGTTATTCTGTTCACTATCTGCATCATATGAATTAAATTTTATCTTTCTTCTTTTAGTTTAATTAAAACACTATGTGTAATTCATTCCATAAAAGTTTCATTTTAATTAACTCAATTACCTTATCATTTTGGCTTTTCTGTAACTCCTATTGTAATCAGCTTTCACCAGAAGTTAAATTAGTTTAAAATATAAATAAGCTTCTTGTTGCTAAAACGTTCAGGTAACATCAGCCAACATAAGCTGGCCCTCACTCTTCTTTGGATTCACTGTTGTTTTATTTCATCTTTCCAGCAAAATTTTATTTCTCTGCAAGCACTTAATTCTGTACGCTGCATTTAACTGAATTTGAAAGCGTGTTTGCTTACATGCAAGGAAGCAGAGCTTTTGTTTTTGTCAGAATTTTAGTTTATCCGACCGTCAGATCGAGAAGTTAATATGTAATTTCATTTGAAGTTTTAACCTGTTTTGAGCTACTTCTAGTTAGCAAACTGACGGGATAAAAAGTCATCTAACGCTCACTCACTATTATAATTACTGAATTTATAATTAATAAATTTTATTTATTATAGTTATAATTTTATAACTAAAGTTATAAATAGTAAATTTTATTTATTATAGTTTATTTATAACTAGTAAATTTATTACTTCCAAGTTAGTAACAAAACATATATATGTTACAAAGGTTTAACTATTTCCTTTTTTAAAATCATTATATTTTAAAACTGCGCAATCTAACGATTTTTCTTTATTTCAGTTATTAATCTATATATGTATATAAAAGAAAGTCTGTGTGTTTGCCCTCTAATAACTCAGTCACTACTATAGCTATCATTGCTAAACTTTTCACGATTCTTTTCTGGGTCCTGGAAAAGATCGACGTCTACTTTTTGCCAAAAAAAGTAGCTAAAATCAGAGATATTAATTAAAAATTCTGAAAAACGATCATTTCCCCCCTCAGTTTTCTGAGTGGGAACAGTCTCGCAAGGAGATGAAAATTTGCTTTATTTCGGAAGTTGTTGCCACTGCTTCTTTTCAAATCGTAGAGTTTGTTAATAAAAAATTTCGAAGTTTTACAATGAAATAAAAATAGCATTGCCAAACGTCAAATACATTATTCCTGATTCCAAAAATTCGTGGGAAGCCATTCGATTGCGTACGACTTTAATCAGCCGAAATATTAATTCAAAACTCCGAAAATTTAATTAATTTTCGCATTTATTTTTCCGAAAGGCAACAGTCTCTCGCGTTGGAGATCAAAATGCTTTATTTCGAAAATTGTTGCTACTGCTTGCTTTCAAATCGTAGAGTTTGTTAATGAAATTTGTACGTTTTACAAAATCTATATATACAAGGAAGATTGTCTGTTTGTGGGTGTGTTTGTTTGTTCGCGTTATTACTTTCTGATTAATTATGATAAATGTTTTGCCACACTTAATCGACTAAAATTGAATATAAGTGAAATACTGGATGGAACTTGAGCTCTTAGGACCCTTTGATTAGAAAGACGAAAATCATTAAAAGGTGCGTGCCATCCTTGCTGATAGAATGAGACAGAATTATTTTATTTTCCTATGGAAATATTTTATGTTGGTTCCATATCGCATCAGACTGAAAAAGTTATGACTATGAGATTTGTTGCATCGTAATTAGAAAACGGTTACAGAGGTATCGTTCTCTCTGTTGTTAGACGCATTACTCTCAATCAAACTTAACTGCCGTTGGGTACTTCCGCGAGTTTTGAATAAATAAGATTTTTTTCTCCAGGAAGATGGTAACATAGATTTAAACATTTTCCAAAGAAAACAAAATCCTGAAGTGTCGTCTGATGTGCCGCTTAAATCTGAACCTTATGCAAATCACAACGAGCGTAAACAGGGGACAACAATCTAGTTAAAATATGCTTCCTAACTAACGTAGGAATTATACACCTCCCTTCAGCACATCTCTCTATGCACCCTTGTCTATTCTGTTCCTCTAAATAACCCTCCTTCCACAGTTATCCGAATTTTAAATACCTACCGACTTGAAATGCCCTGTGTCTTTCTTTCTCAACGTATAATTTCCAGCGAAAGTGAAATAACTTTCGAATGAAGTACTTGAGACGCGAAAAGAAGCGTCGATGAATGGGTCAGGAAAACATGACTCATAATCGAAATTATAGATATGCTATAAATTGAACATTTGACTGTTGACATGAGTATGGATGAATCGGGACATAGATTAAATGACGTACAAATGAAAAATGCACAAATGGGGCTTCACGATATTGAACTGTTGAACATTTGAGCTCTTAAAGTATAAAAAAAAATTCTACTGCTGAATGGTAATAGTAATTGATTTAGTAACTTCTTCAATCGATGATAAATTTGAAATGTTGAAAGATAATAATAATTTTCTAAATTATTACCTTTCAGCATTTCAAATTTATCATCAGTTAAGGAAGTTAGCAAATTACCTGCTAATAAAAGTTAAACTAGTATAAGATAGTAAATATTTGCTTAGTACACGCTAAAAATTAATCATATATACTTCTCAGTCACCCTTCATAGCCTGATACAGAAGATCTGTGAGAGACGTCCAAGTACGCTTACCATTCATGTTTAACAACAAACTCCGCTTTTCAGGATGTGAATAGCATTTCATAATGAGTTTATCAAAACATCAAATCCTGGCTCTTTCAACACTCATTTTTTTTTTTTTTTTTTTTTTTTTTTTTTTAACACGGTAATTTGAGAAGCCTGAAATTTTCAAACTGAGTGCTTCCCCAAATTAAACGCATCATTCGAACCGAATTCTTCCCCAAATTTAATGGGTTGGAAGCTTATATTATTGTTTTCGTATAAGCTGAATTCTTTAAATAGGAGTACTCGAGAAATAGAAATTTCTTGAGAGACACTGAAATAATTTTCTTTCCATTTTTTCCCATTTTCTTCCCATCTGCGTCAATAAGCCATCCTCATAAGCAATTGTACTTTCGCTCTAAAGTTCTTCAAGAATGTATTTAAAAAATATCCAGAGTGAAAAAAAACTAAACTTTTTGACATTTTGCTATTTATTTTATATTTCAAAATATTTCATATATATTCCTTTAAAACAGAAATAACGTAATAATTTAAAATATTTTTGTGTCCCTGTTCGCTTTAATCATTTTACATAATATTTCTTCCATTAAAAAAAAAAAAAAAAGAAATACTCTTATCAAATACAAAGGAAAAATTAACTTTCATTATTCAAGAGGACACTTTAATTGTCCCTCAAATTCATGAGATTTCGCTTCACAGTTCTTTCCAGTATTTCTTATCATCGAAAATAATTTTTATCATGAATGTACGACATATTTTGCTTTGTTAAGTATCTTTATATGTACATATTTACGCAAAATAAATAGTATGACTGTATTTTTGGCGGAATTTGCCCATGTCTCATTAACACGAATTTTTTATTACTGGAAACTATTTTCAGGTATTTTAAATTTCGGCTCGTAAATCCCGTCTCAGATTTCTGTTTATTCTTGATATAATAAAGTAGTCATCGCCTACTTTTATTTTGCTTTATCAAAAGAAATTTCACAGAAATGAATGAGATTGGACTTTACATTTTCTTAAACAGATGATATTGTCATCATACGTTCGAAAAAAATCTACACTTTGGTTACTTATTAAATAATAATAGAAATTAAATACGGCTTATTAAATAATATATGTCATCTTATGAATACAAGAAACTAAATTCGCGCAACATTTTAAGAGGTTTTTGCTTTTTAATAAATCACATTATAATTCCTTTTAAAATATGTGATCAGAGATGTGAAAAAAACACCAAAATTGTTTTTATTATTGTGAAATACTTAAATGAAAGAGTGTTAAATTAAAATATTCATATTTTCTCATATTTTTACATTTAAAATAACAGTAGAAATGAGTTAAATTTTCATATTTTTATACTCAAAGGTCTAAAAATATTATTAAAAAGAATATGCAATTTTCATATTTTTACATTTTTAGACTTTTAAATGTGAAAATGTAGCTTAACCAAAAACACAGTCAAATGATATTATACCAAAAATGTTACATTAAATTACTAAAAACTAACCGTTATGCCTGATATTCCATCAAAACCTCGATCACCTCTCTCTCCTGGTTCTCCCTAATTCGAAGGGAAAAATATTATAACATTTATAAATAATTTCAAAAAATAAAAAATGAAATTATTAGCATATTATACAAACTTACCTTTCAAATTCCTAACAGAAGCTTTCAAAAACAAAATATAAAAAATATTACTTGGATATGTTTTCATTGTAAATTATTAAAAAGCTATAATTTGCTAGATTCAAAAGTGCTTCAGCCCATGAATATGTAAAGTAATTTCATCTATAAAGCTCTACATTTTACCTATTATGTGACGTTAGCAATTTTATCAAAGTTGTGCAATAAATAACATTTTATTAATTTTATACAAATAAACTGCATGGCATCGTATCTTATCATATTTTAACTAAATACTCATCACTATTGAAATCACATATTTGATACTCTTTAACGCTATTACTGTGCCTTCTGTGGACTATTACGTAGATTAAGAGATTCTCTACATGTTCTTATCAAATCAAAACAATTTATCAAATATCATTTGATAAAATTGGATGTTAACAATTTTATCAAAGTTGTGCAATAAATAACATTTTATTATTTTATACAAATATAATGCAAGGCACCGTATCTCATCGTATTTTAACTAAATATTCATCACTATTGAAAATCACGTATTTGATACTCTTTAGGGCTATTACTGTGCCTTCTGCGGATTATTACGTAGATTAAAAGATTCTCTACATATTCTTCCCGATTAGTTATTCAGGATATCAAATTAATTATTGTAAAAACTAGATCAAATGATTAGAAATAACATTAGATTGTGCAATTAAATCTACTGTACAAACAAAACAAAATTCATAATAAGCTTTTATAAACATTTCCCCAAGAATTAACTAAATTATATTTTATAAATATGTAAATATAGTTGCAATTAGCTTATTCGTTTAAATAAGTAATTCTGATTATTTAAAACGAATGGAAGAAGATACAAGTTAGTGCTCATGAAAGAAAAAGATAACCCACTGAAATATGAAGTAATCTCGTTAAAATAACTCCTCCTTTTATCTATATACAATTTTAATAGATTTTATATAATTATAAATCATTGTACCACCTCTTATGATATATGTACCATAACTGTTGAATTCTTACTGAAAATCAAATTGCTTCATATTCAGATTAAGGTTATTAGTATTTCATATTCAGTTTAAGGTTAATTATAGTCTCTATAATCATTTATATTAACAAATATTTTATTCTGATCCGTGCATTCTGAATAAAATATCAAACTGTGTTTTCCCATCCATACGAATTCAAAGCAAAGATGGTTTTAAACACTTGCTCTTTTGATATGATTAACGTAAAAATATTATAGAAAACATTTCGCTGTAATAATTAAAAAATTAGGAAGGTATGAAATTTTAGAAATATAATAAATTAAGTGGATGTCCAAAACGGTTGAAGTTAAATAAAACTATATTGTGCATGAAATAAACTTTTCCCTTTCATTAATTTATTTATTATTTTTTTCGTTTTTTTTTAAACACAGCTGAATGCTTCTTTCAAATGAAAAAGAGAAATTTATTAGCTAAAAACGATGAAAATATCAAACACATAATCTGGATCCAGCAGTCTATGCTCTCCTTGAGCAGCAGGAGCATGAGGAAGACCAGAATGAAATTTCTTCTGATGAGAAGAAGACAAATTCAAAGGGATGCATGCCTATTTCTTATTCCTTCTCGTCGTCGAGATGACATCCGACCTAAGGCTGGGGTACCCAAAGGATTAATGTCATTCCGACGAAAAAGAAAAATAACCGGCAGACACGCATTTATCGAAAAACTTCAAGCACTACAAGTTACACACTATTAGGTCACATAAAATATTACATGGTCCACAAGTTCGTGTTTCGTTAGACTCTTAACATTATACAGAGTGATATAACTTCAAGCACTGCAGATTACACATAGATATGGTTCATTAAACATTACACAGTGTAAAAATTCGTGTTCCGGAAAGTCTGAGTGACAGCCAGGCAGTTGTACTCTAATATGATGAGATGAACAAAGTCATACATTCAGTTATAATACAATGCATATAACTTCGGAACAATCCTGAAGAAGATAAACAACTTCAAACGACTTTTAACTGATTTTGGACAGTTTCTTGAAAATGGAATTTCCATGTAAAAGAGACACAAGTCTCTCTCCAATGGAAGACCGAGAGAAGTAAAACTAAACTGAACTACAGTAGTGTCATATTATCTAGATATATAGAGCATGTAATTTTTATAACTAGCAATTTAGTAAATTTCTCGCATTTCCAATACTGTGTTTCAAATAGTCTGTGAATCGTTTTTTACGATGCTTCGCGATTTTGAAGTCTGCACGGGAAATGATTAAAATTACTCCCAGTAGGTTTCGTCAAACAAAAGCCAGCTCAGAATGCATTGTTTTTCTTATCGAAGGCGGAACCAAATACTCGTTATTTACTTAAAATAATGCTTAAAATAATAATGTATTTAGTTCGAATATTAATGACATGACCGAAAATACCAATGAACACAGATCTGCATATTCTTAAATTCATTATAAATTTGATCCTACAAAGTGTTTATAATGTCATACTTTAATTTGTATATCATTATCAAAGCGTACATAATATATTTTACTTTCAAGTTACTACATATGTATTCTAAAATTTTCTAAAATTTAAAAGTTAAAAATCTACATAAAATTCTTACTTTTTGGCCTTTCATTCCATCTGGTCCAGGAGGTCCGATAGATGAGGTTCCATTTTCTTTAAACTCATCACATTGTCCCGGCAATCCAGCTGGTCCTGGAAAGCCTTTGGGTCCCTTTCATGTATACATTTTAACAATTAGAAAAGTTCAGATAATTTTAATAAACTATTAAGTTCATATTTTAATTTTTGAATTCTAATTTTCTAAAAGAATGATGCTATAACTTAATTTCTCCATACATTACTACGTAACTAAGTTTACAGTACGAGTTATTACTATACAGTGTATAAAACAATGTAGTGTATAACATGTTACTATGTAATAAATGACAAAACGAAACTACGTATTTTCACTGTAGATACATTTACATCTTCATAAGCAGAAATAGTTTTTTTTTTTTCAAAAAAATAAAGTAGTAATTGAGCATTTTGTAATTAAAATTAAATTATTATTTTCTAAAAAATGTAGGGTGTTTAAAAAAAAAGGGCAGAAATACTTGATTGCACAACTATTACTTCTCAGAATACGATAATACACTATTCTCAGAATACGATAATATACCTGATAAGGAAAAGATAGACGTTTGCTGTGTCGGATTTTCTACATATGCATTTTCTCCAAATCGGCTTACATCAAAGTGAGAGTATTTTCATACAAAATCCCATTTGTGTCTTTGATTACGAGACTTTAATAACAATTAAATACAAAAAGTTATATTTATTCAATTATTTAAACGTACAATTTAAAGGATTTTAAATATTCCAGAGCTACAGATTATAGTACGTTAAGTATATGTCTAAAAGGGCTATCTGAATTAAGTTTGTATTAAAATGTAACTGAGGTAAATAACTGCTGGCCATTAAAATTGCAACACCAGGAAGGAATAATCTGACGAGCGTCAAAATCACATGAAAGGAAGAAGAGGTTGGGATATGCAAATGATTATTGTTTCAGCGTATTTAGACGATGCAGGAGGGAGAAACGCACTGCATAAAAGAAAAGTTGTGTAGTGGATTTTTCATTCGGAATGTGCATTGCAAGACTATCGTGCTATGCCTCGAATAATAAGAAGAAATGCAGCAAGTGTCGGAATTCGATAGAGGCAGGGTCGTTTCCTATCGAGAGTGTGGATTATCGTTCCGTGGTGTCGCCCGTCGTACTAATCGACATAAAACTACTGCCATGCGTATATGGAATTAGTGAGTTGCTGAGGGTCATACTGAACGGCATGCAGAATCTCAACACCCTCCCATGAATAACGCCCAAGAGGACAGATACATTGCGAGGTCAGCCCTGCAAAAGCGTACAATCACATCACGGACCATTAGTCAGGAAATGAGAATGTTTGCAGCACGCCTAGTATCCGCTCATACGGTGCGGCGACGTTTGCAGCAGCGTGGACTATTAGCACGGCGAACATTGCTTCGGCTTTCCTTGACAATGCAGCATAGAGAGAGACGCCGCCTCTGGTGCGCTGAACTACAAAGCTGGGTACAGGAGTAGCACAGCTTCATCTTTTCAGACGCGTCCCAGTTCTGCGTGCAGTACTCTGATGGCCGTATATGTATCTGGAGGCTTCGAAGAGATCGCACGTCGGCTGCTTGCATTCGATGTCGGCATACGGGCCCTGCACCTGATGTGATGGTTTGGGCAGCTATTGGGTATACGTATATCTCTGGATCGACGGTAGTTTGAATGCAAATCGGTACATTTCTGACATCTTACATCCGGTGGTTGTGCCCTATCTTCGAGCCCTGCCAAACGCCATCTTCCAACAAGATAATGGAAGACCACGTGTTGCACGTCGTGTTCTGACATTCCTCGATACACAGGGTATTCAAGTGCTGCCCTAGCCTGAACGGTCTCCAGATCTGTCACCCATTGAAAACGTCTGGTCATGGGTTGCTGAGAGACCCCTCTCCAGCTAATACCGTTGAAGAAGTGTGACACAGACTTGAAGCAGCATGGAATGAGTTGCCCGTTTCTGTCATCCAAGTCCAGTTCGACTCCATGTTTAATCGGGTAAGGGCTGTTTTAGTCGTCAGGAGTGGCAACTGTTTCTCCTAATTTCGCCCCCCTGTAAAACTCCAAACTGCTTACAAATTTAATCATTTTGTCTTCATGCCATACTGTTTACGTACAATAAATATCTGTTTTGTATTTGATTTCCTACATGATGCTGCAATTTTAGTGGCCAGCAGTGTATTTTATGCATTATATTATGAATATAACATCCAGATGTAAGTACCAATATTGAAATTATGCAATGTAAAAAAGACACTAATCATAATCTGCTAACGTTGAATGAGATGTAATAAAAAAGCAAAATAACAAGGAAAAAATAATAATGTACATTAAAAATAACGTGCCATTAAAGAATGAAATAGGATTTTCCTAATACTTACGTCTTCTCCTTTTGAACCTTGAAATCCAACTCCCATGTTGCCTTTCGGTCCCTCAAATCCTCTATCTCCTTTTGCGCCCTACGTCATAAAAATTTATAATTCAAATATACACGTCACACAAACAGAAAATAAGAAATCTAGCGTGTTTGTTGGACTAAGAACCATCAATGAATTTTCCAAAAAATTCGAATTTAGTTTTAATCTCAAAATCCGAAAAACATAGATGTTTTTGACCGAAATAAAAAAGATTAAAAAGAAAATGCCATAGCTTTAATTCTAAAATATAAATTAAAGAATCCTTTATTAAGCTTAGCCTTAAATCCGAGGTAAGTCATTATATATTAATTGTTTTGTAGATCATATTACCTTATACATTAGTCTCCAACAGATTGCGCAGTACACTGCTTTTGAATTGCACCATTTAAAAGCTAGCTAATATTGATATCATTAAAAAGTTTTGTTTATCATATAATTTATTATTCAGCATATTAATTCTTTGGAGCTTAAACAGTTTAAAACTTTCAAGAGACCAAAATACAGTGGTGAAAATATACGATACAAAAAATTCAATTATGTGCTTACTTTCCATTCCGTAAATAACCATTCTCCACTTAAAGAATTTTAAATATTTCATTATGTACTTAA
The DNA here is from genome assembly GCF_044657685.1 of Stegodyphus dumicola. Taxonomy (NCBI): domain Eukaryota; kingdom Metazoa; phylum Arthropoda; class Arachnida; order Araneae; family Eresidae; genus Stegodyphus; species Stegodyphus dumicola. Next base: position 184,266,458 of record NC_140768.1, read on the forward strand.
ATTACGCGTAAAAATAAGGGCGCCTTGAAGAAGTTATACTTTTTAAGTACATAGCAGTCATTCAATGGATAATTATTTGAAACTTTATTCAAGATTATTAGATTATTATTTACCTCAAGATTATTTATTTACTTTATTTTCAACACAAATTTATATAAGTTGAATATTTTTTAATAACTAGGTTTTGAAATTTCTGTGGGATTTAATCCCGTGAACCCTTTATTTCTAATAACCTTTATTTCGTGAAACCTTTATTAAGAAATACTTAACTTGCGAGAAGAACAATGTGATGAATTTTCGCTAATTAATCAGTATGAATATTACTAAATTTAGCCTTAGGTTTGCACAGAAACTATCGTTACAGCTACATTTTCAACCAAATTTATTTTTTTAAATCAATCGCTAGCTACATCTTATCATTATCATTATTCTTAACCACGAAATAGCCTTTACAGACGTTACTTTATCAATTTCCTTCATATCAATATTTATATTTCTGGTGTTAATCTTGTTTTAAATATTCATTCATTTAGCGAGCTAGTTTTTGAAATCAATCGCTAGCTACATCTTATAACATTATAATTATTTTTAACCATCCTTGCTCCACAAAGTCTAATAGCACTCTTTTTCTACTGAACTCGCAGCTTAAGAACTTTTTTCTCTTATCTCTCAACATCTTCCATAAAGTTATTCTCGGTATACTCCATAGCTACTACCTGTTTTGATGAATATCAATGCGACTGTAGATGTTGCGATAGTTTAATGCTTTTATCTTATGCATGTCATGTATTTAATTTCTTCGATTACAAATGTTCAATTGATTTTAAAAACAGTGAGTGGCTAAAGAAATCTGTAAAATTTTATTAAAATGTTTTGTCTGGAATCAATTTTATAAGCTTCTTTGGTTTCTTTTAACTTCCCAAGCAAAAGGCATGCTACTGTTTAAGAATATAAATTTAAAAACTGAATAATTTTGAAAGAAATATGACTAAAAATTATTTAATTTACAAATAAAAACTATTATCATTTGAGAAAAATATTTCAGTTTCAAGACAAAATAATCATCACAAAACAGACCAAGGCTCTTATTAATTTAATCTTCCTCTCTACGAAATTTTTACCCTCGAAACTTGCATGTCGATATATATATCAAAATATATAAATTCGCGACGTTTATATGAATATTAAAAGCATGAATCATCAACAGTTTTTGTCTAATATGAGATTTAATTACTAGTAGTCCTGGTGGTCCAGGATCTCCTTTCGGTCCCGGTCTTCCATCTTGTCCTGGAGGGCCCTAAAATAATTCGAAAAATTACTGCATTTAATAAAAAGTGTACAAAAACACATTCAAACAAATATTTGTAAACTATTTAAAATAAAACAACTCTCTAAAAGATGCTATCGCTCCAAACTATTTTATAGAACTATTAATGAAGTGCTTGTTCTTACACAGCACGGATGGCCAAACTTCATCTCAGTAAGAGCTGTATGTTAAAAGTTCAGGAAAGTTCGACAGCCACAACCAAGTTTTTCTAAAACCTTAAGTCCATATTTAGATCACTTTAAAAACAGGGAAATAGGTTTCAAATAAAAGTAAACGTCTGATAATTTTGTAAAAAGAAATAAAATAAATTATTACTTCTTTTGCACACTGAGTTTACTATACCGAGTTACTAGTTTACCATAACTAATATATACTATATTTTACTTGCTTGAGAGCCACGCTATGACTATCCCCGTTATTATATTATTTACTAATTTGTTTAATGATAGTTAGCATCATTTACCTTTATTTGAACGGTGTTCAGATTATAAAAATTTCTAAATTTATTAAAAGTGAGAAAAAAAATTCCAGGCCCAAATCCATCATTATAGTAAGAAGGAAAACACTTCATGATCAAATGAGTATTTGGGAGTGTAAGTTAATACTGATATTATAACAGAAATTTAGAATGATTGTGACCCCTTATATGAAGTTTATAATATTGATGATGAAAAGAATTTAGAGTGCGATGATGTAGAAAAACAGATAATGATACTGAATGCCTGATAATGATCTTTATCTAGCTATAATTTCTTGAATAGTGAAAACAAAGTGGTATAAGGACAGAGACAGGTGTATCTGGTTTTTGGACCAATAGTTTCACATGTAGGTGTCACGTGTTGCAGAATTCAAACGGCGATAGATTAAGCATAGAATGACACTGCTCCTCGTGGAGGTATGGATACCTCGATGCTTGAGCTCGAAGTGCACTTTTAGCTTAATCGTTTGAAGCTTCATGTTGCCATCCTAAAGACCAAAATCAATCTCAGTCCAGGACAGCAGCAATAAACATTACTTTTGGTGGCACACGTTTCCATAAACAATTTTAAAAGCATTCTTCAACAACTATTATTTCCCACTTCCAAATAAAAAAGGCACTCATATAGAAACTATGTCACACGGCAAGTAACCCTATGCCATATGCGTAAGTGTTGGTTTGATGCAAGCTTAACATCCATAAAATGCTACCTTTATTTGCACCTAGTTATACTATGAATAAACTTTGGGGTATCACATTTACATGTTTCCTATGTTTTCTTGAAACAAATTCTATAAACGGAACTCCCGACTATTAAATTAATTTTATCCTGAACAAATTTGCCCTTATTATGATAAGAAATTTTCCTATAAATTTTCTACGCATCTTTCACTCATTGCACAAAGCACTTCAACATATATTAACTACTATGTGCTAACTGACTCTATATGTATATAACACTTTACGTATGTACGGTTTATGTGCGTTTTCCTCTAGACAGAAAACTAAAAATTGTCTAGGCAAGATTGTCTATGTAAATCTATTTATTATTTAACATTTTCTGTTTCCGACAGTATCGCCATAACGAGTCACAAATTGTTATATTAAAACATTTTTATATTTGCCCACTGGGTGCATTAAATTACGCAAGAAATCTTCCATATAAGACCAGTATCCAAGTCCAACCTGAAAACATTTTTTACGACAGAGCTCTGTTCTGTATTTCCACATTAAATCGTGGTAGCAAAATCCTGCTGAAAATCTCTCTCAAGATTACCTTGCAATAGCGCTAATAGCACGGCAGCCTGAATCGACTACGGAGCAGATCAGAAACAATCCTGAGAAAAGATTAGATGGTGCTATTGACGGTTACCATTCTTAATCTACTGATGTTAGATTAAGAATGGTAAAAATTTTGCATTTCTTAGTATCACTTTTAACTTTCAGTAACTTTTCAATAGTTATGATTGCATAAAACCGTCAGTTTGAGTTTTGCCGTTATGTTAGCACATGCACTAGAAATGCATAAGAATCATATGACAAGGGTTAATTTTGAAATGACAAATTTTAGAAAGATTTATTATAAAAACATTACCACTTTTAAAATGGAAGAAAGAAATAACTAAATTAAAAAGATTTTAACCCTTTCGCCGTTCTCTCCTGTCCGCGAAAATTCCCTCCCCCCCAGCGGCCGTCTGTTTTTCGTAGCATGTAATGTTGTTTTCTCTATACATCATAACTTTCCATACATGACTTCCGTAGTGGATGAATGTCAATGAATATTAAGTAAAATTATAAGGAAATAAAGCATAATGGAGAAATAATAATATCTCTGCTTATCTCTAACAGCAGGATAATTTGATAACATCTGATCCAGGCGGTCAATCCTCCCATTTTGTTGTTGTAATCTTTTACAATTATTGGTTTTTTTACAGTTCTTTTCCGTGTTCCAACATCAATCATCGAGTTATTATGGACTGTACTCATCAAACGTATATCCTTCTTGTCTTTCCAATTCACAACCTAATTTTTTCTCTTTTTCTGCTGAGTAGACGTTGAAGCCATCTCTCACTGTCTTGTATCTTATGTAAAATGGCGCGAATATTCATAAAACCCCGGGAAAATTCAATTAGAAATAGAACGTTTGATTCGTGCTACCCTCTAGGAGGTATTAGAACAAACAAAAATAAAAACTCAAACAAGTAAACATTTAGAAAGCATTTTAAACGTTTAAAAGTTTTAAAATGTAGAAGAACGCTTGAGGCGCGTTACGGTCGCCCTGCTGAAGTTTCACGTGAACTTGCTAGACGCGTTACGGACGACGAAGAGATTAAGCATTATTACAAATTTAAATTAGAATTTTATCATATATATATAATAATTCCGGGAGCATGGAAGAGAAATCAGTTTGCAGTCGTCGTGGCTGAAATTGAAGACTTACCAATGAAGACAACAAAACATGAAGAATTTCTAGGCTTTATTTTCGAGCATATAAAATCATCAAAGCGAGGAGCTATTAGCACGGAAGAAGTTAGCAGAAGAAGTGACATTATTATTATTTATTATTATACCAGAGTAAGTGCTGTTCTAGAGCCAAGCTATGATTGGTTAATATTAGTTTTGGTTACCCTTTGCAAGCAGCATTACGTAACGTAGAAAAATCTCGAATTTGGCACAACAGATGAATTTAGGAGGAGAGCACCAAAACTAGAATGTTAATTTTGAGGTCGCCAATTATTTTTTTAAGCCGTTATCGTAGTTTGTTATATGTTACATATCCCCCCTTCAAAAGAAAGGTCAGGAGAGCAGTCGTGGCAGAAAAGGATTTGCTAAGCAAGAGACAGTTTAGTATATGAGAGGAAAGGCATGAAGGAGCACCAAGGACACAGCCGTTAGATTTGCCTATGCCCCGGCATTATTCATGACCTTTCTCATACATAGATTACGTAGCTTAAACAACTAATTTACAATTATTGCAATAACAATATAATATCTAAATAAACTAACTAATAAGTTAAGACAAATATAATGTTAAAAGTCCTTTAGCCCTTTTTGAAAAAATGTCCAATGTCCTTTTGAATGTTGAAATTCAAAGTTCACTAAAGTAAATGTTCACATGTTTTTCATAAAGCAAATGTTCATTAAAAATATGTCAAATTTCTGTTGATGAATACATTTCCATTATAGTATATATTGAATTATGAACTTTCATATACTTTCAGATTCAGTAAAATATAATTTCTAGGATTCCAAAATCTATTAATTTTGTACAAGTAACATCCACCACTTGTATATATATATTTATATTACAGATCGAAGAAACGGATAATATATTCATGTCTTTGATTGAATCACAGTATACTTATACGTCTTTGATGAATATATTATCTACGTTGATTGCAATAACAAATATACTTACACGAAACCCAGGTCTTCCATCCCGTCCTGATTCTCCCTGAAAAAAAAAATTAGAGATTATTACTAAAACATTTCTGCAAGAAATGACAGTTTATTACAAACAAACTGTCCACACAACTAGTACCTAAAGGAATAAAAATGAAAAAGGAATTTCCAAACGCAAAATTTAAGGTTAGAATACCATCTCCTCAAAAACGAGTTTATAATTATTTTTTTATTTTAAAAACTATAATCTATCTATATTAAAAAACTTTAATTTAAAATTATAATCGTTCAAATATTTTGCTTGTCTTCTTAATTTAAATAATATCTGCTGCCGATAACTCATAAAAATTAATCTTACCTTTGAATAAATTTAAAAATCAACCCCGAAAGAATTTCATTTAAAAGTTTCAGAGTTTATATCTGCGTTTTATTTTTAAGCATTAAATGATGTAGACGGGGAAGTATCAACAATTTAAAAAGATAGTTTTAGTTTTGTTGCGAAATACTATAAGTAACAAAATTTCACATCATTAATCGCATTTATGATATAAAATAGCACTCGCTGTAAAATTTCGCAACGAATATTGTTAAGAAGTCATAGTTGCCAACTTTGAATATGGAGACTCGGGAGGCATAGTGGGGAAAACCGAGAGTTTTTAAGATGTTTCAACGCTGCACGGCGAAACAATTCCAAAAGAACTCCAAATTAATTTCCATTCACGCTATAATGCGTGATTCTCATAATTGGATTTTATATAACATTATTTTAATGAAAAATTTATTAATATTTAATTGATTAGTCTAAATTGTATGTTCTTTGGATAATATCATTTTAAAATTTTCTTATTCGTTTACATTGCAAAAATGCAGAGTTGTGTAGGAAAGCTTTTATTTATAAAATGCCTTTAAATATGCTGAAAATAAAATTAATAATTAATGTGCACTACGAAAAAAATGGCACAGTTCTATATCACCCGTTCTACTGGGCCGATTGACGAAATTCAAGTAGCGTTTTTCATGTCTCGAAAGCGCGACTTGAGATAATTTTAGATTTATATATAGCATTGCTCTAATATAGGTATTTTGACACATAATCGGACCTTTTCCGAAATGAAATGCCAATTTTGTTTTCTATATATCGACTCTACGACTCACATTATGCCGAACTGCCAAATTTTGTAAAAATCGCACGAGTAGTTTAAAATATTAGCTCTCAAAATTTAACTCCTCAATGCTAATTGAATTTATATATTTATTAATATCTGTTTTTTTATTAAGCTTACTTGATTCCTTCTTCCATAATTCAAAATTTAAAAGTTCGCACATTTTTTATTTTTTTTTTAAATTTGTATTTTTAAATATTTTTTTACAAATTTTCCAAAAATATTCCTGTATTATAACCTATAAAATTTTTAATATCATCTTAAAGTAGATGTATTTTTAGGCACACCTGCAAAAAATTAGAGTTTTTTTTGTTCAAAATTTTTTAAAAGACACATGAATTTACATATTGGCGAGTTTTGAAATTTGGCATATATGTTATAAGCGCTAACAACGCCAAATGTGGTTTACGCACTTTGTTAAAATTATTTGAAAGTATGAACGATGACTTTTTTCCCGCTCATAAACAGTTGAAAAAAGTGAAAGGAAAATAGGTTGCTATAAATTAAGAAGTTCGATAAATTTCGCACCAAATTTTACAAAATTTAATATTTAGGCATAATTTAAGTCTTAGACTCGAAATATGGAAAACAATTGGCATGTCATTTCAGAAAAAGTCCAATTTTGTGTCAAAATACATATATTAGAACAATGCATATTTAATTCTAATAGATATCTTAAGTCGCGCTTCCGAGATATGAAAAACGCAATTTGAATTTCGTCAATCGGCCTAGTAAAACGGGATATATAGAACTTTTTTTTTCAGTGTATATAATATGGTGGGAATAAACGTAATCATGTGCCATATAGTGTTGTAAAACAAAATTAAACTCCAGCATTTACATTTGTTAAACACTGGTTGAATTTCTTTGGTTTCTTATTTTTAATTACCACAGATAATATTTTATAAATAATAGAAACAAGCAATACCTACCCGAGATGTTTGAGGTTTAGAAAAACTCATTTATGTACCTTCAATATTTCGCAAGAACCTAACTGAAAATAACCTTCCTCCATACACAATATTCACAGTGGCCCGTGGTACGAGAATTACTATTTGTTCCTCCAAGTTCCTCCACTTATTATATATTCGAATGTAACTTTAATGTGTCATAACATGTGCATGCATATTTATCCAAAAATTTAAATTTAAGATGTAAAAATATTAAGTCTAATACAAATTATCGCAAATGATAATTAATAAAAATTTCCTATAAATAACTTTTCCAAGAGATGTTCCTTAAATTGAATTATTAAAAAAATAAAAGCTAGATATGATGTTTCGTATTGCTTTCATTGGATAGTACCGCAAAATTTGGAGAACAGCATAGTATTTCAGTCGGGATACACACATCATCAATATATTCTTCGGCAAGTCCAAGTATATACTTTAATTTTATGATATTCACAGTTCAAAACAATAATTCGCATCGACAGATGATTAAATCTCATATGATGCACTTTTTAAAGTTTCATTTGACAGTTAAATTCCAGAAGTTTCCATCAGTTACGCAGAAATATCGCATAGTGATATTCAGAAGAATAAAATATCTAGCTTCATTTCTGTCCGACATCTCATTCTTCTCAAATTCATCTGAAATTAAATCCTGTCAAACTCTAATTCATTGCTGAATAGACTATTTGCTTTTAATCCGAAATTTATAGTTATACCATCTGATCTAATTTCGAATCATTCCTAGGCACCACGATGAGATTAGAAAAGAAAGCAAATGCGTATATTTAGGAAACATTCTTGAATAATGCGTAATATGTTTCATGAATTACTTGTATACTACTGCGATGAAACAGTATCAGGAATGATTCCATAAAATAGAATGTTTCAGTTTGTTGGTAAATACTTATTACTTTCCCTCCAACGTAATCCTATTTAATGGAAATGAGCCTATGCAAATGTCTCCCAATTCCAGCCCTCGAAACATGTTTTAAATTGATTTTCAGGAAACTCCTTCCGAATTCACAACGGATTTTCTTTTATTCCACTTAACAGACACTAAATCATTATCATGAAGCAGTACTTTTGCCCATGGAAATAAATAAAATGGTCTCAAAGTACCATATCACGTGACAACGAAGCGTCAGGAGTCATAGCTATTGAAACTTTGGTCAAAAAGTCACGAGCAAAAGCATTGTGAGTTGGTGCATTACTGTGGAGCAAAATCCATCAGTTGTTTTGCGGCAGTTAATGTAATTTACGACGTTGCTACAAAATATGCAAATAAAATTCTTCATTAATAGTTTGGTCTCGATAGAAATTCATAACGCAAACTATCATAATAGTCGAAGAAAACATCAAACATTACTTTGGCATAGTCTTTTTGAACTTCAGATCCTTTTAGGCGTTTTCTTTAGTTCGCCATTGATTTGAGTCTTGAACTGTTTCTACATCAGTATCGTAAATCCCTGTTTCATTACCGGTAATACTGTCCTTTAAAAGGAATTCGATATGAGAAAACACATCTCGTGAGTCATCTGAGCACGTTGTTGCTTTAACCGTTTGCGGCACAGTGTGTTCGGTCTGGACACACCTAAAAATTTCCTTCTGTACGCACAGCGAAATTGAATGAAAAAGGATTTATAGGTCACTATAGGTTACTCTGAACCTTCTTTATTTATAGCAGATGGCAGCTCAACACAAACCAGTCCATATATTTTAGCCATGTTTAGTTTTTTAAGTCCCTCATTTTTCAAAGAAATCTTTCAGATATTTTTTAGAGTATAAAAGGAATTGTTTGAAAAGAAATTTCTATGTTACTTTTTTGGCTGTATGCTAATCTTCTTATTCTATATTAGTTTAAAATTTTTACCTTGAAATCTTGCCTAAAATCAAACGGCGAACCCCAGGTGTGCCCAGACCGGACTCACCGGTAATCTAGGACAACTGAGAGTCTGTATTCTTTGTTTCTCCGCATCTCATCGGTCAATTCATTGACAACAATGCTCGTTTCAGCACTCTTTTCGAAGCTCTATTCAATCAGTGTGCCACTTTGGGTACACCCACAGAATTAAAACGATAAGTTCTATCTTCACAAAATTTTACTTGTGCACTCCTCTAGGCCTAATTAGACTGCCTACCTTCTTTTAATCAAAACTCCGACTTTAAAAGGTTAAAGGATTAAAAGGAAGAGGTTAAAAAAATTGAGCATTTCTGGAATAAGTCGTGAAGCGACAGCGACAATTCCAAATAATGCTTCAGAGTTGCATTACAGCATCCAAATGATATAAAAAAACTTGCTCATTAATATCCGAAATTGTAAATCGGCGATAAGATGTTTCTATCGCCGATTTCGATCGACGTGATACTGATTAGTGGAAATGGATGATTTATCAAAGAGCTTATTAGTTGTAGTGATGCTCATTAGCGGAAGTAGATGATTCATCTTTGAGGCATTCTCAGGCCTTATTAAATATACTACTGAAAAACGTGTTTTTTTTTTTTTTTTTTTTTTTTTTTTTTTTTTTTTTAACTATTGTTCTCAAAGGAACCCTACAAATGTTTTTGTACGAGTCCGTTGCGAAAACAAAATTCAATGCATTTTTCTGCCCATTTACATTTTCCATTTAGAGAAATTACCGAAACAAAACATCATTAATCGCTAAAAACGATTTTATTGCTAAATGATAAATAAAAAATGAAAAACAGATTATTGCCTGATGTCAATGAAAATCGAAAAACTTCGAGAACGATTTCTTGCGCGTAAGAATTTTAAATTAAACCTTACCGGTACTTTTTGATCACAGTATTATGCATTGAATGAAAACTGAAAAAAAAAAAAAAAAAAAAAAACACAATAAAGCTTCCCACTTTTCCTTTCCCTCAAATCCTTCATGAATGACCTTATGTCATTTCTTTGATTTGTCACTTCTAAAATGGTGAGAAATAAAACAACGAGACTATGAGATAAAACTGCTTGATAGTAATAGCATGTTGATAAATGTTTAGAGAAGTGAAAAAAAGTACGGGGGAGAAAAGCGAACAGCAGATTTTAATAATGCTTTCATTCTTAAAATTACTTAATTTCGTGTTATTTGCCTTAAATAGACTTCCTGCTGGGAAACTATTACAATCAAGAAGAATGAGTTACAATATAACGGATGTCTTAAATTAACTTGAGAAATATTTATAAATGTACAGATTGCAATGAATCGGAATGTATTATTCATTGCACGTTAAATATACGAAAGAATCCATTCAATTTCAGGCTATAAGTAAAATCTTCAGCGGAACTAGATTCTTTAGAAATAACAGATATAGGCCATTCATTCTTGGAGAAAAATAGAGTGCGTCGATCAGTTTCTATAAATCTTTAATACACATGCTTTTATGATTATCATACAAATATGATAGTTTTATCTGTATATCTTTATCTGCATAAAATTTATAGACGATGATTGATTCAAATCACTGTTTGTAGCAATAAACTTCATTTTCCTTTTTTGCGGTCGCTTTAAAAATAAGAACAAGCTCATGGCAGACAAAATCTGCATAAAGTCCCCTTTCTTTAAAATATATCAGATAAGGTTATCCATACACTTCTTTTCTTCTTCTTAAATTTTATGATTCTTGGTATTTGTCCTCTGCACAAAAATAAAATTCAAAGATAGCCAGCGCAAAAGGAATTTTATGTTAGGTCACGTTTCATATCGTGAATGTAATGCTTCAAGTCACTAATTTCAATAAAATTATTTATGGAAGATAATGGATCTAAATTAGTGTTTCTAGCAGTAAACATCCTTTTCCTTTATGTGTTCAGTTTAGAACTAAGAACAAGCGCGTAGCTAAGAAAATTTACATAAGACGTCCTGTTTGAAAGTTTAATCAGATAACATTATCAATTTATTCCCCCCCCCCTTTTTTAATTTTATGATTCTCGGAATTCACTTTCCCTTTGCACAAAAAGAAAATTTAAAGAGGCGAGTACAGAAGGAATTTCATTTGCATGTGAAAGTCTTACGCGATTTCCAACAGAACGCTTTTGTAAATTAACCTCTTTCAACACACCATTTATCTAAAATAAAGGCTATGTTGAAAAAAGGGTATGACTAATTCCTTATTAAAAAAATACGTGCGTTCACGCAATATTTGCTTTGTGAAAATTTTCACATACTTGAACATTTCCAGTGTAAGGATTTATTTTTTTTTTCAGCATTTCAAAGAAATAGGTGTAAAACATAAATTAACAAATCTGAGTAAGTTATTTTAAATGCAACAATGTTTAGACATGTAATGATTAATCCATCTGCTTTTTATCCTTATAATATTATTACGTATTTGGTATTTAAATAGCTAATGTTAGTAGAATTATAAATTAAATTGTTTTATTCCTCGAGCAATGCAGCGCGTGACGAATATTAGAAGAAAGCTAAGCCGAAAAATTAAAAATGCAGGAGCATGCGCATTTAATAAATAGGTATCTCGTAATTGTACACTTTTGCTTTTCGGGAAAATCGATAAAATACCAGAATATCCTCGTGCACATTTAAAAGGCTTATAAAAGTGGTGTCAGAAACCTCTCAATTCAATTTGCTTAGAAAACTGTTGTTATTTACTGTAGCAAATTCGCGGTGAAATCGGATTAGCTTTCTATGTTTTGAATAAGTTCTGTTGAACGATTTTGAGTAGTTTAAAAGATAACTACCGTGAGATATTGCAATATTGTATGCATATCTTTGGAAATTTAAGCATTTTGTTTTATTTGTTGTGATAATAATAAATTTTATTCACTTTTCATCGGACTTGTGCATTTAATTTATAACGAACCCGTAAGTACGCAACAATATTTTATAAGTATTTTTCATAAGTTTACAATAAATCTTATACATTTCGTTTTTAACTTTCTACTTTAATTTACTTTATTAATAATGTTATCAAACAGTTCTTAGCGCAAGATTAAATGTAAAGTCGCCGATTTGTTTTCTAATAGTTAATTAAAGCACAACATAATTTAAATGATAGCCAATTAAGCCTAGATTATTACGCCTCTTGGTTGCAAAAATTAATGGGACCATGACATAAAACTAACAGATGCTTTCTGCAAATCATGTTTTAATCCAATAAATCAATTTGATTTGGATATGCTCATCTCTATTAATTAGCAGATAACAGCCACAAATTTATAATACGATATATACACGATACAAATTTATGTACATGACTTCCTCTCAAGCAAAAATTAGAGTAAGCGCATAGGTCAAAGTAAGCAACTGTAATACCTCCCTACAGTTGAAGATCAATCTCATAATTCTCGACTACAGTTAACTCATTCTATTTATATCTTTTGCTAACTTGACTTAGTATTGGGTAATTTATACCATCCCTTATACTATGAGATTTTATGCGTATAAAATATGAAGAGACAATAAAAATTAAGAACTAACTGGATAAAAATTTAAACATTACTACCTTCTGTCCTTTCACTCCTATTAAGCCAAATGACGGTTCACCTTTATCTCCTTTTAATCCAGGTATGCCAGGGTAACCTTTGGGTCCAGGTCCACCATCGACTCCAGGCCTACCTGGAACGCCCTATAATGTAATATTAAGCACATTCCAAAATTACACTTATTATAATTTTCTCACATCTAAAGTAAAGTCAGTGTAAATCAGTGTAAAATTATGCGAAACATAAATACTAATTTCATCGGATGCGTACATCATCACCTTTGCAACCATCCAGACCTGGTAGACCTCGAGGTCCTTGTACTCCTGGATGACCCTGAAAAACGAATTAATAGAAAACACAGTCAGTTCGGTAGATATATCATAACTTTAGTTTTAATACACATCCAAAGAAAAAAATCATATTTCGTCCACAAAATGTTTAGAAGAAAAGTATAGTATCTTATCGGGATCAGCTCAATAAGACGATCACATCTGAAAGTGGGCAGAACTTCTGTAAGCATAAGGGACATCAATACTGGATATCAAAGAGACATTTCAACAGGATTTCAAATTTGTCTGAAACTGTGAATAGTGATCTTAAAGGAGATATACTGTAGTTTCAAGAATAGGAATAAATATTTGATTAAACTTAAAGTTATTCCTAGAATGATCGAAAATTTGAATAGTATATAACATTTTTAAATTACATTTCATCATAACATTTCAATAAGAAATTGGAGCAAAAGGCTAAAAGATGCTGTTGGTAACATGTGAAAAAAATAACAATAACCGAATTATAATTACTAATTTTCAGCACCCAGTCAAAAATACCAGAGTCAGAAATTATTTTATTTGAGTAAGTGACCTTTCGTACATAATTACGTAAATAATTAAAGGTTCTATTAATATGAAACCTTTTCATATGCTTAAAATTAAAAAAGTGATATTATCATATAATGTTTTATTGAAAGCTGCATTTTAGATTTCAGATCTCTTGGTGTTTCTTGCTTTTCCGTTTCTAAGTTTGTCGTAGTCTGAGCGGAATGGAAATTCGGTTAGTTTTAATGGAGTTAATAGCATACGAAATGAAATCTATAACAGTTTTTAAGAGAAGAAATCATACATACATAACAAACATATATATCTCGTGAGTGCTATGTCATCGTAATTTATTGCAGCAATAATCTAAGAGTGTTAACGTTCATGCTATCATCTTGACAAAGCATTCAAGAACTGAAGTAACTGAAGTTCTAGGTAAAGAATAATATTCAGAAATATAGTCAAGGTGATGATTGTTATAATATTATCCTTATTCAGCTATTGTAATAGTCTATTAATTCAACCAAAAATGCAATATTAACCTGCTAGCCTTTTCAGCGTATGATTTACGAACTTCAAATTTATAGAAAAAGGTAAAATCAACGCACAGCTAGGAAATTGCATTATATAAGTTAAAGGAACATTACTGAAATTCATATCTTTGACTAACTTCTTTGAAGTACATCTATTAATATATGCATTTAAATACACTAGTTATCATAAATTAAGGAAAAATCACAAAAATCACGATTACTAAAAAAGTTACATGTTTAATGAAACTTACCCACAATATGCAACATATAGTGAGTTATCAAATAACATAAAAAGAAATTACCAGAAAAATATGGTAGTATAGAAATTAGCACATGTATAAAATGAACAAATCGAAGGTATCAGTTTGCTATAGGAAAAGTACCTTCAATATGGAATATAATCGCCTCTAGAAGTAATACAGCACATACAGCGATGTGTGATTTCTTCAATTATGCGGTCTATCAGTTCCATAGGAAGCCAGAGCTATTGCTCTTGCAAAGCAGTTGCAAGCACGACAAGGGTTTGAGGGGCCGGATTGAGAGCAGCTAGACGTCTCCCTAAAGTATCCCAAATGTGCTCGATAAGATTCAAGACCGGGGGATCGAGCTGGCTATTCCATGCTCATAATTGTTTCCTGTTGAAGATAATCATCTACGGTGTGAGACCTGTGTGGTCTTGCGTTGTCGTCCTGTAACAGGAAAGCATCACCTATTCCCCGGCATATGTGCGCACATAAACATCAAGGATGTCATCTCTATAAATCTGAGCATTCACGGTTCCCCTTGGAAAGACATGAAGGTCTCTGCGTCCACGCAAAGAGATGCTACCCCAAACACAGACACTGTCTCTTCCGTATGCATCTCTTTCACTGTTGATAACGGGTTCTAGGTCCTCTCCATATCAAATAACGCCTACTATCGCTTTCTAAACTAAACCTGGACTCATCCGTAAAGAGAACCGCCCTCCATTGATCAGGCGTCCAGTGGACATGTTGTTGTGCCCACTGAAAACGGTCCCTCCTATGGTGTGACGTGAGCGGCACACAAATGGCTGGTCGCCTCGCATACAGACCACCTTCGTGAAGCCCTCTACGCACAGTTGACGTTGACACGAACCTTCCGGTGGCTGCAGCAAGGCAGGATTTAAGAAGAATCGGATTAGCGGTTCTATTCTTGCGTGCACATAATGTCGAATATCGGTCATCGGCGCTCGTCGTAGCAGTTGGCCGACCTAGGCTGAACCTCTTAGATGCCGAATCTGTGGTTTGAAATTGCCTCCAAAGTCTATAAACCACAGAAGGACTCACATTTAGCCATCTGGCCACTTATGTTTGACTTTGTCCTGCCTCTAGTCTCCCAATGGCTCTCCATCGCAGTTCTGCAGGCAAATGATGCCTGAAGGTCATTGTTACGAATTGGCTATCTCAGATTTCTGATGTCACTGTCACAATGAAATATGTGGGCTTGCTCTCAAACATGGATTTTTATGCTCCTCGCGGATGACGTATTCCGAAAGCAGCACCTAATTTGCATATCGCAGTTTTACTCAGCTACTCTTACTTGGCAACATATTCAAACTTTACACAGTTTGGATTATTTTTGAGGGAGTTATCGTTATTTTTGTGATTTTTTCTTAATTTATGATAACCAGTGTATATTACATTCTCGTTTAAACCTTCCCCTCAGGAATGGTAAATACTGCGTAATTTTCTCCTCTGGATTTTCAAGAGGTAAAATTATTTTTAAAAGGAGGCAAAACATAACAGTAAATACAGTATCTGTAACGTGAACTCTGACGTATTATTGTGTTTTTGAACTAATGTAAGAGGCAAACTATAATTGACTTTTTTTCAGGCTTATTAGTAAAGAAAATAAGCTTTTTTTAACTTTGTTCCCTTTTATATACAAATGAATTCCAAGACTGATTTATGTAAGTTTTATGCATAATTCATTGTTATGACTCAAAAAAAGCTACAAAAGAAATTTATGAAAATTTCTCTGAGACAAGCCCTTGTAACAAACAAATTGATATTTGGACTATTACTCAGAAGTACTTTGAAGTTTTAACTTATTTTAGAAATCCCTGTTGATATAATTTCCTATGCAGTATGACTGTAAAAATCCGAATTAATTCAAAAGTATAAGAAAATGCACATCAGATAGTAGATTTAATTTCGAGAGAAATTAAATTATTATATAGAATATCAAATGCGTTGTAATATATTATATCATTTCAATCTCATATTAAATAGAATAATCCGTACTTACTGGAATTCCATTGGCTCCTGGAAAACCAGGCATCCCCATTTTACCCTGGAACAAAGAATTTCTTTTCATCAGTACAAAAAAAATTATAGCTTCAGGTAAAAAAACAAATATATGATTTATCTTTAAACAAATTTAAATTTAATTTTTAACAAATACGTATAAAGGTAAAAAAGCAAATTTAAATCCTAAAAAAAGGAAAAAAGCCAAAATAATTTTTAAAAAAATGTGCAATCACACAAAAAAGGGTTAATACTCGAACCAATCTACAATATCATTTAAATTCAGAAGCATAAGCAAATCAAGTGCAAAATCAAGTGAAGATTTTAATCTTCTTCTTCTAATTTTCCATACTTTAGCCAGTATTTAGTTAAGTTTTGAAATACCAACTGAAATCAAGTTCATTAAACTTTTAATATTTTCTTTCATTAAATTTAAGTTTTAATTAACTTCCTAAAGTAATTTTTTAGAAATTTCTGGAATTTTTTAGAGGTTTTTTAAGGACTTATTTAAAAAAAAAAATGGGGGAAATTTTACTTTAAAACTTTAATATTAAAACATTTCAGTTTTCTTAATTACTTTAATTTTTTGCAATTTTAACACAAAAAAATTTTTCACTTAACGGTTTTTACAATTTTTTTTTTTTTTTTTACAATTTTTACACACTTTTTCAACAGAACACACATTTCACATTACAAATAGTTTACATTTTATTCACAATACCACTTCACTTTATTTTCCTTCAAACAAACTTGCATCTCTTGATTGGCTCAATTCTTAACTTCCTAAAAATTGATAATTACTACCTTTTTAATTTTTAATTTAATTTAATTTAATTTTTAATATTAATGTTTACAAAAAATTTTTTTATTATAACAAAGATAGCAGCTTGACACTCAACTTTACCTACATAAGCGCCATCTATATAATTTGAACACACTTACTTCTCTTTTACAACACTTTTGCAGACCCCAACACTCATATAGTAGGTAAGTTAGAATTAAAACTTACTATTTACTTGCTTTAAGTATTTTTTCAAATTTTTTATGTGGTGTCTGGGTATTTTCTGGATATGAGGTTATATTTTTGAATACATATTTGTTTTTTAAAAATTGTAATTAGTTCTTTTTGTTTCTTATTGGTTTATATGGATTATGTCTAGTTCTTTTTTGGTTTCTTTTTATTGATATGCATATTCGTGTAGGGGAGGTTTCTGTAGACAAGGGTTTCTAAAATACATTTCTAGATTATTTTTTTATTATTTTTTTATAAAAAATTAATTTAAAAAAAATCTAATTTAATTTAAAAAAAGTTTAGTTTAATTCTTGACTTTACTTGCTTGTTTCTCAAAAGACTTCATTAGTATTTTCCTTTTTGAACTTTAATTCTTAAATGTTAATTTCTAGGGGAACCACTTTATTGGAATTACTTTGGGTTTTGACTTTTACCCTTGCCTGCATGAGTGACGAAACACGAATTGAATGATTGGAGAGTTAGGTTTGGAGGCAACTTCCCCTTGATAAGTCTGTCTCCTGCCTACTCAACGGTCATTCACATATGCATTTTTTTAAAAAATGTTAAATTTAATTTTAGTTTGTTGGATTGGTGAATTTATTTTCATGGATTGATTTTGCACTTGATTTGCTTATGCTTCTGAATTTAAATGATATTGTAGATTGGTTCGAGTATTAAATCTTTTGTGTGTTTGCACATTTTTTTAAAAATTATTTTGGCTTTTTTCCTTTTTTTAGGATTTAAATTTGCTTTTTTACCTTTATACGTATTTGTTAAAAATTTAATTTAAATTTCTTTAAATTTAAATTTCATTCCTTGCAGCAATGGCGTAAAGAATATTTAATTAAATTTGTATTTAAATTAATTTTTTTAAATTAAATTCAATTTATTCTTATGATTTATCTTTTATGTAATGGTAGGAAATGATAGAAAAGCGTATTATATAAGTAGTTACATATTTGATTTAAATTACTAAAATAAAGTAATGTTAAAAACAGAGAAACATTTATTACCCGATCGCCTTTAGCTCCTCTAGGGCCCGGAATTCCTAGGTCTCCCTTTTCGCCTTTTTCTCCTGGTAATCCTTCAGGGCCTGGAAACCCGATAGGTCCAACAACACCCTGTTCTCCTGGCCTTCCTGGTGCGCCCTAGTGTAAAACCAATTGAGTAAGAACTGAGAGCTTTACAAAAGACAGACTACTCAGACATGAAAAATGCTCCAAATAATTACGAATTATATATGCACATAAAAAACGGTAGCGAATTTCAAGATAAATACAAAAAAATGCTCGTAAATCATTTTATATTTTATTAACTGGTGCCCGTAATTCAGTTTAAATTTTAATTGAAGTCAATTTGAATTTTAAAAACTGCAGAATTTAACTGAATTTACTGGAATTTCGATAATGAATGCTTCAACTATTTTAAAAGTGATGTACGCCTTCCTTATCAAGAGCAAATATTGAAAAATATGCAAAATGCTGAAAAATAATAAAAAGTCACTGCGAAATATATTTATGTTCCAATTTCATTAATTCCTTACAGATCAATTTTGTAATGATTAAAATCCTATTCTTCATAAAATTTACACATTTTATGAATAATTGCTTGCATTAGGCATGATTAATAACAATATTTATTAACTTTCTACATTACTTCAACTTCCTTCTAAAATTGTTAACTCAGAATTTTTATTCATTTAACAACAAAAAAAAATGTGTTTATTTTGAACCCATTTGTAGTAGTGACGAGTTAACGAGTTGTTAGTTGAGTAGTTAACGAGTTAAATTCGTGATTTTGAATATTAATTTTGAACGAGTTAAATTCGTGATAATTATTTTCGGATTTACTGACCGTTCCGCATAATTTAAATACTACCCTGTCTTCCTTTTGATTCATGTCAGATATACTATTTTGCTCGGACCGGAAGGTTATGCAAAATAAAAGCATGCGAAGAAGTTAGTTAACTGCAACTCACGACTGGTGGAGCGATAAGTCACCGTGCTGTCAAAGAGAAATAGAGCCATATTTGCACAGAGGCAGTATTTATCGGAGCCGCAGTTGACCAGTGCACCTTTTATAGTGGTTAGTTGAGGAAACATGTTGAAAAGGATTTGATTTTTGATAATTGTAAATTTAAAGACAGATCGCTTAAATGTAAAACTACGTATTAGTGTTGAAAAGAAGTCCAGCTTTTAATTGCTTTATTTGTAATCCACGAGGATGGACGAATAAAGTTTACGGAATTTTAAATTTGCTAATTTTTTAGTTGACTGTGTTCAACGCGATAACTCGCCGACAATGTATTCATGAATAAAATTGAATGAAATACTGCCATGTGGACACATTTTCAACAGAAGTTAAGTAGCAGAGCTACAAACTCAAAAAACAGCATCAATGTTTTTCGAAATAAAAAATAGTTGTTAGTGCTTTTTTGTATATTATTTTAATTTAAGATATAAAGATTATTACATCCTACTTTAGTGCAATCTGTAGTGAAAGTATACGTAAGTGCTGAAAGTTATTTTATTCATACTGCTAGCATATCGGCATATTTTGTTCTCTTGCACTGTCAGTGTAATATATTATTTCACTATTGACAGCAGTGATCTCAGAATAACAACGATAAAAGTTTAAAATGTGGTATTACTACGCTTTCATAGTTGTAAAAGTAGATATAATAAGCAGCAAAATATAAGCTAATATGTATAGTACAGTATAAGATAAGATAGTATAAGACAATATAATATAAGATATAATAAGCATTCTTTAGTGTATCTAGATTCTATTTAATTTTGACTTACCCTATCACCTCGTGATCCCACACATTTACAGTCCTCGCCCGTACATCCTGCGCAGACAACAGGACTTCCAACTTCAAATCGCCTCGCATCTTGCTAAACAGAAAAAAGATAAAACAGATAAATATAAAATTATAACAATCAGCTGAAGATCAATATAAAATTATAACAGGAGTCAAAATTATAAGAGTCACATAGTTCAACTACAGTTCTTTTACTTTTTTGCTCTTTGTTTACATACATCTATATTAACATATCTGCTAACAGCTGACCATACTTTATGTAACAGTTTGGACTTCTGTCATTATTCACGGAAAATTTAAAACACAATAACGCCTCACATAACTAACATCCCGCAAACCGAACACGAACATAAACCGGAAATATTTCGCATACTGAAAACGGTCTCCCATTTCGAATCGACCGCGAATTTCGGTGTATAATCAACGCGAAGAGAAAATTTGTTTTACCTTTGCTTTTTAAAAGCCCGTAAATGAAAAAAAAAAAATCATTTTTTTAATCATTTAACAAAAACAATGATCATAGTAAAGGGCAAATAAGCATATTTCTCAGTATTACACTACCGTAAAGAACTGCAAGCCTGTCTTGACCAAGAACATGATAAAGCCTAGACGTAAACAGGAAGAAAGTACTAAAGGTCAACAATAACTGTAACTATTAAGGACCTTCTGAAGAATAGGAAATTAGACTCATATGTGTTAAAGAGTGAATTCATTTTATTATAAAGAGGCCTAGGTTGCAGTCAGACAATGGCAAACAGAATAATAATGTACCAGACAGACAGTGATCAGTTTTAGAGAACTTATAAATCACTTTAGACAACTTCTTGAAATCTGGACCACCTATAAAGACTGAAGAAGACAAATGACAGTTGAGGCTCCAACCTCCAGTTAAAGGTTTCGCAAACTCTGGATTTAACTGAACGGTTCTGGACCAGGCAAAAGAACTGATTAAAGCTTTTCCCATAATAAAAGCTTTAAAAACAAGGGAACCCGCATAACGAACAAGTCTCATTACGAAAACCATTGCAGAACGGATTACTTTTCTTTATCCGTTTTGCACTACTTATGATAAAATGACAGGCCACCTGCACCTAAGAAAAATACTTCCAAAAGTTATACTATTAATCATTTACAGTGATTAAAATTTTATTTACGAATTTATTGTTTTTGGAAATCAGTAGAGAATGAATATCCTAAATGAACAAGAAATTTATTCGGAATGCGTTATTCATATCGACAAGAAAACTAGTGCTTAGTTCAATTTACCTTTATTTTTAAAGTAGTTTTCTTTTTATCAATTTCGCACGTAAAAAGGGCAGTACTAAGTAAAGTTGCTCATTTACATAAACATATAACCGATATTAAGCTATTATACTGCTATATGGTATGTAAATATTTATATTTGTTTATAATTTATTTATCATGCACTTGTGTATTGTTGTGAATTTGTTTTTTATTTACTTATTCATTTAATGAATGCATTTAGAACAGAAATGTTTTAACTTTGAATATGTGAGCCACTTACTGTTTTACATGTTTTAATTTCAGGTACTCTGCAGATCTTTTGATTTTGAGTCCAGTGACACTAGAACCGTAAAGATAAGTCACGTAGAACCGAAAATAAGAGCAGAAAACCTGCAACTAAATTTTGGTGACAATTTGTATCGCGAAGTTAGGAACAACGGGTATCGGAAACTGTTTATTAGATCTTATTCCTGAAACTCGAAAGAAACTTTTCAAGATTTTTTTTTTATACCTGAGTTAAAGAAATTCTAAAAATAGTATATGGAATTCTTAATTCTTAATAGCTTTATATTTAGGAGGGCCAGACTCTTAGGTAAGCCTAAACGTTCCACTTCTTCGTTTTTCAGACTTGAAATATAACAAAAAATATTAGTATCAATTACTTAAACGTGCAAACTTCAAAAATTACAGCAATATTAGCCCATCGACAGTTTACAGGAACATTAGGTACTTTTTTAATGCAGGAGAGATGAAAAATGAGCAATGCCCTCGGACTCGAACCACGGAACTCTTGAATACGCGTCGAGCGAGATGACCACTACAGCACGAAAGCATGCTAAGAAGGCGGGTATAAACATTTTATAGACTTCTCCTTTTAAAGGGCGACTGGGGATTAGGGGACTCAAGTGCCAAATCCTGGTGGTGGAAAATCATCATCCACCACTCTTTTAGTTCAGGGGTTACTGTAGTGCCATTAGGTATTTTGTTAGTGACAGGTATTTTATATAAGCAGGAGAGATGAAAAATGAGCAGTGCCCTCGCCGATCTCAAATACTCGCCGAGCGTGATGACCACTACACCACGAAGGCATGCTAAGAAGGCGGGAGAAATTCTTTATAAGTCTTTCCAGCCTTAACGCATCTATCAATTAAAATTATTCAGTTCAATAATATTTTGTGCAGATTACTGAAATACGTATGATTATTTAATCATTTACTTGTTTTACAAACCAAGCACTCGCGAGTTAAATAACCGAACATTCAGACGTTTAAGTGCTACAATTCATGGGGACTTCGGTCTGCGATGAGTTATAAAATAAATTGGGATGAGTGAGGATGCAAAATTAATAGATAAACAGACCTTCCTTGTGCTATCTTGTGTTATCCCCTATATAGCAATCTGCATCACTTTCAGTACAAGAATTTTTAAAACAAATTTGTGAAACTATGTTTTATTTGAAAGTATCCATTAGCTTCCTTTCTCCTAATACTCAAAGTACTTCCGGACTATCTGTTAATTGCTTAATAGATGAAATCTCCACCAAAAAAGCACAAAATAAAATCATCGTATTTAAAACCTGGATAAATTCAGGTTAAAATAATTGCATCCAAAATCCATGTTTCTGTGCCATTATAGTTAAACAAACTAAAATGAGTCATAAATGTTATTTTCAGATTACTGCTAATATAGAGAGTTACAAAAAATATCTAGTATTAAAGTATTTATAAATACATTTAAGGTACTACATTTTATATTGTTGCATTCTACGAGTTCGTGGATTTTGAGTAATTGATACCGAAAAATGAAAACACAATTTATTCGCCAGTAAGCACTATTACACAGGACACGTTTACACTCGTCGAAAAACTACGGCAAACACGCTGAAACAATCAGCAACACGGACTTCAGGCTATAACGGTGAAGATAGCTTCACGGCAAAGCACTAAAGTACAGTTCTCGACTCGGTCGATCGTTCTTAAGCTAATATCTGAACTCAAGACACTCCTCTGCACTACTTTCTCCACATACAAGCAGGGTACTATCTGTCTACGAAGAATAGATCCCACCACAGTGTCTTGCGGGTGGCGGTCGTTATAGCAAGAGGGCTATTATATTTCAAATAGGGGAGAACCAAGGATTGCTTTATTGTTATTTTGTTTTTGGCGACTCTTGGCTTAGTTCTCACTAATGTATGTAAATTAGATACGAATATTTAAAACAGAGGTCTTGAAAGTTTAGACAGGGTGCTTTTGGTAGCGACGTTGACCATCTTGTCATTCAGCTTTGCTAATTAGTTATCCGGCATTTAGGCATTTACCCGAATTGCGCACTTAGTAATTTGAGTCAAAGCTCGTTAGGTTGTATTTTAGGCTAAATTAAATTTTAAATTCTCGGTTCTATTAACTGGTATTCCGAAAGGTGTGAAGATTTAATTTGTAAGCACAAACGGTGTAGTAGTTCAATTTAAAGTTTAAATAAAAAAATTATTTTTCAAATTATCTTCTGTTTCAATAGCTAATTTCAACTCGCCTGACGGTAAGAATTCGAGCTTGGACAGGCTCGATAATGCGTAAGGAAGGTTGCTGCATACCGTGGACATGGTGTAAAATCGACAACTGCACATGATCGACATCAACACCATTTACTGTTACACGATCGATACGATAAAAAAAGACATGTATATTTATCATAGGCATAGGATCGATATCAAGATACCATCGACACAGCGTAAGACAAACACAGGCTTAAGACTGACACTGCGCAGAATCGACATCGATATACAATCGACACGCTGTATGATCGATACCGACAGATGAAAATCATAGATACTGTAATTGTATAGACAAGGCTTACAGTTAAGCATGGGAGAATTCATAATAATAATAAGAGATTATGAATTTGATTAAATTATTATTTTAGGTTACTTGTATCGACATCGTATAGGATTGAAACTTATTTTTGAGCTGCCATGGCTACTGTGTGCCGTAAAAAGTCGCTGACCCACTAAAAAGTCGCAGGTTCACGTATTTCACACCTGCAGCCTACCCTGTGCAACTATTCCTGTGATGTCGCTCAAAACAGAAAACTTCGAGCACATAAATGCTGAAAGAGTTGTTTACCATATTCCTAACTGTTTTCAGTGATATTAAAAATAAAGTAGCAGAGTGAATACATTTACTCTGAGCTAATAAGCAGTCGTGTTTTTGACAGTCGTCTCAATAGTGGCATGAGGTCGTATATTCTTCTTTGTAATCTTAGCAATTTTCTCTTCACTCCTTTATTTTGTTTTGTTACCCTTTAGCTCATCTTTCTAAAGAAAACCGGAACACGAAAGTAAAAGGAATTCGAGGTTATTTAAATAAAACTCGGCATCAGAACAAACCAGGAAAGTTTCCATCTGGTATACAAAGGGGAGAAGAAAAGTAAATTATAGCGCAGTTAAAAAAATGACAGATAATTTGCACAGCAGCTATATATTAAATATAAAATAACTGCTAATTATATGTGAATCTCCAAAGTTTCAGTTGACACAACGGGGAAGGGAACACAAAAATTTTCCTTGCATATTAAAAATTGATAAACTTCAATAAATTTATCAAATTTTAATTTTCTTGGTTTTGCTGCGAATTTTTACCACTATATTCAGGATTTAAATTAAACTTTTATCCGGCAGTCCTGTTTTATAATCGTGTTATAGAAATTCTAACATCTTGCCCCTGATTCTCTAATTATATTTCAGCCAAAAATCATACTATAACAATGTGTATTCACTAACCGTTTTTAACGGGAAACTAATATTATATTATACGGGATGTCCCAGTTATCTCACTACAATAGAACAAATCCATTTATAGAAGTACCAATTTATAGAAAGACTTTCTCCCATTCCTCAACAGTAAAGTCGCTAAACAGTAGTAACTCGACCTGGGTTCGAATCCATTCGAACAGACTGGCTGAATGGGAGTTATCATGATTTTGTCCGTGTGTTAAGTTGATATACATTAATCACAATGTATTTTCTTTTTCTATAAAGCGTGTTTTGATGTTGTAATCTGAAACACTTCTGGCTATAGTCTGTTACTGTAAAATAGGTGCTTCAAAGCCGTTGCCAGCCCTCCCCTTTTTCGTAACTTGTGCTGTCGTCAGCACGCAGATTTATTTTCTTCATGCCATTTAAGATTCAGATCTGCCTTCATTCGCATGCTTTTTATGAAGCGAAAGACGCTAAATGAAAATGGAGGGAAAAATTAAGTGAGTCAACCTTTTTTCCCCAGTTCTTGTTCCCGTGGTTACAAGTCAAATCGGGAAGCGGAAAATAGCCTTGAAGTTCCTGTTTTAACATAACAAAATATAGCAATTGGAAAGTCCGGAGTTCAAATAACGGCCAGCGTTTAGCTGACTGTCATGGTTATCGGCTTCAAAAGAATTTCTAACAGCTGTACAGAGCATTTCTTAAAACGGTCCTCAACCGATGCATCCCTCCTCACAGGCAGATAACCCTTCAGGTGGTTCGCTTTAATAAATTAACTTAACCTAACTTCGTATGATCCCACCTTATTGGAGCGAAACCTCATTGAAGAAAGGTTATTATGGGAGATTTTTCTCAATTTTCAAATAGTGGTACAATGAAACCACGTTGTATTAAGGTCACATTATAAAAGGAGGGGTGTTCTTTACGTTAATATGTTTCACAAACAATAATCAATCAACAAATGAACTGTATTCCTTCACTTTTATATCATTACACTAATTATAAATAAAATGTCAGCGATGCGAAATAATTGATACAAAATAAGCGAGCCATTCAACATGGCTGTCACAAACACAATTCTATCAATCAATTATCTTGTTGCCACACATAAAGTTCAAAACTAAAGGAAGAAAAACAAAAGAAATTTACGCTGTTTGCAACAATAAAATGAAGCAAACGATACTCACATAAACATCCTGGCCCTCGTTGAAATCCTAGGGGATTTCAACAGTTGGAGCATTTTGAAACTTCTTAGTCTGTAATAAAGATAAACATAAGAAAAATAATACAGGTTGTCTTCTTTGATGAGGACTAAGTAATTGACTTCTAAATTGTTTTGACTTTTTTGCCATTTAGGTCTTTGTTGAAGCTGAGACAGGTATTCTCGACTCCATCTTTTCCAGAAGTGCTGAAAAATAAACTGTCTCACATGCCATCTGTCAATGTGATTGAAGGAACTATAATTTAGGTCTGGTTCAGGTATGGCAGTTAAAGACGTTCCTATTAGGAAATGACCAGGTGTTAATGCAGTTAAATCATTTGGATCAGCCGATGTTGGACACAATGGCCTGGAGTTGAGACAAGCCTTAACCTGCGCTATCAAGGTCTGAAATTCCGGATAGGTCAGCACAGTATCACCAACAGTCCTTTTTAGATGTAATTTCATTGACTTTACTACCGATACCCATAGTCCACCAAAATGGAGAGATGATGGCGGGTTGAATATCCATTTTATTTCCTCTAAAGACAAAAATTTGTGAATTTCTTGATTTTGCTTACATTGCAAAAAACATTTTCTGATTTCTTTGTCTGCACCTTTAAAGGTAGTACCGCAGTCACTATAAATCTCAAATGATTTCCCTCTTCTTGCAATAAATCGTTTCAATGCACTTAAAAATGCCTTTGTTGACAAATCTTCTACCACATCAAGATGTACTGCCTTGATTACAAAACACACAAATAAGCATACGTAATATTTAAATGATTTTTGTCCACGTCCTGCACGATGTTTAATCATGAACGGTCCAGAAAAATCTATTCCAGTTCGATGAAATGGTCGCGATTGTGTTACTCTAGATTCCGGTAGATCAGCCATTATTTGACTTGCAGTTTTAGCTCTAAGTTTGCAACACGTGATACAAGATCTTACTACTTTTCGGATAGCAGATCTAGCAGCTATGATCCAAAATTGCTGTCTAATTAAAGATAGAAGTTCCGGTGCTGCATGCAGATATTTGACATGAAAGTGTCTAATTATGATTTCTGTCAGATTGTGTTTTGAAGGTAATAAGACTGGATGTTTTTCATTTTCTGACAGTTGCGCATTTTTCAGTCTTCCTCCTACACGTAACACTTTGTTGTCATCTAAAATTGGACACAAGCTAAGGAGGTTGCTGTTTGTAGGTAAATCCTTTCCCAACTCCAAACATTGAATTTCTTTAAAAAAGTGAAATCGCTGTATTATTCGGACAATACAGAAAGTTGCAGCTCGAATTTCATTACTAGATAAAAAAGACGTATTTCTTTCTAGATATGCTACTTTAGAATTCGATATTAATCTTAATATCCAAGCAAATATGCGTTGTAACTTTGGAAATGAAGATATATTTGATATAATAGCAAGTTCCTGTACAGGTTCAGAAACTACAAATGAGACTGTTTTACGTGCATCTGGTAATGCCTCTTACTCTATAAGAATACTTTTAGACAAGGCAATCTCACTGCACTTCCGAACTATCTTTTACACCAGTTAACCAAGAAGGACCATTCCACCACAATTGATGAGATAATAGTTCTGCAGGAAATAACGAACGTGAAGCACAATCAGCTGGATTTTCCTTTCCATCAACATGATTCCAGTTCTCAGGTGGTAAGATGGATTGTATTTCAGAAACTCTATTGGATACGAATATTTGCCATTTTTTAGGATCTGACCTTAGCCATGACAACACGATTTGTGAATCACTCCAAGCTTGCACTAAATCAAAATTTATAACTAATGCAGCTTTTACAGACTGAATCAAGCGTGCCAATAACACTGCTGCACATAATTCCAGTCTTGGAATTGTAATAGATTTTAATGGTGCTACACGAGTTTTAGCTGTTACGAGTTTAACATTAATGTCAGAGTTATTGCAAGTTTTGATATAAATAACTGCTGCATAACCTCTTTCAGACGCATCACAAAATCCGTGAAGTTCACATCGAAAATAATCAGGTAGCAGAATTTTCCTAGGTATATTTATAGAATTCAAAAGTTTAACTTCTCTACATAGATTTCTCCAATTTCGATCAATCTCTTCTGTTACAGGATCATCCCATGATAATTTTAATTTCCACAATTGCTGAAGGATCATTTTAGCGAGAATTACAAACGGAGCTATCCACCCCAATGGATCGAATAGCTTTGCTACCGAATGACAAAATAATCCTTTTAGTGGGAACACTTTGATACTCTATTACACCGACATTACATTTGAATTCATCATTGTCCGGATGCCATCCCAATCCCAGAACTTTCAATGTTTTGTCTTCTATTACACGATGAATATTGTCACTATATGTGTTTGTTAAGCCAGAGGTTTTTAACGATGACGGTTCACTTGTCAACCATTTGTGAAGCTCAAAGCCACCACTTTTTAGCAGTTGTTGCAATTCGTCTATCTATGCAATACCTTCCGAACTATCTTTTACACCAGTTAACATATCATCAACATAAAAATCTCTTAAAACTATATTCTTTGCCTTTGGAAAGTTCAATCCTTCATCAATCACTAACTGACTCAAAACTTTGGTTGCGAGATATGGAAGTAGTGGGTAAAAGCCGATTCTGGAACAATAGAAGCTCCGCAACTCCGCAACTTCTCCACCATCACCTCCCCCTCCCTCCTCCTCCCAAGCGCTCCTCTCCCCCCACCCCCTCCCACTCCTTCTCATCCCCAACCCACCCTTTCCCTTCCAAGTGCTTTGCTTCTTCCCCCCTACCACCTTCTACTAGGGTCAAAGGGAAAGTCTTGTCAAAGTGGTTTTGTCCGAATGTTGATGAAAGGGACATTAGTTATTATTTTACTTAATTGCAATAAATTAACTGTATTTAAACAACAAGATAGTCTTAACGAAAGTTTGCGTTATATCATTATACCGTATTAATTAATAAATTTACTTTTTATCTTCACAGAGAAAGTTTCTTCTATTTATTTAATAATTGTAATTTAGAGGTTTAATAACGATATTACATTTTTTTCTGTTTAAATTTTATTTTGTTTTTAAAAACTAACCTTAATCACACACAAAAAAGTTATCAAAATATTCATTTTGGTACGATGTATAATTAGGTTATTTGGATAGGTATAATAACAGATTGTAACGTATTCGCAAAGGAACATTTATTTTAACATTAAAAAAAGAAGCATTTTCGAATATTTTCTATTTACATGCAAAGGAGTATTAATTTTATTTTTAGACACAAAATTGCAATGAAATGTAGATTTAAATTTTTCCCAATATCAAATTACATTTCATATCAAGACCAAGTTCGACTCTCTTTTTCTGAGCAAAGTATTTGGGCGTGTATTTAATTATGGCAAAGCACATTAGGGCTATCTTCCTAAGGCGAGGGATGCCTTCGTGGAGGACTTTCTAAGGAAACTGGCTCGTATACACGTTACACATGGGGAAAACCACAAAAACACCCATGCAGCCAGCCCGTTCGCGGGATTCGAACCTCGGACCGAACTACCAACGTTCAGCGAGTTTACTGCTCGGCCGCTGGTGGGCCGCAAAGTATTTGGGAGTGTCAGTAGTAAAAATGTTCAGTGAACAAGTGAGGGTATATTTCGCTTCTACCTTTAGAAAACACACCTATTGTAAATATTTCCATTTTCCCGCGCTTTCTCCGTTTTGTCCCCGAAATAAACTTTGTTGCTTTTTGACTTCGGACAGTTACTTTTTACCATGCTTAGGATATATTAGATATACTGGTATTTGGGCAATAAAAAAAATTACTTAAAAGTTCATGTTCTAGAATCCAGAAAGACCAAATTTTTAAAGAATTCACTTCTACAGCCGCTCGAGTATTTCAGCATCTGAGCAACTGAACATCTGAGGTAATATTTTTTTTTCCCTCTCTAATATTTGTGATAGAATATTCATTGAATATGTATTAAACATTACAGTCAGATTAATCTTTTCAAACTTAAGAATTGTGTTCTAATGAAGAGAAAAAGAACGTGAGTATTCGCATTTGGTGTATAAATTTGATCAAGAAATATTACTTTTTAAATACTCCAATTTACTCTAATTTATGAGAGAAAAATGTCTATCTTATTGTAAATAAGTACGCAAATGTATTTAGTTCTCATTTTTTTTTAGTCTTTATGTAATGTCTCAGATTATCTATAAATATTTTAAGTGATTATCTATTCAACACTACAGTCAGATTATCCTTTTCAAATTGAACCTGCCATTCTAATGAAGAGGAAAAAAAAATGAGTATTCTCGGTTTGTGTATGAGTTTGATCAAGAAATATTACTTTTTAAAATGTATTTGTGGGAGAAAAATGTCCATATTATTGTCATTAAGGGCGCAAATGTATGTATTTTGTGTATGTAATGTCTCTGGTTATGTATAACTATTTAATTGAATAGATATTGAATATCTATTAAACATAACAATTCGATTATCACTTTCCAATTGAAATTGGTAGTGCAATGAAGGAAAAAAATGTGTATTCTGATTTTATGCATAAGTTTAGTCAATAAACATTAATTTAATAATATTTATGTGAGAAAAATGTCTATTTTACTATCAACAAGTACACAAATATATTTATTTCCCATTTATCTTGTGTATATAATGTCTCAGGTTACCTATAAATATTTTAAATGAATAGGCATTGTATTATGTATTAGATACTGGAGTCATATTATCTTTCTCAGACTGAAATTTGTTTTCTAATGAAGAAAATGAATGAATATTCATATTTTCTGTATAAATTTAATTAAAAAAAACTACTACCTTTTAATAAATATATTTGTTTTCGATATGTATGTATTTTTTATTTGTTAGTTAAGCATAAAACAGAATTTATCTTTATTTATTTTCTATAAATAGACTTCTCAGAGTAAAATGGTATTTAACTGATATGGAGTTCCCATATTTGAAACCTCCTTTCTCAATGATAAATAGCGGTCCGTCTAATTCAGGCAAAACTTTTTTTTTATTAAAAAAATAATAGATGAAAAAAATTATATAACCATATCCTCGTAAAGTTATTTGGTGCTATGAAGCATATCAAAATCTGTTGCATGAAATAACTGGTGTAGAATTTTATAATGGGTTGCCCTCAGATATCAATCGAATATCTGGTGCAGTTATTATTATTGATGATCTTATGTCTGAATTAGGAGATGATTCTATACCATCCAAATTATTTACCAAAGGAAGCCATCACAGGAATTTGTCTGTTATTTGTATAGTACAAATTATGTTTCATAAGGGTAAAGAAATGAGAAATATTTCTATAAACGCTTCCTTATTGCGCTGTTTCAAAAATACAAGAGATAAATTTCAAGCTCACTATTTAGTAAGGCAAGATGTATCCAGGTGAAACGAAATTTTTTCAGGAAACTTTTTACGATGCAACTAGTTTACCTGATGGTTATCTTTTCATATATTTAAAGCCGGAAACAGATGAAAAAGTTCGCTTACATACGGTGTATTATTTTCTCTGGTGATAAAACTTTCATGTTCCACGGAGATCAGTTTTGACTTGAAACATCATGCGATGCTTGCCGGTATTGATTTCGAAGGATTTCAACTCAGACCAGAATGTTTCATTATTAAAGAATTAGCGTTTCAAGGTACTGGTAATTCTTACTTTGAATTCCTACTGGACAGTTCTGCGTCCCAAGCCTTGGGAAAAGCTCAACACAAAGCAGAAAATCGGTTTTTCATGAGTGGAACGCAATATACTTGGAATGGTGAATTTCCTTACGAAAACCTTCAAGCCATTCTACGTTATTTATTAGATCGCTATCATAGAGCATTTGTAAAAGGATATGAAAACTGTAAAGTTTTAGAACAACTGGTCAAATCATGAAATTTTAAATCTGGATAACTTTTGTTGCCCCAAGGTGAATAATTTACTGGCAGATCCCTTTAAATGCAGATTTCCTTCTCCAAATCACTCGCACTGTGCTTTATTCAAGGCAACTACTTTTTCAAAATTTATTTCAAATATATACTAATGATTTAAGATATATGATATCCTTCTCAGGCACCAACATCGTTGAACTAGTTAACGACTAGCCTCGAAGTAGAAGAAAAGCTCTTTGAGGTCGTTTTGTGTTTTATGATATTTTAAAAGATATAAAATTTCCTTTGATGTATGCCCTACCTTCACAAACCGGGTAAAATGTTGCAACCTAAGCATGTAAAAGGAGATTGTATGCAAGAAAGAATAACTGGATTTCATTTTAAAACTGATTTTAATTTATGACTTGTCTTTTTCTTGTTTTTTATTTTTTATTTTGCTTTGTTGTGTTTTAATGACAAATGACTTAAAAAATCAAATTACTTTTATTTATATCAAAAGAAAGAAATAATAAGTCGAAAAACACCATCTTTATGCGGTACAAAATCTTAACTTAGAACAGTCATAAAAGACCTTTTAATTTATTACAAAAGTTTAACTGTTAGAGGACAAAATAGCCTCTTTTCAAAGAATACAACTTTGCTTTAAAAAGTCCAAAATCACCCCAAGAAATATAATATTACAATGTAAAACCCAATAGATTCCTATAAACATAAACTAGTCTTTAAAAGAAGAAAATTACCTTTTATTTATTAAAAGAATTTTATATTTAAAGGTCGAAACACTCCTTTTTGTCTGATATGAGACTTTAATTTTAAAAGAGAAAAATTGCTACTATATTTATGTTTAAAACTTAAATTTCATAAAATGTAAAATGACCTTACATTTTACTTGATATCGTTGCGAAATTCATAGATGTCAGGACGATCCTCTTTCTCTTAAACAAAGTTGTGACCAATATATATATTGAACAAGATTTTTGAATTCACAATTTTTAATTAAAAGAAAAAAAAAGGATCGTTTGAGAAGGTTAATCTGACTGTAATGTTTAATACATATTCAATGAATATTCTATCACAAATATTAGAGAGGGAAAAAAAATTATTACTTCAGATGTTCAGTTGCTCAGATGCTGAAATACTCGAGCGGCTGTAGAAGTGAATTCTTTAGAAATTCGGTCTTTCTGGATTCTAGAACATGAACTTTTAAGTAATTTTTTTTATTGCCCAAATACCAGTATATCTAATATATCCTAAGCATGGTAAAAAGTAACTGTCCGAAGTCAAAAATCAACAAAGTTTATTTCGGGGACAAAACGGAGAAAGCGCGGGAAAATGGAAATATTTACACTAGGTGTGTTTTCTAAAGGTAGAAGCGAAATATACCCTCAATTGTTCACTGAACATTTTTACTACTGACACTCCCAAATACTTTGCGGCTCACCAGCGGCCGAGCAGTAAAGTCGCTGAACACTGGTAATTCGGTCCGAGGTTCGAATCCCGCGAACGGGCTGGCTGCATGGGTGTTTTCGTGGTTTTCCCCATGTGTAACGTGTATACGAGCCAGTTTCCTTAGAAAGTCCTCCACGAAGGCATCCCTCGCCTTAGGAAGATAGCCCTAGTGTGCTTTGCCATAATTAAATACACACCCAAATACTTTGCTCAGAAAAGTAGAGTCTAACTTGGTCTTGATATGAAATGTAATTTGATATTGGGAAAAATTTAAATCTATATACATTTCAATGCAATTTTGTGTCTAAAAATAAAATTAATACTCCTTTGCATGTAAATAGAAAATATTCGAAAATGCTCCTTTTTTTAATGTTGAAAAAATGTGCCTTTGCGAATACGTTACAATCTGTTATTATACCTATCCAAATAACCTAATTATACATCTTACCAAAATTAATATTTTGATAATTTTTTCTTGTGTGTGATTAAGGTTAGTTTTTAAAAATAAAATAAAATTTAAACAGAAAAAAATGTAATATCGTTATTAAACCTCTAAATTACAATTATTAAATAAATAGAAGAAACTTTCTCTGTGAAGATAAAAAGTAAATTTATTAATTAATACGGTATAATGGTATAACGCAAACTTTTGTTAAGACTATCTTGTTGTTTAAATACAGTTAATTTATTGCAATTCAGTAAAATAATAACTAATGTCCCTTTCATCAACATTCGGACAAAACCACTTTGACAAGACTTTCCCTTTGACCCATGGAGGTAGGAAGTAAGATGGAGTCGCCCTAAACAAGTTTCTCCCGTACCCTGCTCTGAAGCAACGGCGATCCCTACATGGTGACTAAAACATTGGGTCATTTACCATTGAGTTCTATGGGATTTGACGCGTTCGGATGTAAATATTTTGTAATTGCGTCGTAAATATACAAATAAATGTATATATTTTCTTTTTCTACAACACTTCAGAGTCCTAAGTATGTGAAAACAACATATTTTTAAACAACATTTCATTCTGAACGGAATAAAATGCTATACTTTTCACAGGACAGTTTTCTCAGAATGGTTTAATTTGAATGAAATATTTTCACAAGTTTTCGTTAATTACATTAGAAAAAAAATTAAGGTAATTCGATTTTATTCGGTTAAGGTACAAAAATTAAGATCAAAGTTTATTGTATTATTAATATTAAAATTATGCATTATTTCTTTTCTATTTCTAGAGCTTCTTCCTAAAATACTTTCTTAAATATGACATGATTTTTTGGCTTCTGAGGCATCTTTTAAATCAAAAATTGTAAATCAATTTATAATTAATGCTCTATTCGGTTCATTTTAAATTAGAGAATTATAAGGAATTAGCGAAATACTTTAAATAGTACTTGAGTTTTTTTTTTTTTTTTTAAGTATTATTTAAAACTTGTAACTGAGTTATTATAAAATGTAAGGGGAATAATTCTTTTAATTATACTTATCAGATTTTTTTTAACCCTTCATTTCAACAATACATATTCCAAAACTATTTATTACGTTCTTAAGTGCGCATCTCATAGCATTTGCTTTACAATACCTTTTAACAGATTGCTTTCCAATACGAACAATTCTTGCTTAAATAGTTTTATAACGTATTTGTCAACAGGATTTCAATTTATGTTTACAATTCAATATTAAGTTTATTATATATTTAGATAACATTTATAATCATTATAAATTAGATACATTTAATAATTAGATTTTTTCACAGTACTTTCTCAGTTGTTT
This sequence comes from Stegodyphus dumicola, assembly GCF_044657685.1. Lineage (NCBI taxonomy): Eukaryota > Metazoa > Arthropoda > Arachnida > Araneae > Eresidae > Stegodyphus > Stegodyphus dumicola. The sequence continues at coordinate 184,301,995 of NC_140768.1, forward strand.
ATAAGTGAATAAATTCTTCATTTCAAATACATTTATAAATAATTTAATGAATATTTAAGTATTTTGTCAAAGGCAGATACATGCTTTTTGCAAGCACATGCATAAATACCCATACATATTTCCTATTTTTCATTTCCGGCAAGAGCAAATCTTTAATTTCTGTGCATTCACTATATTTTTCGTTTAAATGTACCGTAAGGTATTTTTCATTCTTTAAGCATAACATTTTTTTTAAAATCTATATTTTTGTAGTGCAACAGCTTAGAATTTTATAAAACAAATTCATTATCAAAATCGCTCTTGTTAGTTATCGAAAAATAACCAAGATGTGATTTTTGCGTAAATGTCACTAAACTATACAAATTGCTATTATCCATCACACTATAAATGTTTCTTTCATGCGAAAGTGTCCCTTTTTCGATTTCTATGGAACTGTCGTGTGTCGAAATACTATCAGAATCTTGTCAAGCGAGCTTCTGAATGTAAACAAAGAACACCCCATCTGGTGACCCAAGCTTCAAAGCAGTGCTTCACTTTTAGCGCGGGTTGGCCCCTTCTCCCTCTCTTACCTCCATGGAGCGCTTGGGAGGAGGAGGAGGTGAGGGTGGAGAAGTTGCGGAGTTGCGGAGCTTCTATTGTTCCAGAATCGGCTTTTACCCACTACTTACGGAGCAGCTGCAGTTCCATATGTAACTGTTTTCCAAAACGACAAACTTGTATTTGTTTATACGGGCTATCTTTTCATAATATTCTCTGAAAATCTCTATCTTTTTCATGAACCTTTATCTGTCTGTACGTCATTTTAATATCAGCGGTTATTGCAATGTTAAATCTTAGTAAAATACAAATTAAGTCATCTTGTATTTTTGGGCCTATCATTAGCGTATCATTTAAAGAAACACCTGTGGTTGTTTTAGCGCTCGCATCGAAAACAACTCTCAATTTTGTTGTTAAGCCAGAGTCCTTCAACACGAAGTGATGTGGGATATAATAGTGTTTATTCTCTAATTCATAATCTGTGTCTGGCACTAATTCTACGTGTTCTAGTGAGTACTAATTCTACGTGTACTCTTTCATAAACTGAATATACTGGTTGTAAATTTCTTTCATAGATAACAGCCTCTTCTCCAAGTATTGAAATCTTCTGTACGCCATTTCACGGGAGTCACCTAGAATATCTCTATTATGTTTGAATGGTAATGCAACTGAATAAAGACCTGATGTGTCTCTAAAATGCGAGTTTTTTAAATGTTCTTCACAGAGTTTTTCTTCATTTGTTAAAGGCTGTACATTTGGAAGTTTTTCTAACTCCCAGAAAGAATTTACTAACTCATCTGTGTTTGTATTCAAATGATTTACATATACTGGCTCAAAATTTGTAGATTCAAAATTTGTAGTACCCGAAATTATCCATCCCAACCTCGAATTTAGAGCAAATGGTACATCAGGACCACGTTTGACAATTTCTCCCGCCATTAAATGCAGAAATACATTTACTCCAAATAAAATGTCAACTGGTTGTGACTTGTAAAATAATGGATCATCTAATTGTAAATCACTGAAGTTATCGAAGATGATTGATGGCAAAGATACATAGGGAATGTTATCTGTCACCTTGTCCAGTACAAACGCTGATGTTGATACACGAATATCACTTTTAAAATGAGAAGTGAAAACTAAATCGACTTTCCCATTACTTATAGTATTAAATTCTCCTAGACATGATACAGAAATGGAATTATCTTTCACTCGTAATCTTAATTTCTTCACACAATCCCTTGAAATAAATGATCTCTGAGATCCAGTGTCATATAACCATCTACACTTCACAAACTGTTGTTCAGAATTTTGAACTTTTATTAAAACAGTACACAATAAAATGTGACTGGTTTGATTACCTTTTGCATTCGAATCATAATGAGGGGCACAAACTGTGGCTGAAACATCCTTAGGACTCGTAAATTCATCTCTTTTAGGGATAGATTGCGTAGGCGGATATATACTGTTTAACTGAGTTTTATTCTTTGAATTATTTACAATGTGCAAAATACTGTGATGCTTCTTAAAGCAATGTTAACATGTATTTAAACTCTTTCATTTTTTGAGCAGTGCATATTAGATAAACAATTAAAACAGTAACGATTAGATTTTACAAATTCTATCCTTTGCTGAACCGATAAATTTAGAAATTTCGAACATTTGGCTAAACTATGATCTTCTTTACAATAACCACAACCCAAAGTAGAAACCAGAACATTATTCTTATTTTGAAACACAGATTTAGGTACTTTATTACTTGTTAATTTGCTATTTTGAAGTGTTCTTGCATAGTTTTTTAGGAATTCAATTAAAGTCGTAAGTTTTGGAATCTCATTAGATTTTAACTGACGTTCCCACCATAATTTTGTAGAAGGGTCTAATTTTTGCAAAATTAGTCATTAAAGTGTCACCAAAATTATCAATGGTTCGATTCAATACTTCTAAAGAACGAATTACTTCATTAATATTGTCAACTAAATTTAAAATAGCAAATGCTGATTCATTTTGAATAGTTGGTAAGCTTAGAAAACGTTTAATATATGCAAAAATTTGTTCTCTCTTATTTGAATATCTTTCGTCTAACAGATTCCATGCTATTTCAAAATTACAATCCGAAATTTGAATGGTTTGAATAATGCGATATGCTTCCCTTTTCAACGAAGCCTTCAAATACTGCAATTTTTTAGCATTAGATAAATTTGTATTATTTCTTACACAAGCACTGAAAAGATCTTTAAAAGCTATCCATTCTGTAATATTACCACCAAAAGTCAGTAATGTTAACTTGGGTAATTTAATATTGTCAAGAACCTGTTCTGAAATTACACTATTAGAATTATTTTTACTATTTTGATTTTTTAATATTTTTTCACCTTTAAATTTCCACAAATAAATTTTATCTGTGTACTCCTGAACATTATCTATTTCGTTTTCTAATTCTTTAGTATCTGTAATTAAAACTTCGATTTCAGAATCAAGCTTCCTTAACTCAATTTCTTTTTGTTTCAATAATTCGATACATTCCTCTAGTTCTATTAAATTAATTTCATCTACAGTTAAAATAATTTCAATTTTCTTTACATAATTATTAACGCTTCTGCGTAAAACCGTTCTTTTTGTTTCAAAAGTTATAAGTTCACTCATAATTGATCAATTCAAAAACAGAAATTGTTCTTAAATCACTTAACACTATTATTAAAATGAAATCGAATTCTATGCTGTATTACAACATTGTTCTTAAAATTTAACAACAAATTAAACGAATTTTTGTTCAAAATCCACTTACCTCACAAAGTGGAGTAATTTTTCACCAACCATATGCATATTTGCGTTGTTAGAATACGCTTAGAACAGTCACTATCTTCACTAGCTCTCCGGCTAGACTTTTGACCAACAATAAATGTTCTTTAACTTAATATGTTTCACAAACAATAATCAATCAACAAATGAACTGTATTCCTTCACTTTTATTTCATTACACTAATTATAAATAAAATGTCAGCGATGCGAAATAATTGATACAAAATAAGCGAGCCATTCTACATGGCTGTCACAAACACAATTCTATCAATCAATTATCTTGTTGCCACACATAAAGTTCAAAACTAAAGGAAGAAAAACAAAAGAAATTTACGCTGTTTGCAACAATAAAATGAAGCAAGCGATACTCACATAAACAAGGGGTATATTTCTAGTCATATCAGAACGAAATCATACCGTCAGAACGCTTATTTATAATAAGTGGGTTTCTCTACCAACAGTAAAGTCAACTCATGTTCTAAAACTACCTTATACTTTATAGAAACTGTGAAATCAGAAATGAAAACTCATCTGTAAAAACCTGTTACAAGAAAAAGAGCTTGAGTCAAGAGAAAGTTTTTTCACCGTTTCATGAACAATTTAAAAAGTGTAACACATCCCATTTTTATTATCAGTTGGTTGATTTTTAGTCAACGGAAGCACAAAAGCCTACTTACCACAACAGGGAAACCTTTGTGGAAGAAGTTTTATGGGAAACCAAACATATTCGAGAGTAACTTCCACATAGACTTCGAACCCGAGTCTCAGTCACCTGTGTTTAGGGGTTCTTATCTGTGTGTGTTTCTATGTTTAGGGATTAACAACAGCGACTTAATTCGAAAATACAGACGGAGGACAAAATAATACGAACATCTGTGAAAACGTATGACGTATTTCACACCTGCAGTACAGCCGCGTCACCTGCAACAGACGTCTGCCACCTAGTGAGCGTGAAAAGAAAAGTATCAGTCTCTCAACAGCAGTCACCTGCGTTGCATGCTTCGATCGAACTGCCTGTGAGAAGCTGAAATGTCAGACCTATCAGAGTTCCAAAGAGGAATGATAGTTGGAACGCGTTTAAGTGGAGCATCGGTTACGGAAACAGCAAACCTTGTGGGATGTGCAAGGACTACGGTATGAGCCGTTATGACAGCGTACACGAAAGAGTGTAAGCACAACTTCAAAGCACAACAGTGGCCGAAAGTCAAAGCTGGCTGATAGGGATAAACGGGTCTTGAAGCGCATAGTAGCCCGAAAGCACAAGCAATCATTATCCGAGATAACATCCAAAATGAACAGTCATCTCCAGGACCCCATTTCAACAAAAACTGTCAAAAGGGAGCTTCATGCTGCGAACATTTATGGCAGAGTGGTAATTCGTAAACCCTTGGTGAAAGCAACTAATGCTTTCAAGCGACGCCAATGGTGCAGAGATCACAAAGGCTGATCCCCACAGCAGTGGCAACAGGTAATATGGTCAGATGGATTGTCATTCATCCTAATTCAGACGACCGGACGCGTTTATGTTTGGAGAACGCCCAAAGAAACGTTTCATCCTGACTACTTCTTGCCGACTGTGACGCAAGGGGGTGGCACCATTATGGTATGGGGTGCGATATTTTGGCGCGGCCTTGGGCCACTTGTTATTCTGCATGGAAGGATCGCATCCAATCACTATTTAAGCATTCTAGGGGATCGTGTCCATCCTTTCGTCCAGACTGTATTCCCTGGGGAGCGAACTCTTTTTCAAAACAACAACGCCCCTATCCACACTGCTAGATGTATTCAAGAATGGTTTGAAGAGCATGACGATGCAATTGAACATTCGCTTGGCCTCTTCAGTCTCCGGACTTGAATATTTTTGAACATTTATGGGCATATTTGGAGTCCAAACTTCGTTCCCGATTTCCACCTCCTTCCGGACTTTCGGAATTAGAGACCGCTCTGCAGGAGGAATGGCTTAATAAGCCTTTAAATATTGTCCATGGCCTTTATGCATCTACCCCACGTCGCATTCAATCTGTACTTCAGTCAAGGGGGTGTCCAACCCCCTATTAATAAGGATTTTTCATTATTTCACAGGTGTTCGTATTATTTTGTCTCCATATGTACTTGATTGAAGAAAAGGAACTTGTAAAATTCACCCTTGTTGCTCAATTGATTGGAGAGAAGCATTGCAGTCAACAACTGTTTTTGGGAGGGACAATTTACGCGCATGCTTATTTTTATAAAAAAAAAAGAGAAATGGCTAATTTTCGCTCTCATAATTTTGGATGACAATTAAAGCAGGCTATTTTACGTCATAAAAACTCGTGAGCCAGTCGTGGTTAAGTAGTGAAAATCTGCAAAGAGTTTTCGACCTAGGATTTACACTAACATACTATTTACACAAGTGCAAAAAGTTTCACGATTAGGGATTTGCATCATCATGTCGGGAATATAATGCTTACTAGAAAAGAATAAGTAATATAAATAACTAATGTGCAACTAAACGAAAATTATGTTATGCATTTTAATTCAAATTTGTATTTATAAGCTATTTAAATTCTGGCAATGCATTTATTTCCATTCACGATCAAAATTACCACTTAACTAGACCGTTACATTATAGTATTTGATTTCCGAGTTTTTCATAAAGTAGCCCGCTCTCAAAAAAAGACGGGTTCGACATCAATATTGTTACCTGTTATTGAAGTGCAAGTAAGGAAGACTTCACGTGATTTCGAGAAACGAGGTTTTCTCGAATTCCAAAAAACTAGGAAAACTTAGGGTAATTCAAAATTCATTCTTCTAATTAAGATAAAATAACACGCCCAACAAATATTAATTTAGAAGTTTATTAAAAATTAGCGTAATATTTGCAAATTTTCACAAGACTAGCTTCGATGGTTTTACTGAACCATCATTTTTTTAATTCGTTTTGTTGATTTTGAAAATGTCGCATCGCCAGTTTCTTGATGTCTGAATATGTTATGGGGAGTGACAAAGACGGCTCAAAAACTGTGAAGTAGGTTATGATATCCCGTTGAAATGCATGGAATTAACGGCTTTTAGAACAATGAAATTCTAATATTAATTCAGGAGGAAGTTACGAGCAACTTCCTCATGTGCTGATTAACCGTTACAATTTTTACTATTTTTAGGCATGTTTTAACGTTTTTTTTTACATTACGGAAGGTTTCTATCTGTGGTAGTATTGAAAATTAAGTTGTGCCTCTTACAATTGGAGAAGTGCAGTAATAATGCCAAAAGTATTAACATTGAATTTGTTATTCGATATAAGAATTCGATAATATTTGATAAATATGCTTTTCGATCTATATAAATAAATGCTGTTCGATAAGTAATCCCAATTTTTCTGTCATATTAGCATTCTTCAACATAGTACTGCGTTCTAATTCTTTTTTATTTAGTATACAAAAATGTAAGACGTCATTTTCTCGTTCTCATCTTCCACGGCACAATGCCATACGGTTCTTCTTCAATAGTGTAATTGCCTTCTTACCCCCTTCCCCTCAAAAAAAAAAAAAAAAAAAAAGACTGAGAAATTTAATGAATTACCATCACCTTCAACTACCAAATGCATGAGATAAGGTATATGTGATTAGATAAGATAAGAATGGCTGGACAGGAGTTGAGTTACTGATTCATATCTCATATATTCACATTCAAAAATATCTTTCTGTTCTAGTTAACGGCCTTAATTCTAATCCATCTTTGCCTTCAGCCTTTAAGGAAATTATGTTTTAGTTTTCGTTTCTTCAAAAGATGACAGCGATAGCTCAAATTCTGTCCAGCCATTCTTATCTTACCATATCTAATCACTACACCTTATCTCATTCATTTGCGCTTTGGCAGCTGAGGATGGTGGTTCGGTAAAACCATCGAAACTAGGCCTGTGAAAATTTGAAAATATAATGCTGATTTTTGTTGTTTGACTTTTGCTGATTTTTGTTGTTGTTTTCTAAATTAATATTCATTCTTCTAGTTTGGATTTTAGAAAAGGGTTACTCTGCAATTTATTTTTAGCAAACTTCTAATGCAAAGTAGCATAAAAATTATTTAAATATAAAATATTATAACAAAAGTTAGAAGGTAATAGAAAAAAATCTAAAATTCGCGTATTAAATTAATATTTGCTAAATCTTAGGAAATCTCCTAAAATTCGCGTATTAAATTAATATTTGCTAAATCTTAGGAAATCTCCTAAAATTCGCGACTAAAATAGCGGAATTTCGAGCCGAGGTTAAGATACTGGTCTAATAATAATGTTTCTTAAATAATTTTCATAAAATAAGAGAAGAATTTACCATTAAAGCTTTTAATTTTCAATCAATGTTTCATGGATGAAGTTTATAAACGTATGAAGAAATTTAACAATATTGTTTTAAACGCATCAGTATTTACGTACAAAAATAAAAGCTTTAAAAAAGTGAAATAAAATCCTCCTAAGGATTGAAACACTTCCTTAAATATTGTTCAGATCAGTATAGAAATTCGTTTGGCATATACTCAAAGGTATTTCCTCCTCTTTTCAGCATGCTTTCGTGGTGTAACTGTTAGCACATTCGACGCGTATTGGAGAGGTTTGAGTTCCGTCCCTTCCCGCTCATTTTTCTCGTCTCCGGCATCAAAATAACCTAATTACTCTGCAATACTATAACGGATTTTTTTTAATTTGTTGAAATCTTTGATGCTTACATTTTCAGTAGTTTGTTCATTGTTCAAGTAAATCTTTCAGTATATCGCAAATTTTATTAACATAGCCCATTAATAAACGCAGATGTTTCAAAATCATTTGTTAGATACAAATTTCGCAATCCACTGCATACTGTAATATCCAATATGTACCGAAATCACTTGTTTAACATAATGAAACATAGTTACATCTTAAGAACATTGACTAGACTCTGATCTTCGCATTAGTTAATGTTACATTTCACCTTTCATTTCAAAAAAGTGAATTTTAACTAATTGAAATAGTTGGTTTTCTTAATATATTCCAGAAAAATATCCATAAATTTAGAAAGTGGACATTCTGTTCAATAGTTTTTATGAAATAAATGCGTTGAATGATTTGTAAAATCTTCTTGTAGTATCTCAAAGGCATTCTGTGATAACTCGCGTATCATATTTGTGTAGAGGTAGAATCTAATTCAGTTTTCTTCCTAATTTATTGATAGCGATGAAAGAAGTGCAACAGAAGCGGGAGACGTCGGGCATCGTCCCCGTTTTTCCACCAATCAGTACAAGTATGATACAGACCAATTTACGTCTTTCGTTGCAAAGCTAAAATTAAGATCATCGTCAGCCATGATGTAGATCAATGTTTTTTCTTTAAGTTCCAATCAAAAAAACAGAAGTTGTGTGACTTAGATAAGATCTCAGTAGATTGGGAATGGGAAGCAGCAGCAACATCTGCCAAGGCGATGGATGATAAATTCATAACGTAACGTAATATAGGTCTAAAATTCTAGAAACACTCCGCTTGCAGGTTTATGATCATTATTAGTAAATCAGTGAGGCAGAGCAGTTAATTTAGATAGATTATTTTTTCTAAAATTAAAGTATACCGATGCTTATTAAGACTGTTTGTCATTAGCCGTACGGGTTGAGTGCCATTTGAGGTCAATAAACGAGTCACCGGTGTAAGGTACCGCAGTTACTTCAGATATAATATGAAATTAAAGTTAAATCATAGAATACTGATATCCATTAATGTTGTTAATCACAAGTGAATGAAGATTAATAATCACTAGGGGTTAAACTATAAGTCACAAGCATTTGGCGATACATTCAATTTAGGTGTATTTTAAAGATTTAGGTCTGTTTCCGCGATTCCTGTTTGCGCGTTTTTAAAAAATCTTCCTGTTTGCGCGAAATCGGGGAGTACAGTCCCCCTCCCAAAGTTTCTCAGGAGATGTCAGGATGAGTCATTAAGAAGAGCTGGGCAGTTCCTTTGTGAATAAGTTAGTCATCGTCTTGACATTGTTAGACAGAAGACGTGTCTTAGTTTAGGCTCCTCTCGAAATCTTTAGCTTCATTCCACTTTAAAATCTTTAGTATTAGCTGTTATTTTTCGTATCTAAATCAATATGGATGTTTTAGAGATTATTCAAACTAAAAGGAAAAAGCCTTTAGCCCTTTACAAACGTTATCGATATCGAATTCGGAATAGAAATAAGGAAAATGTAGTTTATTGGATTTGCATAAATGAAAAAAATAAAAGCTGCAAAGGCTCAATTAAGACCACGGAAGAAGTTGTTTTAGAAGAAAAAATTCATTTATGTCAACCTGATACAGCATATTCTTTAGTAAAAAAACAAATATTTGTAGCAAAAATGAGAGCGAAAGAAGAAATGTTCTACTTTCTCAAATTTACAATGAAGAAGTTGAAAAACTATAAAATCAAGGCTTTGACACATTAACCAATATTCCGCAGTTTTCAAGTGTTAAAACAGCTCTATACAAATCTAGGCAAAGTGCCGAAGGATACGATCGAGAAGCTACATATATGGAAGATTTAGAAATTCCTAATGAATTATTAGCAATGGATGATAACTTTAGTTTCTTGTTGTTCGATGATTTAAAAGATAGCCGAATTTTGGTATTTTCAAGTAAGAAGGGGAGGGAAGCAATGAAAAGCGGCAAAACTTTCTTTATGGATGGAACTTTTAAAAGTTGCTCAAAGCTTTTCTCTCAAATTTATACTATCCATGTTGATATTGGAAGTACATCTAACGAGATTAATGTTGTTCCTGTGTTGTTTTTGCTTACTTCCCGATAAGCGAAAGCAGACTTATGAGAGATTATTTCGTTTAATTAAAAATCATACTTCTGATTGGGATCCTAAAGAAATTGTGATGGATTTTGAAATTGCAGTTATAATTTCGCTGAAAAATATTTTTCCTTCTTTAAATATAAGAGGTTGCAATTTCTACTTAAATCAGTGTCTGTGGAGAAAGATTCAAGATTTGGGACTTGTTAACGAATATAGGCATAATGAAGAAATTAGATCCCATCTCAGAATGTGCGCGTCCCTTGCATACATACCCGCGGAATGTGTCGATGATGGTTGGCTGTGCATACAAGAAAGTTCACCTCGTAATGCAAGATTAGAGGCATTTTATGATTACTTTGTTGAGCAGTGGCTTGAAAATGACATCGTAAGTATACAGATGTGGAACTGCAATGAAAAATTGCACAGGACAAATAATATTTTGAAGGATGGCATCATAAATTAAATTCTGTTATTAGGAAAATCCATCTTAAAACTCTAGAACTGATAAAATTTTTGAAAAACGGAGCTAAAGAAAGTGATTATTTTATAGATCGTCGTTATGTAAATTTAGAAGGGAAAAGAAGAAAAGCAAGTGTGGTCAAAAAAGAGAAAAGAATCCAACGTATTATGCAAGAATTTTACTCATCACAAAATATCAGAAAGTGCTTATTATCTCTTTCTTATCTACAAAAATTCGATTAAAACATATGAAAATTTTCTCTAAAACTAACTTAATATTTTTTTTTAAAAAAAAGGACAGTGACTAACATCACACAACTTTTAAGCACGCCAGTATTTTTACTGCCAGTCCTAAGCCTGGAAAAGTGTGAAGGAAAGTTGAATTTCCTCTGTTATTAAATTGATAATTTTAGTTATAAGGTATTTTCTGCCTCCTTTCCGCATGCCTTCGTGATTAGTTGGAAGCATACTCGGGCGTGTATTCGAGAGGTCCAGGGTTCGAGACTCATATCACTTCACTGCATATTTTTCACGTTTGCTGCATTGATTAAACCTAATAACGTCACACTGTAATCAAATTAATTAAATTTTCTAATCGTAGCATGCATTTTAAGGGATTATCAGAGATTTCGAAAGCACGAATTTTAAGGGATTACCAGAATATCGCAATATTCGACGAATACTAAATTCTCCACTTTTTAAATATCCATCGTCAGAGTAAACTAAAGTCGTTTGATATTTGCCTTAAAGAAGCTGATTGTACTTATTCTTCAGTTACAACTGTTGAACCAGTGTTTCCGAAGTTTTTAATATTGCCACCATACGAATAAATTAAATTGTGAATCGCATTTACAGTTGGAATTGAAAGTGACTCACAAAGTACAGTTTCTCTTAAGAAAGAAGCTAGATGAATAGGAGATTTAGAAAAAGAGCATTTTAAAATGAAATAATATCAAATAAGTTGATAATAATCAAAATCGTAAAAAACAACCTTATATTTAGCGTAGGACAAGCGTTGAGAATACTAGCGAATTTACTGATAAGTTTTCTAGGTAAGTTACGAAGCATTTTATTTGTAATTTGATCACTTCCAGGAGCTTTTTTGATGTTGAGATATTTAATAATATTAGTAATTTCCATAGGAGAAGTAAGCCTTGGGATATTATGAGCCGAAGAAGAATGAAGCCAGGAATACACATAGTTTTCGAGAACATCTTTAAAGGTCTGATTCATAGACTCCATATTAGGAGTAAACTGCTTTTCCAGGTATTCAGCGAAAATATCGACTTTATCTTTAAGTGAGTAGGCAATTTTAGTATCCGTATGAATAGGTCTATTATTAATACTACCTCTTTTAAGATTTTGAAGATACTTCCACAGAGAACCATCATTAATATTAAGTTTAGATATAAAATCTTCTCTTGTTTCCTTTTTAAAATCAGTGATAAGTTTCTTGATTCTTCTATTAAAAATATTGATTTCTCTTTTAAGGGCAGGGTCCCAGTTACGGTGCCAAAGCTTCAGCAATCGGTTTCTTTCTTTGATAATGTCTCTGATACTGCGAGGAAGTCGAATATTATTGTTAGTTAATTGAATGGTAACTGTAGCATCTCTGAAAGCTTTCAGTATACTGTCAGTGAAGATATGAATGGCAAGATCGATATCCTGTTTGGTAGAAAGTGAAGTGAAAATAGGAGGATGTTTGATTAAGATATTGTGAAAAGTAATCCAGTCAGTTTTATTTCTTGTAATAGGAGGGTCTTCTTTAGAAACACCAAGAGAAGCAATGACAGGTACATGATCAGATGTAAGTTCTGCCTTGACTTCCAAGGAAATAGGGATAGAAGTATTTGTAAGGATAATATCCAAGATGTCCGAGAGATTTGGAGAGGCAGGACGATAAGTGGCTTCAGAAGGTACATGTAATGCGACAGGATGATTGCAGATAAAATTATGCATAATACGTCCATTGGTGTTAGAACGACGACATCCCCATTCAAGATGCTTAGCATTCATGTCTCCGGCAATAATAACTTGCTGATCTTCAGGAAGTAAGTTTTTTAACATATTTTCAGAAAGTCGGTTTCGTGGTGGATTATAAATAGCCGTAAAATGAATGGTACCAAATTGTGGGAGTATAACAGCAACAGTCACACTTTCGAATCCAGAAGCAGAGTTTGTCGAGACAAGACAGGATTGCAGAGAGTTAATGGAAAGCAACCACTGAACGGATTTTTATACACTCTGGTAGTACCAAGTGCGAGGAGGTAACGCCATCTATCGGCAAAAATAATTGAATTAAGACAGTAGAATTTTAAAGGCATTAGGAAGGACTGGATTGGACTTCAAATCATTAACTAAACTTTCTAAATCTTTGTGAATGTGAAAAGCCTCAAGAAAATCCAATTCGCCTATGGAAGAAGCCTTTTGGATGATTTTTGCAGACCCAAAATCAAAATTATGGTTAAAAGTCCAGCTATGATACGCTATTGAAGACTTGTTAATTTCCCCTTTTTTGACATAAGATTCATGTTCCTTGATACGAAACTTCAACGCTCTTTTTGTTTGGCCAATATATCTTAAACCACACTGACATGATATACTATAAATTCCCCAAGAATTCAAGACAGAAACGCAATCTTTTAGAATCGAAGGGTGAATTTTATTAATAGGGGAGAAACCGACTTGAAAATTGAATTTCTGGAGAATCCGTGCAATTTTATAGCTAACAGAAGGATAAAATGGAAGCACGACAAGGTCATTGATATTATTTCTAACAGTAGAATGTCTTCTTTGATGGGAATCTGAAAATTTTTTGACGGCTTTATCAATAATCACGGGAGAAAATCCACGGTCAATCGCAACTGCTCTCAAATAATTAAGTTCATTGGTAAGCAAAGATTCAGAGGAACAAACTTTTAGCGCGCGGAAAACATAATAGTAAAAAGAAGCCATTTTTTGCTTAACAGGGTGGCATGACTTGGCATGGGGTGGTAAACAAACTGCAAAGGGTTTACGGTAAACAGTGGTGCTAAAATCGGTTTCATTGCGGATTATAAGAATATCGAGGAAGGGGAGGGAATTGTTGGATTCAATTTCAAGAGTGAATTGGATGGCTGGATCAATTGAATTCATAATAGATAGAATCTCGGATAAATCCTCTTTATAACCGTCGAAAAGTGCGAAAGTGTCGTCAACATACCGAATCCAAAGACGAAAAGATAATTTATCAAATAATTTCATCTCAAAATATTGCATATAAATGTCAGCAAGTACCGGACTGAGAGGATTACCCATAGCCAATCCTTCAACTTGACGAAAATATGCATTTTGGAAAACAAAGTGGGTTTGACTTAGAGAAACTTTAGTAAGCGAAACCAACTCATTAATTTCAGTATGTGTGAAGTGAAATTCCCGAAGCCTAGTTTCAAGACAATTTAGTGCTCCTTCGACCGGAACATTAGTAAACAATGATTTGACATCAAATGAAACCATAATGGAACGAAGTGGGGAAATATTTTTAAGTTTATCAATGACTTCAACAGAATTTTTTACAGTGTGAATATTGTTATCAAGTAGAGGAGAAAATCTGGAAACTAAATATTTGGCCAAAGGATATGAAGCAGTACCTATGTTGGAAACAATTGGTCGAAAAGGAATACCGGTTTTGTGGACTTTTGGAAGAGCATAAAGTCTAGCGCAATTAGTAATAGGCGGAATAAGTGATTTCTTCAACTGAGTTGGCAGAATGTGGGAAGATTTAATAGCACTTTTTACTTTCATGAGGTCCGAAGTTGAAGGATCTTTAGGGATCGAGCAGTATGGGCCTTCATTTATCAATTTAGAGACTCCAGTAATATATGTGTGTTTGTCCATAACAACGATCTGTCCGCCCTTATCAGCTTTATGGACAAACACACATATATTACCTTATCAGCTTGTTATGGACAAACACACATATATTACTGGAGTCTCTAAATTGATAAATGAAGGCCCATACTGCTCGATCCCTAAAGATCCTTCAACTTCGGACCTCATGAAAGTAAAAAGTGCTATTAAATCTTCCCACATTCTGCCAACTCAGTTGAAGAAATCACTTATTCCGCCTATTACTAATTGCGCTAGACTTTATGCTCTTCCAAAAGTCCACAAAACCGGTATTCCTTTTCGACCAATTGTTTCCAACATAGGTACTGCTTCATATCCCTTGGCCAAATATTTAGTTTCCAGATTTTCTCCTCTACTTGATAACAATATTCACACTGTAAAAAAATTCTGTTGAAGTCATTGATAAACTTAGAAATATTTCCCCACTTCGTTCCATTATGGTTTCATTTGATGTCAAATCATTGTTTACTAATGTTCCGGTCGAAGGAGCACTAAATTGTCTTGAAACTAGGCTTCGGGAATTTCACTTCACACATACTGAAATTAATGAGTTGGTTTCGCTTACTAAAGTTTCTCTAAGTCAAACCCACTTTGTTTTCCAAAATGCATATTTTCGTCAAGTTGAAGGATTGGCTATGGGTAATCCTCTCAGTCCGGTACTTGCTGACATTTATATGCAATATTTTGAGATGAAATTATTTGATAAATTATCTTTTCGTCTTTGGATTCGGTATGTTGACGACACTTTCGCACTTTTCGACGGTTATAAAGAGGATTTATCCGAGATTCTATCTATTATGAATTCAATTGATCCAGCCATCCAATTCACTCTTGAAATTGAATCCAACAATTCCCTCCCCTTCCTCGATATTCTTATAATCCGCAATGAAACCGATTTTAGCACCACTGTGTACCGTAAACCCTTTGCAGTTTAGACTAGAATAGAAGAGAAACACGCTAATGTGACAATCAAAATCGTAAAAAAAAAAAAAAAAAAAAAAAAAAAAAAAAAAAAAAAACCTTATATTTAGCGTAGGTATAATGAAACACTCAATCGATTTCGAGGGCAGCTAAAGGTCCCTCCTCATCAGGAGAAAGAAATACATAGAAAGAAGAAAATAGGAATCACAGAAACACGTGGTGCTTATCAGCACTGCACGTGGTTATAACTAGATTTTTAATCAGAGTTGCACTGGCCGCCTACTTTTACTGAGCCAGGCTGTCTGATCAAGTATAAAGAAATATTAGCGAAGTTAAAATAGGGAGCGAGGGGCAAATGCACATTACGCTCAAAATCTGAACTTCAAATAATGGAAAGCAACCACTGAACGGATTTTTATACCCTCTGGTAGTACCAAGTGCGAGGAGGTAACGCCATCTATCGGCAAAAATAATTGAATTAAGACAGTAGAATTTTAAAGGCATTAGGAAGGACTGGATTGGACTTCAAATCATTAACTAAACTTTCTAAATCTTTGTGAATGTGAAAAGCCTCAAGAAAATCCAATTCGCCTATGGAAGAAGCCTTTTGGATGATTTTTGCAGACCCAAAATCAAAATTATGGTTAAAAGTCCAGCTATGATACGCTATTGAAGACTTGTTAATTTCCCCTTTTTTGACATAAGATTCATGTTCCTTGATACGAAACTTCAACGCTCTTTTTGTTTGGCCAATATATCTTAAACCACACTGACATGATATACTATAAATTCCCCAAGAATTCAAGACAGAAACGCAATCTTTTAGAATCGCAGGGTGAATTTTATTAATAGGGGAGAAACCGACTTGAAAATTCAATTATTTTTGCCGATAGATGGCGTTACCTCCTCGCACTTGGTACTACCAGAGGGTATAAAAATCCGTTCAGTGGTTGCTTTCCATTATTTGAAGTTCAGATTTTGAGCGTAATGTGCATTTGCCCCTCGCTCCCTATTTTAACTTCGCTAATATTTCTTTATACTTGATCAGACAGCCTGGCTCAGTAAAAGTAGGCGGCCAGTGCAACTCTGATTAAAAATCTAGTTATAACCACGTGCAGTGCTGATAAGCACCACGTGTTTCTGTGATTCCTATTTTCTTCTTTCTATGTATTTCTTTCTCCTGATGAGGAGGGACCTTTAGCTGCCCTCGAAATCGATTGAGTGTTTCATTATACCTACGCTAAATATAAGGTTGTTTTTTTTTTTTACGATTTTGATTGTCACATTAGCGTGTTTCTCTTCTAGTCTAGTTTGTGCTATCAACCGGCATTTTCGAGAATATTTTACTGTTTATTGTTTTACCACGTGCACCATTTTATTTACTTCTTTCCACGTGGCCATCATTTTTTCGGATTTGGTTTATGCTATCAACCGGCATTTTCGAGGTAATTCTATATTTTTTCGGTTTACCACGTGCACGATTTTGACTTTCGTTGCTTCTTTCCACGTGGCTATTGGTTTTTCAGTATTGGATGTTTCTCTCCTTTTGGAATGTTTTTGTCATTTGTTGATGAAAATTGTCTTCATTATTTATTGGTGTTTTTTTCATGTTATAAGTAATTACTTGTTTGGACTTTCGGAATTACATTTCTTTTGTTCACTTGTTTCTTGCTTGTGCCCTTTTCACAATATGTCCACTGACAGGAACCGATTTTGTAAGTTACGCCTTAAGCGTACGAAATTCTTGAATCATCTACAGTTTCTACTTAAATGCAAACATCAAAATTTCATTCCCAAATTTATACATGTGAAATGTAGCCTTAAAGCTTCCGTTCACGTTTCAAAAATTTTGCATAAATTCAAATTGGCACTTCTTCGTCACATTATAAGGGACACACGCAAACGTTTATCTAAAATTGAATTTGAATTATATTACCTCCATTTAAAAATTGCTAATTCCACTGAAAATTTTTCCTCATTTGAACATACATCCTGGTCTAGAACTGATACCGTTTGTCAACGGCATAAAAATGTGCTCATTTCTAAATTCCAAAAACTCACACACCAGTCGGATAGTCCCAATTATCTAGCTGATCTTCCCACTGTAAACGTTAACTCCATCGTTAATATCTCCAATAGGAATCTTTCGGAGGATCAGTTAAAAGTATTAAAATATAATTTCAACTTTTCAAAGACATCTAAACCTTCAATTCCTCAAATCATCGCCCCTATAGAGAAAGCCTTTAAATTCTCCAAAATTTCGGAAACGCAGAAGGATACAATCCGCCACCTAATTACTCATAACGTTAATTTTAACAATAAATCTTTGGGTTCTAATCTTAGCAAAAAGGAAAATGAGATCTTACGTGGAATTAATTCTGATACTAATATCATTATCTCTAAAGCTGATAAGGGCGGACAGATCGTTGTTATGGACAAACACACATATATTACTGGAGTCTCTAAATTGATAAATGAAGGCCCATGCTGCTCGATCCCTAAAGATCCTTCAACTTCGGACCTCATGAAAGTAAAAAGTGCTATTAAATCTTCCCACATTCTGCCAACTCAGTTGAAGAAATCACTTATTCCGCCTATTACTAATTGCGCTAGACTTTATGCTCTTCCAAAAGTCCACAAAACCGGTATTCCTTTTCGACCAATTGTTTCCAACATAGGTACTGCTTCATATCCTTTGGCCAAATATTTAGTTTCCAGATTTTCTCCTCTACTTGATAACAATATTCACACTGTAAAAAATTCTGTTGAAGTCATTGATAAACTTAAAAATATTTCCCCACTTCGTTCCATTATGGTTTCATTTGATGTCAAATCATTGTTTACTAATGTTCCGGTCGAAGGAGCACTAAATTGTCTTGAAACTAGGCTTCGGGAATTTCACTTCACACATACTGAAATTAATGAGTTGGTTTCGCTTACTAAAGTTTCTCTAAGTCAAACCCACTTTGTTTTCCAAAATGCATATTTTCGTCAAGTTGAAGGATTGGCTATGGGTAATCCTCTCAGTCCGGTACTTGCTGACATTTATATGCACTATTTTGAGATGAAATTATTTGATAAATTATCTTTTCGTCTTTGGATTCGGTATGTTGACGACACTTTCGCACTTTTTGACGGTTATAAAGAGGATTTATCCGAGATTCTATCTATTATGAATTCAATTGATCCAGCCATCCAATTCACTCTTGAAATTGAATCCAACAATTCCCTCCCCTTCCTCGATATTCTTATAATCCGCAATGAAACCGATTTTAGCACCACTGTGTACCGTAAACCCTTTGCAGTTTGTTTACCACCCCATGCCAAGTCATGCCACCCTGTTAAGCAAAAAATGGCTTCTTTTTACTATTATGTTTTCCGCGCGCTAAAAGTTTGTTCCTCTGAATCTTTGCTTACCAATGAACTTAATTATTTGAGAGCAGTTGCGATTGACCGTGGATTTTCTCCCGTGATTATTGATAAAGCCGTCAAAAAATTTTCATATTCCCATCAAAGAAGACATTCCACTGTTAGAAATAATATCAAAGACCTTGTCGTGCTTCCATTTTATCCTTCTGTTAGCTATAAAATTGCACGGATTCTCCAGAAATTCAATTTTCAAGTCGTTTTCTCCCCTATTAATAAAATTCACCCTGCGATTCTAAAAGATTGCGTTTCTGTCTTGAATTCTTGGGGAATTTATAGTATATCATGTCAGTGTGGTTTAAGATATATTGGCCAAACAAAAAGAGCGTTGAAGTTTCGTATCAAGGAACATGAATCTTATGTCAAAAAAGGGGAAATTAACAAGTCTTCAATAGCGTATCATAGCTGGACTTTTAACCATAATTTTGATTTTGGGTCTGCAAAAATCATCCAAAAGGCTTCTTCCATAGGCGAATTGGATTTTCTTGAGGCTTTTCACATTCACAAAGATTTAGAAAGTTTAGTTAATGATTTGAAGTCCAATCCAGTCCTTCCTAATGCCTTTAAAATTCTACTGTCTTAATTCAATTATTTTTGCCGATAGATGGCGTTACCTCCTCGCACTTGGTACTACCAGAGGGTATAAAAATCCGTTCAGTGGTTGCTTTCCATTATTTGAAGTTCAGATTTTGAGCGTAATGTGCATTTGCCCCTCGCTCCCTATTTTAACTTCGCTAATATTTCTTTATACTTGATCAGACAGCCTGGCTCAGTAAAAGTAGGCGGCCAGTGCAACTCTGATTAAAAATCTAGTTATAACCACGTGCAGTGCTGATAAGCACCACGTGTTTCTGTGATTCCTATTTTCTTCTTTCTATGTATTTCTTTCTCCTGATGAGGAGGGACCTTTAGCTGCCCTCGAAATCGATTGAGTGTTTCATTATACCTACGCTAAATATAAGGTTGTTTTTTTTTTTTTTTTTTTACGATTTTGATTCCTTTGCAGTTTGTTTACCACCCCATGCCAAGTCATGCCACCCTGTTAAGCAAAAAATGGCTTCTTTTTACTATTATGTTTTCCGCGCGCTAAAAGTTTGTTCCTCTGAATCTTTGCTTACCAATGAACTTAATTATTTGAGAGCAGTTGCGATTGACCGTGGATTTTCTCCCGTGATTATTGATAAAGCCGTCAAAAAATTTTCAGATTCCCATCAAAGAAGACATTCTACTGTTAGAAATAATATCAATGACCTTGTCGTGCTTCCATTTTATCCTTCTGTTAGCTATAAAATTGCACGGATTCTCCAGAAATTCAATTTTCAAGTCGGTTTCTCCCCTATTAATAAAATTCACCCTTCGATTCTAAAAGATTGCGTTTCTGTCTTGAATTCTTGGGGAATTTATAGTATATCATGTCAGTGTGGTTTAAGATATATTGGCCAAACAAAAAGAGCGTTGAAGTTTCGTATCAAGGAACATGAATCTTATGTCAAAAAAGGGGAAATTAACAAGTCTTCAATAGCGTATCATAGCTGGACTTTTAACCATAATTTTGATTTTGGGTCTGCAAAAATCATCCAAAAGGCTTCTTCCATAGGCGAATTGGATTTTCTTGAGGCTTTTCACATTCACAAAGATTTAGAAAGTTTAGTTAATGATTTGAAGTCCAATCCAGTCCTTCCTAATGCCTTTAAAATTCTACTGTCTTAATTCAATTATTTTTGCCGATAGATGGCGTTACCTCCTCGCACTTGGTACTACCAGAGGGTATAAAAATCCGTTCAGTGGTTGCTTTCCATTATTTGAAGTTCAGATTTTGAGCGTAATGTGCATTGCCCCTCGCTCCCTATTTTAACTTCGCTAATATTTCTTTATGCTTGATCAGACAGCCTGGCTCAGTAAAAGTAGGCGGCCAGTGCAACTCTGATTAAAAATCTAGTTATAACCACGGGCAGTGCTGATAAGCACCACGTGTATCTGTGATTCCTATTTTCTTCTTTCTATGTATTTCTTTCTCCTGATGAGGAGGGACCTTTAGCTGCCCTCGAAATCGATTGAGTGTTTCATTATACCTACGCTAAATATAAGGTTGTTTTTTACGATTTTGATTGTCACATTAGCGTGTTTCTCTTCTAGTCTAAGTTGATAATAATTAAGAATTTCATTATATACAAATACAGATATGTATATAAAAACAAATGATTTAAAATACACTCTTTAACTATTTATATTTACTGTCAATAATTACTAACAAGTATATACACATAATTAATTATTTTAAATTAGTATGATAAATATATACAATCACTGCTGAATCGTGCGCTATGCTTCTGGAATTTCTGGATTAAATCTTTGAAACTACATTTGACAATTAATAAATTTATCAATGGTAATGCATTTGGATTTCCCGTATTGGTATTTGGATGTAATTAATGTATTTGGATATTCCGACGAATGCAAGTAAAGTAAGTCCATTCAATTGAGATTCAGATGCTATATTTCTGAATAAGACTGACGATTTACAGCTAGGAAAAAAAAGCTTCTGTTGGCTAGGACAAAGCTTTCTCAGAAGCTGCCTTGATATTCGAGGTATATTTTCTTCACATCTGCCTTTCTTTTCGCAAAGAATATATATTCTGAGATTTTATTATAATTCACCTTTATGCAGAATTTCGGAAGAATACTGTATTTACTTTAGAAACGATCTTTTAGTTCATTGCCAAAATCATCGCAGAGTTTGAACATCTCTTCCCTTTTAAATACAGTACTTCATTTATGCAAAGATATACAAAGACTCAGACTTCGTAAATATCTTTCGATTATTTCTTTTAAAAATTATTTTTTTAAATCTAAAAAATTTTTGCTTTCCTACGTTTCGGAAGAGGCCAACGCCCAGTCGGTCCCCCATTATGGAACCCCTTTGGAAGGGGGAGTAATGAGATTGATGATTTCGCGCAAACAGGAACGTTTTTGATAACCGCGCAAACAGAAAGACACCATTTTAAAATGCGTATTTCAGAATTAAAAAGAACACACCTGCCTGTGAATATTAAATTAGAAGGAAGAATTAATCAGAATTAAAAGGAAGAACACACTTGACTGTGAATATTAAAGTTAAGCAAATCAGTGGCTGTCAAAGCTTTTGATCATTGGTAAGTTGCTCGATAGTTAACAGTGATTTTGATGATTTTTTTTTTTTTTTTTTTAATTACACAATAGGATAGCGATGCTTGTCAAAGCAATTGGCCAATGGTGATCTTCGCGTTTGTCACTGGTAACCTATGATTACTGAAATCAACGTATAAGGTCAACAGTGCAAAACTGTGCAGTACATTTAGGTATATTATTAAAATTAAACATAAAACACTATTGATCATTCCCGAATGACAATGCTGATCATCAAACTCATAATCATCTGTAAACATTTCTATCTGATAAGGTATTTCTCCAGCCTCTTTTAAAAGGGGGAATATATAAGGTATTTCTCCCGCCTTCTTAGCATGCCTTCGTGGTGTAATGGTCAGCACGCTCGACGCGTATTCGAGAGGTCCGTCGTTCGAATCCCGGCGAGGACATTGGCTCATTTTTCATCTCGCCTGCTTCAAAAATACCTAATGTCTCTACAAACTTCTAATCTATTTTCAATCTATGTTAAATTTTAAGTAATTTCTAAACACAGATTTTTTTTTAATCGTCTGTAATTTGAAAATGAGACTTTTGCTTTAAAGTTAGAATGCGTTCATGCATTTCTCTGACTGTTAGTTTTTATATTTGTTATTTAAATTAACAGAAAAAATAATATACTGTTATTCTTTGTTGTTCTTTTAATTAGTTAAAACTTTCAGGATTAAACAGCTTGTTTGCGAATGCAGAGAAACTTGATTTATGAGATACGCATGAATGCTTTTCAAAATCCTACTTTTATTTTGATAAGTAACAAAATTCCAATAAATATACTCAAGCCCATATTGCAATATATTTATATGTATATCGTTTTGAATTCAGTTCGAATATAAAGTTGCCAGATTAAAATTTTAATTTAACGCCGAAATATACTAACAAAGTATAAGGAGAGAAAAAGGTAATTAAATCAATTTAAAAGTTTATGTATAGTATTTATACTACGCTAGAACAAAATTTTTCTTCACAAAGCTGATCAATATGTCCCACCAGCGGCCGAGCGGTAAAACCCGCTGAACACTGGTAGTTCGGTCCGGGGTTCGAGTCCCGGCGAACGGGCTGGCTGCATGGGCGTTTTCGTGGTTTTCTCCTTGTGTAACGTGGATACGAGCCAGTTTCCCTTAAAAAGACATCCACGGGCCATCCCTCCCTTTCCGTGTAGTGCCCAAGGGCGGAGCACGTAATCAGCAAAAAAATAAAAAAGCTGATCAATGGAAGAAGGCTTATAGTCAGCTGAACAGCTGGAATTCTGTTTTCTGAATACGAACACTTGCACATAAAGAAGTGCACAATTATAGGTAGAACATCAAAAATATTAATCGTTGTACTAATAAAATTTAGATAGCACAGCAGAGAAATTAAGACGTTGCGAAGAAACCACCCTTAAAAGATAAGGATAATGTGCCAGGGAAAAATAATATCATTTATTCAGATAGCGATAGTGAAGAAAAAATGAAAAACTTGTATTATTTACGATTAAATAGACGCAATTTTACCGTAATAATTTACAATTAGAATTAGGCAAAAAGAGCAACCTTAATTTGGCATAGATTTTGAATGAAAGTATATCGAAGGCGATTAGACGGAGATCTCTCTTCTTCAGGTACGCAAAAGACAGGTCGTATAACTGATCCTCCTTTATATCAATCACGTTTTATTCAAAATCTACACCAAACAAAGGTTGCTTTTTTGCCTCATTTAAAGTTTCGCTTCCATTTAATTACTGCTACTTTAATAGTACATAATCTGATAGTTATTAAAGCAAAACGAACGGGCGTAACGTTAGTAAATTCACAAAACTGCAGTTTCGAAGGTTAAATTTTTCCTTTTTCTTTGACGGAGTGTGTGTGTGTGGGGGGGGGGGAAGACTTGCCAAAGAAGACAAAAAAAAAAAAAAAAAAAAACATGCGTACGTGACAACAAGAAGAGGAAAATTCGAAAATGGTTTAGCTGAATAACAGAAAAACGAAGCTTTGACGCCATTTATTTATCTAAAATTGAAGAAAAGCAAATAAGAACAAAATTCTTGAAAGCTTATGAAAAAATGGATTAGAATTAGTACAGTTAATGGAGAATCAAAAAAGTTTAGTATGAACGTCTCCAGGATTTCTAGTTCATCAATGGAAGAATTCGTTTGAATAATTATAGTTGCAGAGAAACGGAAAATGCGATTTCTTGATCAGCAGTCATAGGCAATCGAAGATTTGGAAGTTTCTTTTCTCCAAACATTATACCTCATGCTCTTTGATGCAAAATTTCATGGCTCTCCTTGATTGATAAAACTCAGGATTTCGTATCTGGAATGGGAAGTACGAGTATTAAATTACTAATTGTATTAGCATGAGAAGACAAGAAACGAAAGTTATGTAAAATAGATGAAATTTATGCGAAGGCACCGATTTCCTTGAGCCTAATAGATGAAAAAAAGGCTTTTGTAATGTATTCTCATAATTTGTGAAAATGGAAGAATATTCTCTCCTGAATTTAGATGAAAAATATCTAAAGCAAGACGTCAATAACGTAACAACAAATAAAAACTGATAACATTTATCTTTGATTTAAAAAACACAGGATTGCTTATTATTGTGGGCTTTGTCCTCCGTTTTGCATTATACAAAACCGTATCATCACATCCTGTTACATGTATCTTCATTAATAGTAAAATTTATTCTGCTATAGAATATAGTCTTTATACTGTTCTCTATTTTTATCATACAACATGAATCCGCAGTACGTGGCATTTTTAACAATGATGTATATAACGTATTATACGGAATGATAGGTAGTACGTATTAAATGAAGTTAGTTTCTTCGTCAAATAAATTACGCAGAATAAACACAAATTCTTTGTTAAATATGTTTCTCTGATATATAACGCAGTTCAGACAAGCATTAATTCAAACACCCCACACTTGATTTTTCGAAAGGAATGATTACTTTCAGCGTCTTCCGCATGATGAAAAAATAATCATCTTTACAGAAAAAGAACGCAAAGAATAAAAATTTGTTTAGACCTTGTAAAATAGCGATGGCAACATCCGGTGGGTAAGCGAAAAGCGCGCGTAGGCGAAACTTCGGCTGTCTGAAGCTATCCTATGTGGGCGAATGACTCAAACGCCAGTTTTGGAACTGCTCTCGTTTTTTTTAAACCGCCTCTTAGCAATTGAATTTATTGACTTCGGGGAGGGATGGCAGTGAAGGCCGCTGTTGTTTAGCTACAGTGTCTTATTTACACTGAACAAACCGTTCGCTTTGAGCGCATCTTAACAAGAAGAATCTCTCACGTTGTTTCTGTTCATTGCACTCACATTTTCGTAACTTCTAGAAGTCTTATTGTAGTTGCAAAAATTTATTAAAATACAAACAACAGAGGATCCTAAACAGCATAAGAACATTTTTCTAACTAACTACATAAAGATCTCGGATAAAAACGAGGTAATTGTCAATATTAGCTGTTAAACATATAGAGTCTCTCTCTCCTGTTCCACATAAACTAGAATAGACCCTATAATGACCTGGCGAATTCTCGCACAGGCGTGAATAAAACTGACCCACACGAAGGGTAAAAACAATCCCTTATTAATTCAAAATAGTTAACAGAAAGGCGCGGTCTTCGTGCGTTACAAAAAACACCGTCAACATGCGGTGGAAACTAAAACGTAGAATGTAAGTCAAGCCTAGCGAAACACGCTCTGAATAAACTGAGATATTCACGCCTTTAAATAAGCACTTCACTTAACTTTAAATTTACATCCTGTTGGAAGAATGTGAGGGGAAGTTGAGAAGTCCAGAGTAGGTATTAAAGTTAAAATAAATTTGTTGTATGCAAATAATAATTCAATTTGTTATGCAAATAATAATAAATTTGTTATGCAAAATAAGAAAAAAAACCTACAAACATAAGTATTGAACATAAGTATTATTTTTTTTTTTAATTTCCGGCAAATGATTTTCTTCAAAACATTGTATATTCTAGTTAAATGCTGGAGCCGTTTTTCAAAATGACATTTTCATTTAAAGAAATTACACCCTTTTATAACTATCACGCCAAAAGGAGTACTACTGCTGTTTCACCACTACAAAAATAGTTAAATATCAGAAGTCATTCTCAGGCTTTTGAAACAGTATAAAGAAGTATTGGCATAAATCAAAATTTCGCAAAAAAGCTCAGAAAAAAAGCAAATAGTAAATGAAAACTGCTACACGAAAATTCGTCGAGGAATTGGACATTTAAGCAACCTACATTATTGGAAAACTAAATGTATATAAACGATCTTGTGAACGAAGGTAGATTGAACTTGAAATTTCATACCAAAAGGATGGTACTGAACGAAAATAATAATCAAAGAATTCAAGCCAAAAAATGTAGATGCGCACATCAAAAGAAAACTGGCTGAGTAATATTCTGACGTTGCTTTTAATTTTGTATGAATTATGATTTTAATTTAAATGTTCACAAATTTGTCTCATTCTTATACAGGACGGTCTGTATTTCTAGAGAAAAATGTTTTATTAAATTTCGTTTTTTCTAGAATCATTTATTACATGCTTTGTTGCTGAGTAGATTTAAGATTGCTGCAAGAGTTATCAAAATTAAATGATTAAGTAGTATCAATAATAAAAATAATAATAAAAGCAATACGTTGAAAATAATTTTTTATAATTTAAAAAAGGCACCAATTCATTTTATTAGGTTTCACATTTAATATAACCCACTAAAATCAATGAAGGAAAAATAAAATGCTTAAGAAATTCCTTTTTTAAAAAACATTATGTTGACATAATTCGTCAAAAATTTCAAAATTGACTTAATACGTCTATTGGATTGTATAATTAGTTGAAACGATTAAAGTTGGAAACTTAATATTATTAAAACATATTTTTGCCGATTCAACTAACAGGAGAAATGGAAGTATGACGTATTATACTGTAAGGTATTTCTCCCGCCTTCGTGGTGTAGTGGTTCTGCACGCTGGGCCGGTATTTCAGAGGTCCGTGGATCGATTTCCGGCGAAGGCGTTGCTAATTTTTCATCTCCTGCTCCCAAAAAATATCTAATATGTCTACAGTGGCGCCCGAACTAAAAGGGTTGTGGATGATGATACTCTACATCCAGGATTTGGCGATTGGGTCCCCTAAAAACCGCAGTTGCCCTTTAAAAGGGGGAGTATGTAAGGTATTTCTCCCGCCTTCCTAGCGTGCCTTCGTGGTGTAGTGGTTCTGCACGCTGGGCCGATATTCCAGAGGTCCGTGGTTCGATTCCCGGCGAAGGCTTTGCTAATTTTCTATCTTGCCTGCTTACGAAAAATACCCATAGACTCCAACCTTCAGCAAACCTTGTCAGTAGTCAACGCGCGAACGACATTTTTACAACTTTGAAAATGTGCGCGTAGCGTATGCTGTAATTAACCATTCATTAATTTTAAATTAATAATTAATTGTAATCAATTTTATTACATTTAAAATCCATATACATATAAAACTGAATAATTAAAAATATACCTTGTAAATTATATGCACATTTAATTAGAAATTTTCTTTTAACTCCTCAAGCATTCACTAATAAAAAGTACTTCAAATCACTACTAATCATAGAAAAAATCAGAAGCTATAAATCATATCTTTATTCTGGATATGATTTCTACAGGGAAATAAAATTTAAATAACCAAGAATGATACATATAAGTATTAAACAAAATACGCATAATTTATGAATGCAAAGATTTATATGTAGCATGCTTAGCAAGCTTAAGTTCTGATTTTGAGAATGTTTTTTTATAACACAGTTCTTCATTTGCCTGCATATTTATTTTTTCAATCAAAACTGCTTCAGGAGTTTTAAGACCTAAATTTGGTCGAAATTCCGTCTGATTTTTTTTAACAATAGAAAAAATTCTTTCGCAAGCTGCATTTGAATGAGGTATTATTAAGACAGCAAGCATTACAGAAGGCAATACTTTGTATTTAATACACCCATTCATATTTTTTAATTTGGCAATTTCTCCCCATGCTATATCAATACGCAAATCTACAATTTCTTTCAAATCATCTACTTGATACATGGAAAATTCAATTTCTACTTGATTAAGACATTTTTCATCAATAATGGATGGAAAAGTATTCATCAAGTAAAGAACAGATGAAAATGAGACTTCAGTTCTCAAGTTGATGTTAGCAACTTCAGCATGTTTTAGAAATGGATCACTCAGTGGAAATTTATCAATTATATATAAACATGCAGTTACAAAAAAAGCTCGCACAGAATTGAAAAATGATTTCACTTCACTTTCATTCAACTTGACATTTTTTAAATATAGTCTTGTTTCCGCACCAATCACTAAATTTTCATTTTCTTTTTGTTTACTATACTTCTGAAATGGAATAGACGTTAGAGTAACATCTTCATTTTCTTTAGAAATTACTGATGGTTTTACGAATCTAACAAATAAATTCATTAAAAGTTCAAAAAGTTCTCTTCTCAATTTATGTATATAAGGAGCTTGTTGTTGCAAATTAATATTTACTGTTATAAACAAAGGCAAAGTATTTTTCAAAAATAACAAGTACAATTTGGTGGTCGGTGACTGTAAAATTTTTTTAATGTTTTGCAATCTCTTTCCTTCATTCTCACTGTTATCTGGTTTATCTCCAAAAAAATTTATCACAGCATCCCACTGTTCCAAAATCCTTGTTATAGATTCTAAAAGAGACAACCATCTCGTACTGCAATATTTCAAAATTTTATGAGATTTTGCATTCTGTCCCAAAATTTGTTGAGCAACTTTGAAGCTATGCTTCCGTTTCGAAATTTTCTCCAAGTAAAAATATATATCTATTATCAACATTTCAATTTCTGAGCCAATTAATTTTTCAGTAGCTTTTTTACCAGCTATATGCAAGAGGTGGCACGGACAGCCTCGGGTGATTATACTTGGTTGATGCATTTTGATAAATGATGTTACACCTTTAAACTTTCCAATCATATTACTAGCATTATCTGAAGAAAATGATAAGCAATTTTTCCATTCTAAACCTTTGTTTTTAAAGTTTTCATTTATACAATTAAAAATACCTTCTCCTGTATTATTCGTGCATTCTAAAATAGAAATCAATGAAGTAATTATCACTCCCTTTTCTTTACTGTAGTATGTTATAACCAATGGGTACAGTTTGTTATCATTGTTATCATTACTTCCATCAGTACTTAGAGAAAATGATGTACTGCACACTGATTTTATAATATCAGCAACAGTATTTTCTGCAAGCGTTTTCACAATAGCAGCAGTTTTGGTATGACCGCAGCTAAATTTTTTTGCTATGGCAGAATCCGGAAACATTGCTTTGAAAAGCTCTTTGGAATGATCCGAAACAGAAAGCGGTAGATTATGTTCAATTAAAAAACGAACAAAATAGCATTCGGCTTTTATAGGATCTGTTTCATCATCTTTTATTAAGAAATTTGTTATTTCTTTAGATTTTACAGTGCCAAGTTCTATATGCTTTTGAGAAAACACATGCCGTTTACAGTCATCTTTTCCGCCATGAGCAACTGGGAAGTCTTTGTTGCATACACTGCAGTGTGCGTGATTCACAGAAATTTCGGACGCTTTAATGCATGGAAATTCTGAAGAATGTGAATCTTTAAACTTCTGCTTTGATAATTTTGGCTTCTTCGTTCGAGGCAGCATTATGATTAAAAATCTTTCACCTGATTCACAGTTCACAAGACACACGCTAAGCTCTCGCCGTAAACTACACAATGCAGCCGAATGCAGCCTAAACACGCATCAGCGAGGAACCTGGGAGACAGACAATTGGGTGGAACTATTGATAAGTCGTTAACGGTTGAAGTTACTGATCTACGATTGGCTAATTCTTCAAAACTAGGAACGCACTCAACACGTGATATATGATAACACGAGTATTCAGCCAATCATCGGATGAATTAGTTGGTTCCGTTTTGCATACTGGTTCTCCTGCTCTTGTTTCTGTAAAATCCGTAGTTTTTTCCATACTTTTCGTAGCTCGTAGTTTTTCATGAATTTCCGTAGAAACTACGGAGAATCCGTAGTAGTTGGAGTCTATGAATACCTAATGTCTCTACAATACAGTAAAACTGCTGCTGCTTTAGTGAAGAAATGAAAAGGGACTCACTGCTAAGTGATCGGAAAACGCGGACTAAGGGCGTTCTTTTTCTGGCTTACTAAGCGCTATTAAATATTCTTCACTTAACAATGTAGGACTCTGCAACTGATACGTAAGTATAAATAGATGAAACATGTGTTAACGTCACGAAATGATGTGGTCTCAAGATTATATCTTAAAAGTTGCCTATTCAAATTTTGCTGAAAATTGAGCCACCGGTTAATAACTAATCTAAAACCGTCTCGTACGCAATCGGCCGTTATTATCAGATTATTATTTTTTAAGTGTAAGCGTGTTTAATTGTTTATTTTAGCGAGCGATAATAGTTTAATAGAGGCTATGTGACCATCCAGTTTTGTTTAAAAGAAGTGCTGCAGAAATGTGTGAGATAACGATAGCGGCAGAAAGACCAGGAGGTCACAACCACGTTCGCTGACCTTTGATTTGACAATATTAATTAAAACTTAGTGGAACTCACTGGAAGATGATGAAAGATGTGACCGCCTTTTCATGACTCTAAGCCAGAAAATGTGGAAATTGTGCGCTCTTTTTACTTCCTTGTACGAAGTAAAAAGGAAGTATTGTAATCGCGAAAAGTTTCAGGCAGCATATTTCAACGAAAATATCCATTTTGACCGCTATCGAATGCAATTTAACGATGTTTTTGCGTCATATCTGTACGTAAGGACAGAATAAAATACTCTTTTCCTTAAAAAAAATTATAAACTGCTTTAAAATGAATTCTGAACAGAATTTTTCATGGCGTCTGTACGAACGTATGTACGTACGTGCGTACGTACGTATCTCGCATAACTCAAAAACGAGTAGCCTCAGAACGTTGAAATTTTGTATATAGGACTGCTATAACATGTAGATGTGCACCTCGTATTTTGGTTGCAATCGGCAGCACCAAACGTATATAAATATATTTATATATATATCCACTCTATTACCCGGCTCAGTGATCTCAGTTTCTTTACTCTTATATGTTTGTAAATTGTACATTTTTTGCTTTAAAAATGATTGAATTATGTTGTTTTTATCTTCCGGTTAAGGATTTTATGCCTTTAGTAAATCTGTGTGCAATATTTTTAGAATTATCAGCAATTTTAAAGTTGTTTAATTGCCGCTAAGCCTGTTTTTAATGGCGGCCATTGATGTTTACATTTGAAACAGGAGACTAGTGGATTTGATGCCAATCTAGAGAAACTTAGCTTCGCAACAACAAAGATAACGCATTCATTTATTATTGCCAATTAAATCATGCTTAATTCTTTCTGGAATTTTTTCGAGGAAATAAGCGTTTGAAATTTACTTCGTAATTTTTAATATAGATATTTTGAGTTTTTTATTTTTGCCTTCTCGCGAAGTGAGAACTGAATTAATTAAATGAGAAATACTCAATCGTCTGTGAAAAACTTTTTCTGTTTTGTTTTGTTTGCTTAATTTCTTTTATACATAGTTCTAGCTTTATTATAGTATTTGAATAGAACATGTGGCAACGATTAGATAATTCTTTAAATGATATACATTTTGTGCATTCTGAGTTATAATATGAATGAAATATAATACTGTTAAGTAAACCTAGCAGCACCAGAGTGTCGCTATAGTAAACAAAGTTAATTTTAAAGAATGCATTTATTCTATTGTGGTTTATGCGCTGTCGGCGAAGTAGGTTTAATTCAATCTAATAAGTTTAAATAAAATGCAAGAAAAAATGCGTATAATTTAATATTCCGTACAAGGAAGTCATGTGGTGTACACATCAGATTTTTTCATCAAGATATCATTTTGATCCTATTTAATGCCAGAATTACTAAAAAGCTGTACAAGCACTGTCTCTCTAATCACTGATAAAGCCAAGAAGCACTCAAAGGTCTGCACAATCTTTCTCTTGACCCTTTTTGATGATCGATCAGAAGGATTTTTTAAAATATGTGCTACCGTTAGCAAAAATGTAGTCCTTCGCTTGAGTAAATTTTAGTTAGTCTCAGTTTTTAACAAAGACTTTAGTAGGAATTTCAATCAAGAACATACTCCTTCTTGCATGATGCTCTTCTGTTAAGAGCTTCTAATACTTAGCGATGAAACTCGGATGAACTGACTCATTTAACTGATGTTTTGTCTTCGTTGACTACATTAGGCCAAGAAATCTGAGAGGCTGCATCCGTCACATATAATGCTTTAATCATTATATCTGAAAAGCTGAGTGTCGTAACATACAATGCTTTAATCATATTCCCAAGGGAAAGATGTTAACAAGTTAAACAATATGGAAACCTTTAGTTCAGATAGACTAGTTTAGACTGTGCATCTTGGAATTAGCTCCTTTAACTCTTAAGATGTGAACTGTGTAAAGGTCATTAGGTTTTGTGGAGCAAGAAACATGACAAGTCAACTTTGCTCTCACCGAGCAACCGCAGATCTTCGAATTTGCTAGCTGGACATCATAACCATTTATGCCACGACAATAAGCACAAAAAAAAAAAAAAAAAAAAAAAAGCCATATTCCAATACCAATAATGAATCATTGCTGGTTTATCGCGCGACGTTACCAGCTCTGCTGAAATAATGCCGTGACAGCGGCAATTGAGATTGTAATCTACGTGAAGGGTATTGTGTCCGTGGGATCCGCCTTACTTAAAGCAGAGTGGGCGCAGTCGCAATGCCCTATCGATTAAATCCTATTTGTGATGAATCATCTTACTCCACACTTTATCTTGGGATCACTATGGAAACCAATGGAATTTTCAAAGCAAGAAATTAAAAATTCAACTATGCTCTCATCGAGATTTACCACAATTCCGCGACAGAAGAATACGATAATTCCTTATAATTATTATAATCTTTTGAAGAATTCATTTGCCCTTGCTTTGTAAACCCAACTATAACATATATGTATTGCTTATTAAAAGTACGAAGATTGGCGGCCGAACGAAAATGCTCTATTTACATACCAACATACGTTTCTCCTTCTAACATTTGTGTGATCATTGTACTGTTACATATAACAAATAAATTCACTCGAATATACTTGGCGTATATTCACTGTATTCCTTATATGACTAAATTTCCTACAATAATAACTTCAGAATATAAAATTGTACAGACATTAGGATTTTTTGGAAGCAGGAGAGATGAAAAATGACTAATACCCTCACCGGGACTCGAACCATGGTACTCTCGAACACGCACCGAGTGTGCTGACCACTACAGCACAGAATCATGCTAAAAAGGCATGAGAAATACCTTATGAAATAATCATTAACATCAACGTAACGTATAGACAGCATTCGGTTTTTTCAACTTCTTAATTCTTAGTGATTTTAGCGTTTAATGGATTTTATAAAGCACACGAAAACTATCAGCGTAACGGGATAGATGTCTTCGTTGAGGATCTTCTGATTCGTATTCAAGGTATACAAACGCTCACTCACTGAGTATATTCTCCGATTTTCAACATTTTACAATCTGTGTCGCACATTTCTTTTATATGCGCTATGTATTACAGACTAAGATTAAAGAACGTAGTTCAGACTTAGCACCTAGTGCAAGAATTAAAAAATATGTATGCATTTCATAATCTTATTATAAGCTGAATAAATGCTAATCAAATTATTAGTATTTCTGTGTTATGACTTTTAAATAGCATGGTTAATAGAATTTCAAACCATGATCGACTAATTGCCAAAAATTTGACTTTTCGAAGATTTGATATGTATGTTAGCAGAATTCTTCAAAATGTAATTTCTGTTGTCCTTTATTGCATCAATATACTCAAAACCACGAAGCACAATTAGAACAAAATTACGCATTACTATATCAGGTGAACACAAAGCTTGCGGAACCAGTTTTTTATTTTGTGCCCAAAATTGACAAACAACGAAAAGAATGAGCAGGTACTTTATCATGGTGCAAAATCCATGAACTACATAACTAAAATCAAATTTTTGTTTATGAACTGCTTCAAGCAAGTACCGCAAAAACTCAAGTAGTCAGTCTTTTCAAAGAGTCTGACTCAGTTGACAGAAATTCGTGATTCCCAACACAACGCTGATCTATGGCTCACAACAGCTAATAAAACATTTTATAACAAATTTATGAAAATCCATTTCCAGCTTTCTATTAAAGTTACCTGGTTTATAAAGAAATCGAAACATTTATTTTGTAAGTTTTATCCGTAAAAATCTATTTAAGAAAGTTTTATTTGTATTCAAAATGTTTTTGATGTAAAAAGCTGTAGACAACAATAAAATTCATTCTCAAATTATGGTTTCTATTACACATTTTTAAGTATAAATTTGAAGTTTGCAATACACACCTGTATGTAACTAATTTTATTCTTTAGAATAAAGTTAAGATGTCAAAAAGGAAATCAAAAAGGAATTATAAAAATGTTTGGGATAATTTAATCTACAGCTATGATAATCAGAGGGTATTAGGAATTTCCAGTGTAGAAAATTATTTAATCTTAAATTTGTAAAACCAGCATCTGATACCGTTCGCATGACGACAGATACCTGCACTGGAGTAATTCTGAATTTTAATCACTTGTTTCAGAATGCAATTAGTTAGTAGAAATTTTTCTGATACATGCGTTATACGATTATGTAAAAGAATCACTTAAAATAAAATTAGAATTAACGCTAGAGGACGAGAATTTTCGACCTTTAAAAAATTCTTTAAAATATAGCTCTCTCGGGCGATTCAAGAAGTCGAACGAAGACGCTATACTTTTCCTTACAAAAGAATTTTAGCATAATCTAGAGCTTAAAACTCAAAACGAGAATATCAAACTATGAATCATATACAGATTGCTCCAAATGTCGATTTGACAGGAATGTGACAGTTCTTTACATTATCATCCACTTGTTCTCCCAACTTTTGGACATTTTTTCCACCAAAATGTGTGTAAACTTAAGCAGTTCAGTTAATCATAAAGGTAGATTAAGGAGACGCACTACACGCAATCATCAAATCCAAATGATGAAGATTTATCGTCCACACTTTAGTTTTGGCGACATTATAAAGAATAGTAAACAAGAAAAATAAATAGTACCCTCACGGGGATCCGAATCATGGATCTTCCAAATGCTAGCAGGGTACGTTAATCACACGACGTGTACACGCATTCCCTTTTAAAATTCGCATTTGAAAGCTTTTTATGAGGAAAAAAGTGATATATTCAGCATTGCTGAAAAACAGGTAAAAGCTCTGAAGAGCCTTAATTCGATAATAATTTATTATAGTTTTGCTTAGGTTTATTTTAAAAGCTGAGCCCATTTCTTTCGATTTAAATACTGGAATAAAAAGCTGATTAAGCATGCTTCTTTCATAATCATTGCCTACTTGATGTCACTGGGGATTGATTATTTTTTTCACTCAGGTGATTGCACAAATTCGAAACATTCCAGAGCATAAAACTTCAGAAAAGATTACCTTCGTTATTAAAGATGTATTTAAAAAGGGGGAAATGATTCAGTTTTGTTGAACCCAGACATACAAACTCCGGAGTTTTAGAACATGTTATGACACATACTTTGCTTAAAAAACTACATCAATCTACATGACAATCCTCTGCGTGTTAAAGCACTAAAGTATAGGTTACCAAATTGTGTTCATCACAGCTTCCCGGGGGCTCCGTAGCCACTTCAAAAAGCCTAAGGGCGAAAGCCGGTGCGTCGCTTCCCGCGTTTTAGTGGCCCTTTCTGAAACTGAATATCCAATTATTTTCTTGGAAACGCGCAGTCGAGAAATTTCTCGCTCATTTTCAATCCTTCTAGAATACAGGGAATCCGTTCAAAGTTTCTCCAAATTTAACGCCATATCAATTAGAAGCTGGTTACTTGATTTAGAAACACTTCACGATGAATTTAAATAACGGTAACACAGTGACTTTTTAGTGATTTATTTGTGCGTTTGACACCTTTGGAAGGTCAGAGTTTTGCATAAAGAGTTTTGTCTCTTTTCAAAATTGAATCTTTACCTACTGCGATGGATTTTCGGTAGAAAAACGATACACTGTTAAAGAAAACAGCTGCCATATTTGATGGAAATGCGGATAGAGGTTAGCAATATTTTTAACGAACCAAAACGCCCTGTTGGTGAAGGTTGTACACGATGAAGCATGCGTATGCGAGCTGGAATAGTATTTGGCCGAAATTTCTACAAAAATTAACGAACTATCATTGCATGAAAAGAATAGTACAGTTTTTTTATGCAAACGCTAAGTGTCGTCGTCTTTTAACAAGAAACTTAAGTATTAGTGTGCGTGGAAAAGGAAGAGATGAATTGCTTACCTCATTCAAAACGCTTCCTCGATGATATTATGAAATTAATATTTACACTTCGAGGAAAAAATAGGAAGAAACATTTAGACGAAGCTCCAAAAGATTTTCTTGAACATTATATTCTGACAGATCAATAGAAAATACTTGATGACTTTAAATTGAATTTTAACGTGATCAGAAAAAGCACCTAGCCCCATGTGAATGGAATACGTAGATATGACATTTCACATCAAACTAAAAACCGCAATAGAGCCACCTTGAAGTCTACCGGAATTCCAGCTGCATTTATAAGATGAATTCAAAATCTTGTCAGAGAAATCAAAATTAAAGTTACTATCTTTCTCAACTGCATATCTCGGCGAAGTGGCGTTCTCCATTTATAGAAGCACTACACAAAATACAGAAGCCGCTTAAAGCAGACAGAATCAGACATTCGCCTACCTAAAATAAAAAAACTGTGCAAAATTACATTTACACAGGTGGGTTATTAACGTTTAAACGTTTTTTATGTTGTATATTAATTTAGCGCGTTCTAGTTGTACTGTACTTAATTAAGCTAAATTGGAATTGTCTTCTGTAATGAATAATAAAAATTTGAATAACAAGCAATGAAATGGGAGGAAGTTTATTCTGTGGACCGTTTTGTTTTTGTTTCTTGTTGTGATGCAGAAGGTTTGATTTATTTCGCTTTAAATGAACTTTCGTGTATGGTGTATGGCAATGTTTTAACCATATCATGTCTATTAAGGGTACTTGAGAATAAATTGAAATACTACAGTAAATTTTAAAGTTTTAAAAATATATTTTCACTGCATGGACATTCCGACCTGTTTACATAGCTCTTTACAGCCCTTTATGTTCTCTCCTCTCTTTCTATCTCTGTAATATTTATCCTAAACACCATTAAATTGTAAGAAATTAAATAAGGCCTATGGAACTCCGCCAGAAAAATTGTTTTTAAAAGTTTCTAAAAATGGTTCGGTAAATCAAAGGGTTTGGGAAAAGCTGCTATAAGGTATTATGCCTAAACCTATAACTAATTTATTGTTCAGAGAAAACAAGTGCTATTTCTCTAAAATTAGACTAAACAAATGCTATGATGTAACGTCAGTTTTCTCTCTTGGCAAAGAGATCATATCTCGCAATACGCAGCGTTAATTTCTATTACTCCTTTGATGCATACGGCGTTGCGTTTATCTGTGATTTTTATTCTGAAAAATGCCACTTTTTCTGCTATTATAAACAAAAATAATTTAATAATATTGTCAGGAAAACTATATTTTGCATTTTATTCCACAGAAAGAGAAGTTTTATTTCCTTCTATTTTTCTTTTTCTTATGCTGCATAATTTCAGTTGAAATAATATTCTTCCGATTGAAATGCAGAATCTGTCCCAACATAAAGAAAACATCCTAATTATCTGGATTCTTCAAATATCCAGATGGGCTTTATTTCTAGTCCCGATACTTTAAGTTCAATTCATTCACCTCACGTTTAACTCTTCTCATTTTGCGTTTTGCTATTTATCTTTTTTTGTATACCTTATAATAGTTTAAAGAAATAAAATTTAAAGGTACCAGCTTACGTAGCGTTTTGTAATAGCTTACACTAAAAATTTAACTAAAAACTTTCATTGCTTCAAAAGTTTACATCATGTCTTAAATAGCAACAATACACCCTATCCATAAAAGTCATTAACACGTCTTTTATTTTGACAAACGTTGATTGTAGACATATACTTTCAGTTACAGAAATGTTTTAAATGATGAAAAGACACGTTTTCATTTTTAAAAAATATATTTGCATGAAATACGAAATTTTATTTTTACATATTACTCCGATCCCTATACTTATGTTTAGAAAAACAATTTACTCATTATCCTCTATACTATAAATAAACAAGCATGTCCGTGTGCTTGTCTTTTCTACAAACCAGCAGTGTAATTCTAATCTTGATCAAACTCGGCAAACTTAACCTTCAAAACAAGAGAAACGTCGCTGTCTTCATAAGATTTCTTAATAGTCAAAAATTATCCTAGGGGTCCGCACTCACATACATTTTACGCTAATTTCAAGAGCTTTTGATTCAAAGCTCGGCTATTTAAAAGCTTTGTGCTACCATTCTGCAATGCGTGAGATACTTATATTTCAAACATAATAAAAAACTCGGCGATATCAAAGAAGTGTGTTGCCACTCGGAAAATGCAATATATTATTTATTTTAGAGTTTAGTAAACAAGCTCAGGAATTTAAGAGAATTTTTTTTTTTTTTTTTTTTTTTTTTTTTTTTTTTTTTTTTGTTTTTGTGTATAATTCATGCAAATCTTGATGTAATTTTGCATACTTGATCTTCAAAAACTAGATAAAAGTCACTGTCTACATAAGATATAAAAAAACTACCTCACGGTTTATATTACTACCCACGGTTTATTGTGCGTTATTTTTTACAATAAGTACAAAAGTTATCTAAATGTTAAGTATAGGATCCGGAAGAAAGTATAATCAGTTGGATTTCTTAATATTTACAAAATTTATGTCTTTAAATTAAAAATGCTCAAAGATGAATCTTTGCATCATTTAAAATATTTTTGTGAGTGGAAGGACGTCTATGAATAACAGTTGCAAAAATATAGGCTGAGTAATGATTTTCGTGGACATCATGCATATTTACTGTTTTCGTAATTAGTCGTCAAGTTAAATGTTCGCTATCTTAACCTACACTGGTGTGCTTATTGCTGAACAATGAAAATATTACTACCTTAAGTCAAGCATCAGCATGAAACAAAAGTGTCTATAGAAAATACTTAAAAACACATATCAGGGAATAATATAAACGTGGTCTAATAACAGTGATAGAAGAAGCCATCATGCTTTTTGAAATGTTTTTATCGATAAGAGAATGAGCTGA
This sequence comes from Stegodyphus dumicola, assembly GCF_044657685.1. Classification (NCBI taxonomy): domain Eukaryota; kingdom Metazoa; phylum Arthropoda; class Arachnida; order Araneae; family Eresidae; genus Stegodyphus; species Stegodyphus dumicola. Next base: position 184,341,332 of record NC_140768.1, read on the forward strand.
ATTGCATGTAATCTGGAAAATACAAATACTGTACGACAAAAAAAACCAAGAACTTCTAACCTACTTTTTTACCATAACTTAAATTCAGTAATAAAGCTCTCTTGCAAAGATTGTTCTTTCATAGCATTTTTAGTTTATCCACTTTTAATGTCGTTTAGTTTGCTTTTAAGAGGGCCTCAACCTCAGAAATGAAATAAAAATATACATGATACAGTGTGTTTGTTCTATTTGTTTCGAATATTGATTTAATTTACGTAAACAAACTAGTTTATTATCTAGATTAAACTGCTTTTAAATAAAGGCAAACTATTAATTTCCGCTAAATTATGATTGGCGTTATTCTTCCTTCCCGTTATTTTTTAACTAGCTTCTCATTAACCGTGGTTTAGAGTTAACCGCGAATCGGTGTTACCCCAGACTGCAATTTAAATTTTTGCTAATGAAATGATTTCTCTTAATATCTGATTTTAAATATATATTAATATATGATATTAAAATATTATTAATACATCTTTGTAAATAGCTTTTAGTTTTTTATTAAAATTATTATTAATTTAATTATGGAATTTTACTTGTATTAGTCCAAATGTAAATAGACAGTCTGCATAATAACAGAGGAAATGTAATATTTAAAAAGAAACGAAAGGCTAGGTTAAAACTTGTTTGATGCCAACGAGCAATGCGTAAGTATTTAATATTCACGGAAAAAATGAATTTCAAATTCACTTTCGTATGGTTTTCCGGCTATGAAACCAACTAGTTCGCCCACTCGTCTGCGTTGTCTGCTAATATTTGGACTTCGCGCAGATCATCTTGCGGAGCTGGTTATTGCAACTAACGTTCTATTATGGGCATTCGAAGCATTTATGCTTGAAATGTCTTTTTTTTTTTTTTTTTTTTTTTTTTTTTTTTTTTTTTAATTATTGTCTGGATCGTCTGCGAACAGAATACTAATCGCGTTCGATTTTTTTTTTATTTGTTTTTTTGTTTCCCTGCGTTGGGTTACTGAGTCACTAAGGAACTAAATACTATGCGGAAATGTGAATCTTTGCTACTATGAATTAATAGTGGCTGTTAAATCAAATTCGGTTCGTGAGAGAATCATTTTGTTGCTGGGGGAAATAATATGATTAAGGATGGGACTTAATTCAAAACTTCAAGTCCCATGAATCGTAAAAAAATTCAACATTCGAAATTCGAATATTCGAGCTTTTTGTATCACTCAAAACCTTCGAATCTTGATCTAAAATAAAAGTGTTAAAACGTTTTAACTCAAAACTTTGGAAAAATATAGTTTTATACTTGTTCAGCTGAAGCGTTATTTAGAAAAAGGAAAGCGCCAAAGCTGCAGATTTTAGTATAGCTATATCAGCAATCCTATTCATGGTGATTCCTCCCACAGTGAAATACTACACTTTTATTCTTTGAAAAGCATTTAGCATTCCATGTTTAAACTCTTCAGCTATTCCTCTTCTTCTGCATTTCTTTTTATTTAAAAAATTATGGTAAAATCTTAAAACTTCGAACTATTACTCAAATAATTTTCACCAAATTAAATTACGAAAATGAACTTAAATATTTAAGAGCTCAAATATGTTGCTTTAACGCATTTTAATGTCAACAGTATTTTTAATGTGTTACATTCTTGACTTTGTTTTCCATTAAAAACAGGTTTCGAATTTTCCTTTAATTAAAAATCTTTAAATATTGAGTCTCCGTCTTGCTCTTATTGATTTCCTGTGAAGGAAGGATATGGCAGGTTACAGATTTAGAAGATTTAAAAGAACCTTTCAACTTTCAGATTCTGATTTCAGAAAATATAAAATTCAGAAAACAAAAACACGCCTGTTTGGGCTTAATATAAAATCTGGAAGCTTTAGATCTTTTTATTACTTTTAAGTTTAAAAATAAAACCCTTTTGAGAAAGAAAGTCTCAGAATCCATTTGCAGAAATGTGTAGAATGTGATGACTTCTGTTGATGTGCTGATACAATTTTTTAAAATATTTGGCGTCAGATAGCTTAACGTAATTCCCAAATCACCTCTTTTAAAAATATTCAGCCTGTTTCTTGTATTCTAATTTTTCTCTAAAATATTTTAACGGCCATTATTTTTACACAAAATTTACACTTTTTTAGGTATAGCCGACACAAGAAGGCTGGAGAATCACTTGATCGGATAAGATGCGGAATTATTTAAATAATTTTCATCCTTTTCATCAAATTTTCATGCATTATGTAACACGGTTCAAAATTACTGATCCGGGCTTGAGTTAACATTAAATCTCTTTCTGCTATAATATAACTTTAGCTGCTTCCCTGTCCGAGAAACCAATTCCACCGAAGAAATTAATGTCCATTTTCACGTTATTATCAATGCATTTAACATAAAAGATTGCCCTAGATGGAGAGAAGGACCGATTCCACAAGAGGAATTACTTGGCCGCTTTCAAAAATAATGGAAAGCGACCTAAATAATTTTCACATCCGGTAGTTGAAATTAATTATTTTAACCGCACTGACACCTTTGGCTATATATCTGCAAAGTTTGGATAATGTGAAAATCTTTCTCCAATTTTAAAGTACTTTTTTCCCAATGGTTTTCTAATGGAATCTCGCACATTTTTTATAGGTCATCATCATTTTTAATTTCATTCAGTTTTTATAGTTCACTTCTCGATCAAGGTAAAAATCTTGGCTGATCAAGTTTAAAAATTCGGCAAAACCTAACATTCACTAGTCATAGGGAAATGTTGGTCCATCGCACACTGCTGAGCACAATACGTCTCCACTCGAAATTCAGAAAGAGAGAGAGACAGAAACCAGCGCAAAGAGATGTGTAGTACAGGAGTCCTCTTTGCTCATAGACAGATTTTTCATTTGATATTCAAAGCTCTCGGAATATGGTATTTGGTTTCTACAGCATTTGTTTTGGGAGCAGCAAAAAGAATCCTTGTGGCAACTTAGCAAAATGCCCTCGCTAAATTCTAATCCCTCCGTCTTTTGAAAACAGAGCTAAACCTTCCAGGTCAGAGCTGGAATAAAATCCCATTACTTCGTTGAGTGGTAGATAATCCTAGTCCTGAAGTATTGCGGTAGAGCTATTTCGAAAATCTAGTGTGAATTACTATGCAAGGCTCACGTTTGTGTTTTGTATCGCAAGAACTCCCCACCACCACTACACACACAAAAAAAGAAATATTTATTTGAATATGTGTGACAACAGTAGCTTGGCGTTCGTTTCTTGTTAATAAAATAAATAAATGATGTCGGTTCATATAGACGTAGTTTGCGTTTTAATAAATGAATTCTAACCAACTTCATATCTAAATTCCAATATTACTTCAGAGCTTACATATAACGTATAACTATGTCCCCCTACAAGTGAATTACCCATTGTGAGGTACAGAATCTTCGTCTCCACTACAGGAATTCTCTGACTCTACCAAATTCGCTTCGGCAAAACAAATTACCCTGTAAATATTACAAATCAAATATAATAAATCTCTTCGGAAAATTGCGCTCTCAATCATGCTAGCAGCTGTTGCGACGCTACAATGGAAAACGAAATGTATCTACATTCAAGCCTGAGAAAACACGAGTTTAAATATCTTCACTCAATTTACACATGCATTTCCTACTGTAAATATACAAGTTAATGTTTTTGCATTTTTAAGAGATGATTGCTTGAAAAGCTTCCAAATGGCTAAAATTACCAAAAGTCCTGAATGCGGCATTATATCCAAATAATAATCTATTTTATCATTAATACGGTAAAATAAACACAAACCTACTGAAAAACAAATTTAGTTTTTATGGTTGTTGATAGTAATAGGTATAAAAACGTTTCAAATCATATAAGTAGCATTATGCAGGTATAAGCAGAAAGGCCAATCATTTTGTGTGTACAAACGTGAACTTATGTATCAACAAAATATTGTAAATCCCATTTTAAATCACAGTATGCAAAATTATGTATAAAGTGCTCTAAATGCTTTTCTCCCAATCACATCATGAAGAAATGCTTCACAATATTGCAAATATTATATACTATCTGATACCCGCTCGCTTTGCTGGGCACACTATCTATTTGAATGTGAACCTAGACTTCCTATATGGACGAAATATCTAATTTCGAATTGATCAGGAAATATAGTGCCAGTCAGGTTTCGAACCTCGTGGTGGGATTCGAACCTCGGACCGAACTACCAGTGTTCAGCGACTTTACCGGTCAGCCGCTGGTGGGCCGTTAAATATTACGATATTGTACGAATATCTCTGAGGTAATTTCAGCATTTTTGTTTTATTTGTTGTGATAAGAAAAAATTTCATTCACTTTTCATCGGACTTGTGCATTCAATTTATTACGAAACCATACGCACGCAACAATATATACATATCTTCTCTTTTTAGGGTTTTCGTAATATTTTCTTTACCTTAAAAATGCTGCAGAACAATGAGGAATATAGTGTGATGTACAAACCAATGAATTAACTGCCTTTCTAAATTATCGGTAAAGTTAATGGCTAACATCAGGCAGTTAGGCAACTGGGGTCATCGTGATGCTGGTAAATGCAAGAATAACCGAAAATGGCTTTTATATTAATGTAACTAAATGAAATGGGCATTTTGAACTATGAGCTTCCACAATTCTGAAATCAGCAAAAATTGGAAATATCCTTTCTTTCCTACGCTGTAATGTTGGCGCCTTACACAAACTAAACACTGTCTGATAACGCTACTTCAGCATATCTCAAACCATACCTCATCCACTTCTTTCGTCTTATCCGTTACTGTTTTCTATTAAAAGTCAGTCTCGGTCTCTCTTTCGGCAAACAACGCTCTTAAATATTCAATGCCTGGCATGTTTAATGTTTATCATATTTATGCCATATATTTCTTCCAAGTATGTTTTCGTGAATTCAATTTAATTTTCTAAATAATCTATGGTTAAAAAATGTTAGAAGGATTCGCAGAATCTCTGAACTGTGGTTTGGACAGAATTTTACGATGTTTTTTTTTTTTTTTGTTTTGTTTTTTTTGTTTTGTTAACTTCCAATTGATAATAAAGTTAATTTTGCATTTTAACTAAAAATTCTGTACTAAAAGATATAACTCATTCTATGTTTTATATAAAATTTTGAAACATTCCTATTCCTCCCTATTTAAATTCTGTCGAAGAAACGTGTTCATTTTCTTTCTTAGACGTAACATACCAGCACATCAAAGAATGAATCAGCGAAATCATCTTATCTTGGACCATTCGATGACCTAAGCGATAAATTAAAATTATCTTTATCACTCACAAAGGATCTAAAAATCATGGGAATCATGGGAACGCTTTATTCGAGATGGAAGAGACGATATTGTAAAGCAACTCTGATATTTAAATTTCTTTTATATTTTTCTCTTTTTCCGTTTGCAAGCTAAACAAACTAAGACCTTTGGCTTCATTTAATTTATCAGGTCAAATACTTAAGTTTCCTCTGCTAAAATTATCAGACACAGGATGAGTATTTGTAACAAATACAGCACTTAAATATAAAGCTAAAGCATCCCATAATACATAATATCAGATTGTAAGAATTATGTTAATTTTATTAACAGTTACAATTTTGAGTTAAACTTCTTTCCTGTCAAACTCTTAACTTCAACTTACTACCTTCCGGCCAGAACGTAGTTTTGGAATCACGTCTGAATACATAATGAGAATGAGGAAGAGTGGTATTTAACCGCGAAGTTCTACTTGCTGAGTTAGAGAGAATCAGAGTTTCTGATTAGCGCGCGTTCGCCTTTTGGCTACTCTTTCTCAAAGCTGTTATTACTCTCGGCCGTACTCAGGCCCTTGATAGCTTCGCAGTCAATTAGCGTTAAGGGGCCAACAAGGTTAGAATCTTGATATCTTCGGCTATATCTCTTTAGTTTAGATTAGTTTTAGTTTATTTCTTAGCCTCTTAAGTTCAAGCCCAAGTGTCGGCTCTTATTGTACACTCCAAGACGGAGTTCTATGAAATCTTATTTGAATAATAAAGGGTTATTTATCCTTCCATCTTGTTGTTTCTTGTCACACGAATTTAAGCGATTATTCGCTTAGCAGTTCTTAAGATTCTTCACGTTCAACTGTAAATTAGCATTTACAAAATGAGGAACCCTATAAGATATATAGTTCTGAGTCTTTCAGGCAGTTAAAATTTTTTAAAGTAATTTAAGTGCCACTGAAACTTCAATAAACACAGAACTTAATTAATACGTGACGAATAAATAAACGGTGCATAAATCTATATATATAAAGAAGAACGTCTCTGTGTTTGTTCGCTAATAATTCAGTAACTACTTATAGCTACCGTCACCAAACTTTCTACAGTTCTTATCTAGGTTCTGGAAAAGGTCGACGTTCACTTTTTTCCAAAAAAAATGTAGCTAGTTAAAATCAGAGATATTAATTAAAGACACGGAAAACGATAATTTTCGCCCTCATTTTCCCGAGTGGCAACAGTTTCGCAAGCTGAAGATGAAAATCTGTTTTATTTCGAAAGTTGATGCCACTGCTCGCTTTCAATCCTAGAGTTTGTTAATAAAAAAATTCTAAGTTTTATGATGAAATAAAATTAGCATTGCCAAACATCAAATACATTATTCCCGATTCCAAAACTTCGTAGGAAGCCATTCAGACTGCGTACGACTTTAATCAGCCAAGATACTAATTAAAAACTCCGAAAACAATTATTTTCGAACTCATTTTTCCGAATGACAACAGTCTTGCACATTGTAGATAAAAATGCTTACCATTAAATTAATGGTAAAAATGATAATTACTTAATTTCGAAAAGTGTTGCTACTACTCGCTTTCAAATCGTAAAGTTTGGTAATCAAAATGTTCTAAGTTTTACAAAATCTATATGTATATATAAGGAAGAATGTCTGTTTGTATGTTTGTTCGCGTCATTGATTTCTAATTAATTATGATAAATGTTTTGCCACATTTAATAGACTAAAATTGAATATAAGTAAAATATTGGATGGAACCTGAGCTTTTACGCCCATTTGATTAGAAAGACGAAAATCAAAACTGCGTGCCACTGTTGCTGATATAATGAAAGAGATTTATTTAATTTACTATGTAAACTTTTTATGTGAATATCATATCGCATCAGACTGAAATATGTATGACTATGAATCGCATTTCTTGCATCGTTGTTAGAGAAGGATTATAGTTCTCTCTGTTGTTAAATGCATTATTCTCAATCTAACTTAACGGACATCGGGTACTTGTGCTACTACTAAATAATTAAAACAATTTTTCGTCATGGCTGCAATAAGCCATTTATCGAAAAAATATTCATTTTTAAAATATACATTTAAAATATGGAGAGGCACTCGCAGAAAACGATGATATTTATCCTCCTGGAAAGCGTCGTTTCCAATAACGAACAGAAGACGGAGCTTAACAGTTTCGTAACTGTCGCTTATTCATTTAAAAATAAATAAATAAATAATGATCTACTATAACCGTGATACACATAATATTTTGAAACTACTAAAATAACCTAAACGCATTTTGATGCTATTAGATTATTTTAATTATTTAACAGCGCTGCTGGCAACGTAAAAACTGCCAATCTCTAGCCTCTGAATAGTATATTTTGTGTCATTGCTGAAAGAAACATTCACTTAACTCTCTCGTAATGAGAAAACGAAAATTGGTGGTCTATACGTTTTTGAAACGGAAATGAAAATCTGATAAAAGAATAATAGTTTTAACAAATTATATGAATAGACATGTTTGCATTTGTAAAAAAATCCCGACAGGTTTTTCGTTTAAATTAGACAAATCACTAAAATCTACAAAAGCAACAAATTGTATTGCTAAAACTTGGCAAAAACATTATTACGTCAAAAAGTTTAACTTCTGCATTTCCTAAAAAACAGTGAACTAAACTGAATATATTCATGTTAAATTGAATATATGATATGATTATCAATTTTTCATGTCTAACAAAAACCATTATGCAGCATTAAGAGATTGACAAATAAAATTTTCTGTGTATGATGATAGTGAATGATTAATAAAAATATGTGCCGAAAAAATAATAAGACAAGGAATCATATAAAATTAATGATGGATACTCACTGCGTTTACTATTTCTGCTATACTTAATAAACATATACAACACACAGATATCCTGTAAAAGGAAACAGAGATATAAGACAATTAAATTATATCATTGATTACAACATTTAAGTTTTATAAATGTTTATATTAATAACACACAAAGGATAAACAATAAATTAAAATAAACAATAGCCATTAAATGCAATTAAAACAATTTATCGTCATGGCTGCTTGTTGCATGCATTGGTCTTGTAAAAAACGAACATAAATCTTTAATATCAATATATTACAACGTAAATTTGATAAAAATATACGCATAGTTCACAGAAAAATGCATTATTACATTTATTATTGTAAATCTATTAACAATTCCAAATATAAATTGCATTGAATCCTCTCGCAGTGACCCCATTTGAAAGAGACTAGCACTTTTGAGAAGAAAAATAAATACTTATATACTACATCATCAGTCTAAAATAATTTCTCCCATAGAAGAGTTCAAAGCGCCGGTATTAAAGACAGAGTCCACTGTATTTGGATCTTTCAGAAACAAAACTTCAAGCAATAACAGAACTAAACCATAAACCAATGCCATATATTGATATAAAATGTAATTAAAATATTAATATCACCACCTAAAATGACAACAGAAAATAAAATGGCGTAACTAATAATTTTGTATATTCATTCCATATCAGGAATGAACTTATTTTCGAACAACAAAACATCAGATTTAATGCAATTTTACAAAAAAAAAAAAAAAAAAAAAAAGGAAAAAGAGTTAAAGCAAATTTTTCTTGAATTAATAAGTTACAAAATTTTCGCATTCATTACATTTTGGAAGCATAGTAACAACGGACAAGGCAGAATGCAGCTCGTTGTTGCGGTAGCTATTAAAACATTTCAGGCATTAGATTTTTAATATTATTTTAAGCGCTCCTAATCTTTTGCCTTATAGTCCCCTCCCAATCGGATTTTAATCTGGTGATAAATTCACTTTATTGCAATCACAATGTGAACTTCTGACAAGAGTTTCCTTGCGTGTTTAGAGTCATCTTCAGCTTGCAAATTCAGTGAACATTCAAAAGCAGAACGAGCATCAAGCAGCACTAGCTCCTGTAAGGTCTCTCTACAAGTTGCTCCATCGATTCGACCTATTATTTGTATCAAAAAACTAGATTCATTTTCAAGGAAACATCCCTAGAATTACTACATATTTCACATAATAGAGTATGGTGTTTTGAATTACAGATGGAATTTGCAAGTCTCACATGATACATGTCGTTACTTTCAAAATGGATCCGTTCCTAAAGAGCACTTCTCGCCACTTTGAGAAGTCCATATAAAATATTTGGCATAACTTGTTCTTGCTTGGACTTTCGTCACAAATCAGCGACTTTTTCACTTGGTATTTTGGGCATATTATCTTTAGTATCACGGTTACAATGATCTAAACAAGACGGAAAATTACGATATTTTTTACTGTATATCTTACTCTAAAATATTAGCTAAAAAGCTCATAATAACATAAGAAATCGTTACTGTTGAACAATTATGTTTAAAGAATTCACTCAGTGTTATTGAAGATCCCGTTAAAGATATCTACAGTCTTTTAACGTATGCCCCATGATTCATATTTAGATGATGACATTTTTTAGATCTGTGGATGAGCTCTATTATTTTGCTGTTGTCAAAATTACGTGTAAATGATGGGAGAAGAAAGAAATACATAATACTATTTGAATTGATTTAAAAGTTGTGATTATAAGGAAAAAAATCAAACATTTTAAGACCTAAAATCTAAACTTTCACGTCAATTTAGAAAAAGTGCCAGATAACCATATAAACAGTATTATCTTTACTGATTTATTAGCATTAAATGTGATTTTATAATTCTTATCATGATTTTATTAAGATATTCGTACGGGTTCGTAATAGATTGAATGCACAAGTCCGATAATAGGTCAATAAAATTAATTTTTATCAAAAAAATATTTCAGAACTCTGTAATTTTCCACAGAAATATTCGCACAAGTGTTCACAGTTATCACACAGTAAAATCAGTAGTTACACTTCAAACTACTCAAAACGTTACATACAACGCAATGCAAAGCGCATCTAAAGAGAAAGCTAACTCTGATAACTCAGTTCATTCTGAACTAAACAACTCGCAACAATAGTAACTAAGCATCTGACGATCTCTCTACGGCCTTTTATAGTTTTCAACAGGTCGCGATATATTTCTAGTACTTTCTGCTTCTCGAGATTTCTAGAAAGCAATAAGAGAATGGAATTACGGTTACAGCTAACATAGTGGTCACTTACCTTTATTTAATTTCAGTACAAATTATCGAGATAACATTATGTTAAATGCAGGTGCCCCTGTATTCTTACTTTTCCGACAGAGTTTTCCTTAAAATTCGTCTCGCGCTGTACGGCACGGGGAAATAAAACATTTTTAATCATAATTCTATTACGATTAACTATTTAAATATAAAATTCGAACACTATTTTATAATAAAAAACTCGTAGTTAATTCATGAATTAATCACTTCCAGTAAGCCTTAGCAATAATGTAAACGTTAGATCAATATATATCCTTACTCTGTATGTCTTTTTTATTGCATTTATAGAGTAAGTTAAATTTTTAATTTAAAATACAAATTTATTTATTGGCAAATAATGCAACAGTATCGTGATTGCTGTATAAACGAGAGGTATATGTAATCGAAATCATTGCTTTTCAGTAGCCTGGCTGTATAATGCTACGAAGACTCATCTTAATCACCATGGCATACACTACCTACATTTGCTAGCATTAGAAATCTAGGAACATATATTGAATAAGAAAAACCTACAGTGCACGTTAACAATTTCTTTAATTATTAATTGTTTTGTTTTTTTTTTAAATTCTTGAAAGAAAGCAGCCAGACACTTTTGAGACTAACAATATTATTTAAAGTTTGAAATATTACATTAGGTACCAGATCCTGCATCAATACTTGTAACACTTGTTCTATCCGTATACTAGCAGTAGAAATAGGCTGTAAATTATTATAACTGCGAAGTGTGCATTACAGTTAAATGATTAAATATGACATCTTTATGCATCTTTTTTTCTTTTCAACATTTCTCTTATTGTGACCCGCAAGGGGATGATAATGCTGTAAACAGCGGCGGAGTGGCCGAAGAAATCGGCCCTGACAGAAGAAAATGTGCCGGCGTTATCATTGTCATCGGAAAATGTTATCATTGTCATCATCACCATCATCATAAAAAATAATTTTATAAACTAAAAATATACCTTTGTAGAGAAGTAACACTTTATTCATACATATATGCAAATAAACTACACCTCCTTTGATTTTTCGTTTATCCAAAAATCAAATCGATGTATTTTTCGTTTATCTCCGTCGATTCAATCGTTCGAGATTTTTGATCGGCGGGAAATTGTTCCGGCCAACCAGGCATCTGCCCGGTCTCCAGCCGGCCCTATCCGCCACTGGCTGTAACTCCACTTTCTTGATTCAAGTCAAACATCGAATTTTATAAAGTACCAGTACCTTCATTCCAGAGCCCCGTTATGAAGTTTTTTGCTTTGGCATACATTCAGTAACATTCCTGAACGTCCGGCATTCCTGAAGGTACTCTCATGCTCCTTTTATACATCGCATTGTTTATGATTATTTTATGGCGAAATAATAAATAATGATCTAAATACAGCATTTGAAACTGAGATTTAGCGTTTGTAACAAAATTTTAATTGCCACACTAGCTCTAGGAGTTTTAGACATTGATATTCTGAAAATATATGCAAGGAAGACTGAAATAATATAAGACTATATTGAGAAAGTTCTCACTGAACTTCTGAATAAAACTCCTTTTAGAACTAAATGAAAATGGAATACAGAAGTTGAAACACCCTGCCTTTCTATTCAAAAACTTATATCACTGGATATGAATGAAAGATATATCTTATATATTCATAAATAAATACAAAAAGAAACGTAATAAAACCTTTTATACTCGTCCTGCGCTAGCACTGAAGTAAAATAGACTTAAAAATTCTAAAGTAAATCGGAGTCAATATATAAATTTTAGTTAATGAATACTTTGTTATCTTAAAATCTAGAAGCCAACAAAAATTAGTACAAGATAATTAGACTGCCTTTATATTATACGTGTGATACTGAAAAATTGACTTTTGAACAAATTACAGTGAAAAGTAAAACTCTTCAAGGAAATAATAAAAAGTGTTTTTATAGATAATGGAATAACAATGATCTAATTTAGGTTTTGTATTTTAATATTTATAACTGGGAAGAATGTGTAATAAACCTCGATTTTCCTTCTTTCCATATATAAAGAATCATTGTTTAAATTCGCTGAGATTGCGATGATTGTATTTCTCATTGAAAACAAACCTCTATTTAGCTCTGAACATTTAATGAAGAAAACAAATTGCGCAATATATGAGTCCGATGACTTTGAGAGACTCATTAGAAGCTTCACTTAAAAAAATCTTGCGCAAGTTTGAAACTTTAGGATCACGAACAGTTTTTTAGGCTGGCTTTGAAAAAGGTGCGATGGTGAATGAGCACAGAGTAGCATTTAATGCTGTTTATTGAAAGTCATTTTAAAGACTTCTCTCATTGAGGTCATTTTTTTTAATCGGTTTATTAACTGAATGTTCAAAATTAGCCCTAGTGATAAACACAATAATTATTGTGTTTCAGAGGAGTTGCTATCAAAAAAGACAAAGAAAAATTCTTTCTGAAAGCAAATTTTAAATCAAAACCCTTCGTTTTCGAAAAGCAATTTAATATTTAATTACCTTTCCATGAATAAATTTTAACTGAAAACAGGGAACTCTACTGTGTATTAATTAATTTATTTATTATGCGAGCGATTTTCATGTTTTCCTTTATTTCCTTTTTAATTTATCGTATATTTCTACATTCCGATCCCTTAAATGCGTAAAGAGCAATAAATAATCGTAGGTAATAAGTGCATCTATAGCTGGTTGTTGAGCACCAGCAATGTAAGTGTGATTTTGTTTAACTCCATCCCAATTTTGATGCATAACATTTTCAACTGTTTAATGCCATGTCTCATAGTTTCTCCAGCCCTAAAGACTTTTAGAAATATGAATTTTAACTGCCAGTGCTCCGCAGTACCAGTAAATAACAGATCATAATTTTCCAAACTTTTCTGGCGTTATTTTTCACTCAGCGCCCTCCAATTTTAACAACGGCATATAAGATTCCCTATGAAAATGGTCTTTAAGAGCTGATTGAATATGAGTTGATGATGATGCAGTGTCTATGACAAAGTGCAATTATATAGCTTCGAAGCTGTCAAAGACAGCTTTTGCAACCTCGGTAGCTCTATCAGTATAAAGTAGGTCCACTGGGTCTTCAATGCCGATGTTAAACAGTCTGACCTGAATTGCTGGGCAGCTGAAGATGTGATGGTGAGACAGTGGGATGTCATCTGGGCAATGAGGGAAAATGTTGGTGCAACTACGCTGTCCGTCTGCAGAAATCCTCATCCCTTTTAAGTGATTTGTCCTAAGTCTGGTTATGATAGTCGATATGGCTCTGTCACAGTTCAATTCCGGGATGGAGTTTCCTTTAACTTGACCGATTAGTCTTTGGCTGGCAACTGCATTGGCATCAACGAGGGTTAGGCAGTTGGAATATGAGTTAAACCTTTTTAATGCTTGTAATACTAGTAGCAGTACTTCTACAGCAATGAACCGGACAAAAGGGACGCATATTCTTGCCATGGAACGTGCAGTGAAAGGACATGTTACATGCACATACTGGATATTACTGTATGTACAGACATACGGTCCTATTTTTAGAATTCTAGTCCGACATTTTGTAACTTGGATTTCCTTGGAAAAGGATAACCTACATGCACTTTAGACCAACTTGCAAGGACGGACCAATAAGCGCGACCTTCTATGATTCCTGTAAACACGCGTGTTTAAAAAATGCTGAGGCTACTACGTTTCCGGAGCATATTCTTCATGCCCACTTGCTTCTAAACATGACCATATTGCCCTCGGACCAGTAACGCCCCCCCCCTATATTATCTCTGCGATCCCTAGTGAGTAGCATCGCCCGAATTGGGAAACTGCGTATCAGCCTTCTGATCAGCACACTAAGAAAGACAAAATTTCTGAAAATTGCCATGAGAAAGAGGTATTTCCTTGATATTAATGCCAAAATCCCCGTGGTATTTTATACATGGATTTATGTATTTTTAATATATTGCCTTAACTTCCTGGATATGTTTCAAAATGTGCGTATATATACGTTCTTATAGGCATCATAAAAACTATTCTAGGCGGTATATATACGGCTAGGGTTAAAGTAACAAACGGCAATGTTTTACCCGATATTCGAATCCCAAAGCTTCGACGAGGAAGCTGCCTTCATTGATTACCATACAATCACGTACGATTTACATGCTATTGTTTTTTGTTGTTGTTACTAATCTGACTTGTCTGGTAATGGGCAGGACAAGTCCATGAGATTTATGTCAAATGCGTCTGTCGTTGCCAACAGCCTTGGTGACATATATGGGTGACAGCCCGACTTTAGATCAGTTCCACCCCCAGTTTTTATAGAGAGCATCCCGGGAGGGGATACGGATCAGAGGACTTTCTCCCCTCTTCCCCTACCCTCAATCTCTCGAGAGAACTATCGTTTCGCCACAAATTTAGAGTGCCCTATGCCGCACAGACACTATACATTTAAAACATCCAAGCCTTCTGCCGTACCGAAGGGCAATCGGTACAGCAGTCAGAGTCACTACCCACTATCCCAGTTGGGCAGCATTTACATGCATAAGCACGAACAGCTAAATTTTCAAGTGCACACTTATATTAGTAAATTTTTTCCAAAATATTGTCACTTATTCCTGGAATATTAATTCTTTCTATAGTTGCAGATGAGAAAATTTTCTCTGGAAATTTATGAAAAATTGTGGATATTGCATAACTGATATACCGTAATAGTAATCCAGAATGCTTAAAGATAACTTAATAATGATTAAGATAATGCGTAAAGATAAGTAAAGTACAACAGGTTTAAAAAAATTCTAATGACAGAAAGTAAGATTTAAGAAATAAGGTAGTATAACCAGTAATTTAATTTATAGGGAAATGATTACGTATGTTATTCATAATCTAAGGCTTATGAATGATCTACGACTTACGAGTAAATATCATAATGAAATATCATATCTAGATATAAATGATTACTTAACGAATCAAATCATAGATTAAATTTTCTTGTAAATACGATAATATTCCAGCCCAACAGACGATTTTAACGGTAATCAAGTGTTCAAATCCAATGTCTGAAAATGAAAACAACGTTTCCAGCCCAACAGACGATTTTAACGGTAATCAAGTGTTCAAATCCAATGTCTGAAAATGAAAACAACGTTTAAAAATATTAATAAATTCATGTAGCATAACCTAATTAATGAGAATATGATACTAGAAATAGTCTGACTACCAAACAGTAAACTTCTTCCGTGCAACTAAATAATCATGGGAAACATTCGATAAAGACACATTAAGCCATGTTTTTTACTTTAAAAAACAATGAACCAAATCTTTGCTTTGAAACACAATGAACCAAATCTTGTTTTAAGACACAGTCAGTCAGATTTCTGATTTGAAACACAATGAATCAATTCTTCACTAGGAGAAACAACGAACCAAATCTTTATTTCGAGACATTGTCTATCATATCTTTGTTTTGAGGCACAAGAAGCCAAATTTTTATTAGGAGAAATAGTGAACCAAATCTGTACTTTCATACACAATGAAGCATGTCTTTAATTTGAACTAAAACAATAATCCTTTAGGGACAAAGCCCCTTTGAACTAAAAATTTGAAAGAAGCATTTTTTGAAGAAAACGTTAAGACGTTTTAGTGCAAATATACAGGGTGATTCTAAATTGTTTTTACAAATTAAGAGGGGTGATAGTACTCATCCAGATGAGCAATTATTACCATAGAACATAGGGTCGCATTCCACTCTAAGGGGCAGAAAAGAGGAATATTAGAATTCTAACCTGAACTTACAACAGCGTTGGGAGAGCGAATAAACGAGACCAAAATTTGCGCAATCAGTTTAGTGAAAAACTCACAGAGAGTGCACGAAACGGATAAAACCAAAAACTTGGCCCAGACTTTGATGGCAAACACTCAAATGCACATCTTTGGTTCGCAAGGTCTCAACCTCGCAAACAATTGCAACAAGCTAATTATCTAATCAAGGGCTGAATATATTAACTAACTCGAACTTCCACTGTATGCCGAGATTGTATTTCCTCTGTCAGAATGCCGTACGCCATAGAAGAAGCTTCAAGTAGAATGTGCGCAGCAGAACAAGTCCAGGAGATCAGGAGAGAAGATGGCGAATAGGGAGGGGGGAACTGCTACCACAGTTTAACTGCTAAAAAAAAACTGCCAAATTTTCGGTTTTATCCATTTTGTACACTCTCAGTGAGTTTTTCACTAAACTAATTGCGCAACTTTTGGTCCCGTTCATTCGCTCTCCCAGCACTGTTGTAACTTCAGGTTGAAATTCTAATATTCCGCTTTTCTGCTTCTCAGAGTAGAATGCGACCCTATGTTCTATGGTAATTATTGCTTATCTGGATGAGTACTTTCACCCCTCTTAATTTGTAAAAAACAATTTAGAATCACCCTGTAACTTTATTCATATAGCAAAAGGTTTTGACAGCACAAATAGCACCTCTGTCGAACATGTTGAAAAATTATGCAAAATTAAGAATATAATCAATCAATATCTTTAGATCAAAATGCATGTCAAGATTTAGAAAATGGTACTGTAAATTTAAGCTAATGAAAGCATATTCATTCCATTTAATTTGTGCGTGCATATTCTGATAACCATGTTGAAATATAGAACATTTTATGGCATTATTGCCTTTACTGTTCAATATGAACAATTTTCTGCCATTGTTTCTTCATTTACGACATCACATACATTGCAGAAAATAAGTATATAGAAAGAATAATAATAAAAATATTAAATATCTGAAATAATATTTTATTTAAATTACACTGAAGGAAAGTTTACATATTTTTCATTTTATACGATTTTTGCATTTATATAAAATAGCCTCTGTGCTCGATTCGTTCCTATTCATATTGTTACGATATGCCCAGCCGCGATAAGATAGCTTCTCCGCAAAGCAGATTTAGTGCTGCCATACTTGGCGCTAAATCGCTCATTTGGCGACAAAGTTGGCGATATGCCACAGACGGATGGAGAACGTTCTGGTACGAATTCTTACCGGTTTGGCCCAGAGTGTTCGCGAAGGCAGACCGAAAGCTATATAAACCCTGCGTGTACGTCGAGTAAGAGAGTATCGTTAGTCTATCGAAATGATCGTCAGTCTAGTGTCAAGTTGGTCGTCGACTGTATCGCGAGTTGGTGCACCGAAAGTGTGCATGGTTGCGGCTATCGAGTGTATCGTCGAGTGCATCGCGAGTAGGGTCTCGAGAATACGTTCAGCTTCGACAGCGACTGACCGAGTCAGGAGCTGTACTCTAGTGCTTTGCCGTGAAGCTGTCTTCACCATAACAGCCTGATAGCCTAAAGGCTGTGTTGCTAATCGTTTCAGCGTGTTTTTTTTTTTTTTTTTTTTTAATTTTATTTAAAAACATACAGACTCTTAGGGAAGTAAGTTAACTAAAACATAAAAAGTTACATGCATAAATAAAACGAACAAAAGCAAAGAACAGCAATCTGGACTTCACGAAAACAAATAAGTTCACTAGCCAAGTCACTCCGAACATTTTCAAATCGTTCTGCAAGCATAATCTACGGCCATCAAATGTAGGGCATGAGAAAAATCAAATGTTCCACATCATGACGTACTCTTTTTGAACATTCACATAAATTGTTTGATCTTAGATTAAAACGAAACAGGTAACTTGCAAATTTACCGTGGCCAGATAAAAACTGAGAAACTTTTTTAAAATTTATAGAGAGGAAAGACTCGAAATGCAGTCTATGGTAAATAGAAGGAAAGAACTTTTTGGTGACCTCAGCATTACAAGATGAAATATATTCCTCATTCCACTTAGCTGAAAGCTTCTTATAATGAAAGGACTTCCAATAGCTCTTTGGAATACTAATGTTGATATCAATAGGTAAATTTAAGGCGTCTTTAGCTAAGAAATCAGCTCCTTCAGCGTGTTTGTCGGAGTTTTTCGACTACTGTAAACGTGTTTCTGGAGCTGTTCTGAGTAATACTGGCTAAATAAATTGTGTTTCGATACTTCATCAAGTGTCGTCGTTAATCACTCCAAATCCACGAACCCGTAAAATTTTTATGTCATGTGACAACGTCTCGCATGACTATGCAACTGTATTATTTGTTTCTTTTTAACAAGCATATCATTGACATCAACCGAATCGTGAAATCCAATTAGTTAAGTTTGCTATACATTAACGAATTCAAATTGAGAAACTCAATAATATTAATAATTAAACATTCCGTTTGTATGACGCATAGTTTCTGTTAAACGTCTCTTTATCCATGGCTCATTCATACACTTAATTTGGCACATCATAGATTTTAACGTAATTGACTCTTAATATGTTTATTTCTAGCTTGGACTCGGGTAAAATTTAGAAGTAATTAAAAATTGCTTCATCGAAGTAAGTTTTAAAATCCGAAATCAGGAGAAATAATTCAGAGTACAAATAATGACGACACTGTTATTATATATGATGAGGGTTTGAAAGGCTTAAACTCGCTTGTTACAAATGAAATGGCCACTGAATGACACCAGGCTTCCAATAGTTATGGAAGGAAGCTAGTGCTGGACTTGATGCAAAATTTTTATGTCATGTGACAACGTCTCGCATGACTATGCAACTGTATTATTTGTTTCTTTCAACAAGCATATCATTGACATCAAGCGAATCGTAAAATCCAATTAGTTAAGTTTGCTATACATTAACGAATTCAAATTGAGGAATTCCCCAATAGTTTCTGCAAAAATCATCAATAAAGCATTCGGTGAAAGAATAAATAATGAGAGACTCTGGTTTACACAATTCCACTCAGAAGTTTTCAAGCTGCAAAACAAACCATCTGGTTATCAATCTTGCCATAAGTGACAAAACCAGATGCACGATACACTGTACGAAAAATTGCTCAGACAATAAATATTCCTGTTTCAACTGTTTCAAGGCACTTACAAATATAGAACACGTATTTGGAAAAGTGCTTTTCTCTCTTCAGAAGAAATAGACATGAAAGTTTCCTGTAACTAACTGTGATTTAAGTCAAAAATGGATATTCTACAACAATCGTGCAATTTCTCGCAATGGCGAATGACGCTTCATGAAGGATTCTATCTTTGCATCCAAAGATATATTACGAGTATTTATTGTATGGTGGTTTTCTGTTGTTGTCCACTTTCATTCCTTTTACGAGGTGAAACGATACGTGCACCTCGAAATTGTAGACGTAGGCGGCAAATGTATGACAAATTGTGCCTTAAGATATCAGCAGCTGTGAATAGAGAGGAAGATCTGTTTTTTCACGATTAATGACCTGACCGCGCGCGGAAGCATTAGCTATAAAACAAATGAATAGTTTGGGAAACGATATCGTGTTTCATTATCCATTCTCTTCTGATCCATACTTTCCCTGACAGATTATTATTCTTTTCATGCATTTAAACTGTTACTTGTCCAAGGAATTCTTCGCCAACGACACAGATTATCAATTCATCGTTTTCTTCAATCGTCCTTTAAAACTGGCCATTTCATTTCTAACAATCTAATCGAAATTATCAGGCCAAACTACTGACGTCGAAATTAAGCGCATCTGAAAACAGATTTCCCGATGAACACTTAATACAGATGAAGAAGCGAGTGAAGAACTAATCTCACTTTCTTCTCAGGATGAAATAAACTGTTATATCCCATTATCAAGAGTTTTTTATTTGTCATAATAGTAGTCAGGAAAATATTCAAGAGTTAAATTAGATTATTATTTTGCTACAGTCTCAAATTTACATAAGAGATGTTTTTTCCTTATAAAGAATTACATCATAAACTGAAGTAAAGCTATGGTCATTCTGGTTTTTACATTATTTTTTTTTTTTTTTCAATTTGAATTTACACATTGTTAAAAATGAAAGAATTGAATGTTTTTAAAAGACGCATACTATTTTAAACAAACTTAAAGTAGGATGGTAAAACTATATTTGTCTAATAACAGTGGCATATCATTAGCATTAAAACTTACAATTAAAATTTACGTAGCATATATTTACTCTAAAAGTTTTCTTCTTTATACATCCTTTTACGTTTTTCTTCTGTATACATACTTTTTTGAACATCCTTTTTTTTTACAACTTTACTTTTTTGAACTTCCTTCTTTATGCTTTCTTTTTTTTACAATACTACGTTTTCCTTCTTTATACATCCTTTTTTGAAGGTTCCTTGAAAGACGTATAAACAGGGTATTTTCTATTTTCTTAACAATTTAAAACAATATTCTTATTTCAAAGCTATATTTTATATAAATGAAAAATTTTAATTTTTAAGGGTATGCCAGAACTCCAAATATTCAGATTAAATGGCACTACAAGCCATTCAAATCGTTAGGAAAATCCATATAGCTGCAATGACATTTTTCCATAAGAAAATAAGTGTACTAACTACAACCATAAGTGAAGAAATTGTATTTTTTATTTATCATGCTTCAACAAGGTTTATTCAAATTAACAAAAAATATATAAAATGCGAAACCCATACTAATTAAATTCAATAAATTAATTCAATACAAATTAAACAATAAAATTTTTTTGTTTGTCTAAACACAAAATGCAGTGTTATTGGAATTGAAATAAAACATTAGAACTTAATTTTATTTGCAAAAGTTTTAAAACAAAACTATGTATTTTGTTTTTATTTTTCATACACTAATATTAAATTAAATTTTTTTTATTTGTTCAAACAAAACGCATAATCAGTTTCTGTTAAACTAAAATTAAATTAAACATTATTTTCTAACTGGCATAAAATGCAGTTACTTTTCCGTAAATGCTTACATGTTATGTATTTGCCAAACACTATGGATTCCAACACTGTGTACAAAACATATATTTTCATCTAAATCACTTACTTTCAAATTTTGCTCACTCGGGGAACCCTTAATATTATAATTTCCCTTTTCAAAACCCTTAAAACTCTAAAATGTTTACAGCAACCTTGAAACAACAAGACGGAGGACACCCCTTACATCACCAGAAAAATAAATTTAAAAAAAGGCACTTAAAATAGTACAAGTACGTTATGCGAGAAAGGAAAAATATCATTATTTCATTGTAATTTTACTCATAAAAACAGATTTACTTTATATTATTTTACATAACTATAAGAAGATATAAAAAGTTTTACTTTACTAATTAATTTAGATAGTTTTGCGGTCAAAAATTCTTTCGAATTTTTATTTTGACTTGCGGAATTTCCAGAGGATTTGCTTGGAGCTCTTAAGGATTGCACTTAACATAGCTTAAAGACTACAGGTATAAATTAATTTTCAGGAAAAATATCTATTTCATTCACTTTTTATCTTATTTAAATCAATAGAACACTTACTTAACGTTTAAATAAACTGATAAGAAACCCAGTTTTCCTTGGCTTAGGTTTGGTTTGCTATATTATGACAAAGCACACTAGGGCTATCTGCCTAAGGGGAGGGGGCCTTCGTGAGGGAACTTCTAAGGAAAACGGGATAATACACTTACACATGGGGATAACCATGAAAACGCCTAAGCAGTCAAACCGTTCAGCGATTTTACCGATGGGTCGCTGGTCGGTTTGCTCCAATTCAAATAACCGAAATCTCGGATATTTGTCATCCGGGTTTCTACTGTGCATGAATTTATACATCTAGGCATACACTTTAGGAGACATTTAGTGGATAAAGTGCGAAAGGACATTTAATTGAAATAACACTATTCTCTAAAATCCTCAAGACACTCGTTCTTATTGGTCATCTACAGAATAAGTTACTCAAAAATATTTCTAATGCGTTTTGTTTGCCATCCATGCTTCACAAATCCACAGAATTATTTAAGAATTTTTAGAGATGGGGATAATCTCCACGGACCCAAATAAACCAGAAAGCTATTATTACTTAGCCCTAACTTAGTCGCAAAAGTGATTATAAATCTGCTTACATTAAGAAAAAAAATATGTTTGAAGAGTCACAGTTTTACGTATGTGACATTAATTGTCGTCGTCCTCTTGCTAACTTCTTACGGAATCGTGATACTTGATCGTTGTTGCTTCCGCTGAAAGCCGGAAGTTATCTACAAAAAAGCGTGGGTCAATCAATCCTTTTTATGCTTTCACGGGAAACTCCCTATTACATGTTTAGTTATATTAAGTAGGAATTTTTTTCCTGACAACTAAAACTGTATTTTGGTTACGAAAGCTTTCCTATTCTGCATATGATTATTATGCATGAGTGGTACATGTAGCTGATATATGCATTGCTTAGTTTAAATTTCTTCAGTCCTTCGTGCAGTGGTATATCGTGTATTCTCACAAAGGGTATGCTGTTTATATCAATTTTTTTAAAATTTTATTAATTAATAGAAGCTAACATTATACGCATTTGAAAATTGGCCTTTAAAAAAAGACTATTGGAGAATTGTTTTCTAGCCTTGTGAAACAAAACAAAAGTCAGAAGAAAATGTATAAGACCTTTTTATTCGAACACAAAAATTAACAATTACCCAACTTGGGTTTACACAAGCCAAGCACTTTTGACTTAACAGAAATACGTAACGTTTAACAAATTCGGATGTGGTAGATTAGCATAGCGGATCACAGAATAATTCAACGCGCAGGAAAGGCTGTGGTGTGTAAAAAAACACCGCAAACCAAATGGCCAGATGCACTCAACGCCACAGAAATCAAATCGCTAATAATCACGGCACAGCGCGGCCTGCAATAGACTGACACGTTCTAAGACTAACTTCCGGAACTCTTGCTTAAATAGCAGTTCTTTCTACCTCAGTCTGAATAATTGCTCGCTATCTCATTTACATAATGGCATGAAAAGCGTGAGTGAAAAGAAAGTGATAGGAAAGTACTAAAAATTAACTATTAGTTAAAAATAAAGAGATAACCTTACAAGGTATTAATTCATGCACAAGTTTTTTTTTCTTACGAACAGAAAAAATACAGATCCTTCCACTCAAATAACTTGCAGGTCTATTGTTAAGCTTATTTACAAATTTTCAAAAAAATCAGAAGGAAACTTTTCTGCATCAAAAGCTTGTAAATTAAACCCATTCCAAGAATCAGGCTTTCTGTATATTTGTTTGAACATATTACTATTTCACTAAACAGTTCAGCGATTTCATTTCAGTATACATTCTGTTTCGGAAAAATTCCTTTCTTCCTAGTGGTTAACTGGTCGTTTGATAGAAAAAAAACTGAAAAATTCCTACTTCTCTTGTACAGCATTCATATGAAATTTCGAACTACAGTTTATAAAATCTTTCTAAACAATAACACTTCTTCGTGCTAAAGTATGTTTACTTTTGTTTCGCATTTAAATTTATCAAGTATTATATATACAATTTATCTTTTCGCAAAACCAGCACACTGATCAAGTCCTCTAAATGACACCCCATGTTGAGAAGATAATATATTTAATTTATAAATCAGCTTAAAATGTTATTGCTTTTTTTACCGCATTTTTATTGTTTTACAAATATTTCCATTTGCTTATTTAAGTGAAGATCTTTTCTCGATGGTTCGTAACGTTCTCAACGTGTTCTAACCACGGCTTAATCTCTAAAATTAGAAATGCTGATGAACTTAATTTACTTTATTTGATTAAGGCAAAGCACTTGAGGCTATCTGAAAAAAGGGCAGGGATGCCTTCATGGAAGGACTTTTGAAGAGAAACAGGATCGTATATACGTTACACAAGGGCAAAACACGAAAACGCCCAAGCAGCCAGCCCGTTCACGGGATTCGCATCTCACACCGAACTACCAGTGTTCAGCGACTTTACCGCTCGTCGCTGGTGGGATTGCTGATGAATTTGGATATTATTTAGATAATAGAAAAGTACTCGTGAGCTACCGGTCTAAAGGGAGGGATACTATCGTGGAAGAATTATTACGCAAATTCTCGTATTTATGTTAAATATGAGGAAAACCACGAGAACTCCCATACAGCCAGCCCGTTCGCCAAGATTTGAGCCCGGGTCCAGCTACTAGTGTTCAGTGCTTTTCTTCGCTTGCCTTTGGTGGGCTAAATGATCCAGCTGTACGGAAAGCCGTCAGGGATAAAAAATAAATGTATAAAATAGCATTAGACAAAACAATAAATAATGAACAATTAATAAATCAAATAAAATATGAAAGCATAAAAATGTTAATCAATTAAAACAACTAATGATAAATAAATACTAAATTAAAATATCATAAGAATTAAATTAAAATAAGGAAATTAATAATACATTTAAAAAAGGTCATAAAAATTAAACGAAATCATAAAAGTTCAGTAAATTAGCAAAAATAAATCACAAAGTCAAATAATCAGTAATATTCTTCATATTCAGATCAAATTACATCCTTATTTGGCTTCTAATCCGTTTGCCATTTTAACCTAAGTCATTTTAACTAGATGGATACAGCCCCTAAAATACCTAATAGGACCGTATTTTTGACATGGCGGATTATTTTCTCAGCTGCTCTAATTTCCCCATTCTGTTTTTACCAGAGAAAATGAAGCATTCAGGTATTATCTAGCGTTTAAAGTCAAATTCATAAGCAGTTAAATAAAACTGTATAAATGATATAATTTTCTGTTCCTATTGCAGTTCATTTGCATAACAAAAGTACTGCAGCTCATCTCACTTGGAACCTTCGATGCGCTCTGGCTGGAATTAGGATTTCATTGAAAAGATGAGATGCATTGGATTGAGGATACGGCTGAATAAAACACTGCTTACAGCGAAATTTTTCATGCCTCAAAATAAATACCAATAATGAATGTCCAGAAACTGCCGAATTAGTTTTATTCCACACGTTTATTCTTTCGATATCAAAAAACTGAGCACATCAAAAGAAAAACTTTCAACATCATAACTTAACAATATGAGTTTGCTAAGTTTCTTCCACTACTTATTCTGAAACAATGTATACGTAACGTAACGTAACTACGTATTCTGTAAAGTTTTGATTTTTATAGTTACTGATTAATATTTGCTTATTTTGATATTTATACTTTATATACCTCCTTTCAAATCTAATTTTTTAAAGAAATTTGCTTTTTCAGAAAAAAATAAACATCTGTTGAAAACGTTCTTTAAAAGCACATGTATTTAATTTTTAGCAGTGCTTTAAATTTTTAGATAAGATATTTTATTTAATTTTAGAATTTAATACGTTATCATATGGAACTTTAAAATAAACTTATAAGCGATAAGCAACGGAGGACGTGGGCACTGTCCCTTTACCAAAAGGTTAATCGGTATAGCACCACGTCCACCTATATCTAGAGCTTAAAGAGGAATCACAAGACGCCACGCGCCGAGCGCCCAAACCCAGAGCCAAATTCAACCCGGGGGCAGTCCAACAGACCAAATGCCCACGAAAGACAGTCCCAACAACCGCCCAGGCCCCACATTTATTAAATAAAATAACAAATGCATGCAGGGCCAAAAAGGGCGAGTTTGGACAATAAGCAAAAATTTTACAAAGGTGTAATACACACAAATATAGAATATACATAAGCTAAAGTACAGTCTGATGTTGGGCAGCCCAATAATATACAATGAATAAAATATAGACAGTAGAATTAGACTTAATGACAATATAACATAAAAATAGAGAACATAGTGAAATAATGAATGTAAATGATTACAGCAATACATAGAGGATATACCAAAAGAAATAAAAATAAAAGAATACAATGTAACAGAATGCAATAGCGGTACAATACACTTCATCACGTGGTATTGTGGGAAAAACATGCAATAAGGCTAATTATACGATTATGAGGAATAAAAATAACATATTTAGCCTGCACAAAAGTTAACGAATATAAGATACTATACAATACTATACAATATTACAATACAATACAATACAAAAAAAAAATTAACATATTTAACCTGTACTAAAAGCCAACTGATATAAGATACTATACAATACTATACAATACCACAATACAATACGATACAGTAGATACAATATCACAATATAATACGATACAGTAGATGCTATACAATACTATACAATGAAAATACAAAATACATTCAGTGTTGGTGACACAAAAATACATTTAAAATTGTCATGACACTAGTGATGAAAATACAAAATACATTCAGTCTTGGTGACACAAAAATACATTTAAAATTGTCATGATACCAGTGATCCTAATGCAGCAAATAAATTGATGCAGTTACCTGCATAAAAGATAACTTATATAAGATACCATACAATACTATACAATACTACAATACAATACAATACAAAAGCTAATTAAACGATTATAATGAATAAAAATTAACATATTTAACCTGTATAAAGCCAACTGATATAAGATACTATACAATACAAAACAATACCATAATACGATACGATACAGTAGATACTATACAATACTATACAATAGAAATATAAAATACACTCAGGGTTGGTAACACAAATATACATTTAAAATTGTCATGACACTTGTGATCCTTATGCAGCAAATAAATTGATGCAGACAGTTAAATGTGTTACTATACATTTGTAAAGGATGAAATATAGACTTAAGTATGCCACAAATTATGAACATATATTATACCGTGAAAAACACAAAATACATTCAATGTTGGTATAAATACAATGGATATATTTAAAACAATCGATAATGGTTGGATATATTATACAATGAAAATCTCTAGCGACCCCAATACATTCAGTGTTATTATTACACAGAGAATTAAATGTATGATATTACATGGGCAATTGATGAAAAGAAGACAGTAACAGTATAATGTATAGCCAAATATGCAAGTATATGGTATACCGATGTTTAACAGCAACTGGCAAACAATGTACCATTAATACGCCCAACTAGATATGCCAAGATATTATATACTATTATACAGTGAAAAACGCAAAATACGTTCAATGTAGATATTATCATAGTGCATTATGAGGGAATACAGACAGTTATATGTTTGATAATACATGGGCAAAAGATAAAAATAAAGACAATAACATTATTATTCATAGGTAAATATGCAGATTTAATATATTCAGATATTTAACAGCACCTGGTAAAAAATGTACCATAAGTACATTGATAGCTGCTATGGACAACAAAGAGACTATTAGGACAATACATATGCAACAGATAAATATGCAAATTCAATATATACAGATATTTAACAGCACTTGATAATAAATGTGCATATGCAAAAGATAACATTATTATTCATCGGTAAATAGGCAAATGCAAGATATACAGATACTAAACAGCACCTGGTATTAAATGTACCATAGGTTCAAGGACAGCTGTTATAGACAATATTACCTGGTTGCACTTAGAAAAAGATGCTGAGAGAGAATATACAAATATTTGACTGCTGCTATACACAGCGACTTATAACAGATGGATTACAATAAATTACAATGGTTACAAAGACTTCAGAGGATAAAAGTAGATGGGTTATAATATATACAAGCAGTTGAAGAAGTTGAATCATATGTCGATATTATAAGGCACAAAGATCAAGTCCCAGATTCATCAGTTTGTCAATTAAACGGACTATCTTTTTGACTTGATGCCGTTGCTTAATCAAAAAACGACTAAAGGCAGTCCTATCCGTTGGTGGAAAAGGAATATGGAATTCAGTAGTAAGTGGACAATTGATTAGATAGTGTTCTGGATTGCCCAGTTGTCCACAACTACAGAGTGCTGAGGAAGAGAGTCCATGTCTCTCGAAATATAAGGGAAAAGGCCCATGGCCCGTAATGTAGAAGATCAGCTGTGGTGGCATGATTAATCGGTCTAAATCTACTTTACGGACATGGGCAAATGCTCGGCGACCAGTTTCCTCCGAACTCCATGCATTTTGCCACAAGGAGATGGCTGTGAGAAGTAAGTGACGCTTTAGATTATATACTGGGCGTGAAACCGTCAAGGTCTGTGTTATCTCGTGATTCTGTGCTGCTTCTTTAGCAAGCCTATCGACAGTTTCATTATCGTAGTTCCCCACATGAGCTTTTGTCCATTCTAAACAAATGTGTAGATTTTTATGTCGAGACAAGCTAGTTTGAATAAGCCAATGGAAACTCGCCTTTGTCTTAGCTAAGAAATAATAATAAATTCATTCATAACGCATGCAGCTAAGGCTCACCAGCGGCCGAGGGGTAACGTCCCTAAACACTGGTAGTTCGGTCCTAGGTTCGAATCCCGCGAATGGGCTGGCTGCATGGGCATTTTCGTGGTTTTCGCCATGTGTAACGTGTTAATACGAGCCATTTCCCTTAAAAGGTCTTCCACAAAGGCATCTCTCCCTTCCGTGTAGTGCCTTAAAATATTTCTTTAACCGATACTGTAACTGGAAAAGCAAGCCCGATTTTGGGGCAGAAAGATGACACGGTAGTGCACATTTCGTTCTGTTTTAAACTTTAAAAATAAAATGCATAATTCATTGAAAAGCCGTACATTAAAAATAATTAATTTGGATTTCAGTTTAAAAATAATAGCTCCAAGGTGACGACTTTGTGTTCCAAATTATTCACATTTAAAATAAAATAAGATTAAAAAACTTTCCGGTGATATTTAACTACAACCAACATATTAACAGATACTAACTCAGTTAGCATATTTTCTAACGTGTCTTCATTAGATTTAAGATCTGGAATTTAAAAATAGTTTGAATATTACATATGATTTTGACTCAGTCTATTAAACTCACGAGTTCGCTATATTGCAGCACTTTCATGCAAAACTGTAAAGGAAACCACTTTTCAAAAATAATTATTAAGATGTAAATATGTCTGAATAAATTTCAATAATCCCTCTTCGTATCTCCAATAAAACTAATGTAAATTTTTGGCCGATTCGCTTAACATTAACGTTAAACCGTCGGGTTTCCTGCTACATCCCTTCAAGCTAGCCTTCATCCCTTACGGTTTTCAACCCACTACCCTAACCTTGCCTTAATTATGCCATCCAACTTCCTTCTTATCTTCTACCCTCCTCTTTCAAGTCGGTTTAAGTCTACATCGCGGCCTCTTTTCGGAGAAGTGTTGTTTTTGGATGTTCCCATGGATAAAAAAATCTTTTTTTAAGTCTTTCTTTTCTTAGATACACATCATAAAATGATTTTGCAGTTTAATAAAAATTTGATTTTAACTTTAAGGTAATAATTAAGACACAATAACACGACGAACAAATACTAATTCAGAAGTCAAACAACAAAAATAAAATCAGCGTTATATTTTCAAATTTTCACAGGACTAGTTTCGATGGTTTTACCGAACCGCCATCCTCAGCTCATAATTCATTTGCGCTTTTGGAGCTGAGGATGGTGGTTCGGTAAAACAATCGAAACTAGTCCTGTGAAAATTTGAAAATATAACGCTGCTTTTTGTTGTTTGACTTCTGAATTAGTTTACGGTAATAGTTAAGATAATCTTTTTTTTACATAATATATTTCAAACGGTAGTTACGCAATTTATTTCCTTAAATTTGATCCCAGACATGAATATTCAATTACAAAGCTTCTCAAAATAAAGAAAATAATTTTATTAAATCATATTCTGTACTCATAATGGTAGGATTCTAGAAATATAAAATCTAACATTTTTTAAGACTGCTGTAGATTAAAAATCACAGGAATAAATATTCGTTGTCTACATAATTTATCATTATTTTCAAATTAAATGTATATATATTTTATCTAATATTATTATTTTTATATTAGATGGCAAAAACTTTCAAATCTTTAACATCAAAATTCAAGGAAAAATTTAAAATATAATTTACTGACTTCAAATTTCTCGGTTCCTATTCTTAAACTACGTTCGATGTTTCTAAAGTTTTAGAAATTTTGGTATAATTTTTTCTGATTTTCAACATAATCTCCACTTAATTGAATACACTCATGCTAACGAAAAGCAAACCATCCTCAAAGATCTTGTATACCTCTTTCTAAGTAAAAACAGAGCGACAGTAAGTACCTGTCGCTCTCGTTATGGCATGAATAAATCTCAAATAGAAAACCCTGAAAAGGTGTTTTTTTAAATATGGGAACAGAATATTCCTCGCCCACTTGAACAGATTCTAAAGATTTTACATCTTCTTTTTACACAAAGAAAAGGATTGCCCCTCTCATCCTCCGTAGATGCAAAAAAAGTGCTACAAAAGTACGAATGTGTCAGTCAAACAACTGAATCCGACTAAACAATATTACACGGAATAGTTGCATCAACATGTCAAGACGTGTCTCTGGCCGGTAACGTTGCCTACAATTTCTAGGAATTAAACTAGAGCTCAGTTTCTAGAACGTTCGAAACATCCTATGTACTTTGTCCAGAATTTTCATCATAATTGAGAAGAAGTTACAGATTTGTTAGTCCTACTAGTTCGATCTAGGGCAAAACAGCATTTGGTATTAGCTTTATAACTGCTTAACGAGATTATAATTTATAGCCATTTCGCAAACGTAACGCGTAAAAATATATGGAAAGTGTTAGATTAAATTATAAAAGCACAAAAAATGTTTTGCTTGAAATATAACCTTTTTTAAAACAAGTACTTTTCTGTTGTGTTATTAATTTAATCATTTATCATTTCTATAAACTTAAATTGAAATTCTTAGCAATTCTTTTTGTAATACAAGAAAAACTGCTAAATTTTTGGAAGATAGCATATTACATAAACGACATAACATAGAGGTAAACAAAAAATTGGGTTTTATCTACAGGTACTACGTATGCGCATAACGAAAACTTTAATTAATTACTTCATTAAGCTCATTTTATACAGTTTCATTATATAAAGTTACAGAAATTACAGATTATACCAATATATGCTATAAATTTTTAAATTTACAATAGCCAATTATTTATATGTTTATTTATATAATTATCTAAATATCCTATTCACATTGCCAACATTATTGACAATATTCTTGATAGCGCTGCAATTTTACGTATTAAAGTCCTTCAAAGGAGTTAAATTTTGAGAAACCAAGGGAAGACACAACTAAGAAGAAACAACCAAGGATAATTGTTTTTCATCTTGCATTGAGTAAACTTGCGTATAAATAGGATGAATTTAATTACGTTTAATTATATTCAATGTACTAACTAATATCTTATTACTTTTAATATGCTTTCTATCTTAATCTGTACTCCCACATCATAAATTCTTAATTTTCCGGACCTTAGCATTGTTCTACTATAATAGCCTGTAAATATATAAATATTCAATAGGATATATAGATGCTTTCAATTCTTTTCCTATCTCATATCTGTTTTAATGCTATAGTTTTATAATAAAGATATAAAATACAGTAAAGCTTCAGCAATCTCGACTGCTATTTTGTTTAAGTAAAACTGCACTTATAGTTAATTTATTTGCATATTTTTATTACGAGTCTTACTATCATTTAATTTAATCATTAAAAACATAAATTTATTATACAATGTAAGATAAAAAATTTAATAACATACATTATTTTATTAATTTTACTGCTTTATATTAATGAAAAATAACATCTTATTTTCTTCTTTTGAATAAAAACCAATTATACATTTTGTTTTATGAAAATGGAAACTGATTTTTTCCGATTTTTTGTAGAATAAAAAGAAATTAAGATTATGATTATAGTTAGAAAACGTAGGCAAATAAAACTGATTTCTGTTCCATTTGATTTGAAATGAGATTGTGTTGGATATAGTATGTTTAAACCAGAAATCGGATATTCAAATCCTCGAATGCCATGAATCTTAAGAAATAGGATTCGAGATTCGAAAATTGAATCTTCATGCTTTCTTCATCATTCGAATCGTTGAAATCCTAACTTAAAAACGCCTTAAATAATTTAATTCAAAATTTTTGAAATATTAGTTATATTGACACATTCATAAAAAAGATATTCATAAAAAAAAAAGAAGAAAAAGAAAACGATTGTTACAACTGCAGTTCACCAAGATCAACTATATCACCTCCTAGCGGTCCTAAGTGCTACACTCAACTTCTAGACAATTATGTCTAATTATAATAGCACTAATTATAATTAGTATTTACCTTATTTCACCCCCTTTGTATTTGCTTCGATTTAAAAGGATTAAAGAAAAGTATAAAAAATTTAAACGATTGCTTTAATTAAAAACTTCTAATATTAAACAAATGTCCTCTTCCCCATTAAATTGTTATTCTTAGGCGAAGGATTCCAGTGATTCAAGATTCAAAAGATTCGAGACATAGAAAATGTAGGATTCGTTTTATCTCTAATTTAAGAAAGTATAAAATAATTTCGTTATTTAATTTTGTCCGGAAAATGTGATTTGTATTTTGTTTTAGAGGAATAAAAATACCGTAACTGAATAATTTTTTTTGAAATAAATTACGTTATATGAGTTAAATTCCTTTAAATATGTATCTTTAGCCTACAAAAGAGAAAAAAATTAATCAGATCTTTTTCGAATATCCAGAAATTTTATATTTTAATAATAAACAATTAGATCAAATTTATAGGCTTTAAAAACTGCCTTCGACAATTTCTACGCTGTCTTTTTATCATTATACTATGACACAGGACTTCTGATATATTCCAAGAAGTAAATATAACATCATGAAGAAAAGGGCCAAATGCAGCACTGCCCCCTCTAGAATCTAGTAAAAAGCATATGTTTAAATTGATCATGTTATAGTACATGTATTTTTCTATTGATATAATGCTGCTTTTTATAATCTATACTTTAGCCATCGCCCACAAGCGAACGAGCGATAAAGCCGCTGAACGCTGGTAGGTCGGTCTGCGAACGGTCTTGCTGGCATATGGGTGTTTTTGTGGTTTTCCCCATGTGTAATATGTATTCGAGCCAGTTTCCCTTCGAAAGCCTTCCATGAAGGCATCCCTACCCTTAGGCAGATAGCCCTCGAGTGCTTTGCCATAAACAAGTAAACCAAAGCATTTTAATGATCCAAATTAAATGCTTAAATAAAAAATTTATATAATTATTTGTCATCAATCTTTGTCACCTCCCTCCCGGAAAATTTTCTGCA
The DNA here is from genome assembly GCF_044657685.1 of Stegodyphus dumicola. Lineage (NCBI taxonomy): Eukaryota > Metazoa > Arthropoda > Arachnida > Araneae > Eresidae > Stegodyphus > Stegodyphus dumicola. The sequence goes on from NC_140768.1 coordinate 184,374,796, forward strand.
GATTCCTATGGATGTATAACAGTATGTGTGAGTGATTATGTAGTGGACATAAACAGCATGTTTTTTTTACTCTTATACTTGTATATAGTTACAAAGAAATTGAAGGAAATTAAAATAACACGACTCTAGTGTTCCGAATTATATGTCGCAGTCTTAAGAAATACAAGTTAGCGCATGTTTTAATATTTGTTTTCACATACGAAATACGAAATTGATTTTTCTTATAAATAAAATCTGGTGCATTAATAGATATAAATAGTAAACTAAAAATACAAGCAAACAATACAAGCATTCATTGATAAAACAGACACATATCCAGACAAACTTACAATCGGAACCATTTATTATAAAATAATTACTTCATTTTTCCTTAAATTTGGACTTTAATTTTGATGGGAAAGGTGAAACTTAAAAACATTCAGAAATATTTTTATAGTACTGCTCAAAGGGAAGCAAAAACTATATATTTAATGATTTTTAAGCCTGATTTACACTTGAAATTGTTACGCTGCAGGAAAATTTACAATCAGAAATATAAAATCACCATTCAATATATGGATATAAATTAATCATCTATTCATTTGCAGCATTACCATCTAATTATACAGAAAATACAGTTTTTGCTAGCAAAAATATAAACTGCGTTTTCTCAGTTTGCAGTTTTTCAATAAATCCTTTTACTTAAAGTTCTAAAACTTATGGAGATATGAACTAACTTATTTAATATTTTTGCTCTTTGTTGAAATTTATATCCTTAATAGGAACGAGGTTGGGTTTGCAAAATAGTAAAAAGAAAAATTATTGGAAGTGAAGAAGTGATTAATGTGATATTTTTTCCAAAGTTTTTACATAAAAATGTGCTTTTTATTTTTTCTCAAAAACTAATTCATTAATTGCAAAATCGACCCATAAAGTTATTCAGAACACTCTTATAAATACAATAAAAAATTGGGGCAAAAATATTGAAAATTGTAGGAGAAGAAAGGCATTCTGATTGTTTAATATTTCTTCAAAAAAATTTAATTTAAAAAAAAATATTACTGGAAAAATAATTTTTTTAGCTTAAAATCAGTTTCTGTATAAACACCACTTAATAATATTCATTAAAAGTAGATGAAAATTCTTAAATAAAAAAATCATATAAAAGTTATCGAGTTTATATATTAGTCAATAATAATTAGGAATATGTGACTTTCTCATAGAAACACATTTTTTTTTTTTACTTTAAAATAAATGAGTTATTATGAAAACTAAAAAAAATTACATTTTTCAATAAATAAACTAATTTTTTACAGAAATAATACCGTATTATTCTTAAACTTCACTATCAGGCATTTCACACTGTCTTGCAACATGCCGCATGAATGGCTTTAGCTAAATTTCATTAAAATTAATTTATTATAAAAAATTGCAGACTTCATTTCTTTGAAATTAGAGAAATGAACTATTTTAAAATGATGATAAAATGTAAATGGAAAATAAATACACTCTCTACCCATTCTAGCAAATTACTGAAATTGTATGGATCTAAAAATTACCAAGCTAATTCAGACAGTCAGGGGCAGCAAACCCCCGTGCCTCTCTTCTGCGTAGGGGAAGAGGAGGGAACATTCCTTTCCAGATCATATCCGAAAGGGAAAACTAAAAAAAAGTAGTCCACTCACCAGGATAGCTGCAGGACGGGCATCCTTCTTCGCCACTCAGGACGTGCCATCCCGCTGCTTATTACCACATAGAAGATCTTGAACTATTGCTGAGATTTACCTTGCCATAGTTCATGCACTCTATTCTCACACAATATGCAAAATCTCGCGCTAACTCGCGGGAGTACTTCAGCTTTACCCGGAAATGGAATGGAAGGACCGCGCACGGCACGTCTGTGAGACCGCGTTACTCACTTGTATCCTTGGGCGGAACTTCACTTCTCCCAGCCATGGGGAGGGATTGAGTTTCGCTCTCTGCGATGAATGGGCGATTTTTGGCGACGTTTTTCGTTTTTTTTATCTTCCTCTTTTTTTCGTCTTTCGGGGGGTTCATTATCAATTTTTTATGCTGTTGTTGTTATTGCGACCAGATTGTTTCGAGGAATATCGTTCATGTGTAAGTCTACCAGCGAAAGTTTTTTTTTTTTTTTTTTTTCGCAAATGATAAAAATACTGTGTTACCTCGGTATACGCCCGCCTTAAAATACGTCCAACTTGGTATACGTCCTGTTCGGACGCGAAATTTGTTTGACGTACAACATTTGTCCAGAATATGGTTCGAGTTCGATGAGTCAGAACTACATGGCAAAGCTCTTTTTTTACCTTTGACACATAATGCTACAAATGTCCATGAAGCCGAATATCCATGAGCGTTAGTACGCTTGTTGCTATTATTCAGTATTCAATTCTGAATTTTCAAATAATTTTGTGTCTTTCAAGTAAATGTTTTGTAAATTCATTAACAATGAGTTTTAGGAAAGTTAATGGGTAGAGTCATGCAGCGAAGAAAATTGTTAGGATCACCATGGAGGGAGAAAAAGAGATAGTTGAAAAAATTTAAGATGGTATGGTAGCTATTATAAACTGCATGTCAAACAGGATGGCGTCTACGACTGTGAAAAACAAAGACTCTATTAAATCGACTGTTGAGAAGATGGTGAAATCGATTGCCAAACAAAGAACAGAGACTCGGCAGATATTATAATTAACGAAAGTTAAATTATTGGTGTACTCCAACTGCGCTAATGAAAATCGCTCCCGGGCCGTGCTATAGTCCAACTGCGCCAATCAGAATTTCTTCCCCCTGCTGCCTACAAGGTTACAATTTAACTTTTCGAAGCCAATTGTTGCCAAGAGGAAACAGCAGACTAATTACTTGAATAACAGTAATAAATGCGAGAGCTAACAAAGAAAATAAAAGGTATTGGTAAACATACATATTAGCATTACAAACATCTTTTATTTATTATAATAATATCATAAATGAAATAATTATAAAGCATACCACCCTAAAGCATACCATTTTCAATAAATTACATCAATAATAGTCAAGATGTCTGAACTAGACTGGAAAATTTAATAGGGTTCACTAGCGTGCAAAAAATTATTCCATATCAAAGTGTGTTAAAGTGTGCTAAAATATTTTTTGTTAATTAAAGTAATCATGTAAATGTTTGCAGAAATTAAATTTAGTTAAATTAAAAAAAAGCTTAGCATGAAATCTATTATAACAACATTATTATGCATTTGGAACACTGACGTATAAATTGTAAATAAATTTAAATTATTATGCTAAGAAGTTTTTTCTAAAATTTATCTAGAAGAAAGGAATTATATAAACAATACTGCAAATTAATATAATCAATCAGGCCTCTCAATAAATAAAAGTTTATTTTTTAACCAAAAATTAAAAATTGGGATGCAAAAGTTTGAGTAGTATACTTAGAAATATCTGAACATATAATTAATTAGAAATGTATAATTAAATTAATAACAAACTAATTAACAGTAACATTAAGCTTAATTTCATTCAATCTAAAACAAGCAATCGATCAGGAGCTCCGCATAACTGAAGTTTTATTGCTATTTTACGTAGATTTGCGTATAAAATAAATATTTGCACTTATGAAACAAGTGAATAATGTACTGATAGTCAACAGGAATTAAAATACATTGCTTAAAAATATAACTATTTAATTATATGTTTAGAAGAAGGTATGCAAAGTTGCCATGGCTAGAGAAATTGAATGATTATAGAAAACTTATAAAGTTAAGCGCTACAGTGTGAAAAGAAAATTCTGGAATAAACATGTTAAGAAAATTAGATGGAGAAATAATCCTTAATTTATTGATATCCAAATAAACTCTATGCTTTTGGAAAAAGTTGCATATAATTTGCACCGAGGAATCAATCACCGAAAACGAGTTAATTTCTTGAGACCTTCTGAAATTAGTCTGAACAATATATTAAAGAAAATAGAAGATACAGCACAGATAAGAACAAAAGTGGGCTGAATTAGAGATTTATATATTTGGTAAATCAGTTAAACTTATCTGTATGCCATTATGAAATATTAGGAATGTAGCATAAAAGTATCAGTGAAGAAGGCAATGGCAATCTAAATCATTGTAATCTAAATGCATAACATTATCAGTATCTGCTATTAACTTCAATACTGCTGAAAAAATTATAAATGAATTATATTATAAATCACATGAACTCGTTGTATTATAAATTACAACAGTAAGAAATATTATTAGCGTAATTTAGCGACCATCTTTTTTAATAAATAATTTCAAATAATTAATTTTACAAATAATTCAGCCTGAAACTAGGTTGGAAAATGAGCTGCGGGCTGAAGATTAAACTTTACCAAGGTGTTAGAAACATGTTCTGTTAACTAGAGTTAAGATGCAAGAATTTCTAAAAATTATCATTTAAATATAAATTGGCATAAATGCAATACAAAATATATAAATTCTACATACATGAAAACTTGAATACGGCACAATAAGATGTAAAGAATGGATTAAAAGGGAACAGAAAATCCCAAGATATGAATATAAGGAAGTTCGATATTTTTTGTTAATTATGAAAATTCTGCAGACGCTAATAATTATGAATTTATTAATTAAATGTGCATTAGAAATTAAATGTATGCCATCAGGTAGGGTAACTGGAAAACAGAATAAATATTTAAACGTTTCTAGTATTAAAATATGGAATTTGTAACAAAGTTAAATAACCTTAAGATAATTTCAATGACTAAAAATGGAAAGCTTAATACGGCAATATTTTGCAATAATATTAATGTGAATTTAGAACCACTTAAGAAATACAATTTTTACATTTAATAAAGAGAATTGTTTAAATTAAATTAGAACTGTTTACCTAAGATGGTAAATTTGAAAGTTAAAACCAATCATCTGCTATCTAAGAAGATTTGTTAATACTTATCTAGACAAGAAACTTATTTAAAGTGCGCTACAAATCCAATATTTGATAGGTCCATTATGTATCAGTTTTGTGTATATCATTAATCTATCAATTTTATTATTCAAAATTAATATATATATATATATATCAGCGACTAAAATCTACGACTTGGAAAGTTTTTAATTCTTACAGAGAATAAAAAAGATCTGGCTTATTATTTTTTTAAGCATAATAAAAATTTTAAAATGAGTGTAAAGGAAATTAATTTTTACTTTAGCACAAGCTAGACTTTAAATTAATATTTGTTTTGTATGCACAGTTTTTACAATATTGATAAACGAAAATAGAGGCTTGTAGTCTCAATAAAATGTCCCATTAATGGCGATAAATGACTTTTTGTAACACTCAATCTTCTTGGCAAAGAAAGAGGGGACAGGAAACGTCGCGCAGTTCGTGGATTAGATAAAAGGGGGGAAGGGGATCTTCGATCAAATTTTGCGCAATTCGTACCCTACCTAAATTATATATGATAATTATTTGTGGTCTTTATTTACTACTTAAATAACATAATCATAATATACACTTTGATAATTAAAGTCTCTTTTAGTTCAAAGGGGCTTTGTCCTTGAAGGACTATTGTTTTCGTTTTGCGATTTTACGTTGAATCACTATAAATATCCGTTTCACTTTTCAAACTGTTGCCACCAAATGTTAGAGTCCTGCATTATATTTGAAGAAATGAAATAATTCAAAATCTGCATAAATGCATGCCTATTTCTCGCATTGGGATAAAGCAAGGGTACATAGTGCCATCGAATTTTGAATGACGTAATCCTCCTACGAATATGGGCATGTGGAAGACCAAATTTGGAATTTGCTTTATTATCGATTTCATATTTTGTAAAACATTAACGAATTTTTTAGTAACAAACTCACCGATTTAAAAACGAGCGATGGTAACACTCTGCGGAGGGGGGGGGGAAACCTTTTTATCTCCAGCGCGCGGAACTGTGTATCGGGAATTCTAAAGATATGCTCATTTTAAAGTTATTTTGCGACATTGTTATTGAACTGAATTTTATGGTTTAAGTGCAAAGAACATGATATTTAATAAGGTAACACATAAAACGTTAAAAAACGCCCCTTTGGACGTCATTTAAAATCTGAAAACTTTCAGATTTGTTCCCCCCCCTCCTTGTGCAATTTCATTTATCAAAATACTCTATTATAAGACCCTAACAAATAAATTGTAAAGCAAAAAAATGTGTTAAATTTTATTTTCTTTTGTTCTTTTGATATCTATAATAGTATTAAAATCTGCGCGAGTCTGTCTCTTTCTTATTTGTTTGTTTGTGGCATCATCTCCTCCGGAACAGCGGGACTTTAGTTAGAGATGTTCCCGCGGATTCTAAAAATTCGTGGAAAGCTATTTCGACCATCATCTTCGCATGACTTTAATCAGCCGAGATATTAATTAAAAACTTTGAAAACACTAATTTTCGCCCTGATTTTTTTGAGTGGCAGCAGTCTCGCTCGCTGGAGTAAAAATCTGCTTTATTTCGAAAATTGTTGCCAAGGCTCGCTTTCAAATCGTAGAGTTTGTTAATAAAGAATTTCTAAGTTTTACAAAATATGAAATTAAAATTGCATTGCCAAACATTAAACTTATTATCATGATACAAAGTCATATTCTGACCTGATGAAACACTTGTGAAATTTACCTAAAATTTATTTAAATTTGTAGTAATTTGATGAAGTATAAAAAATTCACCTAAATATAATTAAAATAATTCAGTGAATTACTTTTTTTTAAACACATAATATGACTAAATGAAAACACTTTCAGAACGTTCTAACTATGGCATAAATTTAGATAATTACTAAGTCAGCACCACAATGGGACTGTTGCGGATACGGAAAAATAGCAGAGGGCTAAACATTTGAATGTTTATTTTATATCGAAAGATCGTCAAAATCTTGGACTTTATATGCAAAAAAAAAAAAAAAAAAAAAAAGGAAGTTTATTTTTACTCTCAAGTTTCAGATAAAATAATGCTCTTTTCTGAAAAAAGTTTGGTTTAGAATTTATTTTATGTTCTTGTAAATGCAATTTTAAAAGCTTACGAAAAGTAAAAAAATGTATCAGAAAAAGGTCTTCCCTTTACATAACACTGGCTTATTAAATGATTGTTTTTTACAAATGAATGAATTGTTGTAGATGTTAAGAAAATTTTTATCACGTCATAATAAATACCATGTTATTGCTTTACAAAAGCCACCTGAAAGTAACATTATTATTATTACTGGGAGCTGATTGGTTGTCATATTGCTGGCTCAGTTAGAAACTTACATGTTTGTTACTGCAATGTTGCACTGTCACTGCGGAATGCATACACGTTTTTTATGGCAAAGCACGCAAAAGCTATTTTCCTAAAGGAAAGATTACTATCGTGGTGGAGTTTCTGAGGAAAACTTGTTTCATTATCAGGTTCAATGTTTCTCCTTACTTGCTTGGGGAACATTCAATGACCTGACTCGGAACAGGGACTTACTAAAGCTATGTTCAATAAATGTGGAAAGTAGACAAGATACACAGGAAGGGTATACGAAACCCTTTATTTTTCTCTCTTTACAATGATTTCCGGACTTCGGAATACAGAGACCAACCACTTGTGGTCTGAACGTAAGAATATAAAAATATTAACTAAATTCTAACTAAACTAACTTTGGATTAATAAACAAGGGTCTACTTGAAGATTGGCCGTATATTAACAGAAAGGCCGTATGTAGTACAGAGAACTGTTAACACTACGATACGTTTAAAATTATCAAGAGGATTAAACCTCTGGCCTTGAAGGCAACCAGCAACCGAGTAAAACTGCTAAGGCAAGCGGCCTGCTTCTACTAACTCCTTCCTCTCTCTTGCTTGGCAAAAAGCTACAACTTAAGAACTTGGCGTTCGCAAGACAAATTTGCATAAATAAGTTAAAGCTTTTAATTCTGGCCGGAAGTAGAAAATAAGAAGTGATAGTAAAGTTTTAAAATAAAATAAACGTTAGTAAAACTTAAGATCCTTACATCATATTCACGTTAGATGCATCAATTCTTCATCTAAAACATAAAACAGGATGGAACTACCAGTATTCAGCAGTTTTAACAGTTCGGCCACTAGTGAGTCCTTTTTGTAACGGAAAAGGGCTACAAGAGGCTATAAATTGAAAACGATATGGAATTTAGATAAATTTTAATTAAGTAATCCACTCCAATTTAAGCCTTTGAATTCCATGAAAAATTTTTAAGAAATACAAATTCATCATGCTAAATACAACAAGGAACTAGTCCTCAAGTGCTGAAAATTACGGAAGGTATCTATAAAGAATTTATTTTAAAAGCAAGTATTTTAGAATAAAAATTTCTGGTAGCAGGTTATTATTTGAAAAGAGAAAAAAAAATTGCTACATTTCAATTTATTTTTCTTTCAAAATATCGCATATAAACAAGCTGTGGATTGAAGGATATGTTTTTGCATTTTCCTAAAAGAAATATTCTTACTTTACAATTAAAAAATATTGTGAAATGCATATTAAATTTTCTAACTGCAAAATAAGCAACATTATTAATCGTAAAGGGAAAAAACAGTCAATCTCTACTTTTGCATAGAAAGAAGGCTCCAAACGATTACCTAAAAAAGAAACATACACTTTCTAACATTTCTAAATTGCTGAAACTGTTGATAACAAGAGAAAATATGCAGACGTCGAAAGCATTTTCATAGTCTTTCAATACCTCCGTAGCAACAATAAGTAAAATAATAAATCAAGATGTATAATTTAAAAAACTTAAAACCTGTTCACCAGCTTTTGCCGAAGTACATGGCTCAACACAGAAAAATTTGTAGAATACTGTACGAAAAGAATTTAACTGAAGATAAATACATAGTAAACCTTGATCTAAATCTTAAATCTACTTCGCCGACAGCGCATAAACCACAATAGAATAAATGCATTCTTTAAAATTCACTCTATTTGTTTACCATAGCGACACTCTGCCGCTAGGTTCACTTAACAGTATTATATTTCGTTCATATTATAACTCAGAATGCACAAAATTTATATCATTTGAAGATTTATCTAATCGTTGTCACATGTTCTATTCAAATACTATAATAAATCTAGAACGAGGCGTAAAAGAAATTAAGTAAACAAAACAAAAAAAGAAACAGTTTTTCACAGACGATTCAGTATTCTCATTCAATTAATTCAGTTCTCACTTCGCAAAAAGGCAAAAATACATAAAAACTCAAAATATCTATATTAAAAAATCTTAAACACTTATTTCCTCGAATAAATTCCAGAATGGATTAAGCATGATTTAAGTAGCAATAATTAAAGAAGGCGTTATCTTTGCTGTTGCGAACCTTAATTTCTCTGGATTGGCAACAAATCCGTTATTCTGCCAAGTTTCAAATGTAAATAAACATGGCCGCCATCGCAAAAATGATTAAGCTATAACAACTTAACTTAAACAACTTTTAAATTTTTGATAACTCAAAATTTTTGATAATAATTTTTGATAAAAATATTACATGCAGATTTACGAAAGGCATAAAAACCTTAACCGGAAGGTAAGAATAACATAATTCAATCATTTTTAAAGGAAAAAATGCGCAATTTACAAACATATAAGAATAAAGAAACTAAGCTTACGGAGCCGAGTAACAGAATGGATATATATAAATATATATATATATATACGTACGTAGCGTATTCGGAAACTAACTACCGTTTCATTCTAGCGCCGTCGCAGCGCTGTGGTAGGCGTCTCGCGCCTCCGCACTCTTTCTTGTTCTATGATTCAAATGTTTCATATCCATATATTGCACTCTTTCTTGTTCCTCTTTCTTGTTCACTGACTTTCAATTGTCGCCATTTTGGTTGCTCTATGTTGTGTTTTCAGTTTGCTGTGCACATTCAAAATGTTTAAGACAATTAGTTCTCCCGCTGACTGTGAGATTCGTGCCGTGATTAAATTTTTGAACGCGAGGAATGTTAAACCGGCCGAAATTGATCGTCAAGTGACAGAAGTTTACGGTGAATACGCGATAAGTGATGGAATGGTGAGAAAGTGGGTAAGAATGTTTAATGCAGGTCGAACAAATGTCCAAGCCGAGGCTCGGAGTGGTCGGCCTTCTGTTGTCACCGAGGATTTGGTAGGGAAAGTTGATGAAGCAATTCATGAGAACAGACGCTTCACAATGACAACTCTTTCAGAGGCATTTCCACAAATTTCACGTACTGTTTTGTTCAAAATTGTGTCTGACCGTTTGAATTATCGCAAACTGTGTTCCCGATGGGTTCCAAAAATGCTCACTGACGTTCACGAAACAAAGCGACTTGGTAGTGCCCTGACATTTCTCACGCGGTACTGTGATGTGGGAAAAAACTTTTTAAACCAGAATCGAAACAACAATCGATGGAGTGGAGACACACTCATTCTCCGAAAAAACAAAAGTTCAAAGTGACAATGTCATCACAAAATGTCATGTGCACTGTCTTCTGGGATAGGAACGTTTTGCTTACTGAATTTCTTCCCAGAGGTGAAACCATTAATGCGGCACAATATTGCGAGACTTTAACAAAGCTAAGGCGTGACATTCAAAACAAACGAAGAGGAATGCTCAGTAAAGAAATTGTGTTGCTCCATGACAATGCTCGGCCCCATACTGCTGGTGTCACTCAATTGTTAATTCGACAGTTTCATTGGGAGCAGTTCGATCACCCGCCGCACAGCCCGGACTTGGAGCCGTCCGACTATCACTTGTTCCTGCACATGAAGCGCGAGCTTGGTGGCAAGCGCTTTGGATCTGACGATGACAGGAAAATGCTGTGGAGTCATGGTTATCGAAACTGGCGGGAAGTTTCTTTGATGATGGTATACAAAAACTGGTCACTCGTTATGACAAGTGTTTGATCATTGGCGGAAACTATGTTGAAAAATAGTTTAAGATATGTATTTTCATGTAAAAATTAAATTGGATTCGAAAAAATTGTTTTACTATTTTTTTTTTTTCAAAACGGTATTTAGTTTCCGAATACGCCTCGTATATATATACTTTTGGTGCGACCGATTGCAACCAAAATACGAGGTGCACATCTGCATGTCATAGCAGTCCTACATGCAAAATTTCAACGTTCTGAGGCCACTCATTTTTTAGTTATGCGAGATACATACATACACATAGATGCCACGAAAAATTCTCTTCAGAATTAATTTTAAATTAGTTTTATAATTTTTTTGGGAGAAAAGAGTCTTTTATTCTGTCCTTACGTACGATGCCAGGCAAAAACATCGTTAAATTGATAGCAGTCAAAATGGATATTTTCGCTGGAATATGATGCCTCAAACTTTACGTGATTACAATACTTCCTTTTTACTTCGTACAAGGAAGTAAAAAATATACAGACCTGGTTCTGTCAATGCAAAGAAAGTTTCAGTAAGAGGTTTACGATTGTCGAAGGATTCTCTTACAATAGAAAATTTAAAATAAGATAAGTGGGGAAAATGTTTAAATCACCTCAACTTACTATCAAGGGAAACTTTTGCGTCCGATATGTACAGAAGAAATTCAATTTTCTTATCTCATTGGCCTTCAAATAAATATGTGAAACTTCATCAATACAAATCAACAAGTCATAATTTGAAAGATACCACTATATTCCTTTAAAAAATAAAGACTGATACAGGCATGACGTATGCAGCCTTTCAACGTATTTCTGCAAAGTTCCCTGACGTTTCACATATACTTTGATCTCTTCAAAAGAGCTCTTTCTAAGCGCATACCTACCACGACTGATTGACTCTGCAAAGTAGTGGAGAAAAGGAAATCAATCACCTTGGAAATTTAACGAAAAGCCCTTCTGTCATGGAAGCCACGATGTAGACTTATATTCCAGAAAAAAAAAAAAAAGGCTAACAGATAGAACATTTAAAAAAATGGTCTTGACAATTTAAACCAACGGTTCTCAACCTTTTCACTGACGCGTACCATTTAAACAAAAATTGAAAACCTTTAGTACCACCACTACAAAGTACTACTACCATTACCACTCTTGAACAAAGCTCAGATCGCATAAACGCACGAGTGTTAGAGAAAAATCTCAATCAGGATGTTGAAGTTTAAGTTTTTGAATTTAATAGATAAAAATACTTTGCTTCTTTGCTTACCACCAGTGATACACGTATCACCGGTTGGGAACTCCTGTTTTAAACATTAATTAAACGGCCCCGAAAAAAAATATGTAAAAATATTTAAAATTTTTCATATCTATTATATATTAAAATAATTTCTAAAAATATGTAAACACACTCTGCATTATTTGTAAAACGCAAAACTTTTGAACTATTTGACATTTGTATAAATACACCTTTAAAGTTTCAACTAATAAGTCGATTTGTGAAAGTGTTGATTGATATAAATGTCAAATTCTAATCAAGCTATAAAATGAAATTCAAACGTGGACGAATTATCACACTGAAACCAGAAATTTTTCGAAATTATTTATCATGCTAAATGCATTTCAATATATTTCAAGGTATTATTTTAATTATCTCAGTTATCTTATTACTTGGTCTTTCCTATAATTTTCGCAAATTTCCAGCAAAACACATATTACTTTAAACGATAAACAAACTTCTAGCTATCGAAGTCCCTCTTCTCTCGTTTGTATACGAAAACATGGAACTTTTTCTCTTATTGTGATCAGCAATTCGGTTAATATGATCAAGTATTATCGAATAATTCTTTTAACTGAAGTAAAGTCGCCAAATAAATGATAAAAATCGCCAATTAAGGTTAAAGTAGATTATAAAAATTGACAAATTACTGAGGCGAGAAGTAACGTACGTATACATATGTACTTATTCATACATATGGTATGTACGTAAAACATGGTTACATTAATCTGAGCTCACTGTATTTCACTGTGTATCAACTAAAGCGACAAACTCAGGAACTGCTCTAGGCAGCAAAAATGCACCTGGCTACGCTAGTAGGCGTCGATTTAGTTAAGAATTTGTAATTCTTCTAATATTCACTTCGTTAAATATTCGTTTTAGCTTCTATTTTCCTCTTGCAACTCATTGCAAATTTTTGATTGAAATAATATCCGGACTGTTTCATGGAGAGAGTATAAGTTTATTTCAAAAATCAGAACTATTTTTAGATAAAAAAAAAATCAAACCATGCTGCAAAATAAAATAGCTTATGCTTTGTTTTATGATACACTATCAGGTACAAGAGGAGCAAAGAAAAAAAGAAAAAATTCAAAATACCAATCTCGCATTTGAAGCAAAATTCATGTCTCAAAATTGTTCATATAGTGTTGTTCTTGTCTCCGAGTTCCGTCTTATAAGCATCCTAGACTTATAAGCGTTCCATCTGATAGCGGCCGAGCGGTAAAGTCGCTGAACACTGGTAGTTCGGTCCGAGGTTCGAATCCCACGAACGGGCTGGCTGCATGGGTGTTTTCGTAGTTTTCCCCATGTGTAACGTGTAGACGAACCAGTTTCCCTTAGAACGTCTTCCACGAAAGGCATCCCTCCCTTTAGGCAAATGGCCCTCGAGGCTTTGCCATAATCACACACACACACATTTTCGTCTGATAAAGCATCCTATACCGCTTTAGTTGATTGCAATTTTCGTCAAATTATTACTGTCGTTGAATTCTTCAATTGTCGTTGAATTCAGTTGAGTACTGTTATACTACTTTAAAGAGAACTTCGAAACATCTATGAATGCAATGCTCTTAATTAAAGAAAGAAATAGTAAAGATCATTTATTCCCTAAAGAATATCTAAAGTTAATTTATTGCATTTCTGTGATTTTTTACTAAAACAATATGCATATAACTTAAAACTTCGGTTGTAAATAAAACTAAATTAAAGAAAACGAAACGAAATTGAATAAAGGAATAAAAACTGAAAAGATTCAGGATTTAATGTCGCATCAGAGAATTTGTTATGGTATTTTATACTTTCGCTGAGCATCTTAGAGATCTGCTTATTAATCTGCTCTTGGACTAACTCTTGCTAACACTTTTTTTGGTCTTTTTAGTTTTATTTTTAAACATCGCTTTCTTTGCACCTACGTCACATAAAATTCAAAAGTAAAATCACAAAATATTTAAAAACATTATATCTTTAAAAAAAGGGGAAAATATAAAATCATTTAATGAATTCAGGTATTTGATAAAAATATTTGGTGCTTTGAATTAGACATCTCATTTAATTTTTTTTATTTGATTTTATCAGATTAAAAAGCAGAAAAATAATATTCTTAAGAACTTCGTTTATTGCTTTTTCAATCATTTGGGTTGCTACTTAGTAACAGAAAAATTAAATTTGAAATTTGAACACCTTACACTTTACTGAACTACACTTTACAACACACTAATATGTGAATATAATAAGTATTCTGTTTGAGGCAGTGGCAATACATTGCTTTCCAACAGCTGGATTTGTGAATTAAAACTAAAAGCTATCTTGTTGAGCACACGTAGTTCGGTACAGGGTTTGAATCCCGACGAACGGGCTGGCTGCATGAACATTTTCATGGTTTCCTCCATGTGTAACGTATGTACGAGTCAGTTCCCCTTAGAATCTCCTCCACAAAAGCATCTCTTTCTTTATGCAGATAGCCTCTGAGTGTTTTGCCTTAATCAAAAATAATCTTATTTGTCCACTAGAAGTACTGACATCAGTGATGGGCCTTTAGAATACTACTAGCTCAAACCGGATGAAGATCTTGCCGAATGGAAATCAATGAAATGTATGTAATGTATTTTATGTAAACACGGCTCAGCTCCTCTTAGAAAGTTTTCCAGAAAGAAATTCTTCTACACTGACTACCAATAAGTATTTGGACACCTATGCAAATGACGATATCTGTGGTCCTAAGGTACGTCACGGACTCCGCCGGTATATATCATGTAGGAAACAGCATCGGCTTTAGTCGCATGCAAGATGCCTCGCAGTTCGGAGCTCTCTGATTTCGAGAAAGGTATAATTATCGGGTATCACAAATGTGGCCGATCCTTAAGGGACATATCTAGCGATCTGAAGTACCCAAAATCGACAGTGTCCTATGTGATTAAGAAGTGGAAGGTGCGCGGTGATTGTCGGAATGTGCCACGAGTCGGCAGACCAACGAAACTGGGAGATAGAGACCGACGAGTGCTGTCCTGAGAAATTCGGAAGAACCGCACCCACCCGATGACCCTCACGCAGGAGTTTCAACAGGCATCCGGGAGTATTGTTTCAATAAATACAATCCGTAAGGAAGCACATCTGCTTGGTTTTCATGGTCGTGCTGCTGCCCATAAGCCTTTGATCACAAAGTCCAACCGGGCTGCTCGGTTAATGTGGTGCAAAGCACATCGAAATTGGACCGTAGATCAGTGGAAACGGGTTCTTTGGAGTGACGAATCAAGGTTCACCATTTGCCGTTCGGATGGCAGAGTCTGGGTCTGGCGTCTACCTGGAGAACGTCTCCTGCCAGAATGCATTGGGCCATCAGTCAAGTTCGGCGGAGGTGGAATTATGGTCTGGGGGTGTTTCTCCTGGTATGGGCTGGGAGCCTTGGTCCCCATTCATGGTAAGCTCAACTCCGATGCCTACTGCACTATTTTGGATGACAATGCTTCCTATGTTGTGGCGGTTTTACGGGTTGGACCCCTGTTACTTTCAGGACGGCAATGCCAGTTGTCATGTTTCGACGTTAACCAAGGCTTGGTATGGTGCCAATGGAGTTCATCGAATGGACTGGCCTGCCCAGAGTCCAGACCTGAACCCTATCGAGAACCTCTGGGACGAGTTGCATCGCCGAATTCAGGGGTGCATTTTCCGTTCAAAATCGGTGAAGGAACTTCTATGTCTTCTCGAAGTCGAGTGGAAGAAAATACCACTAGCTGTCATACAAAGACTTGTGGAAAGTATGCCCCGGAGGGTCCACGCTGTAATTACCTCTCGTGGAGGCTCTACCAACTATTGATTTTGAATAAAGTTAGTTTTTCTTTTCTATCACAGGTGTCCAAATACTTATTGGTAGTCAGTGTACTTAGCTAAGAAAAACTAATCTGCTTTTCCGTAAACAAGTAGTCCGTCCCCAATTTTCCTGTACAATATTCAACCCTGCTTTCCAGTTCTAGTTCTAGTTCTTCCAGTTCTTCTACTTATTGGTAGTCAGTGTACTTAGGCAAGGAAAACTAATCTGCTGAGCTTTTCCGTAAACAAGTAGTCCGTCCCCAATTTTCCTGTACAATATTCAACCCTTCTTTCCAGTTCCTAATGATCTGTCTTAATTAATTTACTGATATTAACTCTCGTCAAGCGCAAGAAAAGAACTTTTTGACTGTTCAGTATTTATGTTAACTCGTCAAGCGCACAGAGAGAACTAAAATTTTTTGACTTGTCAATGATCTTTCTCAGTTTGTTTTTGATTAATCTCATTCTGGAAAATAGTACTCATAAACGTAAACATTTCAGATTCTGAATTAGTATTTTTGTGTGTTCATTTAACAGTTCTTTTAAATATTGTGAATGAGCATGCCAAAAGGAAAAAAATAATTAAACAAAATTTTGGAACAATTTTTACAACTCCAGTAACATATTTCGCAGGCGAAGGTATCCAGAACAAATCATTCGGACATTTTCGTCAATTTACATTCCAAATACAAATAGTATATGCAATATAAAAAGTATGGCACTTAATGCTGTGTAAAGTGAACACTGATCAGCTGACTGCATCCACGGTACATACATTCATCTTCTCTATTATAAGATTTCCTAAAACCAGATCCAAAGTTTAAGTCGTTTTTAACGATTTACAAGTATTTAAAGTTAGGCAGAAAAATTATCATAAATTTACATGATTCTCAGTTATTAACTATTGCTTAGTTTTTATATTAATGCGTCAAATTTATACGAAGAATAAAATGATAAATCATTGCAATAGGATAAAAGGGCAGCATCTTGAAGCTTAACAATAGAAAAATTTTCTGTATGTTATCCGCATCAAATTTAATACTGCAGGAAACAGAACAAGCAAATAAAGTCAGATTAAATAAGCAAATAGAGCACTTGTAATCAGATAACAACAAGTGCACTTAAAACTGTTTAATAGAGGGACTTAAGCTCGAATCTCGGCGAATGGGTTGTCTACTTCGTAGTTTCAGAGTTTTCCCCGAGAATAACAAAAATATGAGCCAGTTCTTTGAACGTCCTCCACAAAGACATTCGTTTGCTTACAAAATAGCTCTAGTATGTTTTGCCCCAAAGAATTTAATAATAATAATAATAATAATATGCCACCGAAACGGCACAGTGGTTAAGGGAGACCTACTGCGATACCGCATCCCGGGTTCGAATCCTGAAGAAAGCCATGGATATCTGTAAATGTATAGTATCTGTATGGCATGCGGCACTCTAAATACGCAGAGACTTGAATGTCTCCTCTAGAGGTTGGTGGTAGGGTAAGAGGGGTAAGAGGCCCTTAGACCTACCCTCCTGGGGTACTCTTCTTCAAGATTGGGGCCGGAAATGAGCGAAATCGTACTGTCACCTGTATGGTTTTTAAGAGTTTGCCAACGACAGGAGCGAATTTCTTTTCCTTGCCACAATGAATTTCGTGTCCTTATTCTGATATCACTGTCAGCAAGTGAGATAAGTCACAACACAACAACAAACACACATAAAAATAATAATATAAGAACAAGAATTATATCGATTTTTTCCGAAAACTGAGGTATAATATTTTTGAAAAATTTTAAAATGCAGCTTTAAAGATGAAATCAAAAAAGAGAGTTTAATAAATTAGATAGTCAAGAATCTATCGATAAAAGCAGAAATTTTTCATTTTTGAAATTAAAGAAGTGTAAGATGACTTAATCTCACATGTAAAATGGAAATGAGAAAAATTATATGAGTTTGTAAGGATCCTAAGTTTTACTAACGTTTATTTTATTTTAAAACTGTACTATCACTTCTTATTTTCTACTTCCGGCCAGAATTAAATGCTTTAACTTGTTTATGCAAATTGTCTTGCTAACGCCCAAGTACTTAAGTTGTGGCTTTTTGCCAAGCGAGAGAGAGAAGGAGTTTTAGGAAACAAGCCGCTTGCCACTGTTGTTTTACGAGTTTTCACTCGGTTTTTGGTTGCCTTTAAAGCCAGAGGTTTAGCCCTCTTAATATTTGCAAACGTATCGTAGTTTCAGTAGCTCGGCGTACTACATACGTACCTTTTTTTAAATAAAGGCCAGTCTTAGTGCTAGGCATTTGTATACTAATTCAAAGTTAGCTTTTAGTTAGAGTTTTAGTTAGTAGTTTTTATATTCTTACGTTCAGACCACAAGTGGTTGTTCTCTGTATTCTGAAGTTCGGAAGATCCTGTAAAAGATTGAAAATAAAGGGTTTCATATACCCTTCCTGCTTGTGTTGTCTACTTCACACCTTTCTGAACATAGCTTGAGTAAGCTCCCTGTTCCTATTCAGGATCATTCATGTTTCCAACGCAAATCAGGAGAAAAACAAGTCCTGACAGTGACGCCCGAAGAAGAAGAACAACCATGGCCGAGTTTCAAGAACAAACTGAGGTGCCTGCAGCAGCGACTCAGAATCCAGAAATGCCAGCTGCCGCCCAGGAAGGATTTGGTTACATCGTCCAGACCATGCGTGCATCGATGAAACCAGCAGCAAGCTTTGTCAGAAACTCACCGATGACCAGTTTTTTGGCAAAATTGGATGACCACTTCATGCTATATCCAGTCCATGGGTTCCAGAAAGTCACCTTAGCAACCAGCGCTTTGAGGGGTCAAGCGCTTGGTTCAAATGTATAGGAAGAAACTTCCTGGGTCAAGCGGGAAGTCCCACCTATACTTACGAAAATTTCAAGACTGCTTTAGTAAAAGCCTTCCCTGTCGTAGGAGATCGTGCCAAATTGGAAGCGTAACTCTTCAGCACATACCAGCAACGAATCGAAAATCTCTCAAGCTTTATTTTAAGAAAAATACACGTCTTTAAACTCTTGTATGGAAGCCGGCCGGATCCTGAAATAATTCAAGTAATTTTGCCTAGGTTACTTCCCCAAGTACAAGACTTTATGGAATTAAGGAATCCGACGACATTGGAAAAGTTATTTGAGCTCGCAATCCAGTTTGAAAGTAGAAGAACGGCGGACATTGAAAGAAGACTCCAGCACGAGCAACGAAGCCAATTTGGTGCGCAAAGACCATAGCAAATGCAAGAGCACGGCGACGGAAGCAAGTCGAATCAGTGGTTAAAGAAACCCGAGTATCCAAAAACAACCGGCGAACGTCGACAGTTCAATAATGAGCCAGAAAAAAGTCTGAAGGCCATCGGAAAAAGAAGGAAGGCATGAAAAGAAGAAAGAAGATTTAAACTAAAACGGATTTCTGCTAACGGTAGGGTGCGTAAATCCGAAGACCAAGAAAAAATCTCTTCCTTCAAGCTAAATACAGTTATTGTGAAAAATTTGATTCTTCCAAAGATTGAAGTTTTGGTGAACAATATTCCAACCTAAACACTCTTGGATACAGGCGCGCAGTGCTACTGTGTGGCAGAAGATTTTTTAGGAAATACTTCCGTAAATATAGAATATATAATTCGGATAATGCGACAGTAATACCTATGCAAATGCATAGGTAAAATACCACTCTATATCCGTATTAAGGATGAGCAGGTAAAAATTATGATTTTATCGTAAAAAATCTACAAGCACATGTAATTTTAGGGATAGATTTTCTTTCAGAGGCCGAAGCAACGCTGGATTTTAACCAAGCGTCCCTTAAGCTGACCATGAAACCAATGCTCGAAGAAAAAAATGAACCACTCAACCACCTGCCCACGGGAGAGCAACAAAAAATTCGCCAAGTGGTAAGTGAATTTGCTTCTTTATTTAGTGATATTATCGGATTTACTCAAGTGACGAACCATGAAATCGACACATGAGATTCACTGC
Organism: Stegodyphus dumicola; assembly: GCF_044657685.1. Taxonomy (NCBI): domain Eukaryota; kingdom Metazoa; phylum Arthropoda; class Arachnida; order Araneae; family Eresidae; genus Stegodyphus; species Stegodyphus dumicola. The sequence goes on from NC_140768.1 coordinate 184,394,747, forward strand.
CAGTTCGCCACAAGCCGTATCGATACGATAAGACTAAAGAAAAAATTATAGAGTGGCACATTCGAGATATGTTAAGTAAAAAGATCATAACGCCCATCTCAAGTAGTTATGCCAGCCCGGTTGTGTTAAGTAAGAAAAATAACGATTATCCAGTTACACATCCCAAACGGTGGCGTTTTACAATTGACTATCGTAAATTAAACACCATTACTAAATATCAGGTGTATCCGTTACCTATTATTGAAGAAATTTTAAGGAACATAACTTCTACGAAATACATGACTACGTTAGACCTAACGACGGGTTATTTTCAAATAGGTGTAAAACCAGAAGGTGTGCCTATGCCTGCTTTTATAACCAAGTCTGGCACTTATGCATTCTTGCGTATGCCGTTTGGCCTTTTAAGGGCACCGGCAACATTTCAGCGATGTATGGACATTGTGCTAAAGCCTGTTCTAGGAAAGAACACATTTATATATTTAGACGATATCATTATTACTAGTGATAATTTGGATCAACATATAAAAGATTTGAGAGAGGTGTTTTCATTATTAAATGAGGCCTGTCTAAAAGTTAATGTTCAAAGGTGTAAATTTGCAGCCACTGAATTAAAATACTTGGGATATAAAATATCTCAGAAAGGAATCGAGACGGATGAATCAAATATAATCGCCATTCAAAATTATCCACCGCCAAATACGGCGAAGAAGCTGTCTTCTTCTCTAGGACTTTGTTCATATTATCGATCCTTTATAAAAGACTTTGAAACTATTGCTGAACCATTGTTAAAATTAGAAAGGAAAAAAGGCAAGATTCTCGTGGACGAGCGAAGCCAATAGTGCGTTTGAAAAATTAAAACAAGCGTTAACGCAAGCCTCTGTTTTGAAATTGCCTGAGAACGATGAGAATTTAGAAATTTCAGTGGATGCTTCGGATTATGCGGTAGGAGCGGTACTTTCGCAAAATCAGCAGCCCGTGGCATTTTTTAGTAGAACTTTAAATGAAACTCAAAAGAAATTATTCCGCGACTGAGAGAGAGGCACTTGCAGTTCGGTTAGCAGTGCAAAAGTTCCGAGTCTATTTTGGAAGTGCGCCAGGAACAGTGTATTCTGATCATGCGGCGGTAACTAGATTATACTCAGGGAAAAACTTATTCCCAAGGTTAGTAAGATGGGCACTCAAGTTACAGGAGTGTAATTTGGTAATCAAACACACCCCCTTAAAAGAAAATATCATAGCAGATGCCCTATCCAGAATAATAATAATCCAGAATAAAAATAGATGAAGAAGGTAATACTGTAAAGGTGGCAATGCTCACAGCATGTACAATAAATTCCCGAGAAACTGTAATACCCGAACTGGGTAAGGATCCGGAATTTAAAAATATTTATGATTATTTAAAGGATCCTGAAAATTTTAGCCACCAAGATATACTGGCGATAAGAAATAGGGCTGCCCATTGCGAACTAATAGATGGTCTATTATTTTATACAAAATCTACAAATTGCAACAACGAATTTCGACCTGTTATCCCAGCTAGTCTTAGATTAAATATCCTGCAGGAGTTACACGACAGCCCTTTAGCTTCTCATGCTGGTATTCGAAAAACTATCCAACGCGTACGCGAAGCAGTTTATTTTCCTGAGCTGCAAAAGTTAACAAGGGCGTGTGTCCAGTCCTGCCCAACATGTCAAGCAGTTAATTATGTTAATTTCCGCCCGGCCGGGTTTCTAAATAGCATTAAATCAGAGTTTCCAAATGAAATAATTGGCCTCGATTTATTGGGCCCTTTCCCGAAAAGTCAGTTAAATAAAAGTCGGTATCTCCTTGTTATGGTTGACCATTTCAGTAAGTGGACCGAAATTGTTCCCTTAAAAAGAGCTTCTGCAAACGTAGTTACTGATTCTATTTTAAATAAATATATTTTAAAAAACCGGGCGCCCCTAAAAGTTATTTCGAATAATGGTCCTCTATTTGTAAGTAATATATTTGAAGACATGTGCCAAAAACTGGGTATACGTGATATAAAAATGGTCCCGTATCGGCCGCAATCAAATATAGCGGAACGGGTCAATAGAAATATAGTGAAAATTATTCGCAGATATGTTAAAAATTTTCATAAAAGCTGGGATAACTATGTCAATTAATTAGCTTTCGCAAAACATGATACAACGGGCGAAACTCCTGCTGAGTTATTTTTAGGCAGAAAGATTATAACGCCGTTAGATAAATTATTTTATGTGCAACAAAGAACCCCAGAATTTAAAATGGGTGATATAGAAAAATTAATTAAAGAAGCAAAAAAGAACACTGAAGTAGCACAGAGAAAACAAAAACTTTATTACGATTTGAAACGACGAGGAGTAACTTATAAAGTAGGGGATGAAGTGTTAAAAATTAAGCATTCACTTTTCTTCAGCACCAGAAGATAAAATTGTAAAGTTCTATCCACGATTTGAAGGACCTTATGTAATAGAGAAAGTAACTCAGGCTGTAGTGGTGTTAAAAGCCAAGAATGGTGAAACCTGCACCGCAAACATTGACCAGATCAAACCATTCTATAATCGTAATAAAATGCAAATATTTAAAGATATTTTGCAGGATCCGGCACGGCAGGCTCAATCTCCAGAGGTGGCACAACGGCAATCACAAGGCCAAGCCATGAGTAGAGAGGTCCATATAAAAAGAAAGTCCCCCGTTGGAAAACTGAAGGTAACAAGAAAAAGAAGACGTTCCACCGACCAGAAAAGAGAGGACACGACCACCCCCAGCATGAAGAAGGGAAAGGTTCTACTGATGCAAAGAGAGCCAGGAAAAATGGCAGCAACCATAACACGGCTCCAAAACGAAAGATGTATCCATCGGAAAGGAGTCTACACAGCAAATGTCGATGAATTATCCCGGGAAAATCAGCTGCAGATGCAAGGAAGCAACAAACGTTTGAACAGCCAGCAACTAGATCCAGGCAAAAACGGGAGAGAGTTGTCCCGATTCCGCCAAGAACAGCTGCATCAAGCGTCCGCGAGTACAATCAGATGTTAAAAAGAAGTTCTTTAAGGGTCATCAAATAGGAAAAAAAAGAAGGCTCACTGAGGAAGGAACTGAAGAGCGAACCCTTACAAGACGCAGGATAAACCAGACTGTAGTCTTCGCCACTTTCCAGGACTGGGCGGCAAAACGGATGTCGGAATATCATAAAGATAAGTAAAACTTTATGTTACTTTGAAACTTTAAGTTAATTTTTCGTTCTTACTGCAAGTGGCAGAATTTAAGAACTTTTACCTCATGTGAGGCCTACCTTTATCGCCAAAAAGGCGAGAAATGAGTTTTACCTATTTTGTTACTATGTTTTTCAATTACTCGCGAGTAAAACTAAAATTATTGTATAATAGGAATGTGAAAATACTTGAATATTGTAAACGCTTTGGTAATCTATGAGAAAGGTACCTTAAGTAAATTGTAAAATTATTGTATAAAATTTTATTTAAAAGATTCTGTCAAGAAAAGAAATTTTAGTCTGAAGGACTTTTGAAATTTAGTATTTAAATGTAAAAGAATTAGCACTTACTTGGAAGAAATAGAAATTAACAAACATTGTACTACTAATGTATGTTTTAAAATGCGTAATATTAACGGCATGTTAATATGCCCTTATGTACAATGTGAACTGTTATCTTAAATGTTAAGAAGTACTGTGATATGTTAGAAGTGAAAATGTTATAGTAATGCCAAAATTTTAACTTATTGGTGTGACTGTAAAAAGAGCAAAGAACTGTGAATATGTGCTAAAGGTTGAATGAATATAGTTAGGCTTTCGGACGCTACACTTCAGAGTTAGCCACTTTTTGAGAATAGTACATCAGGGTTCAGAGATGAATATAAGGTTTATTCTGAGGTCTTGTTATGTTGAATTTTAACACGTTAGTGTTTTGATTGCAGGTGGTAGTGTTGAACACTTGTACATAGACACGCACGTGTTTGGTGTTTCTCTTTACAACACATGTCACAGAGCACGAGGAGATAATTAAATAATGGTATGAATGAAATAAGAATAGTTTTAAAAGAAAGATATACGTATTCATGTTACTTGCCCTTTGATTTTTTAACATTTCATTAAACTAGTTTTCCTTCCAGATCTCTGGAAGGAACCAGATTCAACTAAGAAAAACTCCTGTTTATAGATGCAGTACAGATGAAAAGTAATTGTCCATGGAATTGATCATGTAAAAACGACTTTTTAATTTCTAGATTAGATAGTTTCCAGTGAGGAATGTTTGTAAAAGATTGGCCCCGCGTTAGATTTAGAATCTAGAGTTAAAAGTTTTCAACAAGGTCGTTTCAGACCTCAGTTTCATACTAATTAACTCTGGCGGGAAGTATGTAAGGATCCTAAGTTTTACTAACGTTTATTTTATTTTAAAACTGTACTATCACTTCTTATTTTCTACTTCCGGCCAGAATTAAATGCTTTAACTTGTTTATGCAAATTGTCTTGCTAACGCCCAAGTACTTAAGTTGTGGCTTTTTGCCAAGCGAGAGAGAGAAGGAGTTTTAGGAAGTAAGCCGCTTGCCACTGTAGTTTTACGAGTTTTCACTCGGTTCCTGGTTGCCTTTAAGGCCAGAGGTTTAGCCCTCTTAATATTTGCAAACGTATCGTAGTTTCAGCAGCTCGGCGTACTATATACGTACCTTTTTTAAATAAAGGCCAGTCTTAGTGCTAGGCATTTGTATACTAATTCAAAGTTAGCTTTTAGTTAGAGTTTTAGTTAGTAGTTTTGATATTCTTACGTTCAGACCACAAGTGGTGGTTTTCTGTATTCCGAAGTTCGGAAGTGCCTGTAAAAGATTGAAAATAAAGGGTTTCGTATACCCTTCTTGCTTGTGTTGTCTACTTCACACCTTCTTGAACATAGCTTAAGTAAGCTCCCTGTTCCTATTCAGGATCATTTATGTTTCCAACGCAAATCCAGAGAAATACAAGTCCTGACAAGTTAACTTCCGACTTTCGCTTTATTGCTGAGGAAAAATTAATGTAATTGAATTTAGGGATTTTAAAAGCAGATCTTATAACTTTAATAACCATATAGTACAAAAGCTTCAGAAGTTTTATCGCAAATATAAATTTTAAAAACAATCTTTTAATTTCAGTACTTTACGCCACTAAATCAAGATTAGATATTTTAAACGGTATTCACGAATACACGTTAATTCAATAGTAACTGAAAATTGCGTTAAGAATACTTTCAAGGTTTTCAGCTTACATTGGAAAGATAAAAGAAAATTTAATAACTTAAAACTGTTATGCAAAATTATAATTCTTGAAGAAATTACGCAAAATCTTCCATTTGTTAAGAAAAACATTCAAAAGTTATTAAAGAACATAAATTAAATAATTAAGTAAATTGTCGGACGCCTAGACAGGAAAGTGGTTAATGACTCTGAAGGGCCCGGAGAAGACATGGATGCAAATTCTTTGTTTCTTGATAGGAGACAATGGTAGTCCACCTGTTGGGAGCCTCCATAATGCAGACTTTTTATATTAATTCTATTATTATTTGTATTATTTGAAAGTGACTTGCTCTTAGCAAAAAACGTATATTTTTTTAATGTTGTTCAAAACTTATAAATAAATTATATATAATTGTTATAAGTATTATTTTCTGAATATATAAGTCGATGATTAAAATATTCTAAGAGTTATGATTTAACATTAATAACTTTGTAGAGTCCATTAGGTTATTCTGAAGCAAGAGCACATAAAATATGAGTATCGCCCTCGCCGGGACTCGACCCTCGTCCTCTCGAATACGCGCTAAGTGTGCTAACCATTACTCCACGAAGACATAAGACATGCTTGAATGAGGGAGAAGATACCTCATATCCTCCCCCTTTTAAAAGGCGACTTGGAATTAGGGGACCCAGTTCGGGCACCACTGTAGAGTCTATTAAGTTATTCTGAAGCAGGAGTGCATGAAAAATGAGCAATGCCCTCCCAGGGACTCGAAACTGGACCTCTGGAATACGCGCCGAGTGTGCTAACCGTTACACCACGGAGGCATGTTTGAATGAGTGAAAAAATGCGTTCTTGTTTACGGTTGATTGCGTTGTGTGTTTATGTTCATGTTTGTGATTATGCCTGTCGTGTTTGTTAATATATGTTTTTGTGTTGTATTGTCCTCTTCCTTTAGCTTTTTTATTAATACTCAATTATATTTAGTTACTTTTGTTTGCGGTTGGACCGCGTGGAGCCCGTTACCGTCCGTCATGCCAAGTCATAAAACTGTCCTTGAGCCGGTTACCGATGCACCTCATAACTTTGTTGAATATAGTGTAGATATAAAGTTAATCCGTTTGTGTATCGGGGCACGCATTCACTTTAAGTTCACCTCAAGAAAAATATCTATATACTAACTCTGTTCTTAGAGAAAATATTCTTACAGAATTAGAAGAATTGTTATAAATGATCTTAGTTTATTTTTTAATGCCTCTCAAATGTTTTAAAGTAATAGAATTACAGTCATTGGTAGGAGGAAGCTGTTGTTGATATTGCCTTGGAATTGTTGAATGTTTTCAAACTGAATATATGTTTCACTAATGCGGTGATTCAGCGATTGTTATACCCGTACCATACTGCTGCGATAAATAACAATGTGATAGGAATGTGTATGCTGAAAGAGACTTGTGAGTTTCTTGAGAACTTTTTACACTTTTCTTTGACAGCATCAATATCTGAAAATGGAAAGGCTACCATGCAGAAAAATTTATGATTTCCTTCATTTGGATGTAATGAGCTGTGAAGAGACAACAGGATTTCTTTTTTCGTTCCCCATAAGCTGCTTTGTAGTAGACATTCTGCTATATAGCGTTAAAGAACAGTTGTTAATGCTGAGTATCCGATGTAAGAAACCATGACCTCGTGCAGGAAAATGTGTCAAAATGTGCGCGTGATATCAAGTGCATAGAAAACAGGCAAAAAGTATTATTTTTAATTGGATTTCGAATGTTATTTCCTAGTTTCCGCAATTTGCACGGGAAAAAATTCTTTTGTTACACTGCAAGGCATCTTTATGATCTAGATAAGATTTAACGATTGCAAAAGATTAAAAATCTAATACAAATCAGACATATTCCTATAAAATAAAAGAAAAGGTGGAATTTTATGATGAAGTGGAATGATCAATAATTGAATAAAATGTTTTTTAAATCACTAGTTGATTATTTTCCGAGCAAAATGTCTGGATAACAAGTTAATATGTACTAAGTATTAATAGCTAAACCTTAAATGCGCAAATTTTCAGCTGAGCTTAGAAAAATGGAGCGATGTGCAGGTGCTACATTTTTTAAATATGAAATGACCAGGTCCATATTTTAAAATTAAATTTGTGTTTATGTGCTTCTATAAAATTACGAAGATAGTTGGACATAACATTATACTTGATTAAGTAAACTTATATACAAAATGCTAAGATTTGGGGGACCTCGACCAGGTTATCTTTAGAAAGTAAACGACTGAAATGTTTGTTTAACTTTGAAGTGTTACATAAATTCAAATGCCAAAAAAAAAAAAAAAAAAAAAAAAAAAAAAGTATTCACAGGCAGTAAACCACCACAGGTCTAAAATAAATTAGCGAGTCCGAATAGTAATTCTACATGAAAGTGTGCAGTTATGCTTATTGCAGAAAATGAAGTGAGAATGATATAACTAGTATTAGTGCCTATAAATATTGGCGGTGCTAATTTAGTAGACGGTTGCACGGATTTGGGTGAGCGATACGACATATGGTAAACCCATTGCTAGGCAAGTTATTTATGGTAACCGATACTTTGTTGTCATTTTATTTAAAACATAATGCGTTTTATTATGCATAAATTCCGTGTTTTAAACATTATTTATTATATATGGCTTCTAAATATTAAAAATAAAAAAAAAATCTGAAATGTTTCAGATTTTAAATTACGTCTAAAGGGGCGTTTTTTTTAACGATTTGAGTGTTACCTTTATTTATTAAATATCATGTTCTGTGCACTTAAACCATAAAATTCAGTTCAAGAGCAATATCGCAAAATAAATTAAGCATATCTTTAGAATTTCCGATATACACAGTCTCGCGAGCTGGAGATAAAAGTATTTTTTTTTCTATATAACGTTGCCATTTCTCGCTTTTAAAGCATTCAGTTTGTAAATCAAAAATTCGTTAAAGTTTTACAAAACATAAAATCTATAATAAAACAAATTCCAAATTTGGGATTTCAGATGCCCATATTCGCAGTAGGATTTCGTCATTCAAAATTCGATGGCTCTATGTACCATTGTTGTATCACAATGCGAGAAATAGACAATCATTTATGCAGATTTTTCATTATTTAATTTCTTCAAATATAATGCAGGACTCTAACATTTTGTGGCAACAGTTTGAAAAGTGAACCGACGTTTATGAGTCCGACGCAAAATCGCAAAACGAAAACAATAGTCCTTCAGGGACAAAGCCCTTTGGACTAAAAATCAATTTAATTTAGCATTTTTATTTGAAATAAAAATTTTATTGTTTATATTTTATGTAATTTTATGCTGTGGATGATGTAATGAATAACGTTACATTACTTTAAAAGTAATTGGTTTTAATATCTATAAATTTAATCTAATGTTTTAAACATTATTTATGGCTGTTAAATATTAAAATACAATTTAATTTTGCATTTTTTTAAATAATGTTATTATGTATGATTATTTAAATAATTTTAATTCTATGCGTGATGTAATCAGCTCCCTGATTGGTTACAGAATATTTGTGCATTAACGAACTGTAATCAGCTCCCTGATTGGTTACTGAATATTTGTGCATTACCGCGCCATTTTAAAATTTTATTATTCTTCTCTTCGAATTCCATACATTTCATAAGGAACGGATATGTCTCTTTCAAAGAGTAATGTTGTTAAGTAACAAGAATTATTGGTATCAGAATCAAAAAATTGTCCTTTGAGACCTTACTTTGGCCAACCTGGTTTTCCTAATCAAAGATTTATTTATAAATTGTTACAAGGGTCGGAGGAAATTTATTTTAAATTTTTGGAAGAAACCTCGCTAATTGCTTCTTCAATGAAGTGCGAGAAATGTGGATCACAGATTTAAGATCGTTAAAAGCGCCGATTCTGAGGACGGCCGTATATGGTATTGTGGTTCACGGTGAAAGAAATAACCGCTTGTAACGGTAAAAGAAGTATTAGACATTCCTCCTTTTTTACCGGCATAAACTCCTAATTGCTGTCATTTTAGCTCTAGTGTACAAAGCGAAACGTTGATATGATGGTTTTTAATTCAATATTCAGTTAAGTAATATTTTAATCCAATTAAACGTTGGCGCAATGTTTTTATAGCGGTGTTTTTATTCTATTTCATTGCTAAATGAAAGTAATAATTTAACCTTACTTTAGTATTTTATACTCGTAGTAAATGTATTTATTTACATTTGCCTGCCATCTTAAAAAACTACGTTTTTAACAAAAAACAAAAAACAAAAAAAAAAAAAAAAAAAAAAAAAAGAAATGAATCCATTATTTTTAACAATATATATATATATATATATGTGTGTGTGTGTGTGTGTGTATATATATATTTTTAAAATTTCGAATACTTTACTACAGGCAAAATACGTAAAAACAGCGTTTTTTCAAGATGGCTGACGATTGCTAAAACCGCGCCAACAATGGCGCCTAAGTAAATCGCTTAAAATCCATGCAACCGTCTACCAAAGTAACACCATATTGGCTTTTAGTATTATAAAGGACACAAAACTTGCTTCTATTCATTTCACTTTTTCTATTATTAAATTACTGTGCCTTACAGTTGGTAAATGATTCATTTTATGGCTATTATCTTTGACTCTATTAAGGTCCCAGATGACTTCAGACTGAGAATCACCTGGAATGCACCACACAAGGGCATAAATTTAGATACATTTTTAAATATTTACTTCAGAATACACCAGGATCTTTCAAGGCTGGGCTGTCGGTCACCATTGGAGATTATCTAAAGCCACCTCACAGAACATCACAGTAGAGAAGTGCCGTAAATTTAGGTAGATATTTAAGTTTAAATTAAATAAAATAAACAGAATACCCATCAAGTTCACTGGTGACCTACAGCTATGAGAAATATTAGGTTTCAACAAATAAAGTCATAGTGAGTGGCTGTGTAGTTAAGAACAGTATTTTGAGTTAAAATTACATCGGAGTGCATGAATGCGTCTCGTGGGTGTTGGTCACAGGTGACTTACAGAATGAAGGTCATTTGCACTCAAATAACGATCTGGCCTGTGAGACATGGTGGAGCAGTATCTTAAATTTTGAGAAATTGTATTTAAATGAAAATTATGACGAAGCACCTAGGTGACCGTCAAAGGTTTTCATCATCAGTAACCGTTAATGACCATCACGGTCACTGTTGATCTATTTACTGAGAGTCAATTAGCGTGAATCGATACATTTAATATAAAAAGAATCTTAAATTAGAATTAATAAAAGTGCAATTGTATCCGGGAACACTATTAATCAGTTAACGGTCACTGTTGACCTACAGCCTGACGATCACCATCTTAGTTAATTATCTACAGATCACCAGCATAAAACAATGCAATAAATTTTAGAAGGATTTTAAATTAAAATGAAAATGGGAAACACCGTATTCCGTCAAATTTGTAGGTCAATAGTGACTTACGCTCTAAGTATCCAACATTTAGTCACAGTTGAAATGTTCTTTCAAAAATACGGGCAATGAGGATTTTACACTTTTTTCTATAGTTTGTTGGTCTACTAAACGAACCTGCAGTCCATGCTGGTAAGCCTTCCAATTCGTTTTCCTAAAATTCCACCTTTTCTTAAAATAATACCGTCGTTTAGAGGTTTCCCCCTTAACTCGGAATGAACAATAATGCGGTGGCCAGAGCTAGGATCATAAATTATTTCTCTGTTCGCCTCATCTGAATTTGAAGCGAAAGTTAAATCAAGGTTAGGGCTACTTCCATTATAGTGGAAGTAAGTAGGAGTGTCAGATCTGTAGATCAGTTCGAGAATATTGGAATCCAAGAGGTTCTCCTTAGCTCTTCCTGCACCGTTTGTGCGTCTATAATTCCTGCGTTAACTATGTGCATTTAAATCTCCACGTTAAATTGTTTTATTAGAAAATTGAATGTTATCAAAATTTAACCGAGAATTGCCTGGTGGGCTGTAACAGTTAAAAATCTTAAAATGGTTCTGATAAATCCAAACATCAACTCGGAATTCTCAGCTCCACTATCGAACGAAAGGTCACCGACGATTTCAAATGTTGAAATTAAAATGTTTTTAATTCCAACTAAAATATCACTAGCATTTCGCCTAGTTTCAGGTAATAGTTTCAACTAAAAAATCAGGAAGTTATATTTAGTTAAATTACTATATTGAAAGTTTGCTTCGATTATCATAGAAGCATCAACGTCATGTGACTCTAAGATAGTCTGGGTTGTGTTCGTTTTTCCTGAGAAATTCCATTGGAGAACTTTCAATCGTTCAATGTCCTTTAACATCTGATGTATTTTAAGCTAAGCATTTACAATAGGCCTACTAGTTTAAGAATTTATCTCCTAAAAATAAAAGATATAAAACATAAAATACTGTGTTTAAAATGACTATTTTAAATGGCAAAGCCACATGATAACAAAATAATTTCTAGAATATTAATTCATTGTAAAATAATACCATGTGGAGATATGTGCATTTATTTAATGAAGGAAAGACATAATTATTCAAGACACTGTTTATATATTCCGCTGGATCGATAGCGTACAGGGAAAAGCAATAAAATTTATTCCCTGAGTGGCAGAATGTCTTAGGACACGAATTCTTTTACATACATTCAATTACAAAAGAAAGAAATTCATTAGAAAAAATTCTCCAACCAAAATTTATGTAATAAGTTATGATAATAATGTGAATGCAATTATTGTACAGACTTTATTTATAAATCAGCCACAATATATGGCAATGTCAAAATTTTAGAATTATTAATAAATACTAGACAAGGGCAGACGATTAAGGGGACTCATGCACCTTAAACCCCTCATGATCTTCGAATATTTGACTGCTGCAAGAATTGGGATATTTTATTTATTTTAAAAGCAATTACTTCTAACTTTTTACAGCTGACTACATAATATAGCTGCTCTCTGCAACAGTAATCAGAAAGTTTGTGTTGCCACAAATATTTTTATAATTTAATCCGCATTGTTACAAAAGTTTTCGTCACGTTTCCACTTTGCGCGCACAGTTTAAAACATTCTGTTGCATAATTTAATTCCATATTTAATATATAGTTTTTATAACATTTGGAAAATGCTGTGAACCAAAAATTCTAAGAATTGCATGTTAAATTTTTATTTTATTTGGAGTTAAGTTTATAAAATGTATTTTATTAAAAAATCTGTAATATTTTCGTGCATAAAATATTTTAACTCTAAAATATTCATCAGATTTTTGGTTCGGTTAGAAAATAGTGTCCATGTAAAGAATTCCATCCAATTTCAAGAATGTACCATTAGCGGTTTTTAAAATATCATGCACACAAGGTGTAAACATGACGAACAATTTTGTCGCAAAGCAGATTAAATTATAAAAATATTTGTGGCAACACAAACTTTCTGATTACTATTTCAGAAAGCAGCTATATTTTGTAGTCAGCTGTAAAAAGTTGGTAGTAATTGCTTTTAACATAAATAAAATATCCCAATTATTGCAACAGTCACATATTCGAAGATCATAAGGAGTTTAAGGTGTATGAGCCGCCTTAACCGATTAACCGTTAATGGTAGAGGGATGGTGCCCACGTCCTCCGTTACTACTACTACATACATTCAATCATACATCCGTACATTAAGGAAGAATCAAATTTTATGCGAATTTCATTTGCTTTGTCACAGCCAATCACCATTGATCACGTTGGACTACCACGTAAAGGGGCATCTGATTTCATTACAAATAGATAATCTCCATTACAGATGGAAAGATTATCCCCAGAGAACTCTCACTTTAGTTTTTTAGTTCAATGCTGATTGGGAAACGTATAATATACACCTTTTTGTGGAAGGGATTTAAAAATCGCACCGCTTTCTTTCATATGATAAAACCAGCAGAAAATTTCTTTAAAAAAGTTGTTTATCTAAAACGTGACACCTTCTGAAGCCTTCAAGAAGAAAACTGAAAACCTCTGAAATTTTGTTATTTTAATTTATCCCACTCTAAACAGAACACTATATTTCATTAAATTAAAACTTCTAATGAATTAGTTTTTTTTGTGTGTGTTAGTCCGTTAATTACAATTTTGCAAGGCTATTTTCAGATTATCAGAGCTTTTGGGTTATCCTTGCATAATCATGTGCAGAAATTAGCACGGGATATAAGTTTGAATATCAGCATAAATTTAATACCGTGAAACTCTCGATTATCGTTTCTCAATGGGATAAAGGACAATAAAACGACGAATACTGGAAAACGAATAAGCAGAGAAACAATCGTATACTATTAATAAGTAGTATATTATAAATAAATTAATATTTATTACTTTTAGCAAGGATTTAAATAAATTAATATTTGCCTCTTTGTACAATTTTGCTCCAGTTGAAAATAAGAACTTTTTGAGACTTTTCACAGTCCATTTCTATGAGCATGTAAGTTTTAACTTCTTAGAAAATATCTTAAGTTTGTAAAGGCTGAGCATAATTGCTTGTTCTTCTTTATATAATTCCATATTTCTTGAAACAAACCGAAAACGGACGTTGCCGTGCTGAAAAATATCTAATAAACACTGAAAAAATCAATTAATAAACACTGACATTGTATCTTGCAAAGAATTAATCTTTAATAAATGGCATCAATAAGATAACACTGAGCTGAGAGACTATATACGATTCATTACTGCATTCCTGTGCTGCCAGATTTATTGTCCAAACAGAAGGAAATGCAAATAATAAGTATGTCGCTTCAAAATGGTTCATTCACTATGGGAAATCCTGTACTGAGTAAAGATTAACACTATAAAGTGATTTTTCGCTGAATAATGAAAGGCGAGAATGAATAACGATATTTATTCAGAATTTCATTCCAGACAAAAAAAATGGCGAACTATACAAGCTGGAAACTAATTTGTTGCGAGAATGATAGATCGAAGTTTTATTGTATTTAATAGCATATTACTTTCTACTTCTCCCAACTGAAAATGAAATGAAAGAGAGATAATTTCATTCAAAAATCTTCCTCAATCAATCACATAAGTATAAAAAAGGAATTATAATATATCTCTTATCTCTTTAAATGTTTTAGCAACTTATGAATATCAAGTAGAAAGTGGAGGGTTGATTACGTCCTTTATAGCTTATCCACTAAGTAACTAAAAAGAAAAAAGTCAGTAAAAGTAAATTAAGTTGGACTTTTCATTGAAAATGGAACTCTCGCTATCGATAAACCTCTACAAAATGGAGTTTGTTCACCTCAATTTTTACGGCAAAGATCATCCTTATCTCAGTCTGTCTCTGGGTACTAAGAGCATCTTATCACTTAGTCACTTGACCTGTAACGTTTAGTGCTCTCCAAGGACTAAATAATCTCATCAAAAGTTAAACATTAGATCTCATTTTATCTCTCCATAAAATTCAAATGTAGCAGTTTTTCTCTTCGTTTTTCTATGTATTTTTAATCACAAGTCATTTCTCATAATCAGGGTTTCATGGCTAGCAACCTTGGGTATGATAACTCGGATTCCTTTCTATTTGGGTGGTGGTCTCCCTGTTCTTTATGCATCATGGAAATAGTAGAAATGGGACATTTGAATCTTCAAATCCTCGCATCTCATGAATTTTTTAAAGAACTCAAGATCTGAAAACTCGAATCTTCACACATTTTACTTCACTCAAATCTTTCGAATTCTAACTTAAAAACATTTAAACTTTTGAAATCAAACTTTAAAAAATTAGTTGTTTTAATGACGAATAAAAACATTCATTAAAAAGAATGCGATGTCATCAGTGGACCTATGACAATTAACATACTTAATCGGCACAGTGGCTTTTTGGACCTCCTTGCTTAAAGTACAGTCTTGAAATCCTTCAGACGCTTCTAATACTCAAATATAGTATTCATCTATTATTAGTATATGTTTACTTTTAATAAAATTTGTGCAGAGCCATGTGAATCGCTGTAAACCTTTAGATTGCGGTAACTATGAGTTAATAAAATCGAAGAAAATTGGGATAAAAATCCAAGTTCCTTTATTATTCTATTATTTCTCCTCCTCGTCTTCATTAAGATGTTTGAAAACGTAAACGTACGTTTAATGATACTTTGCAAACCAACAACTTAGCTCTTCCCACAGACGGAATGAAAACTAAGCGAAGCGAAATTTATATATATATATATAGGGTGTAATGCAATTGATAGATACAACTTAAAAGGATGGTATAACGTGGAAAAAGTAATAATTTCCGCGCAGTGCATAATATAGTGCTTAGTGGAACGCGAGAAATACAGCATATACGAACAGCATGGAGAACGAAAAGTCGTTTCAACTACGGATATTTACAAGAAATAATGTTTGATATTTAGAAAAAACGTTCAAACGAGAGACCACCGGCAGTAAAATACATGCATCCGAACGACGATGGAGTGATTGGTGTATACTTTGGAACTGGTGGGCATGTTACGTATCCCGCATCACTAATTCTAGCGATAAAAATTTTTAGAGCAGTTAATCTGCTTTCTGTAAACAAGATCGTTGTCGTTGTGATGCATTTATTGCAACTCTTGGTCATTTACTTGATCAATTTTGCAAATATCAAACACTACTACTACTACTTGTAAATATCCGCGATTAAAATGACTTTTAGTTTTCCATGTTCTTCCATTCACATTTCCATGTGCTTCAGCTTTCACATTTCACATTCCACCATGTAATATGTTGCGAAGATTATTACTTTTGCCACCCCTTAAAGCAGTGAACATTCATTCTGTTACACCATGTATATCATGTTTTACAGTAGCGATTCCCAATCTTTTTTCTTGAATCTACTTATTTTAAAAGAACGGCTTTCTTTAACAATTTCATTTCCTTTTTCTGTATTAAAAACATCCTACGATATAATCATAACACATAAAATATAATTAAAAAAAGGTTTTTATACAATAAGCTTTTATTAGAAATGGCTATGATAACTAATGAACTGAAAACCGAAAAATAACTTATCTTACACTTTTAAGGAAACAGGATATTAAACAGTTATCTTTACAAAATTCATCTACAATTTCATATCTCGAATAATAAAGGCATGGAGCGTCTTTGACAGAAATTATTACTTCTTTCAAATATATTTCAGAATTTAATTATTATTATGAACAGTGCTAGATATATTGATGTAATCTTTTAATATTTCGCATAAAATTGCTTTCTTAAATCTTCTCGTTCAAAAATATTCCCACTGTTTCTTGTTTTCTATAGTAAATTATTGATTTGATTAAAGCCTGCTTCCATTAAGTAAGAAGAAAGAAAAGTCAACAATGTTGAGTCGGGTAACAGCTTTTAAGATATTTATCTCGGTTGAGCCATAAATTTCAAAACTTAACTTACCCATGCGTTTTAAATAAAATTTGAAGTTGTATAATATCACTTTCTATCAATAAACGGTTATTAGTTTTAATAATTTCTTTTTGTAAGCTAAAACTATGCTAATAAATTACCGGAGCATATTCAACTACCATTCCCAGTTGACCCCTTGATCATCATTGATTCAGATTAAAATTTCATCGATTCTTCAACTACCATTCCCAGTTAACCCCTGGATCATCATTGATTCAAATTAAAATTTCATTGATACTCTTGGAAGCCTTGCTCTACAATAAGCTGCATATTGCTACTGCAGTAAGGCATACTTTAACATAAAAGCCACATTCAGTGAAACAAACGTATTTAACAAAGAATATTTGTTGCTATGTTTTTCAAATTTTATATTTATTTAGACTACTTTTCAGGGTGATTTAAGGAAATTTAATTCATATGTACTAATCAGTTTTATGCTCTTTTCTTTAAACATGGTATTTTTATTGAAAAAAAATCTCCATTCTAAAAATTATGTATCATAACCTGTAAGGATCCTAAGTTTTGTTAACGTTTATTTTATTTTAAAACTGTACTATCATTTCTTATTTTCTATTTCCGGCCAGAATTAATTGCTTTAACTTGTTTATGCAAATTGTCTTGCTAACGCCCAAGTACTTAAGTTGTGGCTTTTTGCCAAGAGAGAGAGAGAAGGAGTTTTTGGATGCCTTTAAAACCAGAGGTTTAGCCCTCTTGATATTTGAAGACGTATCGTAATTTCAGCAGCTCGGGGTACTGCATACGTACCTTTTTTAAATAAAGGCCAGTCTTAGTGCTAGGCATTTGTATACTAATTCAAAGTTAGCTTTTTAGTTAGAGTTTTAGTTAGTAGTTTTTATATTCTTACGTTCAGACCACAAGTGGTTGGTCTCTGTATGCCGAAGTTCGGAAGATCCTGTAAAAGATTGAAAATAAAGGGTTTCGAATACCCTTCCTGCTTGTGTTGTCTACTTCACACCTTCCTGAACATAGCTTGAGTAAGCTCCCTGTTCCTATTCAGGATCATTCATGTTTCCAAAGCAAATCAAGAGAAACACAAGTCCTGACAAACCCTGGCAAGGAATTCCCAACTGTTAATGTTATGTATAAAATGTAGTATTCCACGTCTAGTATTTATCTATGCTATCTTTTGAAATAACACTCTCACTTTGTCTCCTTTGAAATTTTCTGAAAAAAATGTGAAAATATGAATTGTAATTCAAACATCTTTGTTAACTTTATTGATAAATTAATTTCAAGAGTCAAAAATTGTAATTATATACTTCATTTACTAATTCTTTTATGTTGGCTTCACAAACATATTTTTAAAAACTGTATTTTAGAACTTGTTTTTTATTAATTGCAGATTTCAAATTTTGCATTAATTAATAACATTATTTGCTGTTAAGTATAACATGTTTCGTTTTTTCGTATCATATGGAGTAATATATTTTCGTAACATATTAGTATTTTTATATGAATATTTATATACGAAAGTCTGCAGACATTTGTGGGATTTTGGATTTGGATTTGAATTGTAGAAAATATAGAACTCATCTCATTCCTAAAAACAGACTTGAGACTCCTCATTTCTAAAAATGTCTTTATTACTTATTTAAAAATAATAATTTTACAAAAGCTTCGTATATATTAACTATTTACAGTGAACTCCCTCCCTAGATACGACCACCTCAAAAAATGACATTTCTGAAAACTTAAGTAAACATCGGTA
Source organism: Stegodyphus dumicola (assembly GCF_044657685.1). Classification (NCBI taxonomy): domain Eukaryota; kingdom Metazoa; phylum Arthropoda; class Arachnida; order Araneae; family Eresidae; genus Stegodyphus; species Stegodyphus dumicola. Next base: position 184,413,131 of record NC_140768.1, read on the forward strand.
TTTAACCCGACCAAAACCACGAAATAGGTAATACAGAGGCCACCAAAATATCTAATTTCGTTCTCAAACTGAAATACCTTATGTTGTATATAAATCAAAGAGTTAATTTTGATTCTTATTATAGCATCAAAATAATATTTACGGAAGTAAGTAGTTGATCATATTTATTCATTGTGGTTTATTTAATTGAAAATGATAAAGCACACGAGGACAAATTTCTCAGTTTCGTATAGTTTAACACAGGAGCCTTCTTCGGATTGGGATATAGCTTTCTTTAAATCATTTATCACACTTTTATACTGTTTATATTAACATTTTATATTTCTATCTGAGTTGATAATATTGTTCAACAAATCAATATTTAAATTATGTCAAAAGTAGTTCATTTTTGTTTTGATGTTACTGCTATCTATGTTGATTTCGAAATAGACAGATTGATAAATAGGCTGGAATGAGTCCTTTCAGAGAATTATGCAAATCTTAAAAGAACACTTTAAATTAAAAAACTGGCAAACCAAAATAAAAGAATTTAAGTTTAGAAACTAAAGTTGCTAAACCATTAGCGATTTAAAGTTGCTAAAAATACTGCTGGCAGTCTGCTTCAAGAGAGAGTTGAAGACTCCAACGGATAAGTAAGTATTTTATTAAGTAGTTAAGTGTTTTGAAATTACTTAACAAAAACGAGTAACATAAAATTTTATTTAACTTTGCTTGACTCGAAAAATATATTTCTCATATTTTAAAACATTATTTACTTGGAATATTTTAAAAAACTGTGTAAAAGACAGACTGTTACTTTATTTATTTATTCAATAATTCATTTATTTACTTTTGCATATCTGCTAGGTAATTCGTAATTTTATTAATTCAACGGTATTAATAAATGAAAGTATTGCATTTCTGATTTAGGAGATTGCAAAAGCTTTGAATAGGTAAATCGACAGTACATATCCAAAGTCGCCCATCTTCACTGATTGACAGATTCTGTAAGAAGACAACCTCTGCAGAAAACCAATAGTGTCGCGGTTCATACGTAGCCGTCCTAGAGAGAACTAAGTGGGTGTTGTTGCTAAAGCTCCCTCCTCTGATCTATAGTCAGCCTAAGCGCACGAAATTTCTTGTGGCAAGCAGCTCAAGTTTACGACTGTCGTTGGCAACAGGCTTGAGCACCTTACAGGTGACAGTGCGATTTTGCTTAGTTCCGCCCCCAATTTTGACGACACTATACATTTACAAATATCCATGCCTTCTACAGATTCGAACCCGGCACCTTCGACACAGTAGCCAGCGACGCTAACCACTATGTCGATTGAGCGGCAGATACATACTTGTTGTTGTTGCTTATACTCACTTGTCTGACGTAGTCAGCCCAAGCCTACGAAATTCCTCGTGATAAGGAACTCAAGATTACGCCTGTCGTTAGCAACAAGCTTGAGCACCTAACAGGTGACAATGCGATCTGGCTCAGTTCCGCTCCCAATTTTGATAGAGAGCAAGAGTCTCCCACCCCTGTCCCCTTCCACCAAAACTCACGAGAGGACACGAGCGACTTATCGCCGCATATTTAGAGTGCAGCCATGCCGCACCAACACTATACATTAACAAACATCTATGCCTTCTCCGGGATTTGAAACCGGTGGTCAGCGATGCTAACCACTATACCGGTTGGGAGGCAGATGCGTACTTACGTCTAATGAATGGATTTTGAAAGATGAAGAGAGTAAAATACACAAAAACTTGGGTGTTTTTAAATATCTTCGTAAAGTGTTTAATTATTTCCTTAAAGTTTAACTTTTTTAATCTTAATCGATGCTGAAAGACAATTGGTTTGCTTCTGTAGAACTAGAAGGAACACACATTTTTCAAGAAATTAGTTTTTGTTTTCATACAATGACTGTGAGAATGCAGTTCTTTTTGTAGCTTTATATTTATGAGACATCAGATTTCTTGGGGAGGGGGACTGAACACAGAACATAGTTTAAGGAATTTACTCTCAGTTTCATCTTTTTCTTTAATTAATTGTTATTTTCCTGACACACTAACAATTGGTTCATCTTATTACATGTATAAGTTGTCTTTTAGGACAGTGATTCGTATTGTTTGTAATACTGCCGTCAAATTGTGGCATTCTCGTAAAATTTGTAATATTGCGTACTTACTGTTGATATGTAAATAGACTAAAAACTATCATATGACTATTTACTGTTTTAAATTTAATTTTTACTTAAGTATGCATAACATATATTTAAAAAGTGCTTTCCTTCATTTTAACAAACTTTATTAGTGCTATTATGAATGTGATATAATATAAGACGTAAAACACGTTTAGGTTTATGACGTTTTATTGAAAATACAGTGACAAACTTTGGTTAAACAAAATAGGCAAGAACTGAGAATAGTAGTTGGAAAACCCCTACTTAATCCAGACATTAGTATATAAATACGAGAGAATGTGTGTGTGAGTAATACCAGAGCAGGATTTACGTATGAGCTACACAAGCTATAACTTAGGCCCCCTCCTCCAAAAAAGTTAAAATATAGTATAAATAGTATTAAAATATATTAGAACAGACTTATAAAGGGCCCCATATCTGAAATAAGTCTAAATCTGCCTCTGAGTAATACAGAAAAAACAAAATGCCAAATCTTTCCTTTTCAAAACATAATAGCAATTGCCTATATTACTTATTTTTAACACCATAAATGTAGATTAGAAAACAGTTTATCAATTTTAAAAATTAAGAATCTTTTTCCTTTTACAACATTACAAAATCTAACTGTTAACTGCTTAGCAAGTGAATTTTAACATCAACAATCCTATTAAAAGGCTATTAAATCATCACACATTCTTTAAAGTAAATTTATATTCATGCGGAAACAGGAAGCGATACACTGTGAATAAATATCAGCTTCGTGTCTAGACATTGCTTTCCTAATTAACTCGTCACAAAGGCATCTGTTATGTCAACACTGCACCAACAAAATTAAACCCAACCCCCGGCGTTGTCTCTCGTTTCAGACATTAGACGCTCTGATATAGATGGCAGCACTAGTCATGTTTATTTAAGATTCTCACGTGATGCATTCATTTACACCTCAGATAAAGAATTAAATTGCGCTAGAATTTTTCATTCTCCCACTCTTCCTTATCTTTTCAAGAGGATGCTTGATTATATACTTACGCTTTATGGATTCAGTACCTGCTGGGAAAAGAGTTTTTTCATATTTTGTTTGTGAACTTTTAATTATTGAAGCCCTAGTCTTGTCCATTTGATTAATATAAACGTATCATAACAAGTGATTTAAATAATTAACGCTTGATATGTGTTATCCAGAGTTATTTTTACGTGAGTTTATTACACGGAAAACCTCAAAAGAAATTGATAATTTCTCGTTTACTTCTCGGTTTTCTTTCAAATTAATTTTTGATTTGGCTCCTTTAAGTTCAAGAGTTCTTTCAATATTAAATAGAAAATGCTTTATTTATTAAAATAAAATTTTCTTTGCTTCAAATTATTTGCATAATACGTTGTGTTATTAGAATATCTTTTAGGGGGCAATAAACGTGATAACAACAACTGCGTTCTCTCCGGAATTCGAATTTCGGACCGTCCGATGCCAGCCGGACGTGCCTCCAATTGCACCACGAAGGCAAGTGATAAGAAAGGAAAACATTTCTTAAATTCTCCCATTTAAATGGCTGTTGGGAAGATGGGACCCATTCGCCAAATCCGTGTGGTAACGAAGTATAGTTTACCACATTTTAGTTCGGGCACCAACTTCAGGCTCTCGTAGGAAATCAAACTCCGGACCTTCCGATGCTAGCCGGACGAGCTTCCAGTTTTACAATTAAGGCACACAATAATGAAGGAGAAGCCACCCAACCGGTATAGTGGTTAGTGAACCTGAGTGCGAATCTCCGGGTTCGAATTCCGGAGAAGGCATGGTTGTAACTGACCGTCTCTTTATAGGAGGCAACGGTAACCACCTATTAGGTGCTTTCATACTGAAATGGCCAATAAATTTCGGTCCGTGTAGTGGCGCACGGCCATTGGGAAAAAATAATAAAGGAGGAAATAAAGGAGAATAAAGGAGGAAAATTCCTTACAGCGTACAGTAATTTAAAGTGATTCATTACCGTACATCTGTTGTCTTTAAAGTAACTATAACAGCACATACAATAATACTTCTATTTATAGAAAACTTACACATTTTTCTACTTTTATTCCACAGGTCCGGGGCTCGATCCCCAGTCTAGACAAGGTTGACTCAGCCTTTCATTCCTTGATTTCCATCTCTTGGGTCGACAAAATGAGTACCAAGTTCGCTTTGGTCTAAACACTAGAGGTCCTGCGACATGCTGACCGCTTGTTCAGGGCATATGCTTACGCACCCGGGGGCCGACGGTCAAGAAAGCAGATTTCGGGGTAAACAGATTTCGGGGCATTGGCCCATTAGGGCTGTTAGGCCACTGAGTTTAGTTTTTACTTGCATTACTTAACTAGCTTTATTTACTGGCCTTTGGACGTATTACTGTCCTTTGGACGTAATATGAAATCCGAAAGCTTTCAAATTTTTTTCATTAGGCCATATCTCATATACTAGCAGCTTTTCCTTCCAACAGCAAGGAGCGCTTCATATGTGAGTTTCACATTTGGACTAGGGCTTCCCTCGAAAATGTATGGGATGTGGTGTACTTATCCGTGGCTTCCTAAATTGCCAGATTTAAACTAGCTTAATTTTTATCTTTTGGTGATAAAACAGTCTAAAAAATCGAGTTGAAGATTTGATAGATTTGGGACCTAGAATTATCACCGTATCTAAAGTGTCACTTCATAAACACAGGAAAACACATGGCGGGTATTTGAATATCATTTGGGCATTAACTGAGCCATAAAAGATGCCCATGTTGAGTTTTCCTAGCTTAGTGATATTTTTTATGTTAGCCGCACCTTACTGCTGTGATTTCTTTGTATAATATTCATTCAATTTACATTACCTCTCAACAAGATTATGCTTGAAGATGCTGTGAAAGGACATTTGAACTTACAGCTTTACCATCCTAAAACTGTTTATTTTTCTTAACTAAAACATAAAGCTAATTATAATTAATTATGAATATAATTTACTCATATCCTTGGTTACAAAAACAAATTAACATGAATTGAACAAATAACCATGGCTTTGAACATCTGGAAACTTACTTGAAGAGCATTGATATAGGTTTCCATAGATGCAGATGAAATTCAAAAAGTAAGATACTTATATAAATAACATTTATGCAAGTTTACAGAGCAGTTCAGATGCACAGGCAGTTCAAAGAATAAGATACCCAGCCCTCTCTCTGACAAACTTTATTTGGAAGCCAAATATACATAATAGCAGTGAGGCAGTAGCAAATATTGCTTTCAACATATTCGTTATGTTGTCCAAACATTATGTTGTAACGATATATCAAAGCATCAACGCCGGCACAGAATAAATTAATGCCAAGCGCCTGAAACCACATTATGGCGACCTTGTGGAATATTCGTATCAGTTGTGAACCTCTTTCCACTCAAATACTTCTTTAAAAGTCCAGATGAAAATCATTGGGTTCCAAATTCTGGGTGAAAGGAGGATAATCTAATAGCTCCAGGAAATTACGCGTAATGGTGATTGCATGTGGTTGGGTATTGTCAAGCGCCAACACGAAGTGCGACAGAATGCGTGGTCGTTTCCTCCCACTGCATTGTCTGCTTTAGTTAACTCTTGCGTAACCGCCTAAGTATGTTACAACACGTAGTGGAATTTACTTTTCACTCTTCTAGTTACCCTTGCCACAACGTTCGCCGTGAGCGGAGTTGTTTTGAATTGCTAGGAATTTTTTGCTTTGTTCATCTCATGTGTCATATGATGCACTCAATTTTCATCCCCAGTAACAGTACCGAACAGGAATGGAGTGTCTTTCTCATTAAACCGCTTTAAGTGCCTAAAACATAACCCCATCCTTGTGGCTTTATGATAGCTTCTAAGTTGTTTAAACACATAATATGAATATGCCTTCAGTAGCCAAATTGTTCATGAACGATTACTGCGCACACTATTCACTGAAATGTTGAGTTCTTTAGCAGCATCGCTAAGTAAAATGCAACGGTCAGCTTGAATCAAAGACACAATAACAAAACAAACATTTGTGGTGAATATGCTTGACCAAGTCTTTGCTCATCTTGCACATCTTTCTTGTTTTATCCAATTCACTTCACCGAAAACCAAACTTTTTTACTTAACTTTAACAGCATAGACTTTAAAAAGTTCATATTTACTTTTTTCTAATGATATTCACTTTAGAAGGGGAGACCTTACTAAATTTCGCATTTGTATAGGATTCTTTAGATCTTTGGGGATTTTTCAAATTTCACTGTAATATTTCGTTACCTAAAGTTTAAATACTCAAATTTTCGCAATGTTTAACTTTAATACTGTATTAATTTAGAAGTCAAACAACAAAAATCAGGGTTATATTTTCAAATTTTCACAGGACTAGTTTTGATGGTTTTACCGAACTATCTCCTCAGCTGCAAAAGCGCAAATGAACGAGATAAGATATACAAGATAAAATTTGAAAATATAACGCTGATTTTTGTTATTTGACTTCTAAATTAATATATTAATATTTGTTCGGCGTGTTATTGTATCTTTAATACTGTAACTTAAAAAAATCCAGAGTTGTCTGTATGATAAAAATTGTCTCGATGATACAGTTTATTAAAATTGCATAGTGTACTTTACGAATTCATACAGATCGTAAAATGGTCGTAAAATCGAGACGTTCGTTAATGGATATGCGATTATAAAGATTGTAAACATATTGAGGTCAAAGTGATAGTTCGTAAAAGCGTGTTGTTCGTAATATGGAAGTTCATGAATAAGAGTCAGTCAACTGTTTAAAAAATTTTTAAAAATTTCCAGAAGAAAATTTGATGAAATTAGTCTTTTCAGCCTGCTGAGTAAGAGTCTCATGTAAATTGAAAAGTTATGATGATTTATTTCGAACAGAGAAAAATGTATTGAGCGTAGACGACTCTTTTGTACTTCACTGACCCATGACAGCAAAGTTTCACTAAAATTAGAGTGGTTCAAGGAACACAAAACATGGAAATCTCATCAGTGGAGTCGTATCCTCTTTACGGATGAGAGTCGTTTTAGTGCCACAAGCGATTCTCAACACCAATTGATTTAGAGAGATGTCGGGACACAGTTTTATCCCAGCAACATTATGGAAAGAGACCATTACGGTGGTCCTGGAGTTCTCGTCTGAGGAGGCATTATGCTGAACGGACGGACGGAATCATCGAATGATGATAACATCGTTCACATGCTTCTTTCAGGCTGTAAAAGTTGGAAATACATTTTCGAATAATGATTTGGGAGCTGAAGAAGGAAAGCGGGACATTTTTAATTTTATATTTCATATTTTTGAATGAACTAATAAACTTTTGCTGAAAAAGTAAGAAGGAAACTTACGCATTTAAAAATTAAAAATCAGTAGAAAATTAATGCAACTTATAGCACTTAATAGACTTTTAAATTTACCTAGTTAGTTAACAAAGGTCCTTAATAAATTAATCTTTTATATAAAGTTTTACTCATAATTTTTCATGAAAAATACAGCCTAAAAATGTTTAGAAAGAGGAAGATAAGTAACTGCATGAGGTTACCGTTATAAAAATTGCTTAGTTAATTATCAAATGACTTTCCTTCACGTTTGTTAATCTGGTATTGTTTTGGTGAAAATTATATCTTGTTTTGCTTCCGTTTAAAGTGCCGTTAACATTTCTGGCGCTTCCAAATCTTTATGTGAATATGCATTTACAACTTTTAAAAGTTTGAAAAATTGTTTTTGACCACGATATTTTTGACGACGATGTTTTTAAACTGCGAAGTTTTTGAACCGCTTTATTTTTCGGCCACGATACTTTGTACCACTATGTTTTAGAAGTTCAAAGTTTTTTCTTTGCTTTCTTTTCTCCCACGATGTTTTTGTACAACGACGTTTTCGCCTTGCGTTGTTCTCTCCGCGACGTTTTCGCCCGCAGTGTTTTCTGCTGTAACCCCAACAGGTATTCAAAAAAATGTGCTCTTAGGGACAAAAAGGTTGGAAACCCGTGATTTAGATGATATAATGAAAGACGACAAATTATTTCAAAACACGGTATCTTCGCATTACGGTTAATATGACCACCCCACTGGAATTGCACAATGTAGCATCTAGACATTATACAAGAGTTTTAAGCTAATGGGGTATATTCTAGAGGCATGTTATAGATCCAACTTAGCCCAACTGTAGAGCATGAAGATCAGGTTTTAATTGAAATAGAAAAACAAGATCAATGCACAATGTTTTGTCCGTCTGCGAGTAGCCTCAGATAAACAGGTATCCTAAGATGAGCTGACTAGCTGTTTACTGTATGCCCAAGGTCTCTAGCTTGTTGTCTTCCCAATAATACATGTTTTTATTGGCGTCTCATTTACAGACGTCGGACAACAGTGTGGTTAAAGCAGCCTCTTTCATTCTTCTGTCAAATTTGAAAATTTCCTGGCATGATAATGATTTTGCTTAACATAGTATGGGTATGGAAGCAAGGAGAAAATAATACGGGTTGTTGTTAGGCCCCTGATGTAGATATCAAGACAAATGAATGTAATGAGATGCTGTTGGTAGAAAAAGGATTGCGACTCATGTAATTTCAACGCAGTTCATCAGTTCTGCGGTGCTGTAGGAGATGTTTATTTTATTGTTCTGTGATGTTGAGACGATATTTCGTTTTGTAAATGTATGACAGATTTACACCTCCTTGGGTAGAAACTGCAGGAGCTTCTACTGACTGAATGACTGAAGATATTAAACATCATCGGCTGGTCAGTAGGCTTCTCAGACCTCATTCACATAGGGTCTTCATAGGATGCTCTGAAAACACTTTCTGTATGAACATTCACTTTGAAATCTGCCTCCAGAAATAAGATAGACAGCATTTGTTCTCAGAAGACGTCAAATGATGTGATGTTCCATCTCCTAGATCTAGCCTCTGATATTACACATACGACAGAGTTGTGAAAACTACATTAAAGATTTTGACGGACTTTTTCAAACGATACGTCTCTGCTGTTGGTTATTGGCTAGCACGATACATTTGCTCCCTTACTAGGGTATCCTGAAATTTTTTAACTTTTCCAAAGCGCTTAGTAAAACTGCATTCTTATCTTATTCATAAAAGTTTTGTATAAAATTTCTCACTGTAATTTTTGAATGAAATAAACTATGCAAGTGTCTCTTACATATAGGTGAAATTATTAATAGGTTCCTAGTTTCTATTCATCGGTATTGCCCCCAGGGGTCGACGGAGAGAACTCTACGAAGCTACTGGCTAGGATCTTTACCTAGGCAGTCTCGGCCACGGGACGTAGACAAATCTTGAAAGTAGTGGGTCTTGTGGCTCCAGAAAGGTCACTTATTGGCCGACCTGGGGTCTGGCATGTCCTAGAGCAGATGGTTAGCTAGAAAAGATGGCTATCCCAGAGCAGATGGCTATTCCCAGCGTCCCCTGCGTCCTAGAGCAGATGGTCCAGAGTCCTGCGTCCCGGAGACGCTGGGTAATGTCCCTCTGAGACGGGCAGTCCGAGCGACTGGCAGGTAACAAATCATAGTCAACGACCGGTGTCGCAAAAAGTGATGCCTCCTTCTCTCTAAGGTGCGAGGACAGATGTTGAACCTCTGTACTTGGTTCCAGGAGGTGAGGGGACTCACAGCATGGTTTAGTCTCGCGGAATGAGGAATGCCCAAATTCTGTAATCATCGGTATTGCAATACAAACCGTCTAATCTAGAAATATATGGTAAAAGAATTAGCTTCTAATATTCTTTAGAGAAAAGTTAAAATATTGTAAAGAATAACAATATTGGCGATACAGTGCTATTTGTCAAAACCAGAGTTTTGAAAAATTCACTTTTGAAATTTGAAAATTTTTAAGGTCGTCAAAGTGATCGAGTCTCTCAACAAAACTATAAACTAATAAGCGGAGAGAAAACAAGCAAAATATATATATTTTCTTATCAAGCACAATCAATGGAAAGTTAAATAGAACTAACATATATATTTGTAACTGATACGGAATGAATATTTTGTTGAATACTGATTATCGATATATTGCCCTGCCAGCGAAAAAAAATCAAAACCAGGTAACGTGCAACATTGTTCAGCAGTTGCGCACGGCAACCGGAGGAAACATGTGCCGATTTAAAACTGTATCCAGACGACTTTATAAAGATGACTAATCCGCCCACCGTTTTGAACGCTGCATACCATATACAGCAACCAGTCGGCGGTACAGTTTACACCTCTGTAATGGAATCATGTCCTCTTTACCGATGTTGTCGTTTCAGTCTGGCAAACGATTCTCGGCGCCAGAGATATGAAAAGAAGTAGGGACACACTTTCATTCTTTAAAATCAGGGAAGGAGACCACTGGGATGTTCCTGGCGTACTTGCATGGGGAGGCAGTATGACGAACGGGCGGATGGAGTTCCACATTATCTACAGTGTTTTACTGCCAGGTGAAACGTTACTGTGATGACGTTATCTCCCCCAACCTGCGTTTTTTTTCGTCACCGTAATGCCATTCGTCTCGACTTTGTTTTTATGGATGACAATGTATAAATACACAGGAATCATACTGTTGAAGAATTCCTAAAGTGAAAATATCCACCGAATAGATTGGCCAGCATGCTGTCCCAAATCAAATCCCATTGAACGTGTATAGGATACTTACGGGAAACACCTGGTGGCACGATCTTATTCTCCGGAGAACACCAGAAAAGTGACATAGATGCTCCTTAAAGAATCGGAACTCTTAGCCAAGAACTCTTAGATAATTTGATATTGAGTACCGATAGACGGTGGAACGCAACCATTGCAGTTATGGAAAGTCATATCCCTTAATAAAGCTATTTAATTTTTTGTTCTTTATATTGGTCAGACTTTTTTTTTTTTTTTTGTCAATGCCATTCTGTCATAAAGTCTTTCTCTATTCGTTGCGTACTGCATGCGTTTCCTTCTTCTTTATGTACTGTATGCCTCTATGTGTGCGCCTTCTTCTTTATGTATTATATATTTTGCCTTTGTATGAATTTCATATTTCTCAGTTGAAATTTTGCGCAATTAAAGCCAAAGCAGAAAAGTTGTGTAAGCTTCGGTCACTAGTGTATTTTACACCAGTTTCCATTGGCGAAATAAATCGCATTATACGTTTTAGAACCGCACGACTTGCAACATAGCGGTAAAAGGCTGACTATATGTAGTTCGAAGTGGATTCAAATCATGGTGAATGGAGACACAGGAATCAGGAATCTTTCCGCGGTTTTTCGCTTGAGTAATGTGAATGCAAGCATTTACCTATGAAAAGTTCTTTTTAAGTAAATTGTTTCTGCCATCTTTTGTAACTGTTTTCCCATATAATAAAAATATTCCAGATTGTTAACCTGGCTAAATTTATTTCGGATACCTTGGGAGTTACGTTTATTTTGTTTCGTCTTATATTCTGTCAAAATTTTACCCCTTTTTTCCACTTATAATTCCGTGATATACAATTATATACAATTATGGTTTCCTTTTCCCCCAGATTCAATATTTGACGAAGCAACTGCCTATTCACTTTCAGATGTATTTATATCTAATTCATTTTAAGAACTAATGAGGCGAATTACTTCTCTGTTTTCTTTGTTTTCTCTGCTTTCTTTGTTCTCTTTGTAAAAATTTCTCTGTTAATACGTCAATCATCACTAATTTTGCTTGAACTTTTAAATTTCAGTAACCAGATTTTTTAGTTTAATAAATATATAGTTTAAGATTAATATTCTAATTCAATTTCTCTTAATTTTTAGACTTTAACAATCAGCTTGACTGCACAGCGCTGTTTTGAAGATTTAATGAAATTTTAAAATTGCCTCGAAAAATTCCCTGTTCATGATCAAATTGGTCAGAAAGTTCGCCATATTTAACAAATTATTTTGGATTTTCAGTGGGATGTTCTTTTACTAAGCTAATTTTTGTACATCCAACATCCAGTATTTATTCAAAATAATGATTTAAGCCATAATGGATTTCTAATATAATTTCAATACAATTTTAGATTCACAAATTAAGTTGAGAGCACTTTTTGTAATAAAAAAAGGATGATTAAAAAAAACAGAAGATAACAGAAACACTGGGAGAATCAAACATTTTACTGAACTGTTGTGAATATTAAATAAGTCTCCACGAGGTCAAATCATTTGAGAATAACATCAAAAAGCGTTGTAAGTTACGAATATGAGCGTTCAGAGACTTGTTATTAAACAAATTTACCAGTTTTTTCAAAAATAAATAAATAAATAAAAATCTGAAAGTTTTCAGATTTTACATTACGCCTAAAGGGGCGTTTTTTTAACGTTTTGTGTGTTATCTTTATTTATTAAATTTAATGTTCTTTGCATTTAAAGCATAAAATTCAATTCAATTGCAATATAGCAGAAAATAATTTTAAAATGAACATATCTTTAGAATTTCCGATACACAGTCTCGCGCGCTGGAGATAAAAATGACTTTTTGTTTCGTACGGTGTTACCATTACTCGGTTTGAAATCGTTGAGTTTGTAAATCAAAAATTCGTTAAATGTTTAAAAAATATGAAATAGATAATAAAACAAACTCCAAATTTGGGCTTCCAGGTGTCCATATTCGGGTGGAAACGTTCGTTATTCAAAATTTGATGACTCCAGGAACCATTGTTTCATCACAATGCCAAAAACATACATACATTTATGTAGATTCTTCATTATTTAATTTCTTTAAATATAATATAGGGCTCTAATATTTGGTGGTAACAATTTGAAAAGTGAGCCGACATTTATAGAGAACCAACGCAAAATGCCAAAACGAAATTTATAGTCCTTCTGGGCTAACGCCCTTTAGGCTAAAAATAATAGAAAGGCAGAACTATAATTAAATTTTGATGTTAAAAAATGGAGGAACAATATGTCCTCGTGGGAAGTGTAATAACTTCACATGCATTAAATACAAATTTTTAGTGCATGAATCTGCAGACATCTTCTAAATTGATTACACACAGCTTCAGTGTTGTTGAGAACAATCATGCTTTGGCTATTTCTGGAATAATCTTGAATTATTAGAAACAAATTGTGAGGGTGAAAAAGGCAAAGAAATAATGCGCAGATTGCAAAAACGTTGATCTTCCTAAAACATCAAAAGCTCATGTCAAGACATATTAGTAGTAACCCACCGTACTCGTGCGGTTAAAGGATGCCGCCATTACGTAATAGAACAATAGATGCCGCAATGTGTTCCCTTTGATGTGCCGCCCCCGCCATCTTGGACCGCGTGATAACCGGAAGTGACGTAGATGGATGGGAGGGCGTAGACAGAATGACGTCATGCATAGTTCCGTTTTGATTCTGTGGCAACGATATTATTTTTTGCAAGTTTTTATTTTTTGTGGCAACGGGAATGTTTACAAAGTTTCGTTTTTATTCTCTGGCAACGATTTTATGTTTTCAAAGTTTTTATTTTTTGTGGCAACGAGCTCTGGAGCCACGTGTTTGGCATGACATCACTTTTAATTTATTATTTTTAATTATTTAACACCTAATTAATTATTTAATACGTCATTAATTTTTAATTATTTACTCTTTTTTAATAAGTATCTTAATTATTTAGTACGTCATTATTTTAATTATTACCTTTAATTAATTTTTATTGAATTTAATATTATTTTCCCTGAATTTTAAAAATAACTCCACGAGTGGGATTCGAACCCGCTATTCCTTATAGGAGCCTGAGATTTTAACCACAAGGCTACCCGGTCGTCTTATCAAACTTGTTATTTGAAACCCGCTTTGCCCCTTTGACTTATTTGCACCATTGATGTCATGAGCTTGAAAGTCTGCACATGCGCTTTGACATGAAAACAGCGTCACACATTTGTTTTGTCACGACGGCTAGGATTTCTTTTTGCTTCTTAATCATTACTTTAGTCATTGCTGTTTTAAACGTAAGATTTTCCCACAGTTTAATTTTTTATTATTAAGATATTTTTAATGGTTTTCATTTTTCATCTCATTCTTACTATTTTTTTAGTTAATTTATTAATTTTTGATTTAATATGTTTTTTTTTTCCAAGCATAAATTTTATTTTTAACTTTCGCAAATTGACGTTTATTTCTACAAAAGTGTATTTACATTTTCTTTTTACTTTTTTTACTTCGCAAAAGTTTTTTTTTTTTTAAATTTATTCCTTTTTGTATTTTTACTTTTTTTATATTTAACTTTCTTTTTGGTTTTTACAAAAGTAATATTTATTTTTACGAATTGAATTTTTCCTTTTTACTTTTTTATTTTGCAAAAGTTTTTTTTTTTTTTTCAAAATTTATTCCTTTTCGTGTTTTTACTTTACTTTAATGTTTTGTTTAAACTTTTTTTTTTGGTTTTACAAAAGAAATATTTATTTTTACAAATTTAATTTTTCCTTTCCGCTTTTTATTTTAAAAAAAGGTCTTACTACATTTTTAACTTTTTTTTTCTCAAAAGTAATAATTTTAATTTTTTTCCCACAAATACAGTTTTTTGTTATTTTACTTCCAAAAGTAAATTTCATTTTTTTTTTCCCTTTCCTTTAATTTTTTTTTTGTTACATATTTATTTTACCCTTAACCTTTTTTCCCTTGTTTTAAATGCAATATGATGTTACATTTCCATTTCTCCAAAAGTAAAGTTACCTACATTTCTCTGTCTTTGAAACTTTAAGCTGGAATTTACATGCGTATAACTTCACTAGGTAATATTTTCTGTAACATTAAACCAATATACACAATGTTCATTCTATATAGTTTAACTGGAATACTACATTTCTTACTTTTTTATTACTAAGTTGGAGATACTCAGAACTTTTTCTTCTAATATATTGTACTAACTATTAATGACTGTATTAACGTTTTGGTCAACTATACAAAACTTCGCTGATTTTCTTTTACACGTCTTGCTTTTATTCAAAAGATTCACCAAACTATGTCTGACAAATGTAATTGTTACACTTTCCATTTACACATTTACCCTTATATTTAACTTCTAAAACAAATTCATGCTGTATTTCTGATTCCTTTTCCCCCAAAAATTAAATATATACTTATACAAATTTCGTTATTCCAAGACCTACTGTCCATGGAAATGAAACTTTATCACCTTTTTCCCAACTTGGAATATAAAAATTTGTTAACTTGGAATATTTTTAACGTATTCATTGTAACTTAACTGAAAATACCCATATTTCACATTGTCAATAATTTATTTAGCACTGAACTCTTACAGCATTTTGAGAACGAAATTTAATTTATCATACCTGACAAATAACTCCTACATAGTTATGATACATTACACGAAATATTGAGTAGAGTTTCAAATAATGATCCAACATAGTAATTAACATAAAAGGCTTAACACAAATAATTTTAAGATAGAAATTTCAACCTGACATTGCTTAATAATGAACTCCTACATTGCTCTTTTTGACATTTAACTTCTCATAGATAGTAAATAAAATTACACAAATATAATCATACATAATAGGTAACAATGACAGAATATCCATATAGTGATCTACTATAGTCATCAACTTTAAAAATTTTAACGCATTATAGCATGGCTTAACATAAGAAAGAGCACACTTTCAAAAAAGCATTATTTTAATTAAACATTGAAGCCAAACTGTCCTGCTCACATGTATAACATTTTTATTTATCATGAGCATGACATATAATAAGTAAATAAAATACATTTCACAAAATACGAAACACATTTCTCTTTTAACAGGCTATATTCTTAAGAAAAGATGCAGTATGGAATGCTTTGAACTACTCGGTGCCACAGTTCCTCATTTTTTTACGCAATTATTAAAATATATATGTACTTTAAAATCAGTTAAACAAATTCAAATGCGAGTATTCAAACAGGAATAGTTCGCAAATTAGATAAAAGATAGGTACACAATGAACTTAAATGATAAATACAGAAAAGCATCTAAGGACTAAGAAAAAAGATGTATTCGTAGAGAACTACATTTTAAGATAAACTTGCTCTATTTCTGCACATGGGTTGCATTTTTTCGTTTCAGATTAAGCAAACATTCAGGATAATTCCTGTATAAATAGAGATTTTCACATGTTAGTAATGTAATTTATTAGGACAGTGGCAGACATATTGGAGAGGTATGCCATATCCATGAAAAACATGTTTCCCAAGCCAAACTGTAACAGTGAAATGTAAAATGAAATAAGAAATTGCCCTATTTCCAACAAAATTAGTATCCGAGTATGCAAAATGTGAACAAGAATTGAATATTTTTTCTGAAAATGTTCCGAATGTGATAAGTCAGGAATAAAAACCTTGACTAGTTTCATGAACAGAGCATGAAATATAATGAAGAATTTTAATTTTATTTGCCTGTACTACATTTACTTATATTAAAATCTTCCATTTTGACGACTGTACTCCACATTTAGCCCAAGTTGATAAATCAGAGTGATTTTGTGTATTAAAGAACAGATCATTAATTCAGAACTATTACAACTTCAGAAATAATACAACTCAAAAGCAAAATGATTAAAACGACAAGAGAATATATTGTAAGTAAGCGAACGTGCTAAATGACGTTTTTTCGCTGATTTCCATGTTTGTTTTCCATGTTCCATGTTCCATATTTTGTTTTTCAAATGTATTACGAACACTGTTTTTCCATTTACATAGACGTTAAAGAAACATTTCATGTTAATTTACCGTTTTTCCTGAGATTTATCTACGTATTTACTTAATTTTTGCATTTTGTTTATAATTATAATACCAAAAGGACATAAGAGTACATTTTTCTTAAAAATGTCCATATGTTTTCCTCAAACGTTATTTCCTTCATAGCTTTGAAGTAACCTGTTAACCACATAGTTATCTTGTATTGGTCAGACAGCTGATGGTCCTGCCAATGTCTGAGGGAAGTTACAAAGATAGAGAATTTAAGTAATATTTTACCAGTAGGGAGAACTTCTTACGGCGTTTTTGATGAAAATTGACCGAATTTAGTAGTTCATTACTAACCTAAGAGCCTTTAACTATTTTTTTATTCGAAAAAAACACACTTAAAAATTATCATCAAGATTTTCCATACAGATATATTGTACTACATTTTATGCCATTACATTTCCAATGAAATTTGATTCATTGTCAGATAGTTAAATGTTCGTTATCACATACGCTCATTACATATGATTTAACAAAATTACGAACAAGTTGGAAGTTAAATGAATATTTCCTGAAATACTGTAGATTTCATTCCGGAAAGTTTACATGAGTATTTTCATTTTGAATCCTTTAATGTTTATTTTCCTGTATCCAAAGTAAATTTGGAGTAAAGAAATTTTCGGTTTGGACGAAAGTTATTTACGGATGGCTGTGATGTGTTCGCGTTTTCATAAACCGTTTTTTGTGAAGTACCTTATCGATAACCTTTTGAACACTTTGAATATTACGGCCACTGCAAATCATTGAATTTTCAAATATATTCTTATTTATCTTTTACAAGTCCTTGTAAAGGAAGAACAAATTTTTATTAGGAACAAATTTTTATTAAATAGTTATATTGTATAATTTAATAACTTTTTACACGTTTGGAAGATTTAACTTCAACAACACTACCACACTGAATCAGAAATTAAGAAAAGAAATGGAATTTTTTATCTTAGCATACTACAAGGATAGATTAATTTTCTCTAGCACTGATGTATTCGAATGTAGTAGATAATGGAGACTTTTAAGACAGATCATACAGACTTTGAATATTTTCTCGAAGTCACAAAAAATTGCTTTGTCATAGATTTTTCTCATAAACTCTATTTCTTTCTTAAAAGAAGTTTATATACTAATTTCATTAGAAACATATCTAAAAAAATATCTCACATTCATAAGAAAATCAGCGCTTGTTTCTTTACCAAATTTGTACTTTCTGACTTCATTCTACTGAAACGAAAACATTCATAACTTATTACGAAGAAAAATGTTATACTTTTTGATTAATTTTCATACCACAGTATTATCTTTGAAAATTTTTTTCCTAGTCCATTGCTAATATATTGCTAATTTTCGTACGTGACAAAAAAAAAAAAAAAAAAAAACCCTCAGTTTATAAACTTTTTTACTTAAAACCTTGTATTACATTGCTGAACCAGGGCCATGCTTTCATTTTCATTACATATCATGCGAATATTTTTTAAAAAAGCATATTCTTTCCTTCTGTTAGCACAATTTTAACCAAAATTTTACTATTACAGAGATTTCTTTAGTTAAATCTCACGTGTTAAATTGAACGTTTCATTACTAATTTTGAAGATTCTGGATATATCCTACTTAAAAGTTCATAACCGATTAGCAAAGCAATTTATATATGTACTTCGTTGTGCTCTTGGTTAATTTTTAAATCGTTGGTCAAGTATAACACTTGATTTCTAGTCAAGTATCGAAATGATTATTTACTTTCCGCTTTTTCCAAAGAATTTCTTAGACACATATATGTTCAGTACAGAAAATTTTCCTAACTCACCAGTATCATTGTAAGGATCTTAAGTTTTACTAACGTTTATTTTTCTTTTAAATCTTTACTATCACTTCTTATTTTCTACTTCCGGCCAGAATTAAAAGCTTTAACTTATTTATGCAAATTTGTCTGGCGAACGCCAAGTACTTAAGTTGTGGCTTTTTGCCAAGCGAAAGAGAGGAAGGAGTTAGTCGAAGCAGGCCGCTTACCTTAGCAGTTTTACTCAGTTGCTGGTTGCCTTCCAGGACAGAGGTTTAATCCTCGTGATAATTTTTAAACGTATTGTAGTGTTAACAGTTCTCTGTACTACATACGGCTTCCTGTTAATATAAGGCCAATCTTCCCCGTAGGCCCTTTTTCATTATTCCAAATTTAAGTTAGAGTTTAGTTAACTATTTTTATATTCTTACGTTCAGACCACAAGTAGTTGGTCTCTGTATTCCGAAGTACGGAAATTATTGTAAAGAGTGAAAAATAAAGGGTTTCGTATACCCTTCCTGTGTATCTTGTCTACTTCCCACATTTATTGAACATAGCTTTAGTAAGCTCCCTGTTCCGAGTCAGGTCTGTGCATGTTCCCAAAGAAAGTAAGACGGAACATTGAATCTGATAGTGGCGCCCAACGAAGAAGAATAACCATGGCCGAGTTTCAAGAAGAACCTGTGCTGCCTGCAGAAGCGGCTCAGAATCCAGAAATGCCAGCTGCCGCCCTGGAAGGATTTGGTTACATCGTCCAGACCATGCGCGCTTCGATGAAACCAGAAGCAACATTTAATGGAAACTCACCGGTAACCAGTTTTTTGGAAAAATTGGATGACCACTTCATGCTCTACCCCGTGCACGAGTTTCAAAAAGTTACCTTAGCTACCAGCGCTTTGAGGGGCCAAGCGCTTAACTGGTTCAAATGTATAGGCAGAAGTCTCTTGGGTCAAGCAGGAAGTCCCACCTATACTTACGAAAATTTCAAGACTGTCCTAGTAAAAGCCTTCCCTGTCGTAAGGGAACGTGCGAAATTAGAAACGGAACTTTTCAGTTCATATCAGCAAAGAATCGAAAATCTCTCAAGCTTTATTTTAAGAAAAATTCACGTCTTCAAACTCTTGTATGGAAACCGTCCGGATCCTGAGATAATTCAAGTGATTTTGCCGAGGTTACTTCCCCAAGTACAAGACTTTATTGAATTAAGGAATCCGACTACACTGGAAAAATTATTTGAGCTAGCAATCCAGTTTGAAAGTAGAAGAACGGCGGACATTGAAAGAAGACGCCAATATCAACAACGAAACCAATTTGCTGCGCCAAGACCACAGCAAAGTCCAGCACACGGCTACGAAAGCAAAGCGAATCAGTGGGCAAGGAAACCAAAAACAGCCGGCGAACATCGACAGTTCAATAGCAATCCAGGAAGAAAGTCTGAAGGCCAGTGGAAAAAGAAGGAATAAAAGGAAAGAAAAAAGGATTTAAACTAAAACGGATTTCTGCCGATGGGAAGGTGCGGAAATCCGAAGGCCAAGAAAACCCCTCTTCCTTCAAGTTAAATACAGTAATGGTGAAAAATTTGACTCTTCCGAAGATTGAAGTATTGGTGAATAATATCACAGCCACCGCACTCCTGGATACAGGCGCGCAGTGTTCCTGTGTGGCAGAAGATTTTTTTAGGAAGAATTTTCGTAAATATCGCATATATAATTCGGATAATACGACAGTGTTAGCTGCGCAAGGAGAAAGATGTAAGTGCATAGGTAAATTACCGCTATACGTCCGTATCAAGGACGAACAAGTAAAGGTTATGTTTTTCATAGTAAAGAATCTACAAGCACATATTATCTTAGGAATAGATTTTCTTTCAGAGGCACAAGCAACGCTGGATTTTAATGAAGCGTCCCTTAAGCTGACGATTAAACCAGTTCGAGAAGAAAAGGCTGAACGGCCGATGTTAAACCTTGACCACCTGCCTAATGAAGAGCAACGAAGAATCCGACAAGTGGTAAGTGAATTTGCTTCGTTAATTAGTGATATTCCAGGATTTACTCAAGTTACTAACCACAGTATTGACACCGGAGATTCAATGCCAGTTCGCAACAAAGCATACCGTTATGATAAGAAGAAGGAAAAAATTATAGAATGGCACATCAGCGATATGCTACGTAAAAAGATCATAACGCCCATCTCAAGTAGTTATGCTAGCCCGGTGGTTTTATGTAAGAAAAGTAATGACTATCCATTGACACATCCAAAAAGATGGCGATTCGCGATTGACTACCGTAAATTAAACTCCATAACTAAATATCCGGTTTATCCGTTACCTATTATTGAAGAAATTCTAAGGAACATAATGTCGACCAAATATATGACGACTTTAGACTTAACGACTGGTTATTTTCAAATAGGGGTTAGACCTGAGGACGTGAATAAGACTGCTTTTATAACCAAGTCTGGCACTTATGCATTCCTGCGTATGCCGTTTGGCCTTTCAGGGGCACCGGCAACATTTCAGCGATATATGGACATTGTGTTAAGGCCTGTTCTTGGAAAGTCCACATTTATCTATTTAGACGATATCATTATTACTAGTGATAATCTAGACCAACATGTACAGGATTTAAGACAGGTGTTTTCTTTATTAAATGAGGCCGGTCTAAAAGTTAATGTCGAAAAGTGCAAATTTGCAGCCCCTGAATTAAAATATTTAGGTTACAAAATATCTCAGAATGGAACCGAGACAGATGAATCAAAAATAATCGCTGTACAAAAGTATCCAACTCCAAACACGGCGAAGAAGCTCTCTTCTTTTCTAGGACTTTGTTCATATTATAGGTCCTTTATAAAAGATTTTGCAGCTATTGCTGAATCATTGCTAAAATTAAAAAGGAAAAAGGCAAGATTCTCGTGGACGGCCGAAGCCAATAGTGCTTTCGAAAAATTAAAACAAGCATTAACGCCCTGTGTTGAAATTTCCTGAAAAGGATGAGAATTTAGAAATTTCAGCGGATGCTTCGGATTATGCGGTAGGAGCGGTACTTTCGCAAAATCAGCAGCCCGTGGCATTTTTTAGCCGAACTTTAAATCAAACACAAAGAAACTATTCCGCGACCGAGAGAGAGGCACTTGCAGTTCTGTTAGCAGTGCAAAAGTTCCGAGTCTATTTTGGAAAGGCGCCAATAACAGTCTACTCTGATCATGCGGCGGTAACTAGATTGTACTCAGGGAAAAACTTATCCCCAAGGTTAATAAGATGGGCACTCAAGCTACAAGAATATAATCTGGTAATCAAGGATACCCCGGAAAGGAAAATATCGTAGTAGATGCCCTATCCAGAATTAAAATAGATGAAGAAAGTAATACTGTAAAGGTGGCAATGCTCACAGCCTGTACAATAAATTCCCGAGAAACTGTAATAACCGAACTGGGTAAGGATCCTGAGTTTGGAAGCATTTATGAGTATTTAAAGGATCCTGAAAATTTTA
The DNA here is from genome assembly GCF_044657685.1 of Stegodyphus dumicola. Classification (NCBI taxonomy): domain Eukaryota; kingdom Metazoa; phylum Arthropoda; class Arachnida; order Araneae; family Eresidae; genus Stegodyphus; species Stegodyphus dumicola. The sequence goes on from NC_140768.1 coordinate 184,435,263, forward strand.
GCCACCAAGATATTGTGGCGATAAAAATAGGGCGGCCCATTACGAACTAATAGATGGTCTATAATTTTATACAAAAACTACAAATTCCAAGAACGAATTTCGACCTGTATCCCAGTTAGTCTTAGATTAAATATTCTGCAGGAGTTACACGACAGCCCTTTAGCTTCTCATGCTGGTATTCGAAAAACTATCCAACGCGTACGCGAAGCAGTTTATTTTCCTGAGCTGCAAAAGTTAACAAGGGCGTATGTCCAGTCCTGCCCAACATATCAAGCAGTTAATTATGTTAATTTCCGCCCGGCCGGGTTTCTAAATAGCATTAAATCAGAGTTTCCAAATGAAATAATTGGCATCGATTTATTGGGTCCTTTCCCGAAAAGTCAGTTAAATAAAAGTCGCTATCTCCTTGTTATGGTTGACCATTTTAGTAAGTGGACCGAAATTGTTCCCTTAAAAAGAGCTTCTGCAAACGTAGTTACTGATTCTATTTTAAATAAATATATTTTAAAAAACCGGGCGCTCCTAAAAGTTATATCGGATATAACTTTTAGGATTTAACTTTATGGTCCTCAATTTGTAAGTAATGTATTTGAAGACATGTGCCAAAAACTGGGCATACGTCATTTAATAATGGTCCCGTATCGGCCGCAATATAGCGGAACGGGTCAATAGAAATATAGTGAAAATTTTCCGTAGTTATGTTAAAAATTTTCATAAAAGCTGGGATAACTATGTCAATGAATTTGCTTTCGCCTTTAGGACCGCAAAACATGATACAACGGGCAAAACTCCTGCTGAGTTATTTCTAGGCAGAAAGATTATAACGCCGTTAGATAAATTATTTTACGTGCAACAAAGAGCCCCTGAATTTAAAATGGGTGATATAGAAAAATTAATTAAAGTAGCAAAAAAGAATACTGAAGTAGCACAGAGAAAACAAAAACTTTATTACCACTTGAAACGACGGAGAGTAACTTATAAAGTTGGAGATGAAGTATTAAGAATTAAGCATTCACTTTCTTCAGCACCAGAAGATAAAAACCGCCAAATTTTTTCCACGATTTGAAGGACCATATGTCATAGAAAAAATAACTCACGCTGTAGTGGTGTTAAAAGCCAGAAATGGTGAAACGTGCGCCGTAAACATTGATCAAATAAAACCCACTATGATCGTAATAAAATGCAAATTTTCAAAGATCTTTTGCAGGATCCGGCACAGCAGACGCGGCAGGCACAAGCTCCAGAGGCGGAACAATGTCAAGCACAAGGACAAGCCATTAGGAGGCAGGAGCAATGGAAAAGAAAGTTTCCCCGTTGGAAAATTTAAGGTAACAAGAAAAAGAAGCCGTTCCACCGTCCAGAAAAGAGAGCTCACGAACACCCCCAGAATGAAGAAGGGAGAAGTACGACGAATGCACAGAAAGCCAGGAGAAATAACGGCAACTATAGCCCGGCTCCCAAACGGAAGATCAACTCATCGGACAGGACTCTCCGCAGCAAATGTCGCCGAACTGCGGAAGGGCCACCAGCGGCGAAGGAAAAGTTACAAGGAAAATTTGAACGGCCAGCAACGAGGTCCAAGCAGGAACGCGAAAGAAGTGTCCCGGTTCCGCCAAGACCAGCTGCCATCAAACGGCCAAGACCACAGGCAGAGGCGAAAAAGAAGGTATTCAAGAGCGACCGAACTGGAGGAAATCACATGTGATTGTACCTTTATCGCCAAAAAGGCGAGAAATGAGTTGTTACCGATTTTGGTATTATGTTTTTCAATTACTCGCGCGTAAAACTAAAGTTGATGTATAATAGCGTTGTGTAAAGACTTAAATATTGTAAAAAGTTATTGTATAAATATTATTTAAAACATTCTGGCAAGAAAGAAGTTTTAGTCTGAAAGACTTTTTGAAATGTATTATTTCAATGTAGAAAGAATTGGCACTTGCTTTGAAAAGAATAGAAGTTAACAATGTACTACTAATGTATGTTTTCAAATGTATAAAATTAACGGCATGTTAATATGTTCTTATATACAATGTGAACTGTTATTTTAAATGTTAAGAAATACCGTGATATGGTAAAAGTCAAAGTAATGTTAAAATTGTTTTTTTATTCGTGTGACTGTAAAAAGACTAAATCATGGTGAATATGTGTTAAAGGTTGAATGATGTAGTTAGGCTCTCTGACGCTACACTTCAGAGTTAGCCACTTTCAGAATAGTACCTCAGGGTTTAGAGTTGAAGATAGGGTGTGTTACGAGGTCTTGTTATGTTGAATTTTAACACGTTAGTGTTTTGATTGTAGGAGGCAGTGTTGAACACGTATACATAAACACATTCGTGTTTGGTGTTCTTTTACAACACATGTCAGAGAGCACGGGGAGAGATAATTAAAATAAAGTCATGAATGAAATAAGAATGTTAAGAGAAATGTAAATATTTATGTTACTTGCCATTTCATTGTGTAACATTTCATTAAACTAGTTTTCCTTCCAGATCTCTGGAAGGAACCAGGTTTGAATAAAAGCTCCTGTTTAGATGCAGTACAGATGAAAAATTGGTTGTCCATTGAGCTGATATTGTAAAAACAATTTTTTTTTAAAATTTCTAGTTTCTAGTGAGAAATGTTTGTAAAAGATTGGCCTCGCGTTAGATTCTAGAGCTAAAAGTTTTTAAAAAGGTCGTTTTAGACCTCAGTTTCAAACTAATTAACTCTGGCGGGAAGTATGTAAGGATCTTAAGTTTTACTAACGTTTTTTTTTATTTTAAATCTTTACTATCACTTCTTATTTCTACTTCCGGCCAGAATTAAAAGCTTTAACTTATTTATGTAAATTTGTCTGGCGAACGCCAAGTTCTTAAGTTGTGGCTTTTTGCCAAGCGAAAGAGAGGAAGGAGTTAGTCGAAGCAGGCCGCTTACCCTAGCAGTTTTACTCAGTTGCTGGTTGCCTTCCAGGCCAGAGGTTTAATCCTCGTGATAATTTTTAAACGTATTGTAGTGTTAACAGTTCTCTGTACTACATACGGCTTCCTGTTAATATAAGGCCAATCTTCCACGTAGGCCCTTGTTCATTATTCCAATGTTAAGTTAGAGTTTAGTTAAATATTTTTATATTCTTACGTTCAGACCACAAGTAGTTGGTCTCTGTATTCCGAAGTACGGAAATTATTGTAAAGAGTGAAAAATAAAAGGTTTCGTATACCCTTCCTGTGTATCTTGTCTACTTCTCACATTTATTGAACGTAGCTTTAGTATGCTCCCTGTTCCGAGTCAGGTCTGTGCATGTTCCCAAAGAAAGTAAGACGGAACATTGAACCTGATATCATTACCAAAATAGAAAACATGCAAAATTTTCCTAAAAATTTATATATTGTTTTTTTACAAACATTTACACGAATACTCACATTTAATTATTTAATGTGTATTTTCCTGTATCAGAACTAAAATTTCGAACTAAAATTTTTAACTAATGTTATGTTCCGTAAAAGTTTTGTATTTGTGATGTCATCCTTTTTTCGCAAACGTTTTGAGAGTGTGCTCCCGGTAGTCTTTTAGACATTTTGAAACTGTTTTCTCTTTGCTATTGGAAACTATTTTATCTTTGCTGTTGATATATGCCAATGAATATACTTTTTCTCTTGGTTTATCTTCAACTTATGAGTTATTTAAATACTTAAAAATATATTTTAGATTGTTTATGTTGACAATTGTGATAGATTTCCTGGATGTGTTTTTGGAAAATGTATTTATTTTATTCACGTGAATGAAACTGATGTTTTCTTAAAATTTTATTTTTCAGAGTATTAATCAATTATGACAGAATGCCGCATTTGTTCCCAGCATTCAACATTCATATGAACTTCAGTATTCCAAATCTCTCACGTAGCTGTAATTTTTCCTATCGGTAGTAAGAAGACGAATGGAATACATGCAGGTTATGCAGACATAAGGTAAAAATCTGGAAGAAAAGAAATTCTGCAGATCTAGGCAATTCAGTAGTTATTAATCAGTTAAAAATATTCCAAGTTAACAAATTTTTATATTCCAAGTTGGGAAAAAGGTGATAAAGTTTCATTTCCATGGCTGAATATTAATTCCATGTGTATTATAGACTTTGAGTTCTCCTTCACAAAATGTGACTATAATCCAAATTTAAAATAATACGTTACAATGTGGATATTTTTCTCTGTAATTAAAATATAATTCAATCTTCTGTAAGTTCTGGGATAAGTTCAAATATTGTAGTGTTTATAAAGTTCTGCGGTAAATGGTGGAATCATATTAAGAATCCGAGTGACGTTTTCATATGAAGGAAATATTAAGGTTCAATGTATATTTGGTGATTTAAGTAGGATGTGTGCAAGAAAATACAAGATATTTTTGTAAAATATTTCAAAGAGTTAGCAAAATTTGTGTCAGTAGTATAAATGAATCTTACTGAATAAAAGGGAGTGTTCTGAATATATACATATGTATACATGTCTGTAGAGTAAAATAAGAAGAAATGAAGTACTATTGGTACGTATTTAAACTTAACTGGGTAGAAATGCCCTATGCATTGGTTTGAGTGGACTTCATACCATGAAAATTTATTGCTCCTTATAAGATTTGTTTAAAGACAGTAGGTCTTGGAATAATGAAATTTGTATAAGTATATATTTAATTTTTTGGGGAAAAGGAATCAGAAATACAGCATGAATTTGTTTTAGAAGTTAAATATAAGGGTAAATGTGTAAATGGAAAGTGTAACAATTACATTTGTCAGACATAGTTTGGTGAATCTTTTGAATAAAAGCAAGACGTGTAAAAGAAAATCAGCGAAGTTTTGTATAGTTGACCAAAACGTTAATACAGTCATTAATAGTTAGTACAATATATTAGAAGAAAAAGTTCTGAGTATCTCCAACTTAGTAATAAAAAAGTAAGAAATGTAGTATTCCAGTTAAACTATATAGAATGAACATTGTGTATATTGGTTTAATGTTACAGAAAATATTACCTAGTGAAGTTATACGCATGTAAATTCCAGCTTAAAGTTTCAAAGACAGAGAAATGTAGGTAACTTTACTTTTGGAGAAATGGAAATGTAACATCATATTGCATTTAAAACAAGGGAAAAAAGGTTAAGGGTAAAATAAATATGTAACAAAAAAAAATTAAAGGAAAGGGAAAAAAAAAAATGAAATTTACTTTTGGAAGTAAAATAACAAAAAACTGTATTTGTGGGAAAAAAATTAAAATTATTACTTTTGAGAAAAAAAAAGTTAAAAATGTAGTAAGACCTTTTTTTAAAATAAAAAGCGGAAAGGAAAAATTAAATTTGTAAAAATAAATATTTCTTTTGTAAAACCAAAAAAAAAAGTTTAAACAAAACATTAAAGTAAAGTAAAAACACGAAAAGGAATAAATTTTGAAAAAAAAAAAAACTTTTGCAAAATAAAAAAGTAAAAAGGAAAAATTCAATTCGTAAAAATAAATATTACTTTTGTAAAAACCAAAAAGAAAGTTAAATATAAAAAAAGTAAAAATACAAAAAGGAATAAATTAAAAAAAAAAAAACTTTTGCGAAGTAAAAAAAGTAAAAAGAAAATGTAAATGCACTTTTGTAGAAATAAACGTCAATTTGCGAAAGTTAAAAATAAAATTTATGCTTGGAAAAAAAAACATATTAAATCAAAAATTAATAAATTGACTAAAAAAATAGTAAGAATGGGATGAAAAATGAAAACCATTAAAAATATCTTAATAATAAAAAATTAAACTGTGGGAAAATCTTACGTTTAACACAGCAATGACTAAAGTAATGATTAAGAAGCCAAAAGAAATCCTAGCCGTCGTGACAAAACAAATGTGTGACGCTGTTTTCATGTCAAAGCGTATGTGCAGACTTTCAACCTCATGACATCAATGGTGCAAATAAGTCAAAGGAACAAAGCGGGTTTCAAATAACAAGTTTGATAAGACGACCGGGTAGTCTTGTTGTTAAAATCTCAGGCTCCTATAAGGAATAGCGGGTTCGAATCCCACTCGTGGAGTTATTTTTAAAATTCAGGGAAAATAATATTAAATTCAATAAAAATTAATTAAAGGTAATAATTAAAATAATGACGTACTAAATAATTAAGATACTTATTAAAAAAGAGTAAATAATTAAAAATTAATGACGTATTAAATAATTAATTAGGTACTAATTCAGAAGTCAAACAACAAAAATCAGCGTTATACCTACAAAATCTTCACAGGACCAGTTTCGATGGTTTTACCGAACCATCATCTTCAGCTGCAAAACCGCGGCGGTTTTGCAGCTGAAGATGATGGTTCGGTAAAACCATCGAAACTGGTCCTGTGAAGATTTTGTAGGTATAACGCTGATTTTTGTTGTTTGACTTCTGAATTAGTATTTATTCGGCGTGTTATTGTGTCTTATTTAATTAGGTGTTAAATAATTAAAAATAATAAATTCAAAGTGATGTCATGCCAAACACGTGGCTCCAGAGCTCGTTGCCACAAAAAATAAAAACTTTGAAAACATAAAATCGTTGCCACAGAATAAAAACGAAACTTTGTAAACATTCTCGTTGCCACAAAAAATAAAAACTTGCAAAAAATAATATCGTTGCCACAGAATCAAAACGGAACTTTGCATGACGTCATTCTGTCTACGCCCTCCCATCCATCTACGTCACTTCCGGTTATCACGCGGTCCAAGATGGCGGGGGCGGCACATCAAAGGGAACCCATTGCGTCATCTATTATTCTATTACATAATGACGGCATCCTTTGACCGCACGAGTATGGTGGGTTACTACTCATATTATTGCAAAATAATTGTTGCTAACTTGCTGAAAAGCTGAATGGATTGCATGACTTGTTGAAAGTCGGCTTCGAAATCCAAACTAGCTATTTCTGATTAAATTATTGCTGTAAATTTGAAATTTCAGGCAGCCAATGATTCTTTTTATTCTTTCTAATGATTATATTTATTCTTTTTATTGGATAGTTTCAATGTTAAAACAATCAGGGAAAGTTGGTGTTCTAGACTGCGATTTCAGAAACTACAAAAATGTCAGCTTGAGCTAAATGATTAATTTTATAATATAATTATCGATGTCATCTATGTCTGATGCCATTTTAAAGTTAGGTGTTTAATTATTAGCTTGATTTCTTGTTTTGATAACGGAATATCGTTTTCTGTTTGCGGAATGTCACTGCAATTATGGACTATTTTTAAGTAGAAGGATCTTCGGCTGAATCATTCTTTAGAAAAAGTGAGTCTAGAATTTCATATAGATATGAGAGTGCACAATCCTGAATGTCAGCGCAGAACTTGGAAGCAAATTTGAGGTAAGTTGAATGTGCCAAGGTTTAAATATTTTGCTATCTAATAGAAGAAACCATTAATTTCTTAATTACTTAAACAATAATTATGCCAACTGTTTTTAGCTTCTAGAATCATCTTTTTTCATTTTTCATTTTCTTTTTTGGAATTAATCCAAGCTTCATGTCTTAGTTTATCATCAGTAACCGATTTCGTTTCCCTTTTTAATGCTCCGGTCTTATTCTCCTGAATGCGTAATTGTTTAATTCACTAATTTAAATTAATGAAGCGTTTTACAGATCTTAATGGGAAGATATTTTCATAGAGATCTTGATGTTTTGTTATAAATCTTCTGTTGCTTTATTTGAATCTTCCTTTGTAGAAATAACTTGAGGAAATCAGGCATCGCATTCCTGAATATAGCATTTTCGACAATAATATTTTCTAGTGTATGCGAAAATAAATTTAAAAAGATTTCTTAGTTTCACTGTATAAAAGCAGTTCTTTACCTTCTCCCATTAACAAAAGTTGCAAGGTGTGATGTTGAGAAAGAAACGAATGAAAAACAAAAGATAAACATTCAATAAAATCAACACTATACGTGTTAATAAGATTTCGTCTCCAATAATAATATTCCAGTCGTATAAAATATATTACTCAATCTTTCTTTAATTGTGTTGGTGTTGGTGTATTTAATTATGGCAAAACACATGAGGGCTATCTGCCTAAGGGGAGGGATGCCTTCGTGGAGGACTTTCTAAGGAAAACTGGCTCGTATACACGTTACACATGGGGGGAAAACCACGAAAACGCCCTTGCAGCCAGCCCGTTCGCGGGATTCGAACCTCCGTCCGTCCTTTAATTGTCATTATTGTTATTGGTTTAGTGACCAACCATTTCTTGTATGTGTGTGCGTGATGAAACTTTGGGTCTGATACAGATGATGATGAGAATAGTATGGTTAAAAAAAAATGCAGTTTTTTTTTTTTTTTTTTTTTTTTTTTTTTGCGGTTGATAGAATTTTTGACGGTTCGGTTGATAAATTGTTGGCTTTTAACACATATGCGACTGCTGCGAATGGCTTGCTTCTCATAATATTATGTTATTATTGTTGCTTATGCTCATTTGTCTGACGTAATCAACCCAAGCCCACGAAATTCCTCTTGGCAAGCAGCGCTAGATTACGCCTGTCGTTGGCATCAGCCTTGAGCACCTAACACGTGACGGTGCAAATTGGCTCAGTTCCGCCCCAAATTTTGATGGGGAGCGCCTCGGGGGCGGACGAGTCCGAAGGTCTCCCACCCTTCTCTCCTTTCACCAAACCACACGAGAGAACTTTTGGCTCGCCACATATTTAGAGTGACGCCATACCGCACCGACACTATACATTTACAATCATCCATGCCTTCTCCGGGATTCGAAATCGGGCCGATCGGCACGGCAGTCAGCAACGCAAACCACTATACTGGTTACGCGGCCTTCATAATATTATATAACTAGTGATCATGAGCAGTAGCAAATTACAGGTAGCCGGAAGGAAACAAGTTTAAGAACAGATATCACGTAGTTACGCTAGATTAAGAATATCATAATTGGCAGTGTAGGATTTATGAAGTGAGGAACCCATCTCACTAAATTTTTACATTTGAGGGCCGGCTTGTCTTCAGACATTGAGTATGTTTATTGTATTTGAAATATTAGTTAGGGATTTGGTGGCCTCTCGAAACCCGAAGCTCCTCACGAGTGCTGCTTCCGTGACAGAGTCCGACAGAGAGATGTAACACTGCTTAGTTAAAATTAAATTAATTAAAAGTTAAATTAAAAGCTTAAATCAGTTAATTAAAAGTCTCAGTTTGGACTCAATTGAATGGCAAGATAATTTAATAAAATATTTTACTTTTACTTTCATTTTTCCATATGTACGAGCGTTATTAACATTATTTAAGACTCATGCAACCAGGATTAATTTGGAAATGGCGCAATTCAGAAAGATTTGCTTTAAGCATTTCATTATTTTTAGGACTTAAAGGGAAAATAAACAAATTAAAAAAGGAAGACTTTATTTATCTTATATGTAGATGCTAACTTATAACGTACCACGTACATGTTTCCAGTTTTCCATGATTATATAATTCCTTTCCTGAAATAGTCCCAATAGGAAAAGTTAGTGGGTGCCTTGTCGGCCCCCAACAAATTTCTCATAAAAGAATCGTTTAAAATATTCTGCAAGATTTATTGAACTGCTGCAAAATTTATAATTGATTGGAATCTTTGAAATTTCAAGCGGAGTATGACTGTTAGCTTTAAATCAAAGGTGAGAGTTCAACTGCTACGAAAGGGCTTAGTTGTATATTCTCTGCTCTGTATTTCCCCTCACCTCTGAGAGTATTAGTATTGTTACGTTTTTCTTCTTCTAACACCAGTTGTTAAGTTATTTTCTTCCTTCACGTTCGTACGGGGTTCGTAGATTTGGAGTGAATAACGACGACACTTGATAAGTATCGAAACACACTTTATTTAGCCAATACTGATTAGGACAGCTCCAAAATCACGTTTACAGTCTTCGAAGATCTGCTATAAATATACGCTGGAACAATACAGCTTTCAGGTTATCAGGCTATCACGATGGAAACAGCTTCACTGCAAAGCACCAGAGTACAGCTCCCGACTCTGCTTGGTCGTTCTCGGAACTCCACGTACTCTCGACGCTCTCCCCGCTGCAACTCGTGATGCACTCGACACGCAGAGCACAGCTCCCGACTCTGCTTGGTCGTTCTCGGAACTCCACGTACTCTCGACGCTCTCCCCGCTGCAACTCGCGATGCACTCGACACGCAGAGCACAGCTCCCGACTCTTCGGTTCAGTCGTTCACAGACCTCAACACGCTCTCTCGACGATGCACTCCTTCGGTTCCTTCCTAAGAGACTCTCTTCGGTGCACTCGACGACCCACTCGGCATTCGCTGGCCGGCTGTCAACTCGATCGACTCCACACGGACTAACTAGATGAGACACACTCTACGAGACACACACTCTGACTCGCCCTCTCAACGAGGCACATGCCCAATGAGTGACTATCAGCTCGCTAGTTGAGGCATTCACACTCACTGACTGCGGATCAGCAGGATTTATATAGCTTTCTGCTTGTGTTCGAGAACATTCTGGGCTAAACCGGTAAGAATTCGTTCCAGAAGATTCTCCATCCGTCCATGGTATATCGCCAATTTTGTCACCAAATGCGCGATTTCTCGCCAAATGTGGCAACCCTGCCTTCCCTTGCCATTTTATGGCAACCCTAAAACTGCTTTGCGGGGAAGCCATCTTTCCGCGCCTGTACATTTCGTAACAGTATTGAAGTGCTATTTAGGCAAAGCCCTTGGTGATACGACAGCTAAATGACTGATGAATTCGGCTGTTCCTGGTGAATGCTTAAAAAGCAAGTGCCCAGCCGTTTAAAAAATAACCAAGAAGCATGACAAAACAAGATTTCTTGCATGAATACATGACGAAACAAGATTTCTTGCATGAATACATGACGAAACAAGATTTCTTTCGCAATTATTACAAGAAGAAACAAGATTTCTTCCACTATTTTTGTAAACAATATACTGAGATTTTAAACAATTTTATTTACTTCTAAATAAAGGGAGAAAGAAAAAAGACTGATTTTTTAAACTGACAAATGACTTTTTTTCTCAATCACTAATCATTGCTTTTCCTGCACAACTTTTCCCAAGTTAAAAACATATTAAAGAATATTATTACAAAATTATTGATAAAGAATTTTAATAATTTTAACATGAAAAAGGGAAATGTAATGAAATATTCAAATCTAAAACTTCTAAAAACTCAAAATGCATAATTTTAATTAACAATTTAATCTGAATTTCGTATTTATTAGATAATTTAATAATTTAATCTGAAATGCAAAATTTTAATTATACATTTCTTTTACTAAATTTAAAATCTATCTCCTTAATAAACATTGGTGTATTTTTGAAAACCGTTGTTTAAAATTTATTTTTCATTAAATACAGATTTAAAATTTTGCTTTATTTAAAAACTGAAGAATTCAAGAGCTTCAAAAAATTTGGTATTCCGCCCACACTTTCTCTAAAATATTTGAACTGGTATAATAGTTTCATCATCAGTGCTAAAGTGAATACACTCACAGCATTAGCATCTGAAAGAAAAGAAATGTTTTTTTTATTAAATGTGTATGACACTGTTGGTACATAAGAAGCTTTCGGAAACATCAGCTTGTCTGTTATAAAATATTATTACGGAAAATTGCATAAGCACTTTCATTGGTTTCCAGTATTATAATTTTTCTGACTTTTTTGGCTAACATGCTGAAAGCAAGAGGAAATGTTACTATAAACATTAAAAAATAAAATGCATCCATGATTTAGAAAGCGAAACCCACACTGATATTTGATCTGGCTTCGATTAAAAGTCAACAGTTATGTTCATTTTCTAGTAAAAAATGACAAATTTAAATGGTCTACCAATATTTGTTTCGGATTCGGAACCAATATTGGTCAATGCTTCAAATACCTACATACTTTTCTAAGATTTACCGATCCTCGAACTAGTATCTAAATATCTACTCAATTGAATAATACGGCGTACAGATACTACGCAAGCCCATTTTTTCGTTTCCGAAGACATACGAAATACTTTTAGGAAGGACTAGAAGGTAAAAGATGAGTAGGCTGTGATTATTAAAAAAAAATAGCGGGGAAAAAATATAAAAATAAACATTCTTATTGATAACAGCCAAAGTTCGAGCATTATTTTAATAGCTCTACTGATAGTTGCCAAGGGCGACGCGTGGTGATTAGAGCAGTGGAAACCGAAAAAGGGAAAGCGAAGTTGAAAAATGCCTGTAAACTGAATCCGCCAGGTCTATCAATTCTCAATGGAATAGCTGACTTGGGTTCACCGATCATCATACCCGCACCGTTTTCATAACCGAAAAAGAAAACTGCATAAACAAAAGCACGGCGCACGAGCGTGGAACTCTTTACAGTCGGCGGATGTGCACAACGCGCGTCTGCAGCAGAGTTTCAAACGCGGACAGTTCTCATGTTTGAGGGTCAGTGAAAGTACGGAGCGGGAGAATATTTTTTGCGTCAGATTGTGGATCAAAATCACGTGTGCGGATAAAAAAGGGATTCCCTCCCCTGGTCTGGAGGGTTGGACATGCTTTCGAATTGGGTTTTTGCTGTTTGTTTCATTTGTCTGTTCCACGTGAAAACTTCCGAAGCTGCGGTAAGTTCCGAACGACTTTGTTTTAAAATTTGAACGCTTTGTTAAAATTATATTATTTTGGGAGACGATTGGAATTCAAAATCTGCCTTTCTCTTTTGTTTAAGTAATTTTACTGCATTTATCAAAAACATTTTTTAGCAAAGATAGTTGTATTAATATTCGCGTGTGTTCCAAACAATGTGTTTAAAGTGGAATTTTTTATTTTTAACCCGGAAGCATGTTTTGGCGAATTTGTATACTCAAAGAAGTTACAGTAATAATAAATAGGTTTCACAAAATTGTTTGAAATAAAAGAGTTTACATAAAAATTATTATTAAAAATAATTTAATTATTAAAAAAAATTGTACATAATTTGTAATAATAATTAAATTTGTAATAATAATTAAATTATTTGTTAATTAATTATTAAAAATAATTTGTTGAAAATTAATTATTAAAAATAATTTGTTGAAAATTAATTATGAAAAATATTTTGCTTATGTTTCCAGTGAAAACATTGATAGTTTAAAGAACTTTTAGACGATTTTTCGCAGAAATTTAATTGACTCCGATTTGCCGCATTTCCGGATCAGTGTTAGCACATCAAAAAGTTTAATTCTCTTATTTATTTATTTTATTATATTGCACATATTCCAGTAATTTATTATTTAATTACTAAAGTAAATTTTTCAACAAATTTGTACGTTGCAACTGAAGTTTGTTTCTTGAAATGTCCGTTTCTTTTACATTATTTATTTATTTTAAGACAGAAGCTAAAGAGAAAATACTTTCGAAAACAATATTTAAGTTTTTGCAATCTTAACATGGGATTAGTTTTTGTTTATAAAATGTATTTCTATTCAAGATTATTTTTGCAAATATGCAATATTTAATTTAAAAGCTTACAATTTCGATAATCATAATTATGTTAATAATGTTACTGCGTTTATTTATTTTCGGATAACAGGTATTCGGTTATCCAGATATTTTTACACTTCAAGACAAAGTAAGTTTAAATTTGCTGCCAGTGTATTTACGAGTTTTAATTTTTTTTTTTAATTTATAGAAATATCAGGCAATATAATATATGTTTTTCAAGAGCTGTTAAATTAATTTAGATATATCAAAGAGCTGAAAAATATTGACTTTTTTCCGTTAAAATCATTAGTTTTATTGCAATAAGCAAGTTGAGAAATTTAATAATATATGTCATAATGTTGTGTTTACTATTTTACCGAAGTAAAAAAATGTAATACTTTAATTTTAATTGAACGTTACAATTTTTATTTTTTACAAACACAAAAAGATTTTTCTTTTTTAAATTTCTGTAGAGTCAGAATTAATTAGAATTATGTAAGAAAGTTTAAGTGAATAAAACATTATTTCACTATTTAATTTACTATTTAAAACATATCTTGTCAGCTACATAATTTTTATTTAAAGTATGATAAGGAAAACAATTCTGTCTTTCTTTACACTAAGTGCGTTTTTGTTGTATAGAAAACACCCAATCGAACTATGTACAGTATGGACTGTAATCCTAGTTAATCCTGAAGTTCCATTGCAAATGATAAGAAACTGGATTACTTTTACGTCTTTATGAAATTTTTGTAAAATTCCTATTTCTGCTTTAGATAAAAAAATCAAAGTTTCCTATTTACGTTATCTTGCAGCAGTTTTTGAAGCTTAATTAACGTAATTTCTTTGAAGTTGTAATTAATGTATGTTTTGAAAATTCATCTAACAAGAGCAATAGTAACAGCGAAAAGCGATTTTTTTAAATAACAAATGGAATATTTATCACAGCATAATAATAGTAAAAACGATCTTTTCAACTAACAAATGGAATATTTATCACAACACAATAAAATGTTTCATTGCATAATTCATTAATGGCCTACTGCATAGTGGCCCGCAGCTAGTTTAACAAAACTTATTGCACGTTACGGACTTCCTAGACCTCATAAATTTTCATAGATTTTTCTGATAATGTAAAGTACATAGACATACAAGTGCATGCGCGCAGATATTTGATGGATAATAAGTGTGTTATTTCCCATAAACGCTTACAGCATTCTGATCAATTTTTATATTTGTTCTCGCTGCAGGTCTGTTTTCAAATACAATTTGGAATACCATTTTTTGTTATTGTAATGTGTTCCAAAATATTGCAATTACGTGTGTAATTTGTAATATTGTAACATGTCATAAATACCTGTAGTGTGAGGTCCATGACACTGACATACATAATGTAATTTCTTTCTAGCTGATTTTTTAGCTTCCATTGCCATAACATATTTCTCTACAAATTTTAACGAAAATGGTAATTTTGTTTACAAAATGTTTTGAAATATAGACTTTACTGGGGGGGGGGGAAATGAATAACTAAGATATTTAAGTGTTCTATATAGAGATTTTCCTATTGTTTGTTTCTTGCCATTGAAAGTTTTTTAAGCATCATACGAAGGAAGGCTAGAATATCCTCAATAAAGTTTATGTTAGCTAATCCACAGCACGACCGAATAAAGGCACTTTCGAACGCTAAATGCAGAATTCATTCGTGATCTTCAGAGCCCATTTACTTCGTCGTTTTAGAAGAAAGCAGGATTTAGAGTCCTTTGAAATCTGAAGATTTCGACGTTGGTGGTAAACACGTGAGAGCAAGTGCAAAAATGCGGTTTTACTTCAAATGTATCATGCAAAATTATTTAATTTCAGTTAAATGATTTTATAGCAGAATTCCCACTGATTTAGATATGCAGATCTTCTATCCGGGTTACTGTTTGTCTTTTTAGGTTATGTAAAATTATGTTTATTTGAAATATAAATGAGTCGTGTCTTTAAACTAATAAAAATTATTTGATTGTTTCGTTTTATTGTAAAAAAAGTGTTTTTATATTTTATTTTACGGAAATATAAGTAGCTTAAAATTTTTATTTAAATAAAATATTCTTATATTTCTTTGTATACTGGGAATTCTTCTAATCTATGAATTATGTAACTTTATTTAGTTTAAATCAAATCGCTATATAAACTATTTTGCAATTTACGAACAATACAATACAACAATTATAATACGACAATTACTTCGTACGAACAATAGAGTCACGAAAGCATTTTGATTCATCTAAACGTGCTGCCATTAATTTATCAGTAACGGAATTAAAAATGCATTAATTTTAGTCAAAAGCAAATATCGTGCAATATAATCTGCCTTTAGCTGGCAACATTTAAAGAGACGCCAATAGAGAGAACAGGCTCCTGAGAGTGAGAGAGCTACGAGTGTGCATGGGTAATGTGTTCGATCTCCCAGAAAAAGGTTGGATATAAATTTACAAAAAGTATATAACATTAGTAAATTAAAATTAAAGAAATAACAGAGTGCATTCAATCGGTAGAGTCAAGTTAGATAACACCTAACACGCCTGTTCTTCATGGTTAAATGAAAATTTCGTGTGTTCGTTCATTGGGATTTCGCGAATTCTGCTTTATCAGCAAGAGATCTTTCTAATGTGCAAATGCAATTTTAGAAATGAGTTTCATTCCCGCTCGATCTTAAGTGCTTAATGTAAGCTTTATTTATGGGTTTGTTCTACCTTTTCGTGGAGAGGGGGACACAGCGTTGAAGTTCGTTCGATTTTTTATGAAAAGCGTAATTGTTCTTGGACCCAAGAAAGAAAAAAAAACGTTCATACAAAAAAATTTCAGAAAAATAAGCGTGTTTCTTAAATTAGTTCTTCTAAAAATTCTAAAAATTCTTAAATTTTTAGAAGCTATAGCAAAGGTAGCAAAATAAGTACATTTTTCTGCATTCTTTTCTCGCTTTCTTCGCCCTCCATGCTTTGTGAATGAACTTGACGTACATTCCAAATGTGCAACAGTTAACAAGCGTTCGTCGTTATCTCAAACATTCCCGCTTTTGCTGTATACGTTATTTTCCCTTTTTTCTTTCTTTTTGTATTTTGTTTATATTTTCCTAAATACTTCTGTTAATATTAACCACTTAGATACATAACATTTAAACTGATCGATTTAGATTTTAAAATATGGACGTCAAATGTTGTTTTTTAAAATTAGTATAAGAAATGGGAGTTAGGACCAAGTACCGAAGCCCTTCATTTACAGTGTACTTTTATAATAAGATTACAATTAATTCCACATCATCGAAGTGAAAAATTAAAACAAGTAGGAAAAGCATTGGCTAAAGAGTGAGGAACTACGTTAATGAAAATTTGATGTCTCTAGGTACCGTTGTTCATACATACCTTCATGCAGATTCTTCATTATTTAATTTCTTTAACTATAATGCAGGGCTCTAATATTTGGTGGCAACAATTTGAAAAGTGAAACGCCGTTTTGTAGTGAACCTACGCAAAATACCAAACGAAATTAATAGTCCTTCTGAGCTAATGCTCCTTTTGGTTAAAACGAATAAAATAACGTTAGCAAATTGATGTAACATTAAAAGCACGGGAAAATTAATTTTTTCTGTCGCAACTGAAGAAGAAAAAAATCCTGTTTCACCTCTGAGATTATAGTAAATGTCACGTTAATTAGTTAGCGTGTTAACTAACACCAATTAATGCTTCGTTAATGTAATTTTCGGTTTAGATTTTATTTTTGGAACAGATAATAATAAAGCGCTTCCTTAAGCAAAAAAATTGGCAACAACTAAAGAACCTTCACTCATTAATTGTTGATATAGGTTTGTTCCTAAAGAAACACAACTTGTGAGCATTTTTAGTTTGTTTTAAATGCTTAAAATTGAAATAACTCCAACTTTAGTTTAGAAAAAATTATTATTACTCTAAATGCGAAGAACGAAAATATTTTCATATTCTGTAACTGCTATGAATTATTTCACTGTCAAATGGTGCATGGTGCATATTATTATTGAACTGGTTTAATTCTCATTAAACTGAATTTCTTCACTAAACATTTTGAATACTAAGGGAACTAAGATTTGAAAGTTAAGAGAATTTAGTAGGAGGGCGGGGGAGACCACTTTCTTGGAAGCAATTTTGATATAAACAGTGACTTCACTCATCACAAAATAATTTTATTTTTAATAAGATTTTCATATTACATAAACTATTAGCTTAGCTAATTAAATAATCTGCAAAGCAATGTTGTTGCAAACTGTGGGTTCGTGGATATCTTTTTAAATAATATTTCCACATAACCAAGAAGAAATTAATTGTCTCCATTAGAACTAATGAAAAATATCTATATATGTAAGTAAAAGTTTGTTCGTCGCATTGTAGAAAAACTGCACATAAAAACACCAAATTTGTAACACGCGAAGTTCTCCACTCAAGTGTATGTATCGCGAAGCCCGAATTTTAAATTCTGAATTTCGTTTTTATTTATTTCATATTTTGAGCGAATTCAGTTAATCTTTGATTAAACTTAGTGACTTAAACACGATGTACTACCACAACTCAAAATAAAGCATTTTTACCTTCCTGAAGAGCGTCAGATTTATAGAAAAACATTTTTTCTTAAATATTAAAACCATTTCCTCTTAAACAGAAGGATCGGTTAAGCTCGCGGGTAAAACCTGAATTCATTTAAGTGCAAAATGCAAAATTCCGAATTTTCGAATTCTTAAAATTATAATTTGAAATCAGCGCATGTAAATGAATATATTTTTTTAAGTAAAAAGCTGTTCTTTAAAGGTTTTCTCAAAAAACTGAACACATTAACTTGGTACAAAATATTTAATAATTGAATAACTATAAGCGCGTAAGAAGAAATACATTTTAGTCATATTTGACTATTTCCATTGAGGAAAAACACTTTCCTCAATAATCTGACCTCTTAAGTTTTTCCTTTGAAGAACCAGTGTGAAAAGTGAACTTCCCTATATATTTACTTACCACGTGAGCGAAATTCCCTTTGTATGAAGGGAAATCTTATTTGATTCTTTTCTGAAACTGGAACCATGAATCTTTAAGGTTCTTATGTTAATTACCCAGTTACTACGTTTGAACTTTACTATGATTTCTTCTTTCCATATTCCTCTAGCTTTCAATGTATTTAAACTGAGGATTCTGGATCTTAGACAGACAGTTTCTGGCAGTCTTTCTGCAATGTTAAATTTTGCCAGCTCTGTCAAAAAGATATTGTCCCGACTTTTTTCTCGCGGCTGATTGTTTTAAACATAAGCGCTGGTGTAGTTGAGCCAGCATATAGCTTAGATTATTGCCTGAGTAGCCTTAGACTACGTTCATCTCAACGTTTAAATATAAGTAACTGTTAATGATTAATTTACATCGTCTCAAGTAGTGGTTTATTTGCATCAGAAGTCATGCCTTTTATGTTAAAAGTTCAGTTTAATGAAAATGTTTTAACCGTCGCAAGTCTCTGTTATATATTTCCAGACATAGTGATAACGTAACGCTAATTGTCTAGTTAGGGATGTAGGACTCAAGTTCAAGTATCAGCTCAGTTGCAACAACTCTGAGATCAACATTCAAAACATTTAAGGGAATGGTGGACTTTAAAATAGCTAAAATTCAACCAAAATATTGAATTTTATTTTTACTCTCGTAATATTCCATATACGTAACCACATCGTAAGAAAAAAAAAAGAGTTCATATATTCTAATTTTTAAAGAAGTTACAAGCATTTAAAATATGTAAACAACGTAAATTTTGGAGAAAACGTAAAAAAAAAAAAAAGTATTACAACAGTTATTTACTGATCTTATAATTAATATATTTGACCAAAAGAAGTGTTTATTTCTAAAAAAAATGTTAGAAATGTCAGTATTGACAACTATTAATGAATTTAACTTTGGTTATGTAAATGCTATACGCGGAGAACAGGAGAAAACAAACGCGTTTTCCCCACTCGTTGCAAAAAAAGCGTGATCAACGTCGGTTGAACCAAAGCAAAAAGAGAAATTTACCTTCTTGCAAAAAAAAAAAAAAAAAAAAAAAAAAAAGTAGTAAAGTATTAAAAGATAATGCAAATGCAACAAATGAAGGTAAAACATATGATGCGGGTGAATTTAAAAAGTTTCATTGGATATAATGATAAATTGTTTCTACCTATAACTTCGAATCGTATGCCAATTTACGATATGTTAATTTTTCTCATATATTTAATATTATGGGATTAAAAATAGTTAAATTATACGAAAATGTAATCTAGTGTTTACATATTCATATTTAAAGTTAATTTGCTGTTTCTCATGACCATGTATTAAAGGAAAGTTTGAAGAAAAAGTTTTAATTCGGTTTTCTCAAAAAAAAAATTTTTCGCAGGTCTCAAATATGCTCCATGCGTCTCATGTTTTGTAAAAAATGAACGATATTTGCAAGAAACTTTTTTGTTATATATTGAAATAGATCTAAGTATGCATTTTTGGATAAGAGTTTATTAAGAATTTTAAACTTGTAATAATATTTAACAAGGGATGACATTTTTCCAAAAACTGGGTTTAAGTTCACAAAAACCCTTTTTAAAAATTTCTGATCCATCACATTCAATAACGGATACACAAAAACTTTTTTCAAGTCTATATAACTAACTAAAATATACTCATATAGTGCATGGTGCATATGAGATATTAGGAAAAATATTGAAAATTAGCGCGAAAAGAGCATTTTAAACCTTTAATTAAAATAATTAATTATTTGTTTCAAAATTTTTTAATTTAAAATAAATTTAAATTTTGAACTTATATTTTATAAACTGATGTTATAATATGTATATGTATAAAATTTCTTGTTGCAAACACAAAAACTTAAAAAACTAATTTTTAAAGTCCACCGTCCCCTTAATTCCATGTTTTTTTTTAATACCATTTATCACAATTGTTCAAAAAAGGCGAATGTTAGAATCTAAAGGAGCACATTCTAGAATATCTGTTGGGCATTTTTTGCACATAGTAGAAATAGTAGTTTCTATTTCGTTAAAAATGACTGGTCTAAAAGGTCTCTGTTTACTGCAGAGCAGAAATGCGCGGGTAAGTTCCGAGGTTCCGCTTTAAAAATATTCCCGTAACGTTGAATCCCTCAATTTGTTGTTCTTAGCAGTATATGCCTACTTAAATCTTACCTATTTCAAAGATGATGTTTCAAAGATGATATATAAAATCAAAGGAGCTTTAAATGTTCATCTCATACAGTTTATGGCTCTTCACCTAGACTTTCCGAAAGTCTTAGCAAGTTACCACGGAAGTATTTTATTATGTTTAGTTCATCTGACGAAGTTTAAAAAAATTACAAAATTAAATATCAGAAAATATAAATCGCAAATATCACAAAAATAAACAATATCACAAATTTCCATTGAGACATTCTTCTTTTCTGTGAAAATGTGTGTCTCCCTGTTTTATGATATTCTTCTTGTCTTATTTTCTGGAATATTTATGTCCAGTAGGGAGTATCGTTTATCTGCAGGATCATTTTGGATAACTGCAGGATCATTTAGTTAAATTTATGTCAGTTATTAATATTTGAAAATTGGTATTATTACTTTCATTGCGTGAAAGCTTCGTATCCGGTACTTGAAAAAAATTTAGCGTTCTGGCAAAATAAGAAGTCGCTTGCACATTGGTTTTATGTCAAGTAAACGGACAAGGCTAGCAATTAGCCGTTTCTGAAGGGAAAGTTCTCATCTGGTATCCATCAGGGAAACGTGTATTTCAAACCTCGCCTTTGGACGATCGAGCAAACGGTTCCTCTACTTAAGTATTGTGAGGCTAAGTAGTGGGTATTTTTCCCTAGGTGTGTTACTGGTTCATCCATCTTCTAGATTATGAACAGTATTTACAATAGGTGTAATTAAAAAAATATAAAAGTATTGAGATAATTAGTCCAAAGGGGCTTTGAATCACTATAAATGTCCGTTTCACTTTTCAAACTGTTGCCACCAAATGTTAGAGTCCTGCATTATATTTGAAGAAATTAAATAATGAAAAATCTGCATTAAATGTATGTATACTTCTCGCATTGTGATAAAAAAACGGTACATAGAGCCATCGAATTTTGAATGACGTAAACTTCCTACGAATATGGGCATGTGGAAGAACAAATTTGAAATTTGGAAATTGTTTTATTATCGATTTAATATTTTGTAAACATTTAACGAATTTTTGAGTAACAAACTCAACGATTTAAAAGCGAGCAATGGCAACACTCTACTGGGATAAAAACTAACTTTTTATCTCCAGCGCGCGGAACTGCCTATCGGAAATTCTAAAGATATGCTCATTTTAAAATTATTTTGCGACATTGCTATTGAACTGAATTTAGTGGTTTAAATGCAAAGAACATGATATTTAATAAATAAAGGTAACACACGAAACGTTAAAAAACGCCCCTTTGGACGTAATTTAAAATCGGAAACCTTTCATTTTTAAAAAATTTATTTCTTAATAAATAGGTTTTTTTTTTTTCATTTTCTGCCTAGATAATATTTTTTATACCCTGATACCTGTCATTATACTCAAGAGCTATAAAACTTTGGTTGTGTTGCATCTTGCTTTGCTATTTATAAAATTGTAAGTTTAAGTGCATAAGTACCGATGATTTGTAAAGAGTAAATTTAACATTCTTTTTTCATTCAGATAAACAATCTATTTCGTGTGTTTCTGGAAACTTATCAGATTATACTTGTTTTAAATTTATAGTTACAGATTTAAAGCAATAGAAGATGTTTACATTTGTTGATTGTAAACAATTACTATAGTCACTGATGTACTTAAATGCTTGCATGACTAAGAATCTATAAGAATCTAAGAATCTAATCCATCGGCTGAATTTTGCTGTCAAGATCGAAATGAAACCGTCAGGTTTACATCACACATAATGACTCGATGAAAGTATTCTGGATAATCCCAAAAGAAACTTTATTAGAAAGATAAATATACAACATTCTTCCTGATTTGCGTCATCTTCCTTGTCAAGAGATTTGGAAATCAGCTAGAAAAAAGTTTTCTGTATGGCCACTGGCTGGATTAACATTATCACAAATCCTTATAATGCTCTGTGATGTGTCTCGTGATGATACATTGTATCATAATGAGACAGATCACGGATGATCACGAATCACTAGTTTTGGATGAGTTCTTCAATGACTGCTGCGTTTCTATCGTTTGTGGCAGTTCAAGGTATAGATGACCGTGCCTTTTAATGGGTGTTGCAGTCACCACCCGGAAACCTCTCACCCACGTTACTTCGATTCATTGTGTTTTCTTCACAGACTGGCAGCAGCTTTCTATAAATCCATAGGGATGCTGTAGTAGGGTGCCACGTTGATTATCTATGGTAGTTTAGGTGCAACAACAGGAAATAAAAATTTGTCATGAGTATGGTGATAAAGGACAAGTAATTCTACCCACAAAATTTTATTATATTTCATTTAATTGTAATATTTCGTGCTGATGATTATCAGAGCAGTTGTGATGTGGTCTGAGAGCTCTTTTAGTGTTGATGGCAGTAAGGGCATATTAACATTTTGTTTAACTTAGTTAGTTTGTAAGGATCTTAAGTTTTACTAACGTTTATTTTATTTTAAATCTTTACTATCACTTCTTATTTTCTACTTCCGGCCAGAATTATAAGTGTTAAAGTATTTATGCAAAGTTTGTCTGGCGAACGCCAAGTATTTAAGTTGTGGCTTTTTGCCAAGCGAAAGAGAGGAAGCAGTGAGTCGAAGCAGGCCGCTTACCTTAGAAGTTTTACTCAGTTGCTGGTTGCCTTTCAGGCCAGAGGTTTAATCCTCTTGATAACTTTAAACGTATTGTAGTGTTCTCAGTTATCTGTACTACATACGGCTTCCTGTTAATATAAGGCCAATCTTCCACGTTTATCATTTTAAAGTTAAATTAGAGTTTAGTTTTATCTTTTACATTTTTACGTTTAGACCCCAAGTAGTGGGTCTGTGTATTCCGAAGTACGGAAGTTATTGTAAATAGAGAAAAATAAAGGGTTTTGTATACCCTTCTTGTGTATCCTGTCTACTTCCCACAATTGTTGAACATAGCTTTAGTAAGCTCTCTGTTCCGAGTCAGGTCCTTGCATGTTCCCGAAGAAGGTTAGACGGAACATTGAACCTGATAGTGGCGCCCAACGAAGAAGAATAACCATGGCCGAGTTTCAAGAAGAACCTGTGCTGCCTGCAGAAGCGGCTCAGAATCCAGAAATGCCAGCTGCCGCCCTGGAAGGATTTGGTTACATCGTCCAGACCATGCGCGCTTCGATGAAACCAGAAGCAACATTTAATGGAAATTCACCGGTAACCAGTTTCTTGGAAAAATTGGATGACCACTTCATGCTCTACCCCGTGCACGAATTTTAAAAAGTTACCTTAGCTACCAGCGCTTTGAGGGGCCAAGCGCTTAACTGGTTCAAATGTATAGGCAGAAGTCTCTTGGGTCAAGCAGTCCCACCTATACTTACGAGAATTTCAAGACTGCCCTAGTAAAAGCCTTCCCTGTTGTAAGGGATCGTGCGAAATTAGAAACGGAACTTTTTAGTATATATCAACAAAGAATCGAAAACCTCTCAAGCTTTATTTTAAGAAAAATTCACGTCTTCAAACTCTTGTATGGAAACCGTCCGGATTCTAAGATAATTCAAGTGATTTTGCCGAGGTTACTGCCCCAAGTGAAAGACTTTATTGAATTAAGAAATCCAACTACACTGGAAAAATTATTTGAGCTAGCAATCCAGTTTGAAAGTAGAAGAACGGCGGACGTCGAAAGAAGACGCCAATATCAACAGTGAAACCAATCTGGTGCGCCAAGACTACAGCAAACTCAAGCACACGGCTACGGAAGCAAAGCGAATCAGTGGGCAAGGAAACCCGAGCATTCAAAAAGAGCCGGCGAACGTCAACAGTTCAATAGCAATCCAGGAAAAAAGTCTCAAGGCCAGGGAAAAAAGAAGGAAAGCACGGAAATGAAA
Organism: Stegodyphus dumicola; assembly: GCF_044657685.1. Taxonomy (NCBI): domain Eukaryota; kingdom Metazoa; phylum Arthropoda; class Arachnida; order Araneae; family Eresidae; genus Stegodyphus; species Stegodyphus dumicola. The sequence continues at coordinate 184,459,751 of NC_140768.1, forward strand.
AATAAGTTAAACTAAAACGGATTTCTGCTGACGGAAGGGTGCGGAAATCCGAAGGCCAAGAAAACCCCTCTTCCTTCAAGTTAAATACAGTAATGGTGACAAATTTGACTCTTCCGAAGATTGAAGTGTTGGTGAATAATATCCCAGCCACCGCACTCCTGGATACAGGCGCGCAGTGTTCCTGTGTGGCAGCAGATGATTTTTTTAGGAAGTATTTTCGGAAATACCGCATATATAATTCGGATAGTACGACAGTGTTAGCGGCGCAAGGAGAAAAATGTAAGTGTATAGGTAAAGTACCGCTGTATGTCCGTATCAAGGACGAACAAGTAAAGGTGATGTTTTTTATAGTAAAGAATCTGCAAGCACATATAATTTTAGGAATAGATTTTCTTGCAGACGCACAAGCAACACTGGATTTTAATGAAGCGTCCCTTAAGCTGACAATGAAACCAGTTCGTGCAGAAAAGGCTGGACCGCCGATGTTAAATCTTGCCTAATGACGAGCAAGGAAGAATCCGACAAGTGGTAAGTGAATTTGCTTCGTTATTTAGTGATATTCCAGGATTTACTCAGGTTACTAACCATAGTATTGACACCGGAGATTCAATGCCAGTTCGCCACAAAGCATACCGGTATGATAAGAATAAGGAAAAAATTATAGAATGGCATATGTGAGATATGCTACGTAAAAAGATCATAACGCCCATCTCAAGTAGTTATGCTAGCCCGGTGGTTTTATGTAAGAAAAATAATGACTATCCTTTGACACATCCGAAAAGGTGGCGATTCGCGATTGAGTACCGTAAATTAAACTCCATAACTAAATATCCGGTATATCCGTTACCTATTATTGAAGAAATTCTAAGGAACATAACGTCGACCAAATATATGACGACTTTATACTTAACGACTGGTTATTTTCAAATAGGGGTTAGACCTGAGGACGTGCCTAAGACTGCTTTTATAACCAAGTCTGGCACTTATGCATTCCTGCGTATGCCGTTTGGCCTTTCAGGGGCACCGGCAAAATTTCAGCGATGTATGGACATTGTGTTAAGGCCTGTTCTTGGAAAGTCCACATTTATTTATTTAGACGATATCATTATTACTAGTGATAATCTCGACGAACATGTACAGGATTTAAGGCAGGTGTTTTCTTTATTAAATGAGGCCGGTCTAAAAGTTAATGTCGAAAAGTGCAAATTTGCAGCCCCTGAATTAAAATATTTAGGTTACAAAATATCTCAGAAAGGAATAGAGACAGACGAATCAAAAATAATTGCTGTACAAAAGTATCCGACTCCAAACACGGCGAAGAAGCTCTTTTCATTTCTAGGACTTTGTTCATATTATAGGTCCTTTATAAAAGATTTTGCAGCTATCGCTGAGCCATTGTTAAAATTAAAAAGGAAAAAGGCAAGATTCTCGTGGACGGCCGAAGCCAATAGTGCTTTCGAAAAATTAAAACAAGCATTAACGCAAGCCCCTGTGTTGAAATTTCCTGAAAAGGATGAGAATTTAGAAATTTCAGCGGATGCTTCGGATTATGCGGTAGGAGCGGTACTTTCGCAAAATCAGCAGCCCGTGGCATTTTTTAGCCGAACTTTAAATCAAACACAAAGAAACTATTCCGCGACCGAGAGAGAGGCACTTGCAGTTCTGTTAGCAGTGCAAAAGTTCCGAGTCTATTTTGGAAAGGCGCCAATAACAGTCTACTCTGATCATGCGGCGGTAACTAGATTGTACTCAGGGAAAAACTTATCCCCAAGGTTAATAAGATGGGCACTCAAACTACAAGAATATAATCTGGTAATCAAGCATACCCCCGGAAAGGAAAATATCGTAGCAGATGCCCTATCAAGAATTAAAATAGATGAACAAGGTAATACTGTAAAGGTGGCAATGCTCACAGCTTGTACAATAAATTCCCGAGAAACTGTAATAACCGAACTGGGTAAGGATCTTGAGTTTGGAAGCATTTATGAGTATTTAAAGGATCCTGAAAATTTTAGCCACCAAGATATTGTGGCGATAAGAAATAGGGCGGCCCATTACGAACTAATAGATGGTCTATTATTTTATACAAAAACTACGAATTCCAACAACGAATTTCGACCTGTTATTAAATATCCTCAAGGAGCTCCATGACAGAACTTTAGCTTCTCATGCTGGTATTCGAAAAACTATCCAACGCGTACGCGAGGCAGTCTATTTTCCTGAACTGCAAAAGTTAACAAGGGCGTATGTCCAGTCCTGCCCAACATGTCAAGCAGTTAATTATATTAATTTCCGGCCGGCCGGGTTTCTAAATAGTATTAAATCCGAATTTCCAAATGAAATAATTGGCATCGATTTATTGGGCCTTTTCCCGAAAAGTCAGTTAAATAAAAGTCGCTATCTCCTTGTTATGGTTGATCATTTTAGTAAATGGACCGAAATTGTTCCCTTAAATCGAGCGTCCGCGAAATTAGTTACTGATTCTATTTTAAATAAATATATTTTAAAATACGGGTCGCCCCTAAAAGTTATATCGGATAATGGTCCTCAATTTGTAAGTAATATATTTGAAGACATGTGCCAAAAACGGGGCATATGTCATTTAAAAATGGTCCCGTATCGGCCGCAATCAAATATAGCGGAACGGGTCAATAGAAATATAGTGAAAATTATCCGTAGTTATGTTAAAAATTTTCATAAAAGCTGGGATAACTATGTCAATGAATTTGCTTTCGCCCTTAGGACCGCAAAACGTGATACAACGGGCAAAACTCCTGCTGAGTTATTTCTAGGCAGAAAGATTATAACGCCGTTAGATAAATTATTTTATGTGCAACAAAGAGCCCCAGAATTTAAAATGGGTGATATAGAAAAATTAATTAAAGAAGCAAAAAAGAATACTGAAGTAGCACAGAGAAAACAGAAGCTTTATTATGATTTGAAACGACGGGGAGTAACTTATAAAGTAGGGTATGAAGTTTTAAAAATTAAGCATTCACTTTCTTCAGCACCAGAAGATAAAACTGCCAAATTTTTTCCACGATTTGAAGGACCGTATGTCATAGAAAAAATAACTCACGCTGTAGTAGTGTTAAAAGCTAGAAATGGTGAAACCTGCTCCGCAAATATTGATCAAATCAAACCCTACTATGATCGTAATAAAATGCAAATATTTTCAGATCTTTCGCAGGATCCGGCACGGCAGACACCGCAGGCACAAGCTCCAGAGGTGGAAAAACGACAAGTACAAGGGCAAGCCATTAAGAGGCAGGAGCAAGTGAAAAGAAAGTTTCCCCGCGGAAAAATCGAAGGTAACAAGAAAAAGAAGCCGTTCCACCGTCCAGAAAAGAGAGTTCGCGAACACCCCCAGAATGAAGAAGGGAGAAGAACGACGTATGCAAAGAGAACCAGGAGAAATGACGGCAACTATAACCCGGCTCTAAAACGGAAGATCTACTCATCCGACAGGACTCTCCGCAGCAAATGTCGCCGAACTGCGGAAGGGCCATCAGCGGCGGAGGAAAAGTTACAAGGAAAATTTGAACGGCCAGCAACGAGGCCCAAGCAGGAACACGAAAGAAGTTTCCCGGTTTCGCCAAGACCAGCTGCCATCAAACGACCAAGACCACAGGCAGAAGCGAAAAAGAAGGTATTCAAGGGTGACCGAACTGGAGAAAAAAGAAAGTATCTAGAGGAAGGCACTGAAGGGCGAGCCCGTACAAGAAGGAGGATAAATTAAACAACTATCTGCACTACCTTTAAGGACTGGGCCCAGAAAAGAATGTCCGAATATCACAAAGATAAGTAAAATTTTATGTTACTTTTCAAACTTAAGTTAATCTTTCATTCTTACTGCAAGTGGCAGATTTCAAGAAGTTTTACCTCATGCGAGGTCTACCTTTATCGCCAAAAGGGCGAGAAATGAGTTGTTACCGATTTTGGTATTATGTTTTTCAATTACTCGCGCGTAAAACTAAAGTTGATGTATAATAGCGTTGTGTAAAGACTTAAATATTGTAAAAAGTTATTGTATAAATATTATTTAAAACATTCTGGCAAGAAAGAAGTTTTAGTCTGAAAGATTTTTTGAAATGTATTATTTCAATGTAGAAAGAATTGGCACTTGCTTTGAAAAGAATAGAAGTTAACAATGTACTACTAATGTATGTTTTCAAATGTATAAAATTAACGGCATGTTAATATGTTCTTATATACAATGTGAACTGTTATTTTAAATGCTAAGAAATACCGTGATATGGTAAAAGTCAAAGTAATGTTAAAATTCTTTTTTTATTCGTGTGACTGTAAAAAGACTAAATCATGGTGAATATGTGTTAAAGGTTGAATGATGTAGTTAGGCTCTCTGACGCTACACTTCAGAGTTAGCCACTTTCAGAATAGTACCTCAGGGTTTAGAGTTGAAGATAGGGTGTGTTACGAGGTCTTGTTATGTTGAATTTTAACACGTTAGTGTTTTGATTGTAGGAGGCAGTGTTGAACACGTATACATAAACACATTCGTGTTTGGTATTCTTTTACACACATGTCAAAGAGCACGGGGAGAGATAATTAAAATAAAGTCATGAATGAAATAAGAATGTTAAGAGAAATATAATTATACATGTTACTTGCCATTTCATTGTGTAACATTTCATTAAACTACTCGTAGTTTTCCTTCCAGATCTCTGGAAGGAACCAGATTTGAATAAAAGCTCCTGTTTAGATGCAGTACAGATGAAAAAATTGTGTCCTGGGAGCTGCTATTTTAAAAACAAATTTCTTTCTTTTAAATTTCTAGTTTCTAGCGAAAAATATTTGTAAAAGATTGGCCTCGCGTTAGATTCTAGAGCTAAAAGTTTTCAACAAGGTCGTTTTAGACCTCAGTTTCAAACTAATTAACTCTGGCGGGAAGTATGTAAGGATCTTAAGTTTTACTAACGTTTATTTTATTTTAAATCTTTACTATCACTTCTTATTTTCTACTTCCGGCCAGAATTATAAGCGTTAAAGTATTTATGCAAAGTTTGTCTGGCGAACGCCAAGTATTTAAGTTGTGGCTTTTTGCCAAGCGAAAGAGAGGAAGCAGTGAGTCGAAGCAGGCCGCTTACCTTAGAAGTTTTACTCAGTTGCTGGTTGCCTTTCAGGCCAGAGGTTTAATCCTCTTGATAACTCTAAACGTATTGTAGTGTTCTCAGTTATCTGTACTACATACGGCTTCCTGTTAACATAAGGCCAATCTTCCACGTTTATCATTTTAAAGTTAAATTAGAGTTTAGTTTTATCTTTTATATTTTTACGTTTAGACCCCAAGTAGTGGGTCTGTGTATTCCGAAGTACGGAAGTTATTGTAAATAGAGAAAAATAAAGGGTTTTGTATACCCTTCTTGTGTATCCTGTCTACTTCCCACAATTGTTGAACATAGCTTTAGTAAGCTCTCTGTTCCGAGTTAGGTCCTTGCATGTTCCCGAAGAAGGTTAGACGAAACATTGAACCTGATAAGTTAAAAGAGGCAGTGGGCATAATGGCAGGAGACCTTTAATGGGCCTCTGTATATTACTAACCACCTTTCTTGTGTGGCCAATCCAGCGATATGGAAGCTGATTATTCAGGTGACGACATACCTTATTTTGCCAGTAAAGGCCAACGCAGAAGACGAGTTAAACGGAATGCTCTGGTCGCTCGGTGGATTGGTTCCATGCATGCGCGAGTTTAAAAATTTTAAATATCTTATTTCGTTATTTGATTATCAAGAAAATGCGTGGTTCATAACGTGGAAAATACAGACAGGACTTCTGAGTCCGAATGAATCATCTGCAGTAAACCTGCAGTACATCTTTATACTTTTTTCGTATTGTAATTTCTAAACACAACTGATAATGAGTGTTATTGTTCTAACAATACGTTTTCTTCTTCTGTTTCATCTAGATTTCTTTGCTATACTTCTCCGATTTTCATTTGTTTGTTTTGTTTATTTACATATATTTACAAAACTTTATAAATTCAAAGAACGAAGTTAAGCCTTTATGGAGTTGTCGGTTGGATGTTTGCTATTTAGGATAAAATTTTTATCTCTGGAATTTTCATCAATAAAGCTCTCTAAATTAAACTGAAGTTAAATTATTCTCGACTTTTTGCATCTCCACAGTAAATTACTTTTCGCTCAGTGTTATACGGAAACATTTTATTTCAATAAAAATATATTTAACACTTTGCGGTCGTATGTTTGCTCTACGCCACCACAGCAAAGAAACATACAGATCTTATTCTAAGTGGACAAGCTTCATAACCTTACATAATATGTATTACTGTTAGATCAACGAAAAGTAGTTCCGATAAGCACGATACCTATGTATAAACTTAATATGACCTCAAAGGGTATGTGACTTATTTTAGCTTTTCTCCGTGCATGAATTGGACTAAATTTAATGTACTCGTATAATCAAGTATTTCTGTTTTCGAACCATACTGTAGTGAAATGTTATTGTATACTAGACATGCCGTGCTATAGGGCTGTTCTCCTGTTCTCTCCCTGTCTTAGAACACAAAAACATATTATAGGAACGTATTATAGGAATGCTGTGTTATGGCGTGTTACCTTGTAAGATTCTGTTCTGTGTACTTTTAAGTTACAGTTAAAGTTGAAGAATCTTAAGAACTGATCAGCGAATAATCACTTGAGTTCGTGAGATAGAGACAACACGTATGAAGGGTGAAATTACTCTTTATTATTCCAATAAAATTTAACAGAACTCCATCTTGGAGTTTTACAATAAAGCCGCCACTCAGGCTTGAACTTAGGAACGTAAGCACTAAAACTTAACTAATCTTAACTAAAAACGATATAGTCGAAGCTATCAAGATTCTAACCGAGTTGGCCCTTTAAAGCTGAATAACGGCGAAGCTATCAAGGGCCTAAAGTACGGCCGAGCGTAAGAGAGAGTAGCCTAAAAGGCGAACGCGTGCTAGCCAGAATCTTTAGTTCTCTCTCATGAAGTCAGTAGAACTTCACGGTTAAATACTTCTCCTCATTTGCATTAAAACACGATACTAAAACTACGTTCTGGCCGGAAGTTGTAAGTTAAAATTCAGGAAGACAGGAAAGGAACTTTAACTCAAAATTTAACTGTTAAAGAAATTAACATAATTCGCACAGTCTGTATATGGAAGAAAATTTGAAGTGTTTTTTCCCATAATGGAAATATAGCAGACATAATTTATAAAATAAAAACAAATCAATCAGTATTTAATTCATACAATTTATTCATATGTTTTATTCAACTGTGTTCAAGAACAAAAAGTCATTAAGTGATAACACTAGCAAGATTTTAAGATTTGTGAATATATAGCTGCTTACGTATTTCTGGTGTAGACTTTTTCCATATTCCGCGTAAGCTGCAGTGATTATACTCAGCCTTAATAACTTGGAGGGTCAAAGCCCACGGATTTTCCACCCTGGCAGATTAATAACCGCCTTCTTACTAACAGTAAGACAGGGAGGAGGACCATTTGTTGTCCGCCGTTCTGTGGTTGATGGATGGATGCGCAAATTACGAGTACGGGAAAAAATTGTTAGACCTAAGTAAAGCAGAACTTTGATTGAGTAGCATGGAAATGATTGCTATCCTATTTATGTCCCAAAAACGTTGAGCAATTTTAATAATTCGTAATGGTTGAGAGGATGAAGAAAATTACAGCGAAACTACCATTTAAGTACACTTCGAAAAAATAACATCAACTCATAACGGAAATATATCAGCTCATGACATTTCATACCCTTTAAGGCAGAGTTTCTTAAACTGTGGGTCGCGGGACCTGCAGCAGGGGTTCGCAAACAATTTTAGCAGTTTTGATATTTCTTTAACTTATTATAATAATTTTACAATTACCAAATATTTTGACACAATGTATCTGAAAATAGATAAAGATAAGACTATACAGACAAAGAAAAAAACGAAAACGTTTCGACGCATTTTTTATATAATGTAAACTTCATGTTCCTTGCTTTCCACGTGACGCTGTCATTTTGTCTGTTACTTATTTAAAATTTTAACATTGTTCTGTGTCTTAAAATTAGAAATTAAAGTTAATGACCTAAAACTTCGCACAGTACAAGTAAAAAAAGATAACAGTTTCACTCACGCGTGTGTCGGATTTGCGCAATACTTATGGGTTTCCACAAAATGTTTGTAAATATTATGGGGTCCTGGGGAGTCGCGAAAAAATCTCAGTGATAAAAGGGATCGCGACTGAAAAAGTTTAAGAAACCTTGCTTTAAGGCATGGCGACTTTTAAAGAAGTTAAGTGCATACTATAAAAATTTAAATGTTAATTTGTTAAATTTTTAAAAAAATATTTTGTACTACATACATTCTTAGAAGAAAAATGAACTTTCGAAGAAGATAATTCCACTTTTAATAAGGCCAATTTTTTTCAATAACAATTCATTATCTATTGTCTTGGTACTCTAACACGGAGGTTTGCAGTGTTATCTTTTGAAAGGTATCCATATTGATCATACATATTATCTATTTTCGTTTTTCATTTCCAAATTATTGTTTATTTATTGCTGTTATTTATTATTTTGATTATTGTTATGTTTTATTTTAACTATTTGACTAACTTCAATAATTATATTTTCTTTTGTATTTTAATTATATATAATCTTCAAGTCTTTTATTTTTCAATTGTTATTTATTCCATTTATCGTTTTGTCTTTACTTTTCACTCATTTTTCCAAATTTTCAGTTGTTACTTACTTGTGAAATTTTGTAATTTGATATATTTGGAAAATTTTATTTTCTATGCATTGTATCTTTACGCCTTTTGCACGTTTTCTTCTCTTTGTCAAAACCAGGGCTTAGTTTCTCGTGATTGCGGCGTTGTATGGCATAAGAAATCATATGTATTATGAGGAAAACATCGAAGGTGACTCACTGAAGCGACCTTACTATTAAACTGCTTCGCGAAATTGTTAATTTCTCAGTTTCATACATTCTGCAATAAAGTTCGATTGAAAATTTATGAAGTTCGAAAAGCCTTTTATTTACATTTATCGTCTTTCGTTAAACCGGTATAGAGGTTAGCGTCGCTGACTGCCATGCCGAAGGGCCCGGGTTCGTATCCCGGAGAAGGCATGGATGTTTGTAAATGTATAGTGTCTGTGCGGCATGGCGACACTCTAAATATGCGGCGAACCTAAAGTCCTCTTGTGTGATTTGGGGGAAGGGGAGATTGGCGGGAGACCCTCTTACCTGTCCCCCAACCTCGGGGTGCTCTCCATCAAGAATGGAGGCGGAACTTTGCTAAATCGCACTGTCATCTGTAAGGTGCTCAAGACTGTTGCCAACGGCAGGTATATCTTGCGCTGTTTGTCACGAGGACTTTCGTGGGCTTGGGCTGAAGTTACTGTCAGAGAGGTGAGCGTAAATAACAACAGCACATTTTCTTAACTTGATTAACTCGTATAGACAGCAACTAATACTGTACTAGAATACTGTATAGTTACTCCGGGAAAGGAATTAATTTTGTCGCGGCGCGAATTTCAGTGATTCTTTTTGCGAATTTTGGAGGATTTTATAAAATTTCGCGAATGACAAATAAGTCCGAAAATTTCAAATGTTTCTGTAGTAGTTTTATAAGGTATTTCTCCCGCCTTCGTAGCATGCCTTCTTGGTGTAGTGGTCTGCATGCTGGGCGCGTATTCCAGAGGTCCGTGGTTCGATTCCTGGCGAGAGCGTTCCTCATTTTTCACGTCTTCTGCTTCCAAAAAAATACCTAATGTCTCTACAGTTTTTAGTTTCGATTACAATTGTTAGATAATTCTTATGTTTAAGTAAATTTTTTTCTCGTTTCCGTTAGAATTTCAGCTGAAATACTCTGCAGGGCATTGCTGTTCCAAAATACAAACTGGAAGATTAAACTTTGAATTATATAAATTTTGCTATATTCTGAAATACAAGAAATGATCATTCCCCAAGGTACATGTAACAGTCCTGCATTGCTTGTCAATGCCGACAAAAGTTTATTTCCCACGATAGCTTTCTAGAAAAATGCAGCTTAATAAAAAAGATCTGTGCATATATAAAAAAACGTATAATAGCGCCGCCTAGCTATGCTTCAAGTCATTATTTTTGCAAATTTTAGAATTGCTGAATATATTTCCAGGATATTTTTGGTTTATAAATGAAAAATTTTAATAGAGCATAATAAATTTTCATTAATTAGATACAATTTTTCTTTAATTAGAATTATTTTATCATTGTTTCGTTTCTGGTATAAGTCTCCCCCTCGAAATATTAATGTAAATCTTCGACCGCAAAATCTTTAACAGTACATTGTTATATAAGTTCCAAACTGCCAAAGTCTCTCTAGCTTTTCTTTCTTTCTCTGAGACCTTTCCGTGAATTTCTTTATTTTCTTTGCGACCTTTCTCACGAGTTTTACCTTACGATTTCAGTTTCAAAAACAAATAAATTTAAGTATACATTAAGTGGGAGAAGTCATCTTAATTAAGATATAAGATTCTATATATATATATATATATATATAATTTATTTCCTAAACAATATTGATTAATTGATTATATTATCTCCTATATGCTGTTGTGCTGAGTTCGTAAAGAAAACTTGGCAGTCGAGGCGATTTTAATTCCATTTGACATATGTGGCCACAATCACTTGTGGCCACAATCACCTATTCGCTCCTATTTAAGAAATTTTACATTTTTTATATTATTGTAATAGGAAGCAGCATAGCGAAATTACGTCCAAGCACACCACAGACAGAAGCTGAAGTGAGTAGTTATGCAAGATGGAAGCACACGAAGTGATAAGTTTTTGGTTTACGATGGTAGTTTCACTTCCCAATTATTACGTCATCAGAGCTGCGCCATGGACCTTATAAGAAATAGACTAACCCAAACGGGTTTTCTCCCTTGTCTGACGCGTTGCCGGCTGTCACCTTGATCACATCCGGAGGAGTAGGGACGACTTGCAGAAATTTAACATTGGTTGCCTATTGCAGCGCGTATAATTATCAAGAAAAAGCTGTATGTAGCGCCTCATTTCACAAATTAGAATTTCTCTATATATTTATTTTTGAAATTGAGATTAATTTTTAAAACTTCAGCATATTTATCAAGCATAATTAACGTTTCAAATAATTATAAAGCTATTGCATGCTTTCAGGGCTGGATATTTTTTAGCTTTTCCTATGCTGTAAGGAAATATGTAACTACATCTTTTAGAAAATAATATTTTAAATCTGAACTAATAGAAAATTTCAAACAAGCAATTTTCTCTTGCAATTTTTATGCTTTTTATTGGTGTAAATAAGTAAAAAGTACTAAAATATTTAAAAACGAACTTTTGAAAGTTTTGTTTAAAATTCTAAATTGTGCTGCTTTTTTAAAATTATAGATGAGTATTATAGTACAATTTCTATAAAGGAATTTTATTTCAATTATCTTTCATAATACATCATAGTGATAAACACTTTTGACCCCTTAAAAATTTTATACATTTAATTCTAATATTAAAATTGTATTTAACCGTAATAATTAATTTTGCTTGTACTTTATAGTGACTATTTTTTTAAATTTATTTTTAGTTCTGCATAAGATTTTTTTTTTATTCACTGTTAATTTAATTTATTAACCCAAAGCGGCGGTCGCATAGAAAGGCTGTTCGTTTCAAAGCTGCATTTTGCGCTGTTTTACTATAAGTGTCCGCGTCTCTTTGAAAATTGTTGTTACCAAATATTATCGCCTTGTATTATATGTAAAGAAATTAAATAATGAAGAAATCTGCATGAATACATGTATGTTTCTTGCACTGTGACAAAAACGACAGCCATCAAATTTTGAATAATGTAATTCTCCAACCGAACATGGGCATCTGGACGGCCGAATTTCGAATTTATTTTAATCTATTTCATATTCTGTAAAACTTTAACGAATTTTTGATTAACAAACTCAACGAGTTCAGAGCGAGCACTATACTAAAAATAACAGTTTTATCTCCAGTGCGGAAATTCTAAAGATGTGCTGTTTTCAAATGTATTTGATTTACGGGCGAAGAACATGATATTCAATAAATATAGGTAACACACAAAACTTTAAAAAAAGGTTCCTTTTGGGCGTAATATAAAATTTGAGTGCTTCTAGATTTTATCTTTTTTCCCCTTCATTACGCTTAGAAAATTTTATGCTCCGAATTTTATGAATTATTAAAACAACTAATCCACTTTAATGTTAATAATTTAATGATCCTATAATCAAATAAATATGATCATTTTGTAATGTTATTATTGTTTGGAAAATCACTGCCTGAAAACTTTCATTAATTTTTTTTAAATTATTAGATCTTGTTTAATTTTACTTATTTATTTCAAAGCACCACGTACTATCAATCTTATTTAACTTTATTTTTAAGGAAAATTAAGTTCATAAATTTTGTGCTTAGAGTTTTTACCGTTTTACCAAACTAAAGATGTTTGTACAAGAATTACGCGTGAAAAAAATGCGCGAAATGCAGTAAAAACTGCTTTAATGAGATATATTAAATCCTATTTGAAAAAAACTGTGCCTTTCATAATCTTATCACTATACAACGTATCACAATTAATAATTAAAAACAGTTATGTGATACAAACGCCATAGGTTTCAGTGTTAAAGTAAACCACATCGTCCCTACTCTTTCTTGCGGACATGGCGGTGACGCGCGTCCGCCCACTGGGTTGGTCTATCTCTTATAAGGTCCATGGACTGAACTGAAAGAAGATAATAGTTTATGGGCAAAAATTCATTAGGTTTTAATGACCAGTAAATGATATGCATTTGTAATCCTGTGTGCTGACTACAGATTCTTTCTGTAGAATTTAATTTGGTGTAGCATTTTTGAAGGAAGAAGGAATAGGCTGAAATATCTTTGAGTTAGTAAATTAATTAAAATAATAACTGGTTTATTTTCAAAAATTAATATTCACATGTGTAATTGTCGCATTTAGCGAACAATATTTGCGCCGTTATTTGGTTGAAATTTAATGATTCAACATGTAATTAAAATTTTATGTAAGTTGTATTAATTATTCATTCAATATTATGTAATTCGAAAAGATTTTCTTTTGTTGAGTAGCAATACAGTTATCCCCCCCCCCGTTTTTCTAAGAATTTCAAGAATTAGATTTTACCCAGCTGCTAAATCACCTTATGTATGATACATGAAAAAGATATACTGCAGAATGAAATTCAAAATTAGGCTGACAGTGGTGTGTAGAAAAGCTCAGGGGGAGAATTCAGCACTACCTCCCCTTTATTTATATTTTATTTTATTATTTTATTATTTATTTATTTGTTTACTTATTATTTTGAGGGGACAAAAATTAGTGCATGCTGTAAACCAAAAATACTTAATTTAAAATAAGTGAAAATAAAGTAAGCAAATGATTAAGAAACAAAAGCAACAGAAATAAGGTCTTCTATGGGCAAAAACGAGAATCAAAAACTGCAAAAGGATGTTTAATGTATACACTGAATGAATGCTATTTATTCCATTTGCTTGCTTGTTTTGCAACTTTATGTTATGTGATGAGTTTGTATTTTTAGTACTCTTGTATTTCTGTTTTCTGACATGTCAAATGCATTTTTTATAATTTATTGCAAGATATTTAATAAGTTCTAAAATATTAATGTTATAAAAGGCTAATCGAAATACTTAAACTAATTAATCTAACCTACTAATCAATACTTAGGCTTATTAGCTTAAGCAAAGAATCGGGTAGTACTAATGTGCTATTTTGCTTAAATTGTGATTTTGCTACAGATTACAGTTCATCACCAGAAGTAATATCAGAAATAAATGACTTGAAATGATAAATGAAAATTTTATAGTGTTTTTAGTTTCTTAATGCGAAAAAATTTCAGCATTTTTCTATCAGTGAAATTTTGAGAGGCTTTGTTTTCAATGCTAAAAGTAGCAAAATGTTTTGGCAATTGGCAAAAAAAGTTGCCAGCAATCGTTTTGAAGATTTTCTCTATAGCTGATAATTGGGTGATTTCCTTTTTTCAGTGCTAAGGTCGGCAGTTTGAATGAAGAAATAAAATTCGAATGCAAGCATTAGCGAACTTAAAACACATAAATATCACAGCAGTTTAATTAATACATTCCGAGTGATAAAATAATGTATTTTTTGAGCTCAGCTCAGCATATCTAAAATATTAGCATATTTTAGATTTTAGATATGCTGGTACGATTTAATGTGATGTTTGGCGAAATTCAATAATTTCAATATACCTTAAGAGACAGACGAAATAATTTCAGTACATATTAAAATGTTGCTTTGATAGATACTGCAGTAACTAATGCAGTTTGATATGCAGTCAAAAGTCTTTAATCCAGACGTCCATAATACGGACCTCAAAGCTGCAAACTTTCTGCGCGTGCGTAAACGCATAATGCCTTTACGCATGCGCGTTTAATGTATTACGGAAGGTATAGGCTAAGCTAAAATTATCCAATTATCTATTTCAGTTAATGTTGAAGATTGCGTTGTTCCTTAATCTTCTAATTGGATCCGGCTTATTATTTTTTCCAGACAGTTAGAGCAATTTTATAAAAGTAAGCTTGAACTTTCGATTATGTCAAAAAGAATTTCCGATTCTGGAGCTGCCAAAGGATCTACAAAGCGAAAGCATGTTTCGATGTCCATCAAATGCAGTAAAAAGTGCTTTAATGAGATATATTAAATCCTATTTGGAAATAACTGCTGCTTTCATAATCTCATCACTATACAACGTATCACATTTAATAATTAAAAAGAGTTATGTGATACAAACGCCATGGGTTTAAAGTAAACCAGATCGTCCCTACTCTTTCTTGCCGAAATGTCGGTGACGCACGCCCCGCCCACTGGGTTAGTGTATTTCTTATAAGGTCCATGAGCTGCGCAGGCCATAGAATGATCTAGAAATGACGCAATCCAGAGAAGTTATTGCGATTTTTTAAAAAGAGAGAGAGAATTAATGTTTTACCGTTAGTTTAAATTATAATTTTTGTTTATATATTTTTTATCTTACATATTCATCCCCTTCGAAGAGAAAAAGGCTTGGTGACAGAAAAGCCTTTTCAGAAGAAAACATTGTAGAATTAGCAAAACTAGGGAAATACAACAGAGAGAAAAATCATAAAATTTTGATATAAAATAATTTTTTAAAATAAAAAATCTTATAGATATTATTTATGACAATAAATTCAAATTGAAAATTAAAAGTTTTCAAGTACATCGTAAAGAATGTCCTAATTTTTCTCAAGAAAGTTCACAGTTCTGTAAAATCTTTTTGTAAAGCAATGCAAAATAATAGAATTTAGAACTAGAGAATTAGAAGACGGTTAAAAAAACTTTTTTTTTTTCTGTTTTTTTACCGTTTATATATTAACTTTATTAATTAAATATCACTTTCTTGCACATAACACCACATAAAATCCAATTCAACAGCAAATCACAAAATATTTAGAAACAGTATATCTTTAGAATTCCAGATAGAGTGAAAAAAAAAAAAAAGAGTTAAAGATTGCCATATATCTAATTTTATATTCATTATGTTATTTCTTGAAAACCTAGCCGCTAGCGCGTCCAGCCACCTAAAATAACTATTTAAAAACTATATAATATATTAATGAATTTAGCTAGTTCAATTTCTTAACTATATCGAATATCTTTAGTTAGCTATTTCATGATTCTAATACGTGTTTATTTAAATCTGTCACATAAAAAGTAGAAAAAAAAATATTCTTAAGAACTGTGTTTAATGCTTTAAAATCGCTTAGTTTATTAGATTCCAGATTAGATTTGAAAGTATTGTGTTTTAATGAAACTTTTCCGCCACCGCAAATATCGTCAAACGATTTTTGGCATTTGAAAGAAAAAAGCTTGCTTCAGAACACTGTGTTGTGAAATTTGTAACCAAGTATCGCTATCATTGAATACAAGGTGTCTGAAATGGAACTATCACGCTACCAGATTAGCTGTTGCAAAATGACAGAATGTCACTAAATCACGTGTATAGCTTTAGGTATTAATACTGTATCATATGACACTGTGAAGGTTTGATACTGAATGTTCAAAAACAAGGACTGTAACAGTCAAGAAGGACAGTGCTCTGGCCGGCCGCCTACTGATGTTGATGAGACCTGCCTTCAAGGACTTGTGGAAGAAGATCAGTATGCAACCACTCGAGAGCTTGCTAAGGAGTTAGACTTTAGTACCATGTCCATTAATCGAGATATATATCGCATAAACTTGACGTACAAGCTCAGTCGTTAGGTGTCACATGAGCTAACTCAAGCAAGGACAGACATCCGTGTTCGGGGCATGGACCTTATAAGAGGTAGACTAACCCAGTGGGCGGGGCGCGCGTCACCGACATGTCCTCAAGAAAGAGTAGGGACGATCTGGTTTACTTTAACACTGAAACCTATGGCGTTTGTATCACCTAACTCTTTTTAATTATTAAATGTGATACGTTGTATAGTGATGAAATTATGAAAGCCACAGTTTTTTCCGAATAGGATTTAATATATCTCTTTAAAGCACTTTTTACTGCATTTCGCGCATTTTTTTCACGCGTAATTCTTGTACAAACATCTTTACTTTGGTAAAACGGTAAAAACTCTAAGCACAAAATTTATGAACTTAATTTTGCGTAAAAATAAAGTAAAATTAAATAAGATTGATAATACGCCATGCTTTGAAATAAATAAGGTAAAATTAAACAAGATCTGATAATTTTTTTTTTTTTAATTTAATGAACATTTTCAGACAGTAATTTTCCAAACTATAATAACATTACAAAACGATTACTCTTTGCGGACTCGAATGGGATGTTTTGCTACTTACCATATGCATCGACATCGCTTCTTCGAACTTTAACTTTTTTTCACACCTCCAGCTACATCTTGCTGGTGTTATCTTCCATTCTGCACAGGACGTTCGAAATGAGGTTGATCTGTTTTGAACTCGCAGCCACCAAGTTTCTGGGCCGAAGGCTTTGAAAAACTACCAAAACGGTGGCAGAGAGTAGTAGATATTTCTGGTGATTACTGCTCGCACTAAAGATAGTGCTTTCATTTTTTTCTCTAACTTTATTAAGAACGTTCTTTGGCGGAAATTCCAGTGTTTCACAGAGCAGAGTTTGCTAGTTAAAACTGAAAGATAAATATTTTACATTTTGCCGAATGGCAATAGTCTTGCGTAAGATAAAAATGTTTATTTCGAACAGTGTTGCTACTGCTCGCTTTCAAATCGTTGAGTTTGTGAATCAAAAATTCGTTAAATTTTAAAGTTCGTTAAAGTCTAAATTCGTTAAAGCAAATTCGTTTTTCTTTCTTTTTTCCATTTTATATGCTTATATTTTCTTAAATACTTCTGTTATTATTACCCACTTAGATACATAACATTTAAACTGATCGATTCAAGTTTTAATATATCGACGTCAAATACTGTTTTTTTTTAAAAACTTATTATAAGAAATGGGAGTTAGGACCAAGTACCGAAACGTTTTATTTACATTTATAATAAAATTACAATTAACTCCACATCATTGAGTGAAAAATTGAAATAAGTAGATTGAGAAGATGTTACGAGTTTAAGAGAGAAAATTCTAAGAATTTAGTGGTGTTACTAATGTTTCAGATTTTATATTAGCCCCAAAGGGGCGTTTATTCAACGTTTTGTGTATTACCTTTATTTAATAAATATCATGTTTTTCGCACTTAAACCATAAAATTCAATTAAACAACAATATCAGAAAATATTTAGAAGAGCATATCTTTAGAATTTCCGATACACAGTCTCGCGCGCTAGAGATAAAAATGGTTTTTTTTTTTTCGTACAGTGTTGCCATTGCTCGCTTTGAAATCGTTAAATTTCTTAATCAAAAACTTATTAATGTTTTAGAAAATATGAAATAGATAGTAAAACAAATTCGAAATTCAAAATTTGGTTTTCCAGGTGCCCATGTTCGGGTAGAGGACTACGTTATTTAAAACCTCCTGGCTCCAGGTACAGTCGTTTTTACATAGTGCAAGAAACACAAATACATACATGCAGATTCTTCGTTATTTAATTTCTTTAAAACTAATACCGTTTGGTAATATTTGGCGGCAAAAATTTGAAAAGTGGTGCATCGTTTATAGTAAACAAACCAAAATTCCATTTCGAGACTAATAACCCCTTCTGGTGTAAAACCTTTTTGCATATCGGAAGAAAGAACTGATAAACGGTGAGTTCGAAATCCAGGAAGTAGAATTATCGCCTGACTTGCAAGAAGTGTAAACGATTGTTATGTTTCTATCGTTCTAGACATCGCTAAAACTGTTTTTAGAAGCATTCCATCGTTTTCTTGGCATACTTGTTCACAAACCTGTCAGCCTAAATATATCATATTTGGTAATCAGCCTTTTTGCGCTACGGAAAGGCGTTTCTTTCTAGATATACATAATTTATGCTTCAAATGTTATGTTATTAATATCTGCCGTACGTAATTATGTGTGATTATTTATTGTATATAATTCATATTTCATTTCTCATCTTGTTCAATGTAGTATTCTGTGTTGCTTAGTTGGCTTGGTTACTTAAACTCATTCAACATAACAGAATTATTAATGGAAAAGAGCGAATTAAATGTAATTTATTGTTGATTTTCAGAAAATTTGTTTGAAGCATTCATTTTCATAGGAAACTCTACTGTTGAAAAGTAAAAAAAAAAAATTAGACATAGTCCATTTCGGAATAACTCCTTATAAATGTTAACAGTTTAGAGCAGTTCATTTAGAGCTATATTTGCTTAGAAGGGAAGATTGTTGATACTCACAGTTATCTTCACGTACAGTTATCAGAGAAACTACAAATTTCTGTTTCATTCATCATTCTGCTTTCACTAAAGTTGTTCGGTCATATTTCAGATTTTCTAATGCGATAAAAAATTTCTAACACTATGTTATCGATTGCGGAACTTCCAGTTGACCGTTTAACTCCAAAGAAATGTACTCTAAAAATAAATAAATAAATAAATAAAGTGAAGATTAGTTTCAGCCGAAATAAACCTAATCTTTCAACTGTGATTTGAATTTTGTAACATGAGATTACCCTTTTCAGTTCTTACGTATTTACAGAATGGTTTTATTTTACTTTGTTATCTCTGTTTAAGGAGTTTGAGATAACGAGAACTAGATAAACTTTAAAACAGTTTTTGGGCCGCCCAAACGGGATAGCTGTTAATGACTCTGACTGCCGTGCCAATGGGCCCGGGTTCGAATCCTGGAAAAGGCATGTATAGTGTCTTGCAGCATCACTGTAAATATAAGGCGAAAGTCCTCTCGTGTGGATTGGTGGCAAAGAAGAGGGATGGGAAATCCTCGGACCCACTCCCTGAGCTGTCTCCTTCGAAACTGGGGTAGAACTGAGCAAAATGATACTGTTATCTATATGATGTTCAAGGCTCTTGCGAACGATAGGCGTAATCTTGTACTCCTTGCCGCGATGAATTTGCCGCGTGGACTTGTCCCGATATCAGAAAAGCAAGATTAGTCACAACAACAGCAGTTTTCGAAACTTCATGAGATGGTGGAGTATTCCGCGTTGCAGTAAATTGAAATAAAAGAAATTGACTTACAGTGTGATAGTAGTGACTTACAGTAGTCACAACAACAGCAGTTTTCGGAACTTCGTGCAATCATGAGATGGTGGAGTATTCCGCGTTGCAGTGAATTGAAAGAAAAGAAATTGACTTACAGTATGACCTTAAGGGAACAAGGAACATTCAAACGTTTTTGCCTTTAACAGCTCTTGGTTTGAATTAGCAGTTTACAGACCAGAGTAAAAACATGAAAAATCAACTGTATCTTCCCTAAAATTAGAACCGTGACCTTCGAATTGCTAACAGAATGAGCAACCCACTTACATCACAACAGCACATGCGTTCTTCACATTTTCCTCCCCACGCATTTGTAGGAGCGACTGGGAGAAGCTACAGACTCACTCTGTTAGGTTTCCTTTGGGAGAAGAAATCTACTAAATGTGTACCGCGGTTGAGGTTAAACGACATAATTTAAACGAATGTTATTGAATTGCATGAACATACATGGCCCTTGAAGGAAATACATTGGAATACATTGTGACAAGTGAATAATGATAACTTATATAATATAACGACAATAACTTATATAATAATAATATAACGACAATAACTTATATAATATAACGACAATAACATATAATATATCTAAATATAACAAGTAAATAATGATAGTACTTCAAATTGTACTGCATGAATTATAAGATTATTACATCGGTTTCTTAGAACACATAATGTGCTGGAAATTCAATATATGCAAATATCAAAATAATAATTAACCGAATTACTTACATAATATTTGCAAGATCACGGCTTAGATTATGTAAATAAATAATGATAATTTTAAAATGTAAATAAATAAGAACTACGATAAAGATTATGTAAGCTTGAACAATGTACTTTGCATTGTTAATAAGGAGTTCTAAGTTAGGAATAATATGTTATGCGAAAGGCCTAAACATTATCAGCATTAGCGTTAATATGAGCAAATAGCCTGAGAGCTTTCTTTATACCTTTTTCATTTTCCACTAGTCAAGCTCTCCAGGTCTGATGATTTCTTTCAGAAAGTTCTCCATGTCTTGTGTTAGAAAGCATTCGTGTGAATAATATCTCATTTTGCCCATTTTATCACAAGAGCACTAATCCGAGTTACCAGTGCTGGCCTAACCTATGCAACCTTAAGGCCTAACCTATGCAGATAAGCCGATGCAGAGTTGATGACAGGTAACGGAACACTGGCACACCAGCACTTTGCCATTATGTTTGATAGACAGGTATTATAATTAGACAGGTGTACCTCCACACTTTCCGCTGTGCTAGAATACGTTCTGGCGTTACGGCCTAGATCTTTGTCAAGTATAATTTCCTCATATTGCATAAATTTAATGAAATCTAAATATATGGCGAGCTGAAAGTCCTATCGCATGGATTGGTCATGGAGGTAGGAAATAGTATTACCTGCATGAGATTGGTGGTATAGCGTGAAGTGAGATAGTGGGGTGGGAAACCCTCAGACCCACCCTCTAAAGTGTCTCCCTCAAAACTGGGGTGGAACTGAACAAAATCTTATTGTCACCTCTCATCCTGTGAATATGTTCAAAAGGATTCCATTTGTGAACTTTGTAAATTGTAATAACCTGCTGCAGCATTTTTAAATATGCTTTTTTTTTTAAATTATGCTGTTTACTTGTCAAAATTATTTTCTGTATTCTCAGTATTTGCATTCTCAAATCCGTGAGCTCTCAGATTCTTACCCACAGTGTTTTTAGTTATTCTCAAATAATTTGATCCCGTGCATACCTCTGTAGTATACTACTTATTAATACATTTCATTATAACATTGTTCCCAGTATTGTGTTACCAGTTCATTATAACATTGTGTTTTTTATATTTATCTCATTATGTTTATCTATTATTTTTGTTATATCAAAAACTCGATTTAATTTGGGAATTTCAAATTGTATTGAAACCATATTGTAATCTCTTTATGTCTTAAATCAGGGTTTCTTAAACTTTTTAATTCGCGATCCCTTTTTATCACTGAGATTTTTTCGCGACCCCCAGGACCCATAATATTTACAAAAATTTTTTGGAACCCCATAAGTATTGCACAAATCCGACACACGCGTGAGTGAAACTGTCAATTTTTTTCACTTGTACTGTAATATACTATTGCAGTTTTAGGTCATTAACTTTAATTTCTAATTTTAAGATATAGAGCAATGCGAAAATTTTAAATTAGTAACAGACGAAATAACAGCATCACGTGCAAAGCACGGAAAATGAACGTTTATATTAAAGAAAAAATGCGTCGAAATGCTTTCGTTTTTTTCTTTGCCTGTATTGTCTTATGTTTATCTATTTTCAGATACATTGTGTAAAAATATTTGGTAATTGTAAAATCATTATACTAAGTTAAAGAAATATCAAAGCTGCTAAGTTTTTGGCGACCCCCTGCTGCAGGTCACGCGACCCACAGTTTAAGAAACCCTGTCCTAAATCATTTTTTAATAAATACTGGATGCGGGGTGTACGATAGGAATGCGCTATGTGCCGTCATAGGTAAACGCTTTTTTTTTTAGATCCTTTAGAAAGCTTCAGTTGCTCATCTCTTCAAATTTTCTTTCTAAACTCTTATAAAGCTTTCATATTTTTGGGGAGCGGGGGAAGGTTAGTAGGGGAAGGCATTATCAATTGACCTGTTATATATCTCTGGTGTCCTTCATACGTTTACCTGTACCTGTGCCTATACCATAATCCGCTTCACACTGTTATTTCAGTAAAAATGCAAAGATGTAGGCAACGCTTATGAAAATAGACTAGGAATGTTAATTTAGAAGTCAAACAACAAAAGTCAGCATTACATTTGCAAATTTTCACAGGACTAGTTTCGATGGTTTTACCGAACCATCATCTTTGGCTGCCAAAGAAGTTTTACAGAACCAACCATCGAAAATAGTCCTGTGGAAATTTGCAAGTATGACGCTGAATTTTGTTGTTTGACTTCTAAAGTAATATTTGTTATTTTTATAGGCGTGTTATTTTTACCTAGATTAGGAATAGCCTATGACCTGTAATATAGCGTGTTAGTTGAGCAGTGGAACTATGTCTTTTGTTGTTGGCTTTGAAAAAGAATAGATATGCGTGACGGCCTTGTAGTGCATGATCCCATTCATCTTGGCATTTTGCTTTATCCAGTTTACTGACGACTCTTTGAGGTTAGAGTATTCTTTTTTTCTAACGTCGAGCACTTGCCGATGTCGGCATCGGCCACTCCTAAGGCCAGATGTGGTGGTGTGCTTATTATGGAGGCACATAATTGGTATGCCACCTTTGCCTCCTATGAAGGGACAGAGAAATTTAAAAAATCAAAATCCTTCTCCGGGATTCGTACCCGGACCCTTCGTTATCACAGTCAGGCTCCCGTAAGCACTATACAGTCTGGGACGCCTTGAGGTTAGAGTATGGTTGCAGCACATGGGAATTAGCTCCGAAGTAGCGAAGCAGCGAATCTGCTCGCTGTGATTTTAAAGTGAGTCTGCTCGCTTATATCCTTGATTTCCGACATGTGTTTGTTTCAACGAAGGTGAAAATTAAGGCATCTGAAGATCCATCTATAAATGTTACTGAGGAAGGTATGAGAAATATGGACAGGATTTAGGATGCATGTAGTGTTGAGAGACTGTCGTTATAGAAACTGCCGTCGTAGTGTCCGTTACTTACTGCAGGAGTTAATGATATTGCAAGTGAGTGCACTTCTGCCTGGAAGATAAGATTATTGGGCGAAATTTGTGCTTTTCATGTATAGAATTCTTCTGCATTGGTGTACTGAACAAAGGCGTAGCCAATTCCAGTATCTTGGCCTGAACCGCCCTGTATAGAACTGAAACTTTGTATTGTGAGTGGTAGACTGTTGTTGGATATGTATGTATCTCCTGCAGATTCCTCTGACAGGCAACTTGTTGCTCTATATTTCATAAGCATGATGCTCGATGTTTCACTAACCTTGGGGGCTTCCATCTGCATGGAATGTTACAATCGCGTTGTGTCGGTTGGGAGTGTCATTTAGAAATACAGCATCCAGTAGTGTGTTAAGTGTGTGTTGTGTGCTACTGTTTCTGGTTTGTGTAGGTTGCGAGTGAAAGGTGGTATAGTTTATTTGTTTTGTTCGTCGATATCTTGTATAAAATACCGCCGGTGTAGGACAGTGCTCAGTGTAGAGTTGAGTTAGCATGGAGCTTTCTGATTATAGGGCTAACGAGACATAGAGTAAATAATCATGTACAACGAATCTCTTTGTCCAATTGTCTTTGGCAGCTGTTCTCCGCATTTATCTGGAATTTTTTCTTTTAAGAAAATTACTTTAGAATAACAAAATTATATAGCACATTATAAATTATTGCGCAAGAGTTTTATTCCAAATAGCCATGACATGATGTTAAAAACGGCTGAGAGTCACCGATCAATGCTTGCATTTAAATTGTGACCCTCCAAGGCCAATCCAAATTAAATAGATTTTATGCGTTCGGAAAAAACCAGGCCAGGCATCTAATGCAGAAAAAAATGGTTGGTCATCATGTTTATCGACTTCATCTCTGCCGTCCAGATTGCAGCAGTCGACATCCATTCTGGGAAAAAGAATCCTGCCACAATAAATTGTAAAGAACTGAATCTTATTAGCAGCACTGACGGCAGAATGAAAAACAATAAATACCACCTGCGTATTACATCACATTTCGCAGATCATTACTAAGCTGAAAGAATAAAGAAAGTTCGAACGAAACGGTATAAAGCATCCTTTTTTTATAGTCCGGGGGAAAAAGAGTCGAAAGTGCATTGAGGTCAAAGAGCAGTTTTAAGTGGCCCGCGTAATTCTATCGCCCTCGCAAATGGAACCCGGTCACTGGTAGAAAAGAAAAAAGGAATTCATCATCGCACCAATGTCTCGAAAAAGAAGGTGTGGGCTTCTGCGGACAAAATGAAAGAACGCTGTGACATCTTCTGAAAAAATGATGTTCTTTTATTTGCAAGGATCAGCGTTACTCTTTTACATTATGTCACGTCTGATAAGAATTCTCTGCAGCAATGAAGCGCTGTTGTGTGTCTGCGACTTTTAAAAGCGCTTTAAGCAATCCAAACAGTTTGAATTGTCTGTAACTATCTATTTGCACTTATTTTCATGTAATGAAACTGACTATACAGCCGTAAGTGGATGTTTTAAAATAATACTATAAATATCACTGAGCTAGTTTTCAGTGGCTTTCATGTTTTCCCTAGAATATGTTAAGCATGCCTTGCCTTTATTTTAAACTACATTTTATATTATTACATGACCTTTTTTACATGACCATACCATACCATTACATGACCTTTCTTAGTCAAACCGCAACCTTAGATTGGAGTAAATTCAAAATCCGAAACAATCGAAGATCGCTTTTTTGTTTGTTTTAATTTCTATATTTGTATATTTCTCCTCCAATTGTACTTTTATAGTTTGCTTAGTGTAAGAAAATTCATTCATTAATTCTTTTGCTCTTTCATGGTTTTTTTATTATTATGCTAAAATTATATAAATCACAATAACATGCATTTTTCTAACTTTTCTTCAAAAAAAAGTTTTCTTGGGGGTCAATGACATGTGAAAAGGACTTTACTTCCGAAATGAAGCCATTGAAATTTTAAATTCAGAATCCAGTTTAGTGTTGAACTTCGAAGTGTCAGGATATGATACACGATTACGCAAATAGACCATGGATAATATATTTTTCATCAATTCCGTTCTTACTTTTCTAATATCACAATGATGGTTTAAGTACAAATATTGTTCTCACTTGAATCCTTCTTAAAGAAGAAGCAAGAAACAAAATGAACCTGAATCATCTTGTTATTATGGAAAAAATTTGAACAGAACTGCTGTTATCAAACAAATGAAATGAACCCTTGTCATGTCATTCGATATGAGAAAATAATAACATTACATGACCTTTCAATAGGTGATGACAAAATTTAGTATCTGAAATTCTTAATGCAATGATAGTATAAAAATGTATCTAAATTTATCTTTTTCTGACTATTTATTACTTTGTTTAGCTTCAAATCATAGTTTTTATTTGGCATTCTGAAGACATGGAAGTGTGGCACACTAACATACAGTAGAGAAACTGGTGGAGGAATTTCTTTATTGTTTCCTTTAAATTTTCAAATTTTTTTATCGTAATTCATTTATTTGATACAATTAGTCACATAAGCTTATAAGGTATTTCTCGTGACTTCTTAGAATGCTTTTATGGTGGTCAGCACGCTCGACGCGTATTCGAGAGGTCCGTGGTTCGAGTCCCGGCTAGGGCATTGCTCATTTTTCATGTTTCTAGCTTTCCAATAACCTAATGTCTCTACAGTGGAGCCCGAACTGAAAGGGTGGTGGATGATGACTCTTCACCTCCAGGATTTGACGATTAGGTCTCCTAAAACCCCATTCGCCCTTAAAAAAAATGGGGTATATAAGGTACTTCTCCCGCTTTCGTGGTTTAGTGGTCAGCGCGCTCGACGCGTATTCGAGAGGTCCGTGGTTCGTGTCTCAGCGAAGGCATTGCTCATTTTTTATGTCTCCTGCTTCCAAATAACCTAATGTCTCTTCAAGCTGAACGTTGTATATTGATCGAGCTACATTTTGCCTGTTCTGTTGAATATGCCTTAGATATGCATATCGAGAACACCAAACATAGGTTTAAATTATTTTTTATACTGTGCCGTCTCAAAAAGGTTATCATTGTAAGAATTCTCACTGTAGGCTACAATGAATTTTTAGTTAACAAGTTAAACCGAGCTAGTATCTTTTAACTTGAAAGTTGGTAAGTAGTGAATTAGCTTAATTAATTTTTAAATGTCATTCTACGTATGAAAATGGGTACAGTTTCAAGAAAGTCTTTTTTTTTTTTAAAGAAAAACATCACGCTGTTTTCAGGTCACTACACTTTTACTTCATTTTTAATGAAGAATTTATGAATTTTGTTTCTTTTAAATCGCCTAAAAGAATAAAAAATGTGTATCCTAAAAGAATAAAAATGAAGGAAGAGTGAAAGTTATTATTAGTGAGAATAACATAATCCCAGCATGGGGCTCCAATTTTACCGGCAGGCACTGGAAGGCATCGTAAAAATTAAACTACACAAAACATATACAACCAGCCTAACGTAGCATGCATCTACGTGATTTTGAGGTACGGGTTGCATTTTTAGATCACCGTAAAATGAAAGGAGTTCTTTATATAGAAAAAAAAAAAAAAAAAAAAAAAAAAATAGAATGGTGTCTGTCTGTCCTCGAGACGCTTCAGTGTTTATGTTTCGGTTCCTTCGTACTGCAGCTAAACCAGATGTTTCATCCTGCCGACTGTCTCTATGACCGTACATGTTGGAGTTTTCAACCTGCTGCGTAATTTCTGATTGCGATTAAAGATGATGACATATTTAGCTGAAAGCCAGTTCCTTGTGATATGTTTGCGGAATGGCCGGAAGTGTTTAATCGTATTTCCAGACATTTTAATAGCATTATTTTCAGAAATAAGTTAATGCATATGTACAGAAATTTGAAACAACGTAGATATTCTTCATTTTATTGAGTTTTGCAAGGTATTGTGAGCTTCTACAAAGCAGAGGTTTTTGGAAATGATAGACAAATCTTTGCCATTTTGCTGCCCTTTTTTAACCCTTTATATTTTATGCACAGCGCACCTGCATTTCTCTTATTATTTCGAAAATTTTCATCATTATTGTATTTAAATAAGACCATGAGATTAAACTGTATTTCATTCTTCAGATGAATTTTTATACCTTTATCTTTGTCCTGCTGCAAAATGTTTTGACCGTCTTTAATTTTTGCCTAAAGCTCTTTTGCAATACTATTAATCTGAGTTTAGCGCGATAAGCAATCACAAAATGGAATTATGCACTCTAAGGTAGAGAAGCATCTGACATCTAATATTTTTAATTAAAATCTAGAAGTGCATGTATTTTAAAGAAAGGACGCATCCAACGGTGAGAGAGAACTGAAATCTATATCTTTTGCGTCAGAGAACTGAAACCTATATCTTTTGCGTCAAACAGCTCGATAAAAAATTTGCCATTAATGGATACTCTGCGAATATACAGGGTGATTCTAAATTGCTTTTACAAATTAAGAGGGGTGATAATAATCATCCAGATGAGCAATAATTAGTATAGAACATAGGGTCGCATTCCACTCTGAGAGGCAGAAAAGAGGAATATTATAATTCCACTGAACTTACAACGGTGTTGGGAGAGCGAATGAACGAGACCAGAAGCTGCACAATCACTTTAATGAAAACTCACAGAGAGTGTACAAAACGGATACAACCGAAAACTTGGCCTTCGAGTGTTAATTCAAGCTCAAACTTTGATGGCAAACTCTCATATGCACATCTTTGGTTGATAAGGTCTCAACTTTGCAAACGATTGAAACAAGTTAATTATCTAATCAAGGCCTTCAACTAACTCTAACTTCCGCTGTATGCCGAGATTAGAATAAAAAGTTCATGCTGCGTTCCGGCTGTCGGAACTTCGTGACCTATGGACAGGCGCTTCAAGTAGGATGAGCGCAGCACAGTTAAGTCCAGGAGAACAGGATAGAAGATGGTGAAGGTGGGAAAAACTGCTACCTTGATAGTATCATACCCTACCTAGAGTTGAAGTTAGTTGATAATATTCAGTATTAATTCAGATAATTAACTTGTTGCAATCGGTTGCGAGGTTGAGACCTTGCGAACCAAAGATGTGCATTACAGTGTTTGCCATCAAAGTCTGGGCCAATTTTTTGTTTTTATCCGTTTTGTTCACTCTCTGTGAGTTTTTCACTAAACTGATTGCGCAGCTTTTGGTCTCGTTCATTCGCTGTCCCAACGCTGTTGTAAGTTCAGGTTGTAATTCTAATATTCCTCTTTTCTGCCTCTCAGACTCAAATGCAACCCTATGTTCTATGGTAATATTGCTCATTTAGATGAGACTATCACCCTTCTTAATTTGTGAAAACAATTTTGAATCACCCTGTATGAATAACGAACTTATGTGCACTGGGAAACCGAAAAATTCGTATAATTCGCTGTAGTGTAATGGTTACTTTACTGCAATAGATTGGAGCTTAAATGACAACGTTCCATGATACACCATGCCTGTATTATGCCAGTTCTTACACAGTACCTAAGTGACCCCCAAGCATCTTTGATTTAGGACCTGCATTTACTCAGATGCACCTCATATGAATAAGAAACTTCGTTTGAAGTTGCCTGTTATGCAGTTTTTTTATTGATAAATGCAATATTTAATTCCTGAATTATCTGCTAATAACATTTACAAAATCACATATTAACAAACAAAATTCGATCCTGATAATTTCCATTCCCCGTATGTAATTATATAAATCACGCTTAGTTTTCATAGTGAAAAATAAACAAACATTACCAATATGCGTGTTGGCATTTGATATTTCTTATTATTTCTGAACAACTTAGTTGGATATTTGTGGTGA
The DNA here is from genome assembly GCF_044657685.1 of Stegodyphus dumicola. Classification (NCBI taxonomy): domain Eukaryota; kingdom Metazoa; phylum Arthropoda; class Arachnida; order Araneae; family Eresidae; genus Stegodyphus; species Stegodyphus dumicola. The sequence goes on from NC_140768.1 coordinate 184,488,922, forward strand.
GGTGATGTTATGTTGACGCTATGATGGGTTATACAAATAATTGTCATTAAGTACTCTGAATATATTTATAATTACTCTGTCGTATTCTGTTACAGAAAATTACCGGGAAAATGCTTAAAGGGAAACATAAATTTAAAAGTTGCATAGAAGTTTACTCTACAAAACAACTTTATCAAAAAAAAAATGTATTGCATATAAAAAAATTACGGTTAAAATTCCATAATCGGGGTGAGCGCCAAGCCTGGCGAGAGTTTTTTTAGTTGGCGCGATTTTAATTTGGTTGTGGTTTCCGGCTGCATGTTTTCTTGTGGCAAACCTAGATATTTATATAAATATTTGCAAAAGGTTAAGCTGTTGGTGGGAGAATGTTGGATTTCATATGACACGAAGTTTTTAATTTATGAATATTTTCATTTAATTTTATTTAGTTAATTTTTTTTTTTAAGTTTTGTTTCTTGCATGTGGTATTTGAAAGATGTGAAATATTTAAAGCTTTGAACGAAAGTTGTTTAGTGTGTTGAATTCCACGACGATAGTAACTTGAATATTTTAGTTAGTTTATGATGCTGAATACACATAATTTGCTATTCTGTTTACGTTTAAAACTGATTTCGCAGTGCTCTGATCTGATAAGTGTATATATTTATTTACTCACTATTACATATATATGTGACTATGCTTTTACTTGCTAAGCTGTTGGACTTTGTTTTACTCATCTAGTATTTTATCATCTCATTTTACTATTCTGTTTACGTAAAATAACGGCGTTTAACTACTGCAAAACTTAAAAGTTACTATTCTGTTTACGTTTAAAAATAACATTTTAGTGCTTTCATTTAGTGCGCTTAAAAAATTCGCCAAATTTTGAAGGCCAAAATAGTTTGGCGCCAACTTACCCCGCTTATGGAATTTTAGCCAAAATTACAATGAAATAAGCAATATTCCTTAATACAAATATTAATTATCCTAATAAATAAATTAACCAACTTCCCGCTGCGTTCTCTCGACAAACGTCCAGTATCCAAAAGAAACATTCAATTGAAAAACTGCACAGAATTATCGCCCTCATTTTTCCGAATGGCAACGGTGCTGATATCAGCAACAATGGCGACAGTGATGTATCAGCATCAATAGCTGCGTACCATTATTGCTGATATAATGAGAGAGAATTATCAATTTGATGAAATTTCATCAAAAAACATAAAATTAAAAAAAAAACGCATTCGAATTTGGAAAAAAAAAAATCGCTTCCAGGTGCACTGGCACTTGTCTAGATGCACCCCTATGTACCAAATTCCGTAGCCCTAGGCCTATTAGCTTACGAAAGACATGCCTACACACAGAGAGACTCTTCCTTTTATATGTATATAGAAGATAAAAGACTGGAAACAAGCCAAAAGGTTTGCTCTTGAAGTTCCCAACAATTTTTTTGCATTGTTAAGGAAATCATTAGAAAGCGATATTGTTAGAAAACTAATCTGAGCAATATATTTCAAATAAAGGTGTATTTTCTTTCTGAAATGAACTGCTTTCATAAAGTGATTTAGTCTGCTACTTTAAAGCTTAGAAAAGCGATTTGATACTTAGAAACTGTTTTAGGTGGTGAGAGTGAGCCGTAAAACGGCGATTGTAGTGCATAATGCGTGGATTGCTGAGTAAAAAAATTTTCGCATTTTTTTCCTTGATACCAACAGCGATTGGGGTTTTCGTGCCAGCGAATGCTTTGGCCCCCAGTATTTTTAACTACCTTGGATTGAGGGCAAGCTGTATGTTTATATTGTTTTATGAGACAATGTTTTATGTAACATTTTGTGCAAATAGAAGTAATAAAACTAATGCATATAATTTGAAACTCAATAAAAAAAAAGAAATTTTGATGTAGCACATAATATTATGGATATGCCAACTGAGAAAAGTATCATTTTTCCCGGATATATTTCCGGGAAAAAACGATATTGTCCTTTCTAACTTTTCTACGGAATGTGATGTATATCATCAAGAAAGAAATATCTCTCACGAAATTTCTGCTGTTAATAAAAATGAAGACATTTCTGAGAAACTATTCTCGGTGAACGAAATGAAAATTGATGAAAGGGAAGAACTACTTGATGTTGATGCAAATGATAGCATAAGAAGCTTTTTGATAAAAAGTAGAGAAACACTTGAAGGAATTTCGGATGAAAATAAATCTCGTATTCAATGTAAGATTCCATTCGCATAACGAGAAAAGCATGAGCACCATCATCATTAGAAACATGAACCGGCAAGATGACATTAATTTAATAGATCTATGGACAGAATGTGTGTTTCCTCTGCAAACAGTCAAATTCCTCAAAAGGGCAAGAATGAATGTTTTGAAGCAAGCGAACTAACAACGGTTAAAGAAGACATCAGCAGTGAAATTTACATTCAAGTACCGGATTTTTATGAAAATGTTATTAATGGTGAAGAATTGGAGAATAATTCATGTCATGGATCTGGCTATACTAAATCCGAAGAAGTCGCTGGTACAAATGCTGAAAACTGTGAAGAACCAAATAATCAATACACACAAAATGAAGCATCCACTAAGATCGAATCTGATATTGAAGGCAAGAATCCCATTGAGAAAACTGAGAAGAGCATCAACACAAATAATGGAAGTATGCACAAACAGGATGATAGCAATTTAACCGAACTATCGATAGAACACTTTAGAACGAATTCTTCTGACGCTAGTCAGCTTACAACGAAAGGTGGAAATTATTTTTTTGGAAGCGATACAGTAACAACGATAGAAATCATCGCTCACGGAATTTCGAATATATTGCCAGATTCTCGCGGTAATGTAATTAACGAGCACAAACATGAGAATAATTCAAGTAACGAAACTTTCTATTATTATTTAAGATATTACTCCTATTGAAACTAATCTGAGAAAGCTCGAGACCCCTGTTCTAGACGCTGAAGACTATCCTCTTGATGTTTTCCCTGTAAACGCGAACGCGAATAAATACGCTGAAGGAAATTTAAAACAGAATGTAGAACAAAGTAATACGGATCTTTCTGCCGACGAATCTCTGAAACAACCTGAAACTGATCTACCAACAGCAGAAGCTAAAAGAAAAATTGCAAGTGATTATTGTCGTTATTATGTTAACTCCCTTAACAGAAAAATAATGTCATTCGTAAAGCAATAGACAGACATGCACCTCTACTCCTTTCTCTGTATATCACAAGCATTTGTGCTGGATATTGCATTGGAATCTTGTTGAAAAAATGAAATGACTTTTATACTGTCTTTGTTAAGTGTATAAAATATGTATCACTATTAAACTAAACATAGCCCAAAAAAATCTAAAACTAAAAACATATTGAAAAAAAGTTTCTTTGCATAAAATACGTACTGATGTAGAGTTTTAATATTTATTGAAGTTTCCTCAAATGTAAATACTGTTCGATGACAACTGCTATCTTAATTAGTTTCCTGTAAATAACGTTAACATAGATAGCAAAAGGAATACAAATGTAGAAGTAAATGAATACGTTGTTGTTTGTAATGATGTTACTACTTAATATTATTACAGAATTTGTTTCTCCACAAAAGAATGTTCAAAGCCGTTGAATCATAGTTTATAAAAATTCTTTTTCAGAATTAGAAAGAGATATGAATAAATATAAATATTAAAATTTGTTTGCGAATGTTTTTAACCTTTTTGTACGCCTTTTTCTGCAGAACATAAGATTTGATTTCATTTAAATTTATCTTTTATGAAACAAATGCATAGTGTTTTCCTTATTTTTCATTGAATTTACCAGTATCTTCTTAATTTACTTAAAGAAGCATTTGAAACAACCACAAATATAAAAAATTGTTAAATATATGCAGTGGCACCTTGAGATACGATAACCGGGGCGTACGATTTTCTTTAGATAGATACGAGCAGTGACTACGTTTGAGTTACGAGTCAAATACTATGTAGCGTCGTTAGGATCACGATCTAGCGTCGGTGACGTGACAACAGTTAGTGCGCCCAGGGCTCAGAGATCTGAACCTGGCTGAATCTGGAAGTTCTGAATGATTTACACCTGAACACTGCTGGAAGAGATTGTGCATCATAAAATGTCCATGAGCCGAAGCGGATGAGGTTGATAAAAAAAAGAATTGGTCACCACACAATCTGAAGAACTGGACGACAGAAGTTCTACAGACGCAGCAACAAATGGAATTTCTGCAAGAGATTGTAGAGGAACCAATCTTTTCAAGTGAGATAAAGGATATGTTAGTTACACATGGAACATCATGCAATAAATATTTGAATCTGAAAAATTTTTTGAATCTTTGAAAGAATGAATCTAGACACTGGGACTATTTAGAGTTGTCATTTTACGTCGCAGGAAAAAAACAACTTATTTTGTTGCGCAGTTGTGAAAAACTGGTCCGAAGACTAAGGAATATTTATGTTTTTTATGATTTTCACTGACAAACTGATGAACGGTGAATATTCTCCAAGGTTAGCGCCCACAATTCCAGACAAATTTGATCTTCTGGGAAGATGGTTGTTTTAGAGAGGATAATTATACTTTTTTATGTTCTCAGAAATACTGGCTACTTTCACAAGTGGTCGCAACGAGACATTTTACTGTATTGTTTTTAAACTAATTGTGGCTGGTTTATATGCCATGTGTGTCTGTAGTAGTATTTATTTAGTCAGACATGCATGTTAGACCACGTGACTCTGTGTAACACCATGTGGGAACTTCAGTGCGCATAAGTAAAGAAATAAACTTCAGACGTTTATATACTTGTTTATAGAGATGCAACAAGACAAACTATCCAAACTATCATAGTACGATAACATTCATCAACGCGAATCTGGGAAAGCCATAAACTAAAATCTCCAAGCATATGGACTGGCCAACTCAAAATTCGGACCTAGTAAATTCTATTGTATATGTTACTGCCAGCAATCTATCATACGTTATAAGGTATTTCCCCCGCCTTCTTAGCAGGCCTTCGTAGTGTAATGGTCAGCACGCTCGGCGCGTATTCGAGAGGTTAGACTCCCGGCGAGGGCATTACTCATTTTTCACATCTCCCGCATCAAAAATAACCTAATGTCTGTACAACGTCATAAAAGATTTTAAAACTAATATAAAAGAAAAAAATCATTATTCCTTATTTATCTGACAGATTGCATCAAAATCTGTGAAAAGTAATAAATGTGTTCATAGCCATAACTCTGCGAGGCAACTTTTAAATGATGGTATAAGAGAGATAATTGCTTCAAAATTATATTTAAAGTGATATAAATAGTATCGATGATTATTCAGCTGATTCTTTCGTTTAAGTTTATGGTGACCAAGTTTTGATTTTATGGAAAGACAGTCGTGCTTCAACGACAGTACATAGGGAAAAGACTGAACATGGTATACGATTTAATATTATATTTAATAAATAGGAAGAAAATGCAGTTTTTTAACCAACTTTGCGTCTAAGACGCAAAGAAGGATTTTGAGAGGTTTCTGTGTGCTTCATGCGTGCTAAATTATTATTTATTTATTTATTTATTTATTTTGTACTTTCATTAGTCTCAAATTCGTTCGTTAAAACTGCGAATTAAAAATAAATACGCATTACTCATTTTTTGCATCTCTTTCATTGTACATTTGTCCTGTCTATACAATAAAATTTGTCGGAAAACTCAACTGTAAAGTGTTTCGTCTAACGAAGGATTTCCAATTGTCAGTGTTCCTCCGCGTCACGTTTCTTGTGGAAGAAACCAATTGCAAGTTTGTCTTCCCTGTTATTAATTAGACCAACCTACACATTCTAACTTCAAATTGTCACTTGGGAGCTTTAACCTAACGACCTAATTAATTCTGCCCTTGACATACAACAAAACTACGCCTTTCCTCCTACCTGAAACTATTCCTTTAAACTGATTGAAACGTAGTACTAAAATCACTATTATCCTTCAATTAGTTATACATTTACATCGAAACTGCGCTTCATCGTGTTAATAGTTATGCATGCTGTTAAGCTATGAAATAAATGTTTCTTTAACTTTTAGTATTAATTAATTACTATAATTAATTAATCTATGAAATAAATGTTTCTTTAACTTTTAGTAAAACGAGTAAACTCGCATGATGAGCACGGTGTGCATATCATATATTTTAGTAACTAACATATATAAAAGCACGGTGTGCATATCATATATTTTAGTAACTAACATGAAAATCGGGTTTCTTGTAATGCAATAAAATCTCTCACAAGGATTGTGATCCTAAAGAAACTACCTCTGAAAGTGGCCAGTCGTTATGAGAATATCATTAAGAACAGTAGTGAGTATCACCGGTAATCTTATTCTACGTAAGACAACCGCCTACCTGAAAACCCGAGACGTCTAGAACAGTGGATCGCCTTCTTGGGAATATTTTACTGCATTGTGAAAACTTTTAGAGCGCAACATTACCCTTCGGCGTAACCAACACTTCTTAAAACATAAGAAATTACGATTGAGGCTCATAGGATCAGTACTGTAATTATCTCCATAGAAGACCAAATTGTCTGCAACTATTAAATGGTCATCTTATGGGAGTTTCCTATGTACACTGCTAAAAAAAAAAAAAAAAAAAAAAAAAAAAAGGGGGGGACAGTGCTATATCTCCCGTTCTACTGGGGCGATTCACGAAATTCAAATTGCGTTCTTCATGTCTCAAAAGCGCGACTTAGGATATATATTAGATTTATATATAGCACTTTTCTAACATAGGTATTTTGACACAAAATCGGACTTTTTCTGAAATAACATACCACTTTTTTTCCATATTTCGATTCTACGTCTCAAATTATGCCAGAATACCAAGTTTTGTAAAAATCGTACGAGTAGTTTTTAAAATATTATCTCTCAAAATTTTAGCTCCTCAATGTTAATTGAATTTGGCAAATATTTATTAATTTCTCTTTTTTTATTAAACTTTTCTAATTTTTTCTGTCACATTTCGAAATTTAGGTTCATTCCAAATAAAATTTATCCATTTTTTTGTGTTTTATTTTTTAAATTTCTATTTTTAAATAATTTTTATAAATTTTTCGAAAAAACTTTTGAATTATAACCTATAAAATTTTTACCATCATCTTAAAGTAGGTGTATTTTTAAGCATATCTGCAAAAAATTAGACTTTTTTATTCAAAATTTTCTAAGATATACACGAATTTACATATTTTCGAGTTTTGAAATTTGGCATCTTTTTTTCGAGCGATAATAACGCCAAATGTGGTCTATGGATTTTTGTTACAGTGAATTGCCACAGCTATTTTTAACCTTAAATTTCAAGTAAGATTTTACGAAGAATTAATTATATTACATTTTTTCCCTCAATGAAGCGTAATAAATATTTATTAATACTGTATGAAAAGCTATTTTTTTTAATTATAGATGATATTATTCAAATTTTGAACTATTTTTTTTTAAATTTCTCTCTATCTTCCTTTTTTAAAAAAAAAAATAAGAGTAAATTTTTACCTTCGGCGTTTTATCGTCTGCTACTTTACTTCGTTTAAATCGAATTGTCTAAAACTGAGAATTTTCGTTTGATATTTATTTGAATTTTATGACATTAACTGCATAATTTATTTCTAAACAAACTGTTGCTTTAGAAGTGGCTGAAAGAGCGGCTGATACTATCATCCACATTTTTAAAGCACAGTATATTTTTATAGAAACATAATATTTAGAATAATCATTTTTATAAAAAACAAATTATGATATAAACATACAGCCCTCTACATACTGAATTAATGGAAGTTCAATGGTTATGTAGAAATGATCTGCAGCTACTTAATGGCTGGATAAGTCAGCAGATTCTGTGGACAAGTAAGAATAATTCTATAAACGCCACCCAACATTCAGGATTCAATTAACAAAGAGGATACGATGTTTATTAAATGAATTTTAAAACATAAAAAACCAACTCATTTTTATCCTAAAATGTATTTTTGTGCGTAGCGTATTTTCATTATATTCTTAAAATTCTCATTTAGAATGTAATTGTCAAGAACTGAATCCTAATCATCAGTAATATAATAAGTAATTATTACGGTTATTGATAAATCCTTCTTATAAAGTAATTGCAAATATTTCAAAAAACTTTCTGTCTGAATGCAAATATTTTTTCTATGCAAATATTTTAAATTTTATATTAATCAAGATTGCACACGACATTATTTATTTGCACTTCGATTCTTACCGTTAGTTCCAGTAGAAGTTACAAATCAATTATATTTAATTAAGGATTGGATTGGATTATTTAATTATGGCAAAGCACACGAGGGCTATCTGCCTAAAGGGAGGGATGCCTTCGTGGAGGACTTTCTAAGCTAAACTGGCTCGTATACATGTTATACATGGGGAAAACCACGAAAACGCCGATGCGGCCAGCCCGTTCGCGACATTCGAACCTCGAACCGAACTACCAATGATCAGCGTCTTTACCGCTCGGCCGCTGGTGGGCTATTTAATTAAGGAATGACCATCTAAGTTTAGAAACAGCGTACCGTAACAGAAATTCAATTATTGGCGCCGTATCTTTTATGTTACTCCCGATTGGCAAGCTACATGATTTTTAATGAGTATTCGGGTTTTGCTAGTAACTTCCCTTGGAAATCGCGCTTAAACTAGGTTAGTTGGTTATTTGAACATAGAAAGAACATGGGAGCTATTTGATTAAGATGCTTTCATAGAGAACCTTTGTAAAGAGAACCTAGAAAACTACGAAAACCAACCATGCAGGCCTGGGTTAGACTTCGCAACAAACAATTAGTAGTTAACAATCTTCAAATGCTAAGCAACTGGTGAGACTCCAATTAAATCTCCAATTTAATATTTTATTTGTAAATATTTAAAATATTGTTGTATTCTTAGACACAAAAAGCAGAATTTAAGTTTTGTTAACTTGTTAGTAAACTACCAAGCCGTAGTGCAAATGAATATTCAATTTCTTTTGCAATAATTGTATTCACTTAATATTCTTGGAATATGAGCTAAAGAAGGAACTTTCTCGGAAGATTAAAGAAGTGTTTAAATCCAGTGATATTACGTTTGTCTTAAAAGCTTAGGATCAAAACGATTCTGCAGTTGCCCGAGTAGTTGACTTGTAAATGGCTGTGAATTAAGCAGATGACTTTTAATCTTACGTTTTCAGTCAGAAAACGTATTCCAAATGTTTTGTATTGCATGACAATGCATCTTTTCATTATTCAATAACCAATCGGAGAACCGCTTGTGCTCCGAAAATAAGTATGTGTAATCAATTGTCCTGCATGTTCTTCAAATTTGTCTTCTTATGATTTTTTCCTCCCCAAAACTAAAGGCCTCTCAAAGGAAAGTTTTTTGACATTGAAGAGACAAAAGGAGTATGACATCTATTTCTAGAGGCATGTCAAAAACAGATCTCTACAAGCCTTCTCTTCCATTACATGTTGTGCATTCAGATAAATAGTTGCATCAGCGTAAATTCTATAATCTATTTTTTGTTACACTCTTATTACTTTATTAACATACAGTGAATATATACTAAATCTTTTACTTCAGCTTAAGTAATTCGGAATTTTTGACAAAATTGCTGTCGGAACTAGGACTTAGAAGATAAGTCAAATTAAATATTTCGATAACCCAATAATATCAAGGTCGAAATTTCAATATTTTATTTTCGGAGGGAGGGAAAATTTTTTCAGTTTTGGTCCATTATACCAAGTATATTTGCTTCGATTCTTTATTTTTCCATAAAAGCGAAAATTTTACGCATGGTATACATATAACGCATAGCTTCAAATTAAAATTTAATAATATACAGAGTGGTTATAATTAAAGTTCCACATTGAAACGGTCATAAAAGGAAAACTACTGGATCAAATGTTATCAAACTTGGAAATCGTGTAAAGGAGGTCATGGGAATTTATTTTCCGCGAAAAAAGGAAGTTCGAGACCTCACCACCAGGGGGAAAATGGCGCTGTATGCAATATTGTTAAACGAAATATGGGTCGGAATCTAACTTAACCTTTTGTTACACGGATTTAATATGTTGTACACCCTTAAGAAACTTTGAAGTAGGCAAATTACCATTTAAAGGCGTTAAATTCGATAAAAGTCGAGTGCGTCATCCGTGTAAGTGAGAAATTCGTCCGTGAAAACCACGAATTAGCAATTAGAAAATGTGAGATCGCAAATCACTCGCACAAGTGCGTACAATCTGGAAATCGTTTTCTTACAGATCGCTAATTAGTAATTTTTGAAGTCTGAATTCGGCACTAAAACATGAAGATACTGATTCAAAACGCTTTTAATCGATTTGGGCCAAAGAAATCTCTCATGTTATCTATCTAGTTCCATTGCATTCTCCTACTGCATTCGATTGCACAGCAGTCATTCCACACCGTTTAGTGTTAAATGACAGCTAGTATTATAATTGAACCATTTTTCTCTGAAGAGCAGTCGACAGCTGGACCACTGTGATTGCAGCTCACTTAGAGTCAATGTTAAAATGTTTCGTGATACATGAACTGCAGTAACGTGGCATTTTAGATACTACGATTTTTATGCAGGGCTGGGCCCCACCTCACGTGTGTCGCACAGTTACTTAGGCAACATTTCACGAATGAACGTCTTATAGGCCAACACTTCCCCTCTTCCCAACAGTTCTCAACCTCTGTGACTTTTAGCTATGGGGTTTTCTCAAAAGCACTGTTTATGGTGATAATCTAAACAGTTGGGCAGAAATGAAAAATGTGATACACTGACATGTCCGTAACATTCCTCCTGATATGCTAAGAGCTGCTCTTGAGAATGCAGTAACAGGATTTAACTTGCTTTCGGAAAATGCTGGACGCTACATTGAACATACTTTGTAACACGTTTCGGAAAATATTAAACACATTTTAAACAGATGTTTTCGTGTCTTATTTCGTTTATCAACCTTGTATACAGCGCCATTTTTCCCCTGGTGCTGAGTTTTTGAACTCTTTTTTTTTTTTTTTCTTTTTTTCCCGCGGAAAATAAATTCCCATAACCTCCTTTACACGATTCCCAAGTTTGATAACATTTGGTCCGGTAGTTTTCCTTTTATGACCATTTCAAATTGGAACTTTAATTATAACCACCATGTAAATTAAACTTTAAAAGTTTGACAGTTTGGTTCAAGTCCGAGCTTTAAAAATATATATATAAATATAATCGTTTATATTAATCTTCTTAGAAAAAATGTTTTAAGAAGCTAATTTTTCCCTCGCGTTATAGATTGTATAAAAAAAAAACATAATCTTTAATATGATTTAGATTGTTTCAGCCGATATAAGAATCGGGTGACTCGGTGGTGAAGAATAAACACTGCTGGACTGTTTTATTTCTTTGTCATTTAGCAAAAAATCTTTTAATTAAAATATTTGTCCTTTGGACTTTGCTCTATACTTTGTTTATAGTTAAAATGTCTAGAAAATGAAAAGCTGTCTTCAGCTGAAACACAGTTGATGCAACTGATATTTTAAAAAATTGACAAGAATGCAAAATTTATGAAAATCTAGCAATCGAAAAATCTTAATTTTCTTGTGTGAACACTTAAAATAACTGTAGAAGGAAAGAAGAAAATTAGGGAGAAAAGCAAGCAAAAATTTGCAGGGAAAATTTGGCTCTTAGACATACCAAGATGTTTCAAAAAGTTGGACGCTTTTGAATATACTTTCAGGTTACTTCAAAGAATTTAGGCGTTCAAAGAGAAAACACTTGGGCGTGTACACCAGCAAATACCATCAATTGAGCTTGTGTTATCAGACAAGACAAAAACGATATCATTGCAGATTAAAGTGAAGAGCGACTGGTTTTAGACTATATGGTTGTATAAATTTAAATTACGTTATAGAACATCATATCGTACCATAAATGGAGAATCCCATGATTTTCTCAGTCGAATTATTTGAAAATTCAGGAGTTTATCCACTATTGTATGTGAATGTCACCTAAAGGCGTTTTTTTCCCTCCTGATGAAACAGCGGCCGAGCGGTAAAGTCGCTGAACTCTGGTAGTTCGGTCCGAGGTTCAAATCCCGCGAACGGGCTGGCTGCATAGGCGTTTTCGTGGTTTTCCCCATGTGTAACGTGTATGCGAGCCAGTTTTACTTAGAAAGTCTTCCACGAAGGCATCCCTCCCCTTAGGCAGATAGCCCTAGTGTGCTTTGTCATAATTAAATAAACCAAAACCTCTTGATGAAACCAGTCTTTTCTTTCATCTCATACCTTCAAAATGTTTAGCCTCTAAAGACTGATAAAGGCTCTGACCAAATACTGATGAAATGGATTAAATTGGATTATTAAGTTACGTCAAAGCAGGGTTATCTGCCTAAAAGGAAGGATGCCTTTGTGAAGAACTTTCAAAGGAAAACCAGCTGGCATACACGGTACACATGAGAAAATCCACGAAAACACCCATGCAACCAGCCCGTTTACCGGGATTCGAACCCCGGAGTGAACTACCAGTGTTCAGCGACTTACCGCAATGGCCATTTGTGGGCCTTTATGAAATGGAAGGTGATAACTTTATTTAAAATGATTGTCAGAAATATCAAGATATTTCGAAAAGTTGGATGCTTTTTAATATACTTGTGGAATGCCTAAAGAAAAAGAGCAAGAATAAAGTAGAATGCCTGAAGAAAAAGAAAAGGAAAAACAAATTTTTGAGTAAAATTTAGTATTTGTATTTTTTTTAAATTTAAAACTTTTTAATCTTATGATATTTGATTCTTACGATTTCAAAAATAAAATATTTGACTAAAATATGAATAACATTTAAGAAACCAAATGTAGGATAAAATTGTGTAAAGCAATGGGCACAATGATAAAACTGTTTAAAGCAGTGTATGCAAGTCATCCTAAGTTAAAATGTCTGTTATACATCTCTTTTATTTATATATATCTTTTCTGAACGGAACATTGAAAGGCGTGTTAACTATGCTTTACTGTATTTGCTCTTTTAATATATGCAGTTTTCAAACGCATCGTAATCTAGGCTACAAAGTATTCCTCCGAAAGAAACGCAATTCAAATAAATAAAATCAAATTCTGGAAAATTTATTTAAAATGCTCAGTTCGAAGAAATAAATAGAAAATTTTAAAACAATTATCTTAAGAGACAATACAACACAAACAATTAAAATAAAAGTATAAGAATTTTAAAATTACCGAAAATAATAACTATGACAAAAAATATATATAAAGAAAACTATTTGAAAAAAATAAACGCTGCACCTTTATTTACGCATTTCGAATAGGTAAATAGAAATTTTTAAAACAGTTATTCGAAAAAAACCATGCAACTTAAACAATTAAAATGAAATTCGATAAAGAAAAAATTACTTAAAATAATAAGTTATAATTAAAAATACAATATAAAGAATATTATTTGGAAAAAAGGAACGATGGTGACTTTTTTTTCCTCTCACGGGAAAGGAAACTAGGTTGCCATATATTAAGAAGTTCGCCAAGTGAACTATTCTTGGCGCAAACTAACAAAATAGTGCCAACATAAATTTGTGAATTTCTCCGTAAATTTTGCTCCAAATTTTACAAAATTTCATATTTAGGCGTAATTTGAGTCGTAGAATCGAAATATGTAAAAAAATTGGTATGTTATTTCAGAAAAAGTCCGATTTGGGTCAAAATACCTATGTTAGAATAGTGCTATATATAAATCTAATATATATCCTAAGTCGCGCTTTCGAGACATGAAGAACGCAGTTTGAATTTTGTCAATCGGCCCAGTAGATCGGGAGATATAGGACTGTCCTATTTTTTTTTTTTTTTTTTTTTTTTTTTTTTTTTGAGCAGTGTACCTGTTTAAGTTATTAATTCGAAAGTATCAATCTTCTTAAGGGAGTTCTGCGCTCCAAATGAAACCAAATACTAGTTACAAGAGTTAGACCCTCTGTTCTGTGAGAGTAAACCCTCTGTTAGACGACCATCCACAATTCTAGATGGTTTAGGTATCTGTGGAGGATACTATCTGTTTCAGAGATGGTCTTCTGAGGGTCGTATTCGTCATGAGAAGGTTCCCAGTGTTTCAAATAATGCCAGCTGACACTTACGCCATAAATGTGCGAGAAAGTGGCTCTTATTTCTATTACACTTAGAGAAAATCTCGAAAATGCGAAGCAGTGTTTTCAGGCGTCACCACCGGAAAAATAAGGTCTTCCTTCTGCTTCAATTGACGTCACTAGTAAGGGAACTAGTTCGCATAATAAACCTACCTTGGGGTACCGCGTACTTGCAGTTACAGCGTGATATTTTGCATATATTGCATGCATATTTATATTAAGTATTGACAAGTATTTCACTTGATGACTACTGATAATCTGATAAAGCATAGTTTATACCAGGGGTTAGCATTCGGTGGTACGCGTTCCACTTGTTGTACGCAAGAGAAAACAGGTGGTACGCAAATAAAAAGTATTTTTAACTATTAAATTCTAAAATCTCGTGAAAAAAGAAGAAAAATTGATAGAAATTTAATGTGATCGAACTCGAACTGAAGATTTCAAAAATAATACACTGTTAACTTTTATTTGAACCGAAAAATAACTTTAAAGGCATTTCAAATAAAGCTATTAAATTTTTATTCCCTTTTTGCACAACCTATTTGTGTGAACAAGGATTTATTTCCATGTTATATTTAAAAATTAAATTCAGAATAAAATTAAAAGTGGATCCTAATTTTCTGTTAAAATTAAGTGAAATAACACCAGACACAAAGAAATTTGTCTCTCTTAAGCAGACCCAAATTTCGCACTAAAATTTAGAATTAAAATTATAAGGTATTTTTCCCGCTTTCTTAGCGTGCCTTCGCGGTGTAGTGGTCTGCACGCTGCGCTGGTATTTCAGAGGGCCGTGATTCGATTCCCGGCGAAGGCGATTGCTTATTTTTCATCTTGTCTGCTTACAAAATACCTAATGTCTCTACAAATTATTATAACTTAGATTTTGAATATATTTTTATGTATGCATATTTAATACGAATAGCCAGTAGGATGTGCAAATGGCAAAATATATTTATTTTTAATATTTCTATTGAGAAATTGAAAATTAATCATCGTAAAATGTAGCGGTGGTACTTAAGTTTTTCAGTTTTTAATTTAGATGCTACGCATTAGTCTAAAGGTTGAGAACCGCTGGTTTATACTGTTCCTAATTGCGCAGAAAATTACCCAGATACTGAAGCATTTGACTAGCTTTCATCTCCGAAATCGTAGTTTATGTACACTGCGGGGGGGGGGGGGAAGACAGTTCTATATCTCCCGTTCTACTGGGCTGATTGACGAAATTCAACTTCTACTTGCGTTTTTCATGTCTCGAAGCGCGACTTAAGATATATATTACATTTATAAACAGCATTTTTCTAATGTAGGTATTTTGACACAAAATCGGACTTTTTTTTTAAATGACATACCAATTTTTTTCTATATTTCAATTCTACGAGTCAAATTACGCAAAAGTGACAAATTTTGTAAAAATCGCATGAAAAATTTGCTTTCAAAATTTTAGCTCCTCAATGTTATTTTAGTTTTGTATATATTTATTAATATCTCTTTTTTTATTAACCTTATTTGATTCTTCCTTTCACATTTCAAAATTTAGGTTCATTCCAAATAATATTCGCCTATTTTTTATGATTTATTTTTAAAATTTGTATTTTAAAATAATTTTTATAAATTTTTCGAAAACATTTTTTAATTATAAGCTATAACATATTTATCATCATCTTAAAGTAGATGTATTTATAAGCATACCTGGAAAAAATTTGTTTTTTATTCAAAATTACCGAAGATATACGGGAATTTATATATTGGTGCGTTTTAAAATTTAGCATATTTGTTGAAAGCGATAACAACATCGAATGTGGTTTAGTCACTTTGTTAAAATTACTTGAAAGTAGGAACGATGTTGCACAATAGAAGCGTAAAAAAATAGGTTGCCATATGTTAAGAAGTTCGTTAAATGAATTATTCTTGGCCCAAAATGAAAAAAATTCGCCAAGATAAATTTTTTAATTTTTCCGTAAATTTCGAACCGAATTTTACAAAATACAATATTTAGGCGAAGTCTGAGTCGTAGAATCTCAATATGAAAAAACATTGATATGTCATTTCAAAAAAGTCCCATTTTGTGTCAGATTACTTATGTTAGAGCAATGCTATATATAAATCTAATATATATCCGAAGTCGCTCTTTCGAGGTATGAAAAACGCAATTTGAATTTCGTCAGCCGGCCCAGTAGAACAGGAGATATCGAACTGTCCTCCCTTTTTTTTTTTTTTTTTTTTTTTTCCCGTAGTATACAAGGAATGGTTACGTATCATTCAGCGGCACAATTTGAATCCATCAAAGTATTCTAAAATATATCAGATCTTTTTTATGAAATTCTGTTTTATATTCTTTATAAATTTTTAATTGAAAAAGATACTATGAAAAATACTCTAATTAGTGTATTTTAATAAAATATGTATCTCTGGTTAATTCAAAAGTTAGGTCCTATATAATGTTTGACATAAAATTTGTATAATATTTTGAATTCAATAAAATCTGAAATTAATTATGTGCTAACAAATAACATTACGCTTAGTTATCAGTGCCAAAGCAATTATTTAAATCAAAGCAATTATTATTTAAATTTAATTAATAAATATAGTAAAGTATAACATTTTAGTTAATAATATGTAAGAAGGAGCTCATAAATTTTTCTTGACTACTTGCAAGCTTTTCAGACTATCAAGATAAAATGTATATATCCTGAAATTCAGCTATATAGCATTTTTCAGTTCCGTAAATTTATTTCTGACTGGAAATCTATTTGTAAGAGTCCTTTGTGAGTGGTAATCGACATTGAATTAATTTGTTTTTACTCTTAATTTGAGAAAAATATTGCCTTTATAGATATTCTAAGAGTAATCGAGAATTTTGATTAGAAAAAGGAATTTCTGCAAAAATAAGTTTGGTTCGTCCAAGGCTTCGGAAGGATGTTTTGCTTTCAAACTGCTTGACAGCCCAAAATATTTATCAAGTAAATCTCCAGCTTATAGAAAAAGTGTTGATGAGAGAAGAGACAGAATGGATAGAAATAATTGACAATTTGCACTTGTCTTACCAGTAAAACAATTTATGACATCAAAAATGTTTTTACGCATTTTCACAATTTCTGTTGTGCATAAAACTTGAAACACTTCCTAATACTTGGGCAATTATTTTCGAAGATGGTAAAGTCCTTCTCTTATCATTGATACTTAATTCTGCATCGATTACTGAAGCTTCTCTATCATTGTAACCTAAAATAATAATAATATAAAAATAAGATGTAGTGTTCTTATTAGCTACTAAAAATATAATATATAAGTAATTGTAATAAATAATATAAATATTTTTTTATAAAATTTGAGATACTTTTTAAATATTTCTAGACCACAAAACGAATATTTTTTTTAAAATATTATAAAAATACTTATTTCTGTATTCAAAACTATGGAAAATGATGATAATGATAAGCAGAAAATTATAGAATTCTTTATAGAACAACTTTCAAATCTTATTTTTAAAAAGGAAAATATTCGTTATTCAAGACATACCTATATTTTCTTCGCTATTTTATATTCTATATGTCCCTATGCATACAAATTTTTAGAAGTGAATCAACACAGATCGTGGATGGTTCTGAAACATCTAAACATTTTGAAAGTAATTTTACAAAGCTTTTTTTAGTATATTTCTTGTATTCAAGTATTTTTCTTAATGGACCTAATTGTGTGATGATTTTGAAACTAGTACTCGAAGTTCAAAACTGCATAAATTACATTACACTAACGGAAGTACCCGATGGCAGTTAAGTTAGATTGAGAGTAATGCATCTAACAACAGAGAGAACAGTACCGCTGAAATCCTTTTATAATAACAATGTAAGAAATGCGATTCATAGTCATACATTTTTCAGTCTGATGCCATATGGAACCCACAAAAAAATTTCGATACAAAAATAAGCTAATTCTCTCTCATTATATCAGCAACAATGGATCGCAGCTGTTAATGATTTTTGCCTTTTTAATCAAATGGCCGTAAAAGCTCAAGTTCCAGCCAATATTTCACTTATATTCAATTTTAGTCCATTACATATGGTAAAAAAATCATAATTGATCAGAAATCAATAACGCGAACAAACAAACACACAAGCAGACATTCTTCTTTATATATATAGATTTTGTAAAACTTACAAATTTTTGATTAACAAATTCTACGATTTGAAAGCGAGAAGTAGCAACACGTTTCGAAAATAGAGCATTTTTATCTCCAACGCGTGAGACTGCTGCCACTCGGAAAAATGACTGCGAAAATTACGATTTCAGTGTTTTTAATTGATATTTCGCTGATTAAAGTCGTACAAAGATGGGAATAGTCGAAATGGCTTCCCACGAATTTTTGGAATCGGGAATAATGTATTTAATGTTTGGAAATGTTATTTTTATTTCATCGTAAAACGTTTTTATTAACAAAAAAAATCGTTTTTATTAACAAACTATAGGATTTGAAAGTGAGCAGCGGCAACAGTTTTCAAAATAAAGCACATTTTCATCTCTAGCTTGCGAGACTGTTGCCACTTGTAAAAATGAGGGAGAAAATTATCGTTTTTCCGAATTTTTAATTGACATCTCTGATTTTAGCTGCTTTGTTTGGAAAAACGTGGACGTCTGCCTTTTCCAGGACCCAGAAAAGAATTGTGGAAAGTTAAGTGACGATAGCTATAGTAGTGACTCAGTTATAGTTAGTGACTGACTTATTAAAGGACAAACACACAGACTTTCTTCTTTTATATATATAGATTTATTAAATCTATTTACTATTCATTAAATCTAGTTTAGTGCAATGTTTCAATAAATAATGTTATAATGAAAACATGTGTTTTAGTTCAGAAGTCAAACAACAAAATCAGCGTTATATTTTCAAAATTTTCACAGGACTAGTTTCGATGGTTTTACCGAACCACTATCCTCAGCTGCAAAACCGCAAATGAACGAGATTGGATATAATGACCTCAAATGAATGAGATCATTATACCCAATCTCGTTCATTTGCGGTTTTGCAGCTGAGTATGTTGGTTCGGTAAAACCATCGAAACTAGTCCTGTGAAAATTTTGAAAATATAACGCTGATTTTTGTTGTTTGACTTCTGAATTAGTATTTGTTCGGCCTGTTATTGTATCTTAATATTTTTTAGTATCAAGTTGTTTCAATAAACACTTTTTACGAATCATGTAAGATTTGTTATGCTATAGATCTGTTTATCACGTACATGCATTACAATAAAATGTGAATAATTTAAAACAGCATAAAGTTTCAAAAATAATTTATAGTAATTCATTAGAAAAAAACTTCAGTAAATGTCTTAAAATATACGGAAACACGCTCAATTGATATTTCATTTCGATATTGGGGGATAGGGGGATTTTTAACAAACAAAACAGTCTTACTTCTAACTTATGCGACATTTAGAGGTGGGAGTGCGTCTTTCCTTCATCTGGCTACTAGTACTACTACCACGATCCCAGGGCAAAGGCCTTGTTCTTTCGATGGTGACGCTTCAGCCTTTTTAGCCGCTTATGGATTACATCCATAATTCAGAAATTTTAATTCTTCGAAAAGTCAAGAAAAGCCATTTTCCAGAAGATATTATCACCGCTGCTACTGATAAATATTTATGAATATTTAAGAGCTGAGAAACACAGCAGTTTCATGCTTAAATGCAAAAAACATTTTATAGATGTTCTTAAGTATGTTGCTTATGTGAAATAATTGTTGCTTTTTATTATCGATCATTACAGTGTTTATAAATACTCTCTCTTACCACTTTGTGTTTGCTTATGTTTAAAAAAAAAAATGCGTATTTGTTTTTGAGTTTGTATTGAGTGATTTGTTTTTATTTCCAGAATTTCCTCGTTGTTTATTTGGAGCTAAAACACAGTGCAATAAAACTTCCATACATGGACTAAGAAACACTTGATACAGAGTTAGAATATGTGTTACAAATGTACGTGTATGTATGATACACATTTTTAAAATGGTATGGCAGCCGGCTTGTATTTCAGAAATAAAAGCGCGAATATCTTTTGAATATAATTTAAATGACAGAAGAGAAAGTTAAACGTACTTAAAAGATTATTTTAGAGTACAGCCATCCTTAAAAATATCAGATTAGTCAATGTAGCCACATGGCAGATACAGATTATAGAATATGAAAGAAATGAGTGTTGCCACATAGCAGATATGAATCATCTCAATGTTTCTCCCAAGGTGTTAACAAAGCCTTTAAAACGTTTGGGATATGCAATATTTTGACATAGCCAAAACGGAGTTTCAGACTAAGGATCATGAGATTCTTCAGTAACGATCGCGGTTAGCGAATTGCCGAAGCCCCCTCCCCCTCGCTTCTATACAAAAACATGGAAAATACATCGCTTATCGTGATCGAAATTCGGTTAATATTATCTAACTATGCAGAATACATTTTTTAAACTGAAGCAAAGTCATCAAGTAAGGTCAAAATAAAGTATAAAAATTGTCAAGTGACAAAGGAATGTAGCCAAATAAAGGACTAAGTCAACAGACAGCTTGGTTTAGATTTTATTAACCATTTCAAATTAGGCAAAAGAGCAAACCCAATTTATTGCAGATTTTTAATAACTCCATCGATCTAAGGTAATCAGATGCAGGTCTCTCTTCTTCAGTAGCAAAAATATTTCTGCAGTCTTGGCTCCCCTCCTGCTTCTTAAAAATAAAAGAGAAAATATCTATGCAAAACTAGGTTTGCATTTTTGTTTAATTTTGAATTGGCATATTTTCTTCATAGTTAACGAGAGATGCACTCCAAGTTCAAAGATTTAGGGGTCAAATAATCGGTTAAATAATTTCCAGAAACTTTATGAACAGTATATAAATGAAATTTTGCATTAAAGACATTATGAATAGTTCATAAACAAATTTTTGTGTTTTTCTTATAAGGTATTTTCTCCCTTTTTTTCTGCATGCCTTCGTGGTGTAACGGTAGCGCACTCGGCGTATATTCGAGAGTCCAGGTTCGAGTTCCATTCCAGGCATTGCTCATTTATCACATCTCCAGCATAAAAACAACCTAATTTCTTTACAGTAGCATCCGAACTAAAAGTTGGTGAATAATGATTCTTCACCACCAGGATTTGGCGATTGGGTCCCCTAATCCCCAGTCGCCATATAAAAGGGGGTGTATATAAGGTATTTTTTCCCTTCTTTCTGCATGTCTTAGTGGTGTAACGGTAGAGCACTCGGCGCGTAATCGAGAGGTCCAGGTTCGAGTTCAGGCCGAGGGCGTTGTTCATTTTCATGTCTCCCTCATCAAAATTCCTAATGACTCTACATCCTAATTAAAATGCTATTATGTTTCCAGTTATATTTCTATTAAATTAGTTAAATTCCATTATTGTTTTCAAGGATATATTTTCTCATCGTGTAATGTTACCATTCGAATCAAAATAGCCGTGGACAAACGTGATCACAGTAAGCAGCGCCAACAGTAGTTGGTTCCAATGTAGCAGAGAAGGCTTCAACTTTAACGGGACTTTATTAAGAGTCTGGAGAAGAGGACTGTAGGTTGTCAGATACATATTTGGGGCGCATTTGGTCGATATATTACCTCACAGTTGTACCCATAAGGTCTGAGCTTTATATAACGCAGGGCATGAAGATTCTATAATCGTAGCTGTTATCCATGCTGGGGCTTGTGCCCTTATTTTGAATATAAGCTGGATCATTTTGATTCAAAAATCAATCCGTATTTTTGAATCAAATGAGTTTGATGATGGTTTTCAGATTCCGTATTTGCAAAGGACACGTGTTACTTAACTTAAACCACTGTATGATGAATTTAAACCACAGAAACTGATGCATTTTATTTAAATATGTCTTTAATCTTTGATGCATCAATAATTCTGAAGATGCTATTCTTGTAGAAGATGATGTCGTATGCTGTCTTAACAAGAAATTAGTTATTATCTTTTTTCTACTTATTCTGCAAGAAACGTTTTAAAGAATGTTTTGTAGACTATACTATTATCTCAGCCTAAACACTTCCAGATGGTTGATGCTATTCTTTGAAAAAACAATTGGTGTTGACAAAAAAGAATTAGCGATGGGTTCAATGACATTTTCCGTCAGAAGTTTATCTAAAACAATCTTAATTTTTGAATGCATAGCAAGAGCAACATCTCACTTTACAGCAAGTTTTGTTCACAGCAGGATCAATCGAATGTGGAATTAAAGGTCATTTATAAGAGCCTAATGTGTTGCTAAACACATAATTGAATTCTTTAATTGCATTCTCAATCGTCTAAAGATTAACAGAATTTGTAACCACTGGATGAATTGCTAAGAAAAAGAGCTAGTCATAACCTAGTATAAGACAGTTTTGTTCTCATACATTTTTTGTCTGCAATAAGTAACTGAAGTTGAACCTTGTCGGTCTGGGAGCTACTTTAATAGCAAACAAATCTTTCAGTGGAATATCTTCAGAAATCAGATAATTTTACAAACACAAGAATAAGAATTGTTTTTTTCCTTAGAGAGATATTTATTGAAGATGTTATAAGAAATATTTGAATAAAAAGATACTGAATTATACTGCATAACATCCTTTTTTTCATCACTAAAAATCGTTACGTTTTCCCTGAAAAATAAAACATTTCGTTTACTAACATAATTTTTTAACTTATCTGCATTATCACTAAAATCTTCAGTTATTTCAAGGATTTAATCCTGCTCTGAATAATGTGGAATACACCTTTTATTACTGTATATCTTTGAGCGAAAAACCTTCATGAAATGATCATTCATTTATACTTAAAACATTACAAAATTTACATTGTGTACGATCGATCACCAAATGCAAATGAGTTAAAGGTATTTAAGGCAATTATTTTGAATGTTTCATACATACAGCTTTTGACAGCGACGCTCGCAGTTTTACTTTCTGTCAGTTAGTATCTGTCGCTTATTATTTCGGTATTAGCCATTTCGGCATAAGATCTAAGAAACATGTAAATTAATTTTACTCGAAATAATATCCTACATAGTGTCACAAGGCAGATACATAAATTCATGTATAGTATCAACAAGAAAAGTTAATACTATACATGAATTTATGTAAGAATTCTGACAAGTTAAATTTCTATCACTTAAGAACATCAAATTACATAAGACTGAAAAACGTTAGAAAATTCAACGTTAAGTAAACAAAAATCTGTGCGAAATTTTGAAAAATTGCAGTGGAAATTTGCAACAATTGTTATAGTTTCGGCTGAAATACGTACTGGTGAAATGTTTTTAAGAAAAAGAGTTAATAGCAAGAGTCAAAAATTAATTTCAAGATTTGACTCTGACAAATAGAAAAATTGAGTTAAAAAAAGCGTGTATGTAATCACCATTCTGATACTGTAAAAAAGACAGAAAACAGGAAACGGACTATCATAAAAATGTGGAAATGAAAAAAGAGATTTAGAAAACTTAGTGCTTCGTTAAAGCAAAAACAAGTATTCTTATATGTACTGTAACGAATAAGCATATATAAAAGCAAAACATATACTAAATAAAGGATAACAAGGAATAGAAAGCTAAAACTAATCGATATGTGCATTCCTTAAATCGCAAAATAATGAATATCGTCATGATGTTTTTTCCTCACCTGGCGTTTCTTTAACTAATAAAAAAGAACATTAGCAAAATTTCTCAATTTTTGAAGAAGTTTTATGGCATTTTAAAGACTTTAATTAAGACTGTGAAAGAATTCAGTGCTTTATTCTTTCGAAGAATTAAAAACATTTTATAGGAATACTAAACTTCTGCTCAGTTTTAAATAAAGGCATCAGCAAATTTTGAAACATAAAACTCGTGAAACTTATTTTTCTAGCTAAATTAATGATATGATAGTAGTGATACCTAAAATGATTTTTTAATTCATGTTATTATATAGAACAGAACACAGAAATAGTTAGCAGACTAAACAGAGCATTAGTTAGGCCAAATATGTTTAGACTCCTGCTGCGATCCTTTTTTTAAATAATTTTTAAAATTAACTTTAAGTTATTTTAATACTCGCAAGTGGCAGAATTTTGACTGTTGATTGAGACGTTCATTTGACGAGTTGTTGATTTGATAAATTGTGTTCAATTCAAAAATAAAAAGGTTTATCTGAAGACTTTGTCGAACATTTTCAGCGTGGCAACACGCTTGGCAGTTGAATAAGGTCTGATGGGTTTTGAGTTAATATTGCAATAAACTTATAGTTAAGACCCTATAAGTTTCGATTCCGAAAGAAGAAATCTTTCAATTGATTAATTTAAAATTCCACAACCGAATTTATCTCGTAAACGCTTTTAAGTAATTCCGAAATTATAACATTCCGCTAAATTACGCAATTCGCTCACTTAATTATTTAAACTTTCACTGTTACCTTTTTTTTCTTTAAAATCTGCAGTGAATGAAGGGTGCTTTTTGAAGATTTTGCCTGCTTAGTTTCAAATCCCATCCTTATCGCCAAGTTTAACGATGTCGTATGGCAGTCACCTTGTATTTTAGAAATCAACACCACAAATTTAAGCATACAGAGAGAACATTCTGGTCACACGTAACACATCCAACTTCAGTACTACGGTTTACCGTAAACCTCCATCGGTTTGCCTTCCAGCACACTTTAAATCATGTCATCCTACTAAACAAAAGTTAGCTTCATTTTATTTCTATGTTTTCCGTGCTCTTCAAGTTTTCTCCTCCAAACTATTCCTTGATGAAGGGGTGTTAGAACCCCAAAATCTTCAAAAAATTATGATTTCGGATTTTTACATTTTCAAATTCTCTAGACTTTTATCTTTCTAAAAATACCATTCTTTAATCCCTATGAATATTAGAACTGTAAAAAAATCTAGTTATAATTTGTCATCTACTGCTTTGATCAATGAGGATTTTTACATAAAAACGCGTTTTTCTCCAAACGTGATTTTTTTATACTCGATGTACCTTTTCTCAGGAACTACTGCTCACAGGTATCTAAACTTTTTATGGCTTATTTATTAGGTTCCCGAATATTTACTGAAATGACTTAGAAAAAAACATTTTTTTAAAATTTTTTTTGTGTGAGAAAAGTGCTAAATTTTACTATCCTAACAAAATATTCTGTAATTTACTCTAAAATTTAAAATGCTTCAAAAGCTCATTTCAGTATAATCATATAGGTATACTTTAATTACAGAAAAAATTTCAAGCTTGTATCTACAGCAGAGTTTGAGAAAAGGTACATCGAAAATGGCCAATTTAACATTGTCGGTATAGGGGTTTCTGATATCCCTGAAGAACTAAATTTTTTAAAAGCAATAGCTATTAACAGGGGATTTTCAGCCAACATTATTAATCAAGCAGTTAAAACATTCTCATCTCAACACACTAAAAGGCACACTCTTGTTTTAGGAGTTTATAAAAATTCTGTTGTCATTCCCTTCTTTCCATCAATTAGCTATAAAACTGCACATATTTTGCAGAAATTTAACCTTCGGGTCGTTTATTCTCCTATCAATAAAATTCTGAGTTCCGTACTCAAAGACCCCATTCCGGATATGAATTCCTGGGTATTTATAGGATTCCCGCCAGTGTGGTTTAATTTACGTTCACCAAACTAATAGAGGCATAAAATTTCGCGTCAAGGAAGATGAGGCATATGTCAGAAAAAAAGAAACACAGAAGTCTTCTGTTGCTCAACATTGTTGGTCCGAAAATCACACTTTCAATTTTTCTGCTGCGAAAATTTTTCAAAAAACATCTTCCATTGGAGAACTGGATTTTCTAGAGGCATTTCACATTCAAAAAAATCTTTCTGTTCTAGTTAACGAACCTAATTCCAATCCACCTTTGCCTTCGGCCTTTAAAGAAATTATGTTTTAGTTCTGGTTTCATCAACAGATGGCGCCACTTGCTTATTCTTGTCCAGGCTTTCTTATCTTATCTAATCATTGTATCCTATCTCGTTCATTTGCGATTTTGCAGCTGAGGATGGTGGTTTGGTAAAACCATTGAAACTAGTCCTGTGAAAATTTTGAAAATATAACGCTGATTTTTGTTGTTTGACTTCGGAATTAATACAGAGAGAAGTTAATTTTAGAATAAAGTAATCCTTTAAATATATCGGATTAATCTACGTTGCCACTGGGCACATATAAATCGTAAAAGAATATGGAAGAAGTGAGTGTTGCCATGTAGTAGACACTAGTCATAATATTTGTAAACGGAGCCAGGCGATCAACTGAGCATAAATGTCAAGGTAGAACTTAAGTAATTGAAGTGTGAAATTTCACAAGGCAAAATCGATCTATAAGTTTTGGCTGAGGCCATCTGATCACGGCTAGGCTAAATCCGATTCAAGTAAAGCTAGAAGAAGGTGGGCAAAAAGCAGTCTGGAAACGGTCAGTGATCATTGGCAAAAGGTATCTTTTCAGCTTAAAAAGTGTGTTGTTATATACGTCGATTAATTTGCATCCTGTTGGGAGCCATTGAAAATAGAAGTGACAGTAAAGATAAAAATAATAAGGAAAGGAATTAAGAAACATTAAACCCTACAAATTCAACATTATTTTCATTTTTGGCATTTCTGTTATCATTTAATAAATTTATGAATTTTTGAAGATTTATGAACGCATTCGAGAGTTAAAAGTAAGGGCAGGAAAAGTTAAATATTAAATCTACTTTTCGCCCACGGATTTTTTGTGTGAAGAGATTGTCCATCCAAGCAAAGTTAAATAAGTTATCAGATAGAAGTTAAAAATGGTTAAAAATGCACTCCACGTCATCAGAGGACAACGTTCTCAGTCTTCTAGAACGTAGTAAAGGAACTGCTTTTCCTAAAAAAGTGTTCGAAGGCCATGGATAAAAACAAAGAAAAGTCAAACGGAAACGAAACACAGCTGCGCGAGTCTTGAATGAGGCCGTTCATGCTTGGTCATACCTTCTCAGACTAAACACCTCCTACTGAAGAATGTCTTTCGGCAGAAATTTGAAATCGTGTTGACGTTAGCAAATACCGTTTAGGCTCCCGAAATCCGTAGCTTGTACGGAATTTAAATTTAAGAAAATGATGATATTAACCTATTATTTTATTGGACGAAAAGAAAAAGCGTGGCATTCATTTTTTGTTCCCAGAGCAAAAGTTAAATTAACAAATTTAGCACTGAAGTTACGCATAACAGAATTGATATAAATTCTAAATAAATTTCGTTATAATACTAGAGGAAGATTTGAAGTTTTTTTTTAACCAGATGCATATTCTTTATTAAAAACTGAACTATTATTCATTTTATCTCTATAAATCAGAAAATTTGCAATTAATTTATACTTTAAAATGAAAATTATAGTACATGAATTGGTTACATATGATTTCCTCGCTTCTCGATGATTTACTTTTTTAAACCGTTTACAACCACAGCCTTTACACATAATTAAATTTTCAATTATTTCCTCATGTCTTATAAATTTACAGTTAGTGAATGTCTTGAAATTTGGAAATTTTTGAAGTAGAAAACACTCGAGATTTCTCAACACTCGAGATTTCCTTTCGAAATTCACGAGAACCCTAATGTTCTAAATATATTTAGTTAAAAATAAGATGGTTGCACGAAGCTGTAGCTTATTTGAATAGTCATAAGGGCTACCTGACTGTAGGATGGTTTCGTGACGGACATTCAACTTTCTGAGAAAAATTGGCTCGCATTTACGTTACACTTAAATAAAATAACGAAAGCTTCCATGGAACCAATTCAAGCGTCGGTATTCGAACCCAAGTCTAATTCAGAGGTGGATTTATTGGATAGTAAAATTTTTAATGGAGAAGGGCTCCAAAATTATTAATAAATTTTTGAAATAGTAAGCATACCGTGTGTCTTAAGACGAGAGACACCTAAAAGTTTAAGTGAGATGAACCCCTTGCTTGATATATCCGTTACTGATCGAACCAAAAATATTTTCAACTGTAACTGTTTCGGTAGAGATTGTCAAATAATTATACAGATACTACAAATTTATACTTTAGAAAACAGGACTCTGTGTGACAATTACCGATTTGCACAGTGGTTTATCTTATTTAAGGCTGGTGGCTTCTGTGAAGAAAAAATACTGAACGAGAAGCGCTGTTTATCAGTTAATTAATATGACGATATAATTAATAAATTATTATTTAATTACAGATATAAGTAATGAATAATGAAGCAATAAAAATAATAACTTTAAAAATTTATCTCATAGCTCATTTATTTTACTTAGTTTGATTTTTAGTCCAAAGGCGCTTTGTCCCTGAGGGACTATTGTTTTCGTTTTGCGAATTTTGCGTCGAATCACTCTGAATGTCAGTTTCACTTTGCCACCAAATATTATAGCCCTGTATTATAGTTGAAGAAATTAAATAATGAAGAATCTGCATAAATGTATGTATGTTTCTCGCATTCTGATAAAACAACGGTACCTAGAGCCATCCAGTTTTGAATAACGTAATCCTACTGCGAATATGGGCATCTGAAAGCCCAAATTTGAAATTTGGAATTTGTTTTATGATCGCTTTCATATTTTGTGAAACGTTAACGAATTTTTGATTTAAAAACTCAAGGATTTCAAAGCGAACAGTGACAGAAAAAAAACATTTTTATCTCCAGCGGGTGAGACTGCGTATCGAAAATTCTAAAGATATAATCTCAATTCAAAATTAGTTTGCGATATTGCTCTTGAATTAAATTTTATGCTTTAAGGGGACTCGTACACCTTAAAACCCATAAGATCTTCGGATAACTTATTTATTTTAAAAGCAATTACTTCCAACCTTTCACTCCTGACTACATAATATAGCTGCTTTCTGAAATAGTAATCAGAAAGTTTGTGTTGCCACAAATATTTTTATAATTTAATCCGCTTTGTGACAACATTTTTCATCATGTTTCAACCTTGCGCGCACAGTTTAAAAACTTCTATTGCATAATTTAATTCCATATTTAATATATAACTTTTATAACATTTGGAGACTACTGTGAACCTAAAATTCTAAAAATTTCATGTTAAATTTTTATTTTATTTTGAGTTGAGTTTATAAAATGTATTTTATTAAAAAAATTGTAAGGTTTTCGTCCATAAAATTTTTCAATATTAAATTATTCATCAGATTTTTGGTTCAGCTAGAAAATAGTGCCCATATAAAGAATTCCATCGAATTTCAAGCAGGTACCATTAGCCATTTTTAAAATATCATACGCGCAAGGTGGAAACATGGCGAAATATTTTGTCACAAAGAGGATTAAATTACAAAACTATTTGTGGCAACAGAAACTTTCTTGTTACTAGTTTCCAAAGCAGCTATATTATGTAGTCAGCTGTAAAAGGTTGGAAGTAATGGCATTTAAAATAAATAAGTCATCCCAATTCTTGCAACAGTCACATATTCGTAGATTATAAGGGGTTTAAGGTGTATGAGCCCCCTTAAGTGATAACGATAATTATTAATTGAACATGATAATTAATAAATTAAGGTAACACAATGGTAAAAAAAGCACAAAACGTTAAAAAAATCGGAAAGATTTCAGATTTTGTTCCTTTGGACGTTTTAGTTCCTGGTTGAATGTTAAATAATTGAAATTATTATTTTAGTATTGTATTGATTTTCCTTACTTGTAATTATGGCTTCCTGTCCAGGAATTGTACTGCGTGG
Organism: Stegodyphus dumicola; assembly: GCF_044657685.1. NCBI lineage: Eukaryota > Metazoa > Arthropoda > Arachnida > Araneae > Eresidae > Stegodyphus > Stegodyphus dumicola. Next base: position 184,518,742 of record NC_140768.1, read on the forward strand.
GACGTGCAGTCCTTGGGAAAGATGCAATGTTACGAATTTTGTATATATGTAAACAATTTTGGTGAAATGTTATGTAAAACTTTAGTACCTTTTGTATAACGTAATACGAAATGCCTCGAGAGTGGAGCTCTGCCAGGAAAGTAAGGTTGCTGGTACAAGTCCATTTAACATTGAGGTAAATGGCTATTTTGGAGACTGCGGTCCAGCTTGCGCCGCGGAATGGTTTGGTTTAGCGCCGCGGAGCGGAATGGTTTGGGCGAATAATTTTTGTCGTCAATTGTGACGAGAAATCGCCGACAGTCGCCAATCTTGCGACCATTTAGCGACATTTTGCTATGATTCCTGTATAACTGTGATTGATTTGATTCCTATGTATCTGTATCCGGCACTATATTTAAATATAACTGTATAAGCCTTCCAGCAGTTTCGAGATATGGAAGGTACTAGTAAGTTTTCGGCGGCCGGAGAAAAAACTGTATAAGCCGGAAGGGAGCAACAGTTCTCAGTTGTTAGTTCAGAGTTGACTTTAGAGTATTGAGAGATTTCTGGTGAACTTCACTGTTTAGGTGTGCTTTGCTCTGTGTTGTGTTAAACGTTCTTGGTAATTTGAAATTGTTACTGTACTCTGTCATACTGAGAAGAGCTGCACGAGTTTTTTTCTTTTCTGTGTGTGGAAAGTTCCAGACTTGTAAATTGTTTGTTTCGGGAAAATAAATTTTATAAAGCTGCCATCGTATCTCTGTGCATTCTATCCATTACGAACCTGTACGCACGCAGGAAGGTGTATCTTTATTTATAAAGCAAAATTTAATAAATAAGAGAACGTGAACTAAGTTACCATTATTTGCTACCACACATTTCCCACCACATTTTCTCTGAAAGCTTAAAAAGTTTTCATAATTTGTTCATTTTTATTATGAATTAAAGTAAGTTGTTTAATAATTTATTAAATACGTTATAATTATTTGAAAGACATACCAGTCTAAGTCTTTAATATTTAGTTCTCAGTATATTTGAATTACAAAGTGTAACCAACAAAATGCCTTACAGTACTAGACTTTCAGACAGAACATAAATACAATTTTTTTTCTCTGCGATATTATTATTATTGCTTATGTTTAGATAAATATTTAATTATCAAAACTTGAAAATATGTAGTAAACAAACTAGAATTTCTTTTAAATATTTTTGATTTGGTTAGTAAAATTTTTCATTTTGTTAAAACAAAAACAAGTTCCGGCCTTTCGGTTGCTTTTAGATTTTGCATTTGATCTGCATGCAATTTAAGTTTGAGACCACTGCAGTTAAGTGTTCACCATTTAGCTTTTCGAATAAGGTTCTTAAGCGGAATTCTTCTTGAATCTTTAGCAGTTGCACTTGAGAATCCCATCGCAAGAAATCACGAAACTAAAAACGTCTCCAGAATCAATTCTCAAAAATATTTGTTTTTTGATCTGCGGTTTTCCAGTTCCGAACAAAAATCTTTTAACTCGCAAGCATTTGGGAGTGGGGGTAGGGAATGACATGAACATTATTTGACAGAACAAAAGGTTCTAAATAAATTTTTTCCTTATTTGTTTGTGGGTTTATATTTATTTTAACTAACATTTATTTTAAGTTTAAACTATCTTTCCTGTCAAGCCTTACTTTCCCCTGGAATTGCCGATGCCAGAGTAATTTTTAGTAGAACGCGCAAGATGTAAATTTTAGTAGAACGCGCAAAGTATTCAAAATTGTCAGCGGAAGTAATCTGAGTTAAATAGAAGGGAAACGACTTCGAAAGTGTGCTTTCTTGCTTCACGAGCGTGGAGGTGGCTATGTAGAAATTGAAGAACCGCACGTTTCGGCCTGTGCGCTTGCCTCGGCAGATAGTTAAATCTTACAACGTAATATCCAGAAGTTTGCTGAATTGTCAGCGGTATCTTAGAACGTGGTTAGGTTAGTTACGTTTTAGAGAGCCTCGTAGGTAGTCACTTGTTATTATTCATTTTTAGTTTCTTATTTTTATTTTACAGCCGGGTCGGCGTAGTTTGTGAGCGTCAAGAGCACGCATCTGTAATTTCTAAAGTTGAATAAAAAGGGATTTAAACCCTTCTCAAGACTTTGTGTACTTTCCAGTTCATAGCAGTCACCACTATTGTTGCGTGCAGGTTGGGAGCGCACAACATTACATTGGCGCGCGAACACTTGTCGAACTGAAATGGCCGAAAACTGGACGGAAGCTGCTGGACAACAACAAGAAATGGCAAGCCAATTGGAAGGATTTGGATACCTGGTCCAGACGATGAGAGCGTCAATCAAGCCAAACGTCAATTTCGACGGAAAACATTCGGTGGCGATATTTCTAGAAGGCATCGAAAATCACTTCCAGCTCTACCCTGTGCCTGAAAGACAAAAAGTTGCCATCACCACATCTGCACTAAGAGGACAGGCCTCGCTATGGTGGAAGAATATAGGAAAATTTTTATTAGGGAAATTCGGAGGCCAGACATATACATTTGAAAATTTCAAAAAATCGTTATTAAAGGCCTTCCCCATAGTGAAAGACCGAGCAAGGCTAGAAGAAGAACTATATAGTTTTTATCAACGGAATATAGAAGAGTTGACGGACTTTATTCTGCGAAAAATTAAGGTGACGGATATGCTGTATGGGAAGAAACCCGACGCGGAGATTATTGAAACCAAGATTGCTACCTGCTGCTCAAGATTACTTCGAAATAAGAAACCCAAGCACATTGCAGGAGCTCTTCGAATTAGCGGTCAAGTTCCAAAATCGCAGAATAGCGGAAAAAGCTAGAGGGGCATCGTATTCTCAAAGTATCCGAAGGCAATCTTCAAATGAGCAGACCAGAAATGCAAACCGCTCTTATTGGGGAAAGAGCTATCAAGCTAACTCATCGAAGCTCGAAGGTCAAGGCCCAAAAAGGAAATTTGAAAACAACCGTCCGCGTACCCAGATGGCAGAAGTTGAAAGGAAAGCTTTAAACGAGTAGAGGGGCCTGTAAAAGCGAGGGTCCAGACCCCGGAAGTTTTGAAAAAACCCTCAAGAAGATACTTAAATATGGTCATCGTAAAAAACTCACAATTACCAATTATACAAGTCTTGGTTGGCGATGTACCAGTAGAAGCCCTCATCGATACAGGAGCAGAAGGTAATTTTATGAGTGATATTTTTTTAAGAACTTTAATAGATTTCGATTATTTAAAAATAAAAACACAGAAATCATAGCAGCGCAAGGACAAACTTGTCACTGTATTAGAAAATTATCTTTAAAAATACAGGTTCAAAACGAAAGCCTTAAAGTATTAATTTTTGTAGTAAAAAACTTGCAAAGTCCACTTATTTTAGGTATGGAGTTTTTAAAAGCCGCGAAGGCCAAACTGAATTTTCAGGAAAGTTCTATTGCGCTGGAGATGGATCGGAGGGTGGTGGAACCAGTGGAACAACCGCAAGTCTACTATAGCCATTTGAATGACCATGAAAGCCAAGCCATCCAGCAAGTGGTGAGTACTTTTTCAAACTTCTTTTCAGAACGGCTTGGTAGTTGTCAAATAGTTACGCATGAGATACAGTTAACTGCCGACAAACCCTGTAGGACTAAACCTTACCCCTATGATAAACAGAAAGAGCAAATCATAGAAGAACATATTCATGAAATGTTAAAGAACCAAATAATAACACCCATAAATAGTAAGTACGCGAGTCCAGTCGTACTATGTAGGAAAAAGAACGAGTTTCCTCCTTCGGATAAAAGGGCTTGGAGGTTTGCTATCGATTACAAAAAACTTAATAGTGTTACTAAATTCCCAGTTTATCCTTTGCCGGTTATAGAGGAAATTATTAGAAAGATTAAGTCTACAAGATACATGACTACGTTGGACTTAACGTCTGACTACTATCAAATAGCTATGAAACCCGAAGACATACATAAAACCGCGTTTATAACAAAATCGGGCACTTATGCATTTTTACGCATGCCCTTTGGGTTGTGTGGGGCCCCGTCAGCATTCCAGAGAGCTATGGACATTGTTCAAAAGCCTGTCCTAGGAAAATCGACTTTAATCTATCTAGATGATATAATTATAACGAGTAGTACGTTGGAACAACATATTAAAGACCTAGAAGAAGTTTTTAAATTATTAAAAGAGGCCGGTCTTACAATTAACGCCTCAAAATTCAAGTTCGCAACTAAAGAACTTAAATATCTGTATTATAAAATTTCGCAAAAGGGTATAGAAACTCAAGATTCAAAAATAAAAGCCCTCAAGAATTCCGCACCTCCCAACACCGCCAAGAAACTTTCTTCTTTCCTTGGGTTATGTTCTTATTATCGGTCATTCATAAAAGATTTTGATAATATTGTTGAACCCTTGTTAGTAATTAAAAGAAAGAAAAGTAAATTCACGTGGACAGCAGAAGCAAATACCGCATTTGAAAGGTTAAAAGAATCGCTCATCAATGCCCCTGTTTTGAAATTCCCGGAGGGGGACGAAAACCTGGAAATTGCAGCAGATGCGTCGGACTATGCTGTATGTGCTGTTCTCATGAAAAATGGCCATCCTTTGGCATTTTTTTGTAAAACGTTTGAACCCTACACAAAGGAATTATACAGCTACAGAGAGAGAAACATTAGCCGTATTAATGGCTGTACACAAATTTCGAGTTTATTTCGGCAAAGCGCCAGTAACAGTCTTTTCGGATCATGCCGCTGTTGGTATACTTTACTCGGGGAAAAACCTAACGCCCAGGTTAATAAGATGGGCTTTAAAACTTCAAGAATATAATCTCATAATTAAATATAAACCGGGTAAGGAAAACGATGTAGCTGACGGACTTTCTCGTATAAAACTGGACGATGAAGGAAATGAACTCAAATGCGCTGTGTTGACTTCAAAAATTTTAGATTCTAGAGAAACAATTATTGCTGAATTGAAAGCTGATCCTGAATTTGGAAGTATCTATGCATATTTGAAAGACCCCGAAAGCTTTGAGCACACAAATATCGATGCGATAAGAAATAGAGCAGAAAACTATGAAATAATAGATAATTTATTATTTTATACGAAAACATCAAACGAAAATCTCGAGTACAAACCAGTCATCCCAGCCTCGCTTCGATTAAGCATTTTGAAGGAATTACACGACGCAAAAACAGCGGGTTATTTAGGGGTCAGAAAAACTTTAAAAAGGGTACGCGAGGCGGTATATTTTCTGCAATTATACAAAATAGTAACTGCGTATGTTAGGTTCTGCAATCAATGTCAGTTAATAAATGATATTAATTACAGCCCGGCCGGGTACTTAAATAGCATTCGCGCTACATTTCCGAATGAAATTTTAGGCATAGATCTTCTTGGTCCTTTCCCCCAGAGTGAGTTAAATAAAAAATCGTTTTCTTTTAGTAATTGTAGATCATTTTTCAAAATGGACAGAAATTGTTCCACTTAAGCGCGCGTCAGCCAAAACAGTCGCAGATGCATTCGTACACAGATATATTTTAAAATACGGTGCACCGATAAAAGTCATTAGCGATAACGGTAAACAGTTCGTTAGCCAAATATTTGAAAATATTTGCACTGGACTTGGCATACGCTATATCAAAATGGTTCCGTATAGACCACAGGCAAACATAGCAGAAAGAGTTAATAAAAATATTGTAAAAATAATTCGAAGTTATGTTAGCACACATCACAAGCGCTGGGATGGCTACATAAATGAGTTAGCTTATGCTTTAAAAACGGCAAATCACGATACTACGGGAAAAACTCCAGCAGAATTATTTTTAGGACGGAAGTTAATTTCGCCATTAGATAAATTATTCTTTGTGCAACAAAGAGAGCAAGGATTTAAACAAAAAGATGTGCAAAAACGCATTGACCACGCGGTTAAAAGCTCGGATACGGCAAGAAATAGACAAAAATTATACTATGATAGAAAACGCCGTGAAGCAGATTTTAAAGTTGGAGATAAAGTGTTGAAGCGGAATTTTTTTTTATCAAGTGCCCCAGACAATTTTACTGCAAAGTTAGCTCCAAAATTTGAAGGCCCCTATGTAATTCAGGAAATAAAGGGAGTCGTATTGTACCTTAAGAACGAGAGAGGGGAAATTTGTAAAGCAAGTCTCGACCAGGTGAAAAAATATTATAATCCAAATGATTTTGAAATCCTTAAAAGTTTCTTGCAGGACTCAAGTCTAAAAGAAGTAGAAGGTCCAGAAATAACGACAACTGTTCCACCACCCAAGAAGCAGAGAACTGAAGAGAGACCTAGCCCTTCTACAACCCAGACGAAGGTACCAAAAAGAAAAAATGAAAACTTTCAAACTCCAGCATTTAAGAAAAACAAGAATGCAGATCCACCGCGTAAAGAAACCTTGGTAAAGAGGAAAACACCACCTACAACGTATCGCAGTAGAAATTATACATCAAGGAGAACGCTCCCAGGGCCAGAGAGTCAGGTGCAAGCAAGGCCGCCGTTCCGGAAACTGAGAAGACAGCAGGAGGAACGAAAATACCAGGAACAACAGAAGAAATTCAAGAAGGACTCCAGACCGGAGGACGTCAAGACCAGCTGTCCAATGGAAAAACGAAAACGACAACAGCCCGACGATTACTCCGCCAAGAGGCCAGCATGCAGAGGACGCAAAAGAAAAACTAATGTGGACGACACTCGGAGGTCAGTAAGGAGAAGATTGACGTCCATGAAACCTATAACGTGGGAACAATTTTGCCAGAAAAGAATGACGGAGTTTCAATCATCAAAAACTCAAATATAAGTTAAAATCTTCTATAAAATTTTTTCTTTTGTTCCGAAATGTTATGCATAAGTACGAAGTTCTATGTTTTGACGAAAGTCAATATGTCTGGGTTGAGCTTAGTTTTGTTTTACTTTATTTAGCTAAGGCAAAAGTATTATTTGCTTTAAGTATAAAAGCAAAGAACAAGCATTTTCTGTTGGTCGAAAGACTAATTCTCTTATGTTAAAGCCAAAATTTGGCCGAAGATAAAAATAACTTCGTATTCTTGTAATAATAAGAATTTTAGTTTCAGTGCTGCCAGCTTGGCGAAGAATGAGTAAAGTAAAAATTTATTTTCTCTTATTCATTTTATGGTAAATTGTAAAAATCATATGTATTAAAATTTTGTAAATATACGTAAATACTTGAAAGTTATGTAAAAGTAGAATTTAGTCTAGAAGCATAAAATTTTAGATGCTAAAAGTAAATGCTTAAAAGCAATGAATTCGAATTTAAGTATTAAACTGTAGATAAAATCATGCTTTAGAGCGAAAGCCTGCATGTCTAAAGATGAATGAAAGGGAAGTTAGAATGAATGTGTTTTGTAGGGTTCTCCACCTACACTTGAATTATTAAGAATGTTAAAAGTAGCTCATCGAGTTGTAGAATGTCGAGTAAGGTGTGTCTATTTGGTCGTTGAATTCTAACAAATCATGGTGGTTAGGGGAAGTGTTGTAAGACTAAAACACGAATATTCCCGTTTGACACCACACATGGTGGAGAGCCAGGGTAAAGTTAAATTCATGTTTGAATACTTGAATGAATGTGAATTAAGCAGTAATTAAGGAAAATAAATCGGTCAAAAACAAAAACTTTATTCAGTGTCAAGAAAGTGTAAATTATAATGTATTTAGAAAGATACTGATACTTATTCCTTCCAGATGCTGGAAGGAAGAGAACAGATTGATTGCTGAAGTCCAGGAAAGGTTGCTGTAAGAAGAGAGGGTTAAATAAGTATCTACAGAAATTTATTCTAACTTTTGTGAGAATACAGTTTTTTATGTAAACGAGGCTCTTAAAGTTTAGTTCAGAAATGTGGAAACTTTTCAACAGGTCGTTTCTAGGACCTGCTTCCAAGTTTACCAAATTCTGGCAGCGGCAAATGTAGGGTTTATATTTATTTTAACTAACATTTATTTTAAGTTTAAATTATCTTTCCTTTCAAGCCTTACTTTCCCCTGGAATTGCCAATGCCAGAGTATGTAAATTTTAGTAGAACGCGCAAAGTATTCAAAATTGTCAGCGGAAGTAATCTGAGTTAAAGAGAAGGGAAACGAGTTCGAAAGTGTGGTTTCTTGCTTCACGAGCGTGGAGGTGGCTTGGTAGAACTTGAAGAACCGCGCGTTTCGGCCTGTGTGCTTGCCTCGGTAGATAGTTAAATCTTTCAACGTAATATTCAGAAATTTGCTGAATTATCAGTGGTATCTTAGAACGCGGTTAGGTTAGTTATGTTTAGAGAGCCTCGTAGGTAGTCACTTGTTATTATTCATTTTAGTTTCTTATTTTTATTTTACCGCCGGGTCGGCGTAGTTTGTTAGCGCCAAGAGCACGCATCTGTAATTTCTAAAGTTGAATAAAAAGGGATTTAAACCCTTCTCAAGACTTTGTGTACTTTCTCGTTCATAGCAGTCACCACTATTGTTGCGTGCAGGTTGGAAGCGTGCAACATTACATGTTTATTAATAAATTAATGGTGGGCTATTAAAGTTTAAAGAAATCGCTTAATTTTTATCTTAAAACAAAATAATAAATTATAGTTAAGTATTTTTTTTTATAAAAAGAGATAACAAATATAATTCTGCCTGGTCTAAAAAGAATTGGAGAAGAAAAAATAATAGAAAAGAATTAAAATGTTTAAAAAGTTGCTAAATATTACAGAAATCACATAAAATAACGAATAAATTTAAATTTGCGGTACAATTTATGCCAGATATTGATACACATTATTTTCTTCTTTCGTTTTGCTTGATTTTCCAGTAAGGCCTTGCGATAATGTTTTTCCAAAAACATTTTTACATAAGGATTACGATTAAATTATCTTAAGAGTTGCCATTATCATTTTAGTATTTCCTTCTAGCCCTGGGAATGTTTCTTCTCTCATATCCCATACCTCCGGATACCAAACATTAAAATTTTGATGTGTACACCATATGACTTCCTTGTACGGAATATTAAATTATATGCACTTTTTCTTGCATTTGATTTAAACTTATTCTATTTAATTAAATCTACTTTGTCGATCGCGCATAAACCACAAGAGAATAAGTGCACTCTTTAAAATTCACTATATTCGTTTACCATAGCGACACTCTGGCTCTAGGTTCACATAACAGTGTTTCATCTCATTCATTTTATAACTCAGAATGCACAAAATTTATATCATCTGAGGAATTATTCGTTGCCAAATGTTCTAATCAAATACTATAATAAATCTAAAACTATGTATAAAAGAAATTGTTCATGCGATGCGTGCGTTGTTATACAACAATTTCAAATTAACTAGAAGTGGACTGTACTAAATATTTTATTCGACAACTTTAATCAAATGCGTGCCATCTTTAAAGCGATGACTTACTACTAACAACAACAGCAATAAAAAATAAAACTGAGTAAGCGTTTACAGGGTTGCTGTAATGAACATCTGCGCCATGCAAGGCGCCAAGAAGAGAAAAAATGACGTAATCTTACAGTTAAATAGTCTTAATGACTTAACATACCCCCCGGCATTGAAGGGTTACTTCAATAATTTCGTGCGATAATATTCATAATAACCTACAAAATTGTACAATTACTACCTTATACAATAAAGCAATACGAATAATATCTCTTAATTCAATATAATAATATTCAATTTTCAATACAAAATTTTATACACAATACAATGTACAATACAAGTTTTATAATAATAAGCTAACACTTAACTAACTTAGGAAGCTTCTTCTTGGGGTAAAATTGCAATTTTTGTAATTCCACGCTTAATGGTGCCCTTTGCTGTCTGTATTTCTACTACTCTAACCTTACCGTCAACTCCAGGAAAAATTCTTGTAATGCGCCCTAACACCCATCTACAGACAGGAAGCTCATCCTCCTTAACTAGTACTAGCATACCTATTTTAATATTCGTTTGTTCTACCTTCCATTTTGAACGCTGTTGTAGTGTGTTTAAATAGTCCCTATGCCAACGATTCCATATCAACTGGACAAATCTGGTAGTTCGTTTCCATCTTGAGAGTCTGTTTTCAGGTATATCAATTAATTCGGGTCCTACTATAGCATTCAAGGGTCTTCCAATGACAAAATGACCTGGTGTTAATGCCTCTAAATCATTTACATCGGAAGATAAGGGAGTAATAGGGCGAGAATTTAAAACAGACTCTATCTGAGTTACTACAGTTAATAACTCCTCGAAAGTCAACCTTGCATTACCTACAATCCGCTTTAAGTGATATTTCACGGATTTTATTACAGATTCCCATAGCCCACCAAAATTAGGTGTCCGTGGGGGAATAAACTTCCATACTATTCCTTCTTCACCTAAATAATCTGCTAATTTTTTGTCAGGATTTCTAATTAAATTGTTAATTCTTTGCAATTCGGCATTTGCGCCAACGAAGTTTTTTGCATTGTCTGAGAAAATGATTGAGCATTTTCCGCGCCTAGCAATAAATCTCTTTAAGGTGGCAATAAATGCGTCAGTGGTGAGATCACTCACTAGTTCGAGATGCACTGCCTTTGTTATAAGGCAAATGAAAAGAGCTAAATATACCTTATGAAGAGTTCCTTTCCTCTGTCCCTTGTACCTAATAAAAAATGGACCGCAAAAATCTGGTTTATTTTTCTACAAATTATACATTCATGGGTAATCTTTCTAGTTAAATTCCTACCTTGTAATGGCCAAAATTTCTGTCTCATAAAACACAATAATGCTTGCGAACCTACGTGTAAATATTTCTGATGATAATGCTCAGCAATCAGCTTAGTTAGTTTGCATTTAACAGGCAAAATTATTTGATGTTTTTGTGAAAACATTACATTGGCCCCTTGTAATCGGCCTCCTACTCTCATTACATTATTTGCATCCAAAAAAGGGTTCAAAGAAAGTAAATTACTTTTATTATTAATGGGTTTACCTTGTGCGAGGGAGTTGTAATCTGAATAAAAACTACATTTTTGAACCTCTCTTACTAAAAAGGATTCTGCCTCATTTAACTCCTTTGAACTTACTCCTCCTGTTCTTCTCTGTGCTCCTTTCTGTTTTGAACACCTAGAGTTCCAAATGAACCTGAAAATATAACTAACAATACGTAATAATTTTAAATAATTGTTAGTGATATCTAGGACATTATCAATAAATTTTGAAGGCAAAGTGCATAAACAAGCAATGTCAGTTCTTTTTCTCAGTTCATTAGAAAATGTCTCTGTTTTTTCTAATTGTTCAAAGTCAATGTTCTTGTTAGGTATGACACCCTCACTCAAGAATGGAGGACCTTTCCACCACAGATCAGCATCATGCAGCTTGTCAAAACTCAGTCCTCGGGAAATAAGGTCTGCTGGGTTCTCCTCTGAACGTACATAATTCCACTGGCATGTATGTGTTAGCTCTTGGATCTGCAACACTCGATTAGCAACAAAAGTTTTTAGTACATGCGGAGGATTCTGAAGCCATGCTAACACTATGGTTGAGTCATACCACAGACATATTTTGCTGATGTCCAATTTCAATAAAGGCACCACCTTTGCAACAAGCTGTGCTAGCAGTACAGCTGCGCAGAGTTCCAGTCGAGGTACAGTCAGCGGTTTTAGTGGAGCTACTCTGGACTTGCTGCAAAGCAAATGTGAAGATAAATTATTGTCACTTCTACAGCGTAAATAGATGGCTACTCCGTATGCGTGTTCTGATGCATCTGAAAATCCATGAATTTGTATATCAGAAAAACTATCCTGTAAAACATATCTACTGACTTTCAAATTGTTGATAGATTGCATTGAATCAATAAAAAGTTGCCAATCCTTAATTATCCTTTCGGGTAGCGGATCGTTCCAATCAAGCTTCAATAACCAAAGTCTTTGGATGAAGATTTTTGCTTTTGTTATCCCTGGACCAAGCAGTCCTAATGGATCATAAATGCGAGCAATATCAGACAACACTGTTCTCTTTGTGTAAGTAGTTGGTTTCTTGATCGTTGATTTGTACGAAAAACAATCTATCTTTGGATTCCATAATAATCCTAAAGTTTTGATGCTCTGATCGTCATCGAAATTACTGAAAGAATATTCCTCTTGTCTATCCGGAAACTGCAAAAGATCAGGATGATTAGCACACCATCTGTGCAGACACATTCCTCCACGTGATAATAGGTTAATCAATTGCGACTGTAATTCTTTAGCCTCTATTAGAGTATGGGCTTCTGTGAGTACGTCATCGACATAAAAATCCCTTTGTACTATTGGCGCTGCTAACGAAAAATTGTTTTTCTCGTCTTCTGCTAATTGATTAAGTGTGCGTGTTGCTAGATATGGTGCGTTGGAAGTACCGTAAGTTATAGTCTTCAGTCTATAGACCTTAACTGGTTCTTCTTCACTACTCTTCCATAAGATGCGTAATAAATCTCTTTGATGTTCTTTAATCAAAATCTGACGATACATTTTTACAATGTCTGCTGTGAAGGCAATTTTATGCGTTCGAAATCTGCAAATAATATCAAATAGTTCGTCTTGAACTAACCCTCCATTCAGCAGAATATCGTTTAACGAAATTCCAGTAGTCGTAGGAGCAGTGGCATCGAACACTACCCTAAGTTTAGTGCTAGGTTTCTCGGGCCTGAAAACCCCATGGTGAGGAAGATAATATGAGAAACTAGAGCTATCCCCTTCATCAATTTCTTCGGAATGGCCTAATTTATTATATTCCTTAATGAAATCTTCGTATAAGTGTTTCATTGCGGGATTGCGAGTGAAGCGTTTAAGTAGATAATTCAGTCTTTTGCTAGCGTTTTCTCTCGATTCCCCTAGAAGGCTAAGTCCTTCCTCCTTAATTGGCATTTCCACTACCTATCTGCCATCACCTTGCCTCGCGTGTGTACGAAGAAAGTGCTGTTCACAAAATTCCTCTTCCTGACTTTTCACTTTTTTTGCTTCATTAATACCTTCAATCTCCCAAAACCTTCTCATGTTGTCAGATAAATTATCCCCATTTTCCACAAACCCACAAAAATTATCAACACTGCCTTGCTGCGGTATGCGTACTGATCCGCTAACGATGTATCCAAAAACTGACTGATGGAGAAACAGTTCTTGCATATTTATTCTATTTGTTCCCAGTAAATCAAAAAATATTTCGTTAGATAATAAAACATGTATTTGACCAGGTTTATAAAACTCTGGATCAGCTAAACCAATGAGTTGCAACTGCTTAACATCAGGAATGTTTATATATCTAGCAGGCGTTACGCGAGTTATTTTTGGAACAACAAAAAATTGTAAGGTACGAATAAAATCTCTAGTAGCGTTAGCGATGGTTGCTATAGCTTTTTCCTTAACACTCATAACTGTACCATTGATACCTGAAATAGAAGCGTCTATTTTTCTTTTCTTCAAATTCAATAACTCAGCACCTTGTTTAGTAATGAAATTATTTTGAGAACCGGAATCCAGCAAGGCTCTCAGCGAGATAAATTTTCCCTCATTACCCTTAACGAAAATAATTGCAGTTGAAAGTAGAACTTGTTTATTAAAAGAACTGGAAATATTCAGCGCTGTACCGTTAATGGACTTTGCTTGGTTGGTTTCATTAGTGTCACTAACCTTTTGGCTGTTTGCCATTGGAGTAAATGTATCAGCATTTGGAGAAAGATTACTGCTTAATTTATTAGTCTTGTTTATGATTTGATTCGATGTGCCATTTGCTTTATCGAAATTTTCTTCATTTCGATCAAAATGTAAGAGCGAATTGTGAAATTTCTGACATTTTCTGCATGTATTAGAACTTTTACAGTCCTTGATTGTGTGGACCGAAGATAAACAATTGAAACATAGTTTTTTTGTCTTTACAAATTCAAATCGTTTCTTGACTGCTAGATTTAAGAATTGCGCACATTTCAACAATAAATGATCAGCTTTACAATAAGGACAACTTTTTGAATTTTCCGAAAGTGATATAAGAGCTTTGGTATTAAATGAACGTTTCGATTCCCCATGCGGAGGTTTGTAATGTGATAGGGTGCGAGCGTGTTCCTTCAAAAAACATGTCAGTTGTTTAACCGTTCCTATCTCGTCTTTTTTAAGTGACCTTTCCCACCAACACCGAGTATTTCTATCCAACTTTTCAACTAATAAATAAACAATTAACGTGTCTGAAAATTCTTCCACCTTTTGCTCCAATGCTTCCAAGGATCGTAAACATTCATGCACCTTATCGATAAATTTTAAAAGTGACGAAGTAGAATCACTCGTTTGAGGTATAGAAATTAATTTCTTTATGATAGAATTGATCAAATCTTTTTTGTTGCAATAGCGATCAACCAACAGATTCCATGCTACGTCATAATTCGAATCTGAAATTGGAATGGACTGAATAATATTTAAAGCGTCTGCCTTACACGAACTCTTTAAATATTGCAATTTTTGCGCATTAGTTAATTTGCTATTTTATGCACAGCTGCGGAAAATAAATCCTCAAATTCAATCCATTCTTCGATTTTCACACTAAATATTGGAAGAGACAATTTAGGCAATTTTATATCCGAAACAATTATGTCTTTACTCCAACCGTTTTCATTTGAGCAGCTATTCCTTTGAGAACGGATCTCAGAAATTTTTCTTTTAATTTTCAAATGAATTTCAACGAGATTATCTACTACATTTTCCTTTTCCTTAATGAATTCGTCAGTGTCCTTTTCTTCACAATGTACAAATAAAGAATCGAAAATGTTACTTAATTCCTTTTTAAATTCTAATATTTTTGATTCGTATAACTCCAATAAGGAAATATCTGCTTCATCCACTGTAGAATTTACCTTATTTTCAAACTTTCTGATACTGCATTTTAAACTTTTTTGTTAGCTTTAATTGCTTTCAATTCACTCATCATGAACAAATAAATAATTTATCACTTACCGTGATTGCAGATTTCTCGACAGCAACACCGGAAATGAACGATGACACATTATCCAATTTTAATTGCGTAATCCACACGAAAACGAAAGCATTCCAAACACTCTATATGAAGTTATGCGTAATACAACCAAACGAAAGTATTACAAATGTTCTAAAAAGTTAATTTTAGCAACGATGTCTTTTACCTGTGGCTCGGCGGGCCATAAAGTGTTCATGCGATGCGTGCGTTGTTATACAACAATTTCAAATTAACTAAAAGTGGACTGTACCAAATATTTTATTCGACAACTTTAATCAAATGCGTGCCATCTTTAAAGCGATGACTTACTACTAACAACAACAGCAATAAAAAATAAAACTGAGTAAGCGTTTACAGGGTTGCTGTAATGAACATCTGCGCCATGCAAGGCGCCAAGAAGAGAAAAAATGACGTAATCTTACAGTTAAATAGTCTTAATGACTTAACAGAAATTAAACAAACAAAAAGAAACAGTTTTTCACAGTCGATTCAGTATTTCTCAATCAATTAATTCAGTTCTCACTTGGCGACAAGGCAAAAATACATAAAAACTCAAAATATCTATATTAAAATTACGAAGTAAAACTTAATTATTTCTCCGAATCAATTGCAGAATGGATTAAGCATGAGTTGATTCGCAATAATAAAAGAAGGCGTTTTCTTTGTTTTTGCGAAGCTTAGTTTCTCTAGATTGGCAACAAATCCACTTTTCTGCTAAGTTTCAAATGCAAACAAACATGGCTGCTATAGTAAAAATAATTAGGCTTAACCACACTTAAATAACTTTAAAATTTTGACAAATTTTGCATGCAAATTTACTAAAGGCATAAATACCTTAACCGGAAGATAAGAACAGCATAATTGAATCATTTTTAAGGCAAAAAATGCACAATTTAAAAACATATAAGAATAAAGAAACTGAGATCACTGAGACGAATAACAGAGTGGATATATATATATGAAATGTAATTTCTCATACATTATTTGTTTTGTGCAGCCGGGGCAACAAGAATGAGACAAATTTTGGAATATAAAGTGCTAGGTTTATTTTAGCATCCATCTCACAAGCGTTCTCCTCGTACCTTGAGCAGAAGCCCTACTTATACATATGTGTGCGTCACGAGGCTCATCCAATCAGCGATATTAATTGAAATCACGAGGTGACGCTATCTTCTCATCAGGAGTGTTCTTAAGGACTTTATGTAATATGACAGATTTATGACTTTGGCGATTTGGCGGGCGCCAACAGGTTAATATATTTTATATATTTTATACTAAAGAAAGGATTTCGCCAAAATTTAGGAACAGGGATGCAATTTTAGGTAGAGAATTGCCAACACATTATTAAGCAATATTATTAGAATTTAATTTAATCAATTGATTTAAAAATATCATTACATATATATGTACATATATTTATATATGTTTGGTGCGGCCTATTGCAACCAAAATAAGAGGTGCACATCTGCATGTTATAGCAGTCCTATATGCAAAATTTCAACGTTCTGAGGCTACTCGTTTTTGAGTTATGCGAGATACATACATACATACATACGTACATACCCTACTCACAGACGCCACGAAAACTTCTCTTCAAAATTCATTTTAAATCAGTTTTATGTTTTTCTGGGGGGGAAAGAGTCCTCTAATCTGTCTTTACGTACAGATGTCACGCAAAATCATTGCTAAATTGCATTCGATAGCGGTCAAAATGGGTATTTTTGTTAAAATATGATACCCGAAATTTTTCGCGGTTACAATACTTCCTTTTTACTTCGTACAAGGAAGTAAAAACAGAGCTCACTCAGCCTGGTAAAAGGGGCGCTGTATGTTATATATACATATATTTTACACATATATACTTTTCATTCTTAATCATTGAGCTCTTCATTATTTTAATTTCTTATTTAATAATTACTTTGCTGCAGTAAACTGTTTTGTAAACAAATCCTGAGTCAGTTTCTAGATGCAACTGAAGAATCCACCGAATTTCCCGCTGTTAAGCTATTTATCTTTGAGTCCCATGCTCCACAGAGGCTTTAATAAAGAAACATTACACATCAATTATCTAATAAAAAGGTTTTGTTTAGCAGTATATGATTCTACCAGGCTAATCGGAAGAATTCCACATTCTAACATAACTTTTTATAGGTTATTCCTTTTAGAATAAACATAAACTGAAATTAAACATCGTTGCTATTCACAAGTTGTATTGCATTTATGTAAAACTAACGTGCTTATATTAAAACTAGAAAGCTCAGCGGTTATACAAAATGACCGCTGTTCTAGATATTATAAATTGTAATTAAAATGATTTGTGCAAAGATGTTTGCTAATTCAAAATGTATTACCCAGGGCAGGCGGCGAGAACGCTCCTTTGCTTACTGCTTCACGGGGTTCCCCCCTTCTACTTGATTAATTGCTTAAAGTAGAGTGCATTGAAGGAAATCACTGGCGGTACATTTCTTAAGAGCCACAGCTAGCTCAATAAAGGTGATTTAAATAATAAAATGTTAATTCAAAAAGATCTTTTTGTACACAACATTTCTTGTTTAGATCTTTCCATCATTTTTAAACTCGCCTTGCAGAGGACCATCCATTATTTTTAACTTTACGTCCGTTTTTTCACGAACTCTTGCGTTCAGTTGTAAACCATTTCAAAAACAGATGATTGCTAATTCAAACAAATATTCACGTTTCCCCTGACACGCTCAATTTCCGTTCAGCTGAAAATTCAGTTTAAAATACAATGTCAGAATAAAATCGGGCTAAATTTTAAACTCTTTACGCGAAAGGATATTTAGCATAGGAGTTTGGGTAAATCTACTCGATGAGATGTACTACGTGCAACTCGTTAGTTGGTTTCGTCCCGTTTAATTTCTCAACGTTTGCAAGTTTCTAGGTAATCCATATGTAAATATAGTTAAATGCATAATAAGCAACAATTGTATTAATTAAAAATATTTAAATGTTCTTAAATATCATGATAATTTAATTAAAATAATGGTAACTGCATGTTTGGTATCAGTGTATATGGACTATTTGAATGGCGTGGCAATTTCACCCCATTGGCTAGTACAGTTATGCAAGCAACCAATAAACTATCGGCGACAAACAGACACTTAAGCCGCATTTAATAAAGATAAATAAACTTTAGAACAGTTGACAACACATATCATTAATTAATTTTTCGCTTTAACATTTTGTAGAATTAATTTATTTGCTTCAAGCAAATTAAGGAGCCTTGCCAATTAGAGACAAATTTAATAAAGGGCTCGCCCGAGCTGCTCTATAGCTCACAACTGTCTAGGCGTGATATTAAAATATTACTATATCCATTTTGATTTAAACAGTTAAAGCACGAAATTACCATTACTTTTATGCCGCTCACACGGGAAAGTTGTTAGTGACTCTGCCTGCCGTGCCGAAGGACCGGATTCGAATTCCGGAGAAGGCATGGATGTAAATTGTTTCTCCCCTCGTAGGAAGTCACCTATTAGGTGCATCCATAATAAATTGACCATCGCTTCCGGCCTTAATTCTAGCCAACGCCTCTAACAGCTAGTACCCGCTAAATGAAATTTAAAAAAAAATTCATTATTTTTATTATTTTGCTATTCTGCATTGTGCTTTGAAAAAAGGGCAATAGTGCGTGTATTTTATATTTTTATTAAAACTTATCTATTGAAGGACATGCTAAATATCTCAGAATAACATCTCTTTTACAGAGAGTAATATTCCCTGCAGACGTAAAACGTAGCAAGACAATAGTAGACAGCAGCAAGTCTCCAATCTTTTCATCCCTTCATATTTCCTACTCTTTAACGAGTAAACAAACACTGGCGAGATCAGATCCAAAACCCCATTTGGAACTTCCCTTTTCAGTCATTAGTTCGATTTAGGGAAGACACCTTAGGTGGATAGATTGTTTTTCTTTCTCGTGGGAAAAGTAACTCATTTATTGTAAGCGCATGTTGTAATGCCTAAGTATGTTAAACAGTTATTGAGAGTCTTTTGAGATAGCAAAGTGTCCCATATGGCGAAAGAAGCTGCAAACGTTTGTGAAAAGTTCCAGAGATTAAGCATGAAGTGGCAAAGTCTAAATTTTTACGTCCTCCACTGTATCTTGAATCTTAAAATAATAGGATATTACATCTGTTGACGAATTCTATCTGCTTCATGCACAACTTCCATTCATTTGTTATCCATTTCCACTATATCGATCCGGTGTTACAATATGACCATCATCTTAAGGAAGAAGAAAGGATGATCCGACCAGATAGATATTCACTATATTTTGACTCTGTGCTGTTTTAATTGTTTAGACTGACAATTGTATTTCTTATCTCCAATAAGTATTGAGGAGAACGTATGAGATTATTATACAATATCCATCCATATTACTACACGCTGTAATTCATCCTGTTTACTTCTCTTTAAAACAGAATAACTTTCGAGACAACATATTTTATCCTCCGTGATAAGTTCGTCCGTCAGCCATTGACCGAGTTTTATAGCAGTTCCTGCTGCTGCATAGCGTGAATGTGGAATAATTCTGACATTCAGTTTCTCTGCAGTCTTATGTATCATGTCATTTCCATCAAATCTAAAGATCTCTTCGTTCAAAAAGGCTACTTAACAGAGAGGAATCAAGAAATTCATTTCAAGACTCATAGCTCGTGACTGAATTTTTCCGAAGGAAATTGCGAATAAAATCAATCTATTAAATGCTTCATTAACTGCTGTATTTGTAGACTTTGCTCGTTCGAGCTATGTGAATATTTCGATTTTTAAAATCATTAAAAAATCTGACTTGTATCCATATTGGCCGAGAATGACTTTACTTTACCATGATTTCTATTTTCTCATGAAGCATTTGTTAGGAGACACCGATTCCATCAGAACCATCGATTTCTTCGACGAGAATGTTGACCAGGGCGCATAGCATGGGGAGACAGATATTACAGCTGCGAAGAAGAAAAAGGAAGGCCATCCCGTCCAGAATGACTTTACCAATAGTTAAAGTTAATAAATAATTAATAAAGTTAATAAAGTTAATAGTTAAAGTTACAATAGTTAAAGACATTCTTGCATTCCTCATGGTGATGTGTGTAATTTTTAACATTAAATGTGCATACTTAAATAAAATAGCATTTGCAACTTAAGTAACATAGTAAAATTGACAGTGCCTTATAATTAATTAGCCATAGCTGCATTTACATCATACATTTTTGCAACTTGTTAAAAAATCCAAATTATAATGCCAGTTAAATACTTCTGGGAAGTTAGTCGACTACTAATTAGTTTGGGTGTTTCAATCAAGCGACGAATCTGCCGTAGGGTTTTAACAGTGAATTAAAAGCCGCAAACATCTAAACCCAATGGAAGATTAATCGGATAGTGTCATTTTTACAGAAATGATAACGTATCGATAGGTTGGTCATTCGTTGGTTTAAAAACATTAACATTCCTTATTTTGTTAGGTGCTGCATGTCTCGATATTGCTGATTTCGCAGTTTGTTAAGAAATTTTCCTGGGGGCTTCAAGTAAAGCTTCATTCTACTTCATTTTTAGTTTGAAATTAATGGAGCATGTGTAACTTTTGCATTCCTAAGTTGTATTTATAAGAATAATTATTTGCAGGCATGTAAAGGATGCGCTATTCAACCATGCATATGCCCAGGAGAAAAAGGACCACCGGTAAGTTTGAAGTACATTTATTCTTATAAATTTATGTAATTAGTTTATTGGTACTTTAAAATTTGCTTCTGATATATATATGTAAGTATTTTAATTTTATAATTAAGAGGAATGTTTAAAAGCTAATGCTAAAAAATACATTTGACACTATAGTTCCTTAGCAAAAATGCAAAATCATGCAACAACTAGAAACAATATTAAAGTAGTATAAGCTATCTCGTAAAAACTAAATGTAAAAATTACAAATTGAGATGACTTCAAAATCAAAAAGAGTGAGAAAAAAATAAGAAATGTTAACGCACAAACAATTTTAAAAGGAACTCTTATAAAAATTAAATACATTTCAAATGCAAAATAAATATGTACAAAAAATTACAATAAATGGTAAATAGCTCAACTCGAGGTTTGAGCCGGATTTATCAAGGGAAAAGCAGCTCAAAACTCGAACCAAGTTAATACCTACGTTGCTTACCATTGGCTATTGCTTCTTTACATAGCGCTTTTCGTCAAACAATAATAATTGAGACTATAAACGTAATTTCACTAATAGAATAATCCAACTAAAAATGATCAAAATGCCTGCAAAGAGTTGCCGTAAAAATAAGCATTCTAAAGGAGTGTTACCAGAAAAGTAAAGTAGTTAAATTTCTCCAATACGGTGAAGCTTCGTAGAAGAGAGAAATGTAAAGAAGCAATAGCCAAGGGTAAGCAACGGCCAAAGGAGAAAGTACTTGTATTTTTAGATGGGAATGCAAGAAGGTGAATGACGTTGGCTATTTTTAACAAAATGGCGTCTTGTTCAAAACTGTGTCGTGAAAAAATGTGAAGCTAAAAAAAATGGCTAACTTCTAAGAAAGTGCTTATCTGGCCGAAAAGAGTTGAAATTGGAAAAATTAGCAATTTGTTTACAAAAAGTCCTAATTCTGCGCGTTAGAGGGCGGACAAGCGTTTTTCAAAGGAAAATAGCCCTTAAATTAATAAAAGAACAGGTACGGCCAGAAAACAGCGATATTAAATAACAAATTTAATAATTTAACTGAATGACTGTGCCAATTAAGAGAAAAACTGAGGCAGTAGAGAAAAAACTATGTTACATTTTTAAATTAGATCAATTGAATTAGCCATCCATCAGTTACCTTCCCCTGGGATTTAAGTAAAAATTTCATTATTTTATTCAAATAATCTAAAATAAGAGGTAAATGCCAGGTTTTTTTAAAGAATTTTTAATTATAGCTTTTGGAATAAGATTGCTTTGTAAGATTTTAATGAAGTAGAGTATTTCTTCTTGAAGGAGGTCTGCTTCATTACAGATTCTTTTAATTCTAAGAAGTTGTGCATTAATTGTATTGATAATGACTTTTTTAGACATGTTAGAAAACCAGTTAGTAAGTTTTAGTTCATGAAAATTGAAGTCTCTGCATTTGTCAAATATTTTAATAAGACTGTAATTAAGAATTTGAAGATCTAGATAAACAATATCATTTTGAATAGCATTAGTGGCATTAAGTTTGAGGCAAGTAGGGTAAATATTTACATTTTCTAGTTTGTTAAATTTATAAAGGCAATAACATCATCAATATATCGAAAGATGTGTTGGTAATATTTTCGTTCTTCAAGATCAAGTGAACGTACAAACTTAAATTCTTGCGTGAAAAGGAATAGCCCACAGAATGCAGTTGAGCAGTTTCCGCCCATAGGTATTCCCTGTATTTGCTTGAAGATTGTGTTATCAAATTGCAAATAATTGTTAAAAAGTACACTTTTGAGGAAAAGTTTCCATTCTTCTAGAGAAATTATTGTAAGACTCTACGGAAAGAAACTGGGGAGAGTAAGTAGGCTACTATGAATTTCTTCTAAAGGTAAAGTGGTATACAGGTTTTCGAAGTCGTAACATTGAGTATGTTCTATTTCAAGCAAATTCAAAGTCTCGAGAATTTTTTCGTTGTTACTAATCATCCCATTTATTTATGTAAATATTTATATATATATGGTCGTTCGTGATACTTTTTATAAAATTAACAATAAACGTCGAAAAAACAGAAGCATTCGCATGGAAAATAAACTAAGAAATGTATATATTGTTACGAAATGTAAAGGCGCGGTAAGATAGCTTCCCCGCAGAGCAGTTATAGGGTTGCCATAAAATGGCAAGGTAAAGCAGCGTTGCAACATTTGGCGCGAAATCGCCCATTTGGCGACAAAATCGGCGATATACTATGGACGGTTAGAGAACTTTCTGGAACGAATTCTTACCGGTTTAGCCCAGAATGTTCCCGAACACAAGCCAAAGGCTATATAAGCCCTGCTAGTCCGCAGTCAGTTAGTGTGTCTCAGACAGTGTGCCTCGTCTAGCGAGCAGTGCGGAGTCGATCGAGTTGACAGCCGGGCAACGAGTGCCGAGTGGGTCGTCGAGTGCACCGAAGGAGTCTGTTAGTGTATCGCGGTTAGTGCATCGTCGAGATAACGTGTTGAGCTCCGGGAACGACTGAACCGAAGAGTCGGAAGCTGTGCTCTGTGTGTCGTCAAGTGCATCGCGAGTTGTAGCGTGGAGAGTCTCGAGAGTACGTGGAGTTCCGAGAACGACCAAGCAGAGTCGGGAGCTGTATTTCGGAAAGCAGAGTTGGGTGCTTTGCAGGAAGTTGTCTCCACCGTTATTGCCTGACAGTGTGAAGGCTATGTCGCTGATCGTGTCAGTATGTTTATAGTAGATCTTCGACGACTGTAAAAAGTGTTATTGGATCTGTCCTGATTAATATTGGCTAAATAAAGTGTGTTTCGATACTTTATCAAGTATCGTCGTTATTCACTTCAAATCTACAACCCCGTACGACCGCGAAGGAAGAAAATAACGCAACAACTAGTGTCAGAAGAATAGGATAAACGTAATATATATATATATATATATATAATTTATTTCCTAAACAGTATTGATTAATTGATTATATTATCTCCAAAGTTTAATTAAAGTAGAATTATTTTAAAAGTGTGAATCCATACTGGTAAGTTATATTTTGAAAGATGTTTTGAAGTAATTTGAAAGCAAAATGTTAAAAAATGTTTTAACGGGGACTGGAGTTAAATCATCACGAAGAATAAAATTTCAATTGTAAAAGGAAAAATTAAAACATGTAATCATTGTCATTGATCGGAAATTAGTTGACTTTTCAAGGGGAACAAACCAACTCCCGTTCAATGAACAATAATTGATAAAAATACGTAAATACGAAAGTGTTTCGTCTTTACTCGAGTTATAAGTTAAAGCCAAACCGGGAATTCTAGTCAGGCCAAATATTTCCGCGAATAGAAGGAATTATGAACCAATGTTGATACTCAAAGAACTTATTCTTATGAAGCATTTTAGTCAATTCAATTTGGAGTAAAAATCAATTACTGTAGAGAAATCCTATTTAACTCGAGTAACCGTCCCCGACACTTTCATGTTTATGCATTTGAGTACTATATTATTTGAGTACTATATTATATATATGTGTGTGTGTGTGTGTTACCGTGAAAGACCGAAATTGGAGAATGTCGACTTTCACCGCAGAATGTCAACATTCACCAAATATGTCGATGAAAGATCGAATATTGCATTACATTCTTGTACATTCGGACCCACACCGGTGTATGTCGACAGTCACAGATATGATCTGGTGTAGGTCGAAAAGAGAGGTTATAAAGTGTCATAATAGTTTAAGTTGTTGCAATAAATAAGATTTGCATCACGTAACTTATTAAGTTTTTTTATTACTATTATTTTATATTCTCATTTAGAACGTACTGTATAATTAAGTAAGTTTTTAACTTCTATTTTTTTTTCCTTTCTAATTTTGAATGTACTGTGTGTTTTGAGTTCTTTTTTCAAGTCTCAAGTGCGTTTATTCGCGACTGAATTACAGAGAAGAAAATATAATATTGTTATATGTTCAACATTCACCATTAGTACATGGTGAATGTCGGCATTGACCGGTGTAAGTCAGAAATAAGAGTATTTGGAAAGTACACCAAGCGACTATGTGAATGTTGATATTCACCGGTGAAAGTCGACATTCTCCAGATTTCGGTGTTTCACCGTAACATATATATATGTAAGATATGATAAAATACGATGGCTGTGTTCAGAAATAATTAGCCACCTCAGAATTGGCTGTTCTAGATTTTATGTTTCTCCTCAAATCGAGATCTTTCCTAATAGCATAACACCGCTTGAAAAAAGTAACTAAAACTAAACCAATCACGGTTTAGCTTTACATATGCATCTTCGTAGTATAAATAGTGCTCGCAAGCATCTACGCTTTTTTCCTGATTTCTGCCTTGCAAACAACTCTGCGCCGCTATGTTTGCCTGTCTAAAATGCTTACGTCGTGTACTTTTCAAATCAGTGCACTTAAAAAATTCTTGTATTCAACGATGATTGAAAAGTAATTTTTCTGCCAAAGATATGATTACAAATGTGTGAAAATAAAGATGGTGATTCTTCAATTCAGTCTTGTTAGCTGCTGCATCAAGCCTTCACCCTCAGCCACTACGACTGCATTAAGATATTATATATATATATATATATATATATATACACGCTAAGATACTAAGAATATTATAAAATATATATTATATATAATACTAACAATAATATAAAACATATATTTAATAAATAATATATATAAATAATAGACAGTAAGTAAATGAAAAATTATATGCTATGAAATATGAAGTGAAATTAAATAGTAAATAAATGCGTACTATTGTGGAAGTTTAATAAAGAATAAAGCTGGAAACGTTAATAAAATGCAAAAATAAAGAGTGGAAACAATGCAAAAATAACGACTAAAATAAAAAATGGAATTACTGCTGATTCCGTTGACAGATTTCAGCTAATCGAGGAGAATTGGTAATTTCGCATATCTTAACAAAATCCCTATTCCAATTTCGAATTTCTGTCCAGTTTTATAAAATCCGCATTTAAATCTTAAAAAAGATAAGAAATGTGAAATAATTCCCCGACTCTCAAATATGCTTTCACATATTTGAACTTTTTTCAGATTTTATAAAATGAAATGGAAATTTAAAATTGGAATAGAGATTTTATATAAATATGCGAAAGAACAAAACGCGCTTCTCATGAATTGTTGGTGATTGCACGAACAGGTTCCAATTCCCCTTGATAAGTCGAGATCTTTCTATTTGGAATCAGCAATAATTCTATTGTTTTTAGTCTTGAATTTAATCTTTATTTTTGCATTTTTATAAAAGATTCCAGATTAATTATTCACAAATTCCAATTTTTAATTTCCACAATAGTACCCATTTAGTATTTAATTTCATTCCACATTTCACAGGAGGTAATTTTTCGTTTACTTATTCTCTATTAAATTAAATTTTGTCTTTGCGGCAACAGCACAAGGTTTACCTTTTAAAGTCCTTTATATGTAAATTTTAAAATTCATTAATTTTAGAGTTTTCTCCCTTGTTTTTCTTTAAGATAAGTCTTTCTTTAAGATTCTTTAAGATAAAGATAGATATAGATATATCTACCTATCTCTTTATATATAAATTCTAAACATATATTGATTTTATAATTTATATATATATATGCAATAAATACATACTATATATAATAAATTTAATAGTAATATTGTTTACACTAAACTACATGAGATTTTTACAAGGCAGAAGTATGTTTATTTTATGTTAAAAAGTATTATTAAGATGGCGATTATTGTTAATATGACAAAGTGATGTTAATAAAGACAATTACATTGACTTAATGACCAAGCGACAAATTAGCACTTCATATGCATTCAAAGAGTACAAAAAATGTGTTAGTTTGCAAAATTTGTGAAGCGTGTAACTCAGTTATTCTAAAGCTGTTTTAAAATAATTTTGTTAAACATTTATCTAGTATTGAAATTATGTATCAAACGCCGAGCTTGGATATGTTTGATACCAAAAACTTTCTTGGATTTAAATGTTTCTAGTAGAACAAAAATGATCCCTCGTTTACGATCCAAATTAGATTCTGTGCTTAAGTTCAATTTGATTTCTTATAAAATGGTATGTTTAAACAGTTGCTAATTTATTTTAAACCTAATTGATTATATACGCATTATCTCCAATACTCTTCAATTAAATTTTAACCATTATTTTAACATGATTAATTTCATTTTGCAGATTTTCACGATTTATCTTTTTTAAAGAATTTTCTCTTCATCTTAAACGCTCATTCTAAGCAATAATTTTTTAATCATAAATTGTGTCAGAATAGCTGTTTTGGGGAAATATTACTCTTTAACCTGAATAAAAGTTGCATTATAATATGAAAAACATTGAAAAATATGCGTGTTCGTTTGCGGTAATTGAAAGGAGTTTCAACAACTCTTCCCGTGGTAAAGACTTTTAATTCGAATTAACTTACTCCTTACGTTAACTAGCATGAATAAGCGCATAAAAAATTAAGTTACTTTTACTAGATTTCTGATACTATCAGTAAATTTTGAAATGGATTTCAAATTTCAATTATAAAGGTTTGCGCGAGGCAATAATAAAGACATTTAACAGAGGAAACAAATGAAGCTTTAAAGACCTATGTTTTTGTTTTTAAATGTATTTGAGTTTTATGACACCGCTCACTTTCTCTGTCTTCTGAGAAAATGCATGTTTTCTAGGGTCTACGAGGTTTACCAGGCTCGCAAGGACCACCAGGTCATCCGGGACCAATTGGACCAGAGGGTCCACAAGGCGTCAGAGGTAATCGAGGTGATATCGGATATCCGGGAGCAGACGGACCAAGAGGTATTAGAGTAAGTCGATATTTTACATTGTTAGCTTACATTCATGAAAAAATGTGATGATATTAATAAAGGATTTGCTAATTTTAGCAGAATATTCTGAATGTGTTATGTTTGTCTTTCATGACAAAAATATTAGGCCTGATATTTATTAAACCCAGCAAAATTAAACTTATATTCTACTTGCACATTTCTATTTTTCCGTTAATTCAACAATATAAAAAGGTAATACAGTACAATGTATTTTAAGAAGCTATTAAATTAATAACGTACATTATATTAATGAATTTATTATTTTTCATCTATAAAAACATAACATCTTATATTTTTTTAAAGCTATTTATTTTTTATAAGACAAAAAAGGTTATACGTTTTAAGAGGAAATAATAGTTATTATAACTTTTCTGTTGAAAATCGGTACAGTAAAAATAAAAGCGAGGTTATGTATGTAGCTTCAGGGTATACGTGAGTTACAATTAATTTCACATCCCTATTTTAATTGAAATAGAAGCAAGAATATTAGAGTTTTGAAACTGTTGGAAAGAACTGTGAATTAGAATTAAAATCATTAAATGAAAAATGTTCTTGTAAATCCATATCTTCTAGTGTTTTCAAAACTGTTATACCAGGAGATATACGTTGTGAAAAGTGAAATGGATTGTTGTAAATAGATTGAAAGCACTTTTGTTTAACTCAAGCGCTCAAAAAAAATTAATGAACAAAATTAATATGTTTCATTATGTCTACCTTATAGTATCATGGCAAAAATGTGTAAAAGTATGTAATGTAGCGTTTGTAACTACTTGTGTGATTCTATGTTTGAGATGGTGAAGATTAATTCTTTCAATATAAATTTCATTTTTATTGTAACTCCAAAGGGAGAAATGATATCAGATCTGGGCTTCTTGCAGGCCATGAAATGGTCTATTTCTGCTGATCCACTGCCATGCAAGTCGATAATTCAATTTATTAATTTATATCCATATAATATCTTAAGAGATCTTCAGACTCGTACAGCCTTAAAATGCTGGAGAAAGTTAAGTCTTTCTCTTGTGCCCGATAGTCCAAGACACAATGCATTGCTTTTTTCCGTCTGTCTACAGGACATGATTGCTTTGTAGCCCATTTGCACCGCATAGCTATTTCAACGGATTATATCTGCCCGCTTAGTGATTCTGGAGAAGAAATGGACAGGGACCACCTGTTCAGATGTGGGGCTTTTCGTGGTCTTACAGAGGAGTCGAGATACTGGAAGGCAAGAACGGTCTTTAGGCAATGACTTCTGTCTTTTTTGCTCTTAATTGCATTATTTATAAGATTTTAGTTCTTTGTAACTTTTTGCCTAACCATGGAAAAGTAAACTTATTATTGCCATATCCCATATCTGCAATTTAATAACTTCCGTTTCCACTTTGTTCAATTTAAAAGAACAGGAAAAATGTTTAAGTACCTATTGAAGTCGATATTAGTTTCGGTAACGACGAACAGGCCCAAAATCATGTTAATCAATAGGCTACACCAGATATTGACATTAGGAGAATCTCGGATATGTTTCTGTGTCACACAGACACTTTCAGCAACCTCATATTCGCGGTTATAGGTAATAAAAGCACATGCATCTAATTGGTTTGAATGACTTAATTCACTAAAGCACTTAATTCACTAAAAGCATATAAACTTCATGAAATCCCACCATTTATTCTTTAATGTATTGTATTGTAATTATGGCTGTCTCTTCATGATCCATCCATCCCATAGCTTTTCCTTTAAGGAAAAGGTATTGATGTAGTTCTATTCAAAATATGATATGATGAGCATTTAACTGTCTTTCTAGGGGGGAATGAAAAGAAAAGGTTGACCTTTAAACTCAATTTACGAATTCGTGTTACATGCAATATTCCTTTTCTTGCGAAACATCTTTAAAATACTGAGTCGTCTTATCTTATATTGAAATTTTTAAGAGGGAATCGGTATATAGTATATGCTATTATCATTTATACTTTATCGACGTATAATAATTTGCTTGCTCTGTTTAGGGTGCAGATGGAATGCCTGGTTTTGAAGGGGCGCCTGGCTTGCCAGTAAGTAAATTAATTTTGTTAATGATTTAAAAATTAAGAATTAATTTAATTCTGAAGTCTTTGTTCGTGAATTTCAATAGTCTGTTTATTTTTTAAGTTTTATCAAATATATTAATTTGATAAAAGACACTGTATGGCATACATTCTTAATAAAAGTACATTAAACAACTTTTATATGTCACCGTTTATACGTTGCCGTTTATATCGTTTATACGTCGTTTAAGTACAATTTATATGGTTTTCAAAAGATCTTCAAAGAAAGATGTGTAAATGAAAAAGACATGTAATCAGTTTTAGACTATGATATATATATATATTTTAGCCATAGAATTTTAATGCTTTTTTTATACTGTTACTTATCTATTCTTTTATCATTTCCATTCTGGAAATTTAAATTTATCATTTTGCATTTATTTGTGTAAAATGCAATCTATAATTTGTTTTATTAAATATTTAATTTTTACAATAAAACTTAAAATAATATTTAATATAAAAATGAAAACCATTGTTCAAAACAGATATTTGTTTTAGATGGAGTTTCAGAAGTGTATCTTTTAATTAGCTAAAATGTACATGTCAATAATAGATTGTACATTTTAATTTAACATAAGGGAAAAAGAATCGTCAAACATCAGCTAGTGCGTCGTTTGATTTTGAGTCTTTAGCAAAGCATTAAGTTTGTGAGGGGCAAACAACTGTTTAGCAGTCACATAAAACTGGATGGAAATGTCTCCGATCAAAAGACGTGGCTCCTCATCAGACTTCATTGTCTATTCTATTATTTTAAGTGAACGTTCTTAAGATTACCGTCCGGATTTGAGTCCTTGATCAGTCGGAAATATTTCACGTCTTCTTTCTTTCCTCATATTCGATTATACAACTTACAAATGCTGTCGAAAGAAAGAAATGATTTTCGGAGATGCATTTTTAGCTGTGAAATGAAATATCGATAAATAAGTCACGGAAGAAATCACGTGTAACCGAAATTAAGCGTCGTATAAATGAAATATTTTATTATTAACATGAACTGAAATAAAACAGGGCAGCAGTGAAGTGACGTATAAATGAGAAACGTGTACACGGTGCTTCTCTTTATTTTGTTCTGTTAAGGGTTATTCTAAACGTGCTTACTAAAATTATTTCAGAAAAAGTTAAATTTATTTTAGGATTTAAAACTTTGGATGCAAAAATGTGCTACCTATATCCTATCGAATTATATCACAGTTCCTAACTATTACAGTATAGGAAATACATGATATTGGATAGTATAAAGTCTGTAAAAAGTAGAATTCTAAGAATTCATTCAGAATAATATTTTTTAGGCAGCTTATTTTGGTGGCTGTATAAACGTTTTTAGCCCAAAGGGGCTATTAGACTCGAAACTCGATTTTGCGTTGTTTCGCTTTTCAGTCGAGTCTGTTGACACTAGGCAAAATATAAACTATTTATCTTTCAAATTTTAAGTGTCTTCTGTTAATAAATAAACTAAGCTATTTGAAAGCAGTAGATGCAAGTCTTATAAATACTATTTTTTTACTTTTTAATATGATGGAATTAAACAAAAATGCATTTCATTTATAAGGTTATTTTCTCCGTCTTTTCCGCGTGCTTCGTGGTGTAACTGGAAGCACACCCGACACGTTAAATGAAAGGTCTGGTGTTCGAATTTCGGCGAGGGCATAGCACATCTTTTACGTTTTTCGCATCGATTAAACCTAATATAGATCTTTTATGATTAACTATAATGATTCTACGTATTCATGATATATCTAATTAATACATTCAATATTTTTATGCATTATAATTTTTTCATTTTTCAAATATGAACAAAATATGCTAGTCTAAATGTATATTTATTTATCTACTATCCTGCGTGTTTCGCTGGTTCGCTTGGACCATCTGTATTGCTTATCTCTACTTATAAATCTCAGCACTTCCGGATCTTTTTAAAAATGATTTGCTTCATTTTCTTTCTACTTTTAGCCATTATTTTAAATCGGTTTTCCCAGATATTAAAATACGAAATATGGATTATTTTATTTATTTAAAATTTTAAGCATTTAGAAAGTATAAAATTTTAATAACTCTTTCTTCTGTGCATTCTCATAATGAACCCTTTATTCACTTAAGCAGCAGAGCTTTTCTGCATGTTTAAACTACATGTCGTTCAGAAAGAAACTCTTATTTTAAACAAGTTTCATCACAATGGTGAAGATCAATTTCCCTTATTCTGTGCTTTTTAAAGTGATCTTTGCGTTACTTCAAAAGGAATGCATTCAAGAAGAACACTTGAGACTATAGTTAAGATCCTTCACTCATTGAGCTATGCAATTTTAACTCAAAAACAAAACTACTGAGATTTATTTAAAGATTAGATTTCCTTAAAAAAAATGGTATTAAGCTTTAACTAGAATGCTTTCTAAAAATACCTTTTGTCAAATTATGATTTTATAATCCATAATTTTTCCTTATTGAAAATTAACAGACTTTATAATATCTGTTCGTTATTATAAAGTTAAAAGCCAATTCCCATATGTAAAATCTTTACCTATGTATCCTTTTTAGCAGTTTAAAATCTGTATTTCTTTTTCATTATTGTCTTTTTTCGACATTTGTGTTTTTAGGGGTTGCCAGGTCCCGAAGGCTTACCAGGAGAGCCAGGCTATCCCGGTTGCAATGGTACAGATGTAAGTGTTACCTGGTTTATTATCTGATAATACTGAAAGTCCAAAAAATGTATTGTCCGTAAATTAATCCAACGTAACTGTCTGTACATTTTTCAGCATATTTTTCTGTTCATCAGTTCGATCTGAGTTATTTCTCTATTTAAAACTCTGATATATCTCAAAGAACTACCACAGTTTTTAAAAAACGGAGACTTATTTACGACAGAAAACACATTCTTTACCTTTCGAACCTAAGCGTACTTTTGACTTAATTGTCCAACGTACGGGGTTTGCTGTTCCCACTCTGGATCTAGTCTCAGGATCCGATGCTGAAACAGCCCGCCACGATTGCTCACTCTGTAGTCTTTTACCTTAAAATAGGCTGTTCAAGGCCATTTACGCCTTATAGCTCGTCAGACTTTACGGTCGTAAATGAGACAGGATTGTTAGGACCTTGAAGTGTCTGTTTTAAAGTAACAGAAACTAATATTCATTGATTGCTTCCCGTGTTTTAAAATAAGTTATGTGACATTTAAATATTTGCATTAGACTCCAAATGTAGTAATATTTTGCATAACGCTATTTTAGTTAACTTAATTTTGTATGATGGGTTGTTTTCCGAACGCTAGATTTATGCTGTTTTGTTAAAACATTATTGTACCCGAAGGAAAACTTGATAGAATACTTTCAACTTTATCAAATTATTTAAACTGCCGACAGAAGACTATTGAATACATATTACGAAAGATGAGTACTTGCTAAGAATGACAGTTAAATACAGAAAAGTGGGTGAATATCCATTATCAACCGTATTGTCAATCAATCCAATTAAACAAGCCTCGAAAATATAAAAGCGATCAATAATAATCATTAGGTGTTGGCATAACGTGAAGAAATTTGTAATATTGTAATTCAAAAGCATTCTTGTAATAACTCATTTCGCCTTATTTGACATAATTCACTTCGAGTGCACCGAATATTTTTGTTACCTAACTGAGCCTTCTTCTGAAATTTAATGCTTTCATTTTCAAAATTTAATATTTGTTTCGCTCTACAATTAGCAGACGATTATTCTGATAATTTTACAAAGTTAAGCTTTTCTATATAAAAGTATGTATTTATTACACTTATCAGGTTCAATGTTCCGTCTTACTTTCTTTGGGAACATGCACAGACGTGATTCGAAACAGGGAGCTTACTAAAGCTATGTTTAATAACTGTGGGAAGTAGACAAGATACACAGGAAGGGTATACAAAACCCTTTATTTTTCACTCTTTACAATAATTTCCGTACTTCGGAATACAGAGACCAACTACTTGTGGTCTGAACGTAAGAATATAAAAATATTAACTAAATTCTAACTAAACTAACTTTGGATTAATAAACAAGGGTCTACTTGAAGATTGGCCGTATATTAACAGAAAGGCCGTATGTAGTACAGAGAACTGTTAACACTACGATACGTTTAAAATTATCAAGAGGATTAAACCTCTGGCCTTGAAGGCAACCAGCAACCGAGTAAAACTGCTAAGGCAAGCGGCCTGCTTCGACTAACTCCTTACTCTCTCTCGCTTGGCAAAAAGCCACAACTTAAGTACTTGGCATTCGCCAGACAAATTTTGCATAAATAAGTTAACGCTTTTAATTCTGGCCGGAAGTAGAAAATAGGAAGTGATAGTAAAGATTTAAAATAAAATAAACGTTAGTAAAACTTAAGATCCTTACATACTTCCCACCAGAGTTAATTAGTTTGAAACTGAGGTCTAAAACGACCTTGTTGAAATGTTTTAGCTCTAGAATCTAACGCGAGGCCAATCTTTTACAAACATTTCTTACTAGAAACTAGAAATTAAAAAAAAATTGTTTTTTACAATAGCAGCTCCATGGACACCCAATTTTTCATCTGTACTGCATCTAAACAGGAGCTTTTATTCAAATCTGATTCCTTCCAGAGATCTGGAAGGAAAACTAGTTTAATGAAATGTTACACAATGAAATGGCAAGTAACATGCATATTTATATTTCTCTTAACATTCTTATTTCATTCATGACTATTTTAATTATCTCTCCCCGTGCTCTCTGACATGTGTTGTAAAAGAACACCAAACACGAATGTGTTTATGTATACGTGTTCAACACTGCCTCCTACAATCAAAACACTAACGTGTTAAAATTCAACATAACCAGACCTCGTAACACACCCTATCTTCCACTCTAAACCCTAAGGTACTATTCTGAAAGTGGCTAACTCTGAAGTGTAGCGTCAGAGAGCCTAACTACATTCATTCAAACTTTAACACATATTCGCCATAATTTGGTCTTTTTACAGCCACACGAATAAGTTTAAAGTTTTTGGCATTACTTTCACTTTTACCATATCACAGTATTTCTTAACATTTAAAATAACAGTTCACATTGTATATAAGAACATATTAACATGCCGTTAATTTTACGCATTTTAAAACATACATTAGTAGTACATTGTTAACTTCTATTCTTTTCCCAGCAAGTGTCAATTCTTCTACATTGAATTACTACATTTCAAAAAGTCTTTCAGACTAAAACTTCTTTCTTGCCAGAATGTTTTAAATAAAATTTATACAATAACTTTTACAATATTTAAGTATTTACACATTCCTATTCTACATCAACTTTAGTTTTACGCGCGAGTAATTGAAAAACATAATACCAAAATCGGTAACAACTCATTTCTCGCCTTTTTGGCGATAAAGGTAGACCTCACATGAGGTAAAACTTCTTGAAATCTGCCACTTGCAGTAAGAATGAAAGATTAACTTAAGTTTGCAAAGTAACATAAAATTTTACTTATCTTTGTGATATTCGGACATTCTTTTCTGAGCCCAGTCCTGGAAGGTAGCGCAGATTCTAGTGTGATTTATCCTCCTTCTTGTGCGGGCTCGCCCTTCAGTGCCTTCCTCTAGAAGCTTTCTTTTTCCTCCAGTTCGGTCACCCTTGAATACCTTCTTTTTCGCCTCTGCCTGTGGTCTTGGCTGTTTGATGGCAGCTGGTCTTGGCGGAACCGGGACACTTCTTTCGCGTTCCTGCTTGGACCTCGTTGCTGGCCGTTCAAATTTTCCTTGTAACTTTTCCTCCGCCGCTGGTGGCCCTTCCGTAGTTCGGCGACATTTGCTGCGGAGAGTCCTGTCCTATGAGTTGATCTTCCGTTTGGGAGCCGGGGTATAGTTGCCGTTATTTCTCCTGGCTTTCTGTGCATTCGTCGTACTTCTCCCTTCTTCATTCTGGGGGTGTTCGTGAGCTCTCTTTTCTGGACCGTGGAACGGCTTCTTTTTCTTGTTACCTTCAATTTTCCAACGGGGAAACTTTCTTATCCATTGCTCCTGCCTCCTAATGGCTTATCCTTGTGCTTGACGTTGTTCCACCTCTGGAGCTTGTGCCTGCCGTGTCTGCCGTGCCGGATCCTGCAAACGATCTTTGAAAATTTGCATTTTATTACGATCATAGTAGGGTTTTATTTAATCAATGTTTGCGGAGCACGTTTCACCATTTCTGGCTTTTAACACCACTACAGCGTGAGTTATTTTTTCTATGACATATGGTCCTTCAAATCGTGGAAAAAATTTGGCAGTTTTATCTTCTGGTGCTGAAGAAAGTGAATGCTTAATTTTTAACACTTCATCCCCTACTTTATAAGTTACTCCCCGTCGTTTCAAATCATAATAAAGCTTCTGTTTTCTCTGTGCTACTTCAGTATTCTTTTTTGCTTCTTTAATTAATTTTCCTATATCACCCATTTTAAATTCTGGGGCTCTTTGTTGCACATAAAATAATTTATCTAACGGCGTTATAATCTTTCTGCCTAAAAATAACTCAGCAGGAGTTTTACCCGTTGTATCATGTTTTGCGGTCCTAAGGGCGAAAGCAAATTCATTGACATAGTTATCCCAGCTTTTATGAAAATTTTTAACATAACTACGGATAATTTTCACTACATTTCTATTGACCCGTTCCGCTATATTTGACTGCGGCCGATACGGGACCATTTTTAAATGACGTATGCCCAGTTTTTGGCACATGTCTTCAAATACATTACTTACAAATTGAGGACCATTATCCGATATAACTTTTAGGGGCGCCCCGTATTTTAAAATATATTTATTTAAAATAGAATCAGTAACTAATTTCGCGGAGGCTCGTTTTAAGGGAACAATTTCGGTCCACTTACTAAAATGTTCAACCATAACAAGGAGATAGCGACTTTTATTTAACTGACATTTTGGGAAAGGGCCCAATAAATCGATGCCAATTATTTCATTTGGAAATTCGGATTTAATACTATTTAGAAACCCGGCCGGGCGGAAATTAATATAATTAACTGCTTGACATGTTGGGCAGGACTCGACATACGCCTTTATTAACTTTTGCAGTTCAGGAAAATAGACTGCCTCGCGTACGCGTTGGATAGTTTTTCGAATACCAGCATGAGAAGCTAAAGGGCTGTCATGCAACTCCTGCAGGATATTTAATCTAAGACTAGCTGGGATAACAGGTCGAAATTGGTTGTTGAAATTCGTAGTTTTTGTATAAAATAATAGACCATCTATTAGTTCGTAATGGGCCGCCCTACTTCTTATCGCCACAATATCTTGGTGGCTAAAATTTTCAAGATCCTTTAAATACTCATAAATGCTTCCAAACTCAGGATCCTTACCCAGTTCGGTTATTACAGTTTCTCGGGAATTTATTGTACATGCTGTGAGCATTGCCACCTTTACAGTATTACCTTCTTCATCTATTTTATTCTGGATAGGGCATCTGCTACGATATTTTCCTTTCCGGGGGTATGCCTGATTACCAGATTATATTCTTGTAGCTTGAGTGCCCATCTTATTAAACTTGGAGATAAGTTTTTCCCTGAATACAATCTAGTTACCGCCGCATGATCAGAGTACACTGTTATTGGCGCCTTTCCAAAATAGACTCGGAACTTTTGCACTGCTAACAGAACTGCAAGTGCCTCTCTCTCGGTCGCGGAATAGTTTCTTTGTATTTGATTTAAAGTTCGGCTAAAAATGCCACGTGCTGCTGATTTTGTGAACGTACCGCTCCTACCACGTAATCCGAAGCATCCGCTGAAATTTCTAAATTCTTATCCTTTTCAGGAAATTTCAACACAGGGGCTTGCGTTACTGCTTGCTTTAATTTTTCGAACGCACTATTGGCTTCGGCCGTCCACGAGAATCTTGCCTTTTTCCTTTTTAATTTTAACAATGGTTCAGCAATAGCTGCAAAATCTTTTATAAAGGACCTATAATATGAACAAAGTCCTAGAAAAGAAGAGAGCTTCTTCGCCGTGTTTGGAGTCGGATACTTTTGTACAGCAATTATTTTTGATTCGTCTGTCTCGATTCCTTTCTGAGATATTTTGTAACCTAAATATTTTAATTCAGGGGCTGCAAATTTGCACTTTTCGACATTAACTTTTAGACCGGCCTCATTTAATAAAGAAAACACCTGTCTTAAATCCTGTACATGTTCGTCGAGATTATCACTAGTAATAATGATATCGTCTAAATAGATAAATGTGGATTTTCCAAGAACAGGCCTTAACACAATGTCCATACATCGCTGAAATGTTGCCGGTGCCCCTGAAAGGCCAAACGGCATACGCAGGAATGCATAAGTGCCAGACTTGGTTATAAAAGCAGTCTTAGGCACGTCCTCAGGTCTAACCCCTATTTGAAAATAACCAGTCGTTAAGTCTAAAGTCGTCATATATTTGGTCGACGTTATGTTCCTTAGAATTTCTTCAATAATAGGTAACGGATATACCGGATATTTAGTTATGGAGTTTAATTTACGGTAGTCAATCGCGAATCGCCACCTTTTTGGATATGTCAATGGATAGTCATTATTTTTCTTACATAAAACCACCGGGCTAGCATAACTACTTGAGATGGGCGTTATGATCTTTTTACGTAGCATATCGCTGATGTGCCATTCTATAATTTTTTCCTTCTTCTTATCATACCGGTATGCTTTGTTGCGAACTGGCATTGAATCTCCGGTGTCAATACTATGGTTAGTAACTTGAGTAAATCCTGGAATATCACTAAATAACGAAGCAAATTCACTTACCACTTATCGGATTCTTCGTTGCTCTTCATGAGGCAGGTGGTCAAGGTTTAACATCGGCGGTTCAGCCTTTTCTTCTCGAACTGGTTTCATCGTCAGCTTAAGGGACGCTTCATTAAAATCCAGCGTTGCTTGTGCCTCTGAAAGAAAATCTATTCCTAAGATAATATGTGCTTGTAGATTCTTTACTATGAAAAACATAACCTTTACTTGTTCGTCCTTGATACGGACGTATAGCGGTAATTTATCTATGCACTTACATCTTTCTCCTTGCGCAGCTAACACTGTCGTATTATCCGAATTATATATTCGATATTTACGAAAATAGTTCCTAAAAAAATCTTCTGCCACACAGGAACACTGCGCGCCTGTATCCAGGAGTGCGGTGGCTGTGATATTATTCACCAACACTTCAATCTTCGGAAGAGTCAAATTTTTCACCATTACTGTACTTAACTTGAAGGAAGAGGGGTTTTCTTGGCCTTCGGATTTCCGCACCCTCCCGTCAGCAGAAATCCGTTTTAGTTT
Source organism: Stegodyphus dumicola (assembly GCF_044657685.1). NCBI lineage: Eukaryota > Metazoa > Arthropoda > Arachnida > Araneae > Eresidae > Stegodyphus > Stegodyphus dumicola. The sequence continues at coordinate 184,557,548 of NC_140768.1, forward strand.
AAATCCTTTTTTCTTTCCATGTTTTCCTTCTTTTTCCACTGGCCTTCAGACTTTTTTCCTGGATTGCTATTGAACTGTCGATGTTCGCCGGCTGTTTTTGGATGCTCGGGTTTCCTTGCCCACTGATTCGCTTTGCTTCCGTAGCCGTGTGCTTGACTTTGCTGTGGTCTTGGCGCACCAAATTGGTTTCGTTGTTGATATTGGCGTCTTCTGTCAATGTCCGCCGTTCTTCTACTTTCAAACTGGATTGCTAGCTCAAATAACTTTTCCAGTGTAGTTGGATTTCTTAATTCAATAAAGTCTTGTACTTGGGGAAGTAACCTCGGCAAATTCACTTGAATTATCTCAGGATCCGGACGGTTTCCATACAAGAGTTTGAAAACGTGAATTTTTCTTAAAATAAAGCTTGAGAGATTTTCGATTCTTTGCTGATATATGCTGAAAAGTTCCGTTTCTAATTTCGCACGATCCCTTAGGACAGGGAAGGCTTTTACTAGGGCAGTCTTGAAATTTTCGTAAGTATAGATGGGACTTCCTGCTTGACCCAAAAGACTTCTGCCTATACATTTGAACCAGTTAAGCGCTTGGCCCCTCAAAGCGCTGGTATCTAAGGTAACTTTTTGAAACTCGTGCACGGGGTAGAGCATGAAGTGGTCATCCAATTTTTCCAAAAAACTGGTTACCGGTGAGTTTCCATTAAATGTTGCTTCTGGTTTCATCGAAGCGCGCATGGTCTGGACGATGTAACGAAATCCTTCCAGGGCGGCAGCTGGCATTTCTGAATTCTGAGCCGCTTCTGCAGGCAGCACAGGTTCTTCTTGAAACTCGGCCATGGTTATTCTTCTTCGTTGGGCGCCACTATCAGGTTCAATGTTCCGTCTTACTTTCTTTGGGAACATGCACAGACCTGACTCGGAACAGGGAGCTTACTAAAGCTATGTTCAATAACTGTGGGAAGTAGACAAGATACACAGGAAGTGTATACAAAACCCTTTATTTTTCACTCTTTACAATAATTTCCGTACTTCGGAATACAGAGACCAACTACTTGTGGTCTGAACGTAAGAATATAAAAATATTTAACTAAACTTTGGAATAATAAACAAGGAAGATTGGCCGTATATTAACAGGAAGCCGTATGTAGTACAGAGAACTGTTAACACTACAATACGTTTAAAATTATCACGAGGATTAAACCTCTGGCCTGGAAGGCAAACAGCAACTGAGTAAAACTTCTGAAGTAAGCGGCCTGCTTCGACTAATTCCTTCCTCTCTCTCGCTTGGCAAAAAGCCACAATTTAAGTACTTGTCGTTCGCCAGACAAATTTTGCATAAATAAGTTAACGCTTTTAATTCTGGCCGGAAGTAGAAAATAAGAAGTGATAGTAAAGATTTAAAATAAAATAAACGTTAGTAAAACTTAAGATCCTTACACACTGAGCTTTAACAGTGAATGGGTGCTGAATATCCAATTTGTTGTTTAACATATATTTATTTAATTGTAAATTTTCTTTTATGTAGGGTCGCCCGGGACCGCCAGGTTTACCAGGACGAAGAGGACCACCAGGATATGATGGATCACCAGGCTATAATGGAGAGAAGGCACTAAATTTCTGCTTTTAATTTCTTATTGCTTCTACCTTCTTAAATCATTGGATATTTATATATAATATTGGGTTGCTGAAAGAGTTCTAGCGATCTTAGGACCATGCTATAAATTCATTGAAAACTAAAATCCGGTTTTTGCGATAACTGAGTACTTCTTATATCGATGATTTTCGGCTAACATCCGATGAGGTATATAGTTACGTCCTTATGGATATGAGCAAGTTAAAAACAAAAATATGTCGTATATCCATCATTCATCTTAATTTTTTTTACAGAGGCTTGTCTTTCTTTCTTTCCACCGACAGCGAGGCAGCCGATCCACTGGGGCTGTTAGCATATCGGCCAAATAGCCTCGCTGACGGAATTAACTTGGTGCACATAACACACTTTGGTACATATTGTGCTCAAGACGATTGCTAGGAGCGATTTAAACAAATGCTGGGCGCGACAATAGTGCAGTGATAGAAGCAGGGTGCACAGAGGCTGGTCTGTCAAGGAAGCAACTCAACGACTGAGAAATATAGGCAGCCTATTAGTGCAAAGTTGCTATACAGAAGATAAGGCAAAATTTCCGCGCCAGTTCTATCAGCTTCTGAAATGAAGCACAAGCCATAAAATAGCTTACCTTGGACAGCACTTTGCTACGGTCGCATCTTCACGAATTTCTTGACAAAACTATTTGCTAACATCAACATTTGGCGAAAATGCCGATGACTAGCAGGAGCAACTTTTAAAGCATTATGCGACGTGAATTCCTATGTTTAAGAGGATTACGGTTATGCTTAAGAGGATTCTTGTTTTGACTGATGCTGGGGGCGTTCATCTTCTCAGTACGTTCATGACACCACAGTATATCTTGACAGCATTTAACTCAGATTTGAAGTCATATATAGCAGACAATAATTATCCAAAGGATATTACAATGGGTGTTTAAAGTATGAGTTTAATCTATAATGTTTTTTTTTTCCGTATCCAATTATATCATATCGCTACAGCAGAAATATTGAGCAAAGTTCCAGGAAAAAAATCTTTTTGCCAAGAATTTCACCAGCAACCCAATATTTGCTTTTTCTCTTCGAAATTTTTAATTATTTATTTTTCCTTTAGGGTGATCCAGGAGATGGCGGAATCAACTCTTTAGGCATTAGAGGGGACCCAGGGGAGCCTGGAAGACCTGGATATTCGGTAAATTTTATAACAAAATTATATTTTTCTATCTGAAGATGCGGTTTTACAGTGAAGATGGCAATCTATTGATGAAAATTATATGATTTTTAATTTCAGGGTCTTCCTGGTTACCCAGGAGTTCCAGGAGAAAAAGGAATGCAAGGGGATCCTGGACCAAGGGTAAGTTATTAAATTTTTAATATTTGTTTTAAATTGTACCAGCACAGTTAAATTTATTAAACTTATTACAGTTCAAAACTGTAATCGTAAATGAAACCTTGAAATTAATTATTAAAAAAATTAATTATCCAATTAAATCTAAAATAAAAAATTTAAAAAAATTGAATTAAAAAATATTAATTAATTATAAAAAAGTTATTAAAAAATTAAAAATTTAATTATTACCGTTCAAAACTGTAATCGCAAATGAAACCTTAAAATATAAATCAGAATTACTACAGCAAATTTATTGCAGAAAAAGAAGGATAATTTACGGAGCTATCGCAATATCAATCACAAAATGTTCTGGCCTAGTAAATATATATATATATGTATATATTAAACATTTTACGAAAAAATTCAGTGCCGTCAAGGATTTGTTCTGGCATATCGGGGGGCGGGGTAATAAAAAAGCTCACATATAATTAGTAAATGTAATAAAAATATTATACATTTTTAATCAGTCAAAGTCTGGTAATGTAATCAGCGTTGTTATTTTAAATCAAGGGTTTCATTGCAATGAACAGTGACTGCTAACAAACCTATGTGATTAATGTCTAATAATAAATGATTAAATCTATATGCATTGTAAAATTAATTGGCACATTTGTAAATTTAGCAAAATTCTTATTTTGTATAGAAATTATTTGTATCTTATTTAAAAGCAATGGAAGAATATTACAGTGAGAAACATCATCTTCTTTTCTTTCAACATGCCTCGTGTAACGAAACTATGAATTGAAGAATACTTTGTGCTCTTTCCAAATAGAAATATTCCTATTTCATAATTAAAAATCTTTGATATTAAAATTTCTAACTGCAAAATGAACAACGTCGTTAGTCGGAATGGAGAAAAACTATTACTCGCTACTTCTACATGGAAAGATGACTCCAAACAAATACCTGAAAAAGGTACGTAATGTTTGTACTTAATTTAAATCATTGGTAACAATAGAAAATTCGCCGACTCTGAAATCAATTATAAATAAACTAATAAAACGAGATTTACAATTTAAAAACGCTAAAAATTATAATGTTCACCTCCTTTGGCGAAAGCATGTGGTTCAATGCAGTACAATTTATAGATCCCTGTAATGAAAACTATTAAGCCGAAAATAAATAGAAATACATTAGGGCCTTTGATGAATCATGAATTTACTTAAATGACTGCCCCAGAAAAATATCTATTTATTATTATCGAAAACGAAAATGTACAAATTTGGTTCCGCCGACGCAAAGAAAGTTTTAGTAAAAGGATTACGATTGTCGCAGGATTCTTATACAATGGGAAATTCAAAATAAGAAAAGTAGAAGAAACTGTTAAAATCAACGTACTGTCGAGAGAAAGTTTTACGTCCGATATTTATAAAAGAAATTCAACTTCTTTATCTCAGTGACTTTTAAAGAATGAAATTTCATCAAGGCAAAGCAACAAGTCTTACTTCGAAATGTACGATTGCATTTCTTGACAGTGTGAAGACTGATCCAGGTATTGTATCTATACCTTTTCACCGTTCTGCTGCAAAGTCCCTTGATGTTTCAATTATGGACACAACTAGCCTTTGGTCTCTTAAAAAGAGCCCTTTCTAAGTGCAAACCTAGCACTATTAACCGACTCTAGAAACGAGTGGAAGATAAATGGAAATCAGTACCCCTGGGAAATTTTACGAAAAGCCCTTCTATGTTGGAAATCATGATGCATACTTACAGTCCAGAGGAAAGGTTATCATATGGAACATTTAAAAACAAACTTTTTTTATTTTAAACAAAATTTGAAATCGTACTAAAAATGTGTAAACACCCTCTATATTCGTAGAATAAATACGAAATCGTAATATATAGCTGGAAAGGATTTACATAATATCTTTTATAATACTTTGGGTAGTAATACTTTCAAAAAATGTTCTTCGTTTAGAATTTTACTAAAGTTTAAAAAAAAAAGCGTCTGTTAGATGCAAAGTAGTAATAGAGCTAAGTAACTCTCCAGTGATAAAGTCGTTAAGACCACTAAATCCAATTCGACCTGTATTCGAACGCCGGCTAATGAGCTGGTTGCATGGTTGGTTTTCATGGTTTTGTGGTGAATGTGAATAAGAGTCAGTTTTCCTTTGGAAGTTTTCCACTTAGGCAGGCAGCCCTGGTACGCTTATGACATATTCAAATATGTTATATATAGCTAAATAGAATGTAACTTTAAATTCATTTATATTAAAAAATTAGTATCATACTGCGCCTTTTTAATCTGATGCTCACATTTATATATGAATGTAAACAATTGAAGAATCTCTGTGTAATAATTATTGATATACGGATATGTTATAGCTATGCGAATCTGTGACTCAATTGGGCCGTCAATAAAAATTTTGCGTAAAATGTCATGACTCTAAAGTTCGATGAGGTGAATGCTCCAAAGTATAGGAGTTGAAAAAAGAGTGGAGATCTTTGTCCCGATGCCGTGACGACTGTGAGAGGTATTTCCAGGGGGAAGGCTTCAGATATGCAATCATGAAACAAATGAAAGAGACGGGATGACAGAAGTGCAAAACATCACATTAGTAATAGGCGGAGTCAAGATAATAATTAGCACAAATAAGCAGAAATTGATCGCTGATTGCAGTTTCGTTGCAATCTTTGCAGTTATGGTGGTAAATACAGGAGATGTTGTAATATTTGTTCTAAAGATGAAAGGCGGGACTCGCAATGCGATTGTTCATGCCTCGGGTTGGCGTAGGTTTTATGTTTTTTCGCGTGGCCATTTTCCTAAGAAAGTCCATCGTGGAGGCATTCCTTGAAATCAATGCTTCCAAAATATTTAATTGTTTTACTAGTTATCTCACATTAGTTGTTATGGAATAAAGTTACATTAATGTCTAATGATAGCTGGTAGGGACTTCAAAATAGATAAATTTAAAATTATTTTTATAGGGTTTCACTGGATTTTCGGGAGATTTGGGTCCAAGAGGTCCTCAGGGAGAAGGAGTTCGAGGTCAGAAAGGTCAAAAAGTAAGTATGTTTAAACCCATTGGAAAATCTTTTTCAGTATTTTAAAATTATGTGCGTAATAATGTCTTTTTCGGAACTTATATTTCTTTCTTGTTTGCATTTTGTTCATAGTATTTTGTTTCTCGAACTTCTATTTAAAATTTGTATTTTGTTCATAATACTTTATTTCTTTGTTTGCATGAAGCTTCATATACAGGGTGTCTAGAATCAAAGAATTCTATTTCAAAGCTGCCTATAAAGGAAACCACTCATCAGGAAAATTGTTAAATTTTATGGCCGACTCAATCAAGGAATAGGAATGTCTTTCAGAAAAGATAAGTTATAAATAACTTTACCAGAGCGTGTTTTACTTTGAAAACCTATAGTAAAAAGGCAAATCTTTGTCGACATCACGCAGCAGCTGTTATAAAAACTTGAAACATTCGCGGAGGTTTTATTTTTAATGTCCTTGAAGCTCATAATGATGAGTTAACAAGATCGCGCTTTGTGAGTTAAATTGTCTTACCAAGACACTTATTCCGCAGTAAATGCTTTACGGAAATTTCAGACTTTGAAGAGTATTCGAAGAGATTCAATGACTGTTATAAACCTCCGGAAAATGATAACGAAATTTGAAGAAACAAGATCGTTTTCTGTGTAAGAGGGAAAAAACCCGTTTCTCCAGAAGCAATACAGAAGGTTGCGCTTCAGGCAGTATCTTTAAGTCAGCACTAGTGTGCGGTGTGTAGAAAAGGCGCTGGATAGGCCATTCTCAACTGTCCTATAAGATCTTAGGGAATATCCTCATATTATCCTTACAAACTTTCACTAGTGCAACGGCTGCTTTAACATGATTTTGACGCTCGACTCCGGTTCTCACTTTAGTTTCTTTCTGCATTGAGGTTGATTCAAGATGGCCTTGGAATATCCTCTGGATAGAGGAAGCGGATTTTTATTTGGGCGGTGCAGTGAATAATAACTCCTGAATTTGGGAACCAGAAATTCAGCGCCCTGTCTTAGAGATACTGTTGCATTCACCAAAAGTGACTTATCACCAAAATGGATTTTTCTCTGCGTCATTTTTTTCTCAGCCCGTAGTTCTTCAAGGAGTTACGTTCTACAAGTCTAGTGACATGCTCGATCACCGGACAGTGGTATACATCGCTGACAGAGAAAGAAATTTGTTTCGTCTCTGTAAGCACGTCAGTGCCTTGCACGCGCAATTTTTATGCAAGATGGAGCTTCTTCACACATTACACGGTGTGTTACGAATGCCGAATGCTCCTAAATGTCATTTTACATTTAAGATGTCATCATCCGAAACGTTCATAATGTGGGGCCTCCTCGATCCTCAGACTTCAATCCATGCGATTTTGGGTTTTAGGAGCATTTGAAACATCTGGTAAGCCGTGACAGTCCAAGAAATTTACCTAATCTGAAAGTCAGCATTTCACGCCACGTGCTCAGCATTTCACGCCACGTGCTCAGCATTTCCCAGCACATACATCGGTCGACTGTGGAACATACCATCTTGTAATTTCAGATGGTAGCTGAAAAGGATGGCCATCATATGTAACATATTTTGTTATAATAAAAAATTTGTAAAGTTTTAAAAACTATTATAAATCTGTAGCTAGATATGTAATTTATTAATACCCTGTGGACCCCTATGGGGTCACTATTCGTAACTAATTTGTTTTTTTCCTGAAAGATACCCCATCGCTTCATTAAGTCCGCCATACAGTTTCACAATTTTCTGATGACTGTTTCGTAGCAGGCAACTTTCAAACAGGGTTCTTTAATTCTTGACACCCCATATATATATTTATTTGTTTATATACAGTGTTCACTGAAAGTTTTATGAGATCTTTAATTTAGCAGCCATTGGCTATAGAATTCATGATGCATGAGAATATGAATAATGTTTCGAAATTGCTCGTGGGAAAATTGTTTTGGCGTATCTTATGGAACGAACTGTTAAATTAAAGAAGTTACACCCTAGAAGAATATCGCTGAATGATATTAAAGAGGAAAAAATCAACCTTCCATTATTCTAATTTATTTTTAAACGACCTTTCAAGGAAAATTGAAAATAACATCTAAAATGGCAGATTTTTATATCAAAGCTGCGTCAATTTTTGTCTTTCGGAAGTTAATCTGCTTGTGTTTTATTTTGTGAAGCAGGTACCCTAACATTACTTATTCTAGGGCACTAAACACGGTTGTTATAAAATTACACTAAACTTCTAAACTCTTTCTAAGATATCTCTAAGATTCCAGATAATTTTGATCTCTTGTGGAAATGGTTATTTCAGAGATCACGTTCTTAATACTTGTCACTTTTTGAGATGATCTTCATAGAGAGATACTCGCAGCGAGAAGTTTCATTGTACATTTATTTCATCCATTATCTTGTAATGTTGCGCGGCCCCAACCTGCACGCAACAATAGTGGTGACTGCTATGAACTGGAAAGTACACAAAGTCTTGAGAAGAGTTTAAATCCCTTTTTATTCAACTTTAGAAATTACAGATGCGTTCTCTTGACGCTCACAAACTACGCCGACCCGGCGGTAAAATAAAAATAAGAAACTAAAAATGAATAATAACAAGTTACTACCTACGAGGCTCTCTAAACGTAACTAACCTAACCGCGTTCTAAGATACCGCTGATATTTCAGCTAACTTCTGAATATTAAGTTGAAAGATTCAACTATCTGCCGAGGCAAGCACACAGGCCGAAACGCGTGGTTCTTCAAATTCTACCTAGCCACCTCCACGCTCGTGAAGCAAGAAAGCACGCTTTCGAACTCGTTTCCCTTCTATTTAACTCAAATTACTTCCGCTGACAATTTGAATACTTTGCGCGTTCTACGAAAATTTACATAATCTGGCATTGGCAATTACAGGGGAAAGTAAGGCTTGACAGAAAGATAGTTTAAACTTAAAATAAATGTTAGTTAAAATAAATATAAACCCTACAATCTCACTGATTTAATTTCTTCCTCAAATTCAGGGTCCATGTTCTTAACTTAAAGAAGCTTAAAGAATTTATTGGTTTGTTATTAATCACAGCAGAACTAAATTTTATTTATACTGATTTTTTAACAACATTCAGAAAAGTTTGAGGTTTGTCTCATTTTCTGAAGAATTTAAGGTTTAACAAATATTATTTCGATTAAAACAGGAAGTTGAATACTAATCATGCTGTAAAATAAAATAGTGAAATTAGTATTCTTGCATCCGGTCAATACACTTGTAAGATTTAAATTATAACAAAAACCTCCGAAAATCGCTTATTCATATTAATATTAATTTAAAGCATTTTATGTATTATCTTACAGTCTGTTATTACTGTCATACTTTTTACCTGGTTTAATTTACTTACCGTAATAACATTATTCTTATTATACGTCAGATGCAAAAGTATTAATGTATATATTCTAAGATTGTTTCAACACATTGAGTTATGTTTGTGAATTTAAATAACATAATGTTTTCAACTAAATAATACCTGCATTTTGTTATTTATAGTTATTAAAATAATGATAATAATTTTACTGTTATCAAGATGATAATAAGAATAAGTGTCACAGTTAAATATTCATAGTCACACTTGAGAATGCTCATATTTCTTTTGTAAATAGTTAGTATTTCTTTTAACATTTATGATTTTAGGGTGAACCGGGCCCTATTGGTGATGTCGGGAGACCTGGTAGGGAGCCCGAGTCAAGAAGGCCAGATGAAGAAACCATTGAACCAATTCCAGGACCTCCCGGCCGACCCGGAGAGAAGGTATGACACTCTGGCTGTCTTCTAGATGAGTTCTTTGCTTAGTAGTTTTCCGTGTTTCTTCCATTATAAGATGCATATTTTCCCCATCAGAAGCCATTAAAAATGGGCTGCATTTTAGAATTGAATGTCGTCTTAATAGTGTATCAGATAAATAATTAACTTTGATCGACGATTTTTATTTTCTGACACTTTTTAAAATTTTATTAGGGCGAAAAAGGAGCTGAAGGCCCGAGAGGGTTTGATGGAAGACCAGGCAGTGAGGTAAGATAAATTCCTTATTATTTTATTTTTGCGTGCATAGTACACTGAAAAGGTAACAGAATTTGATTATATGGATAGTTCATGATAATTGTGATTATTTATTAAAATAACATACGTAAATTATCACTGTGAAAGGTACTAAACAAACAGAGCTATTCGCAGAGAAATGTTAAATCTCTGAAAACATAGTGCAGTTGCTCAGAGAGGTTGTTTGTATAAGATAACTACAGACTTTATTTTTTTAAATACTGATCTCAGACATGTACTTACAAAGTTAGTTTCAATCTCACAATAAGGAAACTTCATAAAAGGAGTCTCAAATTCCTGCGGTAAATTTATTCCCATAGTGTGCTAAACAAAGCTCCCAATAATCGGAGCGCCTTACAAAACAGCAGAAATTGACAAAAGCCTTTTACGGAGCTCAAACCAGGAGCTGGTCGAATACTTATTGTTTGTTAAATAAAGAGGCGTCGATTCCTCCTGAATTCCATGCCGTGTTTGAACAGAGTATAATGGATAATTGGAACAGAAAATTCGAGATGTGTAAATAAAGTAATGACACTCTAAGCGTATCGTTCGTAACTATAATTCCATAGTGTAGGCAACACTGTGGACTTCCAGTTCGATGGGAACGGTGAGACAACATCCGATGCACAGCAGTATGAGTATTAAAGCGTAGAGTCACGTAGTTATCAAGATTTATTTTTCGTAAACTGATTTTTTCTAGTGCGTTCTGAAATTGAGTGATGCCAATTTTGATCAGCGTTGGGCTCTCAAATTTTGCATAAGAACTTTTGCTGAAACATGAGCATTGCCAATAGAGACAATGTTTTGCCAAGGGTTCAGGTGGTAAGGTGTTTTTAGGAGGAAGGGAATGAATTGAAGACAAACTTCAGAGGGAAAGGCCTCCAGCAATTAAAGAACATTTTGCCAGAATCTGAATAAACGCTTGGCAATCAGAAAGATCGGAGAAGATTTGAATCACGCCACCATTAGCAGACTTTAATGAATGAATTGCGGATGAGGAAAATCTATGCGAAAGTTGAATTCCGAATGACCTTTCGGAGGAACAAAAGAACAATAGGAGGGACAAGTGCCTTGATTTTTTGGAGCGGACTGAAACTGATCCTCATTCTCTGGAACATGTCATTACTGGTGCTGAGTCTTGGATGTTTGAGTACGACCCAGAAACGAAGTTTCAGAACCAGGAATGGCACACTTCAAATTCGCAAAGACCAAAATAAACAAGAATGAGCAAATCAAAGATCAAAAGCATGCTGAATTGCTAGTCATCTAAAACAGTTGTGCCTCTAGGCCAAACGGTTCTTGAAAGACTCCGAAAGAGTGTCATGAGTGTGAGGCGGAGAATCAAGTCCAACTGAGTGCTGCACCCGACAATGCGACATGTCATACTGCAATTTCAGTTAGTGATCTTTTGGCACGCAAAAATATCCTTGTGGCTACACTGTCCACTTTTCATATTGTGACTTGAGTCCATGCGACGTTTTCTGTTTCTAATATTAGAAACCTACCTCAAAGGACGGCATTTTGGGACAATAAAACATACTAAAACGACCGTAAACGAGCAACTGAGGCAATTCTAATATATGAGTTCCAGCACCGCTATGAAAAGACGTCTCCAACTCTGTGGGGCTTCTCCAAGTAATTACGTTGAAATAGCGTGAGAATTTAATTTAATCTAAATAAAACATTATCTCTACATATAATAAAAGAAGAGTCTGTGTGTGTGTTTGTGTGTGCCTTTCGTTCGCGCTGCGCGTAAGCTAATAGACCCACGGCTACGAAATTTGGTACATTTAGAATTTTTTTTTATTTTAGGTTTTGTGACGAAATCGCGTCATTTTGAGACATAATGGGCTATATGAAAGCGAGATTTTACTCTACACACTCCATTTTCACATCGTCGTGAAACGTAGGTACTTAGCTATTTTACGAACTTAAATTAATTTCGTGTTTCACTAAATCGATTAAATGCGAATTTATTTAACAAAGGGAACTTAACACCTTTTCAACGGGATTTTTTCTAAAAAAGTTTATTTTAAAAAATGTATAGCTTATTTTTCTTTGATTTTTGGACACGTTAAACTTTCATCCTTGAGACTGCTTTTACAAAAAGAATTTTGGAAAAATGATAATATTTTGTATTTTTAAAAGATTTTTTTAAAATGAAGCTTCTGAGTACACTTCTCACATCTTTAAAAATGTGATTTTGGCAACAATTTTCTTGTCTTATTGTTGTTGATAGATTTTTGATGAAATCGCATCATTTTGAATAGTTTCATTCTTTTAGAAATCTGGATTTGGCAACAATTTTTCATCGTATTTCTTATGTCACTGTTTTTAAGAGCTTGACATAGTTTATTGTCATTTATATATATATATAATACATTTTTATTGATTTTGTTTTGATAAAGTTGTTCTGCAGAGTAAAATTCTGCGCGGAATTTTATGTTTTTTGAGTTGCTTTCATGTTATTTTTTGCTTATTTCACTGTTTGTAAGATATTGAAAAGCTTTGCATGATTTTTTTTCTTCAACGGAAAGTTGGTTAATTTTTTTATTAGGATAATTAATATTTGTATTAAGGGATATAGCTTATTTCTTTGTAATTTTTTTCTCTTGAAAATATAAGATAAAATATTATTAATTATACTTTGCTTTTCTGATTTTTTTTTTTTTTTTTTTTTTGTATTCTTTTATGTTATTTATCGCTCATTTCACTGTTTTTAAGATATTGAAAAGTTTTGAGTGATTTTTTTAGGAAAGAAGATTCTTGACCTCCTTTATACTATTTGAGTTCTTAAGATTTTACAAAGGGAAGTTGATTAATATATTATTAGGATAATTAATATTTGTATTAAGGGATATTGCTTATTTCATTGCAATTTTGATATACGTAATAACGTTTTTTATGAAGTTGTTCTGCAGAGTAAAATTCTACGCAGTTTTTAAATTAAACGTTTGGTGTTCCCTTCAACCATTTTTTCGGTACATTTAAAAGCCAGACGAAGGCTGGCAGCGAAGTTGCTAGTAAAACATAAGCCTCATTACTTTGTTTATACACCTTTTGATTCAATGTATGTGTGATCATGTCTCTATTAGTCGGAAATTGATTTAGCTGTCGTTGATCATCTTTACTCATCTGCTCAGATTCAATTTTTGTTAAAAGTTTAAAAGCTAATATTCATACAATTTTTTAAAATGGCAAAGATAAAATAAGAATTTGAACTAAAATTATGCATTACAATTACGAGTGTTTCTTGTCCAAATATCTAAAATTTAGAATTAAGGTATTGGAACGGAAAATCAATTAAATTTTCTTCTGGGCACCGTGTTGCCGATCCTTGCTCTGCCGAGTCGAAAAATGTTCCATATCTCTATTAACAACAGACGTGTATTGCGAATACAAGCATTAAAAAGACTTAAGTCCCTTATTAAAGACTTCCAAGAAGGCATTCCTATCCATAGAAGATAGCTCTTGCGCCTGCCTTTGCCGTAATTTAAATAATCCAGTCCTAAGTGCATAAGAAATATATGTAATTAATATTTACTGCAAATTCAATAACGAGTTCTATTTATCCATTTGGTAAACATTTATCGCTAGGACGAGCAACATTTTTTTGCTTAAATATCTTTCATTTTCAATGCAGAATAATGAATTGAATATGATCACAGCCATCAGTTTCCCAATTTCTTAGCTATTTTTATGCATTATCTTTTTTAAGACGTCAATTGGGTAACAAGTTATTTAATTTAGATTATCATATCCCTATTTCTAAGGCCTCAGATATCTCGGTTACTTATCCAACTGAATTTTTTGCGTCATGATTCAAGGACGAATTCCGTTTACTACATAACTCCAAGTCTATACTTTTTATCTCATTATTATTAGCCTTTAAAATAAAATGATTAAATTTTTTAAAACTGTTCAAGACTCAGATTTCGATATTTTTCTATTTTCGTGAACTGAAATAAAACCTTGTTATTTAAAAAACATTTTTAGACATATTTTATTTTATACTCTTTCATCTGTAATAGGAGTGAATCTTTATAGCTCATGCGCAATTTTTTTCATATTTTAATTATTTATTTTAAATTTACCGCTGCATCATATGTACTAGTATCGGTTTGCTATATTTCAGTGTCTCTGTAAGTAGTATATATATATTTATGATCACTGGGGAGACCCTGCACTGATTTATTTCCTATTTCTATTTGATTTTCACGTTTATTTTGTACCCAGGAAGCGTGCAATCTCTAATGACTTTCGTTCATGTATTGGTTCATGAGACAATGGTCTCCCCCTTTTGCCTACGTCCCTCCTGCTTCCTCCCTTGGAGAATTACATTTCACTCTATCTCACATCAAGTGCCCAGGCGGCATCATTCCAGCTTAGCTTAAACTTTGGCCTTTCAAACGTATTCATTTGACAATTGGACTATCTTCTTCGCAGAATTTGTTTGCTCCTCCTTTACCTGTCCGCCGGCGAAATCGATAGAGTTTCAATTAAATCTAATTGAAGCTCTATTGATTTCGAGGGTGGACAGGTACAGGCCCATGGTTTACCAGCAAATACGTGGTTTAATCTTTGCCTAAATTTATATCTTTCTCCTTGTTCAATAGCGTGAAGATAAAAACTTCTGGGCTAATTATTCTGACCATTAAACAGCGATTTATGAGAAAACTTCAGCAGTAATTTAAAAAGTATCCATATCGAATTTTGAAAGTTTTCATGTAAAATATTATATTGGCATCGCAAATACATTTCTGAGTAACATTTCAGGAATATCGGCCCGATTGAAGGAAATAAAAATTGAGTTTTAAAATTTAATCGAATTAAATAGAGTAACCAAGTTTAAAAAACCGGATAAAAAAACAGCCCAAACAATTTAGTTCATTTTTACATCATTCCAACTTTAACGATTAAATTTAAGACACGAATAAGAAGGCACAGTATATAAGTATGATAATCGAATCACCAAAATATTTTGATAAGGCTTCCGTTAACTTATTAACGTGTGTATAAGAAAATTATTAAAGTGAACCCTTTAGTTTTTGATGATATTAATCTAGAGCTAATATTTATTTATTTATTTATATTTCTTAGGGTCAAAAAGGTCAGAAAGGTCCTGATGGTGATAAAGGTGAAAGAGGAAATACGGGACCAAGGGTATGTTCTACGTTAATGCAGAATTCGCAATATAATGCCATTATATAACTTGTGTCGCAATTATAATATTTATAAGCAATTAGCACTTTTGCTAAATAAATTTATTACTATGTTTTAATATACGTGTACGAAAGATACGAATTTATCTTTTAATGGACAATTTAACTACAAATTTAAAAAAAACGAAGAAATTTTTATAGGAGATATATTCTGTAACAGTGATACGTGTTGAGTTGTATTTACTAGTATTATTAGTTAAAACTGCAAATTTCTGAGCGCCATTTTTGGTAACTTTAATTTGTAAAGACTGTGTCAATTGCAATTTGTATTCTAATTATTTATTGCATTTTAAGAATGTTTCATCATTAGGAAATAATAAAAATTTATTATTAATTTATTCTTTATTGTTAATAATAAATCAGTCTAACTTATATTAGTTATATAAAACGTATGAAGACATGCTATAGTAATAGATTTTAAATATTTTAGAGAAACTTTGTGCAAAAATGCGACGCTTTACAAAATAATTCATTCGTAATAATGAGTAATTCATAACGCGTAGTTCATAAAATTAAGTATAGTTTATTAATTCGACTTATGAGATAGCATTTTCTTGACAACGCTACATTACTAGATGATTGGTTTATATTTATCGAAAAAAATTAGAAAATTTCAATTTTTTTCGAAAACATTGTTATTAAAGATTGAGTTTGTATTTACAAGGTTTCGTAAAGTGAGCTATGCAGAAACGTAATATGTTTAAGGTAAAAATTCTATTCTTCTTAGAGAAAATAAATTTCTTTCTGATATATAAGAAAAAATTTCATAATCAAAACACATTTTAAACAAAAACTATTTTCTAAGCTTCAGATGTCGTCATTAATTTTTTATAATTTTCTTTAATCACATATATGAGAATATGCCCTAGCATTTTTCGTGGGAAAAAACTATTCTTAAGAATAATTTGTACTATAGTAGATCTAAGTTCACTACATATGAGATATTTTGCATTTTCCCGAAGCGTTTACGAAATTTAATGCGTTTTATCATCATGTTGAATTTATAGAAACGTTTCAAAATGACTTCATTTGTTTATAATTTACATATTCTCTCTGTGCTACCACTTCAGACATCGTAACAGACATTTAGAAACGTCATAACAGGATCATGATAACGATTAATTTGACGTAATGGTTTATTTTTGACCATCGTTTTTGATAAATGCATTAGAGCCTTATCTATGACTGCTCAGCTAAGATATCAATTTGAGAATAAATGTGATCGATCCTTTCTTCTAAGTATTGAAAAAAATATCTTATTTTGTTTCGGCTTAAAGCAAAACTTGTAAGATACGTGATAGACACTGGTCTTGTCGTCTAACTTTAATTTGTAAAGACTGCGTCAATTGCAATTTGTATACTTATTGCATTCTTAAAATGTTTCATCATTAAGAAATAAAGAAAATTTTATTATTAATTTATTCTTTATTATTAAGAATAAATTAGTCTAACCTATCTTAGTTATAATGCAAGTATATATTAGCTATATACAAGACATATATCACTAATATATATATATATATATATATATATATAATAAAAAATATATAGAGACTTGTATATAAGTAATATATATATATATATATTAGTTATATACAAGACCAGTGCTTGTCTGGTAAGTCAAGCACTGATCTTGTATGGGCTCTGTGGGGACTACTTATCTGAAGGCCTAACCAGTGTCCTGGATGCTAACGATTAATATTTGTGATGCTGGACATAATAAGGCTTACTCTTTTTCAAATAAATAATAGCCATTTCTTGCTCAAAATTTCTCATTCCTTGTGTTTGGTACTGAACTGTGACAGATATTCTTCATTTATAGGGTAAAAGGGGTAGGACAGGATATCCAGGTTCACCCGGAGAAAAAGGACAAAAAGGAAATCCAGGGCTTACAGGTGTTGATGGAAGACCTGGAGCAAAGGTGAGATTTTTTTCGATTTTAAATAAAAGTAAAATGCAATAGAAATTGTTCCTTCGAATTCATAAATATTAAGAACTTCTTTCGTGTCGTTACATAGGTAATTAATTATGTGCATTAATATAAAGAGTATTAATAACTTTATTTCAGTGGCACAGAGTTAACCATAAACATATCAAAAAGCTCAATGCTAAAATTAGCATAACCAAGCAAAAAATTTAAACATTGTCGTTGTTTGCATTTGAAGCTCATACCATCTTGCTGCTATTAGCGAACGCAGCAACAACTTATAATTTTTGGTCGAGAAAAGATAGGTGGGTCTCGGCACAAGGTTTTCTGCATCTCCGGTTGGGACACAGTGGAAGATAAATAATTAACAAAATTCCCATAAATGAAAACTTCGATTTCTTTTAAGAAATCCAACCTGAAGAGAGAATTAGTGTGAGCAATAATTTTGACCTGCTGTTATGATTCTTATCACACTCTAGACTAAGCACTAGTATTTCTATATGGGGTACAACAAAGCTTTACTGTGTTTACTGACCTTAAATTTAACTGAACATCAAAGAAATTGCAGCCAGCGACAGTTTTTTAATTTCCATACTTATTTGTGGTATTTTCTACATTGAACCTTTTCATTTGTTTATTAGTAAACTGGGGATGGGATTAATCTTCAAGTAATACTCATTTTGTGAAGTTATATTCATTACCAAAGAGTAATACTCATGAGATATGAAAATACATTTTATCCATAATTTGCTGTCGTATCATAAACCAGTCATTTCTGATGGTTTAACAGTTACACGGCAGATGAATTTTTTTATTTTTTTCTTGAATGGGCTAAAAGTTTCGACAAAGTCGCTGAACTCCTTTAGCCCCTGTTCGAAATAATTTTAAAGCACGAACGTAGCAATTTCGTTCACTTAAACATCTCAGATTGTATTATGCGCTAGACTTTTTATAACATAAATTAAAGAACTTATAAACTACTATATATATGCATTTTTAATTAAAATTTGCATCTTTTTGTTCATCTGAAACTCTATCTTAAAACATATATCTATGAATATTTGGAAGTAAAAGTAAGTTAACTGATAAGTACATTCTTGCTCAAAAAATAAGTAAGAAAGGCAAAATACAGAATTAAAGAAAACCTGTTTCGTAGATATGCGTGAAACTGATCCAACGGGTTAGTGTGGCATTACTAGACCACACAGCAAACAATAAAGCAAAGACATATAAACAGACATGTATTACGACCATTACATGGCGTAAGACCAAATTTTTCGGAAGAATGTTCAACGGAAACATGCGCTAATAATAGGTATGTTACCCTGTAGCTGAAATGCATGCTCAACAACGGCAACGTAAGCTGACAGTTGTGTCTTTGATCGTTTCTCGTGGCAGTAGCGCCCATTCCTGTAGTAATACATGTCGATGCTCATGGGGGATGCCTGGCGGCAGACTATCCGTCGTCGCATGTCCCATGCATGCTATATGAGATTCAGGTTCGGTGATCTAGCAGGCCACGGCTGATGTGGTATGGCCACACTGTAATTCCGAGGGGGCATTATCGTCCATAAATATCATATCGGCGTCCATTGCAGCGATAAAAGGACACACAAGCGGGTGTAGAATTTCGCCGCGATGTCAGACGTCTGTGACGGAACCTTCAGGTATCACTTAGAACTCAGTGCGGCCGCTCTTTGCTATCCCAGCCCATACAGATAAAAAAGACCTTCTCTGTAAAAGAATCTTTCGACAATGTTTGGCGCCCAATAGCGTGTACATGGCTATCGCGATATCTCTGCCCTTCGGGAATCGTTCTGGATGTTAAATCGAAAGTCATTCGTAAAACATACGTGGCCCCGCTGTTCCGGTGTTTAACTGCGATATTCAGGGTCCCAATTCAGTTGCACTCTGACATGCGATGGGGCAAAGGGATATAAACCACGGGTTGTCGGACGTACATCCCACCTTCATGCAGACGATGCGACCCGGTTTAAAGGGATATGAGCCATCCTGCAGCAGCAGAGAGATGCGACACCAGTTATCATTATGTTAGTGATCTACGGCGTATTACACATAGCAACAGAAAGCGATCGTCTGCCGTTGTGGTGATTCTCCGGCGTTCAGACCCACGTCTTCTACAGGGGTTTTGATCCATTTGGTAACTATTCCATAGCCTACTGATGACACCACGATGTATATTCAGCTCTCTCGCAACATCGGATTGTCTTGCATCAGCTTGCAACATCTCGATAACCCTCCAACGCATTTCATGGTGTAAATGGTATCTTAGGCTAACGCTTTCCGCTTTGGCTATCTCGAATTACACAGAACTGTCGCTGCTTGAAAACTGACGCATAGATCCGGCATGCCACTTTTCAAGGCGTTGTGGTGTGAAAGTAGGATTGCATTTTATTCTAATTTTGTTAGCCAATTCGCTTTCTTACAATCGTACTTTTTCATTTAGCGTTTGTTGCATATACTTTTAGCCCAATGGTAGTTTTGGGGGATATATTTCTAAAATTCAATTTTAAAAGCTATTAAGGGCATTTGCGGCGCTAAGCGCATTTAAATTCATTCATTTGAAAGCATGAGCTTTATTTCAAACTTGATTTCTTTTGTCTTATGCGCTAATAGAATAGAAGGTATTGCTATGCCATCCAAAACTGCAATTTAAAATAAAAAAGGTATAACATGTCGTCTTTTGATACTTGCAGCAGATCTTGAGAAAATTACTAACATGTACATTTGATTTTCACAATTTTTACTTCATTAATTTTGTTTTTTCCCGCTTGACTAAAAAGATTACATAAATAAAATTCAATTTTCTATGAATAGATAATAAATTTAATATATTTAAAAAAAATTTTATTTATTTGATCATTTTAGAAGACTATAGCAACATTTTTATTCAATGTTTTTCTAATGCTGTATATCATTTTAAAAATAAATAATATGTAATGATATTTGAAATATTTTTCCGTATAACTGAAATCTTCTTATCCTTATTCAGGCTTTGTTATTATGTAAAATGTATACTGAAATTTTATATAATTATTTTTATTTGAAATCAGGTTTTGTTTTTACTTACATTCTATTATTTATTTTAGGGCCTACCTGGAGATCCAGGAAGAATAGGGCAACCTGGTCCTCAAGGTCCAGAGGTATTTATCTGAAAATTCTATTTATTATTGAAAGAGTCATAACCAAGTGGTGGGCCGAGGGCCACATGAAATAATTTTTTTCGGTCCGCGATGTATTATTAATGTTTATTATAGCGACCATTTTAATCCGTGTATATTTTGATACATTTTTAACAGATTATAGTGCGCAAATACAAATTGCAAGGTCTTTCGTATATGCTATCTGCTTCGCAGCGCAAAATCATTTGAAACCACATAAGAGATCCTTAGTGACAAAACAACTTACTCAATAATTGGTTCTGTTTTGAAATTTGAGCATGCAATATTTCTTTATATTAGATTTAATATATGTAACGCTGTTTTATTAAAATTTTATATCAGGCATTTGGATTTTAATAATTTGCTTTAAGTAAAGAACTTTTAAATTTTTTTGAGAATTTTATCCAGAAAAGGTTACGTTAAGCAATTTGAATTATTAGATTATTTTTGGAACAGAGAGAGGAAATGCTGTAATTAAAATGAAGAACTAATGTGCTATTGCTAATGTATAATTTTGCTTTACGTATTTTTTATCTTGCATATACACATATGTGTTTGTATATACACGGTGGTTTCCAAATGTTAAGTACGTGACGGTAATATCAAAAAAAAATTTTACAGTTTTGAATATCACCAAACTGCACATGAAGGTAGCAAATATGTTTATGCATGAAAGAAAACGAGATTTTAAACTCGGCAAAATAGTGGCTTTAGATTGACTGGGAAATTGAATAAACACTATCAGTTAGATGATGATTAGACATAAGTTACCCTTCTTCAGAATGAAATGTTTTGATTCTGAAGAGGGCCTTATGGCTCTTAATATGAGTTTTTGCCCCTGAGGACGTTCAAAGATGGACTTCGTTCGAATGTTATCTAAAGCTGACGTGAATGCCTACAAAAGTCCTCTGCAGTTTTCAAGGACCCCTCATATACAAGTGATTTTGGCACCATAGATGGGTTTCAATTCTGACGATTTGCATAAAAAGAACATGGTTGAGAATTGGTCACGAGTGTTCTTTCATTTGGTAATTGGAAGTAATGCCACTGGATTTGAGTCACAGATCTTCTGAACGAAGCTATGTATCGAAATCATTTTAACGACGTTGTATTTCGTCTAACCTGCCGAATATACATGTAACGGTGTCGCACGTTTCCGGGGACATCCTGTATGATAACTGAAGCTGAATTTGTTTCAATGACGTTTCAGAATTTGAATGCAGAACTCACTGTATTCTATGTTTTGTACAAATTTTAATTTTGCTTTCTGAAGAAGGGGCGAAGGCGATGCTAAAAGAGATGTTTATACTTTTCTATGTTTAATTTTTTTCATTAACAGTTTCGCATGATTATTAAAATTTATTAATTTTTTTAAACAGTGTAATGTATTTCGAAAACAATGTGAAACTGAAGGCAATTTCCGGCTTAAGAATTAATGATTAAATGCTACCTTATGGCATCTTTAAGCTTGTGACAGTAAATATTGAATGATTGAAAAAACTGTACCTGTTAATTTATGTAAAATTGTTTAAGTAAAATTAGAGAATGTAGGAAGTAGCTTATCTTTTAATTTAGATTTATTTGAATACCAAATTATTAAAAGAATTTGAGC
Organism: Stegodyphus dumicola; assembly: GCF_044657685.1. Taxonomy (NCBI): domain Eukaryota; kingdom Metazoa; phylum Arthropoda; class Arachnida; order Araneae; family Eresidae; genus Stegodyphus; species Stegodyphus dumicola. The sequence continues at coordinate 184,579,549 of NC_140768.1, forward strand.
AATTTTTCTCGCATTTATTCTATTGTTGATTGTTTTGTCTTCTTCTCTCGCATTTTCTTTCTCAGGATTACTACATAATATTAGAACTAGAATCTCCTCTGTTAATTATAAAGACAGAAGTATATCAATGAAAGATTTATGTGAAGTGATCGTGTGTTTATTGTGGCACTATATATTTATTGATTAATGTGGAACTCCTTTTCGTAGAAAATAAAAAAGTTCATAAACATATAGAATAACAACAAAAATAATCAAAAATAACTTTTATTTAAATATCTGTTTATAAGTCAATTATAAAATTAATTTCTCAGATGTGTTATTGTCTTATGTTATGTAATCGCTTCTGAAAAAATAATTTGGACTGGAGTGCCATTTTATAACTACTTAGTTTTACGTACTTTATTCTTGTATTTATAGATTATAAGCATCAATATTGTAATAGATTATAATAAATACAGTTTTATATTTTCATAATATTTTTATATTTTAAACTGCTGCGAATCATGAAATTGCTCTTCCGAAATTTAGTTTTTTATTTTAGAAAGCTATTTTGTGATATTTTCATTTCAATATAAGTCTTCATTTAAAACTTCATGTTTAAAAAATACGTAAAATAATCCATCAGTAGATAACGGAGAATATAGACTCATAATTTTTAAAGTTATTGGAATATTTTAAAAAGCCTGCAATTTAAGAAATAGTATGTTTCTAAATGATAATAGAAATAAAAGAAAATGTTTTTAATAAAACCACAATTATAATGGAGAATCACGCTAGACAACATTAGACATCATGCTAAACATTACTAATAAGAGGCCAGATTTCTTGCCAAATAAAATAAAAGTAAAGTACTCGTATGTCGTTTTCGCAGGCATACGATTGTGATAAAATAGTGCAAAATGGCACTGCTTATGCTTATATTTATTTTTTTGATAATAAAATAAAAAACCACTGCTTATGTTTTTTATTGACGTGTCTTTTACATTTATACGTCGCTTCTTCTGCACCTCAGTTAATTTTTATTCGTGTTCACAATAAAATATTTCATTTATATGACGCATAACTTCGGTTATACGTCGACGTTTGTTTTCGTTATTTAAATTGTTTCTCTGGAAGTCTTTTCCATCACTGTTTAAGCAGCGACAATGAAGCTGAGAGTAAAGAATTAATCCTACCTTTTTTTCAGAATGCTGTGCGTTGACGCACTCAGAAATATCGTATGATGGAGTTGACTCACTCAGAAATTTGTATACATCCGATATAATAAGCGACAGTATATTGCGACAATATTTCAAAAAGATAATTCGATCGTAGTCCTTTACTTAAGGCTCAAGATCAAACCGCACCTCAGTCGACACCTGAAGATTATTTTAAAAAAATTAAAATTTGTATTTATATTAAAATTTTTTTAAAAAATATTATTTTCTCAAAATGAGCATTTGAAATAAAGATATAATATTTGAGATTTTGATGTTAAATGTTAAGTAGTTTGTATTTTTACTATTTAAAACAAATCCACTGCTTTAACATTTTAAAATTAGCTTTCATTAGTTAGTTTAGTTTTATCAGATAGTATTTAAAAAAATTAATATTTAAAGTGATAAAATTTAATTTGAATCTTTTATTTTAGCAGTAGTACAGTAATAGCATAGAAATGTTGCAACTAAAATATACGCATTTAAGTTAAAACTAAAATTTTAAATTTTTATTTTAGCAGTAGTATAGTAGTAGCATAGAAATGTTACAACTAAAAATACAACACATTACGCTTAAACTAAAACTTTGATTATACTTCTTCCTCATTTAGAGGTCTTTTTAACTGTCTTTTGAAAGCTTATAAATGATACTTTACTCTAAACATAGCAAACTCTTCAGAGCAGAACGTTCTTTTTTCAAATAAGAGGTAAACTTAGCCTAAATGATGCTTCTCCAGATACATAGTAGTAGCAAAAAAATATGCAAAATCATAGCTTCAATCGGTCGTAATTGAACAGTTTTTGAAATTTAGCTCTTTAATTACACATACAGTATTTCTTTTAAACTTAATGGTAACCAGATAGTATACTTCTGGAAATATCTTCGCATAAAATAAAGCAAGTTTGGCATGAAACAAACTCTATTAAAAGCAGTTCAAAATGTATGATAAAAGGATGCATTATTCCGAATTTAATAGAAAATTTCATCAAGTTGGCTTCAGATTTCAAAATAATTTTGCATCATAAATGTAGCAAAAGATTCATCTCAGTGTGGATGATTATTGAGTTACGATTACACAACGGACTGCTGTTATTGTTATCTTGTCCAAAAGTTAGTGCAGAAAGGTCAGCTAGGGCCAAAAGTATCTAAAACAGCCCTAGCGACGTTGACGATCCTCGAAGAATATAGGAGCTCTCACTGTGGTGGACAAAGTCAATTCTGAAAAACCTGACCAATATGGCAGGACAGTCAAAGATGTGTACCAGGACAGTGAGGGCAGCAATTATATCTTCGCTGACCATCAGGGGATATTTTCATTCCTTTAAAGTGTTTTATTCTCACTTTGGCAAAAATTAGATGAAATAATTCAGTTGCAGTTTAGCTCGGGAATTGATCTTTTTCTTAACTTCTTGGGAGATGAGTCTTCAGCTAGTTATGGCATTTGGATCGGCAAGGGTTAAGCTGTTGGAAAGTTGAGTACCATTTCAGGCTTCTTTGGCGAGGTAGTTGGCTTGCTGATTGCCATAAATATCTATGTGCGCTGGAATCCACTGTAGTGCTTTTGATAATTATCATTTTACTTATTATTTATTAATTATCGTTATTAAATACTTTCATGAATTATTTAATATTGCTGATAAATTATTATTGTATATTATTTAATAATTTATTACATAATGTTTCATTTTATAAGTTATCATTTGTTTATTAATTAATTATTGTGTGATTAATAATTACTAATTGTCATTTTAATTATGAATTATTTCTTAGCATAACTAAATTACTGTGTCTAATTGCTAATTACTAATCATAATAATAACAGAAATGTTATATGCTTACATTAAACATATAAATTCTTTCGTTTAGGGGCCTCGAGGACCTATCGTTGAATTCGGAAAACCAATACCAGGACCTAGAGGACTTCAAGGAGAACCCGGTGATACAGGTCTTCCAGGGACTCCAGGTATTATTCCTTATGTTTCCAGTAACGTACAACTCTCTAAATAAGGTATATCAATCGTATAACAATGTTTTCAAAACTATATCACATCGCAGCACATTTTCTATTTGAGGTGCTCTTTTAGATTCTCCTTGTTATAAAAATATTTTATTTTCGTTGCACAGCTATGCAGTTTCATGTCACTGTCACCCTTTTTCAGAATCATTGTCCAATCCTTTGTACTGCTGTACTTGTGTGTGTACACAGTATGCCTTTATTACTACTGTCTTTTATTACTGTCTTTATCACAGTACTGTCTTTCCACAGAAAACATTATTATTAACACATTAAACATTATTAGCATTTATTACACATTAAACATATTATTGCACAACAAATATGCACTTTATGTGTGCATTAGACATGTTATTTACATTAGATACATTACAATATAGTAGATTTCTGAAGTAATATGCAGTTAGTCTTTCGTTCAAATGTGCATAAAAAAGTATGGAGATTTACATAATTATACTGAAACTGACTATTAATAAAAATGTATCAATTTAACATGCAAAAACAAACAAACAAAAAAACATGAAAAAACAAAAAAAATCATTTATCAGTTCAGTTATTTTATTTTATTTATTTATTTATTTATTTATTTATTGTATTTTTTTTTTTTTTTTTTTTTTTTTTTTTTTTTTTTTTTTTGTGTGTGTGTGTGTGTGTGTTTGTGAAAAATAAAGCTAAGTACCGAATGTTTTTGCACTAGTTTGAAATTTTGATTTTTCAGCTAGATATTCCTAGCTGAAAAATCAAAATTTCATTAAATTGCATTGGGTAAAGCATTAAATTGTTTCATTAAGCATTCTGTCCTTTTCTCGTTCACTTGCAACTTTTCATAAAGCTTACACAACATTTTTTCAAAACTCGCGAGAAATAAAAAACGAATTATTATGAAATTATGATCAGTATTCCAAAATTAATTGGATGAAATGATAACTGAGAAAAAGGTGAAAACTAGATTAACTGATTGAGTATTTATATTTCAAAGCGTGATATTTAAAAATCAATCATTCATTTTAATTTATATCCTTTAATCTACTCCCCTTGTGTCCCTTATCGTGTTTGTTGAGATCTGTATTCAAGAGGCGTCGATTCCAGGAGAAGCATCACGAAACGCGTCTCTAATTAGTATCTGTTTGAGTGTATTCGACTCGGCAGACGATCATCACGTTAGAATATTCTTCCATGTATGCTGAGGAAGGCTGCCTTTCCGTGATCGGGAGATAGGTAGGGCACACCTGGTGGCTACTAATGATAAGCAAGTATATATCCCTCGTTCTCCACTGTCTAGATACAACGCCTCCCGTAATGCCCTTAAAGATGTCCCATCGGGAGGTAATTGAGAAATTGCAATTACATTTACATTGCTGAACAAGGACTGCAGAGATCTTAATAGTATGAAGAGCATATATAGCTAATATAGAATAATCCGTGATCAGGTTTAGGCCAGCAAGGGTTCGAGCCATTCGAGTCCCTAAAATAGGCTTCATTGTCGAATTCGTTCCTCTCATTATACGGAGCCGAACTAAAAGGGTGTGATCCCCTTATTTTCTTAATTGATAGAAGTGGATACGTCAAATTGAATTCAATTTACATTACTTAGTTCTCTTTGGAGAAAGGACAACTTTTAAGAAATGAAGACAGTTCAGTAAGATGGTGAATTCAATTTTCAGAAAAAGAGGAAGATTCTTTGATAAATTACTCATTCATATGAATAAGTAGTATAAACAGTAATTTATTTTTAATGTTTGATGGTCAGAGAAACATGTTCACAATTGCAGACGAGTGAAAGACAGGCACGTTAGAAATTTGTCAATATAAACGGTGGCAGCATTGTAAAACACAGATTCTGTAAGTCGATAACTGTTTACCTAAATGCTATGAATTTATTTTCTGTAAGTAAGAGTACTGATATATACTTTCCACTGATATGTAAGACTTCATTAAAGTTCTCAAACAATAATTATTCATTCGAAGAATGGATTGGGCTCTGTGACATTCCTTACTATTAATAAATTAAATTCAATTAATAAAAAAGTATTCATTACATGTATTTGAGCATTTCGTTTTATTCATTTTATTTTCTTAGAATCAAAGTTTTTTTTCTTGGTTGATTGGATTGAAATTAAAGGATATATATCGTAGAATAAAAGAAAGCAGGATATTTTTAAACCTGTCATTCAAATTTTGGAACAATTGATGTCCGCTGAAAGCAGCACGGACGAAAAAATCACGAAGAAAACAACGCAAGGAGAAAACATCGTCGTAGAAATAAATAATCATAGAAGGAATAAATCTCAGAAAACTTTGCGTTTCTAAAATATCGCAGTGCAAAATATCGTCGTAGGAAAAAAGTGGAGACAAAATTAACACTTTGAAAACATCGTCGTACAACACATCATGTATAAACGTATAGCAGCTACAAAACACTGAATAGCAAATACATTGCAGGAATCGAAAACTGTCTAAGACAATCACTTACGATTTCAGGTAATTTTGGTCTTCTGTGGATACGGTCATTTTAGGGTGGTGATGTAAAAGATGTTAATTAATTTTTTTCAGAAATACTGGTTACTTTCAGAGATGATTATCTTGGGAAGGTTGTCGCTATCGAAAGGGTTTGCTGCATTTTAATTAGAAAGAAAGTTCTAAAATATGCTTTTTTTCTCTGTGGAGTTTGGACATTATTTAATATGAAAATCGAAATCACTCAACATAATCGTTTGATCCTGTTTATTTCCATTGCAAAAAAGAGAGAATTATATGAGTAATTTTGATCTGTACATTAAAATAATATTGTTACGGATTTTGTACTTAATTAGCTATGTTTAGTAGAATTATGATTAAAACTGTTTTATATTCCCGTGCAATGCACCACGAGACTTATTTGAAGAGAATGCTACGCCCGAAAAATTAAAATACAGGAACACACGCATTGAACATTTTAATAATAGATATCTCGTAATTTTACTCTTCCGCTGTCAAGAAAAGTGGAGAAAATACAAGAAGATCCTCTTGCGTGGTTTAAAAAGCTTATAAAAGCTGGTGGAAAACACCTCAATTCAGTTGTTGTTTGGATAACTGTTGCTGTTTACTGTAGCGAATTCGTGGTGAAATCGGATTAACTTCCTCTGTTTTAAGTTCTGTTCAAAGTTTTATTCAATTTATTACGAACCCGTACGCAAGCAATAATATCTAAAAGTATAAATGAAAGAAATCTTTATATTTTCTCTCGAATTTAAATGCAGCGAACCCTATCGTAGTGAAAACCGTTTAAAATAACCAGTAATTCTAAAAAAGAAATTAACGTCTTTATTAAATATCACTTTCTTTCTTCACTTTCTTCTTTCTTTTCTTTCTGTTTCTGCCTTCCTAAAGATCAAAATCATCCGAGGCCACAAAAGGCAAGATCACAGAAAATCAGCGACAGAAGACCAAAATCATCCGAAGCCGTGAATGGTCGTCGAAAAGAGGATTTGCTGCTAGCACAAAAATTATATTTCTTAGAACTGTAAACATGACGCAAAAAAAATGCATATTTTTGCAATGTTTTCACTTCACTTTTTATGTAGCTGCTTTGTTTTCTACGACGATACTTTGGCGGCGATAATTTCAAATTGCGAAATTCTATCACTTATCTGTTTTCTACAACGATATTTTGCATTGCGATATTTTAAAAACCGTTAAGTTTTCTCCTTGCCTTCTCTTACATCCCTGTTTTTTTCATTTTGCGTTCTTTTCTCGTAGATGTTTTCACCGGTAACCGAGCAACTAGATATATCATTTTTGTTTGGGTCTCATCCCAAATAACACACACCATAATAAATTCGCTGGTTCGGTTCTTTATTAATTCTCATAATTAATTACTATCGCTCATTATTAACTCATAGCTGTGACCAGCCCTACCGTCGATGGCAATTCTCAAACTCGTCTGATCATTACAGATGCGCATGCGCGGATTACATTACAGGTGCGCAGGCGCGAACAATTTTCATTTATAACTAATATTGATACAGATAAGCTGAAAGTTATTTGCATAAATACTAGCCATCCGTCAAAATACTGCAAAGCCGCCAAAAATACTCTCGGACAGTTTTCCATCTCAATGATATTGCAAAGTTGTTTTCGCTTATTTATATGCCAAATAGAGCGTGATCTGCTAGTAGGGTAAAGCTCATCTACACACCAATACAGCATATCTTATTGAACAAGATTAGTCTATTCTCTCACTGACATCACTGCTTGCTCAAACTGGAAATTCCAAATCTTGTATCCAGTGTGAAAATACTTGATTTGTTATCCCACAGCATAATTTCTAGTATTTGAAGTGTACGTACTTGCATGACAAACTAAACTTCTTACATTACTTCATGTTGAGGTGCATTTAGCACAGTTTCATATGATACTCCATGCTTAGAAAGGTGGCTTTCGTATTCATTTACACGTAAAAATTTCTGCCAGCTTTAATTGCGTTCGATTTCAGATTGGAAGTTTTATATTGAAAGAAAAGGAATCAAGGTACAAAATGAGAGAGTCGTTTTTTGAATTATAAACAAGAAAGTACCATTTATTCATGACATTTTGAGAAACTTGGAAATTTTAGGGCTAAACTAGCAATGCTCGGCGGGTTAATAGTGAAATAACTATGTTACTATCCCGTGCATGCATTTTTGCTCAACGAGGCTTTTCAAGAGCTCGAACGTGCCAAACGTTTTCTGTTTCATCTGCATTTTTTTAAAGTCTAAGAGGCAAGTGAATTTTGAGAGCCCTTTCTTTTAAACACTGCAAAGCATTTAAGGGAAAAAAAGAATTTTTTAAAAGTGTTTCGCTATTTTTATGGACATTTTGGCAACAAAAAGTCTTTAGGATTCGCGAAAACGGCAGTATTTCATGTCAAAACTCTTTTAACATAAAAAAAAAAAAAAAAATATTAATCTCTTTCAAATCTGTTAAAATCCGTTCTGTTACAAACAGTACTGTTCCCCAGATTAAAAAAGAAATAAATTTCGAATTACAGCTAAGAGTGAAATTAACATATTTTATTCAATATAATATCATGTTTATTTGAAATATTGATAAATTGTTAACATACACCAGCGTTTCTCAGTCTGTGGCTTAGAAAGTCCTCCACGAAGGCATCTAACCTAACCTTCTCAGTCTGTGGTCCTCAAGTCAGGCCTTATGATCCCTATAGATTTAAAAAGGGAGAGAGAAAGAAAAACTAAATCAAATTGACTGCGTATACCATACTATAGCTGAAAATCCTTAGCCTGTATTCGAGAGGTCCGAGATTCGAGTCCCGGTAAGGGCAATGCTCATGTTTCATGTCCCTACTTCGAAATAACCTAATATTCCTAATTAGGCCTATCCTAATAACTCGAAATAACTAATCTCTACAAATAAACTACCCAAACTAATAAAATACACAAACTAAATAATACCCAAACTTAAATAGCGTGAATTTTAACAACAAATGTACATTGTCTTCTATTGTCTTAACTACTTACTACCAGTATAAAATAAAATAAAATTAATTGTATTTAAAAAAAATATATATCCATATGCTAAAATTTGCTTTCGAAGGTTATAAAATTACACAAAGTATTCTAACTTATAAAAATAGTCTCTACTTGAAAAAAGTTTGAGAAACGCTGATATGCACTACATTTATTTGAAATATGTATGAATTATTAATATGTGTTATTACTCCGTGTCAGCTTATTTGAAATATTTATGAATTATTCGGGAATATCTGTAGAAATGAATTATTCATAAACTTCAGTGCCGTTAGAATATTTTTGAACTTATTTTGGATAGGAAATGCTGGATATGCTTAACCCTGATGGAATTTCATTTCATTTGCATCTTTATTATTAATCAGTTAACTTTTATAGGGGGAACAGATTTGAACGATATCATTTAAAATTCTCATATGATGAATTTTTATACTATATTTGTTTCCTTATTTTCAAAATTATGTTTACATGCATGAAATCGCGGATTTCACAAAAACTGAGAATTATAATTTCATGAATTTGTGTGGAATGATACATTACATCATAGCACATAAATACAAAAGAGAAAAGGAAGACCATGGTATATGATATAAAACTATAGCTAAAAACAATAAAAACGGTAATAAAATGTTAAAAATTTTAGAAAAAAGTAAGGCTCATATATTAAATATGGAATGTTATCTCCCCTGAGTTGTAAACATATATCATAACGTGTTTCCATGCTGACAAGTATGTTGTTAACCACAGTTTGGGGAATTAAGTTCGCCTAGTCATTTGCCTGTCGGGTTAAGATCAGAAGATTCTGCTGGCCATTGTATTCGCCCAATGTCTTCACTTTCAAGAAATTCGTCAACGTGGTTTTCTGGATGTAGACGAGCATTATCGTCCATAAATACAATATTAGGTCCATACCCACAGTTTTATACAAAATTCTAAGACCTCATCCCGATATCTCTGACCTGTTACAGATCAGCTGTTGAAAACGTGTAGGGGCGTACGACCGTCCATTTTTATTCCATACCATTATACCTACATTACAGAAACGGTCAACATTCCATAATATTCGAAAAACGACTTCTTGTGCCTGGCTCCCTCTAGATGAACACACATATAATCAGATCTTAACTTAAATCTCCACTTATCAGTAAATATAACATGAGACCATTTGTGTTCTCTTAAGTTCTGATGGCCTTTATTGGTGGAAAGCAATCCCTCTTTTGTTGTGAAGACAGTGAGACATATACCCTTGGCTTTCTGGCATAAAGGGCTTTTTATTAAGTGTTACATAGATTGCTGTATACAACACTGCCGGTAGTGGCTCCAAGCTCTGAACTTAACTGCTGACCAGCAGACTTCCTGCTGCGGCGGGCAGTTATTGCCAGATGTCGATCTTAAGAAGCAGTTGTTATTCGTTTATGGCTTCTCTAGGTCTATTTATAGCAGTTCTAGGGTTCTGAATTTGTTTCAGTAGCGTAAAGACGGTCTGTCTTGAAATATTCACACATATTACTGATTTCAAGATTGTCTACCTTGCTTCTAAACGGCCGACGATATGCCATTTCACAGATTCTTCCAAATGCTACTGCTGATCCATACCAAGCCGTTTTGAGTCCTTATACTATACTGAATATACTATACTTTATATATATTCCCATGTGTTGCACATTAAAGGTTTTGCGTCTCCAAGTCCTTCACGATACGTTTCCTTCGCTTTTTAAAAAACAGAGAGCTCTTAAGAAATTTATATAAACTTAAAAAGCGAAATAAGCTGAAACTAAAAGCGTTTACTATTAATTTATATTATGAAAGATTTTGAGTGATCTCATGTTAGAGATGTCCAAAATGTAACGTATAAAATTAACAACAAACAACAAGCAAACCTAACAACAAACAAAATCTAAAATAATAGTAACGCATAATAAAAGTAGTAGTTATATAATAAATATATATGAAATGAGAATAACATTTCTACTTTCATTAAGTTTCACCTTGCAGAATCAGAAAGGCAAGGATGAGGAAGTCTGATGGAATGGTAGATAGCGGAATCTGCATTATATATATCTGCATTATAGTAAAAAGATGAGGAGGACATTTTATCTGAATCTTATTAAGAGAAGTACAGGTAGACGCTAGGCCAGCACCTCTGTTGTAGTACCACAGGTGATGAGATATTGCTGAACATAGATAATGTTAGGCTTCCGTTCCAGTTTTGAGGGATAATATTCCGGGGGCGGTCTGAGGGCCTCCCACCTCTCTTTCACTATCACCAACCTACCTAGAGGACTTTCACCTCGCCATGCTGCACAGACACCATACGCTTACAAGCATCCATGCCTTCTCCTGAATTCGAACCTGGGCCCTTTTGTACGGCAATCAGCATTACTAACCACTATCCTGTCTGAGTGGCATCCTTTTAGGACAGGCAGGTCATTAATGTCTGCAAATTCCCTATGTCTACTTGCTTCAATATTGAAAAATCTAAATTTATCATTAATTACGTCTGATAGCCTTGAAATAAATATTAGTAACCTTGGTTAAATATTTACTGACTGTCCATTTTCTTCCATACAGTTCTTTGCAGGTATTCAAAATGTTCTGCAACCCTGTGCTAAATCTATTACTCAAAGTTATATTCTTCTGTAGTTATTACGTAGATAACTCTAGTCGCTGTGTTCATAAAAGAGAAATTCTATTTAGATTTCTTGTGTTAAATGAATATGTAAAACGTTTTTCGTGAAACCGAAGTGGCATAAAGTGATCGTGAGTTTCCTGAAAACGAAGAAGTATGAAAGTGAACTTTCGTAAAACCGTGAATACTTATATTTTTTCCAACATTTCGGGTGGGTGTCACTGAGTCGGAAACCTTCACTACGGCACTTTCCAGTAGACTGTCGGTATGACTGGTTGGCTGTATTTAAGAATGTACGTTTGATTTTGGCATGAAAATTACGACTGAAATACTTTGTTTCAACATGCCGGTTTATATGTATATTCGATTGCTCATTCGTGTCGCTCGATACGCCCTCACAGATAAATCCATCTACTTGTGATCTTCATATGATGTTTAAATCTAGTCGATAGAGGTACACAGAGTTCAGCCGGATCGTTTCCGAACACAATTAAGAATTTCTTATCTAAAAAATCGCTTTCAATTTTTTAAGGTAATATAGCTACTTCTCCAAATGCATTGTCTGGTGACTTGTCTACTCCCTTTTTAAATGGTATCTAACCAGGTGCGACAGTAATTTATGCTTCTAATTTAAATTGCATATTTCAGAGTTATTTTAATAAAAATATGAATATTGATTCTGTTTTACAGGTAGACCTGGTCTTCCTGGCCCAGTAGGTTACGGTGGTTTACCTGGAGCACCAGGGGAACCCGGACCACGAGGAGAATTGGGACCATCGGGTATGAGTTTCAAAGGAGAGCCTGGAGAAGATGGTAAGTTGGAATAAAAGTTTGACGCTCTGTTTTCATCTAATTATAGCCTGTCATTTGTCTTCTGCCATTGATACCATGGAGTGGTTTTAATTACAACATTTATACGTTATGGACACTCCCGGAACGAAGCTGGGATCTGCGAACGAAGTAAGAAATGCCAAGTGGTATGCAATACCCTGTTACTTAAGTGATCTGGAAACGTACGCAATTGCCCCCCCAAACCATGATGCCGCGTTATTGCGCGGTGGAGCACTTCACAATTGCTGCCGGATTGGACCCGTCTCCACATCGACGCCACACTCGTACGCGACGACTATAAAGTGGAGAAACAGAAGCGTGCTCAACTGAGAACACGACCCTGTTCCATTCCAAATCGCTCGAGCCGGGGAACTAACATTGGAGAAGCAGAAGCGGAACTTATCTGGAACTCATGTGGACGACGGAATTGCACGTGTGCAATTATGTCGTCCACATCGCTGGAGCCGGGCACCGTTGCAGACGTTGGCATCTATGTTTTGGGGACAATGGTAGTCTTCTTAACGGGCGCCACCAATCGACATCAAATGGTTCTAAGCGATATGGTAACATCCATGGTGTCTTGAATAGGGTGCAGAATGGAGATAGAAGTGGATTGCGAGTGCGCTACCGTTTGTCGGTGGATGCATCGCTCCACGCGTGCTGACGTCACTCTGGCTGCACCGACACCCCTCGAACTTGCCACCATTTCTTTGTTCCAACCATTGTTGCCACAGCCGGTGCACTGTGGACGCGTCCAGGTGTGTGCCACCGCAGATTTGCCGTATGGACCAACCTGCCCTTCTCATTCGGATCACCATGCCCCTCGTAAAATCGTCTGCCTGCTGGAACTGCCTCCGTTGCTGATGGCTTGGCATTCTCTGTTATTACATGCATCCTCTGAGAGAATAACTAATTTTCTATGATGATTTCTCTAACAGAAATAAAGGCACGAAAATTGAACATTCTGCAGATTTCTTCCCTGATATCTTCTTTAATGTGTGCTGGAGAGCTGCACTTCATTTTCATACTCGGTGACGTGCATCTACCCTGAAATTTTCATTAGTTTTGGGCCACTCCTTCTTGGTGTTGAATATGCAATATCGGGTAGTGTATATTAATTTAGTATTTTTAATTAAGTTTATTTCATTAAAAATTAAAAGTATTTTTTCTGTTATTATTGTTACCTAAGAATAAATCAAGTAGCTATGTTTTTATGAGTAATATTATTATAAAATAATGATTTTCCTTTCATTTTCCCAAAAAGTATATGTAACTTCAATATATGATCAATGTTTGTTAACATTTACTTTCCTGGAAAAGTAGAGCTTCCACCAAAAAACATTTTAAGGGTTCCACAAAATGAAATGTTAGTTTTAGATATTCTTAAACCGACAAAGTTTGAAGATGACGGGAAAAAAATTTCCAAAATATGTAATTCGGATTACATTAGATATTTCAGTTAAAAGTTTCAAAATCATATGGCAGCCTTAACAAATAAGAAGAGAAATAGGATTTTTAAAGCGCCTACGTTTCAGAATTCTTACAATGACTTTGTGTGTGAAAGCACATGTGTCCGTACATCTCGTGTTCTAGTTCTCCAATGAGCATCAAGCCCTGCTTCGGGTTATCTGGTATATTATCTGGCCAGTGAGCACAAAGCGAGATCGCGATTGTTATTTCGTTCATCTCGCCTTTCAGCGCTGTGGGTTTCATTTGATTTCGAGAAACTTTTCTTTTTGTCATTGCGATTTTTCGATTTCGCACGGTAGCAGGACCAATCTCCTTATATATATGCGTACGCAAAACACAAGGACTGCGTGAGTTTTATTAGGTAAACAAAACATTACTTTTTCTGTGTAAACAAAGGACACAAAAGTTATTAATTCGGAAAGCCTGTTCTCTGCTTTTTTACTGGAGCACAACCTCCCACAAGCATCGGATCACGCTGCAGCTTCATTTAGAAAAAATGTTTCCCGATAGCGAAATCGCTAAGAAATATTCAAGTGCAAGGATTGTTCTAAAGAAATGGCTGTGGAAAAACAGATATTCAGTTCTTGATTGCAATGAGTATGTAATTACATACTGTATATATTTCCAGTCAATGATAAAATGATTTTACATGCAAAGTTGTGTATTTTTCCGCTGTAGCAAATGCATTTTTGTTCTGATAATAAGTTTAAGATATTTTGAATAGATTTTTAGTTTTACTTCATTTAGTTTTGAAAAATGATGATATTGATATTGCAACTGAAAAATCGTAGTAGCAATTTTGCAATTTACAATTAGAAAACTTAAGTTATAAAACCAGCAATGATTGACACTCAGTGGAGTTTAATTGGAAAACTAAAAGGTGCTAATGGAATTTTAGAATAAATTAGCCATGCTGACAATTCCCCATAGTGTTGCAGACTGCAAGAGGGTTTTCAGTGTTATTGCTAAAACAAGGACTAACTTTAGATACGATATTAATAACTACACATTAGAAAAACTTTTATTAACAAAAGCAGGCCCATGTGGCAATTACTGTGACCAAAATCAAGCTTTTCTTCTCGACATCAATGGTTAATAGGCCCTAAACGCTTTGGAATCATGCCTTAGTTGCAGATGAACATTTTAAACATTTTCGGTTCCGATGGGCGTATAATTGTATGGAGAAAATAAAAATGAGGAGCTTAATCCCAAGACCTTGGTTGGAACAGAAAAGCATGACGGTGGAGGTGTTCTTGTGTGAGGGTACATGACAGCAGCAGGATTAAATAATTTAGTATTTATTGATGGTACAATGAACCATGCTCTTTATTTAAATATTTTAAAAGATAATTTAGAATTATCGGTCGAAAATGTGGATAGTGGTGTTTCCACTATCCAAATTTTACTTTATTTTATTTTTTATCAGGATGTGATATCGAGAGGCCCCAACTTGTCAGCAAACTCTGGTAGTGACTGCTACTAAGTGTGATAAACCCTACATTTGCCGCTGCCAGAATTTGGCAAACTTGGAAGCAGGTCCTAGAAACGACCTGTTGAAAAGTTTCCACATTCTTTCCTAAGATTCAAGAGCTCCGTTTACATAAAACAAACTTTTGCCTAACAAAATTTTACAATATTTTTTGTAGACGATTACAATACAATATCTTCTTACAGGATCCTCTCTGCTGTCGTTCCTCGTCATTCAATCTTCTTCATTACTCTTCCTTCCAGCATCTGGAAGGAATACGTATCAGTATATTCCAAAAACATTATGATTTACACTTTCTTAATACTCGGTAGTATTTTAGTTTACGATCATTTTCTTTTCCTTATTTAACAGCTTAATTCTCTGCCGACTCTTTTGCTTAAATTCACATTCATTCCAATATTCAAACATGAATTTAACTTTACCCTGGTTCTCCACCATGTGTGGTGTCAAGCGGGAATCTTCATGTTTTTGTATTTCACCACTTCTCCTAACCACAATGATTTGTTAGACTTCAATCGACCAATTATGACACACCCTATTCCAACATACTGAAACTTGATGAGCTATGCTTAACATTCTTAAATTCAAGTGTGGGTGAAGAACCCTAAAAACCACATTCATTCTAATTTCCCTCTCATTCATCTTTTCACATGCAGGCTTTCGCTCTAAAGCATGATTTTATCTACTGTTTAACATTTAGTTTTTAACGCGTTTCTTTTGAGCGTTTACTTATAACATCTACAATTTTACGCTTCTAGACTAAATTCTACTTTTGCATAACTTTCAAGTATTTACATATATTTACAAAATTCTAATACATATGAGTTTTACAATTTACAATAAGATGAATAAGAGAAAATAAAGTTTTACTTCACGCTTTCTTCGCCAAGCTAGCGGCACTGAAACTAAATTTTCCATTAATACAACAATACGAAGCTATTTTACATTCGGCCAAATTTTGGCTTTAACATAACAGAACCAGACTTTCGACCAACATGAACTGCTTGTTCTTAGATATTACACTTAAAGAAAATAATGCTTTTGCTTTAGCTAAATACAGTAAAACAAAACTAAGTCTCAACCGAGACAAATTGACTTCCGTCAACACATAGAACTTCGTATTTACACATAATAGTTCAGAAGAAAAGGAAAACTTATAGAAGATTTTAACTTATCTTTGACTTTTCGATGCTTGGAACTCCGACATCCTCTTCTGGCAGAATTGATCCCAAGTTACAGAATTTATGGAAGTCAACCTCCATTTTCCTGCATGGTCACTTTCCTCTTTCGCCCTCTGTACGCCGGCCTTTTGGGGTGGTAGTCTTCGGGTTCCTGTCTTTTTCGCTTGGCCCCTGGACGACTCCCTGGACGACTGTTCTTGGCGGCGACCGGTCTGGATTCTTGCTTGAATTTTTTCTCCTGGTCTAAATCTTTTCGTTGCTCTTGATGTCTCTTTCTTCTCATGAACGGCGGCCTTGTTTGCTTTTGACTAGCTGGCCCTGGAATTGGTTTCCTTGACGCAGATTTTCTGCTGTGGGATTTTGTACCTGAACTTTTCCTGTTGCTGTCTACCAAAGATTCTTTACGAGGCGGCGTTGATTTCCTGCACTCCTTGACTGCTGGAGTCTGACCATTCTCTTTCCTTCTTTTCGGGACCCTAGAATGACTTGTAGAAGAACTAGTTTCCTTTTCTGTTCTCTGCTTCTTGGGTGGTGGAGCGGGCGGCGTTAATTTTGGAATTTCCACTTCTTTTGCACTTGAGTCCTGCAAGAAAATTTTAAGGATTTCGAAACCATTTTGATTATAATATTTTTTCACCTGGTCGGGACTTCCTTTACAGGTTTCCCTTCTCTCGTTCTTAAGGTACAATACGACTCCCTTGATTTCCTGTATTACACAGGAGCCTTCAAACTTCGGAGCCAATTTTGCAGTGAAATTGTCTGGGCACTTGATAAAGAAAATTTCCGCTTTAACACTTTATCCCCTACTTTAAAATCTGCTTCACGGCGTTTTCTATCATAGTAAAGTTTCTGTCTATTTCTTGCTGTATCCGAACTTTAAACCGCCTGATCAATAACTTTCTGTATATCTTTTTGTTTGAATTCTTGTTCCCTTTGTTGCACAAAGAATAATTTATCTAGTAAATTAATCTACGTCCTAAAAATAATTCTGCTGCAGTTTTTCCAGTAGTATCATGACTTGCTGTTCTTAAAGCATAAGTTAACTCATTTATGTAGCCATTCCAGCGCTTGTGATGTGTGCTAACATAGCTTCGAATTATTTTTACAATATTTTTATTAACTCTTTCTGCGATGTTTGCCTGTGGTCTATACGGAACCATTTTGATATGGTTTATGCCAAGTCCGGAGCAAATGTTTTCAAAAATTTGGCTAACGAATTGTTTACCGTTATCGCAAATGACTTTTATCGGTGCACCGTATTTTAAAATGTACCTGTGTAAGAATGCATCTGCAACTGTTTTGGCTGAAGCACGTTTAAGTGCAACAATTTCTGTCCACTTTGAAAAATGATCTACAATTACTAAAAGAAAACGATTTTTATTTAACTCACTCTGGGGAAAAGGACCAAGGAGATCTATGCCTAAAATTTCATTCGGAAATGTAGCGCGAATGCTATTTGAGTACCTGGCCGGGCTGTAATTAATATCATTTATTAATTTACATTGATTGCAGGACGTGACATACGCAGTTACTATTTTGTATAATTGCGGGAAATATACCGCCTCACATACCCTTCTTATAGTCTTTCTGACCTCTAAGTGACCCGATGTTGACGCGTCGTGTAATTCTTTCAAAATGCTGAATCGAAGCAAGGCTGGGATGACTGGCCGATGCTCGAAGTTTTCGTTTGTTGATTTCTTATAAAACAATAAATTATCTATTATTTCAGAGTGTTGTGCTCTACTTCTTATTGCGGCGACATCTGTATGTTCAACGACTTTGGGGTCTTTTAAATAAGCATAAATACTTCCAAATTCAGGATCATCTTTCAATTCAGCAATAATTGTTTCTCTAGAATCAAAAATTTTAGAAGTCAACACAGCGCATTTGAGTTCATTCCCCTCATCGTCCAGTTTTATTCTGGATAGTGCGTCAGCGACATTATTTTCCTTTCCTGGTTTATACTTAATTATTAGATTATATTCTGACATACGTAGTTTTAAAGCCCATCTTATTAACCTGGGCGTTAGGTTTTTCCCCGAGTAAAGTCTACCAACAGCCGCATGATCCGAAAAGACTGTTACTGGCGCTTTGCCGAAATAAACTCGAAATTTCTGTACAGCCATTAATACGGCTAATGTTTCTCTCTCCGTAGCTGTATAATTCCTTTGAGTAGAATTTGAGGTCTTACTAAAGAATGCTAAAGGATGCTCTTCCTGCATGAGAACCGCACCTACGGCATAGTCCGACGCGTCGGCTGCAATTTCCAAGTTTTCGTCCCCTTCCCAGAATTTAAAACAGGGGCATTGATGAGCGCTTCTTTTAACTTTTCAAAACCTGTATTTGCTTCTGCTGTCCTCGTAAACTTACTTTATTTTCTTTTAATCACTAACAACGGTTCAACAGTATTAGCGAAATCTTTTATGAACGACCGATAATAAGAACATAACCCAAAAAAAGAAGAAAGTTTCTTGGCGGTATTGGGAGGTGGGAAATTCTTGATGGCTTTTATTTTTGAATCCTGAGTTTCTATACCCTTTTGCGAAATTTTATAACCCAGGTATTTAAGTTCTTTTGTCGCGAACTTGCATTTCGATCCTTTAATTGTAAGACCGGCCTCTTTTAATAATTTAAAAACCTCTTATACGTCCTTAATATGTTGCTCCAACGTACTACTCGTTATAATTATATCATCTAGATAAATTAAAGTCGATTTTCCTAGGAGAGGCTTTAGAACAATGTCCATAGCTCTATGGAATGTTGACGGGGCCCGACACAGCCCAAAGTTCATGCGTAAAAATGCATAAGTGCCCGATTTTGTGATAAACGCGGTTTTATGTATATCTTCTGGTTTCACAGCTATTTGATAGTAGCCAGATGTTAAGTCCAACGTAGTCATATATCTCGTAGACTTAATCTTTCTAATAATTTCCTCAATCACCGGCAAAGGGTAAACCGGGAATTTAGTAATACTATTGAGTTTTCTGTAATCGATAGCAAACCTCCAAGCCCTTTTATCTGAAGGAGGGAAATCATTCTTTTTCCTACATAGTACGACTAGACTCTCGTACTCACTATTTATGGGCGTTATTATCTGGTTCTGCAGCATTTGTTTAATGTGTTCTTCAATAATGTGTTCTTTCTGTTTATCATACCTGTAGGGTTTAGCCCTACAGGGTTTATCGGCAGTTCGTTGTATATCATGTGTTACAATTTGACAGTTACGAGGCCGTTCTGAAAACAAGTTTGAAAAAGTACTCACCACTTGCTGGATGGCTTGGCTTCCCTCGACCCTCAAATGGCTTAACTCCACCTGAGGTTCTTTCACCGGCTCCACCACTCGCCGAACCATTTGCAGCACGATCGAATTATCCGGAAAATTGAGCTTGGCTTTCGCGGCCTTTAAGAACTCCATGCTTAAAATGACTGGATTCTGTACATTTTTCACCACAAAAAATTAATACTTTAAGGCTCTTTTATCTGTACTCTTAATGATAATTTCCCGACAGTTTTTTCTTGGGCGGCTATAATTTCTGTGTTTTAATTTTTTAAATAACCGTAACCTATTAAAATTCTTATTAAAAAATTTATCACTCATAAAGTTGATTTCTGCCCCTGTGTCAATGAGCGCTTCCACCGGTACATCGCCGACCAGGACTTGAATGACTGGTAACTGTGAATTCTTTACCACGACCGTGTTTAGGTACCTTCTTGAGGGATTTTGCGAAACTTCAGCGGTCTGGACTCTCGCTTTTACAAGACCCTCTAATCATTTAAAGATTTCTTTTCAACTTCAGTCTTTTGGATATGCGGACAGTTTTTTTCGAATTTTTTCTTCGCGCCTTGACCTTCGAGCTTCGATGCGTTGGCTTGATAGCTCTTTCCCCTATAAGAGCGATTTGTTTTACCGGCCGGTTGATTTGAGAATTGTCGTCGGGAACCTTGAGAATACGATGCCCCTCTAGATTTTTTCGCTATTCGTCGGTTTTGGAACATGACCGCCAACTCGAAGAGTTCCTGCAAGGTGCTTGGATTTCGGATTTCCAAGTAATTTTGGACAGCACGGAGAAATCTTGGTAAAATTAATTCAATTACCTCAGTGTCGGGTTCCTTTCCATACAGCATGTTTGTTAGCTTAACTTTTCGCAGAATAAAATCCGTCAAATCTTCAATATTACGTTGATAAAAACTATAAAGTTCGGCTTCTAGCTTTGCTCGGTCTTTTCATTCTTTAATAACGATGCTTTAAATTTTTCAAACGTATATGCTTGGCCTCCGAATTCTCCTAATAAAATTTCCCGATACTCTTCCACCATACTGATGCCTGTCCTCTTAGCGCAGACGTGGCAATGGCAACTTTTTGCCTCTCGGGCGCAGGATATAACTGAAAATGATTTTCGAGGCCTTCTAAGAATATCGCCACCGAATGTTTTCCGTCAAAATTGACGGTTGGCTTGATAGATGCTCTCATAGTTTGGACCAAGTATCCAAACCCTTCTAACTGGTTGGCCATTTCTTGCTGTTGGAGTTGTACAGGAGCTTCCATCCAATTATCGGCCATCTGAGTTCGTAAGATGTTCGGGCGCCAAATGTGATATCGAGAGGCCCCAGCAAACTGTGGTAGTGACTGCTACTAAGTGTGAATTTACACAGAAACGTAAGAAGGGTTTAAAGCCCTTTTTATTCAACTTTTAAAATAACAGATGCGTCCACTTGACGCTCACAAACTACGCCGATCCGGCGGTTTAACTGAAACAGAACGTAGAACGGAAAAATAATGACTGGATGAATAAATAGCGAGATCACTATCCACGAGGCTCTGAGATCTTAAACTAACCTAACCGCTTCTAAATTACCGCTGAGATTCAGCGAGCTTACTGATTAAGCAGTTGAGAGATCTAGCAAAATATGCCGAGATAGGCACACAGGCCGACACGCGCGGTTCTAAATTTCTACCGAGCAACATTCACGTTCGCGATTCAAGTAGCACACCTACAATCTCGTTTCCCTTCTATTTAAGGGCCCACCAGCGGCCGAGCGGTAAAGACGCTGAACACTGGTAGGTCCGAGGTTCGAATCCCGCGAACGGGCTGGCTGCATGGTCGTTTTCGTGGTTTTCCCCATGTGTAACGTGTATACGAGCCAGTTTTCCTTAGAAAGTCCTCCACGAAGGCATCCATCCATTTAGGCAGATAGCCCTCGTGTGCTTTGCCATAATTGAGTAATCCAATCCAATACCTTCTATTTAAACTCAACTTACTTCCGCTAAATTTGAATATACTGCACGCTCGACTACAACTTACATACTCTAGCATTGGCAATTCTAAGGGAAAGTAAAGGCTAGACAGGAAAGATAACTTAAAATAAATGTTAGTTAAAATAAATATAAACCCTACAAGGAAAACTAACCTAAGCACATGGCCCGCAACGTTCGCCTTTTGGGTGTCTATAATTGTCCACACGTTCCTGAAACACCACCTCATTCACCAGATTATAACCCGATAGAACACATTTGGAGAGAATTAGAGGTTAGAGTACGAAGACACAACATTAAAACAGAAACCGAACTAAAATCAATAATGATGGAAGACTAGAGGAACGCATTGATGCAGATATTTGTTAAAAAAATGGTTAACTCTATGTCCAGACGTTTGAAAGCTGTCATGAATACTGCAGGATATACTACAAAATACCAGCTGACAGAACTACTAAAATATTTACTAATATATGCAGATTTCTTTAAAGGGTACAACCTTTGTGAGGTAACTTTTCTGTTATTTTTTTATTACTAACTTTCCAAACAAAAGTTTTAATATGTTCTTAAAATAATTAATATAGCTGAACGATGAGAAATTGATAAATATTATTAAAAAATTTAAATTCTAAAATATTAATTTTTATTAATGACTAAAACAATATTTAACTGAAACTTGTAAGTGTACGAACACCTTTGAGAGCCCTTGTACATCATAAATTGGCAAAAATATATTGAAAGATTGTAAACAGGAATTTGCGGAACAAGAGATCTAGATTTCTATTTATTTTCATTATACATTGCTCGACATTGAAAATGCAACACCAAGAGGGAGTAGTCAGAAAGTGATGAAATTTGGAAAAAAAGACAAAGACAGCAAGCAGCAATAAGTGATCTTTATTTCAAAATGATAGTCAGAATACAGAGCAAGAACGGCGTCGGCTCAGTAGGATGTAGGACCACCGCGGACAGCGATGCACGAAGAAACACGTCTAGACTTAGAGTCAATAAGAGTGCGGATGGTGTCCTGAGGGATGGCTCTCCATTCCCTTTCAGCCATTTGCCACAGTTCGTCGTCTGAACGAGGCAGGGGGCAGAGTCTGCAAACGGCGTCCAATCACATCCCACACATGTTCGATTAGTGATAGGTCAGGAGAGTACGGTGGCCAGTGAAGCATCTGTATACCTTGCAGGGTATGTTGGCAGATGCGAGCACTGTGTGGTCGGGCGTTATCCTGCTGAAAAATTGCATTAGGCAGCACCTGAAGGTAGAGGATTGCCACCGGCCGCAGTACATTATCCAAGTGTCGTTGGGCTGTCATAATGCCCTGAATACGAACTAGAGGTGACCTGGAATCGTAGGCAATAGCGCCCCAGACAATTATGCCACGTTGTCGCGTGGTGGGGCGTTCCACAGTTACTGCCGGATTAGATCTGTCTCCACGTCGACGCCACACACGTATGCGGCGACTGTCACTGGATAAACAGAAGCGTGATTCATCTGAGAACTCGGCGTTTCGCCATTCTGGCAACCACATCGCTCCAGTCCGGCACCATTCTAAACGTTGGCGTCTATGCTGTGGGGTCAATGAAAGTCTTCTTAACGGACGCCGTGAGTGCAGGCCACGTTCAACCAATCGACGGGAAATGGTTCTGGTCGACACGGGAATATCCAGGGTATCTTGCACATGCTGCAGAATCGCGGTACAAGTGAATTGTGGGACCGCCACAGCTTGTCGGCGGATGCGTCGATCCACGCGTGCTGACGTCACTGTGGCTGCACCTGCACCTCTCCTTCTTCTCACATTTCCTTGTTCCATCCATGTTCGCCATAGCCGATACACCGTGCTCGCATCCATGTGGGTATCAGCTGCGATTTGACTTAAGGACCAACCCGCCCCTCTCAGTCCGATCCCCATACTCCTCAGTACTCGCTTCGGCAGTACATATACTAAAATTGGAACGATACAGAGAAGATTAACATGGCCCCCATACCCCTCGTAAAATCGTCTATCTGCTGGAAGTGCCTTCGTTGACGGCGGCCTGGCATTCTATCCCATTACATGTATCCTCCGGCACAAAAACCAACTTTCTTCGATAATTCGTCTGGCAGAAATAACGACACGAATATTGCCCATTCTGCACGTTCCTTCCCTTATATCTTACTTCTCGTGCATCGGAGAGCTGCGCACTTCACATCATTCGCATAACTCAGTGATGTGCGTCTACTCTAAAATTTGCATAAATTTCTGACCACTCCTTATTGGTGTTGCATTTTCAATGTCGAGCAGTGTATAATAACGTTTTGCTGTTGCACGCATTTATATAGTTAACACATAAATTATAACGATTCTTCGTAGATTTCACTCTGGTACATAATTTAGGTTATTACAATATCCGAATTTAAACGAAAAAAGTTCATTTATAAGTCAAAGGTTAAGAAGTTAGTTTATTTGAATAGATTTTTAATAACCTACTCCTTCACCCTCTCTGTATTATAAACCTGTATGTAAAAATATGTGGCGAATATTCTACTAGATATTTGTGTGAAAGTGAAGAATTATTTTAGATTACTACGAGTGGTGTTGAAAATTTTTAGCATCTCTCCATGCGTTAATTAAAACTGATAAAGTTGTATTAAGCATTGCAAATGCCTCGCACAACGAACATATTGCATAAGAAATGCAAAAAGTATTCCGTATAACAAATGTGACCTCGCATTTAAAATCGCACGCGAATATCGTAACACGTCACTAACTCGTTAAACACGGAGCTATTTTTCTTCTGTGTAAAGGCGTTTAAACACAGAAAAATAGGTTTTGCATAAAAAGACATCGAACAGTGGCAAATAAATAACTATAATTCATAACAGAGTATTGGCATAGTAGCATGAAAGAATTGTAAGCCGTTCTTGATAAAACATAAGATAGCCTCGGGAATAACACAAGTAGTCTATGTTCTGCTCTTAGTCATCGATGCGCTAGAAAGACAAAGAAGTTGAGTTACTCACCTTCAGTGAAAGACGGATTTTGATAGTTTTTCAGTTCAGTTTAACAGAAGAAATCTCCCACTAAACTAAAATTAAAATTTATTGACACCATCGATAATGTATGTGAATGTTTTTAGAACGACTAAATTCACAACATTTCCAACATTCTTGACGTTTTTGCACGATTTTATACAAGTATTGAGAACTCGTTAAGATTATCCGCACGAGTTACTGCGGGCATTTTCTATAATTAATACCATCCATTTTTGTTATACAGAGCAACGCTGTATAGCAATAAAAATTATGTAATATTTTTTAATTATTCTTCATTTTTTATAAACAGGCTGTAACTGGAATAGAAGTATATGAAGCTAAACATCAGTGAAATGTGTATTAAAGATCAGTTACCGTATTTGCCGACGTAAAAGACGCAGTTCTTTTCTATGAAAATAGGTTTGAAAAACAGGGTGCGTCTTATATGTCGATACGTCGTTTGTGAATGTGACATGGGATGCTGTGAAACCATAGACAGTGGTTAAATCATTTAAGAAGTGTGGCATTAGTAATGCTCTGGATGATACAGAGGACAATTTTTTATATGAGGATTCAGATGCTGATTTAGAAGAGGTTTCAAGTGACTTTTCATTTAGCTCTGGAGATGAGTGCCTGGGTTTTGACGAAGGGTATTGAAAGGTGTTCTTTCCCAGCTAGGCCGGGTATTTTCAGAAAATATTGATTTGCATTTGTATTACTTTATATTTAAAATACTACAAAGGGGGAACGTCTTATAGGCCGGTGCGTCTTATACGCTGGCAAATACAGTAAATCGAAAAAAGTGCTTATATTTGAAATTATCTGGATATTTACCAGTTTACAAATTATACATACAGTAAATTGATTAAGCTGCCACGAGGGAGAAGAAGAAACAATCAAATTTTATTAATTATTCCGCAGTTCTAGCTTTTGAACTCCTGTGCAAAGTATAAGTAAAGGTTGTTCTATAGAAAAAAAGGGCAAATAGCTGTCGTAGAATTACTCTAATAAAACTGGCAAAGAAAATGTAATTTATGTTATTCCTTTATTGACAGGTTCAAAATTCGTAGTATGAGATCATCCATTTTAAATCATTGTTGGATTTTAAATCAATATAATTTAATTCTTTTTTATAGGTCCGACTGGACAGCCAGGAAGCCCAGGTGCTCCTGGATTCCCTGGTCTTCAAGGAAAGACAGGAGAAAGAGGAGAAATAGGAATAACAGTTATCGGACCACCTGGATTAGATGGGAGACCAGGAGTTGATGGAAGTGCAGGCTTACCAGGAAAAAGAGGAGATCCAGGATTACCAGGTTTAATATTATAGTTTATTTGTTTAGAGTGAATATTATTTTTGCGAGTTAAATAATTTAGTTGTTAAATAAAATTTTTACGTGTTTACAGGGTCCTAGAAATAGTATATGGAGAAAAAGGATATAGTATATGGAGATATCCAGAACACTGTTTAAGAAATTTATTACAATATACTTTAAATGTTTTATTTGCTTTGAGAAATTATGAACAAAATTTAATACAAAAATTTCTAACTGAAATTAGTTCTATTACTAAATTTTTTTCTTTTTAAAAATATAAATATGAATTCTTTTTAAACGTAACAACATACTTTACTTGCGTGCATATATCAGACACCTTTTCTATTAAGTTGAAATATGAGAACGATATTACTTTTGTATCAGATTCTCTGACTATAGTTAGTGAAATGACTACAACAATTGGCTGCCGGAATTCTTGAAATATGATAGAAAAGCACACAACAGTTTCTTTAATAAAAGGCATGGAGAAAACAATCACTTAGGTTTGACGATTCCAGAAATCAGGAGCACAATAGCTTGTCATTGCACGTACTTCGAATAATTCATCGGTGAGGAAGAGTTATATTCAGGTAACAAACTGAATTGAACTACAGCATAATAATATTAATTCTTTTCCATCTTTTTTGTATTTAGATATTATAATTGCAAGAAATAAAATTTTTGCAAGCAAGGAAAATTTATTCCTTTCTTTTTGAAACATGTGTTATTGTGGTAATAAAAATTAGGAAGTAAAATGGATTAAGTTTTTGCATATCTAATATAATTATAATAGGAAATGTTAATTATTAATGCTAAATTTTAAAACATGCATTTATTTTACATTAAAATGTTAACAAATTAAACAATTAAAATTTTGAAAAACTTCAAAAAATAATTGCCCCAAAACATGACAACAAAAAATAATTGCCCCATTTCAAGGCAACTGGAGACACTACATTATTTTCGGGGAAGAAGGACTGGTTTGAAGCATGTTTTTATTATTTCAAATATTAACATGTAACCTAAAATTAATTAATTTCTAGTAAAATTACATCTTGCCTTGCTGCAGTTATTAAGCGTAGTTCATTACACTGGCGTAAAAATTAGAGGAACAACTAAAGAATATCTTGTGTTAGTTCCATTAAGTGAAATTACATAATTTAACAGAAATTAAATAAAGGTAGTTGGCTGGTAGCTAAAGGTCAAACTTATCACTGAATTAAACGCAGTTCACCTTTACTACATAAAAATATGCAAGTTTTTACGCCCGTTCATTTGGCAAGTATGGAAAGGCGTGCAACAGGGTGCTTCATATTCTAATTTCAAGTACTATGCGATCAACTGAATAAAAGCTTTGCTTGCTAAATATGGAGTATGTTACAGAGAGAAACGGCGTGCGATTGAAAGAGTGGAAGTAGGATAGACACTGATATAGGTCTGTAAAGACCTAAAAATAGCTCAAAGCGTCGTGTCAAGAATGTGGAAAGTATTTACATTTGTGACGATGTAAAGACACTTGTGATGTTATAGGATTTTAATGCTAATTAACCAGCTAATATGATTTCAAACTTTACGCAACTTCTTTCCGTAGTCCTCATGGCTTGTAGTCCAATGGCTTGACTGTTTAAGAGTTAGAGTTTCGATCAACCTCGCTTGCAGTTCACGCCTATCACCAGCTCTGTCAAAGATTATTCCGGCTTTAGCCATTTTATTATCCAACTTTAAATACCTGGTGTTAATTACTTCAGCCATATTAAGTAGACTATTTACTCGCGAGTGGCGGAATTTCATTTTGTAGCACAAGTAGTGCCATCTAATAAATTAAGACGTTACTAAAAAGGTTATTTTAACTTTCAATCTTGCCTTTTTGCTTCAGAGAATTGCAATAACTCGCTTGTCAGTCTTGCAGTGCCTGAAAATCATTAACATCTGTTCAAGCATCTATACAGGCAGAACCTTACAGTGTATGAAAACAACCAGATTAAGATCGCAAACGTGCCAGGACTTTTATTTACCAAAGACTGATCCTGACATTATCCCGGATTCCAAGAGGGTTCGCTGAAATTATGGAAGTTCGACTACCCTGATATTTCGAGAATGATAAATTGCATAAAAGAGGGTTGTATGCTAGGAAACCCATGATTTGCGTCCCACTAATTCGAGCCATGAAATGGTTGCGCTTGGAATGATGCAAAGATCATTGTGGTTGGAGTACCGCAAACTGGAGGCCAGTTCTCTTTACTGGTGAGTCTTGTTTTGTTTGGAGAATGATTCCGGACGCGTTACAATCTGAAGGAATCAAAGCACAAACAATAAGCCTGAAAACATCCACGGAAACACATTAGTAGAGAGGTGGCGGAATCATGATATGGGTGAGAATCAATTTGAATGGTCACACTGACCTACGCATTTTTACCAGTGCATTTGTGAATTCTGAAATATACAGAAATATTATAGCTATTTCTTTAATTTTTTTCCTTGGTCTTTATTTCAGGTTGTTTGGGAGCGCAGTTAATAATTACCTTCTCGTAATGAACGATCTACCATCGCACTGCGCTAGTGATCGTTTATCTTGGATTTTTTATATTTGTTTCTTTAATTTTTCCTGTCAGTGTATTAATATCCCAAGCTTGAGAGAAAGAATGGTACTCTGAAAATGTGGAAACTCTTGACCTATTTCGCATCATTTCAGTTTTATACTGTTACCATTGTATAATTTTTCAGCTGTTATACTTTTCTTTACTTGCAATATTTTCTTGAATAAATTGTTATCAGATAACTATCTGTCATCAAAAAATTTCTTTATGAAATAAGCTTTCCTATATCGTTTTCATGTGCTACAATATTTTTCAGAATGATCTACGATATTCTACGATACATAGCTCAAAAGCCAGAAATCAGTTAAAAATGTTACAGAATTGAAAGAAACATGATTAGTCATAAATTTATAAAAACCTTGGTTCTCTATACTTTAATATTAGTTTCATGCAAATTCATTGTTTTAGGTTTTCAACTGCTTTGCATTTTTCTAAATACAATAGTTTTATTCAATACTTTTTTAACTCTCCTTCACCAAAACACTTCTTTGAGAAAGTTAAGTTTCCTCTCGAGCTTTCTATCACATAAATGTTTTTAAAGTTATGGATTTAAACTTAATTTAATTACACATCCCTTTTCATAAGTGATTGGCAAATGGAACAGAATATATTTTGAAACACAATTTTAATAGAATCGTAAGAATTCTTTTGCAAATTATTATTTTTGAAGACTACTCGAGTTCCCTGAAACGTAAGCTAATGAACGTATTCTTATTTTGCTCGGACAAAAATATTTTCATGACTACATAGAGCAGCATTAGTAAACTCCATGTCGACTACAAAATCCTCCAATAATAGAGATAAGAATAAGAAAAAAAAATGCAAACCATATGCGAAAGTGGGGCATTGTACTAGAAAATCTGGGCATTTAATTAAAGCTACCATTTATACAACCATTCATTGGAAACGTCGCATTAATTACTGATGGCGTTGATAAGTGTAAATAAATGTGTAGAGACATTAGGTATATTTTTGGAAGCAGCCAAGATGAAAAATTAACAACGCCTTCGCCGAGAATCAACCGCGGACCTCTGGAATATCGGTTCAGTGTGCAGAACCACTACACCACGAAGGCACGTTAGGAAAGCGGAAGGAATACCTTATAAATGTATACAATTTCAGTTTTATAAATCAAATTATGATAGTTCAATAAATCAATAATAATTTTAATAGTATCTTTTGAAATACTTATTTAAGATCTTACGTACAGTTAAAGCAATGCAAATATTTTGAGAAACCCGTCATTGAATTTTATTGTTTTTTAATAATTGAAAGTTTAAAATCTAAGAAAATAAGGGGCCTGATTAATTTTATCAAATCTTATAATTCTTTATTTTTCTAGGCGAGAAAGGTTATCCAGGCATCGGTGTACCTGGAAGGGGCCCTCCGGGACCACCAGGCAGAGTTGGATTTCCAGGCGAAACAGGAGAGCCAGGAATACCTGGACCAAACGGCTCACCAGGTCCGAAAGGCTTTAAAGGAGATGATTGTGGTTACTGTAGGCCAGGGCTGCCTGGTGTTAGAGGAGAGAAAGGCGATGAAGGGAGGAGAGGTAAAATGAAATTTAAAACAATTCAACACTTGTCAGTGATATTTTTCTGGCGAGTAAAGGGATTTTTCGTTATTCACTAAAAGAAATATTACATATTAAAAAATTAAATTAAAACAACTTATATTAATTTAATTGTAAATTATCAAAATATTAGATCATCTAGTTCCTAGTTCCTCCATGCGTTCGCATAACCAGACTAGCAAATGTATCGGTGAGTCAGTATGGCTTCGATTTATTGCAAAGGTATCCTAGATTAAGCATATTCTATAGGCAGCCATAATATAACCCTATTTGGTGATTTGTCACTGTAGGCCTTTTCGTCAGTCTATATAATGTTAATATAATGGTATTATAGTCGTTCGGTATTTGGGACAGTGAAGTAGTGAAATTACATTCAGTGATAAATGTGATTATCATTTTTACGTAATGTATTTATCATTACATACAGTAAAATTCATCTGAATGTTCACTGAACTTTTATCTGCTATCCTATTGCCATGAATCTGCTTATAATGCTACCAGCGAACATGAATTCATAAAAGGATGTAATTGCATGCACGTCACTTCTCTTAAAGAAACTCCATTTGTTTGCACTAGTATTCCCTGCATACGTATTCAAAGAAAACACATATCAAGCCAATTATAAGAACCACTACCAGTTTGCTCAGTGTCTTGCTGAGAGAATTCAGTCATAGTTTCATGCTGCCACCTTTACATACGAATACGCCCACATGCTCGAAAAAACTCGGAATCCGTCCGACCGGCCCACACGATGGCAGTCATCCACGGTTAAATGATGATTTTCATTGCACATGCCTTGATATCAGCAATATTTGCCGATGCAGTGGAATATACTGCACATTGTCTAATGCTTTTATTAACTTTTATTAACTGTCAACTATTTATTAACAGTGTTAGTAGTTAATGGGATATAATAGTAATTTACGCAATGCGTCATCTTTGAATAATCACTGAGATTTCGAAAGCTAGCGGTCCTGTTTTCATTCCTTACACATCAGCTATACCACAAATCATGCATCAGCTGTATGTCTCTGAAAAACTTAACATGGGTTAATAGTTCATGATACATCTTCTAGATTATATGATGAGATATACTTTTAGAATACTCTAAAATTAAATTAATTATACTGTAGATTCATTATCTATTCTATCTGTAAACAGCGTGACATTTAATGTTATAATTATTTCACGTGTACCGTTTCTTTGTTACAAAATGCCATCTTTTGAGAGATGTATGGAAAGGACTTTTATGTCAATAACTTTTTTTTTGTTGAATCTTCTTTAGAATAGTGAAGAGTATATTTGTAGCTCTGATATTTTTATATCATGAAACTAAAAATTAAACCATAAAATAATTTATACGAATTTCTCATGTATGGTAATCTCACTTTATTTAGGTCAAACAGGTCCTCAAGGATATCCCGGCTACCGAGGACCTCCAGGATTACCAGGATCACCAGGATTACCTGGTGTACCAGGATATAAAGGAGCAGCGGTGAGCATAATG
Organism: Stegodyphus dumicola; assembly: GCF_044657685.1. Classification (NCBI taxonomy): domain Eukaryota; kingdom Metazoa; phylum Arthropoda; class Arachnida; order Araneae; family Eresidae; genus Stegodyphus; species Stegodyphus dumicola. The sequence continues at coordinate 184,611,133 of NC_140768.1, forward strand.
GCTGATGAATAAATTACTTAGCTGTGTCTGACTTAATTATTGAATCAGAATTATATCTCGCATGTTCAAGGTGTTAATTCTTCAGTAACTTCTAAAAAACATTAAAAATGCATCCATTTTGAACACATATTAAATTTTCTTTAGAGAGGGAGTTTCTGCAGCTCATGTTACGGGTGGGTATATGTATGCCGCTCCACAATGACCGTAAGGTGATTAGCATTGGCCTTGCCACTTCTGCGCATGAATTCTGCTATCATCTGAGCCAAATGAAAGAAATGACTCATCATAGAGTACGATACAACTCTAATATAATATTTACATTCAGCAGACGAGATATTATACTTCATAGATATCGACGATAAATGTTTCTGGCGGTGCCCAGAAGTTAATGAAATGGTGCATATATGGTCCAACTTAATGACGGGATGAAATTAATGATGGTCCAACTTAATGATCCTGCCCTTCCCGTTCATAGCTCTCCATAAAGGTTTAAGTTGCCGTTTTTGCTTTACTGACGATCTATTGTTCCGATTTCGAAATTATCGCGGGTACATAACTTTAGACAGGCAACTCACAAGTTCATCCGAGAGCCCATTTATTGCGAGGTAGGTAGGTATCGAATAAACCTACCTTGTAATAAATACACAGCATAAATGTGTAATACTCGCAATAAATATACATTAATGGTGTGGTGTAAGTCACAATCGATGCAGAAAATAGAATCTTAGACCTCTCGTTGCCCTCGTGATGGTTACGGACGCCTTGTTGGAACCAGGTGTGAGAGCTGCACCTAGCTGTGCCCTCGTTTTCTCCCTCATTTTCGGTGATTGGTAGGACCAATCAGTTCTCTAAAAGCGGTGATGTGTTCTCTGTCAAAACTGCTGACGTGGTTGTTGTACCAACTTCACATAGATCTTAGAGGCTTTGTCATATGCTAATACAAAACACTGTACACCATAAGCAGTTTAAATTAGCATATTGATCATCCAGTGCACCTGCTATGTGGAGGTTGGAACTTAAATAATGACAACTATTTATTTATAGTACCTCTGTGAAATTTCTTACTGTTCTTTGATGTAGTTCCCAAAGTTGCATAAAGTCCGTAGACCCCGACATAAATATCGTAGTATATCTGTAACAATGCCTGATCTATTGGTGGTTCGAATAGAGCAGTCTGTTGCCTTAATCTCTGGAACCTTTTGGAAACGAATATCGCAAAGTGTTCCTTCATCATAGGAATCAAATGATAATCATGACAGCTTAAATCCGGTATGTATTGTGGATAGCAGAGCAGTTTTCAGCCCCATAAAATCAAGTCCAATAAATTAGCTGCAGTTACGTTCAAGCTTCGTCCTGGAAATGACGAAAGAATTCTGCGGAAATTGTCTCCACTTCTTTTGTAACGCTTCTCGCAGGTTAAGGCAGATAGTTCTGGAGCGCTTTACCGTAATCAAGTAAAAGGTTCATTTCCAAAAACGTTCAAGTGTACGTTAGGATGACGTTCTACTTAAAAATTATGGTAACCATCTCTCAGTTGAGAGTTCTAATAAATTTTCGATTTTCGTTATTGTTCGCAATGTTGTTACATTTAGAACTGGCATTTTAGTTTTGGCTTGTGCGATCTGGTGCATATATGGTCCAACTTAATGACGGGATGAAATTAATGATGGCCCAACTTAATGATCTTGCCCTTCCCGTTCATAGCTTTCCATAAAGGTTTAAGCTGCCGTTTTTGCTTTACTGACGATCTATTGTTCCGATTTCGAAATTATCGCGGGTACATAACTTTAGACAGGCAACTCACAAGTTAATCTGAGAGCCCATTTATTGCGAGGTAGGTAGGTATCGAATAAACCTACCTTGTAATAAATACACAGCATAAATGTGTAATACTCGCAATAAATATACATTAATGGTGTGGTGTAAGTCACAATCGATGCAGAAAATAGAATCTTAGACCTCTCGTTGCCCTCGTGATGGTTACGGACGCCTTGTTGGAACCAGGTGTGAGAGCTGCACCTAGCTGTGCCCTCGTTTTCTCCCTCATTTTCGGTGATTGGTAGGACCAATCAGTTCTCTAAAAGCGGTGATGTCAAAACTCTGTCAAAACTGCTGACGTGGTTGTTGTACCAACTTCACATAGATCTTAGAGGCTTTGTCACATGCTAATACAAAACACTGTACACCATAAGCAGTTTAAATTAGCATATTGATCATCCAGTGCACCTGCTATGTGGAGGTTGGAACTTAAATAATGACAACTATTTATTTATAGTACCTCTGTGAAATTTCTTACTGTTCTTTGATGTAGTTCCCAAAGTTGCATAAAGTCCGTAGACCCCGACATAAATATCGTAGTATATCTGTAACAATGCCTGATCTATTGGTGGTTCGAATAGAGCAGTCTGTTGCCTTAATCTCTGGAACCTTTTGGAAACGAATATCGCAAAGTGTTCCTTCATCATAGGAATCAAATGATAATCATGACAGCTTAAATCCGGTATGTATTGTGGATAGCAGAGCAGTTTTCAGCCCCATAAAATCAAGTCCAATAAATTAGCTGCAGTTACGTTCAAGCTTCGTCCTGGAAATGACGAAAGAATTCTGCGGAAATTGTCTCCACTTCTTTTGTAACGCTTCTCGCAGGTTAAGGCAGATAGTTCTGGAGCGCTTTACCGTAATCAAGTAAAAGGTTCATTTCCAAAAACGTTCAAGTGTACGTTAGGATGACGTTCTACTTAAAAATTATGGTAACCATCTCTCAGTTGAGAGTTCTAATAAATTTTCGATTTTCGTTATTGTTCGCAATGTTGTTACATTTAGAACTGGCATTTTAGTTTTGGCTTGTGCGATCTGGTGCATATATGGTCCAACTTAATGACGGGATGAAATTAATGATGGCCCAACTTAATGATCTTGCCCTTCCCGTTCATAGCTTTCCATAAAGGTTTAAGCTGCCGTTTTTGCTTTACTGACGATCTATTGTTCCGATTTCGAAATTATCGCGGGTACATAACTTTAGACAGGCAACTCACAAGTTAATCTGAGAGCCCATTTATTGCGAGGTAGGTAGGTATCGAATAAACCTACCTTGTAATAAATACACAGCATAAATGTGTAATACTCGCAATAAATATACATTAATGGTGTGGTGTAAATCTGAAGCACTGGTTATTTTTTCATGGGCAATATATAGCATTGTTGCCATTATTAAAGTTTCAGTCTATGTAAAATATTCTATAACAGTTCTGTAAATGTATGTAGACTAGGGGTTGTTATGCGCTCTTTGTATGCGTTTATTGTCTGCTAATTTTCTGTCATTCAGCTAAGAAATTTAAGTGTTAAATTTCGAAGCTGTCGGCAAATTTTTCAAGTATGCAATTTTTTCCGGGGGGGGGAATGATATTCAATGCATTTTGTCTAATTGTTCATACTTATTTCTTTATTTTGTGTGGCTTGCGTTTCAATTTTTTTCTCATGTACATGTCTTTTTTGGACATGTGTGTGTATTGATTTTCAGTTTATAATCAGTAATAAGCAAATTGTATAATTTCAGTTCTACAGCATGTTTTACACATGCATATTAATTGTGTAATGGCAGTTTAAAATGACAGTCATTAAGGATCTTCTTTAACAGGGCCTTAGAGGTACAGATGGTTTCGATGGAACACCGGGTCTACCAGGCAATCCGGGCGATTTAGTTTTACCTCCTTACACAAAAGGCCAAAAGGGAGTGGAAGGTGACAAAGGTTACCCAGGATTTCCAGGCCCCAGTGGTTTAAATGGTGCTCCTGGAGAAAAGGGTTTTCCTGGATTTCCTGGCAGAAAGGGCGAACAGGTAAATTCAATTTCCATTAATAATTGCGTTTATTTTTTGTAATATTTTTCTAAAATAGTATATCATCATATTAAAATTAATAACTCCTTGAAAATATTCTTGCAATACGAAACCGTTTAATAAAGGAGATAGTGAAAGTAATCCCAGGCAAATTTTACTGAATGTAATTTATGCAGAATATTTTAGACATTAAGTAATTAGATGGCTATATACTAAGCTAATTGGGTCTAAGGTATAGAATCTAGCTTGCGTTGGCTTTTACTTTATATACTGTCAATAATATATAATACAAAAAGTACATATTATCATACAGCTGTACATAAAATACAGCAATATAGTTATTGCTGTACTTTATGTATTGCAATAACTATAGGTGAAGTTATCGCATGAAAGTATGTAACTTCAGAGATATGAAATTAATTAAAACTTTGCAACTCATCGGTAATCGGAATCAAATAACTGGTTTGGCCAGTATCGTCCCTTAACAAATGCTTAACTGTTAACACATTCCAATTTTAAAATCACCTGCTTTATTTTTAATTAGATTGTGTTTATCCACCCCTGTTGGTTTCACAAATTTAAAATGCAAAATAAAATTGTAACTCCTTGCTATGTATAAAGTACAGACTGAGGCGACTTGTCGGAGTGGATAAGTTTTAACTGAAGTAGGCAAAAAATCGACTTTAGCTTGAGGTAGATTTTGAACAAAACTCTAACAATGTCGAGGACGGTCAGATACAGCTCCCTCTTTATCAGAAGCAAAATTTTTTTTACCACAATAGATTTTATATAGAATTTTATCTGCTTCAGAAGATGGAACTGTCTCTGACTATCATCGAAGTTAATTGAGTTTTCAAAAATTCAAAATCTATGCCAAGCTAAGATTCATATTTTCCCTAACTTAAAATTTTAAATTGGCATGCTCCTCTTCGTTTGAAATTTCAGTCGATTTATAAAGCAAGCCTCAGCTTTCAAGACTACAACCCCTGGGTCTGATCTTCTTTTCTAAAACCAACTTAACAAGCGCAGTAAATAACTTTTAACATTCACTTCACAGTTATCACAAGAAAGTTTATTCAGTCAACACTCATGCAGCCGGAAGCTCCAATAATGCTTAATGTTAAGATTAACCTCCTACTTTTAAACTATGCCGTTTGCCTTTAAATATGAAAATCGACAAGTGGAGTATTGTTTCAGCTGTAATTACGCGGCTAATTAACAAGCGACGACTCCAGCACTAGTGCCATTGTTTCAGTCACCCAGAGAGCGCTACAAGTTTTTAAATTTTGTGAAATTAGGACAATTTGTTCAGAAGTTATTAATTTAAAGTCGAATTTATTAGACTTAAGGAATTTTGCCATCTTCGTGTTTACCGTGCAAGCTATAGTGTGTGTGCGTGTCAGTGTAATTAATGCAATTAATTTGATACCTCGGATTACTTACTACTCTTCTTTAACAGATGAAAAACAGAAGAAGTTAAGCTGTTAAGGTAGGAATTTTGTTTCAGTACCTCTAATTAACAGCTTTTATTAATTACCCTGTTGCCAAATAAATTCAAGCATAGCCTGCCTCAGTGAAATTAAATAGTCTACATTAAGCTACGCATGGCTTCCTGACTCTCATTTATGCCCATTTTAGCATAATTACTAATAGGATATTTGTGTTAATTAATTATATGTATGAACTGATCTCATCTTATTAATTACTGTTTATAATTTGTGTATATTGGTTCCTATACCCTTTGCACACAGGTTATAACAATTCTTCGAATACTATTTCCTGTTCGTTTATATCTCGTAATTAATTAATACTGTAATTATTGTTATAAAGTACTACCGAGAAATACCAGCACTGACTGTATAGTTTTCAGTGTCAATTTAGTATTATCTTCAGTACCATCAGTGATTCCTCAGTGTTTTTACAGTGTGTTAGTGTTCTGCCAACGCTTCAGTGCTTTCACAGTGTAAGTTAGTGTTCATAGTATCAGTGAGTATAGCATCAGTGTGTAGAGATCAGTGTTTAGTGAAGCATCAGTGTTTAGTGGAATCCCAGAGTCCAAATGAATTTTTCTGTTTTTATGAGTATACAGAGATACACCCAACGCTCATTTTCCCAATGTTTAAGTGCTTTGTCAGTGAATTTTAGTGTTTTTAGCTTCAGTCTGTAGTGACCAGTGTTTAGCTTCAGCGCTTTAGTGAAGCTTCAGTGTCTAGTGGAATCTCGACGTTCAAGTGAATTTTTGTGTTTTTAAAGAGACTACAGAGAAATACCCAACGTCTGATTTCCCAACGTTTTAGCATTTTACTAGTGAATTCTAGTGTTTGTAGCATCAGTTTATAGTGCTCAGTGTTTAGCATCTGCGTTTTAGTGAAGCTTCAATGTCTAGTGGAATCTCGACGTTCAAGTGAATTTTTGTGTTTTTAAAGAGACTACAGAGAAATACCCAACGTCTGATTTCCCAACGTTTTAGCATTTTACTAGTGAATTCTAGTGTTTATAGCATCAGTTTATAGTGCTCAGTGTTTAGCATCTGCGTTTTAGTGAAGCTTCAATGTCTAGTTGAATCTCATAGTTCAAGTGCAATCTTGTGTTTTTAATCAGCATTCAGGGCTTGTAGTGCTCTATCTGTGCAACAGTCCAGTGTCCACGGAACTTCCACCATGAATGACGGAGGCACCTCGATTTGTGCAGCAGTATTAAACCCGCAGAGCCTCTACGACAGTGATTCTCTCAGCTATGCCGAAAAAATAGATGCCCTAATTAAGGAAGCTATCAGTGTAAGCACTATAGAACGGCGAAATCGGCACTTACTGCCTAAAGATTTGCGAGAGCGCATGCTTGAGATCCTAGAAGTCCTCAGGCATTTGGCCCACAAAGGCCCGAATGAATACCCCCAATTGCCAACCATGGAAGTTGGTACCACTACAGAGTTTAACCCCATAGGGTCCTCACCCTCGCCACAGTACATAGAGCACTTCTTAGGGACGAAGCACACGGACACGCTTACAGATGCCCACAAGCGACTTAATTATGCATATCAGTGCTGTGAAGGCTTGCACGCTAAAGTGACGGGCTCGACAGTGCTTCACGAAAGTGTCATTCAAGGAAGGATTCAGTCTGAGGACACACATCTAGGTGGCACGGCAAAGAGACGCTCATATGCAGAGACACTGCAGCGGAACCTAAGACCGAAAATTAAGGATTTTCCCACGCTCCTTATTTTTCCTACGAAAGACGAACATGCACCAGACCTGCAAATGGAACTGGAAAGGCATGCGCCCTTAATGGATATGGGGGTGTCACTGAAAGGAATACAGAAGCTTAGCAAAGGAGGAGTTGCAGTGCGCTGTCACTCGAAGGAGGATGTGGCAAAGTTACACCATGCCCTGGCACAGAATGTTAACATCAAAGATAAGATCAGCACGAGGATTCCACATAAAAGGTCCCCAAAGTGCGCGATAGATAATATTCCAAATGGTACCCCGGTGGAGGAGGTAGCAGACCTTGTCTCTAGGACCTTTACTATCAGTAAAGATGATTTCAAGGTCTCTTTCAGGATCAGCGATCGGAGGAACAAGGCGGCTAAATGGATTTTAGACTGTTCACCAACAGCCTTTAAAACGTTGATGGATCAAAGAGTTTCGTTCCAGGGATGGAGGGTACATCGTGTGACAGAGTTTACAGGGGCACGCAGATGCTTCATCTGCCAGGACTTCGAACATTCGGCAAGAGACTGTAAATTTAGGTATCATTGTGCATATTGTGGTGGAAACCACGATGTCAAAAAATGTATGGCTGATAGCCCGAGCTGTGTAAACTGTCTAATTGCCAACCAGCACTCGGGGAGAGACTTCGACACTGTGCATGCCGCATATGCCCCTGACTGCCCCTCCTTTCACTTGCAAGTGCTTAAGATCAAGGGCCGGACGGATTACGGTACCTCAGTCACCAATTGAATACCAAGTGTACCTATACTGCATAATGGTGACACCAAAAGCATACTCTCTAATCTGTCTCATTTTCCCTCCATCGTCACCCAACGTTCTAACCTTACAGAATGTCACAACAAAGTAATAGTACCGAAAGACAGGACATTAACTCTCTCCTAGATGCGCAAGAAGAGGTTAAGATCATACAGGTGAACCTCCAGAGAGCTCGGGCAGCTACCGCCCAATTAGTCCACTATGCAATGGAAACAGAGGCTGACCTTCTGCTCATACAAGAACCATACATCCAAGCAGGAAGGGTGGCAGAATTCCCCTTATCCTGGACCATTTTCAAGAACCCGGAAAGAGAAGGGTCAAGAGCTGCCATAGTCTGCTGCCGTAACAAATGGTCACTTACAAGTATCTCACTGTCAAGAGACCAAGTTACCATAGCAATTGATGCAGTGGGACTAAGTCTCCTGATTACGAATACCTACATCCCACCCACAGCGGAAGCCGCAGAATATCTTGACCAGCTGCAGACAACACTCCGAGACTATCCCTCCAGCAACCACCTTTTAGTCGGAGACTTTAACTCCCACTCTGAAGTGTGGGGCTACTCATTTACTGATCCACGTGGTAGACTTGTTGAGGATTTTATAGCGAGTCATGACCTAATTCTACACAACACCCAAGGATGCCTCCCCACTTTCGAGACAACTACTGGACAGGGATGGCCAGATCTCACGCTGTCCACAGTAGAGTTGGCTACAAAAATCCAGAACTGGGAGGTGCAGGATACGCCCACAAACTCAGACGATCGATACATCACTTTCAGCCTCATGCATCCCCATTCCCGATTATCACTTAAACGATATAGAACCTCGGCACATAACTTAAAGAAATTCACCCGAGAAATGAGACGTCCTGGAACAGCAAGGAGATGAACTGAACAATTGTTCCACGGCACAAGACGCAGATCGCATCACATGTAACCTGGTGCAGTTAATACAGCAAACATGCGACGGTACGATGAGCATCAAATCTCCCAAAATTCTTAAAGCTGCCAGCTGGTGGACAAAGGAGCTACGGACCAAGCGAAGCCGCACGCGGGCGATGCGCAGAAGGTTGAAAAAAGAACGGGACCCGGATCGTAGACAACAACTCAGCGTAGAATACAAAAGAGCGCAGGCTCAGTACAAGAAGGACATTCTGAAGGCAAAGCTCGATAGCTGGAGGAACTTCTGCACACAGCACACTGAAGTTTTCGGCGTACTACACAAGATAGCCTCCAGCAAAGTATTCATACCACCATTACATCGCACGTATGCTGGTTCACACATAGGGTCACAAGGCTTCATGGCCACCACACTTCAACACATCCTTGACGCAGTATTCCCACATGATGGGAATGATGTTTCTTCTGAACAAGAGGCATACAGCCTGTCCACGACAGTCCCAGATGATCCCCCATTTACAGTTAAGGAGGTCACAACTGTTATACGAACTCTCCCGGTCAAAAAGGCACCAGGGCCGGACTCATAGACTACCGGATCTTGAGGACAACCTACAAAGCCTGTCCAAGACTGCTAGTGGCTTACTTCAACAAACTTCTAAGTCTTAAGCACTTTCCAACACATTTTAAAACGGGCCAAGTGGTCCTCTTTACGAAAGAAGGCAAGGACCCCAATGATCCTTCGTCCTTTAGACCAATTTGCCTTCTGCCAGTCCTGGGAAAGCTCTTCGAGAATCTTCTCGTTCTCAGGCTGAAGCATCATATAGCAAAAAACGGTGTTCTCTCAGATGCACAATATGGCTTTCGGGAACATCGCTCTACGCTTAATGTCCTGGAGCACGTCTGCGAGGAAGTCAAGCGACTGCGCAAAGAACAACAGCATGTGGCAGTCCTCAGTCTGGATCTGCAAAGTGCATTTGACTCCCTGTGGTGGCCGGCAATCCTAGAAGCTTTACATGCAGCTAACATCCCAAATAACATCCTACAGATTTTTAAAAGTTATCTCAGTAACCGCAGCTTCATCGCGGTTCACAATAGTGGAATAATTACCAGGCCACAGCAAAGAGGCTGCCCACAGGGATCATGCGCAGGTCCAGACCTGTGGAACTTAACATTTAACTCGATTCTAAAAGCAGAATGGCCGGCTCACACAACAGTCGCAGCCTTCGCAGATGATGCCACTTTCGTGGTCAGTGGGAAAAGCCGCGTCATCCTTGAATAAAACTGCAAGGAAGTCATTGACATGTTCTATGACCTTTGCAAGGCTAAGAAGCTTAACATCTCGCATTCAAAATCTAAATATATCATCTACCATAAACCGGGCCAGACCTTACAAAGAAACCCGACAATTACGGTGGCAGGTCACAGGATTAAAAGAGTTAAAGAGATGAAGCTCCTAGGTATTATACTAGATGAAGGCTTTACCTGGATCCCCCATTTAAGATCGCAAAGAACAAAAGCATTAAAAATAGCCATGAATATAAGGAAAATGCAAGGCTCCAAATGGGGACTGCGTCCCCATATTCTAAAGATCCTATACTCTGCAGTAGCAGAAAAGATCATGATCTACGGGGCGGCAATCTGGGCAAACACCATGACCTGCAGGAAACAAAAAATTCTTCAAAGTTCCCAAAGACCTTTCGTACTGGCGATTACAAAGGCATGTCGAACAACGTCGACAGCAGCCGCAGCAGTTCTGGCGGGACTAATCCCGTTACCAATAAAAGCACAGCAGGAAGCCGCAATTACAATGTTTTCCCAACTGCATAGAAAAGCACGATTTGGGGAGTTCAGCTATGACCCTGCAGACTTCGAGTTTAAAAGTTCAAAACTTAAAACGCACCCTTCAGATTACGGGAAAGGTGTTGTGACTCACTTCGCCCCTGAATTACCACCATCCATAGAGGGCCCGGGCTTCATGATTTACACGGATGGGTCGAAGATGGACAATGCAGTCGGCAGCGCATATACAGTTTTCCATAATGGCACTGAAGTGCAAACCTGGAAGTGCCATATGTCTCCTCACAATTCGGTCTTCCAGGCGGAAGACCTTTCAGCAAATAGAATGGGCTTTCAGCAAATAGAATGGGCACAAACTACCACAGCAGAATATTTTACAATCTATACTGATAGCCTATCGGTACTATACGCCATCAACGACCCACGCCACACCTCCCCACTCGTGTCCCAAATTCAGAAGACACTAAGAAATACGAGTCCGGTCCAAAAAATTGAAATCTCTTGGGTAAAAGCGCACGTTGGTGCCCAGGGCAACGAACGCGCAGATACCCTGGCAAAAGAGGCAGCACAGGACCGGGACGCGGCGCAAATAGACCCACCTTTACCAAAGTCACTTCTCAAGCGGCAGACTTGGCAGTCAGCTCTGTCGCAGTGGCAGCAGGAATGGAACACGTCACCACAGAGTCGGCGAACTTTCGAATTCATACGAAAAGTGGACACGGAACGACTCATATCTGCGCCCTTCTTAACAAGATTCATCACAGGACATGGGCCGTTTCCGACCTACTTCGCAGAGAGAAATATATCCTCCACAGACCTATGTGTCTGCGGAAAAATCGGGTCCCCCGACCACTACCTGACGGAGTGTCAACTCACCACACAATGGCACGTTAAACTCCCGTCGAATAATGTGGCCGCCTTTAAAAGATTCGTGCTGAAACAACCACGACTTATGGACAAAATCAAAAAGATCATGGATCACTTAGAAGTACTGGGGCAGGAGCTCTGCAGCCCTGCATAGGTGCCGCACATGCCAGTTTCTGTAACATACGTGGCAAAGTGAGTACCTCGCTAGCATATATGCTCAGCGTGCCACAGACGCATTAACAACGTACCTCAGCATGCACTGTACCCATCGTACACGCACCAAGAGAATAATGCATAGACAAGTGTATAGTGCAGTCTAGAATTCTCTTACAGTTTATGTCCGCCTGTTTCTTATGTACATCTACCAGCCAAAGTGTAAATTTCTATTATCATGTTGTCAAGTTTTTAAGAGGCTCAGCCCCTGTAGTAGGCATGTATTAAATATTCACATTAATGTGCACTTCATAATACGAGACCGTCGAATCCACTAATACTCGAATAATACTCGTATGTCGAATCCACGTAGTATTTAGTGTTCTCATATGCGTATGTGCCTGCATATTTCAGTGTATTGCATTCACGTGTATGTAACAGTAGTATAGAATAATTATTTAATCTTATTTACGTGTACTGTATTCACGTATTATCAGTGTATTGTATCCACGTGTATGTTACAATAGTATAATTGAATAGTTGTATAATCTAATTCACGTGTATTTTTGTGTACATGGTACTTACGTATCAGTGTCAATGTATATCAGTGTAAAGTATATTAGTGTGTCGCATTAATGTGCATTGGTGTATTGTGTCTATATTTTAGTGTATCGTGTATTAGTGTTTAGTATATACGTGTATAGTATATTAGTGTGTCGCATCTATGCGCATTGGTGTATTGTATCTATCTTTTAGTGTATAGTATATTAGTGTGAAACATTTATGTATATTGACGCATCGTGTCATTGGTTTATTGTGTCTATAAATATATTCTAGCATCATGTTGTCATGTTTCAAGATCTAAGAACATACAGAGTAACACCTGTAGTAGTACTGTGTGTTATTAATATTTACACAAAAGTGTATTTTAAAATATATAGTAGAATTTACGCAGTATCTATGTGTATCAATACTTAACTTTTTTATATATTGTAACTTAGCGTAAGTTTCTACCTATCTCAGTGTATTGTATCCACGTGTATGTTACAGTAGTGTAATAGAATAATTGTATTATCTTACCTATGTGTATTTTTGTGTACATGGTACTTATGTATTAGTGTCAATGTATACTAGTGTGTCGCATTTGTGCGCACTGGTGTATTGTGTATAGTATATTAGTGAATTATTGTATAGTATACTGGTGTATAGTATACTGGTGTATAGTATATTAGTGTATAGAATACTGGTGTATAGCGTATTAGTGTGTCACAATTATGTGTATTGGTGTATTGTGTCTATCTTTGAGTTTACAGTATCTTAGTGTGTTGCATTATGTACATTGACGCATTGTGCGATTACAAGATCAGGTCTATTTGTAAACTACTATATTTATGTCTATTTAAAGTTTCAGCTACAGATAGTTGCAGGGTCCGGACAGCACCCGAGTAGTCATTGTAAGCCGTCCGGGTGTCCGGCCCTGCTGTCACCTGTCACCTGTCGTAAGGGTATGACAAAAGCCAAGTGAATAAGGTAGAGTTTAACTCAAATCTAGCTGTTAGTAACACTTGAGAATAATTGCAACCACTAATTAGGAACAGTGTAAACGTATCCACTTAGAGCACCCTTCATTTGTATTCGGTATCTGTCTGGAAATCAGTTTGTTTTGCAGAATTCAAATTATAAAAATAGAATAATAAAAATTTACCTTTTAATAAATTTTCTCTTGTACATATTTAAAATGTGGAATTCGAAGGCAGACTAATATGAAAGCAGAATTTAATGCATAGAAAAATTATTCAGGGGATCACACAACAGAGTATTCTTCAAAGCGTTACGCATACTTTAATTATTATTGTATGAAAGGTTTTTAAGTTTTGAATGACGCACATCAAATCATAGCACAAAAGCTTTCATCATGACACGACAGGAGAAGAACGAGTTTAGTGCCTTTACAAAGTTGTGACACTATAGGAAAAGTGTTTTTGTTTTTTCATGTTTTACTGTAATTTATCATGCATTCAGAAGCAAATACCAAAACGCCAAGAGTCACCAGAGTATTCTGCAGTGTTAATCATCAATTTTAGGAGCCACCCAATCTCTGTGAACGGAAAATTCAGGTAGAAGCTTTGCCAGTACCTCTGTAGTGTCATAGGTGTCTAAAGTATTGCTGTCCTAGTTAATTGTTAAGCTTCCGTCTCAATTTGGAATTCTGAGAAACAATATCCCGGGAAAACGATGGTCTGAGTGTGCCCCACACCTTTTCCTCTACCACCACCCTGCCGAGAGGATTTTGAGAAAGCCGTGTATTTTTAATGCCGCCTTGCCGCACAGGCACTATCTGCTTGCAAAGATCGATGCCTTCTCCAGGATGCGAATTAGGACCCTTCGGTAAGTAGTCAGCTTATCTAACTACTATAAATGGAACGGAAAGTAAAAGACGATCAGACATGTTTCATGAAACAGTGGAGAGAATGAGACAGTTCTATAAGCTTTCCATAAACTCAACAGTTACTAAAAGGCGCGAACTTTATGAACTGACGTAAGAATGACTGAACTTTGTTAGCATTCCCTTTCAGAGATCTTTTTTAGCTAATCCGGATCTATACCTTCTGGGCGGCATGCAAATATACTAAATACGTACACACTTTTTTGAGGTTACATAAGTTGCCCTTCTTTTTTTTTACCATTACCGACAAATGGTTTCAATGCCCGACAATTATTTTTTTAAAAAAGGTGTTACTTAATGAAAAAATTTGTTTATGTACAATGGAATGCTAAGAATATTTTCCAATTAAATGGTAATTGATCTAAAATTAAATATGTTTCTAAATTTTGATTACTTTACAAATGTTACAGCTACATTAACAACTAAAAATAACAGTTAAAATGTACATAATAATTTTTAGTTAATTACGTACACGTTCAAACTCTGTATACTTCGCCTGACACTTTCTCAAAATATTAATTTAAAATCTTTAGCCTTGAAAATACTAGTGTAAATCTCAAACCCCGAAAGTTTCGTGAATGCCAGTACTTAACCTCGCGACCACCCAAAAATTGTATTTTTTTCTGTAGGAATAAAATGTTTGCCATATTTTCAGTAGCACTGTAGCGTTAACTAAATTATAGATAAGTTGGAAAAAGATGGGTGAATGAATCATCGATTCACTGAAATTATTTCTTCGAAATTAATTGAGTATAATTTGAAGGGAAATAAGATTTTGAACGCCTTGGATGGTTTTTAATCATGATATAATCTGATAAGATGCTTAAAATGAAGCTATCTAGGAATATACGCGTCGAGTTAAGAAAGTGATCCGTCGGACCAGAAATATTTTTAATTTAAATGATGTGTTGATAACATCGCATTAATAAGTGAAAAGGTCAAATATACTTTTTATTAAAAATTAAGAAACTTCTGATTATTCGTTTGTAATAATAAAAAATATCGCAAATATCTACACTAAAGAACAAACATATTGTTACGAAATGTACAGACGCGGTAAGATGGTTTCCCCGCAAAGCAGTTTTAGGGTTGCCATAAAATAAAATAGCAAGGAAGGCAGCATTGTCACATTTAGCGAGAAATCGCCCATTTGGCGATATTTCGCGACAAAATTGGTGATATATTATGGACGGATGGAGAACCTTCTGGAACGAATTCTTACCGGTTTAGCCCAGAATGTTCTCGAACACAAGCCGAAAGCTATATAAACCCTGCTGGTCCGCAGTCAGTTCGTGTGTGTCTCTCATCGAGTGTGTGTGCCTCGCCTAGCGAGCTGATAGAGTGTGCCTCGTCGAATGCGAGATAGTTAATATCGAGTTGGTGTCTCGTCTAGCGAGTCAATCTCTGCGGAGTCGATCCGAGTTGACAGCCGGGCAGCGAGTGCCGAGTGGGTCTTCGAGTTCACCGAAGGAGTTTGTTAGTGTATCGCGGTTAGTGCATCGTCGAGAGAGCGTGTTGAGCTCCGGGAACGACTGAACAGAAGAGTCGGAAGCCGTGCCCTGTGTGTCGTCGAGTGCATCGCGAATTGTAGCGTGGAGAGTCTCGAGAGTACGTGGAGTTCCGAGAACGACCGAGCAGAGTCGGGAGCTGTACTCTGGTGCTTTGCAGTGAAGGTGTTTCCACCGTGATAGCCTGATAACCTAGAGGCTGTGTCGCTGATCGTGTCAGCGTCTTTATAGTAGTTCATCGACGACTGTAAAAACGTGTTTTGGAGCTGCCTTGACAATACTAGCCAATAAAGTGTGTTTCGATACTTCATCAAGTGTCGTCGTTATTCACTCTAAATCCACACGAACCCCGTACGAACGTGAAGGAAGAAAATAACGTAACAACTGGTGTCAGAAAAGAAAAACGCAACAATATAAATAGCCTCTGAAGCCTTATTTAATTTGAGGTCAAAATCCCCACCTACTCATGCGGCTGTCATTTTCATGTCAAATGTTCTTACTGCCAACTGTCTGACACTGTTTGACAAACTGTTTATTAAAAGTAATTGACTGCCTAATAAGCTGGTGAAAAATAATAACAGAAGTAATTCACGATACACAAGTAGCAATCTTCTCCTCAAATAAGAATTTGTTTTTAAATATTTTCTGGTTTTATTTTTCATACGTACTGTGTTAACAGATGAATATTTTATTGTTTGATGTGCAATGCGGAATTTATCTTGTTATTATTACTATGATTTATTAATTCTTTTTATGTATGCAGCTGTTATGTGCATAATAAAGAGTGTTTAAGAAAGATTCACTGGAAAATTTGCTGTACACATTAATTAAACTCTGTTCCGTTACCACTATAAATATAAGAAAAAGTAAAGTTTGAGCATATTTAATAGTGAATTCATATTTGATATAATTAAATATATTTTGAATGAATCTTCTTTCAGCAATTATATAATGAGACAAATTTTATACTGAATAGCTGTTGAATCATTGGTGAGCGATCTACAGCTTCAGTTAAATTAATTAATTACTTTGACTAAGAAATTAATCAAAGGAAACTTTAAAATTGCTACTTTTTTTTTTTTTTTTTTTTTGTACGATTTCATATCAGATGATACATTTCAGTAAAACAATTCCGAATCTAGAATTTTTATACTTATCAAATAGGAAGAGAAAGTAACATAAAATTTTAAAATTGATTTTTCTCCTTTAAATGCCCCATTCAATGATATTGTTTTATGATTTACTAGTGTCTTTATTTACAATTTTGTTACATTTGGTAAGTCGAAAGAAATTTCGCACAAGTAATTTATAAGCTTTCAAACTCTAAAAGTACATTAAGGATATTTTTATTGAAGTTTTGTGGCTTAAGAATCATAACCTGGTAATGAAGCATTCACTACAAATACAAGTACAAATATTTTTCATTCTTAACTAATGCAAATAATATTATGAGTTGACTGGATGCCAGTAGTGAGGCCTGATAGCATTGTTACTTCCTTGTACGAAGTAAAAAAGGAAGTATTGTAAACTCGAAAATTTTCGGATATCATACTTCAGCGAAAATATCCATTTTCACCGCTATCGGATGCAATTTAATGTTTTTGCGTGACATCTGTACGTAAAGACAGAATAAAAAATTCTTTTTTCCCCCGAAGCATTGTAAAACTGATTTAAAATTAATTCTGAAATGAATCTTATGTATGTATGTACAACTGAAAAAACGAGTAGCCTCAGAACATTCAAATTTTATACACAGAACTGCTATAACATGTAGATATGCACCTCGTATTTTAGTTGCAATCGGCCGCACCAAAACTATATAAATATCTACTCTGTTCAGTGAGCTCAGTTTCTTTATTCTTATGTTTGTAATTTGTGCATTTTTTTGCTTTAAAAATGATTAAATTATGTTGTTCTTATCTTCCGGTTAATATTTTTATGCCTTTAGTTAAGATGCATACAATAATTGTGGAATTATCCATAATTTAAAAGGTTTTTAAGTGCGGCTAAGCCTAATTTTTGATTGCCATGGCAGCCATGTTTGTTTACATTTGAAACTTAGCAGAATAGTGGATTTGCTGCTAGTCTAGAGAAAATAAGCTTCGCAACAACAAAGTAACGTCTTCTTTTATTATTGCGAATTAAATTTTACTTAATTCATTCTGGGATTAACATTTAAGTTATTAGCTTGTTTTGGCTTAGAAGCTGTAATTTTAATTATAAAAATTGTTTTTTTTTTAATTGCTTTAACTTTATTTGGTGCTTTATGTTTTTCTGTAACTTTCAAATTTTAATGAAAATATATTGAATCTTTATATATTTTTGCCTTGCCGCGAAATGAGAACTGAGTTAATTAGTAGCGCATGCGCATTAGGTAAGCGGCGCTGATTCGTCTGCGAAAAAATGTTTCATTTTTATTTGTTTAATTTTTTTATACGTCGTTTTAGATTTAGTGTTTGAATAGAACTTGTGGTAATTCTTCAGATGATGTAATTTTTGTGCACTCTGAGGTATAAAATGAATGTTAATGCTGTTAAGTTGAACCTAGAGCCGAAGTGTCGCTATGTAAATAAATATAGTGAACTTTAAAGACTGCATTTATTCATTGTGGTTTATGCGCTATCGACGAAGTAGATTTAATTCAAAATTCGTTAACTGTTAATTCAATATGTTTAAATGAAATGCAAGAAAATTGCGTATAATTTAATATTCCATACGAGGAAGTCAGGTGATGTACACATCAGATTTTTTAGAACTAGAATTCTGGGAGAAAGATTGACGAAAATTGTGTTTTTTTTTTATTTTTATTTTTTGCAATGAGTACAAAGCTTTAAGTGCAAGTTTAGGGACCGAAGGAACGTATAGAAGTTAGATTTCGTAATCTTTACGAAACTGATTTCTTTAATTTAAAAATGCCAGAGCATGATTCTTTGCGTCATTTAAAACACTTTTGTTACTGGAAATATATGTCTGCGACCAAACGTTGTGTGTATATGTGGGGGAGAGGATTGTAACATAAAACACGTTTAAATACAAATCTGCATCATTTCAAAATTAACACCACCGTATGACATTTACTACCGCAAAAGTGTTACTACATCACCCTTGATGATGTAGAGGGTTTTGCGTACTGAAACTCAACCAGATAATAATAATGTTAGAGTTATTAATCAACCAATCGAATGATATCAAAATCGAAGCTAACTCAGACTGAAGTGAGATTCCATCTGGAATACATCACACTTGCTTTCCGCTTCTATTGATAATTAGACGCTGCCTCGCTGTTCTTTTCTTACCGTAACGGTAGCAGAAATGTACAAAGTTCTGCAACAGGTGTGTTTATTACGTTGTTTGTGGCTGAAGATGCCAACTACAGTAAAGAGGATAGTTCAAATCTGCCACATCTGCTCGTTACCTGTATTTCTTTTTATTTGCTTAAACATCAAATCCAACTTGCCTAATTCATTACATACACAAGCAACACACATATACGTATACACTCGGGTACAGAATTAAGATAATTAAAATATTGTACTATTTTTACAAAAAATATTGAATAGGCTCAAATCACTGAAGAATTATGCAGATATTCAGAGTCAAATACGTAAACGAAACACGTGCGTATCTGTGGAGTTGTAAATGTGAAGGAGATATAATCGCTGGGGGGGGGGGAGTCGGTGAAATGTGTGTTTCTATTTCTTTATGACCTTTATGACATTTGCCTTGTTTCTTGCAAAAGTTCGTTAAATTTTATACGGTTTTGGATAAAATAAGTAACCACGAATGTATGAATGACGGAATGAGATGGAGAATTGATAGTAGATTGGAAGCAGACAATCACGAGCACATATTGCTGCAGAATTCAGTGTAACACTGAATTGTGTGCCTGTAATTTGTGGAAACAGTTTCAGGACACTTCATTCATATCAAGAAGATCTGGACCCAAGTCGATCAAGACCCACATGGATGAATGAGAATCATTACGTTTGCTGTATGCTGTCAATGGAACCCGAGTTTACGATCTATAATAACCCGAAGGTTTTCATCTTCTCATCTTTGGCTTTAAAATCGCCTTCTAGTGGCTTTGCTATAATATATATGTATACGTAATTTTTCAACTTCTTCATTATATGATTTTATCCTTAGGATGCGTTAGGAGTTTCGAAATAGAATTTCTGGAAATATGAACTATATACTTTTGTTAGAAATCGAACCCAAATCTTTATCTTAACGAATTGAGACTGATTAGGAATCTGTAGTTATCTTCTTAATATTGCATTCATTACATGGATATGAGGGGTATCCTTAGAGCTAACAGGACAAATCCACTGACTTCTATAACGAACACTTTAATACACACTTCCTATAAGAATGACAAATATTTGAGAAGAAATACTTTATCAAAAGAACTCTTTTGCTTATTTCTTTTAAATTTGAAACATACTGTATATTTTTCAAATTATTTTTATTTTTTCTTATGTTCTTAAATTGTAGGGGGATGTTGGAGACCCTGGGTTTCCCGGTTTTGACGGAAACCGTGGACTTACAGGACCCCCAGGATCCAAAGGAGACAAAGGAGATTTTGATTATGGAATAATTGGCAGAAAAGGCGAGAAAGGATTCTCTGGCCGGCCGGGTTATTCTGGACTTAAAGGAAGAAAAGGTTTTGCTATCTGCATGGCGCTTCTTTTTATTTTAAACTTAATAAATTATGTCATATGCTACACATCTCCAACATTTTGCAGCCTGCTATGATTTCGTAAAGTTCTCCTAAAATAACTGGATCAGATGAACAATGAAAACTTGAAATTTTTTTTTAATTTGACATTAATTAGCAGTTTTTACGCAGATGATAAATAGCTATAAATAGCTGATGGAATATTCGAAGAATGTTTCAGAATGCCAAAATTGCTCACAACGTGAAACATTAATGGTTGAACAAGAAGCTAGAAAAGGGAGTTATCTTTAACAAACCAAGTCTCAACTCAACTGGCCAACGGCTCCTCAGAACTTCCAATTTATACCATTTCTTAAGGGAAACAGGCTAAAACTTCTGTAACTTTCCGAAAAATTCGTTCTTAGGGGTACCAGAAATGTCCTTAATATCGACAAGCAAAATTCGCGGAAATAAGCCAAACGAATGATAAAAATTGTTACCAAGTTCCAGTTAGCAGTTTCTGTCTGTATTTGCTGGTCTGCTGGTCTCTACAATTTCAATGTCAGTCGACCAGAATTAGACATTTTAGAAAATAGTGCATGAAACAAAATATAGATGAGCATGAAACTAAATTGGCCACAATTAAAAAATTAATTAAAATACGCAACAAGTAAACATTGAATTGCCATATAAAATGCACGAAATAACTAAATAAAAACAAAGGTATAACAATTAAAAAAAATTAAATAAAAGTCAAATTAGAAATTAGTATTTTGATAAATTTTAACGCCACATTGGGCAATACATCTTGTAAGAAATTCACAGCACCAAAATTTGGTAATTGGACTAAGATTAGATAAAGGTAAGGAATTAAATTATCAACCACTCTTAAGATTTCTCTCTCTAACTAATTAGAGTAATAACTACTGAAACAGAAGACGATTTAAGCAATTTCTTTATTTAAAACTTTAAACTGAATAAATTCATGATTTATGCTTACAATTTAAGTCTTCGTAGCTTGCGGAATATCAGTTAACAGATGGTGAATTTAAAGTACTGCAAACAGCCTAAAAGCGCAAGCAATTTAACAATTAAACATTACATTTAATATGCCATCTGTTCTTTGTATCTACATTTGTAGTGTTGTTTTCTAGTGTCCAGTCACCCTGTAAGGCTACTGGTGATCATATTCGACAATAGGGTTCAAAATCATCCATTGACTATCAAATGTCGTTTGATTTCTATTCTATGTCTTATGCAAATGATTTATTCTTTAACTAATTTTTCTGATTTTTATGAACACGCTACATTATCTGAATAGATGTGTAATTTAAATTCAGGTGCTTAAAAATATATATGTAACTTCCGTGATCTTTTATGTAAAGTAAGAATATTAAAGTGTATTATATTCTAATGTGTTCCTGTAGGAGATAAAGGAGATTCTTTTGATGCAAGAAATATCACCGGGATAGAAAAATATGTTGGCGATCCTGGAGAAAGAGGTGCTCCCGGCCCTGCAGGAAGACCAGGGAGAGAAGGTGAATAATGTTTTAAGAATATTATATTTCACAAACTAGATAATAAAAGATTTAGTAATATCTCATATATTCAGATTGTTTTTTGTTTTGGGGAGGAATTACTCTCTGAGTTACTCATTAGCGTTCCGTCTGAAGAACGTATAGATAAAGCCAAAATTCCCAGCAATATATTGCAACAAATACCTTCAGAAAGTTTCTGCAATATATTTTATTAGATAATCCTATCACCAGATTTTTCTCTCTGAATAAAAACAGAGTATCTGATAATATATCACATCAAATATCTGAAGAACGTGTTAACTAGATATTGGCATGTTTTGGGGGATAGTTTAGTCTTTATTGGATCATATCTAAAAATAAAAAGCTGACAACGGTCCTTTCGCCATTATTTCTAGAAGTTTTATATAATGTATCATTCAATGTCAAACTGATGATTTAAATTTTAAAAAGTAGCTAAATATACCTATTGAAAATTCATTTTTAGAACCATAAAGAGTTAGCGAATCGTTTTCATTTGAGCACAGTAAAGGTTTTGGGCTTCAGATGGTTACTATGTCTCAGTTACTCTTAGGAGCCAAATTTGGTAATATCCGTGATTTAAAAGGGAATTACAATTTCTTAATTTGTTATTTCAGTGCGATAAAGGTATTTGCCTCTAGATAAGATAAGTATTTGCCTTTAATACAGATGCTTTAAGAATATTGTTTGTTTCAGGCCCAGAAGGAATTGATGGCACTCCTGGTTATCCAGGAAGGAAAGGTGAAAAGGGAGAGTCTGGTTTCCCAGGATCGAGCTTTAGAGGAGAACGTGGTTTGAAAGGTTATCCAGGTTTACCAGGAGATGCCGGATTCAATGGTTCTCCAGGACCTAAAGGACCCCGTGGACCACTTGGACAACCCGGATTCCCTGGCTCAAAAGTATATGCGATATAGAATTTTTCAGACCAAAGCTTTTAATATATGTTCAAAAGAGAATTCTCCAGTTTTATACTTTAGTAAAAGGGAGCAATGCAAGTATAAAATGTATGCATAGCATTGTACCCGAATATACTAAGTTTCATTCAAATATTCTGTTTTTGAGTGAGTTTACAAACTTTATGATTTTTCATGATTATCTGGTGTGAGAAATATCTCTTAACCCTTTGCGGCACAGTGTGTCCGGTCTAGACACACCTAAAAATTTCCTTCTGTGCGCACAGAAAAATTGAATGAAAAAGGATTTATAGGTTACTATAGGTTACTATGAACCTTCTTTATTTATAGTAGATAGCAGCTCAACACAAACCAATCCATATATTTTAGCATGTTTAGTTTTTTAAGACCCTCATTTTTCAAAGAAATCTTCCAGATGTTTTTAGGGTGTAAAAGGAATTGTTTGAAAAGAAATTTCTATGTTATTTTTTTTGGCTGTATGCTAATCTCCTTATTCTATATTCGTTTTAAATTTTTACCTTGAAATCTTGCCTAAAATCAAACGGCGAACCCTAGCTGTGCCCAGACCGGGCTCACCGATAATCTAGGACAACTGAGTGTCTGTATTGTTTGTTTCTCCGCAACTCATCGGTCAGTTCTTTGACAACAATGCTCGTTTCAGCACTCTTTTTCGAAGCTCTATTCAATCAGTGTGCCCACTTTGGGCTCACCCACAGAATTAAAACGATAAGTGCTATCTTCACAAAATTTTACTTGTGTACTCCTCTAGGTCTAATTAGACTGCCTACCTTTTTTTTAATCAAAAATCCGACTTTATAATGTAGCGTTCCGGAAAGAGTTAAGACCGTAGTCAAATTCAGTTCTGACAAGAATCTCCTCAAATCCTAATATTCGTCTACTTATTATGAGAAGTTGGCCCCTTACTAGAACAATAAACAGCGTACTTAAACTTCAGAAACAGAGTTTCGTATTTATTCCCTATATTAAGTGCATGTTTTACAATATCGTTTTAATCGACAATATTCCTAACTCTTGGTCAGGATACATTCTTTTTCAAACAAAAAGGGGAAAATGCGAAAAATGCAGCTAATCCGATTGCAGTCAAATTCTAGTTAAGAGGACTTTCCTCAAATCCTAATCTTTAGTAAAACATTATGTGAAGCTGGCTACCGGCTATGATAGCACGACACCAGAGCTATTCTTGTGAGTAAATCAAGATGTCCTAGGTTCGGATCCCAGTCGCACTATTACCTTTTGCTCAATGCTTTTGCCGAAGCAGAGAAATAGAGAAAAGACATTATGTTATATTATTTAATTATGAGAATATTTGTGTTGTATAATATTACAATCATGACAGATGCATATTTTTCTTTATTGTGCAATTAAAAATCAGTATTTTGTATCTTTCCATTAAAAATTTCTAGGTTACGTTGTTGCATTTAATTAAGAGTGCTCCGATTGCACCACGCTTCGTATTAGGAAAACGTTTTAGTCTACGAAGATTCCTTGGTAGGAAAACATTTAAGCTGAACAAAGTTGACATCTTAATAACCAGAGCATTCTTTTAGAGCAGTAGTTCTTAACCGGGGGTGCCCACCCCTGGGGTGCGGTAATGTATTTTGGGGGGGCGGGAGAAGCCCCTACCTAACCATAAAAATTGTTAAATATCATTCATTAAATTTCTTATAATAAAAGATTTGAAATCTGCAGTAGTGTCCCCAATACTGAAGCTCATAAAAATTGGTAGCACCTAGCTCACTTATCGGCAAAAGAAAAAGGAAAGAGCCGGTGCCGATGGGCGTATACAATACGCTACGAAAAGGCATGGAACGCTACAAATGAACGTGAACAGGCAGCTAGGTGACGGCGAAAAGAAAAAAAATCTTTGTGGGAATACAAGCGTGACCTTCGAGAAACCTCGATGGCCACGAAGCGACGATACAAACGGAGAACGTTATCCCAGCTTGCGCATGCGCTGAGTTCAACATGTGCTACTCCAATGAAATCTACGGATTCACAGATTTGTATCTGCATCTACTGCGCCTGTGTTAGGTAGAGTCAACTATTGTGTCTGCGCCATGTGTATTATGTATTCTGACTTGTCCAGAAACCTCATGAGACTAATAGATTCTTAATTACCCGTTCAAGCCGAATAGAATTCAGTGATATTACAAATGTAAGAACATTATATATATTATATTACATTATTTCTAAATAATTAAATCGATTATAGTGAAGCCCACTATTTCAAAAAAAAATGTGGATATAAGTATGGAACGATAAGTATGCAGTTTATGGATTTACCTGCACAACCGAAAAAGATGGCATGCAAGGACCGCAATTCATCTTGTGTTCCAAAATATTTTCAAACAGCAATCTCAAACCATCAAGGTAATTAGAGCATTTCAACAATGTGCATGGTGCCGAAAAAGCGCATAGCATGAACAGCTTGAAGTCAAAGAAGGCTCGGTTTGATACTAGTGGAACTATTCTAAATTTGTGCGGACCAGCAATTCAAAAACCTTTATTAGAAGCGTCATATCAAGTGGCATATTTATGTGAAAAAAAAATCTGATGTGTACACCACATGACTTCCTTGTACGGAATATTAAATCATACGCATTTTTCTTGCATTTTATTTAAACTTATTAGATTGAATTAAACCTACTTCGCCGACAGCGCATAAACTACAATAGAATCAATGCATTCCTTAAAATTCACTTTGTTTACCATAGCGACACTCTGGCGCTAGGTTTACTTAACAGTATTATATTTCATTCATATTACAACTCAGAATGCACAAAATGTATATCATTTAAAGAATTATCTAATCGTTGCCACATGCTCTATTCAAATACTATAATAAAGCTAGAACTATGTATAAAAGAAATTAAGCAAATAAAACAAAAAAAGAAACAGTTTTTCACAGACGATTGAGTATTTCTCATTTAATTAATTCAGTTCTTACTTCGCGAGAAGGCAAAAATACATAAAAACTCAAAATATCTATATTAAAAATTACGAAGTAAATCTTAAACACTTTATTTACTCGAAAAATTTCCAGAAAGGATTAAGCATGATTTAATTGGCAGTAATAAATGAAGGCGTTATCTTTGTTGTTGCGAAGCTACATTTCTCTATACTGGCAACAAATCCACTATCCTGCTGTTTCAAATGTAAACAAGCAATGGCCGCCATCAAAAAAATTATTAGGCTTAGCGGCACTTAAACAACTTTAAAATTGTTGATAATTCTAAAAATATTGCATACAGATTTACTAAAGGCATAAAAACCTTAACCGGAAGATAAAAACAATATAATTCAATCATTTTTAAAGAAAAAAATGTACAATTTACAAACATATAAGAGTAAAGAAACTGAGATCACTGAGCCGGGTAATAGAGTGGATATATATATAAATATATTTATATACGTTTGGTGCGGCCGATTGCAACCAAAATACGAGGTGCACATCTACATGTTATAGCAATCCTATATACAAAATTTCAACGTTCTGAGGCTACTCGTTTTTGAGTTATGCGAGATGCGTACGTACGCACGTACGTACATACGTTCGTACAGACGCCACGAAAAATTCTCTTCAGAATTAATTTTAAAGCAGTTTATAATTTTTTTGAAGGAAAAGAGTATTTTATTCTGTCCTTACGTACAGATATGACGCAAAAACATCGTTAAATTTCATTCGATAGCGGTCAAAATGGATATTTTCGTTGAAATATGCTGCCTGAAACTTTTCGCGATTACAATACTTCCTTTTTACTTCGTACAAGGAAGTAAAAAGAAACCTCACACGATCGCTGAAGAGTTGATTAAACCTTCTGCTTTAATTATTGCTAAAATAGTTTTAGATTCGGAAGCACATAAAAAAATCCAACAGATTCCATTATCGAATGATTATACGATCGCGAATACAAGATCTCAGTGAAGATATTTTAATGCAAGTAATTAAAGACATAAATAAAAATCAGTCCACTAAAAATAAGCATGCAACTGGATGAGTCAACTGATGTTGATAATTTTAGCCAACGTTTGGTATTTGTCAGGTATGTGAAGGAAAAAAAAGTGATAGAAGAATTTCTATTTTGTGAGCCACTGGAGGTGAATACGAGAGGAATTGATATTTTCAATCGCATCAAAGATTTTTTTACCAAATATCAACTACCAATGAATGTGATTGGCTCAGTATGCACTGATGGAGCTCCAGCAATGTTAGGCAAAAATTCAGGATTTTTTTCACACATGAAAAGAGAATTACCGGAAGTTATAATAACGCAATGCATGTTGCATCGTCATGCACTTGCGTCGAAAGCATTGCCAGAAAGTTGAAAACAACATCTAACTACAGCAGTAAATGTAGTAAAATAGATCCGACGGCGAGCGCTTAATCATCGCATTTTTCGTGCATTTGGCGAAGAAATCGGTGCTGATCATACCGTGCTTCTATATCACACCGAAATACGATGGTTATCTAAGGGTCTCATGCTTAACAGAGTTTTTGAATTGCGTGAGGAAATTATTCAATTACTGACTAGTCAAAATTGTTATTTAGTAAAAGATTTTGAGAGTAATGATGCAATGCTGAGGCTGGCCTGCGTAACAGACATATTTAGCCATTTAAATGAATTGAATCTATCAATGCAAGGATTTGGTATAAATATAATAATATCTAGTGAAAAATTATCTTCATTTATCGCAAAATTAGAAATTTGGATACGTCGAGCAGAAAAGGGTAATTTTGCAAACTTTCCCTTGCTTGATTCTGTTATTGTGAAAAATGAAAAGAATACAATACATTTGAGACGACATTACCCGACATTGTAATACATTTGAGACGATTGAGAGAATCATTCAATGGATATTTTTCTACCGGAAATATTACCAAAACTCAGAGATGGAAACTGGATCCATTTCTATTTGACTTAAATTTGATGGATGATAGTGATCTGAAAAAAGATCAACTTATTAAAATGCAAGCAAGTGGACATGTTCAAATGGAATTCGAATAATTAGAATTGCAACAATTCTGGTGTTCACAGTTACAACGTTATCCAGAATTGGCGAACGGAGCACTGCATTTACTCTTACCCTTTGCTACCACCTACTTGTGCGAAATGAGATTTTCATCGCTTTTGCATATAAAATCTAAAGCGAGAAATCGCTTAAATGCAAGTGGTGACTTACGCGTATGTCTTTCAAAAATGAACCTCGCTTCGCCAGTATAATAATGAACAAACAACAACAGACTAGTCATTAATAAAAATAATATTGTTTTGTATTTATATAAAATGTACAATGTTTTTCAATAAACAATAATTTTCGCAAAAAATTTATTTTTGTAGACTAAAAAAATTAAAACACATTTTTCAATGGGGTGCGGGAGATATATTTTCAGATTCAATGGGGTGCGACTCGCTAGAAAGGTTAAGAAACACTGTTTTAGAGCATAATTTCTCATCTCTGTCTTCAACTCGCGACCCCTTTTTCGAAGTTAGTTTTAATGGTATCCTCTTGGAGTTCGTTAAACATTTCTTACTCTTGCAATAATAATGTACTTGGTGTCCTGCAAATTTGAGATGCAAGCACTGATTGATAAGCATTGAAATTGTTGAAAGTGTGTTGCACTAATGCTGCATCGAATAGTTAACTAAAACTTATATTTGGAATTTGGAAAGACTAATAATAATGAAATTCTTCTAACTACATTTACAATAATGAACCTGACAAAGTACGCACAGATCCATGGCAAGATACATTGATATCTGTACAAGGAATTATTAGAACGTTCCCCCACTAGCTCTGTTAATAAAAATGTACAATGCGATTCTCGCTGAATCTCACCGTAATGATCTTGGATGTGAAGGGCAGATTACTTGCGGCATGCTTACGATCTTGACACAATGCGGTAAGATGTATCGTCTGCTCAGGGATCAAAAGTCAGAAGACAAAAAACATACGTTCAGATCGATGTTACGATTGTCGCACTGACACACCCAACAATGCTTCATTATCACTAATCTTCCTCCCATCATTCTCATGCGCAGGTTCCAGAATTCTTTTTACGTGTTTGGAGGAGTGATACATTTAGAAAGCCTCCCAGATCATTTGTCATCTTCAAGACACATTTTCAGCAACACATTTGAAATATTTAGGTTACTTGAACATTACCTACGACTGATTGCCTTATTGTTTTAAGTTCACCAAAGCATATCCAATTTCTGTACAGCCGATTTGCCTAGTCTAACGCTAAGTTTCACGTAGGCTCGCTATTCCACTTTTCTGTCCACGATGAAATCACAGACTACCACCTCAAAAAACACTGTAACAAATCTTACCATTCACACAGCAATGTCTTTGGCACATTGTTTATTAAGATTGGAGGTCACTACAGCTGCAAGCGCAACTTAGCGTTGTCTTTTACTGGAGCGTTGCAGACCCAGTCCCGAAATTTTTTTATACAAATGTGTATATGGAAGAAGTATGCTAGTTGCGCTTTCTGGATGTCATTACCACTATGCGTTTGTGGCATGTTTATAAAATTTTAAACATGTAGTTTGTAACTTGCATATTTCAGATATTGAAATTATTATATCTTCTTCCTTAGGTTCCAAAGCAAGCTACTCTTCTGTAAATTAAGATTACATTTATTTTTCTACAATGTTTCCATATCAGCATTAAGGCGTTCATAATTCTCTTTTTTTTGGGGGGGGACTCCATTAAATGCATTTAAAAAAAGTGCTAGTGCCGATATTAAAGGGAGAAATATTCAATTCTATAATGTCAGGTAACTCTATACTTCTTGTCCTGCGACTCGACTTAATACAACAGTTGCATTTTATAGAGATGTAATCTTAGTTTCTGTCACGTAGCATACAGAGCTCAGATTTAGAAAACTATAATTATTGATCATGATACGAAATTGTCTTTTGAGGAATATGAAAAATTCGAATTGGCAAATGTTTGTCGTCCATAGGCGTCTTGTGTGCTCACTTTCTTTTTTTCTTTTTAGCCCAAACGGGCATTTTGCCTAGAAGGACTATTAATTTCTTTTTGGCATTTTACGTTGAAACTTTTAAAGGCTGTGTCACTTTTCAAATCGTTGCCATCGAATATTATCGCCCTGCATTATATTTGAAGGAATTAAGTAATGAAGAATCTGCATAAATGTATGTATGTTTCTCGCATTGTGATAAAACAACGGTACCTAAAGTCATCAAATTTTAAAAGACCTAATCCTGCTGCGAATATGGGCATCTGGAAGCCCAAATTTGAAATTTGGAATTTGTTTTATTACCGAGTTCATATTTTGTAAAACTTTAACAAATTTTGTATTAACAAACTCAAGCATTTCAAAGCGAGCAATGGCAACGTTGTACAGAAAAAACATTTTTATCTCCAGCGCGTGAGACTGTGTATCGGAAATTCTAAATATAGGCTCAATTTAAAATTATTTTGCGATATTGCTGTTGAACTGTAAGTGCGAAGAACATGATATTTAATAAATAAAGGTAACTCAGAAAATATTTAAAAAAGTCCCTTTGGACGTAATTTAAAATCTGAAACCTTTCAGAACCTTTTTTTTTTTTTTTCGATTTTTTTTTTGGGGGGGGGAAAGGGAATGACTGAATTAAATAGAAGCAATTGCAATCCAATTTATGTAAGACCAACATTACAGATACTTAATGAAATTCTACTTTTATTCTAGAAGGCCCAGTACTATGATGACAACTCATTTTTTCCAGGCCGCAGATTTCTAAACGTTTTAAAAGTGTGGAGTTCCCCATGTGTCCCCATGTGTCTTCACGTCTAGGGTGGAAAACATTACGCTCGTTTGTGTTCATTTTCGTGTTAAGCTAAAATGTAAATTAGAGTTTTGCTAATTTAAATAATATTTTGTTTTCATGCAGTTATTTCCTGATTTATTATTACAAAATTCTCTATTTTATTATGATACGTAAATTACCACAAAGAGCAATTTTATCAGTAATATTATTTAGGATTGTTTTATTCCTCATGTATATTTCTTCCATGAGTAGGTAGTTTTGGCGTTTGATACGTTAAATTTCGCAATTAATTTTTTAATGCAAAAATGTCGATCTCGACAACAAACCGGTCGGCCACATGATATAATATACACATTTAAAATCCTAACATTATTTCAACGTATATTACGTTTAAATAATATATACACCATACATATTAACTACACATATTATTCATTAAAAACAATCTAATGCTGCTCCTTTTCTCAGGGCAATATTGGGGAACCTGGTCCTGATGGATTTGAAGGACCATCTGGATTCCCAGGAGTACCTGGAGCAAAAGGTGAAAGAGGAAATTTAGGATTTCCTGGATTGGAAGGACGTACAGGAGAGCCAGGATCATTCGGAGAGAAAGGCTTAAAAGGTAAGCAATTCGTAACAAGATCTTCAAAAGAATGACTTTAAGCATTAAACTTTGCAAAATCTTGTACGTTCAGCTAACAAATAAGTCTGCAGTTGAGTTTGCATGTATTTTATCGTTAAATTTCTCTTGAGACATTTGTAATTTTTCATCAGTTACTTTGCATTTAGGCTAGCTTCTAAATATAAAATTATTTTAGTTTTAATCAAATGCTTTGATATTTTTTTATTTATCTGAGTTTATAGATTAATATGATTGTAAGATCCAATTCGTTTATTCTCAAGTGCGATTTTCTGCGATTCGTTTATTCTCAAGGACGATAGTGACAGCAATTTTCTGATACTAACTATTTTACTTTTAAATTTAAATATACAATAAAGTCTATCATGACGACTACTTCATAAAGACAACCATCTCTAAAGTGACTAGCATATTCAAGAATATAAGAAAACACCAAATACTTCTCTAAAAATAAATACCACACTTATTATTCATAGAGGGCTTTTCTCCTTGAAAATAATAATATCCTCGATTTCTGTCCTGCAGTATTGCTGCAGTTTTTATGCTGAAATATATAAAGGAGAAACTTCTAATTATATATATATATATATATGTAATAAATTCAGGAGCAGGAATTTGGATGGCGTATAAGTGTTGATCCATAATGACTAGGAAATTGGAGGCGAAGGCAGATTAAATCTTCAGTTTTATTTTCAGCAACATGTAGTGGCTACACACAAGTCGGCACATTATATGTGCCTGTTCTAAAAGGCTTACATTTTTGATAACTTTGTAGCAGCAGCATACAGCCAGCACTCTCGCCAGGCCAAAGCGTGGAAAGCAAGTGCGTTAGTTTCAAGGTGAAATCTTATTCAGACTGAGTTAGTTTTGGTTCTCAAAACATTTTGATTGGATAGTTAATATTGGTGTAAAATTACTATTGGCTGCTTGAGTTTTAGTTCAATTTACATCACTAGAATTACGTAAGAATCATATGACATAGATTTTTCTCGAAATGACGCAGTGCAAATAGATGTTGCTATTTTTAGAATTTTACGCTGCTAATTTAATCTTTTACATATTCTTTATTTTTTTTACATATATATATGAAATCTGCCCTTCAAAATATACTTTCCTTGGACGCTTGTTTTATGTTTCCCGTGTACACGTATAACAATAAAATACTTATAAACGGGAAAATAAATTAAGCGTTCATGGAAGTTTTAATTGATTCTTTGTGTTATTAAATGTCCTAAATGGATCAAGAAATATAACAGAGTCTAACATATCTGTGCTAAGCTCACTTAAAAAACACTAAAACAGAGCCTTAGCCGTATTATATCTAAAAGGTCCTGATTCTTAATTTCACTAAATGCAGTAATCACTAAATACGACACCTCCATATTGAAGAAATACATTCTTTTATCGGCACAAATCTATATTATCAGTAATTCTGCCGTAGCCATCTTTAGCTTGTCATATGCCTCAAAACGAAATACCCTACCAAAGTTCACCACGGATTCCGTACATACAGTACATTCTGACATTGGACCTGACGAAACATTTTTTTGTTGTTTTTTCCTTTTATTGTCGCATGACTGCCAACTTGTGGAAAATTGAGATCACTCATAAACATTAGTAAATGAATAACTAAACAACATCGCTTCTAGGGTTATAATAGTTTTACGATTGCACAGATCTGCCAACAAATGGAACAGCAGTCGAAAGCGCCAAACATATTGTTGCGTGCGTACGGGTTCGTTATGAAATGAATGCAAAAGTCCGATGAAAAATGAACGAAAAGTTTATTATTATCACAACAAAAATGCTTAAATTTTCTCAAATTATCATGCAGTATTACAATATCTCACAGTAGTTATCTTTTAACTACTCAAATCTCCAATAGAACGTAATTCAAAACAGCTAAAGAAAGCTAATCCGCGAATTCGCTACAATGAACAAGAGCAGTTTTCTAAACAACAAACTAAGCAACAACAACAAACTGAGAGGTTTTCCTCCTTTTATAAGATTTTTAAATCGAGTGCGAGAATTTTCTGGTACTTTCTCGAAATCAAAAAGACATATTTATTTATTTAATATTAAATGCACGTGCTCTTGTATTTTCAATTTTTTGGCTTAGCTTTCTTCTTTTAATATTCGTCACACGCTGCACTGCGCGGGAAATAAAACCATTTAATTTATAATTGAACTAACATTAGCTTTTTAAATACCAAATTCGTAACACTGCCCCCTTCCCAAGGACTGCACGTCCCGGGCAGTAAAATCCCTGGACAGGAAGCTAAACTTTCAACTGTGGCATAAATGCGTTAATAAGCATTACATTACAATAATAAACAGCATGAACAATAAATGCAATAAATAAAACAAATCAAATGCTATCAAATACAAATCAAATACTAAATGCAAATCAAATCAAATACACATTTAAAAACATAAAGGACCATGGTCTGATACTATTTACAATTATTTACATTACGTACTATGGCCATTGTAGTGAGCTAACATGTCGTAATGAACGACTTTAGGTTTAGAGTTCGAAGACTTACGGATCATGACGTCATTCAGTCTCTCCAGGACTGTATATGGACCATCCGAAGGTGACTGTAATTTGGGACAAAGTCCTTTCCGTCGAGTCGGATTCCACAACCACACTTTGTCTCCTTCGTGGAATTGATGTTCAGTAGCTCTTGTGTCGTATCAGGTCTTCACTTTCTCCGTCGCCAAGTTCACTCGCTTTCGTGCGAAACGGGGCATCACTTCAAAACGGGCCTGGACATCTTGGATGTGTTCCTCAGGCGATGAAGGCGCATCCGTATGGCGATCAAACAGGCGGTCACAGGGCAGACGAAGTTCTCGACCGGAGAGCATCTGTGATGGTGAATACCCGGTAGTCTGATGTTTCTCTCCGACCATAGTAGGATTTCGGCAGCTTTTTGAATAGGGTCTTTCACATGAGACGTCAGCGTTTCCAGGCAATGATTCCTTTTGAAGATGGATCGTCATGTCTTCAGATGCTGAGAACAGCTTATTGTTTTTGAAGTCTAAGGAAAAATTATATTTCCTTAGAAAGTCCAATCCGAGTATGCATGGATCTGTAATATTAATATCCGCCACATAAGCCGTGTGATGGTAGGCGGCACTTCCAAACATGATGTTCACGTTTAATTTCCCAGCTATGTCGATCTTATCACCAGACGCAGTCTGAAGGGTAGCACAAGATGGCGTCCAAATAATTTTATCTTTAAACTGTTCAGCTACATTTTCCCTAATGATGGTAACATTAGCTCCTGTGTCAGTGATCATATTGCAAGGAATTCCATCGATATTTCCATTGATGGACAGTCCGTTACTGTTGCCACTCACTCTAGAAATCTTGAGTGCTTTAAAACAAGGTTTTACATTATCTGGGAACCTCCGCTCCTTGATGTGGCCATTAATTTGTTTCCTGCGTCCTTGCTGAGAAATGGTCTCAATTTCCGTACCCTGGGGTGTTCTGCAATTCTTTCGTACGTGGCCTTCAGTTCCATAGTTCCAGCACTTTGGTTTCTTGTCAATCCTTTTCTGTCCCATGGCATTTAATTGTCTATTTAACCCGCCTCTCTTACTTTCCGTGCTTTTGGGTGTTCTGCAGTTCCTTCGTATGTGGCCTTCAACACCGCAATTCCATCACTTTAGGGTTGGTTTCTTCTCACCAATATTCCGTCTCAAGGCATTCACTGGTCTTGTCAAATCATCCATTTTATTATCCGTGCCCTGGGGTGTTCTGCAATGCCGTCGTAGGTGACTTTCAGAACCACATCTCCAACACCTTCGAGCCACTTTGTTCTCACTGCTACTCCGTATCAAAGCGTCGACTTGTCTGGATAAATAATCTAAACGAGCCATCAGTTGATCCACTGGCTCGTGGACTCGCACAGCTCTGGCTGGGTAGCGATCTCTACTAGTTGCTTGCTGGGCTGCCTCGAATTTCATGTCGTACACTAAAGCGCTTTTCAAATCTTTAACATCCGCCATTCGTAGAGCCTTCTGTATTTCGGGATCCCGGATGCCATCGATAAAGTACTGCAGGGACAGGATTTCCCTCGTTTCTCTCGGGCACTCCGTAAAGGCGAGGTGGGACAGCCTTTCAACATCTGTGGCGAGTTCCTGGAGTGATTCGGTGGGCTTTTGTTGACAGGATTTTAATTGAAGCCTGCTGTAGTCTTTTAAACATTTCTCGCCAAAGCGAAGCTCCAAGGCGCCGGACAGAGCTTCGAAATCTAACCTTTTGTTTTCGGAAGAGTCTGAAGGATATCCGCTGCGTCGGCTCTTAAAGAAGCGGCGAGATGACAGGCCTTAGCTTGGGAATCCCATCCATTCGCATCCGCCACGATAGAAAATTGTGTCTTATACACCTGCCAAGAGGTCTTCCCATCGATAGCTTCAGAGAGGGATGAGCAAACATTGGTAAAAATTTAAAACCATCCGAATTGCTCCCTGCCGTCGCTGCGAATTTCTTTAAAGTATCGACTTCTTTCGCAAAGGCTGAAACTCTATCATTAACTTTTTGCTCGGCGGCAGAAACTTGCTCTTCTATATATATGCTCTTTTACACAAGAAACTCTTTCTTCTATTTCTTCTTTTACGGAAGAAATTTTTTCTATAATTTGCCCAACTTTATTTTCAACCACATCTATTCTGCCTTCCATAGCATCGTATTTGATGTTCCAAACAAATACGTATGGCGTTTGTTTTCGTTTGGTTTCTATTATGCAGGCAATTTCTCTTTTCATTTCGTATTCACTTTCTTCAATCTTTACTTGTACGGCTTTTATTTCGTCTTTAAAAGTTAATTGACCAGCTTGAATGGCGTTCATCTCTTCCCTAACGGATTCTTGGCCCAATTTCATCTCTTCCTTAACGGATTTTTGACCAGCATCCATTTTCTCTTTAATTTCTTCTTTAAAAGATGTTTGGCCAGCTTTCATCTTTTCTTGGAACGCAGCAAAAGCAGTAATAAGCTGTCTCAATTGTTCTTCCATCCCTCTTGTCATTGGCATTCAAATCCCACTTCTGAGACCAAAAATTGTTGCGTGCGTACGGGTTCGTTATGAAATGAATGCACAAGTCCGATGAAAAATGAGCAAAAAATTTATTATTATCACAACAAAAATGCTTAAATTTTCTCAAATTATCATGCAGTATTACAATATCTCACAGTAGTTATCTTTTAACTACTCAAATGTCCAATAGAACGTAATTCAAAACAGCTAAAGAAAGCTAATCCGCGAATTCGCTACAATCAACAAGAGCAGTTTTCTAAACAACAACAAACTGAAATCGAAATCGAGTCAATGGCTAGGCGGCAATTAGTAGCCAACCGCTACTTTAACCGTCTCTGTTGGTAAATTGCCCTAAGGCGTTGGTACTTAAGCTTTTAATTAAGGCGATTTACGCCGCGCCAACTAGGCGAAACTTGTCAAATTTTGTGAGATAACAAACTGAGAGGTTTTCCTCCTTTTATAAGATTTTTAAATCGCGTGCGAGAATTTTCTGGTACTTTCTCGAAATCAAAAAGATATATTTATTTATTTAATGTTAAATGCACGTGCTCTTGTATTTTTAATTTTTCGGCTTAGCTTTCTTCTTTTAATATTCGTCACGCGCTGCACTGCACGGGAAATAAAACCATTTATTTTATAATTGAACTAACATTAGCTTTTTAAATACCAAATTAACCGGTATAGTGGTTAGCGTTGCTGACTACCGTGCCGAAGGGTCCGGGTTCGAATCCCGGAGAAGGCATGGATGTTTGTATATGTTTAATAAAAATTTGTAAAAACGTTTGTGGTTAATTTCAATATTAACCCTCACGAATTGGAGGAAACGGCGTTCGCCAAAGTCCTCATCATCTTTCTTCTTGTCTAAAAGGCAAGATTGATACTGATACTGATACTGAAATACCCAAATTCGTAACAATAAAAATTTTGTCTTCAGAAACAATAAAATAATTTATATATTTCTGCAGTTCAGCTTGAAAACTGCCAGTCTGGAAGCTCTAATCAGAATTAGTACCTAGGTTTGGATCAGATAATTTTTTGCAGCGAAAAAAGGCTTATTTATATGTTCTGGATGTAACACATGAAATAGTGTTGCAGTTATGATCTTTTTTTTAATGTAACTTTGCTTTTGCTGGCTATAGTATAATGTTTTTTAGTTTTATGTTTTTTAGAAACCGTAAGCTTGTCTTTTAGTACTAATTATTAATTGATGAATTTATATAACTGACAGAATATTGTTTTCAATACAATGCAGGTTTACCAGGAATACCAGGAGGGTATGGTCTAGACGGACCGAAAGGCGAACCAGGCGATTCTGGTCCTGGAACGAAAGGTGAAACTGGTTTTCCAGGAGAACCCGGATTACCAGGTAATATTTTTTGGTTTGTTATTTTTTGTTGAATTTTTTTAAAAAAACTCTACGTCCATTAAAACTAAAATTTGCAAAGCCAAAAATTAGTAAATAAAACAAAAAGCTATGAAAATCGCTTCCTCTTTTGAAAAACTTTAAGATAACCTCGAACCAACCAATGGCGAAGTGATTATGGAAGTTGAATGCTGACAATTCGATTCCGAGCTCAAATTTTGCAAGTTAATGAAAATGAATTAATTCATTAATTGAATTTTCTGATAATTTCTTAAAATCATTAACTTAATTTAACATTAATCACTAACATTTGATAACAGCTTATTGATAAATGAACTTAAATGAATATCTGAAATTATCCAGCTTTTTAGTACACTTTATTACGGTATATCAATATGAAATTAGAATCTCACTTTCATTTTACGTATATCCTTCGTTACGTGTATTAGTATGATATGAGAATATCACTTTTGATTTTATGTGCAGCCTGGATATTGATTTTAATTTGAGGGTAATATGTTCCACGTAAAGGGCATGGAAAATTATTATAGCTTTTAATACTTTACTACATTTACTTTTTCGAAGTTGGTAGGGGTTCCACGAGAAAAGAATTCTATTCTAAAGGGCACCCTGAGTTCATAAAGTTTAAAAATTACTAACTTAGATATTTACTGGGCTTACAGGCTCCAGAGGAGATAAAGGAGACAGAGGAGTAGCAGGACTTCCCGGACCTCCAGGATTGAAAGGCGAGCGAGGACAGTCTGGTTTACCTGGAAATAGAGGCCGTCCAGGCTTGCAAGGCTTTCCCGGATCCCCTGGAAGGCAAGGGAAAGATGGACTTGATGGAGTTCCAGGTTTGAATTTTAAGTGAAATATCTAAATTTCTTATTATTATGAGCTTTTATAGTAAAATCAATAGCCTTCCTTCGATATATTATTCTCTCATTGATGTTATGAGCATTCAACTGATCTTAAATGCCTATCAAAAGGAATTCAGTGAATTTTTAATGGATTTTATTTAGAAGTTGCTATAAAATAATTATTGTCCTTAAATTTTAAAGTTCTCTACAGATTTTTGTTTAATCTAGTGAATCAACGAATATTTCTAACATAAAATTTTTTGTTAATTTCCGTGACGTATAAAACAAAATTTCATAACAGCCATTAGAATTTATTTCGAGTGATAAAGGTAATTTGCACAAATTTGAAATATTGCAATTGATTTTTTATAGATTATTAAACATTTATTTTTTACAACACTTAAAGTGTAAAATAGCATTTATTGCTAATTGTTTCTAAGAGGCCCAGATAAAATGTCTTTCTAAGTGATTAACGTATGTTGATGTGAATAATGCACTTTAACAAACCTGAAGATAAAAGAAAGATCTTAAATAACATCTGTTTATTCCAAACACCATTTTATCGAAACGATGATTCGAGGAAATGTTAATAATAATACCTATTTTCAGGTTTTGAAAAATTTACGAACAGATATATAGAAAAGATATGTCATTAATCTTTGTAGGAAAGAAAGGAGAAACTGGACAGCAAGGATATCCGGGCCCAGTAGGATTTCCAGGTGTGCCGGGAAAAAGAGGATTACCTGGACTGAAAGGTATATTTCAGAACATACAAAACTTGATTGAAAATAATGTAATTTCTAAATAAAACTTGATTGAAAATGTTGTAATTTCTCGTACATATCACTGAAAGTCAAAATTAATGGTTTGTAGCACATTCAGGTATTGACTCTTTCTATTTTAATGATCTAAATATCTATACAGACATGCCTTAGCTTTAGGAAATATCTTCCAGTAGTCGGATAATTAGGCATATATATTAATAATTACAAAAATAATTTTTTTTTTTTTAATGTAGTAAGTGAAATCATGACAAGCAATGACAGTTTAAATGTATTTTAAAGCACGTAACGTTTACGCGTGTAACAGCGACGCTAAAAATGTCAGTAAATCAGAATCATAAGTATTTTTAAATCTTTCATGTGATATTTTAAATTAAAATTAATTAAATTTTCTATTAAATTAGAATTTTCATTTTATAAATCTTCTCTTAAAAGTAAAATTAGATTGTTAATGCATAATGACCATGTAAACATAAATTATATTTCGTGTAAACATTAATATTATGTACACTTTCTTATCAGTGATGAAAATGATAAAAAATGTATAGTTTTTCATTTCAGGAATTATAGGAGAAGTAGGTAATCGTGGTTTTCCAGGATTTCCAGGAATGCCTGGGCTTCCAGGAGAAAGAGGAGAAACTGCATCGCCAGGTTTTCCAGGGCAAAAAGGAGAGCCAGCTAAGTTTGGCCAGAAAGGAGAGCCTGGAGATGAGGGAATACCAGGTAGCATTTTAATTTAATTTGACATAATTAATACACCACTAAAATTTTAGATAACTTTATCCGTATAGCTCTAGTGTAGAATAGGGTGCCCCTTCGATTAGCGATAAATTTAGGCGATGAAATCTCATTTCTGGTTACCATGATAGTTTTAAGTTTGTTTTAGCTTCCTGATTTTTTTTCAATGAAAATAGATTCATATGTACATGGACAAAGTTAAGGCAGTGCGCAATGCCTAGTCTGTGCAATTTTTTTTTTTTTTTTTTTTTGAAAATAAATAGATGGACACAGAGTTTGTGCAATTCTTTGACTTCTTATTTTGGTTTTGTGTAGCGGCCATCTTGAAATATCGCCTTCCTGGCGCCGATCTTGTCGTCAAAAAAGAATCGCTAAGAAACCAAAGGCACCCAATTGTAAGCTTTTACCATCCATTGCCATCATATTTCACTGTTTGTGAATGGCTGAAGCTTTGTAAGGAATTTCTTCTTCCTTACCGCGGGCTTCGTAGTGGAATTGGAAACATGTCCAGAGGGCAGTCGGAAAGTCGAATGTGGAGGCGCAGCTGATTTCTCACAATTCCTGCACATTTTTTAAACGACTGTACAAGTGCGGACTGAACTAACATAATATTCCAACAATAATTCTTCGCCACCTATATTTGGTAAGTGGATCATCTCCTCCCCAGTCGCCTTTTAAAAATAATAGAAAATGTAAGTAACTTTCTCCTTTCCTAGCACATTCGTCTAGGATTATGGAGGTCCGGAGTTTAAAGGCATTGCTGATTTTCCTATTTCTTGCTTCGATATACCTAAAAAAACTCCACCGCGCATGCGTACTCCACGCAAATGCAGGAAATACGACAGCTAAGAAGACGATGGATGCTTATTAGCGTTTCCAAACGACATTAAATTTGTATCCGAATAACAAATAATGTTCGTTGCAGTTTTTAAAAAGAAGATACTTTTTCGCCTGCATAGTCAGAAAAAAGAGAACTGTAAATAGAACGATTGTCTAAACAAAAGTCTGGTTACCACAGAACGAAATTTTAAGGTTTTTTTCAGGCTTGTGGTAGCAGACAGGATAAATTCATACTTGTGTAGGGTTTATATTTATTTTAACTAACATTTATTTTAAGCTATCTTTCCTGTCAAGCCTTTACTTTCCCCTAGAATTGCCAATGCTAGAGTATGTAAATTTTAGTAGAGCGCGCAGTATATTTAAATTTCGCAGAAGTAAGTTGAGTTTAAATAGAAGGAAAACGAGATTGTAGGTCTGCTTTTTGAATCGCGAACGTGAAGGTTGCTAGGTAGAAATTTAAGAATCGCCCGTTTCGGCCTGTGTGCCCATCTCGGCAGTTTTTGCTGAATCCTTCAACTGCTTAATCAGTAAGCTCGCTGAATCTCAGCTGTATTTTAGAACGCGGTTAGGTTAGTTAAGATTTCAGAGCCTCCTCGTGGATAGTGATCTAGTTATTTATTCATCTAGTCATTCTTTTTTAGTTTCACATTTCTGTTTCAGTTAAACCGCCGGGTCGGCGTAGTTTGTGAGCGTTAAGTGAACACAGCTGTTATTTTTAAAGTGGAATAAAAAGGGCTTTAAACCCTTCTCACGTGTTTGTGTAAATTTACATTTCGTAGCAGTCACTACCACAGTTGCTGACAAGTTGGGGCCACACCATACTACACTTGAATAAATAACATAACTAAACTTTTAATCACCCAGGGAGAATTATTTAACACTTCAAATGTACAGTTTTTAAATATTTTTGTACATTAAGCATAGCGACAGAATTTTGCCATTTTCAGCCTTAAACTTTTGGCGGGAGCCTTTGTGCTAAGCGTTATATACTAATAGTGAAACTCCTCGGATAAAAGACGGTAGAGGTTTAAATTTTTTAAAAAAGAGAAAGAGACATAATTTTAAAAAGGTAGCTATTACTTTATTACTTATAAACGAATGTAATAAAGTAATAGCTACTTTTTAAAAATTATATATTATTATTTATTATTAAAAAAACAAAAACTATTACAAACAAATAAAAAAAATCTGTATTAGAAAGAAATAAAAAAAAGCTAATAGTTTCATCAGCATCTTTATAGAGTCTAAATATATTTCTTGTAGGTGCTAAAGGATTGCCAGGACTAAGAGGAACTCCAGGATTTCCTGGTAGAAAAGGACCGCCTGGTAAACCTGGTTTAGTGTACCCTGGTCCTCCAGCTCCTAAAGGTGAAAGAGGGTTACCTGGATATCCAGGCCCACAAGGACCACCTGGAGTTAAAGGAATGATGGGAGTACCTGGTGTGCCAGGTAAGCACTGAAATAGATTAGAAGCTCGTAGTACATAATGACATTTATTTCTATTTTAACATCGTAGAGTAAATGAACATTGTATTCTAGGGTAAGTTAACATGCAATATGCATGAGAGGTGACTATTTTTTTAATGTATGATTTTGAGATTTTCACATTTCAAAGAACTACTATATAAATTTTCATTTATATTTTCAGTCTTGAATGCAACTAAATTGCGTCAGTCTGCAACAATGGCATCTCAGTTTATATGTTTAAAGTAAATCTGTGGC
Source organism: Stegodyphus dumicola (assembly GCF_044657685.1). Classification (NCBI taxonomy): domain Eukaryota; kingdom Metazoa; phylum Arthropoda; class Arachnida; order Araneae; family Eresidae; genus Stegodyphus; species Stegodyphus dumicola. The sequence continues at coordinate 184,653,542 of NC_140768.1, forward strand.
TCCATATTTTACCAGAACTACAATTATCTGGATTTTAAATATCCGACATGCGTGTTCTTTATTTAAGCGTAGTAAAATTAAAATTAAGTCTAAAATGTTTAAAAATGAAATTGGGAGAAATAGAGCGAGATCAGAGTGATCATGTTTCTTTCAAATCTAAATTATAAATAATTCAACTCCACTGATTAGAAATAATTACAGCAATACAGTGTAGGTATAGCTGTCCTGATCGGTATAACGGTTAGCGTTGCTAACTGCCAAAGGCGTGGCGAATCCAAGGTCATCTCGTGTTGTTTGGTGGTAGGGGTGGGAGATTCGTGGAACCGTCCCCTGGGAATTCTCTGTTAAAGGTGGGACGGAGATGAGCAAAGTCGTAATGTCACTTATCTATGAAATTACAAAGACCAGTGTTAACGCTAGGCGCTATTTGGCGCTTCTTGCCACGATAAAAATTGTGGACTGAAGTTACTGTCACACAAGTAAGATAAGTCACAACAGCATATATTACGGGAGTGAAAGCTATCGTGATGATTGTCTCTAAAAGTGGACAGTATTTCAGCGTAAATCAGCACGAGTATTAAAAGTCATCGGTAATCATATTCTCTAAAGCTAGCAACTTCACCGCACCGAAGTCGTTTAGAACTATAAAGTGAGTTGTTGAGTGGTTTCAGTGTAAAATGTGAGCGAGTGAAACCCAGTTAAAAGTGTTGATTGATTGAAATAATACGAATTATGTTTCAAACTTTTTTTAAACTGCCAAAATTGTCCCTCACCGGCTCTCGTTGATCATTTTACCCTAACTGCCATAAAACTCCCGCGGGTTTTCTTTCTGAAGATCGTATTATTTTACTTTAAAAGTCCCCGTTTTCCTAGAACTTAAAGGAACTGGTGGGAGTTACCAATGCTTGCTCACACGTGTTTGTGTAACGTATAGTTTGTGTAACGAACCTGTACCTGCAATTCGTAATAAAACAAATAGGTAATTGCTTAGTCACCATTTTCGCCTAAGTACAGATTAAAAAAAAATATTTCAGAAAGCTGATATCTGCTATTCTAGACAATGAAGTAAAAACTAAACTAATCGAACAACTCCAGACCTGTAAAATACATTCACGAGCACGTACATTTTCATGAGAGGAAAATGCTGCTTCATTTTAAGTTTGGTGCTGGATTCATTTCAAGAATTTATCTGGAAAGCAACAAATTTTTCCTAACATTACTTTAAATATTATGTAATAAATTAATCAGAACTATAACATACATTTCACATTCTTTTCCACTTATTAACAGATGAAAATGAGAAAAACAAATTTTGATGATTAGAAGAATTCAGCCTACGTTAGGTGTTAAATTAGAACATGCAGTCATTTCGAGAGACAGATGCAGTTCTTAGTCTTCATTCAAGAGACAATTATTTTACTCAAGAGGAATGGTTCAATGATTCTAATTAACGCCTATTGAGCAAAATAAAGGAAAACAGTTTACATCATTATGCGTTTGTAAACACTCTTAGACAGTGAGAAACTTGAATTAAAAATTATGTTTTTTTTTTTTTTTTTTTTAAATTCTTTCGGTTGTAATTATTTTAAATCTGACCTGGGCTTTTATATAAAATATTCATCCAAAATTAACGCTAAAATTTTTGACTTTTAGCCATTTGTTATTGGCATATATTATCAATCAAAACTTGTTACTAACAATGCAGTGGACTTACATTTTTACAAGTCTCTAATTTTAAAACTACATGCTTCATAAACTATTTGTTGTTTCCATAAAGCTTTTTCAATGACACTTTCATTTTGCTAATATTTAAGTTTACGAACTTTTCTCAATCCGCACGTGCTCGCATAACTAGCATCCACTGTGTTAATAATTAAATTAAAATGATAGACAGAAATTAATTAGAGCATAAGAAATAGTGCAAAAAGAAATATATATTATGCTGCATCGGATAAGAAATATGCAGACGATTCTACCCTATTCGTATAATAAAGAAACTTCCGGGGTTTATGTAAATATTTGAACTTTTGTCATCTTCTTTGAAAGCCTTCCAAGAATAAAAGAAAGATTTTGTGTACCCTGCAAATGCTATTTAAATTATCTTTGATTCTCCGGAAATCAGAAAGTCTAACACCCGTACTCCTTGCTTTAGATACTAGTAAATTGCAATCAAAAAAGAGAATTCTAACAATTTTTAACAAAGCCGAGTTTAACGTACAAAGCTATATTTGTAAGGATATGTTTAATTTATTTATTACTAACCGAGTTTAACGTACAAAGCTATATTTGTAAGGATATGTTTAATTAATTTATTTATTTATTACTAGCCGATTTTCGCAATTTTTCGCTTCAAGCTGAAATGATTTTTAAACAAATCTGAAAGTTTCAGATTTTAACGGTCGTCCAAAAGGATTTGTTAAGGTTTTTTATGCTTTCACTGAAATCGCAGTTTGCTGTTGCATTCATTTCTGATAACTCATTTTTTTTTTTTTTTGTGTTTTTTTAGACCAAAAAAAAAAGCATCTTTTTGTAGCATTATTAATAAGCATCCTTTTTTTCGCAACTACGCCATGTACCATTCGACAGCAAAATCACAAAAATTCTGAAAGCAGCATGCACATGTTTCCTCGGTACAGTGAAGTGTTGGGAAAAATTTTTTTTTTTTTTTTTTAATTTTTTGTCTGTTCCCAGTTTATCATATCAAGACTCCGTTTTCTTAGTAAGATTACAATTTTTTTGGCCTTTTTATTATTATAATGTTTTGTGTGTCACCTTTGTTTATTAAATGTCACGTTCTTCGCATTTGCGTCACATAAAATTCATATACACAACAGCAAATACAGCAATCACACAACAGCAGAATCGCAAAATATTCAAAAACAGCACATGTTTAAATTTCCGGTACATAGCATCGACCGTTGGAGATAAAAGTGTTTTATTTCGAACAGTGTTACCACAGCTTGCTTTCAAGTCGTTGTGCCTGTTAATCCAAAATTCATTAAAGTTTTAGAAATTAGGAAATAAACAAAAAATATATATATAATGTCATTCTGTGAAAGTACTGAATATTTTAATGAGATAGATGATGAATTAAATGCCTTTTTGTTATTTAAACCAAGCGATTCAGAATTTAAAAACGAACATTCTTAAGAACTGCATGTATTACTTTCAAATAACTTGATTTGGTAATCCATAAAAGAAAAATTCAATTTGAAAGATAAATATCTTAAATTTTGCCCAATGGCAACAGCGAATGAAAAGTGAAACGGCGCATTTATTCCATGTAAAATCACGTTTCGAGACTAATAACCCTTTTGGGCTAACAAAGGCATTCATTGATCCACCTTCTGTAAAAGTTAAACTAAAAAGCTTTAATTTTTATTGCATTTTAAAGCTTAAAAGTAAGTTTCAGAACAATTTAATAAAGACAATGATGGTGATGTTTAAAGCAAGCAAGCAAAATTTAAATAATAAATAAATAAAAGAATAAAAGGGAGCAGTTATAAATGTAATAATAAATAAATTGTCAAAACCCAATCACTGCGAATTATTTATTAATAAAAGTAATTACTATTTAGAGTTAAAAGTTTAGAATTATGTAGAGAAAACCAATGCACTTCTAGCAGTTACATTACTTTCTAATGTAGAATAATATCAAAACCAGCATTGCATCAGTGATTATTCGTTCGAATAATTAACTAATCATTTGGTACTAATTTAGAAGTCAAACAACAAAAATCAGCGTTATATTTTCAAATTTTCACAGGACTAGTTTCGATGGTTTTACCAAACCATCATCCTCAGCTGCAAAAGCACAAATGACCGAGATAAGATATAGTAATTAGATGAGACAAGATAAGAAAGAGCGGGCAAGCTACTGTGGGTGCTGCTAGTCTAGCTACTGGCACCATCTGTTGATGAAACAGAACTAAAACATAATTTCAAAGGCTGAAGGCAAAGATGGATTGGAATTAGGGTCATTAAGAATGCTGGGCAACAGAAGACTTCTGTAAGAATCCTGTGAAAGTTTGAATATATAACGCTGATATTTGTTGTTTTGACTTCTAAATTAGTGTTGCCCAGCATTGCTGGTCCGAAAATCACCCTTTCAATTTTTCTGCAGATAAAATTAATCAAAAAACTTCTTCCATTGGTGAACTGGATTTTCTAGACACATTTCACATTAAAAAAAATCTTTCTGTTCTAGTTAACGACCCTAATTCCAATCCATCTTTGCCTTCAGCCTTTAAAGAAATTATGATTTAGTTCTAGTTTCATCAACAGATGGCGCCAGTAGCTTGACTCTTGTCCGTTCTGTCTTATCTTATCTCGTTCATTTGCGCTTTTGCAGCTGAGGCTGATAGTTCGGTAAAACCATCGAAACTAGTCCTGTGAAAATTTGAAAATATAACGCTGGACTTTGTTGTTTGACTTCTAAATCAGTACTTGTTTGACATGTAGTTGTATCATAATCATTTGATCTTTAATATTCGCTCATAAAGCAACATTAGAATTCTTTTATCAAATAACGCAACTAAACCGTCATTCAGAAATTTTGCTTCTTCGCGCGCTTGGCTCAGTAAAAGTAGGCCGGCTAGTGCAGTTGCTCTCTAATTTTGATTCTGATCTACTTATAGTGTTACCTTCGGGTATCTGTGGACACCTGTGGCGCATTATGCACAGCAATGTCATCTGCACTGTAAACTAGAAAAGTCTTAAGTCCTTTGTACTATATTTTACAGTTCTTCCTCTAGGCCGCTCTAGATAATGGTGGACGTGGTGCTGTACTGATTAACCATTATGGTAAAGGGACTGTGTCCACGTCCTCCGTCGCTTGTCGCTTGTGGAAATATGTCCTTTTATAGGACATATAGCCTTGATGACAACCTAGCCTTGATGACAACCTCAGCGATTATGCCGATTTGGAAGTGTCTATGAAGTATCAGCCTCTCGACCCTCAAGACGTAATGAACTTCTGAACAAATAACATATAATATAAATCAAAAATGTTATTCATTTTTGTGAATAAAAACTTGAAGGTATGCATTATATACCTGTAACGTAGCGAATACTTGAAACGTAGCAAATAATATGCGAAGTTCTCAGGTATAAAAATGTGTAGTGCTTTTAATAACGGTTAAATCAATCTCTCTATCATCATTTAGTATACAAGTAGTGTAGTTAGTATTAGTTTAGCCACTAACTGTAGTATTTCTATTAAATTTATCATATGATTTTGATCAGTATGATGAAATGATGAAAACAAACTATTCACAAACCAGCGTGGCATGTTTACTATCTTTATGGAAAAATTCTAAAGAACACTAATCAAAATAATGCCACTAAGGAATTAAGAAATGAAAAAAAAAAATTACGAATCATAGCAGTATCAAAAGCGCAAAAAAGTGAATAAATAAATCAATGACAAATCAAAGCAACACCTTTAAAAATATAAAATGATAATATCGCAAATCAAAACAACAACTGGACAAAACAACAGGAACGAAAATGGCAAAATCACAATTCAAAATAATGCTACAAAGGAAAAAAAAATCACAACTCAAAATAACATCTCAAATCAGCAAAAACTTGGTGGGGGAGAACATAAACATCTCAAACAAACAAAGGGTACAGATTAATCAGAAATCAAAGTAACAATATAATTTTAACAAATCAAAACAACGCTAGGAAAAATAAATTCAAAAATAAATCACACTAGGCTCTTCACGACAACTCATTGTGGGACGAAACTCATATGATTTACCTTCAGAAAAAAAGGCCAGTCTTGCACAATGGAAAAGATAAGGGGAAACGGGAAGATGCGCCAAGTGATTCAGAAGTAACTGAAAAAGTAAAAATTAAATAAGTTGAAAGTTAATGACAGCACCACGATGCGGTTTTCACGGAAATGCACACAGCTACATGGGATATTTTTTAATAATGAAATATTTTTTAATGTTAGTATACTTAAATTCTCCCCCCCCTAGATAATTGGGGGTTCATTTGTAGCAGAAGTTCTTACTGTGGCGAGTAAATTTCGAAACGCAGTTAAAATTAAAAACTTTCAGCGTGACGGTCGTCATTCAGGAAAATATCCATCACGCGTGATTCTGAACAGAATCGAAAAAGGTTCAGCTGTAATTCCTATTGCATGACGGTGAATAACTTCTCTTAATATAGAAATTAACTTCGGCCGACATCTGCACACATGTGACTTCAAATAATTCCATAATCAAAAGTCACAGCGTGTAAGGTCTGGATACCTTGGTTGTCATTCTGGCGAGAAGAGCGACTAATGCCACGATTGTCGATTGCTGCAAGTGCTGAGTAGGACCTGTGCATAGGCTCTCCATCCTGCACTAGCCTCTGTTGCAAGGAGAGAATGCTGCTGTCTTTTAAAAGCACTCCATAGTGTTAGGCAGTGATAGAAACAGCCACCCTGAACGGCATAGTGGCTAAAGACTCCCGCTGCCGTACCTATTTGCCCGAGTTCGAATCTCAGAGGAGACGTGAATATTTGTTAGTGTCTGTGCGGCATGGGGGCACTCAAGATACTGGCGAGTCAAAAGCTTTCTCAAGTAGTTTGATGTTTGTAAAAGAAGGATATGAGAACCTCGGAACGTCTGCCAGGGTGCTTTCTATGAAAACTGGGGCAGAACTCCACAGTTCGTACAGAACTATGCGACGAATGGTGAAATTCTGATGTCCTGCCCATTTGACTCCATAAATGTCTCACCAAAAATTATAAAACTTAATATCTAGGCATAATTTGAGTCGTAGAACCGAAATATGGGAAAAAAATTGCTATGTTATTTCAGAAAATATCCGATTTTCTGTCCCCCAAAAAAAAAAAAAAAAAAAAAAAAAAAAAAAAAAAAAAAAAACCCATGTTAGAGCAATGCAATATATAAATCTAACATATATCCTAAGTGGCGCTTTCGAGACATGGAAATTTCGTCAATCGGTTTAGTAGAACGGGAGATATAGAACTATCCCCCCTTGTACATGTTGGATTTTGTAAGGCTGCACCTTAAAGATGATCCTGACTGATAGTCACACAACGCTATAAATATCCCAGGTCTCCGAAACTGCCACAGCCACCTGTCAGCCAAAATTGTAACTATTATGGGAATAAAATATTTGATTATTAAAAAGACAATCTTGTTTTTCTGAGCATTTCTGTGAACTCGCATCATACGAGTATAAAACTCGCATATACAGGGAGAGTTGGCAAATAATGCTTTCTGCCAATTTAATGTTTGCTGGGTGTCTTAAGTCATTCGCATTCTCTTTTTTGAATTGGAATATCAAATTATAGCTTAGCATAATTTCTATAAAACTGGATCTCTATTTAATGTTTAAAACATACTGTTTTCTTTAAAACGTGTAGCATCATCAGGGTAATAAATTTATTGTAGTGCGAATTTCTGCGATTAATTTCGCGATTTTGGCGTTCTGATCGCTTTAGAGCTATTATCTATATTTTTAGAATTATTGTGAATTATTGAATTTTTATTTTTTTCTTTACGTTTCGGTTATTCTGCACACAGATTAACGAAAATATGTTAAATTAAATGCCTTAATAACCTGTCGAATAGAAAATGATGGTAAAGGTATATAAGCAGTAAAATAGCCGACAAATTTTCTTCATCTCATTGTATGGCAACCCCAAACGCTCTACAGGGTGTACCCTAAATGTTGCGACAAACTTCTAGGGGAGGTAAGGCACATCATAAGGGTTAAGAATTACATAGGAACCAATGCCCAGAAACGTCACTTACGCCGCCAAGGGGGTGCTGTACAGGAGATTGCTAGTGGAAAGTGAGGATCACAGATGCTACATACAACTTTGGTGAGGATTGCCTCATCCGAGCAGTTGGCACCCTACGAAGAGCACGGAATGATATACGAACGGAGAGCTTGTGAACACGTGGTTCCAACATGATGGAGCGTCTGCTCACTTTGGACTGGAATGTTCGTAGCTATTTGAACAGATCATTACCGCATCGATGGATTCGGCGTGGTGTACCAGTTCCAAGCTGTGGACCGGCTCCAGGACATTCAAGCTGTCGAAACACCATTTGTAATTCATGTCCAATATTAATCACTCTCTTGTTTTCTTTCCCATCTTCTACCTCTGCTACCACTTACCGCTGATATTTCCGGGTATCGGTTCCTATGCAATATTTAATCCTTATGATGTGCCCTACCTCCCCTAGAAGTTTGTCGCAACATTTATGGTACATCCTGCATATTGTGCGTTCAGAAAAAGGTTAATATTATGGAGATGTACGAAAAGCTTATAAATGTAAATTTCAATTAGAATTGTATAATATAAAAATTTATTTAGTTACATACTTTTTTTTTTTTTTTTTGTATACGTGACCCCACACGAATGTTAATGAAGTGGTAACATAATTTCTCAACTGGGAAATCTTTCGAAAAACTGTTAAAAGTAAAATCCCATCTGAGAAAGTTTCCCTATTTATCCCACTACTGTCTCTTCAATTAAAATTTTAAAATGTGTAGAAAAATTAAATTCAAAAATTAATAATCACTTATGAATACAATGTAGATAGACTGAGCTGTAGAAAATTAAATTGGGTAACTACATCCTTAATTCAAAAACAAACAATTCGCACAAAATCGGACAAATACAAACTGAAACAGAATGTATTTGTTGTAAACTTTGGCAGACTATTTACAAAATAAGTTAGCCATTGGGTTTGTGAAGAAAGAATTCAAAAGATAACTTCCCGAGAAAGTTCTAAAACACTATAATATTGTCATTGATTTATTTTTTAATGCGATATTGTTTGGCTCTTCTGTCTTAAGGTTCTGCAGGTAATTTATTTGTATTAGCAATCCATTCACTTGGAATGGGAGAAGAAAACATGGTTTAAATCCTCGAAATGCTACCTTCTATTTATTACGTCAAAGTTAACTGGAAATTTTTTTCACCTTTTCTCTATTTAATGTTCATTTTATTGTAATTATTGTATTTCATTTTTAATTCTTTTATCTGTAACCATCGTTTTTAAGTAATTATTAAAATATTTATATAAATAAATTAGAAGTGAACAGCAAAAGGTGCTTTTTGAATCTTTATTAATACTAATGTTTTGCTTTATATTTAGGGCTTCCTGGGGATAAAGGTGATTCGGGTTTTCCTGGACGTCCAGGTCCAGCTGGACCACCAGGACTTGCAGGTTTTCCTGGTGCGAAAGGAGAAAAGGGTTCTGTAGGACCATACGGACCGCCGGGCGCTAAGGTAATATATGATGTTTACTTTCTTGTGATGTGAAAAATAATGAAAATGTTTGCAAAAATATCTATAAAACGTATTCAATTATCATTTGATTTATTTTTTACACCGATTGCTTAACAATCATCATATGATGCCCTCGAAACTACGAAAGAACTTTGATGCTGTTGAAAGTTTCCTACAAGAACATTTCCTTACTCAGAATCATTTAAAAAATTAAGTGCTGTGTTTTCAGGCTCATTAAAAACCGAATGTGTAAAATCGCTGAGCAGCGGTACTTCCTAACCCGATGAATAGACTGAACGGTATTTTCGTAGTTTTCCTCTAATATGAAATGAAACAATTTCCTACAGAAAGTCGCCTACCATTGGCTAAATGGATAAAATAGCTGAAAACAAGTTCAATTCTTTCAAGTTTCGGTAAATGAGCTGGCTACGGGGATGTTTTGGTGGTTATCTGCATTTGTAACGTGAATACGAGAAAGTCTTGAAGAACACTTTGCAAAGGCATCCCTTGAACGTAACCCCAGTGGGCTTCGCCATGAATTCCTAATCACTTCCTTGCAGTGTATACTTCTGAGTGGTAGAATAAATTTCCATTTCTGAAAGTTTACAGCATTTCAGCGTTTCGTTAAATAAGGACTATCAGAATGTATTAAGACCTGCAGTGAAGGAACTAAATCGAATGGTCAGCTGGCCAAGTGTCATCTTTGTCATCATGATACTTTTAAAACTGTTAATGATATTCGTCGCAAAATTCCGTAATGTTTACTATTGCACTGATCTTTCATGTAATTTTCTAGTTATCGTGTTTTCATGGTCAGCAATACGAACTTTAATAAATATTTATTAAATTAATAAAATTCCTATTCCTTTTAAATTAATCTTTAAGAATCTTATAAAATTAATAAAATTGCTATTCCTTGTAAATTAATTTTTAAGAAGGTAACCATGATCTTTTAACTCATATTTCAGGGTGACAGAGGCCCGCAAGGATTCATTGGACTGCCTGGTACAAAAGGTGACATTGGCTTCAGGGGATTGCGAGGTATTTCAGGACTTCAGGGGGTCAAAGGATTAAGAGGAGAGCTTGGACCTAAAGGCAAGTAAAATAATATGAAATGTATTAAAAATAAAAATTTAATAAATTATAATATTTTATCTATAACTCATATTTATTTTAGAATTAAAAAACAACATTTCATACACTTCAGGAAAGCATCGCCCGCCATCTTTATTTGCGAAGAAACAGAACTGCACTAATTTTTTTCATACCTTAATATGACTAACACCTCTCTCAGTTAATCTAATTATTCATGTACATTTACTAAAATAATGTAAGCTTTTAAAATTTCCCCCGGAACTTTTATAATTCAAATTAAAAATTTCAGTTTTTGCCAACTAGGGGGACTTAAAATCCGTTAGTGCAGAAATCTTCTCGAGGGTTTGGTACAGGAAAGAGAAATATGAGAACCATCAAATTCTTTTCTTCAGGATGTTCTCCATCTAAGTCTGGAAGGAGTTAGACAACTTCGTATTATCTTTACTAGTGCTTATGATCTTTAAACAATAGTAGGTGCATTTGTTTCTACTTACAGTTGTTTGGGAAACCTATTTATACTAGGTTATTAAAATAACAACAAAGAAGAAGTTACATTTAAAGTGAAATGCTATAATTATTGTATCTGTAAATATGAATGTTGCCGAAAAATCATCGAAATGAGTTTGTGAAATGTAGTATTTGTCAGTTAACGTAAATAACGTGCTAACATATCGCTTGAGAATATGTGAGGAAATTAAATGACATACATTATATAGGCCTGTTAAACTAAAAATGAGACACCTTTTCAGATCTTTTGTTGTATTTTGTTTTATTCCAATGTGATATGTATCATTTGGGTGTACTCCAACTGCGCTAATGAAAATCCCCCCCCGAGTCGAGTTATAGTCCAACTGCGCCAATCAAAATTTCTTCCCCCCCCCTGCTGCCTACAGGGTTACAATTTAACTTTTCGAAGCCAATTGTAGCCAAGAGGAAAATAAAAATAAATAAATAGAATTATATATCACAAGAACAAGTAAAAAATATCTAACAAGCAGGCTAATTACTTGAATAACAGTAATAAACATACATATTAGCATTACAAACATCTTTTATTTATTATAATAATATCATAAATTAAATAATTATAAAGCATACCACTTATATTTTTAATAAATTACATCAATAATAGTCAAGATGTCTGAACTAGACTGGAAAATTTAATAGAGTGCAAAAAATTATTCCATATCAAAGTGTGTTAAAGTTTGCTAGAAATATTTTTCGTTAATTAAAGCAATCATGTAAATGTTTGCAGAAATTAATAGTTAAATTTTAAAAAAAGCTTAGCATGAAATCTATTATAACAACATTACTATGCGTTTGGATCACTGACGTATAAAGTGTAAATAAATTAAATTATTATGCTAAGAAGTTTTTCTAAAATTTATCTAGAAGAAAAAAATTAGATAAACAGTACTGCAAATTAATATAATCAATCAGGCCTCTCAATAAATAAAAGCTTATTTTTTTAACCAAAAACTAAAAATTAGGATGCAAAAGTTTGTGTAATATACTTTGAAATATCTGAACATATAATTAATTAGAAATGTATAATTAAATTAATAATAAGCTAATTAACAGTAACATTAAGCTTAATTTCATTCAATCTAAAACAAGCAATCGATGAGGAGCTCAGCATAACTGAAAAAACTCATAAAGCTAAGCGCTACAGTGTGAAAGAAAATTCTGGAATAAACATGCTAAGAAAATTAGATGGAGAAATAATCCTTAATTTATTGATATCCATATAAACTCTATGCTTTTGGAAAAATGTTCCATATAATTTGCACCGAGGTATCAATCACCGAAACTGAGTTAATTTCTTTCCTTATTTTTATTTATTAGAGGGATTTCTAAAAAGATATGCTAAGGTAAAGGTGAAAATTTTTGCAATATTCTTAAAGAATAAATTAAAAAAGTATTTTTACTTCATGAACTGAAATTTGTACGCTACATTTTTATACAGTAAATAAGTACAAAAAAAGAAAGAGCTGGGGGATCACTGGGACTATGAACTCAGGTCGAACTACCAATGTTTAGTGACTTTTCCACAAGAGCTTTGAAATTAGGATGAACAATATATTAAAGAAAATAGAAGATACAGCACACGTAAAAACAAAAGTGGGCTGAATTAGAGATTTACATGTTTGGTGAATGAGTTAAACTTGCCTGTATGCCATTATGAAATATTAGGAATGTAGCATAAAAGCACGAGTGAAGAAGGCAATGGGAATCTAAATCATTGTTATCTAAATGTATATCATTATCAGTATCTGCTATTACTTTCAATACTGCTGAAAAAATTATAAATGAATTATATTGTTGCGTGCGTACGTGTTCGTTACGAAATGAATGCACAAGTCCGATGAAAAATAAACAAAAATTTATTATTATCACAACAAATATGCTTAAATTTCCTAAAATATTCGTGCAGTATTACAATATCTCACAGTAGTTATCTTTTAACTACTCAAACGTTCAAGAGAACGTAATTCAAAACAGCTAAAGAAAGCTAATCCGCGAATTCGCTACAGTCAACAAGAGCAGTTTTCTAAACAACAACAAACTAAGTAACTCCACGAACTGAGAGGTTTTCCTCTTTTTATAAGATTTTAAAATCGCGCGCGAGAATTTTCTAGTACTTTCTCGAAATCAATAAGAGATATTTATTAAATGTTACATGCACGCGCTCTTGTATTTTCAATTTTCCGGCTTAGCTTTCTTTTAATATTCATCACGCGCTGCACTGCGCGGGAAATAAAACCATTTAATTTACAATTCAACTAACATAAGCTATTTAAATACCAAATCCGTAACAATATTATAAATCACATGAACTTGTTGCATTATAAATTACAACAATTATAAATATTATTAGCGTGATTTAGCGACCATCTTTGTTAACAAATAATTTCAAGTAATTAATTTTACAAATAATTCAGCCTGAAACTAGGTTGGAAAATAAGCTACATGCTGAAGATTAAGCTTTGCCAAGGTGTTAGAAACATCTTCTGTTAACTAGAGTTGTGATGTAAGAATTTGTAAAAATTATCATTTAAATATAAATTGACATAAATACAATACAAAGTATATAAATTCTACATGCGTGAAACCTTGAGTACAGTGCAACAATATGTGAAAAAGGAATGGATTAAAAGGTAACTGAAAATCCCAGGATATGAATATAAGGGAGTTTATTTTTTTTAAACTTATTTATTTATTTACTTTTTTTTTGTTAATTATGAAAATTCTGCTGACGCTCATAATTATTAATTTATTAATTAAATGTGTATTAGAAATTAAATGTATGCCAAAGTGCATCAGGTGGAAAACAGAATAAATATTTAAACGTTTCTAGTATTAAAATATGGAATTTGTAACAAAGTTAAATAAACTTAAAATAACTTGAATGATTAAAAATGGAAAGCTTAATACAGGAATATATTGCAATAATATTAGTGTGAATTTAGAACGACTTAAGAAGTCCAATTTTTAGATTTAATAAAGATAATTTTTATAATTAAATTAGAACTGTTTACGTAAAATGGTAAATTTGAAGGTTAAAACCATTCTGCTGTCTAAGAAGATTTGTTAATATTTATCTAGACAAGAAACTTATTTAAGGTGAGCTCCAAATCCGATATTTGATACGTTGATTTGCACAATTTTTACAATATTAATGAACGAAAATAAAGGCTTGCAGTTTCAATAGAATGTCCCATTAATGGCAATAAACGACTTTTTGTAGCACCCAATCTTCAGCTCGTAAATATGTGCATCAGTCAGTGTAGTATAAATAATCAGTAATATATAATCTCACATCGTGATGAGAGAAAACCGAGCTCAAATTTAAGGGATAATTTCTTAATATGAGACACCCAACTCTTAAAAATGAGATAAGATACTATCCGTGTGCGTTTTCCTCCCACTTTCACTCAATGTTGCCAGATCGTGCGATTTTTCGCAAATTTGCGACTTTTGACAAACTTGGGCTACTAAAATTTTAGTGTTTGCGCTTTTGCGAAATTTTTGCGACTTCAAAGATTTTTTTAATATAATAACCGTAAAATACTTTATAAAACACATAATTATGTACCTTAACACTTAACAAATTCATGATTTTAGTGCTCTACAAATTTTGTATTTAAGACAGTCCTCCCCCAGTTCTATTGTGATAACGAATCGAACAATAGGACTTGCAGTTTACGCGCCATATATTGGTTAACCAAACAGAGAAAAGAAATAAAATTCATCCTCCTGATTATAATATTTCTAAGAATTAAGGAATAGAAATGACTTAAAAATCAAAGCAACGGCATTTTTATAAATAAATCCACAAATAAATTTAGCAGTGAACGAACAAACAAGGCTTTCTTAAGTAATCAGAATCTGAAAGAAGTCCACCACCCAGAACGAAAAACTCACTTAAAGCATTCCTCACTTAAAATGTTCACAATTAAAAATAAATAAATAAATAAATAAAATAATAATAAACAAAACACTACATTAAAAAAATTAATTTCTAAAACAAAAAATTTAGTACAATAGCGCTAACAATCTAAATGTGAGGAACATCTTACAAATTAATTTTAAAACAGAAATCTAAATTAAATGAGAATTAATTACAAAAGGAATGGATATTTAAACAATGAGCAATATAGTTTTAAAATTTTGTTAAAGCTAAGATACATAATTACAACGGGGCCCACCAGCGGCCGAGCGGTAAAGTCGCTGAACACTGGTAGTTCGGTCCGAGGTTCGAATCCCACGAACGGGCTGGCTGCATGGGCGTTTTCGTGGTTTACCCCATGTGTAACGTGTATACGAGTCAGTTTCCCTTAGAAAGTCCTCCAAGAAGGCATCCCTTCCATTAGGCAGCTAGCCCTAGTGTGCTTTGCCATAATTAAATAAACCAAACCAAACATAATTACAACGAATAAGGATCGGATACAATCTGTAACTTACCGAAATTTGTGATAACGTCAGAGATCGTATAAGCACGCGTAACTATGACGTCACAAAAATCAGGGGGTCATTTGCGATTTTTTTAGTCTTCTTTTGCTACTTTAGTTGAAAATTTTCTGGCAACACTGCTTCCACCTCACACACTATACAAATGATAAAGAAGTGATTGGTCATGAGAAACTACAAAATTTGCTTCAGACATGCTGTAATTTATTCTTAACTACAGACTACAGAATTTTATTCTTTTAATTTCAATAAATTTTGAAATGGTCTTCAGGGAAAAATATTCAGAAAATTTAGCAGCGTTCTTAAAGAATTTTTTGGTTGACACTTCTGGTTTATAAGTCACTGCTCAAATTTTTAATGAACTAGTTACCTGTGTAGTTAACCTTAAATGTCTTTTCTTATTTTTTGATTTTGTTGTATGTTTCTCAGGCTGTATTTAAGTGTAATTTGAGCATAGAGGTAAAAAATAAATCCCCCTAATAGGAGAACGGAAACGATGCAGATTCATATTTCACCCCTCATTCTGTTACTTTTATCGGACCTCATCCCTTCCTTGTTACAATGAAATGTTATGATAAAATCCTTCCGTACGGAAAATTAAACGGTACAGCGCCCAAATGTGTTTAAGCAGACAATTAATAGAATTTACTTAAAGAGCTAACCGGACCCTGCTGTAAAAAGAGCGGGTTCTAATTTCTTAATCAAAATTTCCTCAAAAAAGTTGGAAGCCTGGGGACAACCTGGGGAGTTGCGAAAACTTAGATTATCTTCATAATAGAATTCTTAATAGCACTACTGAGAACTGAGAACGTTCAGTTTAAAACATGGTAAAGATCTTGATTTGAAAAATATTTTACTCGAATATTTTTCAAATCAGAATCTTTACCATGTGACTGTTGGCTGTGACGGTTATATGTTGATATCTGTCTGCCTGTGGATCCTGTGGCAAAGCGAATCATAGCATTCAAAAATGACAAGTTTAATGAAGAACAGTTGACGAATGATGGTAAAGGTTTATTTTCAATAATCTTAATTTATTTGAAACAGAGAGTGTAGGTTATGAGATAAAAGATACAGATGAAAAGCATTAACAAAGATATAACCCATGTGGATATGCCACGTAGTGAGAAAATGAAAGATGAAAGATCATCAAGAAAAGAAAGACAGTAGTTAGATATCCTAAGCCAGGAGTGTACGAATCCATAATTACTAATCAAGAAACTTTGTCTTACGAAGAATAAATCGATGTTGCCGGAAGATGAACAGATTGTATGGAAGAACGCCGTGCATGAAGAAATGCAGAGTACAAAGGCTAGTGATGTTTAGATGCGAGAAGATTTATCAGCTGGAAAACGATCAGTTTCATGCAAGTGGATTTTAGACAAAAATGAGGTAGCAAGCACAAAGCCCGAATTACAGCTCTCGACTTCATGCAACTAGAAGGGAAAAAATCAGATATTTACACCACATGACTACCTTGTAAGGCATATTAAATTATACGCAATTTTTCTTGCATTTCATTTAAACTTATTGTATTGAATTAAATCTACTTCTTCCAAAGCGCATAAACCAAAATAGAATAAATGGACTCTTTAAAATGCACTATATTTGTTTACCATAGCGACACTCTGGCGCTAGGTTCACTTAACATCGTTAAATTTCGTTCATTTTATAACTCAGAATGCACAAAACTTTATATCATCTGAAGAATTATCTGATCGTTCCCACTTGTTCTATTCAAGTACTATAATAAATCTAAAACGATATATAAAAGAAATTAAACAAACAAAAAAAAAAAAAAAAAAAAAGTTTTTCACAGACGATTCAGTATTTCTCATTCAATTAATTCAGTTCTCACTTCGCTACAAGGCAAAAATACATAAAACTCAAAATACCTATATTAAAATTTACGAAGTAAATCCTAAACACTTATTTCCTCGAATAAATTCCAGAATGGATTAAGCATGATTTAATTGTCAGTAATAAAAGATGGCGTTATCTTTGCAGTTGCGAAGCTTAGTTTCACTAGATTGGCAACAAATCTACTATTCTGCTAAGTTTCAAATGGAAACAAATATGGCCGCCATGTTAAAATAATTAGCCTTAGCCGAACTTAAACAACTTTTAAATTGCTGATAATTCCTCAAATATTGCGTACAGGTTTATTAAAGGCATATAAACTTTATCCGGAAGCTAAGAACAACATAATTGAGTCATTTTTAAACCAAAAAAATGCACAATTTACAAACATATAAGAATAAAGAAACTGAGATCACTGAGCCGAGTAACAGAATGGATATATACATATATTTATATACTTTTGGTGCGGCCGATTGTTACCAAAATAGGAGGTGCACATCTACATGTTATATAACAGTCCTATATACAAAATTTCAACTTTCTTGGGCTACTCATTTTTGAGTTATGCGAGATACATACATACGTACGTACGCCCAGACGCCACGAAAAATGCTCTTTAAAATTCATTTTAAATCAGCTTAATAATTTTTTTGGGGGGGAAAGAGTCCTTTATTCTGACCTTATGTACAGAAGTCACGCAAAAACATCGTTAAATTGCATTCAATAGCGGTCAAAATGGATTTTTCGTTGAAATATGATACCCGAAATTTTTCACGATTACAATACTTCTTTTTTACTTCCTTGTACGAAGTAAAAAGGATATATTGTAATCGCGAAAAGTTTCAGGCAGCATATTTCAAGGAAAATATCCATTTTGACCGCTTTCGAATGCGATTTAACGATGTATTTGCATGATATCTGTACGTAAGGGCAGAATAAAAGACTCTTTTCCTCCAAAAAAAAAAAAATTATAAAACTGCTTTAAAATTAATTCTGAACAGAATTTTTCGTGGCGTCTGTACGTACGTATCTCGCATAACTCAAAAACGAGTAGCCTCAGAACGTTGAACTTTTGTATATAGGACTAGTATAACATGTAGATGTGTACCTCGTATTTTGCTTTCAATCGGCCTCACCAAACGTATATAAATATATTTATATATATATACACTCTGCTACCCGGCTCAGTGATCTCAGTTTCTTTACTCTTATATGTTTGTAAATTGTACATTTTTTGCTTTAAAAATGATTGAATTATGTTGTTCTTATCTTCCGGTTAAGGTTTTTATGCCTTTAGTAAATCTGTATGCAATATTTTTAGAATTATCAACAATTTTAAAGTTGTTTAAGTGCCGCTAAGCCTAATAATTTTTTTGATGGCGGCCATTGCTTGTTTACATTTGAAACAGCAGGATAGTGGATTTGTTGCCAATATAGAGAAATGTAGCTTCGCAACAACAAAGATAACGCCTTCATTTATTACTGCCAATTAAATCATGCTTAATCCTTTCTGGAAATTTTTCGAGTAAATAAAGTGTTTAAGATTTACTTCGTAATTTTTAGTACAGATATTTTGAGTTTTTATGCATTGTCGCGAAGTAAGAACTGAATTAATTGAATGTGAAAACTCAATCGTCTGTGAAAAACTGTTTCTTTTTTGTTTTGTTTGATTAATTTCTTGTATACATCGTTCTAGCTTTATTATAGTATTTGAATAGAACATGTGGCAACGATTATATAATTCTTTAAATGATATAAATTTTGTGCATTCTGAGTTATAATGTGCTCCGTCGCTAGTAATTTCTGAGTTCTAGCACAACATGTGAACAAGTTCTTCCATATTATTGGATACAACTTACTCGATTCTTCAAGCATTTAAAAATCAAGTATCATATATTGGTAAAGGCCGTTAATGGACGATTGCCTCTTACTAAGTGATAAGACATAGAGACAGACATAGTTATAATGTGAACCTAGCGCCAGAGTGTCGCTATGGTAAACAAATAAAGTGAATTTTAAATAATGCATTTATTCTATTGTGGTTTAGGACCTGTCGGTGAAGTAAGTTTAATTCAATCCAATAAGTTTAAACGAAATGCAAGAAAAAATACGTATAATTTAATATTCCGTACAAGGAAGTCATGTGGTGTACACATTAGATTTTTTTTACTTCGTACAAGGAAGTAAAAAAGTGTTGAATACAACAATAATTATTCGCCTATCATTAATGTTGCTGCTTTACGTTTTATTCTGGTGATCATTGTCCAAGAAAATTTAAACGTATTTGTCTTAGGTATTAAAAGCGCTTTCTTAAATGGTGATTTAAAAAATAATTATTTATATATATCCGCCAAAAGCTTATGATGGCCACAGTGGTAGAAAATGTAGACTTTAAATAATTTATATGGATTGAAACAGCCAGGCACCTCGACACAAACTTTTCAAGTTCATAGAAAAATTGTGTTTTAAGCAACTAAGCAGTGAGCCTTGTATTTTTATACTCCAAAAGAGCGCTTCAATGATAATTATTGCTCTTTATGTAGATGACCTACTAGCTGCTGGTTGAAAGATTCATGAATTTAATACATTTATTGAATTGTTAGCTAAAGAATTTTAAATTTCTATATTTAGAAAAGGGTCTGAATTCCTTGGAATGTGAATACCAGTTTATGCAAAAGGAATTATCCTTAGGTTAAGGGATTACATCTTACCATTGTTGAAAATGTTTAACATGTTGGACTGCAAAGCGTGTTATATTCCAGTGGTGTCTAAATCCATATTAGCTGATTTCGAAAAAGGATGTTCTTATAAAAGACCATATCAAGAAGTAGTGTGTAGTATTTTATCTACACTCATGTCCATAAATTAAGGATAATTCGGAGTCACTCGGAAATCGAACTCTAAAATAAATATATCACCTGTAAAATCACTACACACGTCTTCAAGAATAATATGCAAATTTCAGGAAGTAACCAGATGACACTGATGGTACGTCACAATGACGGAGTGTAAGAGAGTGATATATAAGGAATACAAGCAAAGAAGTAAAATTGTTTGCAGGCGCTTTCTAAGCATTTCAGTGCAATAACCGAATAGTTATGACACAAAAGACGCATTTGGATGATTTTTTACGTAGTAGAATTATCGGCCGTCTAGAATGTGGGTGTACCCAACTGGAAGTATCAGACGGAATTGCCCAAAATGCCATCTCCAGGCTTCGGCAACGATTCCAAGATGATGGTAATGTGAGTAGACGTTACAGCACAGGTCGCCTCAGAGTTACAACGCTGAATGAGGACCGGTATTTGGCAGTTACTGCCAAAAGAAACAGGCGGAGCACAGTCTCAGACCTGTCTCGTCAGCTCTCTTCAGCCACTGGTACGACAATTTCAAGGCAGACTATGTACAGACGCTTAGGGCAGATTGGTCTATATGCTCGTAGACCTGTCAGATTCGTTTCACTTACTGCAACTCACTGTCGCCTGTGGTTAGCCTGGAGTAGAGAGCATGCATTGTGGACACCGCAACAGTGGGCTTGTGTGATGTTTTCCGACGAGTCCGGGTTTAGCTTTCAGTCTGATTCTCGCGGTACTTTCATATGGAGAGCTCCAGGTATCCGTTACCACCAAGAAAACATCATTGAACGACACCGTTACGGTGGTGCAGGAGTGCTCGTTTGGGGTGGAATTATTCTGGGTTCCAGAACTGGCCTGCATGTTCAAATTGGAACCATAACAAGCCAAATCTATCGGGACTTCATTCTGGAACAACATGTACGTTTGTTTCGGGGCGCCATGGGCACACAATTTGTGTTTATGGATGACAACGCCCGTCCTCACCGTGCAAACATCGTAAGCGAATGCCTTCAATCGGAGGATATCACCCGTATGGACTGGCCAGAATTCTCACCGGACTTGAATCCAGTAGAGCACGTGTGGGAGATGCTTGGCCGACGAGTTGCAGCCCGTCAACCTCCTCCTACATGTCTACCGGAACTTCGGAGAGCATTGCTTTTTGAGTGGTGTAATATCCCCCAAGATCAGATCGAAATTTTATACTCAGCATGCCTAGGCGTTGTACGGACTGTATTGCATCGTCTGGGAGACATACAATGTATTAACAATTATACCAACCATGTAGTATTGGTTTTTTGTAAATAGGTTTTTTTGTAATTTTCTCCAGGGAGAAAAAATCGCTAATTTTTTTAATAATATCAAACATAGAGCATCTTTTTTTGCTCTTTACCTTTTGTTTAATAAATAAGCTTTACAAATAAGTCAAATTTGTTTTGCTTCTAACTCTTCCTTTGCCTGAGTTTGCATTATCCTTAATTTATTGACATGAGTGTAATTACACGACTGGATCAGATATTTTATATGCAGTTAATTGTTCAAGAAAATCCTACTGATATTTAATGGTGTGCTCTTAAGCGAATTCTTCGTTATTTTAAAAGAATGACTATAATGAAGTTGTTGTATTCAATGTGTAATTATAGTAAATATAAACTATGTTGCATTTACTATAATACTATAAGTTATATAATAGTATAATACTACGTAACTTACATAATACTATAAATATATAAGTTATATAATACTAAAATAAACTTACTGTAAGTTTTATTTAGTAATATTATGTATTTATATAAATTTGATTTTACTACGGTCATTTGAATTATCCATCTATATTTAAATAACTGCTTTTAAATTACATTCCCATGCTTATTCTTAATGCATTTATTAATAGCTTATTTTATGCTTATGTATACTGCTAAATGCTTCAAGATTTAATCATCGCAATAAATTAAAAAGCATTTTAATAATGCACAGCAAAATTTTCAGTTTATCTATAATCTTGAGTGACTTGTTATCTAGAGTTATAAGAATAAGACATTTCAAGCACAAGTGAGTAAAATATATAAATAAATAAAAAATTGTGAGTAATAATTTTCATTTAGCGTTAAAAATCTTTAAACAGTAAATAACCATGAATTGGACGCAATGAGTGTTTCTTTTCCCAGCAAGCTTTTCAGGCCAAAATCAGTAGATTACCTAAAACCAGTATGGTTTGATTTTCTGAAAGGATATTAACTACAATTAACACTCAGAAAATCGATTGATACTGATAAACTCTGTTGGTGGCGATTGAAACCTTTTTGACGTAGTAAGCGGAGAGACCTATTGTTTAGATGACTTGTTCACAACGTTGGTACTATTCGGTTTCGAGGCCGTAAAAAATCGCCAAATTATTGTTGATGCCAATGCTGCCAAAAAGAATTGCGGCAACCCTAATAATTGCGGCAAAAAAGGAAGTATAATAGTGAATAACTGTCTAAGATTGATGTTTTAATTTAGATGAAAGGTTAATTTATATAATACTTTTTTATTATTATAATTTATATGAAAAAGGCTAAACATGACTGAATGGAAGCATAAGAGTAAATAACTATTTCAGATCATTATTATAATTTATATAAAAATTGCTAAACATAACTGAATGGATGGATGCCTGCATTGCTATTTCGCTACCGACTTAACGCTAAACCATAATTTCATCTCGTTGGTTGTTCAAACGTAATTTTCTATAATGAATGATGCCTTTTCTTTGAAAATATTCTCGGTAAAGTGCAGAATCGCTCACTTATTTGTTTGCCGCTTTTTAGAAGGGTAAAAACAATTGGATTTTTGTCAATTTTCTTTTACTTTTTAAGTGAAATAGGTCGATGTGTACACAGATAAAGTCAAGGGTGTGCGCAGTGCCATTTTTGTGCAATTCTAGGATTTTTTTTAAGTGAAAATAGGTCTATGTGCACATGGATACCGAGTATGTGCAATTCTTAAAAACGCGTCAAGCATGGGTGATTCTGCACTTTACCCAAAATTCTATTGCCGAATTTTCGTCATGGGCAATTCCCAAATTGTTAAATCCATAGGATATCAAAAAAGGATTTAAAATCAAAAAAGAATTTAAAAAATAAACTAGTATTTCAATGGCGTCTTAAGAAATATAGAACTATATAAACTTACGCAATCTGAAATCAACGCGTACACTAGATTTGGCGCGCTGTTAAATGGGCGCGTTTGCTAGATTTGGCTCTTTTTGCGCATACATTTTCGCTGCAATTTTCTTACGACCCTCAAAACAGAATAGTATCATAACGCTTTACAATACATGATATTACCTCAAATTGATATGTATAGCTCGCTGAAAGGAATTTTATATGTACATCGAATATCTGCAGTTATATCATTTTTCTTCTGTGCATCATCTTCCCTTCTCTTGTCTAGGAATTCCATCACTCGAAGTAAGCAAAGGAATTCAAGGTGAACCTGGTCGTCCTGGTCTTCCCGGCTTCCCTGGAGGAAAAGGCGATAATGGCTTTAATGGTTTCCCAGGACCCAAAGGTGTGAGGGGAGAACCTGGATTCCAGGGCAGACCTGGATTACACGGAGCAGTAGGAATTAAAGGTAAAAAGAGTGAAACAGCTTTTATAAGAAGCCATCGACTATGTCTGTGAAATTAAAAGGTCATGCATTTATTTAAATGTGAAAATTCTAAAATTAATATCTAAATAGTAAATAACTGCTTTGCACTCAACACTACCTAATTTTATATTTTACTTTGCGGTGTTTCTCATCTATCTTAATTTAAAGATCTTCTGTAATTTCATAAACGTAATTAAGTCGATATTTACGATATTTTAATCTTGCGTCTTATTTATCTTAAATATTCAAGGTACACTGCAGAAAAAAGAGGGGGCAGTTCTATATATCCCGTTCTACTGGGCCGATTGACGAAATTCAACTTGCGTTTTTCATGTCTCGAAAGCACGACTTAGGATATCTATTAGATTTATATATATCATTGTCCTAATATAGGTATTTTGACACAAAATCGGACTTTTTCTGAAATGACATGACACTTTTTTTTTTTTCCTATTTCGATTCTACGACTCAAATGATGCCCAACTGCCAAGTTTTGTAAAAATCGCACGAGTAGTTTTTCAAAAATGAGCTCTCAAAATTTTAGCTCCTTAATATTAATTGAGTTTGGTATATTTATTAATATCTCTTTTTTACTAAACTTATTTGATTCTTCGGCTCTACTCTTATATACGCCCTAAGATCACCAAATGTCGCGATATGTGTTCTGCACTGGTTTTGGGGGCTATTCCGTGCTGTGGGATGGTTTGATGGACGATGCTGTTTGTATGCAACCCTTTGACGTTAAAACTGAACTCTTTTGCTGCAGTGGTTTAATTGCTCGTTGGTTCGTGTCGTGCGTGTTTTGAATGTTGCACTGAGAGACGTGGTGGCAAGATTTCAGTCGCGTGTTTAGATTGTATGCAAACTAAATTTAGTATTAAAAGGTACAATGTTGGAGTTAAAGAATCTTTTGTTCACTGGTGTGTTTCTGCGGATAGAAGTGCATTTTTGGAATTTCTGTGGGAGTCAGGACTTTTAAAACGGAGATTGGCATGTCCGAAATGCGGAGCTGATATGAGAACTCGGACGAAGAATGGTGTTTCTGATAGACTTGTCTGGGTTTGCAATCAAATGATTGCTGGTAAAGCATGTGGCTGTCAGCGGAGTTTAAGATTTGGATGATGTAAGTTAACTTACATCGCCTAGTAAGTTAACTTTGGAGGACGTTTTATCGTTACTTTCGAAATTTTGAATCACAGAAAGACATGCGATAAAGCAAAATCGTGGCACTTTTGTTCACAGACGTATGACTGGCGAAATTTTATTCACATATGTAATATGGCACCGTGGAGTTTCTCGCCAAAAATTTGTCGCCCAGAGAGGGCGTATATAAGAGTAGTTCCTATTCTTCCTTTCACATTTCGAAATTTAGGCTCATTCCAAATAAAATTTGCCCATTTTTTGTGATATTTTTTAAATTTGTATTTTAAAATAATTTTTATAAATTTTACGAAAAAAAATTTAATAATAATCTATAAAATATTTACCATCATCTTAAACTAGATGTATTTCTAAGCAAACCTGCAAAAAATTAAAATTTTCATTCAAAATTTCGGAAGATATACCTGAATTTATATATTGGCCCGTTTTGAAATTTGGCATGTTTGTTGAAAGCGATAATAACATCAAATGTGGTTTAGGCACTTTGTTAAAATTATTTGAAATGAGGATGATGTGTTTTTTCCGCTCATGCACAATGTAAAGAAGTAGGAATGATGTGACTTTTTTTCCGATCCTTCACAATGGAAGGGAAAGGAAACTGGTTTGCCGTATATTAAGCAGTTCACCAAGTGAATTATTGTTGGCGCAAACGGAAAAAAAAGTAGGGAAGATAAATATTTTAATTTTTCCGTAAATTTCGCAATAAATTTTACAAAATTTAATATTTAAACATAATTTGAGTCATAGAATCGAAATATGGAAAACAAATGGTATGTTATTTCAGAAAAAGTCCCATTTTGTCTCCAAATACCTATGTTAGAACAATGCTACATGTAAATCTAATATATATCCTAAGTCGCCCTTTCGAGTCATGAAAAACGCAATTTAAATTTCGTCAATAGGTCCAGTAGAACGGGAGATAGATATAGAACTGTCTTTTTTTTTCCCGCAGTGTACATTAGTCTTAGTAAGAAATTTGTAAAGCCAAAACTAATTAGCTAATTACAAGTAATTTATAAAGCCAAACCTAATTAGCTGTCTAATGGCACTTGCTTAATCCTTTTGCTGCAACAAATTATCATCTTCATATTTAAACAGAAGTCTACTAAACTTCAGTAATACAGACAAGAAATATAGCTCAACTACAATATTTTCACTCCTATATAGGTTAATACAATCGCCACCACTATCTGTGAGATTTCAGGAACACAAGGCATTAAAACAAAATTAGCCACAAGGCCATCAAAGCTTTGCCTAAGAATGTGGTAAAACATCTAACGAAAATACTCCACCCATATATCCGATTCAATTTGAGCTATTCGTACAAGTCAATCGTCAGTAATATCAGAATTAAAATACCTACATCGTAAAGCATGAACTTACAAATATAGTAAGTTGTTCAAAATTCAATATTAAATAACGTACGTGATAAATAAATGTAAAATCGCCATACAAATGCATTAAATAAATGGAAAATATATAAAAAATAGTACACAGCATAAAACACATAAACCTTTAATTATAAACAAATAAACACAAGTATTTACGAAAATTTACAACAACAGCAATAACAGACTGACGGAGATAATTTGAATTCATTCTCTAAATCTCATCAAATTCTGTAAGTCAAATGAGTGCTTTCGATAGTTATGTATATTTTAACAATGAAATGAAGTTTAATGCATTTGTATACGATTCAGTGTCTGCTTGCTCTAAATGTCATAGTTTATATTTACAGGCTTACCTGGTCGACTTGGAGCACCTGGAGATAGAGGTCTAGATGGCTTTCCGGGTAATTATTTGCAATTAAACATTTTTAATGTAATTTTGTAAGTATAACTTTAAGCTTAC
Organism: Stegodyphus dumicola; assembly: GCF_044657685.1. Classification (NCBI taxonomy): domain Eukaryota; kingdom Metazoa; phylum Arthropoda; class Arachnida; order Araneae; family Eresidae; genus Stegodyphus; species Stegodyphus dumicola. Next base: position 184,680,236 of record NC_140768.1, read on the forward strand.
TGGTATCAATTTATTGTAGCGTTAGATCATGAAGAAACTACAAATGTATGGTTTTTCGCTCTTTTTACCTAACTACCTTTTTTTAAATGTAATTTCTTATTGTTTTTTTGTGTTTTACAGTTTGCAAAAGAGACACTTGTGCGCATTCTATGAAATGTGCTGGAAAGACGGAAGACGATAGTTCCCTTTTTACAATTTTTGATTTTGTTTTTTAATGTAAATTAATATTTAAAACAAATTAAGAGATTTATTGGTGTGGCTCTTTTCCCACAGAAAGTGATGTTTTTTTAAAGAACAGTAAATAAACATATTTCAGTGAATTGAAGACTTAAATCTTTTAATAAAAGGAGATTATGTATTTCATTACGTATCTATTGTAATTTTTAATGAGTAATAGTAAAAAAAATAATTATTACATTTTTTGTTTCCTTCTTATGACTAGAACATAGACTTATATACATTTTTGGCTTAAAGCGTAGCTTTGAATATAATTGTAAGGTTTTAGAATATATTTTATCAATAAATATAACATCATAAAAATGCAATAAACTGAAAATATTATTTTATTTTTTGAAATTATAAGAAATCAGAAACACATAATTGCACTTATAAAACAGTGAATGAACGTTTGAAAAATTATTCCTATGTTAGCAAAAAGACATTTCCATTGCCGCATCACTGATAGCATTTCTGATGTAGTTTGTCAGAAAATCTAGTTTTTCATTTTATTGGACCCAAATAATTTTTCATTTTGTTTGATCTAAATAACGAACTTTCCGTTTTGTTTAGAATCTCACAACAACAAAACTCGTTCCCTTTATTGGAGGAGTTAAAGCAACAAGAATCAGCATAATTCACAAGTTTGCAGGTCTAATTTCGAAGGTTTAAATGTACAGCCTGCTTCTTCAGCTGCAGAAGTACAAATGATGGAAGACAAGCTAGTGCTCAGGAATAACAGTGAAAGGAAGGAAGTCTAGCAAAGCAGCCTTTTTATTTTTGAAACAAACACACATTTTTTTCCAGTATACGTATTACAACTAAGCTGAGGGATCAGCCATGGGAAGCCCTCTTAGTCCTAACCTTGCTGATAACTATATGCATTATTATGAATCAAAATTATTTGAAATTTTAAACGTCTCTGTAGTTCGTGTACGTTGATGATATCTTCATCCTGTTTGACGGTAATAAAGATAAATCAAGTGAGTGAAACTGAAATTCTATCCGTAGCCTCAGATAACAGGTTTACTGGTACTTCATAGTATAACCGAATCACAAGCCAAATGCAAAATTCGTGTTGATGCTAACTACGGAATATACATTTCCTTTTCCTCGGGAGAATAAAATCCGCGGCAAAACTTGAGTACCGGAAGAACTAATATCATACTTTGGAATTCTCTCGCTTTAGGAAGAAGAATATATATTTTTGGACTTTGTCCATTATGGCATTCGTGCCTTCTTTTTATTAAATTAATCACCTTTTGCTCATTTCTTTTATTTCATGTGATTTGAAAATGTCTTAGTTTAATTTAACATTCCTATAATATCATTAATTTATTCTAAGTTATAAAATACCAAAATTATTGCCTATGTTTGTAGCCTCTAAATATCATATCTGCAAACATAACAAAGCCATTTAACAGTAGTAGTAATTACTTCATGTGAAATTTTTCGTAATCTAATGTAACAATCGTGAGTTATGTACACATTTACATAATTTGTATAAAATATTTACATTAATCGCATAATTGAGAATATAATAGTTATCAGTATATACAAATACATTTTTTACTACTCTGCGGTCCTTTGTTTTCTATTTGAGGAATCTAAGAGAGTTATATGGAGATCTGTTTCATGAAGTGAACTTTGTACTATACTGATCAGCCTCTTAAACAAAGCTAGCTAACAAGATGCTCCAAAATAATGTTCACACTTTTTGAAAATTAAAAAAAAAAAAAAAAAAGCTAATAAGAGAAAATACGGATTTTTTATTTTGTGTCACACATGTTAGTGAGGTCTAAAATAGCCACCATTCACCATTGGCGACAACATTTATGTAGCCTACGCTGTAGAACAACAGATCGATAAACTACGGATGTGATTTCCATGAGGCAGGAAATACAGTTTGTCTCAATGTCATGTCTCCTGTCATCCAGTGTCGATGGTTTTTCTATGGGATTTTGTGAAAGTCTGTAATACCGTTACTGCAGTTCCTTAGTTCATTGTTTGTTCTACACCTGCCACATCCTCGTCAAAGACATTTTTTATTAATCGATACTGCATGATCTTACCATTTTACGGTGAAAAAGTATTAAATTCTATCCTGCACCGTTTGTGCACCTCAGACACTTTTGCAGTAAAAAATTCTCAAAAGTTTAAAAATATGTATATTATTATTAGATTATTATTATTATTCATTTTTTGCTGTGTCAAATAATAATTTTATTTTTATTTAAAAATTTTTAAAAGCTGCAAAGGAAGGATTAGAAGGTGATGATGGACCTCCTGGTCTTCCTGGACGCCCTGGGCTATCGGGTTTGAAAGGAGAGCCTGGGGAACCGGGAAGAGCTGGATTTTCTGGAAGGAAAGGTGACAGAGGGTTTTCCTATCCTGGAAGGCCAGGAGAGAAAGGCAACAGAGGTGCATCTGGACCACCCGGTATGTTCATCGCATTTCAGTTCATAATATCATTTTATTAGAAATTTCAACAATTTTATAAATTCTTAATGGCATCCATATGTATGGTTCGTAAAATGGACTTGATTCCCTTAGGTAATCCTCCAAAAATCCTTAACTGTTTCTTACCCATACTATATAGAAAACGAGGTATTTAGTTTTCAAGTAATCTTGAACAATGTGAAAGGCTGCATAGTAATATTCTAGTCATCTCGATCGTTCGATTCGATGCCTCCAAATTTACGTCTATAAGAAATACTAGCATTTTAAATATTAGCTTAAAATAGCAGTTTATGCAATCCAAAATGATGAGATAGTAGTACGAAGGGGAAGGGCCGAAAGACTACGACAGTGGATACTGATGAGCATCCACCTAAACAGACCACCTGAAACAGCCTTTTCTAGACTATGTGAAGTAACTTAGACAATGTGTGGCGCTTCGCTTTAGTCAACCAACAAATTCCCCATTTACGGTGAAAGTAGAGGAGGAAGGATTGGTACACACAATCGTGAGCAATAGTTTAATTAATTGAAAGTAGTCTACTGTAAATGATTTTATTTAAAAATACTTATACGTAAAATTTAATAGAAACAATTAATATTATAAAAATAAAAAATAGTGGAGATTTATTTCACCAAATCGAATATGCGTATGCTGATGTGTACTAGAGTGGAATTTGCATACCTCCTCGCCGCAGACTGGGGTATTAAATGCGATACATCTGTTTTTATATTAGGGTCTGTCTCCGTGAAAATATAATTATGTAATAGTCTGATCAAGTAGAAAATATTTACAAAGCATACAAGTAGAAATTTACTTATTGGTTTCATTTTTCGAGACATGACGTCCATATAACTTCATTGCCATTCATGTGAATTTCATTAACATCTGCATAAGCCACCTTCAAGAAATAAAACTAATTGGTACTAACATTATTAATATTAAACGTTTGTGCAACTAGGCATTGGAGGTCTGGAAGGTGCAAGAGGAGAGCAAGGAGATATTGGATATCCAGGACCCCGCGGGTTGCCAGGTGAAAGAGGTTTACCAGGCTTTGCAACTCCAGGACCGGCAGGACCACCTGGTAAACCAGTAAGTATCACACCAGTAATTTTTTCCATGTGTATAAACTGTGGACATAAGGCCTTCATTCTTGCTTTTCATCCTTTGTGGTTTAATGCTTATGCTTCAGTTTGTTTGTAGATGCATTGCCCAGTTTTATTCCTCTCGCGTATTCCAACATTCTCTTTTAGTATGGAAACTCTCTCAGTCATGAACTTTAAATTTTTCTGAAAAAGGTATGCATATGAACCTACTGATCTAGAAATATATAACAGTAAAATATTAATTTTTAATATTCTATAGGTAATTCAAAATATAATTAGAGAGAATAAGGAGTTTTGGATAGTCTAATAAAATTTGGCGAAATTTTAAAATTTTGTGTAATCTCCAAAACAGCGTTGCATCGCTAAAAAAGAATCAAAAGAATTTTTTTTTTTTTTCTGTCAACAGAAGCAAAGGTCAAATTCGTCATCTTTTATGTACCCCCTTTCCCCACAGTAATCGCATTACTTCGAAAAAACACTCGCATAATGTTTCACCATATAAAACATTTATTGTCTGTCGTGTTTGAGATTTTGTAAGACTATTACTGGCTTCTACATTAGTATGTAATTTACCAGTCCATCGTAAGGGTGTCTTTAACGGTATTTAAATATTATGCACAATCGCACAATAATCTCAATGGACGAAAAGAGAAATGTCGTAAGAGTGACAAAGTCAAGGAATGTTATGCACAGAATGAGATCTTGAAACTGATAATGCCGCCCTCTTTCGGCGTGAAAGTGAAATTATGATGGTACTTAGTTGAGGATATAATTCAGTTCAAAAAAGATTTTACATAACGTACATACATAATACGTTAAAACAAAGATATGATAATTTTACCGAATAATAGTTGAAACTCAAAATTCCCAGCATAAAGTACATAACTCCTGATCTTAAAGTTTCTAGAGAAGTTCTCTTCTACTGCGCTGTTAGGCCGCATGAAGATCTCACTTAGTACATGATAGTATGAGAAATGCTGAAAAAATGTGATATAGAATAAGCCAACTCGTGAGCATAATGGAAAATACATGGGATACATATGCAAAATTACCAATTCGCATTTTGGTGAATAGTTCTTGGTCTTTTGACCGTATTTTCGTTAGTTAGTTAATTCGTGTTATTGCAATATATCAAGAGTTCATCATTTACCGAAATCGTTGTACACCGTAGTGAGAATGTGATCCTGAAGAGTCCGGTGTGTATTTGGGAATCTCTCACGAATCAGGAAGCGTTAACTATAGTACGGAAAATTTTATTTTGTAGAACAACTAATTTTTTGCGAAAAATTTCCCACGCATTCGCCCATGCAGGAAATCCATATAAAAATATTGTGCGAATTAGCATAAGGTACGACTGCTTAATTCTGCAATTTAGCTTGAATTTTCTTCCCGTGAAATTACAAATTCCATCTGTTAAATTTTATCAACTTTTAACATGCTTAAAAATTATTCCTTTAGTTACAGGGTTTCTTAAACTTTTTTCAGTCGCGACCCCTTTTTATCACTGAGATTTTTTGGCGACCCCAGGACCCATAATATTTACACAAATTTTGTGGGACCCCATAAGTATTGCTAAATTCCGACACACGCGTGAGTGAAACTGTCAATTTTTTCACCCCTTCTGTAATATACTATTGCAGTTTTAGGTCATTAACTTTAATTTCTAATTTTAAGGCATAGAACAATGTGAAAATGTTAAATAAGTAACAGACGAAATGACAGCGTCGCCTGCAAAGCAAAGAAAACGAACGTTTATATTATAAAAAGAATGCGATAAACGTTTTCGTTTTTTACTTTGTCTGTATTGTCTTACCTTTATGTATTTTTAGATACATTGTGTAAAAATATTTGATAATTGCAAAATTATTATAATAATCAAAACTGCTAAAATTTTTGGCGACCCCTGCTGCAGGTTCCGCGACCCACAGTTAAAGAACCCCTGCCTTAGTAGGATAGGTGTTAAATTCACTTACCTCGTAACAGCTGCCACAGAAATTGTCGCTCTTCCTTTCCAAGTACATTGCTTTTAGTTTATGCTGAAATCCATGCACTCCAAACTCTGAAATATTTTTTTTTAAATTTTATTATTAACATATGAAATATATATCCGCAATTAACATTGACACATTAATCAATACAATTATTGCGTTTCGGATAAATACGAGGTCGGTCTGTCGTTTTCGGCTAGTATTAGATACGACACTCATGCAACTGAGTTCTATTATTTTTCCGCCATAGGACGTCAGCAGTGCGCTGCGTTACTTGTAGGCAAACACAGCAGCCCATCTGCTAGATTTTTCCCCCTTTTTTCTTTTCTTTTTTTTTTTTTTAATTCCTCTAATGGCGGGCCCTCAACCGACGCTACCTTTGCCTCATGTGAAGGGACGGACTGTTACAACCGTGCGTTCTCCGGGATTCGAACCTGGGCCCTTTGGTGTCGCAGTTGGTTCCCCTGACTGCTGCACCGTCTGGGCGGCTCTGCTAGATTTATATATGAATTTATTTATTTAAATCGAAAATAAGTTGTAAACATGAATTTAATTTATTCGGAATGAAATATTTATTGCAACACAGTGTACTTATTATAAAAATTAAAATATAAAAATCAACAAAACTTAAAATCATAAAACGAATGACAAAATTTGTCATTAAAAAACGCAATGACAAAATTTGTCATTAAAGAAACGCAATGACAAAATTTGTCATTTATGTCATTTTGTTGCTCAACCACAAAAGTTGTCTGTCATTTAAGAGCGGCAGATTAAATGTAAAACAGTATACCTAATTAATAAACTTCTGTAATAAAATTATTCTTTCAATTTATTTCTGGAATTTGTTAAAGGTACCATTCTGCAGATAAAAAAAAATCTTTTGAAAAAAATTAAATGAATATATTTTATATATTTTTCGTGGCGAATCCTGAAAGAAAATTTCCCTTTGACTATTATATTTCTTTTTAATTTATTAACTTTCTTACATCTATAGGAAATTAGCAGTCGATTTTGTAGCGTTCTTTTTTTTTTGGGGGGGGGACGTAGACTCAACTGCAGTGAAACCTTATTTCGTGAACTTTATTCATTTCTGAAGATAATTTGTCTACCATCAAACCGAAATATTCATAAACCGAAACAGTGTTCCCTGTGTTCGAAATGTGAAAGGAATAATGATATAAGTTTAATAAAAAAAGAGATATTTATAAATATATACGAAACTCAAATAACATTGAGGAGCTAAAATTTTGAGACTAATTTTTAAAAAACTACTGGTGCGATTTTTACAAAACTTGGCAATTTGGCGTAATTTGAGTCGTAGAATAGAAATATTGAAAACAATTGGAATGTCATTTCAGAAAAAGTTCGATTTTGTGTCAAAATACCTGTATTATAATAATGCTGTATATAAATCTAATACATATCCTAAATCGTGCTTTCAAGACATTCAAAAACGCAATTTGAATTTCGTCAATCAGCCCAGTAGAACGGGAGATAAAGAACTGTCCTTTTTTTATTTATCGCGTGTACATCAACTGTCTTAAAATAAGAATACATATAAAAGATTTATTGTCAAAAATAAAGCATCAGCTTAAAATATATACAAAATAATTAACGCTATAGGAGATCTTTGTCAAGTAAAATGAATACATTATGGAATGAAAACAAAGTGAAAAAGAAGTAAATGTAAAAGAACAAGACTTAATTATGACTATAAAAGCTTAAGTTAGTTAGATTGGTTAATTAGACTGTTAGTACTGAAAACATTAATTTTTCTATGTTTTATATTTAAGCACTTCAATTTTTTTAAGAAGTGAATTTTAAACGATAATATGTATATAGTTCATGTATAATATGTACTTAGTTTAAGTACATTTAAATACATATTTTAGACTTTGTATTTATATTTAAGTTATGTATTGTGTTTATATTATATTATGAATTTATATTTATATTATGTCATTATGTGGTGTACACCTTGTTTTTATATACTATTTCCATACGAATGTTATTCGAAAACTATTGTATATGGAAAGGTTTTCTGCCAATATTTACATATATACCAAATTTATATAATAAACAGTTTCCGATTGTTCGCGATATAAAATTGCTGATGACTTCAGTGGGATTGTTTAATCTGCTATTCCCATTAAACTGTACGATAAATTATTTTTCTCCTTTTAGTGCATTATCATATCCATTTTAAATAAAAACTTGTAGTATATTAAATGTTTTTAATCATATTTTTTATAAAAGAGCTATTTAATAAAGAAAAACTGTGCATATACAATAAAATGTAAAAAACCATAGTTTAGACGCCACAGCTTTTAGTCAAAACAGTGTTGAAACATAGCAAACGGTTTTTTGCTTATGCATATAAGCCCTTCTGAGAAATCTTAGGAAGCTTTGTTTTAAAAATAGAAAGCTCTATTTTGAATCTGTTATGTAAAGGAACATTTTCTGTCCCAGCCCCTTGAAAGGCTTTAAACAAAATATTGTTGCGTGCGTACGGGTTCGTAATGGGTTGAATGCACAAGTCCGATGAAACATTTATAAAATTTATTCTTATCACAAGAAATAAAACAAAATGCTGAAATATTTCCTCACAGATATTCGCACAATATCACACAGTACTTATATTTTAAACTACGAAAACGTCAAATAGAACACAATTCAAAAACGCAGAGAAAGCTAATCCGATCTCGCCGCGATTTCGCTACGGTAAACAACAACAGTTATCTAAACAACTGAACTGAGAAGTGTTCCTCCGGCTTTTGTAAGCTTTCTAATCATGCACGAGAACATTATGGTATTTTCTCGAGGTTTCTGGAAAGCAAAAGAATACAATTACGAGATATATATTTCTTAAATGCCCGTGCTCCTGTATTTTTTAATTTTTCGGCGTAGCTTTCTCTTAAAACTCGTCACGCGGTGCATTGCACGGGGAAATAAAACAGTTTTAATTACAGTTCTACTAAAAATAGCTAAATAAATATGAAATCCGTAACAATATGTACAGTGAATATTCTATAATTTTAAAAACACACTGTTACTTTTAGCAAAAGAATTATTTGGCGGAAAGTACAGTCGCCAAACGTTTCTTGCCTTCATGGCATTTATAATCTGATAGTACCTATTTTAAATACGGAGAGATATAAGGTCATTCGCAAACTTACTGTCGATGGACTATAGCAGCTGAGCACGGGGAAAAAAAGAGAACAATGGACTATAAGAGCTGAGCACGGAGGAAAAAAAGAGAGAGAGAGAGAATTTTATCGAGGTAGAAAAACGTATTGCACATAGTTATGAGCATGTAATTCCAAGAACGTGTCTGTGGAATAGCATTTTTCCTCTCTGCATGCATTTGAGTCACTTAATTGTTTTCCTGCATTTTCGTTTCTGTTCAGCTTGTTTCACTGCGACAAAAGCGCGCGAATAAAAGCTGAATTGAACTACAGTCTCAAATAAGGTGGAGAAAATAAGTGCTGTGCAGTGATAACACAATCTGTGACCTCAGATTAGGAAAAATGGCCTTGAAGTACTTATGTTGTAACAGATTATATAATCAATTTTTTGTGGATACGACATGCCTGCCTAATAAAAATGAGTTCATAGAAATTGAGACAGTATTATTTCAAGGTTAGCATTATTTTTCAGTTTGATTACTAGAGCTTGCTTCAGAATGCTCTGAAATGCTCAAAACATGCCTTAAAAAGAGCCAAAAATGCTCTAAAAATGCTTTAAAAGGGTACAATGTTTAGCTTTTGAATAGTTTTAATTTATGAATGTTAGTTGCAGTATCCTTAACTCTGTGATATGGTAGTATATCAACTAAAAGTACTGCAAGTATATTTTTTAGCAATCCAGCATTCTCTGATAATAGCCTTTAATGTTTAATGATATAATGTTAATTTAATAATATTGTCTTTAACTTAAGGGTAGAGATGGCATTCCAGGAAGAAGGGGCGAAAAAGGTGATCAAGGACAAATTGGAATAAGAGGTCCCTTTGGCGAAAAAGGAGTTTCAGGAGATCCAGGAAGAGCGGGGGTTCCTGGCCCTGTTGGCCCAAAAGGATTCCCAGGTTATTTTTCCATATAAATATACTAAAAAAATAAGCAACAAACGCAAAGAAAAGGTACAAATGTAAAATGAGGAAATAAAAAATACAATTTACTTATGAGGTAGAGGCTGCATACCCGAATGCAAGTAGGCAAACAAAATTAGCATAAAATGCAAACCCGCAGTCACACCAAAAAGAGTATGCCAGAACTATGCGTCAGTTCGCAGACAGCGATAGTTTCGTGTAATCCGAGATAGCCAAAACGAAAAGCATGAGCCGAAGGCAACATTTGCATGGTAAAATGCATTGAAGGGCTGTCCGGATGTTGTTAGCTGGAGCAAGGCAATCCGCTGTTGCGAGAACTGAATGTGCATCGTAGTGTCATGAGTAGGCTGTGGAATCGTTACCGAAGGGATTAAAAACCGTACAGAAGACATGAGTCTGGATGTCGGAGGATTACCACAACAGCAGACTATCCCTTCCTGTTGTTATGTGCAAAACGCCGTAGATCATTAACAGTACTTCAGCTGGCGTCACATCTCTCTGATACTGCAGGACAAGCCATATCACGCCAAACTGTGTCGCGTCTACTGTATGAAGGTGAACTGTACGACGACCTGTGGTTTATGTTCCTTTGTTCCCATCGCATGTCAAAGAGGTGTTGAATTGGGCCCGTGAACATCGAAGTTGAACACCTGTGCAGAAGGGTCACGTACTCTTTACGGATGAGTCTCGATTTAACATCTAGAACGATTCTCGAAGGGCAATAATATGGCGAGAGCCAAAGCACGCTATCAGGAGCCAAACATCGAAGGCTTACTTGTATGGGCTGGGATATTAAGGAACGGCCACGTCGACCTCTACGTGATTTCTGGCTGTTCCTTCACAGCCGTTCGCTACCGCGACGAAATTCTACACTCTCTTTTGCATTCCTTTCATCACTACAATGGGTACCGATGCTATGTTTACGAACGATAACGCATAGAGCTCGACTGGTCCGGAACTATTTGGAGAGTGAAACCATTTCGTATTTGCCGCGGCCTGCTAGGTTACGGGACCTGAATCCCATAGAGTATGTGTGGGACATGTTGGAACGACGGACAGTAGGTCGCAGAATTCCGCCAAGCACCGTCCATGAGCTCCGATATGCATTACTACAGAAATGGGAACTCCTGCCACAACAAGCGATCAACGACACTATTGCCAGCTTGCCTCACCGATGTCAAGCATGCATTTCAGCTAGAGGGTATCATAAACGCTATTAGCTTGATTTTTCCGTTGCACATTCTTCCGAACCATTTGGTCTTTCGTTATGTGATGGTCGTAATATATGTGTTTTTGTATGTCTTTACTTTAGTGTTTGCTATGTGGTCTAGTAATGCCACAACAAGCTCTCTGATCAGTTTCCGTATATCCATTAAATAGTTTTTGTTTTATTTTGTTTTTGCCTTTGTTGCTTATTTTTTTAGCAGGAATGTAATTTAGATGTAATTTGTGTTTTACGTATTTGCTATTCTTATGACGTTTTCCCCTCCTTTGAAAGTTGTATTCTTATATTTTTTTCCAAAATATCAGATAGACTAGAGCTTCAAATATCTAGTTTATTTGGGATCTCTGGGCATTTGAAATATCTATATGACTGGTTGCTTTTATAGCCAGTTACATATTTACTGAAATGTAAGTGAGGGAATTTTATTTTTTCTTTTTGTGTACCGTATATTACTTTAACAAGCTGATGTGAAATAAAATATTTTTGTTGTCTTTAAAACGTGAGTGCAGCAACTTTTATTCAAAGTATTAGGTAATGAAATGATGTTTTGTTTGCCAACACAAACGATCTATTCGAATCTCAGCTAAATAAAACCATGAATTTAATTCTTATACTTTTATATAGTTGATTTATGTATCATATTTTATCTCTACTAAATCTAACGCAAACTGAGATATTACTTTTATTTCCATAAATAAAGTACAAAACGCATCTTCACAAAATTATCCAATGAAATAAATTGCTTACGCAGACGACCTATTTCTGTCCCAGTTTAGTTAGAAAACCATGAAACTGATTTTTATTTATCTAAGTCCGAAAACTAGGCGTATAATTGTTTTATTCTTCTCATTTTTAGCTGCACTAAAATTAAGAACCTACTTTTACTTGCATGGAGCTAAAATATCCGTTTCTGTGACTGTTTTTGAAATGAAAAGCAAATATTCATAAAGGGAGCAAAGAACACAAGCCCATATATAGTATATATTTTTACTTTTGTGAAACCTAAAATTAAATATATACTTTTTCCTTTCTTTGCTACATTAAAATGTAACGCCAAAGTTACTTTTTATTTTGCACAAAGCTAAAATATAAATAGTTTTTGGTATTTTTAAGAATTTTTAGAAAAAAAAAAAAAAAAAAGCTAATAAGAAATGCATTTATATAACTGGAAGACTACTAGTGGTTTAAGGTGGGATAAGTGTTTAATCTGTACCAGTGGAATCCCGATAACATTCCTGTGCCCAAGAAGTTTGATTTCTGAAAAGTCTTAAGATGTGCTAAAATTTTACGTCTGAAATAATGTGCACAGCGTCTCTGAGAAATCAATTATTTGATTCACTGAAAAAATAAGCAGTTGGATGGAAAGAAATAGGCCTGTTATATGCTGAAACACCAGATCAAAATATTAGTCACAGTATCGTCAACAAGCTATGAAATCAATTCTCTACAGAGTTTGTTGTTTCAAGAAGAGTGATCCAAGATTGTCTGCTGGCTATAACTTCTTTTGATAATAAAAAATAACTGTAACTGCATCTCAGCTTGTCTATCTTTTTGCAGCAACATGAAGAAAGAAAGGTATTTGAATTATAGGTAAGGCTTCACATACAAGGATTTTTCTTTAAAAGATCTTTCATGTGTATTTCATTGCAGAAGCCAAGTCGATTACATGAGGAGAGTGAACTCATCGCATGAAGCAAACAAAAATGAAATTCACTAATTTTCAGAGATGAATCCAAATACTTCGATTATTTGGATTCGCATCAGTCGGACAGTGAAAAGAACATGATCAGTTGTTGCGACGTAATGCATTTCTCGTGTGTCTTTTAAAAAACAGTGTCATTTTTTTTTACAGAAATATAAAGAGTGTACTTCTAATTAAGTAAAGAATATTTTTACCTAGATTTGTGCTATGATAAGTAAATGATTATATTATCTAGATTTGTTGTTTGTGTGTGCGATCTTGCTTATCTTAATATTTATGTTTTTTTTTATTTGCTCCTTAATTTTCACAGCGTAGGTTAAATTAATTTAACAGCATCTTAAAAAACGTATATGCTGTGGTATTTTTATATTATTTTAAAAACAATGCAGAAATGAAAGAATTAACAGTAAATTTAGTTTTAGTTGGCCCAGATAAGAATAAGCAAGTTCCGGATATCTAGAATCTGGATTACTGGAATTCTGTTGTGGGTATAAATTCTAATAAAATTTTACCTATAGGTTGGAGAGGAGATCCGGGTGATCAAGTTCCCGAGAATGAAATATTATCTATACCTGGCTTGCCAGGAGATGTTGGGCCACCTGGATTCATTGGAAGACCTGGACCAGCAGGGCCAATAGGAGATCGGGGCCTAAATGGGTTGCCTGGGCTTAAAGGCAGCCCAGGGTACCCTGGACGTGATGGATTACCAGGACCTCAAGGGCCTAAAGGTGTTGCTGGTGACAGAGGATTAGATGGTAATTTTTTTAACATTTTAATTAATGTATTAAATTTGTTAGCATTAATATGAATGTTTCATATAATGAATTATACGTAATCGTTAAAGATTTCTGCCAGAGATTTATCTGTACAGTTTTTTCGAGTTGTAATTTATAAATAACCTAGGACAGCATTTTTTTTCTTGTTTTGTCCAACTCAAAAATATCAATTATTTTATTTTTTCGTAATATACTAGTACAATTTCATTCAGTGTAGTTGAAATTGCAAGGTAACGTAAATCCCTTGTTAAAAATATCTCTCGGGTAAGTTTCCTTTGTTTGTTATCAGCTCGAGAGCACATATTTTAATTAACTGCTAATCCATACTTACGAATCCATATTTTCGAATATTAGCCGACTTCCCGGCACGTAGCACCAAAAAATGTTTATGCACGCACTAATGTACACTAATCGAATCAACGAATGACGCTGCCTACGCGTCTAACTATAAATCTAACGACGTATCTAAATGCCACATCTAAATTTCTGCAAGCGGTGGTTCAGTTATAATTCTATGATCAAATACTCAATCTAGTTTTAAAAGGATTTATTAAATACTAAACAAATTAATCTAATCTAGAATCTAGAATCGAATCTAATGTTACATCTCATGAGCAGCGTTCGAGCTGCGTTATGACAAATCGAAAGTCAAGTTCTCACTGTTGCCATTCCGATGCAACAGTGCTGCAGCTACAGTTGTTTCTAATCAAACCGGAACATCGGCAGAGGAAAAATTTCTAGTCAAACCAGAACATTAAATTAAGGGCGATTCAAATTAAGGGCGATTTGATTCAGTGATCAAAAGATGAATAAGAGGTATTTCTGTAATAACAGGAGACAGATATTGCACGTTCATTAGACATTTGCAACATAGTTAAGGCGTTTATTGCTCAAAAGGAAAGAAAATTGAAGATTTAGTGATGTAGAAAAAGATGATCCAAAGGGTAAAGGTAACATATATAAAATCATATATTTGTTCCTTTCCCTTCGTAACAAAATTCCGAAGATGCAAAACAACTTTTATTAAAAAGGATAAATAGTTTTAAAATAAAATAACGTATGTTAAATAAATTTTATGACAGAGTATTGTAAAATCTAAGAAAGGCTAGAAGATTCTGTAATATATAATAAATTCGAATAAGCGCATTTTTAATACGTTTTAAAATTTTGCATGTTTAAGTTGATAAATAAATTCTAATACTGAATTTAGTGAAAATAAGCTAGAATAAGACTTGTTTTACTGAAAATATGCACTTTTAATAATGTAATGCAAATGTCGCATTACAGCCTTACATTCAAATTGGCTGTGTAAAAATATATAATTTTGGAAATTGTTAATATAAAAAAATATATTACAATAAATCCTTGTACGTTTTGTTTTCAAAATAAAATTATTGATGATAATAAATTAAATAATAGTCTAAACATGCTATAGGAAATACGTTATAGAAGAGAGGGTATGTCGTTAGATGGCCCATATATCATAAATTGCGGGAGGGATGCTTAAAACGTCCCTGTTTTCTGACTTTCAAGAAGAGAATGATTTATTACCTTATTTGCTTTGCCCCCCTACCCTCATTAACATGTGAAAATATGATGAACGACTTTCTGATGTGGTTCAAGAATTACGGGTGTGTTTGTCAGCGATTCCTGCCTGAATTGAGTAATTTTTTAAACAAAAACAAGCTCACATTTCTCATTGAATTAGAAGGTTATGTTATTATTGATTCTCCCCCATCTTAATAATTGTGAGAAAGCAAAAAACTCATATTCCCATTGAGTTAGAAAATTAGTGTAATTATTGACAGTAAATATTTTTAATTTGTCAATTTGTAATACAATTTTGCACTTGTAGACTCTAAAGTTAAGAAATAATATTATTAAAATAATTATTGTTCAACCCTGTTTTATGTATTCATATTTCCATAGTTAATTTTTTTTTCACAGCACAGCCCCGCAGTTTCGAGCTTTGGGAACACCTGACTTGAAACCCACAGCTTTATTTCTGAGAATTATTACCCGAATCTATTAACTGAATTTGTTAGCTCATTATAATGCATGGCTTAATTATTTGCAGGAATTTTAACAATTTCACTGTTTAATTTTTTTAAGGTTTCAGAGGATTTCCGGGAGGTCCTGGATATCCAGGGGTAGCAGGCGAGCCGGGCTATCCGGGATCCCCAGCTCCATCCAGAGGCTTCTTCTATACCCATCACAGTCAAACAACTGAGATACCTCCATGTCCCGGAGGTACGACACTGATGTGGAGTGGCTATTCCTTGCTATACATTCAAGGCAACGAACGAGCACATGGCCAAGATCTTGGTACTTATCTAAGTATTTCTTAAACACTTTTCAATTATAATAGATTTACAGGCATTGCATGTTCTTGGATGATCCGCTATTTTGATTCTGTAAGTTTGGAGGCAGAAACTGTATACAATGAGGTTTGTGTTACATTATTTTCATTTAACATGATTAAGGGGAGAAATCTTTTTATATGATTTACTACAGACGGCTCCTTTTTTTTTCAAAATCTCCATTCGAATTTTAAAAAAATTCTTATTCTAGGGAAACGTTATTAGAATTTACATCCGTAACCAAAGATGCCTTTTTCATGATTACCCTTTGAAGAGGTTTTTTTATCTGCGAAAATATACACAAATATACATTTTATAAACTAAAAGTCCATGAAATAATCACTACACTGATATAGTTACCTCATGCTTGAAAACAATATATTACAATTAGAATTAACAAAATTTCTTTAAGAGATGACTGAGACTTACTTAAGAGATGACTCCGGTGTTTACTTAAACTACAGTATATTTACGTTTTCAAATTTGAACTAGAGTTTTTATTTTTATTTAGATTTTTTTCTTTCTCGTTTTTTATGATAACAAAAATAATCTACTGAAAATCCTTGTATTTAAGTCATATTTTCTTAATTTTTATTGTTCTGAAAGTGTCGTATTATTTTCTTCATGAAGGATAATGTACTTTATATATATATGTGTAAACTTTTATATATAAACCTTTATATATATATACTTTTATAAATTTTATAAAATGTCTTTAATGAACAAAAGTAATAATAAGATTTAACTAAACATTTTCATTTGACTTAATTATAAATAAATAAAAGAAAGGAAAATGAAAAATCGATTTTAAAGCTATATATGTACTGCCAGTATACAGTGAAAAAATAGAACAACATACAAAAAATAATATAAATATAATTGAGAAGAAGAAAGAAAGCGTATTCATTCTCCGTATTCATTTGTTATACAATAAGATTCTCTTACATAGTGAAAAATAGAATGCTTTAAAATATTTTTTTTTCTTTCTTTCTTTCCAGTTTTTTTGGAACATACTTAAAATATTGACTGGCCTAAGATACACAGAACGAAAAGTAAGGGAAGTCTGCTATGTCTATTTCGGTTGCGTATCTTGGGTCACTTTGTACACACCCCGACATTGAAAATGCAACACCAAGAAGGAGTGGCCAGAAAGTGATGAAACTCGGCAAACAGAGAGACAGCAACGAACAATAAGTGATCTTTATTTCGAAATGATATGCATAATACAGAGCGAGAACAGCAGCGGATCAGTAAGTTGTAGGACCACCTTGGATAACGATACAGGAAGTAACACATATAGGTACAAAGTCAATGGGACTACGGATGGTGTCTTGAGGAACTGAACGCGGCAATGGCAGGGTCAGCAAATGGCGTCCAGTCACATCCCAAATGTGTTCGATTGGTGAGAGATCAGGAGAGAACGGAGGCCAAGGAAGCATCACCTTGCAGAGCACGTTGGCTGATGCGAGCATAGTATGGTCGGGCGTTATCCTGCTGATAAAGAGCATTGGGCACTGCCTCAAGGTAGGGGAGTGTCACTGGCCGCAGCACATCATCCATGTATCGTTGGGCCATAATAATGCCCTCAATACGAATTGGAGGTGACCTGGAATCGTACGCAATTGCGCCCCAAACCATGATGCCGCGTTGTCGCGTGGTGGGGCGTTCCACAGTTGCTGCTGGATTGGACTTGTTTCCACATCGGCGCCACACTCGTACGCGGCAACTATCATTGGAGAAACAGCAGCGAGGCTTATCTAAGAACACGGCCTGGTGCCATTTCTTCATCCACATCGCTCGAGCCGGGCACCGTTACAGACGTAAGCATCTATGATGTGGGGGTCAATGGCAATCTTCTTAATGGACGCCACTAGTGCAGGCCACTAGTCACCAATCGACGGCAAATAGTTCTGGGCAATACCAACCTGCCCTTTTCTGTCCGATCACCATGCCCTTTGCAAAATCGTCTATCTGCTGCTTGCCTGCGCTGACGACGGCATATCATTCTATGCTATTACACGCGTCCTCTGAGACGAGAGCAATTTTTCTACGAGCAGAAATAACGGCACGAAAATTGAAAATTGTGCAGGTTTCTTCTCTTATATCTTCTTCAACGTGGGCTGAAGAACTGCGCATTTCACATCGTTCGCATATGCGTCTACCTGAAATTTGCATAATGTTCGGGTCACTCCTTCTTGGTGTTGCATTTTCATTGACGGTACTGTATAATATCGCTTTGCAGTTTATGAGCTTTATAATTGCTTTGGGTTCAGTTTATCTTGGGCCACCCTGTATTTGTCTTATCAGCGTAATTATATAACGAATACTGCAGCTCACTATATATAAATTCTATTACATCTAAAGTATAGAATCGGTGGAGTAGAATGACTGATTAAATTAGTTAATCGGAAAAGAAACACTGGTTTATTATTAAAATCATTAATATTTTTACAAAATTGCAGTTGTTAGACTCATTAAAATCATTTTCATAATAACTATTTAGTCTAGTTAATAATAAAAATAATAATGATAGCGACAAAGGCTACCTTTTTAAATGCCACGACCGCAATACCAGGTGTATTTTCTTCAGTATTCACGTCCTGAAATTCTGCATTGTGTTTTACACTAAATCTACACTGAAGTGACAAAAGTCATGGGATACCTCCTAATATTTTGTCGGTCCTCCTTTTGCCCGTCGAAGTGCAGCAACTCGACGTGGCATAGACTCAACAAGTCGTTGGAAGTCCCCTGCAGGAATATTGATCCATGCTGCCTCTATAGACGTCCATAATTGTGAAAGTGTTGACGGTGCAGGGTTTTGGGCACGAACTGACCTCTCGATGATGTCCCATAAATGTTCGATGGGATTCATGTCGGACGATCTAGGTGGCCAGATCATTCGCTGGAATTGTCCAGAATGTTCTTCTAACCAATCGCGAACAATTGTGGCCCGGTGACATGGCGCATTGTCATCCATAAAAATCCCATCGTTGTTTGAGTACGTGAAGCCCATGAATGGCTGTAAGTGATCTCCAAGTAGCTGAAGGTATCCATTTCCAGTCAATGATCGGTTCAGTTGCACCAGAGGACCGAGTCCGTGCCATGCAAAAACAGCCCAGACCATTATGGAACCACCACCAGCTGAAACAGTGACTTGTTGACAACTTGGGTCCATGGCTTCGTGGGGTCTGCGCCACACTCGAACCCTACCATCGGCTCTTACCAACTGAAATCGTGACTCATCTCACCAAGCCACGGTTTTCCATTCGTTTAGGGACCAATTGATATGCTCACGAGCCCACAAGAGTCGCTGCAGGCGATGTCGTGCTGTCAGTAAAGGCACTCGAGTCGGTCTCCTGCTGGCATAGCCCAAGGAAGACAAATTTCGCCGCACTGTCCTATCGGACACGTCCCTCGTACGTCCCACATTGATTTCTGCGGTTATTTGACGCAGTCTTGCTTGTCTGTGAACATTGACAACTCTACGCAGACGTCGCTGGTCTCGGTCGTTAAGTGCAGGTGGTCGGCCACTGCGCTGTCCATGGTGAGATGTTATGCATGAAATTAGATACTCTCGGCACACTCTTGACACTGTGGATCTCGGAATGTTGAATTCCCTAACGATATCCGAAATGGAATGACCCATGCGTCTAGCTCCAACTACCATTCCGCATTCAAAGTCTGTTAATTCTCGTCGTGCGGTCGTAATCACGTCAAAGCCTCTTCACATGAATAACTTGAACACAAATGAATGCCCTGCCAAAGCACTTCGCATTTATACATTTTCTACGCGATACTACTGCCATGTGTATATTTGCATATTGCTATCCCATGACTTTTGTCACTTCAGTGTATAATGCCTTCGAAAAAGGTAGCTCCACAAGTATTATTCTCAAAGTAACTTAGAGAATTTTATATAAATGCTTTGTGCACTGAAAGTGAGAGAGTTTTGTGTGATTGACTTTATACATGGCCCCCTATAGAGTGAGAAATTAAACTTTTTAAATAGTCATTGCGTTTTTGTTAGTTATGTGAAAACACTTCATACTTTTAAAGTATAAGATTTGTATATAATCCATAATGAACAATAAATAAACTTGGTTGTGGAGGCAGATAAAATATTCGTTTTTATTTCAACTGACATGTGTGGCCATAATTCACCTGGCACTCTAATCGTGTCTGGTTCAAAACGTTTAGACTTTTTATAGCTTTTGCGGTAAATGATGCGCGAAGCAGCATGCTAAAGTATAGTCAGGACGAGGCGCAGAAAGCAAATACATGCTTATTCAACTCAAATTCATTTCGATTCAATTTGAGTTCTGAATCAGCTAGGTTGTAAGATTTCCATCTTTTAAGTAACTGCTAAAGTTGAGGATGCTTAAGAACTGAAAAGCGAGTAATCGCTTTAGTTCGGTAGACAGAGAATAGATATTCAAGAAGCGTTAAAAACAATTTATTATTCCAAATAAAGTTCACAGAAGACTCTTTCTTGGAGTTTACAATAAAGCCTCCACTCGGGCTTAAACTCAGGAAACTAAGAAATAAAACTTATCTAATCTTAACTAAAAAGATATAGCTGAAGCTATTAAGATTCTAACAGAGTTGGCCCCTTAACGCTAACTAACGGCGATGCTATCAAGGGCCTAAGATACTGCGGAGTGTAATAATAGCTTAAGAGAGAGAGAGTAGCCTAAAAGGCGAACGCGCGCTGCTCAGAATACCTGGCTCTCTAACGAATCAGTAGAACTTCGCATTTAAATACTTCTTCTCCTCATTCGCATTTGACCGCGATTCTGAAAATACGCTCTGGCCGAAAGTTGTAAGCTGAAATTCAGGAGGACACAGGAATGTAACTTTTGATGGACACAGGAATGTAACTAAAAATTAACTGTTAGATAAATTAAGATAAACCTTATAAGGTCTCATTGTATGTAAAAGTCATATGACATGAATTAATCTAGAAGTGACGAAATCGAGAAAAAGTTATTAAGTAATTGCTATTTTTAGAGCATAGAGGGAAATTACTCAAATTAAAATGAAGAATTAAATATATATATGTGTGTGTGTGTGTGTGTGTGTGTACACACAATTCGTATTTTTATGGTCGACAATAAATTTATTAATAAGTCATGTTTTACCCTGTACTAGTCCACCAAGCACCAAAATGAAGAACTTTCGTTTTCTATTTGCTGTATAAATTTGGCAAAAAAGTTTCAAATTTTGCTCAGTAATAGGCATAGAAAATTGGTTAAATCAGTGCATTCATTTTGGAATGTTCCCTGAATTTTGCACGTAAAGGTATTATCGAACATTTTGCATTTAACATAATAAAGCATAATGAATATTTCGCTGATTTTTCTCTATGGGAAGTGTATAAAATGTTATGTTTTCATTTAAAGATTTGTATTTAGATTCATTTACAGTGCTAAAACTGGTTTTCTTAAACACTGTATTTATGTTTAAAAAATTTGTAATTCAAAATATACGTCTGGAATCATTATTGAAGGAAATAAAGCAACCTTCATTAAGCATCCTAAACTTCCTCAAAGGCAGTTTCTTTAAAACTGTATTAAATTTTAATAGCCATTTCTGAATTTTTCTTGATTTTCCGTTAACATTTTTAAATCAGATTTTATTTATGATAAAGTTTTTCATATTTTTACATTATAATAATGTTTCTCACAAACTGTCAGTTTAGCATTAATTCTTCATTGCTCTTAAAGCTCATAAATATTGTAATTTTTCAAACAGTAAATGGAAATTAAAATCACTCACTCGCAGTGTTTTATTTTTAGCCCAAACGGGCGTTAGACCTAATCGGCTATTAATCTCAAAACGGCATTTTGCGTCGTTTCACTTTCTGCGTTGATTCACTTTTAAAACTGTTGCCACCAAATATTATTGTCTTGCATTATATTTAAAGAAACTAAATAATGAAGAATCTGCATGAATGTTTCTCGCAATGTGAAGAAACAACGGTATATAGAGCCATGTAATTTTGAATAACGTAGTCCTCCAACCGAACATAGGCACCTGGAAGCCCGAATTTTGAATTTCGAATTTCTTTTATTATCTATTTCAAATTTTGTAAAACTTTAACGAATTTTTGATTAACAAACTCAACGACTTCAAAGCGAGCAATGGCAACACTGTACGGAAAAAAACATTTTTATCTCCAGCGCGCGAGACTGTGCATCAGAAATTCTAAAGGTCGCTGCTTAGCTGTTTTTAAATATTTTGTGTTATTGCTCTTGGATTGAATTTTACGAGGTTTAAGTACGACGAACATAATATTTAATAAGTAGAGGAAGCACACAAAACGTTAAAAAAAATCCTTTTGGGCGTAATATAAAATCTGAATGCTTTCAGATTTTCTTTTTATATATATATTTTATTTTATTTTCAGTTTTATGTTTGATTTATCTTGTTCCTCATGAAGCAATTTTTTTATCAGTTTTATGTTTGACATGTTGATAGGAAGTCCTGGAAGCTGTTTACGTAAATTCAGTACAATGCCTTTCATGTTTTGTAACCTCAACAATGTGTGTCATTTGGCATCACGCAGCGATTTCAGCTACTGGTTGAGCACGCCAGAAACTATGCCTATGGACATGGCACCTATTATTGGAAGGAACATTAGAAGATTTGTTAGCAGATGCTCCGTTTGCGAATCATCAACTCAGGTAATTAATTGTTATTGCTTCATAGTTTGAATTCATAAGAAACTGAAATTTGAATAAAACAACTTAGGTACTCTTTGGGTTTGTACATACATTCCTTTTAATATATTTTATATTCATTTTTATAGATATATTTTTAATATCCTAGAATTTGAAATCATATGAAAATGATGTCCTCTAATGTAAAGCTTCAAATTAAAGAATAGAACTTACTCTACAACTAAGATTAGTAATGATTTATATAAGTTACATCTTCATTAGCGCACAAGAACTTGATAGTAAATTACATTGTGCTAATGGGCAACAAAAAATCTGTTACATGACCTTTTTATGGCCTAATCTGATGGATTTGAAGAGAGAAGTTGGATTTGTTATTTCTTTACAGTAGGAGAAATTGACTATATCGCCATTTAAAGGAAAATTTCTACTGACCTACTCCTTGCCATTCAGAAAAATATTGCCAATACAGTATTATATGACTGTAAAATTCATTTCTCTAACTGAAGCAGTTTTACTCCTTTCCCATTCAGGCAATTATTGGCTTATCTTCAGGGTTAAAATTAAATTACGAACTTTCTACGTTAATAAAGTTTTTGTTAAAAACGTTTGACATTACTCTCTTTTTATTTCAGCCATATTGACTTTATTTTTCATCTTCTGAATTGAAAGTAGCAAACATGAACTGCATAAACTCAAATACCAAAGAAAAGTCACCAAGAAATGAAATAAAACGCAAGGAAGGAAACAAAAACGGACCTATTAGAAATCATCGCCACTAGTTATTATTTGCCAGCTCTTCCAAACACTTAAAAATATAGAGATGGTGAAAATTTTCAGTCCTAACACTTCATATACACTATGTGCATCGTTCATATTTTCTTGATGACTACTGATGTATTTTGATGTTTACATGCCAGAAGTAGTTTTTGTACATGCCAGAAGCATTTTATATCGATAACTGTACATAAAATGAGTCTCTGACATGCATTTTAATGTTTTTATTTTTAAAATTATGATTTGGAGAAACAAGTATGCTTCTGAACCTGTTGATAAATTGAGTGGCATTTAAAAACGGTTTGGCGTTTGCATTAGTGAAATAGTTTCTTTGGATTGTATGCGATCACATGATGGCTACAAAAGAATAAATGGTTGATTATTGAAGTTTAAATTCAAAACAAAAAATTCCAGTTTTGTGGGAAAACATCACCTAAGAGTAAATTTCAGTAAATTTTGCTACCTTCGCATATCCTGAAGAATAAAGATTATACAGAAAATGGCTGCAGAAAGTATGATTAATGATTACTTATAAAAAATCATATAATCTAAAATAGCAGCTATCAGTGAATGGACTTACAATTTTATATAAAGAAAGATTTGCTTTCAATGTACATTCATTGCCATAAAAATATGTGCATCTGAAAGAAATTGTTAGCATCTAACGAGATATTACATATGTGAATGCAACATTAATATATGTAAATGATTACGGAATCAAAGCAAAAGTATCATTTATTACAGGAAAAGCTACAAATGAATGGAAGTTCTAGTACACTGTTGAGCGACATCTAACATGAATACATGAGACATACATGTCCCGCAAAGTGTTAGGCGTCATCTCATTGCACAGTTGCTGTAAGCGCACCTCTAGTTCGACCAGACACTAGGCTGCCCAGTTTGCCGTTCCAATGATTGTGGCATTGGTGTGTACCATTTAATTACCAGGTTCGCATTAGCTTGTGTAGATGTCGCATCCTATAAATGTAAAGCATAAACTTTTTTCCTAAAATCATAAAATGGGACTCCAGTGTTCATTTTCGCACGAGTGCGGTTAGACAGTGACTAGCGCCTCTCGTATTTTTCAGTTGGCATTCCCTTTTCTTTAATACATTTTGCTAAGAAACTCAAATATGTCGCTTCAGTCGCCGAAGAATCTATTTCAATGGGACACTTGAGCTGTTCTGCATGAATAGGAGAAGTGATTGCTATATTGTGAAGAAATTTTCAGTCTATAATGTTGCGAGGAATGAAACCTTTGGGTATTTCTACCACCAATTATGGAGATAACTGGAACATTATCCAAAGAGAGATCATTCACGACATCTATTGGAATAGGTATATTAAAATTGGTCAGCAGTAAGTCTAAAATAGTCTTCTGTTATTAATATTGCGACGGTAAGCAGGTTCTTTAGGAACATAGATAGATTGCTGTCCACTAGACGGCGAATCATGTGACCGTTAGCATTTGTGAAATTGCATCCCCAGTCAACATGAGCTCAGATTCCGCTTAACGTACTTGACGACACCTCTTTCACAGCGACTATGTCGATCACAGCGGTAAGCATGGAAATTTAGAAGGTTCAATCGGTTCCTAGGAAACGCAGGAGTCTCTTTAATTAGACAAATTTCGGCATCATGAATATTAATGAAGTTGTGAAACTAATTGTTTTTCATTAAGATATGATGGTTATTTTGCGTATAACGTGCACCGTACACTGAAAAGTTTTTACTATGACTCGAGCTCCGCAGGCCACCAGCTAACACATGGCGGACTGCAGGTTGGCAACCCGTGATCTAGAACAGTGTTTCTCAAGGGCCGGTCCGCAAGAAATATTTGCCGGTCCGCGAAATATCCAGCTATCTGTCCAAAATCTAAAGTAAGTTGAATGTAGATACGTAAATTAATACAAATGAAATGCTTTAAAAATTAGTTTTGTCTTTATGATTTATTTATGTGAAAAAATTGTGCCAATGGGTCGAATTATTAAACTTAACCGGTACGCGAGAATGTACCGAAATATTTTACCGGTCCTTGGAGTAAATCCAGTTGAGAAACACTGATCTAGAAGAGAGTTCTATTACAATATGCCAAACAAAAACAAATGGACTTAAAATGCGTAAACCCGTGTAGTACTGTAGTTTCATAGGTCAAAGAGTAATTCCATTAGCTTTTAATGCTACAATGGAGAACTATAGAAACATAAGAACACTAAAAGAACTTAGTAAGTTTTCTGACAAAATGATAGATGGAAACTGTAATGCCATCTGTTGACTAAAATGTGGACTACAGATAAGTAATTTTTTAAAATGTCAATGGTAAACAGTTTTTATCATTAACTAGAAAAGTAAGATTTTTTGTAAATACGAAAATCCTGCCCAAAACCTATTTCAAGAATTAAAAATGTTTTTTTATAAAATTTTGGCTAGAGAGAATTAGAAAATATGGTCCTCCTACCAATACTGTTGCCATTTGTTATATGAAGTCACCTGGCAAAGAATGTTATACGTAACCCATAAGCTCATATTTGAAATAGGGTTAATAAGAGCAAATAACAAAAGACCAAAGTATTTCTCACACAAAATTAAACTCATAATTTTGAATTCTTTTCATGGGCTGGATGTGTGGATATGTTGAATGCTTTTCCCATCCATAAACGTATTCTAGTTAACCTATGACATACAGGGGATGATTAAAAAATATAACGCAGGAATGTAAAGGAACATAGAGGAAACCAAAATAAGCAGATTTTGTAATGGAATGTATATGCGAAAATGATTCGTTGAGATGGAACAGGATTACTGAGTGTTAGATAAATTTGACGTAAATCATCATTATCCGAGCGGTTTCGTGCCGTATGCATCGCTACATGAATGCAGAGCTCACTCACAGAGACCGAGCAGCTAAAGGACGCACTCGAAAATCATTCTCTGTATCTCCAGATATTTTTTTAATCATCTTATACAGTAGTTCAGATCTCTGATTTTCTAATCATACTGTGCATTAGTTCAAAATATGTTTGGATAAAATCTAAAAGATACTTCATGTAAAATATGGGGGCAATGAGATAATTTATCTCTTAGAAAGAAAGTTCAGCCCGTATAGGTTACTTTATTGATTAAAAATATAACCATAGATAAATATGACTCATAGATAATTTCAATGAATTAAAATAGTTCCACATAATAATCTATAACACTTCATAATATTTAAAGTCTGGATTTTTAATACTAAACTGAGACTTATACATATTTACATAAAATGAGCATATCTATTCGTTTAAGTAAGAGATTCGGCAATCCTGTTAGTCAGACAAAATAGTTTGAATATTATCACTAAGCTCTTTAGGAGTTAATAATAGTTAATGGATTTTTATTGGCCCTTTTTATTTTTGTACTCTGTACTTTTTACTAATGCAGAGAAGAATATTATTTAATTGCCATTTTAGAAAATCATTCTTGAATAAGACTGTTAAGTAAATAAATAGTAAATAGTATCATGAAATTATTTAAGCATAAAAATGTATAATTTTATTCCTATTATTCAATAGGTAATAGCAGTTCACAGCCAGAGTACTGAAGTACCAGAATGTCCTAATGGCTGGGCTGACTTATGGGATGGATACAGTTTCTTCATGGTGAGATAATTCAAAAATTCTTTGCTTACAGATATATGAAATGAACTTGCTTTATTCTTTATCTATTTATTTATTCTTCGCATTACTTTTGCATTGTTACGGTATAATCTATTTGCGTTTCACATAGAAGTAACTGATATTAATCAATGAACATAAAGAAAATATAATCTTATAAATATTTTCTTTGAAAAAAAATCACTTCATCAAAATAATGATTGCAAGAAACGGAAGGTATAGTTCTGATTTCATATGAAATGAGAACTGATGTATTAGTTCTGATTTCGTAATTAAACAAATTCATAACTCATTTGAAACGAAATTCATAAATAAATATAATTAAACTTATATTTTGAACTGTAACAGCTGGATAGATCAATGTAAAATATTTTTGAATGAAGTCATCCATACATACCTATCTGTTGATATAAAACAAAAATACGTATGTATAAATTGGTGACAGAATATGTGATGATTTATTTCGTTGTAGCTAACTTGATTAAAGAATGTAGCAATTATCTTTTTAATCATGGCCGAGAAGAATGTTGTATGGATGACGACTGGAGGGAAAGTCACAACTAACTTGATAGTTAAGATATCTTTTTTAATTTTGAGCAGGAGCAATTCTTCAGAAATGCATTTTTTTCCTAATTGGTACAACACAAAGGTGCTAAAATTGCCCCACAATTTTGTATATGCAGTTATATTTTAGAACAATGGAAGAATGCGATTAAGCGAAGAGACATCATTTAGCAAGCAAGTTCAGGTGGCAAAAAAAGAGTGCGTAGTAGGATTACAAGGGTATTTATAGTAAAATTTTCGTTAATCTGATTGGTTAAGAACTGTGAGAAATCATTATTATGTAGTTATTTCTTTGTCCATACAGTATTGCAATTTAGTCACTCACTGAAAAACAAAATTGATAGTAAAACTTTGATAGTATGATAATGTGAAATGATAACTTTAATAGTTTGATTAATATGATAGTAAAACTTCATCTCTTCATTCCATGTTAAATATCTAGATCAGTGGTCATCAAAACCTCAATCTGAGTTACCACTATATTGCCAAAGCATTCCTGACACCTCAAACAAAAGAATTTTCCTTTCAAGCTTGAAGAGTTGCGCGCCTCCAACCTGCACGCAACCAAGAGGCGACTGTTGAAACTGGAAAAGAGACACAGTCTTGCTAAGGGTTTAAGTCCCTTTTTATTCAACTTAAGACATTACAATTGCGTGCTCTTGACGCTCACAAACTACGCCGACCCGGCGGTAAAATAAAAAATAAGAACCTGAAAAGAAATAATAACAAGACTCTAACTACGAGGCTCTCTAAAAGTAACTAACCTCACCGCGTTTTACAATACCGCTGCTAATTCAGCAAACTTTGAATATCACGTTGAACGATTAACAATTCTCCGAGGCAAGCACACAGGCCGAAACGCGGGGTTCTTCAATTTCTGGCTAACTACCTCCGCGCTCGTGAAGTACGAACAGCACACCTCGAACTCGTTTCCTTTCTATTTAACTGAGAATACTTCCGCTGATAATTTGAATCCTTGCGCGTTCTACTAAAATTTACATACTCTGGCATTGGCATTTTCAGGGGAAAGTAAGGCTTGACAGGAAAGATAGTTTAAACTTAAAATAAATGTTAGTTAAAATAAATATAAACCCTACATTTGCCGCTGCCAGAATTTGGAAAACTTGGAAGCAGGTCCTACAAACGACCTGTTGTAAAGTTTCTATAATTCTGAACTAACTCAGCCTCGTTTACATAAAAAAAAATCTTATGTAGCAAAATGTATACTAAATTTCTGTCGATACTTATATAAATCTCTCTTCTTACAGCAACTTTTCCTGGACTTCATCAATCAATCTTGTTCTTTTCCTTCCAGCATCTGGAAGGAATAAGTATCAGTATTTTTCTAAATACATTATAATTTACACTTTCTTGACACTGAATAAATTTTTGTTTTTAAACGATTCGTTTTCCTTAGTTACTGCTTAATTCACATTCATTCAATTATTCAAACATTAATTTAACTTTACCCTGGCTCTCCACCATGTGTGGTGTCAAACGGGAATATTCGTGTTTTAGTCTTACAACACTTCCCCTAACCACCATGATTTGTTAGAATTCAACGACCAAATAGACACACCTTACTCGACATTCTACAACTCGATGAGCTACTTTAACATTCTTAATAATTCAAGTGTAGGTGGAGAACCCTACAAAACACATTCATTCTAATTTCCCTCTCATTCATCTTTAGACATACAGGCTTTCGCTCTAAAGCATGATTTTATCTACAGTTTAATACTTAAATTCGAATTCATTGCTTTTAAGCATTTACTTTTAGCATCTAAAATTTTATGCTTCTAGACTAAATTCTACTTTTACATAACTTTCAAGTATTTACGTATATTTACAAAATTTTAATACATATGATTTTTACAATTTACCATAAAATGAATAAGAGAAAATAAATTTTTACTTTACTCATTCTTCGCGAAGCTGGCGGCACTGAAACTAAAATTCTTATTAATACAAGAATACGAAGTTATTTTTATCTTCGGCCAAATTTTGGCTTTAACATAAGAGAATTAGTCTTTCGACCAACAGAAAATGCTTGTTCTTTGCTTTTATACTTAAAGCAAATAATACTTTTGCCTTAGCTAAATAAAGTAAAACAAAACTAAGTCTCAACCTAGACATATTGACTTTCGTCAAAACATAGAACTTCGTACTTATGCATAACATTTCGGAACAAAAGAAAAAATTTTATAGAAGATTTTAACTTATCTTTGAGTTTTTGATGATTGAAACTCCGTCATTCTTTTCTGGCAAAATTGTTCCCACGTTATAGGTTTCATGGACGTCAATCTTCTCCTTACTGACCTCCGAGTGTCGTCCACATTAGTTTTTCTTTTGCGTCCTCTGCATGCTGGCCTCTTGGCGGAGTAATCGTCGGGCTGTTGTCGTTTTCGTTTTTCCATTGGACGGCTGGTCTTGACGTCCTCCGGTCTGGAGTCCTTCTTGAATTTCTTCTGTTGTTCCTGGTATTTTCGTTCCTCCTGCTGTCTTCTCAGTTTCCGGAACGGCGGCCTTGCTTGCACCTGACTCTCTGGCCCTGGGAGCGTTCTCCTTGATGTATAATTTCTACTGCGATACGTTGTAGGTGGTGTTTTCCTCTTTACCAAGGTTTCTTTACGCGGTGGATCTGCATTCTTGTTTTTCTTAAATGCTGGAGTTTGAAAGTTTTCATTTTTTCTTTTTGGTACCGTCGTCTTGGTTGTAGAAGGGCTAGGTCTCTCTTCAGTTCTCTGCTTCTTGGGTGATGGAACAGTTGTCGTTATTTCTGGACCTTCTACTTCTTTTAGACTTGAGTCCTGCAAGAAACTTTTAAGGATTTCAAAATCATTTGGATTATAGTATTTTTTCACCTGGTCGGGACTTGCTCTACTGATGTCCCCTCTCTCGTTCTTAAGGTACAATACGACTCCTTTGATTTCCTGAATTACATAGGGGCCTTCAAATTTTGGAGCTAACTTTGCAGTAAAATTGTCTGGGGCACTTGATAAAGAAAATTTCCGCTTCAATACTTTATCCCCAACTTTAAAATCTGCTTCACGGCGTTTTCTATCGTAATACACTTTTTGCTTATTTCTTGCCGTATCCGAGCTTCTAAGCGCCTGATCAATAAGTTTTTGCACATCTTTATGTTTAAACTCTTGCTCTCTTTGTTGCACAAAGAATAATTTATCTAAAGGCGTAATTAACTTTCGGCCTAAAAATAATTCTGCTGGAGATTTTCTGGTAGTATCGTGATTTGCCGTTCTTAAAGCATAAGCTAATTCATTTATGTAGCCATCCCAGCGCTTGTGATGTGTGCTAACGTAACTGCGAATTATTTTTACTATGTTTTTATTCACTCTTTCTGCTATGTTTGCCTGTGGTCTATACGGAACCATTTTGATATGGCGTATGCCAAGTCCAGTGCATATGTTTTCAAATATTTGACTAATGAATTGTTTTCCGTTATCGCTAATGACTTTTATCGGAGCACCGTATTTTAAAATGTATCCGTGTAAGAATGCATCTGCGACTGTTTTGGCTGACGCGCGTTTAAGTGGAACAATTTCTGTCCATTTTGAAAAATGATCTACAATTACTAAAGAAAACGATTTTTATTTAACTCACTCTGGGGGAAAGGACAAAGAAGATCTATGCTGAAAATTCCATTCGGAAATGTAGAGCGAATGCTATTTAAGTACCGGCCGGGCTGTAATTAATATCATTTATTAACTGACATTGATTGCAGGACCTGACATACGCAGTTACTATTTTGTATAATTGCGGGAAATATACCGCCTCGCGTACCCTTTTTAAAGTCTTTCTCGCCCCTAAATGACCCGCTCTTTTCGCGTCGTGTAATTCCTTCAAAATGCTTAATCGAAGCGAGGCTGGGATGGCTGGTTTGTACTCGAGATTTTCGTTTGTTGTTTTCGTATAAAATAATAAATTATCTATTATTTCATAGTTTTCTGCTCTATTTCTTATCGCATCGATATCTGTGTGCTCAAAGCTTTCGGGGTCTTTCAAATATGCATAGATATTTCCAAATTCAGGATCAGCTTTCAGTTCAGTGATAATCGTATCTCTAGAATCTAAAATTTTTTAAGTCAACACAGCGCATTTAAGTTCATTTCCTTCATCGTCCAGTTTTATACGAGAAAGTGCGTCAGCTACATTGTTTTCCTTACCCGGTTTATATTTTATTATTAGATTATATTCTTGGAGTTTTAAAGCCCATCTTATTAACCTGGGCGTTAGGTTTTTTCCCCGAGTAAAGTCTACCAACAGCCGCATTAACCGAAATGACTGTTACTGGCGCTTTGCCGAAATAAACTCGAAATTTGTGTACAGCCATTAATACGGCTAATGTTTCTCTCTCTGTAGCTGTATAATGCCTTTGTGTCTGATTCAACGTTTTACTAAAAAATGCCAGAGGATGGCTATTTTGCATAAGAACCGCACCCACCGCATAGTCCGACGCATCTGCTGCAATTTCCAGTTTTTCGTCCCCCTCCGGGAATTTCAAGACAGGGGCATTGATGAGCGCTTCTTTTAATCTTTCGAAAGCGGTATTTTCTTCCGCTGTCCACGTAAATTTACTTCTCTTTCTTTTAATTATTAAGAGTGGTTCAACAATATTAGCGAAATCTTTTATGAAAGACCGATAGTAAGAACATAACCCAAGGAAAGAGGAAAGTTTCTTGGCGGTGTTGGGCGGTGGAAAATTCTTGATTGCTTTTATTTTTGAATCTTGCGTTTCTATACCCTTTTGCGAAATTTTATAAACCAGATATTTAAGTTCTTTAGTTGCGAACTTGCATTTTGAGGCGTTAATTGTAAGACCGGCCTCTTTTAATAATTTAAAATCTTCTTCTAGATCTTTAATGTGTTGTTCCAACGTACTACTCGTTATAATTATATCATCTAGATAGATTAAAGTTGACTTTCCTAGGACAGGCTTTAGAACAATGTCCATAGCTCTCTGGAATGTTGATGGGGCCCCACACAGCCCAAAGGGCATGCGTAAAAATGCATAAGTGCCCGATTTTGTTATAAACGCGGTTTTATGTAAGTCTTCGGGTCTCATAGCTATTTGATAGTAGCCAGACGTTAAGTCCAAAGTAGACATGTATCTTGTAGATTTGATCTTTCTAATAATTTCCTCTATAACCGGCAAAGGGTAACCTGGGAATTTAGTAATACTATTTAGTTTTCTGTAATCGATAGCAAACCTCCAAGCCCTTTTATCCGAAGGAGGAAACTCGTTCTTTTTCCTACATAGTACGACTGGACTCGCTTACTCACTATTTATGGGCGTTATTATTTTATTCTTTAACATCTCCTGAATATGTTCTTCGATGATTACGTCTTTTTGTTTGTCATAACGATATGGTTTAGTCCTACAAGGTTTTTCGGCAGTTAATTGTATCTGATGCGTAACTATTTGACAACTACCAGGCTTTTCTGAAAACAAGTTAGAAAAATTACTCACCACTTGCTGGATGGCTTGACTTTCATGGTCATTCAGATGGCTAAGGTCCACTTGCGGTTGTTCCACAGGTTCCACCACCCTCTGGTCCATCTCCAGCACAACGGAACTGTCTTGAAAATTCAATTTGGCCTTCGCGGCCCTTAAAAACTCCATACCTAAAATAAGAGGATTTTGCAGATTCTTCACTACAAAAATAGTTTGAGGCTTTTCTCTTTTACCTGTATGTTTAATGATAATTTCCCGATGCAGTGACAGGTTTTTCCTTGCGCCGCTATAATTTCCGTATTTTTGGTTTTAAATAATCGTACCCTATAAAAATTCTTTTTGAAGAATGTTTCGCTCATAAAATTTCCTTCTGCTCCTGTATCGATGAGGGCTTCTACTGGTACATCGCCAACCAGGACTTGTATAATTGGTAGATGTGAGTTTTTTACGATGACCGTATTTAAATGTCTTTTTGAGGGTTTTTTTAAAACTTCAGGGGTCTGGACCCTCGCTTTCACAGGCCCCTCTACTCGTTTAAAGGTTTCCTTTCAAGTTCTGCCTTCTGGGTACGCGGATGTTAGTTTTCGAATTTTCTTTTTGGGCCTTGACCTTCGAGGTTCGATGAGTTAGCTTGATAGCTCTTTCCCCCATAAGAGCGGTTTGCATTTCTGGTTTGCTCATTTGAAGATTTCCTTCGGGTACTTTGAGAATACGATGCCCCTCTAGCTTTTTCCGCTATTCTGTGATTTTGAAACTTCACCGCCAATTCGAAGAGCTCCTGCAATGTGCTTGCGTTTCTAATTTCAAAGTAGTCTTGAACAGCAGGTAACAATCTTGGTAAGATTATTTCAATAATCTCCGCGTCGGGTTTCTTCCCATACAGCATATCCGTCAGCTTACTTTTTCGTAGAATAAAGTCCGTCAACTCTTCTATATCCCTTTGATAGAAACTATATAGTTCGGCTTCCAGCCTTGCTCGATCTTTCACTATGGGGAAGGCCTTTACTAACGATTTTTTTGAAATTTTCAAATGCATATGTCTGGCTTCCAAATTCCCCTAATAAAAATTTGCCTATATTCTTCCACCATAGCGCGGCCTGTCCTCTTAGTGCGGATGTGGCGATGGCAAATTTTTGTCTTTCAGGCACAGGGTAGAGCTGAAAGTGATTTTCTAGGCCTTCTAGAAATATCGCCACCGAATGTTTTCCGTCGAAATTGACGTTTGGCTTGATTGACGCTCTCAAAGTCTGGACCAGGTATCCAAATCCTTCCAAATGGCTTAAAATTTCTTGGTGTTGTCCCGCGGCTTCCATCCGATTTTCGGCCATTTCAGTTCGATAAGAGTTCGGGCTCCAATGTAGAGTTGCGCGCCTCCAACCTGCACGCAACCAAGAGGCAACTGTTGAAACTGGAAAAGAGACAGAGTCTTGCTAAGGGTTTAAGTCCCTTTTTATTCAACTTAAGACATTACAATTGCGTGCTCTTGACGCTCACAAACTACGCCGACCCGGCGGTAAAATAAAAATAAGAACCTGAAAAGAAATAATAACAAGACTCTAACTACGATGCTCTCTAAAAGTAACTAACCTCACCGCGTTTTACAATACCGCTGCTAATTCAGCAAACTTTGAACATCACGTTGAACGATTAACAATTCTCCGAGGCAAGCACACAGGCCGAAACGCGGGGTTCTTCAATTTCTGGCTAACTACCTCCGCGCTCGTGAAGTACGAACAGCACACCTCGAACTCGTTTCCTTTCTATTTAACTGAGAATACTTCCGCTGATAATTTGAATCCTTGCGCGTTCTACTAAAATTTACATACTCTGGCATTGGCATTTCCAGGGGAAAGTAAGGCTTGACAGGAAAGTTAGTTTAAACTTAAAATAAATGTTAGTTAAAATAAATATAAACCCTACAAGCTAATGTTAAAAATCTATATAATAAATACATGATTATATAAAATATTCAAATCATGATTTTCAAATGGTGTCATGAAAGATGCCTGTAGCAAAAACTGCCTTAAAACTGAAACTGTTCAGCTTTTTCATGGAAAATTTATCAGAAATAGATACTGTTTAAACTGTAGAACCTCTTTGGACTGTTTAAACTGCAGAATCTCTTTCGAGTTTTGCCTCAGTAGAAAGCTAATTCTGATGTTTTCAAGTTATCCATTATTATAGTATGTTGAAGTTGTGAATAAATCAGTAAAACAAGCGCTTTTACTAGAAATTTAGTTTTTCTAATTTATTTTACATTTATTCATCATAGATATGTATATGATGTAATACTTAATTAATATATAAATTATTATTTAGTAATAATAATATTAATATATTATTATGGCATGTTATAAATACCACACTTATTCCAGCACGTTATAAATACTACAGCAGGATCAACTTTTCTTTCCACTCCATGCAACCTACCACTCCTGAGTTAGTCCATCTGATGCGTCCAAAATTTTGTTGCCCCTGTACTGATTTCACTAACTCATATTTTGGTCCCGATAATAACCCATTATAAAGGGTTACACAGATCTCTAGACTCGAAATGCAATAATTTTGACGATAGGGTGATTTGGGGGCTGATGATGTAATGTCTATGAAGATCATCCAAGAACTCCTACATGACATCCTGATGCTGATGCAGATTCTATAGAAATGCTATTCTATTGTCCAAACAGCTTGGGCCATTTTCAGGCAATGCTCAGTTATGATGACTGCAACACTCAATATTTATTAAGAGACTGTTCTATAGAATTATTTTTATAGATGTAGACAACAGTTGAACATAACTTTAATTAGAAATTTTGCATAATAAAATTTTTTAAGAGGGAGGGAAACGATTTATGTGTCTAAGTGCATGAATTACCCATACATTAGAAAACCTGCTGAAAACAATTTTTGTGCACGTTTGCTGATATTTAAGTCACTTTGCAAAATCAAAAAATTGTAGTCAAGAAATGTTAAAGAAATTCCACTGTAATATATGAAGAACAAAATTATATAAATGATTGTAAATTAAAAGTAATTATATATATTTCACCTTTTAGAATACTGATGCTGGAGCCGAAGGTAGTGGACAGCCTCTTTCTTCCCCTGGTTCTTGTTTGCAAGATTTTAGGCCAAATCCTTTCATTGAATGCCAAGGCCTTGGCAGATGCAACTACTATACTACTGCATACAGTTTCTGGTTGGCAGCTATTAAGCATGACAAGCAATTCATCATTCCCGAACCACAGACACTGAAAGCTGGAGACCTAAAGTCCCGTGTTTCAAGGTGCAGGGTATGTCGACGCATACCCATTCCTGGATATTAGACAATAAAAGGTCAAGAAAATTTTAAATGGCTTGATAAATAAACAGCATTTAAACATTCTGTTGAGAAGATATCAAAGTGTTGACATAGACTGCTTTTACATAACGAAATTTAACTGCCAAAACGCAAAATGTAAATGAAGGAAATGGGTAAAGTTTTGACTCTTTCTAACAAACTCATTGCAAAGAATGCTTATAAAAAGAACAAACAAGGTCGTTGAGAGTATAAAAATGTACTTCTTCAGAAACTTATTTTTAAGGAAAGATTTACAGATTTAGAGGAAAAGAAATTCTCAACTTGTTTTAAATATAATGATGGTATTTCTTCTTATTTTCTTTGACTGAAGAAATAGATACGAATTATGCAAACACTGGCTTGAATAAGTATACTAATGACAAACTTATTAAATTAAATGGAAGCGAAATGAGGCATTATTTTCCCTTCAAACATATTACTTTATCCTTAATTATAAACTTTATTAATTAGAAGTAATTAAATTCTAGAACTTTGAACAAGAAAATTGTGTTAGTTAAATTACAATTAAAATTTTAAAGAACAACTATGGTTTCGAATGTATCTGAAATCTTCTTTAGTTAGCTTTCAAAATTTCAGAAAACACTAGAATATTATCAGTTAGGGAAAACTTGCACATATTTTATTCTGGAAGGAATTTAAATTGTTTTAAGTTTTTATGATTTATATTGATTGAAAGTTACAATTCTAAAGTATTTTTAGTATATGAAATATAATATGTTAAAACAAGTCCAAGTGAACAGGTTGGTGTAAATGAAAAGGAAGGGGGAAAAGAACTTTGAAGGATGTTTCTAGTTATGTCAAAGGAAGGATAATTGCTGTTATAGCAATAAAATAATGATAATGAAGGATAAAATAACAGCTTTATCCAAACAAAACACTGCCAGTATAAACTGTGTATTGTTAGTTTGCTTCTGCATCAGCTTTATGTTCTCTCAGTGTTTAAAAATTTGAGGCTAATGTGATTTCGGTACTTTCTGATTATTCACAGCCCTACAAAAAGCAGCGAACTCATTGGTGACTTTGTGAATTGGCAAAAATCTTTGGTTTAGCTAACTTAATGGCTCACAAAATAATGTTTTGTTCAAAAATAATAGTAAAAGGAATAGTTTTATAAAGAACAAATTTTATAAGAAAAATAGAGAAATCTATATAATAAATATTTGCATTTTAATAGCTGGGGGAAAGAATTTAGTGAAATTACCGTAAAATATAAAGCACATAAATCTTATATATACTCAAATATGTACTACATGATTCACACTTGCTTGGGTTATTTATCATCGGCAATGGGCAATACTACCAAAATTAGAGACAAAGAGTGCAGATAATCAGAAAGTACTATGACATTTTTAAACGCTGAGAACTTATAATAATGTTTTGTTCAAACAAAATAATGTTTGTTCAAAATAATGTTTGTACTGTGACTTTTTTAAAAGCTGAGAACTTATTTTTTAAAATGCATATTATTCATTGTTTGTGAAAGTTACAGCATTTTTATTTAAGGAAAATTACGTTGATTTTCAAAACTCAGTATCATTTTATAATACTGTAAAAATTTTTTAATTAGTTTCAGTAAAAATTATTTATTGCTATGTCTCTTGTCTCTTTCTTTAAGCCAATTTACATAAAATTTTAAGGCTGGTCTAGTTTTAGTTACGTAACAAAAAATACCATGTACTAAATATAGGCTAGTACACAGAATTGAAATACATATTCTAATAATACATTTGACCAAAAAGGTATAAAAATATATTTGTTTCCACAAACTTCTAATTTAAATTCACTTTATAATTTTATAAGATTAGTTGCACTGATGAAAAATTGTGGTTGTTTTTTCAATTATAATTAAATTTAAATTAAAATGTTGACAAATAATCTAAAATTTACTGGTTTGTCAACATTTCTCTGCTTCTAATACTTATGTAGTAGAAATTATTAACAGTTTGATCATTATGAAAATCAATATGACTTTCTAAATTAAAAGTGAGTATATTTAAAGTAATAAAATATATTATTTTTATTATTACAAGAATATTATTAATATTACAATTATTAATATTAGAAGAAATACAAATTACAATTACAAGAAATAATATACTAATTCGTGAAAATATTCATTTCTAAACTAATTTTTTAAGCTTTTAAATAAGATTTATCATAAATTAGATATATAGTTGAAGAGTTTTTGAAAGACGATTAAGAACCTTAAATTGTAATGTGAACAAACTCAATACTCATTTTTTCAACAGCTTATGACAAACTCATTTTTTTTCAACAGCTTATATAAAATAGAAAAACAGCAGAGAAAAATATCAGATTTGATTTTAAACATATTAAGAATATAGTGTTTTGCTAGTGTATCTAACATAAATATGATTATTAAAAATAAGAATTATTGATCAACGTTATACACTAATTAATATATAGTATAAAAGTAAGTGTACAATGTGCGTGCCGCTAAAAGTCAGAAACGAGTCCCGGTACGATCAAGGGAGTTATATGGTGTAGCAGTCCTCTATGCCCCCATCCATGAAGAAGATTCCCGTTTTTATCTGAAGGGCATGCTTTTGGAGATGAGAACCCAAACATTCTGGAATGTTCCGGAATAGTCTGAAACGTTCGGGAACATCCTAAATCATTGTGGAACATTCCAGAGCACTCTCGAATGTTCTGAAACATTGTGGGCCATTCGAAGCCTTTTCTGTATGGGTGGAGCTTCCCATTGGTAGGGGTATATAAAGCAAGATCCGTCGTGGGTTCGAACCTCGATACCAAGTTCGACATTCGAGCGTGAAGGGGCTTAATCCCCTCGCTTTCAATTTACTTACTGCTTTAACGCGTGACTTTGCTACAAGGTACTTGAGGAAAGGGGTTGGTACATGGATTCGATTCGGTGTACTGTAAAAAGTCCTAGCGTGCCTTGTGGCTTCTGCTATCTTTTTGTTTTTTGCGCTTATATTTTAGCATAATGGCAGAAAAGCTATTTGAATTTTCTCAGCTCCATCATCTCCGACTTAGAGACCAGAGGTGACGAAGTTACTGCATCACAACGAGAGGAACTAAGAGTTTCTCTACGCCATCAGAGATGCTATTAATGGATTACTTCTTCAAAGAAATAAACATATGAATGCTGATTATTTTCCTGTTCAAGCTAGTAAAGACAAATGTGAACCTGCAAAACCTACTATTTCTGAAGATTTCCCGGAACTACCTAATGCTCGACAAGCTCAAAGCCCAGCCCGCTCCGATGAAGGCATAATCAAGTATAAGGCTCTTGACGAGAGCTCGGATTCTGATGGCAGCCCCGGAAGCAATTTCACTAAAAGAACAAGAAAACCATTCTGAAAATGCGTGACTCCTAACACAACGAATACTGCTGAATCCTAGGATAATAAATTTCCTAATCCAGCATCCCAGCAAAGCGAAAATGAATTAGTGGAAATAGCACTAAGTCACGACGACGAGCAGCCTTCAAGCTGAGCCAATCAAAGAATGAGAAAGAAAACCCCCGACGATCACGGTAAAAGAGGAGAAAACATAACTTCTCGCATATTAAGAAATTACTGAATATCTCTCATATCAAGAAATTACATAATCCCACTTGTGTAAGCGATTATTATGGACAATTAACCCAGGGAGATTTTAAAATTCAAGCAAAAGTACCATCTACTTATCGTCAAATCGTTAGTCTTTACAGATGAAGCAATCCTTTTTCACTGCTACGAATTACCCGAGAGCAAGAACATCAAAATGGTAATACGCAGTCTACCCTTATATTTCGAGACTGGAGAAACTGCTGAGGGTCTGAAACTAAAACGATATGACGTTCTACGTGTCAACCAGCTTAAATGTCGCAGAGATGGGAAAATTCACAACCTCCCTCTATTTCTTATTACTTTAGAAAGATGTGAAAAAAAACAAAGAAATTCGTCAGGAGTGTTTCATTCTAGGAATGAAAATCATTATAGAAAATTACAAAGGCAGAGCTGGACACTTGCAGTGTTATCGCTGCCAAAGATTCCATCACGCCCAAACTAACTGCCGTCATGATCGTAAATGTGGTGGTGATCATAATTCCTACATGTGCACTAAGGACAAAAACACTTCCCCGAAGTGTGCAAACTCCTTAAATGAAGGACACACCGCAAACTACCGCGGCTGATAAGTTTCCTAAGCCCAAAACTAGCCCACCTGTTAAATAGTACAGTGATGGATTTGTGACAAACAGATCATACTTCAGGATTGACATCAGGACTTGCACTAAAATCGATTAATGAAGCGAAACAATTTCTGAATGAACTTAAAATGTTTCTCACTCTTATCAAGGATTCTGTGTTACCTGTTCTTTTTAAACAAATTTTAACTCAAAGTTAAACTGAATCTCAAAACTGTGCTGCCGAGAACTCTATTCATGGAGAGAGATCTCGTTTACACTTTTTTCCGTTTACACCAATTGCTTTCGCAGTGTGGAATGCTAACCGGCTCCACAACCGTATCCATGAACTCTTAACTTTTTACATACACATGATATAGATGTTGGGATAATTACGGAAACACGTGCACAGGCATACCACCGTCTTCTCATTCCAAATTATCGCTCATATAGATGCGATCGTACAAGTCACCGCAGTGGCGGTGTTGTGATATATGTCAAACGAAGCTACCAGCCCTGTCTCCAGACAACTAATAGGAATAGAAATATGAAATGGAAATGCT
Source organism: Stegodyphus dumicola (assembly GCF_044657685.1). Lineage (NCBI taxonomy): Eukaryota > Metazoa > Arthropoda > Arachnida > Araneae > Eresidae > Stegodyphus > Stegodyphus dumicola. Next base: position 184,721,394 of record NC_140768.1, read on the forward strand.
TTGGATTGAATTGAATATTGCATAAAAAGATGCATGAATTTTTAGGTATTGGAATATAAAAATGAATTCATCAGGATAGGACTTTTGAGTTTGTGTGTTTTATTTGTGGTATGTGTAGTTTTGTTTCGTTATACCTTATAATAACCCTGTTTAATTATAATTTTATTTAGTTTTGTATGAATGAAAGTTAGAGAATTTTTATTGGCTTGCAACCATTTGCAATTGTATTTTTTTGGTTTGTTATGTTTTATTTTTTTAACTTTTTATGTTACTCGGGGCTCGGGCCTGGTTTTTCGGATGCTTATTTAAGAGTGTATGTTAAAAATTTATTTATATAGTTATTGTTTCATATAGTTCTTTTTTTGTGTGGGCACGGCCGGCTCTCTGGTTCCTTGTTTTTGTGTTAGACGGGCTTGCTCCTTTGATGGTCATATGGCCGACTTTCGTCGACTAGGGGGACTGGGGACTGTGCCCATTACTGACCAGCCCTGTCTCATTAACGCATGTAAAAATAACAGCAATGAAAAGATCACATTGCCCGTCACTTTCCCGTCTTGCAGGAATATTTATTTGTCCGGCTTTTATAACCCTCCAAATAGCAGACTTAGTGACTGTATTTTGGATGATCTCCTTCCTAGTGATTCCCCTGTCATTTTGACAGTAACACAAAGCATACTGCCTGGAATTGCCGACGCAGTAAGGCTAATGGCAAAATATTACATGACTACATCCTCAGTCACCCAGTTGTGATACATGCATCCATTAAATATACTTATCACCCAGATAGACTGGATATTTTCCTATCTACAATGACTATTCCTATCATGCTTAATATGAAACACGAGATATCTAATCACCTGCCTGTAATCGCAACACTCGGAATTTCCAATCCGGAAATTGTTAAAACAAGAACTGTTACAGATTGGTGTCTCTTTGAAAACCTAATGAAAAATCGTATTGGGTACTTTGAAAATTTGAATAATGTGAAAGGAATTGACTCTGCTATTAATTCGCTTACCTCTCATATTCTGTCTACTTCCGAAGAAGCCATTGATAAAATTCCTATCGAGGACAATTTGTGTCGCCTTCCTAAACATATTACAGATTTGATGAAACAACGCAACAGATCAAGGAAAACCTATCATGTTACTTGAGACCCCAACATCAAAAGAAAATATAACAAACGTATTAGCAAAGCTGTTAAACAATATAAAGAAGAACTCTGGTCGGGCAAAATGCTAAATTTTAATGTGAACGATGCATCCTTCTGGATTTCTGGAATTAAAAATTTAAAAACTAAATTCTCAAGCAATCGACCACTTCATTATAATAATTCTATTGCCACAACCAATCAGGATAAAGCCGACATGTTTGCGTCTCACCTCCAAAGTCAATTCATGTCAATTCATCCAAAGTCAATTCATGTCAATTCATCCAAAGTCAATTCATGCCAAATGATTTGCTGCAAACCAAGATTTTGAAATGGGTACTCTAAAAGTTCGCGACTGGCTTAATGCTCCAGCTATTAATAATATTACAAATCTGACCACACCTGCAGAAGTTTTTGATATCATCAGGAAATTAAATCCTAAGAAAGCACCGAGAATTGACTCTATTACAAATAATACTTTCAAATACCTCCTGAGAAATATTGTGACCAAAATTACCAGCATCTTTAACGCCTGCATTACAAACTCATATTACCCAAGTCCTTTAAAAATTGCAAAGATAATCATGATTCCCAAGCCAGAGAAAATTACAACCGGACGGTTTTCGTCCTATCAGCCTTCTACCAGGTTTAAGTAATGAAAGAATTTTACTTGCAAGAATGAAGTCTTACCTCAAATTATTGCCACCTGAGCAGTTCGGATTCAGAGCTCACCTGTCTACATGCGACCGAGGACGTGGGCACTACCCCTCTACCAATACGGTTAATCAGAATAGCGCCACGTCCACCTTTATCTAGATAGCCACTTAGAGGCCTTGCAGACGCCTCGCACGGCACGCCGAAACCAAAGAATCTGTAAGGAAAAGAATGAAAGCTTCCATAGACGCAATGTAAACCTGTTTCGCCTCTGCGCCGCTATATCGAGGAGCCACGGCTATGCAGTGAAACAGCAGCACAGGGTGGAATTTAAATAGCGCAGTCCGAGGAGATAGTAATTTTTTTTTACTTTGAAATTCCTCAAAATGTTTTATTTTCATACATTTCAGATAAATTGTGTAGCTGATCTTTTATCTTCTAATCTTTAATCGTCTAGATGTTTCGCATAGAACGTCCTAAAATTCAATTGCAAAATAAATGAATAAATAAATAAATTTTATTATTTTTATATTCCTTATTTTTCCCCTTAACCCTTATTTCTGTAAACTCACATAATTGTTATTCATTTGATATAATATCTAGCATTAATTTATAACTAACATCAGAATTAATAGAAAACAAAATTAACTACTGCCGTGATGTTAGATTTCTAACAAACCTGCAATTAATTACATAAATAACGCTATTTTTCTTTTCATATCAAGCATATTATTAAATATTAAAACAAAGAATAACACATTTGAGGTAAAAAATGATTTTTATTGACATTTCTCAAATTTCAGAATATACATATGCAAAATAATTTTAAGCATCTTCACAAATACCAAGAAATTTTTTAGACAATTATTTGGAATGACCATTATGAAAACAATGAGCAAATTTTGCAGCCAAGAGCCAAAAGCATTTCACTTAAATTAACAAATACAAAATTACACTTAAAAGGCCTTTTAAAGAATTTCACATAAATTATTAAAATAAGTGATTTCATTACTTTTTCATGAAATATTCAATACTTCTTACATTTATGAATATAAGATTAAATACTGAACTTGAAAATCAAACCTTCCAGGTGTTATTAAAACCTGGGAAGAAATTTTATAAATAATCCACTGAATCAAATAAATATTGTTGCAGCTCATCCTGATGAAGATTATTTCAAATTATGAAATTAGAAAAATTGATTTTTCTAAATAGCAATTACAAAAATGACTATTTTCCATCTTCACTATACATATAATAATTCTAAAAATGCTGTAGCTTGGATTTTACATAATTTTAATTTTGCAAAAATCTATTTAATCCCGAATTATTCGACCAATGAGTACATTTAATTCTTTAAGCTTAAAAAAGAAAAAACACATACCATACAATTCATAATAAATTTTTATAACTCCATATTTAAAATTTTACAAGCAAAATAGTCAAAAGCATTTCACTTAAATTAACAAATACAAGATTACATTTAAAATGTCTTATAAAAACTGCACAAAAATTATTAAAATAACTAATTTCATTCTTTTGGTTCATAAAATATTCAATACTTCTCACATTTATTAATATAAGATTAAATATTTAACTTGAAAATCAAACCTATAGGTATTAAGAAGTTTTGTAAATAATCCACTGAATCAAATAAATATTGTTGCAGCTCATCCTGATGAAGATTGTTTCAAATTATGAAATTAGAAATTAATTCTTTTAAATAGCAATTAAAAGAAATGCCTATTTTCCACCTTCACTATACATATAATAATTCTAAAAATGCTGTATGCTTGGATTTTACATAATTTTAATTTTGCCAAAAATCAACAGTCAATATTTCGACTAATAACCGTCAATTTTGTTGCACAGCATTCTTTGAGCATAACATGACAGGCGATCCAAACCATCAATTTTGTTGCACAGTATTCTTTGAGCATAACATGACAGGTGATCCACTATTATTGATGAGTTATTTCTTAGATGGTGCTATTGTTAAGCATATTGAAATAATAACAGTAAACACTGTAGATACCTGTTTGTTCAAATTTTGTCGGCACTGCACAGGAATGTAAATATCGTATCTTTGGTGAACAGTAATCGTGATCTTTGAAGTGTGATGAACATATTAGTGCAGTTTTATATAAATCAGTTGGTGATATATTTAACAAGTCTTGACAGGCGATCCAAACCATTAATTTTGTTCCACAGTATTCTTTGAGCATAACATGACAGGTGATCCACTATTATTGATGAGTTATTTCTTAGATGGCGCTATTGTTAAGCATATTGAAATAACAACAGTAAACACTGTAGATACCTGTTTGTTCAAATTTTGTCGGCACTGCACAGGAATGTAAATATCGCATCTTTGGTGAACAGTAATCGTGATCTTTGAAGTGTGACGAACATATTAGTGTAGTTTTATACAAATCAGTTGGTGATTTATTTAACATTTATTAACAGTTGGTGATTATTAAACTTGATTACTGCATGCGGCAGCCCATTGTTTTGATCTATAAAAATGAAAAACATTAATTTTATATTTTTAATTTCAATAAATCCATTTTCAGTGTTAGTAGAAAAATAGCAAACTAAAAACATTCCTTATACATTAGTTACACAATCTCGAGAAGGGTTATATATTTTTTAAGAACAAACATTAAATTATAATTTAAGGAAAAATTCATGTACATAATATGATTTATTACATTTGCTAAGTAAAAGATAGATTGAGTTAGTCTGTTATTCACCACACCACATCAAATATTGAGAGAAATCAAAATTATATTTTTATAATAATGAATATAAAATTTTCAAAAATAATCATAAAATACGAAAAATTGTATATAACTATCAATATAATATACTAAATTAAAAATAATCTTCAGTTTCCACTAATATTAAATAAGTTTATAAATTTTCTCAGATAAACTATTTGGTAATCTATAGCATAAATTTAAAGCTGAAGCATAATACAATTTATTAATAAAATTAATTTATGCAATCATACATGCCATTTAGCTGCAGCATTATTATAAATGGCAAATTTATTCCTGATCGCTCGTTTTGTCGTAATATTATTATTAGTTGATTTAAAACCTTAAAACTCATTTAAAAAATTTGGAAAGAAATACCAATATGCCTGCAAAAACTATAGTATTTGTTTGCCATATGATTAATTATATAAATTGAGATTCATATGCTAAAATGCAAAGTTAATATATTAAGAATGAAAATCTAACTGCTGTGTTATACAATGAGACAAAATATTTTTGGAGCTTGGGAATCAAAATTAATGTACTATACAAAATCAATTTTTTAAATCTATGATAGGTTTTCGCATTAAAAAAGCAAGCTTACCTCACAGAAAGAGAATCGGGTGAATTCCGGTGATCGTCTTTGCGAAACATCCATCTTATGATCTGCTTAAATAACTAGAGAAAAGACTGAAAAAAAACTTTCAATGAACCTCTTCGAACAACGCGGTAAAAGATTGCTAATATGGCTGACTACATGCCGGTTTCTTGCCTGCTATTTCGCACATGCGCAGAAAGGTACGGAGGGTGGATGGATTGCCCCTTTAAAATAAGCTTCAAGGACATACACAGTGTCTCTTCAGTCTGACGGAGCCACATTTGCCTCGGGAAACCTTTACTTCTCCTTAAAGATTCTTTGCCGAAACCCAGCGCCCGATGCATCCCCGAGGGCAGTCCAGCAAACCAAAGCGCCCCCAAGGAAATCACCCCCACATAAGTGCCCAGGCCTTAGTATTTATTGACTCAGAAATCCAATAATGTGTGCAATGCCCACTATTACGTTTCAAATCAGACGCTTCATAGAGACTTAAAATTGGATTCTGTAGAAGTGTATCTACATAAAGCTAACGTAAACTTCTCTAAAAAAGCGCAGGATTGCAATCACATGGCTGACCTTAATGTATTAAATTATGTTATTCTCAAGGAAGACGCTATGATATGATCACTTGCGGCCCACCTCACTCGGGACTTAAATTTTCCAACATAATTCGCCTTACTACTGTGCAGGGATCTTGTACATTGTATATATATTTTTGTATTTTCTATTGTACTCTTACCATAATTTTGTATTTGATTAATCTCATATTTCAATATCCTATGTTCCATAATTGTATATAGTTATATCATTTGTGCATTTATATGAATCATGTATTGCATTTAATATGTCTTTAAATTATTTGTCTGATGTGTTTCTGTAATTATTTAATGCAACAACACAAACATGCTGCACAGTATCCTCACAGCTCCTGATTCATGCACTTCTCGTTGCTCTTTCCTCTCAAAGGCTTTGCGACTCACGGTCGCCCCCTGTTACCAACTCTGACCTTACCAAATTGTCATGAAGATTAATGTCAAATGCCACTGGGCTTTATTTTCTTGAGCCGAACAAGTAGCGCGTACGCGCGATATTTCGGCAATAACCGTGCGGACGAGACGAGATAATGTGTGCATGTAAGGCCTGTGTATAGATACTTACGGCTTGCTTACGCAATCCTTGCTAATAATCCTTCTGTCACACATGCAGATACTAATAAAAATATACAGGGATTCAGATATATGCAGATATGAATATAAAAATATGTTATATGTAGTATTATGCATATATACGCTGATACAGATATAAGTAGATACAATGATATGCAGATGACGGTACCGCTATGCTGAGGTATATGATACATAAGAACAAAAGGTGCATGAGATATGTAGGATGACATAAATAAGAACCTACATAAGGTAGCATACGTAAGAGGGCCTACACATACACATACTAACATATAGAGTAAGTTACACATTACGAGATATACGATACAAGGTGTAGAATATACTAATGTATGCAGATGCCAGGATGTATGCTACAAGGGGCAAAATAAGTTACATGATACAGGATGTTACGAAATAATATATGCAGATGCCTAAATACATGATGCTAGGTACAGAATAAGCTATATGCTACAGAACTATGCTAAATATATGATACGAGCTACAGAAGGTACCAGCATTTGCAGTTGCTTAGATACATGATACGTAAGAACATACGGTGCCTACAGATAGACTGTGCAGAAGAATACAGATATATTCAGATGCCTAAATACATGTTACGTAGGAACACGGGGTGCATGAGATGTATAAGGTGACATTCATAAGAACATATCTAAGGAGACACACATTGGATGACGTACACATACTTATGAATATAAGATATATAAGTACAGAAAAGTTACATGTTACGAGATATATGATACACGATGCGGTGGATACAGATATATGCAGATGCCAAGATACATGATACAAGGTGCAGAGTGAGTTACATGGTACAGGATGTTACGTGATAATATATAGAAGTGCCAGGATACATGGTAGAAGGTGCGAAATAAGATGCATGATACAGGATTATGCGGAATATATGTTACAATGTGCTGAAGATAAGAACATATCTAAGGTGATGTATACATACTTATGAATATAAGATATATAAGTACAGAAAAGTTACATGTTACAGGATGTTACGAGATATATGATACAAGATGCGGTGGATACAGATATATGCAGATGCCAAGATACATGATACGAGGTTCATAGAGTCAGTTACATGGTATGGGATGTTACGTGATAATATATAGAAGTGCCAGGATACATTTTAGTAGGTGCGAAATAAGATGCATGATACAGGATTATACGAAATATATGTTACAATGTGCAGAAGATACAAATATTGGCAGATGCCAGGATGCATGATACGTAGAACATAAAGTGCAATAGATACGTAAGGGGACATACATGAGATGACATACGCATACTTAAGAACAGAAGGTTCAGAATATGTTACATATTACAGGATGATACGAGATATTTGGGTAATCTTCCGTTTCGCCGGCGCAAATCTCGCCAAACAGACTTTATTTGCGGCAACACACAGTATACACATAAAAAATTTTAACAAATGTTAGTTCTAAGAAATTTTTATTTTTGAAGGCATAAATATTTCCATATCGTTTAAAAGTTTGTAAAAAGACAATAAATAAAAACCGTAAATTTGAAAACATTTGAAAGACATTAATTTAAGAATTTGCTATGATTTCATGGTACAACATCCTGATTCGCCGTTTCATATCACGTGACCCCAAGCGACCTCATCTCACGTAAACTACGTTGCAAAAATCTAATTCTCTCAGTAATTATCTACATTAATTTCAAGTTAAATCTTAATTTGGAATACAACTTTAAATGCAAGAATTATTTGAATTCGTACGAATAGCTTACTCAGAAATTATGTAAAACCGTAGTGCTTTACTTCTTTAGTGCATTCTCATTAGAATTGATGAATTTAACCCATGACTTTGCTTTTTCTATATTTTCATCATCGGGTGAGTGGTAAGATTGCATCCTTAACTGAATAAAATTCAGCTATCTGGTAAAATTCTATGTAATTGTATGCCAGCATTGAAAGAAACAATCAATCGGATAAGAAATGGCTGCTTGTTTTGAAAATGAGGCGTAAAAGGTTACCAGCGAGGATATTCCGTTTGGTATCGGGTGTACCATTTTTGGCGACTTTATTGCTTGCGCCGGCAAAACGGAAAAGTACCGAACTTTTTTAAATAAATAAAAATAGCTCTCATTTTTTAATACCAATACCTTGGTACTTATTCAGTACCTTTCAATACCTTGGTACTTATTGGGAAATTATGTAAAACCGCAATGCTTTACTTTGATAGTGCATTCTCATTAGAATTGATGAATTTAATCCTTAACTTTGCCTTTTCTATATTTTTGCCTTTGGTTGAGCAGTGTGATTGCATCCTAATTAACTTAATTACCATGAATGGCCTAAGCCCGAAGGGCATAAAATTGAACTATCTAGTAAAAATTCCATGTAATTTTATGCCAGTATTGAAAGAAAGAATTAATCTGATAAGAAATTGGTTGCGACTTGTTTCGAAAATGAGGCGTACAAGGCTACCAGCGAAGATATTCCGTTTGGCATCGGTTGTGCCATTTTTGGCGACTATCGCTTGCGCCGGCAAAATGGAAAAGTACCGATATTTGTTACAATATACAGGTTACATTTTACAACATAGGTTACATATTGCATGATGTTACCAGATATATGATAGAAGGTGCAGAAGATACTAATATAGGCAGATACCAAGATACATGATACAAGGTGCAGAATATATTACATGCTACAGGATGATACGAGATTATATATGCAGATGCCAGGATACAAGATACTGTATCCAGAATAAGTTACATAACTCAGAGTTTTTCGAGATATATGATACTAGGTGCTGAAGGTACAAATTTATGCTAATGCCAGGATACTTGAAACAAGGCGCTTGATAAATTGAATGAATAAGTTACATGATACAGGGTGATACGAGATAATATTTGCAGATGTCAGGATACATGATATAAGGTGTTGACCATGATACAGGATGATACTAGATAACTGATATAAGTTACAGAAGATATAAATATATGCAGATACAGATAATGCTAATTCTATTGTGCAGTTCAGTTAGTTAACATAATACAGATAAGTGGCATACTACAGTTTTGTTAAATAATATATACCTGTAATAGAACTATCAGTGTTGTATGCACATTTAATATTATTCAAGGTTATTCAAAGGTATTAGATACTGATGCCAGTCACTAAATTGCTATTTGTCTATTGTGGCAGTCTGTGAGGCTGGCTAAGTTTGGCCCAGGTCCATATTTAGTTCTGCCAGTTACAAAACAACTTGTCCGACTCACTGAGTTTGCGGGCTCAGTTTTGCATTGCAAAAAAAAATGTAGCTATCCTCATGCTGGACGTGGCGAAAGCTTTCAACCGCGTCTGGCATGAGAGTCTCATTGCTAAATTGATTGTTCCCCTTCGAATGCGAACTCCTTCAGATTATCTTCTCCTTCGTTATAAACAGGAAATTTATGGTCTCAGTGAATGGTGCCTGCTCCACCGAACGTCCCATTTACAGTGGTATTCTACAAGGATCGGTCCTTGGCCCAATTTTCTACCTATTCTACGCAGCCGATTTTCCTGCAGCTGTACATAATAACAGCTAAATGCTCGCATGCTACGCTGACGACACTGCCCTGCCAGTGAAGTCTGAGAACGTTAATCATGCTGTTAAAAAGCTTCAAGATCACATCCGCTCATAGAGGACTAGTGTGAAAATTGGAAAGTGTAGATAAATGCTTCAAAATCGCAACTCCTGATCATCAGAAGCAAGGAAAAGAACATTAAACTTAAGAAGGAACTTCTTCTTTTCAACGAACCTATTCCAGTAGTGACTCACGCCAAATATCTAGGCATTGCCCTAAACAGTAAGCTGACATGGACTCACATTGTTAATGTGAGAAACAAAGCATTATATGTCATGAAATTCCTTTAACCGATGTTAGGACGTTTTTCCAAGCTCAACTTATCGAAAAAGAGACTGATTTCCCTCTCAGTTCTGAGACCTATAATGACGTATACATCCCCATCATTGGCCGCAGTGTCATAGACTGACTGAAATAAACTTCAAGTGGTGCAAAATCGTTTTCGCTGATTGATTACCAACGCTCATTTCTTTGTGCAAAACTAAGTCCTCCGTAAGGACTTAAAAATTTAGCCACTGGATATCTTCATCCGTTAAACAAAAGACAAATGCTTCAGGAAAGTTAAAGACTGTGATCATATGAATTTATTCAATCTATTTCATTTCGAAATATTGTATGAGGACAGACATCTCCGTCCTTTTTCTGCTTTCATTTTAAATAGCAATCAGAACATTCCTACTTAATTGATTTCTTAATATTTATCACAGGTTAAAGACACTCTAAAATTTTAACGTACATAAACATGTACTCTAAAACAGGTGGCATGTGTAGCCTACTGGATATCTAATATTTCAGAAAGGAATAAAAGTGTATCGTAGAAAACTTGGAAACAATTAGACGCCTTAATCCTTTTACAAAAATGATTTGAAAGTTTTACTACAAGAGGAGGTTTACTTGCACCATTCGCATTAATGAATTCTTTAATTTCTTGCAATCTTTCAATACTTATATAAAGAGTATTTATGCAGATAAGATCTTATACAGTTCAGTAATGTATTCATTGACAACGTACTGGAAGGTAATGATACTTTTGTGGAATATTTTTTAAAAAACATTGGCTCATATTCATGTTACACATGAAGAAAATTTTAAAAAGTCCCATGTAATCAGCCAGTTTAACTACCTGTGTTCTGCGATTTTACTGCTCTGCAGCTAGCAGGCTATAGCGTGAGATAGAAAGCACAATTTAATATAACTACTGCACGATAACATAATAATTACTATAATTATAGATTATAATAACAATAATTGTATGGTTTCGAACAGGTAACAACATTTCCTTCGCAAATTTAACATGTATTACTATCCGATGTTTCTCACTATCATTACACGAGAGTTACTGCGTCAAGAAATTCTGAAGATCAACTTGCAGTTATATGACATTACCCCTTTTGCAGAAAATGACAACTACCGTTCTTTGTTTAAGCATACATTATTCTTACCGTCTTCCTCCAAATATTCATTTCATCTAAAAATGGCTCTTCTCGTATTTGCCTTTTCTTCCATTTATTTATTAATTATGATTATTTTGTTACTGTTAAAACAAGAATTTTATTTTAGTTAAGGAGGTAGATTTATTTTACTCTAGGTCAAAGGTCTTATCAATGTAAAATAATGAACACAGTTTTAATATAAAAGAGTTCTCTGCAAAAGTCTTTCAGATACTAAAAATTTAATTATATGCAATAAATTCAACATTTATTATTTTAGCAATATTTTATTTTATTATTAAATATCTCGTTTAGACAAAATAAAATTTTATTTATAAAAGTAAAAAAAATGAAGCGAAAAAACTTATAAAAACTAAAAAAATCCATTTCGAGATAATTTTATTTTCCGGCTGTATTTATTGCAGGTGCTGCCATCTAATGGAATGTTCGGAAGTAATTGTATAGTTGTTACGGTGAAACATCGAAATCTGGAGAATGTCGACTTTCACCGGTGAGTGTCAACATTCACATAGTCGCTTGGTGTATGTCCGAAATATTTTCCAAATATTCTTATTTCTAACTTACACCGGTAAATGTCGACATTCACCATGTACTAATGGTGAATGTTGAACATATAAGAATATTATATTTTCTTCTCCGTAATTCAGTCGCGAAAAAACGCACTTGAGACTTAAAATAAGATCTTAAGAATATAAGAACTTAAAACACACAGTACATTCAAAATGAGAAAGGAAAATAATAGAAGTTAAAAACTTACTAAATTATGTTATTCAAATCTTATTTATTGCAACAACTTAAACTATTTTGACACATTGAACTGCACAAGAGGCCCTTGCTTTTACAGCTGCATTTATTTGTGGAACGCTTCCTTTTGCAATGACAGCGTGTACATATACTCCTCTCTTTTCGACGTACACCAGAGCATATCTGTGATTGTCGACACCGGTGAGGGTCCGAATTCGTACAAGAATGTAATGCAATATTCGATCTTTCACCGACGTATTTGGTGAATGTTGACATTCTCCGGTGAAACTCGACGTTCTTCAATTTCGGTCTTTCACGGTAACATAGTTATACCTCATTATTAGTTACGTAATTTTGCATAGTTTCCGAAAATGGCCTACGAACAGCTATCACTGCATGTATAAATCTATATATAAAGATCATTATTCCCTAAATTTCGCTTATTGGATCTATGAAATAATTATCAAAATAATCTAAAATGTACCACATGAATTGTACTATGCAATAATTCGACGTGGTAAAATCGTAAAAGAGGTAAAATACTAGTGCAGTTTTTTTTTTTTTTTCTTTTTTCATCGACCCCTTTTTTCAAAGGAATGGTTTTCGGTGCTACTTTGGTAGACGGTTGCACGGATTTTGGCGATTTTTCTTTTGGCGAGTAATACAACTTATGGTAAACCCATTGCTGGATAAGTTATTTATGGTAACCGATACTTTGTTGTCATTTTATTAAAAAAGTTATGCGTTTTATTATGCATAACTTCCGTGTTTTAAATATTTTTTATGGCTTCTAAATATTAAAAATCAATTTAATTTTACATTTTTAGTTGAAATAAAAATTTTGTTGTTTATAATATGTTATATAATTTTATGTTGTTGATGATGTAATCAATGAAGTCACCTTACTTAAAAAGTAATTGGTTTTATTAATATCTATAAATTTAATCTAATGTTTTAAACATTATTTACGGCTGTTAAATATTAAAATACAATTTAATTTTGCATTTGTTTTAAAAATGATTTTATTATGAATGATTATTTAAATAATTTTAATTCTATGCGTGATGTAATCAGCTCCCTGATTGGTTATTGAATATTTGTGCATTACCGCGCCATTTTAAAATTTTATTATTCATGTCTTCGAATTCGTCAGATTTCAAATGGAATGGATATCTCTGTTTCGAAGATGAATGTTGTTATTGGTAATTACCAAGAATTATTGGCATTGGAATAAAAAAATTGCCCTTTGAGACCTTATTTTGGCCAACCTGTCTTTCCTAATCAAAGATTTATTTATAAATTGTTAATAGCGTCAGAGGAAATTTATTTTAAATTTTTTGGAGGAAACCTCCCTAACTGCTTCTTCAATGAAGTGCGAGATATGTGGATAACAGATGAAGATGGTTAAAAGAGCCGATTCAATTATGATTTCGATTTTTTTGTGGTACTTATCAATAAACAAGAGGTTAAATTACTCAAAAAAATGTAAGTACATATTTTTCTTTTATTTTATAATTGTATACTTCAATTTTTGTTAAAAAAATTAATACACTCTTTTCAAAAATTGCTGAGATAATTATTGTCACATATGTTTTAATGTTAATTATATTCTATATAAAGTATTTTAAAGTACTTGAATTTAATAATATTCTATTTCTTTTAAATGTTGGTAGGCTGGTTTTTAATTTGATATTCAATTTCAGTAATATTTTAATCTAATTAAACGTTGGCACAATGTTTTTATAGCGGTGTTTTTATTCTCTTTTTTGCTATATGAAAGTAATAATAGCCTTACTTTAGTATTTTATACTCATAGTAAATGTATTTATTTACACTTGCCTGCCATCTCAAAAAACGACATTTTCAACAAAAAATTAATCCATTACTTTTAACGATATTTATTTATTTTTTTTTAAGTTTCGAATACTTTACTATGTGTAAAAACAGCGTTTTTCAAGATGGCTGACGATTGTAAAAATCGCGCCAACAATTGCGCCAACGTAAATCGCCAAAAATCTGTGCAACCGTCTACCAAAGTAGCAACTGGTTTTCTTCAGCATTTCTCATACATTTTTCTGTATAATATACAGCGTACAACATAATCGCAATACAAATAATTGCACATACATAACTTAAAGATAACAATACGTTTAAAACAATGAATAAAAGTTTTGAAGCAAAGTGTTTATTAGATTTAAGTTTAATTTCTTTTTGTACTATTAATATTTTTAATTACACAAATAGAAATAATTTTCAGAAACAAAATCACTAATTCGGTGAAAATGTGCTTTAGCCCACTGCTTGGCGATTTTCAGTAGCGGCGATTTTTTTAAAATCGCCAGTGGGTTTTCATCCGCAGAGAACCCGTTGGCGCTTCGGGAAAGAACCTGTTGGCGCCGTTGCATTTTTACTCGCCAAGCTCGCGGTTCATCGACGATGAGCCGAGCCGTAAATGTGATATTTTGTAAACGTGATTTTTAGTGCATATAAATTCAAGTTAGCAGACAAAACAAGCATATGGTAGTAAAAATTCACAGATAATAAGCATGTAGATGTAAAACTAACCGGTTAATCGTGATATACGAAAATAAATTTGAATTAAATTCAAGTTAGCACAGAAAAGAATATATTAAGCATAAGACAATATATAAGCATTTATAACGGAAATAAAAATTCATTTAAAAATATAAATTAGTATTAATGTATTGAAATTAACCGGTTAAACGTGAGAAACGAAAAAAATTTGACTTAAATTCCAATTAACACAGAAAACAATATATTCCTTACATCAGCAGTGGTTTGCTAATTTTGATGACCATGGTGATGCATCAAACTATTCTGTCATCTTAGATAATCAATAATATTTTTTTTATTTCAATTTAATAGCATTAACAATATATTATCTTGTTAAAGTTTTACGCCATAAAAATTGATTTATTCTCATAATTTTAGATGACAATAACCAATAATAAAAATAAAAGCATTATTTAAAATGCACATGCATATTTTTGCGGCCTACGGAAACAAATTATTTTAGAGGTTGGAAACCTCATGGTTCTTAGAGCTGTTAATAATTAAGAACACACAACGTGAACAGCCGTGTTACAATAGCATTCACCCCTCCCGCCGTATTTTCTTCCTTTCATCCCGAACCGAGAACTGGCCTCTATCTACGAAAATATTTCTATCTATTCGTTGTTAAAAATTTCAAAAAAAAAAAAAAATAATAATAATAAATAAGAGAAGAATAATGTAAATCTGCAAATGCGAACAACGACAGTGATATTTCAACAAAATGAACGCAAGAGAAATGGTTGCAAACTTCGAACAAGCGAATACGATAAATCGGCTGGGTTACCAGGTTTGAACTATTATCGCCAAAGGTGGCGATGTTTACATTTACCGGGTTTTCTGCGGAAGTGCTTCCTCGCCAGTAAACGTTGTATAAACAAAGTTGCGAAGGCGGAGCTATGTGACGTTCATAAATAGGTGGGACTAAGATTGTGACGTCACAACGTATTCTCTACAGATGTAGAAATAAGTATACTAAATTTTTTGTATTTCAAACTATTAAATACGGTAAGTGAATTGTAACAGTTATTAAAACTGTAAACAACGTCGCAGTCTCTCATACAGGGTGAATATTTTTAAGCTTTAGTATTTATACAAATAGAAACAGATTTTTTTTTAATTTTAATTTCATATTGCGGAACATTTTAACTTTATCATCTTTAGAAAATTACCTTATTGCTACGTAACGACACTATCTCTTACATACTAGTAAGCAAACAATCTTCATTATTTTCTAAAAATTTTTAAGCTTTATATTAATAAAAAAAGGGAAAATATTTATTATTGAATATCAACATCATACACAGCTTTCATTTCCATGTTTCTTAAATTCCTAAACCACGTTCTATACTTTCGTATTAGAATTCTACACATTAATAAATTTAAAAAATCTCATTTCTCACAATGAAAAAAATAAGAAAATATTAAATTTTAAAAAGAAAAAATATTTTCACTTACCCTTTTCAGGAAAATAAAAAGTCTTTTTGACTATGACGGCACGTTTCCCTTGCATTTCCAATAAAGTAATAAATTTACATGTACATTCACTCACCTCTCTCAGCATCACAGATAAATCCATAGCGATTGTTTATTTAACGAAATATATGCAGAAAACTGGCAAAAACACACAGATAAAACCACTCGATTGGTAACTACCACATAAGAACATTCAAACCGCAAATGAATTAACTGCTCAAATTACGAAGTAAAAATTCCAAAAGAAATCGTCTGCTTGGAAATTCTTTTTAACTGCAAGTATAGTTTTGAAAGCATAAATTATCGTCTGCTAATTGACAATTTGTCTTCGGACATTTGTGCTCTCTCCGAAGAAATTTATTCGTATCTAGTTATTAAAAAGCGCTGTGAAAGCCATGGCTTTTCGATATCTACGATAGGTCGTGATGGGCAACTTCGGTACATTCTTGTACCCGGTACGAGAGTAACGGGTACAGACAAGTACCCGGTACAAAATACCCGTTACTCAAGTAACCGTTATTTTGAAAAGTACCGAAAACCGATTTCAAGTACCGAGTACCCAAGTAACGATTTGGAGTACCGAAATAACGAAATACCGGAGTAACGGTTTGCTGTACCGGAGTACCCTAGTAACGGTTTACTGTACCGGAGTACCCTAGTAACGATTTGGAGTACCAAAGTACCCTAGTAACGATTTGGAGTACCGAAGTGCCCTAGTAACGATTTGGAGTACCGAAATACGCAGCTAACGATTTTGCGCACTGAAGGAACTCTGCCATGTCACCACGCGTTTGATTTTATCTGTACGGAGTAAGATTTTGAATATCAGAAAACATGTCAACTACAGAAGTGTCTGAGGAGCAGACCATTCATGGACACAAGGAGCGCATATCACCATTTCGCAAATACAAACAGATACTACTGTCCTCGTACCAAAACCGAAGTGAGCTGAACCCTCATCGATCCTCCTGTAACGAATACCGAAATACCGAGAAGAGACGCATATTTTCGTTACAAAGCAACGAATACCGAAAAGCACCCGTTTCGGTACAGAAGTAACGAATACCGAAAAGTACCCGTTTCTGTACAGAAGTAACGAATACCGAAAAGTATCCGTTTCGGTACAGAAGTAACGAATACCGAAAAGTGCCCGTTTCGGTACAGAAGTAACGAATACCGAAAAGTACCCGTTTCAGTACAGAAGTAACAAATACCGAAAAGTACCGATTTCGGTACTGAAGTAACGATTTTCAGTACCCGTTACAACTAAGTACCCGTTACAAAATACCCGGTTCGGTAGTACCGACTCATCACTAACGATAGGTAATATTGTCATTGATAGGAAATTAAAAAAAAGACAACAAATATAATGAAATTAAAAAACAAAATAAAATCTGAAATTTAAGATTTTACATTACGCCCCAAAGGTGCATTTTTTAACACTTTGCATGTTACCTTTATTAATTAAATATCATGTTCTTCGCACTTAAACCGTAAAATTCAGTTCAACAACAATATCACAAAATAATTTTAAAATAAGCATATCTTTAGATTTTCCGGTACACAGTCTCGCACGCTGGAGATAAAAAGGTTTTTATCTGTAGAGCATTGTCATTGCTTGCTTTGAAATTCCTCAGTATGTTAATCAAAAATTCGTTAACGTTTTACAAAATATGAAAACGATAATAAACCAAATTTCAAATTTGGGCTTCCAGATGCCCATATTCGCAGGAGGATGACGTTATTCTAATTCCATATTCGCAGGAGAATGCCCATATTCGCAGGAGGATGACGTAATTCTATGATGTTTCTAGTTACCGTTGTTTTATCAAAATGAGGGAAACATACATACATTTATGAAGATTTTTAATCGTTTAATTCCTTTAAATATAATACAGAGCGATAATATTTGTTGGCCACAATTTGAAACATTGGCTACATTGGCTTTTCCCATGTACACATCGATCTATTTTCACTTAAAAAAACATCCCAGAATTGCACAAACTCGGCATCGCGCGCAACCTCCGCATTGCGCACCACATTGGCTTTGCCCATGTGCACATCGATCTATTTTCAATTAAAAAAACATCCCAGAATTGCACAAACTCGGCATCGCGCACAACCTCGGCATTGCGTACCACATTGGCTTTGCCCATGTGCACATCAATCTATTTTTTTTCACTTTAAAAAAACATCCCAGAATTGCACAAACTCGGCATCGCGCACAACGTCGGCATTGCGCACTGCATTGGCTTTGCCCATGTACATATCGATCTATTTTCATTTAAAAAAACCTCAGAGAATTTTCCAATCTTCTAGGATTGATCCAAAAAGAAATACAAAATATTAAAATAAGCAACTTTAAAACGAACCGTACAAGAAAAATGTTTTCACTTACCCTTTTCAAGAAAAATGTAAAGTCTTTTTGAGGGGTTTTATATATGAATTTATATCAGGGGGAAACCCTTTTGGATCCCCCCTCATCTTTAAATAAATTTACAAACGTTTATACGCCGTTTCCGTAATATATGCAGAAAAAAGGCTAAAACCCACAGGGGGCGAAAACACTCGATTAAAAAAAGAAACCACATAAGAACATTCAAACCGCAACATAATTAACAAGTAAAAAATAAATAAATAAATAAAATAAAAATAATGAAAGCTTTTAGATTTTACATTACGCCCAGAGGGCGTTTTTTTTTTAACGTTTTATGTGTTACATTTCTTTGTCATATAATGTTCTTTACACTTAAACCATAAAATTCAGTTCAACAGCAATATCGTAAAATAATTTTAAAATGAGCATATCTTTAGAATTTCTGATACACAGTTTTGCGCTCTGCACGTAATTTTTTTTTTTTTTTTTTTTTTCCGTACTGTGTTGCAGTTGCTCGCTTTGAAATCTTTGAGTTTGCTAATAAAAATTTCGTTCAATTTTTACAAAATATCAATCAGATAATAAAAAAAATTCCAAGTTTGGGCTTCCAGATGCCCATATTAGGTTGGAAACGTATGTTATTCAAAATTTGATGGCTCTAGGTACCGTTGTTTTATCACAATGCGAGAAACATTTATGCAGATTTTTCAATATTTAATTTCTTTAAATATAACACAGGGCGATAATATTTAGTGGCAACAGAATAACAACACAGCTTCAAAACATCGGGTTAGCCATGTTGGCGCGTTTATTGCCCAGTGAAAAACAATCGCCAAGCAGTGGGCTAAACCGCATTTTAACCCACTAATTCTAATCATACAAAATTCTATCTCCGAAATTATACACCCGATTGATTTGAAATTTTGCATAGTTACTCAGTTTGCACAGCTTATTCCACGATGTAGAAGCACACTAAGAACGTATTTTACTTAAATCCTGTCCAAAATAGATTTTTGTTATACAAGAGAAGCTTCTCATTACATTTAATTTTCAAATCTAAGTTCAGAATTTTCTTTCACTGTTGCCAAAACTAGATATGAAATACAATGTTGCCAATGAATGCATTTTCCTTTAAAATTATTAAAATTGGTAAATAACTTGCATCTATCCAATGAATACAAACAATATTTAAATGATAAGGTTAATAATAACATTTATATTTAACTGTTTTCATAAGTTTCATGAAAATAAATGTTTTTATTAAGAGAAATAAATTATTGTGATGAAAAATAAAAATGTTGTTGTTATTTATAAGAATTGCCATACGTAAAAAATCAAGGACAAATAATCATAATTGATTAAAAAATTTGATACAAAGATAATAACAGTTATTTTCATGAAAATTACGATAACAGTTAAATATATATAACTTAGTTTTATGTTGGCAAATTTTTGTGGTGTAGGCCTACTGGGGGTCCCGCCACGCTAAATAATGGAGACGCATCCCAATACACAGTGCTTCATAGGTGATGTGGAAATCTGTGCATGACAGGTTCACTAACTGGCACTATATTTCGTGACTTTAAATTAAAAAAAAAATACATTAATTATCAGTTCGAAATTAGACATTTCGTCCATATAAGAAGTCCAGGTTCACATTCAAATAGATAGTGTGCCCAGCAAAGCGGGCGGGTATCAGCTAGTTACTAATATGATGGCAGCGCACATTTAAACATGCACGTTTTTTAATAATTGGCATGAAACTTCTTAATTTAATTTTTAAATCACACCGTTCAAAAATACTGAATCTGTTTCTAATTTCCCATTCTATCACGCTTTCTTCTATTATTGCATTGCATAAAAAATTTATATGAAAATAAATATTATTGTCTTAATGTCCTTTTACTTTTTTTAATATTTCTTCCTTAATACAAAATGTAGCTTTACATCAATAAACAATTAATTATTAATTTTATGAATACATATTTTTTTCTTGTAATCGATGGATCTCGATTATTATGCCGATCAATTCCCAATACATGTTAAACTATGGAATCCCATTCAACCCGTTGATCATCATTAACCTCCTTTAAAATTTCGCCGACCCCACTGACAACCCCTGATTTAGAAGAGCAAAGAGCACCTTCCAACTGCGAGTGTGCAAAATTAAGCGAACAGAAACCTTTGCGTTGATAGGAAGACAGAAAAATAATGAAAAAAGGCTCTTCAGAGCTCACGCTTGAAACACAAAACGCGTTTGTACGCGCATAAAACTTATATATCAGGGTGTTGCTCTTGAATGATATTATAACAGATAACACTTCAATCTGTTTTTAATTCATCATATTAATAATAAAAAATTGAACCGACTGGATTTAGTCACCCTATTTGTCTTAAGTAGTTTAGATTGATATTTACTCTATAAGAACTTGGAACATTTTCTCTGAATTTCCTACATTTAATTTGGGTATTTAGTAGCATTAGCCAGATTCTTATCTCTTTGATAGAATTTGACCATTCCTGTTAAATATTTATATAATAAAATGGGAAATTTAACATAAGTAAACGATTATTTCTTCCCCTCCATTTTAAATACCTAATTTCATGTCAGAAAAGATGCATTTGTAAATTGCATATTTCTTAATGGTGAATTTTTTTAAATGAACTTATTATTATTACAAACAGTTATTACAAACAAGTCGCCGTGTTTTCCAAAGTTTAAGAAGTCTTTAATGAAGTAATTTACTCTATAAGGTATTTTCCCCACTTCCCTAGCGTGCCTTCGTGGTGTAGTGGTTCAGCACGCTGGGGCGGTATTCCAGAGGTCCGTGGTTGCATATTTTTCATCTTTTCTGCTTCCAATTAACTTAATGACTCTACAACTCTATATAGCAAAAAGCTGAATATAAGGAATTTATGAACTGAAGGCATAATGTTTCCCTTCTAAGAATAACAGAAACAATTTCTAAGAACACGTTTGAGAAGAACATTTAGTCTGAAGTCTCCTTCACACATTTTGCATGAAAAAAATTGCAAATTTTAAAATTACAAGAAATTTTTTGTAAGAACCCTCATAAACCACAAATAGAATTAATTAAAAGATGCAGGTAATTCCTTACATTATTATAAATGTGTATATAAGGCATTTTTATGTTTTTTATGTTATGTTTACGTAGTTTACGTTTTACTATTTTTTATAGTTTGGATCTTTTATTACTTCTTCTTTTCATTAGCCTTTACCAAGATAAAAATATGTTAAGAGTATTTAAGGCGGGGGTTTTGTTGCTTTACGTAGGCAGCTTTTCGCTGCGACGTTCGCAGCCTTAACTTTCTATCATCCAGCTCTGCCAATTACTTCGTCTAGGATTTTTTTAAAATTGTTAATTCATCTTTCTGTTATTCTCAAGTGGTACGCAGAGGAGTTTACTCACTAGCTGCCCTTTCTGTTCAGTTCGAACTTAAAAATTTCTACAGTAGTATTAATCAATGCGTTTCTATTTAATTCCAAGAGATAAATGTTTAAACAAACATTTTCAGAATTAAGTGTAAAATCTCAATTTAATTTCACTCTAATTTTCTTTACTTAATATTCAAAATTAATATTCTTTACAAAACCCTAATATTCTTTATATTATTGTTGTTTTATCCCGATATTCTGTACAAAACAGAACCATTGTTGTTTGACTGAATTTCATGCTTTTAAACAACAGCATTTTTAGACATTCTAAAATTTTGACTAAAATCTTTATCCTGAAATTCTTTTAATAAATAAAGATACTGCAGTCGCATATCGTCTTTTAGTCTACACCTTTTCAAACCAAAATGTTCTGTATAAAAGGTACATAAAATTTGCTACTGTGTACACTTCTTGGCCTTTAAGTATAAAATTCCCTTTCTCTGTCTAAAGTTTAAGCATGACATAAATGAACTTAATGTCTAGGTAAATTTTTAAACTTTACTATATCTATTTATTTTTGTCCTTCTGCGTTATAGGATAAATTTGTAACTGTAAAACATTTGCTTAAAATCTTTGCTTGCCTTGAACAAAATCGTTCCTGTTCCTAAAGCTCGTGTGATGTGTAGTAAAGTATCTGATGCATTTTAACTGAATACTGTTTTTGTAAAATGATCAAGATTCTCAGCGGTCACTTCAATTAGTAGATGACGATATTATGCAGTTATGCTTGCATAATTAGGTATTATTTCTTTTTCATATAGCTGTAATAAGAATATCTACTTATTAAGTGAAATTACTTTGAAGAAATGATTTTTCATATTTTTACTTTTTGTGTTAACAACTTAATAGCAGGTTTATCAAACTTCTTACTAAAATGAGAATCTATATCTTGTACAAGTAAATTTGAAAATTATGCTGAATGAAATCTATTAATGTTTAATTTTATTTGTGATGATTGTCTGTTTTTCGCTTGCTACCACTTTCAGCAATGGTTTTATAGTATACTGTGGTACATTATACTGTGTCCTTAAAATTCCCTATATTGCCTTTTGTTTTTCTTAACTGATCATCATATGCAAATACTTTAATACAAAAAGTGAAAATATTTTCAAATATTTATGTTATGGCGTTTTCGAATTTAAAATATTGTTGCGTGCGTACGGGTTCGTTATGAAATGAATGCACAAGTCCGATAAAAAATGAACAAAAATTTATTATTATCACAACAAAAATGCTTAAATTTTCTCAAATTATCATGCAGTATTACAATATCTCACAGTAGTTATCTTTTAACTACTCAAATATAGATAGAACGTACTTCAAAACAGCGAAAGAAAGCTAATCCGCGAATTCGCTACAATCAACAAGAGCAGTTTTCTAAACAACAACAAACTAAGCAAGCAACTACAAACTGAGATGTTTTCCTCCTTTTATAAGATTTTAAAATCACGCGCTAGAATTTTCCAGTACTTTCTCGAAATCAAAAAGAGATATTTATTTATTTAATGCACGTGCTCTTGTATTTTCAATTTTCCGGCTTAGCTTTCTTTTAATATTCGTCACGCGCTGCACTGCGCGAGAAATAAAACCATTTAATTTATAATTGAACTGACATTAGCTTTTTAAATACCAAATTCGTAACACTGCCCCCTTCCCAAGGACTGCACGTCCCGGGCAGTACAATCCTTGGATAGTAGGAAGCTAAACTTACAACTGTGGCATAAATGCATTAATAAGCATTACATTACAATAATAAACAACATGAACAATAAATGCAATAAATAAAACAAATCAAATGCTATCAAATACAAATCAAATACGAAATGCAAATCAAATACTAAATACAAATGAAATCAAATACACATTTAAAAACATAAAGGACAATGGTCTGATACAATTTACAATTATTTACATTACGTACTATGGCCATTGTAGTGAGCTAACATGTCGTAATGAACGACTTTAGGTTTAGAGTTCGAAGACTTACGGATCATGACGTCATTCAGTCTCTCCAGGACTGTATATGGACCATCCGAAGGTGACTGTAATTTCGGACAAAGTCCTTTCCGTCGAGTCGGATTCTACAACCACACTTTGTCTCCTTCGTGGAACTGATGTTCAGTAGCTCTTGTGTCGTATCGGGGCTTCACTTTCTCCGTCGCCAAGTTCACTCGCTTTCGTGCGAAACGGGGCATCACTTCAAAACATGCCTGGACATCTTGGATGTGTTCCTCAGGCGATGAAGGCGCATCCGTACGGCGATCAAACAGGCGGTCACAAGGCAGACGAAGGTCTCGACCGAAGAGCATCTGGGCTAGAGAAGAGCTGGTAGTCTTGCGTTTCTTTTCGACCCTAGTATGATTTCGGCAGCTTCCCGAGCTGGATCTTTCGGACAAGGCGTCGACATTTACAGGCGAGGATCCCTTCTGTGGATGGATAGTCATGTCATCGGATGCTGAAAGCAGTTTGTTGTTTTTCAAGTCTAAGGAAAAATTGTATTTCCTTAAAAAGTCCAATCCGAGTATGCATGGATCTGTGATATCTGCCACATAAGCCGTGTGATGGTAGGCGGCACGTCCAAACGTGATGCTTACGTTTAACTTCCCAGTTATGTCGATCTTATCACCAGACGCAATCTGAAGGGTAACACAGGATGGCGTCCAAATAAGTTTATCTTTAAACTGTTCAGCTAGATCTTTCCTAATGATGGTAACATTAGCTCCTGTGTCAATGATATTGCAAGGAACTCCATCGATATTCCCATTAATGGACAATCCGTTACTGTTGCCACTCACTGTATAAATTTTAAGCGCTTTAAAACAAGGTTTTTCATTCTGTGGCAACCTCAATTCCTTGATATGGTCACTAATTTGTTTACTGCGTCGTTGCTGGGAAATGGTCTTATTTTCCGTACCTCGGGATGTTCTGCAGTTTCTTCGTATGTGGCCTTCAACTCCGCAGTTCCAGCACTTTAGAACTAGTTTCTTTTCACTTCTGTTCCGTCTCAAGCCACTGACTTGTCTGGTAAAATCATCTGTTTTATATTCCGTACCCCGGGTGTTCTGCAATTCCGTCTTAGGTGACCTTCACTACCACATCTCCAATGCCTTAGAGCCACTTTCTTCTCGCTCCTACTCCGTATCAAAGCGTCGACTTGTCTTGCTAAATCATCTAAACGAGCCATCAGTTGATCCACTGGCTCATGGACTCGCACAGCTCTAACTGGGTAGCGATCTCTATTAGTTGCTTGCTGGGCTGCCTCGAACTTCACGGCGTACAACAGAGCGCTTTTTATGTTCTTTACATCCGCCATTCGTAGAGCCTTCTGTATTTCGGGATCCCGGATTCCATCGACGAAATATTGCAGGGACAGGATTTCCCTTGTTTCTGTCGGGCACTCCGAAAAGGCGTGATGTGACAACCTTTCAACATCCGTGGCGAGCTCCTGAAGTGTTTCGGTGGGCTTCTGCTGACGGGATTTTAATTGGATCCTGCTGTAGTCTTTTAAACATTTCTCGCCGAAGCGCAGCTCCAAGGCGCCGGACAGAGCTTCGAAATCTAGCCTTTGAATTTCGGGAAGCGTCTGCAGGATATCCGCTGCGTCTGCTCTCAGAGAAGCGGCGAGATGACAGGCCTTAGCTCGGGAGTCCCATCCATTCGCATCCCCAACGATAGAAAACTGGGTCTTATACACTTGTCAGGATGTCTTCCCATCATATGTGGATAGCTTCAGAGATGGACGAGCAGGCATCGGTAAGAATTTAAAATCATCACTCTTGCTCCCTGTCGTCGCTACGAATTTTGTTTAAAGTTTCCATTTCTTTGGTAACTGCAGAAACTCTCTCTTCAATTTGTTGTTCGATTTGGTGTTGGACGGCACAAACTCTTCCTTTAATTCCTTCCTCCACAGCAGAAACTCTCCCTTCTATATGTTCTTTTACAGCAGAAACTTTTTCTTCTATTTCTTCTTTCACCGAAGAAACTCTTTCTTCAATTTGATCTTTTACGGAAGAAACTTTTTCTTCAATTTGTCCAACTTTATTTTCAACTGAATCAATTCTGCCTTCTATAGCTTCAAATTTATTTTCTATTATGCAGGTAATTTCTCTTTTCATTTCTTCTTGACCAGCTTGAACGGCTTTCATTTCGTCCTTAACGGATTCCTTGCCCAATTTCATTTCTTCCTTAACGGAGTTGACGGCCCCTTCCATCTTTTCTTGGAAAGCAGCAAATGCAGTCATCATTTGCCTGAATTGTTCTTCCATCGCTCTTGTAATTGGCATTCAAAATCCCACCGCTGCCACCAAACATTTTTGCGTGCGTACGGGTTCGTTATGAAATGAA
The DNA here is from genome assembly GCF_044657685.1 of Stegodyphus dumicola. Classification (NCBI taxonomy): domain Eukaryota; kingdom Metazoa; phylum Arthropoda; class Arachnida; order Araneae; family Eresidae; genus Stegodyphus; species Stegodyphus dumicola. The sequence goes on from NC_140768.1 coordinate 184,747,762, forward strand.
TGCACAAGTCCGATGAAAAATGAACAAAAATTTATTATTATCACAACAAAAATGCTTAAATTTTCTCAAATTATCATGCAGTATTACAATATCTCACAGTAGTTATCTTTTAACTACTCAAATATCCAATAGAACGTAATTCAAAACAGCTAAACGCTAATCCGCGAATTAGCTACAATGAACAAGAGCAATTTTCTAAACAACAACAAACTAAGCAAGCAACTACAAACTGAGATGTTTTCCTCCTTTTATAAGATTTTAAAATCACGCGCTAGAATTTTCTAGTACTTTCTCGAAATCAAAAAGAGATATTTATTTATTTAATGCACGCGCTCTTGTATTTTCAATTTTCCGGCTTAGCTTTCTTTTAATATTCGTCACGCGCTGCACTGCGCGAGAAATAAAACCATTTAATTTATAATTGAACTAACATTAGCTTTTTAAATACCAAATTCGTAACACTATATACTTTGTATTCCCAGTCCATACAATTATACATGGTGTTTCATATTGAATTGAACAAAAACATAGCATGGTACAAATTCTGTAATTAATTTATTAGGCCCAAACTAATTAATTCTGAAACTACAATTATACAAGTTTTATCTGGCAACAACGAAAACTCTTTCGGTTACGGAATCGCCACTAGTGGCACTGTTAATCAAAATGGCGCTATTCATGCAGGAGTAAGCGTACTGTGTGTTGGAACACGCCAAACATAAACTTTTATCGTCGTTCAAAGTCAGCTTCCCAAGAAACTTGGTAAAGAAAACCACCGCATCGTCATAACATCGGACGGTGGGTGAAGCATTTTCAGGACACAGGCTGCTTGCATAAGAAAAATCATCCCAGGACGAACAGCAGCCTGAACCAAGTTAGTTGAAAAAATTCCTTAAACGTTTTTACGAAGTCCCACGAAATCAACGCGTCGTGCGAGTTCTGAGCTTAGTGTGCCTCATGTAACGGTGTGGCGCATTTTACAAAAAACTTCTACAATTCCGGCCATACACTTTTCAGACGGTGCAGGCGTTAAAGCATTCTAACAAACCGCTGCGTAAAGCCTTTCTGTGAGAATTTGCAAGCTAAGCTACAGGTAGATGGTTTCGCGAATATACAAGCCACTTTTCACATTTCTGGTAAAGTTAACCGCTATAATTCATGATTTGAGAACACGGAAAATCCACATGGTGCAATTGACCATGTGTGTGTTTCTCCAAAGGTGAACATTTTCTGTGCCATTTCCAACTGTTGTATTTTGGGTCATTTTTTCTTCGTAAAAAAAATCGATTAACGGAGGCATCTACCAAGATATGCTTTTATAGTGGTTTTTCTGTCAAACCTCTGGAAAAAGCGTTTGCCGGCTTCATTCTGCCGCAGGGTGGTGCTGTACCACACTGGTATAAAAACGTGCGCCAGTACCTGAACGATAGTCTACTCCTACTCCATTGCTGGACTGACCGTGCTGAGTCTAACGATATCTCATTTCTTTGTTGCCCACCGAGATCCCCAAAGCTAGCCCTTCTGATTTTTTTCTATGGGATATATTTAAAGACAAAGTTTTTGTAACTCTATTTCCCCAAAACTTACAGCAGTTGAAGCAACGGATAACTGAAGTGCTCGAATGAAAGGATATTCTATTACAAGTGTTTACAAGTGTGGCAAGAACTGGAGTACCGCATAGATATTTGCCGTGTCATCGTAGGGGCACATATAGGAACATTTATAGAAGCTTATAGCTAACTTATAACTATATTTTCACCTTAAGTTTGATTTATCAAAATAAATTACAGCTTTTACATGTTTGCTTTCTTTTTGTCCCATTCAATGTGAAACACCCTGTATTTCTTAAAGGTTTATACTTATTCTAAAAAATAAAATAGCGTTTGACAAAGGTACTTTTTGTTCAATATAGAAACTCTACCGAAAATTGTCTATAACTGTACAGATTACAAATATGATGCGCATATATTATAATTTACGTTTAGTATATAAATGTTAATTGATATATTTTTAAATAATTTATCAGTATTCAAACATGTAAAAAAAGTGAAAAAAGTTTTTGTTTTATGAAATTTTAATCACCTGTTTTTATTCTACAAATTAAAATTGGTTTTGACATATCTTTCTGTATAACAAAATAAACCTTTTTAATGTAAATACTACATATTAATTGTAATTTCACTAATATAATGTTTCAGAGATTTCAATGAAGATTTTAAGATTTAATTGATGTCAGAGAGCCGGGACGACATTCTTGAAGAAATACCTTCGTAAATATATCATAAATTTAATACATATCAGCCATTGTCAAAAGAGAAACTTTCATAATAAAGGCTCTGACATAAAGGCATTGGCATCCTTGAACAGATCGTCTGGTTCATCCTTTAAAAGTTTCTAACATGAGAAAAGCAACTTTCATAAAGGTATGAACATCTTTACGTCAACTGCTATCATGCAAGTAAATTTTTCATTTGCTTTGCTAATCAGAATAGTAAAGCAAATGTATTCTAAAGTTTGTAACCTATAATCAATGTTATGAAATTCTCCTATGACAGTTGCTCTATATAAGTTAAAAACTTATCTTCGTAAGGGTATGAGTACCTTTATGTGGGGTCAGGGAACTGTTTTGAAGATTTATTTTTTTTCAAACAGTGGCCGACATTTATGTAAAGTTGCTGGCACTGTTATGAAGCTGTCCTTTCTCAGGTATTGAAACTGCCGACTTCCTAATGTTATATCAATAAACATCTAAAATATAGCTAGAGTAAAATTATTGAGGAATTATTGTTAAAAAGGTGCTATGAATGAAGATATTTTGGAATTTTGGAGTATACTACAAATTATTTTTATTTATAATATAGTAAGTTTTAGAGATGAATGCTTCTGTAATGAAATGAATTGGTATATTCTCCCAGTTGGCTGTGACATTACAGTGACGTACCAATGTTATATTTTCGTCACATTACATTTGTGACCATAATACAAAGTCACAGAGATGTCCCATTATCATGTGAATGTCGCACGGATGTCACAGCAAACATTTCATGTGACCACAAAAAATTTCTTAGTCTCCCCCCTGACCTTTCTTGACCTTCCTCACGTAATTCTTCTTTAATGGGAGGTATTGTTGCGCGCAGACCTTGCCCTCACGATTTATTGTTATGTGTTTCGATAAACCTTTCTAAATAAATTATTTTTTATGTTAATAGCTTGCAAATTTAGTTAGTTCTGGCACTTTAAACTTTGAAAACATTTCTGATTTTAATAAAGAAAATCAAATCAATACTTTAAAGAAAGCCCACCTGTGCAGCATCAGAGTCATGCCATTAGATTCTAATATACACTGTTCTACATTGAAAATGCAATAAGGAGTGGTCAGAAATTTATGCAAATTTTAGAGTAGACGCACGTCACTAAGTTATGCGAATAATATGAAATGCGCAGCTCACCGACGCACGTGAAGTAAGATATAAGGGAAGGAACGGGCAATATTCGTGTCGTTATTTCTGCCAGACGAATTATCGAAGAAAGTTGTTTTTGTCCCGGAGAATACTTGTAAAAGGAGAGAATGCCAGGCCACCGTCAACGAAGGCACTTCTAGCAGATAGACGATTTTACGAGGGGTATGGTGATCGGACTGAGAAGGGCGGGTTGGTCCTTACGTCAAATCGCAGCTGATACCCATATGGATGGGAGCACGGTGCATCGGCTATGGCGAACATGGCTGGAACAAGGAAATGTAGCAAGAAGGAAGGGTGCGGGTGCAGCCATAGTGACGTCAGCACGCGTGGATCGACGCATCCGCCGACAAGCTGTGGCGGTCCCGCAAGTCACTTGTACCGCGATTCTGCAGCATGTGCAAGATACCCTGGATGTCCCCGTCGATTTCATTCCCGTCACCAGAACCATTTCCCGTCGATTGGTTGAACGTGGTCTGCACTCACGGCGTCCGTTAAGAAGACTGCCATTGACCCCATAGCATAGACGGCAACGTTTAGAATGGTGGCAGACTGGAGCGATGTGGATGCCAGAATGGCGAAACGTCGTGTTCTCAGATGAGTCACGCTTCTTCGCCGCATACGTGTGTGGCGCGACGTGGAGACAGATCTAATCCGGCAGTAACTGTGGAACGCCCCACCGCGCGACAATGTGGCATAATGGTTTGGGGCGCTATTGCCTACGATTTTAGGTCACCCCTAGTTCGTATTCAGGGCACTATGACAGCCCAACGATACTTGGATAATGTACTGCGGCCGGTGGCAATCTCTTACCTTCAGAAACTGCCTAATGCAATTTTTCAGCAGTATAACGCCCTACCACACAGTGCTCCCATCTGCCAACATACTCTGCAAGGTATACAGATGCTTCCCTGGCCACCGTACTCTTTTGACCTGTCACCAATCGAGCATGTGTGGGATGTGATTGGACGCCGTTTGCAGACTCTGCCCCTGCCTCATTTAGAAGACGAACTGTGGCAAATGGTTGAAAGGGAATGGAGAGCCATCCCTCAGGACACCATCCGCATTCTTATTGACTCTATGCCTAGACGTGTTTCTTCGGGCATCGCTGTCCGTGGTGGTCCTACATCCTACTGAGCCGACGCTGTTCTCGCTCTGTATTCTGACTAATCATTTTGAAATAAAGATCACTTATCGCTGCTTGCTGTGTCTGTCTTTTTTTTAAATTTCTTCACCTTCTGACAAGTTCTTCTTGGTGTTGCATTTTCAATGTCGAGCAGTGTATATTAAAAATCGCTCTTAAAACGCACGAATAATGTACGTATGATCAGCCTTACGCATATGCCTAAGCTGTACGTACATTGAAAAGTAAAAATATACGCGAATGTCTATTATTTTTCTCGGAAAATTTTTATGATATTTTTCAGCTCAGGCTTTAATTTTTTATATGAAGGATCATTCGTAAATTGCACGTATTTTTGGCGTGAAATTTACGAATGCACGCTGTTTGTGAATACGTTAAAATTAGTATGGTGCCAATGTTTCGGTATTTGTATCGGCAAAACAGCATCTGTGATGGATCCAGTCAGAGAATCTGGGACTTAAGCGAAAGCAATCAGTTATAGTATTTTGTCACTATTTCTTGCACCGAGAAATGCTTGTAATAAAAATAATGCCTAAGAAACTAAAAATTAAAACCAACGAAAACACGAATCTTCAAACAATGGAGCAATCTTATACAAAATAATGTAAAATAATGTAAAACCCCGCTTATAGCCCAAAGAGAATGAAGAGAATTTCAAAATCATCTTTATCTGTAATTTGGGAATATAATAATAATAATAATAATAAATCTAAAAGCTTTCAGATTTTACATTACGCCCAAAGGGCCTTTTTTTAACATTTTGTGTGCTACTTTTATTTATTAAATATCATGTTCTTCGCACTTAAACCATAAGATTGAATTCAGCAGCAATATTGCAAAATAATTTTAAAATGAGCATATTGCTCGTTTTGAAATCGTTGTGTTTGTTATTCAAAAATTTGTTGAAGAGTTAAAAAATATGAAATCAATAATAAAACCAATTTCAAATTCAAATTAGGGCTTCCACATACCCATATTCTATAGAAGATTAAGTCATTCAAATTTTGATGGTTCTAGGTACCGTTATTTTCTCACAATGCAAGAAACATACATACATTCATGCAGATTCTTCACTATTTAATTTCTCTAAATCTAATACAGGGCGTTAATAGTTGGGGGCAACAATTTGAAAAGTAAACCGACATTTATAGTGAACCAACGCAAAATGCCAAAATGAAATTAATAGCCCTTCTGGGCTAACGCTTTTTGAGCTAAAAATCTTGAATAAACATAAACAACATTTATAAAACATTTCGAGAATTTGCTTACCGAACATTTTTGCCCATCAGTTAAGCGCTAATGCTAATTTAATAAACTAAAGCCGAAAGATTTACTTTTGATTGATTTTCTTCCAAACCATCCAAAGCCATTGTCCAACTTAACAACTTTTGACCCACCAAATGTTACCGCCATGCATTATTTTTGAAGAAATAACACACAGAATATTAAAAATTGTAAGTAACACGTAACACACTATGGAAAATTCCAGAGAAATGCTGCTTTTAAATATTTTGTGATTTTGTTGTTGAAATTTTTGTGTTACCAAATGAGAAAAAAGTAGTGTGAAGAAGTGCTTTAATCCAGCTAATGTATCAAGGCGTAATATCAAATTTTAAAACGTATTATCTTTATTCCAACAACTAATTGATAGATAAACAATAAGATGAATTTACATAACATAAATAACATAAGAGAGATCTTTGGAAATACTACAATATCATGGATGCTGTAGACAACATCAAAATCATTCCTGGAATGAAGTGACCTAGAAATGTCTAAAAGGATCATGGAAGAATATATGGCTGGAGCTAAGCAAAAATGTAACCCAAGGAAAATCCATTATTGATATCGGCGAAATTGTTAAGCTCGCCAATGAAACAAGGTTGTATAATCTAAATGCACAGGACATTAAAGAAGTCTTTCAAGTTATAACTAGTGAATGTTTTTACAACGACAATCCTAAAGAATAAATAGACTAACAAACGCACGTTACGCCAGTGTTTGCTACGTATTAATTATTAGTGTTTTTAACATACATAACTTCATGATATGTATCTAAAATTTCTGGGAGTTTATTATAAAATTTAGCTTTTCGTTGTCAAATCTCTCATGGCGTTTGTCTTGAGACTCTTCCATCTTCAAACTGGAACGTAAATAAGACCAGAGTGCAAGTTTCATTTTGATTATGGTAAAGCCCTAGAGGGTTATCTGCCTACAGGGAGGGGTGCCTTCATGAATAACTTTCTAAAAGAAACTTGCTCATATTAAAAAAAATTAAATAATGAAGAATCTGTATAAATGCATGTATGTTTCTCCCATTGTGATAAAATAACGGTACCTAGAGCCATCAAAATTTGAATAACGTAATCTTCCATAGAATATGGGCATGTGGAAGCCCTCATTTGAATTTGAAATTTTTTTTATTATAAATTTTATATTTTGTAACACTTCAACGAATTTTTGATTAACTCAACGATTTCAAAGCGAGCAATGGTAACACTATACGGGTAAAAAAATTATCTCCAGCGCGCAAGACTGTATCGGAAATTCTAAATATATGCTCATTTTAAAATTCTTTTGCGATATTGCTGTTGAACTGAATTTTATGAAAAACGTGATATTTACATGATATTATTAACATGATGCGAAGAACATAATATTTAATAAATAAAGGTATCTCACAAAATATTTTAAAAAAAACGCCCCTTTGGATGTAATTTAAAATCTGAAACCTTTCAGATTTCGTTTTAGTTTTCCTTTTTTTTTTTTTTTTTTTTTTCCTTCTTTTTCCGACTTTTTTACAGCATTACCAAAATATGATATATTCTCAAACCTCCCTTTTTTGTTATTCCCTTTGCTGTTTATCATCAAAATGTATCGCTTTTCAAATAAACGAAAGTTGCCATTAAATAGTATAGCATGTGTTATTTTCAAAGAAATAATACTATAAAAAATGTATGGCAGGACAAGTATAAGGATGTTGACCCACCAAATGTTACCGCCATGCATTATTTTTGAAGAAATAACACACAGAATATTAAAAATTGTAAGTAACACACTATGGAAAATTCTAGAGAAATGCTGCTTTTAAATATTTTGTGATTTTGTTGTTGAAATTTTTGTGGTACAAATGAGAAAAAAGTAATGTTTACATAAGTTAAAAAAATGAAAAGTTAATAAGAATAAAAGTTGAATAAGTCATCTTAACTACGAAAATTACACTTTGATAGAATGAACTCAGAAAAGACTAAAAAAATTAATGACAACACTTAACACTGTAATCGGAAATTTTAAACATATGCTGGTTAAAAAAATTTTATGATTTTCTTTTGAATTTTATGTGGCGTACGTGGTGAAGAAAATTATGTTTAAAGTTGGAAAGATTTAAAAAAAAAAAAGTGTTGTGTAGGCCATCTTGTTATGAAAACTGAACACTGATAGGATTAACTGAGAAAAAAACTGGAAACAATTAAAAGAATGAGTGGCAGCACTGAATACAGTACTGGAAATTCTAAAAATCTGCTGCTATTAAAAATTTCGTGATTTCAGATTTCACTGTTAAATTGTCTATTGCGTAAATGCGAAAAAAAAAAATGAAGTTTAAAAAAAAAAAAAAAAAAGAAAAAAAAGAAAAAAGAGGAAAAAAAAAAAAAGAAAGAAAGAAAGTTGTATCAGCAGTAGTGTGTCAAAGAGCAGACTGATAAACAGTGAATTTAGTGAGAGCATGAAAAGCCTTAACAAACCTTCTGGTGCGACAGTAAATGCTGAATCCTCTCAGACTTTTTTATTTTAATTTCATTAGGCAGATTTACTTATCAATTAATTTAATTTATTAAAATTGTAAAGGTAAAATTATGTTTTAGACTGTAAACTTAATTGGTTAGAATGGGACTGTTTTACAGCATTTCGAATTCAAATTGTGTCCCTATTTCAGCGTCGTCTTTTGAATGACATTTGTTGAAGAGCCTTCACCGTGAGGTGAATCTCAGTGCTTTATAGGATTGAAATGCAAGAACAATAGTTGTAGAGATCTTAGGAATCACTGCAAGAGAATGAATTTGCGCAACAAATGATGCTTGTTCCAAACGCAAACCGACCTGTATTTCCAAAGAATCTCCAAATTGCTTAAGAGCCTTGTGTAATTCTTATATTAGTGTGACTTAATAATTCCCAAAAGCGAGCGGTCATTGCCAGTGGGTCAGTCGAGATGAATTTCGTCTGACAGGTAGGAAAAATGGGTCAGAAATTTTGCTCGAGAGTACTGTGGCACTCACTTTCCGCGACGGCCTTGACATCGTGGCCCCCGCACTGGCCTCCCAGCGTGTTGCCCAAACATGTGAAAAATGCGACGTGTTTACCTGGTGGTTGACTTTCCCTCTTTAGAGGGCAATTCGCTTTTGTTTTTTCAGCTGTTAAGGCCTCCTGCGAGATCGAGAATATCAATACTCTCAGTTAGAGGGAAAAAAAGATAACATTGTATGTAAATAAAAATAATTAGAATAATAATAAACAATTAAGACCATTGCAAGAGTGCCTAATATTTGGAATCATAAAATTTCAAATTAAACCCTGACACTTCTAAGAGTTTATCATTAAAGTTTTCGGAAACTTTGAAAAATTTTTACAAAATTTCAAACTATAAAAAATTTAAGAGCAGGAAAAGAGTTTGCAATCTGATCTTGGCACGCAGATGCTAGTTTAACACCTGAAATTATTTAATGCTAAGCAGTTACGATAAGCCTACCAGTTTAGAAATTAATCCCCAGAAATTAAAGAACAAAAAATCTTACATTTGAAATGAGCTGTTCAATTTCCTACTTAAAATGATCTGTACAATTTCCCACTATTTGGAAAAGATAAATGGTAGGAAATGACGTGGAGACTTAGGCGCTTATTTAATATAAAGAAGACTTAATATAACATGGATTTATTTCACTCGATTGCTTGCGCACGAGGCTGATTTCAAATACGTCCCTTAATGGCAATAATTTTTATTTTGGTATTTGACAGGAGACAAAATTTGCGCATTGAAAATAACATCTAACAAGTTTCTTTCGAGAGGCGTAAAAGTACAAATGAGAATCTGAAAATGTCAGATTTAAATTGAATGTCTCGAAGCGTTTACTCAAAGTTTCAAAACTTTTTTCTAAAATTAAAGTAGAATACCTCAGTCTTTTGCTTTACTATAAAAGTTTCAAAAAATTAAAAATTTAAAAATTATAAGATTGAAAAGATACTGCAATCTGATCTTTGATAGGTAGATTTTGTTTAACAGCTGAGTCGGTTTTATGCTAGGTAGTTGGGAAAAGCCTACCGACTTATTTTTAAAGTCCTCCAGATTCAGAGGCAGAGAATATAATATTTTATATTTAAAAGAAGCTGTTGTAAATGACAAAGCCAAATAGTAGGGGACGGGAGAACCTGCTATAATATTATTAAATCGTAAATTATTGCCCCGCGAAGACTTGAGCACTGAGTTAGTAAAGAAAGGACTTAATTATTCAAAATATAACTCCGCACTTATTTCACCCGATCGCTTGCGCAACCAGGCTTCTAATGTATATTTTCCTGAAGTAGTAAAATTTTCTAATCTACCGTGAATATTGAATTTGAAATAAAAGCGAAATATGAAAACTGAAAAAGGAAATGCACTTACAATAAGCCTGAAGATTAAAAAGTAGTGAACCTTTCCTTTGGAGTGTTAAAAAAGTGAACTTTCTTATCCGTTGTAGATATTTATATTGTATAAAACTCACATTTATAAAAACTCACGTATTTGAGTAATTCAGTGATATAGCTAATACCGTGAAAGACAATTCATCAGTTGCATCGGGTGTACCAAATTCTCGCTGCAAAGGAATGAATCGACTGACGTTGCCAGGTTAGCAATTTTAATGGTATTTGTTCTTTACGCTTACATACAAAAACTGCCAAGCGAAGCTTCTTTGCAGAGCATATCGGGTGATGAAATATTTAATCTTTCAGATAAATTATTTTCATTCAGTGAGATACCATCGGAAAATTGTCCAAATATAGTATTCGCTGATGGTGAAAAGGGAATGACGGTCATAATGCTTGAGCCGTTGTTAAAAGTAAAGATAAGGTAGTAGCCAGCCATTGCTTTTTTCATAGATATGCACTAGCCTCAAGAAAAATGTCTTCTGAACTTTTGATAGTGTTGATTGATGCTGTAAAAATGATAAACTATATGAAATGGTGACTTCTTAATAACAGGCTCTTCAAATTAATGTGCAGAGTTATGAGAAACTATTATGAGTCCCTCCTACAGATGAGGTGGTTGTCTCGAGAAAAACAGAGAACACGATTAAAGGAACTGTGTGAAGAGGTAGTAGCATTTTTGATGAACCATAATACTTTACTGGCAGTGATTTTAAATGATGAAGATTGGGAGTGCAGACTAGAATATTTGCTCGGCATTTTTAACAAAATGAGTGAAATTAATTTATTAATACATAAAAAGTCACAAGTTTTGATGGAAACGCCAGAGTGTCTTCTTATAAAAGGAAACTTATATCCTGGTTGCAGTGCAATAAAAAATATATATATATCGATTGCTTCTCTCTCGCACAAAGCTTCTTGAATTAACATCAAAATTCAAGAAAAAATAGAGAAAAATAATCAGGGACATCTCGAAGCTTTGAAAGACTCATATAAACATTATTTTCCAGCAGCTCAAAACAAAGAGTATCGGCAACTGCCATTTAACGTCCTTGTGCTATTTAAAATCCATGACTTTAAATGGATTCTGAATGCGCCCAGCGGGAACAAAACCCACCCAGCTTTAACTCAGATGAATATAAGTCTTTATTAGACTTGACATCTCGGAGGGAACTAAAAATCGTGATTCAAAAACTTTGGCTATATTTGCATGATGAATCTAAACTTTTGGCTAAAAAAGCAAAATTAGTATTTCTATCTTTCTCGACTTCGTATATTTCTGGAGCCGCATTTTCCGTCCATACAATTACTGAAACAAAATGCGGAACTGTTTAGATGCAGAACTAGACTTCAGTTATCATCAGTTGAGTCTAACACATGCAAAGTGGGCCAAAAAATGCTTAAAATTCTCATCTCAACACACAATCAATTTTCTATGAAACTGCTCATATTTTACAGAAATTTAATTTTCGGGTCGTTTATTCTCCTATCAGTAAAATTCCGAGTTCTATACTGAAGGATCCCATTCCGGATATGAATTCCTCGGGTATTTACAGGATTCCTAGCCAGCATGGTTTAATTTACATTGGTCAACCTAAGAGAGCCTTAAAATTTCGCGTTAAGGAACATGAGGCATATGTTAGAAAAAAAACAAAAAACAGAAGTCCTCTGTCGCCCAGCATTGTTGGTCCGAAAATCATACTTTCAATTTTTCTTCGGCCAAAATTATTCAAAACACATCTTCCATTGGTGAATTAGATTTTCTAGAGGAGTTTCACTTTCAAAAAATTATTTCTGTTCTAGTTAGCGATCCTAATTCCAATCCATCTTTGCCTTCAGCCTTTAAAGAAATTATGTTTTAGTTCTCGTTTCATCAATAGATGGCGTCAGTAGCGTAACTCCTGTCCAGCCATTCTTATCTTATCTAATCACTATATCTTATCGCGCTCATTTGCTCTTTGGCAGCTGAGAGTGATGGCTCGGTAAAAGCATCGAAACTAGTCCTGTGAAAATTTGCAAATATAACGCCGATTTTTGTTGTTTGAAATTAATACTTGTTCGGCGTGATATTTTATCTTAATTAAAATGTAAGATATTTATTTAATCTGTCTTCTGTTGAACAGCAAATTAAATTACTTAAAAGCAATACATGCAGTTCTTAAGAAAATTATTTTTTTACTTTTTAATCTGATTGATTGTAATTAAAATGCTTTTAATTCATGATGTATCTAATTTAAATCATCAGCTCTTTTTATAAAATTAGTATACATCCTTTTTCATTTATAAATTATACACGTTTCTATATTAGTCTAAATATATATTCATTTAGAATCCAATGTTACGCTAATCCATTTCTATTCATAATCTCTACATTAAACTTTAAAACAGCCCTTTTCGCGATCGCAGATAAATTTGTATTATCATTTTTTGCAAACAAAAGCGCGAAAATTTCTCTAGCAACACAACATTAACAAAAATAACGAGCACTTGAATAAATAAGTATTATACACTGACTACCAATAAGTATTTGGACACCTATGCAAATGACGATATCTGCGGTCCTAAGGTACGTCACGGACTCCGCCGTTATACATCGTGTAGGAAACAGCATCGGCTTTAGTTGCATGCAAGATGCCTAGCAGTTCGGAGCTCTCTGATTTCTAGAAAGGTATAATTATCGAGTATCACAAATGTGGCCGATCCTTAAAGGACATATCTAGCAATCTGAAGTACCCAAAATCGACAGTGGCCTATGTGATTAAGAAGTGAAAGGTGAGATGTGATTGTCGGAATGTGCCCCGAGTCGGCAGACCAACGGTACTGGGAGATAGAGACCGACGAGTGCTGTCCAGAGAAATTCGGAAGAACTACACCCAACCGATAGCCCTCATCCGCAAGGAGTTTCAACAGGCATCCGGGAGTATTGTTTCAAAGAATACCATCCGTAAGGAAGCACATCTGCTTGGTTTTCATGGTCGTGCTACTGCCCATAAGCCTTTGATCACAAAGTCCAACCGCGCTGCTCGGTTAATGTGATGCAAAGCACATCGAAATTGGACCGTAGATCAGTAGAAATGGGTTCTTTGGAGTGACGAATCAAGGTTCACTCTTTACCGTTCTAATGGCAGGGTCTGGGTCTGGCGTCTACCTGGAGAACGTCTCCTGCCAGAATGCATTGTGCCAACAGTCAAGTTCGGCGGAGGTGGAATTATGGTCTGGGAGTGTATCTCCTGGTATGGGCTGGGACCCCTCGTCCCTATTCATGGTAAGCTCAACTCCGATGCCTACTGCACTATTTTGGATGACAATGTGCTTCCTACGTTGTGGCAGTTTTACGGGTTGGACCCTTGTTACTTTCATGACGACAATGCCAGTTGTCATGTTTCGACGTTAACCAAGGCTTGGTATGGTGCTAATGGAGTTCATCGAATGGACTGGCCTGCCCAGAGTCCAGACCTTAACCCTATCAAGAAAATCTGGGACGAGTTGCATCGCCGAATTCAGGGGTGCACTACCCGTGCAAAATCGGTGAAGGAACTTCTATGTCTTCTCCAAGCCGAGTGGAAGAAAATACCACTAGCTATCATACAAAGACTCGTGGAAAGTATGCCCCGGAGGGTCCACGCTGTAATTACCTCTCATGGAGGCTCTACCAGCTATTGATTTTGAATAAAGTTAGTTTTTCTTTTCTATCACAGGTGTCCAAATACTTATTGGTAGTCAGTGTAATGCACGCTATATAATCAATCAAACTCCGATGATATAATTCAAAGCCGTTTCTTGAGATACAAATTTTCATTAAAGGGGACGGTGATTAGATGCATACATTTAACATTCTAATAACAAATAATTAAATTCATATGGATGAACATAAACAAAATTTTTTCAGTAGGTGGCACTTTTTAAATTTAGAAAATAAGATTTAAGTGACATCGACGTCGCTTATTGGTAACGAAAAGAGGGATAATTGTGTAACTTTAGAAAGCATCTAAAAACGCTTTTCTAGAATTCTGGTGTCTATCAAAACTAATTGGTAATAATTTAAGACTCAAAGTTTTGATATAGATTTTAAAAGCACAGTAATCTTCGTGAATTCTAAGTAGTATTAAAGTTACTGAAGTACGAAAAGACGGCTACTTTGTGTAACCTTTAGAAAATGGCCTTTTATAAACATACAGTGGTTTGAAGTTACTTAAATATTAAAAGAGGGTTAGTATGAGTAACTTTAGAAAACGACCTTTTCTTGAATTACTGGCATCTACCAAAACTAATGTATATATATATATATATATATATATATATAAATTAACAAATATTCTGTATTCATATAAAGCAAATATATATTAAAATTTAAAATTTAATTAAGAAATTTTAATTGCAAAGAAATAAAAATAAAAATATTACTGCGAACTAATTTACGATAACATTTAAATTCTAAGAGCATATGTAAATTGATTGCACTTATCTAAAACCATAAAGAATATATTATTCCAAAAAACTAAATTTATATTTCTAAAAATTGCATACGTGAATAGTTGTTGAGCAGGCAAGGGACAGACTTATCAAGGGGAAGTTGCCGCCATACCTAACTCTTCAATTACTCAATTCGTGTTTCGTCATCCATGGCAAAGGTAAAACTAAAATTCAAAACCAAAAGTAAAATCAAATGTTGTGAATTACAAAAAAGTAATTTAAATAGTGGAATTTTGAGAAAAAAAAAGTAAATGACTAGAGTTAAATTAATTAAAAGTCAATTAAGAGTAGAAAACCAAAGTAATTTAGGAACTCTTGCTTACAAGAAACTTCCCCTACACGAATTATGCATGTAAACCTAAAATAAACTATATACAGCAATTAAAATAAAAATAAAAAGGCAAGTAAATAGCAAGTTTTAATTTAACTTACCTAGTTACATATTTGAATTTCTGAGCTGTACTAGTATTTGCTAAATAAGTTGAGTTGAGTAGTTTGTACTGCTAACTGTAAAAATAGATGTCTCTAATACAATGTAACGTTGAGTGTAAAGCTGCTACCTGTGAGAGTTATTGTAAAAACCATGTTGTAAATCCAAAAAAAGTAATAAAAAGTAAAATGCTTGTTAGTGTGCAAAAATGTTGCCAACTATGAGTCATTGTAAAAAGTATTAAAAGCAAAATAATGTTAAAAAATGCACTGCTACTGTTTGTGAAAATAGATGTTGCGAACTACTTGCAACTTTCTACAATTCTTTTCTGGGTGCTGGAAAAGGTCGACGTCCACTTTTTTCCAAAAAAAGTAGCTAAAAATCAGAGATATTTACTAAAAACTCGAAAAAACGATCATTTTCACCCTCATTTATCCGAGTGGCAACAGGCTCGCAAGCTGGAGATTCAAATCTGCTTTATTTCGAAAGTTGTAGCCACTCCTCGCTATCAAATCCTAGAGTTTGTTAATAAAAAAATTCGAAGTTTTACGATGAAATAAAAATAGCATTGCCAAACATTAAATACATTATGCCCGATTCCAAAAACTCGTCGGAAGCCATTTCGACTATTTCCATCTTCGTAGGCTTTTAATCAGCCGAAATATTAATTGAAAGCTCTGAAAGCACTGATTTTCGCACTCATTTTTCCGAGTGGCAACAGTTTCACGCGTTGGAGATAAAAATGCTTCATTTCGAAAAGTGTCGCTACTGCTCGCTTTCAAATCGTAGAGTTTGTTAATCAAATATTTGTAAGTTAGCCGCTCAGACGGTATAATGGTTAAGGAAGCCTGACGGCGATACCGAAGGGCATAGGTTCGATTTCCCGAGAAGGCATGGTTGTAACTGTCCGTCCCTTCATAGGAGGCGATGGTCGCCCACATTTTAGTTGCCCCCATAATAAAGAGACCACTACATCTGGCCCTGTATAGATTAATGGACTGGGTGACTGTTCACAATCTGCTATTTGGAAAAAAAAAAAAAAAAAATTGTAAGTTTTACAAACTCTATACATCTAAAGAAGAATGTCTGTTTGTTTGTTCGCGTTATTGATTTCTGATCAATTATGATAAATTTTTCGCCACATTGAATCGACTAAAGTTGAGTGTGTGAAATACATTGGATGGAACTTGAGCTTTTATGACCATTTCATTAGAAAGACTGCGTGCCATTGTTGCTGATATAAGAGAGAGAATTAGGTTATCTTTCTAACGAAATTTTTTATGTGGGTTCCACATCGCATCAGACTAAAAAATGTATGACTATGAATCGTATCTTTTGCATCGTTATTAAAGAAGGATTACAGCGGTATCGTTTTCTCTGTCTGTTAGATGCATTACTCTCAATCCAACTTAACTGGCATTCCGCTAGTAGGCAATAATTTAAGGCTCAGAGTTTGATATAGATTTTGAAAGCACAGTAATGTTCGTGAATTCTAACATAAAGTAGTATTAAAGTTACTTACATATGAAAAGAGAACTACTTTGTATAATTAAGACACAATAACACGCCGAATAAATACTAATTCAGAAGTCAAACAACAAAAATCAGCGTTAATTTACAAGATTTTCACAGGACAAAACCGCATTTTGCGGTTTTGCAGCTGAAGATGATGGTTCGGTAAAACCATCGAAACTAGTCCTGTGAAAATCTTGTAAATTAACGCTGATTTTTGTTGTTTGACTTCTGAATTAGTACTTTGTATAACTTTAAAAAACGATCTTTACTAAACATAAAGTGAAATTAAAATTACTTAAATATGAAAAGATGGCTACTTTGTGTAGCTTTAGAAAACCACCTTTTGTAGAATTCTTGGCGTCTACAAAAGCTAATAGGTAATAAGTTAAAGCTCAAAGTTTTAATATAGATTTTGAAACCACGGTAGGTTTCGTCAATTCTAACATAAAGTAGTATTAAAGTTACTTAAATGGGAAAAGAGGGCTAGTTTGTGTAACTTTAAAAAACGACTTTTTCTAGAATTCTTCGCAACTAAAATACTAATATGTAGTAATTTAAGGCTCAAAGTTTTGATACGGATTGTGAAAGCACAATAATTTACGCGAATTCTATAAACTATGATTAAAATTACTAAAATATGAAAAAAAATCTAAGTGTTCAAAGAAAAATAAAAAATTAAATGAAAAAATTTGAAATTTGCGGATAAATTTTCAGCAGAAAAAATAATTTGTATTAGCAAAATTACAGTAAATCTCCTAAAATTCGCGAAAATAGTCCCGGAAATTGTAGTTATGATAAAGTTTTACTGT
Organism: Stegodyphus dumicola; assembly: GCF_044657685.1. Classification (NCBI taxonomy): domain Eukaryota; kingdom Metazoa; phylum Arthropoda; class Arachnida; order Araneae; family Eresidae; genus Stegodyphus; species Stegodyphus dumicola. The sequence continues at coordinate 184,765,270 of NC_140768.1, forward strand.
TCTTCGATATTTTAAAATGTCAAATCTACTAGAACCGTAAAGCCAGTCAGAACACCTCACTGTCCCGTCTGCTTTTTACTTCCTTGTATGAAGTAAAGTTTTACGGAGAAAAATTTCAGGTATCATATTTCAACGAACATATCCATTTTGACGTTGACGCTTTCGAATTTTTTTGACGCTATTGAATGCATTTTAACGATGTTTTTGCGAAACAGAATAAAGGACTTTTTTTCTCCAACAGAATTATAAAACTGATTTAAAATGGATTCAGAAGAGATTTTTTCGTGGCGTCTGTACGTACGTGCGTTTGTATGTATGGATCTCGCATAACTCAAAAACGAGTAGCCCCAGAACGTTGAAATGTTTTATATAGGTCAGCTATAACATGTAATTCTGCACCTCCTTTTTTGGTGGCAATTGATCTTACCAAAAGTAAATAAATACTATATATATACCCAATCTCTTACTGATCTCCATGAACTCAATTTTTTTATTCTTATATGTTGGTAAATTGTACATTTTTTACTTTAAAAATGATTGAATTATGTTGTTCTTATCTTCCGATTAAGGTTTTTATGCCTTTAGTTAACCTGCATGCAATATTTGTAGAATTATCAACAATTTAAAAGTTGTTTAAGTGCGGCTAAGCCTAATTTTTTTACCATAGCAACCATATTTGTTTACATTTGAAACTTAGCAGAGTAATGGATTTGTTGCCAATCTAAAGAAACTAAGCTTCGCAACAACAACTGTTTCTTTTTTATTTATCTAATTTCTTTTATACGTCGTTTTAGATTTATTACAGCATTTGAATAGAACACGTGGCAACGATTAGATAATTCTTTAGATGATATAATTTTTGCGCATTGAGTTAAAAATGAATGAGATGTAACGCTGTTAAGTGGCGCCAGAGTGTCGCTATGGCAGATAAATATCGTGAATTTTAAAGAGTGCATTTATTCTATTGTGGTTTATGCACTATCGACGAAGTAGATTTAATTCAATTCAATAAGTGTAAATGAAATGGAAGAAAAAATACGTATAATTTAATATTCCGTGCAATGAAGTCATGGGATATACACATCGGATTTTTAACTAATCGGAATCGAAAACCAAAATGAAGATCTAAAATAAAAACTATTTATTAATACGTCAACCAGACGATTACGCGAATTTAAAAGTATGAGAGAAATTTCCTGCAGTTAATTCGGAACATAGTTCATGTTATTATGAAATGCAAATTCACATGTCTTACTTCGCTCGGTCCTAAGTATTCGAGAAGCAAAAGCTGCTTGTCAATGCTTAAGCCAATAAAGTAAACTCATCCAGTTGTGAAATGAAGCAGATTTAACGGTCAGCCTACTTTGGTCTCTCTCTAATATCAAGAAATCTGCGCTTATTAATACTTGCATTCTGGTAAAATCTGATGAAAATAGAAGTGAAACTACAGCTAAAATAAGAAGATGACTGAAACCTTACAAAGCTACTATCCAGCTTATGCAAAAATGGCATTTTAATTTTATATTCATTTTACATTATATTTTAATAAACAATAACAATTAAAAATGTGAACTCAAGTGCAACAGCTATGGTGTAAAAAGTTGAATTTCATAGAATTATGAAGGATTATGCAGACGGTTAGAAGCTTTTAAAATTTGAATGTTTAGAAAATTATTAAAAATGAAGTTACGCGCGCGCTTTAAAAACAGAATCAAATAAGCAAGAAGAAATTTTAACAATTAGAATTATTAAATGGTTTAACCACATTTTTTGACATGATTTGGTAAAAGCCCGCAATTAAAATAAGCCTTTTCCATATTTTTACCATCTCAGTATAGCAAAGGCTAGGATTTATCTGAAAAACTGAAACTTAACCCTTTGCGACACAGTGTGTCCGATCTGGACACACCTAAAAATTTCCTTTTGTACGCACAGAAAAATGGAATGAAAAAAGTTTATAGGTTACTATAGGTTACTCTGAACCTTTTTTATTTATAGTAGATGGCAGCTCAACACAAACCAGTCCATATATTTTAGCCATGTTTAGTTTTTTTAAGACCCTCAATTTTCAAAGAAATCTTCCAAATTTTTTTTAGGATATAAAAGGAATTGTTTGAAAAGAAATTTCTATGTTATTTTTTTGGCTGTATGCTAATGTTATTATGCCTTATTCCATATTAGTTTTAAATTTTTACCTTGAAATATTGCCTAAAATCAAACGGCGAACTCTAGGTGTGCCCGGACCAGGCTCACAGATAATCTAGGACAACTCAGAGTCTGTATTCTTTGTTTCTCCGCACTCATCGGTCAGTTCATTGACAACAATGCTCGTTTCAGCACTCTTTTCGAAGCTCTATTCAATCAGTGTGCCACTTTGGGCACACCCACAGAATTAAAACGATAAGCGCTATCTTCACAAAATTTTACTCCTCTAGGTCTGATTACACTGCCTACCTTTTTTTTTTTTTTTAAATCAAAACTCCGACTTTAAAAGGTAGCGTGCCGGAAAGGGTTAATAGCTTTCGAAATTTTATTAAGTATCATTCTACCAGAATCATAACGTGGAAGAGATTTAGCAATCTGCTTTTCCTTTTTCCATGAATAGAAGACATCTTTCTACCGCAGTTTTACGATCCCTTAGGTTTACTTCATAGTAAAACGGACTCTGAGAATATACAAGGTATGACACACACACAAAAAAAAACCGAGACTGGTGCAATAAATCATTGTACTTACAGAATCAGTTCTCCGTTACATTATCACCTGCAAAGTAGTCCCCTTCAGCATTCGCACACTTCTGAATTCGGTGCTGGCATTGCTGGTAACAGTTCTGGAACGAGTTTTGGGGAAGGCCCTTCAGGAGATTCTCCGTTTTTGCCTGAACCTCTTCAACTGAGGTAAAATGGCTTCCCTTTAAGCAAGATTTAACGTTAGGAAATTAAAAAAAAAAGTCGTATGGAGCCAAATCAGGTGAATAAGGAGGATGCCCCATCACTGTAATGTTTTTGCTGGTCAGAAACCTCTTGACAGGTAGGGCCGTGTGAGCGGGTGCATTGTCCTGGTGCAACAGCCATACATCCCTCCTGTGGCATTTTTTCCCTAATTTTTTCATGAAGTCCTTTTAGTACTTTTGTGCAGTAGTGCTGATTAACAGTCTGACCACTGGGAACCCACTCAATCATTACAGTTCCATTAATGTCAAAGAAAATTAACATGCCTTGAATTTTGATTTTTACATGCATGCCTTTTTGGGTCATGGGGATCCTGGAGACTTTCACTGCATTTCTCTTCGGTTTTTACATTAGACATTTTTTCAGGCAGAATGCAGTTTCACGTGTTCACTCAATGACGCAGTACTCCCAAATGGTGTGATCGGTTAAGTCGAAACTGGCCGTATGGATAGAGTAAGTGTTTGGGATGACGTCACCAAAGCAGTTGTTGCCATCTCCACTCTTAATTCAAGCTACACACTTAGTCTCTTTTTTTCGGTGTCACACCTCGTAAATAATAATAATAATAATTCATGCGCTGATAGTTAACTACAATACATTTTATCTACAGGGGTTAAAAACCCTGCGTTATCTTAGGTAAAGAACAAAAGAGGACAATTCAGCAGGGCAGTGCAGGGATGTTTTGCATGGCAAGAGAAGTTAAGAAAAGGAAAGATGACGTAATTGCTCTCGACGCAATATTTATACTAAACAAGTGCATATGTACAGCTAAGCTGCCGTTAGTTAATTTTAGGTTTTAGTTCTCTTTGCAAGCAGGGTTATGTAAGCGCCATATGATTTTGGAAAGATCTCGAATCTGGGAGAACTCCAAATTTATAATAGTCAATTTTGAGGTTGCCAATTATTTTTTAGCATAGCCATTATATTTTATTATATATATATATATACAGAAAGAAAAGACGAACAAAAGAGACTTATGTGGTCAAGAATTTTGCGTTTGAGCTGCAAAATTTAAAAGTAATTACAAAGAAGAGGAAAGTTCAAAAGCGATTGCTTAAAAGTATATTTGATACCGTAGTTCCTGAGTAAAACTGTTACACCATGTAAAAACAACACTGCAATACTAAAGAGGTAAAAGTTATCGCGTAAAAACTTAAAGTAAAAATTACAAAACGAGATAACTTCAAAATCAAAAAGGGATGAGAGAAAACTAATAAATTTAAAATTTAAATTTAAATTTTTAAATGATGTGTAAAGAACGCTCATGAACTCTACTAGAAAGACCTATGATGCTCTTGACTAGAGAGAACGTCGTTAGCAAACTCTTCACACTACGAGTACTATAATTCATTTTAACACCTTATTTAAAGAACTGTGAATGGCAATGACTTAACTGAGAATTACGCATGCGTAAAGAGATGAGACTTCTGTGAGACGCCTGTCAGTGAGAGAAGAGTTTTAGGAAGCTCCGCCAGCGAGCTGAGGTGTGGAGACTAAATTTGTCCAGTGATGACGAGTGCTATCTTCGTTAACGTCTCTGATCGTGTCACCAACTCGGATATGTACTCAAGTTTTTTTAAATGTATTAATTAAATGTTGTATCTGTGTTATGTTGTGTAATTAAAGTGATTCATCACCAATACCAGTGTTGATTCCGTTCCCACTGAAGCATCCACGACGTCACAGACAAAAGAAAAAAAAAATTGGAGGTTCCACCGAGATTTGTGTGACAAGAGACCAGGTATGTGTTCTCCACAATATTCATTTCCAGGCCTGAAGTGTATAATGTAGTTATTTGTTACTTATTCGGGAAATCAATTCCCGAAGCAGAAGTAGCACATCAGTGCATACGAGTTTAAGCAATGTGTTTGGTTTATAGTATATCTAACAAGATATTTTCCTTTTGTGGTATATTCGGGAAAACATTTTCCCATTAACACGTAGCACATCAGTGCATTTTATAGCACGTCAGTGCATAAGAGTTTTTAAAACAATCAAAGTGTTGCATTTATATATCTAACGAGATATTTTTCTTTTGTATGATAATGGGAAAAATCCATTCCCGTAAATAAACAGCACATCAGTGTATTTATGTTTAACATTTCGTTATAAATTGGTGTGATAGAATCTGAACTGTTTATTTTGTGTATATGTGAAAGCACATCAGTGCAATATTGCAATTTTCATTTCTAAGTCATTAGAAGAAAATTTATGTTAAATTCTTATGAAAGAAATAAGTTGTTGAAGATATTAAAAACTTGTTACTTTGGTTTTCTCATGAAAGCACACCAGTGCTGTATTTTAATATGATGTGTATTTTCGGATAAGTAGTTTGAGCAGTAAAGAAATGTTCTAATAGTGTTCTGATTTAAACCTGCGCCTATCGAATTTACGTAGTAATTGCGTTGGCCATGTGTATTGCCAACGGAAGTAGCTGTCATGAAAACGATAGTTAATTAAAGGTGTTTATATTTATTGGCGCCACTCTGGTTTTTTTTTTTTTTTTTCTCTGGCTGTACTAAATGAAAAGAATTTGTTATTATTTTTTTTATACGAAGTATTCAGTAAGGTTGTTTATTCGTTTTATGTTTGAATGGAAATAAATCCACAGTGATTAATGCTTTTATTAACCTTTTATTTATTTATTTATTTATTTATTTTTTGCCTAATTTTGTAAGCAAGAAGAAAATGTTTTTTATATCTCTGATATATTTTTATGTGTATTATTTGTGAATAACTATTTGAGTTCTTATTTGTTTTGAGCAATTACTTTTCTAAAAATGGCATTTTTGGTGAAAGCTAAGAAAATGGATCTATTCCTTGTCGCTTCAGAACTTGGGGAAATAGCTTTAGAAGATATGAAAGTGATAGATTTAAAACAATTAATAACGAATAGTAAAAATTATGAGGAAGAATTTGTTAAGAATTTGTTAGAAAGTATTATGACTGATAGGATAGAAAAGGAAAACTTAGAGAAGCAAACAAGAGCGAATGAATTACATTTAGAACAGGAAGCTAGGGAGAGGGAATTTCAGATACTACAACAAAATAAAGAAATTGAAAAGCAACAGTTAGAACTAGAGTGCCTTAAAGCAAAACAGAACACTGAATCTGCTAAACATGGAGGTGAAACGGTATTTAATCAGAATTTTCAGAAACTTATGCCCAAGTTTAATTTAAAGACTGATGATATCAGTTTATTCTTAGAACTTTTTGAGAGGCAAGCTAAAGTTTTAAAATTGCCTACGGATCAATGGGTGTCATATCTCATTGGTGTCCTTCCGGTTGAGGTAAATAATATAATTGCTAGGGAACCTGAAGAACAGGCTAGAGATTACCAACATATTAAAGAATTACTACTTAAAAGATTTAAATTAAGTGCGGAGAAGTTTCGGCAACTTCTTGTTAAGACTCAGAAAAATCCGGATTCTACGTGGTACGATTTTTATCACGAAATTAAGACATTTTTAGATGGGTGGCTTAAGGGATTAAAAATCGAAACATTTGAGCAACTCAAGGATTTAATGTTGGTAGATCAGATTAAAAGGCGCACGCCTAATGAGTTTAAGGAACATTTTATAGATGAATGGGCTACGATCACTTCACCAAAACTGTTGGTGGGTAAAATAGAGGAATTTGAAGATGCGAAAAAGACGATGGTTGAGAAAACGAAATTGGGTGAAATGAAAACGAAAATATCAGGTAGACAAATGGGTGTTTTTCAGTCCACTGGTAACGTTTTCAAAAATAGAAAAAACCCTCAAGGTACACAATTTAAAAAAGATGATGATGCACGCAATGTTGGGAAAAAGTCAGACTCGAATTTTGATAGGAGAAAAAGACTCCAGTGCTATGAATGTGGATCTTTTGACCATTTACGTCCTCAGTGCCCTAATTTTAAAACTAAAAAGGCAGATTTGTATCGGATAAGCGGAAGATCAGAGAAGAATCTGTTAGATCCCTATACATTAAATGGAAGAGTAAAGGGTTTTGAAGTACCTATTCTAAGAGATACAGGAGCAACGGTAGATATTATTTGTCAGAAATATGTAGACAGAGATAGAATGAAGGGGGAACATGTGTGGGTTCGACATTTGTTGGATGATCATATGACTTGTTTACCTGTTGCTGAAGTAGATATTGAATGCGATTTGGGTACAGTAACCACCAAAGCAGCTGTTATAGGAGACCACTTAGACCAAGTGCGATATATATTAGGCAACCAAACAGCGGCTCTTCTCAGAGGAACTGAGAAAAATTATTCGTCGTATGCCGGTAATGTTAATGCGGTCGTTACTCGATCTCAAGCACGACAATTAAAGGAAGCGGAAAATTTATGTGAGACAAATCAAAATTCTGTGCAGAATGAGTTAGAATTGGAAGAGGAGGACGATGCTCATGAGAGGTCAGAAAACGGAGAGATATTACCTCCTGTCAACCTTTGTGTCCCCACAAGTCCTGCGATTCAAATAGACTCAAGTACTTTTATTGATGAACAACAAAAAAGTAAAGAACTTGCGCCTTTATTAGAACTAGTAAAATGCGGAAGTAAAACAAGTTATGGGATTAAAAATGGGGTTTTAGTAAAAAAGAAGGTAAATAAGTTAGGAGGAGAAGAACATTTAATTGTTGTTCCAGAAAACCTCAGAGAGCAAATTAAAGCAATTTGTCATGAAGGAACTTCAGGTCACTTAGGAGTTCTGAAAACAAAAGACCGGTTACTAAGACATTTTTTCTGGCCAAATTGTTATAAAGACATTGAGGAATTTGTTAAAACATGCGACTCCTGTCAACATGTAGGAAAAGCAAGTGACAAAAAGAAGGCACCGTTGGTAATAGTACCTGTGATATCGGAAGTCTTTAGTAAGGTTAATGTAAATGCTTGCGGGCCTATGCCTACATCTACTGAAGGTAATAAATATCTTATTACAGTTATGTGCTTAGCATCTAAATATCCTGACGCCGTCCCGGTACCGGATATAACGTCGAAATCTGTTGTAAGTGCACTCTTGCAGGTATTTAGTCGGATGGGTTTTCCAAGGGAGGTTCAAACTGATCAAGGAAAATCTTTCATGAGTCGCTTAACCGTTGAATTTTTGAATAGGTTTGGTATAAAAATTTCCAGAAGTTCGGTTTACCACCCCCAGAGCAATCCTGTAGAACGGTTCCATAGGTCAATAAAAAGGGTCTTAAAGGTATTATGTATTGAAGCTGCCCCAAATTGGGAAGTACAATTACCTGCCGCTCTCTTTGCCCTGCGGACAGTAACGCATGATAGTACAGGATTTAGTCCAGCTGAGTTAGTGTACGGGACCAACCTCAGAACACCTGTCGCATTATTGTATGAGAAATGGTTAGATCCTCAGGAAAAAGAAGATACCGTAATAGAATATGTTTTCGAATTAATCAATAGGTTAAAGAAAAGTAGAGAATTAGCTACAGAGAAAATGGAAGAGGTGAGAGACAAAAGGAAGAAATGGTATGACAAAAATGCCGTGAAAAGGGAATTCCAGCAAGGAGATTCTGTATTAGTATTAGCAGTGAACCAACCCCATAAACTCGCTCCTCAATGGAAAGGGCCGGGAAAGAGAAAAGATTATCAGAAACAAACTATGTGGTTAGTTTTGAAGGGAATCAGGAAGGGAATAAAGTGTGTCACATCAATATGTTAAAACCTTATCATAAGATACCTGAACTTTTGAATATGGTGCTCCTTGACAACGAGGAGATAGTTGAACCCTCGGAATTAGAGGAGGATTTTTCCTTATATGTTAACTGACCCCAATGTGTTTGATTTTAATGAAATAATAGCAAAAGATAATCTTAAAGAAAGACTTAGTGATGAACAAATCCTGCAGTTGGGAAAGTTGTTGGTAAAATTTTCTGCTATATTTTCGAATATTCCAGGGAAAACAAATTTAGACGAACATGATATCGAACTAATCAGTGACAAACGCGTACAGCATAAGCCTTATAGAATGACAAATCGACAGAACGAAATTCTTAAAGTCGAGATTGAAAAAATGTTAAAATACAAGATTATTGAACCAGGACCCTCTGAGTATACTTCACCCATGATCCTTGTTGAAGCACCAGGTAGGGATCCTAGGCCGTGTATTGATTACAGAAAGTTAAACGAAATAACGCGTACTGAGTTCTATCCGATCCCCAATATAGAGCAACGTGTTGAAACTGTTGCAGCAGCCAAATTTATCACCTTGATAGACTTAACTAAAGGTTATTGGCAAATTCCGCTGATCCCTAGGGCTCAGAAAATTGCTGCATTTGCTACAAATTTTGGCGTATATAGGCCTTTGCGAATGCCATTTGGGCTTAAAAATGCTCCTTATTATTTTAGTAAAATGATGAGCGAAATATTGTGCGGATGTGAGAAATATGCGACCACTTATTTAGATGATATTGCTATTTTTTCTGAAACGTGGGAGGAACATTTACAACATTTACATGAAATTTTAGAAAGAATAAGAAAAGCCAATTTAACTATTAAACCCTCTAAGTGCAAATTTGCACAAGAAGAAGTGCAGTATCTCGGTCACATAGTAGGTCGAGGAAAACGTTCTCCAGCAAAACTAAAAGTCGAAGCGGTTCAAAATTTTCCTGTTCCCACAACTAAAACTGAAATTAGAGCTTTCTTAGGGTTAGCTGGATACTACAGACAATATATACCCATGTTTTCTGCTATAGCCGCACCTTTGACAGATTTGTTAAAAGGGAATAACAAAAGGGGTAAAATTGTTTGGAATGATGAATGTAATGACTCATTCAAATCCTTAAAAGAAAAGTTATCTAGTAGGCCTGTGCTACATGCACCCGATTTTTCTAAACCATTTATACTACAGACAGACGCATCAGATCAAGGATATGGTGTTGTTTTAGCCCAAAAGGATGATAAAGGAAAAGAACATCCCATATTGTATCTCAGTAAAAAAATTACTGACAGTGAGCGGAAGTATTCCACCACTGAAAAAGAGTGTGCCGCAATTCTGTATGGAATAAAAAAATTGAAAGGGTATATAGATGGGCAGACTAAATTTTCAATTCAAACGGACCATAATCCCCTAGTATGGCTAAAAAATAATGCAGGTAGAAATGGTCGATTATTACGCTGGGCCTTAGCCTTACAATCTTATAATTTTACGATACATCATAAAAAGGGAAGTGACAACTTAAATGTAGACTGCTTAAGTAGAAACTCTGTACATGCCAGTTAAATAGACTAGTTATCATTTCTTTTAAATTGTTTTGTTATTTGATTATGTATATTGTATATATTTTTTTAAATTCATACTATATAGTAAATTGTTAGCTTTATTCTTAAAGACAAAAATTTTTGTTTTGGTTTTTCATATATTGTATGTGTATTTTTAAATGTGTTCTTTTTATGATGGCCTGGTTATGAGAGTGGAGAACCTTTGTAACAGCGTGGTTTAGAATTAACTGGTAAAATGTTGAACAATCTCTATTGAAACCAGAAACTGCGAACTGTGAAGGTTTACTTCTCCTGTGTCCGGAGAAAACAAAAACTGGAGGCGGAAGGTGTTTGTTTGTAGCGAACGCCTGCCTGAACTTGTATTTTATCCTGTAGTAACTTAAAAAAAAAGTTTTGTTTCCTCTGTGTCCGAGGAAAACAAAATCTGGAGGCGGAAGGAGTTAGTCTGTAAAGAACGCTCCTGAACTCTACTAGAAAGACCTATGATGCTCTTGACTAGAGAGAACGTCGTTAGCAAACTCTTCACACTACGAGTACTATAATTCATTTTAACACCTTATTTAAAGAACTGTGAATGGCAACGACTTAACTGAGAATTACGCATGCGTAAAGAGATGAGACTTCTGTGAGACGCCTGTCAGTGAGAGAAGAGTTTTAGGAAGCTCCGCCAGCGAGCTGAGGTGTGGAGACTAAATTTGTCCAGTGATGACGAGTGCTATCTTCGTTAACGTCTCTGATCGTGTCACCAACTCGGATATGTACTCAAGTTTTTTTAAATGTATTAATTAAATGTTGTATCTGTGTTATGTTGTGTAATTAAAGTGATTCATCACCAATACCAGTGTTGATTCCGTTCCCACTGAAGCATCCACGACGTCACAGATGCAAGCAAATAAATAAAAAACGTTACAAATACACAGAAAATATGTAGAAAGAATTGCAATAAATAGTAAATTAGCCCAACTCGAGGTTTAATCCGGACTTATCAAGGGAAAAGCGTCTTAAATCTCGAATCCAGCTAACACCTTTAGCGCGTTTCGTCAAACAAAACAATTAAGACTGAAAGCGGATTCATTAATAGAATAATTAAACTAAATTATCTAAAAATAGTAAGTCTCAATGGTTTTGTTTCTTTTCCCGACGCGCCTGCAATTTAAAATTGTAAGAGGAAAACTTAGTATTTAAGCAAGAAAAAAATATACAAGAAAGCCTAGTTAGGCAAATGTACAAATTAAAATAAATAGCTAAAAAAACTATTAGTAAAAAATTACACAATTTTAAGGGAGATGCCATTGAGCATGAAGAATAGAAACTTTGTTAAAGAGAAGAATTAAAAGAAAGGCAAGAAAAATAATACGTCTCAAAATGGGTCCTGCTAAGACCAAAGGCATAAATAACTATTAGAAGAATAAGACAAATATACCTGCGCCCATAGCATGAGCCTGACCAAAGTGAAGTGAGCAAAAGTGCTGAACAAGGTTGCCGTAATTAGAAGAATTCCAAAGGAGTGCTACCAGAATACCAGAAAAGAAAAGTGACAAAATTCTCCAATTAAGTAAGACGACGCTGAAGGGGGGGGGGACAAACGAAAAGAAGCGGCAGCCAGTGGTACGTAACGTCCAGTGGGGAAAATCCTTGAATTTATAAATAAATGGAATTTGGCTAATTCACATGATCTAATGTAAAAATGTAACATATTTTCCTAATACGGCCTCAATTTTTTTTTCGTTCTTAAATTGGCACAGAACTTCAGTTAAATTATTAAATTTATTTTTTAATATCACTGTTTTCTGGCCATGCCTATTCTTTTATTAAATTTAAGGGCTATTTTCGTTTCAAACTGGCTTGTTAGCCCTCTAGGGCGAATAATTACGACTTTTTACAAAAAATTTGCTAATTTTTTCCAATTTCAACTGATTTTGGCCAGATAAGCATTTACTTAGATTTTCCCCATTTTGTTTTTCGCCTTCGCAATTTTTTCATGACTCAGTTTTGAACAAGACCCCATTTTGTAAGAATTGCATCCGTCTTCAACCTTCGAACCTCCCCCCATTTATAGATTTTCGGGAAAAGAAACAAAACCATTGAGACTTACTATTTTTAGATAATTTAGTTTAATTATTACATTTATGAATCCTCTTTCAGTCTCTATTGTTCTCGTTTGACGAAACGCACTAAAGGTATTAGCTGGATTCGAGATTTAAGACGCTTTTTCCTTGAAAAGTCCGGATTAAACCTCGAGTTGGGATGATTTACCTTTATTGCAATTTATTGTGCATATTTTCTGTGCATTTGTAATGTTTTCTAATTATTTGCTTGCATCATTTAAAAATTTAAATTTTGATTCTAAATTTATTAGTTTTCTCTCATCCCTTTCTGATTTTGAAGTTATCTCGTTTTGTGTAAGTTTTTACGCGATAACTTTTACCTCTTTAGTATTGCATTGTTGTTTATGAATGGTGTAACTGTTTTACCCAGGAACTACACCATCAAATATACTTTTAAGCAATTGCTTTTGAACTTTCCTTTTCTTTGTAATTATATATATATTATATGGATTATATGACATTATTATTAGTAAAAATAAACAAAAAAGTATTTATTAATTTAAGATATATTAATAAATTATCATTTAATAATAAATTAAATAATTGATTCATATTTTAATAATAATTAATTATTTAATTTTAATTAGAATGGATTATATGACATTTGTGATGTAGCCTTTCCTCAATAAACACTAATGCCGGCTAGCTTTAAAAGGATTTATTAACAGAGCACACAGGAACGGTTACAAACAAAATATACATAAAAATGAAACTTATACCAAATATAACATCAAACATTTAAATAACATAACATAGTAAACTATCATCATGGTGGCTGGAGGTCGACTGACGTTTTCTCATATCTCCACGAGATCGCGTTTAAATAAAATAGTTCGGTTACAGTTCATGAGCTCATGGCGTTGAATAAAATAATTCAATTACACTTAAATAGTTCTGTTACACATTGTTATTACTAAAAATAAACAAAAAGTATTTATTAATTTAAGATAAATTAATAATTATTAATAAATTATCATTTAATAATAAATTAAATAATTGATTATTATTTTAATAATAATCAATTATTTAATTTTTTATTAGAAAATTAATAATAAATAGATATTTTAATGAGATTTTTAATTATTAGGAAAGATGTCTGCTATTTTTCAGTTGTTGAACTAGCGGCTATAATTTTAAAGATAAATTAATTATCTTATGTCACATCAAATGATAACACTTAATAAGTTCGCTGTTTTCTGAATCATATGGAAAGAGGTATAGGTTTTATGTCTCGTGCAACAATAAAATTTCTCTGTCGCGAGCTTAATAAAGACACGGTAGCATAATTTAACATAAAATAATAACAGCAAAATGTGGAAGTACTCCTCTAAAGATGTTTTTAGTATCAAAGTCAAATTAAATTATCTCGAGAAGAATCCACTTGGAAAATTTAAGCCTTATTCAAGCTAAGAAACGTTTTAGATAAGCGTCACAAAGTTGAGAGTTAAAAACACCTAATTAATGATTTATGTTGGTATTATAATCAAATTAGTATCACTCAGAATGGAGGGAAAAGTGGTTACAGTTGTCTGAGACTCATACTGCGACTCTCTATATGTACAACTTCGGAAACAAATGAACAATAAACAAGCCTTTCCACTTTTCCAAAGAAGAAAAAAAAGTATCTTGAAACTTTTCAAGGTTTTTTTGCAGTGGGTTGCTAGATCTTAAAACTAGCTTAAACCTTCATCAATGTGTTGACAACGTTTATAAAATTTAACAGCTCTTTAAACAAAGAAGGTCCGCAAATATGTGCCTGGCCTTCAAACGCTTTGATACCATATCAGGGCCCTCTGGCGTGCTTATTCTGGTGCTGCTATTGTGTAGGTTAAGTCTACCAGGGCTTTGAGTTGGCGAGATTCACAATGTGATTGCAGCGATACGAGATAACCGGTAAAGCGTTGCGTCATATTAAAGTACAAAGCTTTGGAATGTTATGCAACAGTTTCTGATTTAGAAGAAATAAAAACAATCCTGTTTAAATACAGACGGTTATGTTTCTTAAACTTGGCAGTTTATAGGAAGCTACGTAAAAAGACTTTTTGACATTAGAAATTTCTTTAGAAGAGTTTACCAAAAACTTTTGATACGTTACATTACTCGACCTTGCATTTATCCTTCCTGTGACCTTGTAGGCATTGATATTTCCCGAAACATAAGTAATTCAGCTTATCTTCCATACGATCCAGATTATTGCCATTCTGAAAAACATAATATCTTAAATTTATTTCTTAAACTTGTTCAATCTAACCGTTTAACTGAGCAATCCAAAAGCAGTAAAGGCACTTATAGGGTGTTCTATCCCGCCTTTCCGCATGCCTTCGCGTAATTGGAAGCATACTCGCCGCGTATTCCGGAGATCCAGGGTTCGAGACGTGCCAAGGGCACTGCACGTTTTTCTCATCTCCTGCTTCAAAAAAAACATAATGGCTTCCCATTATTTTCGGTAATTTAAATATTTAATTTATTTTTAATAAAATAATAATTAATACAGTTTTAAGTGCATTTGATTTATAATATTCCCGGCAGATAATTTTTATGAATAATCGCAGCATTACGGTAATGAATAAAAGATGTTCCTGACGCCATGTGTTACGCATTTCAGTACAGAATCGTTAGAGATACAAACATACAGTTTTACAAACATTTATACCATTAGCTTAATTAATGCGAGATATTTCTATCGGCATTATTTAATAACTCAGAATAATTGTTTTCTTATTCTCAAATGTAGTAAATGTAGGTTCATTATTCATGAGAACATTCCTATGAACATATAAATATGTCGCGTCAATATAAATATGCTGACATTTCCTGGCCCAAACTAGTAAAATTATCGTCAAAATAACAGCAGTATAAGTAAATTTTGGTAAATTGTTTTTTATAAAAGAAAAAAAAAAAAAAAAAAAACACTCCCCGCCCCAAGTAAAAAAAGAGGTTAATGAAAGACAAGCAATCAAGAATCTCCGATTTAGTCTTTGCCACACCAGTTACTGTGCTGCAGAAATGTTCTGTTCTGCTTTATGACTTTTTTTATCAAGTATGGCAACAGGTCATGAAATGAATGATTCTTTTTAACGCTGCGTTCTTTACACATTGAGTCAATTACCCATTGTGTTCCAGCACAGATATTCAGAAAACAAGAAAAAATAAGATTAAATATGTCGTAAATTAAGCTACGACTAAAAAAAATTAAACTACGACTTTCTAAAGCGACCCCAAAATGGTTGTTATTTCTTAAAAAGCTTACAGTTTAATTCAATTTAAGGTTTACGATGGTTGTTACTTTTTTAAAAAATTACAGTTTAATTCAATTTAAGGTTTACGATGGTATTTTTAAGGAACATTTCCTTACTATTTTAATTGGGATAGGTAGAAAGATTCGCTTTGCAAATCACAAATATTTTTTACCTTGAAGAAAAGGAATTCTCCACCTGTGTCTTTTGTATTACCTAGAGTTCTATCGTTAAAAATAACAATTGTAATTTAGAATAATATTAAGGAAATTCTCAAGATTTACAAAAATATTTTGAGACCTGATCTTCGAAAATATATTTTGCCGCTGCAAATTCTTGAGAAATAATTCTTACCGAATTCGGAAACTAATTACATATATATGAACTTACTTATTAGTTTGCTATGTACGATTATCTCCTAGGAAAGGGAATGTAAAACTATTGCAAACTGATATTAAGAAATTGTAATATTTAAGGACTTTCCCCTCCATTCTGAGTGACACTAATTTGATTATAATACCAACATAAATCATTAATTAGGTGCTTTAAACTTTGTGAGGCTTATCTAAAATGTTTCTTAGTTTGAATAAGGCTTAAATTTTCCAAGTGGACTCTTCTTAAGATAATTTAATTTGACTTTTAATATTAAAAACATCTTTAGAGGAGTACTTCCACATTTTGTTGTTATTATTTTATATTAAATTATGCTACCGTGTCTTTATTAAGCTCACGACAGAGAAATTTTATTGTTGCACGAGACATAAAACCTATACCTCTTTCCATATGATGCAGAAAACAGCGAACTTATAAAGTGTTATCATTCGATGTGACAAACTACTAAAAACTTCTTATCAAATTAAAAGAAGTATAAAATTTATAATGGTATGCATTAGAATCGTATATTTTAAAAAATGTAGAACAGTATATATATATGTGTGTGTGTGTGTGTGTGTGTGTGTGTGTGTGTGTGTGTGTGTAATAAAATTCTATCTTTAATTTGTAACAGCCCCGCAAGTTTCCTTTTTAGTCCAAAGGGACAATTTTCCCTGAAGGGCTATTGATTTCGTTTTAGCATTTTGTGTTGGTTCACTATAAATGTCGGTTCACTTTTCAAATTGTTGCCACAAAATATTATCGCTCCGTGTTATATATAAATAAATTAAATAATGAAGAATATCCAGAAATGTATGTATGTTTCGCGCACTGGGATAAAACAACGGTACCTAGAGCCATCAAAATTTGAATAGCGTAATCTTCTGGCGAATATGGTCATCTGGAAGCCCAAATTTGGAATTTGAAATTTGTTTTATTATCGAGTTCATATTTTGTAAAACATTTAGGAGTTTTTATTAAGAAACTCAACTATTTCAAAGCGAGCAGTGGCAACACTGTACGGAAAAAGAAGCATTTTTATCTCCATCGCGCGAGACTGTGCATCGGAAACTCTAAAGATATGCTCATTTTAGAATTATTTTGGTATATTGCTGTTGTATTGAATTTTATGTTTTAAGTGCAAAGAATATGATATTTAATAAATAAAGGTAACACGCAAAACGTTCAAAAAACGCCCTCCCTTTTGGACGTAATGTAAAGTCTAAAAGCTTTCAGATTTTTTTATTATTATTATTAATTTGGCTATTTTCTTTTTTCATTTTAAAAATTATGAACTGCACATTATAAATTTTTCGGAAGAAGGCAGTTCAAAATTAATTCTTAGCATATGATTCTTTTATAAACATAAATAATGCATGAAATTAGATAATAGCAAAGCTAAGGGCAGATCTTTTGTCCAATTAATAATCAAACAGCACAATATTTGTAAAGAAATATTAGGACCCTCTACTGAAAATTAAAGGAGCTTTTGTTCTTATCTAACATCAGCCGCACAATCCTCAACCTATCTCTGTTCTACTAACATGCAACTGTTTTATTAACTGCTTCCTATTATCGGCAGTTGTGTAGTGAAGACATGATATAAATATATACAACATGTAAACATATCGAATATATACCCTTATAATTTGTGAATATCATGCGCACCTCTTGAACTAATTTACCAGTATTTAGCTTCCATGATATTACTGTAATAACTAAAAGTATCAAGCGATCATTATAGCTTTGCTATTTTTATGCACCATCATCATTTTCCACCACATATATGTATGCAAGATAAAAAAAAATATGTAAAAATAACATAACTAAAAAAAAATCTAAAAGGTTTCAGATTTTAAATTACGTCCAAAGGGGCGTTTTTTTTTTTTTTTTTTTTTTTTTAAATGTTTTAATGTTTTGTGTGTTACCTTTATTAAATATCATGGTCTTTGCACTTAAACCGTAAAATTCAGTTCAATAGCAATGTCACAAAATAATTTTAAAATGAGCATATCTTTAGAATTTCCGATACACAGTCTCACGTGCTGGAGATAAAAATGTTTTTTTCTGTACAACGTTGTCATTTTTCGCTTTGAAATTCTTCAGTTTGTTAATCAAAAATTCGTTAAAGTTTTAAAAAATATGAAATCGATCATAAAACAAATTCCAAATTTCAAATTTGAACTTCCATTGCCCATATTCGTAGGAGGATTACGTCATTCAAAATTCAATGGCTCTATGTACCGTTGTTTTATCACAATGCGAAAAATATACACACATTTATGCAGATTTTTCATTATTTAATTTCTTCAAATATAATGCAGGACTCTAACATTTGGTGGCAACAGTTTGAAAAGTGAAATGGACATTTATAGTGATTCAACGCAAAATCGCAAAACGAAAACAATAGTCCTTCAGGGACAAAGCCCATTTGAACTAATAAAATATAATTTAAACTAGCAATAGCCCTCTTAATCTTAGTTTTAGTTTGATGTTTCCCCTCTCTATTCTAAAAATAGCAATCTTTTTCTGCACGGCGTCACTTTAAGATTATTCCATGTCATATGTTCCAATAATAATTTTACAGCAGTATTAATTAACCAATCAAATGCATTGACAATTGAAACTAACTCATTTTGATTAGGATTTCATCACGAACTCATGTCACTTGCTTCCTATATTTCACCTAAAAAGTTTGATGCTTGCTGCTGTCTTCTTACTGCAAAGCTATCCAAACGCAAACGTTTTAAAATAGGCGTCAACTAGAGTGCCAAGCCGTTTGTGGCCGCAACATGTTTACCAAGGTAAAGATGAATATTGTTGCGTGCGTACGGGTTCGTTATGAAATGAATGCACAAGTCCGATGAAAAAGGAATAAAAATTTATTATTATCACAACAAAAATGCTTAAATTTTCTCAAATTATCATGCAGTATTACAATATCTCACAGTAGTTATCTTTTAACTTCTCAAATGTCCAATAGAACTTAATTCAAAACAGCTAAAGAACGCTAATCCGCGAATTCGCTATAATCGACAAGAGCAGTTTTCTAAATAACAACAAACTAAGCAACTACTACAAACTGAGATGTTTTCCTCCTTTTATAAGATTTTAAAATCACGTGCTAGAATTTTCCAGTACTTTCTCGAAATCAAAAAGAGATATTTATTTATTTAATGCACGCGCTCTTGTATTTTCAATTTTCCGGCTTAGCTTTCTTTTAATATTCGTCACGCGCTACACTGCGCGAGAAATAAAACCATTTAATTTATAATTGAACTAACATTAGCTTTTTAAATACCAAATTCGTAACACTGCCTCCTTCCCAAGGACTGCACGTCCCGGGCAGTACAATCCCTGGACAGGAAGCTAAACTTACAACTGTAGCATAAATGCATTAATAAGCATTACATTACAATAATAAACAACATGAACAATAAATGCAATACATAAAGCAAATCAAATGCTATCAAATACTAAATACAAAACAAATACTAAATACAAATCAAATACTAAATGCAAATCAAATACTAAATACAAATCAAATCAAATACACATTTATAAACAAAAAGGACCATGGTCTGATACTATTTACAATTATTTACATTACGTACTATGGCCATAGTAATGAGCTAACCTGTCGTAATGAACGACTTTAGGTTTAGAGTTCGAAGACTTACGAATCCGAACCACGACGTCATTCAGCCTTTTTAGGACTGTATACGGGCCATCCCAAGGTGACTGTAATTTCGGACAAAGTCCTTTCCGTCGAGTCGGATTCCACAACCACACCTTGTCTCCTTCGTGGAACTGATGTTCAGTAGCTCTTGTGTCGTAGCGGGTCTTCATCTTCTCCGTCGCCAAGTTGACTCGCTCTCGTGCAAAGTTGTGCATCACTTCAAACCGGGCCTGGAGATCTTGAATATATTCCTCAGACGATGAAGGAGCATCTGGAGGGCGGCCAAACAATAGATCACAAGGCAGACGAAGGTCACGACCGAATAGCATCTGTGATGGAGAATAGCCGGTAGTCTCGTGGACAGCACTGCGGTAAGCCAGTAAAAACAGCGATAATTTCTTGTCCCAGTCCTGCTGGTTTCTGGAAACCACTAATGAGAGGTTATTAAGGATGGTTCGATTGAACCTCTCTACCATGCCGTCCGACTGGGGATGTAATGGCGTCGTTTGGGTCTTGTCAATGCCGAGTAGTTTGCATAGTTCTTTGATTACTACCGAGGTAAAATTCCTTCCCTGATCGGAATGTAACTGAAGAGGCACTCCGAACCTGGAAATCCAGTGCTGTATCATTACCTCAGCTACTGTGACAGCCTCTTGATCAGGAATAGGATAAGCTTCAGGCCACTTGGTGAAGTAATCAACGACAACGAGTATGTATTTGTTGCCATCAGCAGTTCGTGGCAGAGGTCCCAGGATGTCAAAGGCAATTCGTTCAAAAGGCGCCCCTACGTTGTAACGTTGCAGCTTGCCTCGGCTGCGTCTCTTAGGTCCTTTCCGACCTGCACAGGCATCGCAAGATCGGCACCACTTTTGCACGTCATCCTTTGCGTTATTCCAGTAAAAGCGCTCACGAACTCTCTGTAAGGTCTTCATTATTCCAAAGTGACCTCCCGTAGGGCTGTTATGTAGTTCTTTAAGGACATCAGGAATGCGGGATCTTGGAAGTATCAGCTGCCATCGGAACGTCTTCCCATCATCCGATTCGAATTTCCGGTATAAGACGCCGTTTCGAATGTGAAGTGTGCCCAATATTGTTTGGTTGTAGGACAATATTGTTTGGACAATACCAGAGTGCCCAATATTGTTTGGTTGTAGGACTACAGATAGAAATGTCCTGGCAGGTAGGTTTTCTGTTTGACGACTCCATTAGATCAATTATGGGTTTAATGTCGCGGTCTTCCAGCTGGTCTTTCCTGACTTCATCATCACTCCACGGTTCTCGATCAGCCGATGTTAATGTTGTAATTTGTCTTGCGACCGGAGTCAGCAGCTCGTATTTCGCTTCCACCCTGGAACAATATCGACAGTTTTCTTGGCAAGGTCTTCTAGACAGGGCGTCGGCGTTTTCGTGTGATGATCCCTTACGATGACGGATAGTGATGTCATATTCTTGGAGTCTCTGTATCCACCTGGCTATTTGACCCTCAGGATTCTTGAAATTTAAAAGCCAGGTCAATGATGCTTGATCGGTGCGGAGCAGGAATTTTCTGCCGTATAGATAGTGATGGAACTGTTCTACAGCTTTGACTATGGCGAGCAACTCTTTCCTGGTGACACAATAATTCCTCTCCGGTTTAGACAGGCACTTGCTCCAGTACGCCACTACACGTTCTTGGCCGTCTATTTCTTGGGACAAAACAGCACCAACACTTTCATTACTCGCGTCGGTGTCGAGAATAAATGGTCGGTCAAGCTGAGGATACGTCAGGATTGGAGCAGATGTTAAAGCCTCCTTTAAGTTGTTAAATGCATCCTCACATTCTTTTGTCCACAAGAACTTTTGGTTGCTCTCTGTCAGCTTGTGTAGGGGTCTTGCGATGGAAGAAAAGTCCTTCACGAATTTCCTATAGTAGGTGCAAAGCCCTAGGAAGCTTCTCAGCTGATGGACATTTTCGGGACGTTTCCAGGATTTAAAGGCTGATACCTTTTCAGGATCCGTGCGTACACCTTCTGCAGAGATGACATGTCCCAGGTAAGTCACTTCCTTTCGGAACAATTTGCATTTAGCGGGACTCAGCTTCAGATTGGCTTCTTTCAGTTTCTGAAGCACCTTCCTAAGATTTTCTAAATGTTCTTCAAATCTCTTTCCGACGATGATGATGTCGTCCAGGTATATCAGGCAGGCTTCGTAGGAAAGGCCTTTCAAAACAGTCTCCATAAGACGTTCGAATGTTGCCGGTGCATTACACAGTCCAAACGGCATCACCTTGAATTGCCAAAGCCCTTGTCCCGTAGTAAATGCCGTCTTTTCTCGGTCTTCAGGCTGTATTTCTACCTGCCAATACCCACTCTTTAAATCAAGTGTTGAGAACCCCTTGCTGCCAGAAAGAGTGTCTAGAATGTCGTCAATTCTAGGAAGAGGGTAACTGTCTTTCTTCGTAACCTCATTCAACCGGCGATAGTCGACGCAAAATCTTGTTGAGCCGTCTTTCTTTCTGACTAGTACGATGGGAGATGCCCATGGACTTACTGAAGGCTCGATGACATCGCTTTCTTCCATATCTTTTAACAGGGTTCGCACCTCTTCCTGTTTAGCAAACGGTAGACGTCTTGGATGTTGCTTGATCGGGGGATGATCGCCGGTATCTATTCTATGTTGTGTCAAACTAGTTCGACCCACGTCAGAAGACGAGCGGGAGAAAACAACTTGAAGATCTTTAATGACGCGATCGGCAGCATTCCTCTCTTTATCGTTTAATTGCGCATTCTGCAATAACTCCGATGTAATTCTCTCTGAGGACACGGATTCTTGGATGTTACTCTTTCTTTCAACAGTGGTTACTGGAGTACATGCTGCAACCACTTCACCTTTCTTAATAATTCTCCCCTTCTCAGTTACATTGGCGACTCTCACCGGGATAACCGTTCTGGATAGGTCGACGAGTGTTGAGGCTACTAGTACTCCTTTTGGGCTATTACAGTTATTGGGATATTCTATGATGCCGTAGCGGAAATTTCTATTTTCGGCTATGGATTCAGGAAGTAAAATTTCTGTTCTTGCCGGTATTGTGATATTGTCTTGTGCTATGATTTTATGGACAGATTTAACTTCATCATTGACTCCAAATAACGCTATGTCCTCAGATGTAGAATGCAATTCGTTATTTTTAAAGTCCAAGGAAAAATTGTATTTCCTTAGAAAGTCCAATCCGAGTATGCAAGAATCAGTCATCTCTGCTACATATGCCGTGTGATGGTAAGCGGCACTTCCAAACGTGATGTTAGCATTTACTTTTCCATCGATGTTGATCTTCTCACCGGACACAGTCTGTAGGGTAACGCAGGGCGGCGTCCAGATAAGTTTGCTTCCCAGTTGTTGAGCCAAATCTTTTCGGATGATGGTAACGTTGGCTCCTGTATCTATCGTCATATTTTCGGGAACTCCATTAATATGTCCTATTATGAAAAGTCCATTACTGCCGCCTCTCACTGCAGAAATCTGAAGCGCTTTAAACTGGGGCTTTTCATGATCTGGCAACCTCCGCCCCGCGAGATGGCCACTAATTAGTTTCCCTGCTGTTTGTTAGGAGCGGTCTTAGCATCCGTGCCCTGGGGTGTTCTGCAGTTTCGTCGGATGTGTCCTTCAGCACCGCAGTTCCAGCACTTTACAGTCGGTTTCTTGTCACCAATATTCTGTCTCAAGGCGTTCAGTTGTCTAGTTAAATCGTCTAGACGAGCAGTGACTTGATCCCCTGACTCCATGGACTTGAGCAGCTCTGACTGGATGGCGGTCTCGACGGGTGGCTTGCTGGGCTGCCTCAAATTTCATGGCATACACTAAAGCGCTTTTCAGATCTTTAACATCCGCCATTCGCAGTGCTTTCTGTATTTCAGGGTCCCGGATGCCATCGATGAAATATTGCAGGGACAGGATTTCCCTTGTTTCTGTCGGGCACTCCGAAAAGGCGTGATGTGACAGCCTTTCAACATCCGTGGCGAGCTCCTGAAGCGTTTCGGTGAGCTTCTGTTGACGAGATTTTAATTGGAGCCTGCTGTAGTCTTTTAAACATTTCTCGCCGAAGCGCAGCTCCAAAGCGCCGGATAGAGCTTCGAAATCTAGCCTTTGATTTTCGGGAAGCGTCTGCAGGATATCCGCTGCGTCTGCTCTCAGAGAAGCGGCGAGATGACAGGCCTTAGCTTGGGAATCCCATCCATTCGCATCCGCAACGATAGAAAATTGTGTCCTATACACCTGCCAGGAGGTCTTCCCATCATATGTAGATAGTTTCAGAACGGAACGAGCAGGCATCGATAAAAATTTAAAACCTTCAGAATTGTTTCCTACCGTCGCTATGCACTTCTTTAGGCTGTCAACTTCTTTGGCGACGGCAGCAGAAACCCTATCATCAATTTGTTGTTCGACAGCAGAAACTCTCTCTTCTATATGTTCTTTTACAGAAGAAATTCTTTCTTCTACTTGTTCTTTTACCGAAGAAACTCTTTCTTCTATTTGTCCAACTTTTGTTTCAACCGCGTCTATTCTGCCTTCCATAGCCTCAAATTTATTTTCTATTACGCAGGTAATTTCTCTTTTCATTTCGTCCTGACCTGCTTTCATCTCATTTTTAAGAGATTTCATCTCTTCCTTAACGCATTCCTGGCCCAATTTCATTTCTTCCTTAACGGATATTTGACCAGCATCCATTTTCTCTTTAATTTCTTCTTTAAAAGATGTTTGGCCAGCAATCTTTTCTTGTACAGCTTTTATATCTTCCTTAACGGAGTTGACGGCTCCTTCCATCTTTTCTTGGAAAGCAGCAAATGCAGTCATCATTTGCCTGAATTGTTCTGCCATCGCTCTTGTTATTGGCATTCAAACCCCACTCATGACACCAAAAATTGTTGCGTGCGTACGGGTTCGTTATGAAATGAATGCACAAGTCCGATGAAAAAGGAATAAAAATTTATTATTATCACAACAAAAATGCTTAAATTTTCTCAAATTATCATGCAGTATTACAATATCTCACAGTAGTTATCTTTTAACTACTCAAATGGCCAATAGAACTTAATTCAAAACAGCTAAAGAACGCTAATCCGCGAATTCGCTATAATCGACAAGAGCAGTTTTCTAAATAACAACAAACTAAGCAACTACTACAAACTGAGATGTTTTCCTCCTTTTATAAGATTTTAAAATCACGTGCTAGAATTTTCCAGTACTTTCTCGAAATCAAAAAGAGATATTTATTTATTTAATGCACGCGCTCTTGTATTTTCAATTTTCCGGCTTAGCTTTCTTTTAATATTCGTCACCCGCTGCACTGCGCGAGAAATAAAACCATTTAATTTATAATTGAACTAACATTAGCTTTTTAAATACCAAATTCGTAACAATATTAATCTGCTCTAATTCGTAACAATAATATACTAAGTTGCTCTTCATTATGGATCTCAGTATCTCTGCCATCAAAATTCCTAAATCATTACATCTGAGTCTATTGCTGTATTAAATGTATATGTATGTGTTATTTTTATTTCTCATCTAACAATAGAATAATTAGAGGAAAATTATTATTAATAATTAAGGTAGGTATAATCGCTAGACTATAAATAATAATTAGAATAATTAGAGGAAATTATTTTAAATGAAGTACAGCAAAAATTTGTATAATTTAATAAGAAATACAAGGAAGTGTGGAGTACACATCAGATTTATTTTTAAAAAGTGCTATATAATGAACAAAATCTCTGTTTGTGTAATGTAACAAATTAAAATATCCTCCAATTAAGAATTATTTTAATGAAAATAACGATAATTTATAAATTTGCAGAATTTGATTAGTTTATTAATATAAATTTCATTTAAAATGCCTAAAATAATGTCAGCGTATTTACGTATTAGTTATTTATTTTACAGCTTTATTTCTGGCAGATCGTTTTTTCTAAACATTACTACAAATCCTCTATCACGAAATTGTTAATATAAATCCCAGATCACAATCGCCACGTCATCAAATTAGTGCTGTATGTATAATTATAAATATGAGGTAAATGGATGCAAATTAAGAATCTACGGAATAACCTTGATGAGATAAATACAAAAGTACTTCCCCACAAAAAAGAGCCTTACGTAGCTTTTACATAATTCAGGAAGTAGGAATGGCAGTTTCGAGTTTAACTTTGTATGCCAAAACAGCAAAGCGTGTTTCACTGTAACCGTTCAGAGATGGGCATTGTATTGTGAAATATTCAAACACCTGCCACAGAAGCAAACAAAACTTTAAAAACGGGCGACCCTGGGGAAAAAAAAAAAAAAAAAAAAAAAAAAAAAAAGGTTTGTAAAAAGAAATTCAATCTGAAATTAAAGCACTTATTTTGCTGAATCAAAAAATAAACAGAGAAAATAAAATAAAAGTTTTAAAAAGGATTACATAAAATTGGCCTAAATTTCCTCTGTGATATTTAAAAAAATTATGTTTCCTGTTTTGAAATATTTGCATTTTAAAACTATTACGCCTGCTACGCATCTTGGGTTATAACGCTTAATAACTGTCCATAGCATATGCTATTATGAAAGTATTTCAGTTCAAATACATTAAGTTGAAACCACATCAAAGCAAAACTGCAATCTGCAAATTTTTGCTTCGAGGAAAACGTAGTTATTTCATTTGGAGAAGAATCAAATTATCGAATTAGAGAAGTTCTGAGAATTTAGAAAGTATTTGAAGCCTCATTACACCGCCCTCTTCTTTGATAATTTTCATAAGCTATAAAGAACAGAACAAATTACTATAATCCTAGTTTATAATGAATTATAACTAATTAGTTAACGTTATTTTAGCGACTGAATTTATGAACGTAAAGTACAAGAGAATTCATCAGTAAAAGGTGAGTACGGTAAAAAATTAAAAAACTTTTCCTTTCTCAGTTGTCATGTTTTCTTATTTTTCTATATTTTTCATACTTTCGCAGTTGCCAAATCCATTGCGGAATAAGAAAATCTGTAAAAATTCAGATTATAATGTCGCATCAGGAGGGGTTATTAAGGTTTTTCATACTCTCTTTGAGCTGGTCATTTATCTTTCCGCTCTTGGATTCACTCCTGCTGACACAAAAAATTTTGTTTCTATTATTAAACGTCACTTTTTTCAAACTTCGTGATATAAAATTCAACAGCAAAATCACACAATTTTTAAAAGCGACATATTGTGTTACGTATTATGATGCATTTTTTAGCATAAAAGGCCTTTTATTCTATAACTTCACTTTTGGGTAGAACCACCTATTTTGCACTACATTTGTTGTCCGTTTCACTTTACTAATAATTAGCCTTTGGCTAGGCGTCCGCCTAAAGTAGTTGCTATAAAAAAGAAAAAAATATATACATGCTTTTAATAAATTCGGCTAGTTTAATTTCACAGGTCCAGTTGATAATTAATAAAAGAGATAAAGAACTACGTTTATTGCTTTTAAATCGCTTAGTTTGTTCGCTTAGTTAGCTCAATAACAGGGAAATTAAATTTAAAAGAAACTTTCGCTTCGACAAATGGCAACAAACTAGAGCGTGGAAGTTAACAATTTTTTTATTTGGGATATCTTTAGAATTTCCACTCAAGTGCTAAATGTTACCATACATATTTTTATATTCATTATAGTTTTTTGTTTGTTTGTTTGTTTGTTTAAAAATAATACACGGCGATAATATTTGGTGACAACGCTTGAAAAGAGGTACGGAAAGAAAGCGAGGTTCGAGATTAATAGCACCTCTGGTGCTAAAAAGTTAAATTTTTAACTAAAGCCAAAATTAGAGGGTATGCTACTAAATTGAAAGGGAGAAGAAAAAGAAACGAAAAGGAAATAATAATACCTTAAAGAGAGTCTAAAAGTTTCAGATTATAGGTTATGAAAACTTCAGAATACCATCTAATGCCCCCAAGATGGATTTACAGTTTAAAGTGTATAAAATTTTAAAAAATTTCAAAAATATACAAACATCAAACTTTTGTTCTGAAATAAAAGTAATACTTTCTAACTGCTGCCAACTCATAAAATTAAATATTTATTAGTTCAAAGGGGCTTTGTCCCTGAAGGACTATTGTTTTCATTTTGCGATTTTGCGTTGGTTCACTATAAATTTTCGTTTCACTTTTCAAACTGTTGTCACCAAATGCTAGAGTCCTGCATTATATTTGAAGAAATTAAATAATGAAAAATATGCATAAATGTATATATATTTCTCGCATTGTGATAAAACAAAGGAAGCCATCGAATTTTGAATGACGTAATCCTCCTGCGAATATGGGCATGTGGAGGCCCAAATTTGAAACTTGGAATTTGTTTTATTGTCGATTTCATATTTTTTTTTAATTTAACGAATTTTTAATTAACAAACTCAAGGATTTCAAATCGAGTAATGGCAACGTTGTACAGAAAAACATTTTTATCTCCAGTGCGCGAGACTCTGTATCGGAAGTTCTAAAGATATGCTCAATTTAAAACTATTTTGCGATATTGCTGTTGAACTGAATTTGATGGTTTAAGTGCGAAGAACGTGATAATTAATAAATAAAGGTAACACACAAAATGTTAAAAAAGCGCTCCTTTGGACCTAATTTAAAATCTGAAACCTTTCAGATTTTTATCTCCCCCCCCCTTTTTTTTTGTCGATTAAAATTAAAACTCATCTTAAAAAAAAATTATATTTAAGTTTTCTTTCTTTCTGCATTACTTTTTTAATGTAAAATAGTATAAAATATCAAAATATTAACAAACGTAAATTTCTGTTAGGAAAAAAAACGGAGGGCAACAATTTGTAAAGTATTTTTAAATTAAATCCTAAGTTTTGAAACTTATTTTAGAAAACAGGTAAGATGTTATTTTTATATATTTAAAATAGTAAGTTTTAAAATTCCAATTTTATTAACTTTGTGTATTTTCGTGTAATTGGTTCTCCCAAGCCATGTCTACAAGTTCAAGTATTTCATTTTTAACATTAATAATTGTGTGTAAATAATGCAATCTGTATTTTTCTTCATTGCTTTGGACTATGGAATAATGAAAAATATAAAAATTTATTTCATTATAAGCTAAATTTTAGCTTAATTACGAACTTTAACTGATTTCTGCTAACATCGACCTCGACCAATTAGGTGCCCTCTCAAGACCACGTGACTTCTTGTCGGTTAGCCTCCACACCAAATGTATCGACCGACGAGTTATGTTTTTAAGGTTTGAACTTTACTAAATTCATGAACTTTCATTATTATTTTTCGCCTTGTGCGACGATGTACAAGTGCACATCTTTCATTATTTAAACCAAGTAAATGTCTAAATGGTTATAAATTTCAGTGTACTGGTAAAAACTCTTAGTAGTTGATGCCAGAAATAAAGATACGATCAAAGATCAAACGATTCCAATAATACTGTCAATAAGAAGTAATGAGCCTCATTATTATAATCTAATTTTATGATGTGCCGATATTAGTTTTGAAATGTTATGACATGAATGAGTTTCAAGGCATTAGTTGCCTACTTTATTATTATTATTAGTTATTGTTATTTTAGTTATAATTTCTAGCGTTAAATATGCCATCAGCATCTTGGTTAGTATGAATCAGAAAGGCGGAGAGAAAAAAACTGGCAATGGAAAAAAAAAAGGCGAAGAGACAAAAGTGTGTTGGGCTTGGACTCGGTTAATCTGTGTCTATGTTTACAAATAATGTTTTCGAAAATGGAGAGTAATCAAAAACAATCCGACGTATATATTTATAGACGTATATTCGAGACGGATCATTGGGAACTGAAATCAAGGATTGAATACTGGACAGAACACAGGTATCTTATTTTAATTGAAAGCATTATTAGATTTCGTTCGATAATCCAGTGCTTACTAGTATTTAATTGTAACATTCCGTTTTTCAATGGAGTGGGCATTAAATTTTCTGTGAAACCATTAAATTCTGAGTGATTGTGCATTTTAAATATATCTAACTAAAAGTATGCGCTAAGTTCTAAATCACCGACACTTAAACTATCATATGCACCCCATCTGATGATCTCAGACTTAATGGTCAGGTTCCGTGGGTAGTTTTTCAAATGAAATCTCATTTAATTTTACAATGAAAAGTACAATAATAATCCGATGATAAATTAATTTAGGGATCCTGCTAAATGCATATAGTTCTAAATATGTCTTTTGAATTCAAAAAGTTTAAGAGCCGCTGCTGTATATACTTTCATTTCCGCTAAAACCAAAAAGTACATTTTCCTGGGGTTGCCAGTTGTAAAGATCGTAAGAATTAAAAATCAAAAAACGCGCTGCATTCGTTTGATTTTCGCCTTTGCTGCGTGACCGCAACTTGAGGGAATAGGTCGTGGCATGCATGCCCATTGGTTGACACATTGACCAGATCATCCTTCTGAATCTCAGCGGTGGCAGCACTAACGTGTTTGACCTACTCTCGCCTGTAGTTGAGGGAGAAAACGAGTCCAGGCTTCTAGCTCGAGCGGTGAAAGTAGTGTCTAGGATTCATTCGAAAGCGAGGTTAGGAGAGTTTTGCAGAAAAGCCCGCGGATACGCAAACAGGTAAGCGATTTCGTCGTTCCACTTCTCGATATCCGGTGTTTCTGATTTATGTTTTTATTCAAGAATAATCTGAGGCGTTTATTTCTTTTGACTTAACGGAGAAGAAAAAAAAAAGTTCCATTGTTTTGGAATTTTAATATCACATTATTTAATATCGGAAGTGTGAATGCTTATTGAATGAAAGACACTTAAATGCTGGGGATATTTTGAACTCTTATTCCCAATTCTTGTTTAGATTTTACCTTTCAATCACGATTAAATTTCTAATGCAGGAGATAAAATTTTGAAATTGTAGGTTGAAGAAAATATTTATAATTCTGTAGCAGCTTTCTGAGGGAGTTTTTAATCCGTTATTTAAACATATTTATACTAAAAATATCCTAAAACTATTTAAGTAACATACTTATTATTTTAATATTCTTTATTTAAAATGATGATCAACTAATGGAATCAAATGCAATTTGTTTCATTTAAAAGTTTTAAACTAATTTTAAAACTAACAAAGTTTAAAATTTTTTTATAAAAGTGCTATTTGTTATTTTCGGAAATATCTTCTAACTGAAGAAGAAAAAAAGCTCGCATGCAAATGCAAATTTTCGTAATTGTGATTTTTATTCGTGATATTGGAGTAAACAAATCATGAAACTTCCTTTTTTTTTGGGGTGGGGGTAAATTACGCGTCGGCTTAATTTGTCATATCTGTATCCAAATGAAATTTTAGCCCGTTGCTAGTATATACCTTTTCACTTTTTTCAAGTAAATTATGAATATTCTTCCAGAGATAAGATTTTTAAAAAGACGCCATAAACTTCAACTCTGGAGTCTTGGGAAAATGGAACATCTTGACAAAAAATCACTTAATTTTCTTTAAATTTTAAAAATTAGGAAAAAAAAAAAAAAAAAAAGACTTGAGTGCTCTTAGAAGGTAGCTAGCCTATCTTTGAAGATGCACATACCACAATTTCAGAAATACAAATTAGAATTTAGGGAACGGAGGAAAAACTTGCGAGCTTCAATACGCGACTTGGTGATAGTACAATAATCAAAAGGACAGTATTCGATTTTTCTCCGTACAGGGAAAATATTTAAATAAAACTTATATGGTTGAGTTTTATGAAACCATAAATTGTACATTTTGTGAAAGTTTTCTAGTATATAAGTAGTTACTCAAAGAAATAGTTTTAAGTAAAATGCTCTCAGAAAATGAGGATAATATCAAAGACAGTTCCATTATTAAATAAGCCTTGATTCCCTAGTTAATGTTTTCAAATTTGAGAATGAAAGCCAAAAATACACAAGGCTTAAACTTGGTTAAATACTATAAATTTTCTTTTCAGTTGCAAATTCGAAGATAGTACTTACCTTATTGCAGAGTGATAATTCTAAGATTTAAATAGAAGCATCGGTGAAATTATACTTTTTATGAATTTTTCAAAACAAAGTTTACTTATATTAAGATAAAATATTATCAGTATTTTAACTCTGTATAATGAAGGTAATGAATAGCATATTACAAATCCTAAATGCAATTCCCTTGATATTCTTAGATATTTCCAAATATATCAACGAAAGGAAACATTTGGGAATAACAGTCTTGAATTCGACAACGGTATAGTAATCTATACGACAGTATTTTCAGTACTGTACTCGAAAAGAAAAATTAAACAATATAGGGTGTATTTTATTTATTCATTTACATCCGCCATTGGCATAGTGGGTGAAACCGCTGAATACTGGAAGTTTGTTCTTGGTTTGAATCTCGGTAAACTGCGTCGCTTTCTGGTGCATTCTTCATGTATAATGGAAATACGAGCACTAATTGTCGTTAGAAAGTTCGTGAAGTCTTTCATTTTGGTATGTAGGCCCACCAGCCAGAAAGATATAAAGCCACTGAAAACTCGGTAAAGTCGCTGAACACTGGTGGTTCAGTCCGAGGTTCGAATTCCGCGAACGGGCTGGCTGCATAGGCGTTTTTGTCGTTTTTTCCAATGTGTATACGAGCCAGTTTTCCTTAGAAAGTCCATCACGAAGATATTCCTTCCCTTAGACAGATAGCCCTCGAGTGCTTTGCCGTATTTATAAAAGCCAAACCAATGATTTTGGCATGAAGCTTTGCCGCTCATCTCAACTTTTGAATAATTTCATTCAATTTTCAGTATCTTTAGCATTTCTGTTTCAGCTTTAAAAGTAAGGTATTTTAACCTGGAATACTAAATTTTACAGATATTTGTTTTCACTTTTTATATCAAATTACAGGTTAACCTGAAAACTTTTAAAACTGATACAAGTCGCTCTTTTGCAGTATTGATAAAAAATGAGATATTCTGTTAGAATCTATCTATGAAAGAAGTTTAATATTTCCTTTATGGGGCGCACCGTTTCCATCCTAAAGCCCCTTTTGGAATCTTTGGAATATGGTAACAGGTAGTTTGGCGACATTTTGGTAAGGCGATAAAGGTTACTAGCTAGGACTTTAGCAGTGTACGTGGATAAAGTCAAGAGTGTGTGCAATGCCATTTTGTGCAATTCTGGGATTTTTTTTTAAGTGAAAATAGGTCAACGTGTACATGGATACCGTGTATGTGCAATTCTTAAAAACGCGGTAAGCAGTTTGCTATTCTGCACTTTCTCCCAATTCTTCGTCATGAGTTAAGCACTTTTGTTCCATAAAAGTTCTAGCATAAGCGTAATTCGGCTAGCAGATTGTTGGAAAAAAATGTTGAGTAAAAAAAAAAAAAAGCCTTTACTTCGTGAAAACAAAATGGCGTCCAAATAAAAACTAGCAGGTTGCTGTAGCAGGGTTGGTCGACAAATTTTCGCCAAAAAATCGCCGAGTTACCATAATCCAAAGATTAACCCTAATGGCTAATGAAAAGAAATATAGCTGATGTAATTTGCTGTGGTTGGAGTACAAAGGCAAACAGATAATGTTTATCAAAATATCACTGTTGATATTTTATCTCCAAAACTACCTTATTAGCGTCAAGCATTATCTCTAAGCCGGGTATAAGTAACGTGTGTGTGCACAAGAATATTAATAATTTTAATTCGTTTAGATTTTCCCGCTATACTGAGGCCTTTTTAGGGTTTCCCTAATTGTAGCTTTTATAGCCTTTACTAGTGCCCGAAAGGTTGAGTTGGTAACTTGTGCGATAATTAAACGGGTTTAGAAGCACAACATTTTTTTTTTTTATTTATATATATATATATATATATATAATGCTATTATCATTTGACGGTTCTGCTTTGGTCTGTTGGGCGTCAAGCTCTATCTTTACAGAATCTTACAGAAGTAGTATTATCTTACAGAAGTAGGTAATACAGAAATTTTATAAGTATGAACGTCTGAGTTCTGCTCGTAATGTATAAAATCGAGGTGTTATTTTGTGTAAAAACTTCTCTATAAGAATGCTGAGTAATTACTTCAACCCTTTGCAGTCGAACTTATCGCCTGAAGCTTTCAGTAGCTTTTTTTTTTTTTTTTTTTTTTTTTTTTTTTTTTTTTTTTTTTTTTTTGCTGTATCTGGCTATGTAATGTGCTGTTTAGTTGAAGGTAAAATTTGCGCATAAAATTTAAAAGGCAAACTATTCTTAACGTTATTTTTATTATTATCATAATGTGAGCACTTATTAAATGTAAATTTTAATTGCAAATTATTTGCAATTTTCAGGGGTATGATCTCGTTTAAAGCAATTAGCAGGATGTAGACCTGGTTGATATTTGCAGGTTTCACAAAACTGTGTTCCAGTTTTTTTGGGTTGAACAGACAAAGCAGTTTCCGTTAACACTATCCGTCACTAATATTACCGATATCATCTGACACGTTTGAATCACTTTCCCTGGAACCACTATTATTGCAATACCTTTCCTTTTTCTCTTCACTGGTGGAATAATGCCACTGTCATCAGAATCACTTCCATGTTCACACACTCACTAAATTCATCATCACTATTATCTTGAAACAACACTTCTATCACATTTTTCTCCATAGTTAGTAGTATTTTTTTTTTATTTTTATCGGCCAAAGAAATGAATAAATACTGAAATCAACGAAACATCAGATCATATGCAACTAAAATTTAGCTGTAAATTACAATTGCGTGTTTATTGGTGTGCTTGAGAGACACACTTTAAGTACGACGCCAAATTTTGGCAGTGCCTGTCAAAATTATTTCAAGTGCAAAGAATTAAAAAATTAAATGCCAATATTTCAATACAGACTGCTGCATACTTGGAGAATAGGAACTTGTGTCATTATTTTGTAACTTCGGACCTTTCCATACCTGAGAAAGAAAATTTTACAGTTTAGATTTAAGTAACAGGATTTAAGTAACAGGTGTACTATTTGAAGGATGTGTACACACTTTGTCTTCAGAAGAGCATGCGCTGGATCCATCAATGAAACCTTAAAATATTCAAAGAAATAAAACTCTTAAAATGGAATGTTTGTACCCGCATCTTTAAAACTTACTAAATTTCATAGTTTTTGGAGTGATGGAATAGGATTCGTTAGGCGGGAAAGTAACCCAAGAAAAATATGTGTACAGTTTTGAACATTATATCGAAATTTTAAAATTCAAGTTTTTAGAAGATAAAAAGCATTTTGTATTGAAGCTTCTATATCCAAGTTGTATTATATTTCACAAACGCGCGAAAGCTGAAGTCATATTCAGCAAAATGTTTGGTTCAACAAAAACTCCAAAAGCTGAGAACTCATAAAAATTTTCTCTTAGATAACTGGAAACATTTTGTATATTTCCTATTAAAAGCGTTGAATTTTTTCATAGATCTAATTGATAAGTTCATTTGTAACAGTTCTCGAGAGAGCTAAACGGCAGATTTTTTTAAAATTAAAACATTCAGAATATGGCAATTGTTCTTTACATCTCGCATGTAAAGATTTTCAGCATTCCTTTACATGCCTTTAGCTTTTACAATTCTGTATAAACATCATTACCGAATTGAAGTTTCGAATTTCATCTTAAGATATTGTACAGTTCTTACTGTGTTTAAAAAAACGGCCATTCGAATCCTCGAATACCATGAACCTTGAAAAAACTTCAAAGATTAGAATCTTTGTTCATTTTTCGTCATTCGAATCCTAACTTAAAAACTCGTTACATTTTTACTCGGAAATTTGTAAGGATTAATATTTCTGAAGAGCAATAGAAATATTTGACTCTTTGCGATTTGCTTTCAAAGAAATGTGCCCGTGCAGTCAGTTTAATTTAGCACAAATCTGTACATGGAGTTACTGCAGAATAAAACTTAATGTTTTAGTTTTTATTGATAATTTGCATATAAATGTGAACATTGTTTTACTTGCGACAGAACAGGTTAAGAAGTAATGATAAACTGAAAAAAGCCCTTAAACTAATGAGGTTTATGATTTTTAAACTTGTGTATAAACATTTTCTGTGCCATATCTGAATTTGAAATAGAGTCTGGTGCTGAAAATATTTACGGAAGAGACTCTGTTCTACTTAAATGGAATGTGATTAGGAAGAATTGCATCTGCTGCAGTTTCAGTGGACCTCACTTTTGTGGTGTTTCAAATGCTACTCCTAATTGTTTGGAGAAAACTAGTTAATTGCTTATCTGTGTTAATTCTTGAAATCATCAATTTCCCTTTTATACTTGGTTTTAGTTTAAAATATTTTGGAGAAATGTAAAAATAAAACTCAAATGCTCGAATTTGAAACAGTATTCAATACTTGGCTCAAGTTATATTAAGAAAATGAACTTTAAGTTTTATGTTAATTATCCATTTCATCTACTTTTTTCATTTTCGTTTTTATCAACTTTTTAGCTATAGGTATATATTTGAAACGCTATTTGTTAATATTTTTATTACACGTAGATTTTAAAAGCTTGTTTTAGTAGCTATTATTTAACAATTTTTTTCGTTATTTCTCGAAGGTTTCGAAAAAGTTTTCGGATTCGACTTCGAGGTTGTCCCTTTTCTAATTTAAATGCTCTATTTCGTTATTTCTATGTTTGTATAACAAGTTTGAGTAAAATGCTCAGATGGCAACAGTTTTGGTTGCACTGATAGTTTAGCTCAAGTTTTTGTTTTTACATATGCTTTAATTTGTTAGTCTAACAGCAAAATCCTTGAGGCTTCTGTTGACTCACTGTTCTTGTTTCAACAAAGTGGATCACAATGGAACTGACGTGAACAAACATTTAAACTTTGTTTGTGACCATGCAGCACCGTGAGGCCATGGATCCACATTTCATATTAAATTTCTGGAATTGGATGATTTAAGTTCGACTTCCTCCAACTGATGCGGCGACTGTTGTCAAAATATAAAAGTTGATGCTACTGTCTTTCAGTTTTTAGCGGCTTCAAGTCTTCAATAAAAACGTCTTACCAGACCGTAGCCTTTTCTTCAGTCTTTTCCTGTTGTCTTATTCCTACTGCAGTCGGCCTTTCCTATGATATTAGGCCCGATTTTGTGTACAAATACGCTATTTATGATTTGAAAAAGATTGTCTGAAAAATTTGCAATATTCAGTTTGGGATCCAATTTGATTTCGCCTTCGTAAGTTCTTCTGACTGGTATTATATCCACCACTATTTTCTGACCGACAAGTAGCGTTACCCAGGTGAATAAGACAGGTGAGCCTTGATAGTTCAGTCAAGTTTCGAATTCTTAGGAAAGGGCTGATCACACAGATTTTTTGTTTGATGTTTCTCCTGTGTAATAGGAATACATGCAAGTTTCTTTAAAAATGATTACCACTTCTTATTAAGTAGACAACTCTCGTGTTCTTTGCCGTAGTCAATTAAACTATCCTTTCTATATCAAATAGCACATTGGGAAGAAAAACATGACCATGAAACATACTATAACGCTAGCAGTCTGGGCAGAAGACATGCCTTTTGCAAATTTGAAAAAGAACTTTTAAGAAACCAGTACTGTTCGCCCCAGATTTTGTTGAAGACACGGTTTCAATGGACTGTTTGCGAGGGTTTTTCTGAATTTTCTTTATATGCAATGTAAATAGGAATCTCTTTCAAGTTTTCCTTAAAGCATTATTCCTCTTGGGTAAATAATTCTAGTGTGTTTCGCCGTAAAGAAATAGGATCTTGTTTGGCTTTCTGCTTAAATGAATGAAATGCAAAATTTTTATAGGTATAACATCAGACTTTAAAGAACTTCACCAGGAATTTCTTACATTACTTAGATTTTACTCTTTAAAGTATATTCTCATTTTCATTGAATATTTTAGACGCCCTAAATAATTTCATAATTTTCATTTCTATAAATATCAAACATGACAGTATTTTTAAACATGAAAATTTGCTTATTGTACGTAAAATTATGTTATTTTCAGTTTAAGAAATTTAGCATAAAATTTTGTACATAAAGAGTTGCTTCTTTAATTCTTTGAAATCGTTATGCTGAAAATTATAACTAGGCATATCTAATAGAATTTTTAAATTATTAAAATTTTCTAATGTCCAAAATGTCGAATATTATTCTAAAGTGAAATCGACAATTTAAAGTGAAATGTAAAATTTATACAAATTTCGACAATTTTAGGATTTTGCTAAAATTCAAGTACTCGGATATTTATCATTTTCATCCAAATAGTCACATATAAATTGAATTTACTTGAGTATTTTCCCTTCCTGGTTTTAAGATTTTTGTTTTCAAAATGGAGGGAAAAGGTATTAGTGTCCGCCATTTCTGAAGGGGTGAATTAAAGGAGGAAGTTAGATTGAAAAGCAAATAAGAATATATGTGCTAATATTGCTGTTCTATACATTTCGAAGAAGATGGTTAGTTGTTACTTTCAATACACTTTTCGCCATTAATTACTTTGCTCACATTAGCCCTTAAATGCATGTAGTTGACATTTGGTAACATACTCAGACTTAGTCATGTAAATCAAATCAAAACACAAATTTTAACTTACTGCATAGTGTAACCAATTAGATGCATACTGTTTATGTATATAGTTTTGAAATTTTCAGTGTAACAGTAGCAGTGTAACCATCGTGTGGTGTAACTTTAGAATAATTGATAAATTAAATTTTAGTAACTGCTAAGTGATACATAATAACGTCAATTAAGTTAGAATTAATTCAATAGCCTTAAATTGACTACACACCTGATTTGGTGTTATTTTTATTCAAAGCTTTGTTTGGACAAGTTTATAAGGTATGTATTGTTACGAATTTCGTATTTAAAAAGCTAATGTTAGTTCAATTATAAATTAAATGGTTTTATTTCTCGCGCAGTGCAGCGCGTGACGAATATTAAAAGAAAGCTAAGCCGGAAAATTGAAAATACAAGAGCGCGTGCATTAAATAAATAAATATTTTTTTTTTGATTTCGAGAAAGTACTGGAAAATTCTAGCGCTTGATTTTAAAATCTTATAAAAGGAGGAAAACATCTCAGTTTGTAGTAGTTGCTTAGTTTGTTGTTTAGAAAACTGCTCTTGTTGATTGTAGCGAATTTCGTGACCTGAAATAATGTCTGTGATGATAAAAGGCGATGATTTTGTATGATTGTAGCGAATTCGCGGATTGGCGTTCTTTAGCTGTTTTGAATTACGTTCTATTGGACATTTGAGTAGTTAAAAGATAACTACTGTGAGATATTGTAATACTGCATGATAATTTGAGAAAATTTAAGCATTTTTGTTGTGATAATAATAAATTTTTGTTCATTTTTCATCGGACTTGTGCATTCATTTCATAACGAAGCCGTACGCACGCAACAATTTTTGGTGTCAGGAGTGGGGTTTGAATGCAAATAACAAGAGCGATGGAAGAACAATTCATGCAAATGATGACTGCATTTGCTGCTTTCCAAGAAAAGATGGAAGAAACCGTCAACTCCGTTAAGGAAGATATAAAAGCTGGTACAAGAAAAGATGGAAGCTGGCCAAACATCTTTTAAAGAAGAAATTAAAGAGAAAATGGATGCTGGTCAAATATCCGTTAAGGAAGAAATGAAATTGGGCCAGGAATCCGTTAAGGAAGAGATAATATCCCTTAAAGACGAGATGAAAGCAGGTCAGGACGAAATGAAAAGAGAAATTACCTGCGTAATAGAAAATAAATTTGAGGCTATGGAAGGCAGAATAGACGCGGTTGAAATTAAAGTTGGACAAATTGAAGAAAATTTTCTTCTGTGAAAGCGCAAATAAAGACAGAGTTTCGGCCGTGGAACAACAAATAGGTTACAGAGTTGATTCAGTCAAAGAAGAAATAGAAGGAAGAGTTTGTTCCGTTGAACAACAAATTGATGAGAGAATTTCTGCAGTTCCCAAAGAAATGGATACTTTAAAGAAATTCGTAGCGTTGGCAGGGAGCGGGAGTGATTTTAAATTCTTACCGATGCCTGCTCGTCCATCTCTGAAGCTATCCACATATGATGGGAAGACATCCTGGCAAGTGTATAAGACCCAGTTTTCTATCGTTGCGGATGCGAATGGATGGGATTCCCAAGCTAAGGCCTGTCATCTCACCGCTTCTCTGAGAGCAGACGCAGCGGATATCCTGCAGACCCTTCCCGAAAATCAAAGGCTAGATTTCGAAGCTCTATCCGGCGCTTTGGAGCTGCGCTTCGGCGAGAAATGTTTAAAAGACTACAGCAGGCTCCAATTAAAATCCCGTCAACAGAAGCTCACCGAAACACTTCAGGAGCTCGCCACGGATGTTGAAAGGCTGTCACATCACGCCTTTTCAGAGTGCTCGACAGAAACAAGGAAAATATTGTCCCTGCAATATTTCATTGATGGCATCCGGGACCCTGAAATACAGAAAGCACTGCGAATGGCGGATGTTAAAGATGTAAAAAGCGCTGTGTTGTACGCCGTGAAATTGGAGGCAGCCCAGCAAGCAACTCGTAGAGATCGCTACCCAGTCAGAGCTGTGCGAGTCCACGAGCCAGGGGACCAATTGATGGCTCGTTTAGATGATTTATCCAGACAATTCGATGCTTTGATACGAAGTAGCAGTGAGAACAAAGTGGCTGTAAGGTGTTGGAGATGTGGTTCTGAAGGTCACCTACGACGGCATTGCAGAACACCCCAGGGCACGGATAATAAAACGGATGAGTTGACAAGACCAGTGAATGTTTTAAGACGGAATATTGGTGAACAGAAACCAACCCTAAAGTGCTGGAACTGCGGTGTTGAAGGCCACATACGAACTGCAGAACACCCCAGAGCACGGAAAATAAGAGAGCCCGGTTAAATAGACAATTAAATGCCATGGGACAGAAAAGGATTGACAAGAAACGAAAGTGCTGAAACTGTGGAACTGAAGGCCACGTGCGAAAGAATTGCAGAACACCCCAGGGTACGGAAATTGAGACCATTTCTCAGCAACGACGCAGGAAACAAATTGACCATATCAAGAAACGGAGGTTGCCAGATAATGAAAAACCGTGTTTTAAAGCACTCAAGATTTCTAGAGTGAGTGGCAGCAGTAACGGACTGTCCATCAATGGAAGTATAGATGGAGTTCCTTGCAATATGATCATTGACACAGGAGCTAATGTTACCATCATTAGGAAAGATGTAGCTGAACAGTTTAAAGATAAACTTATTTGGATGCCATCCTGTGTTACCCTTCAGACTGCGTCTGGTGACAAGATCGACATAGCTGGGAAGTGCCGCCTACCATCACACGGCATATGTGGCGGATATTACAGATCCATGCATACTTGGATTGGACTTTTTAAGGAAATACAATGTTTCCTTAAACTTGAAAAATAACAAACTGCTTTCAGCATCTGGTGACATGACTATCCATCCTCAGAAGAGATCCTCACCTGGTAATGCCGACGCCTTGTCCAAAAGACCCAGCTCGGGAAGCCGCCGAAATCATGCTAGGGTCGAAAAGAAACCCAAGACTACCAGCTATTCTCCGTCCTACAAGCTCTTCGGTCGAGACTTTCGTCTGCCTTGTGACCGCCTGTTTGGTCGCCCTACAGATGGCCTTCATCGTCTGAGGAACACATCCAAGATGTCCAGGCCCGGATTGAGGGGATGCACCGTTCTGCACGAAAGCGAGTCAACTTGGCGACAGAGAAAGTGAAGACCAGATACGACACGAGAGCTACTAGACATAGATCCAACAAAGGAGACAAGGTGTGGTTGTGGAACCCGATTCAACGAAAAGGACTCGGTCCTAAATTACAGTCACCTTCGTATGGTCCATATACAGTGCTGAACAGACTGAATGACGTCGTCGTTCGGATTCGTAAGTCTTCGAACACTAAACCTAAAGTCGTTCATTACGACAGGTTAGCTCATTAATAAAAACCATAGTACGTAATGTAAATAATTGTAAATAGTATAAGACCATGGTCCTTTTTTTAAATGTGTATTTGATTCGATTTGTATTTAGTATTTGATTTGCATTTTGTATTTGATTTGTATTTGATAGCATTTGATTTGTTTTATTTATTGCATTTATTGTTCATGTTGTTTATTATTGTAATGTAATGCTTATTAATGCATTTATGCCACAGTTGTAAGTTTAGCTTCCTGTCCAGGGATTGTAGGATTGTACTGCCCGGGACGTGCAGTCCTTGGGAAGGGGGCAGTGTTACGAATTTGGTATTTAAAAAGCTAATGTTAGTCCAATTATAAATTAAATGGTTTTATTTCTCGCGCAGTGCAGCGCGTGACGAATATTAAAAGAAAGCTAGGCCGGAAAATTGAAAATACAAGAGCGCGTGCATTAAATAAATAAATATCTCTTTTTGATTACGAGAAAGTACTGGAAAATTCTAGCGCTTGATTTTTAAAATCTTATAAAAGGAGGAAAACATCTCAGTTTGTTGTAGTTGCTTAGTTTGTTGTTTAGAAAACTGCTCTTGTTGATTGTAGCGAATTCGCGGATTAGCGTTCTTTAGCTGTTTTGAATTACGTTCTATTGGACATTTGAGTAGTTAAAAGATAACTACTGTGAGATATTGTAATACTGCATGATAATTTGAGAAAATTTAAGCATTTTTGTTGCGATAATAATAAATTTTTGTTCATTTTTCATCGGACTTGTGCATTCATTTCATAACGAACCCGTACGCACGCAACAGTATTATTACATAAAATTGTTATTATACTTGTCTATCATTTGCTTGTATAATGTAACCATTTGGCAACAATAACATGTTTTCAAAAATTGCACTCAATTTAAATTTTTTTTAGTATTTTTTTATTTTATTTAATATCAATTCTAATGTATTTTTGACTTAAATTTAAAAAATAAGTCATGCATTTAAGGGTTAGAGTTGCTTAAATAAATTGGAAGCTTTTTAAATCACAAACAGAAAATACTAAACTACGAGGGGGGGAGAA
Organism: Stegodyphus dumicola; assembly: GCF_044657685.1. Lineage (NCBI taxonomy): Eukaryota > Metazoa > Arthropoda > Arachnida > Araneae > Eresidae > Stegodyphus > Stegodyphus dumicola. The sequence continues at coordinate 184,807,766 of NC_140768.1, forward strand.
TATATTAATAAATGCTGTATTGTTAAATCTTTGGTTGCTGTTAGAACCTACTGCTTAAGAGCTACTTAAGAACTTCATATCCTGCTGGGATGATTGGCCGTTTAACTAAACGCAGTCTGTCATTTAAGGCTGCTGATGCCTTTGAGCTCTCAATCAATAATGCTCAAATGTTACTGCAAACACATTTGGGCTTATAATTATCCCGTTATATTATTTTGTTTTCTTTGTTACATTTTGATATAAAGTACGCCGGTCACAGCTGATCATATTTTCTGTCTGATGTACTTCAAAAAAAAGTCAGCCGAAGCGAAATTTTAAAAATATTCTATCCAAAGTGATAGGGACATCTCCATAGAAAGATAGTTTTCAACGGGCTTATGTTATGCTTTTAGTGCTTGTTTCTAAGTCTGATTGTACCTGGATGTCGTTTTATCTTTACTTGGACATTTTTTCTATCAAAATTGTTACAAGATGATTTATTTTGTGTTTTATATCGTTCTTAGAAACCTTTGTGGCTGATCTTTGGAATATGGTAACAGGTAGTTTGGCGACATTTTGGAGGCGATAAAGGTTACTACCTAGGACTTTGGTAAGAATGTGAGAAGTACTCAGTTCCGATTACGCATTATTTTGTATGAGGGAAATGAGAGATCATGAGATATGTCATGTGATATTAATGGACGAATTACAGTTCTTTAATCGGAAAAGGGGGTAAAAATTTGGAAAAATATCGGTAGTAATATATTATTTTGTATTAAGCTTCATTGTGTGTTGTGTGAAATAGTGTTGATTAATTTTCGGATTGCATGGCGCTATGTAAAGTGAAAGAAATTAGCAGTAGTACTGCAACCGATTGGAACTCTTTCTGTAGGGAAGTGTGCGTGCCACGTAATGAAGATTCTGAAGAAGATTAGGTAAGTTAGTATTTTTAATCATTTGAGGATATTATTTTTATGCATTGTTCTAAATGTAAGGAGTAAATAAATTAATATGCTATTATGGAAAATTGTTATTAGCAATGATTTAGTTTAAAGTAATTAGGATTGTAATCTAATTTTTATTAATTTAATGTATGTGCTTATTTATATTTTAAGTAGTGTTTTTTAATTTAATTATATTTTAATTTAATGATCGTGATTTTGTGAGTTATATGTTTGTAGTATTTTGGAATACGTTTGAGTAGAATACGTTGAGTATTTTCCTGCATTTTCGTGAAATTTTTCTAATTTATGAGAAAAAAGCAGTGTACATGGATATAGTGAAAAGTGTGCGCAATGCCATTTTTGTGCAATTCTGGGATGTTTTTTTAAGTAAAAATAAGTCGATGTGTACATGGTTTAATTATATTTTAATTAAATGATAGTTTTGTGAATTATATGTTTGTAGCAATTTGGTATACGTTTGAGTGGATGTAAACGTGCATGGAAATAATTTAAATATTTGACAGTAAGTATTTGTAACCATTTTTAATGTTTTGTTATGAATTTGTTGGTGACGTTTATAATAGATAATTTAGAGGTAAAAGTTTTTGGATATTTTATTTATATTATACGTGGAAATGTTTATCCTTGGATAGGGTATATACGTTTTCACGATCAGGTAATTTCATATATGTGCTTTTTACCGAGTTTAAAGATTCACAAAATTTTCCTGCGTTTTCGTGCAAATTTTTGTAATTTATGAGAAAATAGCAGTTTATATGGATAAAGTGTGCGCAATGCCATTGTTGTGCAATTCTAGGATGTTTCTTTAAGTAAAAATAAGTCGACGTGTACATGGTTACTGTATATGTGCGATTTTGAAAAACGCGGCAAGGAGTTTGCGATTCTGCACTTTTCCCAATTTTGCAGTTAATATTTGTCATGATTAAGAAGTTTTGTTCCATAAAATTTTTAGCATAAGTGTAATTCGGCTAGGAGATTGCTGGAAAAAGTGTTGAGTAAATAAAAAGAAAAGAAATATGTCTTTACTTCGTGAAGACAAAATGGCGGCGAAAAAAAAAATAGAGGGTTGCTGTAGCAGAGTTGGTCGCCAAATTTTCGCCAAAAAATCGCCAAGTTACCATAATCCAAAGATCAACCATATTTGTTTTTAAAAATTCATTTTTAACATTTTGCAAATAATTTCGGGGTTTTGTAATGCAATCGCCGATTGACGAATCGACACAATATTTTGCGCTTAAAGAAGCTATGGATTCATTTAGAAGCAGTACGACATTACAAGTTTTGAAGTCTCACAGTAAGGAGTGCCTTAGTGGAGAATGTTCTAAGGAAAACTGGCTCATATTAATTGTGGAAAGCATCGAATATTCCAATGTAATCAGCCCTTCACCTTATTTTAACCCCCGTCGAACTACAGCAGACTTACCATTCGAACTCCCAGAAGTGCAAATTATGGTAAGGGGATTTTTGTCAGTTTCCTATGATTGATCAACAACTGAGTGAGGCAACAATTTTTGCCGATTTTAAAATACAGTGAAACCTTCACATACCTAAAGCAGGCACCTCATAAAACTTATCATTCTTTATGAGAGCATAAACACCGAAATTTGAACATCTTTAAGACTAAATTGTTGCGGAAGACTTAAAAAGTATTTGAAACTGTTGGTGGTTCTTTTAAAAAGAGTATCAGGAACCTAACCCCTTAATGTACCAATAAAAATTCAGAAAGTGTTATTATTTTTTCCGCCGTTTTATTATTTAACTCAAAACCTTTAACACCTTTATTTTAACTGAAAATTGTAGCGGATGTATTCTGTTGTATTCACATCTGAAAAAACATTATTGAACATATTTACTCGGCGCACGGAAATAATTTAGTTTGGTGTACTCAAGTTAACTCAGTTCAAAAGGTTAATAGTCGACTTTTAGTTATTTATGTTTGCATTTCAATCTTATCCCTGTCACTAAATAGCGTAATTGATTTAGTCCCCAATGATAGCCGTTCGTTCTCGTTTTGTATTGCATTTAGTCATTATACTTGAAATGTTTCGAATAGTTATTATGCAGTTTAAATTTATTATAATAGAAATTTGGCTACAATTCCATTTTGGGGACCGTAAAAAAAAAATTGCAGCGAAAATGTATGCCCAAAAGCACCAAATCTAGCAAACGAGACCATTTAACAGCGCGCCAAATCTAGCGAATGCACCGATTTCAAATTGAGTAAGTTTGGATAGTTCTATATTTCTAAGTCGCCGCTGAAATGCTAGTTTAATTTTTTAATTCTTTCTTGATAACATTATGGATTTAACAATTTGGAAATTGCCCAGTGACGAAAACTCTGCAAAAGAAATTTTTCTAAGAAAAGGCATCATTCATGATAGAATGTTCTGTTTGAACAACAACCAGATGAAATTATGCTTGCTTTAGCGATAACTCGGTAGCGAAATGGCAGGGCAGGAAGGAAATAGGAAATGAGAAGATAGGATTAAGAAGTAAAAAACTGATCGAAAATCTCCTTCCGTGTAGTCGTTAGGTTCATCTATTTTTGGTGTCAAGAAACAACATCTATCGAATTTTGTAAACTCCAGCTGAAGGTGAACCACAATACAGTTGTAGACTGGAACAGTTACATGCGTGAGGTGTGTGCCGCAGCTTTAATTGCTCGGCCTAAGTTAAAAATCTGCGGATGTGGAAAAATTATTGAACTAGGCGAAAAGCCTTTAGTAAACGAAAGAATAACGTTGGGCGTGCTATTTTGTGTTGTTCACATTGGGTTTTCGGAGGATTATGCAGAGAATCGTATGAATGTTTCTTAGTCGCTGTTCCAGATTGATCGGTGAAAACCTTATATACAGGAAAATATCTCAGAAGGAAGCATTATTTATACTGACTGCTGGAAATCATAAAAGTTGGATGAACTGCAAGATGCCGGTTTTTAACACTTTACTGTCAACCACAATTACAATTTTGTGGACCCCGAAAGTGAGTGTCATGGCACCCACTTTCTAGGTCCACTGTGAGGCAGACCTAAATGGAGTAATAAATGCTATCGGGGGCATTCCACCTAATGTCCTAATTCATTGTTTGAGACCTAACATCGAAGTCCCCCCCCCCTGAAGCTAGAGATAGCTTTAGGATAGTCTTTCCAAATTTTGAGTTGCTGCATTGTATTATATATCATACTAGGCCATACTATACCGTACTAGCCCCACGGCATAACAAATGTTGATATAGCACAAAATATGTATTTTTCATGTGGCGAGACTAATAAACCTCGAGTACTTTGCCATAATCAAATGAACTATATCAATCCTTTTGGGTTTTCCCAACTTGTAGATATGGGTAAGACCATATCTACAAGTTGCTATTCCGCATGATCGTTCTTGCAAATTATGCAAGTTAAAAGCAATAATTGCACTTTTTAATAATTTCGATTTTTAATTTCAGTTATATTTAAAAATTAAAGCACAATTAATTTATAATATACCTAATAGATAATTATGAACATTGGTAGTATTATGTGCCTCGATAGAGAATGTTTTAGTTTTCTTAGAATTTCAATTGAAAACATTTTCTTGCGTTTTATGACATTAGTACATAATTTTAGACATTTCCTGGCATACCTGGATTAAATACTTACGGTGATACTTCCTTGAATTGAAGGAAATTGAATATTTAGTTAATGAATTACTTTCCTTCCCAGAGTCATTTAAACACCATAATTCTTCCTACAGTCATTTAAAAGCCGTAATATGCCTTCCAGTCGTCTTAGTTTTCTTTTGCGTGCTTGTATGCAGGCATGCTTTTAAGTACTTTGCTACGATGAATAAACAATTTCCCACGTGCTTTAAAATGAACAGTTAAATTATTTTCCTGTTTTGCATTCAAATTGTTTTTTTTTTTCAGCTTTTTATGACTGACTTCCTGTTTGCGTTCAATTTGTGTCACATACTGAGATATAGTCGAGCTTTCTTCGATCATTTGTAAACCACCCAGCGCAAACGCACACGAAATCTGATGTCGAAACAAAAAACCACTACGTTTCATATTTGGATTTTGTTAAATTCAGCACGCTCAGTTTTTACCTATGCTTTACTCATCGCCTCATTTTCTGTAAACTACTGGTGGTCAACTAGCCACATGCGGCCCATGAGTCTTTTTCTGCAGCCAGCTAAAAGTAGTGTACTTAAAAACTAATAGCATTAATGCATATATAGCTGTAAAATAAAGAATATATGAAACAAATCTGAAAGGCTTCAGATATTAATGGTTCCCGAAAAGGTTTATTAAGGTTTTTTACGTTCTCGCTAAGTTCACAGAATACTTGTTTGCCCTTGCACTCCATCCTGCTAAAGCTTTCTTTTCCGTTTTATTATTAAGCATCTTTTTTTTTTCTTTTTCGGGCCCACCAGCGGCCGAGCGGTAAAGTCGCTGAACACTGGTAGTTCGGTCCGAGGTTCGAGTCCCGCGAACGGGTTGGCTGCATGGGCGCTTTCGTGGCTTTCCCCATGTGTAACGTGTACACGAGCCAGTTTCCCTTAGAAAGTCCTCCACGAAGGCATCCCTCCCTTTAGGCAGATATCCCTAGTGTGCTTTGCCATAATTAAATACACCATACACCACTTTTTTTTCTTCACATTTACGCCCCATACAGCTCCAAAAACAAAATCGCAATTTTTAAAATCTACATAGCAGTATATGTTTAGAATTCCTGATAAAGTGTTAAATGCTGGCATATATTTTTCTGTGTTTTAGTTTACCATATAAATATTGTTTATTAGTAAGATGGTTAGCGAAAAATCTTTCTTTTTATTATCTTTTTATCTGCTAATTTCATTGAATATCACGTTCTTTGCATTTACGCTACATACAATTCAACAGCAAAATCCAAAAATATTTTAAAACAGCGTATCTCTAGAATTTCCGACATTGTTAGAGGTTGCCACATATATTTTTATATTCGCTATATTTCTTTAAACATTAGGCATGTAAAGTTATCATAAAGAAAAAAAAGCATATAATGATATTATTAATAAGCTTCACAAAAGTGATGAGTATTTCTAATTACACATCTCATGATTTTAATACGTGTTTATTTAATCACATTAAAAAGCAGGAAACAAATTCTTAGGAACCGTGTTTATTGCTTTATTTTACTACTCACTCATGTTTCACATTAAAGTTGAAAGTATCTTGGATTTTACTGAAAGAAAACACGCTAGCGCATGGAAGATAAAAGTACATTTTAAGGTGCGGAAACACATTTCTTTCATAGAGCCGAGTTTGTTAATTATAACTGACAAATATATTTTTCCGAATGGCAACAGTCTTGCACGCTGGAGATAAAAATGTTTTATTTTGAACAGTGTTGCCGCTGTTTGCTTTCAAATCATTGCGATTGTTAATCAAAAATTGATAAAGTTTTATAAAATATGAAATAACTAAAACAAGTATGAAAAATGTATAAAATGTGAAAATAAAAATCTAGAGTCAAAGTCCGGGCTTCCAAGTACATAGGTTTGAAGGGAAGGACTACGTTATTCAAAATTCGATGGGTCTAGGTACCTTCGGTTTTTTAAAACACGAACATGCATGCAATTCATTATTTTATTTCTTTAAAAATAATTGAGGACGAGATAATATTTGCTGGCATTTAATTTGAAAAGTGAGGCGCCGTTTATAATAAACCAACGCAAATTCCATTTCGAGGCTAATAGCCCCTTTTTTTCAACCAATGGGTTTTAAAAACCAAAACCGTAACTTCACTTTTCTTATATTTTGCAATCTACGTTCTTCCAACACTTGCTTCTAACAACCTATGATGCAATCTGCTGCTGCTGCTCTTTCTCTCTAGTTGCAGAGCTGCATATGTGAAAACATACCTGTAAATTTATTAAGCATCGGATGCATCCATCTGTGAGGCCCACCAGCGGCCGAGCGGTAAAGTCGCTGAACACTGGTAGTTCGGTCCGAGGTTCGAATCCCGCGAACGGGCTGGCTGCATGGGCGTTTTCGTGGTTTTCCCCATGTGTAATGTGTATACGAGCCAGTTTCTCTTAGAAAGTCCTCCACGAAGGCATCCCTCCCCTTAGGCAGATAGCCCTCGAGGCTTTGCCCTAATTACACAAACAAACAAACAAGAAGCATCCATCTGTGAAGTTAGTTATTCAAAATATATATATATATTTAAATTAAAAATAATCACATGATATCCAGCTTCATCTGCTCTTTTTCAGGTTCTTAATCTCCCTAAAATTTTACATTATCACATAGCCATACTAATCTAAAGCAAACTAATACAGTAGAACTCCAATTATCCGAATCAATTGGGACCGGACCCCATTCGGATAATCAAATTTCGGATAATTGGATTTTTTCCGAAGAAAGGGTCTACTTACACTTTAATTACTGTGTGTTGAAAATGGGAGGGGAAAAAATTTAAAGAAAGTGGTTTTAATTCAAATGAAAAAGCAACACTTTAACATACATGTTATACAACATATTGCAGAGTACTTGCAAGTACTGAGTCATTGCTTGCTGAACATCTCAGGTCAAAGTAAGATGTTTGACTTTCTTCATCCGTTTTCGGGCAGACAAGTTGCTCATCCGCTTGACAATGAGAAGTTGCATGTGGCCATACTCTTAATATTTTCCTAAATTCTGAAAGCGATTCGGATAGTCGTCGTTCAGATAATTAGAGTTGTACTGTATATAAGAAATTTAAAATATTTTTAAAACCTTGCAATTAAATTACAAAACAAATTTCGTTATATTTGTTTTTTCTAAAGCGTAAAATGATCTGTCCTACAATACGCATTAATTAAATGAGATCATATCATGTTATTTTTTTAGTGCAGGTAAAGTATTGACGCATTTTAGCAAAGTTAAGCATCCTGGTACTTTACTAAATCAAAATTCTTTTCCATGCGTCAGCATGCAGGAAAAGTTGCTTTTTCTTGATCTCCATCGACCAGCATTCAATTTCAGAAATAATTTTAAAAATTTTAATATAACCGAGGCCTTGATTTACATTTCCTTGTATTTGAGATATGCCTTAAAAACACGTAAATGCCACCTTTCCACGATTTATTCACGACTTTGAATATAAATAATGATGTAATAGCGAATGTAAATAATCTGTAATAGTCAGACACGAAAGAAATAGTATACGCTTCGCTATTTTGCCTGCCATTTTATCAGATGACTTAAAAAATGAATTTCCGAAAAACATCAAACGCGTGCATTTTAAGTGTTGTTACTCCATTCTAGATTTATATCAAACTTGGTTAAGCAGATAAATACTGTAGTGTCCTTTAAACTGTGTCATCCAGGAAACTATTAAATTTTGTTGTGTGTGGTATCTTATCAACAAAAGAGTAAATATTGAAAAAGGCTTGGAAGATAAAGCAGTATTGCTTACACTTTACGGGGAAAATGAAACACATTTCATTATAATTTTCTTACACAACAAGTTTCATAAGCTTAGTAGTTATAACTATTTATTAATAACCAATACTCTTACGTTATGTAAATTTAATGACTAGGATGTGCTCTCGAGTTTTATCTAGTACAGATTAATATCAGGCTGGCTTTTATTTACATTGCCTGTAAATGCATTCTCATTGAGTTTTTTTGTTACATAGGAATGAAAATATTTTGTGCAAATTGCATGAACAGGCATGCTAACAGTTTGATGAATTATTCTGTTTTGTTGTAGTCAAGAGTTACAACATTTATGCTTAGTTAAGTGTATTTTTAAAACCTGATCTACTCTCTATTTTAAGCGATAATACCCAATGAACAAATTTAAATGTTTAGCTTCATAATCGCTAAGGTATTAAACTTTTTTGAATTTCATTTTCTCATAAATCCTGGAGAATTTGTGGGAACTCTAGGGTTTTCCAGAACAGTTTTGAAGGCTAATGAAATAAAATGTAGCATAACAGTGCGACATATATCTATTTACACATCAAAGTTCTATTATAAATAAATATATAAGTTTTGATATGTAAATTACAATTAATAAATAGGAATAAAGCATGTCTGTCTATTTCGCTGAATTTGTATAACGCTCACATTTTACTTTATCAGCCAGTTTTGATTGTGTGATTTCAACCAGGTCTTAAACGCTTTTTGCTATGATGTTTTTATCATAGTTTGAAATGACTTCTAAAAACTAAAGCATGACTATAAAGTTGCAATAAAATAGTCCGTGGTCCAACAATTCATTCCCTGGTAATACTTTGAAATAGTTCTTAGGGTAATTCTTCACTGACTCAGAACTTCTGTGTAGTACAAATTCCGAACGGATTTTTGTTGTTGGCTGAAATTTTAGCTGAATCCATTCTTGGCAATCAAACGGTCTATTTATATGCATATATGTGATATAGACAAAACCTTTCGAAGACAAATATACCTATAGCAAATAATATATAACAATGCCTCTCCGAGATGCCCACACACCGTTCCAGGTAATTTTAGTCGGTTTAGAGAGGTGGTGATCAGTAATGATGCTTATTTTATTATTAACAGTAAAATTTCCTTATTGACAATGCATATCTGAAGTAATGTAGAACTAATTATTATTCTAGCCCAATCTTCGATATTTTGAAGAATCTGAATATTACTATTTTATCGGAAACGTTTAGGATATTTAGGATATTCTTTTAAAAAATTATACATTTTAGGACAGAGGCTATATTAAATTCCTTACACCGATGCCTTAGTTAATGTTTGTTATGCGGTCTGAAGAAACAAATCTCTAAACTAAGTGGCATTAAATGAGGAATTTTTGCATAAAAACGCACCCAGTACGTTTCTATGCAGACACAAATCATGAAGATTACAAGGCACAAAATATCACTGTTATATATATCAGATATGCAGGCACACAAGTCTAATAATAGGCAGGCATATCTATGCAGGCGCAAATTACCAAGATTTAACACCTAAAATCACGTTTCGTTTGCTGCATATTTCGTTGCTTGTGAAAATAACTTGTTTCACTTATGAGAAATATTTAATTTAAACACTTTGTGCGAGTCATTGAAAAACTGCCGACTTTTTTCTTTGTTTAATAAATGCAAACTTAATTAGGGTACAATAATATAGGCTTTTCCAGTTGTTTGACATTGCCGTTTTGAATAGCTCATTTTAAATATAATGAAAAACTAAGACGACATAACAAAGGTTATAAAAGATGTTGATCATGTTAGATAATGTTCTTATTAATGTACAAGTTTTCAAGAATCCTTTTTAGGCATTTAGAGGCAGGTATTTTACTGGCTTATGAGTTATTGAAGATTAGTTCTTAAATTAGTTGTCCTGTCGTAAGTGTTCAGCTTAAAAACTGTTTTAGATATTAAACTGGAATTCGAGTATAAAGATCCAATGCAGTCTTACCTTTACTTTTCATAGCCATATGCTTACATATAAATACGGGGCCTCCAAGAATGAATGGTGGGATTCCGTGAAATGAATTTTAAAATGCTTTAGTTCAGTCGTTCAAATATATTATGGACATAAGAACTTGGATTCATGATAGATGATACCATGTTCTATGTAGACTGTTGTCTAGATTGTTACAGCTGCCGAATTTGGGGTTCTGAAGATACGCTTGTGGCATATGACCAGATTCGAAATTTTTCTAAGGTCAGTGTCTGGTTAAGTGACAATACTTTTATCCTTTTTTTCATTGTTGAAATGTAGTAGCAACATCAATGGGTAATAGAACATACTTCAGATTTTGTTCTGTTATTAAACAAATGGGAATGGAAGGTTCTAATTAAGAGATCATTTAATAAAATAAAGCATTTACCCACATTGCAATCATATGTGAGGCACGATGAATTGACCCTTTGAATTTCAGGACTGTGGATTAGCAGAAACTGATCTCTCCCAAGATCTCTCATTGCGAAATATCTTAATCTTATCGCAGTAGACATTTTCTGTCGAGCTATAAAAGTGAGTTTTAAAAGCAAAGAATTTCTATTAATTGTTACCATCTCAAGAAGATAATCTCACAATCAACTTTAAGAGTTACGAGGACTCTTTTTGCCAGAGTTCAGACTGAAACTGTCATTACAACCGTCATGCTAATTAATGGTGCACACATTGAAACGTTTTTCTTTTGTATCTTTCAGCGAGATTGAATTAAAACCAATTTCAATCTATTTCACATTATACATATTTCAAAGACCATAATGGAATCCTATTCGCTATGTGAATTCTTGCGTATGCAAAGTACATTTAAATAGCCAAACATCCTCTGATTCCAGATGAGTTTGGTTAAGTCACTTACATTACAAAACACACGAGTGCTATCTGCATAAAGAGAATACCTTTGTAAAAGGATTTGTTATGAGAAATTTGGGTCATTTTCACCTTACAGAAGCATGCAGCTAAGGCATGCAGCTAAGGCTGTTCGATGCATGCAGCTAAGGCTGTTCGCCTGGCATCGAACCTAGTTCGAAGTCCCAAAATTCCGAAGTCTTAAGCACAGAACCACTGATGAGGCTCGAAATGAATTTGTTATTTTGCATGATTCTCTTAGACGTAATATTTAATATCAGTGTTTATTCTCAGACATCCTAATAAATTTCAAAAATGGCCATCCAGGTAGGTTTCATTGTGTTTATAATCTACAGTTCTGGATCGTGAAATTCTTGATCTTAAATCAGCATCTAGTTTCATAAACTGTTTTCTATTTCACTCGTGAAATAGCTTCTGGTGACGTTGTTATGAAGAATTACTCGGAAAAATTCATAGATTAAAATACTTTCGTACTAGACCATGCTCTGACGTCAGAATACGACCTAAGAGAAAATTCTACAAAATTGAGCAAATATAAATTTTTGTTAAATTTATTTCTTCCCTTTATCCTTCCCTTTATAAATTAAAAGGCGTTTAAAAATTAAGGCTTCTTTCCTAAACTTTTCTCTTGATGTGCTATTGGAAAATTTCCTTACAGAATTTAATGTAATATCCTAATATAAAATATATCAGCTTGGCTGTCGCATGAAAACTGTGTTCTGGTTAGCTCTGACGCAAATAACGAATACGATTATATAAAATAACGAATAAAATGTATCGTTCAATCTGATGCAGGAAAATTGTTCAGCTGAACGAAATCACTTAATTCAAACCTTAAAAATACTATTTATTGATGGCTGAAAGTGCTGGAAAGTGATTGTAGTAAAAGTAAAATGAAAGTAAACACATAGCTTTGTTACATAAAATCACAGTTAATATGCTTTAAATATCAGTTGCAAAGCATTATTAATTCAGTTTTTTCAAATCCGTGTCTCAAAATAGCAGTCATAAAGGTTCGTAAACTTTTATCTGGCTTGAAAACTCAAATGCTGGCTTTTTAGTGCTAAAAGAACAAATAATGCGATGACATCATTTTTTGTTTGAAGAAGGCGGCAGAAAGATACTGGTTTTCATATTACACGATGATGTTTGTTAAACGGAACTGAGGTGACGAATGTCACACCTCTCATTGTCTAGGATAATGTGCAAGAGCTATGTTGAAATGCCCTAGTTCATTCCAAATGAAAAAAATCTCCAGATCAACTTCTTATTACTATTGTTAACATCATCGAGCAATAGTACCGTTTTCAGTTAAGGGTAAAATCTTTTCTTTACATATAAAAATCAGAAATGTACATTTTCATGCATGGCAGTACCTTGTTATGTTATGAAGATTTGTCAGTATTTAGTTTGTATGGTTATCCATAGATGGCAGCACCATAAGTCATATATTGAAATTGATTTTAACTTGTGACATACATTCTAGAGCAGCGTTCCTCGATACTTTTGATAAGTGGAATCCATTTTAATGTCCACTTTTCATATTTGAACCCATGGTTTGCTTCAATAGTATGGTTTTAATGCAACATTCTATAAACAGAATATTTGCAACGAAAGAGACAATTATTTCAAATATTTATTTGTTTCAAAAAGCAAGTTCAAAATTAACACGAAATTACGTATTCAAACAGGACTTTTAAATATTAATGAGATGAGTGGCACTGCTTTTTAATATCGCAGATATATTTAATATCAGACTTCGTGAATGAAAGTTGTGTTTGTCATGTTCTCGGTATCAAGTCTGTTGGGGTGTTTTTTTTTTTTGAACATATATAGTTTAGAATCATGCAATTGCAAATGGTAGAATAGCCAACACGACCTTTTTGATTGAAAGTTAGGATATTCACTTTTAAACTGCCCAAGAATTTCACTAATGGCATCAATTTTAATTTTTCTGGTAACTATGTATCAGATGTCATTTCAATAAATTTCGTATTCTTCTCCTGACATAGTCGAAGGTTGCGCATAGGCAATAAAAATGAATTTTTAATTCACAGTTTATTTTGATACTTAATCTGATGTTAGTGTAGAAAATATTTAAAGGACTCACTCGGACTTATCGGGTGCTTAATAATTCTTCAATGAATGACTTCCCTATTTCAACCCCTTCCTCTTCTGAAAAGCCTTTTATGGCTGGCAAAGAGAAATAGACAAATCGTCTGGGAAAGTTACACAAGTTGTCTAAAATTCTTTTTCTTGAAAGCAAGAATTTTTTCTTCAGCAGTAAATGCATATACTTTGCTTACCCTGAAGTTAACCCTTTCAATTTCAGCGAAATGTTCATTGATCTTTCTAAACGTGTCTCTTAAATAGGGAATTCTAAGTATCCAATTTCTATTAAATAATCGACCTCTCAGTTCGAAATTGTGTTTTGTAAAAATAAACCCCTATCTTCGTCCCTTAGTTCAAAAATGTGGCTTAGTAACTTTTCTCGGGATAATCATCCGACTTTAGGGTGTGAAAGAAGAGGTGTATGTATACTTCCCATGTTCTCGCATAGTATTTTGAATAATCAATTATCTAGTAGCCGAGATTTTGAAAGTTGATAACTTTGACCTCATCAAGAGCATTCTTTTAACTTGGGATAGTTTTTTGCAGCAAGTATCTGTCTAAGCGTCCTCCAGAAATTACTAGAACAGTTTTTGGCGATATTTTGGTAAGCGGCACATCTGTACCCACATGAATGCATTTTTTACATGATATCTGTGTAATCGAAAAATGTTTGTTATGTTTGTCTGAAAAATAAATGTTTGTCATCGAAAAATAATTGGTTCCGTAAATGCTGTTTTTGCTCTTGTGGAAGAGTATGTGTGTTGTGATGCTAAATAACCAATAAAGTTATCAATAGGCAAAAATTTAAAACAAGTATTCAGTCAATTTTTATTTTATGAGATACATCAACCACGTGATTATTAACCCGGCTACTCGCAGCCCCTTTTATATTCAAGAATAAAGGATATTACAACATTTTTAAAACTAGAGGATTCCCCTGTATTTCTGGATCTGTGGTTAATTTACACAAGGGAATCACCATGTGTAGGAGAGAATTTAGTTGGGAAATCACCGACAGCGGGATTCCATAGCGCTGCTGCTGCAGAATACAAAAGTTCTCTCGACGACACTGTCAGAACTCGCGGTGTCAGACTGTCACATTTGCATAGACTATACTTTATTGAATGTTATGAAACAAAAGCATGTTAAGTTTCATAGAACCTATGGATGGAACACAGTTTAATAAATTCTCCTCTGGAATAAATTTAACCGGCTGCAAATCATGGCATAGTTTAATTAAAAAGATCATTTTACCATTTAAAGACAAAATCATCTGAAATATTTTTTCCGTTATAATAACGAGTCAATCGCACCACAGGCAGCCTTGTCTTTTGTGAGAAGTCTAAATGTGAGACACGCTTTGATTTCTGTCGTAATGAAAGAAAGAAAGGATAAGGAGAAAAAGTATCTTAACCATTTTGTGCCTGCAGCTAAATTCGGCTCATTTTGTAATAAAAGGCAACTTAAGTTTTTAAATCTTTAATAAACATGTTTAAATTTCATTGTGCATATAATTTAAAGATTAAAACTGTACGCTATGCGTTAATCATCAAAAGTAATCACAGAAATAAGTTTCTGCGACTTGTCCCATTTATTGCCGATGTTATTTTTAGAACAAATATTGGTCGTCGGAAACAGCAATTAGAAAAATACAATAGTATTGGCAATACGTTGAGTTGAAGAAGTGCTTCAAATTTCACTGAACGCTTTTAAACTCTATCAAAAGAAAGTTTCTAATAAATAAAATTTTTTAAGCCAAGCAGGGCCGTCTTATATTAATTCTCTCCTCATTTGTTTGACGCAAACTATTGTCTTTAAAACAGCCCTTTTAAGTTTTTTAATATTTTTGTCTTCAACTAATTTTTTCGTAGTTTACAGTGTATAATGTAACTTATCTTATTCTTTCCAGAACCATGAAGTTTAATTAAGAGTAAAGAAGAATTGGTAGTTCTATTTTTCAGTATTTCTACGAATAGCCTCTCAGCCGGTATGGTGGTTAGTAATGCTGATTGCCATACCGATGAGCCTCGAATCTTGGAGAAGGCATGAATGTGCGGCAAGGAGGCACTTAAAATACACAGCGAATTGAAAGTCCAGTCAAGAAGCTGATGGTAGGGAAAGAGGAGTGAGACCCGCCCTTCGGTTTATTCGTCCTCGAAACTGGGACGGAAGCTTGACAAATAAGGCCCTGAGATATACCTAATATCTTGATATTAGATATACCTGTATCAGTGGAGGTTCAAGATACAGCCTGCAGAAATTTTCATATGCCCTATAGCAATATTGGCAACCATATAGAGATATAGATTTAAAAAACATGCATAATATAACAAACATATAAGAGGTACTGGGTGGAGAATATTTTAAGACCGACATAACTTCATTATGTCATCTTTAATGAAGTATTCTCCGTTATCATTTTCTCTAGTTTCATGTGCGCCTAATATATATATATATATATACGGCAATACTAGTAACTTCTTAAAATCTGCGAAAGTACTAGTTCTTAAGAATTCATGAGTGTAAAAACACTATATTCCCAGAAAGTAGCTATTGAAAGCTAATATTCGTTGAATTCATAATAAAGCTCTGGTGCCCATTGTTGTCTTTTAACTGTCAACTATTCTAAGGATTGTACTGCGTACTTAGAATGTCCTCCACGAAGGCATGCCTCCTCTTAGGCAGATAGCCCTAGTGTGCTTTGCCGTAATTAAATAAACCAAACCAAAATCATTTAATGCTTATTAGAAAAAGAATTGGGAGACAGAAGAAACTACTTGGTTATCTATCTAAAAAATAGTTTCAGTAAATCGTACGTTTAATACCTTTAAGAATATATTTTCCTAATTGCAGAATAAAAGCAATAGTTATTTATATACATTTATAAATAATCTTATTTAAAATGCTTTCATTTCATTCACCTTAAAGTTTTGTCGGTGTCTTTAAAGAATCTGTAGACAAATATTCCAAACTCCGAAAAATTTTTATATGTAGTTTGAAAGGATGAGAATTTGTATTCAGCATGAGAGACTTCAAGCGTATATGTGATAGGAATCACTACTAAAACTGTTCGCACGCTTGCTAGACGACTTTCATTGTATTTACAGAAATATTTTACTTAACATTTTTGTGTTTTAAGGGTTTCAATGGATAACCCTTATTCTTTACTATCTTTTTACATTGTAAATTCAAAGACAATAAATAAAGCTTTTCTGATAGCGGAAGAGGTATTTTATCCCATTCCTTTTTAACAGCTTTCCAAAGTTCAAGAAGGGTTGTAGGTTGACATCTGGACAATCCGCTTTTTAAAAGTAAAAAAAGCTCAAAAATCCGCAAATGATACATCAGATTTAATAGGGATACGAATGAAGGATATGCCCTTATTTAATATTTTCCAGGAAATTAAAAGTGGATTTTGATGTGCGGCTGCTTGCTTTGTCTTGATGCAGTTCTACTGATTGATGGCGCTGTGGTTAAAGAGAAGGTCTTTCATATTTGAAAACTGGGTATAAAATATGTTCCTGATTATATGTGGAGTTGACCTTAACAATTTTCTGCACTCTTTTAAATTTTTATTGGTCATATGAAAAACGAACAACAATCATAAATCCGTTTATGCAGTGACATTTCTCCATTTTTGTCTCTCATAAAGAATTTTGATGCGTGTTATACTTTCGGCGATATGTCGTGAGGAACATTCCTTTTTTCACATTACTTTTTTTAGCCCTTTTAAGATTCAAACTCGGCTAATCACTTTGTTTACAGTTGCCACTGAGCATTTTAATGATTATGCAACTGTCCTTTTCGTCTTTTCGAGAATATTTTAAGAGAATATTTTCGAGAATATTTTAATATTTCGAAGATTTTCTTTTAACATTAAATTTACCTTTGCAAAATTCGAAACATTCCGTTTTCTCCTTGGATGTGTAGTTTGAACAATTTTTCTCCTTGAAGCCAAACTTTGTCGTTTTTCTTTCCGTTCTTATTGATAATATTATCTATTGTCGCTTTAAATAACGAAAAATCATGGCTTTCACAACTTTTTCTAATAATTATATGCGAATAATTTTCTTCGAAAGGAGCTCAAACATAGCCCTTCGACCATTGTATCTTTAAAAAAGCGTCATTTTTCATGAAACAAAAATTGTCGAACAGCAGACGATAACTTATACCTTAAATATAGTTGCGCTCAAAAAATATTTTCCAAGCAAGCGACTTTTTCCATAGCAAAGCAAAGTCGTTTAACAAATGTACGAGCTGCTTCCGTATATTTATTTGTTTCAATACCAATTCTAAAAACTTTCAGAATAACCCTCTTATGCAGGTTAATATGCTATAAGTAGGTGGTGATTTTGTGAAGCGATTACAGCTTCCTAAAAGAATCTTACTAGTTTTCATATTTATTTCATGAGGAAACATTTACGTTGCCAGTTCACTCGCCCAAGGACTGAAATAAACTATCGATGTTCAAAGATTTTATTCACTTGTCCATTGACAGGTCATTTATAATCAGAAGTATAAAGCGTCAGAGTACCATACAATAAAGTAAAGCATTCAGATTTATGAGAAAGAGTTAAAGCATCAAGAATTGCAAATTATGAAAATAAATAAATGTCTTATTTGCATACTTTTCGTAAATGATGCAACTTTACTATATCTTTTTTATTTTGTGAGCAAGTTTTATTCCTTTCACACACTTTCCATATTAAGATGCCACTATCCAATTTTCTTTCTCTAGGTTTGATCTGGCGTTTGAAGAAATTTACCCATAGGTGGATGATAATCCAAGAGGACCAACTTCTCGCAAACATTTATTTGTAGAGAGCAAGATGTTTGAAATACTGGATACTTTGAATCACAGCTTCAAAGCTTTCCTTGATCAAGGAGGTAAGGTTTTCATCCTCAGAATCCATTAATGCAATAAGATAACATTGTACTTCCATTAACCCGTAGATGAAAGTATTAACTGTTTTCACTGCTCAAATTTCGTGTCCCATAGAAATAATTACCACCTGGGCGAGCCTAGTCTTTGAAAGGTCCTCAAATCATCTCATTATACCTCGCCATTCTTTTCCCTCGTTAAATTGGTGGCAAAAAACAGACACCTGAATAATTTTGCCTTTGACCCCAAGATGTTTTAACTCTTTAAAGGCATGGGTATGCTAAGTCGTGTTCTGAGTAAAGTTATCTACGAGGAACGCAAATTAGCATTTTATGTCATCGTAGACATTTAAAAAAAGTTCGTTATTTAGAAATGTATTGCATTAGTTGGCATGCCTCGTGCTTATCAAATTTTCCATAGGATGTTATCGTGCCCTATCGTTAAGTGTTAGTCTAGCCTGAAATATTTAAAACTTCATTGAATTAAATTTATAAATATGTAGCACTTTCTGTATCATCTTGAGCAAAGTCATAATCTCTGATACTTGGCGAAACTTTTAAATTGATATTGGCTCAAGCAAATACTTTATTAAGACGTTCTTTCGATTTCTTCAATAGCATTATAATCCTTTGCGGTATGATTTAATTTTGAAAAGCCGTAGAAAGTTTTTATTAGTCATTATACCTTAAAAAATATAGTTGCACTCAAAAAATATTTTCTAAGCAGGCGATTTTTTTTCATAGCAAAGCGAAGTCGTCTAACAAATGTTGTAAAAAAACTTAATGATTCATATTTTATTGAATTAACTGTTGTAAAAAATATTAATGATATTAACTGTTGTAAAAAAAACTTAATGATTCATATTTTATTGAATTAAATGTTGTAAAAAATATTAATGGTATTAACTGTTGTAAAAAAAACTTAATGATTCATATTTTATAAATCGAAAGTATAGTTTCATTTTATTGTGTAATATTAAAATGACCAAAGAAATCAAGAAAAAACTGTGTAGTACAACTTTTGAAGCATAGGGTACGTTTCAAAACATTTTAGCAGGTGCATTGTTTATACTTCTCGGAAATCTCACTTTTAGGTTTATTCTTCTAGACCGTAGGGCAACTTTCATGATAGGTTCATTTTCCTCCTTAGGGAAGAAACATATTCCAGAAAATGACCCTAGTTTTGGCGTTCGACCTAAATTGGTATATCATTGTGTGAAGTATATCCACAAGTTTTGTAATCCAGTAGTATCTTTTGGTAGAAATTATTCTATGTTTACTCGAAATCTGCTTATCTCGTTTTTATTCGTATTGATTTTGTTATGCAACATTTTAAATTAGAGTGCAATGCCAATTAAATACAATTTCTTTATCCTTTTAATGCATTTTCGCATAACCGGAAAACATGCGCGATCATGCTTCTTTTTCCTTCATTGCATTCACTCATACAACACGGTTTTTGAAACATTCTCCACCTCTTCGTGTATTTTCCTTTATCTTTTTCTCATATCTTCCGTGTCATTAAAACATATGCTGCTGAATATATATACATTCATTTTGTCAAAGTATCTCAAAGCTACCTTGACTATAAATACTTTGAACTTTTCTTTTTCTCCCTTTCGACTTTGAAAGTTACTTTGACATGTTTTTCTGTGCTGTTTCTACTGCGTTTGGGTCTTTTTTGACGAATTTGAGAGTACATTTTTAGGATATATAGCACTTAACCTAATACAGAGTGTATGCTTTCCCTAATAAAAGTTGATATTCTCATCAGAGCACTTTCAATTATGGGCATGTAAAAAAATCTTGTCCTGATCGATAAATATTATCTTGCTAAGTATCGTGATTTCAACTCTTACAGTATATAAAACTCTGCTGCAGGTCTTGCTCGCATGGACGCAGAAAATTATTGAAATTTGAAAAGACATGTTAATAGTAAATTTGGTCGTAGGACAAGTTTAACTAGTCGTTGTGCGACTTTGGTATAAAATCCTGATGACCAACAATACTCATAATTTTGTTGCAAAAGCAAGGCAGATATTAGTCTGATTATTAAAATTAGTTCTGAACAGTAATTAATCCTTTACTGAATTGGAAAAAATATTTAATAGTTTTGTGCCCTCCATTTCTTTACAGATCCCCGAGTGAATGAATGGCCTATGATGAAGACCCCCTTCCCGGGCATGGCCATGATCGCTGCTTACATTTACTTCGTCAAAGTGGCTGGGCCACAGTTCATGAAGAATAGGTCCCCATATGATCTACGCTGTCTTATGGCTATCTATAATTTCGTTCTTGTCTTCCTCAACTTATGGATATTTTTAGGCGTAAGTGAAATCCCATTTTTCCATTTAAATAGTGCATGTTTTGTAATATTTTAAGTCATTTTTTCAAATTACGCAAAATAGTTTTTCATTACTCATGATTAATATGCTTTCATGAGATGTTAAAAGAAATGGGTCTGTAATGAGAAGAGTTAAAACGGCAGTTTGAGAGCACTCACTTTGTGTCTGACGACCACAGGTTCTCGGGTGAGCCGATATATAGACATCATTAAACCATATATTACTAAGCTATTTGTTGCATTTGAAATTGTTGTGAAATGCGCACTACCAAAGCAGACCCAAGTCCTTGCTTATCAACCGGCAGTCCCAAGCGCAGTCCAAACAGGATACCCACTCAGTCAATGAATCTAAAAATGTATTCCAATGAAACAGTCGGGATTAAAACTTGACAGTTCCTTTACTGTCCCTGGACCGTTTAACATGGTCTCTGTATAAACGAAGGTTCTAGTCTTCTTGAAAGTATTGCGTTTATTTCCACCATAGCTGGCACCTTTGATGTATAAACGCCACAGTTGCGGTGGGGTCTCACGCTCATTAGCCACATAGCCCATATAAGACACCACCACGTTGCCGCCCACCACCAACACTTCGAAGTGAGCCCTGAGGGGAACTTGTCTTGTGTAGGACTAAAATGAACGAATCTGAATCCTGTCTTTTATTTACGATGTGCAGTTAGTTTAATTTCTATAAAAGAGTAAGCCTTATCAGTGGCCAATTGATAAGGTCACTGAATATTTAAATGATACAGATTACTATACAGATTTGGGATCGAATTCAAGCGAAAGAACTGATTGTACGGTTGGTTTTCCTCATGTGCAACTTCAATACGAGCCAGTTTCCTTCAATGTTCTGCACAAAGGCAAGCTTTCTCTTAACCAGTTAACTGTGATTGACGAGTATACTCGTCATGCGTATAAAGCAGTGTAAACAACGAGCGTATAAAGCAACGTAATAGAAACAGAAAAGAAAAATAACAACAAAGAAACCGGAGCTAGTGATTGTTTATAATAAAAAAAAGGGTGGAGTGGATATGAGCGATGGAATTATAATAACGTACTCCACAGCGAGAAAACGACTCAAAGTACTACAAAAAGATATTTCTCCATTTCTTAGACATTATGTGTCTGAATGCATTCATATTATATAAAAAAAATAATGTAACATTATCGCATATCAACTTTTTGCTCAAATTTATTGACACTTTTGTGACGTATCCATTTGAAAGAAATAAATCGACACAAACTCGGAAAATTAGACCTAATATAAGCCAATTAGGCGGGAATTGTGTTCCGGATTATATACCCGGAACATCGGAAAAAAACAACCCTACGTGAAGGTGTTCGCATTGCTACAAACGCAAGATCAGGAAGGAATCACGTTACTGGTGTTCGATTTGCAAAGTCCCATTGTGTATAGTACCCTATTTCGCTGAATATCACTCCACAGCAGGAATTTAAATTATTACTTTTATTTGTATAATATTTAATTTATTGCATTTTTAGTTTAATGTGTATGTAATATATACTTATGTTAACCAAATAAGTAAATATTAGTAATAAAATTTTTCGTTCTATAAAATAAACCCATGTTTTTATCCAATATCTTACCAGTGCAACCTCCTCTATGATTAACGAATATACTTGTCATGGCTCGATTCTGGCGATATAAAACGCTACGCACTCTTAAACGAGAGCGCCCCAGTTAACTGGTTAAATAGCTCTCGTGTTAAGACACAATAACACGCCGAATAAATACTAATTCAGAAGTCAAACAACAAAAATCAGCGTTAATTTACAAAATTTTCACAGGACTAGTTTCGATGGTTTTACCGAACCATCATCTTCAGCTGCAAAACCGCAAATGAACAAGATAGGAAATAATGTTTAGATAAGATAAGAAAGCCTGGACAAGAATAAGCAAGTGGCGCCATCTGTTGGCGAAACCAGAACTAAAACATAATTTCTCTAAAAGCCGAAGGCAAATTTGGATTGGAATTAGGATCGTTAACTAGAACAGAAAGATTTTTATGAATGTGAAATGCCTCTAGAAAATCCAGTTCTCCAATGGAAGATGTTTTTTGAATAATTTTGGCAGCAGAAAAATTGAAAGTGTGATTTTCGGACCAACAATGTTGAGCAACAGAAGACTTCTGTGTTTCCTTTTTTCTAACATATGCCTCATGTTCTTTGACGCGAAATTTTAAGGCTCTCTTAGTTTGGCCAATGTAAATTAAACCGCACTGGCAAGGAATCCTATAAATACCCCAGGAATTCATATCCGGAATGGGGTCCTTGAGTATAGGACGGTTGCGGTTTTGCAGCTGAAGATGATGGTTCGGTAAAACCATCGAAACTAGTCCTGTGAAAATTTTGTAAATTAACGCTGATTTTTGTTGTTTGACTTCTGAATTAGCTCTCGTGTGTTTTGTCATATTTGAATAAACCATAAAAGAATAATTTTGCTGCACAACATTAGCTTGTGTTCTTGTTGCCAAGACTATGAACAACATAGGTCGTTGTTCTTATTTGCCAGGACTATGAAAAAAAAAAAATTAGATTCCTTAATACGAGTTATATGGGGACTTTCGCAAGCCCTTTGTTAAATCAGGCTGTAATTTTCAAGCCCTTTTTTCTTTGTTTAGTGCATGTCTTGTGCTGTCATTAATCACTGCATATTAAAGTGAGAAATAAAAATAAATGATCTTCGATATTTCGTTGAGGTAACTTTAACAGAATATTGCACTACAAAATTCCTGATAATGTGAAGAAAGTCGTTATGAAAACTATCTCTATTAGTACAGAAAGTGGTGCTTTCAGCTCATTGGAACCGCATTTTCAAAGGATTGTCTTTGATTCTATTACATTTTCAGAATTAATACCAATCTCTTAAGTGAAATGATTTAGTTCTTTTTGTTTTGTTTTATTTGATTACGGCAAAGTACATGAGCACCATCTGCTTATGGGAATAAATACCTCCACGGAGGTCTTTCTAATGGAAACTGGCTCATATATACATTACACATGCTGAAAACCAGCCTGTACGTGGTATTTGATTCCCGCTTGCATTAAAACAAAATATGTGCTGGATTTCTAACATACACTTGTGCCACAATATTAAGTTTACTACTTATGTAATTTTTGTGATAGTATAAGATTTTTTAAGTTTTAAACATATAATTTTTCATTTATACACAATTATCTGCATTTTTTACTGTCGTAAAAACATCTAGAATATTTTGCTTTTTTAAAATAAAGATACTTCATTAAAATTTTCAGAGCTTACTACTGGCTGTACAATAAATCAACATTTAAATTTTTTTAGAATGCTTTAAAATTAAGTATCTACTTCTATTTTGATAGAACAATCGATTGTAAGAAAAACGAATAGCTTACTATTACGTATTGCGTTAGTTTGTATCCTACATAATGTGCCAGCTTTACCCAGTTTTCACAGATACTGGATTAAGTACTTTGCACCCTAAGGCTGTATAAGGCACCTCAGGCTGTAATATTCTTTTACATGTATGTATTTACTTAATTGGCTAATCAACTGACGTCACAAGCACATCAATGACCAGGCTTAGTAGATTGTCTTCTAGAATAGCATATACTGACAAACGGCAACAAACTGGTGAGTCGATAAGATTTTTTTTATCTTTGCGGGAAACAAAACCTACGATTTGGATATTATAGAATTAGAACTAAGAGTCCTTAAAACTTAACAAGCGTGATCATTCTACCTGGAAAAAAATTACGGACACATTTTAGATAACTTTAAATAAAATTTAAAATCGGACTGCTTCGATGAGAACTTTTGTGTTCTACTGACTTATTACAAATTAAAGACATAAATACCATATTACTAGTTGTTAATTCTTAGTAAATTCAGCGAAATCTTCGAAACAAGGCTTTTTATGGTTCTAGTTTTGTAAACGCAGATTAGTATTCAACGGGGTGTAAATGCTTTTCAAGTACTTTTGAATGTAATGTTATAGATCTACGATTCCCCAGATCCCTATGCATCTGAGTTAACAATCTTTAACTCAAATTTGATTTGTTTATGCAAATCTGAATAAAAATAACATGTACGTAACAGCAGGGATCAAAGAAAATCAGCTTCATGGAAAAATGTTCCTAAAACTCAAAACACATTTTACCAGTTTATTTTACGGAATCTAAAAATTAAAAACTATTTATTTGATTTTTAATTAATCCGAAGTTTCTTTCATAGATTGGCTGGTACGGTTGGTTCAACGGCTATAGTTTGAAATGTCAACCGGTGGATTATTCCAATGATCACAGTGCAGTCAAGGTAAGACGTCTATATAAATCCTTAATTTCTACTTTTTGAAAAGTTATGAATTAAATTTTGGAAAGTTAATCATTTTCATATACAAAATGCACATTTTAGATGTAAAACTGAGCATGAATTTTGTGTGAAATCTAACGAATGGCAAAACTTCAGAAATTGGTTTTAGATATTAAAAATGTTCATGAAATAAGGATGAAATTTGGCCTTTTAACATATATGCACATTAAAATCATAAAAGTTCTTAAATTATCCGATTTTAATCCAATGAAAAACATACATCAGAACAAATATCTTGTCTAGGTGGCAAGAACTCTGGGAATGCCAAACGCTGAACAAATTAAGGCAGGTAAAGCCCAATTTGGAGTATTGGGAGTTGAGAGGAAATCGAACGGAAGATGTACTACTGGTTCGCCTACGTATTGGTCATTGCAAACTGACACATCAGTATCTCTCGAAAAGAGATAACGAGCCTATTTGTGGCATTTACAACGTTCCTGTTTCAGTCAATCACATTTTCCTTTTGCTGTCCTGCTTTTAGTCAGAAACGTGAATTTTATTTTAAATCTACGAATGTTAACAGATCTCATTGGAAGAAACCCTCACATCAACCTCATAAGATTTTTAAAACACATCTCTTTTTACCAAATGATTTGAACTACATTTTATCCTGCTCTACCTGTTGCTAGAGCATTTCTTCTCAGTCATTTATCCATGCCTTCATCAGCATTACAGGTTCATTTCAACAATTAATCTGATACAGTGTGTTTGTGCATTTTGGATTTTATTCACCATTCGTCTGGCGCATAATAGCCTTCAAGGTTTTGTGCCATTAAAAGTCAACCAACGAAAAACAATCTTTGACATCACTTTCATTGAATGATATAAGGTACTGAGAAATTCATCATATTGAGATTTCTAGAACACAAGCAAACACATCTCTTTTTATCTTCTTCATTCGATTCCCGATGACTAAACCGGCTAATTTACATGGCATATTTGAGATTCTCACAATGTATAATATAAATATGGTAAAGTTCTTCTCAGAAAATAATGCATGAAGATGGTCATCGTGGTCCGTATCAACAGAAGCTGTCCATCACTCTGACTAGAATCAAAATCTCAATCTCCTCTTAAAAAAATTTGAACACAAATATTTATCTAACATGGAAGTATCTTAAGTATTTAGTTGTTGCTATATGCTTAAGATACAAAAGATCTATTACAAATAGACATCAAACTGTCTATTTTGTAATTTATGGGTGTAAAAATAAATAGATGGGACGAAACAGCCCACATCTTCCTACGTGCTTGTTCTGCAATGAAGCAGAAACGTAACTAATAATTATGCCAAGTGTGCCTACAACGTTAAATTTCTCTAGTGGAATTCCTACTGCCATTTAGTGAGGGAACAAAATATTTTAAACTTAATTCCTCATGGGTCATCATCCTCAAACGATTCTTAACTACATAATTTTCATTCGAAGTCCAATTTTCGCCATTACGCCCACTCACAGTAGTTGAAAACAAAGGTGCCATCTTTACCTTTCAACCGAAGGCAAAGAAAGAAGCAAGTTGGCTACAGACAGGAATCTTGCATAAAGTCTCTCGATTGTGCTGTGGTCAAAATGCATTCACTGCAATCAATAAGATAATTGACTTAGAAGTGCGAGGAAAAATAAATTAAGCATCAAAATATGACAAATGTCCTAAAATATATTGAAAAATATCGTCTTGAAACACCTCGCATCCTATGATAAGAAAATAGCAAGTCTGAATGTCGCATGATGTTTGCTGTCGAATAACGAAAATCTCTATTGTATCTTAAGTTCATGATTGTCTATGCTATGATTATACGAGTTAGTCATTAAATGCACATATAATATTACAAAGTCCAATCCTGCTTTGCAAGGTAATTTCAGTTTCAGTAATTTGCAAGTTAACCTAACAAAGCAAGTCCTTACCTTGCTTTGTTAGGTAATGCTTTAATGTAATTTTAAACAAATACACTATTTGATTGGTTGAATTTTTTCAATTTGCAGTTAAACATGGCACTGGCAGGTAATGAAATAATTATAATATTTACATAACACACCCTTAGGGAACGACTTCAGAATAATTCTGTAAGTTTAGAATTCGAGGTCAAGATTCTTGAAATAATCAAGGGCAGCCATGCCGATTTCTATTTTTGCATAATTCTTAGCTTTTTTGAACTGAATTTTGAGCCAATCATAGTGGGTTTCGTGTGTGTTTGTTGCAGTTTTGAATCTCCGATTTTATTCTCTGAATGGGTGGGGAAATCTTTACTATTGAACTTAAAATATTTGATTATTTTCTGGTTGATTTTTGATAATTCTTTGATTTGGGGGGGGGGGATTTATTACATTCTTTCTAACAAGAGACATGATTATCACCGCACAGAGAACTGGGAGTTCTCCCTTTTGCATGAGTAAATTTCATATGTGCCTACACCTTTAAAGCACATTATCTTTATTATAACAGGTCGAATGGGTGTGACCATATCACTGTCATTTGTAGTACTGCCATGGTCTGGTTTGATACAATTGTGTATAAACATCAAGATCACTAACTGTAACACTGTATATTTGCTTTTCTTCAGTACTTCTTTTGAGTTCTACTGTGTAGTGTGGTAGGGGAATCATCCGGTTAGCTGTCTCGTTTTATTAATGGGTATTCCTTTAATTTAAAATTCCTCTATAATTTTATCATATTTTTAGCAATTTCTTTTGCACAGTCTTAATAGGCTTTTCGCCATTTAATAAAAACGTATGGATGAGTAGTCCTTGAACATCTTCGTAACTTCTTTTTCATCTGAGTTAGATTCAAATTGTCATGTTATCTCAATTTAAATTCTCTTATATTTTTCTTGTGCCTAGACTTTAAATCTGTACCTTTAAGTTTTCCAGATTATTTCAAAGTCGAAAATAATGATTGGAGGAATATGACCACGTGTTTCCTTGGTTGAGGCATTTCAGTATCTATTTCGGAAATTTCTTGTATCTCATTGTCTTATTTGATATCTTTAAATTTATTCTTTTGAGTAGGGATTTCTTCGTTGTCTGCTTAGGATGATTTTTTTTGTTGTTGTTGTTGTTGTTGTTGTTGTTGTTGTTGTGGTTTATTCCGAGCCTTTTGAAATCCTTTGAATCTGTTTTAGTGAACTTTTTCTTGCGGGATTTAATACTCTTTTCTCTGATTAATTTCATGTTTAACTCCATCATGGTTCTTATACAAATGGCTTTTTCAGCTTATCAAGAATTATTCTGTAGTTAGCTATTTGCTTAATATCCGGCTCTTCAGAACTATGCTTATCAGGGCACTGATAACTCTGGATATTGCGTTCGGTTAATTCTTTTATATGAATGAGTATTTCACGTAGAAGGCCACTATAATTTTCAGTTGCATATTCCCTCATAACTTAATTAAATTTATCCAATTTCCTCGGAATAAGCGACTCCCGAACTTTGGCCTTATAAAAAAACTACTACATGCTACTATTTTGCTGGCATCCCGTGAAATAAAAAGTAAGCTTAGCAATAGTCAAGATGTGTCGCTCACTGCTGCTTTGCTCTCCATCCCAAGCAATGCTTGGCACTTTTCAGACTAATAATAAGGTAGTGTGGTATGTACTGAAGTACTGTAGTGTGGTATGTATTGAAGTTCTGTAGTGTGGTATGTATTGAAGTACTGTAGTGTGGTATGTATTGAAGTACTGTAGTGTGGTATGTATTGAAGTACTGTAGTGTGGTATGTATTGAAGTACTGTAGTGTGGTATGTATTGAAGTACTGTAGTGTGGTATGTATTGAAGTACTGTAGTGTGGTATGTATTGAAGTACTGTAGTGTGGTATGTATTGAAGTACTGTAGTGTGGTATGTATTGAAGTACTGTAGTGTGGTATGTATTGAAGTACTGTAGTGTGGTATGTATTGAAGTACTGTAGTGTGGTATGTATTGAAGTACTGTAGTGTGGTATGTATTGAAGTACTGTAGTGTGGTATGTATTGAAGTACTGTAGTGTGGTATGTATTGAAGTACTGTAGTGTGGTATGTATTGAAGTACTGTAGTGTGGTATGTATTGAAGTACTGTAGTGTGGTATGTATTGAAGTACTGTAGTGTGGTATGTATTGAAGTACTGTAGTGTGGTATGTATTGAAGTACTGTAGTGTGGTATGTATTGAAGTACTGTAGTGTGGTATGCATTGAAGTACTGTAGTGTGGTATGCATTGAAGTACTGTAGTGTGGTATGCATTGAAGTACTGTAGTGTGGTATGCATTGAAGTACTGTAGTGTGGTATGCATTGAAGTACTGTAGTGTGGTATGCATTGAAGTACTGTAGTGTGGTATGCATTGAAGTACTGTAGTGTGGTATGCATTGAAGTACTGTAGTGTGGTATGCATTGAAGTACTGTAGTGTGGTATGCATTGAAGTACTGTAGTGTGGTATGTATTGAAGTACTGTAGTGTGGTATGTATTGAAGTACTGTAGTGTGGTATGTATTGAAGTACTGTAGTGTGGTATGTATTGAAGTACTGTAGTGTGGTATGTATTGAAGTACTGTAGTGTGGTATGTATTGAAGTACTGTAGTGTGGTATGTATTGAAGTACTGTAGTGTGGTATGTATTGAAGTACTGTAGTGTGGTATGTATTGAAGTACTGTAGTGTGGTATGTATTGAAGTACTGTAGTGTGGTATGTATTGAAGTACTGTAGTGTGGTATGTATTGAAGTACTGTAGTGTGGTATGTATTGAAGTACTGTAGTGTGGTATGTATTGAAGTACTGTAGTGTGGTATGTATTGAAGTACTGTAGTGTGGTATGTATTGAAGTACTGTAGTGTGGTATGTATTGAAGTACTGTAGTGTGGTATGTATTGAAGTACTGTAGTGTGGTATGTATTGAAGTACTGTAGTGTGGTATGTATTGAAGTACTGTAGTGTGGTATGTATTGAAGTACTGTAGTGTGGTATGTATTGAAGTACTGTAGTGTGGTATGTATTGAAGTACTGTAGTGTGGTATGTATTGAAGTACTGTAGTGTGGTATGTATTGAAGTACTGTAGTGTGGTATGTATTGAAGTACTGTAGTGTGGTATGTATTGAAGTACTGTAGTGTGGTATGTATTGAAGTACTGTAGTGTGGTATGCATTGAAGTACTGTAGTGTGGTTGGTATGTATTATAGTGTGGTATGGTGAATTCCTAGAACCACTAATTTCAGGATGACTAAGCAGAGACAACATTCCCTCCTAAATTATCTTTAAAACTGTCATGAAACTAAATTTAAAAATAAAATTCAAGCAAAAAATGCCGCATACTCTGGTGAGATAATTTTAGAGATTCCGTTAGACTCGAAATAAAGGTTTATTTAAAGATATTGTAGGAAAAGGTAACTAACTATTCAATATGATAAGGTTTGGCGCAATAAAACCACTGTCAGCAACTGAAACTATTAAGCTTATTTGCATTATAATGCTTCTCAGAGAGAATCTGATTCTTTGGAGTTGAGCCGAGATTAGCTAATTTTACCTTCTCACCATTGTACCTTGGACCTTTTTGAATTTGAATATAAATCTTGATCTTATTCAAAGAGTTGTTATAAACGAAATGAGCGATTCACAGTTAACATCTATTGCAATGGAAACTATTGGCGTTTCGCTATCCTCAAATTGAGTGGTTACATGTCTAAACTGACGGCTCTGTGTTAGTTAGAAGGCGCGGTGCTGGATCAGATGGCGAGCTTTTCAGTTTCTGCTTACCAATGGGACCTCTTACTACTGCCTTTGATGGGGAAATTGAAGCTATTGTTGTGGCTATTCAACAACTGTCGATTCGTAGTCACTCTTTTGTATAGGCTGTCATATTGTCAGATTCCAAAAGTGCCCTTCAAGCTCTTCTGAATAATCAAAATAGTTCCCAAAGAATCTTAGATTGTAGGCCTTTGCTTAAGGCAATGGCACACAGAATTTCTTTCCAGTGGATTAAAGCCCATTGTGGAATTATGGGAAATGAAAAAGCTGATACTTTGACTAAGAAAGGAATTTTCATAATGCGACGCATTAATCGACCGCTTTCATTTCATACCACTAAATTGTTTGTTAACTTGACTTTTAAGAAGATTTTTAAGCAGTATGTGATTCAACTTACTATGGATAAGAGTTGGAGGGTTCTGGGAGAAGAAAGAACTTTCATTCCCAGTTTTACGAAAACGATTGTGGGAGCTCTATTTAGACATCTGACCGGGCATGATTGTTTGCGAGACCTACTCTACAGAGTGGTGGATTCCCCAAGCTGTATTTTGAGTGACTCTAATCAGCCTATGATTTTTGAACATTTAAATAATTTTATTACACTTTCTTGGGATGAGGACATTGTTAAAAAGTACTGGAGAGCCCTTGAACTAATGGCTTAAGCGCTAATGTTTGGCATTTGTAAAATAAAAATATCCGATTACTGCATCTTTTAAATTCGTTAAACTCGATGGAAGAAGTAAGATAACCATGTGCTTTATTTTGTGACTTGGCTCATGCTCATGACTTCTTTTCATGACCATGAGCCAAATCTCTTGAGCGATTAATTTGCGAACCAATTGTGAGTAGATGTCTTATAAGTTATTCCTCCACGTAAAGTTTTACTGATGTTGTTCTCAGTCTGAACCTGTAAAGGGATAGGAGTCTTAACTGACTGGTTTCATTGACTTGGATGTTGATAGTATTCAATGCATAATACTTCTTGAACAAAACAAGCATTACACTCACATCACCTACATTTGAGGTTTTCGGCATAAAATAAAATCTTGTAAACCACCAAAACTTGTTTGTGTTTTACTTCTTCAATCATTTGAAGCCTAACATTATTCAACAAGTTATTTCATTTGCAACAACTCAATATATCCATAGTGGTAACCTGGTATAAAAGAAGGCCTGAAAGCATTATAAACTTAGAAACTCTTTTGCATAAGGGTGTAGTCGCTTATCTTGAGACATCCTCATAAATGTTTGTCATATAGAATACCGTCTGACTTGCACTAAAGTGTGCCAATGACTAAGCACCATTATGAGGGCTTATTCTTCGAAAGGGGACATTTAAGCTCACATGTAAGAGTTATCTTCATGGCAGCGATAGATTATTTTTTATATAAATTATACCAAGAAAACGTCCTGTTACCACAGAAATGCAAAGCTTCAGATGATGCTTTCTACTGTGCACTTAGATTAATCATGAGTTAATTCCGAACCCTGTGTATAAGCACATTAACCACCTCATGATTCCTGATCAATTTTCTTTGCAGTTTGATAAGTTCCTTTATAGTTCTGTATAATACTTATTTATGGTCAATTATTTAACTCGTTTCTTTTTTAAATGAATGCATCAAACTATAAAATATGTAAATCTCATTAACATAAATTAACTGGGAAGAACATTTTGGTATTTGAGTTTTAATGAAAGGGAATTTTATTGCAAGTTTTTAACCATGCATAACACTGAATAAACTTTTATTTCTCTCCTCAGATGGCAGAAATGGGCTATTGGTTTTATATTACGAAGTTTATAGAATTTGCCGATACAGTAAGTATAAATGATTCTTATTTTTAATATTCGATTTTTTATTTCAAATCCTTGCATTGCAAAGAGCTAAAAATCAGTTTTATTAGAAGATAGTACATGCATAATGAAAAATAGCATAGGTTAGTTTTTTTTCACCACAAAATCTGGGTTTAGAGTGACTAAACTGCAGGGAATATTAAAAAAGATTTAACATTAACACAGAAGATGCTTGCTTTAAATTGAATTGTTTGACAAATACTTATTCTGGAAATAATAATTCAACTTGGTACCTACTTATTCTTAAAATACTTATTCTGAAATTAACCTACTATAGCATCATGACTAAAAGCTTCCATTTTTAGAGAAAGGAAAAAAAACCAATCTTCTAAAGAAGGCAACATATTTTTAAACTATCTATGGTAAAGAAGGTAGTCTATACCTTTTACAAAATGCGAGAAATGTGAAAATGGGAGAGAGATATATATAAAAAAATACTCATCACGGCACTGTACCTTTCAGTCTGTGGTTTGGTGTGAAGTATTCTCCAGGTAAATTAAATAGCATCTGTTTAAGCGAAACCTTACACTAACCGATACACATAAAATGAAAACCTTGTGCACCCATATTTTCTGAATATTTGAAAACATGCCAAAATTATTCTTAACCCCAAACCAGGCAATATTACTACTAAAGTTGTCATCTACTCACCAGTACGTTTTTGACAGGATTTAATGTTTTTTGCAGGGTTATACTAATTATCTTTATATATAACTATCACCTGAGCAATTTGGGTATCATAGGCACCCCTCAACTTCAAAACAACTTGTATGAATAGCTGATATACAAACACAGCTCTGTATAAAAAATGTTACTTTCCGGCAAGAATTAGACTGTATATTCACCGTTATACGAGTATTTTGAGTTGTTCCGTTTAATTGTTCTCAGCTGGTTGATCAAAATCCAAATAAACTGCTATTAATTTCTACAAAACTCATCTTATTCTAGAATTTTGCTCATTCATTTATTTTTAAAGGTAACTTAAAAACTTTAAAAACTAATTTTTAAAAGTAATTTTACCTTGAAAACTTTAATTGGATTCTGCTCAAACGAATAATTTGTAAAATTAATGTTAAGGAAAGAAAATGCATAATTTCGAAATGTGTGTTAATGAAATAAAGCAACTCCAGATTAAGAGGCGGATTATTTAAATAGTCACTCCGCTGAGTGAGGCATTGTATACATTAAATTATTCAGATAGATTTTCTTTGTGGAAATGCTAGATTAGAGGGTGCTAGAGACAACTTCCCATAATGTCGAAGTGTTCTGGATGGACACAATGAAAATATGCAATCAAGTTCTCAGTAAAACGCAGTCAAGTCTTTCAAGGGTCGGCTAAAAAATGGGTAAATGACAGACTTATAATCAAAATTTCGGTTTAAGAATGAAGTGTATGTATTACTGTAGAATTTTAATGCTATTATACTAATGGTACTACTGTACCACAGTTATAGAAATCATTTTTATCGTTTTGCTTTCAGTTCATTTAAAATATTATCTACAGTTAAAAATATACAAATACTTCACTTTTTAAGTCATATGAATTTAAATTAGTGTACATTATAAAAATACAACTCATATCCTTTATTTCAATTTTGCCTGAATAAACAGCAATTTTTCTAAGCAGATTTTTTAACATGGGAGCAGATTTTGATTCTTAAGTATGATTATAATGATAACAGGATTATAGCATCGCTGTCAGTATCATTTTCTATTCTATACCACAGAAATTTAAACAAAATCATTGTTTGTTATTTTCAGGGGCTTAGCTAGAGGGGGGCAAGGGGGGGCATCTGTCGCCGGGCGCAGATTCCAAGGGGCGCCAAACTGATGTTACCACATTTTAGAATTAAATGTTTTCCATCCTTGGCAAGCAGTAGGGGGCGCGAAATCTTCAGTTGTCCCTGGGCGGCGAAAACCCTAGCTACGACTCTGGTTATTTTGAATATTGATTTGTATAACCAAATGAACCTATTTTCCAGCTTAAACTGCTTGAAAATACGGGTAAATTGTTAATATTATTCTTGTGTTAATTATAATATGGGTTATTTCTCTTATGTGCTTTTATAACTGCTTTTTGATTAACTGCGAGCTAACAATGTATGTCAACCCTAGTATCACCCCAAGAAATAAGAATTTGATTATATTTCTTTTAAACACAAGGCCTTCTTGTTTTTCCATAAAAAATAATTCCTAGTTTATACGGCATGCTGTTAATATCTTGTGAGGAGTGTAGTGAAACGATGGAGTCAACAAAATCTATCAGTTTCCTTTCTTGTTATGGATTTTGGTTTTGATGTCCTACATAATGAATAATGTCTGATTCAATGTATTCGTATTTAAAAGAATACTGAAAAACTTTTTTGTTTTTCAGATCTTCTTCGTGCTGCGAAAAAAAGATAGTCAAATATCGGCTCTACATGTTATTCATCACAGCATTGTACCTTTTAGTCTGTGGTTTGGTGTAAAGTATGCTCCAGGTAAATCACAGATTCGTTTAAGCCAAAACTTAACTGATACATAAGATATACCTAGGTTTTAAGATTTTTTGGTTTGTAACCTATGTAGTGTTTTTTAATTGCCATAAAATTTTAGAAGGTACTTGCAATAAGATATTTGGTCATACAGTTCATGTATTAACAGAGCTGCACTCTTAAGATTAGAGTCCTTCAAAGAATGACTGTATTTATTGATTATAAATATTACATCTTTATAGGTGGATACAATGCCTTCTTTCCTTTCCTGAATTCCCTTGTCCACGTGATCATGTACACTTATTACGGTTTAGCAGCTCTGGGAGAGAGATATAAGAAATACTTATTCTGGAAGAAGTATATGACATACATCCAAATGGTAAAATGCTTTCTACATTTATTTTATTTCTAATAGTGAAACAATAAATATTACAAGAGTAATTCTAAATTAGTTATGCTTATCTCTCTCTGACCTTCATCTTTCTGCATTAGTATTGAACCTTATTCAAAGTGGCAATCACTTCCCTTTTTACGTTACACAATGACATTAGCATTAGTTACAGGTTCAGTTACAGAAACAGCTAGTAATTGAAAATTCAAGTAATGGCAGAATCCCTTTTATTGAATTAATTGCATTGGAGCAATTTTGGACAATGTTTTTCCTGATATTCCTAATCACATTTGCTTTTATACAAAAGGTGGTCAATTTTTATATACATAATTTTCAGAGTGTTATGCTTTAATATATTTAGAAAGAAATAAATTTATTTTATAATTCCAGAAAGGAAATAATGCATGTTCAAAATAGAAGAGAAACATGCCAAGCTGAAACAAAATTAGCAAACCAAAAACCTTGCGTTTGGCGTCAATAAGTAATTGTAACCTTGCGTCAATAAGTAATTGATTTCGAGAGCAAACAGATATAGGACCCTCTTCATCAGGAACAAAGAAAAAACTTAACTGATACATAAGATATACCTAGGTCTGCAAGACTGACATCTCAGCCTTTTACCTGCTTTCATGGTCATTTCAGTCTCAGATTTCGGACATCTCAGCCTTTCAGATTTCTTTGCTTCTGATGCTGAGGGACCTTTACCTCAAAATCAATTAAGTTATTGACTAAATCTTTGCCAAACACAAGGTTGCTAATTTAATGCATCTTTTTTATTACCAAAACAATTTTTGCAATTCTCTGGTAAATACTCGTCAGTAAATTTTTTGTTGTCAAATGGAGCAAAATGGCCACAAGATGGCCAAAAATTTACTTAAGATCTGTTGCAACATTTAACTTAATGTTCTAAACATCTTTGATGCTCCTCGAATTGGCAGTTTACTCCCCCTTACAATATAAGGTGACGATTCTGAATTAACCAATTTTAGGCCCCTAACAGTGGCCAAGTGCTTAAGATTACTGAATGCTGGTAACTTGTCCTGCTTTGATTCAGGCAAGCAAACTGGTTGTATGATTGGTTTTGCGCTTTTTCTTATGTGTAACTTGAATACGGGCCAGGTTCCCTTAAAATGCCTTTAACAAAGACATCCATCCAGGTAGCTAGGTATCTCTTGTGTGCTTTGCCATGTTCAAGTAACTAATCAGTTTTAGTCCTTGCCCGCATCGTTTTTTCCTTGACCTTCGTGTTTCGGTGCAATATTGAACCCATTTTGGAGGGACACTAGTACATTTCTTATTTTCCTGAAAAGGGTTTGCAGTTTAAGGGTTTTTATTTGAGAACTTTTTAACATATTCATTCAAACCTCATTAAAGTCTATTTTGAAAGAGATTTCATTTTATTGGTTCCTTATAAATATATACTGTCATTGTTGATTTACATCATATATTTACTTTTGATGATTAAGCAAAAGTTCATGGAAAAAACTGGAAATGATTTGGCTTTGCACTTACAAATTTTAGTTTTTAATTTACTGCATCGTTTTGGGTCAATAGGGTTTTTTCCTGCAGATGCTGAAAAAGTGGATTCTTTGTTGTAAAGAGACATTTGTTTCAATGCATGTTTTGTATATATTGCAGAGGTGGAGCATTAAAACCCTCAGATTCTGAAAAAGTTTATAAATTCAAAACCTCTCATCTTTTCACCTTTTTACTTCCTCGTACGAAGTAAAGGAAGTATTGTAATCACGAAAAATTCCGGGTTTCAGATTTGAACGAAGATATCCATTTTGACCAGTATCGAATGCAATTTAAGAATGTTTTTGAGTGATACCTGTAGGTAAGGACAGAATAAAGGACTTTTTTTTTTTTTTTTTTTTTTCCCCAAACGAATTACAAAACTGTCTTAAAATGGATTCACGAGAGATGTTTTCGTGGCATCTGTACGTATGTATGTATCCCGCATACGATTAAAAAGAGTAGCCTCAGAGCGTTGAAATTCTGTATATAGGACTGCTACTACATGTAATTGTTCCCCTCTCTTTTTGGTTGCAATCGGCCTCACCAAAAGTATGTATATGTACAGACTCTGTTTCTCGGCTCAGTGAGCTCAGTTTTTTATTCTTATATATTAGTAAATTGTGCATTTTTTTTGCTTTAAAATTGATTGAGTTATGTTTTTCTTATCTTCTGGTTAAGGTTTTTATGCCTCTAGCTAATCTGCATGCAATAGTTGTAGAATTATTAACAATTAGAAAGTTGTTTAAGTACGGTTAATTATTTTTTTACCATAGCAGCCATATTTGTTTACGTTTGAAACTTAGCAGAATAGTGAATTAAGTCTTTCTACAGCTTGAGTGTTTTTTTGCCGAGTGGAACCAAAAGGAAACTTTTAATTTTGTGCACCGAAAAATCTGCTTTCTTGCATGCTGACCAATTGCTTGTTTTTGCGTAGAAACTCTTAATTTTAATTGTAAAAATTCCCTTTCTAATTGTTTTAACTGTATTTACTGTTGTGTTGCTCTATATCTTTCAATTTTTAATCAAGATATTTTGAGGTTTTGCGTATTTTTGCCTTGCCGCGAAGTGAGAACTGAATTAATCGAATGAGAAATATATCTCTAGTGAAACTCTAGGAAATAAGTTTCAATGAGATGCAAGAAAAAATTAGTATAATTTAATATTCCGTACAAGGAAGTCGTATGGTGTATACATGAGATTTTTATGCAAAGGATTGTCTTTTCAGGATTTCGGGTTTATCCTATGCAGTTAAAAAAACAATTGTTAGTCGTGTTTGAACGATTGAAGTCAAAGTTAACGTGCGCTTCAGTTATTTGATATTTCCAATTTAATTATTCGTGGACTAATCCATAATTGTCAAAATATTTTAGTTGCTAAAAGAACTGATCGTGTGCGGCTCAGACAAGATCCTAAAATGAATTTTGTGGAAGCGTTCCATGATCTTGAATCATTAGCGAATGAACTTGCAAAAATTCGAAACTAGAATGTATACGAGTTCTACACTCATGTCCATAAATTAAGGATAATTCGGAGTCACGCGGAAACCGAACTCTAAACTAAATATATCACCTGTAAAATCACTAGACATCTTCAAGAATCATATGCAAATTTCAGGAAGTAACCAGATGACACCGATGGTACGTCACAATGACGAGAGTGTAAGAGAGTGATATATAAGGAATACAGGCAAAGAAGTAAAATTGTTCGCAGGCGCTTTATAAGCATTTCAGAGCAATAACCGAATAGTTTTGACACAAAGGACGCATTTAGATGATTTTTTACATGGTAGAATTATCGGCCGTCTGGAATGTGGGCTTACCCAACTGGAAGTATCAGACGAACTTGGAATTGCCCAAAGTGTCATCTCCAGGCTTTGGCAACGATTCCAAGATGATGGTAATGTGAGTAGACGTTACAGCACAGGTCGCCCCAGAGTTACAACGCCGAATGAGGACCGGCATTTGGCAGTTACTGCCAAAAGAAACAGGCGGAGCACAGCCTCAGACCTGTCTCGTTAGCTCTCTTCAGCCACTGGTACGACAATTTCAAGGCAGACCATGTACAGACGCTTAGGACAGATTGGTCTATATGCTCGTAGACCTGTCAGATGCGTTCCACTTACTGCAACTCTCTGTCGCCTGCGGTTAGCCTGGAGTAGAGAGCATGCATTGTGGACACCGCAACAGTGGGCTTGTGTGATGTTTTCCGACGACTCCAGGTTTAGCTTGCAGTCTGATTCTCGCCAGACTTTCATATGGAGAGCTCCAGGTACCCGTTACCACCAAGAAAACGTCTCTGAACGACACCGTTACGGTGGTGCAGGAGTGCTCGTTTGGGGTGGAATTATTCTGGATTCCAGAACTGACCTGCATGTTCAAATTGGAACCATGACAAGCCAAATCTATCGGGACTTCATTCTGGAACAACATGTACGTTTGTTTCGGGGCACCATGGGCGCACAATTTGTGTTTATGGATGACAACGCCAGTCCTCACCGTGCGAACATCGTAAGCGAATGCCTTCAATTGGAGGATATCACCCGTATGGACTTGGCCAGCATTCTCACCGGACTTGAATCCAGTAGAGCACGTGTGGGATATGCTTAGCCGACGAGTTGTAGCCCGTCAACCTCCTACATGTCTACCGGAACTTTGGAGAGCATTGCTTTTTGAGTGGTGTAATATCCCCCAAGATCAGATCGATAATTTGATACTCAGCATGCCTAGGCGTTGTACGGACTGTATTGCATCGTCTGGGAGACATACAATGTATTAACAATCATACCAACCATGTAATATTCTTTTTTGTAAATAGGTGTTTTTTGTAATTTGCTCCAGGGAGAAAAAATCGCTATTTTTTAATAATATCTTTTTTTGCTCTTTACCTTTTGTTTAATAAATAAGCTTTACAAATAAGTCAAATGTGTTTTGCTTCTAACTTTTCCTTTGCCTGATTTTGCATTATCCTTAATTTATGGACATGAGTGTAGAAGAGGCAATAGAAAAGGCCAAGTCTATTTGTAAAGAATGGGGTATTGATATATCAATTCAATTTAAAAAAGATCAAAAAGTGCGCGGAGAATCGAATAGAGTATTTGCTTTATGAAAAGCATTCCTCATCATCTGCAGCAGAAAGTAAACGATTTAAACGACTAAGTGATCTTAATTCCAAATTTGGATATTTATTGGACACCTCCTACTTCTTTGATAAATTGTTTGGACTTGTTCTGATGTTATAGTTAGGTAGGTGAACTAACAGCAACAGCTTGTAAAGGTGGACTCGTCTTAAAATGCGAAACTTCTTAAATTCTTTCCATGTGATAGCAATCTGATTTCTTTCGGTCACTTTACTAAATTTGGTGAGTTTAAAAACACTAATTTTATCACACAACTCTGGGAAGAGTTTGGCTGCGAATATCAATTACAGTGTGTACATTTTGAAATTTAAAACAATCCAAAGATGCCGCACTGAAAATGGCCGACAACAGCTAGCTAAATAATTTACCAAATTCAGCGAATTTTCAATGTGAAACGAACGAATTTTAATAACGAATTTCAATTTCCTATTTATATAATAATTTAGTTTTTTAAAGATATATAATTCTAATAAATATGGAAATGAGAATCGCTCGAAAGAACGAAATATTGTGAACCCAATGCTTATTTTAAAACGTTCAGAATAATAAGTAGATAACACGCATGCCAATTTCGACAACTTCTAGGAAGTGCGAGCAATGTTTAGAATTCTTGCACATATATAGAGGGCAGATATTTATAATATCCACGTATGAATATCGATGTCCTATTTTAAAATATATTTAAAAAGTAATGTATTGAGTTTCATGAAGTCTAGCAAAAGTTATACGTCTTTTTTTCATTTTCAGGTGCAGTTCATTGGAGTGATAATTTATGCCATATCCCTGTCATATAACAAGTGTGACATATCGAAAACTTTTATCGTTATGAACTTCATCCATGCTTTGTTGTTTTTTGGCTTGTTTCTTAACTTCTTTGTTAAAAACTATTCCAAGAGGCCATGTTTTAAATTCTCTCCTATTTCGGTGCCATCAGGTAAAACCTTGCGTTCAGATATCACCGGCACTGTGCATGAGCATATAAGTATCTCTGCAATACTTCAGAAAGCTCAGAAGAATGGCGGTCACGTTAGTCACTTGGTATCGCAAATGAATCGCGAAGCTGAGAGCTTACGAGGACAACTTGACAGCGGAGCTGTAGAAACGTGTTGTCACCTCAATTGCATAGCAAGTCGCGACCCAGCCTTCACAAAGTGTGGTAAGTCTTTCAACTACTGCCTACCACAGGCGCTGACGAAGCAAAATACAGCTCTTGCATACTCAGAGTCCTCTACGGCAATCAAGAAACTCAAAGCATTGTGAAAGTTAACCACAAAATTGAATTTCTGAACAGATTTTTGAGAAGAAATTGCTATGTCTGTGGACCTATGGTGGGGACTGACACTGATGTACAGTTCTTTTAATGTATATAGATAGCTTGAGATATGTCTATTTGTAAAGCTTCCAGTTAGAGAATATCAGCAAGGAAACACCAAAAGTGTTATCTTGAACGAGGTAATATAATTGTATTTAGAAAGCATAAAGAATAAGATAAAACTATTAAATTTGATGTTAAATATTTTGTTTTTCCATTCACTTTTTAAAATTGAATACAACTTTGAAACTAAGTACTTGGAAGTATTGTGTTACATAAAAGTACATTTTTTACAAAAACAAAAATTTACAATTTGAATTTTTAATGATTTTTAATGTAGTTCAAGGTTTTAATTTGTGAGACTTGCTAGAGTTTAGTTTTTTAAGTCTTCATAAAGTGCACATATCCATTTTGGTGCAATTTTTTTATGTATGGAGATAATATATCTTGTAGTATTCTGGTACTAGAGTTATAAAGCATGCAAGGTTGTATCCAAATGTTTTTCATTAAAATTTCATTTAAAAATTTTTGTTCTTCTTAATAGTTCAGACATTCACTGATTTTTTTTCATTTATTCATTGAAATTTAATAACTTAAAACACTACCATTGTTTATAAAAATATCATTTGGATTACAAACTAAATATATTTTAAATTTTATCGAGTTGAGTACATAACATGAAAAAAATCTATGAAGAAGTTACTTAAATCACTATCTGTTGCGATTTTAAATACATTAGATTGAAATATTGGGTCAGTCCATAAATTTGTGCGCATGTTTTGGTAACTTTTTAAATAATATAAAAAAAGCAATTTACCATTTTAATCAATTATATATTTTCCTCCATTATCTACAATATCTCCCCATCTTACAGGCAGCTTTTTTATGCCATTGCTGTAGAAAGATTCTGGTTTTAATGAAAAAAAAATTGAAAGTTCATTGTGTACATCCTGTTTAGAATTTAATTTTTTTCCCAGTAAAAAAATTTGTTAAGGCACGAAATAAGTGAAAATCACTTCCGGCAATATCTGGAGAGTAAGCAGGATGTGGGAAAATTTTCCAATTAAATTCAGTAATTTTTTGCAGCGTTGTTCGAGCCGTTGTTCTCATGATGAAACAACACTTTCTTGATATTCACCAATCGTGGGCGTTTTTGATCAATTCTGAGTTTAGACGGCAAAGTTGTTCACTATAAACTTCTGAATGAATCGTTTGATTTGGTTCTAACAGTTCAAAACGTCCTGAACGGGGTTCATCATCGATGCTGCTTTTTCCAACTATAAATTTTTAAACCATTTCTGGACTGTCCTTACACTAATAGTGTGTTCACCCTGTACACTATTAATTCTTATCGCTGCAAACCCGGCAGATTCACCACACGAAAATAAAAAATGTAGCACAGCACGTTTGTACTGATTATTTATATTAATCTTCTATGGGTATTAAAATGCGTTCGATATTTACGGAAGTTGGTGATGAACTGAATAATATGTTAGTCAAACGATGACAAGTTTTAACAGGTTCGTAATTGTTTTGTGGTTGTTACTAATCTCCATGTCTAG
The DNA here is from genome assembly GCF_044657685.1 of Stegodyphus dumicola. Lineage (NCBI taxonomy): Eukaryota > Metazoa > Arthropoda > Arachnida > Araneae > Eresidae > Stegodyphus > Stegodyphus dumicola. Next base: position 184,850,690 of record NC_140768.1, read on the forward strand.
GAATAAACTAGATGAGGTTCACGAGTTCATTCACCTTCAGAAAATCGAAAACAAGCTTAGAAGACTTGTAAAGGTCTTCAAAAGACAACTCCAGGCATTCAAGGATATGTGCCGGTGATGCCGGTACATTTTGACATTTAGAACTAATTGGGTGCATCTTGAGCCCTCTCTCAAACGTAAGTCCTTTCAGATGTGCACTGAAGAATCGGGAAAGTGTTGTCTGAACACATCTATCGCAATCAATAGCAAGAGATCTTCCAAGACAATCAGCTTGATACCAGGGATGATTCGGGGGAACGAGTCAAATTGTCCTGTCTGCATGTCTTCTAATGGAATACAGTTCAAGATATGTCAATGAATTGGTAACTGGTAATGGTTCTTCAGAACCCTCCTTCGCCAGAATGTCTGCCATTTCATTCCCCCATATATCAACATGGGAAGGAATCCACTGAAGGTGCACTTCACAGAGTGACGAGACCTGCTTAAGCCTGCAAGAATTGTTATTCCGGCCCTATCACCAACTCTTCGCCTGTTTGAAAGATATTGGATGGCGCTACGACTGTCAGACAAAACCCATACTTCCTTAAGATCTGCAAAGGACGAAATAGCGTTTAGTCCCTCTTCGATGGCTATAAGCTCACTCATAAAAACCGAACTGAAGTAAGAATTTCCTCTCTTTATTTTAAATATTTCCATTTGTGCATTTAATGACAACTCCACTACCGGAAGATTCCTTTTACTCCCATCAGTATAGATAAGGGTAGCTTCAGCGGGAATTGCGTGTATAGTTTCTAAGGCAGATTGTCGTAACAGGGCCGAAATATAATTTTTCTTGGAAACTCGAGACAAAAATTCTGTATGAAACTTGACTCTAGGGATTGCCTCAGACGGATCTAAACATTGTTTCAAGGGATGTTGCTCAACATTACGGTCAATTATATCAGCATACTAAATTTGACTAAGTGGGCTATTTTTCTTAAGTCTTTGGTTATTACTCCAGTGCTGCAGGAGTTCTGAAGTTCTATTTTGGGAGCCATAACTAAAAAGTTTATTATAATATTTTGCAAGGCCAGCATTTCTTCTTAGGCTAAGGGGTTGAAGGTCTGTTTCATACAATGCAATTTTATTCGGGCAGCTGTTGCGTAAGCCAATTATAATACGAGAAGCACTAAGTGGACTCTTTCCAATTTCTGGAGGCTGGTAGAAGAGGCATAACAATAAACGGTAAAACTATTTCAAAATAGGTCGTACGACAGCTGAATAAGTAGTTCTCAAAAGGCAAGCATCGGCTCCCCAATCACGTCCCGAGATATATTTTAAAATGTTTAGTCGTTTTCTGCCCCTAAAACCAGTGCATCCACATGTTTGTTACTAGTGATCTCTGAATCGAGAACAAAGCCCAAATATTTGGGATGTTTGTCATACGTAAGAGGAAAGTTATTCATAAAAACTTTTGGATGATAATTATAAAACTTCTTATTGGTGGCAAAAAAACTAACAGTAGATTTAGTTGGATTAAAACTCAATTTGTGGTCTTTTGAGAATTTCCACACTTCAAAGATAAGATTTATATTGGTCTCAGTTGAACTCGCATCTGGGCCAGAGCTCCAAAGGGCGATATCATCCGCAAATAGCCCAACCTCACATCTCCTTGATATAATCTTCTCAATTGCAGCCAAATACAGACAGAAAAGAATTAGGCTCAACACAGAACCCTGGAGGACGCCTTGGCTCAATTTAAAGGTGTTTGATATAGTGGAATTAAGCTTTATTTTTATCAGTCTATTTCTTAAGAAATCTGCGATGCAGGTCATCGCATAGCTTAATAATTAGTTTGTTTCTATATACGGTCAAATGCCCTTTATAGATCTATAAAAGCAGCCACAGTATGATTGGTAGGACGCTTGTTTCCCAGAAGTTACATCGGTTTGGCCAGGTTTTCTCAACAGGTATGATTGTGGCTCTTTTCCACTCTTTAGGAAGGCGTCCAAGATTGATTCACAATATTCAGAAATTTCTTTCTTGCATGAATGCCAAGATACCCAATCATCTGGCCATAGATGCCATAAGGTCCAGGAGTTTTGGTCCAGTCAAGATCCTAGAGTCCCATCTCCAATTCATGCATGGAGAAGGATTAAAAAAAGGGGATTTCCCGACACAGCACTATGACATCCCTGTCCAAGATCTCTAGACCTTTTTGCCACTTCCTTATCAACCTCTGTAAACGTCAGCTCACTTATCTTCTGGTAATGTGGCCCGAGGAGATCAACCACAGCATGTTGCCATCTGTATCTAAAATAGCATTACATCTCTTTATATGAGGTTGTTCTCTGAGCTAATATTTTTGATCAATTTCCACAGTTTCGTGTCAGATGATCTAGCATCAAGTTCCTCGCATGTATCCATCCAATTTTTCCTCTTGAGCAGCACATAGATTCGTTTTATTTCTGCATTGATTTTATTCATCTCTGTCCTGTTTTGCTCTATACTATTATTTTTCAATTCGAGTCGCAGTTTCTCTCTCTTCCGGAGCAAAGGCAGCAAAGCCGGCAAATTATGAGTAAAGTATGGATTAAAGAGCTTTACCTTTCCTCTAGGTATAGTTCTTTTAGCTCCCTTGAAGAGCATGTACTTGAAAGTAATCCAGTTAGTATCAAGGTCATTTGAGTGAATGCTAGGTTCAGCCAGTGTTTCAACGAGATCACCAAAGGCCTTCCAGTCTGCCTTAGCAAAATTCCAATATTTTTTACGATTGAGGATTATTTTTTACGATACTCTTCCTTCTTTATTTCAATTAAAATTGGAAACTGGTCACACCCATTATTCTTCATAACTGTCCAGGTGCAAATTGGAAAGATAGTGGGACTTATAATAGACAAATCAAGGGTTTCAGACGTGTTATAGCAGTATGAGGAGTGCGTTGGAGTGCCATCATTAAGGATCATGAAACCCGAGTCATCTGTAGAATGAAGATCAATTCCTCTGATTCTGGGAAGAACATCCCTCCGCTGGATGCTTAGCATTTAAGTCACCCAGAAGTAGAATATTTCCAGATAAAAGATTATCAAAGACTCCAGGCAGATTACCAATGTTAAGAGGGTATGCATAAATTAAAGATGTTTAGTGGTTCACCTCTCCACATAACAGTGATGCCTTGCAACACTAAATCTGCCATAAACACACACGCCTTTGAGGATAAAGACTATCATGGGACTCTTACTAGACGCATAAGTGAACATAAAGTGCAGCGCTATGTTGTTTATCCAGAAAAGGTTAGACCGCTCAAGGTTGTACTTAAAGGATTACCTGAAGATTGCTCGACTGATGAAATCAAAGACTAACTCGTTAGTAAAAGTTTCAATATCCTTAAGGCTGCACAAATGATTAGATTAAAAACACGTGTTCCCATGCCAGTGTTCCTATTACAGCTAGTTAATGAACCTGGTGCGGAAAAATTTACGATGTTGGAAATCTTTTGCTCTTCTCTATTTCTGTGAAACTTCACAAATTCAAGGGGAGCATGGACCAGTGTCATAATTGTCAATACTTTTTTTATGCCTCGGACGAGTGTAAACTGACTAAATGTGCACTCTCGCACAAAAATTGACTGCCAAGCAAAATTGATCAAGAATCTTACCTGCTGTAACTGCTGTGAGCAACATGCTGCCAGCTTTTCAAAATGTCCAAAAAGCCCAGCTAATAACAAGGAAAAAAATATTTGGAAAAACTTATGATCATGATTAATAAAATTCTCGAGCACGCGGTGAAGCCATGCAAAAAAAAATAAGTTACAAATACCAAGGAACCAATTCTTCATAGTAAGAGAAGAAAGTACAAGCAATGCCTGTAGAAAATAAAAATATTCCGAAGGAAAACAAGCCTAAAATTCTTAGATCAGAGACACCTGAAATCTCTACAAATAAGAATAACAAGAATTCCAATAGCATACAACCCTTGCAGATATATTTAAGGTAATTGACGAAATAAAAAAATATATAGAAAAATCAGTAAATATATATATATATATATATATATGTTAGATATTCTGAAAACCATTACTTGTAAATTAGGTGAGATTAAGGTAGCTACTACATCCATTGACAAAAATACTTGTATTGTTCAATTATTATGGGAGAAGTTTTCAATGGTGGTGCTATAGGTAGTCTTATCAGGGTCAATGTTCCTTCTAACCTTCTTCGGGAACATACAAGGACCCGACTCGGAACAGAGAGCTTACTAAAGCTATGTTCACTAATTGTGGTAAGTAGACAGGATACAGACGAAGGGTATACAAAACCCTTTATTTTTCTCTATATACAATAACTTCCGTACTTCGGAATACACTGACCCGCCACTTGGGGTCTAACGTAAAAGTATAAAAATAAAACTAAACTCTAATTTAACTTTAGAATAATACACGTGGAAGATTGGCCTTACAATAACAGGAAGCGTATGTAGCACAGAGACTGTGAACACTACAATACGTTTAATTTATCAAGAGGATTAAAACCTCTGGCCTGGAAGGCAAACAGCAACTGCGTAACTTCTAAGGTAAGCGGCCTGCTTTGACTCACTGCTTCCTCTCTCTCGCTTGGCAAAAGGCCACAACTTAAATACTTGGCGTTCGCCAGACAAACTTTGCATAAAAACCTTAACGCTATAATTCTGGCCGGAAGTAGAAAATAAGAAGTGATAGTAAAGATTTAAAATAAAATAAACGTTAGTAAAACTTAAGATCCTTACATACTTCCCGCCAGATTTAATTAGTTTGAAACTGAGGTCTAAAACGACCTTGTTGAAAACTTTTAGCTCTAGAATCTAACGCGAGGCCAATCTTTTACAAACATAACTTCGCTAGAAACTAGAAATTTAAAAGAAAGAAATTTGTTACAATAGCAGGTCCCAGGATACAAAATTTTTTTTTCATCTGTACTGCATCTAATCAGGAGCTTTTATTCAATTCTGGTTCCTTCCAGAGATCTGGAAGGAAAACTAGTTTAATGAAATGTTACACAATGAAATGGCAAGTAACATATACAAGTATACTTCTCTTAACATTCTTATTTCATTCATGACTATTTTAATTATCTCTCCCCGTGTTCTCTGACATGTGTTGTAAAAGAACACCAAACACGAATGTGTTTCTGTCTACGTGTGCCACACTTCCTCCTACAATCCAAACATTAACGTGTTAAAATTCAACATAACGAGACCTCTTAACACACCCTAATTTCAACTCTAAACCCTGAGGTACTATTCTGAAAGTGGCTAACTCTGAAGTGTAGCGTCAGAGAGCCTAACTACATCATTCAACCTTTAACACATATTCGCCATGATTTAGTCTTTACAGTCACACGAATAACAAATTTTTAACATTACTTTCACATTTACCATATTACGGTATTTCTTAACATTTAAAATAACAGTTCACATTGTATATAAGAACATATCAACATGCTGTTAATTTTACACATTTGAAAACATACATTAGTAGTACCTTGTTAACTTCTATTCTTTTCAAAGCAAGTGCCAATTCTTTCTACATTGAAATAATACATTTCAAAAAGTCTTTCAGACTAAAACTTCTCTCTTGCTAGAATGTTTTAAATAAAATTTATACAATAACTTTTTACAATATTTAAGTCTTTACACAACGCTATTATACATCAACTTTAGTTTTACGCTCGAGTAATTGAAAAACATAATAAGAAAATCGGTCACAACTCATTTCTCGCCCTTTTGGCAATAAAGGTAGACCTCGCATGAGGTAAAACTTCTTGAAATCTGCCACTTTCAGTAAGAATGAAAGATTAACTTAAGTTTGCAAAGTAACATAAAATTTTACTTATCTTTGTAATATTCGGACATCCTTTTCTGGGCCCAGTCTTTAAAGGTACTGCAGATAGTAGTTTGATTTATCCTCCTTCTTGTACGGGCTCGCCCTTCAGTGCTTTCCTCTGGAAGCTTCCTTTTTTCACCAGTTCGGCCACCCTTGAATACCTTCTTTTTCTCCTCTGCTTGTGGTCTTGGCCGTTTGATGGCAGCTGGTCTTGGCGGAACCGGGAAACTTCTGTCGTGTTCCTGCTTGGACCTCGTTGTTGGCCGTTCAAATTTTCCTTGTAACTTTTCCTCCGCCGCTGATGGCCCTTCCGCAGTTCGGCGACTTTTGCTGTGGAGAGTTCTGTCGGATGAGTAGATCTTCCGTTTTAAAGCCGGGTTATAGTTGCCGTCATTTCTCCTGGTTCTCTTCACATACGTCGTCCTTCTCCCTTCTTCATTCTGGGGGTGTTCGTGAACTCTCTTTTCTGGACGGTGGAACGGCTTCTTTTTCTTGTTACCTTCAATTTTTCCGCGGGGCAATTTTCTTTTCACTTGCTTCTGTCTCTCATTGGCTTGCCCTTGTACTTGTCGTTTTTCCACTTCTGGAGCTTGTACCTGCGGTGTCTGCCGTGCCGGATCCTGCAAAAGATCTGAAAAGATTTGCATTTTATTACGATCGAAGTAGGGCTTGATTTGATCAATGTTTGCGGAACAGGTTTCACCATTTCTGGCTTTTAACACTACTACAGCGTGAGTTATTTTTTCTATAACATATGGTCCTTCAAATCGTGGGAAAAATTTGGCAGTTTTATCTTCTGGTGCTGAAGAAAGTGAATGCTTAATTTTTAAAACTTCATCCCCTACTTTATAAGTTACTCCCCGTCGTTTCAAATCATAATATAGCTTCTGTTTTCTTTGTGCTACTACCGTATTCTTTTTTGCTTCTTTTATTAGTTTTTCTATATCACCCATTTTAAATTCTGGGACTCTTTGTTGCACATAAAATAATTTATCTAACGGTGTTATAATCTTTCTGCCTAGAAATAACTCAGCAGGAGTTTTGCCCGTTGTATCATGTTTTGCGGTCCTAAGGGCGAAAGTAAATTCATTGACATAGTTATCACAGCTTTTATGAAAATTTTTAACATAACTACGGATAATTTTCACTATATTTCTATTGACCCGTTCCGCTATATTTGATTGCGGCCGATACGGGACCATTTTTAAATGACGTATGCCCAGTTTTTGGCACATGTCTTCAAATATATGACTTACAAATTGAGGACCATTATCCGATATAACTTTTAGGGGCGCCCCGTATTTTAAAATATATTTATTTAAAATAGAATCAGTAACTAATTTCGCGGAGGCTCGTTTTAAGGGAACTATTTCGGTCCATTTACTAAAATGATCAACCATAACAAGGAGATAGCGACTTTTATTTAACTGACTTTTTGGGAAAGGGCCCAATAAATCGATGCCAATTATTTCATTTGGAAATTCGGATTTAATACTATTTAGAAACCCGGCCGGGCGGAAATTAATATAATTAACTGCTTGACATGTTGGGCAGGACTGGACATACGCCCTTGTTAACTTTTGCAGTTCAGGAAAGTAGACTGCCTCGCGTACGCGTTGGATAGTTTTTCGAATACCAGCATGAGAAGCTAAAGGGCTGTCATGGAGCTCCTGTAGGATATTTAATCTAAGACTAGCTGGGATAACAGGTCGAAATTCGTTGTTGGAATTCGTAGTTTTTGTATAAAATAATAGACCATCTATTAATTCGTAATGGGCCGCCCTATTTCTTATCGCCACAATATCTTGGTGGCTAAAATTTTCAGGATCCTTTAAATACTCATAAATGCTTCCAAACTCAGGATCCTTACCCAGTTCTTTATTACAGTTTCTCGGGAATTTATTGTACATGCTGTGAGCATTGCCACCTTTACGGTATTACCTTGTTCATCTATTTTAATTCTTGATAGGGCATCTGCTACGATATTTTCCTTTCCAGGGGTATGCTTGATTACCAGATTATATTCTTGCAGCTTGAGTGCCCATCTTATTAACCTTGGGGATAAATTTTTCCCTGAGTACAATCTAGTTACCGCCGCATGATCAGAGTATACTGTTATCGGCGCCTTTCCAAAATAGACTCGGAACTTTTGCACTGCTAACAGAACTGCAAGTGCCTCTCTCTCGGTCGCGGAATAGTTTCTTTGTGTTTGATTTAAAGTTCGGCTAAAAAATGCCACGGGCTGCTGATTTTGCGAAAGTACCGCTCCTACCGCATAATCCGAAGCATCCGCTGAAATTTCTAAATTCTCATCCTTTTCAGGAAATTTCAACACAGGGGCTTGCGTTAATGCTTGTTTTAATTTTTCGAAAGCACTATTGGCTTCGGCCGTCCACGAGAATCTTGCCTTTTTCCTTTTTAATTTTAACAATGGTTCAGCAATAGCTGCAAAATCTTTTATAAAGGACCTATAATATGAACAAAGTCCTAGAAAAGAAGAGAGCTTCTTCGCCGTGTTTGGAGTCGGATACTTTTGTACAGCAATTATTTTTGATTCGTCTGTCTCGATTCCTTTCTGAGATATTTTGTAACCTAAATATTTTAATTCAGGGGCTGCAAATTTGCACTTTTCGACATTAACTTTTAGACCGGCCTCATTTAATAAAGAAAACACCTGTCTTAAATCCTGTACATGTTGGTCTAGATTATCACTAGTAATAATGATATCGTCTAAATAGATAAATGTGGACTTTCCAAGAACAGGCCTTAACACAATGTCCATACATCGCTGAAATGTTGCCGGTGCCCCTGAAAGGCCAAACGGCATACGCAGGAATGCATAAGTGCCAAAATTGGTTATAAAAGCAGTCTTAGGCACGTCCTCAGGTCTAACCCCTATTTGAAAATAACCAGTCGTTAAGTCTAAAGTCGTCATATATTTGGTCGACGTTATGTTCCTTAGAATTTCTTCAATAATAGGTAACGGATATACCGGATATTTAGTTATGGAGTTTAATTTACGGTAGTCAATCGCGAATCGCCACCTTTTTGGATGTGTCAATGGATAGTCATTATTTTTCTTACATAAAACCACCGGGCTAGCATAACTACTTGAGATGGGCGTTATGATCTTTTTACGTAGCATATCGGTAATATGCCATTCTATAATTTTTTCCTTATTCTTATCATACCGGTATGGTTTTTGGCGAACTGGCATTGCATCTCCGGTGTCAATACTATGGTTAGTAACCTGAGTAAATCCTGGAATATCACTAAATAACGAAGCAAATTCACTTACCACTTGTCGGATTCTATCTTGCTCGTCATTAGGCAGGTGGTCAAGTTTTAACATCGGTGGTTCAGCGTTTTCAGTACGAACTGGTTTCATTGTCAGCTTAAGGGACGCTTCATTAAAATCCAGCGTAGCTTGGGCTTCTGAAAGAAAATCTATTCCTAAAATTAAATGTGCTTGCAGATTCTTTACTATAAAAAACATCACCTTTATTTGTTCGTCCTTGATACGGATATACAAAGGTACTTTACCTACGCACTTTACATTTTTCTCCTTGCGCCGCTAACACTGTCGTATTATCCGCATTATATATGCGGTATTTGCGAAAATACTTCCTAAAAAACTCTTCTGCCACACAGGAACACTGCGCGCCGGTATCCAGGAGTGCGGTGGCTGGGATATTATTCACCAAGACTTCAATCTTCGGAAGAGTCAAATTTTTCACCATTACTGTATTTAACTTGTAGGAAGAGGGGTTTTCGTGGCCTTCGGATTTCCACACCCTCTCGTCAGCAGAAATCCGTTTTAGTTTAAATTATTTTTCCTTTCCGTGCTTTCCTTCTTTTTCCCCTGGCCTTGAGACTTTTTTCCTGGGTTGCTATTGAACTGTCGACGTTCGCCGGCTGTTTTTGAATGCTCGGGTTTCCTTGCCCACTGATTCGCTTTTTCTCCGTAGCCGTATGCTTGAGTTTGCTGTAGTCTTGGCGTACCAAATTGGTTTCGCTGTTGATATTGGCGTCTTCTTTCGACGTCCGCCGTTCTTCTACTTTCAGACTGGATTGCTAGCTCAAATAACTTTTCCAGTGTAGTCGGATTTCTTAATTCAATAAAGTCTTGCACTTGGGGCAGTAACCTCGGCAAAATCACTTGAATTATTTCAGGATCCGGACGGTTTCCATACAAGAGCTTGAAAACGTGAATTTTTCTTAAAATAAAGCTCGAGAGGTTTTCGATTCTTTGTTGATATATACTGAAAAGTTCCGTTTCTAATTTCGCACGATCCCTTACAACAGAGAAGGCTTTTAGTAGGGCAGTCTTGAAATTTTCGTAAGTATAGGTGGGACTTCCTGCTTGACCCAAGAGACTTCTGCCTATACATTTGAACCAGTTAAGCGCTTGGCCCCTCAAAGCGCTGGTAGCTAAGGTAACTTTTTGAAACTCGTGCACGGGGTAGAGCATGAAGTGGTCTTCCAATTTTTCCAAAAAACTGGTTACCGGTGAGTTTCCGTTAAATGTTGCTTCTGGTTTCATCGAAGCGCGCATGGTCTGGACGATGTAACCAAATCCTTCCAGGGCGGCAGCTGGCATTTCTGAATTCTGAGCCGTTTCTGCAGGCAGCACAGGTTCTTCTTGAAACTCGGCCATGGTTATTCTTCTTCGTTGGGCGCCACTATCAGATTCAATGTTCCGTCTTACTTTGAATCTGATACTGGTGCTATAGGTAGTCTTATCAGGGTCAATGTTCCTTCTAACCTTCTTCGGGAACATACAAGGACCTGACTCGGAACAGAGAGCTTACTAAAGCTATGTTCACTAATTGTGGTAAGTAGACAGGATACAGACGAAGGGTATACAAAACCCTTTATTTTTCTCTATATACAATAACTTCCGTACTTCGGAATACACTGACCCGCCACTTGGGGTCTAACGTAAAAGTATAAAAATAAAACTAAACTCTAATTTAACTTTAGAATAATACACGTGGAAGATTGGCCTTATAATAACAGGAAGCGTATGTAGCACAGAGACTGTGAACACTACAATACGTTTAATTTATCAAGAGGATAAAAACCTCTGGCCTGGAAGGCAAACAGCAACTGCGTAACTTCTAAGGTAAGCGGCCTGCTTTGACTCACTGCTTCCTCTCTCTCGCTTGGCAAAAGGCCACAACTTAAATACTTGGCGTTCGCCAGACAAACTTTGCATAAAAACCTTAACGCTATAATTCTGGCCGGAAGTAGAAAATAAGAAGTGATAGTAAAGATTTAAAATAAAATAAACGTTAGTAAAACTTTAGATCCTTACAGTCTTACTTAAATTTTGTGTTGATAAAAAATTTTGGTATTTAGCTGGTACTTTGTTAATTATTTAGGTAATTTTTGTGTATTTTATTACTATATTTTTCTTTGCATTTTCCCCGGAATTTTAGGTAACTGATTTTAAAATTGTTATAAGGCCCTTTAAAATTTTCACACTGCCTTTATATGTGTTGTTTTGAATGTCTCCGCATCTTTACTGACCAATACAACAGCTTTGCCTGCATTTTCTCAGTTGGGAATAATTTTCGTGAGTGACATTTACTTCAGCCTTTAGGGCTTTATATGTCCAACTTAGTGACTTTTATGCAGTTTACTACATCTGTCTTTACTTCGTTGAGAAATATTCGCAAGTTATTTCTCGATTGATATAAGTCTTAGGAATAGGGACTGCGGTGTTTGACACCTCGTAGATAGGACCAATCTCACCAGCGTTAATCCTATGGTAAAGCACGTTTTACTAAGAAACATACGAGACCCCCGATCGTGACGTCACATCATGTGATAATCAGATTGGAGCAGGCCAGTAGTTATCTAGTTTGTCTTGTTATGGCCCATTTACTCTAGCGCATCCTTGAGTCCAAGAAATGAGCCCGAACTTTCTCTGCTACAGAGAAAAAAAAAGTCACTCGCTCTTTTCGAGAGGAAATCTCTGCATTTTCTGTATTAAACAAATAGAAGCTTAAGCAAAATCGTCTTTCAAAATTTCAAGAGTGAAATATTTCCTAATTAATCAGTTTCTTAGACTGGTGCAAACACCGGCGTACTTCGTCTATGACGACATATCTCATTCGAGTAAATAGCTTTCGAATGTACTGCGAAGTAACACATGTGCTTCTAAGTGCTGAGGAATAGACACAAAAAATGGCAAAACTTCTAAGCATAAAAGAACTGTGGTTACCCAGCACTTTTCTTACGAACGAAACATGTAAAGCGAGCTGTTGAACTGATTATCATGTAAAAAAAAGTTAAACATGTAAAGGCAGTGTGACTATTAAGAGTATCATAACAAATTTTAAAATAATACAAAACCATAAACGGTTTCAAAATGCAAAACAGGAAATCTAGATACCAAAAACACACCATCCACGTTAATAGATACGTGTGAACAAATCGTAGATATATATACACCAATGATAATTACCAAATGCATACAAAAACAACCAACTAGTCCCAACTTCAGTACACATGAAGTAACCATAGTAAGGGAAGAAATATTTTAAATGAAACTCCCCGAAGTTCCCCTTCCCGATTGAAGATTTCTTCCAGTATACTAAATAATACAAATATCTTCTCAAAAGAAGTAGGGGGCTTCTCTTATTTCATTACGTTTACTAGTGGTAATTTTGGTTACATCAAGGTTTGAAAATTTGGAAAATGTTGTTTTAATTACATTGTAAACTTTAAGCATATTCACGAAAGTAGCAGGAATGCTGTCTGAACTTTTATCATTTTTTTTTTTTTTAAATTAAGACTTTGGCCTATCAGAAGTTTTAGCAGCGAATAATCTACCGGTAATATTTATGCTTTCTCTTTGGTCCAGATTTAGACTTATTACAACGAAGAGCAGGTAGCCTCGGCGATAGTTTCCCGTGCTTGGACTCGTGGCTACTCGCCACGTGGTCCAGAGCTGTTTTTGCTAGAGTCAATAATTTTCTCAGAATTATTTTTACGCATGTTCATAGGACGTTTTAGGCACTTAGGAAAACTGTTCGTATATTCGCCGCCACAGTTGCAGCAGGTCAATTTTCGAGCCTCAATATATGAAATTAAGTATATTAAAAGCCGTCAAGTTCGCCAGCGAGGTCAAATTTCGAAATACTCCTGAAATAAATGGAGTTCCTTTACCAGTAATAACACAAGAAGGTACACTAAATCGGAAAATCCAATATTCTTAAAAAACACACGTCAAACAATATGTGTATCCATTAGAAGGTGAATAAGGACCAATTAAATCAAAGCACACGACACTAAATCTTTCGTCTGGTGCTTGATATTTAGAATATTCTGATTTTGTACGCTTCGTTACTTTGTTTTTCTGACAGTCGATACAAGTTGAGCCCACTGTTTAATCTTTTTTTTTTTTTTTTTTTTTTTTTTTTTAATATCTGGTTGAATGAATCTTTTAGTAATTTCTTTTAAGGTACTGCGGATTCCCGAGTAAGCTAAACCATGAATTGTATTAAATACTTTCATACGAAAGTTTTTAGCTATGAATGGTATGATTTTGGAAGTAGAGGTATCGCAATAAACAAGGTCTTTAGAATAGAAGAAGGGAGGGTTTGCAGTTTCCTTCAATATCGGGGAAAGAAATCCCGCCTAACAAGCGACGTCCATGTTTGTAATGTCAAAACATTGCATTAAGCCAGTGAAACGTACGTGTTTCTAAGCTGTTCCGTGCATTTATTTTCCAGTAAAAATTTGTTAAATTTATAATGCAATGCCTCGCTATTGTTAAATTTTTGTTTTTAAGTAATAAAGATGATATCTATAATTTACTACGTACAGAAAATTATTAAGAAATGTTCAAAATCTAAATGCATGTGTATACATTAAAGGCATTTAAAATTATGTTTCTGCATATTTCAAGGATTTGTTTAGGTTTCATTAGCAACCTGTTGGTGTACTTTCCAAATTTTCCTTTAAGAAGTGATATTTTAGTGTTATTTACACTATCGTAATTAAAGAATCATTTTATCAGTTTTCTGTTCTGACATTTGTAAGAATTTATTCCTCTTATATTCTATCTTTCTCCATCTATCTAAATATGATTCTGACTCATCAACCTCTTTTTTTGATAATGTTTTCAACAATAACTTGTTTAAATAGCTCTTGCTTAAAACCGTTTTCATCTGAAATCATTAATTTTGATTTCTCTTGAATAAACTTAATTCTAAAATTTTTTCTTCGTGACTTAAATTATTTTCTCTTTGATAAAATTCATTACACGATTTAGAAAATACTCTACGATGCTGCTTACGTGCTAGTTTTAAAGGTTCCATACTTAAAAAGTAATGAAAAAAATTGCTTACTTTTAGTTGCAGTTCCAATCCTTTATTTGTCAACTGGCGTCCGCAAGAATTGCCTCTCAAAAATAATCCAAAGTCAATAAGGATTCATTAAAATTCCAAGTTGTTTAATAAAACACATTTATTAGACGTAAGCACATCGAAACTCAGTATGTGCATCTTTAAATATCACAAAAAGATGCCTTCTCTTCTTATAACTCAAAAACACAGCATAAACTTTACTCTTAAAATCTCGTTTCCAAAGACCTTTTGAATTGCACATACCGAGCACCAAAGGTTTTTGACATTGAAATAATGGAAATGTCCAAAGAATTTCAAGTGATAGACTGAAACCATGTTATACCGTAACAGACAATGATGAGCAGCCTCTTGAAACCCATAGGCAAATGGATTATCCAGATCCTCCAGATCCGCACATACAGTGCGAAACTCGGAATTTCGCCGCCGGTCAATCATACCATACCACAGCATGGAGGTAAGAAAGGAAGGAGTGGCATAACCGGCATTAGAAGTTAAGCACTGCTCCGAAGCTTCGATCACCAGATGGGGTGTTTTTTGGTTTACATTCAGAAGCTCGCTTGACAGCGCTCTGATAGTATTTCGACACACGACAGTTCCATACAAATCGAAAAACGGGACACTTTCGCATAAAAGAAAGATTCCTAATATGATGGATAATAGCAATTTGTATAGTTTAACGACATTTACGCAAAAATCATATCTTGGTTATTTTTCGATAACTAACAACAGCGATTTTGATTAAGAATTTGTTTTATAAAATTCTAAGCTGTTGAACTACAAAAATATAGATTTTACCAAAACAGTTATGCTTAAAGAATGAAAAATACCTCACCGTACCTTTGAAATTGTATACATTTTTCGATATTCTCAATACAGTATTCGCTACTTTTATTTTATGTTCCAAACCCCAAAACGTTTTAAATAAAATAAATTATTTTCACATCCACATACTATTATAACATGGACTTTTTTAAATTAGTGTAAATTACTTTACTCGAAAAATATAGTAAATACACAGAAATTAAAGATTTCCACATGCCGGAAATGAAAAATATGAAATATGTATGGATATTTATGCATGTGCTTCGAAAAACCACGTATCTGCCTTTAACAAAATACGTAAATATAAAATTATTTATAAATGTATTTGATATGAAGGATTTATTAATTCATAAATAACTGTGAAAATTACTGTGAAGAAATCTAATTATTAAATGTATTTAAATGTATAATGATTATAAATATTATCTAAACATATAATAACCTTAACGTTGAATTGTAAACGTAAATTGACATCCTGTTGACAAATACGTTATAAAATTATTTAAGCAATTATTGTTCGTACTGGAAAGCAATCTGTTAAAAGGTATTGTAAAGCAATTTCTATGAGATGCGTACTTAAGAAAGTAATAAAGAAGAGTTTTGGAATATGTATTGTTGAAATTAAGGGTAAAAAATCTAATAAGTATAATTAAAAGAATTATTCCCCTTACATTTTATAATAAGTCAGTTACAAGTTTTAAATAATATTTAAAAAATAATCCTTATTTCATTCCCTTTCAGAAATACTCAGAGAAAGTTAAGTACTATTTAAAGTATTTCGCTATTAAATTAAAAGGTGCTCTCATTTGAAATGGACCGAATAGAGCATTAATTATAAATTGACTTATATTTTTCCATTTTTAAAAGATGCCTCAGAAGCTAAAAAATCATGTCATATTTGAGAAAGCATTTTAGGAAGAAGCTCTATAAATAGAAAAGAAATAATGCATAATTTTAATAATACAATAAACTTTGATCTTAATTTTTGTAATCCTTAACCGAATCAAATCGAATTAACTTAATTTTTTTCCTAATGTAATTAACGAAAACTTCTGAAAATATTTCAAATTAAACCATTCTGAGCAAACTGTTCTGTGAAAAGTATAGCATTTAATTCCGTTCAGAATGAAATGTTTAAAAATATACTTAGGACTTTGAACAATTGTAGAAAAAGAAAATATATACATTTATATGCATATTTACGACGTAATTACAAAATATTTACATCAGATCGTGTCAAAACCCATTGAACTCAATGGTAAATTACCCAATGTTTTGGTCACCAAAGAAGGAATCGCCAGTGCTTCAAGGCAGGATATGGGGAAACCGGTTTAGAGCCACTCCATCTAACTTTCTACCTCCATGTACCACACACACGAAACATTATACTCCGTGACCACACACAAGGGATGGACCGTCAGGTTTCCACCCCCTTTAAAGGAGTGTATCTCCTAATCGTTTTTACTGAGAAAGGAGTATATAGTGTCCTCTATGTTCCTCTTAGCTTTAATTTCTGTACGTTTTAATTTTCGTAAAATGGCATCACAAAAAGAATCGAAATTTCGTTTTAGAAAGGTCACTTGATATTTGTTCCAATGCTGTTTTCTTGTTAGTAAAATGGTTTAAAGAAGTTCGTTCTTTATAATGTATTAATAATACTTTAGATATTATGCAAAGCACTTCAGTGTTAAGAGAAATACTGCTTGTATACAAATTAAACATTTTGTCACAATATGCTTTTTTAAACTTATCACAGTTAGATTTCAAAAGCATTAGAAGTTTGCAATAAGCATAAAACAAGCTATTATTAAATGTCTTTAAATATTAGTTATAAGCTTGGGATGTAATTTCAAACCAATTAGTTCTTCTGTGCTAGTTAAATATGGATGGATGGATAATTTAAGTGACAAGCGTAAAATTACGGTATGGAAATTGTATGCAGATATAACATGAATAGTACTTTTCTAAAAAGCCTACAACTTCTATTGGATCTGCAGATTTTCGCGCCACTGATAAAGATCAGTCAGATAAACTCAATCAGGATCTTCTCAAAACAACTAGATGTGGACGAGTGATTCGAGCCCCTTAACGATTAGACCTCATGAACTTTCAACCAGACTAGGCTGAGTTTCAACTTGGCGAAACTCATGGGGGGGTGTAGCGAACGACGCATGCTCCGCTCTTGGAGAACGGCCGACGAAAAAAAAATTTTGAAATTTTTACTTTTGAGAACTGGCAACGAAGAGTGTACGTATATAGAACAATGACGTTAAGTAAGTTCGAAGTGCTTTTTTTTGTTGTAATGATTGAGATATTGTTACTGTTTTATTTGAAGTATAAAAAATAATGTCATTCGTGCAAAATAGGGTCAATTTTAGATGAGTTTGAAATATCGTCTCTCTAATCGGCGGACCAGAATTGAAGAACGAGGATCATAAATGTAAGCAACTTCGCTTTATTTGCTTATCCAGGCTTTTGAGTGATCTGTTTTCCTGAAATAAAATATTGGCGCCCGAATTACGGACCGCCGAAATAGACTATATTGAAGTGAAAGATTTAGGAATTTTTGTAAAATATCTCCTTTTGATTTGAAATTCAAATCTATGATTCGAGAAGTTTATTTATGACTTGAGAACACTGATTTGTAATTTGAAACATTTTTTCTAAGAACATTTTTTCATTTCAATCTTATTCTCTATTTCCTATTCAAATATTTTCTGTAAGACAAACAAATACAAGAATTGATTGCGGCTACTGAATATGAATCGGAGTTTGAAACTTGTGAAGTTTATTCCATTAAAATAATTTCCATGAAAACAAAAATAACATTTCTGTTAAAAGAGAAAGGGAAACCTGAAATTCTTGTTTCGAATACAGTTGGTAATATTATGAATGATGTGTCAAATATTTCTATATTTCTGTTTCTCATTCAAAATTTAAATTGCCCAACTTATGGATCAATAAATTTAATGGCGATCCTGTTAATTGGTTATCATTTTGGAACCAATTTGACAATGCTATACAAAATGGTGATTTAAAAGATACAGACAGATTTAATTATTTGATTTCATTTTTATCAGGTGCTGCTCGTAATGCTTGTAATGCTTTTGAATTCTTCACTGTGCTCTTTAATCTCTTTTCTGCTATTTCCCGATAGTTTGGAAGTGGGGAATGATTTTTAATCCAACGTAAACAAGCTTGAAATCTTCCCTCTTCATCTCTCTTCACATTAGAAAGAAAACGTGTCACTGTTTATTTTTCTAATTCCCTTTTAGTTTGACTTTCTGAAGGATCTAATATCCCAAGAGTATCAAGTTTCAATAAGTCAGAAATTTTGCTATCTGATACTAACATAGAAAATATATAAGAACAATCATATTTAATTTCCATTTCTACAGGAATTTTCCCCATGATACTCCAGCCTAAATAAGCTTCAATGCAAACTAATCCACATTCTAACTTCTTTATTTTCCCTGTAAGCAGTTTTCCTGCTATGTCCGCGCTTATAAAGATATGAATTTCAGAAGGAGAATGTTCGAACAACAATTTTTTTATGCATACCTTCAACATCATTCAAAATTATATAGTGGGTTTTTAACTCATTTAAATAAGACTTGACGATTAATTGTGGAATATCCGAACAAATTTTCGCTTGATAAAAAGCTTCAAAGTTACACCGATAACCGTTCTTAATACTACTTAAGCGTACAATGAGCTGTTTATGAGTTTCAACCACTTCGGTTCCTCCGAACAGACTATGAATCACATTGCTTTCTTTAATGCATTCGTACTGCATAGCATTAGCTAAAAATTTAGATACATAGCTTCGTTGACTCTCAATTTATAAGGTATTTCTCCCTCCTTCTTGGCATGCTTTCGTCGTGTGGTGGTCAGCACACTAGGCGTGTATTCCAAGAGGTCCGCGGTTAGATTCCCGGCGAAGGCGTTGCTCATTTTACTCATCTCCTGCTTCAATAAACCTAATGCATCTACACTAGCGCCCGAACTAAAAGGGTAGTGGATGATGATTCTCCACACCCAGGATTTGGCGATTCCGTCTCCTAAAAGTTGCCCTTTAAAAGGGGGAGTATATAAAGGTATTTCTCCCGCCTTCTCAGCATGTCTTCGTGGCGTGCTGGTCTACACGCTAGGCGCGTATTCCAGATGTCCGTGGTTCGATTCCTGGCGAAGGTGTTGCTGATTTTTCACTTCTTCCTGTTTAAAAAATAACCTAATGACTCTACAAATTAAACACCGACAGTATTTTTCTAGACCATTTCTACGCACTCCTAAAGTTTGTAATAAAACTTTCTTTTAACATGTTTTGTTCGTTAAATTGAAATCTTTCTTATTTGATTTTTTTCTCAACTATTTCTGTCACAGATTAAACTATTGTGTTTCCAACCACATGAGTCCCATTTTTTCTTCGAAAAACAATTTTTTGCCAAACAGTTACCTCTTTTAAGGCATAAATAACAGATTTCGAGTTTTCGAAGTGACGCCTTTCTGTCTGCTACAGACTTCGGGCGAGCATCGGAAGTATGTTTTTCCTTTTCTGAATCCTCGCAAAATATGCAGCAGCTGATCTACAGCAGCTGTTGGAATAAAAATTTTATTTATTCTTTTTTTCTTTAAGAAAGTGGCTCGAATTCTGATTGTTTATTTTATCTCTAATTTGAAGCATAGATTCGCGGCAGTCAATTTCTGTTTCTAGGAACTCTAATAATTTGTTTAGATCGAAATGATCTTTAGATTTCCTTTTTCTTTGAACATCGAGATTCAGTTCATTCGGAATTCATTTTGATAAAACTGGTTTCAGTAGCGTGCCATATGTGCCGAAAGTTACATTAACGTGCCATATGTGTCGGAAGTCAAGCTTCTTCTTTGTATTTCGATATCATCATGCAACTTACGTAATGCAAATATGTTGTTAGCATTCCTAACAGGTTATAAATTTAACAGTTTTCCCATATGCACATTTATAATTAAATCTGTTCGACCAAAGCGTGTTTAAAGTAACTCGATAGTGGTAAAATAATTTTCACTGGATAATGAAAAACCACTAACAGCATTACAAGCAGCACCTGATAAAAAATAAAATCAAATAATTAAATTTGTCTGTATCTTTTAAATCACTATTTTGTATAGCATTGTCAAATTGGTTCCAAAATGATAACCAATTAACAGGATCGCCATTAAATTTATTGATCGATAAGTTGGGCAATTTAAATTTTGAATGAGAAACAGAAATATAGAAATATTTGACATATCATTCATAATATTATAACGTTGCGCGCCTCCAACTTGCACGCAACCAAGAGGTGACTGTGAAAACTTGTATAAAAGATAGAGCCATGTGAAGGGTTTAAGTCCCTTTTTATTCAACGTAATAAATTACAATTGCGTGCTCTTGACGCTCACAGACTGTGCCAACTTGGCAGTCAAATAAAAATAATAACCTGAAAAGAAAGTAAAGACAAGATTCTAACTACGAGGCTCTCTAAAATAACTAACTCACCGCGTTTTACAATACCGCTGCTAATTCAGCAGACTTGAAGCTCACTGGAACGATTACCACTACTTCCCGCCAAGCACATAGGCCGCAACGCGGGGTTCTTCAATTCTCCCTAACTACCTCCGCGCTCGCTAAGTAAGAATATCACACACCGAACTCGTTTCCTTGCTATTTAACTCATACTACTTCCGCTGATAATTTGAATCCTTGCGCGTTCTACTCAAATTTACATATTCTGGCATTGGCAGTTCCAGGGGAAAGTAAGGCTTGACAGGAAAGATAGTTTAAACTTAAAATAAATGTTAGTTAAAATAAATATAAACCCTACATTTGCCGCTGCCAGAATTTGGAAAACTTGGAAGCAGGTCCTACAAACGACCTGTTGTAAGTTTCTCTAATTCTGAACTAATTGGCGAGAACCTCGTTTACACAAAAAAATCTTATGTAACAATTATATACTAAAATTCTGTTGCTCGTTATAACTTTCTTCTTACAGCAACTTTTCCTGGACTTCATCAATCAATCTTGGTCTTTCCTTCCAGCATCTGGAAGGAATAAGTATCAGTATCTTATAATGTATTTAGAAAGATACTGATACTTATTCCTTTCAGATGCTGGAAGGAAAGACCAAGATTGATTGATGAAGTCCAGGAAAAGTTGCTGTAAGAAGAAAGTTATAACGAGCAACAGAATTTTAGTATATTTTAATTTTACACTATTTATTATTTTACACTATTTACACTATTTATTATTATTTAATTTTACACTATTTAGTATATTTTAATAATTTACACTTTCTTGACACAATAAATTTTTGTTTTTAAACGATTCGTTTTTCTTAGTTATTGGTTACTTCACATTCATTCAATTTTTCAAGCATTAATTTAACTTTACCCTGGCTCTCCACCATGTGTGGTGTCAAACGGGAATATTCGTGTTTTAGTCTTACAACACTTCCCCTAACCACCATGATTTGTTAGAATTCAACGACCAAATAGACACACCTTACTCGACATTCTACAACTCAATGAGCTACTTTAATAGTCTTAAAAAGTCAAATGTAGGTGGAGAACCCTACAAAACACATTCATTCTAACTTCCCCCTCATTCATCTTTAAACATGCAGGCGTTCGCTCTAAAGCATGACTTTATCTACAATTTACTACTTAAATTTTGACTTCATTGCTTTTAAGCATTCACTTTTAGCATCTACAATTTTATGCTTCTAGACTAAATTCCACTTTTACATAACCTTCAAGGATTTACGTACATTTACAAAATTTTAATACATATGCTTTTTACAATTTACCATAAAATGAATAAGAGAAAATAAATTTTTACTTTACTCATTCTTCGCCAAGCTGGCGGCACTGAAAGTAAAATTCTTATTAATACAAGAATACGAAGTTATTTTTATCTTCGGCCAAATTCTGGCTTTAACATAACAGAATTAGTCTTTCGACCAACAGAAAATGCTTGTTTTTAGCTTTTACACTTAAAGAAAATAATACTTTTGCCTTAGCTAAATAAAGTAAAACAAAACTAAGTCTCAACCGAGACATATTGACTTTCGTCAAAACATAGAACTTCGTACTTATGCATAACATTTCAGAACAAAAGAGAGAAAAAAAAATTTATAGAAGGTTTTAACTTATCTTTGAGTTTTCGATGCTTGAAACTCCGTCATCCGTTTTTGGCAAAATTGATCCCAAGTTAGAGGTTTCATGGACGTCAATCTTCTCCTTACTGACCTCCGAGTGTCGTTCACATTAGTTTTTCTTTTGCGTCCTCTGCATGCTGGCCTCTTGGCGGAGTAATCGTCTGGTTGTTGTCCTTTCCGTTTCTCCCTGGGACGGCTGGTCTTGACGTCCTCCGGTCTGGAGTCCTTCTTGAATTTCTTCTGTTCGTCGTATTTTTGTGCCTCCTGTTGGCGTTTCAGTTTCCGGAACGGCGGCCTTGCTGGCACCTGACTCTGTGGCCGTGTGCGCGTTTTCCTTGATGTGTAATTTCTCCTGCTATCCTTTGTAGGTGGTGTTTTTCTCTTTACGACGGTTTCTTTACCCGGTGCATCTGTATTTTTGTTTTTCTTAAACGCCGGAGTTTGAAAATTATATTTTCTTTTTGATACCGACGTCCGGGTTGTAGAAGTGCTAGGTTTCTCTTCAGTTCTCTGTTTCTTGGGTGGTGGAATAGTTGTTGTAGACTCTGGACCTTCTATTTCGTTTAGACTTGAGTCCTGCAAGAAACTTTTAAGGATTTCAAAATCATTTGGATTATAGTATTTTTTCACCTGGTCGGGACTTGCTTTACAGATTTCCCCTCTCTCGTTCTTAAGATATAATACTACCCCTTTGATTTCCTGAATTACATAGGGGCCTTCAAACTTTGGAGCTAGCTTTGCCATAAAATTGTCTGGGGCACTTGATAAAGAAAATTTCCGCTTCAATACTTTATCCCCAACTTTAAAATCTGCTTCACGGCGTTTTCTATCGTAATATAGTTTCTGCCTATTTCTTGCCGTATCCGAGGTTTTAAGCTCCTGATCAATTAGCTTTTGCACATCTTTTTGTTTAAACTCCTGCTCTCTTTGTTGCACAAAGAATAATTTATCTAAAGGCGTAATTAACTTTCTGCCTAAAAATAATTCTGCTGGAGTTTTTCCCGTAGTATCATGATGTGCCGTTTTTAAAGCATAAGCTAATTCATTTATGTAGCCATCCCAGCGCTTGTGATGTGTGCTCACGTAACTGCGAATTATTTTTACTATGTTTTTATTAACTCTTTCTGCTATGTTAGCCTGTGGTCTATACGGAACCATTTTGATATGGCGTATGCCAAGTCCAGTGCATATGTTTTCAAATATTTGACTAATGAATTGTTTTCCGTTATCGCTAATGACTTTTATCGGTGCACCGTATTTTAAAATGTATCTGTGTAAGAATGCATCTGCGACTGTTTTGGCTGACGCGCGTTTAAGTGGAACAATTTCTATCCATTTTGAAAAATGATCTACTATTACTAAAAGAAAACGATTTTTATTTAACTCGCTCTGGGGGAAGGGACCAAGGAGATCTATGCCTAAAATTTCATTCGGAAATGTAGCGCGAATGCTATTTAAGTACCCGGCCGGGCTGTAATTAATATCATTTATTAACTGACATTGATTGCAGGACCTGACATACGCCGTTACTATTTTGTATAATTGCGGGAAATATACCGCCTCGCGTACCCTTTTTATAGTCTTTCTGACCCCTAGGTGGCCCGCTGTTTTTTCTTCGTGCAACTCCTTCAAAATGCTTAATCGAAGCGAGGCTGGGATGACTGGCTTATACTCAAGATTTTCGTTTGTTGTTTTCGTATAAAATAATAAATTATCTATTATTTCATAGTTTTTTGCTCTATTTCTTATCGCATCGATATCTGTATGCTCAAAGCTTTCGGGGTCTTTCAAATAAGCATAGATATTTCCAAATTCAGGATCAGCTTTCAGTTCAGTAATAACCGTATCTCTAGAATCTAAAATTTTTGAAGTCAACACAGCGCATTTAAATTCATTTCCTTCATCGTCCAGTTTTATACGAGAAAGTGCGTCAGCTACATTGTTTTCCTTACCCGGTTTATATTTTATTGTGATATTATATTCTTGGAGTTTTAAAGCCCATCTTATTAACCTGGGCGTTAGGTTTTTTCCCGAGTTAAGTCTACCAACAGCCGCATGATCCGAAAAGACTGTTACTGGCGATTTGCCGAAATAAACTCGAAATTTGTGTACAGCCATTAATACGGCTAATGTTTCTCTTTCTGTAGCTGTATAATTCCTTTGTGTCTGATTCAATGTTTTACTAAAAAATGCCAGCGGATGGTTATTTTGCATAAGAAGCGCACCCACCGCATAGTCTGACGCATCTGCTGCAATTTCCAGGTTTTCGTCCCCCTCAGGGAATTTTAAAACAGGGGCATTAATAAGCGCTTCTTTTAATCTTTCAAAAGCTGTGTTAGCTTCCGCTGTCCACGTAAACTTACTCTTTTTTCTTTTGATTACTAAGAGTGGTTCAACAATATTAGCGAAATCTTTTATGAAAGATCGATAGTAAGAACATAATCCAAGGAAAGAAGAAAGTTTCTTGGCGGTGTTGGGCGGTGGGAAATTCTTAATAGCTTTTATTTTTGAATCTTGCGTTTCTATACAATTTTGCGAAATTTTATAACCGAGATATTTAAGTTCTTTAGTTGCGAACTTGCATTTTGAGGCGTTAATTGTAAGGCCGGCCTCTTTTAATAATTTAAAATCTTGTTCGAGGTCATTAATGTGTTGTTCCAACGTACTACTCGTTATAATTATATCATCTAGATAAATTAAAGTTGATTTTCCTAGGACAGGCTTTAGAACAATGTCCATAGCTCTCTGGAATGTTGATGGGGCCCCACACAACCCAAAGGCCATGCGTAAAAATGCATAAGTGCCCGATTTTGTTATAAACGCGGTTTTATGTATATCTTCGGGTCTCATAGCTATTTGATAGTAGCCAGACGTTAAGTCCAAAGTAGACATATATCTTGTCGATTTGATCTGTCTAATGATCTCGTCTATAACCGGCAAAGGGTAAACTGGAAATTTAGTAATACTATTTAGTTTTCTGTAATCGATAGCAAACCTCCAAGCCCTTTTATCCGAAGGAGGAAACTCGTTCTTTTTCCTACATAGTACGACTGGACTCGCGTACTCACTATTTATGGGCGTTATTATTTTATTCTTCAACATCTCCTGAATATGTTCTTCGATGATTAGGTCTTTTTGTTTATCATAACGATACGGTTTAGTCCTACAAGGTTTTTCGGCATTTAATTGAATCTTGTGAGTCACGATTTGGCAGTTTCCTGGTTTTTCTGAAAACAAATGAGAAAAATTACTCACCACTTGCTGTATTGCTTTACTTTCATGGTCATTCAGATGGCTAAGGTCCACTTCAGGTGTCTCCACAGGTTCCATCACCCTCTGGTCCATCTCCAACACCACGGAACCATCTTGAAAATTTAATTTGGCCCTCGCGGCCCTTAGAAAGTCCATACCTAAAATAAGAGAGTGTTGCAGGTCTTTCACCACAAAAATTAATACTTTGAGATTTTCCTCTTTTACCTGTAAGTTTAATGATAATTTCCCGATGCAGTGACATGTTTTTCCTTGCGCCGCTATAATTTCCGTATTTTTGGTTTTAAATAGTCGTATCCTATAAAAATTCTTTTTGAAGAACTTTTCACTCATAAAATTTCCGTCTGCTCCTGTATCGATGAGGGCTTCTACTGGTACATCGCCAACCAGGACTTGTATAATTGGTAGCTGTGAGATTTTTACGATGACCGTGTTTAAATGTCTATTTGAGGGTTTTTTTAAAACTTCCGGGGTCTGGACCCTCCCTTTCACAGGCTCCTCTATTCGTTTAAAGCTTTCCTTTCAATCTGTGTCTTCTGGGTACGCGGATGTTTATTTTCAAATTTTCTTTTTGGGCCTTGACCTTCGAGTTTCGATGCGTTAGCTTGATAGTTCTTTCCCCCATAAGAGCGATTTCCATTTCTGGTTTCCTCCTTCCTTCGGGTATGTTGAGAATATGTTTCCCCTCTCGCTTTTTCCGCTATTCTGCGATTTTGAAACTTCACCGCCAATTCGAAAAGTTCCTGCAATGTGCTTGGGTTTCTAATTTCAAAGTAGTCTTGGACAGCGGGTAACAATCTTGGTAATATTATTTCAATTATCTCCGCATCGGGTTTTTTCCCATACAGCATATCCGTTAGCTTGATTTTTCGTAAAATAAAGTCCGTCAATTCTGCTGTATCCCGTTGATAGAAACTATATAGTTCGGCTTCCAGCCGTGCGCGATCTTTCACTATGGGGAAGGCCTTTACTAACGATTTTTTGAAATTGTCAAATATATATGTCGGGCTTCCAAATTCCCCTAATAAAAATTTACCTATATTTTTCCACCATAGCGTGGCCTGTCCTCTTAGTGCTGATGTGGCGATGGCAACTTTTTGTCTTTCAGGCACAGGGTAGAGCTGAAAGTGGTTTAGTAGACCTTCGAGAAATACCGCCACCGAATTTTTTCCGTCGAAATAGACGTTTGGCTTGATTGATGCTCTCAAAGTCTGGACCAGGTATCCAAATCCTTCTAACTGAGTTGTCATTTCTTGGTGTTGTCCAGCGGCTTCCATCCAATTTTCGGCCATTTCAGTTCGATAAGTGTTCGGGCGCCAATATAACGTTGCGCGCCTCCAACTTGCACGCAACCAAGAGGTGACTGTGAAAACTTGTATAAAAGATAGAGCCTTGTGAAGGGTTTAAGTCCCTTTTTATTCAACGTAATAAATTACAATTGCGTGCTCTTGACGCTCACAGACTGTGCCAACTTGGCAGTCAAATAAAAATAATAACTTGAAAAGAAAGTAAAGACAAGATTCTAACTACGAGGCTCTCTAAAATAACTAACTCACCGCGTTTTACAATACCGCTGCTAATTCAGCAGACTTGAAGCTCACTGGAACGATTACCACTACTTCCCGCCAAGCACATAGGCCGCAACGCGGGGTTCTTCAATTCTCGCTAACTACCTCCGCGCTCGCTAAGTAAGAATATCACACACCGAACTCGTTTCCTTGCTATTTAACTCATACTACTTCCGCTGATAATTTGAATCCTTGCGCGTTCTACTCAAATTTACATATTCTGGCATTGGCAGTTCCAGGGGAAAGTAAGGCTTGACAGGAAAGATAGTTTAAACTTAAAATAAATGTTAGTTAAAATAAATATAAACCCTACAATATTACCAACTGTATTCGAAACAAGAATTTCAGGTTTCCCTTTCTCTTTTAACAGAAATGTTATTTTTGTTTTCATGGAAATTATTTTAATGGAATAAACTTCCCAAGTTTCAAACTCCGATTCATATTCAGTAGCCGCAATCAATTCTTGTATTTGTTTGTCTTACAGAAAATATTTGAATAGGAAATAGAGAATAAGATTGAAATGAAAAAATGTTCTTAGAAAAAAATGTTTCAAATTACAAATCAGTATTCTCAAGTCATAAATAAACTTCTCGAATCATAAATTTGAATTTCAAATCAAAAGGAGATATTTTACAAAAATTCCTAAATCTTTCACTTCAATATAGTCTATTTCGGCGGTACGTAATTCGAGCGCCAATATTTTATTTCAGGAAACAGATCACTCAAAAGCCTGGATAAGCAAATGAAGCAAAGTTGCTTACATTTATGATCCTCGTTCTTCAATTCTGGTCCGCCGATTAGAGTGACGATATTTCAAACTCATCTAAAATTGACCCTATTTTGCACGAATCACTTTATTTTTGATACTTCAAATAAAACAGTAACAATATCTCAATCATTACAACAAGAAAAAGCACTTCGAACTTACTTAACGTCATTGTTCTATATACGTACACTCTTCGTTGCCAGTTCTCAAAAGTAAAAATTTCAAAATTTTTTTTTCGTCGGCCGTTCCCCAAGAGCACAGCATGCGTCGTTCGCTACACCCCCCCAATGAGTTTCGCCAAGTTGAAACTCAGCCTAGTCTGGTTGAAAGTTCATGAGGTCTAATCGTTAAGGGGCTCGAATCACTCGTCCACATCTAGTTGTTTTGAGAGGATCCTGATTGAGTTTATCTGACTGATCTGGTAGTTCGGATCCCGCGAACGGGCTGGCTGCATGGGCGTTTTCGTGGTTTTGCCCATGAGTAAAGTGTATACGAGCCAGTTTCCCTTAGAAAGTCCTCCACGAAGGCATCCCTCCTCTTAGGCAGATAGCCCTCGAGGCTTTGCCATAATCACGCACACACACTGACTGATCTTTATCAGTGGCGCGAAAATCTGCAGATCCAATAGAAGTTGTAGGCTTGTCAGAAAAGTACTATTAATGTTATATCTGCATACAATTTCCATACCGTAATTTTACGCTTGTCACTTAAATTATCCATCCATCCATATTTAACTAGCACAGAAGAACTAATTGGTTTGAAATTACATCCCATGCTTATAACCTAATATTTAAAGACATTTAATAATAGCTTGTTTTATGCTTATTGCAAACTTCTAATGCTTTTGAAATCTAACTGTGATAAGTTTAAAAAAGCATATTAATAGTGTGACAAAATGTTTAGTTTGTATACAAGCAGTATTTCTCTTAACACTGAAGTGCTTTGCATAAAATCTAAAGTATTATTAATACATTATAAAGAACGAACTTCTTTAAACCATTTTACTGACAAGAAAACAGCATTGAAACAAATATCAAGTGATCTTTTTAAAACGAAATTTCGATTCTTTTTGTGATGCCATTTTACGAAAATTAAAACGTACAGAAATTAAAGCTTAGAGGAACATAGAGAACACTATATACTCCCTTCCCAGTAAAAACGATTAGGAGATACAATCCTTTAAAGGGGGTGGAAACCTGACGGTCCATCCCTTGTGTGTGGTCACGGAGTATAATGTTTCGTGTGTGTGGTACATGGAGGTAGAAAGTTAGATGGAGTGGCTCTAAACCGGTTTCCCCATACCCTGCTTTGAAGCACTGGCGATCCCTTCTTTGGTGACCAAAACATTGGGTAATTTACCATTGAGTTCAACGGGTTTTGACACGATCGGGTGTAAATATTTTGTAATTACGTCGTAAATATGCATATAAATGTATATATTTTCTTTTTCTACAATTGTTCAGAGTCCTAAGTATATTTTTAAACATTTCATTCTGAACGGAATTAAATGCTATACTTTTCACAGAACAGTTTGCTCAGAATGGTTTAATTTGAAATATTTTCAGAAGTTTTCGTTAATTACATTAGGAAAAAAATTAAGTTAATTCGATTTGATTCGGTTAAGGATTACAAAAATTAAGATCAAAGTTTATTGTATTATTAAAATTATGCATTATTTCTTTTCTATTTATAGAGCTTCTTCCTAAAATGCTTTCTTCTGAGGCATCTTTTAAAAATGGAAAAATATAAGTCAATTTATAATTAATGCTCTATTCGGTCCATTTCAAATGAGAGCACCTTTTAATTTAATAGCGAAATACTTTAAATAGTACTTAACTTTCTCTGAGTATTTCTGAAAGGGAATGAAATAAGGATTATTTTTTAAATATTATTTAAAACTTGTAACTGACTTATTATAAAATGTAAGGGGAATAATTCTTTTAATTATACTTATTAGATTTTTTACCCTTAACTTCAACAATACATATTCCAAAACTCTTCTTTATTACTTTCTTAAGTACGCATCTCATAGAAATTGCTTTACAATACCTTTTAACAGATTGCTTTCCAGTACGAACAATAATTGCTTAAATAATTTTATAACGTATTTGTCAACAGGATGTCAATTTACGTTTACAATTCAATGTTAAGGTTATTATATGTTGAGATAATATTTATAATCATTATACATTTAGATACATTTAATAATTAGATTTCTTCACAGTAACTTTCACAGTTATTTATGAATTAATAAATCTTTCATTTCAAATACATTTATAAATAATTTTATAAATATTTACGTATTTTGTTAAAGGCAAATACGTGCTTTTTCGAAGCACATGCATAAATATCCATACATATTTCATATTTTTCATTTCTGGCATGTGGAAATCTTTAATTTCTGTGTATTTACTATATTTTTGGAGTAAAGTAATTTACACTAATTTAAAAAAGTCCATGTTATAATAGTATGTGGATGTGAAAATAATTTATTTTATTTAAAACATTTTGGGGTTTGGAACATAAAATAAAAGTAGCGAATACTGTATTGAGAATATCGAAAAATGTATACAATTTCAAAGGTACGGTGAGGTATTTTTCATTCTTTAAGCATAACTGTTTTGGTAAAATCTATATTTTTGTAGTTCAACAGCTTAGAATTTTATAAAACAAATTCTTAATCAAAATCGCTGTTGTTAGTTATCGAAAAATAACCAAGATATGATTTTTGCGTAAATGTCGTTAAACTATACAAATTGCTATTATCCATCATATTAGGAATCTTTCTTTTATGCGAAAGTGTCCCGTTTTTCGATTTGTATGGAACTGTCGTGTGTCGAAATACTACCAGAGCGCTGTGAAGCGAGCTTCTGAATGTAAACCAAAAAACACCCCATCTGGTGATCGAAGCTTCGGAGCAGTGCTTAACTTCTAATGCCGGTTATGCCACTCCTTCCTTTCTTACCTCCATGCTGTGGTATGGTATGATTGACCGGCGGCGAAATTCCGAGTTTCGCACTGTATGTGCGGATCTGGAGGATCTGGATAATCCATTTGCCTATGGGTTTCAAGAAGCTGCTCATCATTTTCTGTTACGGTATAACATGGTTTCAGTCTATCACTTGAAATTCTTTGGACATTTCCATTATTTCAATGTCAAAAACCTTTGGTGCTCGGTATGTGCAATTCAAAAGGTCTTTGGAAACGAGATTTTAAGAGTAAAGTTTATGCTGTGTTTTTGAGTTATAAGAAGAGAAGGCATCTTTTTGTGATATTTAAAGATGCACATACTGAGTTTCGATGTGCTTACGTCTAATAAATGTGTTTTATTAAACAACTTGGAATTTTAATGAATCCTTATTGACTTTGGATTATTTTTGAGAGGCAATTCTTGCGGACGCCAGTTGACAAATAAAGGATTGGAACTGCAACTAAAAGTAAGCAATTTTTTTCATTACTTTTTAAGTATGGAACCTTTAAAACTAGCACGTAAGCAGCATCGTAGAGTATTTTCTAAATCGTGTAATGAATTTTATCAAAGAGAAAATAATTTAAGTCACGAAGAAAAAATTTTAGAATTAAGTTTATTCAAGAGAAATCAAAATTAATGATTTCAGATGAAAACGGTTTTAAGCAAGAGCTATTTAAACAAGTTATTGTTGAAAACATTATCGAAGAAAGAGGTTGATGAGTCAGAATCATATTTAGATAGATGGAGAAAGTTAGAATATAAGATGAATAAATTCTTACAAATGTCAGAACAGAAAACTGATAAAATGATTCTTTAATTACGATAGTGTAAATAACACTAAAATATCACTTCTTAAAGGAAAATTTGGAAAGTACACCAACAGGTTGCTAATGAAACCTAAACAAATCCTTGAAATATGCAGAAACATAATTTTAAATGGCTTTAATGTATACACATGCATTTAGATTTTGAACATTTCTTAATAATTTTCTGTACGTAGTAAATTATAGATATCATCTTTATTACTTAAAAACAAAAATTTAACAATAGCGAGGCATTGCATTATAAATTTAACAAATTTTTACTGGAAAATAAATGCACGGAACAGCTTAGAAACACGTACGTTTCACTGCCGTAATGCAATGTTTTGACATTACAAACATGGACGTCGCTTGTTAGGCGGGATTTCATTTCCCGATATTGAAGGAAACTGCAAACCCTCCCTTCTTCTATTCTAAAGACCTTGTTTATTGCGATACCTCTACTTCCAAAATCATACCATTTATAGCTAAAATCTTTCGTATGAAAGTATTTAATACAATTCATGGTTTAGCTTACTCGGGAATCCGCAGTACCTTAAAATAAATTACTAAAAGATTCATTCAACCGGATAAAAAAAAAAAAAAAAAAAAAAAAAACCATTAAACAGTGGGCTCAAACTTGTATCGACTGTCAGAAAAATAAACTAACTAAACATACAAAATCAGAATATTCTCAATATCAAGCACCAGACGAAAGATTTAGTGTCGTGTGCTTTGATTTAATTGGTCCTTATTCACCTTCTAATGGATACACATATTGTTTGACGTGAGCGTTTTAAGAACATTGGATTTTCCGATTTAGTGTACCTTCTTGTGTTATTACTGGCAAAGAAACTCCATTTATTTCAGGACTATTTCGAAATTTGACCTCGCTGGCGAACTTGACGGCTTTTAATATACTTAAGTTCATATATTGAGGCTCGAAAATTGACCTGCTGCAACTGTGGCGGCGAATATACGAACAGTTTTCCTAAGGGCCTAAAACGTCCTATGAACATGCGTAAAAATCATTCTGAGAAAATTATTGACTCTAGCAAAAACAGGTCTGGACCACGTGGCGGGTAGCCACCATTCCAAGCACGGGAAACTATCGCCGAGGCTACCTGCTCTTCGTTGTGATAAGTCTAAATCTGGACCAAAGAGAAAGCATAAATATTACTGGTAGTAGATTATTCGCTGCTAAAACTTCTGATAGGCCAAAGTCTTAATTTTAAAAAAAAATGATAAAAGTTCAGACAGCATTCCTGCTACTTTCGTGAATATGCTTAAAGTTTACAATGTAATTAAAGCAACCTTTTCCAAATTTTCAAACCTTGATGTAACCAAAATTACCACTAGTAAACGTAATGAAATAAGAGAAGCCCCCTACTTCTATTGAGAAGATATTTGTATTATTTAGTATACTGGAAGAAATCTTCAATCGGGAAGGGGAACTTCGGAGAGTTTCATTTAAAATATTTCTTCCCTTACTATGGTTACTTCATGTGTACTGAAGTTGTGAGTAGTTGGTTGTTTTTGTATGCATTTGGTAATTATCATTGGTGTATATATATCTACGATTTGTTCACACGTATCTATTAACGTGGATGGTGTGTTTTTGGTATCTAGATTTCCTGGTTTGCATTTTGAAACCGTTTATGGTTTTGTATTATTTTAAAATTTGTTATGATACTCTTAAGACTCACCCTGCCTTTACATGTTTAACTTTTTTTTACATGATCATCAGTTCAACAGCTCGCTTTACATATTTCGTTCGTAAGAAAAGTGCTGTGTAACCGCAGTTCTTTTATGCTTAGAAGTTTTGCCATTTTTTGTGTCTATTCCTCAGCACTTAGAAGCACATCTGTTACTTCGCAGTACATTCGAAAGCTATTTACTCGAGGGAGATATGTCGTTACAGACGAAGTACGCCGGTGTTTGCACCAGTCTAAGAAACTGATTAATTAGGAAATATTTCACTCTTGAAATTTTGAAAGACGATTTTGCTTAAGCTTCTATTTGTTTAATACAGAAAATGCAGAGATTTCCTCTCGAAAAGAGCAAGTGACTTTTTTTTCTCTGTAGCAGAGAAAGTTCGGGCTCATTTCTTGGACTCAAGGATGCGCTAGAATAAATGGGCCATAACAAGACAAACTAGATAACTACTGGCCTGCTCCAATCTGATTATCACATGATGTGACGTCACAATCGGGGATCTCGTATTTTTCTTAGTAAAACGTGCTTTACCATAGGATTATGCTGGTGAGATAGGTCCTATCTACGAGTGGTGTCAAACACCGGAGTCCTTATTCCTAAGGCCCACCAGCGGCCGAGCGGTAAAGTCGCTGAACACTGGTAGTTCGGTCCGAGGTTCGAATCCCGTGAACGGGCTGGCTGCACGGGTGTTTTCGTGGTTTTCCCCATGTGTAACGTGCATAGGAGCCAGTTACCCTTAGAAAGTCCTCCACGAAGGCATCCCTCCCCTTAGGCAGATAGCCCTAGTGTGCTTTGCCATAATTAAAATACACAACACCAAAATACACCTTATTCCTAAGACTTATATCAATCGAGAAATATCTTGCGAATATTTCTCAACGAAGTAAAGATAGATGTAGTAAACTACATAAAAGTCACTAAGTTGGACATATAGCCCTAAAGGCTGAAGTAAATGTCACTTACGAAAATCATTCCCAACTGAGAAAATGCAGGCAAAGCTGTTGTACTGGTAAGTAAAGATGCGGAGACATTCAAAACAACACATATAAAGGCAGTGTGAAAATTTTAAAGGGCATCATAACAATTTTAAAATCAGTTACCTAAAATTCCGGGGAAAATGCAAAGAAAAATATAAACAATAATAAAATACACAAAAATTACCTAAAGAATTAACAAAGTACCAGCTAAATACCAAAATTTTTTATCAACACAAAATTTAAGTAAGACTACCTGTAGCACCACCATTGAAAACTTCTCCCATAATAATTGAACAATACAAGTATTTTTGTCAATGGATGTAGTAGCTACCTTAATCTCACCTAATTTACAAGTAATGGTTTTCAGAATATCTAACATATATGTATATATTTACTGATTTTTCTATATATATATATATATATATATATTTTTTTTTTTTTTTTTTTTTTTTTTTTTTTTTTTTTTTTTTTTTGATTTCGTCAATTACTTTAAATATATCTGCAAGGGTTGTATGCTATTGGAATTCTTGTTATTCTTATTTGTAGAGATTTCAGGTGTCTCTGATCTAAGAATTTTAGGCTTTTTTTCCTTCGGAATATTTTTATTTTCTACAGGCATTGCTGGTACTTTCTTCTCTTACTATGAAGAACTGGTTCCTTGGTATTTGTAACTTTTTTTTTTTTTTTTTTTTTTTTTTTTGCATGGCTTCACCACGTGGTCGAGAATTTTATTAATCATGATCATAAGTTTTTCCAAATATTTTTTCCTTGTTATTAGCTGGGATTTTCGGACATTTTGGAAAACTGGCAGCATGTTGCTCACAGCAGTTATAGCAGGTAAGATTCTTGATCAATTTTGCTTGGCAGTCAGAATTTTTGTGCGAGAGTGCAAATTTAGTCAGTTTACACTCCTCCGAGGCATAAAAAAAGTATTGACAATTATGGCACTGGTCCATGCTCCCCTTGAATTTGTGAAGTTTCACAGAAATAGAGAAGAGCAACAGATTTCCAACATCGTAAATTTTTTCCGCACCAGGTTCATTAACTAGCTGTAATTGGAACACTGGCATGAGAACGCGTGTTTTTAATCTAATCATTTGTGCAGCCTTAAGGATATTGAAACTTTACGAGTTCGTCTTTGATTTCATCATCGAGTTCGTCATTTTACTTAACGAGTTCGTCTTTAATTTCATTAGTCGAGCAATCTTCAGGTAAGCCTTGAAGTACAACTTTGAGCGGTCTAACCTTTTCTGGATAAACAACCTAGCGCTGCACTTTATGTTCACTTATGCGTCTAGTAAGAGTCCCATGATAGTCTTTATCCACAAGGGCGTGTGTGTGATTATGGCAAGGCCTCGAGGGCTATTTGCCTAAGGGGAGGGATGCCTTGGTGGAGGACTTTCCAAGGGAAACTGGCTCGCATACACGTTACACATGGGGAAAACCACGAAAACGCCCATGCAGCCAGCCCGTTCGCGGGATTCGAGCCTCGGACCGAACTACCAGTGTTCAGCGACTTAATCGCTCGGCCGCTGGTCGGCTTACAACTAAGCTTCTTAACAACGTCATTGAATTTCAAAGAGGGAATAACCATAGAGTTCCTCACTTTTATCCTGTTAAATGAAATGTCGAGGAACGTACTGAAATGGTAAGCGAATTATCGTTTAGTTCAAAGAACAGACAATTCAGTAATTAAGTAATTTTAAGGTAGATAAGCTCATATAATTACTCATTTTCCTTTTTCTAATTGCTTTATTTAAACATTTTTCCCGCGTTGTTTTATATGAAATGTTTTATATCGCGATGTTTTCTTTTTGCCTTATTTTGCTTGCGACGTTTCTGCTTCAATGCTTTCGGTGAGCACCGAGAGCTTTTGCTGTATCCCTAACAAATAAAGTTAAGATTTATTTGCAGAATCTTATGTTGGGAAGATGACTTTAAACAATTCTACTTATATTGCTAGAAATTTTCTAACTGGAAATAGACCTTTATTTTAAAAATATAAAGCCCTTTTTCTCAAACATAATAAAAATAGTGTATGTATTTAGAAAAGGTTTAAATATCTGTTTTAAACCTTTACAGCGGTTTTAAATTTATTTACAGCGGAAATCTGGCAAGTTCCTGACATTAGAACGAATAAACGATTTTTTCCAAAATATTTGGACCCGTTGTACTGCGCTGTGATCTACTACTCACGCAACTTAGCGATTATTGTGACTATACAAAATAAGGTTTTTACATTATACTGGGCTCGACAAGAAGCACTAAAAAATGATGCAGCCTTCGAAAAAGCTTAAAATATCGGGTCAGTCTATAAGTTCGTGCATATTAAGAGTATGCGTGGAATTTCATTATGAGCATTTACTAAAACAATAATCCATACTGCACCGCCCGTCGCGCAGGTTCAGAAGGGGCGCAATCGAGGTTTAGGAAGAGGACCTTGTACGAAAAATAATCTAGTCTCCTAGGCTACGAACTCTTGGCAACATTGGCAGTGAAATTTAAACTTGACCAAATATTGGAGTTGGCTGAAGACCAGGGAGCTCAAATTATCGCTCTACAGGAAACTAAATTGAGAGAGAATTCTCAACTAAAAGTTAAGGGATACAACATCATCCGTTTAGATAGATATGAGAAAGGAGGCGGTGGCCTCGTTTTCCTTATCAGATATATTAACTATATTTCCAAAAGCTACGTATATAATGCACCCACTGGTTCAGATTTAGTATTGCAAGGCATCATTGTTATGTGGAGAGGTGAACCACTAAACATCTTTAATTTATGCATACCCTCCTAACATTGGTAATCTGCCTGGAGTCTCTGATAATCTTTTATCTGGAAACCTCTACCTCTGGGTGACTTAAATGCTAAGCATCCAGCGTAGGGATGTTCTTCCCAGAATCAGAGGAATTGATCTTCATTCTACAGATGACTCGGGTTTCATGATCCTTAATGATGGCACTCCAACGCACTCCTTATACTGCTATAACACGTCTGAAACCCTTGATTTGTCCATTATAAGTCCCACTATCTTTCCAATTTGCACCTGGACAGTTATGAAGAATAATGGAAGTGACCATTTTCCAATTTTAATTGAAATAAAGAAGAAAGAGTACTTTCCTCAATCGTAAAAAATATTGGAATTTTGCTAAGGCAGACTGGAAGGCCTTTGGTGATCTCGTTGAAACACTGGCTGAACCTAGCATTCACTCAAATGACCTTGATACTAACTAGATTACTTTCAAGTACATGCTCTTCAAGGCAGCTAAAAGAACTATACCTAGAGGAAAAGTAAAGCTCTTTAATCCATACTTTACTCATAATTTGCCGGCTTTCCTGCCTTTGCTCCGGAAGAGAGAGAACCTGCGACTCGAATTGAAAAATAATAGTATAGAGCAAAACAGGATAGAGATGAATAAAATCAATGCAGAAATAAAACGAATCTATGTGCTGCTCAAGAGGAAAAATTGGATGGATACATGCGAGGAACTTGATGCTAGATCATTAGACACGAAACTGTGGAAATTGATCAAAAATATTAGCAGAGAACAACCTCATATAAAGAGATGTAATGCTATGGTTGATCTTTACAATATGGTAACTGGTAGTTTGGCGACATTTTGGAGGCGATAAAGGTCTGGGACTTTGGTAATAATGTGAGCAGTACTCAGTTCCGATTACGCATTATTTTGCGTGAGGGAAATGAGAGATATTGGGATATGTCATGTGATATTAATGGACGAATTACGGTTCTTTAATCGGAAAAGGGGGAAATCGGGAAAAAATCTGGAAATTTTGTATTTAGCTTTATTCTGTGTTGTGTGAAAGAGTGTTGGTTAATTTTTGGATCCCATGGCCCTAACTAAAGTGAATTCGAAATGGGTATTTAGGCATTGTGATAAAGAGAAGTTTGCTTTTTATTTAGCGGAGGAAGTATGGAGGAAAAATTCGCAGAAAAAATCTTTCAATAATTTTATTGAATGAATTAGAAAAGTGTATCCGCCACGTAATCAAGATTCTGAAGAAGATTAGGTAAGTTAGTATTTTTAATTATTTGAGGATATTATTTTTATGCATTGTTCTAAATGTAAGGTGGAAAGGAATTTGGTATTATTGGGAAAATTGTTATTAGCAATGATTTAGTTTAAAGTAATTAGGATTGTAAGGTAATTTTTATTAATTTAATGTATGTGTTCATTTATATTTTAAGTAGTGTTTTTGAATTTAATTATATTTTAATGAAATGATAGTTTTTTTGTGAATTTTATTATTGTAGGAATTTGGTATACGTTTTAGTTGACGTAAACGTGCATGGAAATAATTTAAATATCTGACACTAAGTATTTGTAATGGTTGCGGTATGAATTCGTTGGTGACGTTTATAATATAATAGATGATTTCGAGGTAAAAGTTTTTGGATATTTTATTTATTTTATATGTGGAAATGTTCATATTTGGAAAGGGTAAATACTTTTTCGCGATCAGGTAATTTCATATATGTTCTTTTTACCGGGTTTAAAGATTGAGAAAATTGTCATGTATTTTCGTGAAATTTTTCTAATTTATGAGAAAAAAGCAGTGTACATGCGTGAGAACAGTGAAGAGTGTGCGCAATGCCATTTTTCTGCAATTCTGGGATGTTTTTTTAAGTAAAAATAAGTCGGCGTGTACATGGTTTATGTGTATGTGTTACTAAGTATTTGTAATGGTTGCGGTATGAATTCGTTGGTGACGTGTATAATGTAATAGATGATTTAGAGGTAAAAGTTTTTGGATATTTTATTTATTTTATATGTGGAAATGTTCATATTTGTAAAGGGTAAATACTTTTTCGCGATCAGGTAATTTCATATATGTTCTTTTTACCGGGTTTAAAGATTGAGAAAATTGTCATGTATTTTCGTGAAATTTTTCTAATTTATGAGAAAAAAGCAGTGTACATGGATATAGTGAAGAGTGTGCGCAATGCCATTTTTGTGCAATTCTGGGATGTTTTTTTAAGTAAAAATAAGTCGGCGTGTACATGGTTTATGTGTATGTGTTATTTTGAAAAACGCGTAAGGAGTATGGTATTGTGCACTTTTTCCCAATTTTGCAGTGAATATTTGTCATGATTAAGCAGTTTTGTTTGATAAAATTTCTAGCATAAGTGTAATTCGGCTACTAGATTGTTGGAAGAAGTGTTCAGTACATAAAAAGAAAAGAAACATGTCTTTACTTCGTGAAGACAAAATGGCGCCTGGGGAAAAAAAGTAGAGGGTTGCTGTAGGAGAGTTGGTTGCCAAATTTTCGCCAAAAAATCGCCAAGTTACCATAATGTAAAGATCAACCGAAAATTTAAGGTAGGAGTTTCCAAACAAGCGTAAAATTTTGGGAACAGCTATTTTATGTATGAATTAACAATAGAGTATGAACTTTATAGAGGATTTTTGATGGATTGTCGATTATTGAAGGATAACGTTTTCTGTGAAAAATTAAGTTACCATGCTGGTTAGTTAGTCAGAAAAAGTCATCGAATGGTAGTATTTGCAAGAAATGTATGGCTGAGAAATCAATTAGGCTAGGATCTTGATTCGCCTGTAGTAAGCTCAATTTTTCTAGAAAAAAAAAATT
This sequence comes from Stegodyphus dumicola, assembly GCF_044657685.1. NCBI lineage: Eukaryota > Metazoa > Arthropoda > Arachnida > Araneae > Eresidae > Stegodyphus > Stegodyphus dumicola. The sequence continues at coordinate 184,890,585 of NC_140768.1, forward strand.
TTTTTTACAACGCAAATCAATGGAGTTGCTTACGCACGAATTTCTGCAATTCTCCGATTCCTTTTATGTGAAAGCAGATTTCTTAGTACAGTCAAAAGTCGTTAATCCGGACTCGTCGGGACTTCGGCGATTCCGGATTATCGATTTTTCCGGATTATAGATCATCAGTTTAAATCTGGTAAGATGGCATGCAGAAATTATAACATTAAAAATATGAAACCGTAATTTATGAAATAAAGAACAATTATAATCTAAAGGGTATCAAAATTTACATAAAAAAGCTTAATATTTATTTATTTACTTTACTTTCTTCGCTATCGGAAGCGAATTATAATGACGAGGAATTTGATTTAAATCATATCAAAGACGGAGTACATCGAAATGAAATACTACATTTAGTAAGGAATTATAAGCCAAATAAAATAAAAACATTTGCCCTGAAGATAAGGATAGTGCTAACAGATCAACTTCCAATTCACTGCGCGCCGCGGCGTGCCCCCGCCGCAGAGCAGCGTGAAATTGATAAGCAGATTTCGGAATGGTTAGATAAACAAATGATATGCCTTTATCCATTTTTTGCAGCAATTCCACTTTTTGTTTAATGAACTTCGAAACATACTTTCGCTTTGCAGATCCTTTACATATTAGCAAATATATATCGGAAATTCTATTTGACATAATCAAAAGTTCAAGCTTACTTTTATAAAATTGCTCTAACAGTCTGCAAAAAATAATAAGCCGGATCAAATTTGAAGATTAAGGAACGACGCAATCTGCAACATTAACTGAATTAGATAATTTTAGCTCAGCTTATACTGTCCGTTATACATTAAACGCGCATGCGTAAACGTATTTTGGGTATGCGCACACGCATATTCGCAGCCGTAAAGGTCTTAGGCGCATTCTGCGCATGCGTCGATGCGACGCATGCGCAGAAATTTTGTAGCTTTGAGGCCCGGATTATAGATCATTCCTGATTATGGGTGTCCGAATTAACGACTTTTGACTGTATATGCGCAATGCAGAGTTTATTCAATTTCTGATTTTTAAGTGAAAAGAGATCGATGTGTACATGGGCAAAGCCAATGCAGTGCGCAATGCTGAGGTTGTGCAATTCTAGGATGTTTTTTTAAGTGAAAATAGATCGATGTGTACATGGGCAAAGCCAATGTAGTGCGCAATGCCAAGGTTGTGCGTGGTGCCTAGTTTGTGCAATTCTAGGATGTTTTTCTATGTGAAAATTGATCGCTATATACTTGGGCAAAGCCAATGCAGTGCGCAATGCCGGTATCTACAAGTCCGCTTAACGGCGTTTTAATAATTTAAAAGTTGGAAGAAAAATTATTAGGCTTAATCCTAGTATACGGTGCACATGAGAGTTGGCGAAATTCGAATTTAAGAGACTAATCAGCGCGCCAATAGTGGTAGCCAAGCCGATTTTGAATGCTCTGGAGGTGAGTGCATTTGGGAGCATCTTCGCGCATGCTCAATATATATTTTAAATTGAGAAGTTTTGATTGGTGAAGATGGAAGAGAAGAATTATTTCAAACCATTGTTTGAAATTCCGTTAATCTTCAGTCTTCGGCTGAACTGAATGAGAAAGGATAACGTATGTTCAGGTAAAATGTATTTATCTTTTATTTTTTATATTTTTTAAAATAACAGTAGTGGTTCCGCCGAGTTTCTGATTGGTTAATATTTTTTAATTAATCGGTTTTTGGTCAGATACTGAATATGATTTTAGTTTGATAACGTCTTTTATTCTACAGTTCGAGTTGCTAATGTATTTTGTTCTACAGTTCTATTTGCTAACGTATTTTGTTCTACAGTTGGATAAAGTTACTTTTCGATTATGATGTGCAGTGCTATGAATTGCGAATATTTAAACACGAAATTTTTTTGGAAGTTAGAACTGGAAGGAAAGCTTGCTGTAATTCAGTGGGCAGTAGATGTCGGATTGCTGCCGAATTTTAAAAATCGGGCCATGGCCGCACCGTATACTAGGATTTGGAAGGAACGTTTAGTGCTGTTAAGCGTGGGATGAAGGAGACGAAAAAGGTAAGTGAAGAGTTTGACTCTTATTTGGCGGATGTGGCGGCGGCTGAAAAATAATAAATCGTCATCCGAAAAAATGAAAGAATTTATATTTGCAATAAAAGCAATATATCCGTCACCCGAGTTTGAGGGCCATGGTATTTGAGTTATGATATAGACCCTAAAACATATGTGACACTGAGCCATGGTATTTAATTTATTATATTTGATATGTGAATGTTTTGTATTTGTTGCGATGCATGTTGAAAATTATATTTTTATTTGTTATAAAGTCTGTTAAAAATTATTTTCAATTTCTAAATGCTTGCTTTTTTTCTTGTATCTCTCACCGTATGCTTAGGATTTATTATCTTATGATTATCATTTTGTTTACTTTTTTTGCCAACTCAAACTTGAGGCGACGCTTTACTTTGAGGTTGCCAAAAATTTGGCGACAAACGTAAACGCATCATTTTGGTATTGGTGACAATTTTAAAAATCGCGCCAAGGCCGCACCGTATACTTGGATTTTACCAATTATTACTGCTACACGTTGTTTTAAAATTATTTAAAACTTTTTTTTTCTTAAAATAGTGGTAACTGTTATTGACAGAAGCCAATTTTGAAGCTTAGCAATATATATATGTAAGATAAAAATGTATGAATCAGAATTATAATATAACTATAAGCATTAATTCTTCCTCTCTATTCTAAAATCGTAATAACTTATCTGCATTGCGTCATTCAAATTAATCATGCGATCTTACGTAACCGTTAATACCAGATGCCTCTTGACGACCAATCACTGAATTGCAAACAAAACTTTCCTCTTCGCGTGCTTCCATCCTTCATAACTACGCACTTCAGCTTTTGCTCTCTACTGTGCTAATATGTAATTTCGCTGGCTTGCTTTCTATCCCAACAATATCAAACAGGTTGTGCGCGGTGCCTAGTTTGTGCAATTCTAGGATGTATTTTTAAGTGAAAATCGATCGATGTGTGCATGGGCAGAGCCAATGTAGTGCGCAGTGCCTAGTTTGTGCAATTCTAGGATGGTTTTTTAAGTGAAAATAGGTCGATGTGTACATGGGCAAAGCCAATGTAGTGCGCAATGCCTAGTTTGTGCAATTCTAGGATTTTTTTAAGTGAAAATAGATCGATGTGTACATGGGCAAAACCAATGTAGTGCACAATGCCGAGGTTGTGCGCGGTGCCTAGTTTGTGCAATTCTAGGATGTTTTTTTAAGTGAAAATCGATCAATGTGTACATGGGCAGAGCCAATGTAGTGCGCAATGCCTAGTTTGTGCAATTATAGGATGTTTTTTTAAGTGAAAATAAATCGATGTGTACATGGGCAAAGCCAATGTAGTGCGCAAAGCTGAGGTTGTGCGCGGTGCTTAGTTTGTGCAATTATAGGATGTTTTTTTAAGTGAAAATAGATCGATGTGTACATGGGCAGAGCCAAGGTTGTGCGCAATGCCGAGGTTGTGCAATTCTCTGATATTTTTAAGGTGGAAATAGATGGATATGTACATGGACACCGAGCTTTGATGTTTTTCGAGCGAATACGGATCGTTGTGTATAAAGGAAAACGAGATAATGTGTGATGACGAGCTGTAATGTAACGTATTTTATATTCAATGTTTAACATATCGTTCGTGTATTTTAAATTTGTATTGTTGTTTTAATTGTGAATTATATTTAAGACATCATTTTTCATTTAAATTGTATTTTTAATTTTTTGGTTTTGATATGTTTATAACGCTTTCCGAGTTACGATATATATCGATAGCCCGATGATCTACTCAACAGTAGCAAAACTGTAAACTTTGACCCTATAAGTAGACCCTATAAGTAACTGTAAACTTTGACCCTATAAGTAACTTTTACCTCATTATTATAATACGTAGTGTTTGTAATCGTAATCGCACTTGATAATATGAGTTCTTTGATAATACAGTGTCTCACAAAAGTTATGGGACACTTGTGCTTTACAAAAGGAAACTGTAATAAAATAAATTAAAAAAACATATAAAAATTTTTTGTGGGTGTGTTTCATACTTAAATTTAGTAACAATTATTACATAACATACATCTTCTCAAAATATCAATTTAATAAAAATACAATTGTTTAGAACGGAGCAAAAAATGGTTCACATAAGTGATGGGACACCATTAGATACTACTACGTTCTATGCAACAAAAATCGTCTGAAGTAAGCAATAAAAATATTTTTTGGGGTTTTTATTTTTACTCAAAAGCAATTGGCAATAATTTATAAAATCGTCTGCAGTATTTCTCTCCGGTTTGTTTTGGAATTTTTGTGCTTTTTATCTCTGTGCAGCCATGTATGCTAAACGAAAAGAAACTGCCTGAAATTCGAAAATTAGTTATTAATATGCATATTGAACAAGAAAATTCTATTAGAGAAACTTCTGAAACAGTTAACCTGAGTCATTCAACAGTTTTCAAAATCATTAAATGATATAAAAAGAATCATATGATTCAAGATAAAAGAAGACCTGGCCGACCATCAAAGCTATCCAATGGAATAAAGTGAATTATCATTCGAATATTAAAAAAAAATCCAAGAATAAGTGCTCCTAAAGTTGCTGCTCATTTACAAGCATTATATGGAGTAATTGTTAACCCGTCAGCACACGCGCTGGGGTAAAATCCACCCCACGTGTAGTCTTGTCTTAGAAAATAAGGGAAGGTCGTACATGACCTTTCTAGTACTTCATGTACCTTTCAAAATCAAGGTTAGGAAGGGGTCATCCAGAGGAATTTTTCCCATGTCTTTAGGATTTTGTGTTTTTGGGGAAGGAATGTGCAATGGGATCGTAGCTATCCCGCGCGTGTACTAACGTTTCACTTCTAGAGAGACATTTATTGAGATAAGTGCATACGAGAGATAACAGCAACGACTGCAGGTTCTTCTCGCTAGTGTTGAAACTGATAGCGAAATTGAAGATTCGTATTCTGAGTGCGATAATATTTCTGAAAGTTCTCACGAAACTGATTCTGACCAGTAATATGACGATTCACATGATTTAGGAAGCATATCTTCTTTGACCTCAGATGGTTTTTATGTTTGAAAGGATGGAACGATTTGAAGTAAAAAATTACCCTCGAAAAACGTTTGGACACGGCCTGTACAATATAGTGACACATTTACCTGGTGCCAAGAAAAGCTTTAGAAATTTGAAAAATCCAACTGAGTGTTTATTGCAAATTTTTGATGAAGAAATAATGGAAGATTTAGTGAAATCAACAAACATTTACATTTCATCAATAAGAAACAAATTCTCCAGAGAACATGATGCACCTGAGACAAACGTAGCTGAATTGAAGGCGTTCATTTTAATATTATATTACGCTGGAGTGCTGGGAGCAGCACTTCTCAAAGCAAAGATTTGTGGTCAGCTGACGGAAGCGGAATAACTGTTTTTCAAATAACAATGTCTATCAACCGATTCCACTTCCTGTTGAGGTATATTAGGTTTGATGACATAAATTTACAAACAGAGCGAAAGATGACGAGAAGCTCAAGCTCGAAATGATAACTTTTTGCACTCTACAAAAGGTGATATTTATACTGTTGATGAGTTATGTGGAACTTAGTCTACTGCCGCTGGCTTCTAACGGTATTTTTCGGACTAATGAACATTGCAGGTATAAATGCTTTTATCGATCAAATAAAGACTTTAATCGATCAAATAAAGACTAAGCGAATATGAACCGAAGAGCTTTTCTCAAAGATTTAACATTAGATCTTGTAAAAGAACATGTCCTAAAAAGGGCTGCAATTCTATCTCTCTCGAAAGAACTGAAAACTGGAGTAAAATGTTGGCAGAATTAGAAGATGCAGCAGACCTTTACCCTAAGAAATTGTTTGTAAAAATAAGTTGTCACACTATGTGAGGATTGTTCAAAACGAGATTATTTGAATAATTAAACTTAGGTAGGAGCGGGGGGGACAGAAAACCTATGTGTTATTTATATTTTTTAACATTCGTATTTAGAATCTATACTTTGATATGAATAATTGTATGACATTATATTGAGTTTAAAGGAAAAAAGCTAGTAAGAATGCAGTCTTTTCATATTCCTCTAGTGCGTTTATCAAACCACTCTTTATAATAAACACTTATGTTTAAAAAATATGTACATATGATTTTTCTAATATAAAAATCATATATGTATCTTATATAAGTTAGTAATTTTGCATAAATTGCGATTTTTATGGCTTACTTTAGGTAACCAGTATGGAAATGTTTGTATAACTTAAAGTAAGATTATCTCAAATTAAAACTGTAAAAAAGGTTTAGCAGAATTCACAAAGCTATTAGTCATTTATACATTCATTTAAAACAAAGAAAATGCATTTATTTCTACATTGGGGGATGAATTCTGAAAAACAAACACTGGGTTAAAATTTGTCCCGCGCGTGTACTAACATTACGCAGTGACGCGCGTCTGCTGAAGGGTTAATCCTGAGACTATTGGAAGAGTAATTCGATCTGCTGGATATCACGGTAGAGCAGCCAGGAAAAAATTCTTCGTGAGTGAAAAGAATAGAAACCTCAGACTGGCTTTCGCAAAATCCAACATAAATAAGAATTCTGATTACTGGAATGAAGTTATATTTGCTGATGAGAGTAAATTTAATATATTTGATTCTGACGGTAGAATCTTGGTGTGGAGAAAATCCAGGGAAGAATTTCGCAAACACACCTTTTCTTCAAAACAACAATTAAAATCGGTGCTTCAAGAAGAATGGGGTAAAATCACTCCAGAAATCACAAAAAAATTAGTCGAATCCATCCCAAGAAGATTAAATCATGTTTTAAAAGTAAAAGGAAATCCAACAAAATATTAAAACCTTTTATAAAGTAAAATTTTTGGATAAATATTTGATGGAAAAGTAAGTGTCCCATCACTTATGTGAGCCATTTTTTGCTCCGTTTTAAACAATTGTATTTTTATTAAATTGATATTTTAATATTTTGAGAAAATGTGTGTTATGTAATAATTGTTACTAAATTTAAGTATGAAACACACCCACAAAAAAATTTTACATGTTTTTTTTTAAATTTATTTTACTACAGTTTCCTTTTGTAAAGCACAAGTGTCCCATCACTTTTGTGAGACACTGTATGTGTGTGTGTATGTGAAGCATTGTTTAGTGTTCCTAATTTGTAGTATTTATTTTCTTATAATATTTTCTTTCATTGCGAGAAAATAAATTTTTTATTTATTTATGTGTAGAATTCTAGTATGCCTGCCTACGGAGAATATAATGTGATTTAGGAATTTAAGAACCTGTTTTTCATTAATGTGAAGTTTAAAATTTTTTAAAAATAATGAAAATTGTCTACTTACTGGTATATAAGGGATTATGTTGTTACGTAGCAAAACGTTAATTTGTAAATATGATAAAATTGATATGTTCCAGAGTATTAATTAAAGAAAACTTTTTTTATTTGTATAAATGCTAAAGCTTAAAAATATTTGAAAATACTGACGCTGTATGAAATACAAGTATTAGAGACTGCGACGTTCTTTATCGTTGTAATAACTGGTAGAATTCGCTTAGTGTATCATGATAATTTTAAATATAAACAATTTATTATACTTATTTTCAGTTACGCCTGAGCTCAGAAATGTAAATTTAAAGAATTTGATGTTAATTTACAATAATAAACAATTCATTATTTTTTTTAAAGAGAAAATAGAAATTACGCATAGCATGGAGAATACATTGTGACGTCACACCAAATTATTTATTAAAGGTGAAATAGCTAGAGGTTTCTGGTATTGTTTTTAAAATTACATCCTTTTAGCCTTAATCATTTTTATTAATCATTTCTTAATATTTCTTTCTCTTAAAATCGTGTATAATAGCCGTAAACTTATTTCTATTATCCACGATTTCTGGTGAAATCAAGATGGCCGCCATTTTTTGAAACACGGAGTTTCGTCGAAAATCTGGATGGCAACCATTTTTCAAAACAACGTGTTTCATGTGCTTTGGCGCCAAACCAAATTCGCCAAACTTTGAAGGTGGGCTATACTAAAGCTGTTCCATATAAAGAAAGAAATTTAGAACCAATTTTTCAGAAAGAATAAAAATTGAAATTCAAATTAACTTGATAAAATCCTGGGAACTACTCTGATATGCGCCCTCAAGTCGCCAAATTTCGCGCCAAATATTTTTGGCGAGAAACTTCACGCTGCCATATTACTATCTAAATTTTTTGTCTACATTTCGAACTTTTAGTCTAAAATGTCTCCAAAAACTCGGTTTTTGCACATGCAAAAACTACGTTTTCAACATACAATTTAGCTAAAAATCCAAAAACAAAAAATTTAGATAGCAAAAACGTAAAGTTTCTAACCAAAAATATTTGACAAGAATCCATGTACACAGCGACATGTTTTAACTTAAAAAAACATCTACGAATGGCACAATGTAGGCAACGAATCTACAAACTACGCACACCTCGCTTTAATAAATTAACATAACAACAATAAATTTCAAAGAATACCATGTACACAGCATCCTGTTTAAACTTAAAAAAAATTCTACGAATTGCACAATTTAGGCAAGGAAGGAATCTATGATCTACGCACTCCTCGCTTTAATAAAATAACATAACAATAAATTTCAAATAATACCATGTACACAGCGTTCTGTTTCAACTATAAAAAACATCTACGAATTGCACAGTCTAGACACTAAACAACAAAATAAACTAAAGTAAATTTCAAGCAATTTAAAAAAACAACAATAACGACAGAAATTCATACTAAAGAACCAATGAACATAACATTCTACAAAATAAGAACAAGGATAAAATAAAATGCACTTACCATGAATTAATGAGTTTTCGAATAGCAGAAATATAAATTTCATACCGCCTTTAACATGCCGCCACGTAATCACTATCGTATTTACATGACAGCCAGACACACTATCCAGAAAATTTATACTATGGTTCACAAATAAATAAAATCACAAATCCCTACTTCTATCATGCACTGCCATTAAAAATAATCTCCCAGACCTTCTTTCCACACTTCCAAATACCCACTACCCCTCAACAGGATAGCCCAATGATATTTCCTTTTGCCGAACTTCAATTCAACAACTACCATTTTATCTTTCCCTCCCATCTTCTCAGACACAGAGGCGAATCAACGAGCTCCAGCGAAAGATTTTTCAACGTCAACAGGGTTGCCATAGAACACGCAATCGTGCCAAAAACCAGCGCAGAACATATATCGCCACATTTGGTGAAATTAGGGCGTATATTAGAGTTGTACCAAATCCTGTAAATGTGGAATATGAAATATTCTTTTTAGACTAGTAAAATCTTTTTAAATTGTAAGATAATTTTAATGATTTTACTTCCCCCCTTTTTCTTTGCTACTGCTGTTTGATAAGAGGTTCTAGTAAAGTTTTGAGTTAAGATTATTTTGAACTTTCAAAGATTTTCCACTGCAGGATTTTAATTTTTTCTACATTTTTAAGGGCATGTTTCCATTTTTTTTTTTTTTTTTTTTTTTTTTTTAAAAAGATTCTTTTTAAATTAGAAAAATATTTTTTAAATTGGAAGATATTTTTAATGATTTTCCTTCGCTTTGAGGAGGAGGACTAGAATTTTCGGGTGAACTATTAAGATAAAAAATATATTGAAATGGTTCATCAACTGATTCTGGATACAGAAAAGCAAGGATTTTGTTTTAGAAGGGGAAATGTAATTAAATTTGACATACCTCGTCTTGACGATATTATTGTTGAAGTTGGTTGGATTCCTCACCTTTCTTGTTCTTTTATACTATTTTTTGGTTTTTCTTGTGAAGGTATTTTTTAACACATTGACTGTCGTGGGGGTCACCGGTGACCAGCACTCGACTTGGCTACAGCGCCGTGGGTGATACCGGATATAATTAGAATAAATATTGATACTGATAAATTTTTAAATAGTACCATTGTTACTATAATGATTTGAAGAATAATAAATTGTAAAAATTTAAATTATAAATCGCAAAAATGGTCTACAGATGTTTGGGGGGTCTCCGGTGACCCCCAGCATGAAAAATGCATTAAGCACGATTATATATAACATCTGCAGATAAAATTTCAACATAATATACAGTGTCTCAAAAAAGTGATGGGACACTTGTGCTTTACAAAAGGAAACTGCAATAAAATAAATTTAAAAAACATGTAAAATTTTTTGTTGGTGTGTTTCATACTTAAATTTAGTAACAATTGTTACATAACATACATTTTCTCAAAATATTAAAATATTAATTTAATAAAAATAAAATTGTTTAGAACGGAGCAGAAAATGGCTCACTTAAGTGATGGGACACTTACTTTTCCATCAAATATTTATCCAAAAATTTTACTTTTTAAAAGGTTTTAACATTTTGTTGGATTTCCTTTTACTTTTAAAACATGATTTAATCTTCTTGGGATGGATTCGACTAATTTTTTTGTGATTTCTGGAGTGATTTTACCCCATTCTTCTTGAAGCACCGATTTTAATTGTTGTTTTGAAGAAAAGGTGTGTTTGCGAATTCTTGATTCCTATTCTTGCCAAATATTCTCTATGGGATTTAATTGTGTAGATTGTGGAGGTATTTTTATTATTTCAGGACAGTTATACAGCAGCCAGAGTCTAACGTTCAGAGCACTGTGCTTGGGGTCATTGTCCTGGTAGAATTTAAAATAGTTATGAAGGTTCAATTTTTGTGCTGAAGATTTCAAATTTTGATTTAAAATGTCAATATACTTGTACTGATCCATTATACTGTCAATAAAAACAAGATTACCAACTCCAGCGGACGACATACACCCCCATAACATAACTCCTCCTCCACCATGTTTTACTGTTGGCACCAAGTTCTGTTTGCGAAATTCTTCCCTGTATTTCTCCACACCAAGATTCTACCGTCAGAACCAAATATATTAAATTTACTCTCATCAGCAAATATAACTTCATTCCAGTAATCAGAATTCTTATTTATATTGGATTTTGCGAAAGCCTGTCGGAGTTTTCTATTCTTTCACTTACGAAGAATTTTTTCCTGGCTGCTTTACCGTGATATCCAGTAGATCGAATTACTCTTCTAATAGTCTCAGAATTAACAATTACTCCATATAATGCTTTTAAATCAGTTGCAACTTTAGGAGCACTCATTCTTGGATTTTTTTTTAATATTTCGAACGATAATTCGCTTTATTCCATTGGATAGCTTTGATGGTCGGCCAGGTCTTCTTTTATCCTGAATCATATGATTCTTTTTATATCGTTTAATGATATTGAAAACTGTTGAATGACTGAAGTTAACTGTTTCAGTAGTTTCTCTAATAGATTTTCCACGTTCAATATGCAAATTAATAACTAATTTTCGAATTCCAGGCAAAGTTTCTTTTCGTTTAGCATTCATGGCTGCACAGAGATAAAAAACACAAAAATTCCAAAACAAACTGGAGAGAAATACTGCAGACGATTTTATAAATTATTGGCAATTGCTTTTGAGTAAAAATAAATACCCCAAAAGATATTTTTATTGCTTACTTCAGACGATTTTTGTTGCATAGTACGTAGTGTCCCATCACTTAAGTGAGCCATTTTCTGCTCCGTTCTAAACAATTTTATTTTTATTAAATTAATATTTTAATATTTTGAGAAAATGTATCTTATGTAATAATTGTTACTAAATTTAAGTATGAAACACACCCACCAAAAAGTTTACATGTTTTTTAAATTTATTTTATTGCAGTTTCCTTTTGTAAAGCACAAGTGTCCCATCACTTTTTTGAGACACTGTATATCGCATAATAAAAATTTCAAGTTGGCGTCATGGGCAAATCTTGTAAAATGCGCACGGCAGTCATCGTGTTAATTTTTACATTTTAAAGTATTCTTATTCTACATTTATAGGATTTTATGAACTTCAATTTTTTAGTCTTTGTGAAAAGTTGGTTCTAAATTTTTTTTTATATATATAAGAACTCCTACACTCCCAGAAAAAAGTAATTTATGTACAGTACAACAGTAATTTATATACAGTGGCGTAACTAGAACTCTTGGACCCCTATGCAAAAAATTTTTCCTGGGCCCCCCCCCCTCAATAAATTTAATGTGCATAAAAATTAAAATTAAAATTTTTAAAAAGTTAAAAAAAATCAAGGATTTCACGAGCCATTGTTTTTATGATGAATTTTATTACATCTGGATTATTTGTTAAAAAATAAAAGCACATCCTTAGGGAACTAGTTGAAAGGTACGTAACATGAAGAAAGAACAAAAATGAAAATATTTTCCTTTGATCAACTGTGAAATTTGCTTTAGTCTGGGTATTTGATATCAGATGATTTTAATCAGTTATTTAAGACTTTTTGTGTGCGTGCGAGAGACAGACTTTTCTCTCCTTTCACTGAGATACATACTGATAATAAATGAATAAGTCTATATAAAAAAAATGGAACATGTCACATAAAGTATAGCATTAAGAAAAGTAAGAAAGCTTAGTTTTACAGAGATTTTTATATAAAATCCAAGAGGTTTTACATACAAATATGTTTTGAATTTTTATATAAAATCTGCACCAATATAAGTTTTTTTCGCTTAATTTAGCAAACTTAAATAACTGGTTATAGGGTGGCCCAGAAGTCACTTTACATTTTGAAAATTAAATAACTTTTTTTCTATTAATATATTTCTTTTTCTCTTTTCAGAATTAAAAAATATAATCCCTAGAAATTTTTGGCATGGATAAGTTTACAACAGAACAACGAGTGAAGATAATTGAATTTTACTTTGAAAATGGACGGTCAATTGTTGCAACGCAAAGATCGTAATATGCGCCATTTTAATGTTCGACATCCCCCTAGTAGGCCTGCAATAAGGAACTTAGTGACGCGTTTTCAAGGTTCAATTAGTGCAATCTTTAAAACCAGCAGACTTTCAGAAACGAGTAAATTATGCTGTCAGGTTTCAGAAAACTGCAAGAAATGACAATGAGTTTATTCACAAGTTGATCATGGGAGATGAAGCTCATTTCCATTTGAATGGACATGTGAATAAGCAAAAAATAAAAAAGAATTAATTAAATACAGTCATTTAAGAAAAAGTTATTTAATTTTCAAAATGTAAAGTGACTTCTGGGCCACCCATTGAAAACAATATATTCTGTGAAAATAGAAGAGAAAAACGCCAAGTGAAACAAAATTAGTAACACAATAACCTTAAGTTTGGTGTAGATTTATGTTAAGATCTCAAACAATTTCTAGGGCAAGCAGGTTTAGGTCCCTCTTCGTCAGAAGTAAAGAAATCTACAAGACTGAAGAATAGTCATATTTTTCAATTGCACCAAAATATGTGTAAATATTTATTTTTGAATGATTCTTTTTACCAGGGTATCAACTTTTATTTTATAATATTAGCTATAATTTTATAAAAGATCCTTGCCTTCATTTCCGAAAACTCTCGAACATAGTCAGAAAGATCAATTTCTTTAGGTGTATCTTGCTCAATAGAAATTAGAGTAAGATTTGTCAGCCTAGTCTTCGTCATAGAAGATCTTAAACAAGTTTGTATGTATTTTAATTTTGAAAAATATCTCTCTCTACTTGCAGCTATTATAGGAAAGGACAGCAAAATTCGAAGTTCCACTCCAGTATATTTGCAAAACGTTCCAGATTTTATACATATTCTAAAATGACAAGGGCTCCGCTCCAGGAACGATGTATTTTGACAGATCTTCCAGTTCATCACAAAGTTCCGAAGCGTTCAGATTACTCGAATGTTTATTTGTGAGTTTCAATTTCTAGTCTTTGCTTCTATTCAAAAGTTCTCTGAAAGATGTTTGAGGGTTCCTACATCGTACAGGAAACTGTACCGTAGTATGCTCCGTATTCCCGAGTAAGTTCAAATCTTTCTTCTACAGAACGAATAGCAATGTCTAACGTGTAGCAATACAGTTCTACTTTAAATTACTCTTCCAACACTTTGTATGTTTTCATATGAAGCCTCGTACTCAAACAATCTACGTCGCCTTAGGGTATGATGGACTGGCTAAAGGAAGGGTAGATTTCTAACGTTTCTGCCATTTACTTTTCTTCGGAGATGATATCTATTAAATTATTATTTAAATTATTAAATTATTATTATCACTTCTACAACTTTCTAAAAATGTTTTCTCATTCTGCAGAGCTCCGACAGCTGACTGCAGATTCGTCTTTATACTTTGCAAAATTTACTCGCGTGGTTTACATGAATCAGTATATCATTCCAAATAGCAACTGAGACGAGAAATTTTAAATTTTGTCTGCCAAGGATGACGCCGAATGTCATAAGAAACTAGAATAAATATTTTTAGCAAGCTATAATAGTACAGAATAAATTTCCTCCACAAATAAAAAAAATGAAAATGTAAACAATAATTTGTTACTTTTTGTTTAAACCTTTAAAAATTTTTGCAAAATTTGTAAAAAAATAGCTCTTTCTGTAACGTTATTTGATTGGCAATAAAACACTGAATAAGATGAAAATAAAAGAATAAGAGCAATTAACTTAAAAAATTTCCACTTAATTAACCAAACAGACAAAATATTCTCCTTCTGTGCTATGATCGGGGGAGGGAGCGCCATACAAGTTATCCATGAAATAAATATATAATGAAAAGGAAATGAATAATCAAGCCAGAAACGAGACAAGGGTAAATCCAGTGAGAAACTTACTGCAAGTAAATGGCTAGAGGGGCAAAATTAGTTCATACGAAATTTACAAAATATCTGAAAGCTTTATAAAAAATCTGTTATGCCCAAAGGGGCATTTTTTTTAAAGTTTCATGTGCTACTTTTATTTATTAAATATCATGTTCTTCCCGCTTAAACAATTAAATTAAATTCAACAGCAATATCGCATGAACATAAAACAATGTGAAAATTTTAATTAAGTAACAGATGAAATGACAGCGTCATGTGCAAAGCAAGTAAAATGAACATTTATATTATAAAAAGAATGCGTTGAAACATTTTTGTTTTACTCTTTGTCTGTATTGTCTTATCTTCATCTATTTTTAGATACATTGTGTAAAAATATTGGGTAATTGTAAAATTATTATATTAAGTTTAAGAAATACCAAAACTAATAAAAATTTTTGCGACTCCCTGCTGTAGATGGGGGTTGCGATCTACAGTTTAAGAAAGTCGTCTGAAATAACATTACAATATTTGATTTTGCTAGAACTTTGGATAACTGAAGCCACAGCCAGTGCGGTTATGGCAGGTGTGCAAAATTTTGGAATTTACAGAAATATCAAGTAGCAAAATTTTTGGAATTTAGGACTGGAAAAGTTTTTAGAATTTAGGACCCACAGAGATTGCACAGCACAACAAAATGTACCTGCTGAAGCTAGGACTCCAGTGCATGGTTATATTCTTGTAAGGAGTGTATGCCTGAATGTAGAGATGCATTTTGAGTCATCATCGCTAGGTCACCAGCCTACACAGGAATAAAATTGATTGCACTTTAGTTAAATAACCTAACTTATTCCTTGTAAGTATTATGCGAGAGTACTGTAATTTTTGAATAAGAATAAAATGCTTTCTGTTCATCTGAAATGGGAGAAATTTTCTGTATTCAGTTAGATAATCAAAATACACAAGCTATGAACATAAAATATTAAACCGTAATTCACTTTTCACATTGGACAGCCAATGTTTATCAATTTTCACACAAGTCGTACTTTCCCGTAATTTTGAAAATACTCCATTGCATGCTGTTCTGTTGAAGACAAGCCCAAAATCATTTTTTTTTTTTTTTTTTTTTTTTTTTTTTTTTTTTTCCAAAATGCAATTGATAACTTATATTGTTTTTTTACAAAATTTAAACCTGGGAGCCGTGAACAAATTTGTGGAGGATCACCAAATTCAGAGATATTTATTTGACAATAAAAGGTATACAGAATTTGAAGAGAATTTTGGATGTTTTTTAACATTTCCGTATTTTAATTTTGATTTTATTGCTTTTCACTTGATTTGTGTGTTATGCTTGATGATTTCCAAACAGCTCGAATTGAATTTCAAAGCAATTGCATACGCGTAGCTAAGATGTATTTTTTCGACTATGTTAGTAGTGTCTTGCATATAATTGTAATACGCATCATTTATAAACTATGTTTCTTAATCCTAATCAAATTTGTTGTCAAGTAAGCACATAACATTTCCTAAGAATTGGAAAATTCAGTAGTGTCTCAAGGGATAATAAAAACAATTTTGTTTTAGCTGCAATTTTGTTCATGATGGTTAAATGGCCCAAAATAGATACCCAATGTTCACAAGAGAAACGGGATGGATGGACCAACATCAAATAAACTTAGAGAAGAACTATTAATGAAAATGCAAACAATAACGAATCCACTGGCTCTCTTTCTACTTCTAAAAAAAAATTGAGTAAATATCAAGAAGAGTTTATTTTATACTGTTTTACATGTTGCATTATTAATGGAAAATGAATATCCATTGTGTGTTAAATGCAGTGAAAACTTGGCACATGGAAAGTATGAAACCTGTAAAATGAAAAACACATTTAGAAACGGTACTTTTCCATTTTGCCGGTGCAAACGATAAAGTTGTCAACAATGGTACAACTGATGCCAAACAGAATACCTTCGCTGGTAACCTTTTACGCCTCATTTTCAAACAAGTCGCAGCCATTTCTTATCGGATTGACTGTACTGGCATACAATTACGTAGAATTTATACAAGATAGTTAAATTTTATGCTCTAAGACCATTCATGGTAATTAAGTCAATTAGAATGCAATCACACCGCTCATCTGAAGGTGAAAATATAGAAAAGGGAAAATCACAAGTCAAATTCATCAATTCTAATGAGAATGGACTAGCGAAGTAAAGCACTGTGGTTTTACATAATTTCTGAATAAACTATTCGTACGAATTAAAATAATTCTTGCATTTAAACTTGTATTCCAAATTAAGATCTAACTTGTCATTAATGTAGATAATTACTGAGAGAATTAGATTTTTGTAGCGTAGTTTACGTGAGATGAGATCACGTGATACGAACCGACAAATCAGGATGTTGAAACATGAAAACATAGTAAATTCTTAATGTCTTTTTACAAATTTATTGTCTTTATTTATTGGCTTTTTTACAAAATTTTAAAAGGTATTAAAATGTTTATGCCTTCAAAATAAAAAATTCTTAGAACTAACGTTTGTTAAAATTTTTTATGTGTATATTGTATGTTGTCGACAACAAAGTCTGCTTGGCGAGATTTGTGCCAGTGAAACGGAAAGTATCTCAGAAACTAAACATAACGATTAAGTAAAGAAATCTGAAGATTTTTTTTAAGAAATGAGCTAAGAGCATGAAAAATTAAAATGTATTTTTGAAAAAATATACAACAGTTCCTGAGAAGGATTTACAGGCATCTTAAAAGTTTCATATTTAATTGCAAAAAATTTAAAACCTCATACAATTGGAGAATCACTTATTCTTCTTTCAGCAATTAAAATGACATCATTTATGCATGCAGAAAAATATACTAATTATTTAAAAACAATAGCATTAAAAAAAGATACCGTTTCTCACCAAATTTCTGTAATATCAGATACTATAGAATACAAAATCCAGTCTTTACTATAAAACTTGATGAAACTACCGACATTATAAAATGTCTCAATTCATCGTTTATCCGTTTTTGAAGACGACGCAGTAGAATATTTTTTATGTTGTAATATTTGGAAAGGAAAAGCAACTGGAGAGAAAATATATGAAATTATTAACAGACATTTTGAAACGAATAATCTTACCTAGACACACTGTGTCGCAGTTTGTACTAATGATGTTGCAGCATTAACAGGTAATTATAAAGGACTAAGAGGGTTAATAATGAAAATTGCTCCCCATATAATATTCCATCACTGTATGACACATAGAAAAGCTCTTGTTGCAAATTGATGAAGAATTGCACAAGATATTGCAGGGTTATTACTGCAATTAATTACATTAAAAGGCAAGATCCTAAACAGCTGTCTCTTTTTAATACAATGTAATTAGATAAGTACTGTATATGGGACATAATTACCAAAGTCAGTTGGCTTTCACACAGAAAAATAGTGAGACATATTTTCGATTTGAGAAATACAGTTTACATATTTTTGGAAGAAAAGAAACATACATCAGCAAGTTCATTCATTAATAATGATTAATTAGGAAAACTCAGTTACATTGTAGACATTTTCTAAAAACCTAAGCATTTTAACACTGAGCACCAATATTGTAGCTTTTAAAACTAAGCTAATACTTTGGCAAGGAGCATTGAACAAAAACAACAGAAACATGGTTTTCAGAAATTACTAAAGAAAATAATACAGATTTCTTGTTTAAAACAACATATGATAAAACTGACAGAAAATTTTTTGAAAAATTTCCAAATAAGGAATTAGGTTGGATCTGTGACCCATTTTGCCTTTGGTATTTTCAATTCCAATGTATCTCTAAATGAAAAATAACAATTAATTGATATTTCAAGTGATGGAATACTGTGTGTTCAAGTTAAGTCTGTAACTTGCCAAAAATTTCAGTTATCTATTGGAAAAGAATATGCCGATTTAAAAGGAATGAAAGTAAATTATTACGTTTCTTACATAAAATTGTACAAAAAACCTTTAGCTTATATTTAAAACTTCTAAAATGCTTATGTTACATTTTTCTGTTATATAATCATTGAAAGTGGATTTCTCACTGAAATAGAAATAATTTTGCTATTGAATTAACATGGGGAACTTTTTAATTCAAATATTTTTTCTCTGTGACATTAGTTGCATCTACTACAAACGGAACAGCTTTAGTATTGGTCCTTTTGGCAATTTTTTTATTTGGCGACAAACTTCGGTCGCCAAGGTAAACCCGGTTTTGAAGATCGGAAAAAAATGGCGGATTGTCAACAAAACCCGATCTAGACTAAATAACAATCCTAAAAAATAAGCTCTTAATCAGAATAAACAGTCTTTCTCTAATTTTCAATATTTCTAGTACTGCTATGATAAATTCTTGAAACACTACTGTAAATGAATTTATGACAATTATTATGTTATGAGTAATGAAATTTACAAAATATTTTTATTTAATAAATTTAAAAAATTTACAAAATGTTTTAATTACAAAATATAATGTATTAAACATTAATATTTTAAGTAGTTAGTTCATATTTATGTTTTATTATATTAGTACTTAGGGTACTTTTCCATTTTGCCGGCGCAAGGAATAAAGTCGCCAAAAATGGTACAACCGATGCCAACTTCAATTCCTCGCTAGTAACCTTTTACGAATCATTTTCAAAACACGTCGCAGCCATTTCTTATCAGATTGGTTGTTTCTTTCAATACTGGCATACAATTACATATAAGTTTAACCAGATAGTTCACTTTTATGCCTTTATGTAATTAAGTCAATTAGGAAGCAATCACACCGCTCACCCGAAGGCAAAGTCAAGGGTTAAATTCTTCAATTCTAATAAGAATGCACTAGCGAAGTAAAGCACTGCGGTTTCACATAATTTCCGAGTAAGCTATTCGTACGAATTGAAATAATTCTTGCATTTAAATTTGTGATCTGAATTAAGATTTAACTTGAAATTAATGTAGATAATTACTGAGAAAATTAGATTTTTATATCGTAGTTTACGTGAGATGAAATCATTTGGGGTCACGTGATATGAAACGGAAAATCAGGATGTAGTACCATGAAAGCGTAGTATATTCTTAAATTAATGTCTTTACAAATTTATTGTCTTTTATTTATTGTCTTTTTACAAAATTTTAAACGATATTAAAATGTTTATGCCTTCAAAATAAAAATTACTTAGAACTAACATATGTTAACATTTTTTATGTGTATACTGTGTATTGTCGCCAATAAAGTCTTGGCGAGATTTGCACCGGCGAAACGGAAAAGTACCGTACTTAGCTAATATTTTAAATTTACAAAAGGTTAATTTTTATGTTTAAGAATAATGAAATTTACAAAAGGTTAATAAATGCATTTCAAACTAGTATATGTTACTTTAGTTTCTTAGATTCTGTTATTAAAAGAAAATAAAAAAATATTTCAAAGTGAAGGAAATCAAATTCAATTATAATGGGCAAGTTTTGTACCAGTGTTAGAAATATTTTTTATGATTAAATATTGTAAATGGTAAAAATATGAAGAAATGTGTATTTTTTAATCCCTCAATTTATTACAAGTAATTTATGATTATAATTTAAAAGCTAAAATTAAATTTTCATAATGAGTAAATTTTGTACCAATGGTAATAATACAACAATCATCGTAAATGATGATTTCTGTGAAAAATTCGAACAGTCATTGGAATCCACTAGTGGTGGAGTGATAGCCACTGAACAGTGGTAGTTCAGGCTGGCTATATGGGAGTTTTAGTAGTTTTCCGTAGATGTAATGTGAATCTGAGCCAGTTTCTCTTAAAAAGTACTTTATGAAGGCATCCTTCTTCTGCTAGCCAGCATATGTATTTATTTTCTATTCATAATTCTCTCTTATTTTCTTATTTCTTAATTCTAAATCTTACTTCTGAAGAGAAGAAGTGTTGCATCTATAGGTCAAAAAATATGGTCAATATGTTTGCAAAATCCTGTCAGTTTTGGAAAGCATTTAAATAAACTAAATAATTTGTATGTGATGCAAACAAAAATGCATTACACTATTTCATGTACTGAATAATTAATCAGAGAACAAAGTATATTGTAACGTTCCTTTATTTTGTAACCAGAGTTATTTTATTCTTGGGATCTTTACTGTCAATTTCCTCCATCCGTTTTCTCACCAGAATCCAAATGAAGTTTTTATTTTGTAAAACAAACCGTGTTTTGCCTTTTGAGGCCACATTAATAGGTTGCTAGATAAAAAAAGATTTGTAGTCTTCAGCCTTGCATTATAATTGCTGATAGTTGAATTCCATGCCAGTTAAGTTTTTAACCAACTTTGCATTAAATTGATTTGTGCAGCCTTTGGGCTACAAATTTATTTGAATTTAAATTTTACATTTGAACTTAATTGTTATCATAAGTTATCTTGCCACAAGTGGTTGACCGAGTCGTAAGTACAAAGTGTGCCTTCTGTTCTGTACATCTAAACTTTATAATAGAATAAAAGTATATCTTAATTTAATAAGAATATATCTAAACTTTATGATAATAACATTTAAAGACCTTGAAATCAGTATCTAAGTGCTTGCCATGTTGTCAAATTTTTATATATAAATTGTACTCTTACTTTTATTATAGAGTTTTTATTACAAAAAATTCAGATTTCTGTTAGATAAAATGTTTAAGTAATGTAGAAAATTTGCATAAAATTTAAAATAAAAAGTCGACTGTTATGTCAACATACTATTAATGAAAGTAATAATACTCAGTGAAGGTTATTCATATACAGCTGTTAGGTTGTAAGATTTACAAAATTTGAGAACTCTAAATTATAAGCAATATATTCCATAATCTAAGCAACATTATATTTTTTATAGTCAGACAAATTATGAAAATGTTATAAAAGCAATAATGAAACCTGATTTGAACCTATGAATTCATGCAATTACACATCCCTAAAGTTCTAATATGAGGTATACAAGTATTTTTAGACCATGGTAATTTTGATCTCCTTAGCAAAGGAAACACCAAGAGTTTACCTCATACTACTGAAAATGTGTTTTTTTTTTCCTTGGGGAGGGGGGGGCGTTTATAATAATATGCAGATTTGACATATGAAAAAATGTCAAGACTCATGTGATGTAATATTAAAAGCACCAGTTTTAACTATCAAAAATTTGGCTTTTTAAAAAATATTTTAAATGTTGTGCTTTCCTAACACAAAAGTAACTTTAAGAAAAACACACAATTTATCCCTCCTGCCATCAAAGCTCTGATACCTATCAAATTCGTTAAAGTTACGTAGACAGAAATGGCGGCATGTTTGAAGCTCAGTATTTAGGCTTACCAAGGTTATCATAATTTTTCATTTATCGCTCCAAAATGTCGCCAAACAAATTTCTCGCCAAAAAGGACTAATACTAAAGCTAACTGTTTTTAAAACATTTCGAATTCGCTGTCATATTGATCTATGAAGCACCAGATTAGTGAAGGTCTAAACTTGCAACCTGAACTGTACTCCCACTGTTTGGCGCCTATTCGCTCAGAAGGTGAACGCTATTTCAGGAAGTTCGCCAAAGAGTATTCAGCATTTCGTATAATCCTATAACCAGATAATAATAATATTAAAATAAATTTTATCTGA
Source organism: Stegodyphus dumicola (assembly GCF_044657685.1). Classification (NCBI taxonomy): domain Eukaryota; kingdom Metazoa; phylum Arthropoda; class Arachnida; order Araneae; family Eresidae; genus Stegodyphus; species Stegodyphus dumicola. Next base: position 184,912,983 of record NC_140768.1, read on the forward strand.
ATGAAGTTTTCTTATTACAGAAACAGTCGAATTATGCAATTACATAAACGAATGCACTTTCAAACAACATACTTAATACTGTTTACAAGTGCAAGCCAAAGTTCTGTTTATGTTACTTTTCGCCCTTCAGCGCATGCTCAAGAATTACCATCCAGGCAAAACTAGTCCATTTGTCCATGACGTCAAAATTTCGAAAAGTGGGGTAGGGTTTGTTAATACCCGGGAGTGTCTGAGTAGTATAAAGCATGTTCTCGGTGTAAGATCAGTATTTCTGGCAAAGAGATTGCACGCCGTATAGCAGTTAAAATCACACCGAAATGCTGCCTCAGCGAGAAATGACGAATATCAATCTGTTAGACGACACCTGGATGCTTTTAGAGGTCGAATCATTGGGAAATTGGAGGAAGGCCGCAGTGTGACAAGTGTGGCTGCAGAGTTCGGAATTGCTCACAGCATCGTTTCACGACTTTGGAGACAATTTCAAACTACAGGAACAGCTATCCGGGGGTTTAGTAGTGGTCGTCCACGAGGAACCACACCCGCAGATGACCGGTATATTGCTTTACAGGCCAGAAGAAACAGGCAGCAGACAGCGGGAGAAATCGCTAGACACACGACACAGTGGACTGGACGACCGATATCGCGTATTACCTGCACAGTGGTGGTCTGTTTGCACGACGCCCTGTACGGTGTGTACTTCTAACGCCTGCCCATCGGAGAAGGCATTCTCTGTGGTGCCGGGAACACCGGAATTGGAGAGAAAATGAATGGGGACGAGTACTCTTTACAGATGAGAGAAGATTCAGTCTCAGTAGCGATTCTCATCGCATACTCATCTGGAGAGAGCGGAGAAGCCGCAATCATCTCTCGAACATCATTGAAAGGGACAGGTATGGAGGTGGCGGTGTTCTCGTTTGGGGAGGCATCATGCTTGGTAGTCGTACAAACCTTCACATCTTCGACGCAGGTTCAGTCAACGGGACCCGTTATTGTAACGAGATTCTTCTTCCATATGTGCGTTTTGTTAGAGGCGCTATGGGTCCGCAGTTCCTTTTCATGGACGACAATGCACATGTCATCGCACAGTAGCTGCCGAACAGCTCTTACAGAGTGAGGATATTGAAAGTATGGATTGGCCGGCACGATCTCCGGATCTCAATCCCATCGAGCATGTATGGGATTTTCTAGACAGACGCTTGGCAGCTCGTACCTTACCACCAGTAACGATTCTGAAGCTTCGATTGGCGCTGCAAGACGAATGGGTAGCAATGCCTCAACAACTCATTGACACCCTCATTCTCAGCATAGGCAGACGCTTTGAAACCTATCTAGCAGTCAGGGGAGATCATATCCCCTATTAAAGACCGGATGTTTCTTGCTGGACACCCATCACAGGGATGTTTCGGCCTTCAGTCGCATTGCACTCCATGCTACTTTTTAAATAAAGCTTCTTTTTATCCCTCTGATTTTTCTTTTAGTAAGTGTTGCTTACATTACTCATGTCCTTACGTATTGGGGATCTTACGGTATTAAATGTCTTGATTTGGAAAGCTTTTGTACAAAGTTATATTGAAAAAACCGTCTCGTCCTTAATTTTTGCACACCAGTGTATGTTTCCTTACATTTGGAAGTTCAAAAAATTGCTAAGGTGGATTGCCTTAGTTTTTCCGGTTACTTACAGGGAAATATTAGGCAGTTTTTTTGGTTTGCTGATAGAGGGCAAATAGACCATTTACCTTTATAATCCGCGTTTATGTATTTAAACTTCAGAAGATTTAAGATGAAGCGAATATATTCAACACAACAGAACACAATCTTAAGACTTGTAAATCTTTTAAAAGACAACAGCAAATTTTTAAACATTACTGTAAAAAATATCTTCTCTTTTAATTATAATAAATAATGAGATAATGCATGGATGAATTGTTAATTATATGATAACTATGCATTTATAAAAAGTTTTTAATAATGAACTATAAGTAATATTTTTAATTATCGATGTAATGTTTTTTTAAAGATTTACAAGTCTTTCGTTCGCTTGCGTTCTGTTGTGTTAAATATATTCACTTCATCATAAATCTTCTGAAGTTTAAATAGATAAACGCGGATTTATAAAGGTAAATTATCTATTTTCTATCTATCAGCAAACCAAAAAAACTGCCTGATATTTCCCTGAAAGTAACCGCAGAAACTAAGGCAATCCACCTTTGCAATTTTCTCAACTTCCTAATGTAAGCAAACATCGCGCACTGCCGTTGGCGTTCCCAATCCGAGGTGGGACAGCGTTCGAGATAGACGTCTTATCGCTTCGCTCTCCGTTTCCTTGCGTTGCTACCACCCCCGCTACTGTACCGAGTTCATCGACCTCGCCTCACGGGCTCCGGGTTGTTTTTCCTTTGGCTTTCGCCTCGCAAAAGCGTGCCTTAACTGCACTGCTGCACCCTTCGCTGGATAAAACACGTCGTATTTTATTCTTTCTTCTGATTTTCTTTATTCACCGTGCTGATAACGGTACCTTCGGGTACGGCCTTTTTCCAACTTATTTGCCTCACATGATTAATCAATATGACACAACAAACATAACTGTAACTAATAATAACATAAACATGGAAAATTCACCTCCAAACTCAGAAAATCCTCACATGAGACATCTCAATGATAAACCCAACGTTCTCCAAATATCAAGTCACAAAATTACTTTATCCAATGACGTCGAAACTACCAGATCCTTGGTGGAAGATATCCAAGATATCCGTAACGACCCAAATGTGATTATGTCCGCTAGTGATAAAAAGGAACTAAACTTTCTCCTTATAAACGCCATCAATCAACTGCGTATGCAGGAAAACGAGATGGCCAATGCAAAAATAAATGTATTACAAACCTCTAACGAAAAGCTCGCTAAACAATTTGAAGAGATTAAAAACTTCTGCGACATACTTCAATCCACTAGTGGTTTCAAAGAACAAAGGAAAAGGAAACTGCGCCATAGACAAACGGATTCTGACTCCGATGAGGAGCCTTCCCTCAAAACCAGCAATCGATATAAACAATTAGAGAACCAAATAGACGACATGCATTTGGACAACGAAGATGAATCAGCCACTCAGCTCACTACCACCCCAAAAGACCAACCAAACAAAAGTGACACCATTCCCGCAAATAGAAAACCAAACTCCAGCCCCAAAACAAGCAGAATTGATAAAGTGCCCATTATTGTCGTAGATGACGTACCAAAAGCGGATGAATTCTTAAAAAACTTAAACAAGCAAATCGGAAAAGAGATAATTGGCACCTTAAAAGGACGCCACCTTGAAATACAGCCTGCAGACTCTGACTCACATCGATTCATTCGCAAAATAGTGGAAGAAACAAAGCTTAAAGCCCACACCTACTTATTGCCCGAAGATAAAGTTTTAAAAGTCATAATAAGAGGCTTACCGATCACCACAGATCCCCAAACCATCACTCAAGAACTACTTGACAAAGGATTTAAGGTTAACTTTATTACACTATTAAGAAACAGAAAATAAAATAAACCAATGCCGCTTTTCTTAGTACATATACCAAAATCAGAAGAAAATAAGGAAATATTCAAAATCAAACGCATAGGTTAGATGAACGTAACAATAGAATCATTACTCAAGAAACCTGGCCCTCCACAATGCTATAGATGCCAGGGATTTTTTCACAGTTCCCTGCTCTGCACCAGAGACTGGGTATGCGTCCGTTGCGGAGGCAATCACAAACCTATAGAATGCACCCGTAGCCGCGACCAGCCAGCCATATGCTATCACTGCAAAGGTCCTCACCCAGCTAACTTCTCAAATTGCCCGGCCAGACCAAAAAACAAACAATTTCAGTTCCATCCCAGTCCTCCACCAGCAACCAATCCCTGGACTAACAGAAGACAAGACTTGCCTCCGCTGACATCAAACAGTAACGAAAATATCGCTCAAACATCCATTGAAAACGAAATTCTAAGAGAAGACACTACCAGCACCGCAGAATCCTCCCTGTTAGACCTCTTTGACTTCTCTTCGCTAAAAACAATCTGGACAATAGTGATACAAGGACTCAAAAACATTAAAACCAAGAAATCACCTCTTGATAAAATAATCGCAGTAGTCAAAATCATTGAAAAAATAGGAAATCATCTTTAATGCTAATAAATTCAAGAACAGATGCAACATAAAAATCCTCTCTTGGAACGCTAACGGTCTTTACCATAAAATGATGAATTATCCAACCTCGTTATTGAAATTGAACCTGACGCAATACTCATACAAGAGACTCACCTTAAACCAGCACTCAAAGTACTTTATGCTAATTATAACACCTACCGTACGGATCGTGAGACAGGAAGAGGCGGTGGCATCATCACATTTGTTAAAAGAAGCATAAAACTGCCTGGTATTCAACGCCAGACACCCCTGCTGGAACCGAGGCCCTGCTAACAAAAAAGGAAATGACATATTTAAACTCATTCAATCAAATAATTATAACATTCATGCTCCAGACGAGCCCACCCATTACGGGTACAATAGCGCCACCACAATTGACTTCTTCATCTCAAATAACATTACTAACAGATGCAATATCTCTGTAATTTCAGCCCTGTCTTCCGACCACAACCCCATTGTATTTGAAATCCCCATTAATAAATACCTCCCCTCACTTGACAGAAGTATAGGAGTTAGGAATTGGATCAAATACTCTGAAATTCTGAATAACTCCATACAAGGTAACCCATGCATCAACAACATAGAAGATTTAGAACACGAAGTCTCAAAATTTACCAACAGCATCAATTCTGCTTTAAAGGAAGCCACCAATACTTTTTATGTGAACAAGCCTTTCCTTCCCCTACCTGCCGATATAAGAAATAGGATTAAAGAGAAAAACCATATCCTTAAAAGATGGCAAACCACCAGGGATCCACAACTCAAACACGAACTAAACTCTATGCAAAAAGAAATCAACAGAAGAATCAAGAACTTCAAAAACCAAAAATGGACCAATTTCCTAAATAACCTAGCTATAGAGGACAATTCCCTATTTGACATTTCCCGCAAATTCAAGAAACCTTATAAACCTATTCCACCTATCCATGGACCTATACAGAAGAAGATAAAGCTAAATCTTTTGCGGACTATATGGAAGATACATTCACTCTTAATCCCACTCCGTACGACAATAACCATATTGAACGGGTCAACCAGGTGGTCAATAACTTCCTTAATACCCCTGCTCCGTACAACTTCACTTTCCTGACTACCCCAACAATCGTTGCCAACACCATCAGCGCCTTACAAACGAAGAAAGCCCCAGGGCATGATGGCATCTCGACCAAAGCACTGAAGCATCTTCCGATCAACGCTCTTACCTGCCTAACTAAGATAATCAACAACATTATCAAATTCGCTCATTTTCCTAACTCATGGAAGCAAGCTATAATAATTGTTTTTGCTAAACCGCAACAAAATCCAACTCTCCCACAGAACTATCGCCCTATCAGTTTACTTAGCCACCTGTCTAAAGTTACTGAGAAAATCCTACTTTGCCATATCCATAAAATTCACCCTTCCATGAATTTTCTCCCAGAAGAACAATTCGGTTTTCGTAATCATCATAGCACTTGCCATCAACTTCTTAGAGTTATCAGCATTATCACTGAAGGCTACAACTGCAAGCTTCCGACCGGTGCTATATTTCGTGGTTTCCTCCATGTGTCACATTATACGAACCAGTTTCCTTAGAATGTCCTCCACAAAGGCATCCGTTTCTTAGGCAGATAGCCCTCGAGGCTTTGCCGTAATCAAATAAACCAAGCCAAACCAAACCATCTTTATCATCTTTATGCTATAAGACTTACAATACAATAAGTTCCTGTTCCTGACAAACTGTCAAAATAAGGTATCAAAATAAGATGCAAACAATAATGCCACACGTACTTTGAGTGTAAATAACGGCTTCAAACGGTGGGAAAGGAATTCCTCTTCTGTTGCTACCTCTATTTCAGATAAAACGTGGAATCATAGGCAGGATGAAAGCAACTAAGTTTTTCTACGGTCTTCTGCGTGTGCAATGTGTTTGATGTGTAGGTGACATATTCTGATTAAATCACATTTTTAATTTCCTGTATGGAACGAAGAAAATATAGTACGTAATATATCTTTCCTTAAGTATAAAAATACCATTTGTTTTATCAGTAGCACTTTTTTAAACCGATAAATAATGTATAAGTTTATATCAGTAAATGATAAATCCAACTCACTGCGTTGAGTTGTTCAATTCCTATATTTGTTTATTGTTTTACCAGTTTAATTAATATATTATAGTTATAAGCTAATTGGTCTTTAAATTAAAAAAAAATTAATCTGTTTTTGGAACAGTGTACTTATTTCTCTTGAAATTTTAACTTTTAAACAACTTTCAGTGGGTGCGGTTGTTGATTTCTTAATGCCGGCTGTATGACACGATCATATATTTAACTCGAGGCAGGAAAGTTAAGATTTGATGCCTTACTTGCGAATTAATGCACAATGAGAGTTTTCTAGTTTCATTAAATAAACTGTGCCTTTTTTGTTTTTAGGCGTTACTATTTTGAACTGAATATTCACACATTTCTTGACTTTCATAATGATGCAAAGCGATGATTCTGTTCGTCCTAGGCCATCAGTGTTTGCTTGCACAACACATAAAATATCGCAGGTATGAATTACAGCAGTGGTATTCAAACTTTATGGCAGTGCGACCCCATAAAAATATAAATGACCTCAAAAAACAATTTCACGACCCCAAATCAGAGCATGGACCCTTAGTGAGATACCATTACTTCAGATTTTTTTAAGGATTTTTTGCTTTGAGAACCCACTATAAATTTTCGAAACAACGAATGGAGTCACGACCATAATTTGAATACCACTGAATTAGATTATTTTCGCTTAATGATGAAAAGATGTTAGTAGTATGTAAGGTATGAAATTACAAATATAAAGTAAGCTGTATTTAAAACATTTTGCTAAATTATAAGTGTAAAATATGCATTATAATTTACCACCTTAGGCAGATATATTATGTAGCATAATGTATTTATTATAAGTCTCTGATTAAATTGTGTAGAAATAAATATTTAGTCAAAGTATTTAAAAGAAATTGAATTTTTTTATGTATTTTATATAAACATGCATTGATAAATGTCTTGTAAATATATTTTGCTGTATACAAATGACTATCAACTTGAAAATTTTACCTCGGACCTTAAGATAATCGTATGATTATTGTAGAATTACAAAATCTGTGTCATTGTTTCTATTTAAAATTGACAACCTATTCTTCATTGAAACTTCACTATCATTATTATGTACTTTTCTTTAAGTTATGCTTTTAAAATGTATTTTTGTGATATTGTAATAACTTATAGTATATCCATATTTCATTCATTATTTCAAATAAAATTTCTCTTCTTTAAATTGTTAAAAATATGGAGTAAAAATTTTTTTTATTGTGTTTTGAATAGATCCACTTTAAACATATTGGCTTATTTTGTATGTTAGGTTTATCAGCATATTTTAGACATTTGGACTCCACACACTATTGCACGCTGGGTAGTTTCAGGAGTTTTGTTGATCACTTTTCTAGCCAGAGTGTTTATTTTACAAGTAAGTATGAAAATGTGCTATTTTGTTAAATCAAATTCCAGTTAACTGTATTTTTCATTCTTTTTAGATGAAGTAAAATTTAAAAAAAATTATTTATATGCTTAAAAATTTTATGATATAACTTTAAAATTAATGCAATGTAATAAATATTTAAAGTTTAAATAAAAATATACATAATGTATGTTCGATTGCAATATTCAGAAAATATATAGTTTAGAAATATTAATCAAAAAATTTATTTGTAGTGTACAGTCCTGCACCTCTTTGCATGTCTATTAGAGCTAGTTTCATTTAATGATTTAATTTGCCAAACATATAATTATGTTTATTTATATTTTAAGTGTTTTTTCAATTTATATTTTAAGTGTTATCTTTGCAGTTGTTGGTAAGAAAAAAAATTTTAATTTTTAGTTGTTGGTAAGGAAATAAATTTTATGTGATTTAGTTATAGGTGTTTAGGGTTAGGTGCAGAGCATCTCTGTGTGTTGTGTTAAAGCAATTTGGGGTTTAGCTGAGTAAATAACTTGCTGACCTGAAACCTACTTTAAGCGAATAAATGGAAAGTATCATGAAAACAGTTTTCTAAAGCAGTGAAAGTATTTGATACAGTACAAAGTCTGAGATCTGGAGTGATCTAAAATTCGGACCTCAAAGCCACCAACAGCATTTTTTTTTTTTTTTTTTTTTTTGTATGCTTTCTGCATGTGCATTTGATTCCGCCTCATAATAAAACATGTGGTGAGTCCTGATTCTTAATTTTACTTCAGCACTAAATAAAATACCTCTTTATTGAAGAAACAATCATTTTAGGATAAATTGGTGTGATCAATAATTTGATTTCGTAGCTGCATATCTGCTTGACATACGTCTCAAACTGAAACATTCTACATAGAAACATCGTTGATTTTAAACCAACTAAGATTTTATATCTCTGATGCCAACCTGCCAAATCATTATAAATTATATTTGGCTTTCTTCACCACATGTTTATCAGCTCATGGCAACTTGTGTAATGTCTCGCTCAACAATGCTTAAACATTCTTTTATATTAGTAATTGAGTAACAAAGAGTTTAACTTTTCTGTTGACATTACGCTTGGCGGTGATTACAGATTTAAATTGAATGCACTGAGAAATGTTGAGGAAATATTTAACAAAAATTTCTTTCAATATGATAAAAATAGATTTTGTTAATGATATTCAAAGGCCAAAAGATCACATTTAGTGCTATTTGAATTAAGAATAACTGATTTGTTATTCACATAAACCCAGAAGCGGTACTAGAGCTCTTATGGCCACTCCAGATGGCAGAATTTAAGGAAGACAAAATTTTTTGAATTTAGAGAAGCACCCAGCAACAAAATTTTTAGAATTTATGGAAAGCACTGGTACCCAAAATTTAGGGGCAACAAAAATTTAGAACTTGGACATGTGCTTGTTAGCAGAATTTAGGACTCACAGAGACTGCACCAGGCAGAAAGATATCTAGCACCGTCCCTTGATAAGCCTTAGGTATATGTGGGAATTTATTTGTTCAGGACTCAACATGACTTAAGCATGTGCAAGAAATAGACGTAAGTATAATAAATAACTAAAATAATTCAGGCTTAACTGTTACAGTGTGCAATAGAAGCAAGACAAAATTTAGCGAAACAACGTGTCTCTCATTGCCACTCTTATGATAGCTGATATTAAAGCTGCTGAACTAATTGCAGATGAATTTATTGAACTGACTAATAGTGAAAAGTTATCTCAACAAATTTACAACAGTGATGAAACTGGTCTTTTCTGGCAGTATGTGCTGTGAAATACATTGGCAAACTTTACAGAAAAGGCTCCAGCTGGTGTCAAAGATTCCAAAGCGAAACAATTTTACATGCAGGAATGCACAAGTATAAACTTTTCATAATCGGAAAAAATGCACGGCCTTGAGTATTTAAAGGAGTAAAGATTTTCCCCGTTATATGTATATCATGAGAGAAAAAAAAAAAAAAAAAAAAACATCATGGATGATACAAGCATTAACCTTTTCTGGCATGCTACCTTTTAAAGTTGGAATTCCGAGGAAAAAAAGTTAGGCAGTCTAATCAGACCTAGAGGAGTGCACAGGTAAAATTTTGTGAAGATAGCACTTATCGTTTTAATTCTGTGAGTGTACCCGAAATGGGCACATTGAATGAATAGAGCTTCAAAAAAAGTGCTGAAACGAGCATTGCTGGGAAGCGTGTAAAAGAGCAAGAGATTTTGCGTACGATTACAAAACACTAGATTCTGAATAACGTAGCAGATTTAGCATTACTCAGGACGCCATGGTGAAACCTGCTACTCTGCACCCCACTAAAAAAGCTCTTTTTGGTTATATGATGAGAAAAAAAAGTAACTTAGGTATATGATATTTACATTATTTACATTTCATATTTACACTTTTGTCTATTTTTTAATGGTGGTACTTTTCGAAGAAAGTGACAACACCTTTAAAAAAGCTCAACCCAATATTGCATGTTTTGCACATGTACCGGGATCCGTATCAGATTCACTATACAATTAAAAATTATAAACTATAAAATAAAATTAAATAAACATCTACAACTAAAAACTATTAAACATAGCGCTAACAAAACTTGTTTGAACGAAAGCGAAAGAAGACTGCTCTAGTGAAAAACGAAACAGCTAACTGATAAAATTACCCCTGACCTTCAGAAAATCACCCCAACAATTTCTTAGATGATAACCAAACGTTCCCTCTCCTCCCCACCCCCAAAAAGAGAAAGAAAAACAGGAAATGAAACACAGATGTGGGCCCACCTTTTTATTGTAATTGATAATTTGTGAAGAACCTCAAGAGATGAAGCGTTCTTCCCACGCAATATCTGTGTGTTGTGAGAAAGACAGTAAAAAGTAATTAGCAATGGGTAATACTTTGAATAAAACTAACGTACATTCTTTCACAATAAATGTCCAGTTTCTGATTAAAAAAAAAAAAAAAAAGACATGGACTTATTTGTACTCCCAATATAATGTTATTATTGCAATTTTCTCCCCCTATGGTTTGATAATTTGAAAGCTCATTTTAAGTAAAAGATCTTTGTTTTATATATTTTTCGTTTCATCGAGAATAATTTTTAAACCTTTCATGTCATTAGCTAAAATTGTTTCACATGTTATCTTGGGATCTGCATTGCAAAATCAATTTCGGTTAATCTTTGAATTATGGTAACTTGCGATTTTTTGGCGAAAATTCGGTGACAAACTCTGCTACAGCAACCATGTTTCTTTTCTTTTTATTTACTCAACACTTTTTCCAACAATCTGCTAGCTGAATTACACTTATGCTAGAAATTTTATGGAACAAAACTGCTTAATCGTGACAAATATTAACTGCAAAATTGGGAAAATGTGCACAATCGCAAACTCCTTGCCGCGTTTTTCAGAATCGCACATACATAGTAACCATGTACACGTCGACTTATTTTTACTTAAAAAAACATCCCAGAATTGCACAAAAATGGCATTGCGCACACTCTTGACTTTATCCATCTACACTGCTTTTTTCTCATAAATTAGAAAAATTTCACGAAAATGCATGAAAATTTTGTGAATCTTTAAATTCGGTAATAAGGACATATATGAAATTACCTGATCGCGAAAAAGTGTATACCCTTTCCAAGGATGAACGTTTCCACGTATAACATAAATAAAATATAAAACTTTTACCTCTAAATTATCTATTATAAACGTCACCAAAGAATTCATAACGCAAACATTAAAAATGGTTACAAATACTTAGTGTCAAATATTTAAATTATTTCCATGCACGTTTACTTCCACTGAAACTTATACCAAATTGCTACAAACATATAATTCACAAAATAACTATCATTTAATTAAAATATAATTAAATTAAAAAACACTACTTAAAATATAAATAAGCACATACATTAAATTAATAAAAATTAGCTTACAATCCTAATTACTTTAAACTAAATCATTGCTAATAACAATTTTCCAATAATATCATATTAATTTATTTACTCCTTACATTTAGAACAATGCATAAAAATAATATCCTCAAATAATTAAAAATACTAACTTACCTAATCTTCTTCAGAATCTTTATTACGTGGCAGATAAACTTTTCTTATTTCCTCCACTAAATAAAAAGCAATCGTATGTGCGCCTGTTTCAGGATCTTTAAAATCATATTTATGGTTCACAGCAAGATGTTGAAAAACCTTCATCCTCCAAACAGACATATGACTTCCAGCAATCAGATATTATTCTACCAGGTAGAATATACTGCTTAATAAAACTTAATGAGCAATCTTTACTTCTATCTCGCACAACCTTAAAAAAACACTTATTACTACCCCTTTCAATCCCACTAAATACCCATTTCGAATTCACTTTAGATAGGGCCATAGGATCCAAAAATTAACCAACACTGTTTCACACAACACAGAATGAAGCTAAATACAAAATTTCCAGATTTTTTCCAGATTTCCCGCCTTTTCCGATTAAAGAACTGTAATTCGTCCAATAATGTCACATGACATATCTCATGATCTCTCATTTCCCTCACACAAAATAATGCGTAATCGGAACTGAGTACTTCTCACATTATTCCCAAAGTCCTAGGTAGTAACCTTTATCGCCCACCAAAATGTCGCCAAACTACCTGTTACCATATTCCAAAGATTAGCCTCAATTTCTTTTAAATCATACCCTCTGTTCTAAAAAAGTAGCAAAAGAAAATAAATATAAAATACAACATTTACTATTATGAAATTAAATTAAAAATATTACTTCTGATTTTTATTCTGAGCGTTCATACAGTTTCTAGATTTTTCAGTAATTTCTCTACTGTATTTTAAACTTGTAGATAGGATCCCATGGCTGCGAAACTTTGTTTTCCTTATACCGGGTTTAAAATAATTGAAGCCATCATCCTTCGTTGCTTCCAGCATAACTTGTTGAAGTTACAGAAACATATTATCCAGTATTTCTTTAGAAATATTATCAGAGTGGTGTCTATGGTGTCTCTTCTGCTAGAATATGTCTTAAGTTTTTCTATAATCTTTGCATTTAAGTCTACAATTTTGTTTTTTCAAAGAATCAATATTAGCATGAATCACCTTGACAATTATTTTCAAAAGCATATTTCTAATTCTTGATATGGACATTGTAGACCCGCTTCGACCGGTAGTGAAAACTGGTTCTTCCAACGTGTCCCATTCACATGGGAACAAGCATTAACTGCCTCGCCGAACTGGAGGTAGAACTTGGTTGAATGTTCCTTACCTCTCGGGAGCAGGGCAAATTTGGAGATTTCCCGTACTGTACTGCGCGGTTCACTTAAGTTTAGTTACTGCTCGCTGGACTGTCAGCGAAACAATCGCGCTGATAGATGTCTGGGGATGTGATAGCATCCCCTCAAAAATTAGATAGAACTGTACAAGATACAGAAATTATAGACAAATACAGACAAGGTTATCTGATGTTATCTGTATTCCAGAAATATCGTTCAAATTAAAACTAAAGTTAAGACAAGTGCATATCGGCTTGAACGTGAAAAGGGACTCGGTACCTTTTGAATGATTTTTTTTAAAAAAAATTTAAGCATTTTCATCTACTTTTTATGAACATTATTAAATGATTTTGTGAGACAAAATAATTTTAAGCTGAAAAAAAGTTTTTGCTAGTAATTTTTTTAATTAAAATTTTTGAAGAAAAATTTTACAATTAAAATGTTTTTCTTCTCCTACAATTTTCAATGTCTCTCCCCAGTTTGTATTTATTAGAGTGTTCTTAATAACTTCAAGGAATTATTTTGCAATTAATGAATTAGTTTCTGAGAAAAAAATACACTTTTATTATCTAAAATCTTTAAAACAATATGATGTCAGTCACATTTTCATTTCAGATAATTTTTCTTTTCAGTATTTTGCAAAACTCATCCTTGTTTCTATAAAGTATATAATTTTAATTAAGCAGTAAAATTAATAAATAATTTAGTCCATACCTGTATATGTTAATTTAAGTAAAAGGATTTATCCAAAAGGTTTCTCGGTTTGCATTTGCAGTTTGAAGAATACAAATTGTCTAAATAGACATTTAATCATTTCAAATCTTTAAAATTTTATTACTGAATTTCAATACACACATATATATATAAATCAAACCTAGTGCTATTTATTCAATTGGTAAATATAAACATAAATTACAAACCTTTTTTAAAACCTGATGTGGCCAAAAAAATTGCAAAAAATCATAAAACGCAAGCAGAATTTTTCTTTACCTGTTTTTGTTTTGTAAAACACGTTCGAAAAAATTTCAATACATTAATTAATTATAATATTGTTGAGTGCGTACAGGTTTGTAATAGATTGATAATAGTTCGTAAATGATTGTCATTGCACTCAGATCTGATGATAGCTTAATTAAATTTATTTTATCAACAGAAACACTTCAAAGTTCTGGAATGTTCTACAGAAATACTTGTACAAGTGTTTAGAATATCACTAAGTATAATCAGTAGTTATGCTTCAATCTAATAAGAACGTTAAACACAACGAAATGCAAAATGCATCTTAAGAGAAAGTTAACTCCGAAATACCTACAATCTCTCTGAACTAACAACTGGTAACAATAACTTATATAGTATAATGTCATAAAAATAATGTGGTATAATGAGATTATTACTTTGAAACTGATGTTTCGAATTTATGCCCAAGAAGAACCAATATTTCCCATTCTGCTTCATTGCATATCTTTCAAAAAAGTAAAAAGATCATCCAACTAATTTCCTTAATCATTTTTTTTAAATGCGAAAATTTTGTTTTATAAGCTGTGAAAATTTCGGAAGTTTGTAAGTATTTTTAGATATAAAATTTTTAAATTAATGGGTGTCAAAAAGTCTAAAAATATGAATGATTTTAAAAAATTATCCCAAAATATTTTTTAAAAAATTACACTAAAACTTTCATTTAATTTTTTTTCCTCCACAGAGTGTTATGGTGCAAACTATAATATTTTGATATTCTCAGTTTATTTGTTAAAATCGTTTCAACTTTTAATTTGAAAAAAATCTAATCCTCTAAAAATCAAAAGCGTGACACCACATCCACAAGCAGTGTATGTACAAAGTTTGAGTTCTACGTCTTATCGTGAAGCAGTTTAAAAATCCATGACCATCTTTTAACCATAGCGACAAGCACCAAGAGTGAACTAAAAAACAGCTTATAAAATAATAATAATAATAATTAAAAGCATATATTTTTTAGGAACCAGTTGCGAAAGTACAGATTACAAAATTAACAACAGTAAACAACGTTAAAAATGTGTAAACAGTATTAGAAATCTGCCAATTCGGAGACGTGATTGTTCACAGAGGCTTAGGTGTAAAGGGAAGGAAGACAGTGGTCTTCTGAACGCGTCCTAAAGACAAAACTCTTTCATGTCTCCTTTTTCTTTTCTTGCTAACGCCAGCTGTGTGAAGGAGCGTTGCATGTGAACGGGGCTTCTGTTGCACATAGATTGTTGTGCAGCAGATGTAATTGCACCTTTCTGCAACTTTGTTTTTCTTTTGATGCTTCAAGAACTGAACAATTTCAACTCGATTTCTGCTTGAAAACTTTTTCTTTTCCAATCTTACTTTCACAGTGAGTTGATATTCAACAGAAATAAAACAATTTTCATCAGCGAATGAAATGAGAAAAGTATTTATAATTCATAATAATTATTAACCTAAAAATTTAAAGATGTGTCAGAACAAGTGACAGAGGTCTGGAAACATTGACTTTGATTGAAGGTTTCGCAATTTTAAAACGTTTTTAAACCTATGGCAATTTTTCGTGGTGTCAGACTATAAACTGAAGTTTTCAAATTGTAAATTTTTATTAGTGGGTTATTATGTAATACAACATATTGCAATAAAAAGAATTATGCTCCATTTTTGTCTTCAAATCTAAATAACAACACTAATTTTATGCATTGTACAGTCGTAAGTTTTTAATCCGGACTCGTTGGGACTTCGGCGATTCCGGATTATAGATCATCAATTTAAATCTGGTAAAATGGCATGCAGAAATTATAAAATTAAAAATATGAAACCGTACTTTATGAAATAAAGAGCAATTATGATCTAAAGGGTATCAAAATTAAAAAAAAAAAAAAAAAAAAAGCTTAATATTTATTTGCTTACTTTATTAAACATTTCTTTCAACGCACGCATGCGTAAAGCATACATTATGCATAGTCAAAATTAGAAAATTGCAACTAGAAAACTATTTGATGTGTATTTGTGATATTTATAATGACGAGGAATTTGATTTAAATCATATCAAAGACGGAGTACATCGAGATGAAATACTACATTTAGTAAGGAATTATAAACCGAATAAAAAACATCTGCCCTGAAGATAAGGATACTGCTGACAGATCAACTTCCAGTTCATTGCCCGCCGCGACATCCCCCCCCCCACAGGACAGTGGGAAATTGATGAACAGATCTCGGAATGGTTAGAGAAACAAAAGATATGCCTTTATCCATTTTTTGCAGCAATTCCACGCTTACTTTTATAAAATTGCTCTAACAGTCTGCAAGGATACTGCTGACAGATCAACTTCCAGTTCATTGCCCGCCGCGACATCCCCCCCCACAGGGCAGTGGGAAATTGATGAACAGATCTCGGAATGGTTAGAGAAACAAAAGATATGCCTTTATCCATTTTTTGCAGCAATTCTACGCTTACTTTTATAAAATTGCTCTAACAGTCTGCAAAAAATAATAAGCCTGATCCAATTCCAAGATTAAGGAACAACGCAATCTGCAACATTAACTGAAATAGATAATTAGATAATTTTAGCTTAGCTTATACTGTCCGTTGTACATTAAACGTGTACGCATGCGCAGAAAGTTTGTAGCTTTGAGGTCTGGATTATGGACATCTGGATTAAAGACTTTTGACTGTGTATTAAAGCTTTATTTGAAGTAATATGCACAATTATGTACATTAAATCTTCCAATTTCATCAGCTACTGGTTTAATTATGTATTTTGTATCCCACAGTAAGAAAGTGAAGTTTAAAAAAAAAATCTATAATTACAGTATCTAGAGGATTGATTTTCTACATCTAATTAACTGTTCAGGAAAGGCTCCGATTAAGAGCTGCATAGGACTGCTAAGTGTACTACAGGTCTCTGAAAAATTTTGAGTTTAATCTTCTGGATATTTATTTACAATACACAAATTTTGTATACATTTCAAGTTTTAACATTCTTCAAAACTGATCTAGGGAGATAAGGTGTACATTTAAAAATTCGTTTCTATTCACAATTTCTTATGTACAGGGTTCGTAGCGGTCCTTACAAGTGCTTATAAGTCCTTATATTTGAAAACAAAATATAAAGGCCCTTATAGGTGCTTACTTTTTCTTTAAAGTCCTTTTTTTTTTTTTTTTTTTTTTGTGCTTATTTTTTGCTTTTAGTCTTTTTTTTTTTTTTTTTTTTAATGAACGCGCTATTTTTCACCGTATCAAAGCCGAAACTAAATAAACAATTTTTCTTCCTAATATGGAATGTCAGATGGTGAGTCATACTCCCGGAAATAGCTTTTCCCCCCTTTCTCTGCATTAACATAACCTTTGGTGTGCACTAAGAGTACAGACAGGTGCCCGTCGTTCTATTGGTCAAAGAATTGCGAAAGCAGTAGAAAATTCTGCTACATTCGGCATTCTTTTTCCTCCCGCCCAAATACTACACACGTTTGAATTTCTGTCAAGATCTTAAAAATTTGCATTGGTCAGTTCATATTCGTGTTTATAATGATCGTTATGCTTATATTATGAGCATATGTATGAACGTTTATAATAACATAATTGCAATAACTGCTGAAGTATAGTAAACTTCCAAAAATGGTTGTGCTTTAACACAGATTAGCTTTCTAAGGAATAATATTCGGAATGGCTTAAATAAAGGGAAAGTAATCGAATAGTCAAAATAATTTTATTTTTTTGGCCAATATATTATACAGTACGAAGGTTGGGAGGTCTCCCCTTTCTCCGCAAAATCTTGAATATTGAAGCTGTTACAGTTCGCTGCAAAAACAAGCAAAGGACTTTTTTTTTTTTTTTTTTTTTTTTTTTTTGGTTACTTTCCAATCTGGATTGAATAGGACTAAAAGTTCTGCGATTTACCAACCCAAGCGAAGAATGATTCTATTCCGGAAATTTAACGCCGTCTGTTGAAAATTAGAATGAAAAACACCCCAGTTATTTAGTTCTTTATTCTCCCAATACCGGCAGCTGTTGATTTCGATTGCGTAATATCACGTAGGGAAGAATTACGGCACACATATTGCGCAATAACGTTCGCGATATTTTGCAGAGATAATTAATTTTTATGTTCTGTCCAAGATTTGTTTATAAGCACTTAAAAGAGTTTTACTGTGCTTGCTAAGCAGAATATTTTTCAGTTCCATTAATTTATTTTTGTATGATGCACATATTGAAATGTCAAAAGCATTTATTAGCGGAAAAATCTAAGGAGCGGCTACAGTCTACCCCCCCCCCATCTCCGCTCCTTCAAGTTACGCTCGACTGTCCGAATATTCGCCAATTCCAAGTATGCGGGTTAGTTAAGCTTTTACCGTTAAAGATGGCTGCATGAAGCAAATTTCTTCAGAAATGTTCCTCTTTTTTACTTAAATTACTTTGCTTGCAATTTCTGTTAAGAGAAAACTGATACACAATGAAAATTTAGAAAATGTTCAGAATTTAGATTTAAATTATTTAAATATCAATATGAGTGGAAAAATAAATTGTATTTATTATCATGTTCCAAACGAATACAATAAATATGCCTTATTATTATTTATTTTCTCTATTTTGAACTGAAATTTCATCATTAAATCTTGTAATATAGTTTAGTTCTTCAAAGTTTTTTTTTTTTTTTTTTTTTTTTCCTCTCATTGTAAACTAGTTCTGTAAATAGAAGTATTATTTAAAATTTAAAAAATAAAAAGTAATTATTTTCCATGGTTCAGGTAATGCTTATTCTCTCTCTTAATAAGTACTTCATTTCTCATATTTTAAATTACAATTCTAATTTTTAAGGTTATGCAGTTGTGTATGATGTAATTAGACAGGTGCTTATTTTTTTTTCTTAAAATGTGCTTGAAAAGTGCTTATAGGTGCTTATTTTTTTAACTAAAATGTGGCTATGAACCCTGTATATAAAAAAATCTTCAAAATATTTCAGTTTCATAAAACATGATTAGTTTCGACTGAAGTTAGACCAACATTCTGAATACTCTGGTGTTGACACCACTATCCCTGTAATATCCTATAAATTAAGTAATTTACTATTCTGATAATGAGTGTAAAAAGTTGAATATTGAAGTATTTTCAAGTTTGCATTATTCTTAATAATTTGTGAATGTATAATAAATTTTTATTATGTAGTATCATCTCCACCCTGTCTTTATTCACTATTTTATGGGGAAATATCTGGTTATAGCAAAAAATTTCCACCAAAAAAACATTTTTAATAAAGTTAGAAAAAAAAACATGAAAGCAGATGAGTGAGGGTAGTACCAACCACCCAAATCTCTGATTTTCTGCCAATGTTTTAGTAGTTTTTCAAAGCTACCCGGAAACTTGGTGGTCGCAAGTCCAAAAACATATCAACCTCATTTCGGACATCCTGTGCAGAATGGAAGATAGCACCAGCAAGATGTAGCTGCAGGTGTGAAGAAAAGGTAGAAGTCCGAAGGAGTGATGTCAAGGCTATATTGTGGGTGTGGCAAAAGATATTCAAGCCCGTACAGGGTCCAGCTGGTGAATGCAGACACGTGTGGTCTTGCATTATTTTGATGGAATATAACCTTTTTGCGACGGATCTCGGTTCGAAATTTTTCCTTGATAGCAGCATTAACACGGACTAGCAACTTGCTGTAAACCTTAACTCTCAAGGGTTTTACCTTTTTCTAGATACTCTTTGTGGATAATGCCATGGAAAACCCACCAGATACAAAGCATGATCTTTTTTGTTAGTCAAATTGCATTCTGCGATGCTGCCAACGAGCTCACTGGGTGCAGACCAACCCCCCTTTTCATCCTGTATTGTAGAAGTAAATCTACTTTTCATCACAAGTGACGATCCAGTCCAGAATTTTGCCCTTGCATTGATATTCAATCTGATTGGTGCTGCCCTCAAACATGTCTGGTCTTATTTGCTCGAGTCGGCTCATGGGGCACCCAGCTATTGAACCTGTACGACAAGTCTATGTGATGCATATCATGACTAATGTACATGGCACTTACATCTAATTCCTTAGGAAGCTTTCAAGTAGTTGCATACTGATCTTTCATAAGTTTTCTCAGACAGCAGTAGGCTGGCTAGAGCGCTCTGCTTCTTGAATGCCACAGTTAATATTTTTTTAGCATTTGGTACCAAACCTTCATACTGTCATGTGATAAAACATTAGTACCTTAAGCTGTACGTGATTTGGTGACATTCTGTAACTGACTTTTTCCAACATAACCAGAAGTAAATGAAATGATCTGGTAGCTTGATAGTTCCATTTCAGAGACCTTGTACTTTATGGTAATGATACTTTTTTACAAATTTCACGACACAGTACTGTAAAGCAAGTCTCTCTTTCAAATACCAGAAAAATTATTTTACGAAATATGAGGCTGTACTCTTATAAGCACCCTAAGATCACCAAATGTGGTGATATGTGTTCTGCGCTGGTTTTTGGCGTGATTGCGTATGGTAACCCTTTTGACGTTGAATACTCCTTTGCTGGATTGATTTAATTGCTCGTTGGTTCGTGTCATGCAGGTTTTGAAATGCCCAATGTTGCAATGAGATACGTGGTTGCAAGAGGGACTGAGAGATCATTTTTAGTGGCTGTGCATGATAGAAGTAAAGAAATGCTGATGCAGTGTATTAAGGAGTGGATTGAGGTTTGTACAACTATTTTTTTGGATGGCTGGAAATCTTACAAGGATTTAGGAAAAGAAGGTTTTGAACATTTATTTGTGAACCATAGTATGAATTTTCTGGATAGTGTGTCTGGCTATCATATAAATACAATAGTGATTATGTGGCGGCATGAATTTGGTATTTCTGCTGTTCGAAAAAGCATTCATTCATGGTAAGTGCATTTTATATTATTCTTGTTCTTATTTTGTAGAATGTTACGTTCAGTATTTTTAGTATGAATTTCTGTCAATGTAGTTTTTTTAATTGTTTGAAATTTATTTTAGTTTATTTTGTTGATTAGTGCGCAGTGCCTAGATTGTACAATTCGTAGATGTTTTTAAAGTTGAAACAGACAGCTGTGTACATGGTATTCTTTGAAATTTATTGTTGTTATGTTAATTTATTAAAGCGAGGTGTTCGTAGATTCTTTCACTGCTTAGATTGTACAATTCGTAGATGCTTTTTTAAGTTAAAACATATAACTGTGTACATGGATTCTTGTCAAATATTTTTGGTTAGAAACTTTATGTTTTTGCTATCTAAATTTTTTGTTTTTGTTTCGGATTTTTAGCTTAAATTGCGTGTTCAAAACATTGTTTTTGCATTTACGAAAACCGCATTTTTGGAGACATTTTAGGCTTAAAGTTCGAAATGTAGAAAAAAAATTTAGATAGTAATATGGCACAGTGGAGTTTCTTGCCAAAAATGTTTGTTGACTTAAGGGCGCATATAAAAATAGTTCCAAATATGATTAAGCACGCCCACATGAAATGTGTGCTCAGATGATAATTGCGGTGGTGGAAAACTTTTATTAAAACCCAATTTATATTCATTTAGTTACTTTGTGTAAATGTTTTTTCCAGTTGTGCAAAATGATGAAACATATTTTATGGAAGTTTTATGAAAATTATGATTATGTGACAAAAATTTTAGTGGTCTGATAATTTAATTACTTGTTAATGCATATTCTATTTATTATTATTAGGGTTGGTACATTATAACATATGCTTTAGGAATTTATCAACTCAATCTTTTCCTTGCTTTTCTTACTCCTAAAATTGATCCAGCTATGGGTGAAGGTAAGCATGTTTCGTGATCTTATGAAATTTCTAAAAATTAAACTCGTTAATTGAAAGAGTAGTTACATATATTCTCTGAAAAAAATTTTACTGAAAAATTTATATTTGTTGAAATTATAATCAATTGAAAAATATGTTTTTTTAGCATGTCCATTCTTTTAGTTTGTCCTTGATGATTCTTGATTAATTATCAGCTGAATTCAGTTGCATTTAAATTTTTGCTTTTTTTTTTTTTTTTTTTTTTTTCCATGAATTATAGTGAATAATAAATATATTTTTTTTTGTTGTAATTCATATAACTATTGGAATCAATTGCTTATTTTACCTGAAATTTGAAAAAAAAAAAAAAAAAAAAAATTCTCCCATTATGTTACCAACTGCAAACAGCTTTTTACTCATGCTATAATTACGTGATTATAAGACTCCCTTCTCCCTTTTTTTTTCTTCTGCTAAATTTTTGTTTTAAATTTACTAGGGTCTCGTAATCTAATATTTTAATAAGTGAAATTACAGAAGGAAAGAAAGGAGTTTAATTATCATCCTTTATGAAATAATTATACGTTTTAAATATTAAACCTCACAAGTAATTACAATATATATGAACTGCATAGCTATTTCTATTTATTTCCGTGTCTAGTTAAGCAGTTTCAGTTTAGGTATGCATTCATTGGGCTGGTTAATGATATGCATGAAAACAAATATATAACATTAATTTTTTCTACTTTTTTCTTTCTATACTAAACTAAAATATTGTGTTTAACTAGGTAGCTTATTAAGACACAATAACACGCCGAATAAATACTAATTCAGAAGTCAAACAGCAAAAATCAGCGTTAATTTACAAAATTTTCACAGGACTAGTTTCGATGGTTTTACCGAACCATCATCTTCAGCTGCAAAACCGCAAATGAACAAGATAGGAAATAATGTTTAGATAAGATGATAAAGCCTGGACAAGAATAAGCAAGTGGCGCCATCTGTTGGCAAAACCAGAACTAAAACATAATTTCTCTAAAAGCCGAAGGCAAATTTGGATTGGAATTAGGATCGTTAACTAGAACAGAAAGATTTTTATGAATGTGAAATGCCTCTAGAAAATCCAGTTCTCC
Organism: Stegodyphus dumicola; assembly: GCF_044657685.1. Classification (NCBI taxonomy): domain Eukaryota; kingdom Metazoa; phylum Arthropoda; class Arachnida; order Araneae; family Eresidae; genus Stegodyphus; species Stegodyphus dumicola. Next base: position 184,935,821 of record NC_140768.1, read on the forward strand.
AATGGAAGATGTTTTTTGAATAATTTTGGCAGCAGAAAAATTGAAAGTGTGATTTTCGGACCAACAATGTTGAGCAACAGAAGACTTCTGTGTTTCCTTTTTTCTAACATATGCCTCATGTTCTTTGACGCGAAATTTTAAGGCTCTCTTAGTTTGGCCAATGTAAATTAAACCGCACTGGCAAGGAATCCTATAAATACCCCAGGAATTCATATCCGGAATGGGGTCCTTGAGTATAGAAGTTGGAATTTTATTGATGGGAGAGTAAACAACCCGAAAGTTAAATTTCTGCAAAATATGTGCAACTTTATAGCTAATTGATGGAAAGAAGGGAATGACAACAGAATTTTTATAATCTCCTAAAATAAGAGTGTGGCTTTTAGTGTGTTGAGATGAGAATTTTTTAACTGCTTGATTAATAATGTTGGCTGAAAAGCCCCTGTCAATAGCTATTGCTTTTAAATAATTTAGTTCTTCATCAAGGGCTAGTTTGGAGGAGCAATGGAGGAACCATGCCGGGAAGTTTAAAGTTTCAAACAATTTTGATTCATAATAATGCATGTAGATATCAGCCAGGATGAGACTGAGGGGTCTTCCCATGGCTAATCCCTCAGTTTGCTTGTAATATTTATTTTGGAAAACAAAATGTGTTTGATTCAAACAGAGTTGAGTGAGAGAAATTAGCTCATCAATTTCGATGCAAGAGAAATGAAATTCGCAAAGTCTGGTTTCTAGACATCTTAATGCACCCTCCACTGGGACATTGGTGAATAATGATTTTACATCAAAAGAAACCATGAGTAAATTACGAGGAGAAATGTTTTTAACCTTTTTTACAAACTCTATTGAATTTTTTATGGTGTAAATGTTATTGTCTAATAGATTGGAAAATCTAGAAACTAAATATTTAGCTAATGGATATGAGGCAGTACCTAAATTTGATACAATAGGGCGGAAAGGAATACCACTTTTATGAATTTTGGGAAGAGCATATAATCTAATACATCAAGCCAATAGTTAATATTTCTAATGTTAGTCTTTCAGAAGAACAAGAGAGAATTCTAAAATATAATTTTAACTTCTCACAAACCTGTAAACCCTCGATTCCAAAGATTTTGGCTCCTATCAAAAAAGCTTTCAAGTTCAGTAAAGTTTCAGATTCACAGAAAGAAATGATTAGGCATCTTATCGCTCATAATGTGAAATTCAATAATAAACCTTTGAAACCAAATCTAACTGTGAGAGAAAGAGCTACAATGCGCGAGATTCATTCTAACCCGGATATTGTCATTTCAAAGGCCGACAAAGGTGGCCAGATAGTCGTCATGGATAAGAACACTTACATCGATGGTGTCACTAAACTCTTAAACGAAGGACCATATAATCCGATCCCTAAAGATCCTTCACCTTCAGACTTATCCAAAATAAAAACTGCGATCAAATCTTTGCAAATCATTTCAAGCAACTTAAAACATTCGCTTATCCCATCTGTTGCGAATTGTGCCAGATTATATGCTCTTCCCAAAATTCATAAAAGTGGTATTCCTTTCCGCCCTATTGTATCAAATTTAGGTACTGCCTCGTATCCATTAGCTAAATATTTAGTTTCTAGATTTTCCAATCTATTAGACAATAACATTTACACCATAAAAAATTCAATAGAGTTTGTAAAAAAGGTTAAAAACATTTCTCCTCGTAATTTACTCATGGTTTCTTTTGATGTAAAATCATTATTCACCAATGTCCCAGTGGAGGGTGCATTAAGATGTCTAGAAACCAGACTTCGCGAATTTCATTTCTCTTGCATCGAAATTGATGAGCTAATTTCTCTCACTCAACTCTGTTTGAAACAAACACATTTTGTTTTCCAAAATAAATATTACAAGCAAATTGAGGGATTAGCCATGGGAAGCCCCCTCAGTCCCATCCTGGCTGATATCTACATGCATTATTATGAATCAAAATTGTTTGAAACTTCCCGGCATGGTTCCGCTACGTAGACGATACTTTTACCCTGTTTGAAGGTAATAAAGATGATTTAAATAGAGTTCTTTCAACAATGAATTCTATTGATCCTGCTATTCAGTTCACTTTTGAACTTGAGACTTGCAATTCTCTTCCGTTTCTCGACATTCTGGTCACACGTAACACATCCAACTTCAGTACTACAGTTTACCGTAAACCTTCATCGGTTTGCCTTCCACCACACTTTAAATCATGTCATCCGACTAAACAAAAGTTAGCTTCATTTTATTCCTATGTTTTCCATGCTCTTCAAGTTTGCTCCTCCAAACTAGCCCTTGATGAAAAACTAAATTATTTAAAAGCAATAGCTATTGACAGGGGCTTTTCACCCAACATTATTAATCAAGCAGTTAAAAAATTCTCATCTCAACACATTAAAAGCCACACTCTTATTTTAGGAGATTATAAAAGTTCTGTTGTCATTCCCTTCTTTCCATCAATTAGCTATAAAGTTGCACATATTTTGCAGAAATTTAACTTTCGGGTTGTTTACTCTCCCATCAATAAAATTCCAACTTCTATACTCAAGGACCCCATTCCGGATATGAATTCCCGGGGTATTTATAGGATTCCTTGCCAGTGCGGTTTAATTTACATTGGCCAAACTAAGAGAGCCTTAAAATTTCGCGTCAAAGAACATGAGGCATATGTTAGAAAAAAGGAAACACAGAAGTCTTCTGTTGCTCAACATTGTTGGTCCGAAAATCACACTTTCAATTTTTCTGCTGCCAAAATTATTCAAAAAACATCTTCCATTGGAGAACTGGATTTTCTAGAGGCATTTCACATTCATAAAAATCTTTCTGTTCTAGTTAACGATCCTAATTCCAATCCAAATTTGCCTTCGGCTTTTAGAGAAATTATGTTTTAGTTCTGGTTTCGCCAACAGATGGCGCCACTTGCTTATTCTTGTCCAGGCTTTCTTATCTTATCTAAACATTATTTCCTATCTTGTTCATTTGCGGTTTTGCAGCTGAAGATGATGGTTCGGTAAAACCATCGAAACTAGTCCTGTGAAAATTTTGTAAATTAACGCTGATTTTTGTTGTTTGACTTCTGAATTAGGTAGCTTATCTTTCAATCTACTCGGAAACAAACGTATTCTTATCAGATCTTTGCTTTCATTCTAACCACCTGCATTTTAATTTTTTAAAGAATTTATTATAAATTGTAAGGGTGGTCTTGTATTTGAATCGGTTTTCTTTTTAAGTTAATGGAAGTGGAACTCGTCAAAACTACCCATTATCTGATCGTATATTTTTATAGATTTGGGGAGGTGGAGCATCATAATCTTTTCAAATATGTATGATTTAAATTTACTACAATTATAGGTATAATTTAAAATTGTAAGTCTTGATATTTGTATGTATATTGGATAAAATTATGATAAGCAAATTATAAATGTTTCCCGTTTGCCCTTGAAATTGATAGTCTTGAAAAAATTCTATCCCAAACACAAGTGTTGTTACTTATTTTATTTTTTGAGGGGATGTTTCTTTTTTGCCTTAAATAAAATTATATTTACTTTTTAAAGTAAAGTCTGCTATATTATTTTGCTTGCTTTCTGTTACTAAAGTCTTCATTGATGTTAAAGGAGTCTTAGTTCATTCCCCCAGTTGCTGTTAAATAGACAGTAGTGAGATTTTGTAAAAACAAGGTACTCAGTTGTAGGTCTTAAAAAAACACTGTTATAATGACATCTGCAGCAATCATGTGTATTAGTAAACTTGTTCTGTAGATTGTTAGACTGTATGTTACTGTGAAATGCAAAAGCTGGAAAGGATTAATTTTCACATTTCTGTTTCATCTTAGTAACGGAAATAAAATTGATATATTCCTGTGTCAGTGAGGAAATTTTCTGGATTGATATCATCATGATCCTAATTTTGTTGACTTTATGTTTTTCATTCAAATATTTCATATAAGTAAGGAAGGCATAGCAAGAACATAAAGCTGGTGAAACCTCGATGATTTCTTCAAAAGTTCTTTTCTAATGTAAAAATCATTTTGTCTTCACTTAAATTTTGTAAGATAAATGTCATCTTTTAATTCTTCAGTTATAAACATTTTGTTTTCGTCTTGATGATCCAAGACTAACTCCCTATAATATTGCATCTTGTGTGAAAAATTGTGCCCCCCAAAAGAAATACCACCCATCTAGTTATTGCACTGCATTCAGAAATAGTTTAAAGGCTGTGATGATTTTTTAATGAAATTTAATTTCTTACTCATCATAATGCTACACATATTGTAGACAGGGGAAGTTTGCAGGAAATTGAGTAGGTTGAAATATTTTGGATAATTATCTCTTACTTGACATTTATTGAATTGCTGTTTTACTTTCAGGAGAAAAAGATATGCCATATAGGATTTGGTAGTGTGGAAAAGTTGACTGTGGAATACCAAGCCATCAGTCAGATTAACTGCAATCAGTAGCAAATGGGGAGGGTGCAAATCATTTTAATAATAATAAAAAAATAGTGAAAACAATCTGTGTCTTAAAATAAGAGACACCCAAAAATTTAAGCAAAATAAGTCCCTTTCATCATAAATTTGCCACTGCTAGGAATGGAATCAGAAATATTTGTTAGCAGAAAAGATTTCTTCATAGTGTAAAAAAATTAGAGAGTGTCCAAGCTTTACTTGAAAGTGCAGTGTTGAATTTTGTCAGAGGACACAAGAGCAAAAGTGTAATCACTTGAAATGATTCAGATGAAAAATCAAGCAAAGATTAGCATAGTGCAATAATTTAGATTGAGACAAAATAATTGGTAAACCGAAAAGGTCTTAATTATAAGGGGATGAGAATCCTTACCTAGTAGCTGCAGGATTGCATAGGAAAAAGATCTGAACCAAATTGTGACTGGCCCTCAAAATCTCAGTGGACATGGATCCCCTACTTCATAAATCTTTTGCTGGTTGCAACCAGTCCAATGTTCAGAGTATACTTTATTAAGAAAATGTTGTGTTCTACATAAACATTTTAATGGTATAATTGGATTTTATAAAGAGAAATTTGGGAAAATTTTTTTTTTTTTTTTTTTTTTTTTTTTTTCCTTTCTTGTTTGATGTAATTCAAATTGTTGCATGCTGAATAAATTTTGAACTGTTTCAATCAAGGCAACCATTTTCAATAACTCTGTATTTTATTTATTATGTAAATGTTAAAAACAAATTAAGTAATTAAATAAAAAGAACATCTAAAAACAAAATATTATATCTTCTAAAAATATTTACATCTGAAAATTTAAACAAATTGGATTATTTCATTGTATTTTAAAGTAACTATTATAGGGAGTTAGTAAGTATGGTATTCTTCTGTTATCAGGAACAGATTCAGAAATTTATGTATGTATTCATATATGCATGTGTATATAAGTACATGTGTAGTGCATGTATAAACACACATACATACATAAACATGTGCCTACATATATACATTTCTGAATCTAGTCCCGATAACAGAAGAGTATCATAAATATTTTAGAGCATAAACAAAATATTATATGTAAAAAACAATTCTTTTATGTAATTATTTTATGAATTTTAATTATAATCTATAAAATATTTACATCTGAAAATTTAAATGCATTGGATTGTTTCATTGTATTTAAATGTAAGATAATAAAATATATAAAAAAGTGACTTAAGAATATCTATAGGTTATATCAGTTGAATTAAAAACTGTACTTTATCCCCAGAGTGGAAGTACCACCTTTATCTAAATGATCATGAGATTTTTTGTGACTTGGTGAATATTAGCTTATAATTTACTATATTTTCCTTTCTTACCTTTTGTACTGATGTGAATATCATTTTAGTGAATGGACGTTTATGAAAACAGGGATTTAATTAAATAATTATACAAATTTAGCTAATACTGTATAAATGCAGTTCTTTGTGAACAGATTCATAATGCTGTGCCATTCAGAGAATTAAACTAGGATACTTTCAAACCTTTTCAAGTGATTAACTAAGTTGCACTGTTTTGTTTAGAGTTGATTTCATCATCTTAGTCGATACTTTCTTATAGCTATAGCTAATTTCATAAAAATATGTGGTAATGAAAATATTTATATATTTTTAAGAAGACAATGTAATAGCTGTTTTAATATATTATTCAGTTATATCTAATGAGTATGTATTTCAGATGATGGGCCTAGTTTACCAACCAAAATGACTGAAGAATTCAGACCATTTATTAGACGGTTACCAGAATTTAAATTCTGGTGAGTATATTGCATTTTTAAGTAAAAGTATGTATATTTGTAAAATGTAAGATATTTTTTTTTTCACTTTATCTTCTTTAGTTTAGCTAGCTATATGAAATGCTGCGTCAAACTTTCAAATTTTTATAAAGCAGAGATTTTTTATTTGGAATTTTCAGTTTATGTATTTGTTAGTATCGTATAAATTGTTGTAAATTAGTTGTGGTAATTTGCTTTATGCACAAATTTAAAATTCATAGTATTGAAAAATATGCTCAAGTATTAGACATTATTGCACATTTTTTTTAGGTTGGTTTCTCTGGGTCAAATTTTGAAATTCTTTTTTACCACCTTCTACCACCTCAATTTTCTTCTAATGCTTCATATTTGATTTTATTTACATACTTGTAGTGACTGCAATATTCTACAGAATGTTTTAAAAAAATAATATAGGTCTCTCCCTTTTGGGGGGGGGGAATGGATGTATATGTGTTGAATTTTTGTCTCATATTCTTGATTAACAATCGAGCTAATCACTGCATAATTTCAATTTGTAAACATTCAGATAGATTGAAAAATAAACTTATTGATTATTTAATTGATTTATTGAATTTAGGCTGTGTTTCAAAATCTTTCAATTTTTGGTTATTGGGCTGTGACTAACAGTGATGACTTTTTAATTAAGATGACTTAAAAATCCATAAATTCGTCACTATTAGTATTAGCAAGCCCATGATTATAAGTGGTGATAATATAAAATTCCTAAATCAAATAAAAATTTAAATAAATGTTTATTTACTTTTTTAGACAAATTTTAAAAATATATATATTTAATTGTCATAATATTCTTAGTAATACTTGATATGCTACTTATAGAATTCATAATTTTGATTTAAAATCAGCAGAGTGTTTTATTTCTGTATGATAAAATTGTATGTATGCCATATTTCACTATTTATTACATTTGACTAAAATTGTGTTATTTCTAAAGTTTTTAATACTTATTTGGTAGCTAATACAATTCATAATTTTGATTTAAAATCAACATTGTTAGCAATCTCACTGTTCTAATAGTGTATGACCAAAAGTGTTGATAGCTGAAAAAATTACATTTTAGGTTTTTGTGAATTTAATAATTAAAATCATGTGGTTTAAAAAGTTTTTAATATTTTTTATTTAACTTAAAAATTAAGTATTAATGAGATAGGTTTTTAAAAAAAAATTAAACTTTAAAGAAATTTTAAGAGGAGAGACAGTGAGAGGGGGTGCAATGAATAATAAAAGTTTTTAAAAAATTGTATTTTACTGAAAAGTAGTGTAGTTCTTATTGGCTTATCTACTTTTCAGGTTTGTTTTTAAGTTGCTCTCTATCTGGTAGATAATATCAGTAGGCAGTTTTATGATCTTGTGTGATAACAGATTTATTTTTGTGGATGTGAAAATATGTTGAGTACTTCATGATGTCCTTAAGAAGGCAACTACAGATTTTGTATTAGTAATTCAGTAGCTGCTGATCTCTATTACTGGAATTTGAATAGACTAAGGTTGGTAGTATATTTGTCCCCCCCCCCCTTCTTTTTTTTAAATTGAACCAGAAATCATTGATCACATGAAGATCCCATGGCAACAGGAAAGAATTTTAAATCAATAATTTTCTTCTTCTTCATGGGGAAAAAAAGGGGGGATCCTGCAGATGCCTTTTTAGCAGAAATTATGTACAAAATTGTTATTAGTTGAAGTTTCTTTAGGCTACATGTCTTTCAAAGATAAATTTAGTCATTGTTTGTTTAATTGTAATCCCCCACCTTGTATGTGACAGTTTAAAAGTTTGAAAATTAAAATTTTTAGAGATAATTATCTAAGTTTTTAATTAACAATTAGACTTACTTAAAAATGCACTTCTGTCATGCCATTATTTTATATTGATATTGATGATTCCTTTATTGTGCCATTTATTATTGTATCAGTTTCGAAATTATTTTGCAGTAAATGTTATTGCTGTCTTTAAAAGGTTAAGTACGAGGGCCATCCAGGAAGTAGATTACGTTTCCGTCTGTGTCCGCTAGGGGCGGGGCTAGCGCGGCCATCTTGGGGTCAGAGCGTTGCGCAGCTCAGTCTGCATCTAGCCGTGCTAGTGAGAGGTTCGTGCTGTGCTCCGTTCAGATACTGTGACGGTTTGAAATGTCTGCGTTAATTGAAAATCCCGCGAGCTGCGAGGTGCACTCAGTAATAAGGTTTCTGACTGCAAAAAACTGTAAACCGATAGAAATCTATCGGCAGCTTCGTGAAGTGTATGGGGACAACATTATCACTGAAGGTGGAGTGCGTCAGTGGGTCATAAGATTTCAAAATGGCCGAACCAATGTTCACGACGAAGATCGAAGTGGGAGACCCAGCATAGTGACCGCCGAACTTCTCGAAAAAGTCGATGCTAAAGTCCGTGAAAATCGAAATTTCACAATAACGGAACTTTCTTTGAGTTTTCCACAAATTTCGCGAAGTTTGTTGCACGAAATCATCAGCAAAAAGCTTGGTTACCACAAGTTTTGTGCAAGATGGATTCCAAAAATCTTGACAGAGGACCACAAAAATCAGCGAATGGCTGCAGCGTTGAACTTTTTGGACGCTTACCATAAGGATGGTGACTCTTTACTCGATCGCATCGTTACTGGTGACGAAACATGGGTGAAACATGTGAACTGTGAAACGAAATTGCAATCAATGCAGTGGGGGCACACAAGTTCTCCCCAAAAACCCAAGAAATGCATGCAAACAATGTCGGCAAGGAAGATGATGGCGACTGTTTTTTGGGACAGAAAAGGTGTAATTTTGGTGGACTTCCTGGAAAGAGGCACTACAATAAACTCTCAAAAGGTATTGCCAAACTCTCCAAAAACTCAGAAGAGCAATTCAAAACAAGCGCAGAGGAATGTTGAGCTCTAAGATCTTGTTGATTCACGACAACGCCCGGCCCCACACGGCAAATGTCACTCGTAAAGTTCTTGAATCTTTTAAGTGGGAGTTGTTTCCTCATCCGCCGTACAGTCCCGACCTGGCACCGAGCGACTTCCACCTATTCCCAGCAATGAAGAAGTGGCTGGCTATGCAGCGTTTTGATGACGACGCACAGCTGCAAGAAGAGGTAACGAAGTGGTTGAAGGCACAGGCGACCGAATTTTTCGACGAAAGAATTTCCAAGCTAGTACATCGCTACGATAAATGCCTTAATTTGTATGGTGACTATGTAGAAAAGTAGTATTTGAGTGTGGCTTTCATCTGTATATAATAAAATTTGTTTCCTATACTTTGTTTATTTTTTTATTCCAAAACATAATCTACTTTCTGGATAGCCCTCGTAGTTAGTGTGTTGTTGATTTTAAACTTGCATAAGCAATCTTGGTGAAAAAAAATTCTTAGACAGGTTTATCTCTCTGGATATTCTGTTTTTTCTGAACAGTTTGCAATTTCTTTTTCTTCATAGGTAATAAAAACAGACATCAGAAAGATACAGTCTGTGAAATGTCTTATCCCTTTACTCCAGTTTAAAATTTGATGAGAGATTAGAGTTGCTTGATTCTTTCCTAAAATTCTGTTTACATTAATTGTGAAGGAAACGCAGAAAAAATTCTCGTCCCTCCCCTCCCTTCCAGAAAAAGAAAGAAATAGGAAATAATAAAAAAATCTGAAAGCTTTCAGATTATTGTGTTATTATTCTTACACATTATCATTTCTGTTACGAATAATTTTTTCTAATGCTGTGTTGAAGAGTAGCATTCCCTAAGCCCATTTCTAATTCCCATTGCTTCTGAAAAATCACTCTGAACAACGCAAAGTGCTGTTTTAAATTAATAGCCCTACTAGGCTAATGCCACTTGGGCTAAAAAAAAAGTCCAGAGTTGTCAGTATGAAAATAAAGTCAATAAAATACTCATTATATAATTTTTCTCATTCTGTTCAATAAAGAGAAACCCAGAATTGTAAAAGCAGCAATTGTTTTGCTGTTGCTTTGTCTGTATTACATTAAGTGATGTTCTTTTGAGTTCATCTTCATATACCTTGTATTTTTTTAAAGATATGCTTTCAAATCTAAGTATATTAAGTGGCAGTTAGCAAGCGTAATTCTTATAAATGGGTTTTAACTTCTTCCTTCCCCTTTATTTCTTCTTTTATATAGGTTAGTCCAAAGTAATGTCAAGTAATATTTTTACTTTGGGAAGTTTTATGAATATGATGAACATGTTGATTTCTTTATATTGTTTATAATGATAAATGTTGAAAAATTAGTGTTGAATTGAGCTATGTATACCAGGTATCCCAAAGAAGGAAATCGTGGAGAGTTTATGGGACATGATTGAAATGAATCCCTTTATTTGTATCGTACAGATCTTAGTGCGATAAGATTTTAAGTGCATTCCTATTTTTTTCATTCCTTGTTAGTTTAGACTTCCACCTTGTTACTTTAGAACATCCATCCCACAATCCCAGTGCTCTTCATTTGCATCAAAAAAGAGAAGGATGGAAAGAATGAGAAAGAAAGAGGATTTTCAGAACCAGTACCATATAACCGAGAAGATGAAAAAGTACTTCCATTAGTAATCTGTTTGGTAGTTCTGCATCTCAAAATTTCTTTAATGTTTTGTGAATTGAAGTAAAAATTTTGTAAAAAAAGGTTTAGCATAGCAGAAGGGCGTAATCTTTTTCTTTTTTCCTGTTATGCATTGAATCACTTGGAGTAAGTAAAGAAACATGAAAAAATTTTCAAATATTTCTATCCTTATACAAGATGGCATATTTTTTCCCTCCTAATCTATAATAAATATCAGAACGGCTGCTAATTTTGTTGTATAGTTATGTTAAGTTGCTTTGAATAGTCTCAATTGTATTTATTAATTTATATCACATATTGACTCTGAATTTTGTCAACATGTCATATAGGTTTAAGAAATTAATAGTTTTCTTCCAAATTTTATAACATTTATTTTGAAAAGATTTGTGTTAGAAAGATAAATTTTGATAATTTGATTCATGTTTTTGCAGGTATTCTACCGTTAAAGCAACTCTGTTGGCTCTTTTTTGCACATTTTTCCAAATGTTTAATATACCTGTTTTCTGGCCTATACTTTTGTTGTACTTCCTGACTTTATTTGGAATCACAATGAAAAGACAAATCAGAGTAAGCATTTTGATTACTTTGTCATAACTATATTCCATAATTGTGTTTTTTGTAGCAAACTAGAAATGGAAATGAAGGATGTGTTCATATACGAGGGCTGTAAATTGAGTAATGGCAACACAGGTATAAATCAATTTTTAATGAACTTACAAGTACAGTTGCATTACATTTCTTCTATGTAATCACCAGCAAAGCTTATGACCTTTTGCCAAATGTCGGGAAGCCGTTGTAGACCAGTGGCAAGGTGTTGATTGTTGACGTGAGCAACCGAGCACCCTACTATGTGGAGTACAGATGAAACGTCATGAAATCAGTGACCTCGGAGGGGTTCCTTCAACTTCAGAAACAGATCGAAGTCACAAGGACTCATGTCGGGTGAGTAGGGAGGGTGTTCCAGGATTTCCCACTGCCACCATCGCAAAAGGAGAGTGACATTGTTGCGAGATGGCAACGAGCATTTCATGCAATACGATAGGGAGATTGTTGTGCAATAAACATGAACGTTTGTGCCGCATAGCCGGATGCAGATGGTGCTGCTGTAGAAATTGGCAATAGTAATCTGCGTTGACAGTTTGTCCTTCAGGTACAGCATGTGTAAGAATCACATTGTCCCAGTCGTATGCCATAATTACCATAATATTTACCCGACTGGGTTCCTGTCGAAATTTCTGTGGACGTGGCGAACCCTGGTGACTACATTCATTTGATTAACGCTTTAATTCAGGCTCATAGGCTCGTACCCATGTCTCATCAATGGTGACAATGTGCTGCAGAAATGCGTCTCCTTCATTGCGGTATCTCTCCAAGTAGGTGCCAGCCATTGCATACCAAAGCCATTTCTGTACTTCGGTTAGTCGATGTGAAACCCAAAGGGAAGCAATTTTCCTCATGTTGAGAGATTTCTTCATTATGCGCCACACCGTTTGATGACTCAGACCAACCTCTAAGGATAATTCTCAGACAGTCCATCGGTGGTCTATGGTAAGGAGACCGCTCAGGATGTCAATCTGCTCTTGAGGAATGTAGGGCCAACCTGTGCGCTGCAAATCCGCAGTCTCATTCCGACCCGAACGAAGAACCCATCGTGCTAGTGTCCTATACGGTAAAGCATTTGTGCCACAGGCTTCTACTAATCTTCGATAGCATTCTGTTGCATTTTGCCACAGCAACCTCGATTTTAAGCCACGACCACTAATCACCTTTTGAAGGCATGCTTTAGAGCAATGGAAACGAAACTGTTCACTTTAACGCCACACAACAACTACCCTTCTAAGTAGATCGGCTGATTTTTGCACTCTACACATCGACAACAGCGCCACCTCATCGCTCCCATATCCTATTTGCGCATGCCCGCCCTTCTGCGAGTTTCAAGTTTAAGTTTTATTATTTACGACCTCCATATGTTATAAAAACAAATTTTTCAGGTCTAAAAGTTATTACTGTTAAATTTTACTTGTAATTATTTAATATACTTATATACTTTTTTCATATCTTAAGCCCAGTAAAAGTTATAAATTTTGGGTGGAAATTTGGAAAGTTAAACAAAAGTTGCACACTTTGTAATCATAAAGTTAATTTCTTTTAATTTCCTGTACAAAAATTACTTCATCTCTTTAAGCCTAAAGCCCTTGTTTAATTTGAATCTTTTTCTGGGTTGTGGAACTACTTTTTTTAATTCTTTGTTGTTAATAGTGCATTTAGTGCCAGACATAAACATCGGTGTGAAACCTAACTAGATGCTGGTAACACTTATGATACACGAAGCTTCATGAAACAAGTAACTATTCTGTATATATAATGTAAGTAAGTGCAATACCAAGGCTGTTCAGAATGTCAAATTTGTGCAATTCTATGATGTGTTTTTATAAGGGACACAGATAACTGTGTACTTGGAGAGAATGAAACTGATGTGTTCTTCCCATGTATAGTGATCTGTTTTTGCTTAAAAAAATTAAAGAATTGTGCTTAATGCCAAAACTGTGCACGAATTCAGCAACATGCACAGTTTTGGCATTAAGCACATTATACATATTACACTGGGGAATAATTTGTAACGCATCTGTTGAGTTCGTTTTTTGAGCTGCTTTAAGTAGGTACGTTGATTTCAAAACTGGAGTTTTCTTCTACCTCATCAAGTTTTTACTGTATACCTATGTCAATATGACCACCCTCTGTGGCATTGAGCATGGATCATAGGAAGTACTACTGCTTGGCTAATATAATATAACCCCCCCCCCAACTGGCACTGTGCAAATAGCACTGTAGACCAACAACAGGTGCATACTTGTTTAGACTAGACCAATTACACCTGAGATACTGTAATGAGATGTTGTGTGTTACTCTGATATTATGAAGCGCATTCTGATGTGGAGCCTCAGTTCTTGCTTGTGTAAAAGGTTAGCAGTTTCATTTATATATGAAATGAAATCTTTCCATATGAAGGCAGACATTGTTCTTAGTTCACACTGCAAGTGCTTAAACAGCCAGATTCTTTTTGTTATATATGTGGCAGTTTTACCATCCCCAGTCAAAGGACAAACATCAGTACATTTGTCAGAGAAGGCCGTTTTGCCTATTTTAAAGTGTGCAAGCTGTGTATTGAGACTTTACGGATATGTATGAAGGAAACACATTCTAAATTTTCATTTGGTGTACCTATAATTTGACAAGAGCCCAAAGATCACTCGATTGTTACTCTTACATACAGTACAAATTCCGTAATCCGGAATGATCTATAATCCGGACCTCAAAGGCCACAATTTTTTTTTTCCTTTACACATACGCTTAAAGAATGAGCACGCATACATTATGCACATTACGTAAGCATGTAATGCATGCTCTACGCATGCGCGCGTTGAAAGAAATGTTTAATAAAGTAAAAAAATTAATATTAAGCCTTTTTTTTGTAAAATTTGATACCGTTTAGATCATAATAGCACTTTATTTCATAAATTATGGTTTCATATTTTTAATTGTATAATTTCTGCATGCCATCTTACCAGATTTAAACTGATGATCTATAATCCGAAATCGCCGAAGTCCCAATGAGTCCGGATTACGGACTTTGTACTGTAGTGAAAGCATCAGGGTATATATAACAAGGAAGACAAATGTAAAATAGACTATCCTAGTTTACCATCAGTGCCTTTCTCAGCTGAACTCCCAGTGCCAGTTTTCAAAGAATTACCCTCTTTGGAAACATGGGAATATGATTCTGATGAATATCGGTTTGACCCCAATGATAAAGATTTTGAAATTGAAGATGATTCCATTTGTAAGAGATTTGACCAGTATTGAGTTAAATTATTTTAGAGTATCCAAAAAAGTTAAAAAGTTGTTAGCATCGAGACTGCTTGAGAAAAGCTTTCTGAAAAAGAAGTTAAGGTATCTGTGCAGTACCTTCAAAGTGGTGATGGATTTGTATATTGCCATATCATACATAGTTTAATGGAAGAATTGGGAATTTCAGTCTATAATGTGACTCAATGACGATTATTCATTGATAGTTCAAAGTGGAGCTTAATGTGTGTCGTCCTGCACAATGGAAATTTATTTGCTGCATTCCCAATAGGCCATTCAGTTTGTTAGTGTGAAAAATATGAAGCCATAAAGGTAATCAATTTATTGCAATTTCGCATACAACAATGGATCTTGTGTTGACCTTAAAATGGTTTGCTTCCCTCTCCTTGGCCACTAGTGTGGATATACCAAGTGTGCCTGTATGTGAGACAGCAGAGATCGTGAGAAGTATTGGGTGTAGTTAAATTGGTCGCCAAGATCTGACCGGAAATCTGGTGATCCAAACATTCTACATCAGCCGCTTGTTGACAGAAAGAACATTATATTTTCACCTCTGCATACAAAACCAGGTCTCATGATGCAATTTGTTAAAGCTTTGCCAATAGAAAAAAGACTGTTTCAAGTATCTCATTTCGGCATTTTCTAACGTGTTGTTTGAAAAGATAAAAGCCAAATGTGTTTGATGACCCACGAATTCGACAGCTCCTTAAAGATGAATATTTCATTGGAACAATGACAGACCTTTAAATGAATACTTGGTTGGCATTCAAAACATTGTCAAAGACTTTCTTCGAAATATATGAATACAGAATCACAGTGAAATTGTCCAGAAACTTTTGTAGAGCTTCAGAATGCTTGGTTGCAACAGGAGCATCAAATTGAATTTTTTACATTGCTTTCTTGATAACTTCATGAAAAACTTGGTGCAGTCAGTGATGACTTGGGTGAGCGAGTCCATGAATATTTATAGGTCATGGAGGCAAAGTACCAAAGTAGATGGAATGTACATATGATGGCTTACAGTTGTTGTAGCTCCGGAAAAAGCCAGAAGCAAAAATTTTTGCTTTATTATGCATATCTACCATTTATGAGCAAATTTAACCTGCAGTAGCTATATATATATAGTCTTTGTATGAATAAAATGAATCTTTCTGAACAGTATATTTTGTAAATTTTTCTTTTATTTTCCATTATATGCATATTTTGTATAACTTTTAAGACAAAGAGGTAATTTTACAGCTTTAAAAGTTAGCCAAAAACAAGTGACAGATCTGAAACAACAAAATTATTATTCCTCCAGTGTTATCTCGCAGATCATCATGATCCAATATAAATAGAATACCAGATGAACTATAAAATTGTGCAGTGAGAAGCAAAAGTCATATTATCATGTGGTTCAGGGTTCATACAGTCCTTAAGAGTCCTTAAATTTTTTTGAATTGATTTTTGGTCCTTAAAAGTCCTTAACTTTGGCCAAAATCAGCAGAAGGTCCTTAATTTTAATCATCTGAAATTTCTGTTTGTTTTTATGACTGCCATTTTGAGTGTGAATTAGCATTTTGGAGGAATATTTTTGGCGATTCACTGACATATATGGTTATCTTTTGAATGGGTTCATGGGTTTTGATTTGTTTCTATTTCTAATAAAAATGATGAGATATTCAAGTTTCTAAGCAAGAAGTGAAACATAAGCATTTCAAAATTTCTTTTTTCTAATAAAGAACTCTTAAATAACTTTTCGCTTTTGGGGATGTGGATTCTTTTATTAAACAGCTCTAAATTTGGCGACTTGTCAACATTTTGGCGATTTTAGGATCAGTTTCTATAGAAAATTTTTAATTCCGAGATCTGACAATTTTTCGACCAGTTTTTTAAAAGCATCATAACATTGATAAATTTCATTAAAATA
Organism: Stegodyphus dumicola; assembly: GCF_044657685.1. NCBI lineage: Eukaryota > Metazoa > Arthropoda > Arachnida > Araneae > Eresidae > Stegodyphus > Stegodyphus dumicola. The sequence continues at coordinate 184,952,436 of NC_140768.1, forward strand.
ATGGTAATATATTGAAATTGTATGATAAATTTCATTAAAATAATGGTAATATATTGAAATTGTATATAAAAAGTAACATTAAAATAAAAAATTCTATTTTTCACTGTCGTATTATAAAGTTTCATTTTGGCAACTTATACAATATTATGAATCTGATAAATAAGGCATATTGCTATAAAGCATAATTTACGAAACAGCTCTTAGAAAGAGCAGAATTAGCTCTTAGCAAGAGCAGAATTAATTTTTTCATAGTAAGCGTTTTTCCCATGCAATTGTCTCAGAATATTCAAAATTCTCATAATATGCATCAGTTTTCTCTATAAAATTAATTTTACACTTTTTTCCTCCTTTTTTTTTTTTAAAGAAATATTTCTGACTTTTTGCTGTTACAGAATTGGTAGGGATAACTTTTTCTTTAGTATTTTAGACATTGCAGCTTGGAAAGTTTAGAAGGGTTTGAAGTCAAGATCTATAGACCCACGATTCTAGAAGATTCGAGAAATATGTGACAAAATGAAAAATTTCTCCATCATGTCGACACGTAATGGATGTATTTTACAGAAAGTTTGCAATGAATTTCTTACCTTTTGGAGAACGTCTGGAAGAACAATGAAAACATAATATTTGAATGTTTTACTCCTGATACTAGAATCTTTTTCTTAACATGTTTATCTTCCATTTATTTTCTCTACCTTTCACTAGACACAAGCATCAAAAATATCAAAAATGCTTCTAATCTTATCACTGGGCAGGCATTATAGAAAGGGATTTTTTTTATTAATAAAGAAATTGAAAACTTACAATTTAAAAGATTAATCTAATATTCCTTAATGCATCATACACAGAGCTGGCACTAGGCATTTTCCCACCTGATGCAATCTCTGTGGATCCTAAATTCTAAACGTTTTGCTATTTCTAGATTTTATTGTTCGGTGTGTCACTAAATTCTAAAAATTCTGCCACACCAGCTTTGTAACCGGGCTTTACCATATATATTTCATATTTCTTCTGAATGTTCATATTACTAAAGAAAAAGAATTAGCCACTTTTTCTATACATTCTAAATGCATTTAGTGTTTTTTAGAATAACAGAAATAATTAGATCCAAAAATTCTAAAATGAAAAGGAACCGTGTTGAAGAAAGAAACTGAATACATAAAGAAAATTACTCCTCAAAGATATGTGCAGTTATTATTATGTAACTTACCCAATTGTTTATAATTTCAGCCTTTCGGTTTATGATTCAGTCGGGGGTTTGGGACTATTTAACTTTTATCAGATCAAGTAAACCCTCATAGGTATCTTGTGGAGATGTTGACAAGTTAGGAGATAAGCACGCAGAAACTAGCGAGAGCATTGGTTTGCATATTGAGACAACTCTCTAATTGTTAGAAAAGATGTTTTAAAGAGAAGGCAATCTATATAAATTAGCCAAAATGTTTGGAAAGGCTTCAAATTAAAATGAAGGATAAATATTTTGTTGAGTATGTTTTGTAACAACATTTATGTGTTACATAATTAAAAACATAAATGTTTTGTAGCTTTTAATGTGTATCCTAATATCGTTTAAGAATCAATGTCATAAATTACATGTATTTTAAACTGTGAAATTTTATTAGATTTTGATTTTAATAGGCTTTTTTAACAAATATTGTTAAAAAATAAAATTTAATAGCGGCCATGTAAATCCATAATGACTTACCTAATTTAATTATTTATAACTAACTGCTTACCCTTAAAAGTTATCTACATATTAAAGCGAGTTATTGTCTTTCATTAACACTTACTGTGGTCACAAGATAAAACACAAAAATTTAAAAATTCAAGTAAAACTTATTCTTTGCATCTAGTGAAACTTAAAAATAATACAAAACAACTTATCATCTCTGGTACTTTAATCGCTTATTGAAACATTAAAGTATATTAACTGGGCTACAATCCCTTGGAACTCTACACAAAGCTGTGACACTAACTGCATCAAACAGAGCCTAAGTTTCAGCACTTGCCAACTGTGTCTACATCAGACCTTTCAGGTTTGTTCTAATGAGCAGGTCTCTCTCTAGACAAGCAACAGCGGTGACAACATTGAGTCTTTTGTTATGAATCATGCTGATTTATGATCTTACTTCTCATTTTAACCTATACCATTTGACATAAAATTTGCCTGCTATTTACTAAACTTCTAGACTGACTAAGTATGTAACAAAATGAGACATAAAAAAATCAACATAAAGCTAACTATGTGAGAAATTTTATGTGGAAATACGTATATTTTAATCGCCAAAGAGGGCGTAAATCTTTCATGATGTTATACTTCTTGTTCTTGGATCTGGCAGAGCCAGTTGAATGTGTGTTAGACATGAATAAACTTGGCAGTTTTAGAAATCTCATTTGTAGTGTGCATTTACTTTGATGTTATGTGTGATTTGAATTAGTGTTTTTTGAACCAGGATATCTTGAAATTCTTGACAGTTAATATAATATTTTATAAACTACAGTCAAAAGTCGTTAGTTCGGACATCCATAATCCGGACCTTAAAGCTACAAACTTTCTGCGCATGCGTCGTGCGTGTCTTTTACGGCTGCAAATATGCTTGTGCGCATGCGCGTAATACGTTTACGCTTGCACATTTAATGTATAACGGACGATATAAGCTAAGCTAAAATTATCTAATTCAGTTAATGTTGCAGATTGTGTTGTTCCTTAATCTTCGAATTGGATCTGGCTTATTATTTTTTTGCAGATTGTTAGAGCAATTTTATTAAAGTAAGCTTGAACTTTCGATTATGTCAAATAGAATTTCCGATATATATTTACTAATATGTAAAGGATCTACAAAGCGAAAGTATGTTTAGAAGTCCATTAAACAAAAAGTGGAATTGCTGCAAAAAATGGATAAAGGCCATATCCTTCGTTTCTCAAACCATTCCGAAATCTGTTTATCAATTTCACACTGCTCTGCGGCCCGGGGTGGGGGGGGGGAACGCCGAAACAACGCGCTGCACTATGAATTGGAAGTTAATCTGTCAGCACTATCCTTATCTTCAGGCAGATGTTTTATCTTTTAATTGTTTTAATTTTATTTTTTACAGGTGTAAAAGCATTTAGTTTTTATATTAGTTTACTATCCCTAGTTTTTATATTATCCCTAGTTTATATTATCCTATATATATTTTATATTATCCTAGTTTATATATTTATATCCCTAGTTTTTATATTAGTATACTATTACTAGTGTACTATTTTTATATTAGTTTACTATACCGAGTTATCTCGGGTAAATAAAAAAAAATTAAATATTAGTCATTGTATGAAAGCTTTTGAAACAAGAGACAACACAAAGTGAACTCTAACATTCTATACACTGGTATCTGGTCTCTTTTCTTACTGGCTTACCTCTGGAATCTCTTTTGCGGGAGCACAGAGGACACTGTCTCATTGGATTTGATTTTTTTTCAGTAGCAGGAATAATATCTGAAAAATGCCTTGAGGTTATAATGACTATCTGAAAAATTATCACTTTCGCTATCTTGCATCATCGTAATTATTTTACTTTTTTCTACACAACTATGATTCTTTATACATTACTAATCCACAAGCCGACGTATACTAGACAATAGGGAAAACACGTGACCAGTCCCACCAAAAGAACCACGAAACCATCAAAACTTGGCGAATTGCCAATAAAAGCTGAATATTTCCTTTCATTTCCTCCAAGCCAAGTGAAACCGTGATAAAACAAATCGTACTGACAAATTCTGCTTCGCCCGAGTTTTCTCGGGATAATAATTAACTGCAATATATACGAACCCGGGATAATCAGGTGAACGGTTAATAAATTATGGGTACTGTACTAATATTTATCTGCTCAATTTATAGTGTTCTCTGGGAATGTTCATGTAGTAAATACTTTTATATTATTTGTGCTGCACATCTGGGGTAAAACAGTGAATACATATTGGCAGAAAGAAATGCAACAGAACCAAAACTCATCTATACATAAAATGGTGTGAAAGTAATATTTTTCACAGAAAATGCTTTAACCATGTTATTCTGTAAGAATAAGTACAAAAATGCATATAATTTCCATCAATATCTAAATTATCCTCTAAGAAAGCTTCCCATTCCGAGTCACTCGCATTTTTATATTAATCTATTTCCTTTTTGGTTCTTTTACGTGACATAATTTTTGTGGTGGTGCACATGCGTATTATTTGAAACTGAATAGTTTGTCACATGCAATAATATCTGACAGTTCGAGCACAGGCAAACATGTTCTTAAGCAATGTGTGAAAGGAGCAACTGAGCTCAGAATTTATGGAGGTATTGAAAAAATCTGAAAGTTTTCAGATTTTATATTACGCCGAAAGGGGAGTGTTACCTTTATTTATTAAATTATTAATTTGTGTCTTACCTTTATTTATTAAATATTATGTTCTTCGCACTAAAACCATAAGATTCAATTCAACAGCAATATCACAAAATATTTAAAAACATGCCTTTGGAAGCTTATGTGTTTTACAGTGATGTATAGTTTCATTGATTACGTACTTTATAATGATGTATGTTAATTATCAGGAGAAAAAGCACAGATTATAGCTCTAAATGAACATATTGCTTTCTTAATTCACTCCATAAAACTGAAATGATCAAAATTCCACCTGTGTACCATACCAAATAAATGGGCTGGTACGGTTGGTTTTCTGCATGTGTAACTTGAATGCAAGCCTATTTCCGGTAGAAAATCCTCAACGAAGACAGCCCTCCTGTTAGGCAGATAGCCCTCATGTGCTTTGCCATATTCAAGTAATGTAACCTCACTTTCTTAACTCATATAAGTGATTCCCAACCTATAGTGGCCTCACATTTCGTAGATATATTTGATTAGCAAGCATTCTTTGCAAAAGTAATGCCATTTTGATAAGCTATGTTCATTGCTGCCTAATATGTCATGACTTATAACTTCTCATACAAGTACCAAAACATATTTCATATCAGCTTGCAAAACATTTTCTTTTTTCTTTTAAGTGAATTTTCCTTATTATATTTTTGTAATTTCATGGATATAAAAAATAAATATTCACTTCCTCATTGTAACATTATTGTGTCTGCAATGTATTTCTACTTGTCAGTCATTTTAAAATATTTACAATGGTTCTTAATTTAAAATAGTGTTTTGTAATAGGAATTTATTCAATGAAAGTAAAATTTTTTATGATATCAGCATGTTTAAAGAATTTTTCGCCAATTGTGTAATAAACTTTTTTTATTACCTCAGCACATGATCAAATATAGGTATCTTCCATGGACAAGAGGGAAGACTAAATATAGAGGTAAAGAAGATTCTGGTAAAGTAATTTTAACAAAATGAAAGCATAGTTCAATGTAGATTGATATAAAATGGTCAGAGTTATGAAGTCGCTAGCATGTTGGAAGTATCTTTCAAGCTTTGACTTCAAAAATAATTGAGTTTACAAGTGAAGGATCAATATCATCATGAATACAAGAAGTTTTCATCAAAATAATGCTGTGTGTGTGTTAAAAGGGAGAAAAAATTAATAATTATTTTTCGTCAGCATCATATTTTCACCAAAACATTGAATTTTACATATGGCTTATTTATTTGTATCATTTGATTAATCTACATTTTGTTCTAAAAATTTCTTTTCTGCTTTAATTATCTCATATAATTTGATAAATGCTGTAAGATGTTACCAAAAATTATGTTCTGTTCAAGTTGTATAGATTCATATGGAACTTTTTTTAAAAAATAAAATATTAAAATTGGCTAATCTGATTAAATAAATTAAATTGAAAATTTGTCTCTTCAGAATCTTTTATTTGTGTTCACGTATACAGGGCTGCTATAAATGATTCATACAGTTTCAAAGCACCTTACTTTAAAGTACTTTAAGTATTTTATAATAATAATAATTATGCAAAAAGAATTAGAAATGCATCCAAGCATTTTCCCATTTGCTAAAAAAAATTCTATACATACCCCTTAGGTCACATAATATACATTCAACTAGTAATCAAATTCAGTCACCTTTTGTAGTAATAGCCCCCAGGTCTTGTGATAAAAATGACAAGTGGTTTCTGTGTTTGGGGCTACATTAAGTATTGTGTTTTTGTACACCTCTTTCCAAATGCCAACAAAACTAATAGAATTCATCAGTTGCTGCTGTAATTGACCATTGATAAGGGATAGCTGCTGAAAGTATGGACGAAATTCAATATGCTTGGATATGTGTCATGCTATTAGCAAGGCACACATAGAACATTAGTAGTGTATGAAAGAAATTTAGTAAATTATGATTCTTTTCTATATCACTTGCTATTATATATGTAATACTTTTAAAAATACAGTGTTTTGAATTCTGATGAATTATTTATAATAGCCCACTATTTTGCATTCTTTTAATTTATTCCAGTAACTAATTATATTTGGTTGCATATTTAAAATGGTTTGGTAATTAAATTGCATCATAATCCAAAAGTCCCTGATGCATTTAAAAAATACATAAATAAGAAAAAGGTAAGTGATTACTGTAGCAATTTGAAAAGTTTAAAAAAATTTTCTGTTATTAAATCTATGGTGTCAAAAGTAATTTATTTTAATATGATAAAAATATTTCCTGGTTTCAAATTACTATTTGCATACAAATATATTGCAGTGAATGTAACTGCTTGCAATAATACCTGAACAAGAATTTTCCCGACAGATGTATTTGACAGCATGCTATATTCTTATGGCTTCCAGTTCACCAAAAACTAGAAATCTTCATTTATTATGAACAAATAATGTATGTTGCAAATGACAAACATTGCAGAACTGAAAACATAGTATCAAATACTGGAAAGAATTTTTATGCAAAATATTGCAGTCAGTTTTGATATGTACTTGGACTGAAATTAAACATGGATTAGATCTGTTTTTAGCCGTGAAAGTTTCATATAATTGAAGTTTTGTAATGATGTGGTAAAACAATTTTTTAACAGTAAGAATATCTGTAGATTTTGTTTATATTTATTTGGATTTTTAAATGTGTCAAGGACTTTTAAACCAACCTATATGTTCAAATTTGTGTACAACTGGATATCTATAAAATGCTGTGTTCAGGAATGAAAATTCTCTGTATGTATGAATTCCCAAAAGTATTTATACTCGGGGTTAATTCTGGCAATATTTCATAAAACATTAAAATATTTTTTCTTGCATAAAATGGTAAATGTTTGCAGAGTAGCTTTTTTCAATAAAATTTTACTCCTTGTAGGTTTATGCAAACAGTAAAGTATATATTGATTATTTTTATTTTGATGTTGTGCATTTCAGTTTATGTAGACTATAATATTTGTTTCTTTCAGTAAATAAATTATTTTTATTGCAAGACTGTCTCAAAGTTTTAATTTTGAAATTGTCTTGGTTTCATATTTATAAAGGCATTATAATGTGTAAATAGGAAGAAATGATTTGTTATGATGTAAAAGTTTTTATTAAGCATTTTATGCATATTTGATTGCATTATAGTGAATAAAGTAATGTCATACAAAAGTTAGTATGTTTCTGAATGTATTAATCTGTGCGCGTCTGTCTGTTTATAACCTCATCTCCTCCGGAACGGCTAATTGTGGATGCATACGTGAATACAGCATGCGCACCCCCGGTAAAATCGCTGAACACTGGTAGTTCGGTCCAACTTTAGAATAAAGGCGAATGAAAGTGGCTTGTCCGCTAGTCTATACCATTAAAATCTGTGTGCGACTGTCTGTAGCATTATCTCCTCTGGAGTTGAGTTTTGAGAGAAGTACCATCAACTTTGAAAAATTTGTGGAAAGCCATTTTGACCATTCTCATTGTCTGTAGCATTATCTCCTCCGGAGTTGAGTTTTGAGAGAAGTACCATCAACTTTGAAAAATTTGTGGGAACCCATTTTGACCATTCTCATCTTTATGTGACTAATCAGCCGAGATATTAATGAAAAACTTTGAAAATGCTAATTTTTGCCCACATTTTTCCACCTGGCAACAGTCTCGCACACTGGAGATAAAAATCTGCTGTATTTCGAAAAGTGTTGCCACTACTCTCTTTCAAATCTTAGTTTGTTAATAAAAAATTTGTAAGTTTTACAAACTATGAAATAAAAGTAACATTGCCAACTATTAAATATATAATTATATGAGGTAATATTCTTATGTTGAAGAAAGTATGCAATTGCATGTGACATCACTGTATGTTGAAAATTGTTCGTTAATAATCAGCAATCTAAGTAAATAGCTGCTTTTGGCAACTTTTTTGTTTCAGGTTAGTATAACTGACAAGATATTTGTTGCCACGTTAATTCTTTTATTGATATTGAGAAAATGTTATATTGTTTTTAATTTAGTTAACCTGAAGTGTCAAAAAGTTTTTGTTTCCTGTTTTGTCAATAGAAAAGAATTATTTACGAATTGGTCGTTGCTTGGTAGGAATGAAGTGATTTCATTCATACTAAAATGTTTTATACATTTGCTTTTCAGCGCTATATAGAACTTATAAATTTTGCTTTGTCTGCAGCCCACTCATTTAAACTATATTAAATTGTGTAAATTATTTCAAATTACTATCAGAAGCTGCAATATGTTTAGATATTAAATTGTGCATTTCTAAAAATTTTGTTCACATTTATAACACAATAAGGGAAATTTTATCTTTTCTCCTCTAACTTAAACAAAAATAGTAGTGGGGAAAATAAACATTTAGAAGATCTATTCCTACTCAAGATCCAATAATTAAAACAGCCAGATTATGAATGAGCTAATATCAGCTTAAAAGCAGATCTGTGCTCCTCAATGGAAAGCTTTTAGAGAGCACTCTTCAGAAGACTTTCTCCAACTCGTAACATTCGTACCATGTTAAAATGCTGTTCTTCATCAGCTTAGGGGTAGCCTCACTCAATGTTGCATCAGTATTCCATGACTTTCGGCATTTATAATATATGCATACTGAAAGTATTTTAATTTTTATAGTGTAAACTATTACATTTTTTCAATATAGTGCTCCAGGGCTTGTGACACTTAGCTGATATATCCAGTTAGCCAATACCACATTTAGGTGGAAACATACAAGAGTAATTCAAATATTTCTTCTGTTTATCTGACCGAATACCATATGTAGGCTACACAATGAGAATAATTTTTCTATGCATTGTTAAAAAAAAATTAAACTGGGAAAGAACGAAAACTACTGCTCTGTATATTTTTAGTGAAACTCTTCAATTTCAAGAGCAATCGAACGAAAGTTTCATCTTTTTAGGATGAAGAAAAAATTTCATAGCAGTGGGAAAAATTAAATGATTTTATATGGGCACTGCTACACTCATTTAGATTTACAGCTACTTACTATACTTTATTTTTTTTAGCAATTTTATTTTAAAATAAACGATTCTATTTTGTAATCACAATACTTGTAATAAACTGAAAAGTTTCTAATTAGTAGACAAATGCTTCTTAGCTAAATTTAATAACTTGACTTTATTCTTACCGTTACAAATTTATCAAACTTTAATATTTATCTTAAAATCAAGGTTGAATTTTAAAAACATTTTTGGGTTTGTCTGTTGCAAATGTTCAATGTTGATAATTTATTTTTATTCTTATGTTAAATATAAATATGAAGCTTTAGCATATATTGATTATAAAATAAGTTTTAATAACTATTTGTATTGAAAAAGTGTACATCATAAAGTGCAGATTTACACAAAACAATAATAATTAAAAAAAGATTACAGAACAGTATTTTAGGAAGCAATTAAGAATTATGCTAATTATTTTGATAATTTACAAAATTGTGCAATATCAGATTTCTCTAAAGGTTTAAAACATAATCTATGCAGCACAATACAAGTCTTATAATAAGCAGAGTTTCGACATAATAGTAGGTGTGGCTTCCATTTGATGTTATAGCCAATTTTTGGAAAATACAAAGTGCTTTAAAAAGCATTAAGTTACCTTTTTAATGGAAATAAGAAAATTCTCTCCCCCCCCTTTGTATTAGCACATTACAACAATTTTGTTTTCTTCAGCGTTAAATTTCTTGATTAAGACGTGGTGAATTAAAAACTTATAGAAATGTATATCCGATTTTAAGATGCAAGCTTTAGGAAGTTACAAAGATCAACTTTCCTATTCCCTTGTATGCACAATATACAGTATGGGGTGCTAGAAGTGAGATTTCTTTTTTTATGGACATTGGTAGAAAACTCAGCATGAGCAGTGCAGTTCCTTTAGGATAACTCATGAAGAACCCTATTTGCGAAGCATTTATTAGTTAGATTTGTAGAATGACTTTTTACTTTTATGTTTTATACTGCATATCATTCGTCCCCAAAAACTGTCAGATTAAAGCTCAAACAAATCTCTCTCTCAAAGCAATAAAAACACATAGCTTCCAATGATAGCATATTTCATTGCTTTGCTCTCCACTTCTCTCATTAGTTAGACTGGTCTTGCTGTTATTTCTTCTTAATGCAACATTGTCAAAAATGTAAAGTTCATTCAAACATGGGCATGCTTAATTAGTTTATTAGTAATGTATCAAAAGTATCTGCCAATGAAAATAAAATAAATTTTAAATTGAAAATGATTGAAATATCTAATTCTTCTCTTAATAATCATTACACACATACATATGTGTGGGCCTATTTTGGAAGGTTTATTTATTTTTTTGATAACTGCAGTAGGAAGTAAGCATTTATCCAATATGGCAGCTCACCAAAAAGGAAGGTTTTCGAAGAGTTTAGGTTCTGAAATAACTATGTCATCAGCGTTACGCAAGCTTTGTGCCTGATCTAGAAATGACACAGTCCAGAAATATTATTATTTTAAAAAGTGAGGAATTAAGATGCTGTTAAATTATAAAACTGATACATATTGTATTTGTGTGAAATTTTTTTTGCAGTAAGGCAAATGTATTTTTGTTGAGAATATAGTAATACTTTAATTAAAATTCACATATCACATAGAAACAAATTATTTTATTGCTAAATGCTTGCAAAAACAAATTATTTTATTGCTAGATGCTTGAAAATACAAAATAGGGATTTCTAATGCATATATGCTAATTGTAAATTTGCATACAGTCATGAAAATGTTAAAAACTATGCATAGGTTTCTTTTACTCATGCTATATGATTCATACACAAATATATTTCAGCTTTATTCTACTTTTTAGCAAATAAAGAAACTAAAATTTAATAAACTAGTTTTAACATATACACGACTTTATCATTAAAAAATTATGCAGTTTTTTAAAGACTTAAATATTTTAATCCTTGAGTTTATAAGGCTATGAGCACATGTGAGGAACTTTAAAAGTCATGACAAACACACAATTAGTGTCATGAAATAAAAATACATTGCTCATTATTTAATTTTACTTTCTGAGGTTAAAAACATGTGTTTCTACAAAAACAACTTATCTAGATGTATAAGTAGTACATCAGTATATAAACTATAAATATCAATATGAGAACTGATTTTTTTTTAATGTATCACTGAAGGTAATTACTTAGAGAATGAGACTCATTTTTTGATGAATTCTCTTTTACTTGCTGTGTTAATTTAGATACTATTACAATCGAGTCACATCAAATACTAAGCAATAAATGAATTACAACTTTTTTTAAAAAAAAATACAAGTATTCATCTTACTATTAAAAGGAAATTAAATAGTTTCAAAAAGGGATATTTTTGAGAAATACCTAGTTTTTAGAAATGGCTGCTAAAAAATATCCCTTCAAACTAAATTTTCTAGCACCGTAATAATTGCATGAGTTTACCTATATTAAGTGCATTGAATGAAAGCATAACGTAAAATTACAGAAACAAAGGAAAAATTAGATAAATGAACTATTATGTCAAGATCTCTTTAACATCGTTTTAAATCTAATTAAAAAAATAGGAAAGGTTCATATTTTAACGATTGTCCAAAGGGCTCTTTTAATGTTTAATACAGTAGAGAATATTGATAAGGCCTTGGTGGAATATTTTATAGGATATTAGATGAACAAGCATTTAGACTAACATAGGAACCTTATACATCTTCTGTTTATTTAAAAAGTGAAAAAATATGCTTTCTATAAAAATATTTAATGTTTTTAATTATATATATCATGAACTAAATGCATTTTTTTTAAATCAATCAGATTAAAAAGTAAAACATTTTTAAGAATTACATCCACTGCTTTTAAGCAGTTTAGTTTGTTAATTAATGACATATTAATTAAATATGAAAGAATAATATCTTATAATTTTTCGAATGGCAACAAACTCGAATGAAAAGTGATACAACACAAACCTGTGTTCAGTCTAATAGCCCATTCGGACATATAGGATTGAACAGAGATCTGAATATTATATTACGGTCTTAGTAAAACCAATAAATACTAATTCAGAAGTCAAACAACAAAAATCAGCGTTAATTTACAAAAATTTTGTAAATTAACGCTGATTTTTGTTGTTTGACTTCTGAATTAGTATTTATTCAGCGTGTTATTGTGTCTTAAAACCAATAAATGTTTATAATGTAACATGCAATCTCAAATATATGATGATGCTACATATAAGACAAGCAGCATTATATAAAGTGTTTTTACATCTAAGGAGAAAAAGAGGAGGGGCTTTAACATTGGACAAACACAATGAGCTCTGTATGTTGGCACTGTTTTACAAGAAATGTAACTGAATGAATTTGTCGTATTTTGACTAAAAGTCTATACATAAAAACAAATTATCTACTTTTCATGCCAAAAAAAATTAAAGAATAATTGATAAATTTTCTTAATATTTTTTAAATGTAAGACAGGAAAAATTTTCAGAAAGGCATTTTTGGTGGAGAGGGAATATCTTATATTTAGGCTGTTAAAACTGACACTTAGATACGTCTTAAATATTGTTTTACAATTTAAACAAAATTTATAGTTTTTGTAAAGGAATATCACTTATAAATAGTTATACTATAAATTGACTGTTACTCTTATTAAAAGCAAATGGTAAATTTAATATAGTTATTATTTTTTATGTTATACATTGTATTGATGTATGCTATTTTTTCAAAAACTGACTATTTTTTTCATCATGCTACATGTTCTTTTTAATTTTTATTGTTAGATAATTTTCTTTATTCTTTCTTTTTCCCACACCTTCTTTTCTTTTCCCCTAATGCGTAATCTAAAATAGAAGTAACGTGACCCACCAATAAAAATTTTTAAGGGGGAAAAAAATTGAAAAATGTCCCACTTGAAAAAAACGTTGCTGACCACTGGTCTTGCTCCTTGCATATAAATATAGGCTGACTGAACCATCCCAGTCAAGAAAATTGTGCTAAATATGTGTTTATTATCATTTAAAATAGCACAGTTAGTATCAAAATAGGTTGATAAAACCATATATCTTGGAAAATATTCACATAAATAGAGTACACATAAAAATATTTTTTCATTCTCTCTGCAACAATAATATGTATGATTCCAGTAACAACTATAGTTGAAAGTTAAATCTCAAAAATATAAAATAAATGCATTTAAATTTTTTCAATATTTAGCCAGTTTCCTTACTAGTTAGCTTGCAGAATAAATAATAAAAGTAATCTTGAGATGTTGAAAAGTATTAGTTATTGCAATAGAATAAAAAAAAATTATAAAAGAACAATGTAAACACATTTCATTTACAAAAATGTTCAGTATAAAATGTACAAATACAAAACACACTATAAATATTTACAGACATCAGCAAAAATGTATGAAAATATACATAATGAAATCAAAATTTTTAAGGATTTGCAGAAAAAAAGGATGACATATTGAGCGACAAATGAAATACTACTTATAAGTATACAATACTACACAATATATAATATACATATTTGCTTGACCCCAATAAATTATGGCAATAGTATAAAAATGGCAAAAAGTCTTAATGATAAAGGCCTTTCTTTATTTCTTACTCAGAATAGCCTGGGCTTTGTATTGCTCCTCTAAATAAGTTTGAGATAACATGAGAAGGCGATATCTTTGATGTAAGTTGCGAGCTCGAACATGAGAATTGATTATTTCTACAGCATGGGAAGATGGGAACCAGCCTCGGACTCCATCTCTAATCCTCTCCCCTTCAAACCAACCTAATAGCAAAAATTAATGTTTTTAGTTATTTTGTTCATAAAATAAGATTTAGCAAAATTTTTGTTTCAATAAATTGCATTTAAAAATATTATCAAATGCTGTTTTTTTAGATAAAATCCATAATGTATATCATTCATATAAGAGATCTATCTTATCATTACAACATATTTGGTGTACATTCATATACCTATGAAGAGTTATTTTGCTTGATATTCAAAAGCTTTATCATATTTCCAAAGTGATAAACACAATTCTCTGACCTAACATTTCCATTAAATCTTAATTTTATTCATGGAAAAGAATATACTTATATAATTTTAAAATACTCAACACCTAAACATGCATTTACTTCATTTTCTTTCTTTGAAGAAAACAAAACTTGAAAAAATACCAGTTATATCAATATGAATTTTAACATTTTTATTAAAATGTGCATGCTAACAAAAACAGCTAACTATATGCCTAATCATAACTATCAGATGTATAATAATGTATTACAACAGAAATTGCCTAATTATTTTAAGAATTAAAAATTTGGGAGTGTGACATTCAGTAGACCTAAAAAAAAAAAAAAGGTTACCATGCATATCTGTAATCCCATTTCAAATACTTAACATAAAATGACAATTCTACTCCCTCTCTCCATTCTCTAAAAAATATATCTTTAACTTAAAACACATTTTTGTAAAGAGCTTTAATTTATAAGTTTTACTTACATGCCATTCTATCATTAAAAATCTTTAATTTAGCATTTCTGAAAAGTTATAAGCTATATTATTACTATACCTTTTTACAGGATGTATGCAAATAATCCATTTCTAAAAAAATTATTCGGACATTCATTTTGAAGATCATAATTATTTTTAGTTAACCTTTTTTTAACTACAATTATCACAAAGGAAATCTATTTTTTTTTTTTTTTTTTCCTCAGGACTTATTTCCATCATTCAAACAGAAGGATATACCAATCTGTTATTATTATAATGTTTTAGCTGCACAAGTACTTAAACTGTTAATGTGATTTTAAGGTGTTGTTGAGTGAAGGATTAAAATTACTAAAATAAATAAATGACTAAAATCTAATCATTATAATATATGGATTTTATAAAGCAACAGCAAAATTAGACATAAATTTCATTTGTGAAACTTATTATTATCTTACCATCAGCCATTTTCCTGAAGACATTAACCACATCAGCTTCTTCTAATGATAATTCATCAGGCTGTTGAGCATTGTAAGCATGTGTGCACTGAACTTGTGGACAATCTAAAATAAAATATGTTAATATGTCAATTTATTATAATAAAAGAAGCATATTTCTCCCATTAAACAGAATTCTGCTGTATAAACTGAATGAAAAAACATATTTCACATTCATTTAAAAGGAAAATTTGGTTGAATATATTAATGAAAATCTGCTAATATATTAATTACAAACCTAATAAATCAATAATCATAAAACAAACAAAATATTAAATGACTTCAAAGACTACACATAAGCACTTAAGTTTTTAATTAATTTATAATCATATAATGAATTAAATAGCTCCCAAATCAAAACTGGATTGTAACAGAAAAATCTGTACACAGAAGAGAGACTTAGCTACATTAAAAATGTCAATTCCATAAATAAAATGGACTTGACAAAAAGAGACCAAGAAGCTGACTGAACATAGACTGGGGGGGGGGGAACTGAATGAAATTTTAGCAAGCTTGGAAGGTGGGATCAAAGTTACTAGGGCTGAAAGCCTAGCTTTACTACCATCTTGACATGAAAATAATAACTGTGATTATAATGATATTAATGTTAATAGACAATCTTAAATACCTTATGAAAGTTTTACTAATGCAGTCGTATTATTTCATTTTCCCATAAAATTAGATTTAAATAATAGAAAGTTAATTTATTAATTAACATTAAACAGATGATAAGCATGACTAACTAATTAGAAATGAGTTTAAAATGTAGAATGTAGTTAGCACCTAAGTGCAAACTCAAGGGCAAAAGTGCATTTTCATTAAAACAAAACAGTGGAAAAAAGTTTTGCCTGTCAGTAGCACTATTAATCCTGCATAGTGTATCTTTATAGCTGTTCTCTGTAAAAGCTCTTAAAATACACTTTAAATCATGTGTACAGCTTGTGATTCCCCCTTATTTATATGAAAATAAAGACTTTTGTAGCAGTTGAAAAAATTATGATAAAAAACAGTAATAAATTTTTAAAGAATTAAGATTATTTTTTTCTGTTTTGATCATCATTACTGTATTATGAACAGCCTGTTTATCAAATAAAAAAACCATGTATCATGCCACTTGGATTTTAAAACTTGATCAAAAGGTTGAATCCATAACTACAAAAACATGAAATTATAACAGTGTGTTTAAAAAAAGAATAAAAACAATTATGTTAAGCATTCTGGTGTGGCTCGACCTGACACTAGACTGTAAATTGTAATAACATATTCCATTAAACTAATAACTTTTAAAATTTTGTATAATACCAGCAATGGGAAAACTAAATATATCAAGAATAAAAAAAGCATGAAAGAATAACATCAATGCAAATACAGCATCTCATATTTCTATTGGTAAAAATATGATTATAAAAATTAAATACCCCATTCTTCATAAATCTTCTCATCAGGATTTTCAGATTTTGCAGGAGTCACTGCATCCATCCAACGAGTGCGATCACTCCTGCAGAAGATAAAACCAAGCAATTCAAATGTAAGAAATTTTTTTTTTAAAGTTCTGTATAAAGTGAATCAAAATGGTGTTTCAGGTTTTAAGGTATCTTAGCACTTTCATGGAATGTAATAAAAATGGTTAATGACAATAGAGTCGCCCAACCTGTATAGTGGTTGGTTGGCGTTGCTTACTGCCGTGCCAAAGGGCCCAGGTTCGAATCCCGGAGAAGGCATGGAGGTTTGTAAACATATAGTGTCGGTGCGGCATGGCGGCAAGCTGAAAGTCCTCTTGTGTGGATTGGTGGAAGGGGAGAGGGGTGGGAAACTCCTGGATCCCCCTGCAGTGCTCTCTTTCAAAATTGGGGGTGGAAAATAAAAGTCCAACCTCTGTTTGGAGTAGGCTCTGGCAACCATTGTTCCACGTAATATGGACAAGACAACAACAATGACAATAGAAATAGAAATATTCCTTACAAACATATAAATTCCCTAGATTCCCAGCTTTTGTAACATGGCAAAATTCTATCTCGTAATCCAGTTTAAACCATGCTGAGAAATTAATAAATTAGCTATACAGCTGCTGACAACTAATTATATCTGGCAGCCTCGATTATTGCAATAATGCAATATGACTTTTTCCTCTGCAGCTGCATTGAACATTCAATCAGCACAGTTAGGTGGGAAACAGTTTTCGACAATCATATAGTTCGAAATCTATGGCTTTTAGGTATTTTTTTAATTTTTAGATATCAAACTCTAACATTAGTTGTTGTGTTACTTACTTCTTTTTCCTGCCATTTTTATCACATACTCAAATTTAAAAAATAAATAATTATTTAACTGAAAACAGTACATGATTACCTATTTTTCTCTAAACGGTTAAATGCAGAAAAGTATTGTGCAGATAAGTGCATCAGCTGAAGGATTAACAATCAGAAATATATATTAATCTGATTCACATGGCAATGTTGGAACAATTAAGTGTCAAACTAGATTATTACTGCCCAAATGATATAGTGGTTAGTGTTGCTGACTGCCATGCGAAAGAACCCGGGTTTGAATCCCAGAGAAGGCATGGATGTTTGTAAACGTATAGTGTCAGGGCGGCACTCTAAATACGCAGTAAGCCGAAATTCCTTTTGTCAGGTTTGGTGGAAGGGGATAGGGGTGGAAGACCCTCGGACAACCCCCCTCCCATGCTCACCTTCAAAATTGGGGGCAGAACTGAGCTAAATCGAACTGTCACCTGAATGGTGCTCAAGGCTGTTGCCAGCAGCAGGCATATTCTAGCGCTCCTTGCCATGAGGAATTTTGTGGGCTTGGGCTGACTACGTCAAACAAGTGAGCATAAGCAACAAACATAAACAACTAGGTTATAGATTACATGAATTTTAACACACATTGAAAATTTGTTAACACTGTAGAAAAGTGAACAAGTCTTTCATCTTACCATACCTATATTACGCTATAATCTTTCTCTTTGAAATGAAGCAGTACACCAAGACCTTGGAAATTATGAATTATCCTGCATAATGGATAACATTCATATCCTAAAACAGTGGTTCTCAACTTGTTGCTCAAGGCATCACTTTCACCACTGCTAGACCATCACTCCCCATTTTCCAAACCTCAAAAAATATATACACATTTATTTAAATTTATATTAATAGTCCAAAAGGGCAATCTGCCCAGGACTATTAATTTCGTTATGGCATTTTGTGTCGATTCATGATAAGTGTTATTTCACTTTTCAAATTGTTGCCCCCAAATATTATCGCACTGTATTATATATTTAAAGAAATTAAATAATGAAGAATCTGCATGAATGTATGTATGTTTCTTGGATTGTGATACAACAACAGTACCTAGAGCCGTCAAAATTTGAATAACATAATTTTCCATAGAATATGGGCATGTGAAGCCCTAATTTGAATTTGAAATTTGTTTTATTATCGATTTCACATTTTGTAACACTTCAACGAAATTTTGATTGACAAACTTAACAATTTCAAAGTAAGCAATGGCAAAACTGTAAGGGGGGGGCATTTTCATCTCCAGCGCACAAGACTCTGTATCGGAAATTTTAAAGATATGCTCATTTAAAAATTATTTTGTAATATTGCTGTTGAACTAAGTTTTATGGTTTAAAAGTGCAAAGAACAAGATATTTAATATATAAAGGTAACACACAAAATGTTAAAAAAATGTCCCTTTTGATATAATTTAAAATCTGAATCTTTAAAATCTTTTTTAGTATTTTTTTAATGTGTTTTATATATTAAACAAAAAAAAAAAAGTACAGAAAATGTTGATAAATTCCAAAACCCGACTTAAAGCAGTATTTTATATTTGTAAACTGAAGTTAAATGTTTAATAGCTAAATAAAAAACCTGACTGCATTCCCCCTGAAACTTGAAATTCCCCCCAAGAAAGGAGTCCCCCGCCCCCGGGTTGAGAACCTCTGTCCTAGAGGAATGTTCTTTAAAATTTAGTGTAAACAGTTTTAAAAATTCTTTTACTATTATTTCTTAAACTTTACAGTGCTCAAATATGGTAAAATATTATAATAAACTGAGAATTTTCTTCAAATTTTCAACAAGAAATTTCTCCCCTCCACATTTATCTCAAAAACTGCATTTTAATACTTTCCTGCATATTTTCTATTTTTTAAAACTTAAGCCAATTGGACATTACTGCCAACTTAACTGATGAATTCTTATAGTTTAACCTGAGTTTATATTCTGGCAAATAGATTGGTTGTATGGAAGTTTTCTTGGTTTCTCTCCTGTTTTATGTGAATATAGATCAGATTTCCTTAGAAAATTTTCTACAAAGACATTCCTTCACTTAGGCAGGTAACTCTTATGTTCTTTTTTTCTTTTTTTTTAAACATTCAAGCCAAAAGGTTATTAATAGCAAAATGAAAATTAATTATAAAAATCAAGAGGAATGCAAAAATTTGTTACAAAATTCAGTGCTTTAATACAACAAGCAAGATGAAAAAATGTAATTTCTGACAGTCGCTTAATATAAAAAAATGTATAAAAGCACATAAATTATTATACTATTGGCGAATCATAGAAAAAAATAATTGATGCAATAAAAGGCAATTTTGAAATGAAAACTACTACACCTCTATATTTTGCATAATTTTTCACAGATAATGGGATTCTTATCAAAATAAAGTGCTAAATGCATTGGATTTAAAAACAGAAATAACATACTATTTTCTTCACAGCACACACTTTGATAATGCATTGATTGCAATTACAGCAGATTCTTATTAATTTGAACTCACAGAGACTAGCAAAATTATCATAAGTTTAAATTATCAAAAGTCTTTCAGCTTTAAAATAAGGAAGGGAGACGAGTCAAAACATGAAAACAATTAAGAAACTAAAGAACAGGAAAAAATAAATAAATAAACAGAGCTAGCAATAAGGCCAGTTTAACTAGCATGGCTGAAACTAGATGCCAACATTTTGGAGGCGATAAGCAGCAGAATTTAAGAATAATGAGGATTGTACTGATGGGCAAAAATACCAGCACCAGCCCTGGAAACAAAAATACAATCTTTATTTACACTATATTTCCAAATAGATGCATAAATTTTCACATCCTAATAAAAGAACTGATCAATTATGTCTATTCGTTCCAATTAATTTTAGGTATTTCAGTAGGTTTTTCGACTGACTACAAAATTTGATTTTTCTATTAGCACTAAACAAGCTTCTGACACATTTTGTAGATAACTTAAATTTACAAACTGTTGTCAATAGATAAATAATCTGCAAAAATTAAATTATGACATTTGATTTTTTAGATAAGTTAAAAAATTAAAGTTAGAAGTTAGAAATTAAGTAGCTTATCTACTACTCTGTAATTCACAGATAAGTGAATGAATAGACCATATTGAAAGTAGATGATGGCTGTCATAGGTTTCTCCACAAACCATGAAGCATACAAATTGTTGATAGCTGATAGTAAAGTTATGTCATAACTTTCCTTATAATCCAGCAAAAATAAAACTTGTTCCAAGAATCTCTTAACAACAGAATGTAAAGGAACTCTTGTAAACATATGCATAATAATTAGTAACAAAACTTTTATAAACATATGAAAACAGCTGCAAATTTTCTAAGAATTCTTATATAGCTAGCTTACAATTTACAACTGCTGCTAAAAGTTTATTTCAGATCGTCAAGTGTTAAGTATTGGAATCAATTCTTTGAAATGATTTAATAAAAGTGTGTTTCTAGGAAAAGTTGTTGCTATCTTCGAGTTGCCAGAAATGGCTAATGAATTAAATGATGAATTATCTGCATCCCTCTGAAATAGATTTCAGAGGAATGCAGATAATGGAGTACACAAGATTAGACAGCATTTTATTAAAGGACATAGTATGCATATATGGTTAATAACAAAAACTGAACAGAAACTAAAAATATATGCATGCATCCTTCTTTAAAAAAAGGAACTTTGGGATTTTGTTCGAATTAAATCTTTAATTCAAACAAAATCCCAATTACTTCTCAATTAAGACATTTTGGGCCTTCAAATTTTATTTGACATAATTTGAAGCCATCTGTTTTACAGACTACACAAACACCATACACTTTATGATGCCTTGCAGGAGTTAATCTATAATTCATTCTAAAAACAGTTGAAAGTTATCTTTCTAAGAAATATGTTTAAAAAAACTAAATGAGAAAAATGTATATCACATCAATAAAAAAATGCATAATAAATTTTAGAAATTTCCTAAAAGCTACTATAAATTTAATTTCTTATCAGGTAATATAATATATTACTATTAACATAGGAAGTAAATAACATTTTTTAATCATCAGATGAACAAAATATGAAAAGTATATAATACCATAATGAATGCTGTTAAAAATTCAGTTATAGAAACTGCTACACATGGTGTTTAAAACTATGTGTAGACATAGAGACTCTTTTACCAGCCTGGGCCACTTACCTTATAAAGTCCCATTAAAAGAAAATTTTATTACTTATTCCCATACTTCAATTAAGAAATTTTTTATTTTGCTCCATCAAAAGCAAAATTAGATTACTAAAGATCTTTTGAATAAGTACATGACATTTTGAATACCTTCATACAGGCAAAAAAGACATATTACTGATACATTTACAAAATACAGGTGTAATTTAGATAAATAAATGGCAATTTGGATATAATCTTATAGCAATAAATAACAACACAAATTCTTAATTTTACAACTTAATAAAAATACTTAGTTCATTAAACCTGCCACATTATATTTCATCCTATAAAAAACACATGCTGAAATTGAGATGATACTATAAATACATAACATATAGAACAAAAAAATATGCGAGCTTTTTTAAAGCTAAATTTAAAGAAAACTAAAGCTTATGATATTAAACTTTTACAGAGGTGTGACTTTCATAGATGAAAAAGAAGAAACTTTAATATATAAAAAGATGAAAACTTACTCAAGCAAACAACTGAGAAGCATTTCGACAGTCTTTCCATCTCTATTGTTCAGCATTGTCATTTGAAAGAGATTTCTATAACTAGATGGTAGACGTACAGGTAAAGGTGGTGTATTTTCGTCAACTGCTTTCACTTGCAACATATTTCGAGGACAGTAATCAACTACAAAGTAGCTGTCATCCCTGCAATCAAACTTACTATTTATTATTATTATATATGCAAAATTAATTAAGTTAAATTATAATTAAACAGGCAAAGAATGAATTTAAAAATTGAAACTTAATTATTATTAAAAATATTAATCAAAAACATAGACGTACATTAGTAAGTCAAGAAATTAGTGTTTGACTGAGTTGGAAAAGTATTATTAAGTAAATATAAAAATACATTAAATGTAATTTATAAATACAATTTTGATGAAGCTGATTTATCAATGTCAAACATTTTCAAAAGGTGGCAGAGTCTAACACCATCACTACTGTTTACCTCGCATTATCAGACATGTCCGTGTTCATCTTAAATTAGCTGAGGTATCGGAATTAATTATTTTAAGTTATTTGTAATTATTTAAAAGGAAAGATGCCACTTCTACATGCCAAATTTGTCAAAAAGTAAAACAAATGCAATTATTAAGAAAGAAATTCAATGAATAAAAAATTCCAGTAAGTATGCCCAAAAAAGAGGCTAAATAACAATTTTTAGATGGACTTGGAAATAGGAACTTGGAAGTAACTTGATTATGCAAAGATATAATTTATGTTCTTTATTTAATTATTCCTTCAGAAAAGTGAAAATATCAACTACATTTAGGTCAGTAAGCTGTGTTCCTATTTCTTTTTGCATTAAAAACACTGAATGCATCACAGATTTTAGAACCAGCTTTAAATTTACTCTTCCCACCCAAACCTTTATGGAATGGAAAGAAGTTATTCTGAATAAAGTGAAACTAGCACTAAAAAGAATTCACAGTTTTAAAGGTTTTATTTTTTGGCCAGAGCTAAAAGAGACAATTTTTTAACTTAAGGCAAAATTCACTATTACAAAAATAGACAAAGAGAGTAATAATTTCAGTAGCATCTCTGAAAAATTCTAAAACTCTTGCTGAAAAAGGACTTAAACAACCAATTCAATTATCTATCACATTTCCAAAAGCAATGAAAAAGCAACTGTTAACGAGATTCATGCTTTTCATGAAAAACTTAAATTATTGCTCAATGAGTACAATAAATTTTCTAACTCATATGCACTGCCTAAGTTCATAAGAACCCACTCAAGTTCATATATTTTGCGAATGGCACCAGGAACCACAAGAAAAGTTTTGACTACATTATTTATCTTAACCTAAATAAAATTTGAAACTTATTTTTAAAAACGCAAATGAAGAATATCAGTTCAGTTGGATCATTAATAGCAACCTTCCCATTCTTAAAAGTAGTTAAAGAGATCAATATACTTCATATAAATTGCTATGATTTCGAATATTTACACATGACTGCCATTTAAAGAAATCTACAGCAGTCTACTACTGAATTGTTTCCAGAGATGCTTATAGCAGAAAAAGTACCTTTTTTTTTTTTTTTTTTTTTTTTTTTTTTGATTCCACTAAGTTTTACGATATTATTTATTTTCAAATAAATGGAATCCCTATGCAAACAAATCGTTCTACACAGATTTGTAACCTTTGCTTATTTGCAAAAGAGTACAAATTTCTTCTTTCACTTTCCTTAGATGACCTGCAAAAATGTTCTTTTATCTATAGGTATATTGATGATTATTGTTGCTTTCAACAGTTTTAATATCATTGAATCTTGAATCTTGCAATATCTACCTGTCATGTTTTAAACTTAACAAGACAACTCAGATCAATTGACTATTGCATCTTTGCATTTTCAATCACTATGAAGTAAGACTTTTTGACAAGAAAAGAGATTTCAGCTTTCTTTCAACTAAGCTTATTAATTGGACTACTACAAGTAATTATTTTACTTTCACTACTAATCAAGTTCCAAAGACATTTATTAAAAAACAGTTATAAAAGCTGAAGTAGTCTATGAACATTGAATGTTTTGTTACATAATGAATCCCATTCTTAAACATAACAGAAGGAATGAGGCGAATGAATAAGAAAGATTCATAATATGTAAGAAGTGTAATTTTTTAATTTTCAGTAAATTTCTCAAATTTTGTCATTTTTTCACATTCTGGCACTTACTTTTACTAAATATTGGACATTTCTGAAATGTCACTTTTGTAGCCAAAATATGTGGAGAACTATTACTCTGCTCCAGATTTCATTTTCTTTGTCAGAATTTACTTACTTATTCCATTTAAAAATTAACAGTTTTTCTTTTAAAGTGTTTGAAATTTCTTTCACCAGTATTACTTGGCGAAAATAAAAACTGCCAATAGTAACCTGCTTTATATTCCTTCTGACTTCCTTTTCCACCCACAATTTGCAACAGTCATTTTTCAAGATTACAGCTTGGGGTAAGTAATAATTTTCGTGGCTTATTTTTCTACATCTCTTTGTAAACTGATGTGAATAAGATTAAACTTTGATGACAATTTAATATGATTCATTCCAGATTGTACAAATTGCCGTTTTTTGCCATTTCGATAGACTTCATGTTTAAAGTTTCTTTTTAAATTCCTTACAGCCATTTTTTTGCATACTGTAATTTTTAATTCATAGAATTTCCATTTGAATAATTATATTTGTTTTACTTTTGTTTTGGCAGAATTATGCATGCAAAGATGGTGCCTTTAATTTTCAAAGGTACAAATAATTTAAAATAATTAACTTTGAAACTTCACTTAACTTGAGATGAACAGAAACATGTCTGATAATGTCAGATAAAGTAGTAGTGGCAGTGTTACACTGACAAAACAGCTTCATCAAAATTGCATTTAAAAACTGTATTTAATATATTTCTATATTTATATTTACTTCATTATCCAACTCAGTCAAAGGCTAATTTCTTAACTTTAATAAAAATAAATTTACTAAATAAATTTCTTTTTGGTTAATATTTTTAATAATTTGATATGGTTTTGAATGTCCAATTAACAAACATTTTTTAAATTATATATATATTTATGTAAAATAGAAAATAGAAAAGACAAATTCACATATAGACCTTTAAATTCTTTATTTTAATTTACGTATATCCCCCTTCGCTTTGCATCATTTACCTGCAATCACCCCCATTGCAAAAACTCTTGCCATATTTCTATCCTAAGATTATTATAATAAGAATTGCTATTTTGCTATCCGGAATTTCTATACGGAACTCAAGCAAAGTACTTCTGAGCCATAAATGCTTCACGGCCTTCTGCACATCCTCTTTTGCTGCTTGCACTGTCCTGATAAATCACATCTCTTCACTAAGCTCTATTTTCTCCCTTGTTTAAAATGTAACTGCATAGTTTAAACTTGGGGGTGCAAATTGCCTCAATTGTGCTGTGATATATAATGAGATATGTTATATGCAATAAGAATCAACAAGTAATAAAGAGATGTTTGGGTTATCAAGTTATTTTGTTATTCTTCAAAAGAGTTCCAGTTATCTACTATGCCACAGAATCAAGCTATCTGCCATCACCATCCCTGCCACTCCAGCCATGATTGTTAGTTACATACCATATAAATTATCATATATATATATATTTCAGAATTTAAATAATATTGTAAATTAGTTCACAATAACAATTAATCTTTCATTTGTATGCAATTAAAATTTCAAAATTTAAATTAACTTTAAATTAGCTGTATACAAAATACAGAATATTTGTTAAATTCATATATATATATATATATGTGTGTGTGTGTGTGTGTGTGTGTGTGTGTGTGTGTGGTTTTTGTCTTGGGCAAGTCACTACTCATCTTAAAACAAAATAAATACAGCATTTACAAATTAAAAATAAACATTAATACATATTTAACATCTTCATCTCACTTCTTCGATTTTTTTTAAAAACTAAACTGACATGAGTTCTATCATTTACACTCATGCAGTAAACAATTAAATTGGATAGCTTGTTAGACTATGGAGTTAGATTTGTAAAAAAAACCCACATTCAGCCTTCTTGTAATGCATCAACCTCGATGACATTATAATCTTGACATCAAATAAAACTTTACTAAACATCTTACATCATCCATCATCTTTTCTGAGAAAGGATCCACCATCATCATTTAATTGAAACCTAAAAAGAATTAATGCAAGATAGAGAGAGTAAGGACAATTTTAAAAGGAAGCATCGTAACTGCCCTTCAGCACTGCAACTATAGATCGTTAACATTTTTGCTTATATTTCAAATGGAAATATGTCTTCTGTTTTTCACAGCATTATTAGAAAGCTTAATTTCAACTTAAATGTAAAAACTTGTTGCAATAAATATCACAATTAGGAGAAAAGTCACAATTCAGTTATTAAATTCATCAGTCCAGGTTTATAAGTCACAACCAGTATTATTCTGTGCATCTTCTTCTCCTCAGATATATTGTTTTATGCATTCAGTGCATGAAGTTGCTTTTGTCGGTCCTTCATGATCTTCTTTTGCAGCATCATAGGTGCCATTATTCTTTCTTTTGATAATCTTATATGGGCCTAAATATTTTAATTTTAACTTCAGGTTTGTTCCAAACTGAGTTCTTTTGATTGCTACTAAATCATTAATGTCAAAACATTTTGTAGAATGTCTTTGAAGGTTATATGTTTTCTTACTTTCTTTGTATACCTTAAATATTTGTTTCTTTCCATTTTTTTAAGTTCTTCTCGACAAGTTTCAAAATTATTTTGAAGTTAAGCGTCAATTAGTTCTTTAATATTCATTTTAGTTCCAAATAATAACTCAAAAGGAGTAGTGTTTGTGCTTCTTTGATAAGATGAATTAATTAACTGTTGCACTTTGTTAACATATTTTAACTATTTTGTTAATTGTCAAATGATAATTTTGAAAGAATAGAAATCATAACTTGATTTATGTGCTCAATCTGCCCACTAGCATGCAATAATTCAGTAGTAATTAAATAATGATTGACATTTTCATTGGTACGGCAATCTCTAAATTCATTTGATATATAAGCAGTACCTCTGTCTGAAATGGTTTGAAAAAGATTTCCAAATACAGTTTTCTGTAAATTCAATTTAGAAACTGTTTCAGTTGATGATGTAGTTTTAATAGGATACAGACAGGCAAATTTTGTAAAACTATCGATAACAGCCAAAATATAGTTTCTATTAGTACTTTATATATAGTATTATTCTATTAGTACTATATAGTTTCTATTAGTACTTTCAAGTGGACCTAAATAATCAATATAAATATCTAACAGTAAACCTTCTTTATGTAATGGATGTAGAAAACCCTCGTTTCCAGTTTGCAAAAATATATTTCATGCAATTTGCAACAAGTCCTCCAAATTTTTTCTTGCTTTAGGTATAAAATACGATTGCTTGAGACAGTCCTCTGTTATTTTAATACTTACATGCCCCTTTTCATGAGTATTTTAATTATTTCCATCTGTGGGCATGATGGTATAACTGGAACCTCTCTGCTATCAATAAATTTATATAAAAGCCATACAACAGTATCAGTTGATACGCAAAAGGTAACAGGATTTCTACTCAATGCATCCACGAGTCATCTTCTACCCAGATCTATGTTTTATAATATAAATGAATTCTTCTAATAATAGAGCCCACCTAGCAACACGTTTAGTTAAATCATGTTTATCTATAGTTTTCTGAAAAGTAGCACAATCTGTGATAATTTTAAAAGGGCTACCCAATAAATAAATTCAGAACTTTTTAAATTCTTCTATAATGGCCAAAACTTTCAAATTCACAACTCAAGTAGTTTTTCTCAACATCAGTAGTTTTCCTGCTCATAAAATATATCAGATGAAATTTATTATCCCCAGGAGATATTTGTAATGGTATTGCACCGTATCCATCTATAATAGCATCATACTTAGAACTGTATATATTTAATACCGGTTTGGGGGATAATATAATTTTCAGTTTATTAAAAGCATATCGTTGTTCTTCACCAAATTTAAATTTACTACCATTCTTCAAAGTATTGCTTAGAGGTTTAGCAATAAGTGAATAACCAAACATAAATTTTCTTAAGTAACCTGTTAACCCTAAAAAAACTTTGGATTTGTTTTAAAGCAGATGGTTCTGGAAATTTTAAAACTGATCTGGTTTTTAATTCAGATGGTTCTACAGATTCAGATGGTTGCATCTATGTTCAGTTACATGTCCTAAAAATTCTACTCTTTTAAAGTTGACTTACTCGCATCAGAAATGCACACTATTTAATCCATAGCTGAATATCACAATCCACTAGCACAACAAGCGATGAAGTACAAAAATGTCAGCCTTAAACAATGACTTGTTTAATTCTGCTTCTGACAACATTATTGTGGGTTTTTGTCTTAGGCAAGTCACTGCTCATCTTAAAATGAAACAAATTTAATGATAAATACAATATTTACAAGTTAAAAAATAAACATTGGTATATACATATTTAACATCTTAAAATAACATCGTTCTTCTCACTTCTTAATTTTTTTTCAAACCTAACCTGGTGAGAATTCCATCATATACACTCATGCAGTAAATAATTAAATTGGACGGAGCATAAGAAAAAGTTTTAGACCATGGAGTAAGCTATGTAAAACCCCACCAAATTTTGTTTGTAATTTTATTTACTTTTTGTGATATGTATATTTATTTACTTATTAGAAACTTATATATATATTAGAAACATGAGAAATTGCACGTAATTGAGAATAAAATAAACACATATTTTATATAAAGGAGAAAATTTGTAAAATAAACAATTGATAATAGGAGCATATCTGTTATGCAAATGAACTAATTTTGATTTACACTTACAGAAATGTGGCATTTGGAAACTACCACCTGACCACAGCAAATCTTCACATGCTGATAACTATAAGATTTAGGAATAATATAAGAATATCAGGTTATATTTATAGTTTTAGGATATTATAACAATAGGCTTAGGGATGAAGCAGATCTGGCATCGAGCAGATGTGCACTAAGCATGCTATGTAATGGAAGCAGAAGTGCTATGCGCAAGCTAAGGATAGTGTGGCTGTACTCATTTCACTACAGAATCATTTAATATCTACACTCAAGTAACTAACTCAATGGTGTATTAACTTTTGTGAATGGCTAATGCAACAAAAAGAAACAAGCAATGCTTTCATTCATATAGCTTATGAATAAGTAAAGCATGTTTCACATCAGCCATCTATGACAGTTCAATCTTCATACAATTTGCATGCAAAGCCATTACTTTGATTACTCTGTAAATATGTGGATAAACAAATTGGGCAGTTGCATTTATCTTCAGCTTCAGACTAGATGTCTTTATTCATCTTCAACTGAAAAAAAAAGGGGGGCCTTTGGATATCCATAATTAGTTATTCTCTATGAGGTACTAACTGATTTCATGCATGACTTACACTTATTGGCACTATGTAGCCTACAATTATAGCCTGATGGAGCACTGCATGTTTCAGTTCTTTTGTGCATGATTAGTAAGATTAGGAACTTACAGGTCATTGGATTGGATGTCGGGATTTGGTTGTATTCCCACAATCATAACTGACACTTCCTTAGTGTTCAACTTCACACTGCCATCACTTTTGGCTCATTAAATGCAATTCACATTACTGAATTTAGTCCAGTCAGCCATTCCATGGTGCACACAAGCATACCTCAATGGGTACAGTAGCTATTTTTAGAATTTCCTTATGTAAATATTATGTCCCATAAATGATGAGACATTAGATATTTTTCTTCATCCTTTTTTATCAACAATTATAATTTGTAAAAGTCTAATTTTTGGGTTATTTTTTATGTATTCCAAGCAAGGAGTCTGCCAAGCAAGTGCTCACCTTGCAAAGTTTATTCAGTTTCAATGAGACATCCTGTATACATGAGAAAACAAATAAGATCATTTATCACCTTTTCAACACATGTGAAAATGCTCTTGAAAAAGTGATAAATAAACTATTTTAATATGCCCCAAACAACAATTATTGAGAGCATTTAATTTTGTGTCTTGTTTCCATTCAGAATGAAAACAATCTAAATGATCAAACTGTGTAGATAAATTAATAATACACTGACACGAAATGACAAAACATGAGATTTATTTTAAAATCCATAGAAAAATTAGTCAAATAATATTTGAGTAATTATTATTTCAGAGTCTGGAAAACAATATAAAACGTAAGAAGACACAGTGATATAAGAATAGAGAATACTTATTTATAAATTCCTAAAAACTAAACAGGTTTCTCTACAAAATGGAGCATTGGAAAATAATTTTGTATTGTCCTCAGAAGAAATCACTTCTTCATTTATCAACTGTTACATTTCTAAAATATTTATAAATAATTTAGCTGAGACTTAAATTTAATAAAACAGTCCTCTTATTTAGTGTTTAAACTGTATCGGATGAAAACCTGCCTGCAGTAAAACAGCATGAAGACTTGAGTACTGAATTCATGGTAGCCACTGTGAATGAAATTTAATTTCCTACAGATTAAACTTGGCTTTAATTGCTTCATTTAATTCATTAAATTTAACCTGAAAAACTATTGAAGTTATAATCATTTGTGAAAAAAGATGTGAAACAACTTGTCTAAGCAATATTATAATTTTAATATTCACATGGTAATATGTACTTCAAACTTTAATTTTGAAGCATAAGTATTATCTTACAAAAGATAAAAACCTTAATTATGTATTGAAACAACACTTATGAGACACTTACAATGAAAAAAACTTTACACATAAATACTGTGGAAGAAAAAAAAAATGCTTACCCCTTTTTACGCGTGACAACTAATAAATCTGTGAACAGAAAGAGATATAACTGAATTTTACACCAACGGCTACTACGACCAAATGTCCTACGATTAGTGTTGTCCAATAGAAGTTGCACCAATTCTCCTTTCTTAACCAACCAACGGGATGCTGACAACAAGCCAAACCCCTAAATGCATAAAAATGTGTTTATATGAAATTTATAATTCACTAATGCACATACATATATATTAAATATGTCTTGTATATGAAATGCTTGAAATAAAAATATGGTTTCTGGTAAAAACATTAATCTGAAATAAGTTTTATATTAAAATTCATAATAATAATACTATTTAAAAGTAGTTGAGATTTACGTAATCCTCTTCTGATACATTTTACTAATTTGCATGACAAAACTAATTTGTAATTAAAAAATGCTGTACTGTTTCTTTACTTTTCAGGCCATATGTTTAAAAGAGAACATTTTAAAACTGACTCATGTTGGAGTTCAAATGCTTACTGAAATTAAGATTCATAAATACCTATTCTTAATAATTTTATAAGATTATCTATCTGCTAAACTATCGTAAGTGCATGTTCAGAATTATTAAAACTTAATCTGGGTAGACATTTCAAACTATTTATCAGAGATAAAAATATTTTTCATTCAGTCATATGAGTTACCTGCTTCTAATTTTGAATCATTCATAAGAAAGCTTAATAAATAATGCCTGTCAGACTTTCTACAGCTTGTATTTTAAGAGTAGTTCAAATTACAAATAAACTACTTGGAGACATAGTTATACTACAGAAATATATAAAATAAGAATATAACATTAATTAAATAAAATATATAGGGAATTATCTTTTTAATTTTATAATTAAAAAGACTCTATAAAAGACTCAGAATTACACAACACTCAGTACAAAAAAATCAGAATTACTCAAAGGTACTGAATGTATCAAAAATTCTAATTGCTTAGCATTTTCTAGACTGGATTGGGATATCTGTATTGTGTCAAAGTATGCGAGGACTATCTAGCTGATGCTTTTATGAAGGATTTTCTTCTAAAGAAACGGGCTCATATTCATGAAGGAAATCATAAAAACTTCCATACAGCTGGGATTTAAACCAAGACTGTTCACTGGGATTTGTACCTCAGCCAAATACCATAATTCATCAACATTTTCCACGAAAATATACAATGAAAACTAAGGAATTAACAGAAAAGAGGAACATAAAGTCTGTATATAAAACAAACTATACAATTGCTTATACTGACAGTTAGAAGAAAATTATAATAAGGGCTGTTATATTAGCGATTAATATTATCTTAGTATTTAACTCTCTATGTTTTGTTTTATTAATACAGTAAAAAGTCTGAGCTCTGGACCTCCAATATCTGGAATGATCTAATATTCAAACCACCAGCTTGGGGGGGGGAGAATTCCCTTTTACAGAGTCTAGGAATGGAAAATACTCTTTCCAAAAGCTGCAGCTGTGCAGTAAATGCCATTTTTCTCCTAACCGAGATACATGCATGATGTCACTTTCAAACACCTGCTGGCTAGGGAATCACACTGTTACCAATTACAATACATTGATTACTACTGTATTGATATAGGCCACAATCAATCACATTTTCAACCACAGTGGATAGCATTTTTCTGTCTGACCTGAACAAAAAGTGAAGCTCTAAGATTGCTATGTCTACTTACCAACTTATTAAATTTAAACTGATGATCTAAAATCTGGAATCACTCATGACCCAGGGATTCTGGACCTCAGACTTTGTACTGCATAAATTTATTTTAGTATAAAAACAACATAAATAAATTGGTAATTTTGTTTATTTCAAAAATTTTAGTAACTTACTTTACAATCCTTAAAATCCAGTTGCTGACTAATAACTAACATTTCTTCCATTCGTTCCATTTTACGTGCACCCTCATTGCATTCTGCAACAAGCTAAGCATATGGAAATAAAGCAGATTTATAACCTTCAGTGAAACTTACATTTAAAAAAAATTACATAAAAACTAATATTTAATTTTGAAATAAAATTACTGAAAAACCTTAAAGAGAATAAATTAAACATTCATATGAATTAAAAGAATTTTTACTTTTTTGCACATAAAAATTTTTTGCCTGCTGTATATGATTTAAATTTTTACATAATTTTTTAAGTCACTTTTAAATAATAAAAGAATAATAGAGTTTTTCACAGATATAGATATAAAATATTTTATAAACTTTGTGATTGTTTTGTAAAATTAAGAACAGCATGTAATTTTATATGATGAAATGCAAAACTCAGATTACCTTATTTACCATTGCCAGTGCCATTTTGCAACTCTCATAAATAGGTGAGTCAACTGTGAGCCGATGAAAAATAGCATCAATAAGCAAAGGTAAGCGTGTTATTCTTTGCATTGGTAACATCAGAAAGGAATGCATGTCCAAACCTTGACATACTGGATTAGATTCTAATCTTTTCAGAACTGTTACAAAATCTGGTCTTTTCTCTCTGGAAAAAAAAAAAAAAAAAAAAAAAAAAAAACTAAATAATCATAACAAGAAGGTTACATTGAATAACATAGAACTGGAAACTGATTACATTGATCGAGTACAAATTTCAATTATTTAAAATAATTTTTCCTTTATAAACTATTTTCCACATATTTCAACTTATTCCATTTTATTTTCAATCTCAATTTTCACAGAATGAAAGTTCTTTTACATTTGCCTTGTCTTAAAGCAACTTGATAAAATGTCTTTAACAGCACACTTTCAATTAAATTTAACGAAATTAAGCTAACAGAAATGAGGGCTACATTAAAATAAAGCATTTACAGAACATTTTTAACTTGATGATATGAAAAAAGATTTTTATGTGGAATAAATTAGCTTAAATATGTACATCTGCCAATATTTACAGTATCCATATCTCTAATTATATAGAACAAATGTTTGTAAAGATGCAAATATTCATGATTTAGAGACTTTCATGATAAACATATGGGAAAATCACTGAATATTTTTTATCCAATCTTTTTTTTAAAGATTTTTCATTAATAAAGCAGCTTTAAATAATAATTTGAAAAAAGATTCAGACAATTTAAAATTTCCCCCCCCCTTCAGATTATGCTCTCAAAAAAAAAAAAAAAAATCAAAGGATTTAAAATTTTTTCCCCCTTCAAATTATGCTCTCATCTTTCCGTCTGATACATATATATTTCTTAAGAAGTTGCATAAATAGGAGGCATATTTTTAAAGTAAGTACTGTTTTGAAATTCACGGTCAGTAGTGCTATGGTTGGTACTCTGCACATGCATGCTAGTATTTACCCACATTTGTTGGCAATCCCAGGTTAACCTTTGTTTTTGAGTATTTAAAATGCTTCTACTGACCGAGAATTCTTCTAACCAGTGATTTGTTTTCTTAGTGCTAAAGAAGTGAAAGCGGCTGAAATTCATCATCAGATTAGTGCAGTGTACACATAATGTATATTATGAGCAATGTAATGGTATGAAAATGGGTTAGAGCATTTAAAGATGGCTGCACAAATGTTGATGATGAATGAAGTGGGCGACCTTCAATCAGTACTGAAGATTTGGTCCAAAAAGTTGCCGAATAAGTGGAATAGAACAGATGTCATACAATTTTTTCATTACCTGATGAATTACCCTCAGGTTTCACGCCCTGTTCTATATAAAATTGTGAGCAAATGCTTAAATTATCAAAAACTGTGAACACACTAGGTAGAAAGAATGTTGAGAGATGTGCACAAAACCAAACGTTTAGGTAGTGCTTTAACTTTTCTTCAACAGTATAGCGAGGAAGGTGATGATTTTTTAAGCCAAACTGTCACAGGCGATGAAACTTGGGTGGCTTATGTTACACCAGAATCAAAGCACCATGGAATGGCAGCATTCATTATCAACCAAGAGAGTGAAGTTCAGGCAAACAGTTTCAGTCCAGAAAATCACGTATACTGTGTTTTGGGACAGGAAGGAGTTGTTGCTCGTGAACTTTTTGCAACCTAATGACACAATAAATTTTATGACATACTGTGGGACATTAAACAAACTGCACCATGCAATTCAAAACAAAAGGCAAAAGGCATGCTGAGCTGGAGGATCATTTTGCTTCCTGATAATGTAAAGTCACAGTCTAGCACAGAGCAACTACCATCTGTTTTTGCACTTGAAGAAGCATGGTCATTGTGGTCTTTACCACAATGACGATGAAGTCAAAACAGATGTATTACAGGGGGTGTAATCAGGTGGCAGAAGAGGGGATTCAAAAATCGGTTGTATGATATAATAAATGCCTTAATATTGGCAGAAATTAAGTAGAAAAATTGACAGGTACAAACTTTCATATAAAAATAAAATTGGTAAGAAAATCCTACTTGTTTCTTTTTTATTTCCAAAAGGCAGTTACTTTAAAAACATGACTCATATATAACACATACATTTAAAAAGTTACATAATTTAAGCTTATAAATTAATAACCTCAGCTTTAATAAAAAGTAAAGTGTTTTATATGTTATGCTTATTTTCATAAACTTAAATCTTACTTGAGTTCTTTTAAAGTTCTTTCCTGGTACAACTGATTTGAGCAATACTTCACATAAACTGAGAAATATTTACTAGCATGCTCATATACAATATCACATACATTGCTCAGCACTATATTTTCAAGCCATCTCTTCTCCAGATCTGCAAGAAGACTAAAAAAGACAATTTTAAAATTAGATTTAATAGAGAATAAAATCTCAAAATTACACAATTCAAAATTAAAGTAACAAGATAAATGTGTAGGATAAATGAAATACCTGCAAATAATATTTCAACAGCATATTCAAACAACTTCAGCACTTTGAATTCGTATGGAAAAAATTCATCATTAAAAGTGCATAAGACATTTAAAAACAGTCTCGTACAGATAATTTTGATTTGTTTACATCTAACACTTCAAAAAAGTTGATAAAATTTTAAGAAACATTAGAAAATTAGTATTACCTAATAATAAGTCTAATTAAGCATGTTTTTGGCCCCTAAGAATAGAGATATTTGACACTCTGGTCCTGATTTCCTTGTTTCCACGAGAAAGACACAGGGTTATGGTAAGCTTATAGAATGATTTGGCCGCCCCATAAAATCTGCAGCCAGACTTTGCAAGAGGCTAGTAATAAGGGGTCTTACTGTCAGATATGTAATAATAATTTAAATTTATCAAATGCTATTGCAGGTAACTAAACTAACCAACCTACACGAGCTCATAATAATATAAACAAATCTAACCAAAGAAAAAGATCAAGGGAAAAAAATCATTATATTATGCAATTATTAATCATTATATTACTCAATTATATTATGCAGTGAGTGTCCATTAAACTGGTAAGAACCTAGTTTAAAAGAAACTTTTAATCCGAAAGGATATGATCAAGTCTCTCAAGGAACAAATTATTTTCCTCAGACTTCATTAAAAGAAAATAAAATCAAAATTAGGAGGACAAAAAATTGCCACTGTCCTTCATCGCATAAAATAAATGTCAAAGAAACAAAAAATTACAAAATAAAAGCTTTCAAACTTTCAAAGGAAAAGAACTGACATTAATAACCATTATTTAATGCCAGTAAATTTTAATCAATTGTTTAAGTCTGCACATATATCTAACATACATACAGAAGCTTTTTAAATGATTTTATCACTCAAAAATGTTTAAAAAAATGATTAATATAGCAATAATATGACTCATAATAGAAAATTTATTAATTTTTTCTATTCTGACAGATAAGCTTTATGCTCTTTAATGTGAAATCTAAAGCTCTCTTATTCTGAGCAATGCATGCTAAATAACACTATATATAGAATTATAAAAAAATCCTCCCCAAAATTAAAATCTGATGTAGAGTTTTTAATCTCTTACAAATTTTTTAATCAAATGACATGAAATTACTTAGCAGATTGTCTTAATTATACTAGCCTAATTTGCAAGATCTTTCATAATCAGTACATGTAAAAATGACTTTACTCTCCTTTATCATGAGGTTAAATGTGCATATGAGAAAAGCACAGTTCAATAAAACAGAAACTGGAAGCACCGTTATTCTGCAATTTATATAAATTAAATAAAGCAGAAACTGAAGCATCATTGTTTTGAAATTTACATAAATTAAATCCTTGTACAACATTTGGGAGATTTAAAAAAGAAAAAAGGGCCTTCTCAAGTCATAGGTAATAATGTTTCAAGGCTAACTATGGTTATCTAAAACTGCATGCAATACAATAATTTTCTGAAATCATATGATAGGTGGGTCTAATATAAAGCCCATAAGTCAGATTTGTGTAAACCGGGATTCAATTTTGCATATAAATATAACAAAGTTTTAACTCTTCAAGCTCAGTAGGTACTCCCTTAAAATTAATGTATAT
The DNA here is from genome assembly GCF_044657685.1 of Stegodyphus dumicola. Classification (NCBI taxonomy): domain Eukaryota; kingdom Metazoa; phylum Arthropoda; class Arachnida; order Araneae; family Eresidae; genus Stegodyphus; species Stegodyphus dumicola. Next base: position 184,990,072 of record NC_140768.1, read on the forward strand.
GTTGACTAAAAGCAATTTTCTATTTCTTTTATTCTGTACATTTGTCTCACCAGGCTAGTTTGTATAGTTTTTTCCTTGCACCATTAATGTGTTTCTCATTTACTTTTAACCAGCGGACGCGTCAGGAAATGAACCAGAAAAATTGAGACTTAAGTTATATTAGGTATTTGTCTGTTTAATACTCAAAAAGTTTTTTTGTGTTCAGTCTCAATTCTTCTTTTCGACGAAAGTCATTGTGCATTTTCTTTTGATAAGTCCGTAATGAGATTCGAATTAGGCTAATTTACCATTTACTGCTTCTTTGAAATTTTACTTCTGTTTTAAATAATTTTTGTTGTAATTTTAAAATGTTTTAGGATTGTTTAAACTTTCATCAACATTTTTTAGCTTATGAGTTTTACATTCACTTTTTATTTGTCAGTTTTTCGTGTTTAGTATTTCATACTTCTTATATTTTAACTTTTTGCATTACAATTTAATTTTGCATAGTGTTAAAAAATTTTACACAGAACCACAGCATCTCATTTACTTTTAAGCAATAGCCTGAAGAATTTCCTTTTTACTTTGTTTTCAAATTTTGCAGCTCAATGTGCAAAATTCTTGTCCACACAGGTCTTTTTTAGTTTGTTCTCCTTTCTTCCTTTATATATATATATATATAATTACAAAACAATAATATATTTACTATATATATGTATGGGAAATAATTAAAATAAATGTGTTACTTATTTACTTTAAGCATTATTACAATGCTGATGGCTTCGTAAAAATTAATATACTTGTCTGATGACTCCCTGATATATTTTTAAAATGTAAAATTTCTTCACAGCAAGGTAATATTTTTTTACTTTAGCCTTGTATATGATCTTTGAAATTTTTAACCTTTTTTATAGTTCAACTGAGATTTGCTAAACTTGCAACTGTCATATGCTTTTCTGATGGATGTGGATCTGAAATATCTGTTTCTTCAGTTGCAATTTGCTCATGCATCTTTAGAACCTCTTAAAATACACATTGTTAAACACAGCTTTAAAACTTATTGCAAAATTAGCATATGTAAGAAGCATGCTAAACCTCAAATTTCTTCTAACAAGTGTTTTCGTCTACTTTAGAAAATTCTGTAGATGTAAAGACTAATCATGTGTATAGGCAACAGGGGGGAAAAATCTCAATATTAAGATGAATTTTGTGTCTTGTTATTAATGTTGAAGGCATGTGTTGTTTGATCTGAATGTCATATTTTAATGAAGCAGCATGGTACTGCAATAGGTATAAAAATATAATTTATTCCACATACAGAAATGAAATTCTTACAGGAGCACTGTAGCACCCCCTCACTCTCAGCGGACCTGTCAGAAATGAATCTGATGGAAGACAGAAGTTATGACAGAAAAACATACACACGGTATGTGGACCTCTTGCTGATTGGCCGATATGGTACATTTCTCACTCGCATGAATGAAATACTACAGAGTATGAAGTCATGATTACAAATGATAATAAATATTTACAATATATACAGAAAATGGCGATATAACACAAAATTAGTGAAATACAGAAAATGAAATACAATGTAATAAGTTTATATACATGATCATAGGTGCAGTAGGAACATGTGCGTAATACAAAACATTATATATAGTACAAGTTTGCACTTAAGGAATGTAGTCTGTGACTAAATGCTTCAGAAAATCAAACCTTATGTTCACTTTTAGCGGTAGATGTTTGATTAAAGCATTGTAAGAAGGGAGCTGAAACAGTAAAAGGTAAAGATGGGAAATGAGTAATATCATCTGACAGGTGATAAGCAGGCTTTATGTGATCAATTGAAAGTATAGTATGTTTTCTATTTACATCAATAATAAAATTCTCATCATTTCTGTCAATGACTAAACGAGGTCCAGCAAAAGGTGGTATCAGTGGAGGATTAACTTTATCAGATCTTAAAAATTTATGAGAACAAGTTTTTAATGAGGGATTTATGAACATTTTATGACCAGCATGAAAGGTTGTTATAAACAAACTGAGAAGTTGCTTTGACAGCCTCCTTAACGGCTCAACATATGCCTAAGAAAACAAGAGGGAGAGTTTCTGTCCATTGCACTGTATTATGTGCATTAAGAGCAGTTTTAAGATGCCAATGGAAGTGTTCAATAATTCCATTTCACTAGAAGTGGTATGCAGAGGTTCGAATCCTGTTGCACTTATTCAAAATTTTTACCCTGACTCCTGTGACTGGGCATCAAAATCTGGCTATCCAGCAATGTATTATGGCACAAGATGCTGTTTCCACAGTCATGTCGATTGCTGGAACAGCTTTTGGCCATCTTGTGAATCAGTCTATGATATTAGATGGAGAGACAGGGCCTATAAAATCTACATCTATGTGGGCAAAATGAGCATCTAGTTCAGCAAATGTGCCAATACGAAATTTGGTATGTTCAGTGATTTTAGCTCGTTTCTTAGGTACATGTGAGCTGCACACAAAAGATTAAATTTTTTGGGGGGGAGGGCATGCCTCTGCATACAAAACCTTTAGCAATTAAATCGAAGAAGGCTGAAATACTGGGATGAAATAAAAAATGTAATAAAATGAAAAAGATTTTGAAAACTGTTAATCTCATACACTGGGAAACAAAAGGATGGGGATGTTTTGCGGACATACTGTAATACAGATCAATGTCCCCGAGAGAGAAATATGTGTTTTTAAAGAGGAGGTATTGGATGCTAAAAGTTTTTGAAGTTCTTCATTGTTTGATTGAGCAGCAGCGGGTTTTTGAAAATTGACACAGTATATGAAATGTTATTTATCTCAATTTGTGATAGTGCATCAGCGAAAATGCCACTAAAGCCTTTAGTATATTCAATATCAGTGGTAAACTGGGAGACAAAATCCAAATGATGTTATTGGCGAGAACTGCATTTGTCAGGATGTAGCTGGAATGCAAATTTAAGGAGTTTCTTATCAATGTAGAAGATAAAATTCCTTCCTTCAAGCATATACATTTTTTTTCCCTGAAGAGAACATAGCATAGAGTTCACAGTCATGAGAAAATAACTTTTTAGATTTACTTAGTTCAGCTGAGTAGAAAGCTGTAGGTGCCCATTGTTGTTTATAAAATTGTATAGCGTCTATAAAAATTAAAGAAACCCAAGAATTGGCACAAGTGAGTGAAGGTCTGCGGTTGAGGAAAAATCTAGGATGCATTTTACGTGATCAAGAATGGGTTCAATTCCTTCACCCAATAATTTAAATCCTAGAAAGTCTATGGTAAATTGGCCAATTTGGTCTTTCTCAACTTTTATACACAAACCATATTCATGAAGTTTAGAAAATAGTAGGCTTAAATGCTCTAAGTGTTCATGTTCATTATTAGATAACACAAGTAAATCATCAACAAATGCATAAACAAATAGGAAGTCCCTAGTGAGCTCATCAATAAATGTTGAAAAGTTGTGGAACCATTACAAAGACCAAACTGCATTCTCAAACGTTCAAACAGACCAATGGGAGTATGTATAGCTGTTTTATGTACATCATCTGGATATATGGGAATTCGGTGATACGAACTGATAAGATCAATATGATTAAACATGTGCTTACCATGCTGTTCTGAGGTAAAACCAACTATGCATGGGTTACTTTTCTTTGACAGTCTGTGCATTAAAAGAGTGATAGTTGCCTACAGGTCTCCTCCATTCAACAGACCCTTTCTTAGGTACCATGTACAAAGGTAAGAATAGGAGCTTATCGAAGATCTCATATGGTCAAGTTGAATCATGTGCCAAAATTCAGCTTTAACAATTTTAAGATGGTCAGGAGCTAACCGTTTGCGTTTAGCAGCAACTAGAGGACCTTTAGTATTTATAAAATGCACAGTATCATGTTTCATAAGTTGGTCGGCATCGGGTAATTTAGTAACATCAGGATATTGTAACAATAATTTACCAAATACAATATTTAAACAAGCTGATTTTACAGAAAAAATATTACAGGTATTTAATTTGGCAGATACTTTAAAATTTTTTGTTAAATCAATCACAAACTTATTGTGTAAATCAAGAGATAAGTTGAAGAGATATAAAAAATCTGAAACTATGAATGAGCATGTAACATTACATATATATATATATATATATATATATACATATATAAAGTGTGTAAAAAATTGCATGTTACACCAAAATTGACAGTAATTGTTTTATGATCATAAACACTAATGGATGTTCCACTGGTGAAATGAAAAGTTTGGAGTACTGGTGCCTTCAGTTCAGATTTATTGGTGAAAATTTAATTGGAATCACTTCCTGAATCTATTAGAAAACACCTACCTATAGACAGGTTTCTAATGAAAAGGCCATGTGATGTGTGAGGTTAGGCAGAGACGGTGGTTTCTACTCTTCTTTTAACAAGTTTCCCTCAAGATCATAACATATAGCCCTCAAATGCTTTGCCATAATTAAACAAACCAAACCCACCTAAACAAAACCAACCATTTTTATTTTTTAAAATGGCAATCCTGCCGAGATTGTGAATCTGTATTTTGTGATATGATATAATTTGCTTAGAATATATTTGAAAATCATATTAGTACTGAACTTGGGGATTATACATATAAATACATAGTAAAATAAGTAAAATGGCCACTGAACTTTAACCATTGTATAAACAAAAAGAATCAATATTAAGAAGATCAGTTACTAAACTTTGCTCTACAACTTAAGCACCAAATTGTAAAAACAGAAGTAATTACTAATAAATTGGTAGATACTGAAACAAAAGAGTTATTATTAGATCCCAAAAGTTTCGATAAAGGACTAAAACTTGCAAAACAATACTGAGAAAAAAACAGTAATGTGGAGATTCAGAGCAAGCAAATATTTGCAGTGTCTGAATCAAAAGAATAATTCTCCCAACTTTCCCAATTTATACTTGATTTGAATGTAAATCATCTGCAAACATTTTATGCGAAATTACTTAACAATTTCAAAATTTTATAGAGAGATAAACTGAAGAGCTAAAACATTAAGACCAGCTACTCAATAACGCATTGTATGATCTTTAGCCAACAAAACAGTTGCAACTCGCCTTGGCATGGATGCCCCAAGTTCTTGCTAGATGACTGGAGATAGGTTGTATCAAATGTCTAAGCGGTGGTCATGTAAAGTTGAGAATATGGTGATGTTTGAGCTCTGAGCTGCTGTTCCATGATATCCCAAATGTACTCTATTGCGTTATAATCCAACGAGTCAGATGCCCAGGATATTAACTGGAATTCATCCTTATGCTCCTCAACCACTTCAACAGAATTCGAGCCTTGTGACATGAGGCATTGTCCTGCTGGAAAATTCCATTTTCATTTGGGAAGACAAATGTCATGTAAAGGTGCACCTAATCTGCAGTTATGTTCAGAGATTCTACAGCTTTCATGGTTTGTTTTACCACAACTAACAGTTCCAGAGTTGCGCATGAGAACATCTCACAAAGCATAATACTGCTACCACCAGCCTGTGAAGGATCTATTGTATAGGGGGCGAGCAAACAATACAGTAGATCTTATACAGGCTGTCTTGCAGGCGTACCCTGACATGACCTATTGATAGTCATGTCAGGGTATACCTAGGAGACGGCGCACTCTGACATGACTATTAATGTGCTGAATGAGAAATCATGATTAATTCGAACAGGCAACTGTCTTCCACTTATCCATGGTCCAATCTCAATGTTCTGGGACTAACTGTAAGTGTAGTTGACATGACGCTTGATAAATAGAGGCACATTAATGGGTCATTTGCTGTGCAGTCCCATACACAGGGTTGCCACTCAAACAGGAGAATGAAATTCCCTGACTTTTCCAGGTTTTCCAGGTGTGTTTCAAGAAAATTCCAGTCTATTCGCGTAATGTACTTTGGCTATGCTAAGAGGTAAATTAATTATGGTATTACTTGTATTGTGTAGCAAATTCACTTTAATTATTCAATAAATCCCAAAGGACATTTATTCTTAATTATTTTTGGTATACTTTGTTTGATAATTTTGTTTACTTTTCCACTTAAGAAACTTAATAAAATTTAAGATATATAAATTGGATAACAAATGTACGTTTTATTTAATTATTACTCATGATCATCACCAATTCAACACGAGGCTAATCCGGTCCTTATAAATCACGATGCAATGCTAAATAGTTAGGTTAGATTTTAGGTAAATTTAATTTGTGTGAGGTATGTTCTTAAAAAGCACCTTAACACTTGAAAACACAAATTAAAATTATAATAGTTGTTGTTTTCTCCATTGAAGATTGAGATTAGAATCTTCCCAATCTGGAATAAAATAAGGCTTTTTTTGCAGACATTCTGCAGCTAAACGAAAGAAAGAAATCTATTTTAATAAATTGAGGTATTTTATATTTATTTCGCAGCATACATAAGGAAAAAATATGTGCATTAAATTTCGTGATGGTATGTAATCATACTGCTAGAATTAATTTCAAGATTATGCCAGAGAAAATTTCCTGAAATTTGGAAATATTATTTACTAATAATAAATAAATTTAGAGGGAAGAAGCATCATTAAATTATACGAATAACATAAAAATAAAGATAATTACTTAAAAATTGAATTAGAATAATCAACGATATTTTAGCGAATATAGTTATATTACATGGTTAGCCTAGATGACAGATTACTATTTTTTTATTTTACTGCAAAATGGCAAGGTATTAAAAAGAAAAAAAAAGTTTAAAAAGATTTTGCGATAAAATTCTAGTATACGGTAAGGCTTTGGCACGATTTTGAAAATTGTCGCCAAGACCAAAATGACCCGTTTATTGCGCATCATCATGTCGCCAAATCCCATTGTACCATACCTGGAGATTATTCTAACCAAAGAACGTCTATGCAAAGAATCTCTGATTCTGTGGTCTATGTAAAGAAGAAAAGGTTCCATACAAGTAAAACGCTATTACGCTGCTAGAATGCGGAGGGAAAATATGCCAAGGGATTTGGCGACGGAACCTGGCGGCCAGAATTTCCCTCTCCGCGATGTGTACCGGAAATTGAGAAACGTGTTAAGAAGAAACGTTCTTTGACAAAAAGAAAGCTACGAAAATCCGTTTTTAAATTATTGCGAAAAGGAAATTTATAAAAGGAAAGAAAGGTTTTATCAAAGGACGTTTCTTCTTAGATTTGTCGCAATAATTTTAAAAACGGATGTTCGTAGTTTCCCCCCCCCTGAAAATTACTAACCCATGAATTAATTTACTTGCGCCAAAAAATATTTTCTTTTCCTTTAGAGTTTAACCACTTGCGCTAAGACTAAACTTCACGGTTGCGGTGCCGTGCGCTACAAGATAGCAAGCGGTAAAGTGTCTGTCTCATTTACGCCGCTCCGCATCTGCGAGTGCAATCCAGAGCTGTAACTCGAAAAATAAACAATCTCGTTGTTAGGCGACGTGTGCACCATGTTATTTTCATTTTTGCGATAAATGCTTATCGACGTGGTGTTCACGTCGCTCGCAGTTTGAGACAAAAACATCTCGACGTGCGTAGCACGTCTTTTTAGCGCAAGTGGTTAAAGAAATTTTAAAGGATATTCATTTAATGAACTCTTGATAACGTGACCTTCGAACTTCCACACCGGTTTCGAGCTTTGGCAGCAGATATATCACGCATGCACAGCTGTTTCCCTCTATGATGGAACGGAGCCACGTCTGTTGCAGAGAGGTTTTCCTTCTTTACAATACATATTCTTTGATTCTAACCTCCATGGTACCGTATACTAAGATTAAACCCATTTTGTTCTCGTATAATTTTGTTTTATACGAGAACAGGTACTTTCTTTAGTTCATGCACTGCACATGTTATTCTCGAGAATACTGGAAACCAAAAGTTGCGGGAAACTTGCTTTGCCTTTCTAAAAGACAATCAAATTGGAGCTGCGAAAATTGGCTCTATGCCAGCTGCCCGAATGACACTCACGTGATACGCAATTCGCCAAAAAAGTTATCTCTTCCGACGTCGGCGCAAAAATCGCTTTTTTTTGGCGGGATCATTGTATGAACTTCCCAGACTTTTCCAGATTTTGACAAAAATACTTAAATTCCCTGACTTTTCCCTGAATTTTTTGGTCAATTTTCGAATTCCCTGACTTTTCCCGGTTCTCCCGGTTTTCCAGGTAGCGTGGCAACCCTGCATACACAACAGTGCCTATACTACTAAATTAAATGATTCTCATTTGTTGAACCAATTAAAAGTTCTTGGTAATTTAAGATGTTTTGCCACTATAAATGATAAATTCTATTTATATGAAAATAATTCTTACAAAATTCATTTGCTCATTGGAGCTGATTATACAGGAAAATTATTAACATAAAATATAAAACATCTTTTAGACCATTTAGTTGCAGTTCATACATTCTTAGGACAGACAGTAATGGATAAATCTGAAGCAAAGGACACATCTACATATAGTTCAACATTAGTGTTGACACTTCATGTAAGTAATGCAAAAATCGAAGATCTCTGGAATTTAAATACTTTGAGTATTAAAGGTAGCTGTGAAAAATACGTTAAAGCAGAAAACCAAGGACTTGCTATGAAAAATTTCACACTTTGTTATAAGTGTTATGTTTAAATATATTATAGTGTTTGTTCACCTTCATAAGGCCTTTTCATTCTGTGGATTACTTACTTTAGAATCTAATTCAACATATTTCATATACAGATGCCTCAGAATGACAAAGGTAGGTTTAGTATTGTTATTTCTATTAAAATTAAGCACGTTCTGTCTTTTAAGAGATAGAAGTTAATGATTGTAATAAGTTAGTTTTAAACAATACTTAATATTATATATAATACAATATTTGTTATCTTTGTATGCAGTTGAGTTTATGCTGTAGAGTGTCAAGGTATGATGAAACATATTTTACAACAAGGTAATGCATGAACAATAAAAAGATTGATCTGAATTGCAAATGCTTACTTATGTTCATGGTTGGAAAAGCTGCACAAATTTTGGAGGACTGCACGAAGACAAAATTTTAGAGATACATGAAGAGACATCTTTGAACTATTACATTATTTCACATCAATTTTTTTCAGACTTAATGCATATTTGTAATTTATATACCACTTATTTCATTAATGTTTCAAATCTAATTTGAAGCATGGCTAGGGCAGTAACTTTCTATAATTATTTTCATGAATTTTAAGAGAATTTCTAAGATTTTTAAAATATTGAATTCTTTATGAATATCAAATAAACCAGCAAATATTGGATTTTTGATTTTATTTCTTAAAATTTCTATTGTAGCAGTTAGATTATTTTCATATTTAAATAACTGTTATGCTACTGTCTGTCAGTTTCCATAAAAATACACTACGCAGTAAATTTAACTCCTAAGTTTTGCTAATCTTCTGGAGTAAAATGACCTTTTCTGAAATCACCTTTCCTTATTTTTCCTAAAATAAACTGAAATTTTATAGATAGGAAGTTCAGTGCAAAATCTAAAAATATCATACTGTGCGCTGACATCTCGAACTGGCTGAATGTCAGAAAACAAGACGTGCTTTTCTCTTTTGTCTAGTACATGTTTCTCTGTGAAGTCTCCACTGAATTCTGGACATTGTACAAAATGCTCAATTAGAAAATTCAGGCTCTTAAGATAAGATGCTTCAGATGTAATGACTTCAAACATAGCTTCTTGGATTTTTCTGTCATTTGGTGATATTGTTTTCAAAATTCCACTCTTTACAACCTAACAAAAAGTATAAAAGTTGCACAGATTTTGAAAAATTTTTTATACACAGTATGATCTGACCAAAATCTCAATGTAGCACATAACAATATATATATTAGATACTATATCACAAGTAATTAACAAATTTAAGCAATGTGTTTTAGCTCAAAATGAAATTTATTAAAACATCAATAATTGATCAAATGTAGGTACTGTCCCAATTGGCAATCTACCGATTTCCGTTAGTTAGTTAATCAGTTTTATACTAGATGGCGCCACATCTTTTTCAGACTATTTTGTTTGTAAAAGCAATGTTTCTGTTTATCATTTCTTTCACATGCAATTTTTGATTGAATTTGCAAAGAGTTTTTAAAATGCTGTCTTCGAATCTTTGTTATCAATTTACTCTCAAATAACTTTCACGTTTACATTATAAAGATTTGAAAAAAGAAGCAAATGAAACAATTGCTATCTTAAGCAGCAATAGTGTTTAATTTATCTCTCTTAAATCCACTAACTCTCTTTTTCAATACTCTGCTTACAACAAATTGTTTGCACATAGATTTTGAAACAACTAAATATAACAGTAGAAAATCGGGTGTATTTTGTCTTAACTCTCATTTATTTCATTCACTATATGCACAAAATTCTTTACATAACCTATATTCATAATATTTAGTGGCTCACCTTTAGTTATATTAATATTGAGTAATTCATTGAAATATTTAAACCAGCTAATCTAATTAAAGAAAAAAATATTTCACCCTTTTATTCGCATACTGAAAGTTTCTTCATACGCAGCATAAAACACAGTAAAGAAATAAATTTTCTGCAAAACATAAAAAATTAATTAATATCAAATAATAATAAATTTGATCATGCAAATTTTAAATAAAATGGCAGAAGAAAAAAATGTTAAAAAACAATGTTAGTGACGCCATCTATTAATCCATAAAGTAACTATACAGTTAAGTAAGGTAGATCACCTATGGAGAGAATACCCAAATGTTAATGTTAAATAATGCACATTAATTTTTTTTTCATTACATTTTGTAAGGATATGATTACCAGACATCACTGAATTAAAGAATTTTTTCCCCAGAAAAATATGCTCATCTTTTGAGTTTATTCTGTAATGTCCTGATTTCTATCAGCCCTGATTTTCTTCCCAAAAGACTAGGTTATAAAGAAAATACTAAAATAGATAATTAGATAATTTTAGCTTAGCTTATACCGTCCGTTATACATTAAACGCGCATGCATAAATGTATTATGCGCAGAAAGTTTGTAGCTTTGAGGTCCGGATTATAGATCATTCCAGATTATGGACGTCCGGATTAAAGACTTTTGACTGTATTTCTTAACTTTATATAGTTAAACATTTTGAAATTGCATAATAGTCATTCTGCAATGACAGATATAATATTTCATTTCTATACATCTGATGAAGACGTATCTCCTGTGATTTCTCTTTCTTTTTAAATTTAAGACACATAAAGCAGTTTCACTACTTGTTTGTGTATGCTCCATATTAATCTCTGATAAGAGACTTGTTTGTCTCACGAAGTACATCTCCATAATTCAAATTCAAAATTACTGCATCAATACATTTTACTTCAAATTTTTTCACATATCACGAAAATGCTTTCATAAACACAAGCTATAATGGTATGGAAAATTAAAGAACAACTACAAAAAAATGTCTTATCCTAATTCTATTATGTGAAATCCAATGAAAAGTAGTTGATTGGTAGTTTAAGGTCAGCATTATTATGTAATCCAATAGGATTGCTCTTTGCTACACAGAAGTATGCAGAAGTTTTGTTATCCATTGTTTTGTTACATCTTGAAAAGAGTACAAGGGAGTGCTTCATATTCTAACTTCCAGGATTTTAAAAATAGCTGGATAAAATTTTCCTGTGTAGAAAGTGGAATATTTCGTTGGGAAAGTTTCTCACATACTGTATATAATAGATGCAAATGTAAGAATGGAAGCATGAAATGCACTGACATAGATCTGCAAACACCTAAATGTAGCTAAAGCAAATCAAGAATCTAGAAAAAGATACTCGTGATATAAGCAAAGAACCAGGACAAGTTTGAAAACACGCCACAACAGACTATCTGACATCAGCCTATAGGAAAGCAGCTATCAAAGGAGCTATAGGAAGTCAACAGGCTGCTTAAAAGAGGACTTAATGCAAAGAAACCCATGATTTGTGTCCACCTAAAGCTGTGAAATGCACCAGATTACAATGGTGCAGAATCATTCCAACTGGAGTATGTCTCAGTTTTATTTAGAGAGGGATTCTAAAACAATACATAGGGAGTTAAACTCAGGCAACAAGCCTGAAGACGTCCATGAAAGGTTCAAATTACAAAGATGGTAAAATAATAACATGGATGTCATTTTGAATGGCTACACTGACCTACACATTTTTGTGTAGCTCAGTGTGGCCATTCAGCACATCAATATGTATGGTTGTATTTTTACCATTGCAACTATGAATGTTAAAATATACAGAACTGATGTTATTGATCCTTATATTAACATTTTAGGGGTGCAGTTGGTAGTAACTTGCTTCTAATGGATAATAAAACACTCCCTCATGCTGCCTCAGTGACTAGTTATTTTGATGGTGAAAAAGTCCAATGCATAGAGTGACATGGATATTCTCTGACTTTTAAACCAATAGAACAGGTGCTAGATGCACTAGGGATATCATAGGGATATCAACTTCCATTACTGCAGCCCTCATCTAGCACTCTCCAACAGCTTCAAGGCACTATTCATCATAAACACATTCTTTTACTACAGGAACTCTGGACAATCTGAATACACAGCATGGAAAATCATTGTAAAATTGCATTTCGATCAGAGATGAACACATTCCCTCATTAAATTTTTCTATATATCTTCATAACACCATCTTTTCCCTAATCCATTTTATATCACATTTCCTATATTCTTATTTAATTTTATTTTTTGCACAATTTTTCATTTTGAAAACATGCCAGGCATGACAAAGATATTGTGCATGTTCCATGTTCTCTAGCTTTAAAATCATTCAAGTTATGTGAGTTTTTATAGCTTATTATTTGTTCCATTAATTTTTTCATTGATGTAAAATATGACCATGAGAAATAGCTACAGGATATAACTGGACTAGGTGAAAACCAGATAGTTCTTCCTTACATGGTAAAACTCATTCAATTTGCATGAAAATCTAACTTCACTTAAACAACATGTAAGTCTGCCAACTTCCTGACTTTATATACACTGGAAGAATTTTCAGAATAATTCAGAGAAAAGTATAAAGTGAAAAATACCTTTAAAACTGACACAATTAAATATTCTGAAACATTACATGAGGAAAAGCATTTAACATGAGGAATAAAAGATTACACAACTAAAATTAATTTTAGCATAATTAAGCAGCTTTTTTGTTTTTACTAAAAAGTACTTTTATGTGTTTCATAACATTTATTATCAATTTGAAATTTCAAAAGCACAACATTCAAAAACTAGCAAAATAAATATATTTTAAAACATGACAAAAGGAAATAAAAATCTTTGATTTTAAAGTTATTTTTCTAAAAAACATACTTTAAAAAATATTATTGTCATTTTAATGATATTGTAATAACAATCATCATGAAATTCATAAAACAAACAAAAAAAATCATCATGATTCTTTTTTCCTCACAATGTTGATAAATTATTATATTTAATGATAAAAGTAAAATAATTCACATCCCCAAAATGTATGACTTTTGTTTTTCAATGTAACAAAAAGGAAGAGTTCAAATGTTAACTTAAATGCCTGCCAAAACCTTTAAATACATCTAGAGGAGACCTCTTACAGTGCATGATTGATATCTGTGTCTCCTTTCTTAAAAAGAGTCTCTTGTTTTTTCCTTATCTGAACATTCTTGAGAGCTCTTTTTAAATCTGTTAATATGTTATGAAATTTTCTCTCACAATTTGCATTTTGCATTTAGATAGAATTTGTATTTTAAAATAAGAACAGTTTTTGTTATGAATCAGCTTTATTGCATGATTTTTTAGGCTAAAAATTGGGATGAGATTAGAGAATTCATACTTTTTTTTTTATTTTTTAAATATTAATATTATTTATACAAAAATTATATTAAACTAAAAAAATTTCCAACAATTAATATTTTATTAGTTATTTGAAGAAATATTTTATTTTATCTCAGCAGGTTTAATTTTAATGATATAAATTTGTTTTGCCTTTTTGAAGCCTTCTGCTGATAAAGTTCGTATTAAAGTTAAACTGGCAACACAGTTCTTGAAATGTACTGCAGGAAAGCCAGGTCATGCAAGAGTTTCCTTAGTTCTTTAACCATCTTAGGGGGGGGAATCCTTCATAAAATGCTGCAAAAGACTGCTTGAAAACTCTCAAATCCTTTTTTGTTAATTAATTTTTTTTTAATTTCATTAAAATTAATTTTTTAAAAAAATTTTAATTTGCTACAAACAAAATTATTTAAAATTCCAAAGTATCACTTCATAGATAACTGCAGGATGAATGATAAAAAAGGAGAACTACAAAATCAAATAAATCACATCCTGTTAAAAAGCAATTAAAACATTAACAACAATAGCAAAGAAACTAAATCAAAATGGAAAATTTCCTTATTATTTTAATATGAAATCAATTAGATACAAATCTTATTAGCAACAGAATAAAGCATATATTCTTGTAAATAACAAGTGCCAGATATAACTTACTTCAGGAACTTCACACCAAAGTGTTCGCTGTCCACCTTCACCATGTACCAAATCCATTGCAGACATTTGTGACTGTAATACAGGTGGTTTTGAATGGTTATGCATATCGCTGTCAGACAACTTACTTAAATTATCATCTTCATATTCAGATTCAGAGCCATCTGCAGAATACCAAAGTGTTGCCCTTTGTTGAACATCTTTATGATAAAACTGGTACATTGGCTCTTCCTCAAAGGGGGATTTTAATAACTATAAAAATTTAAATGTCATAAAACTTTCAAATATCTGCCCACAAATTAAAAAAATGAAGGCATGATATGAAAATATTTTTCTCATATTTAAAAATAATCAGCATTAGAATTACCAAAATAAATTTTATCAAATTGAAAAGTACTAAAAATACCAGATAACTGCAAAAATAAAATTTTTATGCTATAATCTGCTATATTTTAAATAAAATTATTATATACTCCTTTTCACACTAATAGCGTATTAATCTATGTGAACAGAAATACAAAAGTTAAAGAGAAAGTTAAGTATAAATACCTCTGACTGAAATGCAGGCAAAAAAGGCAAATTAAAACAATCATATGTTGTTAGGGAGGTAGCCCCAGTGTTTGAGGCTGAGCTTTGTTCATCAGCATAAAGTAAGTCTTCCAAAGAAGGATCATTAGAAGTTCTGAAATTTAAAATAGGATACAAAAAATATTACAGTTAATTTATATATGCATTATTCTGAAAATAGATCAAATCAAACAAACAGAAACTTAATAATAGCATGCAATTATTACCTTATATTCTTGAATACATCATTTTCATAATCTGCAGAAACTTTGCTGTTAGCTGCAAAGGTTATCAACATTTTTAGTACATTATTTATCTGCAAAGAACTATCCAAATATCTCATCTGTCACAAATGAAATTCAATTAATTATTTTATTGTTATTTAGAATATATTTCTCATTTGATTTAAAATCTGCTTATATAAAATCTTTGCTTAAAAGAGTAAAAGAAAGAACTCGGTTTCACACTCTCATTTGCAAATTCTAAAAAATTATATATAGAACAATGAAATATAAACAATTCTACTTTCCGTAGATTATTACAGAATGCAGTTTAGCTTATTAAAATGAATAAGAATAAACATAATACTTATATAACAAAGTCAAGCAATATTATTTCAATATTTGTTCAACACTATAATACATTACACTTTCTTGATCTGTACATTTTCTGCAAATACAATAAACCAAAATTTATATATACTTGTATACACGAAATATACACTATAGCTCAGAGGATCTTGACCAGAGGAACTTTTATAGTTTCGAGTGGGGAAAACGATCTGCTTTTTATTCAGCTGGTAAGTACTTAGTTTTAATTTAGGATTATAAAAATTTATTAATTTTAATTATGAATATAAAAACTACTTTTATGCAAATTTTGTTATTTAACAAAATTTTCTTATTTTTTGTTGTTCAACTTACATGGCATGCTACAAAATAATCTAAATCTAAATAAATGTATATATGTATTTTTCAAGTTGGGAAAGGGGGGTGATCTTCTAGCAGTGGTGAATGGTGGTGAATAGAATACATGAGGCAAAAAGGGTTGAGAACCACTGCCATAGCTATATTTATAATACATGAAAAATATTCCTAATATTAATTCATACAGATTTTATTTCAAAAGAAAAATTTTTTAGACTATATGACATATTGCTCACTATGACTATGACATATTTATGACATATTGCTCACTATGATGAACACCTTACTTTTACCATTTTTATTATTTATTTAAACATACACTGTGCACTGCGTTCTGTGATGGATATCTTTTATGACCAACTGAAAGAATTGTCTTTGTGAACAACTCACAACTGAAGCCTTTATCTACATGCTGGAACAAGTTTTACAACACACTCAGTTTGTAAAAAATATGATGCCTGATTACTGAGTTGGTATTCTTGTTATCAGTGCTGTTTCAACATCTTCACTTTCAAAGCTACCAAGATGAAAACTAATTTCACTCCCAATCAAGATGTGCACTGAGAACTGAGAAGAGAAGAAACACATATACGGCAACACTAAGCTTTACACTGATTACAGACCAAAGCCTCTCATTGATAATGTACTAAGAATTATTAAATCAAAAAATCATCTATGAGTAAATTAGTAAGCATTATCATATAGCAGTAACAAATAGTTTATAAACAGTCCAATGCTACATTTAATGATTGCTTGTAAATGTGTCATTTGCACTGTCCTAAGCTCTATAACCCTAATTTCAATAAAACTAAAGCATGTCCCTCAATCTGAAAACATAGCAACCAATGCTTTGGCAGCAAATGCCCCACTTAAATGAAGTTTCTTGTTGCGGACAACTCAAATATTTTCCCTCTATGCACAGAAGCTTTAATTTTGATAGCCATCATCAACCCATGCCTCATTGCTAATAATAACGGATCCTACAAAAATCTTAGCAATAAATGACATATTACTTCAGAAATGATGGATAGCTTAACCCCTTCCTTCTTGCTAGTATCAAAATAACTCCCATTTTCAAAATTATTATTTCTATTTCTTGCATTCCTTGTGACATGGATACAGTCAAAAGTCTTTAATCCGGAATGATCTATAATACGGACCTCAAAGCTACAGATTTTCTGCGCATGCGTAAACGCATACTGCATTTACGCATGCGCATAATACGCTTATGCATGCACATATGCATTTACGCATGTGCATAATACATTTACGCATGCGCGTTTAATGTATAATGGACAGTATAAGCTAAGCTAAAATTATCTAATTATCTATTTCAGTTAATGTTGCAGATTGTGTTGTTCCTTAATCTTCTTATTGGATCCAGCTTATTATTTTTTGAAGACTGTTAGAGCAATTTTATACAAGTAAGCTTGAACTTTCGATTATGTAAAAAAGAATTTCTGATTCTGGAGCTGCCAAAGGATCTACAAAGCAAAAGCATGTTTCAATGTCCATCAAACAAAAAGTGGAATTGCTGCAAAAAAATGGATCCTTTGTTTCTATAACTATTTTGAAATCTGTTTATCAATTTCACGTTGCTCTGTGGGGGGTGGGGAAGTTGCGGCGCACAATGAACTGGAAGTTGATCTGTCAGCACTACCCTTATCTTCAGGGCAGATACTTTTATTTTATTTGGCTTATAATTCCTTACTAAATGTAGTATTTCATCTCGATATACTCCGTCTTTGATATGATTTAAATCAAGTTCCTCATCATTATAAATATCACGAATACATATCAAATAGTTTTCTGGTTGCAATTTTCTAATTTCCACTATGCGTAATGTATGCTTTACGCATGCGCGCGTTGAAAGAAATGTTTAATAAACAAATCAATATTAAGCTTTTTTTTTTTTTTTTTTTTTTTTTAGTTTGTTACCCTTTACATCATAATTGCTCTTTATTTCATTAATTACGGTTTTATATTTTTAATTTTATAATTTCTGCCTGCCATCTTACCAGATTTAAATTGATGATCTATAATCCGGAATAGCCGAAGTCCCGACGATTCCGGATTAAAGACTTTTGACTCCAGGATGGAATGTTCAAAAGATGTGCACAAAAAAATTTACAAACAATCCATTTCTTAAACACCGGAAACATCTGTATTTCCTTTTTTACACACCAGATAGCAGTACCCTTGATTTCAAGCCAAAAAAAATTAAAAATGAGTACATGTATTGGTCATACATTTATTTTTAAACACTTTTCTTGAAAAATAATAGACACTTCTTTAACTGCTTTGTTGAAAACTGTGCAATTACTAAGGAATTACTGGGGGAAAATGTTAAACATTACGTTTGAGTTCTTGCACTTCATCTTCCCCCCCCCCAAAAAAAAACCATTGCTCAACACTAAGACAAATTCCTTAACAACTATATGGGAAAACAGAGTTTCTGTACAGGAATATTGTATATAAATGCCCAAATAAATGTTGCTCTTTTGATAACAATCCTTGTTTATGCCTTCCTGCAGTAAATTAAATACTGTATACAAACACAGTGGTGGTCTAAAATCCTCCATCAGCTGCTTATGTTAAGTCACTGTATGATATTTAAAATATTGTGAACTCTATTATATTTTTTGTTAAGGAAAATTTAAAAAATTAAAAGGGAAATTAGCTGTAAGTCATAAAAATCACAGTGTCTAATAATAAATAAATAAACAATGGAGATTAATTAATTAAAGTTACTCATTGTTTATCAAAATTTGCCCTATACTGCATTCCTTATGAAAACTGAAAGATACTTGAAATTACGTTTCTACAAATCCCAGTACAATTTTTCAGTAATTTTATATAAATATATACAAATTATGTTTCTTCAGTTGCACACCTATTCTTATAACTTTACTTGTATAACTGGTACTTAATTCCTATTGAAAGATTCGAATTTATAATCAAATTAACTTTTCAAAATGATGTATAATATTCTGATCATGTAACAACTGTCTCAGAACAATAATAAACAGAAAAATATAATATATACCTGAATCAACCAGATCTGGATCCAAAGCAGTATATAATGGTGAGTCTGTATTATCAGAACAGCCATATGTTGAATTACATGAAATGCTATTTTGTTCTTTTTCAGATACTTTAGTGTAACTAGATGAAACAATTTTTGTATTTATTATTTGCATAGGAGGCAATGGAGGAGGTGTTTTGGGACGTTGGATAGCAGGAGCATTTGAAATCTTTCTCACGCGTGGACGTTGTTGGGAACATTTAATATCATTAGTAGTAAGTGGCAGTGATGGCTCTGATTGCTTTCGTAATTGCTGCAAACCATTTCTGGAAGACTTCAGACTTTCATCTGCTACAACAGAGTCACTAAATGGTCGCTGCTTTTCTCGACCCATTGACAAATGAACATAAAAATGAGCACTTTCTTTTTTAGGTGATGGAGATCTTTTTAAAGGTATGCTACTTGAACTCTTTTGTCTTAAAATGCATTTAATAAAAGTTTTTTTCTTTGGAGAAGTATTTATTGATTCATGTTCTTGGACCTTTACACCAATCTCAGTAGAATTTTGTCCGTTCTTTTTAATTTTGATTTTATTAAATTTGGATGAAAGTTCCAAACGAATGTCATTTTTGGTCCACGACAGATGTCTTTTAAGTTGACTAATTTTATTTCCAGGTTTTTTAACAGCGTTTGAATTATCTGACGCAAGTGCCAAATCACATATTTGTTCTTTTTCTAGTTTACTGCTTTCTGCAGATTCTAAGCTTGTAAGAGAACAGTGCATAAAATCAGCATTATCACCATCGTCGGGTGATAAAGAAATACTGCAGTTTTCATCATCTTGTTCACCTTTCTCTGCATCATCATGCTCATTCTTTTCCAATAAATAATTACCCAGGCTTTCATATACTGGCTCATAAAAATGATTTGCATCAGCTAGATCAAATGTGCTTTCATTTGCAACCTAAACAAACAAAAACAAAAGGGGAAGAGATAGAAAAGATCAAAAATAAAATAATTAGTAATTAAAAATGATAAAACTGTACTTTAATTCATATCTCAATATAACTTAGTTACATCATTTATTAAAAATAAGAACAGTAATCTATTCTATGTTTAACTGACAGTAATTTCATGGTAAAAAAATTAAAAACACACTGAAGTCATTAAAAATTCAAAAAGAGGGATGATTGATTATATTTTAATCAGTATAATCAACTCAATCTGATTAGACTTTAAATAATTTTTTATTTATGAAAAATTTCACTTTTTAATTTACATTAATAACTACAGCAGAATTAATGTTAAGCTGAATTGCAAGAAATCATATATGATATAGTATGTACTGTAGTTTGATTTTAAGACATAATTCTCAGTTTTATTACTACACACAGAAAAGAAAGATTTTTGATTTTAAGCAGACAAAATAAATGAAATAAAATGCACAAATACATCTAATAAATATTATTTAATAACTGTGTTTTTCATTAATAATAATAGTGTAATTATTTAAATTAATAGTATTTTAGAAAATTAATCACTTGCAATAATTAGACATTCAGAAATACCTGCAATTCTAAAATGAAATGCATTTGAAATTGCATTCTGTTTTCAATAATATGAATATCAGGAAAAAGAGCTTTTAGAATCAAAGAAATACACTAGATACATAACAAATTAAAAGAAGCAAATTATTGAAAAAAATCTCTTCATTTTTATTTTTGAAATTTAAAAAAAAAAAAAAAAAAAAAAACATATTTTACAAAGCTAACATTAATTAAAATTTATATTACATACGATAAATACAAGCCATACCTCATCATTAATTAATGTGTCACTAGAATCAGTAAATGAAATGGTGTCATTCAGCATAGGCTTTCTTGAATCAGCTGATTTGGAAGTATTTGAATAATTAACCTTATGGGTTGATACACGCTTATTCTTTCTTTTTTTTAAAGTGCTGCAATAAAAAGAAATTCTTTACTATAGGAATAAATATTAGCTAGAAATATATTCCTCTGTGAAAATACCAGAATTTAATTAATTGAACTCTGAGCGAAATTCAGTACTAAATCTTGACATAAACAATACACAACATTTATGGCATGATAAACTACATTTTTGGATACTAGGTATCAGTTGCCTAAGAACTATGGTACAATAATGTAGTTCTGAAACAACATACTCCAGTAGGAAACAGAGATTCTTAAGCTTTAGAGTCTTATGAAAAACAATCTCAAAACTACATGCTTAGCTTCTTGTACTCTAATAACTGAAAATGGAGCTTTCGCTTTTATAAACTTTAAAATAATTTACAGTCAAAATTTTACAGAAAAATATAAAAATCAAATAAGAGCTAAAAACTTGAAAAATACTTTTATGAAATTAATTTTATAAAAAATATATGATGTGATTCTAATTCACATAATACATCAATAAAATTATGTATACTGATAATTCTGTATAACTGTACTTTGTCTTTCTACTTTGTTTATTTTATTTTACTAATATTATTTACAAATTCAAATGCATAAAAGTTAGTTACAAAATATAAAGTCTATGTAACTACTCAATTTTTTTAATTAGATAGTACTAGTATAATACAGGTGGCCTTTTTAAGAAGTACTTGATTTCTGTTTCCATTTTTCACATTATAATGAGGAAGCATTGTGTATTCATTCAGTGAATAAAAATTCCAATAATTTAAGAAATCACATATCTTATAAGAAAGCAACTGTACAATATCCTCCAAAATTGTAAGCACACAGTAAAGAATTATATTTAAAACCAATTAATCTAATGAAAAAAAAAATACAATGCTTTTTTAAATAAATACCTGCTCTGGCTAGTAGACAAGCTACTTTTCATATAATCATCATCACTTATATCAGCCCATTCATCATAGGAATCAGTTTTCCCTGAAATAAATAACAGTTTAATACATGATTAATAAATAATGCATATACAGTACAAAGTATTTAATATGAACGTCCATAATCTGGAATGATCTATAATCCGGACCTCAAAGCTACAAACTTTCTGCGCATGCGTTGCAGTTACGCATGCGCATTTAATGTATAATGTACGGTATAAGCTAGGCTAAAATTATTTAATTATCTATTTCAGTTAATGTGTTGTTCCTTAATCCTTTAATTGGATCCGGCTTATTATTTTTTGCAGACTGTTAGAGCAATTTTATAAAAAGTAAGCTTGAACTTTTGATTATGTCAAAAAGAGTTTCTGATTCTGGAGCTGCCAAAGGATCTACAAAGCGAAAGCATGTTTCGATGTCCATCAAACAAAAAGTGGAATTGCTGCAAAAAAATGGATAGAGGCATGAAGAAAGTGACAGAGAGGTTAGTGAAAATGAAAAAATTTCGATTGACAAGTTAGTCGGTATTCTCAGCACAGCAATTACAGGACTTGAACAGCGGAACTTTGCAACTGAACAAGAAATTATGTCTGTTTATAGAATTAAAGAGAAAGTATTAGCACATAAAATGAAGCAACTTAAACAACTTGCATTGAAAGAAATGTTTAATAAAGTAAACAAATAAACATTAAGCTTTTTTTTTTAATTTTGATACCCTTTAGATCATAATTGCTCTTTATTTCATAAATTATGGTTTCATATTTTTAATTTTATAATTTCTGCATGCCATCTTACCAGATTTAAATTGATGATCTATAATCCGGAAAAACCCCTAATCTGGAATCGCCAAAGTCCCGACGAGTCTGAATTAAAGACTTTGTATTGTATATATATATGTGGTATCCATAAGTGCAACACAGCCTCATCTATGCACCAGCAGCAAGAGCGAGGTGAAAGAGGAGTATGATAGATAGACAGAGTCTTCTATCCCACATGAAGGTAAGATGTCTCCACGAGAAGGTGGTAAGACGTAGGTCTACATGTGAAGGTGTTAAATAATGAACTGTATGTTTCCACGGGAAGGTGGTAAAATTGAACTGCATAATACGACAGCAAGTGCGAGTAGGCACTAAGCTGCTATGCTATAAAATTGGTAAAAGTGATAATGCGGAATCCTGTTTGTACCAAACGGCACTGTGACTCGATTTAATGTACCTTCTTCTGTTGTTTTATTAAATGTTCTGTGGTGTGGAATACATTGGACTTGTTAATTGACCCCAGCTAAGCATCTTCACCTCCCCTACCACATATATTTATATAAGAAAGAATTTTAAAAAATTAGATGTTACTATTTCAGAGTAATTGTTTCATGATTTCATTAGTATTAATTATTTTTACTATCAAGCTTTTTCAAATATAACTTGTTTCATGCATTTATATTTTATACCTATGCTTTACTAAGTAGGCCCTTTTTGTTATCTATAGAAACTATTATCATCTCATAGTTAAAGTAAATTTCAAGTTTTCTCTTTATCTAGCCTAGTTATTTAAAGAAACCTTTGTTGAGTCACTAGCAATAGTACATGTCAGCTAAAATACCTGCTTTTGTATAGTGAATGCTTTTGTAAAGATTTGAAATGCTAAGGTAAAAAGTGCAAGATTTATTACCATGTGATGACATGCTGATTATGAGTTTAACAAGAATGGCATATTTTATGTCTGATGTACAGAATGCTCTAGATAAAGGAAGTATGTAAATTTAAAACAAACATAAGCAACATCTGTATAGAGTAGGAATTTGGCACATAGTGCAAGAACACGACTTGATGAAAAAGGTAAGTGACCCCAAAACCAGGAATGGTGAAAACATACTCTGATTCAATAATGTGATGCTCAAGCCATTAATTAACTGAATATACAAAGGGTATTAACAAATTAAAATTTTTATTAAAAGAATTAAAAAATGGAAATGCTTTGGAACAAAATTTTTGGTATGGATAACAGAAGAGCACGAAAATTTCTGGCAACAGCGTATTATTTTAAATGAGAAATACAGTTTTCTACTTGCTACTTTTAAATTTATTCTTCTTCCGAACTGTCATATGTAAATAATCTATGGCTTGAAGGATATGTTGTAATGTTATATGAGGAGAAATATTCCTATTTCATAATTCAAAAACTTTGTGAATGCAAGTATTAAAATTTCTAAGTGCAAAATAAGCATTATTAATTGGAAAGGGCAAAACCATTGGTCATTTCTTCTACATGGGAAGAAAATTCCAAACAAATACCCAGAAAAGTATGTACTGTTTCAAATGCTAAAAAAAAAGTCCCTACAGAAATCAATTGCAGTCTTTAAATATATCTGCAGCAACAATAAATAAAATAATAAACCAAGATTTATAACTTAAGATAAGCAGAAATGCATTGTGGTCTCCCTGATAAAGTATGGGTTTACCTGAATAATTGTAACAAGAACAAAAAAAGAGGTCTATTTATTATCGAAAATTAAGGGGGAAAAATGTAGGAACCTAGTTTCGTCAATACAAAGAAAGTTCTACCAAAGGTTTTACAACTGTTGCAGGATTTTCTTACAATGGGAAATTAAAAATAAGAGTGAAAACAATATTAAATTCAACTTAAACTACTATCAATAGAAAGTTTTTGGTCTGATATTTACAGAAAAAATTTCATTTCTTTATCTCACTGACTTCAAAGAGTGAAACTTCATCAAGACAAACAAACAAGTCATACTTCAAAAAGTACTATCGCATCACTTGAAAAAATTAAGACTTTTACAGATACGGCATGTATACCTTTTCAAAAGATTCTTGAGAAGTTGCTCAATGTTTCACCTATAGACTATTGTGCATCTGGTCTCTGATAAAGAGCTTTTTCTAAGCACAAATCCATCATGATTGATGGACTCTGAGAAGAAACAGAAATCAATAGCCATTAAAATTTTACAAAAAGCCATCTCTCTGAGAAACCATTATGCAGACTTATAATACAGAAAAAGTAAAGCTATCCCATCGAACATTAAAAAAAGTACTCTTTACATTTTAAACATTAAACAAACGACCCTGAAATCGCTCTAAAAATATGTAAACACCATCTGCACAATATATCCTGCACTCCATTTAGCTTGGCAGTCATCAAGGCAATATAAATCACACTACTTATACCCCGACTTTTGGCAATCTGCCTTATCAAAGACCAATATCTTTGCATTGCTGAAAACTGACATCATGTGGCCTGATTAAATAAATTCCATTTTCAGCTATTTCAAGTAGATGGACATATTTATACAGGCAGAAGACTGCATAAGATTATAATCCTGATTTGTCAGCAAATGTTCTGCAAGCTGATGATGCCATGCAGATTGCTTATATATATATATATATATAATATATTCATTAAGTTTAATGTGCAGATAGAAGAATACAACTAGGACAAACTCAACCATACATGCAACATTTTCTGGACTAATCTTTGAACTGCATATTCCGATTCACACATCATTATGAGCACATTACAAACCCCACATTGTTGGAAGCTAGCACGTATTAAGACAATGGATAATATAGACAAAAGTGAGCCACTATGCATGTTAGCAAGAGTGAAGCAAGTGGAAAAGTAAAGTGACTGCTCAGAAGATGCATGGGAGACAGTCAAAAAGTTTTGGTTTCTGTTGAAATCTTATTAAGAGATTGGTTAAAAGATATTTGCATTCCAGCATTATGTAAGATCGTATAATACGGATTAATTTTGATACGAAACAGTTTAGTTTGATATATTGTAAATAGTTACTATTTTTAAGAACTACCCAAATTAAAATGAAGAATAAAAGGGCTGTTGCCAATCAGAGGTTTTCTTTATATATTTTTATTTTACTTGTATACTATATATATAATTTATTTTCTAATAGATTATTTATCATATTATCACCATTGACAAAAGTAGTTAGAATTCTATTGAAATGAAGTAACTCATTAGCATGTTTAAAATTTGAAACTTGAATAAATTTAAAATGGAAACATCAAAAATGAATCTAGAATAAAATCTATCTATGCTTAAATAAATTTATGATGGAAACTTTAAAAAGGTACAATTAAAAGTGAAAATGTAATCAATAAACCAAGTAATTACAAGTAATTATCATCATTGACGGGAAATTAGTTGACTTTTCAAGGGAAACAAACTAACTTCTGATCAATTAACAACAATTAATAAATGCGAAAGTGTTTCATCTTTTTTTTTTTTTTTTTTAATCAAGTAAGAATTATTATGAGAAAAAAGCTTTTTAGTAAGAAACTACTTTTGTTAATGGAGATAATATACTAAATAATCTATTAGAAGATAAATTATTTTAAAATAATTCTTTTATTACTTTGCAGCTTTTGTGCAAGTATTAGGCAATTTATTGCAATTCATTAGCTGAAAGAATTTACTTTTTAATTTACTTATATATATATATATCATATGCTTTATTGGAGAGGTTTATTGCATAGATAGAAAGATGAAACTAGCAGACAAATGTAGCTGTACATTCAATAGTGGAAAAAAAAAAAAAATCAAGAGGTATGCATGCTTTCTGTAGAAAAAGAAAAATGTAAAAAAGTAGGCATCACTGGATGCATCATTTAAACAGATGGGTAAAGATACACACACAAAAGTGTCTTTCCAAAGTCAGTAGCTAGTTTGCACTTTTTTGATGAGGTGTGGGTAATCAGAAAGAGGGGAATAACAGACACACATATCATTGCAGATCAGTTGCACCATTTTATAAATGACACACTCACCTGCGATGATGGTTGTACTGGTATAGTAATGCAAATTTCCACCAGGCATGCTTGATACAGAACTGGCTCAATAAGCACAACTGATTTCTAGGTGCTCAACTAATGTCTATGATTGTTTATTTGGCACTTGTGAGGCATTATATAAATTTCTAGTAATTCCATCCCAGAAATATGGCTCTATTATGAAGAGGAACAAAATGCGCTTATTTTAATATATTCCATCAAGACTGCATTGACTTGATGCCAAGTTAAGTTGCTGCAATTATTTGAACACTTTGCATAATATTTTGTTGATTAAGTTTACATAAGCAATTTTAAATAAAAAGTTTGCTTTCCTGTAGGTGTCCCATATACTCAAATCTCCTTCAACAGAATGTTTAGGTCTACTATTTATCTACTTCACTTATTGTAAAACAAATATATTACATTTACAGGCAAAACTTTTATCATGTACAGTGAGAAAACTCTAAATACAACTAAAATGCTAAAAAGAAAATGACACAACACAAAAAATAATTCACTAAACACCATTTTTCTTGGACTTTGCTATCATTAAAAAATACTGATAAAATGAAACTTTTTTATAGTCATAAGATTTCTATAGCTTGTATGATACATAAATCATTGAATTCCAATACATACACAATTCATTTCAGAGGAATATATAGTTAAGATAAAATATATGTACTTATGTTATATGGGGAAAATTACTTACTGTTTTTAACATCAACAGTAGGATGGACATTTTCATAAGATCGAGTACTTGATCCATAGTTCCCACTGCTAGAAGAACCTTGGGAGTCAATATAAATGTGCTCTTCACCATCTTTCTCTATTTCTAATTCCAAAGAAGAGTAATAATTTTCAACATCATAATAGTTTCTGTAATCTGAACTCGTTAAAGAAACACTTGAATTGGTGCTGCTTTTTGAAAGTTCACTTGCAGCTTCTGAGCGCCGCCACAGAAATGAATTATTAGGCTGCAGTGAATAATCATTAACATGATTTGATGACTTCATGTTAAGGTGTTCCATAGTTAGATTTAAAGTCATGTTTGTTCGTTGGCTAAGACTAGGAGCTACGTTATTGCTACGCCCTAATTTATCAGCTACACAATCTGAAGAATCTTTTGAAGGTTTTGTTGATGAAGTATTAAGTTTCTTCACTAAACCACCTTTTGATTTTATATCTTCAGTATTTTTAACTTTTGATTCAATATTTAAATCATTTGATTTATTCTTAAGATTGTTTTTGTTTAAAACAGTTTCACCTGTTAAAGAATGCTTACTCGCAGTCTGAGAATTTAACCTTTTTTCAATGCTGCTTTGATATTTACCTTCATTTTTAGCTTTAGCTTGCAATAATTTATCATCATCAGTCTGTGCTCGAACTTTTTCACTCACAAGCTTCAGTCTTTTTTGTGTTTCAGGTGAAAGCAAAGCTAAACTGCCTTCAAAACTAAGAACTGCTCGTTGAACAATACTCAGTTTAGGGATGTTTTCACCTGGTTTGGAACACTCATCCTTTATTTCCTCATTTGTGCAAGCTGAATTCTCGAACAAAAGTTCACAACCTTCAGCACAATTTGAAAAGTTATTTTTATTCAACTGTTCATTGTTAACTGCACTAACTTTACTCCCAAAGCCATCAAAACATGTTTTGTCACAAATGCTGCTGGTTGTACTTGATTTTGCTAATGGACGGTTAGTTTGTTCGACTGTTTTATTGGGGACGTCAGATGTTGTAACTGATTTAGTTAATGGCTGACCTCCTCCTTTATTTGATTCCAGAAATTTATTTCTCAAAGAGGCAACTTTAGAATTACTTATTGGTTTTGATTCTGGATTTGACTTTTTAGTCCAGTTCCCACAACTGTCTTTGACCCAAACAGTTTTTGATGAGGGCTGAGATCGTTTCACTAATTCTTTAATTTGTTCTGCATTTTCAGATCTTTGTATAATGCTGCCTGTATTGACCCCATTAGGTTTAGCAGTTTGGGCAGAAAGTTTAGAAGTTTTGTTTGTGGCATTATTCATAGGTGGCTGATCTATTTGAGTAAATGTTTTAGAGACTCCTTTACGTTTAGTCGATTTCTCTTCATCTTTATCACACAAAATTTTATTTGAATTTACATTTAATATTGGTTTATCTTCAAATTTTTGTTTTGCTTTTGCATTCAATTTTGTAGAAGTAATGTATTTTTTAGATATTACTGATGTATGCAGAGCTGATGTATTTGTTAATGGCATGTTTACATACGAATTCTTCAGCATGTTACTTGAAACTGGATCGTTTACAACTGGAATGTTTAATAATGAGCTTTTAGGTGAACCACTGGAATTTGAAGAGGAAGCAGATGGAATGCTCACATGAGAACTTTTATGAGAATTTGACTTTACAGCCAACACACTTGAAGTTGGCGGTTTAAAATGCGAATACCAAATGGAATTGGTGGAATGTAAAGCTGATGAATTTGGTTGGATACTTAAGCGAGAAGTCTTTGTACTCTTTGATAATGAATCACTGTCCACAACATTGGGAGAACTAGTTAACTGCACAGAAGTTTCATTTACTGATGGCAAATTCACTTGAGAACTTTTGGGTGAAGTTTTTGACTTAGCTTTTTCCTTCTGAAAATTCTTTAAATTTGAAGTATATAGTTTAGACTTATCATTATTCATTTTCAATAAAGATGAAACTGAAGCTGTATCAGATTTAGTGGAAGACATACTGGCAACCTTCCTCTCATTGTCTATTTTAAAAATAGAATGTTTGGTCTTGGATTCACCCAAATTAATATTATGAACTGAAGTTAAATTTTTTGATGTTGAAGATTTTAATTTATTTCTATCTTCTTTAGATAATGAAACACTTTTATTAGATTTAGTGTTCTCAATGGTGTCAAAATTTTCAAATTTATTTTTAATATGAGACCACTTTGGAGATGATGTCAGGCTTCCAACAGAACTTGAAGTACTACTTGTAGAGTCTGAAACTTTAATTTTTGCATCAGGATGCATTTCTTGTTTCTTATGCACCGAAGTTCCAGATTTTGTTACAGTTTTGATATTTGCTGAGGTTCTTGCATTTGTGCTTTGGCCAGAACTAACATTAGGAGTCCTAGTTCTGAAGTCATGAGATGGTTCTCTGGAATATAATCCAGTTTTTTGCCTAGGTGAATTAGATCTGCGAACTGTAGAAGCACCACATTTTAATGACATTGTAAAACTATGGCAGTTTTGAAAATCTTGCAACAACTTTAGTGGTTGCCTAGATCCAGTACAAGTTGTTCGTACAGAAGGTAATATATCTTCCTCTTTCAAGAAGGTTTTCATAATTAGATGATGTCAGATAAAATGTTATAACTGCAAAACCATAAAGTAAGAGACGTATTTCGGAAATAAAGATGCCTGTCATTTTCACTTGCCATCAAACCTAAAATTAAAGATACTTTCTGATTAACTAACTATATAAGATATATATAACTAACTAAATATTATAAGATTTTAATGAAATGTTGGTACTTTCCATTAGAAGCACCTTTGAGAAACCAACCAAAACCTTTGAGACCTTTGAGAAACCGCAAAAAGGCTTATGTGGTAACTATTATTATTATTATTTTGCAAAGTTATGCCAGGACTTGTTCACTATTTATAGGCGCGTCAAAATGATTAACTATTAGAAAATAATTTTTTTTTCAAATTCTGTACTTAATGAAAACATTATACAGTCAAAAGTCTTTAATCCGGACTCGTCGGGACTTCGGCGATTCCAGATTATCGGTTTTTTCGGATTATAGATCATCAGTTTAAATCTGGTAAGATGGCATGCAGAAATTATAAAATTAAAAATATGAAACCGTAATTTATGAAATAAAGAGCAATTATGATGTAGAGGGTATCAAAATTTACAAAAAAAAAAAAGCTTAATATTTATTTATTTACTTTATTAAACATTTCTTTCAACGCGCGCATGCGTAAAGCATACATTACGCATAGTCGAAATTACTCGTAGAAAATTGCAACCAGAAAACTATTTGATGTGTATTAGTGATATTTATAATGACGACGAATTTGATTTAAATCA
Organism: Stegodyphus dumicola; assembly: GCF_044657685.1. Classification (NCBI taxonomy): domain Eukaryota; kingdom Metazoa; phylum Arthropoda; class Arachnida; order Araneae; family Eresidae; genus Stegodyphus; species Stegodyphus dumicola. The sequence continues at coordinate 185,020,844 of NC_140768.1, forward strand.
TATCAAAGACGGAGTACATCAAGATGAAATACAACATTTAGTAAGGAATTATAAGCCGAATAAAATAAAAAACATCTGCCCTGAAGATAAGGATAGTGCTGACGCTGACAGATCAACTTCCAGTTCATTGCGCGCCGCGACGTTCCACCCCCCCCCAAAAAAAAGCAGCCTGAAATTGATAAACAGATTTCGGAATAGTTATAGAAACAAAGGATATGCCTTTATCCATTTTTTGCAGCAATTCCACTTTTTGTTTGATGGACATCGAAACATGCTTTCGCTTTGTAGATCCTTTGGCAGCTCCAGAATCGGAAATTCTTTTTGACATAATCGAAAGTTCAAGCTTACTTTTATAAAATTGCTCTAACTGTCTGGAAAAAATAATAAGCCGGATCCAATTAGAAGATTAAGGAACAACGCAATCTTCAACATTAACTGAAATAGATAATTGGATAATTTTAGCTTAGCCTATACCTTCCGTAATACATTAAACGCGCATGCGTAAAGGCATTATGCGTTTACGCACGCGCAGAAAGTTTGCAGCTTTGAGGTCCGTATTATGGACGTCTGGATTAAAGACTTTTGACTGCATATCAAACTGCATTAGTTACTGCAGTATCTATCAAAGCAACATTTTAATATGTACTGAAATTATTTCGTCTGTCTCTTAAGGTATATTGAAATTATTGAATTTCGCCAAACATCACATTAAATCGTACCAGCATATCTAAAATCTAAAATATGCTAATATTTTAGATATGCTGAGCTGAGCTCAAAAAATACATTATTTTATCACTCGGAATGTATTAATTAAACTGCTGTGATATTTATGTGTTTTAAGTTCGCTAATGCTTGCATTCGAATTTTATTTCTTCATTCAAACTGCCGACCTTAGCACTGAAAAAAGGAAATCACCCAATTATCAGCTATAGAGAAAATCTTCAAAACGATTGCTGGCAACTTTTTTTGCCAATTGCCAAAACATTTTGCTACTTTTAGCGTTGAAAACAAAGCCTCTCAAAATTTCACTGATAGAAAAATGCTGAAATTTTTTCGCATTAAGAAACTAAAAACACTATAAAATTTTCATTTATCATTTCAAGTCATTTATTTCTGATATTACTTCTGGTGATGAACTGTAATCTGTAGCAAAATCACAATTTAAGCAAAATAGCACATTAGTACTACCCGATTCTTTGCTTAAGCTAATAAGCCTAAGTATTGATTAGTAGGTTAGATTAATTAGTTTAAGTATTTCGATTAGCCTTTTATAACATTAATATTTTAGAACTTATTAAATATCTTGCAATAAATTATAAAAAATGCATTTGACATGTCAGAAAACAGAAATACAAGAGTACTAAAAATACAAACTCATCACATAACATAAAGTTGCAAAACAAGCAAGCAAATGGAATAAATAGCATTCATTCAGTGTATACATTAAACATCCTTTTGCAGTTTTTGATTCTCGTTTTTGCCCATAGAAGACCTTATTTCTGTTGCTTTTGTTTCTTAATCATTTGCTTACTTTATTTTCACTTATTTTAAATTAAGTATTTTTGGTTTACAGCATGCACTAATTTTTGTCCCCTCAAAATAATAAGTAAACAAATAAATAAATAATAAAATAATAAAATAAAATATAAATAAAGGGGAGGTAGTGCTGAATTCTCCCCCTGAGCTTTTCTACACACCACTGTCAGCCTAATTTTGAATTTCATTCTGCAGTATATCTTTTTCATGTATCATACATAAGGTGATTTAGCAGCTGGGTAAAATCTAATTCTTGAAATTCTTAGAAAAACGGGGGGGGATAACTGTATTGCTACTCAACAAAAGAAAATCTTTTCGAATTACATAATATTGAATGAATAATTAATACAACTTACATAAAATTTTAATTACATGTTGAATCATTAAATTTCAACCAAATAACGGCGCAAATATTGTTCGCTAAATGCGACAATTACACATGTGAATATTAATTTTTGAAAATAAACCAGTTATTATTTTAATTAATTTACTAACTCAAAGATATTTCAGCCTATTCCTTCTTCCTTCAAAAATGCTACACCAAATTAAATTCTACAGAAAGAATCTGTAGTCAGCACACAGGATTACAAATGCATATCATTTACTGGTCATTAAAACCTAATGAATTTTTGCCCATAAACTATTATCTTCTTTCAGTTCAGTCCATGGACCTTATAAAAGATAGACCAACCCAGTGGGCGGGCGCGCGTCACCGCCATGTCCGCAAGAAAGAGTAGGGACGATGTGGTTTACTTTAACACTGAAACCTATGGCGTTTGTATCACATAACTGTTTTTAATTATTAATTGTGATACGTTGTATAGTGATAAGATTATGAAAGGCACAGTTTTTTTCAAATAGGATTTAATATATCTCATTAAAGCAGTTTTTACTGCATTTCGCGCATTTTTTTTCCACGCTTAATTCTTGTACAAACATCTTTACTTTGGTAAAACGGTAAAAACTCTAAGCACAAAATTTATTAACTTAATTTTGCGTAAAAATAAAGCAAAATTAAACAAGATCTGATAATTTTTTTAAAAAATTTAATGAACATTTTCAGGCAGTGATTTTCAAAAACTATAATAACATTACAAAACGATCATTTATTTGATTATATCATCATTAAATTATTAACATTAAAGTGGATTATTTATTTTAGTAATTTATAAAATTCGGAGCATAAAATTTTCTGAGTGTAATGAAGGCGGAAAAAAGATAAAATAAAATCTAGAAGCACTCAGATTTTATATTACGCCCAAAAGGAACCTTTTTTTAACGTTTTGCGTGTTACCTATATTTATTGAATATCATGTTCTTCGCCCGTAAACCACATACATTTGAAAGCAGCATATCTTTAGAATTTTCGCACTGGAGATAAAAAAATTTTATTTTCCGTACAGTGTTAGTATTGCTCGCTTTGAACTCGTTGAGTTTGTTAATCAAAAATTCGTTAAAGTTTTACAAAATATGAAATAGATTAAAACAAATTCGAAATTCGGCCGTCCAGATGCCCATGTTTGGGTGGAGGATTGCATTATTCAAAATTTGATGGCTCTAGATGCCATCGTTTTTGTCACAGTGCGAGAAACATACATGTATTCATGCAGATTCTTCATTATTTAATTTCTTTAAATATAATACAAGGAGATAATATTTGGTAACAATTTGCAAGGAGACACGGACATTTATAGTGAAACAGTGCAAAATGCCGCTTCGAGCTAATAAATTAAATTAACAGTAAATAAAAAAAAAATCTTCTACAGAACTAAAAATAAATTAAAAAAATAATGACTATAAAATACAAGCAAAATTAATTATTACGGTTAAATACAATTTTAATATTAGAATTAAATGTATAAAAATTAAGATGTCAAGTGTTTATCACTATGATGTATTATGAAATATAATTGAAATAAAATTCCTATATAGAAATTGTGCTATAATACTCCTCTACAATTTTAAAAAAGCAGCACAATTTAAAATTTTAAACAAAACTTTCAAAAATTCGTTTCTAAATATTTTAGTATTTTTTACTTATTTACACCAATAAAAAGCATAAAAATTGCTAGTTTGAAATTTTCTGTTAGTTCAGATTTAAAATATTACTTTCTAAAAAAGTAGTTGCAAATTTCCTTATAGCATAGGAAAGCTAAAAAAATAATCCAGCCCTGAAAGCACGCAATAGCTTTATAATTATTTGGAACGCTAATTAGGCTTGATAAATATGCTAAATTGTTAAAAATCGATCTCAGTTTCAAAAATAAAAATATGTAGAAATTCTGATTTGTGAAATGAGGCGCTACAACTAGTTTTTTCTTGACTATTATACACGCTGCAATAGGCAACCACTGTTAAATTTCGGCAAGTCGTCCCTACTCCTCCGGATGTGATCAAGGTGACAGCCGGGAACGCATCAGACGAGGGAGAAAATCCATTTGGGTTAGTCTATTTCTTATAAGGTCCATGGTTCAGTCAGATTGACAAAACTTATAAATAAACAAAGCATCAAAATATAATGTTATACGCACAGAAAGACACGTGCTGACCATATCTGACTTTTTTTTATGGCCGGAAATAAGCTTTTATAGCCAGGAAGATTTAATGGCTCTAAATGAGATCAATTATATGCGACTAGCAAGGCTGTTACATGGTTCAGAAAACAGACAATTTTTCTTCCGATACATTATTTTTGCTGCAGAAGCAAAGACGAAAAGACAAAGCAACAGTCGTGGGAACATTAGACTTAAATAATACAAAGTAACGGGGGGGGCAAGCAAATACATTATTAAAAATGTTCAAGCACAACAATTTCTGCTTTTGCATTAAAAATTTTTAAATGCAAAAAACAAGAAAAACAAAATCTGTCATCCGTGGGTTCCTTTAAAAAAGGCGAGAGAAAAGGAGAAACAGGCACATAAATATATTCAAGTGGTAAAGCCGTGTATTATTCCACAGTAAACCATCATTTAATCATTTATTTATATAATAAAGTATAAAAAAAGGCTTTAAGAAATGTATTTAATTTTTAAAGAATTTAATTTTACTGAAAATAAATAAATTATCATTTACTGGACTGAATATAAAACTGATTGTATTTCTTTTTCCACAAAACTATTTTTCCGAAATCCACATACATCTTGCACACGCAAAGCATTTAAAAAGCATCTTATATTAGAAACGGAGAAGAGATAAAATTGTGCGTGGCATGGATGTACTCAAGAGATCAACCTTTATTATTGTTTAACTAACCTTTATTTTTGTACCTAACTGTACACAATGTTTTTAACCAAAACATTGTGCACAGTGAAGTTTTTGATTAATTTCAATATTTGATTTTATAGTTCATTGCTGCGCACAAGTTTGAGCTACGTTGTAAAACAAAACAATAAAATAATTTATCCGTCTTTGTGTAATCTTTATATATATCTTTGTGTATAATTACCGTTCAGATTTTGCAGAGTGCTTGATTTTCATTATATCTCTTTTTATTAAATTTACATTTTATATGCTATGTCATTCCAAAAATAAGCTTCGAATTGGATGAATATTTGCACATTCTACTGAATTGTCTAGATCTGAAGAATTTCTTTTACTTCCAGATTTTTATTTTATGTCTGCATAACCTGCATTTATTCCATTCGTCTTCCTACTACCGATAGAAAAAATTACAGTAACGTGAGAGATTTGAAATACTGAAGTTCATATGAATGTTGACTAAAAAGAGGTCAAATTAGACCTCTGAGAGAGGCATTCTGTCATAATTTACTAATACTCTGAGTAATAAAATTTTAAGAAAACATCAGTTTCATTCAAGTAAGTAAAATAAAATACATTTTCCAAAAAAAAAAAAAAAAAAATTCTCCAGGAAATCTATCACAAGTGTCAACATAGACGATCTACAACTATATTTTTAAGTATTTAAATATTCCATAAGCTAAAGATAAACCAAAAAAGTATCGAGAACTCATAGGCATATACCAACAGCAAAGATAAAATAGTTTCCAATAGCAAAGAGAAAACAGTTTCAAAATGTCTAAAAGACTACTGAGAGCACACACTCAAAACGTTTGCGAAAAGACGATGACATCACAAATAGAAAAATTTTACAGAACAAAACATTATTTAAAAATTTTCGTTCTGATATAGGAAAATACACATTAAATAATTAAAGTGGGTATTCGTGTAAATGTTTGTAAAAATATATATATATAAATTTTTAGGAAAATTTTGCATGTTTTCTATTTTGTTAATGATACTGGTAAGTTAAGAAAATTTTCTGTACTGAACATATGTGTCTACGAAATTCTTTGGAAAAAGCGGAAAGTAAATAATCATTTCGATACTTCACTAGAAATCAAGTTTTATAGTTGAACAACGATTTAAAAATTAACCAAGAGTACAACGAAGTACATACATAAATTATTTTGCTAATCGGTTATGAACTTTTAAGTAGGATATATCCAGAATCTCAAAATTAGTAATGAAACGTTCAATTTAACACTTGAGATTTTACTAAAGAAGTCTCTGTAATAGTAAAATGCTGGTTAAAATTGTGATAACAGAAGGAACAAATATGCTTTTTTTAAAATATTCGCATGATATGTAATAAAAATGAAAGCATGGACCCGGTTCAGCAATGCAATACAAGGTGTTAAGTAAAAAAGTTTCTAAACTGAGTTTTTTTGTCACGTACGACAATTAGCAATATATTAGCAGTAGACTAGGAAAAAAAATTTCAAAGATATGTGGCATGAAAATTAATCAAAAAGTATAACATTTTTCTTCGCAATAAGTTATGAATGTTTTCGTTTCAGTAGAATGAAGTCAGAAAGTTCAAATTTGGTAAAGAAACACTCATTTCAGCCTTTAAGATTTTATTAAAAAGTGAAATAAACACATATATATATACGTTAGTAAAATTCTACTTGAAAAATGAGCAGTTAGGGGAAAATATGACTTTTTCTCATAGTCACTTAATATGTAATACAATAAGTTAAATTCTAACAGTGGTTCATCTATACAATATATTAGATATGTAAGGTTAATTGTTCTTTTCGAATATGATACAGAAGAAACTTTTGAGTCAAAGAGAAACATATATACAAACAATGATTCTTAGTTTCCTAGTAATTTAAATCAAAGCGCTCATGTTTCTTATGAATGTGAGATATTTTCTTAGATATGTTTCTAATGAAATTAGTATATAAACTTCTTTTAAGAAAGAAATAGACTTTATGAGAAAAATCGATGACAATGCAATTTTTGGTGACTTAGAGAAAATATTCAAAGTCTGTATGATCTGTGTTAAAAGTCTCCATTATCTACTACTTTCGAAAACATCAGTGCTTGCTAGAGAAAATTAATCTATTCCTGTAGTATACTAAGATAAAAAATTCCATTTCTTTTCTTAATTTCTGATTCAGTGTAGTGTTGTTGAAGTTAAATCTTCCAAACGAGTAAGAAGTTATTAAATCATACAATATAACTATTTAATAAAAAATTGTTCCCAAATCTTTACAAGGACTTGTAAAAGATAAATAAGAAAATATTTGAAAATTCAATGATTTGCAGTGGCCGTAATATTCAAAGTGTTCAAAAAGTTATCGATAAGGTACTTCACAAAAAACGGTTTATGAAAACACGAACACATCACAGCCATCCGTAAATAACTTTCGTCCAAACTGAAAATTTCTTTACTCCAAATTTACTTTGAATACATGAAAAGAAACATTAAAGGATTCAAAATGAAGATACTCATGTAAACTTTCCGAAATGAAATGTACAGTATTTCAGGAAATATTCACTTAATTTCTAATTCATTTGGAATTTTGTTAAATCATATGTAATGAGCGTATGAGAGATCAAAATGCATTCATATGCGAAAAAAATAACAAACATTTAACTATCTGGCAATGAATCAAATTACATTGGAAATGTAATGGCATGAAAAGTAGAAAAAATATATCTGTATGGAAAATCTTGATGACAATTTCTGAGTGTGTTTAACGTTAAAGGCTTCTACGTTAATAATGAACTACTAAATTCGGTCAATTTTCATCAAAAACGCCGTAATGGTTCTCCGTACTGGTAAAATATTACTTAAATTCTTTAGCTTCGTGACTTCCCTCAGAGCAATACAAGATAACTAGTATGTGTTTAATAGGTTACTTCAAAGCTATGAAAGCAATAACGTTTGGCGAAAAAATATGGACATTATCAAGAAAAATGTTCTCTTATGTTCTTTCGGGATTATAATTGCAAAAATTAAGTATATACGTAGGTAAATCTCATGAATAAAGGTAAATTAACATGAAATGTTTCCTTAACGTCTATGTAAATGGAAAACAGTGATCGTAATATATTTGAAAAAATAGTTCATATACAGTGCATTAAAACTTTGCTACCGATCTATGAATTCACGGAAATCGGCCAAAAAAAGTCATTTATCACGTTCGCTTACTTATAGTATATTCTCTTGTCGTTTTAATCTTTTTGCTTTTGAGTTGTAGCACAAAATCACTCTGATTTATCAACTTGTTCCTAAATGTAGAGTACAGTCAACCAAATGGAAGATTTTAGCATAAGTAAATGTACTACAGACAAAATAAAATTAAAAATTCATCATTATTTTCATGCTCTGTTCATGAAACTAGTCCTGACTTATCCCATTCGGAACATTTTCAGAAAAAATATTCGTTTCTTGTTCATGTTTTTGCATACTCAGATACTAATTTTGTTGGAAATATGGCATTTTCTTATCCCATTTTATATTTCATTGTTAAAGTCTGAATTGGGAAAATTGTTTTCCGTGGAAATGGCATACTTGTCCTATATGTCTGCGACTGTTCTAATAAATTACATTACTAACAAGTGTGAATAAAATCCCTAGTTATACAGGAATTATCTTAAATTTTTCCTTAATCTGAAATGCAAAATGTAACCCATGTGCAAAAATAGAGCAAGTTTATTCAGAAGTCAAACAACAAAAATCCGCGTTAATTTTCAAAATTTTCACAAGACTAGTTTCGATGGTTTTACCAAACCACCATCCTCAGCTGCAAAACCGCAAAACATTTGCGGTAGTTTTATTTACTATCTATGAGAAGTTAAATGTCAAATAAAGCTGTAAGAGTTAAGCAATGTCAGTTTGAATCTTAAAATTATTTGTGTTAGGTCTTTTAAGATAATGACTCTGTTGGATCATTATTTGGAACTCTACTCAATATTTCGTGTAATGTATCATAATTATGTAGGAGTCATTTGTCAGATATGATAAATTAAATTTCGTTCTCAAAAGGCTGTAAGAGTTCAGTACTAAGAAGTTATTGACAATGTGAAATATGGGTATTTTTCAGTTAAGTTACAATGAATACGTTAAAAATATTCCAAGTTAACAAGCTTTTACATTCCAAGTTGGGAAAAGGGCGATAAAGTTTCATTTCCATGGCTGAATATTAATTCCATGTGTATTATAGTAAGTTCTCCTTCACAAAATGTGACTATAATACTTTACAATGTGGAAATTCTTCTCTGTAGTTAAAAATAATTCAATCTGTACCTCATTAAGTGAGTAAGGCTGTGATAAGTTCATATATAGTAGTGCTTATAAAGTTCTGCGATAAATGGTGGAATCATATAAGAATCCGAGTGATGTTTTTACATGAAGGAAAAATCAAGGTTCAGTGTATGTTTGGTGATTTAAGTAGGATCTGTGCAAGAAAATACAAGATATTTTTGTAAAATATTTCAAAAAGTTAATAAAATTTGTGTTAGTAGTATAAATGAATCTTACTGAATAAAAGGGAGTGTTCTGAATACATACGTATAAATGTCTGTAGAATAAAATAATAAGAAGTGAAGTAGTATTGGTACGTATCTAAACTTAACTGGGTAGAAATGCCCCATGCATTGGTTTGAGTGGACTTCATACCATGAAAATTTATTGTTCCTTTTTAAGATTTGTTTAAAGTCACTAGGTCTTGGAATAATGAAATGTGTATAAGTCTATACTTAATTTCTTTGGGAAAAAGGAATCAAAAATGCTGCATGAATATGTTTTATAAGTTAAATATAAGGATAAATGGAAAGTGTAAAAATTACATTTGTCAGACATAGTTTGGTGAATCCTTTGAATAAAGGTAAGACGTGTAAAAGAGAATCCGCGAAGTTTTGTATAATTGGCCAAAAAGTTAGTATAGTCATTAGTAATTAGTGCAATACATTAGAAGAGAAAGTTCTGAGTATCTCCATCTTAGGGGTATAAAAAGTAAGAAATGTAGTATTCCAGTTAAAATATATAGAATGAACATTGTGCGTATTGGTTTAAAGTTACAGAAAATATTATCCATCCAGAGTGTTATATGCATGTAAGTGTTATATCCAGAGTGTTATATGCATGTTTCAAGTTATATGCATGTAAATCACAGCTTAAAATTTCGTAGACAGAGAAATGTAGGTAACTTTACTTTTGGAGAAATGGAAGTGTAACACCATGTTGTATTTAACACAAGGGGGAAAAGTTAAGGTTAAAATAAAAATGTAACAAGACAAAAATTTTAAAGGAAAGAAAAAACTAAAATTTACGTTTGGGATTAAAATACATTAGGAAAAAAACAAAAAAGTGAAAAAAATTAAATTTATGGAAATAAATATTACTTTTGTAAAATAAAATAAAGTTAAAAATGTAGTAACACCTTCTTTTAAAATAAAAAGCGAAAAGGAAAAATTAAATTTGTAAAAATAAATATTACTTTTGTAAAAAAAATAAGTTTAAAAAAAAAAAGAAAACCTTTTTAAAGTAAAAAAAGTTAAATGTAAATAAAAAATAAAGTAAAAATACGAAAAGAAATAAATTTGAGGAAAAAACTTTTGCGAAATAAAAATGTGAAAAGGAAAAAATAAATTCGTAAAAATAAAATATAACTTTTGTAAAACCAAAAAAGAAAGTTAAATATAAAAAAAATTAAAAGGAAAATACGAAAAGGAAAAAGAAAAAAAACTTTTGCAAAATAAAAAGTAAAAAGAAAATGTAAAGTCACTTTTGTGGAAATAAACGTCAATTTGCGAAAGTTAAAAATAAAATTTATGTGTGGAAAAGGGAAACAGAAAAATTAATAAACTATTAGTAAGTATGAGAAGAAAAAAGAAAACAATTAAAAAGATCCCAATAATAAAAAATTTTAAATGTGGGAAAATCTTACATTTAAAACAGCAATGAATAATGTAATGATTTAGAAGCCAAAAGAAATCCTAGTCCGTTTCAAGAAACATAAACATGCTCATTGGTTACAAAAAAGGATATTATTAACAAGAATCTGATTGGCCATCAAGATTGATTTCGTTCGCCATCGTGAAAAAACAAATGTTTGACGCGGTTTTCATGCCAAGGCAGGTTCACACATGCGCAGACTTTCAGCCTCATGACACCAATGGTCCACAATGTGAAACAACAAGTTTGATAAGACGAAGGGTAGCACAGAGGTAACGCTCTTTTGTCCCATGCAAGAGATGGCGGGTTCGAATCCTACTCGTGGAGTTATTTTTAAAATTTAGGGAAAATAATATTAAATTCAATAAAATTAATTAAAGGTAATAATTAAGATAATGACGTAATAAATAATTAAAATACTTACTAAAAAGGGTAAATTAATGACGTACTAAATAATTAATCATGTGTCAAATAATTAAAAATAATAAATTAAAAGTGATGTCATGCCAAACACGTGCCTCCATAGCTCGTTGCCACAAAAAATAAAAACTTTGAAAACATAAAATCGTTGCCACAGAATAAAAGCGAAACGTTGATAACGTCATTCCATCACGTGATACAAGATGGCGCTGGGGTCGTCATTTCCGGTTCCAGGCCCCTCTGTATACTGGCCACGCCCCTTTCCTGTGACGTCACTTTCGCCAGCTGAGTACCGTGAGTTACTACTAGTATTCGCGGAATTGTTCACTTTGAATTGCTGAAACCTGGAAAAACTGTTAATGTAGACCTTTATTGTGAACAGTCGGATCTAGTGAACCAATCTTTAATCGAAAAATATCTGGCGATTGTCAAAGGAAAAGGCGTCATTCTGCCACACGACAATGCAAGACGAACACTGGAAAAATATAATGAATTGGGGTGGGAGGTACTGCCTCACCCACCCTATTCGCCCGATATCGCGCCCTCGGATTTCCATTTATTCCGATCATTACAACATTTTCTTAGTGACAAAAAATTTGAAAATTTGTATGATGTCCAAAATGCCATCTCGAGCCATTTTACTCAAAAACCAATTGATTTTTATCGGTCTGGAATTGAAGTCGGCATACTAGATGGCAAAAGGTTGCTGATAACGATGGTGATTATATTATTGATTAAAAATAAAAACTTGTTACAAATTTATTCGTTTGAATTTAATGTAAGAAAGCGACATTACTTTCCGGCCCCCCTATTACTAAGGAGTCCACGAACCGAAAATGTTTGTGAGCAATTGGTTTACAATATTAGAATATAGCTAACTCTAAGTTTACATTATTTGAATTATGAAATGAACTTTCGTTTAGTTGAGATATAAATATTTGCTTTAAATGAGGCAGTACATTTTCTATCCAGCACACAAATCTGAAAAAGAGGAACTGATTACAAAAAAAAAAATCATAGTTTTAACTATTGATGTACATTTGAGACTATATAGTACAAAATTTACATGAAGTTAAAAAATGCGTTGCAAATTTAACTTAAAATTGAATAAGATTATATATATCTCCCAAACAACAATCTGTCAGCTAGTCGTTTTTCTCTTGTAGCTAAATTCAGTATTTTATGTCCATATCAACAAATATGAAAGAACGAGACCCAGAAAATTGAAACAACACCCCAATTGTTGACAGCAAAAACATTACTACTCCGTGTGGGAAATGTGTGCCATCCTTTCTGCGACCCTGAAAGATCGCTCAGGCTTATTATGTCTGCTAATCAGATGCGCCTGCCTCTAGAATACACAAAAGGTCACACGAATATCATTCAGAAAAAGAGCTGAAGATAAACGATCGACTGCGAACAGAATTATCTCAAGAACAAAAACCGATTCAAGGCAAACTTTCACTGCAAAAACTTAAAAGCTACGCCCCGTTTAACTTTCCGTACAGAATATTTTAATATCTTTATCAATATATGATTACTTCCTCACTTCTCTTTTCGATTTATTCTAAAACTAATTATACAATCGCTAATACTAACATTGTCGCCCAACTTATATACAAGGGCCAGTTTGTGTCCATATAAAGGTAGCATACAGTTAAATCATCTTTGTTAATAATATTATAGAAAGCACGAAAATTAAGTCTTAAAAATACGGTAGGGTACGAACTGCGCCAAATTTGATCGAAAATCCCCGTCCCCCTCTTTTTTAATCCACGAACTGCGCGACGTTTCCTGTCCCCCATTTCTTTCCAAGAAGATTGGGTGCTACATGAAGTCTTTTATCGCCATTAATGGGACATTCTATTGAGACTGCAAGCCTTTATTTTCGTTTATCAATATTGTAAAAATTGTGCATGTAAAACAAATATTAATTTAAAGTCTGGCGTGTGCTAAAAAATAAATTTCTTTTACACTCATTTTAAAGTTTTATGATGCTTAAAGGAATGATGAGCCAGATCTTTTTTATTCTCTGTAAGAATTAAAAACTTTCGAAATTGTAGATTTTAGTAAATTGTAGATTATATATATATATATATCAGTTTTGAATAGTAAAATTGATAGATTAATGACATACACAAAACTGATACATAATCAAAGTATCAAATGTCGGATTTGTAGCTCACCTTAAATAAGTTTCTTGTCTAAATAAATATTAACAAATCTTCTTAGACAGCAGAATGGTTTTAACTTTCAAATTTACCATTTTAGGTAAACAGTTCTAATTTAATTATAAAAATTATCTTTATTAAATCTAAAAATTGGACTTCTTAAGTCGTTCTAAATTCACACTAATATTATTGCAATATATTCCCGTATTAAGCTTTCCATTTTTAATCATTGAAGTTTATTTTAAGGTTATTTAACTTTGTTACAAATTCCATATTTTAATACTAGAAACGAACTTTTAACAAATTCCATATTCTAATACTAGAAAATATTTATTCTGTTTTCCACCTGACGTACTTTGGCATACATTTAATTTCTAATACACATTTAATTAATAAATTGATAATTATGAGCGTCATCAGAATTTTTATAATCAACAACAACAACAAAAAAAAAAAAAAAAAAAAAAAATCAAACTCCCTTATATTTATATCCTGGGATTTTCAGTCTCCCTTTTAATCCATTCCTTTTTCACATATTTTTGCACTGTACTCAAGTTTTCATGTATGTAAAAGTTATACAATTTGTATTGTATTTATGCCAATTTATATTTAAATGATAATTTTTACAAATTCTTGCTTCATAACTCTAGTTAACAGAAGATGTTTCAAACACCTTCAGAAGAAGCTTAACAGAACAGAAGCTTAATCTTCAGCATGTAGCTGATTTTCTAACCTAGTTTCAGGCTGACTTATTTGTAAAATTAGTTACTTGAAATTATTTGGTAACAAAGATGGTCGCTAAATCACGCTAATATTTCTAACAGTTGTAATTTATAATGCAACCAGTTCATGTGATTTATAATATAATGTATTTATAATTTTTTCAGCAGTATTGAAATTAATAGCAGATACTGATAATGTTATAGATTTAGATTACAATGATTTAGATTGCCATTGCCTTCTTCACTCATGCTTTTATACTACATTCCTAATATTTCATAATGGCATACAGGTAAATTCAATTCATTCACCAAATATGCAAATCTCTAATTCAGCCCACTTTTGTTCTTACGTGTGCTGTATCTTCTATTTTGTTTAATATATTGCTCAGCCTAATTTCAAATGGTCTTATGATCAAGCGGAAAAGTCACTAAACTTTGGTAATTCGAGCCGAGTTTCTAGTCCCAGTGATCCCCTAACTCTTTTTTTTTTTTTTTTTTACTTATTTACTGTGTAAAAATGTATAGTAAAAATTTCAGTTCACGAAGTAAAACTACTTTTAAAATTTATTCTTTAAAAATATCGCAAAATTTTTCACCTTAGTGTCTTTTTACAAATCCCTCTGGTAAGAAAAAATAAGGAAAGAAATTAACTTGGTTTCGGTGATTGATACCTCAGTGCAAATTATGTGTAACTTTTTCCAAAAGCATAGAGTTTATATGAATATCAATAAATTATGTATTATTTCTCATCTAATTTTCTTAACATTTTTTATTCCAGAATTTTCCTTTCACACTGTAGTGTTTAACTTTATGCGTTTTCTATAATAATTTACATTTGTTTATAATTTTACGCGAATGAAAGTGATTATTTAATTGTATAAGCTTTGCTGAAAGATAAACGAGAAAACAAAATTCTATCACTTGCGGTCAAGGGAGTGTTTGATGTAATAATTATTACAGTCAAAAGTCGTTAATTTGGACACCCATAACCCGGAATGATCTGTAATCCGGACCTCGAAGCTAAAAACTTCCTGCGCATGCGCCGCGTTGACACATGCGCATAGGCGTTTACGCGTGCGCGTAAGACCTCTTACGACTGCGCATTTGCGTGTGCGCAAGCGCAGAATACGTTTTCGCGTGCGCGTTTTATGTATAACGAAAGGTATAAGCTAAAATTATCTAATTATCTATTTCAGTTAATGTTGATGATTGCGTTGTTCCTTAATTTTCGAATTGGATGCGGCTTATTATTTTTTGCAGACTGTAAGAGCAATACTACTACAATACTACTAGTAAACTTGAACTTTCGATTATAATAGATTATAATAGAATTTCCGAATCTGGAGCTCCCAAAGGATCGTACAAAACGAAAGTATGTTTCGATGTCCATCAAACAAAAAGTGGAATTGCTGCAAAAAATGGATAAAGACATGAGGAATGTGACAGAGAGGTTAGTGAAAACGAAAAAAATTCGATTGACAAGTTAGTCGGTATTCTCGGCACAGCAATTAACGGGACTTGAACAGCGGAACTTTGTAACTGAACAAAAAATTATGTCTGTTTATAGAATTAAAGAGAAAGTATTATCACATAAAACGAAGCAACTTAAACAACTTACATGAAAAGAAATGTTTAAAAAAGTAAACAAATAAATATTAAGCTTTTTTTTTTTTTTTTTTTTTTTTTTTTTGTAAATTTTGATACCCTTTAGATCATAATTGTTCTTTATTTCATAAATTACGGTTTCAAATTTTTAATTTTAGAATTTCTGGATGCCATCTTACGCGATTTAAACTGATGATTTATAATCCGGAAAAATCGATAATCCGGAATCGCCGAAGTCCCGACGAGTCCGGATTAACGACTTTTGACTGTATATATTTTCTTTGATACTTTTTATTTAATTTCTTTCATTTATGCATTACTACATAGTTCTTTTCAAAAAATATTTTTCTGTGTCGCTATGTCCGTATTTCAGTTTCAAGGAATGCGTGCTCCGTGTAGGGTATATAATGCGTAATAAACTTATGATATGAAAGAGATCTAAATTCTCTTCCCATTTCTGCTGTATTTTTTAAATTTCAACCCCTAAGAAATTTACTCTAGAAATCTTAAACACTTATTTCCTGGAATAAATTCCAGAAAGGATTAAGCATGACTTAATTCGCAATAATAATAAAAGGAGGCGTTATCTTTGTTGTTGCCGAAGCTTAGTTTCTCTAGATTGGCAACAAATCCACTATTCATTTATAAAAAATATATTTATTTATTTTTATTTTCCTCTTGGCTACAGTTGGCTTCGAAAAATAAAATTGTAACCCTGCGGCCAACGGGGGAAAGAAATTTTGATCGGCGCAGTTGGACTATCTCAGGACGAGGGGGGGGGATTTTCATCAGCGCAGTTGGAGTACACCCAAAAATACTATATTAATAAGAAGCCTGTGGTCGCTCCTACGAAGCAATAAATCAATTTTCAACGATGCAACTAGCCTTTTAAACCAAATCCCAAGGATCAGAGGTGGTCAATTTCTGCATACAAAAGATCCAATTTTTCTCTATAAAATTTAGCCACTTAACACATTCAGACTTGTACTTTGTGTATTAGTAAGTGATAACAGGGAAAAGGTAATAAGCTAACACGCTAGTTAGCTTATTACCTTTTGAAACTTCAAAGACTATTTTTTCACTATTAAATGTGTCAAGAAATTTTGTGGCAATACATTTTACTTATAAACCCTTTTTAAAAGGAAAAGATAGACACAGCACAGTAGTAACTTTTCCAAAATCATGAAATCTGGTCTAAAAATCATGAATCCCTTTTTAATTTCTGCAACGCATTTCTTAATGCTACAGTGGAAAATTGTTTTGATTTTTTCCACGCGATTTTACACGTTTCATTTTGATGTTTTTACGTGATCGAAAAAATTTAGAAAGTAATTCAAATTATTTTTTTTAGATATTTTGTATTAGTATAATAAATTTTAAAATTTTGAAGCTATGTCCCTTATTTATTCTGTAAGCTTTATCCTAAGTTTTTAACAATTATATTTAGTTAAAGCTACTTTCCTATCTCTCATAATTTCAGCTTACAATTTCCCACCAGAATGTGTTTTTAGAATCGCAGTTGATGCAAATGAGTAACAGCGGTATTTAAGTCGAAGTTCCACTGACTTCGTGAGAGAGCCAGAGATTCTGACTAGCGCGCGTTTGCAATTTGGCTGCACTGTATTACTACGCTCGGCCGTATTTCAGGCCCTGGATAGCTTTGCCAGTTTAGTTGATATTTAGGGGCCAACTACTTAGAATTTTGATAGCTTCGGCTATATCTTTTTAGTTAAGTTTATTTCTTATTATTTGAGTTCAAACCCAAGTGGAGGCATATTTGTACGCTCTGAGAAAGGAGTCGACTGTTAAAATTCTTATTTTGAGAAATAAAGGGTAATTAACCCTTCTTGAGTTTACGTTTCTGTTCTAAATGAACTAAAGCGATTATTCGCTTATTAGGTCATTAAGTTCCTACACACTTAGCTGTTATATTAAGGTTGGTACCCCACAATTTATTTATTTATTTTGTGTGTATGTTTAATCTTTTATTGGTTAATAATTGTGGGTGAATTATGCAGTGGAAGGTAAAAAAAATTTGCGAATTCATTATTATTTTGGCATAGAGTAATAAATCCATTTATGTAGCCTATCATTATTACTCCTATTCCATCTGTTGCAATTGAAACGAAAAAATGGTACTTTCAAATTAGTTTGAGGAAGCTCTCAAAATATTTGACTACTACTTACATTTCAGTCCTCCTTTTCAAAGACATCATACCCAACAATTCTTCAAATCTAAAAACCACATGGATAAAAATAAACTATTGTGTTACGTCACTTATATTTGTCAATTCATCAAACTTTAAGGAAAAAACAAGAATATCTAATAATGTCGTTAAATAACTGTTCTCTTCTATTTTCTCAATTCGCCACGCAACAATTTTTAGAGACAATTGTAAGTCTTTAATTGCAAGAATAATTTCATTCTTGTTCTTAAAATTTTTTAAAGGGTGAATCTGACATTTCCTAGATAGTTCCTTTTTAAAATTCCCTGTCAGAAAATTGTTTAAGTTTTACTGCTAACATATAAATTACTTTGAATGATACAATAGTTATTGCACGTAATTTCACTACGGGCTTTTCGAAAAAACATTTTGTTGATCTCTTAATTGAGCCTTAAAATTCCTCATTTTATCTTAAGGTTACTATTTTGTGGATAATCTAAGTTGCGCTTTCGTGTTAAAATAATCTCTACTCTAGGCTGTAATCCCCAAAATAACTTCGAGATCGCCTTATTGGCCATTCTTGTTAAAGATAATCCTGTAGGAATTGTTAACTGTGCAGCAAAAGCCATACGCGGCCCGAAGGTCGCCAGCTGTAATTTACAATTATTTCTTAAATTGTAACATTATACTATAACATCGGACACATAAAACTTACAATTATTAAAAATAACTATGCAAATTATCACTATTATTTTTATCTGAGTGATGTAAATGATTTTAAAACAACAAAAATGAGAATCTGAGAAACTTAAGATAGAAAATTAATAAACAAGGGTTTACAATACAACTTCCTTTAACTAACAGATGAAATTTATTCCTCTATCCGATTAATTTCACTTAAACTTACTTTACCCTCTATTTTTTCCCTAGTTCTGTTTTTTGGTGCATGCGTGTGTGTGTGTGTGTGTGATTGTTTGAATAAATTAGTACTGTGAGGAGCGAAAAAAGTCTCCACACTAGGGGCTTTTCAGATTTTTTTTTTAGGGGAGGAATACAGTCAGCTTTTTATTTAGCTGTTAAGTTTTTAGTTTTGGTTTATGACTATAAAAACTACTTTTATTCAAGTTTTGATAGTTATATCAACATTTTATATATTTTTTATTGTTTACTTTATAAAAAATTTTTAATAGTAAACTAAATCTAAATAAATGTATATATATTTTTTTAGTTTTAGAAAGAAGAAAGAGGATGATCGTCTGACAATGGTGAAAAGGGTATACGGGACAGAATAGGTTGAAAATGACTGTTCAACACATTTTTGGCATATTTTTATCAGGGATCACTCGCATAAATTCTTTCACGAATAAGTTCATTTGGACACACAAAAACAAATAATAATCATAAGAAGAAGAATTAAGGAAAAAAACCCTCATTACGCTAATGTATTTGTTGTTATTAATCCCATTTTAACGCTTAAAACTCAAATCAACAATAACATTCTATGTAATCTTGAACTGAACTGAAATAACTTTTGTACACAACGGCTGTCAGCAAACAGTTACATACAACAATCATTGGTTCGAACACCATATTGTTTCGAATTTCTCCTAGACGTGTATATATATATATATATATATATATTCTTATTTTATGGCCAATTTAAAACTATTTTCACAGGCCTTTACTTTTATGCTTCTCCCCACCCCCAGATTTGATGATTTTTTCTTACAATATGTTGCTTGCTATAAATCATAAAAGAATACATTTTCTTAATACTCTGTAATTTATAAATAAATATGCAACGCAGTCATATTTAACTATACTAAACTTTTGTACCGCAGGAATTTTTACCTTGTCTGTTTCTTAAAACATTTCACAGTCAATCGTATTTTTATTATCTAACACACCGCTGGATGTAACTAATATAATTAACGACAACTAAACATGCTTGTTACTTCTGTGAACAGCAATACCACATTTCTCATCCTATGAAAAAATGGATAAGACAATATGCGCAGTACGAAAAACATCAGAAGCGCAATTTTTCATCCTACCTATGCAGCATTCGTCAGCCGAAGTAGGAATATTTCCAGTCTGTTTCTATTCGTAAAAGTACATGCAGCGATGTTTTATTTTACAAATTACAAATTATTATTCATGCGAAATGTAATAAATTATTTAAACTAAAAACTAATTATAAATTGTTATATTCGTACCAGCATTTCTTAAAGTGATGGCCTTGCCTCCCATATGGAACACGAGATGGTCTCAAGAGACCGGAAGAAGCCATGATATTTTCATTGAGTAAAACTGAGAAAAGTGTAATATAAGAATTAAAATAAAAAGGACTGTCATGGAAAGGAAATAATTGTCTAAGAAAAAAAATTAATAAATTTCCTCAACGGAAGTAAGACTAATGTTGGAAAATCTAGAAAAATTACATTTTTTCAATAAATGAACTCTTTAAAAACAAAATTAAAATGTGGAATTAAAAGAAACCAAATAAAGTTATATTCTGAAGTAGTACAGAAGTCTGTTTTAAAACATATTAAATAAACATGGAATACATAATTCCCATAACAGTTTTGTTTTCTTAATTATTTTTAAGATTGTTTTATTCATTAAAAAATATTATGTAAATAAAATATATGTAAACATAAATAACCTGTAAATTATCATGCACACGACATATCTGAAAATTACAATCTATATTCACTATACGCAGACTGTTCACCGAATCTCGATATGGTTAATTACACTATACATCAAGAAAAGATAGTACAGCCATTATCGATAAACCTATTAGGAAACATACATACACACACACACACACACACACACACATATATATATATATATATATATATATAATTAAAAACTTGGAATTTTAAAATCTATATTTCAGTATATAGTTTTGATTAAAGAAATTAATTTAATTTAGTAGTTTTGATATATATCAGATTTCAAGCACACAGATAATATAAGAGAAAATGAACGATATATTTCCAATGAAGCATCTGATGTATTTACTGGAACATAAATAAACATACA
Source organism: Stegodyphus dumicola (assembly GCF_044657685.1). Lineage (NCBI taxonomy): Eukaryota > Metazoa > Arthropoda > Arachnida > Araneae > Eresidae > Stegodyphus > Stegodyphus dumicola. The sequence goes on from NC_140768.1 coordinate 185,041,725, forward strand.
TGTTTTCATTCAATTAATTCAAACGAAACACTTACTAGTCAATCAATCAACAGCAAATGCTCTGATTCAAAACGACATAGCACAAAGTTCGATGATAGCTACCCCTAGTCAAAGTTTCAACCCTAAAGACTGCAGCAAACACATATTCAACGCGTCCTACGTGACCAACCCACCCACTACTAAGGGCTCTCTGTGTAGCAATGGAGAAGTGAGGGTAAATGGAAGAGGCTGGAAATGAGATTTCGGGGGCAATGGCTCGGGGGAGGGAGTGGCCGGATATTCAGAAGGGAAAGAGGGATGCACGAATATCGACAAATAAGATAAAAGCAAAAATTATCAAAATCGATATTCAAGAGCGGCTCTTCCCCCACGCCCATGAAAAAATCGTAGGCAGATGGTATGCTACAGTCCAAAGAGTTGTTAAACTGGAACTTTCTTTAAGTTATTATTCCGCAGATATACTCGTAGGCGTTTTGTTGCTGCTCTCATTTCCAAAAGAAAACTCAATCATTACCTTAATCCCTTTTTTATATTTTTAAAGTTAAGTATATTAAATAACAACGAAATGTTGAATACTTTACGCATTATATTACGATCATTTTCATAATGTCTCCAATAACTGCGAATATATCATAATCTAGTTTTATTAAACAGTGTCGCATAGAAGCAACTTAACACTCACTTCATAAACCAAATAAATTATCACAATACACGCAATCATAAATAATAATAATTTCAAATGACGTAATTATTAAAATGCTGCGTGGTATTTTCTGTAAATGGATAATAAGAAATAGTATTTGCACCTAGTATTTAATTTTTCTGGTACTTAGTAATTCATAAATCATCATGTAATATGAGGGTCACTTTGAAATTTTTCAGATACAGCTAAATAGCAATAGTTAAAATTACACTACCTTTACTGCATTCAAAGTAGTTTCTTTCTATGTCAGTGAACTTCTGTAGGCGAATTTTTCAAACATTAAATGCTTCAAACTATTCATTACTTGGTATCGATGAAAAATAGGCTTTTACAGTTTCATCAGTCTCATCTTCGGAATGAAAACGTAGGACATACAAATTTTGTTTTTGATTAAAAAATAGACAAATGGCACTCATAGCAAGATCAGGAGAACTGGTTGGATGTTCTATCATTTTAATGTGCTTTTGTTCAAGAAATTCGACTTTGAGTCTTTCCGAATGAGAAGATGCATTATCAGGGTGAAGCATTAACATTCACTTTTTGAAGAATTTCTGGAAGATGTTTAATAATATACCAGTGAGCTGTAACTTTTTTTTGTCCCTCTAACATGATGGCTTTGATTAGTCCTGCTCTTTCTGCAGAAAATGGCATACATTGCTTCTTTCATTGCTCGCTGTCTTTTCATCATTGTTTAGTAAGAATCATCTTCAGATACCTTCCTTGATGTGTGGGAGCATCAAAAAACGGTATATACAATTCATTACCATTTACACTTTTAGAAATAATGTGGTGTCCACCCCATTAAGTAATTTTAAACTCTCTTAACTGATTCCGGTTTTTGGTGTTAGGTTAATTTACGCGGGGACCCAACGACAAACTAATTTTTGCATCATCAGTTCTTTATGAATAATTTTATGTTTAGCTGCGGATCCAATGCTAGTTCTTATTGTATCATTTGGCAAGTACAGCAGTTATCATTGATTAACGTATTTCGCATGAATGACACATTTTCTCGGACTATTGCTAAAAAGGACTTTCTGTATATTCTTAACCCAGGAGAGAATTTCAATCTCTATGGAATTCTGTAAACCATCTGAATACAGAGGCACGAGATGGAGCTTCAGTTCCATGCTCTAGCTGTAAACGTTGAAAGCATTCTTCTCGATTTAGCCCAGCTTTAAAATCATGCAAAATCAAGGCGCGATAATGCTCTCGCGTCAGCTCCATTTTCGTTTCTTTCAAAATTTAGTCTATGATAGATAAATTGAAATTATTGCCACAAATTATCGTCTGTGGGCATAAAAGAGTTCAAATTTACATATCTAGCAAATACTCATGTACGACAAAACTTGACCAAGAAATATAAATTTTCAGATAAGTTTTCTTGAAAAATCAGGAATCATATACAAAAATGCAGAGAACAATATTTAAATCTGTATGTAACTAAAAATGAAATATCAAATTACGACAAGGTCTCTGATATTAATAGATTAAGTAAGAAGCATTGATATATAGACTATCGTTAAACGTTTTGAGCAATACAGAATTGTTAAAGAGATCTTAGTTTTTAACACAAAATAGAAATTGCAAGAGTTCACTGCAAAACATTTCTCTACATGAAAAAATATGCCTATTCTTTTGAAGAGGAAATAAAATTAAAGATGGATAAATACTTTTAAAGAGCAATAATCAAAAGTTGTATTTCAGAAACCGATGGAAAAAACTCTCTTAGCTACTGCATCAGATATTAAAAATATCAAAAGCACCAACAAAGGAAAGTCTCACGATCTTCTTCGTTTGATAGTACATAATAACAAAAATAGAAAATAAACAAATAATTCTTGAAATATACAATGTGTGCTAATATTTAAAAAAAAAATCCTTCTTCAAAAGAAAATTCTAAAATGAGGAATTCTAAAGCAAAATACATATTTCACTAATTGAATTACTTATATGTAATATTTGTTCGAAATATCGAAACTCAGCTTTCTACATACTATAATTGTGTTTGTAAAAATAAAGTGTTCTTCAGCTCTTAATGTAATTGGTGTTACACACGTACTCGCGTGCAGGATTGAGGAGGTCTGAACGATTTGCTGTTTCCTTTTCACATACTCGCTTTTTAAGAAACAGAAGGGGAAAAAAATCTAAGTCAGGCGATCCCTTCGGCAGACCCCCTCCCTATATCCAACATTAGTTCCAAAATGTACTTCGCACCATCATGCTGAAACCACACAGTTGACAAATCTTTCAGTGAAACATTATTTTTTAAAAAGACAGACAATGGTTCATTCAATATTTTAAATTTAATTTATGTGTACTTCTGGTTATTTAAAGAGTCATGAAAAACGATTGACCCAATCAGTGTTTTATTTCATAACACAAAAGAAACAATTATAAATAAAAGAATGCTACATATTAGTAAATCACATACGAATATCATACTGAACAGCCTTAAACGGAAATATAAACAACTTCTATGTATCCTGATTTATTTGTTACCTGACATCTCAAGGAAGGCGATAAATGACATTTTCTAGAGCTGTAAAATCCTTAAAAATTTGCAAACTTTAAAATTAAATACCTCTGTCAATTTTTGGCGTAAAAGTAAAAAATCTGTATTTTATGTTTTATAATGAGTATAACATTTTCCTAAGTATAGGGCTCGGAAAACATATTAAACATTAGCTTCTGTAATTTTTAGAAAATTGATTTATTTTATTTTTAAAATGATTAAGCATTACAGTAGCGGCGGACCACACAGATATGAGAAAATCGTATGTCACTGCTTTCAAGCTTTTACGACATGTCAAGAGGTTATCACATATGGCTACAGTCCCTGCTAGACGGGACTTTTCTGAGAAATGAGATTCTGGTAGCACTGGTTTAAATGGGAGGATTCCTAGAAAAATGAGCCCCCGAAGGAAGCGAAATCCCGCCTAGCTACGGAAATAACGTTGCGGCTATGCGGGATTTTTTTCAAACCTCACCGAAAATGTTTTCGGTCCCGGGTAGAGACAACCAATCACACGAAAGTTCTGCTTCTGAAGGATCACGTGATCCCAATTTGAGCGATAATCGATTACTGTTTGGCGTTCAAGTCTTTGTAGTAAAGTGAGAATGGTAACCTAGCTAGGTGTGTTTCCCGGAATTGTGCTGGTTCTGAGAATTGTCCCTTTCGACGTCAAGTCCCGCGTAGTCGAAACATAATGTGATTGGGACCTTACACGACATGGTTCTGACATCACAGACGCAATAATTCGTTCCAGTTGACAGTGCAAGAGACACAACTTCACGACTAGTGTCAAGAGATTTTAGCATTCTGCATTGTGTCTTTTATCAACTGACGAACCAATGACCTTGTCTTTCCTCTGATATCGTTCCAGATACAACGAATCAGAGGATATAAAATACAACTGAAAAATTAAGAACGTGGCTAATTTAGTCTGCCGATTTTTTCCATCGGAACAACACACCCGAATGCTCTTGAACTCTCGACGAGATAGACCCTCGTTATCAGGATCCTCACGTTACCAGGACTATACTTCACTTCAATATCTGTTTTATGCTATCCATGAATTATATATTTGTAAAGAGCTTCTCGTAATTGTAATAAATATGTTTTTAAAATGCAGTAAGCATTACGCAACCTCACAAATGTACTAATCATTATATGGAGTCAGAAGCACTACCTACCTTCCAAGTCAGCCCACACATTTCAGTCATTAAAACATTTTTCTAACTGGAAGTATATGTCTACGACCAACGACTGCGAAAATAAAGGCCGAATAAAGATTTTTGTGGACACGGTGTATATATTTACATTAACCAGATACGTCAGCAATATAAATCAGTCACAACATAAGTCCATTATCCTGCATGCTTTAAGGATGTAATTTATTTTAACAATCACGGTTCTCCAAAACATAGATAAATTCAAATTAGCTCATCAAGGCATATTCGAAACTATATTTTTATAATCAGACTGTTAGCATATTCAATCAACTTCTCACATCTTCAAAAAGAAATTCCGTAATCAAATTAGGAACCAATATATTTTGAATTAGATTACCGCAATAGTTTTTCATAAACCTAATCTACTCCTTAGGAATTACAAGTATTATGAGTTTGAACTGAATACTTTTTACTTTTTGAGATTTGAATTGTAGAGTTCCTCACTTTGTAAATGCTAATTCACAGTTGAACGTGAAGAATCTTAAGAACTGATAAGCGAATAATCGCTTGAGTTCGTGTGACAAGAAACAACAAGATGGAAGGGTAAATACCCCTTATTATTCAAATAAGATTTAACTGAACTCCGTCTTGGAGTGTACAATAAAAGCCGACACTTGGGCCTTAACTCAAGAGGCTAAGAAGTAAACTAAAACTAATCTAAACTAAAGAGATATAGCCGAAGTTATCAAAGTTTTAATGGAGTTGGCCCCTTAAACACGAGATGACTGTGAAGCCATCAAGGGTCTGAGTACGGCCGAGCGTAATAACAGCTTTGAGAGAGAGTAGCCAAAAAAGGCGGATGCGCGCTAATCAGAAACTCTGATTCTCTCTAAATCAGCAAGTAGAACTTCGCGCTTCTTAAATACCGCTTCTCCACATTATGTATTCAGACGTAATTCTAAAACTACGTTCTGGCCTGAAGTAGTAAGTTGAATTTAAGAATTTGACAGGAAAGAAATTTAACTGTTAATAAAATTAACATAATTTTTACAGCATGTCCAAAAATTTAAAGAAACCAAGGTATTTAAAAACGCCTGTTTAGAATAAATAATGGTTTATAGTACGTTATACTTTAGTTGTAACAAATTATAATACTATTTTAAAAATCAGTAAGGTCCATTTAGAAACTGCAATGAACTAACTTCCTAAAATAAGAAAAAGCAATTAATTTAAAGATTTTTGTTCCCTTGTATGAAGTAAAAGAAGTATTGTAATCGTGAAAAATTTCGAGCATCATATTTCAGCGCAAATATCGATTCACATTCCCGAATCCATTTTCACTATTTTTACGTGAGGTCTGTACGTACAGACATAATAAAAAAAACTTTTTTTTTCTCAAAAAATGGATTGTAAAATGAATGCAAAATGGATTTCTTTTCCCCAAGACGTTTGTACGTACATACGTACTAATCTCGCATAACTCAAAAATGATTAGTCGTAAAATGTTGAAATTTTTTATATGAGACTGTTAATAACATCTACTTGTCCACTTCCCTTTTTTATTGTAATCGAAAGTACCAAAACTATATATACCCACCCCCTTTACTCGGCTTTTAGTTTCGCAGTGATTGGTCGCAGGCATATACTTTTCCAGTTACAGAGTCACATTTTGGTTAAATTTTTAAAAAATCTATTTTGGAGAAATACCAAAATTTAACTTTTAATGTGGTCTCCCCGTTCCTCATTATGTGTGTGTGTGTGCGGGGGGGGGGAATTATAAGAAGTTTGATTCCCGTACGACAAAAATTGATCGGGATGTTTAATTTCAAAAGTCGCAATTTTTGCCATCATTTTACAACTTGCCTTGAAGGATCGGTTAATTAAGTTAGAATAATTCGAGGAAATAAGTGTAAATGAAGTGCAGCAAAAAATGCGTATAATTAAAAAAACCGTAAAAGAAGTCACGGGGTGTCCACATAAGATTTTCTTTTTGTTTTCTTTTATGTATCCAGTTGGTAATATGGTCAGGTAAATCGTAAAATAATTCTAAGGTACATTACACTCACGTCTCCGGAAAGAAAACCAAACGGAACCGGCAGATTTAAGGTTACCGACAGATTTATTGTGTAAATTATAAAAATTTGAAGCTATTTTGTAAAACACTTTCCATACAAAGTTGCAAAGTATTAACGAAGAAACAACACAAACAAAACAAATGTTTAAAATTTTATAAATCATGGATCGTTTTGTTTTAACAAGCGCTGAATGTATAAATGAGCTTCTGTTTTATATGCGTATATAATCGGCATTTAGTAAAACATGTGATGTGCTAACTGTTTTGCTAACGAAGCATGAAATCATTTACCATTTGTAAATGGTGATATATCATTATGGAAAATTATTCTCAATCTCTTAAACAGTTCATCAAATTCGCCGGATTTCTCCCTACAAAAACATTGATGCTCATCAAAAACAAGAAATGCAAGATGTGGCGTTGATTTCAGACTGGTACTTAGGCTTCTAATTTAGTACCATGAACGAGTTATGCAATGCGGTAGTATTTGAGTAAAATGAAAACTTCAAGGACAGTTTGCATGCTCGAAACAAACAAGAACTATCCATAGGAAAGTCCAAGTAAAGAGATATAGTTTTTAAAACTTAGGACCATGGCGTATGCGCCAAAGAGAGATCAGTAGAAATTGCAAATTATGAATTGGTAGCATCTGTGAACAAACGACAAGCTCTAAGAATAAAGTCATGCAATATTTAATTTACCAACCTTAACATCACGATGAATATTATTGCTCTTTATGTGCATGATGCATTTACTACCCAACATGTAGTACCTTATTTTGAAAGATCCCAATTTTCTCGCAGCAGGCTTTCAAGGCGGTAGCGCATACTAGGATTCCATACGTCACAACCAGCATAGTTAGAACAGACTAGAAAATCCTTTTGTGCAGTGGCACAGCTAAGGTTTGCAACCCGCAAGGTGGTGGATAAACACATGAGCTTTATTAGTCTTATTTAACGCATGTTTAATTTGCTTTGAAAAGTGAGCTGATCAGCCAGTATATACATAGCCCAAAGGTTCATTCAGAAGTGCCCAATATCCAGTTTCCTTTTTTTTTTATGAAAGCAAAACAGGATTACAAGAAACTACAGGAAGAATTTGGGGATATCTTAAACACGACTCGCCCAAGTGGTTCCAAAGCCCTTTTTCATCATAATTATACTATATTATCCCTATCTACCCCTTTCGGCGGCAAAAAATTACTCCGTACATTAGTAATTTCTGTTTATGTAGATAATTTATTTACCCAACATTTCTTACCTTTGTTACATTTTAGTGTTATTTTAGGTTTTATGTGTTATATGAGATCATTAAAGAGCTTGGAAAAGATTTACAAAATTTTAACAGATTGCACAATTTAATGACGCAAAAGACGCTATCAGCATTAGTAGGACGATCTGCTATTGAGGATTTTTTTGATATTTACATTAGACGAGAAAAATCACAAATCTTTATATTCAAGCACACCACTCAAAAGTATAGACTAAAACTCGGATTATACCGTGTTTCGGGTGAACACGGCCGGCTCGCTTGGCTGCCTTGTTTGCTGTAGATTGGCCAGTTCCCTTATAGTCAGTCATACGGCCGGCTAGGTGGACTGGGAACTGTGGCAGTTTTGTGACCGTGTTTCGAGTGATGACCTAGTCGCTAAAATATTAACTTCAGCCATTCAGCAAACGGCCTTCTTAAAATAGAGAGGCTTTCGTGGAACGATTTTTCAATGAAAAACTGCGCACGTTGAAAAAAAAGTCCCACTACGTCGGCACCTGGAGAATATTTTTCGATATGAACAGTTTTTTGTAAGTGTACTGTAGAGACATTAGGATTTTTCGGAAGCAGGTAAGATGAAAAATGAGCAATCGCCTTTGTCGGGAATCTAACCACGGACCTCTAGAATACCGGCCCAGCGCGCAGAACCACTACACCACGAAGGCACGCTAGGAAGGCAGGAGAAATACCTTATAAGTGTAATTTTATTTAAGCATTTATGGTAGTGGGATTGTTTTGGGGGGGAAGGATGCTTTTCTTAAGTTACTCTTTGTCATGAAGACTTGATTGGTACCGAGTTTTCATTCGAAGATGGCAGAGAAACTTGTAGTCACGATCTTCTATGAATGACTCTCTATATGAACTAAATTATCGCCTAATATTTCATTACAAAATTTATAGAATTAAAATATCTGATAATTACAATTTTGTAGCTGTTTGATACTGCATTTGAATCGCACGGAACCCAATTTTTCGGTCACCATACACTTCAAATGAAGAGAGAAAATGAAACAATCTCCATTCTGAGCTCTTCGAACAATTTTAACAGCCTAGCAGAAAGGTCCGCGGACAATATCTGCAACATTTCCACTGTCTCCTGAAGACTGTGATAGACAGCATTACTTCAAGGGCGTCAACCTTAGATGGGAAACGTGCTTTAAAAGTTATTTATTTAAAGGGTGTTGGATTTTCTTATACTGTTGAAACGTCACTTCCTTTATATGGGAATGGTAAAAGTAGCATGACATGAAGACATAAATTTAAAAAAAATTGAGGTCAAAAATCTTACTTTTCCTGTTTTAATAACGACGAGTATGAATATAGCCTCCATTAAAAAAAATCCTAACCATATACACCGCAATGATTCTTAAACAAAATTGCAGAATGCTACAGAATTAGTTTCTGGGTTTGAAGAAAATTTAAATTCTGTAATTTTTTATACCGTTTTAGTCGTTATCTTCTTCAAATAATCTCCTCGTGAACGTATATGGCGATTTCATCTGTTTTTCGAGGCTTCAAATGCATAAGAAAAGTAGGAAAAATCCTATGCATTTGAAGAAACTTCTTGTTTTATATTCTCTGAAGCTATCGCTTGCGATTCCCGTTGAATGTCGGATACAGCTCCATAACGTTGTCCTTTTAGTTCCATTTTCAGTCTGAAGACAAAATAAAACCACAAGAATCTAGACCGATTTAATATGGAAAGTGAGGAACAACAGCCATATGATTATTTAATTGTGTTATGCGCAGCGTTTAAAGGCGTATGAATGAAAAAAAAAAAAGTGGCGGTAAGGTTCAAATTTTCTATTAAAATACCTTCGGAAACTTAATAATTGATTCAAACATTGTCTCTGAATTCATGAGTTGTTATGCGATGATCTTCCTGGATAAGTTTCCGGTTTTTCTAGAGCTTATTTTCCCGTCTTTTTCGTGATCTGTCGCGACGAAAATTGCCATTTTCAAATCAGATTCAAACGCCTTTGGGACACATTTGTTGAAAACAAAAGAGCCATTTGGAAACAATTGTCCGATTTGAAATATTATCAGAAAAAGTTGAATGAAGCTTATAAAGATAGCATATCAGGTGGCAGGCTTACTGAGCTTCAAACAAAATTTGAAGCGAACATGTTTTAGTTTCAATTCCCATAAATAAATGAAAACAAGAAGTTACATAAAAACTCTTACTTGAAAAAGAAAGAGAGAGAAATTGATTGTAACGTGACGTTAAAATGCAGGACTGCAAAATTATGATCCCGATTTAATTTGTCACTATGTTCAGCAAGATAGTCACAATCCAGGAATTTTCCGATAGCTGTGGTATAACATCTAACCCATTATGCAGTCCATACGGAGCAACACGTTACAAAACAACACGTGTTACAAAACAACACGTTAGTCACTAAAATAGTCATTACACGTTAATTAATTTCAGAAAAAAAAAAAAAAAAATTCCATGCTTTTACCTACAAAATTCGTGGTGATAATCAACATTGACTTTGGTTAATTTTTCTTATGCTTGTATATAATATAGTATATAATATGTAGCTTGTATATAATATGATATAATTCAAGACTACAGAAACAAATCTAGAACGCTAGAAAGCAAAAATTACTCATTCTTTTTGGAAGTTAAAAGCTAGGTCTAAGGTAAGAGCATCGTTACTAAACGCACAGATATCCCTTGAAAAAGTTTATTATCCGTATCTGTGAAAAATTTGCACATAACAGTACACAATTTTTCTTTTAATAACTAATTCAAGCATGATAAACGTGTTCTTCTAATTGGAATTTGCACTCTACGAAAGTTTATATAAAGTGGCCTTCCCCGCAAAAAAACTCTTTTATACTTTGTAGGGTTTATATTTATTTTAACTAACATTTATTTTAAGTTTAAACTATCTTTCCTGTCAAGCCTTACTTTCCCCTGGAACTGCCAATGCCAGAGTATGTAAATTTTAGTAGAACGCGCAAGGATTCAAATTATCAGCGGAAGTATTCTGAGTTAAATAGAAAGGAAACGAGTTCGAGGTGTGCTTTCTTACTTCACGAGCGCGGAGGTAGTTAGTCAGAAATTGAAGAACCACGCGTTTCGGCCTGTGTGCTTGCCTCGGAGAATTGTTAATCTTTCAACGTGATATTCAGAGTTTGCTGAATTATCAGCGGTATTGTAGAACGCGGTGAGGTCAGTTACGTTTAGAGAGCCTCGTAGTTAGTCTCTTGTTATTATTTCTTTACAGGTTCTTATTTTTATTTTACCGCCGGGTCGGCGTAGTTTGTGAGCGTCAAGAGCACGCAATTGTAATTTCTTAAGTTCAATAAAAAGGGACTTAAACCCTTCGCAAGACTCTGTCTAATTTCCAGTTTCAGCAGTCACCACTTTGTTGCGTGCAGGTTGGAGGCGCGCAACTGTACATTGGCGCCCGAACACTTGTCGAAGTCAAATGGCCGAAAATCGGATGGAAGCCGCGGGACAACAACAAGAAATGGCAAGCCAATTGGAAGGATTTGGATACCTGGTCCAGACGTTGAGAGCGTCAATTAAGCCAAACGTCAATTTCGACGGAAAAAATTCGGTGGCGATATTTCTAGAAGGCCTAGAAAATCACTTCCAGCTCTACCCTGTGCCTGAAAGACAAAAAGTTGCCATCGCCACATCTGCGCTAAGAGGACAGGCCGCGCTATGTGGAAGAACATAGGCAAATTTTTATTAGGGGAATTTGGAGGCCAGACATATACATTTGAAAATTTCAAAGGCCTTCCCCATAGTGAAAGATCGAGCAAGGCTAGAAGCCGAACTATATAGTTTCTATCAACGCGATATAGAAGAGTTGACGGACTTTATTCTGCGAAAAATTAAGCTGACGGATATGCTGTATGGGAAGAAACCCGACGCGGAGATTATTGAAATAATCTTACCAAGATTGTTACCTGTTGTTCAACACTACTTCGAAATTAGAAACCCAAGCACATTGCAGGAGCTCTTCGAATTGGCGGTGAAGTTTCAAAATCGCAGAATAGCGGAAAAAGCTAGAGGGGCATCGTATTCTCAAAGTACCCGAAGGCAAATCTTCAAATGAGCAAACCAGAAATGCAAACCGCTCTTATGGGGGAAAGAGCTATCAAGCTAACTCATCGAACCTCGAAGGTCAAGGCCCAAAAAGGAAATTTGAAAACAAACGTCCGCGTACCCAAAAGGCAGAAGTTGAAAGGAAAGCTTTAAACGAGTACAGGGGCCTGTGAAAGCGAGTGTCCAGACCCCGGAAGTTTTAAAAAAAAACCCTCAAAAAGACATTTAAATACGGTCATCGTAAAAAACTCACATCTACCAATTATACAAGTCCTGGTTGGCGATGTACCAGTAGAAGCCCTCATCGATACAGGAGCAGAAGGTAATTTTATGAGTGAGACATTCTTCAAAAAGAATTTTTATAGGTTACGATTATTTAAAAAGAAAAACACAGAAATTATAGCGGCGCAAGGAAAAACCTGTCACTGCATCGGGAAAGTATCATTAAACATACAGGTAAAAGAGGAAAGCCTCAAGGTATTAATTTTTGTGGTAAAACATCTGCAAAATCCTCTTATTTTAGGTATGGAGTTTTTAAGGGCAGCGAGGGCCAAATTGAATTTTCAGGACAGTTCTATTGTGCTGGAGATGGACCGGAGGGTGGTGGAACCTGTGGAACAACCGCAAGTTGACCTTAGCCATTTGAATGACCATGAAAGTCAAGCCATCCAGCAAGTGGTGAGTAATTTTTCTAACTTGTTTTCAGAAAAGCCTGGTAGCTGTCAAATAGTTACGCATCAGATACAGTTAACTGCCGAAAAATCTTGTAGGACTAAACCGTATCGTTATGATAAACAAAAAGAGCTAATCATCGAAGAACATATTCAGGAAATGTTAAAGAACAAAATAATAACGCCTAAATAGTGAGTACGCGAGTCCAGTCGTACTATGCAGGAAAAAGAACGAGTTTCCTCCTTCGGATAAAAGGGCTTGGAGGTTTGCTATCGATTACAGAAAACTGAAGAGTATTACTAAATTACCAGTTTACCCTTTGCCGGTTATAGAGGAAATTATTAGAAACATTAAATCTACTAGATACATGACTACTTTGGACTTAACGTCTGGCTACTATCAAATAGCTATGAAACCCGAAGACATACATAAAACCGCGTTTATAACAAAATCGGGCACTTATGCATTTTTACGCATGCCCTTTGGGTTGTGTGGGGCCCCATCAACATTCCAGAGAGCTATGGACATTGTTCTAAAGCCAGTCCTAGGAAAATCGTCTTTAATCTATCTAGATGATATAATTATAACGAGTAGTACCTTGGAACAACATATTAAAGATCTAGAAGAAGTGTTTAAATTATTAAAAGAGGCCGGTCTTACAATTAACGCCTCAAAATGCAAGTTCGCAACTAAAGAACTTAAATATCTGGGTTATAAAATTTCGCAAAAGGGTATAGAAACTCAAGATTCAAAAATAAAAGCAATCAAGAATTTCCCACCGCCCAACACCGCCAAGAAACTGTCTTCTTTCCTTGGGTTATGTTCTTACTATCGGTCATTCATAAAATATTTCGCTAATATTGTTGAACCACTGTTAGTAATTAAAAGAAAGAAAAGTAAATTTACGTGGACAGCGGAAGCAAATACCGCATTTGAAAGATTAAAAGAAGCGCTCATCAATGCCCCTGTTTTGAAATTCCCGGAGGGGGACGAAAACCTGGAAATTGCAGCAGATGCGTCGGACTATGCGGTGGGTGCGGTTCTTATGCAAAATAGCCATCCTCTGGCATTTTTTAGTAAAACGTTGAATCACACACAAAGGAATTATACAGCTACAGAGAGAGAAACATTAGCCGTATTAATGGCTGTACACAAATTTCGAGTTTATTTCGGGAAAGCGCCAGTAACAGTCTTTTCGGATCATGCGGCTGTTGGTAGACTTTACTCGGGAAAAAACCTAACGCCCAGGTTAATAAGATGGGCTTTAAAACTACAAGAATATAATCTAATAATAAAATATAAACCGGGTAAGGAAAACAATGTAGCTGACGCACTTTCTCGTATAAAACTGGACGATGAAGGTAATCAACTTAAATCTGCTGTGTTGACTTCAAAAATTTTAGATTCTAGAGATACAATTATCGCTGAACTGAAAGCTGATCCTGAATTTGGAAGTATCTATGCATATTTGAAAGACCCCGAAAGCTTTGAACATACAGATATCGATGCGATAAGAAATAGAGCAGAAAACTATGAAATAATAGATAATATATTATTTTATACGAAAACAACAAACGAAAATCTCGAGTACAAACCAGTCATCCCAGCCTCGCTTCGATTAAGCATTTTGAAGGAATTACACGACGCGAAAACAGCGGGTCATTTAGGGGTCAGAAAGACTTTAAAAAGGGTACGCGAGGCGGTATATTTCCCGCAATTATACAAAATAGTAACTGCGTATGTCAGGTCCTGCAATCAATGTCAGTTAATGAATGATATTAATTACAGCCCGGCGGGATACTTAAATAGCATTCGCGCTACATTTCCGAATGAAATTTTAGGCATAGATCTGCTTGGTCCCTTCCCCCAGAGCGAGTTAAATAAAAATCGTTTTCTTTTATTAATTGTAGATCACTTTTCAAAATGGACAGAAATTGTTCCACTTAAAAGCGCGTCAGCCAAAACAGTCACAGATGCATTCTTACACAGATACATTTTAAAATACGGTGCACCGATAAAAGTCATTAGCGATAACGGAAAACAATTCATTAGTCAAATATTTGAAAACATATGCACTGGACTTGGCATACGTCATATCAAAATGGTTCCGTATAGACCACAGGCAAACATAGCAGAAAGAGTTAATAAAAGCATCGTAAAAATAATTCGCAGTTACGTTAGCACACATCACAAGCGCTGGGATGGCTACATAAATGAGTTAGCTTATGCTTTAAGAACGGCAAATCACGATACTACGGGAAAAACTCCAGCAGAATTATTTTTAGGCCGAAAGTTAATTACGCCTTTAGATAAATTATTCTTTGTGCAACAAAGAGAGCAAGAGTTTAAACAGAAAGATGTGCAAAAACTTATTGATCAGGCGCTTAAAAGCTCGGATACGGCAAGAAATAAGCAAAAAGTGTATTACGATAGAAAACGCCGTGAAGCAGATTTTAAAGTTGGGGATAAAGTATTGAAGCGGAAATTTTCTTTATCAAGTGCCCCAGACAATTTTACTGCAAAGTTAGCTCCAAAATTTGAAGGCCCCTATGTAATTCAGGAAATCAAAGGAGTCGTATTGTACCTTAAGAACGAGAGAGGGGAGATCAGTAGAGCAAGTCCCGACCAGGTGAAAAAATACTATAATCAAAATGATTTTGAAATTCTTAAAAGTTTCTTGCAGGACTCAAGCGTAAAAGAAGTAGAAGGTCCCGAAATAACGTCACCCGTTCCACCACCCAAGAAGCAGAGAACGGAAGAGAGACCTAGCCCTTCTACAACCCAGGCGATGGTACCGAAAAGAAAAAACGAAAATTTTCAGACTCCAGCATTTAAGAAAAACAAGAATGCAAAACCACCGCGTAAAGAAACCTTGGTAAAGAGGAAAACACCACCTACAACGTATCGCAGTAGAAATTATACATCAAGGAGAACGCTCCCAGGGCCAGAGAGTCAGGTGCAAACAAGGCCGCCGTTCCGGAAACTAAAAAGACAACAGGACTAACGAAAAGACCAGCAACAACAGAAGAAATTCAAGAAGGACTCCAGACCGGAGGACGTCAAGACCAGCCGTCCAAGGGAAAAACGAAAAAGACAGCAACCCGACGATTACTACGCCAAGAGGCCAGCATGCAGAGGACGCAAAAGAAAAACTAATGTGGACGACACTCGGAGGTCAGTAAGGAGAAGATTGACGTCCATGAAACCTATCACGTGGGAACAGTTCTGCCAGAAAAGAATGACGGAGTTTCAATCATCGAAAAATCAAAGATAAGTTAAAATATTCTATAAAATTTTTCTTTTGTTCCGAAATGTTACGCGTAAGTACGAAGTTCTATGTTTTGACGAAAGTCAATATGTCTCGGTTGAGACTTAGTTTTGTTTTACTTTATTTAGCTAAGGCAAAAGTATTATTTTCTTTAAGTATAAAATCTAAGAACAAGCAGTTTCTGTTGGTCGAAAAACTAATTCTGTTATGTTAAAGCCAAAATTTGGCCGAAGATAAAAATAACTTCGTATTCTTGTATTAATAAAAACTTTAGTTTCAGTGCCGCCAGCTTGGCGAAGAATGAGTAAAGTAAAAATTTATTTTCTCTTATTCATTTTATGGTAAATTGTAAAAATCATATGTCTTAGAATTTTGTAAATATACGTAAATACTTGAATGTTATGTAAAAGTAGAATTTAGTCTAGAAGCATAAAATTTTAGATGCTAAAAGTAAATGCTCAAAAGCAATGAATTCAAAATTTAAGTATTAAACTGTAGATAAAAATCATGCTTTAGAGCGAAAGCCTGCATGTCTAAAGATGAATGAGGGGGAAGTTAGAATGAATGTGTTTTGTAGGGTTCTCCACCTACACTTGAATTTTAAGAATGTTAAAGTAGCTCATCGAGTTGTAGAATGTCGAGTAAGGTGTGTGTCTATTTGGTCGTTGAAATCTAACAAATCATGGTGGTTAGGGTAAGTGTTGTAATACTAAAACACGAATATTCCCGGTTGACACCACATATGGTGGAGAGCCAGGGTAAAGCTAAATTATGATTGAATACTTGAATGAATGTGAAGTATGCAGTAACTAAGGAAAATAAATCGTTTAAAAACAAAAATGTATTCAGTGTCAAGAAAGTGTAAATTATAATGTATTTAGAAAGATACTGATACTTATTCCTTCCAGATGCTGGAAGGAAAAGAACAAGATTGATTGCTGAAGTCCAGGAAAAGTTGCTGTAAGAAGAGAGGGTTAAATAAGTATCTACAGAAATTTATTCTAACTTTTGTGAGAATACAGTTTTTTATGTAAACGAGGCTCTTAAAGTTTAGTTCAGAAATGTGGAAACTTTTCAACAGGTCGTTTCTAGGACCTGCTTCCAAGTTTACCAAATTCTGGCAGCGGCAAATGTAGGGTTTATATTTATTTTAACTAACATTTATTTTAAGTTTAAATTATCTTTCCTGTCAAGCCTTACTTTCCCCTGGAACTGCCAATGCCAGAGTATGTAAATTTTAGTAGAACGCGCAAGGATTCAAATTATCAGCGGAAGTATTCTGAGTTAAATAGAAAGGAAACGAGTTCGAGGTGTGCTTTCTTACTTCACGAGCGCGGAGGTAGTTAGTCAGAAATTGAAGAACCACGCGTTTCGGCCTGTGTGCTTGCCTCGGAGAATTGTTAATCTTTCAACGCGATATTCAGAGTTTGCTGAATTATCAGCGGTATTGTAGAACGCGGTGAGGTCAGTTACGTTTAGAGAGCCTCGTAGTTAGTCTCTTGTTATTATTTCTTTTCAGGTTCTTATTTTTATTTTACCGCCGGGTCGGCGTAGTTTGTGAGCGTCAAGAGCACGCAATTGTAATTAAGTTGAATAAAAAGGGACTTAAACTCTTCTCAAGACTCTGTCTAATTTCCAGTTTCAGCAGTCACCACTTTGTTGCGTGCAGGTTGGAGGCGCGTAACTGTACAACTTACAATACGAAAGCTACTTTCATACAAACGGTTATTGCAGCCATATCTAGGATTAACATTCAAGAAACTAAAGTCTATAAACATCTTTTTTAAATGCTCTGCATAGATGATAAATAGTGAGCTAGCTTTCAAAATTCAACAATTTCAAATTAAAAAAACACTCTAAGATCTTACACAAAAAATAAATTAAGATTATAAATTGTTCACAATTCGTTTCTACGTCTATCAATAAAGAGGTAACAAATTTCCTTACTGATAAACGCAGAATATACTGTTAGGTTAACTTATGTGAATATGGTAAAGCACACAATGACTATCTGCTTAAGGAAAGGGACGTCTTCTTGGAGGATATTCTAGGGGAACTGGCTTGCAATTACGTTACAAATGCATAAAACCGCGAAAACTAATCATGCAGCCATCCGATTCGCCTGAGATCGGAATACGGGTCAAGTTACCTTATTTCAATCTGTTAGATATAGAGAGGCCGTAGAATATACGGATTAGCGATATTCGTTACGTTATGAAGGCAGACATTTTACAGGACTAAATAAAATACTTCTTTGCTTAACCTGGAAATTATAAAATGATCACTAAATTTTAGCTCTGAAATAAATGCATATGAATCTTAGAAGGAAAAAAAAAAAAAAAAAGAGAACTTAAAAACCTAAAACCAATATCTGAAGGACTCTGCATATTCTGCAGCATTGGCTGATTTAATGAAGTCTATTTATTAATAAGCCATGCACAACCATATACATATGTAATTATCTAAAGGTATTCCTTATTAGTACAGGATGGGATAATAAGACCTACCAATGTTAAACACAAATAACTTTTTTATTTTCTGATATAGTTATTTTTTCTTTTTGTAAGTTAAAAATGAATTTTTGGAAATTTATTATGGAACCATACAGTACAAAACAACACGTTAAAATTATCCAGCTTTTATGTTCTTGTCAACCATCAACTGTTATGAAGCAGCGTAAATATCGGCAATATTTTAATTCAAGTTCTACTGTTCGGTGCGGTGTTACGGCCAATAGAGTTATCGGCTCATATTTCTTCGAGGATGAGGATGGAACGCCGAAAATGATTTCCGAAGCTTCTTACAGAACAATGACTGAAAACATTTTGCGGCCATGGCGGAGCAGAATTTTTTTTTTTTTTTTTTTTTTTTTTTTTTTTTTTCTAATGGGAATATTTAAAAGACAAAGTGTACGTTAATAAACCAGACTATTAAACAGCTGAAGCAGAATATTCGAGACGAAATACTGAGCCTTCAACCAGATACATTACGTGGTGTAATGGAAAACGCGTTAAAAAGAGCCAATCTCTGTATCGAGAAAAATAGTCGATATTTGTCTAATATCATATTTCATACATAATTTCCATAAAATATATTTAATGTATAAAAAATTAATCAAAATGAATGATTATTACGAGAATTATTCATGTTTAACATTAGTAGGTCTTATTTGGCCCAACCTGTATAAAGGGTAATTAAAAGATGTGCTTTACATCGGATACGAGAGGTACCCAAAAAAGCTTCCATTACACTTTCCAAACCATACACACAGTTAACTTTTTTTAAGACGAATGTACAAATTTTAAGATGATTTTGGTCTCCCATCAGTGAATCTCAAACAAACAAAAATTCCCGCTAAGGGGACGTATTTCATAATTTCAGGGGCGAATGCGATCAGCCTTTTATTTACCTGTTAAGTATTTAGTTTTAGTTTATAAATATAAAAAAAAACTATTTTTATTGAACTTTCGGCATTTATCAACATTTTCCGTATTTTTTCCTTGTTTAATTTATAAACCCCATTAAAAAATAATCTAAATTAAAATAAATATACATGTATTTTTTGAGTTCCGGAAAGGAGTGCGGGGATGATCATCGAGCAATAGTGAAAGGGCTGCATGGAGGTTGAGAAAGGCTCTCTTATTAAGATGACATTCAAAATGGATGCTTGTTTATGTTTTCAGAAAATTTCACCACAGGAAACAAAATGCTATTTTAATTTTCTCGGTAATTTTCCATTATCATGCTATACATATGAGTATGAGAAAGTATGTAATGAAAAATGAAACCAAAACGAGTAAAATGTTTGTCACAAAATTTAATTAAGAAGCGGAAATTTGTTTTTGTTTTCCTAGATACGTTGCGAGATAATTCAGCTCATGAACACTGACTATGAAAAACGGAAGGCATCTACTAAGTTTGCAATCTTGGACCTGCAGTTCCGTATCTATATTGCTGCTCGCAGCACGGAAGAAGGTTCTGCATCTGAGCCCGACACAGGTAATTTAATTTTCTGTACTAAGTTATCAAGCGTGTAACTACGAATTTGATAATTCTAATTGGGTTAGGAACCGTTGCCAAAAGTGAGAACACAAATGTGCGATGATGGTGAATACTTGTGCTCCTTCACTCATGTTGCTGGGAGCGCTTGGGTTCGTAATGGATTGAATGCACACAGAACCGATGATAGCTTGATAAAATTTATTTACCCAAAAGAAACGCTTCACATTCTAGAACTTTCCACAAAAGTACTCGTACAGCTCTTCTCAATAGGACAGAGTCCAATCAGTTACCACTTTAAACTACGTCAAACAAAAGGCAATGCAAAGGGCCTCGCACGGAGATTTCTCAATACTCCAAAGACACCGCAGTCTCTCATCACCGAAGAATTTCCAGTACCTTCCACTTCTGGAAATTACTGGAAGGCATATACGGTTAAAATTACACATAAGGGTCGGATACTGTTACAGTTATATATATAGGGATTAATTACAGTACCAAATATTTATACAGGGACCAGACCAAAATGTCGCGAAACGGTCGTCAAGTTTGGAGACTTTTGGCGATTTCTCGCAAATTTAGCAATAAAAAATTAGTCGGAACAAAAAAGCTAGCTTGGCGATATGTCCAATTAAGCGAGATAGCAATTTATCTGAATACTTATATAGACTTCCATTGTAACCTTATTTTTACGGAAGAACTTCACAAGACTTTTCATGGTACACGATACAAAAATTCGTAACAATATCGTCGAAGCTAACACGCATACAGATTTAATTGACAATGCATTTTTCTACAGCGCCATTTGAAAACATTACAAAAGAAATAAATTTTTTCACTATAGGGTTTAAAAGTTTCTGAATTCGCAGCACTATCTAGATATTATTGCTCAAAACTAGGGTTACGGTTCTTCGGCTGTAGTCAGAACACGAAAATATTCAAATTCGAGTGGAAATAATATAATTAAATCAGATAAGTTGAAAAGCTAACTTTAGACTGAATGACTAAATCCACTGTGGCGACTTAACTTTCAGATGTTTATGTAACCTCAGATGTCATGGTTCTGAAATATACTACGTCGAATTCTCAGTTTTCGTTAATTAATACTTAAACATGCATGAACGACCCGAAACAATCTAACCGAAAAATGGGCCCACAAAATTTTAATTACCACATACACGGAAAAAAAAAAAATATGAAAATTTGAAATACTTTAAAAGTATGATATTATAGTGTATTGTTTAACATGCGATTTAATAAAAGTAACACTAAAATTTTTACACCTCTTTAGATTTTTCTTCTGGATAAAACCTACTATATCTCTTTTGAGGAAACCCATATTCACATTATTTCACACAAATCACAAATATTGCACACAATTATAAATACATAAAATTCGAACTCGCCATACAATCTAACAACTTATCTATTTACTAGTTCTCTACTTTCTACATTCACCATACTAAAAAGTGCAAAAAGTATTCTAATGGATACTTTTTGCACTTTTTAGGAAGTTGTAGGGCTTACTTTAATTTTCTAATAGTTATTTAATTTTGAAACCCCTTCCTTTAAATTCTGGTTTCTCACCTACAAACTCTACTATAACGAGTTTTCAGTATCGCGTTTTACGTAAATTAGGTAGAACCAGTATTTAAAGGAAAATTCAGTCAGTTCGGTAGAGAAGCTCAGAAGATCTCAATACAGCGTATTCGGCCTTCGGGTTAAGTCGCTGCTTTAAGCTTATATCTTACTACGCTCGGCCAGTATTCACCGCTAAGGTTTAATTATGGGCAACTCGGTTAGTTATTTCTGTACAGCTTCGGCTAAATTTTAGTTAGTTAGAATTAAGTTAGTTTCTTATTTTCTATCTTAAGTTAAAGCTAAAGTGATGGCTTTCTTGTAAGCCCGGGAGGGACCAACTGTTATTATTTGAGTGGAGTAAAAGGGCATCTTAACCCTTCTTTGGACTTTATTTCTGGAGTTGTAAGAAGAATAGAGAATGGTCGCTATTCTCTTCTATAAGGTTCTAGTTGACAAGGACACGTAATTTACCTAGAACTTTATAAAGTCCTACTGCCTTTCTCCATCCAAGTCACTGTTAAAAACCTGGAACAACGAAAATAATTTCAAAGAAGCTGGATATTACCTTTTCATTAGCAGAATCTTCTTACTATACGGTATAAAAGATCCCTTCCCCTAAGCCATTAATTAGTTAAGCTGTCTTAGTAATAAGATTCATTGATCAAAAACCTTAAATTGTGTAAAAATCTTAAATTGATCAAAAATCTTAAATTGTGTAAAAACAATAATTTAAAATTTTTGGACAATAATAAAAAAATTTTCATTTTTCTTTAAGTATCGGTCTGAAAACATCAGGTATAAAAATTTAGCGGTTTGTTACATAAGCTGATCACACAGTACAGAATAGCAACAATTTTAACACAAATGACATTGGTTTGCTATGAGAGATTTATACTGAGGCACTTGAGATCTTTAAAACATATTTACGCTAGAACAAATAATACAGACAAAAAGTTTTACCACCACTCTTTACGAAAACGAACCAACCTGTTAGATGCGACAGTAAATGTTCACCGTTTTGTCCATTCATAAACTCATTTCTACCTAAATAATCTCTTTAAAAATTTAAACGCAACCAAACAAGTTTATTATGCCAATATAATATAAATATAACTTTTTACAACTGTTGCCACTCAAAGCAAAACTAAAGGGAAAATAATACTACACTGGTTGAATATATATGAACACTATAATATTTTATACAGCCAGTTTGCTGAGCTGATAAAGAACAGAAATCGCAAAGAAGATTTGTACATAAACTAAGATTTTTACAAACCGATTCTGTAAGTAAACAATGCGAATAAAAAGATGTGCCAAATATATAAAGCTACAAAAAAGGATTCACGATGTTAGACATCTCTCAGCATAAAATAAAAGTAAATTTCCACACATAATTAAATTTAATTACATAACTTTCCCATGTACAATTGCACGGGTATCACATTATCAACAAGATTATCATTACGCCACCGCTCATACGCGTCGAAGCGGAGTATCATCTGCATCTGGGGATCGTGGGTGACCTTGCCTAATGAGATGTTTTTCGTTCTTTTAATGAAAATCTCGGGTCCCTAACCTCTTCCTGCTGATTCGGTACTAGGCGGAGAAAGTTAATTACACCACTATCTTCAAAAAGTGGTCCCTGCAAGGAATGTAGCTGATAAAGTTCATGAACATATAATTTATTTAATCAGATCCAGTAATTCTCAGGCTTTGAAATAATTCAGACTTTGCAACTAGAGAAGGTTTCTTTTCACTCTCCTTTGAAAAATTACTTTTATTAGCTTATTGCCAAAAAATTAAGTTAAAAAGTGATAAATTATTATCTTTCAAATTTCAGAATGTATTAATTATGCCTAACTACACATGGAGCCTAAATGGCGAAACTCTATATATTTAAACTGAATTAGCTATCTATCTACTTGCATTTATTTCATATTCTGACGCATTTTCATCTACGCATTAACAGAAGTCGAACTAAACTTCAGTAACTGAAGAACAGGAGGCATATCTCAACTACAAATCTTCCCCCCCCTTCCAGTATCATTCTTTGAACCTGGGAAAAAAAATTACATTTGCAGTGGGTTACAGGCAGAGTTTGAGCATTCTGACACTTAAGACATCTTTGTTACCTATGATTTTGTGTTTATAGGCAAAACCATGGGGTAGGAAATTAGCAAAGAAGATATGCAAAAGTTGCAAGAGGACCATAAAAATAAGCTCAATAAGAAAAAACAGTGAAATCTTCAGAAGCAACAGCAGAAAGCGATTATGAAAAAATGTCTTATGAAGAGAGAAAAATTATCTTAGTTCTCTAACCCGCGAAATTTGTTCCAGTTTGGGTAAGATGCAAGTTATCAGTTAACTATATCACCATGATAAAGCAGTAGCAAACTACATCATAAGCATTTTCAATGACAATGTCATGTCTTAATTAAGTAACGTATTAAAAGTAGACCAAAGACATATCACACTGCCCCAAATTTGCGTGAAATAGAGGGTCACAGGGCCCAGTGAATTTCAAGCAGAATCGGGCGCACTAAGAGGCAAAGAGAGTATGAAAGACGCCCTCTAAAAACACAGTAATCATCGATAGAATATATAAAAAATATCACTACCAAACAAAAAATTACATCCAAACATTATATCTTCCTGGTCATTTTCTACTTATGACATCTGACTTCTACACTCTTCTTTGTACAGATTACAATAAAATTACGTTTTTGTCTATTTTACCTTTTTAATATTATGTTTATCTTTTTTTAATATGTAATGGTTTCCATCAGTTTTTAATTATGAACTAGTGCATAAAGTAATCTATTATTAAAATATTGTTTAAATAAGGAATTATCTGTGGCATAAGAATGAATTAATCCATTCCCATAAGAAAAATTATTTTGGTTTATAAGCATTTGGGTTGGCAAATAGTCTGCAACACGTGTTCTCAAACTGTGGTACATGTAGATGGTACATTACAATATTTTTGATGCTACAATTTTTACAGAAAAAAATTAAATGAATGTAAAATTGCGCTCCTTTTAACATTTTGCTTTAATCTTTATTCTTCAGAAACGCATATACTTTTCAAGTTTTTGACTTTAGGGCTCTAGCTTTAATGTTGAAATGATGACTTTTCCAAGAAAACTGACTAAATTTCACATCATTCACTATTTTTTACTTCCTTGTACGAAGTAAAAAGGAAGTATTGTAATCGCGAAAAGTTTCAGGCAGCATATTTCAACGAAAATATCCATTTTGACAGCTTTCGAATGCAATTTAACGATGTTTTTGCGTGATATCTGTACGTAAGGACAGAATAAAAGACTCTTTTCCTAAAAAAAAAAAAAAAAAAAAAAAAAAAATCTGAAATGTTTCAGATTTTAAATTACGTCCAAAGGGGCGTTTTTTAACATTTTGTGTGTTACCTTTCTTTATTAAATATCATGTTCCTCGCACTTAAACCATAAGATCCAGTGCAACAGCAATATCGCAAAATAGTTTTAAAACGAGCATATCTTTAGAATTTCCGATACAGAGACTCACGCGCTGGAGATAAAAATGTTTTTTCTGCACAACGTTGCCATTGCTCGCTTTGAAATCCTTGAGTTTGTTAATCAAAAATTCGTCAAAGTTTTAAAAAATAGGAAATCGATCATAAAACAAATTTCAAATTTCAAATTTGGTCTTTCACATGCTCATATTCGTTGGAGGATTACGTTATTCAAAATTCGATGACTCTATGTACCGTTGTTTTATCACAATACGAGAAATATACATACATTTATGCAGATTTTTCATTATTTAATTTCTTCAAATATAATGCAGGACTCTGACATTTGGTGACAACAGTTTAATAAGTGAAGTGAAACGGACATTTATAGTGATTCAACGCAAAATCGCAAAACGAAAACAATAAAAAACCTTCAGGGACAAACTTCAGGGCTGTCTTTTTGTTTTTTGCATTGCTAACGGGATGTAAATTGACCCATAGCTTATCACCTGGTGAATAAAACACTTGTCGCCTTCCTTTATCATATTGCTTTTTACGTTGATCTTGCTTTATTTTGATACGCTCTCGTATGTCCTTTGTAATAGTTGCGAATCGTTTAAGATAAGGGGTGATTTCAGGAACAAAGTTATCATTTTCAACCACAGATTTGAAATCGTGAACAACGTCGTCGACAGTCCTCGGCTCTTTTCCAAACATTACGAATGCTGGTGTAGGGCCTGTAGTGTTACAGACAGCCGTATTCATAGAGAAGCGAATAACTGGGAGTTTCGAATGCCAGTTGTCATGTGCATCTCCTACTAAGATTGCAAGACGAGGTTTTAAGTCTCTATTTTTCCGTTCTACAGGATTTGATTGAGGAAAGTAAACTGGTATAAGTTTTGATTGATATTTAATGTGCAGCAAACTTGTTGCATGACTGCACTGATAAACTGAGTGCCGTTATCGCTGATGATTCTTCGTGGTATATCGTGCCGCATAAATACGTCTTCGATGAGGGTTTTAGCACAGTCGCGTGCTGTAGCTTGAGCAAGAGAAAATAATTCAATCCATCGCGTAGCACAGTCTTCGACAATAAGATCCATTGTTTTCCAGTGTCAGTTTTTGGCAGTGGCCCAAACAAATCAATAGATATTACCTCAAAACGTTGAGAATAGACAGGAGTTCTTAGCAGTCCAGCTGGCTTTTGGTTGGTAGCCTTGTAGCTGTTGCATTCAGGACAGCTTTTCACATAGTCGGATATGTACTTTTTCATACCAGTCTAACAATAGCGTCTGGCAATTCTTTAGAATGTTCCTTCCTCTCCATAATGTCCAGCCATTGGATCATCATGGTGCTTTCGCGTGATTGATTCACGCTCGACAGTTGGAATTACTAATTGGGCCTCTTCTGAATCAGAGTCAAGGACATATCGGTAGAGAACACCTTGATTCATTAAGAATCTCCGTTCAGTCCAGTTGGCAGATTCTTCAGTTTTCTGAGTGGATTCGAAACTTTCTATAATCTTTTTTAAGTTTTCATCTTTAAGTTGAGATTCACGCATGTCTTTTGGACTTCTTGTGGGCATGTACACCACAGATACATTTGAAATCTCGCAAGGTGAAACTTCATGTTCGGTGCTTGGACGGGACAGCATGTCAGCGATGACGTTTGCCTTTCCAGGAATGCATTGTACTTTCAGGTTGAAAGACTGAATTTCAAGCGCCCTTCGAGCAAGTCTTCCGGTTGGAGACTTAAGGTTCAAAAGCCATTTTAAAGGTTGGTGATCGGATGCTATAGTTACTTCTGATCCTTCGACGTAACCACGAAATTTCTTCAGGGCCCAGACTACAGCGAGGGCTTCTCGTTCAAACGTCGAATAGTTTCGCTCAGCTGTTTCTGTTTTGTTTAGTTTGCTTAATTTCTTTTATACATCGTTCTAGCTTTATTATAGTATTTGAATAGAACATGTGGCAACGATTACGTAATTTTTAAATGATATAAATTTTGTGCATTCTGAGTTATAATATGAACGAAATATAATACTGTTAAGTGAAACCTAGCGCCAGAGTGTCGCTATGGTAAACAAATAGAGTGAATTTTAAAGAGTGCATTTATTCTATTGTGGTTTAGGCGCTGTCGGCGAAGTAGATTTAATTCAATCCAATAAGTTTAAACGAAATGCAAGAAAAAATGCGTATAATTTAATATTCCGTACAAGGAAGTCATGTGGTGTACACATCAGATTTTTTAAACCCTGTAATACCTAAGATGTCAAAAAGAATGTATATGTATTTTTTAAACGTAGCTTGTCAATGCTGGCCCTGTGACTCTGCTGTCTTCTTTGCTTTGTACAAACGGTATTATTTGCTTAATACATGTATTATTACTCATTACGGACCACAATTGTTATATATATATATAATGAAAGACATAAAGTAAGAAATTTAGAACTAATATTTCACAAAAGCCCGAAATTGAATTTCATAATTACTAAATTTCAAATAACCATATAAATGCAAGAAAGAATTTAAAAATGTTAAAACCAAAACATTTCACACAAACAAAGCTGTTTTTGTTCATTTTTCTTTAAATTTCATTAATTTTTTTAAATGGGGTTTTGCTTGTTTGAAATGTTTTGGTTTTAACATTTTTAAATTCTTTGCCGCATTAAGCATTTTCTACACAAAAAATTCGATCGCTGTTTAAAATCAATCTAAACTGCGTTCTGATAACGGCTGAAGGAAGAACAGAAGATACAGAAAATAATTACTACAAAAACAATGTGTTTTGCTTGTTAAAATAAACTTCTTCTTTTTAAAAATTTCATCAGATATATATGCCGAAGTGCGTAGTAACAAAAACTTCAAAGCTCTAAATCAGCGACTCTAAAAAAGATTTTTTCATATATGACCCCTTTTTATCATCAGTTTTTTTTTTTTTTTTGGCGACCTCAGATACTAACCATTATCTTATTTATTTATAAAAACATTGAAATAAATACCTTTAAATAAATAATTTATTTCTTTTGTAAACAACATATATATGAAAAGTAGTAGTTACGAGATTTCTTTCAAATATGCAAAAGAAAATCGCATTTTAATGAGAAGAATGTGTTTATTTTTTTGCTGTGAAACAAATAAAATCTTGGTGCAATATTTGACACTACTGGCGGTAAAAGCATCTTCAGCGGTTTTTAATGTTAAATTATATGCATATTTAATAAGATTTAAAGTTAAAACAATCATTTCACATAAGTGCGTGGTGCTGAATGGCAGAAGAACATTTAATGCCATTTTAGAAATCGTATAGTTTTATCTCCGATCCAAAGTTCAATCAAGGATTTTTTTGTGAAAACTCAAGCTTCGAGTCATTCGATAATTCAACTAATTCCAGCTGGGTTTTATATGGCACGTAATTAATCTCGTTATTACCAATTAATGAATTAAAAGTTTCATTAATGTAATTTCTTTAAATTCATATATCAGAATTAAATTTTCGTGACCCACAGTTTAAGAAATGCTGCTCTAAACGATTAAAGCTTAAATTTACAAAATTCGCCCACAGATGAAAATGTATGCTTTACACAGAAAATGCCCTCTCCTTCTTAATAGAGAAACAAGCAAAAAAAAATCCCTTCGCTTATAAAACAAGAACTGGCTATAAGTCAAATGCAACTCTTGTATTTACTATAAATGTGTTTGAGATGATGTATTTCACTTCGCAAAACATTAATTAGAAAAAGAGTTATTGGCAAGCATTTGTTACAATGGCTAAAAATTATACAGATGTGATTTGATATCACAGAATCATTTGCAATAGAATTTCAAGAACATTACAGCTTACTTAATAAATTTAATTACATGGACACCCATAAGCTCAAGTCAGACAGTCTTTCTGTCTAGCAGCATGGAAACAGAAGACACTCTAAAAGCCGACATTTAATACAACATTCACCAAGAAAAAGGACATGTTTGATACTCTTAAATACAAGTACATTCCTTCTTTCGGCCGTATATGTTTTATACCTTTTAATGCATAATTAGCCTAATTTTATTTTAGAATCAATGTCAAGTCCACAGCAAACTAGTATTGAATTATATAACTGGATTATCAACAATGATCAGAAAGTTATTAAAATTTTAATATACAACAAATTTTTAAAATTAACTGTTACTATTTTGAGAACATATATACCACCTTGCTGTTTAGTGACATTTACAATAGTTTAATTGAGCTCTATCACCTATTTTCTAGCATTAAAATCTGAATTGCTTTCGATAAATAGGTCTCTCATTTAAAATGTACACTTTTCACAATTTTATTAAATATCAAAATAAAATTTTTCTACAGATTAACGGTATTCCTGTGAGAACCAACTATTCAACTGCCATCTGTAACTTGTTTTTATTTGTTAAAGAATACAATTTTATTAACATGTAGAGACATTAGGTTATTTTTATCAGAGAGACGTAAAAAAGGAGCAATGCCCTTGCCGGGACGCGAACTTGGACCTATCAAATATGCGTCGAGTGTGGTACCGTTACAACACGAAGGCATGCATAAAATACCTTATATACTCCCCCTTTTAAAGGCGACTAGGGATTAGGGGGACCAATCACCAAATCCTGCTGGTGAAGAATCATCATCCATCACCTTTTTAGTTCGAGCACCACTGTAGAACCTTAGGTTATTTTGATGCTGGAGACATGAAAAGTGAGCACTGCCCTTGCCGGGACTCGAACCTGGACGTCTCAAATACACGCCCAGTGCGCTCACCGTTACACCACAAAGGCATACAGGAAAAAGGGATAAAATACTTTATTAACTCCCCCTTTTAAAGGGCGTTTGGGGATTTGGGGACCCAGTCGCCGAATACTGGTAGGGAAGAATAAGCATCCACCACCTTTTAGTTCCGGTGCCAATAGTAGTCTTTAGGTTATTTTGAAGCAGGAGACATGAAAAATGTGCCAGGTCCTCGCTAGGACTCGAACCTGGACCTCTCGAATATGCGCCGAGTATGCTACCGTTACACCACGAAAGCATACGAAAAAGGAGGGAGAAAATACTTTATAAACAATTAAAGTAAACCAGAATTTTTTTAATTTACCATTGATGTACATTGATGACATTATTGCCGATAATAATTACAATGAAATTGAAAAATAAGCTATCTATTCTAAATGCCTTAAATTAATAAAACTAACAAAGATGACACGAAGCAGATTATCGTGACCTACAAATTTACAATCTCCACAATACTATTTTATTTGACAAAAGAAGACTTTTCAGTGTCAAAACAATAAAACTAATCAATTCTAAATTAACATCTTCAGGAAAGTTATTGCTAATATTATGATAAATCAAATAAAAATAATCAAAAGTTTTTGTAATAACAGCAATGATTTTACAGAAGAGCTTAGTTTTTTCCCCACTACCCCAATGCCGGGTACTTGGCGATAACGGCAGGAGTTTATTTTATTAACCAAAATGCTAAAAGATAACAGAATTCCACATAATATCATCTTCCCCCCCCCCACACACACACACAAAAAAAAAAAAAAAAAAAAAAAAAACAGCTAGCTAAACTCAGTTTTAAGTCTAAAAAATTATTTTCAAAACTGCTGTTTTTCATGATAGGCTATACCTAAACCAACATGGCGATATACCACTATGGTGGTATATTATGGATGTTCTTAACACAGTTGAATTAGGCTTTCTTGTCAAAATTATTACATTAATTTAAATTAGATGAAACAGTCTAATAATTACCTATCGCTTCATACTTAGCTTCCAAGTCTCAAGACAGCTCGCTTGATTGAGCTCTATATTTTCTAACATTTGACAACTTTCATTTTCTGCCTTTATTCTCTTTCAGGTTACCTATAATTTATAACATTTTTGCGAAATTCCTCTTTTACAGTCTCTAAGTTTGTTAACAGTTTACCACACACTGCCCTAACTTCATCACAAAATTATTTAGTTTCTTTGAATTTATTTTTTTATTCTTCGCAATTTTTTTTACACTTTCAAAAATATTTTTTCACAGTGCTCTACAACTTTCTCGATGGATCTGAATTTAAAAAATTTAATTATTTTGGTATGAAACACGACAACTTATTCCATTCATTGAAATGAAACGAACTAATACTTCACTTGAACTTAATTTTATGGTGGTTGTTATTGGATTTCTTTTAGAATTTATAATCCAGATAATTCGATACTTTCAAGTTTCATAAATTATTCATTTTAAAAATACACCATATTTAATTGCTACAACAGTTTTTCTAATTATTTTTATTAATATTAATCAGTTCAATTTTATTACTTAGCACATTTTAGGCTTAGGTACAGTATTCGGCTACTATACGGGCCGACAAAATCTTTGCTACTCTAATGTTAGAGATTTTAAAAACTAACGCTTCCTTTTATTTTTTATTTTATATATTTTAATTTACCTTTTCATATGTTGGATTGCTTCTATTTCACATGCTTTTTGGATTCAGTCTACTTAATTTGACAAATAATTTTATTAGAATTTAAAACCTTTTTTGGGGGGAAGCTTATGATTTTGATACTATAATTAAAACAATAACCCGGTTTATACGGTTTCAAAATTTTTATTTTTTCATGTATTGGATTGCTTATATTTTCATGTTATGTTTTTTGGACTCGGTCTGCCTCAAATGATATTTTTATGCTTTTTTGCTATTATAATTCTTTAATCTTTCAAAAATTTTATTATTATTTAGACTAGTGGATTTGTTGCCAATCTAGAGAAACTTAGCTTCGCAACAACAAAGATAGCATTTATTATTGCCAATTAAATCATGCTTAATTCTTTCTGGAATTTTTTCGAGGACATAAGTGTTTAAGATTTACTTCGTAATTTTTAATACAGATATTTTGAGTTTTTATGTATTTTTGCCTTCTCGCGAAGTGAGAACTGAATTAATTAAATGAGAAATACTGAATCGTCTGTGAAAAACTGTTTCTTTTTTGTTTTGTTTGCTTAATTTCTTTTATACATCATTCTAGCTTTATTATAGAATTTGAATAGAACATGTGGCAACGATTAGATAATTCTATTCTTTAAATGATATAAATTTTGTGCATTATGAGTTATAATATGAACGAAATATATAAGTTCACTGTTATATAATTATTGGATTATATAACAGTTAACTTAGTTTCCGTTATATAATTATTATATAAGTTAACTGTCATATAATTTTTAATACTGTTAAGTAAATCTAGCGCCAGAGTGTCGCTATGATAAACAAATACTAGAGTGAATTTTAAAGAATGCATTTATTCTATTGTGGTTTATGCGCTGTCGGCGAAGTAGATTTAATTCAATCCAATAAGTTTAAATGAAATGCAAGAAAAAATGCGTATAATTTAATATTCCGTACAAGGAAGTCATGTGGTGTACACATCAGATTTTTTTACTTTGTATTTATTTATTATAAAACTGCATATATATCATTCTCCGTCCGTTTTTTAAAACAAGAATGTAAAAGGATAGTATTTACACGATTTTCTACACTGTCAATAACTATGCTATAATCCAAAACACAAGAGGAAATATCCGTTTTTCAGTTTCAAGATTTTGATATCACCACGTCACGTAATTTTTCTTGATTCAGTATCTCAAAAACAACAGGACTGATTAGTGTTTAAATGTATTTGCTATGAAATATGCCAAGTCATTTTGAATAATTTTCCATTTCATAAGTTTCTCTGTATTTAATTTTTTTATAAATTTCTTATTTTTATTGTGGTACATAATATATTCTTTTATGAGACTTTCAAATTTTAACATTCAAAATATATCTATTAAAAAACTTTCAAACGTTATAAAGCAGATACTCTTTTAAACCCTTTTAAAACAAGAATAAATCTGAATAACACATGGATGCAAAACTTAACATTTAAACAAATTAATTAAAAAATACTTTTTTTTTTGGTGTAAATGTGACGTACAATAATATCAAATAGATCTGTTTTTATATGAAAAATTATACAATGAAATAATAATTTCTATTCATTTCACATATAAACTGCAAGCATCTTTATTTTTTAAAAGCATTTACTTTTCTAAGTATGCCAGGCATTCCACAAATAAAAATTATAGTTTTATGAGTAGCCTAAGTCGATTAAGTGTGAAGACCGTGAATCTAGATTTTATGTCATATTCGCGAAATGCAGTTAAACTACTGCATATTTCGAGATTTAGGCCAGCTCAAACTTCAGGCTCGGGTCATGACGTAAATATGGCTTTTAAACGTACAGGAAAACAAATGTATTCATGCACGGATAATTTTATTGTGAAATTCACTTTCTTTTGATAGACCGAAACTGAAATGGGCATAACTTGAGATACGTCTGAATTTACCAAGTTTAAGGGAATTTTGTTTGATAAGGAGTAAAACGGTTGTTGCTACAATCTACACGAGCTTCCTGAGAGAAAAAGAACTATGCAAAAAAACACACAATTAACGATGTACTAGCAGCATCAGTTTCACAAATTTATTCAACGGCCTTGAATAATGAGCTATCATTCGAGGAAGGCTAATTGTGCTTCTCATAACCAGACGCATCATTCGGCTTTTTCTTTTGTTTCAACGTCATCTCAATTCAAATCATCCAACTGCTTCCAAGAAAACCCAAACAGAAACTGTGCAACGATAAGCGGGCAAAAGCTCGTTTGTCTCTGAACTCAAAAAAATAGTTCGAAAAATTCATTTTTAAATAAATACAGTTGAAAACAAAACATATGAAAGTGAGAAAAAAGACAATTTACCAGAAATAGGATGAATGGGAGCTCTAGCGAAAATGCACAGCTGCTTTAAAACAAACAATTGAGAACACAGATTCTGAGCCATAAAAATGTTAGACATACAGGATAGAGCGGACGTCCGCCGTTTTATCAAGATTTGTTTCCTGGAAAGAACACAAACAGAAATGGGGAAAAAAAGAGCGGGATGAAAGTTATGCAAGAAAAATGGTAACGAAATGTTTTCTTGAAGTCTGCGAATAATTTTTAACAACGGATGCAGATAATCAACTGGCAGAAAGTGCATAAAAAAGATACATAAACTTCGAATTGAAGGGCTTAAATACGTGGCGTTAGAAATCTTTTTACTTCCTTGTACGAAGTAAAGGAAGTATTGTAATCACAAAAAACTCGGAGTACCATATTTCAACGAAACTATTCATTTTGAACGCTATCGAACGCAATTTAACAATGTTTTTCAGTGACATCTATAAGTAAGAACAGAATAAAGGACTCTTTTTCCCAAAACGAATTATAAAACTGATTTAAAATGGATTCAGAAGAGATTTTTTTTCGTGGCATCTATACGTACGTACGTATCTCGCATAACTCAAAAAGGAGTAGCCTCAGAACGTTGAAATTTTATATACAGAACTGCTTTAACAAGTACTTGTGCCCCTCCCTTTTTGGTTGCACTTGGCCGCACCAAAAGTATATAAATATATATATATGTAAGATTAAAAAAAAAATATGTGAATCAAAATTCCATTAGTTATTTACCGTTAGTTTAGTCTGTTAGTAATTTAAACTAACTTTAATTCTCCCTCTCTGTTCTAAAAATCGTAATAACTTCTCCGGATTGCGTCATTTCTAGATCATTCTATTTTGCATGGCCTGCGCAGCACTGATAACGTAACAATTGGGAACCGAAACTTTTAACTCAAACCGTGTTAATGACATAATCCCCACGTTTGGCAATGGATTAATTATTATATTACGGTGTGGTAGGGTACGAACTGCGCCAAATTTGATCGAAGATACCCGTCCCCCTCTCATCTAATCCACGAACTGCGCGACGTTTCCTGTCCCTTATTTCTTTCCCAAGAATATTGGGTGCTACAAAAAGTCATTTAACGCCATTAATGGGACATTCTATTCAGACTGCAAGCCATTATTTTCTTTTATCAATATTGTAAAAATTGTGCATGCAAAACAAATATTAATTTAAAGTCTGGCGTGTGCTAAAGTAAAAATAAATTTCTTTTACACTCACTTTAAAGTTTTATGATGCTTAAAGGAATGATGAGCCAGATCTTTTTTATTCTCTGTAAGAATTAAAAACTTTCCAAGTTGCAGATTTTAGTCGCTGATCAGTTTTATACGCATATCCACAGATATATACCAGTTATGATAACGCATATCCACAGAAATCAGTCACCTCAAATTTAAAAGTACACTGAACTGGTCGCAACTTACATCTGATATTAGTAAATTAAAACAACTTTTTACTATTACAAAAATAGATAAAGCAACTAATAACTTTAGCATTATATGAAAACAATTCTACACTGAGATTATTCATAAAGGACTTCTCAACGCAACTACTTATCAATCAGCCAACCTTACAGAAACATCTATAATAAACAGGATTAAAACTTTTCATAAGAAACTCAATATTACTTTCAATGCAAACTACAACAGATTTACTAATCTTTATGCGATTCCCAAATTCCATAAAACACCATTAAAATTTAGATTTATAGCTAATGGAACTAATAATTACAAGAAAAATATAGACTATTATTTTTCAATTCAACTTAATAAAATCTGTAAATTTATTTTCAATGATTGTAACACTAATCATAACTATTGCTGGATCATTCATAATAACACTCCTGTCATTAATACCATTCATACCATTAACATCCAAAACATTAACTGCTATGATTTTGAAAACTTATATACCTCACTTCCTCTAGAAGAAATCTATACCAGTCTACTTGATCTACCAAAACTTTTCCCTAATATACTCAATATCATGACTCTTGACAAATGGAAAACCTACCTAAAATGCACACTTTTTCATAACTACATCAAGTTTCAAAATCAACTTTTTAAACAAGTCAGAGGATTGCCAATGGGCTTACATTCCAGCACCTCGATCTGTAATATCTTTTTATTTGTCAAAGAATTTAACTTCCAAAAAAATCTACAACCACAAGAGTTAAATTACTACAAACACACCTACAGATTTATTGATGACCTTATTACAATTAATAATTTTGGTAAAATTGAAAACTCCGACATTTATCCGAATTGTCTTAAACTTAATAAAACTAATAATTCACAAAATAGCATAGACTTTCTAGATCTTCAAATCATTAACTACAAAAAAATTTTACTTTTTGACAAAACAAGAAACTTCAATTTCAATACTAACAAATTAATAAATTGGAACTCCAACATATCCAAAAAAGTAATTAACAATACTATAATTAATCAAATACAACGAATTAAAACTATATGCACAGATACAATAGATTTACAACGCGAAATTTTGATCCTTATCAAAATTCTCAAAAATAATCTAATTCCCTTTCAATTTATCAACCATTGCCTTAAAAGAGCAGGCGTTAAATACTCACTCTAAATCATTTAACTGATAGGGATATGATAATTTATTCCTAAACCTGAGAAGGCGGTATAAGTTGGATGACTGTCAGTTGAAAGATTTGTATATAGTGTAATTACTCAATTGTATATATTGTAAAAAGCTAATTGTCTTCAGACATATACTGTTACTATACTGTTACTAAAAAAAATGGGCCTATTTCCTGCCTTTAGACTGTCTACTAGCTCTTGGACAGCGAAAATGCCTTTTTCCTTTCTTAAATTCTTAATCATTGCGACACGACAATTAGCCAGAAATTAATTAATTTCCATTCACTAGTATTTTTAAAAAAATCTTAACAGACGGTCTCTCTCAGATAAGAACTCCACAAAATACATCCCTCAAGAATTCCAAGTCCCACCCACTACCATAAATTTCTTCACCCAAGTCTTACCGACTGATATAATTCAAAGCCCCTACTGCCGCTAAGAATTTTCGGACACCCTACACTTCTGAGTCAGACACGAAGAGAACACATTGCCAACTCCCCCACTAGAAAGAATGTAAGTTACTTAATACCTTTCTGGCCTTTATATCTTCATATACATTCACTGATCTTATTTATATTATTTTCTATTTTATTTTTATATTATTTTTATATTATTTTTATGTTCTCTTTGATTTGTTTTTACAAAATTTGCATTATTTATCTTTTTTATAATCTTCTATGTTTATTTCAACTTTACTTTGATTTCGATTTCATAATGACAATTTCCAATGTTTAATTTCTACAAATAATATAGTACTCAAATACATAAAGATGATAGTGTCGGGGACGATTACTCGAGTTTTACAGGATTTCTCTACAGTAATTGATTTTTACTCCAAATTGAATTGACTAAAATGCTTCATGAGAATAAGTTCTTTGAGTAACAACTATTCGCGGAAATATTTGGCCTGACTAGAATTGCCGGTTTGGCTTTAACTTATAACTCGAGTAAAGACGAAACACTTTCATATTTACGTATTTTTATCAATTATTGATCACTGAACGGGAGTTGGTTTGTTCCCCTTGAAAAGTCAACTAATTTCCGATCAATGACAATAATTACATGTTTTAATTTTTACTTTTACAATTGTAATATTATTCTTCATGATGATTTAACTCCAGTCCCCGTTAAAACATTATTAACATTTTGCTTTCAAATTACTTCAAAACATCTTTCAAAATATAACTTACCAGTATGGATGCACACTTTTAAAATAATTCTACTTTAATTAAACTTAGGAAATAATATAATCAATTAATCAATACTGTTTAGGAAATAAATTATTATTAACTAACTTTGCAGCAATTGCGCAAGTAATAATAACTTGTATTCGCACTAAATGGATTTAAGTTCATACAACATTTGATATATATATATGTATATATATATATATATACGTATTGAAATTCAGTAATAAAATTTTTTAAGAAATTTGAAATGATTTATTGACCATTCAAACAGTGTACATTCTTTAAACTGCATTTTCACAGTTTGCAATTTTTCAATAAATTTTTTTACTTAAAGTCCTAAAACTTGTACAAATATGGATTAAATTATTTAATAATTTTACTGCTTATTTAAAATTATATACTTAACAGAAACAAGGATGGGGTTTGAAAAATAGTGAGAAGAAAAATTATTGGAAGTAGAAATGTTATTGAAATCATATTTTTTAAAGTTTTTATATAAAAATGTGCTTTATATTTTTTTACCTCAGAAACTAATTCATTAACTGCAAAATCGATCCGTAAAGTTATTAAGAACACTCTAAAAATACAATAAAAAATGAAGCAAAAATATTGAAAATTATGGAAGAAAGAATTTTTAATTGTTGAATTTAAAAAACAAGAATTAAATGAAACAAAAATTCCTCGCAAAAAAACTTTTTTTCAGCTTAAAATCATTTTATCTTATATAACCACTTAATATTTATTATTCATAAAAAGCACATGAAAGTTCTTAAAAAAAATCATTCAAGGGGTACCAAATCCCCTTATCTTTAAAACATTTCGCCGTAAAGGAGTGCAAAATTTTTCAATACTTCTGATACAGTGTTCTGCACTTTCTTCATTTGTGTCAATCTCCCTTACAAAACAGACAGTTCTTGCGCCCTTTGTTTTTTTAATAACTTGTTTAACATCTTATAAGTTAAGGCTCTTCATCTTCACTATCGCTGTTTTCGCCGTCAGCTAGTGTTAAAAGATCATCCAGTTGTTCATTTGTAATTTCAGGATCATCATTCTAGACTACTTCTTTAATTGCTCTCTGCTTTTACCATACCTGAAAATCCTTCGTCGCCAATTGCTTTTGGAATTTGTACGATTTCCTTGGCTTCATTTTCAACCGGTGGAAATCCTTTAAAACCTTTGAACAACTTCTCGTCAGAGCTGATGCCAGTAATCATTCACTGTTAATGAATTAATTTGTTCCCATGCGAATTTAATTATTTCTACGAGTGTCTTATGTTGAATTTACTTCCAAAATGCCACTGAGCTCACCAACGGCCGAGCGTTAAAGTCGCTGAACACACTGGCACATCGGTCCAGTGAAAGGGCTGGCTGCAAGAGCGTTTTCGTATTTTCCGCATGTATACGAGTTAGTTTAGAAAGGCCTCTACTAAGGCATCGCCCTTCACTCCCTTTAGGCAGATAGCCATCAAGTGTTTTACCATAATTAAATAAACCAAACTAAGACATGCGTGACATAATAGGCTTTAAATAGTTTCACGATTCCTTCATCCACTGGAAGTGTGCTTGATGGAAGGAATAAAGCCTCTACATATGGATGCAACGTTGCGAGGGCTTCAGTGCCGTGTCTTAGAGGCAGGGCTGTATTAACCATCAAGCAATATTCAAGGAAAGGAGGCACAACAAAAAATGTAGTCAGGAAAGTCAGGAAATTTCACATGGCAGTTTTACCACAAAATGCATGATGCAGCTAAACCAAAAACCGACAGAGTGAAGGAATGGAGGAAAAAACAATTGGCTTAAACATATGTAAGGGAACGAAAATCTTTTAAGTACTTACGGCGTCTAAAGGTCTTAATCCGATCCTGTCTGGTGCGTTATCGAGAGTCAGGAGAACTTAAATTTCAGGTTCTATGTGTTAAGTTTAGGATTGTGTATCCATAGATCGCCAATAGATGGCGGTAGTGTTTGTTTGTAAAAAGAAACTGTGATGTCAATTATGTATATGTATCAGTTCGTCTTTGGTGTTCGTGAATAAATGTTGTGTGGAAGAACGCTCCTCTGTTTATTACTTTAACTGCGATCCAGTCTGATTTATTAGAGATTTACACATATTTTGTTTATGGTGCCTGCAAACCGGGATTATTACGAACCAGAAAATCGACAGACTGAATATTTCGAAAATGGAGGGCGTTCTTGAAAATTTGAAAAAGAAACGATCGGTTGTTAGACAATTAACTACGAAACTGATAAGCAAAGTCGAATCGAATTTAGCAAATAATATTCCGCTAAATGAGAAAATTGAGATAATCGAGGATTTATATGAACAGTTAATTGAGAAAATCAATGAACTGAAAAGTTTAGATTCAGAAATAGAAACGAAAGTAACTTCGGAGGAGATTGAAAATGAAGTTACCTTAAGTCAAGAATACCAGGATAAAACTGTTATATGGAGAGGAAGAATGCAACGATTTTTGAAGAAGAATTCGGAATCTTCTAGAACAGTTCATCAGAACGAAACGGCTAATGTTGCACTTCCAGTTGAAACGAAAACAGTGAAGTTGCCACGTCTGCAAATCGGAACTTATTACGGAGATTCGTGTAAATGGTTAGACTTTTGGAACCAATTCGAAAATATAATTCATAATCATAGTGGATTGAGAAAAACTGAAAAATTTGTGTACCTAAAATCCTTACTTGGAGGTAATGCTTTAGCTGCCATTTCCGGTTTCGCTTTAAGTGACCAGAATTATGATTCCGGAGTAGAAATATTGAAAGAACGTTTTGGAAGACAAGATGTTGTTATCACTTCGCATATGAATAAATTATTATCCCTTGAACCAGTGGGAAACATTTCAAATGTTAAAGCACTGCGTAAGCTGTACGATGAATGCGAAGTCAACATTCGAAGTTTAGAATCGTTAAACGTTACTTCTGGAAGTTATGGAAATATTCTCTGTCCTATCATTTTGCAGAAATTTCCAGAGGAATTAAATTTGGAATTTAATCGAAGTCGAAATATAGAAGCAGGATTTGATATAAAGGAACTTATAGAATTCTTAAAAAAGGAAGTTAACTGTCGAGAAGCTGCAAGTTTAATGAACTCTGCGAAAACGAATCAGAAACCATACTTTCGTCAAAATGAACAACGCACGAAAGTTTATCCTAATTATAAACCGAAAGTTCCGACTGCTTCAGCTTTATCAACAATTGGATACAAATGTATATTTTGTGACAAAAAAGATCATACGAAATATAAATGTACTGAGGTGAACGCTGATGAGAAACGCAACATTTTGAAACGTACAGGAAAATGTTTTATGTGTTTTGGATGTAAACATTTAGCTATCAACTGTAAGAACAAACAGTTTTCCTGCAAAAAGTGCCGCGGTAAACATCATGAAAGTGTGTGTGTAAATCCCACATCAGCTGTCTCCAGTGTAAAAAATAAGGAAACCGAAACATCGGCGGAAATTGTTCAAAATTCTTCTGCCAAAACTGGATCTAATATTATGCTTCAAACGGTGTATGCTGTGGCTGAGGGCAAAAATAAGAACTGTATTGTGAGATGTCTTCTTGACGGCGATAGCCAAATCTCTGCAATTCGAGAAGATTTATCAAGAAAATTACAATTGCCAGTGAAAGGAGAAACTGTTTTAAATCTGCATACCTTCGGTGAAAAGAACGGGAAACATTGGCGGCGAAAGAAAGTTGAACTTACGCTCCGGAATATTAATGACCCTGAAAAATCCATAAATCTCGAAGTCATTGAAATACCAGTCATAACAAATGCCGATATACGAGTACCAGATGTAGAAATCAAATCCAAATTCCAAGCATTCGGCGTCACTTTGACAGACTGCGGCAGCGCCGATGGAATGAATCATATTTCCGTTTTAATCGGCGCGGACATTATGTGGAACAAGTTTAGTGATAGCCAAGAACAGAGTGGCTCCCCTGAAAAAATTATCTTTACCAAGACTCGAGCTTATGGCAGCAGTGTTAGGTGCAAGACTTGTAACTACAGTCCGTGTGCATTTTCCTCAAGCTAAGATTCACTTATGGACAGATTCTCTTATTGTGCTTCATTGGATAAAGAACTCACCACGGCGATGGAAAACATTCGTACAAAATCGAGTGTCTGAAATTCAAGACAAAACATCCCCGAGCATGTGGCATCATTGTCCTGGCTCAGATAATCCAGCCGATAAAATCACACGTGGTGTTAAAGTGAGTGATCTTGTAGTAGATCAAGTGTGGTGGCATGGGCCTCCATGGCTTCATCAAGATGAAATAAATTGGCCTAAAGTGAACGAGCATTGTAACATAGTAGATAGTGCTGAAGAAAGAGTTGTGACTCAAGTTACTAGCAGTGTTCAACCCTTACAACCTGTGTTAAAAATAGAAAACTTTAGTGACTTAGGTAAACTTTTAAGAGTCACGTCATATGTATTTAGATTCATTAATAATTTAAAATCACAGAATAGAGTGATTGGTCCTGTGACTAAAAATGAAATATGTAATGCTATGTGTTATTGGATTATCTTATCACAAGGTGAGTATTTTTTTGAAGAGTTGAATGATGTTAAATGTAAAAAACCATTGTCTCATAATTCCAAATTGTTTGGGTTAAATCCAGTAATGGATGAAAAGGGTTGTTTAAGAGTTGGAAGTAGATTAGTGAAATCATCATTAGATGTCGATGAAATTCAGCCTATAATATTACCAAATAATTATTTTTCTCGTTTAATTATTTTGAATTGTCATGAAAAGGTACTTCATAGTGGTGTAAATGAAACTTTAGTGCAAGTAAGAGGGAAATTTTGGATTTTAAAAGCTAGACGTTTTGTAAAATCTGTGTTACATGATTCTAGATTTTGTAAAAAATATAATGCTAAAGCTGGACACGAGATATCGGCTCCTCTTCCAGCTGACCGAGTGGAGAAAGCTCAACCATTTGAGGTAAGTGGCATAGATTTCGCTGGCCCTTTGTATTTAAAGGATGGTACAAAAGTGTATATTTCATTGTTTACCTGTGCAGTGACTCGAGGAGTCCATTTAGAATTGTTATCAAATTTAAGTGCAGAGTGTTTCATTCAAGCCTTACGTAGATTTTTTGCACGTAGGGGTATTTGTAGAGTTATATATTCTGATAATGCTAAAACCTTTAAGACTGCTGATCGTGAATTAAAATATTTGTATAAATTATGTAAAGATGAAAAGGTTCTAAATTTGCTTGGTAAAAAGGGGTTTGAATGGAAATTTATTGTAGAAGGTGCTCCTTGGTGGGGCGGATTCTGGGAACGTTTGGTAAGATCTGTAAAAACTTGTTTAAAACGTATCTTAGGTAAAGCTTCTTTATATTATGAAGAACTGTATACTGTTTTAGTTGAAGTTGAAGCTGTTATTAATTCTAGACCTATAACGTATGTATACAATGAACCTGATCCTCTTTCACCATCACATTTTATAACTGGATCTAGATTGACTGTTTTACCTTCACCTGAATCTAAACTAGAATCTACAAGATCTCAGTTGATTAAAAGATGGAAGCATAGGCAATTAATATTAGAGCATTTTTGGAAAAGGTTTTATAAAGAATATTTGTTAGAATTAAGATCAGTCATGTTTTCAAAAACTCCAAAGAATTCTCCCGTGTTTAAAATTAATGATGTTGTACTTGTACGAGAAGATAATGTGAAACGCTGTAACTGGAAGATAGGTAGGATTAAGGAATTATTTCATGGAAGAGATGATAGAATTAGATCTTGTGAGATTCAGTTAGATAAGGGTGTTGTTAGAAGACCAATTGAAAGACTTTATAATCTTGAAGTTCAATAAAATTGATGCATCCGTAAACGGATGCATGGGGGGGGGAGTGTTAAGTTTAGGATTGTGTATCCATAGATCGCCAATAGATGGCGGTAGTGTTTGTTTGTAAAAAGAAACTGTGATGTCAATTATGTATATGTATCAGTTCGTCTTTGGTGTTCGTGAATAAATGTTGTGTGGAAGAACGCTCCTCTGTTTATTACTTTAACTGCGATCCAGTCTGATTTATTAGAGATTTACACATATTTTGTTTACTGTGCTCTAATTAATGTCTGACTTCTTTAATGAAAAAATTTTCAAATCAGTCACTAAAGAGGCCTATCGCAATGCGACAGACGTTCTGCAGCGTGTTACGTATAAGTGAAATTTTCGAGCTGGGCAAATTAAATGAAAAAACTTGTGACATACACAAAATCGAATTCGGCAAAGGTTTACAGTAACAACTTTAACAAGTTAAAAGCAGTAAAGTAATATCGAAAAAAAGTAATATTGAGTACTCACCACGAATACATCTGTTATGCAGTAAAGCACATCTTGGTTCCGAATTAAAAAAAGGTCTTACGCGCGTAAAAAAAAAAAAAAAAAAAAAAAAAAAAAAAAAAAAAATACCCTGTCGATTCAATAGTATTACAAGAACTGCAGACACTATTCTTTACAAATGCGAAGTCTTCAAATCGATATGCAATACCTCTCTACCGTGGCCTCACTGAGGAGGAGAAACAAGCAGAAAAACGAGGGAAAAATTCGGTCAACGCTCGCTCGAGGCCTGAGAAGAGGGACGAAAAAACGAGACACCTAGCAAATGAAACGTAGTTGTTCATCGTAATAATACGCAATTCTGCCCCATAATAACAAACCAACCGGCTCCTCCAGCCTACGGAAATGGACAAGCTACAAAAATAAAAGGTCGGGGAATTACCGCCCTCTCCCCTCCTTTTGAAGCATGGAGGTTAGCTCCATGTTTTGAAGAAAGACGTAATGGTCCGGGATAGAAGGTCGACCAAATCACCACTTCGCAAGGATGACTCATTTCAATGACGTCACATGAACAGGCCAAACAACCGCTCAACACAACGGTAGAGAAATAACAGATGTGCAACGCATCGGCTCAGTGTAGAAGCCGCAAAAATGCACGCCGGCCACCTGACTGACCAGTGGCTACATATTTTTGCCATGAATCATAAGCCAGTTGAAACCGTTGTCGATCGATTAATTCATAACAAATCTATTATAAAAGTTTCTGAAAATTTCATATTACATTAGAACGCAGGTTTAAAAAAATGTTTTTGTGAATTTCTAGCTGCATATAAAGACAGTTAGTTATAGTGGAAGTTAGTGGAAGTTTTAAATACATTTTTCTCAATTTTATATTTTTAGAGCTTTAAATTACTAAAAATTCTATGACTCAAAACATTATTGATGAAATGTTCTTGCAGCATTTGATACCAATATGTATATTATAATTGTATTTATGCCAATAATTTGTATATAATGTATTTATGCCAATAATATGTATATTAAAAACGGTACTGTGA
Source organism: Stegodyphus dumicola (assembly GCF_044657685.1). Lineage (NCBI taxonomy): Eukaryota > Metazoa > Arthropoda > Arachnida > Araneae > Eresidae > Stegodyphus > Stegodyphus dumicola. The sequence continues at coordinate 185,086,513 of NC_140768.1, forward strand.
ATTCAGCTTTTAACTAAAAAACTTTAAAATGAAATAATAAGCAAGTTAAATAATGCGAATAAAGTAATAACAATAAAAATTTTTGATACATGAAAATTTCGGACTTATCTTTCTTCCACGAGAGAATCTGTAAATTACACTTTTTCTAGAGAATTGTGGGCCCATCAGCGGCCGGGTGGTAAAGTCACTGAATACTGGTAGTTCGGTCCGGGGCTGGAATCCCGGCGAATGGGCTAGCTGCACGGGCGTTTTCGTGGTTTTCCCCATGTGTAACGTGTATGCAAGCCAGTTTCCCTTAGAAAGTCCTCCATGAAGGCATCCCTCCCTTTAGGCAGATAGCCCTTATGTGCCGTAATCAAATAAACCAAACATAGACAGTTGAGAATATAGCTGCTATTTCCTAGACGGTTTTGAAAAAACCACAGTATAGAAAACTTTTCCGTCGGTTTTTAAGACTGAAACATTTTTCCGTACGCAAAAAATATTGTACATTGCATTTCTCTAATAATGTAAATACCAGCCAGTTTCCTTTAGAGTGTTATTTCCTCTACTAAGGCATTGTTTCTTCGCAGGCAGATAGCCGACAACTCCTTCACTTATATACTGTCATAAAAAAAAATTCCAGACTTTCATTCATAATCATAACAGTTACAATCAATTTTCTTGTATACAGTAATACCATTGAAAACATATCTAAGTTGTGGTTGCCTAAAGTTTCGGGGTTGCCTTCAAAGAAAAGCAACATGATCAATTCGCATGAATATCATGAAAGCTAATATTTACTTTAATCCCTAGGTTAGTAAAACATTGACTCGTAATAGGTCACCCTATGCTGATTTTTAACTGCGCTATTCGAAAAGCAGAGCCAAATACAGGAATTTTTTTTAAAAAAAAAAGGATAAAAAAAAACTTTCATTTGGAAATTTATAACAGGAAAAAAAAAAAAAAAAAAATCACAGTTTAATCCTAATAAATATTCATCTATCATGTTTCTTTAACAGCAGACGTTTCCAATATGCTTTTTTCTAATAAAATGAAAAAGAATGGCAGCTTTAAAGTTAGGACTAGCTTTTTAAATAACCGAAGACAATAGATATGGTTCAAGGACTTTTTGGAAACGGCCTTGCGTCTTTCTATGCTCCACCCGAATTTACGCATTACGCCCTGCATACAACGCGGTTATAGTATTAGACAACTGACGAAAAAAACTGCCGCCCATGATGGATGGATGGAGTTCTTTTTGATTACATTAAGTCATTTGCGAAACTCGAAATTATTATGCCACTGAGGCAGACATACCTTTATCCAATGATATGTATCTAAAAGTATAAAAATCAAATTAATTTATAAAATAAAATTTTAGTAATTTTCTTGAATAACCACAGTGTGAAAAAGTTACGTTTTAAAAGCTGAAGAAAATACACTCCGTAAAATACAGTATTTACTCGTATATTCAGGACTGGCGAAACCAATGCGGTCGCACTGGATGGCAGAATTTTGTTTAATATTTAAAGAAGTAATGAACAAAGATATTTTAGAGATGGCAATACTTTTATTATTTAGGAAAGACACTAGGCTACAGAATTAAGGAACAGCATTTTCTTTTAAAACTTAGGAAGGTACAAGGCAGCAGAATTCAGAAGCTGCAGAGGTTGCACTAGACGGGGAAAATGCCTAATGCTGGTCTCGTGTGTATTTTTCTCCTAGTGTCCCCTCTCCGCAACTTTTTAGTACAAAATTCTGAATTTTTTTTTTTTTTTAATATTCACGTAATTCCTCCGCCCCCCCCTTTCTCAAGGCGTTTAGAAAGCATAGTCTCCTAAATTGTTTTCGTATTAACAATTAATTTGCTCGTGGTATTTTGTGCATGGCTCTGAATGATGAAGCATTTATAAAGCAGGGCTTCAAGAAAACAGGGATAACTAACGCTCTTAATGGTTCTAAAGATCATTTTTTACGTGGGAAGACAGACTGATCAGTGACGATGCCAACGACTAGCAAACGGCATAGACAGTAAGCAGAACTAGACGCAACAATAAGAAATGGCGATATTAAAGTTACAGGAAGCAGAAATGAAGATATCGTCTTAGATACTGTAATATCTGGTTGCAACGAAAGTTTTCCTCCAAAAAAACGTTCTCAATAAAGTTGAAAAAAAAAAAAAAACATGAAAGCAGTACCTTTAGTTCAGATAACAATCACCACCCAAATCAACTATTTTCCGCCAACGTTTTGGTACTTTTTCAAAACTTCGGCGTAGAAACTTGGTGGCCGCAAGTCCAAAAAAAGATCAGCCTCATTTCGGACGTCCTGTACAGAATGGCAAGGCCGCATGTGAATGACTTCTGACAATCCAACCACATCTGACACTAAATTTGCAAACAGCGATTCTTGCACAAAGCGCATTTTTTAGTTCAGTCATCCATCCAACGGTTACAAAATCACATCCAAGAACTTGAATCTTGGCTTCAGAAATGAAAGATCCTGGTCAATACTGACAAGACTGTGGCTATCCTCGTCAGAAAACGAAGAATGTCAAATCCTAGTTAGCCTGGGCCAAGCAAGTCCCTTACCTTGGGGAGATTATCATTAATTCTTTCGCATGTACCATAAACGTTACATCTATTATCCAGAAGTTTCGAGTGCATAAAGCTAAACTCTACCCCTTAATTGATCGAAAAAGCGTCCTATCGCTATCTACAACAAGTTATTCACCTATTTTCTGTTATGGATATCTAGATTTATTCATGTAAAAAGATTTGGAAGAAATTGTTTAACGCCCAGGAGGGTGTTTTTGCGAACTCTCCCTGGTATGTCAGAAACAATCGTGTTCATGAAAAAATAAAAACAATCAAATTAAAGATACTAGATACACTGGTGTGCAAAAATTAAGGACGAAGTCGAAAAATTAGCATATCAGCTGAACGAAGAGGCAGAGCGAACAGAAAGACCAATCAGGAGATTAAGTAAGTTGATGTACGGTGGCACATGCGCAGATATGCAGGTAGACGTAATGGGGGAGTGTCTGAGTAGTATAAAGCATGTTATCGGTGTAAGATCAGTATTTCTGGCAAAGAGATTGAACGCCGTATAGCAGTTAAAATCACACCGAGTTGCAGCCTCAGCGAGAAATGGCGAATAATCAATCTGTTAGACAATATCTGGAAGCTTTTACCCGAGGTCGAATCATTGGGAAGTTGGAGGAAGGCCGCAGTGTGACAAGTGTGGCTGCGGAGTTTGGAATTAATTGCTCACAGCATCGTTTCACGACTTTGGAGACAATTTCAAACTACAGGAACGTCCACGTGTGGTTGTCCACGAGGAACCACACCCGCAGATGACCGGTATATTGCCTTACAGGCCAGAAGAAACAGGCGGCAGGCAGCGGGAGAAATCGCTAGAGACACGACACAGTCGACTGGACGACCGATATCGCGTTTTACCGTGGCCAGAAGCCTGCACGGTGGTGGTCTGTTTGCACGACGCCCAGTACGGTGTGTACCTCTAACGCCTGCCCATCGGAGAAGGCGTTCTCTGTGGTGCCGGGAACACCGGAATTGGAGAGACAATGAATGGGGACGAGTACTCTTAACAGATGAGAGCAGATTCAGTCTGAGTAGCGATTCTCATCGCATACTCATCTGGAGAGAGCGGGGAAGCCGCAATCATCCCTCGAACATCATTGAAAGAGACAGGTATGGAGGTGGCGGTGTTCTCGTTTGGGGAGGCATCATGCTTGGTAGTCGTACAGACCTTCACATCTTCGACGCAGGTTATCCCATACAGTCAACGGGACCCGTTATTGTAACGAGATTCTTCTTCCATATGTGCGTCTTTTTAGAGGCACTATGGGTCCGCAGTTCCTTTTCATGGACGACAATTCACCATGTCATCGCACAGTAGCTGCCGAACAGCTCTTAAAGAGAGAGGATATTGAACGTATGGATTGGCCGGCACGATCTCCGGATCTCAATCCCATCGAGCATGTATGGGATTTTCTAGGCAGACGCTTGGCAGCTCGTACCTTACCACCAGTAACGATTCCGGAGCTTCGATTGGCGCTGCAAGACGAATGGGCAGCAATGCCTCAACAACTCATTGACACCCTCATTCTCAGCACGGGCAGACACTGTGAAACCTGCCTAGCAGTCAGGGGAGATCATATCCCCTATTAAAGACCGGATGTTTCTTGCTGGACACCCATCACAGGGATGTTTCGGCCTTCAGTCGCATTGCGCTCCATGCTACTTTTTCAATAAAGCTTCTTTTTATCCCTCTGATTTCTCTTTTAGTAAGTGTTGCTTACATTACTCATGTCCTTACGTATTGGGGATCTTACGGTATTAAATGTGTTGATTTGGAAAGCTTTTGTACAAAGTTATATTGAAAAAAACCGTCTCGTCCTTAATTTTTGCACACCAGTGTAGTAAGCTTCACGATAGCCAGGACAAAATTAAAAACTTTCCCATAGCAACATGTGTGATTACAATTATAACAACCCATTTACCGAAAAAGGGCTAAGACCGCTTTTAATGCCCAAATTATGTACACTCATGTCCATAAATTAAGGATAATGCAAAATCAGGCAAAGGAAGAGTTAGAAGCAAAACAAATTTGACTTATTTGTAAAGCTTATTTATTAAACAAAAGGTAAAGAGCAAAAAAGATGCTATATGTTTGATATTATTAAAAAAATTAGCGATTTTTTCTCCCTGGAGCAAATTACTAAAAAAACCTATTTACAAAAAACCAATATTACATGGTTGGTATGATTGCTAATACATTGTATGTCTCCCAGACGATGCAATACAGTCCGTACAACGCCTAAGCATGCTGAATATCAAATTATCGATCTGATCTTGGGGGATATTACACCACTCAAAAAGCAATGCTCTCCGAAGTTCCGGTAGACATGTAGGAGGAGGTTGACGGGCTGCAACTCGTCGGCCAAGCATGTCCCACACGTGCTGTACTGGATTCAAGTCCGGTGAGAATGCTAGCCAGTCCATACGGGTGATATCCTCCGATTGAAGGCATTCGCTTACGATGTTTGCACGGTGAGGACGGGCGTTGTCATCCATAAACACAAATTGTGCGCCCATGGCGCCCCGAAACAAACGTACATGTTGTTCCAGAATGAAGTCCCGATAGATTTGGCTTGTCATGGTTCCAATTTGAACATGCAGGTCAGTTCTGGAACCAAGAATAATTCCACCCCAAACGAGCACGAGAATCAAACTGCAAGCTAAACCTGGACTCGTCGGAAAACATCACACAAGCCCAATGTTGCGGTGTCCACAATGCATGCTCTCTATTGAGTGAGTTGCAGTAAGTGGAACGCATCTGACAGGTCTACGAGCATATAAACCAATCTGCCCTAAGCGTCTGTACACGGTCTTCTTTGAAATTGTCGTACCAGTGGCTGAAGAGAGCTGACGAGACAGGTCTGAGGCTGTGCTCCGCCTGTTTCTTTTGGCAGTAACTGCTAAATACCGGTCCTCATTCGGCGTTATAACTCTGGGGCGACCTGCGCTGTAACGTCTACTCACATTACCATCATCTTGGAATCGTTGCCGAAGCCTGGAGATGACACTCTGGGCAATTCCAAGTTCGTCTGATACTTCCAGTTGGGTACGCCCACATTCCAGACGGCCGATAATTCTACCACGTAAAAAATCATCCAAATGCGTTCTTTGTGTCATAACTATTCGGTTATTGCACTGAAATGCTTATAAAGCGCCTGCGAACAATTTTTCTTCTTTGCCTGTATTCCTTATATATCACTCTCTTACACTCTCGTCGTTGTGATGTACCATCGGTGTCATCTGGTTACTTCCTGAAATTTGCATATGATTCTTGAAGATGTGTGTAGTGATTTTACAGGTGATATATTTATTTTAGAGTTCGATTTCCGCGTGACTCCGAATTATCCTTAATTTATGGACATGAGTGTCATTATATGTATCATGCTTAGTACCTTACGTTACGTTCCTTCACGTTCGTACGGGGTTCGTAGATTTAGTGTGAATAACGACGACACTTGATGAAGTATCGAAACACACTTTATTTAGCCAATATTAATCAGAACAGCTCCAAAGTCACTTTTTACAGTCGTCGAAGATCTCCTATAAACACGCTGAAACTCAGCGACACAGCCTTCTCACTATAAGGCAATAACGGTGGAGACAGCTTCACTGCAAAGCACCAGACTCTTCCGACTCTGCTTGGTCGTTCTCGGAACTCTACGTACTCTCGAGACTCTCCACGCTACAACTCGCGATGCACTCGACGACACACAGAGCACGGCACCCGACTCTTCGGTTCAGTCGTTCCCGGAGCTTAACACGCTCTCTCGACGATGCACTAACCGCGATACACTACGAGACTCTTTCGGTGCACTCAACGACCCACTCGACAGTCGCTGCCCGGCTGTCAACTCGATCGACTCCGCAGGGATTGATTCGCTAGACGAGACACACCAACTCACCAACTCTATACTAACTCCCTCTCGGCGTACCAGCAGGGTTTATATAGCTTTTGACTGGTGTTAGAGAACATTCTGGGCTAAACCGGTAAGAATTCGTTCCAGAAGGTTCTCCATCCGCCCATGGCATATCGGCAATTTTGTCGCCTAATGGGCGATTTCTCGCCAAATGTGGTAATCCGTCTTTATCTTGCCATTTTATGGCAATCCTAAAACTGCTTTGCGGGGAAGCCATCTCACCGCGCCTGCACTTTTCGTAACAATATATTGTTTGTATTCATATGTTAAGAATTCTCTTTAAAGCACCGAAAATTCCTTTTTGTTTCACTAATTCTTTACTTACAGTTTTACGTCCCCAGCTCGATTGTTTAATCTTACCGTCTAAAAGGGGCGAACTTCCATTCATTTCATAAACATGCCTAGAAAAATAAGAAATAATTGATGAAAATTTATTAGGAAATTTTAAAAAAATCTGTTACGTATTTTGTACATATGTAGAACTTTTATGAAATTATATCTGAAATTGTAGAATTTTTTCTATAATGTTAAATGAAAGGCTTAAAAGAGAAGACGCTCTGCCGGAAAAATAATATTACAGAGAGGCAATTGTATATAGAACTGAGTAAATGGCTATCTCGCTAATTTTACAAACTTTTACCGCCAAATTTGTCGAGAAATCGCAAAGAATCGCCCAACATGGCGACATTTTGGACTGGTCCTTGTATAGCTAGCTGTAAATGGTATTGTGACTGAATAAATGTAGTTGATCTCTATATGTAATTGTAACCGTATCCGGCATTCATTTAGCCTCCCAGTAGGAAGAGTACTAGAGATTTCTCGGTGACCGAGAGAAAACTATGGAAGACAGGAGAAAGCATCAGTTTCTCAGCTACAGCGTGAGTTCGGAGAATTAAGAGATCTTCGTCGAAGCTTTGCCTTTTTAGATGCGCTTTGCACTGGGCTGCGTTTAAAGCTTTTGGTAGTTTAAAATGTAACTACTGATTTTTACTCTGTGATGGTGAGAAAAGCTAACGAGTATTTTTGAGGAAAATTCGAGAATTGTTAAATGTTTCTTTTGGTAAAAATAAATTTTATCAAGTTATCATCAATTCTTCGTGCTTTCAATTTGTTACGAAGCCGTATGCACGCAACAAATCTTTGTTTGATTTGAGGCAGGACCCTGTAGTCCAGATACTTAGGTAAGTATACGACTTCACTCAGTGGAGCATCAAGAATGTGGCAGTCAGGGCCGTCACGAATTAATGCTATAGTGACTTAAATCTAATAAAATTGTAACAATCGACTTTCTTTTTTACTTCCTTGCACGAAGTAAAGGAAATATTGTAATCGCGAAAATTTTCGGGTATCATATTTCAACGAAAATATCCATTTTGACCACTATCGAATGCTATTTAACGATGTTTTTGTGTGACATCTGTACTTAAAAACAGAATAAAGACACTTTTTTACAAAACAGGTTGCAAAGAATATTTAAAATGGATTTAGAACATACTTTTTTCGAGACGTCTGTGCGTGCGTACGTACGTTGTACAGCAAAACTCAAAAACGAAAAGCCTCAGAACGTTGAAATTTCGTATATAAGACTGCTATAACTTGAATGTAGTGGTACACCTTTCTTTGTGGTTGCAATCAGCCGCAACAAATGTATATAAAATATATACTAAATATGTATGAAGAATTTATAAAATGTTTAAGTGCGGCTAAGCCTAATTTTTTTTTACCGTAGCATCCATATTTGTTTACGTTTGAAACAGAGCAGAATAGTGAATTAAGTCATTTATGCACCTTCGGTGTCTTTTTGCCGAGTGGGAAAACCTCCAGGTTTGCGCACCGCAAAATCTGCCTTCGTGCTTGCTGGCCGAACTGCTTGCTTTTGCGTAGAAAGTCTAATTTCAATTATAAAACTTATTTTTTTTAATTGTATTTACTGCATTTGATGTTTTATGTTTTGATTTAGTTTTCAATTTTCAATGAAGATATTTTGAGGTTTTATGTATTTTTGTCTTGCCGCGAAGTGAGAATTGAATTCATTGAATGAGAAATATATCTCTAATGAATTTCAAGGATATAAGTTTAAATTAAATGCAGCAAAAAACGCGTATAATTTAATATTCCAAGGTAGTCATGTGGTGTCCGCATCAGATTTTTTAATGAACGCTTCTCTACTAGACGTGAATAAAAGTAATTTTTCTGAAGTTTTGAATTAAAACGTTTAACTTTTTTTAAGCTAAGATTCGAATTATGAAGATGATTCAAGTTTCCGAATTTTGAACCTTTTCCAAGATTCATGAAGTTTGAGAATTCGTTCCAGTCTTATAAATAATAATTTTCTTCCCCCCCCCTCCCTCCATTTTTCACAGTTTCCATCTGAAGTACATGGAATATTGATATATTTTCAATGCTTTTTAAATATTTACTTCACTGAGAATGATCGAGGTTAAAAACATTGTAGTTTTTTAGGTTCCTTGAATCGGTGAAGACCATTGCCTAATAAAATCGCCCACGAAAATTCGTTCTTCTGGAAACAGATAATCGTCCTGTGGTTTACCGTAACCTTTTTGACAAATTTAAAAAAACTGCGTGCGTACAATTATGAAAGTTTAGAAAGAAATTCTATATATAGCGTATGCTAAAAGAAACATCTTTCATCTTTCATACTATAAGGGTGTAAAATATTAATAAAGTTTGCTGCTAAGCAAAAGTATCAAAATATTATTGAGAAATGCTCATATTTTTTGTATCTCACTTTTATATTACAAAGCATTACACTTTGCATAGATACAATAACATTATTACTAATTAATATCACAATATTTATATTGGTTTCATTTTTCTGATAGTTGAATGAAAGATTTTCCGGTCGTGTATGAGAATGGATATAGTTAGTTTTTCGGTTTCGGACATCAAATGAACGAAATGTTCTCTACTTTCACTTCTTGATTTACAACTCAATAAAAGGAATCACCCAAAAGCGTGACGTGAATATGAGGAACTAAACAATTTTCACGACGCCACAAAAAGTGAAAATACTCATGAGAATAATACGCGAAATTTTCACAGAGTTCTGACGAACCTTGGAATATACTGAGATGCGACGGAACCGAACCAGGACGAGGGCCTTGACGGCAAAATAACAATAATAACAAAACAAAACAAAAATCGAAATTGTTGACCTCCCACGTAATGAGACCAGAATATTACGCCAGAAACTAGTCCAACCAGCTGAAAGCTCGCTCAGAATTTTTTTCATTACTACACTACGGGCTTTACGGAAAAATTGAAGTTTCATTGTTGAAGAGACTGATTTCCAGTATGTCTTGGGTAGTAAAAAGGAAATTATGGCATTAAGGAGCCTTTTATACATCCTATTAGAACATTTTAGGTTAAATGCTTAAAAAGATATTTCTGCAATTTAGTTAGTGTGAACATTTGTACTACCGTATTAATACGCGTAATTTTCTTTATTTTCTCACTCTAAATTTATTCCTTGAAAATTGAGATGGGAATATTACGCAGTGTTTGCTGAGTGAAGGAAAAATGATAAACGTACATGCTTAAGAAGCGTACATGAATTAGACATAACAGTATTACTAGCCAATACTTCAATGCTATTTTTAAAAATTATTTATTTCACATTTTACACTGCAAACTATTGCTTAAACTACTGATAAAAACAAAATTTCTTTCAGAACTACTGCATTTAATTACATTTTGCATTCATATTTTTTTTTAATTCTACGAATATAAAAATGTAAAACCAGAGATTATAATTGCATAAAGTTTTATTTTGATTAATAGGATAGCTATGTTTAATGTACTGATGCATTTAATATCTGGCATAAAACTACTTAATCTAATTCTTAAATCGCCTCGTTCAAAAATATTCAACCTCTGTTTCCTGTTTCCTGTTTATCTACTTCTCAGTTCTTTTTTTTTTTTTTTTAACTATGTTTTCTTGCGCTCTTGTGTTTTACTTGTTTATCCTGGAGTTAATATGCATAAAAAATCGTATATTTAAAAGAAAACCTCTTTCTGAATTAAAATATACATAATTTTAGTTCATTTCCCCTCCTTATATTTATTTTATATGATTTCTTTCTAATTATACGATACAGCTTTATATCAATAAATTATTAATTATCAATTTCATTAATAAATATCTTTTTAATCAATGAAAATTTAATTATTTCGATCAACTGCTGGTGCACGTTCGGCTTTCGACTCTTCGATCATCACTGATTTCCTTTAAAATTTCATTGACCCCCTAAGGGGGAGGTACCGATCCCGTTGGGAAACCTTGGTGTAAATAATGAAAAGTCTCTATGAGCGTTAGTGTACGTTATTTGTGATTAAGAAGTACACAAGAAAGGAGATTTTCAGAAATAAAACCATCTATTTCGAAAGTCAAGTACAGCAAACAAACACGGGTATCAATTAACAAAAGCTTTACGGGGAGGGATCATATAAACACAGTCATCAGCAAAGTTTCTACCAACTTAATCAAATTGAAGTAGATTTTGGTTGAGAGCTCACAATTAAATCCTGCGAGAAAACACCACAATTTCTCAACTATCGCTCACCTGATTATAACTTATGCGGCGTTATTTGATTTGGAGAGAACCCGTAACCCGTTATCATCCACCAAACATTCGTGAAAAGAGAGTAAAGAAACATACAGGGTAGGCAATGTCTGTATTTGGGGCTGGTATCTGTTTGGGTAGGTGCACAGACATCCACGTCTTTCCAAGTGGAACAGTGAATGCTCAGGCCTATAGAGGTGACATCCTTCATACTTATGCGCGCCCTTATGCCAGGGCAATAGGTGAAAATTTCTTGCTACAGGACGACAAGGCTAGATCGCACAGGGCTCGCTTCGTGGACGATTACCTTCAGCAGCAAATAATTCACAGCACGGAATGGTCAGCTCGATCACTAGACCTGAATCCTATCGAGCATGCTGTGATGCTTTAAGAAGACGCATAACTGCTCTCAGTCCTCCTATTCAGTCCTCTGTCACGCTTGCAACAGTTTTGCAAAAGCAATAGCATGCTGGGATGCTTTAGGAAGACGTATAACTTCTCTCAGTCCTCCTATTCAGACCTCTGCTACGCTTGCAACAGTTTTGCAAGAGCAATAGCTCTCACTTTCTACGGAACAGATAGACTGCATAACTGACACACCGCTGTATTTATTGTATTGCTTCTAGGGGAGATCAGATTCCAAGATAATTTTCCTATACCAAACTCTGACACATCCAATTTGCTTAATTTTATACATATGCTAATTGCTATAACACCATAATTGTCTAGTAATTTCTTTTCATTTTATTTTATACCTTACTTTTTGTTGTATACTGTGGGCAAGTTTCATTACATTCTACGTGTAACTTTTTGAGTAATTGTCATGTTTGTGATTTTTCTTTAATTAATGATAACCAGTGTAGTTTCACTTTTGTACACTGTGGGAACACGCTTTTCTGTATATAGAGCAGAAAAAATAAGAATTATATATAATTACATAAAAATGCGAAATTGTCATTAATTTACTTCAAAAACGTTTCATTCAAAATCAGTTTCTCTGTTTCTAAAATAATGTAAATACAATCTTGCGACTCTTAAACTTTTCTGAATTCTAATATGTAGCTCGATCACGAAATTTGGATAACCCTCGCATTTGTCATTATAATACGAGTGTTATTGAAATATTAAAAATTATAAATTTTCGAAAAGAAATTCAGTGAATTTTATTGTCTTAAAGAATATCTTTAAAAGAAAGTTTCGTAAATGTTCATTTTGTGAAAAAATGAAAGCTTTCAAAATAGAATATTTTGCCAAGGATGGAATGATTTTTAAAAGGATCCTTTTTACTTGTTATCAGTAGTACATATAGAAAGTCATATTCTAGTAAATTTTGCTGCTGTTAAACATTTCTGTAGTAGAAGACATCATGTTTTATTAGTAATATTTTTTTGAATACTGTTTGACGTACTCAAAAGTAGTGAATACATATATGAAGCACAATTTTGAAATGTGCAAATTAATTTTTCTTTCGGTATAAAATGAAGTTAAGTAAAAGAGCAGACAATATAATAAAAAACGAAGGTAAAAATATGCTCTTATAAGGAGGGGGAGGAACTTAATTCTTGTTTAACATTCTTTATAAATTTTAAAAATAGCTTTTCATATATTATTAATAAAGTAGCGGGCTGCTTCCACAGCAATATTTATAAGTTCTATATACTGAAAATCTGAAAATAAAATGAATGAAAAATTTAATGTACTGTACACAAAGTTTCTAGCTGCGGCCAGAGCAAAATTTGTAAATTATAATATACACCTGAACAGAAAGTGCAGAAAAACATTTCAATATGAATTAAATCAGTTCATTCTTTCCAAGCAACAACTAAATTCGCAAATAACTTTTTTTGTTGCCAAACCAGGAAACGAAACCGTTTGAAACTTCAGGTTAATACATATACGTAAGAAACGATTTTTTTTCTTCGTAGAGTAAGATTTTTCATTAACAAAGTATTCACTCAAATTCTAAAATCAAAAATAAAAATCTTCTATACCTTATTCAACCAAAAAAACTTAAGGAAATAAGATTAACAATTATTTACATCAATGCTGTTTTGACCAACAGAGAGCAGTTAATCATAACTGCATTGGTTAAAACAGCATTGATGCAAATTAATAGTCAGATTGCAAATTGATGTAAATTGATTGATAGTCGAAACAGCATTGATGAAACAGCAAAAATCAGTATTTTTCTTTCTTTGTTTTTGTTTTATACCTGTTTATATTTGTAAAATTCAAGCAAATTTGCAAAACTCAATACTTTTCAGAGCAAATTAATCTGTTCAAATTTATAAAACTTGACCAGATTAACTTGTTGCTTAAAAATCTCAAATTAACTAACTAAACTATTTTAATGATAGTTTACTTACTTTATTCAAGGCTGCGTAAATACGTTAAGTAATGTCACATGCTTTGTCTTCATCAATAGGTAGCGACAAGTGAGAAAAAGTTTTGTAACTCAGCAGATTCTGGATGTAAAGGCAATACTTGCAAAAACAGTGGATACACAAACACACACACACAAAAATAAATAAATAAATAAATAAAATAAAATAAAATTTAAAAAATAATTCTGTTCATTATCAAATCAACATTTTAACGCTAATATTTCATCGTGAAGTAACTACACCATGCAATGATGAAACAAATTTCTGGCCTAATAAGGACTTCTAACACACGTTATGGTCAATGTCCCAGCTTTTAGAAAACTTTATAACAGAAACAAAAAGAAAAAAAAAAGAAAAAAAAGAAAGAAAGAAAGAAAGAATTACTGTTATTTGAGACATCTCTATTTTATGAGAACTGTGAAGTCGGTAGGGAAAATGAGCGACTCTGACTCCTGTAATTTTAATGACTCCGACTCCTTCATATATATTTAAACATATACACATGGGTACAGCTTATCTTTTTAACATAAAAGAAGTAATAGATGCTACAGAAAAAAATTGATGCGTGGCAAATTTTTATATTAATTAGTATTTATTATGAAACGGAAAAACTGGCATTAGTAATTTCTAAAAAACAGTAAAACTTCGGCAAGATCTTCTTTGTTAGAGTACCATAGATCCGATTTGATAAACTTAAAAGCCGAGAAGAGTCTTTCCACACTAATTTGAGTAGGAAGAAGAGTTGTTACTGTTAGGGCTACTTCCTTTAACTTTTCAGGATAGATTTTTATAAGTTCTAAAAGGGGTGTCTTGCAAGAGCAATCATATTTCTCTATTTCTTCAAAGGCCGTGCATAAATCTTGTTTGTATTTTTTCATTTTTATATACCTAAAAGCTTTTGGTTATTTATTTTCATTCGCTTTGCTTTAGCCTTTTCAATATTATCCAAATATTTCTCAAAATCTAATTCATCAGTGGAAGAGGATGATAGAGACTCAGTTGCAATATCTGCAGTTTGACTATCCTGATTTGAATACTCCATTTGTTCTGAGAATAATTTCATTCTTAATGAAAGTTCATAGATGGCTTTCTTTGCCTTTAATTTGTTTGCCATCCAGCAAAATTCGGCGTTTTGTATCTGCATATATTGAACCCAGCACTATCTTATTGTCTAGTAAACTAGTTTCTCTTTTTTTCATTGAAGAAATGATTCCTTCTGCAATAAACCCTTCATTTCAGAAAGAACAAACATCACATTCTTCCAGTCTTGCCTCTTGTTAATTCTTCAGATTGTAGCTTTTTAGTGGCTATATACGGTATAGAAAGAAGAGTTTCCAATTCTGCAAGATCATCCCATAATCTTTCTGTTAATGAAACATTAGGGTTACCTACATCTTCTAACATTCTCGTCTCCTGTTAATTCTTCGGATTGTAGCTTTTTTGTGGCTATATATGGTGTTGAAAGAAGGGTTTCCAGTTCTGGAAGATCATTCCACCGTCTTTCTGTTAGTGAAATATTAGGGTTATTTACATCTTCTGAATGTAGAATTAGGTTCTTAATCCTAACAACCACTATATCATCAAATATGTACTTCTCCATTGCGTTGCTCCTTTTCCTGTTCGCTTCCTAAGAATGGCATCAATTTTGGGAGTTCTTGCTGCTTACCTAAATTCACCAATGAGATTAGTAACTAAATGAATCAGTTAAATCAATAATGGCGAATATCACATCCATCCTGCTCCCTTACATTCATTTACTAATATGTCAATAAAATGGAAAATAACTATTTATTAATGTATATAGTCCATAAATAAAAATTTTAACTCAGTTTGCCTTTTTTTTTTTTTTTTTTTTTTTTTTTTTCAATTCACTAATTTTATTTTGAATTCAAACTGTTCAACAAAAACTGGAGTCGGAGTCGACGTTTTTTTTTAGCGAGTCCCAACTCCGACTCCTTTTATCCAAAAATCTACTCGACTCCGATACCGACTACGGCAGCCCTGAAATTATGGCCGGATTTTTTCCCTATAAATTATTGCATTTTCCTCATGTATGTAGTAAAGACTGATCAAAAGCACAGATAGGAACCACTTACACACTGATAGTTCCATCCAAGTTATATACATGCGAAAAACCTCCCTGCCTGCGGCTTTCGAATTTTTTTTTCATTCTGAATGTGAATATCAGCCAGTTTCTGTTAGAATGTTCTCAATGAAGCCATCCCTTCTAAGGCAGATTGTTTTCATGTATTCTGCCTTCATCAATAACCCAATCAATTAGCTCTCATTTTAAACAGTCTTTCTAAATTAAATGCACTTTTATACTTCTTTTAAACTTTAATCGATAATTCGTCATCCTCAGCGTTTCTTTTTGATAATATAATATTACGTACGGCTTTCCTTAAAACAATTTCTTTCTTACAACACAAATTTCAAACCTTAACCGTTTGAGTCCGGGGAAGCGCGATCGCGCTTCACTTGTCGTATGCCAAAAATACGGCGCAGCGCGATAGCGCTTCTCTTGTTTTGCATCGAGAATGCGAAGACGCTGCTGTTGGTTAGTATACTTGAAAAAAAAAAATTATTGAAAATTGAAAAAAAAAAAATTATTGAAATATTCAATTGGTTTCGCATCAGGAGGAGGGGCATGCTTTGGTCCAGGTACTTCAGAAAAAGTATTCGATTCGTTCGAAAAAATTGTATCCAAGGGTAAAAACTCATCAATAATATCGTCATCGGAAGTACTTGCAGTTACTTCATCATCATCACTGCTATCACTAATAACTCGTAATCTCTTAGAACGAATAATGATGTCACTTCCACTATCACTTTCAAGGTCATTACTATACTCTTCATTATCACTTCTCATAATACAGTCACTTTCAAATGAATCAGAACTTGACATGGGTTATTTCGTAATTATCAGTATAACACTTGGGAAAAAAATGAAAACAATTTCCAATTCCTATAAAACAACTGCTACTGATATCACTACAACTGCTCTCAATAATTGCGTAAAAGATACTAACCAACAGCAGCATCTTCGCATTCTCGATAAAACGCAAGAGAAGCGCTATCGCCCTGCGCCGTATTTTTGGCATAAGACAAGTGAAGCGCTTGCGCTTCGCCGGACTCAAACGGTTAAATTAACAATGGTGGGGAAAACAATGGCTGTCAATTTTCCCCCTTTTCTGCAAAGAGAAGACGAAGTTATGTTATAGATTCCCTTGGTTTCGTAATTAGTTCTACTTTTCCACCCACAAAAACTGTTGTTTCATTGTTCAAAGCATTAGAAACAATGCTAAAGACTTCTTGAATTTTTACACTTCTCAATAATTTGTTTAATTTGTTGCATATAATTTAATTAAATTTAGTTGCAAGTGAAAATTGCACGTTAGTTCCTTATTATTCTTTCATTTTGATATCCCTTTTTATTTGTCAATATAAAAATTTAATATTATTTAAATAAAAAAACAATAAGCGTGCAGAATAGTTAAAAAAAAAAACTGATGAAATGATCATGTTAATATTGTGCGCATTTCAAACAATAATAATAATAAAAATTGATTATTTAAAAAAAATTCGGAAACTTACATTTATTTAGCGTATCCTTACGATATAAATTATAACTATTCGTCTTTCTTACTTGACAGTTTTATGTTTAAAATATTTTTCGTAACCTGCGATTGGTAATATGAGCCAAACTATTACAACTACTTATTAATCAAAAATTAAATGAAAGAAAATTGGTAAAAAAAATTAATAAACTGTAACGAACGGTGATTGTGATGGAACACAATCTACACCCCGCCCCCCCCCAAAAAATAAAAATAAGTAAGCAATATACAAAGGAAAAATCAATTAATGCAAGCCGGGGAAAAGAAAGTCTACAATCAAAACGATTTACCATTCATCGACACTGACCATAATCGATACTGCATAGGAAGAGTACTGTGCAACATCGATACGGCGTAGAACTGATACCGGCATATAATAGACACAATTTTAAAAAAATCTAATATGGATACCCCGACTTCCTTGTATGGCCTATTAAATTATACACATTTTTTTTCTGCACTTCATTTAAACATATTTCCTCGAATTTATCCTAACTTAATTAACCTATCGCTCAAGACAAGTTGAAAATTACATTAAAAATTGCAAATTTTGAAATCAAATATCTCAATTTTTGTCGTACGGGAGTCAAACTTCTAATTTTACTTTTTCACAACGAGTATAAAAGTAAGAGCCTGGTGACCGCATTAGAAGTTAGATTTCGTTATTTGTCGGGAAAAAAATTTTTTTTAAACATTGCCAAAATATGAATATGTTCGTCATTTAAAACACTTGAAGGGTAGATTTGGAATTTTTCTATGGACCCGAAATTATTGATAATAATTGTATCATTTATGTGTCTGTGTCCATTTGCAAATAGCTTTAAATTGTTGTAGTTATTGAAACTGATATTCTTTGGTAAAATGGTAGAGGTCAGAAAGTTGTCTTGAGAAATTCGTGCCCGTTCTGCCGTTTGCAATTAAAAAAAGGGAGAGGCACAATAGATGCTATAACAGTCCCATGCACAAAATTTCAACGTTTTACGGCTAATCGTTTTTGAGTTACGCGAGATGTATGCAATCACGGAAAAAAAAAAAAAAAATCACCTTTGAATCTACTTTAAATCCATTCTACAATCCGTTTTGGGAAGAAAAAAAAAAAAAAAGTCCTGTATTCTGTCCGTAAAGGACTTATTTACAACGATGATACAAATACCGGAATAATGGAAAATAATCTTCTTGAGAATGAATGGAAAGTTCGTACCTAATATTTGCGCTATGTCTTTTGCAGGCATAAAGACATGCCATTTTTATGAGCATTGGGAGGTATTTCTAGAAAATGGAGAATTTTAATAATTGTCCAAAGAAATAAACGAATAGAATGTAACCATTCTTATACCATCACTTCTATTCCTACCGGAAAATTCTGTTAATTTCCTAACATTCTGTTAACGTTCGTAGATGGGAGCCCCATGATTTATTTTTAATCGTATATGATTAGGAGGAATATTACAGCATCTATAAATTGTTTGAATAATTTTAATTAGAATGATGTTTATTAAAACAACTCTGTTCACTTCTGAGCAAAGAAATGGCAGATAATGTTATTATTGATATTCAAAATAAATACTTTTAACTTTTCGAATGATAGGATGCGACAGGCAATAAGACACCCCGATTTTAAGTTGACTTTTTTTAAGTAAAAGGCACGTCTCAAAGACCGAAAAATTTGAAATATATTTTATCGCATTCGTAGTAATGTTAGAGACGTCTTTAGTTTAGTATTACCGATTCTTCGCGGTTACCAGTTACGCTATTGCCTTACCGCCTTGCAAACTGTCAGTTCTGAAGACTGTTGCCACTCTCTGAGCACAAGATTTATATTTACAGAATATATGTTTTGCAGAATGACACTATATCGCTTATCAATGTAATAAACTAAATTACTTCAAAAGAATATAGATATTCTTAATAATTTTTATCTTTTACTTTTTCCTTCCAAATTATAGCAGCACGTTGCTTAACTGCGTGGAAAAAAAAATCAACTATATAAAAACAATAAAATTCGTAAATTTTAAATACACATAAACAATAAAATGTTCACAAATATTTTATAACAATTATGTAACGATTGCATTACAATAATCAACACAAATAATTAGTATATAATTTACATTGCTATATTTAATATACATAACGTCAACCTTTTAAATTTTTTATAATCATTTCCTTACCAGTTCGAGGATCTTCGAATTCGTCCGTGGATTAACATTTCAAAAGTTAAAACAATCATTTTAAAAAACCTCCGACCGTGTATAACTACACAAAAATTCTGCACATCTGAAATGTAAATGCAAATCATGGGATAGACAGATAGCAAACTCATTACAAGCTCATTTAAAAGGAAGCGTGATGTTTAACGGCTTTTCTGAACTTCACGTTTGGCAGCACGCCAACAGTTTCAACGTTAAGACAGGAGTTGTCAAACGGGTTGAATTGTATCAACATCTGACTTTTTTCCAGATTCTCACTTTAAATATATTTTTTTAGAAAAATAGGACTTTGTTTCCTTTGTTTTAGGACTTTGTCTTTAAGCCTCTTTGAGTGAATATCTACAGTCACTCAGCATTCAGCTCTCCGCTGCACAACTAGCTCTCCGCGCGTCTTGCGTCTCACAGAAATAGGCACTATTATCGCATTTACAGGTCAAAACGTTCAGTGCGTTATAGATTCTTGCTCCTCCAAGATCCAAGAAAGGGCCGCGTAGCATTCTCTGCATCTTAAGGAACCAAGAAAAATAGATACACTAATGGATTTAATATATATATAATATAATGATATTAACACATTTTATCCATACCGGAAAACACAGAAAATAATACTCAATTTTTATTTAATAATGTCGAACTAAAATAGGAAATTGGCATTTTGTTCAGTTAACAAAATTGATTTTTACGATTTTCAATAATAAAAAGCAAATACTTTAAATTACCATTGTATGCAAAAGACAAGATCCGTGGGTAACGACAAGTTAAAAAGCATTCTTAAAATAACGTTTTTACAAGTTTTTTTTTTTTTTTTTTTTTTTTTTTTTTCCCTAGACTATGGATATACAGCATACTACACTGGTTATCATAAATTAAGGAAATATCACGATTACTGAAAAAGTTATATGCAGAATTTAATGAAACTTACCCACAATATACAACACATAGTAAGGTATCAAATAACATAAAAAGAAATTACCAGACAAATATGGTAGTATAGAAAATAGCCCATGTATAAAATGAGCAAATCGAAGGTGTCAGTCTGCTATAGGAAAAGTACCTTCAATATGGAATATGATCGCCTCTAGAAGCAATACAGTACATACAGCGATGTTTTCAATTATGCGGTCTATCAGTTCCATAGGAAGCGAGAGCCATTGCTCTTGCAGTTGCAAGCGCGACAAGGGTCTGAGGGAGCGGATTGAGAGCAGCTAGACGTCTCCCTAAAGCATCCAAAACGTGCTCGATAGGATTAAGTCCGAGGATCGAGCTGGCCACTTTGCGCATAATTGTTTCCTGTTGAAGATAATCATCTACGATGCGAGCCCTGTGTAGTCTTGCTTTGTCGTCCTGTAACAGAAAAGCATCACCTATTGCCCTGGCATATGGGCGCACATAAACATCAAGGATGTCATCTCTATAAATCTGAGCATTCACGGTTCCCCTTGGAAAGACATGGAGGTCTGTGCGTCCACCCAAAAAGATACCACCCCAAACACTGACACTGCCCCTTCCGTATGCATCTTTTTCACGGATGTTTGACGGATGATAACGGGTTCTAGGTTCTCTCCATATCAAATAACGCCTACTATCGCTTTCTAGACTAAACCTGGACTCATCCGTAAAGAGAACCGCCCTCCATTGATCAGGCGTCCAGACGACATGTTGTCGAAAACCACTCCTATGGCCACTGATGCCACTGAAAACAATCCCTCCTATGGCGTTACGTGAGCGGCACACAAATGGCTGGTCGCCTCGCATACAGACCATCTTCGTGAAGCCTTCTACGCACAATTGACGTTGACACGAATTTTCCGGTGGCTGCAGCAAGGGAGGATCTAAGAAGAGTCGGAATAGCGGTTCTATTCCTGCGTGCACATAATGTCAAATATCGGTCATCGGCGCTCGTCGTAGCAGTTGGCCGTCCTTGGCTGAACCTCCTAGATGCCGAATCTGTGGTTTGAAATTGCCTCCAAAGTCTATGAACCACAGAAGGACTCACATTTAGCCATCTGGCCACATCTGTTTGACTTTGTCCTGCGTCTAGTCTCCCAATGGCTCTCCAACGCAGTTCTGCAGGCAAATGATGCCTGGAGGTCATTGTTACGAATTGGCTATCTCAGATTTCTGATGTCACTGTCACAGTGAAATATGTGGGCTTGCTCTCAAACATGGACTTTTATGCTCCTCGCAGATAACGTATACCGAAAGCAGCGCCACTAATTTGCATATCGCAGTTTTACTCAGCTACTCTTACTTGGCAACATATTCAAATTTTACACGGTTTGGCTTATTCTTGAGGGAGTTATCGCTATTTTTGTGATTTTTCCTTAATTTATGATTACCAGTGTATTTACAGTCTGATTTTTTTTTTTTTTTTTTTTAATATCAACTATCTGATAAATAAATGACTTTGATTAATATGGCTGTTGCAATACTTTTCTGAACTCGGAAGAAAATACAAAACATGAGAAAAAATAATAAGCAATATCCAAGTAAATTACAAAGAAAATTTTATATAAAGATATAAGTGTAGTGAAATCTCTCTAAAGTTATTAGCAATGGTCAGCTTTAAGGGATCACACAAGCCCTTTGTTAAATTTGTCTCCAATTTGTGAGCATCTTGCTTCTTTTGCTTGCTTGCTTACATACATACTCAAAGAAAAAAAAAAATCTTTTGTTTTTCATAATCATACTTTTAAAAACTTTCCTACCCTTAGTATTAGGGTCTCATCTGGTGAAGTTAGATTAAACACATTACCATGTTAGACCAAACATTTCACCATTTTTTTCCCTCAGAGGACACATAAAATAATTTTGAACAATAAAAGTGACAAACAATATAGTTTGCAAAGACTTGGAAAAGACTAAACTAAGATTTCAGATAACTCTCGTTTCCATCACACATTTATCCAGGAGTATTTTACAGTAGTCAAAAATATAAGAGTAATTCATCAGGAAAATATTTTTAGGGCTATTTGGTTTCTATCAGATTTTTCTAATGTCAAAAGCCAGTCATAGTTATTTTAAATATAAAGAAAACAGCAAAAACTTCCAGGCAATAAACCATCTCAGATACCTAATCTATCACCAC
This sequence comes from Stegodyphus dumicola, assembly GCF_044657685.1. NCBI lineage: Eukaryota > Metazoa > Arthropoda > Arachnida > Araneae > Eresidae > Stegodyphus > Stegodyphus dumicola. The sequence continues at coordinate 185,108,897 of NC_140768.1, forward strand.
AAAACTAACACTGTTTAATGTTTTACCCACTCAAAACAATAGTTATACATAATATGTTTCTTAAGCAAGCATATAATTAGAAAAGGCTAAATGGTAAAATGTTTAATACCAGTAGCTGCATCAGAGGTTTGATTCGCAAGAATGGAATATGCATTCTTTTCTGAAATGCAGGTCAAGGTCTGATTATTAATTATTTGATCCCAGACCAAGGGCAATAATTTTAAAGAGGTCCCTAAATCCTTCTATAACGGATCATAATCTAGCTTTCCTCTTCTGAAAATGATGAAAGTTAGCACTGGAGCCCCAGTGAGAACATTCTCTTAAATGAGCCTTGATTGGCTACATGAATGCTTTCAGATACCCTCCCTCCAGATCAAGGGTTCTCAACCAGCGCAAATTTCATAGTTTCAGAGAGGATGCAGCCAGCCTTTTATTTAGCTGCTAAGTTTTAATTTTAATTTATGAATAAAAAGACCACTTTTATTCAAGTTTTGGTACTTATCAACATTGTCTATATCTTTTTTTGCTTAATTTATGGAATACATTAAAAAAATAATCAAAATAAACACATATATGTATTTTTCAAGTTTTAGAGAGGAGAGCGAATGATCTAGCAATAGTAAAAGGCAAAACAGGTTGAGAGCCATTACTCTATATATTATAAATACAAGTAATTTTTTTTAACAAAATCGATTGCAAATATTATTGCTTTAAAAGGCAATTCTTCAGATTATGATGTTTTGCTTAATCTTATAATCCAAACTCTTTTATAACAATATTTAATCTCAATTCCTCTTCTTTCCTAAAACTACCAAAATTTTTTAATGTTTGTATTAATACGTTAAGTTAGATTACTGTTCAGAGGTAGATAGGTACAGCAATTAATCATATTATACGTGCTTTTATACCTTAACCTCTAAAACACTCATATCATCTCTCTGTATTAAAACAATTATTTCCCACATTTAATGCAGCATAAAATTTATTAACTATAGCCACTTTCAACATCAGTTTTCATATATTAAATATAAACTTTAAATAACATCTGTCAGTCAAAATATTGAGCAGCATCTAAGAATTTAATTCCAATGCTATAAATATTTTATGAATGATTTCTTTTTTAATCATTATAATATTTAATATAAAGATATAAAATATATTTTTCAGGAGAGTATTACTTTACCTACAACCACGACAAATAATCTTATTTTGTTTGTCTTGATGAAAATTTCTTCATTTAAAAAGCTTTAGGAAAAAACTTCCTTTTACACCTCTTTTATTGATATCTGACAAAAAATGTTCAATAAGTGGCAAATCAGAAACAATATCCCACATTTTAATGAAGAGAGCAATTCAGTTCAAATATTGTGCAATAGTTATTCTAGAATATAAATCTGTATCACATTAATTCATAGTTTATGATATTTTCTGTATAAACAGTTATTGTAGGTAAATATCTGAAGAATTTCTTTGAAGAAAATCTTTTCCAAATAATTCTTTTCTTCTATTCTCAAGTTTTTTTTTTTTTTTTTTTTTTTTTTTTTTTTTTTTTTTTTGAAAAGAGTAACTTTGTAATTTTTTTTTTTTTTTTCATCTTTTAATTTTTCAATGATTTCTAACATAAAAAGATAGCTCACTAGAGTACACACATTAACAGTACAACTACAGCACAATACAATTCTTACCAAATCAAAATTTCAAAATTTTTTCAATACTATATAGTCTAAATATAATAGCAGTTTATTAGCTATAAGTTTATTTATATGCTCTTTGCTTTATAAACTAAGAAATAAATCTCTTTGATTAATTTTAGATGATAAAATGCAGACAAAAAATTATTACATACTGTTTTTAACATCTAATTAATTAAAAAAATAATTTTATTGTTTAATTTTAGGTAACATAAAAATGGACTGCACATTTAGGCAATTAAAAAGTAATTTCAAGGGAAAATTTCTTTAAAAAAAATATATATATATAATACTTTGTTTTTTAACTGTATTGCAACAAAATACAAGAAAGTAAATAATATTTTTTTCTCTCACATTGCATTAAATAAGTATTCAGCCTAAACTATATTATATAGTATTTTTCGAGTATCTGGGAATTACTGAACACTGGATATAATCTTTACTAAAATTACTCCATTTTTAACAAACTGCGCTTTTCGTTTTACTGTCATTCATTAATTTAAATTTAAGTTCAAGCTTTAGTAAAATTTAGTCATAAATTAACAACATTGTTTTCATTTTCTGTCTTTAAACTGTTATAGAATATTACAGCAAATTGTATGTAACGTGATACTGTAAATTATATTTAAGACAAATTTCTAATTCACATCATCCTCATGTAATTCAATTACTCATGAATTCTTAAAATTATCATTTGTCATATTAATTTAATGTTAAATAATAAATTTGTCCATAAACCTTTTTTTGCATTCTATTTTCAAAATTCCTAGTTTGACAATGACTTTATTTTATATAAATGAATGAAATTAAATTTCAAACTTAATGTCATTATAATAGTTTAAGTATAAAAATTTCAAAAAGAAATAAATGATTACAATTCAATTATTAATTTAGAAAAAAGACACTTAACATAATAATATGAATGGAAATACATGTGCAGTTGCAATATACAGTACCTTAGAAACAAACACACAAAAGCAAAACAAAATATTTTAGTAACCCCACATCGGTAGATCTTGCGGGTATGATTTAATATAACATATAACTCCTTCGACACATTATTAAATATCTAGTTTCCAAAAATTCTGGTATCAAGAAATAGATTTTTTTTTTTTTTTTTTTTTTTTTTTTTTACTTCACTGTTCACATTCTGAACAGAACGCGCTCACCTTTTATTAGAAAACACAGAGCTTAGAAAAAACAATCGTAAAAAATTATCCATAAAACAAAAACGATAAAATATATTCCAGAATTCATGAATTCAAAAAGTTGCACCATACGTTTTAAATCAACTATAAATAAAATTTTAAAACACTTACGCTTGATGCTTTCCCTACTGGAATAACAGTTGACTACCATCTGACAAGCCGCTTCGAGCATGTAAAAAAATATAAACAAACTGAAAACTTTAATTAGCATATTCGATACAGATTCATTTTAATCTAATAGCTATCTATAAAGTGAAGAAATAGAACAAAGTGTGTACGCGTCCGACATCGGAAGGTCAGCAAAGACAACGTTTTGTTGTCGAACAGAATAGAATGACTATTCTTGAAGGGAAATTAAACTACTAAGACATTTTCTATTTAAATAAATTATCTTTTAAATTACAACTTTACTTCATTTTTATATGAAATAATTTTTTTTAGATAATCTGGAGAATCAGTTATCCAAACAAAAATACCATATACCTTACTCAATGGTAACCCAAAAGTAAACAAAGCGTACATATTTATAAAAAGAGTCTCTGCGCAACTAGCCGGACACTCCTATTATGGATCTACTAACTGCCCATTGTCGGACGCGTAGACACAGTTGAAATAAGTGGAGGAAAAAAAATGAAACTTAACATTTTTAAAATGTATTTGTGCATAAACATGTTAAAAATATAAGGAAAATAAATATAGAATTCTATTTATATGTGAAATGATATTTTTTATTTTTTCCTTCCAAAACTCAATATAACAAACATTTATATAAAAGTTTTTTTTAATTACATTAATGAACATTAGAAATTTAAGGCAAGTATCTTTAACTTTTTAAAATTAAATTTAGTTTTTTAAATAGTTGTAACAATTACTTTGCATGCAGGAGTTGAACAATTAATTTCTTTTGCTGTCTTGTTCAGTAAAGGTAAACAAATAAGGGACACGTTATTAACCGGACCTCTTCTCGCTCCTCCTACTAAATGGCACCCTCTCATTGGTTATAATGAATGTCAATCACGCATGACGTTCAGATGAAGAGTTTTGTCTCCGGGTTACTAGAAGAACTTTATGTTTGTCATAGTAATGAAGAGCAACTGAAATGTCGCCAATTTGTCGTGATTTTGGGATCTTCGCGCATTTTCTTTGTTCTTTACTGAAATTTTTTGTTCTTTGTTGTTCGTATGCAGACAGAAATTTTCCATAAGCTAATCACTAATTTTAATGCTTTAACGTATTAAACGCTATTTTATAAGGAGAAGCATTTACAGTATACTCTGAAATATTTTTTAATCACTTAATACTATAACAATAATTCGCATCACTGAAATAATTTTTCAGTATTTCCTGAATTAAGATTTTATCAGGATCATCAAATGTCTTTCGATATGAAGCATGGTTTATTAATCTTTGAACAAATGTAGTTTCAAAATATTAGTCCTAATTTTATTTTCTATCATCTCATAGTTAGATTGTTCTTGTATAATTTTGGGTTGTAGGAAAAAATGTCACCCGGAAAAAAGGGAAACGGAAAGAATGTCCCCGGAAAATAAGGAAAGGAAAAAATGTCACCCTTCGTTTGCAATGAGAAATATAAGGCATGTTTAGAAAGATCGCCAAGCTGGGTGATAAAAGTTTTATCTCAACAACCGTAACCTCGGATGACCGGAAACATGTGCGAGTAGAAGCAAGCAGATGTGTTGGCTGCTTGTTTCTTCCATGGAGCCTACCTCCATGGTTTCTTCGTTAAGGTTAAAAATAGAGGGTTGTTTAGAGAAGAAAGCTTTCGCGATGGAAGCCAGGGGGGAAAGCGGGTTGTCCAGCGTCGGTCATTGTCAGGTCTTTAGTAATTACTCTCCTCGCACCCCATGTAGTTATAGCCTTAAGCTGCGGTTTAGTGAAACATTTATTGACGCACTATAGAAAACTAATTCATCCTGAGCTTTGGTATAAGCAACAGTTGTAGATGCAATTTCAAGTTACGGTTTGCGATAAGAACAGGACTAAATTTTTTACCTAATTAATTTTCGCATATTTTTTTTTTCTCATTTGATTTTGATTAAAAGTAACGCATCTGCACAGGAAACAATTGTTTAATTTTGCACTTAAGTTTGAAAACAAGAATACCACAGTTATTAAATTAAGAGGTTTATTTCAAAATTATTAGTCCCTGAGGGACTAATGTTTTCAGTTTGTGATTTTGCGTCGAATCACTCTGAATGTCCGTTTCACTTTACAAACTGTTGCCACCAAATATTGTGATAAAACAACGGTACCTAGAGCCATCGAGTTTCGAATGACGTAATCCTACTGCTGGAAGCCCAAATTTGAAATTTGGAATTAGTTTTATTATCGATTTTATATTTTGTAACGAATTTTTGATTAACAAACTCAAGAATTTCAAAGCGAGCCATGGCAACGTTGTACAGAAAAAACATTTTTATCTCCAGCGCGTGAGACTGTGAATCGGAAATTCTAAAAATGTGCTCAATTTAAAATTATTTTGCGATACTGCTCTTGAACTGAATTTTATGGTCTAAGTGCGAAGAATATGATATTTAATAAATAAAGGTAACACACAAAATGTTAAAAAAAAGGCCCATTTGAACGTAATTTAAAATCTGAAACCTTTCAGATTTTTTATTTTACTAAAATTTTAAAATCTAATTAAAATGGATCCTATAACCACGCGATCTGGATTTAAACATTTAATATGCAATGAACCCTCTTATGGCGACCTCTTCCAAAATAATTTCTCAGAGTAGAAATTAACACTTGTACCGAGTATTATCTCTTTAAGACGACCACTTCCACCAAAGGCCAAAATAATTAGAAACGCGGATGATCGTATTAGAGAGGATTTAATGCATTTTACAATGCACCAATGCGTAACCTACTCAGAGCCTGACCATCTAGTAGCTCATAAACGATTGGCGACCATCTCCTTAAGACGATCACTTCCAAAAGTGACAGGCATTTCTATAGGTATAAACAAACGCTTGCACTGAATATCATCTTTCTAGGGTGGTGATCTTCACAGAATACCAAAAATCAACTAGAAACATGGATGGATTAGGATTATTCAATTATGGCAAAGCGCACGAGGGCTATCTACCTAAAGGGAGGGATGCCTTTGTGGAGAACTTTCTAAGGGAAACTGGCTCGTATACATATTACACATGGGGAAAACCACGAAAGTGCCCATGCAGCCAGCCCATTCGCGGTATTGGAATCTCGGACCGAACTACCAGTGTTCAGCATCTTTACCGCTCAGCCGCTGATAGGCTGAAATCTGATGGATGGCTGATGGATATCTTAGAAAGTATTTTTACTTATAGTAGTTATATTAATTACAATTACGTGTAAAGCTTATGGAAACTTAAAAGCGGCCAACCGGTTAAGTTGCTGAATACCCTGGTGGTTAGATCTGGGTTCGATTCCTAGCAAAGCAGCTTTTCGTGGGTTTTCCCCGATATAACGTGGTTACGAGCTAGTTTTCCTTAGGAAGCCCTCCACGAAGGCAACCGTTCTCTTAGGCAGATACCTTTCGTGCGCTTTGTTATAGTCAAGTAAATCAAACCAAATTAAAGAAGCTTATTCCTTCTACTCTCCAAATTGAGCTCCAAATAAGTCATACGTGGGAGCTTTTCGTATTCATAACGTAAAACATATCAAAATGGAAAATTAAATAAATTTAATTATTTAACTTGGTTATCTAGAATTCCAGTTTTTAATTTATCTCTTGTTTCCAAAACTCTGAGCATGAATAATTGTGTAATAAAGCATAGACCGATAACTTTGAAATTCAGAGGATAACTTAAATGGCCTTCGACCACTAGCAGTCGAGAGGTAAAAATCGTTGAATATTGGTAGTTCGACTGGTGTTCAAACCATGGCGGATGTGCTGCTTACCAGGAAATTTTCGTGTTTTTCTCCATGTGTAACATAAATACGAGTCAGTTTCTATCAGACGTATGAAATAATTTTTGTCAATTACTCGCTATAAACAGTCCTCCATGAAGGCATCCATATTCACTTCGGCAGATAATCTTATGGTACTTTGTCATAACCTAAATAATCTGATTTGATGATTATGCTAATTTTTTCTCATACTGAAGCCTGTGATGCTTTAATTAATGTTTTATTTATCATAAACTGTGTTAACTGCTTTAAATTAACCAAATCAGGATTTTTTTTCTGTTACATTTCCTTTTTGAAATTTTTGACATCATTTTAGAAGCCTAAATATGTCAGATCGCTTTATCAAGACGTATTATTTGTAACTGTTTTACATATAAGTACAGAGAATCTCATGAACGGTGAACTCTAAAAGTGTTTCCTACAACATAAACAAACATGCTTTTATACATTTGCCTCTCTAATGCAACCATCTATATAAGTGGCTTAAAAATCGCTTGAAGCGGCCATTAGTGGTCGCATTATAGAAAAGTCTCATTATATTTGCATTTTTGTGGCATTTAATAATTTCAGTTACATGTATGCCTTAAAAATTATAATATTGATTTTTCAAGGTAATGTAACAACTTTCAATATAAAATAGAATAGTAATAATCTTTTACATTCCATTCGGATTATTGTATTCGTACGAAAGCCTTGAATCAATTGTTGATCATTATTTTGTACGTATGTTATTGCAAAAATTTTAAAATTCTTAATTATGATATTTTCCAATATTCGGGCTTTAAATGCCCAAGTTATTTAATTTTATGCCAAGATTTAAACTTTGTGCATTTACAATAAGAAGATCTTAATTCTGGAACTTTTTAACATCTGAAGCTGGTTAAAACTGGTTGAAATGTGTTGCAGTCGCAGTTCGTATGCAAAACCATTCTCGCACTGATTTGTTTTATGCGTAATTTATAGCAATTTCCCTAAGTAACCAAATTTTAGATTTATATCATTTTGTTTTAAATTGTGAAAATAAACAAAAAGAAAGGAAAACATTTTTCTTTCTTACATTATAATTATTTTCAGTTCATCTTTTATGATAAATAGTGTATTTTTCAATTTTCCTCAACTGTCAAATCTTGTTGTATTTCTAAATATCTTTAGATTATTTACAGTCCCTGCAATTTTAGAGTTTTTATGTTAAACTCTAAAATAGTTATTAGAAGAATTATTAGAAGCATTTGATGTAATTAATGACGCACGTCGCCCATAGATTCGCAAATTTTGAATTTTCAATATTGTTGCAAGCACTTGAGCAGAAAATTCGTCTTTTCTAGCAAATTGCAAATTTTAAAATTCAAAAAATTCAACTCCATCAATCCAGTTTTCAGACTCAATTAAAGGCATTGAAGTTATTTAACATTTAAGAACTCTCGGTGATTTAGAACTCCCCGGAATTGGTACTCAAGAAATGATTTCAAAAATGCTCTTCTACATCTATTAATAATTGTTCTATCCCTTGAATAGCTAGTATCTACTGCATTTTCTCCTCATTTCTTCTTTGGTGGTTATTTGAATCATGGCAAAGCACGGGAACTGTCTGTCTAAGAGAAGGAGTGCCTTCGTGGAGGACTTAACGAAGTATGAGAAAGGGAAACTTGATTGTATTTACCTTACACATGAAGAAATAACTAAATTATCTTGCAACCAGCTTGTTTGCTGGGATTTGAGCCCCTGTCGAACTATCAGTGTTAAGCGACCGCCAGAGTCGTAGCTAGGGTTTTCAGCGCCCAGGGACAACTGAAGATTTCGCGCCCCTTACTGCTTGCCAAGGATGGAAAACATTTAATTCTACAATGTCGTAATATCAGTTTGGCGCCCCTTGGATTCTGCGCCAGGGGACAGATGCCCCCCTTGACCCCTTCTAGCTACGGCCCTGGCGACCGCTGGAGCGCTGATGAGCTGCATTATGTATTCTGCTTAAGAATATAGAACACAAATGACTGTCAATTTTATTATATCGTCAGTGTTTGGTAACTTTTCCTATGAAAATAAAATTGTTAGAAATATGAGTGAAAAGACATGTATATATTTTGAATTTGGATTCAATTTAATCCCCTTCATGTAACATATAATGCTGTAATTTACGTAATAGCATTTAAAATTTTTGAATATATTAACACAAAAGGATACGGCAATGCTGTTACGGCATTCGACAAAATATGTCTCGTTTACGTATATACCAATCTTTGCAGAAGGAAGAAAATTATAGCCAATGCAGAAAATTTCTAAATTCAATTTCGCCAGATAAATTTTACATAAAATGAAAAAACAATTTTCAGTACACATAAATAATTAATTGAATGAATGTAAATTTTTAATGCAGAATACATAAATTTATTTTCAGCTCAATGTAAAACTGTTCCCACGCAAAATTTATATTATAAGAAAAAGTTAAATGTCTGTTATGTCGAATATTTCTTCACTTAGATTGCAGAGACATTCGATATTTTATGGAAGCAGAAGACTTGAAAAATGAGCAACCCCCTCTCTGGGAATCGAACCGCGGATCTCTGGAATACGCTCCCAGCGTGCAGACCACTACACCACGAAAGCACGTCAAGAAGGCTCAAGTCTAAAATTTATGCATATTTAGTATTAATTCTATATTTTGCATATTAACATTTAAAAAAATACCTGACTAAATTACTCCTGGACGGTTGTGCCTATGGTTTGTTTGATCAAGTGCGATTCATTTGTAAAGTATTGAATGGTGTACTCGCTTGCAAAACTTTGTGAATTTTGTGTTTCTTGAAAAATCGGCAATACTAAGTATGATTGCTAAATATTACATTCTTTTTCAGGGAACATTATAGTATAATAATAAGAATATTTTCTCCTGGGATATACTTTTATCAATGATATGTTACTGTAGCGCAGTTTTGCTAAATTATTATAAATCAGTTCTAATTATTCTAAGCTGATTTACTAAGACTTGGAATGATGCTCAAGGCCGGCGCTAGACGTTTTGCCGCACGGTGCCTGCTTTACAACTTCAAAATTCTGCCGCCCAGCTCTTTCCAAAGTTCTAAAAATTTTGCGTTCTCTCAATTCTGCCGCCAGGTGCGGCCACACCGATTGCATATGCTCTGGCACCAGCCCTGATGATACTAGGAATGACTAGGAAACGATAATTCAGATAATACTTATTATCTGAATTGTCATTTCCTCATAAACATGATGCTTATTAAAAATTACAGATGTTTTAATTAATAACAACCTTAAAAACTGGTTGTTAGTAGCTTTAATTTTGACTCCATACACTTCAACAATTAAAAAAGCCAAAAGATAGGAAGTTTCCTTGTTTTTGAGTCCTTTTCTAATACTGCTAAAATTCTGCATGATATTTGTTTTAGAACTGCTAAGAAACTGCTAACAAAATTTTAAATACAAAAGTTATACTGCAATTTTAAGTCTGAAAAGTAATTAATTCAGACTTGAAAGCTCTTGAAACATAGAACTTGAGCTCAAAACAATAAGAATAGAATTTTGCATTCATTTTTTTAATTATACGATTGTTGCTTCATTGATAACAATGTTATAAATAGTTCATTTAGAATTACACTACAATTGCTGCATTAGAATCCATATTTCTTACTAATTATTTAAACATGAACATGAGAACTATAATATTTATATGTACTTTTTTATCTCCAAAGTCATAAGTTTTCTCATAAATAGGGAATTGACTGTTTTCAACAGTTTTCACCTCTTCGTCAAGAAACATTTCTTTTACGGTCCTAATTAAAAATTACAGAACAGCAGAACATAATCTATCTCACGAAGTCTGCTAAAACAAATTCTTTCGCATTAATTTTGAATTTTATTTAACTCAAATTTATTCAATATTTCGAGTTCTGGATAATCAAATTGGCGGTATCATTCTAAAGCTGCAAAATGTAATTAAGAAGCTCAGCTTCGTTTTTAATGATTCATTTTACCACGCCACTGGGAAAAAAAAAAATATCTGAGTTTTCAGATTTTCAATTACGTCCAAAGGGCGTTTTTTTAATGTTTTGTGTGTTACCTTTATTTATTAAATATCATGTTCTTTGCACTTAAACCATAAAATTCCATTCAATAGCAATGCCGCAGCATATCTTTAGAATTTCCGATACACAGTTCCGCGCGCTGGAGACAAAAAGGTTTTTCCACCCGTAGAGTGTTGCCGTTGCTCCCTTATCGCTGAGTTTGTTACTCAAAAATTCGTTAAAGTTTTGAAAAATATAAAATCGATAATAAATCATATTCCAGATTTCAAATTTGGTCTTCCACATGCCCATATTCGTAGGAGGATTACGTCATTCAAAATTCGATGGCTCTATGTACCATTGTTTTATCACAATGCGAGAAATATACATACATTTATGCATATTTTTCATTATTTAAAGGAAAATCTGAAAGCTTTCATATTTCATATTGCGCCCAAAAGGATTTTTTTAGCGTTTTGTGTGGTACCTTTATTTATTAAATATAATGTTCTTCGCACTTTACCATAAAATTCAATTCCACAGCAATATCACAAAATATTTAAAAAGCGCAAAATTTAAGAATTTCCAATACACAGTTTCGGGCGCTGGAGATACATTTCTTTTTTCGTACAGTGTTCCCGTTGCACGCTTTTAAATCGATGAGTTTGTTAATTAAAAAATTCGTTAAAGTTTTGCAAAATGTATTTTTTGGGAATAGCTAATAAAACAAATTCCAAATTCGGAATTTCAAGTGCTCATGTTCGATTGGAGTACTACGTTATTCAAAATTGGATGGCTCTAGGTACTGTTGTTTTTTGAAAATGCGAGAAACATTCATGCATTCATGCAGAATCTTCATTATTTAGTTTCTTTAAATATAATGCATGGCAATAATATTTTGTAGCAACAGTTTGAAAAGTGAATCAAATCAGAAAGTGAAACCACGCAAAATGTCGTTTTGAGACTAATAGCCCTTTGGGTCTAACGCCCCTTTGGGCTAAAAAAAAAAAATAAATAAATGTTAAATTACCAAGTTAAAAGTCAGAAATAGCAACATTTAACCGATAAGAAAGTCAGAACTATTTACTACCTCACTCGAAAAATGCAATTTTGAATAAAATGATAATTTTGCTTCTTTATTAAATTATTCTTATAACAGGGCTTGCATGAATGGATTATATTCTACTACAAGAAATTTTTTCATACCAATAAATTGCCAGAGTTAGAGACAGAAAGTACAGTAAACCCTTTCTAAGATGACCACAGGTTCATAAGATTTTGAGCTTTTGCGAATTAGAGAAATAGCTCTCAGCACTGATGTCCAAGTTCTCAGAAATACTGATCATCATAGGAAGATAATCACCAGAAGAAAGTTCCCTGTTCACATTCGGAAGTGCATTATTCTATAAATGAAAGTACATTAAGCCGATTCGATTGCGTGTATGGCCGTATCTATTTATATATGGGAAAAATTTTATTATAAAATAAATAAATTGTAAAATATATGTTACCGTTAAAGCGTATAATTAAGTTATTTCCTCGAATAAGTATTTGGCGGGTGGGGGAACTAGCCAAGCCGGTTTAGCTAATTATTTTAAAATAACTATATTAATTAGTATAGAATATAATATTTTATAAACTAACTAATGATAAATGCCGCCCAGACGGTGTAGTGGTTAGGGGAGCCAACTGCGATACCTAACGGCTTGGGTTCGAATCCAGGGGAATGCATAGTTCTAATTGTCCGTCCCTTCATAGGAGGGAAAGGTGGCCCACCTATTAGGTGACTGCATAATAAAATGACAACTGCTTCTGGTCAAGTCGAAGTCGGCTGAAGGACCATCATTCATATTAAAAAAAAAAAAAAAAAAAAAAAAACTTAATAACAAAAAAAAAAAAAAAAAAAGTTTCAAAGGTTTCAGGTTTTAAACTACGTCCAAAGAAGGCGTTTCTTTTTTAACGTTTTGTGTGCTACCTTTATTTATTAAATAGCAATGTCGCAAAAGAATTTTAAGAACGCATATCTTTAGAAGAATTTCCGATACACAGTTCCACGCGCTGTAGATAATTTTTTTTTTTTTTTTTTTCGTATAGTGTTGCCATTCCTCGCTTTTAAATCGTTGAGTTTGTTAATCAAAAATTCGTTAAAGTTTTACAAAATATGAAATAGATAATAAAACAAATATCAAATTTGGGCTTCCAGATGCCCATATTCGCAGGAGGATTATGTCATTCAAAATTCGATGGCTCTATGTACCGTTGTTTTATCACAATGCGAGAAATATGGATATATTTATGCAGATTTTTCATTATTTAATTTCTTAGAATATAATGCAGGACTCTAACATTTGGTGGCAACAGTTTGAAAAGTGATTCGCCGTTTATAGTGATTCAGCGCAAAATCGCAAAACGAAAAGAATAGTCCTCCAGGATCAAAGTCTCTTTGGAACACCACCTAATGATAAACCGTTAAAGTGGAAAAAAAATTACACTATAAAATACCTGTCGTTTTATAAATTAACTGATGATAAACCGTTAATGTTTAGAAAATTATATTTCATATTACGGATAGCTTAAATAGTAACGGAATGCATAATATAATATTATTGCTAGATTCGTTAAATCGTATTAAAAAATAACAGACTATACTACGCCAATAGTTCTGTTTAGCAGCTTTCGTGTGCCGTCTTTACTGACAATTCGTCATTTATCAACACTTTAATGTGAACAAGCTGTTAGTTTCCAGTTACGGATGGATGAAATTTAGTTTAAAGACCGGCAATCATTATTTAACAGAGGAGAAACATTTGCTCCCCGTGAATTCTTTCCTTCCGGGTGAGGTGGGTCGGTTTCTTTAAGGAAACGGGTGAAGCAAACCACGGGGGAGAACATACGATTTTCCCGCAGGCAAGTTGGAAAAACCTGCTATCGAAATGACCTTGCTCAGCTGCAGCCAGCTCAACGTCTTACCCTTAAAACCTCCCTCAAGAGAGCCCGCTATAACCCTGCCCGTTTGGCAGGTTTCCCTATCTCCAATCGGCGACATTATTTGGCGAGATTTTAGAGTTCCTTTTTTTCCGTTCCTTATTTTCCGAGTGACATTTTTTCCGTTCCTTATTTTCCGGGGACATTTTTTCCGTTTCCCTTTTTTCCGGGTGACATTTTTTCCGCACACCATAATTTTGAACTTACGTTATCTTTTCTCAAATAAAATTCGTAAATTGTGAATAATCAAAATAGCTATTACTCTACACCGATTTCAGCAGGTTTTTATAACACAAAACAAGTATAAAAATAAATGTTTAATAATTTTAATTTATCTTAATTTAATTTGATCCTGTTTTTATATTGTAACAGATACGCAACAACAAAATATCCTTGATTCAACTACTTATGTAAACTTGTCATTGTGATATGTAAATTATACTTTATAATTGAGATTTTCATCAAATTTCTATGCACCTCATACAATTAGTTAATAATAAGTAAATGGTGTATCATGTTGTATATGGTTAAACCTTGTAAAAAATTAAGAAATCATATTGCATGGTTTCAAATTATAAATAAACTGTTTAAATATCCTTTAATTAGCAAATTAAAATGGTTTGGATAAATTTATGTTACTTTTGTTTTGGATAAGTAATTATCGTTTCTTTTAGAATTTTCTGTTCAATAGCTCATTTTAATAACTAAACATATGTTTGATTTGAATCCCATCAGTGGCCAAGCAGTAAAGTTACTGAATGCTAATAGTTTGACCTGAGTTGGATTCCAATCGAAAGGGTTGGCTACATGAGCATTTTTGCAAATTTCCAATGTGTAACTTGGATACCAACCAGTTTCCTCTATAAAGTCCTCCACAAAAGTACTCCTCCCTTTTGACAAATAGCACTCACATGCTTTGCTGAAGAATTTTCTGTTGAATAGCTAGCTTCATTTATAAAGCAAACTGAGCTATGTTTGATTTGAGATTAATTAAAAAATGAAAGGCAACTAAAAGCTAACTATCATTGATTTTAATTTTTCGCTTCAAGTTAAACAGCAAAATACAACTGATAAGTTAATATAGTATAGAAACTAATACATAATGATCATACTGGATATTTTCTGGGCACTTGATATAAGAAATACAAAAATAAACTGTTGATTGACTCCATAAAAATAAACAGATTTAAAGATTTTATTCCAGTTATTGAAAAATGAGTATATATATTGATTAAATCTGTGCAAATTAAAGATTAAAACTTTAACATGCAACTGATTTAATAGCAGAGTAGGTAACACTGATTTCTTGAATTTATGGGTTCCTCTGCTAGGCGAGAAAATGCTGACATCCTTAGCTATTTATAATTCATTCTAAGGAAGCATTAGATCTCTGTATAGTTAATTTTCTTTTTAAAAAATGTACATATAGATGGTAAATAATGATTTAATGTTTGTACTGGGTTACTAGAACTTGTATTTTAAGGTTATTTTAGTAATGAAGATCAACTCAAATATTACCAGTTTGTCCTAATAGTTTGTCTTTGTAGATGTATTCTGTTCCTTTCAAAATGTTTGTTGATCATTTACTTGTAAGATAGTTATAAAGTATTTTCTCCTGTCCTTCCACATGTCTTCATGGTGTAATTGAAAACAGACTCGATGCATTGTCGAGAGTTCCAGGGTTCCTGTGAGAACATTGCATATTTTTCACACCTCCTGCTTCAAAATAATCTAATGACGTCACATAGTACTTAATTGTTCAAAAGCTAGTCAATAATTTTTATGCTTTTACCATTTTGTAGGAAGAAACATTTATATTATAATGTGAAATATTTTTATAATCACTTTAAATTATTGAAAAATTAGTAATTATATTTGTTATTTAATAGCTGATTTAATAACAGAATTGTTAGTGCTGTGGTTTCGTTAATTTTGGTTACATTTCCAGCTGAGGAGATGCTGATGTCCTTAATTATTTATAATTCATTCTAAAAAAGCATTAGATCTGTGTATAATCAAGTTTCTTATTCAAAAATGTACATTAAAATGCTAAATAATGATTTAATGTTTCTGAGTTAAATTATAAAAATAATCCAATTTCTTTGTGATGATCTTGCATTTCATTATTAGCTTAAAATGTATTATGACATGGATATGTATTAGTTTACTACTCACACATTTAAAAATTAAATACCTTAAAACTTTCAAAGACTGATATAATTAAAAGTTCAAGATAGTGTGGTATCTTGATATTGTGCTTACATCAAAATTTTAACTAAGTTTTACACATTTGAGCAATATAATCACAAATTAGATAACTGACCTAAATTTCTGTAACATAGCATTTAATGATTATGAAAAAGCGACTTAACTATCTAAAGATAAAAATTACCTTTATGGCTGGTATTCTATTTAAGATCCAGAAAAACCACAAAACCACCTTTACGGCTAGCCCATTTCTAATGATTTCAATGTGCTTTGAACTATTAATGTGTGGATGGAGAACCCCAACATACTGATTTTTTTTACTCAAAAGACTTCTCCTTATCTAAGCAATTAAAATTTTTCTAGAAGACATATATTTTATACATAAAATATCAGTAAATGAAACATTTAAGGTTTTTTTTTTTTTTTTTTTTTAATTATTATTAGATTTACCTAAAACATTTTAATGAACACTATATATTATACTTAGGTTCAAGTCATAGAATATCTAAATATTAATTCTGATTATTGACTTAGTCCCACACGTAGCTGAGTAGTTAAGACTGCTGAATGCTGGAAGTTTGATCATAGGTGAAAGTACTGGCTGTATAGTTTTTCCTGTGTGTAACGTAAATGTGAGCCATTTTTCCTTAGGGGAGGCAGATAGCCCTCATGTTCTTTGCTGTATTCAAATATCCTAATCTAAACTTTTATTCATTTTTTCTATTTAGTGAATATGGCAGAGATAGTTATAATTCTTATGTATTACAGTGCAAGGATAAATTGTTGTTAATAAAAATAAACAAATAAGTTTCATCTTTACCCTCCCTCCTGTGTGTGTGTGTGCATGCATAAAATTTTGATTTTTCCATCTAAATTTGTTTTTGCGTTTAATTATTAAACTTGAAATGTCAGTTTAATGCCGCATAGGTAACTCAAGTGCATTTTTATCCAACCACAACTTTTTTTTTAACTGCAGTGTGTGTACAAAACTTATTTCATTTTACTTTAGATTCACTAGAATTTTTATTCGATACTGCCATTTTACCTCTGCAAGATGATTGTTTTCAGAGATAATCAAATCTTGAGCTTATGAGAAAACAAATCACTCGCGGTAGTTCTAAATTTTTTTTAGCTTAAGGAGCAATGTAATAAAAAACATGAGCATTTCTTAATCTTTTTCTTGAATCTTCATTGGGCTACATTTTGTTATTCTATTGAAGTATTTATCAACCTTGCCGCATAATACAGTCAAAAATCGTTAATCCGGACTCGTCGGGACTTCGGCGATTCCGGATTATCGAATTTTCCGGATTATAGATCATCAGTTTAAATCTGGTAAGATGGCATGCAGAAATTATAAAATTAAAAATATGAAACCGTAATTTATGAAATAAAGAGGAATTATGATCTAAAGGGTATCAAAATTTACAAAAAGAAAAAGCTAAATATTTATTTGTTTATTTTATTAAACATTTCTTTCAATGTAAGTTGTTTAATTTGCTTCGTTTCATGTGATAATACTTTCTCTTTAATTCTATTAAACAGACATAATTTCTTGTTTAGTTACAAAGTTCCGCTGTTCAAGTCCTACAATTGCTGTGTCGAGAATACCGACTAATTTGTCAATCGAAATTTTTTCGTTTCAAATATCAAATCAATAACCTCTGAGTCACTTTCTTCACTATCGGAAGCGAATTATAATGACTAGGAACTTGATTTAAATCATATCAAAGACCGAGTACATCGAGATGAAATACTACATTTAGTAAAGAATTATAAGCCAAATAAAATAAAAACATCTGCCCTGAAGATAAGGATAGTGCCGACAAATCAACTTCCAATTCATTGCGCGCCGTGTCGTTTCCCTTCCCCCGCAGCGCAGCGTGAAATTGATAAACATATTTCGGAATGATTAGATAATCAAAGGATATGTCTTTATCCATTTTTTGCAGCAATTCCACTTTCTGTTTAATGGACTTCGAAACATACTTTCACTTTGTATTCTTTACATATTAATAAATATATATCAGAAATTCTATTTGACATAATCGGAAGTTTAAGCTTACTTTTATAAAATTGCTCTAACTCATAATCGGAAGTTTAAGCTTACTTTTATAAAATTGCTCTAACAGTCTGCAAAAAATCATAAGCCGGATCCAATTCGAAGATTAAAGAACAACGCAATCTGCAACATTAACTGAAATGGATAATTAGATAATTTTAGCTTCTACCGTCCTTTATACATTAAACGCGCATGCGTAAACGTATTATGCGCATGCGCACATGTATATTCGCAGCCGTAAAGGTCTTACGCGCACGCGTAAACGCCTATGCGCATGCGTAAACGCGACGCATGCGCAGAAAGTTTTTAGTTTTGAGGTCCGGATTATGGGTGTCCGAATTAACGACTTTTGACTGTAATTGCCAGTTTTCAGAAGTTATAATTCAGTGTAGTGTAATATTTATTTTATCTTTTACATTAAAACTTCAAAAATAATGAGCATCCTTTTTTATATCTTTATTTAATTTTGATTTTTATAATAATTAAGAGATAGAATTCTTCAAAGGAATATAACTGCAATTTGTTTTAAAATTTATTAAGTTCTATAAAGAAGGCAATACAAGAACATGTCATATATGCATAAGAATTTTGGTCCTTGTTCAGTAGCAAGAGGTTTAAAAAAGGAAGAGAATGTTCTGGCTGGCTTCCCAATATAATCTATATATCTTCAAGATTTTGCCATCAAGTAACTTTCTGAATTCTAAAAATTATGTCACCTGTACTTCACCAGGTGACTAGTCCTGTGTTTTAGACACCATACACTGACAATACTGAAAGAGAATTGTCATTTCATTAAGCTCCAGACTTTGAATTAACAATTTATTTTATTAATTTGATCTGAAGTGTATAAAATCGGGAAAATTTATCTTATATTAAAATAAAAAAAAAAAAACAATATTTTTATTTGCATGCATAAAAGACCTGGGCAGTTTGGAAACATACACTAAAGTTTCAGCATTTTCCTAAAATATGATTAAGTAAAAATAAGCTCGACTTGACAATATCCTGATTTAATGAAAATTTCATGAATTATGTCACACTTTGATTACTATTAATTGTTTGAAATGATATTTTTGCATCTTTAATTGACAAACTTAATGACTATAGCAGAGGGAATTAAAAAAAATTACTGAATTTAATTCAATGAACTTTTCATTAAGTCACTCGTGGGCAAAATTAAGAGAATTTGCAAATTATGTTTATTTTTAAGAAAGGTTTTGAATCTAAGGTACTAATTATGCCGCCAAAGAATTATGCAAATATTCAGAGTCTAATACGTAATCGTACATGTGCGTATCTGCAGAGCTATGATCATGAAAAGAATGTCAGCGCACGAGGGGTTTTCAACAATTCATTACAATACTGGATATCATTCTGCATTGTGATTGCACCTGTATATATTTGTGTATATTTGATATCTCCTTTTTTAATATCTAAATTATATTACACCTTATTTGTATTCTTATTTCATCGCCCCTTTGCTGTGTATATCAGAGACTTCGAGGATTTTTTCATCCCTCCATTTCATGTGTTCTATAACCACTAGTTGGCACCACTTTACAGTTCGGACTAGCGTCCACTTCTGCGATGAAATCAAAGAGTTAAATGCAATGGTAGCCACAGTAATTTGCTATAGAGTTCTGCCGATTACGGTATGTATGTATAAAGCCAATGGCCTAGAAGTGTTCTCCCAGATTCGGGTAAAAGCCAGTTAGTTGCATGTCTGTTTCAAAGCCACGCTCGGCAATTAACGGTAGATTGTCGCCAGATCAATCAGAAGCGCAGGTAGTTAAAGAGCTCAATGTGACATCCAGTGTCGTCAGCAATTTATGGAAACAGTTTCAGGACTTTGAAAAGTTCGACCAAGATCCACAACCAAGGTCCAAAGCCGACCAAAATCCACAACGACGATTGAAGCTCACTATTTGCCTCTTTCAGCGCTGCGACACAGAACTGCTACAGATTCACAACTCTCACCTGAGCTATATGCTGCCGCTGAAATCCGAGTTTCACGGTTTACAGTTGTCTGAAGGCTTCATGAAATAGGGCTGTATGCCAAAAGACCTGCTATTTGCGTTCCGCTCACTTCAATACACAGACTTCAGTGCGTGCTTTTTATACGAGCCGAGATATGCCTGGCCATTGATTCTTATTGTGTCTGCATCTGGAAAGAGCCTGGAACACGATACCATCCCTCCCCTCATCACGGGAAAGGATCATTACGGTGGTGGAGATGTAATAGTTGGGTAGGTATTATGCTGAACGGCCCCACACCCCCTTCATGTGTTTGACAAAGGCTTTCTGATTTCTATGAGGTATAGAGAGGCAATCTTAGATCGTATGTTTCAGGAGCGCAGTTGGTCCGGTGTTCCTGTTAATGGATGACAAAGCTCGTCCACATAGGGCTCAGCTGGTCAACAGTAACCTGGAAAGTGAGGATATTTGCCACCTGGCTAAACAACGCAACACCTAACTGAAATAATATATCCCTATAAAGCATGTCTGGGACGCTCTTAAGAGGGCAATTTTCCCCCCTCCAAGAACTATCCTGGAGTTGAAAACTGTCTTGTTGCAGGAATGAGACCGACTGCCATAGGGGCTCTTCATCTGCGTCCTGTCTAGTATGCCGTCACGATACACGACCTGTCTGGCTGTAGAAAAGACCGTACCTCATATTAGATCTTAAAGAGATGTTAATTTATTTTACCGATGTTTATTTAGAGCTTTATTGATAATCATGAGACATAAAATGACTTGGAATGTCACATTCCTTTCTCTGTTATAAATGTATATTCAAAGCGTAATTTTAAAATAATTCATATTCAGCAATTTTAAGTGATTTACAATAAATTTGACAGATGAACTCCTGTGTAAATAAAAAGTTTAAGAAACATTAATGAAGTTCTCCTATATTTATGTCTTTATTCTAAACAACGCAACACCTAACTGAAATAATATATCGTTAGTTTTGCTTTCAGTTTCAGGATAGTTCTAAAAAATTAAGTTATTTCAACTTTTTTAAAAATTAACAGTATTCAGGACCTTACCTGTTTTTGAGGTGATCCTCTCTACTTCTCAAGGTTCCATATGATTTCGATCTCGTGCGAAAGTGATTTTCAGTACCGATATTAGTCTTAGACGTATTTTGTTCTTTTCAGAGATGGACGCAACTAGAGAGTTTACTGCATTTTGTTTTATTCCGTCACAAATAAGGTGATGAACGATTTCATCACGTTTGAATATTTGTGAATGATTTCATGTTATGCCCTGTTAATTAAATAAAGGGAAACTTTTTTAAAATTATTTCGTGGGATATTTGAATATGATGCAAATGTTATGCCATTTTTTTAATCATATTTAAAGACAATATCCACATTTTTTTTTAAAGCTAACTTTTAACAGTTACCGTTATTGAATCTAAGAAGCTCTAGAAACTATGCATTTTCGTCTCACAAATATAATAAATAATGTAACTGTTCAATAACAGACTGACAATACTTTTTATAAATTTAAATAATTCATACATTTATCAGTTAACTAGATTTTTAAATCGCTATAATTTAAACACATTTTTTTAATATGCTTGCCACTTTTTTCATTTTTGGCATTGCGAACTTGGTATATAACATTATTCGAATTATCGAAAACAGTTTTAAAAAATTATATTTGAGAATGCAGGTCATGATATAAAGAATTATCGCATTTGGCCTTTGCCTGTTCTCATGACTAGCACGTCCAGCTGTCATGAAGACCAAACATTAGCTTATTCTAGCTGATTTTTTATGGCAGTTTATGTAGCACCGATGTTCATAATAAAAAAACTGCCCACTAAATTATTCATAAGTCAAATGAAACAGTTTAAACATTTTTTTTTTAAGCTGTACAGATATTAAACTATGCAAGATTAGCTAAAAAATTATTTTATTTTAGTAATTGAGTTTTTACATGCACTTTAACACATTGACTGCCATGTACATCATCGATGATTCAAAGCGGCCTTACTTTTCGGAGCCATGCTCATCGAGTGTGACTCAAATTTTGTATTGTTTAAAGCTGTGTGAGTCATCGGTGCTTCACAAATGGATCAATTTATATGGTTAAAATTATTTCTACATTCAGAAAGTTGTTCGTATTCTTGGTTTCGGCTTCTGGAAGCTTTTTTCATAGATTATTATCTGATTTTAATATAGATTTTGCTGCAATAAGTAATCATTATTTATGAAGTAAAACAACGAAGTTATAATTAAATGGGATTGTGTTGTTTATTGAAAGAATACAAGACTAGCGATATTTTTTAAGATGTTTACACTTTCACTAAGTTATTTATTTTTGGTTATGTATTATGTTTTATTATTTGTATTGTAATACAGTATTTGTCTATTTTACCAATTTTTCCTATTGAGACATAGAACTCTAGTGTTAATTTACAATGAACTGAAATGTAATAAATTTATGGTTTAAAACCTGTTATCTGTTTATCTTTTTATTAAATATTCATAAAAATATATTCAGATTAAGTACTGAACTGATTTTTAGGATAAAGGAGACACGAAACCACTAGAATTTAAAAAAATGATCCGACAGACTATTTTACCAGATTTTGCTGTGGCACTGTGGTAAATAAAGATTACACACCCACGTGTTAAATAAAGATTCTTTTTAAGTACCCTAAAAAACTTTGATTTTAGAAAACATCAATTATGTCCGTGAAGTATTAGCAAGTTTGTTATATTTATAATACCGCTGCCATGGCTTCAGTCATGGCATGCGAGTCCCCAATGAAATATATCATTATTTCGCTCTTTATTATCCATTAAAATGGGGGTATCGCCTCAACCAGAGGTTCATTGTAGCCCAAATAAGTCTGTAGAGTTCCAAAAAAAAAGGTGAATTTGAAGATTTAATAATGTCCTTATTCTTCAGAAACACAATTTGGGTACAGTAAAATTAAATAATCATGTTAGAAAATTAATTTCTTTAAAGTTGCACAGTAAACACCACGTGATGCGAGGTGGCCAATAGCGAGTGAAGGAGTCATAAGACCGAAAACTAAAATTTTCTCTGAAAGCAAAGTCTTTGCTTTAAAACACTACACAGTACTAAATAAATTCTTGGTTAAATGAAAATAATAAGTAAGAAATATAAGTTGCAATCAAAGTCCATAAGCTTTGTGCATAACGTAAACTGATCTTGATTAATAAAGAGTAATAAGATACGTAAAAAAAGTAGAAATAAAAGATATACACTGTACACTACCACCATAATGCATTATGATGTATAGTTCGCGGTCTTTTATCTGTGGGTTCTTTAATGGCTAGGTATTGTGAGTTTTTCAGTTTTTCAAAGAAGTTGTGTGCTGTAGTTAGTATTTGATCATAATCGGGAGAATATTTAAATTCTTATGGATTTGCGCGTTCCGCACAAACCAAGGGGCATTTGTTATGCTACGAAGAATCTTATTAGGTAAGACTTTTTTTTTTTTTTTTTTTAGCGTTCAGTTTATCCGGCAGTTGCCCATGCAGGAACTGCATAGAGTAGAATTGGTCTGATGAGAGTGATATAAAGATTTCTCTTAGTATTCAGATTTAATTTAGATTTCCTTCCAAGCAGGGAATAAAGAGACATAAATGCTGCATTAGCTTTATTGATGGTATGCTGGATATGGTCCTTGAAATTTAAAGCTTTGTCGACGTACACTCTTAGGTATTTATATGAGCTTGCTACTGGAACAGGTGAATTATCTATTTTAATATTGGAATTAACTGGAAAATTTTTTCTGTATCTGCGATATAAAACAACCCAACATTTATCTGCGTTAAGTTTAATTTTCCAAATTTCACAGTATTTGTTGATTAGATTAGCTTGCATTTGGAGTTTGTCAAGACCATTTTGTGGATTTCTAGAGCTGGTTAAGATAACTGTATTGTCCGCATATTTATAAATACTTGAGTGTAGTGGTACAAGCATGTCATTTATAAAAATATTAAAATATTTCGGTCCTAAAACAGACCCTTGAGGGACGCCTCGGAAAATCTCTTTCTTGATGAGAGAATTTCTCCACATCTTTACTTAAAACGTGCGACAGTAGAGATAAGAGTAGGTAAGTTTAATGACTTACCTACTCTTATCTATTAGGCAGAAGGAAATTTGACAATTTGTGGAGTAAGCCAAGCATGCCAGACTCGGTCAAATGCCTTCTCAAAATCGAGAAAGCATGCTGCTACACCATTCTGTTTTCTAAATTCTTGGGCGATAAATTCTACCGGGTGGAGTATCTGATGAGTAGTACAGTGTCCCTTTAGGAAACCAAATTGGTTCCTATCAATGCCAATTTGGTAAGTCTTGTACTGATGACACGTTCAAAAACTTTGCAGAGAGCCGGTACCAGGCTGATGGGTCTATAATTTTTGGCATATTTAAGGTCTTTTCTAGGTTTCAAGATGTTAATAATTATTGAATGCTTCCACTGAGAGGGAAAATAGCAGTGACGAATGCATGCGTTGAAAATATTGGTGATAAGTACTATACATCTGTTAGGCAGTGCCTGTAGCCCTTCATTTGAGATATTATCAAAGCCTTGGCTTTACGTTTTTTGATAATTTAGAGGCTTTATTATGGCTTTTAATTATGATAGCATTTTCGCCTCCTCTGTTGTGGGGTCTATCCTCTCTGATAGCCATGAATTCTGAATCTGTCACAAGCTCGAAGATATGTTTCATTGACTAACATGACATCAGTGTCATGTTTTTGGAGGTCGGAGATCGGAGATCATCATTCGTTAAGTGGTGTTCAACCCAAAGGCCTTTACCACTACATGTTTATTTATCCCCTAAGGACCTGTAAAAGTTATTTTTGGAGGTAAGAGATGAGCTGAGGTTGTTGCTTACGGATACCGTTAGCATTGAAGAAATTAATTTTTATAAAGCTTTTGGTAGCTAAAATAAGATTAGGAATATTATGAATCGGCTTAAAATTCATAATCAATATTTGACAGATAATCAAAAACGGCCATGCCGACCTCTAATTTTTCAAATATTCCTTTAGCATTTTTAAATTTTTAGAAGAAATCTGTAATTTGTAACTTTAACCTCTTATAAAATCCTAATTGGCTAGTTTCGGTTGGTTTTCATCTCTGGATGATTGTTGCCAGGCAGGACTACGTTTAAGGATCTCCTTCGGATTGAGCGCCTGGAATTCGTTTTTGTCGTAATGGAATTGATTCTTCGTCGCTTCTATTTTGGCTTTAATTTCTTCAATCTGTTTCTGTATATTAAATGGGTGCTCAGGGCAACCTTTAAAAGAAGAAATGTGATCTGCTCCGCAGAGGGCACATACTGGAGGTTTATCTTTATCATTTTTTGTTTGGGAGCAAGTATAGGTCTCGTGAGGTTTTCACATTTTAAACAGCATGCTTTGTATTTGCGGCGATCCCGTGTATGCCCGTACCGCTGGCACTTATGGCACTGCATGGGGCCAGGGCGAGATTTGTAAGATTTCCACGAACACGTCGAGTCCTCTTAATTTCTTTATGTCATATATAGCTTTACCTTCTTTATTGCGGGTGCATTCAGCTAAGTATACAGGTAAATGGATAATTTTCCTCTCAATAACATGAGTGATTTAACGGTTTTTTTGAATGGGTATTTCCATTTCTTTTATTTCAGATTTGATACGTTCAATATCAGCAGTCTTTGGCAGTTTCTCGATGTTCATTTTAAAAGTATGGTAGGGAAGTTCAAGTTTATCTAAAAAATCAGTGAGCATTCTGTAATGTTCAGAGTCGTAAACTCTGATGGTAAGAGTTCCACCGGATAAATTTCCGCGGAATTTTTTGATTTGTAACTTTTCTTCAATAGCATCTTTTAATTTGTCCCAGTCGCCTGCAAAGTCGGCTAGGACAGTGGGAGGGTGGATAAAATCACCCTGCTCGTTAGTAGAATCGATATTGTCTTCGAGATTTAATTCCTGGAATTTGTTTTTCTGTGCTGGCTCATTAACCTCTGCGTTTGAAAGAGTGCGTTTATGTGTTATGCGAGGTGGTGTAAAACCTTCTTTATCCGTTATGTTTTTCTTACGCTTAATTTTAGCGTTAGTAGATTCGGCAGATTTATTAGTTTCCATAGTAGCTGGGAGTAATTAGTGGGTTCATCCTCAGTTTGAGTTCAATAACGTACTGGCTTAGTGCTGCGATTTGATTTTTGAGATCATTAAGATAAGCTAATTATTCCTCGGACTGATTGGGAACATCTCTAAGGGAGTAATATTCTTCCTCTAGTTTTTGCATAATAAGCATAAGATTAGATGGACGTAATTCTATAGTATGATCTATAGTATATCTATAGTATGACTGATTGGGAACATCTCTAAGGGAGTAATATTCTTCCTCTAGTTTTTGCATAATAAGCATAAGATTAGATGGACGTAATTCTATAGTATGATTTAAACACCATTCCTCGGTCCTTCTGAAAGGCCTCCTCTCTCTCCATGATAATCTGTTGATCCGTTCACCTAACCAAATGGCTAAGATTGAATGAAAAACATACTTCTGGGACTTAATAGCCCTTCTGTACTGTTATATTTATTTTGTGCTCCAGAAAAATCTTGTTTACAAGCAGGTTACATTATAACATAAAAATCAACTTGTGTTAAAAATCACTGAACTGTTGTCTCATCGTACGTACCAGGACCACCAGTATGCCTGATTGCGATCAATTTTCCCCCTTCAATCTTCTACGAGATTTTCCTTCTCCTGAATGAACTACTACAAGTGCCACTTCAGCATTACTAGATAGAGCCGAAGGTATCATATGGCAAAAAAAAATTACGTTCTGCTCAATTTATTTGCAAAATAAGGTGGAAAGGTGGGAAAGAGCACATGTGGTGTAATTTTCTTTAATTACCATAAAGAAATCACATATAGTGCAGTCAAATTGTTTTTCTACTATGACATTAATGTAAATTATTTTAAGATATGAAGTCTAACATATCGTATGTCTTTAAAAGTTCTTATGCCTTATGTCACTGCCAGCCATTTAAAGATATATACTTGCACTTACAAACATGTTTTGAATAAGACAAATATTCATGTTTTTGTATTTTTAAATTTAAAATATCAGTTTTTACTCATGAAATTATAAAACCTATGAAATTAATTTTGTAACACTTGCATTCTTTGATTTTATTTCCAAATATCAGTTAATAATAATCAGTAGAATGACTTTTCTTTCACATGTACTATTGTTCATTATTTTGAAAAAAAAAAAAAAAAAAAAAAAATAGTCTAATCGTTTTTGGTTAAAAAAAGATATTCAAAATGTTTTCAAAATGAACTCATATAAGTATTCGAATACTTTGAAGAAAGAGTCAAAAAAAAAAAAAATAATAATAATAATAATAATAATAATAAAATAACGGGACATTCAATATTCATAATGGTTAGATATCTTTTAGCTAAAGTTACACTTTTCACATGCATTTATCTATATTTTTTGAGTAACTGTTGTTCCATTCATACATGTTCAATTTGATTTAAGTCTGAAAACTAAATGAAGGAAAAGTTGTGATAACTTCCGGGCAGTTGTATGAAAACCACATGTGAACATTTAGGGCTGCATGTTTAGAATCATTATCCTGATAAAACATGAATGTATTTTGCATTCCAATTTTCTTGCAGATGCTTTCAAATTTTCATAATAGTTATATACTGATCTATATAATTTTCCACTATTAATGATACAAGATTCTAATAAAATTGGCTGCCTTTGGTATCTAGAATACTTGAGAATTGTGTAGCGACTATTCATTGACTTCTAAAAGTCTAAAGCGACAAGTCAAAAGTAGGGTTTAAATATCCTTTTATTTAACTTGAGACCATTTATAGTTGGCCAATCCTGGGCTTACATGAAGTCTCCACTTGGGCTTTAACTTAAGATAGAAAATAAGAAACTAATGCTAACTAAAAACTAGAAAAAGCTGTACAGAAATAACTAACAGAGTTGGCCCTTAATTAAACCTCATTGGTAAATACTAACTGCCACATAACAATACGGCTGAACGTAGTAAGATTTAGCTTAAAGCAATGACATGGCCAGAAAGGAAGACATGCATTACTAAGCTCTTCCACGGAAGTAACTTCCGTAGAAGAAAAAAAATTGACGTGGTCATTATTTTTCCCCGAGACTTCTTATTAAATACTGGTTCTACCTTGTTTATATAAAACGGGATTTTGAAAATTCATTTTGGTAGGGAGTTGTAGGTGGGAAACAAAAAACAAAAACAAAAACAAAAACAAAAACAAAAAAACAGGAAAGCTGTTTAAAATAAAATAAAAAAAAAAAAAAAACTACAAAGGTAAATTTCCCATTCCAGAAGCAGCGAGAAATATACAAACCATTTTGCTTCCAACTTCGTGCTTAACAGTATGCAGAACCATATTTAGATTTAATAAGGTCCTAAGCTATTTGAGATATGGGGCCCTTTATAAGTCTGTTATACAGTATAAAGTCCGTAATCCGGACTCGTCGAGACTTTGGCGATTCCGGATTATAGATCATCAGTTTAAATCTGGTATGATGGCATGCAGAAAATATACAATTAAAAATATGAAACCGTAATTTATGGAATAAAGAGCAATTATGATCTAATCCGTATCAAAATTTAGAAAAAAAAGCTTACATTTCTTTCAATGAATAGCCACAAAATATAATAACTACTACAGTCAAAAGTCGTTAATTCGGACACCCATAATTCGGAATAATCTATAATCCGGACATCAAAACTAAAAACTTTATGCGCATGCGCCACGTTGGCACATGCGCAGAGGCGTTCACGCGTGCGCGTAAGACCTTTTACGACTGCGCATATGAGTGTGCGCAAGTGCAGAATACGTTTTCGCGTGCGCATTTTATGTATAATGGAAGTATAAGCTAAAATTATCTAACTATCTATTTCAGTTAATGTTGATGATTGCGTTGTTCCTTAATTTTCGAATTGCATCCGGCTTATTATTTTTTGCAGACTGTAAGAGCAATTTTATAAAAGTAAGCTTAAACTTTCGATTATATCAAATAGAATTTCCGATATATATTTGTTAATATGTAAAGGATCTAAAGTGAAAGTATGTTTTGAAATCCGAAATCTGTTTATCAATTTCACGCTGCTCGGCGGAGGGCGCCTAATGAATTGGAAGTTGATTTGTAAGCACTATCCTTATCTTCAGCGCAGATGTTTTTATTTTATTTGGCTTATAATTCCTTACCAAGTGTAGTATTTCATCTCGATATGCTCCGTCTTTGATATGATTTAAAACAAGTTCCTCGTCATTATAATTCGCTTCCGATAGCGAAGAAAAGTGACAGAGGTTATTGAAAACAAAAAAATTTCGATTGACAAATTAGTCGGTGTTCTTGACACAGCAATTATAGGACTTGAACGGCGGAACTTTGTAACTGAACAAGAAATTATGTCTGTTTAATAGAATTAAAGAGAAAATATTATCACATGAAACGAAGCAAAACTTAAACAACTTACATTGAAAGAAATGTTTAATAAAGTAAACAAATAAATATTAAGCTTTTTCTTTTTGAAAATTTTGATACCCTTTAGATCATAATTGTTCTTTATTTCATAAATCACGGTTTCATATTTTTAATTTTAGAATTTCTGCATGCCATCTTACGAGATTTAAACTGATGATCTATAATCCGGAAAAATCGATAATCCGGAATCGCCGAAGTCCCGACGAGTCCGGATTAACGACTTTTGACTGTACTGAAATATAAATGAATTTTTCTATAAAAAATAAACCTTTATTTATTTCCCTCTTTTTTAAACCTCAGGTTCTTAAAATACCATTTGAACTTTACCTACAACCAAGAACTAGCAAGTCTGCTCTAGGAACAGGATTTAAAAATTTAAAAACCTTGCTCCACAGAACATCCCAGCTGTTTTTTTTTTTTTTTCTTGAAATAAAATACCAAGTATTTTCCTGTGATAAGAGATAACATATCATCATTACAGTCATTAAAATAACTCTGATTTTTTTCTATTATGTCATTCACATTTAATGATTTGAGTTCAACTTAATTGCAAAACAAATATTAGATACTTATGCTTCATAAAACAGAACTCTTTAGTATCTAAGCCTGAATTTAAACCAAAGTTTTCCTAAAACACATACACTAATGATTTTAAAAATACTGATAATTCTTATATTGATTTAAGAATGTATAAAATGGAAAATTTATTGGAATACTGAATGCATAATTCATTTCAATACACAATTTATCTTCTTTTAATATGTTACATTATTTCAAAAATTCATATATACAGTTTCATTTTTTAAAAGTATGTACTATACTTAAGAAAGATCTCTCAAATGATGTTGAATTTTAATGATGGCTGTTACATTTTTCAGTCAGTTGTACACTTCTATCAGAAGCAAAAATGTTTTATTTACTACATTCCACCCTTTTGTAGTTCTTTAAATACTGTATATATATTAATAAAACAATTTGAAGGACCAAAGTCCATAGCTATCCTATAACAGTTAATATGCATGTATGATACAAGCTCTTGATCATCCAAGGTGACCTTGGTGTATATTACTTTGAATAATCAGTCTATCATATAAAAAAAAACTGAAATTTATTAATTCTTGAAATTATTCTTAGCATAAAGAATATCAAAATTTTCTCAGTATCTTGCACAGAAGATCACCCACCCTGTGAAATTCCTAAACAAATATGAAGTTAACTGAATAACAGTACTACAAACTGGACATAAATTTCAGAAGTTTTTCCCCACCAAAATATACTGAGGAATGGGTACTTGCCATTTTATTTACCATGTTCACATTCTAGGCGCCTAAATAAATGTAATGATTTAATAGAAAAATCAAATTAAAATTCAGTTCAAATTTACATGGACTAGATTTTTGAACTATTTGAAATTCAATTTTGTTGTAAAATATATTAACATTTAATTCTTATATTATTTGGCTAATTCCATTTTTTAAATCTTCATATAAAAATTTAGAAATGACTACAGATTAAGACAACTCTGACCAAACGAAAAAGAATTTAAAAATTCTGAAAATCATTAGAGATTGAGGGAATGGAATTTGCCTAATTTAAGTTTAATTAATTAAATACATTCCATTTATTTCTGAGAAACATTTTCCTTTGTTAAGACTAAAAATTAAAAAAAGGAGTGTAGACAGCAATGAATTGTTCTTTAATATCAAAATGTCCTAATTTCCATACTGGCTTTAGTTATCTATTAAATGGAAGTCCACAGGAGACATTCAGATAAATTTCTAAAATTACTACACTCAAAAGTCTTTAATCCGGACTTGTCGGGACTTCGGCGATTCCGTACTACAGATCATCAATTTAAATCTGGTAAGATGGCATGAAGAAAACATAAAATTAAAAATATGAAAACTTAATTTATGAAAAAAAGAGCAATTATGATCTAAAGAGTATTAAAATATACAATAAGAAATTATTTATTTGTTTACTTTATTAAACATTTCTTTCAAAGCGCATGCGTAAAGAATACATTACGCATAATCGAAATTAGAAAATTGCAATCAGAAAACTATTTGATGTGTATCCGTAATATAATGACGAGAAATTTGATTAAATCATAATCAAAAACTGAGTACATTGAGATGAAATACTACATTTAGTAAGGAATTATAAGCCAAATAAAATAAAAACATCGGCCCTGAATATAAGGATAGTGCTGACAGATCAACTTCCAGTTCATTGTGCGCCGTGATGTTCCCCCCCCCCAGAGAGATGTAAAATTGATAAACAGATTTTGGAATGGTTAGAGAAACAAAGGCCTTTATACATTTTTTTGCAGCAATTCCACTTTTTGTTTGATGGACATCAAAACATGCTTTCACTTTGTAGATTCTTCGGCAGCTCCAGAATCAGAAATTCTTTTTGACATAATCTAAAGTTCAAGCTTACTTTTATAAAATTGCTCTAACAGTCCACAAAAAATAATAAGCCGGATCCATATAGAAGATTAAGGAACAACGCAATCTGCAACATTAACTGAAATAGATAATTAGATAATTTTAGCTTAGCTTATACCGTCCGTTATACATTAAACGCGCATGCGCAGAAAGTTTGTAGCTTTGAGGTCCAGATCATTTCGGATTATGGACGTCCAGATTAAAGACTTTTGACTGCATTCTTATAATAGAAAAGGGATGGTCACTGTATGCTGCAGAAAAGCTTCTCAAACAGAAAGGTGATGATAAAGAAAAACTAAGTTATTTTATGAACTTGAGCATACTCTCTATAGCCACACTTGGAAATTTTCATTTTGGGGGGGTTAAAAATCTATTATCACCTGTGCCAATAAAACGAAAGGTAAAGTTCAATAGGAAAATTTTTTACAAATAACAGCAAGTTTAACGAATTAATCAAATGAAAGAAAATCCAGAATGACTTAAAATTTACACACATGCTCAGACATTCATACCCAGAATTAAAAAAAAAAATTTTTTTGTCAATAATGAAATTCTGAATTTAGTTTCAGTATTGCATGATAATCAAAACCAACACTTAAACGTCACTAACATATTTAATGAACTTTTGTCATTATGCAGAATGATACTGGCACAGCTACAACACACTGATTTTTACTTGAAAGAAATGCTCAAATTTTTTTAGTATGATTAGTCTTCATACTAAAAAAATGCTGGATAAATAGCTCAACCACCATACTCAAATAAAAACTGCTATTTATTGGAAACTTGCCTTTACTAGAAAATCTACGAGCATAGCCTTTATACTTTAATATAATAAATTACATGAAATAAATAAAACTATTAAAAACTAAATTCCATATTTATTCAAATTGGTAGGACCATCTGCTACTACTTTTTTTTTATACTAAAAACAAATAATTATTAAATGATACACATGGCTGGAAATTTATGAATACAGCAAATGACATATTCTTTAAAAAATTCATTTCACATTTTGTTCCAATTGATCGATTTACTAGGAAAAAATTTTAATTATGGACATATCCCATATAATTAGCAGAATTCAGTAGTTAAGGTCAAACATTTCACCAATCTGTTTAAGCCTTGAATTTACCAATAATGATACTATAATTAAGGCCTTTTTACGAAAAGTTAACTTCTATACAATCAAATAAAGCATGTTAACCTGCAAAACAAGAAACAGAAGTCAAATTTGAAATCTGAAAAATAGCAAGACTTTTGGGAGAAAGTAAAGATGCTTCGCCAAAAATGGTACAACAGATGCTAAACGGAATATCTCCACTGGTAACTTTTTACGCTCATCTTCAAAACATATCGCAGCCATTTTTTTTATCAGATTGATTGTTTCTTTCCAGTGGCGTAGCTAGGATTCCAGCGCCCGGCGACAACTGAAGAATTTACGCCCTTTTCTATGTGTCAAGAATGCAAAACATTCATTAAAAAATTTCATAGCATTAATTTGGCGCCCCTGGATGCTGCGCCCGGGGACAGATGTCCCCTCTTGCCCCACCCTAGCTACGCCACTGTTTCTTTCAATACTGGCATACAATTACATAGAATTTTTACCAGAAAGTTCAATTTTATGCCCTAATGCCATTCGCGGTATTTAAGTCAATTAGGATGCAATCACACAGCTCAACGAAGGCGAAAATATAGAAAAGTTAAATCAAGAGTTAAATTCATCAATTCTAATGAGAATGCACTAGCGAACTAAAGTACTGGGTTTTACATAATTCTTAAGTAAGCTTCGTACGAACTGAAATAATACTTGCATTTAAACTTGTATTCCACATTAAAATGTAACTTGAAATTATTGTAGATAATTACTGAATCATTGAGAGAATTAGATTTTTGTAGCGTAGTTTGAGCAAAGAATTACGTGAAATGAGATCACTTGGGTTCACGTGATACGAACCTGCGAATCAGGATGTTGTACCATGAAAGCATAGTAAATTCTTAATGTTTTTTAAAAAATTTATTGTCTTATTACAAAACTTTAAACGATATTAAAATGTTTATGCCTTTAAAATAAAAAAAATCTTAGAACCAACATTTTTTGACAATTTTTATGTGTATTATGTGTTGTCGCCAATAAAGTGCGCTTGGCGAGATTTGCGCCGGCGAAACAGAAAAGTACCATACTGATTTATACAGAAATATTTTAATGCCTTTATTTTTTAAATTTCTTCCAAATGAATTCGTTCTTAATTATAAGATTAAAATTGCGATTTAAAAGGTCTACCAGACTTTTCGAGAAATGAAATACTTAGCAGAGAATGCACAGCCTATGTTAATTATAATTCTGAAGAGAAATTCTTGCAATTAGAAAAGCCACTACCTTTCGAATTGAAACCTTTTCCCGACTACGATATTTTAAGTTTACAAATGAAAAGGCAGATGCTACTTATGTCTGGATAAAAGGTACAGAGTTAAAAACTGCAAGCAAAAAGTAAAATTAGCTTCTATAATTAACAAACATTCGAAAGTGAATTGTTGGGCATTAAAATAACACAAACAAGAACTAATTATCATACTTATTTAAAAAAGGTAGAAAGAGCAAATTCTATATAGACTAAATAAAAATAATATTCACAGGAAAAGTGCACAGCAAAAATGGATGAGAAAAATACACATGTAAGAATAAATTTTCAAACCTATACAGAACTGCATGACGAACAGCAACAACGAACTAGCTACACACAGAAATGGCATTTTTCTTGAATCATTAAATTTGGCACATAATCAGATAAAATAAAAATTTTTACACGTAAAAGGCAGAATTTTAACCTAGAATATAATAAAAAATTCAGTAATTAAGATCAGAAAATCTTTTACCAATCTGTTAGGCCAAGATCTTACCCGCATTAGTTTTAATGAATATTCTCAACAAATCGCATCTCAATCTGTCAAATAAACTGTGTTAATATGCAAAACAAGATATTAAATAATACAAACAAGAATTGACATATTTATTCAAAAGAGGCATAAAGAAGAACAATTTTTACGCAAACTAAGTAAAAACGGTGCATTTACTAAAAATTTTCTCAAAAATTTACCAGCACAATAAAAAGAGTCATTGAGGGAAAAAAAATAAAAAACAAGAATTAATTTTTATATCTACTCACAAAAAAAAAAAAAAAAAAAAAAAAAAAAAAAAAAAAAATGCAGAATGAACAGCAGCAACACAAAACAAAGTAAACAATTAAAAATAGTAATTTTAATGAATCGATCATTAATAATGAAATTCTGGGCCACATAATCAGAGATAAAGTACAAATTTTCATACATAAACAGCAGATTTTATCCTACAATATGATTCAGTAATTAAGAGCAGGTAATATTTTACCAATTTCCTAGGCCAAGATCTTACCATCATTGGTTCTAATGCATTTTTCAACAAACAGCATTACACATCTGTCAAATAAACTGCATTAATCTGCAAAACAACACATTAAAAGAATACAACTAATTAACATATTGGCTCAAAAAAGGCATAACGAAGAGCAACTTCTACACAAATTCAGTAAAAATGGCACATTTACTTGAAATATCCTCAATCAAAAGTTTACTAGTAAAGCTTTTACATGTGTTAGAATTTTCGTGGTTACTTAAAAAAAATGGAAACAGTAATCTCTACACGACCTAAATGAAAATGGCGCATTTATCTAAAAACACGGTAATCGGCCAAAAATCTACCAGCACATAAAACAGAAAATGAGCATGAAAAAATACACGCATGCAAAAATTACTTTTCATATTTAATAATAAATATAAGATATAAAGCAAACACTTACCAGAGAAATAGAAACCTTGGTTATTTGACGAATAACCTGAAATTTGCCATTGCGCACATCTAAAAACAAACAACTTCAAATTAATCAAGCAAAATGTGTAAATTTGGAAAACAAGGTATTAAAAATTTATAGTAGAATTTTAGCATACTTACGAATCAAAAACAGACCACTCTTCATCCACAGTTCCAGAAATGAGAATGAGCCGATGACGCCAAATTACTTGGCGAGAAAGTTATTAGTAGATCTTCATGCAACCCAGAGAATCTCGTAACTCCTCCCATTTTCTCCCCCTTTTTTCTCGTGAAGATAACCTGTCAACAACGAAGTGGTGAATACTGGAGTAACGTAAGTTAGTTTTTGAGTTTTTAATTAACTATTTCAGTTATTTTTCACTCAGTCAGTTTGTAATATATTACTGTTTAAAAATGTTTTTTTACATATATCACGTAAGAAAAAATAATTAAATTCCCGAATGCTAATCATAATTTACGAATTTATATCATTTTAGTCCAATGAGTAAGGCAGCAGATGTCGATGTTCAAAACGTGACGGAGAGTATTAATGTAGATGATTCAAATGTCGATTCTGATTTAAAAGAAGAAGTGTTAGAATCAACTGGAGATGAAGTGCAAGAAAAAGCTGAAACCGAAAAGGACACTTCTGATAGCGAAGGCATACTTATATCGGACAGTGGTATAGAAGCGAATCAGACAACGCAACCTGATGATAGAAAATGTGAAACTTCAGCTCATTCTGAACGCCAGTCTTCGGTTGAAGACAAATCCAAATGGTCTTATTCTCAATGGTCAGAAAATTACGAAAGTCTCGAAGATGAAAAACCTATTGAAGATCTTGATGGTGAGTAATATTGCAGTATTGGAAATTAGTTATTGAAGATAACTTCAGACTGGAATATTTATTATAATTTTTCTTCTGTTCATATTTTTTAAAAGGATAACATAATTGTAGCATGTCTAAATTGTAATGTATAAAGTATATAAATGCATATAGTTAAGAATGGAAAAGAAAGACTAAAAGAACAGAATTATAAATGTCTGGATAAAAATATAACTTAGATTTTTATGTGTATTTTACTCTACTTTTGCAAAAAATATTTGATATATTTGCATATATATATAAATTTAACAAATATTTGAATTCAACAAATATTCTCTATTCGTATAAAGCAAATATAAAATTCTATATTCATATAAAGCAAGTATAAAATTAAAATTTTAAAATGAAATTTTATTTGCAAAGAAATAAAAATAAAAACTATTATTGCTGCGAACTACTTTACAATGTCATGCAAATTAATTGCACTTATCTAAAACCGTGAAAAATTATATTATTCCAAAAAATTAAATGTATTATTCTTAAAAATTGCAGAAGTGAATAATTGTTAAGCAGACAAAAGACAGACTTATCAAGGGGAAGTTGCCCCCAAACCTCAATTCGTGTTTCATCAAATTCAATTACTCAATTCGTGTTTCATCATCCATATAGGCAAAGGTAAAAGTAAAATTTAAAACCAAAAGTAAAATCAAATGTTCTGAATTACACAAAAAAAAAAAAAAAAAAAAAAAAAAAAAATTTAAACAGTGGAATTTTGAGAAAAATGCAAGTAAATGACTAAAGTTAAAATTAATTAATTATTTTTTTTTTTTAAAGTCAAGAGTAGAAAACCAAAATTTTTAGTAATTTAGAAACTACGGGAAACTCTCCAAACACGAATTATGCATGTAAACCTAAGATAAACTGTGTACAACAATTAAAATACAAAAATAAAAAAATAATAAAAAGGCTAGTTTATAGCAAGTTTTAATTTAATAGTAAAATAAAATAGCAAGTTTTAATAATTTAATAATAATAAAATATTTAATTTAATAATAATAAAATAGCAAGTTTTAATTTAACTTACCTAGATACATATTTGAATTTCTGAGCTGTACCAGCATTTGCTGAATTAGTTGATTTGAGGAGTTGTACTGCTAACTGTAAAAATAGAGGTCTCTAATACAATGTAAAGTGTGTAGTGTAAAGCTACTACCTGTGAGAGCTATTGTAAAAACCCATGTTGTAAATTCCAAAAATGTAATGCTTGTTAATGTTGCCAATTTTGAGTCATTGTAAAAAGTGTAAAAAGTAAAAAATATTTCCTGCTACTGTTTGTGAAAATAAATGTTGCAAACAACTAAAGAGTAAAAAATTCTTTTAGTAAAAATACGAATAAATAATTTAACTGAATTTGAATAAATAATTTAATTGAATTGAATAAGTTTAAATTGAATTGGAATTGTAAAAGAAAATTATGAATTGAAATAGAAAATTATTGTAAGAAATTTTTTGTACTGAACTGCATTATAAGTTCAATCAAAACTTTAACTAAATACTGGCCAAAGGTGAAGAAACTAGAAAAAATTAGATAAAAATCTTCACTCGATTTGGGCTATAATTGAGACTTTTGAAAAGAGTTGGCTCTTCATTAGTAAAAGGAAAGAATCCAGTATTGGTAAAATATACATTTTTACAAGTAATCCCGTAACACTTCAAAATCCTCTATTATCCTCCAGTTAAGGTTTAAGGTACTATTATCATACCATAAAGAGTTAAAAAATTAAAAAGAAAAGTTAATGCCTGCCTTTTTAATATCGAGTATAATAAAAAATTTTGGACTTCGTTATTAACTTGAATATTAATTTGTTTTAGGTTGATCTTTGGATTATGGTAACTTGGCAATTTTTTGGCGACCAACTCTGCTACAGCAACCCTCTATTTTTTTTTTCGCTTCCATTTTGTCTTCATGAAGTAAAGACATGTTTCTTTTCTTTTTATTTACTGAACACTTTTTCCAACAATCTACTAGCCGAATTACACTTATGCTAGAAATTTTATGTAACAAAACTGCTTAATCAAGACAAATACTAACTGCAAAGTTGAAAAAAAGTGCACAATCGCAAACACCTTGCGTGTTTTTCAGAATAGCACATGCACATAAACCATTTACACGTCGACTTATTTTTATTTAAAAAAACATCCCAGAATTGCACAAAAATGGCATTGCACACACTCTTAACTTTATCCATCTACACTGCTATTTTCTCATGAATTACAAAAATTTGCACGAAAATGCAAAAAAATTCTGTGAATCTTTAAACTCGGTAAAAAAGCACATATATGAAATTACCTGACCGCGAAAAAGTATATACCCTTTCCGAGGATGAACATTTCCACGTATAAAATAAATAAAATATCCAAAAACGTTTACCTCTAAATTATCTATTATATTATAAACGTCACCAACGAATTCATACCGCAAACATTACAAATAGTTACAAATACTTAGTGTCAAATATTTAAATTATTTCCATGCACGTTTACTTCAACTGAAACGTATACCAAATTCCTACAAACATAAAATTCACAAAATAACTATCATTTAATTAAAATATCAGTAAACCATGTATACGTTGACTTATTTTTACTTAAAAAAACATCCCAGAATTGCACAAAAATGGCATTGCGCACACTCTTCACTATATCCATGTACACTGCTTTTTTCTCATAAATTAGAAAAATTTCACGAAAATGCATGAAATTTTTGTGAATATTTAAATCCGGTAAAAAGAACATATATGAAATTACCTGATCGCAAAAAAGTATATACCCTTTCCAAAGATGAACATTTCCACGTATAAAATAAATAAAATATCCAAAAACGTTTACCTCTAAATTATCTATTATATTATAAACGTCACCAACGAATTCATACCGCAAACATTACAAATGGTTACAAATACTTAGTATCAAATATTTAAATTATTTCCATACACGTTTACTTCAACTGAAACGTATACCAAATTCCTACAAACATAAAATTCACAAAATAACTTTCATTTAATTAAAATATCACTAAACCATGTACACGTTGACTTATTTTTACTTAAAAAAACATCCCAGAATTGCACAAAAATGGCATTGTGCACACTCTTCACTATATCCATGTACACTGCTTTTTTCTCATACATTAGAAAAATTTCACGAAAATGCATGAAAATTTTGTGAATCTTTAATTTCGGTAAAAAGGACATATATGAAATTACCTGATCGCGAAAAAGTATATAGCCTTCCCAAGGACGGACATTTGCACGTATAAAATAAATAAAATATCCAAAAACTTTTACCTCTAAATAATCTATTATAAACGTCACCACCGAATTTATAACAAAACATTAAAAATGATTACAAATACTTAGTGTCAAATACTTAAATTCTTTCCATGCACATTTACTTCTACTCAAACATATTCCAAAATACTACAAACATATAACTCTCAAAATCACGATCATTAAATTAAAATATAATTAAATTTAAAAACACTACTTAAAATATAAATAAGCAGATACATTAAATTAATAAAAATTAGCTTTCAATCCTAATTACTTTAAACTAAATCATTGCTAATAACAATTTTCCAATAATACCATATTAATTTATTTACTCCTTACATTTAGAACAATGCATAAAAATAATATCCTCAAATAATTAAAAATACTAACTTACCTAATCTTCTACAGAATCTTGAGTGCATGGCGGATCACAAAATGTCCATTTTCACCAGGTTTCTTGCACTGGCATTTAAACTATTTGTACTATCCTTCCTTTCACACAATCTCATTTCATTCCCACATATCGGACATTCATACTTATCCGCAATTAAGCAATTCTTTTCAATTACACATAAACGCAATAAAAGTTTCGGATTTACTTTATATACGGCCATGCGATCCAAATATTAAACAACACTGTTTCACAGAACATAAAATGAAACTACTGCTATAAAGTACAGCAGATATTTTTACAAATATACCCCCTTTTCCGGTTAAAGAACGGTGATTCGTCCATTAATGTCACATGACATATCTCATGATCTCTCATTTCTCTCACACAAAATAATGCGTAATCGGAACTGAGTACTTCTCACATTATTCCCAAAGTCCTAGGTAGTAACCTTTATCGCCTCCAAAATGTCGCCAAACTACCTGTTACCATATTCCAAAGATCAGCCACAAAGGTTTCTAAGAACGATATAAAACACAAAATAAATCATCTTGTAACAATTTTGATAGAAAAAATGTCCAAGTAAAGATAAAACGACATCCAGGTACAATCAGACTGAGAAACAAGCACTAAAAAGCATGAAGAATAACATAAGCTCGTTGAAAACTATCTTTCTATGGAGATGTCCCTATCACTTTGGTAGTAACCTTTATCGCCTCCAAAATGTAGCCAAAGTACCTGTTACCATATTCCAAAGATCAGCCTTGTTTTATTATTTCTTCCTTTAAATCTTCTATTTCAGTACATATATTTTTAATTCTAATTATTTGTACATAAAAAGTGTTACCTATTATTTTTTAGATATATTAGAGTTCTAATTAATGTAATAGTTTCAAACTGGAATATCCTCCTTTTTATCATATAATTTAATTTTGTTGTGTTTAATTATGAGCAGGTCTAGGTATTCAATATTATTTTGATTATTATTAGTTCTATTAAGTGTTAAACTATTTGGGTAAATTTTGAATTGTTCAAAAGCAGAATTATTATTGAAAGTTATAATATCATCAATGTATCTGAATGCATTTGCAAATAACTTTAATTCATTCTTATTCAAACTAAGTTGGAATTTATATTCATTAGCAAAAAGAAATAGGTTACATATTTGTGTAGAACTGTTCGCTCCCATTGGAATTCCTTTCACCTGCTGAAAGATCTTCTTATTGAATTTAATGTAATTATTAAATAATGCACACACACATATACATATACAGTCAAAAGTCGTTAATTTCAGACACCCATAATCCGGACCTCAAAGCTAAAAACTTTCTGCGCATGCGCCGCGTTGACACATGGTGTTTACGCGTGCGCGTAAGACCTTTACGACTGCGCATGTGCGCAAGCGCAGAATACGTTTTCGCGTGCGCGTTTTATGTATAACGGACGGTATAAGCTAAAATTATCTAATTATCTATTTCAGTTAATGTTGATGATTGCGTTATTCCTTAATCTTCGAGTTGGATCCGGCTTATTATTTTTTGTAAACTGTAAGAGCAATTTTATAAAAGTAAACTTGAACTTTGGATTATGTCAAATAGAATTTCCGATACTGGAGCTCCCAAAGGATCTACAAAACGAAAGTATGTTTCGATGTCCATTAAACAAAAAGTGGAATTGCTGCAAAAAATGGATAAAGACATTAAGAAGGTGACAGAGAGGTTAGTGAAAGCGAAAAAATTTCGATTGACAAGTTAGTCGGTATTCATGCCACAGCAATTACGGGACTTGAACAGCGGAACTTTGTAAGTGAACAAGAAATTATGTCTGTTTATAGAATTAAAGAGAAAGTATTATCACATAAAACGAAGTAACTTAAACAACTTGCATTGAAAGAAATGTTTAATAAAGTAAACAAATAAATATTAAGCTTTTTTTTTTTTTTTTTTTTTGTAAATTTTGATACCCTTTAGATCATAATTGGGCTAATCTTTGGAATATGGTAACAGGTAGTTTGGCAACATTTTAGTAAGGCGATAAAGTTTACTAGCTAGGACTTTAGCAGTGTACATGGATAAAGTCAAGAGTGTGCGCAATGCCATTTTTGTGCAATTCTGGGATATTTTTTTTTAAGTGAAAATAGGTCGACGTGTACATGGATGATACCGTGTATGTGCAATTCTTAAAAACATGGCAAGCAGTGGGTGATTCTGCTTTTTCTCCCAATTTCGCACCTAATCTTCGTCATGATTAAGCATTTTTGTTCCATAAAAGTTCTAGTATAAGCGTAATTCGGCTAGCAGATTGTTGGAAAAAATGTTGAGGGAAAAAAAAAAAAAAAACCTTTACTTCGAGAAAACAAAATGGCGTCCAAAACAAAACTAGCAGGTTGCTGTAGCAGGGTTGGTCGTCACATTTTCGCCAAAAAACCGCTAAGTTACCATAATCCAAAGATTAACCCATAATTGCTCTTTATTTCATAAATTACGGTTACATATTTTTAATTTTAGAATTTCTGCATGCCATCTTACGAGATTTAAACTGATGATCTATAATCCGGAATCGCCGAAGTCCCGACGTGTCTGGATTAACGACTTTTGACTGTATATAATCACTTTTTTTTTAAAATTATTTTAAAACTATTGTAAAAATTTAGCTCTCCATGCTGTTGTGTAATTTAAGATAAAAACTTCTGTCGTCCTGAAATATGGTTATCTTTATAATGTAGCATTCCTATAAGTTGAAATGTTACACTAACTTAGTTTAAATATTTGCTAAACAGATTAAATTTTTAATATAAAATAACAGATTTAAATACGTTA
This sequence comes from Stegodyphus dumicola, assembly GCF_044657685.1. Classification (NCBI taxonomy): domain Eukaryota; kingdom Metazoa; phylum Arthropoda; class Arachnida; order Araneae; family Eresidae; genus Stegodyphus; species Stegodyphus dumicola. The sequence continues at coordinate 185,152,190 of NC_140768.1, forward strand.
AAGTAAAATGTTTTTATTATAAGCATTTTATTTTACTTTTATATTTTAAAATATTTTTTTTTCCAATTAAAAGATTAGATACTTCAGATTATAGCAAAATATATGAGGGTTATCTGCTTAAATGAAGGTATACCTTTGTAGAGTAATTTTTAAGGAAAATTGAACCTGGGTTTAATTACCAGTGTTCAGTAGTTAGACACTGTGAGCCTGTTATATATGTATCAACTTCCGACAGAACTTCAGAAATGCTTAATTTCATATAATAAAATTTAAAAGCTATGTCAGAAGATTGCAAACAAATGAAACTAATAGTCTCCTTACTCTGTAAAGTGTAAAAACCAAAATGCTGTACGAAAAGGCTCAGATGATAGGGGTATTTTATCCCGTTTTTGAATTTTTTAATGTCAGGGTGCCACTTGGCGAAAATTGGCGATTTTTTGGCACCATTCCTGCTTACATCTAATGCCCTTCCCAGTAAAATGGCATTCACAACATAATGAAATAAAACATAATTAAAACAAAAAATATATAATCTCAATAAACTGCATTTTAAATCAAACAATGGAACAACATAAAAAAGGAAAGGTAAAAGTTTACAATTGGGTGCCACTTGTTTTTATTGCTGATTATTTTTTAATGCCAGGAAGGCACAATTTCAAGATGGCCGCTACATAAAACCAAAATTAGAACTCGAAAAATTCTACAAACTGGGTGTCCATGTACTCTTCGACTTCGATTTCACTTGGAAAAAATCAGAGAATTGCACAAACTTGGCATTACACACTGCCTTGCCTTTATCTATGTACACATCAATCTATTTTCACTTTAAAAAAAATTCAGGAGAATAATGACATAATATAAGGCTAAAACAAAGTTACTCATAACCAAAATTGAACAAAATTTGTCGCCAATTGAAGGGGCGCCCAGTTCTACACTAGAGCCAAAGGAAATACATGTTATCTCATATACACAGTGCTGTTGAGGAAAGAGTGGACCCTGACCTATGGTGAGTTTATATACTACCAAGCAAACACAATACAAAAAAGAAATATTAACTTTCTGTGTCTTTCTTTCTGTTCTTTAAAATTTTTGTGTTTTAAATTTGTGGCACACAAAATTCCGAAACAGCACTCAAAAACTTTATAAAATTATCTGAACTAGAATCTATATATTGCTTTTTCCACATAAATTCACAAAAATAAGAGTAAAAAGTATCCTCCATAGTGCCGAACTGTCAATGGCATTTCTTCCAAAAAATTCCTTTTTATTACACTCCACATACCTTCAGTAGTGTTGATATGAGCTCTGGTTTCTGGATCCTTAAATTTCACTGTGTGATTTACTGAGAAGTTTAACAAAGATAATTGTATCAAAAAAGACAATCATACGACTTCCAGCAGTCATATATGATCCTTGTTCCAGGTAAAATATTCCATTGAATTTCATCTAGGAAGTTTCTTTTCTTCTGTTCTCAACCACTTAAAAAAAAAAAAAAAAAAAAAAAAAAATCCACTCTCTCATTCTATACCACAAGACACCCAGTTTACCACCGGTAGCCACTTTATGATGTAAAGCACAAAATGCGCAACCTACTTCCTAACCGACATCCAACACAGAAATAAGCCCTGCCAAATATTTTCTCATCAGTTTCACCACAATCACCTCATAATAGGGTTTCCATAACATTCAATTACTCAGGTTACCATAAATGAAACAACAATTTGGTGATAAATGAAACAACTTGGCAATAACCCAAGGGGCACCCTAAAATATAGACTAAACATGTTTTTTATAGTTGGTGATAACATGAAACACTAAAAAAATTATGAAGATAAAGCATTTGAACATGAAATTTAAAATTTGATTTTATATTGTTGTTAATTTTCAGGTTGTATGAGAGGTTGCTAATCTTCAAAGAGGAAAAATATTGTACCAGCCAGTAGTAGTAGGAAAGATGGCACTCTCTTGTCCACCCAACCCTCCCTCAAAGTTGCCATCCTAACACATGAAAAACTGTAATCATTTTTATTAACCCTCTAAGAATTACATAAAACAACCATAAACTAAATTAAAAAACAAGAAACATCCATAATAAATAAAAAATTACATAAAACAGACAACTATATCAAAAAACTCAAAATTTCGTAAAACAATGCAAATTAACTAAATTTAGACATGATATGCCATTATAGTGATTCAATGCAAAATGCCGCCTTGAGACTAATATCACATTTGGGACTAACATCTCTTTTGGGCTAAAATTGCAACAAACATCCATAATAACTGCTTAACTTTCTAATTTTTCGGTTTTCTGTCCATGTGCACAGCAATCTGTTTTAACTTAAAAAAAAAAAAAAAAAAAATAGAGAATTGCAGAATTCTTGGCTTTGCATCAACCTCTTTTAACTGAAGTTAGAAAATTACACAAATTAACTTCATGGAATGCACATTTCTGCGCTCTCATACTAATTAGCAAAACACCATATTTCTAAAAAAATGCTGTTCTTTCTCTTTCATTAGAAAGGTTGATTCTTTTAGAGTTTGTTACACCCCTTCAAAAAAAAAAAAAAAAAAAAAAAATATTGCATGCGCTTAATAATAAAAAACACAAACATGATTCTTAAATTTCAAAATCACATGAATTTCTACCCTCACTAGAGATAGAGGATGGCATTACATGCTTGCATAATGTGCATGCAACCATTAATGGCTTGCCAGGTAAAATTCTGGGTTGCCTACTTTGGCAACATAGCACCATGCCTGAAATTCTTGTCAAGGTTGCCAGATAATGCAGTAATACAAAAAAAAAAAAAAAGAAATCATAACACCATTTAAAAAAAAAACCCTAGAATTTGATTCTATGCAAAATATTTTCCCTTCCTCAAAATTTTATTCAGTGTAAAGGAAAATTTTATTAATAAAAGGAAGAAATAGATTTAGATGAACAGAATAAAAGAATTTTATCATATAAGGTATTTATTAATAATATATCATCAAGGTATATCTAGATATAATTTTCTTTTGATGTAAATTTTTTATGTATATTTTGAATCATCATAAATTTATAAAACAAAGCAAATTCTGTGTTCAGTGGTTGTCTTTTATAATTAATTTAGGTGCTTTTCCGTTTCGCCGGCGCAAATCTTGCCAAGCAGACTTTATTGGCGACAACACACAGTATACACATAAAAAATGTTAACAAATGTTAGTTCTAAGAAATTTTAATTTTAAAGGCATAAACATTTTAATATCATTTAAAATTTTGTAAAATGATAATAAATAAAGACAATAAATTTGTAGAAAGACAATTTGTATTTGTAAAAAGAGATTAATTTAAGAATTTACCATGCTTTCATGGTACAACATTCTGATTCGCCATTTCATATCACGTGACCCCAAGTGTTAAACTACCCTAATTCTCTCAGTAATTATCTACATTAATTTCAAGTTAAATCTTAATTTGGAATACAAGTTTAAATGCAGGAATTATTTCAATTCATACGAATAGCTTACTCAGAAATTATGTAAAACCGCAGTGTTTACTTTGCTAGTGCATTCTCATTAGAATTGATGAATTTAACCCTTGAATGGGCCTTTTCTATATTTTTGGGTGAGCGTGTGATTGCATCCTAATTGATTTAATTACCGCGAATGGCCTTAGGACATAAAATTGAACTATCTGGTAAAAATTCTATGTCATTGTATCCCAGTATTGAAAGAAACATTCAATCTGATAGAAATAGCTGCGATGTGTTTTGAAAATGAAACGTAAAAGGTTACCAGCGAGGATATTCTGTTTGGCATCGGTTGTACCATTTTGAGCGACTTTATCGCTTGCTCCGGCAAAATGGAAAAGTACCTTAATTTAATGTATTTTATAATTTTTATCCCATGTTTTTATTAAAAATTTTGTCCTGTATTAGGCGATCCTAAAAAAATGATATTATGGGCTGCTGAAAAAAATGAGTTAGAAACATTGCGAAGATTGCTTGAAGAAGATTCAGAACTTGTGAATACAAGAGATAATGATGAATACACACCTCTTCATAGAGCCTCTTACAGCAACAATGTTGAAGTTATAAAGGTAAACTTTTAATCTGGAAAATGTCTATTTCCTAAATTTTTGTTAATCAACACTAAGTGATATTGTTTTCGCTACTCAAGTTTCTTATCCTAGTAAAATAAAAATTTTTGCCACTTTACTTGCTAGAAGCATTTGTAGGAACCCTCCTGTGAAAGCAATGCACAGCTGGGTCACCTCACAATTACCCAATTCTTAGATAACCTGCTGCCAACTCGCAAAGTGTACAGTCTATATTATTAAAATGTAATCAATCTAATAGGTTAAAAAGTTAAGCAATTGAAATACAGTAACTTTTTCAATAAATGTATATTATGTAAACAAAAAATAAAGATTTGAACTAATAGTTTAAATCTGGTGTCTGCTGAAAACATCACGTCAAAAACATTGCAGAGAAAACAATGCAAGGCAACAAAGTATTGTGGGAAAAAAGGAAGCAAAGAGAAAACATCGCAGTTATAAAATATTGGGGTCGAAAATAAAGCTATTCCAAAACGTCAAAGTTTAAAAACATCGTGGTAAAAAATAAAGTACCTACAAATCATCGCATGATGATAACATCACACACATGAGCTTTCAGGTTTTAAAAGTTGTAATTGCTTTTTTGCATAATGATTTGGAAGTGCAAGATGCAAAGGGGGATATTTTTATTTATTCATTTCATATCTTTGAATAAACTAATAGATCTTTGCTGAAAAAGTAAAAACAAAACCTGCGCATTTAAAAATTGAAAATTTGTAGAAAATTAATGCAACTTATAATACTTTTATTTAAGTTCCTTTTTCTAAACATTTTTAGATTGTATTTTTCATGAAAATTTCGTACCTTTGAATGAACTAACAGATTTTTTCTGAAAAAGTAAGAAGAAAACCTGAGCATTTAAAAATTGAAAATGAATAGAAAATTTATGCAACTTATAACACTTAATAGAATTTTAAATTTACATAGTGCAGTTATTTATCTTCCTTTTTCTAAACATTTTCAGATTGTATTTTTTCATGAAAAATTATGAGTAAAACTTCATAAAAAAGATTAATTTATTGATGATACTTCTTAATTAAATATGTAAATTTAAAATTAAGTGCTATAAGTCAGTTGCGGACACTTAGCCGACGGAACACTTAACCGACAAGGCATTTAGCCGACAAGGACAGTTAGCCAACACGGACACTTAGTCGACAAGGACACTTAGCCGACAGGACACTTCGCTTACACGGACAGTTAGTGAGTTATATAAGACTGTAATGATGTTTCATTTGCTGCCTCATTGTCATTCTCCACTTGGCAATTTTTAGCCCAAAAGGAAAATTAGTCCCAAGTGCATATTAATCTCGAAACAGTATTTTTTAGTGAAACACTTAAAAGAGTTGTATCACTTTTCAAATTGTTCCCACCACATATTATAGATCCATATTAAAGAAATTAAATAATGAGGAATCTGAATGAATGTATGTATGTTTCTCACATTATGAAAAAGCTACGTTATTAGAGCCATCAAAATTTAAATAATGTAGTCCTCCACCGAACATGGACACTTCGAAGCCTAAATTTTGAATTTGTTTTATTATCTATTTCATATTTTGTAAAATTTTAATAAACTTTTGATTAACAAACTCGACAATTTAAAAATGAGCAACGGCCGCACTGTATGGAATATAACATTTTTATCTGTAGCGCGCGAGATAGTCTATCAGAACTTCTAAAGGTATGTTGGTTTTAAATATTTTGTGATTTTACTGTTGAATTTTTATGTAGCATAAGTGCCAAGAATGTGATGTTTAATAAATAAACTAAGATTGTGAGATGTAACTAAATTGCAAGCTCAGTGAGAATGTAGAAAATCTTAACAAACCCTTTGGGGTGATAGTTAAAGTTTAAAATATTTCAATTTTTATTATTATGCAATTTACTTATTGAACTACTATTTGAAGCTGGTAAAATATACTGCAAAGGAGAGTAGCATATAGGTGTAATCTCTTTTATAATATTGTACATAGTGTCCGATAAGTTCGATTACAACAGCATAATACAGAATTAGATTGCTTCCTATTTTTTGCTTCATTGTAAGCAAAAAATGACTTTTATTTAGAGTGAATCACAAGAAATCTAATTATGCTTTATGTGAATATTTTATCTTTTCTAAATTGCTGTTATTGCATAATAACATATTTTCTTTCTTTTAATTTAGCTACTTTTATTTACCACTGTATAATATAAGATTTCTTTTCATAGATTCTATTATCTTATGATGCAGATGTCAGTGCAACAACAATAGATGGTTGGCAACCACTGCACTGTGCTTGCAAATGGGATAGTGTTGAAGCAGTTTCTCTTCTGTTGCAAAATGGAGCAGATGTAAACGCTCAAACAAAAGGCCACATTACTCCATTGCATCTTGCTGCATCCAATGTTTCAGGTAGACGGACACTCGAACTTTTACTTTGGCAACCTTATGTTGATCCAAATATCAAGAATGATTCAGGTGATACTGCTTATGACATTGCATGCCGAAATGGCCCCCTTGGTGCCTTATTTGAAATATTAGAGGAGTCAGTTAATGTTTATTAGCATGTATAATAACTGTTACAAATTAGTTTTGTGCCATCATTTAACCCAAAGATATATTAAGTTAATTTTACTTTTTGATCTAGTTTTGTTAAAGGACATCAATGTGCATAATACCATTTGGTTTTTCTCTTTCTATTCTTAAATTAGACAGAAATTAGTATGAAAGCAAAATTTTGCTTTTATTTGACAGATGGAATTCTCAAAAGACTGCTTAAAGTGTGAACATATATAAGGGGGGGAGCAGAAAATTGGCTCCAGTATAGGAATCTCTAAATAAACATTTGAGCTATTTTTTCCCATTTTAACATTTTTAATTTAATAAACTTACACTAATAATTATGCATACTTAAATAAAGTAACTCCATCATAAAGAAAAAAGTAGCATGTCTCTAATTAATGAACACAGATGTGCAAAAAAGTAACTAATATATGGGGGCTTATTGTTTAGATACTTTTATTGCCATTTTCCTGGTAAAAGATGTATTTTAGTTGCCTACTAGAATTAAAGTACTTTAGCAGCCCTGTTAATACTTAAAATACTCTTTATGGCATAGTGATTATGACAGTGTAGTTTATATTAGAAGGATTTTAATACCCAAAATGTATATTCATAATTTTAAAAATAACCAATTGGATGTCCATGGGCAGGGATAGAAGAGCTTGGAATTCGATTCTGAGAAGGCATCCTGGGCTGTCTGGCCATTGAAGAAGAAGATGTATATTCATATTTGAGGTTTTCAATACACAAAATTTGTAGTTCAGAGTTGAAACTAACTAAAAAAATAAGTATGATTAGAAATGCAGTATGCTGTTATAAATATAAGTTATAGAATTTTCCCCCCTGAATATCGTTTTAGAATATAATGGTGATGAACATTTATAGATTTATAGAAAAATGCTATTTAAATTGAGTTAGATCAAAATAAATTATGTGAAAAGAAAAAAAAAGTTCCTTAAGTAGTGTTACATCAAAACTAAATAATAAAATTATGCATAAAAAATAAATGTAACAAGGTGAGAAGGTAAATTTTTTATTACATAGAAAGCTGTTACAAAACATAAAAGCATTATCTCATAGAAAATAAAATCACGGTATGTATGTAAAACAAAAAAAAAAAAAAAAAAAAAAGAAAGAAAGAAAGAAATATATACTCATAAAATATACCAATTCGGTAACTGTTTTTATTAATAGATACACAAATTAAAAGGATATGAAAAGTGTATATTAAATTGACCCTTATATATTAGAATGCCTGCAATTACAAATAGAAAACTTTTAGGGAGATGACTAATGCATATCTTTGTTGAATATAAAGACAAACATGTGTATCTGCAAAGTATTAAATGCTGTACAACTTAAAAATATAATTAATTATTACTGTTAAGCATTTTAATCTCAAAGTACAATATTATACTTTCTTGAAGCAGCTTATAAAGACTTCTATATTTAATTATGAAAATTATCGCACTTCTTTCTGCTCGAAATTTGGGTTTGTCAAAACTGTAGAAACAGATTCAAGAATGAAGTATTCTGTAATAAGTTTTTTTTTAATAATTTTCTAAGAAAGGAGTAAAATGGTATTTTTCTTTTCATTAGGAAATTATTTCTTAAAAAAATAAAGCTATTAAAAATTTTGAAAAATAAAAATTGGTTTGCAGCTATTAAAAAGCTTGATTAATTATTAAAAGCTTGATAAATTAATGCAAAAAGAAAAAGTACTCTTATTTTACATAAAAAAAACTCATGTAAAAATGTATTTTTTAAATTATATTAGTCAAGTATTTACAATGTACCTCCAAAATGAACAAAATAAAAGGTAACTATTTCTAATACAAAAAAGCACACACACACACACACACACACACACACACACAAAAAAAAAAAAAAAAACTATTAGTTGTAAAAATACAATCTAGCCAAAATGAGGTCAAGACGTAGCAAAAACATATTCAATAGAAGCATGAAATGGTTGATCAAAATACTAGATTGGAGAAAAAGCAAATACTGTGAAATAATAAAAATTATTAACATTTATTATTATTTTACAGTATTGTTTATAATGGTAATTAATGTGTACATACTACCATACTTTAACAAAAAAATGAAAAATTATCAGATGCGAAATTAAAAAGAAATGAGACAAAAATAAAGTACAGAAAAATGCAGTCCAAAAATAAATTAATATCTTTCAGTGCAACAGAGTGCCTGTATGTTAAATATTATTTTTTAAAGATGAATACTTATTTTAAGATTAAATTTTATATTTAAGCATAATATATTTTTCTGTCAAAATTACATTTAATTACATTTATTTACAACCATTCTGAATGGTGTGCTTCTGGTACGATTTAATTCCCCCCTTTTTTTTTACAAAAATTTCTATATCGAACTTTTGAAAGTAAAAAAGAAACTTGGGCTTCTCATATCATTTTTCTGAAGATAAAGCAAAAATATTCATTATTTTAAAAATGTATAAAAGTTGAATTTTTTTCAATTATATTTTTCTTTTATGATGTCAAACTACATTATTTATCACGATTTATTCAGTTAAATATTTCACTATAATTTTCTTTCCTGTCATACATAAAATTGAGAAATCTAAATTCTTGATATTTAGTGTATTTTTGGCTATTTTTAACAATTTTGATTTGTTAAAAACATTTTGCTACTTTTATTTATTATTGAATCTTTATAAGAATAGGTAACTGTTTTTGTACTCTTTGTACTCCTATTGTTGCTTTGTGCAGCTTCCCTATTGGAAGTGAATATAATTTAAGAATAGAATGTTAGAAATTTTATAATTATTATTTTTAGTAATTAAAATGGTATTTCTTTATCTTTTAACTTCAGTATATAAATCTATGTACTTATCTGTATTATCTAATTTTATAAAGAGTCTATAGTAAAAAATTATATAAATTATGCACCTTGTGTAGAAAATAAACACTTTATAGCATAGGTATAGATTTCCTCCTTTAAATAATTTTTTTCAATAAATTTCTTGTATGTATTTTCATATTAAAAATAAACACATTAACATTTGCAAACAATTGCTTCAGAATAAAAATAAGCACATATTTAAAGTTTAGTTATTTATTAACAGTATACATATGTATCTGGATAAAGTCACAAATAGCATTATATTTTTATTTTTATGATCTCAGTTGTCAACTGGACCTTCCAGGTTATTTTCTTAGAGAACGCACACACACACACACACACACACACACACACACACACACATGCACACACACACTTACACACATGCACGCACACACACACATACACACACAAAAAAAAAAGTGCATGTAATATAATTAAGTAAAACTATTATTTAAAAAAAATCATATTTTAAATAAAATTGTTTTAAGAAGTAATGTTAGATATTAGGAAAACTATTAATATAAATCTTCATTTATTAAACCCTCTATGTTATGTCTCAGGTAACTGATATTTTTTACCTTTATTTATTTATTTATTTATTTGTTTCTTTTACTGTACCATTTTGATTCATTGTGACTTCAATTACAGTCTGTAAAGCATCATAGTTTGGTTCAGCCCATTTTCATTTACTAGAAGGACATAATGTATGAGCAAAGGTTTCAAATTTCTTACCCACCAATAATTTTTTTTCCATCCATAGAGGGCTAGTGAAAAATACAATTTAATTACAATCCCACTTTTTGATTTGAATTGACAAGATTCAGTATTTGTATTATTAACAGAATACAAAAAGCCAGGTGTGTGTAACTAAAAGGAACATTTCTTAATATAATCAGTTTTTTTAAAAAAGAAGTAGTATAGTACACTCTTTTGAGTAATAAAAAATTTATTGTTTTCCAATGATTTAATCAAAATGATCCTTGCCATTCTGAAGTGCCGAAGTACTTTTGCTAAACTATGTGAGGAAATCTGAAACTGCATAAAGTATTGCAATAATGTTTTTAAAATTCATCAAGCAACAAATTTTAACAGCTAACACATACAGGATTATGCATTTTGTATTTTTCCTACAGGCAGTGGCAGATTAGCCAAAGAAATTGGCCTACAGGAAAAAATATGTCAGCCCTAAGGTTCCATATGGAATGTAATACATATAGTTAAAAGTGAGGAGGGATATTTTACTGACATTTATATTTTTCTGTTATTAAATTCAGTGGAATAGAATATTTTGTTATCAAAATATTTATTCTAAACACTCAAATGATTACCTGGCAAAATAATCTCCATCTAGTTCAGTACACTTACAATAGTGCTTGACAAGCCATAGATACTACAGAAAATAATTAACATGTTTAAATAACATGTTATTTCATGCACCACGAACCATACTTTATTTTTATTCTTAAACTTCATTCTACCCAGCTGTCATCTGGAATGATGATATGCTACAAAAATACTTTGAATATGTATAGACACATTTTTTTTTTATTTTGGGTGTCAGACAATTGTGCATCGATCTTGCAGACATTTTATGGAACTTCAGCTCGTGATGATCCAATTTTGATGTCCGATAGCGATGCCAGCTTCTTAATTATGATCTGCAGGTTTTTCTGTACTATGTTTTCTACAACTTCAGTGTTGTCTTCCATGATTCCTAGACCCTTGTGAGGAGAAACTTTTATGCTAGTAATGCCATTTTTTATCTATTCATATGCTTATTTATGATACATACACAGAATTATAAATAAACATAGACTTGATCGAGATACATTGCATATAAGTGTCATAAATAAGTACGCATTGGCTGAGAATTGGGTACTGTCTTTTTTAAATGAATATAATTTAAAAAAAGGTTTTTTTTCTGAACAAAAATTTCACACTTCAGTGTTCTTGCTTTATTATTGCACATCTTGTAATTATCTCTATATTGCTATGCATGCCGACACCATCTATTAGTAGCTAAGATTCATTGTCTTGTATATCTGACAGCAATTGTACACATGAATTCGTAATGCAGTTTTTGTAGCTTTTGAATAGAAAGCAAATCATGCTGAGTAAACATTAAGAAACTCTGGGATAAATAAAAGTGGAACTTTTTAAACTTCTATTTGAGCTATATTAAAATACCATTGATAGGATAAAATGTAACACACAGAACACAAAAATACAACTAGTGGTAAAAATTTAGAATGCACTCCACTGAGCAGATTTTGGGATCCCACAGTTAATTATGCTGCAAATTAAGAATGAAGTTTCACTGTATGCAAATTTCTACTTTTTTCATCATATTTTAGAATGATATATTTGTGATAATTATTACGTTTTTGCACCTTTCGTGCTTATTCTCAAAAAATAAATTTCAAAATACTTTCTTAACTTGCATAAACCAATTAAAGTCATGAATGATATCAAAGTGGTAAAAAAGAATTAATTAAAGATTGTAATAGAACATTCCATTGATATAATATTTTTACATTTTAAGATGAATCTGTGTCATAGTTCTGTTGTTTTTAATATATAATTTATGTGTTTTGTAGAGTTCCTCATTTGTTGGTTTGCTATGGTTGTACAAAATATATACTTATTTTTATATATATCATGCAGTTTAGTGATGTTTCAAAAACCAGTGATAAATATGAATGTATAAGTTTGTGAAATTTCTTTATCAAATATATATGTATATAAAATAATCTTTTGTGTGTTTCAAATTTATGTTTATTGCTGTATATTCATATACACAATTGATTCTCTGATGTGAATTTGCATGTATATGTATGGCTAATTAAAGCCAATTAAAGAATATTATCAAACAGCTATAAAAGGATTATAAATTCCAGAGATATTCCATGCATAAGTAATCGCATAACATATTTAAGGCAACAATTTAAGTAATTAGTATAAAGTAATGCTTTGCAAATGTTTTAGCATCGCAGCATAATTAGATAAAATATGCTACTCTTTTAACATAAAAGTTTAAAAAAAAAAATTAAAATAAAAAACTTTTCCTTTTTTTTTAAGCATGTTTATTTATAATCATTTCTTTATCTGCATAACTGAGAGAATTCTACTACTGCTTTTGTGATAACTATAATAACAGCTACTTAAAATTAGTGAAAAAACAACCTTAGATTGACATAGTTTTAAACATATATGGCGATTCTCCTTTTCCTGCTGATTAAGAACTTGTGTTTGATTGCCCTTGAAACTGATAGCTTTATTCAAAATTTCTGCTAATCTGAGGTTGATTTTTTTCCAGATTGCAAATTTTACATTGGCATATTTCTTTTCTGATTCAATACAATAACATATATTTTAAATAATTTTCTAACTTATACTTACATTTAAATAAATATATGTAAGACTGTTATCTTAGTTTTGAATAAGGAATAACATTAACAAGTGCTTAACAGAATTACAAAATTAATTCATATTTGAAAAATGCTTTATGCTATTAACTTCTAAAATGTCATCCAGAAAGATTTCAAATCAAAACATGTTATATTTAAATACAATTAATATAAATATGTACTTGCACAGCTGTTCAAATATTATTTATTGAATACCATATTCAAAGCTTTTTTTTTAGTTGATTTCCTTTTGGGGAAAAACATACACATTTATAATTTAGAAACATATCCTAATAATAGTTCATGAATAAACGAATTGCATCTGTATTAACTTCAAAATAATGTTTCTCCAGTTTAGTAATTAAAGAGTCAATTACATTCTTTTCTTTATGGTAAGTTGTACCATGAACTGCACAAAATATTTTTTCTACTTGTAAACTGTACTCATCCATGAATGGGAAGTTGCAGTCAAGCCTCCTAAGGATAATAATGTAATCCATTCTGAATGAAATATTGTTTCATCAACACTGTTTTTAGATATTTTCCAAATGATGAGTCTTTGTCATGCATTTTATTTTCTTTCTAGATGTTATCCACCTTCTTTGTGGCTGAGCAAACATTCTAATTTTTTTCCTCTTATTTTTCAATATTTTAATATAATTTTCTAAAGGTATTATTTTGTTCTTCAAATTATCAATGCATTCTTTTTTATCTTTACTCTTCAGACTTTCAGGGATATTTACATTGTCATTTGTGAGTTTTACTTTAAAATAATTCACATTTGATTTATTATGCTCATCATCAGTTTTGTTTTCAGTCTCAAAATGAATTTTCTGTGGACTTAATTTGTATAGTCTTTCAAAAGCACTCTGCATTAGTTTTCTTTTTGCTTGTCTCGACTTCTTGGTGGTATTTCTTTTATTGCACGTGGTAAATTTACTTTCGGCATAAGCATTGCATTTCAACAGTTTCTTTTGCGGCAATCCAAGCGAGCGATTTTTCAAGTCATCTTCATAATCACTGCATATGCAAATTCTTGCACTCTTCACAGTAATAGAATCCTGTCTTCAACATTTATGTATCCATTCTTTCATCAAAAGCAAATTGTCCTTTGGGAAAGCATGAAATACAGTATCTCTTCCTTTCATATTTCTATAAATGTTGCAGCACATTGCTACAATGCAAGAAGCCATATTGCGTAAATGACACTTTACAATGTAGAATTTAAAAGGAAAATTGACTTAAGCTACATATATGTATACAAATTATTTTAAATATATATTAGAAAATGAATATACATAATTAAAATTAATTGGGATATGCAACCTCCAGAAAATCGCCTTGCAGCTGATCCTTTATATTTAACCCTGATTTAAATCTATGTGGAGCTCATTCTGGTATGCCTATTTTATTGAAACTGGGTATATATTATATAGACCATGGAGAAAAGAAAACTGTGATAAAAAGTAATACTTCAAATTTTGATCACCAAGTGAGAAGGGAGAAGATGAAGAACAAAAAACACATTTAGAAACACAAAATTTTATTTAATTTCAACATTTGTTCAATGTGCATTCAGTTTACATCAATCATACATTCAGAGCATGGTCAACAGTAGTGCAAAGGTTTCTCAATCAATTGCAGCAACATAATGTGTTATGTTTGCTTTCAATTCAGGCACAGTCTGTGTACTTCATCCATAAATGCGATTTTCAGAAATCTCCACAGCCAGAAGTCACAAGGATTAAAGTCCAGGGAATGAGGAAGCCAAACAGTTGGAAAACTCAAAATTACCTGATCATCTCCCAAAGTGGGCAAGAAACAGTGCTTCACTGGCCCAAGTGAGCACTAGTGGGGAGATCATACACCATCTTACATGAAAGACAGCAGCCTCTCGTTCTTGTGAGGAAGGAATGATTTGCTGCTGAAGAAGTATGCAGTAATGGGCAACTGCAATAAAACACCTTTGGGGACCTTTAGGAATGTTCTCTTCAAAGAAACAGGTACTAAGAATGAAATCCACGGTAAAACCACGCCATGGAGTAATCTAATTATGACTGTTCATGTAAAACATTGGGACTTGCAATACCCCATATATAACTGTTTTGAGTATTAACTGCTCCATCTATGGTAAAATGTGACTCATCTGACCATAAAATGTTCCAAGGCCAGGCACTATTAACTGCTATTCTGGCCAAAAAAATGCTAGCAAAATCAGTACATATGTCCAGGTCTACAAGTTGAAGCTCTTGATGAATTTGGATCTCATATAGATATCACTTTCCAAAGGATTGCAAGACCTCTCGTACTGTTGACCAAGGGAAAGAAAAATTATGTGATACCACTAAAGCACTTGTCGAAGAATAGACGTGTCAAGAGCAAGTTTCTTCCAAAGTTTCATGTGAAATCTGTTTCTGTTCTCTTCCTCATAGGACATACAACTTCCAAGTATCCTCAGATTTAATATTAAAAAACCCTGTCTTGATGTAGACTTTTTTTGTAAGCCTCTCAAGCATTGATATTCCTGCAGTGTGGCTGGAAAATTACTGCCGTTCTGATAAAACAACTTGATCTTCTCTAAAGGCATTATGAAGAAGGATTTTACAATATTGACTACTGGCTTTTTAAAATGCTCCAGATTTGCATAATGCCCTATCTTTATTGCACAAAAAGAACCATCTGCCAGTTGAAATTTGAATTATTAATATTTATGACAGATTTCTTTTTCCCATGTTCCATATAATGTACTATATACCTAGTTTCGATGAAAGTTTCAAGAATGGACTTTGCATAAATCTAAATAGGATAACTTTAATTATAACTTCCGGTGAATTTCATAAACTAGCACATTTTCTATCCTTTTCTCATCTTATAATAAAATGTTATGTTTTTTTGCGAATTTTTTGCCATAGTGTGTCCTTTTTTCTTTTCCCCATGTTCCATATAATGTTTGTCCCGTGCAGATTTCTTTTTTCCATGCTCCATATAATTTATCTCCTAGTTTCAATGAAATAGATATACAAGAACAGGCTCTGCATAGGTCTAAACAGGGCTGTGGAGTCGGTAGGGAAAATGACCGACTCCTTCATATATTCTTTTAACTTCTCAGGATAGATATATATGCAAAGATACACACATAGGTTACAGCTTATTTTTTTAATATAAAAGAAGTAATAGATGCTACAGAAAAAATTGAGCAAATTATGTATATTAATTAGCATTTCATATGAAATGGAGGAACTGCCATTAGTTATTTCTAAGAAACAGTATTAGCTTCCGCAAGATCTTCTTTGTTGGCAGGGCATAGATCCGATTTGATAAACTTCAGAGCTGAGAAGAGTCTTTCCACACTAAATTGAGTACGAGAAAGAGCTGTTACTGTTAGGGTTACTTCTTTTAACTTTTCAGGATAGATTTTTATAAGTTCCAAAAGAGGTGTCTTGCAAGCGCAATAATATTTCTCTATTTCTTCAAAGGCCATTTAATATTTCTCCATTTCTTCAAAGTCTTGTTTGTATTTTTTTATTTTTATATCGAGAGGCTCTTGTTTCTTTATTTTCATTCGCTTTGTCTTAGCCTTTGCAATATTATCCAAAAATATTTCTCAAAATCTAATTCATCATGGAAGAGGATGATAGAGACTCAATTGTAATGTCTGCAGTTTGACTGTCCTGATTCGAATTCTCCACTTGTTCTGAGAATAATTTCATTTTTAATGAAAGTTCATAGATGGCTTTCTTTGCCTTTTTAATTTGTTCGTCATCCAAGAAAATTTGGTGTTTCGGATCTACATATATTGAACCCAGCAAAGATCTCATTGTCTAGAAAACTAGTTTCTCTTTTCTTCATTGAAGGAGTAATTCCTTCTGCAATAAACAATCCATTTCAGAAAGAACAAACATCCCATTCTTCAATTCTTCAGATTGCAGCTTTTTTGTGGCTATATACGGTGTAGAAAAAAGAGTTTCCAATTCCATAAGATCATTTCAGTCTTTCTGTTAGTGAAACATTAGTATCTATTACATCTTCTAAAAAAGTTCTTAATTCTAAAAACCTCTTTATCATCAAATATGTGCTTCCTTATCGTATTGTTTGATCAATAATTGCTCCTTTTCCTGCTTGCTTCCTAAGAATGGCATATTTTAGGAGTTCTTGCTGATATTGCTGCTTATCTAAATTTACAAGTGAGATTTGTAACTAAATGAATCAGTTTAATCACTAATGGCAAATATCACATCCATCCTCCTTCCTTATATTTATTTATTAATATGTCAATAAAATAGAAAATAACTATTTATTAATGTATATAGTTTATAAATAAAAATAATAACTCAGCTTGTCATTAATTTTTTGCAATACATTTTAATTTCATTTCGGAGTCGACCTGTTTTTAGGGACTCCAGCTCCGACTCCTTTTATTCCAAAATTTGTCTGACCCCACAGCCCTGGGTCTAAATAGGATAACTTTAATTATAACCTCCTGTGAATCTGATAAACTAGTTCTATCCTGTTTTCATCTTATAATAAAATTTTATGTTGCATTGCAAAAATTTTTAGTAGTAATGTCTGCAGTAGTCATGTAGTCTTTTTTGTACAACAAAAAATTAAGGCTACAATTTTCATATGTTGTAAGAATATTGTTGGGGTTTGAAAGTTATATATTTTATATAGAAGCTGTAAAGAGTTATATATATATATAAACATACTTTGCAAGCTTTTACTCTGAGGATGTATTTTAATCTTTTAGTGTTTGTCTTGTATATCAAATGCTGTTTAAAACAATGTTAATATGGGGTGTTCTAAAAATTGTACAGGTTTTAAAAATGCAATAAATCAAAGCAGTATAAAAATTAAACATTTTATTTCCTTCTGTATGTAGTCTGGTTTAAAAGTAGAAAATAACATCTGACATATGTCAATTCGCATTTTATCTACAGGCAGTTATTCAGTGGGTAAATGTTCAAATGATCCTTTCACAGACGTTTCTGTTAATGTTGTGAGTGTCACATTGAATTTCTCTTTTTAGTTTGAGAACTGTTTGTGATTTGTTCATATAACCTTTGAACTGATATAATCCCATTAAAATGAAGTCACAAGATCTCCGATACGAAGTGAGGTCATGCATACAGAAAATTTTTCATGAAGCAAAGTTAGGTCTCATGGGATGTGTGGCAGATAGCCCCATCCTGCTGAAACCACATAATTATGATATTTGTTTTATCTAAAAGCTGGTCATTTTATGCATTTATGGCAAAAGTAACTTGTTTTAAGACCTTTGCTATAACTGTATTTCTGATAACATCTTAAAAAGAAGAGGCAGATCACGTCTGCTATAAAATCATCCCAAACAGTAGTTTGGATAGAGATGTATTTGTGCTGTTGGATCACCTTAGCACTAAATGTGGGGATTTTGCTTATTGACAAACACAAACATGAAAATTTGGCCTTATCATTGAAGATTATTCTTTTTGAAAAATTATCTTTTTCTCATTTTTTTTGAAAAATTATCTTTTTCTCATTTTGTTAAAATCCACTTTGAGAATACTTTTTTTTTTTTTTTTTTTTTTAGCATCTGCTGCTTTTTTAAATTGTTGCATCAATCAAATATTGTATGGGTATGAATGGCTTTTGTCAGCGATTCTTGCAAGCAGGGCTGTAATTGACATTCCGACTGTTGTAAATTATAGCGAAGCAACATCTTGGGTCTCACATTGTACCATTGCTATGTTTTGTTCCATTTTATCGTTGCAACTGACTCATTCCTTGAATTTCTATATTAACCATATAACTGTCATTTCAGTGGAGATGTTGTTACATCTAAAGACTTGCAAAATTTACTAATAATCTTTGCATAGTGTTCCCCTTTTTTATGAGTACGTTTGCTCCTTAGTAAACTGCTCCATTACATTTAACAATTTGCTTAATTAACTAAATGGTGGTAGAAAATAAAGCTGGTAAGAACAGTCCTAACAATCCCCCCCTCCCAAAAAAAAGAAATACTATGCAGTTCAAAACTGCACACTTTAAGAGACATCCTGTATATAAAAAATTGTTTAGTAAAGTCACGGAATAATTTCTGTTAATAGATTCTTCTAGGTATTTAAAATAATAATAGGAATTGGTTATTTTACTTGAATAATTTTAATGGTATGTGAAAATAAAACATTTTATGTAAATTATACTTCTCACATTCTGTATTATGTACACATATGTGTGTGTATACATAAACATGTACTTTTTTTTACTATGTCTCAAGCATTAAGTGGCTGTTTTTATTTTGTTAATTTTTGTGTATATATATTGATACTCACACATACTGTATAAAATTATATTTGTTCCTCGTGTTCAAGTTTAAGAAGTTTATCATTTATCTATTATTAATCATGAAGTTAAAATGGAGAAAATTAGTATACATTAGAGAAAAGGATGAAACATTATAGTCAGCACAGAAACTTCAAACAAATGAAGTTTAAAGGCTGTACTACAAATTTCATATTATATTCACTAATATAGGTCAGAGGTGCACCAGCAAAATTTAACACACGAGGCAAATCATAAAATCACACTTCTTAAATACATTTTTAATTAACTTCACATTAATATTTAATTTTCTGCCATCTCTCATTTTGTCACTTGCCCCACCTTTAGAATTTATTTTTATTGTTTGGGAATCTTCCTTAATTAGACAGTTGATAACCATATTTTTTGGAAATTGAGTCTATTGCTTGCCTGTAAGATGTACTAAGATTTTAACTTATTATAAAAATGTTTTCATACTTTTGCTTGCCAGATTAATACATAGCAGCTTGTTTTGCATTTGATCCCAAGGTAAAAACGTTAATTTAAAAAAAAAATTCTCTTTTCTCTCTCTGTTTAATATAAATCCAAATAACAGGTAGATATTAGTAAAAATGGATTTTCCCCATCAATCTAAGTTTGAAGTTATAGCAATTCTATTAACATATGGCATGTGTATAAATAAAAAATACAGTCAAAAGTCTTTAATCCGGACATCCATAATCTGGAATGATCTATAATCCGGACCTCAAAGCTACAAACTTTCTGCACATGCGTAAACACATAATGCATTTACGTATGCGTGTTTAATGTATAACGGACGGTATAATCTAAGCTAAAATTATCTAATTACCTATTTCATGTAATGTTGCAGATTGTGTTGTTCTTTAATCTTCTAATTGGATCCAGCTTATTATTTTTTGCAGACTGATAGAGCAATTTTATAAAAGTAAGCTTGAACTTTCGATTATGTCAAAAAGAATTTCCAACTCTGGAGCTTCTACAAAGCGAAAGCATGTTTCGATGTCCATCAAACAAAAAAAGGAATTGCTGCAAAAAATGGATAAAGGCATATCCTTTGTTTCTTTAACCATTCCGAAATCCGTTTATCAATTTCACGCTGCTCTTCAAGGAGGGGGGGGGGTAAATGTCGCTGTGCACAGTGAACTGGAAGTTGATATCTGTCAGCACTATCCTTATCTTTAGGGCAGATGTTCTTATTTTATTCAGCTTATAATTCCTTACCAAATGTAGTATTTCATCTCGATGTACTCTGTCTTTGATATGATTTAAATCAAATTCCTCGTCATTATAAATATCACAAATAAACATCAAATAGTTTTCTGGTTGCAATTTTCTATTTTTGTCTATGCGTAATGTATGCTTTACACATACGCGCATTGAAAGAAATGTTTAATAAAATAAACAAATAACTATTAAGGTTTTTTTTTTTTTAATTTTGATACCCTTTAGATCATAATTGCTCTTTATTTCATAAATTACAGTTTCATATTTTTAATTTTATAATTTCTGCATGCCATCCTACCAGATTTAAACTGATGATCTATAATCCGAAAAAATAGATAATCCGGAATCGACGAAGTCCCGACGAGTCCGGATTAAAGACTTTTGACTGTAAATAAATTATAAGTATTAAATATATGAATAAATTATATTTTGCAATATCTAAAAGAGTGAATCAGAAATATGGTTCGCATTTGATTGCATCATGTAATGGCTAGGAGAAGTAAGATTGCACCAATAGTAGTCATTTTCAGACGAAAAAATAAAGCGAACTAAATTGATTTTTATTATCTCGGACTGCTTGCAGTTTTGAGTGCTTCCACGATTCTTTCAAGAGATTTTTTTTTCCTTAGGTTTGTCAGCTATAAGCATTCATTTTCTCTGCTTTTCCGTATTCAACAACGAGAGTCTTGCTGCATTAAGATTATATCTCTTCCATCTTATGATAATTCTAGTGTGCCATCAGCCATGCTGCAACTACAGTAAAAGATCAACTATCTGGAAAGTTCAGAATATGCCAAATTTAAGGTACGAGAAAATTTGAGATTATTGATTATATAAAATATAGAATTCACATTATAAAAGCAATCATTTTATTTGTTATCAATTAAATATTAAAAGGCGTACATTTGAAATTTATAAAATTTTGGAAAAATGCATTTCAGACATAAAAGTTGATGAATGTATTTCATAAGCCTTAAACATGAAAGTAAAACATGATCCAATTATGAAATCCCACCTAATGTGAAAGTTGGCACAGATGTTGCCAATCATTCCAGCAAAAGTTTAAAATAAACAGATCATTCTTTATTTAGCTAGATAATAAAGAGATATAAACTACAGACATAGCATATAAAAAACTTAAATCACTTATCATAATTCATGTTATATCACCATTGCTTATACATTTTTAGTTGCATAGTGTGGATCATGTTGACGCAAGGATCCTGTAACTTTGAGAATATTCCACTTCATGCAGCCCAAAATAGTTGATTGTAATGAAAGTTTTCCACCAAAAAATACTCTTAATAGAGTTAGGGGGAAGAAAACATGAAAGCAGTACCTTAAGTGTACGTAGGAAAATCGCCAACCAAATCTATGATTTTCTGTCAACGTTTTGTAGTTTTTCAAAGCCTTCAACCCAGAAACTTGGTGGGCACAAGTCATCCAAAGACAGATCAACCTCATTTTGACATTCTGTGCAGAATGGAAGATATATAGTACCAGCAAGTTGCATACTGTAGAACAGCAGGTGTGAAAAAAAGTAGAAGTCCGAAGGAGCTACATCGGGGCTATATGGTGGGTGTGGCGAAAGATCCCATTCAAATCCAGAGTGCAGATGATAAATGCAAACACATGTGGTCTTGCATTATCTTGATAAAACATTAACTTCTTGCACCAGAACACAGTTGAATGTTTTTCCTTGGTAGCAGTGTCAACACGGACTAGTATCTCGCTGCACACCTTACTGTCGAGGGTCTTACATTTTTCCAGATACTCTTTGTGAATAATGCCATAGCAATCTCACCAGATACAAAGCATGATCATTTTGTTAGTCAAAGTGTGCTTTGCGATGCTGCCAATGGGTTAAGACCAACCCTCTTTCCAGCCTGTGTTGTTGAAGTAAATTCACTTTTCATCACAAGTGATGATCCAGTCCAGAATTTTGTCCTCACATAGATATTCGAGCTGATTAGTGCAGGCCCGAATACATCCTTATCTGATTGAGTCAGCTCATGCAGTACACAGCGATTGAACTTTTACATTAAGTTTATGCGATGTATAATGTGACTAATGCACATGGCACTAATGTCTAACTCCTTATCAAAGTCTCGAGTGGTTGCATATAATTGTCCACTAGTTATTGCAGGCAGGCCTCATCAACAACATAGGCCGGCCAGAGTGCTCTGCTTCTTGAATGTCATAGTCCTTGTTTTGAAATGATACCATACCTTCACGATGCCATACGATACAACATTAGTACTTAAAGGCTTACACATGATTTGGTGACATTCTGTAGCTGACATTTTGCAACAGAACTGGAAGTAAATGGTGGTAGCATGTCCATTTCAGAC
Source organism: Stegodyphus dumicola (assembly GCF_044657685.1). NCBI lineage: Eukaryota > Metazoa > Arthropoda > Arachnida > Araneae > Eresidae > Stegodyphus > Stegodyphus dumicola. The sequence goes on from NC_140768.1 coordinate 185,175,026, forward strand.
ATCTTAATGATAATGATATTTTGTACAGATTTCACAACACAGTGTTCTAAAGCAAGTTTCTTTCTTTCAAATGCCAAAAAATTATTTGATAAAATATGATTAAACATGCCAATTTTTTGTGCAGACGATATTTGTGGTGGTGAGAAACCTTCGTTAAAACCTGATATTTATTATTTTTTTCGAAATGCAATGAAAAGTAGAACTTATATCCTTCTTTACAAAAATTAAAGTGGCTAATCAAAAATTAATTGAATTAACATTAAACCAAAGCGATCTTATGATTGTATCATGCTTATCCATTATTGGTGCTAAATTACACTGTTTGGCATATATGTGTTAATAATATTACAAGATCTATAGTGGAATTACAGATCCCTCATTTATTAAATTTTTCAGGCTTAAAAAATTTCTAAAGTTCTAAAATATTTTGGTTAGTTGAATGCTGGATAGTCTGGCTTTTACTCTATTACTAACTATTCTATGTTGAGGGATATCATGGCTAATAATATAAGCTAAGGCATGTGTCTTATTTAAAATGAAATTTCAAGTTTAATATGCTGCTCACTTTTCTTTCTAATATATACTAATGCATTTCTTTCTAATATATACTAATACATTTCTTTCAAATACATTGCCATATTTCTGACTTGCCCTGTAGCTTTTCAATTTTGGCCACGATATGCAATTCATTGCATTGTAGTGTAATATATTTTTGATTATTACAGTAAGTATAAAATGCAGATTTAAAAACTGCTTAGTTTAAAACATGACAGCTAACTAAAAATAGTGCATTAAATAGTTGTTTTCAACTAATAAAAGATTTATTTTTAAATAATACAGTAAAATTTCTCAGAGGTAATATGCGATGGGACAAGTGACTTGAGTTATTGAGAGAGAGATAATTTTTTAATAATTTAAATTTCTAAGAAATAAAAATACAATTTTGTATATCAGTTCTTTCTTTTAATGCAAGTTTTGTTTAGATTTTTTAAATATGCTAATCAAGTTCTTACTGCAATATATAAACTTGTTTACAATAAAGCATATTTTCAAAATTTAAAAACTCCTCTTCAGTCTTTTATTAATTTTTTAAAAAACTAATCAGTGTTAGTGATGATTAGTTGTCGTCAGCACTATATAAGTGTTTTTATGTTACTTCTGTACTAACTTGAACTCTGAGAAATCAAGAATTGTATCTGCAGTTAGTAAAGTTTCTTTGTGAACCAGTAAAATTCATCTTCTGTGGTTTTCTTCTTAATCAGGATGATGTGCACTCTCAAGAGGCTGTACTATACTTCAAATTCCTTTCATGAGGAAAAGCATTATAAAATGTCAGATAGTGTTTAAACCCTAAAGCTTCCTTTTCTAAGTTAATATCAGCTATTTTGTCCTCTTAGAAAATGCAAGATAAAGAAAATATTGTTAAGAAAGAGATGAATTTGTGTTGATTTAAGCAACTATTTGTTTTGGGATGTCAAGTTAAATTGGTTTCTCTCCATACCAAAAGATATTAAACAAACATATTCTTAAAAATTGATTTGACCAGAATGTTGATATAATGAGATTTCATTGTATTAATCTTTAACAGTTTTTTTTTTTTTTTTTTTAAATTTTTTTTAAAGGCTAAGTGAATGTGGCATATGTTGTTCTTTTGTCTTTGTCATTTAAAATAAATATTTTTATTAATATGTATTTCTTAACATAGTTAAAGTTGATATTTTTGCACATGTATGCATAATAGGTTTTTTCCCCCATTCATCTCTTTTTATTATTATTATTATTTATATACCAAAAGCTAATCTCAGATTGCACTATTTTTAAAAACTGATTCATAAGAAAAGTATCTTAAACTATGTTAAGAAATATTAATAATAAATAATGTAAATAATAGTGTTTTGAATATTATACTTTATGAACTTGGTAACTAGTATTAATTAGGTAATAGGACTGATGTTACTACTATATTCTAAAATTCTAGGTCCTCATATTAACAACTGCTTTATATGATTTGCTTATAGCTCTTTATATAAGTTTCTGAAATGGGCTGAAAATACAATCAAATTTTTATATGTTTGTGTCTTCCTATGTGTATAATATGCATTAATACATATTGTGCATAAATATTGCTCAGGCACAGGAAAACTGCAGAAGAATCTCTGTTTTGATAGTACAAGTTTATATTTTATATGTATAATACTGTTTTAGTGTGCCACATAGACACTAACGTGAATTTATTAGTTGTAGATGGCAGAACGTTGACTGTACATTGTTGAAATTGTGTTTATTTATGTAGGAAGTTGCTATTATACATAGTTACACCACAATAAAGTTATTAAAAATTTATATTCAAATGTGTATTTTTATTATTGTGAATAAACACTTATTTGTCAGATTATGTGAATTGGAAAACTAGGCCTTTTTTAATAATATGAATTCAGTTGACAGAATTACATTACATTAGTATCCAGTTTAGAAGAGAAACACACCTGTGTAAAAACTGAAAATTACGCAAAACGGCAACCTTATTTTAAACAAAACATTATTGATTTCATGGGCAATCAGACATAGTAGATCCTTCAGTTTTCAGGAGCAAACATAATTCAATATATATGTTATCAAATTCACTGTATATAATTCCTATTCTAATTATCTACAATGAACTTGATTTTCAGCACCACTGTTTACCATAACTCTTTTATTGTTTGTTTACTTCCCGTACTGAATATTAATATTTTAATGACTTATCAGCTGTCAGTATTATGCTTGAAAGGAATAACAGCATATTATTTAACACAAATAGTATATATACAAGTACAAAATCTCACACGTAGTGGAACGTGAATTAAATATTTGAAAACTAAATTATAATGAGAACTGAGAAATGTAATCTATTTCACTAAAGCATTTCATTTAATGTAAAGAAAATATTAGATATCTGAATGCTTGAGACATCGAAAGGAGCAAAAAACTCATCACGTCATGTTAAATACATAGGTGTAATATTATCTCAAATACAGTATAGTACAGAATGTAGTTGAATAATTAAAATATAAAAAAGAACTCTCAGAAAAAAGATAGTTATTATAGTGCTTTAATTATATACTAGCTTGTAAAATCAAGGAAATAACTATGAAAAGATGCTTTTATGTTCAGTGAAAGATAGTGGGTTGGTACAATGTCAAAATTAGCATGTAGTCGTGTGGGACACAGACAATTTGCTACACAGAAATATGCAAATTTTTGCCCCATTCTTTCAGCACATGTGAAAAAGGGTGCAAGTGGATACATCCAAGTTCTAATTTTAAGGATTGTATGAGTAGCTAGATAAACTTTTCACATGTGGGAGATAAACATGTCACTGAGAGCATTTGAAGGATTATGAGATGTTAGCAGGACAGACACTTACCTAAGTAGCCAAAAGCATCATGCCACATTGTTAATGCAGAAACTCCTGAAGCAGCATAGAAAATTGTAAAGCTTGCATTTCGGTTACAGGTGACCACACACCTTTGAAATGTTTTCTGCATATCTCTAAAAATTTGCAATACCAACATTTCTCTATGTAATTATATTTTATTTTTTGCAGAGATACATAATGCTGCATTTTGAAGATATGTTAAGCATAACAAATTAAAAGATCCTCTGCAGGTGCCACATTTTTAGCTTCCAAATCATTCAAGTTACATTATTTTTTATATTTACTCCTTTAATTATTTCCACCAGTCTATTAATAAAATACAAAATATTTTTTACATTCATTCTCAGTTAGTAAATAACATAGTTTATAGTACAGCTTATCTTTTGAATTTTTTATGCAAGCTTTCAATTAATTTTACTGATGGAAACTGTCTTTTCCTACAGTATGACATTTTAGCATAGAAAAACATATTGTTGCAAAATGCCCAGCTGCCGTAAGATAAGCAGGGTTAAAGTTGCCAGAAAGTGGCAGGGAAGGGCGGGTTTGGCACAAAATCTCTTATTTGGCAATATAGAATGCATTCTTAGCAGTTTACCTCAGAAATATTCTCAAAGGTATGTTAGAGCTATATATACTCTGTCTGTACTTCGAGAAAGGAATATCTTGAGTTCAGTAGCAGAGTTCAGACATTAGCTTAAAAGCGATCAACCAGGTCGGAAGCTGTATTTTAGTTCTTTGCCACGAAGCTGTCGTTACCGTTGTAACCTGAAGGCTGTGTTGCTGATTGTTTCAGTGTGTTTATCATAGTTTTTCGATGACTGTAAATGTGTCTGAAACTCTCCTATACTGATGAATAAATTGTGTTTTGATTCTTCATTTAAATGTTATCATCAATTACTCCAAATCCAGAATCAAAACAATATATATATGTGTGTGTGTATTACTTTTAAAAGATTTGCATAGTGAAAGATGTAATTGAAATACATCCTTCATTTAATGGCACTAAGTTGATGATTTTATTTTAAAAAGTTTAATAGTAACCCTTAGGTCCTAAGCACTGTATCTATATGAATGTCAGATATATTCACTTATTTACATCTGATAATGTGTTTCTCAGTGTCATTTCAAGGGATAAAAGAATTAAAACATTAATGATAAAAAAAAGGATGATGCATTGGATTAGCCCTAAATTTATTTAGTTTTTTGAAAAATAGTTGTGTGACTATACGGTTAAATGCAAATCACCATTTTAAATACATTCAGCTACAAGAATTTTTAGGAACAAATGTCAAGGGGAAAAAATTTTAAATAACAGGTTTAGTACTACCTGCTGAATAACCAATGATTTATTTACCTAATTAACTGAATATGTACATTTTGTATTAGATTTCAATGAAGTTTTCAAATTTTTTAATTTTAAGTCATAAAAAAAGTTTTAATTTAAAAAACAAATAAAATCTGAAGTTAAAATTTTGCAAAATATGGCAAATACAAATAATACTGATATAATCAAGAGGGAAAATTTTTCTTATTACAAATTGGTAAGTCCCTAAACATTTTTTAAGTATAGCATAATAAATTTAAAACAAAAACATGTTCAAATTTTTATCAATTTTTTCATATTACACTTTTTAAAAACCATATGAAAGAGTACATAATTATAAATAATAAATTATACAATAACCAAAATGACACACATTTTTTACAACTTTTAACACTGCATAATAAAGTTAACAACACTGTTTTACAAACAGTTTACAATTTTTTCTGCTTTATACAAGTTTTTAAAGGAAATATAACAAAACAAATAATACTGAGTTGTAATACTAATGTATATCGTAAAGGCACAATTTTTTTATCATAGAAAATATACATATCACAGAAATATATTAATCACAGAAAATATATACAAGGTTGTTCAATAAGTTCATGGAGCGCCATCTATTCGTCAATATTAGACCTAAAACTTCGACACCATTTTCATATTTGTTCTTTCTTAGGAACACGTCAAAAGTTTCATTTCGATCTGTTAATTTATTCATTGTTTAACCGCCCTTTATATCTAACGTGTTGTGCCTTTTTTCAGGTATGGATAAAATTGAGCAACGTGCAGTTATCAAATTCTTTGTAAAGAAAGGTTTAAAGGCAATGGAAATTCATAATGAAATGGTGAATGTGTTAGGTGAATATGCTCATTCAAAAACAATGGTTTGCAAGTGAGCTATTTTATTCAAAAGTGGTTGTACCAGCCTTGAATACGATCCGCGAGAGGGAAGTCCAAAAACTGCATCAACACCGGAAATCATCGGAAAAATACAAGATATGGTATTGGAAGACCATCGATTGACTGAAAGAGATTTAACAGAGGCTTTAGGCATTTCATTGGGCACAGTGAGCAATATTTTGAGTGTTAATTTGAGTTTAAAAAAAAAACTGTGCAAAATGGGTGCCGCATTCTCTAACGATGGAGCAAAAACACATTCGGATGCGACTTTGCAACATTTGGAGCATTTTAAGAAGAATAAAAGCGACTTTATCCGTCGATTTATCACAATGGATGAGACTTGGGTCTACCATCATGATTCTGAATCAAAACAGGAGGCTAAGGAGTGGTGTGAACTCAGCTCTTTGGCGCCGAAGCGAGTTCGTGTGCAAAAATCAGCCAAGAAGGTGTTAGCATCAGTTTTTTGGGATGCGAAAGGAATTTTGTTTATAGATTACCTTCAAACTGGCAAAACAATTAATTCCGATTATTATTGTAACCTTTTGAATCAATTAGATGAAAAAAATTCGTGAAAGAAGACCCGGATTACAGAAGAAGGAAATCATTTTCCACCAAGATAACGCACCTGCGCACACAGCTCAAAAAACCATTGCTAAAATAACTGAATTGAAGTACGAATTGTTGCAACATCCAGCCTATTTGCCAGATTTAGCTCCCTCCGACTTCTGACTCTTCCCACACCTCAAACAATATCTCCGTAGAAAACGATTTTCATCAAATGAGAAGGTAATAGCTGCCGTGGAGGGATATTTTGCAGAGCTGACGAAAAACCATTACAGTCAAGGGATCCATAAATTAGAAGACTGTTGGAATAAGTGTATTGAAGTTGAGGGAAACTACGTTGAAAAATAAAGTGATTTTTACAAACAAAAATTGGTTTCTTCATTTCCGTTCCGTGAACTTATTGAACAACCTGGTAAATCACACAAAAATAAACTATTAATTACAACTAATGTTAAATTAGTTCTCATCCTTTTAAAAAAATATAACTGAGTTTCTATATATATGAAAAATTAAATGCTTAATAAAAGAAATATATGCTTTAGAATAAGCATTTAAAAAATTTGTATTGCATTTAATATTAAATAGAAAATATGGTTTTAAAAATGTTATTCGAGGAAATCACACGAAGTATTCATATCAAAACGACATATGTTTGATATGTCTTTGTAAAATGTTTATATTTACATTAATAAAGGTGTCTTTAAAAAACATAAAAGTCATAAAATTTATAATTTAAAAACACGTACGAGAGAATTACATGAGCCAATAAGAAAACTTTAAAAGTTAACAATAAATAAATAATTAAATGATAAATACATCTACAAATAAAAGATGCAACTTTGAGGAAAAACTTAATAAAGCAAAAAAACAAAAATATATATCGATAAATCAAATGCAAAAACACAGTGCTTCAACATTAAAATTTTTTGTATTGAAGCTAAAAATAAATAAATTACTTATAAATAAAAATATAATAAAACTTGTAAATAATGTAAAAGACGTGATGCTTTAGTGATATTTAAAGTTTAATAGTTTTCGTAATTCCTTCCTTTAAATATAAAAATGTCTCTTCCTGGTACTGGCTGTTCAAGACGGATTATTTCATTGGCATGAAGGTCTAATAATAATGAAAATTTACAATCAATGCTAATTGAAAAATTATGAAACTAGAATGTACCTCTAGTGAGTAAATTTTTAACTTTCACACATACCATAATAAAGTTATCATATAAAGTCAAAAGTTGTTAATTCGGACACCCATAATCCGGACCTCAAAGCTACAAACTTTCTGCGCATGCGTTGCATTGACGCATGTGCATAAGACCTTTACGGCTGCGAATATGCATGTGCGCATGTGCATAATACGTTTACGCATGCACGTTTAATGTATAACGGACGGTAAAAGCTAAGCTAAAATTATCTAATTCAGTTAATGTTGCAGATTGCGTCGTTCCTTAATCTTCAAATTTGATCCGGCTTATTATTTTTTGCAGACTGTTAGAGCAATTTTATAAAAGTAAGCTTAAACTTTCGATTATGTCAAATAGAATTTCCGATATATATTTACTAATATGTAAAGGATCTACAAAGTGAAAGTATGTTTCGAAGTCCATTAAACAAAAAGTGGAATTGCTTCAAAATGGATAAAGGCATGTCCTTCGTTTCTCTAACCATTCCGAAATCTGTTTATCAATTTCACACTGCTCTGCGGCAGGGGGGGGGGGGAACGCCGCAGCGCGCAATGAATTGGAAGTTGATCTGTCAGCACTATCCTTATCTTCAGGGCAGATGTTTTTATTTTAATTGGCTTATAATTCCTTACTAAATGTAGTATTTCATCTCGCTTCCAATATCGAAGAAAGTGACACAGAGGTTATTGAAAACAAAAAATTTCGATTGACAAATTATTCGGTATTCTCGACACAGCAATTATAGGACTTGAACAGCGGAACTTTGTAACTGAACAAGAAATTATGTCTATTTATAGAATTAAAGAGAAAGTATTATCACATAAAACGAAGCAACTTAAACAACTTACATTGAAAGAAATGTTTAATAAAATAAACAAATAAATATTAAGCTTTTTTTTTTTTTTTTTTTTTTTTTGTAAATTTTGATACCTTTTAGATGATAATTGTTCTTTATTTCATAAATTATGGTTTCATATTTTTAATTTTATAATTTCTGCATGCCATCTTACCAGATTTAAACTGATGATCTATAATCGGGAAAAATCGATAATCCGGAATCGCCGAAGCCCCGACGAGTCTGGATTAACGACTTTTGACTGTACTTGCTGAAGATATTCTATAAAAAAGTATTTTTCTTAAATCTTTCTCAAATTTCAGAACATATTTAACAAAAGTTATAACAAGAACTTTACAAAACTTGACATTTAAAATGCATATGAATCCCAACAGTTAAATCAAATAAAAATTACAATACACATATGCATGAAAATACTTTTTCTTTAATAAGCCTTGAGAAGCCCTTATAAAAAATGGCCAACTGTTAATATGAATTTTAAAAAATTCCAAATGAATTTCCCCTATTATTATTTTACTCTATTTATCAACTGAAAATTACATTTCATAACAGTATTTCCTACACAGATCATTTGGCAGAAAAAAATTGTAAGAGAGAGGTATATGTTTATTATTTGTGTTATCTTTTCTTCGAATTGTAAGTTTTGAAATGCAGGTGGCTCTCAACTCTTTATCTGGGATATAAGTTTAATTCACAAATATCATTTTGTTGCAATAAATTAATAAAAGCAACTTTCATTTCTTAATTCCTATTAGTTTTCAGTTTTGGTTTACAAGAAATGTAGAGAAACAAGATGGGAATAAAATTGAATAAATGATTATGCCAAATTTCACTGAGATTTTTTAAAAAGTGTCCTTCTGTATCCAAACTGAAAAATAACGATGACTGTAAAAACATATTAAGTCTCAAAAAAGTCACATTGCAGTTGAAGCAAAATTCAGCCATGAAGCAAAGGATAATGTATGAGTTTTTAAAATATTTTTTAATAAACTGTGTTTATATTGAAAGTAATAAATGTTATTAATTTAAAATATGTAATAGTTTCCCACTTTCATCCCATTGAGAAATAACAGCCTGTGGTTCCACTGTACTTCATATTCGTCAGTATATGAAATGCAGCACAGAACATTTAGACATAATAAATTCGGTTACCACAATGTATATCATAAAGTATATATCATTTATTATATATATTGTCATATATAACAAAGTATATATTTGTTACAGTTTATATATATATATGCGAACCTTGAAATCTGAAACACCAGGAGATGCAATGAGATTTCAAGAGAATGCCAAATTGACTTAAATTAATTTTATAAAGCATGATTCAGGTTATAAAATTCTTTATTTATAACATGACTCTTGTGTAAAATACATTATATTCAATTAAATATTCCATACTTTTTATTTCTTTTTTTTTGGGGGGGGGGAATTGTCTTCAACTTTTTATACTGACAAAGTAATGACAAGAAAGGATTTTATTTATTAAAATACTTTTTAAGAATTATAAAAATAAAACTGATGCCAAATAATGCAATTAACTAATTAATAACTAACTGCAAATTTAAAACAAAATATCTCCCCTTCATATCAGTTAGGTTTATAACCACTTCATTCAATTCAACTTGAGCATTTATGCAAATTCAGTATTTTTGACAAAAACCTGTTTTTGCATTCTCCTCACATAGCCATATTGTATATTCAAGTTCATTCCATATTTTAACGGGCAAAAGGACAATGCTACATCAGTAATGTGTAAACAAGACGTTAAAAATAAGAAACAGATGATTTAACTGTCTACTGTGAGAGTTGGTAGCTACATGTTTTAAACAAAACTCAATGCAGTTAAAATGTAAACCAAAATAAACTACCAGTGTTTTTCAATTTTAGCACTTGAAATTTTAGTCAGGCTATTTTTATACAATGCTCAATAAAATTAATAAATTCACTAATGTGGATATAAAATGTTGTATGATTAAACGAGCTATTTTGAAAAATATACATTTTGAAGTTTAATAACTTACAACATGAATACTTCATCTTAATTCAGTATCATACTGAAAAAAGTATATCATTCCAAAGAACACTTTATAAAATAATTTACCATTTTCTATACTGAATGTGAGAATGTAAATTCCTTAGTTTTTCAGAATTCCCAGTAATATTTTGCAAACATCATACAAAGTCTGAAGCCTGGGCTACCAGTATCCAGACCTCCGAACTACCCAGATTTTTTTCCCTTTAGAAAATGTTTTACTAAAGGTTAGAAAGTATTAGATTCTGAAAGCAGAGTCTTGCTTTACTATATATGCTTCATGCATGCACACTACATATTTTTTATACTTAAGTATGTGAAAGGATTCTTAATTTCAGTTTGGCACTATATAAAACACCTCTATGCTGAAGAAACACAATCATTTATTATCTATGTGATCAGTAATCTGTTGGCTTTTTGCTTGACATACTCAGTAAACTCTTGCACTCCCTTATTATTGTTTATTTATCCATTTGCATCCATTTTATTTTATCCATTTATTTTTATGTCTGGAAGATTATGTCTGGATCACAAATATCCAAATGTCTTCCAAATATCCTCTCTTTACATAAGAAGGTTGAGGTTAATTTTACTTACTTAGCTATAACTTTACACATAACAATAATTAATTAACTGTAGCAAATGATAATGTAGCTTATATAAAACCATTTTTCCAATGATATATAACTTCACATGATATTCTTTAAATATAATGATGTTATATGTAATCAAACTTTAAAAATATACATTTTGCAAAACGTTTTCACAGTCTGCCCCTACTATACATTATTTTTTAAAACATAAAATAGAAAAACAGGTTTTAGTTTTTTTTTTTTTTTTTTTTTTTTTTTTTAAGCAAAAGAAATGAATTTCAAAAAGAACGGATGAAACAGATCACACTAAAAAAATACATGAGGATGAAATTTAAATTATCAGCATACCCTCTTAACAGAAATTATAACGAGGCTATATTATAACAAAGAACTATTAATCATTCTGCAGCATGCAAAATATTCAAAAAGAATGGACCATTTTCATAGAGCTATATTTTATAATTGAGAAGAATATCAAATTTCTAACCAGGTAAAAAAGGCTCTGTTGATAACAAAATTTTATTTTTTTCTCTTAAAAATGTTCACTAGGACCTTAACCTAGAGCATGGACATCATTATGCACTTACCTTTGTCATTATAGGATAATTGCCTGAGCAAACTGCACTCAGTATGGTTTCAAAGATCATCTTTTATCTAAGGGAAACTGGCTCGATACACATGGAGAAAACCACGAAAACACCCAGGCAGCTAGCCTGTTCGTGGGATTTGAACCTCAGACTGAACTACCAGTGTTCAGCGACTTATTGATCGGCCGCTGATGGTGACTTATTGATTCAGCAACTTATTGATCGGCCAGCTTACATCAGATAGTAGGTTGACGAGTTATAAGCTCATGGTTGGGTTGGGAACTTTCATGTACTCCACTGAAACACCGTCCAGACTTCTTCCATTTTTTTGTTACAAAAATCAATGCCATTCAGGGCTGTTTTTTTACACAGACATTCTACTCCTTGAAACTGCTGCAACTATTATCAAATGTTTTTTGGACAGAACAAGATGCTGTTGAATCACCATCAAAAGTATATTGTAGTGAGATAGTCAAACTTGTTTTTGCTAACCTGAGAATGTAGAATGGCTTTTGTTGAAGCATCATCTTTCTGAACATTTACAAGTAACTGAGCATTGAGGGGGAATGATGCTTCTACAGCCCAGCAAAATGTCGTGCTATGATTCATAACTTAGAGACACCTACTCTTTTAAATGGTCAGTGGCCCAGTCTGTAAAGATGTTAAAGAACTGGAATTGATTCATAATTTTGAATAACTTGGTATTTGAATGGTCAGTCTAAGAAATAAATTAACTTTGGTGCTACAGACAAAATGAACATACATAATGAAGGAAAACATATAGCAAATAAAGAATTAAAAAAAGATGAAACAGGATATTAAATTGCAACTGAACAGATAGGTATGCCCTTCCTAAAAATTTTGACAGAAGTAAGTATATTAGTTTACTTTTAAGCATATAAATTTAATCTTCAGTATTTAATTTAATATCTACGTAATTAATCATCATTCTTAAGGGGAGTTCCTTGATACCAACTAAATTGGAAAAAAGCTAAATTTTCAAAAATTTTATAGAATTCCTTAATATCAAGTAAATAGAGGGGATCAGATTTTTAAAAATTTAACGGAGTTCCTTAAGTGCTAAAGTGAGAAAAAAAATCAGTTTTATTTTTATTTGCTTGAAAATTTATTGCTATTTAAAAAAAATCTATCAATTTAACTAAAACAAGTGACAAAAAAGTCATTATTTAAATTTATTGCATAGCAATAGTTAAAAATATTACTCACGAAGGAGATGAGAAAACATTCTGGCAACACATTTTCTGGTCCTTTCAGTTTTTTCCAAGACAGCAGCAAAATTTGTCAATTCTGAAATAGGACTTTCTTGAAAAGTCTGTTTGACTAAGTTAAGAGTCTCCTCAATGAAAGGCCAGGCTGGTTCTTCAGGTGAAGGAGGTGGAGGAGTTCTTTCAGGTGACACAATACATTCTGAGGGTAAAATATAATAAAAGCTGTAATAATATTGAAATGAGAGAAAAAAATAATTACATTTGTACTATTTTTAGGTATCAAAGTACTGAAACGTCCAGTCAATATATTTTAAATAGGTTCAGTCAAATATTTTAAAAGATTCTCAATTCTTAGTATTATAACTTCATTTAAAAACATAACATTATACTCAATGTAATTCTATCTATAAAAGAGGAAAAGTATTCAGCGTTTGGTAACAGAAAGATTCCTATGGAACTTTAAAAAATTACATAACACCACCAAATGCTTGGACCAGGGAAAACCTAAACTTCATGCACCAGGACTCTCACTCAAAAAGTTTTAAAATAAAATAAAATAAAATAAAATAAAAAAAAATAAAAAAAAAAAAAAAAAAAAACTGATTGCAATTTGAATAAACCCAGGAAAAAATATAGTATAGAAACGCAAGTAAGATAAAACTTAACATGCATAAATATCTTTTATTCAATTGCAATCAGAATTTTTATTCCAGTCAGTTCTCTCTACATAAATTCAAAATTCAAACTTTTTAAGACAAGTTCCTTGTATGGCTTCTTTTACCAGTTTTAATTTAGGTCTCTGTATACAACAATTTTGATTAGCTCTGTTTATTAACGATTCTGTCATTAGTCAATCTTTCATAGTTCCTGGTGTAACTGGTTTTATGGCTTTTGTTTTTAAATGTTTTACTTTCTACACTAGCCGAAAAGTGAAGTAATATAACTGGACGGGACATGAAGTTAACGAAAATCTCATATTTAAAATTATAAAGGGCCATTTTTACATTATATAATAAATAACAACTCAGGGATGGTTTTGTGAGACAGTTATAAATCTTGATTTACCTTATATTCCGGAGTATAAAGTGCACTTTTAATACAAAAAATCAGAATGGTAATTTATGGTATGCTTTATACACCTGATATAAATATAACAGATTTAAAAATAAGGAAAAGATGAGCATACAAAAATTATATTTCTACTTGAAACTAAATGCATTTTATTTAAAAGAATTGAATTTTTTTAATTTTTTTAATTTATGAATTTTAAAATTTTCATCATTAGATAACATGAAAACTTTGTCATATTCATGTTCCATTATATCTTCAGGCATGTCATCGAATTTCATTTCATCTTCACCATCACTGTTACTCTAATCCATAAATAAATATCTTCTGTTCCATCTAGATTGTTAAATATACTACATTTTTAAATGACTTTTAAAATATGTCAGTATTAATTATATTTCATGTTTTTATTATCCATTCACATGCTATTTCTAGACTGGCATGATAACTTTGGCTTCCTTTTGTAAATGTTTTTTCCCCTTCTAACATGTATTCCACTATCGTTTTTAATTTTCTTTGAATGGTTTATTGATACATATATTTTAAGGCTGATTTAATGGAGCTAATTTGCTTGGAATAACTATGCATGTATTTACACTCTTTCAGGAATGTCTTCATATTATCCATTAGATGGTATCTGAACTTGTCTCAAACTAAAAAGACTTTGCGGATTCTTTAAGGGAACAGGACACTTTCACCAAAGATTTCTTATTCACAGTTTCACACTGTTTTCATCTATCCATCCTTTCTCATGAATATGAATCAAAATACCATTCAAGAAATTATATTTCGGCATCACTTTTCTTTTAAAAATAACCATGGATTTTAATTTGTACCGTATGATATGCAGGAAAACACTATGATGAGGTGCAATTTTTGTGATCTATTTTGTTTTTTGAACCGTTTTTGCTCCTTTCACATCAATTCTTTTATTTCCTAGCAAATCAAGCATTATTTGAGTTTCATCCATATTTCCAGTATATGATTGTAAATAACTTTTTTTCCCCTTTGTAAGTCAGTAGCATAGTTCTGGAAACTTTACACTTTGGTGTCCAAATTTCTCTAAAGCTTTTGCGAAACTTCCTCCCCCCCCATACAACTAAATTATTTCTTCATAAAATGACTATACCAACTCAAAGTTGGTTTTAAAGTTTGCACCTTATATTCTTTTTGCCCACTTTAAGGCAAATAAACAAATGCTATTCCTTGTTATAATTAATCCATTCTGGCGATTTTCTAGGATCCAGTTAGCAACATTTTCTCCTACGATAGGCCATTTCATTACTCCTTTATGCAAAGCACATTTATTCTTTGGCCTATTAATTATTTTGATTTCATTTTTTTCCCACTTGCATATAGAGCTTTCAGCAACACCAAACACCCTTTCAGCAACATGATTTCCATCGCAAACTGAATGACTTTGCATTTGAAACCAGCACTGTATTTATTTCATCTGGCAGAAGCTTTATTTACTACAAAAGGAACACTATATCGAAAGTATTTCATATGAAGTACTAAGATGTTCACTTGAAAATCATGGCTTCAAATGACTACAGAAAGAAAAAAGACCCTATTCCTAATTCAGTGAATTCATTCTGGTTGGAAGTGCATTTTTATCCCAAATTACATCCACCTTTTCTCGAAACCCTGGAATAACATTCTTGTGCCCACTTGCAATGAATACAATCCTATTAGCAGAATTATTTCCTCCCTCAGGCATTTCCCACACACAATATTGTTCCTCTTATCGCTTATCAGTTCAGTGTTCATTGTTCCAAAACCTGGGTAAATCTTTCTTGGAATAAATGATTTAATGATAAAAGCATCACATACGTTCTTTCCGATTTCTTCATAAAGAAAAGAGTGTGCATTATACGGAGAAGATACCTAAAAATTAAAAATTGTAGTTTGAAATCATGGGAGTGCTTCATATCCCGGAATATATGGTAAATGAAATTATTCCCATTCTTTATTTAGGATATCTAATTTATCTTCAGAAACAAAATATGGGAACAGCATTGCTGAATGTAAAATTGAGAATAAGGGGAAAATAATAAGATATATCTTTTATAAATGCTCCTAGATAAGATGGTAGCACCTTAACTGAATGACTAGCATGTAATGCAAAAGAATAATAAATGCATCCCCCTAATGCTGTTTTTTTAGCAATTCATTCTTAGTACTCATTATAGTGGCACAGTTATCGCTTCCAAGCCAACAAGATTAATAATTGGAATTATGACCTTATGAAAAGATCTATTACAGCTTGTTAATGCCATTACGAAGTACATTTTTGACACAAAGAGTGTCAAGTAACACATCTACAGCATTGAGTTTTTGAATATCAAAATATCTAATAATAATAGCTACAACTTGTAATGTCTATTATCATTGAAAACTTGTATTCCTACATATGTTAAATATGCATATTTTTTCATGATAGCTTGTCATCTTGACACTTTATCCGCCTTCATCTGAATTTGCCTTGCAATATTGCTCTCATGACATACTTTTTTTTACAAGTTAAGATGATATCATTTCACAAATGGAATATTATGCTCAGAAATAAGTGCAACAATTCTTAACCCTATCTTTGCTATTTCTTCTTTTTCCATACGTTTACTTTTCGAAGAAAATGTCTAACATTGAATTCCTCTTATATTTGCACTTTAATGTGTTTCACTGAATTTTTGTATGCCAATCGCATTGACTTATTGCCATTCTTTAATTTCATTTCACAAAAAATATGGTAAAATTCACATTTTCCAGTACTGTCTCTTCAATTAATCCTTTCACTCCAGATCTTCTAACCATTCCTTTCTAAAATTTTGAGTATACCAATGTTTACTCATCTTTTTCTGTGAGGAATAATTTTCAGACATTGTGGATATGCCTAGTTAGTAGTTATCTTATTTGGAAATGTTCTGTAAAATAGAGAATAAAGCTCTAATCCATTAATATAAAACATAAATAGTCATTATTAATTTAAATTTATTACATCACTGTAATCACATTAAATAATGCAATAATCTCATGAAAGACTGTGCAATAATGACCACCTTCTGCCTGCTCAATAGGTTGCACATATAATAACTCAGTAACATGAAAGAAAATTACAGGGTAAAAGCCTGTAATTTTCTTTGTGAAAACTTGGAAATTCTTTTACATTTGCCCTATTCTGTAATAGCACTTGGAATATTACAAATTATGACCAGTATACATTTAAGAAAATTTTAAATTGTTATTAAATATATTAAAATTTATTGTATCTACAAGAAATAAAAACAAATTTCAACTTCACAATTACTGAAAAATGTCTAGATGATGAGATATTTTTGTGGGGGAAAACCTTTCTACCCAGATGACAATCAAAAACCTCAAATCTGGGTAGAAATATCCAGGCTTGGACACCTGTCATGTACACATATGCAGTAGGAATTAAAAAATATTCAAAAGTTGGAAGTAGGTTTTTTAAGATCCACTTCCAGATATTTATATAATTAAAAAAAAAAAAAAAAGATATTTAAATAGAATTTTTTTATGCTTTAATAAGAATTTCATGTTTTTGAATTAGTTTTTTAATAAGTAAACATATATAATTCTAAGTTAGATTCATGAAAATGTTTCTATGAAATACGAATTTTAAACTTGTCTATGAACAGGTATATGTTAATTGATAGGTTCCGTTCTGATGTCAAAATACAGATTTAATATAAAATATATAATTGAGCAATTAAAATAAGCACATATTAACATTTACAAAAAAATTCTATTAAAAATTTATTACGTTTTTAAGAAGTTTAATATGGAGAGTAAGTTTGGTGGTCGTGTGCTTAATGCATGATATAATTAAAGAAAATAAGAGTAGACAATCTCCTATAACAAAAGAATATATTAAGTACTACATTACAATTTAAATTACATTGCAGAGATCAACGCAGAGCTCGGAACACAGTTCATGCTACCGTCGCGTACAGTTGTCTCACGAGAAGTCTGAGTGAGTAATGACGTCACTTTGCTGCTCCAATTAAGAACTGGATTTTACACGTGGCGCCATATCATGAATAGAAGTTGAAGTATCTGTCGGAACTCCACAGTACTCCCCCCAAGTACCATCGGTACATTATAAGTACTTTGGGTTAAATTTAACCTTCCTTCCAGATCTGGTAGTTTTAGGTTGCTCTTTAACGGGATGTAAGCTTTCTTCCGGGAGTGATGTTGATGAGGAAGTTGTTGGATCTTGCGCATTAGAAATGCTGGTTTGAGACGATCGATTCCAATCACTGATTGTTTACCATTGCAGATGATGGTGAAATGTTTCGGTGTTCGTTTGACAACTTTGAATGGACCATCATATGAAGGTGTTAAAGTTGGCTTAATTGCATCGTTGCACACGAATACGTGCGAAGATGTCTCAAGCGCAGGATGTACAAAATAGCTTGGCTGGTTATGCGAAGATGCTGGGGTTGGCGAGATATTGCTCATGGTCTCACGTAAACGTTGGAGGGTCGATAACTGGAGTAGATTCTGGGTGAAAGAATTCACCTGGCAGACGGAGGGTTGCACCATATAACATTTCAGCACAAGTGCTACCAATGTCTTCTTTGAATGCTGTGCGAAGACCAAGCAAGACTAGGGGTAAGGCTTCCGCCCAGTGTGTGCTACTGTGGCACTTCAGACCTTGTTTGAGAGATCGGTGAAAGCGTTCCACCATCCCATTTCCAGATGGATGGTATGGTGTTGTGCGAATATGGCAAATGCCAAGAAGAGAGGTGAGGGATGCGAACAAGTGACATTGAAATTGTCGGCCTTGGTCAGTAGTGATGGTGGTAGGCATGCCAAATCTTGAAAGCCACTGGGAGATGAATGCTCGAGCTACAGTTTCAGCAGATATATTTTCAATAGGAATGGCTTCAGGCCATCTTGTGTACCGATCAATACAAGTGAGGAAGTAAGTGTAACCATTTGAAGGAGGCAATGGGCCAACCAAGTCTAAGTGCACATGATCAAAGCGTCTTGCTGGAAGGTTAAATTGTTGAATGGGGCTGTGAGTGTGACGGGATACTTTACACCGTTGACATCTAATACATGAACGAGTTCATTCTGTGATGTCTTGATTCATTGCTGGCCAGACAAATCTGTCTGCAATCAGCTTTTTGGCGGCACGGATTCCAGGATGTGCCAAATTGTGCAAGGCATTAAACACTTCACGTCTAAAATTGACAGGAATATAGGGACGTATTCTTTTGTTCTCTATGTCACAGTAAATTTTAAGCGTTGGATCAATGTGCAGCGGTTGTAACTGAAGGGAGGTTTGTGGATTTGAGATTAGGTTCTTGAGTTCCTCATCATGCAATTGAGCTTTTGCAATTTCAGAGAAATCTGGGGTAGTGAGGTTGATATTGTTTATCCGAGACAAGGCATCAGCGACACAATTATCAGTACCAGAGACATATCTGATATCTGTACTAAACTGGGCGATGAAATCCAGATGTCGAAGCTGACGAGGAGAACATGAGTCAGAGTTTTTTCTAAAAGCGAAGGTTAATGGTCGATGATCGGTGAAAATGATGAAGTCGTGCCTTCCAAGTTGTGCCGGAAGTATTTAACAGCACAGTACACAGCAAGTAGCTCCCTGTCATATGTGCTGTATTTCCTTTCTGCAGTAGTAAGTTTTCTGGAGAAGAATGCCATTGGGGAAAGTCCTTTAGTGGTATGGGCTTGAAGCACTGCTCCTATGGCCGTGTCAGTTGCATCTACCACTATAGAGAACTGATCACTAGGTGAGTGATAAGAAAGTGTGGCTGCATTTGCCAGATCGTGTTTGCATTGCACGAATGCTGCAGATGCAGATTCAGTCCAAGGGACAGTTCGTTGATCTTTTTTTTTTTTTTTCTCTATTCTTCAGAAGCTCACGTAGGCAGGCTTGTGTTTTTGCGGCATTTGGAAGAAAGCATCGGTAGAAATTTAACATTGCTAGAAAACGCTTCAGTTCAGAGATGGTTTTGGGCTGAGGTAGGTCGTTAATTGCTTTGACTCTTTCCGGTAAAGGTTTGACTCCATTCTGGGTGATAAGACATCCAAGAAAGGAAACTGAGGGTTGACCAAGTACACATTTGGATGGATTTAGTTTTAATCCATGATCTTTAAGGCGAGTGAAAATCTGACACAGATGTTGAAAATGTTCTTCCGCATCTGTAGATGCAACCAGGATATCATCAAAATATGGGATGCAGAAATTGAGGCCAGACAGTACTTGGTGTATGAAACGCTGAAATGTTTGGCCAGCATTGCGAAGGCCAAATGGCATATATAAGTACTCAAAGAGACTAAATGGTGTAGTCACTGCGGTCTTGGGCACATCTTCAGCATGCACTGGGATCTGATGATATGCTCTGGCAAGATCGAGGGTAGAAAATATGTTTGTTCCATGAAAAAGATGGGTACAGTCTTGGATATGTGGGACTGGATATCTGTCAGGGACTGTGACGGCATTAAGTCGACGGTAATCTCCACAAGGCCGCCAGTCACCAGTAGACTTTTTAACCATGTGAAGTGGACTGGCCCATGGACGTTTAGATGGGCGAATGGTTCCCTGTGCTAGCATGAATTCAAATTCTTTGCGAGCAGCTTTTAACATCTCTGGAGAAAGACGACGAGGCTTGGAAAATACAGGTGGGCCATGTGTTTCAATGTGATGATACACTTCTGGCTGATGAGTATGCTGCCCTGATTTGGATGGGTTTAAAATGTCAGGGAATTCTGCTAATAACCGATGAAACCGTGTGCTGCCCGATACAACACTTATGTTGGTAGGTACGTTCGATATGTGAGAAGCTTGGCCCTGTGATGTCAGCCGAGTTGTAGCATCAATTAAGCAATTATTCTTGACATCCACAAGAAGGTGGAAATGTGTCAAGAAGTCGACACCAATAATTGCTTGAGTTACATCCGCAATAATAAAAGGCCAGTTGAAAGTCCGGCGCAAGTTTAAATCAAGTGTCAATAGTTTGGTGCCGTAAGTTGCAATTTGAGTACCATTGGCTGCATACAGTACAAGTTTATTAAGTTAGTGAGCATTTGTTTTAGTTCTCGGGAGCACTGATATGTCAGCTCTAGTATCTACTAGAAAACATAACTGAGTTGAACGATCAGCCAGTACTATTCTGTCGATGTGGCGGACATTCTGTTGGCCAGCAGAAGACCGCCCATTTAGTTTCCCGCTTGTTCAAAAGTGCATGGAGGGGCACACTTGCGAGCTTGAGTGCCAAAATTCATATGATAAAAACATATGCCACCTGTGGGTTCTTTGTACTGCGTTCGAGTATTGTGACGAGATCGAGTCTTGCTTCGGGCACGAAATTTATTACGTGGGCTCTGATTTGATCGATTGTATCTCCGTGGAGCATGAAGACTTGTAGAGAGTTCAGATACTTTTTTGGTCAATTTAGCCACTTGTTGTTCGAGGGATGAACTGGAAGGTGCAGCATTAGCAGCACTGACATAAGCTGGAGTAACAAGTTCATTAATTTTGTCAGCCATTGCTGCTAAATGGGTTAGATCTTCATTGGAAGCAGCAAGAATTATTTGTATGTTATCAGGGAGACGCGAAAGCCATAGTGACTTCAACAAGTCGTCACTAAAATGGCTTCCTGCCACATCACGCATTCGTGACAGCAAGTATGAAGGTCGCTGATCTCCAAGTTCAAGTCCTTGTAGTAAAGTACGTATTTTTGAAGATTCACTTCCTGAATAGATTTCAATGAGCCGCTGTTTCAGTTTGGAGTATTTATCACAATCAGGTGGTTTGAGAATTAAGTCATGCACTGAATTCAGAATATCAGACTGAATTGCTGCAACTACATGGTTGAATTTTGTAGAATCATCACTAATACGAGCGATAGAAAATTGTGCTTCGATCTGAGCGAACCACAATGAAGGATTATTTTTCCAGAAAGGCGGTGCCTTCACCGCAACGCGTGTGATTTGTGGCTCTGGTGGAATATCGTCGGGCATACTGATAGATAACTTTCACTTTAATTAATAAACACTTAACAGCACAAATATTGTAGCATGAGGACACACTATTGATATTTTACCATGATAACAATAAATATTTTAACCATGCAGAAAAAATTTATGTAACGGTACACACACAAATAAGACAGGGTCAGCAATTACACACACAAATAATATTTTGCCGAAATGCATTTGAAAAGAAACCCCTATTTGAGAAAAAAAAATGATGCATTCATTTTGTATTGCGCACACACAAAATCACCACTTCACACTGCTGAGACACTTTTGAAGGAAAAAGGAAATCACTCCTGTAGCACATGGGAAAAACATTCACTACTTTCGAACACTGAGGGAAGAATTTTGCCGTAGCACATTGCAGAAAAATTACTGATGTAGCACATTTAGCGAAAATCACTATTGTATCACACTTGTCACAAAAGTTGAATGATCGAAGAATTATTGCACGACTGGCGAAGTCAGCGGAACGGAACAGATCACATTGATGATTTGCCGAAGCTCCTTGCGATGATATGCAAGACTTGGAAAAAAACACAAGCACTATATATCAATACTTCTAGAAATAATTGAAGGAAAACGTTGTAGCATACGTTTAATGTCCATATTCATTGTTATTTTTAGTCAGTTCTTCAGAATGCCTTGGATGCACGTGGCTTAGGATCGTTGAAAATCCATTGTCAGTAGCGTGCTCAGTCAAAAGGTCACCACTTTTGGTGGTCGTGTGCTTAATGCATGATATAATTAAAGAAAATAAGAGTAGACAATCTCCTATAACAAAAGAATATATTAAGTACTAAATTACAATTTAAATTACATTGCAGAGATCAACGCAGAGCGCGGAACACAGTTCATGCTACCGTCGCGTACAGTTGTCTCACGAGAAGTCTGAGTGAGTAATGACGTCGCTTTGCTGCTCCGATTAAGAACTGGATTTTACACATGGCGCCATCTCATGGATAGAAGTTGAAGTATCTGTCAGAACGCCACATAAGTTTATTTGGTTATATAAATTAAACAATCCAAGCAAAAGAACACACACTGTAAATAATGGGAAAAGAAACCAAGTTATAAATGGCAGTAAAGATGAATATTTAAGACAGAACTTGAACTATGTCTTTGAGTTCAAACTCACATAAAAAAGCTGGTTAGAAATTTTTACTATTTACTTATTATTCCTTTTTTACCCCATTTTCCTTTTTTTAAGGGGGGGGTACAATGTTTGTAGGCTTCGGACCATGAACAATTAAATTGAAGCACTTGTAGACAAAGGAAAAAAAAAAAAAAAAAAAAAAAAAAAAAATCCAGATAACTGACATTGTTCACTATGTTTTTTTTCCTTTTCATATTTGCTATAAACAGTTTTGTTTTACATTGGTAGTTCTGATAGTAATTTTCCCAGCATTTTGCAATAAACCAAAGCCTTTTCTTCAGATAGGATCTAGTTAATCTGTCTGCAATTAATCAATACAATTGTTTGATTGCAGGTCAAAACAGCATACTCAATTTGTTTTAATTTGACTCTGTAATAACAGTATAAAGTTTAAATCAAATTTTTGCCTTTTATTACTCAAGAAATTAGCTCAGTAATTAAGAATCGTTTGAAAGCCTATAATTTTTATATCCCTTAACCATTTTTACCATTAATTTTTACTTTAAAGTAGCTTTGTTTCCACATATTCTGTTTAATTCACCAAAAATTCATTTACACTATTCAATCCAATATTTCTTTTTATATGGCATTAGGGAAATATTTTTTTTAAGTTTTTCTCAAATACGTCATAATATATCTTGTTTTCTGCTGCATAAAATTTATATCTTAAAGGATATTTTGTTTTCTAATACAATAACTAGAATAACAAGAAATTTCTTGATATCTTCATTTGCAATAATCATATAAAAGGTCTTCCACCTACTTGCCATCATGAACACTTCTGAATGAGCGTCAACAATATCAACTACAGAAAAAACAGTTAAAAATACTAGTCAGCAAATAAGTTCTGAACAAAATATTAGAAAAGCTTCTCTGCTCTGAAATTATAATTAAGTGATACAGTGTTTTGTTAGAACATATATTTGTGTTTTTCTGTCTGCAAGCACTGGATTCAAGAAAACTGAAATTCATGTTCTCCATCCAAAAGGTGTCAGTAAAAGTTTTAAAGGTGCATTCCACACATATATACATACAAACAAGAAAAAGAAATTCTTACGTGGAACAGATTCTCGCAGTTTCTCCAGCATTTCATCAGTAGGAAATTCAACACTTTCAGCAGGCACAGGCTCATATTTTTGAAATTCCTTTCCAAGTGAAGGAAGAGAAGAACTGTCTTTTGCACTGTAGAAAAAAAAAATGAAATGACATGGGTTATTTCTGAATTTTACAACTGATCTATATTTAATAAATCATCAGAACCAATAAAAAAATTCATTAAATCCACACAACAGATATACAAAATATACAAATATAAACATAAAAATTAATGTATGCACCTCAGTCAGAAAAACCTCAACAGACTGAATTTACAAAAGATATTCTACAAAGTATAACAATGGAATTCAAAAAATATCTTATCTAATAAGTTATTATTTAGAAAAAAAAGCTTAATATTAAAGTTGGAATTTGGTTTGAAGATTTTACACTTGAAATTATAGTTTTCGAAATTAATTACTCATTTATAATTTTTTCCAAAAAACATTAAGTACTCTATTTTTTACTTCAGAGTTCATTAGAATTTTTTTTTTCAATTCCTAGATCAGAAGGAACATCTGTGAGCCTGATTTGTTATATTTCTTACTCACTATTTATACCAATTCCCTGTCTCGTTGTTATACAGAAAAAATAAATCTGTGTTGATACAATACGTAACCTAAAAACTTGACACATCAGTGAAATTTACAGGCCACTCTTTGAAAATACTTCCTTCACAATTCTCTGTTATGATGGATAGAAGACATTCACTTGCACCTTCCTATAAAAAAATCCCACCTCTTTAAGTACTGAAAGTGATTGGTGTTGCATCATTCCATGAATCTTGGACAAAACTCAACATATCAAGAGCATAAAAATCCCAATTTTAATTTTGTTTTCACACCATTCAATATTTGTCAGACTAATAACTTCCTACACTTCACTTCATATGATCAAATAATTACAAAATCATAAGGTAACAATACAGTTGCACATATCGGAAGATGGTGTGGGAAAAAACTTTCTGCGTTAGTACAGCGAGGATGATTTCGACATTTTCATGACTACCGAGTTTCATGTGCAGCTTAAAAATGATACCCAAATTGGTTCATTAAAAAAAAAAAAAAAAAAAAAAAAAAAAAAAAAAAAAATTGCTTAAAATTTTAAAATGCAAAAATTTTGATAGTTTGTTAAAATGCAATAAAATATTCATTAAATTGATATGTTTTTGCTCAATTTTTATGAGAGAAATGGAAGAAGAGTTCTTAAATGAATTCTGAAGGAGTCAATTTACTTTCATTCTTGAATTTGTAACTAAACACTTTGTCCATCAGTCCGCTTTACCTTTTTTAAGCTAAAAGGAAATATTTAGTAATGCAGATGCATAATTTATTTAATAGAACAATCCCTGTCCAAATAATTAACACCCTTCTCCTATAATTCTGAAACCTTTTGGGGGAATCTTTCTGAATCAATAGTCAAGGAGATAAAGTTGGGAGAGATTTGTTTTAAATGCATTGTATATATATATATATATCGAGTCGTAACAAAAATGTTCTGTCAAAAAATGTTCTTAAAAAAGTTAGAAGAAAAAATGTGAAAGTAGTTCCTTTAGTGCAGGTAGCCACCCAAAAATCGTGTGGGTCACCACCCAAATCTTTGAATTTCTGCCAAAGTTTTGGTAGTTTTTCAAAACCTTTGGCCAAGAAACTTGGAGGCCATGAGACCAAAAACAGATCAACCTCGTTTCAGGCGTCCTGTGCAAAATGGAAGATAGCACCAGCAAGATGTAACTGCAGGTGCGAAAAAAGGTAGAAATCCGAAGGAGCGATGTCAGGGCTACATGGTGAGTGTGGAAAAAGATCCCATTCAAGTCTGTAAAGAGTCCAATCGGTGAATGCCCACACATGTGGCCTTGCATTATCTTGATGGAACATTACCTTTTTGCACTGGAACTCAGTTCAATGCTTTTCCTTGAAAGTAGCATCAACACAAACAAGCATCTCGCTGTACACCTTACTGTCGAGGGTTTTATCTTTTTCCAGATACTCTTTGTGGATAATACTATGACAATTCCACCAGATACAAAGTAAGATCTTTTTTTCAGTCAAATTGAACTTTGCAAAGCTGAAGGTGGGCCCACGGGGCACAGACCAACCCCGTTTTCAGCCTGTATTGTTGAAGTAAATCCACTTTTCATCACAAAAGACAATCCAGTTCCGAATTTTGTCCTTGCATTGATATTCGACGAGATTAATGCCAATCCAAACACATCTGCCCTTATCTGCTTGAATCAGCTCACTCTCTCTTCTACAAAAATCCTTGCTTTTCTGTATCTAGAATTAGCTGCATATATACGAAAGCTAAATTTGGAGAGATGCATAAACATTAACAATTTTTAAAAAGCATTATGAAAAATATTGCACTCTCTGCTTTTCTGTTTACTAAATGATATAGATTTCATATTCAAGTTTAAGTCTGGGAGGCAAAAAAAAAAAAAAAAAAAAAAAAAAAAAAAGAAGAAGAAGAAGAAGAAGAAGAAGCAATAAACTGATGAAGTTCACTCATTTAATGTTTATATGTTTAATTTTATGTTATCTAACTTTAACATAACTCTAGAGAAATTTGTTCATTATTTTCTTTTAATTAAATGAAATTCTGTATAAAAAATAAAGCATCACAAAGCAAATAGTATTACGTCTCACCTATGTTACCAAAGCAAAGATTATTAAGTATTATGTTACCTTCACCAGTAGTATCAAGAAAAGTAAATTGTTTCTTGCTTCTTCTTCTTGGTTATGACATTACTTATCGTGGTTATAGATAAGTAAGAGGCAAAGTTGATGAAAAGTACATTTTATGATGAAGCTATATGAATTTATATAAATAACATACAAACTTTCTAGAAGTTAGAGAAAAATAGGAATCTGAATTTTGATTTTGCTATTATTTTTGGCTACAATAAGAAAAAAAATGGCAACTTGAGAGTAACAAATTTCAAAGGGCTTCCTTCCAGAAGGGGAAAATTTCTGCATATAACTGTCCAAAAAATTCAGAGACATCCAGTTTTCTTGTAAATAAATTCAGAACTCCAATTATCTCATTAACTAGTTATTCTTTTTAGGCCAAGTAAAGTTTGTTGTTCATTTCATTGTTTAAATAAGGACCATTTGACAATAAAATATAGACCACTAAGCATATTGCATACTTTTTTGCCCCTCGGATTCAACATACCTTCAATTATTATCCCATACAATTTCCATTATTGTTGAAACATTTTATTTAGTATGAGAAAATTTTTATAGACCTGTATTGCAAGAATGTGCTATTTGGGGAGAAAATCCTTTTTGAGCCATTTTTCTCATTCTTCATTGGTTTTGATGTATTTGCTGATGAAAAACTTCTTCAAATGGGGAGGGGGGAAGTTTCAATCTCAGTTTGACCCGTGCAAGAGATGAGGTAATCAAATTATTGCTAGCCAAAAGATACACCTACAGCTTGCATTTAAGCAGTGTCGGGCCTCACATTGTCAAGAAGCAACAAAACTCTAGCAAACAGCATGCTACAGCATTTTTTCTAGACTGCACAGTGAAAGTTCTTCAAAATCTGACGGTATGTTGCAATTTCTATTGATACTCCTTGCAGCAAAAAATACTCCATCAAATGAAAGACACATATTACCTCACATTCAAATATGCTAAAATGACCATTAGTAAAATTCCACATCAATTGGAGGTGCAATATAAAGGAAAAGCATACATTTGATAACTGATTCAGTGGTTTCAGAACACCGTTCCAAACAAAACAATGATTTATTTATTGCTAAGCCAAGGAACAGACATCAATAAAATGATATAAGAAGCAACTCAGCCTCTAAAAAATACAACTATTGACTGGAACAGTTTTATGTGAAAGGTGTATTCCCTATAAACTGATAACCGAAAAATTAATAGTGTCAGCAACCATATAAGTGAAATGGGCAAAAAAAATATGGATATTAATGAAACTTTTTTGATACAAGGAAGAAACAAAGCTAGGAGGGTTCTCTCACAGTGCTGTATATTTGGCAAGTCATGCTGAGAAACTGCTAAATTTTTTCTTGCTCTGGTTCTGAACAGAGAGGCAACTGCACTCACGGCAAAAGTCATCGACCATCTACACGAGCGATTGATGATTTATTCGGACTGTTCATGAGCATATAAGAGAGAGAAACTGGGAGAAGCAAGTTAGAGATATTTTACTGTGGACCATAAATTTTATTTTGTTGATCCAATGACTACATGGTGTAATAAAAATTAATGAGACACAGTTTGCCATCTTTATGAGTCTTAACTTGATAAGTTCATGTGGTGAAAGTCCTTAGTACAGTCAAAAGTCGTTAATTCGGACACCCATAATCCGGACCTCAAAGCTACAAACTTTCTGCGCATGCGTCGCTTTGATGCATGCACGTAAGACGTTTACGGCTGTGAATATGCATGTGCGCAAAATCGTTTACGAATGCGCGTTTAATGTATAACTGGCGGTATAAGCTAAGCTAAAATTATCTAATTCAGTTAATGTTGCAGATTGCATTGTTCCTTAATCTTGAAATTGGATTCGGCTTATTATTTTTTGCAGACTGTTAGAGCAATTTTATAAAAGTAAGCTTGAACTTTCGATTATGTCAAATAGAATTTCTGATATATATTTACTAATATGTAAAGGATCTACAAAGCGAAAGTATGTTTCGAAGTCTATTAAACAAAAAGTGGAATTGCTGCAAAAAATGGATAAAGGCATATCCTTTGTTTATCTAAACTTTAATGTTTGTTTATCTAAATTTTGTTTATCTTTAATGCAGCGGTGCACAATGAATTGGAAGTTGATCTGTCAGCACTATCCTTATCTTCAGGGCAGATATTTTTATTTTATTTGGCTTATAATTCCTTACTAAATGTAGTATTTCATCTCGATGTACTCCATCTTTGATATGATTTAAATCAAATTCCTCGTCATTATAATTCACTTCCGATAGTGAAGAAAGTAACAGAGGTTATTGAAAACGAAAAAATTTCGATTGACAAATTAGTCGGTATTCTCGACACAGCAATTATAGGACTTGAACAGCGGAACTTTGTAACTAAACAAGAAATCATGTCTGTTTAATAGAATTAAAGAGAAAGTATTATCACATGAAGCAAAGCAACTTAAACAACTTGCATTGAAAGAAATGTTTAATAAAGTAAACAAATAAATATTAAGCTTTTTCTTTTTGTAAATTTTGATACCCTTTAGATCATAATTGTTCTTTATTTCATAAATTACGGTTTCATATTTTTAATTTTGTAATTTCTGCATGCCATCTTACCAGATTTAAACTGATGATCTATAATCCGGAAAAATCGATAATCCGTAATCGCCGAAGTCACGACGAGTCTGGATTAACGACTTTTGACTGACTGTATAAGCAAAATTGTTGATGCCATATTAAAAGCAATCATGTCAGTCAAATAGTGTAACTGAGTTAAACATGAATTTCAAGATAATCTTGGTATTATTTTGGCATTTAAAGAATACAGGCCAAAATAGTAAGGAAGTACCAAAATAAATACCAATACACATGTCACAGAATACACACAGTACATTAAAACTTACAGGTATGATGCAGCACTTATTCCCTCAGGACCTATAAGTGAAAAATGAAATATTAAAAATATAATTATCCTTTCCTCAGCAAAATTCAGAATTACTTTTACCACATATTATCTTTCAATGAATTACATTTTACCTTTTAATAAAGAAGGTAATCCAGACACAGAAGGTTCTATAGCCTCCCTACTGTAGCTTTCAGCAGCTCTTTCCCTTTCCTATTAAAACATTGAAACATGCTACATAATTGGAAAAAAAAAACTGAAAACTTTCAAATTTTACATTATGCCTAGAGAGACTTTTTTTTAACCTTTTGTATATTACCTTTATTTATTAAATGTTCTTTGCACTTAAACCATAAAATTCAATTCAACAACAATATTGCAAAATAATTTTAAAATGAGCATATCTTTAGAATTTCCAATACACAGTATCACGCGCTGGAGATAAAAATGTTCTTTTTGTTCAGTTTTGCCATTGTTCGCTTTGAAATTATTGAGTTTGTTATTAAAAAATTTGTTGAAGTATTACAAAATATGAAATCAATAATAAAACAAATTTCAAATTCCAAATTAGGGCTTCCAGATGCCCATATTCGGTGGACGATTACGTTATTCAAAGTTTGATGGCTCTAGGTACCATTGTTTTATCCCAAAGGGAGAAACAAACACACATTTATGCAGATTCTCCTTTATTTAATTTCTTTAAATATAACACAGGACTTTAATATTTGGTGGCAACAATTTGAAAAGTGAAACCACATTTAAAGTTTTCAAAGTAACATGCCAAAACAAAATTAATAGCCCTTCTGGGCTAATGCCCTTTGAGCTAATAATTACCACATTAATTCAAATTTAAACTGCACTTCAAATTTTTAAATAGTAAAATTACGTGCAGTTTAAATTCAAAGCAAATACGTTAACATCTTATATATGAATGGACGATTTATAATCCGGAAAAATCGATAAATAGAATAAGAAAATGTTTCTTATTTTACAATACTTATTATAAAATCATTTTTATTTTTATTATTAATTTTTTAATTTTAAAAATCGTACCTCAGTCTAAAATTTGAAGTAATAAAATTTGAAGCATGTTACAAGATGAAAGGAAAAGATAATTTTTAACCCGGGAGAAGTCAGAGGTTTTTAACCCGGGAGGAGATCATTTTTAACCCGAGAGATGGAATGCGGGGAACAGAGTCACCCCATGCATCAAAAATCAACAATCCTAACCAGAAATATTTCATTTTAATGTATCATCCCCCTGCTTAATACTCCCCTTGGAATGTGTATTGTTATTTTTCCTTGTTTTTCTTTTCTGCGAGAGAAACAATCGTTTCTTGGAATCCATGAAAGAATGGAGTGACTCGGTCACCCCATGCGACCATTACCGCTTCGGAATTTTTCATTAGTAGCAGTTTAGCTTCGTGCTCTCGAGTGTTGCCGTTGTTGTTTTGTTGGATTATTTGATAGATAATGGCTTACAAACGTAAATTTACCGAATATGAAAAAGAGATAGATGAAGTTGAGTCTTCTGAAGAAGAAATTGATCAAGATAGTGAAAATGAACCTGATGAAGAAATATACAGTTCTCACGACAGCAAAAGTGAATTTGAGCAGAATGATATAAAGACGACGGAAATCCTGATTTAGTAAAAAGTATTTTTATTAGCAAAAATAAGAGTTTGGCAGAAGGGAAAACCAAATCAAAAAGTGAAAACATCATCTCAAATTATAATAACTCATTTACCAGGATTAAAAGGAACTGGACACAATATAGCGGAGCCTTTAGAAAGTTGGGAATTGTTTTTCCATGCTAAATGATGCGATCCATTGTAGAGTGTACAAACATTTATACTAAAAAAAATATATCAGTAAACATCAGAGATCTGGATGCCAAAACAACAAGTGATGTGGAAATTAGAGCACTTTTTGGGCTTTTACATCTGTGCGGCTTGCATAAATCGTCACATACAAATACGCAAGATGTGTGGGCTACTGATGGATCAGGCATTGAAATTTTACGGAACACAATGTCATATAAAATATTTAATTTTCTTCTCAGGTGTCTACGGTTAGACAATGTGACCAATTGTGAAGCTCGGAAAAAATTGGACAAACTGGTGGCTGCAAGAAACTTTTTACTGATTTCAATGAAAATTGCCAAAAGATATACCTTATTGGTGAATATTTAAATTTAAACAAATTTAAATTTTAACAAATATATATAAATGTAAAAAAGCAAATTTAAAGCCAATATATATATAAAAAAAGGCAAATTTAAAGCCAAAATAATTTTAAAAAAAATTAGAAAAATGTGCAAACATATAAAAGATTTAATTCTCGAACTAATCTACAATATCATTTGAATTCAGAAGTATAAGCAAATCAAGTGCAGAACCAATCCATGAAAATAAATTCACTAATTTAGCAAATTAAAATTAATCTAAACAATTTTTTTTTAAATGCATAAGTGAATGGCTGTTGAGCAGGCAGGAGACAGACTTATCAAGGGGGAGTTGCCTCCAAACCTAACTCTCCAATCATTCAATTCGTGTTTCGTCATTCATGCAGGCAAGGGTAAAAGTCAAAACCAAAAGTAAAAAGTGTCCAAAAAGAAATACCAATAAAGTGGTACCCTTATAAATTAGCATCTAAGAATTAAAGTTCTAAAAGAAAAATGCTAATGAAGTCTTTTGAGAAACAAGCAAGTAAAGTCAAGTATTAAATTAAACTTTTTTAAAAAAATTCATTTTTAAATAAAAAATAATCTAGAAACCAAGTATTTTAGAAACCCTTGTCTACAAAAACCTCCCCGACACGAATATGCATATCAATAAAAAGAAACTAAAAAAGAACTAGTATAATCCATATAAAGCAATAAGAAACAAAAAGAACTAATTCACAATTTTTTAAAAAACAAATATATACTTAAAAATATAATTTCATATCTAGAAAATAAATACTACATAAAAAATTTTAAGAAATACTTAAAGCAAGTAAATAGTAAGTTTTAATTCTAACTTACCTACTATATGAGCGTTGGGAGTCTGCAAAAGTGTTTTTAAAGAGAAGTAAGTGTGTTCTTTAAATAATTATATAGATGGCGAGAATGTAGGTAAAGTTGAGTGCCAAGCTGCTATCTTTGTTATATTAAAATTTTTTGCAAACATTAATATAAAAATATATAAAAATAAATCTAGAAAAAATTAAATTAAAAATCCTAAATGTATGTAATTAAAGTTTTAATTTTAATGATCAATTATTTAGAGAGTTAAGTAGCTGAGCCAATCAAGAGATGTAAGTTTGCTTGAAGTAAAATAGAGTTAAGTGGTATTGTGAATTAATAAATGTAAACTGTTTGTAATGTAAAATGTGGGTTCTGTTGAAAAATTGTATAAATATTGCAAATAATGTGAAGTGAAATTATTATTATTATTATTATTATTGTGAAAATTGTAAATAATTAAAGTAATTAAGTAAAACTGAAATGTTTTAAAATTTAAGTTTTAAAGTAAAATTTAAAATGTCTAAAAATATTCCAAAATTTTTTTGAAACGATGTCCTTAAAAAACCTCTAAAAAGTTCCCAGAAATTTCCCAAAAATTCCTTAAAGAAGTTAATTAAAAGTTATATATAATGAAAGAAAATATTGAAAGTTTAATGAACTTGATTTCAACTGGTATATCAAAACTTAACTAAATACTGGCTAAAGTATGGGAAAATTAGAAGAAGAAGATTAAAATCTTCACTCAATTCTGGCTATAATTGAGACTTTTGAAAAGAGTTGGCCCTTTAGTAAAAGGAAAGAATCCAGTATTGATTAATATACATATTTACAAATTTATTTACAATAAAAATTTACAAGATAATTTCTTTACTCTTCTATATCCTTCATTACCCTCCAGCTAAGGTTTAAGGTAATGTTATCATATCAAAAAGAGCCAAAAAATTATAAAGTAAAGTTAATGCCTGCCTTTTTAATATATAAATTAATAAATTTTGGTGGTACTTGGTTATCAACTTGAACATTAATTAGCTTTATTATTTCTTCCTTTAAATCGTCTATTTCAGTACATATATTTTTTATTCCGATAATTTGGCTATGAAACATGTTTTCTATTACTTTTCTAGAGATATTAGAGTTCCAATTAATTAGTTTAATAGTATGAAAATGGAAATTCCTTCTTTTATCATATAATTTAATTTTCCTGTGTTTAATAATTTGCAGGGCTAGGTATTCAATAGTATCTTGATTCGTATTCATTTTTATTAAGTGTTAAACTATTTGGGTAAATTTTGAATTGCTCAAAAGTAGAATTATTATTGAAAGTTATAATATCATCTATGTATCTAAAAATATGAGCAAATAGCTTTAATTCATTTTTATTTAAACTTAGTTGGAATTTATATTCAAAAGTAAAAAGAAATATGTTACAAATTTGTGTAGAACTGTTTTCTCCCATAGGAATTCCTCTAACTTGCTGAAAGATCTTATTATTGAATTTAATGTAGTTATTAAATAATGCACAATTCAGATAAGTATTCCATTTTTCAATACAAAGGATGTCAAGTATGTCAGGAAAAAGTTGTGGGAGTTGCATTAAACTAGTAAAAATTTATTCTATTGGTAGAGAAGTATAAAGGTTTTCAAAGTCATAGCAGCTAACGTTCTTGATTGTTAAAACTTTTAAAACTGCTGAGAACTGGTGCATTATTATAAATAATCCAACCATAATTGTGTTGTTTGTTAATGAGTTGTTGGATTAAATTACAGATTTTTTAAGTATAATTGCAAATATGTAATCTATATTCTTTTTATAATTATTTCTACCATTAGCAATAAATCTAAATTTGAGTGGCGATTTATGAAATTTTGGGAGAGCATATAGATTTGCTAATCTACTAGCTAGATGGTTGTGAAATTTGCAGTTTCTTATGAAATGCTTTTAGCTTTTTTGCAATAACATTTTCTTGTGTATTGGTGAGTTTGTAAGTAATGGCATTATTTAGTTCAGTATTAATTAATGAGACATAAAAAATTTTCATATTATGCTAAAATTATTACTGGCTTTGACAATTTTGGTGATTATGAACTTTTGTTTTAAATCCTGTAAAAGAGGAATGAGAATATTCCACTGTAAATTGCTATTAAATTCAATTCTTCGAATTCTTTGTTTGAATTCTTCTAATATTGCATGTTTCCAAGCCATAAAAGGTAGAATTTGGAATATTTAATTTGAAACTAGTTTTAACTATAAATTCGTCTATATTTTTTACGAAACTTTCAAAACTGTGATGTTTGTTAATTTTTAGAACTGGTCTAAATTTGGTACCTTTTTCCATTAAAATTCTTAAATGTAGGTTTTGAACTATTGCTAAATTGCCTGTAATAATATGTTGATGAAATTTATCTATGAAATCTTTGTATTGAAGCTCTTTGCAGTATCAATGGGCTGTAGAAGCTAATTCATGGTGGTTAATTAGCAATTTACTAAGAGGTATTTGATACTTGAAAGCTGGAGAGATCTGTATTGTAGTAGTTGGAAAAAGTTGTTGACTTTTTCTGAAAATTTTGCTAAACTGAATGTGATCATAGTTAGGATGAAGGAAATTGATTTTGCAGTAATATTTATTGTATTAGTTATTTGTACAGAACTTATAATTGCAAAAGTCAATAATAAGGTCTTTGATAATATTGTGCCCTGTAAAATGCTGTTTTACAAATTTTATAAGTAATTTTAAGAAATTGTGCTTACAAGTATGCAACCAAGTAATTATATTTTTAGTGAAATTTTCAGTAAGAAAGTAATTATTAATATTATCGTTTAACTTTTTTGTATCTATTGTTGAAAGAAGTTTATTTTTTTGTTTATTACCTGCTCTGGTTCCTCGTAATGTTTTTTTACTGAATAGTTTAAAATGGCTGTAAGTTGGAATTTCAGAATTTAATTTAATATGTTGGTTGAATGTATTGAGTCCATAAGGGTAAAGTGTTTTGAATTTAAGCATATAGAGTGTCTCTTGAAATAATCTAACTTTGTATCCAGGCACAATGTCCAAAATTTGAATATTAATTTTTTTGAAATCATGTATTTGAAAATGTTCTAATTCAGCTGTATTAAGTGTGTTAAAACTGGTAGTTGCAAATTTTTTAATGTGTGCTCTGTGGTTGTTAATTCTAATATTAAGACTATTTTTGGTTTGTCCAACATATTTAAGATTTCATGTGTTACAAGTGATTAGATAAATGCAATTATAAGTTTTTCGAAAGGGGAGTTGTTTAGTGGCTGTGATATTAAAAGGCATATTGCTAACTTTACAAGTAAGTCATTTGCTAGAATGACATTTTACTATCAAAGAAAAATTAGAGAAATTTTGAGGGCGATGTTCCTTTCGTCAATATATACCCAACAAACCCAGCGAAGTATGAAATCAAAATATTTGCCTTAGTAGATTCAAGAACTTTCTGCAATTATAAGATGGAGATATATGCAGGACAACAGTTGGAAGGTCCTTTTAGAGTTGAAAATTCACCATTTGAAATTACAAAACGCCTGTGCACTCCTTTGTTTGGGCAGAAATGTAACAATGGATAATTGGTATACAAAGTATTCTCTAGTAAAAGAACTTTTATCAAAGAAGTTAACTATTAAAGGAACCCTGAACAGACACAAGGCTGAAATTCCCACCCACTTCATCGAAACAAAAACTAAGAACGTTTATTCTTCTATATTTGGGTTCTAAAAGAACGCGACACTAGTATCGTATATGCCTAAAAATCAAAATGTGTAGTTTTGTTATCTACAATGCATTGCGATGACGCCATTGATGAAAGTGATGATATGAAGAAACCAGAAATAATTTTCTTTTATAATGCAACAAAAGGTGGTGTAGACGAAGTTGATGAAATGTTATCATTATATTCAACAGCTTGAAAAACCAACAGATGGCCGATGGTTGTATTTTACTGTGTTGAACGTCACTGCAATAAATACCCGAGTTGCCTTATTCTAAACTAAGACCCCTCCCATACAATATCAAAATAGTAGACAATTCCTAAAAAATTTGGCTATATCTCTTATACAGCGCCTTACATAGAGATAAGAAAAAATATGTCAATGCTTCCTAAAGTGCTTCCTGAAAGCATCAATAATGCGACTCTAGTGTATCAGAAGAATGCCCATCAAAGAAACCAAAACTCGACAAAGGCCGACGTGCTATGTGTCCAAGACAATAAAACTACAATTTCTTGCAAAATATGTGATAATTTTTCATATAAAACTCATTCTTCCTATGTTTGCCAGAAGTGTATGTTAGCTTCTGACTCTGTTTAGGCATATACTTATTTTGAATGGAATTTTTTCTTAAATATTATAATATTAAATATATTGAAATAAGTTTTTTTTAAGTAAAGAAGTATAGTTTCTAAATGAAAATATTGCAATTATTGTTTATAATCAAATGGTTTCTATAAAATATATAACACATTTTCCTAATGAAACTGATTGGGGAGACGCAGTCACCTCGCCGAATCTCCAACGTCAATGTTAGGTGTGCGCCTTCTGCAGGGTTATGAGCATTACAACATCAAAAAGAAAATGAAAATACTCAGATGCATTATTTTTAAAATTATACAATCATAACATGAAAAAAATTACCATTTCAGATTCTCCACCTATCATTTCAACGGCAATACTTTCTTCAAGAATTGGTTCAGCTTCTTCTTCTAGCAAATAATTTGAAGGGGAAAAAAAGGTTTCTATGTTAAATTATTATCATAAACATAGATTATAAAATTTGAACATTAAAACTTACAACAGATCAGTATTATTGGTATTTGAATTAATAATAGAAATGAGAGCATGTCAAAACTGTATGTTTTATTTCAGTGGCGCCCAAACTCTAATTTGAAATGAGCCAATTTAGAATTCAAAAAAATTTCTTGAGCCTCAATTTTATATTGTACTTTTATTAACTCAATTAGAAACATGTATAATACACATATACATGCCATCCTCAAAGGGTTTTTTATAAAAATGTGTGGTATAATATGTTAAAAAAAGTGCAATATTTATTACAAGTCCAATAAGGTGGAAACTAAATGCAAGAAAAGCATATTTTAATGTGAAATCTGACACTATTTATCTTCTGCGAGTTTACTGTGCTCTAGTGCAATGCTGTACTGAACTATGGTTAAATTCATGCAATCATTTGGGTGTTTATTTGTTATCCTGAACCTGATCTTTGATTTTAAGAAGTTCATAGCTGAAAAACCACTTTCACACTGATAAACTGATCCAAAGCAGGAGTTTAACACCTTTAAAATGTTTCTTTTAAGTAAGGGTATTTTTTCTCATCTATAAGTATCCAATAGCCTGTTTGTGATATTCTTGTTTTTAATTGTAGATCAGAATGAAAATCAATTATTTCCATTTTGATATCAAAATATTTTTTATTTAACATATTTGCAATCTACTGTGATATTTTGGAAATATTAATATCAACAAATGGATTTGAAATGAATCAATGAGCTGAATTTTATGAAAATTAGAAAATTTAATTTGGAAATCTTTTTTAAGCTCAAAATGTTTTCAGAATATTAATTGTTTCAATTTTCTTATATTTCTTGATGCAGTTCTTTAAATTTGTAGATCTAAACGTTACATTCCCCTCATCTGTGGAAAACACCATATATTTTCCACAAATTTAATTTTGATTTACATGCATTTATACTTTCCATTAATTCAGTAATAGTCTTTCTTTACCCTGAAGTTTAAGATGTAGTTTGTTCCTTTTGGTTTTGTCTACAAGAAAGGCTAAATCAGATAATAAATTTGCAAGTTTCGTTTCTGGATTATAAAAATTGTTTTATCTCTGGAAGCAGCTCTAAAAATCATTTTAGAACTTCTCTTGAATTTCATAAGCCCTACTAAGTCATTTAAATTTCAGAATGTAACATTAAAATTCCATACTCAGCATCAATTTCATCGCTCAGTACTTTGAACAATCTATTATGAAGTGTTCTGGCACAAAATGTACAATATTTGAAACTGCATTCATCACATGTTCTTAATGTAAAACGTTTATATATAATGTGAGCTGATAATGATGCAGCGGTAGTTAAAAGAGTTTGGAAACACATCATTCTTAGATAATGTGATGAAACCATAAGCAGAATCAATCATGGCAGAGGTACTGTATGTTGTTTTAGATATCTTTAGAAGTGGAAGATTAATTTCAGTTATATGGTTTTTAATAGCCATTCCACATACATTGCTTTTCAGTATATCTTCCTTCACTGAGCAATTGTTAAAGACCTTCCTTACAAAAATATTTAATTATACTCGAGCTACACTGCAAATATTTGTTCAATGATCCCATTGTAAGCTTAATGTATTTCTGCAAATTATCTTTTACTTGTTTTCTGGCATTTTCAGACATAACATCTATTCTATGAGTGATGGAATTTCTGGATAATCGGACATCTCAGAGAGCTGACATAATTTCATTCTAATGTTTAGCTTCTTTGAAAAAAAAAAAGGAAAAAAAAAAAAAAAATCTCTGATGCAGCAAGCACTGCTTCTTTAATTATATTGCCATCCTCAAAGGGTTTTTTGTAAACTGTAAGTATATATGCAGCTTTAAATGATACAAACATAGTAACCTTCATTTCATTTGCAGATTCGTTAAACATAGATTCTTGGAACAAGGATGTGAACAAAAACACAGGATTCAGTTTAATTTGAAGCAACCTAACATGATGTCGGTGATGACATACGGCAATTTGACAGAAATGTTTTCACACAACATCTAGTAAAAAATAGCATGTCAGCTCAAAGCTCACTAGAGAAGATCTACCTACAGGCGGTTTTAAGTCAGCTGCACTTTTGACTGAGTGGCTAACTGAAATTCAACTTTTTTTTTTTTTTTTGGCTCTTGACTTCGCAAGGCAGAAAGGACCAGATGTGCAATGCAAGCCATATCAAAAGGTCGCACAAGCCACATGAGGCTTTGAAGCTAAGGGTTAGGTAGCCTTATTTAATTTTGAAAAGTTCTCTTGAATTTCATAGGCTGATTTTTATGAACCTCAGTTAAAAATTACACACATCCTATTTTATAATAACAGAATAGCTATATAATTGTATAAATTTAGTTATACAAGATGTCGTGAAAAAAGGCAAAATCTCTCTCTCCCTCTTTTTAATTATTATTTACCAGAGAATTGCAGTTCCAATTACAAAATTTTTAAAAACAAAGGTAGAAAACCTTACAAAAAGAGCTTCAATATTATGAATAGTAGGGTTCTGGGTAATTAAAAAAAATGGTCCCTATCGAGTAATATTTCCAATTTGTAAACTGCCCCCTACCAATTCACACAGAAGATTTGCTAACTGAGATATTCAAGTATGAATTAGCTGAGGTTATTTTTTCATGCTTACTATTAACAAAATTATTGTGAACAAATATAGAAAGCAGCTATAAAAATAACAGATGTTTATTTTGACAATTAATGGCTCTTTCTTGGTAGTTAAATTCAAACTTGGTTTCTTGAAAATATTTATTATGCACAGGTCTGAAAATAAACTAGTTCAAGTACAAAACTTTTCTAAATAATGAAGGCTTATGGAATGAATATTTTACTAACCTGAAATTTTACTTCACGTTGATTTATATATAAAATTTATATACTTTTTTCCCAATCCTAAAATTATATCATAATTTTCTACAAGCAGGTACAAAATATATTTTTCATTCAAGTGTGGCCTGAATAATTATCATTACTCTCCTCATAGAATGCCATTCATAATTAAATAAGTACAATGAGATTATCACTCAAATGTATCATGTGAGCGGTCTTACTTGATGTTTATACTCAGATAAACAGAAAAGCTTTGCTTCTTTAGTAGATATAGTAACTGTTTATACTCAGATAAACAGTTACTATATCTACTAAAGAAGCAAGAGCTTGATGATCCCTTTCACGTGATTTGTGATCTTGTTTTTTACCATTAATCTGCAAAACATTTTTAGATAGTTTCCCTAATGTAATTAAATGATGAAACCAAATATTGTAACTTTAAAAATTACTCACAAAACTTATATTCAAATCTACAGTAATTCATAGACTACAGCTTGATAACCCAAACATTCATTATCTAAATTCATTAAAATATATCTGGAGTTCTACTGTTTGAGAAATGGGACATACAGGTAGTGATTGAATTTTTTTTTAATCTTCCATTAATTCTTCCTCTAGTACTCAACAATTTAATGCTTGGACCTTTATGATTTTCTTGTAATCACTATTCAAGTATTTTACTCTGCCTCTCATTTTCTAGATTCGCTTTTTTGGTCAATCTATTTCAATATTTAGACTCAAAAATGTGCCATACAAGTGGAAATGAATTACCTGAATTACACTCGTGCAAAATTAAAAGAATTTGCCCATTATGTTGAATTTCTGAGAAACTAACAGACAGATTTTAGTGAAATTTGGTACAAATATATATTTATAACACAGAAGTCTGTCCTTCATAGGAGGCAACGGTGACCATCTGTTAGGGGCCTTCACTATAAAATGGTCACCACTTCTGCTCTTAGAAGTGGCCCACTGTCAAATAGGAAAGTGTCCGCCATTAGATTTTAAAAAAAAAGTACCACTTAAGAATCATTTTATGTACACATGATTATCAGTCACGCTTCCATTGCAGGGAATGCCCCAAATCCACATTATGATACTGAATTGAAAATGAGTCTTGTAAGAGATACAATATCCTCCCACAGCTAGACGAGTCTCGTAGTATGATGGCATACTGAACAGGTGGCAGTTTAGGAAACACTGTGGCAATTGATCCCTTTCTGCTGCAAGGCAATTTGCAACTCGGGAATGGTTCTCAGATGGGGATAGCACAATGAAATTGGCCTGCCAAGATTGTTTCAGACATGCTCTAATGGGTTAAGGTAAAGAGATCTGGCTGGCCAATTTATGCAGCGAATATCCTCACTTCTCAGGTAATCATCAAACAGCTGAGCCCTATGTGAACGAGAACTGTCATCCATTAACAGGACCCAGGAACAATTGCACTCCTGAAGAGTCAAACATGGGACTCTAAAATCTCCTCTCTATGTGTCACAGCAGTCAGAATGCTTTAGCAGGGTTCATAGCCACATTTTAGTTAAAAAAATAAGCACCTATAAGCACTTTTCGAGCACATTTTAAGAAAAATATAAGCACCTGTCTAATTACATTATGCATAACCTTAAAAATTAGACTTGTAATTTAAAATATGAGAAATGCGGTATTTATTAAGAGAGAATAAGCATTACCTCAACCATGGAAAATAATTACTCTTTTTTTTTTTTTTATTATTATTATTTATTTATTTTAAATAACAGTTCAATTTACAGAACTAGTTTACAATGAGAGGGAAAAAAACTATGCAGAACTAAACCATATTACAAGATTTAATGATTAAATTTCAGTTCAAAATAGACAAAATAAATAATAATAAGGCATATTTATTGTATTCACTTGGAACCTAATAATAAATACAATTTATTTTTCCACTCATATTGATATTTAAAAAATTTAAATCTAAATTCTGAACATTTTCTAAATTTTCATTGTATATCAGTTTTCCCTTAACAGATATTGTAAGCAAAGAAATTTAAGTAAAAAAGAGGAACATTTCTGAAATCAGAAGACAGAAATTTGCTTCATGCAGTTATCCTTTAACTATAAAAGCTTAACTAACCCGCATACTTGGAAATTGGCGAATATTCGGAGAGTCGAGCGTAACTTGAAAAGAGGAGCAGAGGGGGGGGGGTGTAGACTGTAGCCGCTCGTTAAATTTTTCCGCTAAATAAATGCTTTTGACATTTCGATATGCGCATCATATAAAAAT
This sequence comes from Stegodyphus dumicola, assembly GCF_044657685.1. Lineage (NCBI taxonomy): Eukaryota > Metazoa > Arthropoda > Arachnida > Araneae > Eresidae > Stegodyphus > Stegodyphus dumicola. The sequence goes on from NC_140768.1 coordinate 185,217,556, forward strand.
AAACCAACGGAACTGAAAAATATTCTGCTTAGCAAGCACAGTAAAACTCTTTTAAGTGTTCATAAATAAATCTCGGACAGAACATCAAAATTAATTATCTCTGCAAAATATCGCAAGTGTTATTGTGCAATTCTTCCCTACGTGATATTACACAATCAGAATCAACAGCTGCCGGTATTGGGAGAATAAAGAACTAAATAATTGGGGTGTTTTTCATTCTAATTTTCAACAGACGGCGTTAAATTTCCAGAATAGAATCATTCTTCGCTTGGGTTGGTAGACCGCAGAACTTTTAGTCCTATTCAATCCAGATTGGAAAGTGACCAGAAAAAAAAAAAAAAAAAAAGTCCGTTGCTTGTTTTGCAGCGAACTGTAACAGTTTCAATATTCGAGATTTTGCGGAGAAAGGGTAGAACCTCTCAATCTTTGTACTGTATAATGTATTGGCCAAAAAAACAAAATTATTTTGACTACTCAATTACTTTCCCTTTACATAAGCCATTCCGAATATTATTCCTTAGAAAGCTAATCTGTGCTAAAACACAACCATTTTTGAAAGTTTACTATACTTCAGCAGTTACTGCAACTACGTTATTATAAACATTCATACATATGCTCATAATATAAGCATAACGATCATAATAAACACGAATATGAACTGACCAAGCAGACCGAGAATGCAAATTATTAAGATCTTGATAGAAATTCAAACGTGTGTAGTATTTGGGTGGGAGGAAAAGAATGCCGAACATACCGGAATTTTCTACTGTTTTCGCATTTCTTTGACCAATAGAACGATGGGCACCTGTCTGTACTCTTTGTGCACACCAAAGGTTATGTTAATGCAGAGCAAGGGGAAAAGCTACTTCCGGGAGTATGATTCACCATCTGACATTCTATATTAGGAAGAAAAGTTGTTTATTTATCTTCGGCTTTGGTACCGGGAAAAACAGCGCGTTCATTAAAAAAAAAAAAAAAAAAGCAGTAAAAGCAAAAAATAAGCACTAAAAACAAAAAAATAAGGGCTTTAAAGAAAAAGTAAGCACCTATAAGGGCCTTTATATTTTATTTTCAAATATAAGGACTTATAAGCACTTATAAGGACCGCTACGAACCCTGTTTAGTCAAATACATGCAAGGCTGCACAGTCATCCAACTAATGCCTGCTCAACCCATTAAACTTCCACCACCATAATGTTTTCCTTGATGAGGGAGGGGTAGCATTCTGTTCCAAGCTCTCTTCGTATATGGGTATGCTGCTAATCAGTGTCCAGGCTGAAACTCGACTCATCTGTAAAAGGCACATGTTATCTGCAGCATGCTAAATGCACTCTCTTGTGTATTGCAGTGAGTGGTACGCAAACAGGGTTGTCTAGCATACAGCCATATCTCGTGATGCTTTTGACAACTGTTGATCATGAAGCTTGGGTTCCAGTAGCAGCATATAGCTTCTGTGAGAGCTGTGGATGCTGTAGCAGTCCTGTCTGGATGCATTGAAAGTGCCAAATTACGATCCTCATACATTCTTATAGATCTTGGTCAACCTTATCCAGGTCTTCTCGATATAGATACAGTGTACTGAAACTGTTTCCAGAAATTGCAGTTCATACTGGGCTTTACACTGAGCTCTATAACATATTGCAATTTGTAATTGGCCTGCTTCCAATCTACCGAAAATTCTCCATCTCATTCCACCATTCATACACTCGTGGCTACTCATTTTACCTGATACCTTATAAAATTTACCCAAGTCCCACACAAACACAGCAATACACACAGAAACGCAGCAAATATCATGAATGAGCACAAACACAAAAATTAATAAAAACACATTGTGTGCTTATATTCCCTCACAATCGCAGCTTCGCAGACAAACACAGGTATACTAAAGTATTCAACTCCGAATATTTGCATAATTCTTCTATAGCGTAATTAATACCTTTGGTTCAATACGTTTTGGAAAAATAAACATATTTCATAAATTCTTTTAATTTTGCACATGAGTGTATTCTCTGACCCACCCTGTTCAAATAACTGCATAATACAATAATTATTATTTTACAAACTTGTAATACAACAACTAACCTAGAACTTCGAGTTCTTCCATTAAATTTCCAAAAGGTGCTGGATCATCAGGTTCCTGCAGAGTTTTGGGTTGGCACCAAAAATTTTTTCTCCCTCTTGCTGCTGTACCTTTTATAAAAATCATAACTTTTACATCTTACATTCAAACATTTATCACAAATATTATTTGAACAAAATGAATGCAGAGTTTCAGCTTTACTGAAGGAATAAATCCGAAAAATACATATAAAATACAGAAAGTCATATGACTATTACCTGTATAAAATTTTTCATAAATAACACATTTCAAAAGTAAAGGTCATTTGAGGGGGTGAGAGGATAGAAAACAATTTTAATTACTTATTCCAAATCTGGATGTACCCATTTCATTTTTCTTTTATGTAACAATCGTGTTTTATGAGTACTTTTATTTAGAATGTGGCATAGGAAAAACAGCTACAAAAATGACTTCATTTCTATGCCACTGATGATCTTATGTAAGTATTTAACCCCTTCGCGCCGACTGTCACGTATACGTGCCAGCAACGAACACACTTACCTACCGGCCGACACGCAGGCGTGCCAGAGAATTGTTCCGTTCTCTACCGACTGTCACGTATTTGTGCCAGTACTTTGGAACGTTTTTCAAACTATAATTTCTGCCACAAGATGGCACTGTATACCCATATGGTTTCAGATACATGTAAATTAGACCTTCTACTCGAAATGAGAGAAGCATGACTCACATACACGTGTTTTTGATTACATAAACAAACAGGGAAATAAATGTTTCCGAATGGCGTGATTTATGACATCCCTTCAAATCGCACTTTATTCGCACGTGGTAGTTGTTTACTGTAAGTAGAGAAGTTTTATTTGCTCTAAAGCATTGGGTATTTCGGTTTGCAGTTCAGTTTTTAGAAAATAATTAGATCTTGTTAGACGTGAATTCTTTGTTTTTACCGTTGCAATGTCGAAGCGTCGAAAATGTTTAACAGAGCATGAAATAGCAGAAATGATACAAAATATTTCAGATATTGATTCTGAAATTCTGATATTCTGATATTGATTCTGAAAGATTAACTGAAAGACATTTTCCAAAACTTTGTTCAGAAGAGACTGATAAGAAAATGAGATGACGATGCTTCGTTTGTTCACATTCCCGGAAAAATGGTCCAAAACAGCAAATGAGTTATTACGAGTGCAAGGAATGTAACGTAGGACTGTGTGTAGATCCCTGTTTTCAAATTTTTCATACGAAAAGAGAATTTTAAGTAATATATTTAGTTTTCAGATGTATAATGTTAAAATTCATAAAATGGTGAGTAATTAAAATAAAATGTGTAAAATATGCATTTAAACAAGAAATAAGGTAATTAAAGTATATATATAAAAATATTTATAAAGCATAAGCCGTTTAAATACTCTATAGAGAATTATTAAACAATGCGTTGATACTTCGGAAATTTCATGGATTTAGGCTTAGTAGCAAAAAAGCCCCCGGCTCTGGAGAGACGCTTGCGTAAGACACTGCCAGCCTCAGCAATAAGCGCGCGTTTTCGCTACCCGGCTCGAAGGGGTTAAGCAAATAATAATTAAATCAAGTTCTTTCTCTTAATTGTGCAACCCTTCTGAATATAAGCTTTATATTCTATGCCAATATCAACAGTACACTTCCATCAGTCCTATGTTGGTGTTGATTCCAAGCAGTATCGATCCTATGCACCATTATTACATGATCATTAAATAAAATTTCAATTGCATTGATCTATGCCAGGGTTGATCATGTGCCCGCTTTGATTCTATACAATACAAATCCAAGCCCTTTTTGTAGTGAGACACAAACCTTTAGGATGAAGTACAACACTAGCACAGCTGCCATACTAGGAGGTTTTCATGCTGCATGACAATGTCATTTTAAAAGAATTCCAAATTGACTTGAATTCTTTTTATATTGTGACAATTTCAAGAACTGGCATGATGGCTTGCAGGCCATAATATTGAAAAATTGAAAGCTAAATTTGAAAGCCGATTTGACTCTCGGGCAAACCCTCCAAAATTAGGTATTATACCAACAAAAAACCACCCCCCGTTGGCTTCATACAATGTGGTATATAAAGAAGCCAAATGCAAGAAGTTCCACAGTTGCAGAAGAGTTGATAAAATCATGTGCTTTAGAAATAACAACAATTGTTCTAGGAAAGGGAGATTCAAACAAACTTAAATTAATGTTATTCACAGCCAAATCAGTGATTTGAGCTCAGACATTTGGGATCAAGTTGTAGCTGTTATTGGAGCTAGTTCCTTAAAAATCTATCTCCAGCTGGATGAAACAACTGATACTGCTAACATAAGGTCAATTCACTGCATTGGTGAGGTGTCTCTATGATGTTGCCATAATGGAAGATTTTCTGTTCTGTGAAGACATGAAAAAAACCACAAAAAAGATGTCTTCTAACATGTTGAAGGACTGCAAAATATGAGTTAGATATCCAAATTATTGGTTCTGTTTGTACTGATAATGGCCCTGCTATGCAAGAACATAAATCAGGAATTTTTCAGTATGTTTCATACTTTTCAAGCATCAAGATATTACTCTAGCATGAGTGTTCAGGAGCAAGATCCAACATGTGAATATATACTTGAAGGGAAACAGGATATGCTTTCAATACCATATGTAAACATGCAAGTCTTTCCATTTTTTATTATCAAGCACACAATGATTTTTCTATCCTTTTATCAATGATCTGCAAATCAGCATCGAAAATATTTAATTAATTTGTTGTGTTATATTCTCTTCACCTCCCCTAAAAAATTTCTAAAATATTTCTCCCAACTAATTAAAAAAAGGGGGGAGAAGAAATTTTTTGGTTGCAATCAACATACCGAAAACAAAATATGATTTCAGTTTTTACACTTCATTAGAAAGTATGCAATTCAAACAAAATGAATTTTTTATGCTGCTAAAGATTTTTCATTACATTTGAAGAAAGAGACTGAACAGAATGATATGAAAGAGCAAAACATAAGCAAAATCGTTTTAAGTGAATAATACTCTTTAAAATTAATAAAAATGCAGAAGCAAACAACAAATTATTGATATTTTTGGTTCAAAGTGATATAATAGATATTACTAATAAATAATTCCCCCTCCTAAAAACAAAAATCAAGACTTTTTTTTTCAAAGAAGTTAATAAAATATTTCTGTTGAATGACTGATATATACATATAGTAACACAGTAAAAAATATACCACACGAACAAAATTTGCCAGCATAAAATAGGGCATAATATTCAACTTTAGGGAAGTCACAAAAAATAAACAACTTACGAGATCCAAATCTTCTAAACATAGCTTCCACAGGTTCTTGAAGTGAAGCATATTGCTGTTACAAAAAGTAAATTTCAAGTAAATTATTGAAAAAAAAAATTGTCAATAATTACATTAGGAAAATTCTGAATGAATAAAATTACTCAGTTTAATTACAAGGAAACAATTATGATTCTTACCATGCAATTAAAATACAAACTGCATGTCTGTTTATTATAACATGACTAGTCACATAACAGCAACCATATTTATAACACTAACTCATATATTTATATTTAAATTTATATTATATTATATAGTTGCATTGCTTTTATATTAATAGTCCAACTTGAACTGCCTGAATTCCTAATCATTACAATCCTTCCTTCTCTCTCTCTCTCTATATATATATATATATGTTACCAGTAAAGTATGAAATGCTGGCATTCTATATAATGCCTAGGCATTGCATAGAATGCTAGACATCTTCAGGCAAAATATGAAGTATGAGAATTATAACATACTTTCCCTAGACATTGCATATAATACCTAGGCATTCTATAGAATGACAAATGCTATTTAGGCAAAATATAAAAAAAGGTCCTGATAAGGCTATTATATATATGATGTGTATTCCTAAAAAATACAAATGTTATTCTGAAAATAATGAGAATGCCATTAGAAAAAATTTATTCAAAATATGTAAGAAAAAATGAAGCTGTAAAAAAACAAATTTATGCCTTTCTTATGAAGGGAAACAAAATTTTCGTATAAAAAATAAGAGATTAAAGTTAACCTACTTGTTGCAACATGGTAGGCTTGAATGACACTTTGAATTACATTTCATATTTTGGCACTTTTTTTATACGTACATTTAACCAATCCTTGGCCACTTCCACTAGATTGAACAACTGCAACTAACCAGAAAGAAATTTTGTGGTCAGGAATATCTTCAATTCTAAGCAAGTTCTGAAGGCATAAAGTAAATTGTGATCTCTCATATATTTGTTTTATAATTCCTTCAGAGATTCCAAGTTGGTAAAAACCATCCTCTGTCATACTCATTACAACTGTCAACATATAGCACGAATCATCTCACTCTTTGTCGACATCAGGAGCAGGAACTCGCACACTGGCTTACCAAAGAAGCAGTGAGAATTTTTTTTCCCGAATTCATTTTGATGACTTGTATTTCCATAATGATTTTATAATTTTATTTTACCTGCAATAGCATTTTCAGTTTCCAAACAAAGGGTGCACAAAATATCCATTTCATCATCTTTATTAGCATGGCCACAGAAGGTATGAATTTTTATACAGTACTTTTTGCATGCAAGTGCATAACTTATTTCCTTTAGACACAGATAATGGGTATCAAAATCGGAAATCTCTTTAGTAAGCATGTCATCATCATGTTGGTTTAATCCACTATTAACTATAATCTCGTCCATGTTTTTTCAAACAGGCTCTTTTTCTTGCATAATCTAATTAGTTTCACCTTTTTCCATTGTTTGGATGCTTTCTATTACTTTTTCCAGCTGCTTCTCCATATTTATATACAAATCGGAGATGTATGTCATACCTTGCCGGTTTCTCATTTGGCATTCTATAGAATGCATAGGATGAAATATGAATCATTTCATACAATGCTGGCTACTTTTAGGCATTATATGCAATGCTGGATTTCAAACTTTGCTGGTAACATATATTTAAAAAAACTATTAACAATTATACATGTTTGTGTAGGTATATACATATACATATGTAACTATATTATGTATGTATGTATATATACATACACACACATATTATTAAGAAACTACTATGCTTTTGGGCATCCTGCATATAGTAAATAGGCCGCTGCAAAAAATTTATTATTTATGATTGATTGTACTTTGACTACCATATTTACTCGCACATTCCACCCCCTTACTCTTTTGGTATTATTCTAAAAATGTCTTAAATGCTCGCATAATTTTCCCCTTCCTCAAGGTGCTTAGAAAGCAAGCTCAGTAAATTTTAAATTGGATTCATTCATGCAGTAATGTTTTCATTTTACTAAATGATTTACTCATGGATTTTGGGTGCATAGACTATGAATGATAAAGCATAATAGTGAAAAGCTTTAAAAAAATGGATGCACTTAACTGTTTTGAAGACGATTGAACATAGAAAGCAGACTCAACACTAAAGAGGTCTACAATTTGATGCCTAAGAAGCAGCAGTAAACAACAGTTCCCCAAAGCACCGCAACATCACTGACATTGCAAACATGCTACACTGTGACCATTTGAATATCACAGCAACATTGTAGGTATGCTTAACATGTGCTTTTTGTGACATCACATTGCGATGCTCTTGTGATGTCCCACTCTGATGTTTATATATTGTTGTATTGTGGCATTAACTTGAAGCCACAATGTGACATTGTTGTGAAGTCACATTGTGACACTTATGCATAGTCAAGCTACAACATTGTAAACTTACATTGTGATGTTGTTGTGAAGACGCGCTACGACATTAGTTTAATTTTACATTGTGACTTTCATATAACATCATCAAGTGATATGAATGTAACATAATACAGTCGAATGAATGTAATGTCACTAAAGATGTGAATGAATGTCATGCAAGATTGGGTTACTTTTTAAATGACCAGTGTAAAGTTGTAGTACTCCTATTTTAGAGAGTTCTTTCAGTAAAACAGATAACTACAACAATGTTTTATTTATCTAATAAGAAGTTATACTCTTCAAGGTAAAAAATATTTCCATAATATTTGAAATTTTTAAATTACTAAAAGTATTCAGTACAATCGCGTGAAATTTTCTCATCGTATTAAGACTGTATCCCTTTATATAACTGTAATCCATTTATGAGTTATGAGATATCTGCATAAAACATAAAGTACCTGCAAATGCAGAATATATATGATCCAAAAGGGATTGTATGGTCATTTTCTAAGCACATAACATTGCAAATACTTTTGGGTATCATCTGTCCAGAAACAAAACTGCCACCTACCCTGTTTTTTTTTCTTTAGAATTTAATATTCAAAGATATTTCTTATTTTCATAAAATTTCTAAATTATATTAAAAATCTGAGTTCTTATTACAGCTTATTAAAAACTTAACTATATTTCTTAATTTAACAACTGTTTTCCCCCCTAAAAAGAAATGCTTAAGAAAAAATTCTATTTGACTTGCAACTTTATTTAACTGTTTAGCCTTTAAACTATTTTTTCCTCCATTTCTCTCTTCCTTAATTGCTTTTTTTTTTTCGGACAAAGAACTGAATTATTAGATTTGACAATTAGGTGAAAGGAAAGCCATTTTAGGACTATATTAATAGGACATTTACCTAACTGAACATTTTCTTGTACAGCAGAGTTTTGTTTTGAATAAAAACCTTTTGTAAATCAACACATTCTTTTCTCCAATCTTATTTTTCAAATTAGCAATTTGTTGCTTAATCTGTAATACTGAATGAACAATTAGTTATAGGTACAAAAATCAGTGGATCAGGTTCTGGAAACTAAATCAGAAAAATTTTAATTTAGTAATGAAAAGCATGCATTTTCTTTCACCATTATTTCTCCCCTAACAAACTACAGTTTTATGCAATATAAAATGTTTTTCTCCCATTACACAGCTTAAATATATATAAATAATGTATTAAGTAAAAATGTCATATAATTTGTTTCCTTAGCTGATTAATGTGAATCACTTATTTTAAATATTTTTGAATTTGTGAACATATTTTGCTACTCAATTAACAGTTAAAGTTTAAATTCAATACAGTTTTTCACAATTTATTTTGAAAAAGCATAAAAATTTGCATGAATTAATAATCCCAGTTCATAAAACAGTTATTGTTACTCAAGCTGTGAATTACGGAAAATCTGTATTACTCGCTTTTGAAAATATAAGCTGTGCTATAATATTCATGGAAATGCTTAAATACTACTTCTAGCTCATACAGTAAATTGAAAGATGCTCAGATGTTTATATAAACTTCAGAAGTTCCATATTTTAATCAACACATACAGTGAGTAAAACCTTTTTGTATACTGATGTGAATGATGGCAGTAAGATCTAATATATAATAACTAAAGCAAAATTTAAAAATTACTTTTAACAATATATTAAGAATGAAAAGATTAGCATCAAGAAAAATGACAGAGACGCATAAACTTTGTAGAGGCATGAGAAAATCAAGGAAGATTCTTTTCTATCCACTAATTTCTGACAAAATAAATTAAATCAGAATAACTTTTTTAACTTGGGCATTTGGAAATATTTCAATATGATTTTAGAGAGCAAAGGTGAGGATTTGGAAAACATGTTTGGAGATAAAGATGAAGTAACTTGGGATACATACATGCATGCATGCTGTTCTTCTCGTTTAACATAAGAATGAAATTACGTTTTCATTCTTATACAATAAGGGTTTAGAAGTTCCAGTTACCTTATAAGGTATTTCTCCCACTTCCCTAGCGTGCCTTCGCTGTGTAACGGTAGCACACTGGGCCAGTATTCCAGAAGTTCGTGGTTCGATTCCCAGCGAAGGCAGTTGTTAATTTTTCATCTCTCCAGCCTCCTAAAAAATCGTATTGACTCTACAAGTGGCGCCCAAACTAAAAGGGTTGTGGATGATGATTCTCCGCACCCAGGATTTGCGACTAGGTACCCTAAAACCCTAGTCGCCCTTTAAGAAGGAGAGTATATAAGGTATTTCTCCCACTTCCCTGGTAAACCTTCGCGGTGTAATGGTAGCATGCTGGGCTGTTATTCTAGAGGTCCGTGGTTCGATTCCTGGTGAAGGCGGTTGTTAATTTTTCATCTCTCCGACCTCCTAAAAAATCCTAATGACTCTACAACCTGAAATAAGATATTTAAAGTTATTCTAGTTAGGTGGATTGGTTATTATTTTTATGTTATCTGAAATTAGTTTCATTTCTGTATTATTTCAGTTTTTTACTTTGATTTAAATAATAGGAAAATATTATATTTTACAATGCATACTTATAAGAAATTGGAATCTGTGCAACACACAGTCATACCAGTTTTGCCAGAGTCAGGCACTTTACAGTAATTGGGGACGGGGTAAATACCGTATGAATATGGATTTAAAGGTAATAAAATATTTAGAAGAAGCAATTATGGTATCAGTTTCAGATTTTAAAGTCTTATGACATATCTCTGATGTTGGACAGGTGGACTTAATTTAAAGTATTCATTTGACTTTCTTTTTTAAAATCAGAAATTGTTTCAAACTGTAAAGTGCAAAAAAGGCATTAATCTATATTAGTATTGATTTTATTATTTAGTTACTAGACAGGAATTAAAAAAACATTCTGTTAGTAAAATTTTAATTGAAGAGAAATAGATCATACAATTTCTTTAAAATAAAAAAAATAGCTTTTTATTTATTTTTAGCACAATAAATATAAAAACACTTTTATGTTTTTCATTTTAGAATCTACACAGTTGAAACTTAATTTCATTTATTTTAGTTCAGATGGAAATTGGTTGTATTGATAAAAATAAAATTCCACAACATTATTTTGTTGGGAAAAAAAGGCATATTTTATATTGTTCAACGAGCAAAACATTATTTCATTCCTCAACTACACAAGTTTAAAGCTTTTGTGAAAGTAAAAAAATAGTCAAAATATAAAACTTTTTCTATTACCTTAAAAGAAATATTTACTTAACCTACAATAAAAGGCAGCACAGTTATCAGGAGTTTTCAAATAGTGGACTCAGTCTCCAGAAATTGGCTTTCTGCTTTATGCAAATGCCCAATAGAAATTTGTTTGTTTGAATGCAGCAAAGAATAGGTGGTCTATTCCAATAAAAATGAATTCCATCAAGTTATATTTTCCTTTAGCAATGTTCTTTTTACATGCTTGATGGTGGCAAAGACTTCTCTTTAACGAATCTATATTTTATAAGATCCAGATTTACATGTTATCACACAGAAATTTTAAACTCTTTTGTGAAAGATTCCTTGCTTAATTTTCCTGTGCTTTTTGAATACAACTTCAGAAATTAATATCCATCATTGTCCATTTTTGCAAATGATACATCGAAATAACATTAGATGTGATTAGGTTAGATAATTAAACTAGATGTAATTTTTAAATTTCTAAAAATCACAGTTTGCAAAAGTGAAATATATTCATTTATAATAAAATCAATACTCAGATAGAGTTTGTCACCGTGGTTTAAATATGCATTTTTATTTATAATAATTTTCATTATATTTATAAAGTTTTCTACAATATGTTAAATTTTGCTAAAATATAGTTTTAAATTCAAATTCTTTATAAAATAAAGTAACTTGCATTTTTTGGACATGAATTAATATTAATTTACAGTCTTTTATCGCAGGTGACATTTTAACTTCCTTTATAATATAAGTTTTAATGCAATGTAATTTCCTTCTTTTCATACTGTTATTGTTTAAAGAATTAATGTATATACTTAAAAATTTAATACCATTATTATATTCTTTTAATCTCTCAAATAAGAAATACTTTTGCATGGTCGGTGTTCGTGATTTTCTTACTAAGTTATGCGAATATGAGCCAGTTTCACTTAAGAAAAAAGGAGAGATAGAGAGGAGAGATAAAGAAAAGGAAGGGTCCTAAGAGGAAGTATGCCTCCACAAAGGCATCTCTCCTCTTAGGTAGGCAAGCCTGTTGGTGTTTTGCCATACTCAAATAACCTAACCCAAACTGTGAGATATTTTTCTATAACTGAATCTTTTAATAAAAAAATTGGGTTACTTTAACAGCACATATATTATATGAAAAGTAACAAGCCGTTTGCAAAATTATAATAATTACAAAACTCATTATATATAACTAAAAATGGCTATGGAAGTATGGCATTATTTATAATGCTATGGAAGTATGGCATCATTTGTGATGTGACACAAGATACCATACATGGAAGTAATTAACTAATTATGAAATTAATTTTGAAAAATAGCAGAGCATGATGCAAAGTACACCAATAAAAGGCATTAAATAAATTCCTTTTAATAGTAAAACAACAAAAATTGAATTACATCTATCAAATAAAAGTGACCACATAAATTAATTTTTTTAAGCAATGTGATATAAATGAGAGTTAGCTATTGCTGACACTGACAAAGTAAAATCAACAGTGTTTCATTAGCTTAAAGAACAGAAACTTGCAATAAAATTTAAAAATCAGTAATTCTGCAATTTGATGGTGGAGCAATCAGAAATTCTGAGAAGATTGCCAGTTTAAAAATAAGTCTATCATTTGAAACAAATAAATAATAATAATACTTTAAAAATTCATAAGTATTTTCATTTTAGGAAAAAATATAAATTAATAAAATCTTACAAATGGATTAGTAAGACGTCTGTTTGCTGTTTCAATGTTAGCTTCCATTTCTTCCCTAGATAGGGTGGTCTGTTGATCTACAATTAAATGTCGTCGTCTTCGAGCTCTGGGGCTTATAGTAACTGGTTTTAAAATAAATTCTCCATTTGTTTCTTCAAACAAAGCCTAAATAAAAAATTTATTAATCACAATTATCAATCCTATTTCCAGAGAATAAAAAAATATTTTTCTTTCAGTAAAAATCCTATACAATACACAGTCCAAAACCTAAACCACTTACCAAAAATAAATAAATAAAATAATAATAATAATAAATTCACACACACACCCTACAAAGTCTAGGAATGCAAACTACAAAAGGAAACAGGTGTGCCATAAAAGATACCTTTCTCTAAATTAACTGAAATGTCTGCATGACACTTTCAAAAAAGTTCATGGGTAGGGATCATACCTTGGCCAATAACAATGCACTAATTAATATTATGCTAATGTTGGTCAGGATCTTACTTTCAGTCCTTGAATGGCTGGAGGGAAGGTAGGGTTGGCACTATGTATTTTGCAGGCTGACGCAATCTCTGCGCCCTAAATTCTGCTGCTTGATGGTACTCTAAAATCTAAAATTTTTGCCACCTTTGATTTCTGCAAAGGTTGTAGCTGTCCTGTAGGGGTTAATACTTTTCTTTCTGACCTAAACGATAAACAAAGCCCCAGTGTTACCATGTTTACACAAATCATCTTACTAGGTTTAAACTGAAGATCTAAAATCCAGAAATATCCAAAGTTCTGATGATTCCAGATGTCAGACTTTGCACTATATTTTTTAATGTATAAGATCTATAGATAAAAAAAATTCCAAAATAATAAAATTAGATCTCTGAAAATATTTATAATACACACTTTAGTTTATAATGCAACAAAGGGATCAAAGATTTGCTCTCAAAGATTTGCTCAAAGACAACACTGGTGTGTACATGAGTATTAAATATTCATTCACAATTAAATTAGTTTCTGTAAAAAATTATGATATTTTGGAAGAAAGCTAAATATATGTTGTGGCTAGAAAAATTTAAGTCCATAAAGACGCTAAAAACCAAAATGGAAGAAAATATCCTACACAAAATATCATTTACTTCTGAGATAACAAATTGCCTAAATGCTCATTAACTGGAAAAGAGAGAGCATAAATAGGTTATGCAGAAATGCTTTCACACAGGATTTTCTAAAGGAAACTACCTTGTATTCATATAACTTATTGAGAAAACCATAAAAACCCATGCAAACAGCATGTTTATCAAAACTGAAATTCCTTGAGAAGTTGCCAACATCTTGGCCATATATGACCCAAGTTTGGTTTCAAGAAATATACATTAAAGAACTAAAGCAATCAACATCCAACCATTACATTTCATAAGATTAGCCTGAACGTGACTTCATGTTTAAAACCAAATACATATTTAAGCACAAGGATGCCATTTCCAGCATTCTTAACCATAAATTTTAAAAAAGTGCTATTTTTAAAATTTTTTGTTTCACATGCAAACTTTTATTTAAAATATATAGATTTACATTTATAGTAATAGAAAATTTTTAATAAAGGATGCATGGTAAACCACTACTTAAAAATTAGCATTTCAAGATTACTGCTCTTCTTACTGTCAATTACATTCCATGAACTAAATTTAAATTTTCATAATTCAAATGATGTAGCATTGACTGCTTATTAAATAAAGAGTTTCTGTTCAATTATTGCATTTTATGCATAATTAGAAAAAAAATGATGCAAACAATTCAGAGAAATTGCAGGAGGATGGCTTTACCAAACAGTTATGAAAAAAATCACACAACTTCTGATCAATTTACAGGATGAAAGTCATTGCAGTTTAAAAGAGTGTGAGAATGTTATATTATCACAGAACCTAAAATTTGAGATACTGGAATTTTTCACATTGTATAGCAATATGACTTCCAAAAAGCCTCCAAACTGATAAATCTGACTTGTAAAGTAACTTTATTCTCTTGATACCTGCACTATACACATTATTAAGCTACTATAACATCATTATGATGTACAATACATTAGTATTTAGTTCATTATTATAAATTTCATTTCACTTTAATATTTTTTAGATAATCTTATTCAAGTTTCTAATTCTTAAAAAATTTCATTTAAATAAAATCCCAAGAAGGGGGAAAAAAGTTTTATTTATTAAAATGCTAGTTGATATGCATACAGCTATGTGAATAAACCTAGTAATGTACCTTTTAAAGACTTAAAGCAAAATTATAACATACAATTATTTTTAAAATGCTCTGAGAACTTAGATTAATTCAAACTGAATAAAAATTAATGAGAAAAATTCACTGAAAATCACTGAAGCCAGTGAAATTTTCACAATTTAAATTCTTCCAAGATATGACAAATGTTGTATTTTATTTATTTATTTATTTCATTTATCAGCAAAATTTCTTTATAACATTTCTTTTTCTTTCAATGTTTTTATGCTAAGTTTTCCTACATATGCGTTTAAAAGAGAAGATCCAAATTATTTCCAATCGCAGTGCTGCAAAACTGGCCATGAGATCTTACCCTAATAATGAAACCAATGGATTCACTTTTTTCCTTTTCATCTTCATATCTTATGCAAAGAAGCCTCTTCTACTTTGGCAGTTATAAATTCGAAAGGAAGAAGACTGCAAAACCTCGAGAATGCTTTTGTTCTTAACTGTAAAGCCTGATACAACCATCTGTGCTTCAAACATCAATCCAAGTCTCATGATAGTTAAACAAAACTTTTTATAATGATTATGGTGAACTTTATTATTATGTTTATTAATTATGCTAATTTATAATAAACAAATAAGATCACTATTGGTGTTGGTGAACAAAAATTTAACTTCCTCCTGAAAGCATAAACCATTTAAATTTTAATTAATCAGATTTAAAACTCGAAGACGGTAAGATATGATAAATGAGTAATTCTGATTTTACTGGAAGGGTTAAAAAGACTCTAATATTTAAATTTTTTGAATGAAGACAAGCTTAAATTATTAAAACAACCAAGACTGGTATTTTTGTTAAGATGTAAAAATAACTCTCACATAATACTTTAAAAATCCTTCTCAGTGAAAGATTTTTTCCCCCATTTCTGAATTTAGTATATATGTCTTGACATTTTTTTAATTATAAATATGTAAAATAAAAAGCATCTTATTATAACCCCCCCAAAAAAATTATTCTTATTAGAAATAATCATGAAGCATATCTAAAAATAAAATGAAGTAATGGCTGTGTAGATTAATAATAATAACATTAATGTATTTAATAATTTATTTAATAGTAATAACTTATTTCATTAATAAAATAGTAATAAGAACTTATAAGAACTTATTTAGTTAAGATTAAAATGAACATACTCTAAGTCCTCAATAAACGACCCAAATTCCCCTTAAGTTCTTAAATTCATCATTTTCAAATTCTTTCAGCTTTTTGTGTCATTTGCTACTGACATCCATTTGATGCTTTTTAACTTTTTAAATGATTTCTTACAGAAACTGTCAGGTACAATATTCTCTACATAAATTTCACAAATAGTTTTATTTTTACAGAACTATTTTTGAAGGGGAGATACATACAGTCACATACATGTCTTTCCTTTTTTACTACTGTAAAAATTAGATTATCATGTTTAAAAGATGCTTCTAATTTTTCAGTTTTTATTGATTTTATTTGATTATGGAAAATTACTCGAGAGCTATCTGCCTAAGGAAAGCAGTGCATTCATGGAGGACTCTCTAAGAAAACTGGCTCATAAATATATATATATATGCTACATATGGGGAAAACTATGAAAATGCACATGCTGTCAGCCTGTTTGCCAGAATTCAAATCTCAGAGTGAACTATCAATGTTTAGCAACTTTACCACTTAGCCGCTGTTAATTTTGGACTGTTCTTTGTTATCAAAAAGTTAATTATAAATATTTACTTAAAATACTATTTTAAATTATCAAATTAATTCAAAATTTTATTTATATAATTTAGGTTTAAGGTTAAAACATAATTAAAATAAGGCCATCCAACTGGGATAGTGGTTAATGACACTGACTGTTGTACCGAAGCACACAGATTCAAATCCCGGAGAAGGCATGGATGTTTGTAAATGTACAGTGTCTGTGTGACATGCGAGCTTTCTAAATATGCGGTGAATCCAAGGTCCTCTCGAAAGGTAGGTGGTAGAGGAAGAGGATGGGAGATCCTTGGACTCGTCCACCTGGGGTGCTCTCCATCAAAATTGGGAGCAGAATTTAGCAAAGTCATACTGTCACCTGTATGATGTTCAAGGCTTTTGCCATTGTCAGACGCAATCTTGCACTCTCTGCCACAATGAATTTCGTGGGCTTGTTCTGATATTTCTGTCATACAAGTGAGAAAAGTCACAACAGAACAATAACTAAAGTAAAGTCTTTGAGAGGGTTATTTTAAAGTAATAGGATACAGAACTGGATTTCACAAATATTTTATCTATAATGTATTCAATGACTACTACAATGTTTTATGAGGCTTAAGTATAAAGTTTATCATAATTGACTATCATGGCAGTAAATATATACCTAGACCTCATGAAAAAGAATAAAAGGAAAAATAATTAAATACCCTTCTCCTCCTTGGAGCTGGAGATGTTAACTGCACTGTTGTATCCATAAACTGGTCAGTTTCTGCTGGTTTTCTAGGTGCTGTAGGCTCAGCCATATCTACAGGAATTTCTGGTGTCATCAACAAATGTGATACAGGTGCTTCACCTTCAATTGCAGGTTTCTCTTCACTTTTATGAAGAATAGGCATTGTATTTAGTAAAATTGTAATAATATATATAAAGTCAGAAAACAAGAAACTTTGGGTAAAATATAAATAGACTTACTTAAAAGCATTCTAAAGTCACTATAAATTACAGTTTTAAAGCATACATTTTATAAGAGAAAAATAGTCCTGAATTTAAAAAAAAATTTAGATGAAGAATTTTATACAAATCATATTACAAAATATTTGTACATTTAGGAAATGATGAATGATTTTATGATTCTTTGCTAAAGGAACTTTGATGCTCTTTTCATCTGCACATAAAGATTAATTGCTGCGTGTACGATAAAATACCACAGTAATGCCTTTAAGGCATTTGTATCTTAATCAGTAATTAATGTTTACAGAAATAAATACAGAATTCATATTTAATATGCTTTTTAAATTCAGTAGTATAAATTATACTACAAGATTTTGTCTTCCCTATTCCCCCAAGAAAATACAGAATAGCCATTCATTTTGAAACACAGCTTGATCTTACTAGATGTTACAGGAAAGAAACAGATTCATGTAACACATACATTAAGGAACAATCAAGTGTAACAGTGCATCGTGTTTACCTTCAACCAGGTGATATATATATATTTGATTATGTACTACCTGAAAATGATGTTTCCATCTAAAATTCTACAGTTAGCAAACAATATGTATTGATTTGCCTTTTACTGGCCAAAGAATACAAGATGATTGATATTTGTAGGATGATGCTTTCCATATACAAAGAAAACTGAATATGCAGCTACAGCTTTCATAGCATTCAGAGTGATTTAAGCTCATGTTAAACACTTTTGTAAACTTATTAACCCTGCCAAACTCTTACATGTGTTCTATTACAAAAATTACTATTATGTGCAGTTTTTATCAGAAGGATGGGCTAAGATAAAATGTTTCATCTACTTTCCATTGTCAGTATACTTACAAAAAATTTAAAGACTAAATAATAAATAAAAGGAAGAAAATTATTTATATTTTAAATTTAAAAATAATATACAAATGGTCCTTCACCATGAATACCTCAAATGTATGAATCCCACAGATGGCTTAAATAATACCATAGAATAGAATAAATGTAAAATACAATTATTTAATTTATGAATGGAGAATAACAATAAAATTTAATTATATCAGAATTTTCAACAAAATGAATGTAGGTTATTTTACCAATCCTAATATAGGCAAACTTTAAATAGATTATTAAAACTATAAAACAGAAAATGAATTTTCTTAACTCATTGTCAAACTCATTGTCAGCATTATTAAAAAAAAATAGTCATTTATACCCTGTGCTTCCCCCAAACACATTACATAGAAAATATGCAAATAATATTTAATATTCAAAGCAGAATATGCAGTGTCAAAATATTAATTCTAATAAGATTTTAAAAGAAATATCAAATAAATAATATATAGAAACATGAAACCTTGGTGACGGTTCTTGAAAAATTCCCATTTCAGGCAGATCAAGAATTCCCGGTACGTCTTCAAGCTCTCTTTGTGGCTGAATGCAGTAATATAAAATAATACCTGTACTTTTATTCACAATGCAAAATCATATGCAATACACACACACTGCATAGTGATAACATACTCCAAATATTCCACATTTAAGAGTGATGAAACATAATTATATAAATTATTATGAATATCCACACTGCAAAACTCTAACTAAATTTCTTGATTGCAGAATACTACCTCATTTTATTACATTTACAGATACTGAGAATTTTTTTACAAAATGATAGTTTGTGACTAACAATCCTGTAATAAGCAATATGGTCAACAACATTTTCCATGTCACACTTTTTTTCCCTATCACATTCTAGTAATTTTCACACCATGCAAAATTTACAAATTTTTTATTCACTAATTATATTAAAATTAGGCCAAATAATTCTTAGTACTTAGTGATTAAAATGTTAAATGCCTCTAAACAATAACATAATGATCCTGATAGGTATGTTAGGTGTGGTTCTTTTATAGTGAGGGAAAAAACCAGACAAAGTAAATATGTTTCTTTCACCTGAAAATGGAAGAAACTAATTTTTATACCTATATCATTATATTTATTTCATATGCTGCACTGTATAATTACTAATTAAATATTTCCATTATATATAATTTACCTAGTATTGTGTGCCAGCAATAATCTTTTTTTGACAATATATGTTCGTTTTCATGCAGGAAATGTTTAAATTGGAAATCATAATTTAAATACTATTCCTTACTTTTTGGTGTGTATGAGAAATGTGTGTGCCAATGATGAAAAATGTTTTATAGAAACAACAGAACAGAGAAAAACATCATCAAAGCTGCCCTAGCATTCAAGGACAGTTACCAATCTAGTGGATGTATTATTCATTTTGTACCAGAGGATATAACTTACAGTTTTGGATGGCATTTGTTAATAACCGGTTCAAGACAACTTTTAACTGATAAGTTTTCAACTGAAGAATTTTTTTAAATTTGAAATTATATTAGAAAATATATAATGATTAAATACTCTCAGTGTGACCTAAAAAGTTTGATCTTTCTTGCTCAAATACATTTTATGTTTTAATGTTTCACATAAAGTGAAAGATGATCAATAAAATTTTCTTATGTCATTGTACTTTTCTGCACAATGGGCATTTTTAATACACTATAAAAAAACTACTTGGGCTGTAACTTAAATTAATGCACGTTAATATAAAGAAAACTTAATAAATGCAAAATACTAATTAACATTCTGCATATAACAAACAGTTATACTCAGGATGTTCTGCATGGAAAGTAATTAAATTAATTAAATACCACTCCTCCAGGTAAAACAAAATAAGTATTTTTTCATATGTTTTAAAAACTAATTGATAAAATATAAAATTATTATTTTCATAATTCATAAACATTAGATTGTTGCAAATAAGAAAAGTATGATTTTCAGAAGGGCATTCATTTTAAGAGGAGAAATCATCATCTTATATTCAGATGTAATGGTAATTTAAAATTTAGAACATACCTCGAGGGTAGCTGCTGCTTCATCAGTGGAAGGCTCCAACATTGTTATATCCTCACGCCTTGCAAGATGAGCCCTTTCCAATTCTGAAAATTATTTTTAAAAGATGGTCATAAAATTTATGAAATTATGATCTTCAAAGTATTGTGTCTAGGCTAATTAAGAATTTTACTTACTTGTGACATAACATGATTCAAAAGCAGATCAAAGTTACTTATACACACATCCAATGTGGAAAATAATTTTATTAAGTATGACAAGTTTAAGGTTTGAAATATATCAGTCAACACTATGCATGATTGATTAGAATTTTGTCAACGTTTTGGTAGAAAATAATAACTGACTCAAAATAACTAATGGAATATTAATTTTAAAAATATATTCCTTATTACTAACTTATATTAATATAAGATAATCAAAGAAATTCTTGTCGATTTTGACGTTCCAATGATGAATTGTTAACAGAAAGAAACAAAATGACTTATGCTTGGAAAAGTAGAGGGTTAGATTTCCCAACCAGAGTTCTACAAATATTATTAATGGTTATGCAAAAAATAAGGAAATAACACATACATCATAAAAGATTTTTTTCCCTGATTCTGTACTGTACTCAGGAAACTTCTCTGGGGAAAGCACGTGTGACTGTGACAAGAGGACACCTGCTGCCAATGATAACTGAAAAGCATGTTTTGACTGTTTAGCTATACTTGGTTAGAATCATCAGATGTCATTAACATTTGTATGAATTTCTTTGATATTTGCATTACCAATTCAATTGTTAAAAAAATATTATTATTACAGTACTTTTCAAATTATCAGAACTCCAACTATCCAAATTGCTTTTAGAATTTAAGAAAAAAATTAAGACGGAAACATACTGCGATAAGCAAAGTAAATTTGAAATCTCATTGCATTTCGGTCCCCATTGATTCGGATAATATTTTGCTAATAAATCGCAAAATTGTTTGAAAATGCCTGGATGTTCAGAAGTTAGTGCTCAGGATACAGTAGAATGGATGATGTGTGATTCATCAGACCCTGAGCTTCAAATTTTAAATGATGACGAATTTATTGAAACTGTGAGAGAAGAAAGTGTTGAGGAAGATGATTTTAATGTCAAAGTTGAAGCAGACATGGGACCATCAGCTAGTAAAGTGTTTGATGGCCTTAAAACAGCATTGAAATGAATGGAGTGTTTTGAGTGTGACCACATGCAACTTCTCATTGTCAAGCGAATGCGTGACTCGGCTGCCCAAAAACTGGTGAAGGCAATTGACCGAGATGTTCAGCAAGCAGCGACTTTCAGCGCTTATAAGTACTGTACAGTACGGTATATAACATGTACATAAAAAGTGTTGCCTTTTCATTTTAATTAATTAAAATCTCTTTTTCTTTAAAATTAATTTTTTTCTCCCATTTTGAACAGACAGTACATACAGTAATTAATTAAAATGTACGTAGACCCTTTCTTCGCAAGAAATCCAATTATCCAAATTTTTTATTATCTGAATGGTGTTCGGTCCCAACTGATTCGGATAATTGAAATTCTACTGTATTATTATTTTTAAATAAGGAGATTAACTTATTCTTTAACAATTTTCAATAAACTGTACATTGGCATCACAAAGCTATATATGCAACATGAGTCTAACCAAGCACAGCCAAAGGCAGCTTTTCAATTCTCAAGGACTAGAAGCTGGTGTGACTATGTATGCATTAGTGAGGTAAGAAGCGTAGGATCATGTGGCTGGTTAAATGCAGTGTATTTTACTTTATTATTATTTAGCATATTTTATTTAATTTTACTGTTACTTTTACAACTCTTTTATTAGTATTTTAATGAAATTACAGTATTTTTTATTAATATTTTAAAGATAATGAAAGCTATTTATCAATGGGCTTTACATGGACTGTTGATCCAGAAAGTTGTGTTCCACGTTATCTCATTTGTGGTTTTTTTAAAAAAAATTGAATACAGCAATGGCTCGAAAATTAAACAAATATTTCATGACAAATCATAATAATAAGAAAAATAAAACTGTTGATTATTTTAAAACTCTCTTAAAATCTCAAAACAAACAGAGTACAGCTTTTGCATACACACTGATAGATAGTGAAAAGGCTCAGGAAGCAAGTTATTGGCAGCACAGCTTGTTGCATAGAAAAGAAAATGTCACACGGTTGGCGAAAATCTGATTATGCCCATATGCAAAATTATAGCAGGTAAAATATTGAAAAAAGATGCAGTAAGGAAAACTGAAAATATTCCACTTAAAAAAATACAGAAAATCAATGAATCGATGATATGTTACATGCTGTTGAAGGGGTGTTGTGTGATAGACTGAAAAATGACTATTTTTGAATTCAAGTGGATAAATCAACAGATTTAACCAACAAATGTTATATTCTAAAATTTGTAAGATTTGTTAATGAGGCAGAAATTCAAGAAAACTTCCTCTGCAGTTAGGAATTACTTTTCTTGGAAGAATTGTATTGGCATTTGTATGGTTGATGCTGCTTCCATAGTTAACTCTATAAAAGACTTTGTTTCTGTTGTAAAAGAAATGTCATGCTGTTTCCATGTGCTGTTTTATTCATAGAGAACTGCTGATGTCAAAATGTCTTGGTAATGAACAACAAAAGGTATTTGATGATGCTACAAAAATGGTAAACTTCATTACATGAAATCTATGCCACTCCAGAATTATTAAAAAGCTCAATCAAAACATGGATAAAGAGCAAACAAATCTGTTGTTAAACATTAAAATCTGGTGGTTAAGTAGAGGAAGAGGTTTTAAGAGTTTTTTGAGCTAAAGAATGAAATGCATGCACATTTTCAACAAAACAACAAACAAGATTTTACTAAATGCTTCGAGGATCGAATGAGGGTGCAGATGTTAGCTTATTTAACAGATATATTTCATCACTTGGTTCAACTGAATAATAAAGTCGCTGCAAGGGGGTGGAGAAAATATACCAACTTCAAATGATCTTCATGTCATTCTTGGATTTTTAAGAAAAATTAAATTTATGGAAAAATCATGTTGTAAAAAGGAATATTGATAGTATGTTTGAATTCCCAGCAGGACAAAAAGGTGAGTATGGCTACCAAAAAATTTCAAGTTTTATTGCATCCCACCTAGAAGAGCTGTTGAAGAAAACTGTTTATTATTTTCTATCCCTGTCAACAGAACTATATCACTGGGTGAGGAATCCATTTTCTCTCACTTTCGTTTATCCTCAGAACCTAACTTTAAAATAAGAAGAATTTGACTTAAAATCAGATTTAATGACAGGGTTTGGGGCAAATTCTGGATATCCATTGAAAGTGAGTCTCTAACAATTCATAGGATAGCAATTAATATATTGCTGCAGATTTTAACATCATACATGTGTGAATGTTTAACAAGTATTAGGAGTAAAGATATGAATCGTCTCCTTTCTGTGAAAGATGAAATCCTTATATGTATACTGAAAATACGTATTTATTCAAATTCAATATTCAATATTTTATTCCAAAAAATAAACACTGATTTCACATTAACATTTTTTATTAATTGTTATACTAAAGGAATTTATTAATTATCTATATTTAGAATTATATTGATTCCTCGTAATTGCAGTTTTCTGTTTGTTTTGAATTAAACAACTAAAATGAAAGTAATTTTTGTTTCCATAAATGATTGTTAATAAAAATGTTATAAAAAATATTGTAAGACGCTCAGGTTCTCTAGAACAGTGGTGCGCAAACTTTTTTTGACTGTGACCCCTTTTGTAGAGAGAAAATTTTTGGTGACCCCTAGAGATAAATGTTCACAAATACGATGTATATTTCGCGCATTTCTTTCGTTTCATCGAATAAAAACATCATCATATCTGACTCATATTAATTTTATTTATAATTTTAAGAAAATACTTTTTGTATAACACAAAAATCAGTAAATTGTCCTTTAATGAGACGTATGTGGCTGCAAGTTTCTAATTATCTCATCGATGTTTGGATGTATGTTGCTAATTGCAATTCGCATATCATCTTCAGGGTTTAAACGCGAGCGGTATTTAGTTTTTATTGAAACTAGTTTGCTAAATCCAGTTTCACATAAATACGTTGATGCAAATTGTATTAACACACTGATGGCATTCTTGCATAAAACGGGATATTGTTTTACCACGGATAGCCAAAATTTTTGACAAGGCTGAGTCTTAAATTGATTTCGAAGAGTATAATCACTAATTAGATTTATCAATTGCTCTTTATAACTAATTTGAAGAGTTGAACTGCATATGTCAAAGGAAAATGGATCACGAATCCAACCAAGATCGCTTTCAGAAAAATCCTCGAATCTTCTCGAAAATTTTTCCTTTAACTTTTCAATGTAATTGGAAATGATGTTTTTAAATGTAAATATATCTGTATTATTTTCCTTGATAAAATCGTTAAAGCAAGGGAACATGTCGGTGTTGTTTTTATTAAGTTTGCAGAGACTAAGCTTATTCTTAAAAGCTTGAATTTTACTGGCTGAAGTTATGATAGTTGAATTCTAACCCTGCAAGCTCAGATTTAAGTCGTTAAGTTTTTCGAAAATATCAACTAAATAGCTCAGCTTCCCTAGCCAAACTTCATTGATATAATAACTTGCCAATCTGTTTCTTTTCGATTAAAAACATGTACACTTCATTTCTCAAATCAAATATCCGTCGCAGTATTTTCCCACGTGAAAGCCATCTGACTTCGGTGTGTAACAGTAATCTCTCATACGTTGAACCCATCCTCATTGCAAAGTATTGAAAAGAGACGGCTGTTGTGGCTGTTGCATTTAATGTAGTTAATTGAACTAACAGCGTCTTGTAATATGTTGTGCAACTCTTCGTCCATTTCTTTTGCAACAAGAGCTTGCCGATGAATCATACAGTGATTAAATACAATATGAGGCGCCACCTTCTGAGTTAAGTCTCTGAGCCCTTTATTCGAACCTGTTAATGCTGCAGCACCATCAGTACAAACCGAAACACAGTTTGCCCAGGTAAGGGACTTTGTTTCAAAATATTCATTTATTACTTCGAATATTTTTTCTCCAGTTGTTTTTCCTTCCAAACTTTTGCAACATAAAAACGTTTCTGTTATATCTTCATTAAAAATAAACCTAACGTAAATAATTAGTTGTGACATTTTAGTAATATCGGTAGTCTCGTCCAGTTGTAAAGCAAATACAGATGAATTTTGTATGCGTTTTATGACTTCTGACTCGATATTTCGTGACGTTTCAGGAAACACTTTACAGTAAAACTGGCGAATTACCGCCAACAAGGCGCTATCTACGGAGTGAAAAACTTGCGTCTTCACACTTTACATACATTATGCATTACGGTCAAAGAAAGAGCGGACAGCATGAAATTGCAATTAAACAGTGAGTGACGGCACTTCACTCTTTATATGTACACTGTATGGTATGCAGCATGCAGGCAAAATGCATTTCATAAAAATTTGGCGACCCCAAAAAAACTTCTGGCGACCCCCACAGGGGTCGCGACCCCTAGTTTGTGCACCACTGCTCTAGAATATGAATGCTGTCACAAGTTTTCCAGAGGAGTGAAATGGATGGCAAGCGCTGCATTAGAGTAAACATTAACTTGTAATACTATAGACATGTTGCACACACAGCCATCAAAGATTCTCCACAGTTAAAAAGAAATGGTATCAAAGCAGCTTATCTGCAACTGTTTCCTGTATCACTTTAAGGTGGACATGTCAGCAGCTGCATGAAGTCGTTTTGATAATACATCGGGATTTGTAAAGGATGCCATGAATGAACCCATCACCAGACACTGATTCCAGAAATCAGGTGTTGCAAAATGCCTATAGAGGGTGTTCTGCCTTCCTTATTTCTTTGAGTTTGGATTATAATTTTGATTTGTAACTAAATGTATAGAATGTTCCGCAAGAGAGCCACCGGCCCTAATAATTACTGGCGAGAGACCATTTATGCTCTATTTCAGTAACTTGTTAACAAATTAATTTATTGTTGTGTTTTTAGATGACACTTTTATCGTCTACTTTTTAAAACCTAAAACAATAAAAGAACTTAATTGACTTTGATGAAAATGACCTCTATAGGATTTGTTAAGGTGCACTGGTAATGGAATAGCCAGGACTTTTGGATTACTGAATCATGCCCACAGGGAAATAAAAGGTAGATTCTCATTTTATATTCATTGTTGATCCTTGGGTGTATTTCTATTATATAGTATTGCAGAGGAGCTTGATGAGCAGGATTTAAGATGATTACGAGCTTTTAATAGAAAGAAATAACAAATTGAAAGCTCTCAGTGGTGAAATCAAAACTTCTATTGCAGGTGATCAAATGAAAAAAGAGGTTATGGCAAGTCAGGAATCTAAAGCAAAATGTTTGAAATACTCGAGTAGAATATTACATTACCTTGAAAGCAAAACTAAGGTTGAGACGCCTTCAAGTAATTCACATAATCAAAATATGAATGTATCTTTAAGAGAAAATTTAAGAAATCAATGTTCAGTTAAACTACCAAAGTTACTAACTGAGAAATTTTCTGGAGATCCAAAATATTGGTAAAATTTTTGAAATAGTTTCAAAAGTATGATAGATAAAAACAAAAGCATTTCGAAAGTTGAAAAAATCATGTATCTTAAAACCTTTTTAACTGGTCAAGCTGCCAATGTTGTTTCAAGATTTGAATTATGTAATGATAATTATGACAACTGTGTAAAGAACCAAAAGATAGGTTCCGGAAAAGAGATATAAATATAAATTCCTTTCTGAATAAAATACTAAATTTAGGAATAAAACAATCTTCTAACATTTCAGCGTGACACAGAATTTATGATGAGCCTGAGATCTCTATTCAAAATTTAAAGGCAATAAATGTTACATCAGGCTTTTCTGGACAATTGTTAATGCCTATTTTACAACAAATATTGCTTCACGATCTATTTTAGAATTTAATACGCAAAGAGATGAAGGGAAACTGACATTTCTAAATTCATTTTATTCTTAAAGAAGGAGATCAAATGTCACAAAAAGTACTTTATTGGCTTGTGGTGAAAATAAAATGTTTACTAATTTTTATAAAAAACTAAATAAAAGACACAAAAGAAATACTCCACAGCTAGTGTATTTAACATTACAGTACAGTGAGTACACATCTTCTGTGAGAAACACCACAAATCTTTTAAATGCTGTAAAGGGGTTACTGAGAAAATAAATATTCTCATAGCATATAATCAATGTTTTAAATGTTTTAAGAAATTTCATTTGAGTCAATTTCTCAGAGATAAAAATATACATAGTAAATTTAACGGCAAAATCCTCAATCTATCTTTTTGAAAAATAATGAGGGAAAAATCAAACTTATGTAATTTATCTGAAAATGAATCAATTGCCCAAACTTGCTACCTGCTATCTCGAGGGAAGGGAGCTGAGAGCATCATGTCAAGTCTGCTATGGCAAAATGGACCAAGTTGGCTTCTCGAGCTTGAAAATTTGTGGCCTAAGAAACCAAACATGGAGGTAAATGAGGAAGAGATATCCGTGGAAAGGAGAAGCACACTCAATGTCCCGTAAGCTGCCACCAACAACAAGAAAATCGTGCAAAATTCTAATTTATTGCTCGATTTTAAGTAAGGTATACCTTATAACAGTGTGGATATGTAGATTTATTAACAAATCTAGTCCTGGATATGAAAGACTTTGTGAATCATTAATCACTTCTGAAATAATGAATGCAAAACAATACTGGATCAAAAACATTCAATTTCAATATTTCAAAAAGGAAATCCTTGATTTATCTCAAGGAAAGTCAGTTGACAAAGCATGCAACATTTACTCGATGAATCCTGAGCTCAATGAATACGGGCTTCTACAGTTAAAAGGCAGAATACAATTTGAGGACTGTCTGGAATCTGCCAAGCATCCATGAATACTACCGTCAGTATCAATCTGTTAATTTTCAATGCACATGAAAGGGTATTTCATTCCAGAGTGGACTACACTTTGACACACCTGCATGAAAAATTTTGAGTTGTCAAAGGCAGACAACAAATTAAATCCTTGTTGAGTAGCTACATGATTTGCAAACGATATAGTGTTCACCCCAGAGTTCAAGACATAGCTCCACTTCCTTTGGATCGAATTCTTCAGTCACCACCATTCGCTGTAACTGGATTGGACTATACAGAACCATTTTTCTCTAAAGAGAACAACAATAAACATTACCTTCCATCAGCATCTAGCACCTTTCTTTCAAGAATATGCAGGAATTCAAGAATATGCAGGAATTTCTTTCAAGAATATTTATTTTGAAGGAATAAAACAAAGAAACAGCACAGGAATTTGAAGAAACATTTTAAAATTTTATTAATTCCGAGTCTAATTTTACACAATTTTCATTACCATTAAAAAAGAGTGTGGAAACTTCAGAAAATCAGAAAATTTAAAAGTAGAAGTAATTTGTAAGATTTTTCTCCCTCCTTAAATGTGCCTTAACTGGAAGGTACATCTCCAGAGTAAATAAATCAGAAGCTCTAAAAAATCCCCTGGAGGGAATTCCCCTAGCTTTCAACTAGGAGGGAATTTTATAGTTTCAAGGTGGAGGGTGGTCAGCCTTTCCTTTACCTGTTAAGTATTTAGTTTTAGTTTATGAATATAAAAAACACTTTTTATTCAAGTTTTGGTATTTATCAACACTTTTGATACTTTTTCTTCTTTAATTTATAAAACACATTTTTAAAAAAATCTAAATTTAAATAATGTATAAGTAATTTTTGGATTTTGAAAAGGGGGCATGGTCATCCAGCAGTCGTGAAAGGATCCATGGGGCAAAAAAGATTGAGAATCACTAGTCCAGCTTGAGTTCCAGTGAGGGCCCTGTACATTTTTCACATCTCCTGCTCCAAAATAAAATGCCTAACGATCTCTAGTGTGGAGACCAAACTAAAAGTTGGTGGACAATAAATCACCACCATCCTGATTTAGCAACTGGATCTCTCCTCCCAAGTCACCATTTAATTGGTACAGAATGCATGGTTAATTTCTCTCTTTCTGCATACTTTCACGGTGCAATTGGAAAGTACACACACTTAGCAAATTGGATGGTCTGAGGTTTGAATGCTGGCGAGGACACTGCACAGTTTTTCATGTCTTTTGCTCTGAAATAGCATGTCTAATGATCTCTACAAATTAATTTATACTGTGGTATAAATCCTATTGATTGACCCTGTGGTATAAATCTTATTGATTGGCTCCCATTCATATTTGTCAGATATATTTTTGCAACAAATAATCTTTGTTTGTTAATGCTTTTTATATGTAAATAGTTTTTTATGCAGTTGAAAATTAATGTCTATGAAAAGAATCTGATTCGATGAGCATGTGCAATAATTTTCCTAATAATTTTTCTTCAAAATTACACACTTTATTAGAATTGAAACACCATTATGTGTCCAACTGTAGTAAGAATATTTATGTACAAAGATACTTTTTTGCTGTATGTGTTGAGGAAAAATTGAACAAGTAGAAAGAGAATGGGTCATCATAATTTATTCTCAATTCTTGTTGCACTTGAAAAGTTTTTATTACTTGTTTATTTTTAATTTAAGTTAAAAGCAAGTTATTTAATGTTAATTAAACATATAAGAATTATTTGAAATACATGCCAGGCTGGAAATTCAGTATTTCGACATCAGTACATTTCAATTATAAACTGTAACCAAGAGGAATTTTTTGCAGCCATCAACATTTAAATTTCAGACAGAAAATAAGTATAACTTTGAATAGTTTTCCCTTGCATTATCATTATTATTGTTTATGTATGCCCTAATAAATATTTAGTATGTGAAATTTAAAATTCAGATAAAAAATTTTTCATTTTTGTAAAAAAAAAAAATTTAGTCCATTAGTTGTTTTCAGATCATGCATCCTGCATGTATGCAATCTGAGTTTCAGACTACTGCATTACACAGTATTCATTTAAAATCAAATGAAAAACAGTTGCTACCTTCTATATCAGGAGCACGATACTGTTCAGGATATCCAGGTGATACAACCCACTCATCAGTACTTCGTGGTGTAGTAATAGTAAAATACTCATAGGATGGGTATTCTACTCCATTGAAAGAAACCTCTTTAAGGCAACCAAACTCTGGTGGAACATTTTCCATATCTGGTTCCTTAAATGTAACTCGGAATTTGCTAAAAAGAGAGCGTTTTAATTTTAATTGTGAAGTCTATTTATTAAAAAAAATTCAGTTACAATCTGAACAATTCAAGTTATAGTTAACTAACTCAAATAATTTATCATTTATCCTTCAGTTGGAATAGTTACTGTACGCTTGAGTACATAAAATAAATCTCAAAGATAAACCATACTGATTGACAGATTAAAGTTTTAAAAAATTAGAGTATGCTACCTTTCAGTAAATGAAGCAGCAATCATAATTGTGGTAACCTATTTATTTAGCTTTATGAATGCCTATGTAATGCAAATAAATGGGTGCATGAATGGCTATGTAATGTAAATAAGACTGCGAATATGTGGAAGGAATACATATCAATCCAATAATCCTTTTCCTGAACTTTGTGACTTTTTAGGGGAGGAAGGGGAGTTACTGAAATACATTTCAATTTCTTTAACCCCTTCAAGCCGGATAGCGAAAATGCGCGCTTATAGCGGAGGCCGACAGTGTCTTCCGCGAGCGTCTCTCCAGGGCCGGGGGGTTTTTTGCTACTAAGCCTAAATCCATGAAATTTCCGAAGTATCAATGCATTGTTTAATAATGCTCTATAGAGTATTTAAATGGCTTATGCTTTATAGATAATTTTATATATATACTTTAATTACCTTATTTCTTGTTTAAATGCATATTTTACACATTTTATTTTAATTACTCACCATTTTATGACTTTTAACATTATACATCTGAAAACTAAATATATTACTTAAAATTCTCTTTTCGTATGAAAAATTTGAAAACAGGGATCTACACACAGTCCTACATTACATTCCTTGAACTCGTAATAACTCATTTGCCGTTTTGGAGGATTTTTCCGGGAATGTGAACAAACGAAGCATCCTTGTCTCATTTTCTTATCAGTCTCTTCTGAACAAAGTTTTGGAAAATGTCTTTCAGTTAATCTTTCAGAATCAATATCAGAATATCAGAATTTCAGAATCAATATCTGAAATATTTTGCATCATTTCTGCTATTTCATGCTCTGTTAAACATTTTCGACGCTTCGACATTGAAACGGTAAAAACAGAAAGTATTCACGTCTAACAAGATCTAATTATTTTTTAAAAACTGAACTGTAAACCGAAATACTCAACGCTTTAGCGAATATAAAACTTCTACTTACAATAAACAACTACCACGTGCGAATAAAGTGCGATTTAAAGATACGTCATAAATCATGCCATTCGGAAACATTTAGTTCCCCATTTGTTTATATAATCAAAAACACATGTATGTGAGTCATGCTTCTCTCATTTCGAGTAGAAGGTCTAATGTACATGTATCTGAAACCATATGGACATACAGTGCCATCTTGTGGCAGAAATTATAGTTTGAAAAACATTCCAAGGTACTGGCACAAATACGTGACAGTCGGTAGTAAACGCAACAATGCTCTGGTACGCCTGCGTGTCGGCCGGTAGATAAGTGTGTTCGTTGCTGGCACGTATACGTGACAGTCGGCGAGAAGGGGTTAACAACAGTAAATTTTAATAATTGATGGAAGATGCACATGGAAACGGAGTAAATGTGTCACTGCATATTTTACAGTAAAAAGCTTGATTACCTACTATTCAACTAATCAGAAAACTGAAGTAATCAGAATATTTTAGAAATTTTCGCCTTCTTCAAAAAACAAAATTGTGAAAATTATAAACGTAAAAGAACTATTAAGCGTATGTAGGACACTATCACCAACCATTATGATTTGGCAGCATAATGCATAAACATGTCACTACAATACAATTATAAGATTACAGCAATTACCTGTAGTCATGTGCATGCAGTAACATATTTGCAATGTTACACGATTTCAGCATAAAGAAAAGTGTGCATTAATGGAATTGACATACATGACTTCATTTGAAATTGGATAAACAATGACAATACAGTGTGAAAAACTATGATGAAAGACTTAATTTTTTATATACTATATTCATAACTCGATGGGTTGATTAGCTAAATACAAAATTTTCTGTTCATTAAACTTTTGCTGGGATGATTGGCACAAGTTTGGTGGCATTACTACCAGATTTCAGTGCCAATGGGATTCCAAAACCGGATAAGATGTTGTATTCTCAGATGTTAAAAGGCTACAAAATATGCCGATGTTTTTGTCTAAACGCTTTTGTCTAAAATGTGTCCCCCGAGAAAAGAAACTTACTTAATTTTAAATTTAGGCTTTTGGTATTTAAATTAATAACAAATAAGATGACTACTCTTATAATTTAAGATCAGAAATTTCTTATTCTATTTATTTGGCTCTTCTACTGTACTTTACATTATTTTTATATGTTCAACAATGCGTAATTTTCAATTATCTGCCACTTGACATTTCATGAGCATTCCACATTAAACAGCTTACACTAAACCTGAAGTTTTTTCAAAATAAAAAGTAATAGTAGGCTTTAAAAAAATCCCTTTCCCTTATTAATTATATCTTACACTTTATAAAACATCAATGATTTAAAGAAGTCATTCTTAAAATGTAAATTACAAAAAATTTGAAGACACAGTTGACCCTTTACTACTGTTGAGACTAGAGTTACAAATCTCTTGTACGGACAGAAAACAGGACATAACTTTCAATTCCTCCAAAAACATGATCATTGTTAGCTTTACAGTTTATAAGAAGCTTTATTAAAAATATATAAATAGCAAATGGATATATATGCAGTATTTTATGCATATTATGTGCTGCATTTTTAGAATAAAATGCATTTTCAATATATGGCTAAGCTATATTTATTTATACAAAGGGTGTTTGCAAATTTTTAAAATGTTTTTGGTAATTTTTTTTTAATGTTTTGCAATACATTTTCCAGCAGCAGTTTATTACTTGAAATGAGAAATATCGAGCTATTTTTAAACTTATTCTTTATTCAAAATATGGCATGTAAATAAGCTGCAGGCTGATGGATATTTTTTGCACTTTCTGAGGAGAAATAGTATTCCATTTGCATAATTAAAAAATGTTGTGAAATGCATGGTATTGAAATCTGAAGTACAAAATAAACAACATTATTAATTAGAAAGTGGAAAACCATAAATCATTACTTCTACATAAAATGAAGACTCCAAATGAATACAAAAAAAAGGTACCAACTGTCTGTAATGTTTCTAAAGTTAAATCACTGATAACAAAAGAAAAAATCCACCAATGCAGAAATCACTTGCAAAGTATTTAAATACATCTGTAGTGACAATAAATAAAATAATAAACCAAGATTTACAAGTTAGAAAGCTAATATGCATAATGTTCACCAGCTTTTGCCAAGGTATGTGGCTCATTGCAGAACAATTTGTAGAATCCTGTATGAAAACTATTCAGCAGGAGATAAATGGAAATACATCGTGACTCTTGATGAAACATAGGTTTACCTAAATTACTGAACAAAAAAGGGCCTATTTATTATTCAAAAAATGCTTTATTCCATTGCTGCAAAAAAAGCTTCAATAGCAGGTTTGTGATGCAGGATTTCCTTGCAGTGGAAAATTAAAACAAGAAAAGTGTGGGAGGGGATGTTAATATCAACTCAACATGCTATTAAGAGAAAGTTTTATATCTGATAATTATAGAAGTTCCATTTCTTTATCCCAATAACTTTCAAAGAGTAAAACTTAATGAAGGCAAAGCAACAAGTCATACTTCGTAAAGTACCACTGCATTTCTAAAAAAAATGAAGAATGATACAGGTACCGCACATATACCTTTTCAACCAGTGGCGTAGCTAGGGTGGGGCAAGGGAGGACATCTGTTCCTGGGCGAAGCATCCAAGGGGGCTAAATTGATGCTACTAAATTTTTTAATGAAATGTTTTCCATTCTTGGCCCACAGAAAGAGGTGCAAATTCTTTAGTTGTCCCCTGGCACTGGAAATTATAGCTACGATCCTGTTTTCAACATGTTCCTGCAAAGTCCCCTGGCATTACACTACAGTGCTTTGATCTTTTAAAAAGAGTTTTTTTTAAGAACAAACCTACCACATTTGTTGGACTCCGGAAAATAGTGGAAGAGGAATGGAAATCTATATCACTGGACATTTTATGAAAAGCCCTACTATCATGGTATTTGCAAAATACACTTACAGTCCAGAAAAAGAATATCAGATTGAATATTAAAGAATAATAATCTCTACATTTTCAACATTAATTAAATCATCCAGAAATATTCTT
Organism: Stegodyphus dumicola; assembly: GCF_044657685.1. Classification (NCBI taxonomy): domain Eukaryota; kingdom Metazoa; phylum Arthropoda; class Arachnida; order Araneae; family Eresidae; genus Stegodyphus; species Stegodyphus dumicola. Next base: position 185,252,597 of record NC_140768.1, read on the forward strand.
AAGCCGCTCAACCGGTATAGTGGTTAGTGTTGCTGACTGCCGTGTCGAAGAGCCCGAGTTCGAATGCCGGAGAAGGCATGAATGTTTGTAAATGTATAGTGTCAGTGCAGCACTCTAAATATGTGGCGAGCCAAAAGTCCTCTTGTATGGTTTTGTGGAAGGGAAAAGGGGTGAGAGACCCTGGGACCTTCACCCCCCCCTGGTGCTTTCCATCAAAATTGTGGTTGGAACTGAGCCAAATTGCAATGTCACCTGTTAGGTGCTCAAGGCTGTTGCCAACGGCAGACATGATCTTGCCTGCCTTATCAGGAATTTCATGGGCTTGGGCTGACTGTGTCAAACAAGTGAGCATAAGCAACAACAAAAGAATTATTCTTATAACATGTAAACATCCTCTGTTAAATGATATGGCAAATTTAAACTGTTTTTATTATTCAAAACACAGTAGATACTATGCACATGACTAACAGTAAGCACTTAAAATTAATAGAAATTATTTACAGTGCATGAAACATTCTTGACAAAAACGAATTCATTCCTAAATCCTTGCCTTGGTCTATGGAGGTTTCTAGCTTTAAATCAATTACTGGGTATGTTACAAAAACATTTAAATCGCACAAAAGTGAAATAAGCTGCTATTTGTTTCTTATGTTAACAGGTTGTATGGATTAAGATTATAGAAAAGATTGCCTTAAAATTATTAGCCCAACAGAGCTATTAATCTCGAAATGTCATTTTGTGTTGCTTTACTTTTCATTCGAGACTTATGCCATTTGGCAAAATGTAAGATATTTATCTTTCAAATTTGATATACCTGCTAATGCTGAAAAAAACTAATCTATTTAAAAGCAATAATAAATAGATGTTGTTCTTAAGAAATTATTTGTTTATTTTTTAAACTGATTCATTTAAATAATAATGCATTTAATTCACAAGCTACCTAATTTTTTTTTTTCAGTTTTAAGATATACAGAAGATATATAATGTTCTCCTGATAGTTGAAATGTATATTCATCTAGGTGTTGAGCTTGTCAAGTTGACAATGATTTATATTTAACATAAATCTGATTTTAACTTTTTTTTTATTTTTCATAAGCATTACTTGATATTCAAAAATATGTATAACTCAATTTACAACAATTTTAATGGTGGCTTAGAAGAGGCCTTCTAAGCCACCATTAAAATCTGAAAAACAAACCCTTTTTTTTTAATTATTATTACTACTTTTCTGCTTTATTTTTATTTACCATTTATTTATTTTATTTACATATTTACTTTGCATTTATTTATTTACTGTTGTTATCCTTATTAAAGATTAAATTTTTGACAATTTCTTGCAGGCTAATTCTGAATTTAATGACTTTTTTTCTGTTGAGCTACTTATCAACTAATTGCAGAGATGTTGGTGATGGGCATAAGATTAAAAAGAGGATTATAAAGAGTTTTTAGTTTTTCTTGATATAAAAGTACCCATCGAGGAAATTTATCTTGAGGCAGATTACATATAAGTTCCAAAGGGTTAATATTAAGATTAAAAATTTAAAAAAAAACATTAAAACATTTTAAAATTAAAAATATAACATTTCATAACAAAAAAAAAAAAGGACTTATAGAATGTGTCCTATAAAGTGTAAACTTATGCTCAGTTTGAGAGTTGGTGGATATTTGAACAAATTTTAAAGCAGGTTCAACACAGAAATTTCAAAGAGCTGAAAAATTCACATAAATTTATCATCAAAATAGATTTTTAAATAGCAAAGACTTAAAATACAATAGGAATTTTTTTTATTAAATTTTACCTTAAACATTTGTCAGGTAGGTCAATGTCCAACACTTTCTTTTTCCCGAACTCTGCCATCATACTAACAAGAGCTTTAATTTCTTCTGCAATGATTAAAAATATTTTTAAAAAATGCATTAATTTCAGAGAAAACTTTAGCTAATTCTTTTGGTAGCAAAAAATAAACTTTACACATTCCATATATATTTTTATAAATTCTTTTAAACTTAATAACTTTATAAGAAGTGTACAATGTTTATGACTGTTATTTAGATCAATGAAAAACTAAGAACATGTGAAGAAATTAACAATAACCTTAATTTTGCTTGGGCCAGAAGGAGCAAGAAATTTATGTTGTAAATTTCCTCTTGTTTGCCTTGTATAGTGAAATAGTGAAATAACCTATCCTAGCCAAAGATAATATGATGAGCTTTGAAGAAGAATAATCATAGTCTATGAATAATCCCCTAGCTGGATTCTTTTTAGGGGGTATCCAGTCATGAAAAGATATTTCAGTTCTTGACTTTTACTTGCACCTGCATGTAGTGCTTCAATCTATATTCATATTTTGACATGTATTCTAGAGTATTAAATCAGAAAAGAACACCAATATTAAAAAAAATTACATATTCCAGAATATCTATTGCTACAAATTTTGCATGTGATGCAGAACTTGTACTTCAAGACAGGAGTAGTAATTTACTACAGTCAAAAGTCTTTAATCCAGACGTCCATAATCCGGAATGATCTATAATCCAGACCTCAAAGCTACAAACTTTCTGTGCACACGTAATACCTTTACGCATGTGGGTTTAATGCATAACAGACGGTATAAGCTAAGCTAAAATTATCTAATTATCTAAGCTAAAATTATCTAATTATCTATTTCAGTTAAGGTTGCAGAATGCGTTGTTCCTTAATCTTCTAATTGGATCTGGCTTATTATTTCTTGCAGACTGTTAGAGCAATTTTATAAAAGTAAGCTTGAACTTTCGATTATGTCAAAAAGAATTTCCGATTCTGGAGCTGCCAAAGGATCTACAAAGGGAAAGCATGTTTTGATGTCCATCAAACAAAAAGTGGAATAGCTGCAAAAAATAGATAAAGGCATATCCATTGTTTCTCTAGCCATTCTGAAATCTGTTTATCAATTTCACGCTGCTCTGCGGGGGGAGGGGAGGCGTTGCGGAATGCGATGAACTGGAAGTTGATATGTCAGCACAATCCTTATCTTCAGAGCAGATGTTTTTATTTTATTCGGCTTATAATTCCTTACTAAATGTAGTATTTCATCTCGAAGCACTCCGTCTTTGATGCGATTTAAATAAATTCGAATACACATCAAATAGTTTTCTGGTAGCAATTTTCTAATTTCGACTATACGTAATGTATGCTTTGCGCACGCGCGCGTTGAAAGAAATGTTTAATAAAGTAAACAAATAAATATTAAGCTTTTTTTTTTTGTTTTGTTTTTTGTAAATTTTGATACCTTTTAGATCATAATTGCCCTTTATTTCATCAATTACGTTTTCATATTTTTAATTTTATAATTTCTGCATGCCATTTTACCAGATTTAAATTGATGATCTATAATCCGGAAAAACTGATAATCCGGAATCGCCGAAGTCCCGACGAGTTCGGATTAAAGACTTTTGACTGTATTTAAATTTTACAATACAGTTCTTAAATTAATTATCAAATTAAACGAGTTTGTTTCATTTATTATTAATCAATATAATTTCAGTTCATAAATTACTAAAATTTTATTGAGTTATTACTTTTGGTACAGCAAGTTTTGTATTTTAAAAAACTACATAATTTTAACTAATCAGTTATTTTTTTAAATTTTGCTGTCAAACCAACTTACTCAGTTTTGGAAAATTCAATTTAAACAGGCCTAAAGTAAAAATAGAAGATATTGCAATGTTAAAAATTTAGTTTTACATATAATAATAAAATAATTTAAAAAAATTATTAATATTCCTTATAATTTAAAAAATTGTTTTCTGTATATTTTTATTAAATATTTTTATGTGTCATTAGTACAAATAGGAATAAACCTCATTTGAATAATTCTCAGTAAATATTTATTTAGAAATTTAAGGTTAAAAACATTCAATTTGGCATTTCAATGAAGATTTTTAAAAAGTGCATAAAACACATTTGGTGTTGTTACAATTTAGAACAAAAATGCCAAATTATAAATTCACTTATATCTTTGGATTTTTTTAATAAAAATATCTACTTCTCGCCCAGATATGTCTTGAAATATATCTACTTTAAAATGACGTAACAAGTTTTATAAAAACTTTGGATTTTTACAAAGCTTTGCACTTTGGCATAATTTGAGCCATAGAATTGAAATATGGAAAAAATCAGCATGTAATTGGTAGGTCTGATTTGGTGTCAAAAGAGGTATGTTAGAATAATGCTATATATAAATCTAGATATATATCCTAAGTTGCACTTTCGAGACAGAGAAAATGCAAACTGAAATTTGTTGATTGGTCAACTAGAACAGAAACTATATATAAAAAAGGAGGGACAGTTATATACTATCCCCCTTTTTTTGGCATCTAGTGCAAATGGAATCTTGAATGCTATGAATATAGTACATACATTCATATCTTAAAGGCTTTTTAAAAATTTTCTTTGTGCTTTTTTTTTGGGGGGGGGGATACTCATTAACCATCAATTCTAGAAAAGTCGTTCTGTCTAAAACACAAAAATATACTAGTAAAAATATTAAGATTAGTCATGAAGCAGAAAATGATAAATTAATCAATAATTATTATATATAACTCATATGCATTTTAAATAAAATAGGTATAAATTTTATCAATGTCACAGCAATAAAAATATTAAAAGTTAATTTAATACAAAATAATGTATGGGTGAAGAAAATACTTACCCAGCAGAAAGTTAAATTGTCTGTTGTTAATAAAAACTAGGCCATACATAAGCTGTGAAGATACTAATAAAGATAAATAAGCTCTTCTTTGTCCTTCAAAATAAATCCTTCCATGTATGATATTAAGTATGTCTTCACTGAAGGATATAATATTTATAATAAATCATAAAAAATGCTGCATATGCAAACAAAAATTAGAAAAACATAATTATAAATTTTTAAATTACAGCACTTTTCCAAACAGCAAATCTTTTTAGATACTTACCATGACTTAGCAACATTTACACCACAAACTTCCTTTTTTTTCAATCTTTTTACAGCTGTCGCTGCTAGCCTATAAGAGCAAGTTTTAAAATTCTAAAGTGTTGTATATATTACATAAAACAAATTCTGCTAACTGCAAAATGGAATAAAGTATCTTTAAGAATAACTAATGCTGGCATTTAAAATTATAGAATAACATTTCTTTGTATTATAATAAACTATAATAAAGCAGTATAATTCAATACATTTTTATAGTGTCAATTCAAATACACGATGAAATTTGGAGGGGGGAAAAAACTGGGGTACTTTTTGGTGGGCCAAAATGTGGTCAAACTGTATTGTTTTTGGCATATTTTGAAGCAGAGCCAAATTAACATTTTTAAAGTCCCTAAGCACTTAAAAAGATTTTGGTGTCCCCCCCACACACATATATTAGTGCTTATTCTCCCCCGCCTTTCACAATGTTGGTTTAGTTGCACCATATTTTTAGGTACTTTTCTTTTATCGGAATATCTGAGAATGCAGATAATCAGAAATTACCAAAACTGATTAAGATGAACCTATGCAGAATGCATTATGAAACTTAAGGCACATCAGAGTTGTATCTACTAGTAAGTATACAAAAAGATATACATCTGTGTAAAGCTTCTAGATGTTTGAGAATGGCAAGTTTTTATAATTAGAAAAAAAGTTTTATTGCAGTCTGATGGTTCAAGTTTGTAAAATGAGCTATAGCATTTTAAAAGTAAAGGCAAAGTTTAGAATTTCATATATGATTACTTCAAAAGTATACCCTGATTATAAGAATTCCTGCAAAACTTTGAAAATATTTTGGAAATCAAATATAACATAACAAATACAGATAATTTTCATGGAATTTTTTCTGATCCTTGTTATGGGGCACATAATGATAAAAATATTAAAAACTAGACTGCTTAACTGTGACTCATGACATACATTTCGGCACTCATTTTTGCTCATGACATACATTTTGGCGAAAACTACCTAAGCTATATAAAAAAATTTCCATTATGATTCCAACTTTGGATGAACTTTCTTTAATAATTAAATTATAAAGTGAAATTGATTTAATACAACAAAATAATTCAATTTTAAAATGAAATTTAGTTGATTATATGAAACTGTGGTCTAATATCTAGCGAACAGTAACAATTCTACATAATTTTTCCAATATTTACAACAGTTGCATTGTCCATTTCTTAATGGTTTCCTGGTGTATTTTTCATTTGGGGAGGGGGTTGCTTTTTAATCATGAAGGTTCCCACCTTCAATTTTCTTACTCTTACATATGTATATATATATATATATATATATATATATGTTATAAAGTCTTGATTTTGTAAATACATAGCTGATTTTCCTTTTTTTTCACATTGTTTCTTCCTTTATTTTTTGAAATAATGGAAATTTTTGAATTTTTGGTTTATTGCCATGTCGTGCTAAGCTATTTAGATGTGCTAAATATAGGAAAAAATTGGTATATCATATAAGAATGAACTGATTTTTTGGGTCAGTGTATTATATCTATGTTAGAACAATGCTATATATAAATCTAATGTACGTTCTTAAGATGCACTTTTGAGCTATGAAAAACGCAAGTTGAATTTTGTCAATCAGCTAACTAGAATGGGAGATACAAATCTTTTTTTTTTCTTTTTTGACTTGGAGTATTTGTGTTATTACTCCCTTTTTAATTTTATACTACTTAAAATGAGAGCAGATGTGATATATACAGTTTAAGAGCGTGGGAGTTAAAAAAAGAACCTAATAGATTAACGATATTAGTGTTAGTGTGCTGTAGGGTACATTTCTGTTTAATGGGGTAACACTTAAAGCTATATTGTGGCAATCTTTATGGCCAACACACATAAACAAGGAATGCATGTTAGCAGCAGCAAGACAAAGCAGAAACGTAAGTATGCATTCAGCAGAAGTGAGCGGGTTCTTTTCTGTTTTGCTGGCGCAGGTGATAAAGTTGCTAATAATGGTACAACTCATGCCAAACGGAATAGCCTCGCTGGTAACCTTTTATGCCTCATTTACAAACCAAGTAGCAGCCATTTCTTATTAGATTGATTGTTTCTTTCTATACTGGCATACAATTACATAGAATTTTTACAAGATAGTTCAATTTTATGCCCTAAGGATATTCGCGGTAATTAAGATAATTAGGATGCAATCACACCACTCACCTGAAGGCAAAGTCAAGGGTTAAACTCATCAATTCTAATGAGAATGCACTAGCGAAGTAAAGCACTGCAGTTTTACATAATTTCTGAGTAAGCTATTCTTACGAACTGAAATGATTCTTGCACTTAAACATGTATTCCAAATTAAGATTTAACTTGAAATTAATGTAGATAATTACGGCGAGAATTGATTTTTGTAGCGTAGTTTATGTGAGAGAAGATCACTTGGAGTAAAGTGATATGAAATGGCGAATCAGAATGTTGAACCATGAAAGCATAACAAATTCTTAAATTAATGTCTTTTTACAAATTTATTGTCTTTATTTATTGGCTTTTTACAAAATTTTAAACGATATTAAAATGTTTAAAATTTCGTAAAAAGAAAAAATTCTTAGAACTAACATTTGTTAACATTTTTTATGTGGATACTGTATGTTGTCGCCAATAAAGTCTGCTTGGCGAGATTTGCGCTGGCAAAACGGAAAAGTACCAGTGAGAGTTATAGAGTCAGTTTTTTGTTGAAATTTTAATCTGTTTTAATTAAGATATCCGTAATGCTATACATTAAGTATGATGGCATGATGTGGATTAATTTTGAAATGATACACTTTAGAATCATGTACTGTGAACCGTTAGCAGTTTTTAGGACAAAAAGGGAAAGTAGCCAAATTAAAATAAGGAATAAAAGGGACTACTACAAATTAAAATTTTTCATATTTTATATCTTAGGCACATATATACAAAAGTCTGCAATCATGCAACCCCTATTTGGCTTCAGAAGAATATTTTTTTATGGTCAGATGAAAAAAGCTGTTGTTATTTTTCTCCTAAATATAAGATTAAGCCTAGGATTAGACTGTATAATTCTGAAGAGTCCCAATTATTTCAGGGAATGTATCTGGTGCAGGAAAAAAATCCAGTATTTTTAAAAGAGTGGCTGTCAGATATGAAAGATAAATTATTAATTTAAAGAAAGTACAAAATCTTAATAAAACTTTTATTTGGATGCTAGTATTTTAGGATAAAGTTCAGGCAATTTTTGAGATCTTAAAGAGAAATTCTATTAATACACCTTTGCATCAATGAACCTTCACATTAATACTGAAGAACATAATTTACTTTTCAGTATTTTGGGCATTTCTGTTGATTAGGTTCTTTGTTTTCCATTTCTTCACATCAAATCTTTATCTGTAGCACTAAATTAAAAATCTTTTTTAGTATTCTTAACACCAGGGCTTAATTTCTAAAATTAGATGTGCCGGAGCCCTATGGAAGACCGTCAGCAAAGAGGAACTAGAGTAAATAAATAAATAAAATGACTATTAAACTCATTTATAATTTTAAAATTAAATAGGTAATTATTATCAAATTTATTAATAGCTATTTAATTAATGTTTAGTAATTGTTGTAATTATTAATTATTATTTAATCAATAATTATTTAACTGTAATTTAATTGATAATTATTAGATAATTAATTTATTATTATTTATTGAAACAATTAAATAATTAAAGATTACAATAATTAAAAGTAAAGAGATAAATTAAAATTTAATAAATGATTTTTAATATCATTTAATTGCTAAAAATAAAATTTATATTGAAATTGTTATTCAATTACATAAAAGAAGTGCCACAGCTTTCTTATTTAGGGCTCTGATGCGCTCCGGCTAGAATTACAAAAACTAAGAAGCACCGAAGCCGGAATCCAATGGGCTCCAGCCCAATTTAAGCTCTGATCGTAGGGGGAAAAAAATTTCTTTTATCATCACAAAAATTAAATATACTTAAAGTATAGCTGATGAAAATTAAGATAATGCTAAAAACAGGGCGAAACAGAATGAGGGCGTGAGGGTATGAGTGGGTGGAAATAAAAATGAGGGGAATCTTGGTGACAAAGAACATTCTTTTTGACCACGGCTCTCTGCTGGTGCCGGGAAAAATGAATTCTGAATCTGACTCCTAAGGATGAATGTAAAGTTGCTGGTCATACTTTTCTCCCCCCTGATTTGGTTACATTAGTGGATACTGTGGTAAGACGATGTATAGGACGTGCTTGAGCAATTTATCTCAGTATTTCACTCTTATTGTACTCGCTGTCATTTAATGCACATTTAAGAACACAAATTTTCTTTTCTGCGAGGATAACTGTAACCATCGATAACAATACATTAGATACAATGGCATAGCGAGAAATTTACGCATTCCTAAACAAACTCCACAAATTTATTGCCCTTCTTAAAGGGAAAGGTTTCTGCATGTGAGTAACGGAGCTTTACTTAAATGTTTCATGTTCTCATAAGTTCGTATTTCTAGGGAAATAGAGTATTCCAACGTTTGCTTATTGTTGAAGTAAAACATTAGGAATTCTAATTCTTTTTTTCTTGAAATTTTGGCTCAGTTTTATACCGGAGCTCATCTTATTTAGCGCTCTGATGTGCTCCGGCTAGTATTGTAATTTATCTTAAAAATTGAGACATACCAGAGCCAGGTTTGTTCGGCTAGTATTCGGCTAGTATTGTAATTTATCTTTAGATGTACTGGAGCAAGGCTCCACTGGGCTCCGGCACAATTTAAGCACTGATTAACACCTAAATTAATTTTCCATGATGTTCTGGATTAGCTTTCCTAAAATGTGGGTAACTGTACCTGATAAGTACTATAGCACAGTAATTGGCTACAGAATTTATGTTCTCTAGACATATACAGTCAAAAGTCTTTAATCTGGACTCGTCGGGACTTCGACGATTTCGGATTATAGATGATCAATTTAAATCTGGTGAGATGGCATGCAGAAATTACAAAATTAAAAAGATGAAACCGCAATTTATGAAATAAAGAGCAATTATAATCTAAACAGTATCAAAATTTACAAAAAAAAAGCTTAATATTTATTTGTTTACTTTATTAAACATTTCTTTCAATGCGCGTATGCGTAAAGCATACATTATGCATAGTCAAAATTAGAAAATTGCAACCAGAAAACTATTTGATGTGTATTCGTGATAATTATAATGACGAGGAATTTGATTTAAATCATATCAAAGATGGAGTACTTCGAGATGAAATACTACACTTAGTAAGGAATTATAATTCAGAAGTCAAACAACAAAAATCAGCGTTAATTTACAAAATTTTCACAGGACTAGTTTCGATGGTTTTACCGAACCATCATCTTCAGCTTCAAAACCGCAAAATGCGCATTTTGCGGTTTTGAAGCTGAAGATGATGGTTCGGTAAAACCATCGAAACTAGACCTGTGAAAATTTTGTAAATTAACGCTGATTTTTGTTGTTTGTTTTCTGAATTAGTATTTATTCGGCGTGTTATTGTGTCTTAATTAAGGAATTATAAGCTGAATAAACTAAAAAACATCTGCCCTAAAGATAAGGATAATGCTGACAGATCAGTTTCCAGTTCATTGCGTGCCGCAATGCCTCCCCCCCCCACACACACAGAACAGCGTGAACTTGATAAACAGATTTCGGAATGGTTAGAGAACAAAAGATATGCCTTTATCCATTTTTCGCAGCAACTCCACTTTTTGTTTGATGGACATCGAAACATGCTTTCGCTTTGTAGAAGCTCCAGAGTTGGAAATTCTTTTTCATATAATCGAAGTTCAAGCTTACTTTTATAAAATTGCTCTAGCAGTCTGCAAAAAATAATAAGCCTGATCCAGTTAGAAGATTAAGGATCTGCAACATTAACTGAAATGGATAATTAGATCATTTTAGCTTAGCTTATAGTGTCCGTTATACATTAAATGCGGATGCGTAAATGCAATATGCATTTTCACATGCGCAGAAAGTTTGTAGCTTTCAGGTCCGGACTATAGATCATTCCTGATTATGGACGTCCAGATTAAAGACTTTTGACTGTATAACTGTTCATTTACTAAAAAATTGTTACTAATTCAGAAGTCAAACAACAAAAATCAGCGTTATATTTTGAAAATTTTCACAGGACTAGCTTCGATGGTTTTACCGAACCACCATCCTCAGCTGCAAAACTCCAAATGAACAATATAGGAAATAGTGATTAGATAAGATAAGAAAGCCTGGGCAAGAATAAGCAAGTGGCACCATCTGTTGGTGAAACCAGAACTAAAACATAATTTCTTTAAAGGCCAAAGGCAAAGATGGATTGGAATTAGGATCGTTTACTAGAACAGAAAGATTTTTTTGAATGTGAAACGCCTCTAGAAAATCCGGTTCCCCAATGGATGATGTTTTTTGAATAATTTTGGCAACAGAAAAATTGAAAGTGTGATTTTCGGACCAACAATGTTGAGCAACAGAAGACTTCTGTGTTTCCTTTTTTTCTAACATATGCCTCATGTTCCTTGATGCGAAATTTTAAGGCTCTCTTAGTTTGGCCAATGTAAATTAAACAACACTGGCAAGGAATCCTATAAATACCCGCAAGAATTCATATCCGGAATGGGGTCCTTGAGTATGGAACTCGGAATTTTTTTGATGGGAGAATAAACAACCCGAAAGTTAAATTTCTGCAAAATATGTGCAACTTTAGGTTTACGGTAAACCGTAGTACTGAAGTTGGATGTGTTACGTGTGACCAGAATGTCGAGAAACGGAAGAGAACTGCAAGTCTCAAGTTCAAAAGTAAACTGAACAGCAGGATCAATAGAATTCATTGTTGAAATAACTTTATTTAAATCATCTTTATTACCTTCAAACAGGTAAAAGTATTGCCTACGGAGCGGAACCATGCCGGGAAGTTTAAAGTTTCAAGCAATTTTATTCATAATAATGCATGTAGATATCAGCCAGGATGGGACTGAGGGGGCTTCACATGGCTAATCCCTCAGTTTGCTTGTAATATTTATTTTGGAAAACAAAATGTGTTTGTTTCAAACAGAGTTGAGTGAGAGAAATTAGCTCATCAATTTCGATGCAAGAGAAATGAAATTCGCGAAGTCTGGTTTCCAAATATGTTAATGCACCCTCCACTCGAACATTGGGGAATAATGATTTTACATCAAAAGAAACCATGAGTAAATTGCTAGGAGAAATGTTTTTAAACTTTTTTTACAAAGCCTTCTAAAACAAGGCACACTATTGTTTTAGAAGATTATAAAACTTCTGTTGTCATTCCCTTCTTTCTATCAATTAGCTACAAAGTTGCACATATTTTGCAGAAATTTAACTTTCGGGTTGTTTATTCTCCTATCAATAAAATTCCCAGTTTGCATACTCAAGGACCCTATTCCGGATATGAATTCTTGGGGTATTTATAGGATTTCTTGCCAGTGTGGTTTAATTTACATTGGCCAAACTAAGAGAGCCTTAAAATTTGGCGTCAAGGAACATGAGTCATATGTTAGAAAAAAGGAAACACTGAAGTCTGTTGTCACATTGTTGGTCCGAAAATCACACTTTCAATTTTTCTGCTGCCAAAATTATTCAAAAAACATCTTCCATTGGAGAACTGGATTTTCTAGAGGCATTTCACATTCAAAAAAATCTTTCTGTTCTTGTTAACGATCCTAATTCCAATCCATCTTTGCCTTTGGCCTTTAAAGAAATTATGTTTTAGTTCTGGTTTCACCAACAGTCACACGTAACACATCCAACTTCAGTATTACGGTTTACCGTAAACCTTCGTCGGTTTGCCTTCCACGACTCTTTAAATCATGTCATCCGACTAAACAAAAGTTAGCTTCATTTTATTCCTATGTTTTGCGTGCTCTTCAAGTTTGCTTCTCCAAACTAGCCCTTGATGAAGAACTAAATTATTTTAAAGCAATAGCTATTGACAGGGGCTTTTCACCCAACATTATTAATCAAGCAGTTAAAAAATTCTCATCTCAACACACTAAAAGGCACACATTGGGGAATAATGATTTTACATCAAAAGAAACCATGAGTAAATTTCTAGGAGAAATGATTTTAACCTTTTTTATAAAACCTTTTTAAAACAAGGCACACTCTTGTTTTAGGAGATTATAAAAATTCTGTTGTCATTCCCTTCTTTCCATTAATTAGCTATAAAGTTGCACATATTTTGCAGAAATTTAACTTTCGGGTTGTTTATTCTCCTATCAATAAAATTCCCAGTTTGCATACTCAAGGACCCTATTCCGGATATGAATTCTTGGGGTATTTATAGGATTTCTTGCCAGTGTGGTTTAATTTACATTGGCCAAACTAAGAGAGCCTTAAAATTTCGCGTCAAGGAACAAGAGGCATATGTTAGAAAAAAGGAAACGCAGAAGTCTTCTGTTGCTCAACATTGTTGGTCCGAAAATCACATTTTCAATTTTTCTGCTGTCAAAATTATTTAAAAAACATCTTCATTGGAGAACTGGATTTTCTTTTTCACATTCAAAGGCATTTCACATTCAAAAAAATCTTTCTCTTCTTGTTAACGATCCTAATTCCAATCCATCTTTGCCCTTTTCCTTTAAAGAAATTGCGTTTTAGTTCTGGTTTCACCAACAGATGGCGCCACTTGCTTATTCTTGTCCAGGCTTTCTTATCTTATCTAATCACTATTTCCTATCTTGTTCATTTGCGGTTTTGCAGCTGAGGATGGTGGTTCGGTAAAACCATCGAAAAAAGTCCTGTGAAAATTTTGAAAATATAAAGCTGATTTTTGTTGTTTGACTTCTGAATTAGTATTTATTCATCATGTTATTGTGTCTTAAACATTGTTATTAAAGCACAGCAATAACAGATTATTTTAAAAAACAGTTGCAATCTGGCCCTGCGAATGCTTTCAATAGATGCACATCATAAATTCATGATATATAATGATAACCCTAATTAAATCACCATCAACTTCAACATGGAATATCACACATGAATTATTTTCTGCTACCAAAAAGACTTTTCTTCAAACCACACAAGACTCTAACTGATTTGCATTTAATTCATAAATTTTTTAAATCTTTCTTAATAAAAACTACAAACAATAGTTTAATGATATTTCCAAAATAATATCACGAATAAAATATGCAGAATTAATTGCACTATATCAACTATCTTTTTCTACACATATTCTCAGAAGCACGATGAAAGTTAGTAACATATTTAACCCAGCAGAAGTCGCGCGGGACACAGAGTCACCTCACGCGTCAAAAATCAACAATCTTAACCAGAAATATTTCATTTTAATGAATCATCCTTCGGCTAATCTTCGGATTATGGTAACTTGGCGATTTTTTGGCGAAAATTTGCCGACCAACCTTGCTACAGCAACCTGCTAGTTTTTTTTTTTTTTTTTTATTCAACATTTTTTTCCCAACAATCTGCTAACGGAATTACACTAATGCTAGAACTTTTATGGAACAAAAGTGCTTAATCATGACGAAGATTAGGTGCGAAATTGGGAGAAAGTGCAAAAGCGCCAACTTCTTGCCGCGTTTTTAAGAATTGCACATACACGGTGTAATATCTTGTTATTTAATAAATAAATATAATTATTGTTGAAGTGGCAACGCCATATTTGTATTAAACCATTACTCAGCAGCATGAGATATTGTTTTAAAAGATTAGAATTCTGAAGATTTTACCAGCTAGGAGTAGTATTAAAATTTTGCCACTTAAGAATTGTATAAAATTTGTCTATCACCGTGAACTAGAAATAAAATTTATGTTCTAATAAGAAGATTGCCTTTGTCAATTACTGCAAAATACATTACAGTCTTAATTAATTGGAGGTTCCACCAAGATCCTGGAAATTAGGAGTGCAATTATCAATTTCGATGGTGCTGGTCTCCTAATCCCAGAAATTTACTGAATTTTTTAGAACAAGTTTGCTAATACCAATTGCCAAGTTTTTTTATTTCAAGGGGAAATGGATGTAAGAAGTCTGCCGTTTTAAAGCCAGATTTGAAGCGGGTCATTCAAAGGTTATCTTCCATGCTTCTGTAACTTACGTCCGAGCAAAAACTGTCAAAAATAGGATATTGCTGATCTCTGAAGATAAGATTAACTTTTTGTTTTTTTAAAAAAGATTTTATTGAATTTTAATACTTTGTTTCAGAATTATAGTTTATCGTGTAAGATTTTGTTTAAAATAACTGACACTAAAAATATTCAGCTTAAATTTATAATTGATATTTGTGGTAAAGAAGTATTTTAAAATTATTATTTATGCTTTACTTTTATTTATATTGAAATTTTATGTTGATAATTGATATGTGTAAGCCATCCCGGCGTTTATAAAAAAAAAAGAACTGCTAGCTGAGTTTTGAATTTGTTGCCAAGCACGCGCGTGAAAAATAAGTAATAACGTCAAACTGACATAGTGTGATTTGATTATACTGCTGAATTGGCAAAGATTTTTTCTTAGTTTTCGCTATCCAGGCGTGTGATAGATAGTAACGTCATCCCGACGTATTACAGATTGTATATTCTAAAAGTTGTATTGCCAAACTGGCAAAAATTGTTTTTGTTATCGCCAACCAGGCGTGGAGATAGATAGTAAAGTTGTCAAACTGACGTGGGTAAAATTCCATTGTATTGCCTAACTGGCAAAGGTGTTTATATAGTTATGGCTAACGAGGCTTGTGAATAGTGAGTTAAGACGTCAACCCGACGTAGTATTATAGTATTTTGTGCCAACCTGGAAAAGTTGTTTAAATAATTCTCTCCAATTGGTTAGTGTGAATTTCGTATTTGTGAAATTAAGTCTCGCGAGAAATTATACATTTTTAGTACAAGTACGATCTTTTAGATTCAATTTCAAAAGGAAGCCTAATAAAGGTAACTTGTGTCAACATGTCATTCTTAGTTAAAAGTAAAAAACAGGATTTAAAAGTACTAGCAGAAGAGTTAGGTTTAACCGTGAAACCTGAATTTAAGATTGCTCAGTTGCATAAACTGATTACTGAAAGTCCCGATTATGATGAGGAGTTTACTCGAGAACTACTGGCTGCAATTAGAAAAGAAAGGGAACAAAAGAAGAATGCGAAAGAGCAGAAAGAGAAAAAGAAAGGAACGCAAAAGAGAAGAAAGAGAAAGAGAAAAAGAACGCGAAAGAGAAGAAAGAGAAAGAAGAGAAGAAAGCGAAAGGGAAGAAAGAGAAAAGGAATGTGAAAGAGAAGAAAGAGAAAGAAGAGAAGAACGCAAAGGGAAGAAAGAGAAAAGGAATGCGAAAGAGAAGAAAGGGAAAGAAAAGAAGAGCGTGAAAGAGAAGAGCGAATTAGAGCCTTTGAGCTACAGAAACTTCTGTTGGAAGCAATGGCTGCAACAGCACAGCCGGTAGAAACTACGCAGTTACCTGAGCAGCCTTTAAAAATCAGAATTCACGATGTTATGCCACATTTCAACCCTAAAGAAGATGAAATAAGTTTATTTCTGGTTTTATATGAGCGTCAAGCTAAAATAATGAATATACCTGCTGAAAATCAAGTGACTCAACTTATTTCATTGCTGCCTCCTGACATTGTTCAGCTTATTGCTAGAGAACCAGAAGACGATGCGAAAAAGTATGAATATGTAAAAATTTTACTGTTACAACGATTTAAATTGAGTGCGGAAAAATTTCGACAACTATTTAATAAACACCAAAAATCTACTGAAAGTACTTGGTATGATTTCTACTATGAATTAAAGAATTATTTAGAAGGATTGCTTAACGGATTAAACATTAAAACTTTTGAACAGCTAAAAGATCTCATGCTGGTTAATCAAACAAAAAAGCGTACTTCTTCTGATTTCAAACAACATTTTATGGATCAATGGAAAACCATCATTTCATCTACTGAAATGGTTAAGAAAATTGAAGATTTTGAAGATGTGAGAAAAACAATAAAACCGAAATTTTCTGCCAATCAGACTGAGAAAATTAACAAAGGATCATTTAAACCACGTTATGATAATTTTGTGAAAAAAATAGAGCATCCGCCTCATTTTAAGCATTCTGATACATGAGATGATTCAAAATACAAGAAAGATCATCAGCAAAGCAATCAATTCCAAAACAAAAACCAAGAAAATTTATATGAGAAAAGATATCGACCACGTTGTTTCGAGTGTGGATCATATGAACATTTTAAGCCTCAGTGTCCTCGCTTAAAACCAAATGAAAAGGTAAATTGCGTATCTTCGAATGATGATTTGTTAGAGATGTATACAATAAACGGTTTAGTGAATGGGTGTGAAATGCCTATTCTTCGAGACACAGGAGCCACTGTTGATGTTATTTCTCGAAAATACATTGATAACGCAAAAATGAATAGATATTTAATTACAGCTATTTGTGTAGCTTCGAAATATGTCTGGGTACAATATCTTTTAAATGACCATTTAGTGTGTCTACCGTTAGCGGAAGTTGAAATTAATTGTGAACTTGGTCATATAAAGACAAGGGCAGCTGTTGTTACAAATGATCCTGGAAGATATGTATTGGATAAAAAAACTGCACAATTGTTCAAAAAAAATCATTCTTAAATTTAGAAAAAATAAATGCGGTTTTGACACGATCTCAAGTAAAAAGATCTCCTGAAGATGATCGAAGCAGAGAAATGGAAATGGAGAAACTAGAAGAATTGAAGTTTATTGAAACTGACGAAGATATTTTACCTCAAGCTGATGAGGAAGACAAGGAATTTAAGAAAGTGATTAATGTTAATTCAAAGGAATTAATTGAATCTCAGCATCAAAGCAGAGATCTAGCATCATTGCTTAACAAAGCTAAAAATGAAAATTACAGCAAGACAAATGATTTCAAAGTAAAAGAAAACGAATTGTTGGTGAAAAGGAAAATAGATAAAAATGGAAATGAAATGGAATTAATTGTTATTCCAGAAAAATATAGGGATCAAATAAAGTCATTAAGTCATGATAGCACATCTGGACATTTAGGCGTCGTCAAAACTAAAGACAGATTAACAAGATACTTTTACTGGCCTAATTGCTAGAAAGAAATAGAAGAGTATGTTAAAACTTGCAATCCATGTCAAAGAGTGGGAAAATCTAATGATAAAGCCAAAGCACCTTTGACTTTAGTACAAATTATTGCAGAAGTATTTTCAAAAATTAACTTTGACGCATGCGGTCCTTTACCAATAACAACGCATGGCAATAGATATTTAATGTGTAGCTTCAAAATATCTGGATGCTGTACCTGTTCATAATATTGGCACAACGTCAGTAATTGTAGCCATGTTACAAATATTTAGTAAAATGGGTTTCCCGAAAGAAATAAATACTGATCAATGTACCTCCTTTATGAGCAATCTAGCCATTGAATTTGTAGAAAAATTTTTAATAAAAGTAACTAGAAGCTCAGTACACCATCCACAGAGCAACCCTGTTGAAAGATTTCACCAAACAATCAAACAAATTTTAAAAGTTTTATGTATCGAAGCAGCCCCTGAGTGGGAAAAGCAAGTTCCCGCAGCTCTATTTGCTTTAAGAACAATAACGCATGAGAGTACGGGATTTACACCTGCAGAATTAGTATACAGTCGAAATCTTAGAACACCTGTAACATTATTATATAAACAATGGATGAATCCTGAAGACGAAGAAAATAATGTTGTTGAATACGTTTTTCAATTGATAAATCGGTTAAAAAGATGCAAAGAGCTGGCTACAGATAAAATGCTGGAAATGCAAACCAAAAGAAAAGTGTGGTACGATCGTAAAGCTATCAAAAGAGAATTCTCTGAAGGGGATTTAGTATTAGTTGTATCAACGAATAAACCAAACAGACTAGCAGTTGAATGGAAAGGTCCTGAGTAGGTTGAGAAGAAATTATCCGACACTAATTATGTTGTGAGTTTCGAAGAAAAAAATGACTTTAACCAAGTCTACCATGTTAACATGCTAAAACCTTATCATAGACGAGCAGATTCGGTTAACCTTATGATTACAGAAGATCAATCTGAAATTGATGATATGGAGGAAAATTTCCCAACAATTGACTCTGAACCAACATTGTTCGATTTTGAGAACATTAAAGAAAACAGTTCCTTAAGGGATAAGCTAAATGAACAACAGATTCAAGAATTGCATGATATGCTGCTGAAGTTTTCAAAAATCTTTTCTAATAAACCTGGAAAAACTCATTTAATAACGCATGATATTCAATTGACAGAAAACACCCCAATCCACTGTAAACCATACAGAATGTCTCCTAGACAAACAGATATATTAAAATCAGAAATCGATAAAATGCTTCAGCATAAAATAATTGAAATAGGAGATTCAGATTACACTTCTCCTATGATTTTAGTAGAAGTAGCAGGAAGGGATCCAAGACCTTGTATCGACTATAGAAAATTGAATAAATTGACTAAAACACAATTCTTCCCCTTGCCTAACATCGAACGACGAGTAGAAACAGTAGCAGGCGCAAAATATATAACTCTTTTGGATTTAACAAAGGGATACTGTCAAATACCTTTAACACCTAATACTCAATGATTAGTCACTTTTGTTACAAGTTTTGGCACATTTAGACCTCTACGGATGCCTTTCGGACTTAAAAATGCACCATTTTCATTTAGTAAAATGATGGCCGAAATCCTTCACAGTTGTGAAAACTTTGCTGTTCCATATTTAGATGACGTGGCAATCTTTTCAAACACCTGGGAAGAACATCTAAGTCACCTGAAAGCCATTTTCCAAAATAAAAGATGCTGGTTTAACTATTAAACCAATAAAATGTAAATTTGCTCAAGATAGAGCAAAGAATTCCAAGTGAAGTGAAAGTAAAAGCTATTCTTGATTTTCCAGTGCCATCCACAAAAAGTCAAGTCAGAGTATTTTTAGGATTAGTGAGATATTATAATCATTACATTCCCATGTTCTCATCTATCGCAGCACCTTTAACAGAAACTTTGAAAGGAAACATAAAGAAAGGGAAAATAAATTGGACAGAAGAGTGCACAAAATCATTTGAAGAGCTAAAGGAGAAACTGTCTCAAAGGCCTATACTACATGCACCTGATTTCAATAAGGAGTTTATTTTGCAAACTGATGCTTCAAACTCTGGTATGGGTGTCATTTTAGCTCAAAAAGATGAACGAGACAATGAACATCCAGTATTATACCTCAGTAAGAAGTTTACAGAAACTGCTTTTTTTCAGTTTCTGTAAGTACAGAAAAGGAATGCGCCGCCATAATATTTGCTGTAAAGAAACTTCAATGTTATTTAGACAGGCATACTAAATTCCTCATCATGACCGATCATAATCCCTTAGTTTGGCTAAAAAATAATGTGAGTCTAAATCCACGACTTATGAGATGGGCACTAGTTCTACAACCCTACAATTACACGATCGTTCATCGAAGTGGTAAAAACCATAAAAATGTAGACGCATTAAGTCGTACTCCCTGGCCTGATTAAATAATTTGTTTCTCTATATAGATAAAAAAAAAATATTTTGTTCCTTCCTCTCTTCCTCAGTGTATGTTATGTTATATCTTGTATTTCAATTCTGTATTGTGCTAATATTGTTGTTTTGAAAAAAAAAAAAAAAAAGTAAGCTTTAATTTATAAAAATATAAATTAAAGTTTATCTGGAGAGGTTGTAATATCTTGTTATTTAATAAATAAATATAATTACCGTTGAAGTGGCAATGCCATATTTGTATTAAACCGTTACTCAGCAACGTGAGATATTGTTTTAAAAGATTAGAATTCTGAAGATTTTACCAGCTAGGAGTAGTATTAAAATTTTGCCACTTAAGAATTGTATAAAATTTGTCTATCACCTTGAACTAGAAATAAAATTTATGTTCTAATAAGAAAATTGCCCTTGTCGATTACTGCAAAATACATTACAACGGTATCCATGTACACATTGACCTATTTTCACTTAAAAAAACATCCCAGAATTGCAGAAAAATGTCATTGTGCACTCTCTTGACTTTATCCATGTACACTGCTAAAGTCCTAGCTAGTAACCTTTATCGCCTTACCAAAATGTCGCCAAACTACCTGTTACTATATTCCAATCCTCCTGTTTGACATTCCCCTTGGAATGTGTATTGTTATTTTTGCTTGTTTTCCTTTTCTGTGAGAGAAGCAATCGTTTCTTGGAATCCATGAGAAAATGGGGTGACTCAGTCACCCCATGCGACCGTTACTGCTTCAAAATTTTTCATTAGTAGCAGTTTAGCTTCATCCTCTCGAGCGTTGCCATTGTTGTTTTGTTGGATTATTTGATAGATAATGGCTTATAAACGTAAATCTACCGAATATGAAAAAGAGGTAGATGAAGTTGAGTCTTCAGAAGAAGAAATTGATAAAGATAGTGAAAATGAACCTGATGAAGAAATATACAGTTCTCACGACAACAAAAGTGATTTTGAGCAGAATGATGAAGACAACGGAAATCCTGATTTAGTAAAAAGTATTTTTATTAGCAAAAATAAGAGTTTGGCAGAAAGGAAAACCAAAAAGTGAAAACATCGTCTCAAATTATAATAACTCATTTACCAGGATTAAAAGGAACAGCACAGAATATAACGGAGCCTTTAGAAAGTGGGGAATTGTTTTTCAATGCTAAAATGATACGATCCATTGTAGAGTGTTCAAATATTTATATTGAAAAAATATCAGTAAATTACACCAGAGATCGAGATGCCAAAACGACAAGTGATGTGGAAATTTGAGCACTTTTGGGGGGTTTATATCTGTGCGGCTTGCATATATTGTCACATACAAATACGCAAGATATGTGAGCTACTGATGGATCAGGCACTGAAATTTTTCGGAACACAATATCATATAAAAGATTTAATTTTCTTCTCAGGTGTCTACGGTTAAACAATGTGACCAATCGTGACACTCGGAAAAAACTGGACAAAAAATTGCGAGAGAATTTTTTACTGATTTCATTGAAAATTGCCAAAAGATATACCTTATTGGTGAATATGTTACTATCAAAGAAAAATTAGAGAAATTTTGAGGGCAGTGTTTCTTTCGTCAACATATACCCAGCAAAGTATGAAATCGAAATATCTGCCTTAGTAGATTCAAGAACTCCCTACAGCTATAACATGGAGATATACGCAGGACAACAGCCGGAAGGTCCCTTTAGAGTTAAAAATTTACCATTTCAAATTACACAATGCCCGTGCACCCCTTTGTTTGGATTAGGCAGAAACGTAACAATGGATAATTGGTATACGAGTTATCCTCTAGCAAAAGAACTTTTATCAAAGAAGCTAACTATTGTAGGAACCCTAAAGAGAAACAAGGCTGAAATTCCCACCCACTTCATCGAAACAAAAACTAGGAACGTTTATTCTTTTATATTTGGATTCCAAAAGAACGCCACACTAGTATCGTATGTGCCTAAAAAATCAAAATGTGTAGTTTTGTTATCTACAAAGCATTGCAATGACGCCATTGATGAAAGTGATCATATGAAGAAACCAGAAATAATTAACTTTTATAATGCTACAAAAGGTGATGTAGACAAAGTTGATGAAATGTCATCACTAGGAAGCATTTGCATATTTTTTGTTATCTCTATGTGGGGCTGTATAGGAGATATAGCCAAATTTTTTAGGAATTTTCTCCTATTTCAATATTGTAAGGGAGAAATCTTTGTTGAGAAAAAGGCAACTCCGGCATTTATTGCAGTGACGTTCAACACAGTAAAAAATGACCATCTGTTGGTTTTTCGAGCTTGAACATAAAGTGCTTCATGAAAGCATCAATAATGCAAGTTCTAGTGGATTAGAAAAACTCGACAAAGGCCAACGTGCTATGTGTCCAAAGTCCAAAAACAATAAAACTAAAATTTCTTGCAAAATATGTGATAATTTTTCATGTAAAATTCATTCTTCCTATGTTTGCTAGAAGTGTATGTTAGCTTCTGATTCCTGAGTAGGTATGTAATTATTTTGAATGGAATTTTCTTAAATATTGAAATATGTTTTCTTAAGTAAAGAAGTATAGTTTCTTAATGAAATATTGCAATTATTGTTTATAATCAAATGGTTTCTATAAAATTTATAACACATTTTCCTAATGAAACTGACTGGGGTGACACAGTCACCCCGGGCGATCTCCAACGTCAGTGTTTGTTGCACGCCTTCTGCCGGATTAACGTTACGATGAAACCAAAATTAAAAAATTCAAATATTATCAGGCTCTGTTTTTACACTAAATACTGTGAACACTTTTGTTATTTAATTTTCACCAAAAATTCTGAATTTGTTCTTAACATTTGATGAATATATCAAAATAAAAAATTGCACACAAACACAAAAAATTCTTCATCAAAGAAGCAATTTTTATATACCATATGATTCCAAATTTTCCTCGTTTCTGAAGAATATCATGTGAGTATAACATGATAAAGGCACCAAAACCTGAAAATTTTATTTTCCATTAAAAAAATATTTAGTTTAAACAGGCATAGTAAATAATACTCAAATGTAATAAAACACAATTAAAATTAGTAAGTCTTTTAAGTAGCATTTAAAGTGAATTATCACCGTATTAATAGCACTATTTTAATAATATTCCATTTATCTCTACAAAATAATTACTAAAATATAAACGAAGTGCACTTTTCTCATTGTACCATACAGTAAATTTAAGGTTTTATACTTCAAAATATAAAATTCATATTTTCAAGAACAAAAATACTAAAATTATAAAATAATGTAATAAGCATAGAGCAATAATTTTTTTTATATTTTTCATTACAGAAAAATAAACTTGCTTTTAAAGATGTATTGAATATTTATCATTAAAACAAGTAATTTTTCATACAATATTAAACATCTGATTTATAATTGCTAATATTTTCAGTTATTAATTATAATAAAACATAGTTTTAATTTTCAAGCATCTGAAACAAAACGGGATCTCAAAAAATGCTTTATCAGGCAAAATAGCCTATATGAAAATGATATCTAAAGGCAGAAAGCATTTACTCAGATATCAATACCTCTTAAACAAAAGCAAAATCAAATAGCTTAGGTTTTTCCTAGTGTGCTAATGCTCAGAGCGAGATTTACACTTGATAAGGCCCTAAGCTATTAGAGATATGAGGCCTTTTATAAGTCTGTTAAAATATATTTTGAATATTTATACTATATTTTAATTTTGGGGGGAGGCTTCGGGCCCCAAGCTATAGCTTGTGTAGCTTATATGTAAATCCGGCCCTGCTAATGCTTTCAATAGATGCACATCATAAATTCATGATATACAATTATAACACTAATTAAATCACAATCAACTTCATCATGGAATATCACATGTGAATTATTTTCTGCTACCAAAAAGACTTTTCTTCAAACCACACAAGAACATATTTATATTTTATACTGCAGTCAACTAGATATTTTGTATCAAAATTTATTTAAAAGAAAGATGTAGGAAACTTCTTTAGAATTAGCCAATAAAATTTTGCATTCTGAAATTTATTTTGTAAATTCAATTTGCCCATTGTTTTAGATATGTTCTACTGAAAATTCCTCTTATAAAAATTTCAGTGCTTTCAGTTATGGATTTAATGCAACTTATAATAATTAATTTTTTACTTTGCAATTAACACTGAGTTTAATAATTATTATTCTTTTTGTATTAGTTAACCCATCTATTTTATTTTACTTACAAAATATTAGAGCTATCTTTGATCCTGAAAATATTTAGAATCAAAAGATAAATTTAACTGATTTCAAATCTCCAAACTAATATTAACAAAAGAAAAGTATAAATCTATTAATCACCTGCTGCATACTGAAATTCATATGAAAACTTTATTTAAATACTTCTAATGCATGAATAAAATACATCAGCACTACAGCACAAAATTCAGAATCGAGATATTATGTTTTCTCAGTTAAAAGAATGAACCATTCTAGCTCAGTGTTCAGGTTAGAAAGATTTGAACATATTCTTATAACGAAGTAAGTTTACATATTTCCTAACATTTCTTACCAATTAAGACAGAAGTTAAATATCGAACTATTAAAACAGACATAAAAAAAATTTAAATACCTTAAAGTAGACAGATAATATGAATTATATTTTTGCTTATAACACTCAACCGCCAAAAGCCAATGAGTTCTTAATTTAAATAAACATATTAAAAATGTATCTATTAACACCCACTGAACCTCTGATCTCCCTGCCATAATTACTGGTTTTTATTTTGAATTTAAACAAAGGAACCAATTAAATAACGCAACAACTCCGGCGGATATTCTTTTCCCCTTTTCATTCAATGAAGTCCAATCAATATCACTTAACATACGGTGTTTAATAGCCACATGTTATTAGCCCAATAACAACATAAATATTATGCGCGCTTAAACATGCTAAACACGGTGCCTTATGACGTCAAAGCTCCTTACACGTATGATTGGCTAGGAGATAAATGTAAATCCCTGTAAAAAAATAAATCTTGAACTATATTTCCCGTTTCACGTATTTTTCCCGTTTTTTTGTTATTATACTTGTTGTTATTGTTACCGTGCGAAAGTTATTGCATGCTTTGAATGTATGTAACGAGCTTATTTATACTGTGCTGAAGAATATTAAAATATGTTTATAGTGAATGAAGATCTTTCATCTCGTCATATTTTTGACAAACCGCTCATTTATTTGATTAAATTAACGACGATAATTTCGTTGTATGGTGTCCCTGGGTGGACGAAAGCTAAAAAATATTAAAATACGTTTATAGTGAAGATCTTTTATCTCATCACATTTCTGTCAAGCCGCTCATTTGTTTGATTAAATTAACGACGATGATTTCGTCATAAGGCGCCCGTGTGTGGGACAAGCGCCTGGTCCCAGCCACCACCCCTGTTCTTATTGGTTGTCGCTTATGACGTCAGGCTGAAAAGATCACAGCCAACTCTATACATATTATAGAGTTGGCTGTGGAAAAGATTCCATTATCTGTTTCGTTTGAGTTATGTCAAGGGGAACTTATAACTACTTTGGTTATGTCCTGTGTTAATGTGAATTTGTGCAATGTAACAGAATATTTGCAATTAAAACGAACCTAACAGTATAAAAAAATATGTCGGCACTTTTTATATAAATTGTTAAATCATGTTAATGGAATAGATAAAACTTTATAATGCGTAAATATCGTTTGGCTAAGCAATCTCAATTCAAAGCGCTATACTGATATTTAAGAAATATATTGTATAATTTCATATAGCAGGAGACCATTAACAAGATTTGCTTCGTCAGCAATGTCAAGAAATAGCCTTAACTCTTACTGTGTAAACAATGTCTGCCTCAGTTTTCGTGAATTAGCGGTTTATTTTGCAGAAGAGTGTTTTTAAAAGTGATATGAATGTAAAAGCTAGTTATTGCTTTACAAAAATTAACTGCTTGTTAACCAAATAACCTTCCTTTTATTTATTGTTTGGTATCAAAATTGTTCTTACAGTCAAAAGTCGTTAATCCGGACTCGTCGGGACTTCGGCGATTCCGGATTATCGATTTTTCCGGATTATAGATAATCAGTTTAAATCTGGTAAGATGGCATGCAGAAATTATAACATTAAAAATATGAAACCGTAATTTATGAAATAAAGAACAATTATAATCGAAAGGGTATCAAAATTTACATAAAAAAGCTTAATATTTATTTATTTACTTTACTTTCTACGCTATCGGAAGCGAATTATAATGACGAGGAATTTGATTTAAATCATATCAAAGACGGAAAACATCGAAATGAAATACTACATTTAGTAAGGAATTATAAGCCAAATAAAATAAAAACATTTACCCTGAAGATAAGGATAGTGCTAACAGATCAACTTCCAATTCACTGCGCGCCGCGGCGTGCCCCCGCCGCAGAGCAGCGTGAAATTGATAAGCAGATTTCGGAATGGTTAGAGAACAAAAGATATGCCTTTATCCATTTTTTGCAGCAATTCCACTTTTTGTTTGATGGACATCGAAACATGCTTTCGCTTTGTAAATCCATTGGCAGCTCCAGAATCGGAAATTCTTTTTGATATAATCGAAGTTCAAGCCTACTTTTATAAAATTGCTCTAGCAGTCTGCAAAAAATAATAAGCCTGATCCAATTAGAAGATTAAGGATCTGCAACATTAACTGAAATCGTTAAGTCGGACATCCATAATCAGGAATGATCTATAATCCGGGCCTCAAAGCTACAAAATTTCTGCTCATGCGTCGCATTGACGCATGCGCAGAATGCGCCTAAGACCTTTACGGCTGCGAATATGCGTGTGCGCATGCCCAAAATACGTTTACGCATGCGCGTTTAATGTATAACGGACGGTATAAGCTAAGCTAAAATTATCTAATTCAGTTAATGTTGCAGATTGCGTCGTTCCTTAATCTTCAAATTTGATCGGGCTTATTATTTTTTGCAGACTGTTAGAGCAATTTTATAAAAGTAAGCTTGAACTTTTGATTATGTCAAATAGAATTTCCGATATATATTTGCTAATATGTAAAGGATCTGCAAAGCGAAAGTATGTTTCGAAGTTCATTAAACAAAAAGTGGAATTGCTGCAAAAAATGGATAAAGGCATATCATTTCTTTATCCGCGATTCAATTCAACTATAGATGGCGCTTTCACACATTAGTATGGCGGATAAAACTCGGTAGTTTGATTTGTGATCTGACTTCGTACATTCAAAAATGGAGTTACTTAGCTCTTCCGAAATGTTTGATTTTGTTCAAGGAGGCGTAAATTTTCGCTGTATTACTGAAGCAGAGAGCATTTTAAAAAGCTGATCATTTGGTAATGCACGGAATTTTACTTGAAATCCAATGTACAAGTTTTGGCTTTGTATTTAAGGATAAGTTCTATAGCATCCTGATCGCATGAAATCGAAGGACATTTCATTGTTCAAAAAGGACAAATAAAAATTAAAAAAAAAAAAATTCTTGTTCATGTAAAGGAGGAACTGCTGGCTGTTGTAGGAAATTGTGTCGCTGTTTTATTGTATTGTGACAGGTAGCTGATTTTAACGTTCACTGATTGTAAACAAATGATTTCATATGTGTTTTAATTGGGATTTCTAGAAAATCTGTGCAGTCAAAAGTGTCTTTTTCTCCCCATAAAAATGATATTGAATCATTATATGTATACTAAAAATATATTGATCTATTATATGCATCTATTGTATTTATTATACACATGATAGCACTAATCATCAAATGCAATTTTGAGAATATCAACAAGCAAAGCACTTAAAAATGAAAAAAAGACACTTTTTATAGAACTATTAATATTCTATATGTATTATAGAAAATACATGCAATGAATAATACCATGACCAAACATTTCAAAAGAAAAAAAAAAAAAGCAGATTAAGTATTACCTACCTCAGTACTTGAGAAAGCAATTGTGGCATATAACATGCAGTTAACTTTTGATTACATGATATTACAAGCATTTTCTTTAGTTTTGTCCTACAAGTGGTTTAAACAACTCAATACTGGTAGTTTAATCTCAGCTCAAATCCTGGTGAACAAGCTGGCTGTGCAGTTTTTATTTTTTTGCATGTGTTTTGTGAATACGAACCAGTTTTCCCTATAAAGTTCTTCATAAAAGCATTCTTCTTCAGGCTGATAACCAATGTGCTTAGCCATATTCAAATAGCCTAATCTAACCTTACCTTTTCTTTAGATTCTATATTCACATGTTATATCTTTATCTGTTAAGATTGGTTCATAACAGGATCACCAGCCACCGTAGCGAGGTCGCCAAGAGCCGGTTATCCGAAAACTGCCACAAAATCGATCATGTTGTCCTTGCAAACCTTTACAAATTTTCTTAATAATCTTATTATTTAGAAATGTGTTTATTGTTGTTTTTATATGAACAAAAGCATTTAAATATATCAATTTTAAAAATAATGGAAGTGTTCTTTTAATCAGTTTTGCTTTTCTAATGCTGTTTTTAATTAATAACTTTATATCTGAGCAGAAAATTCAAGAATAAGTCTATTAAAAAAGTCTGTGTGATAAGTCTATTAATTAATTACATTGTATGAACTTCAACATCTTTGAATATGAAACACCAAACTAACACTTTGAATATGAAACATTCTATATGAAAACATTGAGTCCATTCCAATCTAATAGAAGAATAAATTATACTTACGAATTCACAGTACGAGCTTCTCTGTATTATATTACACAAAGATTAGAAACCAAGTCTCCACATGGGAAATCTTACACTGATATGATGGTCTTGTATTGAAACAGAATTGTAACAACATAGATGATATGAATTACATTATGCCAAAGAATTATTTCATCCTAAATAAATTATAGCATTTAGTTTACCCAAAGACTCACAAAACAAAATTTCAGATTTGGGTTAATCTTTGGATTATGGTAAGTTGGCGATTTTTTGGCTAAAATTTGGCGACCAACCCTGCTACAGCAACCTGCTAGTTTTTGTTTGGATGCCATTTTGTTTTCAAGAAGTAAAGGCATGTTTTTTTTTTACTCAACATTTCCAACAATCTTCTAGCCGAATTATGCTTATGCTAGAACTTTTCTGGAATAAAAGTGCTTAATCATGACGAAGATTAGGTGCGAAATTGGGACAAAGGACAGAATCGCCCACTGCTTGCCGCGTTTTTACGAATTGCACATACACGGTATCATCCATGTACACGTCGACCTATTTTCACTTAAAAAAGCATCCTAGAATTGCACAAAAATGGCATTGCGCACACTCTTGACTGTATCCATGTACACTGCTAAAGTCCTAACTAGTAACCTTTATCGCCTTACCAAAATGTCGCAAAACTACCTGTTACTATATTCCAAAGATTAGCACAGATTTGTTGTAAAATTGGTGTCATGTTTTTCCCTATGCTATAATAACTCCACACATTATCTACATATTTTCTTGTCAGTCAAGAAGATTGATGGAAATATAGTCCTTTCAAAAATTATTGTAACAGATATTTTAGTTACATGATCAACAGAAACTATAGAGATATAGCATATAAAAAAACTTTGAAAAATTATTTGTGGAAATTTAGGAGGAACAGATGCTATTTATTTGGTTAGATAATCAACAGATAAAAGTGGTTTATTAAGGATTTCTCAGTGTTATATGAAACCAACGAGAATTTATGAGTGCGTTTTGATATCATGCTTATCCATTATTGGGGCTAATGTACTTTGCTATCAGTTTTTGTTAGCCAAAAATAGTCGAAAGTAGAGTAAAAATATTAGGAGTTTGACGATAATCATCAGTATACCATAATGTATTTGCATAGAAATATAATACCCAACAGCCCAAAATAAATTAAACTTATCAAATGAATTTTAGTATGCCATAATGGTTTCATGGGAAAATATAACATACCTCTTAAACAACTACAATCGTTATATACAACAGCTATTTCATTATAAAAAAGGCATAAATTATATTAATCAGATAAAATTTTTTGTAAGAGCTTCACTATCTGGTTATAATTCTTAAGCAAACAAGAAGCCATTTCCAGTACCATAATATAATTTTCATAAGAACTATCCCATTCCATCGCAGAATATTAAAAGCGTTTTGGTAGAAACAAGAAATTTTATGGTAATTTTCCAACCATATTCTAATATTCAGATTGTAGATTTTAAAATTTTATCATTTAAAAAGTACAATTTCATAGAATGCAAATTTTGGTACTTTTCCGTTTTGCCAGCGCAAATCTCGCCAAGCAGACTTTATTAGCGACAACACGCAGTATACACATAAAAATATAGACAAATATTAGTTCTAAGAATTTTTTATTTTAAAGGTATAAACATTTAAATGTCATTTAAAATTTTGTAAAAAAGCCCATAAATTTTCAAAAAGACATTAATTT
Organism: Stegodyphus dumicola; assembly: GCF_044657685.1. Classification (NCBI taxonomy): domain Eukaryota; kingdom Metazoa; phylum Arthropoda; class Arachnida; order Araneae; family Eresidae; genus Stegodyphus; species Stegodyphus dumicola. The sequence continues at coordinate 185,283,539 of NC_140768.1, forward strand.
AAGAATTTACTATGCTTTCATGGTAAAACATCCTGATTCGCCGGTTCACATCACGTGACCCCAAGTGATCTCATTTCACGTAAAGTACACTACAAAAATTCAATTCTCTCAGTAATTATCTACATTAATTTCAAGTTAAATCATAATTTGGAATACAAGTTTAAATGCAAGAATTATTTCAGTTTGTACAATTTCAATAGCTTAATCAGAAATTATGTAAAACCACAGTGCTTTACTTTGCTAGTGCATACTGATTAGAATTAATGAATTTAACCTTTGCCTTTTCTATATTTTTGCCATCGGGTGAGTGGTATGATAACATCCTAATTCACATAATTACCGCCAGCGAAGACCACCAACGGCCGAGCTGTAACGCCGCTGAACACTGGTAGTTCGGTCCGAGGTTCGAATCCTGCAAACAGGCTGGCTGCATGGGTGTTTTCGTGGTTTTCCCCATGTGTAACTTGTATACGAGCCAGTTTCCCTTATAAAGTCCTCCACAAAGGCATCCCTCCCTTAAGGCATATAGCCTCCAATTAAGTTCTTAGAATGAAGATCTTCATTTTTTTTTTAGATAAAATGTTTGTCATTTTTTGATTATTAATTTCTTAAAAATAAAGTTTCACTACATTTAAAAATTATTTTATATAATTTTCTTACAAATAGATTATAGATCTTATTATTAAAGTCTCATTCAGAAAGTTTAATTTTAATTAATGGATAGAGCCCTATTTCAATGAAAATCATAAGTGTACGAACACTTTGGGAACCACTGTAGTTCTGTTAGCAACTCGAAATATATATTGTGATATATTCTAAAAGCAAAATCATGTAAAACATAATGATATAAATTAAATGTATATAACAAATATATAAAGCTCTATAATGAATAATGATCATAACCGTATAATAAATGTGAACACACGTTATATCACGGTAAATAACACTGCTGTGAAATGAAGAATATTTCATTACCTTTATATATATTTGATAACAAAATGTTATGAAAACAGGTTATGCAACTTAAGAAGCAAGTTATATGAAATGCCTGTTAAGTTACTGCAATATCATGACACCGTAAATAAGCATATCATAAGACATATTACCAAGATAAATATAATTTGTTCCTTCTTTTACATCAATAATAAGTTTTTCTTTAAAAATTTTAGCACTAAATGCCAAAACAAATTTATTATCGGTGCCTTTGATGCAAGGTCACACGAAGATAAACTTGATTTAGCAAATTTCTGAAAACATTAAAATCAAAAGTGTTAAATTACAGCAACATCTATTAAACTATTTTTTTAAGCAATTGCCTGGTAAATTTTAACTTTTATATAAAAACTGAATTAAATTACAAATAAGTGACTAAGCTTGTACAGTATTCATGTTCATACATTGGAAATAAATTGCACTTAAATGAAAGAGCTGGAAATATAGTCTGCATGATGCATAAAATATGATCAAATCTATTTGTTAAATATTTGAATAAATGCTTACTTTCAGGGATGTAGCTAGAGAGGGACAGTTTTATATATCACTAGCGGGCAAGCCCGCTACATGAGGGAAGGGATGCTTTCGTGAAGCGCCCGCTTTAGTCACGTTAGGTCACTTGATTTACGTATGCAATCACAAGATATACGCTAGCTTGCATGATTGCTAGTGGATAAGCCCACCATTTGAGCGGCCTGAAGCCTGCTTTCATTGGCCTTTATTCGAAAGTTGGACCGAACTACCAGTGAAGCCCGCTTTCATTCGACGGGATTTAAAATTTGAAGCAAACTACCAGTGTTCAGCGATTTTTTTCCTGGGCTGCGCTCGCTGTATTCACATATGCATCCACAATTTCTGGACAGTACGCCGGGATTCGAAAGTTGGACCGAACTACCAGTATTCAGCGATTTTACCCGGGCTGCACCCGCTTTATTGACGTTATGCATTCACAAGATACTGCCAACATGTTACACATGCGGAAAATCACGAAAACACCTATGCAGTCAGCCCGCTTGCTGGGATTCGAAAATGGACTGAACTACCAGAGTTAGCGCTTTATTCACGTATGCATACAGAAGATAGTGCTTAAACGATACACATGTGTAAAATCAAGAAAACACCCATGGAGTCAGCCCGTTCGCCGGGATCGAAAGTTGGACCGAACTACCAGTGTTCATCAGTTTTGCACGAATATGCATCCAGAAGACACTGCATACACGATACACATGCAGATTTTTATATATCATTCTAAAAAATAACTTAAGATTGATTTGCAACATTTTGTATAAACAAAGATATTTTTACCAAAGAATTAATATTATTTTCAGACTTTTTACTGTCGCACTAAATGTAGAAGCTGAACAATTTGAATATTTCATCTAGCCTCTTCATTTAATGATTTAATGTATTTTTACTCCTCCGAAATATTTTAATGACAAATTTATTCATTCATTTACAATGTTTAGCAGATAATATCAAATCAATATGTATATCTGGTGTCACCAAAGGTTTTATTATCTTTAGCATTTTTTATATATACTATAATTTTCTTAGTAAAAGTGCTGTATGCAAACAATTACATACAGGCAATGAAAATTTTGAGACTGTGCCAGAAAAAAAAAAAAAAAATCGCTAAATCTTCTTAGCATTGATGAGGCATCCAATATGCATATATTTTCGATGAGGCTTATAGTTACAGATATCAACACTGCATAGAATCAACACCAATTCTAGTTACGAACATATAAGCAAAACGATAAAATCAAATTTTTATAATGACAAGAGGTAAGAGACAATAGGTAAGAGAATTAATGCATATTTGCCCCAGAAATACAATTAAGATAGAATATGTTTGAGATAATAAATATGGTTGCATCTTTAAATAACTATGCAAAATCTTATTTCTTGCAACTAAAAGGCTGCATATTCATGTATTATTCTACTAAATGTTCTACACGTTCTTATTCTACTAAATTAAAGCTTGTTATAAATAAAACAGGAATACATAAACAATCTAATAAATTACTGAACTGATCCAAGTCCTTGCTTTCATTTGCTAACCTGTATATCTGTATACACATGTCTGTGCACGCTGTTTAATTTACTCCAAAGTTATTTAGTTACATGCAATCATATTTTGAATAATGGCTGAGAAATGAAATTACTTAAAAGTCTCACCCCTATCAATATTTATCACTGAACAAATACTTGGGTGTTTTACATTACAGAACAACAGATTTTCTCGAAAAAGATACATGTACCCGTTTGATACTTCAAGTGAGGAAAAATACTTTCATCATTAGCTAATTTTCACCATGGAGAAAATTTTTTTAAGCTACTTTAAAAACTTTTTATTACTAATACTTACTTCAAAACGAACATTTCTATAAAAGATAAGAAAAAACATTTAACTGTGCTCAGCGAGTAACAATGGTATGTATATCATTTTATAAGAAATTGTTTGGTGCATGCTATTCTATAGTGGAAAAGATTTGATATCTGTAATACTTTTTATACTATTACTCATACTACATCATCATAACTATTTTCTGAACTGGAAATTTTTTATGCTAACTATCCTGAACCACTGTAAACAGTTCTAAATAGTTTAACAGGAAATGACTCACACACAGAAATTTCAACATTACTAGAATATGAAATTCAAAGTTCATCATTAACGTTAAAATAATTAACTTTTATATGTGTCATTCTATAAATTTTCATTTAAATCATTGCTAACATAAACTGAAACACAATTTAAATTTCTGCAGGTAAAATATGGGTTGATCTTTACAATATGGTAACTGGTAGTTTGGCGACATTTTGGAGGCGATAAAGGTTACTACCTGGGACTTTGGTAATAATGTGAGCAGTACTCAGTTCCGATTACGCATTATTTTGTGTGGGGAAAATGAGAGATCATGGGATATGTCATGTGATATTAATGGACAAATTACGGTTCTTTAATCGGAAAAGGTGGGAATTTGGACAAGTATCTGTGGATGTATATTATTTTGTATTAAGCTTCATTGTGTGTTGTGTGAAGTAGGGTTGAATAATTTACGAGAAGCTAGACTCTGCGCCGTACCCTTCTGATGTTGGCCAATTATGTTTGACTTGAAAATGACGTCATTTATAGGCGGAGTAATCGTGAATGGCTGACGATGTAAACGTGAAAGTGTTCAGATAGTTTTATAGTCTAATATAACTTTCTTTTATAATCTCAAGTTTTCCAAACTATATTAGATTATTATGCCTTCTGAAAGTATCTCCTGGTGCTGCTTGTTTTTGCATTTTGGCGGTTGCTGAATCATTGATTATTTAATCCGAGTTTCAAAAATAATATTTTTACATGTTAACTTTTATATTAACATAAATGAAATAATTTATAGGACATCACAGTGTTTAAGCATCTGTGCCATATAAAAAATATCTGTACAATTAGTTATTATTCTATCAGTTTATGAATGCAATGGAAGCACTTCCGCAGGGAACCCGGTAAATGTAAACATCGCCAACTTTGGCGATAATAGTTCAAACCTGGTAACCTAGCTAATTCATCCTATTCGCTTATGCGAAGGTTGTCGTTGTTCGCATTTAGAGATTTATATTATTTTTCTCTTATTTTTTATTATTTTTTCTGAATTTTTTAACAACGAATAGATAGAAATATTTTCGCATAATTAAAGAAGTTTTCGTCGAAAGATGCCGGTTCTCAGGTCGTCAGTTCGGGATCAAAGGAAGAAATTATGGCGGGAGGGGTGAATGCTAATTTGTAACATGGCTGTTCACGTTATGTTCTTAATTATTAACAGCTGCAAGCACGCAGAACCATGAGGTTTCCAACCCCTATAATAATTTTAAAATGTATAAAGTTCTAGTTTTATTAAAAATGCTACTGAAGAAAATTTGATTACTGTTGAAGGTTATTTGTATTGTGAAATATATTATGAAAAAGGATAGGTATTTGTTTCAACGTAAAATGCTTTAAGCTGTATGCAAGTAACTTGAAAAAAAAAAATACTTAAAAGTATGTAAAATGGATATATTAAAGGTCATGCAGTACTTAATAGTGAAAAAAGACATTTGTAATAGAAATATTAGTATTCTATATGAATTAGAGAAAATACATATAAGTATATTGTAAACGTAAGTATAAGAATACTAATTGTTATTTTTTAAATGAATTTTTACTTCCCGTTATGTTTAATACATTGTTTTCTGTGCTAACTTGAATTTAACAGAAATTTATTTTCGTATATCACGTTTAACGTGTTAGTTTCATATCTACATACTTATTATCTGTGAATTTTTACTACCATTGTCTGCTAACTTGAATTTACATCACTAAAAACCACGTTTACAAAATATCAGGCTTACGGCTCGGCTCATTGGCGAGTAAAACTGCAACTGCGCCAAAGGGTTCTTTCCCGAAGCGCCAACGAGTTCTCTGCGGATGAAAACCCAATGCAATTTATACAGAATCACTATCAAACTTCAGTTAAAAAAAAAAAAAAAAAAAAAGATTTATTGCATAATGAAAGTTTATAAATGATTAATTCTGAACTGCAGTTCAGTGCCACATGAAGTTGCTGTTTTCGTTCTTGAGATAACATAAGGAACTATTTTGTATAAGGAAATAATTTAACTAATTTTAAAGCTATAGGAAAATATGCATTGTTTGTAATAAGGATGACGTTTTTGGAGCATTGTATGAATGAACAGCTTAATGAGCTTTTTTGTTAATAAAAAAAGGAAGTAGATGACTGTGAATGCATTTACAAGTATTCAACATTCTAGATAAAAATTTTCTATGAAATTAATAAAAAGTTGGATACACATTATTATTAATAAATGTTAAGTTTTTTTTTCTCACAAATCTGAATAAAGAATTAAAGTTTTGGGATGAAGCATTCGAAATTACCTACAACATTAAGCACATGCACAAAATTTTCATTATGTATTTTTATTATCTATAAAATATTCAACAAATAATATTTACAGCAAAAATTTAAAAAAAAAGTAAAATCTTTGTTATTATGTGATTGACAATACATATTACATTAGTCAGATGTTATTTTCAAAAGTTTGATTATTTACAAATGTTTTCTTTAATCATAGCACACTTTCATTTAGCAAACAGATTTCCTGGGTGAAATTAGCTCTTAAACATCTTAAAAGTTCTAAAGCGACTTGAAATAATAATTTAATCTCTCATAGTTTGTTCTAAATTATTAATATAGAAAGAAAGAAACTTACAGGAGCAGTTAACATATTTTTCTTTTTGAGGTTATGGAATATGAACATGACCTAAATTAAAATTGTGCTTGTAGTACTCGTATGTGTTGTAGTACTGTATTGAAATTTTATTTTCGTAAATTTTAATATTTATGCTAGCTGTACATGTCTGTCCACACTTTTTAAACCTTGAGCTTTTAGTTGCCATATTCTTTTCCCTTCAGATTTATAAAATCCAATTCGGCTACCTGTCATAGTTAGAGAAGAATGGATTTTGAATTTTTTTCCCCCTATGAGCTATTTATTACAAAGGATGTTCTGGTATTTCTTTCCTCATCATGTAACCATTCATAAAAAGCTCTATAAAAAATTAAAAGCAATTGATAATCCATTATTTCTACAAAATTTTAGACAGTAAAAATTTATCTAATAACAATATGTTAATTTCATAATATGTAATAAACATATATTGTAATTTTGAATCAGCATCTTGTTAAAATATATGTAGTATTATAAAAACCAATTTTAACCTGTATATGTTAAAAAAGAATAGGAAGTCTATAGTTGTTTTTAACATAGTCGGTCATTTAAAAAATTCCGTCATTTTTAGTGGCTGAATTTAAAATTACATCATACAGAAAGCACCCACAATGGATCACTTATGTAATCGCTATCATTCTCACATTTTCTCATCTGGAAATCAGCTTATAGGTGACTTAGAAGCAAAATATTGTTCAATATACTGTTTAACATGTTTCAAAATATTTCACAGCTAAGAAATGTTAGAAGTACTGAAATATTTTAATGCAATGTTATTGTGTCTAAGATGTAAGGCAGATGAACTAGAACATGCAAAACAAGTATCCTGTTTTTCTGTTATGTGTTTCAAGAGGCACGTAGGTGGTAGTTATCATTCAACAGTAAGAACTTTTCTCTATTTATAAATCCAAGCAGCCACTGGTAGTTTGATCCAGTTCAAATCTCTGCAGAATTGCTAACTGCAGTCATTCATGTAATTTTCTAAATGTGTAATATGAATATACAACCAGCTTCCCTTAAGAGGCCCCCATGATTATATCTCTTTCCTTTATCAGATAGTCGTAATGTGCTTTATCTGATCAATCCAAATTAATCCTGAAAAATGATTTTTGAATATTTCTGAGGGCAATATCTATATTTAACATTGGAACTACTCTGATATGCACCCTCAAGTCGCCAAATTTCTCGCCAAATAACTTCATGCTGCCATATTACTATCTAAATTTTTTGTCTACATTTTGAACTTTTAGCCTAAAATGTCTCCAAAAACGCGGTTTTCGCACATGCAAAAACTACGTTTTGAACACACAATTTAGCTAAAAATCCGAAACAAAAACAAAAAATTTAGATAGCAAAAACGTAAAGTTTCTAACCAAAAATATTTGACAAGAATCCATGTACACAGCAACATGTTTTAACTTAAAAAAACATCTACGAATTGCACAATGTAGGCAACGAACGAATCTACAAACTACGCAGACCTCGCTTTAATAAATTAACATAACAACAATAAATTTCAAATACCATGTACACAGCATCCTGTTTAAACTTGAAAAAAATTCTACGAATTGCACAATTTAGGTAAGGAAGGAATCTACGATCTACGCACTCCTCGCTTTAATAAAATAACATAACAACAATAAATTTCAAATAATACCATGTACACAGCGTTCTTTTTCAACTTTAAAAAACATCTACGAATTTTACAGTCTAGACACTAAACAACAAAATAAACTAAAATAAATTTCAAAAAATTTAAAAAACAACAATAACGACAGAAATCCATACTAAAGAACCAATGAACATAACATTCTACAAAATAAGAAGAAGGATAAAATAAAATGCACTTACCATGAATTAATGCGTTTTCGAATAGCAGAAATATAAATTTCATACCGCCTTTAACATGCCGCCACGTAATCAATATCGTATTTACATGACAGTCAGACACACTATCCAGAAAATTTATACTATGGTTCACAAATAAATAAAATCACAAATCCCTACTTCTATTATGCAATGCCATTAAAAATAATCTCCCAGACCCTCTTTCTAGACTTCCAAATACCCACTACCCTTCAACAGGATAGCCACAATCATATTTCCTTTTGCCGAACTTCAATTCAACAACTACCATTTTATCTTTCCCTCCCATCTTCTCAGACACAGAGGCGAACCAACGAGCTCCAGCGAAAGATTTTTCAACGTCAACAGGGTTGCCATAGAACATGCAATCGTGCCAAAAACCAGCGCAGAACACATATCGCCACATTTGGTGAAATTAGGCCGTATATTAGAGTTGTACTTTAACATTATGTCTTTCAGACAACTAACTACCTACACAGAAGAAAAAAATATCTGGGACCATGGGTGGTAATTTTCCAGAGGGTTCATTGTATATGTATACTTTAAAGCTTTGCCAAAGACAGGGGTTATGTCATTAACACACTGCACATACAGCAAAATTACATTCCGCAAAGACCAACTTTTTATGGGAAAAAAGTGGGTTAGGTATATTTCAGATTAAGAAAGCATGAATGCTTAATACAAACCTTAATATTATTGTAATTAAAAGGCAAAAATGAAACAAATGGTAATGGAAATAATTTCTATTACTGCTTAATAAGTAGGTACATGATACAATTATTTTTTTAAATGGCTGCTGATTTTTGTTTGGGACAATACTTGATACAACTTATTAAATATATTGTGATAAGGAGTGCAGTTTTTGAATTCCTCTCAGTGTTTTTTTCTTTCTTCACTTCGGTCAATCTGTATTCCAAAATCAGACGTTTCCTGTGTCTTTTTAACAATTTGTTTAACTTCTTGTACATTAAAAGCATTTCATCTTTCCCTCTATTGCTGCTTTCATAGTTCAGCTGCTGTTTAGTTAATAATAAAGTAAAATCATTCAGTTCTTAATTTGTTATTTCAGAATTATCATTCTTGACTAATGTTTCTATTTCTCCTTCCATATATGAATATTCCTTTTGCAGTTTTTATGATTTCCTTGGCTTCATTTTCACTCGATGGAAATCCTTTAAAATTGTTCATTGGCCAGAGCAGAAGCCAGAAAACATTCATGGTCGATGAATTCACTTATTCCCATGGGCCTTCATTCATTTCTATGCAGTGTCTTATGTTAAATTCGCCAACTAGCAGCCGAGCGGTAAAGCCGCTGAACACTGGTAATTCGGTCCGAGGTTCGAATCCTGCGAATGGGCTGGCTGCATGGGCGTTTTCATGGTTTTCCCCATGTGTAACGTGTATATGAGCCAGTTTCCCTTAGAAAACCCTCCACGAAGGCATCCCTTCCCTTAGGCATATAGCCCTTGAGACTTTTCCATAATCACACACTTATGTTGAATTTCTTCCAAAAATGCCTTTAGTGTGCTTTCTTTTGTCTAGTACTTTATTTGCAAAGATGTAAACATGCCTCTTGTAACACGCTTTGAATGTTCTTATAATTCTTTGATCCATTGTTTGGATTAAGGGAGTTGAGTTTGGTGAAGAGAGGAGAACATTACAGTTCAGGTTTTGTTATTCTATGTAATATCTGACTTTTTTAATGAATGAATTTTCAAACCAGTCATTAAAGAAAACTATTGCAATATTCCTATAACTAACTATTGCAATAGTTTATATATAATATAAACTAACTGCAAATATTCCGTAACATGCTGCATGTAATTGGAATTCTCACATTGGACGAATTAAATTGATACAATTAAGATAATGCATATAAGCAAATTTGTGTTCTCAGTGTGTTTACTATAATAACAAGGAAATGGGAAGAATGCATTGAAAGAAAACTTAAGCATTCATTTTTCTTTCATTAAAGATTATTTTGGAAATATGCTAAAGATTAAGATTACTTAAAACTCAGTTTTTAATTACAAATATGAAGGGGGAAAAGTTTGTTAGACAGTAAATTCTTTAGTCCACTAACTTCACATTTGTAATACTAAAAGGAGAAAAGCATGTATTATAAAAGGACTATTTTTCCAATTTCCAATAAATGGTTTATGAACATATCTGTTCAGTTTGATTCTTTAAAATCCACAAAATATGTTATGTAAACTGAAAGGTAAATATACTGAAAAAAATTTAATGCAGATGACAAAAATCTAAGTATGATCAGTTTTAGGTATTCAAAATAAGTAAACAATCTAAAAGAAAGCAACATATATGAGATAAGAAAATTGTGAAGCAATGTAAAATGGTATGTACATTTTAGTGAATGAAAGCAAAAAAAAAAAAAAAAAAGAATTAATACAATTAAATCTCCTTGCATCATGTCTAGCAGGGAAATTTAATGTATCGATACTAGTTTTTGGTGCTCTTCGGTTAATGGGACCAGATTCAGAAATGTATGGATGTATGTGTTCATGTGCATATGTATGTATGTGTGTGGTATAACTTCATCACTCAATACATAAATTTTAATAACTGTATGTATTATATATACAGTATGTATATTTATCAGTATATTTTTCAGTTTTGTTGTTATAGTTTTTAAAAATTGGGTACTCGTCTATAATTGGGATCAGATTCAGAAATGTATGTATGTGCATTTCTGAATCTGATCCCAATTATAGAGGAGTACCCAATTTTTAAAAACTAAGACAATGAAACTGAAAAATATACAGTGTTATTAAAATTTATGTATTGAGTGATGAATTTATACCATAAACGTAGTTTTCAAGGAGCATAAATATGCAAGAGATCCAAAAAGACTAACTGGTACGTTAATGTTTCAATAATTTTGTAATTTGCAAGTGGAATGTCGGTAAGTCTTTTGGTATTACTGATAATAAAAGATAAAGAGCAAGATTTATAACATTTCTCGCATCGTTAAGATCCGAAAAAGTTTAACAACGATTAATTCAAGCATAGCAAAGAAGAAAATAGCACTTTTTCAGTAATTTTATTTTCCTTAAAATGAGAGAAAAAATTAAAGTACTGCGTACTCAAATAAATGTAAGGTGAGGAATGACAACTTTGTCTTCATGGGAATGACAGATTTAAACTTTTACTTATAATTTCATACTTAAGCAGATTGTCTAAATGTTCTCTATAATTCATTATTGTAGAGAAGCTTCCAAACAACCTTCTTCGCATTTAATGTGATTCAGCTCACTTCAAAATTTGTGCATGTTGCGTAAATGTTTTCTAAGTTGCACCCACGGAGTATTAAAGTATACTCCATAGTTGCACCCTATTTTTTAAACTTTTTTCGCAATACATGCAAAGCACACACTCTTCCGAAGAAGACATGCCGTACGCATTCAATCACTACCAAAACATACAACTGTCAGATAGATAGTCAACAGTTAAAACGGACCATCGCGTCAAAGAATATGTTCAACTTTCTTTGATCGCGTCACGTAACAGAACACCACGCCCACAAGCTGATGTCATTGAGAAGTCTAATTTAATTGGCTAGCTACATGAGGGTACAGCGCGGAGTCTAGCTTCTCGTGAATAATTTTGGGATTGTATGGCGCTGTCTAAAGTGAATTGTAGGTGTGATAAAGAGAATTTTTTTTTTTTATGAAATTCTATCAAATTCGGAAAAAAAATCGTTCAGTAATTTTATTGAATCCATAATAAAAGTGTATCCACCATGTAAGGAAGATTCGGAAGAAGATTAGGTTAGTTAGACTTTGTTAAGAATGTGAGAAGTATTCAGTTCTGATTACGCATTATTTTGTGTGAGGGAAATGAGAGATCATGGGATATGTTATGTGATATTAATGGACGAATTACTGTTCTTTAATCGGGAAAAAATCTGGCAATTTTGTATTTGGCTTTATTCTGTGTTTGTGAATTTTTGGATCCCATGGCCGTAACTAACCGCGATTCCAGCGCTCTGATACGCCATCTAGTGGCTAAAAGGTGGAAACATTAAAGCTCGGTATTTACGTTTGACAATGCTACCTAGTTTGTGAAGCGTGTTGTGATCGAAAAGTAATTAAACGTTTTATTTTTTATTGTTGTGGGCATATGTATAACTTAAAAAGAAGTACAGACCACACGTTTTGTTGTGTACACTAGTCTAAATCACGAGCTTGCAAGGAACCTGAGTTATGCTTCTATCGCATTCTTGGTTCGAAAAATATCGAACGAGATAGCAAAACGAAGAGGGTGGATTCGCGTATTTCGAATTGGAAAGAAAGTTGGACATTATATTAACGTGCGTTCTAAGCATTTAAAAAAAAAAAAAAAAACTGATTACATTTTTTTTCGTAAGAAAAGTTTTCTTTCTCGTGTATCATACAGATAAATGTGTATGTGTGTTCTTCGAAAGTAAACATGCATATTTGTGTATTGAAATATAAATCATTATAGCTCATTAATCTCTTAAATATTATTAATACACATACATATACAATTATGCTTTTATGCATATTTTACCTGCAGAAATTTAAATTGTGTTTCAGTTTATGTTAGCAATGATTTAAATGAAAATTTATAGAATGACACATATAAAAGTTAATTATTTTAACGTTAATGATGAACTTTGAATTTCATATTCTAGTAATGTTGAAATTTCTGTGTGTGAGTCATTTCCTGTTAAACTATTTAGAACTGTTTACAGTGGTTCAGGATAGTTAGCATAAAAAATTTCCAGTTCAGAAAATAGTTATGATGATGTAGTATGAGTAATAGTATAAAAAGTATTACAGATATCAAATCTTTTCCACTATAGAATAGCATGCACCAAACAATTTCTTATAAAATGATATACATACCATTGTTACTCGCTGAGCACAGTTAAATGTTTTTTCTTATCTTTTATAGAAATGTTCGTTTTGAAGTAAGTATTAGTAATAAAAAGTTTTTAAAGTAGCTTAAAAAAATTTTCTCCATGGTGAAAATTAGCTAATGATGAAAGTATTTTTCCTCACTTGAAGTATCAAACGGGTACATGTATCTTTTTCGAGAAAATCTGTTGTTCTGTAATGTAAAACACCCAAGTATTTGTTCAGTGATAAATATTGATAGGGGTGAGACTTTTAAGTAATTTCATTTCTCAGCCATTATTCAAAATATGATTGCATGTAACTAAATAACTTTGGAGTAAATTAAACAGCGTGCACAGACATGTGTATACAGATATACAGGTTAGCAAATGAAAGCAAGGACTTGGATCAGTTCAGTAATTTATTAGATTGTTTATGTATTCCTGTTTTATTTATAACAAGCTTTAATTTAGTAGAATAAGAACGTGTAGAACATTTAGTAGAATAAGAAAAATACATGAATACACGGCCTTTTAGTTGCAAGAAAAAAGATTTTGCATAGTTATTTAATGATGCAACCATATTTATTTTTTCAAACATTATCTTAGTTGTATTTCTGGGCCAAATATGCATTAATTCTCTTACCTATTATTATGTCGTTATAAAAATTCGATTTTATGGTGTTGCTTATATGTTCGTAACTAGAATTGGTGTCGATTCTATGCAGTGTTGATAGCCTCATCAGTGCTAAGAAGATTTAGCGATTTTTTTTTTTTTTACTAGCACAATCTCAAAATTTTCATTGCCAGTATGTCATTGTTTGCGTACAGCACTTTTACTAAGAAAATTATAGTACATATAAAAAATGCTAAGGATAATAAAACCTTTGGTAACACCAGATATACATATTGATTTGATATTATCTGATAAACATTGTAAATGAATGAATAAATTTGTCATTAAAATAGTTCGGAGGAGTAAAAATACATTAAATCATTTATATCAAGTGTTGCAAATCAATCTTAAGTTATGTTTTAGAATGATATATAAAAATCCGCATGTGTATCGTGTATGCAGTGTCTTCTGGATGCATATTCGTGTAAAACCGATGAACACTGGTAGTTCGGTCCAACTTTCGATCCCGGCAAACGGGCTGACTCCATGTGTGTTTTCTTGATTTTACACATGTGTATCATTTATGCACTATCTTCTGTATGCATATGTGAATAAAGCGCTAAATCTGGTAGTTCCGTCCATTTTCGAATCCCGGCAAGTAGGCTGACTGCATTGATTTTTTCGTGATTTTCCGCATGTGTAACATGTTGGCAGTATCTTGTGAATAACGTCAATAAAGCGGGCGCAGCCCGGGTAAAATCGCTGAATACTGGTAGTTCGGTCCAACTTTCGATTCCCGGTGTACTGTTCAGAAATTGTGGATGCATATGTGAATACAGCGGGCGCAGCCCGGGAAAAGAATCGCTGAACACTGGTAGTTTGCTCCAAATTTCAAATCCCATCGAATGAAAGCGGGCTTCACTGGTAGTTTGGTCCAACTTTTGAATAAAGGCCAATGAAAGCGGGCTTCTTCCCGCTCAAATGGCGGGCTTCTCCGCTAGCAATCATGCGAGCTAGCGTATATCTTCCGATTGCATACGTAAATCAAGTGACCTAACGTGAATAAAGCGGGCGTTCCACGAAAGCATCCCTTCCCTCATGTAGCGGCTTTGCCCGATAGTGATATATAAAACTGTCCCTCTCTAGCTACATCCCTGAAAGTAAGCATTTATTCAAATATTTAACAAATAGATTTGATCATATTTTATGCATCATGCAGACTCTATTTCCAGCTCTTTAATTTAAGTGCAATTTATTTCCAATGTATGAACATGAATACTGTACAAGCTTAGTGACGTATTCGTAATTTAATTAAGTTTTTATATAAAAGTTAAAATTTACCAGGCAGTTGCTTAAAAAATAGTTTAATAGATGTTGCTGTAATTTAACACTTTTGATTTTAATGTTTTCAGAAATTTGCTAAATCAAGTTTATCTTCGTGTGACCTTGCATCAAAGGCACCGATAATAAATTTGTTTTGGCATTTAGTGCTAAAATTTTTAAAGAAAAACTTATTATTGATGTAAAAGAAGGAACAAATTATATTTAATCTTGGTAATATGTCTTATGATATGCTTATTTACGGTGTCATGATATTGCAGTAACTTAAAGGGCATTTCATATAACTTATTTCTTAAGTTGCATAACCTGTTTTCATAACATTTTGTTATCAAATATATATAAAAGGTAAATTTCTAGTCAAATATTCTTCATTCCACAGCAGAAAGTTTGTAGCTTTGAGGTCCGGATTATGGGTGTCCGAATTAACGACTTTTGACTGTACTAAAAATAAAACCACACGAAACACACGTGAACAATTCTTAACTGTTACTAATTTAATAAAAGAAAATACAAGTATAATGTTCTATGAATAAAATAACAGTTACGGTAAAGAAAAATTTTTAAATATACATTACATCTTAATTCTATATAATTATTCTTTTGTTTTTCACTTGCACTTGACATTAGTTGATGGCAACTGATTCAAGTCAGAAATATTGTTCCTTATAAAAAATACACACATAAATGTTATTTATATAGAAAAATTTATGTACTCTTCTATTATCGGGACTGGATTCGGAAATGCGTGTATGCACTTTTATATGTGTGTTTATACACAAACATACATGCCATACGTACATATGTGAACGCATTCATCTATACACACATTTCTGAATTCGGTCCTGATAACAGAAGTGTACCAAATTTTGCCACATTTGTTAAGAATAGTGTAAGGTAGAATGGTTCTGGTTTATTTGATTATGGCAAAGCCCTCTCAAGCTATCTACCTAAGGGTATAGATGATGTCCTTGCGTAGTACTTTCCATTGAAAACTGGCACATATTCATATTACATGTGTATACTCAGCTATGAAATATGCACCAAGAAAATGAAATTGACAACAGTAATTTAATATACTTTATTTTGTGTTACATATGAATGGTACATTGTTTTTGGACAAAGCTATATGAAGCATACATAATCAACCTCATTCAAATATTAAATATTTAAGTATTCTCTGATTATCCAACCCCTAGTTTCAGCATTTTATAAAAGTGGCAGGTTCTTTTTTTTTTTTTTTTTTTTAATGCATTTTGGGAACAAATGCGACCAAAGGCAGCATATACAAATGGATTTATATATTTTATAGTTAAACGTCATTTCACTGAGAAATACTTTTTTTATCATAATGAAGTACAATAGAATTCTAGAGTCTATGTACTTATAAGAAAGAAAGCATTGGATTTCTTTACAAATACAATGTTTTCCCTAAGAACAAAGAATAAAAAATTTGGGTACTTTTCCGTTATGCCGGTGCAGGCGATAAGGTCGCCAGTAATGGTACAACCAATGCCAAATGGAATATCCTTGCTGGTAACCTTTTACATCTCATTTTCAAAAGAAGTCACAGCATTTCTTATCAGATTGATTGTTCCTTTCAATACTGGCATACAATTACATAGAATTTTTACCAAATAGTTCAATTTTATGCCCTAAGGTGATTCGCGAGCATTTGGTTTGGTTTATTAGATTACAGCAAAGCACTCGAGGGCTATATGCCTTAAGGGAGGGATGCCTTTGTGAAGATTGGTAGATTGGTAGAAGCCTGGTGATCCTGTTATGAACAAATCTTAACAGATAAAGATATAACATGTGAATACAGAATCTAAAGAAAAGGTAAGGTTAGATTATGCTTTTTGAATATGGCTAAGCACATTGGTTATCAGCCTGAAGAAGAATGCCTTTATGAAGAACTTTATACGGAAAACTGGTTCGTATTCATAAAACACATGCAAAAAAATAAAAACTGCACAGCCAGCTTGTTCACCAGGATTTGAGCTGAGATTAAACTACCAGTATTGAGTTGCTTAAACCACTTGTAGGACAAATCTAAAGAAAATGCTTGTAATATCATGTAATCAAAAGTTAACTACATGTTATATGCCAGGATTGCTTTCTCGAGTACTGAGGTAGGTAATACTTAATCTGCTTTTTTTTTTTTTTTTTTTGAAATGTTTGGTCATGGTATTATTTATTGCATGTATTTTCTATAATACATACAGAATATTAATAGTTCTATAACAAGTGTCTTTTTTTCATTTTTAAGTGCTTTGCTTGTTGATATTCTCAAAATTGCATTTGATGATTAGTGCTATCATGTGCATAATAAATACAATAGATGCATATAAAAGATCAATATATTTTTAGTATACATATAATGATTTAATATCATTTTTATGGGAAAAAAAGACACTTGACTGCACAGATTTTCTGGAAATCCCAATTAAAACACATATGAAATCATTTGTTTACAATCAGTGAACGTTAAAATCAGCTACCTGTCACAATACAATAAAACAGCGACACAATTTCCTACAACAGCCAGCAGTTCCTCCTTTACATGAACAAGAATTTTTTTTTAAAATTTTTATTTGTCCTTTTTGAACAATGAAATGTCCTTCGATTTCATGCGATCAGGATGCTATAGAACTTATCCTTAAATAGAAAGCCAAAACTTGTACATTGGATTTCAAGTAAAATTCCGAGCATTACCAAATGATCAGCTTTTTAAAATGGTCTCTGCTTCAGTAATACAGCGAGAATTTACGCCTCCTTGAACAAAATCAAACATTTCGGAAGAGCTAAGTAACTCCATTTTTGAATGTACGAAGCCAGATCACAAATCAAAATACCGAGTTTTATCCGCCATACTAATGTGTGAAAGCGCCATCTATAGGTGAATTGAATCGCGGATGGAGATATCGAAATGTGTTTTTGTTTGTTCAAAACAAAAGGCAGAAACATTATAATTAACGCACAGTGCTTATTTAGATACTATAACAAATTATACAGAATTTGAATATAGATTTGAAATACTAGAGGAATATCGAGAGAATAAGCTTAGATATATTTAAAATTGGGAAAATATTAAACAAAGATTAAACGAAACCAAAACTGCATCGTCAGAGAGTAGTCAGAAATTACCTGGTGATGAAAATACGTATAAAACTTTGTGCCAACGCCTTCAAGTTTATAAGGTATTTCTCTCGGCTTCTTCTTCACCCTTCGTGGTGAAGCGGTCAGCACTCTCGGCGGCGTATTTCCAAACCCTACCCCACTTTTCGAATTTTTGACGTCATGGACAAATCGACTAGTTTCGCCTGGATGGTAATTCTTGAGCATGCGCTGAAGGGAGAGAAGTAACATAAACAGAACTTTGGCTTTCGCTTGTAAACAGTATTAAGTATATTGTCTGAAAATGTATTCGTTTATGTAATTGCATAATTTTACTGTTTCTGTAATAAGAAAACTTCATTCAGATAAAATTTATTTTAATATTATTATTATTATCTGGTTATAGGATTATTCGAAATGCTGAATACTCTAGGTACTATCGTAATCTTCGCATAACCTTTCACATTGGATTTTGCCTTATCATTTTAAAATGTATTGTATTATAAAGATTAAATCAAAGCAAATTACTTTGTTAGAGATGTGAATGTTCTAACTGAATTTTCTTTTTATCACTTATTATTTATTTCCTCTTTGAAAACACATTCATATTTGACAAATAATAATGAAAATTTTTTGATCGTTTAAAAACTAGATTTGTCAATAATGTAATAAAAACTCACTAATCTAGTGCTTCATGGATCAATATGACAATGAATTCAAAATGTTTTAAAAACAGTTCTTTAATCTTTATTTTGTAGTAGATGCAACTAATGTCACAGAGAAAAAATATTTCAATAAAAAAGTTCTCCATGTTAATTCAATAGCAAAATTATTTCTGTTTCAGTGAAAAATCCACTTTCAATGCTTATATAACAGAAAAATGTAAGATAAGCATTTTAGAAGTTTTAAATATAAGCTAAAGGTTTATTGTACAATTTTATGTAAGAAACGTAATAATTTACTTTCATTCCTTTTAATTCGGCATATTAGTTTCCAATCAACTAAAATTTTTTGCAAGTTAGAGACTTAACACACAGTATTCCGTCAATTAAAATATCAATTAATTGTTCTTTTTCATTTAGAGATACATTGGAATTGAAAATACCAAAGGCAAAATAGGTCACAGATCCAACCTAATTCCTTATTTGGCAATTTTTCAAAAAAATTTCTGTCAGTTTTATCATATGTTATTTTAAACAAGAAATCTGTATTATTTTCTTTAGTAAAATGTGAAAAACATGTTTCTGTTTTTTTTTTTTTTTTTTTTTTTTTTTTTTTTTTTTTTTTGTTGTTGTTGTTCAATTCTCCTTGCCAAAGTATTGGCTTAGTTTTAAAAGCTTACATTAGTACAAACTGCGACACAGTGTGTCTAGGTAAGGTTATTTGTTTCAAAATGTCTGTTAATAATTTCAAATATTTTCTCTCCAGTTGCTTTTCCTTCCCAAATATTACAACATAAAAAATATTCTACTGCGTCGTTTTCAAAAACATATCTCACATAAACGATGAAATGAAACATTTTAGTAATGTCGTTAGTTTCATCAAGTTTTATACTAAAGACTGGATTTTGTATTCTATAGTGTCTGATATGACAAAAATTTGGTGAGAAACAGTATCTTTTTTTAATGCTATTGTTTTTAAATCGTTACTATATTTTTCTGCATGCATAAATGATGTCATTTTAATTGCTGAAGGAAGAATGAGCGATTCTCCAATTGTATGAGGTTTTAAATTTTTTGCAATTAAATATGAAACTTTTAAGGATGCCTGTAAATCCTTCTCAGGAACTGTTGTATATTTTTTCAAAAATACATTTTAATTTTCATGCTCTCAGCTCATTCCTTAATAAAATTCTTCAGATTTATTTACTTAATCTTTATGTTTAGTTTCTGAGGTACTTTTCAATTTCACTGGCGCAAATCTCGCCAAGCAGACTTTATTGACGACAACATACAATATACACATAAAAAATGTTAACAAACGTTAGTTCTAAGAATTTTTTATTTTGAAGGCACAAGCATTTTAATATCATTTAAAATTTTGTAAAAAGACAATAAATAAAGACGATAAATTTGCAAAAAGACATTAATTTAAGAACTTACTATGCTTTCATAGTAGAACATTCTGACTCACCATTTCATATCACGTGATCCCAAGTGATCTCATCTCACGTAAACTATGCTATAAAAATCTAATTCTCTCAGTAATTATCTACATTAATTTCAAGTTAAATCTTAATTTGGAATACCAGTTTAAATGCAAGAATTATTTCAATTTTTACAAATAGCTTACTCAGAAATTATGTAAAACCGCAGTGCTTTACTTCGCTACTGCATTCTCATTAGAATTGAAGAATTTAACCCTTCATTTTGCCTTCGGGTGAGTGGTGTGATTGCAGTCTAATTGTCTTAATTACCGTGAATGGTCTTGGGGCATAAATTTTAATTATCTTGTAAAAATTCTATGTAGTTGTATGCCAGTATTGAAAGAAACAAGAAATGGCTGCAACTTGTTTCGAAAATGAGGCGGAAAACGTTGGCAGCGAAGATATTCTGTTTGGCATCAGTAGTACCGTTGTTGGCGACTTTATTGTTTGCGGTGGCAAAACGGGAAAAGTACTGTTTCTAAATGTATTTTTAATTTCGCAGGTTTCATGCTTTCCATTTGCCAAGTTTTCACTGCATTTAACACACAATAGATATTCTTTTTCCATTGATAATGCAACATGTAAAACAGTATAAAATAAACTCATTTACTCTTTTTTTTTTTTTTTTAGAAGTAGAAAGAGAGCCAGTGGTTACATTTTTTTTTTTTTTTGCATTTTCATTAATAGTTTTGCTCTAAGTTTATTTGATATTGGTGCATCCATCCCATTTTTCTTACAAGAGATTTTGGGCCATTTAACCATCATGAAGAAAATTGCAACGAAAAAAAAATTGTTTTTATTATCCTTTGAGACACTACTGAATTTTCCAATGCTTAGGAAATGTTTCGTGCTTACTTGACAACAAATTTGATTAGAAATAAGAAACATAGTTTATAAATGATGCGTATTACAATTACAAATTGCATGCAAGACACTACTAAGATAGCCGAAAAAACTAAATCTTAGCTGCACGTATGCAGTTGCTTTGAAATTTGATTCGAGCTGTTTGGAAATCATCAAACATAACACATAAATCAAGTGGAAAGCAATAAAATCAGAATTAAATATGGAAATGTTTAATTTAAAATTCCTGGCAAATGTTAAAAAACATCCAAAATTCTCTTCAAATTCCGTATATCTTTGTCAAATAAATTTCTTTGAATTTGGTGACCCCCCACAAATTTGTTCATGACTCCCAGGTTAAAATTTTGTAAAAAAACAAGTTATCAATTGCATTTTGAAAAAAAAAAAAAAAAAAAAAAAAAAAAAAAGATTTCAGGCTTGTCTTCAACAGAACAGCATACAATAGAGTATTTTCAAATTTACGGAAAAGCACGACTTATGTGAAAATTGATAAACATTGGCTGTCCAATGTGAAAAGTGAATTACGGTTTAATATTTTATGTTCATAGCTTGTGTATTTTGATTATCTAACTAAATACAGAATGATCTGTTCCTTCAAACTTCTGCTGGAATAACTGCTAGAATATCTATTCCATTTCAGATGAACAGAAAGCAAGTGTTGTATTCTTATTCAACAATTGCAATTTTCTTGCATAATACTTACAAGGAATGAAATTGGTTATTTAACTAAAGTGCAGTCAATTTTATTTCTTATTTACATGAATGATGTATCACACAATGCTGTGTAGGCTGGTGACCTAGCGATGATGACTTAAAATGCACCTTTGCATTCAGGCATACACTCCTTATAAGAATATAACCATGCACTGGAGTCTTAGCTTCAGCAGGTACATTTTGTTGTGCTATGCAATCTCTGTGGGTCCTAAATTCCAAAAATTTTGCTACTTGATATTTCTGTAAATTCCAAAATTTGCACACCTGCCATAACTGCACTGGCTGTGGCCTCAGTTATTCAATGTTCCAACAAAATCAAATATTGTAACGTTATTTTAGACCAGACTTTCTTAAACTGTAGATCACAACTCCCATCTACAGCAGTGGGTCGCAAAAAATTTTAGTAGTTTTGGTATATCTTAAACTTAATAATAATTTTACAATTACCCAATATTTTTACACAATGTATCTGAAAATAGATAAAGATAAGACAATACAGACAAAGAGAAAAACAAAAATGTTTCAACGCATTCTGTTTATAATATAAATGTTCATTTTAACAGTTCAGTCAACAAAAATTAAATCTGAAGGTAGCGATTTTGCAGAGTCTTTACCTGTGACGAATGAAAATTATTCTTTGGCTATGGAAAGCTTCACTGCGAGGTAGGGTCGTAAAAAATTTATAATTAATTTTTATGTTCGATACTTAACTTGTTTTGGATAAAACAGCAAAAAAGAAACGATTCTTTGACTACTTTGTATATTAAACTGTCGACTCAACTTGGAGCCCTAAGCAGTATGGGTGTAACAACTGTAGAACAATTTTGTATCACCTGGTGGAAAATTCTGTGATGTATTGCGATCATTTTAATAAGACAACAAAAAATTACTGAATCTGAACAAAGTACTTCGATTCTTGGTGCAATAATTGAATTTTTGAAAAGCGAAGGTCAGTCAGAAGAAAAAGTAAAACTAAAGTAGAGCTAGTATTTATTTTGTTTCTTATCTCAAGCACTTGGCAACTAGCCAAAATATTCCTTCGGCGTCGGAAGGAAGTAGTCTGTATCTTCTTTTTCGTTTGTTTTAAAAGATCATAAAACCTATAACTGTAAAAAAAAGCGTTTTATATTCCTTCAAATGAAGAAATGTTTGTGGTAAAATGAAAGGTTCATGCAGAATATGCACGGTTAAAGGTCACTTCAGTAATCAATGCTGATCAAACATTAAGTGTCAGATCTGTTCAAAAAAGACATTTAATTTTTTTGTTCTAATCTTGAATGTAAATAAGTTTAGTATTTGGATGGCCAATCCACAGCACGTAGTGGTACTGGCACGACCGAAAAATCTTACCGAAAATTTAAAAAAATAATATCGTCTTCAGGAACTTTCTCAAAATTCATGAAAACCCTATTCATATGCTACAGAATATAATAGCGCGGGAAAGCGGCACTGCTTGACACCAGTACAAAGATGCGATAAAGGTCTGTTTAAACTAGCGGAACTTTGGTTCCAAGAAACTTTCAAAAAAGTCTAGGAACGAGCTCAATGGTATCAGTTACCTTAATTTGGCGCCATTTGTTTTGCTATGGTTGTCCGTTCTTGAGCGAGAGCGAGTGCGATACTCTGGCTCAGTCGATTTTAAACTGACGAGGAAGGCATTAAGCTTTTTTAAAAACTACTTTTAGATTTTGACGTCGAGAGTAGTTACTTTAAAATTTTTATTTTCACTATGTCCATCAGGAAGCAGTCAACAACGAAAAGAAAATATGAAGAGGTTATTATTACAACTGGTGATTTTAACTGTCTGGGAAGAACAATTTTTGTTTGGCATCGAAATGCTTCCAAGCCTGTTAGTTCGATATGTGGAATTTATGTAGCAATACTGTTCTGATGTTGTGATTTATCTCACTTGTCTGACAGTAACGTCAGCACAAGCCTACGAAATTCATCGTATAGCAGTGCTGAAAATTTTTTAACTTGGACCGATATCTTAAACAATTCCATAGTAATTTCGGAAGCAAACACTTTGTTGGATACCACTTGCGAACAAAATTTATCAATCAATCAAAAAAAAAAAAAATCTTTAGCCGGCCAATAATCCTTGTTCCAGAAGAGAAATAACGAAATGGAAACTATGGGGAGGGCTTCTTATGAGCGTTTACTGTTAACTCTCAAGGAAAAAATCTTTTTTTCTAAAAAAAAGAAGATAATAAAAAGTAACGTTTTAATATTTGTCCAAAATATCGGTGGTATGAGCGTCAAATATATGAGTAGATAAAATAACTTTGTCTAGAAATACTGTCATTTATCGTATAGATGACATGGGCCAGGATGGCAAATAGATACAGATGACATGAGCTAAATTGTCTGTAGACTACAATACACTGCAGATACTTTTCACTAAGATGAAAGTTGTGACATCACAGACAATACGCAGTTAAGCCTATTTGAGTGTTACACAAGCGATAATTTTTATATTGCGCAAGAACTTGATTGATTTGATTGACTTTTATTTGCGCTAACTAGTTTTAACTACAGGTGAGGACTTAAAAATGTAATTGAAGTTAAGAAAGTAGAATGGACAAAATTAAATAGTGTTTGCACAGAGAGTGCTCTGCATGGTTGACAGGATAAAAGACTTTTTACATTATTTGGAAATTATTTTGAAAAAAACGTTTTTAAGTAGATCTCGAATATTCATCAAGTAACTATATGTGCCACGGACAGTCTTCTATTGTTGACTCTTTGCAAGATTTTAATTATTACCTACCTGAAATCCAAATCGAAATTATTGACCTACAGCACAAGACAAGTAAATATACGGAACTTATTTCAACTGCAAGTCATCCAAATTATTGTATTTTGGAAATTTGTACCAACACCTTATTTTCCAAATTTTCACTATTTGGCACTCGGATATTGTTGTAGGTTTGGATTAACATTTGTTTGTGAACAACTATTTTTTATTATGAACATAATAAAATCAAAAAAGCGTTCAAGATTAACTAATATGCTCTTAAAACACTTAACTGTATTTCAAAAACTAATCCTAATATTGACTTGATAAAAAGAGTACAAATTCAAAAGCCACATTAATGAAGTACTGAATAATAAAGACATAATAGCACGCCGAATAAATACTAATACAGAAGTTAAACAACAAAAACCGGCGTTAATTTTCAAAATTTTCACAGGTCTAGTTTCGATGGTTTTTACCGAACCACCATCTTCAGCTGCAAAACCGCAAATGAACAAGATAGGAAATAATGATTAGATAAGAAAGCCTGGACAAGAATAAGCAAGTGGCGCCATCTGTTGGTGAAACCAGAACTAAAACGCAATTTCTTTAAAGGAAAAGGGCAAAGATAGATTGGAATTAGGATCGTTAACAAGAAGAGAAAGATTTTTTTGAATGTGAAATGCCTTTGAATGTGAAAAAGAAAATCCAGTTCTCCAATGAAGATGTTTTTTGAATAATTTTGACAGCAGAAAAATTGAAAATGTGATTTTCGGACCAACAATGTTGAGCAACAGAAGACTTCTGCGTTTCCTTTTTTCTAACATATGCCTCTTGTTCCTTGACGCGAAATTTTAAGTCTCTCTTAGTTTGGCAATTGTAAATTAAGCCACACTGGCAAGGAATCCTATAAATACCCCAAGAATTCATATCCGGAATGGGTTCCTTGAGTATGGAACTCGGAATGTTATTGATGGGAGAATAAACAACCCGAAAGTTAAATTTCTGCAAAATATGTGCAACTTTATAGCTAATTAATGGAAAGAAGGGAATGACAACAGAATTTTTATAATCTCCTAAAACAAGAGTGTGCCTTGTTTTAAAAAGGTTTTATAAAAAAGGTTAAAATCATTTCTCCTAGAAATTTACTCATGGTTTCTTTTGATGTAAAATCATTATTCCCCAATGTGTGCCTTTTAGTGTGTTGAGATGAGAATTTTTTAACTGCTTGATTAATAATGTTGGGTGAAAAGCCCCTGTCAATAGCTATTGCTTTAAAATAATTTAGTTCTTCATCAAGGGCTAGTTTGGAGAAGCAAACTTGAAGAGCACGCAAAATATAGGAATAAAATGAAGCTAACTTTTGTTTAGTCGGATGACATGATTTAAAGAGTCGTGGAAGGCAAACCGACGAAGGTTTACGGTAAACCGTAATACTGAAGTTGGATGTGTTACGTGTGACCAGAATGTCGAGAAACGGAAGAGAACTGCAAGTCTCAAGTTCAGAAGTGAACTGAACAGCAGGATCAATAGAATTCATTGTTGAAAGAACTTTATTTAAATCATCTTTATTACCTTCAAACAGGTAAAAGTATCGTCTACGTAGCGGAACCATGCCGGGAAGTTTAAAGTTTCAAACAATTTTGATTCAAAATAATGCATGTAGATATCGGCCAGGATGGGACTGAGGAGGCTTCACATGGCTAATCCCTCAGTTTGCCTGTAATATTTATTTTGGCAAACAAAATGTGTTTGTTTCAAACAGAGTTGAGTGAGAGAAATTAGCTCATCAATTTCGATGCAGGAGAAATGAAATTCGCGAAGTCTGGTTTCTAGACATCTTAATGCACCCTCCACTCGAACATTGGGGAATAATGATTTTACATCAAGAGAAACCATGAGTAAATTTCTAGGAGAAATGTTTTTAACCTTTTTTACAAAGCCTTTTTAAAACAAGGCACTCTCTTGTTTTAGGAAATTATAAAAATTCTGTTGTCATTCCCTTCTTTCCATCAATTAGCTACAAAGTTGCACATATTTTGCAGAAATTTAACTTTCGGGTTGTTTATTCTCCCATCAATAAAATTCCGAGCTCCATACTCAAGGACCCCATTCCGGATATGAATTCCTGGGGTATTTATAGAATTCCTTGCCAGTGTGGTTTAATTTACATTGGCCAAACTAAGAGAGCCTTGAATTTTCGCATCAAGGAACATGAGGCATATGCTAGAAAAAAGGAAACACAGAAGTCTTCTGTTGCTCAACATTGTTGGTCTGAAAATCACACTTTCAATTTTTCTGCTTCCAAAATTATTCAAAAAACATCTTTCCATTGGAGAACTAGATTTTCTAGAGTCATTTCACATTCATAAAAATCTTTCTGTTATAGTTAACGGTCCTAATTCCAATCCAAATTTGCCTTCGGCCTTTAAAGAAATTATGTTTTAGTTCTGGTTTCACCAATAGATGGCGCCACTTGCTTATTCTTGTCCAGGCTTTCTTATCTTATCTAATCGTTATTTCCTATCTTGTTCATTTGCTTTTTTGCAGCTGAGGATGGTGGTTCGGTAAAAACCATCGAAACTAGTCCTGTGAAAATTTTGAAAATTAATTCCGATTTTTGTTGTTTGACTTTTGCATTAGTATTTATTCGGAGTGCTATTGTGTCTTAATTATAGAAGCCCCAAACAGGCTTATTTTTTGCTTTCTTTTTTGCACGTGGTGTGGCCGCCATATTGTGATTGCATGGGTTTCGGTAAGTACTTTTTTGCAATTTTGAAGTTCTGTTTATGTTTCATATATTTCGATATTGTGCTTTGCATATCTGATTTCATGTATTTTAGTTACAAACGTTTTGTTTTCTATTCTTTACAGTGAGGGATTTTTCTGCTGTTTTGTTTGTGCTTTGTTATTGCTTAGTTTATTCAGTTTGATTTTCTGCATTGTTCATCTTGCCTTCATCCGTTAATCGTTTCACTAAATTACGCCTGAAACGGCAAAAATTCCTGAATCATCTTGACTTTTTACTTAAATGCAAATGTAAAAAATTGATCCCCAATTTTATTCAAAGCAAATCTAATCAAAAACCTTCCAGTCGTGTTTCAAGAATTCTGTTAAATAGCTAGCTTGCCTTACTTCGGTCCATCATAAGGGATACACGCCAAAAATTGTCCAAAATTGAACATGAACTTTATAAGCTTCATCTGGAACTCGCTAATTCATATCCAAAATTCACTGTCCTTGAACAAAAGTCTTGGTTTAGAACGGAGAATGCAGTTAACCCTCATAAAAACACCCTTGCATTTAAATTCGAAAAACTTCTTTTACAGTCTTCCAGTTCAAGTAGTTCAAAAAATCTTCCCATTATAAACATCAAGTCAATAGTTAATATATCTAATGTTAATCTTTCAGAAGAACAAGAGAGAATTTTAAAATATAATTTTAACTTCTCACAAACCTGTAAACCCTCGATTCCAAAGATTTTGGCTCCTATCGAAAAAGTTTTCAAGTTCAGTAAAGTTTCAGATTCACAAAAAGAAATGATTAGGCATCTTACCGCTCATAATGTGAAATTCAATAATAAACCTTTGAAACCAAATCTAACTGCTAACGAGATCTAATCTAAAACTAACGAGAGAAAGAGCTACAATGCGCGAAATTCATTCTAACCCGGATAATATCATTTCAAAGACCGACAAAGATGGCCAGATAGTTCGTCATGGATAAGAACACTTACATCGATGGTGTCACTAAACTCTTAACCGAAGGACCATATAATCCGATCCCTAAAGATCTTTCACTTTCAGACTTGTCAAAAATAAAAACTGCGATCAAATCTTCACAAATCAATTCAAGCAACTTAAAACATTCGCTTATCCCATCTGTTGCGAATCGTGCCAGATTATATGCTCTTCCCAAAATTCATAAAAGTGGCATTCCTTTCCGCCCTATTGTATCAAATTTAGGTACTGCCTCGTATTCCTTAGCTAAACATTTAGTTTCTAGATTTTCAACTCTATTAGACAATAACATTTACACATAAAAAATTCAATACAGTTTGTAAAAAAGGTTAAAAACATTTCTTCTACTATCACTATACTATATAAATTTACTATCACCAATGTTCCAGTGGAGGGTGCATTAAGATGTTTAGAAACCAGACTTCGCGAATTTCATTTCTCTTGTATCGAAATTGATGAGCTAATTTCTCTCACTCAACTCTGTTTGAAACAAACACATTTTGTTTGCCAAAATAAATATTTCAGGCAAACTGAGGGATTAGCCATGTGAAGCCCCCTCAGTCCCATCCTGGCTGATAGCTACCTGCTTGTTATGAATCAAAATTGCTTGAAACTTTAAACTTCCCGGCATGGTTCCGCTACGTAGACGATACTTTTACCTGTTTGAAGGTAATAAAGATGATTTAAATAAAGTTCTTTCAACAATGAATTCTATTGATCCTGCTGTTCAGTTCACTTCTGAACTTGAGACTTGCAGTTCTCTTCCGTTTCTCGACATTCTGGTCACATGTAACACATCCAACTTCAGTATAACGGTTTACCGTAAACCTTCGTCGGTTTGCCTTCCACGACTCTTTAAATCATGTCATCCGACTAAACAAAAGTTAGCTTCATTTTATTCCTATGTTTTGCGTGCTCTTCAAGTTTGCTCCTCCAAATTAGCCCTTGATGAAGAACTAAATTATTTAAAAGCAATAGCTATTGACAGGGGCTTTTCACCCAACATTATTAATCAAGCAGTTAAAAAAATTCTCATCTCAACACACTAAAAGGCACACTCTTGTTTTAGGAGATTATAAAAATTCTGTTATCATTCCCTTCTTCCATCAATTAGCTATAAAGTTGCACATATTTTGCAGAAATTTAACTTTCGGGTTGTTTATTCTCCCATCAATAAAATTCCGGGTTCCATACTCAAGGACCCCATTTCGGATATGAATTCTTGGGGTATTTATAGGATTCCTTGCCAGTGTGGTTTAATTTACATTCGCCAAACTAAGAGAGCCTTAAAATTTTCCGTCAAGGAACACGAGGCATATGTTAGAAAAAAGGAAACACAGAAGTCTTCTGTTGCTCAACATTGTTGGTCCGAAAATCACATTTTCAATTTTTCTGCTACCAAAATTATTCAAAAAACATCTTCCATTGGAGAACTGGATTTTCTAGAGGCATTTCACATTCAAAAAAAAATCTTTCTGTTCTTGTTAATGATCCTAATTCCAATCCATCTTTGCCTTTGGCCTTTAAAGAAATTGTTGGCATAAATTTAGGTATTTTGCATAATGAAACTCGAAAGTCATACGAAACGAACTTGCGGCCAAGATATATATTGGCGAGAGAAAGTAAAGTTCGTGTGCAGTGCAAAGCATTCAATTCTCACCTTAGCTTCTTGTACCTGGCCAAAGGTCTAAATCAGTTAGTGCTTTATCTTTCAGGTACTGAGTCAACATATGTTCCTGTTTCTTTTTTTTTATTGCCTAAAATAGGTAAGCCTGATGATATTTAGGAGTGATGATGATTCTATGTAAGTTATCTCCTTTTCAATACTTCAGTGTTTTAATGTCTGTGAAGATTATTACTTTTTGTTATGCTTAAGTTAAGCAAAATTATCCTATTTTATTAAATAAAGATTTCGTAGTTAATCTTTTTTGACTTATGATTCTTTAATGAAAACTGTGCTTGAGGAAACTTACTCATTACGCCTTCAGTGCTAATGCACTACCAACAAAAGATTATGAGACTGATTAGGGTAAATTGCCTTGTGGAAATGCTTGAAATTCTAAAATTGAAATTTTGTAATGTTGTAAGATTCCAGGGGCATTAAGTATTAAAACGCTTTGTTGAAAATACTAGTTACAAAGTTTATAAGAATAATTATAACAAATAATAATGTCTATTCTAAAAGAATCAATTTGTATAGAAAAGTTAACATATGAAAATTATTCAGTGTGGAAATTTAAAATAGAACCACTTCTAATAAAAGAAGGTTTAGATGATGTTGTATTCGAAGAAAAACCGGAAACTGTCACTGATATTTGGTTAAAGAATGATCGTAAAGCTAAAGCTTTAATATGCTTAAACATTTCGGATTCGCAAATTATCCATGTTTTGCATAGTAAATCTGAAAAGAAGTTTGGCAGAAGTTCAAATGTGTCCATGAACGTGTAAATTTAACAAACAAGTTATTTCTTCTTAGAAAACTATATTCCATTAGATATAATGAAAGTTCTAAAATGCAGGAACATATCAAAGGAGTACTAGAATTGGCTGAAAAGCTGCGTAGTATCGGTGAAGAAATTAAAGAAAATAACTTAATTGCAATATTACTATGTTCTTTATCAAATTCATTCAACTCCTTAATAACTGCAATAGAAAGTAAATCGAAAGCTGAATTGTCGCTAGAATATGTTAAAAACAAACTAATGGATGAGAATTGTAGACGTGTGGAAACTAAGAAAGTTCAAAAATACGATTCAGTTGCTTTAAAAAGTAAAAGCGAAAATAAATCAAAGTATATTACACAATATTGTACTTATTGTAAGAGAAATAACCATACGATAAATGACTGTTTTCAGTTAAAACGCAACGCTAGAACTTCCTTACCCGAAATACATGTAAATAACAGTAAAGTAAGAAATTATTCTCAAAATTATAAAAGTAATGCATGCCAAATAGCAAATACGCAAAGTGCACGGTAAAAAAAAAGTTCGCTCTTTACAGGCAAAAGTTTTGTACAGTTACAGAAATCAAAAAGTTACAGAAGAATTTCCTGTAATGGTAACAGGTTGAAAGCAAACTGTAGCGGTAACAGCTGATTTGCTTGTAACATTACAGATAATGTTTCAGTAGCCGCGCGGAAGAATCACGTGACTGACTGGAAATTAGCCAATCAGGAGAAAAGTGTTTAAAAGCTAGTTGTAGAAAAAAACATGGCTGAATGCATGTTGGTTGTATAGCGCAGGTAAGTAAGAAAATGTTTACAATTACTGCTTGAAATATTTTTGTTCATTTTATGCAGATTATTCTCATGCACTTTGCGCTGTTATATGTAGTAAGTATTTAAACGTTTAAGCTTTGCGATTAATTAATATCAGTGTTCGTAATGTCTAATGAGTTGAAAGAGTGCAAAATATTTATTCCAAATGCAGATCTAATAGTAGTATTTTGTCATTGTGCATCCGATAAATTACACCTTAAATTGCCCGTATTATTATTTCAAACTAATTATTCCAAAATTTAATCACTGTTTGTGGTATTTAATTGAAATGGTAATGTGGTTGTTGAAAACAAAACTAATCATGTTAGCGTTCTTTTCCAATCGTCTGACCAAAGAACGTTTGACATCTTTTTCCCGGCAGGCCTTGCGAGAAACGTTTAGAATTCTGA
Source organism: Stegodyphus dumicola (assembly GCF_044657685.1). Lineage (NCBI taxonomy): Eukaryota > Metazoa > Arthropoda > Arachnida > Araneae > Eresidae > Stegodyphus > Stegodyphus dumicola. The sequence goes on from NC_140768.1 coordinate 185,315,492, forward strand.
ATGTAATGTATATATTTTTTGCTTACTAGGTTTAGTTTATTCTTTTTCTAGGATTACCTAATTAGTTATACCTGGTTTATAATTCAGTCTAATATGTTTATGTACGAGTGTGTTATGAAGTAAAATTACAAAAACTTGAACAACGCGGTCGAGAATCTCGTTTATTCCTTTAGTGTAATAATATTTTTTTCAGTGGTATTAATTTACGAAAATATTATAATTCCAAAATAAAGTAATTATATTGATTAAAAATATGCCGTATCATACTTTTCGTAATGTTTTGTTTTACTAACTAGATGCAACTTAATTATTCCATATATTTTAATATACCAATATCAACAGGGGAAAAATGGAAATGACCTAAAATATTTTTCTAACAATTCGTTAAACTAATTATAAAACAAAACTAAAATTTTGTGCATTATTTCCAAAAATATCATTTCATTAATATTTTATAAATGACAACATATATTATATTGTATATATAACTACCATTGCATACTTATAAGTTTTTAAACATTTAATGTAGAATTTATGTTGATTTTATTTTGCCCAGGTTTAATACAGTTTTGAAGTATGATAGTCTTGTTACTAGGATAGCATGAATCTGCTAATACAAGTTTAATACATTTCTTGACAAATGTTTCTCTTATTCATGTAATATAATATATAAATCATAAAATAAGTTTTCTTAAAAATAAATTATTATTGTTTATTGGAATTTAAAACAATTCTGTATCTGTATGCTGTATTAAAAATAAAATAATAATGAATTTTTAATGAAGCATTGATTTTAGCATTAACAATGTAAATATATATATATATATATATATACACACATGAATAAATGGAAATGCAAGCTACTTTTCCTTAGAAAACCGCCCATGAATATATACTTCCCTTTAGGCTGATAGCCTTTGCATGCTTTGCCATATTCTATCAATCCAAATGATGCAAATATGCAGAATATTTTACTTTCTTTGAAAGTTAATACCGGAAATAAAATTCAGTGTATTTGTTAACTACATTAGTTCTCTTATAGCTTGGCATTTAATTTCCCAATGATTTACTAGTCCAAACTAAGGCAGAATTCAGATATCGTTCAAATAAAAGAAAATTAATAAGGTCTGATTTTTAGACCTATGTATGAAGATTTATTTTTTTAAATATTATTTTAAGTCAACCAAATTAATTTCAAATTTAAGTAAGTATTCATGTCTTTCAGTAGCATTATTTTTGATATCTTAAATTAAATAACTGAATGCAATATTTCTTGTTAATAAAAGAAAAGCAATGTTATGAAAGACTAGCGAAGTGGATTTGCAATATGTAATGCATATGGATTTGCAAGTTCTAATTACGAAAGGTCCCATGCTTTAAGGGGTCATTTTTAAAAATACTTAATTAAAAAAAATATTTAACGTAAAACTTCCAAACTTCACACATGTGGAATATTAATTCTATATATTTTATCTCATTCTTATTTTATTAATTTCATAGCATTTCGTGTGACACTAGTAGTAATTATTAATTAAATTTTATGCAGTTTCTGATCTATGTTTTGATTTTGTTATTAATTACGTTAGTTTACATAAGATTTAAAATTATGTAAGGTACAAAAACCTTCTGCATCTATTAATATATGCTGAAGTGAATGAAATTATGCCAGTGAAATTTTTTAAAATAAAAAACAAATTTCTGTGGAAAATTAAAGTTATAAATTCTAAATGCAAACAAAGGAGTGAATTTGAAAGTTATCAAATAAGCCAAAGTGTTGGTCATTTTTTTCAGTTTTGCAGAAGAATTTTTATACTTTGCAGAATGGGAATATGATGTTTGGTTTTGTTAGTATTAATTATTACAACTGAATTATTGCAACTTACATTGCAACACATAATTTAGCTTAAAATTTATTTGAACTTAATTTTCTTATTTATTTTGATCATGTATATTTCATGTGTCATAAGTCTTTGAAATGAACTTAAGGGTTTTCATCCGCAGAGAACCCGTTGGCGCTTCGGGAAAGAACCCATTGGCGCCGTTGCATTTTTACTCGCCAAGCTGAGCCGAGCCGTAAACGTGGTTTTTAGTGTATGTAAATTCAAGTTAGCAGACAATGGTAGTAAAAATTCACAGATAATAAGTATGTACACTGCTCAAAAAAAAAAAAAAAAAAAAAAAAAAAAAAAAAAAAAAAAAAAATGGGACAGTGCTATATCTCCCGTTCTACTGGGCCGATTGACAAAATTCAAACTACGTTTTTCATGTCTCGAAGGCGCGACTTAGGATATATATTAGATTTATATATAGTACTATTCTAACATAGGTATTTTGACACAAAATCGGACTTTTTCTGAAACAACATACCAATCTTTTTACATATTTCGATTCTACGACTCAAATTATGCCAGAATACCAAGTTTTGTAAAAATCGTAAGAATAGTTTTTAAAATATTAGCTCTCAAAATTTTATCTCCTCAATGTTAATTGAAGTTGGCAAATATTTATTAATATCTCTTTTTTTATTGAGCCTTTTTGATTTTTTCTCTCACATTTCGAAATTTTGGTTCATTCCAAATAAAATTTACCCATTTTTTGCGTTTTATTTTTTAAATTTCTATTTTTAAATAATTTTTATTGATTTTTCGAAAAAAATTTTGAATTATAACCTATAAAATTTTTGCCATCATCTTAAAGTAGGTGTATTTTTAAGCATATCTGCAAAAAATTAGACTTTTTTATTCAACATTTTCTAAGATATACACGAATTTACATAATTTCGCGTTTTGAAATTTGGCACCTTTTTTTTGAGCGATAATAACGCCAAATGTGGTCTATGGATTTTTGTTACACTGAATTGCCACAGCTATTTTTAACCTTCAAGTAAAATTTTACGGTGAATTAATTATATGACATTTTTTCCCTCAATGATGCGTAATAAATATTTATTAATACTATATGAAAGGCTATTTTTTTTTAAATTATAGATGATATTATTCAAATTTTTAACTATTTTTTTTTAAATTTCTCTCGTATCTTTTCTTTTTTTAAAAAATTTAAGAGTAAGTTTTTGAAAGAGTAAATTTTTACCTTCGGCGTTTTATCGTCTGCTACTTTACTTCGTTTAAATAGAATTGTCTAAAACTGAGAATTTTCGTTTGATATTTATTTGAATTTTATGACATTAACTGCATAATTTATTTCTAAACAAACTGTTGCTTTTGAAGTGGCTGAAGGAGCGGCTGATACTATTATCCATATTTTTAAAGCACAATATATTTTTATAGAAACATAATATTTAGAATAATCATTTTTATAAAAGTCAAATTATGATATAAACATACGACCCTCTAGAGACTGAATTAATGGAAGTTCAATGGTTATGTAGAAATGATCTGCAGCTACTTAATGGCTGGATAAGTCAGCAGATTCTGTGGACAAGTAAGAATAATTATATAAACGACACCAACATTCTGGATTCAATAAACAACGAGGATACGATGTTTACTAAATGAATTTAGGAAGTTTTAAAACATAAAAAAGCAACTCATTTTTTTCCTAAAATGTATTTTTGTACGTAGCGTATTTTCATTATATCCTTCAAATTCTAATTTAGAATGTAATTGTCAAGAACTGAACCCTAATCATCAGTAATATAATAAGTAATTATTACGGTTATTAATAAATCCTTCTTATAAAGTAATTGTAAATATTTCAAAAAACTTTCTGTCTGAATGCAAATATTTTTCTATGCAAATATTTTTAATTTTATATTAATCGAGATTGCACACCATATTACTTATTTCCACTTCAGTTCTTACCGTCAGTTCTAGTAGAATTTACAAATCAATTATATTTAATTAAGGATTGGATTGGATTATTTAATTATGGCAAAGCACACGAGGGCTATCTGCCTAAAGGGAGGGATGCCTTCGTGGAGGACTTTCTAAGGGAAACTGGCCCGTATACACGTTACACATGGGGAAAACCACGAAACCGCCCATGCGGCCAGCCCGTTCGCGGGATTCGAAACTCGAACTGAACTACCAGTGTTCAGCGTCTTTACCGCTCGGCCGTTGGTGGGCTATTTAAGTAAGGAATGACCATCTAAGTTAAGAAACAGCGTAACGTAACAACATTTCAATTATTGGTTCCGTATCTTTCATGTTACTCCCGATTGGCTAGCTACATGATTTTTAATGAGTATTCGGATTTTACTAGTAACTTCACTTGGAAATCGCGCTTAAACTAGGTTAGTTGGTTATTTGAACATAGAAAGAACATGAGAGCTATTTGATTAAGATGCTTTCATAGAGAATCTTTGTAAAGAGAACCTAAAAAACTACGAAAACCAACCATGCAGCCTGGGTTAGACTGAGCAGCAAACAATTAGTATTTAACAATCTTTTCTTTTTCAAATGCTAGGCGACGGATGAGGCTCCAATTAAATCTCCAATTTAATATTTTATTTGTAAATATTTAAAATATTGTTGCATTCTTTGACACAAAAAGCAGAATTTAAGTTTTGTGAACTCGTTAGTAAACTACCAAGCCGTAGTGCAAATGAATATTCAATTTCTTTGGCAATAATTGTATTCACTTAATATTCTTGGAATATGAGCTAAAGAAGGAACGTTCTCGGAAGATTAAAGAAGTGTTTAAATCCAGTGATATTAGGTTTGTCTTACAAGCTCAGGATCAAAACGATTCTGCAATTGGCCGAGTAGTTGACTTGTAAATGGATGTGAATTAAACAGATGACTTTTAATCTTACAATATTCAGCCAGAAAACGTATTCCAAATGTTTTGTATTGCATGACAATGCATCTTTTCATTATTCAATAACCAGTCGGAGAACCGCTTGTGTTCGGAAAATAAGTATGTATATTCAATCGTTCTGCATGTTCTTCAAATTTGTCTTCTTGTGATTTTTTTTTTCTTTCTCAAAAACTAAAGTTGCCTCTCAAAGGAAAGTTTTTTGACATTGAAGAGACAAAATTAATATGACATCTACTTTTAGAGGCATGTCAAAAACAGATTTCTACAAACCCTCTCTTCCATTACATGCTGTGCAGTCAGACAAAATGTTACATCAGCGTAAATTCTATAATCTATTTTTATTACACTCTGATTATTTTATTAACATACAGTGAATATATACTAAATCTTTTACTTTAGCTTAAGTAATTCGGAATTTTTGACGGAATTGTTGTCGGAACTAGGACTTAGAAGAAAAGTCAAATTCAATATTTCGATAACCTAGTAAATTCAAGTTCGAAATTTCAATATTTTATTTTCGGAGGGAGGGAAAATGTTTTCAGTTTTGGTCCATTATACTAAGTATATTTGCTTCGATTTTTTATTTTTCCATAAAAGAGAAAATTTTACGCATGGTATACATATCACGCATAGCTTCAAATTAAAATTTAATAATATACAGAGTGGTTATAATTAAAGTTCCACATTGAAACGGTTATAAAAGGAAAACTACTGGATCAAATGTTATCAAACTTGGAAATCGTGTAAAGGAGGTCATGGGAATTTATTTTCCGCGAAAAAAAGGAAGTTCGAAGCCTCACCACCAGGGGGGAAATGGCGCTGTATGCAATATTGTTAAACGAAATATGGGTCGGAATCTAACTTAACCTTTTGTTAAACGTGTTTAATATGTTGCATACCCTTAAGAAACTTTGAAGTAGGCAAATTACCATTTAAAGACGTTAAATTCGATAAATGTCGAGTGCGCCATCCCTGTAAGGGAGAATTTCGTCCGTGAAAACCACGAATTAGCGATTAGAAAATGTGAGATCGCAAATCACTCTCACAAGTGCGTACAATCTGGAAATCGTTTTCTTACAGATCGCTAATTTGTGATTTTTTAAGCCTGAATTCGGTACTAAAACATGAAGATACTGATTCAAAACGCTTTTAATCGATTTGGGCCAAAAAAATCTCTCATGTTATCTATCTAGTTCCATTGCATTCTCCTACTGCATTCGATTGCATAACAGTCATTTCACACCGTTTACTGTTGAATGACAGCTAGTTTTATAACTGAACCATTTTTTCTGAAGAGCAGTCGACAGCTGGACCACTGCGATTGCAGCTCACTTAGAGCCAATATTAAAATGTTTCGTGATACATGAACTGCAGTAACGTGGCATTTTAGATACTACGATTTTTATGCAGGGCTGGGCACTACCTCAAGAGCGTCGCATAGTTACTTAGGCAACATTTCACGAATGAACGTCTTATAGGCCAACACTTCCCCTCTTCCCACCAGACCTCAACCTCTGTGTCTTTTGTCTCAAAAGCACTGTTTATGGTGATAATCTAAACAATTTGGCAGAAATGAAAAATGTGATACACTGTAACATTCGTCCTGATATGCTATGTGTAACGTGTATACGAGCCAGTTTCCCTTAAAATGTCCTCTACGAAGGCATCCCTCCCTTGAGGGAGATAGCTCTCGAGTGCTTTGCCGTAATCTAATAAACCAAACCAAAACCAAACCTGATATGCTAAGAGCTGCTGTTGAGAATGCAGTAACATGATTTAACTTGCTTTCGGAAAATGCTGGACGCTACATTGAACATGCTTTGTAACACGTTTCGGAAAATATTAAACACATTTTAAACAGATGTTTTCGTGTCTTATTTCATTTAACAATATTGTATACAGCGCCATTTTCCCCCTGATGGTGAGTTTTTGAACTCTTTTTTTTTTTCCGCCGAAAATAAATTCTCATAACCTCCTTTACACGATTCCCAAGTTTGATAACATTTGGTCCAGTAGTTTTCCTTTTATGACCATTTCAAAGTGGAACTTTAATAATAACCACCATGTAAAATAAGCTTTAAAAGTCTGACAGTTTGGTTCAAGTCCCAACTTTAAAAAATATATATATAAATATAAATTTTTATATTAATTCTCTTAGAAAGCATGTTTTAAGAAGCTAATTTTTCTCTCGCGTTATAGATTGTATAAAAAAACATGATCTTTAGTATGATTTAGATTGTTTCAGCCGATATAAGAATCGGGTCACTCTGTGGTAGAGAATAAACCCTGCTGGACTGTTTTATTTCTTTGTCATTTAGCAAAAATCTTTTAATTAAAATATTTATCCTTTGGACTTGGCTTTAAACTTTATTTATAGCTAAAATGACTAGAAAATGAAAAGCTGTCTTTAGCTGAAACGCAATTCATATAATTGATATTTTAAAAAATTGACAAGAATGTAAAATGTATGGAAGTCTAGCAGTCGAAAAATCTTAATTTTCTTGTGTGAGCACTGAAAATAACTGTAGAAGGAAAGAAGAAAATTAGGGAGAAAAGTAAGCAAAAATTTGCAGGGAAATTTGGCTGTCAGACGTACCAAGATGTTCAAAAAGTTGGACGCTTTCGAATATACTTTCAGGATACTTCAAAGAATTTAAGTGTTCAAAGAGAAAACACTTGGACGAGTACACCAGCAAATACCATCAATTGAGCTTGTGTTAACAGAAAACACAAAACGATATCATTGCAGATTAAAGTGAAGAACGACTGGTTTTAAACTATATGGTTGTGTAAATTACGTTATAAAACATCATATCGTATCATAAATGGTGAATCCCATGATTTCCTCAGTCGAATTATTTGAAGATTCAGGAGTTTATCCAGTGATGTATGTGGATGTCACTTAAAGATGTTTTTTTTCCCTTCCTGATGAAACAGCGGCCGAGCGGTAAAGTCGCCGAACACTGGTAGTTTGGTCCGAGGTTCGAATCCCGCGAACGGGCTGGCTGCATGGGCGTTTTCGTGGTTTTCCCCATGTGTAACGTGTATGCGAGCCAGTTTCCCTTAGAAAGTCCTCCAGGAAGGCATCCCTCCCCTTTGGCAGATAGCCGTAGTGTGCTTTGTCATAATAAAATAAACCAAAACCTTTTGATGAAACCAGTCTTTTCTTTCATCTCATAGCTTCAAAATGTTTAGCCTCTAAAGACTGATAAAGGCTCTGACGAAATACTTCGTGAAGAACTTTCTAAGGGAAACCAGCTGTCATACGCGTTACACATGAGAAAATCCACGAAAACGCCCATGCAACCAGCCCGTTTACCGGGGTTCGAATCCCGGAGTGAACTACCAGTGTTCAGCAACTTTACCGCTCGGCCGTTTGTGGACGTTTATGAAATGGAAGGCGATAACTTTATTTAAAACTAGCTGTACCCGCCCGGCGTTGCCCGTGCATTTAGAAAATGCAGATAAGTGTGAAAATGCAGGAATAGTAGTGTAGGACATGTAGACTGTCTCTCTCTCTTCCCCCCCCCACAAGCTACAAAAAAGAAATGAATTGTAATTAATCGATTTAATGTATCGTCAAAACAGCAAACTAACGCTAGAATAAAGAAATCAATTGTTACAATCGAACGTTATTTGAAAACAAATAATAATATCAGTGAGTCAAAAAAACCGTGATTAATTATAAATAATTTTTTTAAAATTTTTCTAATTCAAAAATCGAAAATCGGGCTTCGAGGTCTGGTGGCCAGCCCCTTTGTGCTTCCGTATAAAAAATTCCAGGTCCCTGCGTGCGATAGATTTGGCTGGAGAGCTCGGTCAGACAGACAGACAGACAGACAGACACATTACACTTGCTTTTATTATTATAGATGATTGTCAGAAATACCAAAATGTTTCGAAAAGTTGGATACTTTTCAATATACTTTCAGAATGCTTAAAGAAACAGAGAAGAAAAATAAATATTTTCGTAAAATTTAGTATTCGTATTTTTTTTAATTTAAAACTTTTCAATCTTATGATATTTGATTCTTGCGATTTCAAAAATAAAATCTTTGACTAAAATATGAATAACATTTTAAGAAACCAAATGTAGAATAAAATTGTGTAAAGCAATGGGCACAATGATAAAACTGTTTAAAGCAGTGTATGCAAGTCATCCTAAGTTAAAATATCGGTTATACATCTCTCTTATTTATATATATTTTTTCTGAACGGAACATTGAAAGGCGTGTAAAACTGTGCTTTACTGTATTTTCTCTTTTAATATAGTATGCAGTTTTCAAACGCATCGTAGTCTGGGTTACAAAGTATTGTTCCGAAAGAAACGTAGTTCAAATAAATAAAATCAAATTCTGGAAAATTGATATTAATAAATATATTTAAAATGCTCAGTTCGAAGGAATAAATAGAAAATTTTAAAACAATTATCTGAAGAGACAATGCAACGCAAACAATTAAAATAAAAGTATAAAAATTTAAAAATGACCTAAAATAATAGCTATGACGAAAAATATATATAAAGAAAACTATTTGAAAAAAAATAAATAAACGCTGCACCTTTATTTACGCAGTTCGAATAGGTAAATAGAAATTTTTAAAACAGTTATTCGAAAAAAAAAAAAAAAAAAAAAAGTGCAACTTAAACAATTAATATGAAATTCGAAAAAGAAAAAATTACTTAAAAAAATAAGTTATAATTAAAAATATAATATAAAGAATATTATTTGGAAAAAAGGAACGATGGTGACTTTTTTTCCTCTCTCACGGGAAAGGAAACTAGGTTGCCATATATTAAGAAGTGCGCCAAGTGAAGTATTCTTGGCGCAAACTGACAAAAGAGTGCCAACATAAATTTGTGAATTTCTCCGTAAATTTCGCTCCAAATTTTACAAAATTTCATATTTAGGCGTAATTTGAGTTGTAGAATCGAAGTAAAAAAATTGGTATGTTATTTCAGAAAAAGTCCGATTTTGTGTCAAAATACCTATGTTAGAATAGTGCTATATATAAATCTAATATATATCCTAAGTCGCGCTTTCGAGACATGAAGAACGCAATTTGAATTTTGTCAATCGGCCCAGTAGATCGGGAGATATAGGACTGTCCCATTTTTTTTTTTTTTTTTTTTGAGCAGTGTACATGTAAAACTAACAGGTTAAACGTGGTATACGAAAATAAATTTGTATTAAATTCAAGTTAGCACAGAAAACAATGTATTAAGCGTAACGGGAAGTAGAAATTCATTTAAAAAATAAAAATTAGTATTGTTATACTTACGTTTACATTATACTTATATGTATTTTCTCTAATTCATATAGAATACTAATATTTCTATTACAAGTGTCATTTTTCATTATTAAGTACTTGGCATGTTGATTGATGTATTTCGGTAAGAGCCATGCCCATGTAATAAATTAATGAAAGCATGACCTTTAATATATCCATTTTACATAGTTTTCAGTATTTTTTTTTTCCAAGTTACTTGCATACAGCTTAAAGCATTTTACGTTGCAACAAATACCTGTCCTTTTTCATAATATATTTCACAATACAAATAACCTTCAACAGTAATGAAATTTTCTTCACTAGCATTGTTAAGTTAATAAAACTAGAACTTTATACATTTAAAAATTATTTTAGGATTTGGAAACCTCATGGTTCCGCGTGCTTACAGCTGTTAATAATTAAGAACATAACGTGAACAGCATGTTACAAATTAGCATTCACCCCTCCCGCCATATTTTCTTCCTTTGATTCCGAACTGACGAGCCGAGAACCGGCATCTTTCGACGAAAACTTCTTTAATTATGCGAAAATATTTCTATCTATTCGTTGTTAAAAAATTCAGAAAAAATAACAATAAATAAGAGAAGAATAATATAAATCTCCAAATGCGAACAACGACAACCTTCGCACAAGCGAATGTGATGAATTAGCTAGGTTACCATGTTTGAACTATTATCGCCAAAGTTGGCGATGTTTACATTTACCGGGTTCTCTGCGGAAGTGCTTCCGAACTTAATTCTCATCCTATTTATTTATACAATTTTTTTAAAGAAGAAAAAGTCACATTTGTTTTGCTTAGTTGCACACGAAGATACATGTCTATATATAGAGAGAGAAAGAGGAGTTATGTTTACTTGCAGACTTTTTTCTTCCTTTTATATTATAGTATGAAAATCAAGGGGGAAATTAAGCAATCAATTTAATTTTGAAGGATGTGATTACAATAAGATCATAACCAATCAAAAATATTCATGAATGAACTACTGGTAACTATCATAGTATTATTATTTAAAAGAAACCTACATTCCAATAAGAACGCTTAGTAACATAACCATTTAAGTTATCTGATAAAAGTAATTTTCATTCCTACTTCCCTATACCTTGAATTTCACTCTTAGTATTGCCCACTGCTACTCCCTAGACCTCAAAGCATTTAATGCATCTGGAACTGCAATTTGTGTCTTCTTCTACAGCATGCAAGTTATCACCGTTTAGTTTGTACTGCCACGAGCAATGATCTTCAGAATTACCGTAATGCGTTGCATATTCCACCCCACCCAGCTTTAGAACCAGATTCTGAAAATTAAAAAAATATTTACATAATTTTCCCCTTTTTTAATGCATTCAGAAAATGAATATGCCAAGATTTTAAAATGGATTTATCAACATAATGATTGTTTTCGTCATACTAACAAAGGCAGACTTTTGCACACTTAAGGCCCCGTTGAATTTTTCTCTTCTAACTGTTGAATATTATGTCAGCCTAATACAAACAATGATCCATGATAGTGAAAGCAAATACCAACTGCCATTCACTGTGCAATTTTGCCATATCAGCTGAATGTTCACCCTAGCAAGCATCGGACCACAACCTTCTCTAATTATTTATGTATGATCTGAGGCCTAAGGATTTGCAAGAACAACAATGAGAATGACAGAAGTTCAAATTATAAAGAAGAAATGAGATAACTTATTAGATGTTGCAATTATGTGTATTCTTATTGAAATAGAGGTTTCTTTTAAATAAATAATATTGTGATAGTAGTAGTTTATCCATGATTACTTTTCATTTGTTATATTCCTACTGTGACTGTGTCCTTTGGAAATTAAATTATTCGTTTAATTTTTCCCTCTTAATTTTCGGAAGATAAAATTAGTAAAAATAAGTGGGAATATGGCATCAAGAGCATTAGATATCCCCATTTTCTTGAAGCTGTTCACTATTATTGTTTCATCAATGATAGACCATGCACCCAAAATCCACTAGCAAATCAGTTAGTAAGATAAAAATGACCACTATGCGGACAAAACATTTAGGGTAACTTGTTTTGTGAGCGCCTTAAGGAAGACAAACATTACCTAAATCATTAAAACATATTCAGAATCCTGTGCTAAAAGAAAGCTAGGGGGAAAATGTTGTCCGAGTCCCAGTGATTTCTTTGGACGAATATGTAATATTGTTTTAGAAATTTAAGGTAATAAATATAATATTTTTCGAATGCTAAAACAGTTCGAGAAATTTATTCAAATTCTGAATTCTGAATATAAGTATACTGTATATTATATTTAATAACTATGGTGACTTAATTTATGAAAATATTTGAATATTGGCTGTTTTTGTACAATGAACCTTCTCTAAGCTAGCTATACGTGATTCCTGAAAATTTTGATCTTTAAATGATAGTGGACATCCTAGAGAAGTTATATTTACTAATTAGTTATTTTATGAGGAATGCTGGTTAAATTTAAAAAGTGATTGACTGAGGTAGCTTATCGTAATGAGAAGGTTCACTGTAATCCAATTTTTTAAAGAATTTAAGCTGTTCTTAATTAATTAAGATATTATAAAGAAATATGATTAAAAGTGTTATCTATTAAAATAATTTTTATAAGCTTTTTAAGAGCATGATTATGATTTTAAAAGAAATGTTTTTTTCTTTATTTAGGAGACATGGTTTACAAAGAGGAAAAAAACCATTCATTTTTTCCAAGCAGTCGAAACGAATTTTTATGAAATGTTTATTAAAGTATATTATGTTATTTTTTAATTAATTTTTTTTTCAGGTTTTATGTAAAGTTTATGAATTAAGTAATGAATTATTTTTACTTCTGTATTTTAATTAGCATATTATTTGCTTCATAGTGTTTCACAATAAAATTATAAATTCAATAAACTTCTTAATTAACATGCTGTAATATAGAGAGAGCATAAAGTTTGTTTTCTGTTGTCACATGTTTATTTCACAATTTTGTATGCGAATCTCGAAATTTATAATAACTAGGAATATTTTTTTAGTATCACTTTCGAAATGGTAAATATTAAGTTTAGATTTATTACATATTATGTTTGTAAAAATTTATAGTTATGCATTATTTCAAACAATAGCAGACTGTTGACAAACACTGAGTGCAGATAAGAATAAAAAGATTAGTTAGACGTTGTAATTCAAGCGTATGAACAAAATTTTGAATTCCTTGTAGTTAAAATGAAGTTCATTGCTATGTTGAATTCTTTAATTTACTGAAAATGTCATTTTTTAGAAGGAGAGAACATATTTTTGAAATATGAAGAACAGCTGTTCTGAGTTCTTCATAGAAATATTTCACAAAAATGTCTTTTACTGTAATAATATGATCATATCAACATGCAACACGTTTACTCATATAAGTTAAATCTAAAGCAACATGTGTCTATTTTAGCTAAAATTACTAAAAAGAAAATTCTAGAACATATCTTATTAACTGACACTAAAACATGCAAATAAAGCATACTATTTTTTTCAGCTATTTTACAGGGCAAATATAAGGAGTAGCATATCAATTTGAACTTTTAAATTAATCAAAATGATAATATGAAAGGCCTTTCAATAATATCAGACATAAGTTTCTCTTCATAAAACAAAAATACTCTGCAACAGACTAATGTTACTTTTTGAAAAAAAGAACATTGCCTGTTGAAAGCACATCTTTTAAATTAATGCTATTCTGAGGTCAAATTGACTAATTTAAAAAGCCAAATTATTATGCTTCACTTGCATATATCTGTATAATGATATACACATGCAGATATTGTTTTACTCAAAACATCTTGATTTCAATATATTTTATTATAATAAGCATCATTTTAGACAAAAAAAAATCTATTACTTTTATAGACATATCCTTTAGTATTATCTATGAAAAATATATTCTACACACATAATTACTTAATGGGATATTAGAAGGAAATAATCTGAAACCTTTACAGATACAACCATTTGAATTTTACGTAAGAAAAGTATCTTCTACTCACATAATAACTTGCTATAATAATACAAGAAAATAACCTGTAACGGTTACAGATATATCCGTTGAGATTTTACATGAGAAAAACATGTCCTTTTTACATAATTATTTGCTGTAATATTACACGCAAATAATCTGTAACCATTACAGATATATCGTTTGGGAATTTACATGAAAAAAATATGTTCTACTTACATAATTATATGCTGTGATATTACAAGAAAAAGATCTGTAACCATTACAGGCAAAACTCTTGTAATGTTACAAATAAAACACCTGTTTCTGTTATTCAAATAATCCATGGCATCCCAGTTTCCATGAGTTTTCTTAGTAACCTTACAGATTTTTTTTTTTACAGTGTGTAGGAAACATAACAAAACTTAAAGAAAATAAGTATCTTAAAAGTACTAAAACTGAAAATTCGCAGATTCAATTTAATCAAGTTCTAAAAGTGGAAAATAAACATGAAAACACGCAAACGCAAGAATGGGTTATCGACTCAGGAGCCTCAACTCATAGGACGAGTGATAAGAATTTTTTCTCTCAGTTAAATGACTCTAATAAACAAATAGTAACTGTAGCCAATGGTGCTAAATTAAATTCTTATGGTATTGGTGAAGGCTATTTTAAAGTTCAAAACTCAAAGGGTCAGATTACACAAATAAAATTAGAAAATGTATTGTATGTACCAGGTTTAGATAGTAATTTACTTTCTGTTCAATCTGTTACGAATAAAGGTTGCATTGTTACATTTGATAGTAATAAGTGTTACATAAAGCGTAACAATATACTCGTAGCCGACGGGAACGCTCAGCAAGGTTTATATAAATTGACCGTAAACTGAATTGACGAGAAAGCATACTTAGCTAATGATGTTTCACGTTCTAATACGAACTGTACACTAAAATGGCATCAAAGATTAGGTCACAGAAATATAGATGCCATAACACTTGAGAAAAATGATTTGGCAGACGGCATTAAACTTGGCAAATGAACTGGAAAGTTCTACTCGTGTAAAAGCGAAACTAAATGAAAAATCTTACCCCAAAACTGGATTTAGATTTAAAAATCCACTGAATTTAGTGCACACGGATCTGTGTGGGCCAATTGAAGTCAACAGCTTAGGAGGGAAAAGATATTTGGTAGCTTCCATTGATGACTATTCGCGTTATACTCAAATTTATTTTATTACTTCAAAAGATGAAGTATTCGACAAACTTAAACAGTATGTTGCATCGACAACAAAAAAATTTAGAAAGAAAATAAAGGTTCTCAGATCCGACAACAGTACAGAATACTGTAACGAAACTACTGAAAATTATTTAAAGAAACTTGGTATTTTTCATCAAACTTCGGTTCCTTATTGTCCGGCACAGAACGGGGTCGCAGAAAGGAAAAATCGCTCTTTAATAGAAATGACAAAAGCTATGCTAATAAACTCTAAATTACCGAAAGGATTCTGGACTGAAGCAGCAGCTACAGCCGCATATCTTCAAAATAGGTTACCAACTAAAGCCACATACAGAACACCATATGAATTATGGAATGGTAGAAAACCAAACTTAAGTCAGTTACGAGTATTTGGCTGTAAAGCATTTTATTATGTGAACAATCAAAAACGCCGTAAATTCAACAACAAAGCTGAAGAAGGAATATTCGTAGGATACGATTTACGAAGTAAGGGATACAGGATTTATGTAGGTGGAAGGAAAATAACAGTCAGTAGAAGTGTTAAATTTTCAGAAAAGGCGTCTTTATCTGACAAACATTCAGAAAATAATGCTGAAGATTTAGAATTAATTCACTTCAATAACTCACAAGAAGATGAAGAAAATAATGAAGAAACATCTCTTGGCGCGATGATTTTACAGAAGATTCAAAAAGTTCTGAAGAGTTAATTAAATGTGAAGAAAATGTAGAAAGAAGGGCAGATCAACCAAAGGGGTCCCACCGGAAAGATTCTCTTATAAAACAGAAGACGAAGAATCAATCTTACCTAAAAATAAAGATTCAGAAAGCTTTGAAGAAATTCTAAACTTACCAGAACGTGAACAAGAAGCTTGGATCAAGGCTATGCAAGAAGAAATACATTCTCTAAAAGAAAATGAAACCTATACACTTATAGAATTACCACCAGGAAAACATGCAGTAGGCAGCAAATGGGTGTTTAAGACAAAATATGATGAAACTGGTAAAAATATAAAATACAAAGCACGCTTAGTAGCCAAAGGATTTACTCAAAAATACTGCAGTGATTATGATGAAACTTTTTCACCAGTAGTGAAACACACTACGATAAGAGTTTTCTTAGCATGGGCAGCGTATAATAATGCCAAGGTACATCAACTAGATGTTAAAACAGCCTTTTTGTATGGCAACTTAAATGAAGAAATACATATGGAACAACCAGAAGGATTCGTGGTTCCAGAAGAAAGACATAAAGTTTGTAAATTACAGAAGTCGATTTATTGTCTCAAACAAGCAGCTAGGTGCTGGAATGCAGAAATTGAAAATGCATTGAAGAATCTTGGGTTCAGTCAAAGCAAAGCAGATCCGTGTCTTTTCACAAAAGTGGTTCGTCATAAAAGAATTAATTTAATAGTGTATGTTGATGACATCCGAATAAGTTCTACAGAAGAAGGACTAATTCTTCAAACAATTAATGATTTAAAGAAACGTTACCAAATAACGCATCTTGGTAAGCAATTTCAACTTGAAGAAGCGAAACCCCCTAGCACACCAATGGAAACGAACTATTATAACCTAAACAAGGAAGAAAATCTAGTAACTTCAAATGATAAATTTCGCCAAGCTATTGGAAGTCTTTTGTATATATCGTCTATCACAAGACCAGATATCACAGCTTCAACTCAAGTACTCAGCAGAAGGTGTAATAATCCACGTCAAAAGAACTGGAATGCTGTTAAAAGAATCATTAGATACTTAAACACGATAAAGAATCTATCCTTACAAATTTCGTCGAGTGAAGAACCTAATATTACGGTTTATTCAGATGCTGATTGGGGACAAGATATTGAAGATAGAAAATCTACATCAGGAAGTGTTATTTTATTAGGAAAAAACTGTATTTCGTGGTTTTCAAGAAAACAAACTTGTGTTTCTTTATCCTCAGCAGAAGCTGAATATGTTGCACTATCGCAAGCTATGCAAGAACTATTATGGCTATTAAAATTAACAGAAGATTTCAATCTACCCCAAACTCTACCGATAAAGGTATTTGAAGATAATCAGTCTGCTATAAGTAGTATCTGAAAAATTCTTGTAGAATCTGAAAAATTCAATTCGCGCACAAAACATCTTGATACAAAAGTTCATCATATACGCGACTTGAATAACAAAGGAATAGTAACACTTGCTTATCTTTTAACAGAGCAAATAGTTGCTGATATTATGACTAAACCAATTCCTAAAGCTAAATTTCAGTTTTGCAGAAATGAATTGCAATTGGTATGAGTTTCATTAGCAAAACAGGGGCAATGTTAGCATAAATTTAGGTATTTTGCATAATGAAACTCGAAAGTCATACGAAACGAACGTGCGCCAAGATATATATTGGCGAGAGAAAGTAAAGTTCGTGTGCAATGCAAAGCATTCAATTCTCACCTTAGCTTCTTGCACCTGGCCAAAGGTCTAAATCAGTTAGTGCTTTATCTTTCAGGTACTGAGTCAACGTATGTTCCTGTTTCTTTATTGCCTAAAATAGGTAAGCCTGATGATATTTAGGACTGATGATGATTCTATGTAAGTTATCTCCTTTTCAATACTTCAGTGTTTTAATGTCTGTGAAGATTATTACTTTTTGTTATGCTTAAGTTAAGTAAAATTATCCTATTTTATTAAATAAAGATTTCGTAGTTAATCTTTCTTGACTTATGATTCTTTAATGAAAACTGTGCTTGAGGAAACTTACTCATTACGCCTTCAGTGCTAATGCACTACCAACAGAAATTATGTTTTAGTTCTGGTTTCACCAACAGATGGCGCCACTTGCTTATTCTTGTCCAGGCTTTCTTATCTTATCTAATCATTATTTCCTATCTTGTTCATTTGCGGTTTTGCAGCTGTGAAAATTTTGAAATTAACGCTGATTTTTTTTGTTTGACTTCTGTAGAAGTACTAAATATTTAAGTTATATATTTAGAATTACATCTTTCAAGTTATTCATTTTTATTTTATAAAGAACTTAACTGATTGAAACTTTAAAAATGTTTATTAAAGAAAAGGCCTAAGTTTGTACTTTTGTTTTATATATTATATTATTTTTTAAATCTCCATTGCTCAGTTTAACGTGGAAAAAAATGTGCTATTTTGCGTAAAATTCCCTTAATTAGGTTATAAATAACATTTTTTCATCCTTTTGTATTTTTTAGTAGGTTGGAAAATCTTGAAGTGAGATGCATATATATATATTTTTTTTTTCAGATAGTGTCGCTCTTTCCAAAAAGCTTGGTCACTTCTGTCTAGTGAAATGCATAAGCTGGAAGTTAATGAGGGAAAAAAAAGAGAAAACAATCGATTCTTTGCATTTACGTGCTATGAATGAAGTTTGCCTCCAGACTCTAGTTGTAAAAACACAAGGAATAAGGTATTTCTCCCGCCTTCGTAGCATGCCTTCGTGGTATAGTGGTTAGCACGCTCGGCGCGTATTCGAGAAGTCCATGGTTCGATTCTCTGCGAAGGCATTGCTCAATTTTTATCTTTTCTGCTTCGAAATAACCTAATGTCTGTACAAGGGTATGAACTAAAAGGGTAAAATTAGGTTAATGGTTGATACGAGAAGCTCAAAAAGTTAGGTTTTAAGGTCTACCGCTGAAGAAATGGGTTTTTACTTGCAATGGGAGGCAGAATTTAGTCACTCTTCATTTGATGGAATGAAAGCTGAAATTGTAAACATAAATGTTACAAGATTAATTTGAGTATTCTTGGAGATAATTATTCCTGTAAACAGGATCATGTTGTTATATGTAATGATATTCAAAGCATAAGATACGGTTGTTGGATTCGTGAATTAAGAAATGAAGAGATGCTCTTAACTGATACCCAAGAGAATGCAGGTCCTACTGAAGCACTGTTCGGGGCAGACGTTGCTTGGAATTTGTTTACTGGCAAACGAGAAGAACTAAGAACAGTTTAACTGGCTATAGAAACAAAATTTGGTTGGAACTTGAGGGTAAAGTACCTCAATCCGAACATCAGCATACTGTAAATATTGCTATAATGTTAAGATTTCACTTTTTCGTTATCCTGCAAGTGACTAGATCTTAATAACTTCTCGCACAGGCGTGAAGAGTAACAACACAGGGAAAGGGCGTAAATGTTTGCTTTTATTTCTCAAATTCTTTAACAAAAAGTCATGTACTTCGTGCACACAATTAAACCGATTACTTGCGGTTGGAACTTAAGGATAATTTAAAAAAGATTAAAAATGGTAACTAAGTAGTGCTAGAATACACAATTTACTTAAAACTAGCAGGCTGACTCAGCAAACTACACAGGCGATAGACTTAATAAACAGCCAGAATGCGTAGCCGCAACTAAGATTAATAGCTGAAGGACAAAACAACAACTTGCGCTAACTTAGCAAAATCACGCTCTATTGGGATGTTAAATTTTCCGGGACTTATATCTATGCATATATATGTCTGAATTCTGAGCCAGTTTGTAATTCAGAAATAATAGTTACACGGGAGTTCAAGGTTTGTGACATTAACATCGAGCATTTTATTTCTTTTCCTCTTCGTCATCGCTAATACGTTGCCTTTTCCGGGCGTATAATTAATTACTAAGTTGTATTCTTGTAATTTTAATGCCCATCTGATTAACCGCAGAGACAAATTTTGCCAGAGTATTTTCTACTCACAGCAGCATGATCAGAACATACAGTTATCTGTGCCTTGCCAAGATGTACTCTGAACTTCTGCACTGCTAAAAGTACAGTCAAAGTTTCTTTCTGTAGCCGTGTAATTACGCTGTGTTTGATTGAGTGTTTTTGAGAAATACGTAACGGACTGACCATTCTGTATCAAAACAGGGCCTACAGCGTAATTTGAGATTTCTGCTGAAATTTCAAGGTTTTCGTTTTCCTTATTTTAAATTTTAAAATAAGGGGGACGAAATTTAAAACTCGGAATTTTAAAACACGCGCTTGTAGTAATGCAGTTTTCATTTTTCAAATGCGGTGTTAGCCTCAGATGACCAAGAAAACCGTGCTTTCTTTCGCTTTAGTTTTAACAGTAGTTCGGCTATCTGTGTAAAGTCCTTTATGAATGTTCGATAGTAAGAACACATGCCCAAGAATGAGGTGAGTTTTTCTGTGGGTCGTTTGGCGGTGAGTTTGAACGGCAGGTAGCTTTTTATAGCAATTATTTTTCCATCTTCCATTTGTATTCCTGTTTGAAAAATTTTATAGTCTAGGTACCTAAGCTCTTTTCCCGCAAATTTACACTTGGATGCATTCAATTTAAGTTTGCTTCTCTTAATAATGTGAAAACTTCATTTAAATCTTTGATATGTTCATCAATATTTTCAATACATACTATAATGTCGTCCAGGTAAATAAAGGAAAAGTTTCCGAGGACAGGTCTTAATATAATGTCTGTGGTGCGCTGGAAGGCTGCCGGGTGTTTCCTCGTACGATAATTTGTGATTTGAACATTGCGTAACATGAATTCAGTTAATTCCTCGACAATACTTGCCGTACAATTCAGATTCGAGCTTTGCTCTGCTTTCAGATTGGCATTTCTGAAATTTTCGAACGTATACGTGTGGCTCTCTATTTCCCCCAGTAGAAATTTTCCGATCACTTTAAACCAGCTTGGTGCTTGTCCTCGTAAGGCGGTTGTCGCAATTGTTATTTTTTGTACTTCTAAGATCCGGGTACAACAAAAAGTGGTTGTCCATTTTTCCTAGAAGTTGGAGACTGACGTCTTCTGTCGAATTTCACAGCGGGTTTCATGGAAGTGGAGGCCTGCATTGTGTCTACCAGGAAGCCAAATCCTTCCATTATATTTACAGGAACCGGTGGGGTCTGCGATGTGCATGGGGCCAGCTCAAACGTCGCTTAACTTTCGGTTATTGGTCCGGATGTTTTCGGGCGTCAGTCGTAAAATTTCACTCTTTCCGCTATCTTGCAAATGACTTGATCTTAGTAGTAAGCCTGAAGACTTCTTGCAGAGACGTGAAGAGTAACAACACAGGGAAAGGGTGTAAATTTTGCTTTTATTACTCAAACTCTTTAACAAAACGGCGCGTACTTGTGGTGGAAACTTAAGGATAATTTAACAATAAATTCAAAATGGTAACTAGTAGTGCTACACTACACATTACCCAATTACTTAAAGCTAACAGGCTACACATTACTTAAAGCTAACAGGCTGTCTCAACAACCTACACCGACTTAATAAACGGCCAGAATACATAGCCGCAAATACGATTAACAGTTGGGGGACAGAATAGCAACGTATGCTAACTAGCGAAATCACACTCTGTCTACCCTTCGTGTTTTTCCTGTTTAAATACACTTAACTTAATTTGAATCCTAACGAAAGAATGCCATGGGAAATAAGAAGTTCAGAAAAGATACCAAAATTTAAATAATTGGTTATTCACACTGAGGGAAACCCCACAATAATTTCTATGTTACTTGAAGAAAATATGTCTATTTCATCGCTGTGGGACTTAGAATTATAAGGTATCCGAGATCCTGTTGAACAAGAACCTAAAGAAAAGTCGAAAAGACCTGTATGGTTCATTTTCAAGAAACAGTTCATCAAATAGAAAATGGTAGATACGAGGTTAATATGCCTTAGAAAATTCAGCATACCATCTTATCTGACAGTTAATTATAATCTGTCTTTGGAAAGACTCGATATTACTAAGAATGTGGAGAAAACAGGGTATTGTGAAAAGTATCATGACGTCTTTGACGAATGGCTGCAGGGAAAAGTTCCTCAAGAGGAGTCGCCCTTACCCGTAGTTCATTACCTTCCACATCGTCCAGTTATTAAACAAACACCCTCAACCTCTTCCATGAAAATTAAAACAATTTTCAAAGCTTCAGCAAAGCTCGCTAATCAGTCATCTTTAAACACTTGCTTAGAGACTGGATTTAATTTGATTGAAACTATTTCTTCTATCAAGATTTTGCTTATCTAAAATTTACATGATTTCAGACATTACCCCAACAACATGGCGATATCCTGCGACGCTGCAAAAATGTCATACTGTGGCGATCTCAAAGTGACAGTGACGTTGTAGGTATGGCTTAATGTCCGTTTTTTGTGACGTCACATTGCGTCGTTAAAGTTATACTGTGATGTTGTTAAAACTTACAGGAAAAAGTCACCGATTTTTCTAGCTTTCAATATATACAAGTATACATCTCACATCAACATGAAGTAACCTTTAACTAAAGGCTCGCATCATAGTTTTAAAACAGTCACTATCATAGAAAACTGTAACTAAAAGAAAAATAATGACTATTTATACAAACCGCTAATAACCATATGATTTTCAATTCTGCAAGCCTCCTAATTAAATTGGATTTAAGGGGATGTTTGCCTCCTACCTAACAAATGAATCTAAGGGAAAGGCCTGGGAGTGTCTCACTAGTTCAAAGTCAGTAACTCCAGATTTTCCTCGCCCTGTAGCAGTGGCGTTGTTTCGTCTTTTGGCTGGGCACGATTGGCTGATTCCCCATCTTTTCAAAATTCGACTTGAGGATTCTTCAGTCTATACTCTTTGTAATTCTAGACAGTCCATAGATAAGGAGCACACTGACGAATGCACTGTACTATTATCTTTTAATTCTGTTGTTATTAAGTATTGGGAAGCAAGATCAAGACTAATGGCTTCGTGGTCAAATGTCTGGTATTTGTATAAATAAATTAATGAAATAGTGAGGTTTTCTCTTAACCATAGGTGTTCATCTAAAAGTTCCAATACTTCAATTTCAAGATTCGAACTACAATACCGATTAAGCATTTCTCAGTTACTCTTTTTCCTCACATCTTTTTAAATTGAATTTTGTTTTCGAACCTATTAACTTTGTCAGTTCATGCAACCAGTAATTGCCTTCTACCTTAGGTGAATACTGAAATTCTTCTTTTAACTTAGGAGCTCTAGACCTCTGGAGAGAACATGGGCAAGGAAGAACAAGAATTGAACTCTGATCACCGCACATAAAATTGAAAAAAAAAGAAAAAAAAAAAGGACGCCTCTGAAGGTCCACTTTTGATCACATTTCTCATGCCATTACGTGTGGCCTTTAATTGTACAGGAAAAATTGTATGACATGACTATTAAATTCCAACATCACATTCGTGGCGTAGTACTGCAAAAGGACTGGCAATGTGCTGTCTTCCATGATGTAAATCGATATGTCGCTGCATATTGGTTAGGAAACATTGCTTTAGAGCAGCGTTTCTCAACCTGTAGTACACGTATCAGTGGTACGTGACAGGGCTCCAGGAGGTACGTAGAAATAAATGGTGTAGTGGTGGACATTAATAGCTAGATTGAACAACAGAGAAAAGATAAAAAGCCATTGTCACTTAAGTTACAATTTGAAAAGACACCCCTCTTCTCATTCTGGACTAAATTGAAAGAACACAATCTGAACTACTCAACAAAGCAATCACTATTCTGCTACCATTCACAAACACCGTATTAGTGGAGAAGGCTTTCTCCTCTCACAGATAATTAAACAATAAGTAGAGAACCAGATTTTCAAGCGTGTGTTCGGGCTTGAGTCTGTATCTGTCATCTTCCGATCTGGATTTTAAATTACTAGGTGCTGCCAAACTCCAAAGTTTCCATTAAATGTGCTCTTATTTTTAATTAAATTAAATATTTATAATTACCAATACATATCGTTTTTGCACAACTAGTAAGAATAAAAAGGTGTTTGTATTATAATGTTATTACTGTAACTGTACATGTAGATGTTAGGCCGAGAGGTACGCGAGTAGAAAAACGTTGTGAAACGCTTGGTCTTGCAATAGTATTTAGAATTTGTGTCTGTATTTGCATTTAATATCCATGTAGAAAATAGTAGTGTTTATAGTATCTGTTTATCAGTATATATTAGTATCTGTCTCGTATCAGTACATCTGCGCTAGTATCCGCATATCTGTGTATCTGCGTAATATCTGGCGTTAATATTTAGAATCGCTGTCTGCATCCGCATTTAATATCCGGGTAGTAAATGATAATGTCTACAGTATTTGTTTATCAGTATAATATAGTATCTGAGTATCGATATCAATATTTAGTATATGTGTGTAGTATGTATAGTAGTGTATTTAGTATATGGGATTTGTGTGATGACTTGCATTACTATTTAGAAGCTGTGTCAACATTCGTTTTTAATATCTGTGTAGTATGTAATACAGTACAAAGTCTCTAATCCAGACATCCATTATCCGGAATAATCTATAATCCGGACCTCAAAGCCACAAGCTTACGCATGCGCGTTTGATGCGCGCGTCCGCTACGCATGCGCGTAAAGCCAGTAAAGGGTTTACCCATGCGCGCTTCCGATAGTGAAGAAAGTAACAGAGAACGTTATCGAAAACGAAAAAAATTCGATTGACAAGTTAGTCGGTATTCTCGACACAGCAATTACAGGACTTGAACAGTGGAACTTTGTAACTGAACAAGAAATTATGTCTGTTTATAGAATTAAAGAGAAAGTATTAGAACAAAAAACGAAGCAACTTAAAAAACTTACATTGATAGATGTTTACTAAAGTAAACAAATAAATATTAAGCTTTTTTTTTTTTTTTTTTTTTTGTAAATTTTCATACCCTTTAGATCATAATTGCTCTTTATTTCATAAATTACGGTTTCATATTTTTAATTGGATAATTTCCGCATGCCATCTTACCAGATTTAAATCCCTAATCCGGAATCGTCGAAGTCCTGACGAGTCTGGATTACGGACTTTGTACTATAGTGCATTTAGCATCTATGTATCTGCATAATCTCTGCATTAGTATTTAAATATCTGTTTCAACATTCGTAATTATCTGTGAAATTTCGTTTACTTAGTATCTATATTTTAGTTACTTATCATCTGTGTAGCAATGTGTAAAATGTATAGTTTAATGTCTTCATCAGCATATGTAGCACCTTAATGAATTCCTTGTGGGGCGCTGGGGGTGTCGTACTAAACAGTTGCGGGCTCCGGACAATACCCGATTAGTCTCTCGGGTATCCGGACGGCTTTCACCTGTCACCTGTGCAGGTATTTGCTATCTGCGTCTCCTTTCTATTGAGTTGGCTTTTCATTGCACTGATCGCAAAAGCCCTTTTCAACAATTTTATCCTAGTGTGTTGAAAAAGGAATTTGTTGCTTATGTTCTGAACACTACATGCAACTTGGACAACATGTATGAAGCTTTGATTGGCAAAAATTGGCCTACATCTTGTAAAAATGCTTGATTACAGTATTTCTATAATGAATTGAATGTTTAAATATTTATTTCAAAAGTATTTAGCAACGAAATTCTCCAAGCGTGTTTTCATTGCTTACTTATATCTTAATGCCCGATTACTGCCCCTTCGACCATAGTAATAAACTTGTACATCTATTTTTTCAGCACCCAACAACGGGCGATAACTCCCTTGTTTGAAAGCTATTATTTACAACACTGGCAGAATTTCCCTACTCATAATAACATTTCTAAAGCGTCAAACAGTTGGTTATCAATGTGCAGAACCGTATAATAAGGTTTTAAAGTAATTTATTATCATTATGTTATACCAAAATATCATTTAAAAACACAAACAATCTCTCGTAAATAAAAGTAAAATTTTAATTTTTGGAAAATACATACGATTTTCATTAAAAGCATTTTTTTTAAGATAAAATACATATGTGATATAATTAGGAATCTTTTGCTATAATAATTGTTTAAAGTCCATTCATGTGCTTGTCCCAGTGCAGTGGGACACTCTTTCCAGTTTTTACCGCTTCTTCACACGCTGATGCTATTCTGGATATGGCCAAAACAGATTCTACGCTAACTTCACATTCTTCAAAGCCTGCAAAATAATAATAAAAGTTAAACCAGTTTTTACTAGAGTAAACATCTTGTTAAAGTTAAGTATAAGACATGATAAGTACATAATTTCTCGAATATTCTTATTTATTTAATATGTAAATCAAAATTTTGTTAAGTAGCCCAGAAGACGCTTCAGCTTTATATTTTAGTATATTTACACGGAAGCTTAGACTTACAAGATCTGAGCAATCTACGGCAATCCGGGACGCTTTTTGTTTGAAGAAAGTTTGCATACCTCCTTTAGATGTTTTTTATGCTCGGTGCTCTTTTTGGTATATGTTGCTGGAAATTCGACGCGCTAGAACGCATATTTACGGCTTTTCGTAAATTAACGCAATCGTGGAATTCTGTGATCACTCGCAACCTGAGATATTTTCATCATGTATGATAGTCAGCTAAAACTTTATAGGCAAAAACATAGTACAAATTTATTTCATTGAAATGTTTCTGTTAATTAGAAAGTTATAATGAATCTAAATGTATGGGAAGGACGTTTGAGAAACCCTGTACAGGATGTGGCAAAATCATAGTGCATTAACTAAACCATATAAGTGAACAAATGCTTTCTATTTATTAATATTTATGTCGATGTGTTGTTACAGGAATGTCTTTATCTGCCTGTATTTGAATATGGCTTTTGTTATGTGATTACACCTCACATTCTTTCAGTTACATTCTCTCGCATAACATCTCTCTCCCCAGATAGAGGTGGATGCAGCTCTGATGCAATTTTTGATTCCCAATACTGTGACACAAAGGGCCCGGGTTCGAATCCCGAAGAAGGCATGGATATAAAAATTATCTGTTCCTTCATAGGAGGCAATGATGGCCCACCTATTAGGTGCCTCCATAATAAAGAGACAACCACATCTGGCCTTAGGAGTGGCTGATACAGGCATAGGCAAGTGCCCGCCATTAGAAAAAAACATACTGTGACACAATGTGTTCGGAAAACATCTTGCTTGAGATACCCCCACATGCTTTAGGGATCTCTAAATCAGCATATGTTAAATCAGGAACTGAGACGATCTAGAAGTGATATCATAATGAAAAATTAAGATATTTAGAAATATCTGCTCCAAAACAAATCCATGCATGCCCTAGATGTTTGTGTGGTATCCTTCTTGTTTTGTAGGAATCATAAATTCTTCATATTCATTTCCAAAATAACTTTCAGAATCCTTGGATAACGTTCACTGGTGACAGTTACAGTTACACCAACCTTGTTGGCGCAGCTGCACAGTACATTTAAAATGCTTCGCTTGACAGAGAAATTGCCACTTAAAACAGATGCATAAGCAATATCATATTAATTCCTTTTGAAGTGTGCATGTACAAGCTATGCAAATAAACGCATTTTCAAATCAATCAGACGATTAGCATGCGCGATATAAGTTTTCAAACAAAGCACAAAGCCATACGTCTCGGGGTTTTCACGAGGTTTATTTGGCTGTATTCGAGTGTGGTCAAAAAAGAAGATAAGTTAGTGTGTTTAAGCCGTCGTCGTACTCAGTATCAATAAACGGACGAGTTCCGAGAAAGCTTTCTGTTAGGCCCTCATACCCCTTGTTGAACATTGATGAAGTATCGAGCAAGAAACGAAGGTTGATGGGCACAGCTGCTAGTAAGATTTGGCAACTATGGACCCACAAAGAAATATGCAAAGCCTAAAGAGTCTGAGGCAAGGAGACACATGTCACAGTTTACTTATCATCGCAAATGGAGTTACAGCATATCTGACCAAGGGTCCACAATTTGCAAAGTTGCAAATTTGCATTTGCATTTGCAAATTTGCACAATTTGCATTTGCAAAGTTGTTGGACGTTTCTATTGTTGCAGTATCCATGCGAACAGTTCGCATCGCATTGGTGAATTTAGGTTTGGTGTCTAACCGTAACAGCTAATCATTGTTGTGACTGTTTGCAATCGTGTTGACAGCGGAGCTGTAAAGAGTGCTGAAAGGAACAGTGAGGTCGTCTGTGAGAAATCTCTCACTTGTGCCTCACAGATGACGATCTGTGTTTGAAGGTGTGGAAGTGACATAGCCACCACGCGAATTCTCAACTATTTTCGAGCTATATACCGCGCGACCTTCCAGAAACAAGGCCTTGCAGCTCTTGCGCGACATCACCATGGAGTGCGAAGTAACCTATCCCCTTCTCCCAACACGTGTGATAGGCCTTTTGGGTTCATACGGCCGGTCAGCGTGAAATGTTGTTTTCGAGTACCGTCACTGCTAATACTACCATTTTTCTCCTGATGCTCACTACAAACATATAAACGAGACGTTGTTTATGGTACGATGTATTGTAACTACATCTCCGTATGCACCTTCAGGGCATACCAAACGCCTTTTTTCAACAAGATAACTCCTAACCACACACTGCTAGGCTCACTCTAAATGCTCTGCAAAGTAGGCATATGCACTTTTGGACTGTCCAATTACACAAGAACATACATCATAAGTGTGCCATAACTGGGCATCGGAAGAATACCTTCCCTCCTCTACAACACAAACATGAACTATCGAATCACATTAAACAAGCGTGAAACACCGTACCACAGAATATGATCCGGACACATAATGTTCAGTGAAACATCATGTTCAAGAATGCATAGCCCGAAATGGAGCTGCAATATCTTATTGATTCCATGCATATCTAAGTTTCATAGCGTTGTACGTTTTCAAAAATTAAATCATTTGTTAAGTCTCTTATTATCTACCTATGTGGAAAGTTTGGTCTGTTTCCAGTTACCCCTACATGGTGTGGCATTTTCCATCCCAGGTATTGTAACTGCAAATTAGACTAAAATACTTGAGAAAGAGGCGGAAAAAAAAAAAGATTTTTTTCAAATATTGAGCCAAAAACCTCATGTATATAAAAATGTTAATAAATTTATCCTAATTTTTTTCTGCTATTATAATTATCATGTCGTAGTGTGTTATAATTAAGATATGTCACTTTTAAAGTAGACAGACACTTGTTTTTCAAATATCCGTCGGTTACGGATAGAGCGATATTACACCCGCGAACACACAAAAATAAACAATAAGCGAAAGGCGAAAGCGCCCACTAAAGTTGGGCTAGCAGTCAGCTTAAGCACAATACCATCTACCGCAGCATAAGACATCTGTTAAATATGTTTTTATGTCATTAAAGTTTAACTGTTTGGCAAGTTTAAGCTTGACAAATTTTTAAATTTCACGTACTTTCATTCTTTTAAACTACAAACTACCGTTTTTCAGATGCAAAATGTGTTCGGATCATTGAAAATGATACTAAGTATTTGAATCTTTCTGACCAACAAAAAATATAGCAATAGAATATATAAAGACGGCTGAGTCTGTCAGAGTAACTCCCGCATTTAACAGTTTAAAATTAAAAGTTATATGGAGCGCCTCACGTACCATTTACTATACGAGTTTCATTAGGGCAATGCAGCAGACTCACTTCGTCGCAGCATTTGTAATATATAGGAATGAGACGATGAAATGATACCGATTTAATGATAAAACACGTCGCTACTGGTTTCAAAAATTCCAGGGAAAACTAAATTCCAGTGGAGATTTTGGACAAAGTCCTGAGGCATACCGTAAAAAATGAACCACATCCAGTAGCCCAGATATCAGGGAAATGTTTATTTGATTATGACAAAGCACACTAGAGCTATCTGCCTAAGTAGAGGGATGCATTCGTTGAGGACTTCTTAAGAGAGACTGGCTCTTATCCAAGTTACACATTTAAAAACCACGTAAACTCAAAGCAGCCAGGTCGCTCGCTCGGATGGAACGTTCACTTTATGCTCGACCGGCGGTGGGCACATAATATCGACAGGAAAGAGTTGAAACCTGTGCTTCTTTGCTTTCTCGTTACAAAAGCGAACCATTATTGGAAAGAATTGTAATAGAATATGAGAACTGAGCAAAATGCTATAATGTTTAAGCAATGAAGAACTGTGTGCCGAGTTGCAAAAATGTGCCATTAACTTTGAATGAAAAGGTGCATCCCGAAAAGATTTTCTTAAGTGTACAGCAGGGTGATAGCCAGAGAATAATCGGTAAGAATGTAACTAAACTAAAATAAATACTGACTTCTGCTCTTAACATCTGAACAGACAGAGAAAAGAAGTGCCAATTAAGCAATTAGCTCTCATCAGTGGCCAAAGCGTTACCTTTCTTTATGATAGCGCCAGACCTCAGATTGCTTTCAAATACGGGGGAAATTTTACAGGAACTTTAGCTGGAAAGTTTAACCCAAATAAAGTATAAACCTGGCTATGCCCTTACGGACTACTATTTCATCCAATAATCAATGAGCTCCTTCTTTTGTTAAGTCTTCGATCATGCGAGGTATGTGAAAATAGCCTCAAGAGACCCTTTTTGACTTTAAAACAGGAATTATGGGATAAACTTACTACCACAAAGATGGCAAAAGGTAATACATAATTACAGTTGTTTTACTTTTTGTGTTCTCTTTTCTTTTGTGACTTAAGATGGGTAGAAATTTTGCACACATAAAATAATTAGCGACTTCGGTTTAAAGTCTTTTTTTTTTTTTGTTTGTTTCGCTACTGTAGGTGATATTTCACCCAAGTTTTAATATTTAGCAGTAATGGTTAAAAATATAAATAGAAGGAAAGGATTAAATTTAGAAATGAGAAATAAATGCTGGTAAAATTAAAGGAATCCTTTTTAATATCATGTCATGTTGTCCTTAAGTTGGAGAAAATGCATTAAAAAAAATCTGATGTGTACACCACATGACTTCTTTGTACGGAATATTAAATTATACCTTTTTTTTCATTTCATTTAAACTTATTTGATTGAGTTAACTCTTTTTCGTCGAGAGCGCATAAACCACAATAGAATAAATATTTAAAATTCACTATATTTGTTTACCATAGCGACACTTTAGCGCTAGGTTCACTTAACAGCGTTATATTTCGTTCATATTGTAACTCAGAATGCACAAAATTTATATTATTTGAAGAACTATCTAATCGTTGCCAATATTCTATTCAAATACTATGATAAATCTAAAACGATGTATAAAAGAAATTAAGTAAACAAAACAAAAAAGAAACAGTTTTTCACAGACGATTCACTATTTCTCATTCAATTAATTCAGTTCTCACTTCGCGACAAGGCAAAATACATAAAACTCAAAATATCTATATTAAAAAAATACATAAAAACTCAAAATATCTGTATTATAAGTTACGAAATAAATCTTAAACGCTTATTTCCTCGAAAAAATTCCAGAAAGGATTATGCATGATTTAATTCGCAATAATAAATGAAAGCGTTATCTTTGTTGTTGCGAAGCTTAGTCTCTCTAGATTGGCAACAAATCTACTATTCTGCTGTTTCAAATGTAAACAAATATGTCCGCCATCTTATTTAAAAATTAGGCTTAACTGCACTTAAACAGCTTTTAAATTGTTGATTAATTATACAAATATTGCTTGCAGATTTACTATAGGCACAAAAACCTTCATCGGAAGATAAGAACAAAATAATTCAATCATTTTTAAAGCAAAAAATGCACAATTTACAAACATATAAGAGTAAAGAAACTGAGATCACTGAGCCGGGTAATAGAGTGGATATATATATATATAAATATATTTATATACGTTTGGTGCAGCCGTTTGCAATCATAATACGAGGTGCACAACTTCATACTATAGCAGTCCTACATACAAAATTTCAACGTTCCGAGGCTACTCGTTTTTGAATTATGCGAGGTACGTATGTAGTACGTACAGACGCCACGAAAAATTTTCTTCAGAATGTATTTTAAAGCAGTTTTATAATTTTTTTGGAGGAAAAGAGTCTTTTATTTTGTCCTTACGTACAGATGTCACGCAAAAACATCGTTAGATTGCATTCGATAGCGATCAAAATAGATATTTTCGTTGAAATATGTTGTCTAAAAATTTTCGCAATTACAATACTTTCTTTTTACTTCTGTAAAAGGAAGTAAAAAGATGAAATTTGCCGATCTGTTTCTGAAGTTTAAAATCTCGCTTTCGCTCTTGCAGAACAGTTTTCTTATAAATATAATACAATAGTAAATGTAGTTCTTCTTCATACCTTGAACAACACTGAGAAAATGCTCCATCTCTGCTAAATACGACTCCTGATAACGGGAGGCAAACGAGAAGAATATTGGAACAGCAGTTGACCCTTTTGCGTTATGACTTTTCACTCCCGTTGGCCTCTGCTCTCCGCAAGTTAGCATCCCATTGGGGCCAAATACCTATGTAGAAAATTATAAAATCTTTTTTATTTGCATGTACAGTACTGTAAAAATCATAAAAATGCATATTCATTTTCACATCTCTCCTCAGTTTCGGCAACTTTATGTAGCCGATATCTTTATGAAGAAAAAGGATATTGGCATACTGGAACCATTGTAAGTTTCTTCTAAAGTTGTGAATACCCAATGCACCGTTGTAGCATAAAGCTACCAACACCATTATACAAGTAATGCGATTTTATGTTATCTTTTATTTAATAAATTAATCATAAAAGTAAATTAATTGTATTGCTGCTGATTAGAAAAGAAATACGCCAAGGTATTATTAAATAAAAGCAACTCAATTAGAAAAAAGATAAATAACCTTAGATAAATTTTGTGTAAAGTTTGAATAAAACTCTATCTATTTCTCTCATTATTAGATTTAAGAACCTCTTCCTAAGAAGCAAAAATGTGTCAGAGGTATAACTACCGTATTGATATGGAAATTAATGGGTGAAGCAAAGCATAAGAAAATGTCTTGCTATCTGTTCAGAATAAAAGTAATGAAACGTGAAGTTTAGAAGTTTAGATATTAGAATTTTGAAAGCGTTCGGAAGAAAGAGATTGGAATTAATGTCATTACCTTAAAGAGATAAATCTTCGTGAATGTGAAAGACCTTACAGAAACCCACTTCACAAATTAAAGAAGATTTATGGATAATTTTACAGAACCAATCAAAATTGTATTTTTAGGTGACCATCTATGATTAGGTATAAAAGATATTTTTAGTCCAAACGAGCTTTGTCCCTGAAGGACTATTGTAATCGTTTTGCGTTTTTAATTCACTATAAATGTTGTTCTTGAATCACTATAAATGTCCATTTCCCTTTTCAAACTGTTGCCACCGAATGTTAGAGTATTGCATTATATTTGAAGAAATTAAATAATGAAAAATATGCATAAATGTATAAGTCTATTTCTCGCATTGTGATAAAACAACGGTACATAGAGCCATCGAATTTTGAATGACGTAGTCCTCCTACGAATATGGGCATGTGGAAGACCAAATTTGGAATTTGTTTTATTGTCGATTTCATATTTTGTAAAACTTTACCGAATTTTTCATTAATAATCTCAAGGATTTCAAAGCGAGCAATGGCAACACTCTACGAAGGAAAAAAAAAAAAAAAAAAACCTTTTTATCTCCAGCGCGCAGAACTGTGTATCGGAAATTCCAAAGATTCTCATTTTAAAATTATTTTGCGACATTGTTATTGAACTGAATTTTATAGTTTAAATGCAAAGAACTTGATATAAAATAAATAAAGGTAACACACAAAACGTTCAAAACGCCCCTTTGGACATAATTTAAAATCTGAAACCTTTCAGATTTTTTTTTTTTCTTCTTTCTAAACGTAAGATTTAGTATTCTCACATTTGAAATTTTAATGCTCTTTACGACCGTCAGATATATTTGAAACCACACTGACACTTTAATAACGGAAAAACGAATTTTATTCATATGAGAAAATGATCTAAAGATTGAACTTAGAATACCAGAAATTTTGCCACTGATAAAACGGGATAGCAACATGGTTTTCGCTTTTTTTTAAATGGTACAATGTCTTTTATCACGGTACGAAGAAAAATTTTGAAGGCTTTATCGACAGCTACGAGAAACTATCTTCTGTCAACAGCAATAAATTTCAAATAATTCAGTTCATGAATCTGAAGAACAAGATACTTTGGCGGGTTTCGCTTCCTGATTAATGAAAGAGTATCTGTGAGTTAAATGTGGGTATTTCCAAATGGAACCTGATACCTTTAAATCTGGTACCTTTAAAGGAAAGGGGGAAGAAAATGGATATAATATTTTTCTTCTCCTATTTAATTAAATTTAGTTTAAATTGGCGGAATGTTTACTGGCTACATGGAATATACATAATTCTGCCACTTATTCAATACATTCAGACATTGGAAGAAAAAACACTGCTAATATGAATTAAAAATTATAAAGACAATACAGTTATAATAAACACTTTTCTGCACGAACAGAAAGAGTCAGCTATGCTATTTTTTAATCAACACAATGTAAGGTAATTTCTCCCTCCTTCCGGCATACCTTCGTGGCATAACGGTGGCACATTCGGCGCGTATCGAGAGGTCCAGGTTCGAGTTCCGGTGAGGGCATTGCGGATTTCTTCAGTTTCTCATCTCGAAAAATTCAAAGAAAGATCTCTACAAATGGTGCCCTAACTAAAAGGTGGTGGATAATTATTCTCCACTACCACAATTTGGCGATTGGGTCCAATAATACCCAGTCACCCTTTAAAGGGGGAGTATATAAAGTATTGTTTTCCTCCTTTCTGCATGCCTTCGTCATATAACGGTAGCACACTCGCGTATTCAAGAGGTCTAGGTTCAAGTCCCGGCATTCACATTTTTTGCAACTTTTGCTTCAAAATAACCTAATGACTCTACAACGAAAAACATTACCTCTACGCGATTGATCGCACGTCAACGATCGTACATCGTACTATTTTGATTTAAAACTCTAATCCAAAAACGACTGCCTTCTTTCTGTATACATTCCCAATGTCTAACTTCGAAGTTTTGCGAATTTCTTCTTTTCGTTTCTTTATGTATTGCTGCGATTTCCCTCGAGTGAGTCAATGAGTTCATTTACGGTTCACAATTTACATCTAAAGATGTAACTTCCAGACGTCATGTGTTCACACATGGTTTAATGAATGCTTTAGAATGTTTTTTACTTCCTTGTACGAAGTAAAAAAGAAGTATTGTAATCGCGAAAAGTTTCAGGCAGCATATTTCCAACGAAAATATCCATTTTGACCGCTATCGAATGCAATTTAACGATGTTTTTGCGTGATATCTGTACGTAAGGACAGAATAAAAGACTCGTTTCCTCCAAAAAAATTATAAAACTGCTTTAAAATTAATTCTGAAGAGGATTTTTCGAGGCGTCTGTACGAACGTATGTACGTACGTATCTCGCATAACTCAAAACGAGTAGCCTCAGAACGTTGAAATTTTGTATACAGGACTGCTATAACATGCAGATGTGCACCTCGTATTTTGGTTGCAATCGGCCGCACCAAACGTATATAAATATATTTATATATATATCCACTCTGTTACCCGGCTCAGTGATCTCAGTTTGTTTACTCGTATATGTTTGTAAATTGTACATTTCTTGCTTTAAAAATGATTGAATTATGTTGCTTTTATCTTCCGGTTAAGGTTTTTATGCCTTTAGTAAATCTGTATGCAATATTTTTAGAATTATCAACAATTTTAAAGTTGTTTAAGTGCCGCTAAGCTTTTTTTTATGGCGGCCATTGATTGTTTACATTTGAAACAGCATACTAGTGGATTTGTTGCCAATCTAGAGAAACTTAGCTTCGCAACAACAAAGATAACGCCTTCATTTATTATAGCCAATTAAATCATGCTTAATCCTTTCTAGAATTGTTTGGAGGAAATAAGTGTTTAAGATTTACTTCTTAATTTTTAATATAGATATTTTGAGTTTATATGTATTTTTGCCTTCTCGCGAAGTGAGAACTGAATTAATTGAATGAGAAATACTCAATCGTCTGTGAGAAACTGTTTCTTTTTTTGTTTTGTTTGCTTAATTTCTTTTATACATCATTCAAGCTTTATTATAGTATTTGAATAGAACATGTGGCAACGATTAGATAATTCTATTTTTTAAATGATATAAATTTTGTGCATTATGAGTTATAATATGAACGAAATATAATACTGCTAAATGAATCTAGCGCCAGAGTGTCGCTATGTAAACAAATACTAGAGTGAATTTTAAAGAATGCATTTATTCTATTCTGGTTTATGCGCTGTCGGCGAAGTAGATTTAATTCAATCCTATAATTTTAAATGAAATGCAAGAAAAAATGCGTATAATTTAATATTCCGTACAAGGAAGTCATGTGGTGTACACATCAGATTTTTTATTATAGTGACGTTAAAGATATATATTTTACAATATTATCTGACTTTGGCTTTTGTTAGGTTAGGTTATTTAATTACGGCAAAGCCTAGAGGGCTATTCACCTAAGGGGAGGGATGCCTTTGTGGAGGACTTTCTAAGGGAAACTGGCTTGTATACACGTTACACATGGGGAAAAATTTTGGCTTTTGTATATCATCTTGTTCAGCTTTATTATGGTTAATACGAAGTCCCTTTTCTCCTGCTGTTAACATGCATTTAGCGCATTATAAACTTGTTCGACTGCCAATCATCCGCGTTGAAGTGTTCTGGATGTAGGATATTATCACGTGGTCAAATCTCCAGTTATGAGTCCCTAAAGTTTCGCATAGACGTTCTTGTTGCACTGCATATTACGATAGTTTGCCTTACTTTCATAGCCTCGGCGCCGTTTACACCAACATTGCGTAATATCGACAAGGCTCAGAATCGAAATCAGCATACTACAGACGTTAACGGCGTACTATTAAATTTTACATTAACGTCATACGATCGATATGATAATAATATTAACGGCATACGATAGTTATGATAATAATTGTTGTCTCACTTCATAACGAACGGACTCCGTAAAGTCGACACAGGCATACAATTGATACGGGCACAAGACCTGTAGAAAAAAAGAGATAGAGGGCGCTGCGCCGCCCGTATGTGTAGCTAATTAAAAGTTTTCTGAGAGCGGTAGGAACTAGATATCCTGTAATCTGTATATAATACTTGTACTTAGTCTTTGATTCATAAATAGCTTTAGTTAAAGGAAAGTGTCTTTATTTGATATCATAACATATCAAGATCTACCGATGCCGCGTATGGAATATTGAGTAAGTTATTACATACATCGAGTTTTTGGTAGCATCAGGGCAGAAGGTGAGTCATTTCATTTTTATCTGTATGCAATTTATCTTTGAAAATGAGTTTTGAAGAAACTGTCGAGAGAAATATTAAAAATTAGAGGTTCGGTTCGTACCAGTGTAACAAAATTAATAAGGAAATTGGAAGAGGAA
This sequence comes from Stegodyphus dumicola, assembly GCF_044657685.1. Lineage (NCBI taxonomy): Eukaryota > Metazoa > Arthropoda > Arachnida > Araneae > Eresidae > Stegodyphus > Stegodyphus dumicola. The sequence continues at coordinate 185,352,932 of NC_140768.1, forward strand.
TTGCAAAGCGAGAATCCGAACCTAGAAGTGTTGCAGGAATCGCTTTCGGTGTTAATCGAGAAACTAGCTTGTTAAAATATGATGAAGTTATTCATGCTTCAGGAATTAGAGACAGAAGTAGAACATTGTTTAGAATACAGCGAATCTATCATTAGATGTAAATCGAAAGTCAATAGATATACTCAAAATGTGGGTAAAACCGGAACAACTTCACAAGTTTCGGAAATCAAAACTAATTATAATACTAAATTACCTCGTACTACTTTAGAAACTTTCAGCGGCGATTTTACTGAGTTTTGGGCTCAGTATAAAGCTGCCATTCACGAAATCAGTACGCTTCAAGATGTTGAGAAATTTAGAAATTTAACTATTTAAGATCTTTACTTACCGGTTCAGCTGCAAAAGCTATAAGCGGATTGCCATTAATAGGAGAAAAACTATAAAAAGGCCATCGAAATCTTGACTGACAGATTTGGGAAAAAAAGAAATTTTAGTTAGTGCGCATATGAACGTTCTCCTAGCTTTGGAGCCAGTACGTCGTTCAAGTGATGTCCAGTTTAATAAAACTATATGATGAAATAACGGTTCAAGCAAGAAGTTTAGAGACATTAGATATTAATTTTAATTCTTATGGCAGTTTATTACTTCTTATTTTATATAAGTGTATACCGCAAGATTTAGTGTTAACAGTTTAGTAGGGAGCAAAAGGTCGGCACAGAGTCAGCAGTGTCAGATTTATTGTTGTTTCTAAAGAGAGAAGTAGAATCGCGCGAAAAGCCATTAACTCTGGATTTTAAACAACAAACACTTTCGATAACAAGCGAAAGAAATACCGACACCTATCGTAAGAGTGTTGCTCCAATTTAAAAAGAAAATGGTATCAAAAGCGACGCTTAATACATCAGTCGAAAATTATATGTGCAACTTTTGTCTTAAATCTCACCTCTCAAAAGACTGCGACTTGAGTATTTCAGAGAAACACAAAGCGTTATACGATCAATTTAAGTGCAAGCGCTGTTTAAAAAAAGATTATAAAAAACATTTTGTAAGGGGAAATGGGTTAAATGTAATATTTGCAAATCTATGTCTCATTTAGAGAGCCTGTGTGATACAAATGTGCAAGAAAATAAATCCATAAAAAATACTGCGAGCGCACCAAAAGACACAAATGTTAGTTCACTATTCCCCGAAACACTGAGTAAGCAAATTCCTTATGACGTGATTTATTATCAAACATTGAAAGGCCAACTACTCGGAAATAATTCCACATTAAATGTAAGGTGTTATGTGACTCAGCGTCCGAAAGATCTTATACTTGTCAGTATGTTTCGAGAAAAGCAAGTTTACCAACTATTGGTATAGAAAGATTAAGAATTCATACATTTGCATCTTCTAATCCGCCAGTACGAGAGTTTAAAAGGAAAAGACTTTCTTTAAAAAATAAGACCGGGTTCACTCTAATCATCGAAGCACTCGAAGTAAAAACCATATGTTCCAATGCATTACCCAGGCCATCTGCAGAAATTAAAAACAAGCTTCGCCAAGAAGGATTTGACTTATCTGACAGCTGCGAAAGTGAAGTGGTAGAGGTAGAAATTTTAATTGGGAATGATTATTTAAACTGCATTTTAACGGGGAAAACACATCGTTTAACAGACTATTTAGTATTGCACGAAAGTATATTGGACGTTGAGTGGTAGAGTGTGGGGGGGAGAGTAAGAAGTTAAGTTCAGGATCAGACTCCACCGGTTTGTTAATACACATCGATTCCGAAGAGGAATTAAAAATATCGGAACAGATTCGTCAGCTTTGCGAGATTGAAAGTCTAGAAATTTCTGAGTGCGCGTCGGAAAGGGGTGCTGGCGATGAGCGAATAATTAAACAATTTGAAGAAGATTTGAAATATGTATACGGGAGGTATGAGGCTCGGTTGTTGTGGAATAGGAGTCCAGAACATTTGGAAAATAATTTTGGTTTAGCGAAAAAGCAGTTCGAAAGGGTGCAGCAAGAGTTAAAAAGTAACAGCTTTGTGAGGGAAGTTTATCGAAATAATTAAATTTCAGACACAAAACAACATTATTCAAGAATGTGAGGATACGAGAGAGGGTTACTTTATGCAATTCCGAGCAGTGGTACGTAAAGATAAAAAAAGCACGCAAGTTCGAATGGTATTTAATTGCAGCAGTTGCGAAAGAGGAATGCTATCGTTAAACGATTGCTTAGAAAAGGTCCCAAGCCTAAATCCGAGTATTTTGGATATCATTCTTGCCTTTCGAAAATTTAAAATTGGATTCTGCGGTGACATAGAAAAGGCGTTTTTTATGATTGGGATAGCAAGGGAAGATACGCAATACTTAAAATTTCTCTGGTATCCTGATAATGACAGTGAGGACTTGAAAATTTTGTAAATGAACAGAGTACTATTTGGATGTAATTGTTCACCGTTTTTATTGAGTGCAACGATCAAATATCATTTAAAGAAATACACGGACACATTAATAGTGTCAAGAGCAAAGCCATGGGCATAATATGCAGATTTCTCTCGGTCATTGGAAAATATTCAAATCTTAGCTTGCGTACCAAAAAACATATATATACCACTTGCATTCGACCGATACTGATTCAGAAGTCAAACAACAAAAATCAGCGTTAATTCACAAAATTTTCACAGGACTAGTTTCGATGGTTTTACCGAACCATCATCTTCAGCTGCAAAACCGCAAAAGAACAAGATAGGAAATAATTCGACCGATACTTTGTTATGCTGCACCTGCTTGGAACACGGTCACTGAAACTCAACTGCATCAATTACAAGTAGTCCAAAACAAATTTCTGCGCATTATTACTGATTCACACTACCTTATCCGCAATAAACTTTTACACAGAGACTTTAAACTTGAGACGATTCCAGATTACATCAGAAGATCTAATGAAAAATTCTTCAACAAAGCTGTGCAATGTGACTTTGTTAATTACTCCCAAGTCTTTATTTATGAAATTCTCTTCGAAGATAGAAGCGTCAGACCACTTGCAGCTCATACCTTCATGGGAGGACACGACAACGTTTTCACTTAGCACCTCAATTGGTAGCTGTTTATACTTCCAATGCATCTGATTTTGATTGAAGTTCTGTAGCTTGAATATTATTCTTGGAGATTGATAAAACTAATGCTGTGAGATTTTTCGCATTGTGATGATTTGTAAATAGGTTGCTTAGGTTGTTGTTGAGTTGCTGTAGTGTATTGCGTTGAATAGTTGTATTTAAATTGTGTTGTATAGTTGTTTTGTATTGTGTTGTATTTAACATTATTGATTGAGGTTGTTTAATTGTATTTGAATTTTTCATTGGAACTATTGCTGTAGTGTATCTTCTCATATTGTTGTCATTGATTTGCATTGTCTTGGGTCCTCCTTGAAAGCTATGATCGCTCGTCACGTTTTGCGAACTTGTCCGATTGGATTGTCTTGCTGCTTTTTGGTACTTCTCTTCTTCCCCTTTTCTCCGTTTTCTCATCCGAGATTTTCTTTACGTCCGGATTTCTTTATGTCAAGTGCCCTTGGGCTTTAATTCTGGAACCGGCAACATTGCTCTTCGCAATAGCTCCATCAATTATAGAGTCTAAGTCTCAGGAAACAAACAAAAACTGTGTCGAGATGTTAAATAGCTCACTGTATGCAGACGATTTGTGTTATGGAGGGGAAAGTGTAGAGTCAGCTTTCAGTCCTTCATCAGAGGTGGTATTTGTTTTGAGAGGCTCAAGTTTCAATTTGAGAAAGCTAAACACTAATTCTAGAGAGCTGTATGACTTATGGTTTCAGAAAGGGTTGTGTGAAGAAAGTAGGTTTGAGAGAGATAGTAAGTTGAAAGTGTTAGGCTTGATGTGGAACTTAGAAGAGGATGGTTTGAGAGCAGACGTTACATCATTGTTGAGTAGTTTAGAATCGTTGAGGAATAGTAAAAGATCGGTGTTAAGCACAGCAGTTAAGGTGTTTGACCCAGTCAGAATTATTTCTCCATTTGTGGTGCGAATTAAGAGAATGATGCAGGAAATATGGGAGAGAGGTTTGGAGTGGGATTCAGAGTTGCCAAAGGAGTTACGGTGCAAATGTATAAAGTAGTGCGCTGAAATTGAGGAATTAAACGCGTTGAAAATAGAGAGGTACTACTTGAAGTTCTAAGTAAAGGTCATTCGGTTGAAACTCATATTTTCAGTGATGCGTCAGTAGTCGCATATGGAGCGGTGGCATCGCATATGGAGCGGTGGCATATTTTAGATATAAGAATGAGAAAGGACGTCATTTATAATGTCGAAGAGTAGGATAGCTCCGTTTAAAAAGTTGTCCCTTCCTAGGTTGGAATTGATGGGGGTTGTAGTTGCAGCTAGGTTAGGGATATATTTATTGAAAATGTTTCAGGATTTGGTAGGTAGGTTAGTTCTGTGGACGGACTCAGAAATTTGCTTGTGGTGGATAAAGTGGAAATATTGTCCAGGGTCGGAAAACTCAGCAGATAAATTAACTCGTGGTGAAACAGCAAATGAATTGGTGAAGGATAATAACTGGTGGCATGGTCCATCAGGGTTGAAAGATTCTGAAGATCAATGGCCTGAGGAGAAGTTTTAAGTAGAAACTGATAATCAAAATTGGGAACGTTTGAGCACTTATGTTCAGGTGATTGATCCAGAAGGAGAAACTGCGTTAAACATTACCAAATTCAGCAGTCTGGAAAAATTGTTGAGAGTTACAGCTTGGGTAAAGCGGCTTGTCGCCAAGCTAAGAAAACGTACCTGTGAAGAAGGTTCTCTTACTGTATTGGAGATTCAAGAATCTGAGGAGTGCTGGATAGAACAAGTCCAGAGAGAGAATTATTTTTTGGGATATTCAAGAACTAGAGAGGAATAATCTAATAACACCAGATTCGAAGCTTTACAGTTTAGCACCATATCTGGACAATAAAGGTATTTTGCGTGTCAGAGGTCGTTTGGAACAAGCAGAATTACTAGATGACGAAAAGCATCCCATTGTTCTGCCGAAAACGAAGTTAACCGAACTAGTGATATTTAGTGAACACATAAAAGTATTCCATTCAGGAGTTATGGCAACATTGTCCAAAGTCAGGAATAAATTTTGGATATCTAAAGGAAGACAAGTAGTAAAGCAAGCTATTAACGCTTGCCTGGTGTGTAAAACGTTCGCAGTGAAGACCGTCAAACGGTTAACGGGTCAGTTACCGAGATTGTGTAGTCCAAAGTAATCCTTTCACAGTTGTAGGCATCGACTTAACGGGAGCAGTTACTATTAGAGAAAAAGCGGATATCCACAAAAAGGTGTATATAGTCTCTTGGAATTTCTTGGAATTCATAGAATTTCTTGAAGCTCTCTACAATATTAACTGAACTCGAGTGTGTGTTAAATAATAGACCTTTAACGTACGAGAGCAACGAGCTGTGTGAACCTCGCCCGCTCACACCCTCACAGTTTTTATTGCCAGAACGTGGTACATTTAACTTTCCCGAGCATTTCTTGGAAATTTTTAACAAGGTGTCAGAAAAAGAGACTTTAACTAGGAGGACTCTTTACCAATCTAGGCTCTTAAAATTAACATGGATCAAGTGGAAAGAGCAATAATTACTCCATCTTAGAAATGCGTATAACTTTGCTAATCCTAAAACTGGTGTATTTAATTATGGCAAAGCACACTAGAGCTATCTACCTAAGGGGAGGGATGCCTTCGTGGAGGACTTTCTAAGGGAAATTGGCTCGTATACACGTTACACATGGGGAAAACCACGAAAACACCCATGCAGCCAGCCCGTTCGCGGAATTCGAACCTCGGACCGAACTACCAGTGTTCAACGATTTTACCGCTCGGCCGCTGGTGGGCCAAATCCTAAAACTAAGCGGAACCTTAAGACTGGAGATGCTGTATTGGCAGAAGGACCAAAGCAATCCAAACTACTTTGGGACATGGGTGTAATTGAAAACGTGATTATAGGAAGAGATGGACATGTTCGAGCGTGCCTCGTTCGCACACCCAAAGGATAATTCCGAAGATCGATCCAGATGTTTATATCCTTTCGAGACTTGATTTAGAACTTTTGATATTATTGAGTTTTTATTATTATATTTTTAATTATTATGTTCATTTATGGTTATGATATATACTAGTACAGCTTATTCTTTTACATTATTCATTTATATATGTCGTACTAAGTATTAATCCATTATTAATTAATATTAATATTGTTATGTAAGTAAGTTGGTATACTTATATTAAAGATTACAGGCGGGGAGTGATGTAGAAAAAAGAGATAGAGGGCGCTGCACCCCCCGTATGTGTAGCTAATTAAAAGTTTTCGCCAGAGAGAGTTGAGAGATTGATGAGAGTGGTAGAAACTAGATATCCTGTAATCTGTATACATAGTAACAGCACTTTTTGATGCAAGTATCTTTTTATTGTATAAATAAGCACTGTTATTGTAGGAATCCGCAATACCCCTGTTTTCCTCCATCTGCCCCTGTTTGCAATATTCTTTTTCTGGACAGTTGCGGGATTCGGACGATGCCCGAATAGTCAGTGAAAGCCGCCCGGGTGTCCGGACTCTGCTCTCACCTGTCACCTGTAATCTGTATATAATACTTGTATAGTCTTTGATTCATAAATAGCTTTAGTTAAAGTAAAGTGTCTTTATTTGATATCATAACATATCAAGATCCACCGACGCCGCGTATGGAATATTGAGTAAGTTATTACAAGACCCGCCTTCTATAGAATTGACAGCCGCGCAGAATCGACATTGGCGTAGCATATAAGGCTTATTAACAATGGCGTATAATCAAGATAAGAATTTCCTTAAATTATAATTTTAGGATACCTGCACAGAACTCAACCGGAATAAGATCGAAGCTTGTTTTCGAGTTGATGCCGCGTCGATCGTCTGTCGGCAGAGAGGTTTTAAATCCTACATGGACTGCCGATCTTGTGCTGTACTCCTGATAGTACTATACTGATCGCTCGTCATGTTTTTTCAGTTCTTTTTGTTTGTATGTATCATTTTATAGAATATCTGCAGTCTTTGTCAAATACAATCTCTACAGATAAGATTTCTCTGCCCAAGCTTTTATATTCCATACGCAGTAAAATAAGCTTGAAAAGACCCTGGATGTAATTTCTAAAACAAAAACATTAACATAAGACCATACTGTTCAATGAGGAATGTTACACTTACTTCTACTCTTTGATCATAACCATAAACTGCACATCTGCTGAGATCAGTGACAGAAAGAGTTCCACTGGAGAATTTCATCATGATGCTTACTGTGTCGTAATCACCTAATTCTCTTACATCATCGTAATTGGCGTGCGCAAAGGCTGAGACATTCTCTGGATATTCACCGAGCAGCCAACATATGTAATCGATATCGTGCACTGCACAATCGTGAAATATACCACCTGGAAGATAAGAGTTGGAAAAGAAAAATAATATGGAGTATGATACGTATTATTTATCATAAAATCAACACAGATAAAGTATTTAATAATAATAATTATAATGATGATGATGATAATAACCCTGAAGAATCTATCTCGCTTTAAACTGTTCGAATCAGATGCATGAATATGAAGCTAATTAGTCACCAATGCACAGAACATTAGTGTATCATGTAATATATCATTGCACCATGCTTTATTCAAATTAATTACAATTAGTTTATAATTACAATTAATTAGAATAAATTAGTTACAAAAATATCACATAAAAAAGCTACAATTAGTAAATATAAGAATGTACACCAAATTATTGCACAGAATGTCTCATGAAACGTAGACGGCCTCCGGCGATAATACCACGAGATGGGCGCCATCTTTCTATCGCTATGTGCACCGAAGAAATGAATAAGAAAACGCAAAACATAGCTAGAAATATTGCTTTATTTGGCGACACCAAGTAGCCTTGTAAGGATCTTAAGTTTTACTAACGTTTATTTTATTTTAAATCTTTACTATCACTTCTTATTTTCTACTTCCGGCCAGAATTAAAAGCTTCAACTTATTTATGCAAATTTGTCTTGCGAACGCCAAGTACTTAAGTTGTGGCTTTTTGCCAAGCAAGGGAGAGGAAGGAGTTAGTAGAAGCAGGCCGCTTGCCTTAGCAGTTTTACTCGGTTGCTAGTTGCCTTCAAGGTCAGAGGTTTAATCCTCTTGATAATTTTAAACGTATCGTAGTGTTAACAGTTCTCTGTACTACATACGGCCTTTCTGTTAATATACGGCCAATCTTCGAGTAGACACTTGTTTATTAATCCAAAGTTAGTTTAGTTAGAATTTAGTTAATATTTTTATATTCTTACGTTCAGACCACAAGTGGTTGGTCTCTGTATTCCGAAGTCCGGAATTCATTGTAAAGAGAGAAAAAATAAAGGGTTTCGTATACCCTTCCTGTGTATCTTGTCTACTTCCCACATTTATTGAACATAGCTTTAGTAAGCTCCCTGTTCCGAGTCAGGTCATTTAAATGTTCCCCAAGCAAGTAAAGAGAAACACTGAACCTGATAGTGGCGCCCAACGAAGAAGAATAACCATGGCCGAGTTTCAAGAAGAACCTGTGCTGCCTGCAGAAGCGGCTCAGAATCCAGAAATGCCAGCTGCCGCCCTGGAAGTATTTGGTTACATCGTCCAGACCATGCGCGCAGCGATGAAACCAGAAGCAACATTTAATGGAAACTCACCGGTAACCAGTTTTTTGGAAAAATTGGAGGACCACTTCATGATGTATCCCGTGCACGAGTTCCAGAAAGTCACCTTAGCTACCAGCGCTTTGAGGGGCCAAGCGCTTAATTGGTTCAAATGTATAGGCAGAAGTCTCTTGGGTCAAGCGGGAAGTCCCACCTATACTTACGAAAATTTCAAGACTGCCCTAGTAAAAGCCTTCCCTGTCGTAAGGGATCGTGCAAAATTAGAAACGGAACTTTTCAGCATATACCAGAAACGAATTGAAAATCTCTCAAGCTTTATTTTAAGAAAAATTCACGTCTTCAAACTTTTGTATGGAAACCGTCCGGATCCTGAGATAATTCAAGTGATTTTGCCGAGGTTACTTCCCAAGTACAAGACTTTATTGAATTAAGGAATCCGACTACACTGGAAAACTTATTTGAGCTAGCAATCCAGTTTGAAAGTAGAAGAACGGCGGACATTGAAAGAAGACGCCAATATGAGCAACGAAACCAATTTGGTGCGCCAAGACCACAGCAAAGTCAAGCACACGGCTACGGAAGCAAAGCGAATCAGTGGGCAAGGAAACCCTAGCATCCAAAAACAGCCGGCGAACGTCGACAGTTCAATAGCAATCCAGGAAAAAAGTCTGAAGGCCAATGGAAAAAGAAGGAAAGCATGGACAGGAAAAAACAAGATTTAAACTAAAACGGAGTTCTACTGACGGGAGGGTGCGGAAATCCAAAGGCCAAGAAAACCCCTCTTCCTTCAAGTTAAATACAGTAATGGTGAAAAATTTGACTCTTCCAAAGATTGAAGTGTTGGTGAATAACATCCCAGCCACCGCACTCCTGGATACAGGCGCGCAGTGTTCCTGTGTGGCAGAAGATTTTTTTAGGAAGTATTTTCGGAAATACCGCATATATAATTCGGATAATACGACAGTGTTAGCTGCGCAGGGAGAAAGATGCAAGTGTATAGGTAAATTACCGCTATACGTTCGTATCAAGGACGAACAAGTAAAGATTATGTTTTTTATAGTAAAGAATCTGCAAGCACATATCATCTTAGGAATAGATTTTCTTTCAGAGGCAGAAGCAACACTGGATTTTAACGAAGCGTCCCTTAAGCTGACGATGAAACCAGTTCGAGAAGAGAAAACAGAACCGCCAATGTTAAACCTTGACCACCTGCCTAAGGAAGAGCAACAAAAAATCCGACAAGTGGTAAGTGAATTTGCTTCGTTATTTAGTGATATTCCAGGATTTACTCAAGTTACTAACCATAGTATCGACACCGGAGATTCACTGCCAGTTCGCCACAAACCATACCGGTATGATAGGAATAAAGAAAAAATTATAGAGTGGCACATTAGATATATGTTACGTAAAAAGATCATAACGCCCATCTCCAGTAGTTATGCTAGCCCGGTGGTTTTATGTAAGAAAAACAATGACTATCCAGTAACACATCCAAAAAGGTGGCGTTTTGCGATTGACTATCGTAAATTAAACTCCATGACTAAATATCCGGTATATCCGTTACCTATTATTGAAGAAATTCTAAGGAACATAACGTCTACCAAATACATGACGACTTTAGACTTAACGACTGGTTATTTTCAAATAGGGGTTAGACCGGAAGACGTGCCTAAGACTGCTTTTATAACCAAGTCTGACACTTATGCATTCCTGCGTATGCCGTTTGGCCTTTCAGGGGCACCGGCAACATTTCAGCGATGTATGGACATTGTGCTAAGGCCTGTTCTTGGAAAGTCCACATTTATCTATTTAGACGATATCATTATTACTAGTGATAATCTGGACCAACATGTACAGGATTTAAGACAGGTGTTTTCATTATTAAATGAGGCCGGTCTAAAAGTTAATGTCGAAAAGTGCAAATTTGCAGCCCCTGAATTAAAATACTTAGGTTACAAAATATCTCAGAAAGGAATCAAGACAGATGAATCAAAAATAATCGCTGTGCAAAAGTATCCGCCGCCTAATACGGCGAAGAAGCTCTCTTCTTTTCTAGGACTTTGTTCATATTATAGGTCCTTTATAAAAGATTTTGCAGCTATTGCTGAACCATTGTTAAAATTAAAAAGGAAAAAGGCAAGGTTCTCGTGGACGGCCGAAGCCAATAGTGCTTTCGAAAAATTAAAGCAAGCATTAACGCAAGCCCCGGTTTTGAAATTTCCTGAAAAGGAGGAAAATTTAGAAATTTCAGCGGATGCTTCGGATTATGCGGTAGAAGCGGTACTTTCGCAAAATCAGCAGCCCGTGGCATTTTTTAGTCGAACTTTAAATCAAACACAAAGAAATTATTCCGCGACGGAGAGAGAGGCACTTGCAGTTCTGTTAGCAGTGCAAAAGTTCCGAGTCTATTTTGGAAGAGCGCCAATAACAGTGTATTCTGATCATGCGGCGGTAACTAGATTGTACTCAGGGAAAAACTTATCCCCAAGGTTAATAAGATGGGCACTCAAGTTACAAGAGTATAATCTGGTAATCAAGCACACTCCCGGAAAGGAAAATATCGTAGCAGATGCCCTATCGAGAATAAAAATAGATGAAGAAGGTAATACTGTAAAGGTGGCAATGCTCACAGCATGTACAATAAATTCCCGAGAAACTGTAATAACCAAACTGGGTAAGGATCCTGAGTTTAGAAACATTTATGAGTATTTAAATGATCCTGAAAATTTTAGCCACCAAGATATTGTGGCGATAAGAAATAGGGCGGCCCATTACGAACTAATAGATGGTCTATTATTTTATACAAAAACTACAAATTCCAACAACGAATTTCGACTTGTTATCCCAGCTAGTCTTAGATTAAATATCCTGCAGGAGTTACACGACAGCCCATTAGCTTCTCATGATGGTATTCGAAAAACTATCCAACGCGTACGCGAGGCAGTCTGTTTTCCTGAACTGCAAAAGTTAACAATGGCGTATGTCCAGTCCTGCCCAACATGTCAAGCAGTTAATTATATTAATTTCCGACCGGCCGGGTTTCTAAATAGTATTAAATCCGAATTTCCAAATGAAATAATTGGCATCGATTTATTGGGCCCTTTCCCAAAAAGTCAGTTAAATAAAAGTCGGTATCTCCTTGTTATGGTTTATCATTTTAGTAAATGGACCGAAATTGTTCCCTTAAAACGAGCCACCGCGAAATTAGTTACTGATTCTATTTTAAATAAATATATTTTAAAATACGGGGCGCCCCTAAAAGTTATATCGGATAATGGTCCTCAATTTGTAAGTAATGTATTTGAAGACATGTGCCAAAAACTGGGCATACGTCATTTAAAAATGGTCCCGTATCGGCCGCAATCAAATATAGCGGAACGGGTCAATAGAAATATTGTGAAAATTATCCGTAGTTATGTTAAAAATTTCCATAAAAGCTGGGATAACTATGTCAATGAATTTGCTTTCGCCCTTAGGACCGCAAAACATGATACAACGGGCAAAACTCCTGCTGAGTTATTTTTAGGCAGAAAGATTATAACGCCGTTAGATTTTTTATATATTATAACGCCGTTAGATTATTTTATGTTCAACAAAGAGCCCCAGAATTTAAAATGGGTGATATAGAAAAATTAATTAAAGAAGCAAAAAAGAACACTGAAGTAGCACAAAGAAAACAGAAGCTCTATTATGATATGAAACGACGGGGAGTAACTTATAAAGTAGGAGATGAAGTATTAAAAATTAAGCATTCACTTTCTTCAGCACCAGAAGATAAAACCGCCAAATTTTTTCCACGATTTGAAGAACCATATGTCATAGAAAAAATAACTCACGCTGTAGTGGTGTTAAAAGCCAGGAATGGTGAAACATGCTCCGCAAACATTGACCAGATAAAACCATACTATGACCGTAATAAAATGCAAATATTTAAAGATCTTTTGCAGGATCCGGCACGGCAGGCACAAGCTCCAGAGGTGGAACAACGACAAGCACAAGGGCAAGCCATTAGGAGGCAGGAGCAATTGAAAAGAAAGTTTCCCCGTTGGAAAATTGAAGGTAACAAGAAAAAGAAGCCGTTCCATCAACCAGAAAAGAGAGCGTACGACCACCCCCAGAATGAAGAAGGGAGAAGTACGACGAATGCAAAGAGAGCCAGGAGAAATAACGGCAACTATAACCCGGCTCCCAAACGGAAGATCTACCCATCGGACAGGACTCTACGCAGCAAATGTCGACGAATTGCGGAAAGAACACCAGCGACGGAGGCAAAGATACAAGGAAAACTTGAACGGCCAGCAACGAGATCCAAGCAGGAACGAGAGAGAAGTGTTCCGATTCCGCCAAGACCAGCTGCTATCAAACGGCCAAGATACAGGCAGAGGCGAAAAAGAAGGTCTTCAAGGGTGACCGAACTGGAGAGAAAAGAAAGTTCATAGAGGAAGGATCTGAAGGGCGATCCCGCACAAGAAGGAAGATAAACCAAACGCTAATCTTTGCTACCTTCCAGGACTGGGTAGAAAAAAGAATGTCCGAATATCACAAAGATAAGTAAAATTTTATGTTACCTTGCAACCTTAAGTTAATCTTTCATTCTTACTGCAAGTGGCAGAATTCAAGACGTTTTACCTCATGTGAGGTCTACCTTTATCGCCAAAAAGGCGAGAAATGAGTTGTTACCTATTTTGGTATTATGTTTTTCAATTACTCGCGAGTAAAACTAAAATTAATATATAATAGGAATGTGTAAATACTTGAATATTGTAAAAGTTATTGTATAAAATTTTATTTAAAAGATTCTGGCAAGAAAGAAGTTTTAGTCTGAAAGACTTTTGAAATGTAGTATTTCAATGTAGAAGAATTGGCACTTGCTTGGAAAAGAATAGAAGCTAACAATGTACTACTAATGTATGTTTTCAAATGTGTAAAATTAACGGCATGTTGATATGTTCTTATATACAATGTGAACTGTTATTTTAAATGTTAAGAAATACCGTGATATGGTAAAAGTGAATGTTAAAAATTTTTTTTATTCGTGTGACTGTAAAAAGACTAAATCATGGTGAATATGTGTTAAAGGTTGAATGATGTAGTTAGGCTCTCTGACGGTACACTTCAGAGTTAGCCACTTTCGGAATAGTACCTCAGGCTTTAGAGATGAATATAAGGTGTGTTACGAGGTCTCGTTATGTTGAATTTTAACACGTTAGTGTTTTGATTGCAGGCGGTAGTGTTGAACACTTGTACATAAACACATTCGCGTTTGGTGTTTTCTTTTACAACACATGTCAGAGAGCACGGGGAGAGAATTAAATAAAGTCATGAATGAAATAAGAATGTTAAGAGAAATATAATTATACATGTTACTTGCCATTTCATTGTGTAACATTTCATTAAACTAGTTTTCCTTCCAGATCTCTGGAAGGAACCAGATTTCAACTAGAAACTCCTGTTTAGATGCAGTACAGATGAAAAGTAATTGTCCATGGAATTGATAATGTAAAAACGAATTTTTTTTTTTAATTTCTAGTTTCTAGTGAGATCTGTTTGTAAAAGATTGGCCTCGCGTTAGATTCTAGAGCTAAAAGTTTTCAACAAGGTCGTTTTAGACCTCAGTTTCAAACTAATTAACTCTGGCGGGAAGTATGTAAGGATCTTAAGTTTTACTAACGTTTATTTTATTTTAAATCTTTACTATCACTTCTTATTTTCTACTTCCGGCCAGAATTAAAAGCTTTAATTTATTTATGCAAATTTGTCTTGCGAACGCCAAGTACTTAATTTGTGGCTTTTTGCCAAGCAAGGGAGAGGAAGGAGTTAGTAGAAGCAGGCCGCTTGCCATAGCAGTTTTACTCGGTTGCTGGTTGCCTTCAAGGCCAGAGGTTTAATCCTCTTGATAATTTTAAACGTATCGTAGTGTTAACAGTTCTCTGTACTACATACGGCCTTTCTGTTAATAGACGGCCAATCTTCGAGTAGACACTTGTTTATTAATCCAAAGTTAGTTTAGTTAGAATTTAGTTAATATTTTTATATTCTTACGTTCAGACCACAAGTGGTTGGTCTCTGTATTCCGAAGTCCGGAATTCATTGTAAAGAGAGAAAAAATAAAGGGTTTCATATACCCTTCCTGTGTATCTTGTCTACTTCCCACATTTATTGAACATAGCTTTAGTAAGCTCCCTGTTCCGAGTCAGGTCATTTAAATGTTCCCCAAGCAAGTAAGGAGAAACACTGAACCTGATAGCCTGATGACGATCAATAAGCAAAAAGACATCAAAGTGTGTAGCACCGGCATTGAAGGGGAATAGATTTTTCAGCGGTCGCTCTACCGTATAGAAATCGTGACCACTAAAGTTCCTATTCGGCCTTTACTAGCTGTTGGTTGTGGGCACATAATTCGAATTACGAAAATGTTTTAAATAAAGCAAATATATATGTTGTAGCTTTTTAAAAAATCCAATACGAAATTTAATTTATATGCGTTCCCCGATCCTTACACTTATGCTTGGGAGAATGTTATATTCATTATGAAACAATATAAAATGTTTACTTACGTGAGACGAAATTTTAATTTTTTAGCTTGCGATATTTAAGGACCTAATAGCAAATCTCAATAATAAAGCTAAAAAAGAAAAAAAAAAAAAAAAAAAAAAAAAAAAAAAAATGATATTTTGACGTTTGCAAAAAAGGGTTTGTTAAAGTTTTTTACGCTCCACCGTCTGCTCTATTATTATGTGCTTTTACACTGATTAAAATTTAGTTAAAGCTTAATTCAGATTTAAGATGATTTAGTAAAGGTACTTTATGAGTGTCTATGATAGAACAATAATCTTTATATATATAAGCGACTAAAGTGTGTGACGCCGATAGTTTATTGTTGCCACTCAAAAAAATGAGAGCGGAAATTAACGTTTCTGCAGTTTTTAACTAATATCTCAACCGATTAAAGTCGTACGAAGATGCGAACGGTATCGATGGATTCAGAGAGTTTTTTGGAATCCGAGGATACGCGTCTCGAATTTCAACTCGGCGCTGTTCCGCAGATATTCGAGAAAAACAAATTTGTCACGTACCCAAATCCCTCTTAATTGGGAAACCCAAGAAAAAAAAGTGGAAAATGTAGGGGGAAATTAGTTTCTAATTCATATCTCGGCTAAGTAAAGTCCCAAGAAGACGCGAATGGTCAAAATGGCATGACACGGACCTGCAGAATCCAATGGTGTGCTTCGCTAAGCCCGGGAGCCAGCCGTTTCAGGGGAGATGATGTTACTTCACCCCATTATATATATGCGGCTTAAGTGTCTGTTTGTCGCCTATAGTTTATTGGTTACTTGCGTAACTGTACCAGCCAATGGGGTGAAGTTGCCACGGCACAGGGTTGCCGTTTCAATTAAGACGTAAACAATTTCCTGTAAAACTTGCCTTTGCTATGACCATCAATAAGTCTCAGGACCAAACGCTTAAGCGTGTTGGCATTTTTTTACCTGAGCCTGCATTTGGACACAGTCAACTTTATGTTGCCTGTTCAAGAGTTCTTGAAAGAACTTACGTAATATTAAAAATATTGGATGGTTCTCTGCAAGGCGAGCTTAAAAATGATGGAAAGATCTACACAAGAAATGCTGTGTACAAAGAGATCTTTGACATGTGAATTAACATTTCATTATTTAAATCACCTTTATTGACTGAGCTAGCGGTGGACTCTTAAGAAATGTACCGCCAGTGGTTTCCTTCATTGCACTCTGCTTAAACCAATTAAGCAAGTAGAAGGGGGAAACCCACTGGGGCAGTAAGCAAAGGGGCGTCCTCGCAGCCTGCCCTGAGTAATTCAGTTTATATTAGCAGACACCTTTGCCCAAATCATTTTAATTACAATTTAGAATATCTAGAACAGCGGTCATTTCGTATGACCGCCGGGATTTCTAGTTTTATCATAGACAAAAAAAGATGAAATTCGCAGGTAAATTAGTAAACATTTGCGAATATTTTGCAGTCGAAGATTTGCATTAACGCCTCGGAGGAAAGGTGTGCACAAATAACTAGTATGTAAGAAGTAATAACTAGTATAAAGATTATATTAAACATTTTAATTAAATTTTACAATTATTGACGAATCGAAGTATGAAAACTTATCCAGCACTGTTATTTATTTTAGATTAAGAGTAGTAGTGATTTTAATATATTTTACATTATACACATATAGATTTTTACTTCCTTGTACGAGATAATCGCTTATATAATTGAAAATGCAATTAATAGATTTCGTTATTTAGGCGCCCCTCGCTTTTATTTTTTTCCAATATAAAACTGTAGATGAATTCTTTAAATATAATTGTTTAATATACAAGTATTACTCTTATTACACTATATGATAAATTAGTTTTCTCTTTTTAATGAATTAATTATCATATACATTTTAAATAAAATCTTTTTTTTTTAAAATTGCATTATTATTATTTTTATTTTTGTTTCAATTACATTTTGTTTCATCAATAAGAAAAACTTTTAAAAACGAATATTGGAAATTCATCATTATGTGCGCCAAGATGGCAAACTCAAAAGTAATTTTTCCATGAGAAACGCCTTTTTTCCCAATGTTTGCTTCAGACTGCAACACATTTTTTTTTTAATTTAAAAAAAATCGCTTTATTTATACTTTTTTAAAATTATTCTTGTTTTAAAAGAGGATGAAATTTTTGTTTTATAATCAGTGAAGATTTTAAAACAATATAACCATTGCATTTCAGATGTCGAAAGTTTAAAATAATAAACCTCAAATAGCCTAAAAAAATATCTATTCTTAAAATTTCAGAGTTAAGTTATAGTTTTCATACAAGTTCCACTGAAAAGTTCACTACGTTCGAAGACGCAAACAATAAAATTCTGATAGGCTTAGTTTGTTCGTTAAACGAATATATGTACGAAACATAAATTAAACATTAAAAAATTTAATTGAATTTTAAAAAGCAGGTTCATCACATTACATTGTCATCCACCAACAGATTATCAGTAGATTAAAAATCGATTACAAAATTCTACAATGTGAAATACCATGGGGGACTAAATAAAAGCTTATAAAAGATAATGCTGTAATAATTATTGGTAAAGTGAAGATGAACTGAACTTCTGAAAGAAAGACGCTGGCTTTATGCAACAATAACAATATACCTGATATTTTAAGATAATCTACGCCGGGTTTCGGGGAATCTCGGCTGCACGTTTTTACAACTTGGACTTTACCGATTTCACCTGAATCAACACGAGATTTTAGACATCTAAGACCTGGATCAAAGCGTCTGCAAATAAAAAAGTAAATGTAGTAAAATAAGAAGCAAGCATTAGTAAATTATAAGGAACAACCTCAAACCAATAAAACTAAGCAAAAATAATAACATAAAATTAAACAAAATTCAGTGACATTTTATTAAAAATCTCTTCACTTATTTTGATTAAATCGGACAACGGATTTCCCTTTTTCAAAAAGTATTTTACCAGTTAGCAGATCCCCTAAGTGAGATTGAATTTCTGCCAAATTTTACTATCGAAAACGCCGAAAAAAACCATTCCACAAAGTAGTTCTTTAGCATTAACTGCCATAAAGACTAAGGAAAGAGAGCAGTAGATCATTTACTTATTATTAGGGGGTCCCGAAATATTTCAGATCCAAACTTCTCTTAAATAATTAACCGAAAATTTATGGTACCAATTAGAAATGTATTAGTAGACTTTCTATCTAAGGAAAAATAAAAGGAGAGAATGCACAATATATAAAATGTGTATTATTTCTTGAAGCTGCTGGTCTAGATCAATGCTTCTTAAACTTTTTTCAGACGTGATCCATTTTTATGACTGAGATTTTTTCGCGACCCCAGGACCCGCGACTCCAGAATATTTACGAAAATTTTGTGAGACCCCATAAGCATTGCACAAATCCGACACACGCGTGAGTGAAACTATCAATTTTTTCACTTGTGCTGTGATATACTATCGCAGGTTTAGGTCATTAACTTTAATTTCTGAGTTTAAGACATAGAACAATGTGAAAATTTTAAATAAATAACAGACGAAATGACAGCGTCACGTGCAAAGCAACTAAAATGAGCGTTTCTGTAATAAAAAGAATGCGTCGAAACGTTCTCGTTTTTCTCTTTCTGTATTGTCTTATCTTTATCTATCTTCGGATACACTGTGTAAAAATATTTGATAATTGTAAAATTATTATAATAAGAAATATCAAAACTGCTAAAATTTTTGGCGACCCTCTGCTGCAGGTTCCGAGACCTAGAGTTTAAGAAACTCTGGTCTAGATCAATGGTATTCAAATTATGGACTGCTACCCCATTTGGGGGGGGGCAAAAATTTATAGGGAGGGTCGTAAAATGGATAAAAATCCTAAAACAAAAAAGCGAATTGGTGGTATCTAAGGCTAGATACTCTGAATGGAGTCACGAAATTGATTTTTGGGATAATTTGCATTTTTTTTATCGCAGTGCCATAAAGTTTGAATACCACTTATCTAGATTAAAAATTAGATTAAAAAAATATTATTGTTTCCCTACTTTTTTAAAAGTAAAAACATCTAAGAAATGTATAATTGCATTCAGCATACGAATTTATAGAAAAGAAATCAATTTTAAAATAAGAACAAGTATCACTAGAAACATTTTAATATCACAGATATTGCGTAGAGATTTCACAGAATTTATTAATTTAATTTAACTATTAATTTAAATTTCTTTGAAGTTGTTAAATGAACTTTTGAGATGACCCGATGTCTGCGGTCTAAAGAATGCATTTTGCACCACAAGACAAAAGTGCACGTTTGCAGCCCATACGCGGCTTCCTTTTCTGAGCTTGCGCATAAGTTTGTTATACAGTTGCTGCGCATTCGTCTCATTTAATTCAATCATATATCATTTATCAAGTGTAACTTACAAGCATTAATAGAAAGTGAATTCCATATTTTATTAGGGCTATTCGTTGGGTGCTCCGCGATGCCCTGCTTAACAAATACTTATTTATAAAGAAAAGACTTAATATTATTGTAACGTTATGTCTAGTTTCTATCTATGCAAGGGAAAATGAAAAAGGCGCGCAGCATGTAGTCAAACACTCTTTCGTTCGTAAATAGCTTTTAGAGGATTGCCTAAATTAACGGTCGATGCATAGTCCTCCAAATTCTACTACTTGGATGAAGCCTCTCGTGTATTTACGAGACTGCTGTGCAACTCAATTCGGATATTCCAATAGATAGTTACCCAGACTGTTCCACTAGCTGCGAAAGCATGTGTCTCTCGGCAAGGAAGGCGCGATTGGAATGTTGGCCGTTATTTCTCCATACGGTGATCATGAACATTGAAAGATGAATGGGATTTGTTGATAAAGATTGCATGTCTCTAGAAGAACATTGTCCAAGATGATCCAACTAGACACCTACCACATGGCTCTCCTAGGTTGGGAGATCAGATGTAGCCTCCTTAATGGACGCTGAGATCTAATCTCATAGTCTATGTATTTCTGAATTGTATTGTCTCATATGCTATAGGATGCATGGAGAATGGCAAATGCCATCATTTGGATAGTATTAGTGACGGCACAGACCCTGTCATTTATTTTCTATCGATTATACCATCCTCGCAAGCATGTGTGTTTGAGATATTCTTACTCTCTGCATAGATTACACGGATCTGCTACAGTAATAGCTGATACTATCTTTTGAATCAACAGATGTCTCTCAGACCTATGATGTTTTCTCTTTAAATAAGATTACGCCGTCGAATGCATCTGTTGCAACTTATGATCTTTTTTCTTATTCTTATTATTTACATTTTAACAACATCGATAAGTGAAATTTCTGCTTACCTTTCTTAATAAATATCCACAGGAACGCTTGGAATTCCTTTTCATTTTTCTCACACAGAAGCTTTATTTACAGCTATGTACAAGAATTGTATGCTTACATTAGAACATTCATCATATTTTTCTGGTTGCCACTACATCTATCTCAAAAATCCGCAATGCGGTAAGAAAAATATAACAAGCTAAAAGTAAAAAACGCTGCGCCCTCTCGTGGCCAGCTACATAAACTGTAACATCCTCCCCCTCGATGAACTCTTGGTTCATCAAAGGATTGGATTCTGAAGTTATCTTAAACACTAAATGTTTTTAATGCTCTACAAGTTTAAATGTTCATAGATGCAGTGTTCGCAATTTAAGTTCATTGTATTCAGTTCAAAGAGTTCAAGTCATTTCTAATGGGTACAATAACTGCACAGGACGACGAAGATGAGTTCCATTAGCTAAACGGACAGTGCAAGCCCTTATTTTCCCATCTCGTCCTGGATGACACTCCTGTACAACTCCCATCTTCCATAATAATCTTGGTAATTTTTCTTCATGTACTAGAACTACAGAGCCTTTCAAAAGATCTGTTACGGCATTACCTCTCTGAATTTGTTTTACGTTTCTAATTTCAAGTAAGTATTCTCTTTTCCATCTTTTCCAAAACTCTTCTAATAACCTTAGCCGGTATTTATATCGCCTTGTTAAATTTTCTTTAGTTGAATCAGGTTCAAGAATTTTGCCAGATGGTAAGGATGTTAGTCTTCGTCCAACTAGAAAATGAGCTGGCGTCAGCGGTTCTGGTTCTCCAACTTCACTATAAACATACGTCAGTGGACGCGAATTCAATATCGCCTCAATTTCAATTAAAACTGTTTCCAGCTCTTCAAATTTAAGTGAAGCCTTCATGAGTATTTTCTTTAAACATGACTTGATAGATCTAATAAGCCTTTCCCAGAAACCGCCCCACCAAGCCGCCTTCTCGACATTGAATTTCCACTCAATACCTTTATTACCAAAATAATTTTGAACTTCTGTGTCCTTGATGGTATTCCATAGTTTTTGTAAATCCTTGTCTGCTCTTTTGAAGGTTTTTGCATTGTCTGAATATATTATTCGACATACTCCTCTTCTTGAAATAAATCTTCTAAAGGATAGAAGAAAATTGTTTGCTGTTTAGCTAGACACAAGTTCCAGATGCACTGCTCTGGTTACAGCGCATGTATACAGAGCAATATAAGCTTTCCCAGTTTCATCCTTTGTACTCATAGGACCAGAAAAATCAAGCCCTACAACTTCGAAGGGATTTGCCTCTGTTATTCTTTCGATTGGTAAAGGAGCGATATCCTGACTTAGTGGCTTAGCTTTAAATCTGTAGCAAATCACACATTTGTTAATATTACTCTTTACACGCTGCCGACCCTTAAGTATCCAAAATTTTTCCCTAATTTGAGTTAAAGTTTCAGCTACACCAGCGTGTGCTTGCATTTCGTGACAGTCTTTAATGATATGATCTGTGAAATAAGACTTCTCAGGTAGTATTGCTGGGTATGTTTGATTATAGCTTAACCCAGTATTTTGAAGCCTTCCTCCTACTCTGAGTATTCCATTTGAGTCTACAAATGGATTTAATGTAAATATTTTCGAACTATGTATGCTTTGTTTCATCTTTAATTTCCTTATTTCTTCTCTAAAATTTTCTTCCTGAGTTTTCTTGATCCAGAAATTCTCTGCTTCATTCATCTCTTCAGCTTTAACAGGTCCAATGCTTCTTAGTTTTGGGTTTTTCAAATTATTGATAAATCTGAAAACATAAGATGTTATTCTATATACCTTTTTTATGTCACTAAAGTTCTCGATAGGAATGATATTTTCAACAATACAGTTTGCTGTTAAAATTTCTTGCTTCTTTCCTTTTCGTTTCTCAGAATTTGTTATTTTATCATCTTCCTTAAAATTTCTCGAAGATCTGGGCCAAACGCTGTTATCTTTGACAAGCCAAGGTGGGCCATACCACCACAGCTCATTTTTTGAAAGGGTTTCTACCTTCTGTCCTCTCGTCAATAAGTCCGAAGGATTCTCATGGCTGGGACAATAATTCCACCAATCTGGATCAGTTTTCTCTTGTATTTCTAGACACCTATTTCGTACAAATTGTTTCCATTTTGTCGGATCAGCCTTGACCCAATGTAATACAATTTCTGAATCTGTCCACATATAAATCTTCATTTCTATGTTTTTCAACGAATGTCGGATGTATGTGATGAGTCGAGCTCCTATGACTGCTCCTAAAAGCTCCAGTCGAGGTAACGTAACCCTTTTTATGGGAGCAACTCTTGCTTTGGACATAACAAATGATGTTTTTGTTAACTCATTTTCATTGTATCTCAAATATACAACGGCACCATATCCCTTTTGGCTACTATCTGTAAAACAGTGCAATTGAATATTCGACAGATTTCCATTTGACAGATTGTTGAAATAATGTCTTGGAATTTCAACATTTTTTAATTTAGGAATTTCATTATACCAGGTTTTAAATCGATTCTGCAATTCTTGATCAAGTGGTGCATCCCATTGGTAACCTCTTTGCCAACATTCTTGCATCATCATTTTAGCTGCAACAACAAAGGGAGATATGAAACCGATAGGATCGTATAGTTCGCCCGCAACTTGAAGAATCTTCCGTTTTGTTATTTCCTCAGTCGGATCCTTGAGTAATTCATCTTTGATTCGAAATTTCAGTTTATCTGCTTCATGATTCCAAATATATCCTAACAAAGTGCTATTCATTCCGTCTACATTAAACTTCGTATTTTCAGCTGCATTCCAAATCGCATGTAATTGGGCGTTATTGCTCCTCCACTTTCTCATATTGAAACTAGCAAGCATCATAATTCTTTTCACGTCTTCATAAATTTCTGCAGCTTCTTCTTCATCATCTGTACCATGAATCAAATCATCTACGTAAAAATTTTCTTCAAGAAGCTGACAGATCTTCGAATATTGTGCTTTCAACTTTCTTGCGTGATGCTTTATAGTTTCTGCTAGTAAAAAGGGGCTACAGGTTGCTCCGAATATTACACGCGTCATTCTTAAAATCGTCGGTTGCTCCTTTTCCTTTGAAGTCCAAAGAAATCTTACTGCATTTCTGTCCTCAGGCTTCAACAGAATTTGTAGAAAAGCAGCTTCGATATCTGCAGCAAATGCTATTTTGTGTTGACGAAATTTAATTAGCAAATCTAATAATTCAGGGTTTAAATTTGGTCCTGAATGTAAGCAATCATTTAAAGATAGACTGTCATGAGTATGCGAGGAAGCATCAAATACGACCCTTAATTTCGTAGAATCGTGATCTTCTCTGATTACACAATGGTGTGGCAAATAATAGATGTTTTCTTCAGAATTCTTCGGAGCCTTTTCAGCTATTCCTTTATTTAGATAGTCTTCAATTACCCTTGAATACTTGTCATAAATTTCAGGATTTTTCTTAAACCTTCTAAGTAAACTGTTCCATCTGTTTAAGGCGATGTTATAATTACTACCTATTTCGTTCATATTGTCCTTCCAAGGTAATGAAACTTCATAACGATTGTTTTTATATTCAATAGTTTCTTCAAATCTACGCATAACTTCAGTGTCATTTTCATTTGCTGAATAGTCATGTATTCCAATTGCATCTAAATCCCATAGCCTTTTTAGAGCTGCACTAATTTCCAAATTATGTGGATGTGAAGTATTCTCAACAACATTCATTACCGTAATTCCGGAATGAAGTGTAGAAACATTACTTAATGCTTCAGTTCCGCTTATAGTGTAACCAAATAAGGTTTCAGAGGCAACAAGACCCTTTGATAATCTTTTAACCTTCCCAGTGACTATTTTCCAGTAATAATCATTACCAATTAATACTGATATTTGAGAGTTATGGACACCTATATCTGTAGCATCAGCAAGTCTTATCGAATTTTCCTTACAATAATTAAGTATTTCCTTTCCTGGTATACCAATAAGAGCTTGATTAATTTCTGGAGTTTCAAGAGCTTCAATTATTATTTTCCCAGGTCCACATATATCTTTAAGAATAACCTTAACCTTTTTAGCCTTTTAACTGTAGGCTCAGTAGAGCCGAAGATGTAAATCTGAAGTTCTTCTTCTCCCACAACACTTAATTTTAATTGTTTTGATACTTCTGTCAGGATGAAAGATTTATGAGAGGCAGAATCGAAAATGAGTCTTACATTTTTTCTTCTATTCTGACCTAAAGCTATTGCATTTGCAGTTTGTAAATAAACCCTATTTTTGTTATCTCTTTCCGAAATTGACGCCACCACTGTGTCTGTTTTAAGCTCACCTTTACTTTCTCGTTTATTTTCAAATTTATTATCATGTAAAATAGTATTATGCCTTAATGAACATAAATCACAGCGTATATCCGAGCTGCAACGGGCAGATGTATGAGACTTACGAAAGCATAAATAGCATCTGTTAGCCAATTTTAGATTTTTTCTTTTTTCCTCAATTGGAATTGCGCAATTTGAAGTAGAATGTTTCAAAGATTCATTTTCAATCTTCCCACAAAATATACAATCGGCTGTTGATGTATTCGTATTCAACGACGCAACTGCTGGAACAAAATGTTTGTTTTTGAAGGCAGTATGATATTTCTCACTTTTAATAAGGTCTCGCGATTGATGTTTATGTTGTTCGGTTCTAATGTTAAACTCGGAATAGTTTGGCGATGTTTGGAAAAACGTACGCTCTCTGCTTTCAACTTCCTTCTTCAGAAATTCC
Organism: Stegodyphus dumicola; assembly: GCF_044657685.1. Taxonomy (NCBI): domain Eukaryota; kingdom Metazoa; phylum Arthropoda; class Arachnida; order Araneae; family Eresidae; genus Stegodyphus; species Stegodyphus dumicola. The sequence continues at coordinate 185,378,267 of NC_140768.1, forward strand.
AAAATGTTAGTCACTGTGGTTTTTGTGTCAGGTGTTAAAGATCGATTAAACTCTAAAACCAATTCGCTAGGAAGTATCCTCATTAACAGTGGGCATAACAAATAGCTGTAAGAATTCGAAGTAACGTTAAGGGAATCAAGGCTTCTAATTTCAATTTCTAAGCTATCATATAAGTTACGTAATGTTTTAATATCATCCATTTTTTTAACTGGCTTTAAATTCAGCAGACGATTCATATGTGCATTTTTTAAAATGTCCTTTCTACCAAACCTTTCTTTCAGAATATTTATTGCCTTAGCATAATTTTCGGCAACTAACGGTAATCCCTTTATTGACATTAAAGCTGTGTCCGCTAGTAAAGATGTGAGGTAATTAAATTTGTCTACATCCTTTAAAGCAGAGTTATTATGTATAGCAGATTCGTACTGAGCCCAAAAACTTTGAAATTCACATATTTCGCCTTTAAATTTATTTATGGTTAGTTTCGGAAGTTTAGCGCCATTTGTATTTGTGTTCTCTATCGTATCTATAGTAGCAGAATTAGATGGCAACTTATTTAATTTAACACATTTTCTATTTCTAACTATTCTACTGATCTTCGATTTACACAAGGTAATTTTATTTTTATATTCCAAGCTATCCTGTATTTCAGTTTCGTACTCTTTTTCATCTGTTAGGACAGATTCGATTTCAGAGTTCAATATTAGTATATCGTTTTCATTTTCATTTAAGATGGATAAATCATCTTCTAATAAATCAAATTTAATATTATCCGATTCTATTTCCTTTTCCATTTTAGCTATCAGTCTTGTTACTGATGCTCTTAACATTCCTCGCTTCTTTTTTAGTGCTTTTAACTTATCCATCTTAATAATCAATATTCAATCACTAATCGAACAATAATAAATACTTAAATCACAATATATCTAAAGATCACTGTTATCTCGGAATTTCGGCACCATGTTGCAACTTATGATCTTTTTTCTTATTCTTATTATTTACACTTTAACAACATCGATAAGTGAAATTTCTGCTTACCTTTCTTAATAAATATCCACAGGAACGCTTGGAATTCCTTTTCATTTTTCTCACACAGAAGCTTTATTTACAGCTAAGTACAAGAATTGTATGCTTACGTTAGAACATTCATCATGTTTTTCTGGTTGCCACTACATCTATCTCAAAAATCCGCAATGCGGCAAGAAAAATATAACAAGATAAAAGTAAAAAACGCTGCGCCCTCTCGTGGCCAGCTACATAAACTGTAACAGCATCTTAGTAGCATTCTTGAATACTGATAGCAGTATGAAAGCAAAAATATCCTATTCCATTTGCGCATGACAACACAAGTTACTTTAAACCCTGCATGATACGCTTTTCTAAGTCTCAGTGGTACATAAACCATATAATGTCACTGCTATTAAAATGCTAATCATCAGTATAGCTCTATAAATGACAGTTGCATACTGACTTTCACAGTTGTGGTTAGATTTTTTGTAAGTGCCGATATATTTTGTAGCAGACTGTAAAAGGTTATTTCACATAATAGAACGTTATTGTGAGATCATGATTTTGCTTCGTATTTAATTTTTGATTTCTTTGCATCTTACCTGTTAAAAGCAGTCAACAGGGGTTTGGAATACTTTTTCGATGCCTCTAGGCACCTTTCAATTCCTTCATCGTCCAGAGCTAAGGGTTTTTCACAAAATACTGCTTTGCCTGTGAAGAAAGGGTAAGCAAAATTAAAATATCGTTATTTCGAAGACGCAGGAGAAGAAATAGTAACTACTTTTACGTGTGTATGTTATGTAAACTAAAAACTGAGTTTTTTTACAATCGTAAGTATTTACCCGTAGAATGAGAAATTCTTTACCTGTGTGATATAAATTGAGTGATCACGATATTGTTTATTTTAATTGTCCTACAGATAAAAAAATGTCCTAGAGATTAAAAGAATTATCACTTTTTTTTTTTTGGTCTAGAATATGTAACGTACAAACGAATAAATAAATAAGGAAACAAAAAATGTGACGTGTGAGCTAAAAGTTCTACAATGAAAGAGAATTTCAGGAATCACACTTCGTTGTAATAAAATTCTGCAAGAAAGTTCTGCATAAATATTACGCTTCTCTTGCTAAACAGAAATACTACTTACTACTGACATCTGACAAAATAAATAAAAAATGTCACTCTGAAAACACTTAAAAAATTCTGGGAACAAAACAATACATTAGATCGCATTCGGATATATTTTGTAAGGAATTTCACCATTCCCGCTTCGCGTGCTCTTGCATTAATAAGTGGTTAAAATGTACAGCTCGCAGATACCATGGTCCATGATTTAAATCGCGGAGAGGATACAATTGATTCCTCAAGGTAACTTAGTTTTTCAAAATCTTAAATTTGAGCAATAGCGATCCACACCACCTGGATTTTGTCGACTGGGTCTCATGTGTTTCCCGGAAGAATGTAAAGAACTATCACAACTCTTTATGCATATCTTCACAGTTTTTGGTTTGCACGTCAAGCTGACAGATGGAAGATTTATAGCTTGAATCCGCCCTAAGATATATTTTTTATGTTTCCTTTTGGGAGAAACTTAATGCCTACAGTTTCTTCTGAACTGAAAATATGATGGACAGTAACTCTTTATCATTTGGTTTCGATCGACTAGTTCTCCTACCTTGCTCTTTTGATGAAAAAGATTTCAAAGAATAATTGCATCCTTTCGTAAGTTCTTTCGTGGTGTAAGTGATTAGCACGTCCATCTAGCAAGTGGAACATGGCGAGAGATAGATCATTTTCGTATTTCTCATACCGATAAGCCTAACAGGCTTTACAGTGTTCAATATATAGTCGTATAAATCTCACAGAAATAAAATAATAATAATAATTTTACTTACCGGTTTCAAGAGATTTAAGCACTAATTCTTCATGAGTGAAAGTTGGGGTACACACCAAAACAGCGTCAACTCTGTTATAAACAATACCAAAATTGTAAATAAAAGCAATTTTACAACTACCATAATTGATGAAATAATCATTTAAACACGAAAATACGTAAATATACGCAGTCTGTTCATTTTAGAACTCAATTCTCCGATTTTTAGAGTATATTGCGAGCCGCTCAGTTATTATGAAAAATACACCCTGGACTGAATGAATTTAAACCTTCGATGCAAAGTATCATATTTAAAAAATTTTTAAATTAAAAAAATTCTTTGACAAAATTACTTTTAAATATTTAAAAATATCATCAGCATTACATTGTATTGCTTTCCCTAGAGCAGCAATTTCATCCCAGGAAAAAAAGGCAAAATTCACAAATTGGTCACGGTTAAAAAGGGAAAATTCACCAAACTTTCGAGGCCTGGAAGCTGCACTAAACATTTCAAAAAATATTTGTAAGCCAAGGTTTGGTTTAGTTAATTATGGCAAAGCACATTGGGGCTATCTGCCTAAGGGAAGGGATGCCTTCGTAGAGGTCTTTCTAAGAGAAACTGGCTTCTAAACACGTTACACATGGGAAAAACTAGGAAAACGGCCATGCTGCCAGCCCGTTCGCCTGCAATCGAACTCAGGTCGGAACTACCAGCGTTCGGCGATTTTACCACTCGGTTCCTGGTTTTAGGCCAAGGATTTATATTTATGTTTCGGGGGGGAAGAGGTACCAGAAACGAAGCAATAACAGAAGCGACACGTATGATAAAAAATAAACGTTATGATAATACATTTTTTAAAATTTTAATTTAATTTTATTTCAAACAAAATTTTAACCGGTAAAATGAAATTCTGGAAGCAAATTCAGCAGCGTTATTTCAGATCAAGAATAATTAGGCAGTATTTTTAAACACGATATTGTGCGCGCAGGAATGTTCTTCACTAAATTACACGTTTTTAACATTGTATCATTTAGAATTGAAATTGTTTATCGCCACGAACATGCAACAGATACTGACTATATGCAGTTCAGAAGACGAATTTTTCTTGAAGAACTTAAATGGGTTAATCTTTGGATTATGGTAACTTGGCTATTTTTTGACGAAAATTTGGCGACCAACCCTGCTACAGCAACCTGCTAGTTTTTTTTCGGGGGGGGGACGCCATTTTGTTTTCACAAAGTAAAGGAATTTTTTTTTTTTTTACTCAACATTTTTTTCCAAGAATCTGCTAGCCGAATTACGCTTATGCTAGAACTTTTAAGGAACAAAAGTGCTTAATCATGACGAAGATTAAGTGCGAAATTGGGAGAAAGTGCAGAATCGCCCACTGCTTGCCGCGTTTTTAAGAATTGCACATACACGGTATCATCCATGTACACGTCGACCTATTTTCACTTAAAAAAACATCCCAGAATTGCACAAAAATGGCATTGCGCACACTCCTGACTTTATCCATGTACACTGCTAAAGTCCTAGCTAGTAACCTTTATCGCCTTACCAAAATGTCGCCAAACTACCTGTTACCATATTCCAAAGATTAGCCCTTAAATGTTTAGTGTTATAGCTTCTGGTTTGAATTTGGAATACGATTGCTTTGCACTGTATTTTTGCAAACATTCAAACAGAAAGTCATAAAAATGTATTAAACATAAACATAATCTAACACTTTCAATAGAAATTTTAAAATATAACAGTGGAAAATAAAAAATTTGCGGATTTATTCGAAATTTGCTGAAAAATCTAATGTCAGTGAAATCTTAGAAAATCTTCTCATTCAAGTAACTATTCAAATAATAGTAGAAATGCGTGCCTCAATAAAATTACAATCCTAATTACCACTAATAAGCAAAATAATTGAAAATAAATAAGAAGGTGCACTGAAAAAAATTGTTAAATATGCTGCAAAAGCACATACAGAAAGTTGACTTTTGAACAGCGGTCAAAGATTACTCTGATAAAACATGCAATGTAACAATTCATTCTTACTACACATCAATCGCATTCATGCCTTCATGGCACATATTAGATCTGTATTAAGTCTCTCAGTTTCTTATGTGACCTCAAAGGAGAAAAGTGGATAATATTTGTTTTTCTTATAGATAAATATTTTTAGTTGTAGTGAAAGACAGTTTCTAAATTGGCAACATAAAACCTATTACGTCAAAAATCAGTTTTATTACCAATTTTCGGGATTTAGATCGTAAAAATAAATTAAGTCACTTCTAGCTTATGAACTGTTTATCTGTGCAATTTATAATACATTTTATAACCAGAAACTTGCCTTTTATCTTTGAAGATAGTATCTTGTTCTGAAGGTTTCAGAAATGTCGTTTCGGGTTCCAGAAGTCTCCATTTGTTCTGCACAAAATTCACTCGTTCTTCAGATTCTTCTACGCAGTACATGATATGAGCTCTAGGATTTCTTCTGAGATTGTCCAGATGGATGGTTCCTATGCGACCAAGTCCAAAAATGGCAATACCTACTACAGGAGCTACATCTGAGAGATAGCACTTTCTTTGGACTCCTTCCATGTCTTTCTTGTAACTAGACAAAAACAGTAACACGAAAGAGTTACAAAACTGATAGAGCAATGACTATTAAATAGGCAATAAAAAAAGTTCGGACAATAAAAAGAAGGAACAATTTTTTTTAATATATGTGAATGGATCAATATCAAATGATATGGCATACTTTAAGTTAAAGATGTAGTTTTACAGGATGACGCACAAAAAGGCAGCCATGTAGAATTATACATATTTTAAAACATGGGAAAGAAATGACACGGAAAAGAACATGAAAATCAATATGTAGAAACATAGAAAAGAATATGTGGATAAACATGGACATGAAACAATGAGTAAATATAGCTCCAATAATTACTTGAAGAAGCGGCTATCTTCCTCGGTTCAAGTTTACATTCTGTTTATAACTCTCTTCTATAACTTTCTTCCTTGCATTCTTCCCAAGTTTGCAGCAGAATATCTTTTATTAGCCAATCTATGATCTTAACTTTTCCCAGAATTCGGCATTTATTATTTTAGACCATTTTTTTTTCAAGTGTAAACTGATAAGCACAATTTTTGTGCTGCCCAAAATAAAGCTATGCATCATATGTAAATAAATGATTAATCCATAATTTGAAAGCATATACATATAAAATGAACTTCATCCTCCTCACAGGAGAACTCGATGTACATCTAGCAGTTAGATGTAGAATAAAACTACTCTAGAAAGAGATACAAATAATTCGAATAATTATTTCATATTTTAGAGAACGCAAGAATTACTTTTTATATGAGGTACACTGCTCAATTAAAAAAAAAGGGGGGGACAGTATCTCCCGTTCTACTGGGCCGATTCACAAAATTCAAATTGCGTTCTTTATGTCTCGAAAGCGCGACTTAGGATATATATTAGATTTATATATAACACTATTCTAACATAGATATTTTGACACAAAATCGGACTTTTTCTAAAATAACATACCATTTGTTTTTACATATTTCGATTCTACGACTCAAATTACGCCTAAATATGAAATTTTGTAAAATTTGGAGATAAATTTACGGAGAAATTCACAGATTTATGTTGACACATTGTTTTCAGTTTGCACCAAGAATAGTTAGTTGGCGAACTTCTTAATATATGGCAACCTATTTTCCTTTCCCGTGAGCGGGAAAAAAGTAACCATCGTTCCTTTTTTCAAATAATGTTCTTCATATTATATTTTTAATTATAATTGTTATTACTTTAAGTAATTTTTTTTTCTTTTTCGAACATTTTAATTGTTTAAGTTGCACGGTTTCTTTCGAATAACTATTTAAAAAATTTATTTTTACCCATTCGAACTGCGTAGTTTAAATTAAAAGGTGTATTGTTTATTATTTTTTTTTCAAATAGTTTTCTTTATATTATATTTTTAGTCATAGTTGCTATTTTAGGTAATTTTTAAATTTTTAGACTTTTATTTTAATTGTTAGTGTTGCATTGTCTCTTCAGATAATTATTTTAAAATTTTCTATTTATTCATTCGAAATGAGCATTTTAAATATATTTATTAATATAAATTTTCCAGGATTATATTTTATTTATTTGAATTGCTGAATTGCGGTTCTTTCAGAAGAATACTTTGTGTCGCACACTACGGTGCATCTGAAAACTGAATATATTAAAAGAGAAAATACAGTAAAGCACAGTTCACACGCCTTTCAATGTTCCGTTCAGAAAAGATATATATAAATGAGAAAGATGTATAACCGACATTTTAACTTAGGATGACTTGCATATACTGCTTTAAACAATTTTATCATTGTGCCCGTTGCTTTACACAATTTTATCCTACATTTGGTTTCTTAAAATGTTATTTATATTTTAGTCAAATATTTTATTTTTGAAATCGCAAGAATCAAATATCATAAGATTAAAAAGTTTTAAATTGGGGGGGGGAAATACTAAATTTTACGCAAAAATTCATTTTTTCTTCTCTTTTTCTTCAGGCATTCTGCTTCATTCTTGCTCTTTTTCTTTAGGCATTCTGCAAGTATATTAAAAAGTATCCAACACTTTTCGAAACAATCTTGGTATATCTGACAATCATTTTAAATAAAGTTATCGCCTTCCATTTCATAAAGGCCCACAAACGGCTGAGCGTTAAAGTCGCTGAACACTGGTAGTTCACTCCGGAGTTCAAATCCCGGTAAACGGGCTGGTTGCATGGGCGTTTTCGTGGATTTTCTCATGTGTAACGTGTATGCCAGCTGGTTTCCCTTGGAAAAATCTTCACAAAGGCATCCTTCCTTTTAAGCAGATAGCCCTGCTTTGCAGTAACTTAATAATCCAATTCAATCCTTTTCATCAGTATTTGGTCAAAGCCTTTATCAGTCTTTAGAGGCTAAGCATTTTGAAGGTATGAGGTGAAAGGAAAGGCTGGTTTCATCAAGGGGTTTTGGTTTATTTAATTATGACAAAGCACTCTAGGGCTATCTGCCTAAGGGTAGGGATGCCTTCGTGGAGGACTTTCTAAGGGAAACTGGCTCGTAGACATGTTACACATGGGGAAAACCACGAAAACGCCCAAGTAGCCAGCCCGTTCGCGGGATTCGAACCTCGGACCGAACTACCAGTGTTCAGCGCTCGGCTGCTGTTTCATCAAGAGGAAAAAAAAAGTCTTTAGATGACATCCAGATACATTACTGGATAAACTCCTGAATCTTCAAATAATTCGACTGAGAAATCATGGGATTCTCCGTCTATGATACGATATTATGTTCTATAACGTAATTTAAATTTATACAGCCATATATAGTCTAAAACCAGTCGCTTTTCACTTTAATCTGCAATGATATCGTTTTTGTCTCTTCTGTTAACACAAACTCAATTGATGGCATTTGTTGGTGTACACTTCCAAGTGGTTTCTCTTTGAACACCTAAATTCTTTGAAGTATCCTGAAAGTATATTCGTCCAACTTTTTGAAACATTTTGGTATGCGTGACAGCCAAATTTCCATGCAAATTTTTGCTTACTTTTCTCCCTAATTTTCTTCTTTCCTGCTACAGTTATTTTCAGTACTCACACAAGAAAATTAAGATTTTTCGATTGCTAGACTTCCATAAATTTTGCATTCTTGCAATTTTTTAAAATATCAATTACATGAATTGCGTTTCAGCTGAAGACAGCTTTTCATTTTCTAGTCATTTTAACTATAAAGTTTAAAGTGAAGTCCAAAGGATAAATATTTTAATTAAAAGATTTTTTTTTAAATGACAAAGAAATAAAACAGTCCAGCAGTGTTTATTCTGTACCACCGAGTGACCCGATTCTTATATCGCCTGAAACAATCTAAATCATATTAAAGATCATGTTTTTTTTTATACAAGCTATAACGCGAGAGAAGAATTAGCTTCTTAAAACATTCTTTCTAAGAGAATTAATATAAACATTTATATTTATATATATTTTTTTACAGCTGGGACTTGAACCAAACTGTCAAACTTTTAAAGTTTAATTTACATGGTGGTTATAATTTACGTTCCGCTTTGAAATGGTCATAAAAGGAAAACTACTGGACCAAATGTTATCACACTTGGGAATCGTGTAAAGGAGGTTATGGGAATTTATTTTCCGCAGGAAAAAAAAAAAAAAAAAAGAGTTCAAAAACTCACCACCAGGGGGAAAATGGTGCTGCATGCAATATTGTTAAATGAAATAAGACATGAAAACATCGGTTTAAAATGTGTTTAATCGTTTCCGAAAAGTGTTACAAAGCATGTTCAATGTAGCGTCCAGTATTTTCCGAAAGCAAGTTAAATCCTGTTACTGCATTCTCAACAGCAGCTCTTAGCATATCAGGAGGAATGTTACGGACATGTCGATGTATCACATATTTCATTTCTCCCAAATTGTTTAGATTATCAATTAGTTAGATCTTTTGAGATAACCCCATAGCTAAAAGTCACAGAGGTTGAGGTCTGGTGGGAAGAGGGCAAGTGTTGGACTATAAGACGTTCATTCGTGAAATGTTGCCTAAGTAACTGTGCAACACATGTAAGGTGGGGCCCAGCCCTGCATAAAAATCGTAGTATCTAAAATGCCACGTTACTGCAGTTCATGTATCACGAAACATTTTAACATTGACTCTAAGCGAGCTGCAATCACAGTGGTCCAGCTATCCACTGCTTTTCAGAGAAAAATGGTTCAGTTATGAAACTATCTGTCATTCCACACCAAACGGTGTGGATTGACTGCTAGGCAATCGAATGCAGTAGGATAATGCAATAGAACTAGGTAGATAACATGAGGGATTTCTTTGGCCCAAATCAATCAAATTTAATCAGTATCATGTTTTAGGGCCGAACTCAGGCTTCAAAAATTACAAATTAGCGATCTATAAGAAAACGATTTCCAGATTGTACGCACTTGTGCGACTGATTTGTGATCTCACATTTTTTAATCGCTAATTCGTGGTTTTCACGGACGAATTTCTCCCTTACACGGATGGCGCACTCTACTTTCATCGAATTTAACGCCTTTAGATGGTAATTTGCTTACTTCAAAGTTTCTTAAGGATATACAACATATTAAACCCGTGTAACAAAAGGTTAAGTTAGATATTATTTCGACCCATATTTCGTTTAACAATATTGCATACAGCGCCATTTCTCCTCTGGTAGTGAGGTTTCGAACTTTCTCTTTTTCGGGGAAAATAAATTTCCATGACCTCCTTTACACGGTTACCAAGTTTGATAACATTTGATCCAGTAGTTTTCCCTTTATGACCGTTTCAAAGTGGAACTTTAATTACAACCACCCTGTATAACTTTAATTTGAAGCTATGCGTTATATGTATACCATGCGTAAGATTGTCGCTTTTATGGAAAAAATAAAGAATCCAAGCAAATATACTAAGGATAATGAACCAAAACTGAAAAAATTTCGACTCCCTCCTAAAATATATTTTATTTTGATAATATTGAAACTTCGACCTAGAATTTATTGTGCTATCGAAATATTCAATTTGACTTATCTTCTAATCCTAGATCCGACAACAAATCCGTCAAAAATTCCGAATTACCGAAGCTAAAGTAAAAGGTTTAGTATATATTCACTGTATGTTAATAATATATAGAATTTACGCTGATGCAACTTTTTGTCTGAATGCACAAAATGTAATGGAAGAGAAGGCTTATAGAGATCTGTTTTGACATGCCTCTGAAAGTAGATGTAATACTCCTTTTGTCTCTTCAGTGTCAAAAAACTTTCCTTTGAGAGGAAACTTTAGTTTTGGGAAAAGAAAAAAAATCACAAGAAGACAAATTTGAAGAACATGCAAGACGATTGAGTACACATACTTATTTTCGGAACACAAGCGGTTCTCCGATTGGTTATTGAATAATGAAAAGATGCATTGTCATGCAATACAAAACATTTGGAATACGTTTTCTGACTGAATAACGTAAGATTAAAAGTCATCTGATTAATTCACAACCATTTACAAGTCAACTACTCGGGCAATTGCAGAATCGTTTTGATTTTGAGCTTGTAAGACAAACGTAATATCACTGGATTTAAACACTTCTTTAATCTTCCGGAGAACATTCCTTCTTTAGCTCATATTCCAAGAATATTAAGTGAATATAATTATTGCAAAAGAAATTGAATATTCATTTGCACTACGGCTTGGTAGTTTACTAACGAGTTAACAAAACTTAAATTCTGCTTTTTGTGTCTAAGAATACAACAATATTTTAAATATTTACAAATAAAAAATTAAATTGGAGATTTAATTGCAGCCTCACCAGTTGCCTAGCATTTGAAGATTGTTAAATACTAATTGTTTGTTGCGAAATCTAACCCAGGCTGCATGGTTGGTTTTCGTAGTTTTCTAGGTTTTTTTAACAAAGGTTCTCTATGAAAGCATCTTAACCAAATAGCTCCCATGTTCTTTCTATGTTCAAATAACCAAAGCACGATTTCCAAGTGAAGTTACTAGCAAAACCCGAATACTCATTAAAAATGATGTAGCTTGCCAATCGGGAGTAACATGAAAGATACGGCGCCATTAGTTGAATTGCAGTTACGGTACGCTGTTTCTAAACTTAGATGGTCATTCCTTAATTAAATGTAATTGATTTGTAACTTCTACTAGAGCTGACAGTGTTCAGTAGTGATTAAGAGTTGCCGACAGGAGGCGCTGCTAGCGCGTTATCAAAGAATCTGTAAGGAGAAGAAGTAAAGGTTTCCCGAGGCAAATGTGGCTCCGTTAGACTGAAGAGACACTGTGTATGTCCCTGAAGCTTATTTTAAAGGGGCAATCCATCCACCCTCACACCTTTCTGCGCATGTGCGAAATAGCAGGCAAGAAACCGGCATGTCGTCAGCCATATTAGCCAAAGAATCTGTAAGGAAAAGAATGAAAGCTTCCATAGACGCAATGTAAACTTGTTTCGCCTCTGCGCCGCTATATCGAGGAGCCACGGCTGCTATGCAGTGAAACAGCAGCGCAGGGTGGAATTTAAATAGCGCAGTCCGAGGAGATAGTAATTTTTTTTACTTTGAAATTCCTCAAAATGTTTTATTTTCATACATTTCAGATAAATTGTGTAGCTGATCTTTTATCTTCTAATCTTTAATCGTCTAGATGTTTCGCATAGAACATCCTAAAATTCAATTGCAAAATAAATGAATAAATAAATAAATTTTATTATTTTTATATTCCTTATTTTACCCCTTAACTCTTCTTTCTGTAAACTCACAGAATTGTTATTCTTTTGATATAATATCTAGCATTAATTTATAACTAACATCAGAATTAATAGAAAACAAAATTAACTACTGCTGTGATGTTAGATTTCTAACAAATCTGCAATTAATTACATAAATAACGCTATTTTTCTTTTCATATCAAGCATATTATTAAATATTAAAACAAAGAATAACACATTTGAGGTAAAAAAAAATTATTTTTATTGACATTTCTCAAGTTTTAGAATATACATATGCAAAATAATTTTAAGCATCTTCACAAATACCAAGACATTTTTTAGACAATTATTTGGAATGACCATTATGAAAACAATGAGCAAATTTTGCAGCCAAGAACCAAAAACATTTCACTTAAATTAACAAATACAAAATTACACTTAAAAGGCCTTTTAAAGAATTTCACATAAATTATTAAAATAAGTGATTTCATTACTTTTTCATAAAATATTCAATACTTCTTACATTTATTAATACAAGATTAAATACTGAACTTGAAAATCAAACCTTCCAGGTGTTATTAAAACCTGGGAAGAAATTTTATAAATAATCCACTGAATCAAATAAATATTGTTGCAGCTCATCCTGATGAAGATTATTTCAAATTATGAAATTAGAACTTAATTCTTTTAAGTAGCAATTACAAAAAATGCCTACTTTCTACCTTTACTATACATATAATAATTCTAAAAATGCTGTATGCTTGGGCTTGGATTTTACATAATTTTAATTTTGCCAAAAATCTATTTAATAAAGAATTATTTGACCAATGAGTACATTTAATTCTGTAAGCTTAAAAAAGAAGAAAACACATACCATGCAACACATAATGAATTTTTATGAATCCATATTTAAAATTTTACAAGCAAAATTTGCATATAACTAACCAAAACAGAAAAAATAATTAAAAACAATTAGAAGTACCCCTAAATAAATTGAAAACACTGAAATACATTACAATTATCTGACCTCAACTTTAAAGAAGAAAAAAAAAGAGAAATTTTAATTATTTGGAATGACCATTATGAAAAAAGAGCAAAGTTTGCAACCAAAAGCCAAAAGCATTTCACTTAAATTAACAAATACAAGATTACATTTAAAAAGTCTTACATAAGTTGCACATAAATTACTAAAATAACTAATTTCATTCTTTTTGTTCATAAAATATTCAATACTTCTCACATTTATTAATATAAGATTAAATACTTAACTTGAAAATCAAACCTATAGGTATTAAGAAGTTTTGTAAATAATCCACTGAATCAAATAAATATTGCTGCAGCTCATCCTGATGAAGATTGTTTCAAATTATGAAATTAGAAATTAATTCTTTTAAGTAGCAATTACAAAAAATGCCTACTTTCTACCTTCACTATACATATAATAATTCTAAAAATGCTGTATGCTTGGGCTTGGATTTTACATAATTTTAATTTTTCCAAAAATCTATTTAATAAAGAATTATTTGACCAATGAGTACATTTAATTCTGTAAGCTTAAAAAAGAAGAAAACACATACCATGCAACACATAATGAATTTTTATGAATCCATATTTAAAATTTTACAAGCAAAATTTGCATATAACTAACCAAAACAGAAAAATAATTAAAAACAATTAAAAGTACCCCTAAATAAATTGAAAACACTGAAATACATTACAATTATCTGACCTCAACTTTAAAGAAGAAAAAAACAGAGAAATTTTAATTATTTGGAATGACCATTATGAAAAAAGAGCAAAGTTTGCAACCAAAAGCCAAAAGCATTTCACTTAAATTAACAAATACAAGATTACATTTAAAAAGTCTTACATAAGTTGCACATAAATTACTAAAATAACTAATTTCATTCTTTTTGTTCATAAAATATTCAATACTTCTCACATTTATTAATATAAGATTAAATACTTAACTTGAAAATCAAACCTATAGGTATTAAGAAGTTTTGTAAATAATCCACTGAATCAAATAAATATTGCTGCAGCTCATCCTGATGAAGATTGTTTCAAATTATGAAATTAGAAATTAATTCTTTTAAATAGCAATTGCAAGAAATGCCTATTTTCCACTTTCACTATACATATAATAATTCTAAAAATGCTGTATGCTTGGATTTTACATAATTTTAATTTTGCCAAAAATCAACAGTCAATATTTCGACTAATAACCGTCAATTTTGTTGTACAGCATTCTTTGAGCATAACATGACAGGCGATCCAAACCATCAATTTTGTTGCACAGTATTCTTTGAGCATAACATGACAGGTGATCCACTATTATTGATGAGTTATTTCTTAGATGGCACTATTGTTAAGCATATTGAAATAATAACAGTAAACACTGTAGATACCTGTTTGTTCAAATTTTGTCGGCACTGCACAGGAATGTAAATATCGCATCTTTGGTGAACAGTAATCATGATCTTTGGAGTGTGACGAACATATTAGTGCAGTTTTATACAAATTAGTTGGTGATATATTTAACAAGTCTTGATTACTGCATGCGGGAGCCCATTGTTTTGATCTATAAAAATGAAAACATTAATTTTATATTTTAAATTTCAATAAATCCATTTTCAGTGTTAGTAGAAAAATAGCAAACTAAAAACATTCTTTATACATTAGTTACACAATCTCGAGAAGGGTTATATATTTTTTAAGAACAAACATTAAATTATAATTTAAGGAAAAATTCATGTACATAATATGATTTATTACATTTCTGACATATTTATACTAATTCTCTATTATTTTGATCTATGAAAACAAAAAAACAATTTTATTTTCTTTAATTAAAAGAACCTCTTTTCAGTGTTATTAGAAATTTAACCTTGTTATAAAATTCCTTTTACATTAGTAACAAATTCTGAAACGATTGCATTTCATCTAATTTTATTTTGATGTACGAAAACCAATAATTTTGCAGATATTGTGTTAAATTGTAGTTACCGGTCATAGTATCTAGTTAAACAATTTAGCATTTCTTTGTACAGTTTTGTTAACAATATGATTAAAAAAGGATAAGGCACCAATAAAAAGTACACATTGTTCGTAAAGTGCATCTTTAAAATGTTTCCTTCCTTATTCACACTAATATGTAGTGGTTCCCTAAAGTGTTCGTACACTTATGTTTCAGTGAAATAGTGCTGTGAGAATTTTTTAATATCTATAAATTTATCTTAGCAAAACTCTATAAAAGTATTATAAGAATACAGTAAAACTTTGGGGGGGGGGAATTAATAATTAAAAAGTAACAAAAAAGTTACCTCACAAAAATCTTCGTGCACTTTAAAGAAATCTGCAGACACTATTACGAAATATTGCAGTTAAATTTCTGTCAGTTTTTGTAGGATATCCTGCAGCATTCAAGCTTGTAATACATAAATTACAAAAATTATCCTCTAAAATATTAGAAGAAAAAAATTTTTAAAAAATTTGGTTTTATTCAAAATCACTTCGAGATATGAGAAAATATTGGGCTTTATAATCAAATTCAATTCCGGGCTACAGCGCATTTTTTACAAATTCTTAAAGTGTATGAACACTTTTGGGAGCAACTGTATCACAAGCACAGTTATCTTGAATATTTACAGAAGAACACTGAACTATTTGTCCATGATAAGGAACACTTAATGGAAAAAAACAAGCTATTTATTTAAATTATTCCAAATACATGAAATATTTGCTTCTCTATCAAAAATTGAGATATATATATATTATTAATTATCAAAGCTTAGTTTCTTTTAAACTTAGAAATGATTTACCTAATAGGATCCTTAGGAAATCTGAAAAATTTCCTGTCTGGTGTTTTTCGAGATGTCCCACAAACACTACAGCGATACCAGGATTTGGGTTGTTTGCTAAGTAAAAGATAGATTGAGTTAGTCTGTTATTCACTAAACCACATCAAATATTGAGAGAAATCAAAATTATATTTTTATAATAATGAATATAAAATTTTCAAAAATAATCATAAAATACGAAAAATTGTATATAACTATCAATATACTACATTAAAAATAGTCTTCAGTGGCCACTAATATTAACTAAGTTTATAAATTTTCTCAGATAAATTATTTGGTAATTATAGCATAAATTTAAAGCTGAAGCATAATACAATTTATTAATAAAATTAATTTATGCAATCATACATGCCATTAGTTGCCGCATTATTATAAATGGCAAATTTATTCCTGATCGCTCGTTTTGTCGTAATATTATTATTAGTTGACTTTAAAGCTTAAAACTCAGTAAAAAAATTTGGAAAGAAATAGCAATATGCCTGCAAAAACTATAGTATTTGTTTGCCATATGATTAATTATATAAATTGAGATTCATATGCTAAAATGCAAAGTTAATATATTAAGAATGAAAATCTAGCTGCTGTGTGATACAATGAGACAAAATATTTTTGGAGCTTGGGAATCAAAATTAATGTACTATACAAAATCAATTTTTAAAATCTATGATAGGTTTTCGAATTAAAAAAGCAAGCTTACCTCACAGAAAGAGAATCGGGTGAATTCCGGTGATCGTCCTTGCGAAACATCCAACTTATGATCAGCTTAAATAACCAGAGAAAAGAACTGAAAAAAACTTTTAATGAACCTCTTCGAACAACGTGGTAAAAGATTGCTAGCGTTATACTCTCGGCCTACGTAATTTGAATTGAGTATTCTTTTCTTTTGTGTACTTGCTGTAACAGATCTTACAGCTTTGTGATTGAGAATTTAAAATGTTTTGGAGCCAGATCGCTCCTCTACAACAACAAAATGATTAATAAATACATAATAAAGTAAATATCTTTGTGATGATAATCTTTGTTATTAAATACAAAGTCAACCAGCTCCTGAGTACAGTTCAAGTGGTCCGTCGAGAATCGAAGGTGAACTCTCCCATTTTAATCTCTATTGAATTTAAAGAGTATAACTGTTATAAATATGGAAGCTCTAAAAACTAGAAAAAGAGTGTTAAAAAGTTCACTGACGAGGCATAAAGATAAAGTTGTTTCGTCATTAGATGTTTCAGATTCAGTTGCGTTGCAGCTATTTGAAACCAAAACTAATGAAATCTCTAACGAACTTAAATCTGTATTTTATTCAATTTTCGAAACATGTAAACCCGAAGAATTGGATAACTTTATTAAGGATAAAGAAGATACAGATGATATTGTTGATGAGTTGCTATTGATGATTAAACGTAAATTAGCAGTAGTAAAAAATAAGATGAATTCTGAACATTCTGTTTCTCCTGTGCGGAGTAATAATAATTCAAATGTGTTTTCGGATGTTAAGTTACCGACGCTATCGGTACCAACATTCAATGGTAAAATAGAGAATTGGATAATGTTTAAAGATATGTTTAAAGCTAGTGTAATAGAAAACAAATCTATTTCGAGTAATGCAATGAGATTGCAATATTTAAAAGCTAGTTGTAAGGACGAAGCTCTGAGAGTAATACAGTCTATTTCTATTTCGGATATAAATTTCGATATAGCTTGGAAACTTTTAGAAGATAGGTATTCGAATAAACGTGAGCTTTTAAGTGCTATAATAAAAAAGCTTTTGAATCAGCCGAGTATTAGCGAGACATCTAGTTCTATTCGAAATTTAATTGATGTAACGAACGAATGTATTCGAACTTTAAATATTTTAAACTACAAAGTAGAAAACTTATCGGAAATAATGATTGTGTATTTGATAGTGGATAAGTTTGATAAATCGACTCGATACTGGTGGGAAAAGGAATTAAAAAACTCGATTGAACGATTGAACAATTACTTTCGTTTTTACAAAGCCAAGCGAGAACGCTTCAAAATAGTAAAATAAAGGAGGTAAAAAAGAGTAATAATTCTCCACATAAACTTACGAGTATGATATCCACTTCTAATACAAAAAACATAAATTTGAAATGCATAAAATGCCGTGGTGAAGAATTCCATTCATTATATAAGTGTCCGGAATTTATACATCTTTCTGTCAATGACAGGTGTGAATTCGTGAAAAGAAATAAGCTTTGTTTTAATTGTTTGAAAAACCATTCCGTTCGAACGTGTTCGTCTAATTATCGATGTCAAAAATGCTCACGAAAGTATTCAACGCTATTACATTTCGAAAATGAAAAACAAAATAAATCCGAAAGTGCTCATATTTCAAAGCCGGAAGTAGGGGGGGGGAGAAGACGACAGTCAGTCTCAACAGGACTAGAAGGGCTAGCTCATAGAGCTTTTCCCCCTGAAGCAGAAAGTGAGAAGTGATGACGTACCCATGATGACACTGAGCGCGCCAATATAATTCACAGCTTGGAAATTAGCGTTTTTGAACCAGCGTTTAAAATGAGCTGTGTGTGAAAGATAGCTATAATTTGGAAGAGGCAATGTTACTGCTTTATGCATTTTAGACTGAACCATTAAAAAATTTAATAATGCTTACTCAATTTTAAAATAATAGATAAAATGTGCTACTCTTTTAACATAAAGTTCCGTGAGTTTTTTTTTTATTTTTATTTGCAGGTTTTTTTTATTTAATGCACGTTTATTTCTAATCATTTCTTTATTTGCATGCTAACTGAGAGAATTTTTATACTGCTTCTAAGATAACTATAATAGCAGCTATTTAAATTTACTCAAAAAACAACTTTACATTGACATAGGTTTAAACATATATGACATATATGGCAACATTTCTGCTAACCTACGTTTGATTTTTTGCCTGATTGTAAATTTTACATTGTTATAATTCTCTTCCGATTCAATATAACAGATATTTTTTTAATAATTTTGTAATTTATACTTATATCTATATTACAATTAAATAAATGTGTATAAGATTGTTACCTTAATTTTGACAAAATAGCTTTATTCAGAGTACCTAAAACAGTTACTTAATTTTTCAAAAGTGTGAGTAAAGGAAGCAGGTCTTTTTATGCCAATTACTTTGATGTTTTATACTATTATATTTTATCTAGAATGCTAATCTAGCACAAAATCTAATCAATAATTAGTTACAAAGGATACAATAAGAATAACTTTAACAAGTACTTAACAAAATTAGTTTGTTAAATACTTGTTATTCTTGTTGGTATTATTTTGGTACTATTCATAATACCGAAGATATTATCGATTAACTCATAGAAGTCAGATGCTTTCTGATTTCCTGTGGGGTAGAGTATACGTTTTGCGGTACTTTTTGAAAAGGTTTTCTCTGGAGCGATTTTTTGTCTCTCGTTTCCCTTGACCATTAAATAATTTGGTTTTAGTTTGTGACACAATTTGATTTCTTCTCAATCTCTATTTAAAACCTCTTTAATAATATCAAAATTTAAAACAGTTACATCTTCTAAAACAAATCCTCTATCTCTATCTAAAACGCGGTTTCTCAGTAATTTGAGGCAGAGCCGGAAGTGAGACCTCTGATTAAAACAAACTGCACATTTTGAAAAGAACCAACTTAGTCTGTTTAGAGTCATAGCAGAGTTTTCAATCTATATGCATTTCGTCGAAACTGAGAGCGCATATTTTTTCTACAGAATACAAATATTCGCCTCTTTCCTTCTTTAGAGTAAGAACATTACTTTAAATTCTTGGACTACACTAAAATTTAGAAAACACTAAAAAATAAAATAAACACCATTTCTTTAATTTGATAATATTAGGTAAAGGTATTCCAATTTTTTTCTTATTTTTTTTTTCTTTCCAAAAGTCATAGCTTTAAGATGACAGAGCTCTTATGACAATGCAACGTGAAATATTTTCACTAGTCCACCTGATTTTTTCAGTAATGCATTAATCTGCGTCTTTATAAAAATAGGCTTTAGACATTTTTCCAAATTCTCCGATTTGTGCTCCCCCCCCCCAAATTTCGCTATTTGAGATTTTAATTTCTGATACCAATTTCTGTCTAGATGTCGTCCACCTTCTTTGTCGCTGAACAAACATTCTAAAATTTTTCTTTTCTCTATTTTTCAATACTTTAATACAATTTAATACAATTTTCTAAGGATATTATTTTGTTCTTCAAATTATCAATGCATTCTTGTTTATCCTTAAATCTGATGATCTACATTTTCATTTGTGAGTTTTATTTCAAAATCATTAAAATTTGATTTATTATTGTCATCGTCAATTTCGATTTATTATTGTCATCATAATTTACTTTCGGCACAGCATTCCATTTCAACAGTTTCTTTTTGTGGCTATCCAAACAAGCGATTTTTCATATCATCTGCATTAACACTGCATAGAAAATGTTCGCTGCAGATTTTTCCGCTCTTCACATTAATAGAATCTTCTCTTTGACATTTGTGTATCCATTCTTTCGTCAAAAGCAAACTCTCATTTGGATCCTTTGGTCCCATGAAATAAAATATCTCATCCTTTCATACTTCTGTAAGTGCTACGACACGTTACTGCAGCGCAAAAAGCCATATTACGTAAACGATACTTTACAATATAGAATTTAAAATAAAAACTGACTAAAATTACATATATATAAATTATTTTAAATATATACATTATTAGAAAACAGATATATATATTATTAAAATTAATTTGGGATATGTAACCTCTAGAAAATCGTCTCGCAGCTCAATGAAACTACTGTTTTAAACGCGGGAAATCAGGACAGGTGGCATCACAGTGACGTCAGATTATTGCCTGTTACGTCCCCCCATTAGGCTCGCGTCGGCGAGGCGTCGAACAAAGAAATGAGCTAGCCCTTCTATTTATCCATGCAGTCTCAATCCGAATGCTGAAAAATTTGTTTATGACTCTTCTACCAATAAAGAAAGTATTTTCGCCGGCACAGCTGTAAACGGAATGTGTCAGACCAAAAATGTTTTACTTTCTACTGCGAATATTTTAATCAGAGATTGTTACGGTGAATTAAAATCAGTTCCCGCTTTGTGTGATGTAGGTTCGAAGACGTCATTCTTAACGATTGAATGTGCTAATTCGTTAAGGATTAAAAGAGAAAAAATATCTGTTGCGGTTTCTGGATTAAATAACACGAGAATAAGTATTAATTCTAAAGTATGTGCTTCTATTTCAAACGGTATTGACTTTGAAATGAGTTTAGAATTTTTGTGCGTGCCTAAAATCTCGGACTCCATACCAATAAATAATATAGAAGTTCCAACTGAACATTTTCCTCAAAACATTAGGTTTGTTGATCCAAACTTTTATAAAAGAGGAAAAATTGATGCATTATTAGGCGCAGATGTGTTTTATCAGATCTTAAAATTCAGTCAAATTGAAGTACCCAATTCAGAGTTAAGATTTCAAAATTCTGTTTTTGGCTTTATAGCCACTGGTAGTATTTTAAGTTCAGATATTAAAAATACGCGAACGGTTCACTGTGGATTAATTAATAATTATAGTGATATAGAAAATGAAATTAAAAAATTTTGGCAACTTGAGTCTATAGGAATTAAAGATGATCGCTTTGAAAATGAGATAGATCAATCTTTAGAAACATTTGAAAAAACTGTTCGTTTTAAAGGTAACCGGTATGAGGTTCAGTTACCATGGAAAAGAGATTGGGGAGAGCTCAATAATAACTTCATTGTTGATAAAAACAGACTTAATTTACTTATGCGTAGACTTCAAAAAGATCCAAATCTTCATTTGCAGTATATTGAAACTTTAAAAGACTATGAAAATAAGAATATTATAGAGAAAGTTAGATGTCCTAAAGAACCTGTTGATAAACCTGTGTTCTATTTGCCACATCAACCAGTTTTTAGAGAGGAAAGTGCAACTACAAAAATGAGAATAGTATTTGATGCGAGTTCGAGTCATAACTTTAAGCATTTAAGTCTAAATGATTGCCTGTGGTCAGGGCCAAACCTGAATTCGAACATATTCGACATTCTTGTTAATTTCAGATTAAACAAAGTCGCCTTTACTTCAGACATAGAGAAAGCTTTCCTACAAATTTTATTAGCCGAAAAAGACAGAGATGCAGTTCGTTTTCTGTGGGAAGAAAATGGTAAAATTCAAGTTTACAGATTTAATCGTGTTCTTTTTGGTGTTACGAGCAGTCCATTCCTTTTGACTGCTACTTTGAAAACTCACATGAGAAAGCACACTGAAGAATTCCCGACTACATCAGAATGCTTAGACCGCTGTTTGTATGTGGATGATTTTATTTCTGGAGCTGATAATGTGTCGGATGCCTTTAAGATCTCCACTCAAGCTACATCAATTATGAGCCAAGCTAGCATGGTGCTACGAAAATGGACTACGAATGACAATACATTGATGCAGTTTTGGACACGTGAAGGTTTCGATACACAGCCACAAGTCAACACTATTAAAGTTTTGGGACTGCCATGGAATCCTGCTGAAGATTGTCTAATATTGGGAAAGCAGAGCCTAGTGGACAGTCTGTCTAAAAACGAAAGTACCAAAATATTCCTGCTACGTACAATTGGAAGGATTTTTTATCCGCTTGGGTTGCTTTTACCGTTTACTATTCGTGCAAAGTTCATTCTACAAGTCTTATGGATGAAGAAAATTTCTTGGGTTGAAGAAATACCTGTAGATATACAAAAAATATGGCTTCAGTGGTGCTCCGAGGTTCCTGATCTTTCAGAGTTACGAGTTCCTAGAAACGCGCTCAATTTAAATATACAAGAGCCAACCGATATCTTAGAACTACACTGCTTCTGCGATGCTAGCCAAAAAACTTATGGTGCTGCTATTTATGCAAGAGTTGTGAAGTATAATAATATCGAAGTGAATTTATTTGGTTAGCAAGAGTCGAGCGACACTACTAGGGAAAATCACTCTTCCGAGACTAGAATTACTCGGTGCTTTGCTTGCCGCCCGACTAGCGAGTAAAGTCAAGAAAACAGTGGATTTTAAAAAGCCCTCCTTAGTGTTCTTTTGGACGGATTCAAAAATAACTCTCTATTGGATTAAAGGATCTACGAAACGATGGAAATCATTTGTTGCCAATAGAGTTAACGAAATACAGAGTTTAAGTGATACCAGTGCCTGGGCACACTGCCCTGGGAAGCAAAATCCAGCTGATCTCCTCAGCAGGGGGGTCAGTGCTGACATTTTATTGAACAGTTGCATTTGGTGGCATGGACCCCAATTTTTGAGAGAAAAGACTATGTTCCGGTAGACAATAATGACATTCTAATTTCATTAGATGACTTTTCTGATGAACTAAAGAAAACTGATGACTCTAATGATCATTCTCCTATTGCCTTTACTGTTTTAAATCATAGTTCTATAGTTGATGATATTCTTTCCTTGAGTAATAATTATTTAACTATTGTTCATGTTATGTGCTATGTATTTAGATTTATCAATAATGTTAAAAATGAAAAGCTTACAGGTCACCTTACATTTAGCGAGTTGAGAAGAGCGGAAATCTATTTATTTAGGTCAATCCAACAAGGTGAGTTTGTAGATGAAATAAAACATCTTGAGAGAGGTGCCTCAGTGCACAGCAACAGCAAGGTAAAATCTTTAAACTGTTTTTTAGATAAAGACAATGTTTTAAGGGTTGGAGGCAGACTGAAACATTCTGACCTCAGTACATATGAGAAAAATCCAATTGTTCTGCCAGATAAGCATCCGTTAACTTTAATAATTGTGGGATATTATCATTTAAAATATTTGCATGTTGGTTCAAATGCATTATTGTACTCGTATCATGTTCGACGTAAATTTTGGGTCTTAAATGGCAGAAATGTTTGTCGTAAAGTTGTTTTTCAATGTATAACTTGTCTTAAAAACAAACCTGTTTTTGAGACTCAAATAATGGGTGATCTGCCCAAAGAACGAGTAACACCTTCTTAGCCATTTAGTAATGTTGGAACTGATTTTTGTGGACCATTCCACATTAAATTTAAAAATCAGCGTAAGGGAAAACTGAACAAAGTGTATGTGTGCATATTTGTATGCTTAAGCACCAAAGCTATCCATTTAGATTTTGTCTCTGATCTTACTTCAGATGCCTTTATAGCTTGTTTGAAAAGATTTTTTAGTCGCAGGGGTAAATGTGCAAAATTATTCAGTGACAATGCAAAGAATTATGTGGGTGCAAGCATTGAGCTCAGAAAATTGCATAAATTGGTTAAACACCCAGATGAAACACTAACTAAATACCTGCTAAGTGAAAACATTGAGTGGAGGTTTATTCCTCCTAAATCACCAAACTTCGGCGGCCTTTGGGAAGCCGGGGTGAAATCTTTTAAGTTTCATTTGAAACGAATTATTGGTAATGCTCATCTGTTTCTTGAAGAATTTCTCACTGTGATTCTAGAAATTGAAAGCGTATTAAATTCTAGACCCCTTACTCCCTTATCATCCGAGTTTGATAATTTTGAAACCTTGTTCCCCGGACATTTTCTCATAGGGAGGCCTTTAGCTTCAATAGGTGAACCCCAACTTATTGAGATACCAGAAAATAGGCTCTCAAAGTGGCAAAAAATAACGAAATATAGTCAACAAATTTGGAAGTTATGGAAGAGAGACTATTTAAATACCCTTCAACAACGTAGTAAATGGAATGTTTACTAAAGATAATGTTAAGGTGGGTTCACTTGTGTTAGTCAAGGATGAGCATATGCCCAGTACAAAATGGTTAACAGGTAGAATTGCAGAAATAATTTTTGGAAAAGATAAAAAAGTTCGAGTGATTAACATAGTATTACCAGGTGGTAAAATGTTAAAAAGAAATATGAGAGACATTTGTGTTCTTCCTGTGAATTGTAATTAAATTTATGTATTGTATATTGTAATGTGTTTCTTTCCAGTGTTTATATTGCATCTATGATTTAATGTGTATTTTAAAAATTTAACCATTGTATTGATTGCTATTGCTTACAATTGTTTGTTATTATATTGTGCTTTAAAACAGTGTATACCAATTGTAATATTTTGAAACCCGTAAGGTTTCAAGGTCGGGAGTATGTTCAGTAGTGATTAAGAGTTGCCGACAGGAGGCGCTGCTAGCGCGTTATACTCTCGACCTACGTAATTTGAATTGAGTATTCTTTTCTTTTGTGTACTTGCTGTAACAGATCTTACAGCTTTGTGATTGAGAATTTAAAATGTTTTGGAGCCAGATCGCTCCTCTACAACAACAAAATGATTAATAAATACATAATAAAGTAAATATCTTTGTGATGATAATCTTTGTTATTAAATACAAAGTCAACCAGCTCCTGAGTACAGTTCAGACAGTAAGAATTGAAGTGTAAATAAATAATATCGTGTGCAGTCTTGATTAATATAAAATTAGAAATATTTGCATAGAAAAACATTTGCATGCAGACAGAAAGTTTTTTGAAATATTTGCAATTATTTTATAAGAAGGATTTATTAATAACCGTAATAATTAATTATTATATTACTGATGATTAGAATTCAGTTCTTGACAGTTACATTCTAAATTAGAATTTTAAGGATATAATGAAAATACGCTACGCATAAAAATACATTTTAGGATAAAAAATGAGTGGATTTTTTATGTTTAAAAACTTCTTAAATTCATTTAATAAACATCGTATCCTCGTTGTTAATTGAATCCAGAATGTTGAGTGTCGTTTATATAATTATTCTTACTTGTCCACAGAACCTGTTGACTTATCCAGCCATTAAGTAGCTGCAGATCATTTCTACATAATCATTGAACTTCCATTAATTCAGTCTCTAGAGGGTTGTATGTTTATATCACAATTTGACTTTTATAAAAATGATTATTCTAAATCTTATGTTTCTATAACAATATACTGTGCTTTAAAAATGTGGATGATAATATCAGCCACTTCATAAGCAACAGCTTGTTTAGAAATAAAGTAGTATGCAGTTAATGTCATAAAATATTTTAATAAAATTCAAATAAACATCAAACGAAAGTTCTCAGTTTTAGACAATTCGATTTAAACGAAGTTAAAGTAAGTAGCAGACGATAAAACGCCGAAGATAAAAATTTACTCTTACAAATATTTTTTTTTAAAGGAAGAAAGAGAGAAATTTAAAAAAATAGTTAAAAATTTGAATAATATCATCTATAATTTTAAAAAATAGCTTTTCATATAGTATTAATAAACATTTATTAAGCATCATTGAGGGAAAAAATTTCATATATAATTCATTCTCCGTAATTTTATTTGAAATGTAAGGTTAAAAATAGCTGTGGCAATTCACTGTAACAAAAATCCATAAACCACATTTGGCGTTATTATCGCTCAAAAAAAAAAAAGATGCCAAGTTTCAAAACGCGAAAATATGTAAATTCGTGTATATCTTAGAAAATTTTGAATAAAAAAGTCTAATTTTTTGCAGGTATGCTTAGAAATACACCTACTTTAAGATGATGGTAAAAATTGTATAGGTTACAATTCAAAACTTTTTTCGAAAAATTTATAAAAATTATTTAAAAATAGAAATTTAAAATATAAAACACAAAAAATGGGTAAATTTTATTTGGAATGAACCTAAATTTCGAAATGTGAAAGGAAAAATCAAAAAAGTTTAATAAAAAAAGAGATATTAATAAATATTTGCCAAATTCAATTAACATTGAGGATTTTGAGAGCTAATATTTTAAAAACTACTCGTACGATTTTTACAAAACTTGGCATTCTGGCATAATTTGAGTCGTAGAATCGAAATATGGAAAAAAGATTGGTATGTTATTTCAGAAAAAGTCCGATTTTGTGTCAAAATAACTACGTTAGAATAGTGCTATATATAAATCTAATATATATCCTAAGTCGCGCTTTCGAGACATGAAAAACTCAGTTTGAATTTTGTCAATCGGCCCAGTAGAACGGGAGATATAGCACGGATTTTTTTTTTTTTTTTTCTTGAGCAGTGTACCTTGTATTACAATATACTAACAGTGCATTGTTAACTAAGCTGAAGCATCTAGCTAAAGAAATTGTTAAATTAACAGGGAATCGGCGTAAAGATAAGGTCGATGCTTATTGTCAATTTTCTTTTTTTAGAATATAGCTCCTTGGTGAGGGTTGTATTTTTAGCCTAAAGGAGAGTTAGCCGGAGTCTGCCACCAAATATTATCGCCCTGTTTTTTAATTAAAGAAATCAAATAGTGAAGAATCTGCATGAATGTATGTATGTTCCTCGCATTGCGGAAAAACAACGATGCCTAGAGCCATCAATTTTTGAATAACGTAGTCCTCCACCGCACTTGGAATCCCGAATCTTGAGTTTCGAGTTTGTTTTATTATCTATTTCATATTTTTTTAACTTTAACGAATTTTTGATTAACAAACTCAACGATTTCAATGTGAGCAGTGGCAACACATTGTACGGAATAAAATATTTTTATTTCCAGCGTGCCAGACTATCTATCGGAAATTCTAAAGATATGCTGTTTAAAAATATTTTTAGCCCAAAGGGACGTTAACCCAAATGCTCTTGAAACGTGTATGTATGTGTAAATGAAACAAACGCCCCGTAATATAAAATTTGAAAGCTTTCAGATTTTGTTATTGATTTATTTATCTATTTTTACATTTAGAGTAATTAATTTAATCAGTTAGAATCTGTTAATAGACAAACAAGAAATAAAATGAATTATGTTATGTAGATGCAGTGACACAGATATGTAGAATATTTGCTGACCTTTATTGCATTCTTCGCACGCCGCTGTTTTTTTCCAAATAATTAAGGTAAAATCCTCAGCTGCTAAAAAATGAATACTTCTTAGAGGATGTTTTAAGTAACAGTTCTTATTTACATTATGCATGAGAAAAACCAGGAAAATACATGCACTCAGACCGTTTCCAGAACTAGAATCCGGAATGGTTTGCTTCAGCGACTTTAGCCACTCAGCCATTTAATAGTCATCTCCAATCATAAATGTTTCCGCACGCAAATTTCCTAACTACACATTATCATTGCAACTCTAGAAGAGGCTTCCTGCACTGGATCAGTGGTTTGCAATAGTTATTGTTATAATTAATCGATGAGAAAAAATTTTTATTGGATATTTTTTGAAAAATAATTAAAATTACGGTGACATACAGGAAAATTTCAGTTTATTATTAAATGAATTTAGAAAAATATGAATACATATTACTACTCAGAACTTCAGAAAATTAATTCTTGTTTCACCTTTTCACGAAAACGAGTTCTGAAATTAAAACCTATTTGTCCATTTTAGAAGCCACTCCCATAGTTACGATACGAGTGTGTAGTTAGGAATGATAATATTCCTAGTACTTAAAAACTGATCCTAATAACGCCCCCAAAGGCGATAATGTTATATCTAGACCTCTAATGTCAAAGAAGGTATTTCATATGTAAATGTATTGTTAAAAATCAAAACACTGCATCTAAAACTGCCATAGTCTCTAATGCTAATACTAAATCTGTCAAAAAAGATAAAAGAAAAGAAAAAAAGATAAAGAAAGGAGCCTTCATGGCCTTATTGATATTGTCAAATTTTTTTATGGAAATAGCTAACATGATTAAAGGTCCTCTTACGAACCTCCTAAAAAAAGTGTCAAGTAAACTGCCTAAACTCCAAGCCGCTGGAAAAATGAAAAAAAAAAAAAAAAAAAAAAACTGTTTATTGTATTCAAAATATATGATGAACTATTTGCTTTGAACTGTCATGATAACAATGGGTAATCTATTCTACTGTATCTACTTCGTTACCTAGGTCCACTTATATTTTCACTGATTATGTATGCCTCTGCACTCATCTCTTCTTATATATTTTCATTACTCTTATTATCTAACTCACTTTATGTGTACATAGCTAATTAATAATAAGTAATTTAATAATTACTACAAAATATGTATAATATGTAAAATGTCAAATTCATATGTTCAATGTTCCATATTGCAATTTGTTTTCTATGTTGCTCCCTTAACAATGGATTCGAGGTGCCATCATTCACACATTTTAATCTATGTGCTAATTTTGCTCTATGGTACTAACCAGTCCTTTCAGAATATGTCACCAACTCGATAGCCTATGGGTCCCGGATGCATTATTTTATCTATATTTTGGCTTATAAACTTTCCGGATCATTTATATTCTAAACCTAAATTTAAATATATATATATATAAAACCTCTTAAATCCCAAATTATTCATGTTGCGCAATGTCTAGAATATTCTACATGGGGTAAGGCTTTTTGCCTAGGTACCCGGGTGCTCAGATACCGTTTGTAGTGCCTGGTCCTCCGAAACTGTAACCCTGAAAATAGATAGCGCCCTCTAGGCGGAAAAAAGGGTAAGCTGGAGATTGGCTTTCGGTGGGAGAGGCCGAATGCTCTTTATGCTCAGCGTGGAAATTTTATTAGTTTAACAATTCTATTATCTTATATATTTCTATTTGTACAAAGTGTACATCGTTTACGTTGATTATGTGAATAAATTAAAAGATAAATCTGAGTCCATTAATTATACGGCACCGGCCACAGCTGGATCTTACACCGTTCCACTGGAAGTAGAAATTTGCTTTCCGTAATTGCGAAGTAAACTAATTTTAAGAAAACTTTAAATTACGCACTTTGAAAACAAAGGCTGATAGATATATTTACGCACCTTTATTACTTATACTGATAATGTTTGATGCATTTTTATGTACAACCGTATAAGATTCCTATTATTTTTTAAATGACCAGTAATTTTATGATTCAGATCTGTACTATCACTTCTCTTTTCCGTTTGCTTACCAATATATAAAATTAAAAAATACAAAAAAGTTTTAAATCATAAAACTTCTTAAAAAAAAAAAAAAAATCAAGACTTGATTTTTCCTATCCCTAAACTTTCTCGAGCTAATGTAGCTCCCTCTAGTGTGCATCATGATAACCAATTATGCAATTTTCCTATTTCTGCTCACTACTTAGATATTTTTCTGATGTGGAGGTACACGGTTTTGAACCATAGGCACTCCGTAACTTATAATCATTGGCACTGGCTATCAGAATGTAAATTAGTTGGAGAGTATTTAACGTGAGATTTTCGAACTATAAGGCAGAATGCGTTTCTGACTCTCAAAGCCAATATTACTAGGTTAGTTAACACAGATAAGTCTGTATTCTTCGGCTTACATTATAGTTGCCGATATTTAAATTGGTACCGCGGTATAAATTTGAGTCAACTCGCGTTAAAGCAACTGTGTAGCCTTTGGCTCCTAGACTAGTTTTAATTTGAAATTTGAATTTACTGTTATTTTAAATTACATCGCAACAGGTGGTTGGCTGATCCTGTTAAGCGCAAGACGTGTATTTATGCTTAGAAAGTTCTGATTGAATAAAAAAAAGTTTGTTAAACCTTCTCAAGCCTCTGTAGTTATGTCCAACGATAATGCTCTTGACGTCTGTTAGGAGTTTGATACAGTAGTTTATGCTACCAAAACAAGTCGAACTTTATAACCGTTTTAAATTAACTGTATGTGGAAATATGTTTTTAAAAAAGTAGCAGTAATTTCGTTGGTCGTAGAATTTTTGTGAAATAACAATCTAAATAAAAGATAATTAATACACATGTTTAGACTAGTCCGCATTATATTCAATATATCTTCGAATTTGATGTTGGCTTAGTTAATCCCTCAGGGAGTCGCAAGATTATTCCAATGTCTGCGGACACAGTTTGAAGGCCACTCCCCTAAGTTTTTGTGATCCATTTTAAAAGAATTAACTATGCAGACTATTCGGAACTGGTAAATTAACGTTTCATTAGAATTTTATGCATAAGGGAGATTTTTATTAAATTTATTATCTCATACGATATAAATAATATGACCATAGAAATTTATTAGTCTAAGTGTCTTTCATCGTTCCTGCTGAAGATTTTATTATAGTTTATCTTTTTTCATTATCCTTTACTATGCTCCAGCTGAAGCAGTATATTCTTATAAAAGCATGTTATCATATTTCACTAAAAGAGAAACTTTTGCATATTTATCTAAATTCGACGGCGAGTTTTATTTCTTTCACGTATATCATTTTTCCGAATTTTCAAAGAAATTTTTTCCGTGGTAAATTTTTAAAAAATGTTTATAGGAAGCAGAAATATTCAATTACGTATTCTTTGCAAGAGAGACGATTGTATACATTTTTTGATTGATTTGTTTTCGCATATTCCGCTCGTTACATTCTGTGAAAAACTCTGTGTCTTGTGTTCAGCTGTATGGTTATGGTACTGATTAAAAAACCGCAGTCAACAACTTTTTATTCAGAAAGATGCACTCCATCTTCTTGGCATACAAATTTAATACTCAATATAGAACCAAAATTTTGTAAATTTCAACCTTAAAATAATATTTTCACTATAAAAACTGCATTTCAAGACAGAAAAATTCGGGGTCCCTCTTCGTCCAAGAACAAAAATATTCTCTCATACAAATTTTTTTCCATTGAAGAAAAATATTTTTGCTTGCTGAAGAAGAGGAACCACCTGATAACATTCCTGAAAAGGCATACAATTTTCTTCCCATAAAATCAATGTCAATCTAAGATTGAATTTCGTCAAATTTTTTAATTTCATGTTTATTTTGGCTCATTATCAGATCGCTCGACACTGAAGATTTCACAAATACACACAAGTTTAATTTTCAGCTGAAGTTATTTTTGCAGTTTTTGTCATTTCCTTTTTGCAGCTTCAGATTTGATAATAATCTTTTAACGGCTTGGTTTTTAAAACTAATTTAAAGAGTATAGTATAATCTTTATAATTATATGATTACACAGATTTGATATTAAATAGGTAATGTAATGAATGTAATGTAATATTATACGAGTGTCTTGCAACCCTCCTGGCCAATAATATTAAGCAGGTAATAAGATACAGTGTACATTCCAACGATGAATTTTTAATAATAAGATACAGTGTAAATTAATAATAAGGTGAGAAGATAATAGTAAAGATACAGTGTATATCCCAATGATGGATTTTTAATTAGTATGTATACTCGACGTATGTATATCTTTAATATTTATTTTATTTACTGTTGAGAATATCAAGCTTCTAAAATATGATCTGATCTTCTCGGCATGGATTAAAAATAATAATTATTATTACCATTTATATGTTTCAGACCTATTTTTTGTATACTCATTTTTCATTGTAGATTGCAATTATTCTCTTAAAGAAATATTTCACTGATTTTGAAATTCCAGTTCTTTACAAAAGGGTACATTTCAATTTTCATCTAAAAATTATCCGTATATTTGTGCTCAGGCATTACACTCCAGATTAGTCTTTCAACACGCAACATACATTCCACATCGTAATTTCTCATTTATCATGTTTTACTCTTGAAATAACTTCTTTAACGGAACTCCTTCACTTTTCCCCTAACATCATAAATATACCATCCGAGCTAAAGATGTTAAATTTCGTTTCTTTAGAAAGTATTCAGAGATTTTATTTCTCACAGATTTTGACGAAGAAAAGCTAGTTTTCTAGTCTTTTCACAGATTTTTTTTTTTGCCGATTTGGACACTCCATTCAGTAAATCAGACTATTTTTTTAATAATTTCTGGAATGAGAGATGATTATTCTTATTACTCATAAAATTCTGCTTCAAGTCTGAAATTAGACTTTTTGCAGTCTCAACAGCATAATCCATATATTTTGGTTTTAAAATCCGTATATCTTCGTTTTAAAATAGAAGATACTGATTTTAAAGTTTAATACTTTATTTAAAAATATTTAATATTAAAATTTTATTGTTTTAATATTTTGACATCAGTGCAGATCATAAGAAGTACTACTAAACCTAACTTAAACCGTGCGACCGGAGACGGCCGTAGGAGACCAGTGACTGTAATGAGATGCGTGTCGCTTTGATACAGTCCTTCTGACAGTCCTTCTTTGATGCGTGTCCTTCTGACGTGGAGTCTGAGTTCATTGTATACAAAATTAGCAATGTTTAGTTTTAATCTATATTTAACCTCTCCTTATGTCTGCCGCTGCTAGTTCCCATTCGGAAGTGATTAAACAGTTCATTTCGTTTTATTATACATGTTTTACCATTTCGAGTCAAAAGATAATCATCAGTACATTTGATATATGTAGTAGTTTCACCATTCTCAGTCAAAGGACAAACATCAGTACATTTGTCAGGCATGCCTATTTTAAAGTAAAAACTGGTGATCAAGATAAATCATGGGCCCTTTACAAAGTGTGCAAGCATACGGATGTGGATGAAAGGAGCACATTCTAAATTTCAATTTCGCATAACCACGATTTGGCGAGAGCCCAAAGATCACTCAAGTGATTGTTACTTTTATATAGTAAAACGCCAGAATATAACAAGAAAAACAAATGTAAAACAGAGTATCCTACTTTATCATCAGGGGGGGGGGCTATACTCTCACTCAGATGAACTCCCAGTGTCAGTTTTAAAAGAATTAACCTCTTTGGAAATACAGGAATACAATTTTCGTGAATATCGACTTGACCATGACATGGATAATCTGTCAAAATTGAAGACTATTCCGTTCGTAAGGAATTTCACCATCACAGGTTGAATAATTTGCCATGAGATTTGGGGCTATCTAAAAAAGGTTTCAGGATTGTTAGCATCAAGACTGCACGAGAAAAAACTTGCTTAAAAGGAGCTAAGGTACCCTACTTTCGATCAAGGGCAAGTGCGTTTCTGCATTACTTTCGAAGTGATGATGGATTTATGTATTTCTATAACATACATGGTTTAATGGAAGAACTGAGAATTTTAGCCCATAACTCAATGGCAATTCTTCATCGATAGTTCAAAGTAGAGCTTAAGGGCGTCTTCCTCCAGGTAGTCTCAACTGGTGCAGTCCCAGAAGGCCACTCAATTTGTTTGTGTAAAGAATATAAATACATAAAGGGAGTTATTGATTTGTTGCAATGTCACACGCGCCCATGGATAATCTGTCTTTATCTTAAAATGGCCTGTTTCCTCCTTGACCGGCAACGCAAATGTACCAAGTATACCTTTTTTTTTTTCCTTTAATGTATGTGGGACAGCAGAACTTGTGCGAAGCATTGGATGCAATCGAACTAGCCGACATAATCTGACCTGAAATCTGGTGGTCAAAGCATTCTACACCAGCCACTTGTCGACAAAAAGGATATTGAATTTCCACGTCTACATATGAAACTGGGCCTCAGGAAAAGCAATTTGTTAACGCTTTGCCAACTGAAGGAAACTTTCAAGTATTTTATTTCGGCATTTCCCTAGCCCGTCATTTGAAACGATAAAGATTTGATAAAGATAAGTTTTTGATGGTCCACAGATTCGGCAGCTTCTTAAAGATGAACATTTCGTCGAAACAATGACAAAACTTCAAAAGAATGCTTGGTGGACATTCAAAAACATTGTTAAAGACTTTCTTGGAAATATGCGAGCACAGAATTGCAGAGAAATTGTCCAGCAACTTTTGGAAAGCTTCAAAATGCTTGGTTGCAACACGAGTATCAAATTGTATTTTTCTTTCATATTCATCTTGATAACTTCCCGAAAAATTTTGATGTAGTCAGTCATGAGCAGCGTGAGCGATTCCACTAAGAGTTGAAGGTCATGGAGACACAGTTCAAAGGTAGATGGGATGAACATATGATGGCTGACTACTGTTGGACATCAAGAGAGAATGTTCATAGATTCAATGGTCCCTCCCCCAAAAAAAAAGGCATATGGGAAAATTTTTACCGCAATATGCATTTTTATCGTTTGCTAAACAAAATTTACTATTTGTGTTAACAAAATTTAACTTCAATAACTATATATAGCCTTTGTATGAATAAAATTATTCTTTGTGAACAATATATTTAGTAAGTTTTTGAAGTGATAGACGAGGCAAATGATTATTAAATCAAAAATAACTATATACTACAATACGTGAATGACGGTTTACCATTTGCGAATTATTTACAAAAGGAGGAAAATATTTTGGAAAATAAATTTCAATATATCAAATCTCTGAATATCCAGACATTCAAAAAATAAAAAGGAAAAATTATAAAGCTATAGAATAAATTTTTTTAAACGCTGAAAGGACTCACATTTAAAGGCCGCTCCCCTCGCTTTCCCCCCGAAAAAAAAAAAAAAAAAAAAAAAAAAAAAAAGCCACATTGCGCAAAAAAGTGATTTTAAAGTTTTATATGGTTTATCAGATCGAGATATCTGGTGAAATAGGGAAAACATTTTATAGGATATTAGATGAATATGCAGTTAGACCACAGAGGTTGTACTTGTATATAGTCTGTATGTTTAAAAAGTGAAAAAATATGTAATGTTATTCTATAAAAATATTTCATGTTTTTAATTGTCATTTAATTTTATCATGAACTAAAAGCATTTTTATTTAAATCAATCAGATTAAAAAAGTAAAAAAAATTAATATTCTGAAGAACCGCATCTATTGCTCCGAAATAGTTTAGTTTGTTAATAGTAAATAACAAACAGATTAAATATGAAAGAATAATATCTTACGTGTTTCCGAATGGCAACAGACTCGAATGAAAAGCGAAACAACGTAAAATCATTTTTCTAAACTTAAAGCACTTTTGGGCTAATAAATGTGTGATATTAGTAAAAAATAATAAACCATTATCTAAAAAAATTCCGAGGAATGAAAAGGCATGGCTTTTCAAAGGTTTTTAACTGCCATCTGCTGTTAATGACAAAAACATTTTACTTTGCTTTAACAATCCTTTCATTCGGGTAAAAAATAGTTTATCAAAATTTGTAATATATTATTAATACTAGGATATCAGTCTATCAAAGTGACATGTTCTCCCCATCATGGGCGTCAACAGAAAGTTTCCTGGGGAAATGGAATAAAAATTGGAGGCAAATAATTATATCAACTATTTATTTAATTACATAATTTAAAGAAGTTCATAAGTAGGCTATACAATAAACTACTGCGTCGATATAAAAATATGTATGCTGCACACGCATTAGCATAAAAAATACTTTTTTACTCGATTCGGCGTGAGATACCCCATCTATACGCATCTTCCCTGCAGACACCTATGTTCGCTACTGACCTGCGTTAATTAATTGTTTATACTAGTTAAAAAGATAAACAGTTAAATAGCGCCAACAAATAATATTAAAATAATTTAAAATAGATGTTATTAATGTATTCAAAAATAAAATAAACGGATAAATTATATTAATAAATATTCAACATACCACTTAATTTTTAGAAAATATATTTGGAGATCAGAAATTTCGTGCTGCTCCGGACGTGACGAAAAGTAAAAAGAATTTGGATAGGAATTTATCCACGCTTGTTCTCCATCAATAGGTTTAGGACAGCTTTTGCGCAGGCTCAGATTATTGGCCACGTGTTTCACGGGATGGAAGCTTTCTCTGATAAAGGCTTACTTTAATTGATTAGTGTTCATGTGTTACGTACACCTTCTGATTTTTTTTCATAACTTATCAAACTAGTTATAACCAGATTATCATTCTGTTTTAAGAAAAATAATTTGAATACACCCAAATTACTGAACTAACATATAGCTATTGTTTCTTCACTATTCTGTCGCAGTTATTTTCAAATTTCATTGAGATATTAGTTTAGTTTCCAAAAACGTTCTAGTTCAAAATAACCTTGAAAAACGAAGCTTTAAACTTGGAATTTTTTTCAATAAATATACTGAAACTTTTTTGGATATTTGCAGTAGTTTCAAAAATTCATAATCAAACAATACAGTCAGAAATACTGAGAAAATCAAGGAAAGTTTAAGAATCTAAAGAATATGTAACATTCCTTTCCTAGTGAAGGATAGTCTTTCAAATATGCCTGCGAAATCGCCAAATTATTTAACAGAAATTTTAAAAAACATGCTACTATCTAATGTATTTATGGCTTTTAGGAACCTATTCAAATAACCTCCAAATCCATTAACACCAATCTGCGATAAAATGAAATATTATAATACGATTTTTGAATTTTATATAAGACTGAATTAATGACTGTAAATCTGGTCATTAAATGTTTAATTAAAGTTCCTTTACTTTGTTGACAATATAAACAAAGGATATATGGATAATTTATTTATCAGATTCTAAATGTAATTCTAGCTTACAAATACAGCCCAGATTTTGCGTAAGTCTCGATAGCGGAAGTACATATTTTTTAAGAAACACACTTGTGTTTTCCTTTCTGTTACAGTAGAAAAAAGTACCCATATTAACTGTTATATTAAATTTGAATATTAAAAGTCGGATCATGAATTGCCTTTATTTTATGTTACAAAATACATACGTATTTTAATCTAAAAGAAGTACTTCTATTTTTTCGTTCGTCTTATTTTATTTCAAAAAAGCATATATCTAAAATTTATACTTTTCTTTGTGTTAAACAAAAAAAAAAAAAAAAAAGACAATGAAATTATTTTTATTTTTTGGCTAAAATTCTATCTCAATTTACATTAAAATAAAAATAATTAATTTGATTTTTATTTACACTGAGCATTTAACTAAATTATCCTTTTTATTTTTACTGTACTTAATATAAGCAAAGAAATCATTTTTTACTTTCGTCAAACAAAACGTATCACCTACTTCTATTAAACTATAATTTAAAAAAAATGCTTTTTTATATTGATGTAAAAATTATAAAATTGAAACTATTACACCATTTTTACGTTTACGCACAGTAGCGTATAATCGTTTTATTTTATTTGAATCAAATCACAACTATCTTAATGAAGCTCTAGGAACCACTGGATCTTTTTAATACAAAACATGAGAAAAATCAACCACGCCCTCATCAGGATTCGAAACATGGTTCTTCTAATTGCTGGCTAGAAGCGCTAACCATTTATGTAACAACATGCATGAGATAATGTGATAATTTCTTGCATTTTTTTGCACTGAAACGGTGACTTAAAAAGGTAGGACATGGGGTAGACCAGTGCTTGTCAACCTTTTTTGGCCCGCGGACTAATGGGCTTTTCCTCCCCCCCCCCAAATAAAAACTTAAGGTACTCAAGGATTACTACATATGTTAATTGTAACATTATTATTATTATTTGCCTACAATAACATTTAAATGTAAAGATGGTAAATATTGTAATTATTATAGATAAGTATAATTATCATATAAATAAATACGCCTTTGAGAAAAAAACAGAAAATTATAAGAAATAATCCCAAAACCATTGCATATAAAAACAGCGGACCAGGGACTGTCCGCTGGACAAGCGGTTTAAAATCACTAATCTACCATACTAAGCGCGATCTGCCAACCTCTTCACATCGCTTTTCCTTTGCTCAAATAGCAACAGCTGAAATAATCGGAATTCATAATAACAATTGAATTTGGCTAAAAAACTTCATTTTTTTAACTTCTGTTTTCTTGGCAATCAAATTATTTAAAGTTAGTTATATTTATTACACTAATAATACAGTTGTCATTATTCAACGGACTTCAAAAAATAATGAGCGTTTCTCCACTGAAAACTAATTATATATCATTTAATATACGTATTCGTTACCCGAAAATACACGTTCGTGGCACCACGATACTCCCCTAATACTAATAAAAGTACAGTAAAAATAAAAAACGATAATACTAATAAACATAAATTAAACAGACAAGCAGCATACACGCTGAGGAAGCTAGCTAATGAGTTGCGCAGTAGACATGATAACACACACAGTTGCAAGATTTTAATATCAGGTTTTAACGAACGTTTCCCGCCTCCACAAACGGCATCTGCGCAAGCAATTCGCGTTGGTGTGTTTAATCATATTTTGTCAAACAATTTTTGGTATTTGAAAGAAAGGGACTTGCTTTAGAACACTATATCGTGAAATTTCTAAAAAATAGTATCGCTATCATTAAGGTGTCTGAAATGGAACTATGATGCTACTACATTAGAAACATCATTTACTTCCAGTTTTGTTGCGAAACGTCAGCTACAGAATGTCACCAAATCATGTGTATAGCTTTAGATACTAATGTTGTACCATATGACACTGTGAAGGTTTGGTACCGAAAGTTCAAAAACAAGGACCATGACATTCAAGAAGCAGAGCGCTCTGGCCGGCCTACTGATGTTGATGAGGGCCGCCTGCGAGAACTTGTGGACGATAATATGCAACCACTCGAGAGCTTGCTTCGGAGTTAGACGTTAGTGCTTGCTTCGGAGTATCCATTAGTCGTGCTATGCCTCGCATAACCCCCCCGGGGGTCGACGTAGAGAACTCTGCGAAGCTGCTGGCTAGGATCTGTACCTAGGCAGTCTCGGCCACGGGGATATAAAATTTATGAATTTGGTGGTTCTGAAGGCTCCGGGAAAGGTAATTTATTGGCCGGCCTCGGGGTCTGGCATGTTCTGAGCGGTTGGATCCGTAGCCGGGGAGTTTATTTCCCCGGTTTGCTGGGTAACGGTCTTCTACGACGGGCTCGCCCATGCGACTGGCAGGTAACAATTGACGACCAGTGCTGCCTGGTGTCATATCCAGGTGGTGCGCTGCTTCCCTGGAAGGGTAATAGTGGAGATTGAACCTCCACGAAGTGCCCAAAGGAAAAGTGGACCTGTAATGTGCTTAATTGTTCACGGGGCGGGGCAGCCAAGAGTTATCTTATCTTATGCCTCGCATAAACCTGACGTATGAGTTTAATCGCTGGGTGCCTCATCAGCTGACTCACGCAGATAAGGACAGACATGTTTTGTCTCTTGAATATCAATCAAGGACACAATTCTGGACCGCCGATTGTGATGAAAAGTGGATTTACTTCAAAAACACAGACCGAAAAGGGGGGGTTTGTCATCGCCCAGTGAGACCGTCGGCTGCGTCGCAGAGCGCAATTTGTCTAACAAAAAGATCATACTTTGTATCAGTGGGATTGATCAGTGATCAGTGAGTATCTGGAAAAAGGTAAAACCCTTGACAGTAAGGTGTACAGCGAGATGCTAGTCTGTGTTGACGCTGCTATCAAGGACATTTGCCGAAATGTTCCATCAAGATAATGCAAGACCACATGTGTCCACATTCACCGGCTGAACTCTGTACGAAATCGAATGGCATCTTTTGCCGCAACTACCATATAGCTTCGACATCGCTCCTTCGAACTTCTACCTTTTTTCACCCCTGCAGCTACATCTTGCTGGTGTTATCTCTCATTCTGCACAGGACTTCGGAAGTGAGGCTAATCTGCTTTTGGGCTCGTGGCCACCAACTTTCTGGGTGG
Organism: Stegodyphus dumicola; assembly: GCF_044657685.1. Taxonomy (NCBI): domain Eukaryota; kingdom Metazoa; phylum Arthropoda; class Arachnida; order Araneae; family Eresidae; genus Stegodyphus; species Stegodyphus dumicola. The sequence continues at coordinate 185,418,624 of NC_140768.1, forward strand.
AAGGCTTTGAAAAACTACCAAAACGTTGGCAGAAAATCATAGATTTGGGTGGTGATTAATACCTGCACTAAAAATACCGCTTTCATGTTTTTTTTTTTTTTTTTTCTAACTGTACTAAAGACATTTTTTTTGGCGGAAAACTTTCGTTACAACCAGATATTGTTCTTTAAGAACCGTCGGTAGGTATATTGTTATAATACTTCAGAACGTGGAAGGACCGGCGAATAGTATTTGCGAACCGGTGGTTGAGAAACACTGCGGTACACTAAATCTAGGTGGTAATAAATTATCGTCTGCCACTGGGGCGAAGACTATTAACTATTTTAATTTAATTTAAACCCTGAACCTGGAAACATAAACTACTTGACGCCTCTCTATCAATGTGTGTGTGTGTTTATGGCAAAGCCTCGAGGGCTATCTGCCTAAAGGGAGGGATGCCTTTCGTGGAGGACTTTCTAAGGAAAACTGGCTCGTTACACATGGGGAAAACCACGAAAACGCCCATGCAGCCAGCCCGTTCGTGGGATTCGAACCTCGGACCGAACTAACAGTGTTCAGCGACTTTACCGCTCGGTCGCTGGTGGGCTCCCTCTCTATCAATGAAATGTTCGCAGTCACTGAAAATGGGATTTTGTTTATCATAGCATCTCTGCAATTTAACATCTAATTTAAACTTTAATGATAAAATTTTTCAGGCTTAACAGGCTCTTTTAACTATGTATATTAATGGCAAGAATATGTACACTCGTGCTTTTTAATTTCAGTAGAACCTTCAATGAATTCCCATGAAATATTCAGAACTTTTATAAAACAGATTTTGCAATAAAAGATACTGGTCAATTATTGGCATATATAAATCTTTTAGTGATAAGCACCTTTGATGAAATTCAAGGAAACTTGGATAATTTTACATTTTGCTTGTATTTTATAAGTATTGAAATAGTCCTCTCATGGTATGATCATAACCTGCATTTTGTACTTGCTTAGTGTTGCCTCCTACGCGGCAATATAAGTTATGTGCAGCGCATTGTTTCTGCGCAACTTCAAAGTTATGTACAGCTCATTGTTTCTGCGCAATTTTAGTTAGTTAAGATTCGAACTCCTAGCGTAGCATACATGTTTTGATCCCGTATGGTCGGGAATTTATCATTTTCGATTTATAATTTTTAGTTATGATACAGTCCACGAAATAAAATTTGTTGTTGTTGTTGTAAAGTTGTCTTTAGTATAGAGTCTAACCAGCGACCTCAAAACATTGCCATCGTCGAGACGCAGCTAATTAGAATAAAAAATGGCTAATGAAAACGTAACTACGTTGAACAGGAAACGTGGTGGCATTAGATCTCAAATAACGAAGTTAAAGTCGTCTGTCAGTGGAAAAAATGATGATTTTGGTTTCGAACAAATAGAAGTATTGCAAGAAAAAGTGCACAAGTGAAATAAACAAATTGATGAACTTCGCTTGGATTATTACAAAGTGTGCAAAGATGAAGAAATATCAGACATCGAAGCTATTTTTGAAGAAATCGAGATGGATATTACCAATGTTCAGGTAAGCCTGAAATGTCTTTATACTTCATTATGTAGTAAGAATGCAAATAATGAGTATGCAAATAATAGTATCCCAGAAACAAGAAGTAATTCATTGAATTATAAATTGCCTGAAATAACATTACCTAAATTTTCTGGCAATTTCGAAGACTGTAATTTATTTTAAAACCCATTTGTAGCTTTAAATTCATCTAATAGACAATTAACAGATTCTCAGAAATTGTTTTATTTACAATCTTGTTTAATTGGTGATGCAGAGCAGATACAAACAATAGATGATACATCCCCCCCCGAGCGTTACGGGTTTTTTTCAGGAAACGACGTAAAAATAATCGTGTTTTCTTACCAGGACTGTCGCAAAAGCGGCAAGCATTTTTATTCAAACTGCTTCAAAAGCGGGCCCTCCTTACCATGTGGATATAATTAAGCTAATTCTCCCCTCCGTTGAATTTAGCGAGTGAAATTAGTTTTTCTCCCTATGGTATCTTCGTCACGAGACTGGTTGCTAAAATAGTATTTTATCTCATATTTGGCTACTTTATAATTTGCACACTAACACATATGCTGTATATTACTCGTACCTTAAATCAAGATGTGTGCCGAATACAGAAAGTTAGTCAATATACATCAGTAAGAGAAACTAAGTAAAATGCTTTAAATTTTCAGTTTCTTTAAGGAATTACTTCGATAATGGTGAAAAATTAATCTTTCATTTTTTTATCCTTATTTTCTGAGGAAATACTTTTTAATATACAAAGGGAATTTGTGAGAATTGTTTTCTCTCGTGTTCCAATTTTTCGAATACAAATTATTCTCAACTTATTTTAGTATTATATTTATATTTAATTTTCAAATATTATAAGTTTATTCCAGTTTAAAGTGTTAGATTTAAATAATTCTTTAGATTGCATCATAAATTTATTACTAGTTAGTTATTTATGACACCGTTTTGACTTGTGAGAAATAAATAAAGTATTGTAATCGCGAAACATTTCGATTTTCATATTTCAAAGGAAATTTCCATTTTGAATAGTTCCATCATGACGTTTACACGTACGTATGTCGCATAACTTAACATAAAATGTTGAAATTTTATATTTGGGACTTATGACTAGTTTTAGCGCGACGTATGTCTGTACGTATGTATGCATGTATATCGTATAACTCAAAAACGGTTAACCGTAGAATGTTGAAAGTTTCTATATGGGGCATCTGTATAACATCTGATTGTGCACCTCCCTTTTTTATTGCTTTCGGCAGTGCCAAAGGGGCATTTTGAAATGGAAGATCATATCTCATTTTCAAACGAAATAGGTTTAAATGAAGTTTAGCAAAAATTGCGTTTCATTTATTTGTCGTACAAGGAAGTCATGTGGAGTCCGCATCAGATTTTTTAAGATGTTTCAAAATAAATAAATATATGGTTTGAATATCAAATGATCTCAAATGTATCAGCTTTATTTGTTTGTAAATATTCTACAAGGAAGTCAAGAAATAATCTAAATAGCATACTTTGAGAAGAAGCACATTTAAATACGTTTTCTTTTCAAGGAAAGTTGAAATTTTAAAGAATAACTGATTAAATTTTCTTTAAATCCTTTTATAAAATATTACATATAAAACCAGTTACGGTTTTCAGAAAGACAATTTAAGGAGGAAAATATTGTTTTAGAATGCATATCGCACAATATTTCCACCTTAAATTATTTTTCTGAAAAATATTTGTGTAATATTCATTCTAAAGTAATATTTTTACTCATAAATTTGGTATGCTTAAATTTATGTTATCTACCTGTATATAATATAAGCAGTCAGTTCAACCACAATGTAACAATGATACAAGATCTGTGTAAAGACCGATTTCTATCATCTATGTCCATCTGTTCCATAATCTATTTCTAACTCTATAATCAGCCAAAATAGTGTTATAATTATCCTTTTGAATATTGGAACGGGTAAAATATATCAATATGAAATATGCGATCAAGTAAAATTATCCCATTGCTGTTACAGGAGGATGTTGTGTGTAAAACGTCCTTTAAAAGGGTGGCAAAAACACATAAGTGTTTTAGGTTTAGTTTTATTTATTTGATTGCGGCAAAACAAGTATTCGTAAGTATTATCTGCCTAATGAAGGCATGCTTTCGTGGAGAACTGCTTAAGGAAAACTGGCTGGCACTGACGTTAACACATAAGGAAAACCATGAAAGCCTCCATGGAGTCAGCCTGTTCGCCAGAACTAGACACTGGCTCGAAGTACTAGTGTTCAGAGATATTACCGCTGTACTATGTTAGAATTTTAAATCTATGTCGTCTTTAAGTTATTTAGCAGATACTATGTAACAACAAATTATTAAATTCTCAATGACTTGATTCAAGTAATTTTCTATAAAACTGGGCCTTCTGATGGCCGATTGGATAAGCCCAAAGAATTTGAGTTTTCGACCTGGGCCAGAATCATGGCAAATGCCTGGCTGCATTTGTGGATTTCTCCATAGGGAGTACAAATGTGAGGTAGGTTTCCTCACAGAATCCTTCACGAAAGCATTACGCTCTTTAGGCAGATAACCTTCGTATTTTTCATCGCTTACAGTTAAATCAAATGAGCTTCCGATAAAGTGCGATGTAAAAGTAGGACCGAGGAAGTACGACAGTCCTCTATATACATATATCGTTCTGAGGAAGTACGATATACATACACAGAGAAAGTATGGCATAAAAAAAGGCAGTAAATACATTTGAAGTGTTGAAACTTTTTTCGAAGGAGAATAAAATGCAAACAATATTTTGCTTCTAGACACACTTTCCAAACTGGGATAAATCAGAGTGCAGAATGCACTTAAAACAAATTATCTTGAATAATTTTATCAAAAAAAAACTTATTCATGAATGAGAAATCATAAACACAATTTTTGTTATTTTTTACGTTGTAGAGACATTAGGTATTTTGGAAGCAGAAAAAATGAAAAATAAGCAATGCGGGGAAGCGAACCATGGACCTTTCAATTATGCGCTGAGCATGCAGACTACCACACCACGAAGGCATACCAAGAAGGTGGGATTTGGCAACTGGGTTTTTAGGTCGCCAAATTCAGGGGGAGGAGAATCATCATCCAACACCCTTTTAGTTCGGGCGCCACTGTAAAGAAATTAGGTAATTTTTGGAAAGCAGGAGTGATGAAAAATATGCAACGCCTTTGCCGGGAATCGAACCCCGGACCTCTCAATTACGCGCTGAGCGTGCAGACCACCACACCACGAAGGCGAGAGAAATACCTTATAATGTAATGAAATTTATAAGTATTAAAAATTTTAATACAGCTAAATTAAAACTGTATATAAAATTAACTGCGATAATTCGATTCTTCGGTTATCGCCGTTTCAATTACAAAATATTTTTGCCGGTTTTTCAGCCGCCTTCTAAAAAAGGAGCGTATGATATGACGTGATTTTCTTCACTGCTTAGTTGTTCGATATATTGCTCATTAGCTGTTTATTTATCTGTTGTCTCACTATATATGTTATTAAATTAAGCAAAACTTTATGTATAATGCAACTTAATATTTGCCTATAGCAGTTCTGTTACAGATCGGACATACGTACATATTATTTGTCTCATCGGTATATCATATACCTGGGAGTCTAAATTCCCTTTTCTCATTATTTAAAATCTGATAAAATTATTACCTTTAAGCTGAGGTAATCTGGAATACCTTGTCACGCAAGGAAATTTCCCTTAAATTGTGCATTTTACATCCATTCGGTCGTTTTTTTTTTTTAAGTCCAAAAGTGCAGGTTGGCTCTGAAGGACTATTAATTTCGTTTTGGCATTTTGCTAAGAGGCTGAATCACTTTTGAAATCGTTGCCACCATATATTATCGCTCTGTCTTATATTTAAAGAAGTTAAATAATGAAGAATCTCAATAAATGTACGTATGTTTCTCGCATTGTGATAAAACAACGGTACCTAGAGCCACCCAAATTTGAATAACATAATTTTCCATAGAATATGGGCACGTGGAAGCCCTAATTTGAATTTGAAATTTATTTTATTATCGATTTTAGATTCTGTAACCCTTCAACGAATTTTTGATTAAAAAAACGAAACGATTTCAAAGCGAGCAATAGCAACACTGTACGGGAAAAAAAAAAAATAAGTTAAGTAATAAATAAGTTAAAAGTAAATAAGTTAAATAAATAAGTTAAGTTAATAAATAAAAGTAAACACAAAACGAAAAAAAAAAAAAAAAAAAAAAAGCGCCCTTTTGGACGTAATTTAAAATCTGAAACATTTCAGATTTTTTTTTTTTCTGCGCATTGATTTCTTTTAATTGTAAATAATATGTAAACATTTTTAAAAATTAAATAAAAATATGTTAAAACTGTCATTTATTTTTTATCGATTAAAGGAAGGCCCTAAAGAATTATCATTTTGTAATAATCATATATATATTAAACGTTAAGGCTTACGCAGAGGAAATATTTCGAGTGTTATTTCGAATTTCAACTGCGACAACAAAGTTTAATCATTTTCAAAGCAACATTGTTTTTGTTTTTTGCTCTTTCTTTCACGTACACATAGGTTCAGTATTTACCATTTACTTTTTCAGTTACCTCCATATATATTATGTAGTAAAATCGTGTTTTTAATTTTACCCACGAAACAAAATCTGATAAAGTGATAGTAGTGGGAAAATTAAAAGACTTCTACTATCATTTATATTACATACATCTATCTTTATTTTAAATACTGAAGGACTGAGTATTAAGTATGGTTTTTATGCAGAAAACTAAAAGATTATGGAAATTATGGCACTAGCGTCATTTTGAACACACATGACCTCTAGCAACTGATTTGGCTTTGCTGATAAACAGATGTGCAAGAATACATCTCTTTAAAAGCCGTCTTCTACAATAAATTAAAGGTATTTGAACTAATTTGTAAAGTTTATATGAAACATATTATTAGGATAGCAAAGCATTTGGCTTCCGATTTGTAGAGTTGTAACGAAAAACAGTAGTATCATACATTTCAAAGCCTTGTTTTTGAAACAAAATAAAAAGGTTCGTCGAATTAGGTCGTATAGCAGTTTATTTCAATGATTAAATATTACAGCTGAGCGTAGCGCAGGACTAAAGAACACAGTATAATAACTGAACAAGTATAATAACTGAACTAAACCTTTCTTTTTTTCTTCGTTTACCAACATTATGTTAGGTATGTAATTCACTTGTATAGTGCATGCTATGCAATGGGGTTAAGAAGAATTTCAGGGCTCTGATTTTTTCATTTTCTTATTTTTATTGAAGAATTTGATGACGTGGATATTGTAATTTCACACTGTTGTTCAACATGCTAAAAAGAGGGATTAACGATGACATTGTCCTGGTGGTGAATGGAGAAATTTCTATCCTTTTGATTTAATTAAATTAATTCGAAGGTGAGCATATTTTAGTATACTAATCGTATGTGAAAAACCTAACAATTTTTATACAAGAATCTGGGAAGCTGATTTAAACTATTTTTGGTAACTCATTTGCAACTTCTACGCACACTGCACTGTCCATCTCACCTTTGTTTACATTTTTTTCTGAAAAGTGCACAAAAGTAAAGAGCGTCGATTCTACTTCTCTCATTTGTACATTATTTTACCTTCGAATTAAAAACTTTTACATTACAGACAATTATGTCTTTTTTAAAAGATCAGGTTACTCCTTTAAAATTCAACTCATTCATTCAACTCCAATAAACTCATTTTAAAGGTTACTCCTTTAAAATTCAACTCATTCATGCAACTCCAATAAACAGAAAAAAGTTGGAAATCGTAACAAAATGCCCCCCATTTGTTTCCAAAAAAGTGTTTTTAATATAGCACAGACAAATCTAATAATTACATAGCGTAGAAAAATATTTACCTTAACACAGAAAAAATTTCAAGGGTCATTTATATATATGTGAATATTTATGTTAAAATAACAACAATGATTTAAAACTATCAAATTCTTGTTAGTTCATTTGAAATATTTCTTCTGTTCACAAGTCCTTTTACGTTTTCAGAAATGATATAAATTATGGTCTGATCTAAAGATAGTTTAAAACGTCATACCCGATTTTATTCAAATGAAGTTAATCACAACGAAGAATGCTACAAACGTTAATACGTAAATGTTTAAGAAACTATCGATGGATTTGTGAATATACGGCTTGTTTTTTAAAGAAAAAAAGAATTCGTTTCTAAAAAATACACTAGCACTGTGTATTGCTTGTTGCCTTGGATTCGTGATTAATTTATTTTCAATTTTCGGTTTTATCTATATCGATAATTTAGAAAATTGTTTCGCTTCCTTACTAATCAATAAATGTAATCTAATTATCTAAAATACTAATTTATTTTAATATGTTATATTTAACATACTGATTATGGATATTCACAAAATATATTTTGCAACATATAAGACTGTGTAAATACATGCTTAAAAATTTAGTATATATCTATGCTACTTTACACATAAAAACATGTCAAAGATTGAATCTTTAACTTGGTTAGCCCCTTCTTAAACAGAATCTGACACTTCGTCTTGAATTAATCAAAGGCTAATTAGAAAATATATGTCTTTTTTAATATACTTTTATGTCGATTCGTTTTTCTATTCCTTGTTGACTGAATAGTTGACTAAATGGCTTCAGTATTTAAAAAAATAAAATCTAGAGCCCATATGAAAAGGTTATGATTATTTTCTCATAAGTAACCTAAGTAAGTTCTCTTTAGAACGCCCTCTTTGAAAGAAGTCCCTCTTATAATCTTAATGTGTTATTCTGTAATTTACGGATCTAATCCAACCCAACTGATTTGGGAACTTACCTAAAATTTTTACAGCATCCTTCATTAATTTATCCTTTTAGCTTACCTCGAGATTTGAGCAACTTTCTGCATCTAACATATATATAAGTAATGCTTCTAGCCCTAATTGCTATTTGTATGAGCCTCCTCCTCAGATCAAGGTTTGTTACGATATCTTGTTAATAAAGAATAACATTAAAGTTTTAAAAAAACTCAGCTTATTAATTTAGTTGCCTTTTTTTTGATTTAGAAATGTATTTTCAAAGAAATGCAAGCGAAGAATTAATACGCTAATATTTGTTATTTAACAAAACCTCAAAATCATAATTCAAAGAATGTTTACGAATGTGCAAAACAATTGTTACTTAGGCTGCTACCTTTCCTTTTAAGTTCCAACAAATGAAAAAAAAATTCTGAAGCATTTTAGTAGCAGTCAAATATAGAAGTTCTGGCTTCTAATTAGTATAAAATTCCCTTCATGCAGATTTTTCGGATTACAATTCGTTAAATACATGTTAAATGTAAAAAATACCGCGAAATATTTAATGTAGCCATTCCGCTTTACCAGGAATAGAGCTCTGACACGATACAGTTATTATTTAAGTATTATATCTCTTTGAGTCACTAAAAATATTAAGTATCATACATAGGCATATTTTGCTTTATATAATGAAATGTTTTCTTATGTTTCATTAGATTAGTATTTACAATTGTAAATATGGTGAAATGACTTTCAATTAAAATGAAAATGCAAAGCATTTCTAAAATATAATGCAAAAATTAATTTAATATTTTTATAACGTAAATATCAAAGACAAAGAATGAAAAATTTTTAGTGATGACACTAAAAATAAATTTAAAATGAAGTAAAAAATTATACAGGGAACAAAAATACACTTCAGCAAAATCTAAGGCAAACTAAATACATTCAATGAGTACAATGATATGAAATATATTGTGAATTAAAAATAAAATGGGAAAATAAATAGTTATTCTTTAACTAGCAAAAGCATAAGTTCTTACTGTTGTACGTAGCTTTGACTCATATTTCTTGAAAATTTAACGCTTGACAATATTCTACAATAATCTTTAAATTTACGATATAATTAATACATACATTCAAAATTAAAATATTTTACACTCAGATTTGATACTTAATGAAAGGGTTTCACCACCAATTAAAAGTTCTTCTTTTCACTGAATTCGCATACATCTAACCAAAATTTTTTTAAAGATTTTCTAAAAAGACAAAGTTCTTTATCTAAATATCTTAGTTATGGTAATGAAAATGATAAGATGAATTTAAAATATAATAGCATTTTCAGTTTAAAAGTAAAAGTAATGAAGAAACATACCATAATTTAGAAGTCCTAAACAGTGTGATATGTTTTAAAACATGGGTGAACACATAGCCCTACATTACATTCTTCGCACCAGTATCTGGTTTCGCGTCTAATTCTTTTTCCTTTATCATTTCTTTGTTTATTGCACACAACACATCTACGCGAAGGATTGTTTCGAGTAGCACCAGTATGAGGAATAACAGAAGGAAAATGTCTTCCAATTAAACGTACGATGTTACCATATTGTGATGCGATAACTGTGTTAAATGCTCTTCAATTAATCTCTCTATCAGTCTCAGTCTAAATTCAAGATGCCTGTTAAGGCCTCCACACTTCGTATAAATGACGAAAGCATATGCCGAAAAATCTTTTTATAATACTTCCGTTGTTGGTTTCTTATGACTGGATAATACGCTAGACACTGGTCAGCTTTATCCACTCCGCCCATTTTTTTATTGTAGTCAATTATAGCAGTAGGTTTTCGTATGAGTTTATCATTTTTCGAAAGAGTTTCGAAATCTGTACCATGGTAGGTACTTAAAAATGAAATGGGTTTTTTTGTCTTGCCATTTCAGAACGCACATTTTGCCTTTCTGAAAGGCCATAATTCCGCCCTTCTTCAATCTTTCTGATTTCAGTTCTTGAGGAAGACCTTTCCTATTTGCACGCAAAGTGCCACATATATCTGTTTTTCCCGTGATAAGGGATTCCGAAAGTTCAAGTGAAGTATAAAAGTTGTCTAGCGTTAAGCTATAGCCTTTGTTTAGTAAATCATGTATCAGCGTCATTGCGCTTTTCGATGCAACTCCAAATTGTTCGTATCGCAGATCAAATTTAGTACCTTTACCGGTATAAAGTACGAAATTCCAAATATATCCACTTGACGATTCGCATAATTGGAATATTTTAATTCAGAATCTAGCTCTTTTAGTCGCTATATATTGTTTCCAACCTAGGCGGCCTTTATAACCCAGCAGAGATTCATCTATAGCTATATCCCTGTCAGGGATATATGCGTTTTTGAATTTTTGTCGCAGCCTTTCAGAAAAGGTATAAATTTTTTTCAGTTTAGGCTGAGGATGTACACTTTTGTCGAAAGTTTCGTTATTTTCAAAATGTAAGAACTTCATAAGGAGACTGTATCGCATCTCTGTCATTATTTTGCCTATAGATGGAGTGCTTATTATTGGTCTTTGAGTCCAAAACCATTTCTCCACTGGTTTCTGCATAATTCCTTGCAATAACAGCAATGCAAAAAACACTTTTATTTCACTTGGATTTGTTTCAGTCCATGCGCGTGTTCTTGCTCGTGGACTTAATATAGTTGCGGCCAAATACTGGGAGGCATATCTATTAGTTTCTTCAACTACAATGTTTACAACTTCGTCATCGATAAAGAGAAGGAGGAATTGTAAAGGATCATTCGCATCCTTTATGGTCATTTTTAAACCTGGGCAAGCGCTGAATGGAAATTTAGGAGGAACAGGTTGAGTTTTAGAAGTGTCTATCTTGCACCAATTCCGCACTTTGTTTAATTTTTCTTCATCTGAATCACTTTCAGTTTCAGATGAAGATAAAAATTCGCTTTCTGAGCTAGATAATAAACTTTCTTCTTCAGATTCACTAGCCATATATGCTTCTTTTCAAAACAGCACGAAATAGCAGCAGCAGATAACACAACAGCAGAATAGATGAAGTGGCTGATGAATGAGATCAGGCAGTTCGGCTTTTATAGAGTAAAATCACTTTGGGGGTAAAAAACAAGCAAATAGCTTGGTCAAAGGAGCTTCTTGAGAAAATAAATGTATTTTCGAGTTACAATGCAATTTCCTTGTAATTAACTATATAAGAGTTACAATGCAAGTATTTATATACTCCGTGCATTAACGAGATGTTAATAGAAACCAAAAAAAAAAAAAAAAAAAAAAAAAAAAAAAAAATTCTTTGTAGCAAAATTGTTAACGATATTATTTCTCCAAGACATTTACGCAGGTGTGTATTCTTTTCATGAATGATGAAAAATAAGTTAACAGTTTTCCGAGCAGATGCTCCAAATTATACAGCTTTGAAGATTTAGTAATGAAATCCTAAACTCTTATTTCTGGTTATGTGCTGAAAAAGATATTACCCTTTTCAAAGAAAACACCTAATAGCGGAATCTTTAAGTTGATTTCAACGTGAATATACCTCCAGGGGGTACTGAACTAAAAGCTTACCACCTTTGTACATTTTCTACTTTGTATGGGAGACCATTACCTTTGTGCAAGGACAAAAAAGCATCCGCTATCTATAACTCTGATCTTTCTCAGTTTGTTCCTTTTGTTAACTATAACGAGAAATGGAGCTGCCGTAAATTCTAAATTTATTGCTCCTTCCAAAGACTGATTTCAAGTTGTGTATTTGCCGTCTGTTAGTAATTTAAGCTACCCTGGCTTTAAATCCAGAAACATCCTTTCATCAGTAATTACAGTACATATAAACACAATATCATTATTTAAATTCACACTTTAAAATCTTCATCTATGTTAAACTATAGAAAGCGCAAGCAGTTTATTTCGTGAAAATTTATCACATTTTTCGTAGGAATTATTAAAACGGTTTTGTATGTAAACTATATATATATACACGTAAACACACATACAAAACACTGTATATACATATGGTGATGTATGTTTGTGAGCATGAGTGCGCGTGTATGTTATATTTCCCTATTATATATATCAGTATTTTATTGAAAGTAGTTGTAGACGACATTTAATAAAAAAAAACTGAAAAGTATAGTAAATCTCAAAATGCCATTATGAAACTGAATATTACATGAAATCGAAAATTTATGTGAAGCAACTATGGAATGAAAATAAATTCTAGTTAGGTTTCACAGCATACGAAATAACACTTTAATCTAACCACTTGAGTAAAACGAATGCCAAGAAAATATCCTGAAAATGTATATCGGTGAAAAAAATCTCCGGAAAATGCCTCACGGAAAATATGCATCTGGTTAAAAATATCGCTAGAATAATAAACAATGTAAATCTTTTTATCAGGTACATATACACATGCACCTTGAAAAATATTTGTAATTTTTATACTTTGTAGAGATATATAGAGGATTCTTTAATATTAAATATATTTTTCATTTATTTATTACAAAATATTCTTTCTTACTAAAAATATGCTTAATGATTACATCGTTTATATATCCTAATTAATTATAAATATTTTTTTAGTTTCTTGTTATTTGTGTTTCGTTTCTGAGAATTGTTAAAATTCAGGCAATCTGAATTTTACACAAAAATAAATTCTTTCCTTAGTAACAAGTATAACTTTTGCATTAGAAATTATTCACGATAAATGCAATCTTGCTTTTTCGCCAACAGAATGTTTTGGCTTACTTGACTATATCAAAGCATACTAGAGCTGTCTGCCTAAGAAGAGGGTCTCTTCGTGGAGGACTTTTTAAAGGTTAGGTTATTTAATTACAGCAAAGCCTCGAGGGCTATCTGCCTAAGGGGAGGGATGGCTTCGTGGAGGGCTTTCTACGGGAAACTGGCTCATATACACGTTACACATGGTGAAAACCACGAAAACAGCCATGCAGCCAGCCCGTTCGCGGGATTCGAACCTCGAACCGAACTACCAGTGTTATTCAGCGACTTTACCGCTCGGCCGCTGGTGGGCCCCAGGACTTTTAAAAAAAACTGCTCGTATATATATTATATATGCGAAAAACTATGAAAACGCCCATGCAGCCAGCCCGTTCTCCTAGAATCGAACTTAAGTCAAAACTCGGTATTCTGCGACTATTCAGCGAATTTACCGCTCGGCTGACAGTGACAGAATGTCTGCTACCTATACATTAATCTACTACAGAGGTAGATTTGTTTCCAAGAAAGAGATGCGAATGTGCCAAATGGTAGTGCTCTATTTAAATGGTCAACGTGTAAGTTTAAGTGGGTGGCCAAATCAAGTAAATGTTTTAATGATATATCTAGCATCTAGATATGATTCGAAATTTTTTTGAATTGGAAAGGCAACGATCAGTTTACAAACAAACTTAAAAATAATTGAACATAAAATATTCATTTTCAAATACTATTCTATCTAATTTTCGAAGTTAAAATGCTCAACAATTCATATAATTAATGCTGTCGTGCTAGTACATTTATAAAGACTTACTGGTTTACCTTGCGTCCTGTGGTGGTGCAAGTAGTAGCAGATCCAGCTAGTGAAATTGGAAGATCTGTGGTTCGAATCCCGGTCTTTAAGGGAGGAGAATATAAGGAATGATTTTTTTTTTTTTTAGTTCCCTTGTAAGGTAAATTGACAGCACGCCTAGATGAATAAGTTTGAAGATTCATGATTGTGATCCAAACCTCATCAGTGGTTAAGATACACCTCTGAATACTGGCAGTTCAACCTGTTTTGGGTTCGATCACAAACGAAGTGACCGGCTGCATGGTTGGTTCTTGTAGTTTTCCCCCTGTATAATATGCTAGTTTCTCTCAGAATGTCCTCCACGAAGGCATCCTTCCTTATAGGCAGGTAGCCCTTGCAGCTTTGCGTTATTTAAATAACTGAATCGATCATGATTTTGATCCTTCCAAGGACGTTTTGAGTTTACCTGTTTCATGGCTTTACTATTATTAATGAATTCCTCTCAGGATGTTATCCAAAAATATATTAACAACTCAGATTATTCGAGAATTTTTTTTTTCTATCCGAATACCCAGTAAAACACCTTTGTTATGCATCAGTTTCCACTGAGGGATGGTAATTGAAAGAAATATGATTATTTTCTAAAGCTTAAATGTGAGCTTTAGTATGGAAGAAGAAAGATACTAGGATGCAGAAACAATGAAATTTTTATTAATTACATAAGAATAAACTGGCGGTTCTAGCTTCATTAATCGTTCACATCATGCTATTTGTAATTATTCAACTTAGAGTGGATCACTTAGTTTTAAAAAACAAGTGATTTATGCATTTACAATTACCAGACAAGGCATTTTTTAAAGCATAAAGATAATTAAATGTATTTTAAAAATTGAGTTTGTAATCAAGCCTCGCTATCTAGGAATAAGATATAGCGCTGCAGTTAAGTTATATTCTTTCTTAAAAAAATATTTCTTTTGTTCACCTATTAAAAATAATAATCAGAAGCGTGTGTTTTTGAAAATATCCCTAAATGCAACATAAATACAAGGCAGATTTCTTTAGGGAATCCTCTACGAAGACATTTTACCACTTAGGTGGAAAACGTTTTGCTAAATTAAACTCTAAATTTACAAAGGCGATTTTATGAGAAAACAGAAGGAGGACTCTACATTGGACTAATAATTAGCAAGTTGCTCATCAGGGAAAAATAATGGCAATCTTGGATAAAATAAAAATCAGAACGATGTTATTGCAAATTTTTCAATAAAGCATCTAACATATTGCAAATTAAAAATTTAAAAAAGCATTCTTTATTTTGTGAGTTTATTTGTGAAACTATGTGAGAAATAACCTCATTTTATCTTGTAATATTGGAAAATGTTTTCAGCTGTCATTATCTATCACAAATTAAATACTTTGAAATTGGATTCATTTTAAGCTGTTTAAAATATTATTTGTGTTCGTGCTTAGGGTGAAGAAATGTTTGTGTGCTGTGTTCATTCATAAGTATATGTATTTCACCAGGATTTTGATTTTGCACTTCCCAGTTTTTATCAAATAACATAAAATTAGCATTTCATGGGGAAAAAAAAAACAACATTTTTTGTTTATCTTTAATTTAAACAGCAAAGGGATTAGAATTTTTGTTACTTTGCAAAAAGTACTTAGTTAAAAAGATGGATTTCGAATTTGAAATGTTTTTGCTATTTGGTTAGTAAATTAATTAATATAATGTAGTATACTACTTAGTTAACTATGTTTTTATTGGGAACCATTTAAGGACATATTATAACGGTGGAAATTACTTTTGTTCTTTTTGAAGTTCCTCTATACATTATAAAATTAACCAATTGATCAAAATTTGCATTATACAATAAAATAAGTACTGTAATACAACAACAACGATAAATAGCCTTCTTATATAACAGCCCCAATTAATATTGCTAACTAACTAAAAACAACGAACGTGGACACATTTCTATTATGTAGTAAAGTAAGCTTTAAAATATTTTGGAAGAACTGGTCATAAATTGTGTGAAAGAAAGTGAATCCAATTTTCATTTAAAAATTTTTTCTTATAATGTGTCAGCTTATTTTAAGCCATTTTATCTAGGAATAACAACATGATATTGTTTCAGATTAAAAATAATGAATGCAATATCATCCATATTTCGAAATAGGCTTATTTAGTTATGCTGTTATAACTACTAATAACTGTTGATGAAACATTTCCACAGCAACATAATTTTGATCTGCTATGCAAGTTTATTTATGTGTTTATTTTTTTAATAAATATTGAATCGTCGATTGTAAAAGAAAGCATTAATAAAATCTTTAAATGCCTGTCTTTGAGTCTGAGTTCGAACACAGCATATTTAAAACAAGAGACTATTACAAGACTTTGCTAGGATCCTGCTGGCCGCGCAAGACGCTTTGTTAGAAGGAAACAACTGATTGAAAGCATGTGTTCAAATATCACATCTGTCATTTATCTGTCGAAGAAAAGGTAGGACTTTTGTATGAGTATGTTTCAAAGCTTGTTTTTCCGTTCCCTAAGTACGCCAATCCCCAGGGGTGTAATTAGTCTTTTACGACAAATCTGAACTACTGCAGTTCTTCCGAAACGTGAAGAGAATATACTTATGATGACATTACTGAATGATCTGAAAGCCATCTGCTATTCTGAACTATTTTGTACTTTCTTTAAAAATGCAGAAGGTTTATAAGTACAGGTTTTTTGCGCATCTACAGTTATTGTTTTCTAATTACTGTCATGTAACATAAATGCAAAAGCATTTAATATTTATTTAGTCTTTCACATAATATGTCAAAACAAATTTCTCTTAAGTCATCTGTTTATGGCTGAAGTTGCTATGTGTATTTCTTTAATTTATGCTATGGAAGTTAAAAATACAGCGATCAATAAAAAATATAAAAATTCTGCACATGTGAAAATAAAATTATGGTAAAATGCTTGAACACCATCTCCAAAACAAGAGACTAAATTTTAAAAAAAATCATGTTTGAGCTAAAATATTAATGTCTTGCAAAATCTTTTCTAACATACGTGACAATTTTCTATAGAGGGACAAGCTTTTTTTTACTGCTTAGACCTAGAGTACTTTTTTTTTACTTCTTACTAAACAGTCCTAGATCCTTTCCCAGATTTTACTAATCAAGTGTTGCTGGCCTAAGATGTAATACTTTGATAAAGAAATTCTAAAAAGGTTAGCTTTTTTTATTTCAGTAATTCTAAATACTTTTAAAAATTCGGACTACTACAAATTTTATTAAAACTCATACTATGATTCAAAAAGGTGCTTCAGACCGAAGTTTTTAAATTAAAAAGAAACTGTATTTGATATGGTAATGAAGTTAAAATATCATTGCACCTGCTTAGACAATACTCAATCTAAAAATGCTACTATTTTAGAGAATTCTATGCATTTCAAATAAAAAATAGCACAAATAATTATTATATATTCAGATTATACACGACTACTGCGTCATTCGCCAACAACATATATTCAAAAAACAATAAAAATTAAAAAAAAAAAAAAAAAGTCCAAAAGGCCATTTCTTTAACGTTTTGTGTGCTACCTTTATTTATTAAATATCATGTTCTTTGCACTTACACCATAAAATTCAGTTCAATAGCAATGTCGATAATTTAATTTTAAAACGAGCATATATTTAGAATTTCCGGTACACAATTCCGCGCGCTACAGATAAAAAGGTTTCCACCCCCGTAGAGTGTTGCTATTGCTTGCTTTGAAATCTGAGTTTGTTACTCAAAAATTCGTTAAAGTTTCACGAAATATGAAATAGATAATAAAACAAATTCCAAATTTCAAATTTGGTCTTCCACATGCCCATATTCGTAGGAGGATTACGTCATTCAAACTTGGATGGCCTTTTTTCAAACCTTTTTTTTATCACAATGCGAGAAATATACATACATTTACGCAGATTTTCATTATTTAATTACTTCAAATGTAATGCGGAACTAATAACATTTGGTGGCAACAGTCTGAAAAGTGATTCGCCGTTTCTAGTGATTCAACGCAAAATCGCAAAAACGAAAACTGTATTAGTATTTAAAACAATAGTCTCTCACGGACTATTGTTTTAAATACTAATACGTCCCTTTGGACTAATAAATAAAAATATGAAAGGTTTCAGATTTTAAACTACTTCCAAAGGAGCGTTTTTAACGTTTTGTGTGTTACCTCATTAAATATCATGTTCTACGTACTCAAACCATAAAGTTCAGTTCAACAGCAATATCTCAAAATTATTTTAAAATGACCGTATCTTAGAGTCTCTCGCGCTGGAGATAAAAATAGGATTTTTTTCGTACGGTGTGGACATTACTCGCTTTGAAATCGTATAGTTTTTTAATCAAAAATTCGTTGAAGTGTTATAAAATATGAAATCGATAATAAAACAAATTTCAAATTCAAATTAGGGCTTCCACATGCCCATATTGTATGGAAGATTACGTTATTTAAATTTTGATAGCTCTAGGTACCGTTGTTTTATCACGATGCGACAAACATGCGTACATTCATGCAGATTCTTCAATATTTAATTTCTTTAAGTATAATACAGAGCGATAATATTTAGTGGCAACAATTTGAAAAGTGATTCGCCGTTTATAATTTTCAATGAAAAATGCCAAAGCGAAATTAAAAGTCCTTCAGGGCAAATTGTCCCTTTGAACTAAAAATAAAGTAAGTAAATATAAAAAAATAAATTTTCGTGCTTCTTTTCTTAATAGTATTTCGTTTTATTTATTTACTGCGGTTTTTTTTAACTGAAATTTGTTACTTTTAGAAAAGTTGCGGGTTATATTTCGGACATTCAGTTGTTAGGCTGTAGGTTGCTTATTTTAATAATTTATATAGCAAAATACAGAAATTTTAACACACCTTTGCCTTTCTGCTTGTAGTTATTTTGCGTTGAACAATGTAATTACAATTATGTAAGAAAATCAAACTCATTGAATTTTTTTCTAATAAAAATCGCATTGAAATCAATGTACATAAAAAGATTTGGAATATTTGAAATGAATTTGAACAGAACTTCATCAATAAGCCACGAATATTGTTCATAAGCCACGAATATTGTTCCAAAATGAATAAATAATTCGCCATTATTATTTTTACTATCAAATTAGATTATGCTTCATAAACCCGTTCAAAATACGCTTATTATAAATTACTGTTGATGGCTAATTTTTATTTGAATTATTGCTTAATTATGTTATTCTTTACATGTAATTATATATAATTCATATTAAATGCAGTAATTAAATGCGCTATTCGTTTCGCTCGAATAATTAAAACTTATAACTTGTCGGTTTTAATTATGTATCTACTATATATCCATAAGTAAATTTGTTTAAATATTTCCTAATGCTAGTTTTTAATTGAAATTTCGCATATTTCTGAACATTCAATTTAAAAACTAAAGGATATTGTATGAAAATGTTATCTGTTTAAAGAGAGTATTGAAAAAACATGTTTACATGCTACTTTTTTATTTCGCGAAGAATGCCCAGGTTTGCTTGTTGTTTATAAACCACTACATGCTCAAGCGTTTTCTTGGCTATTAAACATATCGGTTAAAACGAAAAAGAGCAACCCTCTTTGCCTACTGAGAACTGTCATTTAGAGATCTCGAGGGTTCCAGAAATAAGGGGTCAGGAGACATCTGCACGGCCGCTTTAAGGCGGTCATAACGCTTTCGAGGTCTTCACCACTGACCGCCTAGAACCGTCAGTAACGCTTTCGAACACTTTTCCAGTGACCGCCTAGAAGCGTCCGTAACGCTTTCGAGGTGGGCCGTCTTGACCGCCTAAACCCAATCATAACGCTCAGAGGGTTAAGGCACTTGAAGAAAGATATGATAAGAGACTGGTTGTAAATTCTCATATCAATGAATTACTTTCTATTGAAAAAATAGTTCATGAAAATCCTAAAGATTTACGCTCTTTAATTGATAAAGTTCAGAAACATTTAAGAGCATTAAAAGTTATGGAATTAAATATGGATAAATTAAGTGAAGCTTTGCTGATTAATGTTATTCTTAATAAAATAGATAAAGAATCGATTAAGCAATTTGAAATGTCATTAAATAGTAATGATTTATGTGAATGGGATTCTTTCATGACATCTCTTCAAAAGCGATGCCAGATGTTAGAAAATATGCAAAACAAAACTGTATTTGCAAAAACAAAACATTCCTCCAAATAAAGTTCGATCGTTAGTGACAAAAACGAATAATAATAAATTTATGTGTCCTGTTTGCAAAGATAATCACGCAATTTTTAAATACGAAACATTTCTAGCATTAAATCCAATGGAACGATACGAAATGATTAAAAAGCTTTCTTTGTGCATTAATTGTTTACAATCGAATCATAAAGTAGCTTCCTGTCAGTCTAGACACTTTTGCTCGGTTTGCAAATTAAAACATAATTCACTTCTTCATCGGAATGACGGATCCATGTCGTCTGCAACAAGTGGGGGAAAGCAAAGTGAAACTACGCCCTCCCTAGAGAACCGCAAAAATGAGGCTGTTTTGAATAGCAATAAATCAACAGAAAAAGCCTTATCGGCGTGTCTTTTTTCGAAAAATAAAACTGTTCTCCTTTCAACTGCGATTGTTTGGGTTAGAAATATTTATGGCCAATTCGTTAAAGCAAGAGCTGTCCTTGATTCAGGCTCAATGTCAAATTTTGCTACAAATGAATTCTGTGAGCGTGCAAATTTAGAAAAGGAAAGAATAAATATTCCCGTTTCTAGTTTAAATAGGCAAATTTCAAACATTAAGTCTCGTACTTTTGCTTCTATTTTTAATGGAAATAATTCGTTCTCTGCTTCATTAAATTTTTTAGTTGTAAATAAAATCACAGGTTTAGTACCTTCTACAAAATTAAATATTGAAAATATAGATATTCCTAATACATCAAGTTTGGCTGATCAAGTTTTGCAACTCCATCTAGTATAGATCTGCTTTTTGGAGCAAAAATATTTTATGACATTTTTATTAATGGCCAAGTTAAATCTTCTACGAAATCACTCGTTTTTAGAAATTCTGTGTTTGGTTATATAGCTTCTGGTTCTTTGAAAACATCCCTTGAAAATTGTCAGAATTATTGTGGATTTCTCGGTAATGTTGATAATATTGATAGATTGGTAGAAAAGGTTTGGTTAGAGGAAAATATTGGTGAAGAAAAGCCAATGCTTAGCCAAGAAGAATAATACTGTGAACAACATTTCAAAGACACTTACAGACGAAATGAAGATGGCAGATTTATCGTAAAAATGCCTATGAAAGACGAACAATTAGGAAATTCAAAGCACTTAGCCAACATTAGACTCAATCAATTAGTTAAACGTCTTAGCAAAAACGCTACATTGCAACATTTATATCAGATTTCATAACAGAATATGAAAATTTGGACCATATGGAAAGGGTCGATGATAATTCAAAACCGGAACTTGAATATTACCTCCCCCCTCATGGAGTATATAGACTAGAGAAGTCAAATACAAAATTAAGAGTTGTGTTTAATGCTAGTGCCCCAAGCTCAAATGGCTTAAGTTTGAATGATTTACTTTTAGCGGGAGCAGTCCAAGAAGATACTTTTGATATTCTTGTGAGATTTAGAAAACATCAAGTTGCAGTTATTGCGGATATACAAAAAATGTACCGGCAAATTTTGGTTGATGAATCCCAAAGAGACTTACTTCGATTCTTATGGAAGAGAACCTTAGCGACTCACCTGTGACATATAGACTCAAAACGGTGACTTATGGTACTAAAAGTGCTTCATTTTTAGCCATTAGATGCATAAAGCAAGTTGCATATGACGAAATGCATAAATATCCTGAAGCTGCCAAAGCTGTCTTGTCAGACTGTTATGTTGATGATGTCATCTCTGGTTCATCAAACTTAGACTCAGCAAGGGAATTGAAAAATCAGCTTATACAGCTTTTTCATAGTTGTGGAATGACTTTGCGCAAATGGAACTCTAATTCTTCTGAACTGTTGGATAGCCCTTCTACAAGCTCTGAGCTTTCATTCTTCTCCAAAAGTGATAATGTGGTTAAAGCTTTAGGCATTACAGGGAATTCTCAGAAGGATGAATTCAGCTTTAAAGTCCCAATCAAGGAGAAATCATCATATACCAAAAGAGACATTTTATCGACAGTTGCCAGACTTTATGATCCTTTAGGACTGATTGGTTCGGTAATCACCAAAGCCAAAATATTTTTACAGAAACTATGGGTTCAAAAACTGAGTTGGGATGAAACACTTTTTGCAACTATTGCTCACGAATGGCAACAGATAGTTTCAAATTTAAAGGCTGTTGAGAACATAAAAATTAATCGTTGCATCCTCTCCAATCATCCAAGCAAGATTTCACTCATTGGATATGCAGATGCTTCGAAAGCCGCTTATGGTGCAGTTGTCTACTTGATTTGTGTCGATGAAGATCACGGCTCGTCATCTCATCTACTAGCCAGCAAATCTCGTGTGGCTCCATTGAAAATTTTATCTATTCCAAGATTAGAACTTTGTGCGTGTTTGTTATTGGCTCATCTTATTTCGAAAGTTAGCAACTCATTGAAGATGCATTTAGATGACATCATTCTGTGCACTGATTCAACGATAGCACTGTCATGGTTGAAGACTTCTCCTCATCTTTTGAAGACCTTTGTTGCAAATAGAGTCTCCAAAATCCAGACTAGTAGAGCCGCGACACTGGAAGCACGTATCATCAACAAATAATCCGGCAGATCTGATTTCTCGTGGTGCTTATCATCATGAACTTGTGTCATCTTCCTTGTGGTGGAATGGTCCTGAACATAACGAACTTAGTTATGCATCTTTATTTGAACTTGACAAGACTCTCATAGATTCTCCTGCTTATCAGGATGAACTTAAAAAACCTTTAGACGTTAATTTGAACTGCAAATTAAACTTTTTTTGAAATACCTTTTTTGAATTAACAAATAATTATGTTAAACTAACTAGAATTTTAAGTCTTATTTTCAGGTTTCTGTCCAATCTGAAAGGTCCAGTGAAGAAAACAGGCCCCATTAGTAGCACTGAATATCAAGATGCGGAAATGCACTTGATAAAAGTGGTTCAGGTTGTAAGGATCTTAAGTTTTACTAACGTTTATTTTATTTTAAATCTTTACTATCACTTCTTATTTTCTACTTCCGGCCAGAATTATAAGCGTTAAGGTTTTTATGCAAAGTTTGTCTGGCGAACGCCAAGTATTTAAGTTGTGGCTTTTTGCTAAGCGAGAGAGAGGAAGCAGTGAGTCGAAGCAGGCCGCTTACCTTAGAAGTTTTACGCAGTTGCTGGTTGCCTTCCAGGCCGGAGGTTTTAATCCTCTTGATAACGTATTGTAGTGTTCACAGTTCTCTGTACTACATACGCTTCCTGTTAATATAAGGCCAATCTTCCACGTTTATTATTTTAAAGTTAAATTAGAGTTTAGTTCTATTTTTATATTTTTACGTTAGACCCCAAGTAGCGGGTCTGTGTATTCCGAAGTACGGAAGTTATTGTAAATAGAGAAAATAAAGGGTTTTATATACCCTTCTTGTGTATCCTGTCTACTTCCCACAATTAGTGAACATAGCTTTAGTAAGCTCTCTGTTCCGAGTCAGGTCCTTGCATGTTCCCGAAGAAGGTAAGAAGGAACATTGATCCTGATAGTGGCGCCCAACGAAGAAGAATAACCATGGCCGAGTTTCAAGAAGAACCTGTGCTGCCTGCAGAAACGGCTCAGAATCCAGAAATGCCAGCTGCCGCCCTGGAAGGATTTGGTTACATCGTCCAGACCATGCGCGCTTCGATGAAACCAGAAGCAACATTTAATGGAAACTCACCGGTAACCAGTTTTTTGGAAAAATTGGATGACCACTTCATGCTCTACCCCGTGCACGAGTTTCAAAAATTTACCTTAGCTACCAGCGCTTTGAGGGGCCAAGCGCTTAACTGGTTCAAATGTATAGGCAGAAGTCTCTTGGGTCAAGCAGGAAGTCCCACCTATACTTACGAGAATTTCAAGACTGCCCTACTAAAAGCCTTCCCTGTTGTAAGGGATCGTGCGAAATTAGAAACAGAACTTTTCAGTATATATCAGCAAAGAATCGAAAATCTCTCAAGCTTTATTTTAAGAAAAATTCACGTCTTCAAACTCTTGTATGGAAACCGTCCGGATCCTGAAATAATTCAAGTGATTTTGCCGAGGTTACTGCCCCAAGTGCAAGACTTTATTGAATTAAGAAATCCGACTACACTGGAAAAGTTATTTGAGCTAGCAATCCAGTTTGAAAGTAGAAGAACGGCGGACGTCGAAAGAAGACGCCAATATCAACAGCGAAACCAATTTGGTACGCCAAGACTACAGCAAACTCAAGCACACGGCTACGGAAGCAAAGCGAATCAATGGGCAAGAAACCCGAGCATTCAAAAACAGCCGGCGAACGTCGACAGTTCAATAGCAATCCAGGAAAAAAGTCTCAAGGCCAGGGGAAAAAGAAGGAAAGCACGGAAATGAAAAATAATTTAAACTAAAACGGATTTCTGCTGACGAGAGGGTGCGGAAATCCGAAGGCCACGAAAACCCCTCTTCCTACAAGTTAAATACAGTAATGGTGAAAAATCTGACTCTTCCGAAGATTGAAGTGTTGGTGAATAATATCCCAGCCACCGCACTCCTGGATACAGGCGCGCAGTGTTCCTGTGTGGCAGAAGATTTTTTTAGGAAGTATTTTCGTAAATATCGCATATATAATTCGGATAATACAACAGTGTTAGCTGCGCAAGGAGAAAGATGTAAGTGCATAGGTAAATTACCACTATACATCCGTATCAAGGACGAACAAGTAAAGGTGATGTTTTTTATAGTAAAGAATCTGCAAGCACATATAATCTTAGGAATAGACTTTCTTTCAGACGCACAAGCAACACTGGATTTTAATGAAGCGTCCCTTAAGCTGACAATGAAACCAGTTCGTGCAGAAAAGGCTGAACCGCCGATGTTAAAACTTGACCACCTGCCTAATCACGAGCAAGGAAGAATCCGACAAGTGGTAAGTGAATTTGCTTCGTTATTTAGTGATATTCGAGGATTTACTCAGGTTACTAAGCATAGTATTGACACCGGAGATTAAATGCCAGTTCGTCAAAAACCATACCGGTATGATAAGAATAAGGGAAAAAATATAGAATGGCATATTACCGATATGCTACGTAAAAAGATCATAACGCCCATCTCAAGTAGTTATGCTAGCCCGGTGGTTTTATGTAAGAAAAATAATGACTATCCTTTGACGCATCCAAAAAGGTGGAGATTCGCTATTGATTACCGTAAATTAAACTCCATAACTCCATAACTAAATATCCGGTATATCCGTTACCGATCATTGAAGAAATTCTAAGGAACATAAAATCAACCAAATTTATGACGACTTTAGACTTAACGACTGGTTATTTTCAAATAGGGGTTAGGCCTGAGGACGTGCCTAAGACTGCTTTTATAACCAAGTCTGGCACTTATGCATTTTTGCGTATGCCGTTTGGCCTTTCAGGGGCCCCGGCAACATTTCAGCGATGCATGGACATTGTGTTAAGACCTGTTCTTGGAAAGTCCACATTTATCTATTTAGACGATATCATTATTACTAGTGATAATCTCGACCAACATGTACAGGATTTAAGACAGGTGTTTTCTTTATTAAATGAGGCCGGTCTAAAAGTTAATGTCGAAAAGTGCAAATTTGCAGCCCCTGAATTAAAATACTTAGGTTACAAGATATCTCAGAAAGGAATAGAGACAGACGAATCAAAAATAATCGCTGTACAAAAGTATCCGACTCCAAACACGGCAAAGAAGCTCTCTTCTTTTCTAGGACTTTGTTCATATTATAGGTCCTTTATAAAAGATTTTGCAGCTATCGCTGAGCCTTTGTTAAAATTAAAAAGGAAAAAGGCAAGATTCTCGTAGACGGCCGAAGCCAATAGTGCTTTCGAAAAATTAAAACAAGCATTAACGCAAGCCCCTGTGTTGAAATTTCCTGAAAAGGATGAGAATTTAGAAATTTCAGCGGATGCTTCGGATTATGCGGTAGAAGGGTACTTTCGCAAAATCAGCAGCCCGTGGCATTTTTTAGCCGAACTTTAAATCAAACACAAAGAAACTATTCCGCGACCGAGAGAGAGGCACTTGCAGTTCTGTTAGCAGTGCTAAAGTTCCGAGTCTATTTTGGAAAGGCGCCAATAACAGTGTACTCTGATCATGCTGCGGTAACTAGATTGTACTCAGAGAAAAATTTATCCCCAAGGTTAATAAGATGGGCACTCAAGCTGCAAGAATATAATCTGGTAATCAAGCATACCCCCGGAAAGGAAAATATCGTAGCAGATGCCCTATCAAGAATTAAAATAGATGAACAAGGTAATACCGTAAAGGTGGCAATGCTCACAGCATGTACAATAAATTCCCGAGAAACTGTAATAAAGAACTGGGTAAGGATCCTGAGTTTGGAAGCATTTATGAGTATTTAAAGGATCCTGAAAATTTTAGCCACCAAGATATTGTGGCGATAAGAAATAGGGCGACCCATTACGAACTAATAGATGGTCTATTATTCTATACAAAAACTACGAATTCCAACAACGAATTTCGACCTGTTATCCCAGCTAGTCTTAGATTAAATATCCTGCAGGAGCTCCATGACAGCCCTTTAGCTTCTCATGCTGGTATTCGAAAAACTATCCAACGCGTACGCGAGGCAGTCTACTTTCCTGAACTGCAAAAGTTAACAAGGGCGTATGTCCAGTCCTGCCCAACATGTCAAGCAGTTAATTATATTAATTTCCGCCCGGCCGGGTTTCTAAATAGTATTAAATCCGAATTTCCAAATGAAATAATTGGCATCGATTTATTGGGCCCTTTCCCAAAAAGTCAGTTAAATAAAAGTCGCTATCTCCTTGTTATGGTTGATCATTTTAGTAAATGGACCGAAATTGTTCCCTTAAAACGAGCCTCCGCGAAATTAGTTACTGATTCTATTTTAAATAAATATATTTTAAAATACGGGGCGCCCCTAAAAGTTATATCGGATAATGGTCCTCAATTTGTAAGTAATATATTTGAAGACATGTGCCAAAAACTGGGCATACGTCATTTAAAAATGGTCCCGTATCGGCCGCAATCAAATATAGCGGAACGGGTCAACAGAAATATAGTGAAAATTATCCGTAGTTATGTTAAAAATTTTCATAAAAGCTGGGATAACTATGTCAATGAATTTGCTTTCGCCCTTAGGACCGCAAAACATTATACAACGGGCAAAACTCCTGCTGTGTTATTTCTAGGCAGAAAGATTATAACACCGTTAGATAAATTATTTTATGTGCAACAAAGAGCCCCAGAATTTAAAATGGGTGATATAAAAAAACTAATAAAAGAAGTAAAAAAGAATACGGAAGTAGCACAAAGAAAACAGAAGCTATATTATGATTTGAAACGACGGGGAGTAACTTATAAAGTAGGGGATGAAGTTTTAAAAATTAAGCATTCACTTTCTTCAGCACCAGAAGATAAAACTGCCAAATTTTTTCCACGATTTGAAGGACCATATGTTATAGAAAAAATAACTCACGCTGTTGTAGTGTTAAAAGCCAGAAATGGTGACACCTGTTCCGCAAACATTGATCAAATCAAGCCCTACTTCGATCGTAATAAAATGCAAATCTTTTCAGATCTTTTGCAGGATCCGGCACGGCAGACACCGCAGGTACAAGTTCCAGAGGTGGAAAAACGACAAGTACAAGGGCAAGCCAATGAGAGACAGAAGCAAGTGAAAAGAAAATTGCCCCGCGAAAAAATTGAAGGTAACAAGAAAAAGAAGCCGTTCCACCGTCCAGAAAACAGAGTTCACGAACACCCCCAGAATGAAGAATGGAGAAGGACGACGGATGTGAAGAGAACCAGAAGAAATGACGGCAACTATAACCCGGCTCTAAAACGGAAGATCTACTCATCCGACAGGTCTCTCCGCAGCAAATGTCGCCGAACTGCGGAAGGGCCATCAGCGGCGGAGGAAAAGTTAGAAGGAAAATTTTAACGGCCAGCAACGAGGTCCAAGCAGGCACACGAAAGAAGTTTCCCGGTTCCGCCAAGACCAGCTGCCATCAAACGGCCAAGACCACAAGCAGAGGAGAAAAAGAAGGTATTCAAGGGTGATCGAACTGGTGAAAAAAGGAAGCTTCCAGAGGAAGGCACTGAAGGGCGAGCCCGTACAAGAAGGAGGATAAATCAAACAACTATCTGTAATACCTTTAAGGACTGGTCCCAGAAAAGGATGTCCGAATATCACAAAGATAAGTAAAATTTTATGTTACTTTGCAAACTTAAGTTAATCTTTCATTCTTACTGCAAGTGGCAGATTTCAAGAAGTTTTACCTCATGCGAGGTCTACCTTTATCGCCAAAAGGGCGAGAAATGAGTTGTTACCGATTTTGGTATTATGTTTTTCAATTACTCGCGCGTAAAACTAAAGTTGATGTATAATAGCGTTGTGTAAAGACTTAAATATTGTAAAAAGTTATTGTATAAATTTTATTTAAAACATTCTAGCAAGAAAGAAGTTTTAGTCTGAAAGACTTTTTGAAATGCAGTATTTCAATGTAGAAGAATTGGCACTTGCTTTCAAAAGAATAGAAGTTAACAATGTACTACTAATGTATGTTTTCAAATGTGTAAAATTAACGGCATGTTGATATGTTCTTATATACAATGTGAACTGTTATTTTAAATGTTAAGAAATACCGTGATATGGTAAAAGTGAATATTAAAATTTTTTTTTATTCGTGTGACTGTAAAAAGACTAAATCATGGTGAATATGTGTTAAAGGTTGAATGATGTAGTTATGCTCTCTGACGCTACACTTCAGAGTTAGCCACTTTCTGAATAGTACCTCAGGGTTTAGAGATGAATATAAGGTGTGTAACGAGGTCTCGTTATAATTAATTTTAACACGTTAGTGTTTTGATTGCAGGCGGTAGTGTTGAACACTTGTACATAAACACATTCGCGTTTGGTGTTTTCTTTTACAACACATGTCAGAGAGCACGGGAAGAGAATTAAATAAAGTCATGAATGAAATAAGAATGTTAAGAGAAATATAATTATACATGTTACTTGCCATTTTATTGTGTAACATTTCATTAAACTAGTTTTCCTTCCAGATCTCTGGAAGGAACCAGATTTGAATAAGAGCTCCTGTTTGGATGCAGTACAGATGAAAAAAAATTGTGTATCCTAGGAGCTGCTATTGTAAAAACAAATTTCTTTCTTTTAAATTTCTAGTTTCTAGCGAAAAATATTTGTAAAAGATTGGCCTCGCGTTAGATTCTAGAGCTAAAATTTTTCAACAAGGTCGTTTTAGACCTCAGTTTCAAACTAATTAACTCTGGCGGGAAGTATGTAAGGATCTTAAGTTTTACTAACGTTTATTTTATTTTAAATCTTTACTATCACTTCTTATTTTCTACTTCCGGCCAGAATTATAAGCGTTAAGGTTTTTATGCAAAGTTTGTCTGGCGAACGCCAAGTATTTAAGTTGGGGCTTTTTGCCAAGCGAGAGAGAGAAAGCAGTGAGTCGAAGCAGGCCGCTTACCTTTAGGCAGTTGCTGGTTGCCTTCCAGGCCGGAGGTTTTAATCCTCTTGATAACGTATTGTAGTGTTCACAGTTCTCTGTACTACATACGCTTCCTGTTAATATAAGGCCAATCTTCCACGTTTATTATTTTAAAGTTAAATTAGAGTTTAGTTCTATTTTTATATTTTTACGTTAGACCCCAAGTAGCGGGTCTGTGTATTCCGAAGTACGGAAGTTATTGTAAATAGAGAAAATAAAGTGTTTTATATACCCTTCTTGTGTATCCTGTCTACTTCCCACAATTAGTGAACATAGCTTTAGTAAGCTCTCTGTTCCGAGTCAGGTCCTTGCATGTTCCCGAAGAAGGTAAGAAGGAACATTGATCCTGATAAGGTAATAGAATTTGCAGAGGAGATTAAATCACTTCAAGATCAGAGAGTAATCAAAAGTCAGGTAAAAACTTTAAATCCATTTTTAGATGGAAAAGATGTATTATGTGTGGGCGGTTGCTTAAGTCATGCCACAATTAATTATGATTCTAAACATCAAATTTTATTGCCAAAAAATCATAAGCTTACCAAGCTAATATTTATTCATTATCATTTGAAAAATTTTCATGCTGGTCCTCAAGCATTGTTATATTTTGCTAGGGAAAGGTTTTGGCCCATTGGTGGCAAGGACTTAGCCAGAAAAACAGTTCATGAATGCTTAATTTGTTTTTGTCATAAACCTATCATTTCAGACTAATTAATGGCCGATTTACCTCCTGAACGTGTAAATCCAAATCTAACCTTTCATAACACAGGGATAGATTTTGCAGGCCCTTTTCTAATCAAATATAGAAATCAAAGGAAAGGTACTTTACATAAAGTTTATATAGCAATCTTTGTTTGCTTAGTTACAAAAGCGATTCATTTAGAAATAGTATTTGACTTAACATCTGAAGCCTTTATTGCATGTTTAAAACGATTTTTCTCGCGTAGAGGTAAAAGCTCATGTCTGTTTAGTGACAATGCAACTAATTTTGTAGGAGCTCACAAAGAGTTAAAGAAACTTGCTTCTTTAGTTGCTGTCCCTGATGAAGTTTTGGGTAAGTATTTGGCATTTGAAAATATCTCTTGGAAATTTATTCCTCCTCGTGCCCCCAATTTTGGTGGAATTTGGGAGGCCGGAATCAAATCTTTCAAATTTCATCTTAAAAGAACTATTTCCGATGCAAAACTAACATATGAAGAATTTTTAACCGTAATTGATCAAATTGAAGGAATACTAAATTCGATACCTCTTTCTCCTTTATCGTCTGAACCTTCAGATTACGAACCCTTGACGCCAGGTCACTTTTTAATAGGCAGACCAACTCAATTGTAGAACCTCAAATTTTAGATTTGTCAGAAAGCAGATTGTCAAGATGGCAAAAGTTAACTAAAATGATACAGATTATATGGAAACGATGGATAACTGACTATCTTAATCACTTGCAACAACGAAAGAAATGGTATTTTTCAAAGGACAATATAAAGAAAAATACAATAGTTATTATTAAAGATGATCAGTTACCTCCAATTAAATGGTTACTAGGAAGAATTGATCAGACAATTCCTGGTAAAGATGGTAAGATACGAGTAGCAGTCATTAACACAAAGTTTGGTCCAATTAAAAGGCCAATATTAAAAATTTGTTTATTGCCTATTGAGGATAACTTCAAGGATTAAGTTTCATTGTTAATAAAATATACATTGTTCTTTATTATACTTATATTTTGGTAATTTTGATGAAAAATGTCAATATTTTTTACTGTTTGAAATGTTGATATACTTACCATAATTATTGAAAATATTTGCAAATGTTCAAACTTTATCGAATTTTCTGAATTGTTTATTTCATTCTGTAAATGATTTACTAACTTTAAGTCTTTTGTTAATGCTTAAAAAAATTAATAGCTGAATTGTTAGCATTTGATATTGAATTGTATACTTAGATTTAGCATATCATAGATAGTTTGCATATCATAGATATTGCAACGTGGGACGGTATGTTGCCTCCTACGCAGCAATATAAGTTATGTGCAGCGCATTGTTTCTGCGCAACTTCAAAGTTATGTACAGCGCATTGTTTCTGCGCAATTTTAGTTAAGATTCGAACTCCTAGCGTAGCATACATGTTTTGATCCCGTATGGTAGGGAATTTATCATTTTCGATTTAGAATTTTTAGTTATGATAGAGTCCACGAAATAAAATTTTTGTTGTTGTAAAGTTGTCTTTAGTATACAGTCTACCCAGCGACATCAAAACACTTAGCAAAAAATATTTTAAATTCAGTAATAATTTGAATCTTCCATTTTTGCTACTATTTTCACTTGAGTACATAATATTCATAATCACTGTTTAAAATCCTTGCGTCTTTTATCTCAATAACACATTGAATATCATATCGTGATACGAAGACATTTTTGTATATGAAAATCTTCGTAATCTCAGAAACAGAACAGCTGATGTTCTCTTTCGATAACACAGCAATTCATTACGAAACGATAAAAGATTATATTTGTTTTCATTGGAACGTTTTAGTAGTTTCCCCATTCCTCACCAATGACCTTTATTGATATAAACATCAAATACGCTTTGGCATATTATTTGAAGTGATAGCTTCTTTTGCTATGCAAATAAGCATTTGTAACATTTAAGTATTAAAATGTTTTCATAAAAAGAATAAGCATTAAGAAGAATGCAACCGATTACTACATCAGAATGAATATACCACGTTCGATTAGCGTTCCCTTGCCTCAATAGTATACAGAAGAACAGCGGTACAGACAATTATTTTATTGCGAATATTTTCTCAGTACTTTTCTCTCTACTATACTTTCTTCAACATTCGCTTTGCATTTTTAAACCAACATTTGAAAATTAAGCTTCTTCCCTTCTCCCAAGTGTGGTTAGTGTTTTGCCCTACTGGTACTTTTCTTGCTTTTTTTTTTAACTAAAACTACATTTACATAGAAATAAAATGTATTTTTTTATAATCATTCTTAAAAAAAAGTATTTTCACGTAAGTAAAAAAAATAAAAAATACACTCTTTTGGGAGGGGGGGGGGAGAAAGAAAAAAAAAACGAAGCACCATGAAGGAAGTGGTTGTTTTTGATGAAATTGAATATGTGTATAGCTCATATACAGATAATAAAATTATTCAAAATTCAAGGTCATAGTACCTGTTTACGGCTCACAATCACCCATTGAGTGTTCAAATTAGTAGTTGGTCAAACCGCCCTTGGGGGCAACGCATGCTTGAATTCATCGAGACACGGAGTGGTAAAGGTTCCTAATGTCATCCTGCAACACATTCTGCCAGGCATTCATCAGTTGTCGCTCCAGATCTGCGATATTTTGTGGGATCCGAATCTGGTGGTGTATTATGCGCCAGACATGCTCGATTGGTGAAAGGTCGGGTGACTTTGCTGGCCATGGAAGAGTATCAACTGCATGGAGACAGTCCAGAGATATGCGAGCGGTACGTATCCTGGCATTATCTTGTTGGAAAATAGCCCCAGGATGACGTGCAATGAAGGGTAATGCAACCGCCGCAGGATGGTATCAACATATCGTTGAGCTGTGAAAGATGTACGAAGGAGCACTAAAGATAACCCGCTGTCATAAGAAATAGCGCCCCACACCATCACACCAGGCGTTATGGATGTATTCCTTTGTAAAACAAAGACTTATTGGGAACGCTGGCACCGTCCTCTCCAGACACGAACACGGTGGTCATTTGCTTCAAGATTGAAGTGGGATTCATTTCTGAACACTGCACGATGCCAGTCTGATGGCAACTATGATGATCAGCTGCGACACCACTCCAGACGACTCCGCCGATGTTGTGGGGTCAAAAGCAAACATCTTAAAGGCCTCTGTGAGCGTAACCTTGTCTCAGAGACAAGCGCCGTGAGATAGTGGACGGTACCACGGGAGGTATAGACGTAACTGTATTGTGTTGAATAGTCGACAATAATACCGTTGGGGCGGTTCGGGCTTGGCGAACAATCATCCTATCTTGCCTCGCATTTGTGCTCCTTGGCCTTCATTTCCTTGTAGCAACCATTGCTGCCAACATCTTTGCACAGCAGTGTCTGTACGCTGCAGGTGGCGGCCTATTGCTCGGTATGACCACCCAGCTTCACGCAACCCTACAATGCGACCACGTTCGAAGTTGCCAGTAAAGTTCTTCGAATATCGTCGTAATGGCATCTTTAGCCGCTTCTTTAGGGAATTACAATGGCAGCAACAAAAAAGATAAATTTTCTGCCTCTGTTACTGGTTTTATACTTTGCGAAATGATCGCAACTCCTGTTCATTTGCCTTGAAAATTTGATCATTTGCATGTTCGATTAAGATATTTTTACATACGAAATTTCGTCAGGATCGCAAAAGTCCTTCTTGGTGCTCCGATTTTTTTTGGAAAAAAAGTGTATTATGCTGCGTTGGGTGGACAAGACATTTTCTATTCTACAAACATAGATTTCTTCCTTCCCCTAAATAAAAACAAGACTACTTCTCTGAGGCTAACAAACGATGGAGAAGATTGAAATTGAAAATAATATATGTAAAAAGAAGTTGTTTCATTTCATTCTGTCAAGGCTGACGAAATGTTATCCTTTCTGAACAACCGCAACTATGCGGTGATAGAAATGAAACATATGCAGAGTTGTAAATTCTATAAACACAGCGTGGCTAAAATAAAAGAGGCCCCGTGTTATACTGAACGTGATATTTGAAGCTATCTGAGGTTGTTATTTCTTGACGTTAGTGTGGCGCTCGAGCAGGATCACGTAATGTCGAGGGACGATTTAGTGATCAGTATTGCGTTGTCAGTAGTCAGTTCAATGCTTATTGTGAATACAGTTCCGAAGAATGCCTTTTTCAGTCGAACAAAGAGCGTTTATTCTTGAAGCTTATTTTGGATGTAAACCGTTTAAAACGTTCAAGGTCAAATATACAAAGACAGCTGCTCCTGAAAAAAGTGTTGTGCAGAAATTGATAAATTTAGACCAAGAGGTTCCGTCGCTAACGCCAAACGTTAACGTGTAAAGAAAAGTTGTTAGTTGAAAAATATTGAACGTATGCAAGAGACAATGGTAAGAAGTCCACGGAAATCAATTAGACATCTAACCTTTCAACTAAAGATCAAACGAACGTCATGCCAGAACATGTTGAAGCACATATGCTAGCATAAAAAGTAAGGGTTATGCAAAACATTAAAATCTACGGGTTACGCACAACGTTAACACTATTGCGAATGGTTACTCACGCATGTCGCTGACGGTTATATGGTTCCAGAGCTTTACTTCATCACAGACGAATTTTTTTTTTTTTTTTTTTTTTTTTTAAACCTTAGCTTGTATGAACTCTCAAGTGTATATAACGGAATTGTGGCAACTATTCCTAGCGCAGCTAACGGAGGAAGAATGAGAGTATGTCTTTATCCAGCAAGATGGCGCTATGGCGCATACTTCACGGCTTTCCATATCATACGATTACACCTGCTCCGGTAATCCTATATATACAGCGAAGCTTCTCTCTCCTGAGGCCTTTCATGTTACATTATGCAAGAGATACTAATTGTACAAATTTAAGTATAATTTCACTAAAATTATTTACATATGTGCAAAATTCGCAACAGTATGCACTTTTTAAGATTATTAATAAGATATACTACTTATAATTAAGAATTAAATTATAATCAGCATATGATTTTATTTATTATATTTATTTGTTTTTTAACATTTTATTGTTACTTTACTTTCATCTAGAAGTTTCCTTCCCGCCCCCCGAGCAATATATACAAGAGGTCACGAGGCCAAAAAGCTTGGGAAACACTGCTATAAACAAAAAATAAGATTCGATTCTAGTTGAACAGCATTATAGCATTGTTATTGTTTATGATATCGATTGTTTATGATATTAATCAATTGATAAAGGGAAATTAATATTTTTAAGAGAAAATACGTGACAGTTTAAATAAAATGTTTTGAAATATTTTGTTTCTTTCTGTTTATTCGATTGTGTTCTGTTGCGTTACAAAATGCTGATCACGTAAGAAAAGCTAAATAATTTTTCATAGTAAAGCAGCATAATAAACCAGTTTTTTTTCCTTTAACAAAATCATAAACAAATGGTATCTTATCGATCTCTCTATCACGACATAGAATAACATGCGGAGATCTTTAAGAGGAAACATATTATGTCAGAGACGAACAAAGTTCTTTCTTACACTGTTGAAATATCAATTCTTTATAATCTTTTGCACTTACATAATTCTGTTACATAGTGCTTTCCGCTTTCAGATATTGCTTCTGAATAAATAAACGTGAATTATACATACTATCTTATAGCGCGAAATATTGAGCAATGAAAGTCAAATTCTTTAAGTAATACCCACAGTCTGGGATAAAGATGCTATCAGATTGCATTAGTGGAATTCCAAAAAGTTACGTCACCGTCTTCAACCGACGTCTTAAGTTCATCAAAGTCTTTTATCACTCGCATTGAGAGACACGGCTTTCCTCATATTCTCTTGCTTCTGATGCCCTGTGAGTTGATGGCTAAGAGCCAGTGGTCTCAAACTGGCGGCCCTCGAAGAAATTTTTTGTGATCCGCCAGTGCATTTCAGTTATGTATTTGTTTTAATACAGTACTTAAGAGATTTCGGTAAAGCATAAATTCATTGCGCAGTGGATTGCAATACAATGTTTATTAAGAAAATAGCAAAGCGCTAGCAAACTTCAAGAGTCACTGTATTCTAACTGAGTTCGAAGAACATATGTAGCGCATACAAGGCTCCGCAAAAGAAGCCAAGGCAAAAAAGGATATTAATTATCGCATCTCAGAAAATGACAATTTAAAATATAAACGACATTAGAAACAAATGGATTGCGCGATTGCCAGAGAATGAAAATGAAACAGAATGGATAAATAGATACACGATGTCTTAAATGAAATTATAGACTTTGTATGCTTGCATGCTATCACATGACTAGACTAAGGTGGAACGTCGGTATAATCTATGAAGCTGTAAGTTAGTGAAACTTTTATGTTCTGGTATGTCAGTTTCCTTTCCCTAATGAATTGGTACTTTTATGTTCCTTGATTGAGTCACTAGTTGATTAAAAATTAATAAATCTAACTGAAGAACTCGATTGACCTATAAGCATCTACAATCCATTATGAAAGACGTTTCCAGTAAATCTTCTCCAAGGCTACAAATGTTATCACATTCGAAATACCGTCAGGTGTCGATCTGTAGTAAAAAATAGAAAAATGTGTAATTATTTAAATACAATCATATGCATTTTTAAGCCCATATCGATAAGAAATTTAATACATAAAGTAAAAGCACAAATGGAAGAGTCATTAGGCTACATCGATCCTAGAATGTGAAAAATGTACAATGCCCTCGTCGGGATTCGAACTCCGGACCTCTGGAATACGCGCTCAGAGTCCTTGCAGGTACACTACGAAGGGATACAGAAAGGAGAAATTACCTTATAAGGTTTTGTACATTTATTCTCAAGTTTTGTTCCACTGAGGAAGTTTTCATAATTTGTTTATTTTATGCTAAAAGTAAGTTATTTAGTGATTAATTCGACATATTAGAATTATTTGAAACAAATGTTAGTCTACAAATATTATTTCTTAGCTGTTAAAACATCTGAATAACTAAATGAAACAACAAAAATCTGTTACAGATACAAAATAAGCATGATAATTTTGATTTTTGTTTTGTTTTGTTATTATTACTCGTATTTGTTTATGTACTTTTGATGTAACTGAAATTTGAAATTAAGTTAAAATTTAATTAGTTTTTTTTAAAATTTAGTTTGAAATTTTATTTAAGAAACTGGCCCTCCAGCTACTCTCAGGTCATGCATGTGGCCCAGCAGCTCTTTTCTTGATCGTGCATGTAATTTGAGTTTCAGAGTACTGAATTAAGCTACCAACATATGCTAGGAGCGACATTGGAACCTGTAAGTAAAATGCTCAGCGACAGCCTTATATTTTTTATGTTCAGGTGGTGTAGATCAGTGTTTCTCAAACCGATTTACTCGTAGGACCGCTAAAATATTTCAGTGTTTTATCGCGGACCGGTACGGTTAGTAATTTGGACTATTGGCATAATCTTTACGTATAAAAATTATGGAAGTTAAGCAATTGTAAGGGCCGGCGAATAGTGTTTGCGGACCAGCAGCTGAAAACATTGGTGCAGATCAGGGTTTCTTAAACTGTGGGTCGCGACTCCCAGGGGTCGCGGTACCTGCAGCAGGGGGTTGCCCAAACTTTTAGCAGTTTTGATATGTCTTTAACCTATTATAATAATTTTACAATTACAATACATTTTTGCACAGTGTATCTGAAAATAGATAAAGATAAGACAAAACAGATGAAGAGAAAAACGAAAACTCTTCGACGTATTCTTTTTATAATATGAAACGTTTCTTTTCCTTGCTTTGCACGTGCATTTCGTCTGTTACTTATTTAAAATTTTCCCCATTGTTCTATGTCTTAAAATTAGAAATTAAAGTTTTAATTACCTAAAACTGCAACAGTACAAGTGAAAAAATTGACAGTTTCACTCACTCGTGTGTCGGATTCGCGCAATAGGTATGGGGTCCCACAAAATTTTTGTAAATATTATGAGGTCCTGGAGGGTCGCGAAAAACTATCAGTGATAAAAAGGGGTTGCGTCGAAAAAAGGTTTAAGAAACCCTGGTGTAGATTAAAACCCGGTAACCTTAATAAAACAAATAATTATTTCAAGAATAAAACTGTTGGCAATATTTAATGGAAACCAAACATGTAAGAAATAATAAACTGCTGATTGTAAGGCACATTTTAGAGAAGTATTTATTTCATTTATTAAACTAGATTAAACATGATGTTAATTCTGCACTCCTGCCAATTAAATGAAGATTTACACAATTACAATTTTTGCAGTTTTGCATGCCACGTCCATATCTCTAACACAAAAAATTATCAATATGTTGGTTGGTATTGACACTAAGGCTTTCGAAATGCTCAAAATCTACCATCTCTTGTTTGTCTCCCCACCTCATTAACATAAGTGAAACGTGCAAAAAACATGCCGATTTGAGGTATAATATATATTTGATAAAATGGCAACGACATGTATTTTTAGTTTTTGAAAAGGCAGCTATTTGATATTTCATTACATTTGTATGGTTTTAAGTTCCTTAATACATTATTACTGTGCCTGTAGTATCATTTTTACTTTCATCTGTTCCTATCAAGATGCAAATTAGTTAACGTATGTTAGGAAAAGGTTCTTGAAGTAGTTTTTATATTTATAATATTTAACCTCTCATTTTCTGAAATATAATGATTAATGTTGTTCTTTTATTTGAGCTTTTTTTTTTTTTCTTTCCTTTTTTGTCAGCATCGGACTCTAATTTGCGCGAAACAGCAGTTTGGAAGATGGTGGACAACGATTGGTTGAGAGTTCAACAGATGATGGAAGTTGTAATGTTTTTGAAGAAACGAGCAGTATGGTGAAGACACAACAGCGTTTTCGTGCATACTTTCGTACAAGATGGGCTCCTTGCAAACAGACCATTCACAGATTTTTGTCAGCAATTGGAAGCTACTGGCTTCGTGTTGGAAAGGAATCGACGGCGCCAATCAGGAGTCCTTCCATCTGAAAATGGCAAGAAATTTTCCTTTATACATTGAATAGTTCAAGCAAGACGCAGCCCGACCACACACTGCAAATGTTGTTCTTGTACGAGATATTAAATACAAGGTTCTTTAATATTAAATACGCGCGTAAAGCAGGTGGTACAAAGTGGAAGACAGCGACACACATACCTCAAATATTAATCTATATGTTTCGTTTATAGTAATGTAGGGCAAAGTAAGGCTCTTATTGTACGGTTGTGACTTCGCTATATACATTAAATTCATTACTTAGGTTTTGACGGAGTATACTCTTTCAGCAGTCTCTTCTTTATACTACTACCGTCAAATCTGCTTTTGCTTTAGTTCCTAAAGCTGGTATTGAAGTTGCATAATTATCTGGTTAAAAGTAAATACGACCAATAAAGATTCTGATTTTGTTCTCACTCAACGCTAACAGTTGATCGACAATATCCATTTTTATCAGATTATAGCCAATTTGACTCCTTATTGCTGTATTGCAAATCAGAATATTTTCAAGAGACTAACTTTCCGACGAGAATGTTGACCTGTTTTGATATGTTAAAGCATATTTCATGTCTCATTCATATCTCTTCTAATAGTTCTTTAGCGAACTGCGAAATTTGAAGCATTTCTGCATAGAAAAAATATCATTGAACGGATTACACATCTTTGTACCTTTCCCTGTGCTTCGCTTAGAATGTAGTAAATAGACCATGTTAATCATTACGGAAATTTTCTTCGAATGACAAAAGGGATCTGGTATAGCTTCAAAGCTTGTTTTGAAAGACGCCTGTGACAGAAAAAAAAAAAAAAAAAGAAATAAAGTCTGAAAGCTTTCAGATTTTACATTACTCCCTCAGGGGAGTTTATTTTTAATGTTTTATGTGTTGCCTCTATTTATTAAATATCATGTTCTTTTCACTTAAACCATAAAATTCAGTTCAATAGCAATGTCGCAAAATAATTTTAAAAAGAGCATATCTTTAGAATTTCCGATACACAGTTTCGCGTGCTGGAGATAAAAAAGGGCTCTTGTGTAAATTTTTTTGAAGAGGGCAACTGGTCACACAACCACACTTTGATTATCCACTGAACCAATAGTTTCAAATTGCACGAAATCCGAATGCACGATCTGAAAGGTTATGGGCATACTTTTGTTTCTTTAAACAAACTGAAACTTTTCTTAATAAAATAAAAATTGATTTTTAACAAAATTTAAAACAAATAATTTTAATTAGATTTTAAAGTTCACTTAATAATTATTCATCAAAAAATACATAAACAATACTAACTGCAATAACGTAAATGAAAATTTTTAATTTACATTTATTTTCTATTTGGAATCAATCTAAAGGTTGGATCTACAAGAAAATTCTGTAATCTACCATTTTTAATTCGTTCGAACGAACGATTCATAAGTTATGTTTAATTTCATAATAAACACAGGTATTGATAAAAGGTCATCTAATTAAAAGAAAAACAGGATTTATAAGCCTTACGTTAGTTTGTCTAAATCTATATAGCAATATGAAGAGCCCAGCTGTGCAACCAGTCAACCAACCAGTAAGTGATTCAAGAAACGTATACATCTGAATTATCGATTCCACAGAAAAGAAACGGAAACACCAGAATACTGATGCACGACCACCTTTCGGCTTGCTGACTAAATTTACTGAATGTACTGATACAGAGCCGGATTTAGACTTGATAAGACCCTAAACTATTTGAGATACGGGGCCCTTTATAAGTCTGTTACACTGTATTTTAATTCTGGGGGCCCCAAGAAAGTGGAGGCCTTAAGCTATAGCTTGTGTAGCTTATACGTAAATCTTGCACTGTACAGATGTGAAAAGTTCATCCACTTTTATCCATTCACCATAACATGACATTTAAGCAAACAGTGACAAAGCCCAACCTATTCAGTCTACCTTTTTTCATTCAACAGCACTGCTCGCATAAGTGCTGTTGAAAAGTAGGTAAGTGCTGTTGAAAGTCTATATCTCTATGCCTCTAAAACTATAAGCACCATATTTACAACAAATACATAATCGAAATGTATTTTGCAAGCCGTGGAAAATTCCTTCGGAGGCCCGAAAATTAAGGAAGATGGTTTATAAAAAGCGGGGTTGGGACAGTCTTATCGTCCCTTCCGAACGGAAACGAGCTGTGAAACAGAAGTTGAACTGCGTACCAAACTTTTACTTTCCATCGGTTTGGGCAACGAATGCACATACTGGCAACCAATAGGCATAATTAGCATTCGCCTTAATAGTACTGTGGGACTCTAGGCAAACGACTGTTCTGGGACCCCTACAATAACCACTCAGATATGAAATATAATTGAATTAACGTGAGGCCCCTATGTTCTTCGGGCCCCCAGGCAAGTTGCCCAGTGGGCACATGACACTGGTGACAATCTTTATACAGACGTGATGACACAGGCATTACGCTGCTTACTTTGTAGTATTTCCCTATAATCTTCACATTGGGCTTTGCGACGAAACTTTTACCTTATGTTCTCGAAGCGAGAGATCATCACACCCAAAAATTTAAAGCCCCACATTCATGAACTGAAATGGTTGGCCTAGTCGAAAAGGCGCCGCCCTTTGTTAACTAGTCAAGATCGTCGATGTTCCTCTTTATAATGAAATATCACAAAATTCTTCAAATCTTGTCCTTCATCTTCAATGATTTTATGCTATCACTTCAGCTTATAAGTCTTCATTAACTTTGTTCCTCTTTTTTAAATTAATTTCGACTTGCTTCTCAGACTTTTTCCATGTAAGGCATAAATCAGTACCATTCTTGAAATGTTTTGCGGCAGCCTTCCTAAGAAGAGTCCTACCAATCATTTATATTTATTTAATTTTTCAGCAGTAGGTTTTGCACTTACAAGAAGTGTGGCCCAAATACGAAATCATTTAATAGAGAAATAATTAAATAAATTTCCTTAAGAGATTTGTTAGTTTCCACGTTTATGCCGTACAGTAAAATTAGTTTCATTAATTCTAGCCTTAAGGTTAATAGTCAATGTAATCTACGTTTACTACAGTTGAGAACAGAATCTGGACACCCGTGCGGCTGACTTAGACTATCCGGGGCAACACCTCATGGGCCCCGTAAGGGCATACATTGATCCTGTATACATGCTTACATAGTTCATAATATATGCTTATAGTTACATAGTTCATAATATATTCTTACATAGTTCATAGTACATGCTTATATACAAGTAGTTCATAATACATAGATCTTTCATAATACGTGCTTGCATAGTTCATACATATACATGCTTACATCTAGTTCACAGTTGCTTACATAGTTCATACATATACATGCTTACATCTAGTTCACAGTTGCTTACATAGTTCATAATATATTGAGTCTGTTACATAATACATACATAGTTCATAATAATTCTCATTGGCCATAATACATACATGTTTCATAATATGTACAGTGGCCCATAATACATACATGTTTCATAATACATACAGTTAAAAAAAAAGAGAGAGAGAAGAGAGATTGACAGGGAACTATTCCACACTGCACAATTCTGTTCCCAATTCCTCCAGTTTCTGCATTATCTTGCATATTTTGATGCGAAATGCTCGCTGTTTGATCAGATAACGCTTATGAGAAATTGTCTGTTTCGGAAGCTGCACATGCCACTGTGCGGTTAGAGGGCATTGGGTCAAGTAATGGTCTGGATTACCAATGCCTCCACAGACACAACTTTCGGTATTTGCAATTCCTCGCTCATAGTAATAGAAGGGGAAAGGCCCGTGCCCCGTCACAAATCTCCTTATTTGTGGGGATGACTCAAGACGATCGAGCGAAACTTTATCGTAATATTCATAGGTCTTCCTGCTTTGTTCAGTAGTGTCCCATTCCCACTGCTACTGGTGCTGAGCTGCTGTCCTTGTCACTTTTTTAAGGTGAGACCACGGGAGTTTGGTAATAACGCTTTGTGCATCGATATTGTGAGCTGCTTCTTTTGCTAACTTGCCGGCTTTCTCATTACCTTGAATGGCGGCATGCGCTTTTATCCAAGATATGAGGATATTCATTGTCGGCGAACGCTCCTTCAGCATGTCCTGAATCTCCACTATGATAGGAGAAGGATGTCTGGGATTGCATAAGGCATATATGACCGAGAGGCTGTCTGTAAGAATGTTAATAGTGGATCCTACTGGGGGCTTGTTAACTCGATAGCTTTGCGAATCGCAATTGCTTCAGTCTGGAAAACTGAATTATTTTGTCCCATATGACCTTTCCATGTTATCAGCGTTTCCTTGTTCTTAGTTACTATAAGGCCACAGCCTCCTTGTCCGTCAACTTTTGAATCATCCGTATAAACTTAGTATTGATCCTTTATGTTAGAGTCATCTTTCCATGAATGTGTGGGCCGAGACTCCTTTTCCGTAGTTAGACGAATGGATGACATTTACTGGCCTTATTCCTATAAGGCCACAGCCTCCTTGTTCGTCAACTTTTGAACCATCCGTATAAACATAGTATTTATCCTTTATGTCAGAGTCATCTTTCCATGAATGTGTGGGCCGAGACTCCTTTTCCGTAGTTAGACGAATGGATGACATTTACTGGCCTTATTTCTTCATGGGGGCTGTGCTGAGAGGTGGTGTGTGCTATAACCGTTTTCCATGGTGTGAAGGATGGGTTGCATTTATGAGACGTTTTGTTTCATACTCCTCTGGATCATAGCACAGCGGTCCAAAAGTAGTGCAGAGATGTAATTGGAGGACAGTCGTTACTGCTGCTTCTTGTGCTGCTCTAATATGTAATGGCAAAAGTCCCGGCAGTATTGTGGCTGCCGCTGTCGCTGTTGTACGGTATCCTTTTGTAATAGCCAGAGCAAAGGGGTGTTGTATATTACTGAGCAATTTTCTTTTCCTTTCAATTTCAATTTTCATTCATTGGAGTTGCCAGATTTCCGCTCCATAGAGGACCATTTTCTCCACGACGGACTGATAGAGGATTTTTAGGATATGTGGTCTAAGGCCCCAGTCTGAGCCTTGAAGGCCCCTTAAAGTATTTGCAATTGCCTGTGTCCTCGCGCGGACTGCTCTGAGGTGAGGCAGACAGGAAAGCTTTTCATCGATTATAAGCCCCAGCAGTTTTAGTTCCCGAGTTCGTTTGATTGTACGGCCCTTTAGTTTCAAAACTGAATTTCTTGCAAGAGTTTGACCTGGTTTGTGTAAGATCAAATACTTTGTCTTTTGCTGCTCCGAGTACGTTTACTACAGCATTCTCAAAGCATATTGATCCATTCGATATCTTAACATATTGTAGATATCTC
The DNA here is from genome assembly GCF_044657685.1 of Stegodyphus dumicola. Classification (NCBI taxonomy): domain Eukaryota; kingdom Metazoa; phylum Arthropoda; class Arachnida; order Araneae; family Eresidae; genus Stegodyphus; species Stegodyphus dumicola. The sequence continues at coordinate 185,463,247 of NC_140768.1, forward strand.
CATTTGTACACTTACTAGAAACAGGGCCGGTCCTAGAGAATAAGCAACTGCCTAGGGCGGCAAAACCAACTATACACGTATATATATATATATTCCAATTACCTGAGTCTATAAAATAAGGAAATAGAAAAAAAGAAATTAAATACGACAGGAATTGACAGGCTTCTGGCGATTCCTATATTTTAAGATGCCCACCAGCCAAGAATAGACAAGCTTCTAAGCTCCATGTAGTGGGTATTTGTATACGCGACCGCCCGGCAATTACTGGCACAATTGTCAAGATCTAAAAAAGGTCTTGACAGATGGTGAATTCTCCGATTTTAACGCTTTAGAATTGACTGATGAAATGGACATCGTTTCTTTACTTTTAAAAAAGAAAGAAGGTCCACTTGACGTTCAAGTTCATTACTTTCCTTAACATTGGGCCTCATTTAAGCATTGCTTTAAGAATTTTCCTAATCCTGCCTGTGGTGTATCGAGATTACAGTATTTAATCGTAATTCAACGCAGAACTGGCGCGCGCCAAGCGAGCGTGAACGAGGGACTATGGAAATCGGTCGTGGAGTTGTACGCCTTTATGTGCAGAGAGGATTTAAAAAAAAAAAAAAAAACTCTTATAAAGTGAATATTGTATATTGACTATTATAACAACACGCTGCTCATAACTGTTGCTACCGACGAAAGATATTTTTTCTAAACTAAATATAATAAAAATTACTTAATCATGCCTACTCAAAATCGTCTTTAATGAGTCAGCAATGCTGGCCATTGAATATGAATTAAGTAATAAATTAGATCTGAAAGAAGTTATTGGCGATTTTGCAGAAAAAAAGATTCGAAAGAGATTATTTTAGGGTTAAACTTAAGTTTAACCTTAAAATAATTTATTAGTATTCTTTATTTTTTGTCGTTTTAAAAATACTGAGATCCAAAGCTTGTGTGTTATTTAAAAAAAATTCGTAAATATTTCACGACTGTTATTGACTTCATTCAATTAGATTAGACCGTTCTTTCCTGGTTGTCATGCTTCTTCATAAATCTGTTTCTTTTAATTTTAAACTTTTAAAGGCTTTAAGGGCAGCACTTTTAAGGGTTGCCTGCGGCGGCAAAAACACTAGGGTCGGTTCTGCTACAAATTGATTATGTGGTACGTATGTTAAATTGTATGGTAATTATGCTACCTGTTTTTTGAGGAACAATCCCGCATTTTAGTTGCTGTACCTTGCTTTAGTATATTTCCCGAAATTTAGACCATGTGAACTTTTCCAGTGTCTCCCTCTATCAGGTCAGAAATATGGTGAAGGAACAGTTTTTAAATTTGTATTCTTATTTTTTATACTCGGATAAACGAGCAAAGAAAAAAAATTTAAATGGATAACGTAGAAGGTTACGGCAAAATAAAACGAGGTAGAAAGCCTAATTTTTAGAAGGAAGTACTTTTGCAAAGTATCATCTGATAACGCACAAATCAGCAGCTGAAAATATTCAGAAATTATCCAGCTATGAAAAAGAACGTAGTGCAAAACGGAACAAGACTCCTCTCCACATCACTTCGACCGCAGTCAAGCTATGATACATTCAGATTAGTAACTGAATTATATTTAATATAATATTCGAATATATATTTTTGGTATTACATAGTACGTGGACAGTTATAAATATCCCCTAAGAGTTGAAACGCTGAAATATATGATAATCGCAGAATGCAATATTTTGAAATATGGTAAAGAATCAATCGATGAAATTAACCGATGTAACTCTTAAAATATTGTTATAAATTTTGTATATATGTAAAAAATGTAGTTAAATTAGATGTGAAATTGTAGTATCTTTTGAGTAATCTAACATGAAATGCTTGATATATATGGAAGCTCTGCCGGAAAAGTAGGGTTACAGAGGAAAGTCTTATTTAACATTGAGGTAAAGGGCTACCTCGCTAAATTTGCGATATATAGCCAAATTGGTAATAGTTTTAGAGAGAAATCGCCAAACTTGGCGACTATTTGGATCTTGTCTCTCTATAACTGCAACCCTATCTGGTAACATATTTGCCTTCCAGTAATGTTGGAAAATGAAAGGTACTAGAGATTTCTCGGCCGCAAGGAGAAAACTATAGCACATCGGAGAGAGCATCAGCTCTCAGTTTTCAGTTCAGAACTAGATCTCGGTTCGAGCTTCGTTCTTTCGTGCGCTTTGCATTGCGTTCTATTTTACATTCGTAGTAGTTTAAAATGGTAACTACTGCTCTGTCATACTGAGAAGAACTGTACGAATACTTCTACGAAAAGTCCTGGAACTGTAAAATGTTTCTTTTGTGAAAACATATCCTATTAAGGTATTATATGTTCTATGAGCATTTAGTTCATTACGAACCCGTACCCGCACAACAATTTTTGGTGTCAGAAGTCGGACTGAATGCCGGTGACAAGAGTGATGGAGGGACAACTAATGCACGCGGTGGCAAGCTTCATTGCATTCAAAAAAGAGCTTAAAGCAGGCCAAGAATCCGCTTAAGAGACGAAAGTCTGCCAAGAGGAGATGAAAGCAGGCCAAGAATATATAAAAAGCAGGTAAAGAGGAAATGGAAACAGAAATTACTACTATACTGGAAACCAAGTTCGAAGCTATGGAACACAGAAGAGACACGATTGAAAATAAAGTTGATGAAATTGGAGAAAGAATTTCTGCTGCCGAACAACAAATCGATGGTAAAATTTCTGCTGCTGTAGCCAAGCATGTTGACAGCTTGAAGACATCCATAGTGACAGTTGGTCACAATTCTAACGCCTTTTAGTTCCGACATATGCCGTCACAACCCTCTCTGAAGCTATCCATATACGATGAAAAGATCTGACAAGTGTGGCTCAGTTCTCTGTAGTGGAAAACGAAAATGGATGGGATACCGAAGCTAAAGCCTGCCATTTCGCCACTTCTCTGAGAGTAGACGCAACCGATATCTTTCAAAATATACCCGCAAACCAGAGGATAGACTTCAAATCTCTATCCGGCAAGTTGGAGCTGTGCTTTGGCGAGAAGTGTTTTCAATGAAGTCAATGAAGTAGAATAGGTTTTGGGAAAAAAAGATCCTGAAGTGCTGGAACTGCGGTAATTAAGGCAACGTACGAAGGAACAGAACACCGCAAGGCACGGACAATAAGACAGCTTCCCAGCGAGACGAAGGAAACAAATTAATGGCCATCTTGCGAAGCAGAGGTTGCCAGACATTGAAAAGCCCAATTTTAAAGCATTTCAGATTACTGCACTGAGTGGGGCAGTAATGGATCATCATAGGACATATCAATGAAGTTCCTTGCAATATGACCATCGATACTGAAGCATCCTGGGACGGTGTTTCCTGGGTACATAATCCTAATTAGGCTAAACGACGTTGCGGTTCGGATCAGTAAGTCAATAAAATTTACGCCTAAAATCGTTCATACGACAGGCTAGCTCGTTGCTTTAGCTATCGTACATTGTCCCCATAGTGTATATAATGTAAATAGAATACTAAGGGCATGGTCCTGTTCGCATACAAATTTGTAAATTTATGCATTAATTTATTGGTTTAGTATTTGATCTGTTTTATGTTATTCATTGAAATTATTGCATTGATTTTCCTTAGTTATACGTATGGCTTTCTGTCCAGGGACTGTACTGCATGGGACGAGCAGTCCTCGGTAAGGGGGCTATGGTGCAGCCAGTAATATGCTCCGTCGAAAGAGGAAGACCCTGTAGGACAGCGGCTCCTCTTTTTTCCCACTTTCTTAATTTTATATCTTTAGTATAATGTACCATGAAATGCTTAAACAAAGCTCTGCCAGAAAAGCAAGGTTGCAGGGCAAGTCTGTTGGAGCATTGAGGTAAATGGCTATTTCTTTAATTTGGCGAGATATCGCCAAGCCGACGATGATGTTGGCGATTAAGTTTTTCCGCCAAATTTGGGGAGAGATAGGCAAAACGCGCTGAACTTTGCAACCATTTCGCGATATTTTGGTCGGGTCCGTCTGCAACTGTAATTGATACCTAATTGTAACTGTAACCATATCCGCTCCTTATATATAAATAACCGCATATACCTACCAGTAATTTTCGGAAATGCAAGGTAGTAGAGATTTCTCGGCAACCAGGAGAAAACTATTTAAGATCCGAGAGAGCAACAGTTGTTTAAGTTCAAAGTTCAAATCTGAGCTTCGCTCATTACACAATCTTTGCATTACACAAGCAGTTTAAAGTTGTAATTACTGATTGTATTGTGTCACACTGAGAATAACTATACGAATACATTTGTGGAAAGTTCTAGAACTCTGAAGTGTTTCTTTTGTGAAAATATATTTTATCAAGGTATAATCGGTTCTATGTCCATTCGTCTGTAACAGAACTCGTAAGAAAATTCAGGCATACTTAGGGATTTATATTTGCCGACGACTATAATATGAATATTTTTTAGTTACCTCACACAACGTTTTGTTCATTCTGTACCTTAACATAAAACTTTTCGCACTTCATGATTGAGTTTTGTATCACAATTTAGCATAGATTTCATTTTCTCAATGCTCGAGATTTCTCCTTTAACAGCTTACAAGCAAAAATATTCATTCAACATGTTCTGTTATTTCCGGGAAGAATGAATTTTAAAATATTGGCATTTTCTCGAAAATCTGTTGCTCATTTCAGAAGAATTCTACATTTATCTATGAGATACAAGAATGCTCACTTTATTTCAATCACGTATTCAATTGTCTCACAACACAAATTATCCTGGCACTTAACACTCCTCAAAAGTGAAATTGCAACACCAAGAAAGAATGCGCGTACCGTCATGCAAATTGCAGGAGCGAGAGTTGTGAGGTGGATATGCCAATGATAAAAGTTGCGCACGCATTGGATCACGTGGTACGCATATGCGGGCTATAAAGTTCAGCCACTTTCTCTATTTCTTTCATTTTATCTGACACAAAGTTAGTGCTGTACTCCAAGTTGTTTGGATTGCTAGTGTGATGTTGTAATAGTCGTTGTGTATTGATTTTCTGGCTGTGTGGGTTGAATTTGTGTAGTTTTATAGTAGTATTGAACTTTTGTTGTTCTTGTATAGCATTTTCAACCATGTTTTGCATTTGTCGTTTCTCTGAATTGTGAAGGATCCGTTCGGATTTTCTTCATCTTGTCAAGTTCCGTTCACCTGCTAGATGCCTTTGGCCTTTTTTCCTTTTGATACCCATCTCACTTTTCCTGAATTCATTATGTTATGTGCCCTTGGGCTTAATTTAAGGAACCGGCAACGTTGCACCTGCAGTAGCTCGGTAATATAAAACTGTTTAAGTGTAACTTCTCATAAACAGCATCTGAGGGTTTACGGAGCACTGGAGACTTTAGAAGCATAATAGAAAATGTCTTTGAGACGTCGGCGAGCTCAATCGGCTCAATACCACCAGTTAACGACCAGGGAACGCGACCGTATTATCGAACTCCATGAGCTCGGTTTGTCGCTGCACACAATAGCCACCCGTGTTGAGCACAATGTGAGTACCATCCAAAGTTATGTCACACAATGGATTCAGTAAAGTGTGCGTGCACGTCGAAGAGAAAGTGGTGCGCAGAGGTGCACGTCAGAGCGCATAAACCGACGTATTCGGCGGCGAACTATTGGAGACCCTTTCTCCACGTCACGCGACATCCGAAGCCGGTTGCCTACAGGAGCAGATGGATCTGTGTCCACCCAAACTGTTAACCAGAGAACAGGGGCTCCATTACCTAGCTGACATGATGTCTGCCTTACACGGATTAAAGCCCCTGCCTCCAGACGCTATATTCACAACAAATTGCATGAAGTACATTTACGTTTACGGGTACCAGCCACAGAAGTACTATTGACTGCTGAACACAAGACTGGACGCCTGGTGTGGTGTCAGCGTCATAGTGCTGTACCATCGAATGGCATCGGGGTTTGTTCACGGATGAATCTCGTTTCTATCTGTGGAGGAATGACGGCCGTCGACCCGGAGAACGTTACGAAACGGTCAATTTTGTCGAGCGTCATACCGGTTCTGCACCGGAGCATTATGGTTCGCGTTGGCATATTTGATCACAAGATGCCCCTGGTACACTTTGAAGGCAGTTTGACAGTGAACCGCTACGTCACGCAAATTGTGGAGCTTGTTGTTATGCTCTGCTTGCAGAGCTCATCCAACACGGTATTCCAACAAGAGTGCCAAGACGCATGTCGCACGGCGTACTCTTAACAGGCTGACCGGATCTAACATCCTATCTGTAATACAGTCCTACTAATGCCCTTGTAAGGCCATGTACTTCCCTTTGACAACCTCAATAATCTCCTGGTGCAGCCTCGTGTGGCTACAGGAGGCTTTTGCCGTAGTTAGAGGAGGGCGTGGAACACATGCCTGTTTACCTCTGTTAGACACCAGGCGTTCCAGTCCTCCGTAACCTATCTACCTACCCTGGACGCGACATTTACCGAGGACCCCGGCCGTACACTCTGATATGCGTACAGCAGTTGATGTGGCTTGGCAAAGACTACCTCAGGCAGCCATCGATGAACTCATTGATATCATGCTCGCCCGATTGCGGCCTGTATCACTACCCGAGGTGAGCACATTTAGATATTGAATAATTTGGTTTATAATGATTTTATGTGTCTGTTTTTTTCTCATTTGCATATCCATCTGACAACTCTCGATCCTGCAATTTGCATGACGCTACGAGCATTCTTTCTTGGTGTTGCAATTTCACTTTTGAGGAGTGTATATTAATGAAATACAATTACTGCTTATGGGCAATAATTTATGACTCGCCTGGTAAAAGTATATTTACAAGCTTTTATTAACAATGGGACTTTCATTTTTATTCAAACGACGGGCGCCCGGAAAATGTCGAATAAAAGGTACACTGCGGGGGAGGAGGAGGAGACAGTTCTATGTCTTCCGTTCTACTGGGCCGATTGACGAAATTCAAATTGCGTTTTCCACGTCTCAAAAGCGCGACTTAGGATATATATTAGATTTATATATAGCTTTGTTCTAACATAGGTATTTTGACACAAAATCGGATTTTTTCTGAAATAACATACCAGTTTTTTCCACATTTCGATTCTACGACTCAAATTATGCCTAGATATTAAATTTTGTAATTTTTAGTGAGAAATTTATGGAGAAATTGAAAAATTTATCTTGGCGAATTTTTTTCAGTTGCGCCAAGAATAATTCACTCGAAGAACTTTTTAATTTATAGAAACCTATTTTCCTTTCATTTTTCTTCATTATCCACGAGCGGGGGAAAAAAAAAGGTCATCGTTCATACTTTCAGATCATTTTAACAAAGTGCGTAAACCACATTATCGTTATTATCGTTTATAATAAATATGCCAAATTTTAAAATGCGCCAAAATGTAAATTCACGCATATCTTAGGAAATTTTTAATAAAAAAACTCTAAATTTTTGTAGGTATGCTTAGAAATACATCTTTAAGAAGATGATGGTACTTTTACAGGCTATAATTCATAATTTGTTTCGAAAACTTTATATAAAAATTATTTAAAAATACAAATTTCAAAAATAAATCATAACAAATAGGCGAATTTTATTTGGAATGAACCTAAATTTCGAAATATGAAAGGAAGAATCAAATAAGTTATAAATATATATCAAATTCAATTAACATTGAGGAACTAAAATTTTGAGAGTTAATTTTTTAAAAACTACTCGTGCGATTTTTACAAAAATCTGGCAGTTTGGCATAATTTGAGTCATAGAATCGAAATACAGGAAAAAAAAAAAAAAAAAAAAAAAAAAAAAAGGCATTTCAGAAAAAGTTCGATTTTTGTGTCAAAAGGCCTGTATTAGAAGAATGTAATATATAAATCTAATACATATCCTAAGTCGCGCTTTCGAGACATGAAAAAGCGCAATCTGAATTTCGCCAATCGGCCCTCTAAAACGGGAGATACAGAACTATGTCCCCCTTTTTTTTGCGAAGTGTACATGTGGTCAGCTTATTTCTCAAACGTCAAATTTCATCTTCCGAATTTTTTCACTCTACGCACAAAATATCAATCTCAAATCGATTCGTGAGCACAAGATATATTAATTAACATTTCATCTTTTGATCTTTGTAGGAACAAAATTACTGCTTTTATATTTATCAAATAAAGTCAAATGCGATTAAAAAATTCCCAAATTCAGACGAATTACGAAAGGACACATTTAAAAAAAAAAAAAAATCCTACCAAGGATACCACACCACATACATATATTTAAAAAAAAAAAAAAAAAAAAAATTGGTCGTGAATTAAACTTCTGTAATATCAACATGAAATCGAATATACAGCTTTTGTTAACACCGGTATAAAACAATTTGGAAATTACATTTTTATACATAATATTTAAGAAAGGCATAAAATAAACTAAAAATTAAATTTTCTTAAAGATTTGAATAGGAGTTTTAAATTTTGCCGTGGTAATGCCTCCAAAATGTACAGCATTATTCACAAAACATTCAAAATTCACAATTATAAGCCATCTTAACTGAATCTATAGCCGCAAGGAGAAAAATTGATGGCTCTTGGAAGGATAAAAATTTTATCAATGCAGAGGAACGACAGCTCGGAAGCTGAGTTGATAGATGATAAGTGAGAGCACCGCGTTTCTTGTATCTAAGAGAATTTGGAATTTCACTGGAATCTAAATCTCCTCGTAATGAATCTTTTACCAAGGATAAAATCTCTTAAGAAATCTTCGTGTAAAAACTCATAAAATGTTTTTTAAAAAAAAAGAAACTTTTTTACTTCATATTTTCCAGAGATTTACCGAATCCGGAATTGTTTATTATATTCCTTTTTTTTTTTTTAATGTTTACGCCATAATTAAAAGAACTACATTAATGCCCTGAAATATTTAAATGTTTTAATCCACAGAACTCTCACTTAGAAACGTTTAAGTTTCAAAATAATCAAAATACTTACTTTAAATAGTGATAATCTCCATGGGATGCTTCAACGTCAAGAGCCATCTTGATACCTGAAATACCTGGAATCGCTTGGACTGCTGTATGATAACTATAAAGAACGGCACACTCTTATAGATATATGTCTGCTGGCCAGCGAAATGAATAGCGCTTGCTCAAAACCATTACGTCACAAGGGGAGGGGGGCGTTGGGATACAAAGCTAAAGGTCATTTTTTGCAAGATCTCGGAAGTTATGCAGTCATTAAGTAAACACGACCTCTCCATATGATAATCGAGAAAAGTTCAATTTCTATGGGAAACGACGTGGAAATCTTGAGTAACCTTGGAAATAATCATTTTCTTTGATTGGAGATCCACCAAAGTTTATGAAAGTTAAGAGATTTCTAACAGACGTTTACAGAAGTAAAGAGATCTATAATCCGATGAGAGACTGCTGACGTAATGAGGTTTGACCTGTTTCGAACTCTTACGTAACTGTTGTGCGTTCTTAAATTCTTCATGATTTTAACCCAGTAAAGTGAAACTTAGTTTTATGATATGAAATCATTAAAAGGACCTGTAAGGCTTTTCTTAAAATTAGTGCGGAAGAACTGAAAATAGTTTAACTGGTAATGTTCTTAAATAGGAACATTAACAAATAGTACATCAATAAAAATCAGTAACTTATTTTTCACATTTTACTGAACAATCACTTATCTCAAGTACTACTTGAATGGAACTGATTTTTCAAATAGTTCGTTTCAGCAAAACATTTATTATTATTACTGTATGTCTACTTTCTATTAATCTCTCGATACATAATCTATATGAAAAAAATCTAATAAATTAAAATTATAAGGGGCGACGCTCGGTAATTAATACTTACATTTTAAGTATTGCATTTAAGAACATGAAGCACAAATAAATTCAATAGTGAAAGCATATGTTGGAACTAAATATGGGTATTTCTTAAAGGAAGCAAGTTTAGAGCTGTATAAATTCAGGTATATTTTTAATTTGTTGGTTCAAAATATAAAAAGTGTTAGAATTTTTTTTTTAAAAATAACTTGAGAGCTAAGCAATTAATTGCTAAAACAATAAGAGTTTGTCGACTGTAAATTCATTTTGGCAAGTAAACTCACTAAACAAACGTAGGCACTTCAGTACACCATGTCTTACACAAGCTGTTATTTATGAATTATAGCTTCAATAACCTACATATGAAATAAATCAGAATAAATATAATACTGGAATGTTTTTCTTAAAAATGGCTCTAATTTAAGATTAGCTTCTATCTCTTACTGATTTTTAATGCAATAAAGTGAAACTTTCAAGTTTTATGATATTAAATATTTTACTGTTATAGAAATTAGACTTATCACAAAATTAAATAGATTACTAATGAGAAGAGTAATTAAATCTTCCATATATACTCATGCTAAAAGAAAATTTACATCTTATTAACACAAATTACTGCATACAAAATCTGCTCTAAATTATGATTTTAATAATACATAGGAAAAAGAGTGGAAAAGAAAAAAAATCAGTTCACTGCCAATATAAACTGGGAGAAGATAAAAGCATAAAAACTTAAAAGGAAGACAAAAAAGAAGGATTCACATATAAATACTTACCTATGGTTTCTTTGAACTATTTTTAGTAATTCTACTAAAAATATCCTACGAGAAATCATTACATTTATTGCTAAAAAAGCAATATGAGAAACATTGGAATTAAAAATCTCTTGAAGATTAAATAAAACTCCCAAACAAACACACAAATTTAATATAATAAAATTGAAGAATTTAATGTATGAAATCAAATATACTTTCTAATTCGGCCATTTATATAAATCATTTTTAATTTATTTGCTTTTCTTTACAATTTAAAATCTAAACTTTTTTACATCATTTTGTTCATACTTTGCACTTTTTCACTACTTTGTAAAGCTGAAGAATTTAAAACATGAAAATACATATATTTTCCCTTTAATTATTGCTGCACTTGTGCAGACTTCTGTTGCAACATAAAATATGTAGTAATAAAAATGCATAATTTGAAAAAGAAAAAAACTTCAAATTACCTGGATTATGAATCCTAAAAAGACTGCCAGTTTGAGTTTAAATTTTATCTAATTAGTTTTATTGAGTTTAATGAATTTAAATTCATAGATATCTAAATTCATCATTTAACATATTTTAGGCTTTGCTATTATACAGGCGAAATTTTTTTTTCTGTTGTTTTAAAACTTTTGTAGCTCTTATGTTACAGATTTTAAGAACTAACTCCTCTGTTTTCTAATTTAATATTTTTTATATCAAATTTTAATTTTTTTTCGTATGTTGGATTGCTTTCTGTTTTACATGTCTTTGAACTTGGTCCACTGAAGCTTAAAATTATTACATTTTTAAGCTTTTGTATTATTTTTTAACTGGCCTGTATGTTTTCAAAACTTGCATATAGTTTTTTTTTTTTTTTGGAAATGCTGGATTAAAAAATTTGCATAAAGTTTTATTTTTTGAAATTTTGGATTAAAAAATTTGCATATGGTTTTGTTTTTCAAGTATTGGTTTAATTGTTTTGAAAGTTTAGTTTCTGGATTTGATCTCTCGAAATATTAATTCACAATTTTTTTGAATTTGTCTGTTTTTGAGGCTGTAATTCTGCAGTTTTTGTACTGCTCATTTCCACTGTAAGGCTGGATTAATAAAAACACAAATTACTTTGATTGTTTTTCTAAGAAATTAAACTAAATTTTGATTGTTCTAAGAACATAAAAAAAAAAAAAAAAAAAAAAAAAAAAAAAACCATAATTCTCTTATTCATAAAATTAATTAATGGAAGAATTTATTTATTTACATTTATTAGCCATTAAGGATTATAATTTCTTTTACATGAGATGGCACATTTGTTTTTGCAACCCTCTCATTTTTTTTTTTTTTTTTTTTTGCAAATTAAGTTTGTTTGAAAAAACGAATATTTACAATTCAGGTTAACTTTCATCTATGCATAATTTACTTTTAGATAGAATTAGAAAGTTTGGTGATATTTGGTTCATCACCATCTCATCATGATTTCATACTGCTGGCGATTTGTTATTTGTGACCAATTAAGGAAGCATTGAAATTCCTGAATTCTAAATCATTGGTATCAAAACGATGAAAACTGGTTGAACAATTTTATCATCTAAATCTTTCATACAGTAGTAAAAACTGTATGATGAAGTAAAAATGAGGTCGTATTTTAAATGCTTTGTAAAAATTACTTAAATTTAAATTTTCTTTCATGAATGAATAAAGATAAAAAAGCAGTAATTCCAATAGAAAATAAATCTTGATTCTATCCACAAAGAATGCCACAAATAAATAAATAATTTTTTTTTCTCTAATCACTCATTTAGATCAGTAATTAGTGGATGCTCAAACTGTATAATTTGTACTCAAAAGAAAATGCATTGGGTTGAAGCAAATAAAATGGCTGTTGAATAACATCGGACTTCTACTATAGTTTGATACTTTAAAATAGGCATTTCAAGGTTGTTGCCAGTCCTTCTCCCATTTGCATCTGTAAATCATGTAATCATCACTGCATATTTAGTTTCTCCATCTCACTTGAGACTACAGTTCAAATGCCTTCATTCATGTACATTTCATAAAGTGAAACATGTTGAACAATCAAGTAGAGAAAAACATAGTTGTCAGTTAAGAATCAAATTGAAAAGCATAAAATATCCTTGAAGTTCCTATTTTACAGACAATAGTTGTGGAAGAAAACATATTGAGGTTTGTGCAAATATTTTAAGTTGCAGTTGTGGTATTTATTTTGTTTAATAAGAATTAAAAATATTAAATATTACTGACATCAAGTCAACTATGAAACCCAATCAATGTTGCTGTATCTTTAAAAGTTCAAATTAGGAGATTTTTGTTCTGGCTACACTACAAAGCATTAGTAAAGCATTCGGTGGAGACGCAACCATTGAAAGATCATTCGATACAAGTTTGAAAAATTTCATTTAAGACAGTAGTAGATACAAAACTAACTTCATAGCTATCTTAAATGCTCCATTGACTTGTATACTAAATTATAGGATTTAATCAAATCCCATCAACTATAATGTACACAAATGATCCAATTACTAGATACATTTTTACTGTACATACTACAAACTGTTTTACAGCACTGTAATAAAAGGAAAAATATGAAAGCTTGACAAGTTGGTGCTTCATTATGGAAGTGTATATGGCATATGGAAGTATGCTCCTCTCTCTCAAGAAGTAGGGAAAGAAGGTTCTTACAATGAACTATGACTGTGAAGTGGATATTCTGGAACAGTCCTACATATTCATTTCAGTGGTTGAGAATGGATACTTGTGAAAGTTCTCCAAAAGAGATTTTTTTTACCTCGCAAGGTGGTTTTCTGCTGTTTTTATTCATTGTTCATTCCTCCTGCGAGGTAAAAAAATAAATACAAATTGATAGTATACAGATATCAGGATTCATAGCCACATTTTAGTTAAAAAAAATAAGCACCTATAAGCACTTTTCAAGCAAATTTTAAGAAAAAAAAATAAGCACCTGTCTAAATACATTATACACAACTGCATAACCTTAAAAGAAAAATTAGACTTGTAATTTAAAATATGAGAAATGCAGTATTTATTAATAGAGAATAAGCATTATCTCAACCATAGAAAATAATTACTTTTTTTGTTTTGTTTTTAATTTTAAATTACAGTTCAATTTACAGAACTAGTTTACAATGAGAGGGGAAAAACTATGCAGAACTAAACTATATTACAAGATTTAATGATGAAATTTCAGTTCAAAATTGAAGGCATACTTATTGTATTTGCTTGGAACCTAATAATAAATACAATTTATTTTTCCACTCATATTAATATTTAAATAATTTAACTTAAATCAAAATTCTGAACATTTTCTAAATTTTCATTGTATATCAGTTTTCTCTTAACAGATATTGCAAACAAAGTAATTTAAGTAAAAAAGAGGAACATTTCTGAAATCAGAAGACGGGAAATTGCTTCATGCAGTCATCCTCTAACAGTAAAAGCTTAACAAACCCGCATACTCGGAAACTGCCGAATATTTGGACAGTCGAGCATAACTGGAAAAAGAGGAGCGGAGGTAGATTGTAGCTGTTCATTAGATTTTTCGGTTAAATAAATGCTTTTGACATTTTGATATGTGCATCATATAAAAATAGACCAATGGAACTGAAAAATATTCTGCTTAGCAAGCACAGTAAAACTCTTTTAAGTGTTCATAAACAAATCTCAAAATTAATTATCTCTGTAAAATATCGCAAACTTTATAGTGAGATACGTACGCCATAATTCTTCCCTATGTGATATTACGCAATTGGAATCAACAGCTGCTGGTATTGGGAGAATAAAGAACTAAATAATGGAAAAGAAAGAGACTTACCAATCAGGGGTGTTTTTTATTCTAATTTTGAACAGACTGTGTTAAATTTCTGGAATAGAATCATTCTTCGCTTGGGTTGGTAGACCGCAGAACTTCTAGTCCTAATCAATCCATATTGGAAGTGACAAAAAAAAAAAAAAGTCCGTTGCTTGTTTTGCAGCAAACTGTAATGGTTTCAATATTTGAGATTTTGCGGAGAAAGGGGAGAACCTTCCAACTTCCATATTGTATAATGTATTGGAAAAAAAATGAAATTATTTTGACTATTCGATTATTTTCCCTTTATTTAAGCCATTCTGAATATTGTTGAAACACACCCATTTTTGGAAGTTTATCTATACTTCAGCAGTTACTGCAGCTATATTATTATACATATTCACACATATGCTCATAATATAAGCATAACGATCATAATAAATGCGAATACAAACTGACTACGTGGAACAAGAATGCAAATTATTAAAATTTTGATAGAAATTCAAAGGTGTGTAGTATTTGGGTGGGATGAAAAGAATACTGAATGTACCAGAGTTTTCTACAGCTTTTGCAATTCTCTGACCAATAGAACGACGTGCACTTGTCTGTACTCTCTGTGCACACCAAAAGTTATGTTAATGCAGAGAAAGGGAGTACGATACACCTTATGATGTTACAAAGGGAGTAAGAAAGCTATTTCCAGGAGTATGATACACCATCTGACGTTCCATATAAGGAAGAAAAGTTGTTTATTTAGTTTCGGCTTTAGTACAGGGGAAAATTGCGTGTTCATAGAAAAAAAAAAAAAAAGGGGGGGGGGCTTTAAAGAAAAAGTAAGCACCTATAAGGGCCTTTATATTTTATTTTCAAACATAAGGACTTAAAAGCACTTATAAAAAACCGCAACGAACCCTGAGATATACAGCAAATGCATGATAAAACATGTTTTAAACAGCTATCACTTGTAAGTAGAGTTCTTTTGCTGCAGGATAACTTGCGAGTCCCATATGGCAGGTCAACCAAATAAAAAATTTAAAATATGGAATTGTGCTCTGCACTCCCATGACATATTCCCAACAGATTTTCCCACTATTTAAGCAATTTTTTGTCAAGATATGCCTTACTAACCATGTATCAATTCATTGGGCAGTGAAGGACATTTTTACAAACATGAAGTAAATGATCTTGTCACATGTTGGCAACTATGTGTTGATGCAGCTACAGATTATTTTGACTAAACAGGTTTTCTTCTTTTTTTTTCAAAAACCCTTAAAATTGGCCATTTCATTTACAACAACCCACTATTCATAATTTCCAAGATGAGATAAAGAGTTTTTTTTTTTTTTTTTTAAATCTTAATCGCTCTGATGATCTACACTAAAATTAAAAAAAAATTAAGTGGACCTCTCTGAACAATTAGAAAGATACAAAATTGGATGAGTAGAGTTAATATTTCTATTCAGCAAATTTTAATAATGCCATTTTGGCAAAACTACAAGAGCTAAAAAAATTCAACACAATGTGGCATAAATTTTGATCACAAACTGCTTCCATTAGGTGGAAAATTCACTAAAATCATATTTACACAACGACAATTGGTACTAAGCCTCGATTTTATATCAGCTCAACATAAAATTGAAAGTTTTTTGACATTTTATAACAACAGGATGCGACATAAATCATTAGATGTTACCTGAAAACTAGCATAGTAGTCACAATATTATCTATCATTTTAATTAATAATATCAATAAAATTTGTGAATAAATTGTGTGCAAGTTTAATTTTACTAAGCCTTAAAAAAAAGGGGGGGAATTCAAATAACTGCATTTTTAGATATTCAGTTCTATTGTATTGCACATAAAGCACTGACTAGAACTTCTCTGTACAGCAGGGTCTATATGTGATTTTTTTTTTTTTTTTTTTCATGGGCAAAGAATACAAATTGCCTACAAACATCCCTCTGAATAATACTGCAGTGCAATTTCACTTATCTAAAGACTAATGTTTCCTATTTCTGCTAAATGTAAGAAGCAAAAATGCAAAATTTACATGCAAACTGTTCTACAGAAAAATAACTAATTATTGATAATCATGGATGTCTGCTGGAATATATGTATAGGGCACAGCCCTCACAACCATGGAGTAGACAGTGTATTTTTGTACTGATACATGCTCAGTACACACACAGTATATGCATTCCTGTATTGATGTAATATTGTATTCAAGAATTTACATACAACTCTCCCCAAATTAAATAATTAAACAAAAATTTTATGATGTAACTATCTGTCTTCAATCTTTGCCCCCTTCTGGCTGACACTTATAGTAATATACTTTTGCAGACAATTCCATTGCTATATAGCTGCTTTGGAACAGAGGTGGGCAAAACTGCTCTTTTATGGGATCAGATCAGAACAGTTTGCCACAGAACTGAATATCTTCTTTTTTATGACTAATCACTCACTGGCAATAAATTCTGATGAATAAGTTCAAGAATGGGGAGTGAAACAAGAACAATGTGTGATAATGAAGTGAACAGCAGAAAAAAATCAATTGAGCTGTGAGATAAGAGAATCAACTCAAATGAGCTGCTAATCCCCATGACTGATTTTTTTTCAACAGTAGTTTTGAGATTCCTTAAAATCTCCTTTCTTCCTTTCCTTAAATTTTCCTTTTTGAACCAACAATAAAATTGTAGACTAAAACAACTTTAACTTTTAAACCATGCTTTGGACAAAATCTCTTAATGGATGAAATTTAAAAGAGCGACCACTTATTTTTTCTTTTTGGACAAATGAAAGTTCATTCGATTGGTAAAGTGAATTGAGAAAATAGCATACCTCTATTTTGAAAATAACTAAATCAGACAAGCATATACTCATTTAAAATAACTTGTGCAACTTAAAATAAGAAATATTTTATATCAATAATACAAAACAATTGACATACATAATTTACAATATATAAATTCAAGTGTATAATTTGTGTTGAATATTTATTAAGATTAATACATTGGCTCTTTATGCTTCTTTTTAAGTTTCTGATGTTTATTCTTATTGTTGTGATATTTTGATGGTCTGCCTTTAGAATCAAGTTGCATTTCATGTTTTTTCCCTTTAATATGTACTTCTGACTGCTATAAGAAGAAGAAAAAAAAAATCTCAATAAATGTTAATATATTACAACAAATAAAATATTTAGGGAAATATTGATACAGAATACAGTGAAATACTTTTAATGCAAAAGCGCTTAAGACAAAATATCGTTTAACACAAAATAATACAATGGTGCATGAAAATACAAACTACTATGTATTTTCATGCAGTTTGTTTCTCTTAACACGAAAAGATATCCTTTCAGGGAATGAGCAAAATACGGAAAACACCAGCCTCGAAGGCGAGATTTAAGTGGGATGAGAATTGAAAGAGAGATAGCTTCAAATGTTTTATAGAAAGGAGGCTAACTTGGCTTTGAAATACCTCGGAATAGCCTGTGACATGAGCCAGTTTTATTTATATAAGCTACTTTCACCTTCCACCCCTACAAACACCTCATCTCTCATCAGTTGGCTTTGGAATTTGGTGATGAGTACATCGCATTGTGAGTAAAAATGAGTGAGTTTGGTTCATATGTTGCACTCTGGAATTCAGTGACTCCAAGAATGAACGAAAATTATTTTCATCATGCACGATTCTTAAAAGTGTAAGATTCTTTGGTGCCAAAAGAAATGGTGAAGGAGGATATTGAAACTGAGCCGACACTTAATGAAATGTTTGAGAAAGTTTCTGTATTTATGGACTGTCCTACTGTATTATTGGAAGAATTCGTTGCAGTAGTTGATGATAATGTGTGTCAGCCCCAATTATGCCAGACAAAGACATTTTGGAGTTTGTTCAAAGCTAAAAAAATATCATTAATGCAGATTCCGACGACGAAATTGAAATGAATAATACAACTCGTCTTTCCACGTCATCCGAAATGAGGAACATTATAAAATGTATGCACAGTTATTTAGACGCACATTCGAGTGATGAAACGAATAACAAAATGTATGACATTGAACAATTTGATGCTAAAAAAGACAATGCAAAGAAAATTATCAGATTATTTTCCAAAAGCTCAATAAATGTTTTGTTTTTTTAAAAAACTTGAAAATTTTGTATTAAATTTCATTAAGTTCTTGTGGATGTTTTTGTTTCATTGATTTTTATTAAACACATGCATATATACATATATATGTAAATAAAATGCACTCTAATAAACTTAATTTTGTTGAATATATGTTTTTTTTTTTTTTTTCAATATCCTTTAACACGAAAAAAATATTTCAGTCCCCTTAGTTTCATGTTAAACGATTTTCACTGTATGTCATAATATGAAACTATTACATAAGAAAACAGCTCTGATTTTTAAAGTGTGGTAGTGCTTCTGTACAGTGTAAGAAATATATGATTTCATGAAATTACAGGTAACATTGGATTATATAGTTAATACGGCACTTGGACAATATAATACATGAAGACGTTAAAATTTGATTAACTGCATACAGTAAGACATTTAAATGTTTAAAATTTAGTTATACACCATTTTGCATGTTAGATTTTATACTTATACATACAAAAATAAGAGATTAACATTTTGCTTTGTCTTTAAGATATGATACAACAAAAGACTAACATAGTTTCAAAGGATTAGAATATGCATGAAAAAAGCAATATTAAAGGAGTAATGATACTTTTTATAATTCTTAGGCCAATAAATGATTTTTTACACATATTTTATTTATAAATGCAATTTTTTACAATTCTGGCAATAATAATAAATAAATGCATAATATCTCTACATATAATAAAAGAAAGAGTCTGTCTGTGTGTGTGTCATTGTGTCTTTCGTTCGCGCTGCGCGTAAGCTAATAGACCCACGGCTACGAAATTTGGTACATAGGTGCATCTAGATAAGAGTCAGTGCACCTTGAAGCGATTTTTTCGAATTCAAATTATTTTTATTTTATGTTTTGTGACAAAATCGCGTCATTTTGAGACATAATGGGCTATAGCAAAGCGAGATTTTACTCTACACACTCCATTTTCACATCGTCATGAAACGTAGACACTTAACTATTTTACCAACTTAAAATAAATTTCATGTTTCAATGAATCCAGTAAATATGAATTTATTTTCCAAAGTAAGCTTAACACCTTTTCGATGGGATTTTTTATTTCAACGGATTTAGTTTATTTTTTAAAATGTACAGTTTATTTTTCTTTGATTTTTGGACACGTTAAACTTTCATCCTTGTGACTGCTTTTACAAAAAGAATTTTGGAAAAATTATAATATTTTGTATTCTTAAAAAATTTTTAAAATGAAGCTTCCGAGTGCACTTCTCACATCTCACATCTTTAAAAAATGTGATTTTGGCTACAATTTTCCTTTCTTATTGTTTTTGATGAAATCGCATCATTTTGAATAGTTTCATTCTTTTAGAAATATGGGTTTGGCAACAATTTTTCATCGTATTTCGTATGTCACTGTTTTTAAAAGATTGGCATATTTCATTGTCATTTTTTTATATATATAATACACTTTTATTGATTTTTGTTTTTTGATAAAGTTGCTCTACAGAGTAAAATTTTGCACGGAATTTTTTGTTTTTTGAGTTCCTTTCATGTTATTTTTTGCTTATTTCACTATTTGTAAGATATTGAAAAGTTTTGCATGATTTTTTATTCTTCAACAGAAAGTTGGTTAATTTTTTTATTAGGATAATTAATATTTGTATTAAGGGATATAGCTTATTTCATTGTAATTTTTTTCTCTTGAAAATATAAGATAAAATATCATTAATTATACTTTGCCTTTCAGAATTTTTTATTTTTTGTATTCTTTTATGCTATTTATTGCTCATTTCACTGTCTTTAGGATATTAAAAAGTTTTGAACGATTTTTTTAGGAAACAAAGTTCTTAACCTCCTTTATACCATTTGAGTTCTTAAGATTTTGCAAAGGGAAGTTGGTTAATTTATTTTAGGATAATTAATATATGTTAATTATCCTAATAATAATTTAAATTTAATGTTTTGTTAATAATAATTTAAATTTAACGTTTCGTGTTCCCTTCAACCATTTTTCTGGTACATTTAAAAGCCAGAGGAAGGCTGGCAGCGAAGCTGCTAGTATATATACATAAAGATATTTTGAGGATTTTTTTTAATGTCCTAAACTGCCATGGTTTTAAGCAACTTATAATTCCTAACTACACAATATTTTTGTCAAGTTACTCATACATTTTAGCATTATTTTAAGAAATGTTTATACCGTTAAAAGAAAAATACTTTGTGTAAAAATTAACAGAAGATTTTACATAGTTCAATTACATTACCTGTAATTATTATCTTAAAGTTTCCAATCAATTTTGAGTGCAAATTTGTTTCCATTTACTTTTACAGTTATTTATAAATGTTCAACTAATACATAGAATACAATTTAAAAGTGTTGTTCATTAATTTAAATATTACTTTTATATAGAATTCCACTAAAAATTTTTCACCCAGACTATACAAACTAAAATTAAACTACTCTTTTTTTGGTATTTGCCAGTTTAACATTTATTGAGTTCTTAAATAGCAGCATATAGAACTAATAACAATAGGCAGTCAACTGTATTTTTAATGCATATATATAAAAATAATTCATTAAATTAGAGATATAGAGAGGGAAGTAATACAAAAAGTAAATTTAACAAAAGCTGATTACTATTACCTTGCTGAAGAACATTTTTTCTTCTTCACTAAAATAGTTTCTTTCCTGAAAAGAAAAAATAAATAAATAAATAAATAAATAAACACAGATATAATTTTAAAAACAAAGAAATTCTATATACATCAACATTAATGATTTATGGCAAGCACACAGAATTTCATGATGATCTTTATTTTCTAAATATACAGGAAATACACCTAAAAGAATAAATCCATGTAAATATATGTAGAGGAGTATGACAAAAATTAATAAACATAACAAAATATTTTCATTAGAGAATATCAGACATGTTGATATAGATCAAAATGCCAAAAGAGAAAAAGGAGGGAACTAGCACATATAAACCCATGCAGAATACATATAGAACATTACCTACGCATGTCTGATTGTGTTCTCGGGTAACACTAAAATCTGATGCTATGGTCTCAGAATACATCAGTATGAAGATCACAAAATGCTCCCTTTATTATAGGGCTTTAGAAAGCAGTGCCCAGTCAGAATACCCCAATGATTGCCAAATACAGAGCTATGCAACTCCTATTGGTTAAATAAATCAGTTAAGTAGATACTTAATGAGCAGAAACAAGAAGCCTGCTATGATTAATCATACTTCCAAATATTTAAAACTAATGGAAGGAGAAATATTTAAAGAAAACCCTAAAAATCTATGAATTGTGCATGCTAAGAGGTGATTCTACAGGTTATGATGACTTCCTAATAATAACATGGAATTTGTTTAGCTGATGCTTAGGCTACTGGTATTTTTGCAAATGTTCCTGAAAGAGAACAACTACATGTACATCTTTTGTGATGAGTTATGCTTATTCATGCCCTGTATTCATTCTAATGACTTTAGCTTAATAATATATAATATTATATATTATTATAGCTTAATAATTATAATAAGGCAGTGCACAGCTAACTTTAATCTATAGATGCCAAATTATAGGAATATACATTTGAATTTGATGATCCTTGCCATGACTATATATTACCAGATCTTATTGTTACTGAACAATCTGAGAAACACGCAACATGCTGCAGAATATAGAAATCATATACTTCCAAATATTAGACTAGCATGGACTAGTTTGCAGGAAATATGGTGTTTAGTTATAAAATACTGTCAAGTACTGGCAGATCCCCCCCTTTTTTTAAAGAATACTGCTGATTAATCGCAGAATCTATTTTTCTGCAGCTGCATCAAGGTCACAATGTAAGTTTTAACTAAGTATTACACTAATGCAGCGGGGTTTTTTTTTTTTTTTTTTTTTTTTTTGAGGGAGGGGTATTTTAGCCTATTTCTCAAATATTTCTGTCAACAATAATAAAAAATGTAGTTAAAAATGAGATAAAATAATCAAGGTTGAGATGCTGGAATCCCCCCCCCAAAAAAAAACTGATGTGGCCAGCACGACTCTTGCCAATTCCATATTAAGACATGGAATAGGTGGAACAGCAACAGGCATTCAGTACACTAACATTGCTGCTTAATTGCTTATAAATAAAATCAAATTTGTTTATAAACTTTATGGCTCAATGTTCATAACAAACACTACTTTTTTTTTTTCTTTTAATTCTATTCCCCTATACAATGGACAATGATGGTGCTCAGGTATACATTAATTCTCACTTTGATTTGAAAATACTGCATCAATCATAGTACATCCTATGGTCATACAGTAATAAAGATTCTTGAATCAGTGACTTCTTAATCACAAAATTTTTAAAAGCAGCATATATTTATAATTACTGACAGAGTTTTAAGTGTTGCCATACATTTCTTTTTCAGTCTTTTTTCAGTTTATCATACCAATGCTCAATGTTCTTAATTAGATGGCCAATTCTTTCACTAGTCATTTTAGCTTTATTTGTTAAGCATCACTTTCTTCACACTATAATCATATAAAACTCAATATTATGTTGTCATATAAAACTTAACAACAAACTCAGAATATCTTTAAAATATATATATATGACATAATAAAAGCAAAGGAAAAGCCGAAACACTGTTGATACGTAGTTATCCTATATTGAAGAAGAAGTATTCTGATTGCATCGTAAGCTAATATATTGACTTCGTAAATAAAACTTGGCAGTCGAGGTCATTTTAATTCCATTTTTATTTCCAACTGACATTATGCAGCCACAGATCACTTGGCACCCTAATCGTGCATGTTCAAGAACATTTACATTATTGATATTATTGCAATAGGAAGCAGTGTAGCGAAATTGCGTCCAAGCACAGCACAGACAGAAGCTGAAGTGCATAGCTATGAAAGATGGAAGCGCGAAGAGAAAAGTTTTCGTTTATAATGGTAGTTTCAGTTCCCAATTATTATGTCATCAGAGTTGCACAGGTCATAGAATGATCTAAAAATGACACAATCCAGAAAAATTATTGCAATTTTTAGAATAGAGAGGGAGAATTAATGTTTTACCGTTAGTTTAAATTATAATTTTGATTCACATATTTTTTATCTTACATATCCTCCCCCTTCAAAGAGAAAAAGGCTTGGCGACAGAAAAGCCTTTTTTAGAAGAAAGCATTACAGAATTAGCAAAACTAGGTAAATACGAAAGTGAGAAAAAAATCACAAAATTTTGATATAAATAATTTTTTTAAGTACAAAACCTTACAGATATCATTTTTAACAATACATTCAAACTAAAAATTCTATTGAAAATTAAAAGTTTTCAAGTTCATTGTAAAGAATGTCCTAATTTTTCTCAAGAAAGTTCACAGTTCTGTAAAATCTTTGCTTAAATATTAATCATAATCAATATTTCGCAGTCCTTAACTCGAAAGTCCTTCATGAAATTGATCTTGCCAATATAAAACCAAAATTTTCTTTTACAGATTCATGAAATTAGAATTATTAAAAATAATTCACATTTTCTTAATTGTAAAGCAATGTAAAATGGAATTTAGAACTTGATACACAATAAGTAAAAAAAAAATTCATTACAATAACAATATAAACTTTGATAAAAATGGGCAAATCCTCTACAATGCAAATCAGCGTGACAACTTGCTGATGGCTGTGGGATGCTTAAATACAATTACACATAGAAGCCTCCGTTCCCTAATAAAGGTAACTGGCTTCTAGTATTGTATAATTATCAAAGTTTAAAAGTATAAAAAATCTTCAAACTAGTTAATTGAAATTGAAAAAATATACAAATATGCAAAATTAAAGATATATTAAATCCTACACTGCCCTACAATAATAATATGGACAATATAATTTTGTGAATATAAAATAAGGAAATAAATTTCATAATCATATCTATTTAGAAAAGGCTTTTAAAACTTTTTCAAATACAAAAATTTCAAACACATCCACTAACATTACAAAAATTTCAAAATTTTATAATGTAATTAAATTTTCATTTTAAATAACATACTATTATTGTCGAAACTTTTAATTGACTTATTTTATACAAACTGAAAGATCCCACAGCTTTCTCCTAGTACACACTTCCAGCTATTTGGGCAGTTACTTGGAAAGGCCTCCGTTCCTTTTATAAGGTAACTGGCCTTTGTGAACTGCATTACAACACCCCATTTATAAAAAAAATTAACCACACTCCATTATATTAAAAAAATATATATATAAATTATTATATTCGGAAAAAAAATAAAAGTGGGAGCCTTCAAAGTTTATCTAAGCATATTATGATCTGTAAATTTTTTAATCAGTTAACATAATTCTATACTACTTACGATTTCTATACTACTACTAAAAAACACTATTTGTTTATCATATTTTCTACTAATTTTTTCATAGTTATTTCACTCACTTAAAAATTCTCATCAACAATTCAAAATTTTCAACACATCGATACCTTAATATCCTTCCCTATGAATAATTTAAATAGCTTATAATTCGTTACTTAATTTGCTCACACATACTTATGAAAAATTAAAAAAATTAATGAAAAAGAATTTCATATTTTTGCAAAACAGCACAAATCATTTAAATTGCAGAAATTTTAACCAAAATAAAAAGTTTAGAATCCTTAGCATATTAAATAATTTTGTTTCTTTCCTGAGTAAAATTCACACGATTTTTTACTTCCTTCTACGAAGGAAGTATTGTAATTGCGAAAAGTTTCAGGCAGCATATTTCAACGAAAATATCTTATTTT
Organism: Stegodyphus dumicola; assembly: GCF_044657685.1. Taxonomy (NCBI): domain Eukaryota; kingdom Metazoa; phylum Arthropoda; class Arachnida; order Araneae; family Eresidae; genus Stegodyphus; species Stegodyphus dumicola. The sequence continues at coordinate 185,488,543 of NC_140768.1, forward strand.
GACCTCTTTCAAATGCAATTTAACGATGTATTTCAATGATATCTGTACGTAAGGACAGAATAAAACTCTTTTCCTCCAAAAAAATTATAAAACTGCTTTAAAATTAATTCTGAAGAGAATGTATCTGTACGCACAATCTCTGTACGAACGTATCTGTATGAACGTATGTACTTACGTACGTTCGTGGCGTCTGTACGAACGTATGTACTTACGTACGTACGTATCTCGCATAACTCAAAAACGAGTAGCCTCAGAATGTTGAAATATTGTATACAGGACTGCTATAACATGTAGATGTGCACCTTGTATTTTGGTTGATATCAGCCGCACCAAACATATATAAATATATTTATATATATATCCACTCTGTTACCCGGCTCAGTGATCTCAGTTTGTTTACTCTTATATGTTTTTAAATTGTACATTTTTTGCTTTAAAAATGATTGAATTATGTTGTTCTTATTTTCCGGTTAAGGTTTTTATGTTTTTAGTAAATCTTTGTGCAATATTTTTAGAATTATCAACAATTTAAAAATTGTTTAAGTGCCGCTAAGCCTAATAATGTTTTTGATGACGGCCATTGCTCTTGTTTACATTTGAAACAGCAGGATAGCGGATTTGTTGCCAATCTAGAGAAACTTAGCTTCGCAACAACAAAGATAACACCTTCATTTATTATTTAAATCATGCTTAATCCTTTCTGGAATTTTTTCGAGGAAATAAGCGTTTAAGATTTACTTCTTAATTTTTAATACAGATATTGAGTTTATATGTATTTTTGCCTTGTCGCGAAGTGAAAACTGAATTAATTGAATGAGAAATACTCAATCGTCTGTGAAAAACTGTTTCTTTTTTGTTTAGTTTGCTTAATTTCTTTTATACATCGTTCTAGTTTTATTATAGTATTTGAATAGAACATGTGGCAACGATTAGATAATTCTTTAAATGATATAAATTTTGTGCATTCCGAGTTACAGTATGAACGATATATAATACCGTTAAGTGAACCTAGCGCCAGAGTGTCACTATGGTAAACAAAGTGAATTTTAAAGAATGCATTTATTCTATTGTGGTTTATGCGGTGTCGGCGAAGTAGGTTTAATTCAATCTAATAAGTTTAAATTAAATGCAAGAAAAAATGCGTATAATTTAATATTCCATACAAGGAAGTCATGTGGTGTACACATCAGATTTTTTTTTTTTTTAAGCTTGTTGACTGATGAAGTACTATTTAGAAGAAGGATGAAGCACAAATAATTTTCTGTCGCACGTACTTGCAAAGCACAAACTCAGTTCAACGACCTTGAGCCCGCTATAATGCTGAATCTCCTAAACGGTAATTCACTGATGATTTAAAGCACTTTTTTTTTCTACATATTGTAGAGATCGGCGAAGCAAATTCAATATTCCTTTTCACTAGGCATTCAAACTTATCAATTTTATCGAGAGATTACTTTCAATCTGTACACACTACGCGTGATTATTTTTTGAAGCACATGAAAAACACCACAGCAGAAGGATGATCGGTTATTTTTTTAACACTGAGAAAACAAATTTGATGATTCACTTCTTTCACATTATCTTGGATTTATCACAAAACGATGATTTGAAGAGCTGAACTAAATTTCCATCGAGGTCTCAGGCTGCAGGCAACTATCCTGACCGACTAATTTTTACATGTAATAAAAGAAAGAGTCTGTCTGTGTCATTGTGTCTTTCATTCGCGCTGCGCGTAAGCTAATAGATCCACGGCTACGAAATTCGGTACATAGGTGCATCTAAACAAGAGCCAGTGCACCTCGAAATGATTTTTTCGAAAATCAAATTAGAATTTTTTAAATTTTTTCTTTGATTTTTGGACACGTTAATCTTTCATCCTTGCGACTGCTTTTACAAAAAGAATTTTCGAAAAATGATAATATTTTGTATTTAAAAAAAAAATTTTAAATGAAGCTTCCGAATACACTCTCACATCTCACATCTTTAAAAATGTGATTTTGGCATAAATTTTCCTGACTTATTGTTGTCGATAGATTTTTGATGAAATCACATCATTTTGAATAGTTTCATTCTTTCAGAAATATGGGTTTGGCAACAATTTTTCATCGTATTTCTTATGTCACTGTTTTTAAGAGATTGGCATATTTCATCGTCATTTTTATATATATATATTACATTTTTATTGATTTTTTTTTGTTTTTTTGTTTGATAAAGTTGTTCTGCAGAGTAAAATTCTGCATGGAATTTTATGTTCTCTGAGTTGCTTTCATGTTATTTTTTGCTTATTTCACTGTTTGTAAGATATTGAAAAGTTTTGCATGATTTTTTTTTTTCTTCAACGGAAAGTTGGTTAATTTTTTTATTAGGATAATTAATATTTGTATTAAGCGATATAGCTTATTTTATTGTAATTTTTTTCTCTTGGAAATATAAGATAAAATATCATTAATTATACTTTGCTTTTCAGAATTTTTTGTTTTTTGTATTCTTTAATGTTATTTATTGCTCATTTCACTGTTTTTGAGATATTGAAAAGTTTTGAGTGATTTTTTTAGGAAACAAAGTTCTTAACCTCCTTTATATCATTTGAGTTCTTAAGATTTTGCAAAGGGAGGTTGGTTAATTTATTTATTAGGATAATTAATATTTGTATTAAGGGATATTGCTTATTTCATTGTAATTTTGTTATACCTAATGACTTTTTTTATGAAGTTGTTCTGAAGAGTAAAATTCTACGCAGATTTTAAATTTAATGTTTGGTGTTCCTTTCAGCCATTTTTCCAGTACATTTAAAAGCCAGACAAAGGCTGGCAGCGAAGCTGCTAGTTGTCATAATAAAAGCACAGGAAAAGATGGAGCATTGTTGATGCGTAGTTATCCAATATCGAAGAGGAAGTATTCTGATTGCATCGTAAGCTAATGTATTGACTTTGTCAATTAAACTTGGCAATCGAGGAGATTTTAATTCCATTTTTATTTCCAACTGGCATTGTGTGGCCAGAGATCACTTGGCACCCTAATCGTGCCTGTTCAAGAACATTTACATTATTGGGTACTTTTCTGTTTCACCGCCGCAAATCTCGCCAAGCAGACTTTGTTGACGACAACATACAGTATACACATAAAAAATGTTAGTTCTAAGAATTTTTTATTTTGAAGGCATAGTCATTTTAATATGGTTTAAAATTTTGTAAAATGCCAACAAATAAAGACAATAATTTGTAAAAAGACATTAATTTAAGAATTTACTACGCTTTCATGGTTCAACATCCTGATTCACCGATTCATATCACGTGACCCCAAGTGATCTCATCTCATGGAAACTATGCTTCAAAAATCTAATTCTCTCAGTAATTATATACATTAATTTCAAGTTAAATTTTAATTTGAAATACAAGTTTAAATGCAAGAATTATTTCAATTCGTATGAACAGGTTACTCAGAAATTATGTAAAACCGTAGTGCTTTACTTCGCTAGTGCATACTGATTAGAATTGATGAATTTAACCCATGATTTTGTCTTTTCTATATTTTTGCTTTCGGGTGAGCAGTGTGATTGCATTCCAATTGACTTAATTACTGCGAATCATCTTAGGGCATAAAATTTAACTATCTTGTAACAATGCTATGTAATTGTATGCCAGTATTGAAAGAAACAATCAATCTAATAAAGAAATGGTTGCGACTTGTTTTGAAAATGCGGCGTAAAAGGTTACTAGCAAAGATATTCCGTTTGACATCAGTTGTACCATTATTGGCCACTTAATGCGCCGGCAAAACGGAAAAGAACCCATTATTGATATTATTGCAGTAGGAAGCAGCGTAGTGAAATTGTGTCCAAGCGCAGCACAGACAGAAGCTGAAATGCGTAGTTATGAAAGATGGAAGCACGCGAAGAGAAAAGTTTTGGTTTACAAAGGTAGTTTCAGTTCGCAATTATTACATCATCAGAGCTGTGCAGGTCATAGAATGATCTAGAAATGACACAATCCAGAAAAGTTATTGCTATTTTTAGAATAGAGAGGGAGAATTAATGTTTTACCCTTAGTTTAAATTATAATCTGAATAATATTGATACATGATGATCAGAAAACGGAATTTTATAATTTCCAGATTCTTTTTAAATCCAAGCAAATGAAAAGGAGGAAGAATTATTTTAAGAGTTAACTTTGACAAACACTTGACTCAAAATGCAAAATTTTCACCACAAAATCATGAAAAATCAAAATTTGTTTAAAACTTTATAAAAGCACATATGCAGTGTGGCACTCAGAGCTGACACATGTTTGATGATTGTGATCTAAGCCAGTGGTCTCAAACAACAAGCAGTCCCAAAGCAATTTTATGTGGCCCACAAAGACATTTCAATTACATATTTGTTGCAAATATGGTTTTGCAATGATTTTAAGGTTTTAAATGTTTGAAGTCCAAGTTTATATTACTTTCCTATCTATTAAAAACAAACATGAATAATGCACTAGAAAATGTATAAAGGGAGGTAATTAATTAACAGTGTGATATAAATATTATTCAAAGATTTGAAGATACAGATTTTATTAACTTTTATTCATATATTATAACTTCTTTACTTTAATATTTAGAAAAAAATAACTCAGTTATGAATTTTTATACTAAGAATAACTGCTTTGTTTGGGAATACATTTATACGTGAACTTTTTTCATAGCTGTAAATTAATAAGAAAACATGATTAACCAACGAGTGTCTATAAGCCATGATGAAGATAATTTATAGTAATTTTTCTCCAAAGTTACAAATATTAGCAGAATTGCAATGCCACCAAGTAACAAGCTATCATAAGAAATACAGAAGTCATAATATTTTACATAAAAACAGATGTACTTTTACATGTGCGTCTAAGAAAAATTTAATAAACAAGAAAAAGAGAATAGGTTGTGATTATTTATTCTCAAGTTTCATCCTACTTCATAAATCTTCAATGAAAACTTAGAGGTTTCATGATTTTTTTTTTAACTTTTAGTTTAAATTAAAGTAAGTTATTTAATGATTAATTAAACTTGTTAGAACTATTTTAAAGGAAATTTTGTTTAAGAATTTAATATATAGCTGTCAATATATTTAAATTACAAAGCATAACCAACAAGGTACCAAACTTGAAGTTTCAGAAAAAAATAAATGCTATAAATTTGAACTTTTCCCCCTTTGGAATACTATTATTATTGTTTAGATAAATATAAAATTTAAATTTATTTAAAATATTTTTTATTTTGTTAACAAAATTTTTCTTTTTGTCAATAAATAAATAAATAAATAAGTAAATAAATAAAAAATAAATAAAAATAAAATAAAACTTCAAGAAATTGAGAATTTAAATATTCAACTCCTATTTTTTATGATTACATCAATTCGTTTGATGAATTCACTGCAGTTTGTAATATAGAATGTGCTTACAAATTTATGCATATTGTTTTATTTATTTCAAGAAATTTACAGGAGAAAGTCAATCTAAGATCAAAATTTAAGATAATAATACACATGGGTGACTTTTTTCAAAGCTCTTTATGCAACAAAATACGTGTATTAATGATGATGATGCTTCTCCCCCCTTTTTTATAAATATGAAAGTGAACACTTTTCTTAATCAAAAATTTAAAACAGAATTCAATTTAATCATACTCAATAATACAAACTGACAAAGTAAAAAATACACTGAAATTGAACTATATATATTTCATGTTTATTACTGTATGAATGATGGCAAAAGTTTGCAAACTAGGGAAAAAATGCAGGCAACTACTTCTACTTCTATACTGTTCTGGTATTTTTCTGTTACAGTCTTGCCACTTGAAGGTGTTTTTGTTCAGGACTATTACCTCAGCATTAAGCATTGCCAGTTTGGTTCAGCTTCTTTTCTGACAACACTTGTCTTCACATTGCTGTCCCTGAAATCAAGTTTAATCACCAGCATTTCATTTAATCACAGCTATTCCTTTTACTGCAAATGAATTTCAGAAATTTGAGAAATGTCACAATGGCATAAAATGTTGAGGATGAAACTATCACATTTTCTGATTACTGAATTGGATATAAATCTTCTGATTTCCAAATTGCCAATAATGAACATTTCACAGTAAATCATCCATAACATTTCACTGAGACCACTAAATGCCATATCTGTTATGCAAAATGGTGCAATAAATGCCAAAAAGGGACTGCCCATCAACGTTTAGACTCTTATTTAATTGGACTCATAAAGCATCGTACGTATTCCAAAGATAAAATGTTCCTAACTAGTCCAAATGCCATTTTTAATTTTATGCCTCTTGTTCAGTCTGATTCTTTTTAGTGTATTTAATTAATTTTATTTTAAAATTAAGTTTTGTATATTTTATTTAATCATTTCAGATGCAATAAATATAACTACTGTTTTCATCTATTTGTTTTTTCATCATATTTCTCCTTGATGAAACCACCAGAAATCGAGGAAGAAGATTACCAACAGAAATTTAATAAAAAAGTTAAGAAGAGTTGGGGGCGGGGGAACAACAAACTTTGGGTGAATGCATCTAGTATGAAGCCAACAGTGTATGGAAACGAAAAGCCAAAATATGCCAACAGGCTACAGAAAATGCACCATGCACATTTAATGGAAAAGTACCAATTTTTTTTTTACCACAAGTGAAACTATATACATATTTTTTTTTTTTTTTCTAAATAGATAACAATTTACTAAATTCTAAATAGATAGCAATTTCAAGCAATTTGCTTATGTTCAGCACACTTTTTATTTATTTTATTTACAGCATGATTACTGTGTTTCACAATTTAAGTGACACTGAAAATGCATGACATTAAAGAAGGGTGCATGGGCATAATTGTTTCCAACTTAAAAAAGAGCCCGATAAACACATCAAAAGGCTTTAATAAACTTTTGCCAGTTTACTACAAATTATTAAATGGTTAGATTAGATCAAAACTTTGCTAAATGAACTATATTCTGCATTATAATAAGCATCTGCTTACATTTCAATTGTTTTACAGCAAATTTTAAAATGAAACTAAAAGAAAATGATGTAGCACTAAAAATAAATCTACAAAAAAAAAAAAAAAAAAAAAAAAACACTGATAGTATTAAGAGCATTTATAAAAAATTATTCTGTCATGTGTTTCTAAATGAAGATTTAGCACTAAAAATAAATCTATGAAAATACACTGATAGTAGCATTTATAAAACAATTATTCTGTCAAGTATTTCCAAATGAAGCAGAATAGTTGGAAATAGAATTTGAATCTAATAAAGAATATATCAGAGGCTATAGAAAAACATAAGGTCTAAAGTAAATTAATTTTTTTAATAAAAAATCATGTCTTATAACAGCATATCAAATGTTATACTTTTTATGACAGCATATTAAATGCTCATATAAAAAATACTTTGTTAAGTGTTCCAAACAAGGTAAGATCCTGGAACTGCTATTTCAATCCAACAGAGAATATTTCGGAGATTATGAAAGAAAAGCATGTCTCATGTATGTTACAATCATTTTATGAAGAAATTTTGCAAACCTTTAGGTAGACTATAATATTTATTCCAATTTAACTATAAAATTTCTTTTAAATTTACTTTTGCTGTATTTTGCACAGACTTCACAGGTCGAACATCAGGGAATTTATGATAATCCTCTTGTTTTATTCCAGGTGGTGCATAACAATACAGAATTTTTCCATCAATAAAATCCTTCAATATATGACGAGCAGAAAGTGCATTATTTGGCAGTCCTCTTTGAGTCATATATCCTCTGTTATCTAATGGGAGAAGATAGAACATTAAAACAAAATCATTTAAAATATTATTTGTAGATAACAATTACAATGATTACCATAAACTCATTTCATTTTTATTTAAAAATATGCTCTAGCAAAGATTTTCTCTGCTGACAAGAAAACTAAGCAAAAGCAACTCACAGGCCAATGAAAAAGAATAAAAGAATGTCATGCGAAACAAAATGAAAACCAGCATATATGATTAAACTATATTTTTGTTCAGATTTATGATGATAAATAGTAATTTCTTAATAAATACATCATCAGCTCCCTTAATAAATACATCATCAGCTCCAATATGAGATGAGAATCCCAGATGATAAAAGAAATAATATATAGTTTGCAGGGGAAAAAAAAACCATAGTGTGCCATTTGTTGTTATTAATGCAAACTGCCTAATGCTAACCTTCATGTGGCATACACACTTCTGAATTCTAATTCTGAAGTTCTAAGTAGTTCTTGATATTTACTGAGATACTGTTGTAATTTCATTAGAGAATGCATTCAGATGTGTACGTGAGAGAATGTGGAAGATGTGTCAAAATTCTGAAATATATGATGAAATTATATTTTTCAGCATGACACAGCAATACATTGGAGATGATGATGATGTTTGAAAAGGAAGCTACTGGTTTATTTCCTTAAATGCTGACTTCAGACATGCACTTCCAATTACAGTAGAATTTTATGAAAAGTTTCAATCTTTTGAAAAAGCAGAGTTTCATAAAAATAAAATAAATCTTTTAAATGCACCCTGAGGGACAAATATTTTAATGTTTTTTACTGTAATGCAATGTTGTTTAGTTAAAAAAAAATTTAATATTTGGAAATATTAGAATAAATTTACTGAATTGGATTATTTTTTCATGCTTATTAATGACTTAAATCCAAAAGTTAAGACAACAGCTTCTTTTAACGGTTACTGGCTCCATATCAAAAGTGCATCAATATCCTTCACTGAATATGCAGTCGGTCCTAGCATTTTTGAAACCATTACTTGATGAATTTTTCCACATAAAAATGTGAAATTTTTATTTTTTTATTATACAGAATACAGTCAGCATTTAATTAATTAGAATTGTTCACTGTAGAAATCAACATAAAAAGTTAGATCTTCATTCACAGAACTTTTTCTCTAAATGAAAATCATTTGTAAGTGAATTGAAGTTAAAAAAATTTTTGTTAATAGGATAAAGCATCACTATAAAAATGACTGTATCTGGCTGAGTTGAAATTTTAATCTCTTCCAAAGAGATAAAGAAAGGAGGAATATAATAAGTACTTACATCCATAGGCATCTAAAAATTCTTCAGCTGTGGGTTGACTATTGATATCTTTACCTTCAGCAGGAGAAGGCAGCATTACAGAATATGTAGACTCAAGAATATTCCGTGGGATTAAATTAGTAACTTAATCTATGATTAAGAATAATACATACAGAAATACACTAAACATGAAGGAAAGCAATGCATCTTGTTATGCAATACTGAATCAAATTATTGAACTCTGAAAAATCTTTAACTCTTAATTAGTCATGTTTAACAGTTATGCAAATATTCAAGTAGTACACTGAACGCTAATTGTTTTTAACTCTAAAAAGTAGGTAGTTTCAGTGAAATTAAATCATACTGACATAAATATTTGCATATTTTTCATGCACTGAAAAAATACAATATCTAGGATAAACTATTTTTTAAAATATATGGATAAAGGAAAAAGTAGTCAAAAGTCGTTAATCCGGCCTCATCGGGACTTCGGCGATTCCGGATTATCAATTTTTCTGGATTATAGATCATCAGTTTAAATCTGGTAAGATGGCATGCAGAAGTAATAAAATTAAAAATATGAAACCATAATTTATGAAATAAAGAACAATTATGATCTAAAGGGTATCAAAATTAAAAAAAAAAAAAAAAGCTTAATACAGTCAAAAGTCGTTAATTCGGACACCCATAATCCGGAATGATCTATAATCCGGGCCTCAAAGCTAAAATCTTTCTGCGCATGTGCCACGTTGACACATGTGCATAGGCGTTTACGCGGGCGCGTAAAACCTTTACAACTGCGCATATGCGTGTGAGCAAGCGCAGAATACGTTTTCGCGTGCGCGATTTTTGTATAACGGACGGTATAAGCTAAAATTATCTAATTATCTATTTCAGTTAATGTTGATGATTGCGTTGTTCCTTAATCTTCGAATTGTATCCGGCTTATTATTTTTTGCAGACTGTAAGAGCAATTTTATAAAAGTAAACTTGAACTTTCGATTATGTCAAATAGAATTTCCGATGCTGGAGCTCCCAAAGGATCTACAAAACGAAAGTATGTTTCGATGTACATCAAACAAAAATTGGAATTGCTGCAAAAAATGGATAAAGACATGAAGAAGGTGACAGAGAGGTTAGTGAAAACGAAAAATTTCGATTGACAAGTTAGTCGGTATTTTCGGCACAGCAATTACGGGACTTGAACAGCGGAACTTTGTAACTAAACAAGAAATTATGTCTGTTTATAGAATTAAAGACAAAATATTATCACATAAAACGAAGCAACTTAAACAACTTATGTCTTATGTCAACTTAAACATTAAAAGAAATGTTTAATAAAGTAAACAAATAAATATTAAGCTTTTTTTTTTTTCTTTGTAAATTTTGATACCCTTTAGATCATAACTGTTCTTTATTTCAAAAATTACGGTTTCATATTCTTAATTTTAGAATTTCTGCATGCCATCTTACGAGATTTAAACTGATGATCTATAATGCGAAAAAATCGATAATCCGGAATCGCCGAAGTCCCGACGAGTCCGTATTAACGACTTTTGACTGTATTTATTTGTTTACTTATTGACGAGTGGTCGAAGATAACCATATAATACAGTCAAAAGTCGTTAATCCGGACTCGTCAGGACTTCGGTGATTCCGGATTATCGATTTTTCCGGTTTATAGATCATCAATTTAAATCTGGTAAGATGGCATGCAGAAATTATAAAATTAAAAATATGAAACCGTAATTTATGAAATAAAGAACAATTATGAGCTAAAGGGTATCAAAATTTACAAAAAGAAAAAGCTTATTATTTATTTGTTTACTTTATTAAACATTTCTTTTAATGTAAGTTGCTTAGGTTACTTCATTTTTTATGTGATAATACTTTCTCTTTAATTCTATAAATAGACATAATTTCTTGTTCAGTTACAAAGTTCCGCTGTTCAAATCCTATAATTGCTGTGTCGAGAATACCGACTAATTTGTCAATCGAAATTTTTTGTTTTCAATAACCTCTGTGTAACTTTCTTCGCTATTGGAAGCGAATTATAATGACGAGGAATTTGATTTAAATCATATCAAAGACGGAGTACATTGAGATGAAATACTACATTTAGTAAGGAATTATAAGCCAAATAAAATAAAAATATCTGCCCTGAAGAAAAGGATAGTGCTGACAGATCAACTTCCAATTCATTGCGCGGCGTCCCCCCCCAGAGCAGCATGAAATTGATAAACAGATTTCGGAATGGTTAGATAAAGGATATGCCTTTATCCATTTTTTGCAGCAATTCCACTTTCTGTTTAATGGACTTTGAAACATACTTTCGCTTTGTAGATCCTTTACATATTAGTAAATATATATCGGAAATTCTATTTGACATAATCGAAAGTTCAAGCTTACTTTCATAAAATTGCTCTAACAGTCTGCAAAAAATAATAAGCCGGATCCAATTCGAAGATTAAGGAACCACACAATCTGCAACATTAACTGAATTAGATAATTTTAGCTTAGCTTATATCATCCGTTATACATTAAACGCGCATTTGTAAACGTATTTTGCGCATGCGCACACACATATTTGCAGCCGTAAAGGTCTTACGCGCATGCATCAACGCGACGCATGCGCAGAAAGTTTGTAGCTTTGAGGTCCGTATTATAGATCATTCGGGATTATGGGTGTCTGAATTAACGACTTTTGACTGTACTATATATTTAAGTTTAAAAAACTATAAGTTATAAAATATTCTAGGTACTGGTTCACAGTGATTTTAATTATAAATGGCTATAAATTTATATATGCTATTGTCTACATAAGTATTTCATAATATTTACAGTATAAAGATATTAGGAGGAGTTAAGTAAAAATTCTAATTGAACTAACATTACCTCAATGGAATCTAATCAGTCTTCAGTAAAGTGGTGTATTGACTACTGTACCACAAAATAGATCACAGGAGGAGTATATTTAATTATTTATATTCTTCACTACCATTTAAAGGGTTGCACAATGTTATCCTCAATCACTTTCAGTTCAGGTGATATTCTGGAAATATGAGGATTGCAGTGAGAATTTCTAGAAAAGCTAATCACAGCTTTACTGGAATCAAACCTATGTCTAAAAGAAATTTAACCTAGGTCTGAACCATAAGAACATGGAAGAATTCTTTTAATTTTTTATAAAAGGGCTATGTTCAGCCCATAGAGAAATTCATTAAGTTCTTAAAAAAATTCTAATTTCATTTAATGTTTTATGTGGTCACATATGCTTAGCTCTGGAGTATCATGATACAAAAAACGTGAATGCCATGGTGCATATTGCTAAGGTACAGCAGAAATATTCCAAATACAATTATAAGTGATATAACCAAATGTCACATGCAGGCACAAACTAAACATAACAAAGCAAGTCCATCTCATTTGGAAATGCCCACCAGTGACCGAGTAGTAAAATTGCTGAACATTGGTAGTTCAGACCTGGGTTCGATTCAAGGCAAAATTTGGTGTGGTATAATTTTAAAGTGTAAGATAAGTTTTAATGAAAGAAACAACTTCTTATCTCTTTTGAGCCCACCAGAGACCAGCAGTCGCTAAACACTGGTAGTTCGGTTCGAGGTTCGAATTCCATGAACTAGCTGGCTGCATGGGCATTTTGGTGGTTTTCTCCATGTGTATATGAGCCAGTTTACCTTAGAATGTTCTCCACAAAGGCATCCTTTCCCTTAGGCAGCGAGCCTTAGTGTGCCATAATCTACCAAACTCATTTTAAAACATTTTCAGGTATGTTATCAAGTTCAAAGAATATGGTCAGCACACAAATTCCCCCCTCCCAAAAAAAAAAAACACCTTTACTCACCAAAAAAAAATTGGATAAAAGACATGATGAGTTGATGTAGCCAAACATGACAAGTTTTGCTGTATTTTTTTTTTTCCCCCGAATAAATCAAGATAGACTCTTCATAAGTATTTGTTAAGTAAGTTCACTGCATCAAGTTGATAACAATGCATAAATTTTTCAAACACACTTCACACATAATAAAAATAGCACTTTATGAAAGTACATAATACCTCCTCTCAATTAAGTAAAACATTTGATCTACATCCAGTTCACATGAAAAGTAATTCAGAAACAATTCCACTTGCTTTAGATACTTTGGTTGTTTACAACAAAGGACAGGATATTCTATGTAAGCCTACAAGATCATTCAAAAGTAAAATGGCTTCTATTTATATTACATATGGAAAGAACTCGGAGGTGGATTTTTGAGTCAAAATGACAAGGTGCTTTTATAAATTATAAAAATAGTAAACATGCCCTATGTTAAGATGAGAGGCCCTTAAGAGAACAGAGAAGTAGGTACCTCACTTCATAAATTTGCTTCTGGAATGAGCCATGAAAACCCTATGATATCAGCCAGTTTGATTGCTCGAACATATCAGATTACCACTATTTAAACTATCATGTCAAGCATAAGTTTAACACAGTAAAATTAACATTTCATGAAATTTTTTAGAATAAAAGTAAATATTGCCCTAAACAAAATAATAATACATTCACAGAAAATAATATATTTAGCACAGGTTTCTTTGATTAAATAATATTTAAGATTCTGAACCAAAAATAAAAGGATATCAGTGATATTGGTTCAACCCAATGGCTCAATTCATCTACAGGTAGTATACCATTAACAACCATTTCAGCTTTGGTAGACACAAAATTTGGAAATACTAAACCAGGACAATCACACAGGCAAAGGTCTTTATCTACAAAAAGTGTCTAAATACCAATAAATAAATAAATAAAATAAAAAAAAGAAAACAGAAAGACATACAAATTCATTATATTTATGAAAATAAAATGTACAGGACTTTTTGAAAAATGCATACACTACAAATAAGAAAACATGTATTTGAAACAAACAAACAAAAACATAATTATTACAAGGACAGTAATTTTACTTTAGTGCAAATTTATGTGATTAGTTTCACATATTTGATGATATTTTTTTAACATTTTAAAAATATTAATTTCTAAAAAAGTCAAATAAAATCACACATTTGAGTTTATTTTCAAAGTGACAAAATCACTATCTGATTTAGATTAGCACCAAAAAACAGTTTTAATGCTGAAAGAAGCTTTTCTCTAAACTAAAAAACATGCTACTTAAATGAAGATCGTGTATGTGTGCACAAAGTCTTCTTGAATGGAAATCCTGAAATCTTATAATATATTAATGGCATTACTAGAATCTGACTGGTTCATAAATTGCAGGCACTAAGCCAAAAACATGAAACTGCATCTTTTACATTTACACCTATTTTCTATTTATTTTAAGTGTTTTACGTCATGCTAAAAGAAACAGATGGGTAAAAGATATGAAAATTATTGAACAGAAATTGTAACTCAAATTTTTCTCAACCAAGAGCATACCAGATATTTTCATGCATTTTTCTTAACCTGTTCCTGGGATTTATAATTTTCCCCTTAATATAGATTAGGATGTATAACACCCACTCAATTTATAATTCTGCTTCTTCCTGTTAAAATAGGAAACTAAATAAGATAAAAAAATTGGTTCGTGTACCCCATGGGAAAAGGTTAAAATAGTAGCATTACAGATTCATGGATGTGGAACAATGCCAATGAAATATAAGTTTTTATTTTAAAAAAAGTAGTATATAACATTTACAATTACATGATAGTTATCTGTGTTAATATTTCATTTTTATTTTTATTAATTTATTTTATGAAATGGTAGAGCAAATCCAGTATTCTTAATATAAGTATTTTGAATCAGCTTGACGAATTTTTACAAGCTTACAACAGAACAATGACTTGAAATGCGTTCAAAGCTATTGATAAAGACAAGAAAAGTCTTTTAAAAAGCCTCCATTTGCCTTTCTAATGTTTCTAATGTTAAAAAAAAAAAAAAAAAAAAAAAAAAAAAAAAAAAAAAAACTTATTTCTTTCCTATGAAACTAGTGGAAAGTTTTTTTTTTTTTTTTTTTTTGTAAAACTCACTTTTCATTTAGCATTTTTCTTTAAGTTAGAGAACTCATTGGCTAACATTTGATTCTATGTTCATTGGAATGTAGAAGCTGTATTTTTTCCTGCTTCCTAAATTTACTGACATGAACAACCGATAATGATTAATTCTTTTTGGTGTTTTTTCAGAAGGTCTGTCACACCTTTCTGATAGCCAGTCATAAAAAGTAGTTAATCTGTACAGAAAGGAATACAATTTGATATAGGAATATTTCATTTACTAAATTCATTAATAATCAGCATTAAATACACAGAAATTAGGAAGATACTAAACAGTATTTTTTATTTTATCTTTTATCTCATTAAAAGCATTTTATTGAAAATGGCCGAAGAATTTAGTTTAGCTCAGGAATACTTCTTTGCAACAACTGAATCAGAAAACTTTCCTAAACAAAAGGCAAACCTGATCTGTGGCACTGTAATATTATATATGTCAAATAAAAAACTCTGTGAAAGGCATTTTATGCTAGGTTTAAAATCAGGATATTTTAAGCGACAAAAAATTCTGCTCGCATTCCGATTTTTGTCTAGACTTTCAACATCTGATTTATGTTTTTTCGTATCAGATATTTTACAACATTACTTTTTTCACCACGAAATGTTATAAAATCACTTTCACGTATGTTGCAGAATAATAAGTATTTTCATTGCACGAGTTTTTCAAAGAAACTCATGCTTGCATGCCATTCCAAATTGCTGGCAGTATTTCCTTTTACTTATTTTATCAAACCAATTTTATGGATAAAAGATGCATTTAAGCATGTCAAAGCTGTTGATCTTTTTCAGATGGGCACAATGTGCTGTTCATAGATTAATCCAGATTAGCCCTGGAATCAGATGATAAGCATGTAAGGATCTGTAAAGAACAAATCATACAAAATCAGGCCAGAACATGAATCAGACATCACACATTCAGAGGTGGAATCATCAAGGTGTAGGCTGGGATTTCAGTGGGATACTGCTTTCAGCTGCATATCTTTAAAACACATCTGTGACAGCTGTGTGGTTTTGGAATGAAATTTACCAAGTTATTAAGTTTATTTTGGAGTAGGAAACATGGAAAATGCCCTTGGCCTGATTCGAATTCGGAATCTCCCAACTGCTAGCAAGCATCCTTCCAATTACACTATGAAGGCATGCAGTAAGGAGAGAGAAAATATATTAAATCTCTTTTGTCTCAGACAAACACACTGTCATCACTACTACAATTTCACTTGCTGTCTTTCTGCTAAGCACATGGTACACAGAGTTGGTTACAGGCAGAGGCAACACAAACCTATGCTTAGAGCCAGTTAAGTTGTTTGATCACTACATAAAAAGTATAATTTGCTTTGAATATCAATATATTTAAATTATATAAAGTGTCAGCTGCAGTAATCATCTAAAGTGCTAAAATTACTAGATTCAGGTACATATGCATACTATTTACTTTACACAAGTCATATACTTGTAATTCTTGTCGAATTTAATTTTCGAAGTGAAAGTTTTGGTCAAAAAATTGTAAACAAATTTTTCTCCATATACATTAATGATAACTGCATTTTTGTTTTGGAATTTCCATTGTTACTTATGCTTTAAAAGATACCTTTTGGTGAGTAACACCATTTGACTTTGTCAATGCCTTTTAATCACCGAATGCTGAAAACCAATTTTAGATTTTTCTGCTTGCATATCAAATACATATGTTAATATTATTTTAATCTACTGCAATTTTATCTACCATAATAAATGTTAGCA
Organism: Stegodyphus dumicola; assembly: GCF_044657685.1. NCBI lineage: Eukaryota > Metazoa > Arthropoda > Arachnida > Araneae > Eresidae > Stegodyphus > Stegodyphus dumicola. Next base: position 185,505,401 of record NC_140768.1, read on the forward strand.
CCTTACAACAGCATTAAAGGACTCATTGGCATATGATTTCATTTGAACAAATTACAACAAACATTTTTAGTTCACCTACAATTATCAATGCTTCTTTCTTAATGTACAACTCAGTTTCAAGAGAATTACTGCATACTCAAACATTCAGCAGTATCCAATAACTTTGAAAAAATTAAATGGCTTTACTTTAATACTAGAACCACGAAGCGGGTCAATTTGACTCAAACCGATGTTTAATTTGTAACCACACGAAAAGTATTAATTGAAAAAATTCCTTTTATAACTTTTATTAATTTAAGGTAAACGGTAACTTATTGAATTTGTGTGTGTATAATTATGGCAAAGCCTTGAGGGCTATCTGCCTAAGGGGAGGGATGCCTTCGTGGAGGACTTTCTAAGGGAAACTGGCTCGTATACACATTACACATGGGGAAAACCACGAAAACGCCCATGCAGCCAGCCCGTTCGTGGGATTCGAACCTCGGATCGAACTACCAGTGTTCAGCGACTTTACCGCTCGGCCGCTGGTGTGCCCTTATTGAATTTGAAAATTCATCACATAAATATATTTCTGATTATTAACACTTATACCTAGAACCGCGAAGCGGGTCAGTATGACTCGTAGGAAATGTTTATGTGTATATGACGAAAAAAAACAGATGCATTTTCTCGTAACTGTAAAGTATACCTGCATCACCCTCAAATTACTCAAATGGACTGCACCAGGAGAGGAATACTGCAGGTTTTTGGTTAAGGGTCGAAACGCAAACTGCATTCGAATGCAGTGGAAAATGGTAATGAATATTTCGAAAGATTTTTTTTTTAAAGTTGATTTTATTCTATATTTAGTATAAGGTTTGATAAGATGTCAGGATGTCGTTCAGAACTGTTTAACACTGTTCAGGAAGCTTTGGAATCTTTATAACAATTATCTGAAAATGATGATAATGATGAGAGTGTTTCGATTTTGAGTAGCGAGGATGAATACCTGCCTACTAATGAAGAAAATTTGAATTCAGATGAAGAAAATGAAAGTGATGATAACCCTGGAAGTGCCCTAACAATCGCTTGACCTTCTTTTCAGAATAATAATAATAATAATTTGTCTGATAAAAAAGAAAAAGAGAAAAATTCTAAGAAAAGATGCATGCAAAAACAAAGGCAGAAATGTCACTAACTTTTTCACAACATTGAAGCTTGCAGAGGCACTTAAATCCAAAAACACAAGCCTTATAGGAACTGTAAAAGGCTCAAGAAGAGAAATGCCAGTCTCTGTAAAAATGCCAAAATCCAAATTGCATGCAACTACAGTACTAAGACATAAAGACATCAGTTTGTTTATCAAGGGAAAAAAGATAAATACGTTTTGTTGCATCCAACTGTAGAAATTATAGATAGTCCCAAAAAATTATCCGATACAATTTGATATGTTACGTAAGGCGTTACGTTCGAACAATGGCTAGCTCAGAAGGGATTCGTAAGTCATCTACCCGATGAATTAACAGCTATCTTGTCATAAATGGAGTACTTCATTTAAACTTAAGCAAAGAGCTTTATTTACACATAAAGACAAGTTAAAAGAATATAAAATATTTATCTAGCTACAATATCTATCTAGCCACATCATGCAAACATCGTTCTTAGCTAACTAAACCGGAACTGTTCGTTTTCCTCTGGCGTCCCATGACGTCAGTCTCTATCTGGCTTTTGATTCGTTGGCTTAGTGATGCCATTCCCAACATCCTCCCCCCTTTGAGTTGCTGGATAGCTACTCAAAACATTTAAGTCTATCAAGTTCAGTCTTAGTGGCATCTTAACAGTTCTACCAGCTCGTGTCTTTATAGTCTTAGAACTGTCACATACATCGGAAACATCAGTGGGGTCCGGAGATCGGGGTGACCCAGAAATTTCTGAATGATGAGAGGTACTCATGTCGTCTCCACAATGAGAATCTGAAGACTTTACAGCAGATTGATGTTTTTGAGGATCACTTGGATGACATGAACCTGACAAATCATCATCTTGGATTTCTAGGGGAAACACTCGTTGTATCGGACGTACTAAATTGTTAGTTTGTGTTCTTAATCTAACTGTTCTCACTTTACCGTCCTTTCCTGGTATCAGTTCCGTAACCCTGGCTAAAGGCCAATTCAATCTCTTTTTGATATCATCTCCTATCAACACAACGTCATTCACTCGAATATTTGGAAAGTGTGAATTTTGCTGTCGTTTCTGAATAAGTAGTCCTAAATATTCCTTTCGAAAACGTACTCGGAGATCTTCCATTAATTTTGCACGAAATCTGATTCTTTTCCTGAGATGATTGGTGTCTACTGTGTCTATATCAGTTACATCTAAATTGGATCTATCGGTCAGAAACATGGCAGGTGTAAGTGAAACTAAGTCTTCTGTATCTTCGGATAAATATGTCAAGGGTCGCGAATTTACTACCCTTTCACATTCGCACATAACTGTTTCCAGTTCTTCATAGGTAAGAACAGCTCTGCCCAATGTTCTCCTAAGAAGTTCTTTGACTACTCGAACAAGTCTTTCCCACCATCCGCCCCACCAGGCAGCAGTGGGGGGAATGAATTTCCATTCGACCTTCTGTATTTCTGTTTGTCGAGTTATTTTACTCCAATCAATTTCTAAAAAATTATTATAAGCTCCCCTAAAGTTTGTACCGTTGTCTGTATAAACCACTCTAGGTCTTCCTCTTCTAGCAACAAAACGTCTAAATGATAACAAAAAAGCATCAGTAGAAAGCGATGTTATTAACTCTAAATGAATTGCTCTATAAAGAGCACACGTGTAGAGAACCATCCATACTTTGTCCCCACGTTTTACAAATAGGGGACCTGCTAAGTCAATACCAACTACTTCGAAAGCTGCAGCATTTTCCACTCTATCAGCAGGTAAGGAAACTGGTTCAGTGATGAGAGATTTAGTTTTGTATCGTCGACATTTAATACAGTCCTTCAGAACACTACGTATCGCTCTTCTTCCTCTTGTAATCCAGTACTTTTCACGCAATATGCTTAGTAATATCTGGGTTCCAGCATGACAGTTTTCTCGGTGAAAATATTCAATCAGTCTTTGAGTAAAGATACATTTATCAGGAAGAAGAATAGGTGAAATGAAGAAAGGCTTATCTATGCGTTCAGTAATTCGAGTTTTAACTCTGATGATTCCGTTCACATCTTTGAAAACACACAAGTTCCGAAAAGAGGTTTCATTAGGAAAAAATCGAGCTTGCACATTACGAATATGCAGAATTTCAGCATTTTCAATCTCCTGCGTTAGAATTTCTCCCCCCCGTCTAGTATCATGATGCGATCTTACATTACTGATAAATCTCAATATCCATGCAACCATTCTAACTATTGAATGGAAATTTGAGAATTTAATGGCATACCACGGGACTCTCTCTTCTGACAAATTAATATTACATAACCTAACCTTTCTCCTTTCAAGTGTTTCCGTTATCAATATTTCGGTGTCAGGCCAGTTGTCTCTTGCTTGCAACAACCATGCCGGGCCTTTCCACCAGCAGGATTCTAACAATTTCTTAGGGGAACACCCTCGCGAAATCAGATCAGCGGGATTCATTTTCCCTGGCACATGTCGCCATTCAGTATTAGGAAACAGATTATTTATTTCTTTTACCCTGTTAGAGACAAAAACTGTCCAATCACCACGTTCTTTTAACCAGTATAAAGCTACCCTAGAGTCGCTCCAAAATATTGTTTTAATCTCATGGGCATTTAAAGCCTGCTTCACTGAATATGCCAACCTGGCACCAATGCAGCAAGCCATTAACTCTAACCTAGGGATCGTTACTTTCTTCAAAGGTGCAACTCTGGTTTTTGCTCTAACAAAGTAAATTTTTACCCCTTGAGAGGTTCTCGTTCTAAAAAAAATACAGGTGGCATATGCCTCTTTGCACGCGTCTACGAAAACATGCATCTCAGTGGAATCATTTATTTCAACATAACGTGAGATTTCGATATCTCTTAATGCATCTATTTCTCTAAACCATCTTTTAAAAGACATTTGAATACTATCTGGTAAGGGAGTATCCCACTTTAGATTTAAATTCCACGTTTCCTGCAGTAAAAGCTTAGGTGGTAAGATTGCAGGACTTAACAGACCTATTGGATCATATATTTTGTGAACTGTAGCTAAAATGATTCTCTTAGTAAAATTTTGATCTTCACTTACAAGATTAAAGTTTAAATTACACTTAAGAGTGTCCTTATCAAGATCCCACAAAATTCCCAATACTTTCGTGACACCAGTACTATTAGAAACATACTTACATTTTACATTACTCTCCCAGTTTCTTAAATTAAAGCAACCCCGTGACAAAATATCTTTTGCATTTACAATAAAATCTTCCTGCTCCTCAATATTTGCAACACCAGAAACACAATTATCTACGCAAAAAGAATGTTTCAGTTTTTGTGCTATAGCATCAAATTCAGATGGTACATTATCTAATAAATGTGTAATTGAGGCTGCTAATAAAAATGGACTCGACTTTAACCCAAATACTACTCTGCGATGTCGGTAAACAATCTGTTCACTCTCGGACGGATAAAAAAACCGCAAGAAATCTCTATGTTGAGGGGCTATACTTAACATCAGAAATGCTTTCTCAATATCTGAAGATAATCCTATTGGATGAATTCGAAACCTATAAAGTATCTCTGGAATTATTTCTAGTAAGTTCGGACCCTTATACAAAAGGTCATTCAAAGAGCATTTACCACTTTCTCGGGCTGACGCGTCAAAGACAGGTCTGATTTTTGTAGTGGTACTGTCCTTAATTACTGGCCGATGAGGTAAAAAATGTCCCGTCTCAATATTATCAGTTACCTTTTCAATTATATTCAATTTTTCCCATTCCCGGAAAATCGTAGTATATTCTTCTAAAAATGCTTTATCTTGTGCTCGCTGGCACATCCTTTTATGCCGCTTCCAAGTTAAATCTTTATTTGTCGGCAAATCGGCCACATCAGATTTAAAAGGTAAACAAAGTTCATATCTACCGTCTGAAAGAATTTTCACATTATTTTTAAACTCTTCCAAAACTCTACAATGTTCTAAATTCTTTTTATTATTTTTAATGGGATCTGAAATACCTATGGATTCTAAAGACCACAAATCTTTTATCGAATAATTACTAACATACAACGAAATTGCATTCAAAACAGTGTCATCATTGCTATCTCCAAATGACTCATGTTTCCCAGTTAACACATGTCCTAAACAAGTGTCAATCAAAAATAACCGACTCCAACCGAACAGATTTATTAGTAAATAAACCGCCCACAATATCTGCTCCCAAAAGCAGACCGATCTCACGATCAGAAGAACCCAAATCAGACAAACTGACGCCTCTATCTTTCAGTTCATTAATAATTTTACTATCGTTCACTTTTGGTACTGTGCCACAAATTTTGCTCTCGGAAAGTGCTTCGATTTGAAAGGAGAAAGTTTCATCTAATGGCGAAATCAACAAATTATAAACATCGTGAATCTGCGTTCGCGTTTCTCTTCCACTGAATAACGAATGCTTCAATTTAATTTGCCTTAATGGTTTTAAATTTAAATTCTCTACTAATTTTTTACTGACAAACGAATGATGAGAACCTGTATCCAGTAATGTGCGTACTTTAAGCTCAACATTCTTAAATTTAATTTTAACTATTAGAGTCATTAAATAAACATTTTCTGTTTTACAGTTATTAGTTAATGTACTGGTTTCAGTTACGTCCCTTTTAGACTTTTCATTTGCGCCTTTTTCTTGGCGATTGGGACACATTAAAGAATGGTGATTTTTATTACAGTACATGCAAGAATTTTTTACTTGACATGTTTTAAAAGTGTGTCCAAATCTGAAACATCCAAAACAGGCCCCTTTTTTAATTAATATATTTTTCTTAGCTTCTAATGTCATATTTCTAGCAGAAAAACATTCTTTAGTTGGGTGCCGTTTTTCACAAAAGAGACAGTTAAAATTGCGCTTACCTGGGCTCTCAGAATTTGATGTACTTACTAACGCAGCTGAGGTGGCAGAATCTGAATTTTTATTTAGTGTATCCTTTTTCTTAGAAATATGATTAGAACCAAACCCAGTGCGGGCTAACACGACCATCTCTTCTCCTTTCACTTCTTGTTTCAGAAAATTCATCAAATTTTCAAGGCATCGGTCATCAGGCTGAAGTGCTTCTTTTAAATTTCTGTTTCTCTCCCAAGCAATTAATATTTCTTCGGGCAGGCAGGATTCAACTAAAGGCGTTAAGAAATCACCATACTTCTCTTGCGTTCTTCCAAGACTTTCTAAAGCTCTAATCTTGGTTTCTAAATCATCGTAGAGAGTGGGAAGATCCGTCTTCACACGTCCACTGCTTGCATTACGCATAACCATGCTTAGAAGATCTCTGACGTATATCTGTACAAGTAAGTCTTCTCTTCCAAACCTCTCTCGAAGCTGGGCGATTGCTTTCGGGTAATTCGACGCCGTTGCCGGAAAGCTCTCCACTACCCGTGCGGCTTTGGACTGAGGAACAACTGCTTGCAGGAGATACTGGAATTTATCTTCATCTGGAATCGTCGGATCTTCATGGATCTTCGAAAACTGGCTCCAAAACGTCAAAAATTCTTTTGCTTCGTCGTTGAATTTCTTTAGTTCGATCTTCAGCAGTTTAAATTTGCGCTTCTCTGGTAATTCAGTAGGTAAAGGATTCTTCGACAGCTTTTCGATTTGAGAACACAGTTCAAAATATTTATCTCTATAAGGCTCAGAAGAAATAAAATCTTCTTCATATACCTTTTCAGCTTCTTTAGATTGTAGAATTAGCGACGTTACTTCCTTTTGGCAAATTTCAAGTCGATTAAACTTGTCTCTAAGCTGTTGTTCCAAAATCGAAAGTAGCTTCAAATCAGGAATATCTGATTTCAGTTCTGCATCAATTTTGTTTGCACATGTGGTAAAGGAAGTTCTTAGACATTTTCTTTCGGTTTTCAGCTGTGTAAGCTCCATTTTCAATTTATTTTAGCTGTTATCGTGCCCCACGTTGGGCGCCACAATGATATGTTACGTAAGGCGTTACGTTCGAACAATGGCTAGCTCAGAAGGGATTCGTAAGTCATCTACCCGATGAATTAACAGCTATCTTGTCATAAATGGAGTACTTCATTTAAACTTAAGCAAAGAGCTTTATTTACACATAAAGACAAGTTAAAAGAATATAAAATATTTATCTAGCTACAATATCTATCTAGCCACATCATGCAAACATCGTTCTTAGCTAACTAAACCGGAACTGTTCGTTTTCCTCTGGCGTCCCATGACGTCAGTCTCTATCTGGCTTTTGATTCGTTGGCTTAGTGATGCCATTCCCAACACAATTGCTTACTACAACGCAACTAAGTTGTGTGGAGGTGATTAACCAAATGGCAATGAAGTATACTGTTAAGTTTGCTTCACGGAGGTGGCTAGTGCAGATTTTTTATAATATTTTGGACCTTGCTATCAATGCCTGGGTTTTATACAAAGCAGTATCTGGAAAATCTATTAGTAGATGGCTATTCATTCAACACTTAGTTGAAAAACTGAGAGAAAAGTGTGTTCTCTCTCAGCGAAAAAAGGTGACACATGGGTATATAGCAACCACTGAAAACGACAGACAACAGGTTAAGCGTAAAGGAGTCCAATGCCACAGTTCAAAATGTGAAAATAAAACCCAAGATTCAAAATGCAAAGCATCTATTTGTGGTAAATATAAAAAACTCATTAAATAAATTGGATTTTTAAAATGCCGTAAAAGTAGTAAGTAACTGGTACAATTTTTATTTTTTCTCTACAATTATGTCTAAACTTAAATGATATACTCCATTTTTCCATCAAAATTAGAAAAATTATGTTTTATTTTGTTTAAAAGACATGTTATTATAACTTAAGGAAATAAAATTTTAAATAATATGATTTTCTAAAAATTTAGATAATTTCCGTTGATTTATACTAAATGTAAATTCTGAGATATATTGATTGTTACATAAAAAAAAAAAAAAAAAAAAAAAAAAAATAGCTAACTAAAGTAATCACTTGTACGTATTTTTAGGTGTTTTCTATCTAGAATCAAAATGACCTGCACCGCGGTGCTAGGCATATCGGAAGTCCTGCGGTTCTAGTGTTAATTACTAAAAAAAACACAGTTTGTAATTATATAAAAATACCATGATGTGCAAAAACATTTTAGCTGTAACAACATGCTACAAATAATAAAGAAATTTAGTAAAAGACAAATATAAAGTTCAGAAATCACATTAATTATCACTTCACAGGCAGCATAATAAGACTTTGTGTGGTCTACACAAGCTTGCAAAAAATTGGTGATAAAAATGCTAATAATGAGTTATTTGGTGATGAATGATCAATATTGATGAGGAATCTAAATCTAATTAAGGCATCAATTTGTTTAACAAAGATTTTATATTCATTTTTGCACAACAGAGAAAAACATCCATATTGTTAAGATGATTTTTGTTTTAACCAAACTATAAAATATGAGCTTTAGTTTTTCATATTAGTAACAAAATCAGAAGTTTAGAAGGCATCACACTCCAGCATTAAAATGTAACTTTTTTGGTCATAATCAATATTATTACCTGAAAATGCTTTGTTTTCCCAGGAGTACGAGAAACTGAAACCTTTTTGCTCATGAGGATAGCATTTATTGTACTACTCTTGCCAACGTTTGGATAACCAACCTACAAAAGATGCATATAAAACATAACTCTCGCTCAATTGCAGAATACTTGTATTAAGTAGACATAAATAGGTAAGCAGTTAACTACAACAAAGCATGCTCTGGTTACATGTCTAAGAAAGGATGCCTTTGCAGCGAATTTTCTAACGTTATTTGTTCACATTAATATCTAACAGACACATTTATATCAAAACCTTTTATATTTTAAAAGTTAAATTTGTATTTTTAAATCTTGAAAATACTCTCAAGATATTACACAGGAACAGGTAAAACAGTAAAGTATATTATGCAATAATCGTATTATGTAACATATAGAAATTTATATAAAACTCCAAATGCAGCCATCATATTAGAATAAAATATAACTACATTCTTAAATGCTATTTCAAACTGCTTTAAATATTTTACTTCAAAATATCTCCTCTTTTAATTCAAAATACTCTTCATTAGAAAGATTATAAATTTTACTTGCATCAAATTTACAATGAAGAGTATGTATAAATTAATTACATAATTAAACTTTAGTCACACATCTTAAGTCTGTCCTAGTATGAAAAGACAGCTGCATGATTGTTCTATTATAGGAACATTTCTTCAATTCTCAAACCGCATTACAGCAAAACCATATGTACATTGCACCCCCCCCCCCAAAAAAAAAAAAAAAAAAAAAAAAAAAGGGGGGGGGGACAGTGCTATATTTCCTGTTCTACTGAGCCGATTGACAAAATTCAAAGTGCGTTTTTCATGTCTCGAAAGCATGAAATTAGGATATATATTAGATTTATATATAGCACTATTCTAACATAGGTATTTTGACACAAAATTGGACTTTTTCTGAAATAACATATCAATATTTTTCCATATTTCGAATCTACGACTCAAATTATGCCAGAATACCAAGTTTTGTAAAAATCGTACAAGTAGTTTTTAAAATATCAGCTCTCAAAATTTTAGCTCCTCAATGTTAATTGAATTTGGTAAATATTTATTAATATCTCTTTTTTTATTAAACTTTTATCATTTTTCATTTCACATTTTAAAATTTAGGTTCATTCCAAATAAAATTTACCCATTTTTTGTGTTTTATTTTTTAAATTTCTATTTTTAAATAATTTTTATAAATTTTTTGAAAAAACTTTTGAATTATAACCTACAAAATTTTTACCATCATCTTAAAGTAGGTGTATTTTTAAGCATATCAGCAAAAAATTAGACTTTTTTATTCAAAATTTTCTAAGATATACATGAATTTACATATTTTTGCATTTTGAAATTTGGCATCTTTTTTTTGAGCAATAATATCGCCAAATGTGGTCTATGGAATTTTGTTACAGTGAATTGCCACAGCTATTTTTAACCTTAAATTTCAAGTAAAATTTTACAGAGAATTAATTATATGAAATTTTTTCCCTCAATGATGCGTAATAAATATTTATTAATACTATATGAAAAGCTATTTTTTTAAAATTATAGATGATATTATTCAAATTTTTAACAATTTTTTTAAATTTCTTTCTTCCTTTATAAAGAAAAAAAAAAAAAAAAAAAAAAAAAAAAATAAAAGTAAATTTTTACCTTCGGTGTTTTATCGTCTGCTACTTTACTTCATTCAAATCTAATTGTCTAAAACTGAGAATTTTCGTTTAATGTTTATTTGAATTTTATGAAAATATTTTATGACATTAACAAAATAATTTATTTCTAAACCAACTGTTGCTTTTGAAGTGGCTGAAAGAGCGGCTGATACAATCATCCATATTTTTAAAGCATAGTATATTTTTATAGAAACATAAGATTTAGAATAATCATTTATATAAGTCAAATTATGATATAAACATACAACCCTCTAGAGACTGAATTAATGGAAGTTCAATGGTTATGTAGAAATGATCTGCAGCTACTTAATGGCTGGATAAGTCAGCAGCTTCTGTGGACAAGTAAGAATAATTATATAAACGACACACTGGATTCAATTAACAACGAGGATACGATGTTTATTAAATGAATTTAAGAAGTTTTAAAACAAAAAATCAACTCATTTTTTATTCTAAAATGTATTTTTGAGCATAGCGTATTTTCATTATATCCTTCAAATTCTAATTAAGAATGTAATTGTCAAGAACTGAATCCTAATCATCAGTAATATAATAAGTAATTATTACGGTTATTAATAAATCCTTCTTATAAAGTAATTGCAAATATTTCAAAAAAACTTTCTGTCTGAATGCAAATATTTTTAATTTTATGTTAATCAAGAGTGCACACGATATTATTTATTTGCACTTCAATTTTTACTGTCAGCTCTAGTAGAAGTTACAAATCAATTATATTTAATTAAGAATTGGATTGGATTATTTAATTATGGCAAAGCACACGAGGGCTATCTGCCTAAAGGGAGGGATGCCTTCGTGGAGGACTTTCTAAGGTAAACTGGCTCATCTACACGTTACACATGGGGAAAACCACGAAAATGCCCATGGCAGCCAGCCCGTTCGCGGGATTCGAACCTCAGACCGGACTACCAGTAGTGCTCAGCATCTTTACCGCTCGGCCGCTGGTGGGCTATTTAATTAAGGAATGACCATCTAAATTTAGAAACAGCGTACTGTAACAGCAAATCAATTATTGGCGCCGTATCTTTCATGTTACTCCCGATTGGCAAACTACTTGATTTTTTAAGAGTAATCGGGTTTTGCTAGTAACTTCATTTGGAAATCGTGCTTAAACTAGGTTAGTTGGTTATTTGAACTTAGAAAGAACATGGGAGCTATTTGGTTAAGATGCTTTCAGAGAGAACCTTTGTAAAGAGAACCTAAAAATCTATGAAAACCAACCATGCAGCCTGGCTAGACTTCGCAAAAAACAATTAGTATTTAGCAATCTTCAAATGCTAGGCAACTGGTGAGCTGCAATTAAATCTCCAATTTAATATTTTATTTGTAAATATTTAAAATTCTGTTGTATTCTTAGACACAAAAAGCAGAATTTAAGTTTTCTTAACTTGTTAGTAAACTACCAAGCCGTAGTGCAAATGAATATTCAATTTCTTTTACAATAATTGTATTCACTTAATATTCTTGGAATATGAGCTAAAGTAGAAATGTTCTCGGAAGATTAAAGAAGTGTTTAAATCCAGTGATATAAGGTTTGTCTTAAAAGCTCAGGATCAAAACGATTCTGCAATTGCCCGAATAGTTGACTTGTAAATGGTTGTGAATTAAGCAGATGACTTTTAATCTTACGTTATTCAGTCAGAAAACGTATTCCAAATGTTTTGTATTGCATGACAATGCATCTTTTCATTATTCAATAACCAATCGGAGAACCGCTTGTGTTCCGAAAATAAGTATGTGTATTCAATTGTCTTGCATGTTCTTCAAATTTGTCTTCTTGTGATTTTGTTTCTTTCCCCAAAACTGAAGTTGTCTCTCAAAGAAAAGTTTTTTGACATTGAAGAGACAAAAGGAGTATCACATCTACTTTTAGAGGCATGTCAAAAACAGATCTCTACAAGCCTTCTCTTCCATTACATGTTGTGCAGTCAGACAAAATGTTACATCAGCGTAAATTCTATAATCTATTTTTATTACACTCTGATTAGTTTATTAACATACAGTGAATATATACTAAATCTTTTACCTCAGCTTAAGTGATTCGGAATTTTTGACGGAATTGTTGTCAGAACTAGGACTTAGAAGATAAGTCAATTAAATATTTCGATAACCCAATAAATTCAAGGTCGAATTTCAATATTTTATTTTCGAAAGGAGGGGAAATTTTTTCAGTTTTGGTCTATTATCCTAAGTATATTTGCTTCGATTCTTTGTTTTTCCACAAAAGCGAAAAATTTACGTATGATATACATATAAAGCATAGCTTCAAATTAAAATTTAATAATATACGGAGTGGTTATAATTAAAGTTCCACATTGAAACGGTCATAAAAGGAAAACTACTCGATCAAATGTTATCAAACTTGGAAATCGTGTAAAGGAAATCATGGGAATTTATTTCTGCGAAAAAAAGGAAGTTCGAAACCTCACCACCAGGGGGGAAATGGCGCTGTATGCAATATTGTTAAACGAAATATGGGTCGGAATCTAACTTAACCTTTTGCTACACGGGTTTAATATGTTGTATACACTTAAGAAACTTTGAAGTAGGCAAATTACCATTTAAAGGCGTTAAATTCGATAAATGTCGAGTGCGCCATCCCTGTAAGTGAGAAATTCGTCCGTGAAAACCACGAATTAGCGATTAGAAAATGTGAGATCGCAAATCACTCGCACAAGCATGTACAATCAGGAAATCGTTTTCTTACAGATCACTAATTTGTAATTTTTGAAGCCTGAATTCGGCCCTAAAACATGAAGATACTGATTCAAAACGTTTTTAATCGATTTGGGCCAAAGAAATCCCTCATGTTATCTATCTAGTTCCATTGCATTCTCCTACTGCATTCGATTGCATAGCAGTCAATGCATACCGTTTAGTGTAGAACGACAGCTAGTTTTATAACTGAACCATTTTTCTCTGAAAAGCAGTCGACAGCTGGACCACCGTGATTGCAGATCACTTAGAGTCAATGTTAAAATGTTTCGTGATACATGAACTGCAGTAACATACTATTTTAGATACTACGATTTTTATGCAGGGCTCGGCCCCACCTCACGTGTGTCACACAGTCACTTAGGCAACATTTCACGAATGAACGTCTTATAGGCCAACAATTCCCCTCTTTCCACCAGACCTCAACCTCTGTGACTTTTAGCTATGGGGTTATCTTAAAAGTACTGTTTATGGTGATAATCTAAACAATTTGGCAGAAATGAAATATGTGATACACCGACATGTCCGTAACATTCCTCCTGATATGCTAAGAGCTGCTGTTGAGAATGCAGTAACAGGATTTAACTTGTTTCGGAAAATGCTGGACGCTACATTGAACATGCTATGTAACACGTTTCGGAAACTATTAAACACATTTTAAACAGATGTTTTTATGTCTTATTTCATTTAACAATCTTGTATACAGCGACATTTGTTCCCTGGTGTTGAGTTTTTGATCTCTTTTTTTTTTTTTTTTTTCCGCGGAAAATAAATTCCCATAACCTCCTTTACACGATTCCCAAGTTTGATAACATTGGGTACGGTAGTTTTCCTTTTATGACCATTTCAAATTTCACTTTAATTATAAACACCATGTAAATTAAACTTTAAAAGTTTGACAGTTTGGTTCAAGTCCCAGCTGTAAAAATATATATATAAATATAATCTTTTATATTAATCCTCTTAGAAAGAATGTTTTAAGAAGCTAATTTTTCTCTTGCGCTATAGATTTTATAAAATAACATGATCTTTAATATGATTTAGATTGTTTTAGCCGATATAAGAATCGGGTCACTCGGTGGTACAGAATAAAACCTGCTGGACTGTTTTTTTTCTTTGTCATTTAGCAAAAATCTTTCAATTAAAATATTTATCCTTTGGACTTCGCTTTAAACTTTATTTATAGTTAAAATGACTAGAAAATGAAAAGCTGTCTTCAGCTGAAACGCAATTCATGTAATTGATATTTTAAAAAATTGACAAGAATACAAAATTTATGGAAGTCTAGCAATCGAAAAATCTTAATTTTCTTGTGTGAGCACTGAAAATAACTGTAGAAGGAAAAAAGAAAATTAGGGAGAAAAGTAAGCAAAAATTTGCAGGGAAATTTGGCTGTCAGACATACCAAGATGTTTCAAAAAGTTGGACGCTTTTGAATATACTTTCAGGATACTTCAAAGAATTTAGGTGTTCAAAGAAAAAACACTTGGACGTGTACACCAGCAAATACCCTAATTTGAGCTTATGTAACAGAAAAGACAAAAACGATATCATTGCAGATTAAAGTGAAGAGCGACTGGTTTTAGACTATATGGTTACATAAATTTAAATTACTTTATAGAACATAATATTGTATCATAAATGGAGAATCTCATGATTTTCTCAGTCAAATTATTTGAAGATTCAGGAGTTTATCCAGTGATGTATGTGGATGTCACCTAAAGATGTTTTTTTCCTCTCCTGATGAAATAGCGGCCGAGCGGTAAAGTAGCTGAACACTGGTAGTTCGGTCCGAGGTTCAAATCCCACGAACGGGTTGGCTGCATGGGCGTTTTCGTGGTTTTCCCCATGTGTAACATGTATACGAGCCAGTTTCCCTTAGAAAGTCCTCTACGAAGGCATCCCTCCCCTTAGGCTAGGAAAAAAAAAAAAAATAGCCCTAGTGTTCTTTGTCATAATTAAATAAACCAAAACATCTTGATCAAACCAGTCTTTCCTTTCATCTCATACCTTCAAAATGTTTAGCCTCTAAAGACTGATAAAGGCTCTGACCAAATACTTCGTGAAGAACTTTCTAAGGGAAACCAGCTGGCATACACGGAACACATGAGAAAATCCACGAAAACGCCCATGCAACCAGCCCGTTTTCCGGGATTCGAACCCCGGAGTGAACTACCAGTGTTCAGCGAATTTACCGCTCGGCCGTTTGTGGGCCTTTATGAAATGGAAGGCAATAACTTTATTTAAAATGATTGTCCGAAATATCAAGATATTTTGAAAAGTTGGATGCTTTTTAATATACTTGCAGAATGTTTAAAGAAAAAGAGCAAGAATAAATAAGAATGCCTGAAGAAAAAGAGAAGAAAAAATACATTTTTGCGTAGAATAACATTTTAAGAAACCAAATGTAGGATAAAATTGAGTAAAGCAATGGGCACAATGATAAAACTGGTTAAAGCAGTGTATGCAAGTCATCCTAAGTTAAAATGTCGGTTATACATCTCTCTTATTTATATATATCTTTTCGGAACAGAACATTGAAAGTCGTGTTAACTGTGCTTTACTGTATTTTCTCTTTTAATATATGCAGTTTTCAAACGCATCGTAGTGTCGGTTACAAAGTATTCTTCCGAAAGAAACGCAATTCAAATAAACAAAATCAAGTTCTGGAAAATTTATATTAATAAATATATTTAAAATGCTCTGTTTGAAGGAATAAATAGAAAATTTTAAACAATTATCTGAAGAGACAATGCAACACAAACAATTAAAATAAAAGTATAAAAATTTAAAAATTACCTAAAATAATAACAATGACAATAAATATATATAAAGAAAACAATTAAAAAAAAATAAACGTTGCACCTTTATTTATGTAGTTTGAATAGGTAAATAGAAATTTTTGAAACAGTTATTTGAAAAAAAACCATGCAACTTAAACAATTAAAATGAAATTCAAAAAAGAAAAAATTACTTAAAATAATAACAGTTATATAATTAAAACTATAATATAAAGAATAGTATTTGGAAAAAAGGAACGATGGTGACTTTTTTTCCTCTCACGGGAAAGGAAACTAGGTTGCCATATATTAAGAAGTTTGCCAAGTGAATTATTCTTGGCGCAAACTGAAAACAATGTGCCAACATAAATCTGTGAATTTCTCTGTAAATTTCCCTCCAAATTTTATAAAATTTCATATTTAGGTGTAATTTGAGTCGTAGAATCGAAAAATGTAAAAAAATTGGTATGTTATTTCAGAAAAAGTCCAATTTTGTGTCAAAATACCTATGTTAGAATAGTACTATACATAAATCTAATATATATCCTAAGTCACGCTTTCGAGCCATCAAGAACGCAATTTGAATTTTGTCAATCGGCCCAGTAGAACGGGGGATGTAGAACTGTCCCATTTTATGAGCAGTGTACCTATAGTTGCATGTACTATAATGGTAAGGACAGTGAGCGTCTCGTATTAAGTTGCGAGCTAAATTGAATAACATTACAGGTCTAGAACTTAGTATACATATATTTTACACTCAGAGCTCTTTCCTTCCTGTCTGTTTTCCTTTTTGACTTTATTTCTGATGCAGAAAAAAATGACAATATTCATCGGCTAGCTTAGTATTATAAGTGCCTAACAAAACAATAAAAATGTAAAGCTATTAGTAATTAACTAATTGTACTGAAAAAGTTTTTGTTTCTTTTTGTTTCCCTTTAAAGGGAGGGGAGGAAAAAAAACAGAGTTTCACTTACAAAGCCAACATTTAACACAGGATTACTTTTTTCAATGGATTTACCAATGGATTTAAAAAATGAAATAAGCCCATCTTGGCACAAAATATTTGGACTGTTTTCTATTTTGTTTGAAGAAATGGCTTCTTCAGTCAAAGTGTGAGAAACATTTTCCTCAGTTGATGCAGAAAAGGTGTTTTCTTCAGTCGACATAGAAGAAATGTCTTCTTCAGCTGAAGTGGATGAAATGTCTTTTTCTACTGAAGTGGAAGAAATACCAGAAATGCCTTCTTTAGTTAAAATGGAAGGAATGGCTTTTTCAGTTGAAGAATCATCAGATGCAGTCTGTTTTATACTGTTATCCTAAAGCATTAAAACAAGATATATAAATACACAAAAACTAAAGTCTAAAACATAATTTAGAATTGAAACATAATTTAGACTTGGTCTAAAACACTTTCAAATAAATTAAAATAAGAACTACAAACATCACTTAAGGAAAATGTAGTGTTACAAAAAGAGGGGGGGAATCAGAATATAGCTTTTGCAAAATTTTGGAAAGGGATACAGGATTTCCCCCTCTTTAGTACTTCAAATTTAATGCAGAATCTAGAGTTGGGGAAAATTTTCCAATTTATCAATCAAATATTTGTTGCTATAACCATAATATAAATTAATTTGCTTTAGAAATAATTAAATAAGCAATACACAATAAATTATGTAATATGAAGCCTTGAAAAAAATCCTAACTTCTTTTTCATATATTAATTTCATATCAATTCATCAAAAAATACACACTTGTATTAAAAACATTTAAAGAATTTTTGGTACTTATATATTGGTGCAAACAACTAGGTGCAGTTTGGCAAATTTTATGGTTTGTTTGACTGACTGTTTTATTTGATTAAAATAAAGCAAGTGAGGTCTATCTGCCTAAGGGAAGAGATGCCTTTATGGAGGACTTTCTAAGGGAAATTGGCTCATACATACGTTACACATAGGAAAAACCATAAAAAAATCATGCAGCCAGCCCATTCAGGATTTAAGCTCCGGAATAAATTACTGCTGGTAGGCTAAATTTTATGGAGAGGGAAAAACAATGACTTTTTGCATAAAATTATTTATTACATATATACATATTTTACATTTCATTTTTATTAAAAAAATGAATAACTTTTGATAAAGTTTTTTTTATTTTATTCTGGGGAAATTTCATTTAGTTTGCTTTATTTGATTATGGCAAAGCACACACAGGTTATCTGCCTAAGGGGAGGAATGCCTTTGTGGAGGACTCTCTAAGGAAACTGGCTTGTATCCACGTTACACATAGGGAAAACCATGAAAATGCGCCTGCAGCCAGACCATTCACCTGAAAAGAAGCCTAGGTTGAACTACCAATTTTATCCAACTTTCTTCCATTGCAGGCAAATTTCACAAACACGTATTTTAAAATCAAATTTTAAGACAAAACATAATCACAATTTATCCATATAAACCGCTAGAATTACATTTAAATTTATTAAATCATTTAAATATACCACACATAAATTATACAGACCTCCCCCCACATAAATTATACATGCTTCCAAAATTTACCGATACCTTATCCCTGCAAATCACACTTGAACTATGCAAATTAGAGGCAAATGAAAACATGGTAGACATATGTAATATATGACATAAAAAAAAAATCATCAACTATACTAATAACGTAACTATTAACTGAATTATTAAGAAGAATATTTACAGTTCTTTTATTTGTCAGTATTTACGAATAAACACTAATGTTTCTAATTATATAAAATATCTTACTCGTAAAAAACATGGAAACGGCTTTTTAAAGAATATACACACTGTTTTTTATGTACTGTTTCATTACCCTACTGTTACTTATTTCAATACTTATTGTTTCATCATGCATTTAGTTTACTGTAAAATTTATTTTTATTTTTACTAAAATTAAAAATTCAGAATAAAAGCAACCTTTGAAGCCTTTTTTATTTGCTGCAAAGCAGAAAAAAATGCTATCCGAATTCCAGCTTCTTCGAAATATTTACACCAGCACTTTCTACAGAAAAGAAAAAAAGTATGGAAATTTAAAAGTCTTACTTAAGGCAACATTAGAAATTTTCACAAGAGCTGAAAAA
The DNA here is from genome assembly GCF_044657685.1 of Stegodyphus dumicola. Taxonomy (NCBI): domain Eukaryota; kingdom Metazoa; phylum Arthropoda; class Arachnida; order Araneae; family Eresidae; genus Stegodyphus; species Stegodyphus dumicola. Next base: position 185,524,386 of record NC_140768.1, read on the forward strand.
TGCAAGTTTTTTTTTTTTTAATTATAACAAGAACACATAACATATTTATAACAATTAGAAAAAGAAATAAGTTTGGTTTATGTGATTATGGTAAAGCATCGAGGGCTATCTGCCTAAGAGCAGGGATGCCTTGGTGGAGGATTGGAGTAAGGTAAACTGGCACATATACACGTCACACATGGAGAAAACTATGAAAACGCCCATGCAGCCAGCCCGTTTGCAAAATTCGAACCTTGGACCAAACTACCAGTGTTCTGCGACTTTACTGCTCGGCTGTTGGTGGGTTCAAAAGAGATAAGAAATTGTTTAATCATTAAAACTAATCTTACACTTTAAAATTATACGACACCAAATACTTACTTTGAAAAATTTAATCAATTTTTCAAATAAATTTCATGCATTTTAGCATATGTGTTTTAACACATGCATATGCTGATATATTGATAGAATAGATATGTGTTTTAGCATATACATATGCTAAAAAATATGCTAAAATTTTAGTTAATAAGTTAAAAAGTTTCAATTTTATAATTTTTGAATCTGAGAAAAAATAATATTTCATTAAAGATTACATGGTTTTATCATTTATAAGTATATATTAGGTTAAAAGAAATTTTATTTACTTAAAACACTGCATCAGTTAACATAGTTTAATTTTTCAATAAACATGTATATATGCATCAAAACTAGATAAAAATTTCAAATAATAAGGGAGAAATAAAAAACTGATTTAAGAAATTATGATTAATTTAGAAGTCAAACAACAAAAAGTTAGTTATTGTATCAAAATTATGATTAATTAGCAGTCTATGTTACACCTAATAGTTTCAGCAATAAAACTTGACACTATAAAATAAAATGCAATACCTTTCCTGTTCAGTCAGAAAATCAGCTTTATTTAGCAGCAACACATTAATTTTTTTCTCGTCTACTTCCTTCACATATGTTTCAAGGTCAGAACAACGGAACAAAAGTGGATTTCGGGCATCAAGAATTTGAACTATAATATCACTTGAAAATAAAAAATTATTAAATTAAAAGGAAAACATAAGTTAAACTATACAAAATATTTAAAAAAATTTCATAGATTTACATTCCTGTTCTTAGCATTTAAATATATTTTATGACTTGCATTATTGGAATCTACATAATTTTAAAATGATGACAGGTTGCTTTTTAAACAATTTATATAAGAAAAGAAAATTATGTATTTACTTTTTAGGAAATCTGAAATTATTAAAAACATGATTTTATTAGCTACGAGTCAAGATTTCTATCAAGATGCACTTTTTGACAAAATTCAAAAACATTCATTTACCCAGTTTGTGATTATAAATGAGACTTTTGAAAGACTGAACAGAAAATACCAGAGAACGTACTGTTACGAAATGTACAGGCACGGTAAGATGGCTTCCCCGCAAAGCAGTTTTAGGGTTGCCATAAAATGGCAATGGAAGGCAGGGTTGCCACATTTGGTGAGAAATCACCCATTTGGTGACATTTGGCGACAAAATTGGTGATATGCCATGGACAGATGGAGAACCTTCTGGAACGAATTCTTACCTGTTTAGCCCAGAATGTTCTCGAACACAAGCCAAAAGCTATATAAACCCTGCTGGTTAGCAAAAGCTATATAAACCCTGCGGAGTCAGTTAGTGTGTGTCTTGTCTAGCGAGCCAGTCCGTGCGGAGTCAATCTAGTTGACAGCCGAGTGCCGAGTGGGTCGTCGAGTGCACCGAAGGAGTCTGTTAGTGTATCGCGGTTAGTGCATCGTCGAGAGAGCATGTTGAGCTCTGGGAACGACTGAACCGAAAAGTTGGGAGCTATGCTCGTGTGTTGTCGAGTGCATCGCGAGTTGTAGCGTGGAGAGTCTTGAGAGTACTGGGAGTTCCGAGAACGACCAAGCAGAGTCGGAAGCTGTACTCTGGTGCTTTCCAGGAAGCTATCTCCACCGCTTTTGCCTGACAGTGTGAAGGCTGTGTCGCTGAATGTGTCAGCATGTTTATAACAGTTCGACGACTGGAGCTGTCCTGATTAATATTGGCTAAATAAAGTGTGTTTCAATACTTCATAAAGTGTCGTTGTTATTCACTCCAAATCTATGAACCCCGTATGAATGTGAAGGAAGAAAATAACGTAACAACTGGTGTCAGAAGGAAGAAAATAACGTAACAGTACATATGCAGTCAAAAGTCGTTAATCCGGACTTGTCGGGACTTCGGCGATTCCGGATTATAGATCATCAGTTTAAGTTTGGTAAGATAGCATGCAGAAATCATAAAATTAAAAATATGAAACCGTAATTTATGAAATAAAGAACAATTATGATCTAAAGGGTATCAAAATTTACAAAAAAAAAAAAAAAAAAAAAAGCTTAATATTTGTTTACTTTATTAAACTTTTCTTTCAATGTAAGTTGTTTAAGTTGCTTCATTTTTACGTGGTAATACATTCTCTTTAATTCTATAAACGGACATAATTTCTTATTCAGTTACTAAGTTCCGCTGTTCAAGTCCTATAATTGCTGTGTCGAGAATACCGACTAATTTGTCAATCGAAATTTTTTCATTTTCAATAACCTCCGTCACTTTCTTCGCTATCAGAAGCGAATTATAATGACGAGGAATTTCATTTAAATCATATCAAAGACGGAGTACATCGAATGAAATACTACATTTAGTAAGGAATTATAAGCTAAATAAAATAAAAACATCTGTCCTGAAGATAAGGTTACCGCTGACAGATCAACTTCCAATTCATTGCGCGCCGCGGCGTTAAAGATAAACAAACGTTAAAGTTTAGATAAACAAAAGATATGCCTTTATCCATTTTTTGCAGCAATTCCACTTTTTGTTTAATGCACTTCGAAACATACTTTCGCTTTGTAGATCTTTTACATATTAGTAAATATAAATCAGAAATTCTATTTGACATAATCGAAAGTTCAAGCTTACTTTTATAAAATTGCTCTAACAGTCTCCAAAAAATAATAAGCCGAATCCAATTCGAAGATTAAGGAACAACGCAATTTGCAACATTAACTGAATTAGATTATTTTAGCTTAGTTTATACCGTCCGTTACACATTAAATGCGCATTCGTAAACGTATTTTGGGCACGCGCACATGCATATTCGCAGCTGTAAAGGTCTTACGCGCATGCGTCAACGCGACGCATGAGCAGAAAGTTTGTAGCTTTGAAGTCCGGATTATAGATCATTCCGGATTATGGGTGTCCGAATAAACGACTTTTGACAGTATATTAAATATTTTAATAATGTAAACTCTAACAAGACACACCACAATTAATATTCATATTTCTCTATAAAATAAAAACTGATTTCAGAAAAAAAATTTGGTTTCTCTAGATTTTATCCTTAGCATCCATTTTATAATCCATGAAGATATAAAAATAGCAATTGAAAATTCTGTTAATCTTTTTTATAATAGTCTGTGACTTTTTGAAGAATAACTCAAACTTAAGTCAAACCCTGCTATAACGAACCTGATTTATAAATAAGTCTTTAAATAAAATGAAAAAACCTTTTGTTTATTGTATTGTCATTCAAATTTTCTATACACTCAATGTTATTTTATGCTGCTACAGCAAACCTTCAGAGCTATGAACATAAAATATAATGAGCTCTAAAGATATCTTTAATTGAAATTCTTTCATAGTTTTCATATTTCATTCCAGAATTTCTGCAAGTTTTAATGAAAAAATTACCAACACTTCAAATTATCTGTGTTTAGAATTTTAGGATTCACATATTATCTCTAAAGGGAAACATCTTCTTCCCTACTTTTCTCTGTCTCTAAACAAAAGCTCTGCAAGACAGGTATAAACCCCATTCTAGGCCAAGGACAAAATAAGAATATCTTAGAAGAGTATGCAATTTATACGAACAATGAACCAAAGAATGTAAAAGGGTTCTCTAATAATTTCATTCAAATATATTGATCAAGAGAGCTCCAAAAAAGATTGTTGCTATTCAGAAAAAGAGGTAATAGTGAATCTTACAAGTTTGGTGCCATACAGTTGATTATTTTTTAGGGAATAAAATTTTGATCCTAATTGATTTTTTTTTTTAAAGTATAAACGTTCATCTTCCAAATAGGGGTTTTGCATTCTTTAGGTCTTTTGCAAGATACAGGATTTTTTTAAAGCTTATTAAATCTTCGGTTAACAATTCATATACTGCAGGAAATGATTGCATTCTTATTGGACACTGGATAAGATACATTGGCGGCAAAATTATCTTCTGTTCTCATCTTTTCGAAAAAAGCAAAACCTTCATATTCTTTAACCAATAGCTGCTCTCTCTGTCTTTCATCTGCATAGTAAGCTGAAAACAAAGTATTTTGCACTGAAGATAAAGTTAACATTATCTGAAAAATACAAGACTGTGCAGCCAAATCAATATCAGTTGGAATTACAGTTTATCCCATCCTTCAGTTGATACCACACACACACACACACACACACACACACACACACAAAAAAAAAATACAGAAAAAATTTAGATATGAGAAAAGCAGAGCATAAAAATGTTGCAGAAGCATTGCAGAAATGATTCACCATTCAAAGTAGCTGCAATCTGCCAGTACCTGGATAAATGCTTCAAACAAAGGACAATGAATTTGCCAGGTACTTTGCAGGGGTCTTTAAGCTCAAATGGTTGCCTGGATAGATTTAAGTGGTGGAACACTTTTTCAAAAACAATTACCAAAAAGTAGCATTTTAAAATTAGATATCAAGAAATGAAGAAAAAAATGTTTGTTAGATTTCTTGCTAGTAAACAAAAAATAATAATAATAAAGGAAGGGGGTGGCAAGCAAGAGAGAGAAATTTTTAGCACCATTGAAACTAGGCTGTTCTACAGGATTATGGTAACCAAACTTTAAAATTTCAGGTTGCACTGGCTGAAAAATGTCAAAAAGTGTGTATCACAGTTCTTGTGTATGCCAATATGAATGACACTGAGTGTCATACAATTCTGGCGATTGGAAAATCTCAGAAGCCAAGATGCTTAAACGATAGAAACATTCTTCCTGCTTCCTATAAATCTAATTGCATTATATAAATAATGTCAAAACTGTCTGAAGAAGATTTAGAAAAGTGGAATGAAGAACTTTCAGCCAAAAAGCAAAAGATTCTACTCTTGATTGACAACTCTAGTACACACACAGCTGTTTCAAATTTAGAATGAATTAAGACAAGTGTGTACTGTGGTGCCCTGGGAAATCACAAAACATTGAACAATTTTCAGAATTTTATTTTAATTTCAATATTATACGAGCAATTTTTCCCCTATTAGCATTACAGCAGTTATACATTCACACAACATTAATAAAAAAACGACTTGCATTTTGATATTTAAAAAGTGAATGATATATTTAGTTTAAAAGTGAAGCAATTGACAATTGAATTAAAAATACACGAGTTGCATTGATTGTCCTAACTGATCTACTGGACTCTGGGGAAAATGAAAATCATGAGCAGAATTTATGATTCCAGGAAAAATGCTTATACTTTAATCTAACAGAACATGACATCCAGAGGAACTAATCTGAACTTAGTAGCTAAATGAAATGCACCAGCAGGTGCATACCACTTAGTCTAAGTTCCCATCTCTTGTTCTACTAGATGTCATGTCTCCTGCCATCCTAGTTTATTTCCTGTGCTTTGTGCTCATACATAAATAAATGCTGGTTTCATATAGTTTTAACACTGAATTAATTTTGGAAGATTCTCTCAATTTACTATTTTGTGATCAAGTGAAATTCAGAAGCACTTTCTTTGTAAGCAATTCAAAAAAAAAAAAAAAAAAAAAAAAGATTGCTTTTTAATAAACAGCAGTGAAGATAAAAAGAGTGAAAACACAGAAAGCCCACTGTCAAACAACAGCAAGAGCATGAAGATGTATAAATATGAAATATATGATAACACCTACTTGGAATTAGGTTTTATGTTGATAGAAAGCAGTGGTGAAGAGCTATTTACAAAAATACTGCAATAGAATGCATGCTATCGAGTAAGTTGAAGTGCCATTTAGCAACCACTTATACCAGATTCATTAGTAATATTCATGACTACTTTTAGCAAGAAGTTAAAAGAGAAAAGTCAACAAAAAGGTTGTTGCGTTATGTAATATCAAAGCAAGCCCACAAAATTCATCATGGCAAGAAGGCAAGATTGTGCTTGTCGTCAGCAAAAGTCTTGGGCACAGAGCCAGATTTAGACTTAATAAAGCCCTAAGCTATTTGAAATATGGAGCACTTTAAAAGTCTGTTATAATATATTTTAATACTATTTATACTATTTTTTAATTTTTGAGGGCCCTAAGCTATACTTGTGTAGCTTATATGTAAATCCGGCCATGCTTGGGCACCATACAGGCAACTGTACCACTTCTGCCCCCAATTTTGAAAGAGATCCCCTGGGAGGGGGGACGAGTCTGAGGATCTCCCATCCCTCTTCCCCTACCACCAACTTCTTGAGGGGAATTTTAGCTCGCCACATATTTAGAGTGCCCCCATGCCACATTTACAAACATATATGCCATCTGCGGGATTCGAATCCAGGGCCCTTCAGTATGGTAGTCAGAGTCACTAACCATTAACCTGGTTGGGTGGCCAATAAAATGGTAGTTTTTACAAGCAGACAATTAATACCAAACAATGCTTTGCTAGTATCTTACAAGGTAGCACACAGAACTGAAAAATGTAAGAAACCTCATACAATCACAGAACTCATTTTACTACCTCCTATAGATATAGTAAACTTTGATTGGTAAGTCTGCTAGCAAACCACTTTTAAAAGTCATTTGTCCAATAACATTAAGAGCCACAGAATACAGCATGTAATGAAACACTTAAAATATTAAAAATTTGAAAAATTAAAAGGCAAGGAATTTGCCTAGTATGTGGATGAAACCACAGATCAAAATATAGACTCTCAATTAATTTATTGTGTATTGCTTATAGATGGCAATAACATTGCAGAAGACCTTTTCTTCTATAAGAGTGTCACTAGTATTAAGGCTCAAGACTTGCTCAAAACTTTTATTTCTGAAATTGGTTTGGCATAGACTAAGTGCATTAGAGATCTTTACTGATCGTGAGCTTTCTATGCACAGCTGTTATGGAAGACTGCAGACTTTTATTTGAAGCAAAACCAGTGTATCATTAATAGCCCCCTGTGTTATTGATAGGAAAGCACATGGATCAAAATTAAGTTAAAGTTGGAATTGCAAAAATGGAACCCTATCTTAAAACTAAGTTAAAGTTAATTCCACTGAGACAGGTCTTAGAAAATATAGTGAATATAGAACACTTTATGAAAACTCAGCCACTGAAGGTAAGATTTTCCAAAAAACTATGTGATGATATGGGATCTGAACACATGCCTTTGTTGAACACTGTGATGGTTTTTGCATGGTTATATACTGAACTGCAAACAAACAAATTTCTTACATATGAGGAATGCAAGTATATTAAATAAAGCTTATTTGATAAAATTAGCATATTTATGTGGCATCTTTGAAAAGCTGAATGATTTGAATACCTTCTTGCAGGGAAGCAAACAGTCACTTGAGAAAATTTCAGATTTCATTACAAAAAACTAAAGCTATGGAAAAGAAAATGGAATAAAGATGGCAACAAAGGGTGTTTCCACTTTTGTGCAATAATTTTTTACTTCCAATGGAATCATTTTCTCTTGAGGTATGAAATCCATTTCTGAAGAACACTTACCAAAGCTTATCACCTGGTCTGATAAATATTTTTAAAATTATAATATTGATAAATTTACATTGATTCAAGATCCATAGAATGCTACTACTCCATCTAATTTGCCTATGGCAGAAGATGATAATCCTGTTTACTATTTCCAATCTGTGTGCAGCTGGGTTTTTAGCAATTGCTGTAAAAAAAACTTTAAGTATCACATGAGACTCAGTGTAAAAAAAGAAAATGAGGGCAGGTGAGTTCAGTTTAATTCCACGTTTTGAGAACAGGTGCATCCATCCTCTACATATTATAATAGGTAAAATTTGCTCAATTACATTTTTGGGGGGTTTGAAGGGGTTTCAATATGTGTTTTATATATTTTTATCTAAACCATGAAAAAATTATTTGTTACTTTGCAAAGTGTACTTGTTGAATTTGTAATAGGACACCCTAATAAAATCTAGATTCAGCAAAGGTGTCAAAAATAAAAGTTTGGGAACCACTGGATTAAGATGCTTTTCTCCCCCTTACATGCAATTCTGATGCTGCGATCTGGTGAATCATCAATACCAAAACGCAGTAAGTATGTGTATCGTGTTTGAAGTATACATCTTTCCACCTACATATGCACACAGTGGGAGGGTCAATCTATCTTTTTATGGTATGTGGTCTGTCAGTAATGTAAATGAATAAAAATAAAATTTAATTAAAAAAATTTTTAATCTCAAAAATTGAAAAATTTCGCGACAATGATAATTAATATACTGATGTAAGGAACTCTCCCAGAAACATTCAAAGCATTTGAATTAAACAAATTAAAATTTTTAATGTTTTAAAAGAGCAATGCAAAAATTGCAAACAACATACACCATTTCTTAACATCCTGATGTCTTCATCTTTTATGAAATCACATCCTGTAACTTATGCTTTAAGCTTCAGCCACTACATAATTCAATTAGATGACAGATGACACATTGTTTTACATGTCTCCATTTCCAAAAAAAATGTCTCTCGTAGGGAAAAAAAAAAAAAAAAAAAAAAAAAAAAAAAAAAAAAAGAAGATTTCTCGCTTCAAAACTATTTTAGTTCTGAACGGTATAGTTGCAGCTTTAAAATGATAATAACAATAATTTTAACTTTCTGGTGCCCAGAAGGTTGAAATGATTAAAATTTCAGGTAATTTTGAGGTACAGAAAACACAGAAATCAGTACCCTAGCATTTCTTCTGATGCCGAGAAAATGGGCAGATCAGTGACACACAGAAAAGTTTTTAGCACAGTGGATGCCAAGGCTGCAATGCAAGTCCTTAATAAGTTTTCATTCATACAAACTATAGAACTGAAAATAAATTTATCTTTAGTTTTTCGACAAAAGTATGGATATTTTTCTACAGTCTGCATCATGTCAGCTGAAAATTAGTTTATTTTTGTACTTAGAATTTTAAGTAAAAATTACAGGTGAATTCTTCAATATTTCTTGTAATTCACTTTTAGCATTTTTATATTTTATGGATCAATTATTAGTCCAAAGGAACTTTGTCCCTGAAGGACTACTGTTTTCATTTTGCGATTTTGCGTTGAATCACTATAAATGTCTGTTTCACTTTTCAAACTGTTGCCACCAAATGTTAGAGTCCTGCATTATATTTGAAGAAATTAAATAATGAAAAATCTGCATAAATGTATGTATATTTTTCACATTGTGATAAAACAACTGTACATAGAGCCATCGAATTTTGAATGACGTAATCCTATTGTGAATATGGGCAAGTTGAAGCCGAAATTTGAAATTTGTTTTATTATCGATTTCATATTTTATAAAACTTTAATGCATTGAGTAACAAACTCAACGATTTGAAAGCGAGCAATGGCAACAATCTACGGAGGAAAAAAACCTTTTTATCTCCAGCGTGCGGAACTGTGTATCGGAAATTTTAAAGATAGGCTCATTTTAAAATTATTTTGCGACATTGCTATTGAACTGAAATTTATGGTTTAAGTGCAAAGAACACGATATTTAATAAATAAAGGTAACACACAAAACATTTTTTTTAAAAAAAAAAAGCCCCTTTGGACGTAATTTAAAATCTAAAACCTTTTGGATTTTTTTTAAAATTATTATTTTCTTTTGTTTTTTTTTTAAACCACCCCACATTACATACAAAAGACAAACCTCAGAAGAATCTGAAATCTAAAATTAAGCAAATTTCAAACTTAGACTGACATTCATTTTACAATCAAATTCTATTATTCATTTTATAAATATGTAACTCAGAAGAAAGGCCGTAACCATGATACTGATGCCGAGTAAATTTGTTGGACAAAATTATTAACATATACTTAAACTGGAAAAGAACAACCAACAAATTTAATAACCACATAATAATAATTTTAATACAATCTTAAATGATTTTTTATATGGCAAGATGTAATAATGATGAACAATTTTTTTCGGGGTGGGTGGGGGAAACATAATTTAGTTTTTACATGTTTTCATGAGATAATTCCTTTCTCTTATAGAATCAGATATGGTGAACTAAACTTCTGCTTCCTCAGAATTTATGATGGTGAGATTGAACTGCACATGCAATATAGAATATAGGAATATAGTGAATCTGAAAATGAGTGATTTATTTCTATTTCTAAAATTTATTATTCGTTAGTAGTATTCTGCTGCATTTTATTACTTTAAGCTTCTTCCGCTGATCTTTAATAATAAAACTTTTAGATAAATAAATCACATAAATAAAATAAAAGTTACTGAAATATTTCAAAAATACCTACCTACGTTCAATTACTCTCCAAAGTTGCCTCCAAATTTCAAGGTTCTTTTCATATGGTGTGAGGTTAATATGTTCTTTTTCCTGCAAACTATCAAATTCGACAAAATTTAAAACTTAGTTTATTTCTTTTAATAAATGTGTGATAACACTTTTTCAATTCAAAATACCACAAGAAAATTAAAAGCATTTGACTAACAACACAAAAATTACTCATTATAAAATGTCAAAATAATAAAGTAAAAATTTCATTCAATGGCTGCAACTAAATATCTATCATACTTAACACGTTCCCTGCCAGACCGTTTTTTTGAAGACTTCCCGTTCAGGCCGCGTGGGGCGTATGCGCCCCACGCTTTACTTTGTATTATTTTGTTTCTAGCGAAAAAAAAAAAATTGCGCATCATGCCGCCTGGAGCATATACGCCCCACAATTAAATGAGGGCATCAGCAGTAGTATTACGATGCCCATAATTGACTGCATAATGAATTTTTAAAAAATTCATTTTACAATGATAATACCAAATGGCTTGAACGGAAGTTTAGCATGGGGCGCATAAGAACAGAAAGTTTAGCATGGGGCGCATAAGCCCCATGCGGCAGGGAACGTGTTAAGACAACTGAACCACAGCTTATACATGCAATGCAAAATTGTTCAGATTAAGACTAACTGCCTTTATTATTATGTCCAGTGCCATAAAGATTCTACACATTTAAGCTTCCAGGTAAAAACTGACCCATCCACTTTAAGTAGGGAGACTAGTTTTTGATGCAAAAGCAAAGTTTAAAGTTGTAAAAACATTTAGCAGAATTAGCAATAGAAGGAGACTAGTTTTTGATGCAAAAGCAAAGTTTAAAGTTGTAAAAACATTTAGCAGAATTAGCAATAGAAGCTTTCTAAGATTATATACTGTGCAGGCATTGAAGACAAAAGTTTTTAAACTTTACCAATTTATTAACAATATATATAAAAATAAAAACACAATGAATAAATTTAATCAATATCAGAAACTTAAAGAATGTAACATAATCATTATCAAAAATTACACTTAATTGATCATTCATTAACCCCAAGGGTTTTTCCTTTAAAGAATATTACACTATTAATGATACAGTAAATATTTTACCTGATCTTTAAATACTGACATTCAATATGCGAAAAACATATCACAGAACAGAAACTACGCGGTTATTATGAAATTCACTTCACTATCAATAAGTCCATGCTGTGTGGTCAGGAAGGCACCTGAAAAATTAAACTAAATCCTTGAGTGTACTTAAACCGGCAAAAGCCGCTCACTGTAGTTACACACGAGAGATCACAGCTTGGAAAAACATCGCCGCTAATTCTAGAAAAACACTTATATTGATGCCGCCTTCGTGAAACAGGATGCCGCCCACGGCAGTTGCTCAAAGGAAATCACAGGTTAGAATCTATTGCCGCCGAACCGTCACTCATGTCATTCTATTTTCCAACAGTTTTTAACACTGTAAGAAATCACAATGCTCCTATTTTATCAGCATCAATATCTTCTAGAAGTTAGCAATGCCAACACCAATTAACTTGAAATTAGCTGCTTTCATAAAGACTAATTATACAGGTTGAATTTGATTTGTTACTCTAATAATAAAGCACATTAGTACCCACAGTGGTGGGACTACCTACATGACGCCAGTTGTTTTCAAGGTAAAAACTAATTTGCATAAAAAAGGTCAAGTCCATTGCTACAAGGGTTTTGGCTCACAGTTGGTTGACCTGCATAAAGATGATAGCAATTTTATGATAAAGCACAATTATACAGCAGTCCCAGAAATATCATATTTACGTTGAATTTCCCTTTGTAAAATTGATGTTTGACTCAATTTTTAAATATATATTGTACTTTTCAGAGCCACAACTGTTTCATAAACAAAGTAATCTCATATTATATACATAAAAATACAGAGACTTCCAAAACAATATTTACAACACTGATACTCCATAAAACCTAAATGAAATAGTCTATCAAACTTCTCTTTTATACATATAAGTAACAATAACTCAGAAGTTTTATCTAGGCTCTAAATGATATTGTTTAATTTCAAGTAGGAGCTATGTACTATTTACAATATATGATAGCTACTTCACAAAAAATTATCCAGTATTGGCAGAGTTTTTAGATGCAAAATCAAATAAATAAATAAATATTCTGGAAAAAATACAGAAACTCGATATGTAACTGAAAAATTTCCAAACAAATTTCCAGAGTCTGATAATATGCTACATGAAAATGACAACAGCTTATGCTCGACCTGCTGCCAACAATTTTATGAAACATATTAGTCTTTGTAAGCCTTTCACACCACTTACATATTGAAGGTCTGGAATGTGGATTTTTCACCACTTTTATGTAAATTCCTTTAGTCTATGCATCTGATTTCATCTTTATGAATCATGATATAACAAGGCTATTTATTTCTCTTGGTAAAAATGACAATGTATTTTTTGAAGTTTGCAAAAATTCTCAGGTATGACTATTCTGATACGGCATTAAAATGATAAATTTATGAAAATTGTTAAAAGTCAGCACTGGATAATTTTTAACATCTCTCGTGGAATATATTTTCATCTTTATTATCTTTCTTCAAAATCAGGTTAAATTATTTTTAAATATTATAAATTTTCATAAATTATATATATATAGATATACACTGGTGTGCAAAAATTAAGGACGAAGTCAAAGAATTAGCATATCAGCTGAACGAAGAGGCAGAGCGGACAGAAAGACCAATCAGGAGATTAAGTAAGGTGATGTACGGTAGCACAAGCGCAGATATGCAAGTAGACGTAATGGGGGAGTGTCTGAGTACTATAAAGCATGTTGTCAGTGTAAGATCGGTATTTCTGGCAAAGAGATTGCACGCCGTATAGCAGTTAAAATCACACCGAGTTGCTGCCTTAGCGAGAAATGGCGAATAATCAATCTGTTAGACGACATCTGGATGCTTTTAACCAAGGTCAAATCATTGGGAAGTTGGAGGAAGGCCCGCAGTGTGACAGGTGTGGCTGCAGAGTTCGGAATTGCTCACAGCATCGTTTAACGACTTTGGAGACAATTTCAAACTACAGGAACAGCTATCCGGGGGTTTAGTAGTGGTCGTCCACGAGGAACCACACCCGCAGATGACTGGTATATTGCCTTACAGGTCAGAAGAAACAGGCGGCAGACAGCAGGAGAAATCGCTAGACACATGACTGGACGACCGATATCGTGTTTTACCGTGGCCAGAAGACTGCACGGTGGTTGTCTGTTTGCATGACGCCCTGTACGGTGTGTACCTTTAACGCCTGCCCATCGGAGAAGGCGTTCTCTGTGGTACCGGGAACACCGGAATTGGAGAGACAATGAATGGGGACAAGTACTCTTTACAGATCAGAGCAGATTCCGTCTGAGTAGCGATTCTCATCGCATACTCATCTGGAGAGAGCGGGGAAGCCGCAATCATCCCTCGAACATCATTGAAAGGGACAGGTATGGAGGTGGCGGTGTTCTCGTTTGGGGAGGCATCATGCTTGGTAGTTGTACAGACCTTCACATCTTCGACACAGGTTCAGTCAACGGGACCCGTTATTGTAACGAGATTCTTCTTCCATATGTGCGTGTTTTTAGAGGCGCTATGGGTCCGCAGTTTCTTTTCATGGACGACAATGCACCATGTCATCGCACAGTAGCTGCCGAACAGCTCTTAGAGAGTGAGGATATTGAACGTATGGATTGGCCAGCACGATCTCCGGATCTCAATCCCATCGAGCATGTATGGGATTTTCTAGGCAGACGCTTGGCAGCTCGTACCTTAACACCAGTAACGATTCTGCAGCTTCGATTAGAGCTGCAAGACAAATGGGCAGCAATGCCTTAACAACTCACTGACACCCTCATTCTCAGCATGGGCAGATGCTGTGAAACCTGCCTAGCAGTCAGGGGAGATCATATGCCCTATTAAAGACCGGATGTTTCTTGCTGGACACCCATCACAGGGATGTTTCAGCCTTCAGTCGCATTGCGCTCCATGCTACTTTTTCAATAAAGCTTCTTTTTATACCTCTGATTTCTCTTTTAGTAAGTGTTGCTTACATTACTCATGTCCTTACGTATTGGGGATCTTACGGTATTAAATGTGTTGATTTGGAAAGCTTTTGTACAAAGTTATATTGAAAAAACCGTCTCGTCCTTAATTTTTGCACACCAGTGTATATACACTATTTTCTGTGACACATAAATTATAGTTATATTTCTTAAAACATGAAGATTGGTCATACATAAATTCTTACTGAATAGAAACCATTTGTTCATAAAATTTACATATTTTATTTATCCACCACTGTGAAAATAAATTAAAAAAATACTCCTACTGAAATGAATTTTAAACATAAGGAGTTATTTTTTAGCTACATTTGCTTAATTTTTCTTTATTGCTAAAATACACAACACCTACAAATACAAGCAAGCACCACATACCCTATGAAGCAGATATTACAAGTTAAGGATTATAAGTAAGTTATACATATTACAGTCGAAAGCAGACAAAAACCTTTATAATGCAAAACAACACTAGTTAAGTTTCTATTGCATGTATCCCTCCTCCTAAGAAAATGAGAGACAGAAAAAAAAAAAAAAAAAAAAAGAGAGAACTTTGTTGTTAGAGATTCATGGAGGATCAAAATAAAAAATAACCTTGGAATGCACTATATGCTGACAATGGCTGACACAGGATATAAATACTATAATTACAATTATTCAAAGACAAAAACACACATATTTTTAAATAACAGCAAAGTTATTTTAAATTAACTTCAAATAAGTTTTAAAAGCAGGAGCAGTCCAACTATCTTTAGCTTTAGATTAACATTCATAAATCAAAAAATTAACATTTGTAACTCTTAAAACACAATTATTAGGTTATTTTATAATTTGGGAATTTCATTTCTTACGATGATAATTTGCGTCGCCATAGAAGAAATGCACCTCTTTCTTTTTTATCCAGTTCTTCCTTTGAAGTATTTGAATCCCAGGAAGGTCTTAGAAATTAAAAAAAGCATAAATTATGTAGGACAAATAATTTACAAGCCAGGATAAAAACTAGTGAAAAATCCAAGTTTCAATACATAAAACATTCGTAAACTAGATCCAGCTTTAGAAAAAATCAACACGTAAAAACGCATTTTCTTTCCAAATGAAAAATTATGAAGAAACTTCAAAACATGAAGCTACTTTTTAAAATTAAATTAATAAAAAATTTGTAATTAGATAATATTTTTCAGAAAATAATTTTAACATTTGGTTAAATCAGGAACTATTAAGAAACAAAATAAAATAAATAAAGGCATTCTGCATGCCATTTTGTTCTACAATAATCACACGCTAAGTGACTACAATTAATTTAAGCATTTCAATATATTTAATAATTATGTAAAAAATACTAATAATTAGAAATTTGAATGACTACTAATGCAGTTATATAAGCTTTCAAAGAATAATTAATATCTACCTCATAAATTTCTGTCGAAAATTTATTCCACTCAGAATATTATACTGGATCTCTAAACTTTACATACTTAACAAGAGCTATTAATTGTATTAATAATTGCTCAATCTCAAGTAAAATGAAGAACTAAAAATGGGAAACATTAAGAAAGAAAGATATGTTAAATGTTGAGACAGGCCAAAAACTAAGATATGAAACATTCTAGTGTCAGAGAGGAAAATTTTTTGAAAAATTTTTTAATAAACACATAAATGAAAAGCTACTGTTTTACAATTATAATACATACAATGTAAACATAACTTCTAGAAAATCTAGGAAACCAGAAACTTGACATAAATAGTTTTATTTTGATATTCACTTAATTGCAATAAACTGGAACCAGATTTGGATTACTATGCTTAAATATTTCTAATACTTTAACCATTAATTATTTTAAATTCAAACTATGTATAAAATTAAAGGTACCTGCGAGGGATACATAATATTTCCTTATTTTCTTCCTGTGCAGAAGCAATCAATGCTTTTTCTTCTTCAGAGAATATTCCATTGGTTACATCTGGTTCTACAATTTTAACATCTCCTAATTCTGAAAGAAACATAAAACATGAAATACATAATTATAATTTACAGAAATTTAGCATCATACAAAAGGATCAAACATGTCTGAAAAGTAAGCTGGATTAATTTAAAGCGGTCTGAAGTCGCAAGGAATTCATTGGAGCGAAACATGTTTTTCGTTACTCATTAATCAACATGGTTTAAAACTTCTAGACACTTTTTCCTTGACAAGTTCTATTTCAAGCATTAAACAAAAGAGATTAAAAAATTTGGTAAATATATATATTAATGGGTACCCCTGGGTGAAAATTGGCGATTTTTGGTGGCACATGGATACCGAGTTTGTGCAATTTTTTGACTTGTTATTTTGGCTTATGTAGCGCCGATTTGAACAAACTCGGTATCCATGTACACATCGACCTATTTTCTTGCACAAACTAGGCATTGCGCACTCCCTAGACACGTTGAACTATATTCACTTAAAAAGTCCGAGGAGCAGCCAGAAAAAAATATATAAACTACATTTTAAATCAAACAAAGAAATAACATAAAACAGAAGCTTCATCTTTGAACTACAAAGGAAATACTTATTTACGAATTAACACATCTTCAGTCAAACAAAAATTCCTTAACAGCATCCAAAAACTTCCTAAAATTATCTGAACTAAAATCTGTATACTAGCACCACATATATTCACGAAATAAGAGTAAAATATATCCTCCATACACCATTATCGTCTGGCCATACTCATTTCCTTCCTACAAACAGGACACTTAATAATGGCTAGTAAGTCAACCTTCATTTACACACCTGTCAAGTAATGCTCTTTTTCCCCTTTCTTTCCAAATCGTACAGAAACTTCAAATTAATCTTACCATATACAGCTATTTTACCATTTAAACCAGCGGTGACCAACCGGTGGTCTGCGAAAACACTTTTATAGTCCACAGAAAAAATGGGGCATTATTTATATTTTTATGAAGATTCAGTTTAAAAATTGACAAGTAACTTATTATGTAATATGGATTATACTTTTTTCAAAAATTCTAGCTACTACTTTTAACGAAGTTCTTTCTGAATTTAGTGATTTTTTAGCTATTTTTGCAGGTGTATCTAGCAACATTTGAAAGTGAGAGTTGGCATCCATGGATATGCTGCTGTTAATAATAGCGCAAACTGGAATTCTCTTCCCTTTTGAATTACAAACATATGCTATTGTAGTTGTTAATAACACAGTTTTTCTCCATGTCAATAGGCAACTTGATGATTTTTATGGATGAAACTTGATGGAATTATAAACAAGAATGCAGATGGTTCATCCGCCTTTCTGTTTCTAATTGCATCACTGGAAGTTTCTGTTTTTGTTTTGTCTAACTGTTGACGGATGGCGCACATTTCGGAATAAGGAATAAGCGATGATTATTATGTTTACAATAATTAAAAATTGGTGGCACAACACTTTCGGTTTATTGATATTGCTTTGCAGTTGCTGATTTGTTTTTGCTTTTCATGAAGTTCCTTTTCAGTGATATGGAAATGTGAAGCTTTTTGTACAAGAAGGTGAATTTTTTTTACTTTTCTTATAATTTTTCATAGTGAACAAAATATGTCAGTGAGATGTTAATAGTGTTTTAATTGTTACTCAGTGGCGTAGCCTGAATTTCCATGCTGCTGAATGCCAAATGTTTCGAAGATTATATTAACAAATGAAAATTAGAATTACAAGTACAGTACAAAGTCCATAATCCGGATTTAAGATCATCAATTAAAATCTGGTAAGATGGTATGCAGAAATTATACAATTAAAAATATGAAAATGTAATTTATGAAATACAGAGCAATTATGATTTAAAGGGTATCAAAATTTACAAAAAAAGCTTAATATTTATTTGTTTACTTTATTAAACATTTCTATCAATGTAATATGTTTGAGTGTAAATTGTTCAAGTTGCTTCGGTTTTTTTTTTTTTTTTTTTTTTTTTGTGTGTGTGTGTGTGTGTGTGTGTGTGCTAATATTTTCTCTTTAATTTTATAAACAGATATAATTTCTTGTTCAGTTACAAAGTTCCACTGTTCAAGTCCTGTAATTGCTGTGTCGAGAATACCGACTAACTTGTCAATCGAAATTTTTTCGTTTTCAATAACCTCTCTGTCACTTTCTTCACTATCAGAAGCCTGAGGGTAAACGTTTTACACACATGCGTAGCATTAAACGCGCATGCGTAAGTTTGTGGATTTGAGGTCCGGATTATAGATCATTCCGGATAATGGACATCCGGATTACGGACTTTGTACTGTGTATTGGAAAGTTGAATATTGTTTTGCGTATAAATATGTTGTTTTTAAGGTCTGATTTAAGGATTTTTTTTTTTTTAATAATTCATATTAGCAGTCCGTGAAGTTCCAAATGTTGATGATCGCAGGTCTAAACCACAAAACAAGCAATATACTTCCTAACTAACACACATCACAAGTCCTTACAAATTTACTGCAATCATGCAACCGATTATGTCATAATAGGGTTTCCATAACATTCAACTACTCAGGCTACCATAAATGAAACAACAATTTGGAAATAAATGAAACAACAACTTTGCGATAATACAAGTGGTCCCCTTTTCCCTACTCTAACCAAACATTTTTATTGTTTTGATTTTATTATGTACAAATTTCTAATTTTTTTATAATTTTTCCTCTTTGAAATTAAATTTTTGTTTTCAATTTTGAAATTTTCTTTAATTTGCGTTTTACCAGTTTATTTTAAGGAGAAAACAGATTTAATTCTTTTTCATTCCGATTTTTGAGACTTTGATTTATTATATATATACAGTCAAAAGTCGTTAATTCGGACACCCATAATCCGGAACTCAAAGCTACAAACTTTCTGCGCATACGTGTTTACATGTGGGTGTAAGACCTTTACGGCTGCGAATATGCGTGTGCGCATAAAACATTTACGCATGCGTGTTTAATGTATAACGGACGGTATAAGCTAAGCTAAAATTATCTAAATCAGTTAATGTTGCAGACTGTGTTGTTCCTTAATCTTCGAATTGGATCCGGCTTATTATTTTTTGCAGACTGTTAGAGCAATTTTATAAAAGTAAGCTTGAACTTTCGATTATATCAAATAGAATTTCCGATAAATATTTGCTAATATGTAAAGGATCTAAAGCGAAAGTATGTTTCGAAATCCGAAATCTGTTTATCAATTTCACGCTGCTCGGCGGGGAGAACGCCGCAGCGCGCAATGAATTGGAAGTTGATCTGTCAGCACTATCCTTATCTTCAGGGCAGATGTTTTTATTCTATTTGGCTTATAATTCCTTACTAAATGTAGTATTTCATCTCGATGTACTCCGTCTTTGATATGATTTAAAACAAGTTCCTCATCATTATAATTCCCTTCCGATAGTGAAGAAAGTGACAGAGGTTATTGAAAACGAAAAAATTTCGATTGACAAATTAGTCGGTATTCTCGACACAGCAATTATAGGACTTGAACAGCGGAACTTAGTAACTGAATAAGAAATTATGTCTGTTTAATAGAATTAAAGAGAAAGTATTATCACATGAAACAAAGTAACTTAAACAACTTACATTGAAAGAAATGTTTAATAAAGTAAACAAATAAATATTAAGCTTTTTCTTTTTGTAAATTTTGATAACCTTTAGATCATAATTGTTCTTTATTTCATAAATTACGGGTTCATATTTTTAATTTTGTAATTTCTGCATGCCATCTTACCAGATTTAAACTGATGATCTATAATCTGGAAAAATCGATAATCCGGAATCGCCGAAGTCCCTACGAGTCCGGATTAACGACTTTTGACTGTATATACGTATGTGTATGCATATAACTTAACATACATATAAATATGTACATACGTATATATATATGTGTACAAGTAAAACTTTTAATTATTAAAAAAGTAACTATCGTCATTTATTGCAGATTAATTGTCTTATCGAGGGAAATAAACCAATCTACCATTAATTAACAGCAACTAAAGATAGTGAGAGTGTTTCGTCTTTTTTCCAAGTAAGCATCAAATTATATTTCTGGTAGAGCCAAATCATAAGTCACGAATAATACTCAATCAAAATAAAAGTCCATTTAAGCCAAAAGTCTATTAGTCCATTTATGCCAAAAGAATTTTAAAACAAAATTACCAAAAAATCTTTTAAGTTGCTCACTAAGAACACAAATAAACTAAACTGGAAACAACTAAAAAGGATGCTTACTTTTGAAGATATATCCCAAAACTCTCATTTTCAAACTCAAATACAAAGGTAAAAACAAAATTTACATTTTTATACATTTTCTAACATTTAAAAAGTAATTTCAGAATCAAAAGATCAAAATTGACAAAATTCTTAAAATCCTAAATTTCATGGTTTTAATTGAATTTCTGTTCTTTGGGGATGGTACATGAAGTTTTTATAAATTATTACTATATACAGTCAAAATATTAATTCGGACTTGTCGGGACTTCGGCGATTCCGGATTATAGATCATCAATTTAAATCTTGTAAGATGGCATGCAGAAATTATAAAATTAAAAATATGAAACCATAATTTATGAAATAAAGAGCAATTATGATCTAAATGGTATCAAAATTAAAAAAAAAGCTTAATATTTATTTACTTTATTAAAAATTTCTTTCAACGTATGCATGCGTAAAGCATACATCACACATAGTCGAAATTAGAAAATTGCAACCAGAAAACTATTTGATGTGTATTTGTGAGATTTATAATAACAAGGTATTTGATTTAAATCATATCAAAGACGGAGTACATCGAGATGAAATACTACAATTAGTAAGGAATTACAAGCCGAATAAAATAAAAACATCTGCCCTGATGATAAGAATAGTGCTGACATATCAACTTCCAGTTCATTGCGTGCCGCGACGTTCCCCCCCCCCCCACACACAGAGCAGCATGAAATTGATAAACAGATTTTAGAATGGTTAGAGAAACAAATCACCTCTCTGTCCCTTTCTTCATGCTTTTATCCATTTTTTGTTTAATGGACATCGAAGCATGCTTCCGCTTTGTAGATCCTTTGGCAGCTCCAGAATTGGAAACTCTTTTTGACATAATCAAAAGTTCAAGCTTACTTTTTATAAAATTGCTTTAACAGTCTGCAAAAAATAATAAGCCGGATCCAATTAAAAGATTAAGGAACAATGCAATCTGCAACGTTAACTGAAATAGATAATTAGTTAATTTTAGCCTAGCTTATACAGTTCGTTATACATTAAACATGTATGCGCATGCATAAATGCATTATGCTTTTACGCATGCGCAGAAAGTTTGTAGCTTTGAGGTCCGGATTATGGACGTCCAGATTAAAGACTTTATAGTGTATGTATATATATATATACTATATATGTAAGATATAACAAAATACAATGGCTGCTTTAAGAAACGATTGGCTACCTCAAAACTAACTATTCTAAATTTGGTGTTCACCTCCCCAAGTTCCCTTGTTCTCCCAAATTCGAGATTTTTCCATGTTACATAACGCTGCCTGAGAAATGAAACAGAAACCCAAAATTAACCAATCACAGGTTAGCTGAACTTATGCATTATACTTAGCATAAAAACCCTTCACAAGCAACTATGTCATTCCTTTTTCTAGCTTCTGCTACACCAACATCCACGCAGCCTGACTTCCCAGCCGAAGATGACTATATCATACCTTTAAAAACCACTGTACATAAAAATTATTGCATTTAACCATGATTGGATAAATGCCTTGTCTACTCAAAGTGAGCTGATGCAAATCATCATGGAATAAAGTTGTGTTTAGAAACAGCCATGTCTGAGAGTTACTGGTTTCTGCATCTATCTCTCTAACTATGCACCTAAAATACTACATATATAATACACTGCTCGACATTGAAAATGCATCACCAAGAAGGAGTGGTCTGAAAGTGATGAAATTTGGAAAAAAGAAAGAGACAGCAGGCAGCAATAAGTGCTCTTTATTTCAAAATGATAGTCAGAATACAGAGCGAGAATGGCGTCGGCTCAGGATGTAGGACCAACGCGAACAGCGATGCACGAAGAAACACGTCTAGGCAGAGTCAATAAGAGTGCGAATGGTGTCCTGAAGGATGGCTCTCCATTCTCTTTCAACCATTTGCCACAGTTCGTCTTCTGAACGAGGCAGGGGCAGAGTTTGCCATCCAATCAGGCATTATACTGCTGAAAAATTGCATTAGGCAGCCCGTGAAGGTAGGGGATTACATATGGCCGCAGTATATTATCCAAGTATCATTGGGCCGTCATAGTGCCCTGAATATGAACTAGAGGTGACCTGGAATTGTAGACAATAACGCCCCAAACCATTATGCCACGTTGTCGCGCGATGGGGCATTCCATAGTTACTGCTGGATTAGATCTGTCACCTCGTCGATGCCACACACGTATGCGGCAACAGTCACTGGATAGAATGAAGCGTGACTCATCGGAGAACACGACGTTTTGCCATTCTGTCATCCACATCGCTCTAGTCCGGCACCATTCTAAGCGTTGGCGTCTATGCTGTGGGGTCAATGGCAGTCTTCTTAATGGACGTCGTGAGTGCAGGCCACGTTCAACCAATCGACGGGAAATAGTTCTGGTCGACACGGGAACATCCATGGTATCTTGCACATGGTGCAGAATCACGGTACAAGTGAATTGCGGGACCGCCACAGCTTGTCGGCGGATGCGTCGATCCACATGTGCTGACGTCACTCTGGCTGCACCCGCACCCTTCCTTCTTCCCCCATTTCCTTGTTCACACCATGTTTGCCATACTCGATGCACCGTGCTCGCATCCATGTGGGTATCAACTGCGATTTGACGTAAGGACCAACCCGCCCTTCTCAGTCCGATCACCATACCCCTCGTAAAATCGTCTATCTGCTGGAAGTGCCTTCGTTGACAGCGGCATAGCCATTCTCTCCTAATACACATATCCTCGGGGACAAAAACCAACTTTTTTCGATAATTCATCTGGCAGAAATAACGACACGAATATTGCCCATTCTGCATATATATATAAATACATACAAACATTTCTAAATTTTGTCTTCTATTGATCTTAACATAATCTAAAAGTTTTTAGCTTAAGCAATCTCTGAATAATATATTTGTTCTAAAACTAAATTTGAAACAGATTTTGATTTTACAGACTTTTGATTACACAGTCTACTTTTCACATATCTGGAATTTTTTTAGATTTGAGAAATTAAATAATCTGGAATTCTCACTATATCTGGACCACAGTCAACCCAGTGGATACTACACAATAATGTCAAAAGAAAAGACTTAAAAATGTCATGCAAATATTATAAAATAATGTTACAAGAAAAAGCCAAATGAACCTCCTAGCCACATTAAGAGGGAGGCTACATTAAAAAAGTAAAACTTTTGCACATAATGAATTATCTTCGACAATAAATTTGAAAATACTATTCCCAAATGGCAGTTTTAAAATCAGAAATCAAGGGAAAATACTCAGAGCTGACCAATTATCAAGGTGAAGTCTTCCTTTATGACAACGCCCCTCCTCACATTTCGATGAATGTCAGACCAAGACATACTAAGTATGGCTGGGATGTTATGTGACACCCCTCATGCTCAGTAGACCTTTGATTTTCATCTCTTCACTACCTCTGCATGTGTAAAATTCCAAAAGAATGTTCATCTTGGTACTTCGTTGTTAAAAAAAACCACTGCTTATGTTTTAGTAAAATTTGACAACATTAAAATTAATCAGGTGAAAATTAGAAAATACTAAAAAAAAAAAAAAATATTAAAAACCAGTAATTGAGTCGAGAGAAACATTTATTTTATCTTAGTGGACACCATAATTTGGCAACTGCTGCTGTTACAGAATGAAATATTTTCTCTCCTCCCACATACTGCCACTACATAAAATCTCCTAAATATAAATTCAAGTGTTGGTAACCTATTTATCTTTATCTTTTATTTCACCATTTGGCTGCATTCTAGAGTTGTTTGATTTTCTTCATAGCTATGTCAGATTTGGGGCTGACAAAATTTTCATGGTTCATTGAAAAACAGCTTTTCTACTTTCTTGTTCTTATAAGCATGGCAGCAACGATGTACTTCCTTCACAGACAATTTTTTTATCATCTCCATTAAAATTTTGGCAGCTTTAACAGGCGTTTGCACAAAAAACTGCTTATTCATTTCCTTACAGATTTTTCACCAAACCCACGGTTTCAGCAAAATTCTCACTATACTGATCTTTTGCTTGATACTATGATGCTTTACATTTTTGTCAATATCACTGATTTGTTAGTCTATTATTACGGTTTTTGTATTGATTTATTTAATTTGCTATTTTTAATAAAATTGTTATTAAATTGTTTCATTTCCCTGTGCAATGTAGCATGAGACTTATTTGAAGAGAAAGCTACGCTGGAAAAATTAAAAATAGAAGAGCATGCGCATTTAATAAATAGATATCTCGTAATTGTATGCTTTTGGAGAAAATACCAGAAAATTCTCGTACATTTAAAATGCTTATATAAGCGGCATGAAAACATCTCAATTTAGTTGTTTTATGAGTTTGTTTAGAAAACTGCTGTTGTTTACTGTAGCGAATTCGTGGTGAAATCAGATTAGCTTTCTCTACGTTTCTCTGTTTTAAATGAAGTTCTGTTGAAGGTTTTTAGTAGTTTAAAAGATAACTACTCCGAGATTTCGGGATATTGTATGAATATCTGAGGAACTTGTTGGAAAATATGACTTATTGTAACCCTTTTACTGCATCATCTCTCCTCCTTGAAATGTTTATTAGGCTTAGTTCTTATTTTAAGGTAATATAGTAGTTACTTCTATTTCTTTTTCTTACTTCCACAGTTTGGGTTGAGAACAGACTGTTTCAACCTTATTAAGATGCAAAAACGAAACGTGATGCTAAGTCATCTGGAAAGCCGAATCGTGCCGATAGCTGATTGGTTGCCGTGAGATGACGTCATGCCTACTTCTGGTATAAGTATCTCGCGTCGCTCTGGCTCAGCCCTTCTAGTTCCTGCTTTCCTGCTCTTGGGTGTGCGGTTTCCAGCCCCTTTTGAAGGATACGTGCAGTCCGGTGAATAAGTTCCTTGGTTCCTGTCCACAAGATGACTATTCCTGAATAGGTTCCTTGGTTCCAGAGGTTACAATGTGAGTGACTGCCGTGGGTGGCATCCCTGTTCTTCATGAAGGCGGCATTTAAAATAAGTTAGCGGCGATTCCTCGTGTTCAACTACTGTGAACGGAGTTAGGCCGGAGTTAAGTGCTTTCAAGGACTTAATTTAAATTTCAGGTGCTTTCTTGACCATTAAGCATGGACTTATTGAATGTGTAGCTAATTTCATTTGAGACCGCATAATTTCTGTTTAGGTTTTTTTTTTTTTTTTTTTCTGTATTGAATGCCAGTATTTTTGGAGACCAGGTAAAATATTATTTGACGAATGAAAGTTTGAAAATGATGGTTATATTATATTTTTTCTAAGACTCTGATATTGTTTAAATTTATTCTTCATGTTTTTATTCTTTTTTATATTGTCAATAAATTGGTTAAGTTTGAAACCTCTTTATTGTCTTCAATGTCTGCACAACATATAATCTCAAGGAGCTTTTATTGCTACTACTGCTAAATGTTTAATTTTATAAACTTTAAATTTTGCTTTAGCATCAGAACTTTAAACATTTTGTTTTATTTGTTGTGATGATAATAGATTTTATTCACATTCCATCAGACTTGCGCATTCAATTCATTACGAACCTGTACGCATGAAGCACTATATTTTACAGTACGCCTTGAATTGTCACCAAGTTGTTTCATTTATGGTAACCTGAGTATTTTATGAATGTTATGGAAATCCTATTATGATGTAATGTGTGATTGTGGTGATTTCGAGTGTTGGGAAAATATTTGTAAGGGCTTATTTATGTGTTGGATGTTAATTAGGAAGTACACAGCTTATTTTGTGCTTTACACCTGAAAATGCCAGCTGGTGGTACAATTAATTAAGTTTCTGTACATTTCGGAACAAATGGGAAAGAAAATTTTGATTGACTGGTGTCAATGTAATATGGTGTGTAAATGATTTGGTAAAAGTATAGTTTAGGGTAACCCTTGGCGGTACATGGATACCGATTTTGTGCAATGCTTTGATTCATTACTTTGGCTTGCGAAACGGAGATTTTTGCGACAAAAATCGCTGCTACACAAAGCCAAAATAACAAGACAAACAATTGCACAAACTCGGTATCCATGTACACATCGACTTATTTTCACTTAAAAAAAATCCCCTCAATTGCACAAAAATGACACTGCGCACTCTTTTAACTTTATCTATGTCAATGTCGACCTATTTTCACTTAAAAAAAAATCCCAGAATTGCACAAACTTGCATTGCGCACCGTACTCCCTTTACTTTTGTCCATGTACACATCGATATATTTTCACTTAAAAAGTCAAAGGAGCACCAAAGTCTACAATATTGGCAAACAAAAAATACATAATCTCAATAAAATACATTTTAAACCAAAAAATAAAATAACATAAAAAAGGATAAACATGTTATACATTTAAGCACTACCAAAAGCAAATAATCACTTACCATGATTTTCAAGTTCGCTTCGTACACCCAGAGCCACGTAAAAATCAAAATATCAATCATACTCAAATGACTTTTTTCAAACCAGGTACTCTTTCTGATCGAATGCTTCACATAGTGACCATCTGAACCTTTCTTCCCACAAACGCATTCAAATCCATCTAAACGGTTTTAACACACACCATAACATACACAAAACATCCCATGATTCAAAATTTCCCAGAATCATGCACACAATTACGTCACAATAGGGTTTCCATAACATTCAACTACTCAGGCTACCACAAATGAAACAATAGCTTGGCGATAAATCAAACAACAACTTCGCCATAATACAAGGGGTACCTTAAAGTCTACTCTACCCAATGATTTAAATGGCTTCATCCACCTCTTGGTAAATTATACAGCGAGATTTAAGGATTTGGAAACTGGAGCTCATATCAACGTTATAAAGGTATGTGGGGTGTAATAAAAAAGGATTTTCGAAAGAAATGCTACTGGCAGAACAAAGAATATTTTTCATTTTTATTTCTGTGAATTTATGTGGCGACGGTAGTATACAGATTCTAGTTTAGATAATTTTAAATAGTTTTTGGATGCTGTTAAGGAATTCTGTGTGTTGAAAATACAGAAGAAACAGACATTTTTAAATAAGGTAAGTCAATATTTCCTTTTTATATTGCGTAGATTAGATAACATGCATTTCCATTCTTGTTATTTCCTTGTTCAATTTAAAATGCAGTTTATTGAGATTATATATATTTTCTATTTTAATTACGTTTTCAACACTATTTTACGGGGGAGAGCATTGGACACATACATGAATGGTGGCAAAAAATTGCCAATTTTCACCATGGGGTACCCTGAAACATATTTTTACCTCAAGGTTTTTTTTCAGGTTCACCAGTTTTGCCTTTTGAGTGTTTAATCAAAAACAAAAAAATAAAAATTTCCTTGATAAAGCTGTTTTATTCAATCACTGCATCATCCTTGACAGTTAACTAAATTTGAAAATTTATTGGCTAATATAAGTTAGTTTTTCAGTTTAACTGTATATGAAGCAGACAGCAGGTTGAAAAGAAACACCGGAACCAAGACCAGAACCAGAGCATGTGCAAATGGTGTGATCGTACTGGGCGACAAAAATTTTAGAATTAAAGAAAGGACTAGGTGGCAAAAAGGTCTAGCGCCGACTTTATTTAGAACCATGAAACCAAATATTGGGATGAAGACCTCCATCTTTTGGCAGCATTTTACAGTGCGTCTCCAAATCTGCTTCCAATATATAATTTCAATAAATAATTGCAAACTTTTTCTAACCAATAAATAATTTAATTTGATGGCCGCTTTTGTACTTCTGCTCGATGTGCAACATTTTGTGCTCTTGAGGGGGAAAAAAAACTTATTTTTTAGTTGATGGTAAATTTAACATGGTTAACATATTAATAACGGTAAAAGTTCACAATTGGGTGCCCCTTGTTTATTTGCGATTCTTTTTTGACGCCAAGATCGGCGCCAGGAAGTCACAATTTCAAGATGGCCACGACACAAAACCAAAATAAGAAGTCGAAGAATTGCATAAGATCTGTGTCCATGTACACATCGATCTGTTTTTACTTAATAAAAGATTCTAGAATTGCACAAACTAGGCATTGCGCACTGCCTTAAATATGTCCATGTACACATCAATCTACTTTCATTTAAATAAAATCGGGAAGCTAGAACAAAATTAAAACTATCGTGGTAACCAGAAGTGAGGTTTCATCACCAAAATTTTTTTTTAAATGTTGCCAATCGAAGGGGCACCCAATTCTACACTAAAGCCTCAATAACAACATAATTTAATACGGCTAACATAAAGGAGAAAATAATGAAAGATATGAAAGAATGAATTATATCACAAAGAAAGTATTGCTTATTTTCAGTAGATGGAGAGTTAAATCTTGCACAGAAAATAATGAAAGAACATATCACACAGCCTAAAGTGAGTGTGAAAAAAACACACACTGCATGTTATAAATAACACACAAAAAATTACTCCTTCGTTTCTAATAATTACAAGCCAAAAATGGTAAAACTTTCAAAGGAAAAAAGAAATATTAAATCAATTATATCATTTAGACAATGCTGCAATGAACTACTTTGTATGTAAAAAATATGGCAATTCAGTTTGCAAAATTTGACTGAGGTGGCTATTTTAACAAGGAAGTAACTTATTGTTTTACACAAACAGAAATACAGGTTGCACCTTTTTAGTACCCAAAGTAAATTTTAAATAGTTTATCACTATGGTCTAACCCCCTCCCCTAATTAGTCCAGTACTTTTAGTTTAGAATCTAATTTATTACAATTTAACATTGAACCCCCTTTTGTCTCACCATGTAGCATACGTGAGGGGAATTTGTCATAATGCATTTGTCCACAAATACATAGGAATCATGAGTCTGAATGGCCAATACTTTGCTACTGACTTTTCTAGTTGAGATCTTTAGATAACAAAGATTTTTTAAAACTTAGTTTTGCACAAGGGAATCCGAATGGCTAATTTCAGGACTTAAATTATTTTAAATATGCATAACTTATAAAGAATTACTTAACAAGCAAAAAGAATTTATGCAGACATAAAGAGTAATACACACCTGAAGTGTACTCATCCACTGCCAGAGCGACAGTATCAAGGAAATCGTTTACAGATGTTTGCTCAGTTACACTACGTAAATTTAAACGTGCAAAATCTCGTCCATCTGGGAGGTCACTTGTATGTCTCTATAAAAA
This sequence comes from Stegodyphus dumicola, assembly GCF_044657685.1. Taxonomy (NCBI): domain Eukaryota; kingdom Metazoa; phylum Arthropoda; class Arachnida; order Araneae; family Eresidae; genus Stegodyphus; species Stegodyphus dumicola. The sequence continues at coordinate 185,554,398 of NC_140768.1, forward strand.
TTTATTAAAATATAATATATCATCATGTATAAGCATATGTTGAAAATGTTTACTTAAAAAAGGGGGAAAAAATACTTATGTGCTTACATAACCATCTTTGCTTACAATATTTCTTCTTTTTTTGTGCGCTTTTATCAAAGCGCGACCAAGTGATAAGTCTTTTTTCGGCATTTCAAACTATAAATAATTCCTTATTTTCTGTTTCTTATCTATAAAGGTCCAGTTTCCACGTGTTTTCTTTGGTTACACTTACTCACATTACCAAAATTTCGCGCACGTTACACCGAAACTAATGGGAATAATATAATAAACATAGTTAACGTTTGCTGCATTCATGCTGCTTGTAATACCCAATTGTAGTGTTAACAAAAGTGTAAAATTAAGATCTATGGTTAATTAAAAATTTATTATATATGTAGGTCTAAGTTTTTACAAAGATTAATTTAAATATTTTTGGTTGATTGATGCGAAATATTAGTTTCTCGTAACTAAATAAACAAAGAAACAGAAATACGAAGTGGAGTGAAATCAATTTGGCAAAATTTTTAAATTGTATTTGTCGTTTTATTTATTTTATGAAATGTTATTTTTTAAATTTTTATTAACTAAGGAATTTTTTTTATAATTTATCAATTTTCACAATATTTTATGAAAAGTGCTTAATTTAAATATGCCCAAAATTGTGTTTCCTGAGCAATACTTTTAAAGATCTCCAGTGTGATAACGCATTTAATGGCTCTGCAACAAGTGCATATTAATGGAAAGGACAATATTTGCCAGTGTAGAATTACGCGCAAAAATTGGAGAAGCCTGTAAAATAAAGCATTTCCCATGGGGTGATAAAAGCTGCAAATTTTCCGGTTGTGAAATTACTTCTTGCTTTTATGGATATCCTGTAAGCTGATTAATCAGATTTATATGTATGTATAGCTGTTTAATTTTTAGTTTATTATCTAACATCCTTTAGCACACAGATTCCCAACACTTTTCTTCCATCGACACCTTTTAAAACAGTGGCTTTCTTCATCGACCTTCTTATATTTTCTTTATAATATATAGCACAGCATAATCGCAATGCAAATAATTGTGCATAAATAACTTAAATATAACAGACTAAGAATATGAACTAAAGTTTTGAAAAAATGGTTTATTAAACTAATGTTTTATTATCTTTAGTTTTATAAATATAAACCAGTTTTCAGATAAAAAAAAATCACAAATTCTAATTGTGCAAAAGTTCAGTTGTAATTAATATGGTGACTATGCTTGATGTATATTAACTGACATGAAATTGCTTCATTTAATTTTTAAAACACCTCATTCAGAAATATTCTACCTGTGTCTTGTTTTCCATGCTAAGTCATTGACTAAAACCTGCTTCCACTACATTTTTTTTTAATGGGAGGAACTAGTCATTTTTAGGCTTTTGCTACTACTAAGGCCAGAAGTGGTGGTCATTTTATTATGGAAGCACCTAACAGGTGACCACCATGGGGAAAGTGCAGAATCACCCACTGCTTGGTGCATTTTTAAGAATTGCCCATACTCGGTATCCATGTACACATCGACCTATTTTCACTTAAAAAGTCAAAGAAACTTGACAAAAATCCAATTCTTCTTACTCTTTTAAAAAGCGCCAAACAAATAACTGGGCGATTTTGCACTTTACCCGTAATCTCCTATGAGGGAAAAGACAATTTACATCCATGTCTTCTCCAGGATTCGAACTCGGGCCCTTCGTTATCTCAGTTGACTTCCCTAACCACTAAAAGTCAATAATGTTGGTTCAGTGACAACTTTTATTTTAGGATGTTTCTGACAGACAGAGTTAGATTAAAACTTGTATAGGTCCTAAACACGTAAGATTTTTGATGTCCTCGCATACTTTTTCTTCTCTCTCAGGTTTGGTTTAGCTGCATCATCATTTGGGAAATTCATTTTCCTTGATGTACTACATGCACTTATTTTACTTAATGGTCAATCCAGCTGTGCTCTTGGATGACTTAAACAATTAATTTTCAGTTTTATTTATATGTTTATCCTAATAAGTGAGATCTTGATTATTCCAGGCAATAACTGATGTTTGTTGAACCATTGATTCCTTGATCACCACAGACCTCTTTAAAATTCCTTCCATCCACAACAACCCCACTGAAAAACCTTGTCTGTTCTGTATCTGACTTTAAAATAACTCTTGCATATAAGTTGCTCTATTAGATGCGAGATGAGATCTGTATACAAGAAGGAACTTGTACAGCAAAATGTATAGATATAGTTTATAAGATTTAAATGAACTTGCTCCCTTTTTTCTTTCAAGCATAAGTCACCTTGAAAGCTTTTATTAAAATTTAGCTCTATAAAATTACAAGCAAGCTTTATTATAATCAGTTTTAGTATCCATTTGAGGGCAATAATTAAAGGAGCTTATTTCTGGAAAAAAAAAAAAAAAAGACTAAGTTGTCAATGCTCATCATATTCCAGTGCAAGACTAATAGCTTATTTATTTAGAAAGACATTAATAATTGTTAATTGAGAAATAGAAGAGGTATTTATCATTTTGTTCTGAAAGCAACATGTTTTTGGATATAGAGATTACTTCGTTATTAACAAAGTTTATCATGCTCAATGTTGCAAACTGGTTAAAACCGACAAATATGGATAATTGTCCAACAGAGGTTCAGTGCAAATGAGCTGGATGTATGGATATTTTTGCCTTTGTAATACAAGCTAAAAAATAAAGGAAGAGTGTAGCTAAAGTCAGATTAGAACTTTTAGCATCGTGTGATAGAAGGGAATCATTACATAAAAAGATAAAATACTAATGATGTAGTATGTTGTACCATAGTCGTATCTCTGTCAAACGAACAACACCTGTTCTAGGCTAAATATTTACTTATATATACAACTATGTACAGATTACATTTTAGAAAAACTTTCAAATACATTTTCATTACAGTAGAGCGTGCAAACCAGCGTCCACTCTTTTCTCTTCCACATCTCAAACTCTTTCTTACTCCCACCAGCGACCAGGGGGTAAAGTCCACTCCCCTCTTCCGGCAGAGGCGAGAAGAGGGTTCTCTGCCCTTTCTTTTAGGGCAGGTGACCAAGTGTTTTTCAAAGAATGGGAACATTACAGTTCCTTCCCCCTTCGAAGAAACATTTTGCTCATCAAAATGTTTAAGTATATTTGACTGAGGTAAAGAGTTAGTGAGTTACATACATACATAAGAAAAGATCACATAGAAGTATCGTGATATTACATCAAGGCCAGTGACACAATTAAAATACATAAAATTTACAAAAGAATACAGAGATAAATACAAGTCAAAGCTAAGGTTTTTTTTTTTTTTTTTTTTTTTTTTAAGTTGCAGACCTGCTTAGACTGTCAGCATTTTTATGGCTCTTCCCAGCTCGATGAATAACTTGGATATTATATGGCTGCAGGACTAAAGCTCACCGCATTAGCTGCATTTGGACAGTCCAAATAATAATGCAGTTTTTTTACAGCAAAAATTATACATGCACATTCTTTTTCAGTTGTATTGTACTTAGCTTTCGTCACTGAAAACTTCTTGCTTAAGTACAAGATGGGATGTTCTGTGTTGTTCTCATCCATTTGTGTTAATAATACTCCCATCCCTAAATTGGAAGCATTGGTTTGCACCATAAACTCTCTATTAAAATCTGGTGCATGTAGCACAGGTTCCTTCGTTAATTTTTCCTTCAACTGAATAAATGCGTCTTCGCATTCCTTTGTCCAAAGAATTTCCCCCTTTGCTTTCCCTTTTAAGGCATTCGTGAGTGGAGAAGCTATAACCAAAAACAGGGAAATATACTGCTGTAATAACCTGCCAAACCTAAAAATGCCCTTATTTGAGTTTTTGTTGTCGTAGTGGGATATTCAGCTACCGCTTTAATCTTTGCCTCAGCCGATCGTCTGATTCCCTGTCCTACGATGTGCCCCAGATACATTGCATGGTTTGAAGCAAAACTACATTTTGATGGCTTAATGGTCAACTTTGCCACAGTTATTTTCCCCAAAACGCAATTTAAATGCTTCATAAAATGTTCCCAAGTATTGGAAAAACTAGCAACATTGTCCAAATACAGGACAGCAAAGCCTTCACACCCTTTTAATAACTCAGCCATCAATTTACTGAAAAAGTATGTGTTTTTCAACCCAAATGGCATACACAGTGTCCCAAATGTCGTGACAAAAGCAGCCAACCTTTGGGTCCTTGGACTTAGAGGAATTTGCCAGTATCCCTTTGCGAAATCTAGAATTGTTATATACCTGGCAGATGAAACAAGCTCCACTCTTTCCTCTATATTTGGCAGGGGGAAGAACAATGCGTATTACTTTATTTAGGCGCCGGTAAACTATACACGGTCTCGGGTCTTTCCAGGGCACCTCCACTAGAATCATTGGCGAAATGTAGTCCAATTCCCCTACCTCGATTATGTGCAAATCTAGCATCCTCTGAATCTCCATTTTCAAAATTTCCGTTTGCCTTAGGGATGCTTTATAGCGTCTCGATCTAACTGGTTTGTCGCTTATTAATTCAATGTCATGCACTACTAATTCCATTATTCCCAGCTCTTTGGAGAAGTTCTTAGAAAATCTCATAACTGATCTACATGGCGAGGTTCCAACTGATCTAAGCTGCTAGATTGGATGATGTCTTTGAAATCGCAAATGTTAGGATTTAGATCTAGATACGGAAAATCTACCTCTTGATCCACACCTTCTTCAGTCTTACTTTCAGATGATAAGGCATTGATTTCTTCAGGTCTTTTATAATAGGGTTTTAACATATTTACATGATAAATATGAGACTTCTTTCCAGACATTTTTACAATGTAATTCGTATCCAATATTTTGCTTTCAATAACTCCCAGCCCCAACCACTGGGCTGCCAGCTTATTCGGTTTCGATGTAGCGAAAACCGACACTAAATCCCCTTTTTTGAATTCACGCTTCATGGCGTTTTTGTCATACCATAGCTTACGTTTAATTTGCAGTTCTTCCATTCTTTGCACTGCGATCTCCTGACACGATTTTAATTTATTGATCAATTAGAAAACATATTCAGTTACTGGATTTTCTTCACTCTGTTTCTCCGTCCAATGCTCAAGTAATAAGATTTCGGGTGTCCTTAAATTCCTACCATGCACTAATTCGGCAGATGAAAACCCGGTGTTTTCATGGGTTACAGTTCTTAAAGCAAACAATGCCGAGGGAAGGTTTTTTTCCTCATTCCATTCCTGCCTCCAGACATAGAGCTCATAAGAGCCGTTTGATTGTTCTATGGAAACGGTTGATCAGATTCGATTCAGGGTGGCTAACCGAACTATGACTAACCGTAATCCCAAACCTGTTGAAAAATTTCATAGTAAGTGCACTTACGAAAGACATTCTGAGATCACATTGCATTTCTTTCGGAAAACCCATACGACTAAAAATATTAACCAGGGCATCCATCACAGAAACTGAACTCTCATCACGTACTGGAATTCAGGGTATTTAGATGACAAGCATATGGCTGTTATTAGGTACCATTTTCCCATTGAACTGACCGACAGGGGGCTACTGCATCAATGTTTAATTTAGAAAAAATTTCTTCAATGACGGGTACTAGTTTCAGAGGGGCTTTCTTCCTTTTATTTGGTCTCCCGACGCGTTGACATTTGTCACAGGAACGAATGTAACCTTTAATTTCCTTATAACAACCAGGCCAATAAAAAAAAAAAAAAAAAAAAAAATACTGTAAAAGTCTATTCTTTGATTTTGTAACCCCCAAATGAGCCAAAGTTCCTTTGGGGCATAATGCTTGGATCTTTTTCAGAAATACTATCGGCTCTATCAGCATTTTTTTTCTCATTTCCATAACAATCTCTTTGAACTCGAAACAAAAGATTGTTCTCAATACGGTAGGTATGTTTCGATGATTGATTTCCATTTCTTCACCTAATAGAGTCATATATTGCTTTTAACGTTTCACACCTTTTCTGGGAGTCACTAAATATCCTTCGGTCAGTCTTTATTAGAGCAATTTCTTCCCCGCTGCTCTCTGCTTGCGGTAGCAAATTCTCCGTTCCCATGGTAGGGTCAAAGATTGAAGTTTGAGACTAACTGACCCCATTTTCCCAAAAAGTCGCTTTTCTCAAAACCCGATCCACCACTTCCTGTGAGGTTTGACTTTTCTTTTGGGCTATAGCCTGCGTTTCTACGGCGTTTATGGAATTTGGAACTAGTGATTTCAATCTTCCTGCGGTTTGATTTCCCAGAATATACATACCTCTGTCTAAATCCTCTCCAATGATTGTGGCTTGAGTTTGGATGAGCCCAATTTCATTCATCTCAAGCTCTACGCATGCTAATGATAGACATTTCGCTTCCATATCCAAAGGAATTCTCACCCATACTGTTTCTCCCATAAACATTTCCGGAGTGATATTGTTACGACTCACCAAATCGAGACTTGCTCCGATGTCCCGCAGAACTTTTATAGGATGACCATTTACTCATGCGTCTGTGATAAATGGAGACAACAATTCTTCTGTGCTTTTATATTTGTACAGTAAAAAGTCATTAATCCGGACTCGTCGGGACTTCGATTCCGGATTATAGATCATCAGTTTAAATCTCGTAAGATGGCATGCAGAAATTCTAAAATTAAAAATATGAAACCGTAATTTATGAAATAAAGAACAATTATGATCTAAAGGGTATCAAAATTTACAAAAAAAAAAAAAGCTTAATATTTATTTGTTTACTTTATTAAACATTTCTTTCAATGTAAGTTGTTTAAGTTGCTTCGTTTTATGTGATAATACTTTCTCTTTAATTCTATAAACAGACATAATTTCTTGTTCAGTTACAAAGTTCTGCTGTCCAAGTCCTGTAATTGCTGTGCCGAGAATACCGACTAACTTGTCAATCGAAATTTTTTCGTTTTCACTAACCTCTCCATCACCTTCTTCATGTCTTTATCCATTTTTTACAGCAATTCCACTTTTTGTTTGACGGACATCGAAACACACTTTCGTTTTGTAGATCCTTTGGGAGCTCCAGCATCGGAAATTCTATTTGACATAATCGAAAGCTCAAGTTTACTTTTATAAAATTGCTCTTGCAGTCTGCAAAAAATAATAAGCCGCATCCAATTCGAAGATTAGGGAACAACGCGATCATCAACATTAACTGAAATAGATAATTAGATAATTTTAGCTTATACCGTCCGTTATACATTAAACGCGCACGCAAAAACATATTCTGCACTTGCGCAGTCGTAAAGGTCTTACGTGCTTGCGTAAACGTCTATGCGGATGTGTCATCACGGCACATGCGCAGAAAGTTTTTAGCTTTGAGGTCCGAATTAACGACTTTTGACTGTATATGTTGTTTACAATGGCTAGTGATTTATCCTTTATGAGTTTTGGGCACTGGGGCCTAAGGTAATTTTCTGAGCCACATTCGAAACACTTAGAAGCCTCTCTTTTTTTAAATGCTTTGTTTCAGCTGGTCTTCGTTTGTTCTGTCCGAGACAAAACATTTTTGTTTTCTCATCATTCCTTTTTTTATCTTTAGGATCAGTTAAATTCCTATCATTCTTCCTTCGGTCTTGATACCCCAGATGGGCTGGTTTCTTCCGAATTCCTCTGACATCTTCGTAGTCATCTAACATATCTGCCAACTTAGCTGCCAAAGTAACTTTTACCCAGTCGTCCAAGAGATGTTCCTTGACTTCACTGCCGACTTGACGTTTCATTGGATCGGTAACCATCAAATCCTTTAGTTTCTCGAAATTGTTTATCTCTAGACCGCTTAACCATCCATCTAAATAATTTCTCAGAGCAAAACTCAAATCCCTTCATGTTTTACCTGATCTTTGTTGAATTGTTGTTTGAATAAATTTAAGATGGAATTTTTTGGGGCTCAGTTTGAATCTTTTTAAGAGCAAAGCCTTTACGTATATGTAATCACAAGCCTTTTCTTCAGGTTCTTTAGATATAAGTTGAACGATTTCCATGGGCAATAGTACTAACAAATAAGCTACCCAGTCGCTCTCCTTGATATCAAACCTCTTTGCTTGTCTCTAAGCATTGTCAGATACAAACTAATAGCCCCACTATCCGAATCAAATTTTTGAATAATTTTTTTGTGTCTCACGATGAAACAGCTTATTACTTGACCTTGAATTTTCCAATACCGCAGGTGACGATCTACCCATTGCCTTGATCCTTAGCCGTTCTAACTCAAATTGTCTTATCTCCCTAGCCCGGCAATCCTCTGTCTCTTGTTCTCTAAGTATCTCCTCTCTCTCTTTTTCTCGAAGTCTCTCCTCCTCCAACCTATCATTTACTCTTCCCTTGAAAACACTCTCGTCATACGCTGCACTTTTTTGAATCAGAGATTTTAGCTTTACTATCTTTAGACTCATTGTAGCCTCCTTCCCTAATTCTATTGCTAGGTTGTATAAGTCAATCTTTTTTCCTTTTCCCAAGAAAGCCATTTTAACTAAAAGTAATTTCCCAAGAAAAATAAACTAATTTTAAACTAATTTCCCAAGAAAGTCATTGAGCTTTGTGCCACACTCAATTTTTGTACTTAGAATTATCACACACTAATAAAAAATACAATGCTACTGAGATTATCATTATTAGTAGCAACCGCTAATGCACAGTGATTTTACAAACATCGTAAATGATCTGATTTTTAACATAACAAGAATTGAGTATACTCACTATATAATCATTGGCGAAATGTAGTCCAATTCCCCTACCTCGATTATGTGCAAATCTAGCATCCTCTGAATCTCCATTTTCAAAATTTCCGTTTGCCTTAGGGATGCTTTATAGCGTCTCGATCTAACTGGTTTGTCGCTTATTAATTCAATGTCATGCACTACTAATTCCGTTATTCCCAGCTCTTTGGAGAGGTTCTTAGAAGATCTCGTAACTGATCTACATGGCGAGGTTCCAACTGATCTTCTAAGCTGCTAGTTTGGAGAATAGTTCTTCGAAAATAGTATACTCAGAATATAACCACGAAAAGAGAACTGGAATCGGTATGATTCCGAGAACATAAAAATCACTTGTTGTGCAGAATTGTGGCGGTTCTCTGAAATATCACTTAGATCAAACAAAGAAACTGGAATTGGTATGATTACAACAACACAAAAATCAGGATGATTTTTGATGAAGAAAACTCGTTGTGCAGAACCGTAACGATTCTCTAAAATATGACTTAGATCAAACGAAGAAACCAGAATCAGTATGATTCATATGACGTGAAAATCAGGATGATTTTGGTTCCGTCAATTTATGTAGATCAACATCAGAACTGGAGCTGATTTTTAAACTGCACAGAATCATGAGGGTGCTGTCAAAACTTCACTGAATCAGGATGATTCGTTCAAAAGTGCAAACCTCATAGAATCAGGATGATTCTACTCAACTGTGTCGAATTCAAGCATCACTTCTTTGTTTGACTAGTGGGCCTTTTAAAAATCCCACCGCTGCTGCCACCAGTTGTACCATAGTCGTATCTCCATCAAATAAACAAGACCTGTTCTACATTAAATATTTACTTATATATACAAATGTACAGATTACATTTTAGAAAAACTTTCAAATACGTTTCATTACAGCAGAGTGCGCAAACCAGCATCCGCTCTTTTCTCTTCCACATCTCAAACTCTTTCTTACTTCCCCCTGGTTGGTGAAGGGTTCTTTAGGGTGGGTGACCAAGTGTTTTCAGAGAAGGGGAACATTACAATGTGATCTACAGCTTTTAGTTAGCTACTTTTTTTTACATGGTGACATTAAAACATTACGTTTAAATATGAAAAGAAATATAAATAATTAAGAATACATAAGTGAAAATAATTTGATTAATTAGTTTTAAAAATAATTATTTTTCATTAATTAGTTTATTAATAACCTATTAAATTTTAATTCCTTTTAGTTTTACTAAACAAAAGCAGGAGTGCCCTTACAATGGCATTTTTATGACTCATTCAACCATACACTTTATGAATGTCATACAGCATGGCAAAAAAAAAAAAAAAAAAAAAACTAGTCATCACTTTTATTAACAGATCTTAACTATGCTTTTGTGACACACCATGGAAGCATTTGTGTAGTCTTCCAAATCACTGTAGCTTCATAAAATAAAAAATGTAATAGCTTTCATACTTGAAAGTGCTGTAAAATAAGAAAAATTAGTGAGAAACAACCAGCTATAGTAGCCTCCAAAAAATAACTAACTAACTAAAAGTGGTAGATCACATACTACTATGTCATTGCCAGCAAGTCTAGGTTCTATTTCAAGTGGGGGTAAATGTATATTGATGTTACAAATGAAAAATATTAAAAAAATGATATTGGGTCCCTGTGGGCCAAAATTACAAAATTGCTAATTTTACATTTTATTTTGTTTTTGGTAAAACAAAGATATTTATATCATAATCTGTGTATAATCATTTCTTCTCTTCATTATATATCTATGCATGTAAAGTCTTGAATGTAATGATAACCAAAATATTTTCATTCTAAAATCAATATTCTTATAATAGCCATCTGTTAAAATCGACAATTGTATAAAACAAAGTTTTTATAGTTTTTAATACTGTGCTGTAAAATTTTATTCTCTTATTTTAGTTGAAAATAATTTTTCCATCATCTGTGACTGATGGTTGTTGTCAGTGGCTATATCCAATTATATTTGGTGGTGGTTTAGTTGAAGGGGATAACATTAATTTATCTCTGGACATTGGGAAAAATTGCTGTATTTTGGTTGCTACACTGTCATTTCCAAAGGTACTGTCATATATTTGGAAAATGTTCTTTGTTTTAACATTAAATGTTTTTAATGAAGTTTTTTCTTTGCAGGTTAAAAATATAAGACAGCGTTTCTCAAACATTTTTTGATTTTGTATATTAGAATGTTCTGCAGACTACGTTATTCTTGTCGCCTTCAAAATCAGTTTTTTTAGCATATGTTACTATGAGTATGCTTATATTCTTAAAATGCAACTAAAATTAATTTAATTTCTTATTGGCAGGTAATTAAATTTATAGAATAAAATTTTTATTTATTTTTAATAATTCAAAGCTATTAGAATAATTTTTATCTTATTAAAAAAATTAAATAAATGTCATATGCATTTTCAGCCATATCACTGATTTAGCATTTAACTGTATTGTATGAGAGTTGTATTTAATCGGTGTCCGCCGATAACATCGCGGCAAAAACATTGCGGATGAAAACGTCGCAGAGAAAACAACGCAAGGCAAAAACATCGTGGGAGAAAACATCGTAAAGAGAAAACATCGCAGTTCTAAAACATCGTGGTACAAAACATCGTCGTCGAAAATAAAGCGGTTCAAAAACTTTGCAGTTTAAAAATATCGTGGTAAAAAATAAAGTATCTACAAATCATCGCGTGACGATAACATCACAGACATGCTTTTTTCAGACTTTAATAACTGTAAATAGATATTCCCATAACAATTTGGGAGCGCAAAATAGAAAGTAGGATAAATTGTTTTCATATTTTATATTAACTAATTTTTGCTGAGGAAATAAGAAGGAAACTTAAGCATAGAAAATTAATGCAACTTATAGCACTTAATAGAATTTTAAACCGACATAGTTAACTAACAAAGACCATTAATAAATAATTTTATAAAGTTTTTACTGGTAATTTTTCATAAAAAGTATAATGTATATGTTGCATTTAATTTTCTATGCTTATGTTTCCTTCTTACTTTTTCAGCAAAAATTTATTAGTTAATCAAAAAATGTGAAAGTAAAAATTATTATTCTTTACATCTTGTGCTCTCAAATTATTATGGGAATATCTATTTACAGTTATTAAAGCCTAAAAAAAGCATGTCTGCGATGTTATCATCATGTGATGATTTGTAGATACTTTATTTTTTACCACGATATTTTCAACGATGATGTTTCCAAACTGCGAAGTTTTTTAACCACTTTATTTTCGATGACAATGTTTTGTACCACGATGTTTTAGAACTGCGATGTTTTCTCCCACGATGTTTTGTAGCACGACGTTTTCGCCTTGCGTTGTTTTCGCTGTGACGTTTACGTCCGCGATGTTTTCGGCTGTAACCATTTAATCAATATCCTTCAATAATTTTTCACCCAACTTTGTTTGAACTATATCTTGCAAGTAGAAGTGTTAAGGTCTCATTTATAGAATTAGGGTGTCCCGTTCTTTGTGACATGAAGACTCAAAATATGGGAAGCTTTAAGACCTTTTTCATTGCAGAACCTTTATTTGAAACAAATCTGATTTCTTGATTTAGTTTTCAACACGTTGTAAGAAAAAATTGGCAGGTTTACTTCTTCACTTGAATATTTTATCCCTAAGTGCAGTTTAAACTTTGTGGATTATATGCATTCATTTGCAAGTACTTTGTAACGTATGGTGTGCTGAGGTTTGGTTCACTCTCATTGCACTAAGAAGTAAATCCAAATTCCAAATAACTCTTCTCATAGTTGAAAAAGTACTTTTTCTTTGAACAGCTATGAGTAACACTAGATGTTTCTCTAATAGTATCACTGATATTAATACAGTCAAAAGTCGTTAATCCGGACTCGTCGGGACTTCGGCGATTCCGGATTATAGGTCATCAGTTTAAATCTGACAAGATGGCATGCAGAAATTATAAAATTAAAAATATGAAACCGTAATTTATGAAATAAAGAACAGTTATGATCTTAAAGGGTATCAAAATTTACAAAGAAAAAAAAAAAAAAAAAAAACTTAATATTTATTTGTTTATTTTATTAAACATTTCTTTCAATGTGAGTTGTTTAAGTTGCTTCGTTTTATGTGATAATAACAGATTTCGGAATGGTTAGAGAAACAAAGGATATGCCTTTATCCATTTTTTGCAGCAATTCCACTTTTTGTTTGATGGACATCAAAACATACTTTCGCTTTGTAGATCCTTTGGGAGCTCCAGCATCGGAAATTCTATTTGACATAATTGAAAGTTCAAGCTTACTTTTATAAAATTGCTCTAACAGTCTGCAAAAAATAATAAGCTGGATCCAATTCGAAGATTAAGGAACAACGCAATCTGCAACATTAACTGAAATAGATACTTTTAGCTAATACCATCCATTATACATTAAACGCGCATGCGTAAAAGTATTATGCGCATGCGCACATGCATATTCTCAGCCATAAAGGTCTTACACGCATGCGTAAACGCCTATGCGCATGTGTCAACGAGACGCATGCGCAGAAAGTTTGTAGCTTTGAGGTCCGGATTATAGATCATTCCGGATTATGGGTGTCCGAATTAACGACTTTTGACTGTATCATAATCCCACATTTTTAGTACTAACATTGCCTAAATGAAGGGTATTGTTGTGTTCCTTTCTTTTCAATGACCTGGTTCAAAGCCAGTTTTACATTATATACAATGGAAATTATATAAAAATGGTGTGTGGTGTATTTAATTATGGCAAAAGACACTAGGGCTATCTGCCTAATTATATAAAAGAGGCAACTACTAACACCTGTTATGTAAGAAAGATTTAAATCAACTACACAACTATTAGTCTAACAGAGAAGCTACAAGTAACTAAGCATATAATATTGTTACGAAATGTACAGGCGTGGTAAGATAGCTTCCCCGCAAAGTAGTTTTAGGGTTGCCATAAAATGGCAAAGGAAGGCAGGGTTGCCACATTTGGCAACAAAATTGGCAATATACCATTGACGGATGGAGAACCTTCTGGAACGAATTCTTACCGGTTTAGCCCAGAATGTTCTCGAACTCAAGCCAAAAGCTATATAAACCCTGCTAGTCTGCAGTCATTTAGTGTGCGTCTCTCATCGAGTGTGTGTGCCTCGCATAGAGTGGGAGAGAGTATTATTGAGTGTGTGTCTCGTCTAGCGAGTCGGTCCGTGCGGAGTCAATCGAGTTGTCAGCCAGGCAGCAAGTGCCGAGTTTGTTGACGAATTCACCGAAGGAGTCTCTTAGTGTATCGCAATTAGTGCATCATCGAGAGAGCATGTTGAGCTCCGGAAACGACTGAACCGAGAAGTCGGGAGCTGGGCTCATGTGTCGTCGAGTGCATCGCGAGTTGTAGCGTGGAGAGTCTCAAGAGTACATAGAGTTCCGAGAACGACCAAGCAGAGTCTTGAGCTGTACTCCGGAAAGCAGAGTCAGGTGCTTTGCAGGAAGCTGTCTCCACCATTATTGCCTGACAGTGTGAAGGCTGTGTCGCTGATTGTTCCAGCGTGTTTATAGTAGATCTTCGACGACTGTAAAAAGTGTTATTGGAGCTGTCCTGATTATTATTGACTAAATAAAGTGCGTTTTGATACTTCATCAAGTGTCATCGTTATTCACTTCAAATCTACGAACGTGAAGGAAGAAAATAACGCAACAACTGGTGTTAGAAGAAAAAGAAAACGTAACAATATCTATCCAGAAGTTACATCTAATTAGCTGCAAGAATCAGAAATAGGAAAGAATTTTAGTCTAAATTTTCGGATCTGATTTATCCATTTAAAACAGGTGCAGTCTTATATTTCTCTCATCATCTGGGCGGGAAAAATAATTAATTCTGAAACATATCTGATTTTCAACAGGTAAAGTTGCAGTTTGATGGGGTATGTGAATGTCAGTGCATCTCCAAAACTATTAAGCAAATCATGAACACATGGAAAGGAGGCTCCATACATCTGTGCATTGTGATGAATTGGGGATGGTCTCTGTCTGGGTTACAGGTACAGAGCCAGATGTGCAGCGAAAGGATGGGTGAAGCACTTCACTCATAGTGCTTTAAATTCCTCTTTTGTTGCTAAGACTAGAGTAGAAAGTCTGTTGATAGAATAACTGTGGACAAATTTCGCAGAAATTCAGTCTTCGGAGAAAAAGTGAGAGATAATTGCCAAGTTTAATTTAAAAAATCAGAAATTTTGGGGTATTTTTTTAGAAATCTAGAAGGATTATTGGTGATCAATGGACTGCAGACTGAGAAATTATGGTATATGCTATATTTATATCCATCTGTTATTTCCACCTGGTTAGGCTTTGTTTGGACTGTTATTCAAAATAACCTGCCATTTACTAACAAATCTGACTGATTTTGCATTTGTCCAGTTTTTGAATATTTTTATTAAAATTTAGGTTATGCAAATAAATTAAATAGTATAATGTGACAGTATTACAAATTTGCAATCTGTCCATGTTTTCCATTTTTATACAGCATACACTTTTGTAATATAATCTGAAAGTTTGTTATTTTTTCCCTCATAGAAGGAAAGCCACTGAATAAGAGCTATTTTTGTAGTACTTTTTGTGCCTTTCATAAAAATGAACATAAACAGAAGTTATTTCCTTGCATCATCTTGAGCAGTATTGGAAAAGTGACAACACTGGATCCATTCTAAGAATTTAATCTAATTTGCAGTGATAAATGTTATTTGCGTATGGAAAGTTTTTGTAGAATTGTTTGGCAAAAAATTCAGAAAAATTGAACTGAAACTATGATTTATTGAAAGCCACAGCAGATAAATTATAAAGTATATTAGTTATATAAAATGATGGTTGTCATTAAGTTTGCACAAGCCCTTTGCTAAATTTGTTTCTAATTTGCTAGCTTCCTTTTCTTTTTTGACCTAGCAAGTTCTGTTCGTGAGTGTATACATTAATGTATAATCAATGCTTTAAATTCATATTTATCTCTGAAAACTGTTTGAAAAATTATTTAATTACATTTTGTTATGAAGGAGTTTGTATAACCTAGGAAGAAAATGTTGGAAGTTGTAATTAAGCTTCTGTAAAAATTTCCTAATACTATTGTAAATTGATATTGTAATACTACTATATTGATTGTGCATAGCTAATTGTTCACAGATATGTTAAGCTATGATAAAACCATTTTGAAATATTTTTTTATCATCATGAGTGAATCATTTTGAAAATTTTTTATCATGTATTCTTTTTTTATCACCAGTTCACCACTAAAAAAGTATCAATGAGAATTAAATAATATTGTTATAGATCTAGGGGTTGATTATTAAAAGTCAGCCATGCATTTGGGCGATACTAACCAGCATGAAGTTTAAGAATGGCTCTTGCTACCTAGCTTTATATGGAAACATTTTACATAAAGTGATAAATATGAGTTTTTTAAGCCAATTTTTAAATTTTGAATTCTGATAGGAGCTGGCTTTGATGGTTGATATCCTACTACAATTATCATATCTGATATTTTATAATTTTTTAAAAAATTGTAACAATTTTTTGGTTTAAAATATTTTTTTCATTTAAAATGTTGCACAATTATTTGTATATCCTGTTCTTGTAAAAAATAAAACTCTGCTTTTTATATATTTTGCTTTTATAGGGTAATATCTGAGTTCCTAGTTTAAAATTTTCATGCCTCATTGCTGGTTTAGTTATTTAATTAGGTTTTTTTTTTTTTTTTTTTTTTTTTTTTTTTTTTTTTTTCCAAATCCTCAATAATAGGTTTTGTTAATTTTTGAAAAATTCCTAAGCATTCAATTTTTATAAACTAATATCAAGATTTTATTTAATTTATATTTATTATGTATTTATCAAGATATATTTCAAAGTAAAAGGCTTTACTTACAAAAACTAATATCAAGATATAGATCAATATCAAGATCTTACTTACTTGAACTAATATCAAGATTTTATTTAATTTATATTTATTGCGTATATTTTTGTAAGTAAAGCCTTTTACTTTGAAAAAGATACCTTCATTATATTAAAGACTTTAACTATATATGTTGAGAACTTAACGCATATATTAAAATTTTAGTAATAGCCAAAACTTGTGTCAAATTAGTGCATAAAATAAGTTTATGTGAATTTGTTCAACTTTAGCTCTGCATAGCTCTAAATCTGTTGTGTAGCTAGTGGGAACATCTGTCTCTAGATGCAGCATCCAGGGGTTCCAAATTGATGTTATGAAATTTTAGAGTGAAATGTTTTCCATTCTTGGCAAGCAAGAAGAGACTCAAAAATTTTTATTTGTCCTCAGAAACTGAAAACCCTAGCTATGTCTCTGTTCCAAATATCAGGACTAACTGGGACTATAACATGTTTGAATATTCAGCCTTGAGTAGGTGTAGTTGAAGCCTGATATTATCAAGCGTGGTTGGTACACCTCTAAGATACTAAGCCATTATCATTTATTAAAACATTAAAAAGTTATTGAAAAATTAAAGTATAAATACATAATGCTGGCAAAACTGCTTTCTTTATTATATAATGTTTCATACATTTACATATTTAAAGGGTATAAACTTTAAATACTGAATTAAAATGTGAAATCAAGAGTATAATATGAACAGTATTATATTGTGTATTTAAAATCATGGAGAAAATAAATTTCAAATTTAAAATAACAAAATCTGTTGATATTAAAGGCCATTACACATAGGTCCCTCTTCAACAGAAGCAAAAAACATTTTGCAAATATGGAAGGTATGGCAACCATTTCATATTGAAAATAATATGCAAAGCAGAAATGAACATAGTGCTGGCAACAAGGTCAAGGAAAACAGTAATGAAACATGAAAAATGAAGACATTAGAATTCTGAAACCATTTGGGAAAACTGGGTAAGAGTAATGCCATTAACTAAGTAAGATAACTTTTTTGTGGATTTAAGAAGCTTGGAGGAAATCCAGTTTACAAACTAAAGAAGTTTTATGGATAATTTTTACAGAACCAAAGTGAAAATTATGATTAAATGCCCAACTACGATTAATGGTTGAAGATTTGTTTATTTTCTAATGGAAGATTCCTTGGTATGAAATTTTATAACTGTTTTAGTTTGGTTAATATATCAGCCAAACTAAAAGAGGAAAGGGGAGAAATAAACACATCTTTGAAAATCTCAGTTGAGCATTTAATCCAGTTTGACTTTTTCCTGCTCTAACTTACAGTTACAAGTAATTAATACAAATAATTATTCCATTATGCATTTGTTAAAAATTTTAATGAGCAAGTATATATATTTTTTAGATTACCCTTTAATTGTGATTGTGTATTGTATTTGAAGCAGTCACATCATAGTCACAATTTATTTACTGTTTGCACTTGTATTTTGTATATGTGGCTGCAAAAGAAGACATATTTATTGGCAATAGTGTAGAGTCATTAGGTTTATTTCGGAAGCAGGAGAGATGAACCATGGACCTCTGGAATATGCACCCAGCGTGCAGACCACCACACCAAGAAGGCGGAAGAAATACCTTATATGCTCCCCCTTTGAAAAGGTGACTGGTGTTTTTAGGGGCCAAATCCTGGGTGTGGAGAATCATCTGCACCACCCTTTTAGTTTGGGCACCACTGACATTAGGTATTTTTGGAAGCAGGAAAGATGAAAAATATGCAACGCCTTCACCAGGAATCGAACCACGGGCCTCTGGAATACGTGCCCAGCGTGCAGACCACCACACCATGGAGGCATGCCAAGAACGTGGGAGAAATGCCTTATAATAGTACCCATAAATATGAAAATGGCAGGTATCTATTAATTTGCATGTTCTATAAATATTCCTTGTGTACAGAGAGAAATGAAATAATGTTACTTAATTTGTTGAGCTTTTAGAAAACAGACATTTATTATGACTTTCAGAGGAAATATATAAGAATAGGCTTAAACACAGTATTTGTGATTACTTTTAGACATTGTTAGTACTAATTATCTGTATCGTGAATTCATTCAAATTAATTTCTAATAGTAATACACTTAGTATTATCTTTTAAATGAAAAACAA
The DNA here is from genome assembly GCF_044657685.1 of Stegodyphus dumicola. Classification (NCBI taxonomy): domain Eukaryota; kingdom Metazoa; phylum Arthropoda; class Arachnida; order Araneae; family Eresidae; genus Stegodyphus; species Stegodyphus dumicola. The sequence continues at coordinate 185,573,209 of NC_140768.1, forward strand.
AAAGTTCATAAATAAATTAGCAACAAATTTAACTTGGCCAAGATAGGAAAATATGTTACCCAGGTAATTGGAATTTCAGATGTGGGAGTCTGGGCAGTTCCCCTCCCCCCCATTTATATTATCAAAAGTGTAAATTATTCTTATTTATTTTATTGTTAATGTTCTTATTGCTTTTAGGTTTACTGTTGTGAAATGGGCTGTGTTAGTCAGCAGCATGTAAAATACACTGTTGAACCTGAAGCTCTCTTATGTATACTTCCAGATCCTCTTGTATGTTACAAACAAGCCGTCTACAATCAGACTCAAACATTTCATCTCACAATTGATTCAAATTTAGTTTTGCTTGATTGGTTCACTTCTGGAAGGTATTCCAGAGGGGAACAGTGGCTCTTTTCCAGGTAACAATTTTGGATTTAGAAGGTATGGATTAAGAGAGTAAACTTTTATATGCCCAGTTGTTGTTTCAATATAAAAACAACAAAAAAATTATAATAATTATCCTCCTTCCAAAATGATCATTTTTAAATTTTAGCTTAAAATTGACAAATTAAAAAATTATTTCTTTCTGATTTTTCATATTGATATCATAATAAGTATATTTGTACAGGAAATTAATTTGGAAATTAAATAACGACTTTAAAAAATTACTTTTAATTCTCACTCAAAAGATTTTTTAAATATTTTTTATTTAATAGTTGTTCCTTTTTCATCATATTTTGCAATTTAATCTTTTTCAACAATATATTTATTAATGTATGCTAGGCAGCATTTTGAAAAACTGGTATTTTTAAGAATTTTATAAGAAACCTAGTTTGTACTTTTAAATGAAATAATATATATTTCATAATATTTTTAGCGTAATCTTATGAGGGAAAAAATAAATTGTATTTTATAAAACTGTATATTTATCTGAAAATAAATAATGCTCCAGCTGTTTTCTCATAGTAAAACAATTAGGAATACTTATTGTCTTTCATTCTGCTGGTGATCAACTTTCAGAAATGAAGAGAATGATATAAAATACATTAATTTCTTTAAAAGAATAAGATTTTGAAAACTGAGGTTTAGTTTTTATAAATGTTTTCACATATTCTGCATGATATAATTGTTTGCTATGTTGAGTCATTAGTTTATCGATGCAGAAACATGAAAAGTATGCAATGCCCTCAATGGGATACAAACGCCAGACCTTCTGAAAATGCATGGAGTGCTTCTAGTTGAAAAAGTATCTTGAATTAAAGGGCAACTTGGGATTAGGTTACCGACTTGCCAAATCCTGATAGTGACAAATTATCATCTGCCACCTTTTAGTTTGGGCGCCACTTGTAAAGTCATTAAAGTTTATCAGTGCAGGACTATGAAAAATGGGCAATACCCTTGCTGGTATTTGAACTCTGGACCTCACAACTATGTGTCAAGTGTCTCCATGAATTCATGTGGAAAGGAGGGAGAAAATACCTTATATCTTAATTCTCACCCCCTGGGTCGATGCAGAGAACTCTGCGAAGCTACTGGCTAGGATCTGTACCTAGGCAGTCTCGTCCACAGCAGTATAAAATCACGAGCCTGGCGGTTCCAGAACCCGGGTTTGGGTCGTTTATATGGCTGGACCATGGGGGATTAGCGTAAGACGTATACCAGATGGTTCTGTAGCCTGGCGGGGGACGCACCACGGTGTTGGACGGCACCAAGTTTGCATGATAATGTCCTGATGGGACGCACTGCTCGCGTTGTACTGGCGGGAGCATTTAAATGACTAGTCAGTCCTTCAGGTTATCAGGTCATGCCTCCGTCAAAAAGCCGAGAACAGGGAGTGGTGACCCCTCAGGCCCGGCCCAGTAAGTGGAGGTTTGTGCAGTAATTTCGTCTGAGCAAAAGATCCGGCAGGTGTCTTCAGATACAAGTGAATTTGTTCAACACTCCAAAGTGGAATTTGAAAACCATGGGCTGTGGGTAAGTTTTGGAGTTTGTCGCCCAGTACTCCAGCCCATTGAGAGAGTTCAAAAATAGTGACACATCTTCTATGACCTGCCCCCTGCCTAAAATGGAGGAGTCTCAGTGGAGCTCTAATGCCTCAGTTTTGTCTTCAGTGATGCAGGAGAGATGTAAAAACTTTGATTGATTGATTATAGCTTAATTGATTATAACTAAGTGCATAAAAGCTATGTGCCTTAGGAGGTATGCCTTTGTGGGAAAATTTCTAAGGAAAAATGACTTGTGTTAGTATAACATGTGGGTTAAACTGCTTAATACACAGTTTTATCAACTCTGCCAGTGGTAGTCTATGCATTGCATAGTTTTGATTTCTCTATTATTTTTTATCATAGCTTTGTTTTGCATAAAGTTAGAAACATATGTAATATATGCAGAGGCACTTCCTTCTTAAAGTGGCTGTGGCATGATTTTGGCCACCAAAACTAATAAACATAATCATCTGATCTGTAACATGCAAATTTCAAATGTGACCAATGACTAACTGGCTGTTTTAACAAGGTATTATACAGTCAAAAGCCGCTAATTCGGACACCCATAATCCGGAATGATCTATAATCCGGACCTCAAAGCTAAAAACTTTCTGCGCATGCGCCGCGTTTACACATGCGCATAGGCGTTTACACGTGCGCGTAAGACCCTTACAACTGCGCATATGCGTGTGCGCAAGTGCAGAATACGTTTTCGCGTGCGCGTTTAATGTATAACGGACGGTATAAGCTAAAATTATCTAATTATCTATTTCAGTTAATGTTGTTGATTGCGTTGTTCCTTAATCTTCGAACTAGATCTGGCTTATTACTTTTTTCAGACTGTAAGAACAATTTTATAAAAGTAAACTTGAACTTTCGATTATGTCAAATAGAATTTCCAATGCTGGAGCTCCCAAAGGGATCTACAAAACGAAAGTATGTTTCGATGTCCATCAAACAAAAATTACTGCAAAAAATGGATAAAGACATGAAGAAGGTGACAGAGAGGTTGGTGTGTAAGGATCTTAAGTTTTACTAACGTTTATTTTATTTTAAATCTTTACTATCACTTCTTATTTTCTACTTCCGGCCAGGATTAAAAGCTTTAACTTATTTATGCAAATGTGTCTGGCGAACGCCAAGTACTTAAGTTGTGGCTTTTTGCCAAGCGAAGAGAGAGGAAGGAGTTAGTCGAAGCAGGCCGCTTGCCTTAGCAGTTTTACTCGGTTGCTGGTTGCCTTCCAGGCCAGAGGTTTAATCCTCTTGATAATTTTAAACGTATTGTAGTGTTAACAGTTCTCTGGAAATACACCCATATGCGGTCAGGTCGTAAATTTAGAACCCCTTTTTTCCTGGGAGGGCTGAAAAGTAGGGGATAATCTTGCTCCTGCTCTTGACAAAATGTGGGGGTCGTTTAAACATCTAACTTCTCTACATTCAGTTTTATACAGAGGAAAATACAAATTGAATTCTTCGAATGAATGCAATTTTGTACAATGAAAATGTATTACTTAACGATAAACTGTAAGATAAATAACATTTTTTTTTTTTTTTTTTAAAGCCATAGGTGTAGAAAGACAGATTTGAGTTTTTCATTTCGAATGCTATGTTCCATGTATGCGAAGTAGCTGAGTATGTGAGATAATAGTCAAAACCGAATGGCTTTCAACCTTTTCACGGCTAAGGACTGTTTCTCAATTACAATGTGGTCGCTGCTTTTTAGTTAATTTTCTAATGACATAAAGAATAACTGTTTTTATTTGAGTTTTTATTTGATAAAATAACGCAAACTAGACTGCAGAAAATTCTTAAGATTGAAGTTAAATAATACTGAAAAATTTTGTGTTTTATATGTAGTAGTATTAACTACTACTATAATCCTTAAATGGAATCCTTAAATTATATATATCTATGTATAGGTATATATAAATGGAATCAAATATAGAACAAGGTATAAAATATTTTTATTATACAATGTTTATTACCATACGTATATTTATGTAATATCAATATAAATAGTTAGTTAGGTTTCGTACATATATAATTTATTTTTATATTTGTATTTTTTGTATTAGATTCAGTATTGTATACGTATCTGACGTTTAATTTGTTCTCTTTTTGGGTTACGACTTTAAGTGAGAAAGAATTGTTAGGGCCTTCATAGGGATTACATTATATACAATCAGTTAGGATCCGACTTTTCCTTTCTTTTAATCATTATATATATTGAAATACTACTTGATAAGTATACGTAAAATATAGCAGTTTTTTAAGCTACTTATTTATATATCTATTGTTATCTGGTTTGTTTGATTATAGCAAAGCATTCGACGGTTATTTGCATAAGGGTAAGGGTGCCTCGTAGAGAACTTTCTAAACAAGACTGACTCTTATGCACGTTACACGTGGGGAAAGCCTCGAAAACGCCAATACAGCTGATCCGCATTCGAACCCCGTATCGACCTGCCAGAGTTCAACGACTTTAAGCTCAGCCGCTAATGAGCCCCCCCCCACATCCACACATATACATTAAATAGTATTTACATGTCGTTTATAAAGTATAATTGAGTGCAATTTAATCATAAAGAGTTAGAAAATATTCTACGGAATTACTTCACTTCGTAGACTTTTTTTTAAGCTTCACCATATTTCTTAAAGAGAATCTCAATGCTAGTTCCATTTCCAAGCTGTTTATGTACCTTATTTTTCATGCTTTGAATTATATTTAGAAAATTATTTCACTTGGTTATAGCTGAAAATGCAGTTTTTTTATTGAAGAATTTAAGGGTAAGTAGAGAATTATGTCCTTTTCTAATTATTCTTGAAGCATTTAAATTTTTTTTTAAAAAAAGCGCACATTAATACGGATCACTGAACTAAAGTGCTCGATACAGGACAGATTAATTAGCTACTAAATTTTGATTTTCGTTGAGTAAAAATGAATTCATCTGCATTCTATAAGAAAGTAAATATTCAAAAAAATGTTTTTTTTCCTATTCTCGCAGTCATAATATTATTCTTAAATATTCAGCTAATTCATATTCAAATATTCCAATCCATTACAATAAGTAATAAATCGATACAGTAAATAAATAATTAAAATCAATTAAATGGAATTTTAATTGATTTTAATTGTCATTTTCCCTCTGATAAACCCCTCTTTAGAGTTCAATAGCAGTCGATCAGCTTTTGTTAGGGGTTCATTTATCTTTATGGTATGCTTACGTTATATATGTATGTATTATGCATTGCTCATACTTGTCAATTGCAGTTTCTAATATCTTTTGGAAAAAAAATCAATATGAGAATCCAGAAAATGATTCTTAGCGACGCTAAAACTATTATTACTAGGCACTCTCATGCCACAGTGTTTAAAAAAAAATCCCATTGTTTAAAGGTAGATTCTATGCTCATATTTTAGTCTAAAATTAAAAGCTGCGAGTCAAAATTAAGGGGGTTGCTCTTAGAAAGCCTCAATTAGAAGTAGTTATATGAAATGTTAATCAATACTTATAATTTTACGGATTAAACACTTATTCCCTATTTGATCACGTGTATGGCAAACAGATATTCGTCATTCATAAAGAAAAGAAAGGTGAATCAAAATGAGTTTTCAAGGCCTTTTGCATACATTAGCAATACTTATTCTCGTAATAACAGATACGTATGTGTTATTCTCTTCGTAATTTTCAGTACATATATTTATATTTATAATTAAGAAATCTTTTGAAAGCAGCGTCAAACAGCTGTCAAAATTATATTTTAAAATTGTTATTTAGAAATGCGCTTATAATGGTTTTTATATTTACGAAAGATACTTCCCGTTTACTCAGGCTCACTGTATTCAAGTCGATAGGACCAACTGAATGGAAAGATCGATTTCTTAATTCATTTCCAAGTTTCAAATCGGATGAATGGACTCGCGAATAAAATGGCACATTAAAATACGGTCACTGAACTACAGTGAGCTATGAAAATTTTAACAAAGGTTTCGTACTTTATCTTATGAAAACAAAATATCAGAATCTAATTAAATGTTTCACTTATTAGAAAAATAGAAAATATAAATATTTGTGAATAAAAAGAAATTATTTTTAAAAAATAAAATTTAAATGAAAAAAAATAAAAGAATTACAAAATATTGCAGAAATTACATAAAATAGCGAATAAACTTATTCGGCACAAGCTCGCTAAATATAAAACAGATTGTACAGTCAGAAAGCTCGTCTTGTCCCAGAAATATACTGTTCATCGGGTTTAAAGGTTATTCAGACTAAAGTGCGAAGTTCAGTGAGTAACTTGTATTTTCCTTTGAATGTATAAACTAGCCAAAAAAATTGAGCACTTGACAATTAGATGCAAATTTAACAGATGGGAGCACTTGACAATTAGATGCAAATTTAACAGATGGGAGCACTTGACAATTAGATGCAAATTTAACAGATGGATTGAAGGAACCCTACTGCAACGTACCACTTTGTGTAAGCATTTTCGTGGATTTCCTTAAGGTATGTAAATATGAGCCCATTTTCCTTAGAAATTCTCCATGAAATCATACCTAGCCAACCCTCATATGTTTTGCCATATTCAACACAAAATCATTCTTAAGATGATTAATTAATTTTATCTTAGATGATACGAAGCTTTTCAAAAACTAGGATGCTTTCCGTAAACAATTAGTATTAATAAGGGCTGTTCAACTGGAATTGGGTTGGATTATTTGTTTATAGCAGTGCTTTTCAGCCGACTTACATGTACCTGTATGTATTGCTCAGAGGGGGTCGGAAGGAAATTCCTGAACGAAAACAATGTAATAATGAAATGTTAATAAACAAATAAATATAACTTTTCGTATCTTATGTAATTTGTCTCCATTCTGATACCATGTGCATCATTTATTTCTGATATACTGATACTGAATGAGACCTAAAAACAATTTTTGTTTTAAATATATCTCCCCTTATGATCCCTGACACAGCCGTTTACTTTCCCCTTCCGTAATTAACGTCAGTCTCCTGCTCTTGACCGCATTTGCCATGCCACCGTTCTCTGTACTACATACGGCTTCCTGTTAATATACGGCCAATCTTCCACGTAGGCCCTTGTTTATTATTCCAAATTTAAGTTAGAGTTTAGTTAACATTCTTATATTCTTACGTTCAGACCACAAGTAGTTGGTCTCTGTATTCCGAAGTACGGAAATTATTGTAAAGAGTGAAAAATAAAGGGTTTCGTGTACCCTTCCTGTGTATCTTGTCTACTTCCCACATTTTTGGACACAGCTTTAGTAAGCTCCCTGTTCCGAGTCAGGTCTTTGCATGTTCCCAAAGAAAGTAAGGAGAAACATTGAACCTGATAAGTGAAAACGAAAAAATTTCGATTGACAAGTTAGTCGGTATTCTCGGCACAGCAATTACGGGACTTGAACAGCGGAACTTTGTAACTGAACAAGAAATTATGTCTGTTTATAGAATTAAAGAGAAAGTATTATCACATAAAACGAAGCAACTTAAACAACTTTCATTGAAAGAAATGTTTAATAAAATAAACAAATAAATATTAAGCTTTTTTTTTTTTTTTTTTTTTTTTTTTTTTTTTTTTTTTTTTTTGTAAATTTTGATACCCCTTTAGATCATAATTGTTCTTTATTTCATAAATTACGGTTTCATATTTTTAATTCTAGAATTTCTGCATGCCATTTTACGAGATTTAAACTGATGATCTATAATCCGGAAAAATCGATAATCCGGAATCGCCGAAGTCCCGACAAGTCCGGATTAACGACTTTTGACTGTATATACAGAAGAATAAACAAATATTTAGATTTTCATTTATGTAAAGGCTTATGCATTTGTTTGAATAAAATTTTTCTTTTTTGCATTATCTGAAAGAGTAGAAATAGATGTAAAACTCTTATATTAAATAATGTAGATATTTGAAAACTATTTTCTTGGCATTTATTAAATCCAGAATAGATTCATATTGTGATTAGTGTAATCAACATATTTTACTAATTTGTTATGCTATGTTACAAATTAGTAAAATATTTTTATAAAGTATCAGTGCTTTGCAATGCAATGTGAAGGCAGCTAGATATAAATAATATTTGTTATAAAGAAACTGACCATGTGTTGTGCATTGCAAGAAGCAGTCTTTAAAAAAAAGGTCACAAAGAAATGTGCTTAATATACTTGTGTCATAAGACTATCACACAGGCATATTAAGCTCATTTCTTACATGTATGTGGAACTATTTTAGATATAAATTATAATAAAAATAAAAAACGTAATTGTAAATTTGTATGCCTTTACATTGCAAAAGTTGTACAGAAGCTATCAGGATCAATGTTCCTTCTAACCTTCTTCGGGAACATACAAGGACCTGACTCGGAACAGAGAGCTTACTAAAGCTATGTTCACTAATTGTGGTAAGTAGACAGGATACAGACGAAGGGTATACAAAACCCTTTATTTTTCTCTATATACAATAACTTCCGTACTTCGGAATACACCGACCCGCTACTTGGGGTCTAACGTAAAAGTATAAAAATAAAACTAAACTCTAATTTAACTTTAGAATAATACACGTGGAAGATTGGCCTTATAATAACAGGAAGCGTATGTAGCACAGAGACTGTGAACACTACAATACGTTTGAATTTATCAAGAGGATTAAAACCTCTGGCCTGGAAGGCAAACAGCAACTGCGTAACTTCTAAGGTAAGCGGCCTGCTTTGACTCACTGCTTCCTCTCTCTCGCTTGGCAAAAGGCCACAACTTAAATACTTGGCGTTCGCCAGACAAACTTTGCATAAAAACCTTAACGCTTATAATTCTGGCCGGAAGTAGAAAATAAGAAGTGATAGTAAAGATTTAAAATAAAATAAACGTTAGTAAAACTTAAGATCCTTACAAAGCCAGCAGTTGTGAGTTTATCAATTTTAAAGTTAAACACTAAAAGTAAACATTACTCAATCATGAAATATTCACATTTTTTTTTTAATCTAACACAATTTGTGCTCTTGCAAATTTTTTTAATTTCTTTTCATTAAAAATTTATTTTATTAGGTGAGCATTATTTAGTAACTTAATATTAGTGCAAATATTTAAGTAACTGAATATATAAATAATCTACAGACTAGCTGTTTGAATACTTAGGAGCTGAAGAAAGGAAGCTCACATTAACTCTGCCCACAGGTATTAAACATTCATTGCTGAGGAAGAAGGGGTTAATGTATATTTTATTGTATTTAATTAAATAATGTATTACTTCCCTTTAAGGATCACATGTGGATTTTTATTGTGTGTTGTCATTTTTTATAACATATCTCTAAAAATAATCTGCTCCAAATGCTACATAATATGCATGATAACCTATCCATTGGAATCAACAACATTAGCCTGTCATTTAAGTGCTTAAGATGGCTTGTCACATAAACAACCGAGAGATGGCCAGACATCCAAGATTATCATAGCTTATTTTCTACCTTTCTAACGAAGAATGCAACCTACAATGGTACTTTGTCATAATTTCCCAAGATTTGGGCTTTTGTTTCCTTATCCTATAGATTACAAGGCTTATTTGCAAAAAATTAGTGATGATGTCATTTGTAAGCTTCAGACTTCTTTGTTGAATTAATTGGAAGGGAAAGCATTGCAATCTCACTAGAAATTCCAGATGTTAGAATTAAGCAGCATTTGATTATGAACTTTCTTAGTGAATTGCTAATCTGTCTGCACGAGACAGATAAAATTTTTATACACATACAAGCAAATTTAAGATACGTGTTAGTGTTATGAGTTTCATGAAGATATTAAATTATTCTTGTTCTTATGTATTTAACAATGTTGAAAAATATGTTAATAAATGTTTTTAGCCAGTACTTAAGAATAGTTTGTAGAGTAATAATTTTTGGATTATTTTTATGACAGATCATTTTGTTTTAAGTAATGTTCATAAATAGTTTTTGAGAAAGAAAAAACTGATACCAAATTTTGGATTTCATGCCTAAGAAACTCACAGTAAAATATTGATATCCTTATATTTTATTCTTAAATTATTTAATACAAAGACTATGCTTATTAATGCTACTTTTCAGTGGTGATCTTGATATTTTTCACTAAGTCCTAAAGACGGTTAAAAGTATGACAGTGGGCTTATGTTAAGAAATTCTGTCAATGACAAACTTTATTAACCTTGCTGCACAAAAATAAATAAATACATACATAAATCTCATGAATTATGCAGCCATGGACCTCCAGGTGTCTATTTCTGCAGGTAAATATGCATACATTGCTTGCGTATTCATAAATTGATGTACACTGCTAAAAAAAAAAAAATGGGACAGTGCTATATCTCCATTCTACTGGGGCGATTTACGAAATTCAAATTGCGTTCTTCATGTCTCGAAAGCGTGACTTAGGATATATATTAGATTTATATATAGCACTAGTCTAACATAGGTATTTTGACACAAAATAGGACTTTTTCTGAAATAACATACCAATGTTTTTCCATATTTCGATTCTACCGCTCAAATTATGCCAGAATACCAAATTTTGTAAAAATCGTACGAGTAGTTTTTAAAATATTAGCTCTCAAAATTTTAGCTCCTCAATGTTAATTGAATTTGGAAAATATTTATTAATATCTCTTTTTTTTATTAAACTTTTTTGATTTTTTTCTCTCACATTTCGAAGTTTAGGTTCAATCCAAATAAAATTTACCCATTTTTTTGTGTTTTATTTTTTAATTTTCTATTTTTAAATATTTTTTATAAATTTTTCGAAAAAAAATTTGAATTATAACCTATAAAACTTTTACCATCATCTTAAAATAGGTGTATTTTTAAGCATATCTGCAAAAAATTAGACTTTTTTATTCAAAATTTTCTAAGACATACACGAATTTACATATTTTCGCGTTTTGAAATTTGGTATCTTTTTTTGAGCGATAATAACGCCAAATGTGGTCTATCGATTTTTGTTACAGTGAATTGCCACAGCTATTTTCAACCTTAAATTTCAAGTAAAATTTTAGGGAGAATTAATTATATGACATTTTTTCCTCAATGACGCGTAATAAATATTTATTAATACTATATGAAAAGTTATTTTTTTTAAATTATAGATGATATTATTCAAATTTTTAACTATTTTTTTTTTTTTAATTTCTCTCTCTCTCTTTTTTTTTTTTTTTTTTTTTTTTAATAAGAGTAAATTTTTACCTTCGGCGTTTATCGTCTGCTACTTTACTTCGTTTAAATCGAATTGTCTAAAACTGAGAATTTTCGTTTGACGTTTATTTGAATTTTATGACATTAACTGCATAATTTATTTCTAAACAAACTGTTGCTTTTGAAGTGGCTGAAAGAGCGGCTGATACTATCATCCATATTTTTAAAGCACAGTATATTTTTATAGTAACATAAGATTTAGAATAATCATTTTTATAAAAGTCAAATTATGATATAAACATACAACCCTCTAGAGACTGAATTAATATTAGTAAGTAAGTTCAATGGTTATGTAGAAATGATCTGCAGCCACTTAATGGCTGAATAAGTCAGCAGATTCTGTGGACAAGTAAGAATAATTATATAAACGACACCAACATTCTAGACGCAATTAACAACGAGGATACGATGTTTATTAAAGGAATTTAAGAAGTTTTAAAACATAAAAAATCAACCCATTGGATTGGATTATTTAATTATGGCAAAGCGCACGAGGGCTATCTGCCTAAAGAGAGGGATGCGTTCGTGGAGGACAACTGGCTCGTATACACGTTACACATGGGGAAAACCACGAAACCGCCCATGCGGCCAGCCCGTTTGCGGGATTCGAACCTCGGACCGAACTACCAGTGTTCAGCGTCTTTACCGCTCGGCCGCTGGTGGGCTATTTAATTAAGAAATGACCATCTAAGTTTAGAAACAGCGTACCGTAACAACAATTCAATTATTGGTGCTGTATCTTTCATGTTACTCCCGATTGGCACAAGCTACATGATTTTTAATGAGTATTAGGGTTTTGCTAGTAACTTCACTTGGAAATCGCGCTTAAACTAGGTTAGTTGGTTATTTATACATAGAAAGAACATGGGAGCTATTTGATTAAAAAGCTTTCATAGAGAAACTTTGTAAAGAGAACCTAGAAAACTACGAAAACCAACCATGCAGCCTGGGTTAGACTTCGCAACAAACAATTAGTATTTAACAATCTTCAAATGTTAGGCAACTGATGAGGCTCCAATTTAATATTTTATTTGTAAATATTTAAAATATTGTTGTATTCTTAGACACAAAAAGCAGAATTTAAGTTTTGTTAACTCGTTAGTAAACTACCAAGCCGTAATGCAAATGAATATTCGATTTCTTTTGCAATAATTGTATTCACTTAATATTCTTGGAATATGAGCTAAAGAAGAAACGTTCTCGGAAGATTAAAAGAAGTGTTTAAATCCAGTGATATTAGGTTTGTCTTACAAGCTCAGGATCAAAACGATTCTGCAATTGCCCGAGTAGTTGACTTGTAAATGGTTGTGAATTAAGCAGATGACTTTTATTCTTACGTTTTCAGTCAGAAAACGTATTCCAAATGTTTTTTATTGCATGGTAATGCATCTTTTCATTATTCAATAACCAGTCGGAGAACCGCTTGTGTTCCGAAAATAAGTATGTGTATTCAATCGTCTTGCATGTTCTTCAAATTTGTCTTCTTGTGATTTTTTTTCTTTCCCAAAAACTAAAGTTGCCTCTCAAAGGAAAGTTTTCTGACATTGAAGAGACAAAAGGAGTATGACATCTACTTTTAGAGGCATGTCAAAAACAGATCTCTACAAGCCTTCTCTTCCATTTTATGTTGTGCAGTCAGACAAAAAGTTGCATCAGCGTAAATTCTATAATCTATTTTTATTACACTCTGATTACTTTATTAACATACAGTGAATATATACTAAATCTTTTACTTCAGCTTAAGTAATTCGGAATTTTTGACGGAATTGTTGTCGGAACTAGAACTTAGAAGATAAGTCAAATTTAATATTTCGATAACCCAATAAATTCAAGGTCGAAGTTTCAATATTTTATTTTTGGACGGAGGGGAAATTTTTTTAGTTTTGGTCCATTATCCTAAGTATATTTGCTTCGATTCTTTATTTTTCCATAAAAGCGAAAAATTTAGGCATGGTTTACATATAATGCATAGCTTCAAATTAAAATTTAATAATATACAGAATGGCTATAATTAAAGTTCCACATTGAAACGGTCATAAAAGGAAAACTACCCAACTTATCAAACTTGGAAATCGTGTAAAGGAAATCATAGGAATTTATTTCTGCGAAAAAAAGGAAGTTCGAAACCTCACCACCAGGGGGGAAATGGCGCTGTATGCAATATTGTTAAACGAAATATGGGTCGGAATCTAACTTAACCTTTTGTTACACGGGTTTAATATGTTGTATACACTTAAGAAACTTTGAAGTAGGCAAATTACCATTTAAAGGCGTTAAATTCGATAAATGTCGAGTGCGCCATCCCTGTAAGTGAGAAATTCGTCCGTGAAAACCACGAATTAGCGATTAGAAAATATGAGATCGCAAATCACTCTCACAAGTGCATACAATCTGGAAATCGTTTTCTTACAGATCGCTAATTTGTAATTTTTGAAGCCTGAATTCGGCACTAAAACATGAAGATACTGATTCAAAGCGCTTTTAATCGATTTAGGCCAAAGAAATTACTCATGTTGTCTATCTAGTTCCATTGCATTCTCCTACTGCATTCGATTGCATAGCAGTCATTCCACACCTTTAGTGTTGAATGACAGCTAGTTTTATAACTGAACCATTTTTCTCTGAAGAGCAGTCGACAGCTGGACCACTGCGATTGCAGCTCACTTAGATTCAATGTTAAAATCACTTAGATTCAATGTAAAAAATTCCATGTCACTTAGATTCAATGTTTCGTGATACATGAACTGCAGTAACGTGGCATTTTAGATACTACGATTTTTATGCAGGGCTGGGCCCCACCTCACGAGTGTCTCACAGTTACTTAGGCAACATTTCACAAATGAATGTCTTATAAGCCAACACTTCCCCTCTTCCCACCAGACCTCAACCTCTGTGACTTTTTGCTATGGGGTTTTCTCAAAAGCACTGTTTATGGTGATAATCTAAATAATTTGGCAGAAATGAAAAATGTGATACACTGATAACATTCCTCCTGATATGCTAAGAGCTGCTGTTGAGAATGCAGTAACAGGATTTAACTTGCTTTCGGAAAATGCTGACGCTATATTGAACATGCTTTGTAACACGCTTCGGAAAATATTAAACACATTTTAAACAGATGTTTCCGTGTGTTATTTCATTTAACAATATTGTATACAGCGCCATTTTCCCCCTGGTGGTGAGTTTTTGAACTCTTTTTTTTTTTTTTTTTTTCTTTTTTTTTTTTTTTTTTTTTCCCCGCGGAAAATAAATTCCCATAGCTTCCTTTACACGATTCCCAAGTTTGATAACATTTGGTCCGGTAGTTTTCCTTTTATGACCATTTCAAATTGAAACTTTAATTATAACCACCATGTAAATTAAACTTTAAAAGTTTGACAGTTTGGTTCAAGTTCCAGCTTTAAAAATATATATATAAATATAGTCTTTTATATTAATTATCTTAGAAAGAATGTTTTAAGAAGCTAATTTTTCTCTCGCGTTATAGATTGTATAAAAAAACATGATCTTTAATATGATTTAGATTGTTTCAGCCGATATAAGAATCGGGTTACTCGGTGGTACAGAATAAACCCTGCTGGACTGTTTTATTTCTTTGTCATTTAGCAAAAATCTTTTAATTAAAATATTTATCTTTTGGACTTCGCTTTAAACTTTATTTATAGTTAAAATGACTAGAAAATGAAAAGCTGTCTTCAGCTGAAACGCAATTCATGTAACTGATATTTTAAAAAATTGACAAGAATGCAAAATTTATGGAAGTCTAGCAATCGAAAAATCTTAATTTTCTTGTGTGAGCACTGAAATTAACTGTAGAAGGAAAGAAGAAAATTAGGGAGAAAATTAAGCAAAAATTTGCAGGGAAATTTGGCTGTCAGACATACCAAGATGTTTCAAAAAGTTGGACGCTTTTGAATATACTTCCAGGATACTTCAAAGAATTTAGGCGTTCAAAGAGAAAACACTTGGACGTGTACATCAGGAATTACCATCATTTGAGCTTGTATTAACAGAAAAGGCAAAAACAATATCATTGCAGATTTAAGTGAAGAGTGACTGGGTTTAGACTATATGGTTGTATAAATTTAAATTACGTTATAGAACATCATATCGTATCATAAATGGAGAATCCCATGATTTTCTCAGTCGAATTATTTGAAGATTCAGAAGTTTATCCAGTATTGTATGTGGATGTCACCTAAAGGCGTTTTTTCCCTCTCCTGATGAAACAGCGGCCGAGCGGTAAAGTCGCTGAACACTGGTAGTTCGTTCCGAGGTACGAATCCCGCGAACGGGCTGGCTGCATGGGCGTTTTTGTGGTTTTCCCCATGTGTAACGTGTATGCAAGCTAGTTTCCCTTAGAAAGTCCTCCACAAAGGCATCCCTTCCCTTAGGCAGATAGCCCTAGTGTTCTTTGTCATAATTAAATAAACCAAAACCTCTTGATGAAACCAGTCTTTCCTTTCGTCTCATACCTTCAAAATGTTTAGCCTCTAAAGACTGATAAAGGCTTTGACGAAATACTTCGTGAAGAACCTTCTAACGGAAACCAGCTGTCATACACGGTACACATGAGAAAATCCACGAAAACGCCCATGCAATCAGCCCGTTTACCGGGATTCGAACCCCGAAGTGAACTACCAGTGTTCAGGAAATTTACCGCTCGGCCGTTTGTGGGCCTTTATGAAATGGAAGGCAATAACTTTATTTAAAATGATTGTCCGAAATATCAAGATATTTTGAAAAGTTGGATGCTTTTTAATATACTTGCAGAATGCCTAAAGAAAAAGAGCAAGAATAAATGAGAATGCCTGAAGAAAAAGAGAAGAAAAAATACATTTTTGCGTAGAATAACATTTTAAGAAACCAAATGTAGGATAAAATTGAGTAAAGCAATGGGCACAATGATAAAACTGTTTAAAGCAGTGTATGCAAGTCATCCTAAGTTAAAATGTCGGTTATACATCTCTCTTATTTATATATATCTTTTCGGAACAGAACATTGAAAGTCGTGTTAACTGTGCTTTACTGTATTTTCTCTTTTAATATATGCAGTTTTCAAACGCATCGTAGTGTCGGTTACTAAGTATTCTTCCGAAAGAAACGCAATTCAAATAAACAAAATCAAGTTCTGGAAAATTTATATTAATAAATATATTTTAAATGCTCAGTTCGAAGGAATAAATAGAAAATTTTAAAGCAATTATCTGAAGAAACAATGCAACACAAACAATTAAAATAAAAGTATAAAAATTTAAGAATTACCTAAAATAATAAGTATGAGCAAAAAAAATATATAAAGAAAACTATTTGAAAAAAAAAAAAAAAAAAAAACACAAACGCTGCACATTTATTTACGCAGTTCGAATAGGTAAATAGAAATTTTTAAAACAGTTATTCGAAAAAAACATGCAACTTAAACAATTAAAATGAAATTCGAAAATGAAAAAGTTACTTAAAATAATAAGTTATAATTAAAAATATAATATAAAGAATATTATTTGGAAAAAAGGAACGAGGGTGACTTTTTTTCTTCTTTCGGGAAAGGAAACTATAGTTTGCCTTATATTAAGAAGTTCGCCAAGTGAATTATTCTTGGCGCAAACTGAAAAAAAAATGCCAACATAAATTTGTGAATTTCTCCGTAAATTTCGCTCCAAATTTTACAAAATTTCATATTTAGGCGTAATGTGAGTTGTAGAATCGAAATATGTAAAGAAATTGGTATGTTATTTCAGAAAAAGTCCGATTTTGTGTCAAAATACCTATGTTAGAATAGTGCTATATATAAATCTAATATATATCCTAAGTCGCGCTTTCGAGACATGAAAAACGCAATTTGAATTTTGTCAATCGGCCCAGTAGAACGGAAGATATAGCACTGTCCCTTTTTTTTTTTTTTTTTTTTTTTTTTTTTGAGCAGTGTACCTTGTTAATGAAAATCACATCAGAAACTCATTTGTACAGAGAGAGAATCATCAACATTTGCATTTTTTGTTTAATTGTTTCCAGCTATTTATTCAGAAATTTTTTAACACATTATTTACATACATATATAATTTTAAAAAAGAAATAGCTTTCAAAAGTATACCTTAAGTAAATAACAGTAGTTGTTTTTTAGTAAAATTAGTAAAACTGCATGACACACTTAAAGCTAGAGATTATGGTATATTAATAAATTCCTATTTCAACAGATTAAAGAGAATTTCTTCTAACATATTAATCAATTTTTATTTTAACAGGTTAAAGAGTATTTCTTCAATTTACATAAATGAAGGACTTGCCTTTAAAGAAGCACAGAATCTTCAGAACACACCATTTGTTACTATTCACAGAGCTATGAAGTCATACAATATTTTTGGAATATGTATGATTATAGGTTACCTCATGGAACCACTTTGGAGCACTATCTTATCTAATTTAAGCAACTGGAGGAACTATGGTAATTGTTTTCCTGAATATTTATTTTATATCTAAAATAATGACAAAAGAATTTTATACCAAATATGTTTTCTATAATTAAAATGTAGATTTCCAGTTATTGAGAGTTCTAGTTTTTTAACTCTGAATAACTGGAACTTGTTTTCCTTTCTAAAAGGGGGATTCAGCTCTGATTTGGAGTGTTGAGATTTTCACATGATGATTCCTGCATGCAATAAATGATGTTGGATACTTTTAATGCTTTGTGTTGCTTACAGTGCAACAGAAACTTAAACAAATAAACAGGAAATACCTCAGTCTGTCGAACAAAAGATTATTATTAAGTTTTTTTAGTCAACCTCCCTATCTTCCATCAGGTTTCACAAAAAATGTGAAGAACAATGCCATGTATAAGTGAATAGGATGTGCTACCAAATTCCCATTATAAACCAGTCACTTTAGTCAAATAAAGCATGTCATCACTGCAACTCAAGAAAGGACACACATTCAACCAAATACCTTCTTTCAAGAGGGAATAAAGTAGCTTTCGGAATGTTAAAAAAGACATTGCAGCACAAGAGAATGACTTCAAATAATGATATGTTTTCAGTTGTATAACCATTCCACATTTTCAGTTATTCCACAAATCCAGCTCATATTGGAATACCCTAGTAAGTCAAATTAAAATTTAATTTATTAATGAATTTGAAAATTTCTTGCTGGTTTTAATATTGTGAAAAGATAGTACAGATCATACAAGTTGTTTCAAAAAGCAGTCAAGTTAATTTGCATAAATTTTACATTAAACTTGAAATAATTTAGGTAAAAATATTCAGAATGTAGTTTGGTCAATAGCAGTAAATACATATATCCTATACCCTGGAGATTATTTTACTTTCTTACCATCTAACTAACATGAAAATGATTGGCCTCAGAAGGAGTACGTAACATCTGATATAAATATTTTCTTAAAATTGTTGAATGAGGGTGATAACTCATGGTAAAATAGTTATTAAGTTTGAAATGTTTACATTAAAATAATTCAGAGTAAAATGCTGTTTGTTAATTCAGCATGTTTGTTTCGCGATATACCTGATAAAAGAGTAATTATTGAGATTTTTATTTTGAATGTATTTTTTGTATATTTATAAATTGTGTCATTGTAGCATGAATATTATTAATTTCAGAACTGCAGCTGTATAGTATAAATACATTAAATAATGATTAATTAAAACTACTTCGGAGGCCTGAATTCTTCCCAGACAAAACAGACATTCACAGACAAAAATGAAACATTTTAGAAGTTATAATTACATTTTAGCATTATAACACTTTTTATTTTATTCTGTATCTGGATTGTATACGTACTTAATCACTAAAGTATTTTAAATTGATATTGCATTATTAAAACCGATATCTGTAATTAATCAGCTACTACAAAAATTAGTAATTTAGTGAGACATTAACCATTTATTTGTCATTGTTTCTAGTTGTAAGCAATGTTTAGGAAAGGAATATGTATGAACTTGAAAGGCATTCCCAAACAGCAACTCATCAAAATAAGACACAGAATTTCATGAATTTTATGGCAGTAAAACAGAAAATATTTAGATTGATTTCTCCCCTCCCCCCAATTTGTAATTTGACACTGTTTTTCTCTTCCATTTTAAAAAATAGAATTGCTTTAAAAGATGTAAAATTATGTTTATAGTTTTATTTGATGAGTATGTATTAAAAAATTAAACATTATTCTGTTAATCTGCAAACTAACTAATGCATATATATTCTGTAGAATTATTTCAGAAACCAAAATTAAAATGTACATTTTTAATGCAAAGACTGCATTTTTATTGGGTTTTTTTTTTTTTTTTTTTTTTTTTTTTTTTTTTTTTTTATTTCATGTGTAGAAATATGCTAAATTTTTATTCACATTGCTCTATTTGGTTAATGTTTTCTGTGGCAGGAGAAAAACCAAAAGTTCATTCATTGTTTGCTGTTAGTCCCCTGTACTTGGAAGGAGCATCTAAACCACATGGTTGCATCATCCGATTTTCATCTGAATCAGTTTCAGAAGTATGTTTTAAACTATTTTGAATATGCCTTAAAACATATCATCATAATTTATTTTGTAAATTTGTATTTAATTTTTTTGATTAATTATGTATCTGTTAATTTTTGCAGGCTGTTAAGAGAATTGAGGAATTTCTGGGGCCACTTTTTGTCATTATTGGTGGAAATCCATTTAAAAATAAATAAACCCTTTAAATTTTATAACTAATTTTTAATGAAATCTTTAAAAGTTATTTAACAGCTATTTTTAAAACTGTTTTGATTTGATGAACTCAGGTCTTTTGAATCTCATATCTTATTTTGCTGGATTTTGTTAAAAGTTATAAAATTTATGAAGTCATTATTAAAAAGAAGTGTTTTGTAACTTTTTGTAAAAAGTTATAAAGTTTTTATAAAAAAGTTTTAATATATGTGCCAGTTTTTATAAAAAGGTTTTCATTAAACAACACTGAATGAAAATGGCAAAGTTAGCTCTGTAATTTGCTGCAAGTGAAAAAGTAGAGGTCATACAAAATTATCACACCTTATAACAGGAAATGATGATGCAACCTGTTTCAATGGGCAAATCAAGCTTTCTCATTCTTCTGCAGAGTAAGACTGTACTTTTTAATAGATCTTTTTAATTTAATAGAAAAAAAATAATACTGTTATTTTTGTAAATATGAATGTCTTGGAATGAACAAGGTATATAATTTTTAGATTTCCTTTTCACACGTTATATAATTTGGTAGTAATTACTTGAAAAAGCTCAAGTAAAATCATTATTCATTATTTTATATCATATTTTTAAGCCATTTGTTTAAAATAGTAAAAGCTCAGACATTTTTGTGCAGTCGTTGCTATGTTGTTAGAACTAAAAAGATACTAACTTATATTAATTTAAAGATTGCATTCATAAATGTTTACATATAAGTATTTTGCATTATACCTTTAGAAGCATATGTAGATCAATTTTGTGTGTGTGAAGTACAAATTTTTTTCTTTCTAGTATTATATGTGATTGCATTTTAATATTAATTATGTGCACATGTATAATTTTATTTTTTAATATTATCTTTTATTATATTATTTACATTAAATATATGTATTTATTTAACTTACGAGATGTAGCTTGGGATCTACAAAGCATGATTTCTGCTAGTCCATTTATACCTTACATATTTTAAGAATATATTACAAAATCTCATGCCTATCACTTTTAATGTTCATGTTACATCAAGTATAAGTCATATAGAAAGAATGTTTATTGTTATAGGAAGTATTGAAAGGTTGTTTTACAGAAGTAAAATTAACACGTTTGCAAATGCCTAGTCCATTGTCTTTTCATCATTTTAATTTTTTTTATTATTATTATTACTGTTTTATGTTTTTAACACTGATCAGACTATGCTTTTGTTTTCGAGTATTTTATTTTCATTGCAGTTATCGATTATTAAGTGATTTGTAATATGATTTTATCATGTATTTGATATTTTTATTTTATGTTTTAGTATGAGATATATATCTTTTGTTGTGTATTACTAGTTTGCACTTGATTTCTTAAATAAATTACTCAATGATAAAGAAAACTTTATTGAAATTTTAAAAAATGCAATTGGCAGAATCAATTAATGAATCAAGATGATAGATTAACTACTCAATACAATCAATGAATATGGTGAAATTAATTCCAGTATCACTAAAGAGACTGCCAGATAGTTCTCCATCAAACTATAACAAATCTCTTAATATCAGTTAAATGTAAATGGATAAAAATATTGATGGAAAAAATATTTAAATGTATAATAAGATTCCAAATACCTGGAACTGTATATACCCAAACTGCTTATTTTCTTTCTAGCTCAAGCAAAATTAAGCTTCATATACTGCAAATATCAGTATCAAAGCAGTACAGAATATGCTGTATGCTGTGTTTATAATATAGTACATAAAGTTTAAATGTATTTGTTCAGCAAAACCGGTAATCTTTTTTTTTAACAACAATTAAAGCCATATATTTCTTATAAGCTGTAATATAAGCTTAGCAATAAATGTTATAGTGTTAATATTTTGCATAAATAATCACAATGTCTTTAATTTCTTTGTTAAATTTTAGCTTCATAAAAACCAAGAAATTATTCCTTCTCAAAATTCATAATATAAGGTGCTAAGGTATCAGTTAAATATATTATAAATGACTTCATCTTAATGCATTGCCAAAGAATAAAGATATAAATTATTAAGAGGTACCTTTATTGCTTTTAAATCAGACAACTTTTAAGCAACCGAGTATTGTAATTTGACCACCTAGTGGCAAAGTGGCTAGTGCGTTGCGCAGCTGCAACCACAGGTTCAGGTTTTTATCCCCAGACTGGGCAAGGTTGACACAGCCTTTCGTCCCTTGAGTGGGTCAATAAAATGAGTACCAAATTCGCTTTTGGACTTGCCCAGGACATATGCTGATGCACTCTGGGGCTCAAGGTCAAGAAAGCAGATTTCGAAGTGCTGCAGGCTGTAGCCCACTAAGGCTGTTGCGCCACTGAGTTTAGTTTAGTGTTCTAATTTGAAAGATAAGTTACACATGTGGAAATCTACTCTTCAGTCCGATTTCATGAGACTAGATTTTCAAGAAATGTTGTGGCTTACCTTTGGTATCCAGGTCTCTCTCTTTTTAATATATTACTTTTATCAATGCTTTTACTTATCAGGAAAATAAGGGAAATTCCATAACTAGCCATTTGCCTAGGACAAACTCTCAAGTTCAGCCATTTTATCCACTGGACCATAACAAGTAATGAGGTTACTTTAGTGTTAAAAAATTATTTAGAAGTAAGTGCTCATATTTAAGAATATACTAGTTGTAGGAATTTCAACTAATTTAAATTTGTTGTTAATTACCCATTGTCTGCTAAGGAGCAATTTTATACATAAATTTAGTAAATAAAAGTTAAGTTTTGATATTATCGCTACATTTTATTGATATGAAATTAATGACAAAGTATTTGTAATTGAAATTTAGTAATAACTTGCTGACACAAATATTCTGGTCTTGAGAGATCAGAAAGTTTGAAGTAGTCTAAAATATCTAGCTAGAAGCTACTGAGCAATGATAACATCTGTATCTAAATATATTAATTCATCTTTATATGAATCTCAGAAAATATGTATCTTTCTATATTTGTTTAAAGTAAAATATCAATAAGCAATCTAGGAAATGCCTCTAATTGTAAATAGGGAAAAGAAAAATTCACATTAATGGCTTGGTGATACTTATGGTCTTAAAAAAGACCTGTTGAGGAAAACTCTATATTGACAAATTTTATTTAAAATTAGAATAGTTCAGTTAAATTTCATTTTTAATTTGAAATTTTAATGAAATGTTCATCAAAAAATAAGCAAACATATATTTTTAAAAATAAAATATTCATAAGGAGTTTTATGTTCATCCATTCAAATGGTTATCAATACTTCTTCCTGTCTTTACTGCTTCTTCACATGCTGAAATTATTTTAGATGTGGCCAAAAGGCAATCAATATTGACTTTACATTCTTCAGTGCCTGTATAATAACAAAATTATACTCATAAACTGAAATTAAATATATGGTCAGTAATTTTTCTCTTCAATATTTTAACTTATTTTAAAACTAATAAATCATTGGAATAAACATACTTAAGCCCAAATATACGTGTAAGACAATACTGTGTTTTCCAAGATGCTTCACAAGAAACAACATGGGAGACTTTCATATAAGAAAATCATATGCATATGAGTCTGATAATGATAAGATTTTGTACAGGATGCCCACAAATAAAGATATACTTTTAAAAATCATGCATAATCAATTTCATGTATAGGGTTTGCATATAAAATCCTATTACAGTGCAGATTCTTTTATAATTGGTTACTTTAGAGTGGGCATTTCAAAGTCATTTTCTTCCTCCTTACTTATCTCATAACCATGGTAATGACAGCTGTGGAAAATAGTCAGATCCCCTAATGTTTTACTCCATTTCATTTCTGTTTCGTGTGCTTGCTTCATGAAAAATGCACAGATAAGACTGACCTGAAGTGGAAAGCTTAGCTGAAGAACTGCTCTTCTTTTGCATTGGCCTTATCTCCAGCCACTTAACAACAACATAAATAAGCAGGTAATTGGTTCTAAATCAAGCAGCTTTTCTCACTTCTAAAGATAAGCTTTCTGGAATAAAGTCACTTATCTTGGGGTGATCCTCACAAATTCCCTCACATCGTCTCCACAAATACATGCTATTGTTCAGATGTTTCGAGTATGCAAAATTAAACACGACCTCTTAATTGCTTGAAACAGCCTTCTATCTATAGATAATAAATTACTCATTTATAAATCCATTCTGCATCTCATGCTATGTTATGTTTGTTCAGTCTGGGTTACTCTTGTCGAAGAAACGGAAAACAGCTACAAACGGAGAACAACTCTGTTCTGTGTCAAATTACCAGTGCATCCTGTTATCCATGATCAACTGAAGAGCGTACAACTGCGCACTTTCTGTTAACACTTGGCCTGAAAATTCCATATTCAAAGGAGAAATATCTCAAACTCTGAAATTAGAATCTACAACTATAATTACAGTAGTATGACCAACAAAAAAAAGACCATTGGCAATTTTAAACATTAGCATTATGATGGAAAAGTAGTGTATTATGTCTTGTCCCTGAAAGTATAAATTTTATGTTGTATTTACATGAATGTAGGATTTCTATCTGTATTTGTATTTATTATATCTGCTGTGTAAATATGTTAATACTTACAACCATTGGGCGATTAGCATTTACCTTATTTACCTTTACCAGTTCAGCAGCTTTCATTTTCCCTTCTCTCATTTTTAGTATTCTAAATCAATTTTAAAAATATTAACATTTAATTATTATTTAAGGTAACTGATGTAAGTTATTTGCAGAATTTAATTTGTAACTTTAAGTTTCATTCGATTAGGGCTGGGTCTCGCAACCAGGCACTCTGGTGTTTGACACTGTTAAACAAGATAGTACGGAGCTGGGTGTGAGGCCTACATGATCATGAGGCCTTGGCTGTACGGCATAAAAATAAATCTTAAGTGAGGGTAGTAAAGACTTGAAATAACAGACTATAGTTATATAAATGCATTTTTGTTTAGATTTTCACCTATAGATGGCAGTGTTATTTATACAGCAAAAATATTCAAATTTTAATTTTTTAAGAGAAGGTCTGCGACTTAGCACTTATGATAGTCTATATTGCATTACCAGAATAAATAGATAAATGCTAGGTAAATGTAATTTCTCATTCTATTCTAGTAGTGTGATATTAAGAGTGCCATCTATCGGTGTACATTTAGCTTATGCCAACAAAAATCTGCCTCTGTGGCAAGTCCATGTGCAAACCACAATCTGATACACCAATTTACTGATTTTTTATGACTTTTAAAAATAGTACCAGATTTACACCTTGTAGAGAACGCCTTGTATGTTCTGTGTGAAATAGAGATGGCTTTCTCAGGTTAGATGGAAAAATTTGTCTGCAAGCATCAAGCATTTACCAGCATTGCGGGGCTTATGACTGCAAGATTTCATTCAAGCCTTATTAATTAATGCAGTGAATAAGAGATATGCTTCTTGATTTTAATTTTCTAGTGTTTATGCTTTGTATAAATTTTTTAAAAAAGGGACAGTTCTAGTTGACGCACTTTTAAAATTTCAAAAGCATGACTTAGGATAAATACACTGTGTCCTTACCCGGCCTTTATTATTCACAATTATTGGTCGTAGACATACATTGAGAGTTTCAAAAATGTTTGAAATGACGCAAAGATTCATTTTTGAATTTTTTAAAAATTACGAAATATAATTTTTTGCATGTTCTTATAATTATATGTATAAAAATTTTGTTCTCCTTATAAAAAATAAAACACATAAAAAAACTTAGTCATTCAACAAAAATTAACTGGAATATATGGTATTGAAGTTGAACATCATATTCAGGGGCCTTACTTAAACTGAAGAGCGAAACATTTGCGTTTGTATATAGCTTAAATAAAAACAGTGTAGAAAAGCCTTTTTCATGTTAAGAGGTCACATTTCTGTACAGATTATTATGAAAAGATATTGATCGATATAATTTTTTTTTTTTCCAAAAAAGAGACCTTATTCACAGAATTAGTGTTCTTAAAAACAATGGTAGGCTACAGTACTGGCATGAGCCAACTCGCAATATTATTTGCATTAATTAAAAATGGAAAATGTTTCTACTTTAAAGAACTTCCTATGATTTCCAGGGGTGGGCTCCAACTGCACAAATGAACCCCCCCCCCCCCCGTCCTGCTATAGTCCAACTGCACGAATCAAAATTTCTTTTTCCCGTTGCCTACAGGGTAACAATTTAACTTTTCGAAGCCAGTTTTAGCCAAGAAGAAAATAAAAATAAAGAAATAGAATTACATATCAACAATCAGAAGAACAAGTAAAAATATCTAACAAGCAGGCTAATTACTTGAATAACAGTAATAAATGCAAGAGCTAACAAAGAAAATAAAAGGTATTGGTAAACATACATATTAGCATTGCAAACATCTTTCATTAATTGCAATATTGGAGCAAAGAGTATTATAATAATATCATAAATTAAATAATTATACAGCATACCAATTATATTTTTTATAAATTGCATCAATAATAGTCAATATGTCTGAAGTAGACTCGGAAATTTAATATAGTTTACTGGTGCGCAAAAGATTATTCCAAATCAAAGTGTGTTAAAATGTTCTAGAAATATTTTTCGTTAATTAAAGTAATCATATAAATGTTTGCAGAAATCAGTAATTAAATTTAAAAAAAGCTTAACATGAAATCTATTATAACAACATTACTATGCATTTGGAACACTGATATATAAATTGTAAATAAATTTAAGTTATTATGCTAAGAAGTTTTTTCTAAAATTTATCTAGAAGAAAAGAATTAGATAAACAGTACTGCAAATTGATATAATCAATCAGGCCTCTCTATAAATAAAAGCTTATTTTTTTAAACCAAAAACTAAAAATTGGGATGCAAAAGTTTGCGTAATAGTATACTTGGAAATAACTGAACATATAATTAACTAGAAATGTACAATTAAATTAATAACAAGCTAATTAACAGTAACATTAAGCCTAATTTCATTCAATCTAAAACAAGCAATTGATCATGAGCTCCGGATAACTGAAGTTTTATTGCTGTTTTATGTAGATTTGCGTACAAAATAAAAATTTACACTTGTGAAACAAGTGAATAATATACTGATAGTCAACAGGAATTAAAATACAGTGGTTAAAAATATAACTACTTGTCAGAAGGTATGCACAGTTACCATAGCTACAGAAATTGAATGATTATAGAAAACTCATAAAGTTAAGCGCTGCAGTGTGAAAAGAAAATTCAGGAATAAACATGTTGTAACATATGCACTCCTCTGATGCACAGGTGCTTAATGAGAACTTCCTGTTTTGTTCAGAGAATAATCGTCAATTAGAACTTTGAGGAAAGGTGTTGCGGAAATCCCATGGGGCAGTTTCCGGACATAAGGGACTTAGTAATTACCCCATTCCAGTTATTTCCGATAAGACTTTTAACAAAACAAAAGAGAGAGCTTTCTGTGTGAGTTTTTTTATATAGTGAAAGACTCGGAAGAAGACTCAATCCAGCATTATTATATTATTATTGTGGCTGTAATGGTTGATTATGTTATTTACTCTTAATCAAGAAATTCTTATTAAGTTTTTAAAATAAATATTTAAAAGACAACTGTTCTTTTCTTTCACCTAACACGGGTGTTCAGACGTTACAGCTTTATTAAAATGGCAGCAGTACAGATGATAAAAATCTATGCAGGGATTACAGACCATCAGGTTCTGAATTTCCATGAAAAGTTACGAACATCAGTTCGAAAAAGTGAATACAGTATTCAGTAGGCAAGTGTCATTAGGAAATCCACAAAAAGGTTACAGACGACAGTCCAGTTAAAGTGATTACAGCTCTTCGAAACAGGTGGTTTCACAAATCCACGGAAAAAGTAACGGACACCAGATTTTTAATCTACTGAATTTCGGCTGTGTCCAGATATCATCAGCAATTTTTTTAATTTGTGTGATCATCTTTGTGCCTGAGAAAATTTAGTGCAGTGAAGTAAGTGTGTGGGACAGTCATTGTCCGAAGATCATCAGATTATTGTGAATTTGTAGTGTAGTGATAAAAGTGATATAGCTGTCTGAATCATCAGCATCTATATATTGGTGGCGAATTTTTGATGCGTGTGATAAGTGATAAAATTTCTGTAAATTAACTGTACAGCCAACACTATTTTCTGTAAAACTTAAAGGTGTTGTTTGGTTTATTTTTATATAAACGAGCATAAAATTTATGTTTGAATCTGTGTTTGTTGATAGTTAATATCTAAAAGGTTAGATGTTGGGCTGTTTTAAGCTTATAAAATTGGATGTTTTAAATGTTAATATTTTCAGTAAGGTGTAAAATGTTATTTTAAGAACCGAACATTTCTTCTTGGTTCTCTGTTGAACTGGTAAAAAGGGGAATTTGGAAACCCCAGTGGCTTATTTTAACTGTGTTTGCGAAATTAATGTTTAATTGTGAGCATGTGGATATGTGTTGTGTAATTTATTGTACTTTTGAATGCATATTTTAACATATCTCAAATTTTGATGAAAGTATAAGATTTTATCATAAGCTTTGGAGTTAACGCAACTTTTTAAGTTTGTAAAACGTTAACAGTATTTGTAATCTGAAGCTCTCAAGTAACAAATTATAATGTGCATACTATGGTGTAAATTGTTTTGCATTTGTGTCTATAGAATATGTTGTGAAAAAAATTAAGGGTTCAATTTTACTCTCTTCTTTGTAAAAATTATATTTGTTTAAAGCAGTGGTTCTTAACCGGGGGTGCGGGAATGTATTTTTGGGGGTGCGGGAGAAGCCCCTACCTAACCATAAAAATTATTAAATATCATTTATTAAATTTCTTATAATAAAATATTTGAAATCTGCAATAGTGTCCCCAATATTGAAGCTCATAAAAATTGGTAGCACCTAGCTCACTTATCGGCAAAAGACACAGGAAACAGCCGGTGCCGATGGGCGTATACACTACGCTACGAAAAGGCATGAAACGCTACAAACGAACGCGAACAGGCAGCTAGGTGACAGAGAAAAGAAAAAAACTTTGTGGGAATACAAGCGGAGAACGTTATCCCAGCTTGCGCATGCGCTGAGTTCAATATGTGCTACTCCAATGGAATCTACGGATTCACAGATTTGTATCTGCATCTACTGCGCCTGTGTTAGGTTGAGTCAAGTTGAGTCAACTATTGTGTCTGCGACATGTGTATTGTGTATTCTGACTTGTCCAGAAACCTCTTGAGAGTAATACATTCTTAATTGCCCGTTCAAGCCGAATAGGATTCAGTGATATTACAAACGTAAGAACATTATATATATTATATTACATTATTTCTAAATAATTAAATCTATTATAGTGAGCCTCACTATGTCAAAAAAAAAAAAAAAAAAAAAAAAAAAAAAAAAAAAGACAATGGAACGATAAGTATGCCGGTTATGGATTTACCTGCACAACCGAAAAAGATGGCACGCAACGACCGCAATGCACCTTGTGTTCCAAAATATTTTTAAACAGCAATCTCAAACCATCAAAGATATTAGAGCATTTCAACAATCTGCATGGTGGCGAAAAAGCGCGTAGCATGAACAGCTTTTTTCGAAGTCAAAGAAGGCTCGGTTTGATACGCGTCATATACGAACTGACATATTTATGTGCAAAAAAAAAAAAAAAAAAAAAAAAAAAAAAAAAAAAAAAGAAAGAAAGAAAGAAAAAGAAAGAAACCTCACACGATCGCTGAAGAGTTGATTAAACCTTCTGCTTTAATTATTGCCTAAACAGTTTTAGATTCGGAAGCACATAAAAAAATCCAACAGATTCCATTATCGAATGATATTATACTATTGCGAATACAAGATCTCAGTGAAGATATTTTAATGCAAGTAATTGAAGACACAAAAATCAGTTCACTAAAATAAGCATGCAACTGGTTGTCAACTGATGTTGATAATTGTAGCCAACATTTGGTATTTGTCAGGTATTTGAAGGAAAAAGAGGTGATAGAAGAATTTCTATTTTGTGAGCCACTGGAGGTGAATACGAGAGGAATTGATGTTTTCAATCGCATCAAAGATTTTTTTACGAAATATCAATTACCAATGAATGTGATTGGCTCAAAATGCACTGATGGAGCCCCAGCAATGTTAGGCAAAAATTCAGGATTTTTTCCACACATGAAAAGAGAATTACCGGAAGTTATAATAACGCATTGCATATTGCATCGTCATGCACTTGCGTCGAAAGCATTGCCAGAAAGTTTAAAGCAACATCTAACTACAGCAGTAAATGTAGTTAAATACATACGAGGGCGAGAGCTTAATCATCGCCTTTTTCGTGCATTTTGCGAAGAAAGCGGTGCTCCTATATCACATCGAAATACGATGGTTATCTAAGGGTCGCATGCTTAACAGAGTTTTTGAATTGCGTGAAGAAATTATTCAATTACTGACTAGTCAAAACTGTTATTTAGTAAAAGATTTTGAGAGTAATGATGCAATGCTGAGGCTGTTCTACTTAGCAGACATATTTAGCCATGAATTGAATCTATCAATGCAAGGATTTGGCATAAATATAATAATATCTAGTGAAAAATTATCTTCATTTATCGCAAAATTAGAAATTTGGATACGTCGAGTAGAAAAGGGGAATTTTGCAAACTTTCCCTAGCTTGATTCTGTTATTGCGAAAAATGAAAAGAATACAATTATACCCGACATTGTAATACATTTGAGACGATTGAGCGAATCATTCAATGGATACTTTTCTACCGGAAATATTACCAAAACTCAGAGATGGATATTGGATCCATTTCTGTTTGACTTAAATTTGATGGATGATAGTGATCTGAAAAAAGATCAACTTATTGAAATGCGAGCAACTGGACATGTGCAAATGGAATTCGAAAAATTAGAATTGCAGCAATTCTGATGTTCACAGTGACAACGTTATCCAGAGTTGGCGAACGGAGCACTGCAGTTACTCTTACCCTTTGCTACCACCTACTTGTGAGAAATGGGATTTTCATCGCTTTTGAATATAAAAACTAAAGCGAGAAATCGCTTAAATGCAAGTGATGACTTACGCGTATGTCTTTCAAAAAAGGAACCTCGCTTCGCCAGTATAATAATGAACAAATAACAACAGACTAGTCATTAATAAAAATAATATTGTTTTGTATTTATATAAAATGTACAATGTTTTTCAATAAACAATACGTTTCGCAAAAAATGTATTTTTCTAGACTAAAAAAATTAAAACACATTTTTCAATGGGGTGCTGGAGATATATTTTCAGATTCAATGGGGTGCGACTCGCTAGAAAGGTTAAGAAACACTGGTTTAAAGCAATCTTATATATAGGTAGTGTGAGGGTGCTAAAATTGTTAGGTTGTTATTATAATTTTGGCTTATATCATGGCATGCGTAGGAAAGAGGATCTTAAAACCTTGGCTGAAGAGTTAGGGGGAAAGTCAGCCCTGAACTTAGGATATTGGATTTAAGACAGTTGATTATGGGAAATGAATC
The DNA here is from genome assembly GCF_044657685.1 of Stegodyphus dumicola. Lineage (NCBI taxonomy): Eukaryota > Metazoa > Arthropoda > Arachnida > Araneae > Eresidae > Stegodyphus > Stegodyphus dumicola. The sequence continues at coordinate 185,604,585 of NC_140768.1, forward strand.
CTACGAGAAGGAACTAGTGAAAGGCCTGTTAGAAAATTTCACTTCAATGAGGCTTGAGAGAGAAAAAAAAAGGAGCAGGATAGAATTAGGAGAGAAGAAAAAGAGAAGCAGGACAGAATAAGGAAGGAAGAAGAAAGGCAAGAAAGAATTAGGAGAGAAGAAGCGAAGAGGCAGGAAAGAATTAGGAGAGAAGAAGCAGAGAGGCAGGATAGAATTAGGAGAGAAGAAATGGAGTTTGAATTATCGAAATTACTAGCCGCTAACGGAAATGACTCTGAAAATGGTGGGAATGAAGAAAACGGACTTAAGAAAAGCCGCTACGATCTGGGAAAAAAAAAAAAAAAAAAAAAAAAAAAAAAGATTCCAAAATTTGATCCTGAAGCGAACGATATTAGTTTGTATCTAGTTATGTTTGAGCGACAAGCAAAGCGTGCGAATGTTCACCAATCCCAATGGGTTTCGGTTTCATTGACAATTTTGCCAATTGACATAGTTCAGCTGATTATGCGAGAACCAGAGCAGCAGGCTTACGACTACGCTTACGTAAAGGGGATATTGCTAAAAAGATTTAAGCTTTTAAGCTTAGTCCAGAAAAATTTCGCATCAAATTTTAGGAATCCCAGAAAACACTCAAACCACTTGGAGAAATTTTGTTTTTGAATTAAGGAATTACTTTGAAGAATGGATTGCAAGTTTGGGGGTTACAGATTTTGAGCTTTTAAAAGATCTCATGATAACAGACCAAATGAAGCGTCGTGTAAATGTCGAAGTGCGGCAGCATTTTATTGACGAGTGGTCGAAGATAACCATATAATACAGTCAAAAGTCGTTAATCCGGACTCGTCGGGACTTCGGTGATTCCGGATTATCGATTTTTCCGGTTTATAGATCATCAGTTTAAATCTGGTAAGATGGCATGCAGAAATTATAAAATTAAAAATATGAAACCGTAATTTATGAAATAAAGAACAATTATGATCTAAAGGGTATCAAAATTTACAAAATGAAAAAGCTTAATATTTATTTGTTTACTTTATTAAACATTTCTTTCAATGTAAGTTGTTTAAGTTGCTTCGTTTTCTGTGATAATACTTTCTCTTTAATTCTATTAAACAGACATAATTTCTTGTTTAGTTACAAAGTTCTGCTGTTCAAGTCCTATAATTGCTGTGTCGAGAATACCGACTAGTTTGTCAATCGAAATTTTTTCGTTTTCAATAACCTCTGTGTCACTTACTTCACTATCGGAAGCGAATTATAATGACGAGGAACTTGATTTAAATCATATCAGAGACGGAGTACATCGAGATGAAATACTACATTTAGTAAGGAATTATAAGCCAAATAAAATAAAAACATCTGCCCTCAAGATAAGGATAGTGCTGACAGATCAACTTCCAATTCATTGCGCGCCGCGTCATTTCCCTTCCCTCGCAGAGCAGCGTGAGATTGATAAATATATTTCGGAATGATTACATAATCAAAGGATATGCATTTATCCATTTTTTGCAGCAATTCCACATTCTGTTTAATGGACTTCGAAACATTCTGTCGCTTTGTAGATCCTTTACATATTAGTAAATATATATCGGAAATTCTATTTGACATAATCGAAAGTTCAAACTTACTTTTATAAAATTGCTCTAACAGTCTGCAAAAAATAATAAGCCGGATGCAATTCGAAGATTAGGGAACAACGCAATCTGCAACATTAACTGAATTAGATAATTTTAGCTTAGCTTATACCGTCCGTTATACATTAAACGCGCATGCGCACACGCATATTCGCAGCCGTAAAAGGTCTTACGCGCACGCGTAAACGCCTGTGCGAATGCGTCAACGAGACGCATGCGCAGAAAGTTTGTAGCTTTGAGATCCGGATTATAGATCATTCCGCATTATGGGTGTCCGAATTAACGACTTTTGACTGTATAATAAACATATATATCTGGGTCGAAGATAACGCAGATAAATTAGCAGAAATGCTAGAAGAGTATGAAAATGTACGTGAACCCCGAAAGAAGATCTCTTCTGTTCATAGTTCGGAGTCACAACGGGGCAATAAAAACCATTCGAATTCAAGAAAGTCGCAAAAGTATCACCTGTCTGGAGGGGAAGATAGATATGCATCTGAAAAGAAGAAAAATCTTCGACATCAGAATGAGCGTCAATTTGATATAAGAAGACCACTTAAGTGTTATTCTTGTGGTTCAACCGAATATTTATGGCCTCATTGCCCGGAAGTTAAAAAAGATTGCAAAACACCATTTATTGTAAATAGAGGTCAGGAGATTGAAGAAGATTGTTTATCCCCGTATTTAACGATGGCTAAAGTGAACGGTTTCAATTTGCCAGTTTTGAGAGATACCAGCTCATGCATTTACGTAATATGCAACAAATACATCACTCCTTCGATGCTGACGGGTGAGACTGTCTGAGTAAAACAACCTTTTGATGCGGCCCCAATTGGCTTACCCTTAGCACACGTTAAAATAGAAGGAAAATTTGGACGGGTAATAACAGAAGTTGCTGTCATTTGAAATGAGCTGGATCAAGGTCGGTACCTGTTAAGGAACCGTACGGCCGCAAAATTAGGAGCAGATCAACACGATAGACTGTCATTTCAGGTAAACACCGTGGGTACCCGAGCTTCGGAACCCCGTCAATCGAAGAACGAAATCGGGGGAAGTTGTCAATAAGACTCCGAACGCAAACCCTCAGGCAAAAATTCTCGCCGCGTTATCGGAAGAAGTATAGTTTTGTCTCAAATAAAAGGGATGGAGAACACCATGGAGGTAGGAAGTCCTTTCTTACCTCCATGGAGAAAACCAATTTCGCTCTGCCTGAAACCGAGATGAACGAGCTGTCACTGCTTACAATAGACAAGATGCAGTAAGCTGATCTACAAAAGAAAAGTGTCGTTGTAAAACCATCTTTTGACCTAGTCAGGTTAGTGGATCAAAGTAACCATTTGGGAAATGTTTACAAATTAGAAATTTCCTTTTCGATTCGGCACAAACAAGAAACTGTAGATGTCCCAAATGATGTTTCGTACCAACCAAACTCGGTAGGTTTGCAAATGCTTAAAAATTCCATAAGAGAATTGCCTAAGACACCGAGTAGTGTAAATTTACCAGGGAAAATAGAAGAATCCCCAAGTCATCATTTATCTGTGTTAGTGCCTTATACTGAAGGGTCAAAAGGGAGTAAATATAGCTACTTCATGAATGATGTAAATCCAACTTGTAATAATGAAGTAGTTTCTTCTGATGTTAATGCCAACTTAAATGTAAATGTTTATTTTGAGGTCACGTGTAGTAGTTCTGGACCAGGTGTGGGGTTACCATTGAGAGATTACCACAAACTGAAATTAAACATCTGCGTGATCTCCCTTTTAAGCCTGGCTAGATATCTAATTAATATTAGATTTAGGAATGTATATTGTATATTACATATTTCAGAAAACTGTACGTTCTTTATTGTATGTGTATGATTAAGATTAGTTCTTAGTATTATGTCGTTTATATGTTTATTTACTGGCTTTAATATAAGTTCTTATTGTGTTATTCTTGGTTACTCAACACAGCGTTGTGAAAAAAATATTAGTGGTAATATTTATTAATGTTTACTTTTGAGAATTTGCTGTGGTAAAAGGTACGAGGAATTGGAGTTTTGAAGCTCCCGACTCCGTCGGGGAGGAGAAGGGTTGTAACACATGCACTCCTCTGATACACAGGTGCTTAATGAGAAAAACTTCCTGTTTTGTTTAGAGACTAATCGTCAATGAGAACTTTGAGGAAAGGTGTTGCGGAAATACCGTGCTGCGGTTTCCGGACATTCCTGGACCCCATTCCAGGTATTTCCTATAAGATTTTTAACAAAACGAAAGAGAGGGCCTTTTTGTGCGAATTTTTTATGTAGTGAAAGACTCGGAAGAAGACGCAATCCAGCGTTGTGGCTGCATCCAGCGGCCATTGTGTAATTGTATTAAGCCGTTGTATTATGGCTGTAATGGTTGATTATGTTATTTAATGGTAATCAAGAAATTCTTATAAGTTTTTAAAATAAATATTTAAAAAACAACTGTTCTTTTCTTTCACCCAACACGGGTGTTCAGACATTACAATGTTAAGAAACTTAGATGGAGAAATAATCCTTAATTTATTGATATCCATATAAACTCTATGCTTTTGGAAAAGGTCACATATAATTTGGATCGAGGTATCAATGATCGAATCTGAGTTAATTTCTTTCCTTATTTTTCTTATTAAAGGGATTTGTAAAAAGATATGCTAAGGTATAGATGAAAATTTTTGCAATTATTTTTTTTTAAAAAATTTAAAAATATTTTTGCTTTATGAACTGAAATTTTTACAATACATTTTTACACAGTAAATAAGTACAAAAAAAGAAAGAGCTGGGGGATTTCTGGGATTAGAAATTCGGGTCGAACTACCAGTGTTGAATGACTTTTCCGCTTGATCATAAGACCTTTTGAAATTAGGCTGAACAATATATTAAAGAAAATAGAAGATATAGCATACGAAGAACAGAAGTGAGCTGAATTAGAGATTTACATGTTTGGTGAGTGAGTTAAACTTATCTGTATGCCATTATGAAATATCAGGAATGTAGCATAAAAGCATCAGTGAAGAAGGCAATGCCCTCTAAACCATTGTAATCTAAATGTATAACATTATCAATAATTGCTATTAATTTCAATACTGCTGAACAAGTTATAAAGGAATTCTATTATAAATCACATGAACTTGTTGCATTATAAATTACAACAGTTAGAAATATTATTAACGTGATCTAGCGACCATCTTTGTTAACAAATAATTTCAAATAATTTTACAAATAATCCAGCCTGAAATTAGGTTAGAAAATAATAAGCTGCATGCTGAAAATTAAGCTTTACCAAGGTGTTAGAAACATCTGTTAACTAGAGTTATGATGCAAGAATTTGTAAAAATTATCATTTAAATATAAATTGGCATAAATACAATACAAAATTTATAAATTCTAGATACATGAAAACTTGAATACAGTGCAACAATATGTGAAAAAGGAATGAATGAAAAGGGAATTCAAAATCCCAAGATATGAATATAAGGAGAGTGGTGTTTTTTTTTTTTTTTTTTTTTTTTTTTTTTTGTTTGTGTGTGTGTGTGTGTTTGTTTGAGTTATTGTTAATTATGAAAATTTTGCAGATGCTCATGATTATCAGTTTATTAATTAAATGTATGCCAAAGTACATCAGGTAAAGTAACTGAAAAACAGAATAAATATTTAAACGCTTCTAGTATTAAGATATGGACTTTGTAAGAAAGTTAAATAACCTTAAACTAACTTCAATGACTACAAATGGCAGTATATTTCAATAATATTAGTGTGAATTTAGAATCACTTAAGAAATCCAATTTTTAGAATTAATAAAGAGAATTGTTTAAACTAATTAGAACTGCTTACTTAAAATAGTAAATTTGAAAGTTAAAACCAATATGCTATCTAAGAAAATTTGTTAATATTTATCTAGACAAGAAACTTATTAAAGGTGCACTATAAATCCGATATTTGATAGGTTGATTATGTATCAGTTTTGTGTATGTCATTAATCTATCAATTTTATCATTCAAAACTGATGTATATATACACCAACGACTAAAATCTACAACTTGGAAAGTTTTTAATTCTTAGAGAATAAAAAAGATTTGGCTTATCATTTTTTTAAGCATCATAAAACTTTAAAATGAGTGTGAAAGAAATTCATTTTTACTTTATCGCACGCCAGGCTTTAAATTAATATTTGTTTTGTATACACAATTTTTTACAATATTGATAAACGAAAATAGAGGCTTGCAGTCTCAATAAAATGCCTAATTAATGGCGATAAATGACTTTTATGTAGCACCCAATCTTCTTGGAAATTCAAGTTTTTGAAAGAGGGGACAGGAAAAAGTCGCGCAGTTCATCTATTAGATAAGAGGGGGGATCTTCGATCAAATTTCGCTCACTTTGTACCCTACCGAGCATTGTTATGCATAATTTATGGTAAAAATACCTTATGACTTCCAACACTATCCACAATTCTAAAGAAAGCCTGTTTTTAAATATTTTGTGATTTTGCCGTTGAATTGAATTTTATGTGGCGTAAGGGCGAAGAACGTGATGTTTAATAAATAAAGTTACCTCATAAAAAGTTAATTAATAAAAAAACTTTAAAAAAATTTCTTAGCCATCTTACTAATAAAACTGAACGTCCATATCATTAACCAAGAAAAGAATGGGGGGAAAAAAAAGTGTGCCAACGCTTAACACTGAATCAGGGATTCTAATGATGCCATTTTTAAAAATTTTGAAATTGTGTTATTGAACTGTTTGTGGTACAAATGCAAAGAAAATTATGCTTAATAATAAAGATAAAATGGCAACACAAAAATAGGTTAGCAGGAGTGGGTACAATAGCAGAATGGTAGACTGCGAACTCGGTGAAAGCGTAAAAATGTTTAAAAAAACCCTTTGGGGCGACTGTTAAAAAATTTGAAAACTTTTAGCCTTTTTACGTGTAGTAGTAGTTTAGTGTGTGTGTAGTTGATACTTCGAGCTGAATGGAAAATTTGCAAGTAATCGCATAATGTTATTTTAACATCTTAACCCATTTCATACATTCTTCTTCGTGCCGAATTATCACTCAGAAGAATTTTTCTAATGCCATCTGACAGTGTCTTATGATGAAAAATAGTTTTTAATACCTCTTTAACTGCCGTCAAAGTTAATTCCTCGCGCGTTGTGGGTGTTTTCCTCTTTTTGGATGAACAATTAAATATTATATGAAGCTCATATGTCCATCATCTTCTTGCTTAGAAGATGACGCAAAATGGTTTGATATAGTTCGCTGTTTTAAATATTACTTTCCTAATCCTTAAAAACAGAATAAATCTTTGTCCCTTTTTATCAGAAAGCATTTTATTCGAATGCTTTTGTACTGCAGAAGGCTTCATTGTTTCATTTGAAAAAAACGTTTTAGAAAATTAAACACATTGGTAATGACTGGTTTATAGAAGAGTACGTAAATCCATATTTTAAACACCCAAGTACAGTACTGTCAGAATTTCATCTTAGATTCAGATATTTTGAAATCCAAAATTTGCCACAATTTAAATAAATTAATTTTTCAACAGACAGTTATGTGGTGAATTATCGCGCTCTGATAAACTAGAGTTGATGTGAATTATTCTGGCATTGAGTTTCCGTAGGAACAGGTGACGGAGGACGGGGACGTCTGATGTTTAACAGAGGTAAACAGACATATGTCTCGCGCCCTCCCTTATCTAGTGGTAGCAACTCCCAGGAGTCTCATGAGGCCACCTCGGGAGTTTATTGAAGAATTTTACGTAATTGTACATGGCCATACAGAGGCGTCTTAAGAATACATTAGTTTCTATCGATAGGCGATTGATTTGTTACATCTTGGTTTGTTAGACACTAATTACAGCATATACATACACATACACTTACACTTGCACACATAAAGATACATACAAAAAACTTGTAAAACACATATAAAAGCACATATGTAACACATATAAAACATGTAAGCACATTATAGAATAATAGAAATCCGATATTTGATAGGAGCTGTTTCCGTAGGAACAGCTGGCCGTCATGGAAGAAGGGAGGCAATGAATGATTCTTTGTGCAGATCTGTCCTGCTTTCCGATTTGATTGGAATTCTCAAGTGCTGAAATACCACTCAACCGCTGTTAAGGTAATGTGCTGCGGATGTAAATAAAAATGCCACACCTTCATAGACTATCAACGCTCGATAGTATTGCGTAGGTCGTAGTGGGAGGAAGGCGTCTTCTTCTATCCTTTTCTCCGTGGATGCAATGGACAGGAAGAGAGAAAGGCACTTGACTGTTTGTCACTTGGATTAAGGCTCTATGAGAGAAATCGTCCGAACCCTCTTCTTTGAATTACGTGCCATCTTAAAGGAGTAGATATTGTTCGTTAAGCGAATTGTTCTGTTTCTGGTTTGAGACGGTCACGTGTTCTACTGAGTCAACTCGGATATTTGCAGAAGCTAGTTCATTGGTGGAGTCTGATCAACGGTCAGCTGGAATTCTTCGTCGCTGTCTTAGCAGTGTAGGTAAGACATTCCTTGAGCTAACCCTACTTTTTATAGATTTGATTTCTTGCACGCATCAACTTATATGTCTTTACTTGCTTGTAATGCCGGTGCATTTGCTGTGTAAACAAGTCATTACAAGCTCCCAACGTTTTGCTGAAACATATTTCATTGCGTGAATCGCGTCTTTGCTCACCAACTAACTTGCAAAAATTTGTCACTGACAACGCTGAATCGAATTAGTTATACTTAATGCTAAATCAAATTATTTAATGTTTACTTCCGATAACAAATAACAATAAGATAAAAATTTTAGATAGATAGGTAAAATGTTTATTGGTGAAAACATTAGGTATTTTCTAAGTGTTTATTTTAGTATATTCATTTCCTAAATTGGTAGGTACAGCACACTAGAGAGAGACTTTTAAGCTTAAGCCTTTTTCAAGCTCTTAACACGGTTATTACGCCTCCTCCTTTGGATTTTATCCAAGGAGGCATATCCCTTGGTCAACACAAGGGGGGGGGACAAAATTGCACACAGCCAAAGTTATAAGAACACAAGTCAATGGCGACAGGACTATCCGGTCACTTACAAAGAGGACTAAGACCGTCCCCTAGTGTTGACCAAAAGGAGCCAAACCCCCAAGAACAACCTTCGAAATCTAACCATGTAGCGTCTCTACCACCAAGGGGCAGGCAAACCAATACCACTATGATTCCTCCCAAGCCTGAACTACCACCGAAGAATCAATGGTTCTAGTCACTTTGAAAACTGATTATGTAGCCCAGGAGCCGAGTCTTTCTAAGCAGAGGTCTTACCAGAACGCCGGAGTTGCCCCCCCCCGCGGTGAATAGGTAGGTTTAACGCGGCTACACTTTTTGACCGTCTTAACGCTCCCATTTGCCTCTGAAGTAGCTACCGTCCCCACGAAAGTCTGAGGAGCAATATCTTACCTGTTGGGAGCAATGGGTTTAAGCGTCACCAATAGAGAGAATCCTACAAACAGTAACAGAGTTTTCGGAAAAATTTAATTGAGACTGTATAGATACGAAAATGAAGAAAGAATCCAGCACTCTCTGATCATGATCGCCTGAACGTAATTATAGCAGTTTAGCTAAATGTGTCAAAATAATCCTAGCAGTAAAGCAGGATGGGACAGGGGAAAATGTTTTCCCCGATTCCGAGGATTAAAGGAGAACAAATAACAAGTGACAATTTTTGTTCCGCTTATTTGGTTACATCGTCCAAAACGTTTGCAGGTGCTTTTTTCTGCAGACAGACAATAGCACTGGAACCAAAAATTTAGACGCTTCCAGAAATCCATTGCACTTCATGGATAATAAGCCTTTGACATATGAGTGGGGGAGGAGGCTTTTCTTTCCTTTAATGTCTCAACCTCCGTCCAAAATCTTGTTTACCAGGGAAAGAGAGACATGCATTCAAGAGTTAGAATCATTTATTTATTTTATGCACTTTCATAGAAAGTGTTTCTGTTGAAATTGCGATTCAGTTACATAAAGGAAGTGTGAAAGCCTTTCTATTTAGGATTTCCATCTAGAATTACTATTTATCTCCAAAACTAAGAAGTATCTGAGTTGGGCTTCGGCACAATTTAATCTCTGTGTATACTAGGCCATTTCTGTGTATCTAACTGAACAAAAACTTTCATTAGCCTGCAGCAACCATGCAACGAACTTTTAAATTAAATGTTAACTGTTTGTTTTTTAATGTATAGCAGTGCTGCAACTAAACTCTGTACTTTTCTCTCAAGTGAAGTGAACTGATTTGTTGTAGTTAGTTCTTCCTCGTGCTTGTGCTGTTATCGCTAGCGATATAAACGCCGCGTGATATGTTTTGTAGAATGTTCTTTTTTTTTTCTTCGCTACGTAAATTGTAAATAAATGTGATTGATTTAATAAGTAATTTATTTGTGAATATTCAGAACGCAACCTGCCGTAATTGGTGACCTATGGACGAAAAATAAGTTACGTTAATTGGTCACATGCTTCGCTAAGCCTTGCTGTGGTAAGCCTATCCCACAGTGGCGACTTCGCTTTCTGGATAATTACGATTATTTTGCTTCTGCTCTCCGGAACTATTTCCGCATACTAGCGATGCCTCCACCCGATCATTAGAGCCAAGTAGCGAAAGTTGCACTTCGCATTCCACCTTTCTGGAAGGCTAATGTGCGGTTGTGGATCGCACAATGTGACAATGCCTTCATTTACAGCGGAATTACAAGTGATGAAACGAAATTTTCTGCTCTTATAGCGAATATAGTTGCGGAAACTCTGTCGCACGTCTCGGATATCGTACTAAACCCTCCGGACTCGGACAAATATAAAAAACTGTCTGAGAGGCTCATCAGTGAATTTGAAGATTCTGAACACCAGAAAATTAAAAAACTCCTCATTGAACTTCAGTTGGGGGATGAACGGCCTAGTCACCTCCTACGGAAAATGAAAGAGCTTTCTGGGAAACAGCTTAATGATGATCTTTTGCAAAATTTATGGATGCAACGGATGCCAGCCCATATCCAAACAGTTCTGTCTGCTTCTTCTGAAACACTTGATCAGCTAGCAATTATAGCTGATAACGTCGCTGAGGTTGTTCAACTTAGTGCAATCTGTGCTACTTCTGGAGCTTGAACGTCCTTGGATCCCAATGTCATCACGACTGAAACCTTAGCCAGGCAGATCGAAGAACTTGCACGCCAAGTTTTTGAACTTTCCCATGATCGGAGGACAACTAGGTTCCGGAGTCGCTCAACCTCTCGCTCCAGAAAAGGTAATACTTCCAGTAAGGTGTGTTTCTATCATAACCGTTTTGGTGATAAGGCACGCAAATGTGCTAAGCCTTGCGCGTACCAGCAGGAAAAAAACCTGTAACTCCCGTTATAGCTGGGATGACGGAAGTATCCAAAAAGCCCAGTCGATTATTTCTTCACGACAGGAGAACTGGCCAAAAATTTTTGATTGATTCTGGTAGTGAGATCTCAGTGTTACCTCCTTCTCCTAAAGATAAGAGAAACTGTTGTGAAACATTTGCCCTTTTTGCTGCCAACAATTCTAAAATTCCTGCATATGGATTCGTGCGCAGACAGGTCGACTTGGGTCTCCGGAAACCCTTCTCATGGACATTTGTGCTTGCTGATGTAACTTCTCCTGTCATCGGTGCAGATTTTTTGAAACATTTTAATCATCTTGTTGATTTGAAACGGCAGTGTCTTATAAATCCTGAAACTTCACTGTTTACTTATGGCAATATTGCTCACAAAAGCCAACCTTCTATTGTCACTGTTTCTGTTAATTCAGATTATGACTCCTTGCTTTCTGAGTTTCCAGATATAACAAATCCTACTCTAATTAAGCAGACTGTTCCTCATAATACAGTGCATCATATCTTGACCCGTGGACCACCTGTGACTTCAAAACCGAGACGACTCCATCCCAAGCTGCACGAAGCAGTGAAATCTGAGTTCGAATTCCTCCTGGATCAAGGGATAATCGGTCCTTCCAAGAATCCATGGAGTTCACCATTGCATGTCGTTCCTAAGCAGGATTCTGCAGTTCGTCCGGTTGAAGATTACCGCAAGCTGAATTCTGTGACTGAATTTGATAGTTATCCTATTCCGTACCTTCAAGACTTTGCTCATGCACTCTACGGTAAATCCATTTTCTGAAAAGTAGACATCTTTAAAGCATTTCACCAAATTCCTATTGCAGACGCTGACATTCCTGAAACAGCAGTGACAACCCCATGGGGTCTCTACGAGTATACTCATCTGTGTTTTGGCTTAGTGAATGCACCCCAAACCTTCATGCGCTTTATGCACGAGGTCCTAAGGGGTCTCCCGTTTTGTTATGTTTATCTTGATGATATACTATGTTTTTCAAATGATGCAGTGGAGCATAAGAAGCACTTGCATGCTATATTTCAAAGACTGAGTACTTATGGTCTCAAGTTAAATGTTTCAAAATGTATGTTTGGTGTCACTGAGCTGGAGTTTCTTGGTCACCATATAAGCCCAGAAGGGGTTAAACCAGGGATGGGCAAACTTTTTCAGTCGCGGGCCACAAATCGATAAAAAAAGTTTGGCGGGCCAACATAAATTTTTCTAAAATTTTAAACACAATATACAAGTATTACAATTTAAATATGTTAACGAGATGAATGAAATTGCGATTTAATTTTTAAAAGTTCCTTATATTGAGCTTCGAAGTGAGATGTACTGATTCTAAGGAACGAGGCTAAATGCTCATCAGTCTGTCTACTTCTGAAATTATTCTTTTCCAAGGTTTATACTTGAAACACTTGTTCACATATATAAGATGAAGCAAACATAGCACTGATTTTCTGGGCGTGAGATATTAAATTTGGGAAACTTACGTTCGATAATGATTTGTAAAACTCTAACTTTGGCATATTTAGAAACAACTGCTTGAGATGATTGTTAGATTGCAACTCAATTAATTCAAGCTGCAATTCTGAACACACTGCTTCACAATTTATGTTGAAAGGTATGGTAAAAATATCCACTTCTGTTTGAATGGTACTGAAATCTTGCGATCTGGATACTGTTAATCTTCTTATAAATATTTTGTCAGCCAAATAATTTTTTACAAAGACTTTCTGCATTTTGTTTGCTTTCATATTCTTCGTAACTGGAATTCTTATGCTTAGCTGTGAAATGACGGGAAATGTTATATTCCCTGAAGACTGCTTCAGCTTCATTGCACATGAGACACACTAGTTTATCTTTTAACACTGTAAAAAATATTTCCAGGTCCATTCATCATTAAAAGCACGGCACTCTGAATCAACTTTACGTTTATTAGTAGCCATTTTTGGGTTTAAATATTTTACGAATAACCCAAACAAGCACTAGCTACGCTATACTTTTAATAATTTGACCACTATTCACAATGATGCTATATGTCCGCAATTTTTCCATACGCTATGAATAATATTAGACCTCGCGCCAAAAGAAAAGGCCGCTGGCTGGAGCTTAAAATGCGCAGTCTGCCACATGCATATTCACAAAGCCTACAGACCATTTCTCTACGGGCTGCTCTCATTGGAGGAAACATCTGCTTGGCGTTCATTTTTGGAATAGCGATTTATCGCCCTGTAGGCGTGGTAATTAACGCCAAACAAACGGAAATAGCGTTTATTTCATTTGATATTTTTTTAGTTTATGAATGAAAGCTTAGAAGAATTGTGTGAAATATATTTTAAATAACCTACTAGTCTTATTATTAGTTTATTTGTATTTGAATTTAAACTTTTAAAAGTACGTAATTGTTTTACAAGAATAAGGTGTTTACATGGAGATAGCATATACACTTTTTCGTCATTTCTGTTAGAAAGAGTCTATTGTGTAAATTTCCATGACACATTAAACTATACAAATAAAGGAACATTAAAAAATTAACCAAATGAAAACATTCAGTAAACATTTAAGGACGTCGGATACCTACTCGTTTTACCTAAATTATGAGTAAGTATAACTAAAATTATATTTTATTCCATTATGCGCTATTTCTATTGAAATGCTTTTCGGGATCTTGGGTAGTAATCTTGCTACTGGTACCTACTACAAAGAGTGCAAACCAGTAAATAAAAATGAGAAAAATTAACGTTAACAAAAATAGAAAAAATAAAGGCGTTTAATTTTTAACACCGCACCCGAAAACGAAAAGACAAATAATGACAAAGTCATTTAATAAAGTTAAAATAAAAATTAATCGGTGCAGAGAAGAGTTTATGCGAGCGGGGATAGAACCGGTGACCTTAGAAGTCTGAGAAATTTTCCCGCGATCGTTACCGCTGAGCTGCGGCTTCTCCGGCTAGTTATGTACACTTTTTGGTACACGACGCTCAGATGCAAATTCTAAAGGCGATGAACCAAAAGTCGCCAAGCACTAGATTCTGTAACCCTACGTTTCCTCTTTTAACCAATCGGAGCAAACAGCAGCAGAAACGGTCTGTAGGCTTTGTGAATAAGCCTGTCACAAGTGAAATCTAATTCACCTACACGAGATTCCCATATGTCTGCTCCCCGAGAAAGCGATAACGCTTGTTGGCGCCAATCTACAGCTATAACTAACAAAGAACTTCCCGCTTTTAACACTTTACCGATTGAAAGCTGTCTTGCTATTTCCGTCAACTTATGTTTTGTAGAACAAAAATATAGAAAATAAAAAGATCATCAGTCTTTTGGGAAAGAAGAAGAAAATAATATTTAAACGAAGTAGAAAAGAAGATGAATATATAATATATAAATATGTATTTCTTTTAATTTGTCTCGGACCGGCAAATTAAAATTCTATCCGCGGGCCGGATAGAATCTTCAGGCGGGCCGTAGTTTGCCCATCCCTGGGTTAAACCCTTGCAAAATAAAGTCCAAGCAGTCCTAGATTTTAAGTTGCCTGAAACTATTGGTAATTTGCGTAAGTTTCTAGGCCTAATGAATTTTTATCGTAGGTTTTTGCCTCATGCAGCAGATAACCAGGCTTTGTTAAGTGACCTTTTAAAGGGGTCTTCTGGTAAGAAGAATTCGAAGAAACCAATTATTTGGACTTCGCTTGCAACCAAGGCTTTTGAAAAATGCAAACAAGCACTAGCTAATGCCACGTTACTTGCCCATCCTTCTCCAATTGCCCCACTTGCTTTGCTTGTAGATGCATCTGATCATGTTATTGGTGGTGCATTGCATCAGGTTGTGGACTCCAAATTGCAGCCCTTAGGTTTTTTCTCGAGGAAGCTCAGTACAGCAGAAACTCAGTACAGTGCTTATGACCGGGAGCTCCTTGCTGCTTATGCATCCATTCGCCATTTCAGACATATGTTGGAGGCTAGAGAGTTTGTCCTCTTTACTGATCATAAGCCTCTGATATACGCTTTTCGTCAAAAGAATGACAAGTGCTCTCCACGCCAGGCGAGACGTTTAGATTTCATCTCGCAATTCACAACTAACATACAGCACATTCCAGGGCCTGAGAATATTCCTGCAGATGTCATGTCCCGTATAGCTGCCTTAACTCTTCCTGCATCAGTTGATTATTCTGAAATAGCTAAAGCACAAACATTGGATAATGAGTTGAAGTCCTTACTGTCATCAAACACATCCTTGCAGTTAAAAAAAATTACTCTCCCGGAATCAAACATTGATCTATTCTGTGATGTATCGACTGGCATAGTTCGTCCCTATGTCCCAACACAGTTTCGCCAGGATGTTTTTACCTCATTACACAACATGGCTCACCCTGGTGTACGCAGGACACAACACATTGTGAGGTCACGATTTGTTTGGCCTAAAATGTTATCGGATATAGCTGAATGGACCAAGTGTTGCATCCCATGTCAAAAGGCTAAAATTCATCGCCATACAAAAGCACCTTTGGCAAGTTTTAAGGAGCCTTCCCAAAGATTTGACCATGTTCATTTGGACCTTATAGTCCCCTCCCTCCCTCAAATGGTTATTCTTACTGCTTGACTTTAATTGATCTTTTCTCGATGGCCAGAAGCTCAACCGTTCAAGGATATCTCTGCTGAAACTGTTGCAGAAGCATTTTTCACATGCTGGGTCTCCAGGTATGGAGTGCCCTCTACTGTGACAACTGATCAAGGACGCCAGTTTGAAGCTTCACTTTTTCGCTCTCTCACTCATCACCTGGGAATTCAGAGATCCAGGACGACTAGTTACTACCTCCAGTCGAATGGGTTAATAGAGGAATTGCATCGACCTCTTAAGACTGCTATCAAGTGCCATGCCACTGAGCGGTGGACTGAAGTCCTTCCTGTGATTCTTCTTGGTTTTCGAGCTGCTTTGAAAGAAGATTTGGGTTGCACACCAGCAGATTTGGTTTTCGGCACCACCATTCGTCTGCCTGGGGAGTTCCTGGTTCCTGCTCAACAACCCGTTGACACCACAGATTTTGTCAGCCACTTATGTGCACATATGCAAACACTTCGCCCCATACCACCCAAGAAACATGGTGATAGCAAAACCTTTATACACCGTGATTTAGTCACAGCTACACATGTTTTTCTTCGTCATGATATGGTGAGACGCCCACTTCAACCTCCTTATAATAGTTATTAGAATAATGATGGACCATTTTTAGTTGTTCGTAGAACAGAGGTCGTCTTTTACCTAGACATAAATGGCAAAACTGCACCTGTATCCATTGATCGTGTAAAGCCAGCTTATGTTCTGAACAGGGATAAACCAATCGCTCCACCACCAACTTCACCTCACCGTATGCAGGCCACTGTGGTACATGATTTGGCACTTAACCCAGATACCCCATCAAATGATTGTCCATCTGATATCACCACTTCAGCACAGCCTGCAACAAAGGTGTAACCTAAGACTACACGTTCTGGGCGTCATGTTCATTTCCCTGTACGATATCGTTGACACTGGGAGGGGAGTATGCAGCAACCAGGCAACGAACTTTTAAATTAAATGTTAACTGTTTGTTTTTTCATGTATAGCAGTGCTGCAACTAAACTCTCTACTTTTCTCTCAAGTGAAGTGAACTGATTTGTTGTAATTAGTTCATCCTCGTGCTTGTGCTGTTATCGCTAGCGATATAAACGCCGCGTGATATGTTTTGTAGAATGTTCTTTTTTTTTCTTCGCTACGTAAATTGTAAATAAATGTGATTGATTTAATAAGTAATTTATTCGTGAATATTCAGAACGCAACCTGCCGTAAGCATTTAAGTACTCGTTTCCAAAAATTATCCTAGTTTTTACTAATAAACATCATCACAGCGCTATAATTTCAATCAAAATCAGGAATAACGGACACAAGAAAAGCACGCATACCCAGCTAATACTCTTTTATGCCCAGCTAATGCTTTTTGTGACGAGCTTATACGTCTTCAGTAACAAGTAGCACATTTCCGTCTTCACGCAAAGAAAAAGTTCAAGGTTCTTGACGGGTATCCCTTTGCTAATTATTACGCCTGACTCCTGGTATCTGCAGTGGAGCAGACGAATACTCAGAACTTCAAAATACTGTATGCTTTTGTTTATTTACATCAAGACTTATCTGATACATACCTACACCTGTGTTATGATTTATATATGTAAAATAAAAGTATGATTATTATTGCAAAACGCCTCGGAAAATAATAATTTTAGAAAGTTATTAATCAGTCAATAAAATTAAAATTACAGCTAAATCAAAACTGAATCTTTCAGAATGAGAATTTAATCCTTCATACGTGACACTCACCCTTTGCTTTTCTTATTAGTTACATCGCTTCGAATATTTCTCTTCTTTCTGCAATGTCTTCAAAAAGGTAAAATGTTCTTCAAGAATGCTTACTGCGCCAAGTTTAAGCGGGCTTTATGGTTATTATTATCATTATGCAAGAAGATCTAGATCATTACGTACTTTTAAATTTCTTTTATAACTTACTGTGAAATGTTCACAGTACGAAAGTCACGAAAATGTGGTTCACTTCTAGTTAAATGTATGAATTTTTGTATGTGTTCTGTTTCTGTAAAATAATGACAAGCTCTTCCGTTAAATATTAGACAAAAATTTCCATCGCGGTGTAAATTAAAGTTTTAGATTGACATGAAAATTTGGAAAGAAGCGTCCCTCTTGGTATATTGGTGACTGACACCAGGGTGCCTGGGCACAGAGACCCTACCCCATGTGGAAGAATTTGACTTTCCTAATTATATACACAAGAATAATAATTTTAGGAACAGATACAATAGGTTTCTTAAGTAGATGAGGTGATAAGTAAGTGTCTTTTTTTAAAAAAAAAATACTTTTACTCAGTTACGATGAGTGAAAAATTTAAAATAGTGACATATATGACGGCCAGAAAAAAAGACAAAGCAGAAAAGACTTGAGCTGGTGACTGTAACTGTGAGACGAAGATTAGGCAAGTGCAAGTCTATTGATGCTAGTATAAGTGCATAGAATTAAATTCATAAATACATATACAGATACAATAAGATAAGATGCAAAATACACTGACAGAGATTACATATATATATTGAGCACAGCAAGTGGTCTGTTTAAATTTGCAAGATCATTATAGTCATAGTTACAGATTTTTATTGCTGGATTATCAATAGTAAGTTAACGTTCATGAAATGCTTTAGCAATATTATAATAGTGAGTCTTGAGTCGCACAATTTGAAGCTTTCCACGCATCCGACTGTTACGAATATGCCACGGGGAGTTAGTAATTTGTCTAAGGACAGAATTTTGTCCAACTTGTAACCTTTTTCTACTTGACCGTCAAGCATAAGCCCAAACAGAGCATGGGACGCAATATGAATTTGTAAATAAGTAACTTGCTGTCAATAGATAAAACACTGTTTCAAGCAATTACGCGGTTAGAGTCTGGCTTTACGCATTCGAAACCTCTGAATAATAGCTGTAAATGTCCATGTGAGTAAATTATTGAGAATCATCTCAAGGTAAAGGACTTGCTTAGCCCAGGGGATCGTAGTGCCACAGAACTTGGTATTGTGCTTGATATTCTTCTTCTTGGGCAGCCAATGATTATAAGTTAAGGAGTTCCTATGGTTCAAAACCATGTACCTCCACATCAGAAAAATATCTAAGTAGTGAGTAGAAATAGGAAAATTGCATAATTGGTTATCATGATGCACAGTAGAAGGAGCTACATTAGCTCGAGAAAGTTTAGGGATCAGAAAAATCAAGTTTTGATTTTTTGGAAGTTTTATGACTTTTAAACTTTTTTTTAAATTTTATATATATTTTTTTAAATTTTATAACACATAACTACGACACTAAAGCAAAAAGCGGAAAGATTTTACAGATTAATAGGCTCATTGGCATATGGCACTAATCATAGCGAAGTAAAGATTAAATTTTCGCGACGAACAGGGCAGCGGGTATGATGTGATTAAGCAGTGAACAGATTGATAAGAATGCAGAGGTGGCCACTTTTCAGTAATACTGGAGTAGGAGAATGGTAGAGTAATTACATGGTATAATGGTAGAGTACGTCCTTCATGGGCCGGGCGCTGGAACTGAGAACAAAGGGACGTGTCTTCGCCTTTTAGCTGGAGGATAGATGCCGTATTCGCGTCCCATGATGAGGTCTTTTGTGCGAGCTGCAAATAGCAGGATCGTAGGCCGGTAACTGTTGAATTGCACGGTTATCAGTCTGTTCAATTTTGAGGAATAAATTTTGACCAAGTTTTTTAATAACAACTTCTATGGGTTTAATGTTAAGATCCGAATAAATCACATCAGTACGGACATAATAGGCTGCAATAGGACTAAACGCAGGGTCTAACTTTGGAAGCCTTGAAGTTTTTTATGTGTGTTTTAGTAGCTGGACCCCAGATGGTGCAAGCATACAAAAATATTGGTCGAATGATGGAAGTATAGAGAAGAGCTTTGTTTCTGATTGATAGAGGGCTCTTTCAGCCTAGAAGGGAGTAAAGTTGTGTTCTGACGGTCTTCGCTTTATTGAGTGTTATAATCAATATGAAGACGCCGGATTAATTTGGAATCAAGTATCACTCCTAGATACTTATATGAATTTGACCAGGGGACGTAGGCATCGAAGAACTTTATATTAATGGTAGGATACAGGATTTGGGAGCGTGTGAATATCATGGCAGCACATTCAGCGACGTTAATTTTGATTTTCCAAGTAATGAGCCAGTGCTCAATGCTATGGAGATAACTCTGAATTGTGAACCAGAACATTCAAATGTTTGTGTTTTGTTAGAATGGCCGTGTCATCTGCGTAGAGTGCTAGAGTAACACTGGGTGATTTTGGAATGTCGTTGATAAAGATGTTGATATAGTCGGTCCAAGTAGACTACCTTGAGCTACGCCACTTAAGATTGGACGGGAGCCGAAATGATAGAATTAACTCGTATTGAGAAAGAACGATTAGTGAGATACAAGTTAATTATGTGAATAAGTTGAACCGGGAATATTAAGTCGCATGAGCTTTATAATAATACCCGTATGCCAAGTCCTATCAAATGCTTTGGCTATGTCAAGAAAAAGGGTGCCAATAAACATTTTCCTACGAAAGCCTTCGTGAATGAACTCCACTGTCCTCAGAAGCTGGTGCGTTGTACAATGTTTTGCTCGGAAACCAAACTGCTCGTCAATAAGTACTTTTTGGCTCCGGAGAAAATCATTCAGGCGTTTAATTAGCACAAATTCGTAAATAATTGATAACGAAGATAGGAGGCTGATAGGTGTATAATTTTCAGAATTTGAATGGCACTGGCCAGGTTTCGGAATAGGCACAATAAGTGCTCTCTTCCAGCTTTGAGGAAAATAGCAATGCAGTAACATATAATTTATGAGCATTACTAAGAAAAATAGATAGCTGGTGGGTAGGTATTTAATCATGCGGTTAGAAATAGAGTCCAATCCAGGCGCTTTCTTAGGATTTAATTTAGCGATATATTCGCTAAATTAATGCATGGTTGTATATTGTATGTCTCTCTGACATGAAGAGTTTATAAATCTTTTAACATCTAGTTGGAAGGAATTTGCGGTATTAGCAAAAATCCCTTCATTATGTGGTGTGAATTGTGTTTGGAGACTGTCAGCAATTAATTCAGCTTTCTCTGTGTCTGTATGAGCCACCACTGCGCCCTTAGCTACAGACGGAATGTGAGATTTGTGTTTGCGAAGTCTGGCAGATGCACGCCAAAGACTGCTACCTGTGGTCGTTAGGGGCTGAATGTGATTAAAGTATCGTAATTGATTGAACTGGTCACATGAAGCCTTGATCTCATTTTGGAGACACGAAGTTGTAACTTTAAGTCAGGACTTCTGCTTCTTTGCCAAAGCCTTTATTCTTTTCGCGAATTTTCAGTTTGATTTCAGCTGAAGTTTATTAAAATTGGGGCGAAGGGTGGGTTTAGATACTTCTTTAAATGTATCTGTTAGGATAGATGTTAACTGATCAACAGCCTTGTCAATATCGTCCCTGGATTTAATTTCGAGGGAGGGAAAACTTTTACTGTTAAGTTTATATCGAAAATTGTCTCAATGTGTAGAGACGAGTGCCGGAGAATTTTGTTTAAAAGAATTATAGTTAAGGTCGATGAGTACGGGGTTATGATCTGAGGATAGACAACTTTCCACAGTCACGTGATAGTAAAAAGGAATATTTTGAAAAAGAGCCAAATCAATATAAGAAGGGGCTCCCCGTACTTCGTATCGAGTGGGTGAATCCGGCGGTATAATTTTAAATTGGGCGCACTGAGCCCATTTTAGAAGGCCACGACCAGCGGTGTTGGAATTTTTGCAAAGCCAAGCCTACTGGTGACAATTTAAATCACCAGCGATAATGATATTGTTCGATAAATTGAAAGTTAGTTTATTAAAATTCTCCACCGGGAATTTGTCTCTTGTTCTGGATAAAGGTGGAAGATAGGCAGAGATCAAAACTAAGAAGGGTGAATTTTGAATAAAAATTTCGATAATCGTCGCCTCGAGTCTGCTGAGACTCGGTGTGTCAGTTCTGTGATAGGGAATATGATTTTTAATAAAAACACATGTACCACCATGATAAACGGCACGAGGATCCGGTGTTTGTCTGTCATTTTTATAAGTAAAATAATTTGGAAGCTTGGGAACTCTCCCTGACTGGAGTCTGGTCTCTTGGACAAAGATATTGTCAAAGACCTTCTCTTCGACGTTATCATGAAATTCGTGATATTTACACATAATGCCATTGGCATTCCAGGTACATGATTTTAAGTACTTCAAACCTTTCAAAGTATTGAATTTTAATGTAAGGGGAAATCAGAAAATTGTAGAGTAACATAGCTCTCAAAAATACAGTATGCAGCGTCAGCACCAGAGGGAGTCACTCGTAGCTGAGGCAAGGCATTTTTGAATGCTAAGAGTAATTTACTCTGGTCAATGTCAGGCTGATTAGAGATTTGGATTATTACAAAAAGGATTTTGGTGCAATTTTGAGTCTAATAAGCTCCTTGGGGGATCGAATAATTTGGAATGGGGGGAACAACCTGTTGAATGCCCGTTAAGATGTTAGAGTATGAGACTCCGGGACGAACTTTACTTTCACTATTAAACTTTGCAGCAGCCAGACGTGCGTTTGATTTAAGATTGTTGCTATTGTTGGGGGAAGGACCAGCGGACTGGGTGGATTGAGTCGTGGGTTTATTTAGATTTTTCTTAGCTCCAGGAAAGTGCGGACATGAAAACCAGTTTTCAGCATGAAAACCTAGGCAGTTCGCGCATTTCATCGGTTCGTCGAAGGGCTTGGTGCAGTATTTGGCTTGGTGCGAACCAGCACATCGTACACGGCGTTGGGGTAAAGTACAGTACTTCAGAGATGTGGAAAAAACCTTGACAGCGCCAGCACTGTGAATGGCCTTTTCTTCCTTTGAATCTTTCGTATTGGGCATCAGTGCCGAGAAGTTCCGTGATATTGAAGACTTCGTCAGCTTTTAGTCTGTTGTAAATCTGGACATAGAAAAAAGGCATTGAAACTTTAGTCTTTCATCGTTTGAGTTGAGTTATTTTGCGGATTTTAAACCCGGCAACTTCAATCGCAGTCTGAGCAACGTTGATGGGCGTTACAGAGGGTAGGCCTCGAACAACAATTTTTAAGGGACGTTCTGCTTTCAGAGTATGAGATTTAAATTCTATTTGATTCTCTGAAAGGAATCTAACAAGAGTTCTATAATCAGTTTCATTAGTAGTAGTTAATCTAAGAAAATCAATACCTTGCTGAGATTGAATAGTGGGGGTGTGTCTACATAGCTGTTGTAAAAGAAAGTACCAATCAACTCGGGGTTTGATAAATACAGGGGGAGGAGTTTGACCTTTAGGAGTTGCATTTGCGGCCGGCTACGTATAATTATTTTCAGGATTAGTTTTTGTATTTTCGAAGTTCTCAAATTTATTTGAAGTATTAGGAGTTGAAATCGTAGGAGATTTTTTAGCAACAAGATGCTTAGGTCCAAGGCGTTGGCTTCCGGAGTATCTTTGCAAATTAATGCAATTACCTCCACAACTTCGTTAAGAAAACTGAATTAATTAAGAAAGAGCAATGGCTAAAGAAAAGTGAACGAAACCATTAAGGGTTTAGTGATAAGAGAAGTGAATAGGCAGTCCACACAAGGGACGAAAACTTCTTTCAGCTTTCAATTTGCTTTAGTAAATTGAAAGAGTGTTGTGGTGTATTTAATTATGGCAAAGCACACGAGGGCTATCTGCCTAAAGGGAGGGATGCCTTTCGTGGAGGACTTTCTAAGGGAAACTGGCTCGTATACACGTTACACATGGGGAAAACCACGAAAACGCCCATGCAGCCAGCCCGTTCGCGGGATTCGAACCTCAGACCGAACTACCAGTGTTCAGCGTCTTTACCGCTCGGCCGCTGGTGGGCATAAATTGAAAGAGAGAGAGGTGATGTTAAGGCAAATTCCTGAACGCTCTGCGTTAATGGAATCGAAAAGGATGAAAGATTATCGGCTGGGAGACATATTGTTTCAAGGCCTGGGAAAGGTAAGTCAGGTAATACGAACAACCGCAGAGTTTGCTAATGCATTGGGAATGAGCGGGGGGTTCGGTTCTTCAAAGCGTAGATTTGGATGGTGTTGTTGGCGACTTGCGTTCGAGAAGTGGCAGGAGGAGCAGTCTTATCCATATCAGTATTCGCAATTATTCAGAGAGGAGGTAGAAGAGATGTATCCATAAGAGAGGTACTGCCAAGCTGCGGCGCCGTAATTGTGTAATTCGTAGTTGCTGTACTACTGAGCGGAGAGCTCTCTAGCGAGCGATCATCACTGTTCGCGTCCATGACGGGAATCTCCTGAAAAAAAGAAGGACAGCCTTGGTGTTTTGTACGTTAACTTGAATTTTCCATTTGATTAACTAAGCCTCTAAAGCATGAATGTGTGCTTGTAACTGTTGGACGACTGGACGAACATATGCACTTTGTGTCAGGATCGCTGTGTCGTAAACATACATTGCAAATGTAGCTTTGGGTGCTGTATGAATGTCGTTCACATAAATGTTAAAGAGGTGGTGCCCAAAAAGGGCTCCTGGGTGACATTGGTCCTAACAGCATGGCGAGTAGACTGTGTTTCAGAAAAGTGAGCGACAAAGTGTCTCCTGTTAGGTAGGATTTAATTATGTTTATTACGTAGCCTGGGAAACCAGGCAGTGGATTTTGTAGATTAAAGCATCCAACCACAAGCGATAACAAGGCCTTTGCGATGTCGATGAAGATACCTCCTGTGATCCTCTTGTTAGCCATTCTCTCGTAGATTGTCTCAACAACTCTATATAACTGATTTGATGTTCAAAGGTTCTTCCTGAAACCAAATTGGTAAGGAATAAGTATATTATTTTCGTCCAGATAGCTTGTAATTCTTTTCAGCAAGACGTCTCCCCATAGTTTCCCCGTCTTCCCAGGAGAGGAGGCTAATCGGTCTATAGGACTCAGGAAGGAAGTCAGACTTCTGTGGTTTAAGGACTGGCGGGATCAGAGCAATCTTTCAGGCTTTCGGAAAATGTTATGGAGTCTTAACACTTTGTTGAAGATTTTAGTGATACAGAACATGGTCTTTAGCGGGAATTGCTTGATCTTTGCGTTTGTAATCTTATCTACTCCAGGGCTTTTCTTGTTCTTCAGCTTTTTAATATAGCCAAAGACTCCTGACGACATGACTGGAATAATGTTGTCAGTGTCGGGTCTGGTTATGAAACTGGACTGAAAGCTGGTGACCAGGTTTTCTGTCGTAGAGTCATGGATGTTGTTAATGCAAAACTGAGATTCCAGATGCTGTGCTAAAAGTTCTGCTTTCTCAGCTTCGGTGTAGTGGATCCTATTAGGACCTTTAAGGAGAGGAATTTTGTTATGGCATCTTCTTGAGATAGTCCGAGAACTTTGAGAACAGTCGACCTGTGCTTGGTTGACTCCGCTGTTTTAACTGGTTGAACTTGTGCTTGTCCTTTCGGCACCGTGTGCGCTGGTAGTTTCATCGAGCTGCGTTTCTTTCCTTGATTAGAGAGTCTAGCTTTTTTTATCTTGTAATCCTATGATTTTTAATTTATTTTTAGCTTGATTATAGGTAGCCTTGCTGTCGCTTTCTATAAGATTGTCGAGGCCATCCCCGATTGTATCTTTGGTAGTGTACTGTATGTTGTTTAGAGCTCTGACATATAAGTGTCAGTTAGTAATAAAGGCTGTAGTGTCTGGTGTGTTAGAACTACTGATTTCCAGAATTACTACATGGTTATGATCCGAAAGCTCATCCAGAATAGTGATGCCAGGAGATCAATAACATGTGTAAGAAGAAAGAAGTCAATGATACTAACTGAGCCTGTTGGAGAGTCTGGAGATGCTATGCGTAATGTTGCCGAGTTGGCAAAATCATAAATTATGCCTCGAACTGGGTTTGAGTATAAGAAGCTCCATGTCCGGCGTTTTCGTTCAGGTGTCCACCTATGATGACATGTCGTCCAAGTGAGAGTATGATGTTTAGATCAGCTTTTACTGCTAATGGGTCTCGTGATGGAGGGATATAAGTGGAGACGAAAATGTATGTTATGGAAGTGTTTGTTGTGAGTGCAATAACTGCGGCCTCAACGGCTGAGAACTGTGGTATTATGATTGTGTAGTGGGGAATGCATCGTTAATGAGTAAAGCTGTCCTGTAGGTCATTTAGCTTACGGGATAGACCAGCGGTTCTCAACCTTTTGACTAACGCGTACCATCTAAACAAAAATTGAAAATTTTTAGTACCACCACTACAAAGTACTACTCTTGAACCACCATTCTTGAACAAAGATCAGATGTCAGAAATTTACGAGTGTTAAAGAAAAAAAACTTAATCAGGATGTTGGGGTTTTAATGTTTGAATGTAATAGTGGGACAGATCATTTGCATTCTATGTAAATACAGTGACACAATCATATATATTACTAGACATTATTTCATTCTATTCCCAGAACTAAAAACATCTTCAAAAATTGAAAACATATTGTTGCGTGCGTACGGGTTCGTTTGAATTGAATGCACAACTCCGATGAAAAATTAACAAAATTTATTATTATCACAACAAAAATAAAACACAATACTTCAATTTTCTCAGATATTCTTGCAATATTACAATATCTCACAGTAGTTATCTTTTAACTACTCAAACCTTCAAGAGAACTTAATTCAAAACAGTTAAAGAAAGCTTATCCGCGAATTCGCTACAATCAACAAAAGCAGTTTTCTAAACAAACTCTTAAAACGACAACAAACTAACTAAAATCACAACGAACTGAAATCGAAATCGAAATCGAATCAATGGCTAGGCGGCAATTAGTAGCCAACGGCTACTTTAACCGTCTCTGTTGGTAAATTGCCCTAAGGCGTTGGTACTTAAGTTTTTATTAAGGCGATTTACGCCGCGCCAACTAGGCGAAACTTGTCAAATTTTGTGAAATTCTGAGACTCCGAGCAAAGCAGCTTACGCGTGCAATGAGAAATATTGGATATATTAATAATTATCAAGTTTTGAAACAGGTTATCCAGATTGGAATAATTAAACTAATATCGCGATCTAAATGAAGACAAATGGCACAACTAAGTGCAACAGAGTAGCTAAACGAAATATTCAAATTCATCCTTGCTGTAAAACACAGATTGGACAGTGGTAGTCAGGTGGGGTCACCCTCCCGTGAACTGTCCACAGCCAATGCATCTTGAAATAGTAGATATCACAATTCAGTGAAGTCTTGGTCTGAGAAATTAAACACTAAAGTTCTTGTACAACACTGAGGCACATGAGTTACTGAAACTATACGCTATGTACATATAGGGACGGCGGTATTTGAGCGAAGTAGCAAATGGTGAAAAACATTTTACACTAGCAATAAATAATCAGAGCTTTGAAGATCCAGGTACACGGATCATGTCCATAAGTCCACAATATTACAAAGTTTCTGATATAACAATAAGAAGATTACGAAAATGACAAATATAAGATCAGTGCTTTGAAGATCCAGGTACACGGATCATGTCCATAAGTCTATAAAGTTTCAAAGACACTGGTAAAATGACACAATGAAGATAAAATAAAGATAATAGTACTATGTACAATATATACACATTTCACCATTTGCTGTTATGGAAGATGTCTCTTGGGCGCTTTGCTGCAATATCTATAGTAGGATCATAATTTATCAGATCACGGATATGTTCGTATTGAGAAAGTTCTATTTTAGCATAGAAATTGTGGCTCCTGGTGAGAATTTGATCAGCTATGGGTCTTATTTTTAGTTCTTTATGTATCTGCAGGTTACGTACGAACCATGGGGAGTCAACAATTTGTCTGAGTATTTTATTCTGAAAGACCTGTAGTTTGTGTCTATAAGTCTTGTACACAGTGGCCCAGATAGGCACTGCATAAAGTAGGGTGGGTCTTATTAAGCTGGTATAGATCTTCTTCTTGAGACTGATATTTAATTTAGCATTTCTTCTTATTAAAGGGTAAAAAGACATTTTAGCAGGAGTGGCTTTGCGCAAGGCATACTCCGTGTGTTCTTTGAATAACAGCTGTGAGTCGAAGACCACTCCTAGATACTTGGTACTTGAAACAATTGCTAGGGCTTGATCATTAATTTTTATATTTACATTCACAGGAGTGAACTTCCGATGACGTCTGAAAAGGAGAATTTGGCTCTTTGACAGATTTACTTTTAATTTCCATGAATCATAATAGTGTGCTATGATATTTACTGCGCTTTCAAGTTTATCTACAGCGAGCTGAGGTTTTAGCGACTTGGTTAAAATTGCTGTGTCGTCGGCATATTTCACTACTTTTGCATTCAAAGGAACCGGCATATCATTCGTGTAGATATTAAACAGAAGCGGTTTCAGAACGCTTCCTTGAGCCACTCCGCTTTTAATTCTTTTTCTTGAAGAGAGAGAGTCATTAATTTTTATCTGAAAGGTCCTGTTTTTAAGATAGCTTTTCAGGAGCTTAATAAAACTGATGGGCAGATGAACAAGGTGCAGCTTGTAGAGGAGACCCTCATGCCACACCTTGTCAAATGCTTTTTCTAGATCTAGAAAGCAGCAGGCGATTGTGTTCTTTTTTGCGAAGGAGTCTGCAATAAATTCTGTAACGTTCAGTAGTTGGTGCACGGTACTATGACCGGCTCTAAAACCAAACTGCTCTTTACATATAATTTTCTTATCCTCTAGATGTTGAGTTAATCTCTTTTGGAGCACACGCTCAAATACCTTCCCCAAACTGGGGAGAAGGCTGATCGGACGGTAGGAGTTTAAGTCCTTTGGGTTTTTCCCCGGCTTGACAAACGTAATTATCTGCGCGTGCTTCCACTGTTGCGGAAAGTAATTGAGCCTCATACAAGCATTGACTATGTTTGTAATGAGAACTATGTAGGTTCTTGGGAGAGCTTTGAGAACCGTATTGGTGATGCTATCGTAGCCGGGAGCTTTCCTGGATGTAAGTTGCTAATTATATTACTTATTTCTGCTGGAGAAGTTGGGTTGAAGTGATTATTACAATTTCTGTCAGCTAGGTGGTTAATGAAATTATCGACTTCTTCATCTGTCTCATCATTATTAGAGGCATGATTGGTGAAAGTCTTTTCTAGATGCTGCGCAAGGGCTTCAGCCATGTCATGTTCAGGATAAGCAATTCCACTACTGGTGTGGAGAGGACCAATATTTCTGTTATTAGTATTCCTTAAGGAATTTCCAATACGCCAGACTGTATTCGGAGAGAAATCCATGGAGTCTAAGAAATCGTCCCAACAATTTGATCTGTACTCTAGTAGGAGGGTCTTGATGTTCCTAATTTTTCTGTTCAGATTTCTTTTAACTGTGGGATCGCCTGTTCTTCGCCAGATTTTTGCTGTGCGGTTTTTGTTTTTTATTTTCTCAATGATGTGGTCGGGGAGCTTGTCTTTCTTATAATCTTTGAATTTGGTGGAATCATCAAGGGCTTTCTTAATTTTACTATTGATCTTAGTGATATTGTACTCAATGTCTACAATATCGGCAAGAGCCGGGTGTGCAGGTAATTGTTCCAGAGAATTATTGAATTTCTGCCAGTTTATAATTTTCTTTAAAGGCAAGGTCTTCTCAAAGCCATGGTAAGTAAATTTAACAGGGAGATGGTCAGAGGTTAATTGATTAATCACCTGTAGGAAAGGGATTTGCTGGATATTTTTTGTAATAACAATGTCGAGAACATCCGAGCTGCCTGTATGATGATACCTGGTAGGTTCCGTTGGTCAAAAATTCTAAGGTCATTCGTAAGAGCATAGCTATAAAGTTTGTTGCCATTTGTGTTATTTCTTTGAGAATTCCAGCTATGATGTTTAGAATTCAGGTCCCCTGCTATAATAACAGGGTGAGTGATATTGTTAAAAATTTGCAAGTCATTGTTGGTGAGAATGTTTCTGGGGGGATTATAAGACGAGATGATGACAATCGGCTCATTTGTGCGCGAATTCACAACAATCGCAGTGGTTTCAATGCTGCTGCTATTGGGAATATTAAACCCGTTGGCGTGCAGATGCCTTTTAATTAATAACAACGAACTGAGAGGTTTTCCTCCTTTTATAAGAACCCTCAGGGGGCTTACTTTTGTGAGTACGGGTGTGGCAATCCCGAGGTACCCTAGCCCTTCAGGGGATCATCTGCTTGGTGAGACAGGTGTCACGATCCTGGAGCCTATGTGATCTATCCTCTTTTCCGTCTCCTCTCCTCTTGGCTGGAACTTTTTCCCTTCCCTTCTCCCTCGTGGTTTCTCTCTACGGAGTTTGGGGCTTGTCACAAGAAACTGGAACAGCCCTTGTTTCTAGTTCTCGAGTGGCGGAAAACTGCCCACGTGTTTGCCGTGCGTGGAGACCCGTGTCGCTGGAAAGGAGGGTTCTGGTAGTTGATGGGCGAGCTACTGTCCCCAACACACTGCTTTGGCCTCTGCTTCAGCTAAAAGGGTGGCACCTTAGTCGTCCTCACGGGTGTCAATCGGCTGGTCACTAGTCCTTGTGTCAGTGGCTTGGGGTCAAGCTCTCGGGAGTACCTGCTTTCGGGAAAGCCGACTGTGGGGCTTCAGTTTGCGTATAGGTCCGGCTAGCCCTAACACAGGAATCTGTGTTCCCTTGTTGGGCTCCGTGGTGGGCGGGGCCGTCGGACCCGAATCTTTCTTCTCTTCAATATGGCTTCATCACATATATATTTAATTAAAGATTTCGAGGTCACTCCAGTCACTCAACATAGTTCTGAAACGTCTGCTAAACCAGTCACTCAACCTAGTTCTGAAACATCTACTGCTAAACCAGCCACTCAACCTAGTTCTGAAACATGTACTGCCAAACCAGTCATTCAACCTATTTCTGAAACGTCTACTGCTAAACAAGTCACTCAACCTAGTTCTGAAAAGTCTACTGCAAAAAAATTACGTACAGATACAAATGAAAAAAATCATAACAATAGTCCCCGTTTCCTAGTCATCTCTAGTCCTTCTGGCGAAATGCATAAGATGTCTCCTTTCGTAATAAACAAATACATCCAGTCTTGTATTGGTGAGCCGAGAAATATAAAGCGTCTCCGCTCCGGAGACTTGCTTATTGATACAACCTCAGCCACCCAGTCTGCTTCTTTACTTCAGATAACTAAACTTGGACAAGCGAATGTCACTGTAACACCACATAAGTCACTGAACTATTGTCGTGGCGTAATCTCAGAATTCGACCTTCTGTATGTTTCTGAAGAAGAGATCGCTTCTGAGCTATCCGAACAAAATATCTGCGGTGTAAGGCGGATCAAGATGCGTAAAGAAGGTAAGTTGATAGACACGAAACACGTGATCCTTACCTTCAACACGCCTGATCTGCCTAAGAATATTAAGGCCGGATATCTAAATATTCCTGTAAGACCTTATATTCCAAACCCTATGCGATGTTTCCAATGCCAGCGTTTCGGCCATTCTAAGACGTCTTGTTGGGCAACTTTACATGCGCCCGATGCTCACAGATTG
Organism: Stegodyphus dumicola; assembly: GCF_044657685.1. Classification (NCBI taxonomy): domain Eukaryota; kingdom Metazoa; phylum Arthropoda; class Arachnida; order Araneae; family Eresidae; genus Stegodyphus; species Stegodyphus dumicola. Next base: position 185,635,754 of record NC_140768.1, read on the forward strand.
GCCACGATTCTAAAAATTGTACCGCTGCGCCTCTTTGTATAAATTGCAAGGGTGAGCACCCAGCATTTTCACGCCTCTGCCCAAAATGGAAATTGGAAAAAGAAGTGCAGACTGCAAAGGTTACGAGGAACATCTCATATGCCGAAGCCAGAAGATTAGTCCAGAGCATACAGCTTCGACCAACCAATACAGCTTCGTAGAAACGCCAGTGCTGTAAAATCACCTCGTACAGTCGCCACCCAAACATCAATAGGCACACAGACCCTACCAAATGAAACCGAACCGTCTACATCCAACAAGAAAAAAGAAAATGCAACCCATATAGTACAAAAGAAAGAAAGAGTTATTCAAAGTAAGCCCAAAACTACTACACATAAAATATCCAATAAAAATAGAAGTCACAGCAATAGCTCTTTTGATGAGATGATTTCTGAATCTGCGGATTCAGACTTTATGGAAGTAGAAGAGGGTCTAGAAGTTCCCAACCATCTACTTCCACGAAAAACAAAAGAACAGCACAGAAAAAACAAAAACCATTCATAATGGCCACCCTCATGTCATGGAACTGTCGCGGTTTCCACCGAAATTTGCTTGACATCAAATCTATAATAAATGTGTATTATCCTGTGTGCTTAGCAATACAGGAAACAAATTTGAAACCCGAACAACATGCAAAACTTCGGAGGTTTTCTTTCGTCAGGAAGGATAACCTTGCAGGTGAGCGTGCCAGTGGAGGTGTAGGTCTCCTCTCCTCGCTGGATTATCCCTCAAATGTACTTCCTTTGACGAAATCCCTCCAAGTTGTCGCTACTCAAATAAATTTTGATATTGTTGTTTCATTTGTTTCTTTGTCCCTCAGGGGGCTCACTTTTGTGAGTACGGGTGTGGCAATCCCGAGGTACCCTAGCCCTTCAGGGGATCATCTTCTTGGTGAGACGGGTGTCACGATCCTGGAGCCCCAGTGATCTATCCTCTTTTCCGTCTCCTCTCCTCTTGGCTGGATCTTTTTCCCTTCCGTTCTCCCTTGTGGTTTCTCTCTACGGAGTTTGGGGCTCGTCACGAGAGGCTAGAACAGACCTTGTTTCTAGTTTTCAAGTGGCGAGAAAACTGCCCACGTGTTTGCCGTGCGTGGAGACCCGTGTCGCTGGAAAGGAGGGTCCTGGTAGTTGAGGGGCGAGGTACTGTCCCCAACACACTGCTTTGGCCTCTGCTTCAGCTAAACGGGAGGCACCTTAGTCGTCCTCACGTGTGTCAATCGGCTGGTCACTAGTCCTTGTGTCAGTGGCTTGGGGTCAAGCTCTCGGGAGTACCTGCTTTCGGGAAAGCCGACTGTGGGGCTTCAGTTTGCGCATAGGTCCGGCTAGCCCTAACACAGGAATCTGTGTTCCCTTGTTGGGCTCCGTGGTGGGCGGGGCCGTCGGACCCGAATCTTTTCTATTTTCAATATGGCAAATACACATATTTTTTTATTAAAAAACTTTGAAGTCACTCCAGTCTCTCAACCTAGTTCTGAAACATCTACTACTAAACCAATCATTCAACCTAGTTCTGAAACATCTCCTACTAAACCAGTCACTCAACCTAGTTCTGAAACATCTACTAATAAACCAATCATTCAACCTAGTTCTGAAACGTCTCCTACTAAACCAGTCACTCAACCTGTCGCTCAACCTAGTTCTGAAAATTCTGCAAAAAAATTACGGACAGATGCAAATAAAAAAATCATAACAATAGTCCCCGTTTCCTAGTAATCTCTAGTCCTTCTGGCGAAATGCATAAGATGTCTCCTTTCGTAATAAACAAATACATCCAGTCTTGTTTTGGTGAGCCGAGAAACATAAAGCGTCTCCGCTCCGGAGACTTGCTTATTGATACACACTCAGCCACCCAGTCTGCTTCTTTACTTCAGATTACTCAACTTGGGCAAGCGAATGTCACTGTAACACCCCATAAGTCACTGAACTATTGTCGTGGTGTAATCTCAGAATTCGACCTTCTGTATGTTTCTGAAGAAGAGATCGCTTCTGAGTTATCCGAACAAAATGTCTGCGGTGTAAGGCGGATCAAGATGCGTAAAGAAGGTAAGTTGATAGACACGAAACACGTGATCCTTACCTTCAACACGCCTGATCTGCCTAAGAATATTAAGGCCGGATATCTAAATATTCCTGTAAGACCTTATATTCCAAACCCTATGCGATGTTTCCAATGCCAGCGTTTCGGCCATTCTAAGACGTCTTGTCGTGGCAGCCTCACATGCGCCCGATGCTCACAGATTGGCCACGATTCTGATAATTGTACCGCTGCGCCTTTATGTATAAATTGCAAAGGTGACCACCCAGCATTTTCTCGCTTGTGCCCAAAATGGAAATCGGAAAAAGAAATCCAGACTGCAAAAGTTACTAGGAACATCTCTTACGCCGAAGCCAGAAGACTAGTCCAGAGCACACAGCTTCGACCAAATTCATCATACGCCAGTGCTGTTAAATCATATCGTACAGTCGCCACCCAAACATCAATAGGCACACAGACCCTACCAAATAAAACCCAACCGTCTACATCCAACAAGAAAAAAGAAAATGCAACTCATATAGTACAAAAGAAAGAAACAATTATTCAAAGTAAGCCGAAAACTGCCACACAAAAAACATCAAATAAAAATAGAAGTCGCAGCAATAGCTCTCTTGATGACATGATTTCTGAATCTGCGGATTCAGACTTTATGGAAGTGGAAGAGGGTCTGGAATTTCCCACGCATCTACTTCCACGAAAAACAAAAGAACAGCACAGGAAAAACAAAAACCATTCATAATGGCCACCCTCGTGTCATGGAACTGTCGCGGTTTCCACCGAAATTTGCTTGACATCAAATCTATAATAAATGTGTACCATCCTGTGTGCTTCGCAATACAGGAAACAAATCTGAAACCAGAACACCATGCAAAACTTCGAAGGTTTTCTTTCGTCAGGAAGGATAACCTTGCAGGTGAGCGTGCCAGTGGAGGAGTAGGTCTCCTCTCCTCACTGGATTATCCCTCAAATGTACTTCCTTTGACGACATCCCTCCAAGTTGTCGCTACTCAAATAAATTTTGATATTGTTGTTTCATTTGTTTCTTTGTATTTGCCTCCAAATGAGCACATTTATCAGCAAGATTTAAATAATCTAATAGAGCAGCTGCCTGAGCATTATATTATAATAGGAGATTTTAACGGCCATAGTCCACTCTGGGGTAGCAAAGATACAAATTGCCGAGGAAGACAAATTGAGCAGATGATCGAAGATCACAGCCTTTGTCTCCTAAATAATGGGCAAGATACATACTTCCATGAACCTTCAAGGACATTCCACGCTCTCGATCGTGCCATCTGTTCACCATCTCTGTTGCCATTTTGCACTTTTAGTGTCGGAAATGACCTGTACAACAGCGATCATTATCCTATTTTTGTGTCTCTTGCACGAAGAGGAGCAAACCCCATGTCGAGATCCCCTCGATTCATACTGGACAGGGCAGACTGGGAACTCTTCTCTTCCATTGCAGAGCTCACAGATGAAATGGTAGAAGATGCGCATATCGATGACGCTGTTGAAGCTGTTACTAATACTATTATTCAGGCAGCTATGCTCTCCATTCCTAGAACATCAGGAAAACTACTAAAATATTCAAAACCATGGTGGAATCGCGACTGTCATGAAGCACTGAAAAAACAGAAAAAAGCATGGGGTATTTTTCGTAGATATCCTACTCTGCGAAACCTCATAGCTTTTAAAAGATCCAAAGCAAATGCACGGAAAGTAAGAAGGCAGAGCCAGAGGGATTCCTGGATTTCATATGTGTCCTCAATAACATCCTCTACGCCTAGTAAGCGGGTTTGGGAAAGAGTTCGAAAAGCATGCGGAATGTATAAAGACCACTCACTTTCCTTTCTGGAAAAAGATGGCCGAGTGATTAGCTCCATAGAAGAAATTGCAAATACAATTGGTGAGACATTTGCTGCCGTTTCTTCCAGCCGAAATTACTCACCTGCATTTCTTTCTATCAAGCAACGCTCTGAGAAAAATCCCATCGCTTTCAACTCTTCCAACTTTGAGCCGTACAATAGAGACTTTACTATGGTTGAATTAAAGAGAGCTTTGTTGCAGACACATAGGTCTTGTCCGGGTCTGGATGGCGTGTATTATGAAATGCTAAAGCATCTGTCCTATAAGTCACTGAGTGCCCTTCTCACACTTTACAATAGAGTGTGGAAGGAGCGTACATTTCCCAGTGCATGGAGGAGAGCTGTTGTCATTCCTATTGCGAAGCCAGGGAAAGACCCGAGGAATCCCTCGAACTATCGGCCAATTGCCCTTACCAGTTGTGTTTGCAAACTGTTTGAAAAGATGGTAAACAGCCGCCTAGTCTACTTCTTGGAAAAGAATAATATTATATCGCCTTATCAGAGCGGTTTTCGACAGGGGAGAACGACCGTAGACAATATGCTTCTATTAGAGACATCTATTCGGAAAGCCTTTGTCAGAAGAAGTCACCTTGTCTCAATATTCTTCGACATTGAGAAAGCTTATGATAAGGCATGGAGATACGGTATACTCCGGGATCTTCACGAGAGTGGCTTGCGCGGCAACCTACCAATTTTCATACAGAATTTCTTGAACGCTAGAACTTTTCAAGTAAGGATTGGCTGGTTTTTTCGGATGTTTTTCAACAGGAAGAGGGTGTGCCTCAAGGCTGTGTGCTTAGTGTAACGCTGTTCAGTTTAAAAATAAATTCTGTATTAAAAGAACTTCCTCACACCATCTTAGGATCACTATATGTAGATGATTTACAGATTAGCTGTCGAGGAGCAGACATGAGATACATAGAGAGGCAATTGCAGATGGCTCTGAATAAGATCCAAGAATGGTCAGACAAACAGGGATTTACTTTTTCGAAACAGAAAACTGTGTGCGTGCACTTTTGTAGGAAGCGAGGTCTCCATCCTGAACCTGAGTTATATCTAAATGGTACAATTATTCCAGTTGCGCCCGAAGTAAAATTTTTAGGAGTAACGTTCGACCAGAAATTGACTTTCCTTTCTCATGTTTTAAACCTGAGAAAGAAGTGTCTCAAAACACTAAATATGTTAAAAGTGTTGGCGAACACCTCCTGGGGTGCAGAGCGTTGCTCCATGCTTCGCATTTACAGAGCGCTTATCCGCTCTAGACTGGACTATGGCTCAGTTGTTTATGGATCCGCTCGGTCATCTGTTTTGTTAAAAGTGGATCCTGTTCACCATCAAGGTTTGAGGATATGTTCAGGAGCCTTCAGGACTTCTCCTGTCCAGAGCCTGTATGTTGACTGTAATGAACCATCACTTTATCTGAGGCGTGAACAATTGTCCCTTTTGCAATATTTTAATATACTATCCCAACCTGAACATCCCAATAAGCTGTGCTTACTTGATGATGTGAGTAACGCGTTATTTGAAACACGTCCATCTTGTGTTCCTACATTTCTTTTAAGAGTTCGCCCTGTCATTGAGGAACTTTCCCTCTCTGATATGCACCCCCAAGCAGTACAGAATTTTGAAATCCCACCTTGGGAAAATGCACGGATTCAGCTTCTTGATGTTTTTAAGTATCATGTGAAGGCAAGCACTAACGAGATTATATACAGACAACTCTTCGCTGAGCACAGGAACAAATATAGCAGTTATCTTCCAGTTTATACAGATGGGTCCAAGTCAAAAGATCATGTGGGGATGGCATATGTAATTAAAGACCACATGGAGGGCAGACGCTTGCACAATGCTTTCTCTGTCTTAACATCCGAATTAACTGCGATATATTATAGTCTTTTATACATCTCAAGGCTCTGCTACAAAAAGTTTATAATTTATACAGATTCGTATAGTGCTCTTAAATCAATAGAAGCTTTTCCTAATACTCAAAATCCAGTAATAGTGGATATTCTCAAAAAACATATAAACTTAATGAATCGTGGGTATGATATCCTGTACTGCTGGGTTCCCGGGCATGTGGGAATAAAAGGGAATGAGCTGGCAGATATCACAGCAAAATGTGCTGTTGAACTGTCCAGTCGTCTCATCCCTTTTGCAGACATTTGTTGTGTTGTGAAACAAAAGATCCGAAAAAAATGGCAACAACTTTGGGATGTTCAGCTTCAAAATAAATTAAGACATGTAAAACCTAGAATTGAGCACTGGGAATTAACCAAAAATCGTAAGGAGGAAGTTCTTTTGACTCGCCTCAGAATTGGTCACACTAGAGTGACACATAACTACCTTTTAAAAGCTGAAAATGAGCCTGTTTGTTTTAACTGTAATGTTTGTTTATCTGTTCGTCATATTTTAATTGAGTGTCCATGTTTTAATAGTCTTCGCCAGAAATATTTTAATAGCTGTGACTTACCTCTCGACCGTTTAATCGGAAGAGAGGTCAATTCTAATTTATTTTATTATTTAAAAGATATTGGCTTTTATTACCAAATGTAATTTGTTTTGAAGACTGTCTCTTGAATTTTAATATGTGCTTTTAACCTGTGTTTATATGACTTCATCCTCTGGATTTGGTACATTTATCTACTTGTTTTTATTTATTGAATTTTAATGTCATCAATTGTAATCATCTTATCTTTTGTTTGGCGCGTCATAATCATCTCTGGTTTTGCGCCATAATCACTCACTCACTCACTCACTCACTCATTTGTTTCTTTGTATTTGCCTCCAAATGAGCACATTTATCAGCAAGATTTAAATAATCTAATAGAGCAGCTGCCTGAGCCTTTATCATAATAGGAGATTTTAACGGCCATAGTCCACTCTGGGGAAGTAAAGATACAAATTGCCGAGGAATACAAATTGAGCAGATGATCGAAGATCATAGCCTTTGTCTCCTAAATAATGGGCAAGATACGTACTTCCATGAGGCTTCAAGGACATACCACGCTCTCGATCTTGCCATCTGTTCACCATCTCTGTTGCCATTTTGCACTTTTAGTGTCGGAAATGACCTATACAACAGCGATCATTATCCCATTTTTGTGTCTCTTGCACGAAGAGGAGCAAACCCCGTGTCAAGAGTCCCTCGTTTTATCCTGGACAGGGCAGACTGGGAACTCTTCTCTTCCGTTGCAGAGCTGACAGAGGAAATGGTAGAAGGCGTGCATATCGATGACGCTGTTGAAGCTGTTACTAATGCTATTATTCAGGCAGCTATGCTTTCGATTCCTAGAACATCAGGAAAAACACTAAAATATTCGAAACCGTGGTGGAATCGCGACTGTCATGAAGCACTGAAAAAACAGAAAAAAGCATGGGGTATTTTTCGTAGATATCCTACTCTGCGAAACCTCATGGCTTTTAAAAGAGCCAAAGCAAATGCACGAAAAGTAAGAAGGCAGAGCCAGAGGGATTCCTGGATTTCATATGTGTCCTCAATAACATCCTCTACGCCTAGTAAGCGGGTTTGGGAAAGAGTTCGAAAAGCATGCGGCATATATAAAGGCCACTCACTTTCCTTTCTGGAAAAAGATGGCCGAGTGATTAGCTCCATAGAAGAAATTGCAAATACAATTGGTGAGACATTTGCTGCCGTTTCTTCCAGCCGAAATTACTCACCTGCATTTCTTTCTATCAAGCAACGCTCTGAGAAAAATCCCATCGCTTTCAACTCTTCCAACTTTGAGCCGTACAATAGAGACTTTACTATGGTTGAATTAAGGAGAGCTTTGTTGCAGACACATAGGTCTTGTCCGGGTCTGGATGGCGTGTATTATGAAATGCTAAAGCATCTGTCCTATAAGTCACTGAGTGCCCTTCTCACACTTTACAATAGAGTGTGGAAGGAGAGTACATTTCCCAGTGCATGGAGGAGAGCTGTTGTCATTCCTATTGCGAAGCCAGGGAAAGACCCGAGGAATCCCTCGAACTATCGGCCAATTGCCCTTATCAGCTGTGTTTGCAAACTCTTTGAAAAGATGGTAAACAGCCGCCTAGTCTAGTTCTTGGAAAAGAATAATGTTATATCGCCTTATCAAAGTGGTTTTTCGAAAGGAGAGAACAACCGTAGATAATATGCTCCTCTTAGAGACATCCATTCGAAAAGCTTTTGTAAGAAGAAATCACCTTGTCTCAATTTTTCTTCGGCCCTCAGGGGCTCACTTTTGTGAGTACGGGTGTGGCAAACCCGAGGTACCCTAGCCCTTCAGGGGATCATCTTCTTGGTGAGACGGGTGTCACGATCCTGGAGCCCCAGTGATCTATCCTCTTTTCCGTCTCCTCTCCTCTTGGCTGGATCTTTTTCCTTTCTCTTCTCCCTCGTGGTTTCTCTCTACGGAGTTTGGGGCTCGTCACGAGAGACTGGAACAACCCTTGTCTCTAGTCTTCGAGTGGCGAGAAAACTGCCCACGTGTTTGCCGTGCGTGGAGACCCGTGTCGCTGGAAAGGAGGGTCCTGGTAGTTGAGGGGCGAGGTACTGTCCCCAACACACTGCTTTGGCCTCTGCTTCAGCTAAATGGGAGGCACCTTAGTCGTCCTCACGGGTGTCAATCGGCTGGTCACTAGTCCTTGTGTCAGTGGCTTGGGGTCAAGCTCTCGGGAGTACCTGCTTTCGGGAAAGCCGACTGTGGGGCTTCAGTTTGCGTATAGGTCCGGCTAGCCCTAACACAGGAATCTGTGTTTCCTTGTTGGGCTCCGTGGTGGGCGGGGCCGTCGGACCCGAATCTTTTCTTATTTCAATATGGCTAATTCTCAAAATTTTCTGATCAAAGACTTCGAAGTCACTCCAGTCTCTCAACCTAGTTCTGAAACGTCCACTACTAAACCAGTCACTCAACCTAGCTCTGAATCACCTACTAATAAACCAATCATTCAACCTAGTTCTGAAAAGTCTACTACTAAACCAGTCACTCAATCTAGTTCTGAAAATTCTGCAAAAAAATTACGGACAGATGCAAATAAAAAAAATCATAACAATAGTCCCAGTTTCCTAGTCATCTCTAGTCCTTCTGGCGAAATGCATAAGATGTCTCCTTTCGTGATTAACAAATACATCCAGTCTTGTATTGGTGAGCCGAGAAATATAAAGCGTCTCCGCTCCGGAGACTTCCTTATTGATACAATCTCAGCCACCCAGTCTGCTTCTTTACTTCACATAACTAAACTTGGGCAAGCGAATGTCAATGTAACAGCACATAAGACACTGAATTATTGTCGTGGCGTTATATCGGAATTCGACCTTCTGTATGTTCCTGAAGAAGAGATTGCTTCCGAGCTATCCGACGAAAATGACTGCGGTGCTAGGCGGATAAAGATGCGTAAGGAAGGTAAGTTGATCGATACGAAACACGTGATCCTTACTTTCAACACGCCTGATCTGCCTAAGAATATTAAGGCCGGATATTTAAATTGTCCCGTAAGACATTATATTCCCAACCCTATGCGATGCTTCCAATGCCAGCGTTTCGGCCATTCTAAGACGTCTTGTCGTGGCAGCCTCACATGCGCCCGATGCTCACAGATTGGCCACGATTCTGAAAATTGTACCGCTGCGCCTCTTTGTATAAATTGCAAGGGTGAGCACCCAGCATTTTCAGGCCTCTGTCCAAAATGGAAATTGGAAAAAGACGTGCAGACTGCAAAGGTTACGAGGAACATCTCATATGCCGAAGTTAGAATATTAGTCCAAAGCACACAGCTACGACCAAATACATCTTACGCCAATGCTCTTAAAAAATCTCGCTCAGTTGCTACCCAAACATCAGTTAGTATGCAGACGCCACCAAACAAAACTCAACAGACTACAAACAACAAGAAGAAAGAAAACCCAACCCATACAGTACAAAATAAAGAAATAGTAATTCAAAGCAAACCCTAAACTACCACACGAAAAGAAACAAATAAAAATAGAAGTTCCAGCAATAGCTCTCTTGATGGAATGGTTTCTGAATCTGCGGATTCAGACGGTATGGAAGTAGAAGAGGGTCTGGAAGTTCCCAAGCATCTACTTCCACGAAAAACCACACAAGGGCACAGAAAGAACAAAAACTATTCATAATGGCCACCCTCCTATCATGGAACTGTCGTGGTTTCCACCGAAATCTGCTCGACATCAAAGCTATAATCAATGTTCATCAACCTTTATGCTTCGCAATACAGGAAACAAATCTAAAACCGGAACAACAAGCAAAACTTCGGAGGTTTTCTTTCGTCAGGAAAGACAACATTGCAGGTGAGCGTGCCAGTGGAGGTGTAGGTCTCCTCACCTCACTGGATTATCCCTCAAATGTGCTTTCTTTGACGACATCCCTCCAAGTTGTCGCTACTCAAACAAATTTTGATTTTGTTGCTACAATCGTTTCTCTGTATTTGCCTCCAAATGAGCATATTGATCAGCAAGATTTAAATGGTCTTTTAGAGCAGCTGCCTGAGCCTTTCATCATAATAGGAGATTTTAACGGCCATAGTCCACTCTGGGGTAGTAAGGATACTAATTGCCGAGGAAGACAAATTGAGCAGATGATCGAAGATCATAGCCTTTGTCTCCTCAATAATGGGCAAGATACTTACTTCCATGAGCCTTCAAAAACATTCCATGCTCTCGACCTTGCCATCTGTTCACCATCTCTGTTGCCTTTTTGCACTTTTAATGTGGGTAAAGATCTTTACAACAGTGATCATTATCCCGTTCTTGTGTCTCTTGCACGAAGAGGAGCAAACCCCATGTCGAGATCCCCTCGATTCATACTGGACAGGGCAGACTGGGAACTCTTCTCTTCCATTGCAGAGCTCACAGATGAAATGGTAGAAGATGCGCATATCGATGACGCTGTTGAAGCTGTTACTAATACTATTATTCAGGCAGCTATGCTATCCATTCCTAGAACATCAGGAAAACTACTAAAATATTCAAAACCATGGTGGAATCGCGACTGTCATGAAGCACTGAAAAAAAAGAAAAAAGCATGGGGTATTTTTCGTAGATATCCTACTCTGCGAAACCTCATAGCCTTTAAAAGAGCCAAAGCAAATGCACGAAAAGTAAGAAGGCAGAGCCAGAGGGATTCCTGGATTTCATATGTGTCGTCAATAATATCCTCCACGCCTAGCAAGCGGGTTTGGGAAAGAGTTCGAAAAGCATGCGGCATATATAAAGACCACTCACTTTCCTTTTTGGAAAAAGATGGCCGAGTGATTAGCTCCATAGAACAAATTGCGAATACTATCGGTGAGAGATTTGCTTCCGTTTCTTCCAGCAGAAACTATACACCTGCATTTCTTTCTATGAAGCAGCACTCTGAAATAAATCCCATCGCATTTAACTCTTCCAAATCTGAGCCTTACAATAGAGACTTTACTATGCTTGAATAATGGAGTGCTTTATTGCAGACACAAAGGTCTTCTACGGGTCTTGATGGAGTGAATTATGAAATGCTAAAGCATCTGTCCTGTAAGTCACTGAATGCCCTTCTCACTCTTTACAATAGGGTGTGGAAGGAGCATGCCTTTCCCAGTGCATGGAGGAGAGCTATTGTCATTCCTATTCCTAAGCCAGGGAAAGATCCAAGGAATCCCTCCAACTATCGGCCAATTGCCCTTACGAGTTGCCTCTGCAAACTGTTTGAAAAGATGGTAAACAGCCGCCTAGTCTACTTCTTGGAAAAGAATGATATTATATCGCCTTATCAGAGTGGTTTTCAAAAGGGAAGAACAACTGTAGATAACATGCTCCTCTTAGAGACATCTATTCGAAAAGCATTTGTAAGAAGAAGCCACCTTGTCTCGATATTCTTCGACATTGAAAAAGCTTATGATAAGGCATGGAGATACGGTATACTCCGGGATCTTCACGAGAGTGGCTTGCGCGGCAACCTAGGAATTTTCATTCAAAATTTCTTGAACACTAGAACTTTTCAAGTAAGTATTGGCTCTGTTTTTTCGGATGTTTTTAAACAGGAAGAGGGTGTGCCTCAAGGCTGTGTGCTCAGTGTAACCCTGTTTAGTTTAAAAATAAATTCTGTACTAAAAGAACTTCCTCCCACCATCTTGGGATCTCTATATGTTGATGATCTGCAGATTAGCTGTCGAGGAGCAGACATGAGATATGTAGAGAGGCAACTGCAGATGGCTCTGAATAAGATCCAAGAATGGTCAGACAAACAGGGATTTACATTTTCGAAACAGAAAACTGTGTGCGTGCACTTTTGTAGGAAGCGAGGTCTCCATCCTGAACCTGAGTTACATTTGAATGGTACAATTATTCCAGTTGCGCCTGAAGTAAAATTTTTAGCAGTGACGTTCGACCGAAAATTGACTTTCCTTTCTCATGTTTTAAACCTGAGAAAGAAGTGTCTAAAAACACTAAATATTTTAAAAGTGTTGGCGAACACCTCCTGGGGTGCAGAGCGTTGCTCCATGCTTCGCATTTACAGAGCGCTCGTCCGCTCTAAACTGGACTATGGCTCAGTTGTGTATGGATCCGCTCGGTCATCTGTTTTGTTAAAACTGGATCCTGTTCACCATCAAGGTCTGCGGATTTGTTCAGGAGCATTCAGGACTTCTCCTGTCCAGAGCCTGTATGTTGACTGTAACGAACCATCACTTTATCTGAGGCGTGAGCAATTGTCCCTTTTACAATATTTTAATATCTTATCCCAACCTGAACATCCCAATAAGCTGTGCTTACTTGATAATGAGTGTAACACTTTATTTGAAACACGTCCATCCTGCGTTCCTACCTTTCCTTTAAGATTTCGCCCTATCATTGAGGAACTTTCCCTCTCTGATATGCGCCCCCAAGCAGTACAGAACTTTGAAATCCCACCTTGGGAAAATTCATGGATTCAGCTTCTTGATGTTTTCAAACATCACGTGAAGGCAAGCACTAACGAGATCGTTTATAGACAACTCTTTGCTGAGCACAGGCACAAATATAGCAGTTATTATCCGATATACACAGATGGATCAAAGACAAATGATCATGTTGGGATGGCTTTTGTATTTGAAAATTACATAGAGGGCAGATGCCTGCACCATGCTTTCTCAGTCCTAATATCTGAACTGACTGCTATATATTATGGTCTTTTGTATATCTCAAAGCTCTGCCACAAAAAGTTCATAGTTTACACAGACTCGTATAGTGCTCTTAAATCCTTGGAAGCTTTTCCCAACACTCAGAATCCTGTGGTAGTGGATGTTCTCAAAATTCATATAAATTTAACGATTCGAGGTTATGAAGTCCTATACTGCTGGGTTCCTGGACATGTTGGAATAAAAGGAAATGAGCTTGCAGATATCGCAGCCAAATCTGCTGTTAAACTGTCCAGTCGCCTTATCCCTTTTAGAGATATCTACAATGTCATCAAGGGAAAGGTCCGAAAAAAATGGCAGCAATTTTGGGATGTTCAGCATCACAACAAGTTGAGAAATGTCAAGCCTAGAATTGAGCATTGGGATATTGTTGGAAATCGTAAGGAGGACGTTCTTTTGACTCGCCTCAGAATTGGTCACACTCGAGTCACACATAACTATCTTCTCAAAGCTGAAAAATGGCCCTCAGGGGGCTAACTTTTGTGAGTACGGGTGTGGCAATCCCGAGGTACCCTAGCCCTTCAGGGGATCATCTTCTTGGTGAGACGGGTGTCACGATCCTGGAGCCCCAGTGATCTGTCCTCTTTTCCGTCTCCTCTCCTCTTGGCTGGAACTTTTCCCTTCCCTTCTCCCTTGTGGTTTCTCTCTACGGAGTTTGGGGCTCGTCACGAGAGGCTGGAACAGACCTTGTTTCTAGTTTTCGAGTGGTGAGAAAACTGCCCACGTGTTTGCCGTGCGTGGAGACCCGTGTCGCTGGAAAGGAGGGTCCTGGTAGTTGAGGGGCGAGGTACTGTCCCCAACACACTGCTTTGGCCTCTGCTTCAGCTAAACGGGAGGCACCTTAGTCGTCCTCACGGGTGTCAATCGGCTGGTCACTAGTCCTTGTGTCAGTGGCTTGGGGTCAAGCTCTCGGGAGTACCTGCTTTCGGGAAAGCCGACTGTGGGGCTTCAGTTTGCGTATAGGTCCGGCTAGCCCTAACACAGGTATCTGTGTTCCCTTGTTGGGCTCCGTGGTGGGCGGGGCCGTCGGACCCGAATCTTTATTCTTTCACTATGGCTTCTTCTCATATCTACTTAATTAAAGATTTCGAGGTAACTCCAGTCACTCAAGTCACTCCAGTCATTCAAACTAGTTCTGAAACGTCTACAGCTAAACCAGTCACTCAACCTAGCTCTGAACCATATACTAATAAACCAATCATTCAACCTAGTTCTGAAACGTCTACTACTAAACCAGTCACTCAACCTGTCACTCAACCTAGTTCTGAAAATTCTGCAAAAAAATTACGGACAGATGCAAATAAAAAAAATCATAACAATAGTCCCCGTTTCCTAGTCATCTCTAGTCCTTCTGGCGAAATGCATAAGATGTCTCCTTTTGTAATAAACAAATACATCCAGTCTTGTATTGGTGAGCCGAGAAATATAAAGCGTCTCCGCTCCGGAGACTTGCTTATTGATACAAACTCAGCCACCCAGTCTGCTTCTTTACTTCAGATAACTAAACTTGGGCAAGCGAATGTCACTGTAACACCACATAGGTCACTCAACTATTGTCGGGGTGTAATCTCAGAATTCGATCTTCTGTATGTTTCTGAAGAAGAGATCGCTTCTGAGTTATCCGAACAAAATGTCTGCAGTGTAAGGCGGATCAAGATGCGTAAAGAAGGTAAGTTGATAGACACGAAACACGTGATCCTTACCTTCAACACGCCTGATCTGCCTAAGAATATTAAGGCCGGATATCTAAATATTCCTGTAAGACCTTATATTCCAAACCCTATGCGATGTTTCCAATGCCAGCGTTTCGGCCATTCTAAGACGTCTTGTCGTGGCAGCCTCACATGCGCCCGATGCTCACAGATTGGCCACGATTCTGATAATTGTACCGCTGCGCCTTTGTGTATAAATTGCAAGGGTGACCACCCAGCATTCTATCGCTTGTGCCCAAAGTGGAAATCGGAAAAAGAAATCCAGACTACAAAAGTTACAAGGAACATCTCTTACGCCGAAGCCAGAAGACTAGTTCAGAGCACACAGCTTCGACCAAATACATCATACGCCAGTGCTGTTAAATCATCTCGTAGAGTTGCCACCCAAACATCAATAGCCACACAGACCCTAGCAAATAAAACCCAACCGTCTACATCCAACAAGAAAAAAGAAAATGCAACCCATATAGTACAAAAGAAAGAAACAGTTATTCAAAGTAAGCCGAAAACTGCCACACAAAAAATATCAAATAAAAATAGAAGTCGCAGCAATAGCTCTCTTGATGACATGATTTCTGAATCTGCGGATTCAGACTTTATGGAAGTGGAAGAGGGTCTGGAATTTCCCAGGCATCTACTTCCACGAAAAACAAAAGAACAGCACAGGAAAAACAAAAACCATTCATAATGGCCACCCTCGTGTCATGGAACTGTCGCGGTTTCCACCGAAATTTGCTTGACATCAAATCTATAATAAATGCGTACCATCCTGTGTGCTTAGCAATACAGGAAACAAATCTGAAACCAGAACACCATGCAAAAAACTTCGGAGGTTTTCTTTCGTCAGGAAGGATAACCTTGCAGGTGAGCGTGCCAGTGGAGGACTAGGTCTCCTCTCCTCACTGGATTATCCCTCAAATGTACTTCCTTTGACGACATCCCTCCAAGTTGTCGCTACTCAAATAAATTTTGATATTGTTGTTTCATTTGTTTCTTTGTATTTGCCTCCAAATGAGCACATTTATCAGCAAGATTTAAATAATCTAATAGAGCAGCTGCCTGAGCCTTTTATTATAATAGGAGATTTTAACGGCCATAGTCCACTCTGGGGTAGCAAAGATACAAATTGCCGAGGAAGACAAATTGAGCAGATGATCGAAGATCAGAGCCTTTGTCTCCTAAATAATGGGCAAGATACGTACTTCCATGAGCCTTCAAGGACATTCCACGCTCTCGATCTTGCCATCTGTTCACCATCTCTGTTGCCATTTTGCACTTTTAGTGTCAGAAATGACCTGTACAACAGCGATCATTATCCTATTTTTGTGTCTCTTGCACGAAGAGGAGCAAACCCCGTGTCGAGAGTCCCTCGTTTTATCCTGGAGAGGGCAGACTGGGAACTCTTCTCTTCCATTGCAGAGCTGACAGAGGAAATGGTAGAAGGTGTGCATATCGATGACGCTGTTGAAGCTGTTACTAATGCTATTATTCAGGCAGCTATGCTTTCGATTCCTAGAACATCAGGAAAAACACTAAAATATTCGAAACCGTGGTGGAATCGCGACTGTCATGAAGTACTGAAAAAACAGAAAAAAGCATTTTTCGTAGATATCCTACTCTGCGAAACCTCATAGCTTTTAAAAGAGCCAAAGCAAATGCACGAAAAGTAAGAAGGCAGAGCCAGAGGGATTCCTGGATTTCATATGTGTCCTCAATAACATCCTCTACGCCTAGTAAGCGGGTTTGGGAAAGAGTTCGAAAAGCATGCGGAATGTATAAAGACCACTCACTTTCCTTTCTGGAAAAAGATGGCCGAGTGATTATATCCATAGAAGAAATTGCAAATACTATTGGAGAGACATTTGCTGCCGTTTCTTCCAGCCGAAATTACTCACCTGCATTTCTTTCTATCAAGCAACGCTCTGAGAAAAATCCCATCGCTTTCAACTCTTCCAAATTTGAGCCGTACAATATAGACTTTACTAAGGTTGAATTAAAGAGAGCTTTGTTGCAGACACATAGGTCTTGTCCGGGTCTGGATGGCGTGTATTATGAAATGCTAAAGCATCTGTCCTATAAGTGACTGAGTGCCCTTCTCACACTTTACAATAGAGTGTGGAAGGAGCGCACATTTCCCAGTGCATGGAGGAGAGCTGTTGTCATTCCTATTGCGAAGCCAGGGAAAGACCCGAGGAATCCCTCGAACTATCGGCCAATTGCCCTTACCAGTTGTGTTTGCAAACTGTTTGAAAAGATGGTAAACAGCCGCCTAGTCTACTTCTTGGAAAAGAATAATATTATATCGCCTTATCAGAGCGGTTTTCGAAAGGGGAGAACGACCGTAGACAATATGCTTATATTAGAGACATCTATTCGAAAAGCCTTTGTCAGAAGAAGTCACCTTGTCTCAATATTCTTCGACATTGAGAAAGCTTATGATAAGGCATGGAGATACGGTATACTCCGGGATCTTCACGAGAGTGGCTTGCGCAGCAACCTACCAATTTTCATACAGAATTTCTTGAACGCTAGAACTTTTCAAGTAAGGATTGGCTCTGTTTTTTCGGATGTTTTTCAACAGGAAGAGGGTGTGCCTCAAGGCTGTGTGCTTAGTGTAACGCTGTGCAGTTTAAAAATAAATTCTGTCTTAAAAGAACTTCCTCATACCATCTTGGGATCACTATATGTAGATGATTTACAGATTAGCTGTCGAGGAGCAGACATGAGATACGTAGAGAGGCAATTGCAGATGGCTCTGAATAAGATCCAAGAATGGTCAGACAAACAGGGATTTACTTTTTCTAAACAGAAAACTGTGTGCGTGCACTTTTGTAGGAAGCGAGGTCTGCATCCTGAACCTGAGTTATATCTAAATGGTACAATTATTCCAGTTGCGCCCGAAGTAAAATTTTTAGGAGTAACGTTCGACCAGAAATTGACTTTCCTTTCTCATGTTTTAAACCTGAGAAAGAAGTGTCTCAAAACACTAAATATTTTAAAAGTGTTGGCGAACACCTCCTGGGGTGCAGAGCGTTGCTCCATGCTTCGCATTTACAGAGCGCTTATCCGCTCTAGACTGGACTATGGCTCAGCTGTTTATGGATCCGCTCGGTCATCTGTTTTGTTAAAACTGGATCCTGTTCACCATCAAGGTTTGAGGATATGTTCAGGAGCCTTCAGGACTTCTCCTGTCCAGAGCCTGTATGTTGACTGTAATGAACCATCACTTTATCTGAGGCGTGAACAATTGTCCCTTTTGCAATATTTTAATATACTATCCCAGCCTGAACATCCCAATAAGCTGTGCTTACTTGATGATGTGAGTAACGCGTTATTTGAAACACGTCCATCTTGTGTTCCTACATTTCTTTTAAGAGTTCGCCCTGTCATTGAGGAACTTTCCCTCTCTGATATGCACCCCCAAGCAGTACAGAATTTTGAAATTCCACCTTGGGAAAATGCACAGATTCAGCTTCTTGATGTTTTTAAGTGTCATGTGAAGGCAAGCACTAACGAGATTATTTACAGACAACTCTTCGCTGAGCACAGGAACAAATATAGCAGTTATCTTCCAGTTTATATAGATGGGTCCAAGTCAAAAGATCATGTCGGGATGGCATTTGTAATTAAAGACCACATGGAGGGCAGACGCTTGCACAATGATTTCTCTGTCTTAACATCTGAACTAACTGCGATATATTATAGTCTTTTATACATCTAAGGCTCTGCTACAAAAAGTTTATAATTTATACAGATTCGTATAGTGCTCTTAAATCATTAGAAGCTTTTCCTAATACTCAAAATCCAGTAATAGTGGATATTCTCAAAGTACATATAAACTTAATGAATCGTGGATATGAAATCCTGTACTGCTGGGTTCCCGGGCATGTGGGAATAAAAGGGAATGAGCTGGCAGATATCACAGCAAAATGTGCTGTTGAACTGCCCAGTCGTCTCATCCCTTTTGCAGACATTTGTTGTGTTGTGAAACAAAAGATCCGAAAAAAATGGCAACAACTTTGGGATGTTCAGCTTCAAAATAAATTAAGACATGTAAAGCCTAGAATTGAGCACTGGGAATTAACAAAAAATCGTAAGGAGGAAGTTCTTTTGACTCGCCTCAGAATTGGTCACACTAGAGTGACACATAGCTACCTGTTAAAAGCTGAAAATGAACCTGTTTGTTTTAACTGTAATGTTTGTTTATCTGTTCGTCATATTTTAATTGAGTGTCCATGTTTTAATAGTCTTCGCCAGAAATATTTTAATAGCAGTGACTTACCTCTCGACCGTTTAATCGGAAGAGAGGTCAATTCTAATTTATTTTATTATTTAAAAGATATTGGCTTTTATTACCAAATGTAATTTGTTTTGAAGACTGTCTCTTGAATTTTAATATGTGCTTTTAACTTGTGTTTATATGACTTCATCCTCTGGATTTGGTACATTTATCTACTTGTTTTTATTTATTGAATTTTAATGTCATCAATTGTAATCATCTCATCTTTTGGAGCGTCATAATCATCTCTGGTTTTGCGCCATAATCACTCACTCACTCACTCACAAAGCTGAAAATGAGCCTGTTTGTTTTAATTGTAATGTTTGTTTATCTGTTCGTCATATTTTAATTGAGTGTCCATGTTTTAATAGTCTTCGCCAGAAATATTTTAATAGCTGTGACTTACCTCTCGACCGTTTAATCGGAAGAGAGGTGAATTGTAATTTATTTTATTATTTAAAAGAGATTGGCTTTTATTACCAAATGTAATTTGTTTTGAAGACTGTGTCTTGAATTTTAATATGTGCTTTTTAACTTGTGTTTATATGACTTCATCCTCTGGATTTGGTACATTTATCTACTTGTTTTTATTGATTGAATTTTAATGTCATCAATTGTAATCATCCCATCTTGTGTTTGGCGCGTCATAACCATCTCTGGTTTTTGCGCCATAATCACTCACTCACTCACTCACTCACTCACTCAATTTTCTTCGATATAGAGAAAGCGTATGATAAGGCATGGAGATACGGTATACTTCGGGATCTTCACGAGAGTGGCTTGCGCGGCAACCTACCAATTTTTATTCAGAATTTCTTGAATACTAGAACATTTCAAGTAAGGATTGGCTCTGTTTTGTCTGATGTTTTTGAACAAGAAGAGGGTGTGCCTCAAGGCTGTGTGCTCAGTGTAACTCTTTTCAGCCTAAAAATAAATTCTGTATTAAAACAACTTCCTCCCACCATTTCAGGTTCTTTATATGTTGATGATCTACAAATTAGCTGTAGAGGTGTGGATATGAGACATGTAGAGAGACAGCTCCAGATCGCTTTGAACAGGATCCAGGAATGGGCAAAAGGACAAGGATTTACGTTTTCGAAACAGAAGACTGTGTGCGTGCATTTTTGTAAAAGCGAGGTCTCCATCCTGAGCCTGAATTATACCTCAATGGGTCTGTAATTCCAGTTGCACCTGAAATAAAATTTTTAGGGGTGATGTTCGACCGAAAATTGACTTTCCTTCCTCATGTCTTAAACTTGAGAAAAAGGTGTACCAAAGTTCTAAATATCTTAAAAGTCCTGGCGAACACCTCCTGGGGTGCAGAGCGTTGCTCCATGCTTCGCATTTACAGAGCTCTAATTCGCTCTAAACTGGACTACGGCTCAGTTGTTTACGGATCTGCTCGGTCTTCAGTGTTGTTAAAACTAGATCCTGTTCATCATCAGGCTCTGCGGATTTGTTCTGGAGCCTTCAGGACATCTCCTGTGCAGAGCCTTTATGTTGACTGTCACGAGCCATCACTCCGTTTGAGGCGTGAGGAGTTGTCTCTTTTACAGTATTTTAATATATTGTCTCAACCTGACCATCCTTATAACTGTGTTTATCTGATGAGAGCTGTGACCGTTTATTTGAAGCACTTCCATCCTGTGTGCCTTATTTTCCTATAAGGGTTCGTTTGCTCATTGAAGAATTCTCCTTATCTGATATGTCCCCACAAGCAGTAGAGAATTTTGAGATCCCACCTTGGGAAAATGCACAAATCTAGCTTCTTGACATTTTCCACAATTACAGAAAAACAACCACAAATGACATCATATACAGACAAATTTTTGCTGAGCACAGGCATAATTACAGCAGTTATCCTCCCGTATATACGGATGGATCAAAGTCAACTTGTCACGCTGGGATGTCCTGTATAATTGGTGACCACTTGGAGGGCAGACGCTTACACGACGCCTCCTCGGTTTTAACCACTGAACTGACTGCTATCTATTATGCGCTTTTGTACATCTCAACGCTTTACTATAAATATATCATTATATATACAGACTCCTACAGTGCACTAAAAGCTTTAGAATCCATTTCAAGCCCCGACAATCCTGTGATAGTGGATGTATTGAAGCTAAATATTAAATTAAGAAGTCGTGGATATGAAATTTTGTACTGCTGGGTCCCTGGACATGCAGGAATAAAAGGCAATGAGCTGGCAGACATCACAGCAAAATCTGCTGTTGAAACGTCTGGCCGCCTCATCCCTTTTAGAGATATCTGTTGTGTCATCAAAGGGAAGATCAGATATAAATGGCAACAACTTTGGGACATTCAGATACATAACAAGTTGAGTCAGATACATAACAAGAAGGGTAAAGGCTAAAATAGAGCATTGGCACACTACTTGCAATCGTAAGGAACAAGTTCTTTTAACTCGCCTTAGAATTGGTCACACTAGAGTAACACATAACTACCTTTTGAAAGCTGAAAACGAGCCTGTTTGTGCAAACTGTGATGTTTGTCTCTCAGTATATCACATTTTAATTGAATGTCCATATTTTAATAGTCTACATGAGAAGTATTTTAATAGCTGCGACCTGCCTCTCGACCGTTTAACCGGAAGAGACGTCAATACCAATTTGTTTGACTACCTGAAAGAAACAGGTTTCTATTATTTAATTTGATTTTGTCTTGAGATTTTCTGTTAGAATTTTAATGAATCAGATATTTTAAGATTATATATCTATATTGCATATTTCATTATCAGAATCATAATCAACATTTTCATCCCACCATTTCACTATCTTTTTACTTGCCTCCATTTTAAAAGTGTGCTGTTGCTTTAGATTTTTCTTTTATACTTTATATGCGAAATACAAATCCTGCGTTTGGCGCATATGGCCTATAGAGCTTTGCGCCATAAATCTACCACCACTACCACTACCTTTTATAAGATTTTAAATCGCGCGCGAGATTTTTCTGGAACTTTCTCGAAATCAAAAAGAGATATTTATTTATTAAATTTTAAATGCACGTGCTCTTGCATTTTTAATTTTCCGGCTTAGCTTTCCTTTAATATTTATCACGCGCTACACTGCACGGGGAATAAAGCAATTTAATTTATAATTCGACTAACATTAGCTATTTAAATACCAAATCCGTAACAATATGAAAAATTTATGATCAACAGCATATGAACATTATTACTATTTTACAGTTCAGGCATTCTCTCTGAAATCTTTTTCAAGATATTTAAGATAGTTTTTTAAATATTTGAAAATTTTTTATCTTTTTTAAGATATTTGATACTAAATCTTTAAAAACATATTAACCAGTTCTTTCAGGAATTTCATAATATCTATAATGATTCAGCTGATTAACAGACTTGCTATCAACTATACGCCTAAATGTATTTTGTTCTTTGGCCCGCACGCAGCCAACAGTGAAGATTGTCCTCAACGACCTGAGAAAACTAATAATTATCCCAATTCACGACTGATCTTAGAACCACTGACTCATTTAAAATGGCTAATTTTGACTGTTTTCATTTCAATAGAACTACAAATAGAGGAGGCGGCACAGCGATCCTGACGAAGAGATACCTTAAATGCATAGACTATCCTTTACCCAATTTCAACAGTATTGAGGCCTGCGCCTGTATCTTCACAAGTAAAAATGTCTACTTTCTTCTCATTTCAGTGTACAAACCTCCCTCCACTCCTCTTGATGTCCAAGATCTAGAAACAATCCATAAACTAAACTATTCTACAATAATAGCAGGAGACCTCAATTGTAAACACCGCAATTGGCACTCGCTCAGCAACAATAATGATGGAATTCAACTAAATACCTACATTCTCCCCCACAATATAGCTGTCCATGCACCCAATGAGCCTACAAGAATACCTACCACCACATACGGATCTCCTGATGTCTTAGACATACTCATTACCATGAATATACAACAAACACCTTATTTGTACGTCAATAATGACTTGTCCGCTGATCACTTGCCTGTGCATTTCACCATGTATGGCCTTAAACAAGGACTACCTCCCCTCAATGCAAGAATAAACTGGAAAAATTTTAGAAAACTAATTGAAGAAAACACCTCTGCAAACCCTCCCACTTAAGAAGTAGAAAAGAAATTAATATTGCAATCCACAACTTTAATGTGCACATCCACTCTGCCATAGATAACTCCAAATCTGCAATTAATGACGAAAAATTCATTCTTCCTGCCTACATACGTCGCAAAATTAACCATAAAAATAGACTACGAAAAATTTATCAACGTACACAGAGCCCAAATGATAAATCTGCATATAATGCAGCCCATTGAGACCTGAAAAGTGCCATTAAAAATTTCCGTGATGAGAACTGGCAAAAATTTGTCCTGAGCCTCACACACACAGATCATTCTGCATGGCAAAAGCCCTGCAATACAATACTAGAAACATAGGCTCAATAAAGAAAGATAACACCCTCATAACTCAAAAAATGAAGACATCACAGAAGTCTTCGCTGATAATTATGAAAGCCAATTTAAACAAAATCCTTGTGTTCATTCTGTACATCAAGCAGAAGAATCCATTCCTCAGCAACCCTCAGGGGGCTCACTTTTGTGAGTACGGGTGTGGCAATCCCGAGGTACCCTAGCCCTTCAGGGGATCATCTTCTTGATGAGACAGGTGTCACGATCCTGGAGCCCCAGTGATCTATACTCTTTTCCGTCTCCTCTCCTCTTGGCTGGACCCCTCAGGGGGCTCACTTCTGTGAGTACGGGTGTGGCAATCCCGAGGTACCCTAGCCCTTCAGGGGATCATCTTCTTGATGAGACGGGTGTCACGATCCTGGAGCCCCAGTGATCTATCCTCTTTTCCGTCTCCTCTCCTCTTTGTTGGAACTTTTTCCCTTCTCTTCTCCCTCGTGGTTTCTCTCTACGGAGTTTGGGGCTCGTCACGAGAGACTGGAACAGCCCTTGTCTCTAGTCTTCGAGTGGCGAGAAAACTGCCCACGTGTTTGCCGTGCGTGGAGACCCGTGTCGCTGGAAAGGAGGGTCCTGGTAGTTGAGGGGCGAAGTACTGTCCCCAACACACTACTTTGGCCTCTGCTTCAGCTAAACGGGAGGCACCTTAGTCGTCCTCACGGGTGTCAATCGGCTGGTCACTAGTCCTTGTGTCAGTGGCTTGGGGTCAAGCTCTCGGGAGTACCTGCTTTCGGGAAAGCCGACTGTGGGGCTTCAGTTTGCGTATAGGTCCGGCTAGCCCTAACACAGGAATCTGTGTTCCCTTGTTGGGCTCCGTGGTGGGCGGGGCCGTCGGACCCGAATCTTTATTCTTTCACTATGGCTTCTTCTCATATCTACTTAATTAAAGATTTCGAGGTAACTCCAGTCATTCAAACTAGTTCTGAAACGTCTACAGCTAAACCAGTCACTCAACCTAGTTCTGAAACGTATACTGCTAAACCAGTCACTCAACCTAGCTCTGAACCATCTACTAATAAACCAATCATTCAACCTAGCTCTGAAACGTCTACTACTAAACCAGTCACTCAACCTGTCACTCAACCTAGTTCTGAAAATTCTGCAAAAAAATTACGGACAGATGCAAATAAAAAAAATCATCACAATAGTCCCCGTTTCCTAGTCATCTCTAGTCCTTCTGGCGAAATGCATAAGATGTCTCCTTTCGTAATAAATAAATACATCCAGTCTTCTATTGGTGAGCCGAGAAACATAAAGCGTCTCCGCTCCGGAGACTTGCTTATTGATACAAACTCAGCCACCCAGTCTGCTTCTTTACTTCAGATTACTAAACTTGGGCAAGCGAATGTCACTGTAACACCCCATAAGTCACTGAACTATTGCCGTGGTGTAATCTCAGAATTCGACCTTGTGTATGTTTCTGAAGAAGAGATCGCTTCTGAGTTATCCGAACAAAATGTCTGCGGTGTAAGGCGGATCAAGATGCGTAAAGAAGGTAAGTTGATAGACACGAAACACGTGATCCTTACCTTCAACACGCCTGATCTGCCTAAGAATATTAAGGCCGGATATCTAAATATTCCTGTAAGACCTTATATTCCAAACCCTATGCGATGTTTCCAATGCCAGCGTTTCGGCCATTCTAAGACGTCTTATCGTGGCAGCCTCACATGCGCCCGATGCTCACAGATTGGCCACGATTCTGATAATTGTACCGCTGCGCCTTAGTGTATAAATTGCAAGGGTGACCACCCAGCATTTTCTCGCTTGTGCCCAAAATGGAAATCGGAAAAAGAAATCCAGACTACAAAAGTTACTAGGAACATCTCTTACGCCGAAGCCAGAAGACTAGTCCAGAGCACACAGCTTCGACCAAATTCATCATACGCCAGTGCTGTTAAATCATATCGTACAGTTGCCACCCAAACATCAATAGGCACACAGACCCTACCAAATAAAACCCAACCGTCTACATCCAACAAGAAAAAAGAAAATGCAACTCATATAGTACAAAAGAAAGAAACAATTATTCAAAGTAAGCCGAAAACTGCCACACAAAAAACATCAAATAAAAATAGAAGTCGCAGCAATAGCTCTCTTGATGACATGATTTCTGAATCTGCGGATTCAGACTTTATGGAAGTGGAAGAGGGTCTGGAATTTCCCAGGCATCTACATCCACGAAAAACAAAAGAACAGCACAGGAAAAACAAAAACCATTCATAATGGCCACCCTCGTGTCATGGAACTGTCGCGGTTTCCACCGAAATTTGCTTGACATCAAATCTATAATAAATGCGTACCATCCTGTGTGCTTAGCAATACAGGAAACAAATCTGAAACCAGAACACCATGCAAAACTTCGGAGGTTTTCTTTCGTCAGGAAGGATAACCTTGCAGGTGAGCGTCCCAGTGGAGGAGTAGGTCTCCTCTCCTCACTGGATTATCCCTCAAATGTACTTCCTTTGACGACATCCCTCCAAGTTGTCGCTACTCAAATAAATTTTGATATTGTTGTTTCATTTGTTTCTTTGTATTTGCCTCCAAATGAGCACATTTATCAGCAAGATTTAAATAATCTAATAGAGCAGCTGCCTGAGCATTTTATTATAATAGGAGATTTTAACGGCCATAGTCCACTCTGGGGTAGCAAAGATACAAATTGCCGAGGAAGACAAATTGAGCAGATGATCGAAGATCACAGCCTTTGTCTCCTAAGTAATGGGCAAGATACATACTTCCATGAGCCTTCAAGGACATTCCAGGCTCTCGATCTTGCCATCTGTTCACCATCTCTGTTGCCATTTTGCACTTTTAGTGTCGGAAATGACCTGTACAACAGCGATCATTATCCTATTTTTGTGTCTCTTGCACGAAGAGGAGCAAACCCCATGTCGAGATCCCCTCGATTCATACTGGACAGGGCAGACTGGGAACTCTTCTCTTCCATTGCAGAGCTCACAGATGAAATGGTAGAAGATGCGCATATCGATGACGCTGTTGAAGCTGTTACTAATACTATTATTCAGGCAGCTATGCTCTCCATTCCTAGAACATCAGGAAAACTACTAAAATATTCAAAACCATGGTGGAATCGCGACTGTCATGAAGCACTGAAAAAACAGAAAAAAGCATGGGGTATTTTTCGTAGATATCCTACTCTGCGAAACCTCATAGCTTTTAAAAGATCCAAAGCAAATGCACGGAAAGTAAGAAGGCAGAGCCAGAGGGATTCCTGGATTTCATATGTGTCCTCAATAACATCCTCTACGCCTAGTAAGCGGGTTTGGGAAAGAGTTCGAAAAGCATGCGGAATGTATAAAGACCACTCACTTTCCTTTCTGGAAAAAGATGGCCGAGTGATTAGCTCCATAGAAGAAATTGCAAATACAATTGGTGAGACATTTGCTGCCGTTTCTTCCAGCCGAAATTACTCACCTGCATTTCTTTCTATCAAGCAACGCTCTGAGAAAAATCCCATCGCTTTCAACTCTTCCAACTTTGAGCCGTACAATAGAGACTTTACTATGGTTGAATTAAAGAGAGCTTTGTTGCAGACACATAGGTCTTGTCCGGGTCTGGATGGCGTGTATTATGAAATGCTAAAGCATCTGTCCTATAAGTCACTGAGTGCCCTTCTCACACTTTACAATAGAGTGTGGAAGGAGCGTACATTTCCCAGTGCATGGAGGAGAGCTGTTGTCATTCCTATTGCGAAGCCAGGGAAAGACCCGAGGAATCCCTCGAACTATCGGCCAATTGCCCTTACCAGTTGTGTTTGCAAACTGTTTGAAAAGATGGTAAACAGCCGCCTAGTCTACTTCTTGGAAAAGAATAATATTATATCGCCTTATCAGAGCGGTTTTCGACAGGGGAGAACGACCGTAGACAATATGCTTCTATTAGAGACATCTATTCGAAAAGCCTTTGTCAGAAGAAGTCACCTTGTCTCAATATTCTTCGACATTGAGAAAGCTTATGATAAGGCATGGAGATACGGTATACTCCGGGATCTTCACGAGAGTGGCTTGCGCGGCAACCTACCAATTTTCATACAGAATTTCTTGAACGCTAGAACTTTTCAAGTAAGGATTGGCTCTGTTTTTTCGGATGTTTTTCAACAGGAAGAGGGTGTGCCTCAAGGCTGTGTGCTTAGTGTAACGCTGTTCAGTTTAAAAATAAATTCTGTATTAAAAGAACTTCCTCACACCATCTTAGGATCACTATAGGTAGATGATTTACAGATTAGCTGTCGAGGAGCAGACATGAGATACATAGAGAGGCAATTGCAGATGGCTCTGAATAAGATCCAAGAATGGTCAGACAAACAGGGATTTACTTTTTCGAAACCGAAAACTGTGTGCGTGCACTTTTGTAGGAAGCGAGGTCTCCATCCTGAACCTGAGTTATATCTTAATGGTACAATTATTCCAGTTGCGCCCGAAGTAAAATTTTTAGGAGTAACGTTCGACCAGAAATTGACTTTCCTTTCTCATGTTTTAAACCTGAGAAAGAAGTGTCTCAAAACACTAAATATGTTAAAAGTGTTGGCGAACACCTCCTGGGGTGCAGAGCGTTGCTCCATGCTTCGCATTTACAGAGCGCTTATCCGCTCTAGACTGGACTATGGCTCAGTTGTTTATGGATCCGCTCGGTCATCTGTTTTGTTAAAAGTGGATCCTGTTCACCATCAAGGTTTGAGGATATGTTCAGGAGCCTTCAGGACTTCTCCTGTCCAGAGCCTGTATGTTGACTGTAATGAACCATCACTTTATCTGAGGCGTGAACAATTGTCCCTTTTGCAATATTTTAATATACTATCCCAACCTGAACATCCCAATAAGCTGTGCTTACTTGATGATGTGAGTAACGCGTTATTTGAAACACGTCCATCTTGTGTTCCTACATTTCTTTTAAGAGTTCGCCCTGTCACTCACTCACTCACCCTCTCTGATATGCACCCCCGAGCAGTACAGAATTTTGAAATCCCACCTTGGGAAAATGCACGGATTCAGCTTCTTGATGTTTTTAAGTATCATGTGAAGGCAAGCACTAACGAGATTATTTACAGACAACTCTTCGCTGAGCACAGGAACAAATATAGCAGTTAACTTCCAGTTTATACAGATGGGTCCAAGTCAAAAGATCATGTGGGGATGGCATATGTAATTAAAGACCACATGGAGGGCAGACGCTTGCACAATGCTTTCTCTGTCTTAACATCCGAATTAACTGCGATATATTATAGTCTTTTATACATCTCAAGGCTCTGCTACAAAAAGTTTATAATTTATACAGATTCGTATAGTGCTCTTAAATCAATAGAAGCTTTTCCTAATACTCAAAATCCAGTAATAGTGGATATTCTCAAAATACATATAAACTTAATGAATCGTGGGTATGATATCCTGTACTGCTGGGTTCCCGGGCATGTGGGAATAAAAGGGAATGAGCTGGCAGATATCACAGCAAAATGTGCTGTTGAACTGTCCAGTCGTCTCATCCCTTTTGCAGACATTTGTTGTGTTGTGAAACAAAAGATCCGAAAAAAATGGCAACAACTTTGGGATGTTCAGCTTCAAAATAAATTAAGACATGTAAAACCTAGAATTGAGCACTGGGAATTAACCAAAAATTGTAAGGAGGAAGTTCTTTTGACTCGCCTCAGAATTGGTCACACTAGAGTGACACATAACTACCTTTTAAAAGCTGAAAATGAGCCTGTTTGTTTTAACTGTAATGTTTGTTTATCTGTTCGTCATATTTTAATTGAGTGTCCATGTTTTAATAGTCTTCGCCAGAAATATTTTAATAGCTGTGACTTACCTCTCGACCGTTTAATCGGAAGAGAGGTCAATTCTAATTTATTTTATTATTTAAAAGATATTGGCTTTTATTACCAAATGTAATTTGTTTTGAAGACTGTCCCTTGAATTTTAATATGTGCTTTTAACTTGTGTTTATATGACTTCATCCTCTGGATTTGGTACATTTATCTACTTGTTTTTATTTATTGAATTTTAATGTCATCAATTGTAATCATCTCATCTTTTGTTTGGCGCGTCATAATCATCTCTGGTTTTGCGCCATAATCACTCACTCACTCACTCACTCACCCTCTTGGCTGGAACTTTTTCCCTTTACCAGCTGTGTTTGCAAACTGTTTGAAAAGATGGTAAACAGCCGCCTAGTCTAGTTCTTGGAAAAGAATAATATTATATCGCCTTATCAAAGTGGTTTTCGAAAGGGGAGAACAACCGTAGATAATATGCTCCTCTTAGAGACATCCATTCGAAAAGCTTTTGTAAGAAGAAATCACCTTGTCTCAATTTTCTTCGATATAGAGAAAGCCTATGATAAGGCATGGAGATACGGTATACTTCGGGATCTTCACGAGAGTGGCTTGCGCGGCAACCTACCAATTTTTATTCAGAGTTTCTTGAATACTACATCCCTCAGGAGGCTCACTTTTGTGAGTACGGGTGTGGCAATCCCGAGGTACCCTAGCCCTTCAGGGGATCATCTTCTTGGTGAGACGGGTGTCACGATCCTGGAGCCCCAGTGATCTGTCCTCTTTTCCGTCTCCTCTCCTCTTTGCTGGAACATTTTCCCTTCTCTTCTCCCTCGTGGTTTCTCTCTACGGAGTTTGGGGCTCGTCACGAGAGACTGGAACAGCCCTTGTCTCTAGTCTTCGAGTGGCGAGAAAACTGCCCACGTGTTTGCCGTGCGTGGAGACCCGTGTCGCTGGAAAGGAGGGTCCTGGTAGTTGAGGGGCGAGGTACTGTCCCCAACACACTACTTTGGCCTCTGCTTCAGCTAAACGGGAGGCACCTTAGTCGTCCTCACGGGTGTCAATCGGCTGGTCACTAGTCCTTGTGTCAGTGGCTTGGGGTCAAGCTCTCGGGAGTACCTGCTTTCGGGAAAGCCGACTGTGGGGCTTCAGTTTGCGTATAGGTCCGGCTAGCCCTAACACAGGAATCTGTGTTCCCTTGTTGGGCTCCGTGGTGGGCGGGGCCGTCGGACCCGAATCTTTTCTTATTTCAATATGGCTAATTCTCAAATTTTTCTCATCAAAGACTTCGAAGTCACTCCAGTCTCTCAACCTAGTTCTGAAACGTCCACTACTAAACCAGTCACTCAACCTAGCTCTGAACCACCTACTAATAAACCAATCATTCAACCTAGTTCTGAAAAGTCTACTACTAAACCAGTCACTCAATCTAGTTCTGAAAATTCTGCAAAAAAATTACGGACAGATGCAAATAAAAAAAATCATAACAATAGTCCCAGTTTCCTAGTCATCTCTAGTCCTTCTGGCGAAATGCATAAGATGTCTCCTTTCGTGATTAACAAATACATCCAGTCTTGTATTGGTGAGCCGAGAAATATAAAGCGTCTCCGCTCCGGAGACTTCCTTATTGATACTATCTCAGCCACCCAGTCTGCTTCTTTACTTCAAATAACTAAACTTGGGCAAGCGAATGTCAATGTAACAGCACATAAGACACTGAATTATTGTCGTGGCGTTATATCGGAATTCGACCTTCTGTATGTTCCTGAAGAAGAGATCGCTTCCGAGCTATCCGACCAAAATGTCTGCGGTGCTAGGCGGATCAAGATGCGTAAGGAAGGTAAGTTGATCGATACGAAACACGTGATCCTTACCTTCAACACGCCTGATCTGCCTAAGAATATTAAGGCCGGATATTTAAATTGTCCCGTAAGACCCTATATTCCCAACCCTATGCGATGCTTCCAATGCCAGCGTTTCGGCCATTCTAAGACGTCTTGTCGTGGCAGCCTCACATGCGCCCGATGCTCACAGATTGGCCACGATTCTGAAAATTGTACCGCTGCGCCTCTTTGTATAAATTGCAAGGGTGAGCACCCAGCATTTTCACGCCTCTGTCCAAAATGGAAATTGGAAAAAGAAGTGCAGACTGCAAAGGTTACGAGGAACATCTCATATGCCGAAGCCAGAAGATTAGTCCAAAGCACACAGCTACGACCAAATACATCTTACGCCAATGCTCTTAAAAAATCTCGCTCAGTTGCTACCCAAACATCAGTTAGTATGCAGACGCCACCAAACAAAACTCAACAGACTACAAACAACAAGAAGAAAGAAAACCCAACCCATACAGTACAAAATAAAGAAATAGTAATTCAAAGCAAACCCAAAACTACCACACGAAAAGAAACAAATAAAAATAGAAGTTCCAGCAATAGCTCTCTTGATGGAATGGTTTCTGAATCTGCGGATTCAGACGGTATGGAAGTAGAAGAGGGTCTGGAAGTTCCCAAGCATCTACTTCCACGAAAAACCAAACAAGAGCACAGAAAGAACAAAAACTATTCATAATGGCCACCCTCGTATCATGGAACTGTCGTGGTTTCCACCGAAATCTGCTCGACATCAAAGCTATAATCAATGTTCATCAACCTTTATGCTTCGCAATACAGGAAACAAATCTAAAACCGGAACAACAAGCAAAACTTCGGAGGTTTTCTTTCGTCAGGAAAGACAACATTGCAGGTGAGCGTGCCAGTGGAGGTGTAGGTCTCCTCAACTCACTGGATTATCCCTCAAATGTGCTTTCTTTGACGACATCCCTCCAAGTTGTCGCTACTCAAACAAATTTTGATTTTGTTGCTACAGTCGTTTCTCTGTATTTGCCTCCAAATGAGCATATTGATCAGCAAGATTTAAATGGTCTTTTAGAGCAGCTGCCTGAGCCTTTCATCATAATAGGAGATTTTAACGGCCATAGTCCGCTCTGGGGTAGTAAGGATACTAATTGCCGAGGAAGACAAATTGAGCAGATGATCGAAGATCATAGCCTTTGTCTCCTCAATAATGGGCAAGATACTTACTTCCATGAGCCTTCAAAAACATTCCATGCTCTCGACCTTGCCATCTGTTCACCATCTCTGTTGCCTTTTTGCACTTTTAATGTGGGTAAAGATCTTTACAACAGTGATCATTATCCCATTCTTGTGTCTCTTGCACGAAGAGGAGCAAACCCCATGTCGAGATCCCCTCGATTCATACTGGACAGGGCAGACTGGGAACTCTTCTCTTCCATTGCAGAGCTCACAGATGAAATGGTAGAAGATGCGCATATCGATGACGCTGTTGAAGCTGTTACTAATACTATTATTCAGGCAGCTATGCTTTCGATTCCTAGAACATCAGGAAAACTACTAAAATATTCAAAACCATGGTGGAATCGCGACTGTCATGAAGCACTGAAAAAACAGAAAAAAGCATGGGGTATTTTTCGTAGATATCCTACTCTGCGAAACCTCATAGCCTTTAAAAGAGCCAAAGCAAATGCACGAAAAGTAAGAAGGCAGAGCCAGAGGGATTCCTGGATTTCATATGTGTCGTCAATAACATCCTCCACGCCTAGCAAGCGGGTTTGGGAAAGAGTTCAAAAAGCATGCGGCATATATAAAGACCACTCACTTTCCTTTTTGGAAAAAGATGGCCGAGTGATTAGCTCCATAGAAGAAATTGCGAATACTATTGGTGAGACATTTGCTTCCGTTTCTTCCAGCAGAAACTATACACCTGCATTTCTTTCTATGAAGCAGCACTCTGAAATAAATCCCATCGCATTCAACTCTTCCAAATCTGAGCCTTACAATAGAGACTTTACTATGCTTGAATTAAGGAGTGCTTTATTGCAGACACATAGGTCTTCTCCGGGTCTTGATGGAGTGAATTATGAAATGCTAAAGCATCTGTCCTGTAAGTCACTGAATGCCCTTCTCACTCTTTACAATAGGGTGTGGAAGGAGCATGCCTTTCCCAGTGCATGGAGGAGAGCTGTTGTCATTCCTATTCCTAAGCCAGGGAAAGATCCAAGGAATCCCTCCAACTATCGGCCAATTGCCCTTACGAGTTGCCTCTGCAAACTGTTTGAAAAGATGGTAAACAGCCGCCTAGTCTACTTCTTGGAAAAGAATGATATTATATCGCCTTATCAGAGTGGTTTTCGAAAGGGAAGAACAACTGTAGATAACATGCTCCTCTTAGAGACATCTATTCGAAAAGCATTTGTAAGAAGAAGCCACCTTGTCTCGATATTCTTCGACATTGAAAAAGCTTATGATAAGGCATGGAGATACGGTATACTCCGGGATCTTCACGAGAGTGGCTTGCGCGGCAACCTACCAATTTTCATACAGAATTTCTTGAACGCTAGAACTTTTCAAGTAAGGATTGGCTCTGTTTTTTCGGATGTTTTTCAACAGGAAGAGGGTGTGCCTCAAGGCTGTGTGCTTAGTGTAACGCTGTTCAGTTTAAAAATAAATTCTGTATTAAAAGAACTTCCTCACACCATCTTAGGATCACTATATGTAGATGATTTACAGATTAGCTGTCGAGGAGCAGACATGAGATATGTAGAGAGGCAACTGCAGATGGCTCTGATTAAGATCCAAGAATGGTCAGACAAACAGGGATTTACATTTTCGAAACAGAAAACTGTCTGCGTGCACTTTTGTAGGAAGCGAGGTCTCCATCCTGAACCTGAGTTATACTTGAATGGTACAATTATTCCAGTTGCGCCTGAAGTAAAATTTTTAGGAGTGACGTTCGACCGAAAATTGACTTTCCTTTCTCATGTTTTAAACCTGAGAAAGAAGTGTCTAAAAACACTAAATATTTTAAAAGTGTTGGCGAACACCTCCTGGGGTGCAGAGCGTTGCTCCATGCTTCGCATTTACAGAGCGCTTATCCGCTCTAAACTGGACTATGGCTCAGTTGTTTATGGATCCGCTCGGTCATCTGTTTTGTTAAAACTGGATCCTGTTCACCATCAAGGTCTGCGGATTTGTTCAGGGGCTTTCAGGACTTCTCCTGTGCAGAGCCTATATGTTGACTGTAACGAGCCATCACTTTATCTGAGGCGTGAGCAATTGTCCCTTTTGCAATATTTTAATACTTTATCACAACCTGAACATCCCAATAAGCTGTGCTTACTTGATAATGAGTGTAACACATTATTTGAAACACGTCCATCCTGTGTTCCTACTTTCCCTTTAAGAGTTCGCCCTGTCATTGAGGAACTCTCCCTCTCTGATATGCACCCCCAAGCAGTACAGAACTTTGAAATCCCACCTTGGGAAAATTCACGGATTCAGCTTCTTGATGTTTTCAAACATCACGTGAAGGCAAGCGCTAACGAGATCGTTTATAGACAACTCTTTGCTGAGCACAGGCACAAATATAGCAGTTATTATCCGATATATACAGATGGATCAAAGACAAATGATCATGTTGGGATGGCTTTTGTATTTGAAAATTACACAGAGGGCAGATGCCTGCACCATGCTTTCTCAGTCCTAACATCTGAACTGACTGCTATATATTATGGTCTTTTGTATATCTCAAAGGTCTGCCACAAAAAGTTCATAGTTTACACAGACTCGTATAGTGCTCTTAAATCCTTGGAAGCTTTTCCCAACACGCAGAATCCTGTGGTAGTGGATGTTCTCAAAATTCATATAAATTTAACGATTCGAGGTTATGAAGTCCTGTACTGCTGGGTTCCTGGACATGTTGGAATAAAAGGAAATGAGCTTGCAGATATCGCAGCCAAATCTGCTGTTGAACTGTCCAGTCGCCTTATCCCTTTTAGAGATATCTGCAATGTCATCAAGGGAAAGGTCCGAAAAAAATGGCAGCAATTTTGGGATGTTCAGCATCACAACAAGTTGAGAAACGTCAAGCCTAGAATTGAGCATTGGGATATTGTTGGAAATCGTAAGGAGGACGTTCTTTTGACTCGCCTCAGAATTGGTCACACTCGAGTCACACATAACTATCTTCTCAAAGCTGAAAATGAGCCTGTTTGTTTTAATTGTAATGTTTGTTTATCTGTTCGTCATATTTTAATTGAGTGTCCATGTTTTAATAGTCTTCGCCAGAAATATTTTAATAGCTGTGACTTACCTCTCGACCGTTTAATCGGAAGAGAGGTGAATTGTAATTTATTTTATTATTTAAAAGAGATTGGCTTTTATTACCAAATGTAATTTGTTTTGAAGACTGTGTCTTGAATTTTAATATGTGCTTTTTAACTTGTGTTTATATGACTTCATCCTCTGGATTTGGTACATTTATCTACTTGTTTTTATTGATTGAATTTTAATGTCATCAATTGTAATCATCCCATCTTGTGTTTGGCGCGTCATAACCATCTCTGGTTTTTGCGCCATAATCACTCACTCACTCACTCATTATCCCATTCTTGTGTCTCTTGCACGAAGAGGAGCAAACCCCATGTCGAGATCCCCTCGATTCATACTGGACAGGGCAGACTGGGAACTCTTCTCTTCCATTGCAGAGCTCACAGATGAAATGGTAGAAGATGCGCATATCGATGACGCTGTTGAAGCTGTTACTAATACTATTATTCAGGCAGCTATGCTCTCCATTCCTAGAACATCAGGAAAACTACTAAAATATTCAAAACCATGGTGGAATCGCGACTGTCATGAAGCACTGAAAAAACAGAAAAAAGCATGGGGTATTTTTCGTAGATATCCTACTCTGCGAAACCTCATAGCCTTTAAAAGAGCCAAAGCAAATGCACGAAAAGTAAGAAGGCAGAGCCAGAGGGATTCCTGGATTTCATATGTGTCGTCAATAACATCCTCCACGCCTAGCAAGCGGGTTTGGGAAAGAGTTCGAAAAGCATGCGGCATATATAAAGACCACTCACTTTCCTTTTTGGAAAAAGATGGCCGAGTGATTAGCTCCATAGAAGAAATTGCGAATACTATCGGTGAGACATTTGCTTCCGTTTCTTCCAGCAGAAACTATACACCTGCATTTCTTTCTATGAAGCAGCACTCTGAAATAAATCCCATCGCATTCAACTCTTCCAAATCTGAGCCTTACAATAGAGACTTTACTATGCTTGAATTAAGGAGTGCTTTATTGCAGACACATAGGTCTTCTCCGGGTCTTGATGGAGTGAATTATGAAATGCTAAAGCATCTGTCCTGTAAGTCACTGAATGCCCTTCTCACTCTTTACAATAGGGTGTGGAAGGAGCATGCCTTTCCCAGTGCATGGAGGAGAGCTATTGTCATTCCTATTCCTAAGCCAGGGAAAGATCCAAGGAATCCCTCCAACTATCGGCCAATTGCCCTTACGAGTTGCCTCTGCAAACTGTTTGAAAAGATGGTAAACAGCCGCCTAGTCTACTTCTTGGAAAAGAATGATATTATATCGCCTTATCAGAGTGGTTTTCGAAAGGGAAGAACAACTGTAGATAACATGCTCCTCTTAGAGACATCTATTCGAAAAGCATTTGTAAGAAGAAGCCACCTTGTCTCGATATTCTTCGACATTGAAAAAGCTTATGATAAGGCATGGAGATACGGTATACTCCGGGA
The DNA here is from genome assembly GCF_044657685.1 of Stegodyphus dumicola. Lineage (NCBI taxonomy): Eukaryota > Metazoa > Arthropoda > Arachnida > Araneae > Eresidae > Stegodyphus > Stegodyphus dumicola. The sequence goes on from NC_140768.1 coordinate 185,672,726, forward strand.
TCTTCACGAGAGTGGCTTGCGCGGCAACCTACCAATTTTCATTCAAAATTTCTTGAACACTAGAACTTTTCAAGTAAGAATTGGCTCTGTTTTTTCGGATGTTTTTAAACAGGAAGAGGGTGTGCCTCAAGGCTGTGTGCTCAGTGTAACCCTGTTTAGTTTAAAAATAAATTCTGTACTAAAAGAACTTCCTCCCACCATCTTGGGATCTCTATATGTTGATGATCTGCAGATTAGCTGTCGAGGAGCAGACATGAGATATGTAGAGAGGCAACTGCAGATGGCTCTGAATAAGATCCAAGAATGGTCAGACAAACAGGGATTTACATTTTCGAAACAGAAAACTGTGTGCGTGCACTTTTGTAGGAAGCGAGGTCTCCATCCTGAACCTGAGTTATATTTGAATGGTACAATTATTCCAGTTGCGCCTGAAGTAAAATTTTTAGGAGTGACTTTCGACCGAAAATTGACTTTCCTTTCTCATGTTTTAAACCTGAGAAAGAAGTGTCTAAAAACACTAAATATTTTAAAAGTGTTGGCGAACACCTCCTGGGGTGCAGAGCGTTGCTCCATGCTTCGCATTTACAGAGCGCTTATCCGCTCTAAACTGGACTATGGCTCAGTTGTTTATGGATCCGCTCGGTCATCTGTTTTGTTAAAACTGGATCCTGTTCACCATCAAGGTCTGCGGATTTGTTCAGGAGCTTTCAGGACTTCTCCTGTGCAGAGCCTATATGTTGACTGTAACGAACCATCACTTTATCTGAGGCGTGAGCAATTGTCCCTTTTGCAATATTTTAATACTCTATCACAACCTGAACATCCCAATAAGCTGTGCTTACTTGATAATGAGTGTAACACATTATTTGAAACACGTCCATCCTGTGTTCCTACTTTCCCTTTAAGAGTTCGCCCTGTCATTGAGGAACTCTCCCTCTCTGATATGCACCCCCAAGCAGTACAGAATTTTGAAATTCCACCTTGGGAAAATTCACGGATCCAGCTTCTTGATGTTTTTAAACATCACGTAAAGGCGAGCACTAACGAGATCGTTTACAGACAAATTTTCGCTGAGCACAGGCACAAATATAGCAGTTATTATCCGATATACACAGATGGATCAAAGTCAAATGATCATGTCGGGATGGCTTTTGTATTTGAAAATTACATAGAGGGCAGATGCCTGCACCATGCTTTCTCTGTCCTAACATCTGAACTAACTGCAATATATTATGCTCTTTTGTACATCTCAAAGCTCTGCCACAAAAAGTTCATAGTTTACACAGACTCGTATAGTGCTCTTAAATCCTTGGAAGCTTTTCCCAACGCTCAGAATCCTGTGGTAGTGGATGTTCTCAAAATTCATAGAAATTTAATGATACGAGGATATGAAATCCTGTACTGCTGGGTTCCCGGGCATACGGGAATAAAGGGAAACGAGCTTGCAGACATCACGGCAAAATCTGCTGTCGAACTGTCCAGTCGCCTTATCCCTTTTAGAGACATCTGCTGTGTCATCAAGGGAAAGATACGAAAAAAATGGCAGCAAATTTGGGATGTTCAGCATCACAACAAGTTGAGAAACATCAAACCTAGAATTGAGCATTGGGATGTTGCTGGAAATCGTAAAGAGGACGTTCTTTTGACTCGACTCAGAATTGGTCATACCAGAGTCACACATAGCTATCTTCTTAAAGCTGAAAATGAGCCTATTTGTTTTAATTGTAATGTTTGTTTATCTGTTCGTCATATTTTAATTGAGTGTCAATGTTTTAATAGTCTTCGCCAGAAATATTTTAATAGCTGTGACTTACCTCTCGACCGTTTAATCGGAAGAGAGGTCAATTCTAATTTATTTTATTATTTAAAAGAGATTGGCTTTTATTACCAAATGTAATTTGTTTTGAAGACTGTGTCTTGAATGTTAACATGTGCTTTTAACTTGTTTTTATATGACTTCATCCTCTGGATTTGGTACATTTATCTACTTGTTTTTATTTATTGAATTTTAATGTCATCAATTGTAATCATCTCATCTTTTGTTTGGCGCGTCATAATCATCTCTGGTTTTTGCGCCATAATCACTCACTCACTCACTCTTGAATACTACAACATTTCAAGTAAGGATTGGCTCAATTTTGTCTGATGTCTTTGAACAAGAAGAGGGTGTGCCTCAAGGCTGTGTGGTCAGTGTAACTCTTTTCAGCCTAAAAATAAATTCTGTATTAAAACAACTTCCTCCCACCATTTCAGGTTCTTTATAGGTTGATGATCTACAAATAAGCTGTAGAGGTGTGGATATGAGACATGTAGAGAGACAGCTCCAGATCGCTTTGAACAGGATCCAGGAATGGGCAAAAAGACAAGGATTTACGTTTTCGAAACAGAAGACTGTGTGCGTTCATTTTTGTAAAAGCGAGGTCTCCATCCTGAGCCTGAATTATACCTCAATGGGTTTGTAATTCCAGTTGCACCTGAAGTAAAATTTTTAGGGGTGATGTTCGACCGAAAATTGACTTTCCTTCCTCATGTCTTAAACTTGAGAAAAAAGTGTACCAAAGTTCTAAATATCTTAAAAGTCTTGGCGAACACCTCCTGGGGTGCAGAGCGTTGCTCCATGCTTCGCATTTACAGAGCTCTAATTCGCTCTAAACTGGACTACGGCTCAGTTGTTTACGGATCTGCTCGGTCTTCAGTGTTGTTAAAACTAGATCCTGTTTATCATCAGGCTCTGCGGATTTGTTCTGGAGCCTTCAGGACATCTCCTGTGCAGAGCCTTTATGTTGACTGTCACGAGCCATCACTCCGTTTGAGGCGTGAGGAGTTGTCTCTTTTACAGTATTTTAATATATTGTCTCAACCTGACCATCCTTACAAACTGTGTTTATCTGATGGTAGCTGTGACCGTTTATTTGAAGCACTTCCATCCTGTGTGCCTTATTTTCCTATAAGGGTTCGTTTGCTCATTGAAGAATTCTCCTTATCTGATATGTCCCCACAAGCAGTACAGAATTTTGAGATCCCACGTTGGGAAAATGCTCAAATCCAGCTTCTTGACATTTTCCACAATTACAGAAAAACAACCACAAATGACATCATATACAGACAAATTTTTGCTGAGCACAGGCATAATTACAGCAGTTATCCTCCCGTATATACGGATGGATCAAAGTTAACTTGTCAAGCTGGGATGTCCTGTATAATTGGTGACCACTTGGAGGGCAGACGTTTACACGACGCCTCCTCGGTCTTAACCACTGAACTGACTGCTACCTATTATGCGCTTTTGTACATCTCAACGCTTTACTATAAATATTTCATTATATATACAGACTCCTACAGTGCACTAAAAGCTTTAGAATCCATTTCAAGCCCCGACAATCCTGTGATAGTGGATGTATTGAAGCTAAATATTAAATTAAGAAGTCGTGGATATCAAATTCTGTACTGCTGGGTCCCTGGACATGCAGGAATAAAAGGCAATGAGCTGGCAGACATCACAGCAAAATCTGCTGTTGAAACGTCTGGCCGCCTCATCCCTTTTAGAGATATCTGTTGTGTCATCAAAGGGAAGATCAGATATAAATGGCAACAACTTTGGGACATTCAGATACATAACAAGTTGAGAAGGGTGAAGGCTAAAATAGAGCATTGGCACACTACTTGCAATCGTAAGGAACAAGTTCTTTTAACTCGCCTTAGAATTGGTCACACTAGAGTAACACATAACTACCTTTTGAAAGCTGAAAACGAGCCTGTTTGTGCAAACTGTGATGTTTGTCTCTCAGTATATCACATTTTAATTGAATGTCCATATTTTAATAGTCTTCGTGAGAAGTATTTTAATAGCTGCGACCTGCCTCTCGACCGTTTAATCGGAAGAGACGTCAATACCAATTTGTTTGAATACCTGAAAGAAACAGGTTTCTTTTATTTAATTTGATTTTGTCTTGAGATTTTCTGTTAGAATTTTAATGAATCAGATATTTTAAGATTATATATCTATATTGCATATTTCATTATCAGAATCATAATCAACATTTTCATCCCACCATTTCACTATCTTTTTACTTGCCTCCATTTTAAAAGTGTGCTGTTGCTTTAGATTTTTTCTTTTATACTTTATATGCGAAATACAAATCCTGCGTTTGGCGCATATGGCCTATAGAGCTTTGCGCCATAAATCTACCACCACTACCACTACCTTTTATAAGATTTTAAATCGCGCGCGAGAATTTTCTGGAACTTTCTCGAAATCAAAAAGAGATATTTATTTATTAAATTTTAAATGCACGTGCTCTTGCATTTTTAATTTTCCGGCTTAGCTTTCCTTTAATATTTATCACGCGCTACACTGCACGAGGAATAAAGCAATTTAATTTATAATTCGACTAACATTAGCTATTTAAATACCAAATCCGTAACAATATGAAAAATTTATGATCAACAGCATATGAACATTATTACTATTTTACAGTTCAGGCATTCTCTCTGAAATCTTTTTCAAGATATTTAAGATTTTTTATCTTTTTTAAGATATTTGATACTAAATCTTTAAAAACATATTAACCAGTTCTTTCAGGAATTTCATAATATCTATAATGATTCAGCTGATTAACAGACTTGCTATCAACTATACGCCTAAATGTATTTTGTTCTTTGGCCCGCACGCAGCCAACAGTGATGATTGTCCTCAACGACCTGAGAAAACTAATAATTATCCCAATTCACGACTCATCTTAGAACCACTGACTCATTTAAAATGGCTAATTTTAACTGTTTTCATTTCAATAGAACTACAAATAGAGGAGGCGGCACAGCGATCCTGACGAAGAGATACCTTAAATGCATAGACTATCCTTTACCCAATTTCAACAGTATTGAGGCCTGCGCCTGTATCTTCACAAGTAAAAATGTCTACTTTCTTCTCATTTCAGTGTCCCCTCAGGGGGCTCACTTCTGTGAGTACGGGTGTGGAAATCCCGAGGTACCCTAGCCCTTCAGGGGATCATCTTCTTGATGAGACGGGTGTCACGATCCTGGAGCCCCAGTGATCTATCCTCTTTTCCGTCTCCTCTCCTCTTGGCTGGAACTTTTTCCCTTCTCTTCTCCCTCGTGGTTTCTCTCTACGGAGTTTGGGGCTCGTCACGAGAGACTGGAACAGCCCTTGTCTCTAGTCTTCGAGTGGCGAGAAAACTGCCCACGTGTTTGCCGTGCGTGGAGACCCGTGTCGCTGGAAAGGAGGGTCCTGGTAGTTGAGGGGCGAGGTACTGTCCCCAACACACTACTTTGGCCTCTGCTTCAGCTAAACGGGAGGCACCTTAGTCGTCCTCACGGGTGTCAATCGGCTGGTCACTAGTCCTTGTGTCAGTGGCTTGGGGTCAAGCTCTCGGAAGTACCTGCTTTCGGGAAAGCCGACTGTGGGGCTTCAGTTTGCGTATAGGTCCGGCTAGCCCTAACACAGGAATCTGTGTTCCCTTGTTGGGCTCCGTGGTGGGCGGGGCCGTCGGACCCGAATCTTTATTCTTTCACTATGGCTTCTTCTCATATCTACTTAATTAAAGATTTCGAGGTAACTCCAGTCATTCAAACTAGTTCAGAAACGTCTACAGCTAAACCAGTCACTCAACCTAGTTCTGAAACGTATACTGCTAAACCAGTCACTCAACCTAGCTCTGAACCATCTACTAATAAACCAATCATTCAACCTAGCTCTGAAACGTCTACTACTAAACCAGTCACTCAACCTGTCACTCAACCTAGTTCTGAAAATTCTGCAAAAAAATTACGGACAGATGCAAATAAAAAAAATCATCACAATAGTCCCCGTTTCCTAGTCATCTCTAGTCCTTCTGGCGAAATGCATAAGATGTCTCCTTTTGTAATAAATAAATACATCCAGTCTTGTATTGGTGAGCCGAGAAACATAAAGCGTCTCCGCTCCGGAGACTTGCTTATTGATACAAACTCAGCCACCCAGTCTGCTTCTTTACTTCAGATTACTAAACTTAGGCAAGCGAATGTCACTGTAACAGCACATAAGACACTGAATTATTGTCGTGGCGTAATATCGGAATTCGACCTTCTGTACGTTCCTGAAGAAGAGATCGCTTCCGAGCTATCCGACCAAAATGTCTGCGGTGCTAGGCGGATCAAGATGCGTAAGGAAGGTAAGTTGATCGATACGAAACACGTGATCCATACCTTCAACACGCCTGATCTGCCTAAGATATTAAGGCCGGATATTTAAATATTGATATTAAGGCCGGATATTTAAATTGTCCTGTAAGACCTTATATTCCCAACCCTATGCGATGCTTCCAATGCCAGCGTTTCGGCCATTCTAAGACGTCTTGTCGTGGCAGCCTCACATGCGCCCGATGCTCACAGAATGGCCACGATTCGGAAAATTGTACCGCTGCGCCTTCGTGTATAAATTGCAAGGGTCAGCACCCAGCATTTTCACGCCTCTGCCCAAAATGGAAATCCGAAAAAGAAGTACAGACTCTTAAAGTTACCAGGAACATCTCGTATGCTGAAGCCAGAAAACTAGTTCAAAGCACACAGCTCCAATCAAACAAATCTTATGCCAGTGCAGTTAAAACAACACGTAGCATTGCCACCCAAACATCAATAGGCACGCAGACTAAACCAAATAAAACCCAACCAACCACATCCACCAAGAAAACGGAAAATGCAACTCATTTAATACAAAAAAAGAAACAGTCATTCAAAGTAAACCTAAAATTGAAAGTCACAAAATAATTAATAAAAATAGAAGTCCCAGCAATAGCTCTTTTGACGAAATGATTTCTGAATCTGCGGATTCAGACACTATGGAAGTAGAGGAGGGTCTAGAATTTCCCAGGCATCTACTTCCACGAAAAACCAAACAAGAGCACAGAAAGAACAAAAACCAGACATAATGGCCACCCTCGTCTCATGGAACTGTCGCGGTTTCCACCGAAATTTGCTCGACATCAAAGCCATAATTAATGCTTATCATCCCGTATGCTTCGCAGTACAGGAAACAAATCTAAAACCAGAACAACAGGCAAAACTTCGGAGGTTTTCCTTCGTCAGGAAAGATAACCTTGCAGGTGAGCGTGCCAGTGGAGGTCTAGGTCTCCTCACCTCACTGGATTATCCCTCAAATGTGCTTTCTTTGACGACATCCCTCCAAGTTGTCGCTACTCAAACAAATTTTGATTTTGTTGTTACAGTCGTTTCTCTGTATTTGCCTCCAAATGAGCATATTGATCAGCAAGATTTAAATGGTCTTTTAGAGCAGCTGCCTGAGCCTTTCATCATAATAGGAGATTTTAACGGCCATAGTCCGCTCTGAGGTAGTAAGGATACTAATTGCCGAGGAAGACAAATTGAGCAGATGATCGAAGATCATAGCCTTTGTCTCCTCAATAATGGGCAAGATACTTACTTCCATGAGCCTTCAAAAACATTCCATGCTCTCGACCTTGCCATCTGTTCACCATCTCTGTTGCCTTTTTGCACTTTTAATGTGGGTAAAGATCTTTACAACAGTGATCATTATCCCATTCTTGTGTCTCTTGCACGAAGAGGAGCAAACCCCATGTCGAGATCCCCTCGATTCATACTGGACAGGGCAGACTGGGAACTCTTCTCTTCCATTGCAGAACTCACAGATGAAATGGTAGAAGATGCGCATATCGATGACGCTGTTGAAGCTGTTACTAATACTATTATTCAGGCAGCTATGCTTTCGATTCCTAGAACATCAGGAAAACTACTAAAATATTCAAAACCATGGTGGAATCGCGACTGTCATGAAGCACTGAAAAAACAGAAAAAAGCATGGGGTATTTTTCGTAGATATCCTACTCTGCGAAACCTCATAGCCTTTAAAAGAGCCAAAGCAAATGCACGAAAAGTAAGAAGGCAGAGCCAGAGGGATTCCTGGATTTCATATGTGTCGTCAATAACATCCTCCACGCCTAGCAAGCGGGTTTGGGAAAGAGTTCAAAAAGCATGCGGCATATATAAAGACCACTCACTTTCCTTTTTGGAAAAAGATGGCCGAGTGATTAGCTCCATAGAAGAAATTGCGAATACTATTGGTGAGACATTTGCTTCCGTTTCTTCCAGCAGAAACTATACACCTGCATTTCTTTCTATGAAGCAGCACTCTGAAATAAATCCCATCGCATTCAACTCTTCCAAATCTGAGCCTTACAATAGAGACTTTACTATGCTTGAATTAAGGAGTGCTTTATTGCAGACACATAGGTCTTCTCCGGGTCTTGATGGAGTGAATTATGAAATGCTAAAGCATCTATCCTGTAAGTCACTGAATGCCCTTCTCACTCTTTACAATAGGGTGTGGAAGGAGCATGCCTTTCCCAGTGCATGGAGGAGAGCTGTTGTCATTCCTATTCCTAAGCCAGGGAAAGATCCAAGGAATCCCTCCAACTATCGGCCAATTGCCCTTACGAGTTGCCTCTGCAAACTGTTTGAAAAGATGGTAAACAGCCGCCTAGTCTACTTCTTGGAAAAGAATGATATTATATCGCCTTATCAGAGTGGTTTTCGAAAGGGAAGAACAACTGTAGATAACATGCTCCTCTTAGAGACATCTATTCGAAAAGCATTTGTAAGAAGAAGCCACCTTGTCTCGATATTCTTCGACATTGAAAAAGCTTATGATAAGGCATGGAGATACGGTATACTCCGGGATCTTCACGAGAGTGGCTTGCGCGGCAACCTACCAATTTTCATACAGAATTTCTTGAACGCTAGAACTTTTCAAGTAAGAATTGGCTCTGTTTTTTCGGATGTTTTTGAACAGGAAGAGGGTGTGCCTCAAAGCTGTGTGGTCAGTGTAACCCTGTTTAGTTTAAAAATAAATTCTGTACTAAAAGAACTTCCTCCCACCATCTTGGGATCTCTATATGCTGATGATCTGCAGATTAGCTGTCGAGGAGCAGACATGAGATATGTAGAGAGGCAACTGCAGATGGCTCTGATTAAGATCCAAGAATGGTCAGACAAACAGGGATTTACATTTTCGAAACAGAAAACTGTCTGCGTGCACTTTTGTAGGAAGCGAGGTCTCCATCCTGAACCTGAGTTATACTTGAATGGTACAATTATTCCAGTTGCGCCTGAAGTAAAATTTTTAGGAGTGACGTTCGACCGAAAATTGACTTTCCTTTCTCATGTTTTAAACCTGAGAAAGAAGTGTCTAAAAACACTAAATATTTTAAAAGTGTTGGCGAACACCTCCTGGGGTGCAGAGCGTTGCTCCATGCTTCGCATTTACAGAGCGCTTATCCGCTCTAAACTGGACTATGGCTCAGTTGTTTATGGATCCGCTCGGTCATCTGTTTTGTTAAAACTGGATCCTGTTCACCATCAAGGTCTGCGGATTTGTTCAGGAGCATTCAGGACTTCTCCTGTGCAGAGCCTATATGTTGACTGTAACGAACCATCACTTTATCTGAGGCGTGAGCAATTGTCCCTTTTGCAATATTTTAATACTCTATCACAACCTGAACATCCCAATAAGCTGTGCTTACTTGATAATGAGTGTAACACATTATTTGAAACACGTCCATCCTGTGTTCCTACTTTCCCTTTAAGAGTTCGCCCTGTCATTGAGGAACTCTCCCTCTCTGATATGCACCCCCAAGCAGTACAGAATTTTGAAATTCCACCTTGGGAAAATTCACGGATCCAGCTTCTTGATGTTTTTAAACATCACGTAAAGGCGAGCACTAACGAGATCGTTTACAGACAAATTTTCGCTGAGCACAGGCACAAATATAGCAGTTATTATCCGATATACACAGATGGATCAAAGTCAAATGATCATGTCGGGATGGCTTTTGTATTTGAAAATTACATAAAGGGCAGATGCCTGCACCATGCTTTCTCTGTCCTAACATCTGAACTAACTGCAATATATTATGCTCTTTTGTACATCTCAAAGCTCTGCCACAAAAAGTTCATAGTTTACACAGACTCGTATAGTGCTCTTAAATCCTTGGAAGCTTTTCCCAACGCTCAGAATCCTGTGGTAGTGGATGTTCTCAAAATTCATAGAAATTTAATGATACGAGGATATGAAATCCTGTACTGCTGGGTTCCCGGGCATACGGGAATAAACGGAAACGAGCTTGCAGACATCGCGGCAAAATCTGCTGTCGAACTGTCCAGTCGCCTTATCCCTTTTAGAGACATCTGCTGTGTCATCAAGGGAAAGATACGAAAAAAATGGCAGCAAATTTGGGATGTTCAGCATCACAACAAGTTGAGAAACATCAAACCTAGAATTGAGCATTGGGATTTTGCTGGAAATCGTAAAGAGGACGTTCTTTTGACTCGACTCAGAATTGGTCATACCAGAGTCACACATAGCTATCTTCTTAAAGCTGAAAATGAGCCTGTTTGTTTTAATTGTAATGTTTGTTTATCTGTTCGTCATATTTTAATTGAGTGTCAATGTTTTAATAGTCTTCGCCAGAAATATTTTAATAGCTGTGACTTACCTCTCAACCGTTTAATCGGAAGAGAGGTCAATTCTAATTTATTTTATTATTTAAAAGAGATTGGCTTTTATTACCAAATGTAATTTGTTTTGAAGACTGTGTCTTGAATGTTAATATGTGCTTTTAACTTGTGTTTATATGACTTCATCCTCTGGATTTGGTACATTTATCTACTTGTTTTTATTTATTGAATTTTAATGTCATCAATTGTAATCATCTCATCTTTTGTTTGGCGCGTCATAATCATCTCTGGTTTTGCGCCATAATCACTCACTCACTCACTCACTCACTCATTTCAGTGTACAAACCTCCCTCCACTCCTCTTGATGTCCAAGATCTAGAAACAATCCATAAACTAAACTATTCTACAATAATAGCAGGAGACCTCAATTGTAAACACCGCAATTGGCACTCGCTCAGCAACAATAATGATGGAATTCAACTAAATACCTACATTCTCCCCCACAATATAGCTGTCCATGCACCCAATGAGCCTACAAGAATACCTACCACCACATACGGATCTCCTGATGTCTTAGACATACTCATTACCATGAATATACAACAAACACCTTATTTGTACGTCAATAATGACTTGTCCGCTGATCACTTGCCTGTGCATTTCACCATGTATGGCCTTAAACAAGGACTACCTCCCCTCAATGCAAGAATAAACTGGAAAAATTTTAGAAAACTAATTGAAGAAAACACCTCTGCAAACCCTCCCACTTAAGAAGTAGAAAAGAAATTAATATTGCAATCCACAACTTTAATGTGCACATCCACTCTGCCATAGATAACTCCAAATCTGCAATTAATGACGAAAAATTCGTTCTTCCTGCCTACATACGTCGCAAAATTAACCATAAAAATAGACTACGAAAAATTTATCAACGTACACAGAGCCCAAATGATAAATCTGCATATAATGCAGCCCATTGAGACCTGAAAAGTGCCATTAAAAATTTCCGTGATGAGAACTGGCAAAAATTTGTCCTGAGCCTCACACACACAGATCATTCTGCATGGCAAAAGCCCTGCAATACAATACTAGAAACATAGGCTCAATAAAGAAAGATAACACCCTCATAACTCAAAAAATGAAGACATCACAGAAGTCTTCGCTGATAATTATGAAAGCCAATTTAAACAAAATCCTTGTGTTCATTCTGTACATCAAGCAGAAGAATCCATTCCTCAGCAACCCTCAGGGGGCTCACTTTTGTGAGTACGGGTGTGGCAATCCCGAGGTACCCTAGCCCTTCAGGGGATCATCTTCTTGATGAGACAGGTGTCACGATCCTGGAGCCCCAGTGATCTATCCTCTTTTCCGTCTCCTCTCCTCTTGGCTGGAACTTTTTCCCTTCCCTTCTCCCTTGTGGTTTCTCTCTACGGAGTTTGGGGCTCGTCACGAGAGGCTGGAGCTTGTTTCTAGTTCTCGAGTGGCGAGAAAACTGCCCACGTGTTTGCCGTGCGTGGAGACCCGTGTCGCTGGAAAGGAGGGTTCTGGTAGTTGATGGGCGAGGTACTGTCCCCAACACACTGCTTTGGCCTCTGCTTCAGCTAAAAGGGTGGCACCTTAGTCGTCCTCACGGGTGTCAATCGGCTGGTCACTAGTCCTTGTGTCAGTGGCTTGGGGTCAAGCTCTCGGGAGTACCTGCTTTCGGGAAAGCCGACTGTGGGGCTTCAGTTTGCGTATAGGTCCGGCTAGCCCTAACACAGGAATCTGTGTTCCCTTGTTGGGCTCCGTGGTGGGCGGGGCCGTCGGACCCGAATTTTTTCTCTTTCAATTATGGCTTCCCTTTTCATTCTTAAAAAACCCGATTCAAATGACACCAACCAAAATATAGAAATCGTTGACAAATCAATTAACAAGAATATCCGGACCGATGAAAATGCCAAAGATACTGAAACTATTGACAAAACCATTACCAAGAAAATCCGAACCGATGCAAATGCCAAAGAATCTACTGATTATCCACGCTTCCTTGTTATCTCTAGTCCTTCTGGTGAACTGCAAAAGATGTCTCCTTTTCTCGTAAATAAATATATACATTCATGTATAGGTGAGCCAAGGAACATAAAGCGTCTCCGGTCAGGAGACCTGCTTATTGATACCATGTCGGCCACCCAGTCTGCTTCTCTTTCCCGACAAACCAAATTTGGAGAAATATCTATAACTGTGTTAGCGCACAAAACACTTAATCCTTGTAGAGGTGTGATCTCGGAGGTCGACCTTCTGTGTGTTTCAGAAGAAGAGTTCGTCTCCGAGTTAGCTGACCAAAATGTCTGTGGTGCTAGGCGGATCAAGATGCGAAAGGAAGGTAAGTTGATCGATACAAAACACGTGATCCTTACCTTCAACACGCCTGATCTGCCTAAGAATATTAAGGCTGGACATCTAAATCTTCCTGTAAGACCTTATATTCCTAACCCTATGCGATGTTTCCAGTGCCAGCGTTTAGGCCATTTTAAGATGATTTGTCGTGGCAGCCTCACATGCGCCCGATGCTCACAGATTGGCCACGATTCCGAAAATTGTACCGCTGCGCCTTCGTGTATAAATTGCAAGGGTCAGCACCCAGCATTTTCACGCCTGTGCCCAAAATGGAAATCCGAAAAAGAAGTACAGACTCTTAAAGTTACCAGGAACATCTCGTATGCTGAAGCCAGAAGACTAGTTCAAAGCACACAGCTCCAATCAAACAAATCTTGTGCCAGTGCAGTTAAAACAACACGTAGCATTGCCACCCAAACCTCAATAGGCACGCAGACTAAACCAAATAAAACCCAACCGACTACATCCACCAAGAAAAAAGAAAATGCAACTCATTTAATACAAAAAAAAAAGAAACAGTCGTTCAAAGTAAACCTAAAACTGAAAGTCACAAAATAATTAATAAAAATAGAAGTCCTAGCAATAGCTCTCTTGACGATATGATTTCTGAATCTGCTGATTCAGACGGTATGGAAGTAGAAGAGGGTCTAGAAGTTCCCAGGCATCTATTTCCACGAAAAACAAAACAAGAGCACAGAAAGAACAAAAACCAGTCATAATGGCCACCCTCGTCTCATGGAACTGTCGCGGTTTCCACCGAAATTTGCTCGACATCAAAGCCATAATTAATGCTTATCATCCTGTATACTTCGCAATACAGGAAACAAATCTAAAACCAGAACAACGGGCAAAACGTCGGAGGTTTTCCTTCGTCAGGAAAGATAACCTTGCAGATGAGCGTGTCAGTGGAGGTGTAGGTCTCTTCTCCTCACTGGACTATCCCTCAAATGTACTTCCTTTGACGACATCCCTCCAAGTTGTCGCTACTCAAATAAATTTTGATATTTTTGTTTCATTTGTTTCTTTGTATTTGCCTCCAAATGAGCACATTTATCAGCAAGATTTAAATAATCTAATAGAGCAGCTGCCTGAGCCTTTATCATAATAGGAGATTTTAACGGCCATAGTCCACTCTGGGGAAGTAAAGATACAAATTGCCGAGGAAGACAAATTGAGCAGATGATCGAAGATCATAGCCTTTGTCTCCTAAATAATGGGCAAGATACGTACTTCCATGAGCCTTCAAGGACATTCCACGCTCTCGATCTTGCCATCTGTTCACCATCTCTGTTGCCATTTTGCACTTTTAGTGTCGGAAATGACCTGTACAACAGCGATCATTATCCCATTTTTGTGTCTCTTGCACGAAGAGAAGCAAACCCCGTGTCATGAGTCCCTCGTTTTATCCTGGACAGGGCAGACTGGGAACTCTTCTCTTCCGTTGCGGAGCTGACAGAGGAAATGATAGAAGGCGTGCATATGGATGACGCTGTTGAAGCTGTTACTAATACTATTATTCAAGCAGCTATGCTTTCGATTCCTAGAACATCAGGAAAAACACTAAAATATTCGAAACCGTGGTGGAATCGCGACTGTCATGAAGTACTGAAAAAACAGAAAAAAGCATTTTTCGTAGATATCCTACTCTGCGAAACCTCATAGCTTTTAAAAGAGCCAAAGCAAATGCACGAAAAGTAAGAAGGCAGAGCCAGAGGGATTCCTGGATTTCATATGTGTCCTCAATAACATCCTCTACGCCTAGTAAGCGGGTTTGGGAAAGAGTTCGAAAAGCATGCGGAATGTATAAAGACCACTCACTTTCCTTTCTGGAAAAAGATGGCCGAGTGATTATATCCATAGAAGAAATTGCAAATACTATTGGAGAGACATTTGCTGCCGTTTCTTCCAGCCGAAATTACTCACCTGCATTTCGTTCTATCAAGCAACGCTCTTAGAAAAATCCCATCGCTTTCAACTCTTCCAAATTTGAGCCTTATAATAGAGATTTTACTGTGCTAGAGTTAAAGAGAGCTTTGTTACAGACACATAGGTCGTCTCCGGGTCTCGATGGCGTAAATTACGATATGCTAAAGCATCTGTCCTATAAGTCACTGAATGCCCTTCTCACGCTTTATAATAGAGTGTGGAAGGAGCATACTTTTCCCAGTGCATGGAAGAGAGCTGTTGTAATTCCTATTGCCAAGCCAGGGAAAGATCCTAGGAATCCCTCCAACTATCGGCCAATTGCACTTATAAGTTGCCTATGCAAGCTGTTTGAAAAATTGGTAAACAGCCGCCTAGTCTACTTCTTGGAAAAGAATAATATTATATCGCCTTATCAAAGTGGTTTTCGAAAGGGGAGGACTACCGTAGATAACATGCTCCTCCTAGAGACATCCATTCGAAAAGCTTTTGTAAGAAGAAGTCACCTAGTCTCGGTATTCTTTGATATTGAGAAAACTTATGATAAGGCATAGAGATACGGTATACTTCAGTATCTTCACGAGAGTGGCTTGCGCGGCAACCTACCAATTTTTATTCAGAATTTCTTGAATACTAGGACTTTTCAAGTAAATATTGGCTCTGTTTTTTCAGATATTTTTGAACAGGAAGAGGGTGTGCCTCAAGGCTGTGTGCTTAGTGTAACTCTGTTCAGCCTAAAAATAAATTCTGTATTAAAACAACTTCCTCCCACCATTTCAGAATCTTTATATGTTGATGATCTACAAATTAGCTGTCGGGGTGCGGATATGAGACATGTAGAGAGGCAGCTCCAGATCGCTTTGAACAGGATCCAGGAATGGGCAAAAAGACAAGGATTTTCGTTTTCAAAACAGAAGACTGTGTGCGTGCATTTTTGTAAAAAGCGAGGTCTGCATCCTGAGCCTGAATTATACCTCAATGGGTCAGTAATTCCAGTTGCACCGGAAGTAAAATTTTTAGGGGTGATGTTCGACCGAAAATTGACTTTCCTTCCTCATGTCTTAAACTTGAGAAGAAAGTGTACCAAAGTTTTAAATATTCTAAAAGTCTTGGTGAACACCTCCTGGGGTGCAGAGCGTTGCTCCATGCTTCGCATTTACAGAGCTCTAATTCGCTGTAGACTGGACTATGGCTCAGTTGTTTACGGATCCGCCCGGTCATCAGTATTGTTAAAACTGGATCCTGTTCATCATCAAGCTCTACGGATCTGTTCAGGAGCTTTCAGGACTTCTCCTGTCCAGAGCCTGTATGTTGACTGTAATGAACCATCACTTTATCTGAGGCGTGAACAATTGTCCCTTCTGCAATATTTTAATATTCTATCCCAACCTGAACATCCCAATAAGCTGTGCTTACTTGATGATGTGTGTAACGCGTTATTTGAAACACGTCCATCTTGTGTTCCTACATTTCTTTTAAGAGTTCGCCCTGTCATTGAGGAACTTTCCCTCTCTGATATGCACCCCCAAGCAGTACAGAATTTTGAAATCCCACCTTGGGAAAATGCACAGATTCAGCTTCTTGATGTTTTTAAGTATCATGTGAAGGCAAGCACTAACGAGATTATTTACAGACAACTCTTCGCTGAGCACAGAAACAAATATAGCAGTTATCTTCCAGTTTATACAGATGGGTCCAAGTCAAAAGTTCATGTCGGGATGGCATTTGTAATTAAAGACCACATGGAGGGCAGACGCTTGCACAATGCTTTCTCTGTCTTAACATCCGAACTAACTGCGATATATTATAGTCTTTTATACATCTCCAGGCTCTGCTACAAAAAGTTTATAATTTATACAGATTCGTATAGTGCTCTTAAATCAATAGAAGCTTTTCCAAATACTCAAAATCCAGTAATAGTGGATATTCTCAAAATACATATAAACTTAATGAATCGTGGATATGAAATCCTGTACTGCTGGGTTCCCGGGCATGTGGGAATAAAAGGGAATGAGCTGGCAGATATCACAGCAAAATGTGCTGTTGAACTGTCCAGTCGTCTCATCCCTTTTGCAGACATCTGTTGTGTTGTGAAACAAAAGATCCGAAAAAAATGGCAGCAACTTTGGGATGTTCAGCTTCAAAATAAATTAAGACATGTAAAACCTAGAATTGAGCACTGGGAATTAACCAAAAATCGTAAGGAGGAAGTTCTTTTGACTCGCCTCAGAATTGGTCACACTAGAGTGACACATAGCTACCTTTTAAAAGCTGAAAATGAACCTGTTTGTTTTAACTGTAATGTTTGTTTATCTGTTCGTCATATTTTAATTGAGTGTCCATGTTTTAATAGGCTTCGCCAGAAATATTTTAATAGCTGTGACTTGCCTCTCGACCGTTTAATCGGAAGAGAGGTCAATTGTGGTTTGTTTTATTATTTAAAAGATATTGGCTTTTATTACCAAATGTAATTTGTTTTGAAGACTGTGTCTTGAATTTTAATATGTGCTTTTAATTTGTTTTTATATGACTCCATCCTCTGGATTTGGTATATTTGTCTACTTGTTTATTTATTGAATTTTAAGTCATCAATTGTAATCATCCCATCTCGTGCTTGGCGTGCTATAATCATCTTTGGTTTTTGCGCCACAATCTCTCACTCACTCACTCACTCCCATTCCTCAGTAAGTAAAGAATTTTTTTCAAGCACATCAATTTGCTGCAAATAGTCCTACCTTCCCTAGATAAATCTCAAATATTACCAAAATCTTAACCCAAGAAACTCAGCCGGATATGATGAAGTTACTAATAAATCACTAAAAAATCTACCCAAAAAAGGCATAGTGCTTTTAACAAACATCATTAATGCTTGCCTGCGCCTTTGCATTTTCCCTGAGAAGTGGAAACACACAATTATAATAGTCATAAAAAAGCCTGGAAAACCTGGACAAGATATAAACAGCTATCGACCCATTAGTCTATTACCAGCTACCGCAAAAATACTTGAAAATATCATCCTGCATCGTCTCTCTTCATTCACTAATAGCAACAATATCATCAAACCGCATTAGTTTGGATTCAGAACCGGTTTCTCCACTACACATCAATCCCTCAGGGGGCTCACTTTTGTGAGTACGGGTGTGGCAATCCCGAGGTACCCTAGCCCTTCAGGGGATCATCTTCTTGGTGAGACGGGTGTCACGATCCTGGAGCCCCAGTGATCTATCCTCTTTTCCGTCTCCTCTCCTCTTGGCTGGATCTTTTCCCCTTCCGTTCTCCCTTGTGGTTTCTCTCTACGGAGTTTGGGGCTCGTCACGAGAGGCTAGAACAGACCTTGTTTCTAGTTTTCAAGTGGCGAGAAAACTGCCCACGTGTTTGCCGTGCGTGGAGACCCGTGTCGCTGGAAAGGAGGGTCCTGGTAGTTGAGGGGCGAGGTACTGTCCCCAACACACTGCTTTGGCCTCTGCTTCAGCTAAACGGGAGGCACCTTAGTCGTCCTCACGTGTGTCAATCGGCTGGTCACTAGTCCTTGTGTCAGTGGCTTGGGGTCAAGCTCTCGGGAGTACCTGCTTTCGGGAAAGCCGACTGTGGGGCTTCAGTTTGCGCATAGGTCCGGCTAGCCCTAACACAGGAATCTGTGTTCCCTTGTTGGGCTCCGTGGTGGGCGGGGCCGTCGGACCCGAATCTTTTCTATTTTCAATATGGCAAATACACATATTTTTTTATTAAAAAACTTTGAAGTCACTCCAGTCTCTCAACCTAGTTCTGAAACATCTACTACTAAACCAATCATTCAACCTAGTTCTGAAACATCTCCTACTAAACCAGTCACTCAACCTAGTTCTGAAACATCTACTAATAAACCAATCATTCAACCTAGTTCTGAAACGTCTCCTACTAAACCAGTCACTCAACCTGTCGCTCAACCTAGTTCTGAAAATTCTGCAAAAAAATTACGGACAGATGCAAATAAAAAAAATCATAACAATAGTCCCCGTTTCCTAGTAATCTCTAGTCCTTCTGGCGAAATGCATAAGATGTCTCCTTTCGTAATAAACAAATACATCCAGTCTTGTATTGGTGAGCCGAGAAACATAAAGCGTCTCCGCTCCGGAGACTTGCTTATTGATACACACTCAGCCACCCAGTCTGCTTCTTTACTTCAGATTACTCAACTTGGGCAAGCGAATGTCACTGTAACACCCCATAAGTCACTGAACTATTGTCGTGGTGTAATCTCAGAATTCGACCTTCTGTATGTTTCTGAAGAAGAGATCGCTTCTGAGTTATCCGAACAAAATGTCTGCGGTGTAAGGCGGATCAAGATGCGTAAAGAAGGTAAGTTGATAGACACGAAACACGTGATCCTTACCTTCAACACGCCTGATCTGCCTAAGAATATTAAGGCCGGATATCTAAATATTCCTGTAAGACCTTATATTCCAAACCCTATGCGATGTTTCCAATGCCAGCGTTTCGGCCATTCTAAGACGTCTTGTCGTGGCAGCCTCACATGCGCCCGATGCTCACAGATTGGCCACGATTCTGATAATTGTACCGCTGCGCCTTTATGTATAAATTGCAAGGGTGACCACCCAGCATTTTCTCGCTTGTGCCCAAAATGGAAATCGGAAAAAGAAATCCAGACTGCAAAAGTTACTAGGAACATCTCTTACGCCGAAGCCAGAAGACTAGTCCAGAGCACACAGCTTCGACCAAATTCATCATACGCCAGTGCTGTTAAATCATATCGTACAGTCGCCACCCAAACATCAATAGGCACACAGACCCTACCAAATAAAACCCAACCGTCTACATCCAACAAGAAAAAAGAAAATGCAACTCATATAGTACAAAAGAAAGAAACAATTATTCAAAGTAAGCCGAAAACTGCCACACAAAAAATATCAAATAAAAATAGAAGTCGCAGCAATAGCTCTCTTGATGACATGATTTCTGAATCTGCGGATTCAGACTTTATGGAAGTGGAAGAGGGTCTGGAATTTCCCAGGCATCTACTTCCACGAAAAACAAAAGCCATTCATAATGGCCACCCTCGTGTCATGGAACTGTCGCGGTTTCCACCGAAATTTGCTTGACATCAAATCTATAATAAATGTGTACCATCCTGTGTGCTTCGCAATACAGGAAACAAATCTGAAACCAGAACACCATGCAAAACTTCGGAGGTTTTCTTTCGTCAGGAAGGATAACTTTGCAGGTGAGCGTGCCAGTGGAGGAGTAGGTCTCCTCTCCTCACTGGATTATCCCTCAAATGTACTTCCTTTGACGACATCCCTCCAAGTTGTCGCTACTCAAATAAATTTTGATATTGTTGTTTCATTTGTTTCTTTGTATTTGCCTCCAAATGAGCACATTTATCAGCAAGATTTAAATAATCTAATAGAGCAGCTGCCTGAGCATTATATTATAATAGGAGATTTTAACGGCCATAGTCCACTCTGGGGTAGCAAAGATACAAATTGCCGAGGAAGACAAATTGAGCAGATGATCGAAGATCACAGCCTTTGTCTCCTTAATAATGGGCAAGATACTTACTTCCATGAGCCTTCAAGGACATTCCACGCTCTCGATCTTGCCATCTGTTCACCATCTCTGTTGCCATTTTGCACTTTTAGTGTCGGAAATGACCTGTACAACAGCGATCATTATCCTATTTATGTGTCTCTTGCACGAAGAGGAGCAAACCCCATGTCGAGATCCCCTCGATTCATACTGGACAGGGCCGACTGGGAACTCTTCTCTTCCATTGCAGAGCTCACAGATGAAATGGTAGAAGATGCGCATATCGATGACGCTGTTGAAGCTGTTACTAATACTATTATTCAGGCAGCTATGCTCTCCATTCCTAGAACATCAGGAAAACTACTAAAATATTCAAAACCATGGTGGAATCGCGACTGTCATGAAGCACTGAAAAAACAGAAAAAAGCATGGGGTATTTTTCGTAGATATCCTACTCTGCGAAACCTCATAGCTTTTAAAAGATCCAAAGCAAATGCACGGAAAGTAAGAAGGCAGAGCCAGAGGGATTCCTGGATTTCATATGTGTCCTCAATAACATCCTCTACGCCTAGTAAGCGGGTTTGGGAAAGAGTTCGAAAAGCATGCGGAATGTATAAAGACCACTCACTTTCCTTTCTGGAAAAAGATGGCCGAGTGATTAGCTCCATAGAAGAAATTGCAAATACAATTGGTGAGACTTTTGCTGCCGTTTCTTCCAGCCGAAATTACTCACCTGCATTTCTTTCTATCAAGCAACGCTCTGAGAAAAATCCCATCGCTTACAACTCTTCCAACTTTGAGCCGTACAATAGAGACTTTACTATGGTTGAATTAAAGAGAGCTTTGTTGCAGACACATAGGTCTTGTCCGGGTCTGGATGGCGTGTATTATGAAATGCTAAAGCATCTGTCCTATAAGTCACTGAGTGCCCTTCTCACACTTTACAATAGAGTGTGGAAGGAGCGTACATTTCCCAGTGCATGGAGGAGAGCTGTTGTCATTCCTATTGCGAAGCCAGGGAAAGACCCGAGGAATCCCTCGAACTATCGGCCAATTGCCCTTACCAGTTGTGTTTGCAAACTGTTTGAAAAGATGGTAAACAGCCGCCTAGTCTACTTCTTGGAAAAGAATAATATTATATCGCCTTATCAGAGCGGTTTTCGACAGGGGAGAACGACCGTAGACAATATGCTTCTATTAGAGACATCTATTCGGAAAGCCTTTGTCAGAAGAAGTCACCTTGTCTCAATATTCTTCGACATTGAGAAAGCTTATGATAAAGCATGGAGATACGGTATACTCCGGGATCTTCACGAGAGTGGCTTGCGCGGCAACCTACCAATTTTCATACAGAATTTCTTGAACGCTAGAACTTTTCAAGTAAGGATTGGCTCTGTTTTTTCGGATGTTTTTCAACAGGAAGAGGGTGTGCCTCAAGGCTGTGTGCTTAGTGTAACGCTGTTCAGTTTAAAAATAAATTCTGTATTAAAAGAACTTCCTCACACCATCTTAGGATCACTATATGTAGATGATTTACAGATTAGCTGTCGAGGAGCAGACATGAGATACATAGAGAGGCAATTGCAGATGGCTCTGAATAAGATCCAAGAATGGTCAGACAAACAGGGATTTACTTTTTCGAAACAGAAAACTGTGTGCGTGCACTTTTGTAGGAAGCGAGGTCTCCATCCTGAACCTGAGTTATATCTAAATGGTACAATTATTCCAGTTGCGCCCGAAGTAAAATTTTTAGGAGTAACGTTCGACCAGAAATTGACTTTCCTTTCTCATGTTTTAAACCTGAGAAAGAAGTGTCTCAAAACACTAAATATGTTAAAAGTGTTGGCGAACACCTCCTGGGGTGCAGAGCGTTGCTCCATGCTTCGCATTTACAGAGCGCTTATCCGCTCTAGACTGGACTATGGCTCAGTTGTTTATGGATCCGCTCGGTCATCTGTTTTGTTAAAACTGGATCCTGTTCACCATCAAGGTTTGAGGATATGTTCAGGAGCCTTCAGGACTTCTCCTGTCCAGAGCCTGTATGTTGACTGTAATGAACCATCACTTTATCTGAGGCGTGAACAATTGTCCCTTTTGCAATATTTTAATATACTATCCCAACCTGAACATCCCAATAAGCTGTGCTTACTTGATGATGTGAGTAACGCGTTATTTGAAACACGTCCATCTTGTGTTCCTACATTTCTTTTAAGAGTTCGCCCTGTCATTGAGGAACTTTCCCTCTCTGATATGCACCCCCAAGCAGTACAGAATTTTGAAATCCCACCTTGGGAAAATGCACGGATTCAGCTTCTTGATGTTTTTAAGTATCATGTGAAGGCAAGCACTAACGAGATTATATACAGACAACACTTCGCTGAGCACAGGAACAAATATAGCAGTTATCTTCCAGTTTATACAGATGGGTCCAAGTCAAAAGATCATGTGGGGATGGCATATGTAATTAAAGACCACATGGAGGGCAGACGCTTGCACAATGCTTTCTCTGTCTTAACATCCGAATTAACTGCGATATATTATAGTCTTTTATACATCTCAAGGCTCTGCTACAAAAAGTTTATAATTTATACAGATTCGTATAGTGCTCTTAAATCAATAGAAGCTTTTCCTAATACTCAAAATCCAGTAATAGTGGATATTCTCAAAATACATATAAACTTAATGAATCGTGGGTATGATATCCTGTACTGCTGGGTTCCCGGGCATGTGGGAATAAAAGGGAATGAGCTGGCAGATATCACAGCAAAATGTGCTGTTGAACTGTCCAGTCGTCTCATCCCTTTTGCAGACATTTGTTGTGTTGTGAAACAAAAGATCCGAAAAAAATGGCAACAACTTTGGGATGTTCAGCTTCAAAATAAATTAAGACAGGTAAAACCTAGAATTGAGCACTGGGAATTAACCAAAAATCGTAAGGAGGAAGTTCTTTTGACTCGCCTCAGAATTGGTCACACTAGAGTGACACATAACTAACTTTTAAAAGCTGAAAATGAGCCTGTTTGTTTTAACTGTAATGTTTGTTTATCTGTTCGTCATATTTTAATTGAGTGTCCATGTTTTAATAGTCTTCGCCAGAAATATTTTAATAGCTGTGACTTACCTCTCGACCGTTTAATCGGAAGAGAGGTCAATTCTAATTTATTTTATTATTTAAAAGAGATTGGCTTTTATTACCAAATGTAATTTGTTTTGAAGACTGTGTCTTGAATGTTAATATGTGCTTTTAACTTGTTTTTATATGACTTCATCCTCTGGATTTGGTACATTTATCTAATTGTTTTTATTTATTGAATTTTAATGTCATCAATTGTAATCATCTCATCTTTTGTTTGGCGCGTCATAACCATCTCTGGTTTTTGCGCCATAATCACTCACTCACTCACTCACTCACCCCCTGGATGGCGTGTATTATGAAATGCTAAAGCATCTGTCCTGTAAGTCACTGAGTGCCCTTCTGACACTTTACAATAGAGTGTGGAAGGAGCGTACATTTCCCAGTGCATGGAGGAGAGCTATTGTCATTCCTATTGCGAAGCCAGGGAAAGACCCGAGGAATCCCTCGAACTATCGGCCAATTGCCCTTACCAGCTGTGTTTGCAAACTGTTTGAAAAGATGGTAAACAGCCGCCTAGTCTACTTCTTGGAAAAGAATGATATTATATCGCCTTATCAGAGTGGTTTTCGAAAGGGAAGAACAACTGTAGATAACATGCTCCTCTTAGAGACATCTATTCGAAAAGCATTTTTAAGAAGAAGCCACCTTGTCTCGATATTCTTCGACATTGAAAAAGCTTATGATAAGGCATGGAGATACGGTATACTCCGGGATCTTCACGAGAGTGGCTTGCGCGGCAACCTACCAATTTTCATTCAAAATTTCTTGAACACTAGAACTTTTCAAGTAAGAATTGGCTCTGTTTTTTCGGATGTTTTTGAACAGGAAGAGGGTGTGCCTCAAGGCTGTGTGCTCAGTGTAACCCTGTTTAGTTTAAAAATAAATTCTGTACTAAAAGAACTTCCTCCCACCATCTTGGGATCTCTATATGTTGATGATCTGCAGATTAGCTGTCGAGGAGCAGACATGAGATATGTAGAGAGGCAACTGCAGATGGCTCTGATTAAGATCCAAGAATGGTCAGACAAACAGGTATTTACATTTTCGAAACAGAAAACTGTCTGCGTGCACTTTTGTAGGAAGCGAGGTCTCCATCCTGAACCTGAGTTATACTTGAATGGTACAATTATTCCAGTTGCGCCTGAAGTAAAATTTTTAGGAGTGACGTTCGACCGAAAATTGACTTTCCTTTCTCATGTTTTAAACCTGAGAAAGAAGTGTCTAAAAACACTAAATATTTTAAAAGTGTTGGCGAACACCTCCTGGGGTGCAGAGCGTTGCTCCATGCTTCGCATTTACAGAGCGCTTATCCGCTCTAAACTGGACTATGGCTCAGTTGTTTATGGATCCGCTCGCTCATCTGTTTTGTTAAAACTGGATCCTGTTCACCATCAAGGTCTGCGGATTTGTTCAGGAGCTTTCAGGACTTCTCCTGTGCAGAGCCTATATGTTGACTGTAACGAACCATCACTTCATCTGAGGCGTGAGCAATTGTCCCTTTTGCAATATTTTAATACTCTATCTCAACCTGAACATCCCAATAAGCTGTGCTTACTTGATAATGAGTGTAACACATTATTCGAAACACGTCCATCCTGTGTTCCTACTTTCCCTTTAAGAGTTCGCCCTGTCATTGAGGAACTCTCCCTCTCTGATATGCACCCCCAAGCAGTACAGAATTTTGAAATTCCACCTTGGGAAAATTCACGGATCCAGCTTCTTGATGTTTTTAAACATCACGTAAAGGCGAGCACTAACAAGATCGTTTACAGACAACTTTTCGCTGAGCACAGGCACAAATATAGCAGTTATTATCCGATATACACAGATGGATCAAAGTCAAATGATCATGTCGGGATGGCTTTTGTATTTGAAAATTACATAGAGGGCAGATGCCTGCACCATGCTTTCTCTGTCCTAACATCTGAACTAACTGCAATATATTATGCTCTTTTGTACATCCCAAAGCTCTGCCACAAAAAGTTCATAGTTTACACAGACTCGTATAGTGCTCTTAAATCCTTGGAAGCTTTTCCCAACGCTCAGAATCCTGTGGTAGTGGATGTTCTCAAAATTCATAGAAATTTAATGATACGAGGATATGAAATCCTGTACTGCTGGGTTCCCGGGCATACGGGAATAAAGGGAAACGAGCTTGCAGACATCGCGGCAAAATCTGCTGTCGAACTGTCCAGTCGCCTTATTCCTTTTAGAGACATCTGCTGTGTCATCAAGGGAAAGATACGAAAAAAATGGCAGCAAATTTGGGATCTTCAGCATCACAACAAGTTGAGAAACATCAAACCTAGAATTGAGCATTGGGATTTTGCTGGAAATCGTAAAGAGGACGTTCTTTTGACTCGACTCAGAATTGGTCATACCAGAGTCACACATAGCTATCTTCTTAAAGCTGAAAATGAGCCTGTTTGTTTTAATTGTAATGTTTGTTTATCTGTTCGTCATATTTTAATTGAGTGTCAATGTTTTAATAGTCTTCGCCAGAAATATTTTAATAGCTGTGACTTACCTCTCGACCGTTTAATCGGAAGAGAGGTCAATTCTAATTTATTTTATTATTTAAAAGAGATTGGCTTTTATTACCAAATGTAATTTGTTTTGAAGACTGTGTCTTGAATGTTAATATGTGCTTTTAACTTGTTTTTATATGACTTCATCCTCTGGATTTGGTACATTTATCTACTTGTTTTTATTTATTGAATTTTAATGTCATCAATTGTCATCATCTCATCTTTTGTTTGGCGCGTCATAATCATCTCTGGTTTTTGCGCCATAATCACTCACTCACTCACTCACCCTCTTGGTAGGAAAAAAAAAGAACTGAAGTGAAGGCTCTACACAATCTCTCTTGGAATGGGATCCATATTTCGGGAAACGTGGATCACCTCATGCTGGAAAACTGAAGTGAACCACCAAGATTGGACTCTATATAATATTTTTTTTAATTGACATCATGACCCTCCTCCAATTTGTTATTAAAAAAATTTTTTTTTGTTTTGGTTTTTATCCCATTTCCGATGTGATTTCAGAAATGCAATTCCATAACAGTTCAATTTCATTCGAGGTTAAATGATCTAAACAGTCTTTGACCCACCCATCCGTATGATTATTTTCTTCTCCTTTCTGTTGCACCAAATTTTGTAAGTCCATATAATCATTCCATACGGGAAGGGCTGGATCCTCACAAGGCTGTCTTGAAACACTTGGAGTCTCTTTGGGGTTGAGTGGAGGGATCTAGGATGTCTGGACCCGGCTGCGATTCTACCTCCATGATTTCTGGACCCGTTGGAACTTGTTTACCCGGCTGAAATTCTACCTCTACGATTTCTGGACCCGTTGAAACTTGTGAACCCGGCTGTGATTCTGCCTCCATGATTTCTGGACCTGTTGGAACTTGTGGACCCGGCTGACATTCTACCTCTACGATGTCGGGACTTTTTGAAGCTTGTGGACCCGTCTGACATTCTACCTCTACGATGTCGGGACAAGTTAGAGAAGAAGAAGAAGAAGAAGAGGATACTGGAAGAGGTTCTGTCTGTGAGGAGTCCAAAAGAGGCTGCCTGTTTGAACAAGTCGGGAAAGAAGAAGAAGAAGAAGAAGCTTCTGGATTCTGAAGCGGATCTTGTACGCCAGGTAGGTTCCGGTAAGTCGACCGTTTTTTAAGAGGTAATTTTTTTCTTCCTCCTCATCTTCAATTGTGATGACTTCAATTTCATTCCGTAGCCGGGTCGATTTTGTTTCGGGCCATGACGACGGTTTGGTCCAGCTCCTCTTATCATCTAAGGAAGGGATGGGTAAAGGTGGCGGAGGGTTTTCTTCTTTTTCTTGAAACATCATCGGCGATTGGAAAGAAATCTCCTCTTTCAATTGTTTCCAAAGCGAGTACGAGCACCGATCGACGAGAAAGAGACTCTTCTGGGTTGTGACGATGAGATATTGCGTTTTCGGGGGAACGACATAGTTTTGAAAAGGTCTTAGAATATATTTCTTATATTTCATCCTGTCGCTGACATTAAAACTTCTTTCCTTCAGATTGGGGGACGATGATTCGTAATAGGCGAGAGGAGCGGCTGTGGTTTGAACAATATGAACTTCGTCCTCAGCCGTCGTTCTCACTCCAAACGTAAAATATCGTTTCGTGAGAAAAATATTCTTCCACCGAAAACTCGTGCGCGGATCTGTATATCGCCGGTCTGTTTGAATGGGCCGTCTCAAAGCTCGATCCATCCGATTCCAAGAGAAGGGAGATTCCTCTTTCGTTTGTTGCGATTCGAATAAATTTCTGTATATATTCTGAACGAGCAGGTTGGAGGATTCGACATCTTGGTTGAAAGAAACGATCGCTTGATGAGGTGGTAAATGCGGAATAAATGTCGCGCAATGACACGCCAAAAAAATTTTCAAGTTGGAGATTTGCTTTAGCGTCTTAAAATTCTCCCCGTTCGAAATCCGTTGAGTTGGAAAAACGTCTAATAGCGACATGGCTCCCAATGGAAAAGAAATGATCTCGCCCAGTACTCTCTCCTTTTTATATATCTATATAGACAGACACAGACACACATAGAGGCTCTATGACGGCCGTTTTATTTGTTTTTTTTTGTTTCTCTCTCTCTTCTTTCCAAGAAATCTTATCTCCATGACCTCTTTTTCTTTTCTTAAAAGATGAATGTGTGTGGGAATGAGGAAGTGAAAGTAATAATTTATTAAACAAAAAATTATCCAACCATGACCTTCTTTTTTTTTTCAAAGTCACCCTTTCCAATCCAAGGACGTCCAGAGATAGAGGAAGCAGGGAGAGAGGAGGAGGGAAGGGAAGGTCACACTCTCTTTCTCTCTATAAATAAAAGGGGAGAGCCCCAAAGTCGTATTTTTGTCCAAGTGGATCATGAGGAGGCATCCCCAGCTCACTACGTGTATTCCTTTCAAATATAAATATGTTGATCTTTCCTTTTATATCATCCAAGGAGTCGTTTACCTGAAAGCCTCCGATTTTTCACAATGTGCGGGTTATCATACCGTGGGGAGTTATCAAAAGATGCGGGACGAATTTTTATCCGACGAAAACGTGTTGATGGCTCGTGACATTCCGCCTTTGGATGCACAAATTTTGTTAATGAAACGAGCCAAATATTTTTACACGTCCCACTTTCTAACCGTCTCGCAAATGAATAGGACTATGGATCGTCTTGAGAAGACAAAAGGGATTCTCGTTCATTTTAGTGAATGGTTGCACAAATGTTTGCACGAACCTCTCTCGATCGAGAAGACTGGGAAGAATACCTATTATATTCTTCTCGAGGACTCTCCTCCTTCGTCTCATCTTAGAGAGGCCACGACTTTTGAAAAAATCCTCGAGCAAGAAAAAATAGAATGGTGGAACAACTACCCCATCCCTCTCCCCGAGCATCAAGAGGAGCCTGTTCAGAAGAAAAAGAAAAAACCTTTCCAAAAGCCTATCCTCATCCTCCTCGATAATGATGGGGATGAGGAGAAGCCTGTTCAGATTCCTCTCCGTTTGTCAAAACCCGTCGAGGATGAAAAACCTCTCCCTTCCCCAAGACCCCTTGAGGAAGAGAGACCCCTCGAGAAGGAGAGATCTCTCCCATTGTCAAACCTCCTCGAAGATGAAAAACCTCTCCCTTTCTCAAGACCCCTCGAGAAGGAGGGACCTCTTCCTTTATCAAACCCCCTCGAAGATGAAAAACCTCTCCATTTATCAAGACCCCTCGAAAATGAGGGACCTCTCGATTTGTCAAAACCCCTCGAGGATAAGGGAACCAAAACTTCTCTCTCTTTCGAAGAGGAGGGACCTCTCAATTTGTCAAGACCCCTCGAGAATAAGGGAACCGAAAATCCTCTCCCTTTCTTAAGACTTCTCGAGGAGGAGGAGAGACCGCTTCATGTCTCAAGACAGGACCCCCCTCTATCTCTTGAGGATCCGAGGGAAACGATTCCTATTGAAAAACCATCTATCGACGATCCCCAGAAAAGGTCTTCGGAGGAGATTAGACTTCCATGTAGAAAACGAATCTGCCACAATAATAATAATAATAATAATAATAATAATAATAATATACCCCCTTCTCAACAACAGAATCCTACAACATTTGCAGATAAATGCATTCAAACCAATCCCTTTATAGTAACCCTTTTGATTGGAGAACCCGTGCATTAGCCTCGAAAAAAAATGAGATTGTAGATTGTTTCTATGACCAGAATGTTAAGCCAATAGATAGGTCTAGCTCAGAATTTTTCTTTTTAAAAGAAAATAAATAAATGATCCAAAGACTATTCGTAAATATAAATGGTAAAGTCTCGATTCGGCTGGAAAAAAAATTTTCAGAGCTGAGAAAAATTCTCCAACTCAAAAAAAATTAACGACCCCCTTCCCTTTTCGTCTGGGAATGTTGTCTCACTCTTTTGAAAAACAAATCGTGATTCATTCATGGACTGATTGCCATTAGCGAAAGGATGAGTCATGGTCTATTTTTAGAAAGGATGAGACATCCTTCCCAGACAAAAAGGGAGAGTCATTAATTTTTATCATGTCTAAAGACATGATAAAAATTAACCAAAAGTTTTTTTTTTTTTTTCATTAGTGAATTTTTATTTCAGCTCTGAGAATTTTTTTTTCTCCCAGCCGATTCGAGACTTTACCATTTTTTTAAGAATGATTTCTCCCTGATCTATTATTTCAAAATTCCAAGTTTCGCTTCAGAACCATCTGTGCTGTTGAAGAAGTAACGTGATATATGTATTTTTTAATGAGTTCTGTCAAGATTGAATTGTGCAGGATCGACCTTGCGAATTTCTTCTCTGTGTCTTTAAATAATAATGATACCGAACCGCTTTTTGTAGAGCGCAATGGAAAAAACCTTTTGTATGGTTAGGACAATTCATGTGTTCGATCCCATTGTATTTGAGAATCTCTTGCGTCGATCCCGAAATGCAATAAATGGATCTTTGCAACCATTTCTCTAAAAACCGCCGTTTCATTTCTCCTCGCACCCAAATCATGGAAAAAGGTTCCGTCAAAATCGTTAACACGCATGGAAAATAACTGTACGGAATTTCTCCTTCGTACCACGACAAGCCGTGATAATAATCACTCGCCCACACAGCGGTTCGTTTTTCTTTCTCGGTGAGCATTTGCCATGGAAACGGGGGTTTAAAAACAAATACCCCTCGAGAAGTACCTTCCAATGTGACGTAAGCCAATTCTTTCACAATAAAGGCTCCTTGAGAATCGTAGAAACCTTCAAAGTCGAGCACGAGTTCCATGTTTTTTATTTCTTTTTCTTTCCAAGGTGACCTTTATTATTATTATGATGGATGTGTATTGAGATACGCATGATATTATTCGAAAAACAAATATATATACGAATGTGACCTTTCCCAGAATTCATACGAGCTGTCACGTGCAACCTTCTCTCTATATATATATAAAAGAGGAGACGGCGAGAGAACGCTATCCATTTTTTCCTTCAGGACACACAGCGAGAGAGAGAGAGAGAGAGAGGGAATTTTGTTTTCTTTTTTCCTCAATTGAAGAAGATGGACATTTTGAGTGCCAAACCTCTCAAAGATTCCTACATTGTTCTGGACATGGAATACTTTCACTGTTATGATCCAAAGACGGGAGATATATGTTTCATCTTGAAAGAACTGGGCTACATCACTTGCGATTTAACCTTATGCGGATCCATGATTTTTCTCCCTCCTGTCCATTACGATGACTTATCGTCCCGCAATCAAGCTGTGGTCAACCAGACTACAAATAACCGACACGGCCTGCAATGGACCGAGGGTCGTCTATCCTACGAGCATCTTCCTACGATCCTGAAAATAGTGACCGAAAATGTGGAGGTGATCTACGTCAATGGATACGATAAAGCCGAATTTTTCAGCAAGCTCTGCCAGCGATCCGTTTACGAGTTTTACATCCCAGGGAAAACCGAGTGGCGGAACAAGTCGAAATGCACGCGACACCAATATTTCCAAAAGATGATTCATTGTGCCGAGAACAAGGTGAGAAATTTTCGATACCATTTGATGGAGGGTAGTTACGTTTTCCGGAAATTACATTGTTACCCCTCCGAGAGCAAAGCTGTCGAAGACGAAGAGGAGGCGGAAGAATCTCCCCAGGAGAACTCGTGCGACGATGAGGAGGAGGAGGATGAACTTTCTAATAATAATAATAATAATAATAATAATAATAAATGTCTAATTTGGGATGCTTTAGAGACCCAAGAATATTGGTCTCAACCCTTATCTCACCTAGACCTGAAAGAGGATCCTCAAGTGTACTCTTTGTGGTCCTCTTCTAAAATTTGGTCTTGGAGAGAACCCTTGAATGTTCATGAATGAAATGGTATGTAAATCCCTAGAGAAAAAAAAATAAAAAAAAAAGTTCCTTTTTTTGTAATGTGTTGATTTCTTTCCAATCCCATTTCTTTTCCATAACTCCAGCCCAATCGACGAGAAGAAGAAGAATTTTCCAAGTTACACAAGACGAATCTTCCAAGTTACACAAGACGTAGAAAGATTTCACAAGGATTTATAAATCACACGCTCCCACATGATATATGTATAGAGAGAAAAAAACCCTCTGTTCTCTAGCCAATACGTCAAGACTTCCCTAAACTAAGAGAGACCATGAGTACCGAGGAAACCTTAGCAGAGCAAGTGGAAAGACTTTCAAAGAGATTAGAAGAGTTAGGACGGGATAGATTTACAGTTCCGCCGACTAAAGAGGAAACTATCATCGATTTCAACAAACCGCTGTACTTTCATCCTCTACCCCAAAGAATGAGACGAGTGGACTCGCCGTTGAACAGTTCCAATGAGAAACAAAATGTCACTTATTTGAATAGTCAATTTCAACACATGAATATTTCATAAGTATTTTTTTTGTTTTTATCCCTAAAGCATAGGCAGATCGGATCAGTAGTTTTTCCATTTTCATCGTCGAAAAAGATTGGGAGGAAAAATCTTTCTCAGCTCTCTCAGAAAAATTTTTCAGGCTTAAAAAAAAAAAAAGAAAACCTTTTTGTTAATTTTTATCATGTCTTAGACATGATAAAAATTAACTGTACCCCCTTTTGTCTGGGAATGTTGTCTCACACTTTCTAAAAATAGACCATCACTCCTCCTTTCCTAAAGAATAGAATTCGAAGAATGGGATCTGGTCTATTTTTAGAAACGGTGAGACCCTATTACCAGACAAAAGGCGGGTAGAGTTAATTTTTATCATGTCTAAAGTTCAGGGTCCATCCATCTTCTTATGTGAAACGGTGATCCTGACGAGATCGAGATAAACAAGTCCTGTGAGTTCTTTTGTAATCTTGACGCGATCCAAGAAAGACTTTTTATTTTTTTTGAAATAGGCGGGGGGAGAGAGAAAATGTTCTCGCGACCCTCAGATATCTTTTCATAAATATATTTTTTATCAAAGTGTTTCTTTCATTCCGATCCTTTTAAGAGGTTGGAATGACCCTGACATTTAGATGGGGTCGCGATCCCGACAGATGTCGTGCGAGTATAAAAGTGTGTGTCCTCCGCGAGATTTCTTCAGAGAACAGAAGAAGACGTGAACTGAGCTGGTAAGTCCCTTTGGTCCTATGAATATGGTTATCTATAAAATTGATTTGATTCTTAGTTTTTTTTTTAATAATCATAATAATCATAACTTCATTTAAAAAGAACTCTCTTCTTAACCCTTTGAAAAGAAAAATGTCTCTTTCAAGACGACGACTCTAAAACGTTTTATTGTTTTTTTTCCCTTTCTAGATCTTCCCTGTTATACATATATACCTTTTCGATTCTTTTTTTGCTCCTGTTTGTGGGAGACATCACCGTATTCATCGCCATGGCGTGTTCAGAAAACTTTATCGTGCTCGATCTAGAGGGTTTCCAGTCCTACAACCACAAGAAGGGTGAATTTACCTACGTTTTAAAAGAATTGGGCTATGCGACAAAAGATTTTTTGACCGTGGGATCGTTGACGTTTGCTCCTCCTCACCCCTTCCACCAACTGAGTGAAAAAAACCAAAAGACGAATGCCTGGCTGACGAGAAACCGGCACGGACTTCGTTGGAACGAGGGTCATATTCCCTACAACCATTTAGGACGCATTCTCCAATCGCTCACTCACAGCTTCTCCACGATTTATGTGGTGGGATGCCAGAAAGCTAAATTCTTTGCTAAAGCCTTGGATTTTCAAAAACCCGTGACGGAAATTTATGTGCCAGATGGAATCATTTGGAAGTATCGGGAAAAATGTGCCCGACATCATCAAAGGAGGAAATATTTCCATTGTTCCGAAAACAAAGTGCGCAACTATCGATGGCATATTACGGAAGGAGATTTTCATATCAATCACGTCTATCCAGACGGAACGGAGAAAGAGGAGAGGATTCAGGAGGAAGCAGACAATCCTCTGCAAGCTTTTGATAAGGCCTACGATCAGTTAGAGAAGGATCCGTCCCCAAAAGCGTACGATAACCTCATCCAGAAATGGGATAATCTGTCCTGTTTCCAAGTGATGGAACATCCGGATGAGCATACGCCTTTCCACTTGATGGGCTCTTCTACTTCTTCTTTGTCGTCAACTTCCTCCAATTACTCGAGGAAGACGGAGGGTTGGGGAGACATACCTGAAAATATTCCCCATTACGATCCAGCAGCCTGTTGGGACGAACCTTCCAAAGAATCTCCTGAGACCCCCAAAATATCTTCAGAGGATCCAAAGACAAAATCTACTGAGTGTTGGGACAATGAACGGACGACTCATGCTCCAAAATCCACTAAGACTATGTCCACTGAGTGTTGGGACAATGAACAGACGACTCATGCTCCAAAATCTACTGAGACTATGTCCACTGAATGTTGGGTCAATGAACTGACGACCCATGCTCCAAAATCCACTAAGACTATGTCCACTGAGTGTTGGGACAATGAACAGACGACTCATGCTCCAAAATCTACTGAGACTATGTCCACTGAATGTTGGGACAATGAACTGACGACCCATGCTCCAAAATCTACTGAGACTATGTCCACTGAGTGTTGGGACGATGAAACCGAAAAGACGACAGAGAATTGGGATGACCGTTCTCAAAAGTATTTGAATTGATATATACATAAACTCAGGAGAAAAAAATAAAGAAAAGATTTTTAGAAATAAGTAGGGAAAGGTTCTCCGCTTTCCCTATATTTATGGAAATGGACTGAGAAGAGAGAGAGAGACGAATCAGGAGACCAAAAAAAAATGGGTCTTGGAAGGAATGAGTGCAAATGCATTCGATTCCTTCCGAGACGCATTTTTTTTTGGGTCCCTCTCTCATCCAGTCTTGGAAAAGAACTTTGTCCTATTTTTCTAGGTCCATTCAAAAAGAAATGAATATAACCATAAATTTTCTTAAAAGAGAAAAAACAAAAAGATCCTTTACCTCTTGACGGTCCAAAGTCGAGAATCTTGGAAAAAGTTATCCACTCTCCATGCAGTCAAGCTTCTCTGTAGAAAATCTAGTAGGTGCATCTGCATTCTTGAACACCCGGCAGTTATTATTGGACGCGAAACGTCGAATGCTGAAATAGTTAACAGTCAGCCCATTCTTAAAGAAACGGGAATGTTTTATTCATCCAGTCGAGTGCGGAAAAATTTCTGAGAGCCGGAGAAAAATTTCTCTGGCTGAAAAAAAAAAAAAAAAAAAAAAAAAAAAATACCCCCCTTTTAGTCTGAAAATTGATGTCTTCAATTTTTCAAAAGTTGAGGACATCAATTTTCAAATTTTCAGACTAAAAAGGGGGGTAATTTATTTTTCTGAAACTTTTCCCAGCCGACTCGATGTGAATGAAACTTTACTGTTTGTTAAGAATGTTATTTAATGGATCGATTTCAACCTATCGAGTTTCGCTTGAGTTCCGGCCGTGCTGTGGGCCCACCTGGATACAAGTTTTCCCCTTTTGGAATAGAATAAAACTTTACTGTTTTTTAAGAATGTTATTTAATGGATCGATTTCAACCTATGGAGTTTCGCTTGAGTTTTAGATGTGAATAAAACTTTACTGTTTTTTAAGAATGTTATTTAATGGATCGATTTCAACCTATCGAGTTTCGCTTGAGTTCCAGCCGTGCTGTGGGCCCCCCTGGATACAAGTTTTTCCCTTTTGGAATAGAATTTCCGTCAAGGTAGGCTACTTTTCCTCTTTTTGCATTTTTCATGTCATTTCATTTGTATTACAATATACTGAATACGGGCGTTCGAACTGATTTCTAGGCTATTTCTATACAAATTTAGCTCGATCCAAGAAAGAAATTATGTCTTTTTTTTTATTTTGTGGACTGCCAATTTGTATTGGAATATACTGAAAACGGGTGTTTGAGTCGGTTTTCAGTATATTTCAATACAAATGGAGCTCGATTCAAGAAAGAAATGATGTCTTTTTTTTATTTTGTGGACTGCCAATTTGTATTGGAATATACTGAAAACGGGTGTTTGAGTCGGTTTTCAGTATATTTCAATACAAATAGAGCTCGATCCAAGAAAGAAATGATGTCTTTTTTTTATTTTGTGGACTGCCAATTTGTATTGGAATATACTGAAAACGGGTGTTTGAGTCGGTTTTCAGTATATTTCAATACAAATAGAGCTCAATCCAAGAAAGAAATGATGTTTTTTTTATTTTGTGGACTGCCAATTTGTATTGGAATATACTGAAAACGGGCGTTCACGTCGGTTTTCAGTATATTTCAATACAAGTGGAGCTCGATCCAATAAAGAAATGATGTCTTTTTTTTATTTTGTGGACTGCCAATTTTGTATTGGAATATACTGAAAACGGGCGTTCACGTCGCTTTTCAGTATATTTCAATACAAGTGGAGCTCGATTCAATAAAGAAATGATGTCTTTTTTTTATTTTGTGGACAACCAATTTTGTATTGGAATATACTGAAAACGGGCGTTCACGTCGGTTTTCAGTATATTCCAATACAAGTGGAGCTCGATTCAATAAAGAAATGATGTCTTTTTTTTATTTTGTGGACAACCAATTTTGTACTGGAATATACTGAAAACGGGCATTCACGTCGGTTTTCAGTATATTTCAATACAAGTGGAGCTCGATCCAAGAAAAAAATGATGTCTTTTTTTTATGTTGTGGACAGCCAATTTTGTATTGGAATATACTGAAAACGGGCGTTCACGTCGGTTTTCAGTATATTCCAATACAAATGGAGCTCCATCCAAGAAAAAAATGATGTCTTTTTTTTATTTTGTGGACAACCAATTTTGTATTGGATTATACTGAAAACGGGCGTTCACGTGGGTTTTCAGTATATTCTAATACAAATGGAGCTCCATCCAAGAAAAAAAATGATGTCTTTTTTTATGTTGTGGACTGCCCTATTTTGTATTGGAATATACTGAAAACGGGCGTTCGAGTCGGTTTTTAGTATATTCTAATACAAATGGAGCTCCATCCAAGAAAAAAATGATGTCTTTTTTTATGTCGTGGACAGCCAATTTTGTATGGGAATATACTGAAAACGGGCGTTCGAGTCGGTTTTCAGTATATTCTAATACAAATGGAGCTCTATCCAAGAAAAAAATGATGTCTTTTTTTATGTTGTGGGCAATCAATTTTGTATTGGAATATACTGAAAACGGGCGTTCGAGTCCTTTTTTCGACTATTTCTATACACATTCCACTATATTAAAATGACGTTATGGTTGAGTCCAAACAGAGTCGTCCCCGGACAGAGTCGTCTCCGGACAAAGTCGTCCCCGGACAATTTTATACCGAATTTGTATAGAAATATACTTAAAATGGGCTTGGAGGGGGGGCGCTTTCTAATATATTCCTATATACATTCGGTTGCATTCAGAAACAAAAAGAATGTCTTTTTGAATGGACAGGATGACTATGGAAACCGGATCTCTCTCTCTCTCCCAAGATTGGATGAGAGAGTGCCTCCTATTTGTATTGTAATATACTGAAAACGGGCTTTCGAGTCAATTTCTAGAATATTTCTATACAAATGGAGCTCTATTTACGAAAAAAATTATTTCTTTTTTATTTTGTGGACAGCCCTATTTGACATGATAAATGACATGATTTATGACATGATTTATTTTGTGGACAGAACTTCTAGACATGATAAAAATTAACTCACCCCCCTTTTTTCTGGGTATGTTGTCTCACCGTTTCTAAAAATAGACCAGAACCCAGTCTTTTCTTTGAATTCTATTCTTTAAAAGGATGAGTCATGGTCTATTTTTAGAAAGTGGGAGACAACATACCCAGACAAAAGGGGGATAAGTTAATTTTTATCATGTCTAGAAAACATGATAAAAATTAACAAAATGTTTTTTTTTTTTTTTTTTTTTTTTTTTTTTTTTTTTTTTACAACTCAGAAAATTTTTTTTTGAGCTCTGAAAATATTTTGCCAGCCGATCTCATTTCGTTTTTCGACTTTCAACTCTTCTCTTTTCTATAAAAGCATTCCACGTTTCTGTTCAGAACACTGTGGGCTGTTCAAAAGGCAACACGCCTCCCTCTCTACCCTAATTGGGAATCCTGATCCAGGTGTTCCCCGCTTCACGCTACCTATCTTCACCCATTTCTAAAGAATCTCAGAGAAAACTAAAAGCGAGATTGCAAAAAAAGAAATAGCCTCCAGTGAACACAATTCCAACAACAGTGGATAGCTTTTTAGGGTCCTTCCAGATATATTACCGGTGACCGATAGGTTGTTCAGGGTCTACAGCACAGAATGTACCCCCTTTTGTCTGGGAATGTTGTCTCACCGTTTCTAAAAATAGACCAGAACCCATTCTTTTCTTGGAATTCTATTCTTTAGAAAAGATGAGTCATGGTCTATTTTTAGAAACATTCCTAGACAGCAATCCTAGACAAAAGGGGATAGTTAATTGACAACATTCCTAGACAAAAGGGGATAGTTAATTTTTATCATGTCTAGAGGACATGATAAAAATTAACAAAAAGTTTTTTTTTTTTTTCCGGCTCTCAGAATTTTTTCCCAGCCGATCACAAACACTCAGAAATAAAATAAAATATGAGAAAATAAAAAATAAAACAACTTTATAATCATCTCTCTATGACCTTCACAAACACTCATGTTTTATCATTTTTGTTTTATTTTAGAATTCATCAACCTTGTTCCTCCTCCCCTCTCCCTCTCTCTCTCTGAGGAGTCTATATAAACGGATTGCCAGCGAGCTCTTGTTCATATCAGACGAGTGTTTCGCCTTGAGAACGGAAAAAAAAATACAAAAGCCATGCTGCTCAAATTGGAATATAACGATGACTATTACGTGCACGCGTATGTGGATCTAGGATTCCTGTACTGGAATGCCAAAGATATCTTGACTCTCTTGCCTACGAACGTCTCGCATACGACGAGTGTTCTCCAAGTCTTTTTTCCTAATCGACACCATTTTCTTCGACTAGGCGATTTGGACAAATACTCCAAAGAATGGGGTCAACCGAACCAGATTGTCCTCACTTCGAATGAAGCGGCCTTCGTCGCTTCGAAATCCCTGCATAACAAGTCGCTCTTCCCTTGATATGTAAAATATTCATGAGACCTCTGACGAAAATTGAGGAGGACGGGGAAACGTATATCACCCTCCGAGAGACTGTGCAAGACGAACAAGAAAGGAAAAAGAGTCCTCTCTTTTTCATCACTCAATTCGGGATCCATCATCTCCCCAAAATCATCCAGAGACATCAAGCCTTCGTTGAAAAGTATCAGAAAGAGGATGATGGTGA
The DNA here is from genome assembly GCF_044657685.1 of Stegodyphus dumicola. Classification (NCBI taxonomy): domain Eukaryota; kingdom Metazoa; phylum Arthropoda; class Arachnida; order Araneae; family Eresidae; genus Stegodyphus; species Stegodyphus dumicola. The sequence continues at coordinate 185,711,989 of NC_140768.1, forward strand.
TGATGATGATGATGATGCGCTATGGTCTCCAGTCGCTTAAAGAAGGGGAAACGTTCTCCGCTTTCCCTATTCCATAGACTGGAGAGTTGAATCAGGAGACCAAAAAAATTGGTCTTGGAAGGAATGAGTGCATTTCAAAATGCATTCGATTCCTTCCGAGACCCATTTTTTTGGGCCACTCTCTCCTCCAATATTGGGAGAGAGAGAGAAAAGAAATTTATCATCTCCTGTCCACCCAAAAAGAAACTATGTATTTTTGTTTTTCTGGATGCGGCCGAATTTGTAGAGGAATCGTCCAGAAACCGGCCCTCAAGCCCATTTTCAGACTATTTCTATACATATTCGGTCATCAAGATGGTCCGGGGACGACTTTGTTTGGACATGATTTCCATATAGATGGTGAAATTTGTATAGCCATTTCTAAAGAATCTCAGAGAAAACTAAAAGCGAGATTGCAAGAAAAGAAATAGCCTCCAGTGAACACAATTCCAACGACAGTGGATAGGAAAAGTGAAGAGTTGAAAGTGAAAGTCGAAAAACGAAATGGGATCGGCTAGAAAAAATTTCTCAGAGCTCAGAAAAAAAATTATGCGATAAAAAAAAAAAAAAAAAACTTTTTGTTAATTTTTATCATGTCTTCTAGACATGATAAAAATTAACTCACCCCCCTTTTGTCTGGGAATGTTGTCTCCCACTTTCTAAAAATAGACCATGACTCATCCTTTTAAAGAATAGAATTCAAAGAAAAGAGGGGACGACTTTGTCCGGAGACGACTCTGTCCGGGGACGACTCTGTTTGGACTCAAACATAACGTCATTTTAATATAGTGGAATGTGTATAGAAATAGTCGGAAAAAGGACTCGAACGCCCGTTTTCAGTATATTCCAATACAAAATTAATTGCCCACAACATAAAAAAAGACATCATTTTTTTCTTGGATAGAGCTCCATTTGTATTGGAATATACTGAAAACCGACTCGAACGCCCGTTTTCAGTATATTCCAATACAAAATTGGCAGTCCACAACATAAAAAAAAGACATCATTTTTTTCTTGGATGGAGCTCCATTTGTATTAGAATATACTGAAAACCGACTCGAACGCCCGTTTTCAGTATACTCCAATACAAAATTGGCTGTCCACAACATAAAAAAAGACATCATTTCTTTCTTGGATGGAGCTCCATTTGTATTAGAATATACTGAAAACCAACGTGAACGCCCGTTTTCAGTATACTCCAATACAAAATTGGCTGTCCACAACATAAAAAAAAGACATCATTTTTTTCTTGGATGGAGCTCCATTTGTATTAGAATATACTGAAAACCGACGTGAACGCCCGTTTTCAGTATATTCCAATACAAATAGGGCAGTCCGCAAAATAAAAAAAAGACATCATTTCTTTCTTGGATCGAGCTCCATTTGTATTGAAATATACTGAAAACCGACGTGAACGCCCGTTTTCAGTATATTCCAATACAAAATTGGCAGTCCACAAAATAAAAAAAAGACATCATTTTTTTCTTGGATCGAGCTCCACTTGTATTGGAATATACTGAAAACCGACGTGAACACCCGTTTTCAGTATATTGCAATACAAATAGGGCAGTCCACAAAATAAAAAAAGACATCATTTCTTTCTTGGATCGAGCTCCATTTGTATTGAAATATACTGAAAACCGACGTCAACGCCCGTTTTCAGTATATTCCAACGAACGCCCGTTTTCAGTATACTCGAATACAAAATTGGCTGTCCACAACATAAAAAAAAGACATCATTTTTTTTCTTGGATGGAGCTCCATTTGTATTGAAATATACTGAAAACCAACGTGAACGCCCGTTTTCAGTGTATTCCAATACAAAATTGGCTGTCCACAAAATAAAAAAAAGACATCATTTTTTTTCTTGGATGGAGCTCCACTTGTATTGAAATATACTGAAAACCAACGTGAACACCCGTTTTCAGTATATTCCAATAGAAAATTGGCAATCCATAAAATAAAAAAAAAGACATCATTTTTTTTCTTGGATCGAGCTCCACTTGTATTGGAATATACTGAAAACCGACTCAAACACCCGTTTTCAGTATATTACAATACAAAATTGGCAGTCCACAAAATAAAAAAAAGACATCATTTCTTTCTTGGATCGAGCTCTATTTGTATTGAAATATACTGAAAACCGACTCAAACACCCGTTTTCAGTATATTCCAATACAAATTGGCAGTCCACAAAATAAAAAAAAGACATCATTTCTTTCTTGGATCGAGCTCTATTACTATTGAAATATAGTGAAAACCGACTCAAACACCCGTTTTCAGTATATTCCAATACAAATTGGCAGTCCACAAAATAAAAAAAAAGACATCATTTCTTTCTTGGATCGAGCTCTATTACTATTGAAATATAGTGAAAACCGACTCAAACACCCGTTTTCAGTATATTCCAATACAAATTGGCAGTCCACAAAATAAAAAAAAAGACATCATTTCTTTCTTGGATCGAGCTCTATTTGTATTGAAATATACTGAAAACCGACTCAAACACCCGTTTTCAGTATATTCCAATACAAATTGGCAGTCCACAAAATAAAAAAAAGACATCATTTCTTTCTTGGATCGAGCTCCATTTGTATTGAAATATAGTGAAAACCGACTCAAACACCCGTTTTCAGTATATACCAGTACAAATTGGCAGTCCACAAAATAAAAAAAAGACATCATTTCTTTCTTGGATCGAGCTCTATTTGTATTTAAATATACTGAAAACCGACTCAAACACCCGTTTTCAGTATATTCCAATACAAATTGGCAGTCCACAAAATAAAAAAAAGACATCATTTCTTTCTTGGATCGAGCTCCATTTGTATAGAAACAGCCTAGAAATCAGTTCGAACGCCCGTTTTCAGTATATTGTAATACAAATGAAATGACATGAAAAATGCAAAAAGAGGAAAAGTAGCTAACCTTGACGGAAATTCTATTCCAAAAGGGGAAAACTTGTATCCAGGTGTGCCCACAGCACGGCTGGAACTCAAGCGAAACTCGATAGGTTGAAATCGATCCATTAAATAACATTCTTAAAAAACAGTAAAGTTTTATTCTATTCCAAAAGGGGAAAACTTGTATCCAGGTGGGCCCACAGCACGGCCGGAACTCAAGCGAAACTCGATAGGTTGAAATCGATCCATTAAATAACATTCTTAACAAACAGTAAAGTTTTATTCACATCGAGTCGGCTGGGTAAAGTTTCTGAAAAATAAATTACCCCCCTTTTTAGTCTGAAAATTTGAAAATTGATGTCTTCAATTTTCAGACTAAAAGGGGGGTATTTTTTTTTTTTTTTTTTTTTTTCAGCCAGAGAAATTTTTCTCCGGCTCTCAGAAATTTTTCCGCACTCGACTGGATGAATAAAACGTCCCCGTTTCTTTAAGAATGGGCTCACTGTTAACTATTTCAGCATTCGACGTTTCGCGTCCAATAATAACACCTACTAGATTTTCTACAGAGAAGCTTGACTGGATGGAGAGTGGATGACTTTTTCCAAGATTCTCGACTTTGGACCGTCAAGAGGTAATGGATCTTTTTGTTTTTTTCTTTCTTTTAAGAAAATTTATGGATAGATTCATTTTTTTTAATTGACCTATAAAAATAGGACAAAGTTCTTTTCCAAGATTGGATGAGAGAGGGACCCAAAAAAATAGGTCTCGGAAGGAATCGAATGCATTTGCACTCATTCCTTCCAAGACCCATTTTTTTTGGTCTCCTGATTCGTCTCTCTCTCTCTCTTCTCAGTCCATTTCCATAAATATAGGGAAAGCGGAGAACCTTTCCCTACTTATTTCTAAAAATCTTTTCTTTATTTTTTTTTCTCCTGAGTTTATGTATATATCAATTCAAATACTTTTGAGAACGGTCATCCCAATTCTCTGTCGTCTTTTCGGTTTCATCGTCCCAACACTCAGTGGACATAGTCTCAGTCGATTTTGGAGCATGAGTTGTCCGTTCATCGTCCCAACACTCAGTGGATTTTGTCTTTGGATCCTCTGAAGATATTTTGGGGGTCTCATGAGATTCTTTGGAAGGTTCGTCCCAACAGGCTGCTGGATCGTAATGGGGAATATTTTCAGGTATGTCTCCCCAACCCTCCGTTTTCCTCGAGTTATTGGAGGAAGTTGACGACAAAGAAGAAGAGCCCATCAAGTGGAAAGGCGTATGCTCATCCGGATGTTCCATAACTTGGAAACAGGACAGATTATCCCATTTCTGGATGAGGTTATCGTACGCTTTTGGAGACGGATCCTTCTCTAACTGATCGTAGGCCTTATCAAAAGCTTGCGGAGGATTGTCTGCTTCCTCCTGAATCCTCTCCTCTTTCTCCGTTCCGTCTGGATAGACGTGATTGATATGAAAATCTCCTTCCGTAATATGCCATCGATAGTTGCGCACTTTGTTTTCGGCACAATGGAAATATTTCCTCCTTTGATGATGTCGGGCACATTTTTCCCGATACTTCCAAATGATTCCATCTGGCACATAAATTTCCGTCACGGGTTTTTGATAATCCAAGGCTTTAGCAAAGAATTTAGCTTTCTGGATTCCCACCACATAAATCGTGGAGAAGCTGTGAGTGAGCGATTGGAGAATGCGTCCTAAATGGTTGTAGGGAATATGACCCTCGTTCCAACGAAGTCCGTGCCGGTTTCTCGTCAGCCAGGCATTCGTCTTTTGGTTTTTTTCACTCAGTTGGTGGAAGGGGTGAGGAGGAGCAAACGTCAACGATCCCACGGTCAAAAAATCTTTTGTCGCATAGCCCAATTCTTTTAAAACGTAGGTAAATTCACCCTTCTTGGGGTTGTAGGACTGGAAACCCTCTAGATCGAGCACGATAAAGTTTTCTGAACACGCCATGGCGATGAATACGGTGATGTCTCCCACAAACAGGAGCAAAAAAAGAATCGAAAAGGTATATATGTATAACAGGGAAGATCTAGAAAGGGAAAAAAAACAATAAAACGTTTTAGAGTCGTCGTCTTGAAAGAGACATTTTTCTTTTCAAAGGGTTAAGAAGAGAGTTCTTTTTAAATGAAGTTATGATTATTATGATTATTAAAAAAAAAACTAAGAATCAAATCAATTTTATAGATAACCATATTCATAGGACCAAAGGGACTTACCAGCTCAGTTCACGTCTTCTTCTGTTCTCTGAAGAAATCTCGCGGAGGACACACACTTTTATACTCGCACGACATCTGTCGGGATCGCGACCCCATCTAAATGTCAGGGTCATTCCAACCTCTTAAAAGGATCGGAATGAAAGAAACACTTTGATAAAAAATATATTTATGAAAAGATATCTGAGGGTCGCGAGAACATTTTCTCTCTCCCCCCGCCTATTTCAAAAAAAAATAAAAAGTCTTTCTTGGATCGCGTCAAGATTACAAAAGAACTCACAGGACTTGTTTATCTCGATCTCGTCAGGATCACCGTTTCACATAAGAAGATGGATGGACCCTGAACTTTAGACATGATAAAAATTAACTCTACCCGCCTTTTGTCTGGTAATAGGGTCTCACCGTTTCTAAAAATAGACCAGATCCCATTCTTCGAATTCTATTCTTTAGGAAAGGAGGAGTGATGGTCTATTTTTAGAAAGTGTGAGACAACATTCCCAGACAAAAGGGGGGTACAGTTAATTTTTATCATGTTTAAGACATGATAAAAATTAACAAAAAGGTTTTTTTTTTTTTTTTTTAAGGCTGAAAAATTTTTCTGAGAGAGCTGAGAAAGATTTTTCCTCCCAATCGTTTTCGACGATGAAAAGGGAAAAACTACTGATCCGATCTCCCTACGCTTTAGGGAAAAAAACAAAAAAGTACTAATGAAATATTCATGTGTTGAAATTGACTATTCAAATAAGTGACATTTTGTTTCTCATTGGAACTGTTCAACGGCGAGTCCACTCGTCTCATTCTTTGCGGTAGAGGATGAAAGTACAGCGGTTTGTTGAAATCGATGATAGTTTCCTCTTTAGTCGGCGGAACTGTAAATCTATCCCGTCTTAACTCTTCTAATCTCTTTGAAAGTCTTTCCACTTGCTCTGCTAAGGTTTCCTCGGTACTCATGGTCTCTCTTAGTTTAGGGAAGTCTTGACGTATTGGCTAGAGAACAGAGGGTTTTTTTCTCTCTATACATATATCATGTGGGAGCGTGTGATTTATAAATCCTTGTGAAATCTTTCTACGTCTTGTGTAACTTGGAAGATTCGTCTTGTGTAACTTGGAAAATTCTTCTTCTTCTCGTCGATTGGGCTGGAGTTATGGAAAAGAAATGGGATTGGAAAGAAATCAACACATTACAAAAAAAAGGAACTTTTTTTTTATTTTTTTTTCTCTAGGGATTTACATACCATTTCATTCATGAACATTCAAGGGTTCTCTCCAAGACCAAATTTTAGAAGAGGACCACAAAGAGTACACTTGAGGATCCTCTTTCAGGTCTAGTGAGATAAGGGTTGAGACCAATATTCTTGGGTCTCTAAAGCATCCCAACTTAGACATTTATTATTATTATCATTATTATTATTAGAAAGTTCATCCTCCTCCTCCTCATCGTCGCACGAGTTCTCCTGGGGAGATTCTTCCGCCTCCTCTTCGTCTTCGACAGCTTTGCTCTCGGAGGGGTAACAATGTAATTTCCGGAAAACGTAACTACCCTCCATCAAATGGTATCGAAAATTTCTCACCTTGTTCTCGGCACAATGAATCATCTTTTGGAAATATTGGTGTCGCGTGCATTTCGACTTGTTCCGCCACTCGGTTTTCCCTGGGATGTAAAACTCGTAAACGGATCGCTGGCAGAGCTTGCTGAAAAATTCGGCTTTATCGTATCCATTGACGTAGATCACCTCCACATTTTCGGTCACTATTTTCAGGATCGTAGGAAGATGCTCGTAGGATAGACGACCCTCGGTCCATTGCAGGCCGTGTCGGTTATTTGTAGTCTGGTTGACCACAGCTTGATTGCGGGACGATAAGTCATCGTAATGGACAGGAGGGAGAAAAATCATGGATCCGCATAAGGTTAAATCGCAAGTGATGTAGTCCAGTTCTTTCAAGATGAAACATATATCTCCCGTCTTTGGATCATAACAGTGAAAGTATTCCATGTCCAGAACAATGTAGGAATCTTTGAGAGGTTTGGCACTCAAAATGACCATCTTCTTCAATTGAGGAAAAAAGAAAACAAAATTCCCTCTCTCTCTCTCTCTCTCTCTCTCGCTGTGTGTCCTGAAGGAAAAAATGGATAGCGTTCTCTCGCCGTCTCCTCTTTTATATATATAGAGAGAGAAGGTTGCACGTGACAGCTCGTATGAATTCTGGGAAAGGTCACATTCGTATATATATTTGTTTTTCGAATAATATCGTGCGTATCTCAATACACATCCATCATAATAATAATAAAGGTCACCTTGGAAAGAAAAAGAAATAAAAAACATGGAACTCGTGCTCGACTTTGAGGGTTTCTACGATTCTCAAGGAGCCTTTATTGTGAAAGAATTGGCTTACGTCACATTGGACGGTACTTCTCGAGGGGTATTTGTTTTTAAACCCCCGTTTCCATGGCAAATGCTCACCGAGAAAGAAAAACGAACCGCTGTGTGGGCGAGTAATTATTATCACGGCTTGTCGTGGTACGAAGGAGAAATTCCGTACAGTTATTTTCCATGGGTGTTAACGATGTTGACGGAACCTTTTTCCATGATTTGGGTGCGAGGAGAAATGAAACGGCGGTTTTTAGAGAAATGGTTGCAAAGATCCATTTATTGCATTTCGGGATCGACGCAAGAGATTCTCAAATACAATGGGATCGAACACATGAATTGTCCTAACCATACAAAAGGTTTTTTCCATTGCGCTCTACAAAAAGCGGTTCGGTATCATTATTATTTAAAGACACAGAGAAGAAATTCGCAAGGTCGATCCTGCACAATACAATCTTGACAGAACTCATTAAAAAAATACATATATCACGTTACTTCTTCAACAGCACAGATGGTTCTGAAGCGAAACTTGGAATTTTGAAATAATAGATCAGGGAGAAATCATTCTTAAAAAAAATGGTAAAGTCTCGAATCGGCTGGGAGAAAAAAAATTTCTCAGAGCTGAAATAAAAATTCACTAATGAAAAAAAAAAAAACTTTTGGTTAATTTTTATCATGTCTTTAGACATGATAAAAATTAATGACCCTCCCTTTTTGTCTGGGAAGGATGTCTCACCCTTTCTAAAAATAGACCATGACTCATCCTTTCGCTAATGGCAATCAGTCCATGAATGAATCACGATTTGTTTTTCAAAAGAGTGAGACAACATTCCCAGACGAAAAGGGAAGGGGGTCGTTAATTTTTTTTGAGTTGGAGAATTTTTCTCAGCTCTGAAAATTTTTTTCCAGCCGAATCGAGACTTTACCATTTATATTTACGAATAGTCTTTGGATTATTTATTTATTTTCTTTTAAAAAGAAAAATTCTGAGCTAGACCTATCTATTGGCTTTACATTCTGGTCATAGAAACAGTCTAGAATCTAATTTTTTTTCGAGGCTAATGCACGGGTTCTCCAATCAAAAGGGTTACTATAAAGGGATTGGTTTGAATGCATTTATCTGCAAATGTTGTAGGATTCTGTTGTTGAGAAGCGGGTATATGATTATTATTATTATTATGATGATGATGATTGTGGCAGATTCGTTTTCTACATGGAAGTCTAATCTCCTCCGAAGACCTTTTCTGGGGATCGTCGATAGATGGTTTTTCAATAGGAATCGTTTCCCTCGGATCCTCAAGAGATAGAGGGGGGTCCTGTCTTGAGACATGAAGCGGTCTCTCCTCCTCCTCCTCGAGAAGTCTTAAGAAAGGGAGAGGATTTTCGGTTCCCTTATTCTCGAGGGGTCTTGACAAATTGAGAGGTCCCTCCTCTTCGAAAGAGAGAGAAGTTTTGGTTCCCTTATCCTCGAGGGGTTTTGACAAATCGAGAGGTCCCTCATTTTCGAGGGGTCTTGATAAATGGAGAGGTTTTTCATCTTCGAGGGGGTTTGATAAAGGAAGACGTCCCTCCTTCGCGAGGGGTCTTGAGAAAGGAAGAGGTTTTTCATCTTCGAGGAGGTTTGACAATGGGAGAGGTCTCTCCTTCACGAGGGGTCTCTCTTCCTCAAGGGGTCTTGTGGAAGGGAGAGGTTTTTCATCCTCGACGGGTTTTGACAAACGGAGAGGAATCTGAACAGGCTTCTCCTCATCCCCATCATTATCGAGGAGGATGAGGATAGGCTTTTGGAAAGGTTTTTTCTTTTTCTTCTGAACAGGCTCCTCTTGATGCTCGGGGAGAGGGATGGGGTAGTTGTTCCACCATTCTATTTTTTCTTGCTCGAGGATTTTTTTCAAAAGTCGTTGCCTCTCTAAGATGAGACGAAGGAGGAGAGTCCTCGAGAAGAATATAATAGGTATTCTTCCCAGTCTTCTCGATCGAGAGAGGTTCGTGCAAACATTTGTGCAACCATTCACTAAAATGAACGAGAATCCCTTTTGTCTTCTCAAGACGATCCATAATCCTATTCATTTGCGAGACGGTTAGAAAGTGGGACGTGTAAAAATATTTGGCTCGTTTCATTAACAAAATTTGTGCATCCAAAGGTGGAATGTCACGAGCCATCAACACGTTTTCGTCGGATAAAAATTCGTCCCGCATCTTTTAATAACTCCCCACGGTATGATAACCCGCACATTTTGAAAAATCGGAGGCTTTCAGGTAAACGACTCCTTGGATGATATAAAAGGAAAGATCAACATATTTATATTTGAAAGGAATACACGTAGTGAGCTGGGGATGCCTCCTCATGATCCACTTGGACAAAAATACGACTTTGGGGCTCTCCCCTTTTATTTATAGAGAGTGTGACCTTCCCTTCCCTCCTCCTCTCTCCCTGCTTCCTCTATCTCTGGACGTCCTTGGATCGGAAAGGGTGACTTTGAAAAAAAAAGAAGGTCATGGTTGGATAATTTTTTGTTTATTAAATTATTACTTTCACTTCCTCATTCCCACACACATTCATCTTTTAAGAAAAGAAAAAGAGGTCATGGAGATAAGATTTCTTGGAAAGAAGAGAGAGAGAAACAAAAAAAAAACAAATAAAACGGCCGTCATAGATCCTCTATGTGTGTCTGTGTTTGTCTATATATAAAAAGGCGAGAGTACTGGGCGAGATCATTTCTTTTCCATTGGGAGCCATGTCGCTATTAGACGTTTTTCCAACTCAACGGATTTCGAACGGGGAGGATTTTAAGACGCTAAAGCAAATCTCCAACTTGAAAATTTTTTTGGCGTGTCATTGTGCGACATTTATTCCGCATTTACCACCTCATCAAGCGATCGTTTCTTTCAACCAAGATGTCGAATCCTCCAACCTGCTCGTTCAGAATATATACAGAAATTTATTCGAATCGCAACAAACGAAAGAGGAATCTCCCTTCTCTTGGAATCGGATGGATCGAGCTTTGAGACGGCCCATTCAAACAGACCGGCGATATACAGATCCGCGCACGAGTTTTCGGTGGAAGAATATTTTTCTCACGAAACGATATTTTACGTTTGGAGTGAGAACGACGGCTGAGGACGAAGTTCATATTGTTCAAACCACAGCCGCTCCTCTCGCCTATTACGAATCATCGTCCCCCAATCTGAAGGAAAGAAGTTTTAAAGTCAGCGACAGGATGAAATATAAGAAATATATTCTAAGACCTTTTCAAAACTATGTCGTTCCCCCGAAAACGCAATATCTCATCGTCACAACCCAGAAGAGTCTCTTTCTCGTCGATCGGTGCTCGTACTCGCTTTGGAAACAATTGAAAGAGGAGATTTCTTTCCAATCGCCGATGATGTTTCAAGAAAAAGAAGAAAACCCTCCGCCACCTTTACCCATCCCTTCCTTAGATGATAAGAGGAGCTGGACCAAACCGTTGTCATGGCCCGAAACAAAATCGACCCGGCAACGGAATGAAATTGAAGTCATCACAATTGAAGATGAGGAGAAAGAAATAAAATTACCTCCTAAAAAACGGTCGACTTACCGGAACCTACCTGGCGTGCAAGATCCGCTTCAGAATCCAGAAGCTTCTTCTTCTTCTTCTTCTTCCCCGACTTGTTCAAACAGGCAGCCTCTTTTGGACTCCTCACAGACAGAACCTCTTCCAGTATCCTCTTCTTCTTCTTCTTCTTCTCTAACCTGTCCCGACATCGTAGAGGTAGAATGTCAGACGGGTCCACAAGCTTCAAAAAGTCCCGACATCGTAGAGGTAGAATGTCAGCCGGGTCCACAAGTTCCAACAGGTCCAGAAATCATGGAGGCAGAATCACAGCCGGGTTCACAAGTTCCAATGTGTCCAGAAATCCTAGAGGTAGAATTTCAGCCGGGTAAACAAGTTCCAACGGGTCCAGAAATCATGGATGTAGAATCGCAGCCGGGTCCAGACATCCTAGATCCCTCCACTCATCCCAAAGAGACTCCAAGTGTTTCAAGACAGCCTTGTGAGGATCCAGCCCTTCCCGTATGGAATGATTATATGGACTTACAAAATTTGGTGCAACAGGAAGGAGAAGAAAATAATCATACGGATGGGTGGGTCAAAGACTGTTTAGATCATTTAACCTCGAATGAAATTGAACTGTTATGGAATTGCATTTCTGAAATCACATCGGAAATGGGATAAAAACCAAAAGAAAAAAAAATTTTTTTAATAACAAATTGGAGGAGGGTCATGATGTCAATTAAAAAAAATATTATATAGAGTCCAATCTTGGTGGTTCACTTCAGTTTTCCAGCATGAGGTGATCCACGATTCCCGAAATATGGATCCCATTCCAAGAGAGATTGTGTAGAGCCTTCACTTCAGTTCTTTTTTTTTCATACCAAGAGGAGAGGGTCCCCAAAGGGCTACCCATGTCCAAAGAGAGAAAGTGTAGAGCGTTCATTTCAGTTTTTTTTTCAAGTTTAGGGGAGGGAGGTCTCAAAATGACACCCCCCATTTTCAAAGAGAGATGGTGTAGAGCGTTCATTTCTGTTTTTTTCCAAAGTTAGGGAGTTTTCAAATGACTACCCATTTCAGAGAAAGAGAGAGAGAGAGAGAGAGAAGGTGTAGAGCGTTCATTTCAGTTTTCCAAGGTTAGGATGGTGGTGGAGAATCCTCCAAAATGGCTACTCATCTCAAAGAGAGAGAGAGAGAAAATGCGTAGAGCGTCCATTTCAGTTTTGCAACATTAGAAGGTCCCGAAATACCTTCTGAATTCAAAGAGAGATCGTGTAGAGCGTTCATTTCCAGTTCTCCAAGATCAGAAGAAGAGGGTCCGCTTTTCCCAAAAGGGCTTTCCGCATTCAGAGACAGCGAAATGCAGACTTCAGTTTTCTCCCTCCCCAAGAATAGAGGGTCCCAAAATGGCTTTCCATTTCAAAGAGATAGGGAGAGGCGTTCATTTCCATTCTCCAAGATAGGGTCGTCTGCATTTTTCCCAAAATGGCTTCCCAATTCAGAGAGAGAGAGAGTGAAAAGGTGTGTAGAGCGGTCATGTTCATTCTCCAAGATAGGGTCGTCAGCTTTTTCTCAAAATGTCATCTCCCCATTCAAAAAGAGATCGTGACCAATTTTTTCCAGTTTTTTTCCAAGATGGGGGGGGAGAAGAAAACCTAGGATGGAATAACACGACACACAGAGAGAAAGAGAAAAAAACGCCATCTTGTCATTTTCTGATAGGGTACCGGTGTTCGAATACTTTTGTGACCGACTGTCTGATTATACTGGGAGAACCATAAAATCGGAAAAGCGATGGGTGTCACAGTTAACGAGGCAATCGAAGACAGACTGGGAAAGAGAGATCCTTTTTTTAGCTGAGAAGCAGATTGGCCTGGAAATCCGTGACTCTGACCATATAATTTCTCCATAGACTCTTTGAACGGTATTCAGGAGACATCCTCCATGACGGAAAAGAAATCTCCCCTTCCCCTTCTAAATCGACTGGAAAGAGAATGAGGTGGAAGAGATCCATCCACGAGAGATCATACTCTTGAACGTCAGACAAATATGAAGTCGAATAGCTTAAACAAAAAGTGCTTGAAAAGTCATCGAGTCTCGAAAATCTAGGTCTCTCTCTCTCTGAAGGAAATGAGAAAATGGGAATCTGCGTTTTTCTTCCTCAACGGCTGACATTCATCTGAAGTGACACTCGAAATGTTTAAATAGATAAACGAGAGTCCATTCTTAAAAAAATGACGCTGTGTCGTCAATTGGAGAATCGAGTCGGCTGGGAAAATATTTTGAGAGCCAGGAAAAAAATTTTCTAACTCTATAAAAAAAAAAAAAAAAAAAAAAAACTTTTGGTTAATTTTTATCATGTCTTTGTCTCACCGTTTCTAAAAATAGACCATCACTCATCCTTTCTAAAAAGAATAAAATTCCAAGAATGGGTTCTGGTCTATTTTTAGAAACGGAGAGACAACATTTCCAGACAAAAGGAGGGTAGAGTTAATTTTTATCATGTCTAGAAGACACGATAAAAATTAACCAAAAGTTTTTTTTTTTTTTTGAGTTAGAGAATTTTTTTTCCCGGCTCTCAAAATTTTTTCCCAGCCGACTCGATTCTCCATTGACAAGACAGCGCCATTTTTTTAAGAATAAACTCTCGCTTATCTATTTAAGCATTCCCAGTTTTGCTTTAGATGAGTGTCAGCCGTTGAAGAAGAAGCATCCTGTCACTTGGGAGAGACATATTTTGAGGAGTCAACATGTTGTGTGGACCGTTGAGATCGATTTTTCTCTTCCCATTGTGTGGACATTGTTGAGCGTTTTGTGAAGCTTTGAAAGAATGGAGGGGTTTTGATGGAGAATATTTCTTTTTATTGAATTTTTAAAAAAAAGATTTAAGATTGACATTTTATAACAGGTTTTACATGGAAAGAAGGTTTTTCTTCTAGTTTGACGATTTCTTTTTCTTGGGAGATGTTTCTATTGGAAAGATGGAAGGAAAGACGATTCCCACATTGAAGAAGGTTCATGAGAAACTCGTACGGATCTTGGTTCTCTTTTCGAGCCGATATATCATACGGAATCCGGGACATGTTTTGCAATCGCTCCAGTTCCTCCTCGTATTTTTGCTTGCTCGCCAATTTCATGCGGGGACGAAACTGGTCCAGAATATACAATCCCTGGGGTTGAGTCACTCGAGAAAAAGCGACATATTGCTGAAATCGATTAAAAGGTCCGTGCATGTAAATTGCGATCGACGGAAAGGTGGCTCCTTGGGCTTTATGAGCCGTGATCGCTTCGGCTAACATCAAAGGAAACTGTTCGCGATAAAATGCGAGTCTTTTCGTCGAACAGGTGTCAATACGAATGGAGACGCGATCGATAGGAGCTAGACTATTGGAAAATTGCAGCCAGACACGCGTCACAACTCCGTCTTCGTCCTGGTCTATTTGGTGTAGTGTTCCAATCGCTCCATTCATCCATCCTTTGGATCTGTCGAGCGTTTTAGTCAATTGATATCGCGCTCCTCTTTGTAAATGGAGGACGGATTCGAGATTCGCCATCTGAGATCGATGTAAATGTCGACTCCGTTTCATCATCCTCTTCCGCAATTTTTCGCTCTCGGAATAAATCACGTCTCGAGCCAGACACGAACAGTACGTCCCTCGGGATTGGAGACGTTTCATATTATATTTCTCTGCATCCTTGCTCGAAAAACAGAGAATAATAGCTTCGCGAGGAATTTCGTCGAAACTGCGAACGCGGGACTGGAAAAATGCCACATCGTCCGGTTCTAAAAAGGGATTTCTCGTTAAACGATCGAGTCTCTCCTCGTAATCCAGAGAGAATCGCATACATTCGACTAGTTCATAGTAGAGCGTGGATTGAGGCGTCCACCACCCTTCAGAATAAAAAATGGGCGTGTCGCGAATCGGTTGGAGCTGCTGCAAATCTCCGAATTTAATCATATGCACATTCCCAAACGGTTTATCCGGCACATGACACAATTGTCGAAGTTGCTGGTCGAGGCGCGAAAATAAATTGGATCCGATCGTGGAAACGTCATCCAAAATCACCATCCGTAAAGGAGCATACAGGGGTCTGTAATAGTCTAAAGTCTCTTGGGTCAGAGGTCGAACTAAAGTCCCGTTCATTTGAAGACGCAGGGCATGATGCAAAGTATCTCCCGTAATGTAGACCGCTCCTTGAGCACTGAGTGCGAGTTTGAGAACCGAGCACGCTTCGCTAAAAAGAGGCGTTCGAATCAGAGTTTGGTATAAAGCTTGGATCAGGAAAGATTTACCCGTTCCGGCAGATCCTTGCACAATAATATCCAAAGGAGGGGGACGTTTTGATTCAGGTAACGCGTAATAGGTGTACAAACGAACGAGAACGTAGATCAGGAAATTGTATTGCTCTTTATTACATTGTCGAATACATTTTTGATAGGCTTCTTCGGACCACATATCCTTATACTGCAAATTCGTATAGCTTTCCCACTGCTTGGGAGGAAGATGTTTCTTTCGCGGTCGGGAGTTCTTTTTAAGAACAGCATAACGTTCCCTTTGAAGTATTCGTTCTCGCTCTCGATTAGCTGAATTGCTTCGCCAGCGTCGTTTCTGTTCACGCATTCTTTCACTAAGACGTTCTCTACTGGATAGGCTCATCGTGACACCACTCAAAAAAGGTGAAGTGTGTGTATAGAAAATCACTTCCTTTAATTTTTATATATATACCTTTTGAGGAGGAGGGGTGTGTGTGTGAAATGACCTCGTCTCGAAACGAACCAATAGCACTTCGAGAAGACTTGGAACGAGATATGTTTCTTAGAGAGAGAGAGAGAGGGACACAAAAAATATATAAAAAATCAGAATGATTTATCCGTCGACCTCTGGGCTAAAAGTAAACAAACAAAATTTGAAAAGGTCAAGGAAAACTCACTGAATTCATCTTAGAAATCAGATAGGAAAAAAAATGAGGGTACCCATGTTTCCTCTTCAACAACATAGACTCATCTAAAACGAAACTCGGAATGCTTACACAAATAAACAAGAATCCATTCTTAAATAAAAAATGGGGACGTCTTGTCGATCGAGTCGGCTGGAAAAAATTTCTATAACTCTGAAAAAAAAAACTTTTGGTTAATTTTTATCATGTCTTCTGGACATGATAAAAATTAATGAACCCCCCTTTTTGTCTGGGAAGGATGTCTCACTCTTTCTAAAAATAGACCATCACTCACCCTTTCTAATGGGAACCATTCCAAGAATGAGTCATGGTTTGTTTTTTTCGAATGGGTGAGACATCCTTCCCAGACAAAAAGAGGGGACAGTTAATTTTTATCATGTCTATAAGACATGATAAAAATTAACAAAAAGTTTTTTTTTTTTTTTTTTTTTTTTAACTCAGAAAATTTTTTTAGAGCTCTGAGAATTTTTTTTCTAGTCGACTTGGCTGGACAAGACATCTCCGGATTCTTTCTGGAATGGACTCTATGATCTATTTAAACATTTCGAGTTCCGAGTTTCGCTTCAGTTGAGTGTGAGCCGTTGAAGAAGAAGAAACCATCCTGTGACTGGAGAGAGAGAACTATTCCTTTTTTCCATTCACCCGTTGCGTTGAACCGTTCAGATATTTGCTTTTATTATAATTTTTTTTCCTAACCCACCCGTCTTTAAACAATGGAATAGTTTGAAAGGGTCAACCCATTTTATAGATATCAACCTCATACCCTCATCTCAACGGGTCTCGAGTGGGAGGAGGAAGGAGCAGGCGACGAGAACTAAGCATGTCTGTTTATCGAGTAGACGCATCGGGGAAAGAACGATACCCGACCGACCCCCAACATCCTCATTACGAATTATACGTTATGGATCCTGAAGGAAATCCTATCTTGGCTCGAGACGAAAACGGTCATGAGTATTACGCAGTAGATTTAAACGGAAACCAATACATTTTAGCTCCTCGACGGTATGCCCGAACGTCTTTTGGACGAGAATACTACCCGAAATTTCAAAATGGGGACGAGTATTCGCTTTATACGTCTGTTTTATTCCCTTATGCCAAAGACGAATCGGGGCATGAAATGTATCCTAAAAAGGCGGATGGAGTCGAATATTGTTTAACGGCCGGCGATCGAATTCGTTATGCTCGCGATGCTTGGGGAAACGAGTTTTATCCTCGAAGAGCGGATCAGCAAACGGAATACCTCTGTGAAGAAGTGGGGTATGCGAAAAGAGCAGACGGATCCGAAACGTATCCTAAATTTTATATCTACACTTCTGGTTAAGATCTCTCTCTATCGAAAGAGAAGAAAATAATAAAGAGTGTGTTACTGCAATGGAGCATTCTGACGCGGAACCTGTTTCGTATATCATTTGGTGTGTGAAATGCCGAGCCAAGACCGATACGTTCGACGTCCACTATCGCATGTCGAAAAATCGACGGCCGATGGTCACGGGAAAATGTCAGGTGTTAGGAACCAAGAAACAACAGTTTATTACAAATGCTTCCGTTCCACCTGGAATTCAGTTCCTGGATGAGGAGGAAGAAAAAGGAAAATGTTCCGAGTAAGAAGAAACAAGTATACAAATCAAAAATTGGAAAAAGATGGATCTTACTATTATCTGCTCTCCTAAAGCGGGTGGTTCATCTTTACAGTTTGGCATACAGACGGATTCGCATAATCCGGTTCCAAGACTCGTGAATTTTCCTCAACCGGCAACTCCACCCTTAGATACTTCTTCTTTGAATGAGTTTTCTAGCATTCTGAAAGAATATCTAAACGTCGTGAGAGAATTGATTCTTCCCCTGCATCGAAATGTTGAAGAAAAGAGCTCTGAATGTGGAAGCAAGGACACGGATCCAAAGCCAAATTCGGAGGGTTGAAAGGGATAGGTGAAAGTCCATTATTAAAAAAAAACAATGGTCATGTCATGTCTTGTCGATCGAGTCGGCTAGAAAAAATTCTCTAGATGAGATTAAAAAAAAAAAAAAAAAAAAAAAAAAACTTTTGGTTAATTTTTATCATGTCTTACAGACATGATAAAAATTAACTCTCTCTTCTTTTTGTCTAGGAAGGATGTCTCACCCTTTCTAAAAATAGAAAAATAGACCATCACTCACCCTTTCTAAAGGCAATTATTCCAAGAATGAGTCATGATCTATTTTTAGAAATGGTGAGACAACCTTCCTAGACAAAAAGGAGGGACAGTTAATTTTTATCATGTCTAGAAGACATGATAAAAATTAACCAAAAGTTTTTTTTTTTCACTCAGAAATTTTTTACAGAACTCTGAGAATTTTTTTCCCAGTCAACTCGATGATCCAAACAACAAGACATCCAAAATTGTTTCTAGAAGAAACTCTCGCTTCTCTATTTAAACTCCTCGCGTTTCCAACTTCAGATCCGTGTGTGCTGTGCACTCAACCTAGATACGCGCTTCTCCTCCCTCCTGGAAAGAGCCTTTTTTTATCTGAGCTCCTAGCATTTTTTCTTAGCTTCATTTCCATTCTCCAGGTTTCTGTCTCCTCCTTTCCGTTAACACTGCAAAATTTCTAAATTTCTCATCACTCGGAGCTTGGAAATCTGTCATCAAAAAAACATGACATAGCTCTGCTTTCAAGGAGTCGGTTTAGATTCGTCAGGATCATGGCTGATTTTCCATGACGGCTCTCCAACCGCAATATTAGAGTTTGAAAGGAATAAGGTAAAAAAGTTCGTCCTAGATATCCAACGAAACGTAAAAAGAGCGACGAGGATCTAAAAAAGCTACGACCCTTTCCAGAAGGGGAGGGAGCAATGGATATTCAGGTGAGTCCACAGCATGGACTGCACGAAAATGAAACGGCTTCCGCAGATAACAGAATGTTCGAGATGTCTGTCGTCGATCAAGTCAGCTGGTAAAATTTTCTAAGAGCTGAGAAAAATGTTCGCATACCTTCACAGAAATTCTTTCCAGGAGGGAGAAGTGTGTATCCAGGTCGAATTTACAGCACAGACTGAACTGAAGTTGGAAACACGAGTGGTTTAAATAGAGAAGGGAGAGTTCCTTCTAGAAACAATTTGGATCTGTCTTGTTTGGATCATCGAGTCGGCTGGGAAAAAATTCTCAGAGCTTTGAAAAAAATTTCTGAGTAATTAAAAAAAAAAAAAAAAACTTTTGGTTAATTTTTATCATGTCTTCTAGACATGATAAAAATTAACTCTCTCTTCTTTTTGTCTGGGAAGGATGTCTCACCGTTTCGAAAAATAAACCGTGACTCATTCTTGGAATAATTGCCATGAGAAGGATGAGTTTTGGTTTCGTTTTCGAAACGGTGAGACATCCTTCCTTGACAAAAAGAGGGGACATTTAATTTTTATCATGTCTATAAGACATGATAAAAATTAACAAAAAGTTTTTTTTTTTTTTTTTTTTTTTTTTTTTTTTTTTTTTTTTTTACTCAGAAAATTTCTTCCAGAGCTCTGAGAATTTTTTTCTCCCCAACCAACTCTCAATGGACTAGACGATGAGTTTTTAAGAATGGACGTTTTGTTATTTATGCAGATATTCCGAGTTTCGCGTCAGGTAAATGCGCGCTCACCTTAGATTGGATTCCCTTCAGACAGGTCTAGAAATTGGATAACCCATCAAGAATTCTTTGACAGGTTTTTGGAAAAAGAAATCGTCAAGAAGTGAGTATTGATTTTGATATTTTCTTTTCAACCTTGGGTCAGTTTCTAGTACATTCCTATACTAATTCCATTGTATTTAAAAAAAATAATGTCAGCACGGACTGATCTGACCCGAAACGCTTGCCCATCCAGTTGGCTGCTGGAGGGAGGAAAAAAAAAGAAATTTGTTTTGAAGGATATGTCAGTTTTTTTCTAAAAATAGATTTCTAAGAAAAGAATGAACCTTTGTTGGAAATCTATTTTTAGAAACATGTCTAGACAACATGTTGACAAGAAAAAAATTCTTTTTTTTTCCTGAGAGTGAAATGATTTTTTTCTTTCCACCCACTTTTCTTATTCTTTGGGAGGAAGGAAGAACTTCCCTTCCCCCCGCCTTTTTTCCACTAGTATTTATATAGATCCGAGTTTTTCTGCCTACAGGGTTCATTCTCGTTCTTCCTTCTCAACCGAGCAAAACTAAAATGTCGACCGATGCTGTTGCAGTTCTACCTACCCTGGTGGAAATCACGCCCGTCTGTCATCTCGAAGTAGCTCATCAATGGGAACCTCTCTCCCGTTTCGAAGAATGGTTTCGGGACCCGGAGCGTATGGAACAAATCGTCCAAGAAACCATGTGCTATTTATCCTGTTACGATGGAAAAATCCTGCATTATTTTTCGTCCATCGAAGTTTTCAAGCACTTTGCTTTCCAATCGATGATGGAGGCAGGAACCTTTCGCTTACACGCTTATCTGCGATGGGAAAATGTGATCGCCGTCGATGCTGGAACCTTTTTAAAACTGTTTTACGTTTCACCCGAGTGGGTTCATATTCTTCAAACCGGAGAAGCTTCTATCCGTCTTTATGGATGGGAAATGGAATCAGAAGCCGACGGGTATCGTATGATTCCCTATCGACTGCGAGCTCGCTCCGTGTACATTATTCACGGACCTCTTTACTACCAACTCCAATTTCATGACAAGACGGTGTTTGCCGTAGACGCCCTCTCCAGGAAAAAAGTGGAGTCTTTACAAGCGTTGCATCCTGAACAGCATTTTCAATTCCCTGCTCGCGAGGAAGAGAGGAGATGGAAAAGATCCAGAAGGAGGAGACACCTAAAGAGGTACTAAAAAGAAGTCGGAAGGTAGAAGCATTTTTTTTTTCATTAACGGAAAAAAAACAGTGGATCATTCTTTGTATATTTCTTGGAAAAAAAAAGAAAAAGACTAATAGTCATAATAGAGGGAGTTAGGAGGGACCCTATCTATATATAACTCTCTATATAAATCGGAAGCGTCAACAGGACGGTCCACCGAAAACAATGTACCTTATCTTTCTCAGAGCAGAGTGGAAGAAAAGCCAAGATGCGTGGACTCATTGGAAGCAAAAATTCGAGTGGTTTAAATAGATAAGTGAGAAAAGATTTTGAGAGGTGTTGTTTTATGGATGGAGCTGGCTGGGAAAAAAATTGGGAAAGCTCAGAGAAAAATTTCCTGAATTGAAAAAAAAAAAAAAAAAACTTTTTGTTAATTTTTATCATGTCTTATAGACATGATAAAAATTAACTCTCTCTTCTTTTTGTCTGGGAATGATGTCTCACCGTTTCGAAAAATAGACCATCACTCATCATCCTTTCTAAAATAATAGAATTTCAAGAATGGGATATGTTCTATTTTTCGAAACGGTGAGACATCATTCCCAGACAAAAAGAAGAGAGAGTTAATTTTTATCATGTCTATAAGACATAATAAAAATTAACCAAAAGTTTTTTTTTTTTTTTCATAACTCAAAATTTTTTTCCAGAGCGCTGAGAAAATTTTCCCAGTCGACTCACTCATCCAAACAAGACATCTAAAATTGTTTCTAGAAGGAGCTCTCATTTTTTTCTATTTAAGGAACTCGAGTTTCGGCTTCCCATCAGTCTGTACTCTGCATTCAACCTGGATACCCATTCTTTGGAGATAGGGGGGAAACTTTCGCAGTTTTTTTTTCCTGAAACCCTCTATGGATCAGAGAATCTCACACATATCCTCCTCCGTGGATCGAAATGGACTGACCGCCACATCTGTTTTAGATAATAGTTTTAAATTTTCCACCTCCTCCCCAATATTGGACTATCTCAATATTTTTTAAAAGAAAAACAAAATTATTTTTTATGATTATTCTACAATTTTTAGTTTTTCTTTCCCCCCACTCCTCTTTAAGAAGAATAAAAACATAAAGCACATTGAAACAGTTCCGATAAATTTTGAAACTGAAAGTCCATCACCTTGTTCTCCACGGGACTAAAATAAGTTTCCCCGGTCTGAGAATCTTCTTGGATTTGAAGAGGTTCTCTCATCACACTCTGAAGCCAGGTCGAAAAGAGGAGAGCGTCTGGACCCAAATCGTTGAGCAGTTTTTCCAGGGAATCGAAGGTGATAAAAGGGGTATAGCGGAGAATCCGGCTAGGGCGGTCCGACGTATCGATCCAGAGATCCGTCGTTAAGGATCGGTAAGGGCGAAAAGGGGCTCGAGAGATCCATTGCTGAATAGTCCGTTGACCTTTCGGACTCATCCAAGTCCCTTGCTGGGAAAGGCAAGTCACGAGTTCCGATCCTCGAAAATAGAGCGTGCCCGACCCCAAGTAAAACGTGAGGGGAATTGTCTTGGCGAAACGGAAACGAATCGCGAGGGAAAAAGACTCTCGCCGTAACCACTCCATGGCATTTGGTTTTCTCTCTCTCTTTCTCCTGAGGACGAGATGGAAAAAAAAAGAAAAGACAACTTTTCTCTCGGTTTCTTTTATATATAGGAAGAGAGAGGGGGGAGGGTTCTCGAAAAGACTCATGGGAAATTTCCTCTTCTTTTTCTTCTTTTTGGGGTAGGTGGGAGGAACTCGTTTTTTTTTGGCGGAGAGAATGCGTCGGATGACATCCCTAGACATTTAAAAAAAGAATAGATAGGATGGATTCTTCAAATGGGAAATGCGGGGTGGCTAAGGGATCTTATTCCATTTTTTTTACTTTTCTAAATAACAAATAGAATCGGGTGGATTCCATTTATCTCCTTCTAAAAAATATAGCAACACTTGATCCTTCCCGTCCTTTTTCATTTCCTGTTGACGTGTTAGATACTTTAGAGCCTCTTCGATTTTAATTAAGTAACCCCGATAGACCATCCGATCATCAATACTCCCGATATTGCGTTCGAGAGCCATTCTATAAGCAGCTTGAGATTGGAAAGGAGAATAATTATCAAAGTAGGTATTACGGCGTAAATGTTTAGGATGTTCGACTATAAAAAAATATTGTGTATAAATGCATTGATCTAATCCCGTAAATTCTAGTTTGATTAAGGGATACTGAGCCACGTCCGAGGGTTGGTAGGCGAATCGGTAGCCGGACTCTTCTTCAAATTCCTGATACGCGACTCTGAACCATTTGAATCGAGGGTCGTCGTCTTTCTTGAAGCGTCTTTTATCCATTTGTCCATGCGGGAAATCCCATTCATCTTCATAAGCTAATTTAGCCTTGTACCGATCATAATCGTCTTGTAAATTGGGATGGAGAGTCGGATAAATATGGTTTTCAAATTCATCTTGAAGCACCGATATTTTTTCCAAATCGAAGGGTGGTTCGATACGTTTATTTTTTAAAAGCTGAATTAAATAATTTTGAAAACAGTATGGCATTTTTCGATGAATCATCACCACCTGTCCTGATGAGGTCTTTACCACTAAACCATATGAAGTAGAGTATTTGTTTCTCTGGATCATCTGAAAAAAGGAAAAAGAGAGAAAAATTCCTTGATTACCTATCCACTCAATGAATACATTTATGAACAGCAAATTTCACTAATTGTTGGAGCGCTAGCATGGCCATAAATCGATGACAAGATTTCGATCGACAAGATGGACATTGCTGTGGCTGACGATGTTGAGGTATGTAAATAACAGTCCATAAAAACTTGAGATGTACCTTTTGATGAATTTTTTCTCGAGTGGGTTCATTCGCCACGTAGAGTTTTTCAATATGAAGTCGTTCCAGATCCGCATTCAATTGCTGAATAAATTCCTTCGTATGTGTTTTCAGGTCTCTGGTTATAAACCGGACGCAGTTCGTAAGAGTATATCCATCAGAGGTGACAGCCAACACACCAACAATTTTTTGGTGGAGCTTGGTCTGTGAGGACTTCTTCTTTCTAGAGCGCTGATGAGTGGATGACGAGGGAGGAGAAGACAGTATTTCCAAAGAATAAGTTGGAGAAGGAGAAGACTTTTTCGGTACTCTAAAAACGGGTGAAAATGGTCCATAAAAAGTGGGTTCCGTATCTGGAATATCCTCAAAGGGATCTTCTTCACATGAAATGACTAAGTTATCCGTTGCCATGTGTTCGCTATCTTTTTACGAAACAGAATGAACTCCGATTTCTTTTTCAACCATTTATATACTAAGAGAGGGAGAGGGGGGGAAATAAAAGTAGGTAGAGGTATCGAGACATCGTAAATATTTTTGAGAGCTGGGAGAAAAAATTCTTTAGCCTTTTAAAAAAAAAAAAAAACTTTTTGTTAATTTTTATCATGTCTTTTAGACATGATAAAAATTAACTCTACCCTCCTTTTCATTTTGAATGATGTCAATATGTTGTCTAGACATGTTTGTAAACAATAGACTTCAAGGAAAGTATGATTCATTCTTAGAAATCTATTTTTAGGAAAGGTGAGACATCATTCAAAACAAAAAGGAGGGTAGAGTTAATTTTTATCATGTGTAAAGACATGATAAAAATTAACAAAAAGGTTTTTTTTTTTTTTTTTTTTTTTTTTTTTTTTTAAGCCTTTAGAATTTTTTCCACCTGATTCGATTGACAAGAAATCCCGGTTTTTTTTTAAGAATGGAATTTCTCTTCTATATATTTCAGCATTTCAATTTTTGATTCAGATCCCTCTGTGCTGTTGAAAAAGCCTGCACTTCAACTCTCCTGGAAACATTTTAAGCCATATCTTTTCTCAAGATTCTCTTTAGATCCAGCAAAGATGTGGATTGAGTCTCGTGAAAACAGTTCATTGTTCAAGAAATTCATGGAAAGATGGGGAGGTCTTTTTAAATGTATTATTTCTTTTTATTAACTCTTTTCTTATGTTTACGACCTTGACAACTTGTTGCTTTCTCAACTTCAGGTTTTTTGGTCGGCTGTCTAAAATCAGCTCTTACCTTAGTGGACGATGCATCAAATTCCATTGTACTGAATTCTCCATTTCCCGAAAAGACTTCTTTCAACATGTGGATGGCTTCTTTGGTCAATTCTAATGTTTTATCTATCGTTTTATTCTTTTCATTTTCTCTACGTTGGAGGATAGCGGGAGTTAAAAAAGGATTTTGACAACAGGGTTCAAATTCTTTCGTTTTGTCTTTGCGATCATGACCATGTATTTCTATAATCTTGTCATCCGTATCATCGGGGTTTATCCATATTTCCAAATCTAACTCTTTACCTTCAGAATTTTTGGGAGATAGATGAATAAGTACAGGATCCATCGCCATGGTTAAATTATTGCTTCTTCCTTTTTTATTCCTCTTCTCCCTCTTCATTTTTTTTTCAAAGTTTTTTTATATAATCCACTCTTCAAGTCCCATATTCAACGAATATATTTCTGGCTTTCTTTAAAAGCTTGCAATAGCCACTGAAATCGGTATCGTATCAAGTAGGCCAGAGCTCCAAAGTAAAATAATAGAATTAAACAGACGACATAATAATGAATCTTCAATACGTTACCCAGTAAAGCAAAAAGAATCGTAGGACCCGCCGTTACCAGTAGTAAATGAATGGCGAACGTTTGTCTCTTCGACCATCCTTCCTCTTTGGGGCTTTCGTCTTCCTTTTCAAACCGACTCAATTCTTGGTCCGTTTGAAAATTTTTCTCGATTCGTTTGAAATGAGATGTCATTCTTGACCTCTCGAAATTTTAGGAACACTTGTTCCATGTACAATGACATAATCGTACGCTGTGTTGCCTCGCAAGACCCGTTTTGTGAACCGTAAAACCGACTGATTCTCTGGACAATAAATCGGTCGGAATTCAACAGATTGGTCGGTCATACATTCTCGTTTTCCCGTTAACCTATGCTTTTCGTCTATGTGTGTATATTCCAAAACACAGGGGGAAGATAGATCGCCCAGAACTCGATGCACGTAGAGTCCACATTCACAGACGTGTCGTTCGGCGTCCCATTCTAGTCCGGGCACGTTCCACAAATCTCGAACGCAGTAATCGACAGAACAGACCCACGGAGATGTTTGAATCATTCGATTACCTCGTCGATCTAAAGAATGGCATTGACATTGGTATCGGAACGATCCATCTTCTAACGTTTCGTAATAATCGGCTACTTCTTGAGCGGGTTGTTGGATTCGACGATCTATTAAAACATTGAGAGAAGGATCACGGGCTTCTGGATGTTGACAGGGATGGGTGAAAGAGGAACGAGGAGCACAGAGCCATCCCGAGGCCGAAAAAATAGGAATTTCCGAGGAAGAAAGACAAGCGGTCCGGATTCCTTGGGGAATACAATAAGTACCCGGTTCGAGATGATTCCATGTTTTATCAGAAAGAGTGAGTTTTTCGTAAAACGTGGGATTTGTTTCACAGAGCTGAGAACAATCGCAATGGCTATCGGGACACTGAAAGATTTGGAAAGGGCAATACGTCTCGGTTGAAATTTCTGGTAAGGCTAATGATGATGAGGGAGGAATAGAAGGCATCCGGAGATCGGGTTTATAAAAAAGATTCAAGAGAGTCACTAGAAATACAATGCATAGAATGATCGCGCTCGGGTGTATCATTTTTCTTTCTTTCCTCCTTTATAAATTAGAACCGGTTCCAATCCCTACGAGTTCTCATTATACTGTGATTCGACACTTTTCCAAGGACAAGTCGCTTCTGCAACTGTTTCCTCAAGACGTTTACGTGTTCGTCGATCAAGGTATTTGTTATTTGTACGAGAAAACCAACGAAGAAAAAACCTATATTTCAGCTATCCGGCTCGATACGCTGAGACGGCACGATCTTTTACATTATAAATACATGCTAAAATGGCCTCATACGATTGAAATCGTGTCGTATCCGAATCATCTCACCCATCCGATGGATATTTTAAATTACAGAGCTTAAGGTTCGGTTTTGATGAAAGGAGCCGTATTCTTCACGGCAATATCGTTTTTATTCTCCGTAGTATACCAATGAGCATCGACCTCCCAAATATTTTGAATAGCCTTGCGTTGTGTTTCATAGACGGGATCGTCGAGCGATTTGAGAGGTAATAACACGTTCGGTTGTAACCGTTGTTCGGTATTCAAACCTTGGTGAACGATCCGTTTCAACATAAACGTAAGAAACAAGCGACGTTTTCCAAAGAAGACCAGCGACTCTTCTGTATGGGTATCCATACCCGGATGAAAAAGTGTGAAATGGCGTCCTTTTTGGGGATCCATCACGTATTGGATGACAATATGATGATACCAATCGCGTTGCCGCATTTGCGAGAGGAAGTGAAGCCGTTGCAATTGACGAAAATAACGTCGGGTTAGACGATACGAATCCATTCTGACTTACTTTTTTATCGCGCCAAGATCTTTCATTTTTGTTGACAGGATAAACATTCACGATACAGAGCCGGCATTTCATCCAACGCGCGATCTTGTTTTAATAAATGTCGATAATTCGGTTGGGAACAACACGCTGCTGCGTCCTTTTTCGGAATTTTTTGCTCTTTCCATAATTGGCACATCTCGTTTATGAATAAAGGCTGGATGCTCGTCATACTTTTATTCGTTTTGGGTTTATACTACTGCTACTTGTATTTCTATAATTTTTCGGTCCCGTCCCCGAAAGTTCCTTCTTCTCCTCGGACGACAACGACGCGTTTCCAATATCAGATCGAGACCTCAAACGACAACGAGGTTTCGTTTCACACCTCCACGGGAAAAACATGGACGTTTCCTCTCCCACTCGAATATTATTTCGCGGAAGGACGGATTTGGGAAAAAGATGAATGTTTTGGACAGTCCGATGATACTCAGTTCCCCGCAACGGGGAAAAACCTCTACCAGTTTTTATTACGATCGCAAAGTTTTGTACCCCGCGAAAAGTCCATGATGTATTATTATTATCGATGTCGGCACGGTCGTGTTCTAGACGTGCTCATGTGTCAAGAAGAACATTCTCCTTCTACCTGCATTCCTGTCAATCCCTGCATCGATCAGCATGACGGATCGGTTTTACCCGATCCAACCAATCGACGTTTTTATTACGAATGCCAGAACGAACAACCGATTCGAATCGCCTGTCCGCCC
This sequence comes from Stegodyphus dumicola, assembly GCF_044657685.1. Classification (NCBI taxonomy): domain Eukaryota; kingdom Metazoa; phylum Arthropoda; class Arachnida; order Araneae; family Eresidae; genus Stegodyphus; species Stegodyphus dumicola. The sequence continues at coordinate 185,740,046 of NC_140768.1, forward strand.
AAGACATTTTTCTACTACGACGCTTGCACTTCGCGAAAACATTTCGTATCTTACTGTGAAGATGGTCAACATTTTCCGATTGACGAGGTGACGTATATCGAGTGTCGTGGCCATCGACCGAAAATAATTCGATGTTCGCCCGGAGAAAAATATTCGACACATTATCGGCGATGCGTGTCTGATCTCTGCGACGGATTTCCGGATAATACGCAACGACCTCTCCCCATCGTCCAAAAAGGATCTTTTCTGTACTCTCCGGGTTACGCGATTTGTGAAAACGGAATGGTTCGCGACACTATATCCTGTCCTCTTTCCTGGGACACATGGACCGGCGATGCCTTATTCCATTTACCGATGGTGTACGACGAAACGTCCCAAACATGCCAACCGCCTCTTTTCTGTGAAAATGTTCAACCGAGCTCGAAAGAAATTGTCGTTCCCGCTCACGAGTATACGAAACATCTTCCGTCCTATCCATTTTCAACATCTTTGGATCGAGCTGTAGCTTACACGTGTGATCCAACCCGAAAACGTACGGTTTTAGAACCAGGCTATCGAGTGTCGGATCAATATACGGTTGAATGGGCTTGTGAGGATAAATCGTCGTCGTCGAAACTCGCGATAGGCGATACGAGCGATCGATATTTTGATTGCGCTCGGAGGGAAATTCAAACGTGTCCTCCTCAAACATTTTTTGACGGAAATGAATGTCGACCGCGCATCCCCGGCGCGTTTCAGTATCGGCATCTCGATGTGTTTAAATTCGATCATTTATCGATCGTTGCGAATTGGATTCGGCCCTGGACGACTCTTGATCATGAACCTCGTACCTCTTTGACGAAACCAACGAAGAAGTTTATATTCCCGGCTATAATATTTGTTCTCATCCCGACTGCACGCCGTACCCATTCCTCAAACAATTGAAGACGGCTATTTATTTACCCACTTCTCCTCACATGTGTCTTTTCGAAAAGGGAAAAATTCGAAAAAAACGCGTTCGACGGCAAGGTTTGAAATTTTGGTCGCAGCGATTCGTGAAACAGGCTTCGACTTATAGCGTTCCCGAAACGTGTCGTGAAGGCCATCGCATACGATCGGGACGATTTATTCCCGATTCCGTATTATACGCCACTTGTAATTGGCGTCAACCTTTTGTCTTTTGTCCTTCTTCCTCCACAGAAGGAATTCGAGCCACTCCGTACGGGTATCACGTATGCGTACCCAAAGAAGAAGCCTATGAAGGGATTTTACCGGCTGGATTAACCCTTCGACTTGAAGTTCAAGAGCTGAGTCGTATTATACCGGAACATGGAGCGCGATATAAAATAGATGGACGAGAAGCTGTTTTTGATGCGACGCAGCATCCCGAAGGTATCCCCCTCCTTACCTCAGTCTATGAAATTTGGACCGAGCGCGACATGAAATTGTTTTTTAGAATTCTCGTCACGCATCCTCGTTCAGCTTACTGGAAAGACCGAAAATTAAAAGCCCTCCCCGATCCTGACATGACGTTGTTGTACACGGGTGAAATGACCGAAAAGCCCGTCACGACCGATGACTATCCGGTCTCGGCCGACTCGTTGATTCAAATGGAATAAAGTAGAAAAAAAAATGGATCGTTATTTAGGTCAAGGCATATTGTTTTACTCTACGGTTTATATCAGCATCATCCTAGTCGCAGTCACCCTCTTAACGAACCGGCTCATCTTTTTATTTTTATTAGTCCTAACGTTTGGTCTAGCCGCTTACATGGCTTATTTGACCGTTCATAATTCCGAACATCTCAAAACGACGGGCCAATCGATTGAAGACTGGATTCGAAAGATTTATCAAAAGATAACTGGATAATCGTTTTTTAGGGAGGTGACTCATGTAAATATCAAGATCGGTAAAGGAAAAAAACATGGTTTCTGTTTACACCATAGATGAATTTGGAAAAGAACGATATCCAAAAGATCCTAAAAAACCTAAACAGGAGCTGTATTATTTCGATAATGACAATCGACCTATTTTTGCTAAAGACGAGCATGGAAATGAATATTACGCTGTGGAATATCGGGGTCATGAATATATAGCGCTTCCTCGTTGGTACGCCAAATCCAATTCCGGAGACGAATTTTATCCTAAATTAAACAATGGAGGAGAATACCCGTTAAATTCATTGGATGTAAATGTGAAAACGTATGCTGTCAATGCGAGGGGAGGAGAGATTTATCCTAAATCCAGCATTGGAAAAGAATATTATATACAGGATAGAATTCGGGAAAAGCCAGAGACGAATTACATCCGATATGCACGAGACGAAAATGGAAATGAGTATTACCCGAAAGATCATAAAAACGAGGAATTTCTCTATATCTATCTAAGTTATGCTAAAAAAGCGAATGGTGATGAATTTTATCCGAGAAAGTGGTATTATTGAAAGATCTTCAGGAGAACAGTATTCGCAGCATGGACTCATCTGAAACGAAACTTGGAAAGCTTAAATAGATAAACGAGTCCATTATTAAAAAATGGTATCTTGTCCATCGAGCCGGCTGGGAAAAAATTTTTCACAACTGAAAAAAAAAAAAAAAAAAAAAAAAAAAACTTTTGGTTAATTTTTATCATGTCTTATAGACATGATAAAAATTAACTGTCCCCTCTGTTTGTCTGGGAAGGATGTCTCACCCATTCGAAAAAACAAACCAGGACTCATTCTTGGAATTCTATTCTTTAAAAAGGAGTGATGGTCTATTTTTAGAAAGTGTGAGACAACATTCCCAGACAAAAGGGGGAGGTAGTTAATTTTTATCATGTCTAAAGACATGATAAAAATAAACCAAAAGTTTTTTTTTTTTTTTTTTTTTTTTTTTTTTTTATCTAGAAATTTTTCTCAGCTCTTACAGTTTTTTCCCAGCCGAGTTGATCCAGAAAACCAGACATGTTAAAATTGTTTCTGGAAGAGACTCTTGCTTATCTATTTAAACTCCAAGTTTCACTTCAGATCACTCTGTGCTGTGAAAGAAGAAACATCTTCTTGTAATTTGTAAGTACTAACTGATTTTTAGTTTATTCACTGGTTAGTTACTCCCCCTCCAAGTCATTCGTTTTTTTTCCCCTCCAAAAATCTTCAGCTTTTATTTAGAATGACGATAAAAATAAAACACAAATAGGAAAAAGATGGTCACGCATAAGTAATGCATGTAGGGTTGAAATAGGAAGGTGAATCCTGTTAACAAATAAACAATTATCGTGAAATAAATCCAATTTTTCGGGGTTCTTTCGTCTGTTCGTGATTTTTGGGGAAATGACATTCGCGTTTGGGGTCGATCGGTCATGGGCACTTTATGGATAGCATCTAAATATTCTTGCACTTTCTCGGCAAAGAAGAGGTATCGATCGCTCGCATCTTCTTCTAACACGTCCCATAGAAGACCGGGTGTGATTTCTAGAACATGGTCCGTTTCCGATTGATGAAACTGAACGTCTAATCGCCAGTCGATATCGTAAAGAGTTCGAGCGGTCAGCACTTTATTGAAATGAAACGGATCCAATATATCTAGTACGGCGGACAGAATACTTATACCCGTCAGCACATTGGAAGTAACCGAGAATCCTGTCGCGGCGATTCTGGAAAGTGTTGCGAGCGTACTTAATTGGGTCCGAACGACGGCTTGAAGGATGGCCGTTTGAATGGGAAGAGACTGCATACTCAATTTGGTTAAGAGTTTAGGCATCCGTTTTTCAAGGATTTTTTGCGCGGCTTCTAATCCGATATCGATCCCTACATCAATCGCCAATTCATGAACCAAGGACCGTTTCACATGTTTCTTGGGCCAATTTTGTACAAAGTCGGGAAGATGAGGAGGATATGGTGGTAACGTATGATTTTTTTGCAGAGTAGAAATAGATCGATAGATACTGCTTCCCAAGAAAAATTCGCCAATATCTTGCCCCGTCGTCGTCACACAATCAGACCCGTTGATAACAAGACCGTACGTTTCACAATAAGGCTGGTTGAGTCGTAAATGACCCTCGACGAGATTGAGGCCGGCATGATGACGAGGAAGAGAAGGATGATTCGATTGAAAGAAAACTTGTTCGGGCAAGAGAGCTAATAATTTCTTGGCGAGATTTACGGCTACACATTTTCCATTTCGATATTCCGTGTCCATACTCTGCTGCGTGTTGGAATATAAACGATCGCAGGCGGGTTGGCAAGCTAAACTGAAACCCGTTCCGAGTCGAATCCATCGCGGTTCATCTTCCGGGAAACACGATTCTAAATTTTTTTGAAAAGGGAAGCAGGCAATCATGTCACATCCCGTTTGCGTAAAAACAAATTTTTCGACGACGTGACATTGTTCCGGATCGAGGGTTTTAGGTATGTAGTAATCCCGTTTGGAGTCGGCTTTTCTTATTTGGAAGGTGGTATGTTTAAAAATAAAAGCGTACCGACTTTGAAGAGCTTGTTCGTAAACATAGAGTTGAGTCGCTTCTTGAGCATACCGAATAGCGTGATCGAGATCGTAAGAAGTGACAGTATATTCATTTCTATTTTGAAACGAATCCCATTTCATCTTGAAGGAGGGCTTTGTTCCTATATATCGAAAAAAAGTTCGATGTTGTTGCTTTTTTAACAACAAAAATAAAAGGATTCTTTTTTTTATATAGTAACAAGTATAAAATGAGATTCAATTCAGTATTTACAGTTGCGTATGGAACATATACAAAAACCAGTTCGAAAAAAAATTTTTTTAATTAAAAAATAAATTGTCTCAACTATAAAATCCTATAAATTTTAGTTTTTACAGTTGCGTATGGAATAGCAATAAAAACCAGTTCTCAAAAAAATTTTTTAATGAACTATCTTATCTATAAAATCTTGTCAAAATCAGTTTTTACAGTTGAGGATGGAACCTGATGAAAAAATATTTTGGAAAGGATGCTATTCGAAAAACATTTTATCATGGTTAGTAGTTCTTCTTGTAAAGGACAAAAATAAGTTCATTTCGTCTAATATTTGTGCATCTAAAGTATTTAAATCTATTCCAAATATATATATATATAGTCTCCCACATACCTTCAATGTATTATTGGACTGTCCACTCTTTATATTCCATTAAAGAGCCATGGAAAAAATGTTCCGAGTCTCTAGGGGTTCATTTTGCCTTGTTCACTACTTGTAGTTTCTACATTTTCGTCTTCACACTCTAGTCTTTCGAAGGAAGCTTCTACAGGATCTTCTCCTCCCCTTTCCGATGGAGGTGGACTCTCGGGAGAAATAGGATCTTCTTCCCCCTTTTCCGATGGAGGTGGACTCTTGGGAGAAGGATAACGAACAGGTTGCAAATCGACAATCGAAGGGTCGAAATAATCACTCGAAGCTAAAGTAGGGTCCGACATATTATTTCTGTTTTTCTTCTTGATTCTAGGATCCTCTCTCACATTCTTTCTCTTTTGAGAATTATTTTCTTGTTGATTCTTTTTCGCCTGGTATTGTTCCAATTCTTTCGTCTTCCAGACTTTAATTTCGTAAAATATATTTGAAAATAGATCCTCTCCAAGATACTTTAAATACAATGCACCCCATTCGCTTACTTCATCACTGGTAGAAGGTGTAGTGTTTATTATTTCTTCTATAGTACGTCGAATCACATCCACGTAGAGAAGAGATTCCGATCGTTTGGAAACTTCGTGATATAAACAACGGACGATTCGAGCATGAACTGCTTTAAAATCTAGAGCTTCTTGTTCGTTTAAAGGTGTTTTTTCATCTCCTCCGTACTGTAGATTAAAAACATACTTTTGCAGATCCTCGCCCAGCAATCCGTCTACGGCAAATAATTTATACACTTCTATCTTAGGTATTTCCTGTCGTTTGAATAAGATGTTGGAAAGTCTTATTAGATCGGTCGATCTAGAATAGTCTTTAGATAAAACTTTCTCGATCATATTCCATTCATCTGGCGTGGAGATGGTTTTATTTTGTACCAACTGCTGTTGCACATCCATCCATAAACGCCAAATGGTATTTAAACAGTATCGATGGACGGGTACAAGAGGTTTCAAATCTTGAATCAAGGTCCACGGAAACATCATCATATTAGCTATTCTTTTTAAAACTCTCAACTGAACGGTGGTTTTAGTCGTAAACAAATTAGATTGATTAAATTCTTCCAGCACGACTTCATCCAACACGTACTTGAGACGATCCTTCAAGGGTAATGTCAAAGGCTCCAGGGTTACAGTGTTTTCCTGATCCATCTTGTCCTCAGTATGAAATGAGAAAATCGTCTCAGCTCCAGCTGTTTATATACTGTGAAACGAAAGGGGGGGAGGTAGAAAGGAGAAGCAAAAGTTAGGTAGTAGGAAAAAATTTAGCTTCGAAAAAAAAAAAAAACTTTTTGTTAATTTTTATCATGTCTTTAGACATGATAAAAATTAACTCTCTTCTTTTTGTCTGGGAATGATGTCTCATCCTTTCGAACATATTTCTAAAAATAAATTTCCAAGAAAGAAATGAGTCATGTTCTATTTTTAGAAACATATCGAGACAACAGATTAACATCATTTGAACAAAAGGGGGGATAGTTAATTTTAATCATGTCTAAAGACATGATTAAAATTAACAATTTTTTTTTTTTTTTTTTTTTTTAATACAGCTCTGGAAATTTTTCGCAGTTGGTTCGATCGATAAAACCAGAAAAAGGATTTCCACTTAACTATTTAAATTACTCGAGTTTCGGTTTCAGATCAGTTTGTGCTTTGGATACCAGCCTCGAAAGATCTTCAGTTAAAGTCTATTATATACACATTTTGGTAAGTGAACTTTATTATTTTGTTGAATTGTTTTTTGGCTTTTGTGAATTGCTTGGATATTGTTTCTTTTTCAACTCGTTGTGTTTAAGCTCTTTTCTTTCTCAAAACAATACGAGCTTGTCGTGGCAATCGATCTCGAGCTGTTGGATGCCGTCGTGAGCAATGACTTAATAGATATCGACAAGCTTTATTGGGAATTTTCTTATTTCGTATGTGGGCCCCACCTTCGGTCACAAACGTAATGGAATGGTTACCATATTTATGAAGCAATCGATTAGGACCCACACGAACGGTTCGAGATCCAAGAACGTATCCTCGACGTTTTCTCATAGGTCTTCTACGAATGGGTCTTTGTGTTCCTCTACGATTGATATTGGAAGGAGAGGAAGAAGAAGATGCAGACGATGAAAAGGAAGCCGAACGACTTCTTCTTACAGGACTTCTTCTTCTAGAATGACGTATTTCTAAACTACGACTACGATTTCTCTGACTTTTTCTTCTTCTTGGACTTGGACTTCTGCTCCTGCTTAGACTTGGACTTCTGCTCCTTCTTGGACTCGGACTGCGTTTTCTTGGACTTCTTCTTGAACTTGGACTCGAACTTCGAGAAGAAGGAGAAACGGACGGTCGAATAATGTAAGGGCTAGTGGTTACATCGGATTTGGCATACGTGTGGAGAGGAATTTGAAGTTCGAAATCGTCGGGAAGGTCGACTTGGTTTTGAATTTGTGAAGGTAGAATATCGTCATAATAAATAACTTGGGGTGTTACAAGAGGTGGAATTTCCTTCGAAACATCATCCTCGTTAAGATCATTCATTCTGACTTTATTTCAATCGAAACACGGATCCGACGACAGGATCTAAGTTATATCGCATAGAAGCTCGATACGCATCTTGAACCGATGTGCAAAGAATATATTCCAAAGGTCCGAATCGTTTCTTTTCTAAAATAATGGGAAGATCGACCGTCCCTGCTCGATAAAAAGGCGTGAGGGAGAGAATTTCATTCAATTGTAACACGTTCCCGTGCTGGAATTCCCTACAACAGAGATAATCGATCCATTTCTGAACGAGTTTCTTATAAGCACGAGCTTCCGCGGACGTTTTAAAACACAATTGCCAGCCTTCAATGCGATCGATATGATTCAGCATGTAATCAAAAGCTGTCCAAAAATGAAATAACAGTGACGACGTATTCCGGAAGGACGTGAGATCGATTAAAATCCATGACATGTTTTCTAAGGGAGTCGGATCGGGATTCTCGATCCAGGGTAGGACTAGGACCGATCGAAAGAGCTTTCTTGGACTCTTTAACTTCGGGTAGATCCGTTTTGTAAAGGAACGTCTGTTCCAAATCCATCAGCTGTTTGTTTTTTTCCATATACCTTTCTAAACTTCCCGGGAAATGAAAATAGGATAAATAGGAACACGTATGGTATCGATCGATAAAAATCATGTGGCTCGTTAAAATGACGAGGTGTTGAGCCGTTTTAATGTCGTGGTGTAAAACGGCATGCGGAAAAGGTTCAATGTAGAATAATAAATCGCACGTGTTTGTGCTCAATTCTTCCGGTTTAATCACACGCACATGAGGGGAAGACGGGTACGTATAAAAGGGACAAATGACAAAAATGGTGAGGTGGGATAAATGTTTGGAAATGTAATCGTTGATCACATAGGGTAATCGACTCAGGTTCCCAAACACAATTGTTTTCTTGTGTTGGAGAAGGTACTGAAACAATTCGTCTAAATGATTCATTCTTTGCTCTTCTTTTTCTTTTTCTGAAATAAATGAAAAAAATATTTAAAAATAAGGAACCATGAATTCAGAAACGATTATGAAACAAACTGTAGCTTGCATTTCTTGGTTTTTGAATGAAACGTTCGGTCCCTCAATTGCCGATCAGTTCAACCAAGAAATTCAATGTTGGCCCGAGACGTGGAACCGGTTACGCGAATGGTTAGTTCATACGCCGATGCAGAATCCCAAAGGCTGTATTTTATCGTTTGCTCAAACTCTGCCTCAGTACGAAACGTTCCAGTCCTCTTTAGAAAATTCGCTCGCTATTCACGAAGAATTTTGGAATAAAGTATTTACTAACTTGAGAGTTGCCCAGTCGCTTTTAGGATCCCCATGAATATTTCGAAGCTAGAACCGTTCGGTATCTTTGCTTTAGCGGGCGGATTACTCTATTCCATTTGCGTGTTGATTGTGCATGAGGAAGAAACTCACTTTAAATTTCATTTCACGGTCTTAACGCTCGTCATTTTTCTAGCGCTCATGGCCATCACATCTTTCAAATATTTAAAATACCGCTATCAATGTGAGAGAATGGAAGATATAATGTCCGCTTTGAAAATTCAATAATAATAATAAGAAGAAAAAAGCACTTCCATCATGAATTTTGAAATCATGAAAAGGAGTTATACGAACAGTTATACGAAATGACGTTGGATGAAATGGCCACTTATTTAAGTGAGAAAGATCCTATTTTCCGGAAATTGTCCACTGAATATGTGGAGTATGCCAATTTATTACCCGAAGAACAAACTCAAGCCGAAACGCTTTACCGACAATATTTTCCAGAATCGGAGGATACTCTCGACGCGTTTATTGACAACTGGCGACGGTTTAAATTACAGTATCGTTCCGACAATGGCCGACAGGTCGAAGAAGATGTCGAACCGGACGAGGTGGAAGTTCGTTCTCAAAAAGGTGGACCTTGTCCGGGTTTCGTCTTTGATCCGAAGGGCAAACGACTTTACAGTCCGAGAGTCCTGAAACCGTTCAAATCAGATCGCCGGCCAAATGAATTTGATGTGTTCAAGTTTCTCATGGACAAAGAACGCAATCATGAAGTGTATCACCTAAATATTGAACCGAACGCCAATGAGCTGTATTTAGATATGTCTTATGAAGATAGACGCAACATGGACACTCGAGCAGATCAAGCGCTACGGAAAATGGCGAAAATGGTGACCATCTTAAATCAAAATTGCCATTATAAAATATTGGATCTCTATAGCGAAAGACGAATCACATAAACTAAAAGCGAAAAGCCAAAGAAACAAAAAAATATTATTAACATACCTGAACAGAAGCTTGTATTCAGGTCATAGCACAGACTGATTTTTTGAAGTGAAACTGGGATGGTTTAAATAAATAAGTGAAAGTTCATTATTGTAAAAAAATGGTGGCCTGGTCAATCGAGTTGGCTGGGAAAATTTCTGAGAGCTGAAAAAAATATTCTCTAGTAAAAAAAAAAAAAAAACTTTTTGTTAATTTTTATCATGTCTTTAGACATGATAAAAATTAACTCTACCCTCCTTTTCGTTTTGAATGATGTCAACATGTGTCTAAAAATAGATTTCCAAGAAAAGTATGATTCATTCTTAGAGATCTATTTTTAGAAACATGTTGACATCATTCAAAACGAAAAGGAGGGTAGAGTGAATTTTTATCATGTCTAGAAGACATGATAAAAATTAACAAAAAGTTTTTTTTTTTTTTTTTTTTTCAGCTCTTGGGAAATTTTTCTAGCTGACTCTGATCATTCTTGTTCTTCCTTCTTGAGTGGGCAAGATGTCAATAAAAGCAGTTGTTGGTATATTTCTTCTTGGATTTAAGTTACGCCCGTCCATCACCTTGAACGTGTTTATGAATACGAGTGACTCATCGTTATGTATGAAAGTATTTCTCTGAAAGATTTTGGATTCATCTTGGGTAGGTCTTGTCATATTTTTTTTAATTAAATCATTACTTTTTCATAAAAATGCCTCCACCTAGCATCAGAGCAATAATATGTAGCATTATATTTCCGTAAAACATCCAGTTGCGTTGATTAAAATGTTCGGCTCCTGTTTTGGGTGTCGCATCACTGTAAATAGCTGTTGCCAGGTAGCCGAAATTGAGTAACGAGACAAATACAATTCCTAATAAGATAATTACCATGATAGCCTTTGTATCCATCGTGATGTATTTTTGAATCTAGTCTTTATTCTCTTTTCGGTTACACGTAAAGTAATAAACCGACCATTAGTATATTGATCACATTGACAACCGTTGGAGCAATGAGCAACATTTTATTGTTGGCCCAGAAATCGCTCGCTGTCGTTCCTTTGGTCGTGACTTTATTCGGATCAGCAGCATCGTAAACGAAAGCCACACTGCCGTAGGAGAGACGATATACGATGAGGGCCATGATGACCAGTGTTGTCACCAGACATATTAAAATGGTTATGGCGAGAGTCGAACGAAGATTAAAACCAAACATTGTTTTATCCACTAATGATTCCTTTATTATGTGATTTCTTGATGGACTTGTCGATACCATTGAAGAAGATTGAAATGTAAAGAGATCGATTGTCCCGAATAATAGACAAGTAAATTTCGGTACATGAAACATTGGAATAGGTAAAGAAGAAAAAAACAGAGTAGATGAAATAATATCATGATGGAAACGATTCTTGATCGTTCATCAGCTTGGATTCCTTATCAGGAAGAATTTCTAAGAAGTCAATTGTTATTGACGTATCCCAAAAATATTATTTTTACAGCTCAACTCTTAGACGCGCATTTACGATATGTAACGGAACATGTTTATCCCAATTACCCCTCGGCAGAAAATTTCAACGTGGATTCTTTAAATGAGGTGGATTGGGCTCATTCCATGATTCTGGTGAATCAAGACAGACAATTATTAATCGCTCCTGAACCGGTTAAACAGCTCGTCAACCTTGATCGGCGTTTACGGTACCATGAAGCGGCCGAAACTATATTCCATGGATTTCATTTCTTTCCTAAACTCTTCTATATATTTCAGTTTCGATGGATCGTGTTTCTGGTGTTGGTTGCGGAAGTCCTCTTGTGTCCATTGGTAATTCTTTCTGTTCCGGTTTCACCTTTTCCGCGATCGAGGTGGCTATTAACTGAAGGAGGAGAGGTTGATTAAAATTGCGGCAAGGAACGATTTTGTTCAAATATTGACTGTACTGAGGATCAATATTATCTTTTCGGTGTATAATGCTGGAAAGCATATGATCGGTAATCACAAAACTGTTACTCAACAGCGATTCCGATAAACCTCGATGAATAAACATATTATGAGGGGTGAGATAGGGAAGTTGATCCATTTCTTTTTGAGCCATCTTGGCAAAAAATCGGTAACGTCGTTTGGATAATGAATGTCGACGATGGATTTTCCATAAATCCATTTCTAAATGCTTTCTTCTTATTTAAAAATGAGTAACGGGTTTGAAGAAATTGGGAATGCCGATAATTTCGGGACACTTCTCTTCCCCTTCTTCCATCTCTTCGACTACAGGGAGGGAAAGAGGAGTTTCAATATCCAGATCGGTCGAGAACAGAACAGATTCTTTAAATAAGATAAATTCGCGAACTAAACCTCCTATCTTGTACGAATTTTCTCCGAAAGTGTACCGGTTAGAAATTTGAAGGTTTAGAATACCTAGAAAAGAAGTCGTCGTACCAAACATATTTTCAATCGAACACTGAAAAGTATTTTTTAAACCCTCTCCATTAAAGATCCGACTCTTTCGTATACACCACATATTTCTATGAATTTGAAATTTATCTTGGGCTCCTTTACAAGCAGAGCAGAACGCGGGATCGCACCGGTCCATGAGAAAACGACAATTCTCCGCAAATTTGTGTTGCGGATTCTCTTTCATGCTTTCGCCAATTTTAGTTAAAGGAGCACACAGTCGAGTCATGAACGAAGTTCCTGTTTTATTATTCTCCCCCGGTTTCAAATACCAATAACCAGCCACGAGAACATTATAGCAATTTTGTAAACCAATAATGTTTCGGATGTGAACAGTATCTTTTCGAGTTCCTTTGGAAAATTGAACTTTTTGTTGACAATGTGTCTCGTACAGCGGATCGTGATTTAAAACATCTTCCCAGTTGGGACATATTAAGTTGAGAGCACCTTGACGTTCTTTTAATTCGTCGATAGCTTTCTCAAGGATGGGAGAAGAAAGAATATTCTTGATAATCAACGAATAATCCATTCTTACTCAATAGATTTCTTCTTTTCGAACAAAGTAGAATGTAGTATCTTGGTTATTAGACTACTGGCCTTAGGAGATGTTACCTCTTTAGCAGCACAAACTGATTTGAAGCGAAAATGGGATGACTTAAATAGATAAGCGAGAATTCATTCTAGAAGGAATTTTGCAATGTCTTGTTTGGTTGATGAAGTCGAGTGGAAAAAAAAAATTTTGTGAGAGCTGGAACAAAAATATCTGGAAAGTAAAAAAAAAAAAAAAAAAAAAAAAAAAAAAAAAAAAAAAAACCACTTTTTTTAATTTTTATTATGTCTTTAGACAGACCCTATCTCGCTTCATCTACAACTCTCGTTGATGATCTATACAAAATTGGGTAATTTTTTCCACGACTTTATACAGTTCTTGATCACGGGGATCTATCTGCTTGTACGGCTTCACGTGAATTCTTAAATCATAGCGCTCGTCCATATTTTCATTGACGTTATCATCGACCCCAATTAAAAGAATGTCATAATCGTACAAGACTCTGATATGTTCCGAACATTTTGAAATATTATACTTTCGGCACGACTTTTCACATTGCGTGCGGCCAAATATCCGATACGCATATCGTGCAATATCGTGCAATGAACTGTTGATCACTCGCTCGACATAATCATCCGAACCTTTACTCCACAAAATGATATCGATATTGCAAAGACGTAAAAACTGGATCAGGAAATTGGTTTTGGGTCGAATTTGAAATGTTTCTCCTTCAAAGTATCCAAGCGTCTCATCCATATCTAAGACACAGACCACCACCATCTTTCTTTTTTAAAGAAAGAAGAAGATGAGTCGATCCACCACTCATACTATTATTGAACACGTGAAATAAATTGTTTATTATGCTCCTTCCAAATGTCCTTGGCATTTTGATTATGCCTGTTTTCTCATTTTAAATAATTTCAATCAAAGACGATTCCACTGCCTGTTTACTTCCCACTCGATGCAATGGAGATCTTACAGTGCCAGCAGCTCTTGTGACTTGCCCGAACATTTTTTCGATTTGATCCTTCTTCATCGACAATTGAGTTCGGAGTATGTGTTGCCTTTTGCGACGCATTTCCGAGAACGTTCGGGATATACAATAGGTCTCTTTGAAATGAATCCTGGACTTTATAGTGCTCGCATTCTTCAACCGGAATATTTAGCAGAAACGTTTTACACGTTCATTGTTTTCTTGTGTAGTATTTGTTATCGACTCAGAGGAACGGCTTCCGTTTTAAAATTATGTTCTTTTGTGTACACGGACCATCATCCCGTGCTCGTGGATATTGGAGCTCTGAATGTGGAAAAGAGAGAACGCATCGGTCATCGAGAATTTTTAAACGAGAAGAAATGGCATCGGTTCTTGAAACGACGAACGACTCGAGACATTATTCGGTACGTGAAACTCATGCATCCGGATTATTTTAAGAAGAAATGTCGCGGTCAATGCATTCTCTCCGAGAAAGTCGTCTTCAACGATGTAACGCATCAACTGATTTGTAAAAGTCGACAACGCAGTCTGGCCGAAGTTTTAGATACTTTTCAAGAACTCATGCCCCATGAGCCTATTCGTCAACTCATTCGAACGTGGCTTTCTGCGAGATAAACAAGAAGATGGATTATAAACAACTCGTCCTCGATTTATTGAAACAGAAAAAATATCCCATTTTATTGGGTTATGTGGTCATGGATATTTATTACAAAGAGGTTTATAAATCAGACGGGAAAGTAAAACGATTTGACTCCCCATGTTTCGAGTTGAATCAAAGATATTTAGAAGAACCCAATCCATATAAACTGGAATTTATCACTTCGGACGATAGTAGTAAATTGGTTATTCGACGACAAATCGATCCTAAAGATTTTAATATAAATCAATATCCGGAAAAATGTTTTCGTGTTAAACTGTCCAGTCACCATCTTGCTGAATTTGATATGTTTAAATACAAGATGTTCGAAGAACAAATTTATAATTTCATAATGTATCTGAATAGTAACATTCCTGCCATTCGAGAATTTTTGAACTTAACTCACGACGAAAGTACTCGATATTTACCCCAGTCCATACGACTATGGGTGTATAACTATAAAACGGCCAAGATCACTCATCAAATTATGGATCCCAAATATTTTGGACCTCGTTCATCTCTTTTACTGGAAACACGCATGATTAAAGGTTTATTGTCACCGTGCACTTCTAAATCAGTATTATTGTCCCTTCGAGATGATTATGCTTGGAAGAATCATACCGATAAAGCCATTTTACCGTCTTATGTATATGATTACGATCCTTATAATTTATATTATTCGGATCACTGGAAGGCTCTTGTCCCGCTGGCTTTTAATCCGTTAGAAAATCCCATCATTTGTTAATATTCCAGTTGCAGCACGTACTCATCGTCTTCACTCCCGTCACGAACAAAATTGATGTAACGTTTCGTTTGAGGATCCTTGTAGCGACAGACTTGGCGAATACCCCGACAAATAGATCCCGGCAAATTTAAATCTCGATCCATTCCTCGAGTCGGTTTTAGAATCAGACCCGATTCGTTTGTCTCGAGGGCTTTTATAAACTTTTGATCGTAGCCAACATGAGCTTTGAGTTTGGACTTTCTCTTTCTCCCTCTTTTTTTGGGTAGAGGAGCCAAGTAATGCCGAATGGGTATATCTATACTCGAAGAGCGACTTCGGGATCGATTTCGGACTCTTGTTGGACTTGGAGATCGACTTCGGACTCTTGTTGGACTTTGAGATCGTGTTCGGACTCTCGTTGGACTTTGAGATCGACTTCTCGATCGACTTCTAGAACGTTGACGTTGAGATCGACGCCGCATATTTGGATTTATTTCTACTTTATTACGGTTTAAGAAACGTTTTACATAGTCTTGGACACGAGGTTCTTCACTCATAGCGTCATACCAGTAATTTCCCGGAATGATTATAAATTTATCGTCTCGAAACTTTATAAACTCTTCTGGACTATAGCGGGGAAAAAATTTTTGTAAATGAGACAAGTCGAATAAAACGTGCCCCAACGAACATGTCCCTGTTAATTCCGAACGACGCACGTTTCGATTTAATTTCTCTTCTAACACTTTTTGAACATACTCAATAGGAACTTTGGAAGGATAAGACATTTTTTTTTTGCTTTATATTCCCCAAATGACTTGTCCATAGAAATATAATCGGAAGAAAACTGAATCTCGAACGTGCTGGTGTGTATCATAGTAAGCGTGATCGTATAAATCAAACACATCTAAATGAGCCAAGGCATGTAAAGTAAAAATGAATAATAATTGCCATGTCGTTTCATTACGATAAAATCGAGTTTGATCTACATTGACCTGATTAGCATAATAGGTGTTCATATTGATCGTGCCCCTGTTTTGATCTACTAGCATCTTGTTCGAAGTGGAATAGTTTAAGCAGTAATTGCGATGAATTTTAATAAACTCGAAAAGATTAAAAATAACGTAGACGGGAATTTTTCCTTCCTCGGTTTCGGTTTCATTAATATATAACTGAATAACCTCTTTGGGTCCTCCTGGCTCTTCACAATAATACATGGACATTTCGTAACGGTCCAATCGACGAATTGGATTTTCCAAGATACGATTGAGAATCGAGACCCATCGTTCAAATATGAAATGGAATTTTTTAAAATCGATCGTGGCCCAATCATCCATGATTTTAAAGCATGCCGTACAAGCATCTCGCCAAGTATTAATTTTAGACTGAAGAGCCGTTTGACGACAAGATCGACGTTCTTCGTGTTGATCAACTCGTCTTTCCATATCCTTATCCTTTGTTTTTTGTCCAAAGAAAAAAAAAGATGGCTGAAATGTATATATTCTTGATGATGTTTGGTCTCTTTCTATTTTTCTTTCCTACTTCTGTCATAGAATCGGATTCCATCCCCATGAACGAATCTATACCGCTTAAAGATTGTCGACGAGAAAAAGTCTGGTGTGTGGATACATGTGATTTTCTTTGCACAAACGGGGAAGAAATGCAATGTGTTCGAGGACTCTGTATGCCCAAACTGAATCCTTACCCGTGTCAAACTGAAAAAGGGGGTATGATTATTCTTACCGAAAAAAATGGATTCTATCAGTGGTCGTGTTACTGTACGGATCCAGCTTTTTACAATGGACCGGATTGTGGAGAATTGGCGAAAGACGTTTGTCAAAATGGTACATTTATCTATAGGGGGTTCAATCAGCATGAATGCATGTGTCAATTTCCACAAGTAAAGGCTATGATTCAAGGAAAACCTCAGTGTGTGCATAGGAATATAGCTCGGTTTTATCGGGATCCGTAATGAACTGGATCATTAAAAAATGTAAGGACCAAATCAATTGAGTAAGTTGAAAAAAAAAAAAAAATCGTCTGAAAATGTCTCAAATTTTTTGAAAAAACAAACCGTGACTCTATCTTACATTGGGTGTAATTAGAAATTACCCCCCTTTTTGTCCGAAAATGATGTCTCACAATTTCGAAAAATTGAAGACATCAATTTCAGACGAAAAGGGGGATTTTTTTTAAGTTTACAGAAAATTTTTCCTACCAATTCGATCGACTTGATCCTTGTGGTTTTTTAATTATCCAGACTCTCACTTATCTATTTAAACAATCCGACATTCCCTACAGATCAGTCTGTACTGCTGAAGAGGTAACATCTTTCAACGCAGCTTCTACGTTACGACAAATGCTTTAATAAAGGTAAGAGATTTTTCCTTCTTAATTATTTTTTGTTTTACTAGAAAGAAATGATTATCCTATTTTTTTGAACCTATCTAAGTGTTTTGAGTTCTACTTCAGATTACGAAGTGCTTTTGAAGATCCAATCTGGTTATCTTTTTCAATCCATAAAAGTAATGATCCCTATATTTTTTGAAAGTTTTTTAAAGAATAGACTCTTGTGTTACTGATTCCATCTCCTTTTTAGCTTCTTCTTGTATATATTTACGATAACCTGCAATTTTCATAGAACGTTTAATGATGGTAAAGGAAGGACAAAAGGATCGATTCGGAAAATACTTTTGAAAGAATCGTTTTAGTTTTCTTGAGCAACTATCTAATCTTCGAGGGAAAAGTGGGCCGGCAATTACCCAAGCTAGAAATTCATACAAAAACCGATTACGTTGGTCCAATACATTGGATGACACCAGTTTCTTTTCTGCATAATGTCGACGAAGATCTGTTTCGTTCAAAAGTTTTAAAATTTCTTTTGCTTTTAATTCGGTTTCAAGAATGACCAGAATGAATAAAGCCATTTCTTCATATTCGTAGCGATCTATAACTATTTTTCTAAGTCTTTTGAGGTCATCTAATGTAAGAAGAGAACTTTGACACCTTTTAGTATTAGTTTGTTTCGGACGCTCCTTTTTAACACTTAACAAACGATATAGAAACCAACGTCTATTCTTTACTTGATTAAGCGATTTCTTCTTTTCCTCAGTTAGATATTTTTCATATTTTTTTAAGGCGTCAGCATAATGATCTGGTATACCGTCACCATGCTTACGATACCACTCATAGAATTCATTAAAATAAAGTTCATAGTTAATTCGTGTTCCTTCCGAAATATTCATACGTTTAATAATATTTTGACATCCCTCCATTGACGGACATGGTTTGAATACTGTATTATCAGGTTTATGTCTCTGTTTAGGAAGAGCGCTATCCCAACATTTCCATCGTCTCATTCGTTGGTATTCCCGCTCTTTGAATCGAGCATTTGGATCTTTTCGCCTTTCTCGAGATCTCAATCGATTTGCTTCTTTTACTTTTTCCTGTGACCAATACCATTTCATATACGCTTTTCTTTTCCTTTTCCTTTCAGACAAAATTGTAGATGCCTCAATATTCATCTTGATTCCCATTAGTTACACTGATTTCATCTCTTTTTTAGCTTCTTCTCGTATATATTTACGATATTTTGCAATTTTCATGGAACGTTTAATGATGGTATAGGAAGGATTAAAGGGTCGATACGGAAAATACTTTCGAAAGAATCGTTTTAATTTTCTTAAGCAACCATCTAATGATCGAGGGAAAAGTGGGCCGGCAATAACCCAAGCCAAAAATTCATATAAAAACCGATTACGTTGATCCCATATATTGGACGATGCCAATTTCTTTTCTGCATAATGTCGTCGAAGATCTGTTTCGTTCAGAAGTTTTAAAATTTCGTTTGCTTTTAAGTCAGTTTCAAGAATGACAAGAATAAATAAAGCCATCTCTTCATATTCATAGCGATCTATAACTATTTTTCTAAGTTTTTTGAGATCATTTAATGTAAGAAGAGGACCTTGACATCTTTTAATATGAATTTGTTTCGAGCGCTCCTTTTTTTCACCGAGCAAACGGTATAAAAACACGATTTTATTTTTTATTTTATTATACGATTTCCTCTTTTCCTCAGTCAGATACTTTTCATATATCTCTAGTGCTCTTTTATAATGATATTTTATACCGTCACCATGTTTTTGATACCAATCATAGAATTCATTAAAATAAAATTCATACTTAGCTCGTGTTCCTTCCGAAATATTCATACGTTTAATAATATTTTGACATTCCTCCATCGACGGACATTGTTTGAATACTGTATTGTCAGGCTTATGTCTATGTTTAGGAAGAGCGTTATCCCAACATTTCCATCGTCTCATTCGTTGGTATTCTTTTTCTTTGAATCGAACGTTTGGATCTTTTCGCCTTTCTCATTTTCTCCATCGATTTGCTTCTTTTACTCGTTCCAGTGACCAATAATGTTTCAAATATGCTTTTCTTTTTCTTTTCCTTTCAGATAAAGTTGTAGGTTCCTCAGTATCCATCTTGATTCCTACCCTTCATTATTAATTATTATCTATTATTTTTCACTTCGTCTTATATTTTTTAATCTAATCCTTTTTTGGTACCTAAAAAGTAAATTGATTAAAAAAAATATAAGGATTCCATAAAACTTTTAAATTTTCCTTGACCGTAAAATAACAAAGATCCTAAAATCCTTACCTTTTAAATGTAGTGTGTCCCATAGGACAAACCGGTTTGTCCTATGGGACACACTAGATTTAAAAGGTAAGGATTTTAGGATCTTTTTTATTTTACTAAAAATTTGATAAAAAGGTTTATACTAGAAGGTTTCAAAATTTTATTAATGATATTAAATTATTATTAATGATTTTTTGAATGGGTGCCAGGATCTGACGCTATTGATAAAGAAATAACTTAATCCATAATATATATGTCTGAAAAACAAATACCATGAAGGGGGAACATAGTTTTCCTAATATTTATCTTGCTGTGTTTCATAAATTATGTAGATGGTCAGACAAATTACTAATGTAATGACAAATAAACAGTAAAACTGAATAGTATGAATAAAAGGCATAAATGTCTTATAATTAGATCCAAAAACGGATCGGAGAAATGATTCATAACTCATTTTATCTTGTTCATTCCTTTCTCTCTAATTACATACAAGTTCTATCAATATCCTTAATGGATCCAAGATTCTACTTCAACTATAAAATTGACTCATCGTAAGATTTTTTACTTGCAGATACTCAAGGCAGTTTGGTCTGTTTATTAGAATTCCAAATACATTTCCCGCATCTGTTCTAACCAATGGATTCTGGATTTACAACGAGCGGTTTCTATCAGAAGCATAAAAGATTTTACCCATCTATTCTCTAGCCATGGATTTTAGATTTTATTAGACCCCTTAGCGAATGTCAGTTCGGATACTACGCCAACTATAAAATCGGCTCATCGTAAGCTTTTCCACTTGCGGATACTTTCTCAGATGTCTATTTTCTTCTTTTTTTAATCCGACCCTCTCAAAAACAAAGGATAATGAATATTCATAAATACGCTACACTTTACAGCCAATTTCATGGCTTGCATTTAGGAGGATTCAATGTGATTCAAGATACGATTTTTTTTCCCTTAGCCCATATGCGGCTTCAACCTTCTGTGATTCGAAAACTCGCTCATTTCGATAAAGTCGCCCCGAGTCAGAAACCACTCGTTCTCGCCCTAGCCGCCTATTGTAAAATGTCGGACTTGTCGTGTACCGTTTTTCTTCAACGCAATGCATCATGGATCCTTCTTTTAGAAAACGAACGGGTCATTTTCCCCACGATCCCGAATTCATCGGAATCCTCCCACAATCTTTTCAAACTTTTCGCCACACCATTTTTTGTGAAAGATCCTAAAACGATCGAACGGTATTTACAAAATCCCGTGTTCGAAAACGTGTACCGCTCCCAAAATAATCATACAATTCTCTATTTAGACGAATGGGATATACCGTATCCAGGAGGACATTACTTTGATGATGATAACGGGCCCAGATTACATTTACCAGAAGATGACGGAGGGAAAAGGTATCGTCTTTGTTTTTTGTCCAACCAGGTCCATCACGAGAATGACCTCGTCCATAATTTCATCTACGAATGGAAAGATCGACCGGACGTTTATTACGATCCTCTGAAAACGCGAACGGCTTTTCCGTCTTCCTTTATTGAATTTTTACCGTCCGTGAATCCTGAGAAACCCATCCCGTTTCCCATTGAGTACAATAAGAGTACGGCGCTCATTCAAAAACAATGGACGTATCAGCACCATCCTCAATATATTGTCCAAGATATTTTGAATACGTACGATCAGAGAAATTCGCTTGAGAAGGTCGGACTCTTGATCGAATACCCGTTTCAAATCGGGTTCGAAAATGCTACTCGATCGAATCCTAACGGGAAATGCATTGGACTCGTCGTCAACGGTTCTGAACCGGAAACGATTTTATATGTTCGATCACCGTATCAGCGGTACATGGAATATCAAGCCATCCCCACGACCGTGCACTGGATTCCTATTCTTTACGAACCAGAAACCGCGTATCCACTTCAACCGGTCGTACTCTGTTCGACGATCATCGGGTTTGAATACAAAAAGGCTTTCTTATGTTTAAGTTATGTCATGCTCGAATCTCATCCGAAACAACCTGCTAATAGAAACACAGCGTGTCTGTTCCATCCCGTCACAGATGTGAGCGAATTGACGTTTCTCGAGAGTTACGAATACGATTGTCAGCATGCGCTTCACCGAGTTCGATATGCTTCCATTCCTCATGATTTATGGTGTCTGACCAAAATCGAAGAAGAAAAACCAGTTCCACTTGCTAAACCCTATGCTCATCTACCTTACCTGGTTCAATCATGGCTGGAATTTTATCATCAGAATCGTTCCACGGATCCAGAAATCAGGTACGGCAATCTGAAACTCTTTCAATTGGCTCTAACTTTGGCTCGACATAAAATATGCTTTTCGGCCGAAACGGTCGAAACCGAAGAAGAAGAAGGTATCATTGTACCAAGAAATTCATCGTCCCCGATCGTCATTCGCCTAAGTCGGGAAGCTCGGAAATTTCTCGATATTGTCCGGTTAAGAATTGAATTTATGGAACGACCAGTTTCCTCTCCATGTGTTCTGTTGTAAAGAGAAAAAAAAACGAAGCAAATATCTGTAGATTGAGAGATGGTGATTCCCTTAGCTCAGCTAGGAACTCAACTCACAAGAAGTGCGAAAGTTCGAAAGTTATCCACTGATATACACAATTCTTGAAACGATGACGTCATCTTGAAATGTCTTGTGAATCGAGTTGGCTGGAAAAAATTTCTGAGAGCTAAAAAAAAAAAAAAAAAAAAAACTTTTTGTTAATTTTTATCATGTCTTTAAGACATGATAAAAATTAACAAAAAGTTTTGGGGTATTTTTCGTAGATATCCTACTCTGTGAAATCTCATAGCTTTTAAAAGAGCCAAAGCAAATGCACGGAAAGTAAGAAGGCAGAGCCAGAGGGATTCCTGGATTTCATATGTGTCCTCAATAACATCCTCTACGCCTAGTAAGCGGGTTTGGGAAAGAGTTCGAAAAGCATGCGGAATGTATAAAGACCACTCACTTTCCTTTCTGGAAAAAGATGGCCGAGTGATTAGCTCCATAGAAGAAATTGCAAATACAATTGGTGAGACATTTGCTGCCGTTTCTTCCAGCCGAAATTACTCACCTGCATTTCTTTCTATCAAGCAACGCTCTGAGAAAAATCCCATCGCTTACAACTCTTCCAACTTTGAGCCGTACAATAGAGACTTTACTATGGTTGAATTAAAGAGAGCTTTGTTGCAGACACATAGGTCTTGTCCGGGTCTGGATGGCGTGTATTATGAAATGCTAAAGCATCTGTCCTATAAGTCACTGAGTGCCCTTCTCACACTTTACAATAGAGTGTGGAAGGAGCGTACATTTCCCAGTGCATGGAGGAGAGCTGTTGTCATTCCTATTGCGAAGCCAGGGAAAGACCCGAGGAATCCCTCGAACTATCGGCCAATTGCCCTTACCAGTTGTGTTTGCAAACTGTTTGAAAAGATGGTAAACAGCCGCCTAGTCTACTTCTTGGAAAAGAATAATATTATATCGCCTTATCAGAGCGGTTTTCGACAGGGGAGAACGACCGTAGACAATATGCTTCTGTTAGAGACATCTATTCGGAAAGCCTTTGTCAGAAGAAGTCACCTTGTCTCAATATTCTTCGACATTGAGAAAGCTTATGATAAGGCATGGAGATACGGTATACTCCGGGATCTTCACGAGAGTGGCTTGCGCGGCAACCTACCAATTTTCATACAGAATTTCTTGAACGCTAGAACTTTTCAAGTAAGGATTGGCTCTGTTTTTTCGGATGTTTTTCAACAGGAAGAGGGTGTGCCTCAAGGCTGTGTGCTTAGTGTAACGCTGTTCAGTTTAAAAATAAATTCTGTATTAAAAGAACTTCCTCACACCATCTTAGGATCACTATATGTAGATGATTTACAGATTAGCTGTCGAGGAGCAGACATGAGATACATAGAGAGGCAATTGCAGATGGCTCTGAATAAGATCCAAGAATGGTCAGACAAACAGGGATTTACTTTTTCGAAACAGAAAACTGTGTGCGTGCACTTTTGTAGGAAGCGAGGTCTCCATCCTGAACCTGAGTTATATCTAAATGGTACAATTATTCCAGTTGCGCCCGAAGTAAAATTTTTAGGAGTAACGTTCGACCAGAAATTGACTTTCCTTTCTCATGTTTTAAACCTGAGAAAGAAGTGTCTCAAAACACTAAATATTTTAAAAGTGTTGGCGAACACCTCCTGGGGTGCAGAGCGTTGCTCCATGCTTCGCATTTACAGAGCGCTTATCCGCTCTAGACTGGACTATGGCTCAGTTGTTTATGGATCCGCTCGGTCATCTGTTTTGTTAAAACTGGATCCTGTTCACCATCAAGGTTTGAGGATATGTTCAGGAGCCTTCAGGACTTCTCCTGTCCAGAGCCTGTATGTTGACTGTAATGAACCATCACTTTATCTGAGGCGTGAACAATTGTCCCTTTTGCAATATTTTAATATACTATCCCAACCTGAACATCCCAATAAGCTGTGCTTACTTGATGATGTGAGTAACGCGTTATTTGAAACACGTCCATCTTGTGTTCCTACATTTCTTTTAAGAGTTCGCCCTGTCATTGAGGAACTTTCCCTCTCTGATATGCACCCCCAAGCAGTACAGAATTTTGAAATCCCACCTTGGGAAAATGCACGGATTCAGCTTCTTGATGTTTTTAAGTATCATGTGAAGGCAAGCACTAACGAGATTATATACAGACAACTCTTCGCTGAGCACAGGAACAAATATAGCAGTTATCTTCCAGTTTATACAGATGGGTCCAAGTCAAAAGATCATGTGGGGATGGCATATGTAATTAAAGACCACATGGAGGGCAGACGCTTGCACAATGCTTTCTCTGTCTTAACATCCGAATTAACTGCGATATATTATAGTCTTTTATACATCTCAAGGCTCTGCTACAAAAAGTTTATAATTTATACAGATTCGTATAGTGCTCTTAAATCAATAGAAGCTTTTCCTAATACTCAAAATCCAGTAATAGTGGATATTCTCAAAATACATATAAACTTAATGAATCGTGGGTATGATATCCTGTACTGCTGGGTTCCCGGGCATGTGGGAATAAAAGGGAATGAACTGGCAGATATCACAGCAAAATGTGCTGTTGAACTGTCCAGTCGTCTCATCCCTTTTGCAGACATTTGTTGTGTTGTGAAACAAAAGATCCGAAAAAAATGGCAACAACTTTGGGATGTTCAGCTTCAAAATAAATTAAGACATGTAAAACCTAGAATTGAGCACTGGGAATTAACCAAAAATCGTAAGGAGGAAGTTCTTTTGACTCGCCTCAGAATTGGTCACACTAGAGTGACACATAACTACCTTTTAAAAGCTGAAAATGAGCCTGTTTGTTTTAACTGTAATGTTTGTTTATCTGTTCGTCATATTTTAATTGAGTGTCCATGTTTTAATAGTCTTCGCCAGAAATATTTTAATAGCTGTGACTTACCTCTCGACCGTTTAATCGGAAGAGAGGTCAATTCTAATTTATTTTATTATTTAAAAGATATTGGCTTTTATTACCAAATGTAATTTGTTTTGAAGACTGTCTCTTGAATTTTAATATGTGCTTTTAACCTGTGTTTATATGACTTCATCCTCTGGATTTGGTACATTTGTCTACTTGTTTTTATTTATTGAATTTTAATGTCATCAATTGTAATCATCTTATCTTTTGTTTGGCGCGTCATAATCATGTCTCGTTTTGCGCCCTAATCACTCACTCACTCACTCACTCTGATTTGTATACTTGTTTCTTCTTACTCGGAACATTTTCCTTTTTCTTCCTCCTCATCCAGGAACTGAATTCCAGGTGGAACGGAAGCATTTGTAATAAACTGTTGTTTCTTGGTTCCTAACACCTAACATTTTCCCGTGACCATCGGCCGTCGATTTTTCGACATGCGATAGTGGACGTCGACCGTATCGGTCTTGGCTCGGCATTTCACACACCAAATGGAATACGAAACAGGTTCCGCGTCAGAATGCTCCATTGCAGTAACACACTCTTTATTATTTTCTTCTCTTTCGATAGAGAGAGATCTTAACCAGAAGTGTAGATATAAAATTTAGGATACGTTTCGGATCCGTCTGCTCTTTTCGCATACCCCACTTCTTCACAGAGGTATTCCGTTTGCTGATCCGCTCTTCGAGGATAAAACTCGTTTCCCCAAGCATCGCGAGCATAACGAATTCGATCGCCGGCCGTTAAACAATATTCGACTCCATTCGCCTTTTTAGGATACATTTCATGCCCCGATTCGTCTTTGGCATAAGGGAATAAAACAGACGTATAAAGCGAATACTCGTCCCCATTTTGAAATTTCGGGTAGTATTCTCGTCCAAAAGACGTTCGGGCATACCGTCGAGGAGCTAAAATGTATTGGTTTCCGTTTAAATCTACTGCGTAATACTCATGACCGTTTTCGTCTCGAGCCAAGATAGGATTTCCTTCAGGATCCGTAACGTATAATTCGTAATGAGGATGTTGGGGGTCGGTCGGGTATCGTTCTTTCCCCGATGCGTCTACTCGATAAACAGACATGCTTAGTTCTCGTCGCCTGCTCCTTCCTCCTCCCACTCGAGACCCGTTGAGATGAGGGTATGAGGTTGATATCTATAAAATGGGTTGACCCTTTCAAACTATTCCATTGTTTAAAGACGGGTGGGTTAGGGAAAAAAAATTATAATAAAAGCAAATATCTGAACGGTTCAACACAACGGGTGAATGGAAAAAAGGAATAGTTCTCTCTCTCCAGTCACAGGATGGTTTCTTCTTCTTGAACGGCTCATACTCAACTGAAGCGAAACTCGGAACTCGAAATGTTTAAATAGATCATAGAGTCCATTCCAGAAAGAATCCGGAGATGTCTTGTCCAGCCAAGTCGACTAGAAAAAAAATTCTCAGAGCTCTAAAAAAATTTTCTGAGTTAAAAAAAAAAAAAAAAAAAAAAAAAAAACTTTTGGTTAATTTTTATCATGTCTTATAGACATGATAAAAATTAACTGTCCCCTCTTTTTGTCAAGGAAGGATGTCTCACCGTTTCGAAAACGAAACCAAAACTCATCCTTCTCATGGCAATTATTCCAAGAATGAGTCACGGTTTATTTTTCGAAACGGTGAGACATCCTTCCCAGACAAAAAGAAGAGAGAGTTAATTTTTATCATGTCTAGAAGACATGATAAAAATTAACCAAAAGTTTTTTTTTTTTTAATTACTCAGAAATTTTTTTCAAAGCTCTGAGAATTTTTTCCCAGCCGACTCGATGATCCAAACAAGACAGATCCAAATTGTTTCTAGAAGGAACTCTCCCTTTTCTATTTAAACCACTCGTGTTTCCAACTTCAGTTCAGTCTGTGCTGTAAATTCGACCTGGATACACACTTCTCCCTCCTGGAAAGAATTTCTGTGAAGGTATGCGAACATTTTTCTCAGCTCTTAGAAAATTTTACCAGCTGACTTGATCGACGACAGACATCTCGAACATTCTGTTATCTGCGGAAGCCGTTTCATTTTCGTGCAGTCCATGCTGTGGACTCACCTGAATATCCATTGCTCCCTCCCCTTCTGGAAAGGGTCGTAGCTTTTTTAGATCCTCGTCGCTCTTTTTACGTTTCGTTGGATATCTAGGACGAACTTTTTTACCTTATTCCTTTCAAACTCTAATATTGCGGTTGGAGAGCCGTCATGGAAAATCAGCCATGATCCTGACGAATCTAAACCGACTCCTTGAAAGCAGAGCTATGTCATGTTTTTTTGATGACAGATTTCCAAGCTCCGAGTGATGAGAAATTTAGAAATTTTGCAGTGTTAACGGAAAGGAGGAGACAGAAACCTGGAGAATGGAAATGAAGCTAAGAAAAAATGCTAAGAGCTCAGAAAAAAAAGGCTCTTTCCAGGAGGGAGGAGAAGCGCGTATCTAGGTTGAGTGCACAGCACACACGGATCTGAAGTTGGAAACGCGAGGAGTTTAAATAGAGAAGCGAGAGTTTCTTCTAGAAACAATTTTGGATGTGTTGTTGTTTGGATCATCGAGTTGACTGGGAAAAAAATTCTCAGAGTTCTGGAAAAAATTTCTGAGTGAAAAAAAAAAAAAAACTTTTGGTTAATTTTTATCATGTCTTCTAGACATGATAAAAATTAACTGTCCCTCCTTTTTGTCTAGGAAGGTTGTCTCACCATTTCTAAAAATAGATCATGACTCATTCTTGGAATAATTGCCTTGAGAAAGGGTGAGTGATGGTCTATTTTTCTATTTTTAGAAAGGGTGAGACATCCTTCCGATAAAAATTAACCAAAAGTTGTTTTTTTTTTTTTTTAAATCTCATCTAGAGAATTTTTTCTAGCCGACTCGATCGACAAGACATGACATGACCATTGTTTTTTTTTTAATAATGGACTTTCACCTATCCCTTTCAACCCTCCGAATTTGGCTTTGGATCCGTGTCCTTGCTTCCACATTCAGAGCTCTTTTCTTCAACATTTCGATGCAGGGGAAGAATCAATTCTCTCACGACGTTTAGATATTCTTTCAGAATGCTAGAAAACTCATTCAAAGAAGAAGTATCTAAGGGTGGAGTTGCCGGTTGAGGAAAATTCACGAGTCTTGGAACCGGATTATGCGAATCCGTCTGTATGCCAAACTGTAAAGGAGAACCACCCGCTTTAGGAGAGCATATAATAGTAAGATCCATCTTTTTCCAATTTTTGATTTGTATACTTGTTTCTTCTTACTCGGAACATTTTCCTTTTTCTTCCTCCTCATCCAGGAACTGAATTCCAGGTGGAACGGAAGCATTTGTAATAAACTGTTGTTTCTTGGTTCCTAACACCTAACATTTTCCCGTGACCATCGGCCGTCGATTTTTCGACATGCGATAGTGGACGTCGACCGTATCGGTCTTGGCTCGGCATTTCACACACCAAATGGAATACGAAACAGGTTCCGCGTCAGAATGCTCCATTGCAGTAACACACTCTTTATTATTTTCTTCTCTTTCGATAGAGAGAGATCTTAACCAGAAGTGTAGATATAAAATTTAGGATACGTTTCGGATCCGTCTGCTCTTTTCGCATACCCCACTTCTTCACAGAGGTATTCCGTTTGCTGATCCGCTCTTCGAGGATAAAACTCGTTTCCCCAAGCATCGCGAGCATAACGAATTCGATCGCCGGCCGTTAAACAATATTCGACTCCATCCGCCTTTTTAGGATACATTTCATGCCCCGATTCGTCTTTGGCATAAGGGAATAAAACAGACGTATAAAGCGAATACTCGTCCCCATTTTGAAATTTCGGGTAGTATTCTCGTCCAAAAGACGTTCGGGCATACCGTCGAGGAGCTAAAATGTATTGGTTTCCGTTTAAATCTACTACGTAATACTCATGACCGTTTTCGTCTCGAGCCAAGATAGGATTTCCTTCAGGATCCGTAACGTATAATTCGTAATGAGGATGTTGGGGGTCGGTCGGGTATCGTTCTTTCCCCGATGCGTCTACTCGATAAACAGACATGCTTAGTTCTCGTCGCCTGCTCCTTCCTCCTCCCACTCGAGACCCGTTGAGATGAGGGTATGAGGTTGATATCTATAAAATGGGTTGACCCTTTCAAACTATTCCATTGTTTAAAGACGGGTGGGTTAGGAAAAAAAAATTATAATAAAAGCAAATATCTGAACGGTTCAACACAACGGGTGAATGGAAAAAAGGAATAGTTCTCTCTCTCCAGTCACAGGATGGTTTCTTCTTCTTGAACGGCTCATACTCAACTGAAGCGAAACTCGGAACTCGAAATGTTTAAATAGATCATAGAGTCCATTCCAGAAAGAATCCGGAGATGTCTTGTCCAGCCAAGTCGACTAGAAAAAAAATTCTCAGAGCTCTAAAAAAATTTTCTGAGTTAAAAAAAAAAAAAAAAAAAAAAAAAAAAAAAAAAAAAAAAACTTTTTGTTAATTTTTATCATGTCTTATAGACATGATAAAAATTAACTGTCCCCTCTTTTTGTCTGGGAAGGATGTCTCACCCATTCGAAAAAAACAAACCATGACTCATTCTTGGAATGGTTCCCATTAGAAAGGGTGAGTGATGGTCTATTTTTAGAAAGAGTGAGACATCCTTCCCAGACAAAAAGGGGGGGTTCATTAATTTTTATCATGCCTAGAAGACATGATAAAAATTAATCAAAAGTTTTTTTTTTTTTTTTTTTTTTTTTCAGAGTTATAGAAATTTTTTCCAGCCGACTCGATCGACAAGACGTCCCCATTTTTTATTTAAGAATGGATTCCTGTTTATTTGTGTAAGCATTCCGAGTTTCGTTTTAGATGAGTCTATGTTGTTGAAGAGGAAACATGGGTACCCTCATTTTTTTTTCCTATCTGATTTCTAAGATGAATTCAGTGAGTTCACCTTGACCTTTTCAAATTTTGTTTGTTTACTTTTAGCCCAGAGGTCGACGGATAAATCATTCTGATTTTTTATATATTTCTTTGTGTCCCTCTCTCTCTCTCTCTAAGAAACCTATCTCGTTCCAAGTTTTCTCGAAGTGCTATTGGTTCGTTTCGAGACGAGGTCATTTCACACACACCCCCCTCCTCCTCAAAAAGTATATATATATATAAATTAAAGGAAGTGATTTTCTATACACACACTTCACCTTTTTTGAGTGGTG
Source organism: Stegodyphus dumicola (assembly GCF_044657685.1). NCBI lineage: Eukaryota > Metazoa > Arthropoda > Arachnida > Araneae > Eresidae > Stegodyphus > Stegodyphus dumicola. Next base: position 185,770,592 of record NC_140768.1, read on the forward strand.
TCACGATGAGCCTATCCAGTAGAGAACGTCTTAGGGAAAGAATGCGTAAACAGAAACGACGCTGGCGAAGCAATTCATCTAATCGAGAGCGAGAACGAATACTTCAAAGGGAACGTTATGGTGTTCTTAAAAAGAACTCCCGACCGCGAAAGAAACATCTTCCTCCCAAGCAGTGGGAAAGCTATACGAATTTGCAGTATAAGGATATGTGGTCCGAAGAAGCCTATCAAAAATGTATTCGACAATGTAATAAAGAGCAATACAATTTCCTGATCTACGTTCTCGTTCGTTTGTACACCTATTACGCGTTACCTGAATCAAAACGTCCCCCTCCTCTGGATATTATTGTGCAAGGATCTGCCGGAACGGGTAAATCTTTCCTGATCCAAGCTTTATACCAAACTCTGATTCGAACGCCTCTTTTTAGCGAAGCGTGCTCGGTTCTCAAACTCGCACTCAGTGCTCAAGGAGCGGTCTGCATTACGGGAGATACTTTGCATCATGCCCTGCGTCTTCAAATGAACGGGACTTTAGTTCGACCTCTGACCCAAGAGACTTTAGACTATTACAGACCCCTGTATGCTCCTTTACGGATGGTGATTTTGGATGACGTTTCCACGATCGGATCCAATTTATTTTCGCGCCTCGACCAGCAACTTCGACAATTGTGTCATGTGCCGGATAAACCGTTTGGGAATGTGCATATGATTAAATTCGGAGATTTGCAGCAGCTCCAACCGATTCGCGACACGCCCATTTTTTATTTTGAAGGGTGGTGGACGCCTCAATCCACGCTCTACTATGAACTAGTCGAATGTATGCGATTCTCTCTGGATTACGAGGAGAGACTCGATCGTTTAACGAGAAATCACTTTTTAGAACCGGACGATGTGGCATTTTTCCAGTCCCGCGTTCGCAGTTTCGACGAAATTCCTCGCGAAGCTATTATTCTCTGTTTTTCGAGCAAGGATGCAGAGAAATATAATATGAAACGTCTCCAATCCCGAGGGACGTACTGTTCGTGTCTGGCTCGAGACGTGATTTATTCCGAGAGCGAAAAATTGCGGAAGAGGATGATGAAACGGAGTCGACATTTACATCGATCTCAGATGGCGAATCTCGAATCCGTCCTCCATTTACAAAGAGGAGCGCGATATCAATTGACTAAAACGCTCGACAGATCCAAAGGATGGATGAATGGAGCGATTGGAACACTACACCAAATAGACCAGGACGAAGACGGAGTTGTGACGCGTGTCTGGCTGCAATTTTCCAATAGTCTAGCTCCTATCGATCGCGTCTCCATTCGTATTGACACCTGTTCGACGAAAAGACTCGCATTTTATCGCGAACAGTTTCCTTTGATGTTAGCCGAAGCGATCACGGCTCATAAAGCCCAAGGAGCCACCTTTCCGTCGATCGCAATTTACATGCACGGACCTTTTAATCGATTTCAGCAATATGTCGCTTTTTCTCGAGTGACTCAACCCCAGGGATTGTATATTCTGGACCAGTTTCGTCCCCGCATGAAATTGGCGAGCAAGCAAAAATACGAGGAGGAACTGGAGCGATTGCAAAACATGTCCCGGATTCCGTATGATATATCGGCTCGAAAAGAGAACCAAGATCCGTACGAGTTTCTCATGAACCTTCTTCAATGTGGGAATCGTCTTTCCTTCCATCTTTCCAATAGAAACATCTCCCAAGAAAAAGAAATCGTCAAACTAGAAGAAAAACCTTCTTTCCATGTAAAACCTGTTATAAAATGTCAATCTTAAATCTTTTTTTTAAAAATTCAATAAAAAGAAATATTCTCCATCAAAACCCCTCCATTCTTTCAAAGCTTCACAAAACGCTCAACAATGTCCACACAATGGGAAGAGAAAAATCGATCTCAACGGTCCACACAACATGTTGACTCCTCAAAATATGTCTCTCCCAAGTGACAGGATGCTTCTTCTTCAACGGCTGACACTCATCTAAAGCAAAACTGGGAATGCTTAAATAGATAAGCGAGAGTTTATTCTTAAAAAAATGGCGCTGTCTTGTCAATGGAGAATCGAGTCGGCTGGGAAAAAATTTTGAGAGCCGGGAAAAAAAATTCTCTAACTCAAAAAAAAAAAAAAAAAACTTTTGGTTAATTTTTATCGTGTCTTCTAGACATGATAAAAATTAACTCTACCCTCCTTTTGTCTGGAAATGTTGTCTCTCCGTTTCTAAAAATAGACCAGAACCCATTCTTGGAATTTTATTCTTTTTAGAAAGGATGAGTGATGGTCTATTTTTAGAAACGGTGAGACAAAGACATGATAAAAATTAACCAAAAGTTTTTTTTTTTTTTTTTTTTTTTTTTTTTTTTTTATAGAGTTAGAAAATTTTTTTCCTGGCTCTCAAAATATTTTCCCAGCCGACTCGATTCTCCAATTGACGACACAGCGTCATTTTTTTAAGAATGGACTCTCGTTTATCTATTTAAACATTTCGAGTGTCACTTCAGATGAATGTCAGCCGTTGAGGAAGAAAAACGCAGATTCCCATTTTCTCATTTCCTTCAGAGAGAGAGAGACCTAGATTTTCGAGACTCGATGACTTTTCAAGCACTTTTTGTTTAAGCTATTCGACTTCATATTTGTCTGACGTTCAAGAGTATGATCTCTCGTGGATGGATCTCTTCCACCTCATTCTCTTTCCAGTCGATTTAGAAGGGGAAGGGGAGATTTCTTTTCCGTCATGGAGGATGTCTCCTGAATACCGTTCAAAGAGTCTATGGAGAAATTATATGGTCAGAGTCACGGATTTCCAGGCCAATCTGCTTCTCAGCTAAAAAAAGGATCTCTCTTTCCCAGTCTGTCTTCGATTGCCTCGTTAACTGTGACACCCATCGCTTTTCCGATTTTATGGTTCTCCCAGTATAATCAGACAGTCGGTCACAAAAGTATTCGAACACCGGTACCCTATCAGAAAATGACAAGATGGCGTTTTTTTCTCTTTCTCTCTGTGTGTCGTGTTATTCCATCCTAGGTTTTCTTCTCCCCCCCATCTTGGAAAAAAACTGGAAAAAATTGGTCACGATCTCTTTTTGAATGGGGAGATGACATTTTGAGAAAAAGCTGACGACCCTATCTTGGAGAATGAACATGACCGCTCTACACACCTTTTCACTCTCTCTCTCTCTGAATTGGGAAGCCATTTTGGGAAAAATGCAGACGACCCTATCTTGGAGAATGGAAATGAACGCCTCTCCCTATCTCTTTGAAATGGAAAGCCATTTTGGGACCCTCTATTCTTGGGGAGGGAGAAAACTGAAGTCTGCATTTCGCTGTCTCTGAATGCGGAAAGCCCTTTTGGGAAAAGCGGACCCTCTTCTTCTGATCTTGGAGAACTGGAAATGAACGCTCTACACGATCTCTCTTTGAATTCAGAAGGTATTTTGGGACCTTCTAATGTTGGAAAACTGAAATGGACGGTCTACGCATGTTCTCTCTCTCTCTCTTTGAGATGAGTAGCCATTTTGGAGGATTCTCCACCACCATCCTAACCTTGGAATACTGAAATGAACGCTCTACACCTTCTCTCTCTCTCTCTTTCTCTGAAATGGGTAGTCATTTGAAAACTCCCTAACTTTGGAAAAAAACAGAAATGAACGCTCTACACCATCTCTCTTTGAAAATGGGGGGTGTCATTTTGAGACCTCCCTCCCCTAAACTTGAAAAAAAACTGAAATGAACGCTCTACACTTTCTCTCTTTGGACATGGGTAGCCCTTTGGGGACCCTCTCCTCTTGGTAGGAAAAAAAAAGAACTGAAGTGAAGGCTCTACACAATCTCTCTTGGAATGGGATCCATATTTCGGGAAACGTGGATCACCTCATGCTGGAAAACTGAAGTGAACCACCAAGATTGGACTCTATATAATATTTTTTTTAATTGACATCATGACCCTCCTCCAATTTGTTATTAAAAAAATTTTTTTTGTTTTGGTTTTTATCCCATTTCCGATGTGATTTCCGAAATGCAATTCCATAACAGTTCAATTTCATTCGAGGTTAAATGATCTAAACAGTCTTTGACCCACCCATCCGTATGATTATTTTCTTCTCCTTCCTGTTGCACCAAATTTTGTAAGTCCATATAATCATTCCATACGGGAAGGGCTGGATCCTCACAAGGCTGTCTTGAAACACTTGGAGTCTCTTTGGGATGAGTGGAGGGATCCAGGATGTCTGGACCCGGCTGCGATTCTACCTCCATGATTTCTGGACCCGTTGGAACTTGTGGACCCGGCTGACATTCTACCTCTACGATGTCGGGACTTTTTGAAGCTTGTGGACCCGTCTGACATTCTACCTCTACGATGTCGGGACAGGTTAGAGAAGAAGAAGAAGAAGAAGAGGATACTGGAAGAGGTTCTGTCTGTGAGGAGTCCAAAAGAGGCTGCCTGTTTGAACAAGTCGGGGAAGAAGAAGAAGAAGAAGAAGAAGCTTCTGGATTCTGAAGCGGATCTTGCACGCCAGGTAGGTTCCGGTAAGTCGACCGTTTTTTAAGAGGTAATTTTTTTCTTCCTCCTCATCTTCAATTGTGATGACTTCAATTTCATTCCGTTGCCGGGTCGATTTTGTTTCGGGCCATGACGACGGTTTGGTCCAGCTCCTCTTATCATCTAAGGAAGGGATGGGTAAAGGTGGCGGAGGGTTTTCTTCTTTTTCTTGAAACATCATCGGCGATTGGAAAGAAATCTCCTCTTTCAATTGTTTCCAAAGCGAGTACGAGCACCGATCGACGAGAAAGAGCCTCTTCTGGGTTGTGACGATGAGATATTGCGTTTTCGGGGGAACGACATAGTTTTGAAAAGGTCTTAGAATATATTTCTTATATTTCATCCTGTCGCTGACTTTAAAACTTCTTTCCTTCAGATTGGGGGACGATGATTCGTAATAGGCGAGAGGAGCGGCTGTGGTTTGAACAATATGAACTTCGTCCTCAGCCGTCGTTCTCACTCCAAACGTAAAATATCGTTTCGTGAGAAAAATATTCTTTTACCGAAAACTCGTGCGCGGATCTGTATATCGCCGGTCTGTTTGAATGGGCCGTCTCAAAGCTCGATCCATCCGATTCCAAGAGAAGGGAGATTCCTCTTTCGTTTGTTGCGATTCGAATAAATTTCTGTATATATTCTGAACGAGCAGGTTGGAGGATTCGACATCTTGGTTGAAAGAAACGATCGCTTGATGAGGTGGTAAATGCGGAATAAATGTCGCACAATGACACGCCAAAAAAATTTTCAAGTTGGAGATTTGCTTTAGCGTCTTCAAATCCTCCCCGTTCGAAATCCGTTGAGTTGGAAAAACGTCTAATAGCGACATGGCTCCCAATGGAAAAGAAATGATCTCGCCCAGTACTCTCGCCTTTTTATATATAGACAAACACAGACACACATAGAGGCTCTATGACGGCCGTTTTATTTGTTTTTTTTTGTTTCTCTCTCTCTTCTTTCCAAGAAATCTTATCTCCATGACCTCTTTTTCATTTCTTAAAAGATGAATGTGTGTGGGAATGAGGAAGTGAAAGTAATAATTTAATAAACAAAAAATTATCCAACCATGACCTTCTTTTTTTTTCAAAGTCACCCTTTCCAATCCAAGGACGTCCAGAGATAGAGGAAGCAGGGAGAGAGGAGGAGGGAAGGGAAGGTCACACTCTCTTTCTCTCTATAAATAAAAGGGGAGAGCCCCAAAGTCGTATTTTTGTCCAAGTGGATCATGAGGAGGCATCCCCAGCTCACTACGTGTATTCCTTTCAAATATAAATATGTTGATCTTTCCTTTTATATCATCCCTCAGGGGGCTCACTTTTGTGAGTACGGGTGTGGCAATCCCGAGGTACCCTAGCCCTTCAGGGGATCATCTTCTTGGTGAGACGGGTGTCACGATCCTGGAGCCCCAGTGATCTATCCTCTTTTCCGTCTCCTCTCCTCTTGGCTGGATCTTTTTCCCTTCCCTTCTCCCTTGTGGTTTCTCTCTACGGAGTTTGGGGCTCGTCACGAGAGGCTGGAACAGACCTTGTTTCTAGTTTTCAAGTGGGGAGAAAACTGCCCACGTGTTTGCCGTGCGTGGAGACCCGTGTCGCTGGAAAGGAGGGTCCTGGTAGTTGAGGGGCGAGGTACTGTCCCCAACACACTGCTTTGGCCTCTGCTTCAGCTAAACGGGAGGCACCTTAGTCGTCCTCACGGGTGTCAATCGGCTGGTCACTAGTCCTTGTGCCAGTGGCTTGGGGTCAAGCTCTCGGGAGTACCTGCTTTCGGGAAAGCCGACTGTGGGGCTTCAGTTTGCGTATAGGTCCGGCTAGCCCTAACACAGGAATCTGTGTTCCCTTGTTGGGCTCCGTGGTGGGCGGGGCCGTCGGACCCGAATCTTTATTCTTTCACTATGGCTTCTCATATTTACTTAATAAAAGATTTCGAGGTAACTCCAGTCACTCAAGTCAATCCTGTCACTCAAGTCACTCAAATCACTCCTGTCACTCAACCTAGTTCTGAAACTTCTACTCCTAAACCAGTCACTCAACCTAGTTCTGAAACATCTACTGTTAAACCAGTCATTCAACCTATTTCTGAAACGTCTACTGCTAAACCACTCACTCAACCACTCACTCAACCTCTCACTCAACCTACTTCTGAAAAGTCTACTGCAAAAAAATTACGTACAGATACAAATGAAAAAAATCATAACAATATTCCCCGTTTCCTAGTCATCTCTAGTCCTTCTGGCGAAATGCATAAGATGTCTTTTCGTAATAAACAAATACATCCAGTCCTGTATTGGTGAGCCGAGAAATATAAAGCGTCTCCGCTCCGGAGACCTGCTTATTGATACAACCTCAGCCACCCAGTCTGCTTCTTTACTTCAGATAACTAAACTTGGGCAAGCGAATGTGACTGTAACACCACATAAGTCACTCAACTATTGTCGGGGTGTAATCTCAGAATTCGACCTTCTGTATGTTTCTGAAGAAGAGATCGCTTCTGAGCTCTCCGAACAAAATGTCTGCGGTGTAAGGCGGATCAAGATGCGTAAAGAAGGTAAGTTGATAGACACGAAACACGTGATCCTTACCTTCAACACGCCTGATCTGCCTAAGAATATTAAGGCCGGATATCTAAATATTCCTGTAAGACCTTATATTCCAAACCCTATGCGATGTTTCCAATGCCAGCGTTTCGGCCATTCTAAGACGTCTTGTCGTGGCAGCCTTACATGCGCCCGATGCTCACAGATTGGCCACGATTCTGAAAATTGTACGGCTGCGCCTCTTTGTATAAATTGCAAGGGTGAGCACCCAGCATTTTCACGCCTCTGCCCAAAATGGAAATTGGAAAAAGAAGTGCAGACTGCAAAGGTTACGAGGAACATCTCATATGCCGAAGCCAGAAGATTAGTCCAGAGCACACAGCTTCGACCAAATACATCATACGCCAGTGCTGTAAAATCATCTCGTACAGTCGCCACCCAAACATCAATAGGCACACAGACCCTAGCAAATAAAACCCATCCGTCTACATCCAACAAGCAAAAAGAAAATGCAACCCATATAGTACAAAAGAAAGAAACAGTTATTCAAAGTAAGCCCAAAACTTCTACACATAAAATATCCAATAAAAATAGAAGTCACAGCAATAGCTCTTTTGATGAGATGATTTCTGAATCTGCGGATTCAGACTTTATGGAAGTAGAAGAGGGTCTAGAAGTTCCCAGGCATCTACTTCCACGAAAAACAAAAGAACAGCACAGAAAAAACAAAAACCATTCATAATGGCCACCCTCATGTCATGGAACTGTCGCGGTTTCCACCGAAATTTCCTTGACATCAAATCTATAATAAATGTGTATCATCCTGTGTGCTTAGCAATACAGGAAACAAATTTGAAACCTGAACACCATGCAAAACTTCGGAGGTTTTCTTTCGTCAGGAAGGATAACATTGCAGGTGAGCGTGCCAGTGGAGGTGTAGGTCTCCTCTCCTCACTGGATTATCCCTCAAATGTACTTCCTTTGACGACATCCCTCCAAGTTGTCGCTACTCAAATAAATTTTGATATTATTGTTTCATTTGTTTCTTTGTATTTGCCTCCAAATGAGCACATTTATCAGCAAGATTTAAATAATCTAATAGAGCAGCTGCCTGAGCCTTTTATCATAATAGGAGATTTTAACGGCCATAGTCCACTCTGGGGAAGTAAAGATACAAATTGCCGAGGAAGACAAATAGAGCAGATGATCGAAGATCATAGCCTTTGTCTCCTAAATAATGGGCAAGATACGTACTTCCATGAGCCTTCAAGGACATTCCACGCTCTCGATCTTGCCATCTGTTCACCATCTCTGTTGCCATTTTGCACTTTTAGTGTCGGAAATGACCTGTACAACAGCGATCATTATCCTATTTTTGTGTCTCTTGCACGAAGAGGAGCAAACCCCGTGTCGAGAGTCCCTCGTTTTATCCTGGACAGGGCAGACTGGGAACTCTTCTCTTCCGTTGCAGAGCTGACAGAGGAAATGGTAGAAGGTGTGCATATCGATGACGCTGTTGAAGCTGTTACTAATACTATTATTCAGGCAGCTATGCTTTCGATTCCTAGAACATCAGGAAAAACACTAAAATATTCGAAACCATGGTGGAATCGCGACTGTCATGAAGCACTGAAAAAACAGAAAAAAGCATGGGGTATTTTTCGTAGATATCCTACTCTGCGAAACCTCATAGCTTTTAAAAGAGCCAAAGCAAATGCACGGAAAGTAAGAAGGCAGAGCCAGAGGGATTCCTGGATTTCATATGTGTCCTCAATAACATCCTCTACGCCTAGTAAGCGGGTTTGGGAAAGAGTTCGAAAAGCATGCGGAATGTACAAAGACCACTCACTTTCCTTTCTGGAAAAAGATGGCCGAGTGATTAGCTCCATAGAAGAAATTGCAAATACAATTGGTGAGACATTTGCTGCCGTTTCTTCCAGCCGAAATTACTCACCTGCATTTCTTTCTATCAAGCAACGCTCTGAGAAAAATCCCATCGCTTTCAACTCTTCCAACTTTGAGCCGTACAATAGAGACTTTACTATGGTTGAACTAAAGAGAGCTTTGTTGCAGACACATAGGTCTTGTCCGGGTCTGGATGGCGTGTATTATGAAATGCTAAAGCATCTGTCCTGTAAGTCACTGAGTGCCCTTCTCACACTTTACAATAGAGTGTGGAAGGAGCGTACATTTCCCAGTGCATGGAGGAGAGCTATTGTCATTCCTATTGCGAAGCCAGGGAAAGACCCGAGGAATCCCTCGAACTATCGGCCAATTGCCCTTACCAGCTGTGTTTGCAAACTGTTTGAAAAGATGGTAAACAGCCACCTAGTCTACTTCTTGGAAAAGAATGATATTATATCGCCGTATCAGAGTGGTTTTCGAAAGGGAAGAACAACTGTAGATAACATGCTCCTCTTAGAGACATCTATTCGAAAAGCATTTGTAAGAAGAAGCCACCTTGTCTCGATATTCTTCGACATTGAAAAAGCTTATGATAAGGCATGGAGATACGGTATACTCCGGGATCTTCACGAGAGTGGCTTGCGCGGCAACCTACCAATTTTCATTCAAAATTTCTTGAACACTAGAACTTTTCAAGTAAGAATTGGCTCTGTTTTTTCGGATGTTTTTGAACAGGAAGAGGGTGTGCCTCAAGGCTGTGTGCTCAGTGTAACCCTGTTTAGTTTAAAAATAAATTCTGTACTAAAAGAACTTCCTCCCACCATCTTGGGATCTCTATATGTTGATGATCTGCAGATTAGCTGTCGAGGAGCAGACATGAGATATGTAGAGAGGCAACTGCAGATGGCTCTGATTAAGATCCAAGAATGGTCAGACAAACAGGGATTTACATTTTCGAAACAGAAAACTGTCTGCGTGCACTTTTGTAGGAAGCGAGGTCTCCATCCTGAACCTGAGTTATACTTGAATGGTACAATTATTCCAGTTGCGCCTGAAGTAAAATTTTTAGGAGTGACGTTCGACCGAAAATTGACTTTCCTTTCTCATGTTTTAAACCTGAGAAAGAAGTGTCTAAAAACACTAAATATTTTAAAAGTGTTGGCGAACACCTCCTGGGGTGCAGAGCGTTGCTCCATGCTTCGCATTTACAGAGCGCTTATCCGCTCTAAACTGGACTATGGCTCAGTTTTTTATGGATCCGCTCGGTCATCTGTTTTGTTAAAACTGGATCCTGTTCACCATCAAGGTCTGCGGATTTGTTCAGGAGCTTTCAGGACTTCTCCTGTGCAGAGCCTATATGTTGACTGTAACGAACCATCACTTCATCTGAGGCGTGAGCAATTGTCCCTTTTGCAATATTTTAATACTCTATCTCAACCTGAACATCCCAATAAGCTGTGCTTACTTGATAATGAGTGTAACACATTATTTGAAACACGTCCATCCTGTGTTCCTACTTTCCCTTTAAGAGTTCGCCCTGTCATTGAGGAACTCTCCCTCTCTGATATGCATCCCCAAGCAGTACAGAATTTTGAAATTCCACCTTGGGAAAATTCACGGATCCAGCTTCTTGATGTTTTTAAACATCACGTGAAGGCGAGCACTAACGAGATCGTTTACAGACAACTTTTCGCTGAGCACAGGCACAATTATAGCAGTTATTATTCGATATACACAGATGGATCAAAGTCAAATGATCATGTCGGGATGGCTTTTGTATTTGAAAATTACATAGAGGGCAGATGCCTGCACCATGCTTTCTCTGTCCTAACATCTGAACTAACTGCAATATATTATGCTCTTTTGTACATCCCAAAGCTCTGCCACAAAAAGTTCATAGTTTACACAGACTCGTATAGTGCTCTTAAATCCTTGGAAGCTTTTCCCAACGCTCAGAATCCTGTGGTAGTGGATGTTCTCAAAATTCATAGAAATTTAATGATACGAGGATATGAAATCCTGTACTGCTGGGTTCCCGGGCATACGGGAATAAAGGGAAACGAGCTTGCAGACATCGCGGCAAAATCTGCTGTCGAACTGTCCAGTCGCCTTATCCCTTTTAGAGACATCTGCTGTGTCATCAAGGGAAAGATACGAAAAAAATGGCAGCAAATTTGGGATGTTCAGCATCACAACAAGTTGAGAAACATCAAACCTAGAATTGAGCATTGGGACTTTGCTGGAAATCGTAAAGAGGACGTTCTTTTGACTCGACTCAGAATTGGTCATACCAGAGTCACACATAGCTATCTTCTTAAAGCTGAAAATGAGCCTGTTTGTTTTAATTGTAATGTTTGTTTATCTGTTCGTCATATTTTAATTGAGTGTCAATGTTTTAATAGTCTTCGCCAGAAATATTTTAATAGCTGTGACTTACCTCTCGACCGTTTAATCGGAAGAGAGGTCAATTCTAATTTATTTTATTATTTAAAAGAGATTGGCTTTTATTACCAAATGTAATTTGTTTTGAAGACTGTGTCTTGAATGTTAATATGTGCTTTTAACTTGTTTTTATATGACTTCATCCTCTGGATTTGGTACATTTATCTACTTGTTTTATTTATTGAATTTTAATGTCATCAATTGTAATCATCTCATCTTTTGTTTGGCGCGTCATAATCATCTCTGGTTTTTGCGCCATAATCACTCACTCACTCACCCTTTTATATCATCCAAGGAGTCGTTTACCTGAAAGCTTCCGATTTTTCAAAATGTGTGGGTTATCATACCGTGGGGAGTTATCAAAAGATGCGGGACGAATTTTTATCCGACGAAAACGTGTTGATGGCTCGTGACATTCCACCTTTGGATGCACAAATTTTGTTAATAAAACGAGCCAAATATTTTTACACGTCCCACTTTCTAACCGTCTCGCAAATGAATAGGATTATGGATCGTCTTGAGAAGACAAAAGGGATTCTCGTTCATTTTAGTGAATGGTTGCACAAATGTTTGCACGAACCTCTCTCGATCGAGAAGACTGGGAAGAATACCTATTATATTCTTCTCGAGGACTCTCCTCCTTCGTCTCATCTTAGAGAGGCCACGACTTTTGAAAAAATCCTCGAGCAAGAAAAAATAGAATGGTGGAACAACTACCCCATCCCTCTCCCCGAGCATCAAGAGGAGCCTGTTCAGAAGAAAAAGAAAAAACCTTTCCAAAAGCCTATCCTCATCCTCCTCGATAATGATGGGGATGAGGAGAAGCCTGTTCAGATTCCTCTCCGTTTGTCAAAACCCGTCGATGATGAAAAACCTCTCCCTTCCTCAAGACCCCTTGAGGAAGAGAGACCCCTCGAGAAGGAGAGATCTCTCCCATTGTCAAACCTCCTCGAAGATGAAAAACCTCTCCCTTTCTCAAGACCCCTCGAGAAGGAGGGACCTCTTCCTTTATCAAACCCCCTCGAAGATGAAAAACCTCTCCATTTATCAAGACCCCTCGAAAATGAGGGACCTCTCGATTTGTCAAAACCCCTCGAGGATAAGGGAACCAAAACTTCTCTCTCTTTCGAAGAGGAGGGACCTCTCAATTTGTCAAGACCCCTCGAGAATAAGGGAACCGAAAATCCTCTCCCTTTCTTAAGACTTCTCGAGGAGGAGGAGAGACCGCTTCATGTCTCAAGACAGGACCCCCCTCTATCTCTTGAGGATCCGAGGGAAACGATTCCTATTGAAAAACCATCTATCGACGATCGCCAGAAAAGGTCTTCGGAGGAGATTAGAGTTCCATGTAGAAAACGAATCTGCCACAATAATAATAATAATAATAATAATAATAATAATATACCCCCTTCTCAACAACAGAATCCTACAACATTTGCAGATAAATGCATTCAAACCAATCCCTTTATAGTAACCCTTTTGATTGGAGAACCCGTGCATTAGCCTCGAAAAAAAAATGAGATTGTAGACTGTTTCTATGACCAGAATGTTAAGCCAATAGATAGGTCTAGCTCAGAATTTTTCTTTTTAAAAGAAAATAAATAAATAATCCAAAGACTATTCGTAAATATAAATGGTAAAGTCTCGAGTCGGCTGGAAAAAAATTTTCAGAGCTGAGAAAAATTCTCCAACTCAAAAAAAATTAACGACCCCCTTCCCTTTTCGTCTGGGAATGTTGTCTCACTCTTTTGAAAAACAAATCGTGATTCATTCATGGACTGATTGCCATTAGCGAAAGGATGAGTCATGGTCTATTTTTAGAAAGGGTGAGACATCCTTCCCAGACAAGACATGATAAAAATTAACCAAAAGTTTTTTTTTTTTTTTTTTTTTTTTTCATTAGTGAATTTTTATTTCAGCTCTGAGAAATTTTTTTTCTCCCAGCCGATTCGAGACTTTACCATTTTTTTTAAGAATGATTTCTCCCTGATCTATTATTTCAAAATTCCAAGTTTCGCTTCAGAACCATTTGTGCTGTTGAAGAAGTAACGTGATATATGTATTTTTTTAATGAGTTCTGTCAAGATTGAATTGTGCAGGATCGACCTTGCGAATTTCTTCTCTGTGTCTTTAAATAATAATGATACCGAACCGCTTTTTGTAGAGCGCAATGGAAAAAACCTTTTGTATGGTTAGGACAATTCATGTGTTCGATCCCATTGTATTTGAGAATCTCTTGCGTCGATCCCGAAATGCAATAAATGGATCTTTGCAACCATTTCTCTAAAAACCGCCGTTTCATTTCTCCTCGCACCCAAATCATGGAAAAAGGTTCCGTCAACATCGTTAACACCCATGGAAAATAACTGTACGGAATTTCTCCTTCGTACCACGACAAGCCGTGATAATAATCACTCGCCCACACAGCGGTTCGTTTTTCTTTCTCGGTGAGCATTTGCCATGGAAACGGGGGTTTAAAAACAAATACCCCTCGAGAAGTACCGTCCAATGTGACGTAAGCCAATTCTTTCACAATAAAGGCTCCTTGAGAATCGTAGAAACCTTCAAAGTCGAGCACGAGTTCCATGCTTTTTATTTCTTTTTCTTTCCAAGGTGACCTTTATTATTATTATGATGGATGTGTATTGAGATACGCACGATATTATTCAAAAAACAAATATATATACGAATGTGACCTTTCCCAGAATTCATACGACCTGTCACGTGCAACCTTCTCTCTCTATATATATAAAAGAGGAGACGGCGAGAGAACGCTATCCATTTTTTCCTTCAGGACACACAGCGAGAGAGAGAGAATTTTGTTTTCTTTTTTCCTCAATTGAAGAAGATGGACATTTTGAGTGCCAAACCTCTCAAAGATTCCTACATTCTTCTGGACATGGAATACTTTCACTGTTATGATCCAAAGACGGGAGATATATGTTTCATCTTGAAAGAACTGGGCTACATCACTTGCGATTTAACCTTATGCGGATCCATGATTTTTCTCCCTCTTGTCCATTACGATGACTTATCGTCCCGCAATCAAGCTGTGGTCAACCAGACTACAAATAACCGACACGGCCTGCAATGGACCGAGGGTCGTCTTTCCTACGAGCATCTTCCTACGATCCTGAAAATACTGACCGAAAATGTGGAGGTGATCTACGTCAATGGATACGATAAAGCCGAATTTTTCAGCAAGCTCTGCCAGCGATCCGTTTACGAGTTTTACATCCCAGGGAAAACCGAGTGGCGGAACAAGTCGAAATGCACGCGACACCAATATTTCCAAAAGATGATTCATTGTGTCGAGAACAAGGTGAGAAATTTTCGATACCATTTGATGGAGTGTAGTTACGTTTTCCGGAAATTACATTGTTACCCCTCCGAGAGCAAAGCTGTCGAAGACGAAGAGGAGGCGGAAGAATCTCCCCAGGAGAACTCGTGCGACGATGAGGAGGAGGAGGATGAACTTTCTAATAATAATAATAATAATAATAATAAATGTCTAAGTTGGGATGCTTTAGAGACCCAAGAATATTGGTCTCAACCCTTATCTCACCTAGACCTGAAAGAGGATCCTCAAGTGTACTCTTTGTGGTCCTCTTCTAAAATTTGGTCTTGGAGAGAACCCTTGAATGTTCATGAATGAAATGGTATGTAAATCCCTAGAGAAAAAAAAATAAAAAAAAGTTCCTTTTTCTGTAATGTGTTGATTTCTTTCCAATCCCATTTCTTTTCCATAACTCCAGCCCAATCGACGAGAAGAAGAAGAATTTTCCAAGTTACACAAGACGAATCTTCCAAGTTACACAAGACGTAGAAAGATTTCACAAGGATTTATAAATTACACGCTCCCACATGATATATGTATAGAGAGAAAAAACCCTCTGTTCTCTAGCCAATACGTCAAGACTTCCCTAAACTAAGAGAGACCATGAGTACCGAGGAAACCTTAGCAGAGCAAGTGGAAAGACTTTCAAAGAGATTAGAAGAGCTAAGACGGGATAGATTTACAGTTCCGCCGACTAAAGAGGAAACTATCATCGATTTCAACAAACCGCTGTACTTTCATCCTCTACCCCAAAGAATGAGACGAGTGGATTCGCCGTTGAACAGTTCCAATGAGAAACAAAATGTCACTTATTTGAATAATCAATTTCAACACATGAATATTTCATAAGTATTTTTTTGTTTTTTTCCCTAAAGCGTAGGGAGATCGGATTAGTAGTTCTTCCCTTTTCATCGTCGAAAAAGATTGGGAGGAAAAATCTTTCTCAGCTCTCTCAGAAAAATTTTCAGCCTTAAAAAAAAAAAAAAACCTTTTTGTTAATTTTTATCATGTCTTAGACATGATAAAAATTAACTGTACCCCCCTTTTGTCTGGGAATGTTGTCTCACACTTTCTAAAAATAGACCATCACTCCTCCTTTCCTAAAGAATAGAATTCGAAGAATGGGATCTGGTTTATTTTTAGAAACGGTGAGACCCTATTACCAGACAAAAGGCGGGTAGAGTTAATTTTTATCATGTCTAAAGTTCAGGGTCCATCCATCTTCTTATGTGAAACGGTGACCCTGACGAGATCGAGATAAACAAGTCCTGTGAGTTCTTTTGTAATCTTGACGCGATCCAAGAAAGACATTTTATTTTTTTTTGAAATAGGCGGGGGGAGAGAGTAAATGTTCTCGCGACCCTCAGATATCTTTTCATAAATATATTTTTTATCAAAGTGTTTCTTTCATTCCGATCCTTTTAAGAGGTTGGAACGACCCTGACATTTAGATGGGGTCGCGATCCCGACAGATGTCGTGCGAGTATAAAAGTGTGTGTCCTCCGCGAGATTTCTTCAGAGAACAGAAGAAGACGTGAACTGAGCTGGTAAGTCCCTTTGGTCCTATGAATATGGTTATCTATAAAATTGATTTGATTCTTAGTTTTTTTTTAATAATCATAATAATCATAACTTCATTTAAAAAGAACTCTCTTCTTAACCCTTTGAAAAGAAAAATGTCTCTTTCAAGACGACGACTCTAAAACGTTTTATTGTTTTTTTTTCCCTTTCTAGATCTTCCCTGTTATACATATATACCTTTTCGATTCTTTTTTTGCTCCTGTTTGTGGGAGACATCACCGTATTCATCGCCATGGCGTGTTCAGAAAACTTTATCGTGCTCGATCTAGAGGGTTTCCAGTCCTACAACCACAAGAAGGGTGAATTTACCTACGTTTTAAAAGAATTGGGCTATGCGACACAAGATGTTTTGACCGTGGGATCGTTGACGTTTGCTCCTTCTCACCCCTTCCACCAACTGAGTGAAAAAAACCAAAAGACGAATGCCTGGCTGACGAGAAACCGGCACGGACTTCGTTGGAACGAGGATCATATTCCCTACAACCATTTAGGACGCATTCTCCAATCGCTCACTCACAGCTTCTCCACGATTTATGTGGTGGGATGCCAGAAAGCTAAATTCTTTGCTAAAGCCTTGGATTATCAAAAACCCGTGACGGAAATTTATGTGCCAGATGGAATCGTTTGGAAGTATCGGGAAAAATGTGCCCGACATCATCAAAGGAGGAAATATTTCCATTGTGCCGAAAATAAAGTGCGCAACTATCGATGGCATATTACGGAAGGAGATTTTCATATCAATCACGTCTATCCAGACGGAACGGAGAAAGAGGAGAGGATTCAGGAGGAAGAAGACAATCCTCTGCAAGCTTTTGATAAGGCCTACGATCAGTTAGAGAAGGATCCGTCCCCAAAAGCGTACGATAACCTCATCCAGAAATGGGATAATCTGTCCTGTTTCCAAGTGATGGAACATCCGGATGAGCATACGCCTTTCCACTTGATGGGCTCTTATTCTTTGTCGTCAACTTCCTCCAATAACTCGAGGAAGACGGAGGGTTGGGGAGACATACCTGAAAATATTTCCCATTACGATCCAGCAGCCTGTTGGGACGAACCTTCCAAAGAATCTCATGAGACCCCCAAAATATCTTCAGAGAATCCAAAGACAAAATCCACTGAGTGTTGGGACGATGAACGGACGACTCATGCTCCAAAATTCACTAAGACTATGTCCACTGAGTGTTGGGACAATGAACAGACGACTCATGCTCCAAAATCGACTCAGACTATGTTCACTGAGTGTTGGGACGATGAAACCGAAAAGACGACAGAGAATTGGGATGACCGTTCTCAAAAGTATTTGAATTGATATATACATAAACTCAGGAGAAAAAAAATAAAGAAAAGATTTTTAGAAATAAGTAGGGAAAGGTTCTCCGCTTTCCCTATATTTATGGAAATGGACTGAGAAGAGAGAGAGAGAGAGAGACGAATCAGGAGCCAAAAAAAATGGGTCTTGGAAGGAAAGAGTGCAAATGCATTCGATTCCTTCCGAGACCTATTTTTTTTGGGTCCCTCTCTCATCCAATCTTGGAAAAGAACTTTGTCCTATTTTTCTAGGTCCATTCAAAAAGAAATGAATCTATCCATAAATTTTCTTAAAAGAAAAAAAACAAAAAGATCCATTACCTCTTGACGGTCCAAAGTCGAGAATCTTGGAAAAAGTCATCCACTCTCCATCCAGTCAAGCTTCTCTGTAGAAAATCTAGTAGGTGCATCTGCATTGTTGAACACCCGGCAGTTATTATTGGACGCGAAACGTCGAATGCTGAAATAGTTAACAGTGAGCCCATTCTTAAAGAAACGGGGACGTTTTATTCATCCAGTCGAGTGCGGAAAAATTTCTGAGAGCCGGAGAAAAATTTCTCTGGCTGAAAAAAAAAAAAAAAAAAAAAAAAAAAAAATACCCCCTTTTAGTCTGAAAATTGATGTCTTCAATTTTTCAAAAATTGAAGACATCAATTTTCAAATTTTCAGACTAAAAGGGGGGGTAATTTATTTTTCAGAAACTTTCCCAGCCGACTCGATGTGAATAAAACTTTACTGTTTGTTAAGAATGTTATTTAATGGATCGATTCCAACCTATCGAGTTACGCTTGAGTTCCGGCCGTGCTGTGGGCCCACCTGGATACAAGTTTTGCCCTTTTGGAATAGAATAAAACTTTACTGTTTTTTAAGAATGTTATTTAATGGATCGATTTCAACCTATCGAGTTTCGCTTGAGTTCCAGCCGTGCTGTGGGCCCACCTAAATACAAGTTTTCCCCTTTTCGAATAGAATTTCCGTCAAGGTAGGCTACTTTTCCTCTTTTTGCATTTTTCATGTCATTTCATTTGTATTACAATATACTGAAAACGGGCGTTCGAACTGATTTCTAGGCTATTTCTATACAAATGGAGCTCGATCCAAGAAAGAAATGATGTCTTCTTTTTATTTTGTGGACTGCCAATTTGTATTGGAATATACTGAAAACGGGTGTTTGAGTCGGTGTTCAGTATATTTCAATACAAATAGAGCTCGATCCAAGAAAGAAATGATGTCTTTTTTTTATTTTGTGGACTGCCAATTTGTATTGGAATATACTGAAAACGGGTGTTTGAGTCGGTTTTCACTATATTTCAATACAAATGGAGCTCGATCCAAGAAAGAAATGATGTCTTTTTTTTTTATTTTGTGGACTGCCAATTTGTATTGGAATACACTGAAAACGGGTGTTTGAGTCGGTTTTCAGTATATTTCAATATAAATAGAGCTCGATCCAAGAAAGAAATGATGTCTTTTTTTTTTATTTTGTGGACTGCCAATTTGTATTGGAATATACTGAAAACGGGTGTTTGAGTCGGTTTTCAGTATATTTCAATACAAATAGAGCTCGATCCAAGAAAGAAATGATGTCTTTTTTTTTATTTTGTAGACTGCCAATTTTGTATTGGAATATACTGAAAACGGGTATTTGAGTCGGTTTTCAGTATATTTCAATACAAATAGAGCTCGATCCAAGAAAGAA
This sequence comes from Stegodyphus dumicola, assembly GCF_044657685.1. Taxonomy (NCBI): domain Eukaryota; kingdom Metazoa; phylum Arthropoda; class Arachnida; order Araneae; family Eresidae; genus Stegodyphus; species Stegodyphus dumicola. The sequence continues at coordinate 185,789,933 of NC_140768.1, forward strand.
ATGATGTCTTTTTTTTTATTTTGTGGACTGCCAATTTTGTATTGGAATATACTGAAAACGGGTGTTCACGTCGGTTTTCAGTATATTCCAATACAAATGGAGCTCGATCCAAGAAAAAAATGATGTCTTTTTTTTATTTTGTGGACTGCCAATTTTGTATTGGAATATACTGAAAACGGGCGTTCACGTTGGTTTTCAGTGTATTTCAATACAAGTGGAGCTCCATCCAAGAAAAAAAAATGATGTCTTTTTTTTATGTTGTGCACAGCCAATTTTGTATTGGAGTATACTGAAAACGGGCGTTCGTTGGAATATACTGAAAACGGGCGTTCACGTCGGTTTTCAGTATATTTCAATACAAATGGAGCTCGATCCAAGAAAGAAATGATGTCTTTTTTTATTTTGTGGACTGCCCTATTTGTATTGGAATATACTGAAAACGGGTGTTCACGTCGGTTTTCAGCACATTCCAATACAAGTGGAGCTCGATCCAAGAAAAAAAATGATGTCTTTTTTTATTTTGTGGACTGCCAATTTTGTATTGGAATATACTGAAAACGGGCGTTCGTTGGAATATACAGAAAACGGGCGTTCACGTCGGTTTTCAGTATATTTCAATACAAATGGAGCTCGATCCAAGAAAGAAATGATGTGTTTTTTTTATTTTGTGGACTGCCCTATTTGTATTGGAATATACTGAAAACGGGTGTTCACGTCGGTTTTCAGCACATTCCAATACAAGTGGAGCTCGATCCAAGAAAAAAAATGATGTCTTTTTTTTATTTTGTGGACTGCCAATTTTGTATTGGAATATACTGAAAACGGGCGTTCGTTGGAATATACTGAAAACGGGCGTTCACGTCGGTTTTCAGTATATTTCAATACAAATGGAGCTCCATCCAAAAAAAAAATGATGTCTTTTTTTTATTTTGTGGACTGCCAATTTTGTATTGGAATATACTGAAAACGGGCGTTCACGTTGGTTTTCAGTATATTTCAATACAAGTGGAGCTCCATCCAAGAAAAAAATGATGTCTTTTTTTTATTTTGTGGACTGCCAATTTTGTATTGGAATATACTGAAAACGGGCGTTCACGTTGGTTTTCAGTATATTTCAATACAAATGGAGCTCCATCCAAGAAAAAAAATGATGTCTTTTTTTTATGTTGTGGACAGCCAATTTTGTATTGGAGTATACTGAAAACGGGCGTTCGTTGGAATATACTGAAAACGGGCGTTCACGTCGGTTTTTAGTATATTCCAATACAAGTGGAGCTCGATCCAAGAAAAAAATGATGTCTTTTTTTTTATTTTGTGGACTGCCAATTTTGTATTGGAATATACTGAAAACGGGCGTTCACGTCGGTTTTCAGTATATTTCAATACAAATGGAGCTCGATCCAAGAAAAAAATGATGTCTTTTTTTTTATTTTGTAGACTGCCAATTTTGTATTGGAATATACTGAAAACGGGTGTTCACGTCGGTTTTCAGTATATTCCAATACAAGTGAAGCTCGATCCAAGAAAAAAATGATGTCTTTTTTTTATTTTGTGGATTGCCAATTTTGTATTGGAATATACTGAAAACGGGCGTTCACGTTGGTTTTCAGTATATTTCAATACAAGTGGAGCTCCATCCAAGAAAAAAAATGATGTCTTTTTTTTATTTTGTGGACTGCCCTATTTGTATTGGAATATACTGAAAACGGGTGTTCACGTCGGTTTTCAGCACATTCCAATACAAGTGGAGCTCGATCCAAGAAAAAAAATGATGTCTTTTTTTTATTTTGTGGACTGCCAATTTTGTATTGGAATATACTGAAAACGGGCGTTCGTTGGAATATACTGAAAACGGGCGTTCACGTCGGTTTTCAGTATATTTCAATACAAATGGAGCTCGATCCAAGAAAGAAATGATGTGTTTTTTTTATTTTGTGGACTGCCCTATTTGTATTGGAATATACTGAAAACGGGTGTTCACGTCGGTTTTCAGCACAATCCAATACAAGTGGAGCTCGATCCAAGAAAAAAAAATGATGTCTTTTTTTTATTTTGTGGACTGCCAATTTTGTATTGGAATATACTGAAAACGGGCGTTCACGTTGGTTTTCAGTATATTTCAATACAAATGGAGCTCCATCCAAGAAAAAAAAATGATGTCTTTTTTTTTTATGTTGTGGACAGCCAATTTTGTATTGGAGTATACTGAAAACGGGCGTTCGTTGGAATATACTGAAAACGGGCGTTCACATCGGTTTTCAGTATATTTCAATACAAATGGAGCTCGATCCAAGAAAGAAATGATGTCTTTTTTTTATTTTGTGGACTGCCCTATTTGTATTGGAATATACTGAAAACGGGTGTTCACGTCGGTTTTCAGCACATTCCAATACAAGTGGAGCTCGATCCAAGAAAAAAATGATGTCTTTTTTTTATTTTGTGGATTGCCAATTTTGTATTGGAATATACTGAAAACGGGCGTTCACGTTGGTTTTCAGTATATTTCAATACAAGTGGAGCTCCATCCAAGAAAAAAAATGATGTCTTTTTTTTATTTTGTGGACTGCCAATTTTGTATTGGAATATACTGAAAACGGGCGTTCACGTTGGTTTTCAGTATATTTCAATACAAGTGGAGCTCCATCCAAGAAAAAAAATGATGTCTTTTTTTTATTTTGTGGACTGCCCTATTTGTATTGGAATATACTGAAAACGGGTGTTCACGTCGGTTTTCAGCACATTCCAATACAAGTGGAGCTCGATCCAAGAAAAAAAAATGATGTCTTTTTTTTATGTTGTGGACAGCCAATTTTGTATTGGAATATACTGAAAACGGGCGTTCGTTGGAATATACTGAAAACGGGCGTTCACGTCGGTTTTCAGTATATTTCAATACAAATGGAGCTCGATCAAGAAAGAAATGATGTGTTTTTTTTATTTTGTGGACTGCCCTATTTGTATTGGAATATACTGAAAACGGGTGTTCACGTCGGTTTTCAGCACATTCCAATACAAGTGGAGCTCGATCCAAGAAAAAAAATGATGTCTTTTTTTTATTTTGTGGACTGCCAATTTTGTATTGGAATATACTGAAAACGGGCGTTCACGTTGGTTTTCAGTATATTTCAATACAAATGGAGCTCCATCCAAGAAAAAAAAATGATGTCTTTTTTTTTATGTTGTGGACAGCCAATTTTGTATTGGAGTATACTGAAAACGGGCGTTCGTTGGAATATACTGAAAACGGGCGTTCACATCGGTTTTCAGTATATTTCAATACAAATGGAGCTCGATCCAAGAAAGAAATGATGTCTTTTTTTTATTTTGTGGACTGCCCTATTTGTATTGGAATATACTGAAAACGGGTGTTCACGTCGGTTTTCAGCACATTCCAATACAAGTGGAGCTCGATCCAAGAAAAAAATGATGTCTTTTTTTTATTTTGTGGATTGCCAATTTTGTATTGGAATATACTGAAAACGGGCGTTCACGTTGGTTTTCAGTATATTTCAATACAAGTGGAGCTCCATCCAAGAAAAAAAATGATGTCTTTTTTTTTATTTTGTGGACTGCCAATTTTGTATTGGAATATACTGAAAACGGGCGTTCACGTCGGTTTTCAGTATATTTCAATACAAATGGAGCTCGATCCAAGAAAAAAATGATGTCTTTTTTTTATGTTGTGGACAGCCAATTTTGTATTGGAGTATACTGAAAACGGGTGTTCGTTGGAATATACTGAAAACGGGCGTTCACGTCGGTTTTCAGTATATTTCAATACAAATGGAGCTCGATCCAAGAAAGAAATGATGTGTTTTTTTTATTTTGTGGACTGCCCTATTTGTATTGGAATATACTGAAATCGGGTGTTCACGTCGGTTTTCAGTATATTCCAATACAAGTGGAGCTCGATACAAGAAAAAAAATGATGTCTTTTTTTTAGTTTGTGGACTGCCAATTTTGTATTGGAATATACTGAAAACGGGCGTTCACGTCGGTTTTTAGTATATTCCAATACAAGTGGAGCTCGATCCAAGAAAAAAATGATGTCTTTTTTTTTATTTTGTGGACTGCCAATTTTGTATTGGAATATACTGCAAACGGGCGTTCACGTCGGTTTTCAGTATATTTCAATACAAATGGAGCTCGATCCAAGAAAAAAATGATGTCTTTTTTTTATTTTGTAGACTGCCAATTTTGTATTGGAATATACTGAAAACGGGTGTTCACGTCGGTTTTCAGTATATTCCAATACAAGTGAAGCTCGATCCAAGAAAAAAATGATGTCTTTTTTTTATTTTGTGGATTGCCAATTTTGTATTGGAATATACTGAAAACGGGCGTTCACGTTGGTTTTCAGTATATTTCAATACAAGTGGAGCTCCATCCAAGAAAAAAAATGATGTCTTTTTTTTATTTTGTGGACTGCCCTATTTGTATTGGAATATACTGAAAACGGGTGTTCACGTCGGTTTTCAGCACATTCCAATACAAGTGGAGCTCGATCCAAGAAAAAAAATGATGTCTTTTTTTTATTTTGTGGACTGCCAATTTTGTATTGGAATATACTGAAAACGGGCGTTCGTTGGAATATACTGAAAACGGGCGTTCACGTCGGTTTTCAGTATATTTCAATACAAATGGAGCTCGATCCAAGAAAGAAATGATGTGTTTTTTTTATTTTGTGGACTGCCCTATTTGTTTTGGAATATACTGAAAACGGGTGTTCACGTCGGTTTTCAGCACATTCCAATACAAGTGGAGCTCGATCCAAGAAAAAAAATGATGTCTTTTTTTTATTTTGTGGACTGCGAATTTTGTATTGGAATATACTGAAAACGGGCGTTCGTTGGAATATACTGAAAACGGGCGTTCACGTCGGTTTTCAGTATATTTCAATACAAATGGAGCTCGATCCAAGAAAGAAATGATGTGTTTTTTTTATTTTGTGGACTGCCCTATTTGTTTTGGAATATACTGAAAACGGGTGTTCACGTCGGTTTTCAGCACATTCCAATACAAGTGGAGCTCGATCCAAGAAAAAAAATGATGTCTTTTTTTTATTTTGTGGACTGCCAATTTTGTATTGGAATATACTGAAAACGGGCGTTCACGTTGGTTTTCAGTATATTTCAATACAAATGGAGCTCCATCCAAGAAAAAAAATGATGTCTTTTTTTATGTTGTGGACAGCCAATTTTGTATTGGAGTATACTGAAAACGGGCGTTCGTTGGAATATACTGAAAACGGGCGTTCACATCGGTTTTCAGTATATTTCAATACAAATGGAGCTCGATCCAAGAATGAAATGATGTCTTTTTTTTATTTTGTGGACTGCCCTATTTGTATTGGAATATACTGAAAACGGGTGTTCACGTCGGTTTTCAGCACATTCCAATACAAGTGGAGCTCGATCCAAGAAAAAAAATGATGTCTTTTTTTTATTTTGTGGACTGCCAATTTTGTATTGGAATATACTGAAAACGGGCGTTCACGTAGGTTTTTAGTATATTCCAATACAAGTGGAGCTCGATCCAAGAAAAAAATGATGTCTTTTTTTTATTTTGTGGACTGCCAATTTTGTATTGGAATATACTGAAAACGGGCGTTCACGTTGGTTTTCAGTATATTTCAATACAAATGGAGCTCCATCCAAGAAAAAAAAATGATGTCTTTTTTTTATGTTGTGGACAGCCAATTTTGTATTGGAGTATACTGAAAACGGGCGTTCGTTGGAATATACTGAAAACGGGCGTTCACGTCGGTTTTTAGTATATTCCAATACAAGTGGAGCTCGATCCAAGAAAAAAATGATGTCTTTTTTTTTATTTTGTGGACTGCCAATTTTGTATTGGAATATTCTGAAAACGGGCGTTCACGTCGGTTTTCAGTATATTTCAATACAAATGGAGCTCGATCCAAGAAAAAAATGATGTCTTTTTTTTTATTTTGTAGACTGCCAATTTTGTATTGGAATATACTGAAAACGGGTGTTCACGTCGGTTTTCAGTATATTCCAATACAAGTGAAGCTCGATCCAAGAAAAAAATGATGTCTTTTTTTTAATTTTGTGGATTGCCAATTTTGTATTGGAATATACTGAAAACGGGCGTTCACGTTGGTTTTCAGTATATTTCAATACAAGTGGAGCTCCATCCAAGAAAAAAAATGATGTCTTTTTTTTATTTTGTGGACTGCCCTATTTGTATTGGAATATACTGAAAACGGGTGTTCACGTCGGTTTTCAGCACATTCCAATACAAGTGGAGCTCGATCCAAGAAAAAAAATGATGTCTTTTTTTTATTTTGTGGACTGCCAATTTTGTATTGGAATATACTGAAAACGGGTGTTCGTTGGAATATACTGAAAACGGGCGTTCACGTCGGTTTTCAGTATATTTCAATACAAATGGAGCTCGATCCAAGAAAGAAATGATGTGTTTTTTTTATTTTGTGGACTGCCCTATTTGTATTGGAATATACTGAAAACGGGTGTTCACGTCGGTTTTCAGCACATTCCAATACAAGTGGAGCTCGATCCAAGAAAAAAAATGATGTCTTTTTTTTATTTTGTGGACTGCCAATTTTGTATTGGAATATACTGAAAACGGGCGTTCACGTTGGTTTTCAGTATATTTCAATACAAATGGAGCTCCATCCAAGAAAAAAAAATGATGTCTTTTTTTTTATGTTGTGGACAGCCAATTTTGTATTGGAGTATACTGAAAACGGGCGTTCGTTGGAATATACTGAAAACGGGCGTTCACATCGGTTTTCAGTATATTTCAATACAAATGGAGCTCGATCCAAGAAAGAAATGATGTCTTTTTTTTATTTTGTGGACTGCCCTATTTGTATTGGAATATACTGAAAACGGGTGTTCACGTCGGTTTTCAGCACATTCCAATACAAGTGGAGCTCGATCCAAGAAAAAAATGATGTCTTTTTTTTATTTTGTGGATTGCCAATTTTGTATTGGAATATACTGAAAACGGGCGTTCACGTTGGTTTTCAGTATATTTCAATACAAGTGGAGCTCCATCCAAGAAAAAAAATGATGTCTTTTTTTTATTTTGTGGACTGCCAATTTTGTATTGGAATATACAGAAAACGGGCGTTCACGTTGGTTTTCAGTATATTTAAATACAAGTGGAGCTCGATCCAAGAAAAAAAATGATGTCTTTTTTTTATTTTGTGGACTGCCAATTTTGTATTGGAATATACTGAAAACGGGCGTTCACGTTGGTTTTCAGTATATTTCAATACAAATGGAGCTCCATCCAAGAAAAAAAAATGATGTCTTTTTTTTTATGTTGTGGACAGCCAATTTTGTATTGGAGTATACTGAAAACGGGCGTTCGTTGGAATATACTGAAAACGGGCGTTCACGTCGGTTTTCAGTATATTTCAATACAAATGGAGCTCGATCCAAGAAAGAAATGATGTCTTTTTTTTATTTTGTGGACTGCCCTATTTGTATTGGAATATACTGAAAACGGGTGTTCACGTCGGTTTTCAGCACATTCCAATACAAGTGGAGCTCGATCCAAGAAAAAAAATGAAGTCTTTTTTTTATTTTGTGGACTGCCAATTTGGTATTGGAATATACTGAAAACGGGCGTTCGTTGGAATATACAGAAAACGGGCGTTCACGTCGGTTTTCAGTATATTTCAATACAAATGGAGCTCGATCCAAGAAAGAAATGATGTGTTTTTTTTATTTTGTGGACTGCCCTATTTGTATTGGAATATACTGAAAACGGGTGTTCACGTCGGTTTTCAGCACATTCCAATACAAGTGGAGCTCGATCCAAGAAAAAAAATGATGTCTTTTTTTTATTTTGTGGACTGCCAATTTTGTATTGGAATATACTGAAAACGGGCGTTCGTTGGAATATACTGAAAACGGGCGTTCACGTCGGTTTTCAGTATATTTCAATACAAATGGAGCTCCATCCAAGAAAAAAAATGATGTCTTTTTTTTATTTTGTGGACTGCCAATTTTGTATTGGAATATACTGAAAACGGGCGTTCACGTTGGTTTTCAGTATATTTCAATACAAGTGGAGCTCCATCCAAGAAAAAAATGATGTCTTTTTTTTATTTTGTGGACTGCCAATTTTGTATTGGAATATACTGAAAACGGGCGTTCACGTTGGTTTTCAGTATATTTCAATACAAATGGAGCTCCATCCAAGAAAAAAAAATGATGTCTTTTTTTTATGTTGTGGACAGCCAATTTTGTATTGGAGTATACTGAAAACGGGCGTTCGTTGGAATATACTGAAAACGGGCGTTCACGTCGGTTTTCAGTATATTTCAATACAAATGGAGCTCGATCCAAGAAAGAAATGATGTCTTTTTTTTATTTTGTGGACTGCCAATTTTGTATTGGAATATACTGAAAACGGGCGTTCACGTTGGTTTTCAGTATATTTCAATACAAGTGGAGCTCCATCCAAGAAAAAAATGATGTCTTTTTTTTATTTTGTGGACTGCCAATTTTGTATTGGAATATACTGAAAACGGGCGTTCACGTTGGTTTTCAGTATATTTCAATACAAATGGAGCTCCATCCAAGAAAAAAAAATGATGTCTTTTTTTTATGTTGTGGACAGCCAATTTTGTATTGGAGTATACTGAAAACGGGCGTTCGTTGGAATATACTGAAAACGGGCGTTCACGTCGGTTTTCAGTATATTTCAATACAAATGGAGCTCGATCCAAGAAAGAAATGATGTGTTTTTTTATTTTGTGGACTGCCCTATTTGTATTGGAATATACTGAAAACGGGTGTTCACGTCGGTTTTCAGTATATTCCAATACAAGTGGAGCTCGATACAAGAAAAAAAATGATGTCTTTTTTTTAGTTTGTGGACTGCCAATTTTGTATTGGAATATACTGAAAACGGGCGTTCACGTCGGTTTTTAGTATATTCCAATACAAGTGGAGCTCGATCCAAGAAAAAAATGATGTCTTTTTTTTTATTTTGTGGACTGCCAATTTTGTATTGGAATATACTGAAAACGGGCGTTCACGTCGGTTTTCAGTATATTTCAATACAAATGGAGCTCGATCCAAGAAAAAAATGATGTCTTTTTTTTTATTTTGTAGACTGCCAATTTTGTATTGGAATATACTGAAAACGGGTGTTCACGTCGGTTTTCAGTATATTCCAATACAAGTGAAGCTCGATCCAAGAAAAAAATGATGTCTTTTTTTTATTTTGTGGATTGCCAATTTTGTATTGGAATATACTGAAAACGGGCGTTCACGTTGGTTTTCAGTATATTTCAATACAAGTGGAGCTCCATCCAAGAAAAAAAATGATGTCTTTTTTTTATTTTGTGGACTGCCCTATTTGTATTGGAATATACTGAAAACGGGTGTTCACGTCGGTTTTCAGCACATTCCAATACAAGTGGAGCTCGATCCAAGAAAAAAAATGATGTCTTTTTTTTATTTTGTGGACTGCCAATTTTGTATTGGAATATACTGAAAACGGGCGTTCGTTGGAATATACTGAAAACGGGCGTTCACGTCGGTTTTCAGTATATTTCAATACAAATGGAGCTCGATCCAAGAAAGAAATGATGTGTTTTTTTTATTTTGTGGACTGCCCTATTTGTTTTGGAATATACTGAAAACGGGTGTTCACGTCGGTTTTCAGCACATTCCAATACAAGTGGAGCTCGATCCAAGAAAAATATGATGTCTTTTTTTTATTTTGTGGACTGCCAATTTTGTATTGGAATATACTGAAAACGGGCGTTCACGTTGGTTTTCAGTATATTTCAATACAAATGGAGCTCCATCCAAGAAAAAAAAATGATGTCTTTTTTTTATGTTGTGGACAGCCAATTTTGTATTGGAGTATACTGAAAACGGGCGTTCGTTGGAATATACTGAAAACGGGCGTTCACATCGGTTTTCAGTATATTTCAATACAAATGGAGCTCGATCCAAGAAAGAAATGATGTCTTTTTTTTATTTTGTTGACTGCCCTATTTGTATTGGAATATACTGAAAACGGGTGTTCACGTCGGTTTTCAGCACATTCCAATACAAGTGGAGCTCGATCCAAGAAAAAAATGATGTCTTTTTTTTATTTTGTGGATTGCCAATTTTGTATTGGAATATACTGAAAACGGGCGTTCACGTTGGTTTTCAGTATATTTCAATACAAATGGAGCTCCATCCAAGAAAAAAAAATGATGTCTTTTTTTTATGTTGTGGACAGCCAATTTTGTATTGGAGTATACTGAAAACGGGCGTTCGTTGGAATATACTGAAAACGGGCGTTCACATCGGTTTTCAGTATATTTCAATACAAATGAAGCTCGATCCAAGAAAGAAATGATGTCTTTTTTTTATTTTGTGGACTGCCCTATTTGTATTGGAATATACTGAAAACGGGTGTTCACGTCGGTTTTCAGCACATTCCAATACAAGTGGAGCTCGATCCAAGAAAAAAAATGAAGTCTTTTTTTTATTTTGTGGACTGCCAATTTGGTATTGGAATATACTGAAAACGGGCGTTCGTTGGAATATACAGAAAACGGGCGTTCACGTCGGTTTTCAGTATATTTCAATACAAATGGAGCTCGATCCAAGAAAGAAATGATGTGTTTTTTTTATTTTGTGGACTGCCCTATTTGTATTGGAATATACTGAAAACGGGTGTTCACGTCGGTTTTCAGCACATTCCAATACAAGTGGAGCTCGATCCAAGAAAAAAAATGATGTCTTTTTTTTATTTTGTGGACTGCCAATTTTGTATTGGAATATACTGAAAACGGGCGTTCGTTGGAATATACTGAAAACGGGCGTTCACGTCGGTTTTCAGTATATTTCAATACAAATGGAGCTCCATCCAAGAAAAAAAATGATGTCTTTTTTTTATTTTGTGGACTGCCAATTTTGTATTGGAATATACTGAAAACGGGCGTTCACGTTGGTTTTCAGTATATTTCAATACAAGTGGAGCTCCATCCAAGAAAAAAATGATGTCTTTTTTTTATTTTGTGGACTGCCAATTTTGTATTGGAATATACTGAAAACGGGCGTTCACGTTGGTTTTCAGTATATTTCAATACAAATGGAGCTCCATCCAAGAAAAAAAAATGATGTCTTTTTTTTATGTTGTGGACAGCCAATTTTGTATTGGAGTATACTGAAAACGGGCGTTCGTTGGAATATACTGAAAACGGGCGTTCACGTCGGTTTTCAGTATATTTCAATACAAATGGAGCTCGATCCAAGAAAGAAATGATGTCTTTTTTTTATTTTGTGGACTGCCAATTTTGTATTGGAATATACTGAAAACGGGCGTTCACGTTGGTTTTCAGTATATTTCAATACAAGTGGAGCTCCATCCAAGAAAAAAATGATGTCTTTTTTTTATTTTGTGGACTGCCAATTTTGTATTGGAATATACTGAAAACGGGCGTTCACGTTGGTTTTCAGTATATTTCAATACAAATGGAGCTCCATCCAAGAAAAAAAAATGATGTCTTTTTTTTATGTTGTGGACAGCCAATTTTGTATTGGAGTATACTGAAAACGGGCGTTCGTTGGAATATACTGAAAACGGGCGTTCACGTCGGTTTTCAGTATATTTCAATACAAATGGAGCTCGATCCAAGAAAGAAATGATGTGTTTTTTTTATTTTGTGGACTGCCCTATTTGTATTGGAATATACTGAAAACGGGTGTTCACGTCGGTTTTCAGTATATTCCAATACAAGTGGAGCTCGATACAAGAAAAAAAATGATGTCTTTTTTTTAGTTTGTGGACTGCCAATTTTGTATTGGAATATACTGAAAACGGGCGTTCACGTCGGTTTTTAGTATATTCCAATACAAGTGGAGCTCGATCCAAGAAAAAAATGATGTCTTTTTTTTTATTTTGTGGACTGCCAATTTTGTATTGGAATATACTGAAAACGGGCGTTCACGTCGGTTTTCAGTATATTTCAATACAAATGGAGCTCGATCCAAGAAAAAAATGATGTCTTTTTTTTTATTTTGTAGACTGCCAATTTTGTATTGGAATATACTGAAAACGGGTGTTCACGTCGGTTTTCAGTATATTCCAATACAAGTGAAGCTCGATCCAAGAAAAAAATGATGTCTTTTTTTTATTTTGTGGATTGCCAATTTTGTATTGGAATATACTGAAAACGGGCGTTCACGTTGGTTTTCAGTATATTTCAATACAAGTGGAGCTCCATCCAAGAAAAAAATGATGTCTTTTTTTTATTTTGTGGACTGCCAATTTTGTATTGGAATATACTGAAAACGGGCGTTCACGTTGGTTTTCAGTATATTTCAATACAAATGGAGCTCCATCCAAGAAAAAAAAATGATGTCTTTTTTTTATGTTGTGGACAGCCAATTTTGTATTGGAGTATACTGAAAACGGGCGTTCGTTGGAATATACTGAAAACGGGCGTTCACGTCGGTTTTCAGTATATTTCAATACAAATGGAGCTCGATCCAAGAAAGAAATGATGTCTTTTTTTTATTTTGTGGACTGCCAATTTTGTATTGGAATATACTGAAAACGGGCGTTCACGTTGGTTTTCAGTATATTTCAATACAAGTGGAGCTCCATCCAAGAAAAAAATGATGTCTTTTTTTTATTTTGTGGACTGCCAATTTTGTATTGGAATATACTGAAAACGGGCGTTCACGTTGGTTTTCAGTATATTTCAATACAAATGGAGCTCCATCCAAGAAAAAAAAATGATGTCTTTTTTTTATGTTGTGGACAGCCAATTTTGTATTGGAGTATACTGAAAACGGGCGTTCGTTGGAATATACTGAAAACGGGCGTTCACGTCGGTTTTCAGTATATTTCAATACAAATGGAGCTCGATCCAAGAAAGAAATGATGTGTTTTTTTATTTTGTGGACTGCCCTATTTGTATTGGAATATACTGAAAACGGGTGTTCACGTCGGTTTTCAGTATATTCCAATACAAGTGGAGCTCGATACAAGAAAAAAAATGATGTCTTTTTTTTAGTTTGTGGACTGCCAATTTTGTATTGGAATATACTGAAAACGGGCGTTCACGTCGGTTTTTAGTATATTCCAATACAAGTGGAGCTCGATCCAAGAAAAAAATGATGTCTTTTTTTTTATTTTGTGGACTGCCAATTTTGTATTGGAATATACTGAAAACGGGCGTTCACGTCGGTTTTCAGTATATTTCAATACAAATGGAGCTCGATCCAAGAAAAAAATGATGTCTTTTTTTTTATTTTGTAGACTGCCAATTTTGTATTGGAATATACTGAAAACGGGTGTTCACGTCGGTTTTCAGTATATTCCAATACAAGTGAAGCTCGATCCAAGAAAAAAATGATGTCTTTTTTTTATTTTGTGGATTGCCAATTTTGTATTGGAATATACTGAAAACGGGCGTTCACGTTGGTTTTCAGTATATTTCAATACAAGTGGAGCTCCATCCAAGAAAAAAAATGATGTCTTTTTTTTATTTTGTGGACTGCCCTATTTGTATTGGAATATACTGAAAACGGGTGTTCACGTCGGTTTTCAGCACATTCCAATACAAGTGGAGCTCGATCCAAGAAAAAAAATGATGTCTTTTTTTTATTTTGTGGACTGCCAATTTTGTATTGGAATATACTGAAAACGGGCGTTCGTTGGAATATACTGAAAACGGGCGTTCACGTCGGTTTTCAGTATATTTCAATACAAATGGAGCTCGATCCAAGAAAGAAATGATGTGTTTTTTTTATTTTGTGGACTGCCCTATTTGTTTTGGAATATACTGAAAACGGGTGTTCACGTCGGTTTTCAGCACATTCCAATACAAGTGGAGCTCGATCCAAGAAAAATATGATGTCTTTTTTTTATTTTGTGGACTGCCAATTTTGTATTGGAATATACTGAAAACGGGCGTTCACGTTGGTTTTCAGTATATTTCAATACAAATGGAGCTCCATCCAAGAAAAAAAAATGATGTCTTTTTTTTATGTTGTGGACAGCCAATTTTGTATTGGAGTATACTGAAAACGGGCGTTCGTTGGAATATACTGAAAACGGGCGTTCACATCGGTTTTCAGTATATTTCAATACAAATGGAGCTCGATCCAAGAAAGAAATGATGTCTTTTTTTTATTTTGTGGACTGCCCTATTTGTATTGGAATATACTGAAAACGGGTGTTCACGTCGGTTTTCAGCACATTCCAATACAAGTGGAGCTCGATCCAAGAAAAAAATGATGTCTTTTTTTTATTTTGTGGATTGCCAATTTTGTATTGGAATATACTGAAAACGGGCGTTCACGTTGGTTTTCAGTATATTTCAATACAAATGGAGCTCCATCCAAGAAAAAAAAATGATGTCTTTTTTTTATGTTGTGGACAGCCAATTTTGTATTGGAGTATACTGAAAACGGGCGTTCGTTGGAATATACTGAAAACGGGCGTTCACATCGGTTTTCAGTATATTTCAATACAAATGGAGCTCGATCCAAGAAAGAAATGATGTCTTTTTTTTATTTTGTGGACTGCCCTATTTGTATTGGAATATACTGAAAACGGGTGTTCACGTCGGTTTTCAGCACATTCCAATACAAGTGGAGCTCGATCCAAGAAAAAAAATGAAGTCTTTTTTTTATTTTGTGGACTGCCAATTTGGTATTGGAATATACTGAAAACGGGCGTTCGTTGGAATATACAGAAAACGGGCGTTCACGTCGGTTTTCAGTATATTTCAATACAAATGGAGCTCGATCCAAGAAAGAAATGATGTGTTTTTTTTATTTTGTGGACTGCCCTATTTGTATTGGAATATACTGAAAACGGGTGTTCACGTCGGTTTTCAGCACATTCCAATACAAGTGGAGCTCGATCCAAGAAAAAAAATGATGTCTTTTTTTTATTTTGTGGACTGCCAATTTTGTATTGGAATATACTGAAAACGGGCGTTCGTTGGAATATACTGAAAACGGGCGTTCACGTCGGTTTTCAGTATATTTCAATACAAATGGAGCTCCATCCAAGAAAAAAAATGATGTCTTTTTTTTATTTTGTGGACTGCCAATTTTGTATTGGAATATACTGAAAACGGGCGTTCACGTTGGTTTTCAGTATATTTCAATACAAGTGGAGCTCCATCCAAGAAAAAAATGATGTCTTTTTTTTATTTTGTGGACTGCCAATTTTGTATTGGAATATACTGAAAACGGGCGTTCACGTTGGTTTTCAGTATATTTCAATACAAATGGAGCTCCATCCAAGAAAAAAAAATGATGTCTTTTTTTTATGTTGTGGACAGCCAATTTTGTATTGGAGTATACTGAAAACGGGCGTTCGTTGGAATATACTGAAAACGGGCGTTCACGTCGGTTTTCAGTATATTTCAATACAAATGGAGCTCGATCCAAGAAAGAAATGATGTCTTTTTTTTATTTTGTGGACTGCCAATTTTGTATTGGAATATACTGAAAACGGGCGTTCACGTTGGTTTTCAGTATATTTCAATACAAGTGGAGCTCCATCCAAGAAAAAAATGATGTCTTTTTTTTATTTTGTGGACTGCCAATTTTGTATTGGAATATACTGAAAACGGGCGTTCACGTTGGTTTTCAGTATATTTCAATACAAATGGAGCTCCATCCAAGAAAAAAAAATGATGTCTTTTTTTTATGTTGTGGACAGCCAATTTTGTATTGGAGTATACTGAAAACGGGCGTTCGTTGGAATATACTGAAAACGGGCGTTCACGTCGGTTTTCAGTATATTTCAATACAAATGGAGCTCGATCCAAGAAAGAAATGATGTGTTTTTTTTATTTTGTGGACTGCCCTATTTGTATTGGAATATACTGAAAACGGGTGTTCACGTCGGTTTTCAGTATATTCCAATACAAGTGGAGCTCGATACAAGAAAAAAAATGATGTCTTTTTTTTAGTTTGTGGACTGCCAATTTTGTATTGGAATATACTGAAAACGGGCGTTCACGTCGGTTTTTAGTATATTCCAATACAAGTGGAGCTCGATCCAAGAAAAAAATGATGTCTTTTTTTTTATTTTGTGGACTGCCAATTTTGTATTGGAATATACTGAAAACGGGCGTTCACGTCGGTTTTCAGTATATTTCAATACAAATGGAGCTCGATCCAAGAAAAAAATGATGTCTTTTTTTTTATTTTGTAGACTGCCAATTTTGTATTGGAATATACTGAAAACGGGTGTTCACGTCGGTTTTCAGTATATTCCAATACAAGTGAAGCTCGATCCAAGAAAAAAATGATGTCTTTTTTTTATTTTGTGGATTGCCAATTTTGTATTGGAATATACTGAAAACGGGCGTTCACGTTGGTTTTCAGTATATTTCAATACAAGTGGAGCTCCATCCAAGAAAAAAAATGATGTCTTTTTTTTATTTTGTGGACTGCCCTATTTGTATTGGAATATACTGAAAACGGGTGTTCACGTCGGTTTTCAGCACATTCCAATACAAGTGGAGCTCGATCCAAGAAAAAAAATGATGTCTTTTTTTTATTTTGTGGACTGCCAATTTTGTATTGGAATATACTGAAAACGGGCGTTCGTTGGAATATACTGAAAACGGGCGTTCACGTCGGTTTTCAGTATATTTCAATACAAATGGAGCTCGATCCAAGAAAGAAATGATGTGTTTTTTTTATTTTGTGGACTGCCCTATTTGTTTTGGAATATACTGAAAACGGGTGTTCACGTCGGTTTTCAGCACATTCCAATACAAGTGGAGCTCGATCCAAGAAAAATATGATGTCTTTTTTTTATTTTGTGGACTGCCAATTTTGTATTGGAATATACTGAAAACGGGCGTTCACGTTGGTTTTCAGTATATTTCAATACAAATGGAGCTCCATCCAAGAAAAAAAAATGATGTCTTTTTTTTATGTTGTGGACAGCCAATTTTGTATTGGAGTATACTGAAAACGGGCGTTCGTTGGAATATACTGAAAACGGGCGTTCACATCGGTTTTCAGTATATTTCAATACAAATGGAGCTCGATCCAAGAATGAAATGATGTCTTTTTTTTATTTTGTGGACTGCCCTATTTGTATTGGAATATACTGAAAACGGGTGTTCACGTCGGTTTTCAGCACATTCCAATACAAGTGGAGCTCGATCCAAGAAAAAAAATGATGTCTTTTTTTTATTTTGTGGACTGCCAATTTTGTATTGGAATATACTGAAAACGGGCGTTCACGTCGGTTTTTAGTATATTCCAATACAAGTGGAGCTCGATCCAAGAAAAAAATGATGTCTTTTTTTTATTTTGTGGACTGCCAATTTTGTATTGGAATATACTGAAAACGGGCGTTCACGTTGGTTTTCAGTATATTTCAATACAAATGGAGCTCCATCCAAGAAAAAAATGATGTCTTTTTTTTATGTTGTCGACAGCCAATTTTGTATTGGAATATACTGAAAACGGGCGTTCGATTCGGTTTACAGTATATTCCAATACAAATGGAGCTCCATCCAAGAAAAAAATGATGTCTTTTTTTATGTTGTGGACTGCCCTATTTTGTATTGGAATATACTGAAAACGGGCGTTCGAGTCGGTTTTCAGTATATTCCAATACAAATGGAGCTCTATCCAAGAAAAAAATGATGTCTTTTTTATGTTGTGGACAATCAATTTTGTATTGGAATATACTGAAAACGGGCGTTCGAGTCCTTTTTCCGACTATTTCTATACACATTCCACTATATTAAAATGACGTCATGGTTGAGTCCAAACAGAGTCGTCCCCGGACATTGTCGTCTCCGGATAAAGTCGTCCCCGGACAATTTTATACCGAATTTGTATAGAAATATACTTAAAATAGGCTTGGAGGGGGGGCGCTTTCTAGTATATTCCTATATACATTCGGTTGCATTCAGAAACAAAAAGAATGTCTTTTTGAATGGACAGGGTGACTATGGAAACCGGATCTCTCTCTCTCCCAAGATTGGATGAGAGAGTGCCTCCTATTTGTATTGTAATATACTGAAAATGGGCTTTCGAGTCAGTTTCTAGACTGTTTCTATAAAAATGGAGCTCTATTTACGAAAAAAATTATTTCTTTTTTATTGTGTGGATAGCCCTATTTGTATTGCAATATACTGAAAACAGGCGTTCGAGTCGGTTTCTAAACTCTTCCTATACAAATTCCACCATCTATATAGAAATGATGTCATCGTTGAGTCCAAACAAAGTCGTCCCCGGACCATCTTGATGACCAGACATATTGCCTTTTCAACAGCCCACATTATTCTGAACAAAAACGTGGAATACTTTTATAGAAAAGAGAAGAATTGAAAGTGAAAGTCAAAAAGCAAAATGGGATCGGCTAGGAAAAATTTCTGAGAGCCGAGAAAAAATTCTGAGTCAGAAAAAAAAAAGAAAAAATATATAATATATATATTATATAATATATATTATAAATACTTTTTGTTAATTTTTATCATGTCTTCTAGACATGATAAAAATTAACTAATCCCTTTTGTCTAGGAATGTTGTCTCACCGTTTCTAAAAATAGACCATGACTCATTCTTTCTAAAGAATAGAATTCCAAGAAAAGAATGGGTTCTGGTCTATTTTTAGAAACGGTGAGACAACATTCCCAGACAAAAGGGGGTACATTGAGTCTGTGCTGTAGACCCTGAACAACCTATCGGTCACCGGTAATATATCTGGAAGGACCCCAAAAAGCTATCCACTGTCGTTGGAATTGTGTTCACTGGAGGCTATTTCTTTTTTTGCAATCTCGCTTTTAGTTTTCTCTGAGATTCTTTAGAAATGGGTGAAGATGGGTAGTGTGAAGCGGGGGACACCTGGATCAGGATGCCCGATTAGGGTAGAGAGGGAGGCGTGTTGCCTTTTGAATAGCCCACAGTGTTCTGAACAGAAACGTGGAATGCTTTTATAGAAAAGAGAAGAGTTGAAAGTCGAAAAACAAAATGAGATCGGCTGGCAAAATATTTTTAGAGCTCAGAAAAAAAATTCTGAGATGTAAAAAAAAAAAAAAAAATTAACTTATGCCCCTTTTGTCTGGGTATGTTGTTTCACCGTTTCTAAAAATAGACCAGAACCCAGTCTTTTCTTGGAATTCTATTCTTTGAAAGGATGAGTCATGGTCTATTTTTAGAAAGTGGGAGACAACATTCCCAGACAAAAGGGGGGGGGGAGAGTTAATTTTTATCATGTCTAGAAGACATGATAAAAATTAACAAAAAGTTTTTTTTTTTTTACATCTCAGAATTTTTTTCTGAGCTCTGAGAAATTTTTCCTAGCTGATCCCATTTCGTTTTTCGACTTTCACTTTCAACTCTTCACTTTTCTATAAAAGCTAAAAGCATTCCACGTTTCTGTTCAGAACAGTGTCTCTCTCTACCCAAATCTGAAACCCTAGTCACGAGAGAATATGAGACTAGAAAAATAGTTTAGCTTATCGATCTAAAAAATGTCCCATGCTAGAACTCAGAATTATAATCAGAGCGGGGCTTTCCAGTATCCACTTCCAAGATTTTAGATTTGCCATGGGTGACATGTTCCCAAATTCATAAATTCTTCAATTATAGTCCCCTTCTTTGACAAATGGCTAAGAAATTCTTAAAGAATATCATGATAAAGATTTAGCTATCTATATATAACATTATGTTTTCTTTTCAAAAACAAAATCCAGTCTTGATCGAAATGGACTTTACGCACAATTTATTGTATCCCCCCTTTTCCAAGATTGGTTTGAAGAAGTGATTAAAAAAATGGGTCTGGAAGGAAAAGAGTGCATTTCGAGAAAAGAAAAGAGGACCCTCTTTTTCTCGCAATGCACCCGTTTCGTTCCAGACCCATTTCTTTTGCCTCCTCAGAATTCTCTTTCTTTTCTCCTCCCTCTCTCTCTTAAGAGGGATTGAAAGAAAGAGGCTAGATGGAAAAGTTTCTTTTTTATTCTTTCGAGAAGATAAAAAAAAATTTGGAGGAGGAGCAAATTTTTTTTGGGGTGGTGGTGGTTGTTTTTTTTTAGAAGGTGATGACTTTAGTGACATTTAAAGAGACCACCAGAGGATCCGTTTGAGTCTCGACGACCTTTTCTTGACGGGGGTCTGTCTGGCAATAAGCGCTGGCATATTGTTTAGGGTAAGTAGAAGAATCCGTCATGCCTGGATGAGGCGGTATGTAGCGCACTCCCAGATTAAAGAGGGTGATGAAGGGAAATTTCTCCCCCGGATAGAGCAGTCGGTAAACGGGTTGATTGGGTACAACTCGAACCAGCGGCTGAGTTAAAATGCTATACACCCAGGCCAGAAGCTGATTATTTTTAGGATTATTTTCGGCCAGATGTAACATTTCTTCGCTGGAGAGGACATATCCCTCTTGAGAACTCCCGAGACTTTCGAGATCTTTTATTTTCCTGAAGACATGGTGTTCGTCGAAAAACACGGAGAGAATGTCCCAGGTTCTTTTACTGGAAGTATGAATCAGAGGCAAAATGTCCGTAGCGTTCCAAAACAATCTTCCGTCATCCACATAACAGCGAATGCTCACAAACTCATTATATAAGACGCGGATCATCATCTTGAGTAGAAATACAGCTACGCACAGCAGTCTTTCTCTCTGGGAAATAGAGTCTGTCTTCCACTCGCCTCTCTATATATACGAGAAGACCACGTGATGGGCGACGTGACGGTTGACTTCTAGGAAAAAAAATCAACTTTGTCTACCTCTCTCTCTCTCTCTCTCTCTCTATGACCTTCTATTTTTTTCTTAAAGGACACCCCGTCACCTTTTCAAAGGTCATGGGATTGAGAGGAACGAAAGAAAAAAAACAACCATCCTTTGTATACTACCTATGACCTTCTCCTAGAGACCCCTGTCATTTTCTTCTCGAGAGCTACGTGATGAAAGCTTTTTTTTTTATTCTAGAGTTTATCAACTTTGTAGACACATGACCCCGTCACCTTCTCAAAGGCCATGTCGTATGGAATGGGACCCTTTTGGGTTTTTCTTTTGAGAAAATAAAAAATAAAACAACTTTATAATCATCTCTCTATGACCTTCACAAACACTCATGTTTTATCATTTTTGTTTTATTTTATAATTCATCAACCTTGTTCCTCCTCCCCTCTCCCTCTCTCTCTCTCTGAGGAGTCTATATAAACGGATCGCCAGCGAGCTCTTGTTCATATCAGACGAGTGTTTCGCCTTGAGAACGGAAAAAAAATACAAAAGCCATGCTGCTCAAACTGGAATATAACGATGACTATTACGTGCACGCGTATGTGGATCTAGGATTCCTGTACTGGAATGCCAAAGATATCTTGACTCTCTTGCCTACGAACGTCTCGCATACGACGAGTGTTCTCCAAGTCTTTTTTCCTAATCGATACCATTTTCTTCGACTAGGCGATTTGGACAACTACTCCAAAGAATGGGGTCAACCGAACCAGATTGTCCTCACTTCGAATGAAGCGGCCTTCGTCGCTTCGAAATCCCTGCATAACAAGTCGCTCTTCCCTTGATGTGTAAAATATTCATGAGACCTCTGACGAAAATTGAGGAGGACGGGGAAACGTATATCACCCTCCGAGAGACTGTGCAAGACGAACAAGAAAGGAAAAAGAGTCCTCTCTTTTTCATCACTCAATTCGGGATCCATCATCTCCCCAAAATCATCCAGAGACATCAAGCCTTCGTTGAAAAGTATCAGAAAGAGGATGATGGTGATGATGATGATGATGATGATGATGCGATATGGTCTCCAGTCGCTTAAGGAAGGGGAAACGTTCTCCGCTTTCCCTATACCATAGACTGGAGAGTTGAATCAGGAGACCAAAAAAATGGGTCTTAGAAGGAATGAGTGCATTTCAAAATGCATTCGATTCCTTCCAAGACCCATTTTTTTGGGACACTCTCTCCTCCAATCTTGGGAGAGAGAGAAAAGAAATTTATCATCTCCTGTCCACCCAAAAAGAAACGATGTATTTTTGTTTTTCTGGATGCGGCCGAATTTGTAGATGAATCGTCCAGAAACCAGCTCTCAAGCCCATTTTCAGACTATTTCTATACATATTCGGTCATCAAGATGGTCCGGGGACGACTTTGTTTGGACATCATTTCTATATAGATGGTGAAATTTGTATAGCCATTTCTAAAGAATCTCAGAGAAAACTAAAAGCGAGATTGCAAAAAAAGAAATAGCCTCCAGTGAACACAATTCCAACGACAGTGGATAGCTTTTTGGGATCCTTCCAGATATATTACCGGTGACCGATAGGTTGTTCAGGGTCTACAGCACAGACTCAATGTACTGTCTGTCTACGGTAAGAACAGCTCCCGCCACGGTGTCTGGCGAGTGGCGGTCGCTATAGCAACAGGGCTAGTATATTTCAAATAGGGACGAACCAAGGGTTGCTTTATTGTTATTTTGTTTTTGGCGACTGTTGGCTTAAGGGAAGTTTATCATTCGTCTTCTCGGCTTCATTCCAGCTGCACGCATCTTTTCTTAAGCCTTATATTATTACTATTAGCTCTTTTTATACTCGTTGTTATATCATTTGTGCTAGCATTTGCTCAAATTCGCTTCTATTTAGCTTGATTTTCGTAGTGCTTTGTTAATCACCAATTTTTTAAAATGCCCTTCCAGTTTAAGAAAGGTCAACCTTTAAAGTCTCAGTCTCGTCAAATCGTGTATAGTGTCGCAGAATTTTGCGCTTCTGAAGTTTCGGCGAACTCTTTAGTAGTTCCTTAAGTTTTGAAGAGCGAAGTATCAACAATGGGTGAAAATAAACTTCTGAATACACTTGGAAAGAAATGTAAAAGCCCTGCTAATCATAAATGTGAAATTTACGATTTTGACAAATGCGTTCGTTCTACGGCAGACAATACAAGACTTTTACATCAAAGAAAAGAAAGTGCCATCTGTGCGGAAATTACTGCCTGTCTTGAGGCAAAAATTAAGACTTCCCGTGGCAAAAAGACTCTTTGTGCAAAGTTTTGTGTTCAATGAATTTTCGTTGGAATGCGTAGAAAAAAAAAAAAAAAAAAATCTCATCGAAAGACCTCACATTGTATTTTGGAGGAACAATTATTTACGCGAAATGAGAAAACTCAGAGCAAGTGAACGAACGCCACACCGTTTACATCGATGAAACATGGATTGACAGCAATTTAACTTTTAAGAAATTTTGGCAACATGATACGGTTTTGGGCGCACAGCCAGTTTCCCTTAGCAAGCCCTCCATGGAGGCATCCCTCCTCTTAGGCCTGGAGGCTTTCCGTAATCATATAAACCAACCCAAACCACTGGTAATTAAGGAAAAAGCAGTTTTGATTTTAATTCACCTTCGCTTCCTTCCGCCATTAAATTAACCAGCTTTTGGTTTAGTTTAAAGGTATGAGAAAAGAAGAAATGTTCGCAAAAAGTATTTATTGAGAGCATGGGTATGTAAAAAAATGCTTTTACTTTCAAGATGATTCTATATACATTTAATGATGAAATTTTTAGTCATTATTAAAGCACAAGCAATAAATTAACAGAAAATTTTGAAATAAAAACATAGCAGAACGTCATTTAAAGACTGAAGAAATTGCTTTGAATGTTCACGGTAGATCAGCTAGAGGGGAGAACTATAAAAATTAAATTTATTTTATATTTATGAAGTGCGTCTATACTATATAAAGAGAATGGGGCAATCAAGTAGATTTCTAAGATGTCATCTATGATTTTGCAAGCAAACAAATAAACAGAAAAGAAGCAAAATAATAGCATGATTTTTTTAAATGTCGAAATTAAAATTTTTCTTCAAAAATAAACACAGATTTTTAAATTTATTTCCCTACAAGTTTATTTCTACTCATTGTACATCTAGAGGGATTGCAAATTTAGCGACTTGTACCTCACACGGCAAAATCAAAGACCGTTTCTTGACTGCAAAAGCTTTATCTACGCCATCGAATTTCATTTTCGGAAATTGGATGTCGGGGTCGACGCAAAGGGTCAACAAGCATTTTACTTGAAACTAAAACAAAATGTGAATATCGCCAAATCATCTTTAAATGCGCCAAGGTGGCAAACTCAGAAGTAAGTCTTCAAGACACACCTACGAAAAATGGGTTAGGGCTCGTTTCTACGGCAACAGACAGCTGCAGACAAACTGGCGAGAGCTGTTCTTACCATAGACAGACAGTACCCCCCTTTTGTCTGGGAATGTTGTCTCACCGTTTCTAAAAATAGACCAGAACCCATTATTTTCTTGGAATTATATTCTTTAGAAAGAATGAGTCATGGTCTATTTTTAGAAACGGTGAGACAACATTCCTAGACAAAAGGGATTAGTTAATTTTTATCATGTCTTGTATCATGTATAGAAGACATGATAAAAATTAACAAAAAGTATTTATAATATATATTATATAATATATATTATATAATATATATATTATATATTTTTTCTTTTTTTTTCTGACTCAGAATTTTTTCTCGGCTCTCAGAAATTTTTCCCAGCCGATCCCATTTTGCTTTTTGACTTTCACTTTCAATTCTTCTCTTTTCTATAAAAGTATTCCACGTTTTTGTTCAGAATAATGTGGGCTGTTGAAAAGGCAATATGTCTGGTCATCAAGATGGTCCGGGGACGACTTTGTTTGGACTCAACGACGACATCATTTCTATATAGATGGTGGAATTTGTATAGGAAGAGTTTAGAAACCGACTCGAACGCCTGTTTTCAGTATATTGCAATACAAATAGGGCTATCCACACAATAAAAAAGAAATAATTTTTTTCGTAAATAGAGCTCCATTTTTATAGAAACAGTCTAGAAACTGACTCGAAAGCCCATTTTCAGTATATTACAATACAAATAGGAGGCATTCTCTCATCCAATCTTGGGAGAGAGAGAGATCCGGTTTCCATAGTCATCCTGTCCATTCAAAAAGACATTCTTTTTGTTTCTGAATGCAACCGAATGTATATAGGAACATACTAGAAAGCGCCCCCCCTCCAAGCCCATTTTAAGTATATTTCTATACAAATTCGGTATAAAATTGTCCGGGGACGACTTTGTCCGGAGACGACAATGTCCGGGGACGACTCTGTTTGGACTCAACCATGACGTCATTTTAATATAGTGGAATGTGTATAGAAATAGTCGGAAAAAGGACTCGAACGCCCGTTTTCAGTATATTCCAATACAAAATTGATTGTCCACAACATAAAAAAGACATCATTTTTTTCTTGGATAGAGCTCCATTTGTATTGGAATATACTGAAAACCGACTCGAACGCCCGTTTTCAGTATATTCCAATACAAAATAGGGCAGTCCACAAAATAAAAAAAAGACATCATTTTTTTCTTGGATGGAGCTCCATTTGTATTGAAATATACTGAAAACCAACGTGAACGCCCGTTTTCAGTATATTCCTATACAAAATTGTCTTGGATGTCTCACCGTTTCTAAAAATAGACCAGAACCCATTCTTTTCTTGGAATTCTATTCTTTAGAAAGAATGAGTCATGGTCTATTTTTAGAAACGGTGAGACAACATTCCTAGACAAAAGGGATTAGTTAATTTTTATCATGTCTAGAAGACATGATAAAAATTAACAAAAAGTATTTATAATATATATTATATAATATATATATTATATAATATATATATTATATATTTTTTCTTTTTTTTTTCTGACTCAGAATTTTTTCTCGGCTCTCAGAAATTTTTCCTAGCCGATCCCATTTTGCTTTTTGACTTTCACTTTCAATTCTTCTCTTTTCTATAAAAGTATTCCACGTTTTTGTTCAGAATAATGTGGGCTGTTGAAAAGGCAATATGTCTGGTCATCAAGATGGTCCGGGGACGACTTTGTTTGGACTCAACGATGACATCATTTCTATATAGATGGTGGAATTTGTATAGGAAGAGTTTAGAAACCGACTCGAACGCCCGTTTTCAGTATATTCCAATACAAAATTGATTGTCCACAACATAAAAAAGACATCATTTTTTTCTTGGATAGAGCTCCATTTGTATTGGAATATACTGAAAACCGACTCGAACGCCCGTTTTCAGTATATTCCAAT
This sequence comes from Stegodyphus dumicola, assembly GCF_044657685.1. NCBI lineage: Eukaryota > Metazoa > Arthropoda > Arachnida > Araneae > Eresidae > Stegodyphus > Stegodyphus dumicola. Next base: position 185,816,033 of record NC_140768.1, read on the forward strand.
ACAAAATAGGGCAGTCCACAACATAAAAAAAAGACATCATTTTTTTCTTGGATGGAGCTCCATTCGTATTGGAATATACTGTAAACCGACTCGAACGCCCGTTTTCAGTATATTCCAATACAAAATTGGCTGTCCACAACATAACAAAAAGACATCATTTTTTTCTTGGATGGAGCTCCATTTGTATTGAAATATACTGAAAACCAACGTGAACGCCCGTTTTCAGTATATTCCAATACAAAATTGGCAGTCCACAAAATAAAAAAAAGACATCATTTTTTTCTTGGATCGAGCTCCACTTGTATTGGAATATACTAAAAACCGACGTGAACGCCCGTTTTCAGTATATTCCAATACAAAATTGGCAGTCCACAAAATAAAAAAAAGACATCATTTTTTTTCTTGGATCGAGCTCCACTTGTATTGGAATGTGCTGAAAACCGACGTGAACACCCGTTTTCAGTATATTCCAATACAAATAGGGCAGTCCACAAAATAAAAAAAAGACATCATTTCTTTCTTGGATCGAGCTCCATTTGTATTGAAATATACTGAAAACCGATGTGAACGCCCGTTTTCAGTATATTCCAACGAACGCCCGTTTTCAGTATACTCCAATACAAAATTGGCTGTCCACAACATAAAAAAAAGACATCATTTTTTTTTCTTGGATGGAGCTCCATTTGTATTGAAATATACTGAAAACCAACGTGAACGTCCGTTTTCAGTATATTCCAATACAAAATTGGCAGTCCACAAAATAAAAAAAAGACATCATTTTTTTTCTTGGATGGAGCTCCACTTGTATTGAAATATACTGAAAACCAACGTGAACGCCCGTTTTCAGTATATTCCAATACAAAATTGGCAGTCCACAAAATAAAAAAAAGACATCCTTTTTTTTCTTGGATGGAGCTCCACTTGTATTGAAATATACTGAAAACCAATGTGAACGCCCGTTTTCAGTATATTTCAATACAAAATTGGCAATCCACAAAATAAAAAAAAGACATCATTTTTTTCTTGGATCGAGCTCCACTTGTATTGGAATACACTGAAAACCGACGTGAACACCCGTTTTCAGTATATTCCAATACAAAATTGGCAGTCTACAAAATAAAAAAAAAGACATCATTTTTTTCTTGGATCGAGCTCCATTTGTATTGAAATATACTGAAAACCGACGTGAACGCCCGTTTTCAGTATATTCCAATACAAAATTGGCAGTCCACAAAATAAAAAAAAAAGACATCATTTTTTTCTTGGATCGAGCTCCACTTGTATTGGAATATACTAAAAACCGACGTGAACGCCCGTTTTCAGTATATTCCAATACAAAATTGGCAGTCCACAAACTAAAAAAAAGACATCATTTTTTTTCTTGTATCGAGCTCCACTTGTATTGCAATATACTGAAAACCGACGTGAACACCCGTTTTCAGTATATTCCAATACAAATAGGGCAGTCCACAAAATAAAAAAAAACACATCATTTCTTTCTTGGATCGAGCTCCATTTGTATTGGAATATACTGAAAACCGACGTGAACGCCCGTTTTCAGTATATTCCAACGAACGCCCGTTTTCAGTATACTCCAATACAAAATTGGCTTTCCACAACATAAAAAAAGACATCATTTTATTTCTTTGATGGAGCTCCATTTGTATTGAAATATACTGAAAACCAACGTGAACGCCCGTTTTCAGTATATTCCAATACAAAATTGGCAGTCCACAAAATAAAAAAAAGACATCATTTTTTTCTTGGATGGAGCTCCACTTGTATTGAAATGTACTGAAAACCAACGTGAACGCCCGTTTTCAGTATATTCCAATACAAAATTGGCAGTCCACAAAATAAAAAAAAAGACATCATTTTTTTTCTTGGATGGAGCTCCACTTGTATTGAAATATACTGAAAACCAACGTGAACGCCCGTTTTCAGTATATTCCAATACAAAATTGGCAGTCTACAAAATAAAAAAAAAGACATCATTTTTTTCTTGGATCGAGCTCCATTTGTATTGGAATATACTGAAAACCGACGTGAACACCCGTTTTCAGTATATTCCAATACAAAATTGGCAGTCCACAAAATAAAAAAAAGACATCATTTCTTTCTTGGATCGAGCTCTATTTGTATTGAAATATACTGAAAACCGACTCAAACACCCGTTTTCAGTATATTCCAATACAAAATTGGCAGTCTACAAAATAAAAAAAAAGACATCATTTCTTTCTTGGATCGAGCTCTATTTGTATTGAAATATACTAAAAACCGACTCAAACACCCGTTTTCAGTATATTCCAATACAAATTGGCAGTCCACAAAATAAAAAAAAAAGACATCATTTCTTTCTTGGATCGAGCTCTATTTGTATTGAAATATACTGAAAACCGACTCAAACACCCGTTTTCAGTATATTCCAATACAAATTGGCAGTCCACAAAATAAAAAAAAAGACATCATTTCTTTCTTGGATCGAGCTCTATTTGTATTGAAATATACTGAAAACCGACTCAAACACCCGTTTTCAGTATATTCCAATACAAATTGGCAGTCCACAAAATAAAAAAAAGACATCATTTCTTTCTTGGATCGAGCTCCATTTGTATAGAAATAGCCTAGAAATCAGTTCGAACGCCCATTTTCAGTATATTGTAATACAAATGAAATGACATGAAAAATGCAAAAAGAGGAAAAGTAGCCTACCTTGACGGAAATTCTATTCCAAAAGGGGAAAACTTGTATCCAGGTGGGCCCACAGCACGGCTGGAACTCAAGCGAAACTCGATAGGTTGAAATCGATCCATTAAATAACATTCTTAAAAAACAGTAAAGTTTTATTCTATTCCAAAAGGGGAAAACTTGTATCCAGGTGGGCCCACAGCACGGCCGGAACTCAAGCGAAACTCGATAGGTTGAAATCGATCCATTAAATAACATTCTTAACAAACAGTAAAGTTTTATTCACATCGAGTCGGCTGGGAAAAGTTTCTGAAAAATAAATTACCCCCCTTTTTAGTCTGAAAATTTGAAAATTGATGTCTTCAATTTTCAGACTAAAAGGGGGGTATTTTTTTTTTTTTTTTTTTTTTTTTTTTTCCGCCAGAGAAATTTTTCTTCGGCTCTCAGAAATTTTTCCGCACTCGACTGGATGGATAAAACGTCCCCGTTTCTTTAAGAATGGGCTCACTGTTAACTATTTCAGCATTCGACGTTTCGCGTCCAATAATAACTGCCGGGTGTTCAAGAATGCAGATGCACCTACTAGATTTTCTACATAGAAGCTTGACTGGATGGAGAGTGGATGACTTTTTCCAAGATTCTCGACTTTGGACCGTCAAGAGGTAATGGATCTTTTTTTTTTCTTTCTTTTAAGAAAATTTATGGATAGATTCATTTCTTTTTGAATGGACCTAGAAAAATAGGACAAAGTTCTTTTCCAAGATTGGATGAGAGAGGGACCCAAAAAAAATAGGTCTCGGAAGGAATCGAACGCATTTGCACTCATTCCTTCCAAGACCCATTTTTTTGGTCTCCTGATTCGTCTCTCTCTCTCTCTCTCTCTTCTCAATCCATTTCCATAAATATAGGGAAAGCGGAGAACCTTTCCCTACTTATTTCTAAAAATCTTTTCTTTATTTTTTTTCTCCTGAGTTTATGTATATATCAATTCAAATACTTTTGAGAACGGTCATCCCAATTCTCTGTCGTCTTTTCGGTTTCATCGTCCCAACACTCAGTGGACATAGTCTCAGTCGATTTTGGAGCATGAGTCGTCTGTTCATTGTCCCAACACTCAGTGGACATAGTCTTAGTGAATTTTGGAGCATGAGTCGTCCGTTCATCGTCCCAACACTCAGTGGATTTTGTCTTTGGATCCTCTGAAGATATTTTGGGTGTCTCATGAGATTCTTTGGAAGGTTCGTCCCAACAGGCTGCTGGATCGTAATGGGAAATATTTTCAGGTATGTCTCCCCAACCCTCCGTCTTCCTCGAGTTATTGGAGGAAGTTGACGACAAAGAAGAAGAGCCCATCAAGTGGAAAGGCGTATGCTCATCCGGATGTTCCATCACTTGGAAACAGGACAGATTATCCCATTTCTGGATGAGGTTATCGTACGCTTTTGGCGACGGATCCTTCTCTAACTGATCGTAGGCCTTATCAAAAGCTTGCAGAGGATTGTCTTCTTCCTCCTGAATCCTCTCCTCTTTCTCCGTTCCGTCTGGATAGACGTGATTGATATGAAAATCTCCTTCCGTAATATGCCATCGATAGTTGCGCACTTTGTTTTCGGCACAATGGAAATATTTCCTCCTTTGATGATGTCGGGCACATTTTTCCCGATACTTCCAAACGATTCCATCTGGCACATAAATTTCCGTCACGGGTTTTTGATAATCCAAGGCTTTAGCAAAGAATTTAGCTTTCTGGCATCCCACCACATAAATCGTGGAGAAGCTGTGAGTGAGCGATTGGAGAATGCGTCCTAAATGGTTGTAGGGAATATGATCCTCGTTCCAACGAAGTCCGTGCCGGTTTCTCGTCAGCCAGGCATTCGTCTTTTGGTTTTTTTCACTCAGTTGGTGGAAGGGGTGAGGAGGAGCAAACGTCAACGATCCCACGGTCAAAACATCTTTTGTCGCATAGCCCAATTCTTTTAAAACGTAGGTAAATTCACCCTTCTTGTGGTTGTAGGACTGGAAACCCTCTAGATCGAGCACGATAAAGTTTTCTGAACACGCCATGGCGATGAATACGTTGATGTCTCCCACAAACAGGAGCAAAAAAAGAATCGAAAAGGTATATATGTATAACAGGGAAAATCTAGAAAGGGAAAAAAAACAATAAAACGTTTTAGAGTCGTCGTCTTGAAAGAGACATTTTTCTTTTCAAAGGGTTAAGAAGAGAGTTCTTTTTAAATGAATTTATGATTATTATGATTATTAAAAAAAAACTAAGAATCAAATCAATTTTATAGATAACCATATTCATAGGACCAAAGGGACTTACCAGCTCAGTTCACGTCTTCTTCTGTTCTCTGAAGAAATCTCGCGGAGGACACACACTTTTATACTCGCACGACATCTGTCGGGATCGCGACCCCATCTAAATGTCAGGGTCATTCCAACCTCTTAAAAGGATCGGAATGAAAGAAACACTTTGATAAAAAATATATTTATGAAAAGATATCTGAGGGTCGCGAGAACATTTTCTCTCTCCCCCCGCCTATTTCAAAAAAAAAAGTCTTTTTTGGATCGCGTCAAGATTACAAAAGAACTCACAGGACTTGTTTATCTCGATCTCGTCAGGGTCACCGTTTCACATAAGAAGATGGATGGACCCTGAACTTTAGACATGATAAAAATTAACTCTACCCGCCTTTTGTCTGGTAATAGGGTCTCACCGTTTCTAAAAATAAACCAGATCCCATTCTTGGAATTCTATTCTTTAGGAAAGGAGGAGTGATGGTCTATTTTTAGAAAGTGTGAGACAACATTCCCAGACAAAAGGGGGGTAGAGTTAATTTTTATCATGTCTAAGACATGATAAAAATTAACAAAAAGTTTTTTTTTTTTTTTTTTTTTTTTTACGGCTGAAAAATTTTTCTGAGAGAGCTGAGAAAGATTTTTCCTCCCAATCTTTTTCGACGATGAAAAGGGAAAAACTACTGATCCGATCTCCCTACACTTTAGGGAAAAAAACAAAAAAATACTTATGAAATATTCATGTGTTGAAATTGACTATTCAAATAAGTGACATTTTGTTTCTCATTGGAACTGTTCAACGGCGAGTCCACTCGTCTCATTCTTTCGGGTAGAGGATGAAAGTACAGCGGTTTGTTGTAATCGATGATAGTTTCCTCTTTAGTCGGCGGAACTGTAAATCTATCCCGTCTTAACTCTTCTAATCTCTTTGAAAGTCTTTCCACTTGCTCTGCTACGGTTTCCTCGGTACTCATGGTCTCTCTTAGTTTAGGGAAGTCTTGACGTATTGGCTAGAGAACAGAGGGTTTTTTTCTCTCTATACATATATCATGTGGGAGCGTGTGATTTATAAATCCTTGTGAAATCTTTCTACGTCTTGTGTAACTTGGAAGATTCGTCTTGTGTAACTTGGAAAATTCTTCTTCTTCTCGTCGATTGGGCTGGAGTTATGGAAAAGAAATGGGATTGGAAAGAAATCAACACATTACAAAAAAAAGGAACTTTTTTTTTTATTTTTTTTTTCTCTAGGGATTTACATACCATTTCATTCATGAACATTCAAGGGTTCTCTCCAAGACCAAATTTTAGAAGAGGACCACAAAGAGTACACTTGAGGATCCTCTTTCAGGTCTAGGTGAGATAAGGGTTGAGACCAATATTCTTGGGTCTCTAAAGCATCCCAACTTAGACATTTATTATTATTATTATTATTATTATTAGAAAGTTCATCCTCCTCCTCCTCATCGTCGCACGAGTTCCCCTGGGGAGATTCTTCCGCCTCCTCTTCGTCTTCGACAGCTTTGCTCTCGGAGGGGTAACAATGTAATTTCCGGAAAACGTAACTACCCTCCATCAAATGGTATCGAAAATTTCTCACCTTGTTTTCGGCACAATGAATCATCTTTTGGAAATATTGGTGTCGCGTGCATTTCGACTTGTTCCGCCACTCGGCTTTCCCTGGGATGTAAAACTCGTAAACGGATCGCTGGCAGAGCTTGCTGAAAAATTCGGCTTTATCGTATCCATTGACGTAGATCACCTCCACATTTTCGGTCAGTATTTTCAGGATCGTAGGAAGATGCTCGTAGGAAAGACGACCCTCGGTCCATTGCAGGCCGTGTCGGTTATTTGTAGTCTGGTTGACCACAGCTTGATTGCGGGACGATAAGTCATCGTAATGGACAGGAGGGAGAAAAATCATGGATCCGCATAAGGTTAAATCGCAAGTGATGTAGCCCAGTTCTTTCAAGATGAAACATATATCTCCCGTCTTTGGATCATAACAGTGAAAGTATTCCATGTCCAGAACAATGTAGGAATCTTTGAGAGGTTTGGCACTCAAAATGTCCATCTTCTTCAATTGAGGAAAAAAGAAAACAAAATTCTCTCTCTCTCGCTGTGTGTCCTGAAGGAAAAAATGGATAGCGTTCTCTCGCCGTCTCCTCTTTTATATATAGAGAGAGAGAAGGTTGCACGTGACAGGTCGTATGAATTCTGGGAAAGGTCACATTCGTATATATATTTGTTTTTTGAATAATATCGTGCGTATCTCAATACACATCCATCATAATAATAATAAAGGTCACCTTGGAAAGAAAAAGAAATAAAAAGCATGGAACTCGTGCTCGACTTTGAAGGTTTCTACGATTCTCAAGGAGCCTTTATTGTGAAAGAATTGGCTTACGTCACATTGGACGGTACTTCTCGAGGGGTATTTGTTTTTAAACCCCCGTTTCCATGGCAAATGCTCACCGAGAAAGAAAAACGAACCGCTGTGTGGGCGAGTGATTATTATCACGGCTTGTCGTGGTACGAAGGAGAAATTCCGTACAGTTATTTTCCATGGGTGTTAACGATGTTGACGGAACCTTTTTCCATGATTTGGGTGCGAGGAGAAATGAAACGGCGGTTTTTAGAGAAATGGTTGCAAAGATCCATTTATTGCATTTCGGGATCGACGCAAGAGATTCTCAAATACAATGGGATCGAACACATGAATTGTCCTAACCATACAAAAGGTTTTTTCCATTGCGCTCTACAAAAAGCGGTTGGTATCATTATTATTTAAAGACACAGAGAAGAAATTCGCAAGGTCGATCCTGCACAATTCAATCTTGACAGAACTCATTAAAAAAATACATATATCACGTTACTTCTTCAACAGCACAGATGGTTCTGAAGCGAAACTTGGAATTTTGAAATAATAGATCAGGGAGAAATCATTCTTAAAAAAAATGGTAAAGTCTCGAATCGGCTGGGAGAAAAAAAATTCTCAGAGCTGAAATAAAAATTCACTAATGAAAAAAAAAAAAAAAAAAAAAAACTTTTGGTTAATTTTTATCATGTCTTGTCTGGGAAGGATGTCTCACCCTTTCTAAAAATAGACCATGACTCATCCTTTCGCTAATCGCAATCAGTCCATGAATGAATCACGATTTGTTTTTCAAAAGAGTGAGACAACATTCCCAGACGAAAAGGGAAGGAGGTCGTTAATTTTTATCATGTCTAAGACATGATAAAAATTAACAAAAAGTTTTTTTTTTTTTTGAGTTGGAGAATTTTTCTCAGCTCTGAAAATTTTTTTCCAGCCGACTCGAGACTTTACCATTTATATTTACGAATAGTCTTTGGATTATTTATTTATTTTCTTTTAAAAAGAAAAATTCTGAGCTAGACCTATCTATTGGCTTAACATTCTGGTCATAGAAATAGTCTACAATCTCATTTTTTTTTCGAGGCTAATGCACGGGTTCTCCAATCAAAAGGGTTACTATAAAGGGATTGGTTTGAATGCATTTATCTGCAAATGTTGTAGGATTCTGTTGTTGAGAAGGGGGTATATTATTATTATTATTATTATTATGATTATTATTGTGGCAGATTCGTTTTCTACATGGAAGTCTAATCTCCTCCGAAGACCTTTTCTGGGGATCATCGATAGATGGTTTTTCAATAGGAATCGTTTCCCTCGGATCCTCAAGAGATAGAGGGGGGTCCTGTCTTGAGACATGAAGCGGTCTCTCCTCCTCCTCCTCCTCCTCCTCGAGAAGTCTTAAGAAAGGGAGAGGATTTTCGGTTCCCTTATTCTCGAGGGGTCTTGACAAATTGAGAGGTCCCTCTTCTTCTTCGAGAGAGAGAAGTTTTGGTTCCCTTATCCTCGAGGGGTTTTGACAAATCGAGAGGTCCCTCATTTTCGAGGGGTCTTGATAAATGGAGAGGTTTTTCATCTTCGAGGGGGTTTGATAAAGGAAGAGGTCCCTCCTTCTCGAGGGGTCTTGAGAAAGGGAGAGGTTTTTCATCTTCGAGGAGGTTTGACAATGGGAGAGATCTCTCCTTCTCGAGGGGTCTCTCTTCCTCAAGGGGTCTTGAGGAAGGGAGAGGTTTTTCATCATCGACGGGTTTTGACAAACGGAGAGGAATCTGAACAGGCTTCTCCTCATCCCCATCATTATCGAGGAGGATGAGGATAGGCTTTTGGAAAGGTTTTTTCTTTTTCTTCTGAACAGGCTCCTCTTGATGCTCGGGGAGAGGGATGGGGTAGTTGTTCCACCATTCTATTTTTTCTTGCTCGAGGATTTTTTCAAAAGTCGTGGCCTCTCTAAGATGAGACGAAGGAGGAGAGTCCTCGAGAAGAATATAATAGGTATTCTTCCCAGTCTTCTCGATCGAGAGAGGTTCGTGCAAACATTTGTGCAACCATTCACTAAAATGAACGAGAATCCCTTTTGTCTTCTCAAGACGATCCATAATCCTATTCATTTGCGAGACGGTTAGAAAGTGGGACGTGTAAAAATATTTGGCTCGTTTCATTAACAAAATTTGTGCATCCAAAGGTGGAATGTCACGAGCCATCAACACGTTTTCGACGGATAAAAATTCGTCCCGCATCTTTTGATAACTCCCCACGGTATGATAACCCGCACATTTTGAAAAATCGGAGGCTTTCAGGTAAACGACTCCTTGGATGATATTAAACGAAAGATCAACATATTTATATTTGAAAGGAATACACGTAGTGAGCTGGGGATGCCTCCTCATGATCCACTTGGACAAAAATACGACTTTGGGGCTCTCCCCTTTTATTTATAGAGAGAAAGAGAGTGTGACCTTCCCTTCCCTCCTCCTCTCTCCCTGCTTCCTCTATCTCTGGACGTCCTTGGATTGGAAAGGGTGACTTTGAAAAAAAAAAAAGGTCATGGTTGGATAATTTTTTGTTTATTAAATTATTACTTTCACTTCCTCATTCCCACACACATTCATCTTTTAAGAAATGAAAAAGAGGTCATGGAGATAAGATTTCTTGGAAAGAAGAGAGAGAGAAACAAAAAAAAACAAATAAAATGGCCGTCATAGAGCCTCTATGTGTGTCTGTGTTTGTCTATATATAAAAAGGCGAGAGTACTGGGCGAGATCATTTCTTTTCCATTGGGAGCCATGTCGCTATTAGACGTTTTTCCAACTCAACGGATTTCGAACGGGGAGGATTTGAAGACGCTAAAGCAAATCTCCAACTTGAAAATTTTTTTGGCGTGTCATTGTGCGACATTTATTCCGCATTTACCACCTCATCAAGCGATCGTTTCTTTCAACCAAGATGTCGAATCCTCCAACTTGCTCGTTCAGAATATATACAGAAATTTATTCGAATCGCAACAAACGAAAGAGGAATCTCCCTTCTCTTGGAATCGGATGGATCGAGCTTTGAGACGGCCCATTCAAACAGACCGGCGATATACAGATCCGCGCACGAGTTTTCGGTGGAAGAATATTTTTCTCACGAAACGATATTTTACGTTTGGAGTGAGAACGACGGCTGAGGACGAAGTTCATATTGTTCAAACCACAGCCGCTCCTCTCGCCTATTACGAATCATCGTCCCCCAATCTGAAGGAAAGAAGTTTTAAAGTCAGCGACAGGATGAAATATAAGAAATATATTCTAAAACCTTTTCAAAACTATGTCGTTCCCCCGAAAACGCAATATCTCATCGTCACAACCCAGAAGAGTCTCTTTCTCGTCGATCGGTGCTCGTACTCGCTTTGGAAACAATTGAAAGAGGAGATTTCTTTCCAATCGCCGATGATGTTTCAAGAAAAAGAAGAAAACCCTCCGCCACCTTTAACCATCCCTTCCTTAGATGATAAGAGGAGCTGGACCAAACCGTCGTCATGGCCCGAAACAAAATCGACCCGGCAACGGAATGAAATTGAAGTCATCACAATTGAAGATGAGGAGGAAGAAAAAAAATTACCTCTTAAAAAACGGTCGACTTACCGGAACCTACCTGGCGTGCAAGATCCGCTTCAGAATCCAGAAGCTTCTTCTTCTTCTTCTTCTTCCCCGACTTGTTCAAACAGGCAGCCTCTTTTGGACTCCTCACAGACAGAACCTCTTCCAGTATCCTCTTCTTCTTCTTCTTCTTCTCTAACCTGTCCCGGCATCGTAGAGGTAGAATGTCAGACGGGTCCACAAGCTTCAAAAAGTCCCGACATCGTAGAGGTAGAATGTCAGCCGGGTCCACAAGTTCCAACAGGTCCAGAAATCATGGAGGCAGAATCACAGCCGGGTTCACAAGTTCCAACGGGTCCAGAAATCATGGAGGTAGAATCGCAGCCGGGTCCAGACATCCTAGATCCCTCCACTCATCCCAAAGAGACTCCAAGTGTTTCAAGACAGCCTTGTGAGGATCCAGCCCTTCCCGTATGGAATAATTATATGGACTTACAAAATTTGGTGCAACAGGAAGGAGAAGAAAATAATCATACGGATGGGTGGGTCAAAAACTGTTTAGATCATTTAACCTCGAATGAAATTGAACTGTTATGGAATTGCATTTCTGAAATCACATCGGAAATGGGATAAAAACCAAAACAAAAAAAATTTTTTTTAATAACAAATTGGAGGAGGGTCATGATGTCAATTAAAAAAAAATATTATATAGAGTCCAATCTTGGTGGTTCACTTCAGTTTTCCAGCATGAGGTGATCCACGTTTCCCGAAATATGGATCCCATTCCAAGAGAGATTGTGTAGAGCCTTCACTTCAGTTCTTTTTTTTTTCCTACCAAGAGGAGAGGGTCCCCAAAGGGCTACCCATGTCCAAAGAGAGAAAGTGTAGAGCGTTCATTTCAGTTTTTTTTTCAAGTTTAGGGGAGGGAGGTCTCAAAATGACACCCCCCCCCATTTTCAAAGAGAGATGGTGTAGAGCGTTCATTTCTGTTTTTTTCCAAAGTTAGGGAGTTTTCAAATGACTACCCATTTCAGAGAAAGAGAGAGAGAGAGAGAAGGTGTAGAGCGTTCATTTCAGTTTTCCAAGGTTAGGATGGTGGTGGAGAATCCTCCAAAATGGCTACTCATCTCAAAGAGAGAGAGAGAGAGAAAATGCGTAGAGCGTCCATTTCAGTTTTCCAACATTAGAAGGTCCCAAAATACCTTCTGAATTCAAAGAGAGATCGTGTAGAGCGTTCATTTCCAGTTCTCCAAGATCAGAAGAAGAGGGTCCGCTTTTCCCAAAAGGGCTTTCCGCATTCAGAGACAGCGAAATGCAGACTTCAGTTTTCTCCCTCCCCAAGAATAGAGGGTCCCAAAATGGCTTTCCATTTCAAAGAGAGAGGGAGAGGCGTTCATTTCCATTCTCCAAGATAGGGTCGTCTGCATTTTTCCCAAAATGGCTTCCCAATTCAGAGAGAGAGAGAGTGAAAAGGTGTGTAGAGCGGTCATGTTCATTCTCCAAGATAGTGTCGTCAGCTTTTTCTCAAAATGTCATCTCCCCATTCAAAAAGAGATCGTGACCAATTTTTTCCAGTTTTTTTCCAAGATGGGGGGGAGAAGAAAACCTAGGATGGAATAACACGATACACAGAGAGAAAGAGAAAAAAAACGCCATCTTGTCATTTTCTGATAGGGTACCGGTGTTCGAATACTTTTGTGACCGACTGTACGGTTGAAATGCGGTTTAGCCCACTGCTTGGCGATTGTTTTTCAATGGGCAATAAACGCGCCAACATGGCTAACCCGATGTTTTGAAGCAGTGTTGTTATTCTGTTGCCACTAAATGTTATCGCCCTGTGTTTTATTTAAAGAAATTAAATATTGAAAAATCTACATAAATGTTTCTCGCATTGTGATAAAACAACGGTACCTAGAGCCATCAAATTTTGAATAACGTACGTTTCCAACCTAATATGGGCATCTGAAAGCCCAAACTTGGAATTTGGTATTTTTTTATTATCTTATTCATATTTTATAAAACTTGAACGAATTTTTGATTAACAAACTCAAAGATTTCAAAGCGAGCAACGGCAAAACGGTACGGAGGAAAAAAACATTTTTATGTGCAGAGCGCAAAAGTGTGTATCGGAAATTTAAAGCTATGCTCATTTTAAAATTATTTTGCGATATTGCTGTTGAAGACTCGGGTGTTAGAAACACTTTCCAGCAGGCACCTGGGTTATGAAAACCACATCCTGTGTAGAACTCGTACGAAAAGGGCATATCTTTTTCTATCCTAACTTGACAAAGTTCGTAATTGAGATATCAAAAAGGTGCAATTTTAGTCTTCAGATACATCAGGCGTTGAGCTAGTTCAATAGATGTCCGGCGGTGTAAATGCAGGTGCTGCGTGCTAGCGTCAGAATGGAGAGACCTCGTTTGAGTTGAAGGCGTTGTCTTTGGAGGTACTTTGGTGAAGTGGGCGGAGCTACTGGTCGTCGTTACCAATGGTGAATCTGAAAAGGAAGTGCATCTACTTTCAAAACAGGCATTGGCCGGGGGGAGGGGTTAAAGTAATAACATAATGTACGATATTATTGAATGGTGTGAGTTTATTTTGAAGTAAAGAAAAAGGGTCATGGAAAGTATGAAGAGTTACTTCTATGGAATTAAATTAAGATAGATATTAAGCTGGATGAGATACAGCATAACTGAGTTAATTTACATAATTGCAAAACTTATGTGGCAGAGCTTTCTGTCAGATGGCGACATATATATTTCAGAATCTGGCAGTAGTTCTGAAATTAACTGAATATTTGATAAAGAAAGGTAACACACAAAATGTTAAAAAACTGTAATGTAAAATCTGAAAGCTTTCATTTTTTTTTTTTTTTTTTGAAATTTTTACATTTTAATTTGAGCAGTGAATTTTGTTGCGGTTTGAATATTCTTATGTGATGGTTCTCTTCTTAATCGAGTGTCTTTCCCCCCTGTGGGTGTTACGGAAATGGCGTATAAAACGTTAGTAAATTTATTTAAAGATGAAGGGGGTCCAAAAGGGTTTTCCCTTGAGATAAATTCAATATACATATATAAAACCCCCCAAAAACATTTTTTCCTGAAGAGGAAAAAATTTTCTATGCCTCGTTTTAAAGCTGCTTATTTTTAATATTTTGTATTTCTTTTTGGCTCAGTCCTAGAAGATTGGAAAAGCTGAGGTTGAGCAATTCTATGATGTTTTAAGTGAAAATAGATCGATGTGTACATGGGCAAAGCCAATGCAGTGCGCAATGCCGAGTTTCTGAAATTCTCTGATGTTTTTTAAGTGAAAATAGATCGATGTGTACATGGGCAAAGCCAATGAATTGCGCAATGCCAAGGTTCTGCAATTCTCTGATGTTTTTAAAGTGAAAATAGATCGATGTGTACATGGGCAAAGCCAAAGCAGTGCGCAATGCCGAGGTCGTGCGCGATATCGAGTATGGGCAATTCTATGATTTTTTAAAGTGAAAATAGATCGATATGTACATGGGCAAAGACAATGCCGAGGTTGTGCGCGATGCCGAGTTTGTGCAATTCTCTGAGGTTTTTTAAGTGAAAATAGATCGATGTGCACATGGGAAAAGCCAAGGCAGTGCGCAATGCCAAGTTTGTGCAATTCTCTGAATTTTTTTAGTGAAAGTAGATGGATGTGTACATCGACACCAAGTTTTTGCAATTCTTTGAAGTTTTTCGAGCGAATACAGATCGTTGTGCACATGGACAAAGCGAGGCTGTAAGTTATACCGAGCTGTAATGTTATCAGGTTCAATGTTTCTTCTAACCTTCTTCGGAAACATACAATGACCTGACTAGAACAGAGAGCTTACTAAAGCTATGTTCACTAATTGTAGTAAGTAGACAGGATACAGACGAAGGGTATACAAAACCCTTTATTTTTTCTTTATATACAATGACTTCCGTACTTCGGAATACAATGACCCTCCACTCGGGGTCTAACTTAAAAGATATCAAAATAAAACTAAACTCTAATTTAACTTTAGAATAAGATTGGCCTTATAATAACAGGAAGCGTATGTAGCACAGAGACTGTGAACACTACAATACGTTTAATTTATCAAGAGGATTAAAACCTCTGGCCTGGAAGGCAAAGTAGCAACTGCGTAACTTCTAAGGTAAGCGGCCTGCTTCGAACTCACGGCTTCCTCTCTTCTGCTTGGCAAAAAGGCCACACTTAAATACTTGGCGTTCGCCAGACAACTTTGCATAAACTCCTTCACGCTTATAATTCTGGCCGGAAGTAGAAAATAAGAAGTGATAGTAAAGATTTAAAATAAAATAAACGTTAGTAAAACTTAAGATCCTTACAATGTAACGTATTTTATGTGCAATGGTTAATGTGTTGTTTGTGTATTTTAAATTTGCATTGTTGTTAATTGCAAGTTATACTTTAGACATCTTTTTTATTGTATTTTTAATTGTTTGTTTTTGATATGTTGATAATGCTTTCCGAAAAGTATCGATAATCCGACGATCTACAATAGTAGCAAAATTGTTAACTTGATAAATAACTTATACTTTTTTATTTTAATACGTAGTATTTGCTACCGCAATGGCACTTGATAATATGAGTTCTTTGACAATATGTGTGTGTGTGTGTGAAGCATTGCTTAGTGTTCCAAATTTGTAGTGTTTATTTTCTTTCATTGTGAGAAATTAGATTTTTTTTATTTGTAGAATGTATAGAATTCTAGTATGACTATAGAATATGACGTGATTTAAGAATTTAAGAAATAGTGATATGAAAGCTGTGTATGATGTTGATCTGCAATAAAAATATTCATTATTTTTTTATTAATGTAAAGTTTAAAATTTTTAGAAAATAATGAAGATTGTCTACTTACTATTACCTAAGCAATTGTGTCGTTACGTAGGCAACAAGTTAATTTGTAAAAATGATAAAATGAAAATGTTCGATATTATGAATTTAAATTTGTTGGCAACTACTCCGATAAAATGAAAAAAAAAAAAAAAAAAAGAGGGAAATAGTTATTGATTCGAGCGTATTGGCAACAGAGAGAAACCAGAAGAAAATCGTAGAACTAGCATTTTTTTTTAGAACTTGAACTCGATTTTTGGTAGTTTTTGAATCGGCTATAATAGGATATTGTTCTTTAAATGATTATCCTTTTAAACTAAAAATGTAAATAATATTATGCCAATATAAAACAAAAAAAAATGAAAATGAAAATCATGTGTATGATTTATTTAACGTTGAATCATTCACAAAAGAATAAGTTAGTATTTTTCTAGTAGCTATCCGGAATATAATCCAGCATAAAAAAAAAATCATCAAAGGGATGTAAGTCTTGAAATTTATTAAGCCCTTATATTAATAGATTTAACCCAAATTGGCGTATATACTATTTTTTTAAGACATGCAGTAATTTTCAACATTGTAATATAATTGCCGCAATAAATTTAATAATAAAAATCTTTTTTATTTGTATAATCATTAAAAATAAGGAAGCTGTATGAAATACAAATATGAGAGGCTGCGACGTTGTTTACCGTTTTAATAACTGGAACAATTCACTTACTGCATTATTATAACTTAAAATATAAAGAATTTATTATACTCCTTTTTATATCTATAGAGAATACATCGTGACGTCACAATTGTAGTCCCACCCATTAATGGACGTCACTTAGCCCCGCCTTCGCAACTTTGTTTATGCAACGTATTCTGAGATTTTACTGGCGATTTTCAAAAAATCGCCACTACTGAAAATCGCCAAGCAGTGGACTAAAGCACATTTTCACCCAGATACGAAATTGCATTATAGCTGTAGTTTTCTTTCTTCAGTTGCCTCCTTCACATGTGTGAGAAAATTTGAAAAAGTTCTTTTCCAGTGTTTCCATTTAGATTCCGCTCCAACACAGGCGGGGTCAGCATCAAATCTTTCTGGTTTCAATAGGTTTTCCATTTTGCAAAAGAATAAGGTAAAAATTAATTTTAGTCGATTAAATTGTTATAAATATAAGAGAAACTCAAATGAAGCTTTAATCGACTGAAATTGCACATAAAAGAATTGTTGCATCGTAAGAACAATATTTAAACTAACAATGATTGTTGCCATTCAATGTAGTATAATTTTAGTGCTGCCAACAATATTAAATATTATACCACACTCACTCATGCATAGCACTAATAAAATCGTTGAATGTATAAACCTCTTTCATAATCAGATCCGGCCAATTTTCATCTAACTTAATGTTTCCATAATCTAGTACAGGGGTCCTCAACCCTATGCTCATCGATCACAATAAAAATGTTAATTTTCAACAAGATTCTTTATGAGAGCTCTCTCATTTCTCATTTGAAAGCTTCAAAGTAAATTGTTAAAAGAAAACAACTAGACATCTATTTGGCCTTGAAATGGTGCCCACCGTCTGACAGATATTCTTAAATATGCTTCAACTCGTACAAAACACGATTTTCGGTCAAAATTTCGATTTTTACTTTATTACATTATCTTAAAGAATACATCTTTAGCTATCAAATACAAGTTTTTGCTTCTTGATAGGTTAATTATAACTGAAGTTATAAGCATTTTTCTGTAACGGAATATACCGGAAGTTCCAATATTCTAGGCCGGAAGTGAGCGTTTAAATAGATATACCTATTTAGAAACTTTATTTAGCATCAAGATTTTATAAATTATAAACCTGCGTACTAAGTTTAGATATTTTGTAATACATTTTAAGAATCTGGCGATAGTTTTTTTTTCCCTTAATTTCGTATTTAGTTTGGCGCAAAGGGTATTCGATGTTGAATGGATGTGTTGCTACTTTTTCGATTACCGTTGACAAAGTGCTTGATTTGAAAGCTATGTCACATTTTTGCATCATTTGCAACAAAATAAACAGAATGGAATGCAATCTTCAGCACGACATATGTAAAGCGTAACATAATTGTTCTGCAAATTACAAAGAACCAGCTTCGTTTACGGAAGCAGTTGGTGCTTATCCGCTGTTTGAATGATCTATTACATTACGAAAGCTGAAGTACACGGAGTATTACGAGGATAGGGATTCTAAGGGGTTTTTAATTGTGAAAGATATATATGGTAAAGATTCGGTCAAGAAACTGGAATGCATGGGACATGTACAGAAAAGGGTTTGTAGTAGACTACGAAAAGTAAAAAACTCCGTTCCTGAATTGAAAGGAAAAGATAAACTGACTGATTCTTTTATTGATAAACTGCAGAATGAGGGATTGCAATTAAAAGTAATGTTGGAAACTTAATTGAGATGCAGCAGGTTGTACTAGCTGCTTGTTCCATTGTAGGTCTTCTTCGAAGCCAATGCCTTCCTCAATCAATGAGTTGGTACAACTATGAATGTGCGATTGCAGAAATCAGGGAAAAAAAAAATCAGGCAAAAGCCTCTGGTATATCAACATATACTTTGAATTTAATTAAACCTACTTATATGGAGTTGACTACATAAACAAGAGTTATTAAAAATGTGCATACATGGCAAAACTCAAAATATCAAGGAGCGTTTTAATGGCATTTTATTGCAAAGTGTTCCGAAAGAAACTTTCATAAGCTTGCGAACATTAATCTTTGGAGCAAATATAAGTGCTGTGTTATTTTATGTTATTTAATGATGGATTTATAGGTTTGCTTGAAACATTTCAAGGTTAGGATGTATCCTGAATTTTACACTGAGCAGGGAATTCGAGAACTGAAAAATCATGACTCTTCGCAGCATTTCACAAGTTTTACAAAAACCCAAAGAAAAAATTACGCTTTGTTCGAAAGAAAAAGTGCAAAGTGTGTGAAGAAAAAACAAGGTTTCAGTTACAAAGCAGGGCAATTTTAATTATAAGGGGTGCTTCTTTCACTAAGAAATTGTTTTATGAAAACTTTAAACTTGTTTTCTGTAAATATTGCCAATGGTAACAGCTATAACTCAAAATTTTATCGATAAAATTAAATGATACTTTCTATACATATTTTATATAATCTGATGCATGCTCCGAAGCGGAAGATTTTAGAAATATTAATTATAAGTTGAATTGTTACTTTTTATTTTTAGATTTTGGATGCAATAATAGGAAAATTTACAGTAAATACTATACATTTTGACATATTTTAAGAATATATGAATATTTCTTAATTATTTTGCTTCATTGCATACAAAACAAGTGTAAACATAAATACAAATTAAAAAAAACTGCATATTTATATATACATGTTCACTGTGGTTGTTGCCGTAAAGGCAAAATTTGAGCAAAAATTATCCTTTTTTTCATTATTTTTCAAAATTAAAATTACTCATCATTACGTTTCACTCATTAATATACTTATCTTCAAATTAATATGTTTATAGTTAAAACAAAAACCATTTTTAAAAAAAATGGTACCCGAACGAGGTCGGATACCTTAAGGGACAAAAGGCCTTGGAACACCTCACCTAGTATATCCTCAGGTAAGCTTAACATGTGGCGTCGATTCACTGCCTTAATTTCCTTAGAATTTAATGGGGTAAAATCCTTTTCCTCTATTATGAAAGAAAGCACACGGCAAGTTAAATCCCCATAAACACATAAGCGATGTAACACAGCAGAAAACACCAGAGTTTAACCAGCTCAAAAACATGAGAGCGATGAAAACGCGCGTACAACATAACTAGGAAGGAAGCTTAAAATTACGGCTAGTCAAAGATGTATTTCACTACAGTATATCTTTCACTATCCGTAATATTGGCTGCATTCTAACCTCCTTGTATTTTGCTACAATAAATGTTGCAATAAATTGTATTGCGAATGGTGAATGTGGCAACAAGAGAAGAAAAACGGTGTTGTTTCGGTTTCCTGTTTTTGGCTAAACGAAAGGGCTTGTAAATTACATGAATGTGTGTCTTGAAATGATTTCCTGCCGGTCGATAATGTTAATTTTTTTATATGAAAAGAAATTTGTAGAAAATCTAGAACATATGCTAAAATGAAAGTAATATCATAATATTAATAACAGTTTTCAGTGCATGATTGATGATGAATGTTAATAACATGAACTATTCTCCCTTCTTGTTGCAGCGTCTGTCAACTGACTTAAAGGAGAGTTAGGAAATGTTAATGAAAAAAAAGGACTTTTGTTCTGATTTCATCTCTTCTAATAGAAAAATTTTATTTTGTATTATGCAATGGAACTCTGCAGTTAAAATATCTTTTCTGCTGATGACATGGCTAGAGCATTAAAAACATATGCGTAATTAAACACATCTATTCAATATTTGATAAACATAAAAATTTTTCTAAGATGGAGCTGCAGCAAAATGACAATGATATGAATTGTATGGATAAGCTGCAGGATGACTCAGGTTCTCAGAAGAGTTATATGGAATTAGAACAAACCGATAACATACGTTCTGCTACAAATCATATGAATAAACCTAATGATTATTTATATTGTCAACTGACTGATGATGTAGAACATTCTCATGATAACACAGGTACTGATTTGAGTAGCAACACAGAAATGCCTGATAATAATGTAGGTTCTCATAAGAATAATGTTATTGGAAAACCTCACAATAAAGTTGCTTCTCATAAAAACACTGCAGAAAACCCTCTTGTATGTGATGTTTGTGGCAAAATGTTCAGGTTGAGAAATAGCTTCACTCAACATTTGCATATACATACTGGAGAAAAACCTTATTCATGTAACATTTGTGGAAGAAGTTTTAGAGAAAATAGTATGCTTTACAATCATTATCTTAACATTCATTCTGCAGAGACACCTTATGAATGCAATTTATGTGATAAAAAGTTCAAAAGGAAAGCAAGTCTCGATTTGCATCTTCGTACGCACAAAGGAGAAAAACCTTACGTATGTTCCTTCTGTGGAAAGGGTTTCACTTGTAAAAGTTCACTATCAGTTCATCATCGTATTCATACTGGGGAAAAACCATATGTGTGTGATATTTGTACCAAATCATTTAGAAACAGGCGTTGTCTAAAATTGCATTATTTTGCTCATACGAATGTAGAGCCTCTTTCATGCCATCTTTGTAGTGCAAAATTTAATAAAGAAAGTGATTTAACAGCTCATTACTTGGTTCATGCAGGGAAAAGGCCACATATTTGTGAAACATGTGGTCAAAGTTTCTACAAAAAAACACAATTAGTTAATCATGCTTTAGTACATACTGGAGAAAAACCTTATGTCTGCAGTTTATGCAATAAACATTTTAAAACAAAAAGAACACTTTCAAGACATTGCATCACTCACACTTCAGGAAAACCTTTTGTTTGTGAAATTTGTGGTAAATCTTTCAAAAGGAAGCACACTCTCAAGGAACATTGTTTAACCCATGTAGATGATAGACCTTTTTCATGTGATATTTGTAACAAAGCTTTTGCAAGAAAAGATGCCCTCAAAATACATTATATGACTCATACAAAGCAAAAGCCATTTCTGTGTAATATCTGCAATAAGTTTTTTGGAAGAAAAAGCACGCTGATTGCTCATCAAATGACACATACGAATGAAAAGGCATACGAATGTAATATTTGTAACAAGCGATTCAGTCGTAAAGGTGTTCTCACAGATCACTATAAGATTCACACTGGAGACAAACAACATGTTTGTGATTTTTGTGGTATCAGATTTATTCATAAATCTTCCCTTACTTATCATCGACGTATCCATACAGGAGAGAAACCATATTTATGTAATATGTGTGGGAGGAATTCAAGATCAAAAAATAAACTCATTGAGCATTATCAATTACGTCATCCAGACCACCTTAATGATGTACTTGATGAGCATCCTCAGTTGGATATGGAAGAAAACTTTAATGAGGATCTTAGTGAGCATTTACAGTCAGATACAGAAAATAATAATGAAAAACTTCCTGAGCAGTCTCAGTTAGCTATACAAAAGAATGTTAATGATCAATTAATTGAACACTCTTAGTTACATACTGATGAGAACCCTAATGATAAATTAGCACAACATTCTTAGTTATATGTGGAAGAAATATTGTGTGATGTTTATGTGAAATTACTTCTGTTCACTATAAACTGTCTCCTTCCGAAAAAGTCCACAGTTGAATTCTAAATTTTCCACTTACTTACCTTCTTGCATTTATGTTAAGAAAATGCAACAGATAAATTGTAAAAATATATTCAAATGCAAAAGTTAAATTTTAAAGCATTGAAAAATATGCTGGTTTATTTTCACAGGTAATAAATTTAGGGGTTTCTGCAGAATATTTAGAAAATTCTGTGTAAGCATAAAGTAATAAAAAACATTAAAATATAGAATATCAGTATATTGCTATCATATTTTTAATTGAAATCTATCAAAGGCATTCTGCACAGTAAACTGATGTTGCTGATATAAAAATTATCTAGACTTCAGATTAGAATGAGTTCTGTGCAGGAATAGGATTCATAACATCTTTTGACGTATTATATTGTGAAAAACTTACTTTTACATTTTTCCCTTGTATTATATTTGCGCCCTCGCAAATAGTAATTATTTAATTGGCAAATTGTAAGTTGGTGAAAAACTTTTATTTAGTTAACTTTATGGCTCATAGCTACTGTTCTATTTTTAAATAATAATAAAACGATGCATTTCGTTATAAATAAGAAAATTTGTGAGGGAAAAATTCTATTTGCAGATAAAACATGCTATAAGTTATAGAAATCCACATTTGTTTGGGTTGGCTAGTATTGTGTATATGCTCGAAAATCTACTAAAAAATGTAAAAAAAATTTTGGATGTTGAAACAGGAATGCAGGTAATCAGAAAGTACTATGGTACAACTCTGATATACGCCCTAATTTCACCAAATGTTGCGTTATGTGTTCTGCTCTGGTTTTTGGCGCGGTTGCGTGTTGTATGGCAACCCTGTTGACGTTGAAAAATCTTTCGTTGGAGTTCGTTGGTTCCCGTCATGCCTTGTGTCTGATAAGCTAGGGGGGAAAGATGTAATGGTGAAAATTGTTGAATTGAAGTTCGGCATAAGGAAATATCATCGTAGCCTTCCTGTTGAGGGGCAATGGGTATTTGGAGGTGTGGAAAGAAGGTATGGGAGATTATTTTTAGTGGCTGTGCATGATAGAAGTAGGGATTTGTGATTATTTGTTATTTTATTTATTTGTGAACCATAGTATGAATTTTCTGGATAGTGTGTCTGGCTGTCATATAAATACGATGGTGATTACGTGGCGGTACGTTAAAGGCGGTATGAAATTGGTATTTCTGTTGTTCGAAAAAGCATTAATGGTAAGTGCATTTTATTTTATTCTTGTTCTTATTTTGTAGAATGTTACGTTCATTGTTTTTTTAGTATGAATTTCTGTCGTTATTGTTGTTTTTTTGAATTGTTTGAAATTTATTTTAGTTATTTTGTTCATTAGTGCGTACCGGCTAAATTGTAAAATTCGTAGATGTTTTTTAAAGTTGAAACAGAACGCTGTGTACATGGTATTCTTTGAAATTTAACGTTGTTATGTTAATTTATTAAAGCGAGGTGTGCGTAGTTCGTAAATTCGTTCGTTGTCTAGATGGTGCCATTCGTAGATGTTTTTTTAAGTTAAAACATATCCCTGTGTACATGGACTCTTGTCAAATAATTTTGGTTAGAAACTTCACGGTTTTGCTATCTAAATTTTTTGTTTTTGCTTCAGATTTTTAGCTTAAATTGCGTTTTCAAAACGTGGTTTTTGCATTCGCGAAAATCGTGTTTTTGGAGACATTTTAGGCTTAAAGTTTGAAATATAGACAAAAAATTTAGATAGCAATATGGCAGCGGCACCTTGAGGGCGCATATCAGAGTAGTTCCAGTTCTATAATATATATGCTGATTTTTTTCATATGAATAGAATAAACAGCATTGAATTTCATGCAAATCAAACAGTATTACAAATAAAAATTTGATTTCTTTGTACGAAAGTTTAAAAAAAAATATATATATTCTAAGCCCACCTTCAATTCAAAATTAAAATATTTGCAGAGTGTTAGCTATAACCAAAATTAATGGAACTAGAATTTTTCGGTAAAATCCTAGTATACGGTGCAGCCCTGGTGCGATTTTGAAAATTATCGCCAACACCAAAATGACCCGTTTAACTACTCATCCTATATGTCCCGTTTATTGCTCATCATGAAGTAGCCAAATCCGTTGTGCACCGGATACTGGGATTAAACCAAATTTTTCTGTGTAAAAATGAATTTGTGGTGTATTTTATAGATCTTTTCTGTTTTAGGACAACAGATAGTAACTAATTTTATCTTGAAAGATATATATACCAACTAGTACTTCTAAGGAGAAAACTGTTTTCATTTATGAGAATATTTGTGGAGACGCCACAGTAAAAAAAAAAAAAAAAAATCATTTTCACATAATTTATTATTTGTCACTTTTTAAATTGAATTTGATTATCTTATTTTGTATAATAGTGTTTTTATTTCTAAAGTAAGTGGTATGAATAAAATGTTTTTAAAGTATATCATTGTATAATGAAATAGTTAACCTATGATACATATTTGATATGTTTAGAATATTGTTGTCCTATTATGGAAAGGATCCTCTTTCAGTTTAGTGTATATTTAAAAAACACAATGTAGCAATTATTGAGTTAATAGAATCTCAAAATTAAAAATAGCATATGTCATGTAGCTTTTTGTTTAAAACTTCTTTCATGATATACTTATGTCACTAAGTGTTGTAAAGGTTAAGATTTAAAAAGACGATAAGAGAGACTGTCAGTTTTTTTTTTATTTGTATAAAATAGTTTACCTGTAATGCCTCCAACTCTGGGAACTTACATAATCCCTTCCTCGTAATAAACATTCTTTTATAATTTAGAAAATGCATAAACCTCTTCTTTAAGCTTGTACATACGTGAAACCTTAGTGTACACAAGGAGTAAATATTTACTGCAATTACAGGTATCAGAAGAATCTATTTCACTATTTAGATTTCTTTTGGAAAGCCCAGAAAAATAAATTTTTGAGAATAAGTGCTTATTTTGCTGTGTATAGAATGTTTTGAAAAATGTTATGGTGCATAGATTTATTATACACTGGTTATGATAATTACTCAAAAAGTTGCATGTAGAATTTAATGAAACTAATCCACAGTATACAACACATAGTAAGGTATAAAATAACATGAAATTACCAGACAGTGATGGTGTTAGCATACATATAAATCATTATTAGCATATAATAAATCATCATTGTTAGCATACATATAAGTCATTATTATGAGAAATTAGCATACATATAAAATGAACAAATTAGATGTGTCAGTTTCGTTTAAGAAAATTATCTTTAGTATGGAGTATAATCTCCTCTAGAAACAATGTATCACGTACAGCGATGCATGATGCTGTCAATTATGCAGTCTTTCGGTTCAGTAGGAAGTGAGAGCCAGTACTCTTGCAAAATAGTTGCAAGCATGGTGACGGTCTGAAGAGGAGAATTGAGAGCAACTATACACCTTCCTAAAGCATTCCATATATGTTCAATAGGATTCAAGTCCGGTGATCGAGCTGGCCATTTCATGTGCTGAATTATTTGCTGCTGAAGATAATCACCACTAATGTGAGCCAACTACAATCTTAGTTTTGCCATCTTGTAGGAGGAGATTATTACTTATTGCACCAGTATAAGGGTACACATAAGTACAGTCAAAAGTTATTAATCCAGACACCCATAATCCGGAATTAACTATAATCTGGACCTCAAAGCTACAAACTTTCTGCGCCTGCATCAATGCATAATGCGATGACGCATGTGCAGAAATGTATAACGGACGGTATAAGCTAAGCTAAAATTATCTATTTCAGTTAATGTTGCAGATTGCGTTGTTCCTTAATCTTCGAATTGGATCCAGCTTATTTTTTGCAGACTGTTAGAGCAATTTTATGAAAGTAAGTTGGAACTTTCCATTATGTCAAATAGAATTTCTGATGCTGGATCTACAAAGGGAAAGCATGTTTCGATGTAAATCAAACAAAAAAAGGAATTGCTGCAAAAAATGGATAAAGGCATATCCTTTGATTATGTAATCATTCCGAAATATGTTTATCAATCTCACGCTGCTCTGCGAGGGGAGGGAAATGACGCTGCGCGCAATGAACTGGAAGTTGATCTGTCAGCACTATCCTTATTTTAAGCGCAGATGTTTTTATTTTATTCGGCTTATAATTCCTTACTAAATGCAGTATATCATCTTGATGTACTCCATCTTTGATATGATTTAAATCAAATTCCTCATCATTATAAATATAACATACACATCAAATAGTTTTCTCGTTGCAATTTTCTAATTTCGACTATGCGTAATGTACAGTGGCGGCTCGTGGCTAAAATTAGTGGGGGTGCTGTTCCAAAAAAATGTAACCTTTGTTTTAAAATTGTCTGAAAGGAAAAAACATGTATAAAAAGAAAATTTATTTTGAAACATCAGGAAATCTTGCAATAAAAAAATAAGCATTTCTTAATTACTTTAACTAAAATTTTTACAGTTCACTCTTTGCCTATTCATTTAAGAACGAAATCCATTCTTCTTGTTTTACTTGGCGCGAAACAATCAATAATTTTCTCCTTGATCTCTGGATGACAACTGAGGAAATTTTTCTTTATTGAAAGCAATGCAAGCGCATTTAGTCTTTCCAAATTCTAGTGCTTCTTAGAACAGTTTTCATTCTTTTCAAAGTTGAAAAGCAGCGTTCTGCCACTGATGTAGTCATGGAAACTCTCAAGAGAATTCTTATCAGTTCCGTAATTCCACTAAGAACATCATCCAGATTATTTTCAAAGATAAATTTCAGTAGCTCATTTAATTTGCAGTATTCATGGATATCAGACCTACAATAGAATACTTTTGTTCAGTTTCAAGCTATTCTTTGTCAATCATTGGATATGCTTCAGCTGTCAGTACTATTTCCTCTGTAGAATGTTCATTTCTAAAACTAGCGAAGCATTTCTTGTTTAACAATTTCGAAGCTGCTAAGTGTTTAATGGAAGAATATATCTGCATTATATCAATACATAGTATAAAGTTACATATTTCCTTCTTCTATTCTTCTGCCATCGGTATCTTTGGAAAATTCTCACAGTACTTTGAGTTTCTTAATTCTAAGATAGCATTTTTAGAATTTGTTATATATTCGTTAACTTTAAACACACTAATTTCTCTGAATTGCACTTGATTGTATATTACTTCAACATGAGGCATCTGATAAAAAAGCTCTAATCAAAACTTGAAATTATCATCATTTAGATATTTTAAAATTTCTATTGCTTTTGCAATAGGAACAGTTGTTTCATTTGTTGTTCTGCATTTGATGTTGATGAAATTTCACTAAGGCAATTTTTTAAAAGATTGCAAATTTTCATGAGCTTTGTTTATGGTGCTTATGGTGAAGTTCCACCTTGTGGAGAAATACCACACGCGCGGAGTAAAAATAAATCACTCTTCGAACAACATGCCAGAATTTCGGCACTGCGAGAGCGGCAGTGCTCTTCTCTGTGCCCGACTCGCGTGCTGCTTTCTGTGTGCGCATGTGCAGAACAGCCAAACAACACATCGCTGGAAATGTGAAGCTCACAGTTCCAAAGACTTTCGTACCTTTTTGACAAAGTGGGGAATGGCTACTGACATAAAGCTTAAGGATTATGTATTGTAAAAGTATAAAGAAAGAATTAAAGACTAAAGGGCACACTATATTAAATATTAAAAATAATAATAAGTGGAAATTGAGGGTGCTGCAGTTCCACAGTGCTTATTACATGCCTCCACTAGTTATGTATGCTATACGCATGCACGCATTGAAGGAAATGTTTAATAAAGTAAACAAATAAATATTAAGCTTTTTTTTTGTAAATTTTGATACCCTTTAGATCATAATTGCTCTTTATTTCAAAAATTACAGTTTCGTATTTTTAATTTTATAATTCCCGCATGCGATCTTTCCAGATTTAAACTGATGATCTATAATCCGGACAATCGATAATCCGGAATCGCCGAAGTTCCGACAAGTCCGGATTAAAGACTTTTGACTGTATTAAGGATGTCACTTCTATAGGCCTGAGCATTCATAGTTCCACATGGAAAGATATGAAGGCCTGTGCGTCTACTCAAAGAAATACCACCACTAAGGCGTACTGCCTCCCTCATGTGCATCTCTTTCCCGGATGTACGATGGATAATAATGGGTTTCAGGTTATCTCCAAATAAAATAATGGCTACTATAGTCAAAAGTCTTTAATCCAGATGTCCATAATCTGGAATGATCTATAATCCGGACCTCAAAGCTACAAACTTTCTGCGAATGCGTATACGCATTAACATGTTTGCGCATATACGCATAATACGTTTACGCATGCGCGTTTAATGTATAACGTACGGTATAAGCTAAGCTAAAATTATCTAATTATCTATTTCAGTTAATGTTGCAGATTGCGTTGTTCCTTAATCTTCGAATTGAATCCGGCTTATTTTTTTTTTTTTTTTTTCAGACTGTTAGAGCAATTTTATAAAAGTAAGTTGGAACTTTCGATTATGTCAAATAGAATTTCCGATGCTGGATCTACAAAGGGAAAGCATGTTTCGATGTCCATCAAACAAAAAGTGGAATTGCTGCAAAAAATGGATAAAGGCATATCCTTTGATTATGTAATCATTCCGAAATATGTTTATCAATCTCACGCTGCTCTGCGAGGGGAGGGAAATGACGCTGCGCGCAATGAACTGGAAGTTGATCTGTCAGCACTATCCTTATCTTAAGCGCAGATGTTTTTATTTTATTCGGCTTATAATTCCTTACTAAATGCAGTATTTCATCTTGATGTACTCCATCTTTGATATGATTTAAATCAAATTCCTCATCATTATAAATATCACAAATATACATCAAATAGTTTTCTCGTTGCAATTTTCTAATTTCAACTATGCGTAATGTACAGTGGCGGCTCGTGGCTAAAATTAGTCGGGGTGCTGTTCCAAAAAAATGTAACCTTTGTTTTAAAATTGTCTGAAAGGAAACAAACATGTATAAAAAGAAAATTTATTTTGAAACATCAGAAAATCTTACAATAAAAAAATAAGCATTTCTTAATTACTTTAACCAAAATTTTTACAGTTCACTCTTTGTCTATTCATTTAAAAACGAAATCCATTCTTCTTGCTTTACTTGGCGCGAAACAATCAGTAATTTTCTCCTTTATCTCTGGATGACAACTGAGGAAATTTTTCTTTATTGAAAGCAATGCAAGCGCATTTAGTCTTTCCAAATTCTAGTGCTTCTTGGAACAGTTTTCATTCTTTTCAATGTTGAAAAGCAGCGTTCTGCCTCTGATGTAGTCATGGAAACTCTCAAGAGAATTCTTATCAGTTCCGTAATTCCACTAAGAACATCATCCAGATTATTTTCAAAGATAAATTTCAGTAGCTCATTTAATTTGCAGTATTCATGGATATCAGACCTACAATAGAATACTTTTGTTCAGTTTCAAGCTATTCTTTGTCAATCATTGGATATGCTTCAGCTGTCAGTACTATTTCCTCTGTAGAATGTTCATTTCTAAAACTAGCGAAGCATTTCTTGTTTAACAATTTAGAAGCTGCTAAGTGTTTAGTGGAAGAATATATCTGCATTATATCAATACATAGTATAATGTCACATATTTCCTTCTTCTATTCTTCTGGCATCGGTATCTTTGGAAAATTCTCACAGTACTTTGAGTTTCTTAATTCTAAGACAGCATTTTTAGAATTTGTTATATATTCGTTAACTTTAAACACGCTAATTTCTCTGAATTGCAGTTGATTGTATATTACTTCAACATGAGGCATCTGATAAAAAAGCTCTAATCAAAACTTGAAATTATCATCATTTTGATTTTTTAAAATTTTCACTCTAAACCCTGAGGTACTATTCTGAAAGTGTCTAACTCTGAAGTGTAGCGTCAGAGAGCCTAACTACATCATTCAACCTTTAACACATATTCACCATGATTTAGTCTTTTTATAGTCACACGAATAAAAAAAAAAAAAAATTAACATTCACTTTTACCATATCACGGTATTTCTTAACATTTAAAATAACAGTTCACATTGTATATAAGAACATATCAACATGCCGTTAATTTTACACATTTGAAAACATACATTAGTAGTACATTGTTAACTTCTATTCTTTTCAAAGCAAGTGCCATTTCTTTCTACATTGAAATAATACATTTCAAAAAGTCTTTCAGACGAAACTTCTTTCTTGCCAGAATGTTTTAAATAATATTTATACAATAACTTTTTACAATATTTAAGTCTTTACACAACGCTATTCTACATCAACTTTAGTTTTACGCGCGAGTAATTGAAAAACATAATACCAAAATCGGTAACAACTCATTTCTCGCCCTTTTGGCGATAAAGGTAGACCTCGCATGAGGTAAAACTTCTTGAAATCTGCCACTTGCAGTAAGAATTAAAGATTAACTTAAGTTTGCAAAGTAACATAAAATTTTACTTATCTTTGTGATATTCGGACATCCTATTCTTTGCCCAGTCCCTAAAGGTATTGCAGACAGTTGTTTGATTTATCCTCCTTCTTGTACGGGCTCGCCCTTCAGTGCCTTCCTCTGGAAGCTTCCTTTTTTCACCAGTTCGGTCACCCTTGAATACCTTCTTTTTCTCCTCTGCTTGTGGTCCTGGCCGTTTGATGGCAGCTGGTCTTGGCGGAACCGGGAAACTTCTTTCGTGTGCCTGCTTGGACCTCGTTGCTGGCCGTTCAAATTTTCCTTGTAACTTTTCCTCCGCCGCTGATGGCCCTTCCGCAGTTCGGCGACATTTGCTGCGGAGAGTCCTGTCGGATGAGTAGATCTTCCGTTTTAGAGCCGGGTTATAGTTGCCGTCATTTCTCCTGGTTCTCTTCACATCCGTCGTCCTTCTCCCTTCTTCATTCTGGGGGTGTTCGTGAACTCTCTTTTCTGGACGGTGGAACGGCTTCTTTTTCTTGCTCCCTTCAATTTTTCCGCGGGGAAATTTTCTTTTCACTTGCTCCTGCCTCTTAATGGCTTGCCCTTGTACTTGTCGTTTTTCCACCTCTGGAGCTTGTGCCTGCGGTGTCTGCCGTGCCGGATCCAGCAAAAGATCTGAAAATATTTGCATTTTATTACGATCGAAGTAGGGTTTGATTTGATCAATGTTTGCGGAGCAGGTTTCACCATTTCTGGCTTTTAACACCACTACAGCGTGAGTTTTTTTTCTATAACATATGGTCCTTCAAATCGTGGAAAAAATTTGGCAGTCTTATCTTCTGGTGCTGAAGAAAGTGAATGCTTAATTTTTAAAACTTCATACCCTACTTTGTAAGTTACTCCCCGTCGTTTCAAATCATAATAGAGCTTCTGCTTTCTTTGTGCTACTTCAGTATTCTTCTTTGCTTCCTTAATTAGTTTTTCTATATCACCCATTTTAATTTCTGGGGCTCTTTGTTGCACATAAAATAATTTATCTAACGGCGTTATAATCTTTCTGCCTAGAAATAACTCAGCAGGAGTTTTGCCCGTTGTATCATGTTTTGCGGTCCTAAGGGCGAAAGCAAATTCATTGACATATGTATCCCAGCTTTTATGAAAATTTTTAACATAACTACGGATAATTTTCACTATATTTCTATTGACCCGTTCCGCTATATTTGATTGCGGCCGATACGGGACCATTTTTAAATGACGTATGCCCAGTTTTTGGCACATGTCTTCAAATATATTACTTACAAATTGAGGACCATTATCCGATATAACTTTTAGGGGCGCCCCGTATTTTAAAATATATTTATTTAAAATAGAATCAGTAACTAATTTCGGGGAGGCTCGTTTTAAGGGAACAATTTCGGTCCATTTACTAAAATGATCAACCATAACCAGGAGATAGCGATTTTTATTTAACTGACTTTTTGGGAAAGGGCCCAAAAAATCGATGCCAATTATTTCATTTGGAAATTCGGATTTAATACTATTTAGAAACCCGGCCGGGCGGAAATTAATATAATTAACTGCTTGACATGTTGGGCAGGACTGGACATACGCCCTTGTTAACTTTTGCAGTTTAGGAAAGTAGACTGCCTCGCGTACGCGTTGGATAGTTTTTCGAATACCAGCATGAGAAGCTAAAGGGCTGTCATGGAGCTCCTGCAGGATATTTAATCTAAGACTAGCTGGGATAACAGGTCGAAATTCGTTGTTGGAATTCGTAGTTTTTGTATAGAATAATAGACCATCTATTAGTTCGTAATGGGTCGCCCTATTTCTTATCGCCACAATATCTTGGTGGCTAAAATTTTCAGGATCCTTTAAATACTCATAAATGCTTCCAAACTCAGGATCCTTACCCAGTTCGGTTATTACAGTTTCTCGGGAATTTATTGTACATGCTGTGAGCATTGCCACCTTTACGGAATTACCTTGTTCATCTATTTTAATTCTTGATAGGGCATCTGCTACGATATTTTCCTTTCCGGGAGTATGCTTGATTACCAGATCATATTCTTGTAGCTTGAGTGCCCATCTTATTAACCTTGGGGATAAATTTTTCCCTGAGTATAATCTAGTTACCGCCGCATGATCAGAGTACACTGTTATTGGCGCCTTTCCAAAATAAACTCGGAACTTTTGCACTGCTAACAGAACTGCAAGTGTCTCTCTCTCGGTCGCGGAATAGTTTCTTTGTGTTTGATTTAAAGTTCGGCTAAAAAATGCCACGGGCTGCTGATTTTGCGAAAGTACCGCTCCTACCGCATAATCCGAAGCATCCGCTGAAATTTCTAAATTCTCATCTTTTTCAGAAAATTTCAACACAGGGGCTTGCGTTAATGCTTGTTTTAATTTTTCGAAAGCACTATTGGCTTCGGCCGTCCACGAGAATCTTGCCTTTTTCCTTTTTAATTTTAACAATGGCTCAGCGATAGCTGCAAAATCTTTTATAAAGAACCTATAATATGAACAAAGTCCTAGAAAAGAAGAGAGCTTCTTTGCCGTGTTTGGAGTCGGATACTTTTGTACAGCGATTATTTTTGATTCGTCTGTCTCTATTCCTTTCTGAGATATCTTGTAACCTAAATATTTTAATTCAGGGGCTGCAAATTTGCACTTTTCGACATTAACTTTTAGACCGGCCTCATTTAATAAAGAAAACACCTGTCTTAAATCCTGTACATGTTGGTCGAGATTATCACTAGTAATAATGATATCGTCTAAATACTAGATAAATGTGGACTTTCCAAGAACAGGTCTTAACACAATGTCCATGCATCGCTGAAATGTAGCCGGGGCCCCTGAAAGGCCAAACGGCATACGCAAAAATGCATAAGTGCCAGACTTGGTTATAAAAGCAGTCTTAGGCACGTCCTCAGGCCTAACCCCTATTTAAAAATAACCAGTCGTTAAGTCTAAAGTCGTCATAAATTTGGTTGATTTTATGTTCCTTAGAATTTCTTCAATGATCGGTAACGGATATACCGGATATTTAGTTATGGAGTTTAATTTACGGTAATCAATAGCGAATCTCCACCTTTTTGGATGCGTCAAAGGATAGTCATTATTTTTCTTACATAAAACCACCGGGCTAGCATAACTACTTGAGATGGGCGTTATGATCTTTTTACGTAGCATATCGGTAATATGCCATTCTATAATTTTTTCCTTATTCTTATCATACCGGTATGGTTTTTGACGAACTGGCATTGAATCTCCGGTGTCAATACTATGGTTAGTAACCTGAGTAAATCCTGGAATATCACTAAATAACGAAGCAAATTCACTTACCACTTGTCGGATTCTTCCTTGCTCGTCATTAGGGAGGTGGTCAAGTTTTAACATCGGCGGTTCAGTCTTTTCTGCACGAACTGGTTTCATGTCAGCTTAAGGGACGCTTCATTAAAATCCAGTGTTGCTTGTGCTTCTGAAAGAAAATCTATTCCTAAAATTATATGTGCTTGCAGATTCTTTAGTATAAAAAACATCACCATTACTTGTTCGTCCTTGATACGGACATATAGCGGTACTTTACCTATACACTTACATAGTTCTCCTTGCGCCGCTAACACTGTCGTATTATCTGAATTATATATGCGGTATTTCCGAAAATACTTCCTAAAAAATCTTCTGCCACACAGGAACATTGCGCGCCTGTATCCAGGAGTGCGGTGGCTGGGATTATATTCACCAACACTTCAATCTTCGGAAGAGTCAAATTTTTCACCATTACTGTATTTAACTTGAAGGAAGAGGGGTTTTCTTGGCCTTCGGATTTCCGCACCCTCCCGTCAGCAGAAATCCGTTTTAGTTTAAATTATTTTTCATTTCCGTGCTTTCCTTCTTTTTCCCCTGGCCTTGAGACTTTTTTCCTGGATTGCTACAGAACTGTCGACTTTCGCCGGCTGTTTTTGAATGCTCGGGTTTCCTTGCCCACTGATTCGCTTTGCTTCCGTAGCCGTGTGCTTGAGTTTGCTGTAGTCTTGGCGCACCAAATTGGTTTCGCTGTTGATATTGGCGTCTTCTTTCAACGTCCGCCGTTCTTCTACTTTCAAACTGGATTGCTAGCTCAAATAACTTTTCCAGTGTAGTCGGATTTCTTAATTCAATAAAGTCTTGCACTTGGGGCAGTAACCTCGGCAAAATCACGTGAATTATTTCAGGATCCGGACGGTTTCCATACAAGAGTTTCAAGACGTGAATTTTTCTTAAAATAAAGCTTCAGAGATTTTCGATTCTTTGCTGATATATACTGAAAAGTTCCGTTTCTAATTTCGCACGATCCCTTACAACAGGGAAGGCTTTTAGTAGGGCAGTCTTGAAATTCTCGTAAGTATAGGTGGGACTTCCTGTTTGACCCAAGAGACTTCTGCCTATACATTTGAACCAGTTAAGCGCTTGGCCCCTCAAAGCGCTGGTAGCTAAGGTAACTTTTTGAAACTCGTGCACGGGGTAGAGCATGAAGTGGTCATCCAATTTTTCCAAAAAACTGGTTACCGGTCAGTTTGCATTAAATGTTGCTTCTGGTTTCATCGAAGCGTGCATGGTCTGGACGATGTAACCAAATCCTTCCAGGGCGGCAGCTGGCATTTCTGGATTCTGAGCCGTTTCTGCAGGCAGCACAGGTTCTTCTTGAAACTCGGCCATGGTTATTCTTCTTCGTTGGGCGCCACTATCAGGGTCAATGTTCCTTCTCACCTTCTTCGGGAACATGCAAGAACCTGACTCGGAACAGAGAGCTTACTAAAGCTATGTTCACTAATTGTGGGAAGTAGACAGGATACACAAGAAGGGTATATAAAACCCTTTATTTTCTCTATTTACAATAACTTCCGTACTTCGGAATACACCGACCCGCTACTTGGGTCTAACGTAAAAAAATAAAAATAGAACTAAACTCTAATTTAACTTTAAAATAATAAACGTGGAAGATTGGCCTTATATTAACAGGAAGCGTATGTAGTACAGAGAACTGTGAACACTACAATACGTTTAAATTTTATCAAGAGCATTAAAACCTCTGGCCTGGAAGGCAACAAGCAACTGCGTAACTTCTAAGGTAAGCGGCCTGCTTCGACTCACTGCTTCCTCTCTCTCGCTTGGCAAAAAGCCGCAACTTAAATACTTGGCGTTCGCCAGACAAACTTTGCATAAAAACCTTAACGCTTATAATTCTCGCCGGAAGTAGAAAATAAGAAGTGATAGTAAAGATTTAAAATAAAATAAACGTTAGTAAAACTTAAGATCCTTACAAAGTTCCACAGTGCTTTTTACGAGGCGCCACTAGTAATGTATGCTTTACGCATGCGCGCATTGAAGGAAATGTTTAATAAAGTAAACAAATAAATATTAAGCTTTTTTTTTTTTTGTAAATTTTGATACCCTTTAGATCATAATTGCTCTTTATTTCAAAAATTACAGTTTCGTATTTTTAATTTTATAATTCCCGCATGCGATCTTTCCAGATTTAAACTGATGATCTATAATCCGGACAATCGATAATCCGGAATCGCCGAAGTTCCGACAAGTCCGGATTAAAGACTTTTGACTGTATTAAGGATGTCACTTCTATAGGCCTGAGCATTCATAGTTCCACATGGAAAGATATGAAGGCCTGTGCGTCTACTCAAAGAAATACCACCACTAAGGCGTACTGCCTCCCTCATGTGCATCTCTTTCCCGGATGTACGATGGATAATAATGGGTTTCAGGTTATCTCCAAATAAAATAATGGCTACTATAGTCAAAAGTCTTTAATCCAGATGTCCATAATCTGGAATGATCTATAATCCGGACCTCAAAGCTACAAACTTTCTGCGAATGCGTATACGCATTAACATGTTTGCGCATATACGCATAATACGTTTACGCATGCGCGTTTAATGTATAACGTACGGTATAAGCTAAGCTAAAATTATCTAATTATCTATTTCAGTTAATGTTGCAGATTGCGTTGTTCCTTAATCTTCGAATTGAATCCGGCTTATTTTTTTTTTTTTTTTTTTTTTTTTTCAGACTGTTAGAGCAATTTTATAAAAGTAAGTTGGAACTTTCGATTATGTCAAATAGAATTTCCGATGCTGGATCTACAAAGGGAAAGCATGTTTCGATGTCCATCAAACAAAAAGTGGAATTGCTGCAAAAAATGGATAAAGGCATATCCTTTGATTATGTAATCATTCCGAAATATGTTTATCAATCTCACGCTGCTCTGCGAGGGGAGGGAAATGACGCTGCGCGCAATGAACTGGAAGTTGATCTGTCAGCACTATCCTTATCTTAAGCGCAGATGTTTTTATTTTATTCGGCTTATAATTCCTTACTAAATGCAGTATTTCATCTTGATGTACTCCATCTTTGATATGATTTAAATCAAATTCCTCATCATTATAAATATCACAAATATACATCAAATAGTTTTCTCGTTGCAATTTTGTAATTTCAACTATGCGTAATGTACAGTGGCGGCTCGTGGCTAAAATTAGTCGGGGT
Organism: Stegodyphus dumicola; assembly: GCF_044657685.1. NCBI lineage: Eukaryota > Metazoa > Arthropoda > Arachnida > Araneae > Eresidae > Stegodyphus > Stegodyphus dumicola. The sequence continues at coordinate 185,853,015 of NC_140768.1, forward strand.
GCTGTTCCAAAAAAATGTAACCTTTGTTTTAAAATTGTCTGAAAGGAAACAAACATGTATAAAAAGAAAATTTATTTTGAAACATCAGAAAATCTTACAATAAAAAAATAAGCATTTCTTAATTACTTTAACCAAAATTTTTACAGTTCACTCTTTGTCTATTCATTTAAAAACGAAATCCATTCTTCTTGCTTTACTTGGCGCGAAACAATCAGTAATTTTCTCCTTTATCTCTGGATGACAACTGAGGAAATTTTTCTTTATTGAAAGCAATGCAAGCGCATTTAGTCTTTCCAAATTCTAGTGCTTCTTGGAACAGTTTTCATTCTTTTCAATGTTGAAAAGCAGCGTTCTGCCTCTGATGTAGTCATGGAAACTCTCAAGAGAATTCTTATCAGTTCCGTAATTCCACTAAGAACATCATCCAGATTATTTTCAAAGATAAATTTCAGTAGCTCATTTAATTTGCAGTATTCATGGATATCAGACCTACAATAGAATACTTTTGTTCAGTTTCAAGCTATTCTTTGTCAATCATTGGATATGCTTCAGCTGTCAGTACTATTTCCTCTGTAGAATGTTCATTTCTAAAACTAGCGAAGCATTTCTTGTTTAACAATTTAGAAGCTGCTAAGTGTTTAGTGGAAGAATATATCTGCATTATATCAATACATAGTATAATGTCACATATTTCCTTCTTCTATTCTTCTGGCATCGGTATCTTTGGAAAATTCTCACAGTACTTTGAGTTTCTTAATTCTAAGACAGCATTTTTAGAATTTGTTATATATTCGTTAACTTTAAACACGCTAATTTCTCTGAATTGCAGTTGATTGTATATTACTTCAACATGAGGCATCTGATAAAAAAGCTCTAATCAAAACTTGAAATTATCATCATTTTGATTTTTTAAAATTTTCACTCTAAACCCTGAGGTACTATTCTGAAAGTGTCTAACTCTGAAGTGTAGCGTCAGAGAGCCTAACTACATCATTCAACCTTTAACACATATTCACCATGATTTAGTCTTTTTACAGTCACACGAATAAAAAAAAAAATTTAACATTCACTTTTACCATATCACGGTATTTCTTAACATTTAAAATAACAGTTCACATTGTATATAAGAACATATCAACATGCCGTTAATTTTACACATTTGAAAACATACATTAGTAGTACATTGTTAACTTCTATTCTTTTCAAAGCAAGTGCCAATTCTTTCTACATTGAAATAATACATTTCAAAAAGTCTTTCAGACGAAACTTCTTTCTTGCCAGAATGTTTTAAATAATATTTATACAATAACTTTTTACAATATTTAAGTCTTTACACAACGCTATTCTACATCAACTTTAGTTTTACGCGCGAGTAATTGAAAAACATAATACCAAAATCGGTAACAACTCATTTCTCGCCCTTTTGGCGATAAAGGTAGACCTCGCATGAGGTAAAACTTCTTGAAATCTGCCACTTGCAGTAAGAATTAAAGATTAACTTAAGTTTGCAAAGTAACATAAAATTTTACTTATCTTTGTGATATTCGGACATCCTATTCTTTGCCCAGTCCCTAAAGGTATTGCAGACAGTTGTTTGATTTATCCTCCTTCTTGTACGGGCTCGCCCTTCAGTGCCTTCCTCTGGAAGCTTCCTTTTTTCACCAGTTCGGTCACCCTTGAATACCTTCTTTTTCTCCTCTGCTTGTGGTCCTGGCCGTTTGATGGCAGCTGGTCTTGGCGGAACCGGGAAACTTCTTTCGTGTGCCTGCTTGGACCTCGTTGCTGGCCGTTCAAATTTTCCTTGTAACTTTTCCTCCGCCGCTGATGGCCCTTCCGCAGTTCGGCGACATTTGCTGCGGAGAGTCCTGTCGGATGAGTAGATCTTCCGTTTTAGAGCCGGGTTATAGTTGCCGTCATTTCTCCTGGTTCTCTTCACATCCGTCGTCCTTCTCCCTTCTTCATTCTGGGGGTGTTCGTGAACTCTCTTTTCTGGACGGTGGAACGGCTTCTTTTTCTTGCTCCCTTCAATTTTTCCGCGGGGAAATTTTCTTTTCACTTGCTCCTGCCTCTTAATGGCTTGCCCTTGTACTTGTCGTTTTTCCACCTCTGGAGCTTGTGCCTGCGGTGTCTGCCGTGCCGGATCCAGCAAAAGATCTGAAAATATTTGCATTTTATTACGATCGAAGTAGGGTTTGATTTGATCAATGTTTGCGGAGCAGGTTTCACCATTTCTGGCTTTTAACACTACTACAGCGTGAGTTTTTTTTCTATAACATATGGTCCTTCAAATCGTGGAAAAAATTTGGCAGTCTTATCTTCTGGTGCTGAAGAAAGTGAATGCTTAATTTTTAAAACTTCATACCCTACTTTGTAAGTTACTCCCCGTCGTTTCAAATCATAATAGAGCTTCTGCTTTCTTTGTGCTACTTCAGTATTCTTCTTTGCTTCCTTAATTAGTTTTTCTATATCACCCATTTTAATTTCTGGGGCTCTTTGTTGCACATAAAATAATTTATCTAACGGCGTTATAATCTTTCTGCCTAGAAATAACTCAGCAGGAGTTTTGCCCGTTGTATCATGTTTTGCGGTCCTAAGGGCGAAAGCAAATTCATTGACATATGTATCCCAGCTTTTATGAAAATTTTTAACATAACTACGGATAATTTTCACTATATTTCTATTGACCCGTTCCGCTATATTTGATTGCGGCCGATACGGGACCATTTTTAAATGACGTATGCCCAGTTTTTGGCACATGTCTTCAAATATATTACTTACAAATTGAGGACCATTATCCGATATAACTTTTAGGGGCGCCCCGTATTTTAAAATATATTTATTTAAAATAGAATCAGTAACTAATTTCGGGGAGGCTCGTTTTAAGGGAACAATTTCGGTCCATTTACTAAAATGATCAACCATAACCAGGAGATAGCGATTTTTATTTAACTGACTTTTTGGGAAAGGGCCCAAAAAATCGATGCCAATTATTTCATTTGGAAATTCGGATTTAATACTATTTAGAAACCCGGCCGGGCGGAAATTAATATAATTAACTGCTTGACATGTTGGGCAGGACTGGACATACGCCCTTGTTAACTTTTGCAGTTTAGGAAAGTAGACTGCCTCGCGTACGCGTTGGATAGTTTTTCGAATACCAGCATGAGAAGCTAAAGGGCTGTCATGGAGCTCCTGCAGGATATTTAATCTAAGACTAGCTGGGATAACAGGTCGAAATTCGTTGTTGGAATTCGTAGTTTTTGTATAGAATAATAGACCATCTATTAGTTCGTAATGGGTCGCCCTATTTCTTATCGCCACAATATCTTGGTGGCTAAAATTTTCAGGATCCTTTAAATACTCATAAATGCTTCCAAACTCAGGATCCTTACCCAGTTCGGTTATTACAGTTTCTCGGGAATTTATTGTACATGCTGTGAGCATTGCCACCTTTACGGAATTACCTTGTTCATCTATTTTAATTCTTGATAGGGCATCTGCTACGATATTTTCCTTTCCGGGGGTATGCTTGATTACCAGATTATATTCTTGTAGCTTGAGTGCCCATCTTATTAACCTTGGGGATAAATTTTTCCCTGAGTATAATCTAGTTACCGCCGCATGATCAGAGTACACTGTTATTGGCGCCTTTCCAAAATAAACTCGGAACTTTTGCACTGCTAACAGAACTGCAAGTGTCTCTCTCTCGGTCGCGGAATAGTTTCTTTGTGTTTGATTTAAAGTTCGGCTAAAAAATGCCACGGGCTGCTGATTTTGCGAAAGTACCGCTCCTACCGCATAATCCGAAGCATCCGCTGAAATTTCTAAATTCTCATCTTTTTCAGAAAATTTCAACACAGGGGCTTGCGTTAATGCTTGTTTTAATTTTTCGAAAGCACTATTGGCTTCGGCCGTCCACGAGAATCTTGCCTTTTTCCTTTTTAATTTTAACAATGGCTCAGCGATAGCTGCAAAATCTTTTATAAAGAACCTATAATATGAACAAAGTCCTAGAAAAGAAGAGAGCTTCTTTGCCGTGTTTGGAGTCGGATACTTTTGTACAGCGATTATTTTTGATTCGTCTGTCTCTATTCCTTTCTGAGATATCTTGTAACCTAAATATTTTAATTCAGGGGCTGCAAATTTGCACTTTTCGACATTAACTTTTAGACCGGCCTCATTTAATAAAGAAAACACCTGTCTTAAATCCTGTACATGTTGGTCGAGATTATCACTAGTAATAATGATATCGTCTAAATACTAGATAAATGTGGACTTTCCAAGAACAGGTCTTAACACAATGTCCATGCATCGCTGAAATGTAGCCGGGGCCCCTGAAAGGCCAAACGGCATACGCAAAAATGCATAAGTGCCAGACTTGGTTATAAAAGCAGTCTTAGGCACGTCCTCAGGCCTAACCCCTATTTAAAAATAACCAGTCGTTAAGTCTAAAGTCGTCATAAATTTGGTTGATTTTATGTTCCTTAGAATTTCTTCAATGATCGGTAACGGATATACCGGATATTTAGTTATGGAGTTTAATTTACGGTAATCAATAGCGAATCTCCACCTTTTTGGATGCGTCAAAGGATAGTCATTATTTTTCTTACATAAAACCACCGGGCTAGCATAACTACTTGAGATGGGCGTTATGATCTTTTTACGTAGCATATCGGTAATATGCCATTCTATAATTTTTTCCTTATTCTTATCATACCGGTATGGTTTTTGACGAACTGGCATTGAATCTCCGGTGTCAATACTATGGTTAGTAACCTGAGTAAATCCTGGAATATCACTAAATAACGAAGCAAATTCACTTACCACTTGTCGGATTCTTCCTTGCTCGTCATTAGGGAGGTGGTCAAGTTTTAACATCGGCGGTTCAGTCTTTTCTGCACGAACTGGTTTCATGTCAGCTTAAGGGACGCTTCATTAAAATCCAGTGTTGCTTGTGCTTCTGAAAGAAAATCTATTCCTAAAATTATATGTGCTTGCAGATTCTTTAGTATAAAAAACATCACCATTACTTGTTCGTCCTTGATACGGACATATAGCGGTACTTTACCTATACACTTACATAGTTCTCCTTGCGCCGCTAACACTGTCGTATTATCTGAATTATATATGCGGTATTTCCGAAAATACTTCCTAAAAAATCTTCTGCCACACAGGAACATTGCGCGCCTGTATCCAGGAGTGCGGTGGCTGGGATATTATTCACCAACACTTCAATCTTCGGAAGAGTCAAATTTTTCACCATTACTGTATTTAACTTGAAGGAAGAGGGGTTTTCTTGGCCTTCGGATTTCCGCACCCTCCCGTCAGCAGAAATCCGTTTTAGTTTAAATTATTTTTCATTTCCGTGCTTTCCTTCTTTTTCCCCTGGCCTTGAGACTTTTTTCCTGGATTGCTATAGAACTGTCGACTTTCGCCGGCTGTTTTTGAATGCTCGGGTTTCCTTGCCCACTGATTCGCTTTGCTTCCGTAGCCGTGTGCTTGAGTTTGCTGTAGTCTTGGCGCACCAAATTGGTTTCGCTGTTGATATTGGCGTCTTCTTTCAACGTCCGCCGTTCTTCTACTTTCAAACTGGATTGCTAGCTCAAATAACTTTTCCAGTGTAGTCGGATTTCTTAATTCAATAAAGTCTTGCACTTGGGGCAGTAACCTCGGCAAAATCACGTGAATTATTTCAGGATCCGGACGGTTTCCATACAAGAGTTTCAAGACGTGAATTTTTCTTAAAATAAAGCTTCAGAGATTTTCGATTCTTTGCTGATATATACTGAAAAGTTCCGTTTCTAATTTCGCACGATCCCTTACAACAGGGAAGGCTTTTAGTAGGGCAGTCTTGAAATTCTCGTAAGTATAGGTGGGACTTCCTGTTTGACCCAAGAGACTTCTGCCTATACATTTGAACCAGTTAAGCGCTTGGCCCCTCAAAGCGCTGGTAGCTAAGGTAACTTTTTGAAACTCGTGCACGGGGTAGAGCATGAAGTGGTCATCCAATTTTTCCAAAAAACTGGTTACCGGTCAGTTTGCATTAAATGTTGCTTCTGGTTTCATCGAAGCGTGCATGGTCTGGACGATGTAACCAAATCCTTCCAGGGCGGCAGCTGGCATTTCTGGATTCTGAGCCGTTTCTGCAGGCAGCACAGGTTCTTCTTGAAACTCGGCCATGGTTATTCTTCTTCGTTGGGCGCCACTATCAGGGTCAATGTTCCTTCTCACCTTCTTCGGGAACATGCAAGAACCTGACTCGGAACAGAGAGCTTACTAAAGCTATGTTCACTAATTGTGGGAAGTAGACAGGATACACAAGAAGGGTATATAAAACCCTTTATTTTCTCTATTTACAATAACTTCCGTACTTCGGAATACACCGACCCGCTACTTGGGTCTAACGTAAAAAAATAATAATAGAACTAAACTCTAATTTAACTTTAAAATAATAAACGTGGAAGATTGGCCTTATATTAACAGGAAGTGTATGTAGTACAGAGAACTGTGAACACTACAATACGTTTAAATTTTATCAAGAGCATTAAAACCTCTGGCCTGGAAGGCAACAAGCAACTGCGTAACTTCTAAGGTAAGCGGCCTGCTTCGACTCACTGCTTCCTCTCTCTCGCTTGGCAAAAAGCCGCAACTTAAATACTTGGCGTTCGCCAGACAAACTTTGCATAAAAACCTTAACGCTTATAATTCTCGCCGGAAGTAGAAAATAAGAAGTGATAGTAAAGATTTAAAATAAAATAAACGTTAGTAAAACTTAAGATGCTTACAAAGTTCCACAGTGCTTTTTACGAGGCGCCACTAGTAATGTATGCTTTACGCATGCGCGCATTGAAGGAAATGTTTAATAAAGTAAACAAATAAATATTAAGCTTTTTTTTTTTTGTAAATTTTGATACCCTTTAGATCATAATTGCTCTTTATTTCATAAATTACAGTTTCGTATTTTTAATTTTATAATTCCTGCATGCGATCTTTCCAAATTTAAACTGATGATCTATAATCCGGATAATCGATAATCCGGAATAGCCGAAGTCCCGACAAGTCCGGATTAAAGACTTTTGACTGTATTAAAGATGTCACTTCTATTGGCCTGAGCATTCATAGTTCCACATGGAAAGATATGAAGGCCTGTGCGTCTACCCAAAGAAATACCACCCCTAAGGCATACTGCCTCCTCCATGTGCATCTCTTTCCCGGATGTACGATGGATAATAATGGGTTGCAGGTTATCTCCAAATCAAATAATGTCTACTATAGTCAAAAGTCTTTAATCCAGACGTCCATAATCTGGAATGATCTATAATCCGGACCTCAAAGCTACAAACTTTCTGCGAATGCGTATACGCATTAACATGTTTGCGCATATGCGCATAATACGTTTACGCATGCGCGTTTAATGTATAACGGACGGTATAAGCTAAGCTAAAGTTATCTAATTATCTATTTCAGTTAATGTTGCAAATTGCGTTGTTCCTTAATCTTCGAATTGGATCCGGCTTTTTTTTTTTTTTTTTTTTTTTTTTTTTTTTTTTTTTTGCAGACTGTTAGAGCAATTTTATAAAAGTAAGTTGGAACTTTCGATTATGTGAAATAGAATTTCCGATGCTGGATCTACAAAGGGGAAGCATGTTTCGATGTCCATCAAACAAAAAGTGGAATTGCTGCAAAAAATGGATAAAGGCATATCCTTTGATTATGTAATCATTCCGAAATATATTTATCAATCTCACGACGCTCTGCGAGGGAAGGGAAATGACGCTGCGCGCAGTAAACTGGAAGTTGATCTGTCAGCACTATCCTTATCTTAAGCGCAGATGTTTTTATTTTATTCGGCTTATAATTCCTTACTAAATGCAGTATTTCATCTTGATGTACTCCATCTTTGATATGATTTAAATCAAATTCCTCATCATTACAAATATCACAAATACACATCAAATAGTTTTCTCGTTGCAATTTTCTAAGTTCAACTATGCGTAATGTACAGTGGCGGCTCGTGGCTAAAATTAGTGGGGGTGCTGTTCCAAAAAAATGTAACCTTTGTTTTAAAATTGTCTGAAAGGAAACAAACATGTATAAAAAGAAAATTTATTTTGAAACATCAGGAAATCTTACAATAAAAAAATAAGCATTTCTTAATTACTTTAACCAAAATTTTTACAGTTCACTCTTTGTCTATACATTTAAAAACGAAATCCATTCTTCTTGTTTTACTTGGCGCGAAACAATCAGTAATTTTCTCCTTTATCTCTGGATGACAACTGAGGAAATTTTTCTTTATTGAAAGCAATGCAAGCGCATTTAGTCTTTCCAAATTCTAGTGCTTCTTAGAACAGTTTTCATTCTTTTCAATGTTGAAAAGCAGCGTTCTGCCTCTGATGTAGTCATGGAAACTCTCAAGAGAATTCTTATCAGTTCCGTAATTCCACTAAGAACATCATCCAGATTATTTTCAAAGATAAATTTCAGTAGCTCATTTAATTTGCAGTATTCATGGATATCAGACCTACAATAGAATACTTTTGTTCAGTTTCAAGCTATTCTTTGTCAATCATTGGATATGCTTCAGCTGTCAGTACTATTTCCTCTGTAGAATGTTCATTTCTAAAACTAGCGAAGCATTTCTTGTTTAACAATTTAGAAGCTGCTAAGTGTTTAGTGGAAGAATATATCTGCATTATATCAATACATAGTATAAAGTCACATATTTCCTTCTTCTATTCTTCTGCCATCGGTATCTTTGGAAAATTCTCACAGTACTTTGAGTTTCTTAATTCTAAGATAGCATTTTTAGAATTTGTTATATATTCGTTAACTTTAAACACACTAATTTCTCTGAATTGCACTTGATTGTATATTACTTCAACATGAGGCATCTGATAAAAAAGCTCTAACCAAAACTTGAAATTATTATCATTTAGATATTTTAAAATTTCTATTGCTTTTGCAATAGGAACAGTTGTTTCATTTGTTGTTGTTCTGCATTTGATGTTGTTTGAATTTCACTAAGGCAATTTTTTAAAAGGTTGCAAATTTTCATGAGCTTTGTTTATGGTGCGTATGATGAAGTTCCACCTTGTGGAAAAATACCACACGCGCGGAGTGAAAAGAAATCACTCTTCGAACAACATGCCAGAATTTCGGCATTGCAAGAGCGACAGTGCTCTTCTCTCTCCCCGACTCGCGTGCTGCTTTCTGTGTGCGCATGTGCAGAACAGCCAAACAACACATCGCTGGAAATGTGAAGCGCACAGTTCCAAACACATTCGTACCTTTTTGACAAAGTGGGGGATGGCTACTGACATAAAGCTTAAGGATTATGTATTGTAAAAGTATAAAGAAAGAATTAAAGACTAAAGGACACACTATATTAAATATTAAAAATAATAATAAGTGGAAATTGACGGTGCTGCAGTTCCAAAGTGCTTTTTACGAGCCGCCACTAGTAATGTATGCTTGACGCATGCGCGCATTGAAGGAAATGTTTAATAAAGTAAACAAATAAATATTAAGCTTTTTTTTGTAAATTTTGATACCCTCTAGATCATAATTGCTCTTTATTTCAAAAATTACAGTTTCGTATTTTTAATTTTATAATTCCTGCATGCGATCTTTCCAGATTTAAACTGATGATCTATAATCCGGATAATCGATAATCCGGAATAGCCGAAGTCCCGACAAGTCCGGATTAAAGACTTTTGACTGTATTAAAGATGTCACTTCTATTGGCCTGAGCATTCATAGTTCCACATGGAAAGATATGAAGGCCTGTGCGTCTACCCAAAGAAATACCACCCCTAAGGCATACTGCCTCCTCCATGTGCATCTCTTTCCCGGATGTACGATGGATAATAATGGGTTGCAGGTTATCTCCAAATCAAATAATGTCTACTATAGTCAAAAGTCTTTAATCCAGACGTCCATAATCTGGAATGATCTATAATCCGGACCTCAAAGCTACAAACTTTCTGCGAATGCGTATACGCATTAACATGTTTGCGCATATGCGCATAATACGTTTACGCATGCGCGTTTAATGTATAACGGACGGTATAAGCTAAGCTAAAGTTATCTAATTATCTATTTCAGTTAATGTTGCAAATTGCGTTGTTCCTTAATCTTCGAATTGGATCCGGCTTTTTTTTTTTTTTTTTTTTTTTTTTTTTTTTTTTTTTGCAGACTGTTAGAGCAATTTTATAAAAGTAAGTTGGAACTTTCGATTATGTGAAATAGAATTTCCGATGCTGGATCTACAAAGGGGAAGCATGTTTCGATGTCCATCAAACAAAAAGTGGAATTGCTGCAAAAAATGGATAAAGGCATATCCTTTGATTATGTAATCATTCCGAAATATATTTATCAATCTCACGACGCTCTGCGAGGGAAGGGAAATGACGCTGCGCGCAGTAAACTGGAAGTTGATCTGTCAGCACTATCCTTATCTTAAGCGCAGATGTTTTTATTTTATTCGGCTTATAATTCCTTACTAAATGCAGTATTTCATCTTGATGTACTCCATCTTTGATATGATTTAAATCAAATTCCTCATCATTACAAATATCACAAATACACATCAAATAGTTTTCTCGTTGCAATTTTCTAAGTTCAACTATGCGTAATGTACAGTGGCGGCTCGTGGCTAAAATTAGTGGGGGTGCTGTTCCAAAAAAATGTAACCTTTGTTTTAAAATTGTCTGAAAGGAAACAAACATGTATAAAAAGAAAATTTATTTTGAAACATCAGGAAATCTTACAATAAAAAAATAAGCATTTCTTAATTACTTTAACCAAAATTTTTACAGTTCACTCTTTGTCTATACATTTAAAAACGAAATCCATTCTTCTTGTTTTACTTGGCGCGAAACAATCAGTAATTTTCTCCTTTATCTCTGGATGACAACTGAGGAAATTTTTCTTTATTGAAAGCAATGCAAGCGCATTTAGTCTTTCCAAATTCTAGTGCTTCTTAGAACAGTTTTCATTCTTTTCAATGTTGAAAAGCAGCGTTCTGCCTCTGATGTAGTCATGGAAACTCTCAAGAGAATTCTTATCAGTTCCGTAATTCCACTAAGAACATCATCCAGATTATTTTCAAAGATAAATTTCAGTAGCTCATTTAATTTGCAGTATTCATGGATATCAGACCTACAATAGAATACTTTTGTTCAGTTTCAAGCTATTCTTTGTCAATCATTGGATATGCTTCAGCTGTCAGTACTATTTCCTCTGTAGAATGTTCATTTCTAAAACTAGCGAAGCATTTCTTGTTTAACAATTTAGAAGCTGCTAAGTGTTTAGTGGAAGAATATATCTGCATTATATCAATACATAGTATAAAGTCACATATTTCCTTCTTCTATTCTTCTGCCATCGGTATCTTTGGAAAATTCTCACAGTACTTTGAGTTTCTTAATTCTAAGATAGCATTTTTAGAATTTGTTATATATTCGTTAACTTTAAACACACTAATTTCTCTGAATTGCACTTGATTGTATATTACTTCAACATGAGGCATCTGATAAAAAAGCTCTAACCAAAACTTGAAATTATTATCATTTAGATATTTTAAAATTTCTATTGCTTTTGCAATAGGAACAGTTGTTTCATTTGTTGTTGTTCTGCATTTGATGTTGTTTGAATTTCACTAAGGCAATTTTTTAAAAGGTTGCAAATTTTCATGAGCTTTGTTTATGGTGCGTATGATGAAGTTCCACCTTGTGGAAAAATACCACACGCGCGGAGTGAAAAGAAATCACTCTTCGAACAACATGCCAGAATTTCGGCATTGCAAGAGCGACAGTGCTCTTCTCTCTCCCCGACTCGCGTGCTGCTTTCTGTGTGCGCATGTGCAGAACAGCCAAACAACACATCGCTGGAAATGTGAAGCGCACAGTTCCAAACACATTCGTACCTTTTTGACAAAGTGGGGGATGGCTACTGACATAAAGCTTAAGGATTATGTATTGTAAAAGTATAAAGAAAGAATTAAAGACTAAAGGACACACTATATTAAATATTAAAAATAATAATAAGTGGAAATTGACGGTGCTGCAGTTCCAAAGTGCTTTTTACGAGCCGCCACTAGTAATGTATGCTTGACGCATGCGCGCATTGAAGGAAATGTTTAATAAAGTAAACAAATAAATATTAAGCTTTTTTTTGTAAATTTTGATACCCTCTAGATCATAATTGCTCTTTATTTCAAAAATTACAGTTTCGTATTTTTAATTTTATAATTCCTGCATGCGATCTTTCCAGATTTGAACTGATGATCTATAATCCGGATAATCGATAATCCGGAATCGCCGAAGTCTCGACAAGTCCGGATTAAAGACTTTTGACTGTATTAATAATGTCACTTCTGTAGGCCTGAGCATTCATAGTTCCACATGGAAAGATATGAAGGCCTGTGCGTCTACCCAAAGAAATACCACCCCTAAGGCATACTGCCTCCTTCATGTGCATCTCTTTCCCGGATGTATGATGGATAATAATGGGTTTGTTTATCTCCAAATCAAATAATGCCTACTACAGTCGAAAGTCTTTAATCCAGACGTCCATAATCTGGAATGATCTATAATCCGGACCTCAAAGCTACAAACTTTCTGCGAATGCGTATACGCATTAATATGTTTGCGCATATGCGCTAAATACGTTTACGCATGCGCGTTTAATGTATAACGGACGGTATAAGCTAAGCTAAAATTATCCAATTATCTATTTCAGTTAATGTTGCAGATTGCGTTGTTCCTTAATCTTCGAATTGAATCCGGCTTATTTTTTTTTTTTTTTTTTCAGACTGTTAGAGCAATTTTATAAAAGTAAGTTGGAACTTTCGATTATGTCAAATAGAATTTCCGATGCTGGATCTACAAAGGGAAAGCATGTTTCGATGTCCATCAAACAAAATGTGGAATTGCTGCAAAAAATGGATAAAGGCATATCCTTTGATTATGTAATCATTCCGAAATATGTTTATCAATCTCACGCTGCTCTGCGAGGGGAGGGAAATGACGCTGCGCGCAATGAACTGGAAGTTGATCTGTCAGCACTATCCTTATCTTAAGCGCAGATGTTTTTATTTTATTCGGCTTATAATTCCTTACTAAATGCAGTATTTCATCTTGATGTACTCCATCTTTGATATGATTTAAATCAAATTCCTCATCATTACAAATATCACAAATACACATCAAATAGTTTTCTCGTTGCAATTTTCTAAGTTCAACTATGCGTAATGTACAGTGGCGGCTCGTGGCTAAAATTAGTGGGGGTGCTGTTCCAAAAAAATGTAACCTTTGTTTTAAAATTGTCTGAAAGGAAACAAACATGTATAAAAAGAAAATTTATTTTGAAACATCAGGAAATCTTACAATAAGAAAATAAGCATTTCTTAATTACTTTAACCAAAATTTTTACAGTTCACTCTTTGTCTATTCATTTAAAAACGAAATCCATTCTTCTTGCTTTACTTGGCGCGAAACAATCAGCAATTTTCTCCTTTATCTCTGGATGACAACTGAGGAAATTTTTCTTTATTGAAAGCAATGCAAGCGCATTTAGTCTTTCCAAATTCTAGTGCTTCTTGGAACAGTTTTCATTCTTTTCAATGTTGAAAAGCAGCGTTCTGCCTCTGATGTAGTCATGGAAACTCTCAAGAGAATTCTTATCAGTTCCGTAATTCCACTAAGAACATCATCCAGATTATTTTCAAAGATAAATTTCAGTTGCTCATTTAATTTGCAGTATTCCTGGATATCAGACCTACAATAGAATACTTTTGTTCAGTTTCAAGCTATTCTTTGTCAATCATTGGATATGCTTCAGCTGTCAGTACTATTTCCTCTGTAGAATGTTCATTTCTAAAACTAGCGAAGCATTTCTTGTTTAACAATTTAGAAGCTGCTAAGTGTTTAGTGGAAGAATATATCTGCATTATATTGTTACGAATTTGGTATTTAAAAAGCTAATATTAGTTCAATTATAAATTAATTGGTTTTATTTCTCGCGCAGTGCAGCGCGTCACGAATATTAAAAGAAAGCTGAGCCGGAAAATTGAAAATACAAGAGCGCGTGCATTAAATAAATAAATATCTCTTTTTGATTTCGAGAAAGTACTGGAAAATTCTAGCGCGTGATTTTAAAATCTTATAAAAGGAGGAAAACATCTCAGTTTGTAGTAGTTGCTTAGTTTGTTGTTGTTTAGAAAACTGCCGTTGTTGATTATAGCTAATTCGCGGATTAGCGTTCTTTAGCTGTTTTGAATTACGTTCTATTGTACATTTAAGTAGTTAAAAGATAACTACTGTGAGATATTGTGATACTGCATGATAATTTGAGAAAATTTAAGCATTTCTGTTGTGATAATAATAAATTTTTGTTCATTTTTCATCGGACTTGTGCATTCATTTCCTAACGAACCCGTACGCACGCAACAATTTTTGGTGTCAGAAGTGGGATTTGAACCCACGCCCACAGAAGTGGACTGCGAAATTGAGTCTGGTGTTTCTTTCGACCCTAGCATGATTTCGGCTGTTTCTCGAGCTGGTTCTTTCGGACAAAGCGTCAGAAACAAGGGAAATCCTGTCCTTACAATACTTTATCGACGGCATCCGAGATACTGAAATACAGAAAGCTCTTCGAATGGCAGATGTAAAGGACATAAAAAGCGCTCTGTTGTACGCCATGAAGTTCGAGGCAGCCCAGCAAGCAACTAATAGAGATCGCTACCCAGTTAGAGCTGTGCGAGTCCATGAGCCAGTGGATCAACTGATGGCTCGTTTAGATGATTTAGCCAGACAAGTCGAAGATTTGATACGGAGTAGGAGCGAGAAGAAAGTGGCTCTAAGGTGTTGGAGATGTGTAGTGAAGGTCACCTAAGACGGAATTGCAGAACACCCCAGGGTACGGAATATAAAGCAGATGATTTTACCAGACAAGTCAGTGGCTTGAGACGGAACAGAAGTGAAAAGAAACTAATTCTAAAGTGCTGGAACTGCGGAGTTGAAGGCCACATACGAAGAAACTGCAGAACACCCCGAGGTACGGAAAATAAGACCATTTCCCAGCAACAACGCAGTAAACAAATTAGTGACCATATCGAGGAACGGAGGTTGCCAGATAGTGAAAAACCTTGTTTTAAAGCTCTTAAAATTTATACAGTGAGTGGCAACAATAACGGACTGTCCATCAATGGGAATATCGATGGAGTTCCTTGCAGTATGATCATTGACACAGGAGCTAATGTTACCATCATTAGGAAAGATTTAGCTGAACAGTTTAAAGGTAAACTTATTTGGACGCCATCCTGTGTTACCCTTCAGACTGCGTCTGGTGACAAGATCGACATAACTGGGAAGTTAAACGTAAACATCACGTTTGGAAGTGCCGCCTACCATCACACGGCATATGTGGCGGATATTACAGATTCTTGCATACTCGGATTGGACTTTCTAAGGAAATACAATTTTTCCTTGGACTTTAAAAATAACGAATTGCATTCTGCGTCTGAGGACATAACGTTATTTGGAATTAATAATGAAGAAGTTAAATCTGTCCACAGAATCATAGCACAAGACAATATCACAATACCGGCAAGAACAGAAATTTTACTCCCTGGATCTATAGCCGAAAACAGAGATTTCCGCTACGGCATCATAGAATATCCCAATAACTGTAATAGCCCGAAAGGAGTACTAGTAGCCTCAACACTCGTCGACCTATCGAGAATGGTTATCCCGGTGAGAGTTGCCAATGTAACTGAGAAGGCGAGAGTTATTAAGAAAGGCGACGTGGTTGCAGCATGTACTTCAGTAACCAGCGTTGAAAGAAAGAGCAATATCCAAGAATCCGTGTCCTCATCAGAGAGCATTACATCGGAGTTATTGCAGAATGCGCAATTGAACGATGAAGAGAAGAATGCTGCCGATCGCGTCATCAAAGATCTTCAAGTTGTTTTCTCCCGCTCGTCTTCTGACGTGGGTCGAACTAGTTTGACACAACATAGAATAGATACCGGCGATCATCCCCCGATCAAGCAACATCCAAGACGTCTACCGTTTGCTAAACAGGAAGAGGTGCGAACACTGTTAAAAGATATGGAAGAAGGCGATGTCATCGAGCCTTCAGCGAGTCCATGGGCATCTCCCATCGTTCTCGTCAGAAAGAAAGACGGCTCAACAAGATTTTGCGTTGACTATCGCCGGTTGAATGAGGTTACGAAGAAAGACAGTTACCCTCTTCCTAGAATTGACGACATTCTAGACACTCTTTCTGGAAGCAAGTGGTTCTCAACACTTGATTTAAAGAGTGGGTATTGGCAGGTAGAAATACAGCCTGAAGACCGAGAAAAGACGGCATTTACTACGGGACAAGGGCTTTGGCAATTCAAGGTGATGCCGTTTGGACTGTGTAATGCGCCGGCAACATTCGAACGTCTTATGGAGACTGTTTTGAAAGGTCTTTCCTACGAAGCCTGCCTGATATACCTGGACGACATCATCATCGTCGGAAAGAGTTTTGAAGAACATTTAGAAAATCTTAGGAAGGTGCTTCAGAAACTGAAAGAAGCCAATCTGAAGCTGAGTCCCGCTAAATGCAAATTGTTCCGAAAGGAAGTGACTTACCTGGGACATGTCATCTCTGCAGAAGGTGTGCGCACGGATCCTGAAAAGGTATCAGCGGTTAAATCCTGGAAACGTCCTGAAAATGTCCATCAGCTGAGAAGCTTCCTAGGGCTTTGCACCTACTATAGGAGATTCGTGAAGGACTTTTCTTCCATCGCAAGACCCCTTCACAAGCTGACAGAGAGCAAGCAAAGATTCTTGTGGACAAAAGAATGCGAGGATGCATTTAACAACTTAAAGGAGGCTTTAACATCTGCTCCAATCCTGACGTATCCTCAGCTCGACCGACCATTTATTCTTGACACCGACGCGAGCAATGAAAGTGTCGGTGCTGTTTTGTCCCAAAAAATAGACGGCCAAGAACGTGTAGTGGCGTACTGGAGCAAGTGCCTGTCTAAACCGGAGAGGAATTATTGTGTCACCAGGAAAGAGTTGCTCGCCATAGTCAAAGCCGTAGAACAGTTCCATCACTATCTATACGGCAGAAAATTCCTGCTCCGCACCGATCATGCATCATTGACCTGGCTTTTAAATTTCAAGAATCCTGAGGGTCAAATAGGCAGGTGGATACAGAGACTCCAAGAATATGACATCACTATCCGTCATCGTAAGGGATCATCACACGGAAACGCCGACGCCCTGTCTAGAAGACCTTGCCAAGAAAGCTGCCGATATTGTTCCAGGGTGGAAGCGAAATACGAGCTGCTGACTCCGGTCGCAAGACAAATTACAACATCAACATCGGCTGATCGAGAACCGTGGAGTGATGATGAAGTCAGGAAAGACCAGCTGGAAGACCGCGACATTAAACCGATAATTGATTTAATGGAGTCATCAACCAGAAAACCTACCTGGCAGGACATTTCTATCTGTAGTCCTACAACCAAACAGTATTGGGCACTCTGGGATTCACTTCACATTCGAAACGGCGTCTTATACCGGAAATTTGAATCGGATGATGGGAAGACGTTCCGATGGCAGCTGATACTTCCAAGATCCCGCATTCCTGATGTCCTTAAAGAACTACATAACAGCCCTACGGGAGGTCACTTTGGAATAATGAAGACCTTACAGAGAGGTGGTGAGCGCTTTTACTGGAATAATGCAAAGGATGACGTGCAAAAGTGGTGCCGATCCTGCGATGCCTGTGTAGGTCGGAAAGGACCGAAGAGACGCAGCCGAGGCAAGCTGCAACGTTACAACGTAGGGGCGCCTTTTGAACGTATCGCCTTTGACATCTTAGGACCTCTGCCACGAACTGCTGATGGCAACAAATACATACTCGTTGTCATTGATTACTTCACCAAGTGGCCTGAAGCGTACCCTGTTCCTGATCAAGAGGCTGTCACAGTAGCTGAGGTAATGATACAGCACTGGATTTCCAGGTTCGGAGTACCTCTTCAGTTACATTCCGATCAGGGAAGGAATTTTGCCTCGGCAGTAATCAAAGAACTATGCAAACTACTCGGCATTGACAAAACTCAAACGACGCCATTGCATGCCCAGTCGGACGGCATGGTAGAGAGGTTCAATCGAACCATCCTTAATAACCTCTCATTAGTGGTTTCCAGAAACCAACAGGACTGGGACAAGAAATTACCACTCTTTTTACTGGCTTACCGCAGTGCTGTCCACGAGACTACCGGCTATTCTCCATCACAAATGCTCTTCTGTCGTGATCTTCGTCTGCCTTGTGATCTATTGTTTGGCCGCCCTCCGGATGCTCCTTCATCGTCTGAGGAATATATTCAAGATCTCCAGGCCCGGTTTGAAGTGATGCACAACTTTGCACGAGAGCGAGTCAACTTGGCGACGGAGAAGATGAAGACCCGATACGACACAAGAGCTACTGAACATCAATTCCACGAAGGAGACAAGGTGTGGTTGTGGAATCCGACTCGACGGAAAGGACTTTGTCCGAAATTACAGTCACCTTGGGATGGCCCGTACACAGTCCTAAACAGGCTGAATGACGTCATGGTTCGGATTCGTAAGTCTTCGAACTCTAAACCTAAAGTCGTTCATTACGACAGGTTAGCACATTACTATGGCCATAGTACATAATGTAAATAATTGTAAATAGTATAAGACCATGGTCCATTTTGTTTTTAAATGTGTCTTTGATTTGATTTGTATTTAGTATTTGATTTGCATTTAGTATTTGATTTGAATTTGATAGCATTTGATTTGTTTTATGTATTGCATTTATTGTTCATGTTGTTTATTATTGTAATGTAATGCTTATTAATGCATTTATGCCACAGTTGTAAATTTAGCTTCCTGTCCAGGGATTGTACTGCCCGGGACGTGCAGTCCTTCGGAAGGGGGCAGTGTTACGAATTTGGTATTTAAAAAGCTAATATTAGTTCAATTATAAATTAATTGGTTTTATTTCTCGCGCAGGGCAGCGCGTGACGAATATTAAAAGAAAGCTAAGCCGGAAAATTGAAAATACAAGAGCGCGTGCATTAAATAAATAAATATCTCTTTTTGATTTCGAGAAAGTACTGGAAAATTCTAGCGCGTGATTTTAAAATCTTATAAAAGGAGGAAAACATCTCAGTTTGTAGTAGTTGCTTAGTTTGTTGTTGTTTAGAAAACTGCCGTTGTTGATTATAGCGAATTCGCGGATTAGCGTTCTTTAGCTGTTTTGAATTACGTTCTATTGTACATTTAAGTAGTTAAAACATAACTACTGTGAGATATTGTGATACTGCATGATAATTTGAGAAAATTTAAGCATTTCTGTTGTGATAATAATAAATTTTTGTTCATTTTTCATCGGACATGTGCATTCATTTCATAACGAACCCGTACGCACGCAACAATATCAATACATAGTATAAAGTCACATATTTCCTTCTTCTATTCTTCTGCCATCGGTATCTTTGGAAAATTCTCACAGTACTTTGAGTTTCTTAATTCTAAGATAGCATTTTCAGAATTTGTTATATATTCGATAACTTTAAACACACTAATTTCTTTGAATTGCATTTGATTGTATATTACTTCAACATGAGGCATCTGATAAAATAGCTCTAACCAAAACTTAAAATTATTATCATTTAGATATTTTAAAATTTCTACTGCTTTTGCAATAGGAACAGTTGTTTCATTTGTTGTTGTTCTGCATTTGATGTTGTTTGAATTTCACTAAGGCAATTTTTTAAAAGGTTGCAAATTTTCATGAGCTTTGTTTATGGTGCGTATGATGAAGTTCCACCTTGTGGAGAAATACCACACGCGCGGAGTAAAAAGAAATCACTCTTCGAACAACATGCCAGAATTTCGGCACTGCAAGAGCGGCAGTGCTCTTCTCTGTGCCCGACTCGCGTGCTGCTTTCTGTGTGCGCATGTGCAGAACAGCCAAACAACACATCGCTGGAAATGTGAAGCTCACAGTTCCAAAGACTTTCGTACCTTTTTGACAAAGTGGGGGATGGCTACTGACATAAAGCTTAAGGATTATGTATTGTAAAAGTATAAAGAAAGAATTAAAGACTAAAGGACACACTATATTAAATATTAAAAATAATACGTGGAAATTGACGGTGCTGCAGTTCCACAGTGCTTTTTACGAGCCGCCACTAGTAATGTATGCTTGACGCATGCGCGCATTGAAGGAAATGTTTAATAAAGTAAACAAATAAATATTAAGTTTTTTTTTTGTAAATTTTGATACCCTCTAGATCATAATTGCTCTTTATTTCATAAATTACAGTTTCGTATTTTTAATTTTATAATTCCTGCATGCGATCTTTCCAGATTTAAACTGATGATCTATAATCCGGAAAATCGATAATCCGGAATCGCCGAAGTCCCGAAAATTCCGGATTAAAGACTTGACTGTATTAAGGATGTCACTTCTATAGGCCTGAGCATTCATAGTTCCACATGGAAAGATATGAAGGCCTGTGCGTCTACCCAAAGAAATACCACCCCTAAGGCATACTGCCTCCTTCATGTGCATCTCTTTCCCGGATGTATGATGGATAATAATGGGTTTGTTTATCTCCAAATCAAATAATGGCTACTATAGTCAAAAGTCTTTAATCCAGATGTCCATAATCTGGAATGATCTATAATCCGGACCTCAAAGCTACAAACTTTTTGCGAATGCGTATGCGCATTAACATGTATGCGCATATGCGCATAATACGTTTACGCATGCGCGTTTAATGTATAACGGATGGTATAAGCTAAGCTAAAATTATCTAATTATCTATTTCAGTTAATGTTGCAGATTGCGTTGTTCCTTAATCTTCGAATTGGATCCGGCTTTTTTTTTGCAGACTGTTAGAGCAATTTTATAAAAGTAAGTTGGAACTTTCGATTATGTCAAATAGAATTTCCGATGCTGGATCTACAAAGGGAAAGCATGTTTCGATGTCCATCAAACAAAAAGTGGAATTGCTGCAAAAAACGAATAAGGGCTCCTTTGTTTCTCTAACCATTTTGAAATCTGTTTATCAATTTCACGCTGCTCTGTGCGGGGGGTGACGTCGCAGCGCGCAATAAACTGGAAGTTGATCTGTCAGCACTATCCTCATCTTCAGCGCAGATGTTTTTATTTTATTCGGCTTATAATTCGTTACTAAATGTAGTGTTTCATCTTGATGAACTCCAATTTAAATCAATTTCGTCATTATAAATAAATATCACGAATACACATCAAATAGTTTTCTGGTTGCAATTTTCTGATTTCGACAATGCGTAATGTATGCTTTACGCATGTGCGCATTGAAAGAAATGTTTAATAAAGTAAACAAATAAATATTAAGCTTTTTTTTGTAAATTTTGATACCCTTTAGATCATAATTGTTCTTTATTTCATAAATTACGATTTCATATTTTTAATTGTATAATTTTAGCATGCCATCTCACCAGATTTAAACTGATGATCTATAATCCGGAAAAACCGATAATCCTGAATCGCCGAAGTCCCGACGATTCCGGATTAAAGACTTTTGACTGTACAGTACAAAGTCCGTAATCCGGACTCGTCGGGATTTCGGGGATTCCGGATTAGGGGTTTTTCTGGATTATAGATCATCAATTAAAGTCTGCTAAGATGGCATGCAGAAATTATACAATTAAAAATATGAAATCGTAATTTATGAAATAAAAAGCAATTATGATCTAAAGGGTATAAAATTTTACAGAAGAAAAAAAGGTTATTATTTATTTGCTTACTTTATTAAACATTTCTTTCAACGCGCGCATGTGTAAAGCATACATTACGTGCAGGTGTAGTGTACGCGCATGCATAAAGTTTGTGGCTTTGAGGTCCGGATTATAGATTATTCCGAATAATAGACGTCCGGATTACGGACTTTGTACTGTATTGCTTTTGAGGCTAAACCTGGAGATCCATTAAGAGATTTGATCAGCTGTCCAGTGGAAAAGTTGATGTGCCCACCTCAAACGTTCTGTTCTATGACATGACGTGAGTGGCTTGCAAATGGCTGGTTGCCTCATATACAAACCTCCTTTTATGCACATTTGACGCTGATAACATCCTTCCAGTGGCTGCACCAAGGGCGGATTTGTGTTGAGTTCGAGTTGCGGTTCTGTTCAATTGTAGGCATAACAACAAATAGCTGTTCTCAGTGCTCGTTGTAGCAGTTGGTCATCCTTGGCTGAACCTCCTGGATGCCAAATCTGTGGTTAGAAAGTGCCTGTGGTTAGAAAGAATCTGTGGTTAGAAAGTCTATGAACAACGGAAGGACTCACATTTAGCAATCTGTCCACTTCTGTTGGATTTTGTCCTGCCTGTAGTCTCCCAATAGCTCTCCATCGCAGTTCTTCACCCAAATGATGTCTGGAGTTTATTATTGCAAACTGGATATCCTAGATTTCTTATCTAAGTATCATAGTCCCTTGGTGATAAATCGTGTTGAGGAAGGATAAACAAGAAGTGACTTTGAAATGTTTTTCATTTACACCATTTGGATCTTGTAAGACATACTGATAGGTAGAGATACAGAATAATGTGTTCATTTGTTTATTCACACTTATTTTCAACAGGGATGGTGTTCATCCCAATGTACTTGTGAATAATAAGCCACGTATGATATTACTAAAAATAACAGTTTACAAGCACTCAAAACTACACACCACATAGGGCTTTCATCTTAACTTTTATCTACAATTTGTTAATAAGATTTTACTTGAACAAGAATTGTCTGAACTGATAAATATTACGATTCTGGTGCTCACTCCTGTTGTGACATCCAAGACCATTAGCATGTTATTTTATATGAGCTTCAGAATTCTAAATATGTGTAGTTCTTTATAATTTTGTTTCTTATTTTTTACTTCTTCAAAATGCAAAGTTTTGTGCAAACATCAATCAAAGGTTTAAATTTCTTCCAACTTAAAAAAGATAGAAAATCCAAGTGAATCATATCTATTGTAAACTGAATTAATGGTACTTTTCTACTAATTATATCCAATATTTTTGTGACTAAATAGAGCTAATGTTGAGAAAATAATTGTTAAATGTGATGAAAATAATATTTTATTTTTAATATGATTTTTTAAAAAAAAGCTGTTTTTTATTGTAGTATTTTAAACATTCAAGATTTTATTGTATTTCGCTGTTGTTAATGGCACATAAACTGATTTTAGTGTAATTATGAAAATTAGAAGTTTAACTGGTTTGGAATTGCTTATAATTCTAAATTATAATTTTAGGGTAATTAAATATTGTAAGTATATAATGATAATTAAAACTTTTATTTATTCCTGCAGATTGTTGTATGTTAAAAATATATCTACATGTTCTTTTATCTGTGTCGCAAAATTCTTAAGTTCTACCACATTGAAGAAAAGTCAACAAATGTGTTGGATCAAAAAAAAATAAATAAATAAATAAATAAATAAAAAAGAGTACCAAAACACTTTACATGACAGCTATTTTTTACATTATTAGATGACGTTAATAACTATAATGTGCTATTCTGTTGCACTTAAAGCTTTATAATGCAGACAGTGCTGTATAAATTGTTATTTAAAACCATTCTGTTCTTTATAATTGGTAAGGTAATATTAAAATTTGGTGCTTACGTCTGCTTAAAATATTATCTTTGAAAAAATATCAGTTAAATATTATATTTAGTTCCACTGTAAAGAGTATGATTTCAAATCATGGTGGATAATTCAACTTCAGAACAATACTTGTCAGACATCAACTTAATTCTAGAGATATAGTCAAGGAAAATCAACAAGATTATAGTATGTTGCCATGAATAAGAAAATTTAAAAAGACTATATCTTAAAACAATGTGTTTCCCAACTTTTAGCCTCACGGCTCACATGCATATTTTAGTTTTAAGTTATTATAATCCACTTGCATAATCTTGCGATTTATCATGATCAATATATATATAGCTGTTCTTAAAAAAAGAAAGAAAGAGACAGATATTCATCATAAAAAATAATTTAATAATGAAGTAAAGATAAATATATATGAATTAATTCAGAACTGATGGTAAAAATAGACATAGTAGTATGTTTTCATAATTAGTGATTTGGTATCCATTGTTTCAATTATCTGCAGTTTTTAATACACCAAAGAATAAATGTCTGTGTTCCAAAATATAACTAGACTGAGCATAGTGTAATAAGCCAGTGATTCTCAACCTTTTTTGCTCCATGCAACACCTTTCATAATTGCTAAACAGCCACACACCCCTCCTTTCTGGAACTAAAAAAATATTGGACATTTATTTAAATTTAGATTATTTTTTAATGTGTTTGATAAATTAGACAAAAAAAAGTACAAACAGCATTGATAAATATCAAAATTTGAATAAAAGTATGCTTCTTAAATTCATAAATTAAAACTAAATACGTAACAGGTAACCGCATCCCCCCTGAAGATACAAAATCCCCCCACTTGGTTAAGAACCCTTGCCTTATACTGTTCTCTTCTGACATTAGTCAACTATAAACAACTGCATGCTGGTGTCACATAGATGTAGCTAAATATAAAGATGAAAGTGGTTGCTCCAGAATTTTGTATGTTTTTAATTAACAAATTCCCCCATAGATTTGTGTTCGTTTTTTATTTATGCTCTACTTGATGATATAATTTTATTAACTGGTAATCGTGACTGCCATAGTTGATGGTCATAGTAAAGGCAAGTTTTACAGGAAATTGTCTACGTCTCAATTGAAACGGCAACCCTGTGCCGTGGCAACTTCACCCCATTGGCTGGTACAGTTACGCAAGTAACCAATAAACTATCGTCGACAAACAGACACTTAAGCCGCATATATATAATGGGGTGAAGTAACATCATCTCCTCCGAAACGGCTGGCTCCCGGGCTTAGAGAAGCACACCGTTGGATTCCGCAGGTCCGTGTCACGCCATTTTGACCATTCGCGTCTTCATGGGACTTTACTTAGCCGAGATATTAATTAAAAACTAATTTCCCCCTATGTTTTCCCTACATTTTTCACTTTCTGTCTTGGGTTTCCCAATTAGAGGGATTTGGATACGTGCCAAATTCGTTTTTCTCGAATATCTGCGGAACAGCGCCGAGTTTAAATTCGAGACGCGTATCCTCGGATTCCAAAAATCTCTTCGAATCCATCGATACCGTTCTCATCTTCGTACGACTTTAATCGGTCGAGATATTAATTAAAAACTGCGAAAACGATAATTTTCGCGCTCATTGTTCCGAGTGGCAACAATAAACTATCGGCGACACACATTTTAGCCGCTTATATAATATATAAAGATGATGCATGAGTAGAGTAAATGTACTTTATTATTACTTTATTTAATCTTGCTAAAGCGTAATTTATCAATTAACCATGATTATATATGTATATATTATACAAATATCCTGCTTTTTATAGTATTTACTGTAATCTACCATGAGATGTAAAATGTATTGGGTTCTTTGAAAAGTTCTGCGGTTTCTTAAATTAAAAGGCATTTTCTTATTGCTGAAGGAATGATGTCATCGAAGCAGATATTTAAATATGGTTGTTACGTGTATCCGTCGAATTGGTAAACTGTAAGTTAGTTTTAGAACACAAACTTTAATGAACAGAATTATTTACAATTACAGAAATTACAGTTACATTGTTTCGTACCGAGAACAGAAATATCGTTGCTTAATGACTGCGTAGGTCGAGAGTGAAACTCTCTTCCTCGTTGCCTAGACGATCTCCACTCGCGCTTGCGCAGCGTTGCCACAAAAGTTTTAAAAAAAGAAATATTTCAAACTCGTAACACTCCCCGCCGATTGGATTCTTAATCCAATATTTCTATCATTTATAAAACAATGCAATATAAAATTAAATGAAAGTTATACAGCAATTACACTCAAAGTACAATAGTAATATTAAATATAGGAATGAAACTTAAATACAATAATTAATGCACAGGTAACACACAAATATATCGTACAGATCTTTTAAGTATCTTGCCTTGTGGCAAGCGTATGTTCACAACTCTTATTTTCCCATCACTTCCAGTGAATATTTCTTCTAATCTTCCTGTTAACCACTTGGTGCATGGTAGGTTTTCTTCCTTTACCAGCACCAAGGTTCCAACCTTTATGTTACTCTTACTGAACTGCCACTTATGGCGTTGTTGCAAATTATTTAAGTAATCTCTTTTCCAAAGCTTCCAGATTCTTTGAGAGCATCTGGAAACCTTTTCCCACTTGCTAAGCTTATTTTCATTGATATCTGTAAGTGGGGGTTCTGCGATGGAAGTGATGGGTCTCCCAATAAGGAAATGCCCTGTGGTTAGGGTTTCAAAGTTATCAAAATCAGCCGACAATGGAGTCAATGGTGGAGTTTAGAACTCCTTCAATTTCCGCTAATACTGTTATGAATTCTTCCAGAGTAAAATGAGAATTTCCGGCTATGCGTTTTAAACGATACTTGAAAGATTTTACGCCGGCTTCGTACAATCCTCCAAAATTAGGAGATCCTGGAGGGTTAAAATGCCAATCAATTGTTTCCTCCGTGAAATATTGAACCAATTGTTCATCTGGAGAATTTACGATTTTCAGAAGTCGTTTTGGCTCGGCATCTGCGCCAACGAAATTTCGTCCATTGTTAGTGAAAATCTTAGAAGCCTTGCCTCGCCTAGAGAAAAATCTTTTCAAACTAGCAATGAAACCTGTTGATGTTAAATCACTCACAAAGTCTAGATTTATTGCCTTAGTACAAAAACATACATAAATTGCTACATATATTTTATTCAATACCCCCTTTCCTCTGTCCTTTGAATTTCACGTAAAAGGGTCCGCAAAAATCTATGCCGGTAACCGTAAATGGAGGAGAAGGTTCTATGAGTTCTTTAGGCAGTTGGCCCATCAACTGTTGCTCTACAACTGGTTTGTTCTTTGTGCACGTGACACAATTGTGTATCACCAGTCTGCACAATTTCCTCCCGCTTAACGGCCAATACCTTTGCCGTATTACGTACAGCAAAGTCTGGGATCCTGCATGCAAATATTTCAAATGAAAATACTCTACAATCATGTAAGTCAAGGGATGTTTAGATGAGAGGACAATAGGATGTTTAATGTTATCGTTAACACTATAATTTATTATTCGTCCTCCAACGCGAATAAGACCATTTTTATCAAGAAAATTAAGAGAAGCTAATTTACTTTTACCTTTTACATTCTCACCTTTTATTAAGGCAGAAATTTCTTCCGAATACTCACTTTGGGCAAATTTTAAGAGAACAAATTCTGAATTGTTCAACTCTTGACATTTCAGATACCCACCTTTTTTGTCTTTAGGATTTCTATAGTTATAAATAAATCTAAAAAGATAAGAAACTATACGAATAAGTTTAGAAAAATTATTAGTAATTTTAAGCAGATCATTATAAAGCAAAACATTCTGGTTAGTTTTAACTCTTAAGTACACTACAGTCCCATATGCCCTTTGGCTGGCATCGGAAAAGACGTGGATTTGAAGTTCGTTGGCATCACCTAGGCTACCGTCGAGGATCCTCCTAGGGACTTGTAAGTTCGTAATATCAGATAACTCAAGCTTCCATTGAGTATACGTTTGAAGAAGGTCTGCTGGAAGTTCTGCATCCCATGAACACTTCCTAAGCCACAGTTCTTGGAATAGACATTTGAGTCTGATTGTAAACGGCGTTAGAAGACCAAGCACATCGTACAATTTTCCCGCTGTTTTTAACACAGTTCTTTTTGTAACACTTTCTCCTTTATTATACTCGAGTAAATCTTTCACATCAATAGTGATGTAGTCTTGATGCACGTGCCACGGAAGACCGAGAACCTTTTGTAGTTTGTCAGTAGGACTGGCCTCTGAATGAATGGGATGGATTTTGAACCATTTGTCTTCCCATATTTGTAACAGTTCCTTGCTGTTAGAACTCCATTTACATAAATTCATTCCTGCGTCAGCCATAATCCTTTTGGCTTTACACGACATCTGAAAGGCAGATGAGACGTTGTCGAGAGCTCCAACAAAATCGTCGACATATAAACATTTATCGAGCATTTCCACCGTCGCGGGATGCAACTCTCGAAACCTTTCGATGTGTTCTTTAATGGTGGCAGACAGCAAGAAAGGACTGGCGTTGACGCCAAACAGAACACGGCAAAATCTGAAAATCTGGATGTCATAATGTTCATTTGTACCTGGGTTTTTACTTGGAAGCAGAAATCGTACTACATTTCGATCCTTTTCATGCAGAGATATCTGCAAAAACGCTTTCTCGATATCTGCTAAGACGACCACCGCATTCAAACGGAAGAAGACAAGCATGTTGAATATCAGAGGGTTAAGGCTAAGTCCAGCGTATAAACAGTCATTCAGAGAAAGTTCACCCTGTTCATGTGCACTGGCATCAAAAACGTTTCGTTTCTTGGAACTGACGGAGTCTCTGTAAACCATTGAAAATGGCAGATAAAACAGGGGCTTATCACTTTCTACCTTGTCATTTGGAACCTTTTCGATGATACCCTGAGTTTCATAATCATCCAGTATTTCTCTATAGTCGTTATACAGTTCTGAGCATCTCTCAAATTTTCTCTTCAAATGTACTAGTCGTCTCCTGGCAACTGCTAAGTTATCACTTGTCGCGCTTCCATGGTAACCCAACTTCGTACCTCCCCTCCTTATAACACACAGAATTCTTAAAGAGTGTTATGGCCCTAGCTTCCTCATCTGAGTGTACACTTTGTAGGACACCAATTGATTCTAATTCCCAGAATTGTCTTAAACCCTCATCGACACCATTTTGTATAAAATAACATCGAGAATTATTTGGAGACACGACGGGAATAGAACCTGTTACCATCCATCCGAAAACTGTTTCAATTAAAGTGATAGAATTACTCCTTAACTGGATTTGGTTTCCCCTTAATAATTCGTAAAACACGTCACCTCCCAAAAGAAGCGATATTTTTTTAGGTAAATAAAATTTAGGATTAGCATACTTTACATTTTCTGGCAATTTTAAATTTTTTCAGCTGGAACATTTCCAGCAATTTCTGGAAAAATTAAGAATTCGAGTTCCTTACCGAAAGATTCTTCGTCGTTAGCTATGCGCGTATAAATTTTTTCCGAAATCGGAACTACAGTATTTTTCAATCCAATTAAATCTGCTCTATATTTCGATCTTTGAAAGCCTGATAAATCAGCTGCTTCCTCAGTTATTAAATTTCGCATCGAGGCTGAATCACATAACGCATTTAACTTTAACCATTCCCCATTGGATTGCCTTAAATTAACTCCGTGGAGAGAAAAATGGCGCTCATGCTAGGCGATTCCGTTGGGTCAGCGCTAGGCTCGTTGGCTGGCGCTGCGATCACGAAAGCTGGAGGCAGGGTCTAAACATAGCTCCGAAACATAGCTTCAAACAACTTGTTCGCTGTTTACTATCAACAAGAGAAATCCAAAAGAAACCCTGACACGGAATATTCATATAAGTAACATTCTGTTGTTCTCTATACAATATCTTATTCTCTAAAATGCCATTAAATTTCTTTATTTATTATTTTCATAAGATTCTAACATTATACAATAGTTAGTAATAGTAGCAATTCATGTGGTTCTTTCCTTCGTAACTATACCGTAGAGACGCCACATTCCTTATCAGTAGTCCGTTCTTATCAGCAATTCACACCCTTCGGAGGCTCCCCTCTTCGTGCTCAGGAATTTCTTGAGAGGGAAAAAAAGGGGATTTCTTGACCATCGACGAGTATAGATTGTGATTTTTGTAACTAAGATCTCCGACTTTTTTTTTTCCAGGTATCAAACTTAGAATTATGAGCAAATATAAATACAGTGTGACGGAATTTGTTAAACTTGTACTATAATAAATTACAACGGTTAAATTAATAAATTAATTTTATATTTAACTAATATTTAAGAAAAATAAACTGTATAATTTATTTTTGCTGATATGCTCTCACACTTTGTATGGATTTATGATTTTGTCAATTACTGTTTTTCTGAAATGTACATGAATGTTTTGGGAACGGTAATAGTTAATGTTACTTGAGTTAAAATATTATGTACATCTCTGTGTTGATATATGTCTTTTCTAGTTAGGTCTCAAGATAAGGGCATATACATTACCATGTAGGAATTCATTTATTTATTTTTTTTAACTTAGCTAAAGTTGCTTCTTTAACCCATCAACGAGCCCGCCTCTCGGAACGAAATGCTTCGAAAACGGTCGCGTTGTCAGACAACAAACCCCTCCAAAAAAAATCGCTTTCGTTTTCTGAAATCTCTCTAAGATGGCCCAGCCTAAGGCAGTATGTTTGCTTCCCCTTAGTGTGATGGATAAGCCATAAAATTGCCTCCCCGCTATTGAATGCCAAGAAGAAGTTGTTCCGTTTAGTTTCGTCTCCCTCCTCTTTCTTTGTACTAGTAGCCTGTAGACTTGTTTCTTTTAACATGTGACTGCCGAATTTTCCGAAATCTTTTTAGAATTTTAGCTTCCAAGTTTGTGAACATTCAATTATTCGACATGTTTTATTGTGCAGCATTTTAAGAAAGATCATTATTTATTTTGTTACACAATTTTTTTACTATTTACTTATCTATTTTATTTAGTTTTAGTAAACCAATTTATTTTGGGAAATTAAATTTTAATCCATTCTTTTACCGACTCAGTTTTCATCACATTATAAGTCCATACATATTTACGATGAGAGTACAATATTTATCAGAAATTTTTGGAAAATTTCGCATATGCATTTATATTTTAGCGTTGAATTTTTTCCACAAGTTGTTCGTTTACTGTCGAGCTCATCTTCGTCTTTTCAGCGTGGAATTGGCAAGCATAATCTTCCTAATATTTTTCGGGATTTTATAGCAATTTCTAGAATTTTGGCGGTTTTCTACAAATATTTTGGTAAGTTTAGCTATTATACAGTTGCTACTAATGTAGAATTTAAAGCCAAAAATGTATTCCTTCGTTGATTTGAGAGATCGCATTTCGAATTTAAACGGAAGTTTAAATGAATTTGATACAATCTTACCACAGACTAGAAAGAATTATTTCTCTGTGTTGGATGGATTTTTCTCACTTTTCTGCATTTGATACATTAAATGCATAAAGCAGACACTCACAAATAGAATTTAAATAAATTTATTTAAATAAATTTCTCTTTTCATTTAAAATTTGTCATTATTAGCACCTCCCGCAGTTTTATGCAATCATAGGATTTTCTGAATTCTATTAGGTCGTTAACATAATTTCAAGGCCTAATAGAAAAGTGATAATATGGAAAGACTATGTCTTGAGTACCAATAGCCAAGTATTTGTAATTAAATAAAATAATATTGAATACCAGCCGCTTTTTTATTTATTTTTAGTCATATAACAAAAGATAAACAAGAATACTATTACATCTAAGAATTATTTAGTAAATTATTTTGCTAATGTTTTATGAATGAGGAAACACGGTAAAAATGTTTTAATGATTGAATTCACCGTTAAAAATCAAACAAACCCCAAAATTCCTTTTTCCCATAACTTCGTAAAATGCTTTGATTAAATATGATTTGAATGAGTTTTCCAATTCTGTTTTGAGTGATATAAATATTATTAAATTAGGATATAAATATTAGGATATAAATTATTATTAGTAATAATTTTTGTATTATAACTTAGCAGAATATCGTTTATCGTTAAAAATTATATCTAAAAGAATTAAATTTTGAAAAAGAATAAAAAATATAATTAACTTTTCCATTTTCTCCTCTATGCATCTATTTATATAAAAAAGGAATCTGGCTAGGGAATTTACGACTTGTATATGAACTAAAAATTGGTATCTTGACAAAACTTGTCAGAGCATAAAAAGCTTACATTCTGTGATATTAGTGTATTAATCATACTTCTGTATCCGTAAATGCAGTTTATAATTACCAGCATAAGTATCATAATGGATTTTATTAAAACGACAAAACTGAATGCATGATCCTAGCATTATCAAAGTACGGCTTTTTATCCCGTTAAGAATTGCTTGGTTCGTAACCAACACGAGTTTTATTTTTGAAATGTTATTCCAAATAAAACAGGAAGCGTTAAACTATATGCATTTTAAACAGTTTTACTTTTTTGGAAGGGAACCTGACTTCCGCAGGCTTACTGACACTAAGGTCTCGAAAGACTATTTCTAGTCAATAGAGTTTTTTCATTCATTTTCATTCTTATCTAGAGCTATCTTTTTTTCTAACCATTGTAAACTACAGATATAGTGGGAAAAAATTCTCATTTTACATAATTTTCGGATAATTACATTTTACGTTAAATAATTTTAGATTTTGATTAACGCAATCGATGAATATGGCAGAATAATAGTTTGTTGTAAACATTGTAAATTTCAACGTTTTTTAAGTAAAGTTTTCAAGTAAACCAAACCAAAGATTATTAAATTAGTCTTATAATGTTTACTGTTTGGTTTTCAGTGTTCTGAACTTGCATTTAAAAAAACATAATTTAAATAATCTTTCTTTACGCTAGTCGCTTTTAAAATGTTTACCTATGTAAACACTTACTAATGTTTAATGTAGCAACTTTGTATGTACTTAACGAAAGACTTAGAGGAATTTATAAAGAAAACTAGTTCACACGGAAAAAATCACGAAATCTTCCCTACAGCCAACGTATTGACCAGAAACCAAAACCAGGTCAAAAAATACTTATGATCATCTCTTTTATCCACATAGCCATTGGTAAACTTTTCAAACTTATACTTGTTCTTATTGCAGTTATAAACAGAAATGTGAACACTCAGATACTGCGCTTGTTAAAGTTAGTACAGTCTGCGGCTGATTCTATATCTGCCGAGGTGTTTTCGAAAAAAACTTGAAAGATTATGTTACCTGCTGAGTCATCGAAATATTATATATTTGTTTATTGAAACTGAAAATTTTATAATTTTCTATAAAACTGCAATGGAATTATTGCATTGAGTAATCTTCAGTGTGATGTAATTAGTGTCCTAAATATAAAAGTATGCAAAAATCAAATTGGAAATTACAGCAAATCAGTCCCTAGAAATATGCTATGCCTGTATTAATCTAGTAGCAATCAATTATTCATGAACATTATAGTATGCATGCCATATAACAATTTGTCAGCAGTACAGGAAACAATTTCGATATGCGTGCCTTTTCTTTTAATAGTTTTTCTCTCGTTACTTTTAAGATAAACATATAACTTGAAATAGTTTTTCTTCCTCCAGCTTTCACTTATTTATTTCTTAAAATATCTCCACTAAAATCAGAGTGATATTATTAACGATTTTTCTTTATTATATAAATATAAAATTTATCCTTTATTATATAAATAATTGAAATGCTTAAATTTGACATTCTAATAAATATTTTATAGTAACTCTCTGAAAAATTTAACTTCTTTTAAAATGTATGAAAATGAATTAAATCGTGTATTTTTTCCAGTCTTAATGATAATAGAATTTTAGAATCATCAGTTATATATCCGTATTGATTATGAGAAATTATCTCATTCTTCTTTGAGCTGGAAATTGCTCAATGGAGCTTCTTCCAGCTAGAATTTGAACTCGGGGTGTAAGTGATAGTAGATCGGACTATCAGTCGGAATGCCTGTGGTTCGTATTCCGCTGATAGGATAACGGATTTTTCGTGTTTTTTTTTTTTTTTTTTTTTTTCTCATAAAAACGTTATGTCTCTTCAATGGCACCCCAACGAAAACATGTCAGACGATAATTCGTTAACACATGAATTATTCCGACAGTGCCTCGTGCTTCTTCTCTCTCGCCCTTTAAATGAAAACAAATAATAAGGAATTATGCCATTCTCACTATCTTGTTATAAATGGAAGTCCTTCCAGCTAGAATTTGGAAGACCTCCTTATTAGAAGCACAAAGAGGGCACTGCTGAATTTTCGCATTTCTTGCTTCGAAAAAAATCCAATGTATCTGCATGGTATCTTTCTATTTGTGCAGCATTCGAAATTATTCCGCTTTCGCAAATTTTTCAAATTTACTTTTTCTTGTATCGTTATTCCATTTGTCGTATATTGATAGGTGAAACAATGCAGATTTCTGTCTATTTTCTTAAGTTTTCGTATCGGCAGGAAAATATACTGTCACACTTAAAATTGGTTTTAATGCTGAAAATGATTTGATTGTTTGGTTCTATTTTTCCTTTTTCTTCCTTTAAAGATTTATTTTTCTTCCATATACTTATTTATTTATTACATTTTAATCTAATAGTCTCCCAAAAACTAAAGCGATAAAAAAGTTCTTTGATTCCAAGATAAAAGAAACTTTCATTATGCTTTGAATTTCTTCAGCAATCTTTCACCAGTAGGATTTATTTTCTTCTTTCACCTACTGATACTATGTGATTCTATATATGTAATATATCTGATTATGTATGTGTGTGAGTGTATCTAAAGGTTTAATTGATATATATATATGTCATCAATGATATATATATATGTCATCAATGATATATATATATATATATAATCAATGATATATATATATATGCATTCATATTTTAGCATATGTATATATTATAATGCATATATATATATATATATATATTGCATTTTATAATTTCATTACACAAAAATTTTATACCTTAGGGAGTATATCTTTTATAGTAGATTTTGGGAATGCTTGAATTTTGAGTGAAAAGGAAAGTCAAGATTTCTACTACTTTACCCCGTTCAGTGCTCTCTCTTTTACTGAGGAATTAACATCATAGGAGGGCTGTTTTTGCCCAAAGGTTCGGCCTTTGTGGGAACGGTTAGGAGAAACCGGAAAAGCAAGAAATAATTTTTCATTCATGAATTGACATCTTCAAGAAGCATTGACTCTCAGTGAGTAAAAGACAAACATCTGGAAAGATGTATTTAAGCATAAAATGGTTTTCGATTCCAAATAACATTAATTTAGAGAAATTTTTGTGGATGCAATATATAATATTGAGATAAAAGTATAAAAGTAAGTAAAAGAGGGCGATGTAGGGTGATTTCATTGTTCGACTGTTCGATACACTATTCGACTATGTTAGAGAAAGGCCTCAAACATAGTACTGTCGGCCCTGTGTTTAGATTTGCTAAATTTACTAAAGCACACGATATCTATCTACCAAGATAAAGGTATTCTACTTCCGACGAGCTTTCTAAGAAACACTTACACGCATTTAGTTTACATGTTGAGAAAAATCATAAAAATTCCATGCAGTTGATCTATTTCGTCGCTGAAAATAGAAGCCAAGAAGAATCGATAGTGTTCTCTGGCTTCAGGCACCTAGATTTCTCACTTTGAATTTGGAACTAGAAATATAATTACAAATGTCTCTACTAGGGAAGATCAAAATTCATTATTTTTTCACACATGTAAAATCTGGATAAATACGTTTTCTCGTTTATAAATTACAGAAGATTTTTCAATAATTCCTGATATTTTAAAGGAAACTTTTGATGTATTTGTTTCCTGTAACAGGTCTAAATAATCATTCATTAAAGCCACACTAATTTTAATGATCTGGAAATTAACAAATGAGTTGAACTCTTTCATAATTATAATAAAAAACTTAATTTGGGTTTAAGATTACCTCAGAAGTGATTTTTTTTTTATTTCTTAATTTAGATGCCTTACAATCCAACAGTTATTTCCCCTATTCAACTACGGCCATATTAGTGGCCGGTAAATACTGGTAGTTCGATTTACACCCTGACGAACGAATACGATGGCTGAATGGTATTTTTCCATGTTTTTCCCTATATATAACATGAATATGAGACTTTTCTCGTTAAAAAGTCCTCTACGAAGGCATCTCTTTCCTTAAAAGCAGATAGTCCTCGTGTGTTTTGCTGCATTCAAGTAATCCTTACCTTCAAACTACGGCACCTGTCACACTAAATCAAGATTAAAGGTTTCTAAACAAGATTTTTAATCGGCCTGCGGTGCCCAAGCGCTAAAACCGCTGAGTACTGGTAATCCTACATAAGTTCAAATCCTGGTGAACACGCTTGTTCGGTGAAAGTTTTCTACGTTCAATGTGAAGGAAATCTAGTTTTCCTCAGAAAGTCCTCCCTGATAGTTCCCGTCCTCTTGCGCAGATGCCAATTCCATTAAATTTTCTGCATTAAACACAATTGTAATTCTTTCTTTTTAAAGAAATCTCAGGGGAAATAATTGTAAACATCAGATTCAGTGCGATTATGAATTATTATTTTAAAGTAGTTAAAATTTTGAGTGAGAAAAGCATTTTTAATACGCTCATAAACAACCCCTCCTCTAAACTGGCATCAAACTGTGTCGATTTCTAAAACAATCTATATAAATACGTTTCCAAAAAATTCTGCTAAAATATTAAAAGTTGTATTTGTAGAGCATTTATTAGTTAGATTTGTGACTACCTACTGAACTTTTGGTTTTTGTAACTATAAGGTATTTTCTCCCGCCTTCTTCGTGGTGTAATGGTCAGCACGCACGGCGTGTATTCGAGAGGTTGGTGGTTCGAGTGCCGGCGAAGGCATTGCTCCTATTTCACATGTCCTGCTTCGAAATAACCTAATGTTTCTATAGTGGCACCCAAACCAAAAATAGGTGGTGGATGATGATTCTCCGCCGCAAGGATTTGGCGATTCGGTCCCCTAATCCCCAGTCGCCCTTTAAAAGGGGGAGTATATACGGTATTTTCTCCCGCCCGTTTTAGCATGCATTCGTGGTCTCAGTACGCTCGGCGCGCATTCGAGAAGTCCGTGGTTCGCGTCCCGGGTAAGGCATTGCTCATTTTTCATGTCTCTTGCTGTTAAAAAAAATGTAATGTCTCTAAAAACCTTCCATTCATAAGAATAGTAATAAAGTCATGAAGCATAGGGGGTAGGGGGGAAAAAAGGAATTTTAAAGAAAAGATTATTTTTACAAAATGACTCAAAATTTCTTGAGACAGTATAAGTAGTTATATAACTCAAATAATTAAATATTTGACCTCTTAATTTTACCAGTATTTCTGTATAGAAATAAAACATTATTAAATATCTTTAATGAGTATCATAGATAGTGGAGCACATCGAGTGAGCTTCACAATATTTTCAAAAGCAGCCACTTTGACAAATGAACAGAACTGTCGGGAATCGCTTATGAATGTCACTTACACGTTTCATAATGCCAATAATGTTATAAAAATAACGGTTATGCTATATCAACAACTTACCGATCTTTCCAAAGTGCTTAAAAATAGAGCTGTTCCAAAAATTGTATTCAGTTCATTCACGGTGTTTAATCAAAAGCTCGTCGTCGATTTTTGAACTGCTTATCGATAAGCTATTGAATTCAGATTTTGTACAATTACGTTTACGGATGATAATAATTCGATTTAGAGTTTTTAAAATTTAATGTCGAAGAAATTTTTTGCGCATATTTCCATGTATGAATAAACTAAAAATCTTAAATTTTTAAGTTTGCATCATTTTACAGAGCGTAAAATAGCTTTTGAAATAAAATTTGCATGAAATTTGTAACCTAATTTCTGATTTGGGGGCGAATTTTGTTTTAAATTTATATATTTTTTCGATTATTTGAGGTAATAGGATACTTGGAAGTAAAAGACTGAACCAAAAGTAATAATAATAATAATAATAATAATAATTTATCGCATAGATTAATGGTAATAAGAGATTACTTAATAGCTTCTTTGCTAAATTCCTGTACAGTTTTATAAGAAGAATCATAGGCTCTTAAATTACGAAATCAAATAATTGAATCGCATTGTCAGATGTATAATATTTATAAATTTATCAAGACAGCCTCACGTTTTTATTATTCGTGATATAAATTTGTAGAAGAATTTTTTAAAGAGAATTATTTAATCTCGTATTCCCATTAAATTACACGATACATTATTTTTAAAACAAAGGGCGTTAGCCGAGAAGGTCTATTAACTTCATTTTTTCATTTTCCGTTGAAAACTATGTCAGTTCACTTTTCAAACTGTTGCTATCACATATTACAGCCCTGTATTATATTTAAAGAAATTAAATAATGGTTTTGGTTTATTAGATTACGGCAGAGCACTCGAGGGCTATCTGCCTTGAAATTAAATAATGAATAATCTGCATAAATATATGTATGTTTCTCGCATTGTGATAAAACAACGGCACCTAGACCCATCCAATTTTAAATAACGTACATTTCCACCCGAATATGGGCATCTCGAAGCCGAGATTTGGAATTTGTTTTATTATATGTTTCCTATTTCGTAAAACTTCAATGAATTTTTTATTAAGAAACTCAACGATTTTAAAACGAGCAAAGACAACACTGTATGAAAATAATAATATAAAAAATTATCTTCAACGGGCGAGACTGTGTATCGTAAATTCTAAAGATATGCTCATTTAAAATTTATTTTGCGGTATTGATGTTTAACTGAAGTTTTATGGTTTAAGTGCGAAGAACATGATATTTAAAAATAAAGGTAACCGACAAACCGTTAAAAAACGCTCTTTGGGCGTAATGTAAAATCTAAAAGATTTGCATTCTCAGATTTTTATGTTTGCATTTATTACTTTTATTTTTCTCGTTTTAATTCATTAATGCTCTTATAGGTAAACGTTCATTTTGTAAAAAAATCTATTTTTTATTCAATAACTGCTCTAAAACAGAAATTCTTAAATCCCTTTATATATGCATCCACTTTGTAACTGGTAATAAATTTGTTTCTTTAGAGTCAGTGCAAGGCCTTTATCCCAAAACATCAAGAAGATTTCTCCCCACGCTAATGACAGCCATTACCTATTGTCGTCAGGATTGCATGAACCCTTGTCCCCTTAGGCATTGGG
Source organism: Stegodyphus dumicola (assembly GCF_044657685.1). NCBI lineage: Eukaryota > Metazoa > Arthropoda > Arachnida > Araneae > Eresidae > Stegodyphus > Stegodyphus dumicola. The sequence goes on from NC_140768.1 coordinate 185,891,986, forward strand.
GGTTGGAAGACATACAAAAATACGGGCTAGTCCTTTTTGGCGTGTTTTTTCGATAATACAAAAACACGGGACTGTCCGTTTTCGAGGATACATTTAAACTAACAATAATCCGTAACGAACCGTTAAGAGACCTGCATAAAAGAAAGAGAAAATCCGGGTGAAACCGTTAATGGGTTAAGACACTAATTTTTGCAAATGAACTCCTTTTAACTACACTCATGGACACAATCGTATTTTAGGATATTTTCTACTTCTTTTCCTTTTCTTTTATATGCCCTTTTTTTCCCCTCTGTTATTTTTGGGCCATTTATTTTAAATTTTATTTTGTCCCATCTTCTCTTTCTGGCCTTTTGAACTTGTACAAAATGTACGAAGTTCCTTTTTACTCTCCTCAAATACGAAATTGCCCCCCTGTCTATGTACCTTTCCTTCGCACCTATGCTTGATTTTTCGCCCATCGGTGCAGAAAGACTTAGCGAGTGCGAAACAAGACATCTGTCTACTTTGTCTGTCTGTCTGTCTCTCCGTGGAGAGAAGAACATTTTTGTTTGTATTAAGTGGAAAAAACAAGAAGCGTTTTGCGTTTCGCTAACTGAGCCATCTGGCACCGGTGATTGCGCAATACTTGGTTTCAAAATTCCTGTCCTTTCCCCCTTCATCGGCTCCACTGTCAATAATAAATCATGCTAATTTTTTGGTTTTTGCCTTTCGAACGCGAAATTTTCTCCATGTAACATTGTACTATGATTTTTGTTACATGTTTTACACTTTAAATGAATTTTCTTGCATTTAGACATTGCATGAAATCCAAGACAGTTATAATACAGATTAAACTTTCTAACGTATTTTAATCTCTCGTCTGCGTTTGATTCAATAAAACTTTTACATCTGAAAATGGGGTGTGATTCGGTGCATCCTAACATACAATTATTTTTGTCATTTTTTACTATTAGCGTTTTGAATTTCGGAGTTAATTTCCGTTTAAATTCATTTGCTCCCATACCTTTGTTTACGTTTTCCAAAGCTTGGCATCTTTTGTTTATAAATTCTGTAAACTTTGCCCAGCTCGGTAATTCAGAACCTAATTCCGTTTCGTATAACTTACGAGTATCAATATCTATTCGTTGAAGAATTGCATATTATATATTAAGATATGCTTATATATTAAGATTGCTTCGCAAAGAGGGTTTGCGTGTAATTCCAACTGTTTTAAGGATCACAAATTACTTTCGATTTTATCAAGCATCTGTCTTAAATTAGATGCGTATTCACATTTAACTTTAGAGCAGTTAAAAATTTCATTAATATGACTCATTATAAGAAACCGCGCGTTTTCCAAACGTTTTTTTAATGCTTCGAATAAACTATTATATGTATCATTTACCGTTATTAGTTGTTTGGCATTACCCTTGAGTGCTGATTGAAGATAATATAATTTTTGTTGTTCTGACAACTGATTATTATTATCAATTAATGCCATAAACTGTGATTTCAATGATAGCCATTCGGCATATAAACCTGAGAACTCGGGAAGATTAATTGACGGCAATTTTACTTTACAGTTGCCAGAGGACGGACTATTTTTAACATTTGCAATAGAATTTTGATTGAGAATTTTTCGAAAGCTTACCTCGCATGTTTCGAGGTCAATTTGCAGATCATCGAGGCTTGCTTCAAAGGCTGGCAAATCAACGTCCGAAAGCGTGCTGTAGCGTTCGTTGCGTAAATCTTCTAACTTAGAACGTAGTTTATCCACTGCATGAAGCTTTTGAATAATTATCCGTATTATCCACTGGCACTTCATCTTGTAAGAATGACTTTATTCTCGTAATTCGCGATTTTATATATCTTCGTTTTCGATTAAAGACTGTTAATTGCGAGAGTTCCACAGGAGCACTCTCTTCCTCGTTGCCTAGACGATCTCCACTCGCGCTTGCTCAGCGTTGCCACAAAAGTTTAAAGAAAGAAATATTTCAAACTCGTAACAATGGTCTTTTCGATTCACCTTGCATAATTAATTCTAACATGTGTTGTGGTATAAAATTTTGTGTTATTGTATTGCTAATAATGAAGAACTATAAAGTTTATTTTATGCCCTTTTAGTTTAAAAAAGGAAAAATTGCTAGGCGGACTTTTCATATTGTGTATGGACAATGTTCCAGATAACACAGTTTAAAAGTGCTTTGAGAAGTTTATATCCGGAAATTTCAGCCTCGAAAATGATGCCTAATCTGGATTACCATCCTCCGTAAATAAGCAGCTATCACTGAAAATCCATATTACACAGTTTAGAAACTATCAGACAGACAGTGGCGTAAAAAAGAGTATGCAAAGAATGCCGTCCCATAAGGAGCCGAAGGCTTAGGGGACCCTTGAATGTCCTGAAACGATTTCTAATCTCGCGCAGTTGACATATTGTTTGTTCATAAAGTCTATCATATCAAAGGACGAGAGAGCTATCTGCCTAATGGAAAGCATGGTATCTGAGAGAAAGTGACTCAAATTTACTTACACAAATATAAAAAAAAAATTTTTTTTTCAATTAAACCATTCTCTAGGTTTGGTACCTAGGACTGTAGAGTCATTACGTTTTTTTAAGCATGAATACATGAAAGCTGAGCAATGCCTTCGCCGGGTCACGAACCAGAACCTCTCGAATATTCGTCGAGTGTGCTCACCATTACACCATAAAGGCATACCGAAAGGAGGGAGAAAATGGGCGACCGGGGATTAGGGGACCCAATAGCCAAATCCTGGTGGTGAAGAATCATCATTCATCACCTTTTTTTAGTTTGGTCGCCACTGTAAAGTCAGGTTTTTGAAAGCTGGAGTACATGAAAAATGCGGAATGCCTCCCTCCGGGACTCGAACATGGACCTTTCGAATATGCGTCGAGTGTGCTAACCATTACACCACGAAAGAATGCTGAAAGGAGAGAGAAAATACCTTATAGGAAGAAAGTTCAGTGGTCTTAATCATTCGGCCAGTGGGCCCTCAGGGGGCTCACTTTTGTGAGTACGGGTGTGGCAATCCCGAGGTACCCTAACCCTTCAGGGGATCATCTTCTTGGTGAGACGGGTGTCACGATCCTGGAGCCCCAGTGATCTATCCTCTTTTCCGTCTCCTCTCCTCTTGGCTGGAACTTTTTCCCTTCCCTTCTCCCTTGTGGTTTCTCTCTACGGAGTTTGGGGCTCGTCACGAGAGGCTGGAACAGACCTTGTTTCTAGTTTTCGAGTGGCGAGAAAACTGCCCACGTGTTTGCCGTGCGTGGAGACCAGTGTCGCTGGAAAGGAGGGTCCTGGTAGTTGAGGGGCGAGGTACTGTCCCCAACACACTGCTTTGGCCTCTGCTTCAGCTAAACGGGAGGCACCTTAGTCGTCCTCACGGGTGTCAATCGGCTGGTCACTAGTCCTTGTGTCAGTGGCTTGGGGTCAAGCTCTCGGGAGTACCTGCTTTCGGGAAAGCCGACTGTGGGGCTTCAGTTTGCGTATAGGTCCGGCTAGCCCTAACACAGGAATCTGTGTTCCCTTGTTGGGCTCCGTGGTGGGCGGGGCCGTCGGACCCGAATCTTTTCTTTCTTAAATATGGCAAACTCTCATATTTATCTCATAAAAGATTTTGAAGTCACTCCTGTCACTCAACCGAATTCTGAAAAGTCTACTGCTAAACCAGTCACTCAACCTAGTCCTGAAAAGTCTAGTCTTGTAACTCCGGAGTAGTAAACTCCGGAGACTTGCTTATTGATACAAACTCAGCCAACCAGTCTGCTTCTTTACTTCAAATAACTAAACTTGGGCAAGCGAATGTCACTGTAACAGCACATAAGTCACTAAATTATTGTCGTGGTGTAATCTCGGAATTCGACCTTCTTTATGTTCCTGAAGAAGAGATCGCTTCCGAGCTATCCGACCAAAATGTCTGCGGTGCTAGGCGGATCAAGATGCGTAAGGAAGGTAAGTTGATCGATACGAAACACGTGATCCTTACCTTCAACACGCCTGATCTGCCTAAGAATATTAAGGCCGGATATTTAAATTGTCCTGTAAGACCTTATATTCCCAACCCTATGCGATGCTTCCAATGCCAGCGTTTCGGCCATTCTAAGACGTCTTGTCGTGGCAGCCTCACATGCGCCCGATGCTCACAGATTGGCCACGATTCTGAAAATTGTACCGCTGCGCCTCTTTGTATAAATTGCAAGGGTGAGCACCCAGCATTTTCACGCCTCTGCCCAAAATGGAAATTGGAAAAAGAAGTGCAGACTGCAAAGGTTACGAGGAACATCTCATATGCCGAAGCCAGAAGATTAATCCAAAGCACACAGCTACGACCAAATACATCTTACGCCAATGGTCTTAAAAGATCTCGCACAGTTGCCACTCAAACATCAGTTAGTATGAAGACTCCACCAAACAAAACTCAACAGACTACAAACAACAGGAAGAAAGAAAACCCAACCCATACAGTAAAAAATAAAGAAATAGTAATACAAAGCAAACCCAAAACTACCACACAAAAAGAAACAAATAAAAATAGAAGTTCCAGCAATAGCTCTCTTGATAGAATGGTTTCTGAATCTGCGGATTCAGACGGTATGGAAGTAGAAGAGGGTCTGGAAGTTCCCAAGCATCTACTCCCACGAAAAACAAAACAAGAGCACAGAAAAAAAAACATTCATAATGGCCACCCTCATCTCATGGAACTGTCGTGGTTTCCACCGAAATTTGCTTGACATCAAATCTATAATAAATGCGTATCATCCTGTGTGCTTAGCTATACAGGAAACAAATCTGAAACCAGAACAACATGCAAAACTTCGGAGGTTTTCTATCGTCAGCAAAGATAACCTTGCAGGTGAGCGTGCCAGTGGAGGTGTAGGTCTCCTCTCCTCACTGGATTATCCCTCAAATGTACTTTCTTTGGCGACATCCCTCCAAGTTGTCGCTACTCAAATAAATTTTGATATTGTTGTTTCATTTGTTTCTTTGTATTTGCCTCCAAATGAGCACATTTATCAGCAAGATTTAAATAATCTAATAGAGCAGCTGCCTGAGCCTTTTATCATAATAGGAGATTTTAACGGCCATAGTCCACTCTGGGGTAGTAAAGATACAAATTGCCGAGGAAGACAAATTGAGCAGATGATCGAAGATCATAGCCTTTGTCTCCTAAATAATGGGCAGTATACGTACTTCCATGAGCTTTCAAGGACATTCCACGCTCTCGACCTTGCCATCTGTTCACCATCTCTGTTGCCTTTTTGCACTTTTAGTGTCGGAAATGACCTGTACAACAGCGATCATTATCCCATTTTTGTATCTCTTGCACGAAGAGGAGCAAACCCCATGTCGAGACTCCCTCGGTTTATACTCGACAGGGCAGACTGGGAACTCTTCTCTTCCTCCGCAGAGCTGACAGAGGAAATGGTAGAAGATGTGCATAACGATGACGCTGTGGAAGCTGTTACTAATACTATTATTGAGGCAGCTATGCTTTCGATTCCTAGAACATCAGGAAAAATACTAAAATATTCGAAACCGTGGTGGAATCGCGACTGTCATGAAGCACTGAAAAAACAGAAAAAAGCATGGGGAATTTTTCGTAGATATCCTACTCTGCGAAACCTCATAGCCTTTAAAAGAGCCAAAGCAAATGCACGAAAAGTAAGAAGGCAGAGCCAAAGGAATTCTTGGATTTCATATGTGTCGTCAATAACATCCTCTACGCCTAGTAAGCGGGTTTGGGAAAGAGCTTGAAAAGCATGCGCAATATATAAAGACCACTCACTTTCCTTTTTGGAAAAAGATGGCCGAGTGATTAGCTCCATAGAAGAAATTGCAAATACTATTGGTGAGACATTTGCTGCCGTTTCTTCCAGCAGAAACTATTCACCTGCATTTCTCTCTATCAAGCAGCACTCTGAAATAAATCCCATCGCATTCAACTCTATCAAATCTGAGCCTTACAATAGAGCATTTACTGTGCTGGAATTAAAGAAAGCTTTATTGCAGACACATAAGTCTTCTCCGGCTTTTGATGGCATAAATTACGAAATGCTAAAGCATCTGTCCTATAAGTCACTGACTGCCTTCTCACTCTTTACAATAGAGTGTGGAAGGAGCGTATTTTTCCCAGTGCATGGAGGAGAGCTGTTGTCATTCCTATTGCTAAGCCAGGGAAAGATCCAAGGAATCCTGCCAACTATCGGCAATTTGCACTTACCAGTTGCGTATGCAAACATTTTGAAAAGATGGTAAACAGCCGCCTAGTCTACTTCTTGGAAAAGAATAATATTATATCGCCTAATCAAAGTGGTTTTCGAAAAGGGAGAACAACCGTAGATAACATGCTCCTCTTAGAGACATCCATTCGAAAAGCTTTTGTAAGAAGAAATCACCTTGTTTCAATTTTCTTCGATATATAGAAAGCTTATGATAAGGCATGGAGATACGGTATACTTCGCGATGTTCACGAGAGTGGCTTGCGCGGCAACCTACCAATTTTCATTCAGAATTTCCTGAACGCTAGAACTTTTCAAGTAAGAATTGGCTCTGTTTTGTCAGATGTTTTTGAACAGGAAGAGGGTGTGCCTCAAGGCTGTGTGCTTAGTGTAACCCTGTTTAGTTTAAAAATAAACTCTGTATTAAAAGATTTTCCTCCCACCATCTTGGGATCTTTATATGTTGATGATCTGCAGATTAGCTGTCGAGGGGCAGACATGAGATATGTAGAGAGGCAACTGCAAATGGCTCTGAATAAGATCCAGGAATGGTCAAACAAACAGGGATTTACTTTTTCCAAACAAAAATCTGTGTGCGTGTACTTTTGTAGGAAGCGAGGTCTCCATCCTGAATGTGAGTTATATCTAAATGGTACAATTATTCCAGTTGCGCCCGAAGTAAAATTTTTAGGAGTGACGTTCGACTAGAAATTGACTTTCCTTCCTCATGTTTTAAACCTGAGAAAGAAGTGTTTAAAAACATTAAATATTTTAAAAGTATTGGCGAACACCTCCTGGGGTGCAGAACGTTCCACTATGCTTCGCATTTACAGAGCCCTTGTTCGCTCTAGACTGGACTATGGCTCAGTTGTTTATGGATCTGCTCGGTCTTCAGTTTTGTTAAAACTCGATCCTGTTCACCATCAAGCTCTGCGGATTTGTTCAGGAGCTTTTAGGACTTCTCCTGTGCAGAGCCTGTATGTTGACTCTAACGAACCATCACTTTATCTGAGGCGTGAGCAATTGTCCCTTTTGCAATATTTTAATATTCTATCACAACCTGAACACCCCAATAAGCTGTGTTTACTTGATAATGTATGTAACACTTTATTTGAAACACGTCTATCCTGTGTTCCTACCTTTCCTTTAAGACTTCGCCCTATCATTGAGGAACATTCCCTCACTGATATGCGCCCCCAAGCAGTACAGAACTTTGAAGTCCCACCTTGGGAAAATTCACGGATTCAGCTTCTTGATGTTTTCAAACATCACGTGAAGGCAAGCACTAACGAGATCGTTTACAGACAACTCTTTGCTAAGCACAGGCAGAAATATAGCAGTTATTATCCGATATACACAGATGGATCAAAGTCAAATGATCATTTCGGGATGGCTTTTGTATTTGAAGATTACATTGAGGGCAGATGCCTGCACCATGCTTGCTCAGTCATAACATCTGAACTAACTGCAATATATTATGGTCTTTTGTACATATCAAAGCTCTGCCACAGAAAGTTCATAGTTTATATAGACTCGTATAGTGCTCTTAAATCCTTGGAAGCTTTTCCCAACACTCAGAATCCTGTGGTTGCGGATGTTCTAAAAATTCATATAAATTTAACGTTTCGAGGATATGAAGTCCTGTACTGCTGGGTTCCTGGACATGCTGGAATAAAGGGAAATGAGCTTGCAGACATCGCAACCAAATCTGCTATTGAACCGTCCAGTCACCTTATCCCTTTTAGAGACATCTGCTGTGTCATCAAGGGAAAGGTCCGAAAAAAATGGCAGCAAATTTGGGGTGTTCAGCATCACAACAAGTTGAGAAACGTCAAGCCTAGAATAGAGCATTGGGATTTTGCTGGAAATCGTAAGGAGGACGTTCTTTTGACTCGCCTCAGAATTGGTCACACTAGAGTCACACATAACTATCTTCTCAAAGCTGAAAATGAGCCTGTTTGTTTTAATTGTAATGTTTGTTTATCTGTTCGTCATATTTTAATTGATTGTCCATGTTTTAATAGTCTTCGTAAGAAATATTTTAATAGCTGTGATTTGCCTCTCGACCGTTTAATCGGAAGAGAGGTCAATTGTAATTTATTTTATTATTTAAAAGAGACTGGCTTTTATTATCTAATGTAATTTGTTTTGAAGACTGTGTTTTGAATTTTAATGTGTGCTTTTAACTTGTGCTTATATGACTTCATCCTCTGGATTTGGTAAAGTTGTCTACTTGTTTTTATTTATTGAATTTTAATGTCATCAATTGTAATCATCCCATCTTGTGTTTGGCGCGTCATAATCATCTCTGGTTTTTGCGCCATAACCACTCACTCATTCGGCCAGTGGTGGGGATTTAGTGTATTGATGAGACTGCCTTAATTTTAGTTCACGCAGTTGATAGGTAATGGAATGTTAAGAGTAAATAAATTATTAAAACTAATGTTTAGATTGGAAATGAACGTAAAGAAAAATGTGAAATAAATTGCTTATCATTTTAAGAAACGATACAGAATATACTGTTATAAATAGGCATAAAATACTGAACAATATTATTAAAATTTTGATACATTAAATGATGAACTAAATGATTTACTCTTCTTAGAAATTAACTCATATGCCTTTTTATTTATAAACTACAACATTAAAAAATCTTAGGAGAAGAAAGCTTTAAATGGAGAGCAAAAAGGAAAAAATAAAAAGAATTATGCGATGATGTAAAACTTGCAATGAAGAAAATAAAAACTGTTGATCAGTATTTCCAAGTTGAAAATCCTAGAATCGAACATCAACTTTCAAACAGAAGAATATCAGGCATCAATTTTGAGCTCAAAGGAGCATCCATCAGAAATTAGCGAACGTTTAAATATAACATCAAACAATTGATGTTATATTTCTTCTTAGCGACTGAAGTCACTAAGAAGGCGAACTATCAGAAAATATTTCAACAACAGTCATAAATAGTGATTAAAGGTCATAAAATGTTCCAACCGCTTTTGGAGATGTAAAAATGAAAGATATCCATCCGATGTGGGTGATTATCCCGAAATTCCTACAAAGGATAAGAAGAGATTTATTTTAAATTTTGGCTTTACTAGATACCGACTTTTCCAAAAATCAAGACAGCAAATCGTTTTCTTCTTTTAATTATACAATGATTAATAACTCTATTTTAGAAGTAGACAGATTTTGTCTTTGTTATTCACTTGAACTTAACAAAACCTATTGCAAAACTTGTTGGTTAACTTCAAATAAGGATACGATGCGGTCAAAAGGAATACAGCACTGCCAAGCATTATGCATAAGAACAAAAATGCGCATGGGAAGTTCTCATTGTGATGAATATCGCAAGCTGTACTGAAAAGAGAAATTTTGAAGCAAGCAGCTGTGTTGATCAAATATTGGAAAAATCTGTAAAAGATGAAATTAATTTCATTTAGTTTTAAAAGAGACTAAATCAAGATAACTTTAATATTATCAAAACACAACAATAGTTTTTCCGGACGCATAGAAAGTACCTCAGTTAAATACATAGGTAATTTTTTACCTGACAGCAAATTATTGGCAGAATATGGCATTGTGATAAAAATGCCCTCAGGCACTGTTATGCAGGGTTTAATTTCTAAACTTAAAAGTGTCGAAGCGCTATTAAAGACCGCCAGGAAAGACGGGCTCTGGGTTGTTTTTTTCTTTGGCTTTCGCCTCGCAGAAGCATCGCTTTAACTCTACTGCTGCATGCTTCGCTGGATAAAACAGGTCGTATTTTATTCTTTCTTCTGATTCTCTTTATTCACCGTGCTGATAAGGGTACCTTCGGGTACGTCCTCTAGTTACGCCTTTTTTCCAACCTATTTGCCTCACATGATTAATCAATATGACACAACAAACATAAATGTAACTAACTAATAATAACACAAACATGGAAAATTCACCACCAAACTCAGAAAATCCTCACATGAGACATCTCAATGATGAACCCAACGTTCTCCAAATATTAAGTCACAAAATTACTTTATCCAATGACGTCGAAACTACCAGATCCTTGGTGGAAGATATCCAAGATATCCGTAAAGATCCAAATGTGATTATGTCCGCTAGTGATAAAAAAGAACTAAACTTTCTCCTTGTAAAAGCCATTGATCAACTGCGTATGCAGGAAAACGAGATGGCCAATGCAAAAATAAACGAATTACAGACCTCTAACGAAAAGCTCGCTAAACAATTTGAAGAGATTAAAAACTTCTGCGACATACTTCAATCCACTAGTGGTTTCAAAGAACAAAGGAAAAGGAAACTGCGCCATAGACAAACGGATTCTGACTCCGATGAGGAGCCTTCCCTCAAAACCAGCAATCGATATAAACAATTAGAGAACCAAATAGACGACATGCATTTGGACAACGAAGATGAATCAGCCACTCAGCTCACTACCACCCCAAAAGACCAACCAAACAAAAGTGACACCATTCCCGCAAATAGAAAACCAAATTCCAGCCCCAAAACAAGCAGAATTAATAAAGTGCCCATTATTGTCGTAGATGACGTACCAAAAGCGGATGAATTCTTAAAAAACTTAAACAAGCAAATCGGAAAAGAGATAATTGGCACCTTAAAAGGATGCCGCCTTGAAATACAGCCTGCAGACTCTGACTCACATCGATTCATTCGCAAAATAGTGGAAGAAACAAAGCTTAAAGCCCACACCTACTTATTGCCCGAAGATAAAGTTTTAAAAGTCATAATAAGAGGCTTACCCATCACCACAGATCCCCAAACCATCACTCAAGAACTACTTGACAAAGGATTCAAGGTTAACTTTATTACACTATTAAGAAACAGAAAAGAAAATAAACCAATGCCGCTTTTCTTAGTACATATACCAAAATCAGAAGAAAATAAGGAAGTATTCAAAATCAAACGCATAGGTTATATGAACGTATCAATAGAATCATTACGCAAGAAACCTGGCCCTCCACAATGCTATAGATGACAGGGATTTTTCCACAGTTCCCTGCTGTGCACTCTTAAGACTGGGTATGCGTCCGTTGCGGAGGCAATCACAAACCTATAGAATGCACCCGTAGCCGCGACCAGCCAGCCATATGTTATCACTGCAAAGGTCCTCACCCAGCCAACTTCTCAAATTGCCCGGCCAGGCCAAAAAACAAACAATTTCAGTTCCAACCCAGTCCTCCACCAGCAACTAATCCCTGGACTAAAAGAAGACAAGACTTTCTTCCGCTGACATCAAACAGTAACGAAAATCTCGCTCAAACCTCCATTCAAAACGAAAATCCAACAGAAGAAATTACCAGCACCGCAGAATCCTCCCTGTCAGACCTCTTTGACTTCTCTTCGCTAAAAACAATCTGGACAATAGTTATACAAGGACTCAAAAACATTAAAAACCAAGAAATCAGCTCTTGATAAAATAATCGCAGTAGTCGAAATCATTGAAAAAATAGGAAATCATCTTTAATTCTAATAAATTCAAGAATAGGAGCAACATAAAAATCCTCTCTTGGAATGCAAACAGTTTTTACCATAAGAAAGATGAAGTATTCAATCTCATTATTGAAATTGAACCTGACGTAATATTCATACAAGAGACTCCCCTTAAACCAGCACTCAAAGTACTTTATGCTAACTATAACACCTACCGTACGGATCGTGAGACAGGAAGAGGCGGTGGCATCATCACATTTGTTAAAAGGAGCATAAAACACTCTCAAATTCCTAATCCCAGCACCACTTTCGAAAGTAACACAATAGAAATTGTAATAGAACATAAAAAATTCAAAATTTCTAATATATACATCCCACCAAAAAATAATCCCAGCGCACAAGAATTAATTCACCTCCTTAATTCTAATACTTCTACCATTGTCGGAGGGGACTTCAACGCCAACCACCCCTGCTGGAACCGAGGACCTGCTAACAAAAAAGGAAATGACATATTTATACTCATTCAATCAAATAATTATAACATTCATGCTCCAGACGAGCCCACCCATTACGTGTACAATAGCGCCACCACAATTGACTTCATCTCAAATAACATTACTAACAGATGCAATATCTTTGTAATTTCAGCCCTGTATTCCGACCACAACCCCATTGTATTTGAAATCCCCATTAATAAATACCTCCCCTCACTTGACAGAAGTATAGGAGTTACAAATTGGATAAAATACTCCGAAATTCTGAACAACTCCATACAAGGTAACCCATGCATCAACAACAAAGAAGATTTAGAACATGAAGTCTCAAAATTTACCAACTGCATCAATTCTGCTTTAAAGGAAGCCACCAATACATTTTATGTGAATAAGCCTTTCCTCCCCCTGCCTGCCGATATAAGAAATAGTATTAAAGAGAAAAACCGAATCCGTAAAAGATGGCAAACCACCAGGGATCCACAACTCAAACACGAACTAAACTCTATGCAAAAAGAAATCAACAGAAGAATCAAGAACTTCAAAAACCAAAAATGGACCAATTTCCTAAATAACCTAGCTATAGAGGACAATTCCCTATTTGACATTTCCCGCAAATTCAAGAAACCTTATAAACCTATTCCACCTATCCATGGACCTAGTGGAATTTCATATACAGAAGATAAAGCTAAATCTTTTGAGGACTATGGAAGATACATTCACTCTTAATCCCACTCCATACGACAATAACCATATTGAACGGGTCAACCAGGTGGTCAATAACTTCCTTAACACCCCTGCTCCGTACAACTTCACTTTCCTGACTACCCAACAATCGTTGCCAACACCATCAGCGCCTTACAAACGAAGAAAGCTCCAGGGCACGATGGCATCTCGACCAAAGCACTGAAGCATCTTCCGATCAACGCTCTTACCTGCCTAACTAAGACAATCAACAACATTATCAAATTCGCTCATTTTCCTAACTCATGGCAACAAGCTATAATAATTGTTTTTTGCTAAAAACCGCAACAAAATCCAACCTTCCCACAGAACTATCGCCCTATCAGTTTACTTAGCCATCTGTCTAAAGTTACTGAGAAAATCTTACTTTTCCACATCCAAAAAATTCACCCTTCCATGAATTTTCTCCCAGAAGAACAATTCGGTTTTCGTAATCATCATAGCACTTGCCACCAACTTCTTAGAGTTATCAACATTATCACTAAAGGCTACAACTGCAAGCTTCCGACCGATGCTATATTCCTCGATATCGCGAAAGCTTTTGACAGGGTATGGCATCGAGGCCTTATTTACAAACTAATCACTCTCAACAATTACGGAGCCGGTGTAGCAGAATTTTTAGAATTTAATAACACAACAAGCAGTCAACAAGCAAAATCTAGAAACGGCAAAATTTTAGAATTTAGGAAGGCAATAGGCAGCAGAATTTAGGAATCACAAAGATTGCATCAAGTGGGAAAATGCGTAGCGCCAGCCCCGAAAAGCCTTAACTAGGGTTTTCAGCATCCTGCAACTGCTGAAGATTTTGTGCCCCCTTCTGTATGGCAAGAACGAAAAACATTTCATTTAAAAATTTTCTAACATCAATTTTGTACGCTATGGATTCTGCGCCCGAGCGCAGATGTCTCCCTTTGCCCCACCCTAGCTATACCACTGATGACGCATTCAGACATATAAGATGAATATTTTTAATTGTCAGTTTTGAATTCCTTTATTAACAGAAAATTCCTTCCTATAAATGCCTGTCCATCTGATAAGATTAGAAGCATTTTTGATATTTTCCATGCTTGTGACTAGTGAAAAGTAGAGAAAACAACGCGGAGATAAACACATTAAGAAAAAGACTTCTAGTATCAGAAGTAAAACAGCCAAATATTATGTTTTCATTGGTCTTCCAAAAATTCTCCAAAAAGTAAACATTCATCACAAACCTTCTGTAAAATACATCCATTCCCGCACTCCCCTACTACTTTACATACAAATCTAATTTCTCACAATGAAAGAAAATAAACACTAAGCAATGCTTCACACACACACACACACAAACACACACACACACACTTGCACAGGAGTGGGTGCTTTAGTACCGCACCCACTCCTCCACCGTACAGACAGCGCGGGAACAGACAGACAGACAGACAAAGTAGACAGATGTCTTTTGTTGCACCCGCTAAGTCTTTCTGCACCGATGGGCGAAAAATCAAGCATAGGCGCGAAGGAAAGGTATATAGAAAGGGGGGCAATTTCGTATTTCAGAGAAGAGTAAAAAGGAACTTCGTGTATTTTATACGAGTTCGAAAGGCCAGGAAGAAAAGATGGGACAAAATAAAGTAAAAAATAAATGGCCCAAAAGTAATGAAGAGGAAAGAAAAAATTATATTTATAATTAAAAAAAAAAGGGCCTATAGAAAGAAAAGGAAAGGAAGTCAGAGAATTTTGTTTAAAAAAAAAACATGATTGTGTCCATGAGTGTAGTCAAAGGAAGTTGTTATCATTTACATTAAATAGAGTCTTTCAGGTGTGTGTAAGGAGTGTGTTTTATAAAGCTGAATAGATGTAAGGATGGGGGAAAATTAATAATAAAAAATAAATATTGGGGGTCCAGTCACATAACAGTATAAGTCTAGTTTAGAAGCTAACTTTTACAATAACAGGGGAACAAAAATTTAAAAATTTTTAAATTAGACTTTTATTTTTTTAACATGGGAAACAATATGTTAGCCTCTACCTTGAGACACAGTAACAGAAGACACATAAGATCAAGATACATATAATATTATGCAAAATTATACATTAACTTAAGTAACATCATCTATTGCGGTTTCCAACATATTCATATACTCAGAAAACACCATCAGATAAAATCATAAATCTAAAACAAGGCGAGAACACATCAGAAAAAATAAATAAGTAAATAAATTACAGAGTTTTTTATTTTAATATTAATTATTTAAAAAAAAATAAGCATTTTATTTATTTATTAAGTTAATGGTCATAATTTATTATATGTGTACTATTTTATCAATTTGAGTCACACTGTATTAATATATGCTTTTAATTTAAATAGATAGGAAATATAGATTAAAGGAGCAAAAACTACAAATCAATGCATTCATTGAGGCCCAATATCGTGTCTTTTGCCTCTCGAGAAATTCCTCAAGTGGCCCCAATGGGTAGCGCTGACAGACTACACTACTGATAAGGGCTACTGATAAGGATAGCGTCCCTACGAGATGGTGACCAAAAAACAAAAACAAAAAAGGAACCACATGATTTAAAGCAATTACTAAGTATTTAATGCCAGAACATAATAAAATGAGCATAATAATAATGATCATAATAAATAAATGAATTTAAAGGTACTTTAGTGACAGATATTTGATTTAGCTTAGAGAAAAGAAGTTCTACTTATCTGAATGTTCCGTCTTGGTGTTGTAAAAGATTGCAAGGAAGATAAGACCTTTAGGTACACGAAAACTTTCGGTTTTGAGAACGAAACAATGTAGAGGATATTCGAGAAAATTTTTCTTAAATAAATGAACGTTTTCTGAAAGAAACCTTTGAAAATTTAGGAGCTCTTCTAAGATCCTGCCTCCATCGTACGTGATCACAGCGACCTCGCCAGCGCGGGAACGCCGGTCAACGATTTGCTTATCTCACTGCTGCCTTTTTCCTATAAGGTTTTATACGTTGCTTAAGTTACCCCCAAGCTTCATTTTTAGATTGAAGTCAGGAACCATATGCAGGTCCAGTTACTGCATCTGTCTCGGGGTCCTCTCGGCTGAGAATCGTCGGATTATCGATATTTTTCTGAAAGTATTATCAATATATCAAAACCAAACAATTAAAAATGCAATAAAAAAGATGTCTAAAGTATAACATGCAATTAAAATAACAATGCAAATTTAAAATACACAAACGACACATTAAACATTGCATATAAAATACGTTACATTACAGCTCGGTATAACATACAGCCTCGCTTTGTTCATATGCACAACGATCTCTATTCGCTCGAAAAACTTCAAAGTATTGCAAAAACTTGGTGTTGATGTACACATCCATCTATTTTCACTAAAATAAATCAGATAATTGAACAAACTTGGCATTGCGCACTGCCTTGGCTTTTACCATGTACACATCCATTTATTTTCACTAAAAAAAATCAGAGAATTACACTAACTTGGCATTGTGCACTGCCTTGGCTTCGTCCATGTGCAAGTGGTTCTATTTTTACTTAGATTGTAAGGTCCCTCACTTGAAATTCTAAGTTAATGTTGGAAGTGAGGAACCTAGGAACTGATAAGCGAATAATCGCTAGAGTTCGAAGACAGGAAACAACAAGAGAGAAGAGTAAATAACCCTTTATTATTTCTATAAGATTTCACAAAACTCCGCCTGGGAGTGAACAAATAAAGTCCGCACTTTGGACTTGAACTTAAAAGACTAAGAATTAAACTAAAACTAAGATTAACTAACTAAGTATAGCCAAAGCTATCAAGGTACAAAGAGAGTTGGCCCCTTAACCTATTTTACTACGAAGCTTAGCAAGGGCCTGAGTACGGCCGAGCGTATAACAGCTTTGAGAGAGAGAGTGGCC
Source organism: Stegodyphus dumicola (assembly GCF_044657685.1). Classification (NCBI taxonomy): domain Eukaryota; kingdom Metazoa; phylum Arthropoda; class Arachnida; order Araneae; family Eresidae; genus Stegodyphus; species Stegodyphus dumicola. Next base: position 185,908,766 of record NC_140768.1, read on the forward strand.
AAAACGGCAGACGCGCGTAGTTCAGAAACTCTGTTTCTCTCTCTGACTCAGTAACTTCGTGGTTTAAATACCGCTCCTTCTCATTAAATATTCAGCAAATTCCAAAACTACGTTCTGGCCGGAAGTAGTAAGTTGAAGTTAAGAATTTGACAGGAAAGGAACTTTAACTTAAAATTTAACTGTTAATAAAATTAACATAATCCTTACATTGCTTCCGACCAGACTTTAAATACTCGAAAAATAAGGTCTCAAAACGACCTTGTTTAAGACTTTAAAGTCTGAAAAATTATATTAACTACACTCTTCTAACTTTTACATTAACTAAATGACTTTAAAGTTTCGTTTTTAGGGCCAACTTTACAACAATTCTAAAAGCTAGACTAAAGCTAGGAAAAATAAAAATTTACAATGCATTCTTCCTGGACATTATATCTTGACATAAATCTTCTTCCTACATACTCTTTATTCAGCTAGACTTATTTTAGGTCTTGATCCTTCCATATCTGGAAGGAAATGTCATTAGTAATGCATTTTTACAAAACTTGACTCTAAATCCTAGCTTTACGCTTTTAATTCATTATTTGGCCCTTATGCACTTTCATTCATCTACAGATTCATTTCACCCATGCTCTCCAGCAAATGTACTGAAATGTACTTAGGGTCTTCTATGTTGTGTTACCGCGAACAAACTACCGCTACCCAACACCTAACTTTGTTAAAATTTGACACATTAGACCTGCCAAGACTCCCTACACGAAAACTGTTTCCTATTATAGTAAGCAAAAGCTTATATTTTACTTTTAAACGTGTTAACTGGAGAGCCTAACATTAAACACATATATATCAATATTGCATTCTTCCGTACTCCCATACACAGAAATAAAAATTTATTTTCTATGTCCTTTTAATCTTTACGATATTTCCACACAAAGATCAAACATTTCTACATGAACATGAACATTTAAATATTTACACATTACTTTTGAATTCATTTTACATCAACAGTCATAGTTGCTTAATTACACTTTACCAAAATTTACACGAAATCTTAACTTTACGTTAACATATTATGGTATTCCAATAGTCTTCCGACTAAACTTTCTTGCAACTTGCAAGTTCTTAACAAAAAGTATTTAACGCTAGTAGCTTCTCGCCAAACTACTAACATAAAAATCTATGCTTACGAACATTTACAAAATATCGCTATCTGTGATTTAAATTTTCTAAACAGCTTTAGCAACTTATAACAATATGATATAATTTGAACTTCAAAGAAAAATTAGCAAAGAAATTTTCACTTATCTTTTTCTGTACTCCTGCATCCTGTCTTTACAGAATTGATCAAATGTAGAAAACCTGATAACCTCCACTCTTCTTCTCGATGTTCGATGTTCCGCTCCATTCAGTTCTGGTGCTTTCCTTTTCTGTCCTTCATGTAGGAATCTGGGACTCTTCCGGGCAGGTTGTGGATTCTGGAATGCCAATTTCCTTTTTGACACCGGTGGGGCTCTCCGTCCTTCAGGGTCTTTGAATCTTCTCTTGGCCCTTCTATCTTGTTGCTCCGGCACGGTTGTGTCTACAGGTCTTTTCTGGCTTTTCGGTCTCCACGCTGGTCCTCCTTGGGTCTGCCTTGTAGTTGTTGATGCTGGAAACTGTGGTTTACGTCTACTTTTAATTCGTCGTTGAGTTTTCTCCTTTCCTGGAACCTTGTCAGCAGGCCTCCCTCGTGTGGTCGATGGCACTTGAGTTTTTGCAGCATCCTGGGTTCTGACTCGTTGATCTGTCGGTGCTAATTTCCTCCTTTTTTGTGCGCTTGTAGCCTTAGTGGTACGGGTTTCCCTGATCGAAGTTTGTTGGCTCTGCTTTCTTTTTTGCGTTGGGGGACTCGAGCTGTACTCCTGAGCTGACGGGCTTCTCTCCTTACTTCCAGAATCCTGTAATAAATCCTGCAATATTTTAAAGTCAGTGCGGCTGTAATAAGGTTTTAACTGATCGATATTTGCCACCAGTTGTTGGCCATTTTCGGCCTTTAAATAAAACGTGGCTTCTCTTATTCTCTCCACCACGTACAGCCCTTCAAACCTGGGCTCAAATTTCGCCACTCTGTTTTCTGGTGCCGACGATAACAAATATTTCAGCTTCAGCACTTTTTGTCCCACTGTATATTCCAATTCCCTTCTACTTCTATCATAATAAATCTTTTGTTTTTGTCTTGCTATATCAGCACTTTTAATAGCTTCGTCAATAATTTTTTGAACATCTTTTAACTTAAATTCTTCTTGTCGCTGTTGTACAAAGAATAGCTTATCCAACTGCGTTATGATTTTTCTTCCTAAAAATAACTCCGCGGGGTTTTTCTGCGTAGTATCATGCTTTGCGGTTCTCAAGGCAAAACCTAACTCACTGACACAGCTGTCCCAGCGGTCATGAAAGTTTTTCACATATCCTCTGATAATTTTTACAATATTTTTATTTACGCGTTCCGCTATATTCGACTGCGGTCTATATGGTACCATTTTTAGATGGCGTATGCCAAGTTCTGTGCACAAATTTTTAAATATACTACTAACAAACTGTTTTCCATTACCTGATATTACTTTTAGTGGGGCCCCGTATTTTAATATATATTTATTTAAGAAAGAATCTGCGACTATTTTAGCTGAAGCTCGTTTAAGAGGGACTATTTCTACCCATTTTGAAAAATGGTCAACGATTGTTAAAAGATATCTGTTTTTATTAATTTTTGTCCTAGGGTAGGGTCCTAGCAAATCTATTTCAACTATTTCGCTTGGAAAAGTGGTCTTTATGTTTTCTAAATACCCGGCCGGGCTGTAATTAACATCGTTTATTAATTGGCACATATGGCACGACTTAACATACGCTGTAACAACTTTCTGTAATTGCGGAAAATAAACCGCTTCGCGTACCCTCTTTACTTTCCTATTCCGAAATGTGCTGCAGAAGGTAGATCGTGTAACTCCTCTAAGATACTTAAACGTAGACTCGCTGGGATTTCTGGTCGGTATTCCTGATTTTCATTAGTTACTTTTGTGTAAAATAACAATTTGTCGATTATTTCATAATGCTGTGCCCTATTGCGGATAGCTGTTAAATCTATATGTTCAAATTTTTCAGGGTCTTCCAAGTATGCGTAAATGTCTTTAAACTCTGGATCCTTTTTTAATTCTTCGATTATCGTTTCACGAGACTCAATAACTCTTGAGGTGAGCATGGCACACTTGATTGTGTTTCCCTCTTCATCAATTTTTATTCGCGAAAGGGCATCGGCGACCAAGTTTTCCTTTCCCGGAGTATGTTTTATAATTAGGTTGAACTCTTGTAATTTTAAAGTCCAACGTATCAAGCGAGGCGATAAATTTTTTCCTGAATACAAGCCACCCACTGCCGCATGATCTGAGTAGACCGTTATCGGTGAACTTCCGAAGTAGACCCGAAACTTCTGAACTGCTAATAATACAGCGAGCGTTTTTCGCTCAGTAGCGGAATAGTTCCTTTGCGTAGCATTCAAGGTTTTCGAAAAGAAAGATATAGGTTGCCCATTTTGGCAGAGCACCGCTCCAACTGCATAATCGGATGCATCCGCTGAAATTTCTAGACCTTGCTCGCCTTCTGAGAGTTTAAGGACTGGGGCATTGATTAGGGCATTCTTTAATTGTTCAAACGCGGTGTTCGCTTTGGCTGTCCAAGAAAATCTACTTTTCTTTCTTTTTAGCACTAGAAGAGGCTCAACTATTTTCGCGAAGTCTTTCATAAACATTCTATAATAGGAACATAAGCCCAAAAATGAAGACAATTTCTTAGCCGTATTTGGGGGAGGATAACTTTTAATTGACTTAATTTTTGAATCATCAGTCTCTATTCCCTTATTCGAGATTTTGTACCCGAGGTATCGTAATTCCTTCGCCACAAACTTGCATTTTCTTGCATTTATTTTGAAAGCGGCCTCGTTAAGTAAAGAAAAAACTTCTTCCAGATGTTTCAAATGTTCCTCTAATGTTTCGCTCGTAACTATGATATCGTCAAGATAAATTACTGTACTTTTACCTAAAACTGGCTTTAAGACTATGTAAATAGCTTTAAGGAACGTAGCTCGCGCTCCGCTCAAACCAAAGGGCATTCTTAAAAAGGCATAGACGCCTGACTTTGTTATAAACGCGGTCTTCTGGACATCCTCCGGCTTCACGGCTATTTGAAAGTAACCCGACGTGAGGTCTAGGGTTGTCATAAATTAAGTCGAGCGAATGTTTCTGATGATTTCATCAATTATTGGTAGGGGATATGTGGGATATTTTGTTATACTGTTTAACTTACGATAATCAACTGCAAACCTATACGCATCCGGGTGTTCAGGCGGTAGCCCGTCCTTTTTTTACAAAGGACCACCGGACTTGCGTAAGGGCTCGTGCTTGGTACAATTATTTTATTATTTAACATATTTTTTATATGGGTTTCCAAAATTTCTTCTTTTACTTTATCGTAACGGTAAGGTTTTAACCGGACTGGAGGGGCATTCCCAGTGTCTATGGAATGACTAACTACCTGACAAAACCCAGGTTTTTCGTTAAACAAAGAATTAAATTTTCTTACCAATTCTTCAATCTTCTTTTTCTCTTCTATCTTCAAATGATCCAGATTCAATTCCGGCATGGAACCTTCACCTTCTTGTACCGGGTCCATGTGCACCTGAAACGTAGAATTCTGAAAATTAAGATTTGCGCCGGATGCGCGTAAAAAATCGATCCCCAATATCACTGAAGTGAGTAAATTTTTCACGACTAAAAAATTAATTTTTAGGACCTCGTTTTTAATCTGAACATGCAGTGCGGTTTTCCCCAAACATACGCACTGTTTGCCTTGGGTGGCAATTACTTTCTGTCACGTGGCTTTAAACAGTCTGTAAAGACGAAAATGTTTTTTGAAAAAAATTTCCGATAGGAATGAACATTGTGCCCCTGTGTCCAGGAGTGCAGTGGTTGGTACATTATTTACCAAAATCTGTATCTCCAGCATAGCAAGATTTTGTACTACGACTGTATTTAAACAAATTTCTGAGGGGTCCTTCTGTCCTACTCGGTGACCGTTGCCCCTTCTCGATCACCGGTTTGCGTTTAAAGTCTGGTTACCTGCCGCCTCTTTTCGCTGATTTTTATATCCACCGCCCTTAGATTTATCTGCGCTCTTGCTATTACACTTTTCACTTTTTCCCGTCTGCCGATATGCCTTGTACTGAACTTGTGGTTTCTTTTGGGGAGTAAATCTTGAGTACTGGCCAAACGGACTTGCACGCGCTTTCTCTGCGTTTCTTCTACTTTGAAATTTCATTGCAAGCTGGAACAGAATTTCCAACGTTTGCGGATTACGCACTTTGAGAAAATCTTGCGCTGATGGTAGAAGACGCGGTAGAATTAGTTCGATAATTTCTTTATCGGGCCTTTTCCCGTATAATAAATTAAAAATATGTACTTTTCTTAAAATGAACTCTGTCAAATCCTCAAAACCGCCTTGGTATTTACTATACAATTTTGATTCAAGCATCGCACGATTTTTAACCACTGGAAATGCTTTTATTAATGCAGATTTGAAATTTTCCCAGTTATATGATTCAGATCCTGGGTCCCCCAACAAGAACTTTCCTATACTCTTCTGCCAGCTAAGGGCTTGACCTTTTAAGGCTGTCGTAGCGATGATCACTTTTTGTAGCTGATTCACAGGGTGTAAAGTAAAACGTAGGTCTAGTTGCTCCAAAAATGTCAGGACTGAGCCCTTGCCATCGAAAGTGGCTGTCGGTTTCATGGCTGCACGCAGCGTTTCCACGAGGAATCCAAACCTTTCTACTGGATTCGTGGATGTTGTAGGGACCTGAAAGGTCGGAGGGGTCAACGTAAACTTCCCGGACTCTAACGACATGGTCCGTTTAGAATTCTTTTCGGGCGCCAATTGTAAGTCCCTCACTTGAAATTCTAAGTTAATGTTGGAAGTGAGGAACCTAGGAACTGATAAGCGAATAATCGCTAGAGTTCGAAGACAGGAAACAACAAGAGAGAAGGGTAAATAACCCATTATTATTTCTATAAGATTTCACAAAACTCCGCCTGGGAGTGAACAAATAAAGTCCGCACTTTGGACTTGAACTTAAAAGACTAAGAATTAAACTAAAACTAAGATTAACTAACTAAGTATAGCCAAAGCTATCAAGGTACAAAGAGAGTTGGCCCCTTAACCTATTTTACTACGAAGCTTAGCAAGGGCCTGAGTACGGCCGAGCGTATAACAGCTTTGAGAGAGAGAGTGGCCAAAACGGCAGACGCGCGTAGTTCAGAAACTCTGTTTCTCTCTCTGGCTCAGTAAGTAACTTCGTGGTTTAAATACCGCTCCTTCTCATTAAATATTCAGCAAATTCCAAAACTACGTTCTGGCCGGAAGTAGTAAGTTGAAGTTAAGAATTTGACAGGAAAGGAACTTTAACTTAAAATTTAACTGTTAATAAAATTAACATAATCCTTACAAGATAACATTAGAGAATTCCACAAACTCGGCATTGCGCGCTACATTGGCTTTTCCCATGAACACATCCATTTATTTTCACTAAAAAAATAAGAGAATTACACAAACTTGGCATTGCGCACTGCCTTGGCTTTGTCCATGTGCAAGTCGATCTATTTTTACTTAGAAAACATTAAAAAATTGCACAAACTTGGCATTGCGTGCTACAATGGCCTTGCCCATGTACAATTTATTTTTACTTAAAAAACATCAGAGAATTGGACAAACTCGGCATCTCGCACAACCTTGGCATTGCGCACTGCATTGGCTTTGCCCATGTACACATCGATCTATTTTCTCTTAAAAAATATCAGAGAATTGCTTAAACTCGGCATGGCGCACAACCTCGCATTGCGCACTGCATTGGTATGTCCATGTACACATCGATCTCTATTTTCACTTAAAAAACATCAGAGAATTGCACAACCTCAGCTTTTCCAATCTTCTAGGATCAAGCCAAAAAGAAATACAAAATATTAAAAATAAGCAACTTTAAAACGAACCATTCAAGAAGATTTTTTTCACTTACCCTTTTCAAGAAAAAGATAAAATTTTTTGAGGTTTTATATATGTATATTGAATTTATCTCAGTAGGAAACCCTTTTGGATCCCCCCTCATATTTAAATAAATTTACTAGCGTTTTATACTCCGTTTCCGTAATATATGCAGAAAAAAGGCAAAAACGCACAGGGGGAAAAATACTCAATTATAAAAAAAACCACCACATATGTAGATTCAAACCGCAACAGAATTAACTGCTCATTTTAATTAACAAGGAAAAATTAAAAAAAAATGTGAAGCTTTCAGATTTTACATTACACCCAAAGGGGCGTTTTTTTTTTAACGTTTTGTGTGTTACCTTTCTTTATATAATATAATGTTCTTTACACTTAAACCATAAAATTCAGTTCAACAGCAATATCGCAAAATAATTTTAAAATGAGCATATCTTTAGAATTTCCGATACACAGTTTTGCGCTTTGCACGCAAGGAGGTTAGAATAGATAGAGAAAGCATGACTTCACAAAATTGAAGCCATGGACCTTATAAGAAATAGACTAGCCCAAAAGGGTTTTCTCCCTCGTCTGAGCCGTTCCCGGCTGTCACCTTGATCACATCCGGAGGAGTAGGGACGACTTGCAGAAATTTAACAGTGGTTGCCTATAGCAGCGTGTATAATTGTCAAGAAAAAGCTGGTTGTAGCGCCTCATTTCACAAATTAGAATTTCTCCATATTTTTATTTTTGAAATTGAGATTGATTTTTAAAAATTTAGCATATTTATCAAGTATAATTGACATTCCAAATAATTATAAAGCTATTGCATGCTTTCAAGACTGGATATTTTTTTAGCTTTTCCTATGCTGTAAGGAAATTTGTAACTACTTCTTTTAGAAAATAATATTTTAAATCTGAACTAATAGAAAATTTCAAACAAGCAATTTTCTCTTGGAATTTTTATGCTTTTTATTGATGTAAATAAGTAAAAAATACTAAAATATTTAAAAACGAATTTTTGAAAGTTTTGTTTAAAATTCTAAATTGTGCTGCATTTTTAAAATTATAGATGAGTATTATAGCACAATTTCTATAAAGGAATTTTATTTCAAATATATTTCGTAATACATCATAGTGATAAACACTTTTGACTCCTTAAAAATTTTTATTCATTTAATTCTAATATTAAAATTGTATTTAACCGTAATAATTAATTTTGCTTGTATTTTATAGTGATTATATTTTTTAAATTTATTTTTAGTTCTGCATAAGATTTTTTTATTTACTGTTAATTTAATTTATTAGCATTTAATTTATTAGGGGCGGTAGTCTAGAAAGGCTGTTAATTTCGAAGCGGCATTTTGCGCTGTTTTACTATAAATATCCATGTCTCCTCGCAAATTGTTGTTACCAAATATTATCGCTCTGTATTATATGCAAAGAAATTAAATAATGAAGAATCTGCATGAATACATGTATGTTTCTCGCACTGTGACAAAAATGACAGTATCTAGAGCCATCAAATTTTGAATAATGTAATCCTTCACTCGAACATGGGCATCTGGACGGCCGAATTTAGAATTTGTTTTAATCTATTTCATATTTTGTAAAACTTTAACGAATTTTTGATTAACAAACTCAACGAGTTCAGAGCTAGCACTGTATGGAAAATAACAGTTTTATCTCCAGTGTGGAAATTCTAAAAATATGCTGTTTTCAAATGTATGTGGTTTATGGGCGATGAACATGATATTCAATAAATATAGGTAACACACAAAACTTTAAAAAAAAGAGTGCTTCTAGATTTTATTTTATCTTTTTTTTTCCTTCATTACGCTCAGAAAATTTTATGTTCCGAAATTTTATGAATTATTAAAATAACTAATCCACTTTAATATTAATAATTTAATGATCATATAATCAAATAAATATGATCGTTTTGTAATGTTATTATAGTTTGGAAAATCACTGCCTGAAAATGTTCATTAAATTAAAAAAAAATTATCAGATCTTGTTTAATTTTACCTTATTTGTTTCAAAGCATCGCGTACTATCAATCTTATTTAATTTTACTTTATTTTTACGCAAAATTAAGTTCATAAATTTTGTGCTTAGAGTTTTTACAGTTTTACCAAAGTAAAGATGTTTGTACAAGAATTACGGTTGAAAACAAATGCGCGATATGCAGTAAAAAGTGCTTTAATGAGATATATTAAATCCTATTTGGAAAAAACTGTGGCTTTCATTGTTACGAAGCGATTAACGATACGAATGCTAAGTTCGAAAGGCGAGTAATAACACATGACGATTCTTGTTCAAACGCTATTTTTGTTTCGACGAGTTTGCATCAGTGGTAATTTTGATCTTGATTTGGTATACAAAAATACATGACGATATCTTTCATTTATATTTAATGAAAACACCAAAATATATCACAGTAAGACAGACACGTCGCAACGGGGAACCACAGTTACATAATCTAAAAACACAAAAGAATTCTTTTAGCGCAACAACGCTCTATACTATGAAAAGTTCGAACATTCATAATCTCTTTACTATACAACGTATCACATTTAATAATTAAAAAGAGTTATGTGATACAAACGCCATAGGTTTTAGTGTTAAAGTAAACCAGATCGTCTCTACTCTTTCTTGCCGACATGTCGGTGACGCGCGCCCCGCTCACTGGGTTAGTCTACTTCTTATAAGGAAGCCGAAGAAATGTTGAAGCCGAAGAAATGTCAGAAACGTGACGTCACGACTGATGATCATGGCCGCTGTGTAGCGTGGGGATAAGACGGAAGTTTTGTTTATATTCGCATTGAAACTGCTAAGTGAAATAAAATGGGTCAGTGCACTGCTCCACGATGCAACAATCACTCCGGCTATTCACCATCTAATGTTACATTTCATAGGTAAATGCCATAAATTGATTATTTTACTATTTCTGCATATTCTTGAAATTCAAAATTTTGAAGGAAAAATATGAAATCGATCTTCGGAATGCATACCAGATGATTTAGATAATGATAGTTTTTATGACAATAAAGATTTCTAGTTCATAGTCTGAAGATGATCAGCAGCATACTATAAGTTTCGATATAACAATTTGACATACATACAGCTTTTCCCAAATACAGTTTTATGTCATAAAAATATTTTAGAGTATGAAAATGAGAACCATTTACATGACCATGACTACTTTTGCACTACAAATCCAGCAGTTTTTACGGAATACAAAGAGCGTATTATCGTATATATTGCTGGTTTTGTAGTTTGAAAGTTGAAAATTAAACTCAAATGCTTAAAATGCATTACTGTGCTTGAGGAATATGATGAGAACTATTCATGCTATTCTCTGATTAAACGTAAAAGTAAGGGAGGTTTGCTTTTACCTTCCAAAGATGTATTTTTTATTTGTAAAATGTGCGAGAAAGTTTTCAATTCAAGTTTTTTGAGAAAAAGACGCTTTTCATCGAAAAATATTCTTCAAACATTAACTTCCTGTGTATTGGCACATTATACTGGAAAAAACATCTTTTCTTCACTGAAGCTGCATATGTTGGATCAAGCTCCACAAGATAATCATTTAATTCATTTAATCCGTGCAGTTTATGAAACATATTTATCAATTAGATTATATTTTGCTGGAAAGCAAGTAACTGAAAACCTTCAAACCAAAAAGATTAGATATATGTGCAAGAAAATAATATTATTTAAAGGGCAGTAAATAATTGTAAAATATGATATAATCTTTGAAATTTAACCTCAAATATAATTTTATGATTACAACAGTTAAATAAATTTCTATTTGTACATGAAATTTCTGTTTGTTGTGTGATTGTAGCTCTACTAATGTTGAATTACAGAACTATTTGGAAGGTAACCCTGATATAAATTAGAAGAATTCAAATATAGCATAAGCCAATCTGTAATTCTTTTCATATCACATATTACTAAATATTAAAATAAAGAACAACACATTTTAAGTAAAGAACCAGATTTATTGCCAATTCTGGAGTTTCTATAAATGAATACATCCAGAATAATTTGACCAATGAGTACATACAGTTGTGTAAGCCTAAAAAAGAAAGAAAAAAAAATATCACATGCCTTACAACAAATAATGAATTTTAATGAATCCATATTACAATGAAAATGAAAACAAAATTTGCATATAACTAACTAATATAATACTCTTGCCAATGATAGTCCCTCAGGGGGCTCACTTTTGTGAGTACGGGTGTGGCAATCCCGAGGTACCCTAACCCTTCAGGGGATCATCTTCTTGGTGAGACGGGTGTCACGATCCTGGAGCCCCAGTGATCTATCCTCTTTTCCGTCTCCTCTCCTCTTGGCTGGAACTTTTTCCCTTCCCTTCTCCCTTGTGGTTTCTCTCTACGGAGTTTGGGGCTCGTCACGAGAGGCTGGAACAGACCTTGTTTCTAGTTTTCGAGTGGCGAGAAAACTGCCCACGTGTTTGCCGTGCGTGGAGACCAGTGTCGCTGGAAAGGAGGGTCCTGGTAGTTGAGGGGCGAGGTACTGTCCCCAACACACTGCTTTGGCCTCTGCTTCAGCTAAACGGGAGGCACCTTAGTCGTCCTCACGGGTGTCAATCGGCTGGTCACTAGTCCTTGTGTCAGTGGCTTGGGGTCAAGCTCTCGGGAGTACCTGCTTTCGGGAAAGCCGACTGTGGGGCTTCAGTTTGCGTATAGGTCCGGCTAGCCCTAACACAGGAATCTGTGTTCCCTTGTTGGGCTCCGTGGTGGGCGGGGCCGTCGGACCCGAATCTTTTCTTTCTTAAATATGGCTTCTATGTTTCTTCTCAAATCAAATGAAAACGACCAAAGTATTGAAATTATTGATAAATCTCTTACTAAGAAAATACGTACCGATGCAAATGCCAAAGTAATCACTGATAATCCACGCTTCCTTGTAGTCTCGAGTCCCTCCGGTGAACTGCAAAAGATGTCCCCTTTCGTTGTAAGCAAATATATTCGTTCTTGCATAGGTGAACCAAAGAATATAAAGCGTCTCCCTTCTGGAGACCTGCTTATAGATACTGTCTCGCCAACCCAATCTGCTTCCCTTTTGTCACAAACCAAACTTGGAAATGTAGCTATAACTGTGTCAGCGCATAAAACTCTGAATTATTGTAGAGGTGTGATCTCGGAAATCGACCTTCTGTGCGTTTCAGAAGAAGAGTTCGTTTCCGAGTTAGCTGACCAAAACGTCTGTGGTGCTAGGCGGATCAAGATGCGTAAGGAAGGTCAATTGACTGACACTAAACACGTGATCCTGACCTTCAACTCGCCTGATCTGCCGAAAAATATTAAGGCTGGATATCTTAACTGCCCCGTAAGGCCTTATATTCCAAACCCCATGCGATGCTTCCAGTGCCAGCGTTTTGGCCATTCCAAGATGTCCTGTCGTGGGACCCTGACGTGCGCTCGATGCTCGTCGGTTGGCCACGATAGCGAAAATTGCACCGCTGCAGCACTGTGTATAAATTGCAAGGGCAACCATCCAGCATTTTCTCGTTCCTGTCCGAAATGGAAATTAGAAAAGGAAGTGCAGACCATAAAAGTTTCCAGGAACATTTCCTATGCCGAAGCCAGAAGACAAGTTCAAAGCACACAGCCTATATCAAACAAATCATATGCCAATGCCGTGAAATGAACCCGCACAATAGCCACCCAAACTTCCATAAGTACACAGACTCCACCAAATAAAAACCAGCAGCCTGCAAGCAAGAACAAAGAAAATCCAACACATACCATACAAAATAAAGAAATAGCAATCCCGAGTAAACCCAAAACTGTGCCTCCAATAATAGAAACCAAAAATAGAAGTCCCAGCAATAGTTCTGCAAATAAAATTATTTCTGAATCTGCAGATTCAGACAGTATGGAAGTGGAAGACGGTCTAGAAGTTCTCGATCATCTGCTTCCGCGCAAAACTAAAAAGGAACACAGGAACAACAAACATCAATCATAATGGCCACCCTCGTCTCATGGAACTGTCGCGGTTTCCACCGAAATTTGCTCGACATCAAAGCCATAATCAATGCTTATCATCCTGTATGCTTCGCAACACAGGAAACAAATCTAAAACCAGAACAAAAGGCAAAACTTCGGAGGTTTTCTTTCGTCAGGAAAGATAACATTGCAGGTGACCGTGCCAGAGGAGGTGTAGGTCTCCTCACCTCACTGGATTATCCCTCAAATGTGCTTTCTTTGACGACATCCCTCCAAGTTGTCGCTACTCAAACAAATTTTGATATTGTTGTTACAGTCGTTTCTCTGTATTTGCCTCCAAATGAGCATATTCATCAGCAAGATTTAAATGGTCTTTTAGAGCAGCTGCCTGAGCCTTTCATCATAATAGGAGATTTTAACGGCCATAGTCCGCTCTGGGGTAATAAAGATACAAATTGCCGAGGAAGACAAATTGAGCAGATGATCGAAGATCATAGCCTTTGTCTCCTGAATAATGGGCAGGATACTGACTTCCATGAGCCTACAAAGACATTCCATGCTCTCGACCTTGCCATCTGTTCACCATCTCTGTTGCCTTTTTGCACTTTTAATGTGGGAAAAGATCTTTACAACAGTGATCATTATCCCATTTTTGTGTCTCTTGCACGAAGAGGAGCAAATCCCATGACGAGACTCCCTCGGTTTATACTGGACAGGGCAGACTGGGAACTCTTCTCTTCCATTGCAGAGCTCACAGATCAAATGGTAGAAGATGGGCATATCGATGACGCTGTTGAAGCTGTTACTAATACTATTATTCAGGCAGCTATGCTCTCCATTCCTAGAACATCAGGAAAACTACTAAAATTTTCAAAACCATGGTGGAATCGCGACTGTCATGAAGCACTGAAAAAACAGAAAAAAGCATGGGGCATTTTTTCGTAGATATCCGACTCTGCGAAACCTCATAGCCTTTAAAAGAGCCAAAGCAAATGCACGAAAAGTAAGAAGGCAGAGCCAGAGGGATTCCTGGATTTCATATGTGTCCTCAATAACATCCTCTACACCTAGTAAGCGGGTTTGGGAAAGAGTTCGAAAAGCATGCGGAATGTATAAAGACCACTCACTTTCCTTTCTGGAAAAAGATGGCCGAGTGATTAGCTCCATAGAAGAAATTGCAAATACTATTGGTGAGACATTTGCTGCTGTTTCTTCAAGCAGAAACTATTCACCTGCATTTCTCTCTATCAAGCAACACTCTGAAATAAATCCCATCGCATTCAACTCTTCCAAATCAGAGCCGTACAATAGAGACTTTACTATGGTTGAATTAAGAAGAGCTTTGTTGCGGACACATAGGTCTTGTCCGGGTCTGGATGGCGTGTATTATGAAATGCTTAAGCATCTGTCCTGTAAGTCACTCAGTGCCCTTCTCACACTTTACAATAGAGTGTGGAAGGAGCGTACATTTCCCAGTGCATGGAGGAGAGCTGTAGTAATTCCTATTGGGAAGCCAGGGAATGACCCGAGGAATCCCTCGAACTATTGGCCAATTGGCCTTACTAGTTGTGTTTGCAAACTATTTGAAAAGATGGTAAACAGCCGCCTAGTCTACTTCTTGGAAAAGAATAATATTATATCGCCTTATCAAAGTGGTTTTTCGAAAGGGGAGAACAACCGTAGATAACATGCTCCTCCTAGAGACTTCCATTCGGAAAGCATTTGTAAGAAGAAGCCACCTTGTCTCGGTATTCTTCGACATTGAGAAAGCTTATGATAAGGCATGGAGATACGGTATACTCCGGGATCTTCACGAGAGTGGCTTGCGCGGCAACCTACCAAATTTCATTCAAAATTTCTTGAACACTAGAACTTTTCAAGTAAGAATTGGCTCTGTTTTTTCGGATGTTTTTGAACAGGAAGAGGGTGTGCCTCAAGGCTGTGTGCTCAGTGTAACCCTGTTTAGTTTAAAAATAAATTCTGTACTAAAAGAACTTCCTCCCACCATCTTGGGATCTCTATATGTTGATGATCTGCAGATTAGCTGTCGAGGAGCAGACGTGAGATATGTAGAGAGGCAACTGCAGATGGCTCTGAATAAGATCCAAGAATGGTCAGACAAACAGGGATTTACATTTTCGAAACAGAAAACTGTGTGCGTGCACTTTTGTAGGAAGCGAGGTCTCCATCCTGAACCTGAGTTATATTTGAATGGTACAATTATTCCAGTTGCGCCTGAAGTAAAATTTTTAGGAGTGACGTTCGACCGAAAATTGACTTTCCTTTCTCATGTTTTAAACCTGAGAAAGAAGTGTCTAAAAACACTAAATATTTTAAAAGTGTTGGCGAACACCTCCTGGGGTGCAGAGCGTTGCTCCATGCTTCGCATTTACAGAGCGCACGTCCGCTCTAAACTGGACTATGGCTCAGTTGTTTATGGATCCGCTCGGTCATCTGTTTTGTTAAAACTGGATCCTGTTCACCATCAAGGTCTGCGAATTTGTTCAGGAGCTTTCAGGACTTCTCCTGTGCAGAGCCTATATGTTGACTGTAACGAACCATCACTTTATCTGAGGCGTGAGCAATTGTCCCTTTTGCAATATTTTAATACTCTATCTCAACCTGAACATCCCAATAAGTTGTGCTTACTTGATAATGAGTGTAACACATTATTTGAAACACGTCCATCCTGTGTTCCTACTTTCCCTTTAAGAGTTCGCCCTGTCATTGAGGAACTCTCCCTCTCTGATATGCACCCCCAAGCAGTACAGAATTTTGAAATTCCACCTTGGGAAAATTCACGGATCCAGCTTCTTGATGTTTTTAAACATCACGTAAAGGCGAGCACTAACGAGATCGTTTACAGACAAATTTTCGCTGAGCACAGGCACAAATATAGCACTTATCATCCGATATACACAGATGGATCAAAGTCAAATGATCATGTCGGGATGGCTTTTGTATTTGAAGATTACATTGAGAGCAGATGCCTGCACCATGCTTTCTCAGTCCTAACATCTGAACTATCTGCTATATATTATGGTCTTTTTTACATCTCAAAGCTCTGCCACAAAAAGTTCATAGTTTATACAGACTCGTATAGTGGTCTTAAATCCTTGGAGGCTTTTCCCAACACTCAGAATCCTGTGGTAGTGGATGTTCTCAAAATTCATAGAAATTTAACGATACGAGGATATGAAATCCTGTACTGCTGGGTTCCCGGGCATACGGGAATAAAGGGAAACGAGCTTGCAGACATCGCGGCAAAATCTGCTGTCGAACTGTCCAGTCGCCTTATCCCTTTTAGAGACATCTGCTGTGTCATCAAGTGAAAGATACGAAAAAAATGGCAGCAAATTTGGGATGTTCAGCATCACAACAAGTTGAGAAACGTCAAGCCTAGAATTGAGCATTGGGATTTTGCTGGAAATCGTAAAGAAGACGTTCTTTTGACTCGACTCAGAATTGGTCACACCAGAGTCACACATAGCTATCTTCTCAAAGCTGAAAATGAACCTGTTTGTTTTAACTGTAATGTTTGTTTATCTGTTCGTCATATTTTAATTGAGTGTCCATGTTTTAATAGTCTTCGTAAGAAATATTTTAATAGCTGTGATTTGCCTCTCGACCGTTTAATCGGAAGAGAGGTCAATTGTAATTTATTTTATTATTTAAAAGAGACTGGCTTTTATTATCTAATGTAATTTGTTTTGAAGACTGTGTTTTGAATTTTAATGTGTGCTTTTAACTTGTTTTTATATGACTTCATCCTCTGGATTTGGTACATTTATCTACTTGTTTTTATTTATTGAATTTTAATGTCATCAATTGTAATCATCTCATCTTTTGTTTGGCGCGTCATAATCATCTCTGGTTTTTGCGCCATAATCACTCACTCACTCACTTGCCAATGATAGGCTCTTTTAACTCCTCGCCACGATGAATGTTGTGGGCTTGTACTAACTATTGTTAGAGAATTTAATTTGGTAACAACACATGTAAAAATTATTAAAGAAACTTAAAAGCATGTCTAAATAAATTGAAAACACTGAAATATATTATAATTATCTACCACAACTTTTAGAAAACTTAACATTAAAAATCAGTTAATAATAACAAATATAATAGTAATTATTAAATATAAACAGGAGGTTGTTTAAGAAGTTTAAAATAATGTGTGAAATGTTCTTCCGTGCTTGAAAGTTTAATAATAGTCAGTACTTTGACTAACAATTGTTAATTTTGTTGCACATTATACTTTGAGCATAATGTAAAATTAAACTGGTCAGCTTCCTATACGTGTAAAAAAATATAGCATTTGCAACTAAAGAAACTGATATAATAAAAATGATGCAGAACATAATAATGGTAAGTAATATTTAATTTCCTTAAAATATTTTACTCTTAAAAAAGATAAAAATGCTGAAATTATATAGGCAACTCTGGAATAAATTAATTTAATCTAAAATCTTCTAAATTAATTTATGCCACTTTTACTAAAAATGGAACAAATGCTCAGAATTAAAAAAAAAAATCGTTTATATGTGCATATTTTGTCCTCCAGAGATCAACATCATCCATAATTTGAAACAGAGGATGCTCTTAATTGTCCTTTAATGAAATTATATACACTAGGTCTAGCCATCTGGCGTATATCACTTAAAAGAGTGATTTATTCTTCATTGGTATTTTTTTTTTTTTTTCTAAATAAGAAACTTGGCTAGTTAATTTTCTTATTTTTTTGGTTCTTGTGCATAAAAACTTTACCCGTATGTTGTAGTGTATGTTAATGCTACTACATCGCATTAACAAATATTAAAACTGCATAACTTTAAAACAGTTTTATGCATTAAAACTGCATAAAACTGTTTTAAAGATAGCTCTTCAGAATACTCTATTGCTAATTCTTAACAAACCAGAGGTAGTGTAGATACTATTTTCACTGTCACTATAAACTTAACCTTGTTAAAAAATGACTTTTACATTAGCAATACAGCTTCAAAAAACTGATTACTGGTTACATAAAATAACATGATTCATATAATATAATGCAAAGTTAATATATTAAGTAATTTAACAATGAAAATCCATCTGCTGTGTTGTATGATGAGAGAAAAAATATTT
The DNA here is from genome assembly GCF_044657685.1 of Stegodyphus dumicola. Taxonomy (NCBI): domain Eukaryota; kingdom Metazoa; phylum Arthropoda; class Arachnida; order Araneae; family Eresidae; genus Stegodyphus; species Stegodyphus dumicola. The sequence goes on from NC_140768.1 coordinate 185,926,930, forward strand.
TTGGAGCTTCAGAATCAAAAATAATAACTGCAAAGTATTCTATCAATTTTAAAGTCTATACTAAATACTACAGTTTTAAAGCTTAGTGAAATTTAAAAATAAAGCTTAACTTACAGAAATAGGAATGAATTGAATTACGGTGATCATTGTCTTGCGATCTAACACGATCCGTCTTTATATTTGATAAATTCTTCGAAGCTTCAGACACAGTAAAAGATTACTAATACGACTGCTGATAGAATACCTTCGCCGGCACCCCGGTTTGTTTACTTCTGAAGTCCGGTCCTATTATCAGTTGTGACGTCACATCGTGAAGTTTCATGGCTTCATTTTCATTGTATGGGGATATACGGAGAAGGCTTACTCCATCTATTCTAACCTCCTTGTTTGCACGTAAAAATGGCTATTTTTTTTTTTTTTTTTTTTTTTTTTCACGTACTGTGTTGCTGTTGTTCGCTTTGAAATCTTTGAGTTTGTTAATCAAAAATTCTTTCGAGCTTTACAAAATACCAATCAGATAATAAAAAAAATTCCAAGTTTGGGCTTCCAGATGCCCATATTTGTTCGGAAACGTATGTTGTTCAAAATTTGATGGTTCTATGTACTGTTGTTTTATCACAATGCGAGAAACATTTATGCAGATTTTTCAATATTTAATTTCTTTAAATATAACACAGGGCGATAACATCCAGTGGCAACAGAATAACAACACAGCTTCAAATTTAGTATTTATGAAATTTAGTATTTAGCCTTAATATTTATGAATTAGAGCTTGCTTGATTTTTCTTCAGAAATGAGTACGGTGAAGACAGATTCACAAGATACCAAATTTAATTTGAGTTTTTCGGCATGATGCAAAGCACTCACATAATCGTTCACACCAATTATCGCCTAGGAAGCAATCGGCGAATTCAGAAACTTAATCTCATCAGGTAACCCAACAGCATAGTGGCGAGCTATGGTCGAAGCATCCATATTGGTTAACGGAAGGAATTCATTTCCCTCTATAATTAATAACAGAATGTACTAAAAAAGTGTAATCCTTGATCTCTCATTAGAACAAGAGAACACAACTCTAGCACGAGAAATAATCTGTCAGTTACATAAAAGAAGGGCCCGAGCCCTCTAATTTTGGACTTCGGTTATGATTCGATTATGTTTTATCGGTTCGATTATGATTTATCGAAGTAATTAAGAATTACCAGAGTCGGGCTCTGATGGGATTCCAGAATATTTATGCTGTGTAGCTAACCCAAATATATGAAGAACAATGCCCAACAAAGCCAATTCTGCTGCTTTGAATATATGAATCAAAATTCTTAACGTAACCTTGTTACACGATGTAAGGCAGCATTTATTTAAGCCGAGTTGATATGATATAAAACGTCTTGATATGAAATTATATTCCATATGTTGAATTCCGAGTAATTAATCCTTTAGTTACTATATGTGTATTATATTTTGGTATTACAGAAGTGGCTTCCTTAGAAGCGGAAACAACAAGCAGAAGGCAATATACAACTCAAATAATGATTACTTCCAGATCTTTTTATTTTTTTAATCTTTTTCTTTTCACGTGCGTCAATATTTATAAACTGTCGGTAATGTTAAGGCGGTTCAAATGCATATTTATTTTTAGTGATGCGTCAGTTTGAAGTATATTCATGAATCTAAATATGTCTATCAAAGTTAGATAGTGTTTATTGTTTTTAATTAATGTACAGTGTTCGAGGTACTTTTCTCTAATTTTGGTTTTAATTGAATTTTAATTAAAAAAATGTGCGCGACCTTAACTTTTCATATAAAAATAAGACGCATTTATCTATGTTTTTTCACCTAAATAGTTTATTAATACTATAAATGAGCTGTTTTTATAAACTGTAAAATTTCTCTACCTTCTATTTAATGTATTTCACGTAGTATTTTTCAAAGATTAAAAGAAAATTGAAACTTCGTTTTTATGAAATCTATTAGCCAGCGGAACCAAATAAAGTGCAAGAAATAAAAAAATTCTTTAGGAATAATTAATTTTTCTTTCTCGTTAACATTTCATTTCTTTTTACAGTGTAACTTCAGCTCTGTCATGTTGGAAGGTCTTGCGGCATGGATTCTCAACACGTATGTTGGAGAATATGTAGAAAATCTAAATACAGATCAGTTGTCAATTGGCTTATTGCAAGGTTGTTTGTCTAATATTTAATATTTTTAAAATTATTGTTAATATTGATTTTTTTATCTGTTCATCATTATTATGTACTGTAGAATTCAAGGCTAAAGTGCAGAATTGCCCATTTATTTGATTGGCGCTTTTTACAAGAGTAAGAAGAATTGGATTTTTGTCAATTTTCTTTGCCTTTTATAAGTGGAAACAGGTCAATGTGTACATGGATAAAGTCAAAGGAGTGCGCAATGCCATTTTTGTGCAATTCTCGGGTGTTTTTTTAAGTGAAAATAGTTTAGTGTGTACATGGATACCGAGTACGTGCAATTCTTAAAAACGCACCAAGCAGTGGGTGATTTAGCACTTTCTCCATGGTGGTCACCTGTTAAGTGCTTCCATAATAAAATGACCACCACTTCTGGCCGTAGTAGTGGCAAAAGCCTAAAAATGACTAGTTCCTCCCATTAAAAAAAAATTTAGTGGAAGCAGGTTTTAGTCAATAACTTAGCATGGGAAACAAGGCACAGGTAGAATGATTCTGAATGATGTGTTTTAAAAATTAAATGAAGCAATTTCATGTCCGTTAATATACATCAAGCATAGTTACCATATTAATTAAAACTGAACTTTTGCACAATTAGAATTTGTGATTTTTTATCCGAAAACTGGTTTATATTTATAAAACTAAAGATAATAAAACATTAGTTTAATAAACCATTTTTTTTCAAAACTTTTGTTCATATTCTTAGTCTGTTATATTTAAGTTATTTATGCACAATTATTTGCATTGTGATTATGCTGTGCTATATATTATAGAGAAAATATAAGAAGGTCGATGAAGAAAGCCACTGTTTTAAAAGGTGTCGATGGAAGAAAAGTGTTGGGGAATCTGTGTGCTAAAGGATGTTAAATAATAAACTAAAAATTAAACAGCTATACATATATGTAAATCTAATTAATCAGCTTACAGGATATCCATAAAAGCAAGAAGTAATTTAACAACCGGAAAATTTGCAGCTTTTATCACCCCATGGGAAATGCTTTATTTTACAGGTTATTCCAATTTTTGCGCATAACTCTACACTGGCAAATATTGTCCTTTCTATTAATATGCACTTGTTGCAGAGCCATTAAATGGGTTATCACATTGGAGATCTTTAAAAGTATTGCTCAGGAAACACAATTTTCGGCATATTTAAATTAAGCACTTTTTCATAAAATATTGTGAAAATTGATAAATTATAGACAAAATTTCTTAGTTAATAAAAATTTAAAAAATAACATTTCATAAAATAAATAAAGCGACAAATACAATTAAAAAAATTTTGCCAAATTGATTTCACTTCACTTCTTATTTCTGCCTCTTTTTTTATTTAGTTACGAGAAACTCTAATATTTCGCATCAATCAACCAAAAATATTTAAATTAATCTTTGTAAAAAATTAGACCTACATATATAATAAATTTTTAATTAACCATAGATCTTAATTTTACACTTTTGCTGTTTTCTTAACACTACAATTGGGTATTAGAAGCAGCATGAATGCAGCAAAGGTTAACTCTAATGTTTATTATATTATTGCCACTAGTTTCCGTGTAACGTGCGTGAAATTTATAAAAATGCGCCAAGCAGTGGGCGATCCTGCACTTTCCGCGAATTCAAATTATCTGACTTCGATAGATCCATATTGCTTGCTTTTTTCTAGGTTAAATTTAATTAAGCTTACTGCTAATTTATTTACTTATTGCAATGTTTCCACTGAACTAAATAACGTGAAAAAAGTACTAGTACTTATGTATTACTGCACATTTTTGAATGTGCAGTAATACATAATTTTTGAAGCTTAAACTACTTTTAATGAATGTATACAGCAGTTCATGTGAGGTGTTAGTATATAAACATTCTGGGGGGGGGATTGTTCTGTATATAGGGATATTGTACTTTCTTTAATGATAACAAGTGTTCCTCCCTAAAAATGGATTAAATAATTATCTTATTAATTTCTTTTCAAGTGTATTGGCCAAAGATCAAAAGTCATTATCTTTACAAAGCATAAACTAGTTTAAATTTCAAATAAGCTATTTCTGTTTATAAAATAATTGGTGTTTACATATTAGCTCAGCCACCTTAGCAGAAGTACCCAAATTTTCAGAATACACTAAACCATGCACAGAATGATTCTTTATTTTTTAAAAGCAATGTTGTAATTGTTATATGCATTCTTTTCTGTGAGTTGCAGGTTCCAGTGGGTTTTAATAATGGTTTGACTTATTTTATGTATTAAACTTAATTTTAAAATAAAGCATGGTAAACATTAACCAGAATTACATATTTTGCTGCAAAATCATTATTGGAAACTGTACTATATTACAGCAGTTTCCACACCGTTCTGATTCTAAAGCATAAGTGACGGATTCGTTTGTGTGCTTTGTCAAGTTCTTCAGTGGAGAGGTGCATTCGTTCTGGCTTTTATGAATGACATGCAGCCTGCCATTCCTTTGCTGTGTTAGGTCTGTGTATGTAAAATATATATGTAATAAATAATGTTTTTGCAATTGTGTTATTCTTTTCTTTGTAAAAAAACTGCCAGACTTTGTCAAGGAGGGTTGGTTATGCCAGTACATAAGTATAAAATAATTCTTAATTTGGGTCCAATAGGTAAATTTTGTTATGCATTTAAAGCAGACATATCTGTATTTAAAACCATTGATAATTTATATTTGAAAGCATATAAATGTGGATTTATCTGGGGAGGGGAACCTGTGAAAGTTTTTTTTATAAAAATGATTTATGTTCTTCAGAAAAAGTTGGGAAAATTCAGTGGTACTTCAGTATGTGTCATTAATCTATTACAGTTCCTTAGACATATACTAAATTAGATATACAGTGGTGGCCAAAATTGTGGACACTTCTGGAAATTTTATGTTTTTGAACTTTGTATGCTTATAGAAAACGTTACTTTTCACAAAATGCAAACTTGTATATATCATTTTAAAGAGAATTTATTACTGAATTTAATACAAAACACAAAATTCAATTATTTGCTATACAAAAAAAGTTAAATGATTATAGTTATCGATATACATTAGATAGTGATGATTGCAGTGAGTTATCAGTACTTAGAAGGGTAACCTTTATTTTTGATTACAGCTTCACAGGGTAACCTTTATTTTTGATTACAGCTTCACAGGCTAACCTTTATTTTTGATTACAGCTTCACATCGACATTTCATTGAGCTGACAAGAGTTTTAAGCTCTTCTTTCGTTATTACATGATGCCAGGAAACAATTATAGCTTCAATTTATTTGATGACTGCCTCTTTCGGACAAGAATTTTCAAACGGTGCCACAAATTTTCGATAGAATTGAGGTCAGGACTGTTTCCTGGCCATGACAACAATTTAATGCTCTTTGTACAAAACCACTCTTTCGATATTTTGGCCGTGTGGCATAGAGCAGAATCCTGCTGAAAAATAAATGAAGCATTGTTGGGAAAGAGATCTGTGATGGAAGGTAGAAGTTTTGGTTCTAGAATAGTGTCAATGTATTTTCTGGCATTCAGTGTCCCATCGATGACATGAAGGCGACCAATATCATCTGCTGACATGCATGACCAAATCATAACACTAACTGGATTCTTCACAGTTGCTTGAATGCAGTCAGGATGTAGCTCTTCTCCTATTCTACATCTTACATATTTTCGCCTATCACTACCGAATAATGATATCTTAATTTCATCACTCCATTTAACTTGTGACCACTGATCATCTGTCCAATTAATGTGTTCCTTTGCCCACTGTAGTCTTTTTTTTTTTCGTTGCTGAAAATTAAGAAAAGGCTTTTTTAGTGAAATTCTACCTCTCAGTCCAACATCTGTTAATCTTCTCCTGATTGTTCTTGAACTGACAGAAATACCAGCATCATTCAGATCACTTCTGATGGCCACTGATGACATTTTTCTATCTTGGAGACATAGTCTTTTTATTCTTCTGTCATCACTAGATGTGGTGCACCTTTTTCGGCCTTTTCCTTCTTTGTTTTTAATTTAATTTGTCTCCTGATATCGTAAACAAAACTTTCGGACTCCAGATGTAGTCACTGAACCACCCACCTGTCTTGCAATTTCAGCATAGGAAAGACCACTTTGTCGTAACACAATAATATTGCATCTCTTTCTAGGTGTCCAATCTACTCCTTTATTTGATGTCATTGCTTCTTGACTAAATATTAAAAATTTTTACAAAAATTCTTACTTGTAATTGCAGTGTATAAGAAACAGGTCCTCCTTGTACAGAACAAAGCAAAATAATGAATTGTTTCAAGTGTAAACATGATGTCAGCTTCTACTGGCAGTTACTAACATTTGATTGGTTCTCAGAACAAGAACAGGGATTGGTTAGGAAAGCTAGACATTACAAACCACTTCATAACTGTGTTTTTTATTTATATTAAAGTACATATTACTTTTTTTGTATTGCAAATAATTGAATTTTGTGTTTTGTATTAAATTCAGTAATAAATTCTCTTTAAAATGATATATATAAGTTTGCATATTGCGAAACGTAACATTTTCTATAAGCATACAAAGTTCAAAAACAAAAATTTCCAAAAGTGACCACAATTTTGGCCACTAATGTACATTAGACAAACTTTTCCAATAAGAAATAAAGGGAAAGTAATTTGTTCCTATAAAAAATGGGTAAAAGTATATTTACAGTTACCCATTGGCGATTTTTGGCGGCACATGGATACAGAGTTCGTGGAATTCTTTGACTAGGCATTGCGCACTACCTTGACCTTATCCATGTACATGTCGACCTATTTTCACTTCAAAACATCAGAGAATGACACAAACTTGGCATTTCACACTCCCTTTGTCCATATACACACTGATATATTTTCACTTAAAAAGTCAAAGGAGTGCCCAATTCTAGGTGAAAGTATATTTACGGAAAATTCAACTACTCAGGTTACCATAAGTGAAACAACAACTTGGCGATAAATGACACAACAAATTTGCGATAATACAATACGATTCAGTTTACTCTTACCAAAAAAATGTTATTATATTACTGTTTTAAAATACAGAAGCAGTATATACACCATGTATAAATGAAGCACTGCAGATGATACTGTACATAAATCTTTTTCTGCTATCAAGATCAAAAGCAACTTTTCAACATGTTGTAATGTCTTTGATCTTTCTTTGGTTGTCAATTTCACCCCATTTAGAATGCTAGCCAATTTAATATCTTTACTTTTCAGATTTATAGACACCATCAACTTAGTATATGCTGTACAATATCCAAATATCAGATATGCATGCCATTTTCATACTTTTCAAAAATCTCATTTTTTTCCCTTTTTTTACATCCATGGTAATCCTAACAATTTTCTTCATTACTTGACTTTTCTCATTAACTTTCATAAAACTCAATGAATGTATGAAATATTTACCTCCCCAAAAAATTCACAAAAATTTTAAGTTACAGTGTAGTTTTTTACTGAATCAGGTATACTGATGCTCATGGGATGTCATAGCATTGTTTTGAAAGGTGAGCAAGTGTATTGTGTGCAGTCATGACTCATTGAATTCAAGTCATATTCCAAACAATATATATATTGAGTTGGATGTATTTCAAAGTTGATGTAGACTGTAGGCTCAGATACCACTGTAATTACAATATAAAATTTCATTTCACTCATGGAATTCATTGACAGCATACCATAATGTTTCACAAGGGGAAAAAATAGCATACAGTGATATATTGATAAGATTTTTTGTTTTCACAGTTCTGAGGTTTACTCAGTGGCTGACATTTGTTTTTGGGCATTTATGTTTTTCAATTTTATTTGCAAATACCAATTACTAATTACTAACAAAATAACTTTATTTTTCTTTGACATATGATATTGATATTCTTTTTTTTTTTTTTTTTTTGGTTAGTGTTCCATAATCGGGATGAGCGCCAAACTTGGTGAGAGTTTTTATTTTACACAATTTTAATTTGGTTGTGGTTTCCAGCTGTATGTTTTCTTGTGGCAAACCTAGAGTTTTATTTCGGTAATTGTAAGAGTACGAATTTAGTGTAGCCAGAAGATTTTTTTTAAAAATTTAATCTTGAAATACTGTGCTTGTTTTTAAAAGTTTTACTGTTTATTATTATATATATATGTTTATATTTATATAAATATTTGCAGAAGGTTAAGCTGTTGTTGGTGGGAGAATGTTGGATTTCAGATGACTTGAAGTTATGGATGTTTTCATTTAATTTAGTTAATTACTTTTTTTAGTTTTGTTTTTTGCATGTGGCAGTCGAAAGATGTGGAATATTTAAAGTTTTGAATGAAAGTTGTTTAGTGTGTTGAATTCCATGACGTTGTTTCATTATTTAATCAGTTTGATTTCTTATTCTGTTTACACATAAGAATCACTGTTCACCACTGTAAACAAAAATTTGCTATTCTGTTTACGTTTAAAACTCACTTTGCAGTGCTCTGATCTGATAAGTGTGTATATTTATTTATTTAATAATTATTTACAAGAATTATTTATTCTACTATTTTATGATGAATTACATAGATAGAACTGTTTTTACTTGCAAAGCTTTTAGACTTTGTTTTACTCATCTAGTATTTTATCATCTCATTTTACTATTCTGTTTACATAAAATAACGGCATTTCACTACTGCAAAACTTAAAAGTTACTATTATGTTTTATGTTTAAATATCACATCTTAGTGATTTCATTGCCACCAAAATAATCCGCCAAATTTTGAAGGCCAAGATAATTTGGCGCCAACTTACTCTGCTTATGGAATGTTAGCCCCTTTTTTTTTAAGACCTGCTTGTTTTAAAAAAGATTTTTACATTGTTTTAGATTAAATAAAAAAATTATTCAGAAAATTCTGAAAATCAACTCGGGTGAGTAATCAGGCAGTTTGAACAAATGGTTTATTTGGGGAAAAAAAGGCATCCATTTGTCGGAATTTCTCAAATATCTAGCTCGGCTGTGGTTACTATCGGTCAGGGAGTATAGAAATATGCTATATTTGAAATATGAATTTATAATCTTGTGAAGGAATTACTAATATACAATTTTGTAAAAAAATTCTTTATATTTTATAGGGGAAGTGGAACTTGAAAACCTGCCTTTAAGGAAAGATGCTTTAAGAGGTCTTGAGCTTCCAGTAGAGGTACATGCAGGTAATAATAAAATAATATGATTTATTAGTAAATGCTTTTGATTTTGTATTTTAAATTAATTAAAAATTTTTTGAAGGCTTTGTTGGAAAGATTAAACTTCAAATTCCAGTCAGTAGATTACGGAGTGAACCTTGGGTCATATTTATTGAACGGTTGTTCTTAATCGCTGGACCAGTCGTATCTTCTGAAGTTAGTTAATACTTGCATTTTAATTTTTATTTTAAATATTCATTTCTTTTTCTGTTTATGCTTATTTTTTTTTTTTTTTTTTTTTTTGAAATTTTTATTTGATTTCAAACACTTTCAGTATGATGAAAATGTGGAAGAAAAAATTGCATTATCAAGAAAGCAGGCTCGCCTTGAAAGTTTGGAAGCAAAATTTAAGGTAAATAATTTAATTTCAGTAGTAGTGCTGATTTTAAGTAAGAAATATATCAGAAATTTATATCATTGAATGAAAAAGGGAAAACTCATTACTTTTTTTTCAAAAAAAAGATAGATTTAGATTTTTAAAGATAAATTTATCTACAATTTTTCAATGGGATGGAATAAGAAAACAATGAATGCTGAAAAAAGGGAACTCTTTATGCATTGTAAATAAATAATATTTATAAATTTAAGTATGAATATGTTGCACCAAACAAAACTAATATTTAACAAAAAATTATGTTCATTGTTCTTATCTTGATTAAATTTTGCTGCAAGTGAAAATCTGATTTTTCAAAATTTAGAATGTTTTCAATTCATATTGTTGCGTTTTTCTTTCTTTCTTCTGACACAAGTTGTTACGTTATTTTCTTCCTTCACATTCTTACGTGGTTCATAGATTTGGAGTGAATAATGACAACACTGGATGAAGTAGCAAAACACACTTTATTTATCAATATTAATCAGGACAGCTCCAAAACACTTTTACAGTCGTCGAAGATCTACTATAAACACGCTGGAACAATCAGCGACACAGCCTTCACACTGTCAGGCAATAATGGTGGAGACAACTGTCACACTGTCAGGCAATAATGGTGGAGCTTCCTGCAAAGCACCCGACTCTGCTTTCCGGAGTATAGCTCTACTTGGTCATTCTTGGAACTCCACGTACTCTCGAGACTCTCCATGCTACAACTTGCGATGCACTCGACGACACACAGAGCACAGCTCCAGCAGGGTTTATAGAACTTTCGGCTTGTGTTCGAGAACATTCTGGGCTAAACCGGTAAGAATTCGTTCCAGAAGGTTCTCCATCTGTCCATGGCATATCGGCAATTTTGTCGCCAAATGGACGATTTCTCGCCAAATGTAGGAACCCTGCCTTCTCTTGCCATTTGTATGGCAACCCTAAAATTGCTTTGTTTGTGCTTAGAAAAATGCTTTAATTTGTTTTTTCCTCTTGTTTATTCTTATTTTCCTCTATATTTGATGTAGATCCAAACTGAAACCTAACCTTTATCATCATGAACAAATTGGTTCAAACAAATTATCAAAAAAAAAAAAAAAAGTTATGAACAGGGTCTGAAGTTTCAAACAATCGAATCAGAAACAAATAATTTTCAGAATATTTTGAGATAATCTCTGAATCTCTGACACAGATTTAATACTTAGGGGCTTTGATATTTGCCATTCCTTCACTCTCATTAACAAAGCCTGGAGGCAAATGATTTACAGGACAATGAATGGGACTGAGAAAAAACAATGTCTGAATTATGTGGCAGGCAGAAATTAAAGGCTTTGAAATTTTGAACTTTTTTTTCATTAATTTTTGGCATTGTATCTAAACGAAACCATGGGCTTAGAAATTAAAAATGAAGATGTGAATAAGTTAAAAGACCCCCCCCCCCCCCCCCCCCGAAAAAAAAAAAAAAAAGAACAAAGTCCATAATTATCCGGAATGATCTATAATCTGGACCTCAAAGCAACAAACTTTTTTTTTTGTGTGTGCGTTACGTATGCGCATTTAATGTATAACAGGTGGTATAAGCTAGGCTAAAATTATCTTTACTGATTCTCAGTCATTTCAGTTAATGCAAATTGCGCTGTTCCTTAATCTTCTAATTAGATCTGGCTTATTATTTTTTGCAGACTGTTAGAGCAATTTTATAAAAATTAAGCTTGAACTTTCAATCATGTCAAAAAGAGTTTCCAATTCTGGAGCTGCCAAAGGCCAGCTATCATATTTCATAGTGAGGACGATGAAGATGAAAGCCGTAAATTTGAAGGTTTTCGGACATCGCAAACTAAAGGTGAAATTTTCTAGTTATTCGATTTTGTAAAGAAATGTGGAAAAGCGGTAATAAATGAAGATGATATAACAGAAGTTTTTTGTTGCGACGACAATGCCCTATTCATCAATCAATTAACGGACGTCGAAATCTGTAGTATGGTTCTAGATCCAGAAAATACCACTTCCGATAGTGAAGAAAATTTTTTTTCGGTATTATAATCTAAAATATTGAGCACGTCTGGAAAATATTCTGTAAGCTCTAAAAGTCTATTATAAATTTCTTGAAGTTGTGAAGAAGTGTAAAGATTCTTGAAGTCATAGCAATTGACATCATAGACTTCTTCGAGGGTTCAAAAGAAGTAAAGTTTCATTATATGCAGATTTATTACTTGTCCTTTATAAATTTATATTATCATTAAGAAGATTGTAACAGTTTAAAAATTGCACGATATTTATAGTAATCCATATTATGAGCTTAAAAGCAGTCAAATGTTATTGGTTTAAATGTATATTCCATATATGTGGAAAATGGTAAAAATTTTAATTAAGTTCTAAAAAAAATACAGTAAAAATTTAATAAAAAAATTTAATTAAATTTTTACTGTATTTTTTTAAGAATAAGCTGCATTAAATAATAAGACATTGATGTAGATTAATATATGATAGGGTGTCCAAGATGCCAAACATGGTGATTCATATTATACAAATTGGATGAGTTATGGAACATCTTTGATGGCTAATGTGATAGAAAATGTTCAGGTAATAGCTATTTTTGTTATTATTATTATTATTATTATTATAGTGAATACTAAAAAAGGAAAGAGAATTTACTATATTTGTGTGACTATTAATTCACCTTCTCATTTTTATTTGGAGAGAAATTTGCTCATTAGGCTATTTCAGTGGTCTTCTATTCTAATGTAGTTCTATTGCAGTTATGTTGCTTGGAACCCCTGGGTTCTGCAAATCAAACCCTGGGTTTCCACAAGGTGGGTGACACCTAGAACACACATTAATGCTATTTATGAGAAAATTATATTAATTTTATTATCAGAATCTGTTTATAAATATTCTTGAAGAGACTGATAAATTAGAAATTATTTATTTTATGTTTCTCTGTATTTGATTTGCTGACTTTTAGTTTTTATTTTGCTTTAGTTTTTGTGTTAATGACAAATATGTTGCTGGTGAAGACTGTAGCAGTGAAATTAAAATTCTGAAACTATTTTAAAATTCCAGTTACATTTTTATTTGAAAATACAATGCAAAAACATTTTGATTATCTAGATTCTAGACTAACTAGAATCACAGCCCATTTCGGATGTTTGAAACAACTGCGTAACAGGTTTATATTTTTCTCCTAAGCCAAATATATGCAAATTAAAGACTTCTCCTTCTTTTTTTTTTTTTTTTTTTTTTTTTTTTTTTTTAGTCACAGGTAGCTCTCATATAACATGGTAGATAGATTCCTATAAAATGCTGTGTTGTGTGAAACCATGTTGTATGAGACCCAGAGCTAGTATAAAGGGGGGGGGGTTACATTCCGAAAATTTATTAAAAACAAAACAAAATTTTTTTTTAAAAATTCTACATAAACAACTGAATTTTTTAAAACTATAAAATATATATATGTACAACACAAAACAAAAAATATCACATATTTTAATTTAATGCAACTTTAGTGTAATAAATTTCTTCATTGTCACTGCTCAGTATAATCAACCGAGAACGTTTTTTTGGTGGAATGAGATGGCTTTTACTTCAGAATTTCTTTCTTCATTTAAAGTTCTGGCATTTTCTTCCCTCTTTAAAAAATCTGTAATTTTATTTGCTTACTAGTTCTTACCGGGTCAATGTAAATTTCTCGATATAGAGCTAGACAGTTTTGCAGCTCCCTTTTGAATTTTCGGCTTATTTCAGTGGAAAGATCTGTACTCGAGAAAAATGATTCGAGATTTTCAGCTAAGCCTAGGCCTTCTTTTAATTTTTTTAATGTTAAATTATGAACTGCACTATCTTCATCAGTGCTAGGGTCCTCAGAATCGATTTGATTTGTGGCTTCGGATGGCATTTCTATCAAATCTGTTTCGTCAATTTCTTCTTCCGCTAACAAATCTTGAACGCCCTTAATACCCATGTCGACAAAACCTTCACTTCCAATTGTTTTAGCAAGTTTTAATAAGCCAACAATTTCATTTTTTGACAATTCACGCACATTTTTTATTTCATCTAAAGAGGGACATATCTTTTTCTAACATGCATTTAACGTTGATGCTTTCAGTTCTTTGAGGGCGAAAGAGACGATGTCGATACAGTGCTTGATTGAAAATGTCTTCCAAACTTCCATTACCTTAATTGATTTTGAATTGGTTACGTCTAAAGTGCACTGTAATGCTCTTCTTATGTAATATGTTTTAAAGGTATAAATAGTACCTTGATCCAATGGTTGGAGTAATGAAGTAGTGATAGGTCTACCACCTATTTTATGAACATTATTTTGACATTGGGATGATTCAAATCTTGTGGGTGACAGGGGAGCATTATCTAATAGTAATAGAGCCTTAAAGCTCAAATTTTTCTGCCTGAAATAACATTCAGCGTCTGGCACAAAACAATTTAAAAGCCAAGCTGTAACTTCATAATCAACATCCTAGCAGCTTCATAATCAGATGAAGATTCTCCTTGACTTGTTATGCTATGAGTTGCAAGAGGCTTTTTGAAATTTTCGAACCAACCTTTACTTGTCAGAAAATCTGAGTAAACAGAAAATTCTCCATGCTCTTTAAGGTGCTTGAAAATTTTTAATACTTTTTGTTTAAATGATATTAACATCCAACAGAATTCTATTTTGACAGCTATCATCAATCCAAATGCTGAGTGCCTTTTCCATCTTCTCAATTGTTGGCCCCGAACGGAAGGGGGGGGGGAAGGACAAACTGCCCGTTTTACGAATGTCGAAGATCCTGCAGCAACTGAATTTCTTATTTCTCTTTCATTTTTCTTAATAGTCTGGACTGTTGCTTCATTCAAATTAAAACTTTTTCCAATGTGAGATGTTTTTTCTCCTTTTAAATGACAGTTAAAAAATTTGTATCTTTAACTTCTAAAGAAATGAATTTCCTCTTAAGCATTGTTTTTTATCTTTATCAGAGCAGCATTGGGGCTGAAACTTAATGTCTTAAAGATGAAAAAGTTATTCTTTAACATGCCCTGGCTAGACGCAGACTGACGAACTGCAGCATGAGACACTTTGGTTTTCAGCTCACGGACACGAGGATTCGAATTTTGGAAGACAAATGTACAGGCCGTGCATTTTAAAGCACTTATTGTGACCTCATGTTGTTCACCTTCTGCGATAGCGAGGTTTCTTCATTGCTATCTGGTAATTATGCTCTCTTAAAACTGGGCATTGTTTCTGTTGTGCAATTGTGCTTTAAGGTCCTGGAAAGAAATGATTTTCCTCTGTTACCAGCTAAGAATTCAATGGTAACTCTCCACCATGGGGCTCGTCTTTCTGAGGTTTGTTCTTAAGTGTACCGACAGACAACTGGCTGAACAAGACAACTGGCTGAACTTCTGAAACGAGGATTCTTATATGTTAAATGACTATATGGGTGCTTTGCTGAATATGGAAAATCTTCGTGCAGAGTTCATTAAATTTATTTGCATTGCTTGGGCAATTTTATTATCGTGTTAGAGAAAAACCGTGTTGTAGGAATTTTTTTGCAATTTATGAATTGTGTTATAGCGAAACCGTGTTACAGGATGCCCTGCTGTAGGAGGGCTACCTGTGTTTTATTTCAACAAAGATTACACAATTAAAAATATTTTTATTAAAAAAAAAAGAAACAAAACAATTTTTTTATTTGCTCAAACACATAATTCTTTCTTTATCTGAAATAAAGCATTGAAATTAATTGGTATTGTTATAGGCTAAAAAAGTATGTGCAATAATCTCCCAAATGAACTGAGGTAATATTAGGGATGATGTCCACAAAAAATATATTAGCAATCATGTAGTATGCATGGTTAGTTATTTATTTCCGAAATTTACTTGAAATGCTCTTTTTGAAATCAAACATGTGATAAAATGGGGGGGGGAATAAATTATTAAAATAACAACCACTTTCAGTACCAGCATAAAAATAAAAGCATAAGTTTAATAAAAAAGAGATATTAATAAATATATATCAAATTCAATTAACAGTGAGGAACTAAAATTTTGAGAACTGATTTTTTCAAAACTGCATGTGTGATTTTTACAAAGTTTGGCAGTTTAGTATAATTTAAGTCATAGAATCAAAAATATGGAAAAAAAATTGCATGCCATTTCAGAAAAAGTCCTCTTTTTTGTGTAAAAATACCTGTATTAAAACAATGCTATATATAAATCAAATACATATCCCACATCGCACTTTCGAGACATGAAAAACACAAGTTGAATTTCGTCAGAACAGGAGATATAGAACTGTCTCCCCCTTTTTTGTGCGCAGTGTACTGTTGTGGGTAAAAACAGTTTTTTAATACTGGGGTTTCACCTGCTCTTACTGCTGTTACCTTTTTGCATTTCCCATAAAGATTTTATTCTGATATAATTTTTCCGTCATTCTGAAATAAACAAACTTCAGCCCTTTTTTAGACATGGCCCAGTTAACCTGTAATGTGGTTAATCATCTCCAGTATAGCTGAGAGTTGACTGTATTCTAATTTATATTTTATGTATGTAAACATACTGCTTTCTGTTCAACTAAAATTAAAAATATAGTTTTTTTATTGATGTAAATAATGATTTAACAATGTGATAAATGAGGATTCTAATGAAGTTTTTCAAGGATCAGAAAATTAAAAAAATTTGGTGCTTGTTATTTTGCCAACAACCAGTGATTAATTGAGAAGTTTTGCAGCATTTATCACCAAAAAATATAGCAAGCCTAAAACCATAACCAAAACCAAGTAATAAGAACTGTAAAAAAAATTTTTTTTTTTTGCTGCTCGTAAGAATTTTAAAAAAAAAAAAAAAATTAGTGGTAATTTTTAATTTACCATCGAGTCAAAATGAAGCTATTAAATTCTCCCAGTAAAGAGGTATTTTACCCTCCATCAGAATTTGTGGAAAGAAGTATGAGGTGAATTTATATATCATCACAGAAACCATATAGAGACATAATGTGAAAAATTAACTGCTGCAAATCAGACATGTACTGAGAAAGTTCTTTTAAAAATTATATTATTTAAAAATGTTTTTTTTTGGGGGGGGGATAGAGTATGGTGCCTAAATTTGGCCATTTGAGATTTGTTCCCTGGGACTTTGGTTTTCGTTAAAACCAACAAATACAAAACTTCTTAAGAGAGAAAGCTTATTAAAATCAATAAAATACATTGTAAGCAATTTGCAAACTGTCAAGAGTATCTAAGAAAGCAACATACAAATTTTTAGAATAATATATAATAAAAGCACGACTATCTGGAAAGTTTAGGGAATACTGAATTCCGGATATGTGAAAATTTTACATAGTTGAGCTTATAAGAAGCGCAATTGACATTAGGAAAGCCACATTAATAGAAAAAAATTCTGCTCTAAAATTTTAAACACATTCATCTTATTTGCTAACAAACTTGAATACCAAAAGCTGACATTTAAAATTAAGATTTTCTTTTTTTTTGGGGGGGGGAGTGTATTTCACTTTTATAAAACCCAACATATTTTGTAGGCCCAATAATGAAATCCTGCCTAACATGGAAGTTGGCTGAGATGTTGTCAATTATTGCAGTAGAAATTTAAATGAACACATCGTTCTTTATTTGGTCATAATAATGTCATACAAATTATGGGTATAACATATAAAAAGGTTAAATCATTTTTCATATTACATTGCCATTGTTTATCCTTTTTCAGAGTCCTGTAATAGTGGCCTTTTTTTTTAATGCCCGGGCCGTGTAATTTCGAAAGTAGTCCACTTCATGCAATCCCACTTATTAATAATATTTTCAAAATGTAAGAAAAAATAGAATTTAAATCTTCTCTATAAAAATTAAACCAGCTTATCAAGACTTAATCAAATTTGCATTAAAATAAAACAAACTTCTTATAATTATGTTGTATGTCTTGCTTATCCATTATTGGTGTTAAATCACACTGCTTGGTGAAATATATACATGTTAACAGTATTAGGAGCTTTATGATGGCATTACAAATCTCTTCTTTATTAATTTTTTTTTAGAAAATTTTTCCCTAATATTCTAAAAATATTCTGGTTTCTTGAGCTTTTCAATTAGTTAAATGCCAAATAGTTGGGCTTTTACTATATCATAAATTTATTTAATAAATCTATCTTCTCTGTTCATTGTTTCAGTTCAATGTAGAAAGAGCATCTTTAATGCAGTGTGCATAACTTGACACATTTCTAGTTATTTTCTGTGATGTAGGCTTCAGTAGTTTGATTATAGTACATGTTAAAATGTAATTAATTACCTGATAAAATGCATATTTGATTTTATCAGGTAATTAACTGGTGTGACCAACACATTACTACCCAAGCTTTAGCAACTGTTGTCACTGTAGAAATGTTGCACTGTCATATATTGACTGAAAGCTCATACATTTCCAGTGGCTTGTGGCCATGACAGAATTATTATAAAACTGATTAATGTCATTCAGCTGGACTCTCAATTTTGTTTAATTTTAACAATTTTTCTAAATTTATTACACATCCATACACCATTAACTTTATGGATTGACTGCCAGTACCTGTAACTCATAGCATATCTACACATAGGTCTCTGGTGACAAACCTTTAGGTCACCAGTGTCCTTCACTTTAATTGTATCTTTAAAGTTTATTCAAATTTACTCTATTGCCCTACATTGGTGACCTAAGGGTAGACCTTAAAGTGGCGATCACTATCACTTACAAGTTACATTTCAAGTGATCCTGTATCTGTAAGTTTGTGATGAATAACAACCTTGACAGAAATTGATGAATTTTGATTTAATTTTAATTAAAATATTTTTTAATGTATTGCTGAAAAGCACCAACATGACATACTGGTTTAAATTTAATTAAAAAATTATTGAAATTTACTGCACTACCTTGCATGTGACCCAAAGCTAAGTCACAATGGCTAGCAACTTTGAAGGACACTAGTGTCCTTCAAACGTAATTTTAAAAATCTGTCTGAATTTACCTTTCTTTCATGGACTATGCTGTAGTGATGGATTGGTTGAGAGTAATTGATACTCAACTTGGCATCAGTACCTTTTAATTTAATTCTAAAATACTTAAATTTAGTTCTCTGCTTCTCCCAATGAAATATGGATTAATTTGTGAGCTCTTCAACCTGGCCAACAGTCTTTATGGGTACCAGTATACTTAATTTTGCTTTAAAATGCTGTGTAAGTAAAATACTATGCATTGGCTCATGTTGAGTATAAATGTCTGTCAACCTGTAGGTAACCAGTGACCATAATTCTTGATGATTACTTTCAGTTTAATTGTGTTTTTAATAATATGCCTAAATTTATATGGTATAATATTATCAATTTTTTAAAAACTTATTTATTATATAATTTTAAATGTTATAAGTCCAGTTGATAGATAATGTTTATTGTTATTTGAAGCTATATTTTAATTGATAAAATTTTTTTCAGTGCCGTTCTGTATAGAATCATCCTCCTGGTTCTCCAGTTGGACCTTTTTTTTTTTTTTTTTTTTTAAATTTTGTATTAATATTTGCAGATTGCTAAGCATATTTTGGATAAAATTGCTTGTCATTCTATATTGTTAGAGAATGGAAAAGTTCCTCTTTTCTTTTTATTGCATTAAATTTTATTCTTCATTTGTAATACCTCTTTATAGCAATATTATTGTTTGAGTAATTATTTTTAAATGCTAGAATGGAAAATTATTTATGACATCTACAAAATTAAAATGAAATATTTTTATTTTTATTGAACATTTCATATTTTTATTGTAACAGTTTTGTACTATCATTTTAGATTGATAGTATCTTTTATGTTATAGCTTAAAATCAAAGATGTTCATATTCGGTATGAAGACAAGGAGAATTATATCAGCCAAAAATTTGCTTGTGGTATCATTATTCATAGTTTATCTGCACAGAGCACAGATCAAAATTGGGTAACATTTTAAATTTTAAAAAAGAATAAATAAAATAAGTAATTATATCCATATGCTTATGATATGTAGTTTTTCGTTCAGGTTTCAAAATTTGTACGACGTGATGATAGTGATTTTATGTGGAAATTACTGGAACTGCAGGGTCTTTCATTATACTGGGATACAGATACTGATCATTTCAATCATCTGGATCCAAAAGATATTATGGTAAGTATATAACATAAGGTCTATGAATTATTTTGTTTAGGAGGATATTGATGCTGCATTTCATTTTGATAATTCATTAACTTTTTTATCTACATAACTCAAGTTATCTGCTCGATTCAGTAAATTGATGTAATTTTAATCACAGGATTTAAAACTGTTGGAAATCCAACTTCAAAGGAAGTTTCCTTTTTTTCATTCTGTTGTGTTATTTTATCTTAATTCTAAAAAATAAAAAAAATATAAAACAAAGTATTTTTTACTATTCAAACAAATGAAATGGGGGAAAAAGAGTGCTTAAAACTAATAAGCTTTTAAACTGATATATTTTATTATTTATTCATTGAAAGTACTTTCTATGTATTATTTTTAAGTTAATTATTGTTTAACAAATAGTTTTTAGGATTTAATCCTAATTCAGATGGCTTTTTTAAATTTGATGTATAACTTTTTTTACATGTTTATGATATTTTTCAAAACTTGGACATTTTATTAAAAAGCTTTTAATAATTTTAAAATATTAAAATATTTTAATACTTAATTTGCCAAACATTTTCATACATACTGATATTTCAATATTTAATGTTTTAAAAAGAAACTTTTAATAATTAATAAGCTAATTGAGATAGCATTTTTAGTATACACTATTAGCAGCAAATATATTATATTATACTTATATATATATATAAATTTTGGAGCTTTTTGATAATCTATACACCACTGAAAAATAGCGAATTTGTTGGTGACTAATTTTTCACCAAACTAGTGTATGAAAGGCAACAAACATTAGCTTAATGAAAAATTCTGAAATTCTTAGGTCCACATCAAGAATTTCATAAAAGAGCAATCGGTTATTAAAAATTAAAAAAGCATGAAACATTTATAATAAAACAGTTATCTTTTTCCAAAAAATCCTTCTGCAATTATTTTTCCACTGTTTTAATGTATGCAGTGATGTTTTTTCACTTAAAAAACATCAGCGAATAGCACAATTTTAACATCTGCACAACTTCAGCATTGTGCACTGTCCAAAACAGACAAATAATATGCTCATGCTTGGATTACCACAAAATACTTTCTGGTGACATCATTGGATTGGCACATAACTATTATGGTGATATACTGTTTCTTTATGAATATTTTTTATGATATTTTGGTGTGGGTGCAGATAATTAGAAATTATCTAAATTTAAAAGCATTTTTTATGGAAATGATAAAAATTTGGTGTAGAATTGCAAAACTAAGAAAACTTAATTTTTTCTTTCCAGTTTAACAAACTTTTAAATGTATGTGGGTTCTCACAAGAGCATGTATAACTAAGCTGTGGTCTAATTAAAACATGTTAGACTTTTTAATACTTAAATAACATTTTGATGTATAATTTATAAGTTTTCTTTTGCATTGCCTCAAAAACAACTTGGTGATTTGTCTCTTTAAATTTTTAAAGGTCATTTTTACATCATTCACAAGAAAGCCTTTGAGTAGACTTTTGAATTTAAAAATCACAAAATTAAATATTACCCCTAGCTGTAGATTTTGTTTAGCAACAAATTTATATAGGAAGTTGAATGCCTAGCAGCTGTAGTTTGATTTTCTAAATAGGCATTTGTTTACTGGAAAGTTATGAAATTGAGGCCAGTTAGAATTTTTTCCACATGAATGAGAATATGTTTTTTGCAGATTGCATTTTCCATGCAATTTTTTTTTTTTTCTTTCCTACTTCCTAAAGGTTGCCATGGCAAAACATATGGAAAATAATACTCCACCAGGTACTCCTTCCCTTTCACATGATTATATTCTTGCACCAGTCAATGCAGAAGCTCATTTAACAAGAAACTGTTCTTCTAAACCACTGCGATCAAGATATATGCCCAGAATTGTTTGTGATATTAATTTGCAAAAAATTCCTCTCTCTCTCAGTGAGGTAAGATTTTCTTATCATATTGTTCTTTTTTTACTTCGTAGAGCTCTAGCTTCAAAGTGCCTAGTTAAGTTGATTAAAGTTTTATAATGAATATGTTGATTTACATCTCATAGTTTTTTTTAAAATAAGGTCTTGGATCATTATTTAAAGAAATAAAGTTCTTAGCCATCTTTAAAAAAAAAAAAAAAAAAAAAAAAAATCATTTATTTTTAAAATGATTTTTTTAATCATACAGCTGTCAAATTGTAAGTCTTTATTGTTAGCTTGTTTATATTTGTGCTGTTTATTATACAGTCAAAAGGCGTTAATCCGGACTCGTCGGGACATAGCGATTCCGGATTATCGATTTTTCCGGATTATAGATCATCAGTTTAAATCTAGTAAGATGGCATGCAGAAATTATAAAATTAAAAATATGAAACTGTAATTTATGAAATAAAGAACAATTATGATCTGAAGGGTATCAAAATTTACAAAAAAAAAAAAAAAAAAAAAAAAAAAAGCTTAATATTTATTTGTTTACTTTATTAAACATTTCTTTCAATGTAAGTTGTTTAAGTTGCTTCGTTTTATGTGATAATACTTTCTCTTTAATTCTATAAACAGACATAATTTCTTGTTCAGTTACAAAGTTCCGCTGTTCAAGTCCTATAATTGCTGTGTTGAGAATACCGACTAATTTGTCAATCGAAATTTTTTCGTTTAACCTCTGTGTCACTTTCTTCACTATCGGAAGCGAATTATAATGATGAGGAATTTGATTTAAATCATATCAAAGACGGAGCTTCCAATTAATTGCGTGCCGCAACGTCTCCCCCCTGCAGAGCAGCGTGAAATTGATAAACAGATTTTGGAATCGTTAGAGAAACAAAGGATATGCCTTTATCCATTTTTTTCAGCAATTCTCGTTTTTGTTTGATAGACATCGAAATATACTTTCGCTTTGTAGATCCTTTGGGTGCTCCAGCATCGGAAATTCTATTTGACATAATCGAAAGTTCAAGCTTACTTTTATAAAATTGCTCTAACAGTCTGCAAAAAATAATAAGCCGGATCCAATTCGAAGATTAAGTAACAACGGAATCTGCAACATTAACTGAAATACATAACTACATAATTTTAGCTTGTACCGTCCATTATACATTCAACGTGCATGCGTAAACGCACACGCATATGCGCAGCCGTAAAGGTCTTGCGCGCGTGCATAAACGCCTAAGCGCATGCATCAACACGATGCATGCGCAGAAAGTTTGTAGCTTTGAGGTCTGGATTATGGGTGTCCGAATTAACGACTTTTGACTGTATAATCTTTTTTAACATAAAAAAATGGCTTTCTTTTGTAGTAGAATGAATATATGTATATAAAGTACTGCTGTTTATTTGTGATACCTAAGATAAATGTAATTGTCTTCTGTTTTCATATTTGTAAGAGAGAAAAGCTTGTAAAATTTCCTAAAACAGAGATTCTGTTTTAAAAATATTAAAATATAGTAATTTTATAGGTTCTGTATCTTTGATTCATTTATTATTGTAATTAAACTACTAATGTTTTCTGAATTCCTTCTTCTATTAATTAAGTTATTATTTGACATATATTAGCTTTTTCTTGAAGTGTATTTTCACATCAGAATGTGTGTTAAGAATTACTGCTAAGCAGCATTTTTATTAATTAGAATCTAACTTTTCTCAGTGAATGATTTCATTGTTAAAATTCAATTTTTTATAACTTGTAATGTCCTTAATTTGCTCTTGTTTTATTGTGTACTATTATGTATTACAGAAAACTGCTATTATTCATTGCAGAAAGTTTATTTTATTTCTAGAAATGTAAAAACATTTATGGAATAAGACATTCGTGTTTTCTTCTGAAATTATGGTATTCTTTATTCATGCTTTTAGTGAAGTGGTTAGCATGTAAAGCTAGTGATTGAAAGGTCTTGGATTCAATTCTCAACAAAGATATTGCTGATTTTTTAAGATTCTTCCAAATTAATGACTACTGGGATACTTAACATATAAACTATGGTTTAGTGGATGATAATTGATCACTATCTTGATTTGTGTGACTATCATCTTTTCAATTTGAATTTTCAAGTTACTGGTCATTGAAAACCTAATGACTCTACAACTGTACTTTGTAAAAATAATTCATTGGAAAAGTAACTTGTCAAAAAAGTTGACCTTTATTATGACAGAGTAGTGTTACATTATTATATTTTAGTAACTCTATATTAAAGAAAATTTTATGTCAAAAGATTTTATTGTTTAATCTCTCTCTTTTTTAAATGCTTGAGCAGATGCAATATCGGCAGATGGTTGAATGCATAAAAGAATTTGAAGTGCTAGATATTCATTGGAAATATCGTAAGTGGAGACCAAAAGTGCCAGTTAAGAACAAGTAAGTATTCTTTATTATTATTTTTTAATTATGTGCTGGAAAACAAAATTTTAATTTCATTGAAATAGCTTTTGCTGTAAATTGTATATGTCTTTATGTACACAGTGTAACAATTTGAAAACAAGTCAGATGAAAACAAAGAATTTCTATTATAAAATACCAATATAGATTTTTACAGTCTGAATTCCTTTAAAATCTTGTTTGTGCACATAAGTTGTCTAAATAATCTGTAATCTCTGAAAACTGAACTCTAGCGACTTCTATTTTATTATTTGGCAAACTCAAAGGTTCACGAAGAAACTAATAAATGTTTAATATGTCAGAGCTAAGAGAACAAAACATATGTATATGCAAGAACATAATAAGGATTATTTGCTGCAGAGAAGTATATTTTTGTTGAAAAATTACCATTTGCTGCTAATTAAAATTCTGATATCACTTAACACATGCTTTGCCTTGTTTTGTGATAAGTAATGTGGAGGAAAAAGCACCCATAGCTTTCTTAATATTTTTTGCTTCACATGCTATTCTCTGATGCAAAAATTTTAGAGCATCCAAATAATTGCAGCATTAACAGTTTCTGCACAAGACAGGAAAATTTCATATGTACTTTTTTTTTTTGCTTTTTTACAAGACAATAAACAGTGTTATGGTTTTACTTCATTTTTATAAATTTGTTTTAGGAGATTTTTTTTTTTTTTTTTCTTTTGGTTTAACTTCATCACTTTATCATTTTCATTCAGGACTGCTGCACATGAATACTCATGCCATCCACCTGGATACCCGTGCCCTATGGCCTGTAATTATGCTTTTAACAAAATTTAGAATTCTTTCAACAACAGCAACTGGGCCATTTAATAAGGTGACATGACGTGTATCCCAATTTAATTCACGTCATTTTTAAAAAATAGCTGTTCAGAACGATGGTTATGAAAATTTCAATGAAGTAGCTGATAGATGACAGCAGCATCTTTTATTTGAAATAATCAGTCTTATTTTCAAATTGTCACACTGCAAAGTATTTGTAGAATTTCTTTTTGTTAAAATATACAGGAAAAATTAACCTCTTCAATGCTGTACCTATAAATTAATTTTAATAAATTAAAAACTATCTCATTAATATTGTTTTAGTGCTAAGAAGTGGTGGGAGTATGCAATAACAGTTCATTTAGATCCTATTCAAGAACAAAATAAAGCATGCACGTGGTCATTTGCACTTGAAAGAGCTCAAGACATAGTTAAATATACTAAAGCCTATGAAGAATATTTAAGCAAAGGCGATTTTCTATCTCCTGATGCTAAAGTAATTTTATACCATTTTTTTAAATTATAATGGTAATACATATATATTTTAGTGTATATAATTGCTCTTTATTTTCCTCTCCTACTGTAGATTGTGAAAGATGAATTGGAAAAAAAATTAAACTTGGAGTTACTTTGTGTTTTGAGAGAACTAATAATAAAAAAAGTTCAAAGAGAGAATAATGCTCAGGTTTGTTTTTATCAATTATGTATCTTTTAATTGAATTATGCAAGTTATTATTGTAGTTGTAGTTATGTAAGTTATTATTGTATTAACTTTATTTAGTATTTGTTGGTTAACCAGTATTCATCAAATACATTGTCAATACACTGTGAACAATCTGTTATTGCATTTTGCCAATAAAGTCTGGTTTCTCGATTTTTAGTGGGTATTTTTTTGCTATTGCATTCAAAATGGCATTAAGTAGTTTGTTATTTTCTACAACCTGTGGTTGGGTCATATGAACTCTAATAAATAAGAAGGCAATTGATGATGAATTGTACCATTTTGCTGATCTCCACATATGTTCCATTGTGTAAAACTCCATTGATTATCTTAGGATTGAAGTTGATGTTAAAATAAAAATGAAGAAGCATTCATCATTAACCTTCCCCCAAAGAGAGAACATTAGCGAAAAAAGGAACAACAAATAAAAATCTTATCTTTGTCAAAGAATGCAAAGCAGCTTTTGGAGTTGCCAGACACTTGCAAGAAATGGAGTCATCAGTGTTAATTTTGGCAATTTATTGTCAAATGTCATATAACCAACAAATACCTGTTATTTGTTTTTCAGTTTGCCTCTTTCCATTCTCTTTTTACATATTTTGTATTTAATTAAGGAAAAACAGTTGTTTGCAGCTTATATTTCTTCTTCCTTTAGTTGTATTTTACTCTGTTAAAGTGTTTATTATTCAGAAAACTCATAGCTTTGAAGTATTGGGGGAAAGATGATTAGGATTTTCAAAATTTTTAAAAATAAAGCGTGTTGTATCAATATTATATATTATCTCATAATGATATTATATCATCATTTATGAAATAAATCTACTTTATTTATCTCTTGAGTGAGCTAAACTATAGTAACTGATTCATAAGATTGCAATAATTCATTTAGGTATTATTTTGTGTTAATCTATGAAACTTAAAAAATAACATTAGCTATATATGAAATAAAACTATCTGGAGAATCACAAGAGAAAGAATTCAAATATTTAAGATAAAATAACTGTAAAACTATATTTTTTCTAAATAAAGAGTTTAAAATATTTTAGTAAAAAAAAAAAAAATTATAGGGCAAAAAACCAGCTTAATTTAGTGAATAGCAACTGATTGAGTGAGAAGCATAATTAGAAATTAAATATATGAAGTGTAGTTACTTTTCTTTGGTTTTCATAGAATATAGTGCTATTTACCTTTTAAGGGTTATTTATAGTTCTTTCGTTACATTTGGACAAGTTCAAAGTTCAAAGTCACACGGTTACATTTTGACAATTTATTCATGTTTATTAAATTAATTTGTATCATGTAAAAGAATTATCAGTATTTGTTAAATTAATTAATATGTATTATGCAGGTTTCATTTTCTTAAATATTTTCATAGACCAGGCGTCGGCAACCTATGGCACACGCGCCAGATTTGGCGCGCTGATAATTCTCAGTGGCACTCTACACGGCTCTACAGAGTTATCACATAAAGATATATCGCCTTGTCTCTCCTCCCTTTACTAGCCCACTTCACTTATTTTCTCGTCTTTTGTTCAGTTCGTCGCACCAATGCATGAGTATCGAGCATCATTTTAATTGATGCATGTCATGTGCTTATAGATTACTTTTAAATTTATGACACATTCTTAGTTTTATCATGAAAACTTTTGTTTGTTTAATTATTGTGTCAATTCATACGTACATATTGAATTAAATGTCCAATAAAAAAGAAAGCCTGATGCTCCCAGTTTTCATGAGTCTTTGATGAATGAATATACATAAAAAGAATCGCGCTATATGTGTGTTATGTCGCAAGGTGTCGTTTGTCGCACATGAAGTATACAAAGACATTTTCAAACTAAACATCAGTCCATATTTCAGAATTCTGGTGAGAAATTTGATGTTATAAAAACAGCTGTTTCTGGATGTAAGAAACAAGTTACATTTTTTTGTCAAACAATTGGAATCAAACCTAAAGCGATGAATGTAGTTTCGTAATTGCTCATTGTGCAGCTGCCAAAGGCAACATTTTCACAAGGTAGGAAATATATTAAAGGACACATTTTAAAGAAGTGTTGAAATATTGTTGATGGATTTACCGAATCTACAAACAATAATACCCCAAATTCCAGAAATATTGGCTTCTGTGCAAACTATTGAAAGTCGAATAACTGAAATAGCAGGAAATGAAACAAGAAACAGAATTCTGGATTACGGAAAACTGTTGCATTTAGCATTGCTTTTGATGAAAATACTGAAGTGAATGAATGATATTGCGAGTCTTGTTTTATTATCATGTTTAATTTTATGTTGCTTATTTTTAGAAGTATGTTTAAAAGCTACATAATATATGTATAATTAAAATTTTTTATTTGTATTGCTAGAATAGTTATATTTTATTTATTTTATATTAATAAATACCTTTAAATGATGCATAATTAATATATAATAAAACTCTAAACCTGTATTCTTAATCTCTATGCCATAACTCTGCATGCAGTGGTGCGGGAATCGAATTGTTTCAAATATCTCCTACTGTGTGGCACCTTAATCATATTTGTAGATTGGTTTGCCTCACCACAGTTACAAAGTTGCTGATTCCTGTCATAGACACATGTTTCTGCATGCAAAGTTTTTGTAAATCGATGGAAATTCATATCCAAATATGTAATAAAATTTTTCACTTAAACCAAGAATTGAGCAGGAAGTTTAATAATGAATGATGTTTTACCTCAAACAAAACTATCATTTATCAGAATGAACTGCTTTCAGTTGTAACTTCTTCCAAAATTAGTTTTTAAAGGCCTGGATGATAGACTTGAAATAACAACTAAGCAATAATTCAGTAAGTAAGTTCATTCTGATTAGTAAATTTTTATTAATTCAATTACTAATATCTTCATAGTATTTATTCGCATATCTGCACACTGTGATATTGAACTATTTGTTTTTAATGAACTAAATGAAAAAGTACTAAGAATTCAGTGACTGAAATTTTGTTGAAATACTAAATAGCAGAATTTGTGAATAAAAAAAAAATATATATATTCTGTATAATATTGGATATTTTTTTATTATGTTTAACGGAATTTAGTCATGGAAAAACTTATCAAATAGTATATGTCGAGGCTTATATTTATTCAAAATGGTAATTACCTAAATGTATTTTAGAAAAAAGAACTACACATTCTCTTATGCTTATTCTTTTGTGCTCTAATTATAATTTTATTTCATGTTATTCTTTTTTTCTCCTGAAATAGGCTGTTGCTGAACAGTCAAAAGGAAAAGGATTCCTTCAGTGGATGTTTCCTTCTTGGGCTGGATGGTATTCACAAACACATAATACTGACAGTACAACAGTACATACAGAAGAATCATCTGCTGACAATAAGGAAAGCTCTAAGGAAGATTTAAAATCTCATTTAGGTATAAATGTAGCATTTCTCTCTCTCTCTTTTTTTTAATGCCTAATATATGATCAGAGTCTCAACAAATGTACGGGGCCTATCTAAAAAGGATTCGACCTTTGGCTGGAAAAAATATATTACTTACATGATGGGATTGGGACTTAAACCCTCTTCAAAGTAGGCCCCTTACACCTCCATACAATTAGCTCACTATTCTTTCCACTGCCGAAAACAGTTTTGTGGAAGGCTTCTTTTGGAATGTTTTTCAACTCTGCTGTCACATTGTGCATTTTATCTTCATTACTCTGAATATGGGATCCTTACAATATCATCTTCAATTTTGGAAAGAACAAGAAGTTGCAAGAGCCATGTTTGGAGAGCAAAGAGGTTGGTCAATGACTGGAATTCCATGTTTTTCCAAGAAAGTCTGTATCAAGTGTGATGAATGAGATCATCACTCCCGATACAAACTGGCAATATGATCAACTGCCAATTTATCACCATCCATAGGTCTGGTCTTTTGCACTGAACATCATCATGGAGTCAGTGGAGTACGTTTTCATAGTACTCTTTTGTCACTCTTTGCCCATCTGATGTGTATTCATGATGCAGAATTCCTCAGATATCAGAGAACACATCAACAAGCATCACCTTGATTTTGCTTTTCACCTCTCATCTTTTTTTGGCCTTGGGGACCTGAGATGCTTTCATTGTGACGACTGACTTTAGCTTCCAGTTTGTACCCATACAGCTATGACTCATCTTCAGTTAACATGGTATTCAGAAGCTCAGGTTCAGTGTTGCTAGTGTCCAGCAGTTCTTGTGCAATCTCCAGACAGAATTCTTTCTGTTCCATTGACAAATACTTGGGCACAAATTTTGCAGCCACTCTGTTCAAATCAGTATGCAAAATTGCAAGTGCAGCATCTTTACTGATCTCAGCTTCTTTGGCTATCTCTTGTATGGTCAAATGATGATCTCCTATTATTAGATTTTCTGCCCTCTCAACAACAGCTGCATTCCGAGCAGCTTGTGGCCTTCGTGAATTGCTGGTTACTGTAACTTTCATTATATGAGGGCACTATTGGTCCAAAAGAGAATATTCAATTGTTGATGTTTTTCATTAAAATATATAAAAAGACAATGTAGTCACTCCAAAACAAGATAAATTTGTGTATAAACCACCAAAGTCAAGTTGCCTTTCATATCTAAATCATCTAGTATTGCAGTTGCTTTTCAAAATTGAAACACTGATCCTCTACCGATGCCAGGCCATTTTTGAATTGGTTGAACCATTTCTTAATTTGTGTTACTCGTTTAGTAGCATCTCCAAACACCTGCTGAATCTTACGAATTGTTTTGCTTTGAGAATTACAAAATTTTGACAAAATTTGATATACAACTTGTTCAGTCATTTTAAGAGAAATCAAAATCCATCTAAAGCGTATAAGAATAATTCACTTCACGGCCAGTAGGCAATGACTGACTCACTGAAACATTGAGAAAAGTTCAAGCATGTACATTAAGATAACCCCTTCCACTGTGCACAGTGCCACTAGCCTAGTATCACTACTATGCATAGGAAAATTTAAGACCGGATACCTTTTAGACAGACATCGTATAGCTATAATTTTTGATTAATAAAATAATTAGTAAATAAATATATATCACTTTCAGTATAATTTTTTTTTAACAAATTTATATACAAATGACGTTTAATTTTTTATATAACTTTAATTGAATGGAACATGCAGTATGGCAGGAAAGGCTACTGTATACTTTGGTTCTTTAAATTTCATAAAATAATACGCAGAATTTTTCAAAAACAGTCACACTGCCTTATAAGGATGTTTCTTAAAAAAAAAAAAATAATAAATAAAAATTAAAAATAAATAAATAAATAAAAATAAAAAATCTAAATATATGTAAAGTTCTATAGTATTTACATTCTGCTTAGAAAAGTACTAAGTATGCTTTTTAACTAACAGAAAATATATATATATATATATATATATATTCTAACTCATAATTGAGATAGTGGAGTAGAACAATGGTTTCTAAGCATTTTTGTTCATGTTACATTGAATGTATCAGAATTTTTCTACAGCATCCAATGTCAGGTTACAGGTCCACTTAAGAGTTAATTTTAATTGCAAATGCAGTTAGGTTGTTTTAAATTAAAACAAATCTGATGTGTACACCACATGACTTCCTTGTATTGGAATATTAAATTGGAAGATTAAATTATATGCATTTTTTCTTGCATTTCATTTAAACTTATTGGATTGAATTAAATTTACTTCGCCGACAGTGCGTAAACCACAATAGAATAAATGCATTCTTTAAAATTCACTCTATTATTTGTTTACCATAGCGACACTCTGGCGCTAGATTCACTTAACAGTATTAATAATTATATAACAGTTAACTTATATAATAATTATATAACGGAAACTAAGTTAATTGTTATATAATCCAATAACAGTTAACTTATATATTTCGTTCCTATTATAACTCATAATGCACAAAATTTATATCATTTAAAGAATAGAATTATCTAATCGTTGCCACATGTTCTATTCAAATACTATAATAAAGCTAGAATGATGTATAAAAGAAATTAAGCAAACAAAACAAAAAAGAAACAGTTTTTCACAGACAATTGAGTATTTCTCATTGAATTAATTCAGTTCTCACTTCACAAGAAGGCAAAAATACACAAAAACTCAAAATATCTATATTAAAAATTACGAAGTAAATCTTAAACACTTATTTCCTCAAAAAAATTCCAGAAAGAATTAAGCATGATTTAATTGGCAATAATAAATGAATGCGTTATCTTTGTTGTTGCGAAGCTAAGTTTCTCTAGATTGGCAACAAATCCACTAGTCTCCTGTTTCAAATGTAAACATCAATGGCCGCCATTAAAAAAAGGCTTAGCGGCACTTAGACAACTTTAAAATTGTTGATAATTCTAAAAATATTGCATACAGATTTACTAAAGGCATAAAAACCTTAACCAGAAGATAAAAACAACATAATACAATCATTTTTAAAGCAAAAAATGTACAATTTACAAACATATAAGAGTAAAGAAACTGAGATCACTGAGCCGGGTAACAGAGTGGATATATATATAAATATATTTATATACGTTTGGTGCGGCCGATTGCAACCAAAATACGAGGTGCACATCTACATGTTATAGCAGTCCTATATACAAAATTTCAACGTTCTGAGGCTACTCGTTTTTGAGTTATGCGAGATACGTACGTACATACATAGGCTCGTACAGACACCATGAAAAATTCTCTTCAGAATTAATTTTAAAGCAGTTTTATAATTTTTTTGAAGGAAAAGAGTATTTTATTCTGTCCTTAAATACAGATATCATGCAAAAACATCGTTAAATTGCATTCGATAGGGGTCAAAATGGATATTTTCGTTGAAATATGCTGCCTGAAACTTTTCGAGATTACAATACTTCCTTTTTACTTCGTACAAGGAAGTAAAAAATGAAGCGTTTATTCAGAATTCAAAAATAATTTATGAATAATACATTAAATAAGTACATATTTTGAACAATCATATTATGCAACAGTTGAATTATATTTATTGAAAAGGGTGAGCTTAAATAAAATTAGATTTAGCTATCTCATTCCATGATTCTGATTAGTTTTTATATATCATATTATTGTTTTATAATTTTTTTATGAAATGTATTAGTGCAGTTCACAAAGGCCAGTTACCTTATACAGGAAACAGAGGCCTCTTGAAGTAATTGACATAGCATCCCTTGGCCATTGGTGCAGAACAAACACACCAATTAGCTCAAGTGGATATGCCTTACCAATAGAAATGCTTATTTAGAATGATGCCTGATGTAGGGCCTTCCAGTTTGGTAAACTAAGGAATTCCAAATGAAAGATAATAACAGTAAAACAATAATTTCTGCAATATTACTCTTACTGTATTTATGATGTTAAAATATAATCTACAAAATGAAAATTAGTGTCATAAATTTTTATCTGTGTTTCAGTTAATTAGAATAAATAATTGTTATGTAAAAGTGTGTATTTGTTATATTCTGTTAGAATAAAAACCTTCCTTGAAGAATTGCGATTATGTGGGCTCTAAAACAGAAAGGCATTTGGATTGAAATGCTGAAATATTTAATAGGATTCTAAAAATTACATTTATTCTTAAAGAATCTTATATTAAAAAATTATATTTTACAATTATTTAATTATATTGGTCAAAATTTTATGATTTACATTTCTGTTTAGTTGCTACTTCTTTAATGCTCTTTCCTTAAAAAGACATCTTTGTCGCTTTGCCTTTTTCTCCTTGAAAGGGTATGTAAAAGAGATAAAAAATATGTAGATATGAAGGTGTTGTTGTCTTGTCCATGTATTTCATGGAAAAAATGAATGCCTGAGCTTCAAGAAGGTTGGACTTCTACTTCCACCCTGAGGGTCTCCCATGCCTCTCCCCCACCACCAGACCACACAAGAGGACTCCATTTTAGAATTTAAGCCCTAAGCCCTGTCAATGTCTCCTGAAAAATCCCAAAACGATGCGATGAAGAGTGAAAAAGACAAGTAATCATTGTTATTAAGCAATCACTTGCTAAACATTCTGGGTGCAGTACATAAATACGCAAATTCATGATGCATTAACCCTTTCGCGATGGCACACCTTTGTTTAAGACGCTCGTGTGGGACAGAAGGGAATCAAAGGCAGTCACCATGCAGGACAGGGGTTATGCATCGCTAAACCTAATTTTATAAAAAAAATTCAGAAGAGAGAAAATAAAAAGTTTCACGTCTAGCATCGTATTTTTTGGTATCATTTTAGATTATTACTTGAGCTCTTATATATGTTAAAATTAGCATTTAATAACCTTTTATCTTTATTTTGCATGAAAATATGAAAAAAAAAACTTGTAAAATAATTTTCGGTACCTTGTAAAATTAAGGAAAATAATAATACATTGTAAAATTAATAATCAACCTTGTAAAATTATTTTACAGGGAAAAGTATTTTACAATTTACCTTGTAAAATAATTTTCGGAAGCGCTATTCAAATTATTCCAAAGTTTTAATTGATAAAAATCCATCAATAAAGTTTAAAATTAATAAAACAATACAAAAAGACTATTTACAGGAAGAAGTAACAAAATTTAAAATGAAGACTGTGGTAAATCTCGAAGCACGGAGAAGTATCACTTTTTAACTCTTTAGAAAATGAATCATCACTCTCATCTGTGTTAGTAAATGATTCATTAACCATACGAGTGTATTCTTCCTCTGAAAAATAGCACCTTCATTCTATAATAGACTGGAGGTGAGGCTTTCTGAAATAAAAAGAGATCTCAAAATATGTCTGAAGGCAATGCAAAACGTAACAGAGCTCCACATAGTAACCCTAAAAGACCGTACATGGTAGACGGAAAATAAAAAAAGGAATTGGATATAAATCAGACACGCGAATGTTTATATTAGCACGTCGCGGTTTAAAGAGCCCACCTTGTTTACGCTCTCCCCCCCCCCCCACCTTCGCAACAGTTGATGAGTAAAATACCAAAGTCGGGCATGATATATCAAACTCAAGGTCAGGAACCCAAAACTGTGTTCATTTCAAAAGATAATGGATATAGGATGCCAGCTAGTGGTCTTCAGAAAAACATTCGAGCTGAAAATACATATACAGTCGAAAGTCTTTAATCCGGACTCGTTGGGACTTTCGTGATTCCGGATTATCGGTTTTTCCGTATTATAGATCATCAGTTTAAATCTGGTAAGATGGCATGCAGAAATTATAAAAATAAAAATATGAAACTGTAATTTATGAAAGAGCAATTATGATCTAAAGGATATCAAAATTTACAAAAAAAAAAAAAAAAAAAAGGTTTATATTTATTTGTTTACTATATTAAACATTTCTTTCAATGCGCGTATGTGTAAAGCATACATTACGCGTAGTCAAAATTAGAAAATTGCAACCAGAAAACTATTTGATGTGTATTCGTGATATTTATAATATCTGTGTCACTTTCTTCACTATCGGAAGCGAATTATAATGATGAGGAATTTGATTTAAATCATGTCAAAGACGGAGTACATCGAGATGAAATACTACATTTAGTAAGGAATTACAAGCAGAATAAAATAAAAACATCTGCCCTGACAATAAGAATAGTGCTGACAGATCAACTTCCAGTTCATTGCATGCCGCGTCATCCCCCCCTCCCCGCAGAGCAGCGTGAAATTGATAAACATATTTCGGAATGATTAGAGAATCAAAGGATATGCCTTTATCCATTTTTTGCAGCAATTCCACTTTTTGTTTTGTATGGACATCGAAACATGCTTTCACTTTGTAGATCCAGAATCAGAAATTCTTTTTGGCATAATCGAAAGTTCAGGCTTACTTTTATAAAATTGCTCTAACAGTATGCAAAAAATAATAAGTCGGATCTAATTAGAAGATTAAGGAGCAACGCAATCTGCAACATTAACTGAAATAGATAATTAGGTAATTTTAGCTTAGCTTATACTGTCCGTTATACATTAAATACACATGCATTAACGCAATGTGCGTTGACGCATGCGCAGAAAGTTTGTAGCTTTGAGGTCCAGATTATAGATCATTCTGGATTATGGATGTCCGGATTAAAGACTTTTGACTGTACGCATCACCCGTCCTCTGAATGCAATCTCTAGTGATGTGTGGATGGGATGCCCGGCTCTAAGAGACATTTTTAGGGAATGCGTATATGTGATGACCATCCTGAAAGGGTTAATAATGAATGCAACTTCATTAAAATGATAAATAAGAGAGTCATATATCTGCTGTGAATTCTCCAAAAGTCAGTGCAACAATACCCATTAAAAAGTTTCTTTCACTCCTTCTTCAGCATTTTCCAGTTCTAGGACTGTTTTCTGTACTTTAAAGTAGGAACCCGAAAGTTATTTTCTGCTGCTCGATTTGACTCAACAATGTAAATAACAGCTGTGAAAAATGGTTGAGTCACTAGGTTTGTTTTCTCTAGTTAATTCCTGTTTAGTATATTTCACCTCATGAAATGCACATCTATGAAGGCTGATTTGAACTGCAATCTCAAATGATGTGCAGAAAATAAAATGCTGTATTGACGATACAAATCATAGATGCAAGGTGGGGGGGCTGGCAATGACCTTGAAGCACCTGTGTTTGAAGTAACAGACTATAGTAGTACAGCTTTTATTTAAAAAACTGCTATCTTTTTTTCAGGTACTTATTCAAATTTCAGTTTTCATTTAAATTCAGATATTTAATATTATGAAAAGTGTCGCCCAGACAGGTATAGTAGTTAGGGGAGCTGACTGTGATACCAAAATCCCCGAGTTCGAATTCTGGAGAAGGCATGGTTGTAACTAGCCTTCCCTTTCCTAGGAGGCGAAGGTGGCACACCTATTATTATGTGCTTGCATAATAAAGCGACCACCGCTTCTGGTCTTAGTAGTGGCTAAAGTCTGTGATGACTTCTGCCCACCACTGGGGGGGGGGGAATTATAAAAAGTGCTAACTGAATCTGTTCAAAACCATTCTCATGAATGTTCTCCAGTCCTTGAACTATATTCTGTGTAGTATTATGATGTCATATTTAAGTTGCATTTTTAATAATGCTGAATAGGAGTAGTAAAAGCAGAAAATTATGATAAAAATTAGTTGACATTCCATGTCAAACCATGTCACATAATTTTTCAATTATGGCTTCTCCCTTAAAAACAAAAAAAAAAAACAAAAAAAAAAAAGTAAACAAGGGCATTAGCAATAATATTAAGTTTCGAATCTGAATCAGTACTGCATTTGCAACAGCATTCAAGAAAAATAATGAAACACATATTGTCCAAATCCAGCATTGAGTGACTTAAAGGGAAATCTATCTCTCTCAGAGGGAACATTCATTATATGCAGATTCATGGGCATGTATATGTATAATTTAACATCCTTCCTTTTTCTTTATTTTGAATTACAAGAACATACAGATGGTTATTTAAAATCAATATTTCCATTTAATGATTTTTATCTTATTTTTACTCTCTCTGGTTGTAACGGAAGTTTTCCACCAAAAAACATTCTTAAAAAAGTTAGAGGGGGGACATGAAAGCAGTACCTTTAGTGCGGGTAGTAATCACCACCCAAATCTATGATTTTCTGCCAAAGTGTTGGTAGTTTTTCAAAGCCTTTGGTCTAGAAACTTAGTGGTCACAAGTTCGAAAACATAACAATTTCATTTTGGACGTCTTGTGCAGAATGGAAGATAGCACCAGCAAGATGTAGCTACAAGTGTGAAAAAAGGTAAAAGTCCAAAGGAGTGATATCATGGCTATATGGTGAATATGGGAAAAGATCCCATTCAAGTCTATACTGAGTCCAGCTGGTGAATGCAGAGATGTTTGGTCTTGCATTATCTTGATGGAACATTACCTTTTTGCACTAGTACTTAGTTTGACATTTTCCCTTGATAGCAACATCAGCATGGACTAACATCTAGCTGTACACCTTATTGTTAAGGGTTTATCTTTTTCCAGATACTCTTTGTGGATAATACCACTGCAATCCCACCAGATATAAAGCATTATCTTTTTGTTAGTCAAATTGCACTTTGTGATGCTGCCGGCGGACTTACCGGGCACACAGCAACCCTGTTTTCAGCCCGCATGGTTGAAGTAAAATCCACTTCCCATCACAAGTGATGATCAGATCCAGAATTTTGTCCTTACATTGATATTTGAGCAAATTAGTGCAGGCCCAAACACGTCTGTCCTTTTCAGCTTGAGGCAGCTCATGCGGCACCAAGCTATTGAACTTGTACGTCAAGTTTATGTGATGCATAGCACAGCTAATGGACCTGGTGCTAACGTCTAACTCCTTAGCAAGCTATCGAGTTGTCTTCCACAAATGGATCTCATCAACATCAGTAGGCTGGCCAGAGTGCTCTGCTTCTTGACTGTCATAGTTCTTGTTTTTGAACTTCTGGTACCAAACCTTCACAGTATCATATGATACAATATTAATTCCTTAAGCTGTCCATATAATTTAGTGACATTCTGAAGCTGACTTTTTGCAACAGAACTGGAACTAAATGATGGTTCTAATCTGATAGCATGATAGTTCAACTTCAGACACCTTGTACTTAATGATAACGATACTTTTTTACAAATTTCACAATACAGTGTTCTAAAGAAAGTCTCTTTCTTTCAGATGTCAAAAATCATTCGACAAAATATGATTAAACAAATCAACAGGAACTGTTTGCGCATACGTTACTTGCGGTGGTGGGAAACTTTTATTAAAACCCAATATGTAATTGGTGTAATATACAGTACAAAGTCCGTAATTCGGACGTCCATTATCTGGAATGATCTATAATCCGGACCTCAGAACCACACTTTTTTTTTTGTATGCTTTACGCATGCGCATGCATGTTGGGAGGATGTATCTCCAGATACGTTAAAAAATGCTTGGCATAATTTATGGCTGGCTACCGTATTTCGTGGTGAGGATGATGAAGATGATAGCTGTGAATTTGAAGATTTTCATACATCCCAAACAAAAGGTGAAATTTTCCAGTTATTGGATTTTGTAAAGAAATGTGGAGAAGTGGTAATAAATGAAGATGATATAACAGAAGTTTTTCATTACGACGACAATGCCCCCAGTCATCAATCAATTAACAGACGGCGAAATCTGTAGTATGGTTCTAGATCCAGAAAATGTCACTTTTGATAGTGAAGAAAATGACAGAGAGGTTATTGAAAGCGAAAAAATTTCGATTGACAAGTTAGTCGGTATTCTCGACATAGCAATTACAGGACTTGTGAACAGTGGAACTTTGTAACTGAACAAGAAATCATGTCTGTTTATAGAATTAAAGAGAAAGTATTAGCACTAAAAACGAGCAACTTAAACAACTTACATTGAAAGAAATGTTTAATAAAGTAAACAAATAAATATTAAGCTTTTTTTTCTTGTAAATTTTGATACCCTTTAGATCATAATTGCTCTTTATTTCATAAATTACAGTTTCATATTTTTAATTGTATAATTTCTGCCTGTGATCTTACCAGATTTAAATTGATGATCTATAATCTGGAAAAACTCTAATGGGGAATTGCCGAAGTCCCGACAAGTCCGGATTACTGACTTTGTACTGTATATAATTGGTTTACTATATATAATTGGTTTAATATATGAATTTATGTAATTTATAATATTAATTGATATTTTTGTAGCAACATTTATGCAGTTAGTACAATTGCTGAAAGATCTGTCGAAGACCATTTATAATGGTCATGGATCTACTATGGCTGCAGTATCATTTTTAGTCTACCATGTGGGAATTTAGCAACATTTTTTATAACCTAAAATTATTTATTAAAATAAATATGTTATTTATTTAAATGAGTAAATTGTATAATAAAAATTTACATAACAATATGATGCATAAGGAGGTAAGATAATATATAATAAAAATTGGAAAATGTTTTGCTTTTTTGTTTTGCTTGTTTTGTTCTTTATTCATATTTAAGCTATGATTCCATCCTTTTTTTTTTTTTTTTTTTTCTTATTCCTTCTGCAGAGGAAGAAATTTTAGATGTGTTAGACAGTGCTGAAAATGATTCCTTGCTTAAAAGAGATACAGTGTTTGCTCAGTTGAATTTCTCTTTAACTCAAGGAACATTTACCCTTTTCAAGAATGAGTTTCAGGTAATCACAAAACCTGGGCAGCAGCCATCCACAGAAGAAAAACCTATTATTGAAGTGGAATTTTCTGATGTGTCAACAAAACTTGAAACTCGCCCCAGAACAGGCTCATTTCTATTTGAAATCAAGCTTGGAGCACTGTATTTACATGATAGAATTTTTGCTGATACACATTTTCCTTACATTATAGCACCTCAAAATAGAGTAAGTTATTGCATATCTTTCTATGTTTAAAACTTCAAGAACAACAATAGTTTGAATTCAGTAGAACTTAAGTTACGCAGACACCAAATATCCGTATTTTTTTCCGATCCAAACCATTTGTTTTTCTGTATAGGCTGAGTAATAAGATTAAGCTTATTTACATTGGTGTCAAAAATTATCTTTATGGGCATGCAGGCAGTAATTTTCAGAAACTGTTAAATAAAGTTAAATGTATTTTTTCACATCAATTTCTCCTTTTTTCCACTAATTTTAACAGTTGAAAATTTAGATGGAAAAATTTCACGTATAATATTTTGAGAGAAGGGTGAAAGAAAAATGCCTATTGTTTAAAGGTATAGGAAGTGGAATAAATATTACCATTAGTTATTGTCATCAATGCTGTTTATTCTCTTGCTTTTTGTACTATGCATTATCAATCTTTCCTTACACTGCAGATTGAAGCAAAATTCTTGTTAAGTTTCATAATTTCAACCGAGAGTTTCTTACCATAGATTACTAGTAAAAGTCTGTAATAATAAATTTAAAAAGGAGTTAAGGTAAGAAATAATCACTCTATTAGTGTTTATAGTGTCTTTGCTAATATATGGTTCATAGTATCTGGTCTGACACTTGACTGTTGCAGCAACTACATAATGCTTTTTGAATGAGGGGTGATGTCTTTATTAATACAGAACATCTAATTCAAAATACTCTTTGTTAATGCAGATTGTATCTCTGAGGAATGCTAGTTTTAAGTTCTTTTTCAACGTATGTTGTGTCCTTAATTACTGGTCCTTACATATAAGGAAAGAAAGTGATTTTTTTTAGTTGTTTTTTTGTAAAGCATATGTAAAGAATACCAATTGGAGAAATTTCAAGAGCTGCTTATTTGTATGGAGTTCAATTTCTAAATTCAGGGTTCAAGTTAAATTATGCAAATAATAATAATAATAATAATAATAATAATAATAATCTAAGTCATACTCTAAATAGGCAAAGACAAGTAAATGCATCATTATTTGAGGTGATATATAGCATCTTCAAGCATAAATGTAACTACAAAATTTAACATGAGGGTTCATATGAGAAATTTCAAGAGCTGCTTATTTGTATGGAGTTCAATTTCTAAATTCAGGGTTCAAGTTAAATTATGCAAATAATAATAATAATAATAATAATAATAATAATAATAATAATAATAATAATCTAAGTCATACTCTAAATAGGCAAAGACAAGTAAATGCATCATTATTTGAGGTGATATATAGCATCTTCAAGCATAAATGTAACTACAAAATTTAACATGAGGGTTCATATGACATGTAAATCTATTATAAAACAAAGTTGAAATTATATGTGATACTACAATTTTAGAAAGAATGCTTCAAAAACAAATGAAATCTGGAGAATGTGGCCTTTCCCTAATAAATACTAATATTTATATACTAATATTTTATATATATGTGATATGAAAAAAAAGGATAATACAATGAAAGCAAGACTGTACGTGCAAAAATGTAATCATATGAATTATATGATTAAATTAGTTATTTATTATTTTTGTTTTACATCAGTTAAAGATGCCATACTTTAATTTTAATTGAAAAAAGTACATCATATGATTTGGTTTATCCACTAAAATGATTTCTTTAATTTTAAAGTATTAAAAAAAGATGGGTTAAGTTTTTGGACTAAATTATTGATTTTATATTAATCAATCTGTCCCATAAATGTTGTGATGATGTCTTACTAAGAACACAAGTTAGAAGAGTGTGTATATTTGAATTTAAAGAGCTGTTAAATTGAAAACTTTGAAAACAGTGTTTTTTACTATACTGTATTTTTCATAACAGATGAAAACTGATTAAATTCATTTAAATTGTTTGTGTTAATAGTGTGTTTTAAAAATGTTTTTGGATTTCTTTATTAAAATTAACTATTTTGTTAAATATTAAAATTCCCAAGAATGTTAGAAATGAGCTGTCAATTATATAAAATTTAAAATTAAAAAAAAAAAAAAAAAGTTGAAATTAGAACTAAAGTGAAATTTTTTAGACATTATTTAATTTTAAAATGAGTTATTGAGCAAATTTAATGACAAATTGAGGTTATTAGTACAAAATAATAAGTTGTATCAGTTTTAAGATCTTTTTTTATGTAAAAATTAAAATTACTATTTGGCAAAAAAAATTAAGAAATATTTTTAATTGTAATTTGTTATCTTTAACTCAAAAACTTGACAAGATGTAATGAAGATTTAAAAAAAAGTTAAAATAACTCAGTAGTTTTCTTGTGATGTAAAAATTAAGAGTTAAAAATAGCAACACCAAGGTATAAGGAATAAGGACAACTTTATTATTTCCTAATTGATAATTTGGT
The DNA here is from genome assembly GCF_044657685.1 of Stegodyphus dumicola. Lineage (NCBI taxonomy): Eukaryota > Metazoa > Arthropoda > Arachnida > Araneae > Eresidae > Stegodyphus > Stegodyphus dumicola. The sequence continues at coordinate 185,969,433 of NC_140768.1, forward strand.
ACTCTTCTGTTCTCAGCACCACATTCAGAAATGCATGTATGTATAGATGTATGTACCAATAATTCCTTTAACAAGGAAATATTTCATGAAATTATTGTAATATGTGTTTCATAAAAAAAGAAAAGCTCTGCAAAAAGTAAGGGAGTAGATTAAAGATTATGAAAAATGTCCGATGATTACACCTAAAAACATAAAAGATCATGTAATATAATTAAGTTTCTTATTTCTTATTATTTTTTTAAAGGATGTGAGTTTTTTGTATACAAAATCAACTGGACTAACTGTTTTTCCTTTGCCATCATTTCTAAGTCCAAAAGTAGAAGAAGCTGATTCAAATTCACATTTATTTGAGCTGACGTATGAAAAGAAACCATTTGCATTTCATGCTGATCACAGGTAGTGTTTATTTAAAAAAAATGTTTTGAAAGTAGTTTGCTTGTATTTATATTTTTCATTTTTGCTGATTATTTCCTGCATTATTTTAGTTGTAAGTTATTTTTGTATTACCCTTCTAATTTTTTTTAACATCTTGAATTATACCTGATAAGATTTAAGTTTAATAATAATTATTGTATTTAAATATTATTATTTATTTTACTTAAATATAATCACTTCAAGATCATGCATTAATATAAATTTTATAAAAATTCACATAAAAGAAGTATATAAAATTATATGTTAAATTTTTAATATTACTTTATAAATGCAGCATATTGTTACAGTCATTGAAGCTGATAGATTGCCTTGATATTAAATTCATTCACAAAAGTTTCTGGTTCTGTAAATTAAAATTACAAATAATTGTTAACTATGTAAGTGGTTATGTACATTTTGTACCTGTTAAAATGATTTGCATAGAATTCAGGAATTGTATGTGCATAATTAATAAATCAGAATTTTTTTAAATCATTAAACTGCTATGTTTTGGTCTGTTTGTTAAGGAAATCATAAATTTCTATTATACACATTTAGATTATCCAAGAGTAAATTGTTTGAATGGTTCCATTTAAAAAAATTTGGTTTTACTAATCACATCTGCTAAATCAAATAACAGTTAATTTAATTTTTCATTTTTCTTTTTTTGTTATTTATATCAGTTTATTTTATGTGTGCAGAAGTTTTACCTATTTTGAAATGCAAACTGCATTTAGATGAATATCGAAATTATGAAGTTCAAAAGATCCAAAAAAAATTTGTGATATTGGACACTTGATTTTATATAGATGCATGTGTTTTACTGTGTACCTTATTCAGGTTTGAATGTATAACTTATGTGAAAAGGGGTAGTTTTATGTAGTTTTTTTCTGGTATGTTTCCATATAGGAGTAACCCCAACCTAGTTCATATGAACTCTTTCGCTAATGAATGCATGTATACTTCATATACTAATTCTAATGTCTAGAATTCAATAGTTATCATATAATAATTTGAACTTCCTAATAAAATAGTAAATGCCTTTAATTTGTTTCTTTTTCTTAACAAAATCTGTAAGGTAACAGAAAGGTTCTGAAATTAATTTTTTTGTCATTTAAATAACTTATTAAAAAAGTAATTGAGAGACATAGTATAAATTATGCAAAATAATTAATTTGAACATTTTTATGAGTGATTTTTAAAAGTTTAAATGACTAGAGAAATCAAATTTGAAAAACTGTGCATTTGATTTTAGAGTTTAACTTTTTCATCATGACAGTGATGTAATTTTTATCATCATGTTAATTTTCTTTCTTTTTTAAGCTATTTTATTTTCAAGACAGACTAATTCATTTTTTTAAACTATGTTTTTAATTTAATGTAAGACTAAACTATGTTTAAAACTGTGTTTTTAATTTAATGTAAAGTAAGACTGCATTGTTTTTATTACACTGATTTTTTTTTTTTTTTTTTTTTTTTTCATGTTATACATTGCAGGTTAAATATCACTTCAAGAGCTATAGATGTTGTTTATAATCCCCAAGTTTTAAGATGCGTCACTGATTTCTTTTCATTACATCATGACAAATCATCAGCTAATTTATCTGTGAGTGAGTTAAAGTTAACAGCTGCAGCTCGTGCAAGGTATGAAATTTTGAAGCAGCAAACTAAAGCTGAATTACAACAGAAGTGGGATGAAATTTTGGATGGTGAAGATAATACTGTAAGCAATTCAGCATTTTTGGGTGTAGTTATACATGTTAGCAGTAGTTGTTGTTTATCTCATTTCTTTTAATCAGTAATTGTCTGCTGAAAATATGATGCTTCTTTTATGCTTTTTGTCAATAATGTCCAATACAAGAGGCAAGTTTGTTTTGAAGGTATTTGGAAATATATCAACAAATTCTGTGTATCTGTATTTGTAATTTAGATTGATATGTTACTGTTGAGAAATGTTAAAACACTATTTTCAGAGTGAATTATATTTCTGACATAGATATATTGATGATATACAACCATAAAATTATTCTTGAATTCAAGAATAATTTTATGGTTGCTTGAGTGGAAAGTACACTCCCTGGTAGTTTTTCAGTATTAATTCATTGAGGTCAAAGACCAAAACTGCATTAAGTTTTTTAGACTAAAAGAAAAAAAAAAAATGTATAAATTAATGAAAGTAAATTGCAAAAACAGACAGAGAGAGAAGGAGGATGTAACTTAAAGTTATGTTATAAATGAGTTATGAATCTAATCTACAGTGGTGGCCAAAATTGAGGACACTTTTGGAAATTTTTATGTTTTTGAACTTTGTATGCTTATAGAAAATGTTACGTTTTGCAAAATGCAAACTTGTATATATCATTTTAAAGAGAATTTATTTCTGAATTAAATACAAAACACAAAATTCAATTATTTGCAATACAAAAAAGTTATATGTATTTTAATATAAATAAAAAACACAGTTATGAAGTGGTTTATAATGCCTAGCTTTCCTGGCCAATTACTGTTCTTGTTCTGAGAACCAATCAAATGTTAGTAACTGCCAATAGAAGCTGACATCATGTTTACACTTGAAATAATTCATTATTTTGCTTTGTTCTGTACAAAGAGGACCTGTTTTTTATACACTGCAATTACAAGTAAGAATTTTTGTAAAAATTTTTGATATTTAGTCAAGAAGCAATGACATCAAATAAAAGAGTAGATTGGACACCTAGAAAGAGATGCAATATTATTGTGTTACGAGAAAGTGGTCTTTCCTATGCTGAAATTGCAAGACAGGTGGGTGGTTCAGTGACTACATCTGGAGTCCGAAAGTTTTGTTTACGATATCAGGAGACAAATTAAATTAAAAACAAAGAAGGAAAAGGCCGAAAAAGGTGCACCACATCTAGTGATGACAGAAGAATAAAAAGACTATGTCTCCAAGATAGAAAAATGTCATCAGTGGCCATCAGAAGTGATCTGAATGATGCTGGTGTTTCTGTCAGTTCAAGAACAATCAGGAGAAGATTAACAGATGTTGGACTGAGAGGTAGAATTTCACTAAAAAAGCCTTTTCTTAATTTTCAGCAACAAAAAAAAAAGACTACAGTGGGCAAAGGAACACATTAATTGAACAGATGATCAGTGGTCACAAGTTAAATGGAGTGATGAAATTAAGATATCGTTATTCGGTAGTGATGGGCGAAAATATGTAAGATGTAGAATAGGAGAAGAGCTACATCCTGACTGCATTCAAGCAACTGTGAAGAACCCAATTAGTGTTATGATTTGGTCATGCATGTCAGCAGATGGTATTGGTCACCTTTATGTCATCGATGGGACACTGAATGCCAGAAAATACATTGACACTATTCTAGAACCAAAACTTCTACCTTCCATCAGAGATCTCTTTCCCAACAATGCTTCATTTATTTTTCAGCAGGATTCATTTATATTTCAGCAGGATATTGTGAAACGTAACATTTTCTATAAGCATACAAAGTTCAAAAACATAAAAATTTCCGAAAGTGTCCACAATTTTTGCCACCACTGTCACCACTATCTCTCGCCACTGACAGCTTCTTCTCTGTAGTTTACCTTGGCACTACAGTTTCTCTCCTCAGAAAGTAAATTTATTTTTCTGCTTCTGCAAACTGGATAAGTATTTCAGTTGCTCATAGGGTCGCTGCTAATTTCTTGTAAGGTGTCTTGGCTTTTTTTATGTACGAGGGCCATCCAGGAAGTAGATTACGTTTCCGTCTGTGTCCGCTAGGGGCAGGGCTAGCGCGGCCATCTTGGGGTCAGAGCGTTGCGCAGCTCAGTCTGCATCTAGCCGTGCTAGTGAGAGGTTCGTGCTGTGCTCCGTTCAGATACTGTGACGGTTTGAAATGTCTGCGTTAATTGAAAATCCCGCGAGCTGCGAGGTGCGCTCAGTAATAAGGTTTCTGACTGCAAAAAACTGTAAACCGATAGAAATCTATCGGCAGCTTCGTGAAGTGTATGGGGACAACATTATCACTGAAGGTGGAGTGCGTCAGTGGGTCATAAGATTTCAAAATGGCCGAACCAATGTTCACGACGAAGATCGAAGTGGGAGACCCAGCATAGTGACCGCCGAACTTCTCGAAAAAGTCGATGCTAAAGTCCGTGAAAATCGAAATTTCACAATAACGGAACTTTCTTTGAGTTTTCCACAAATTTCGCGAAGTTTGTTGCACGAAATCATCAGCGAAAAGCTTGGTTACCACAAGTTTTGTGCAAGATGGAAGGCAAGAAGAGGTAACGAAGTGGTTGAAGGCGCAGGCGGCCGAATTTTTCGACGAAGGAATTTCCAAGCTCGTACATCGCTACGATAAATGCCTTAATTTGTATGGTGACTATGTAGAAAAGTAGTATTTGAGTGTGGCTTTCATCTGTATATAATAAAATTTGTTTCCTATACTTTGTTTATTTTTTTATTCCAAAACGTAATCTACTTTCTGGATAGCCCTCGTATTTAGTCATTTTTAATATTTCCTAAATGTTGGAATAATTTATCCAATTCGTTGCTTCGTCTAGCTTTGGTTGTAAAGTTTTGCTTTAGTTTCTCACTATACAGGCTAGTATTCTTGACTATTTTTCTTTCAGTTTTCTGCTGTGGAAATGATGGAAAATCTTCTTTAAAGAACTTTGAGAGATTTTCTTTAGTTTTCGGATACAGATTGGATTTCTTCTGATTTTGATAAGTTCTCTTGTAAAATGGGGAACTCTGGTATGGTTTAGATATGTTTCAAGACACATATATATATTGATATCTATTTACATAAAGGTACTATGACAAATTTTATTAAATACACATTATTAAATACTCTTTAATTAGCAGTTTGGCTAGTTAAAGGGTTAAATTAAGAGTGGCCTGCTGTCAAATAAAAAAATAAATAAATAAATAAACAGAGGATATTCTTTGGCAGTGTGCTTATAATATAACACAGGTATCCTTAATGAATGTAATTCATTCCATGGTGGTTTATTATGATATAGGTCATTCATAATGCTGGATACTATTTCCCCTAGGTTACTAAGGCAGAAGATTGAAATCTTATTCCCAGCTTAAATCTTTTTTCCAGCTTATTGTATAGATACAAATAAAAAATTTCAGAGAATACAAAAATGCCACTAATATAGGAAATTTGAGGAATTTACTGATTTATTAATTATAAAAATACTCATACAGTCTAGGTCTATGTACAGGGGTATCAGAAAGGAATTATCTGATTACAAAATTTTATGTTTACCATAATTACAACAAGAAAATTATAACTGATATGCCATTGTAAAGAAAAATGTTATTATTTTTTTCTAAAGTGTTCGACATAACTTTATTTAGTTATCCATATAATATAATGCAATACGCCTCTTCTTGCCAAACATATTTCAGCTCATCACTAGGCTTCAGTGCTTGCGTGCTTTGCAATTGGTAAGGCTTAAAATGAATTTTTTTTCCAACACAGTCCAAACTGTAGACTGAGATATCCCAAGTTCACAACTAGCACAGACTGTCGATTTCTTCAGACTGCATTAAAAAAAAAAAAAAAAAAAAAAAAAAAAAAATCTCGAACTCTTCTAACATTTTCTGCTGTAACACTTGGTTGTTCTGGACTTTTGCCTTTATACAGATATTTAATTTCCTGGAACTGGTTGTACCACCTTCTGATATTCTAAGATATCAGTGTTTTATTTCTCCTAAATTCACGCTGAACAGTGATTATTAACTGACTTCTTGCAAAGGATAACACACAAAAAACTTTCTCCTTCTTAGTTGCCACTCCTACTTCTTTTCAGAATTTCTGGAACAGCTTAATGACAACAGTGCTGTTATCTGTTGTGAAATACAATGTTACAAACTAAAAATGTAACATTTTCAATTTACAGTGACATATTAATAATAATTTTCTGTTTGTGATTATGAAAAATATTATATTTTGTAATTTGATTTTTTTCCCTTGATAACCCTGCATATTTATGGTCTCACAGTTTTTTTAGCTCAATTTAGTCTTGAGGCTTTTTTACTCTTCCATTATTGAAAGTCTCATTTGCCCTTTATCTTCACTGACATCTGTTTTTGGTAGGTTCAAATTAAAAAAAAAAAATTTTAAATGGTCTATTTTCTTCTTCAGAACGATCCTCAAGTAGTGCGAAATATTGTCATTGAATAGACGAACCAAGCTGTTCATCTCAGTTTATTGGAATATCATTACATTGCTGTGACCTGGATCTCTTCCTAATTTTGTTTAAATAAATTTTTGCTTTCAGAAGAACATGCATTTCTTCAGTGTTGATATATCATTGAGAAATATGTTTCAAAGGTTTATGCTCAGATTATTATTATTATTGTATTCATCTGCTGTTTAAACAGAAAGAAAACAAGTTTAGCTCTACCTTTAATATGTGATGAAATTCACATGCCATTCATGATGCTGGATGCTTCTTTCAGCATGTGCATGTTTTCATTATGTGGGAAATTCATAATACAAGGCATTCATTATGTCAGTTACTACTATAATGTAAATTAAAATTAGGAAAGTACAACCTTATATTAACTTTCTTAAAAAATGTTCTGATTTTCAAAGGAGATAAACAGGTTTCTTTCACAATCCATTGTTTTTCTGTATAACCAATACTAGTATAAGGTTTTATTTTCCTCAAATTCACATGTTTCTTTTCATATAACAGTTTTAAATGAGAGTGTAAAATAATAAATATATATCTTTTTTAGGTTTATTCTAAGGGTTGGAATATAGAAATGGCTATTTCAGCACCACAAATAATAATTCCTGAAGATATTCTGGATAAAAACTCATCAGTTGTAAGTCAGACTACTGATTGTACTGTTACTTATAATATATACTGTTACTTATAATTATAGGAAGTTTCTGAAGCGTGTTTTAGATTGAAAAATTATTTTTCAGGTTGTATTTGATTTGGGAAAGTTGCACTTGTTCAATGCAAAAAAGGATGATCTAACCAAAAGCACTTCAATGTCAGAAGATTTAGATGATGATGGTAAAGACTTTCGTATTGTTGAAAAATAAAAAATATCGTATTTTACTTCATTGTTATACATATGTGCTATGATTGTTCTTATAAAATATGACATTTATTTTACAGGTAATTCTTCTCATTTAAAAAAAAAAAAAAAGGTGTATTTGCTTTTTTTTTTTTTTTCTTTTTTTTCCTTCCTTTCTTCTTTTTGTTTGTTTTGTTTACGATTCTTTATATATAGTTCATTTCATGTGAAAGTCATGTTATTTTTCTAAAAATATTAAAAATCATTCCATCATGGTAGTTTATCACCAAATCTGGTTTTGGCAAGTATTTTTTAGCAGTCTGTAGAGCTAATATTAAGTGATGTGGTGAGGAATGGTAACTTGGTTGCACATTTTAGAATTATTTTTCATCATCACCTGATAGGGCAAATCCAGTTTTTTCTAGGGAAACGGAAGAAATGTTGAAGCATTGCATCTCTTCTGCATTCTGATATGGAATGCCTTCATAATGATGATGCACATTTATGCAATTTGACCACTGTTAGAAAAGACAGCAAACCTCATAATGATGCAGCAGTTTAAGGGATCATGCACAAACTGAAGTTAAGTGGTTCACTTAAAATTGTCTACATTTTAATGAAATTGTTTACATTTTAATGAAAAATGGCAAATTGGTATGAGTGTCGAAGTTGTCTGTGAAAGAGAAAGAAGGAATCCAGAAGAAAATGTCGTAACAGATTGATAATAAATGAATGTGAGTAATTATCACAAATCAGTTAAATAAACTAGTAATTATAAATTAATTCATAATTTAAATAAATATCTATAGCTTTAAAACCAAACAAAAAATGTTCAAATATCTTTTCATTCATTAGCAAAAATTATTTCGGAATGCAACCCTTTTGTAACTACTGGTCTAGTTTTTTCAGTGCTTGAAATCTGCATTTCCAGAAATCAAGGCCAGCTATATCTATAAAGGAACACAGATGTGCACCTTTATGAAAAATGCTGGATTGTTATAAAGGTGCCTATGATTAGTTTCAAGTGAGAGACTTATTCAGTTACGTGTTTTGTACTGTTTGGCGTGAATTCAACTAGTGTTTTCTTGTAAGAATGTTCCATTTGCTCCTTTCATACATAAGAATTGCTTTTAGTAGAGCTTTCAAAGAAGTATGATATTTCCTTATTCTTTTTACCATCGATGTAATTATAGATGTTCCATAGAATTCAAGCTCAAATAATATGGAGAAGTTTTGATAACTTCAGGACAGTTGTATGATAACCACAAGCAAACTATAGGGTGCTATGTTTAGGATCGTCATTTTGATAGAACTTGAATGTATTTTGCATTCGAAGTTTCTTTGAAGATGCTTTCAGGTTTTCATTAATAATATTTTTATGTTTAAACCATTTCATATTATTTTCAATAAATACTAAATTTGCTATTCCAAAAGTAGCAAAACATTTCAAAACCATTATGTCTCTGTCAATAGATTTTTTTAAAATTCAGTTCTTAATTAAATACAGTCAAAAGTCGTTAATCCGGACTCGTCGGGACTTCGGCGATTCCGGATTATCGATTTTTCCGGATTATAGATCATCAGTTTAAATCTGGTAAGATGGCATGCAGAAATTACAAAATTAAAAATATGAAACCGTAATTTATGAAATAAAGAACAATTATGATCTAAAGGGTATCAAAATTTACAAAAAGAAAAAGCTTAATATTTATTTTTGTTTACTTTATTAAACATTTCTTTCAATGTAAGTTGCTTCGTTTCATGTGATAATACTTTCTCTTTAATTCTATTAAACAGACATAATTTCTTGTTTAGTTACAAAGTTCCGCTGTTCAAGTCCTATAATTGCTGTGTTGAGAATACCGACTAATTTGTCAATCGAAATGTTTTCGTTTTCAATAACCTCTGGGTCACTTTCTTCACTATCGGAAGCGAATTATAATGACGAGGAACTTGATTTAAATCATATCAAAGACGGTGTACATCGAAATGAAATACTACACTTAGTACGGAATTATAAACGAAATAAAATAAAAACATCTGCCCTGAAGATAAGGATAGTGCTGACAGATCAACTTCCAATCCGCAGCGTGAAATTGATAAATAGATTTCGGATTTCAAAACATACTTTCGCTTTGTAGATACAAATTACATATTAGTAAATATATATCAGAAATTCTATTTGACATAATCTTTCTAATCTATCATAATCTAATAATGACGTTTCTGCCCCCCCCTCTGCGGCAGAGCAGCGTGAAATTGATAAACAGATTTCGGATTTCAAAACATACTTTCGCTTTGTAGTAAATATATATCGGAAATTCTATTTGGCATAATCGAAAGTTCAAGCTTACTTTTATAAAATTGCTCTAACAGTCTGCAAAAAATAATAAGCCGTATCCATTTCGAAGATTAAGGAACAACGCAATCTGCAACATTAACTGAATTAGATAACTTTAGCTTAGCGTATAACTCCGTTACACATTAAACGCGCATGCGCACAAACATATTCGCAGCCGTAAGGGTCTTACGCGCTCTCGTAAACGCCTGTGCGCATGCGTGAAAGCGACGCATGCGCAGAAAGTTTGTAGCTTTGAGGTCCGGATTATAGATCATTCCGGATTATGGGTGTCCGAATTAACGACTTTTGACTGTATAACATTGTTACAAAATGATAAAACTTTGCTTGTCAGGGATTTTGTGAATGCCAGGCATATTTTCTTTGTTTTCTTGTTGATGAAGAATTTCCTTCTTACTGATTACTCATTGTATTCATATGTCTTAAATTATTCTTGTAAAAGCTTCAGGGTTAACGTTTAGTGCAAACTGATTTGAATCTGCTGAATGTTTTACAGTACTAATTTTTAGGTGTTGTTTGACTTTTCATATAGTAAATCTGCATTTTCTTGGTGTCAGTTTAGAATGTGTTCCAGAGTATAGTGCATTTTCAGTTGTTCCCTACAATTTCAATCATTTTATTGCATCAAAAATAGTTAAATGCTTTACATCAAGGATTTTTTTTTTATATCCGGAATACTTTTACTGTCAGAAAATGCATAATTAAATTCCTAGCAGAAATGAGTGCTAAATTCTAATGGCTTGCTATGTTTACTTCAGATTTGAAACTGTTAATATATTTTACTAAAACATTTGAACAAAACTTTCAGGTGTCTGAATTATTTTAAGAGTTAGTGATTAACATTTTTTGAAAAAATTATTTTATTACAAGGAATGTTTGGATGATATTTATTTTACAACAAACAAGGCTTAAAGTAAAGGAAAAATGATATATTAGGGGAAAAAAAGTGAAGTCTTTGTTTAAATATTTAGTATAAGATCTATGCAAAAAACATTTTAAAAATAGAAGTATCTGAAAACAAATTTAAGCCATTGTATCTCTTTCACTTGATCAGCCATATTGTTGATTTATCAAATAAGTGTGTTATTTGGCAGATGTGAATACTGTGAGTAAAATATGTTTAGTAGGGCATTTTGTGCCATACTAATCATATATTCTGTGAATTTGTTGATGTTAATTTTGTGATTGCTTGAAACAAGTATTAAGGGTATGGACATATTTTTAAAATTTTTTATGGCAAAAAAGTGTTAGCATTCAATCCCTGCCCCCAAAAAATTAAATCTACCCATCTACATAATTCCGATATTTGAAATTGTAAGCTTTTAGTCTTTATTTCTGTGTTTATCATTCTGTCAGTAGAATTTTAAATGCTCTGTATTTTTGTGTCACAAATATAGAATTACTATATTGATAAAATATCATTGATAGAGTTACATACTTTATCATCACTGAAAAAATAAAATTATGATTAACTGATACTGATAAGCAATAATGCAAAACTCTGTTAAATAAATGTTTGATTTTTTTTATCAGCTTTTATTGCCATGTATTTTTAGCATTCTGTAGGGCTAACATTAGATAATGTGGTGAGGAATGGTAACCTGGTTCTATACTTTAGGATTATTTTTCTTCATCACCTGATAGGACAATATCCAGTTTTTTTCTAGGGAAATGGAAGAAATGATGAAGCATTGCATCTCTTCTGCATTCTGTTATGGAATGCCTTCATAGAGGTGCTGGACCTTTATGCAATTTGACCACTGTTAGAGAAAACGGCAAACTTCATAATGGTGCAGCAGTTTAGGGGATTGTGCACAAACTGAAGTTAAGTTGTTCACTTAAAAGTGACCATTGGCACCCTTATGTGTTATATTATCCAATATTTTTTCATGAAAGTGCACACACCCTTATGCAAGTCAGAATTTTGTTTCGAAATTGCACAAAATTATTTTAGAGTTAAATGCTATCAGGATAGCAAATTAAATAATAATAGCAGTAAAGAGGTAAAACAGATCAGGGCTCCCACACCTGGGTTTTATGATTGTCATCTGGGTTGATAGGTTCCTGCTTCCCACAAAAATATCTCATTATCTGGGTTTTTTCCTAATTTTTAAGTCAAAATTTATTTTTATGTCTTGCAAATACAATAAAATAAAATGCATTTAATAGTTTGCAATTTTCTTAATTGTATATTCCAGCAATTGTTATTATAATTTGTGATAATTAAAGTTCTTGTGCAAAATACAGCAGATGTAAAAGGATTTCAAGGTTTTTTTGCAGGGTTCTAGTGTATATTTTTTGTTTATGTTACTTACATCTGTAACTTCTTGAGCAGGGAAAAGGTGGTCTTTATTGCACAGTCTATCATGATCATTTGTGGAATTATTGCATTATTTGGTGTGATGTGTACATTTATGCATGTTTTGCATACACTGATACACTTTTTAACTGTAGTGATTATTTCTATTTTATATTATTGAATTAGTGTTTTATTTTTTATATTATAGAACATTTTTAAACAAGATAACTACTAAATACCCCCAAGTGTCTGAAACTTGTTCCCCACTGAGACAGATGAGTAAACTGTTGTGTAATAAAATTTTCAGACATTAATGTTGAGAAAATACGGGAATGCCAATAAATCAATGTTTCTAGCATACAAAAATACAGTTTAACGCAAATAAAGTGCAAATATTGCTAAAATAAGATCAAAGCTAGGCACACTGTTCACAAGTAATAAATCTAGGAGAAAGAACTAGCAAATGCAGAGTTAACAATTGCTGCACTCATGTCTGTGATTATAATTCCATTTGTGGAATGTGATCATCTTATAGAACTATGTAAAAAAAGTATTTCATGATAGCAATACTAAAAAATAAATTCAGATAAAGGTGACTAAAGTGTCTTATCTTATACAACATTCTATACCTATCATAAAAAAATACGCATTTCCAACATATGAAAAAACAAATTCTCAGGGATAATAGATGAAAGTACGTATGTATCAGTAGCACAGTTCTAGCTGTTGATATTAGATATATTGATATTAAAAAAATTGATGTTGTTGATGTGTTAATTGACACTATTTGTCAAAAATGATAAACTTTTCATAGAAAAAACATTCCAATGAGTAATCTTGTTGGCTTTGGAAGTACTCATCCTTGTACTCATCCTTGTACTCATCATTGGGCTACTATGATGAGTACTAGGATTGGGTCTAATCATTGCTAAAAAGGAATGTATCATCGACATTTAACTTGCAATGTGTTTGCCCTTCTTTTGCATTGTGTGCTAGTCAAGGTGTTACAGATACCAAAGCATAAAATCCCCAAATTAGCACAAACACATTGGCTATTCTGTGGCTTAGTTTCATTTATTTGATTATAGTAAAGTACACTAAGGCTATCTGCCTGAGTCAGAAATGCCTTCATGGAGAACTTCCTAAAAAAAACTGGCTGATGTCCATGTTACGCTTTCAAAAAACTGCAGAAATGTCCATGCATGTAGCCCCTTCCCCGGGAACCAAACCCAGATATAACTACCAGTGTTCAATGACTTTACCACTCAGTCACTGGTGGGCATCTCATGTCAATGTAATAAAAATTATTATTGAGCAGTGTGATGTGTTAATTCTTTATTTGCAATCTCAATCAAAAATCTATAAAATGGGTGGTGGAGGGAATATTTAAATAACCAAAGGAATCAAAGGAATGGTTCTGTGATAATGAAAGGAACTAAGCATATGTTGCTGTATGTAGGATATGTTCTAGAGACAATAAGCTATCTGAATATTGAATTTCAATAAGAGGATTTCAGATTGCACTTCACTTTATTCCATGGTTTGAAATTAATATAAAAATATTCTTAGTTTTTTCTTAAAAGACCAAGTCATTACTTCTTACCAGCTGGTTCAGATTGGTCCAAGCAATGCAATAAATCATAAAGCTCTGAATAAAATATATTTGGGATGCCATTATGTGGCCTTATTAAATACAACACTGCTTAGTGACAATGAAAACATGGTTAAAAACGACTGTTTAAAATTTCTTGGTGTTAGTTGGATTTAGGTTCATTATAACTCTATAAAATAAGTCTAAGTGTACAAGACATTGGACAGGAGCATAGAATTCATTCATTGTAAACAGCTTTCACTATGGCTATTCTAAGTTTAACTGTATTGTGTATTGCTTTTGATTTATGACTTGTTTATTTTTAGTAATATTTTCCTGCTGTTATGGTACTCAATATGCCTAAACACACAATATTCTTTTTTAAATATTCTTAGAGGATTTTATTACACCTTGTTCTACACCTCAAGAGCTTCTAGAACAAACAGAAAAAGCTAATAAATTGATGGAAATGATTTCAAGTCCAAATGATCCTCATGCAGTCAAAGAACATATCTATGAGAAGTAAGATACATTAAATTTTTATAATAAAAATCTTCAAGTTGATTTTCTCTCTGTCTGTTATTATAATATCATTATACAAAACACATATTACCATATTTATATATTAATGCATTTACACCTGGATAATATGTTGTCTTTGGTATTGATACAATATGAGATATTAAGCAAAGTGACTTCTAAAATAGAGTTTGTAGAGGGAGACTGGGAAGGAATTTAAATTGTTTTTAAGATTTTTCAAAATACATTAAAATTTTAAGCTAGAGTAAAAAGGAATTATTTCTATTATTTACATATAATTTAAATTTTGTTTTAAATGGCTCTTGATTCAACTTTGGTGCCTTTGGAATTAGAAATCATATTTTCACCATTTGTTTGTGTAGAATAAGTGTATCATGCAACTATCATTTAATTAACTGTCAAAATGTAATGTTTTAATATACAAAAGTGTTTTTCCTTACTAGGTGGCTTTGTAGAATTTTTTTCTAATTCATTCTAAAAATATGAGAATGTAGTTAAATTGAGCTATGACAAGTATTATATTTTTTTGGAGAAAAGAGTTAAAACTTTTATCTACAGATATACAAATTTTAATAATGTTGTAGTATGTAATCTACTCCTTTAATTTATTTTTTCCTTATATGGTGCTCTCAAAATGCTATTTTTAAATTAGAAAATAAATACAAATAATAAAGATAACATAAATGAAAATGATTCCATTAAATAATGTATTAACCTATTAAACTTTTAACTCCATTAAATTAAAATTCCTTCCAGTTTCGTAAAAAAGTAAGAATAGTCCATAAAAGAGCTGTTCAGCTGTATATATTACAAATGGTGCATAGCATGGCTAAAAAGTAGTCATCTCTTTTATTAATGGATCTTGCCATGCTTCTACAATATATCCACTGAGTTCATGTCACCAACATTAATCTCCACTGTGCTTCTGTGATAAATTCTGATAGCTTCATAATTCAATAATAGCTTAAAAAAATAAAAATTTCAGTGGCCTTCATATTTGAACATGCACTAAAAATGGCAGGAAAAGAGAAATGACTGAAATGGCGACCAGTTTTAGTGGTACCATCTAAAGAATAAGGAACTGAAAGCAGTAGATTGCATACTGGATCATTACCTAAATTTCTTTGTTTCAAATAATAAAAGTGTAGTTTTAAAATGATACAATAAAGAGGATTTTTCCTTTAATATTGCCAGGGAAAGTAAACTAATTTATTTACAAGAATAGATGAGATCACTGCAAAGCAAATGGCATGATAAATGATATCCAGTGATGGCTGAAAGAGGTTTAATGTTTTAAAACTAATTTTTAGCTGCATATATAAATAATTTGTAATTTTCTCTCAAAATTACTCTACTTTTGAGATTTTCTGCATAATCTTTCTGATAAATTTCATTATAAAAGCACTTTGATTTTAGTAGTTATATTTAAAAAAAAAAAAAAAAAAAAATTTAGTGTTCAGCAGAGGCATAGTTTTTAGAGTAACATTATATTTTCTAATTTTTATCATATAATGTTTTTCATAAAGGATGAATGGATGCTGTAACAGTTCTGCAGATTTACTTATTTTTCATTTAAGTATTAAAAAAATGCCTGCATAAAATGTAATTCTATGTATATATAGCATTCCCATATTAATTTTAAATTAATATGATGATTACTTTATTTCAGATATATTCTTGAATTGAGTAATATTCAAGTGCTTGTTAGTCGTTTGAAAGATAACTGGAAATTTGCACAACTTCGAGGTACTAGCACCATGCATATCTTAGACAGATTTTCTATAACCATTCAGACAGAAAGGTAATGCGTGTTTTCAGAGTATGAAATATTTCTTTGGGGGATTTTTACAATAACTTTTTCTAATTCTTCTGATAACTAATTTTTTTTTTTTTTTTTTTTTTTTTTAAGAAAAGCTTACTTTGACTTGAAAATATTATTTATTTCATATTAACTAGCTATAGCTGAGCAGATTAGCAAGAAATTTTGGTATTTAATGTTAATAAGCCTGTATCTACAGGGGTTGGACAAAAATATGGAAACACCTTTAAAAAAACATGTTTCTTTGCTTAATATGGTGTAGGAAACCCGTTGGCATCCAAAACAGCTTGCAGTCTTCTCGGAATGGATAAATACAATTCCTGTATGTTTGCCAAGGGAATATTATACCATTCTTCCTGCAAAACGGTGGCAAGTTCAAATAACGATGTTGGCAGTGGATAACGAGAACACACTTTCCGTTTTTCCGTTCCAATGTAGACCACAAAGGTTCGATAATATTCAGGTCTGGTGACTGTGGTGGCCAGGGGAGATGGGACAACTCATCCTTGTGCTCAGAAAACCAGTCCTGGACAATGTGAGCTGTGTGAACAGGGGCTTTGTCGTCTTGGAAGACACTATCACCATCGGGGAACAAAGTTTGTACCATGGGATGAACTTGATCGGCCAAAATGTTCACATAAGTCTTGGCAGTCATGTGCTCTGACACAGTTATCATGGGGCTAGCAGATAACCACGATATGGCTGCCCAAACCATAACAGAAACCCCGCCATGTTTCACTCTTGGCAACAAGCAGTCTGTATTATAGGCTTGAGATGGCGTTCTCCAGACGTAAACTCGGCCAGAAGTAGGAAACAATGTAAAAGAAGACTCGTCAGACCATATTACTCGCTTCCACTGCTCTATAGTCCAGGCGTTATGACTTAAACACCACTTTTTCCTGTTACGGGCATTAGCATCACTGATGAGTGGCTTCTCAATTGCAACACGGCCAGCAATTCCCTGTTTATGAAGCTCCCTTCTAATTGTTTTGGTACTCACAGGGTTCGGTAACACAACATTCATTTCAGCGGTAACTTTTGCAGCTGTGGTCTTCTTATTTTTCGTCACAATTGCCCTTAATGATCGTCTGTCACGATCACTCAGGACACACTTTCATCTGCGCTGTGATTTAGCAGATGATGTTTTTCCGCTTTTCAAATATGCGGAATAAATCTTCGATACAGTACCTCTTGAAGCACTAAACACCTCGGCTACCTTGCTTATGGAAGCACCTACCGTACGTGCTCCGACAATTTGCCCACATTCGAAGTCTGTTAACTCTGACATAATGCAATAAAAACCTCACATAATAGTACTCCGACAACAACTGAACTGTTTAGCACATTTACGAAGTTGTATAGGTGGCGTCAGTAGTCAAAAACGCCAGCACCACCTACATATTTCATTAAAATCAATCTTTCTTTTCAAACATGCATTTCACAAGGTGTTTCCATATTTTTGTCCATCCACTGTATGTTGTATATAAAAAGGATTCTGTTAATTACTTTTATTCAAAAAATAGATTTTTAGAAATTCTTTATAAGCAGATTTGAGTTTTAGTTTTTTAGCTAGTTTTTTAGAGAGTTAAGTTTTTTGCTAGTCTTTGTAATTTGGATTTATGCTATACTAGCTTCTATTATAAGGCTTCTTAAAATGGAGTAGTTTGATGAGCAGATTTATTGTTTTGTGGAGTTATCTTTTTGGTTGATTGCATTAATTTTTTTAATTAAAAATTTCTTATTGTAAACCGAATTTAAATTTGTATGTTTATTGTAAACGTTTTTTGTTTTACCATGTTGATGCTTTTAATTTAGAAGTAAAGAATAATTATTGTTTAGTTACTCAGTGGAATCCTGACAGTTCATGTTGTATGTGAAATATGTATTTTAGGTATTAAATGGTAATATTGTTTTGGTAATTGAATGGTAGATTGAACATGTTTGAATTTAAACATTTTTTTAGCAACTTCTGAAATGATATAATGAATAATAGCCAAAATATGTCTACCACAAAAATTTGCTGGTACAAGTCAATTTGATGGTGATTTTTTAATTAAGTGTTTTATAATAGTTGTTAATAATAGTTTTATAATGATTTCATGAAAGGAAGAGAAATAATGTTTGAAATTATATTGTGAATGCAAATTTCTGAACATCTCATGATATTGATGATAATTTAAAATGTTTTTATGCATAATAATGTGCAATGATATCAACAACTGACAGTTCATCCAGGTAGTGCAAACATTTATTATTTTAATAAAACTGACCAAAATAATGCTGCTACAAGAAACTTTTTTATTGCAATAGAAATATTTGAATGCTGAGAAGAATTTACAATACTATTTATGTATTTATTTATATGTTTTTGAGCCCACCAGTTTTCAAATGGTTAAGACTATACTTCGCGACAAGCTAACCTGAGAACACATACAAGGCTAGCATGAACGACCTTTTCACAGCTTTTCACCCTGTTCTTCAAGCTATCCATATGCAGTAAACTGCCTGTGGATATTCAGTTCCTCCAATTCACTACACATTTGGCAACTTCTTGCCAAATCCAGCGTATTTAAATAACAATTTTTTTATGCAGTGAAGCTGTAGTTGAAATTGATAGTTCATCATAGTGTAAAATGTAGGGCATGTTATAAAACTTGAAACTGGAAGAGCTAACAATGTATTCCTTGCAGTTTGGGTCAAAGTTTTTCCCCAAGACCGTTCGCATAGTTAAAAGTAAAATATATAAATTTGGAAAATCTGGTAGTAAATTATTTTCTTTTAATTTTTAAGAGTTTATGTAGTTTGTTGCTAACAAAACAGTGAAAGAGGGGAAAATTTTTATTTTTATTTTTTAAAGACTTTAATTTTAATTTGCGATTGTTTAAAAAACTCTGACAATATTTAGACATTATGAAAATTATATCCTGTATTAATTGTCTCCTAAAACACACGCATTTCCAGTCAGTCTCAGAAAATCACCTTCCTGCAGTACGTTTTATCCTATCTTTCTGATTACTGTTTAAAATCAAAAATAAAATGAATAAAAAGACTGGAAATTGAGATCATAAGATTGAAGTCTACTAAAGAGCTTACCATTAAAAATTTAAAGGTATTAGAAAAATATTAAAGCTTTGAAATTGTGAAACAAACATAAAAATTAAGAATCAAATAATCTTATAACAATTAATTAATCACATACGAATTAATTCCACTAATTGATTATAATTATAACATTAGAAATGTCTTATATTTGTTACAACAAAGCGCAAATATTCATGAGAACTAAATAAGTATAAAAAAAAATTAAATTCTTAAAAAGTGCATTTATTGCTTTTAAGACATTTACCATATTAAATGACAGTTTGCTTGTATTTAAAATTAAAGTTTTTGTGCTTTGACGAATGAAACGTCTATGCGTGACGGGGCGTGAAAGGTGGGTCTTTTGCTTTGTGCAAAGGAATATATTGCTTTTACATCTCTCAGTTTAAAAAAAGCAGACCGATTCAGCTCACTGAGAATCTGTGAATTATATTTGTATGACTGTATAAGTAATTGTGTATGACTGTATAAGTTAGGTAAAAACCATACATTTTCTTTGAGATATAAAAACAACAAGCATATCATAAGCAAAAAATCTGGCTATTCCTTTGCTTGGATGGAATCATCTGCAAGTCAAGCGCATTAATGATAGAGTTGCTTAAGCCGTGAAACACTGGTAGGATGCAGCGAGTTCCTTTGTAATGATTTTTGTAAGCTCTGAACTGCATAGGAGTCCCTCAGTGTGTTATATAAAAAAACTCCTTTACCTCTATAAATTTTCCATGAAGCCATCTCTTCCTTTAGGCAGAAACCCTTGTTCCTTCTACTATAGTTAATTCAATTGATCAGTACTTCCGTATTGGTTAGGTTAGGTGATTTGCATATAGCAAAGCACACAAGAGATTCCCGAGTAAGTGGTGAGATTCATTTCGTGGAGGACTTCCTACAGGAAACAAGTTCGTATTCACGTTACACATGGGAAAAGCAGCAAAAACGGCTATGGTGTAGTGTATTGAGAATACGGAAAAGCACACTAGGGCTATCTGCCTAAGGGGAGGGATGCCTTTGTGGAGGACTTTCTAAGGAAAACTGGCTCGTATACATATTACACATGGGAAAAACCACGAAAACGCCCATGCAGCCAGCCCATTCGGGGGATTCGAACCTCGAACCGAACTACCAGTATTCAGCGATTTTACCGCTCGGCCGCTGGTGGGCCCAAAACCGACTACAGCCCGTTCAATTGCACTCAAACAACTCAGATATTTAACCACTCGGCTACTGGTGCTACACTTCCATTTTATATTTTTCTAAGGGATTTGTTAGCTTGTATTTATAATGCTATTTATAACTGTTTACAGGTCTGCCTCTTTCCCCCCTTGTAAACGGCTCTTGTAATTTTAATTTGTGGCATTGGAAAGGGCTTTTTTTTTTTAAACTGAGGTATTCAATCCCGCAAATATTATAACAAGTAACAATATCATTATTGTATTTATAAGGAAAATGCCCTCCCGTAATTGACAAAAATATTCATTACGATAATCTTAGCGGTACTGTTTATTCAGGTTTATGAGATTTTGCAGCTTTATGAGGTTAAAAATTGTACACATATGTCGAAGATACCATAACAACTGCTTTTTTCTCCTCCTGGTCAGTGAATGAATGAATGCCTTAATTGCTTTTCTCATCAAGAGTGGGGTGAGGTCGGAGTTGCTGGAATTTGCTGTTTCGCCAATAGTGCCAAAAAAAAAAAAAAAAAAAAAAAAAAAAGGATGTCTCCCTGCTGGTCATTGAATGATTGACACGATTTAGCAAATTTTAAAAAAGCTGGACGCAACGTAATCTATCGTTTTACAAATTTTTTCCTTCTGTTCTCTTTGTTCAACAGTATTCATATATCACAGCATAATTTTTACAATGTTACTTCTCGAAATGGTAGAACTATATTCTACGGCGGACGCATACACTTTTTACTGTATCCAGTGTTCTCAACTTAGGTTGACCTAAAGTATAGTGGATATTAGTAATTGAACCTAGATTTAATACTCAGCATATTGGCTGGCTGCATGCATATTTTCATAGTTTTCTCCTTGGTAGTAGGCTGGCTGCTTAGGTAGCATTACTACAAACCAGTTTGCCTTAAAAAAAAAAAAAAAAAAAAAGTAGGCATTTCTCCCCACATGCAGCCACATGCCCCCCTTCTATGCTTTTCTGTATTCAGATAACCTGTGTAATAAGTTTGTATTTTAGTGTTTCAGAATACTTAGTAGTATATGGACTGCTGTAATGCAACAGATTTCCAGTTTCTGTGCTATTTATGAAAATAAAAGAGATAAATAATTGGCAAAAGGCAAGGAGGAGAATGAATGAATCATATAATAAAACTTCTTAACATTTTACCAACCGATCGCCTATTAATCAGCTTCTTTCAGCAATGCCTACCGACCGATAGCCTATTAATCGGCTTTTTTCTGCCAACGCCTACTGACAGGCAACCTATTAATCAGCTTTTTTCGCCAATGTCTACCGACTGATAGCCTATTAACCCCTCTGGCTAATCATCCCGCGATTTCCACAGGCAACTCAAATGTAGCAAAATTTGCTCATCCTGCGATTTCCACAGGCATATGTGTTTCTTCCTTTATTGAAAATAAATTATATACAGTATTAGGCGTTCAGTTTACGTTTTGGCCAATAGATATCATTAGTTGTCCACTAAATTGCGACATTTGAAGGCACATGGTATTATCGCTCAAACTTCACTTTTTGGCGCTTTTTTCTTACAGAAATGGCTGCTAGAAAACGTTCAGCCATTATCTTGATTATTTAATTAAATTATCGAATTATTAATTATGTTAATGATTAGACTGGTTATTAATTAGATTTATTGAATCTGGTGCAAAAACTATGAAAGTGGACTTTGCCTTGAACCCTGTTTGCCTGAACCCTGTTTTGAACTCTATCATACTAAACTGCATTTCTAAGGTATTTTTCTTTCAGGGCTTTATATTTTCTTAAATTTTATACATTTTACTTTTTTATAGTATGCAATAAATAGAAATTAACTGTAGTTCAACTGAAATTTATTTATTTATTTATTTATTTATTTATTTATTTATTTTTATTTTTTTTTTTTTTTTGGTGATAACATCTGAAATTGGTTTTTCTGGCAACTTAGTTTCTCATGATAAAAATAAATATGTTTAAAAATATTTAAAAAAATTTTTTTCTAGAAAGAATAAGTGCATTAAACTATTGCCATTTGCTACATCATCTGCATTTTATTATTAATATTGAGGTACATTGCTCATTTGCGTTAAGTGCGTTGCTTCGTAAACTCCCACATTTTTACACCGTTTTTAAAAAATTTACCGTTCACGATGAGCGAAAAAAATGCTGCTGGAGAGTTTTATTTAGGCGAGTTATCAGATTGTCCTGACAGTTATTCAGGACATGTAGAATCTGAGGCTGAGCGCCCGGTCGGATGTGCGTATACTGTTGAACTGCTAGCGGTCGGTAAAATGTTAAAATCTGTTCACTTCCTGGTGATTGATGGCTGCAGGGTGTAAACAGGAGACTAAAAATAGGCTTACAATTTCTATTCCAGGACCTGCTTTGATGAATGTTGCGGAAATTTTAGTTCTACACGATTTTTGCTATTGCTTGTTTGTGTTTTGAACTAGACTATCATACTGAATGTTGTACTTTATTTGTAATTTAGTGTCTTAATCCTCCAGCTGGCAGGATGTATATATGTGTGTGGCATAGAATATGTTTTGTAACATATTTAAATAAGTATAATACATGCATCTTGAAATACATCCAAGAAATTAAAGCAGTATATTAAAAGAAAACCCAAATAGAAAGTACTAGTAGCATTTTATGCTATTTTAATCAAGAAAATACCTTGTAAACTTGACAGTTTTGGGAAATTTGGGATGTTAGAGCCAGTTTCATGACTGGGTGAAGATTTGATGGATGCAGATCGTATTTGGACTTTAAATTTTCTATCGTGAAAATTAAATTGCTGTCATATAGGCAAATGCCATTTGTATAGGGTTGCACAGCATCAGAAAGCCTATAGATAAGCATTTGCAGACTTCACATACAATATAAATCTTTCATTGTATGTATTTATTAAAAAACATTGAATATGTTTTGGATTTGAATTTACATGCAAGCATAGTTTTAGACAAAGTATATTTATTTGTGCTTATCTTTTCTTATTTTAATTATATCTAATTAGTTTTTAATTATGTTTACTGCCATATTTATTTTTGCTTTGACTTTTTTTTATATATAGAACAAATTATTTATTTGTTGTACAAATTTTAGGCGCATGGTGTACACCCAAGATCCTGAATGGCCATGTTTTGCTGTTACAGGAAATCTTCCAAAACTGATTGTTCATGTTAGTGAACAAAAGGTACTTTTAATATCATAAGTTGTTATTTTTAAATCAGAATTAAATATTTTAAAGATTATTCAATAATTTTGCTTCCTTTGATTTGGTACTTGTGTTTTATTATAATCCCATAAAAAATTTAAAAATGAGAGGCAAATGGTTCATAAATCATAAAATTCAGGTGGATAACAACAATGCATAGCATAATAAATTATAATAGTAGATATATATACAATGTTGTCTTCCCATAACCATGACCAAGACCTGATTTACAAAATGAAGCACAGAGCAAAATTTGTTACAGAGCTCCCCTTTAGTTTTTTTCACATCTCTGAAGTAAATTATATTTAATATTGCAGAGACCATATTAGGTCTTATTGTTTTGGAGAAGGAAACATAAAAAATCTGCAGTGTCCTCGCTGGAACTCAAATGCCAGCCCTTCTGACTGCTAACCAGATATGCTTTCTAATTACACTGCAGTGGCGTGCAGTGCAGTAAGGTGGGAAAAGATACCTTACAATATAAAGAATGGGCGTTTTGGGGGTTTTCCACATGTGTAATGTGTAGTGTATGAGCCAGTTTTCCTTAGAAAGTCCTCCACGAATGCATTCCTTCCTCAAATGCTTTGCCATAATATAATAAACCAAAGCCTTGGTATTAATGTGCTAACCAATTTACAAGTTAACTTAAGAACTGTTCAAATAATCATCTCATCTCACTTATTATAAATCATAATTTAGTAATCTATATTTTTAAACGAAGCCGACTGTAGTTCTTGTTCGTAGTGTATTTCTCAGTAGTTTCTAAGACTGAAGGTCTGAACAGAGGCAAGGAAACTAATATACAAGTTTTAATGTTTCATTCTGCTTCTAGTGTATTTTTAAAACTTAAAAATAGAGGGGGACCCATAATATTATTTATATTTTAAATATTGTAGAATTTGGAGGTCACTGAAAAGTGGAGGGGTATTTTTGCCCCCATGGAAACCAGGCTCTGAGTTGAACCATTCTCAGATATACATGTGAAATTCCAACTGATGTATCTTTATCTTATGCATGACTTTAATACAAAATCATGATATACTATTGTTTGACGTATGCTGTATTTTTTCATTACCGTATCAGCTTTTGAGAATTGAGTTAGGAAGTCATAATCTCAGATTGTCTTTTGTGGCAAAGAAATATATTGTTAATGTATAGATATATGTAAAATGCTGTACAATATATTTTATGATTATTTTACTGAATGTTAATATCTCGCTTTCAAAATTAGGCCCCTCCCACCGAAAAAGGAAGCAGCCTTTGTTTGGTTTAGATTTTGAGTAAAACTTATTGATTTTGAAGGTGATCAGTTGCAGGTCCATATTCTTCAAGAACAAAAGTTTTTGGGGGGGATTCCTGAATAAGAGGGTTTTGTGTCTGCTTGCCCTCAGTATTAATAGAGTATTATTCAAAATATAAGCCAAGTAAAGGTACTTCAAATGATCATGTACTCTACTTTTTGGAATATTTAATTTGTTTAAGGATTTGTTAACTGTATGGCATGAATTTTCGGCACTAGCTTCTTTTAAATAGGTTGTTGTTTACAGAGATTTTGTCATCCAGAGTTGTCAATCATCTTTAAGGATTACATTAAATTCTGCTCTTCTGACACCATTTTTGGCCTGTGTTTTCAAAAATAGCACTTTGTCTATATACTGAACAAATTTTATGAGCAGTCTGATTAAAATTTTTTTCTATTTTAAAATAAAAGAGCTTAATATGATGAAAATGAAAAACTTTTGGGTTCTCCGTTCTGACGATTACACTCAGACAAAAATTATCCTTCAAATTATTCTAGAATTATGCAGAGTGAGCCAAAAAGATTATATTTAAGCATCTGTTTAGATTAAAGTTTTCCCTTATCAGTAGAAACAAAGTAACTAACAGAAGATTGGCTTATTAGTTTAAAAAACCACAGAATGTTCTCATGAACTGTATAATAGCATTCGTTCGCAAAGTACAACTATGTATAGTGCAAGTCGCTTGTATATATTGTGACCCACTAATTGTTTGGGAGGAAAAAAAAAATTTTTTTTGGACTGTAAAATGTTCTAAAGGTCTA
Organism: Stegodyphus dumicola; assembly: GCF_044657685.1. Classification (NCBI taxonomy): domain Eukaryota; kingdom Metazoa; phylum Arthropoda; class Arachnida; order Araneae; family Eresidae; genus Stegodyphus; species Stegodyphus dumicola. The sequence continues at coordinate 185,995,033 of NC_140768.1, forward strand.
CTTTTTGGAATATTTAATTTGTTTAAGGATTTTTTAACTGTATGGCATGAATTTTCGGCACCAGCTTCTTTTAAATAGTTTTTGTTTACAGAGATTGTGTCATCCAGAGTTGTCATTCATCTTTAAGGATTACATTAAATTCTGTTCTTCTGAAATTGTACAGGGTTCGTAGTGGTCCTTATTAGTGCTTATAGGTCCTTATATTTGAAAATAAAATATAAAGGCCCTTATAGGTGCTTACTTTTGCTTTAAAGCCCTTATTTTTTTGCTTTTAGTGCTTTTTTTTTTTTTTTTTAATGAACGCGCTTTTTTCCCCGTACCAAAGCCGAAACTAAGTAAACAAATTTTCTTTCTAATATGGAATGTCAGATGGTGAGTCATACTCCCGGAAATAGCTTTTCCCCCTTTCTCTGCATTAACATAACCTTTGGTGAGCACGAAGAGTACAGACAGGTGCCCGTCGTTCTATTGGTCAAAGAATTGCGAAAGCAGTAGAAAATTTCCGCTACATTCAACATTCTTTTCCTCCCACCCAAATACTCATGGAAGTAGGAAGTAATTTCATTTTTTTGGCCAATACAATATACAGTACGAAGGTTGGGAGGTCTCCCCTTTCTCCGCAAAATCTTGAATATTGAAACTGTTACAGTTCGCTGCAAAACAAGCAACGGACCCCCTTTTTTGGGGAGAAATCACTTTCCAATCTGGATTGAATAGGACTAAAAGTTCTGCGGTCTACCAACCCAAGCAAAGAATGATTCTATTCCGGAAATTTAACGCTCTCTGTTGAAAATTAGAATGAAAAACACCAGTTATTTAGTTCTTTATTCTCCCAATACCGGCAGTTGTTGATTCCGCTTGCGTAATATCACATAGGGAAGAATTACGGCGCATGTATTGCGCAATAACGTTTGCGATATTTTGCAGAGATAATTAATTTTGATCTTCGATCCGAGATTTGGTTATGAACACTTAAAAGAGTTTTACTGTGCTTGCTAAGCAGAATATTTTTTAGTTCCGTTGGTTTATTTTTATATGATGCACATATTGAAATGTCAAAAGCATTTATTTAGCGGAAAAATCTAAAGAGTGGCTACAGTCTACCCCCTCTCCGCTCCTTCAAGTTATGCTCGACTGTCCGAATATTCGCCAATTTCCAAGTATGGGGGTTAGTTAAGCTTTTACTGTTAAAGATGACTGCATGAAGCAAATTTCTGTCTTCTGATTTCAGAAATGTTCCTCTTTTTTACTTAAATTACTTTGCTTGCAATATCTGTTAAAAGAAAACTGATATACAAGGAAAATTTAGAAAATGTTCAGAATTTAGATTTAAATTATTTAAATATCAATATTAGTAGAAAAATAAATTGTTTTTATTATTAGGTTCCAAGCGAATACAATAAATATGCCTTATTATTATTTATTTTCTCTATTTTGAACTGAAATTTCATCATTAAATCTTGTAATATAGTTTATTTCTTCATAGTTTTTCCCCCCCTCTCATTGTAAACTATTTCTGTAAATTGAACTATTATTTAAAATAAAAAAAAAAAGAAATATTTTCCATGGTTCAGGTAATGCTTATTCTCTCTTAATAAGTACTTCATTTCTCATATTTTAAATTACAAGTCTAATTTTTAAGGTTATGCAGTTGTGTGTGATGTAAATAGACAGGTGCTTATTTTTTTCTTAAAATGTGCTTGAAAAGTGCTTATAGGGGCTTATTTTCTTAACTAAAATGTGGCTATGAACCCTGTTGTATACATTTTTTATAATAAGTTTGTTTATAACAGTTATTTGTTTGTAATGATTGCATGCATTTTCTTCTTGTTAATTTGTTATTCATAATATTCATTTAGAGTTTTAATTTTGCCTCATTTTTCTTGGAGAAAGTATGTAATGGATCATGACAAACTGCTGCTTCATTGAACTGGGTCAAGAAACTAAAATATTTGTGAACTGCTGATATATAATATTTGATATTATTATCTACAGTATCACATAACTGGAGATGGCCTTAAAACAGGCACATGTAAATATGAAGGCACTATTTAATGAATGTATGAAAGAAAAAATATGAGTGATTTTATCCCATTTTTTGAATCAAACTGAATATGCCTTTCTATTAACTCTTTTATAGGTTAGTGCATTGCAAACATGTATTGATGTGCTGCATTCTCCAATTGTGTACTCTGCAGTTGGAGAGCCAGCTTCTAGTGAAACTTCATTAGAATTTGGAGAAAATTTTAATGAGAAAACTAATAAAGAAAAGAAACAAATGTAAGATTTTTTTTTTCACTGTATGTCATATGTGTTCCTCTTATTATTATAAATTTTACTCTTTAGAATAAAACATTAATCAAAGTTTCTGTAAGCTCAGTAGTTTATTTTTCTTTTTGTATGCATTGAATAAAAAATAATATTAAAACACATCTAATTAAAAAATGTAGCAAACATAGCAGGGTCATTATTAAGGAGTACATAAATGGGACGTTAAAACATCTTTTATTAACTACCCTAATATTACAAATGTTTTATAGAAGTTACCAGTTATATCAATAAGATAACTAAGTATTCCTTTTTGATGCAAAGAAAATTATAAAATATAGCATTGCTATATATCAGGGCTGGCCAAACTTCATGTCAATAAAAGCCACATGTTTGAATTCAGGAATGTTCGAGAGCCGCATCTAGATTTTCTAAAAACCACAAGTTCATATTTACATCATTGTAGAAGTAGTGGAGGAGGTCTTAAATAGAAGGAAATCCCTGATAACTTTGTAAAAGGAGTCTAAACTAATTAATTACTTTCTTTTGGACACTGAATAGTTTTAGTTTACCATATGTTTTATATACATGAGCCGCACAAATTGCCCGCGAGAGCCGTATCAGGCTCGCAAGCCACACTTTGGTCCTCCTGCTATATATTATACTGTTTATTTCTATTAATATTAAAAAATAAATGAATCTGTACACTTGAACGTATGTTTCTCGCAGCATGGAAAAATGGCAGAATTTAAAACGATCAGATTTTGAACAGAGTCCTTAACAGGAGCATCTCAAAGGCCTGAATTTTAAATTTTATTTTATTTCTTTATTTTATGTTTTGTGTGAACTTGATAATTGTTACGTCTTCATAACTTAGGACATAATATGGCCTATTCCTCATTCTATAAACTTCCATTTTAGGCAGGTTTTGAAATTAGGCAAAAAGCCATCTTGGAGAGCTCTATGTCTATTTTACTGCCGCCATACTTACCTGGTGGCAGATTTTTAAAATCCTCTATTAAGCCACCACTTGAACCGGGCCTATGGGGTCAATATTTCCCATTCACAAGGCAAAGTGCAGCAGCTATATTAGCCTGAAGGTTTGGCTAGTTGCTTTAGTACCCACCAATACCACACAGGCCACTCTGCACTGGGGATTTACACAGAAAATACAGATCTAATGGACCTGCTGCTACACCACTACTGATACCACAGACTGAGGACTTGAAGCAACAAATGCTTAAAGAAAAGGTATGAATATAGGAGAATTAAAACATGCATATGAGGTAGAGGTTGCATTGCTGAATGCAAATAGGCTACCAAATTAGCATAAAATGCAATCCTGTAGTCACACCACAGTGGCTTAAAAAGGGGCATGCTAGACTTATGCGTCAGTTTGCAAGCAGTGATAGTTCCATGTAATCCAAGACAACCAAAGCAGAAAGCATGAGCCTGAGCACCATTTGCACGATGAAATGCATTAGAGGGCTGTCAGGATGTTGCAAGCTGGTCCAAGACATCTCACTGTTGCGAGAGAGCTGAATATGCGTCGTAGTATCATCAGTAAGCTGTGGAATCATTACCAAAGGGATCATTACCCGAGGATTACCAAAACTGCAGACGATTGCTTCATGTTGCTATGTGCAAGGCACCTTAGATCGCTAACAGCACGACAGCTGATATATAACTTATAAATGCCATACTAAATGGACTACAAGGCACTATTTTATCCTCCTTAAAATGTTCTTGAAATGATATAATGTTATATGCACAGCCTAACATTAAAAAAAAAAAAAAAAAAAAAAAAAAAAAAAAAAAAAAAAATGTATTAAGATGGTTTCTGCATTTATAGCTTAACATTTACATCAAAAGAAAAAAAAAAATAGTCCTTTAATTTTATCTTAATAGTATTTAGATTATTTGATTGTTTTTCTTGTAAAATTCTATCAGTATAACAATAAATCGAATAAACTTGCATGTATATGAGAGAGTTCTATATACAACTCCCTCTTCCCCCTTTTTTAATTTATAAGTCTCCCCCTTTTTTTAATTTATAATTTTGCAAAAAATTATGGGCTTTCTCATATGTAAGGGTATCTTACATCTTGCCCAGTTTGGTATATATTTTTGTCCTAAAATTCTTAAAATTAAAGTCTGTAATTTTTAAGTAGAATTTTAAATATGAAGTTTTATATTTCTGCTTATACTGATAAAATTATTCCCATTAAGAAAGTAAATTTTATAATTTAAACTAACTAGCATAAGATATTTCTCCCGCCTTCCTGGCATGCTAGGCGCATATTCCAGAGGTGTGCGGTTCAATTCCTGCCGAAGACGTTATTAATTTTTCATCATGCCTGCTTCCAAAAATACCTAATGTCTCTACAACTGTAATTTAAATAGTCACGTTGTAGCTTATTTTTAATAATTTAGCTTTGTATACTGTATAGAAACACAGCTTCCCAAATAACATTTGAATTGGATAGATGGTATTACAGCTTCTTTACTAATGTCAGTTCACTGTATTTAAATTTAAAAAAAGTTAATTGCTAAAAAATTTTTGTTAAGTGTGTTTTGTCATTTGGTGTAATCTTAATGCTAATTAGATTTAATTATTCTTATCTTTTTAATAAAAAATTTAAATTTTAAATTTTAATTCATATTAAGCATTTCTAAAGAAATATCTGAAGGACATGGAGATATGAATGAAAATTCTTTACTACTTCTCATGGAATTTTGTGTTGATCAGATGTCATTTGATGTGCAAAGCAGAGGTATGTAAATTGCATTTTATTATTATTATTATTTAAATTTTATTAGAGTTTTATAATAATAATAACAAACTCAGAACAATTAAGTCATTTGTCTTGATAAAATATGATCTATAAAATATTGCTTTAAAATGGTTTAAATATGTTTCAGCAATAATCAAGTTTATAACATGCACATTGCCTTCAAAAATGTTCACATATTAAGCACCAAACCTTTCTTTTTGTCCATTGTGTTTAGCTCGGGGTATCCAATTTTACAATATGTTGCCCATTAGAAATCTGTGTAGAATTTGATGAAAGAATATAATTTTTAAAATTGTATATTTTTAATAAACAGTGATTGACACAGCCGGAATGAAAAGCATAGTATATTACCGATGAACTGACATGGTCTAAATGTAAAGTATAGTGTCAGTTGCCAGTGACTGATGCAGTCCAAATGGAAAGTAAAGTATTGGTCATCAGTAACTGGCGTGGCATTTAATGTCTTAATTGCATAATGTACTGCATACACATAGCTGAAAATTTTTTTAACTTACATGTAATTGCTTTTAACAGATGTGATTTAAAAATGCATTTAAAATGATATGGGCAACTTATTTATGTTATAGAGGTTTTTTGAAGAAGGAGTCGTGAAAAATGTACAATGCCCTCACTGGGACTTGAACCTGGACCTCTCGAAAACGTGCCCAGTGTGCTACTGTTGCACCAGGAAGGCGCTGGAAGGATGCAGAAAATACCATATAATGTTGGAGATCAGTATATTTAGCATACAATGATTAAAGAAAAAAAAGATATTAAACATACAAATCCTTATGAGATAAAAGAAAACTAAGGGGTGGCTAAAAAGTATTTGGACTGAAGTTTCTTTTTTTCCTGCTGTTTGAGCAAATGGAGTACGTGCTTCATACTTATATCAAACTTTGTTTCTCCATCTCTGCAAGTTTAATATTTTAAAATTGTTTAGCAGTAAATGCTGTCAGTTTTGCAGTAAATGTTGCTGGAAGTGGCACATATTTTTGTTCTTATTTTAAAACCATGATAAACATTCATTTACAACAGTGCATGAATGGGAAATTATTAATAAACGTTATTAAATCCACTATAGAAATTTAATTATATACTGAATTTTTGATTGGTTCAAAAGACTTAAATATGGAAGAGAATCAGCACATTGGTCTTCCCTACATATCTAAATGAATACTCGCAATTCATAAGAAGAAAGTGGTATTATGTAAAAAAGTAAGCATTGAGAAAAAGGCTGTACAGCAAATTTTGTATGGTAATTTTGATATGAGAAAATGGTGTCATAAATTCCGACTAAGTGAATACTTGGAACTGTTGAATATATTGAAAATGACTTGAATATATTGAAATATTGAATATATTGTTTGACTTGAATATATTGAAAATGACTAAGTCTACTGCTGTGAGATTTTGACATTTCTTCATGTATGAGTTGAAAGAAAATTAACTGAAGTAAGAAAGAAGAGTTTATGAAGTCTTTACCATGAAAACATGCATGTGCGTCAGTGTCAAGGTCTTTTTAGGGTAAGCACAGTATAATAAATTTATTTAAGGCCTACTCATCTAGAAATTAATTAAATATTAAAATACATATCCAGAGGATATCGGAGGAAATGTAAATTTTCTCTGATTAATATAAATAAATAAAAAAGTTTCTATAAATAAATAAAAATAAAATGAAGAAGTAGAGATAAAACCTTGTAAATATAAAAAGAAAGCTGATATTTTAAATAGCAGTCATGAACAAAAATATCCCCTGTTTAAGAGTGAGCATATAAAGAATTTATAATAATAACAATAATAGTATTTTATCACATCATGACCATTCAAAGTTCCATTAGGCTGTTGTTGAATGTTTTAAAACCAAATTTGTTTATTAGATTAGCATTTTCATTCCTTATATTTTGCAAAAACAACTGGTGTAATTTAAAGGTCATCATAATGTGTAATTGGCAATATAATAATTATATAAAAATTTTCAATACAATGTAATTCATAGCTCCTCAGTTTTATTTTGAAACACCATATTAATCATATTTATTATGAATGATGCAATGTTGTAAATTTCGTTTTCAGAGGGAAAAGTCCCCCCCCCAGATTTCCTCCCTTTTTTTAAAAACCCTACCCATTTTTTTGGAGGGGGAGGAAGTTTAGATTATTATGTATCCATGTGCATATATGTTCTATGTATGTATATTCTCATTTGCTTGATAATGACAAGTAAGATAAATTAGATTTTTATAATATTTTTATTTACTTCTTTGCATTGTGTAGGAAAATATATGAAATTATTCATTTATTCAGTTTGGAACTAATATCTTTCATTTGATGAATCAAATTATTCAGTTTGATCATGGAATAGTGGGAAAAGTAAGAAATTTAGAAGATAGATTTCAGTGGACATCTGTGTCATTTTCCCAAGGTAGTTTATGTGAATTCTTCCTATTTCTAAAAATAAAGTCTGCAGGGAAAGGTATCAGATTTACCAGATGAAATAGGTGAAAAAGTGATTTCTAGAACACACTTTTGGAGAATGACTGCAATATTGTTTCCAGCAGCAGATCTGCATGGAATGGTGTAAGGTTTCATTTGATTTATTTTAATTATGGCAAAGAATGCATGAGCTATCTGCCTAAGGAGAGGGATTTCTGGTCCTTTATGGAGGACTTTCTAAGGAGAATTGGCTTGTTTTTGTGTTATGCATGGGAAAATCATGAAAATACCCATACAACCAACCCATTTGCTTGGAATCAAATACAAATCAAACTACCAGTGTTTAGCAATTTTATTTCTTGGCTGCTGGTGGGGATGAAGATGTAGGGATTGAGCAGGATATGTATTAATAACAGTATTTCTGTTGTGTAAGTTTGGGAGCAGCAAATATCATTAAAGCTTTCTAGGATTTTTTTTTAGCCACAGCTTACATAATTAAGTATTCTTTTGTAAGGAAAATTATTGCTTGATGGTGCTCATAAACAAATCTCTCTAACTAATTTCGAAGGAAATTTCCCTTAGTTATTTAGTCCTCTCATGTTTAATTTTCACAGATTTCCTTTTGACATTTAGTTATCCTAGTACTACTGTTTGAAAACTATTGCTGTAAGTTAATACAGTGTTTCTATCCTTTGCTATAACCCTAGAAAAACAGATATGCAATTAAACTCTGGATTAATTTGGGCAATACTAGGGCTGATGTCCACAGTTAAACTTATCGCTTGTTAGATTGATGGAGACAAAATATTATTCTGATGGTTTAGGACAGCAGTTTTTCCATTGTTCTGCAATATACAAACTAAAATTTTTAAGACCATGCCTGTTTAATCTGCTTCTGGCTAATCAGAAGTTGACTGTAGATTAAATAAATTTTAATAGTTTGTGATTCGTGTTTGCAGGACGTAGTGTTGCTGAACTGCAAGTAACAGGGGTGAAGACTACTTTCTCAAAGCATCCTCATGACATATCTCTGACATTATGTGTTCATAGCCTTCTCCTTGTTGATGCTTTACAGACATATGGTCCAGATTTTGAATTATTATTAGCTTCCCATAAGCATCTGAGGTACGTAGATATTTGCAAAAGATCAGTGTCAAATGCAGGCACTTATTGGATGTAAAAGTACTAGTATTTTGCAGTTTTCTTTGATAATATGAATTTTATATGAAGTAAATGCCATGTATGTTTTCCTGTGTACAGTATTTGTTAATTTAGACATCTAGTATACTCACTGCATAGAATGTTTAAAAAAATTGTGCAGCTAAATATCTTTTGTACAATTGGTTATATTTTATGCATTGATGAATTCATCTCATGAAATTAATACAGAAAACTCTCCTTGCCCCAAGCTCCGAAAAAGTTACCAAAATTGGATGACTTAAACCGCTTTCACCCATTGAAAAGAAGGAATAAAAACGGCATTTTAATAGATGCATAAAAATCGAATTTCTGCTAGTAAACATTTTGAAATTTATTATTTTCACAAATGAGAATTTTTACCTCAGGCATGTATATAATTTCTGTCTTTTAAAATAACTTTTATCAATCTGTTCTTAAAAATAAATTTTTAGGTTATATGCTTAACAGTGTTTAGCAAATGTATATGTAGTTTGTATGTGGTCATAATTTTCGATGAGAAATTTAGTTAATGTTTGGAAATTTAATTAATGAGGTATTTTGATCATGTGGTGATGGTTCTGCTCTCTGCAAAAAGTTGTCACATGAGTAAAATGGGCGTAATATAAATTTTTTAATCTGGAAAAGCGCAAATCTAAAACCGTTCAGTAAAAAGAACTATAGTCATGCAGTATTTTTTGAGTGCCTTCCACATAAAATTTTCTACAGCATGATTTTAGGTGGATTTTGGAAATAAACTATCTGAATTTTCTTGCAGTTTTCTGAAAAAAAAGATATTTTTTATAGCAATTACTTTTAAGAGATAGTAAAATACTTTTTATAGAGTTAAAATACTTTTGAAGAGAATTTCCAAAAAATTAGAAGAGTATTAAAAAAGTAGAAGATTCTGAATTTATTTAACAATCAGAAAAGAAAAATTATATAGAAATGGCCTTATGCTACATGCAGGAATATGTCAGATTATAGAACTTAACATATTTTCTGACCTAGTATAAGATAAATGTTTCCATACTACATAGAAAGAAGAAATATTTTATTGCCAATCTAGTGTAATTGGTAATAAATTGGTAAAATTATTGAAAAATGATTTTATTTTAGAACATAAAAATATCAAATTAATATCAGCACTTCGGAAAGTGGTGTATGGATTTAAGAGAGGCCTGTAATGCTAGAATGTGGAAACTAAATCAGTATAAAGAGTAGCAACTTGATAAAGGAATATGAGACTAGTATTCATAATCTGCAGTAAATTTGTGTGCATGTAAATTGAATGCACACATTGTATATGATAGACAGATAAATTTGTACTTTGGATGCCTTAAAACCTGCTGCTCTGAACATTTTTTAATCTTAACCGAAATTTAATTTGCTGATTTCTTGAATGAATTGCTATTTTTTTTTTTAAATTTCTAATAGATTTGATTCTGATCAGTTATGTTATTTGATATTTATTATTATGTTATCTGATCTATTATTATTATATTTTAAAAATTTCATTAAATTATTTAGTATGGATAGCGTCAGTGGCAGTCTGCGGGACAGTGATCCTAGTTCACCAACATCTCCGGGCAGTCCAAGTCCTTTAAGTTCCCAAGTTCGGATGTCAGTTCCAACACCTCCTGCTGCTATATCAGCAGCTTTACATACACTTCAGAAATCATCCAAAAAATGTAAGATTCACATGCACTTCTTTTGATATGATCATTATTTGTGATCCAATATTTCTTGAAAGATTTGAGTGGGTAATTTTAAAATATTCAGTATTGCTCAGTATAGCAGCTTATAAAATTTTCTTGAATGACTGCTTATGGATATTGTCATCAATTTAAGGTGTAAATAAAATAAGATCAGACTTTCGGATCAGGCTTTAAGTGGCATTTCTGTCATATGACATCTTTTAGTGAAAATGAGTAAAATTAAAATTTGTATCATAGTTAAGTTAGGTTCTTTGACTATGGCAAAGCACACAAAGTCTATTTACCTAAGAGGAGAGGTGCCTTCGTGGAAGGCTCTTAAAGGGAAACTGGCTCGTATTCATGTTAAACATTGAGAAAACTAAAAAAAAACTAGTCATGCAATCTGCTGATTCACTTGGGATTGAATCTGAGTCGAACTCGCAGTATTCAGCGGTCTTAACCATTTGGCCACTATTAGGGCCTCTTTTTCTAAATTTTTGTTTGTTACCTAGAAAGTTTCAATTTATTACTTTTTGTCCTACTTGACTTCTTTCTTTACAATATCCTGTACTGTAATATGCAGAACTGGTTGAAAAACTTGCCATAACTGTATAATTTAAATCACTTTTATATGATGAAAGAAATGGCAAAGATGTAAATTTTAGAGGTTATATATATATATAGTCTTCTTCAGAGCCTCTTAAATTCTGTTCTGCATTTGCAAAGGGTTTTCCAGTGGGTAATTTTAATAATAGTAAAGCCATTTTCGATTCAATATAACCATAAAAACTTGGGTCTTAGTTTGACTTGCTTTCTTCTAGTTTATAGTTAAAATTTTTTAATGTTTTAAGAAGAATTCATTTAGTTATTGTAATTTTGAAACAGTGGAAGTTTCATCTGTAAACTCATCCTCCATCAGGCCTCCATATATATCTGAATACAGAGGTGCCTAGCTATTGGGTAAGTGCGAAAGTTTTACCCGTTTTCATTACCCACAAAGAACAGCAAATAAACGCAAAATGAACAGTACCTATTGTTGTCCATAATCCCCATTGTTATCTATGACCTCTTGCCATCTTTCTGGTAGGAGATGAATTTCATGGCGGTAAAATTACGGCGGTTTCGAAAGTCTTGGATGGCAATTTTCACAGCGTCAAGATCATCAAAGATGTTCTGACTGAAGGAATTGTTCAATGCACAAAATAGGTGATAGTCAGTTGGTCCCAAGTTAGAAGAATAGGGATGATGGGGTCAAACCTCCCAACCAAAGCTGAGTAATTTTTGGCAAGTGATGATAGCAGCATGTGGTCTGGCATTATCATGATGGAGGATAACACCGTGATGATTGATGAAACCTGGCCGCTTTGCTACCAAATTTAAATGCGACCTGTCTAACTCTAGACAGTAGAAGGCAGCAGTGATGGTTTGGTTGAGTGGCAGGACCTCCCAGTGAATTACTCCCTGCACATCCCACCACACTCAGTAACACCTTCTTGGGATGAAATTCAGCTTTCAAAATCCATGCAGGCGGATCAGAAGGGCGACACACACTCTTATGATGCTTTATGTTGTGGTACATAACCCACTTCTCGTCTCCTGTCACAATTCGTGCCAAGAATGGGTCGTTTTTGCACCAGAAAAGCAGTGAAACACAGGTGGCGATTCAGTCATCCCATTGATTAGCTGTCAGATTATGTAGAACTGAACGATCCAACTTTCTCGTAAAACCTAACTTAATCAGCTGTCTCTCGACTGCTGTCTGGTGTACATTGAAGGTCTCCACTAATTCTTGCATGATTTGGTTCAGTTTGTTCCTTATGACTTGGTCAATATCGTCTTCTCCAACATATGATGGCCGTCCACTCCTAGCCTGATCTTGGCAGCTTCTGTCAATTTCCTAAATTTATGAAACCATCGATGACATGTGCTTTCATCTACTGCATCCTCCCCATCAACTTGACAAACATTGCGACATGCTGCGGCTGCTGTACTCTTTTTATCGAACTCGTATAACAAATAGTGTCTTATATGCTCCTTCTCTTTTTCCATGTTACACCTTCCAAGTTTTTTTTTTTTTTTTTTTTTTTGAGATGATTAACTATGCGAGACATGATGCATTTATATGTGAGGCATCCACACGTTTGATTGGCCGACGATTTTCGTCATTACAGTGTCATGTGTGACATCAATTCCATTGCAAATTTGCATATTTAAAAATGGGTAGAAATTTTGCACTCACCCGATATATTCCAAGTCACTGAATTGCTAAAATCTTTTATGACTTGTATGAGCTGTGTTATGAGTATTTTTGTTTCACATGCTGTTCTCACAAGGGTGACTGGGTTTCTATTATTAGATTTTTGTGTGGTATAATGTTTGCATGAGAAAGCAAAATTAAATTTCAAATTGAAGTTAGCTAGTTTAATGCCATAATAAATGTCTCTTAAAATTAATCTCTCCAGTAAAATTTATTCAGTTGTGTATTTATCTGATTTTACCATGAAAAAGTTATATTATTTCCCATTAGTTTTTCTTTTGGCATATCTTTTCTAATGATTTTATCTTTCTAATAAGAATGTACAGAAGATTAAGTTTGGAAAATGATATATGATTGAAATACTAATGAAAAACAAATAGAACTGAACTACAAATTTGGCCTTTATTTATTCTAAATGGTTTCTTTGTTCGAATACCTGCATATCAAATTGACACTTTTAGGCTCCATTCAGATGATGGTATAAATGCATCTTACACTTACTTAAGTCCTTAAGTCTAACATGTTTAAGTGTTTGGCTCCATTCAGATGGTGGTATAAATGCCATAGAGACATAGTCATAAAGCATAAAATGCAGGAGTCATTCCATTCACTTCTGCCAGACAGGATCTAAACTGTAGCCAGTTAGAGAAGCTAAATTTGCACATGTATGTGTGTCTACGGATTTCCCCATGAAACAGGTTTCATGCATTCTCCCTGATTGGTCAACTCTTATACCAAGTTGGCATGGAGTTGAAAACTTCAAACTTTATACCAAAACCCCTAAACCAATTTTTTGTGATGTAGCAAGGTTTGGTTACCTAGCACAGCTTAAATCAGTTATGGCATTTATATCACCATCTGAATGGAGTCTTAATCATTAATGTTTCTATTAAAAAATAAAAAATATAAAAATTTCAAGATTAAAAAGGAATTGCAATTGGATTTCGGTATGCAGATTTGAATTTAAGACCTGAAATAAATCTCAAAATTCTTAATTTTTCTCAAATATATATATATATATATATATATTGTTATTGAAGAGTTAGGTTTGGAGGCAACTTCCCCTTGATAAGTCTGTCTCCTGCCTGCTCAATAGTCATTCACTTATGCATTTTTAAAAAAAAAAATTTAGATTAATTTTAATTTGCTAAATTGGTGAATTTATTTTCATGGTTTGGTTTTGCACTTGATTTACTTATGCTATCTGAATTTAAATGATATTGTAGATTAGTTCGAAAATTAAATCTTTTATATGTTTGCTCAATTTTAATTATTTTAATTTTAAATTTACTTTTTTATGTATTTACATGTTTGTTATATATATATATATATATATAATAATTTATTTCCTAAACTGTATTGATTAATTGATTATATTATCTCCTAAGTTTAATTAAAGTAGAATTATTTTAAAAATGTGCATCCATACTGGTAAGTTATATTTTGAAAGATGTTTTGAAGTAATTTGAAAGCAAAATGTTAATAATGTTTTAACTGGGACTGGAGTTAAATCATCATGAAGAATAATATTTCAATTGTAAAAGGAAAAATTAAAACATGTAATCATTGTCATTGATCGGAAATTAGTTGACTTTTCAAGGGGAACAAACCAACTCCCGTTCAATGAACAATAATTGATAAAAATACGTAATATATATAATATATGTATGAATCTACTCATCTAATAATGGTTATTCCTTGCTTGATTTTGCTTTCTTTAGCAGTATGGAATCAATTCCACAATCTGGAAGCCAATTTTAGTGTTAGCAGAACTCATTTAGTGGCTTCTGTTACTATTCAGTGTATCTGACTTGTTTCAAGCCAGACTATAGCTCTTTGTGCAATAGATTGGGGCAAATCTTGACCATGAGACTGAATTACTTCATAATATTTCATATTATAAAATCTTAAAATTGTTATTTAGTCCTTAAAATCTCAGTTTAGAATTTAAAGCAAAGTTTATAATGAATGTGCTTATGAGTGTGCTTTAACATACCATGAATAGACAAGATAGCATTAAAATTTGACGTTAAAGAGCATGAATTTTATGTAAAAAAAAAAGATAAATAAATAAATCTTTGATGACCCTTATTTGCTTTTTAAACCTTTTTAAAAAATTTACTAACTTCATCCAAAAAACAACTTATCCGGTTGATAAATTAAGATTATTTCCTTGAAGTTTATAAAAGCATTCACCAAAACCTCTCTGTGATTTTAATTGAAGTACATCTTTTCCAAAGTATTTAAAAGCTTTTTACCATATTTTTTCCTCCTTTGATTTATATTTTGCTTGATGGATAGCTAGCATTGCGATGGTGCTTCCTTTGTTATATATTTGTACTGTTATGTTTGCTTACATGATGCATTTGTTCCAAGTTATATGACAGTTATATTTGACATTTTAAAGGAAATGCCCATGCATAAGTTCAATGTTTTGTGTTTATATAGCTATTGAAACTAGGAGAAGATGGTCATCTTCATTGCATGTTCCCAAGACTGAACACTATGCTTCTGATGCATTGATTATAATTGAATATAACTGGATTGAAACACCCTCTTCTGCAGCTGGACCTTCTGAAATTATGCAAATTGCAAATGTTCAGTTCAACAATTTAGATGTTATTGGTAATTACTGAACATTTTATTTAAATTACTTTATTTTAGCATGTCTGTGATTTTCATATGAATTTATGTTCAAATTTTTCTCAAAATTCTTCAGTTATTTGCAACTTTGATAAAATTTTATGGTGTAGGAGTTATATACAGTGCATGTACAAAATTTTAGTGTAGAATTTTTAAGAAAATGTTAATTACTGCAGTGATAGCTTTTACATTTTATTCTACATTTTTTATAATTTCTTTTAGAAGTTCAAATGGAATTAAAAAAAATTATATAGTCAGTTTCTGCTGTTAATTATTCAAAAGCTGTTTTATTAATAGTGTAGCTTGTTCCCCCCCCCCCAACCATTACATTCCAAGTTCAACTATCTCTCATTTAACTAACCAGGGTATTTTAAATATTTTAACTTTTTCCCTCTTTTCTTTTTCTTTTTTTTTTTTTTAAACAAAAATTAAGCAAATGAGAAACTGTAAAGGGATCATAAATCACATGGGGGACTGAAACAATCTCTCAACCCCTCCCCAAATGGTATAGTGTTTGTGTACTAATGCAGTGGGTATTCACAAATTTGCAGGATCCGTACATTAAGAAAATTGTGCATGAATGGGCATGTCGGTACCCGTGGTAGGTAGCCCTTCTGCCTCCGTATAATGACTAGTATGTTTATGAGATTGCATAAGACTTACTACATTTTTGAACTCAAAACATATTTATTGCAATTACAAGATCATTACAAATATATTTATAATTCATGGATGGCATAGAAATATCATGGTAGTGAAGTATAGTCCTCGTGACACGAGGAACATCCTAACCAGGATCCCTCCTGTCGAGAGTTCAAATCTACAGACTGAATTAACCACACCTTCTTAATTTTTCAGTTTTATTTTATATCCTCTGATTTGTTATATCTGGAACGATATGAGAGGAAAAACAAGATCATCAGTTCATCAACCCTCCTGAAATCAAGAAGTTTTGATGACAGACACAGTGCAGAATTCTAAAATCTCTTGACAGTAGTCATGAAGTTATGTCCTTTGCTCTGTCAACTGGAACGAATTATTGTGTCTACAATGTCAGACCATGTCGTATGACACATCCTAAAAGCTTGAAAACAGTGACTTGCGGAGACCGCACTCGCGATATTCTCATCTCTGTGTGGTTCACAACAGGCACAATATGTTTTTTTTTTTTTTTTTTTTTTTTTTTTTTTTTTTTTTTTTTTTAAATGGTGATACAAAGTGAAAAATTATGACAAGCAATTAAAGTTTTTTGTATCCTATATCTGTAACTTGTATCTCTTGATTATCTAACTCAATAAAGGCTGACCCTTTCTTTCAATCTCTGATGGTATGATTCGTGCAAGTTTGTTAGAATCTCCACTTTCATGTTCAATGAGATTTCATTGGCTAGGATTTTTGCTTTCATATGTTTAAGTACTTCTTGACGTGTTATTATTGCAAGTCAAAATAACAAGTCAAAGAATTGCACAAACTCTCTATCTATGTACCACCAAAAATCGCCAATTTTCGCCAAGTGGTACCTGTAAATATACTTTTATCAATAAAAGTTGAGCATAAATATGTTTACTGATAGTAGAATACTGTAATTATTATTTCAGATAAATAATAAATTTCTTATTCTTTAAATGTTTTAATTTTGTTTTAATTAGCTAATCAAGAAACTATAGTGGAACTTGTTGACTTTGTGAAACGAATTGCCCTGCAGAGAAGCAGTAAATCTGTAAAAAAAAAATTATCACCTGTTGAGGAATTAAACAAGTTTGTAAATGAAAAAGAGGTATATGAAGCTCACTGTATTCTTTTTATTGTTTATGAACCCTCTGGATTGTATCTGTGTATGTTTGTAAACTGTAATTATATTCTTAATTTAAGATCTTGTATTGATTGCTATAGGTTTCTTCTTATAAACACATATCCAGGACTGAAGTAACGTTTGATTTTCATCGTTTGAATATTTTACTTCTGCGAGCTCTGAGTCAAAAGCAAAATACTTTAGGCCAAAAAGTTGCAACTGCAACTGTAACTGGAGCTCGAATTCAAGCCACTATAGGTAATTCATCGTATTTTTTGTCTAGCCTGGAAATATGCCATAAATGTATTAATTGTTTATTGGCATTTTTTTTATTATATTTGTAAATTAATTCATAGTAAGACAAAAGTCTGAAAGCATCTGTTTAATAAACAATTGCAAAGATCAAAATTAAGTGTTAAATATGGATAATAGGATTCCAAATGTACATCGAGAAAGGTTTGAGTATCATGGCCATTGTCTTGATTCATCCTCGTGAATTAAATGTTAAATATGGGTAATAGGATCCTGTGTGTATGTTGAGAAAGGTATGAGTATCCTGGCCACTGTCTTTATTTGTACTTGATTCTTTTTAATTGAAAAAGAGTTACATAATACATGATGTTATGGTAGAATTTTTATAAAAATATTGTAGTCCATTTTTTTTAAAGATTTTAATTTGTGGGTGAGATTAATATAAAGATGAGCTGAGCTCTCATTATGAAGCAATTAAGTACATTAACCTCAATTTTGTGTCTGCTTAATTCTTGTGTCAAATTACTTTTCAAATAAAAAGATTCTGCCATCAAATGTTATTGCTATATTATTTTCAAAGAAATAATATAGCAAATATAAATAGTATAATGGTTAAAAAAATATATGACAACTCTTTGCGCTTTATTGGGAATTTTAAAGATATACTGCTTTTTAAGATTTTGTGATTTTCTGTTAAATTGTATGTGGCTTGAGTGCAAAGATTGATACTTAATAAATGAAGTTAAAGGGACAAATAAAAAAGCTATCATCATATTAAGGAAACCGAACATTGAAATCATGAACTGGGAAAAGACTGAAAAAATGCGTAGCAACACTTAACACTGTATCAGAAAGTCTAAAGATATGTTACCTTTAAAAATTTTGTGATTGTTAAATCATTGATATATGACTATATAACTAGAGGATATGCAACAATCGGTGTGATGTTTTTAAGAATGGATGTGTGCATGAGCGCTTATAATTTTACATTGTTTAGGAGAATATAATATTAAAAAAGAGTAGTTTTTATAAGTAGCATTGAGCTATGAAGTTTGTAAATGGGTTAAATTTTATTTACAAACAGTCAACCAATTCCATGTTTTAAATAACAATGAGCTTTAAATAAGGCACCACTTGATACTTTCCTTAGAGCTCATTCTCATTAGGAGGAGGGGGGGGGGAAGAATTTCAGAAATAAATTTCTAGATTTTATTGAAGCTGTTGAGGAAACATCTATGCTAGTTGCTAGTTTGGCAGCTCAGAGCTTAGAAAAGCATAATTTGGATATGAATTATGTCTTTTCTTATTTAACAGACAGTGACAATATGAATTTGATGAACACACATTTTGTATATCATTTGCTCTGACGTGAGTGCCTAGATTAGTGAAAGGTAATTGATCTGATCATATCATACATAATGTAGTTAAGTTTGTAATTGACACATTAGATAATCAAAGTTGAAAAGTGTAATCTTAAAGACAGCTTTGCTTCTGTGCCTTACTTACAAACAAATGAAACCTCACATTTCTAAAATGCAGCAGAAATGAAAAGACAGCATTTTTGGTAGCAGAGCAAAAGAGCTCATTAATAAGATTATCTGTGCTATTACAGGAAACACTGTAAACTTGAAAAGATGTTATTAGCAGTGTGCTCTTATATCTGCAAAAAATATATAATGTGACAGAGGGCAGTCCGTATGGATCCACTGCAGCATTTTCTCCACTTGAAGGCACTGATTTAAAAACATTTTGGAAAAGCCATAGAAATGTTTCACGTAAGTGAAAATATTTGCTGTGATGATCTGTGTGAGGAGAGTCCAGCAGCCATCGAGATTATCACTGCAGCAGTATAAACAAAGATGGTGATTATACAGCAAACTGGCTTATATTCTTTTTTTCAGTACCTGAACATGATGCATCAAATATATCCAAAGTAGTAGAATTTTTGTTTAGCATCCCTGGCTCAAATGATTTTGAAGATGAATCTTTTTAATCATGAAAAGCAAGTGGAGTCATGTGAGAAAGAGATGCTCCACAAGTTTAATCAAGGCAGAACTCCAGGTGACGGTGAAATATAAAACAAGTTTTATTTGGGATTTCATAAATTTGCAAAGGTAACTTAGTAGTTAAAAACTGCTAAAAATTCAGTAAAAGCCAATTAACATGATATGAACAACCCTTAAAACTCAATATACAGTATTTAATATTTGTGTGTTCTACAAAAGTGTGTTAGGAAATATTTTGTTCATTCTATAAATTATAATGGAGCTTTATAGTATTTGTTATGTTCTATAAATGCATAGTACACCTATGTAGTAATATTTTATAATTTATGATGTATGTTGATTATGCATGTTATCCTGCATGGATAACAGGGAGGTGCTAACCCGTAAATGCTTAAATTTTTAAGCATTAAGAAAGTCAATACATTCGAATTGATATCAAATAAAATAGGAAAAATGCTAAAAAAAAAACTATAAACTAAGTTTTTATTAAAAAAAATATTAACTTTTACAAAAAATATGATAGGCAAATGTGTAATAACAATTTTATATAATAATACATGCCTTATAAACTTGTTCAAACAATTTAAAAACTTTGAATACATCAAAATAACAACAAACACAAAATCAAAAATTTGTAATCGCAAATGATGTCCACATCTTGCACATCAACTCACAATAATGACCGTTACACTGTTAGTGGTGCCACCCGTTGAAACTTTCAAAACTATATATGTAAACAGTATGTATCCAATTGGTCACACTATGCAGTAAGCTAAAATTTGTGTTTTGATTTACATGACTAAATATGAGTATGTTGCCAAATGGCAACTACATGCATTTAAAGGTTAAGAAAGGCTTATTAAAGCCAAACTATGATATAATTTTACATATTATGAGCTTTATAATAACTTTTTACAATAAAACAAGGAAAAATAACTGAAAAAATGAACTTATAATCATATAACCGTCTGAAGTTAAATACAGTAAAAATTCAGTCCTGTGATGATTGAAAGAATTTTTGAACATGTGCCATTTTTTGCTGCCAAGTCTTGCCATCTTTGCAGCATCATTATATTGATTCCTATAGCTCCTTCTTGTTGCACAATCTATTTAATTACAGTTTCAAGAATCATAACTCCGCCGTTATGTGAAATTTTGCGAGGCTCAAACATTCATACTTGATCTTGTTCTTCAGTATCATATCCATCATACTTGAGAAAAGTAACAGTTTCTTCATCAAGTATTCCATAATGATCACCTAACTTTCAATTTCTTGAAATTTTGTATCTTCACATTCAGGGACATATTGCACTAAATGTAGAATAGGTTTTTTTTTTTCTTTTCTCCCCCCCCCCAATCTGTGCTTTCATCATTGCTTACATACTTGAGTTGCCTAATAGCTTTTTTCGTGATTTGACAATTATTGTAGTCCTTATGTCAGGTCAGGTCCATGCAACCAAATAAGTACTGTTCTTTACATTGATGGGCTTTAATTTTTCAATTATATTTTGTCCTTCAGTTTTAGCCCACGAGCGGCTGAACGCTAAAGTCACTGAACACTGGTAGTTCAGTCCAAGGTTTGAATCCCATGAATGGGCTGTGGCTGCATGGGCATTTTCGAGGTTTTCCCCATTTGCAACATGTACATGAGCCACTTTCCCTTAAAAAGTCCTCCCCAAGAGCATCCCTTCCCTTAGGCAGATAGCCCTCGAGGCTTTGCCATAATCATATAAACCAAACCAAACCCTCTTTAATTTCATCTATCACATTGGACAGTAACTTCCTGCAATAGTCCCTTTTTATTATTTCCAAAACACCATGATCCATAGATTGGCATATGGCAGTTACAGCGAGAGGCAGAAACGTGTTACAATCATAATGTCACTGTCTTGAAATTCCTTTGCATCAGTGTACATTGCAGCATAATCTAGCAACAAAATAGCTTTTTTTGGGTAAATTATTTTCTGTCAAAAACTTCTTGTTGAAAGAATGAATTCCTTATTGAATCAGTCTTTGAAAATTTCATTGGTCATCCATGTGCTTTTCTGACTACAGTATTTTACAAGAAGAGCTATTTTGAAATATGAGCTTTATTTATTGTTTATGAAATGTTTTAAAAACTCTAGGATTTTGGGAATTTCTATTCATTATAAGGTTCGTTTTGAAATTTGTTGTAACATTACTGCGTGCTAAATTTATCAGCCTTTCTTTACTACACTTATAACCAGGAGATGCCGCTTCAGTTCTGACTGCAAGATGCTTAATTAGGCAACATATTGTAATTAAAGCATAACTCATAACAGCCAAATACCTGATCATCCATTTGGCTCTCAGTTTCGTTTAATTCTTAGAATTTTTCTTTGGTGCTTCCATTTCTTTAAAATTTGATGGTAGTTTTATACCACAAACACTTAATTGCTGTAGCTTTTCTTCCATCAGTCGAGTCAACTGACATTTGCTCTGAAATCTGGGTCCCCTTCATTGAAATCATTGAAAAAATGCAATTCCGTTTGCTGTCTAATAGGCCCTGAAATAGGCACACATTAGTCTCTGAACTGTGTAAATAAACATACAGATCTTCACTCATTTTTTCATAGTTTTGATTTTTTTTTAATACACACTCTAATTCTTTTTTTTTTTTTTTTTTCACCTTTTATCTATTTCTGTTCATTTCCTTTTCCAGTCTCCTACTGTCATCTATCCAATACCAAAGTTTTTAGCTACCTTCTGCATTGCCTCTACCTTGTCCAGTCTCTTAATTGCTTCAATTTTTTGTTCACATTGATACAACTTTCTGTCTTTTCATTGCAATTCTTTTTGTGCTTGCATAAATCTCAACTTTTTAATACCACAACAATGTTTTCAAATTGACACGCCACATGCAAATGAAGAGTAACTGACGTTAAACAGATCCTCATACAATTGTCAAACTGTCCTACCCTAAATGAAAGACACATGAGTTGTAGTGTAGACACATGGTAGAATCAGGAGCAGCAACAACAGCAGCAGCAGGGGAAGAAAAAAAAAATATATTAGTTTATTACTGATTGATGTTTTTTTTCAATAGTGTGTTGGATAAGCAAGACTCTACTGTAGTTGTGAAAAATGTTACAAAAAATAAGTTGTCACTACCCCCCCCTTTTAAAAAAATATGCAACTATAGGTTTGTATGATAAATGAAAGACCACTCTCCAGCCCAGTTTCTGCTTGCATGGATGGTTACAAAGATGCTTTAGGGCAATGCAGGTACCATAGGAATGTTGATAGTATTCACATTTTCATTTGACTTCATAATAGTTTTTTGAAGCTGTCAGAGTGTCTAAATGTACTGCTTGCTTGTCACAGTATAGCCATTTTTTTTTTAAGTATCAAACTGAATATGCCTTTGTCATTCCCAAAGCAGTAGTATGTGCTGATAGCTCATTTTTGAAAAATTTTAGGCCCTTCAGAAAATAGGTAATAACATTTTCTGGACTGATTCATTATCATCAGATCATAAAAGTATACCCACATTTCATCCCCTATCACAAAATTAGAAAAAATACATCTTTATTGGCTTCAAAAGTTATCAATAAATAAGAGGAGATAAACATTTTTTCTTCCTTCATATCAGTTGTGAACTTTTAAAGTACCCAATTTTGTCCTTTCTTTACAATAATTCCACCATCCTTTGTTTTGCATTGTGACCACAGTTTACTATAGCAATGAACTGCTGGATTGTCTCCCTGAATCAGTTCAGTCATCTGTTGTGTAATTTGAAGAAAAAGGCTAGAGGGCGCTGTTGCTCGCTTAGTTGTAAGAGAATAAAGTTTGTTCATGTTGAAGGCGGCGGCCTAAGAATACGCTCTGTATATAGTAATTAATATATTGTTAAAAATGAAAAAGTGTTAAAATTAGTGAACTCACTGAACCACCATCATCTGATTTGGAGATGCACAAAATTATTAGATGGTGCATCGGCGTAAGGAATTAAGGCTTTGTGAAGATTTTAGGTGTTCGATCCAAGTGTTTCGATTTCAATGGATATTTCATATTCAAGTGACAATGGAATTCCAAATAAAGGTAGGGAAATCTTAAATTAATTATTTAGTGATTATTTGTAGTACATTAGTAAGTATTTATTATTGCTGTCGTGGGTGTATTTAAATTAAATAAAATGGAAGAGAAGTTAGATAGATTGAAACGTAAACGCTCCACATTGAGATCGTCTGTTACTAGGTTAATTAAAGTGATTGAAGATAAATTAAAAATTGAAGGAGAGGAAAATTCGATTAAAGAATTACGAGAATTGTTTGAATTATTAATCGAAAAGAAAAATAATTTGAGAACGCTTGATGATGAAATACAAGAGTTAATTGATGTTAACTTAATTGAAGAAGATTGTAGTATAAGCGAATAATACAATGACAAATGTATAATTGCTAATAGTCAAATTAAGCAGTTTCTAGGTACGGTTACCGCAGTACCGCCAGCGAGGAATCCCCAAAGTTCTGATTTAAACCAGTCTAGTGGTAATGGAATTTTGCATGTAAGTTCCAGTTCTAGTGGGAGTAGTATGCTGAAATTACCAAAATTAATGATTGATAAATTTTGGGGAGACCCCAAACAATGGAATGAATTTTGGAATAGTTTCGAAAATTCGATACATAAAAACTGAAACTCTTTCAAAAATACAAAAATTTGTATACTTAAAAACATTGTTAACGGGACAAGCTTCGAATGTTGTGTCAGGCTTTGAGTTAACAGAAAGTAATTATGATAGTTGTGTAGCATTACTAAAGGACAGATATGGTCGAAAAGACCTGATCATAATTCATTCATGAATAAAATTTTCAATTTAGAAGCCGTTAAAAATTCTGCTAACGTAAAGGCTTTACGTAAATTATATGACGAATTAGAAGTTTCGATTCGTAATTTGGAAACTTTAGAAGTAACTTCTGCCTCATATGGACATTTATTAATTCCAATATTATTAAAATTAATTCCGGACGATTTAGTTTTGGAATTTAATCGGCAAAGACGATCGAAAGATAAAGTTGAAGTTTCGGAATTAACACAATTTATTAAAACGGAAATAGAATGCAGGGAAGTTTCAAATCTAGTATTAAGCGGAAGGAAAAATCCTGTGCCTCCGCGAGTCGATCAATCAAAATATGAAACTAGAAAATATGTAAAAAATACACCCACGCCTGCATTTCATACTGCAGTTAACCGAAAATGCATCTTTTGTGATAATTTGCACGAGTCATTTAAATGCGAAGTGAATGTTTCTGATAAATTAAAGAAACTAAGATCCGAAAACCGCTGCTTTTCTTGTTTTAAAAAATTCCATACTTCAAAAAGGTGCAGAAATAAAACTAAATGTAATAAATGTGGCGGTATGTATCACAATGAATCGATTTGTACTAATGAATCCCTTGTAAACAAAAAGTCGGAACAAGGTTATTCCAAAAATGAAACTGAATCTCTGACTTTGAATTCTGAGGAAAGAAATAAAGTTAAAAACTTAAAATTGATTGCTTCTGTTCCTCAAGGTGATAATAATAATGACTGTAATGCCAGGGAAATATTATTACAAACTTGTACAGTTTATGCTTGTTCTAAGTATAAATCAAAATTAACTAGATTAATTCTTGATCAAGGCAGTCACAGATCCTTTATAACGAAAAAATTGGCCGACCATTTAAAACTTACTCCAATCCGTTATGAAAGACTTTCTGTTTATTCATTTGGTGCGATGAAGGCAGTGAATCATTCCTATCCGGTCGTTGAAATCGAAATTCAGAATTGGAAACAAAATAATAAAATAAAAATTGAATGTTTGATCTTGGATGTTATTTCCTCGGCGTCCATCAGTGTGCCTAGTAAACAAATTGCAGACTTCATGGAGCATATGGGGTTGCAGATCGCCGATTGCGCAAGAAAAAATAACATAGATGTTGATGATATTAATTGGAGGGGATGAATTCTGGAATGTAGTTTATTCTGAAAGAATTAAAATATCTGAAGGGTTGTACGTAGTCAGTTCTGTGTTTGGTTGGGTTGCCGCAGGAATCGAGAAAAATAAAACAAACAAAAATTGTTCTGAAAATTTAGCGGTAATGACAAACACTGTTGTGTTGAAAGATTTAAGAGGTTTGGGGGAATTAGAACATATGGGAATTAATAATTTTGACGATTATTCCGATATTGACTGCGAAATAGTAGACCAGTTTGAAAGAAATTTGCAGTTTAAAAACGGAAGATGTGAGGCAAATTTAATCTGGAAATACAGTCCGAATAATCTAGGAAATAATTTTGAGGTAGCTAAGAAACGATTCGCAAACCTTCACAATAAACTAAGTAAAACTCCGGAGATTTTTCAGGAATATAAAAATATAATTGAGAACCAGATATTAGAAGGAATTGTGGAGGAATGTCCGAATAATGATACAAATTTGGGATATTTTATGCCGCACCGAGCAGTGATACGACCTAGTGAAACTACTAAGGTAAGAATTGTGTACGATGCTAGCTCAAGGACAGAGGACAGGAATTCGTTAAATGACTGCCTTGAATCGGGACCTAATCTAAATCCAAATATACTAGACATTATGTTGAATTTTCGTAAGTTTAAGATAGCGTTTTGTGGAGACGTTGAAAAAGCCTTTTTGATGATAGGAATTGATGAAGGTGATAGAAAATTTCTAAAATTTCTTTGGTTTAATGAAAATAATGACTGCTGTAAGATTATGCAAATGTGTCGCGTAGCTTTCGGTTTGACTATATCTCCTTTCATTTTGGCCGCGACTATAAAATATCACATTCGAAAATATAAAGATAAAATGCCGGACAGTTTCCAAATGTTAAATTCTTCTGTCTATGTCGATGACCTATATTTTGGAGCAGGAAGGGTTGAAGATGCATATCAGTTATCTGTAGATGCGGTTAATATATTTAAGGATGCTGGGATGGATTTAAGAAAATTAAGAACTAATTCTAAAGCATTAAATGATTTATGGGTCTCAGATGGGATTAAGGAATCAGACAACAAATTAACTAGTGAATCGAATTTCTTAGGCATGATTTGGAATTCCATTGAAGACGATATAAAGTTAAATTTAAAAAATTTAATTGACTTTTCTACTGGAAACGATTTTGCTACAAAAAGGAAACTTTTGTAAAGCATCGCCCAAATATACGATCCATTTGGATTTATTGCACCCTTTGTTATTCGGGCGAAAATTATTATGCAAGAAATCTGGTGTTCCCGGTTCTGACTGGGATGAGGTCCTTCCTGCAGAGATTAAGGACAAATTCAACATTTGGTGGGAGGAACTTAATGATTTAACTGAAATATCGATACAGAGAAATTTCTTTGATGACGATCCAATGAATATAAGCCTTCACCTATTTTCGGACGCTAGTCCTAAAGCATATGGGGCCATCGCATATTTCAGATATTGTACGAGTGATTCTAAAATTAAAACTTCCTTTATCATGTCGAAGTGCAGAGTTGCACCTTTAAGAGCAATCACGCTTCCTCGTTTAGAGTTAATGGGAGCACTCATGGCTGCTCGAATGTATAAATATTTGAAAAAATTGTTTGGTGATTTAATTGAGGATGTTTATTTTTGGAGTAATTCCGAAATCGCCATTACTTGGATTAAAGGTTTGCCAAATAATTGGAAACCATTTATCGCCATTCGTGTTACAGAAATACAGAGTATATGCAACAAAAAATTGTGGAACCATTGCGAAGGGAAACAAAATCCTTCCGATTTACTAACTCGAGGAATTAGTGCTCAGTCACTAATTAAGAATGATTTGTGGTGGCATGGGCCACACTGGTTACGTTTTCCTATTGAAAACTTTCCAAAACAAAAGAAATTAAAACCAAATTCAGAATCGTTGGAGTTAAGAAAAAGTATTATTTTGACTGCACCTGTAATTAACAATGAATCCCCAATTTTGCATATAGAAAAATTCAGTTCTTTAGGAAAATTACTTCGAATTACTGCCTATGTATTTAGATTTATTGGGAGGCTTCGGAAAAGGTCTACAGGGAATGGACCTTTAAGTGCTTTTGAGATTAAAGCAGCTGAACATTATTGGGTAAAAATTACGCAACGAGAATCGTATCAAACGGAAATAATTAAGTTATCAAATAAAAAAATCAATTCTCAATTCTTCCATCTACTCCCTTAATCCAAGGCTTGATGAGGAGGGAATTCTTCGGTTGGAAGGTCGCATTCAATTTGCAGACTGTCACGAGAATTTAAAACATCCTATTCTATTACCCTCAAAATGCAAGTTTACCGAGTTGATCATCATGGACTCGCATGAAAGGGTATTCCATGCTGGAGTTAATTCGACACTAACTCAGATCAGAGACAAATATTGGATCATTAAGGGAAGACAGCGTGTTAAGACTATCATCAGAAAATGTGTGATATGCAAACGATATAGTGCACGTCCTGGGGTACAGGATATCACTCCACTTCCTCCAGACAGAATCCAAGAGTCGCCTCCATTTGCTGTGACCGGGTTGGACTTCGCCGGTCCATTTTTTACAAAAGACAGGCAAGGTAAAGTTTACATGCTGTTGTTAACGTGTGCAGTGACTCGTGCCTTACATATAGAGATAGTAACTGATCTCAGCACTGAAAGTTTTAGCACTGAAAGCTAGCTTTCCGAAGATTTTTAGCTCGCCGAGGACTGTGTACCACCGTGTACTCCGATAATGCCAAGACTTTTAAAAGAGCTGATAAAGAACTAAAACATATTTTTAAAACTTTGAGTCACTCATCTGTGAAAGAATTATTTTCTGCTAGAGGCATAAATTGGAAATTTATTACTGAGAGGGGTCCATGGTGGGGAGGGTTTTGGGAGCGTATGGTACGAACCATAAAATCCAGCTTATGCAAAATTATTGGTCGAGCATCCCTTACTGTGAAAGAGCTTGAAATCCAGGCAATGATTAATTGTAGACCAATTACCTACGTGTTTACCGATCCCAATGAACCTTCTCCACTAACACCCTCTCATTTTCTGGTTGGTAGACGATTGCTATCTCTGCCTGCTAATAAAATAACATCAAATAATTTGACTGGGTCAAGAAATTCAATTATTAAACGATATAAATACCATCAAGATATTTTAAATCATTTTTGGAAGCGTTGGAGATCAGAGTATCTTTTTAATCTGAGATCTGCCAATATTTGTCCTCCACACTCTAACGCATCTCGGTTAAAAATCAACGATATTGTCTTGATTCATGATGACAAACATCCCAGAAATCTTTGGACAATAGGTACAATTTTGGAATTAATGCCAGGCAGAGATGGTAAAATAAGGTCTTGCATAATTAAAACACCTACTGGTACCTTAAAAAGGCCTATACAATTGTTATATAATATGGAACTTAACTAATGTTTGTATTTTGTATTTTTAGGTTTGATTCTCCTGACCTTGCTGATAGGTATCATTTAATGTTTTGTAAAATTTTATGTGCTTTTAATTATGTATGCATGTTTGTTATATTTAACCATTTCTCCAGGATTTATTGTCGAAATATTAATTGAATATTCTAGAATATATTATTGAAAGATGAACTCTCCACCGACTTCAGGTGGGGAGTGTTGTGTAATTTGAAGAAAAAGGCTAGAGGGCGCTGTTGCTCGCTTAGTTGTAAGAGAATAAAGTTTGTTCATGTTGAAGGCGGCGGCCTAAGAATACGCTCTATATATAGTAATTAATATATTGTTAAAAATGAAAAAGTGTTAAAATTAGTGAACTCACTGAACCACCATCATCTGATTTGGAGATGCACAAAATTATTAGATCTGTTGAAGGTTAGTGACCTTTGTTGCAGTTAATGCCCTTCCTCTGTATGATTTATCTTCAGTGCTAGTTTCCCTCTTTAAATTGCTTACACTGTGCATATTGCTTTCAGAAATCTTTGTAAGCATCTTTTAGCCTTAAGTGGATATTAAACAGGCTGCATTTATCTTTTGTCAGGAACTTATTGATGATACTTTGTATTTCATATCTATTATTATATGTTTGCATAGAGGAGGGTTCACTGTAGTAATACATGAAATTTGGATAATTTGTATCAGAGGGAACAAAATTAGGTTGCGTTTTTTGCATTACTTTTGGTACAACTACTAATCTGCATGAAATATCAAGATCAGCTTTGTCCTTCAGTTTTGGCATTTTAAAGTGAACACATGTTTGTCTTTGGGGGGAAAATACTTTATTATTTTCTGCACTTTCAATTTTATTTTTTCCTCTTTCATAGTAGGAAATAAATGTTAATATTTTAATGGACTTCCAACCTGTTCAGTGCAGAGTTACACTCAAATTATTGTATTTTGAAAAAAACTCTTATCAAAATTATTCTTGGATTTAAAATATGCTGTGTCAATCGATTTTTAAAAATAAAGATAGAAAATCCCATCAGTGAAGAAATTTGGAAATGATTTAAGAGTAAGGTATTTAAATATGCCCTCAAGTCTTTGATGTCTCTCTAGAAAAGTATATGCATTTCAATCATGAATTCTGAAGAGAGTATCTTGATTATAACTGGACCCGGCAGTAGGCAAGTAGTATGGTTGCTGAACACTGGCACTTTGACTTTCAAGTTGTGTCAAACTGGCTACATGGGAGTTTTCCCTTTGTATACATGAATATCAGCCAGTTTCTTGTAAAAGATCCACAATGAAGGCATCCCTCCAGTTAAGACAGATAGCCCTTATGTATTTTGCAATAATCCCATCCATATAATCCAACGTTGTTTGCAATTGATAAGGTCTCAGACATAGTGGCAATCTCGTGTGATGTGACTTAATAAACATATACTAATTCAGAAGTCAAACAACAAAAATCAGCGTTATATTTTCAAATTATGTGAAAAATTTGAAAATATAACGCTAATTTTTGTTGTTTGACTTCTGAATTAGTATTTGTTCGGCGTGTTATTGTGTCTTAAACATATCTGAATCATCTAAAATTTATTTATTTAATTAGCTGTTTGAATATAGAAGCACACTAAAGCTGTCTGTCATAATAGGCAAGCTATATTTTAAGAGAAACTAGACCCATATTTATTTTGCACATATGAAAAACCAGATTTTTATGTAGCCAATGAGCTCCTATAAGAAACAAATCCCAAAATGTAAACTGGCAGCTAAGTACTGGTGACTTCTAAATCTTGCTCCATTAACTACTTGAAAGTAAAGTATATCCTGAAGATTCAATGCCATTTCATAATATTCATGCTTTTTTTAATGTAACTTAAATCATTTTATTATATAAATTTTTTAATGATATTCATATCCATTAGATAGCATTGTACTTTAGAATCCTGAATATATGCATCTGTAACTACCATAGATTGTATTACACCAACCTTTTGGAACATCATATTTCCTAACCTGGAAGAAAAGTAAGCAGTGGACTTTGTGGCATTCATGCAGGATGGAGAAGCATCATTTCAGGTTGCTTCCCCTATGAACAACACTTAATATTTGGAGGAACTTGATTGATAAGCCATCACTTTCATCATAATGATCTTAACTTGTAGATTTTATACCCTGTGAGTGTTAGTTATGGGTCTACCTGAAATCATGAACATTCAGAAATCACTCAACAGCACATATTCAATGATTCTTACTGCCTTAATTTATTATCAGGCAATGTTTAGTAGTGATGACTATTTTATTCAACAGCTGATATTAGCTGATCTCTTTAGTGATTAGTAGATGCTAGTCCATAACTATGGTTGTAGGATTGACTGCCATGTAAAGGTTGGCTGTAGTTTTCTTGTCTTCATTTTTCCTCCTTCGTGAGTGCAGTATTGTTTGCCCCATTCAGTGCGTGCTGGGCAGTGTTGTCAATGATGAAATGGCTAAATAACTAATGAGTTTGTCCATTCTTGATGAATTCTTACTGAGCAAATGTATTTCCATTTTGGGAAAACATTTAATGTATTTTGTGTTTTTATGCCTTATAGACATATTTAGAATTAAATTTGCAAATTCTTTAAATAAAAAAGGTGCATGATTTTATGCATTTTTTAGTTTTATTCTTAATAAAAATACACATAAATCAAATTTTTTAAATACTTACTTACTCTTGAATCATTTTGTTAGTGTATACATATATATATGTATAATAATTGTTTGTGCATGCATATATATATGTAATAAATTATTTTTTTTTTTAGGAAATGTTATTGAAATTCAAGGCAGTCTTGGTGGACTTCAAGTTCTTGATTTAATCACCGAGAATACAAAGCATCAGAAAATTGTCAGCATAGGTTATGACCCATTAATTGAAGAGCATATTGATTTATTAAGCCGACTTCAAGAAGATATGTACAAACCATTAACACATTCTGCTATCTTAGAACCAATGTATGCTTTAACATTTAAAATAACAAGAAGTGATAAAACTGTATCTCCATGTGTCTCTGAAAATTATAATTCATCATTTTATGATGAAGAACAACTTAAGCAGCAAGGTTATCTTGACATTAACTTGCGTATGGCATCTTTGTGTTATACTCACTCACCACGGCTGTTATATGAGCTATCCTCATGTGCTACAGAATTTAAAGCTTATATGAGCTCTTTAGCAAGTTCAATCAAGACTGCTGCTACTGAAGTGGCTATTGGTATTGTATCAAAAAGAACTGGATCTATTAGTGCTTCAATACATGGCAACCAGCCTGAACTTGGGCCCTTCAGGTCTCGTTTTGAAAGTATTGATGAACTGACAGATGGAGATAATGTTTTACATGTAGAAGATTTGGAGGATGTATCTGTAGACATGCAGTTAGATATTTTATTGCAGACACCAATTGTAGCATTCCCATCATCACCTCAAAGTGCAGATGTTCTTATCGCTCATTTAGGACGCATTGCAGTGCAGAAAGGAGCACCAGGAATTTTGAACCCTGATCAGTTTTCTCTCAAATTTCAAGATTTCAATGTGTCTGATATTGTACTGATTGAAATACGAGATATGAATATGCATTTTGTCAATGTGGAAAAAAGTGCTCAAAGTTTTTCCACTGCATTAAATTCTTCTGATATTGCTATGATACCAAATTTACATCTGAAAGATCTGTATGCCAGTGAAGATAAAAATCAACTTATTGTTCATGATACTGTTGTCGAAATTATTGTTGGTTCAGATAAAATAGATATGGCATCTGAAGTTCCTTTTTCTATTTCTCAGGGAAAATCTAGCATTTTGTATGAACAGGATAAAAAAATTAATCAGATTGAGGTTAAAGGATGTGTAGTCAATCCTTTAAAAGTTGTTCTAACTAAGCATCAATTTCAGCAGATGATTAAAGTTATTGAAAATTTAACATACTGTAAAGATTCCTCATCATTGGAGAATTTTGAATGTCTCTCTCCTAGAACTGAATCTTATGTTGCTGAAGAGTTATCTTCAGAGAGTGAGAAACAAAAATTATCTCATACTAGTACAGCTACATTAGATAAAACAATTAAAGTATCATTCGAATTACCTGATCTAATCGCTGAATTGCGAGGAGATTTGTCCGACAGAGAAGAAGGCATTGTAAGTTTGAAATTCCAAGAATTTATTTTAGAATATTACATGGATAAGATGTATGAAGCTACATTGTTAGTTACTCTTCAAACCCTCTTGATGGAAGATTTGAGGAACATGGATGTATCTCACCATTGCTATCTCATGAGTTCAGTCAATCAGAGCAAAATAGCTTCATATTCCAAGCCACCCAAATCTCAATATATATCTGTTTCATGTCCAAGTTTGTCTGATGCGAACTCTGCATTTTATAGCACATCTTCAATGTCTTTACCAGATAAATTATATACACAGAATATGTTCTCTCTTCAGAGTTCATCTCGAAAGGTTTTGATTGGTAACACTCATCAAAGATCTATATCTAAAAGTGAAGATAGTTATCCAAGTACTCCTCCCCCATCCCCTACTATATCCAAAGAACTTCAGCCACAGCTTTCTCATGAAGCTTTGGTGTTTATCAATATAACTTTCATAGATAAAAAGTCACCACAATTTGCCACAAAATATAAAAAAACAAATCGTTTCATTGATATAGATTTCAATTGTTTAGATATCGTTCTAAATTTGCAGACGTGGGTGATGTTATTGGATTTTTTTAATTCAAATAGTGATGCTGAGCAAGAAGTAAGTGAAAAAAGCTACATATCTTTTAAAAATAGTAGCTTTGCTTCAAAAAAAAATGAGCATAGCTTAGAAGAGGTTACAAATTCTGAAATTCAATTGAAAGTCAAGAGCTTAACAGTTATTCTTAATAAACCAGAATATAAATTAGCAAGTGTCAATGTTTCAAATTTTATATCAGATATGTCATTACGTGAACATACATATATTATCAAAGGCACACTTGGTAGCATATCATTGAGTGATTTATCCCCACATGGCTATTTGTATCCAGAAAAATTTGTAACAACTGGCAGTGAGGCATTGCATTTTCATATCTTTAAATATAGTAGTCTGATTTCATCATGGCAAACTGATTATGATATAAGTATTAAATGTCAAATGAGCTCAGTACAATATGTTCATACACAACGTTTTCTTACAGAAGTGACTGCCTTTTTTCGCCATTTTAACGAAATGCAAGAGCTTATCAGAAAAATCAGACTTGCTGCCTCTGGTACAGTTGTAAGTACAGAAGCTGTCAGAGGATCGCGCATCTTGCTAGACATTTCCGCTGGTTCTCCTGTTATTGTAATTCCACAGAGTTCCTCACTGAATGATGTCCTTGTAGCTGATTTAGGACAAATTACTGTCCGGAATATGTTTCTTCCTGCTGGTAGTAAGGGCACTATTAAATGTTCCAAAATAACCTCTGACATGCATTCTGTTGACAATCAAAATAGTTTTGACACTTTGGAATCAAAGCTGGACTCCTGTGATAGTCATAAAGTAAGAAGACCATCACCAGAGGATTATGAATGCCTTTTGGATGTAATCAATGTAGAATTAACAGATATGGATTTATATTCTGCCATTCGCATAAAGCAAGATAAGAAGAATAAACACAGAAGAAATACTACAATTTCACCTTCTGAAAAATATTTGGTATTTCCCTCTTTTATTATAAAAAAACAAGGAAATGATTTGCTTCAAGAAAAGTTTATGCTTAAAGTGCAAGTTGAGAGAAACTTGGATTCAGCTATTAGTCACTCAGCTCCTGACTGGGCAATAGAGGGAGTTGTTTCATCAGTCTATGTTACTTTAGATAAAAAACAATATAAATTAATATTTGGGATTCTTAACCAGAATTTGGGAGAACCTTTAGAGGAGTTCTCATATGATCCATGTTCTGAAAGCGAGCAGTTTGTTTTAATGGATACAGAGGATAAAACATGGACGACAATGGCGATTCATATGGATTTAGTAAATGTCTCATTGGAACTTTTAAGAAATGATGGCATAGTTAACAAACCTAGTGAGTGCTCATTGGCTAAGTTTGATTTTATTAAGTCACGATTGTCATATGAAGCTTTCTCTGATAACAGTCGAGATATCGATTTAGTCTCCAATATGGTCCAGGTATCCGATATTCGTTTTAAAGATGCTCCAGTAAATAACCGCCCTAATGTGTTTACGAAAATTTTGCAACCCATTAAGAAGAAAGAAAACAGTGGTTCTACTTTGCAAGCTGAAGTTCATTATCGGATCACTCGTGAATTTACACGTTTTACTGTTCTGCTTAATAACATGAGAATTATGGGAGTTTTTGACTTTCTTCAGTCAGTTTTGAAATTTTTAACTGTTTCAAACTATGAATCTCAGGCAGATTCTCCAGAATCACTTCAGAAATCAGTTAAGAACAAGTATCCTGTGAAGACTACAATAAATTTTGAGATTAAAGTAAATGTAACTGATACTGAATTTGTTGTTGTGGAAGATACATCTTTATGGGACAGTAATGCAGTAATTGCAAAATCGACAGCTGTCATTACGTGGAAGCCTGATTATGCTGAAAAACCACTTTCTTGTAGTTTACAAAGCCTTGAAGTTTTCTCTTGTATTTTAGGAGTAGAGGAAGACACAGCTCTTTCAATAATTGATCCATTGACAGTAAGCATTGAAATAGTGAAAAAAACCAATTCTCCAATTATTAGACTAGAATCTTCTGATGTACATCATATATTAGAAATATCAACCATGAATTTAAATCTCCGTCTGTCTTATTATGATATAACAATGTTTTTGAAAATCTTTGAATCTATTAAACATCAAACAGCCTTTCATACCAAGTCAAGTGTAACATCTACATCGAAAGATGAAAACCAGTTTAATTCTTTTGACGTCAGCCGTTTAGCAAATCTTGGATTCTCAGCTGAAGATTGTCAAAAAGCATTAAGTGCTTGCAGAGGCAATTTAGATGCTGCTGCATTGTGGCTTACTGAACATGCTTGCCCACATTTAGACTTAGCAAATGATGGGGCTATTAGTCCTGCTGAATATCTTGCTACAGAACCCAATACTGTTCAGGGTATAAATGTGACTACTGCAGAAATTCGTATTAATTCATGTAGCTTGTGCATCATTGATGACTGTCGAGATGCAGATGTTCCTGTGATAGAACTAAACTTATCAGATGTAGTTTTTGTACACAAGTTTCTTTCTTGCCCTGAAGGCAATGGGAATTTTGGCTTTAGTGCAGATTATTATAATCGTGCATTATCTGGGTGGGAGCCAGTAGTAGAACCGTGGAAGTGTGGTGTGAAATGGAGACTACAACCCAATCAATCTAAACCTGGCAAGAGAGTGATGTGTACCATTTCTTCTGAAGATGCAATTAACTTGAATGTGACATCCTCCCTTATTGAACTTTATAGAACTGTTAAAAAGAACTGGACAGAAGATTATTTCAACATGAATACTAGAAATAAAGAAGTAACAGCCGAACTGCATAGTCCTGGTTGTTATCGACGGAGATTGCCATTTGTGCCATTTGCTTTAAAAAATAACACAGGGTGCAAATTATGGTTTGCGACTCAAATTACAGCTGCCCACCAGCAGTCTCTTGACTTTCAAAATCAAACAGCACCTACCCAAAACAGCAAATTTGCATTAAACTGGACAGAAGTACCTTCTGGTCATCTGCTTCCTGTTCCATTTGAAAGCAGATCAAAAATGCGGCACAAGGATTCCCATGCTATGAAAATACACCAAATCATAGTTAGGATTGATGGTTGGCTTCCTGTATCTCCAGTATCTGTTGATAGAGTGGGAACATATTTTAGACATGCCAATCCTCAAATAAGTCATTCAGCTTCAATATATACTGAAAAACCACCAGCTAGAATTGTGTTTGTGGTGACTCTTGAAGGGAGTGCCCGGAAGCTGATTACTGTGCAGTCTTCTCTTCTTGTTGAAAATAAATTAGGAGACACAATTGAAATGAAACTGGAAAATTCAGGAATACAGTATGGTATCCAAAGTTTGTCACTATATGTAATACCTGAACAGATTTTGCCAATACCATTACCTTTTGTACATGCTCAAATTTGGGCTCGACCAGTGGACAAGTCTGTTACCTTTTGTAATTATAGTATTGTATGGAATAATGTTACCAAACCTGGGGATATTAAAGGTTCTTTAAAACAATGCAGTTCTGTTTTGAAGTCCTCAGATTTCTATAGGTATTTAGTCTTAGTAAAAAGAAGGAGATTCCCAGTTGAAAAGGAGTCAAGTTCACCTCTTCCAATTGTACAGCCAGCTCATAAAATAATTTTTGCCCCATCTCTGGAAATTGTCAATTTACTGCCATATGAACTTCATTATACATTCAGTACATTCAAAAATACAAGTATTTTAGGTTATATTAAATCAGGTAAAGAAAAATCTCTGCCTAATATTGATATCAGTGAACAATTTACAATTAAATTTTTCTTAGAAAATTTTAAGCGTTGTAAAGATGTAACTTTGTCTTCTACATCACGACATTTCCCATCTCGCATTGAATTATGTGATAATCAAGATCGCTTACTTGTACTTCATTTGAAAGTAAGAACATTGCCTGGTGGAGCTCTGAAGCTTTTCATTACTGCTCCATATTGGCTTGTTAATAAATCAGGTCTTCCTTTAGTATTTAAGCAAGAAGGTACAAGTGTTGAAGCAGCTGGTCAGTTTGAAGAACATGAGCTGGCTCGTTGCATGGCTCCACTTCTATTTTCATTTGCTGATCGAGAAGCAAGTGCTATGTGCAATATGCGAGTTGGAAGATTTCTACATCCAGATGGTATTCCGCAGTGGTGCACAAGATTTCACATGGAGAAAGGAATTAGAGTACGAAGATTGCATGTCATGAGGAAAGATTCAAGACCAGACCTGGTTTATAATATAGGTATAGAAGTTCGAGTTGGCAGAGGTCGTTATGGGGATACTCATATTGTAACATTGTCTCCTAGGTATCAGATTGATAATAGAACATGTCATAAATTAGAATTTTGCCAATTGTTTGCCACAAAGGAAAATCGTCAGTTTGTGTTAACTGCTATGCCAAAATCTAGTCTACCTTTCCACTGGCCTCGTATTGATTTAGATAATTTGCTTTGTGTGCGGCAGTGTGATATTGAGAATTGCCACTGGTCAGGTGGTTTTGCAATTGACAATATTAATTCATTCCATATAAATATGAGAGATGACGAGGGAAAATCAAACTTCTTAAGGGTTGAGATAATTTTACAAAGTGCCACATTTTTTATTATTTTTACTGATGCAGATAGACTGCCTCCACCTTTTCGTATTGACAACCTTTCTGAAGTTGCTATAACTTACTATCAAACTAATGTTGAACAAGAGAGACTTAAGACATCAATCAAAGCCCATTCTTCTATCCCATATGCATTTGATGAGCCTACTCTTCCTCCTTATATAACTTGTTGTGCTCCAGGAGGTTCAGCTGCAACATATAATATGAATGTTTTTAGAGAAGGCAGCCAACTGTTCTATGAAAATTTTATCTATATTGCTTTTACTGGAACATTTCTTGATGGTGCAGCTGTATCACCACCACATCCTTTAATAGGTAAAGAGTATGTACTTGATGTTGCATATGGAAATAAAGTCGTTATAAATAAAAGAGAAGCTGGGAAACGTTCTCAGTTGTGGAGAATGACTAGTGTAGGTATGTTACAACATGAAGGATCCAGCCCTCCTCGGGACCCTCACAAACCAAATTCATCAAATAATTCACGGACGATGGTGTTAGATATTGCTGCTTTAGGCCCTCAACCAGGAGAATTCATTCCCCTTACACTGAGAAAACCAGATGGGAGAAGACAGCATACACAAACGTGGAAGTTCACATCTGATGGCCGTCTGTGCTGTGGTTACCCAAATATGTATGTGCAGGCAAAAGATGGCTTCAAAGGATTAAGGAGAGGAAATGAGGTAGTTCTAGGCCCAAGCATGCTTGTTAGTTTTGTTACACTAGAAAACGGCATTCCTATAGAACAAGCTATTTCTCGTCGCAAACTTCGAGGAGGATCTGGGGTTTTAACAGTTAAAGT
The DNA here is from genome assembly GCF_044657685.1 of Stegodyphus dumicola. Lineage (NCBI taxonomy): Eukaryota > Metazoa > Arthropoda > Arachnida > Araneae > Eresidae > Stegodyphus > Stegodyphus dumicola. Next base: position 186,033,914 of record NC_140768.1, read on the forward strand.
GTTTCCTGATGGACCAACAAGAGTCTTGCAGATAACTGACATAAGTAAACAACAAAATGTTTCAAGAACCTCTATTGATACAGACTGGGTTATGGTGGATGGAAGTCATCAAAGCAAAACTAAAAATGAGGATCTGTCTTATTCTGAATGCAATATAAATCAACATCTTGAGAATACTAGTAATGATATTGAAATACAAATTTGTTTGCAGTTATCTGGAGGTTTGGGATTATCTTTGGTTAATCACTTAACTGAGGAACTTGTTTTTATATGGTTACATAAAATAATGATAGAGTATAGTAAATTTTCCTTGCTTCATACTTTCTGTGGAAGCATAAAAGATATACAAATTGACAATCAGCTGAGAGAAGCAGAAAAACCAGTCTTGTTGTATGTTACTCAGCCTAGTAAGTCTGACGATCAAAGGCATTTACCAGCCTTGCATTTTACAATACAGAAAACATGTACTCCTGTTATTAATGCTGATATATTCAAGCATTTAATAATCACTGTGAAAAATTTAACTGTATTACTAGAAGAACGACTTCTTTTAAAATTATTGCAATTTGCTGGATTTCATGAATCAGAAAATGAAGCAGAAAGGATGGATGAAAGTGAAAATAATCAAAGTCAGAAAAGTATAACTGAGACCATGGCATATGAGAAAAGGTATTACTTTAGTACTTTAAAGCTTTGCTTACAGCAAATAAAACTAAGTGTTCTTACAAGTAGTTCTTTACCACTTGATCTGCTTCAAGTTAAGAAAAAAATGGGGCTCAGATTAATAAGGTTTGAAGATGCCACCATTGAACTAGATCCCTTCTTGAGAGTTCATCCTTTTGAAACAGCTGAATTTTTAATTGATAGCATTGTAGAACACTACAAAGAGGAACTCAAAAGTCAGGCTGCTAAAATTCTGGGTGCTGTTGACTTTTTAGGTAATCCTTTGGGATTAATGAATGATGTGACTGATGGATTTTCAAAACTTATTCATGAAGGGAATGTTGGAGGCCTTTTTAAGAATGTTACTCATGGCTTGTCAGATTCTGCTGCCAAACTTTCTGGAAGTTTATCTGATGGTCTAGGTTTAGTGACTATGGATGAAAAACATCAAAAAATTCGAAAACAAATTAGGCAGCAAAGTGCATCCACTGGTAATGATCATCTGATGGCAGGACTTAAAGGATTAGGGTTTGGTTTAATAGGTGGTGTAACTAGTGTCTTCACCCAGACATATGAAGGTGCTGTCCAGGAAGGAGTCCAGGTAAGTGATATTTTAGTAAATTTTAAGAGTTGCATTAAAATTTAAATTCAAAAAGCAATTGGTGGCTTTTATTACATGAAATTTTATTCTTAGCAACTTATTTATACTGTTTATTAATGAGGCTAATTTGGTAGATACAAAGGTATTCCTTTTATTCACAACTCCAATTAAACTACTGTCAGAGAAAAGGCAAAGGCTTTCAAAGGAGCAGAAAGAATTTGATGAAAACCAACATACATAGACATAGAATCCATTTCTAAATGTGTGATTTTAATTGTAAGTTTACAGTGCATTACAAGATCGAATATACAGGGTTATCAGTAAGGAATGGGATTACCTTTTTTTGGCAATACAATTAGCAACTCTTCACAATAAAGATTTAGTCAGTGGTTGGATGTTTATATTATCCATAGATTGTCCTACATTTTAGCGTGAGGCTCAAATGATGGCCAACTGCATCCCATAGAAACTCAGAGAGAGATCTGGAGACCACAATGGCCAAGGAAATATTTGGATACTGATATTCACTGTGTGTTGCCATACTATTATATTGACAAATAATACATTTTGCAAACCTCTGAAGTTAAAGCAGTGCATTCAGCTACAGCATTCATCCACATATCAATATGTGGCTGAATATGGCTCTTTTTTGCAAAATGGTGACAACTAGATGCTAATAGCAACTGAATAATGATGCAACATTAAGAGGCAGTGTGGCATTTTCTAATCAATGCAGAATTCAATCTCTCATCATGTCACCTCCAGGTTTTCATTTAATAACTACCGTTACTGTAGCAGAAATGAGATTTGTTATTGTATAATACTACCATATGCCATTAATTACATCTAAAGGCTGTTTAAACACCACTGCAGTTTTTCCATGTTAATGGCTGGTGTCAAAAAACAGCTTTCTTGCAAGCCACTTTTGGCCAATTTTCAGGAAATTTATCTCACTGATATAGGAGCATCTATGGCTTTCTTCACATTTTGCAAAATATTGATAATAGTGAATGGTGGGGCTGCTTCTGCATAAGCATCGATCAAAGCATTCTAATATTCAGCTAGGTTTATACTGTGTGTGGGGGGGGTAAGGGGACAGTTCTATATTTTCTGTTTTACTGGGCCGAATGACAGAATTCAACTTGCGTTTTTAATGTTTCTAAAGTGTGACTTAGAATATATATTAGATTTCTATATAACATTGTTCTAATGACAAAATTCAACTTGTATTTTTAATGTTTCAAAAGTGTTACTTAGGATATAGATTAGATTTCTATATAGCATTGTTCTAACAGGTATTTCAATACAAAATCGGACGTTTTCTGAAACGACATGCCAAATTTTTTCCATATTCAATTCTGCGACTCGAATTATTCCTAAACACTAAATTTTGTAAAATTTGGTGCGAAATTTCTGGAGAAATTCAAAAATTTAACTTTTACATTATTTTCAGTTTGCACCAAGAATAATTCACTTGGTGAACTTCTTAATTTATAGCAACCTGTTTTGCTTTCTTTTTTTTATTGTACATGAGCGGTAAAAAAGTCATCATTCATACTTTCAAATAATTTTAACAAAGTGCGTAAACCACCTTTAGCGTTATTATCGCTTGTTGTAATAAGTATGCCCAATTTCAAAATGTGCCAATATGTATATTCACGCAAATCTTAGAAAATTTTGAATAACATTTTTTTTTTTTTTTTTTTTCCAGATATGCTTAGAAATATATCTACTTTAAGATGATGGTAAAATTTTTATAGGTTACAATTCAAAATTTTTATTGAAAAATTTAAAAAAAAATATTTAAAAAATACAGATTTTACAAATAAATCATAAAAAATGGGCAAATTTTATTTGGAATGAACCTAAATTTCGAATGGTGAAAGGCTTAATTAAAAAAAAAGAGATGTTTATAAATATATGTCAGATTCAATTAACATTGAGGAGCTAAAATTTTGAGAGCTAATTTTTTAAAAACTACGCATTTTTGTAAAAGTTGCAGTTTGATATAATTTGGTTCTTAGAATTGAAATATGGAAAAAAATTGGCATGTCATTTCAGAAGAAGTCCGATTTTGTGTAAGAACACCTATGTTTAGAATATGGCTGTATATAAATATAATATGTATCATAAGTCGCGTTTTCGAGACATTAAAAATGCAAGTTGAATTTCGTCAATCGGTCCAGTTAGAATGTGCTCTCCCTTTTTTTCCCGCTGTGTATCATAGTGCCATGGTACTCCACCTGTACCATAGTGCACCATAGTAGTATGTGCACCTCGAAGCTCAAGTTTTGAATTTTTAAATTTTTTCAATATTAATTTTATATCTTGTGTGAATTTAATGATATTTTGATTAATAAACTCAGTGGTTTAAAGACAGTGTACAATGTATTCAGTAGAGCGAAAGATTATGTTTCAAATTTAGATAACTTAACAACTTAAAAGTATTGTTCTCAAACTGTAACTTATTTATGTTTCAAATTTAATCTGAAAGCTCGGGAATTTAAAATAAATGTGCTGCTACTCAAAAAGTGTAAGATATTTATGTTTTGAATTTAATCAGAAACATAGAGATTTAAAAGAAATGTGCTTCCACTGCCTAAATTGGAAATATTTAAAATAAATAAAATATTTATTTAAATATTTCCAATTTATTACAAACAAGTAATAAATTGTTTTGTAAATATTTCCATGCACCTGTTTGTTGCCATTCTGCAAAGCATAGGATATTTAATTTTTCTTTCAAGTTGAATCCATGTGTTATTAATAAACTAAGCAATTAAAAAGTAATAAATGTTGTTTTTGATCTCTATTATCATTCATTAGTACAGGTGCAAGTTGAAGCAAGGCTGGCACCAGGGCCGTTCCTAGGCCATTGGCTGCCCACGTACTTTGCTAAGATTGCCACTCCCAAATTAAAAAAAAAATGCTCAATGATTAATAAAATTTTTATTTAATTTTATTAATCACTAAGTACTTACATATGACAAATTGTATAAAAAGTACTTACATATGACAAGTACTTACAATGAATTTCAATAATCCTTGTGTGTTACCAGTAAGTTAAGCTTTATATTTCAATTGTTTAGCTACTTCCAGTTAAGTGAAATGCAAAAGAAAGTTTCTTTGATGTTATAAAAAAAATTGCAAAAATTATTCTTAGTATGTGAATCATATAAAAACAAGGCCGCCTTGATTTGGCTTATGGGTCATTGTTTGAAATTCAATTAGTCACAGTGTACTCTTCTTCCCCAAATGATTTTTGACTAATTTCCCTTCACCCTAAAAATGTTCTGTTTGCTAAAAGTTTATGAAAGGATATTATCATCATTAAAAGTAATTGGCTCTAGTGTAGAATTGGGTGCTCCTTCGATTAGCGACAATTTTTTGTAAAATTTTGGCGATGAAATCGTATTTCTGGTTACCTTGATAGTGTAACTTTGCTTTAGCCTCCTGATTTTTTAAAAATAAAAATAGATTAATGTGTACATGGACAAATTTAAACAGTGTGCAATGCCTAGTTTGTGCAATTCTAGGTTTTTTTTTTTTTTAAGTGAAAACAGATCGATGTGTACATGGACACAGAGTTTATGCAATTTTTTGACTTTTTATTTTGGTTTTGTGTAGCGGCCATCTTGAAATTGTGTCTTCCTGGCGCCAATCTTGGCGTCAAAAAAGAATTGCCGAAAAACAAGGGGCACCCAATTGTAAACTTTTACCAAGTAATTTCTTATGCACACTTAGTGAATGTAATTGTGGTGTTTATTTTCTCTTTTATATAAATCCTAATCATTTGAAAGATTAATGCCTGCTATTGCTGCATGTGTGATTATTTTAAAAACTAATCTAAAATCATCTGCAGCATATTTAGCCTTTTTAATTATAATTATGAGCTAATGCTTTTATATAATTATAGTATGCTAATCAGTTATGTATAATTATCAGTTTTCAGTAATTTAACTATTTGCAGAAAGTTGCTATTTATGTGTGGTGAACACTTAAGCTAGTGCAAGGTTTGTCTGGCGAAAGAGATCTTGTCTCAAATGATGGGTGCCATGTATGCATGATCTCATGCAGAATGTTTCATTGTCACAAATAGTTAATTCAATTCTCGATCTTCTGTGACTGATGTAATGTACTTTTTTTCTGGGGGATGGGGTCTTAATTTTCAGAATATGAATTTTTCATTTTATTTTTTATTATTTTACTCCATCTTCTTTCGTCTAAATAAGAAATAAAAGCGTATATTTCTAAAACATAAGTGAAAGCTCCTCTTTGCTTTCCAAAATGCTGTGGTATAGACTCCTTTTTCCTCTGGGAGTTTTTTCCCATGAGTAATTTTACTGTTATTTCCTGGGTATTTTATGTTCTTTTGCTTTGCAATTTTTTAATGGAATATATTTTCACCTGTGGTATACATTGTTAGACATCAGAACAATGCGTCAAATTGAAAGTAATGTTTCAAAAACGTCTCTTGTCTATTACCAGAATATATTTTTACCACAACATTCAGTTAATAATGAAAGTACAATAAATAGATAATAAACATTTTTGGATTTTATTTATGAATTAAATAATAAAGTCTGCTTTACAATTCAAAAACAGCTCAGTTGATTAGATATACTTATGGGGACTGGTTGTTGCTTATAAATTATGAGAAAAAAATTACAGTGGTAATAAATACTGCAACATACTGTCTACCAGTAAAACACCACATTTCTAACATAACCTTGCGAGTTGAGACCTCTTAAATTTCATTCTTATAGGATGTGCTTTGTTCCATGTATTCATTAACAGTAGAGAGCACTGAGCTGAAACTATCATAACCAATAATGTATATCATAACCAATAATGTACTGCATTAACAACAGTAAAGGGAAACACCATTTTAAATGTTTAAACACAATAAAAATTTTGTTTTACATAAAAACAAAATTTGATTGTCTACATAGTAAATTTTATTTTACAAATATTAAATTGTACTTAGAAATTTAAGACTAGAATAGTTTAATTTTGCTATCTTAATTCTTGTTCTTTTTTTTTTTTTTTTTTTTTTTTTCTAGGGATTCTTTTCAGGTCTTGGCAAAGGTATAGTTGGAACTGTAGCAAAACCTGCAGTTGGGTTTTTGGATTTTGCATCAGGTGCAGCAAGTGCAGTAAGAGACACTAGCAAAGGGAGTACATACACAGCATTGACACGAACCAGGCCTCCACGTAATTGTGTTGGGCCTGGAGGTTTACTTCCAAGATATTCATTCCAGGAAGCACTGGGCCAGGATTTCTTATACAATCTTAATAATAGAGACTATAGCGAACTGTAAGTGCATAAGATTTCAGGTTTTTCATTTTGTAAGTGCATAAGATATCAGGTTTTTCATTTTGCTTGCTTTTAATATTTTTTGTCACGTGTTATGCAGATTATTAAAATTGTTTTTCACCTAAAATTGAGTATTTTGGGGGGATTTTTTTTTATATATTTCATTGAAATAATTAATTTTAAATATATAGGGGCCTGTTTTGCTTTCTTATGAAACATTAAATTTTGACAAAAATGTGTATAGTAATTGTTTTAGATTCAGTTATTTCATTTAGGTATCATACTGTCGGTGAAAGTAAAGTGACATTGTAATTCAAGTAGTAAGGTAGTATTTCTTAAAGATTTGTAATATTGGTTCTACTGTGTTGTAAAACCTGCACTCTGTACCAGATTTTCAGACAGGTACAAAAATGGTATAACTCTAACAAATTCTCACATGGTACAAAAATAATTACATATTTCTTATAAATAATAACAACTATCAAAAGTACACTAAAGCTGCTTCATTCAGTCACTTATAAACACTCACAACTCACAGTTGCTAACAAAATCAAAATAGCTTTAAAATTATTTTTAATTTGTGGGATTAATAATTATTGCCTTAGCCTTGAACATTCACTGACACTGTTCATGTTGCTTTTGTGTAATTTCACCAGGTAGCTCATGGCTATGCTGTGCAGTAAATGAGAAACATGTGTTAAATGCAGAACTGATGCTGCCTTCAGTCTTTAAACCTTTGGTTGGGGAGGGTGGCTGTCCTTTTATTTAAGATTTTTCACTTTCAGCACATTTGAGCATATAATGATCCTTAATCAGTAATAGCTACAAATCCATCTTCAACAAATGACACTTGAAATGCACAAAATGAAGTATAAATTTCAACACCAAGAAAATTTAAGGCTGGGCTTACTTAACAAGCATACAGGTGCGATATTATTTTTATAATTTTTTTAACTAAAAACTCTAGAAATTGAATATTATGATCCTAGAGACAAATAATATATGAATTAAAAAAATCTACTCTTGCCCATTGTTCTGTAGGTGGTGGTCGCATTGTGAAACCACCGCATGTCTAGGACTTTGAAACTTACTGATGTAGTAGGGGAAAAAAATTTACCATTTTCCGCACGCGTTTCCAATAAATGACGAAATTTACAGATTTAAAAAAAATTGTTTGTAAGAATTGCATTATATATAATTTTTTTACATTATTTTACAAAGTAAATCGTCAGAAAAAATTTAAAAATAAACATTTATATAATTTTTCTATAGCAGTGAAAATATAAGTACCTACATAATAAGGACATTTGGATAAATGGATTTAAAACCTCAATAAAATAAGGATAAAAAAGAACTCCGTTTTTTTTTTTTTTTTTTTTTTTTAATTTCAAAGAACAAATTTTTTTGTGACACTGTTCAAAGCATGTTTTGTCTTTTTGGCACATGCATAGACCCACACTGCACATTTCGCACATACATCTTGTTCTACGAGGTTTCTTCCTTGTACTACAAAATGTACACTGCCTGGATTTAAATTTCACTATATGTCCAGCATTATATAGTTTTTCATCTGGCACATGAAATTTATGTTTTTTTATGTTAATAGGGAAGGGATCGGTCTTTTTGGCTTTGTACGGATCGCTCGTTTCCCATTCATACTTGTTGTATTCGTATTTCGTCCCAAAATATTCAGAAAATATTTTTAATTTAAATAAAACTTTTACGCAATTTCTATTTTTAATTATAGCAAAGTATATTTATATTAAATTTAAACCACATGAAATAATTTATAAAATCGCAATACTAGCTTGGGGAGCAAGTGTGTTGATGTCAGAGAAAGGTATTTGGAAAAGAAAGACCTTTTTACTGGGCAGGTGCATCTATTGTTTAGTAATAAAATAACTCTGTGGTTTCAAAGCTCTTTATCTATATCCGGGTAAAAATAAACATTCCTATTTGAAAAGCAAGCGAATGCCATTGAGAAGCAGCCAGTGGTTTCAAGGCACGGCCAACGAGCCTCTAGAGGATTGTAAACACAATGCTCTAGTGGCGCAGTGGTCGCGCCCTGAAACCACATAGCAAATGCCATACATATAGAGGTTTTTTATGTATATGCAGTTTAATTACTGCAAGTTTTATTGCTTATGATAGAAATCATGATGTGCGATGACTAACTTTTGAAATTTAAAGTTGTTTATATTGATAAAAGGAAGTTATTTTGTCTCATCGAAAACGAATTTTAAAAGGCATCCGATCTGAAGTATTAATACATTAAACATATATGATTCTACAGTCATTTTGTGTTATTTAGATGTAAAAGATCAGTAATTAATTCATTTTCATTCAAAATTTTTGGAAAAAAGAGGAGAAAAAAAAATTCGGAAAATGGTGGTTTCAGGGCGCGACTACCGCGCGTCAGAGGGTTAAGATTCAGAACAGAATATGTAGAAGATACATATTTGGAGTGCAAAGAATGAAGTCTAAACTTAAAATATACCACTGTGCCTTCAAAAAAAGGGCACTGTTTGTTTAAAAAATTTCCATTTTATTTATTTGGCTTATTTGAAATATTTTCAACTGAAATAAACCAGAACATAAAACATTAGAGAGGAATTTCTTATGAATGTGTACATATCAGAAAGTAGGGGGATAAATAAAAGCAGCACAAAGGAAAAAAAAATCTGAAAGGTTTCAGATTTTAAATTGCATCCAAAGGGGCATTTTTTAAACATTTTGTGTGTTACCTTTCTTTATTAAATATCACGTTCTTTACACTTAACCTTTTCGCGACGGCGCACCTTTGTTTAAGACGCTTGTGCGGGACAGAAGGGAATCGAATGCAGTCACCGTACAGGACAGAGGTTTTGCATCGCTAAGCGTAATTTTATAAAAAAAATCAGGAAAACAAAAGTTTCACTTCTAGCCTCGTAAATTTTGGTATCATTTTAGATTATTACTTGAGCTCTTCTATATGTTAAAATTAGCACATAACGTTTTTTTCTTTATTTTACATGAAAATATACTTAAAAATTTCCTTATCTTGTAAAATAATTTCCGGAAGCGCTATTCAAATTTTTCCAAAGTTTTAATTGATAAAATCCATCAATACAGTCTAAAATTAATAAAACAACACAATAAAGCCTATTTACAGTAAAAAGTAACAAAATTTAAAATGAAGACTGAGTGTGGTAAATCTCGAAGCACAGAGAAGTATTACTTTCTAACTCTTAGAAAAAGTATCACTTTTTAAATCTTTAGAAAAAGAATCAAAACTCTTATCTGCATTAGTTAAATGGTTCATTAACCATACGAGGGTATTCTTCCTTTGATAAATAGTGCCTTCGCGCCATATTAGACAAGAGGTGAGACTTCCAGAAATAAAAAGAGGAAAAACGGGAATATAGGAATATATCTGAAGTCAATGCAAAACTGACTGGGCTGTCTAGTAACCCTGAAAGACCATATATAGTAGAGGAAAAACAGAATTAAAAAAGGAATCGGATATAAATCAGACATGTGTGAATATTTACATTAGCACACGGCAATTTAAAGAGCCAACCTCTGTTTACAATTCGCTCTCCCCCTCGCAACAGTTGATAAGTAAAATACCAAAGTCAGACAGAATATATCAAACTCAAGGTCAGGAACCTAAAACTGTGTTCATTTCAAAAGTACTGGACATAGAATGCCATCTAGTGGCCTTCAGGAAAACGTTCCAGCTTAAAATGCGTATACGCATCACCCGTCCTCTGAATGCAATCTCTAGCGATGCGTGGATGGGATGCCCGGCTGTAAGAGACGTTCTTAGGGAATGTGTATATGGGACGCCCGTCCTGAAAGGGTTAAACAAACTATTTAACTTTTGTTACTTTTATTATAAACTTTTGTTAATCAAGAATCATATTATGTAAAATGTTGAGCTTTTAAAATTGGAATTATAAGGAAAAAGTTATTTTGAAGGTAGGGTCTGATTATTGTGATCAAGGATGTAAGATTTTATTTTTCACTATAATACTTCTTCACTTCATCTTATAATTCCTATAATTTTGTTTGTTACTATTCACAAAGTATGTTAGAAGCCCTTGAAAGAATCCTGTGTCTAAGGCCTAGATTGCCTGAGCCCTATTAACTTCTTTTCTTTCTAGATAAATCACCATGCAAATGTTATTTATTTGTATTAATAATTTGCTTTTATTTCTCATGTGCACTTATTATTTATATGTATTAAAATTAGTTTTTGTAAGTTTTCTGGCAATATGAAGGAAGGCAAATGCATGCATTATAATTTTCAGGTCTTGGGATTATAAACTCAAGTCTCAAGTCTCTTTATCACTCATTCAGACTAAGAAGACAAACTATGTCATTAATTTCTTTACAATGAAAGTTTTAACTTCGGCTGATAGATAACATAGAATTGCATTGAAAAGTACTTTTTAATTTTTAAAAATATTCTTTTTTTGTCTTTCATCTGGATTATATGCCCAATGGTGGATCAAAAATTAACACAAACGTCCCTCCCAAAAATTTTTTCAGTAGAAGGTAAATATATGTATGCGAGTATGTGCATGTTGAAATTGAGTGCTTTTGTTATATCTCTTTATAACATAAAATTCACTTTTTCTGATCAAATCTGCCAATTAGGACACACCGGAATTTATGAAGGATTGATTGTCCAAGCTTTCTGCAAACAGAAATCTTTTATACCCTCCCCCTTCACACACACACCATTCAAATGAAAATTGTCTACTCGCACTTTTTTAAATTTCACGCTGCCAAATGTATGATTTTACTTTTTCTTAAAAGGCATAGTTTGGGCATAAAACTATGCTCTTCAAAATTTGATGGCTCTATGTAATGTCATTTTTTCACAGTCTGAGGAACATGCATACATACATGCAGATTATTCACTATTTAATGTCTTTAAAAATAGTACAGGGGAAAATATTTTGTGGCACCAATTTGAAAAGTGATTTGCCATTTAAACCGATGAAAAAAAACCGATGGAAAATCAGTTTTGAGACTAGGGGCTGATAAATGGTATATTACTAAGTTTATTTACACAATAGTATGTACACTGCTCAAAAAAAAAAAAAAAAAAAAAAAAAAAAAAGGACAGTGCTATATCTCCCGTTCTACTGGGCCGATTGACAAAATTCAAACTGCGTTCTTCATGTCTCGAAAGCACGACTTAGGATATATATTAGATCTATATATAGCACTATTCTAACATAGGTATTTTGACACAAAATCGGACTTTTTCTGAAATAACATACCAATTTTTTTCCATATTTTGATTCTACGGTTCAAATTATGCCAGAATACCAAGTTTTGTAAAAATCGTAGGAGTAGTTTTTAAAATATTAGCTCTCAAAATTTTAGCTCCTCAATGTTAATTGAATTTGGCAAATATTTATTAATATCTCTTTTTTATTAAATTTTTTTGATTTTTTTCTCTCACATTTCGAAATTTATGTTCATTCCAAATAAAATTTACCCATTTTTTGTGTTTTATTTTTTAAATTTCTATTTTTAAATAATTTTTATAAATTTTTCGAAAAAACTTTTGAATTATGACCTATAAAATTTTTACCATCATCATAAAGTAGGTGTATTTTTAAGCATATCTGCAAAAAATTAGACTTTTTTTATTCAAAATTTTCTAAGATACACACGAATTTACATATTTTCGCGTTTTGAAATTTGGCATCTTTTTTTTTGAGCGATAATAACGCCAAATGTGGTCTATGGATTTTTGTTACACTGAATTGCCACAGCTATTTTTAACCTTAAATTTCAAGTCAAATTTTACGAAGAATTAATTATATGAAATTTTTTCCCACAATAAGGCGTAATAAATATTTATTAATACTATATGAAAATCTATTTTTTAAAATTATAGATGATATTATTCAAATTTTTAACAATTTTTTTTTAATTTCTCTCTTTCTTCCTTTTTTTTTTTTAAAAAAATAAGAGTACATTTTTCTAAGAGTAAATTTTTACCTTCGGCGTTTTATCGTCTGCTACTTTACTTCGTTTAAATCGAATTGTCTAAAACTGAGAATTTTCTTTTAATGTTTATTTGAATTTTATGAAAATATTTTATGACATTAAATGCATAATTTATTTCTAAACAAACTGTTGCTTTTGAAGTGCCTAAAAGAGCGGCAGATACTATCACCCATATTTTTAAAGCACAGTATATTTTTATAGAAACATAAGATTTAGAATAATCACTTATATAAGTCAAATTATGATATAAAAATACAACCCTCTAGAGACTGAATTAGTGGAAGTTCAATGGTTATGTAGAAATGATCTGCAGCTACTTAATGGCTGGTTAAGTCAGCAGCTTCTGTGGACAAGTAAGAATAATTGTATAAACGACACACAACATTCTGGATTCAATTAACAACGAGGATACGATGTTTATTAAATGAATTTAAGAAGTTTTAACACTTAAAAAATCAACTCATTTTTTATCCTAAAATGTATTTTTGTGCGTAGCGTATTTTCATTATATCCTTAAAATTCTAATTTAGAATATAATTGTCAAGAACTGAATCCTAATCATCAGTAATATAATAAGTAATTATTATGGTTATTAATAAATCCTTCTTATAAAGTAATTGCAAATATTTCAAAAAACTTTCTGTCTGAATGCAAATATTTCTCTATGCAAAATTTTTTATTTTATAATTATCAAGATTGCACATGATATTATTTATTTGCACTTCAATTTTTACCGTCAGCTCTAGTAGAAATTACAAATCAATTATATTAATTAAGGATTGGATTGGATTATTTAATTATGGCAAAGCACACGAGGGCTATCTGCCTAAAGGGAGGGATGCCTTCGTGGAGGACTTTCTAAGGTAAACTGGCTCGTATACACGTTACACATGGGGAAAACCGCTAAAACGCCCATGCAGCCAGCCCGTTCGCGGGATTCAAACTTCCGACCGAACTACCAGTGCTCAGCGTCTTTACCGCTCGGCCGCTGGTGGACTATTTAATTAAGGAATGACCATCTAAATTTAGAAACAGCGTACCATAACAGCAATTCAATTATTGGTGCCATACCTTTCATGTTACTCCCGATTGGCAAGCTACATGATTTTTAATGAGTATTCGGGTTTTGTTAGTAACTTCATTTGGAAATCGCGCTTAAACTAAGTTAGTTGGTTATTTGAACATAGAAAGAACATGGGAGCTATTTGGTTAAGATGCTTTCATAGAGAACCTTTGTAAAGAGAACTTAGAAAACTACAAAAACCAACCATGCAGCCTGGGTTAGACTTCGCAACAAACAATTAGTATTTAACAATCTTCAAATGTTAGGCAACTGATGAGGCTCCAATTTAATATTTTATTTGTAAATATTTAAAATATTGTTGTATTCTTAGACACAAAAAGCAGAATTTAAGTTTTGTTAACTCGTTAGTAAACTACCAAGCCGTAGTGCAAATGAATATTCAATTTCTTTTGCAATAATTGTATTCACTTAATATTCTTGGAATATGAGCTATAGAAGGAACGTTCTCGGAAGATTAAAGAAGTGTTTAAATCCAGTCATATAAGGTTTGTCTTACAAGCTCAGGATCAAAACGATTCTGCTATTGCCAGTTGACTTGTAAATGGCTGTGAATTAAGCAGATGACTTTTAATCTTACGTTTTCAGTCAGACAAGGTATTCCAAATGTTTTGTATTGCATGATAATGCATCTTTTCATTATTCAATAACCAGTCGGAGAACCGCTTGTGTTCCGAAAATAAGTATGTTTATTCAATCGTCCTGCATGTTCTTCAAATTTGTCTTCTTGTGATTTTTTTTCTTTCACAAAAACTAAAGTTTCCTCTCAAAGGAAAGTTTTTTGATATTGAAGAGACAAAAGGAGTATGACATCTACTTTTAGAGGCATGTCAAAAACAGATCTCTACAAGCTTTCTCTTCCATTACATGTTGTGCAGTCAGACAAAAAGTTGCATCAGCGTAAATTCTATAATATATTTTTATTACACTCTGATTACTTTGCTAACATACAGTGAATATATACTAAATCTTTTACTTCAGCTTAAGTAATTCGAAATTTTTGACGAAATTGTTGTAGGAACTAGGACTTAGAAGATAAGTCAAATTAAATATTTCGATAACCCAATAAATTCAAGGTTGAATTTCAATATTTTATTTTCGAAGGGAGGGGAATTGTTTTCAGTTTTGGTCCATTATCCTAAGTATATTTGCTTCGATTCTTTATTTTTCCATAAAAGCGAAAAATTTACGCATGGTATACATATAACGCATAGCTTCAAATTAAAATTTAATAATTTACAGAGTGGTTATATTTAAAGTTACACATTGAAACGGTCATAAAAGTGTAGTGAGAAATTTGTCCGTGAAAACCACGAATTAGCGATTAGAAAATGTGAGATCCCAAATCACTCGCACAAGTGCGTACAATCTGGAAATCGTTTTCTTACAGATCGTTAATTTGTAATTTTTTAAGCCTGAATTCGGCCCTAAAACATGAAGATACTGATTCAAAACGCTTTTAATCGATTTGGGCCAAAGAAATCCCTCATGTTATCTATCTAGTCCCATTGCATTCGATTGCATAGCAGTCATTCCACAGCATTTTAGATACTACTATTTTTATGCAGGGCTGGGCCCCACCTCACGTGTGTCGCACAGTTACTTAGGCAACATTTCACGAATGAACATCTTATAGGCCAACACTTCCCCTCTTCCCACCAGTCCTCAACCTCTGTGACTTTTAGCTATGGGGTTTTCTCAAAAGCACTGTTTATGGTGATAATCTAAACAGTTTGGCAGAAATGAAAAATGTGATACACTGACATGTCCGTAACATTCCTCCTGGTATGCTAAGAGGAGAATGTAGTAACAGGATTTAACTTGCTTTCGGAAAATGCTGGACGCTACATTGAACATGCTTTGTAACACGTTTCGGAAAATATTAAACACATTTTAAACAGATGTTTTTATGTCTTATTTCATTTAACAATCTTGTATACAGCGACATTTTTTCCCTGGTGTTGAGTTTTTGAACTCTTTTTTTTTTTTTTTCCACGGAAAATAAATTCCCATAACCTCCTTTACACGATTCCCAAGTTTGATAACATTTGGTACGGTAGTTTTCCTTTTATGACCATTTCAAATTTAACTTTAATTATAAACACCATGTAAATTAAACTTTAAAAGTTTGACAGTTTGGTTGAAGTCCCAGCTGTAAAAATATATATATAAATATAATCTTTTATATTAATCCTCTTAGAAAGAATGTTTTAAGAAGCTAATTTTTCTCTCGCATTGTAGATTGTATAAAAAATTATCTTTAATATGATTTAGATTGTTTCAGCCGATAAAAGAATCGAGTCACTCGGTGGTACAGAATAAACCCTGCTGGACTATTTTATTTCTTTGTCATTTAGCAAAAATCTTTTAATTAAAATATTTATCCTTTGGACTTCGCTTTAAACTTTATTTATAGTTAAAATGACTAGAAAATGAAAAGCTGTCTTCAGCTGAAATGCAATTCATGTAATTGATATTTTAAAAAATTGACAAGAATGCAAAATTTATGGAAGTCTAGCAATCGAAAAATCTTAATTTTCTTGTGTGTGCACTGAAAATAACTGTAGAAGGAAAGAAGAAAATTAGAGAGAAAAGTAAGCAAAAATTTGCAGGGAAATTTTGCTGTCAGACATACCAAGATGTTTCAAAAAGTTGGACGCTTTTGAATATACTTTCAGGATATTTCAAAGAATTTATGTGTTCAAAGAAAAAACATTTGGACGTGTACACCAGCAAATACCATCAATTGAGCTTGTGGTTAACAAAAAGACAAAAACAATGTCATTGCAGATTAAAGTGAAGAGCGACTGGTTTTAGACTATATGGTTGTATAAATTTAAATTACGTTATAGAACATCATATCGTATCATAAATAGAGAATCCCATGATTTTTTCATTCGAATTATTTGAAGATTCAGGAGTTTATCCAGTGATGTATGTGGATGTCACCTAAAGATGTTTTTTTTTTCCTCCTGATGAAACAGCAACCGAGCGGTAAAGTCGTTGAACGCTGGTAATTCGGTCCGAATTCCGTGAATGGGCTGGCTGCGTGGGCATTTTCGTGGTTTTCCCCATGTGTAACGTGCATGCGAGCCAGTTTCCCTTAGAAAGTCCTCCACGAAGGCATCCCTCCCCTTAGGCAGATAGCCCTAGTGTGCTTTGTCATAATTAAATTAACCAAAACCTCTTGATGAAACCAGTCTTTAATTTCATCTCATACCTTCAAAATGTTTAGTCTCTAAAGACTGATAAAGGCTCTGACCAAATATTGATGAAATGGATTGAATTGGATTATTAAGTTACGCCAAAGCAGGGCTATCTGCTTAAAAGGATGGATGCCTTCATAAAAAACCTTCTAAGGGAAACCAGCTGGCATACACGGTACACATAAGAAAATACACGAAAACGCCCATGCAACCAGCCGTTTACCGGGATTCGAACCCCGGAGCGAACTACCAGGTTTCAGCGACTTAACCGCTCAGCCGTTTGTGGGCCTTTATGAAATGGAAGGCGATAACTTTATTTAAAATGATTGTCAGAAATATCAAGATATTTCGAAAATTTGGATACTTTTTAATATACTTGCGGAATGCCTAAAGAAAAAGAGCAAGAATAAAGTAGAATGCCTGAAGAAAAAGAGTAGAAAAAATAAATTTTTGGGTAAAATTTAGTATTTGTATTTTTTTTTAAATTTAAAACCTTTTAATCTTATGATATTTGATTCTTACGATTTCAAAAATAAAATATTTGACTAAAATATGAATAACATTTAAGAAGCCAAATGTAGGATAAAATTGTGTAAAGCAATGGGCACAATGATAAAACTGTTTAAAGCAGTGTATGCAAGTCATCCTAAGTTAAAATGTCGCATTCCTAAGTTAAATGTCTCTCTTATTTATATATATATCTTTTCTGAACGGAACATTGAAAGGCGTGTTAACTGTGCTTTACTGTATTTTCTCTTTTAATATATGCAGTTTTCAAACGCATCGTAGTCTGGGTTACAAAGTATTCCTCCGAAAGAAACGCATTTCAAATAAATAAAATCACATTCTGGAAAATTTATATTAATAAATATATTAAAAGTGCTCAATTTGAAGGAATAAATAGAAAATTTTTAAACAATTATCTGAAGAGACAATGCAACACAAACAATTAAAATAAAAGTATAAGAATTTAAAAATTACCTAAAATAATAAAATAAAAGTATAAGAATTTAAAAATTACCTAAAATAATAACTATGACAAAAAATATATATAAAGAAAAGTATTTGAAGAAAATAAACGCTGCACCTTTATTTAAGCAGTTCGAATAGGTAAATAGAAAATTTTAAAACAGTTATTTGAAAAAAACCATGCAACTTAAACAATTAAAATGAAATTCAAAAAAGAAAAAATTACTTAAAATAATAACAGTTATATAATTAAAAATATAATATAAAGAATATTATTTGGAAAAAAAGAACGATGGTGACTTTTTTTCCTCTCACAGGAAAGGAAACTAGGTTGCCATATATTAAGAAGTTCGCCAAGTGAACTATTCTTGGCGCAAACTGACAAAATGTGCCAACATAAATTTGTGAATTTCTCCGTAAATTTCGCACCAAATTTTACAAAATTTTATATTTAGGCATAATTTGAGTCATAGAATCCAAATATGTAAAAAAATTCTTATGTTATTTCAGAAAAAGTCCGATTTTATGTCAAAATACCTATGTTAGAATAGTGCTATATATAAATCTAATATATATCCTATGTCGCGCTTTCGAGACATGAAGAACGCAATTTGAATTTTGTCAATCGGCCCAGTAGATCGGGAGATATAGGACTGTCCCATTTTTTTTTTAGCAGTGTACATTAATTATTGATTCTATATTCATCATATTTGAAAGTTCTTTGATAAGCAATTTTCTTTCCTAGTCAGAATAATAAAATTTAGCAAAAACTATAACTGTAAGCAAAAAGCAAGCTATAACTGTTCCATTGCCTGCAACCCCACTTTGCACAACAGTCCCACATTTATGGATCTGATTTTTTTACTCATCAGCAGGGCTTCAATTTGAGGATCCTTAGAGGCTAATGGATTCTCAAAAAAGTTGATTATATAATTCACTGTGTTGAATTCCATATTAAAATACTGAACGGACAGTGGAAATAGTTTCATTTTTTTTTATTGTTTAAAAACAAAAATATAGAGGTGGATCATGGTTTTGCTATTCATTCAAAATTATTCCTAATGCCTTTTTATGTAGCACATTTGGAATAACTGCGTCAGATTTTGTTTTACCAAAGATATTTTACAGCTACTGTAGAAATCTTGTTAAGTTTTTTAAATTTAATTTCAAATTGCAGTCAACTGAGTTATATATGATTGTATTTAGCTGTGTGGTATAAGACCTATTTCTAAAGCAACTATTGTATCTTCTTCCTTATAATCCACTTTTACTATAAACTGGATGATAATGCACGGCCTTTGTTTCTATAATCTGATCGTTAATGCTGTCTTGTTGCTAAAGCATCCATATATCCAATTTTCAAAATGCTTTGACAGATAGTATATTTTGCTTCTTGTAAAATATTTCCTGCTTGACCATTCATAATCTTGGTATAATATTCACTCTTAATTTGGTACATTTTTTGTTAAATAGTTATACACATACTTTTTGTGTTCATCACATCTCATTTTATTTAGTGCTGTGTTATACCCATAATTAAATTATGGAACTGATAAGAAAAAAGACCAAGTAATTATGTCCATATGACAAAAATTGGGAAAAATATTTTATTATAAAAACATTATTACTTTGTCTTTTTGCTTTTTGCTTTTTGATAATTTATTTAGGGGGATATCTACACTTAATAAAATGAGAAGTGACAAGCACAATAAGTATGTGAATAACGAATGATTTAACAAAGTACCAAATTAACAGTAAAATTATAATATAGCCAGGCACATTAACCTGTCGAAGCCGGCTGGTACAGCAGTTGTACCAGGAGAATGACTTTCTCAGACCCCGGCATTGGTACAACTGTCATACCATCCATGCCCTCCCCATTTTAGAGAATCGACTATTTGTAGATCTTTGGGTGGTCCATTGTCGCTGCTCAGAGTAGCCGCTGGCTACGCATTATTTCCCTCTTCTTATCAGTTTGGCTACATTTTGGCAAAAACCGCAGGTTTCGTCTCGCGCCAATATACTTGAAAATTAAATAGAGGCCATCTCTTTCTCAATCTGTCTCATAATTTTAATGCTAATTTTTTTAGTACTGACTTTTGCTATGATTAAAATGTCAGCGATTTTGCACGCTCTTTAAGCTTACCATATTTAATGTTTTTTAATCGTAACAAATAAGAATAGATTAATATTTTAGATTTAATGCTCTTCTAGAAAATAGGTAAAACCACTTTTATCGTTTACTTCCTTTTCATACTTATGAATAATAAGATTTTATTTTGACATTTTTTTTTTGTGGAGTGCATAAAACCCTTAAGAACTGTTAACTCTTTCAAAGTGCTTCTATTATGCAGGCAATTTTGTCTGATTTATCAGGAGATAAATAAGAGACAATTGTATGCATAATAGTTTTTGTGATTTTCATTCATTCAGTGATTGCTTTCAATGATTTTCATTGATTGTAAATTAAATAAAATCAATTTATCTTTAGATCGTCTTTTAGGATGAGATCTGCCAAAAAGTATTTAAATATCAGTAAAGCTCACATTACTTCTAAATTGAATCAAAACATCAGTTACATTTTACAAAATTTCGGCCAGTTTTATTTCCTGAAATTCTTATACTCCTCAAGAGATAAAGGGAATTCAGACAAGTTGATAAAAAAATATCTTTAAAAAAGGTTGTTATTTTGTCTGTAATAAGGTGTATGTCAACTTACTATTAAATGTATGAAAATTAGGATTGGATTACGGAAAAGCACGCGAACGCTATCTGCTTAAGGGGATGGATGCTTTTGTGTAAACCTTTTTAAGAGAAAATTGTTCGCATTTACGTTCCTGGTGGAAAACTCCACATGTAATCAACCCGTTCTTCGGTATTGTTTGGATTAATTTTGTTCGCTTACTGAATTACATCAAAGCACACAACAATTACCTGTATAAGGGGAGTTATGCCTTCGTGGAGGACTTTCTAAGAGAAGCTGGCTTGCATTTACATTACACAAAAGCCGTGAATCCAACTATTTATCCGGGATTCAAATCCAAGCGAGCTACAAATATTCAGCCACTTTTACCGCTCTACTGAAGAGCCCGTAAAAATATTGATAAAGGAAAAGTATTGAAATAACCGGTTTAATTTACTAACCTATATTTCTCAATCGACAGTACATAAATTATGCATATGAGGGGGATTATTTTGTGAATAAATAAACTGTATTGCACTTTTCTCCACTATTTCATATTACGATGGAATTATTGCATTTCAAAGTTATTTCTCATGAATTAATTTTGCTCTTCATGATTTTTGATATTTTCAAAGAGAAAATTCCACACTTTAAATAAAAAAATACACGAGAAGATACTTTATGCAAAATTTGGCGTAAACGGTTTTCTTAATTTTGCTTTGAAAATATTCCAGGGTAATCGTTTTCATTACTGGAAGAAATATGAAAAACAGATTTACTACATTGTGTCAACGCCCAATATTTCCTTATTATTTTGAAAACGTGAAAGATTACTCTTTCTAAAATAAATTAGAAAATATATTATGTGCAAATAGAATATTCGTTGAAAATGAAATAGACTTCAACTTTTGGATATAACGATGGTTTTAGACAAAATTTCTACCTATGAAGAGAAATTGACGTATAATTAATTCTTCATGAACATTTAAAACTGTTCTCAAAATTCTTTTGATGATTGCATGTATAAGTCACGGATTTTTTTCTCTGCTAACATAAACAAAAGCCAATTTTACAAAGAAAAATTCTCGTTAAAGATATACCTTCTTTGCCTGATAATCCAATGTAATATTTGTTAAAGTTAAATGATTAAACGCAACCAATGTATCTCGGATTTTGATTTTTGTATTATAATAACAAAATTATCGAAAAAAGCAGATTTAAATGTCTGTTATTGTTATGTAAAGCTTTATTATTGCTGTAAGTTCATCTCAAAATCTAATTGTATTGAATCTCATTCTAATCGTCTAATGGTAATAAATATTATTATTATTATTTCATTAAATTAGTCATTACCATTATTTTATTAATGAAAATATGTTATTAAAAATCGCATTCTAGCCTGCAGACTTACAAATCTAGTCCGTATTTACTATATTTTGTTAAATTTTGTTCTCGCTTTCTAATTTCTAATACGAAAATACACGAATATAAATGAAGAGTGAAAACAAAGTTAAAAAATTCACAAATTATTTACGAGATTGATTAGACATAGTGAGTGAAATATAAACATTGTATACATTTTGTTCTAAATAAAGTGTGCACTGGATATGCATCCAGTACTGCATATTTATTTATAACTTCATTTAAATGAAAGCAAAATAATCATCGAAAAAATTGCAAATCTAGCAACCCCTCTACTGTGGGACGTAAGCGTCCGAGAAACATGTAAATTTTACTTCATCCATGGAGGGGAACTAACGACTTTTCTCATTAGGAAAATGTCAAAGAGGGGGCAAAACTGTTTCGGATCGCGCCAGTCTGAAGGCTATATTATGAGAATTTCGGCCCGGTTTTAGAAGGTTAATGAATAAAATTAAACATAAATATAATTTAGAATGAATGAAACAAATGCAAACAAAGCATATTTGACATGGAGACTGAGAGGGGATTTGAAGTGAGAGTTAGGCAGGGCTACCAGCTGCAAGATATTACATATAAGGTAAAGCTGATTTCGCTTTTAGCCAATCAGAATGCTTTCTGGCATTTGATGACCATGATGTCAGGTGGCAGAGAAAACAAAATTAATAAAAAAAACTTTTTCTGTGGGTTATTATTCCAGGAGAACTCTTATTGAGTAGTGATTGTAGCCAGCTCTCTTGGGAAGAGTTAGTGGAAATTCAGCACCTCCTTATGGCAATAATTTAGATTACAGCACTGAACATCATTATTCACTGCAAGAGATTTTGAAATAAAAATATATTTAGTATTTTTGTCCCCTTTAACTTTCTAAGGACAGGAAAGCTGATTAAAGGACTGCTTTCTAATAAAGGATGGCTGACAACCCTAGCTTTGATTTTTGTCAAGGCTGTGGTTTAGAATATGAACATAATTTTTACAATTACTGCACTGTTACTGGTCTAGCCTAGACAATCTGTACTGATCTCATCAGAGCTGTACAAGAACTATTGTTTGCCTTGTTGCACCTCCATTCAGTGATGTACCTTGGATAGACTTAATATCGGCGGCCCTTACCTAGGATTTTGAGAAATAAAAGGATGTACATTATATTGAAATTGTGCCTATAATCAAATTAATGAAGTTTATTATCTTTATCAAATTCTTGCATTATTAATTTTGGGGAAGTCCAGATTTTCGCCTATTTATAAGTTGCATTTGATTTGAGATGTTTCACCGTATTTGCAAATGCATTTCATTCACTGCTATTTGCCATATTTTTGTTATTTGATTCATATATACATAAATTCTATTGTTGAAATATATATTAAGTAACATTTATAATAATTAATTTATATCGTATAAGTATATATCATAAACGTTATATATAATTACTTTTTTAATATGAATTTTATTTATAGATTTATAGCAAAGGAGCAAATACGATCTGGTTCAGAAGATCTGCATGCACTTATTTCAAGTGAACAAGTATATTTCCTTAGTAGTGGTTCTCCTTCATCAAGTAATGTGGTACTGACTGTTCCTTTCTCAGATTTATTCAAATGTAGTTACGTATGCTCCGGTGCTGGAGTAATTGGAGAAATAAGACACTATTTACAACTTACTATGAAAGCAGACTCATCTGCTGGTTCCGTAACTGTTCCTAATGATTTAACAAGCAGAAGACATTCCAGAAGTATGTCAGCTGAACCTCTCTGCAAAAAGCCTCAAGTTCGTTGCGATTCAGAGGAAGTTGCACGAAAGGTATGACTTTAATAATAAAACAGAATGTTCACACTTTTTACATAGCATCACAAGAATATATAACATATAGACATAAGAAATATTAGAAAATTTGCTGAAATAAGATTTAATGAAGGTTAGTAATTATATAATAATTGTTACAGTGTTGCCACGCTACCTGGAAAGCCAGAAAAAGTCAGGGAATTTGAAAAATGATCAGAAAAGTCGGGGAATTTAAATAATTTTCATATTTCGGGTAGCTGATGTAGTTTTCGCTGCTTCAATTAAATTGTCTTTTAGAAAGGCAAAGTAAGTTTCCAGCAACTTTGGTTTCCAGTAACCTGAGAATCGAGAGACTCACATGTGCAGTGCATGATGAACTAAAGAAAATACCTTCCCATTCTTGTATAAAACAAAATTGGTTTAACACATCGAATCGGTTAGTATACGATCTACATGGGATTTGGCGACATTATGATGAGCCGTAAACAGATCATTTTGGTGTTGGCGACAGTTTTCAAAATAGTGCCAAGGCCATAAGCCTATACTAGGATTTTACCGCAAAATCTTTTAAACCTTTTTTTTAAATAAATGCCTTATTTGTAATTTTGCAATAAAATAAAAAATATTAATCTAGGCTAACAATTTAATCTAACTATATTCGCCAAAATATCGTTGGTTATTGTAATTTGATTTTTAATGTTATTCGTACCATTTAATGTGTCTTCTTACCTCTAAATTTATTATTACTAATAATACTTTCAAATTTCAGATAATTTTCTCCGGCATAATTCTGAAACTAATTCTAGTAGTATTATGACATACTATCGCAAAATTTAATGCACATATTTTTTGCTTATGTATGCTGCTAAATAAATATAAAATATCTGAGTTTATTTTAAAATATAATTAAATAAATTTCTTTCTTTCGTTTAGTTGCAAAATGTCTGAAATTTTTTTTTTTTTTTTAATCCAGACTGGGCAGATTCTAATGTCTTTCATTGGAGGAAAAACTCCTATTATAGTTATAATAGCAATGCTTTGGGGATTATATATATGCGTCTTTAAGTCATATGTAATTAGAAAATTTTTGTGTTTTGAAGTGGTACAGTAATTAATTTACCTCTCAGCACAGCCAACATGCACTATGCGGATATACTGGAATTTTCTTATAACACACCTGGAAATGTCAGGGAATTTCATTCTCCTGTTTGAGTGGCAACCCTGTTGTTATATTGCTTTTGTAGTTTCAAATGTATGCAATATATTTTCCAGGTTGCCATGCAGATAAATTATGCAAAAAGTCTTCATGAAGAAAGGACCTACATGGTTATCAGTGATGAAGAAAGTGAGGATGAAAAAGAATAAGAAAAAAGTTTGTGATAAACATTAAAAAAAAATAATAAATAATAAAAAAAAAAGAGATTTAACTTCCAGTTTTATTTATATGTTCATAGAATATCCAGATCAATTTAACAAAAATATAGTTTTTGTAAAATGTGTATAGAATTAATATAAAGATGAAAGACTACTAGCATTAGTAATTTAGTAAAAATATTTTATTGGTTTGAATTCTCTTTCAGCATTGTTAAAATTAGTTCCTCTTCATTCTCGCTGTATAATTTTAGTTCCCTTGGCTTCTGTTACATGTCTCATTTAATATTTTGAATTGTTCTACTCTTTCTCAGCTTATGTAAAGTACTGATACTTTTTAATGTAAATACTGTACTAATACCAAAGAAATTATTTTAGAAAATTGTGTACAAATGTCGTTAATATTCCGTAGAATGTGTTCTACTTAAATTTGCTTTCTTTATGTAATGAAATTTCAAATAAATTATTTTTTGTTATTTAAAATTCATATCTTTTTGCAATTTGATTTTAAAACAGTGGTAACATATTTGGTACAAAAAATAAGTTTTAATTTTTAAGATAATAAAATATATATTCAAGAGAAACAATTAGCAAAATATGTAACATTATTATCTATAAATAAGGTACTAATTTTATTGTGGGGAAAAAGGTAAAATTAGGGGAATAGATCATAAAATTTAATAAAATATTTATAACTTGTATTTATTCCAACAGTAAAAAAAAAAAAAAAAAAACTGCCAAATTTTATGGTAGCACTTAAAGTAGTACAGGGTTCGTAAGGTCCTTAAAAGTCCTTAATTTTGGCCAAAATGAATAAACGGTCCTTAATTTTGCTCATTTGACATTTCTTATCATTTCTAATGATTGCCATTCTAAGTGTGAATTACGATTTCTCATGAATATGGAATTAAAATTACACGGCTCTTAACCAATCTGTTGGCGGATTTGCGTTGCAAATGATAAATAATAATAATAATAATAATTAGCTACCCGAGCGAAAGAATCGGTGTCTGATTGGCTATTCACCCAATCTTTCGAAACAGGTGTTAATCCATAAATTTAGGCAGATTGTGACGAAAGCGTGAAGCCGGAAGTTGTTTAAGAGGCGAAAGTGATGATGAAGGTGCTCGAGAAAAAAAAAAGGGGGGGGATTCTGAAAATATTTGCCAAAATTAGAGCAATCCCAA
Source organism: Stegodyphus dumicola (assembly GCF_044657685.1). Classification (NCBI taxonomy): domain Eukaryota; kingdom Metazoa; phylum Arthropoda; class Arachnida; order Araneae; family Eresidae; genus Stegodyphus; species Stegodyphus dumicola. The sequence goes on from NC_140768.1 coordinate 186,060,205, forward strand.
CCTGGAAGGCCACAACCCTTCCGACGCCAATAGGAACGAGATGCCTGGAAAGTGCATTTTCAATAAACTGTGGCTTCATCAAACTGACTACAAAGACTGGATATTGATGGATGGCAATCCTTAAATGTGGTCTTTGTCTGAAACAAATTGAAATTTCTAGAATGGGAGAGTCAGCGCTGAAAATTCACATGAAAATTAAGTTTCGTTTTATCATTTCAATTTGTTTTTACACGGTTTTGCTTAGCTTAATTTCTGTGTTTGTTTCAATTAAGCCATAAATTAATTTTTTATCACCTTCTACGAAGTTTATTCTCTTTTGCACATACTAATATGTATGGGATATCAGGATTATGAGTTTATTTCTGCAGAGGGTCTGTTATCGATTTCGCGGGAAATCTGTTGGCTCCATTTCGATTTTAGGTCGCCAAGGGCAAATTCGGTAACGCTAGCCGAGAAAATGTGAAGTTCGGAAATACGTTTTGAAGCTTCAATAGACAATTAAGTATTTGGTTTAAATCTATGTTGTTGATAGTAATGCATAATTTTTGCTAATGGTGATACAATTATTAGTTGAAAATAACTAATTAAAATTTTTTAAATATTTTTAAAGCTCAAAACAACTAATTGAAACTAATTTTCCTGAATTAACTAGACGCAAAATTAACTTTCATGAATTACTAAAGTTATTGGGTAGAAGTTTAACTGAAAATATACATTCTGTATTATATATATGTAGTGGGGGAGTTGAAGATGCTAAATAACAATTCCAACGTTGTTTTCCACACCACAGAACATTTGATAAAGATAATCAGAAGAAGGTACAGATTAGATTAATCACAAGTGCCGTTTGATACAAACAGGATTCTGTATAGTTTTACCAGTCTTATCACATAACCGATTAGTGCCTACTCGCACTTGCTGATGTATTATACAGTTCAATTTACCACCTTCACGTGGAAAACTACAGTTCCTTTTTCTACACCTTTACGTGTAGACAAACATCTCACCACCTTCGCGTGGGATAGCAGAAGAAAGTCTCTGTCATACTCCTCTTTCACCTCGCTGCTGGTGCATCGGTGAGGCCCTCTGGTGGTTGTGTCGCACTTCCAGATACTACAACTCGTCCGTCCTGACACTTTTTTCGTCCACAAAAACACGGATCAGCAACACTGGAACATCAAGACAGCACCTGAAAATAAATTAAAAAAAAAAAAAAAAAAAGAAAAGTTAAGGAAAAAAAGAAAGAAGTGTGGAAGGACCACACATAGTCCTATATAGTAGAAGTCCATGGCTTCATGAGATCAGCTGCTGTAGTGGTACATCCAGGACCTTCATGGTGTCCCACTTTTCCCACCTGGTAACGATCTTTGCCTTTCCTCGCTGTTACACGATATGGGCCGAAGAACTTTGGCCTTAACTTTAGTCCACCTCCATACTGCGTTCTTTGTATGGCAACTAAGTCGTTCACGTTGTATACTTGTGCCTCTTTTCTCTTCTTGTTTTATGTTTTTCTATTCTCTTCCTGAATTTTTAGAATGTTTTTCCTTGCTTCCTCTCTCATATCTTCTCGATCTTTCATCATAATATTTCTTTCTTCTTCTTCAAGAATTTCCATAATCTTTTAAGTCTTCTCGATTTCTCATTTTAACACCAGTGGGAAGCTCAAATGGAGAACTCTTTGTGCTTCTGCTCTTAGTACTGTTCAAGATCCGTTGTACATCTCCAACATATTTGTACCACTTGGTTGGATCATCTATGGATAATTTGGATAGGAGTGGAATCAGAGTGAGATGAATCCTTTCCACTTGTCCATTTCGTTTAGGAATGCCTGTAATTGTAAATATGTGCTGGATATTCTCTTAACTACAGTAATCTTCAAAGTCTTTAGAGGTAAACGCCGTACCTTTATCACTTATAATTCTTAAAGGACTACCGAAAGTTGATTGTTGCAGTTTCAACTTCTGCAATGCTTCTTGAGCTGATGTAGACTTTACTGGATAGAGCCATACGAACTTTGTGAATGAATCAACCACAGTTAAGATGTGATTGTAGTTCTTATTTGTCGACGGTAATGGTCCTATAAAATCGATATGAAAAGTGCTCAAAGGGATACTAACTTTTGGTATGAGATTCAGCAATCCTTCGCTCTTACCTCGTTTTCTGTTGCACAAAATACATTCTACACAATTTGAAATAACTTGCTCAATTCGTTTTCTAAGGTTAGGAATATAAAAGCCGTTTTTTAGCAGATCTTCTGTTTTAGACACTGCAAAATGTCCCTTGTTGTGGATACTACGTATGATTTCTAACTCTAATGCTTCGGGTACCACAAGTAGCTCACGACCATTGTCGAACTTGTATAATACTCGATTTTTCACTAGAAAATCTTTCTTTAGTCCTTGCTCGACTAAGGATTTTAGCAACTGGAGACGCTCATCACTCCTTTGCGCAGCTGCAATTTCTCCCTGAGAACAAGTAACCATCATAACAGCGTTTCTACTTAATGAATCCACATGCTTCATTTGTTGCCCAGATCTGTGAACAATTTCATAGTCAAATTCTTCTAGAAGTAACGCCCATCTCTCCACTTTAGAGGTTAAATCCTTCTTAAACATAGTCCTCTGGAAAGCGTTACAATCCGTAATTATCCTGACTTTAGATCCTAAAAGGTAATTCCTGAATTTCTTTAGAGCTTCTACTATAGCTAAAACTTCAAGCTCATAAGTAGATAGCTTCTCTTGTTGGAGACTCGTTTTTTTACTCATGAAATAAATGGGGTGTAACTGTCCATCATCTGACTTTTGTAGCAATACAGCGCCGAAACCATGACTGCTTGCGTCTGTATGCAATTCTAATGGTGCTCCTTGTTTAAAAATATGAAGAACCGGATTTGTGGATAAAAGTTCTTTCAATTTATTAAATGCATCTTTTTGCTCAGGCCCAAATTTGAATTCTGCTCCGTTACGAAGAAGATCACTTAGTGGTTTCGCTATTTTTGAATAATTGGCAATAAATTTCCTAAAATACCCAGTAAGACCCAAGAAACTTTGAATCTGCTTAAGGTTTTTGGGTTCCGGGAAATTTTGAACAGCCCTGGTTTTTTCAGTAGAGTAGCGAATTGTACCATCCTCAATAACACACCCGAGAAATTCTATTTTTCTTTTCAAAAATTAGCATTTGTTAAAATTAATCTCCAAACCGTATTCTTTGGCTACTTCTAAAACGCATTTCAACTTTTCTAAGCCTTCTTTCTCATTTCGTGCTGGAATAATAAAATCGTCCATGTAAGTAACAGTGTCATCCCGAATTAAATCTCTAAACACATTATAAATAAATCTTTGAAACACACTAGGGGACGTGCACAAACCAAAAGGTGCTTTTAGAAATTCGTACAAGCCGGCATGAGTAATAAATGCCAAATATTTAGTGCAGTTTTCCTCCACTGGAACATGAGAAAACCCATTTATTAAATTTAATGTCGAAAAAACCTTTGCTTCACCCAAACGATCTAAAACTTCTACTTGTGCCATAGGAAAAGAATCCTCAACTATTTTTTTATTTAACTGCCGGAAGTCAACACAAATCCGTGTCTTCCCACATTTTTTTCTACACAAAACAATTGAACACGACGGCTTTATAATCCCATCCTTTAACCATTCATCTATTTGATTATCAACAATTTTTTGATCAGCAAAAGGAATTCTCCTCGAACGCTGAGAAACTGGAATATCATCTTTTAATATTACTTTCATTTTTAAGTCTGTGCTGCGCGGCTTTTCTAACGGTTTATACTCATTAATAAGAGTGGAAACAGTATTGCGTAATCCTTCATCTTTAATATGCCATAAATCTGCAGAAATAAGAGACGGAATCATTTTCATATTGCGTAATCATCACCTGGTCACAACAGATCATTTTTAGACAGGAAGGGGGGAAAATACAGTCTGTTATCATTTCATCAACCATCGCTGCTTCTATCTCTTTTTGTTTTTTGCTTTCGCATAAAGAAAAAATAAACTTAGCCGTATCCGCTTTAACCACGTGACCAAACGAACTTTTCAGTTCTATACATCCACTTGATAATTTATTCGGAAAAAGGGATTTCTTTACAACTATCAATTCACTTGTAGAATCTATTAAACATTTTACTTTCTTACCATCTATCAACAGTTCAATAAATTCTAACTTATTTCTAGCTGCATTATCCGATTCAATCTCTAACCCAGATGCCTTTTTTGGAGACAAACTTTCCTCCTTTCCTAACCGTTTGGGACAATTTCTCGCAAAGTGAAATAATTCCCCTTTACTCCCACAAACATAGCAAATACGTTCTGGTTTACTACTACCCTGATTTACAAACTTCCCTGAATCCTTGAAATTGCTCTGAGCTTTTCTAAGATTGTTTTTGAAAAATTAAGCTTTTTATTTTTTGGAGTTTCGATTCGTGTGTTACTGGTATCAACTAAAGATTTACCCCTGGATGAATAAAATAAATCACATTCTCTTCCCAATTGATTAGGTGGGTACCAACTTTGACCCTCCCGAACACTAATATGTTCCTTTGTTTTAGAATCCAGAGTTTCGTACAACTTATCAGATACAATGAGATCACACAATTTCTTAAAGTCATCTACCTCTCTTAACTTGCAATAATAATTGAAAGTTGCACTAAGTCGAGACGCGAACTGAACATGTGATTCAGATGAATGTCTCTGTGCATTTTTAAAATTGTTCAAACATTCACACGGTGTTGGCTGAAATTCTTTCAAGATTAGAGTAGAGTTTTTAATTTATCATAATCCGCGATTTCTTGTTCAGAAACATACGTTAGAACATTATTACATTTATCACCTAATATATTAATCAACACTTCTGATTTTAACTCCACTGGTACACTTTTAGTAGTAAAAGCTTTCTCAAGTGACTGAAAAAACAAATGCATAGCTTCCGGTTTCTGAGGTACAGCTATAGTTAGTGTTTTGACGCTTTTAATAATATCTTCAACACTAGTCTGCGCGTTTCTTCTATCACTCGATAATGATTGTGATTTTAAACTTTCTAATTCAATCTGCTTCTCAATTTGAGCTAATTTAAGACGTTCGATCTCTAACAGATAGTGTTCATTACTTGTTTTAGGCGTCCGATCCTCTGCGATCGACTTGACGACGCCACGAACAAATTCAACGTTCGTTTTGAAAACATCAGAATTTTCGATAATTTTTCTAATGTCAGCTTTTTTAGCATTTTCTGGAACAGTCTGTCCAATTTGTTCCGCAATTACTATTAAATCACTTTTCTTTAAATTATTTAGGAAACTCATTTTAAAAACGAAACAAAAGTATCACTATCTTCAAGAAAGAAATAAAGCAAAGTTTTCACAGTACCTTCTCTGAAGTATCCAAATATCAATTATCCAAATATCCCGGTCGAGCCCCCAGATTTTCTGTAGTGGGGGAGTTGAAGATGCTAAATAACAATTCCAACGTTGTTTTCCACACCACAGAACATTTAATAAAGATAATCAGAAGAAGGTACAGATTAGATTAATCACAAGTGCCGTTTGATACAAACAGGATTCTGTATAGTTTTACCAGTCTTATCACATAACCGATTAGTGCCTACTCGCACTTGCTGATGTATTATACAGTTCAATTTACCACCTTCGCGTGGAAAACTACAGTTCCTTATTCTATACCTTTACGTGTAGACAAACATCTCACCACCTTCGCGTGTGATAGCAGAAGAAAGTCTCTGTCATACTCCTCTTTCACCTCGCTGCTGGCGCATCGGTGAGGCCCTCTGGTGGTTGTGTCGCACTTCCAAATACTACATATATATATATATATATTTATACAGTACAAAGTCCGAGGTCTGGACTCGTCGGGACTTCGGCGATGCCAGATTTGAGATTTTTCCGGATATCAGATCATTTAAATCTAATAAGATGGCACGTAGAAATTAGAAAATTGAAAATATGAAATCGTGATTTATGAAATAATGAAGCATTTATGATTTAAAGGGTATCAAAATTTACAAAAGAAAAGAGCTTAATATTTATATGTTTACTTTATTAAACATTTCTTTCAATGTGAGTTGTTTGATTTGTTTTCTCTGCTAATACTTTAGACTAATACTATAGACATATAATTTCTTGTTCAGTTATTAAGTTCCATTGTTCATGTCCTGTAATTGCTGTGTCGAGAATTCCGAATAACTTGTCAATCAAAATTTTTTCTCGTTCAGTAACCTCTCTGTTACTTTCTTCACTATCGGTAGCTGTATTTTCTGGATATAGAACCATACTACAGATTTCGCCCTCCGTTAATTGATTGATGATTGGGCATTGTCATCGCAATGAAAACCTTCTGTTTAACTTCGCTAAATTCTGCCGCCTGGCCATGCGAGCTCTGGCGCTGGTTCTGGCTTTATGTGAATAACAAATAAGTTATTCTTAATTCAAATAGCACTAAATATAATCGTTTGTCCTATGAGTATCATTAACAAAATCTATTTTTAGTATAAGGAAAGAAATTTCTGCTAAATCTCCCCTTGTCAACATTTTAGCGCATTAAACTTAAATCTGTAATCGGTTAATACTCTGTTATTTGGCGCCGCTGCATGATTCATCACTCAAGTTGTCATCCGTTGATAAACATGCGGTGATGAAAGCAAAATACAATAAATAATGATTCGCGATTTCGGCATCAAGGATATAAAATATTTCAATAATGAGATATTTTATTTAGCGCCAAACTGAGATTAAGAATCGGGATTTCCGGCATGTTTTTTTATGATGAGGAAAATAATCTAATGCGCGTGCGTAAAGCATATCCCCTTCCCTTCAGAAAAGCCCTAAAAAATTGGTTGGTGGTGGCTTTGAGGTCCGTATTCTAGATAATTCCAGGTATTGCATGTCCAGATCTCGGACTTTGTACTGTATACATCTTTCAAAATATATCTTACCAGTATGGATTCACTCTTTTAAAATAATTCTACTTTAATTAAACTTAGGAGATAATATAATCAATTAATCAATATTGCTTAGGAAATAAATTATATATATATATATATATAGTAAAAAATGTATATTTTCACTATTCAAGTATTCACTGTGACAAGTAATCTTATCTTGTCACATGAACAGGCCTCTGTGGAAAGGGGCTTCTCTGTAAATAAAACAATTGAAATTGAAAATTTAAGTGACTCATCATACATTTTTCAACGCACAGTATTTGATTACATAAAATTTTCTGGAGGTGTTCTTAATATCGAAATTAATAAAGAAATGAGATCAGCAGCAACTTCTGCAAGAAGTGGAGTTCGTTATTTAGAAGAACAAAAATCTTTAACTAAATCTGAAAATTCAAAGAGGAAAAGAAATATTATTGAGGAAGAAATTGATTATATGAAGCAGAAGAACAAATTTCTTCAAAGGGACATTAAAGATGTTAATGAAGAAGTAGATGCTTTAGCAGATGAAGCTGAGACCAGCAGGAACATTGATTTGTTTATCAAAGCAAATGAACTTAGAAGAATAGTTAAAGAAAAGGAAATAGACATAAATAAATTAGATGTTAAAATAGCTGAAAAGATTTCAGGTTTTAAAAAAAGCACAAATGTTTTGTATCTTTTATTGTACAATTTATTATTCTAGTATCTTTCAAAAAACCAAGGAAAAAGTTGTATGTTTACAAATCAGTTATTTTAATCTGCAAAATATTCTTACATTGTGATTATAATAGTAGTTGACTGTGTTTAAATAAATATCAAATAAGTTAATAATAATCATGTAAATCTCTAAAATAGTGACTGTTATTAGTGTAAAATACACTTATACATGTTTTTCAAGAAATTATGTCCCTACTTTAATGTTATCTACTTCATAACTTGTAGGGAGTTAGTTTAATTTTCAAAATTATTTTATGGTAAGTATTAAATTGAATTTAATAATAGTGCATAATACACACTTCTGTTAGTTTCTTAAAGTGAAATTACAAGCATGAAGTTGGTTGTATGGATAATTGCTTTATTCTATTCATTTTTTTTTTTTTGTTTGCTTATAGGTCCTTAATTTTGTCTTTGATGGTCCTTAATTTTCATGTAAGGAAATGTGTACGAACCCTGTAGTAGTTGTTGTAATAGTAATAATAAATAATTATTACAACAACATGCAATGAAGGAGTAACAGAAGTAACTAGTGCAAAACTACATATGCATTTTGATAGCTGCTAATGCTCCAGATTTCATCATAAATCTGGAGCAATTCAAGCAACTTTTAATTAGTTACTATTACTTCCTAGCCTGTAAGACACATTGTGATTTATCAGATTAGAATTTATGGAAATTACTTGGATCATACAGAAAAGGATCAAAGTAATGATAACAATTTGCACAACGAAAACGGAACTGTTACATTAAAAAATTAGCAAATATATCAGCATTTATTTACCATAGAATCTCAGAAATTCATCATCCCACTTTTGCTAAAATCATATATGCAGTTATTTTCACTGTGGTTGTCATTGTCACTTTCATCGTACAAAATGTCATTTTTACTTCAAATTTAGCGCATTGCTAATTTCACACTTTTTAAAAGACTATGATAGTCTCACTTAACTTTCTGCCAAAACTTTCTCATCCACTCACAAAGACTAAAAATTGATCACTGTTTTATTCTTCCTGTCGGTATGACATCATGAGTTGGCATCTCAATGCATTTTTCATGTATAAATTCTTTGAATAGTTTATTAACTGAAACATACAGAGGGTGCAGTGGAGAAGTAAATTCACCAAGAATCACAGCAAGCTGTATCTTCATTTCAGTAGCAAGGATTTTTGCTGACTTTAATATATGGACTTTAATTGATCATACACTAATAAAGATAATTTATTCAGAGGTCCACTTGGATGTAACCTCAGCTTCATACCCTCTATCCATCCTTCGGGATGAGCATGAATACTCTAATAATAGTAAGTCTATATGGAATTGTACATTTAGGCAGCATTTTTCATAAACCTTCAGCATATTATGCAAGAACAGCAGTAAAGCAGGTCTTCTTACCAGAAGTTTTTATTATTATTGTCTTAAACTTCACCATCCACTGTTCTATTTGATGGCATGCCAAGCATCAAAGGTACATCATCCTATTTCCTAACTCAAAACAGTTTCTTTTTGAGTTAATGATGTATTTGTGGAATTCTGTAATCTTTCTTTTAAGTGGCAATTTTTGTGCTATTAGTTCTAGTATGCATGCTCAAACTATTCCTCTTCATGAATTTCTCGCACCATAAATTGTTCCAGAAAAATCGGTAATAGACATATCTATTGCTAATTTTCTGGTATGAAAATAAAATATGTTTTGAACATCTGGCATGAAATTAAAACCTAAACAAATGATATAACATTGCTGTTACACCAAGCCAAGCTAGCCTTTTATTAAACAGGGAAGAATAGTCAAAATGAGTGCTAGCCATTATTTTAGGTTTATAGTTATATATATAAAAAATAATCATTTAAAATAGGCCAAATAAATTACTTTGTCATTTTGGTTATATATTTAGGAAAAGTAAAAAAAATTTTAAAATATTTAAAAAGAAAATTTAAAAATATATGAACTATTTAATTCCATTTCTAGTTAAAATGACTGCTTCTTTAATTCTGTGTTAAATGATGCAAATTTTCACGAAAAATCTTTTGTACAGACTACAAAATCTAACTTCTTATAGAATCTCCATACTTAAATTAATGAAAATTTTATGCACATTATTAAAAATAAAACATAAAAAGCTTGACTCACCTTCAACAAAAAATTAATGAGATATTTAATTTCAAAATGTATAATTTCTGTCGTCAACTTCCCTTTGGGGTCTGTTAATAAATTATAATAATTTGAAGTTTTCCCCCTTAAATGCCCTTCAGTGATATTCTTTTGTTTTGTTAGTGTTTAATAACTTTTAATTCATAATTTTGCTACAACTGGTATGCTGAAAAAACTCTTACATAAATTTTCAAGTTTCCAAATACTAAAGTTAGGTTATTAATATTCTCACAAAGTTATATGGAATGAATTTAGAATCTCAATCTCTTAGTCTTAAAAAGTTCATGAAATCAATAGTACAAAATGTGCAAAATGTAGAGAATTTTCAAATTATGTCTATTTTTACGAAAATTACTGAACCAAGGAATATGCAAATATTCTGAGTCGAATACGTAAGCACACACATGCATATTTTCAGAGAGGATATAAGCACGCAAAGTATTTTCGGGGATCTGCGTGTTTTGGTGTACTCTTTCACGACACTCGTCGTGTGCCAAGTGTTGTCTGAAATTTGTGAAAACAGTTTCAGAGCACAGGATCTCTATGGAGAAGACCTCAATAAGGTCAACCAAGGTCCACAAGTGAGGAATGAGGATCGTTATTTGGCACTCTCAGTGTGCCAACACAGGACTACTACAGATTCATAGCTATCATGTGAGCTGTATGCTGCCACTGGAACTTGAGGTTCACAGTCTACAGTTGCTCGAAGGCTCTATGAGATAGGCTGTATGCCAAAATACCCAGTGTTTTGCATCCTGCTCACTGCAGTACAAAACAGAGCATGTTTTGCATATTCAAGATTTAGTCCGGATGTAGTTCTTGGAATATCTGTATATGGAGTGACCTTGGAACAGGATACTATCATGGAAAAGGATCATGGTGATGCTGATGTTATAGTTTGGGCAGGCATTATGTTGGACGGCTGCACATCCCTGCATATGTTTGACAAAAGCTTCCCAACTCTCATGAGGTACAAAGTGGAGATCTTAGAGCCATATTCTTTACTTTTCAGGAGCACAGTTGGTCCTGGGTTCCTGTTAATGGATGACAATGCTCGTCTTCACAGAGTTCAACTGATCAACATTAACCTGAAAGTGAGGATATTCACCTCATAGATTGGTCAGCTAGATCCTCTGATTTTAACATTGTAGAGCATTATGGAATGCTGTTGAAAGGGCAATTTCATCTTGCCATCTCCCTCCTAGAACCATCCCGGAGTTAAAAACTGTCTTGCTGCTGGAGTGGGATTGACTACCTCAGGGAACTCCTCGACTACCTCCTATCCAGTATACCGTCATATTGCATGACCTATCTGACTGTGAGAGGGACTATATCCCATATTACTCATTTTCAGTTCAATATCACAACATGGGTTTTGGACATACTTGCACTATGAGCTTTACTAATAATAATCATAGGCACATAAAATGACTTATGGATGGTACATCTCTTTCTCTGTTATAAATCTATATTCATACTAAATTTCATTAAAATTTGTCTATTAATTTTCCAGAAATTCAACATAATATGCAAATTTTCTTAATTTTGCACACACACATTTTTAATTTATGTAAATAAAGTTATGATCTAGCTAGCTATACTGGAGCCTGCCACTGAAAATGAATTATCATTTGAAGGGGGGAAAAAAGTTGATCAATATTTTTTATGATAATCTTCATAGAAATGCTTGTCAGTTAATATATTAACATCATAAACCTTTCTCTGAACTAATATTTTAGTTGTGTAGAAATACAAACATTTCTGTTTTCAGTGTGCGTACAGCCCTGATTGGGTGTGGAACTGAGCCAAGTCATACTGTCACCTGTATGGTGCTCAAGGCTCTGTCAGACAAGTGAGATAAGTCACAACACACAACAGATGTTTAGATATATTTTTCCTGATTTTAGTTTCAATACACTGATCAAAGCTTCACACTTTTTAATAGTTAAGACAGATGATTTGAATAACATAGAATCTGTTTTGAAGTCTGTTACCTGCCATTCTGTTCACTCTTGAAATTAAATTCATTTAATTGTTTTTGTTTCCTTAACATTCTAATTATATGCAATGAAATTTTATTTCAACACCACAGTGAAATAGAGTCCTTTACTTGCATCTCTATTCCAGTATTTATCACTAAGCTAAACTACTTTTTATTCTTACATTGTTCCTACTTTAAGGTCTTTACAATGTGCTTTAGATTTCTGTTTCATGAAAGTTCTTGCTGTTGACAGGTTCTTTCTCTGCTACTGATAGAGTTGTAAAATCTTTTTAAGCATTACAATTTAACTTTTTAAGCATTACAATGCAAGAAGCATTGCAATTTAACTTTTTAAGCATTACAATGCAAGAAGCATTACAATTTAACTTTTTAAGCATTAAAACAAATATAACTGATTGTCATCTCATTGCTGTTTCCTATAAATAATAAAAACGCTTGTATTGCTCATATATTAAACTAAATTATTTTTCTTCAATTTATAAAATTCATTGTCTTAGGAGATGTTAATTTAAATTCTTATGAAAATAACTATATTCTTTACTGATGCTATTCAATATACAATGTCAAATTAAGAAAGCATTGGAAAGCTTAAATTTTATGCCAAAAAAGGAGATATATATAACAACTTTTAAGTTGAAGCATTCTTTTAAGAATGTTAAAATTATTAAAACTTCCAGAGATTTCTTTAATTGGTGGATTTGATTTCGTGGAAAGTTTTCATGTTTCTAAAAATATATTAACTTTATCTAATGATATACATTTAAATGCATTTCCACCTCTCAAAATATTTAAGAACCTTATCTCTTTAATTTTCAAGCTTTTTGTTACCATTTTATTTAACAGATAGAGCTGGGATGTTACGTCCTTCATTATTAATAAATTAGTTGTTTCATTTATTTAAGCAATGTGCAGAATATTTTTGTTTCTTGAAAAGGAACTCTTGCCAGTCTCCCTTAAAATGTACAAATTTTCTATAAAATTAAACAAGTTAAATGTAAATATTAAGAAGAGTCTTGGAATTTATACCATTCTTATACCTATATGAATAAAAACTATTTCTAAACATACATGTTACTACTAAAGAACATTATTCAACATTTGAAAAATTTTATTATAATAATATCTATACATAAATGTTAATTACATTTTATGTTTAAAGATAAATATATACATCAAAATATTATTTCAATTTTATGCTCCTTACAACATGTGTAGAAATTCCAGTGGGCTCTCCTTCATATCGCTTTAATTCTCTTACAACCTCTCGGACCTAAAGTAATTACAACAGTCAATGAATTATAAAAGTTTAAAGTATGAATTTATATTTAAAATTTTTCACAGTATGACTGCTCCACTTTTAGACTGTATTTAAAGAAAATAATAATCTAAAAGTGCAGTAAAGTATTGCTTAAAACAAGGGCTGTGGAGTCGGTAGGGAGAATTGTAGGTAGATTGACCGACTCCCTCATATACAGTCAAATATGGAAAATCTGCCGACCTGAAATCCGCGTTGCCTCTCAGAATATACACATTCAATTTATAGGTTATGGAAACCGCAACATTGAGTACGAAATATTGAAGAAAAAAATACTTGCCGAATAATAACATCATAATTAACAAATAATAATGAGTCATAAAGGAAATACCAAATTATTGACATCCTGATAAAAGTTTTTTTCCCTCTAACCTGCATTGAGGTAAAAAACAGACGGTTCACTCAGCTCTTCTTTCAAGTTCACGATTGCCATTGTTGTAATTTCTGAGCTTTGTTATTTCACAAGATTATTTAGCGCTGCTTTTTTTTTATCCAGATATTTTGTAGATAAATTAAGAATATTTTAAATTTCAGCCCTTTTTAATACAATTACAGATTAGAAACGCACTCGTGATTTTACTGCTTGCAATGTTGAAAAATGTAAACACGTTGCATTGACAATAATGCAAATTCTACAAAAGATGGAGACAGGTGCTGCTCCTCGGTTTATAGCAGAATCATATGGAATTGCGTTACGACTGTGTATGATATACGGAAAAATAAAGAAAAGCTGTTGATATTTTACAGCAACAGTGATTCTAACACCGGAATCGGAAACCAGAAATCTTTGCATGAGGCGAAATCGGCAAACCTCGATGCTGTGTATATTTAATACAATGAATAATCAATTTATATATGTAATAATAATTTAATTCATATAATAAGTTATTGCAATAATGTATATAATAATTTAATTAAATGTATCTAATACGCCTTATTTATTTTGCACTTTTAGTCTGAATTTATCTTTTCTGTCTTGAAATCCGCACAACCTCTGGTCCCAAGCTTTGCGGATTTCTGGAATTCTACTGTATAAATATATACACATAGGTTACAGCTTATTTCTGTAATATAAAAGAAGTAATAAATGTTACAGGGAAAAAAAAAAAAAACATTGATGGCATAGCAGATTATTTATATTAATTAACATTTATTATGAAATGGAAAAACTGGCATTAGTTATTTCTAAGAAACAGTATAGCTTCGGCAATATCTTTGTTGGAGGACCATAGATCCGATTTGATAAATTTCAAAGCTGAGAAGAGTCTTTCCACACTAAATTGAGTAGGAGGAAGAGCTGTTACTGTTAGGTCTACTTCTTAACTTTTCAGGATAGATTTTTATAAGTTCCAAAAGAGGTGTCTTGCAAGCACAATCATATTTCTCTATTTCTTTAAAGGCCATGTAGAAATCTTGTTTGTACATGGCCTTTAAAGAAATTGTTTATTTTCATTCGCTTTGCCTTAGCCTTTTCAATATTATCCAAAAATATTTCTCAAAATCTAATTCATCAATGGAAAAGGATGATAGAGACTCAATTGCAATGTCTGCAGTTTGACTGTCTTGATTCAAATTCTTCATTTGTTCTGAGAATAATTTCATTCTTTATGAAAGTTCATAGATGGCTTTCTTTGCCTTTTTAATTTGTTCGTCATCCAAGAAAATTCAATGTTTGGGATCTACATATATTGAACCCAACAAGATCTCATTGTCTAGAAAACTAGTTTATATTTTCTTCATTGAAGAAATGATTCCTTCTGCCCTCCATTTCAGAAAGAACAAACTTCACATTCTTCCATTCTTGCCTCCTGTCAAATCTTCAGATTTCAGCCTTTTTGTGGCTATATATGGTGTAGAAAGAGTTTCCAATTCTGCAAGATCATTCCACAGTCTTTCTGTTAATGGAACATTAGAGTTATCTACATCTTCTAAAAAAGTTCTTAATTCTAACAACCTCTTTATCATCAAATATGTACTTCCTTATCACGCTGCTTTATCAATTTAACGCGCTGCTCCTTTTCTTGCTCGCTTCCTAAGAATGGCATCAATTTGGGAGTTTTTGCTGCTATTGCTGCTCACCTAAATTTATTTACCAGTGAGATTTGTAACTAAATGAATCAGTTTAATCACTAATGGCAAATATCACATCCATCTTCCTCCTTTATATTTATTTATAATATGTTAATAAAATAGAAAATAACCATTTATTAATGTATATTGTCCATAAATAAAAAGATTGTGATTAATTTTTTTCAATTCATTTTAATTTCTTTTCAAATTTAAACTGTCCAACAAAAACTGGAGTCAGAGTTGACCTGTTTTTAGCGACTCCAGCTCCGACTCCTTTTACCCCAAAATCTGCCCGACTTCGACTCCATAGCCCTGGTTAAAACAGTGGAATGCTGGAAACTAGCAGGAAAACTTTTACTGGATAATACAATAATTTGCAGTGAAAGACTAATATTTAATGTTAAGTGTCTTCGAAACATGCTTTCATGCAAACTTGTACTTACTTGTCCTTTCCTACGTATTTTTGCTTTCCTATACTTCATTCTATGACGAACTCTTGGATTCCTGTATTCCTTCTTGCGGTGGGGTACTAAACCTTTATTCTTGGCAATCTGAAAATTTTAATAAAAAATAATTTAAAAAAAAAACTGTAGTGGTTTTTAAAGAAGTGGTATTTACTATGTTAATGTACTTAATGATTAACTTGAATTACTAAATTAGAGCAAACTGGGAAATCAATGGGTACAAAAAAGCAGAGTTCTGCCATATGATTTCTTAAAAACTATTTCAATTGTTTATGCACAAAACCTAAACTTCTATAAGCAAACCATAATTCCTTTGCAAATCAGTTCTGTATTTGGTTTTCAGAAAGTAAATATAGCTATTTTTAAAATTCAACTGCTATGAATAGTTAGAAAATTAAATACCTCAAATATTAATGCTTTATACATACAGTAAAATCTAATTTAACAAAGACAAATTTTCATATGGTCAAGATGTCTCACTGAGAGATGTTGAAAGTAAACAAAAGGTTTGTTGCATTCTTGCCAAGGTATGTCATTTTCATTACTTTTTCCCCCAAATTGGCAGTTTTATGTAAAAAAAATTATCACTATAATTTTGCCTATAGTCACTTTCACACACAAATATTCCCATTAAAAAAATTTGATATCATGGAAAATTTATTCAACCAATCAAATGCATAGGATTTTGAGCCTGATTTACTTTAAACATTTCTGTTTCTGAAATTACAGACATTGTAATTAAAAATATTTCTCTTAAATGGTTGATGATTTTAATATAAACATTTCTTCAAACATAATCTGTTCATACACATGTGTCAAAATGTTTCTCACTTTAGTATTATGCAGCTGTTGGAATTTAAGATTGCTTTACAAGATACAGAAAATATTACAAATGCATTCATTTACATTTACCGGTAAAGAAGCTGCATCTTTTCCAGCTGTTTAAATTAAAAAAATTAAGGTGCATCTCATAATCTGCAAATCTGAATTTCTTTTCTACTTCTTCTTAGTCTTTTTTTTTTAAATGGCTGCACAAAACTAGTCTTCAAACAGCCATTACTTGGTGTATTATCAGCACCAACAGCTAAACAATTATCCAGAGAAACTGCATTTTCCTTCAAAGCTATAATAACAATGCTGTATTAAAGCCTGTCAAATCTTCAAGTAAGCCTTTCAAAATAGAGACACTGAGTAAACCACATTCAGTTCCTGAAGAGTATATTTAAAAAACAGCATTTTTGCAAGATACACTTTTCATCAGTATTATTACTTTTATGTGTAGAAAGGCAGAATAGAATTGTTTTAATGCAGCAACTCAAGATTTATTTTTTATATTAATTTCTTTAAAAGCTGCAGTCACTTTTGCTCTTTGAGTAATCTTAGCGATTTTGTTACCGGACATTTTTCTACATAAAGTTTTAGCATAATCACAGGCTTTCAGTGGCAGATTATGCTCCAATAAAAAGGTGAAAAACAGGCATTCCACATTATTAAATTTTTGGATCTTTGTTTTAGGGAAACAGAACCATATTCAAAACTGCCTACAAGCAAAACCAAAAACCAGTGATGAGAAAATTGTGAAATTTTGTGGTGGACTTAATGAAGGGATGAAAATTTCTTTCAGAAAAAAAGTTACAAACAGACCACCAGAGGTCAAAATATTAATAAATTATACATTTAGCCACAATAGTTTTGCAATTTTACAAATTCTGTTAGAGAGAGAGAGAGGGAAAAAAAAAAAAAAAAAACAGAAAATCCACACTATACTTCACTTTTGGTGAATGCAATGGAACTTCTAATACACCATTTAAAGGAAAATGCACTTCATCTGTCCAGAGGATATTTCCAGGCCACTATGAATCGAGCTCAAAGTGAGCAAGAAACTGAAGTGAGAACTGGAGTCGAGAGTCAAAAATCATGTGGAAAGAACTGATGCACTAGTGAAAGTTTATAAGGATAATATCTCATAAACTTATTGTTATTGTGAACAAACAACAAGAACATTGAAAACAAAATCTCTGAGAATGTTATTTCAAAGCTCAGACATGAAAAATGAGCAACGCCCTCGCTGGGACTTGGGACCTCTCGAATATGCATCGAGTTGTGCTGACCATTACACCATGAAGGCATGCATCCCCCTTTTAAAGAGCAACTGGGGATTAGGGGACCCAGTCGCCAAATCCTGGTGGTCCAGAATCGTCATCCACCACCTTTTTTTAGTTTGGGCACCACTGTAGAGACATTAGGATATTTCAAAGCAGGAGACTTGAAAAATGAGTGATGCCCTTGCCAGGACTCAAACCTCTTGAATATGCACTGAGTGTGCTGACCATTACACTATGAAGGCCTTCTAAGAAGGCGGGATAAATACTTTATAAGGTTTTAAAGTAAAATGCTCTTTGATGATGCTATTTATGACTAATTTCATTAAAATTTCACAATTTTCTGATCACTGGTTTCACTTGTAGGCAGCTTTGAAATAGGGTTTCTTGATTTTAGACACCTTGTATATTTCTTTATTTTTCAAATACAGTATATATTGTCCTTGGGCTTTTTGTATATATGCATACTTTAGAATACTGACCCTTCCATTGTGCAAAATCCAAAAATGGTAGAGACAAATAAAATCACTGTTCTTGATGAAATCTGTAAAAGATTTTTGAAAAATAAAACAATATTTTACTTTTTTTGCAGATATATAACCATGACAAAAAGTCACAAAAAATCTTAACATTTTCTTAAAGCATTTGAAATTCATATTATTTAGCAAATCATAGAAATTTAATGAGCAGATTGTATCTTATTTTATGCACATTGGCTGATACGTTCTATTTGACCTACAGCTTGATGTTCACGGAAGAAGCATAACATGATGTTTTTAGACACATCTACTCTCATACATGTAGCAAGCATGCCATTAATTAAAAAAAAAGGGGGGGAGGGAGAAATTGCTCTTATATGGTTGTGAGCAATGAAATATTAAGATATAAAATTTAAAAAAAATTAGAAATATATAGCAAATTGGACAGGTGAGAGTATGGTTGAAAAAGTCTGTGATCTAACTTAAAACACTGGGGGGGGGATGAAGAGGTTCAGTTTCTAAACAAAAAGAATACTGAGTGTTGGCTTGGCATTTATTTGGGTGGCGACAACACTGACATCTGCTAAGTCAATATATTATTGACTTTCAGTTATCCTTCTTAACAATCAGACTATACTATATATTCTGTGCTACAGTTTGCTGAAGAAACAGTTGCTTGATTAACAAAAAATAAGCAACTCTACAGTTACCTGATATGTTATAATCCTTTTTTCACCAGATGCATCTTCCTCCATATCCATAGGTTCTTCACAGATTTCACCTCTAAATTAAAAATATAAATCATAAATAAAATAAAACATTATACATGTAAAAATATATAACAATCACAACTTTATTATTTTTTTAATCCAATACATTTCAAGCATATTAAATATTTTTTTGAAACAGCTATTTTGTAAATTCACAGCTTTGGCCAAATGATATGTTTCTATCAAAAAGTAAAATATATTTTGAAATTTTGTTTTAAACTGTGACAAGTACATAAAGAAATGACTTAGATGCTATAAAAATCATCAATCAAAAATGTATTTGTACGATATAATACTAACCCATAATTTATACAAATAGAAAACATACTTAATTCATTTTAATCAAGATGTTATATCAATTATATTTTATGTTTTCTTGTATTGCCAACAGTGATTTACTAATCAGCAGCAAAAAGGTTAAAGGGAAACGTTTTCTGTGAAGAATTTGCAAAATATTTTATCTTTGAAGCAATTTAAAAAAAAAGAAGAAGAAGAGGCAGAATTTTTAAACTGGCACTTCTTAAACGTTTTTCATTCAAAACCTTTTTTTTTTTTTTAATCACTGAGATACTGAGATTTTTCCTTGATCCAGATATTAAATATAGAATAAATTTATAAAAAAAATCTGAAAGGTTTCAAATTTTAAATTACATCCAAAGGGGCGTTTTTTTAACATTTTGTGTGTTACCTTTATTTATTAATTATTATGTTCTTCACACTTAAACCGTAAAATTCAGTTCAAGAGCAATATCACAAAATAATTTTAAAATGAGCATATCTTTAGAATTTCCATTACACAATATCTCACGCTAGAGATAAAAATATTTTTTCTATACAATGTTGCCACTGCTTGCTTTGAAATCATTGAGTGTGTAAATCAAAAATTCGCTTAAGTTTTACAAAATATGAAATGGCTTCCAGATACCCATATTTGAAGGATTACATTATTCAAAATTTGATGGCTCTAGGTACCATTGTTTTATCACAGTGTGAGAAATATACATGCATTTATGCAGATTCTTCATTATTTAATTTCTTTAAATATAATACAGGGTGATAATATTTGGTGGCAACAATTTGAAAAATGAAACAACGTGAAATGCCAAAACGAAATTAATAGTCCTTTTAGGCAAATTGCCCCTTTGGAAAAAAAAAAAAAAAAAAGAGACAAGTAGTCTAGTTGAATTTGCAAATGAAACTAATATTTTTTTTCATATAAACTGAGGAGCAGGCAATTGATTATAAAATTTAAAAATCTGTACTAGTAATATATGGCAGAATATTTACTTTTGCAGTGGTTCATATGAACTACATTCTCATATTATGCTTAAATATCAATACAAATACAGGTATACTTAAGATATTATGGGTTTGGTTCTAATTCATTGAAACAAAAACTGTCACATCTCCTAGTACATTTTAAAAAAAAATTGTACCTATTGTAATCTATGAAATAACAGGACTCTTTAATTTCCTTTTTAGAAATCTCCCAACATTCAAAATTCAAAAATGTATTTCATAGGCTGGATATTCATTGACATTGAGGCAGGAAATCATGCATCCTGCAAGGCCAAGCTTCGAATTTGTCCATTTACCTACTTTAAAATTTAATCCTTTTCTCTATGAGATTACATTTTCTGGTTCTTAATTTAAAATGAGAATCTCTAAATCTTAATTTGAAATGATAACCATCTTCCTCTAATTCAAGGAATTGATTCTAATTTCATTGTAATTATTGTGATTTGCCATCATCTTAAAGTATATGAACTTCTAGGCATACCTGCATGTTTCGTAATATCCCTCGAATTAACAGACTACTGTAATTTTTACAACACAAACTTTAACATACAAAATTATTTACAATTACAGTTTCATATCGACAGCTAAAGAGAGATGCTCTCTTCATGGCTGACTGAATGATCTGAACTGACGCAAGAGAAGAACTTCAAATTCATAATACACTCTGACAGTTGGATTCGTAATCCAATACTTCTATTATTTAAACACAATAGAATGTATAGTAAGAGTTATGACAGAAATATCAAATACGTAAATGGAACTTAAATACGATAATTAATAAACAGATATCACACGAATGTTTCATACAGATTTTTTACGTATATTGCCTTGTGGCAAGTGCATGTTCACAACTTTTACTCTCCCATCACTTCCACTGGATATTTCCTCACTCTTCCTGTTAACCACTTAGTATCTGGTAGGTCTTCTTCCTTTGGCAGCATTAAGGTCCCAACTTTTACAATGTTCTTACTCAGTTGCCATTTATGATGTTCTTGCAGATTATAAAAATAATTTTTTTTCCAAAGTTTCCAGATCATTTGAGAGAATTTAGAAACCTTTTCCCATTTGCTAAGCCTATTTTCACTGATATCTGTAATTAGCAGTTCTGTGATGGGTCTCCCAATAAGAAAATGCCCAGGAATTAGAGTTTTAAAATCATGAAAATCAGCTAGCAATGAAGTCAATGGTCTGGAGTTTAGAACTCCTCCAGATTCCGCTAAGACTGTAAGAAATTCTTCCAAAGTAAAATTATAATTTCCGGCTAGGTATTTTAAATGAAAGCTGAGGAATTTTATGCCAGCTTCATATGATACCTCAAAATTAGAAAATCCAGGAGGGTTAAAATGCCAATCATTTTCCCCCTTAGTGAAATATTGAACCAATGGTTCATCTGGAGAATTTATAATTTTTAGAAGTCATTTTAGTTCAGCATCTATGCCAATAAAATTTCATACATTGTCTATGAAAATCTTAGAAGACTTACCTCTCCTAGAGAAAAATCTTTTCAAACTAGCAATGAAACCTGCTGATGTTAAATCACTCACAAAGTCTAGTGTACAAAAACATACATAAAATGCTACATATATCTTTCACAATACCCCTTTCCTCTACTTTTGAATTTCGTGTAAAAAAGGCCCACGAAATCTATATCAATAACTGTTAATGCAGGAGAAAGTTCTATGCATTCCTTAGACAGCTGGCCCATCAACTGTTGCTCTAAGACTGCTTTGTTTTTTGTGCACATCTGCACAAATTCTTGACATTTAACAGTCAATACTTCTTATGTATTAGGTGCAACAAAGTCTAGGTCCTACATGCAAATATTTCAAAGGAAATACTGTACAATCATGCAAGTTAAGTTATGTTTAGATGACAGGACAATAGGATGTTTAATGTTATCATTAATACTAGAATTGATTATTCATCCTCCAATGCAAATAGGCCCATTTTTATGAAGAAAGCAGTTGAGAGAAGATAATTTACATTTACTCTTCACATTCTCACATTTCATTATGACAGAAATTTCTTCCAAACACCAACTCTGGGCAAATTTTAAAAGAAAAAAATTTGAATCGCTCAACTCTTGACACTTTAAATACCCACTTTTCATCTCTTTTGGATTTCTACAGTTATAGATAAATCTGAAAACAAAAACTATACGAATAAGTTTAGAAAAATTATTTGTAATTTTAAGCAAATTATTATGAAACAAGACATTTTGGTTAATTACACCAAAACATACATTCCCTTCTACACAGGAACCCCCTTTTCAATTCTGAAATCTAATATTCTTCAGAAGCTGAATTATTGCACTTACTGAGACCTAATTTTTCCCCAAGAATTCAGGACCTGACCACCAGGTCTCATTTTTTTAAAAAGACCTTCTGCATTAACCCCTCTTATCACAAGGTTAGCATATATTCAATTTACCAAGTATGTATGACCAAGCTTCAGGGTTGATAAAAGCCTGAATCTCTTTCACACGACTGGAGACAAATTGTTTCCACTTACAATGAGGTCTCTTAATCCAGAACAATGTGATCTGGGAATCTGTCCAAAAATAAAATGTACTTGTCCTGTTTTGTTTTATAATTTGTTCTACTTCCTTCACAAGTCTGGCTGTGAGTAATGCCTCATGAATTTCAAGTTTCGGTACAGCCAGTTTCTTTAATGGGGCAACATGACTCTTCAAAGCAATTAAGTTCACTGAAATTCTGTCAACATATTTAACTCTGAAGTCCACTGCAGTTCTGTATACCTTTTAGCTAGCATCAGAAAAGGCATGGATTTGAAGTTGGTTGGCGTCACCTAGCCTACAATTGAGAATCATCCTAGAAGCTTTCAAGTTCATAATATCAGACAACTCAAACCTCCATTGAGTATACATTTGAAGATGGTCTGCTGGAAGTTCTGTATCCGACGAACACTTCCTAAGACACAGTTCTTGAAAAAGACATTTAAGTCTGTGAACGGCATTAGAAGACCGAGTACATAGTACAATTTGCCAGCTGTTTTTAGCACAATTCTTTTTGTAGCCCTTTTACTTTTATTGCATTCAAACATGTGTTTCACATCAGTAGTTGTGTAGTCTTGGTGTGTATTTTAATTACGGCAAAGCACACTAGGGCTATCTGCCTAAGGGGAGGGATGCCTTCATGGAGGACTTTCCAAGGGAAACTGTCTCACATACACATTACACATGGGGAAAACCACGAAAACACCCATGCAGCCAGCCTGTTCGTGGGATTCGAACCTCGGACCGAACTACCAGTGTTCAGCGACTTTTACCGCTTGGCCGCTGGTGGGCCAAATTGTTATGTAGTCTTCGCACATGCCATGGAAGACCAAGAAACTTTTGTAGCTTGTCACTAGGTTTGGCCTCTGAATGAATGGGATGGGTTTTGAACCTGTTATCTTCTGGTGTTTGTACCAGTTCCTTGCTGTTGGAACTCCACTTACATTCAATCCTGCATCAGCCATAATAACATTGGCTTCAAGCAACATCTGAAAGGCAGATGAGACACTATCAAGGGCTCCT
This sequence comes from Stegodyphus dumicola, assembly GCF_044657685.1. Taxonomy (NCBI): domain Eukaryota; kingdom Metazoa; phylum Arthropoda; class Arachnida; order Araneae; family Eresidae; genus Stegodyphus; species Stegodyphus dumicola. Next base: position 186,084,062 of record NC_140768.1, read on the forward strand.
ACCAAATTGTTGACATGCACACATTTATCGAGCATTTCCACTGTGTCGAGATGCAACAAGAAACTTTTCAATGTGTTCCTTGATAATGGCAGACACTAAGAACAGACTGCCGTTGATAACTAAGAAAACACGGCAAAATTTGAAATTATTGATATAACAATGTTAATTTATACTTAGGTTTTTATGGAGACAGAACAGAATGATGTGATGAACCTGTTAGGTTGTATCAGACTCTTGCTATGTAATATTCTTAAAATTAAATGTGATATTTGTAACTTAAACCTGTTAATAAATTATTGTTACACTACAAAGAACTCTTTTATAAGCCCATCCAATATGACCCCTCCACAACACAAATTTCAATTTTTGGTCTTTGTGTAAAACTGGTTCTAAATTTCTTACTTTATGTGTTTACTTATATATATGAAAAAATGTTCAAAGTAAACAATGCAAATGAATAGAAATTTTCAAAATAGCTATTTAAAGAACTATAGTTCAACCATTCAATTCAAACACTTAAAATGAAATTCTAAAAAGAAAATCTAAAAATAAAAGCTGCAATTAAACAAAAATATGAAGCAAAAATATATGTAAGGAAAATCCCCCCCCCCAATTTGTGCAGAATGAAAGGGAAACTGAAATAGGTTACTGAAAACAGAGAAGTTCACAAAGTAAATTATGCTTGGCACAAAGAAGAAAAAAAGTGTGCCAAAGTAAATTTTCAAATTATTGATTAAAATTCACAAAATTTGACTCGGGTATTACGGCGAGTTGCAGAATCAAAATATGGGGAAAAAAAAAAAGATTTGCAAGAAAAGTCTGATTTTGTGTCAAAATATGTATGCTAGAACAATGCTATGTATAAATTTAATACATATCCTATGTTGTGCTTTAAAGACATGAAAAATGCAAAAATGCAAGTTGAATTTCGTCAATCAGCCCAGTAAAATGAGAGATATAGAACTGTTCCATTTTTTTTTTTTTTGACTGAGTGTACAACTATATAATAATGATAAAAATATAGTCAGAATATTACACAGAAACATAGGCGAAAAAATGCTGTTAACATAATGTTGCTGACTGATAAAATTGATGCAGGATCATTACAAACCAAACAATTTTCACTTACAGATTTTTTTCCTGTTCTGTATTTTCTTTCTTTTGTTGCTCCTTCATATCCATATATAATGAAAAGATTTCTTTTTCTGCTTCTGTTTCAAACTGTTTATTTTTCTATTATAATAAAATAAAAATTAATGTAAACTTTATATTTCCCATGTGATACATAACAATAAAAACACTACATACATATTGTTACGAAATGTAAAGGCGTGGTGAGATGGCTTCCTTGCAAAGCAGTTTTAGGGTTGCCACATTTGGCACCAAAATTGGCAATTTACCATGGACGGTTGGAGAACTTTCTGGAACGAATTCTTAACCGGTTTAACCCAGAATGTTCCTGGACACAAGCCAAAAGCTATATAAACCCTGCTGGTCTGCAGTCAGAGAGTGTGCGTCTCTCATCGAGTGAGTGTGTATTGTCTAGCGAGTCAATCCCTGCGGAAGTGATCGCGTTGACAGCCGGCCAGCGAGTGCCGAGTGTGTCGTCGAGGGCACCGAAAGATTCTCGTAGAGCATTGCGGTTAGTGCATCGTCGAGAGAGTGTGTTGAGCTCCGGCAACGACTGAACCAAGAGTCAGGAGCTGTGCTCTGTGTGTCGTTGAGTGTATTGCGAGTTGTAGTGTAAAGAGTCTCGAGAGTACGTGGAGTTCCGAGAATAGACGACTGTAAAACGTGTTTTGGAGCTGTCCTGACAATGCTGACTAATAAAGTATGTTTGGATACTTCATCAAGTGTCATTGTTATTCACTCCAAATCTAAGAGTCCCGTACAAATGTGAGCGAAGAAAATAACATAACAACTGGTATCAGAAGAAAAAAACGTAACAATATGTTAACAAATTTTAAACAGGAGTCCTGTAAAAGCTACATAAATTTAACATAAAAGGCACAATACTCTACAACAGTATTTCTGTTTTTTTTTTTGGGGGGGGGATCATTAGTTTTATTTTTTTCAGGTAATACCTTTTCTTTTTACATTTATGTATGTAAATGGTAATATTTGGCATAATAAAGGGATTTAAATGAATACATGTATTATATGCAAATTATCAACATTCTTTTCACTTTTATTACAAAAATTATATTAAATTTAACAAATATTAGCCTGGTTATTATTTCTTGAGGACCATTTTGAGCTTCTTTAATGATATATGGAATAAAATGTATTACCAAAATTTATAACCATTAAAATACAATTTTTTTCCCTTGCACTGGGTGTGGAATCATAATTCTTCATTCATGTTTTTCCTGAAACTGCAAGTCATTGAAGCACATCCTTTCCATTTTTGACCTTCTCAGAACAATAATTTTTTCTATGCATATTTAATGTCACATTTATGAAAAACCTCTGTATACTACAGAAAATAATATACCCTCTTTTCTTGTTTCTCAGGTACTAATTTTACAGTATTTGTTGCTGTTCTGTAAAACAAAAAATAAAGAAAGTTCAAGTTAAGCATCAAATAATATAAAACTACATAAATTTAATGCATAAATAACACAGATTATATATGAAAAATTTAAAAAGAATTTTAGTAAAATGCAAAATTACTTTTGAGGAGGAGAAATAATTCGCTTTGGAGCAGCTTCTTCAAAACTGATTTCCTCATTTTGTTTCAGTTTTTTCAAAATAATATCTAATTCAGGAAGAATAGTTTCATTGACATTTTCCAATTCATCCAGTAACTAAAGTATGAAAATTTTGACAGTTAAATATTTTTATGTTATTAGTTGATAAAAACATGCACAACGGAAATTTTCCATTACTTAATATTATGATTTTTAATACATAGTGCATCTGAAAAATTGATAAAATCATTTTATTGCAATCCATTGATTGCTGTGCATTTGATCATTTATGTACGAGGGCCATCCAGGAAGTAGATTACGTTTCCGTCTGTGTCCGCTAGGGGCGGGGCTAGCGCGGCCATCTTGGGGTCAGAGCGTTGCGCAGCTCAGTCTGCATCTAGCCGTGCTAGTGAGAGGTTTGTGCTGTGCTCCGTTCAGATACTGTGATGGTTTGAAATGTCTGCGTTAATTGAAAATCCCGCGAGCTGCGAGGTGCGCTCAGTAATAAGGTTTCTGACTGCAAAAAACTGTAAACCGATAGAAATCTATCGGCAGCTTCGTGAAGTGTATGGGGACAACATTATCACTGAAGGTGGAGTGCGTCAGTGGGTCATAAGATTTCAAAATGGCCGAACCAATGTTCACGACGAAGATCGAAGTGGGAGACCCAGCATAAGTGACCGCCGAACTTCTCGAAAAAGTCGATGCTAAAGTCCGTGAAAATCGAAATTTCACAATAACGGAACTTTCTTTGAGTTTTCCACAAATTTCGCGAAGTTTGTTGCACGAAATCATCAGCGAAAAGCTTGGTTACCACAAGTTTTGTGCAAGATGGATTCCAAAAATCTTGACAGAGGACCACAAAAATCAGCGAATGGCTGCAGCGTTGAACTTTTTGGACGCTTACCATAAGGATGGTGACTCTTTACTCGATCGCATCGTTACTGGTGACGAAACATGGGTGAAACATGTGAACTGTGAAACGAAATTGCAATCAATGCAGTGGGGGCACACAAGTTCTCCCCAAAAACCCAAGAAATGCATGCAAACAATGTCGGCAAGGAAGATGATGGCGACTGTTTTTTGGGACAGAAAAGGTGTAATTTTGGTGGACTTCCTGGAAAGAGGCACTACAATAAACTCTCAAAGGTATTGCCAAACTCTCCAAAAACTCAGAAGAGCAATTCAAAACAAGCGCAGAGGAATGTTGAACTCTAAGATCTTGTTGATTCACGACAACGCCCGGCCCCACACGGCAAATGTCACTCGTAAAGTTCTTGAATCTTTTAAGTGGGAGTTGTTTCCTCATCCGCCGTACAGTCCCGACCTGGCACCGAGCGACTTCCACCTATTCCCAGCAATGAAGAAGTGGCTGGCTATGCAGCGTTTTGATGACCACGCACAGCTGCAAGAAGAGGTAACGAAGTGGTTGAAGGCGCAGGCGGCCGAATTTTTCGACGAAGGAATTTCCAAGCTCGTACATCGCTACGATAAATGCCTTAATTTGTATGGTGACTATGTAGAAAAGTAGTATTTGAGTGTGGCTTTCATCTGTATATAATAAAATTTGTTTCCTATACTTTGTTTATTTTTTTATTCCAAAACGTAATCTACTTTCTGGATAGCCCTCGTAATCTGTAAAAATTATCCATCATGCATCTAAGAATGCATGATAGGGAAAAATAACTCAATCCTGCTTCAGCTTCAAGCAATAAAAAATAAATAATATGATACAAACAATAGGATATAGCTCTAACCAGGGTTGGTAAATTTCTTGCATAGTGGAAAAAACTGGCAAAAGAAACTGTTTTTTTAACCTTATTTCAGGTTTATACATTGTATTTTGATATTTATATTTTATTAATATGTCACACTGTAATACTGTTAATTTAAATATTTTTATTTTCTATATTTATTTAATTAGTTCTTTTTAGATGTTTGCAATAACCTTTTTTTGATTAATGTGTGTGTGTGTGTGCATGTGTATGTATATAATAAAGTTGCTCCACACTTTCAAAAACAATATGTTATGGAAAATTCTCAACTTTTTTAAGGAGAAATACACTGGCTACCAAATTATTAAAGATCTAGTACTCGACTTTTGCTATTATAAATTGCGTAAAAATAATTTCTCCACAAAAAGACTTTTTGTACAATTTATTTCAAACACCCATCCTATGCTAGAATCAAAATTAATCAGATTTTTAACAAGTATCAAAATCTACTACGATTACCAACCAACACGAAATAGATAATGAAGGTATCAATTTTCAAGACCACCACTTTAAATGGATTATTTACAATAACGAGAAATTCTAGAAGCACTACAAACTCTAGATATTGAAAATATTAATTGTTCCGAGAGTGTGCTTGGCGCATGTAACTCTTCTCGAAGAAGGGTTAATGTATTTTAAGAGAGTTGCATGTTAGCCTCAGAAGAGGAAGGATGTAGATTTTGCCCTGCGGTAGGAGCAATGTACAGCTCTGAGTTACTGTTACGCTTTGAACCATCTTTTTAATAAATGTTCATTTCGTCTTGTTAAATGGGGCCTTATTAAATCACGAAGTCATCACACCTACAAATTTCTTTCTGTTTCTCAGCCAGATGAACATTATGAAAAACATATGTTTATAGTTATCTAAGGAATGTATGCTTCCTACAAAAAAAAAAAAAAAAAATTAATGGCATTTTGATTGAGGTTAGACTAACTGCTAAAATATATTCAAAATAAAAGATATGTTTACAAATACATGTAAACCAAAAAAAGGTATACAAGACAGAGAAGTACAAATTTAAGATAATTTTTAATGCGGTAGAATATTTAAAAGGTTATCAAATTTTATTTCTAAAGCACATTATTAATTTTTACCTATTTCAAAAGAAAAAAGAAAGTGTGTTAATGCCTATCTCATTTGCTATAGCAGTTTGAGATAGTCAGAAGTTTATTTTCTTTAAAAATAAATGTGTATGCAGAAGTAGGACATGTATCGCACTAATAGAAATGGGCCTTAATTCTGAAATCATGCCTTTTCTGGCAGTTTCAGAAGCTTTATGAACGTTATGAATAACAAATTGTAGCATAAAATAATTACTTTGAACACCGTTTAAATTTGTTTTTCTCATGTTTTGTTTGTTTTCTGATTCACAGAACTTTCGAGACATCCTTTGTATTATGAATTGATAAAGTTTGTGGTTTCTGCCAATGCATATGTAATTTTACTTTTGGGTAGAGGGCAAAAAGATTACTGGAACTTTCAAGAAAAATTCCTTAAACAAATTTCTGCATACATAACATTTTATTTTTGAAACATTCCAGAATGCAGCCAAATTTTGCAAGAAACTGCCAAATGTTTACAATTTAATGATAAAATTTGTTGTTGCGACTTTGAAACTATATTTAAAAATTTTTTCACTGTTTACAAAATTCTAAGTGTTACATGCACAAAATTTAACAGAATAAAATATAATAATCTAATTCATACTAAAAAATACACATAATTATTACATATAAATTTTAAGGGAGGCAAAAAATAGAGAAGAAATGTTTATAAAACTATAATAAAACAAAACAAAAATTAGATAAATAAATAGCAATGAAAAAAGCATGTATACTGCTAAAAAAAAATGGGACAGTTCTATATCTCCCATTCTACCAGGCTGATTCACGAAATTCAAATTGCGTTCTTTGTGTCTCGAAAGCGCAACTTAGGATATATATTAGATTTATATATATCACTATTCTAACATTAGGTATTTTGACACAAAATCAGACTTTTTCTGAAATAACATAAGAATTTTTTTACATATTTCGATTCTACGACTCAAATTATGCCTAAATATAAAATTTTGTAAAATTTGGTGCGAAATTTACGGAGAAATTCAGCAATTTATGTTGGCGCTTTTTATTCAGTTTGTGCCAAAATTAGTTCACTTGGCTAACTTCTTAATATGTGGCAACCTATTTTCATTTCCATTTTTACATAGTGCGTGAGAGGAAAAAAAAGACTCAATCATTCCTTCTTTCAAATAATGTTCTTTATCTTATATTTTTAATTATAATTGTTATTAATTTTAAACAATTTTTTTTTCTTTTTCAAATTGATTTTAATTGCTTACGTTGCATAGTTTCTTTTGAATAACTGCTTTAAAAATTTCTATTACTCATTCAAACTGCATAGTTTAAATCAAAGGTGCATCATTTATTTTTTTTAAATAGTTTTCTTTATACTATATTTTTAGTCATAGTTACTATTTTAGGTAATTTTCAAATTTTTAGACTTTTATTTTAATTGTTAGTGTTGCATTGTCTCTTCAGATAATTATTTTAAAATTTTCTATTTATTCATTTGGACTGAGCATTTTAAATATATTTATTAATATAAATTTTCCAGAATTTGATTTTATTTACTTGAATTGCGTTTCGGAAGAACACTTTGTAACCCCAAGTACGATGCATTTCAAAACTACATATATTAAAAAAGAAATTACAGTAAAGCACAGTTAACACGCCTTTCAATGTTCCCTTCAGAAAAGATATATATAAATAAGAGAGATGTATAACCAACATTGTAACTTGGGATGACTTGCATACACCGCTTTAAACAGTTTTATCATCGTGCCCATTGCTTTACACACTTTTATCCTACTTTTGGTTTCTTAAAATGTTATTCATATTTTAGTCAAATATTTTATTTTTGAAATCTCAAGAATCAAATATCATAAGATGAAAAAGTTTTAAATTAAAAAAAGTACAAATACCAAATTTTTGCGTAAAATTTATTTTTTCCTCTCTTTTTCTTCAGGCATTCTGCAACTATATTAAAAAGCATCCAACTTTTCGAAACATCGTGGTATTTCTGACAATCATTTTAAATAAAGTTATTGCCTTCCATTTCATGAAGGCCCACAAATGGCCGAGCGGTAAAGTCGCTGAACACTGGTAGTTCACTCCGGGGTTCGAATCCTGGTAAACGGGCTGGTTGCATGGCATTTTCAAGGATTTTCTCACGTGTAACGTGTATGCCAGCTGGTTTCCATTAGGAATTTCTTCACAAAGGCATCCTACCTTTTAGGCAGATAGCCCTGCTTTGCTGTAACTTAATAATCCAATTAAATTAATTCCATCAGAGCCTTTATCAGTCTTTAGAGGCTAAGCATTTTGAAGGTATGAGATAAAAGGAAAGACTGGTTTCATCAAGAGGTATTGCTTTATTTAATTCTCACAAAGCACACTAGGACTATCTGCCTAAAGGGAGGGATGCCTTCGAGGAGGATTTTCTAAAGGAAACTGGCTCGTATACACATTACACATGAGGAAAACCATGAAAACGCCCATGCAGTTAGCCCGTTCGCGGGATTCGAACCTCGGATCGAACTACCAAGTGTTCAGCGACTCTACCGCTCGGCCTCTGTTTCATCAGGAGGGAAAAAAAAAACAACGTCTTTAGGTGACATTCACATACATCACTGGATAAACTCCTGAATCTTCAAATAATTTGATTGAGAAATCATGGGATTCTTTGTTTATGATACGATATGATGTTCTATTAAGTAATTTATACAACCATATAGTCTAAAACCAGTCGCTCTTCACTTTAATCTGCAATGATATCGTTTTTGTATTTTCTGTTAACACAAGCTCAATTGAAGGTCCAAGTGTTTTCTCTTTGAACACACAAATTCCTTGAAGTATTCTAAGAGTATATTCAAAAGCATCCAACTTTTCGAAACACCTTGGCCTTTCTGACAGACAAATTCCCGTTCAAATTTTTGCTTACTTTTCTCCCTAATTTTCTTCTTTCCTTCTACATTTATTTTCAGTGCTCCCAGCAAGAAAATTAAGATTTTTTGATTGTTACACTTTCATAAATTTTGCATTCTTACCAGTTTTTTAAAATATCAATTACATCAACTGCGTTTCAGTTGAAGATAGCTTTTCCTTTTCTAGGCATTTTAACTATAAATAAAGTTTAAAGTGAAGTCCAAAGGATAAGTATTTTAATTAAAAGATTTTTTTGCTAAATGACAAAGAAATAAAACAGTCCAGCAGTGTTTATTCTGTACCATCGAGTGGCCCGATTCTTATATTGGCTGAAACAATCTAAATCATATTAATGATCATGTTTTTTTTTATACAATCTATAACACGAGAGAAAAATTAGCTTCTTAAAACATTCTTTCTAAGAGGACTAATATAAAAATTTATATTTATATATATATTTTTAAGGCTGGGACTTGAACCAAACTGTCAAACTTTTAAATTTTAATTTACATGGTGGTTATAATTAAATTTCCCTTTTGAAATGGTCATAAAAGGAAAACTAACAAACAAAATGTTATCAACTTGGGAATCGTGTAAAGGAGGTTATGGGAATTTATTTTCCGCGTGGGGGGGAGTTCAAAAACTCACCACCGGGGGGGGGGGATAATGGCACTGTATGCAATATTGTTAAATGAAATAAGACATGAAAACATCGCTTTAAAATGTGTTTAATCGTTTCCGAAAAGTGTTACAAAGCATGTTCAATGTAGCGTCCAGTATTTTCTAAAAGCATGTTAAATCCTGTTACTGCATTCTCAACAGCAGCTCTTAGCATATCAGGAGGAATGTTACGGACATGTCGGTGTATCACATTTTTCATTTCTGCGAAACTGTTTAGATTGTCACCATAAACAGTGCTTTTGAGATAACCCCATAGCTAAAAGTCACAGAGGTTGAGGTCTGGTGGGAAGAGGGCAAGTGTTGGCCTATAAGACGTTCATTCATGAAATGTTTCCTAAGTAACTGTGCGACACATGTGAGGTGGGGCCCAGCCCTGCATAAAAATCGGAGTATCTAAAATGCCATGTTTCTGCAGTTCATGTATCACGAAACATTTTAACATTGACTCTAAACGAGCTGCAATCACAGTGGTCCCGCTGCCGATTGCTATTCAGAGAAAATTGGTTCAGTTATGAAACTAGCTGTCTTGGTGTGGGATGACTGCTACGCAATCGAATGCAGTAGGAGAATGCAATGGAACTAGGTAGATAACATGAGGGATTTCTTTGGCATAAATCAATTAAAAGCGTTTTGAATCAGTATCTTCACGTTTTAGGGCAGAATTCAGGCTTCAAAAATAACAAATTAGTGATCCGTAAGAAAATGATTTCCAGATTGTATGCACTTGTGCGAGTGATTTGCGATCTCACATCTTCTATTCGCTAATTCATAGTTTTCACGGACGAATTCCTTACTTACACAGATGGCACATTCATCTTTTATCGAATTTAATGCCTTTAAATAGTAATTTGCTTACTTCAAAGTTTCTTAAGAGTATACAACATATTAAACCCGTGTAACAAAAGGTTAAGTTAGATTCCGACCCATATTTTGTTTAACAATATTGCATACAGCGCCATTTCTCCCTGGTGGTGAGGTTTCAAACTTTCTTTTTTTTCGTGGAAAATAAATTTCCATGACTTCTTTTACATGGTTACCAAGTTCGATAATATTTGATCCAGTAGTTTTCTTTTTATCACCGTTACAAAGTGGAACTTTAATTATAATCACCCTGTATATTATTAAATTTTAATTTGAAGCTATGCGTTATATGTATACCACGCGTAAGATTTTCGTTTTTATGGAAAAAATAAAGAATTGAAGCAAATATACTTACGATAATGGACCAAAACTGAAAAAATTCCCCCTCCCTCCGAAAATAAAATATTGAATCTTCGACCTTGAATTTATTGGATTAACGAAATATTCAATTTGACTTAACTTCTAAGTCCTAGTTCCGACAACAATTTCAAATTATTGAAGCTGAAGTAAAAGGTTTAGTATATATTCAATGTATGTTAATAAAGTAATCAGAGTGTAATAAAAATAGATTATAGAATTTACGCTGATCCAACTTTTTGTCTGAATGCACAATGTGTGATGGAAGAGAAGGCTTGTAGAGATCTGTTTTTGACATGACTCTAAAAGTAGATGTCATATTCCTTTTGTCTCTTCAATGTCAAAAAACTTTCCTTTGAGAGGCAACTTTAGTTTTTGGGAAAGAAAAAAAATCACAAGACAAATTTGAAGAACATGTAGGACGATTGAGTACACATACTTATTTTCAGAACACAAGCGGTTCTCCGACTGGTTACTGAACAATGAAAAGATGCATTGTCACGCAATACAAAACATTTGGAATACGTTTTCTGACTGAATAATGTAAGATTAAAAGTCATCTGCTTAATTCACAGTCATTTATAAGTCAACTACTCGGGCAATTGCAGAATCGTTTTGATTCTGAGCTTGTAAGAAAAAAACCTAATATCACTGGATTTAAACACTTCTTTAATCTTCCGAGAAAATTCCTTTTTTAGCTCATATTCCAAGAATATTAAGTAAATACAATTATTACAAAAGAAATTGACTATTCATTCGCACTACTTCTTGGTAGTTTACTAACGAGTTAACAAAACTTAAATTCTGCTTTTTGTGTCTAAGAATACAACAATATATTAAATATTTACAAATAAAATATTAAATTGGAGATTTAATTGGAGCCTCACCAGTTGCCTAGCATTTGAAGATTGTTAAATACTAATTGTTTGTTGCGAAGTCTAACCCAGGCTAATTGGCTTTCGTAGTTTTCTAGGTTCTTTATGAAAGCATCTTAACCAAACAGCTTCCATGTTCTTTCTATGTTTAAATAACCAACTAACCTAGTTTAAGCACGATTTCCATGTGAAGTTACTAGCAAAACCCTAATACTCATTAAAAATCATGTAGCTTGCCAATCAGGAGTAACATGAAAGATATGGCGCCAATAATTGAATTGCTGTTTCTAAACTTAGATGGTCATTCCTTAATTAAATATAATTGATTTGTAACTTCTACTAGAGATGATGGCAAGAATTAAGTGCAAATAAATAATATCGTGTGCAATCTTGATTAATATAGAATTAGAAATATTTGCATTCAGACAGAAAGTTTTTTGAAATATTTGCAATTACTTTATAAGAAGGATTTATTAATAACCATAATAATTACTTATTATATTACTGATGATTAGAATTCAGTTATTGATAATTACATTCTAGATTAGAATTTTAAGGATATACTGAAAATACGCGATGCATAAAAATACATTTTAGGATAAAAAATGAGTTGATTTTTTAAGTTTAAAAACTTCTTAAATTCATTTAATAAACATCGTACCCTTGTTGTTAATTGAATCCAGAATGTTGGGTGTCGTTTATATAATTTTTCTTACTTTTCCACAGAACCTGCTGACTTATCCAGCCATTTAATTCGGTCTCTAGAAGGTTGTGTGTTTATATCATAGTTTGACTTTTATAAAAATGATTATTCTAAATCTTATGTTTTTATAAAAATATACTGTGCTTTAAAAATATGGATGATAGTATCAGCCGCTCTTTCAGTCACTTTATAAGCAACAGCTTGTTTAGAAATAAATTATGCAATTAATGTCATAAAATATTTTCGTAAAATTCAAATAAACATCAAACGAAAGTTCTCAGTTTTAGACAATTCGATTTAAACGAAGCTAAAGTAAAGTAGCAGACGATAAAACGCCGAAGATAAAAATTTCCTCTTGCAAATATTTTTTTGAAGAAAGAATAAAAAAAAAAAAAGTAGTTAAAAATTTGAATAATATCATCTATAATTTAAAAAAAAAGAGCTTTTCATATAGTATTAATAAATATTTATTACGCATCATTGAGGGAAAAAATTTCATATAATTAATTCTCCGTAAAATTTTACTTGAAATTTAAGGTTAAAAATAGCTGTGGCAATTCACTGTAACAAGAATCCATAAACCACATTTGGCGTCATAATCACTCAAAAAAGAGATGCCAAATTTCAAAACGCGAAAATATGTAAATTCGTGTATATCTTAGAAAATTTTGAATAAAAAAGTCTAATTTTTTGCAAATATGCTTAGAAATACTAATATATACTAATTAGCCCACTTTAAGATGATGGTAAAAATTTTATATGTTATAATTCAAAATTTTTTTCGAAAAATTTATAAAAATTATTTAAAAATAGAAATTTAAAAAACAGAACACAAAAAAAATGGGTACATTTTATTTGGAATGAACCTAAATTTCGAAATGTGAAAGTAAAAATCAAAAAAGTTTAATAAAAAAGAGATATTACTAAATACTTGCCAAATTCAATTAACATTGAGGAGCTAAAATTTTGAAAGCTAACATTTTAAAAACTACTCGTACGATTTTTACAAAACTTGGTATTCTGGCATAATTTGAGTCATACAATTGAATTATGGAAAAAAAATTGGTATGTTATTTTAGAAAAAGTCCGATTTTGTGTCAAAATACCTATGTTAGAATAGTGCTATATATAAATCTAACATATATCCTAAGTCGCGCTTTCCAGACATGAAAAACGCAGTTTGAATTTTGTCAATCGGTCCAGTAGAACGGGAGATATAGCACTGCCCCCCCTTTTTTTAGCAGTGTACAATGCAAAATGAACAAAAGCAACAAAATACATATAAGTATTCATTCATAAAAGTATAATTATTTGCAATCACAGAAAATAAATCATTTTCCCAAATCTAACTTAAATTTCCAGTAATTAAGGGGAAAAGTATATAAATAATGCCATTCATTTGTTTGCTTTTAAAAATGACAATTCCTTTCCATATCCCGGCAAAGAATTATAATGTTATCATGAAAGTATGTAACAAATAAGAACAGCTGCTGACAAACAAAATTAAGAGTGCAATTACAGTTATTTATCATTTATGTTTAAATTATGCAAAGTACTTTTATTAAAATATCAATTTTGCTAAAAATAACTAGCACACTAAACAAAAACTGAAAGCATCAATTGTAAATTAAAATTAATTTTTTAATGACTAAAGTTTAACATTTTGCTACTAAGCCTTTGAAAATATGGTAATAGATAAAAGCATAATACAAAATGGCTAATGAAAATTAGATGCTTAGAATCTTTATTCCTTAATATTGAATACACTTTAATTACTTAAATATTGCTCCTAAACAAATAGTTAAGAAATTAAGTGGATAATCTTATGAAAGTCTCGATTTACGTGGATGAGTTTGTTAATAAAAATAATCTAGTTTTTACATGATTCTTACAAACTCAAAAATTTAAATCAGCAAAGTAGTATTCTCCTTTAATCATTAAATATAGAAGGATATATCTATTACATCTTTAGTGTAAAATTTAGACAAAATTCATAGAGATAAACAAAAATAAATTTATGGACTTAAATCCTTTTTCAATGCCTCTAACTCAAATTTGAGATTTGAGGTGGAGGGAAAGAGGAATTAAAAAGCAGTAATAATACTTATCCATACTTTGGCAACAAACAAGTTTTTCTTAAACAAAGCATAATGCTTTCGTTATTAAATTTATAGGTAGCCATTTTGTTTTGGGGGAATCTTGCTAAGCACATGTTTATGAATTTTGTATATAAGGGTACTTCACATTTTTAGCTAATTAAAATATAATTATTAACTTCGTAAACGGAGTTTCAAAAAATTAGGTCTTTTTACAGAAAACTATCCACCTACAGGTACAGAACTAGTTATAGTTTTCACAAAATTTTGTACCTTATTTGAAGAAACTTTGTACTTGGATGTATGTATATAAATCTAGGATAATTATTTCATGAAATAAGCCACATAGTCATCTTTCTTGAATATTTTGATACACTTATGATAAAAAATAACCTATATTTAAATTTTCAACTTTTACACTATAGATTACTAACACCCTTATAATCTGATAAAAATTAGCATATACGTACTACTTACTTTTTTATACACTGTTATTCTTTGAAGTACAGGATGACTTGAAACAATAGAATCTTTGCTTTTCATCATCATGTATGCACTTATGTTCATGCATATGCTAAAGTACATAGAAAGAAAGAAATATTCTTCATATCCAAAATACAATAAATTAAAAATAAAGGATGCTCATTTTAAAAGTGGACCCATCACAGAAACAGTTAAGTATACATATTTATGAAACATATTTTGCTTGCAAAATTTCTAGGAATTGAGGTGATTACAGCTCCATACATTTGTTGGCAGATTTCACCATATCCTTAACAACCTTGCTAAGATTTGATAGCAGCAGTGATTTTCATTTTCACATCTTCAGAGCTTCTGTAGCAAATTTCTTAAAAAATTGTGCACAACAATAAACATATGAATTCATCTTCAAATAATATTCCACTTGAAAAGTTAGGTCTTTAATACTGACCCATATGGCAGTGTCAACACAATACCAAAGCCACTGTTCCACATGCATACCTGTTCTATAACAAATGACTCACAAAATCAATTTCTGATTGGCATGCTTTCTTACTTTCTTTAATAATGTAAATATCATCTTAATGAATGGGAGTTTATTAAAATAGAGACTAAAATAATCAATTATACAAATTTAGCTAATGAATCCTGTTTAAATACAGATCTTCTTCATGACTTATCCACAATCCCATGTTTCCCAGATCGTTAAGGAAGAAGTCATTACTTTTCTAATAAATCAGTTTAACACATGAAAGAACAATCTTGGAATAAAAGCACCAATGCAAACAAAATATGTACATAATTATGTACTGTTTAAAAGTGCATTCCTTTTTAAATTGAAATTTTAAATAATAATTAGATAAAATTAAAAAACAGTAATAAATTAATTATATTAATTAGTAGCAATAATTAAAATGCTTTGTCATTTCATGTGATCATTTAGAAACTAAAATTTCAAGTTTAAAATTTATCATTAGATAAAAAAATAAGATGAAAAAAAATTAGAATCTACATCAGCATATGAAATAATGCAAGCAAAATAGTATAAAATATATTTGTTCAGTATCAACTTACTGCATCAAGAGATGATATTTCACTTTGATATACAGTGCTAAATCTTGAGATGGAATTTTCTCATTTATCACCAGACGCATTAAAGGTATTAATTTATCTTTGACTTCAGTTAACTGTAAGAATAATAATTTTCATTTAATAATTTTTATAGTAAACAAAAAATAAGTAATGAATAAACTAGAAATATTCTTGAAAACAATAGTGTTATATTGATACTGAAAAACATAGTGGTTCATTTCCAAAATTAAGATGCTAAACTGGCCTGAATATAAGATTTTTTTAAAGGATCTCTAAAAATTGCATCTATCTTACATGCACATTCTAACCTTTAAGAAAGTATGTTAAGATAATTTATCCTTTATTACATTCAATGAGAACATATTAAGTCGCACCAAAATTTCTTTGATTTTATTAGGAATGTTAAGCATGCCCAATATTTTATGTTTTATTGTTGAGCTACATTTTGCTTTATTACCTTCTTCCTTGTTTTCAGAACCTGCATAATGCCATCTTTTCAAAATTTTTGTGCTCTGCTAGCAAAATACCATTTAAAGTTGTTTATTTAGTGTGCTAGTCATTGCAATTTACTAAACTAACATTATTAATGGAATTTTTTTTACAAAAACAATAATAATAATAATAAAACACTGGAGAACAACAATTTTGTTGTCTTAGATCTGCCACTTGTTTTTAATTTAATTTATGTCACTTGTTTAATCTGCCATTTTTTTATTAACTATTGCCCTCTGAATCCAAAAATAACCTCTTTTTATCTATCATCCTGACTTTTAAGCTACAGAATACCCTTTGTTCCAAAAGTCATATAACCAAATATACTGTTCACAAAGAATAGTTTTATTCAAAGGCTATATATAGTCACAACAAGTTAAATTTTGTTCATACGGATACAGGGTTGCCATTCAAACCAGAGAATGAAATTACCAGACTTTTCCAGGTTTGTTTTAAGAAAATTCCAGTCTATCCGCATAGTGCGCGTTGACTGTGCTGAGAGGTGAATTAATTATGGTACCATTTAAAAACTCAAAAATTTGCAAATTACATATGATATATATATATATATATATACATGATGCATATATAAATACAGTACAAGTCCAGAAATCCGCAAAGCTTGGGACCAGAGGTGGTGCAGATTTCACGACAGAAAAGATAAATCATAATATTCAGACTAAAAGTGCAAAATAAATAAGGCATATTAGATACATTTAATTAAATTATTATATACATTATTGCAATATACATTATTATTTAATTAAATTATTATATGCATTAAATTATTATTAGGTATATAAATTGATTATATTATTCATTGCATTATATGTACACAGCATCGAGGTTTGCCGATTTCACCTCATGCAAAGATTTCTGGTGTTAGAACCACTGTTGCTGTAAAATTTCAATAGCTTTTCTTAATTTTTCCGTATATCATACACAATAATGTTGCAATTCCTTACGATTCTGTTCTAAACCAAGGAGTAGCACCCGTCTCCATCATTTGCAAAATTTGCACTTTTTGCATTACCGTCAATGCACCTGTGTTTAAAGTTTTTCAATGTTACAAGTAGTAAAATCATGAGTGCATTTCTTATCTGTCATTGTATTAAAAAGGGCTGACATTTAAAATATTCTTAATATCCACAAAATATCCAGATAAAAAAAAAGGCAGCACTAAATAATCTCGTAAAATAACAAAGCTCAGAAAATACAAAGTGAATTGTGAACTTGTAAGAAGCGTTGAGTTAATCGTCTGCTTTTATACCTCGGTGCAGATTTGAGGGGAAAAAACTTTTATCATGATGTCAATAATTTGGTATTTCCATTATAACTCATTATTATTCAGTAATTATGATGTCATTATTCACTTAGTATTTTTTCTTCGATATTTCGTAATCAATGTTGCAGTTTCCGGAACCTATAAACCGAATGTTTATATTTTGAGAGGCAACGTGGATTTCAAGAGTTGGCAGATTTTCGTTATTTGACTGTATATTTATATATAAATGATGCAAATATAAATATGTACAGTACAAAGTGCGCAATCCGGACTCGTTGGGACTTCAGCGATTCCAGATTAGGGGTTTTTCCAGATTATAGATCATCAATTTAAATCTAGTAAGATGGCATGCAGAAATTATACAATTAAAAATATGAAACCATAATTTATGAAATAAAGAGCAATTATGATCTAAAGGGTATCAAAATTTACAAAAAAAAAAAGCTTAATATATATTTGTTTACTTTATTAAACATTTCTTTCAATGTAAGTTGTTTAAGTTGCTTCATTTTTTGTGCTAATACTTTAATTAGCACAAAAAATTACTCTTTAATTCTCTCTTCTATAAACAGACATAATTTCTTGTTCAGTTACAAAGTTCCACTGTTCAAATCCTGTAATTGCTGTATTGACAATAACGACTCACTCGTCAATCGAAATTTTTTCGTTTTCAATAACCTCTCTATCACTTTCTTCACTATCGGAAGCGCACATGTGTAAATGCTTTACCCGCATGCATAGCGGACGCACACATTAAACGCGCATGTGTAAGTTTGTGGCTTTGAGGTCCGGATTATATATCATTCCGGATAATGGATGTCTGGATTACTGACTTTATACTGTATATGTAAATATATATAATATCCTCAAAGTATTATTACTATTATAACTGTAATAGGAGTTGTTTTCTTTACTGAAGATTGAGATTAAAATCTGCCCAATCTGGATTAAAAAATGTCTTTTTTTGCATATTTTTGCAGCTAAACAAAAGAAAGAAATCTATTTAATGATATTTTTAAATAAATTCAGGTATTTAATATTTATTTAGCAGCATACATAAGCAAGAAATATGTGTAAATTACATGATGATATGTCATCATACTGCTAGAATTAGTTTGAAAGGTATGCTAGAGAAAATTGCCTGAAATTTGAAAGTATCATTTACTAATAATAAATAAACTTAGAAGAAAGAAGCCACATTAAATGATACAAATAACATTAAAATAAAGTTAATTACTTAAAGATTAAAAACTGAAATATAATAATCAATGATATTTTGTTGAATATAATTATATTAAATGGTTAGCCTAGATGACTGACTGACTATTTTTTTTAATTGACTCCAAAATGATGAATAAGGCATTTATTAAAAAGAAGAAAAAGGTTTAAAAGATTTTTGTGGTAAAATTGCAGAATATAGTATAGCCTTGGCACAATTTTGAAAACTGTCGCTAACACCAAAATGACCCGTTTACTGCTCATCATAAATGTCCGGTTTACTGCACATTATAATGTCACCAAATCATGTGTGTACCATATATTAAAATTAAACTGGTTTATTTTATATGAGAATGGGAGAGTATTTTCTTTCATTCAACATGCATTGCACATGCGATGAGAATCTCTCGATTCTCGAGGTTGCTGGAAACTTGCTTTGCCTTTCTGAAAAACATTCTAATTGGCGCTGCGAAATTTGGCTCTATGCCATCTGTCCGAATGATGCTCAAGCAATACATAATTCACCAAAAAAGAGACTGCTTCCAACGATGATATAAAGATTGCTTTTTTTTTTTTTTTTAGGGGGGATCGCTGTATGAAATTCCCTGAATTTGATTAAAGTATTTAAATTCCCTGACTTTCTTAGTCAATTTTCAAATTTCCTGATTTTCAGGTAGTATGGCAACATTGAAATAGTAAAGTTCTTTAACCAAGTGGTAAATATTCATATTAAGAGAAAATTTTCACTTATAGCTTTTGCTGGTGCATTTAATCTGTGGATACTCTCACTTGATGCTCCAACAATAGTCAGCCATCATTTGTACCTCCCATCTACCTACAAGCGCCTGGCCCCAGCCACCACCCCAAGCTCTTATTGGACACGATTTCTGATGTCATACAGTGACGAAAAGAATTCTCTGCGGCATTATTGTGAGCCAAAAGCTTGAACCAGAGATCATTTTAGTGCTGAAACAGGCGAAGTGATGGGCGTTGATAGAATAATTTGCCATATTTGAGAAAAAATTACAAAAATAAAAAGCAGCTTCAGAAATATATTGTCAATATACATAGTATTAGAAAAAAGGTGCAAATCGATGTGCAGTCGATAACCGTTTAGCAGTATTTTTGTCATTAGATGAATATCGAAGTCATTTGACAATAAACACTTTTTATAAGATATAAAAGTTAAGAAACAAAGCAATAATGCATAAAAAAGCAGCATGGTAACTCCAATTGACAAAGTCAAATAAACGATATTATAAGTGCTTTAAAAATATCTTATCACTTTACCTTATTTTTAACCATAAGTGAAGAGAAATTAATGTCTAGAATTAGAAAGAAAAAAATTAATCTGACTACGAACAATTTTGATACCAAACAAGACTACGAACAATTTTGATACCAAACAAGACTACGAACAATTTTGATACCAAACAATAAATAAAAAGAACGTTATTTAGTTAACAAACAGTTAATTTTTATAAAGCAATAACTAGCTTTTACATTTATATCACTTTTAAAAACACTCTTCTGCAAAATAAACCGCTAATTCACGAAAACTGCGGCAGACATTGTTTACACAGTAAGAGTTAAGGCTATTTCTTGACATTGCTGACGAAGCAAATCTTGTTAATGGTCTCCTGCTGTATGAAATTATACAATATATTTCTTAAATATCAGTATAGCGCTTTGAATTGCTTTGAATACAGATTGCTTAGCCAAACGATATTTACGCATTATAAAGTTTTATCTATTCCATTAACATGATTTAACAATTTATATAAAAAGTGCCGACATATTTTCTTATACAGGGTTCGTATGGTCCTTAAAAGTCCTTAATTTTTTCAAAAATGATTTTTGGTCCTTAAAAGTCCTTAATTTTGGCCAAAATGAATAAACGGTCCTTAATTTTGCTCATTTGACATTTCTTATCATTTCTAATGATTGCCATTCTAAGTGTGAATTACGATTTCTCATGAATATGGAATTAAAATTACACGGCTCTTAACCAATCTGTTGGCGGATTTGCGTTGTAAATGATAAAAAATAATAATAATAATAATAATAATAATTAGCTACCCGAGCGAAAGAATCGGTGTCTGATTGGCTATTCACCCAAACTTTCGAAACAGGTGTTATCCATAAATTTAGGCAGATTGTGACGAAAGCGTGAAGCCGGAAGTTGTTTAAGAGGCGAAAGTGATGATGAAGGTGCTCGAGAAAAAAAAAAGAGGGGGGATTCTGAAAATATTTGCCAAATTAGAGCAATCCCAACCTGGAAGGCCACAACCCTTCCGACGCCAATAGGAACGAGATGCCTGGAAAGTGCATTTTCAATAAACTGTGGCTTCATCAAGCTGACTACAAAGACTGGATATTGATGGATGGCAATCCTTAAATGTGGTTTTTGTCTGAAACAAATTGAAATTTCTAGAATGGGAGAGTCAGCGCTGAAAATTCACATGAAAATTAAGTTTCGTTTTATCATTTCAATTTGCTTTTACACGGTTTTGCTTAGCTTAATTTCTGTGTTTGTTTCAATTAAGCCATAAATTAATTTTTTATCACCTTCTACGAAGTTTATTCTCTTTTGCACATACTAATATGTATGGGATATCGGGATTCTGAGTTTATTTCAGCAGACGGTCTGTTCGTGGGAAATCTGTTGGCTCCATTTCGATTTTAGGTCGTCAAGGGCAAATTCGGTAACGCTAGCCGAGAAAATGTGAAATTCGGAAATACGTTTTGAAGCTTCAATAGACAATTAAGTATTTGGTTTAAACCTATGTTGTTAATAGTAATGCATAATTTTTGCTAATGGCGATACAATTATTAGTTGAAAATAACTAATTAAAAATTTTTTAATATTTTTAAAGCTGAAAACAACTAATTGAAACTAATTTTTCTGAATTAACTAGACGCAAAATTAACTTTCATGAATTACTAAAGTTATTGGGTAGAAGTTTAACTGAAAATATACATTCCATATTATATATATATATATATATATATATATTTATACAGTACAAAGTCCGAGGTCTGGACTCGTCGAGACTTCGGCGATCCCAGATTTGAGATTTTTCCGGATATGAGATCATTTTAAATCTACTGAGATGGCACGTAGAAATTAGAAAATTGAAAATATGAAATCGTGATTTATGAAATAACGAAGCATTTATGATTTAAAGGGTATCAAAATTTACAAAAGAAAAGAGCTTAATATTTATATGTTTACTTTATTAAACATTTCTTTCAATGTGAGTTGTTTGATTTGTTTTCTCTGCTAATACTTTAGACTAATACTATAGACATATAATTTCTTGTTCAGTTATTAAGTTCCATTGTTCAACTCCTGTAATTACTATGTCGAGAATTCCGAATAACTTGTCAATCAAAATTTTTTCTCGTTCAGTAACCTCTC
Source organism: Stegodyphus dumicola (assembly GCF_044657685.1). Taxonomy (NCBI): domain Eukaryota; kingdom Metazoa; phylum Arthropoda; class Arachnida; order Araneae; family Eresidae; genus Stegodyphus; species Stegodyphus dumicola. The sequence goes on from NC_140768.1 coordinate 186,106,075, forward strand.
TGTTACTTTCTTCATTATCGGTAGCTGTATTTTCTGGATTTAGAACCATACTACAGATTTCGCCCTCCGTTAATTGATTGATGATTGGGCATTGTCATCGCAATGAAAAACTTCTGTTTAACTTCGCTAAATTCTGCCGCCTGGTGCGGCCATACGAGCTCTGGCGCTGGTTCTGGCTTTATGTGAATAACAAATCACTTATTCTTAATTCAAATAGCACTAAATATAATCGTTTGTCCTATGAGTATCACTAACAAAATCTATTTTTAGCATAAGGAAAGAAATTTCTGCTAAATCTCCCCTTGTCAACATTTTAGCGCATTAAACTTAAATCTGTAATCGGTTAATACTCTGTTATTTGGCGTCGCTGCATGATTCATCACTCAAGTTGTCATCCGTTGATAAACATGCGGTGATGAAAGCAAAATACAATAAATAATGATTCGCGATTTCGGCATCAAGGATATAAAATATTTCAATAATGAGATATTTTATTTAGCGCCAAACTGAGATTAAGAATCGGGATTTCCGGCATGTTTTTTTATGATGAGGAAAAAAATCTAATGCGCGTGCGTAAAGCATACCCACTTCCCTTCAAAAAAAGCCCTAAAAAATTGGTTGGTGGTGGCTTTGAGGTCCGTATTTTAGATCATTCCAGGTATTGCATGTCCAGATCTCGGACTTTGTACTGTATACATCTTTCAAAATATAACTTACCAGTATGGATTCACTCTTTTAAAATAATTCTACTTTAATTACACTTAGGAGATAATATAATCAATTAATCAATATTGCTTATATTGATAATTAATCAATATTGCTTATATTGATTGATTGGAAATAAATTATATATATATATATATATAGTAAAAAATGTATATTTTCACTATTCAAGTATTCACTGTGACAAGTAATCTTATCTTGTCACATAAACAGGCCTGTGTGGAAAGGGGCTTCTCTGTAAATAAAGCAATTGAAATTGAAAATTTAAGTGACTCATCATACATTTTTCAACGCACAGTATTTGATTACATAAAATTTTCTGGAGGTGTTCTTAATATCGAAATTAATAAAGAAATGAGATCAGCAGCAACTTCTGCAAGAAGGGGAGTTCGTTATTTAGAAGTTCAGTATTTAGAAGAACAAAAATCTTTAACTAAATCTGAAAATTCAAAGAGGAACAGAAATATTATTGAGGAAGAAATTGATTATATGAAGCAGAAGAACAAGTTTCTTCAAAGGGACATTAAAGATGTTAATGAAGAAGTAGATGCTTTAGCAGATGAAGCTGAGACCAGCAGGAACATTGATTTGTCTATCAAAGCAAATGAACTTAGAAGAATAGTTAAAGAAAAGGAAATAGACATAAATAAATTAGATGTTAAAATAGCTGAAAAGATTTCAGGTTTAAAAAAAAGCACAAATGTTTTGTATCTTTTATTGTACAATTTATTATTCTAGTTTCTTTCAAAAAACTAACGAAATAAGTTGTATGTTTACATATCAGTTATTTTAATCTGCAAAATATTCTTACATTGTGATTATAACAGTTGTTGACTGTTTTTAAATAAATATCAAGTAAGTTAAAGAATAATCATGTAAATCTCTAAAATAGTGAGTTATTAGTGTAAAATACACTTATACATGTTTTTCAAGAAATTATGTCCCTAATTTAATGTTATCTACTTCATAACTTGTAAGGAGTTAGTTTAATTTTCCAAATTGTTTTATGGTAAGTATTAAATTGAATTTAATAATAGTGCATAATACACACTTCTTTTAGTTTCTTAAAGTGAAATTACAAGCATGAAGTCGGTTGTATGGATAATTGCTTTATTCTATTCATTTTTTTGTTTGCTTATAGGTCCTTAATTTTGTCTTTGATGGTCCTTAAAAGTCCTTAATTTTCATGTAAGGAAATGTGTACGAACCCTGTTATACTGTTAGGTTCGTTTTAATTGCAAATATTCTGTTACATTGCACAAATTCACATTAACACAGGACATAACCAAAGTAGTTATAAGTTCCACTTGACATAACTCAAACGAAACAGATAATGGAATGTTTTCAGCCTGACGTCATAAACAACAACCAATAAGAACAGGGGTGGTGGCTGGGACCATGCACTTGTCATCTACCTTGGTTCCGTGGCTCCAGAAACTTCAGATTTTTGTGAAATAACTCACCCAGCTCATCACTGACTGTACCAAGACTTTTGGGAAGTTATCAAGATGGCTATGTAAAAACTGCAATTTGATGCTCATATTGCAACCATGCATTTTGAAGTTTTTGAAAAGTTACTGGGCAGTTTTGCTATAATTCTGTGCTTGTGTTTTAAAAAGTCTTTGACAATGTTTTTGAATGCCAACCAAGCATTTTGTTTTTAAAGTTCCGTCCTTGTCTTGATAAAATGTTCATCTTTTCAAATGACAGGCTAAGAAATGCCGAAATGAGATACTTGAAACAGTCTCCTTCAAATGGCAACTTTAACAAGTTGCTTTATGAGACCCAGTTTTAATATGCGGAGATGGAATATAATGTTCTTTCTGTCAACAAGTGGTTGATGTAGAATGTCTGGATCACCAGGTTTCAGGTCAGATCTTGATGGCCAATTTGACAGCATTCAATGCTTCTCATAAACTTTGCTATCACACATACACACACACACAAAAAAAAAAAAAAAAAAAAACAGGAATCGTTCATATATCTGCATTGCTGGCAAAAGAGGAAGCAGACCATTTTAAGGTCAGCACAGATGATACATTAATGCATGTGATATTGCAACAAATAGATAAATCTCATTGTGCTTTCATATTCTTCACACAAACAAACAAAATGGCCCATTCAGACTGCATTAAATAAATTTCCATTGTGGAGGACACATTTCAAGGTTCTCTTTGAGCTACTGAAGAACAATTGCTAATGAGTTGAGTTATAGGTTGAAATTCCTAACTCTCTCCAATTAAATTATGTATATTATGATAATATACAAATCCATCATCACTTCAAAAGTATTGCAGAAACACACTTTCTCTTGATCCAAAGTAGGAGACCTTAGCCCCTCTTTTAAGGGTGCTTTTCTTGTGCAGTATTGATGTTAACAACTCTGAAGTTCTTTTGGATAGTTCCACATCTCCTGCCAAATCATTCAATTCAAGCTGGTCAACTCTTACGAACGGAATCATTTTCAATTTCAAAATCTTCATTATTGGGGTTAATTTGGCATTCATCAAAATCGTATTTCTGTATTTCCAAAAAGGATTATTCTCTGAAAACTGGAACTGGGAGTTCCTCTAAATGAAGCACTGAGTGTATAGTTGATGGTAAACTAGGAGAATCTATTTTACATTTGTTTTTCATGTCCTGTTGTTTTCGTTATACAAAAATAACATCACTTGAGTAATGTTTGGGCTTTCATCAAAATCATAAGTACACTAAATCGAGATTAGCAATCAACGTCCCTAAACTCTCCATGCATTGCTTGCACACTTCGTGAGGGGTCCATGACTTATCTTGATCACCAGTTTTCACTTTAAAATAGGCAAAATAAGTTTGCCTGATAAATGTACTGATGTTCGTCCTTTGATTAAAAAGGGTAACACTGTCACATATATATATATAAAAAAAAAGGAATCAGGGCTGTTTAAGCCCTTACGATGTGAACTAGCAAAGACAGACATAAGGAAAGGTTTCAATTGATATAAAATTAAAAAATAAACAATGCTAACTTTGTATACAAGCAAGAACTCAGACTCTCTGTTGCCCAGTGCTGTTGGTCTGAAAATCACACTTTCCATTTTTCTGTAGCCAAAATTATTCAAAAAACATCTTCCATTGGTGAATTAAGACTTTTTATAGGTGTTTTACATTCAAAGAAATTTTTTTATTCTCGTTAATGAGCCTAATTCCAATCCATCTTTGCCTTTAATGAAATTATGTCTTAGTTTTCTTGTTTTATGAAGAGATGGCAGCAGTAGCATTTCTGCCCAGCCAACTCTTGTCACCATATCTTATCTTGTTCACTTGCATTTAGGTAGCTGAGGAAGATGGTTCTAAAGCTAAACCATCAAAACTAGTCCTGCAAAATTTATAAATATTATGCTAATTCTTAATGTTTGACTTGTAGAGACATTAAGATTAATTGGAAGCAGGCAAGATGGAAAAAGCAATTGCCTTTGCCGGGAATCAAACCCCGGACCTCTGGAATACTGGCTCAGCGTGCAGAGCCAGTACACCATGAAGGCATTGCTAATTTTTCAATCTCTCTTGCTTTCAAAAAATCCTAATGTCTCTACAGTGGTGCCCGAACTAAGGGGGTATTGGATGAGGATTCTCCACACCCAGGATTTGGTGATTGGGTCCCCTATAAATCCCAGTTGCACTTTAAAAAAAAGGGTATATAAGGTATTTCTCCCACCTTCCTAGCATGCCTTCATGGTGTAGTGGTTCTACACATTGGGCCGCTATTCCAGAGGTCCGTGGTTCGATTCCCAGTGAAGGCATTTGCTAATTTTTCATTCTGCCTGCTTCCAAAAATACCTAATGTCTCTACAGACTTCTCTAGTATTGAATTCTCTGTCAAGTTTTCATTCTTATTTTCTTCAGTACGATTTCAAAAACAGCAGCAAGTTCTGTTAACACTGCAAAAGCCATCTGAACACGAAAACAATTTGCAAAATTATGGCACTTTTATTTTTCTAATTAAATTAGTATCACAGCACCTACTAAATAAATTAGACAGCAGGCAATAAACAGAAATCTATATAACATTGATTATATTCGATTGCTGAAGCTTGAAATATTTTAAACAACTGACTATTCCTATTACATTGTATATCATGATAATTCCACTAAGAATACTTACACAATGCAGTCGAATTATTCGCATGCTTCAATAAAAAGTGGCTACTGATACTAAAATATTTACTTTTCTATTTGTTTTCATTAATGTAATTACCTTACTATACATGAGAGGTGCTTAAATAAAAAAGAATTTGTTTCTATCATTGAATACCAATCAAAATGCATAAAATGTGATTTTAAAGAGAAAGTGAACAAAGAGAAAGGGAAGGAAAAAAAGAGAAATCATGCTTGTGTTATTCAATATGACATACAGGGAAGAGATAAATATTTAACTCAGGTTTAACTTGCATGATGTTGATATTATTATTAATACACTACCCGACACTAAAAATGCAATACCAAGAAGGAGAGACCCAAAAATTATGTTAAATTCCAGGGTACACACACGTCATCGAGTTATGCAATGCATCACTTGCATGACTCAATGCAAATGCAAGTGCAACTTCAGTGCACCTTATAGAAGATATAAGGGAAGAAACCTGCGGAATGCTCAGTTTTTGTGCTGTTATTTCTGCTAGGGAAATCATTGCAGAAAATTTTTTCTTGTCTCAGAGGATGCATGCAATAGCAAAGAATGCCAGGCTGTCTTCAATGGAGGCAGTTTCAGCAGACACACGATTCTATAAGGGGCATGGTGAATGAACAGAGAAGGGCAGGTTGGTCCATATGGCAAATCTCAGCTGACACACCCCTGGACGCTTCCACAATGCACCAGCTGTGGTGACGATGGTTGAAACAAAGAAATGTGGCAAGCTCGAGGGGTCTGCCAACAAGTGGTGGCACACCCGCAGGCCACTTCTACCTCCATTCTGCAGCATGTTTAAGAAACTCTGGATATTCCTATATCAACCAGAACCATTTGCCATCAGTTGGTGGCTAGTGGCCTGCACTCATGACGTCCATTAAGACTGCCATTGACTCCACATCATAGACGCCAACGTCTGCAATGATGCCGGACTCGAGCAATGTGGACGATGGAATGGGACAGGGTTGCGTTTGCAGATGAGTCATGCTTTTCTTTTTTCAATGATAACTCACTGCATACGAGTATGGAGTCGATGTGGAGGCAGGTCCAATCTGGCAGTAACTGTGAAATGCGACAAAGCGGCATCATGATTTTGGGTGCAATTGCATACAATCCCAGGTCACCTCTAGTTCGTTGGGCACTATGACAGCCCAACAATACGTAGATGATGGGATGCAACTAGTGACACTCCCCTACCTTCAGGGAATGTCCAATCTCCCTTATCAGCAGGATAACGCCCAACCACACACTGCTTGCATCAGTCAACATGCTCTGGTAGGTGTACAGATACTTCCCTGGCCACTGTTCTCTCCTGATCTCTCCCCAATCGAACACATTTGGGATGTGATTGGACACCATTTGGAGTCTCTGCCATTGCTGCATTCAGATGAACTGTGGCAAATGGTTGACAGCGAGTGGAGAGCCATTCCTCAGGATACCATTCATAGTTTCGTTGACTCTGTATCTAGACCCGTTGCTTTGTGTATCGCCATCGAAGATGTCCTACAACCTACTGAGCCATTGCTATTCTTGCTCTGTATTATGCATAGCATTTCGAAATAAAGATCACTTACTGTTCATTGCTGTCTTGCTCTGTTTGCCGAGTTTCATCACTTTCTGGCCACTACTTCTTGGTGTTGCATTCTCAGTGTCGGGTAGTGTATTATTGCTATTATTAGTATTACTAAAAAGTTCTATATATGTACTTCAATGTACAAGAACATTATAATTTTATAACAATTATTAGATCTAGTATGAAAGTATTAGAAGTGGTAAACTGACTGATAGTAATTCAGAAGTCAAACAACAAAAATCAGCGTTATATTTACAAAATTTTCACAGGACTAGTTTCGATGGTTTTACCGAATCCTGAATCATCTTGACTTTTTACTTAAATGTAAATGTAAAAAATTGATCCCCAATTTTATTCAAATCAAATCTAATCAAAAACCTTCGAGTCGCGTTTCAAGAATTCTGTTAAATTGCAAGCTTGCCTTACTTCGGTCTGTCATAAGGGATACACATCAACAATTGTCCAAAATTGAACGTGAACTCTATAAGCTTCATCTGGAACTCGCTAAATCATATCCAAAATTCACTGCCCTTGAACAAAAGTCTTGGTCTAGAACGGAGAATGCAGTTAACCGCAATAAAAACACTCTTGAAGTTAAATTCGAAAAACTTCTTTTACAATCTTCCAGTTCAAGTAGTTCAAAAAATCTTCCCATTGTAAACATCAAGCCAATAGTTAATATTTCTAATGTTAGTCTTTCAGAAGAACAAGAGAGAATTCTAAAATATAATTTTAACTTCTCACAAACCTGTAAACCCTCGATTACAAAGATTTTGGCTCCTATCGAAAATGCTCTCAAGTTCAGTAAAGTTTCAGATTCACAGAAATAAATGATTAGGCATCTTATCGCTCATAATGTGAAATTCAATAATAAACCTTTGAAACCAAATCTAACTGCGAGAGAAAGAGCTACATTGCGTGAAATTCATTCTAACCCGGATAATATTATTTCAAAGGCTGACAAAGGTGGCCAGATAGTCGTCATGGATAGGAACACTTACATCGATGGTGTCACTAAACTCTTAAATGAAGGACCATATAATCCGATCCCTAAAGATCCTTCACCTTCGGACTTGTCAAAAATAAAAACTGCGATCAAATCTTCGCAAATCATTTCAGGCAACTTAAAACATTCACTTATCTGTTGCGAATTGTGCCAGATTATATGCTCTTCCCAAAATTCATAAAAGTGGTATTCCTTTCCACCCTATTGTATCAAATTTAGGTACTGCCTCGTATCCATTAGCTAAATATTTAGTTTCTAGATTTTCAACTCTATTAGACAATAACATTTACACCATAAAAAATTCAATAGAGTTTGTAAAAAAGTTAAAAACATTTCTCCTAGTAATTTACTTATGGTTTCTTTTGATGTAAAATCATTATTCACCAATGTCCCGGTGGAGGGTGCACTAAGATGTCTAGAAACCAGACTTCGCGAATTCCATTTCTCTTGCATCAAAATTGATGAGCTAATTTCTCTCACTCAACTCTGTTTGAAACAAACACATTTTGTTTTCCAAAATAAATATTACAAGCAAACTGAGGGATTAGCCATGGGAAGCCCCCTCAGTCCTATCCTGACTGATATCTACGAGGGCCATCCAGGAAGTAGATTACGTTTCCGTTTGTGTCCGCTAGGGGCGGGGCTAGCGCGGCCATCTTGGGGTCAGAGCGTTGCGCAGCTCAGTCTGCATCTAGCCGTGCTAGTGAGAGGTTCGTGCTGTGCTCCGTTCAGATACTGTGACGGTTTGAAATGTCTGCGTTAATTGAAAATCCCGCAAGCTGCGAGGTGCGCTCAGTAATAAGGTTTCTGACTGCAAAAAACTGTAAACCGATAGAAATCTATCGGCAGCTTCGTGAAGTGTATGGGGACAACATTATCACTGAAGGTGGAGTGCGTCAGTGGGTCATAAGATTTCAAAATGGCCGAACCAATGTTCACGACGAAGATCGAAGTGGGAGACCCAGCATAGTGACCGCCGAACTTCTCGAAAAAGTCGATGCTAAAGTTCGTGAAAATCGAAATTTCACAATAACGGAACTTTCTTTGAGTTTTCCACAAATTTCGCGAAGTTTGTTGCACAAAATCATCAGCGAAAAGCTTGGTTACCACAAGTTTTGTGCAAGATGGATTCCAAAAATCTTGACAGAGGACCACAAAAATCAGCGAATGGCTGCAGTGTTGAACTTTCTGGACGCTTACCATAAGGATGGTGACTCTTTACTCGATCGCATCGTTACTGGTGACGAAACATGGGTGAAACATGTGAACTGTGAAACGAAATTGCAATCAATGCAGTGGGGGCACACAAGTTCTCCCCAAAAACCCAAGAAATGCATGCAAACAATGTCGGCAAGGAAGATGATGGCGACTGTTTTTTGGGACAGAAAAGGTGTAATTTTGGTGGACTTCCTGGAAAGAGGCACTACAATAAACTCTCAAACGTATTGCCAAACTCTCCAAAAACTCAGAGAGCAATTCAAAACAAGCGCAGAGGAATGTTGAGCTCTAAGATCTTGTTGATTCACGACAACGCTCGGCCCCACACGGCAAATGTCACTCGTAAAGTTCTTGAATCTTTTAAGTGGGAGTTGTTTCCTCATCCGCCGTACAGTCCCGACCTGGCACCGAGCGACTTCCACCTATTCCCAGCAATGAAGAAGTGGCTGGCTATGCAGCGTTTTGATGACCACGCACAGCTGCAAGAAGAGGTAACGAAGTGGTCGAAGGCGCAGGCGGCCGAATTTTTCGACGAAGGAATTTCCAAGCTCGTACATCGCTACGATAAATGCCTTAATTTGTATGGTGACTATGTAGAAAAGTAGTATTTGAGTGTGGCTTTCATCTGTATATAATAAAATTTGTTTCCTATACTTTGTTTATTTTTTTATTCCAAAACGTAATCTACTTTCTGGATAGCCCTCGTACATGCATTATTATGAATCAAAATTGTTTGAAACTTTAAACTTCCCGGCATGGTTCCGCTACGTAGACGATACTTTTACTCTGTTTGAAGGTAATATAGATGATTTAAATAAAGTTCTTTCAACAATGAATTCTATTGATCCTGCTATTCAGTTCACTTTTGAACTTGAGACTTGCAATTCTCTTCCGTTTCTCGACATTCTGGTCACACGTAACACATCCAACTTCAGTACTACGGTTTACCGTAAACCTTCATCGGTTTGCCTTCCACCACACTTTAAATCATGTCATCCGACTAAACAAAAGTTAGCTTCATTTTATTCCTATGTTTTCCGTGCTCTTCAAGTTTGCTCCTCCAAACTAGCCCTTGATGAAGAACTAAATTATTTAAAAGCAATAGCTATTGACAGGGGCTTTCCACCCAACATTATTAATCAAGCAGTTAAAAAATTCTCATCTCAACACACTAAAAGGCACACTCTTGTTTTAGGAGATTATAAAAATTCTGTTGTCATTCCCTTCTTTCCATCAATTAGCTATAAAGTTGCACATATTTTGCAGAAATTTAACTTTCGGGTTGTTTATTCTCCCATCAATAAAATTCCGAGTTCCATACTCAAGGACCCCATTCCGGATATGAATTCCTGGGGTATTTATAGGATTCCTTGCCAGTGTGGTTTAATTTACATTGGCCAAACTAAGAGAGCCTTAAAATTTCACGTCAAGGAACATGAGGCATATGTTAGAAAAAAGGAAACACAGAAGTCTTCTGTTGCTCAACATTGTTGGTCCGAAAACCACACTTTCAGTTTTTCTGCTGCCAAAATTATTCAAAAAACATCTTCCATTGGAGAACTGGATTTTCTAGAGGCATTTCACATTCATAAAAATCTTTCTGTTCTATTTAACGATCCTAATTCCAATCCAAATTTGCCTTCGGCCTTTCAAGAAATTATGTCTTAGTTCTGGTTTCACCAACAGATGGCGCCACTTGCTTATTCTTGTCCAGGCTTTCTTATCTTATCTAATCATTATTTCCTATCTTGTTCATTTGCGGTTTTGCAGCTGAAGATGGTGGTTTGGTAAAACCATCGAAACTAGTCCTCTGAAAATTTTGTAAATATAACGCTGATTTTTGTTGTTTGACTTCTGAATTAGTATTTATTCGGCGTGTTATTGTGTCTTGACTGGTAGTAATTATGTTACCATACTTCCAATAAGTTTTAATACAATGTAATACTACAACACTAAGGAAACAGATATTATTTTCATATTTTTTAGAATCTGCATCTCCATAATTTATGTTTCCTTTCGCAATAATATTTACCAACAATGTCTAAAAATTTGTTAAAGCATTTTAATTACACACATTGTTTTATGCTTCAGGAAGGTATTTTAAAATTACACAAAAATAGAATTAAAATATTCATAATATTATAAGCAATGATAATAATAAAACTTTTACCTTCTCTTTAAAGTCTCTAATGAAAGTCAAAAATTCTGGGCATGTTTTCTTTAAAAACTGGAAGAATAAAAGTAAATAAACAAAGAGTTTTTACAGTATATGATAGTAATCAGCTAATATAACTATACAATACCATCATTTTCTCTTGCTTTGTTACAAACTGCCAGTTTACTTCCTCCTCTACTACTTCTTCTTCTTCTGAAAGGTCAACAAACTAAAAATAAAAGAATTAAAGATTTTCTGAGCTTTTAACAACAATTAGCCTTTAAGAAATTTTAAAAAATCATAATAGAACAGAGCTAGTGTATGCCACTTTAATTTTGTACAGTTCAATAGATAATGACTAGGGCAGAAATTTTAATGAGAAGAAGGGAGAAGACTAAATTCATGCAGTAATGAAAATTCATAAAGTTTTGTGCCTTGTCATCTACACCAACAATTTGGCAAAGGACAATATACATTAACATTTCAGGAGGGACGACTACCAGAAATGACGTATTAACACAAATAATTATAACTAAATGTGCATTGTTATTATGAACATTTTAATTGCAATTCACATTAATAATTCAATTAGATTCTAGATATATATTCAACATCATTATTTTAGATAAATATTGCTATTTAACCGGACAGTGTTTTTACAAATTCTACTGCTCTAACATAGATTATCTGATACTTTTCCATTAAATCCATATCATGCATTTTCAGCCTCATAGTGATGCATTTTTGCTTAATTCTTTCCTCCACCTTCAACTTAATATTAGATGAAGGAGAAGGTGCAGAAATAACAAAAAAGAACAGTCTTTAATTTCATGACAAAATCCTTTTTCTTTTTGTGAATACATTTTCATCTATTTTTTTAATTTGTGTAAATTGACTTTAACGTTAAGATTGGAATTGGCAATATCACTATATTATTCCAATCAAACACTTTTGGTGCAAGCTTTTGTTTTCAAAATTTGATAAGCTTCACAACATAAGTAATTAATTGTACAACAGCAATAAAAGCAATGCATTTCAACAATCCACATTTGCCTTTCGAATCCAATTTTCAGTGAAGGCTGCATAAACAGTTTGATTTAGAGTCACATTTAATTTCATGGCGTGATTATTCAAATACAATCTTCCTTTGTGAAAAATGCACCTTTTTTAAAGAAACAGAATAGGTGCTTCTTCATCTTTTATCAAACTCAAGCCACACATTATAGAGGGGAGAGGGACAAATTAGATGAAAAACATAGTTGCATAAAAGATTATAAATACAATTATCACAAGGAAAGAAGCCAAAAACTAAACTCATGACACTTAAAGCTGAGAAAATATACCAAAACAAACAAATGAGAGAGAAGAGAGAGAAAGAGAAAATTACCAACTAACTATTATTATTGTTGAAAAAAAAGACTTGGCATAAAAATTGTTTGTCAGCAATAGCAAAGTATTTTCTTATATTTTTTAAATGTAATTAAACTTGGGTTCATTCAAAGTTTTGATTTAAGTATTAGAGCAGATTATTTTACAGTTTGCTTTTATCAAAATTATAATGAAAAGCAACAGAAAAACCATCTAAACAGGAAAAATATGATTATAAAAGAAATTAAAAAATAATAGGTAAAACTCTGAAATTCATACAAAAATCTAATATTTATGAAATTTTAGAAAATCCCCTAAAGTTTAAGGAAAAATTGTGGAGATTCATGCAATAATAAAGCTTCTGCTGTAATCATGCTTTATGGAAGGTAATGAATGATAAAATTATTTGACAATCAACTGATGGTATTTGGGTGATTTCAGTTTTCCACTTTCCAGCTAAAAATAAAATTTAATTCAGTGAATATGAACTACTTTTTCTCTTGGAATGTCAGACAATTAAAGCATACCCAATTTGATTCTGTTGGAATGTTCCACTCAAAACCATAAACAAAGGACAAATTTCTCTTTTCATATTCATTTATAAAAAATATATTCCAAACATAGGATGCTAAGTATTATGAAATAAACATTAAATAATAATAAAAATGGAACACAACAGGACTCTGGGAACAGTTGACCCAGATATTAAAAAAATTGGTATAGTTGGACTGTATAAATTGTAGCATAAAAATATGAATTTTATTTTTCCATTTATTGGATTTTAAATTAATAATTAAATTAATAATTAAAAAATAAAATTTTATAAATTAATTAATTAATTTTTATAAAATAAAGCATCTTTTCCAAAACTGAACAATGAGATTATTTTCCATAATTTTCTTAAATATGCAATTATCAAAACAGTAAATATCATATTTATTTGAACTAAAACAAATAATAAAACAAACTTTTGTTTACATATGCACTGAAAGTATACATACAATCTTAATTCTGCTTTTACTGTAATTAAATAAACAATTAAAAAAAATTAAATACAACACACTTTCATTAGACTTAAATTACATTATGAAATTTTCTTATTAATGCAAAAAAAATGTAATTAAGAAGATGATAATAATTTATAATTACATTTTTGCATTTAAAAATGTTTAATAAATTGACGTTAACTAATTAAAAATATAAAATTTTGGTATATTTAAATTTATTAAAAAATGTTACTTGGCTTTGACAGCAGAACAAGTAATTTAGATAACTAGAATTATGTGATACTGGGGGGAGGGGGGAAAGAAAAATGTAAAATAAACAGTAAAAAATGTTGTTAAAATCATTTTTATTTAGAAAATTTATTTGACTTGAAAATTCTAGTTAATAAAAAATGAGGAGGGGGAAAAAAATCAGACTTTCATCTAAATTGGAAAAAGCATACTGCATTTCATTAGGCTCAATTAATGCTTTTTTGGGGGGAGGGAGAGTCTTAATGGACAAATATGAAATTAAAGATCAGAAACTTTTAATTTTTTAAGCCTAAGCAAACTGCACTAACTTCATCTACTCCTCACTTTTGCATATTGTTAAGAACCAAAAATAGTTTCCAAGAATGTGCACTTTAGCACTAAGAACATTGCTTGCACGAATGTAGAGGAGGTGGGAATTGTGAATAAATCCCCTGCTAACTTAATTATTACCCCTGCTAACTAATAATTTTTACTTTATTTATTAGATGGGATTTCATGAGCCTAATTTTAGTGTTAATAACTTCATATATATAATTCAGAACATCATTATAAAACACAGTTGAAAATTATACTTGTAAGTTTCCTCCTAAATTATTAGTAGTTATACTGCTCAAGACACTTTTTTGAATGGCAAGAGCTTCTTCAGCCTCTGCCTTAGCAACTTCAGCATCTTCTTCTCGATAAGCTATAATTATATAAGATTAAATAATTACTTCAATAATCATTTACAATGAGTGAACATAACACTACAGGAAATTCAGTATAAGACAGTTAATATTCCTCTCTCATACATATTCCAGCAACATTAATTGAAAAGTAAGAGCAAATTACTGTGTATAAGTTAAGAACTATGTAACTTATTAATTTCTACACTACTGAAGAACAAATACTTTTGATAGATATCAATTAAATACAACATTATAAGCAAATACAATTCCTTTTTCTTGATAAACCTACAATGTAAAAACACAGAATAAAAATTTTAAATCTTCTATAACACTGAGAAAATTAATAATATTAAAGAATTTAGTTGTCTCTTTTTTTTTTTAAAGTTTTTAATCACACTTTATTAATGTGGTTTAAATAGACATAGTAAAGAAACACAGTATCAATGATTTATTTCCGCTGTTAGTAAATGTTAACTTACAAACTTTAATTAATAATTTTAATCTGTAATATATACACAATTTCAAAATATATGAAAAAAGAAAATTTAATTTAAGCAATAATACCAGTGAAAAATAACTTACTTCGTCCTCTATCTTCATCAACAAAATCCGCATTAAAATAAACAGATTTTTTTCTACCCCATGCTTCAGGATTAGGCAAATCTATACAAATAAAAATATAATAAATAAATAATTACTTCTTTTATAGTATACATCTGCATCTAGGATAAAATCACATGAAAAAATGGTACAAAAACAAATTGATAGTTTGAATTAAGATTTATTTATGAAAATAACTTACTTCAAAAGTTTTCTTCTAATATAGTTCCTTCTTAGGAATTGTTAAAGTTAAAATCAACTTCACCTACAAATATTTGATTACACTAATACACCATATCCAGAGGCAATTTATTTCAGGACATGCCATGGATATGTGAAATTGCAAATGCTATGTAGAACAGGATAGTCCCATAACATACATACATCCAGTGAAGTTTAACATGTTTCTGCTGGTGTCAATATAATCGCGCTTACTTTGCAGTTTGTGTAACTTCTGCCTTTTTTAATCCTGCATACAGGCTTACTTTGCAGTTTGTGTAATTTGTGCCTTTTTTCATCCTGCACACACCCTTACTTTGCAGCTTGTGTAACTTGTGCCATTTTTTCATCCTAACACACATTTCTTCCAGTAATTGGAACTAGAAAGGTGGTTAACACTTTATCTTTTTAAATTTTTGCCTTTATAAATAATAGGTAACATGGATATGGAAAGAAGTGATTCATTTGATGAATCTGTAAATGGAAGCAGGAGAAATACATCAAGATCAAGAATATTCTCAATTTTTTCAGACAAGGATTTTGTTATGCAGTGTTTGTTCGATTCTTCAATGCATGGCCCCAGATGGGAGATTCAAGCGTGACCTATCAGTGAATATGGGTTTGTAATGGATTGAATGCACATGGAACTAATGATCTCTTGATAAAATTTATTTTTCCAAAAGAAACACCTTACCTTCTCTAGAACTCTCCACAAAAGTACTCATACAGTTTTTCTCACTATAACAGAGCACTATCAGTAGTTACCACTTTAAACTACTAATAATGTTCAATACAATGCAATAGTGCATCTAAAAGGCAAAGCTCTCACGTACATCTCTTAACACTCTGAAATGAGCTCTAAAACTAAGAAATGATGCTTTCTCCAGAATTATATAGTTTTTTCCCTGTCCACCAAGAAATTTCCAGTGCATCCCATTTGGCAAAATGACTGGAAGGCATTGTTAAAGTTACATATTAACAAGTGGATACAATTAAGTTACACTAAATGGGTCGATTACAGTAGCAAAAATTTATACAGGGACCAGGCCTGCATAACATTTTTGGTACTCCAAATTTAAATTAGTCCATATTTAAATGTTTGCTAATTAAAGTTGTACAGGGACTAGACCAAAATGTCAGCAAGTTTGGTGACTTTTGATTTTCCTCCAAAAATTAGTCAGCAAAACCATCACTAGCTTAACAACATCCCACCAATTTAGGAAGATAGCTATTTACCTCATTGTTAAATAAACTTGTGCCTGTAAACTCATTTTTACGGCAAAGCTTCGCTTCTTCAAGCATTTCAAAAAACCTTAACGTCCTTCTAGGTTTAAAAAAAAAAAAAAAAACTCTTCTTTTTTTGCCTTATTGCTTCAAGAAGATCTTAATGATTTTCTTGAGACACTCTACAGATATTGTTATGTCGTGGAGCAAAAACAATTTTACTTTATACCTGACTGCCACTGGCTCCGACATAGCAATGTGAATACTCTACATCTAAAATTTTAAAACACCATTGCAGAATTTTAAATGTTTATTTAATAGAATTCTATTCATATATTTGCAAGTTATACACTATAAACACAATAAACAAAATTTGAACTTATCTGCACCAGCGTGAATAAGCCTGGAATAATATTCTGAACTCGACGCAATTTTAGGAGGAAAATATACCGCAAATTCAAACACAAGGTTTCATCCTTTCCAACGCAGCTAATTTTCTAAATATATATTACTAATATCCGCAGCGGGACAGCGGATTCATTTCATTCACCCAAAACTCAAATGTTTTAACACAATAGTATCGCAAAGGAAAACGTCGACCCAAAATATCTATAGAATATCATCCGCTGTTGCCATTACAGCACTGCCAAGTTTTTCTTCCTGCAGCTGTTGCCAGACTTATCTTCGCTGTATGATGAGAGGTACAACAGATATATTGATAAATATATCTGTGGAGATAAATGCATTTATCTATCCACTCCACAGATAAATGCATTTATCTTATCTTTTTAGTCGCTATATACCTTAAACACTTTTGATGCTTGGCTTTTATAAATTGAGATTTTTTACACATTCTCACCAGTAAAGGTGTCACCTTCCATTTCATCAATATTTAGGTAGAATAAAATAGTGAAGTGATTTAGACCATGATACTGAATGTCTTTAGAGGCTAGCCATTTTCAATGCATCATATAAAAGAAAAGACTTCCATCAACACTGAAAATGTGTATAACTGATATTTATACACTTCTTTCAACAAATTCAGAGATATCTTTAGATTCTCTGCTTATATACAATATGTTATTCTGTGGTGTAAGTTAAATTTATACAGCCATTCAGTTGGAAAACAGTCACCTTTCATATTTACCAGCAGTGTTATTTTATGCCTTTTATTTTACAGCAGGCTAGTTCATTGGAATATTTGATACATTGCAAAGTAAATACTTTACCAAAAGATGGTTTGAATGTCCAGATATACCTTAAACAAGCAACTACTCTGAAATGGATTTCCCCAAAAAATGCTGTTCTTTCTTCCAGAAACATTTGTTTCCTATACTGACAGAATATTCACTTTTTCTGAGAGTTATAGTTCCATAAATTTTGTATCTTATTAAATTCTTATGAAACTTCAGTTGTATTTTTTAAGGACACTGTTTTTTTATTTTCTAGACAGTTTGACTGAAATTAAGCTTAAAGTAAAACTTAGAGAATAAATAATTTGTTAAAATGTCCTTACCAAATGATACAGCTATAAAGCACCCCTAAACTTTTCTGTTCAACAGAATTCTACATTTATTCCGCCTTTCTAGTGATCTGATCTTAATATTGTGTGCAAATGTTCAAAATCATATAATTCTGATAATTTTAAAGATCAGTAACTGGCATCAAAGACTATATTTTTTTAATTACTTGCAATAGCATGAGGGGTTGGTTTGGTATGTTTATATAATTACGGCAAAACACTCAACGGCTATCTGCCTAATGGGATTGGATGCTTTCGTGGAAGACTTTCTTTGGAAAACCAGCTCATATACACATTACATGTGGAGAAAACAAAACAAAAAAAAGGACCATGCAGAAAGCCCATTTACCGGGATTCGAACTACTGACCAAACCATCAATGTTCAGCAACTCAGTTGCTGGTGGGCAGTAGCATAAGGGAAAAAACTAAATATCTGAAATGTTCTTTGTAAGAGGGTTGATATAAAAATATATATTTCATGTATTTTAACCAAAAGATGGAATATAACCAAAACTGTCAAACTCTTACAGCTTAGTTTGTTAAATGCTTAATTTGACACTATGCACTATAATATAGATATATTAAGCAGAGGATTTTTTCTTTTATTGTAAAAAAAGAGGAGATTAATCCAAATATGGTCAAGTTCTAATACGTTGAAAGTGAATGGACATACCCCCCCCCAAAAAAAACAAATTAAAAAATTTGATTCTAAATTAGTATTAGTTTTGAAAAGTATGTTCCAACACTCCTTCAGCGTACCTTCAAATTCCTAGTATTGATACATACTTGATGATTTCGATTGGGTTATACAGTAGACAACTTGGAAACTAATATTACCAGTACTGTTGTTTACATTCTCAGAAATACTTATCTTGTAAGCTGGTCACCTTATGAAGGTTTATTACACAGACTCTTTAAAAGAGATACAAATACATATGATCAAAAAGCTACCACAAGAGTTTGAAACTGATTTACCCTTTGAATGGCGAGGCATTTTAAATCTACATATTTATTAGTAGCATATCTGCATATTTATTATTTAACTATATTTATTAGCTTATTTATTATTTAGCTATATTATAGTATCTACATATTTATTATTTAGTTTTTATTAGCTAAATTTGCATAATTACTTATTTTAGCCTCTGTTTTTCATAAACTTCCATTCATGGAGTGGATATTTAGATCATTAAAGAATGTAAGAAACTAAAATATTTTAAATTATAAGCCAATAATATATTAAGTGCAAAAAATCTCCTAACCATATATATAAAGGCAGTCATGACACTTAGGAGGTTAAGAAAAGATGCTTAAATCTTTTTACTTTCCCATATAAATTTGGTGAAGCATAAAACTATAAATCATTGCTGATAATTAAAAAATAAGTCAAAAAAATTCCAATACAAACTGACACATAAGTTTTACTTTACAAGAAGGGTTAATTAGTTATCCTAAAACTCTCATTGTAACAGTAATTACTCATATTGAAACGTTTATATTGCATTTTACTGAAAAAATTAAATTCATGTAAACATACTGTAAAAAATATAAAAAATTCCTTGAGTATAATTTTAGAATGATAATTATTATATCAATAATAATTCTGGTAAGTATAAAGCACTAATTCAGAGCCTTTTTTATTTCCAAGGAGTTTCCATATAGATGCTCTAAATCTATTCCTATTTAATCTTTTTAATTCAGAAATTATTAAACATATTCTGTAGTTTTTTTAAAATTATTATTATTTTTAAAATAACCTCTTCATCTGAAATGGGAATTACCTTCATCCTCTTTCTGTTCTGAGTCACTTTTCTCATCTTGCTCTTCATCATGATTATCCCATTCATTATCTTTCTCATCATCAGTAATAGGAAGTACTTCTTCCTTCATGAAATTAAAAAATACAGTATGCAATTGCAAAGAAAAAAATACAATATATAATTGCATCATTCAGCAATTTAATAGAGTGAAATGGAATTATAATTTAATAAAATGAAATGGAAAAGAAATATATTGCATGCCACAGAGACATAGCAATACATATCCAACGATTCAAAAAATAAGACAAGATCTCTCATTATATAAATTGACACAACTTACACATCAACAGTAAGATTTTAGTAATTTATTTATATTCTAAATATTTATTCTGATGTTATACTGAGGTACCTACCTCTGCCATCACAGAAGCTAATACCCAGCACATGAAATTTAAAAGTCATGTCTTAGTAAACTACCTTTTCTAGTGTGTGCCATTCACGTAATATATCAGTGGTCGAATGAAAACTGTTGAGTTTCCAATCAGGAATGTAAACAAGATGATCCAATCTCTCTCACCACCAGCACATTATCCATGTTGCACAGTCCATTTTTTGTTATAATACAATGCAGAAATTGCACTCTTTTCTATTGTTCCGTATTAAGAGCATGGCAAAGGTTTTACAACGTAGACAATTCATATGGTTTTATGATCTACACACAGTTTCAGTACCCAGTATGAACATATACAGTCTGTCCAAAAATTATGCAAACTGGGATATTAGTGATTTTGAGGTAATGTCAGTCCAGCACACCTTCTACAATTTTCTTGTTGACGTGGGACCAACTGGAGCATCAATTACCATCAGATTGTCAGCAAGTGTACAGCAAGAGGCAGATTTTTCGGGGGGGGGGGGTTTGTTTGGTTTAGAGGCACTTTTTTCCTGCTCTTGTTAATGATGGAGATTGAAAAAAAAGACTCACCAGTGATTGACACAAGATTTTAATGAAACTTGAGATACATTCTCAGGAAATTCAGGGCTATTCATGGAGATAATGTACTAAAAAAAGGAAAAGGAGAACAAACCATGAAAAAATATTGAAAAAGTTGATCAAAATGACCCTTTTTTTTTTTTTTTTTTTTTTTTTTTTTTACATTTAACGATACTGTTCGATGTTATGCAAATTGTATTTCTTTCTTTGTACCGAGGAGCGGCGCAGACGCAAATTTGTTAGGTTTTTAAAGCTCGCGTTTAGAGCTTTGAGGTTGCTGTGAATTACTGGAGTTTCAACTAGGCAGAGGTTCTTCTGAGTTTGTGTTGGTAAGCTGCCACTGAAGTCGGAGTTTGTGTGGTCTTCGCCGTTCCTCAACTAACTTACTATTTGAAAGTCAATAAAGAAGTTTCGGTCAACGTTAGGAGTCTGAGGTTTTTTGAGTTCTATACTGAAGTAACATCAAGTTAATTTACAGTCGACTATTTTTAAACAACGGAACGTACATATTTTATGGTCCGTCGGCTACGGAGTCACAGTAAATTTGGTGAGTCAGTGTGTTTTTTTATCTTTCTTATTAGGTAATGGAATTTACAACGCTTAAGACTAAAAAGCGTGTAGCTAAAGCTAAGTTAAGTAAACTGAAAAAGAAAATTGCAGTGACTTACGATTCTGCTGATGTTGATCAGTTGGAACTTTTTAAATCTAGATTAAATGACTTAATGACTGAACTTTCGGATATTTTTAGTAACATATTTGTAGTGTGTGAAGAAAAAGATATTGATGTATTTATAGAAGAACAACAGGTCATACAAAATACTGTTGATGAGTTAATTTTAATGCTAACCAGAGTTAAGAATGTTAAAGACATTAGTGTGGAAACTAAATCTTGTGAAATAGCGAGTATACGCTTACCTAAGCTAACTCTTCCTGTATTTAGTGGCAGTACTGAAGAATGGTTATAATTTTTTGATTTATTTAAAACGGCGATAGTGGATAATGACTGTTTATCAGGTGCACAAAAGCTACAATATTTAAAGGGTTCTTTAAAAGGAGATGCTTTGCGGATTGTTCAAGCTTTAACTATTTGTGACAGGAATTTCGAAATAGCGTGGCATTTATTGTGTCAAAGATTTTCACATAAGAGAGAATTACTTTCATCGTTATTAAAGAAAATCTTGTATTTATCAAATTTACAAGCTGAAATTCCTAGTCAGATATTAGCGTTAGTAGACACTGTAAGAGAGTGTGTATGTTCGTTTGAAAATCTAGGATTCAAAGTGGAGCAATTTGCGGATACTATTTTAATGTTAATAGTACAGTTTAAATTGGATTCTTCGACGAGAGGATGGTGGGAAAGAACATTAAAGAGTGAGGAAATACCAACACTTAATAATCTGCTAGAGTTCTTGAAATCTCATGCCAGAACCTTGCAAGCAGGTAAACCGCAAGGTGTTAAAAAACAAGTTACAAAAGACAAATTAACTTCATTGGCTTCAGAGATTCGCGCGCAGTGTACGTATTGTAAAGCCGGTCATTCAGTTTTTAAATGTAATAAGTTTTTAAATCTGAATGTTCAGGAACGCGTTAATTTTGTCAAGAGAAATAATGTTTGTTTTAATTGTTTGGTTTCAAACCATAAAGCTTTCGAGTGTAGAAGTACACATAAATGTAAAAAGTGCTTTAAAAATCATCACACACTACTGCACTTCGAAAGAGTTCAAAGTGAACCAAAGGCACGTAAAGGAGTTACAAACAGTTCGAATGAATTATCAGTGACGGCTAAGCCATTTTTCCCTGGGCCAGAACCTCGCACTCAGTCGGCTGGGTCAGGGGAGAATATCGCAAGTTCTAGTCCAGTAATTAAATCTTGTGTTTCAGACTTTAATTTTCAGAGTGAAATTTTATTATGTACAGCTGTTATTAAAGTGTTAGATTCATCGGGTGAATACCAATTGTGTAGAGCCCTCCTTGACCCTGGCAGTCAAGCAAGCCTGATTTCTGAAGATTGTGTACAAAGGCTAGGGTTAGCAAGAAGAAATGCCAAAGTTTTTATTTCATGTTTAGGGTCTTTGGATACGAAAACTAATGGAATTACGGAAATAAACTACGTTCCGCATTTTCCGGCGAAAGTGTCATTTAAAACACCAGTATTTATCATCAATAGAATTATTGGAACTTTGCCGCATTTTACATTGGATAAGAAGTACGTTGAGGAATATAATGATTTAATGTTAGCAGATCCAACATTTTACAAAAGTGGGCCTGTTGATATACTTTTAGGCGTAGATATTGCCTTACCTCTTTTAAAGGGAGAAATAATTAAATGTGAAGAAGGTAAACCGGTAGCTTCGCGTTCTGAACTGGGATGGATTATTTCAGGTAGTGTGAATAATTCAACAGAAATTAATCCTACTATCTATGTTAATAATATACAAGTGGAAACTGATCAGATGCTGTCTGACTTTTGGAAATTGGATGCTGTACCTACGTGTGACATGCTTACTAAATCGGAGAGAGCATGTGAAGATTACTTCAAATCTACATACACGAGAGAGGAAAGTGGGGTATGTACTGTGAAATTACCGTTTCACTCTCCGCCTTCTCAGCTTGGAGATTCCAGACAATTAGCTATACGTAGATTCCAATCTTTAGAAAATTCACTTCTAAAAAGGCCTCAGATATATGAACAGTATAAGGATTTCATGAGGGAATACCTTGAGCTGAGACATATGGAGGGAGTGCCTGAGGGAGAGATTCTTATTGACTCTACGTATTACATGCCTCATCATGCCGTATTAAAGGAATCAAGTACTACGACTAAACTGAGAGTTGTTTTCGATGCTTCAGCTAAAACGACATCGGGTCTTTCATTGAATGATATTTTGATGGTTGGGCCAAGAGTTCAGCAAGAGCTGTTTCCAATTCTTCTACGGTTTAGAATTCACAAAATTGCAGTATGTGCCGATGTAGAGAAGATGTTCAGACAAATTCGTGTCCACCCAGAAGATACAAATTGGCAACGAATGCTTTGGAGGGATAGTCCTAGTGAGCCCTTGAGTACATTTAGATTAGTGACAGTTACATATGGGACTGCCTGTGCACCATATTTGTCTACTAGAGTAATGAAACAACTTGCATTAGATGAACAAGTGAGATTTCCTTTAGCATCAAATATTGCCCTTCGTGATTTTTATGTTGATGATTTGCTTTCAGGGACACAAAGTGAAGAGGAAGCGAATGTTCTAGTTCAGCAGTTGAATGAAATGATGAAAAGGGGTGGATTTCACTTAAGGAAGTGGATTTCAAACAGTTCAGCTATTTTAGAGAATATTCCCGAGTGCTTACGAGAATCCAATATTTCTCTTGAAATAAACGGTGACAAGAAAGTAAAAGTATTGGGAATTAATTGGAACAACTCTAGTGATACGTTTCACTTTTCGGTATGCATAAGTGATAAAGAGTTTACTAAGAGGACTATTTTATCAGAAGTAGCCAAAATCTTTGATCCAATGGGATGGTTAGCGCCAACAATAATATACGCGAAAATATTATTACAAGAGTTATGGAACTTACAGCTGGGTTGGGATGAACTCGTTGATAAGAGAATAAGTAGAAAATGGAAGCGTTTCTATCTAGAATTACCCTTACTTTCAAGCTTACATTTTCCGAGGTATGTCTTGAGCCCGAAGGCAGTAGTTATAGAAATCCATGCTTTCTGCGACGCTTCAGAAAAGGCTTATTGTGCAGTCATCTATCTCCGAACAATCAACCTTGATTCGTCAGTCAAAGTCAGCCTTCTGACATCGAAAACCAGAGTAGCGCCCTTAAAAACCCAGTCTCTTCCGAGACTAGAGTTGTGTGCTGCGTTACTTTTAACCAACCTCTTACATGCAGTATTATCATGCATAGAACTGCCTATTAACAATATTTACACATGGACCGATTCGCGGGTTACATTGGCATGGGTTTCGTCCGAACCTCGCCGTTGGCTACCTTTTGTGGCAAATCGAGTTGCAAAAATCCAGGAAGCTGTTCCAGGTATTCAATGGAATTATGTTGCTGGAAAAGAAAATCCTGCAGACTGTGGGACCAGAGGTTTTATTCCATCAGAATTCCTACAATGTGAGTTATGGATGAAGGGACCGCAGTGGTTAAACGAATCCCTAATTCATGTACAGCAAAATTCAAATGTAGAATTAGAGGGTGAAGTTATGTTGAAGGAATTGAAAAAGAGTTTCAGTTCAAATATTTCCAAATTTGAACAGCCTAGTGTGTTTTCAAGATTTTCGTCATGGTTAAAGTTATGTCGAGTGTTAGGGTGGTGTTTAAGATTTAGAAATAATTGTAGTAAGTTACCTACAGAGCGTATAAAGGGGTATTTATCTACTGAAGAATTCTGTGAAGTTACTTCTATGATTGTTAGGATTGTGCAAAGAGCCGAATTTCCAGAAGAATTATTCTGTTTAGACTCTGATAAATCCTTGAAGACATCAAGTAAATTACTGTCTTTAAGTCCTTTTTTGGATTCCGCGGGAGTAATGCGTGTAGGCGGAAGGCTCAGAAACTCTGCAGTTTCAAATAATCAGAAACATCCTATGATTTTACCTAAGAATCACAATATTACGCGTTTAATTATTAAGCATTATCATGACACGTATCTTCACGCAGGTACGCAGCTACTCACTTCTGTCATACGACATAGATTTTGGATTGTGAATGCTAGAGATATTATAAGAAAGTGTATAAACCAATGTGTTATCTGCCGTAGAGTTAGAGCGCAAACTGCAACTCAGCTAATGGCAGATTTACCCGCTTCAAGAGTTACTCAAAGTAGAGTTTTTTCTCGTGTAGGGATCGATTTAGCAGGACCATTTAACGTTAAATATCGTCCTGGTAGAGGAGTCAAAATCTTTAAGTGTTACGTATGTCTATTTATTTGTTTTACTACAAGAGCAATACACTTAGAATTAGTTGGAGATCTTTCAACAAAATCATTCCTCGCGACACTTAAGCGGTTTACAGCTCGTAGAGGCACACCGTGTGAAATTCACAGTGATTGTGAAACGAATTTTATAGCAGCTAATAAAGAATTAAGGAAAGCCTTTTCTATTGTTCAACGTGATGAACAGCTACAGGGTTATATTTCTTCAGAAAATATTAAATGGTTATTTAATCCTCCCTCTGCCCCTCATTTTGGAGGGCTTTGGGAAGCAGGTATCAAGTCTATGAAACATCACTTAAAAAGATGTTTAGGAACACTTATTTTAACATACAAGGAATTTTTGACATTAATAACCCAAATTGAATCATGTCTTAATTCTAGGCCTTTAGTACCAGCTTCAAGTGATTGTAGCGACTTGGAGGCGATAACACCAGGACACTTTTTAACCGGAGCGGCTTTAAGTGCTATTCCAGAATCTAACCAAATTCAAGAAACCATGAGCTGCAGTGACCGTTGGAGGAACGTGCAAAGGTTATTTCAACATTTCTGGAATCGTTGGAGCAGTGAGTATTTATCTAGATTGCAGCAGAGACCCAAGTGGTGCAAGGTACAACAAGACCTGAAGATTGGTGATATGGTTCTTATTAAGAACGAAAATCTACCTCCGCTACGTTAGAAATTAGGTAGAATTATTAAAGTGTATCCCGGTCTGGATGAGAAAGTTCGAGTGGTGAGTTTACGCACGTCTAATGGTGAAATAAAACGACCTATAGCAAAGCTATGCGCTTTGCCATTTAATTCCTGATTTAGAGACTTTAATTTTTTTTTTTTCAGGTTTATGCAGTTCAACAGTTTAAATTTATTGTTTGAACCCCCTTGGGACTTCAAGGCTGGGGGTATATTCGATGTTATGCAAATTGTATTTCTTTCTTTGTACCGAGGAGCGGCGCAGACGCAAATTTGTTAGGTTTTTAAAGCTCGCGTTTAGAGCTTTGAGGTTGCTGTGAATTACTGGAGTTTCAACTAGGCAGAGGTTCTTCTGAGTTTGTGTTGGTAAGCTGCCACTGAAGTCGGAGTTACCTAAGAATCACAATATTACGCGTTTAATTATTAAGCATTATCATGACACGTATCTTCACGCAGGTACGCAGCTACTCACTTCTGTCATACGACATAGATTTTGGATTGTGAATGCTAGAGATATTATAAGAAAGTGTATAAACCAATGTGTTATCTGCCGTAGAGTTAGAGCGCAAACTGCAACTCAGCTAATGGCAGATTTACCCGCTTCAAGAGTTACTCAAAGTAGAGCTTTTTCTCGTGTAGGGATCGATTTAGCAGGACCATTTAACGTTAAATATCGTCCTGGTAGAGGAGTCAAAATCTTTAAGTGTTACGTATGTCTATTTATTTGTTTTACTACAAGAGCAATACACTTAGAATTAGTTGGAGATCTTTCAACAAAATCATTCCTCGCGACACTTAAGCGGTTTACAGCTCGTAGAGGCACACCGTGTGAAATTCACAGTGATTGTGCAACGAATTTTATAGGAGCTAATAAAGAATTAAGGAAAGCCTTTTCTATTGTTCAACGTGATGAACAGCTACAGGGTTATATTTCTTCAGAAAATATTAAATGGTTATTTATTAATGGTGGTCTTCGCCGTTCCTCAACTAACTTACTATTTGAAAGTCAATAAAGAAGTTTCGGTCAACGTTAGGAGTCTGAGGTTTTTTGAGTTCTATACTGAAGTAACATCAAGTTAATTTACAGTCCACTATTTTTAAACAACGGAACGTACAGATACTATCTACCATGAATTTCTTCCTGAAGCACAACCAGTGAATGCTGCCTTCAAGTGTTTGATAGATCATATGTATTGGGTGTGAACAAATTTATATGATGGTGATAGATAGCTCTTGCACTACAACAATTGTTTTCTTATTCAGCAGGGAGTATCCTCAAGTTTCCGGTCTGTAATTTGACTACCTTGCTAGATCATTTTCCTTTTAACCAAACTTGGCCCCTAATAATTGCTTTTTATTCTTAAATGTAAGAATACCAGGTGTCACAGGTACAATAAGGCGACTATAAAATTTGAATTAAGACGAGAAAAACTTGAATTAGATCTCACTCTCGAGAATTTTTAGAATTTTTCAAGAAATGAAAACCGAGATGGCACACACATATATGTGGATGAGCCAAAATAGATGACCAATCCCACATTTTTCAATGAACTTGTCTGCATAACATGAAAGGCTGGTGATTAAGTGCAAATGGTATTTAACTGCTGCTGGAGAAGGTAAGGAATGATTCTTGTGATTACTTTTGTGAATGATGGGAAAGGCTGCTGATTACGCGAATTTGACAGAGGGCAGATTATACTGGCCTTAAGATTCGGAACGAGTATCTCCGAAACTGCACGACTAGCTGGTTTTTAAGGATCTACTGGTGTTAGTACGTATGTAAAGTAGATAAATGACACAGAAATTAGCAGTAGACTCCAAGGTATTGGACGTCCATGCGTCATCAAAGAAAAAGAAAGTCAAGACTGTCCTGTCTTGGTACAGCAAAATCGACACCAGACAGTGGCTCAGCCGACAGACCAATACAATGCAGGTTCAAGTATAAGTGCTTTGGAAAATACAGTTCAGCAGATGCTGTTAGATATGGGAATACACAACAGACGTCTCACTTGTGTACCTCTGTTGACTAAGCATCATTGCAGTTTATTTAGGCTTGAACAGAAGTTGGTATCTGGCAATCTTGCTTACACATGGGCTTTCCTTTTCAAGGCTGCACAGCCTAATGCCGGTATAACAGAAGGAGATAGGGGAAAAGCAGGAAAGAAGAAAGAAAGAAAAAATCTGCTTCGGACCTCTAAGCTTCCCCTCCTCGACCCCGTGTGTTTCGTTTTTCAGTTCCCCCAGTTCTATGGTGATAATGAATTGAACAAAAGAATTTGCAGCTTGTGCACCATATATTGGGTACCCAAACTGAAAAAGAAATGAAATTCATTCTCCTAATTATAAATATTGCTAAGAACTAAGCAATGGAAATGACTTAAAATACAAATTAATTTACAAATAGAGACCTAAATTAAGTGAGAATTAATTAAAAAAGAAATGGCATTTAAATAATTGAAAATGAGCAATATAGTTTTAAAGTTTTCGTTAAAGCTAAGATATGTAATATAAAAGATTAAGAACTGAATACAGTCCGTAACTTATAGAACCAATAGACAGTGAATATGTGATGACATCAGAGGTCATGTGAGCATGTGTAACTATGACGTCACAAAAATCACATGATCTTTGATGTCATTTGTGATTTTCGCGACTTTTTAAGCTTTCTTTTGCTACTTCAGTTGAAAAATTTTTGGCAACACTGCTTTAAGAAGACGTCTGTCTTCCCAAATGGAAATGGAATCTTCCAGCAACACAACACCCCATGTCACAAGGTTCAAAGTGGGTTGGAATGGTTCGAGAAACATAAAGATGAATTCCAATTAATGTATTAGTAACCTAACTTGCCAGATCTTATCAAAATACAGAACATTTTGGATGTTCTATATTAAGCTCAAACATCACCATGTTGGAATATCTTGACTCTGCATGACTGCTACTTACATATTTAGTACAATCTGTCTAAAGTCATCTACCAAGAACTTGTAGCAACCATGCGAAGGAGAATTGCAGCTGTTTTGCTGGCCAAAGGTCACACAGCATGTTATTGAGTATGTGGTCATGATGTTTTGGCTTTTCAGTGTAGTTGCAAATGGGCAGTATTTTGAAGGAGATAAGATTCATGCATTCTAGATTTGTAAAATAAAATTTATATGATATGAGTCTGCATATTTATCATACAGACTATGTATTTTTCTGTATGAATTGTGAATGAATGATGCTGTGCACAATTCTCCCTAAGATGTTCAAGTCATTAGCAGTAAATATGTTGAATGTGAAGGCATGAGGTCTCTTGAATTAGGTCTTTAATGTGAATCAAATTGTCATTTACGATGAAAGAAACTGATTGTTCAGACTGGTGCTCATCTTCCTTGAATGGCCTGCCCCTATTTAAAGTCTGAATTTTAAATTTCAAATTTGTTTTTGATTTATTTCATATTTTGTCTGAATTTAATGAATTCGTGATTAATAAACTAAACAATTTGAATTCCCCTTGCACCTCTTTCATCATTGCTAGAAGATCTTTCTTCTCTCCCTTTCCAAAACTTGAAAAATACATGTACATTTATTTTGATTTAGATATTTTTTAAAGGCATAAAAGGAAGCAGGTGGAATCAGGCTGGCTGCAATCTACCTCTGAAACTATGAAATCCCCCTTTCAGGTTAAGAACCTCAGTTATGTACTAAAACCATATTGCAGATATTCAGCAACATTTTGAATATGCTCCAATTTCCATCTTATTCATTTCAGTTTCCCCTTTAAAAAAAAGGGGGGGAGAAGAAGAAGAAGAAAAAAGAAAATTGCAATATTTTAAGCATAACCAGTGCAACAATAGAACATAACCCGTTAGCAAATAATTCGTTCTATTGATCATTACTTACAAGAGGACACTATCAGATTAAAATAAACAATACTCTTCAGTTATTGGGAACAACGGATTCAGAAATGTATGTATATGTTACCGTGAAAGACCGAAATTGGAGAATGTCGACTTTCACCAGAGAATGTCAACATTCACCAAATGCGTCAGTGAAAGATCGAATATTTCTTTACATTCTTGTACTTTCGGACCCTCACCGGTGTATGTCGACAATCACAGATATGCTCTGGTGTAGGTTGAAAAGAGAGGAGTATATGTGCATGCTGCCATTCCAGAACGAAGTATTCCACAAATAAATGCAGTTGTAAAAGCAAGGGCCTCTTGTGCAATTCAAAGTGTCATAATAGTTTAATTTGTTGCAATAAATAAGATTTGAATCACATAATTTGGTAAGTTTATAACTTCTATTATTTTCCTTTCTCATTTTGAATGTACTGTGTGTTTTAAGTTCTTATTCTGAGTATCAAGTGCATTTTTTCGTGAATGAATTATGGAGAAAGAAATATAATATTCTTATATGTTCAACATTCACCATTAGTACATGGTGAATGTCGACATTCACCGGTGTAAGTCAGAAATAAGAGTATTTGGAAAATATTTCGGACATACACCAAGTGATTATGTGAATGTTGACATTCACCAGTGAAAGTCGACATTCTCCAGATTTTGGTGTTTCACCGTAACATATACATGTGATCTGGCATGCATGAACATATGTTTATGTGTATGTGTGTGTATATACACACACATACATACATTTATGAATTTGGTCCCGGTAATAGAAGAGTACCTAATAACAATGAGATAAACTTGCATATTTACAAAGTACTTCCTTTTTTTGGGGGCTTAAGAAAATAAATGACTGACATTTTAGTCTAATCCTAAAAAAAAGCAGACAACAAAAAATTACTATACCTATACATTAAAGTACCAAGCAATACTTCCCAGGTTCAAAAGATGACAGAACAATAAAAATCCCAATTTTTTATCAACATTTAGCTTAAGCATGGAAAAATCTGAATAATACCAGGCGCTGAAAAGTACTGGTTAGTTTAGTTACCAAACTATGATAAAATAAAGGAAAAACTAGAAACTAAAAAAAGAAAGACAGGTATTTAAAAGGAGAAAACAAAAACTGTTCAGTTGGTTGAATTAACTGAAGGAAAGCATGCACGGGCCATCCATGAAAGAAGGAATTGAGGTGATTTGAGAACTTTTTAAATGAAGGGGAAAAGAAAGGTTATGAAATTTTTACAATGCAAATTTCCATGTGCATTTGTATTATGATCAGGACAACTGTAAGATAACACAAGCCACATTTGAGCTGATCTTTTTTGATGCAGTATGACTCATTTTCATTTAGAAAGAATTTTATAATTTGTGAATTGAGCTAACCTCTAACTTGAAGGAGGGGCTATGATAAATGGCAGATAACTGAAACTGCAGAATGATTTTCACGATTTCTTGCTTAGATGCTTATCTGCTTAATACAGTCAAAAGCCTTTAATCCGGACTTGTTGGGACATCAGCGATTCCGAATTATAGATCACCAGTTTAAATCTGGTAACATGGCATGCAGAAATTATAAAATTAAAAATATGAATTCATAATTTATGAAATAAAGAGCAATTATGATCTAAAGGGTATCAAAATCTACAAAAAAAAAAAAAGCTTAATATTTATTTGTTTACTTTATTAACAATTTCTTTCAAAGCGCATTCGTAAAGCACACATTACGCATAGTCAAAATTAGAAAATTGCAACCAGAAAACTATTTGATGTGTATTCGTGATATTTATAATGACGAGGAATTTGATTTAAATCATATCAAAGACGGAGTACATCGAGATGAAATATTACTTAGTAAGGAATTATAAGCCGAATAAAAACATCTGCCCTGAAGATAAGGATAGTGCTGACAGATCAACTTGCAGTTCATTGCGCACCGCGACGTCTCCCCCACAGAGCAGCGTGAAATTGATACACAGATTTTGGAAATAGAGAAACAAAGGATATGCCTTTATCCATTTTTTTGCAGTAATTCCACTTTTTGTTTGATGGACATCGAAACATGCTTTCGTTTTGTAGACCCTTTGGCAGCTCCAGAATCGGAAATTCTTTTTGACATAATCGAAAGTTCAAAGCTCACTTTTATAAAATTGCTCTAACAGTCTGCAAAATAATAATAAGCCGGATCCAATTAGAAGATTAAGGAACAACACAATTTGCAACATTAACTAAAACAGATAATTAGATAATTTTAGCTTAGCATATACCGTCCATTATACATTAAACGCGCATGCGTAAACGTATTATGCGCATGCTTAAAGGTATTACGCGCATGCGTAAACGCATATGCGCATGATGTTTACGCATGTGCAGAAAGTTTGTAGCTTTGAGGTCCGGGTTAAAGACTTTTGACTGTATTACATGCCTTTCCAGTATGTATAATTTATATTTAAGTGACTCAAATTAAAATGCCATGTTTTAAAAACTACACTACTGAAGTTTTAAAAAATAGTGAAAATATTGTCTAATAAAATTATACATTAAAAATATTATATAGCATTTTCTGATATCATGAAATTTTTTCTTAACAGAAGTTAAGATTTTTTTAGTGTTAGTAAATATTAGATAACAAATAAGATCTTATACATTTTTAGATACAAATCTGGCTCTTTAAAAGTATAAAACTACTAAATATGTTACTTATGAGGAAAATCTGAAGTTATTATATGTCTCCACATTTGTGCAAAATAAAATACATTTGTAAATAAAGTCAAATACCAAAAATCTGCCGACCTGAAATCCGCGTTGCCTCTCAAAATATAAATATTCGGTTTATAGGTTCCGGAAACCGTAACATTGAGTACGAATTATCAAAGACTTACCGAATAATGACATCATAATTACGAAACAATAATTAGTCATAATGGAAATACCAAATTATTGACATCATGATAAAAGTTGTTTCCCCTCTAACCTGCATCGAGGTTAAAAAGCAGACGGTTCACTCAGCTCTTCTTTCAAGTTCACGATTCCCGCTGTTGTAATTTCTGAGCTTTGTTATTTCACGAGATTATTTAGTACTGCTTTTTTTTTAATCCGAATATTTTGTAGATAAACTAGAATATTTTAAATTTCAGCCCTTAATACAATTACAGATTAGAAACGCACTCATCAATGCAACGTTTCATTGACGGTAATGCAAAAAGTGCCAATTCTGCAAAAGATGGAGACAGGTGCTACTCCTCGGTTTATAACAGAATCGTATGGAATTGCGATATGATTGTGTATGATATACTGAAAAATAAAGAAAAGCTGTTGAAATTTTACAGCAACAGTGATTCTAACACCGGAATCTGAAACCAAAAATCTTTGCATGAGGCGAAATCTGCAAACCTCGATGCTGTGTATATATAATACAATGAATAATATAATCAATTTATATATGTGATAATAATTTAATGCATATAATAAGTTACTGCAATAATGTATATAATAATTTAATTAAATGTATCTAATATGCCTTATTTATTTTGCACTTTTAGTCTGAATATTACGATTTATCTTTTCTGTCCTGAAATCCATAAAATCCTAAAATCCACACAACCTCTGGTCCCAAGCTTTGCGGATTTCTGGAATTCTACTGTACTTTGAAAACTGAATTTGAAAAACTTCATTGTCTCCAAACAACTTTTGGCAGAATTCCATACTGACAGAATTTACACAATAAGTCATATGAACCAAAAGTGATAAAAAATAGGTTTGCAGGAGCTTTGCTTTTGAAATCATTTTCAAAAGCTTAGTTTGAAAGCAAAAATAATCTAAACTTTATTATTGCAAATATGTAACATGAATTAATATTCAGTGCAACTTTCAGTTAATGCAGTAGCAATACATATTATGTGATTTAACTTTCAATTTTAAGAACAGCAAGCCAAAGCTAAGATGCTGAGATAATTTCTATGCATGCTAAAATTATATTGCATGTTGAGTTATTTGTTCATGTTGGTTCAAAACAAATACCTTTTTTTAAAAAATATTTTTAGAGGACTCTTTGATAAGAAAAATACATGCTATATTCTTCCAGTCAACAAATAAAAAATTACAGTAATAAAAAGTAGTATATTACTTCTTCGGAACTATCTTCATCATTATCAATCAACTCATCATCTGTTGAAAGCTTCTGTAAATAAATAAAATAAATAATTATACTTAAAATTTCTATATACATCTCTCAGTATTTTATTTTAAAAGCTGGTTATTAACACGAATTTACATTAAAAATGATTGATTATGAAATTTGACATTATGTTCTTTATGTTATTAAGTTGCTGTGGACAGAGGGATTGAAGAAAATTACAAAAGAAGCAGAAACTAGGTTTTAAAATAATATTAAAATTTTCATCCTTTTTTCAGGTTTAATTTTTAAAGTATGAGAATGCACAGCAAACAAGCAGCAATATGTTTACAAAAGAATTTGTGTATGACATAACAAATCATTCTTTCTTTTGTGAGATGCAGAATGGTTTCTTACATAGTTTAATTTAATTTGGGGAAGGTAGGGTCAAATTTAATTTTAACACCTTTTTACGATATAAATTTTCCTGAAATATATGTACGTGCACTTAATAATACTTTACACAGATTTTTTTTTTTTTTTTTTTGGTACTTACGAAAAATCCTGTTAACCATAAGAAACGGTGCCAATCACACCAAACCAAAAAAAACCATTTACTAAATACAAGAAAAAAATATTTCTATTCTTATTTTTCTTTCAAATTTATTATATTATCATTTATTTATATTTAATTTTTCATTAAAATTTCCATTATTTTTTATTAAGGAGATATACTGTAAAAGCAATTATTTTCATTAGGTTTTTAATTTTCGCAAAAAAATACAAGTCTCAAGAAAAACTTTTTTTCCAACTCAAATAATAATAAAAAATCAGCATTCTTATATAGTACGCAGGTCCCAAATTTTAATCATTTTTTTTTTTTTTTTCTGAAAATGCATGATAGAGGGGAAAAAAAGAGTCAATACTTTCAACTAATAACAGTACTTTCAATAATAACTAACACATGTAATCAAGGTTACACCAAACCCAGCATGTTTGAAGAAGACTTTTCCATTTTTGGCGAACAATCACATAGTTTAGCGTCTTTTCTTTAATAGGCAAAAATGGTCAGCGGGATTTTCTGCAAGGACCCTTTTTATTATTATTTTATGAGTTGTTTTTTGTTTTGTGTTAAATTTTTCATATCGTTTCCTAAGGATCAAGCATCATAGAATTTAGATCCTTGCATCGTTAAATACACTAAAAAATCATCTTATAAATGGAATTTTTTCTACAACCTCTACTTTAACGACTTGGTTGCTAACAATGATAAATTTTTAAATTGAGAATTTAACCTTTCAAGCTGAATATTCTCATAACTTTAAGAGATTAAGATCAGCTTTTTAAATCAAGCAGAGATATAAATAAACTGGAAGCAATCGAAAAGAATAATTCCAAAGACCTTGAAAGGACATGATGCCAAGTGTGCATCATTGTTAGGCTGAATATTAGAAATAAATTTCCTACATTCAGAAGCAGTTATTTTCTTTCTCTATTACTTTCCTCCTTTGAATAAATTAAAAGTATCATAATATTCTCAATTGCATATGATTTAATGTAAAAGTTATAGGGCACTCGGATAAGAATTCTATAAGAACATAAGGAAATTCAAGGAAGAACAGATATGATACTCTAGAACAGAACTTCATTATTGATATGAAACTATTTTTAATGACCATTTTTACTGTTCAACCCCTGGTTTACTTCAATACTGTGGTTTTAAGGTGATTCCAAAATTCTTAAAATAACATATTCAAACAGAACTTTTAAATTTAAATATTAAAGAGGGATACTGCTTTTTATTATCACAGATGAACTTAATATTAGGCTTCATCTAAAGCTGAATTTTCATGTCAGGTTCAACACCAAGTCTATACTAAGGATATTAATTTTTTGTCAACCCTTGAGCTGAGAACTATGTTTCACACATACATGTAGTTAAAAAGGGTAAAAATGCTAATACGGCCTTTTGTGACAAGTGAAGCTATTTATTATTTAAACTACACCAGAATTCCACTAACAGCATTAATTTAACTTTTTTCTGCAATGCTGAATTAGATGTTATTTGAATAAGAGTTTCTTATTCTTCTGTTGATGCTGTATATGCACTGCCAATAAATGAGTTTTCAACTCACAACTTGTTTTAATATTTAATCTGCCGTTTATTTGAAAAATACTGATTAAAAGCAGTACTCAAACCTGTCAGGTGCTGAATAATTTCTTTACAAAATGTCTTCCCTATTTCAACCCCTTCATCTTCTAAAAAGGAGATGGAGAGTATACAATATATAAAATCCTTTTTCTTGAAAGCAAGAAATTTTTAATGAGCATTAAACACATTTACTTGTTTGTTCTATAGAATTAAATTAAGTTCAATGATCTTTGTAAAAATGTTGCTTAAATGGGAAATTTTAAGGAGCTAATTTCTATCAAATAATCAACTTTTCAGTTCAAAACTGTGTTCTTGCAAAAATAAAAGAAAAGCACACACCTTGTCCCTTAACTCAAAAATACTGGTTAGCATCTTTTCTCGAAATAACCATCTGATTTCAGTATGTAAAGATGATGATGTGTAAAGAGATGAATATGAACTTCCCATGTTCTCACACTGTATAATGAATTAATAATTATTTAGTGGCCCAGATTTTATGAAGTTATGATTTTGATGAGCTCATCAAGAACAATCTTATGGCTGGGAGATAATTTTTGCAGCAAATGCCTGCCTAGGGATCATGCAATGGCTACTACAATAGTTTTTGGCTACAAATTTTAATAAGCTGTGATGTTCAATATAATTTATAAAGAAGTAGAAACTTAAGAATTTTCAATCAATTTATATTTTATAAGACACACATCAACAAGTGAGTATTATG
This sequence comes from Stegodyphus dumicola, assembly GCF_044657685.1. Lineage (NCBI taxonomy): Eukaryota > Metazoa > Arthropoda > Arachnida > Araneae > Eresidae > Stegodyphus > Stegodyphus dumicola. The sequence goes on from NC_140768.1 coordinate 186,143,032, forward strand.
CTTGGCTACTTGCAGCATCCTCATATACTCAAGTTTACAGGATTTACTTGTTCAATGGTATTTTATTCTCTTCAAGAAAAGAAAAGACCAATTACTTACATTACAGTCATATGTGTTGGTAAGATTTGTGTAACAGAAAAAATTATGCATTTTCATGCTGATATCTAATAATGAAAATTAGTATCATCACCAGCTAAATTGGTACATTCATCCATTTGTAATGAAAATTTGCATAATTTCAGATGAAAGGTTAGTTCTTTCTTTTATCAGCTGATATACCTCTGACATGCTGAGCTTCTGTGTCATTTGAAAGTGTGATCTTAGCTATTTCATTTGCTGTTTTTTCATCTAACATATATTTTACCATTGCTATCATAGCAGGTTTAATAAGATTTCTTGAAATTGATCGTATATTAAACAATTTGATATCTGACTAAGTCAGAAGTTACAGCTGCTTTTTCTTTCACATTTTCGGTGGTTTGAACCATAAACCTTTATAATTTTAAGAGTTGGTCACACTTTCAAATGAAGAATTCAACATTTTTTTTTAGTTAAGGTGCTATAAACAGATTTCAAATAATGATAAGTTTTAGCTGGAACCATACAGCTATCATGGATAACTTTGCTGCACATAACAAATTGAGGATAACCAATATTGTTCATGAATCCTAGACAGATAACTTCCATCATACTTATATTTTTTAGCAACTGCTGAGTGCTTGTAGAAGCATTAACTGGCCTAACATATTTGGGGACGATTTCATTGATATCACTATCATTATTACCATTATTATCTTTAACAAAAGAGCTAGTCCAAAGCAGAAGGAGTCAAGATCTGCAATTGAACAATTTAGAGTGTCTTTTCTTAGCCACTTGTCCATCCTGCAACAAAATGTCAAAAACGATTTTAAGATGGGGAAAATCTTATGGAAGAGTATGTGTGATGTGATGCTCAATAAAATTTATCAATAAGTAGAAACTTAAAAAAATTTCAATCAATTTATATTTTATAAGACGCACATCGACAAGCGAGTAGTATGCTTAGCTACTTGCAGTATCCTCATATACTGAAGTTTACAGGATTTCCCTGCATTTCTACATCTACAGAATTGTGGGCTATTCCCCAGCATGACTGCTTTAAAATAACAAAAACTTCCCTGACTGTGCTATTACAACTTACAACACTGAACTGTTGTATTTACATTGGCTACCCAGATTAGTAAGTGGAAACGAGGATTAGCTCTTATTTTAGTTTTTCCCCCTTAATTTTATAGAGACCTTAATTTTTATTGCGCTTTTAAGTTACCTTCTTGAATGTTATGAAAAAGAAAGTTTTATGAAACCCTTGAGTGATTGTTATGGAATGCCAGGTTTTCATAGAACACAATTTTAAAAATGCTGCTCCAGAAATTACACATATAAGAAATATTATGAATTCGCTTAATTTCTATTTGATTACTGAAATATTGACATTTTTGCCGTTTCATGATTTTTATTTGTAATCACATATAATTAAGAATATTGTAATAAGAAAAAAAATTGTTTTTTTTATAATTTAGACCAGTTATTTAAAACAATGTAAGTTAAAGAGCTTTTACACACATATATTATCTTTCTTTTCAGTATTAACGTTTTCCTTGGTATTTCTGCGAGATTTTCTAATTTCTTATGCTTCATAAGGAAAAGATTTCTCCCCAATCCCCATGCTAAGAAAGGGTACATTTCTATGAGTGCCTTAAAATATCTTTTTTTTTTATTTTTTTATTTTTTTTTTTTTTATAGGAGATTCTAGAATAATTGCTTAAGACAACACTTAAGCACATGAGCATATTTAAAACAACATTTCATCCCTCAGAGAAAGAAAACATTTACCTGTATTTAATGTTCTACAAATTATCAAACAGAAACATGGAGAGAGCCCCTCAAGTCAATGTTTGTTATGGATTAATGCAGAAGAAAACTGTTGGACCTTTCTTTTTTTAGCGAGTCCATAATTTTAACCAGATTCTTACCTGATGCAGTTTTATGTTGTTAAAACAACATTTCATCCCTCAGAGAAAGAAAACATTTACCTGTATTTAATGTTCTACAAATTATCAAACAGAAACATGGAGAGAGTCCCTCAAGTCAATGTTTGCTATGGATTAATGCAGAAGAAAACTGTTGGACCTTTCTTTTTTTAGCGAGTCCATAATTTTAACCAGATTCTTACCTGATGCAGTTTTATGTTGCTTAGCTGCGAGAGGTTCAATCGTGGGTAATCTTTCGACAGCATGACATGTTAAGTAACTAATACACAGACATATCATTTGGGAAAAATACATATCATCACTCAGCCATTCATTTACATGTGCTCATAAATGCTTAAATAAATCATTCTCAAACACATGACAGCAAACTGTTATCATGGCCAGCAAAATTAACAGCCACTGCTGCTCTTGATATAATTTATGAAGTTACATTCAGGATCAAGGGTTATGTGACAGTAATTTTTGGTAGTTTAAAATGGCCACTGCATATACTTTGGCAAAATTAAAAATTAATTTGGCAAAAAAAAAAAAAAAAAAAAAAAACACTTCCGCAACTTTAAAAAAACGAAACATTTACTTATATTTGTGAATGTTGTAATTCGGCAATTCCTGCAATACTATAATAATTTGTTGCCCAAATTTTCCTAAATATTAATATGTCCTTGTTCCTCTTTGTCTCTTGTTTTGCCACTTGGCCACAGCTTCCCTATAAACAATTCCATTTGGTAGCCATTTTTATGCTTTTGCTTGGTACACAAAATTCTGTGCTCTTATAAGAAAATCATTGTTTTTTTTTCAGTTGATATTAAGTTAAATATGGTGGACATGTTAAGGAAAAAAATAATAATGAAGAATAAGAAAGAATTAATAATATCATGAAGAACCTAACTCTTATTTTAAAAAATTATGGAAAGTTAAAAGTTGTCAACAATTAAAAAGAAAATAATTAACGATACAATGATATGACAGTTAAAAGTGAGCATGAAAATAAAAAATGCGGTACATTATAAATATTAAAAAAATACTGCTTCTTTTCGAATTTCTTATAAGCTAAAATGCTAAACATTTTAAAGGGAAAAAAAATTACTGAAATGATATAGTGGACCACAATACAATGAAAGCAGGTTGAAAATCTAATCTATTTCAGGTTAAAAATCTGAGGATCATATTTACCAAGCTTTGTGACTGATCATCCAGTTTTGGCTTAAATCTAAGGTGGCCACCTTAATCCTGAAGTACTTAACTTTTTATATCCAAAATTTAAAGGGAAGAATAATTCACATTCTTACTGCTGTCGACGAAAACATGTATAGAAATAAAATATCAAGTATATGATTTTTTATGTAATAAATGGAATAATACTAACTAGACTAATGCACTAGGATTTTTTTTATAACTTTACAGTTTGTTAAAGGAATTTTTTTTAAAAAAAGTTGTTTCTAATTAGCTCAACATTTTATTTTATGTATCTTCTTAATCACAGAAAGGCATTAGCTATGTAACTATACATATAACTATTACAATAATCAGCTTACTTCGTCTTCTCTTTGATGAAATTCATCGATTTCATCATTGTAAATATCAGAATCTGCATCTGCTTCACTGTCACTTCTCACATCAATTGGAATGTTACCTCTGAGTTTCTTCTTTGACAAAAATGATTTAGCTTTTGCTGCAGATTTTCTGCATTAAAAGACAACTAATTATTATAACTGAAAATATTCAATTTACGGTAATATCTTGCAAATAAAATTTAGTAACACTTTAAAGTATTTTTAAGCATTTAGAATTAAAACTTTGATATTCCTCATATACTGTAAAATCTCTCATAACCAGCTATGCCAAAATAACAGCACTTTTGATGCTAAATTTAAATCTGAAATTTAGGCCTAAGTGATAAAAAATGCACAATGGGCTAGTAATCTAAAGCCTCAAATGTGGAAAACATTCGAGTTATGTTCCTGCCCCCCCCAATGCAATATCCCTTACTCAACCAATAGATTATCCAGAATATAAAGATGAATTATCAGTTCCTTTTGATTCACCTATGTGTGAGCAGTGTTCATGAATTTCAGAAACAATTTAGGCTAATCTTTAGAATATGGTAACAGGTAGTTTGGCGACATTTTGGTAAGGCGATAAAGGTTACTAGCTAGGACTTTAGCAATAATCTGAGAAGTACACAGTTCGAATCACAGATTATTTTGTCTCAGAGAAATGAGAGATCATGAGACATGTAATGTAACATTTTCCGGAAAATTTCAATCATGATTTCAGCTAATAATCACTTCAAAAAAATTTCCCTGCAAAAGTGCAGAATCACCCACTTATTTGTTTGGCGCTTTTTACAACAGTAAGAAGAATTAGATTTTTGTCAATTTTCTTTGACTTTTTAAGTGAAAATAGGACGATGTGTACATAGATAAAGTCAAGAGTGTGCGCAATGCCATTTTTGTGCAATTCTGGAATGTTTTTTTAAGTGAAAATAGGTCGACGTGTACATGGATACTGTGTATGTGCAATTCTTAAAAATGCGGGAAGCAGTTTGCGATTCTGCACTTTCTCCCAATTTCGCACAAATCTTTGTCATGATTACGCATTTTTATTCCATAAAAGTTCTAGTATAAGCGTAATTCGGCTAGCAGATTGTTGGAAAAAATCTTGAGTAAAAAAAAACAAAAAAACATGCCTTTACTTCGTGAAAACAAATTGGCATCCAAAACAAAACTAGCAGGTTGCAGTAGCAGGGTTGGTCGCCAAATTTTCCCCAAGTTACCATAATGTAAAGATTCATGACAATTTATATTGAAAGACACCCTTTTACTTTGATGTAAGCCCGAAAATATACAAAGAGCATTATGTAACTGTTGGTTAAATAGTGACCCGTGATCGTGTTCTTGGATGATGAAGATTGTCTTGGTTTTAAAGCACATTTGGTGACTGTGTTCATCTAGAATTTAAATGCATGTTTGGAGAAAATTAAGGCTGATCTTTGGAATATGGTAACTGGTAGTTTGGCGACATTTTGGAGGCGATAAAGGTTACTACCTAGGACTTTGGTAATAATGTGAGAAGTACTCAGTTCCGATTACGCATTATTTTGTGTGAGGGAAATGAGAGATCATGAGATATGTCATGCGACATTAATGGACGAATTACAGTTCTTTAATCGGAAAAGGGGGGATTTGGAAAACTGTAGTACTATATTATTTTGTATTAAGCTTCATTGTGTGTTGTGTGATATAGTGGAAGTGTGCGTGCCACGTAATGAAGATTCTGAAGATTAGGTAAGTTAGTATTTTTTATCATTTGAGGATATTATTTTTATGCATTGTTCTAAATGTAAGGGGTAAATAAATTAATATGATATTATTGGAAAATTGTTATTAGCAATGATTTAGTTTAAAGTAATTAGGATTGTAATCTAATTTTTATTAATTTAATGTATGTGCTTATTTATATTTTAAGTAGTGTTTTTTTATTTAATTATATTTTAATTTAATGATCGTGATTTTGTGAGTTATATGTTTGTAGTATTTTGGAATACGTTTGAGTAGTATACATTGAGTATTTTCATGCATTTTCGTGAAATTTTTCTAATTTATGAGAAAAAAGCAGTGTACATGGATATAGCGAAGAGTGTGCGCAATGCCATTTTTGTGCAATTCTGGGATGTTTTTTTAAGTAAAAATAAGTCAACGTGTACATGGTTTAGTGATATTTTAATTAAATGATAGTTATTTTGTGAATTTTATGTTTGTAGGAATTTGGTATATGTTTCAGTTGAAGTAAACGTGTATGGAAATAATTTAAATATTTGACCTAAGTATTTGTAACCATTTGTAATGTTTGCGGTATGAATTCGTTGGTGACGTTTATAATATACCGTATATACCCGCGTATAAGTCGAGATATTTTGGACCAAAAAAAGACTTCAAAGTGGGGGGTCGACTCATACGCGGGGCCATAAAAATTAAAAGAATTGGAAGTTCAAAAATTTCTTTGTATAATGCAGTTGTTTTCTTCCCGTACTCGAATTGGACGACTTATCAAATAAGTCACTTACTTGAAGTAATTTCATGACTTAAATTATGTGACGAACTACAGTGGTGACCAAAATTGTGGACACTTTTGGAAATTTTTATGTTTTTGCCCCTAAAAAATGCGAATGCCTGCGAAATACCCTCTGAATGATTATAAAATCATTTAAAAAATGTTGTATTAGCAATGAACTAGACGGCACGGAAGATGATGCTGTTTTTGAAAGTAAAAATGACGACGAAGGCTGTAGTAGTGATTGTAACAATACAGAGTTCAAGACTGAAAATATGTATGATGACGAGCCAATGACGACAGAAGAGTTCTATGAAATGTTTGGCGAATCTGACCATGAATCGGACGTTGAAGGATTTTGATTTTGTTTATTTACCAAGGTATTTTTTATCGTATATTTACTTTTTTTTTCTCAGATGATTTTGAATAAATGTAGTACTTAAAAAAAAATTTTCGAAGTTTCTCGTTCGATTTCGGAAGTGGGGGGTCGACTTATACGCGAGTATATACGGTAATAGATAATTTAGAGGTAAAAGTTTTTGGATATTTTATTTATTTTATACGTGGAAATGTTCATTCTTGGAAAGGGTATATACTTTTTGCGATCAGGTAATTTCATATATGGGCTTTTTACCAAGTTTAAAGATTCACAGAATTTTTTTGCATTTTCGTGCAAATTTTTGTAATTTATGAGAAAATAGCAGTGTAGATGGATAAAGTTAAGAGTGTGTGCAATGCCATTTTTGTGCAATTCTGGGATTTTTTTTAAGTAAAAATAAGTCGACGTGTAAATGGTTTATGTGTATGTGCTATTCTGAAAAACGCGCAAGGAGTTTGCGATTGTGCACTTTTTCCCAATTTTGCAGTTAATATTTGTCATGATTAAGCAGTTTTGTTACATAAAATTTCTAGCATAAGTGTAATTTGGCTAGTAGATTATTGGAAAAAGTGTTCAGTAAATAAAAAGAAAAGAAACATGTCTTTACTTCGTGACGACAAAATGGCGGCCAAAAAAAAAAAAAAAAAAAAGCAAAAATAGAGGGTTGCTGTAGCAGAGTTGGTTGCCAAATTTTCGCCAAAAAATCACCAAGTTACCATAATCCAAAGATCAATCAAAATTAATGTTAGTGAAGAGAAGGTGCAGGCTTAGATGGATGCAGACAATTATATCTCAATCACACTCTTAATATGATGAAAAAATAATCATGGATGCAGTGGGACAGGAGAAAGAAAGGGAGAAGATGGAGGATGTGTATGAAAATGACGGGCAGAATAAGAAGACCCTTACATATGCTTTACAAAGCAATGTTTATCTATGACACAGTACATAACAGCTACAAGTTTCATTGTATGCACAATAAATTTTTAAAACTCTAACCACAATCTCAAAAGCAGGTGGACATTCAAAGTTGTATGCCATCACACTAAGAAATTTCTATTCTTCATGTGAATAATACATTTTATTTTCCTGGAATATAAAATCATATCTACACATTTTAATTTTAAATATTTTGTACAATTTTTTTATATTTATTTAATAATAGCAGACTGATTAAAGACAAAAAATTATCACCAACAGACTCTGCATGCTACAATTTCTACAGATGATACTGCAAAGAATGAGTAAGTTCTAGAAACATATTCAATTATTTGAAAAATCCTTTATCTGGAATTGCTGAGGTCCCACTGCTTACAAGTAAACGAGATTTTACTGTGATACTAATGGATTCTTCGATTTTAAAGGACTTCATGTGATAAAAATTCCAAAAATTCTTGTGATTATAATAAAATCTCAAAAAATTATTTTCATAAATTTATTTATTCATTAAAGACAAAAATAATTCAAAATTAACACATTTCAATGTGCTACTTAGAAATATATCTCCAATAGTGGTTTATTTATTTATTTATTTTTTGTGGAAGTGCTGCTAATTATCTACATTATGCAAAGCACATGATCTGTCATCTATGCTCTATCCAAATTTTGACAGATAAAGAGATGGAATTCATAGGACTCGTATTCTTCCCCTGCCAGGAATCTCTAGAAAGGGCTTTTGGACAGACAGATTTTATAAGGACCTATTTCACAATAACATTAAAGTTACAAAAATCCATGATTTGTCCAGGACTGAAAACCAACAGTTGTCAGTTGTCCAGGACCCAAATCCAACAGTGGTGAGCTTTGTCCCCAGTAGCTGAGAAATTAATTAGTAAGAGAGTGATTTAAAGAGTGATGTTTAAAAAAGAAATTTAGTTAAATAAATACTTTATGAAGTCAAATTATCAAAAAATAAAACAGATTAAATACTAAGAAAAATTACTACATTTTAAAATAAAAACAAATTTTAAGAAAACCACGGGGGGAGGAGAAAAAAAAAGGGAGCTTTGTAATACCTTTTTTTACACTTATTCAGTTTTTTAAGAAAAGCTTAACAGACATATGCAAAAAAGTAACAATACCTTTGCCTATTACTTAACAAATTAGTAACAACATTTTCTACGTTTATTTAATATTTTATAGACCAAACTATGGTAGACTTAGTAAAAAAAGTTATACTCTTTTTGCTTACTATTCAACGCTTTTTTTTTTTCTATAAATTAAAGGCTACGGAAACAGAAGTAAGTAAGGATTCAGAAATAACTCACATTTTATATTACCCGATATCTTTCATAATTCTATATTTTTAATGTTTAGTGTCAGTCAACATATGAAATTAAGATACATCTATGCAACATATAAAAGATATAAGATATATATACAACATATGAAATTTTTTTATAGAGAACAATAAATTAACACTACTTACACTTTTCGACTTTTCATTTTTGTTAATCACAAACAAAACATAAGCATGCTTTTCCTTTGCGAGAGGAGTTGAGTTCATTAATTCCTGCCCAATATCAATGAAGCAAAATAAATCGAATCCTATCACCAAAGCAAAACAGACTTTGTAAGCATCTATAAAATTCAACAAATAAGAAATAAAATAAATTTTACCATTTTTACACCAGTTATTTAAAAAGCAAAACAATATATTGAATGAAAAACGAAATAAATAAAAATGAAATGAAATGATTAATAACTTCTAGTGTGTACAAGGTCTTTTAGTCTGCTCGGTCTGCATGTGGATTAATGTTTTCAACGTCTAATTTTGAAATGACCACCAATTCTGAAGAGGTCTTGGGTGAAACCTGGGATTATTGTATAGCGGATACTCTAATCAAAACTGGTAACGGCTGAAAAAATATTTTACGAACAATTATAACTTAAATCTCCATAATGTATAAGGAGAAATTTAAATCATATTCCTGTTATTTTTTTTCTTTTATAGTTACCGATTTGTTTCTATAAATGTATGTTTTAATTCTAGGTTCAGGTTTAGCCGTAGGAGGTATATTATCCTTGATAGCTTTTAAAAGTGAGTATAATTTTTAACTTCAATAGTAATTCAGTTTTATGTTTTACAAAATTTTAGAACAGTGTGTATTTTTTTCAAATGATATGTCTATGTATTAGTTACTTAACATGATTTCATGTTCATAGCTCATCACTGTTAGATGGGACCTCTGAACACAGCTGTAGCTGGATTTTGTTCCTAGTGACGAAATGGGCTCTGCAAGCGACTTTTGCAGCTTTTTTAACTAGTAATATTAATATAAGCATGTTATGTTTTCCCTAGGAAGATCTTTATAAAGGCAGATGGTATATCAGTGCTGTATCACAATAAATAATTTAACCATAATCATATATTTTGTGTGACATTTAGGTTTAGAAGTGGCTGGTGCATCACACAGCTGCGCCACAGGTCTAGAGTTTCATTCCTTGAATGGAACAATAAAATGAGCTGCACCACAGGTCTGGGGTTAGAAACCTTTCATCCCTTGAATGGGTCATTAAAATAAATAAATATATATATATAAAACCAAGTTCGCTTGAATAAACACTAAAGCTTTTGCGACAAGCTGACCACCTGCCCAGCGCATATGCTGATGTACAACTGAACCCAAGGTAGCCCTGGAGGCTTTGCCATAATCCAGAGTTTGTACGGTCCGTAAGAGTCCTTAAGTTTTTTTAAATCAATTTTTGGTCCTTAAAAGTCCTTAATTTCAGCCAAAATAGGCAGAAGGTCCTTAATTTTAATCATGTGAAATTTTTGTCCATTTTTACGACTGGCATTTTTTTTTAGCGTGAATTAGCATTTTGGAGATATATTTTTGGCGATTCATTGATAAATATGGTTATCTTTTGAATGGGTTATAATTTGTTCCTATTTCTAATGTAAATGTGGGATACTCTAGTTTTTGAGCAAGAAGTGAAACATAAGCATTTAGAAATTATTTCACTTTTTCTAATGAAGAGATCTTAAACAACTTTTCTCTTTTAGAGATGTGAATTCTTTTATTGAATGGCTCTAAATTTTGCAATTTATCAACATTTTGTCGATTTTTAAGATCAATTTCTATAGTAAATTAATTCCAAGACCTGGGGATTTTTTTCAAACATTGTAACATTCATAAATTTCATTAAAATAATGGTAATATATTGAAATTATATTTAAAAATTAACATTAAAATATAACATTTTTATTTTTTGTTGTCATATTATAAAGTTCTATTTTGACCACTTATTATATCTGAAAACTTATCACTTATATTATATCACTTATTATATCTGATCACTTATTATATTTTGAATCTGAAAAATAAACAAGGTATAATGCTATAAAGCACAATTTACGAAACATTTCGGTTGATCTTTGGATTATGGTAACTTGGCGATTTTTTTGGCGACCAACTCTGCTACAGAACCCTCTATTTTTTTTTTCGCCACCATTTTGTCTTCACGAAGTAAAGACATGTTTCTTTTCTTTTTATTTACTGAACACTTTTTCCAACAATCTACTAGCCGAATTACACTTATGCTAGAAATTTTATGTAACAAAACTGCTTACTCATGACAAATATTAACTGCAAAATTGGGAAAAAGTGCACAATCGCAAACTCCTTGTGCGTTTTTCAGAATAGCACATACACATAAACCATTTACACGTCGACTTATTTTTACTTAAAAAAACATCCCAGAATTGCACAAAAATGGCATTGCACACACTCTTAACTTTATCCATCTACACTGCTATTTTCTCATAAATTACAAAAATTTGCACGAAAATGCAGGAAAATTTTCTCAATCTTTAAACTCGGTAAAAAGCACATATATGAAATTACCTGATCGCAAAAAAGTATATACCCTTTCCAAGAATCAACATTTCCACGTATAAAATAAATAAAATATCCAAAAGCTTTTACCTCTAAATTATCTATTATATTATAAATGTCACCAACGAATTTATACGCAAACATTAAAAATAGTTACAAATACTTAGTGTCAAATATTTAAATTATTTCCATACACGTTTACTTCAACTGAAACGTATACCAAATTCCTACAAACATAAAATGGTACTTTTCCGTTTCGCCGGCGCAAATCTCGCCAAGCAGATTTTATTGGCGACAACATACAGTATACACACAAAAAATTTCAGTTCTAAGAATTCTTTTTTTTTTTTTTTTTAAGGTATAAACATTTTAATATTGCTTAAAACTTTATAAAAAGCCAATAAATAAAGACATTAATTTAAGAATTTACTATGCTTTCATGGTTCAACATTCTAATTCGCCGGTTCGGTACTTTTCCGTTTCGCCGGCGCAAATCTCGCCAAGCAGAATTTATTGGCGACAACATACAGTATATACATAAAAAATATTTAAAAAATGTTCTAAGAATTCTTTTTTTGAAGGCATAAACATTTTAATATCGCTTAAAATTTTATAAAAAGCCAATAAATAAAGACAATAAATTTCTAAAAAGACATCAATTTAAGAATTTACTATGCTTTCATGGTTCAACATTCTGATTCGCCCGTTCATATCACGTGACCCCAAGCGATCTCATCTCACGTAAACTACTCTACAAATGCTCTCAGCCATTATCTACATTAATTTCAAGTTAAATCTAAATTTGGAAAACAAGTTTAAATGCAAGAAATATTTCAATTCGTACGAATAGCTTACTCAGAAATTATGTAAAACTGCAGTGCTTTACTTCGCTAATGCATTCTCATTAGAATTGATGAATTTAACCCTTGACTTTTCCTTTTCTATATTTTCGGCTTCGGGTAATCGCTGTGATTGCATCCTAATTGACTTAATTACCGAAAATGGCCTTAGACATAAAACTGAACTATCTGATAAAAATTCTATGTAATTATATGCCAGTATTGAAAGAAACAATCAATCTGATAAGAAAAAGCTGCGACTTGTTTTGAAAATGCGGCGTAAAAGGTTACCAGCGAGAATATTCCGTTTGGCATCGGTTGTACCATTATTGGCGACTTTATCGCTTGCGCCGGCAAAACGGAAAAGTACCCATAAAATTCACAAAATAACTATCATTTAATTAAAATATCACTAAACCATGTATACGTCGACTTATTTTTACTTTAAAAAAATATCCGAGAATTGCACAAAAATGGCATTGCGCACACTCTTCACTATATCCATGTACACTGCTTTTTTGTCATAAATTAGAAAAATTTTCACGAAAATGCATGAAAATTTTGTGAATCTTTAAATCTGGTAAAAAGAACATATATAAAATTACCTGATCGTGAAAAAGTATATACCCTTTCCAAAGATGAACATTTCCACATATAAAATAAATAAAATATCCAAAAACTTTTACCTCTAAATTATCTATTTTATTATAAACGTCACCAACGAATTCATACCGCAAACATTACAAATGGTTACAAATACTTAGTGTCAAATATTTAAATTACTTCCATGCACATTTACTTCAGCTGAAACGTATACCAAATTCACAAAATAACTATCATTTAATTAAAATATCACTAAACCATGTACACATCGACTTATTTTTACTTAAAAAAACATCCCAGAATTGCACAAAAATGGCATTGCGCACACTCTTCACTATAACCATGTACACTGCTTTTTTCTCATAAATTAGAAAAATTTCACGAAAATGCATGAAAATACTCAACATGTACTACTCAAACGTATTCCAAAATACTACAAACATATAACTTACAAAATCACGATCATTAAATTAAAATATAATTAAATAAAAAAAACTACTTAAAATATAAATAAGCACATACATTAAATTAATAAAAATTACATTACAATCCTAATTACTTTAAACTAAATCATTGCTAATAACAATTTTCCAATAATTCCATATTAATTTATTTATTCCTTACATTTAGAACAAGGCATAAAAATAATATCCTCAAATGATTAAAAATACTAACTTACCTAATCTTCTTCAGAATCTTCATTACGGGGCACGTACACTTACTTCCCTACAGAAAGAGTTCCAATCGGCTGCAGTACTACTGCTAATTTCTAAATCCGAAATCCAGTAGTCAACTGGCAGTCTATTCACCAAGTAATAAGAAATTAATAAAATTTCACCCATACTCAAACTACTCTCAGCAAACCACGTACCCTTCCTTACACTCCGTTTCTTGCACCGCCATTCAAACTTATCTGTAATATCCTTCCTTTCACACAATCTCAACTTATTATTAGATAAATGCATTAAAAATTTAGAATTCACTTTACATAGTGCCATGCAATCCGAAAATTAATCAACACTATTTCACACAACACACAATGAACCTTAATACAAATTAATTTTTCCAAATTTACCCCCTTTCCCGATTAAAGAAGTGTAATTCGTCCATTAATGTCACATGACATATCTCATGATCTCTCATTTCCCTCACACAAAATAATGCGTAATCGGAACTGAGTACTTCTCACATTATTACCAAAGTCCTAGGTAGTAACCTTTATCGCCTCCAAAATGTCGCCAAACTACCTGTTACCATATTCCAAAGATCAGCCAACATTTCCTAGCAAAAGCAAAATAGCTATGTAATTAATTAAAGTTATCTTCTTTTTAATTTTCTCATGATAAGAGTTTTCTCATGTTATTGTCTCAGAATATTCAGAATTCTTATGCATCAGTTTTCTCTATAAAATTAATTTTGCACATTTATCCTGTGATTTTTTTAAAAAAAATATTGCTGGCTGTTTGCTGTTACAAAATTAGTAGGGGTAATTTTGCTTCAGGACATTAGACATTACAACTTGAAGAAGGATGCAAGTTGGAAAGTTTAGAAGGGTTTGAAAGCAAGATTTATAGACCTACGATTCTAGAAAAATGTGACAAAATGAAAGATATCTCTATGGTATTAACATGTAACGAGTGTATTTCACAGAAAGTTTGCAATGAAGTTCTTACTTTTTGGAGAATATATAGAAGAACAATGAAAAACATAATATTTGAATGTTTTACTTCTGATACTAGAATCTTTTTCTTAACGTGTTCGTCTTCCCTTTATTTTCTCTACTTTTCACTAGATGCAAGCATGGAAAATATTGGAAATGCTTCTAATAGTAACACATGGAGAGGCATTATAGAAAGGAATTTTTTGATTAATAAAGAAATTTGAAGCTGGCAGTTTTAAAATATTAATCTAATATGTCTTAATGCATCATACACAGGTTTGACGCTAGGCATTGCCTCACCTGGTGCAATCATGTGGAACATTAAACTTATCTCTGTAGGTCTAAAATTTTGCTGACTAGTGCCTTTCAAAATTCTGCTTCCAGTGCCTGCTCTAAATTCTAAAAGTTTTGCCATGTCTAGATTTTTTGCTCGGTGTGTCACTAAATTCTAAAAATTCTGCCACACCAGCTCTGTAACCGGCCTTTACCATATATATTTCATATTTCTTCTGAATGTTCGTATTACTAAAGAAATAAAATTAGCAGATTTTTCTATACATTCTAAATGCATCTAGTTTTTTTTTGGAATAACAGAAATTCTAAAATGAAAAGGAAGCGTGTTGAATAAAAAAACCAAATACATACAGAGAAAGAAAATTATTCTTCAAATATATATACAGATATTATTATGTAAATTACTGACTTGTTTATAATTTCAGCCTTTACTATAATTTCCCATTTCTATTTCCTCCCCAGAATGCAAATGACTTAGACAGTTTTTAGTTTTTAAACTGAGGTTTTTGGTGCGCAAGGCAGAATGTGTTTTTAATCTCCGCTTGCTCACTGCATTAGTTCCTGCCAACTCTGATAATTTGTAATTTTTTTCTGCATTATTACTGCTGACATTTGAATTTGTTATGACAATAGAGTTACTGAGCCAGCTTAAATTAAAATTAAATTGTATAGTCTTTGACCACTGGTCCACATTTTTTGTTTGAATTTGACCGTTCTTGTTTAATAACATCACCACAAGTTGCAATTGATTTTGTTAGCATAAGACCATGCCTTTAAGTTCTTTTTAAATAAGAGGCTTATTTAAACCTTTGTAGTTACTTTTAGACATAGCAATAATTTACGTCACGTCTATCGGGGGGTTTTGGACTATTTAACTTTTACCAGATCAAATAAACCCTCATAGGTACATTGTGGAGAGGTTGACAAGTTAGGAGATAAAGCACGCAGAAACTAGTGAGAACAATGGTTTGCATATTGAGAGAAATTTCTAATTCTTAGAAAAGATGCTTAAAGAGAAGGAAATCTATGTAAATTAGCCAAAATGTCTGGGCAGGCTTCAAATTCGCATAAATGTTTTGTTGAGGGTTGTTGCTATAAAACATAAATCTTTTGTAGCTTTTAATGTATAATTATCCTAATATCAATGGCATAAATTGCATGTATTTTAAACTGTGAAATTTTATTGGATTGTGATTTTAATGGGGCTTTTTAAGAAATATTCTTAAATAAGTAAAATTGGTACTTTTCCGTTTCGCCGGCGCAAATCTCGCCAAGCAGACGTTATTGGAGACAACATACAGTATACAAATAAAAAATGTTAACAAATGTTAGTTCTAAGAATTTTTTATTTTGAAGGCATAAATATTTTAATAGAGCTTAAAATTTTGTAAAATGCCAATAAATAAAAACAATAAATTTGTAAAAAAGACATTAATTTAAGAATTTACTATGCTTTCATTGTTCAACATCCTGATTCACCGGTTCGTATCACGTGACCCCAAGAGATCTCATCTCACGTAAACTATACTACCAAAATCTAATTCTCTCAGAATTATCTACATTAATTTCAAGTTAAATCTTGTTTACAAATCTTGGAATACAAGTTTAAATGCAAGAATTGTTTCAATTCGTACGAATAGCTTACTCAGAAATTATGTAAAACCGCAGTGCTTTACTTCGCTGGTGCATTAGAATGGCTGAATTTAATTCTTGACTTTGTCTTTACTATATTTTCGTCTTCGGTGAGTGGTGTGATTGCTTCCTAATTGACTTAATTACCGAGAATGGTCTTAGGTCATAAAATTGAAGTATCTGGTAAATATTCTATGTGATTTTATGCCAGTATTGAAAAAAAAAAAAAAAAAAAAAAAAATTAATCTGATAAGAAATGGCTGCGACTTGTTTTGAAAATGAGGCGTAAAAGGTTACCAGCGAGGATATTCCGTTTGGCATTAGTTGTACCATTATTGGCGACTTTATCGCCTGCGCCGGCAAAACGGAAAAGTACCGTAAAATTTAATAGTGGTCATGTAAATCCATAATGATTAAGGTTATCTAACTACCTAATTTAATTATTTATAACTAACTGCTTACCCTTAAAATATATCTATCATACATTAAAGCGAGTTATTGCCTTTCATTAAACCTTATCATAGTACAAGATAAAACACAAAAATGTAAAATTTCATATAAAACTTATTATTCATATATAGCGAGACCTGAAATAATACAAATCAACTTAGTATCACCTCTGGTGCTTTAGTGGCTTATTGAAACCTTAAAGTATATTAAGTGGGTTACAACCCCTGGAACTCTACATGAAGCTACGACACTAACTGCATCAGACAGAGCCCAACTAACTTTCAAAACATGTCAACTGTGCCCACATCAGGTCTTTCAGTTTTGTTTTGATCAGCAGGTCTCTCTGTAGGCAAGGAGCAGTGGTCACAGCAGCCAGTCTTTTGTTATAAATCATTCTGATTATGATTTTACTTCTCATTTTAACCTGTCCTGCTTGACATAAAATCTACCTCTTATTTACTAAACCTCCAGATTGAGCAAGTATGTGACAAAATGAGACATTAAAAAATCAGTATGAAACTATTAGTAAAACGTAAATAAAATGTCACTTATCTTTCTTCAAATATGCCGAACTATTATAAGTGTAAAATATGTAATGATATTTGATAAATTTCATAAAGTGTATTTTATTCTCAAACTTATTAATAATTAATGTTAACTAAGCTATGTTTATTGATAATGTAGCCTACTTAGCCTACTTACGGATATATTTTATTTTTTGGATGGTATTACAAAAGTGGAGTTCAGGCATAGATAATATTTTTAATTGAATTTATAAATTTGCTATTTGCTTATAGGTCCTTAATTTTTTCATTAATGGTCCTTAAAAGTCCTTAAAAGTACTTAATTTCCATGTGCGGAAATGTGTACGAACCCTGATAATCACACACACACACAACTGAACCCAAGGTCAAGAAAGCAGATTTCAGGGCACTGCAGGCTGTGGCCCACTACGGCTGTTGCACCACTGAGTTTAGTTTCTATTTAGGTTTGAATTTTAATATATTTTGGGAATCCCTTATGTGAGCTCAAAAGTAATAGTATGTTTAATTTTATTCCATTTGTTATATAATTACACTGCTGGTCATTAAAATTGCAACACAGTGAAGGAAAGCAATTACAAAAAAAGATATTTATTGCACATAAGATATTTATTGCACATATAGCATGAAGACAAAATAATTAAATTTATAAGTATTTTGAAGGTTTACAGGGGTGCGAAATTAGGAGAAACAGCTGCCAGGTTGTGACCATTATCCCATCAGTCATGGAGTCAAACTGGACTTGGATTACAGAAACAGGTAATTCATTCCATGCTGCTTCAAGTCTATGCCACACTTCAACCTTATTAGCTGGAGAAGGGTGGCAGAACAGTCTTTGAACAGCCCATTACCAGATATTTTCAATGGGTGACAGATCTGGAGACCATACAGGCTAGGGCAGCAATCGAATACCCTGTGTATTGAGAAAGGTCAGAACACGATGTGCAACATGTCATCTTACATAATCTTGCTGGAACATGGCATTTGGGGGCCTCAGAGATTGGGTGCAACCACTGGACGTAAGTTGTCAGAAATTTATCCATCTGTTCATATTACCATCTATCCGAACTAGAGATGTGTGTGTCATATACCCAGTGGCTGCCCAAATCATCACACCAGGTGAAGGGCCCCTGTGCCGATAACAAGTGCAGGTAATCTCCTTGGACACTCCAGGCACATATATGACCATCAGAATACTGCACGTAACCGGGACTCGTTTGAAAAGGGCACATTTTGTAACTCATGTACATAGCTTTGTCCTTGGGTGCACCAGAGACACCATCTCTCTCTATGCTGCATTATTGAGGGAAGCTGAAGTAATTGTCACTCGCTGCAAACATTGACGCATCTTACGAGCTGATACTCGGTGTGCTGCAAACATGCCCATTTCCTGATTAATGGTCCGTGATGTGGTCATATGGTTTTGCAGTGCTGACTTGCTGACTTCACAATATGTTTGTCCTCTCTGGTGTTAGTCATGGGAGAGCTTTGAGATACGGCCGTTCAGTATGACCCTCGCAATCCGTTGATTCCATATTTGCATGACAGTGGTTGGATGTCGACTAGTGCAACCGGCGATATCACAGAATGATAATCTACACTTTCGATAGACAACAATCCTGCCTCAATTTTAAAACTTGCTGGTAAGCATTTCCTCTTCTTATTCAAGGCACAACACGATGTTCTGAGCAAACTCCAACCTGATAAAGCACTTTCTGAATGAGAAATCCACTACACAACTTTTCTTTTATGCAGTACTTCAGATGTCAATTCTCCCTCCTGCATTATCTAAATGCAATGAAATACTAATCATTTGTATATTCCAACTTCTTCTTTTCATGCGATTTCGACATTCGTCAGATCATTCCTTCCTAATGTGGCAATTATTAACAAATTATTATTGATATTAACATTAAATTATTAGGTCCTTTTCCATTATGCACGACGCTTTTTAGCCCTTGTGAAAGAGAAGCCAAACACATGGCGAGAGCCAGCTATAGTTCCATGTGGGGCTCTGTGTATCTCTAAACAAGAATAATTAAACACACATATATATTATTACAGTAGAACTTCCATGATGCATGGCAGGTGCATAACGAACGTGCAGTTATTATCTCTCTTTGATGGTACATGTAAACATTGCTATATAATACAGTCAAAAGTCTTTAATCCGAACTCGTCGGGACTTCGGCGATTCCGGATTATCGGTTTTTCCGGATTATAGATCATCACTTTAAATCTGGTAAGATGGCATGCAGAAATTTTAAAATTAAAAATATGGAACTGTAATTTATGAAATAAAGAGCAATTATGATCTAAAGGTTATCAAAATATACCAAAAAAAAAACAACTTATATTTATTTGTTTATTAAACATTTCTTTCAACGCGCGCATGCGTAAAGCATACGTTACGCATAGTCGAAATTAGAAAATTGCAACCAGAAAACTATTTGATGTGTATTCGTGATATTTATAATGACGAGGAATTTGATTTAAATCATATCTAAGACGGAGTACATCGAGATGAAATACTACATTTAGTAAGAAATTATAAGCCGAATAAAATAAAAACATCTGCCCTGAAGATAAGGATAGTGCTGACAGATCAACTTCCAGTTCCTTGCGTGCCGCGATGTACCCCCCCCCCCCCCCGCAGAGCAGCGTAAAATTGATTAACATTATTTCGGAATGATTAGAGAATCAAAGGACATGCCTTTATCCATTTTTTGCAGCAATTACACTTTTTGCTTGATGGACATTGGAACATGCTTTCGCTTTGTAGATCCTTTGGTAGCTCCAGAATCGGAAATTCTTTTTGACATAAACGAAAGTTCAAGCTTACTTTTATAAAATTGCTCTAACAGTCTGCAAAAAATAATAAGCCGGATCCAATTCGAAGATTAAGGAACAACGCAATCTACAACATTAACTGAAATAGATAATTAGATAATTTTCGCTTAGCTTATACCTTCCATTATACGTTAAACGCGCATGCGTTGACGCATGCGCAGAAAGTTTGTAGCTTTGAGGTCCGGATTAAAGACTTTTGACTGTATAGGTAAAATGTTTAGGCATGCATCATATGTATTCAGAAGTCTTATGTGTTTTATTTTTTCTTATTGCAATATTGGGTGTCCCAACATGATTACTCTGATTTCAGTTCTTATATTTTATGTTAAATGTAGATATATAAGTAGATTCTATATATTGAACAGCAGTATACATAACCATAAAAAATTTAAGTCTTTACTTTCATCACAAAATAAAACGTATGACATAAAGAATACCAAGTTGATATTCTTTCTCCAGCCATATATTTTTCAGCATTTCTGGAAGGGTCGTTTACAACAAATTATATATTCTGTTCATGTAATGCTTGTAAAAAGTGAATTTCAGCATATATCCACTCAACACTTGAAGACGGCAGTTCACTATCAAATAAATGTCAAATATTATTGGAAATATTATAGAAGTAACATTGAAATCAAGATAACAATTTTTGGATATTTTTCCATGAACGACATGCCTTATGGCACTTTTTTACATATTTACGCAATGCTAGGTGTTGCAATTTCAGTTCTCTGGCAATAATGCTTTAATGCAACCAAATTTTTTATTTACTTTTTTCAGCTTGGAATTTTCCAAGAAGTGAAGAAGCAGCTTTCTTTTTTCTTTAAGAAAGGTATGTTCTTCACTAAAAAAAAAAGATTGCTTTCAAATGACTACCTCATGAAATTAAAGTTTAACTTGAATACAAAATGGCTATGAAGCCTTCAACCATAAGAGGAAGAAAAGTGCCCAGGTATAAAGGTGTGAGAGAAGAAATGTTCTAATATGATGCTGAAAATGTATGATATGGCTTTAATTGTAAAGTACCAGTTTTTCAGATATCCTATATGTCTAGTTTTATTTATCTCTTTATATCTGTTTACCAGGTCACTATATGCCAGTTTCATACACATTTCTAAGAGAGTTTTGAAGCAAAAAAGATTGAGAACCACTATGTTATATATATACAAAAATATTAATTAAAAGATGTAAATTTCTTATACATGAAGGGAGGAAGGATGAATTTGAATTTATAAAACGGATTGAAAAATTTCCATTTTCTGTTAAAAATACATGTTAACTATGTCATTTTATCAGACCTATTAATGTTTTCGAGTGAAGTTTTAAATTTAATGATTATGACATATTTTAAAATTAGTATTTGTTTTAGTTTTAAATAATTTGAATATAAATCAGAAATAATCTTTGTTATGGCTTGTAACTATACGACTAATCGTAGTTGTAATTTTCAGTAGTGTCTAAAGGTTATGTGAGTCAAATTCATGTGCTTTATATTTATGTTTTAAAAACTAACTGCTAACAAAAATCATTTAAATGTGTATCTTTGGCTACAAATAAATGACTTTTAATATTGGTTATTTTTCAGGGAGAAAGTGGCCAATCGTATTTGGTCTTGGAACAGGGTTTGGAATGGGTTTAGCAAATTGTCAGCATGCATTCCGTGATCCTCATTTAAGAAAGATGTTGAATTATAAGGTATATTGCATTTTGCATTGATATCAAATTTTTTGCTTATTTGCAGATTCATCTGCATACAAATATAAATTACTTATAATGAAATAATTTGGGATACTTAAATAGTACTAATTTAATAATAATTAAATACAGTATTTTGCATAACTAATTTTTTATGCTTCTAGTTTGTATAATTTTATAACTAGCTTATAGCTTTTTATACTTATATAATTTTTATTTATAATTAAATATAGTATTTTCCATAACTAAATTTTTTATACTTCTAGTACAGAAAGAAAAGTGTTAATGATTATAAGTAAAAGTTTCTATAGTTTCATGAATTTGCAACATGCAACATCACTGTATGCCCAAGCTCCTAACATTGGGGAGAAAACCCTATAACACAGTTGCCAGCTGTCCTGGTTTTTCAGCACATCTCCGAGCCTTTCAATAAATCATTGAATCTCCCAATTTTTAACTTTTTCACTAAAAAAATGCTTCCCTGTAATTAATGAAAATTATTGAATTAATCACAATGACCTTAGTGGAAGTTGCCAAACTCTAAGAATCATACTGGCAGCAGTTCTTTAGGTAACCATATCCATTGTAAATTGCAGTTTGAAAGTTCACTGAATCACCTTTTTCTTCTGTAAAAAATCACAAAACTGTGCCAAGGTGGTTGTATTAACACATAAGTACCCAAATAGCATTCTGCCACTTCTGGTGAATTTCAAATTAAAATTTCTTATTAAATTTTATTTCATCTGAATTGTATTATTTTTTCACATTACATCTTATGATCTTTTTCTTATTAAATGTTATTCATGTTAAATTTTTCATTTTAAAATTACATTTGATCTGAATTGTCTTGATCCACTGTAGATGTATATAGAATCTTATTTGAAGATTCAGGCAATGTTTAATCACTTAGTACAAGGCTTCATAAAAACTTTTTTCAGTCATGACCCCTTTTTATCACTGAGATTTTTTCGTGACCCCAGGACCCCATAATAATATTTACGAAAATTTTGTAGGACTCCATAAGCATTTCGCTAATCTGACACACACATGAGTGAAACTATCAATTTTTTCACTTGTACTGTGATCTATTATTGCAGTTTTAGGTCATAAACTTTAATTTTTAATTTTAAGACACAGAACAATGTGAAAATTTTAAATAAGTAACAGATGAAATGACAGTGTCACGTGCAAAGCAAGTAAAATGAACGTTTATATTATAAAAAGAATGTGTCAAAACATTTTTTTATCTTGGTCTGTATTGTCTTATCTTTATGTATTTTTAGATACATTGTGTAAAAATATTTGGTAATTGTAAAATTATTATAATAAGTTAAAGCAATATCAAAACTGCTAAAATTTTTGGTGACCCCCGTGCTGCAGGTCATGCGACCCAAAGTTTAAGAAATTCTGAGTTAGTATTTACACTTAATTTTGCTTTACTTCAATAAATATGAAATTATTAATTTTATCCACACAAGTACTATGTACATTAATTGGTACTCTTGTGTTATCAAGACTGGATTCAGTAATGTGTCTATGTATGGATGTATGTGTTCATGTATGCACCTTCTTCCTCTGCCACTACAAAACATTTTAAATACTTCCACTCAGTGGTACAAAATATAGAATGCTATGACTGTCGTCCAGCAATAGTCGTTTCATAGTTTTCCCAAATCCATAACCACTTCTAATATCAGGAAGAGGCAGTCTTAAAACTTTTCAATCAGCCTGTGTATAACATCTTCAGATTTTTATAATAGCTGTCATCTCAAAATTAGAAGAAAATTACACACCCCAGAAATTACCCATAACCCCTTCGAGCCGGGTAGCGAAAATGCACGCTTATCGCGGAGGCCGGCAGTGTCTTCCGCGAGCATCTCTCCAGGGCCGGGGGCTTTTTTGCTACTAAGCCTAAATCCATGAAATTTCCGAAGTATCGACGCATTGTTTAATAATGCTCTATAGAGTATTTAAACGGCTTATGCTTTATAGATATTTTTATATACATACTTTAATTACCTTATTTCTTGTTTAAATGTATATTTTACACATTTTATTTTAATTACTCATCATTTTATGACTTTTAACATTATACATCTGAAAACTAAATATATTACTTAAAATTCTCTTTTCATATGAAAAATTTTAAAACAGGGATCTACACACAGTCCTACGTTACATTCCTTGAACTCGTAATAACTCATTTGCCGTTTTGGAGGATTTTTCCGGGAATGTGAACAAACGAAGCATCGTTGTCTCATTTTCTTATCAGTCTCTTCTGAACAAAGTTTTGGAAAATGTTTTTCAGTTAATCTTTCAGAATCAATATAAGAAAATCAGAATTTCAGAATCAATATCTGAAATACTTTGCATCAATTCTGCTATTTCATGCTCTGTTAAACATTTTCGACGCTTCGTCATTGAAACGGTAAAAACAGAAAGAATTCACGTCTAACAAGATCTAATTATTTTCTAAAAACTGAACTGTAAACCGAAATACTCAACGCTTCAGCGCATATAAAACTTCTGCTTACAATAAACAACTACCACGTGCGAATAAAGTGCGATTTAAAGAGACGTCATAAATCACGCCATTCGGAAACATTTAGTTCCCCGTTTGTTTATATAATCAAAAACACGTGTATGTGAGTCATGCTTCTCTCATTTCGAGTAGAAGGTCTAATGTACATGTATCTGAAACCATATGGACATACAGTGCCATCTTGTGGCAGAAATTATAGTTTGAAAAACGTTCCAAGGTACTGGCACAAATACGTGACGGTCGGTAGTAAACGCAACAATGCTCTGGCACGCCTGCATGTCGGCCGGTAGATAAGTGTGTTCGTTGCTGGCACGTATACGTGACAGTTGGTGCGAAGGGGATAAAAGTCCTTCTAAAGATGCTGTAATGTTGAAGAACGTATAAAACAGTAACACCATTTTTATCAGATCATACTTCCTATACATTTATTTTTATTTGCACATCGTCATTCATGTAGAAGTAATATGTGAATTTTATTTTTAGGAACTATGAGTTAGTAGTTCTCAAAGGTCTTTATTGAGAAATGCAATGTTAATTTTTTATCAATTAAGCTATTCTTTTTTTATTAATGAACATAAAAACTGCAACAGAAAATTAACTAATGAAAAAGATGAAATAAATATCTCCTCACTGAGATTGTGTACGATGGGCTAGCTAAACCCGACGATCACAAGGTGCTTTTGATGCGATCGTAAGCAATTTGCATTTACATTATTAGCATATTATTTCATTTTTTGTCAGTACCTCAATATGTCATCCATAGGAAAGATGAACAAAAAAAAAAAAAAATGCTACTAAAGTTAATAAATTTTTTGGTAGAGCCTATGATATCCCCATTAGATTATATATTTTCTGGCAGTTTTTGTAATATGCTTTGGCTTAGTTTAATTATTAATTAAAACAGCTGACTTTCAAAAACCGTGGAAGCCAATCGATCCTTATGGAATTAATAAGTAATCTGCATTGATTGGATGCCTCTTATTCAAACTGGTTTTATAAATATCGTACGCTATTTTTAAAAATAAAATGGCTTTTTTAGTAAAGTAGCTTTTTTGAGCAGAAAGAGGTATGCTATTGAAATAGCTGTATGCTTGAACTTGAATGAAACTGTAACGCAGAACATTTTATCGATTCATAAAACAAATGCTGAAAGAGCATTTCACTTTCTAATGTGAATAAGAATCGTACTGGTTCGTATCTAATGTGAATAAATTTCCATCTGTTCCTGTTGCTTACACGCATGAGTAAATAGGAAGTAGATTAATCATAAATTTGGGCATTACTTCAAAATGTACACTGCATAAAAAAGAAAAATGGTACTGTTCTATACCTCCTGTTCTACTGGGCCAATTGGCAAAATTCAACTTGTGTTTGTCATGTCTCGAAAGCATGACTTAAGATATGTATTAAATTTATATATATCATTGTTCTAATATAGGTATTTTGACACAAAATCGGGCTTTTCTGATAGGACATGCCAATTTTTTTCATATTTCGATTTTACGACTCAAATTATGCAATTTGCAACATTCGCACAAGTAGTTTTTTTAAAAAATTAGCCCTCAAGCTTTTAGCTACTCAATGTTAATTGAATTTGATATGTATTTATTAATATATCTTTTTTTATTAAATTTATTTGATTCTTCCTTTCATATTTCGAAATTTAGGTTCATTTCAAATAAAATTTGTTTATTTTTTAATGATTTAATTTTTAAATTTGTATTTTTAAATAATTTTTATAGATTTTTTTGAAAAATATTTTGAATTATAACCTACAAAATGTTTGCCATTATCTTAACATAGATGTATTTCTAAGCATACTTGGAAGAAATTGGAGTTTTCTTTATTAAAAATTTCCTAAGATATGCGGGAATTTACATTATGGCATGTTTTGAAATTTGGTGTATTCATTATAAACGATGGTAATGAAAATGTGGTTTATGCTCTTTGTTAGAATTATTTGAAAGTATGAACAATGACTTTTTTCCCACTCATGGACAAAGACAAAAATTAAAGGAAAATAGGTTGCTATAAATTAAGAAGTTTGCCTAGTGAATTACTCTTGGCTCAAACTGAAAAAAATTCACCAAGATAAATTTTTCAATTTCTCCATAAATTTCTCACCAAAAATTACAAAATTTAATATCTAGGCATAATTTGAGTTGTAGAATCAAAACATGGAAAAAAATTGATATGTTATTTCATAAAAAGTCCGATTTTGTATCAAAATACCTATGTTAGAGCAATGCTATATATAAATTGACTTATATATATATTTCCTAAGTCGGGCTTTAGAGACATGGAAAACGCAATTTGAATTTTGTGAATTGGTCCAATAGAACAGGAAATATAGAAGTGTCCCTTTTTTTTTTTTTTTTTTTTTTTTTTTTTTTTTGTAGCAGTATATATATGTGTGTGTACATACACACATATATACATATATCTGTATCTGGTGTTAATAACAGGAGGGTACCCATTAATTATTAATGTTATTTTCACTATTTTAAAAGTACTTCAGTAAATTAACAGGGATTTTCTCAGTATCCCCTACAAGGATTTCCTCAGTATAAAAATGTAAACATATTTAAAAATGAAATCAGCATAAAATCTGGGGTATTTGTCCTCTGTAAGCAGCCTTGGCAACAGAAAATGACATTGGTGCAATTTGGGCTGAAGAAAGTGAGATTCGTTGTCAAATGTTTAAACATTGACAAAAACAAAATTGAGTATTGTAAATGATAAATTAGCAATTTATTCAATATCTATAACACAAATTATTTAATATAAACTGCTGGCCATCCAAAATGCAACACTGAATTGCTTCAAGTATCCAAAGAGCATGAACTAGCATTTCTGAAGTTCATTGAATAAATGTAAAGTATTACTAGTATACTATAAAGAACAAACTTCTTTAAACTTTTTTTTTTTTTCAATGAGAAAACAAAATTGAAACAAATGTTAAGTACCGTTTTTGAAAACGAAAATCCAATGAATGTTTATCTTTCTAACAGTCTCTTTTGTTGGCAGTTCAGTGAAAGAAAAATGCACGCAAAATATTTCACAGAAGGCGCTTCAGTATTTCAAATGGTGTCGCCACATACCCCTTTCCAGTGATAGCGTTATACCTCATTGTTTTTCAGGTATGCAGGAACTCTCAGTCTTCATCCAACTTTTGTGTTTCTAGGATGAATGTCTTTGGAAGGATCATTATTCCTAGGAAGTGGTGGTGAGATTTTAGAGTTATCAGTTTCACAGATCTTAAGATTTGTGGTTATTTCATTCTTGAGTATGATGATGGTAGGATAACCGATTTTTCAGCTCCAATGTCAATTAAAAAATGGGTTGCTGATGCATTGTCATGAATATATAGACAACTCAGCTGGACCCTTGACTTTTGGTAGTCATTGAAAGTCGGGGATTCAGTTTTCCTGTTTTGAAGCCTAATATTTGCATGATGGAATGCACTTGTAAGGTATGTCACCAAAGCGCTGATGAAAATATCAGTTATTTGTGTCACTGCTATTTCTGGAACGATTTCTTGAATTCAATCTGTATTTTTGTTTTTGTGGATTGGAATTTCTATGCCTTTTCATTTCTGTTATTTGCAGTGTCAAGTTTGATGTCTGTTTCAGTAAATCTTGGGTTATAATGTTATCAGATGGTGGAGAAACAAAGCAAACTACCTGGGGTGGATTGAGAGGTAATTCCCATATTTTGTTAGCCATTGTAGAAAGGTTTGGACAAATCATCGCTGCTTACAGACAAAATGTTCTGCATATTAAGTGGAAGGTCATTGCATCCATGATGTTTTCAAAAATTCATCCTGCACTTACTCAACTGCGAAGTTGCACATTTGTCAGAGAAGTTCGGATGGCTACTTATCACCTAATTTTAATTCGGTCAGAAGTTTTGTGTTTCAGAATCGACAAAAATTTCAGTAAGCCCAACCCCTTATTTTTCGCGGAAAATGTACAAGATTCATTTCCCAGTGCCATGGTTTTTCATACAGGCACGCGTAGTTATGCGATGTATTAGGGGAAAATAAGGGCAAGTTTTACTTTCTAAAAACTGTTTACTCTCACAAAATAAAGAATAAAATGAATGCACAAAATTTAATGTTTTGAGTAAAAGTATAATAAAAAGATGTAAGTATAATAAAAATGATGTTTTTATAATAAAAAATATCCTAAAATGGAGTTTCGATCAAGTCATTTTTAGACCAGTAAAGTGTAATATCAGGCTTCAGTGTTATTCCTTGCGAAATCAGTATGCCTAAAAAACATATATTTCTTCCGAACTGGTTGAATGCCATGATTTTGTTCTTGGTTTTTCATTTGCAAGGTGTTGGCTCATATACTCGTCTACAAAACGGTTAGTTTCAGTAATATGAAGCACGAGTAGTTCATAAAAAAATAATTGAAAAAAGATAAATGGGTTTGAAACTTCCGTTATATATTTCTTTATTCCTGCAACCTACTATAAAAAGTAAATGAAAACGAAGGACACAGAATAAAAAAAAATATTTTTTACTCAAACCACACCAGCCAATACCGCACAGTCATTACTTTCACTTCCTTAGACACATCTTTTTCTCTAATTTCTCCCCACACTTCTCTGAAATAGTATCGTTCTTCGCATACTTTGTCAAGGTCATTGTGGTGTTGCATTCCAAAGCTTTGTGAATAATTTTGCGAGTAGCAGCACAAAGCAAATGATAGTATTTTGGAAGGGCAGTTAACGCATCGTCTGAGCATGGCATATATATACGCCCGCGGCAGTTAAGGGGTTAATGGGCATACATATGTTTTTACTTTAAGATTATACCAAGTCATCTTTCACATATAGATTTTTCAAAAACTGCATATTAAAATGAGATATTGTTAAAGGAAATGCAATCCCTGCTTATATAAAACTTAATTCAGTTGAAATGCTTGAGAAAGGTATTGCATTGTTGAAATTAAAAACCTTTCATCTCTAAATGCTATTTGAAAAAAGTAATGAATTTTAGAACTTATGTTCAGATGATTTTAATGTATAGTGTTCTCCATATAACATGGCTTAGCTGCCTTTAAATATTATTAAAGGAATAATCAATAATTATAATATACAGAGATAATAATGTTGCTTATCCTTGAAAGATCTGACATATGTCAGATCAGCTCCAGAAGGTTGTTGACCCTCGAAAAATCAATAATAGTGAGGGGATCAGATGTTAAGCCCTCCTTAGAAAGTCTGATGCAACCCAGTATGTGATCAGGTGAAGTTGGATGGTCACAGCATTTTTTACAAGCGGGGTGGATTTTTCTGCCACTATCAATGGGAAGACATTTAAGGTGTTAGTCTAGCCAGAGCAGTTTGGGAGCCATGGTAACATTTGAGTTCCAGTAGGGAGCCAGTAGATGTTCCTATATACCATTGGTGCATAGGTGGAATATGCCATATTATATTTAGATCTTTCATTTGAGTAAAGTTCTTGGTATAGAGCCATTCTTTAAAGCACTGCAAGTCTCAGATTGTGGCTGTTCTCTATTTATGCTTTTGATAATTTTCCAGAGCTTAGAATCCGACACTCGTATCAAGCTTAGTGCATAGCTCTCTCCATTTAGTTTGCCTAGTTGTGCATAAGCAATCTTGATGTTATCATTTATTTTATTTAGATCGGTTCTAGAGCTAAGATTATTATCATTATCGGTATTCTCCTGCAACAGGAGCTTTCTCTTCATTAAAAGAGGTGTTCATGAATGAGGAATGGCACATAGTGTTTTATGTTACTCTTGGAATATACATCTTGGCATCATATAGTATTATGTCTTTAAATTTAAGTCAGTTAGCATTTATATTATCGGTCAAATGCTCTGTATTAATGCAGTTATCAACGGATTTTGGGAAGGAGTTCCAGTCAGCCTTAGCAAAGTTCTAGAAAGGTTCTCTGATGTTCTGAATGTGCTGTTTTTCCCTTATATTAATTAAAATATAAGTAGATGGTCACTCCCAATAGAGTCCATCACAGTCCATTTGCATAATTGATGGATGTTTGAACTGACAATTGAAATATCTAACGCCTCTGTGGTATTATAGCTATAGAAAGCATGGATAGAGGTACCATCATTGAGTATCATAAACCCAGTGTCATCTATTAAAAGCAGCAGTTCTTCTCCTCTGCCATTGCTTGAAGAACAACACCAGAAGGTAGTTTGGCATTGAGGTCACTTAAAATAAGCGTGTTGTCTTTCAGAGCCAGCAAAATGCTTTCAGGAAGTCGAAATCAGTTAAGGGGGTGGTATACATTGTAGATATGAAACGCTTTGCCTCTCCATGTGACAACTATGCCCTGAATCTCAAGGTCAGAAGTAGGAGTCTTGCAGTTGATACCTCTGATCAGAAATGCCAGACCCCCCTCCTCTCCTGGAGGGTCTATCAAGTCTAAAAATGCTGCAACCTTTAATTTTCAAGTTTGAAGTCATATTTAACTTCATTTCTTAGATTGCTATAACTTGTACATCATGAGTATTTGCAAAATCTAAAATTTGTTCAAGTTTGAATCTAGTAGCTCTTGTAGAGAGTCCATTTATGCTGCACTGTAGGATTTTCAGGGTTTTTAGCTTATAAGGACACTAGATTACTTTTCGAACAGGACCCTCTGCCTAAACCCCGAACGCGTCCCTGATTATTCTGCGTGGCGGACGATACAGCATCATCTGCGGTAGTCAACAAAACCATAAGGAGGAGGAAGTGAGCAGCTTCTGTTGGTCAAAAAGAACCGAGTCCCCTGGGTGAAGTTCAAGGGAAGAAGTTTTTCTTTGCTCCATTGACTGCAGGTCTTAGCTAAGCATAATGGAACGGCCTTCATGCCTTGGGTGTCCCTTCCAGGAGATAACTCTCCCGACGTACTTCGCCCATTTTGCCCAGGTACACCCCTCGCCGGCTAAGAGCAGACTTTGAGACAACTTGAAGGACTTGAGGAGGAGAGATAATAATAATAATACAGATAAATAAATATATAATAATGCATGCTTATGCTTGGTAATACAAAATATCTCGTAGTTAAATGTATTTCTTATGGAAAGTTCTAACTTAATAATCTTATAAAAGTTCTAACTATATAGGCATTGCAGGTGGTCCTATGGTTATTAACGGCCTATATTTTGATAAATTAATAGATAAGAGACCTAAAGTACTGCAAATGTCTGGAGTTCCATGATTCCATTAAGACTATTGTGCCTATAGACTGCACAGATCCTGATAACCAACTGGGATTACGTTAGGGGTTCCAAATCATGTTATAGTTCTTCATAATCTTGTTTTTCTATCATAAAAATAAGGAAATTGATTTTTTGGATAATTGAACTTCTATTATGATTAAGTGAATAGTAATCTCTTATTCTTTGAGTTTATATTTTTGTTATATAATAAGATTTAAATCATGATCTTTATTGAAAAATAAATGTTTGTTTTTGCTTTGAAAATAAATGCTGTAGTTTATCAAATATTGAAATGAATGTAGAAGTTTTATTTATTTCAATAAATTAAAACATCTTCTTAATTGCGTAGTATATTTGAATGAAAAGAGATGTGCCTTTTCATCAATGAAAAAAATAATGTAAAATAATTATATCAAATGGTCTTCAGTGATAAGGATCATAGCACCATCAGATTTCGTCAAGATTGTTTTATATTGTATAATAAGCAGTAAACAAACAAAGTAACAAACAGTAAGAACAAATTTTCAAGCATTATTATCTCTATCCAGTTTCTTTGAAATTACTATTTAGCCAAAGGATTTAAAAATAAATATCAAATCATATGCTACACTGCTAAGCTAATATATTAAGGATACACAAGAACTGTAAATATGCAGAGATTTCCTAAATGCTATATTGATTTAACTTTTATACAACAGATTAGCCCCCTTGAAAATAAAAATAATCTTTCTTCAGCCTTAGTTATGTTGAAGGGTTTGGGATGCATTTTTATGGTATGCATTCACTATTTTGATTCTACTGTGAAAATTTTTCTTTGTATTCTTTATATATAGCAAAAACCTTTCTGTATTCATATTTTCAAGTTGAATTTGTGCAACATATAAACTTAATTTTGAATAATTGCTTAGAAATACTAATTTGTTTTTAATTGTTTGGAAACTGTCTTTTTTGGGGGGTGTTGTATAAACTGAAATTTATGTTTACAAGCAGCAAACATTTATGCCAAATGATAATAATACATCTTAACAGAAAGAAAAGGGGAAGAAAAATTCTTTTCTTTGCTCTGAAAAATATATCTGCTGTGTCTTATAGTTGCAATTTTATATTTAAAAAATGCATAATTAATGATTATTGTATAACTTTTTATGTTCAAGAATATTAGTTTTGCCATGAAGCATGACATTTAGTCCATTTGAGTAACTTGCAAAATACCTTTAAATCATATCAAACCCATCCATGATGCCCGAAATATAAATCTGCTGTTTTCACCTAAATATTTTCTTAATTATTTTTCAATATTTTATGTTATGTAAAAAGAGAGCTAGATATTCTCTAAGTTTCTAAATGCAATGTAAATATGAAACAGTTTCCTTAGAAATCCTCTGTGAAGACATCTATTACCTTAGGTGAATTATCCTTGTATGCTTTGCCTCAGTCAATTTTTTTAACTACATATATATATATATACAGCCTATGACTTAGATTTTTTAAAAAGTTTCCTAATCAAAATTTTTCTTGAAGCAGCAACTTTGCAAATTGCTGAATTTATTACTGAAGCCATTTTTTTCCCTTGTAAATCAACTTAAAAATTGAAGGATTATAATCCCTCCACCATGAGAAGAGACTTAATCTCATCTGTTCATTTTACCACAAGAATAGATGCAGAAAACACATTTGAGTTAGCAAATGAGTGAATCCTAAATCCATTGTTATAGAACATGTGGTATTTGTTCCAGATTTATTTAAAATAAGATGCTGGGATTGTGCAATATCATATGGATGTAGGCATCTCTTTTCATGGTGGACAGACTATAACTTAAATGTGAAGCCACTATGGTGCATGAAATGTTTGTTATACATTTTGTGAAATTATCTAAGTTTTTAATTGGATTTAAAATTAAGATTTTTAGGATGCTCAAGCATTATATATATGTATATATGTTTTTCTTTTTCAGTTGAAGCCAAAGGAGCAAAAAAGTGAAAAAGAATCTTAGATTGTTATTGTGTAGCTCTAAAATTTTAGTGTATTATAGAACAAAGTCTTAACAATAAACTATGCACTATTTATAATAACTAATTCAAATTTTGTAATTATTCAAAGAATAAATTTTGTTTCAAATGCATTTCACTTTACAAAAACATAATACAAAGAAGATGTTGATTTTATGTATATATACTCACTTTGTGGTAATATAAGTGGTGTAAAAGGTCTGTAAAGGCAGTAGTATCAAGAAACATCTTTCTTAGGTATAAAAGAGATTTATTGAAGCTATTTAATCCTTCAAATGGTTAAGTATTTGGCTCGAAACCCCTAAAATTCCCAAAGAACTATTATTTTTTTTTTTTAAGAATTCCAAAATAACCCTTCTAATTTATACCTTGATTTCTCTTTGCTTCCTTGTATGAAGTAAAGGAAGTATTGTAATCACAAAAAATTCTGGGTATCATATTTCAATGAAAATATCCATTTTGAGGTTATTAAATGCAGTTTAATGAGGTTTTTGCCTGACATATGTACCTAAGGAAAGGATAAAAGTTTTTCCCCCTAAACAAATTATAAAACTGATTTAAAATTTATTCGGAAGAGTTTTTTTTTTGAGGCGTGTGTATGTATCTCGCAAAACTCAAAAATGAGTAGCCTGAGAATGTTGAAATTTTGTATATAGGACTGCTATACCACGTAGTTGTGCACCAAAGGTATATAAATGTATATATATATATATACATACCCGCTCTGTTACTTGGCTGCATGCATGAGCTCAGTTTTTTTTATTCTTATATGTTGGTAAATCGTGCATTTTTTGCTTTAAAAATGATTGAATTATGTCGTTCATATTCTTCCAGTTAAGGTTTTTATGCCTTTAGTTAATCCGCATGTAACAGTTGTAGAATCATCAACAATTTATAAGTTATTTAAATGCATCTAAACCTGATTTTTCTTACCATAGCAGCCATGTTTTGTTTACATTTGAAACGTAGCATAATAGTGAATTAAGTCTTTCTGCACCTTCAGTGTCATTTTGCTGAGTGGGACCAAAAGGAAACTTAGTTTTGTGCACCGAAAAATATGCCTTCTGGCCAAATTGCCTATTTTTGAGCAGAAACTCTAATTGTATTTGTAAAAATTATTTCAACTGTATTTGGTGCTTTATGTTTTATTTATATCTTTCAATTTTTAATGAAGATATTTTGAGTTTTTATGTGTTTTTGCCTTGCTACGAAGTGAGAAAATTAATCGATTGAGAAATATATTTAATGAAATTTGAGGAAATATGTGTTTCATATTAGCAGCAAATGTTGTCACCAGTCTGTCTCAGACAGAGGAGAATGTTTATGAGTAGCGTATGCGCATTAGGTATGCGGCGTTGTATCGTCTGTGAAAAATGGTTTCTTTTTTTATTTGTTTAATTTCTTTTATACATCATTTTAGATTTAGTATTTGAATAGAACATGTAGCAACAATTTGATAATTCTTCAGATGATATATTTTTTCTGCATTCTGAGTTATAAAAATGAATGAGATGCAATGCTGTTAAGTGAACCTAGCGGCTAGAGTGTCACTAAAATAAATAAATATAGTGAATTTTAAAGAGTGCATTTATTCTATTGTGATTTTTGCACTATCAACGAAGTTGATTTATTTAAATTCAATAAGTTTAAGTAAAATGCAGGGAAAAATGCGTTTAATTTAATATTCCGTACATGGAAGTCATCTGGTGTACACATCAGATTTTTTTCAATATGTATACTACTTGAATTGCCTGTATACATTTCAAGATACAAGTCTGTGTACTTAACCCTCTCACTGCGTACTTTTTTTCATCAAATCTGCTTATATTTTAGAGTTAAAATATAAAAATTTTTTTTGTAAAAGAGTTTTTTTTTTTTTCAATATAGAATTAGATCATAGAAAAAGGTGGTCAGAATACTGAAATTGAAGAATAATGATATAAAAGGAAAATTTTGAAAATTAATATTGGTCCAATTATGATTTATTGTATAAAATACAAAGGTACAACAAATATACTAATGAAAATATTTGCATATCAATTTTGCACCACTGTCAAACATTTTTGAATTTTCAGATTCATCACTATCTGCGGAGGAATCCAAGAAATTCTCATCAGTTTCGCTATAACTATCTTCAATATACTTGAAATCAGAATCAGAACTACTATCAATATCGGAAATATCATCAGGAATATAGGTTATATTACTCGCGAAACGCTTCCTGCCAGACATCTTTGAGCTCTGAAAAGTGTGTGCAAAATGTTACATTATGTATTCTTGTATATTTGGCAGAATTGTAGACATCTAAATAAAAAATTAAACATCACAGTAAAGTCGAAAGGAAACCTTGAACAGGGAAAGAGCGGATTGCATAGTTCGAGTTGCGCAAATTTTGCTACTTCTACGTTGCCCGTGGAAATCGCGGATCCGCAGCGAGAGGGTTAAGGTTCCAACTAATATTTTTTAACATATATATACCATTTGATTGACTAGAGGATTAATAAATATACCATATTTTATAAAAATACTAGCTGGAGTACCCAGTGTGTGGTAGTTGGAATAAAAGGATAAAATTTGAAGTATAAGAGTTAACTTTTTGAATTGAATACATATTCTAACTATTTACAACACTTGTTTATAAACAACATTATTCATTTTGTTATCTGAGGTACATATGTACAAATTTTCAAATTTCCTACTCAAGAGCAAGCAACATATAGCGTACTATGAGGAAAGTAAGAGTCATTGAGGTTGATGTTGCAATGTTTTAAAATTTGTCCTTGCGCTTAATTATAAAACTATATTCTAATATGATTGGAAATTGCAGTCTTTTAGATTGGAATGGCAGTTCAGTAGATATCAGTGGTGTTCTGGAGATAAATACTGTGCATCCTATGTTTTTTCCAGTCATAAGTTCGGCTTCATTGATGTTATTTGACGGCCATCCTTGTTCCATCACATAGTTTTGGTGAGTTGAGATTTCTGACTAGTATCATCAGAGATCTAGTTTTCAGGTGAAGGCAGTCTAATGGCATTCCTGGTACTTGCAAAGAGTTTAAAAACTCTGGTAGGGAAGTTAACACTTTCTTCAATGTTTACCATCATGTCAATCGATTTGTATATTCTCTCTTCACCGGGAATTTTCTTTTGAATATTAAAGTTGATATTGTCAACAGTATTATTTTTAGTTGCCAAAATTGCCCTTTGAAATGGCCACTTCAGAATAGTATAATTGTGAACAAAGCTTGGATAAACTTGGTCAATGAGTTCCTTTTGTTAGTGGCTGTGCTGCAGAAATAACTGTTGAGTTCAATGAGGCCGGTAGGATATGTGCCTTTGCCTATTTGTAAATGTTGTTGTTGTCATTGTTACTAATGATCACTTGTCTGACCTATTGTCAGCCCAAGCCCACGAAATTCCTTGTGGCAAGGAGTGCAAGAATACGCCTGTCGTTGGCAACAGCTTTCAGCACCATACAGGTGAGATTTAGCTCATTTCCACCCCCAGTTTTGATGGAGAGCACATTCCACAATTTCTAGAGGGTGAAACTTCCAACTCTTCAAAAGCACACGCTTCAGGTAAAAACAGGAACCTTCTACATGGATGGGGCATAGAGGGCTGCCATGCAATATAACTCCCTTGCAGTGGCGTAGCGAGCATAACTGGCGCCCGGGGCAAAATACCTTTTCAGCGCCCCCCCAAAAAAACACAGTAATATTATGTATAGAATATATTCATATAAGAAAATAATGCAAATAATAATAAAATGCTGAATCTGCCATTAAATACTCTAAAATATATTGTTTCGTTATTTTCTTCCTTCACGTTCGTACGAGGATCTTGTGGAATTGGAGTGAATAACGACGACAGCACTTGATGGAATATTGAAACACACTTTATTTACCAATATTAATCAGGACAGCTCCAAAACACTTTTACAGTCGTCGAAGATCTACTATAAACACGCTGGAACAATCAACGGCACAGCCTTCACAATGTCAGGCAATAACGGTGGAGACAGCTTCACTGCGAAGCACCAGAGTATAGCTCCCGACTCTGCTTGGTTGTTCTTGGAACTCCACATACTCTCAAGACTCTCTATGCTACAGCTCGCGATGCACTCAACGACACACAGAGCACAGCTCCCAAATCTTCAGTTCAGTCGTTCCCGGAGCACAACACACTCTCTCGACGATGCACTAACCGTGATACACTAAAAGATTCTTTTGGTGCACTCGGCACTTGCTGACCGACTGTCAACTCGATCAACACTACACGGACTAACTGACGAGGTACACTAACTGACTGCGGCAGGGTTTATATAGCTTTCGGCTTGTGTTCAAGAACATTCTGGGCTAAACCGGTAAGAATTCATTCCACAAGGTTCTCCATCCGTCCATGGCATATCGCCAATTTTGTTGCCGAATAGGCGATTACTTGCGAAATATGGCAACACTGCCTTCCTTGCTATTTTATGGCAGCTCTAAAACTTTGCAACCCTAAACTACTACTACAACCCTAAATGTACAGGTGCGGTAAGATGGCGGGGAAGCCATCTTACCGCACCTGTACATCACAAAAAATCAAACAAATTTCATCAAACAAATTTCATCACAAAACATAAAATTAAAAAAATTCTAATTGGAATTTAGAAAAAATTGCTTCGAGGTGCACTGGCTCTTGTCTAGATGCACCTACGTACCAAATTTCGTAGCCATTTGTCTATTAGCTTACGCGCAGCGTGAACGAAAGACACACACACACATAGGCTCTTTCTTTTATTATATGTAGAAATTTTATCAGACAAATCGAGAAAATAATTAATTAGATTACAATAATTATTAATTTTAAATATATTTTCCAGAAATCGATCAAAATAAAAACTGAAGTTTTCCGGAAAATATTGTTTGGAGACCATTTGGCACCCGAGGCATCATACAGCCCCTTGCCTCCCTCTCGCTACGCTACGGCTCCCTTGATCATATTGGGATTCGTTTTTGAGTTTTAGCTGCTGTACATTGTACACTTTAATAATATATATTGATTATAAAATCTTGCATTTTTAAAAAAAGAGTGAGAATATTTATTAGAATCACCCATGGAAAACATGCACAATTTGTCTGGAGTTAGGCTGTTATCAGATAATAAACCTGCTGGATTATTTATATGTAATTCAAAGCAAATGTTATACATGTGGTGATTTGCTTTACATTTTATTTAAAATTTGTTTGTGTATTCAGTTTTATACAAGTGATATACTTTCCTTTTAAAGAATGAATGTATTGATATCATAAGTTTTAAGAGTTATTCTAAAAACTTTCCTACTTAGAAATTTTTTATTGTAGTTTTTTTCTTTAACAAAGTATGGTTCTTCCATTAATTAAACTAAACAGAAAGTATACAGTAGAAATATACCTCTCTTGTCATTTCCATGTCTGCCAGGGACCAAGTGGTAAAGTCGCTGAACTTTGGTAGTTCAGTCTGAGGTTCGAATGCAATGAACAGGCTAGCTGCTGCATAGACATTTTCATGGTTTCCCTCATGTGTATACAAGCCAGTTACTCTAATAAAGTCCTCCTTGAAGGCATCCCTTCCTTTCGATATCCCCCCCCCCCAGATAGCCTTCAAGTGCATTGCCATAATCATATAAACCAAACTAACCGTTTCCATATTAGATATAAAAGTTTGATAAGCTAAATTGAAAGATGCGGTTAATCTTAAAATTTTTCAAGGGAATTATTTATTATAATTTCAAGGGAGACAAGTATTTATAGCAATTAACCTTTTTAAAATTGTTTGAGAGGTTAAAAAATATATTATTGAATACTGTAAAGTGTGACTTCACTCAGTGCGGACCCTGCTATAGTACTGTTAGTAATTTGAGTAGTAAATTTCATTCAGTGCTTTTTCCTCTTTTATTTTCCATTCACTGTAGGTAAATAACCTAAGTATTATTGTTTTAACAAAATTTGATAGGGCCAAATTACAAATTTTTCTTTAGAAATAATGTTTCACTCCATGCAGATTCATTTAGTGTGGTACCAATTAATAGTTCTAAGTGAGGTATTCTTGTATTGTATCAGTACATATATTATACATATTTCTATATGTGTATCAATACAAAAACATCATTTTGCTCAAATTCAGGGAAACAAATATCCCATTTAATCTGCATGCAGATGATGCTTGTGAAAAACACTTTTGCATGCTGTTATAGTTGGCAAAGCCATTTGCTGAGCAGTTGATTCAGGTTTCATTTTGATTATAAAGTATCTTTGTGGAATTGGGGTACTGTATCTGTTGATTCAAATATTTTCTTGAGGGATTCTTTGTAGGAAGAGAGTTGTGTGTATTTCTTGAAATTCAGTCTTCAGCTTATCCTTTATCAAAATAGGATGGAGTTGAGTATACGATTGTTATATTATTGTGCATGCCATAAGGTTTGGCTAATGAGAGATATTCCTTATGACTGTATCCATGATTCTATTGATATGTGATTGTATGCTTGGATAGAAGTTAGCAACATTTTACATTTTAATGGAAAAAATACAGAAAACATTCTATTTAATATTAATACAAAAAACTTATGGAAGTAGTTTACTAGATTCTGTTCCCCTTCTTCCCACAAATTTCTTTTGATTTTAATTCAAAAACAGAATGAAAGAAAATATTATTTTCTCTCTTTTTTCTTACTTCCTTGTATGAAGAAAAGCAAGTATTGTAAATAATGAATGTGACAAATTCCAGGTATCATATTTTAACAAAAATATCCATTTCAGCTGCTCTTGAAACCTTAGAACGATATTTTTGCGTGACATCTTTATGTACAAAGCAAATAAAGGACCGTTTTTTGCCAAAAAGGATTGTAAAATGGACTTGGAAGAGATTTGTTCTTCACATTTGTACATACATATATACCTTGCATAACTGAGAAACGAGTAGCCATAGAACATTGAAATTTTGTATATCAGACTGCCATTTAGTTGTGCACCTTCCTTTTTCATTGCAATTGGCTGCACCAATCATATACAGTACAAAGTCCGAAATCCGGACGTCCAAATATCCGGAATGATCTAAAATCCGAACCTCAAAACCGCCAACAATGTTTTTCTCGTAGGCTTTACGCATGCGCCATTGATTCCCCATCCATGCATAATAAAACATCCGGAGAGTCCCAATTCTTAATTTTACTTTGACACTAAATAAAATACCTTGTTATTGAAAAAACAATCATTTTGGCATGAATTTGTACGATCAGTAAATTGGCTCCATTGCTGCGTATCTCCTTGGCACACAATTCAAACCGAAACATTCCACATATATATATCTTTAATCTGATGCCAACCTGGTGAATCCTTATTATTATATGAGGGTTGGAACTTTAATAGTGGCAACACAGCTGAAAAAATGCTATGCAACAAAACCAAAGAATATCGTGTATAACACACACAAACTACATACCTACCTTACCTCTCAGCAAAAAGACTTGTCCTGCCTACGTCACGCGCAT
Organism: Stegodyphus dumicola; assembly: GCF_044657685.1. Classification (NCBI taxonomy): domain Eukaryota; kingdom Metazoa; phylum Arthropoda; class Arachnida; order Araneae; family Eresidae; genus Stegodyphus; species Stegodyphus dumicola. The sequence goes on from NC_140768.1 coordinate 186,184,161, forward strand.
GCGGAGTGACGCGAAGAACGGATCCTTGTATTAGCTCACGGTCTAAAGTAGGTGTTGTCAGGATGTTTTCAAAACAAGAACAACAATGTTGGATAAAAATTGAATGTGCCAGAGGTCGTACAGCACGACAGTGTCATCAAGGGCTTCAAGAGGCTTGCGGGGAATCTGCATTGCCTTACAGAACCATAGCAAGATGGGTGAAAGCATTCAATGAAGAACGGCAAAACGTGGCAGACATGCTGCGGCCAGGTCGTCCAAGTGTCAGCGATGCAGACGTGCAAGCTGTTGCCGCACTAATGGACAGTGATCGCCGTCAAACAATTCGTCAGCTGGCCGGACAAACAGGATTAGCGCATACGACTGTGCTGCACATTCTGAAGGAACGCCTGTCAGTGAGAAAAACTGCTTCACGATGGGTTCCACATCAATTGACGGAAATGCAGAAATGGCTACCATACGATGCTGACCCAAACCCACCTGGAGTGCTATGAGCGCGAAGGAGATGCTTTTTTACGCCGTATCATTACGCTGGATGAGACTTGGGCCCGATCGTACCAGCCAGAACTCCTCTCATTTTGCATGACAATGCTCGGCCACATGCAGCAGAAGCTGTGACTGATTTGTTCAAGCAATGGGGCTGGGAAGTGCTTTACCATCCACCATACTCCCCAGATCTAAGCCCTTGTGACTATGACTTAATTCCTAAGATGAAGGAACCACTTTGTGGCACTCACTTCCAAACTGTTCCTGAGATTCTTGTGGCAGTAGACCGGTCCATTCAAACTATCAACAAAACAGGTGCTGCTACAGGTATTCTGCGACTTCCACATCGTTGGAAACAGGTTATACACAATGCTGGCAACTATATTGAAGGACTGTAAAACATGGTGACATGAATCACTTTTGTATTCCTTAGTTCCAACCCTCGTACTTTCCTTTCATCATCACATGTTTATCAAAACATGGCAACTTGAATAATGACTTATGTAATGATGCCTAAACAATTTTTTATGTTAGTAATTTAATAAAGGAGTATGGTTTACTTTTATGTTGACATTACGCTCGGCGATAATTGCAGATTTAAGTTAAATGCGCTAAAAAATGTTGACGAGGAAAAAATCACCAAAATTTTTTTTCCATATGTTAAAAATAGATTTTGTTGATAATACTCTTAGACCCAAAGATTACATTTAGGGCATTTGAATTAAGAATAACTGATTTGTTATTCACATAAACCCAGAACCAGCGTCAGGGCTTGTATGGCCACACCGAATCGCAGAATTTAGGACCTACAGAGACTGCACTGCATCAGGCGGTAAGATATCTAGCGCCATGGGAATTTGTTTATTCAGAACTCTGATAAGCCTTAACTATGTGCAAGAAATAGACATAAGTATAATAAATAACTAATACAATTCAGGCTTAATTGCCTCAGTGTGCAATAGAAGCAAGATAAAATTTAATAGAACAACTTGTCGTTAGTCACCAAGCTCATGATGCTTAGCCAAACATGTATAGTGAAGGATAGCTGCTAATTTTAAAGGTTTTCGGATATCACAAAAGTAAAATTTTCCAATTAATGGATTTTGTAAAGAAACGCGGAGAAGTAATAAATGAAGATGATGTAAAAGAAGTTTTTCATTGCGATGACAATGCTTCTCAATCATCAATTAATTAATGAATGGCAAAATTTGTTGTATGGTCTAGATCAAGAAAATACCGCTTCCGATAGTGAAGAAAGTGACAGAGAAGTTACTGAAAACGAGAATATTTTGATTGACAAGTTAGTCGGAATTCTCGAAACGGCAGTTACAGGGCTTCAACAATGTAACTAAGCAAGAGATTATGTCTGTCTACAGAATTAAAGAGGAAGTATTATCAGAAAAAATGAAGCAATTTAAACAACTTACATTGAAAGAAATGTTTAATAATGTAAGCGAATAAATATTAAGCTTTTTTTTTTTTTGTAAATTTTGATACCCTTTAGATCATAATACTTCATTATTTCAAAAATCATGATTTCATATTTTTTATAATTTCTACATGCGATCTTACTAGATTTAAACTGATGATCTAATATCTGGAATCGCCAAAGTTTTGATTTTGGACTTTGTATTGTATATATATCATTGTATTACCTGGCTTGGTGAGTTTGGTGTTTTTATTCTTATATGTTGGTAAATTGTGCATTTTTTGCTTTTAAAAGTGACTGAATTATGTGGTTTTTGTTCCAGTTAAAGCTTTTATGCCTTTATTTAATCTGCATGCAATTGTAGAATTGTCAACAATTTAATAGTTTAAGTGGCAAGTTAAGCCTAATGAGCATTCATTTGTTTACATTTGAAACTCTGTAAAATAGTGAATTCAGTTTCTGCATCTTCATTGTTTTTTTTTACTGAGTGGGACCAAAAGTAAACTTTCAGTTTTCTGCATCGAAAAATCTGCCTTCTTGCCCCCAGGCCGAAATGCTCATTTTTGCATAGAAACTAGTTTTAATTGTAAAATTGGTTTTTTAACTGCATCTAGTGTTTTACAAATTTTTCTGCATTTTACAAATTTTAATGAATATATTTTAAGCTTTTATGCATTTTTGCTTTCCCACGAAGTGAGAAATGAATTGATTGAATGAGAAATATATGTTTACAAAATTCGAGAAAATAGATTTAAATAAAATGCAAAAAATGTGTATAATTTAATAGGCCATACAGCTATGCTCTAACTAGACAGCTCTGATGCAAATGTAATTACAGTTCAGTGACGTAAATATTCAATACTGAGTGTGAACGATGTGCCTCACCAGCTTTTGCGATGACTAAATGATGGTTATGCATATTATGTAAATATCCCCCCAAAAGACAATAACTCGGTGACTTTCTAAAATTTCATTAAAGATATTTATCTACGCATACTTGATATTAATGCTTCTCAGTTGTGGAAAGCGATGAAACCGGTGATAGTGAGCTATATGTCAAGTCCCTCTGTCTACAACTCTGGATGATACATGCATTTATCTAATATTAATTTGAAGGATATTTGTAGAACTTCACCATATGTATTGTATTTCCCATTTTTAAATATATATATAATTTTTCTTGAATACAAAACTCTTTGAATAGTGTAAAATATTGATATAAGTTTTACATTGACTAAAGAAATGTAGTTAATTTTTAACAGTGTAAGTATTACCCCATTTTTTTCATTGAAACACATAGATAGTATAAAAATGTGTTTAATTTATAAACATTAATCTCTTTAAAAAAATTAAGAAATTAATCAATTGAAATGGTGAACTAAAAATCAGACGTTTTTATGAAATGTGTCTCATTTATTAATTCAACAATGATTTTTTAACAAAATGTAAAAGGCTTTATGTACAATTTAGAATATATAGCATTAAACATGGATCTTGATGAGAAATATAAAAATATTTTATGTACAATTAAGCAATATGTATTATGTCTGGGAATATAAGCAATAAAAAAATTAGTAATTCCATTTAAGTTTCGCATCAGGGTCTCTTGAAATTCTTCCACTAGCTAGCAAATTTAATGCTTTTGGGAATATTTTGTGTTCCAGTACTTTAACCTTTTCTTGCAATGTTTTTTCTGTATCAGTGCTATTTACACGTACTGCAGCCTGTTCTATTATAGCTCCAGCATCAACTTCAGGCTGTGAAAAGAAAAAGACCTTAGACATGCACCTTTATTTTAGAATGTACGAGGGCTATCCAGAAAGTAGATTACGTTTTGGAATAAAAAAATAAACAAAGTATAGGAAACAAATTTTATTATATACAGATGAAAGCCACACTCAAATACTACTTTTCTACATAGTCACCATACAAATTAAGGCATTTATCGTAGCGATGTACGAGCTTGGAAATTCCTTCGTCGAAAAATTCGGCCGCCTGCGCCTTCAACCACTTCTTCTTGCAGCTGTGCGTCGTCATCAAAACGCTGCATAGCCAGCCACTTCTTCATTGCTGGGAATAGGTGGAAGTCGCTCGGTGCCAGGTCGGGACTGTATGGCGGATGAGGAAACAACTCCCACTTAAAAGATTCAAGAACTTTACGAGTGACATTTGCCGTGTGGGGCCGGGCGTTGTCGTGAATCAACAAGATCTTAGAGCTCAACATTCCTCTGCGCTTGTTTTGAATTGCTCTTCTGAGTTTTTGGAGAGTTTGGCAATACCTTTGAGAGTTTATTGTAGTGCCTCTTTCCAGGAAGTCCACCAAAATTACACCTTTTCTGTCCCAAAAAACAGTCGCCATCATCTTCCTTGCCGACATTGTTTGCATGCATTTCTTGGGTTTTTGGGGAGAACTTGTGTGCCCCCACTGCATTGATTGCAATTTCGTTTCACAGTTCACATGTTTCACCCATGTTTCGTCACCAGTAACGATGCGATCGAGTAAAGAGTCACCATCCTTATGGTAAGCGTCCAAAAAGTTCAACGCTGCAGCCATTCGCTGATTTTTGTGGTCCTCTGTCAAGATTTTTGGAATCCATCTTGCACAAAACTTGTGGTAACCAAGCTTTTCGCTGATGATTTCGTGCAACAAACTTCGCGAAATTTGTGGAAAACTCAAAGAAAGTTCCGTTATTGTGAAATTTCGATTTTCACGGACTTTAGCATCGACTTTTTCGAGAAGTTCGGCGGTCACTATGCTGGGTCTCCCACTTCGATCTTCGTCGTGAACATTGGTTCGGCCATTTTGAAATCTTATGACCCACTGACGCACTCCACCTTCAGTGATAATGTTGTCCCCATACACTTCACGAAGCTGCCGATAGATTTCTATCGGTTTACAGTTTTTTGCAGTCAGAAACCTTATTACTGAGCGCACCTCGCAGCTCGCGGGATTTTCAATTAACGCAGACATTTCAAACCGTCACAGTATCTGAACGGAGCACAGCACGAACCTCTCACTAGCACGGCTAGATGCAGACTGAGCTGCGCAACGCTTTGACCCCAAGATGGCCGCGCTAGCCCCGCCCCTAGCGGACACAGACGGAAACGTAATCTACTTCCTGGATGGCCCTCGTATTTCATCACATATTTAATAAAAATATCTGTTACCATAGATATTTTTGTGCAGCTCTAAATCCTAGAAAATAAAATTTTATTTCGAACATTTAGATAAATCTGTATTAAATCACTGTACAATTCAGACAATAATTATTACGATAAAACAGTTAAAATTTTAAACATCTATATATTTACATAAAATAGAAATACTTTAATTGGACTAATTTATATTTAAATTTCTGTTATAAATATATTCCAATTTCTAATTACTAGAGCTATTTAGTCAGTCCTACAATCAGTTTATTCAGAAGATCAGTAGCATATGATCAGAATAAATGTATATTAATCATTACCTCAACAAAATGGACTGTGCATCCTGTGATCTTAGTACCGGTACTGAGAACTTGTTTATGGGCATTCATTCCTTTAAATGCAGGCAGAATAGCAGGATGTACATTCAGTAACTTTCCTTGCCACAACTGAACAAATTCTCCTAAAAGAATGCAAAAGATTTAAATACAGCATTAAATTCATTAATCAATCCATAAACTGAATTAATATAGGGTAATAATAATAATAATAATATTTGAACATCTGTACATTTGAACGTGATCATAAAGCACTAAACTTATTAATCGGTCTATAAACTAAAAGTATATAGAACTCAAAAAGAAGAAAAAGTTATGATATTAAATATATTTTGAATGATTGGTCGTAGTACTATAACAGTCTTCTCATGTGCAATATGACTGTTAGCCAGTTTCCCTTTGAAAGACCTCCCCTTAGGCAGATAGCCCTCGTATACTTTGCCGTAATCTAAATAATCTATCTGCAGCACCATAAATCAGATGCAAGAAAAGAATAAAATAAGAAAGGCTTTCAGAAAGTGATGCATTTTAATAAAAATATACAAAAGCCAAATTTATACACAAATCTTTAAAAAAGAAGTTCTAATTTATAAATTGTTCTTCATCCTAATGAAGATCAGTTTTTAAAAATATTGAATTCTGTGATTTAAAAATAATGTAATCCGACCCATTTTCACTGAAAAAAAAAAATTTCAAAAATGTCAATCATGGCTACCATATAAAAATTTGTTAGATTTAGGGGGGGGGATTGAAAGAAAAATTTGGTTGATAAAATTTTAAAAGTAAAGCCATAAAAGAGCTTTGAAGCATTATACCTTCTGATACATTATTAAATAAAAGGACTCCTCCATTTTTTTTTTTTTTTTTTTTTTCAGATTTGGGCGTTTTTAGCCTAAAAGGGATATAGTCCCAAATGGGATATAAGCTTTGAAAAGGCATTTTGCGTTACATTACTGTTAAGTCACTTTTCAAATTGTTGCCCTGTGTTATGTTAAAGAATTTAAATAATGAAGAATATGCAGTTTTTTCACATTGTAAAAAAAGCAATAGTTCTTAAAGTCATCAACTTTTGAATTAAATAGTCCTCCATCTGAACACGGGCACGTGGAAGGCCGAATTTTGAATTCATTTTATTATCTATTTCATATTTTGCAAAACTTTAATGAACTTATTAAGAAACTCAATGATTTCAAAGTGAGCAGTGGCAACACTATATGGAAAAAAGCATTTCTATCTCCAGCATGCGAGACTGTCTATTGGAATGTCTATTGGAAATTCTAAAGATATGCTGTTTTTAAATATTTTGTGATTTTGCTATTGAATTGAATTTTATGGGGTGTAAGCACCAAAGACATGATATTTAATAAATAAAGTAAACACAAAAAACATTAAATTTTGCATCTAATGGTTCTATGAGACTAAAGGTGCATTCAAAAAGATAATAAGAGGTTTTGTAAACAATAACAACATTTATTTACAAGAAAATATATGAAAATTTCAATCAATTATAGATATATTATTATGCTTCTCTGCCTTCCATGTCTTACAGATTTAGTATCCTGCCTGCCACTGACTATTGGGACAAACACAGCACCCTCTAGTCAGAATGACGCTGGAAATATGTAATATTCCCCACCTGAACTCACTTGAGTTCACTTACTATTGAATTCTAACTAAATTTACATTCAGGAACCATTTAAAATTAGAAGAATAAAAATATAAATAGCATATTATATCAAATACAAAGTTTCAAAATTATTCAGTCACTTGACATACAAAAACAAATTACACTTTTAACTTCCAAAGGAAATTGTTCAAATATCAAGCCTTAAAATATAAGCACAATTAAACTATTATTAATACACAGATAGAACATTTAAATTTTCATTCTTATGTTTTATTACTGGTAAAGACACCAACCTTTTACCAATAAGAAAATGAGATGGGGTGAGTGGAGAGGGTTCTGAGGGTTCGTTGTACAGATACGTGATAGGCCTGGAATTAACCAGAGCTTCAATTTCCAAAAAAACAATTTCCAATTCCTTCAAAGAGAGAGAGGATCATCCAACAATTTTCTTTAAGCAGGTTTTAACCGTTTGTATCTATCTCTCCCAGAAACCTCCCCACCATGGACTTTTTTCAACTATAAAATTCCAAACTATACCTTTAGAAGAAAACAAATTTTTAACTTGATCATTATCTATCTGATTCCACCATTTTTTCAATTCACAATTTGCTTTTTAAAAAGCTTTGGCATTATCAGAATATATAGTGGAACATAATCCTCGACGAGAAACAAATCGTCGGAATCCTAACAAAAAAGAATGAGCACTTGATCCATGTGAACTGATTAGTCCCTTTGTAATCACTGTGAAAATTCTTCTGCAAGAGATGTGGGAACGTTGTCTACAATGGGATGAAGATTTGCCAAGTGACCTACAAAATAAATGGAGAACCTGGTGTTCTTAACTTTCTGAACTTGAATCAGTATCTATTGAAAGAAGGTTTTTTGAAAGTTTAGAAATAAGTGAAGTTTCTCTTCATGTGTTTTGTGACGCCAGCCCCAAGGCTATGGGGCTGTTGCAGTCCTAAGGTACGTGAATTACAATGGCCAAATAAAAGTGAGTTTTATGATGTCAAAAAGTAAGGTTGCTCCTTTAAAAACTTTGACTCTTGCAAGATTAGAGTTAATGGCAGCACTCCTTTTCTCTGCACGTTTAGGAAATTATTTACAAGGTCTATTTCCTAATTTCGTGAAACAAATTTTCTTTTGGAGCGACTCAAATCGTCCTTCATTGGTTGAAAGGATCTTCTAAACAATGGAAACCATTTGTCGCCAACAGAGTAGCTCAAGTGCAGTCGCTGACTCTACCAGAGTGTTGGAACCATTCCAGTGGCTCCGACAATCCTGCAGACCTTACTACTAGAGGAGAATCGGCTAGGAGGATTCTTACAAGTTCTCTGTGGTGGTCAGGCCCTGTTTGGTTGTCTAAACCGCTTTACTCATGGCCTCTTCAAGAATCACTACATCATTTTAATGACATCTGTCATGAACGCGTTATAGTGAAAAAGCGACGGACTGCACTGTTTAATTCCATGGTAACCAGTTCAGCTAATGGAAACTTACCTATATCATCGTTACTGGACGTTAATGAGTTCAGTGAAATAAGTAGATTACTACGTGTTACTGCTTGGATTAAAAGGTTTGTGTACAATTCTAAACCTAATTCTACAAAATTAAATGGACCTATATGTGCTCCAGAGCTCGAGCAAGCTTTGCGTTTTTGGATCAAAGCTACTCAATTCAAATATTATAGTACAGAAGTTACCCAACTTCTTTCTAAAGGAACTATCGATAAGAGTTCACACATATTTAATTTGAATCCTGAACTTGATGATAACTTACTTTGTTTAAAGGGACGTTTACAGTTTTCAAGTAACGATGTGCGAGCCAAACATCCTTGGCTTCTTCCATCTAATGATAAATTTGTTGAACTACTTATCTGTGATTCTCATACTAAAATGTGCCATTTAGGTGTTGCTGCAACTTCAAAACATTTACGAGAACAGTTCTGGATTGTTAAAGGTCGTAATTTTGTGAAAAAAAGTGTTAAATAACTGTCTGATTTGTAGACGATTCAAAGTGAAATCTGGAATGCAGGTGGAACCATTAATGGTTCTGTGAGACTAAAGGTGCATCCAAGAGATAATAAGAGGTTTTGTAAACAATAACAATATTTATTTACAAGAAAATATATGAAAATTTCCATCAATTAAGAGATATATTATTAGGCATCGCTGCCTTCCATGTCCTACACCTTTAGTATCCTGCCTGCCACTGACTATTGGGACAAACACAGCGCCCTCTAGTCAGAATGACACTGGAAATATGTAATACTCCCCACCCGAACTCACTTGAGTTCACTTACCATTGAATTTTGACTAAATTTATATTCAGGAACAATTTAAAATTACAAGAATAAAAATATAAATAGCATATTATATCAAATACAAAGCTTCAAAATTATTCTGCACTTGTCATACAAAAACAAATCAAACTTTTAACTTCCAAGGAAAATTGTTCAAATATCAAGCCTTAAAATATAAGCACAATTAAACTATTATTAATGCACAGACAGAACATTAACAGGTTGCAACTCAATTAAACTAACACAATTAATTCCAAACTATACACAAGTTGTACTGAGCGTTTTATTTGTCCTTCAGGAGTCTCTGAATAAGAAGAGAACGAACTTTTCCATCTCCTCCTGGATATAGCTCTAAACATTTTCCCATCATCCACATATTTCTGGGATAACGCTCATCATTAATCAAAACAATATCATTCACTTTAAATGAAACTATTTTACCTGGTTGTGGAGAAATATAAGCTGGTCTTAGATTAAGTAAATATTCCTTTCTCCACCTGTTCCAGAAGTGATTCAAAAGTGTTTGCTGATATTTATATTTCTTTACCAAAGAATTCCTATTAACATTAAAATTTTCATTTTTATGTTTTATTACAGGTAAAGACACCAACCTTTTACCAATAAGAAAATGAGATGGGGTGAGTGGAGAGGGTTCTGAGGGTTCGTTGTACAGATACGTGATAGGCCTGTGATTAACCAGAGCTACAGTTTCCAATTCCTTCAAAGAGAGAGAGGATCGTCCAACAATTTTCTTTAAGCAGGTTTTCACCGTTTGTATCTGTCTCTCCCAGAAATCTCCCCACCATGGACTTTTTTCAACTATAAAATTCCAAACTATACCTTTAGAAGTAAACAAATTTTTAACTTCTTTTTAACAAATTTTAAATCAATCCGATTCCACCAAAGTAACAAATTTTAAAGCTATCCGATTCCACCATTTTTTCAATTCACAATTTGCTTTTTTAAAAGCTTTGGCATTATCAGAATATACAGTGGAACATAATCCTCGACGAGAAACAAATCGTCGGAATCCTGACAAAAAAGAATCAGCACTTACGTTAAGAACTACTTCTAAGTGGATACCTCTTGTCACTGCACAGCTGAATATAAGTAAATAACACATTGAATTAAAATTACGAATAAAAAAATGGTTCGGCAAAATCCACACCGCATATATCAAATGGTGGATGCTCTTGAATTCTGTCAGGCGGTAAAGGGGCAACCACCTGCATTCCAGATTTCACTTTGAATTGTCTACAAATCAGACAGTTATTTAACACTTTTTTCACAAAATGACGACCTTTAACAATCCAGAATTGTTCTCGTAAATGTGTTAAAAGTTGCAGCAACACCTAAATGGCACATTTTAGTATGAGAATCACAGATAAGTAGTTCAACAAATTTATCATTAGATGGAAGAAGCCAAGGATGTTTGGCTCGCACATCGTTACTTGAAAACTGTAAACGTCCCTTTAAACAAAGTAAGTTATCATCAAGTTCAGGATTCAAATTAAATATGTGTGAACTCTTATCGATAGTTCCTTTAGAAAGAAGTTGGGTAACTTCTGTACTATAATATTTGAATTGAGTAGCTTTGATCCAAAAACGCAAAGCTTGCTCGAGCTCTGGAGCACATATAGGTCCATTTAATTTTGTAGAATTAGGTTTAGAATTGTACACAAACCTTTTAATCCAAGCAGTAACACGTAGTAATCTACTTATTTCACTGAACTCATTAACGTCCAGTAACGATGATATAGGTAAGTTTCCATTAGCTGAACTGGTTACCATGGAATTAAACAGTGCAGTCCGTCGCTTTTTCACTATAACGCGTTCATGACAGATGTCATTAAAATGATGTAGTGATTCTTGAAGAGGCCATGAGTAAAGCGGTTTAGACAACCAAACAGGGCCTGACCACCACAGAGAACTTGTAAGAATCCTCCTAGCCGATTCTCCTCTAGTAGTAAGGTCTGCAGGATTGTCGGAGCCACTGGAATGGTTCCAACACTCTGGTAGAGTCAGCGACTGCACTTGAGCTACTCTGTTGGCGACAAATGGTTTCCATTGTTTAGAAGATCCTTTCAACCAATGAAGGACGATTTGAGTCGCTCCAAAAGAAAATTTGTAGGAATAATAGGAATTCTTTGGTAAAGAAATATAAATATCAGCAAACACTTTTGAATCACTTCTGGAACAGGTGGAGAAAGGAATATTTACTTAATCTAAGACCAGCTTATATTTCTCCACAACCAGGTAAAATAGTTTCATTTAAAGTGAATGATATTGTTTTGATTAATGATGAGCGTTATCCCAGAAATATGTGGATGATGGGAAAATGTTTAGAGCTATATCCAGGAGGAGATGGAAAAGTTCGTTCTCTTCTTATTCAGAGACTCCTGAAGGACAAATAAAACGCTCAGTACAACTTGTGTATAGTTTGGAATTAATTGTGTTAGTTTAATTGAGTTGCAACCTGTTAATGTTCTGTCTGTGCATTAATAATAGTTTAATTGTGCTTATATTTTAAGGCTTGATATTTGAACAATTTTCCTTGGAAGTTAAAAGTTTGATTTGTTTTTGTATGACAAGTGCAGAATAATTTTGAAGCTTTGTATTTGATATAATATGCTATTTATATTTTTATTCTTGTAATTTTAAATTGTTCCTGAATATAAATTTAGTCAAAATTCAATGGTAAGTGAACTCAAGTGAGTTCGGGTGGGGAGTATTACATATTTCCAGTGTCATTCTGACTAGAGGGCGCTGTGTTTGTCCCAATAGTCAGTGGCAGGCAGGATACTAAAGGTGTAGGACATGGAAGGCAGCGATGCCTAATAATATATCTCTTAATTGATGGAAATTTTCATATATTTTCTTGTAAATAAATATTGTTATTGTTTACAAAACCTCTTATTATCTCTTGGATGCACCTTTAGTCTCACAGAACCATTAATGGTTCCACCTGCATTCCAGATTTCACTTTGAATCGTCTACAAATCAGACAGTTATTTAACACTTTTTTTCACAAAATGACGACCTTTAACAATCCAGAACTGTTCTCGTAAATGTTTTGAAGTTGCAGCAACACCTAAATGGCACATTTTAGTATGAGAATCACAGATAAGTAGTTAACAAATTTATCATTAGATGGAAGAAGCCAAGGATGTTTGGCTCGCATATTGAAACTGTAATTGAAATCGCACTTGAAAACTGTAAACGTCCCTTTAAACAAAGTAAGTTATTATCATCAAGCTCAGGATTCAAATTAAATATGCGTGAACTCTTATCGATAGTTCCTTTAGAAAGAAGTTGGGTAACTTCTGTACTATAATATTTGAATTGAGTAGCTTTGATCCAAAAACGCAAAGCTTGCTCGAGTTCTGGAGCACATATAGGTCCATTTAATTTTGTAGAATTAGGTTTAGAATTGTGCACAAACCCTTTAATCCAAGCAGTAACACACAGTAATCTACTTATTTCGCTGAAGTCATTAACGTCCAGTAACGACGACATAGGTAAGTTTCCATTAGCTGAACTGGTTACCATGGAATTAACCAGTGCAGTCCGTCGCTCTTTCACTATAACGCGTTCCTAATAATAAAAAGAGAAAAAAAGTTTTGTAAAGCCACCTTAGTAAGAAAACTAAACATTGATTTAATGAACTAATAAAAAGACCAGAAAAAAACAGAAAAATGTATGCCAGCACTTAATACTGCATTAGGAATTCTAAACATAAACTGCTTTTATAATCATTGTGGATGACAATACAGTATGGTAAAGATTTTTTCAAAATTTTATTTAAAGTTTTTTAAAATAAAATATAATGTTGAAACAATCTTTTGCACTTATATTTATTTGATAAACAGACAAATTATCTGAATTTTGATGTTTATATTTTTTCAACCATTTGACACAATAGAATTGTTGAAAATAAAAGAGTGATTCTTCATTTCATTGAATAATTTGATTAATAATATGTCATCAAGACTAAAATGATGAAAACAAATTATAAAATAATCTTTAAAATTCAATAAGTAATTAATGAACTAAAAGGAGAAATATTATTTATCATATTTTATGATGGGAAAGAGAGATATAATAATTATTTCTCTTTATAAAATTCATTCACAATTTTATGTTACGAATTAAAAAAAAAGGATGCCTAAATAATGAAATATAATTGTATTCTTAGAAGCCATGATGTTTATAAATTTATCAGGGGTGCCTTATGGGTGCAGGTAGCAATGATTTTCTTTATTTTCCAGAAAAGAATTATGTTTCTAAATATAAAGTGTTTGGTATATAAAAATGATTTCATCATTTAGTTTTAGCACAAATGGAGGAAAAATTATTTTACTTTTCTCTTAAGTGTATGAGCATTGTTAAAATGAAGTGTGCGAAATAAAAAAATAAAATAAAATCCCCATATTTGCAGTACTGTAAATATGTGTTTGTATTATGGAGAGGGGAAGATAAGCCTGGATTTTTTTATTAGCTCTGTAAGGTTCCTTTATGTTAATTTAACGAGTTATGATGATTTAGATCTTTATTGTCATTTCTCTTTTATGTTTTCCTACCTGAATGCAAATTTAGTTTCAGAGTATTTAAGCTGAAGTTTTTGAATTTGTAAGTCGGAGCATGGTTCTGCTTCTCAAGGCCATGTTGGTAGGTTTTGCTAGCTCAGTATAATCTTAATTGTATGATTCAATTTGTCAACATTTAAATTGTTATACTGGTGAGAAGTTTTGAGCCAACTTCACATTAAATCATTTGTGTAGCCTTTAGCTACTAGACTTACTTTTTAATATTGAATCTGACTGTTACTTAAGTTTCACTGCCACAAGTGGTGGTTGACTTCTAAACACAATCCATGTGTTTATGTTCAAGTTCTGATTTAATAAAAAGTTAAAAAAAAAAAAAAAAAAAAAAGAAAGAAAGAAAGAAAACCTTCCCAAGACTCTGCTGTTAACTTCAGATTCAGTCATAATTCGCTTCTAGTCTGCTAGGTTACCAGAGAACACCAGACTCTGTAGCGTAATCAATTTTTGATTATTCTACAAGTTGTGGTTTCAGTTTGAAAAAAGATTATTGAAGTATTGTATTTACTTAAAGATAATGTGAAGAACTGATTCACAACACTCAAGACTTACTTGAAAGAATTCTCATAAAACCAGCCAGGCAAACAATTTCTACTCCATATTCTTTAAGAACTGAATGAACTGCCATATCAAATTCCACTCTTGATTTGTATAATTTATGGCTTAAAACCTAAATATTAAAAAATATATATATACATATATATGGTGAAAATTTTGAGTTTAACATAGATGATGATACAGCTTTTATAGTTTTATATAATGAAGATGCTATCATAGCTGGTTTATACAGTTTTGTAGTAAATAATGCTACTCCACTTTTTTTTTTCAAAATAGCATTATTGAAGCCAACATACACAACTAAAATCACTACAAGAGGCATTCAAGCCCAGATTTCACATATTTACAGCATAATTGGTTGATGTCAGAAGAGAGATAACAAACTACACCTTAATTTGATGAATGCAAGCATGAAAAGAGAAAAATGTGTTACTGATGTTTATTGATGTTAGATTAAGGATGGGGGAGTGGCTTATTTCTCAGTAAAGGACTTTATTTCTATTAGTTTATAACAGTTTTGGTTTGAATATTATTAGGCGAAAAACATAAGTTTGATTTTTGCTGTCATTTAAGTCTGGGATCCGAAGTCATTGGGACTTTGGATAACAATGATTTCAGATTCCGGTTTTATGGAATTTAGTTTATGAATTTAAGATTATTGTAGAAATTTTAAAATTGAAAATCTGGAATAGCTGTTTATAATATAATGAAACCTTTACAACCTTAAAGAAATCAAAATTGATCCCCTCACCCCGCAAAAAAGAGAGCGAGAGCTCAGTATTCATTTGTTTGTTTTATTAAACTTTTTTTGTAATATAAGTTATTTAAGTTGCTTCATTTTCCATGCTAGTACTTCAATTTTGTATACAGACATAATTTCTTGCTTAGTTACAAAGTTTCATTGTTCAAGTCCTGTAAATAGCTTGCTGAGAATTCCTACTATATTTTATCACATTGGAATACTTCTGTTATGTCATCTTCGTTTATTACTGCTTCTCCAGATTTCTTCACAAATTTCATTAATTGGGAAATTTTGCTTTTTGTTTGCAGCATCCAAAAACTTTCAAATTTGTGACTATCATCCTAAAGTTTATCAGGTGTGCGCTACACACTAATAGCAATGTATCATGTTTAAGGCTTATTTGTGCCCTGATGAAATAAATTCCCACTTATAGTAAAAAGGCGGTACTTTTCCATGCCATGTATTTTGGTGGGCTTTTTAATCATAAACAATATCTAGTTACAAGAACAGTTTATAGATGCCAAACCTATGCCAAAAAAAAAAAAAAAAAAAAAAAAAAGGCTTATCAAACAAAAATAAATTTTTCTTAATTCAAACAGCAATAAATGGCATATAAATATAATTTACAAAATCTATTTTTAGAACTTCTGTTAAATTTCTCCTCGTCAACAATCTTAACACTTTGCAATGAGGTAGGTTGGCTGAAGATTATACAGAGGCTGTTTGCAGATTTTTTAGATGATTTTGCTTTGCTGTTAAAAAAATCTTCCGCTTGAAAAAAATTCTTTTAAATGCAATTATATTTTTTAAAGTATAAATTATAATCTGCTACTTGACAGTTTTGTTTTCATGCAAAATGTTGCTTTTAAAGCAGAAATGGATGGAAGGCTATGTTTATGTTCTTTCTGAAGAAAATTATTCATATCCGCTATTACAAAATGTTGTGAAAGCCATGGTTTTTCGATACCTAAAGCTATAGGTAAATGCTGTCAACAATAAAAGAAAAAAAAAGGTCAAATTTTAGCTTCAAGTGGAAAATTTGTTCCAAATACGTATCAAAGGAGAAAACAGAATGTTTGGAATCTTGTAAACGTAAGATACTTAATGTTAAAAGAAAATCCGCCAAGTCAAAAGGTCACAATTGCAAAATCATTGAAATGCTGTGTCAACTGTAAATAAAATGATTAATGCTACTATGAATTTTGAAAAAGCAGAAAGACATAATGTGCATCATTTTTCTCCACGACATATTGCTGAATGAAGAATGTGCTGCAAAATTCTTTATGAGAAATATTTATCCAGATAAAAATGGAAAAATGTCGTCACAGAACAAGAATCTTGGGTGTATTTCAATGACTGCAGTAAAATATCCATTTTTTATCACAAAAGAGGAGAAAAAAATCTTAAAACATGTTTCAAGGCATCTAAAGAAAAGTTTTACTAAGGGATTAATGATTGTTGCTGGGTTTTCATATAACGGCAAATTAAAAATAAACAGCGAAGAAAAATGTTAAGATAAACTCCACATATTATCAAAAACATATTTTATATTCAATTTTCAAATATGAAATACATTCTTTTTACACACAGTGTGATCAATCAGTAGAACTGCATCAAGACAAAGCAAACATTATGTCAAAATCTACTGTTAATTTCCTGGGGGAAAAATGGAACAAGAAATGGGTATCAAGGCCATATCCTTCACTCAGATCCTTACTAAATTTCATATGTCACCAATGTATTTTTGCACTTTTGGACTTTTAAAAAGTGGGTTGTCCAAATGTTGACCTTCAACCACCTTAGACTTTGGAAAGCTGTTCGTGAGCAATAGGATAAACTACCTCTTTTGATACTATAAAAGGCTTTATTGTCTTAAAAAATGTGTGAACAGCCTCTGTAATCATTGCTAACATAAAATCAACATAAAAGGATACCAAGGTGTTTGGTGCTAATTTACTGATATTTAAACAAAAACTGTTTTGGATATTGCTGCAAAGTCATTTCGCAAGTTGCAGTCGATATTTGTGGTGATGAAAGCAAATGATAATAATAATAAAATGATTTGCAAGCTGGCATAAAGCAGTGATAAGCTGATAGAATGTTTTGGTTTGAAAGGTATGTCAAGCAATAAGGCAGCTGCAGAACCCAACCGTTGATCATACAAGACTTATGCTAATAAATGATTGTGTTTCTTCAACACGGAGGCATTTTATTTAGGGCTGAAGTGAAATTAACAATTAAGACCCTTTACATGCTTTATCATGAAAAAATATACTATATTGCTCATGTGTGAAGCATTAAACATATGCTACTCTCACAATTTAATTCTTTTTCCTTTTTGCAAAAAGTTTCTAAGGGGAAAAAAAATTCTGGTGGTCGTGCAGTCCAAATTTTTGACTTTGTATGTCAGATGCATTACCTAATCATATGATAGCCGTTAATTCTGAGATGATAATTTTTTAATATTTAGGATAGAAAAGAGAGCAGTTTAAAATGAAGACTTAAGGAGCTATTATACATATATTGAAATGAACAACGGATCAATAAAGAATAAACTTAATTCTATTTTTCATCTTTTTTTAAACATGGTTTAAAAAAATTATTTTAATCCAACATGGTTTAAACTGCACATTTTTAAAAATATGTAACTGAAGTTGATTGAGAAATAATTTTAGCTCAACAAGTTTATAAATGAATCATTCCATCTATGGTCAAAACTTTTGAAACGAAAGTACCTTTGATTATACACATTTGTGTACAAAAATCCTCTAACTATAAGTTATGCTAGCAAAACTACATAACACTCCATTTTGTGGTAAAATAATTATTTTTCTTTATTATATTCCAAAATATTCACTAAAATTCTTTTTCTTAATCATATCCCATAACCATACTTTAATCTTAAGTGCATTTAGAAAATATGTTTAAATTAATAATAAACGGGAAAATATAGTAAAAAATTAGTTGGCAATATAATAATATTTATGGAAAAAGCATATCAAATTTACTTCACACAAAATATTCTATTCAACACTGAAGCTGGAAGAACAAGAAAGAAAGATCATATAAATGTGAAAGTCACAGGTTCAACAATTATGGTGATAATATGCAAATGATTAAATTTTGAAAATAAAATATTCAAATAATCTCAAATTATTCAGTATGGAATATGACCACCATGCACAGAAGTACTACTATATGCATTTAGATGTCTTAGCATGCTATTGATGAGGTTCTGTTACTTTGTTAATCACTGTCTCAGGAATGTTCTGCCGTACTGTTAGCAATTGGGCCCATAAATCATTAAGATTGGTCTTTGACTCTTCATTTTACTCTAACTCACCAGTAATGTTCTTGACTGAACATAAACCTGAAGATGCAGCTGATCACAATGGCATGAACATGTGGATTAGCCTTCATATAATGGGGTGGGTGAAGAGACACATTGGATGGATGGATTATGACCTAATCAACATAACATTGCACTGTCAGCATACCAGAAAAGAAGCCTGAAACAGTTTATCTACTATACATTATTCCAAAAACAGAATCAGTAAATTCTTTTTTCTGATAAAAATGTGTTTATGCTGTTAGTCCTATGGCCAATCTCTGACCACCATTACTTCCAGGTAAGAAGCAAAGAGATAGAGACTATTGCTTCCAGTGGCGTAGCTAGTGTAAGGCAAGGGGGGATATCTGTTCCTGAGTGCAGCATCCAGGGAGTGCCAAATTGATGCTATGAAATTTTAGAATGAAATATTTTCCATTCTTGGCACATAGAAGGAGGCACAAAATCTTTAGTTGTTCCCCCGGCACTAAGAACCCTAGCTACAACTCTGGCAGAAGCAAAGAGGATAGTCTTCCACTTTAGCTTTTATTGCTGCCTGGATGCACTACTAACTTTAAGGTCAAGGAAATAGCTATTGGTTCATCTGGCTCATAAGCCAGTATTGTACAAGCACCTTCTGATAGTTAATGCTGAAACTGTAGGGTTTCTTGAGATCAGTTTGTGACATCCAAGTTTACAAGTAGGAAAGTAAGGATCACTGTGTACCATCTTTCAATTTGATGATCCATATGAATGGAAGTCCATCTCAGGCAACTGCTT
The DNA here is from genome assembly GCF_044657685.1 of Stegodyphus dumicola. Classification (NCBI taxonomy): domain Eukaryota; kingdom Metazoa; phylum Arthropoda; class Arachnida; order Araneae; family Eresidae; genus Stegodyphus; species Stegodyphus dumicola. The sequence goes on from NC_140768.1 coordinate 186,203,496, forward strand.
ACTATCATCTGAATTCATTGTTTTCCCCATTGGGATACAAAATATTGAACAGTGCTATATTTTGGCCTAAACTTGTGGTAATCCACTGCAGTAATAAATTAGCATCTCTTTAAGAATTTTGACCTTTTCTGTTTGCAATAGGTAATATAAGTGATATACTGACAAATTTGAGCTATTACAAGATAAAATCACAAGATTTAATCTGTCTTCACTTGAAGTCTCATGGCAGACAAAAAATTGCATTCGATCAAGCTTTTATACTATTTAAGGCTCCCTCATATACTGCCGACTGAATCTAGGCACTTGAAAATTTGCTCACGTTATTTATATTTTCTGTCCCTCCCCCAGTCCAGTTTGCTTGCTAATTTTTGGATCCTATCTACCATGTAAACACATAATGTATCTGTATTTTGTATTGAATCTCATTTTTGCTTCTAGTCTTCTTTTTTGCTCTATCTAAGTGCTTTTGCCCACAGGCTTTCTGCAGTTGAAATAATAATAAAAACAAAAGAAATGTAAATATGAATAGGTGTGCTTCATATAGATTATTTTACTTCGAACTTTTTTAAGAAACATAGTTTAGTAAATATGTTAAATATATATATATATATATTTAATATTGAAAAAGCTCCCTTTTTAAATCCCTGTTACTAATAAGAAAAAAATTATTATAATTATTATTGTTATTTTACAAAATCATGTAATCTTTCAAATTATTAAACAGGTAACAATTCCAAACATAATAACTCTTAAGTAATAATTTCATCTGATTTATCTTTGCCATTCATTCCTGCAGGAAAACTGCTAATGCTGTTCTGAAATAATGTTTCAACTTATTTTAACTTAGATAATATAAAAAAAAAAAAAAAAAAAAAAAAAAAAAAACACCTACTAATTACATTATGGAAGAAAAATAAATTACATTCTGTGCACTTTTACTAATATTTATTTCAACACTTAAGAATTTAAAAAAAATCTTATGATGGCTAATCACACATCTTTCAAATAAGGTGGAAACTAAGGCATGTTAAGGAAGAAGTATAATAATACAATTTTGTGCAGTATGAAGTATGTTACAGCATAATTTTGAAATCATTGTTATATATTTTCATTACAACTGCATACTGCAGAAATACATTTAAATTAAAAATTTAGACAAGCTTGAATACATATTATATTTTTCATCAATTATTTAAATTATAAGTTAGGATGCATATAATTTTCTAAGAAATACATTTACTTCATGAATATTTTACACACACACACACACACACAAAAAAAAAAAAAAAAAAAAAAAGAATCAATGAAAGTAAAATAAATAAATAAAAAAAAGAAACCAATCACGATGAAATAACTATTTCACCATGATTTAATATAATACCATTATACTTAGTATAAAATGTTAACTATAAATGTTTACTAATGTTTATTATATGTTTATTTCCTTGGAATTTTCTCTTCTTTCTCTGTAAAAGTATTTTATTAATTATCAAATGCTTTTATTATTGTACCACTGGCTAAATACAATTTGAGTCTCATCAGGTTACTTAAATAATCTGTTTGAATTATATTTTGTGCTATCAGCTAATTGCAATCTGATAATCAGATCATTTAAATCGTCTATTTTCATTATATTTTAAAGCATTAGTTTAAAAAGTCACTTAAATCATTGACCTGAGTTACATTTTGCACCATGAGCAAAATGCAGTATGATTCTCAGAAGTTCATTTAAATCATCTACTTGAATTATATCGAAACTTTGAATCATTAGTTAAATGCATTTGAATTGTCAAAGGTTCGCTTAAATACTTTACTTTTAATTACATTTTGCAAAGATCATTTAAATAATATACCTGAATTACATTTTGAACCATTAGTAAAATGCAATTTGATTTTTGAAAAAAGTCATTTAAATCATCTACTTGGATTATGTTTTAATTTTTTTTTTTTTTTTTTTTTTTTTTTTTTTACCTGAACCACCACTGAATCTTCATTGCCAAGATTAACTTGCTGTGCATCATTTTTGCACTTTTTATTTGCTAAATACAGTATTTTTCATTTAGATAATCTACTCAAAGAAATAACATTTATTTACATGTCCTTACTATATAGATATGTGATACTTTGTTTTCTAAATTGTATAGTAATGATATTTATTGTAAAGCAATGATTCATTGTAAATTCAATCATACAAAATACTGTGCTTACAGAAATAAGCATAGCTCTTAAGATGTTACCAGACAGGATGCCAAAAGGTAACTAGAAAATTTTCCTACAAACATGTTCTTTAACCCCTTAACTGCCGCGGAAAACGTACAAGATTCATTCCCCAGTGCCACGGTTTTTCACATATCCGCGCGTAGTTATGTGATTTATTAGGGGGAAAATAAGAGCAAGTTTTACTTTCTAAAAATTGTTTACTTTCACAAAATAAACAGTAAAAGAAAAAAAAATGAATGCATAAAATTTAATATTTTGAGTAAAAATATAATAAAAAGATGTAAGTATAATAAAAAGGATGTTTTTATAATAAAAAAAGTCCCTATAATGGGTTTTCGATCAATTTATTTTTAGACCAGTAAAGTGTAATATCATGTTTCAGTGTTATATACCTTGTGAAATCAGTATGCCTATAAAAACATATATTTCTTCTGAATTGGTTGAATGCCACGATATTGTTCTTGATTTTTCGTTTGCAAGGTGTTGTTGGTTCATATACTCGTCTACAAAACGGTTAGTTTCAGTAGCAATATAAAGCAAGAGCAGTTCATCAAAAAATAATTCAAAAAAGATAAATGGGTTTGAAACATCCGTTATATCTTTCTTTATTCCTGGAACCTACTACAAAAAGTAAACGAAAACGGAGGACACAGAATAAAAAAAAAATACGTTTTACTCAAACAACACTAGCCAATACCACGCAGTCATCACTTTCAGCACTTTAGACACATCCCTCTCTCCAATTTCTCCCCACACTTCTCTGAAATAATATCCTCCTTCACATACTTCGTCAAGGTCATTCTGGTGTTGCATTCCAAAAGTTTGCGAATAATTTAATGGGTAGCAGCGCAAAGCAACTGATAGTATTTTGTAAGGGCGTATATATACGACCGGGGCAGTCAACGCATCGGCTGAGCAAGGCGTATATATACGCCCGCGGCAATTAAGGGATTAAAATTAATTTGAAGAGCAGATTTCTTATGTGCAGTTTTTTTTTTCTTTCTGAGAAATAAAGTGTTACATATTGTAGAGTTCAACTAATTACAAATAAGCTAAATAATGACTAAACCCTTTTTTTTTTTTTTTTTTTTTTTTTGCAAGCATGAATAATAAATTAAGGTACTTATTGAAGATGATTACCCAAAATTGTAAGCAGACTTCCAGAATGTAATGTAAGTGCAAAGACTCAAAATTTTGAGTGCATCTAGATATCAGTAGGGAAATTTCCAGTGTCTTTTTTGAATGATACTACATTCCCATGTGTGATATTAAGTGGTAACCAAATGTCACATTTTTATGTAGAGAATGTGGCAAAAGATAATTAACCTTTTTTTAGGGAAGAGTACTATCTAGTGAAAGATGTGTAATTGAGGGATGAAGAGGATAATTATACAGCATTAGTCAGTCAGACAAACTGTCCTGCTTATGTTTCAAAAGAGTTAAAGAACATGTTTTAGATTCTGCATTATCGAAATCAAAACAGATTATTTGAATCATCATGAATATTTTGTTTGTAAATGTCCCATCATTTGGACTTTTGTGGTGATAATAACAGCATCTGTAACCTAGAAGCTAATACATAGCTGTGAAAGCATACTACGTAGATACAACATTGTATAGCAATATAAAGTACTGAAATGTACTTTTCTAGCCTTGTGATTAAGATGTTATGTATACTGCATTAATATATTTGTCACTATAGATTTTAAGATAAAATTTTGCATTTATAAATAGAAAGGGGTAAAATTATTTAATTCACTATCATTAAATTGTTATATCCAGACATACACATAAAAACATCTATAGGATGAATACCTCAGTTGGAATATTGGCTCTTTCTGCTCTTTTCAGACCCTCAACTCCAGCTACATTTGAGAGTACCAAGACAATTTCAGCATCACTCTGATTGCCAGGATTCTGCGTGTAATCAATTAGAGCTTGAAGATTGGTACCTAAAATTTATATACAAACATTAGATTTGAAGGGAAAAAAAAAAAAAAATGTGAACCACATGAATGCATGTAACTGAAACTAAAATAAAATACCCTCTGTCACAAAAAACTATATGCACCCAGAAGGAAACGAACTACTATCCTGAAATTTAACATGTATATTGTGAATGAGAAGATAAACAAATGATTATAAATTCAGAGCAAAAGATCTTTTTATTAAGAAGTTATGGTATGAAAGTTACAAATCAGTAAGTAGTATAGCCACTTCTGGCAGCTATATAAACTGAAACACGGTGTTGAGATCTCCCATAGAGGGCATTGTAGCACCCCTCAACTGTGTAAGAAAAGTTTCAATTTGAGCGAGAGTTGGTGTGGGTTTTTGAGAATGTAGTGTGAAGAGCTGTGTAACGCGTATTTGCTATATAACTGTACTATGTAATATAATGTAATTAAATGTATTTATTCAAAATGTGGAGCAATTTTGAAGGAGCATACTTCACATTTTTTTGGAGCCACCAGTGAGGACAAAGTTGGTCTTGGAAGCTGTGGATTCTAGTGGTTTAGTTGCAAGCTTTGTTTGGGAATTTGTAAAATTTTGCAGGAAGTGAAGGTAGACTTTGTTTTGATGTTTTGTTTGAAATTTGAATTGTTGTAAAATGTTGGAATTACCTAAGTTGAGAAAGGAGCGTAGTGCAGTTAGGTCTACGTTAACCAAGTTAATTAACAAAATTGAAGCTTTTATTAAGGAAGATTCTAGCGAGATAGATATTATGAATAAGGTAGATACTTTAAAGGAATTTCGAGCCCAAATAAGGAAACTAATTTAAAATGATTAAACGATGAAGTGAAAAATCTTTGTAATTGTGATGATATAGAAGAGGAAATTACTGTGTCAGAGGAATATTCAGAAAAAAGTATCCTCTGGAAACAAAAGATAACTAATGTAATTGATAGATTAATGAAAGATGAAATGAATATTAGTAACATATCCTTTTCTATTCCCGCAACTACTCAAGGTACACTAGAAAACCAAACCTTTAGAGAAACCAAAACAGTTAAACTTCCTAAATCGATAATCAGTAAATATTATGGTGATCCTGCTTCTTGGTTAGAATTTTATAACCAGTTTGAAAGCGCTATTCATAATAACAGTAATCTTACAAAGATAGATAAATTTAATTATTTAAGGTCATATTTAGGGGGTACGGCATCTAATTGTATAAGTGGTTTTGTATTAACAGAAGAAAATTATGATGCTGCTTTGGATATATTAAAAGGTAAATTTGGTAATAAGACTACTCTTATACAGACACATTTGAATGAGTTACTTAAAATTCCTATTATTAGAAGTATAAATGATTTAGCTGGATTGAGAAGGTTGTTTGACAAAGCTGATACTCAAATTAGAAGTTTAGAGTCGTTAGGAGTTGAAACAAAATCTTTCAGCACTTTATTGATTCCCATTTTGTTAGAAAGAATTCCAAAGGAACTTGTTTTAGAATTCAATAGAATGTATCCAGATAATGATTGGAATTTTAAGGATTTATTTACCTTTTTAGACAAAGACATACGGTCTAGAGAAAGGACATATTTATTTAGTAGAAAAACTGAAAATTATCATAATTTTGGTAATGAATATAAAAGTAATTCTAGGAAATTTCAAAATAAAAAGCTTAATACTAATAGGAATATATCAACTGCTAGTTATACTACAAATGTTAATAGAAACTGCATATTTTGTAATAGCAAAGAACATGAATTTAGCGAATTTGAAAGTGTCGCGGAAAGGAAAAATGGATTAAAAAGAGATAATCGATGTTTTCGCTGTTTCTAAAAATTCCATTTAGCACGATTTTGTAAAACTAAACTCGACCCATGCAAGAACTGCAACAGCTTAGCTCACCACTCCTTGCTATGCGAAAGAAGTAATAAATCAGCTGAAGTTGAAGGGGAAAAAGAGAATTCAAACACGATGACTCAGTGCAGCTCCTCTCAGCGGGCGTCAAATGGCAGTGCTTTGCTGCAAACTTGTACTGTCTTGGCTTGTTCGAAAGGAAACTTTAAACTATGTCGGGTGTTAATGGATAACGGGAGTGAAAGATCTTGGATAACAAAATCTTCGGCAGATGCCCTTAGCCTTAAAACCAACCAAAAGGAAAGATTGTCAGTTTATGCTTTTGGGTCTACAAAAGCCATAAATAAAACTTACAGTGTATTAAAGTTAACATTGAGGAATAGGAACGATCCTAAGAAATATATTGGGATAGAAGCATTAGTTGCTGAAATGATTACCTTCGCACCCATTGCATTTCCCAATATAAATATTCAAAATATTTTTGAACAAAAGGGTTTAAATTTAGCTGAGGCATGCATGGATTCAGATGAAGGTATTCACATTTTAATAGGAGCAGATTATTTTTGGGACGTCATTAAAGAGTCAAAAGTAGAAAAAATAACCAAAACGCTAAACTGAATACAAACTATTTTTGGCCTTACACTGCAGGGCATACAAAATAATTCCGAGGATAAAATTTGGGGAAACATAGTATTAACAAATTTTTGCATTACCACCAATATGCAGATGCTATGGAATTTAGAATCGTTAGGAATTACAGATTCTTATAAGTTATCAATTGCAAATGAGAATTTGATAAAACACTTTGAAGATAATCTGAGGTTTGTAGATGGAAGATACGAAACTTGTTTGTTATGGGAAATAAAGCCAATGGATTTAAAAAATAACTTTTGTCTTGCTAAAAAAAGACTTGAGGACTTAAAAAACCATTTTGAAAATAATGAATGGTTGGCGAATGAATACAAGGACATAATTAAAGATCAACAGAGTAAAGGAATAATTGAAGAATGTTCTAGAGATGCAAAGGAATATTTCATGCCACATAGAGCAGTTGTGAGAACTGATAAAGATACTACTAAAGTTTGCGTGGTTTTCAATTGTAGTTCGAAAGCGAAACTAAATCTCTCTTTGAATGATTATTTAGAGACTGGGCCGAATTTGAATCCCAATGTACTGGATGTTATTTTAAATTTTAGGAAATTCAAAATTTCATTTTGTGTTGATATAGAGAAAGCATTTTTGATGATTAGAATTTCAAAAGAGGATAGGAAATTTTTTAAATTCTTGTGGTTATCAGAAAATACAAATGAAGACTACAAAATAATGCGTATGACACGTATGCCGTTTGGTTGTAAGTCATCACCATTTATTTTAAGTGCAACAATAAAAAAGCACTTAAAGCAGTACAGGAATAATAAACCCGAATATGTTGAAATGTTAAATTCTTCACTGTATGTAGATGATTTATATTTTGGGGGAAATAGTGTTGAAGAGGCATTTAAGCTGTCTTCTGAAGCTGTGTCGATTTTAAAGGATGCAAGTATGATTTTGCGAAAATTAAAAACTAATTCTGAGAAACTGAGGTCATTGTGGATGCAGAATGGACTTAGCCATGATACTTGTATTTCTGATTGTCAGTTGAAGGTTTTAGGCTTGAACTGGAACCCAGTAAATGATACATTTTCTTTAGATATAGCAAGATTAATGGATAGTTTAAAGACTTTGAAGAGCACAAAGCGTCATGTCTTGCATGTTGCAGCAATGATTTTTGATCCAATTGGCTTTGCAGCTCCATTTGTAGTTAGGATTAAGTGTTTGCTACAGGAAATTTGGGAACGTGGTATTGGTTGGGATGAGAAATTGCCAGATGACCTTAAAATCAAGTGGACTAGCTGGTGTTCTGAGGTTAAATATCTGAAGGATATTTCAGTTCCGAGAAATTTATTTGTGAGTGTTGATAACTTAAATTAAAAAATGGAAATACACGTATTTTGCGATGTGTCTCCTATAGCTTATGGTGCTGTAGCGTATTGTCGTTACTTAAATGATAAGGGTGACATTTCCATGTCGTTTGTCATGTCGAAAAGCAGAGTAGCTCCTTTGAAGAAATTGACGTTGCCATGATTAGAACTAATGGCAGCAGTCATAGGAGCTAGAATAGGAAAGTATCTGGGAGAGGTTTTTAAGGATCTTATTGATAAATTTATGTATTGGACTGATTCCTTAACTGTCTTGTTTTGGATAAAGGGTTCTGTGAAACAATGGAAACAGTTTGTCGGTAATAGAGTGGTTGAAGTGCAGGAAAAATCAGATTACAGGTTTTGGAATCATTGCAGTGGAAGGAAAAATTCTGCTGATTTAGTTAGTAGGGGTGTGCCAGTTCAATGTTTGTTGGAAGGTGATCATTGGTGGTGTGGTCCATATTGGCTGAAAGGAAAAGATAATTTTTTCCCTAAGCTTCCACTGAAGGATATCCAACTGGAAGTAGTAGAAACTGAGAGAAAGGGATGCGTTGTGCATACAACTATGATTAAGAATTTTGTGATTGATGAACTGCTTCACAAATATTCTTCTTGGACAAAACTTTTACGAGTTATAGCTTGGTATCTCAGATTTATTGCCAATGTGAAATGATCATCAATAACAAGGACAAAATCAAATTTTCTCCAGACTAGAGAGCTAGCCGTAGCACATTCTTGGGTAATCAAGTCTGTGCAAATGCAAGAATTTAGTGAAGAAATTGATCATTTCAAAAAGAGAAAACTAATGAGTACTCGCAGTTAACTCAATATGTTGAATCCATTCTTAGACAATGAGGGTATTCTAAGAGTGGGAGGATGACTTAGAAATGCACAGAATGTAAAATATCCAATCATTCTGCCTAAATCACACTATATTACAGAACTGATAATACGATATTATCACTATAAATATCTTCATGGAGGAGCACAAATGCTCCATTCAGAAATCAAGCAGAGATACTGGATTATTAATGCACGAGCAGCCATTTGCAAGATCATTCGTAAATGTGTAACATGCTGTCGACACAGAAGTGAGCTGTCATATCAAGCAATGGGCGATCTTCCAGCATTGAGTGAATTCCGCAAGAGATTTTTCGAAACGTGGTGTGGATTTTTCGGGTCCTTTCCAAGTTAAACCGAGGAAAGGGCGCGGTGTTCGGACAGTGAAGATCTACGTTTGTGTTTTCGTATGTGTTAGTACTAAGGCAGTGCATTTAGAACAAGTTGGAGACATGACGAAAGATTCCTTCATAGCAGCTCTAAAATGATTCATTGCTAGACGTGGAAGACCGAAGCAAGTGTACAGTGATTGCGGCACTAATTTTATAGGTGCCAACAGACAACTGAAATCATATCATTCGGACCAAAGGATAGCTAGATACTTAATAGAGGAAGAAATTAAGTGGAATTTCAATCCGCCTTCTGTGCTGCACTCTGGTGGACTGTGGGAAGCCGCAGTAAAGGCTAATATCATATGAGAAGAGCAATTAGTTCTCAAGTTCTAACTTTTGAAGAATTTGATACTTATCTAGCAGAAGTCGAGGCATGTCTGAACTCAAGACCATTAGTAGCGATTTCAAGTGATCCAGATGATTTTTCCGTGATTATACCGGGTTATTTTTTAATAGGAACATCTTTAAACACTATTCCGGAACCAAATGTGCGCGACGAGACACTAACACTTCGCAATCATTGGAAACTAGTTCAGCAAATGTCGCAGTTCTTCTGGAGGAAATGGTCTAAGGACTATTTGACTCAACTGCAAGTTCGCACAAAATGGCATCATGCTTCAGCAAATATTAAAGTAAATGACTTAGTAATCATTAAGGAAGATAAAACATCTTCCTTAAAATGGAAACTGGGATGTATCACCGAAATTTACCCAGGTAATGATTACAGAGTTCGTGTTGTAAAAGTAAAAACTGCTGATGGTGAATTCAAGAGACCCATTCACAAACTTTGTGTGTTACCAATAGACAGTTAAGTATCAGAAAAATTTTGAACTTTAACTTGATATTCATCTATATTCATTTGAATTCTTAAGTTTTAATGTTATTGTACACATTTATTATATTAATTTGTGTAATTCATTGTTTACATTTATATGTTGTTTAGGCTTAGTATTACTCATTTATATGCAAGAACTATTTAATCTAGAAATTATATGTTTACTAAGAATAATGTTAAGTAATAATTTCATGTAAGAGGTAGTTTGATGTCCTGAATGGTCATCCGTGGGGAGTATGTTGAGATCTCCCATAGAGGACGTTGTAGCACCCCTCAACTGTGTGAGAAAAGTTTTGATTTGAGCGAGAGTTGGCATGGTTTTTTGAGAATTTAGTGTGAAGAGCTGTGTAACGCGTATTTGCTATGTAACTGTACTATGTAATATAATGTATTTATTCAAAATGTGGAGCAATTTTGAAGGAGCATACTTCACACACGGTATGGCACCGAATTGATAAGATCACCTGTGACCCCCATGGAAGATCATACCATAATCTTTGCAACTGGGCAGTTAATTCACCAATATTCCTGGATGGCTACAGTGGCCTTCCAAGCATGCTCTATTGGCAAGAGGTCTGGTGACCTGACAGGCCACAGGAGTACATCATATCCTTGAAGACATTGCTGAAAGAGTTGTGCAGCATGTAGATGAGCATTGCCTTGCGCTGATAAATGGCACCTGGGCGACTTGATAGCATAGGCAATACAAACGGCATTAAAATGTCTTCCATTTAATTGTGAACCATCATAGTGCCTTGAAGGATGCCTAGGGGTGATTGTGTCTGCCGACAAATCCCTCCCCACACTGTCGCACCTCTCGTAATCAGCAATAAGACTCATCAGCAATAACAATGAACCGGGATTCATCGCTGAAGATCACACGCCTCCAGTCGGTCACACTCCAGCTTGCCCAAGTTCAGCAAAAAACCCAATTGACACTGCCTGTGATGTGGGATAGGCATTCTTAATGGATGTCGGCAGCACATACCAGTGTTGGCCAGTCATCTCGAAATGGTTTTCCCTAGATACCACCAGATGTCTGAAAGGTGATAAATGGTGTAGAATTGATGCTAGCGATGTTGTTGGTGTGGAAGTGGCTGCTCTTATGCTTGCATGATCCTCGCGCTTATTTGTGATTCTGGGATGCCCTGAATGATGGTGATGGTAGACTATCCCTTCTGTGATCTATTATTATCATTACTGAGCAACTACCATATCACTCCGACTGAGGTGGTGGACGATACTCTGCTTGACTTACCTGCTTCTCTCAGGCCTACCGTATTGTCCCTTTTCAAATTCTGATCACTGTTTCTAATGCCGCTGGTTACGTCTCAGAGGTATCTCTAGTCACAAAACCATCGATCCAAGTCGACAAATTTGTTTGAATAGCCCTACAGCATGAGCAATCATGCTTTAAATTCTCCCAGGTTTGCCCTTGCATCATTGGGACCAAAATTTAAATCATTTACATATCTCTTACCAGACTACATTCCTATTGAGTTTAATGATTTGGCTCGATTTCTTCTGGGTACATATATTTTTTTGCGACAGAGTGTATATATAGGATGACTCTTATAAATGCATATATCATACATATAGAATGAAAAATTGCTTTGCTTTAAGCAGCTTTAACAAGAAATTCTGATGTTTCTCATCTGTTTCATATATATAATTTTACAAATCTTACAAATGTTCACAATTTTTTTTTTTTTTTTTGTAAGCATGCATCCCCTTTAATTTTAATTTTTACACCAAATAAGGAAAACTCTAAGAAAATTATACAAAAAAAGAATTGTTAATAATTCCATTATCTAATATTAGGGAAAAAATTCATTCACCAGTATTACAAACAGCTCATTACATAATTTTAGAAGATTTCTCTCAAAGGTCATTAAGTACAAGGTGTCTGAAATGAACTACAGCCAAAAGTCTTTAATCTGGACGTCCATAATCCGGAATGATCTATAATCCGGACCTCAAAGCTACAAACTTTCTGCGCATGCGTAAACACATAATGCATTTACGCATGCGTGTTTAATGTATAACGGACAGTATAAGCTAAGCTAAAATTATCTAATTATCTATTTCAGTTAATGTTGCAGATTGCGTTGTTCCTTAATCTTCGAATTGGATCCGGCTTATTATTATTTTTTTTTTTGTAGACTGTTAGAGCAATTTTATAAAAGTAAGTTTGAACTTTCGATTATGTCAAATAGAATTTCCGATTCTGGAGCTGCCAAGGGATCTACAAAGCAAAAGCACGTTTCGATGTCCATTAAACAAAAAGTGGAATTGCTGCAAAAAATGGACAAAGGCATGAAGAAAATGACAGAGATGTGATTTGTTTCTCCAACCATTCTGAAATCTGTTTATCAATTTAACGCTGCACAACGGGAAGGGGGGAACATTGCAGCGCACAATTGCGGCATTTCCGATGCTGGATCTACAAAGGGAAAGCATGTTTCGATGTCCATCAAAGAAAAAGTGGAATTGCTGCAAAAAATGGATAAAGGCTCCTTTGTTTCTCTAACCATTCCGAAATCTGTTTATCAATTTCACGCTGTTCTGTGCGGGGGGGGGGGGGGGTTAGACGTTAGTGCCATGTGCATTATGCATGCTATGCATTGCATAAACGTGACATACAAGTTCAGTCATTGGGTGCTATATGATCTGACTCAAGCAGATAACGACAGACATGTTCGGACCTGCATTAATCTGCTCGAATATCAACACAAGGACAAAATTCTGGACTGGTTCATCACTTGTAATGAAAAGCGGATTTACTTCAACAACACAGGCTAAGAAGGGGTTGGTCTGCACTCAGCTAGCCTGTCGGCAGCATCACAAATTGCAATTTCACTAACTAAAAGATCATGCTTCGCATATGGTGGGATTGCCGTGGTATTATCCATAAAGAATATATGCAAAAAGGTAAAACTCTCAACAGTAAGGTGTACAGCAAGATGCTAGTCCATGTTGATGCTGCTTTCAAAGAAAAACATCGAACTGAAATCCTGCACAAAAACATAATGTTCCATCAAGATAATGCAAGACCACAGGTATCTGCATTCACGGGCTGGACTCCATATGGACTCAAATGAAATCTTTTGCATACCCACCATGTAGCCTTGTACATCGCTCCTTTGGATTTCTATACCTTTTTTCACACTTGTAGCTACATCTTGCTGGTGCTATCAGGACATCTGAAATGAGGTTGATCTGCTTTTGGGTTTACAGCCACCAAGTTTTCAGGCCGAAGGCTTTGAAAAACTACCAAAACATTGGCAGAAAATCATTTGGGCAGTGGTATAGACCTATACTAAAGATACTACTTTCATTTTTTCAAAACTTTATTAAGAATGTTTTTGTTGAAAAACTTCCGTTACAACAAATTGTTTATAAAATTCATATTAATAGCATGATTAAAAAGTGTTTTAGAAATGTTTTTATGAGTGTTGTCTATATTTAAAAGGGGGTTAAACTGGAAATTTTAATGTAATTTTCTGTTTTATATTTTATGTTGCCCTAAACTATTTATTACTCAGAATATTTTTTGTGTTTGTTACAAATAGTACATATTAAGTACTTAATTTATTTATAAAATTATAAAATGTTTTTGTAAAATATTTAAATTTTAAAATATCACAAATGTTAGAAAATAAATGCTGTCAGTTCTGTAAATATTCATGGTTCATAAGGGTCTCAAAATCATTTTCGCAAACTTAGATTCTGTCTGATTATAGACTGAAAGTAAATTTTACCAATTAAAAAAAAAAATTAATTCAGAAGTGAAAATTTGAGTTGATTATAAACTATTTAAAATAAAAGAGCCAGATAAAACCTTACCTGATCCAGATATCAATACCCCAACTTTTTTCTTCATTATTCCTTCAGATTTAGATGATAAATAGAAATTTTTGACATCAACTTGTACCTGACCTTTAAAGAAGAAAAATATTTATATAAATTAAAATTTTAACACTTTCAATTATACTGTGTTAGTTCATATCTCTTATATTATAATGTAAGAGATATGAATTATAATAAGTATTACTGTGATTTGAATATAATAATAATCCCATTTGATTAATACTGAATAATTATTGTGTTTTTTAATTTATAAGTGTTGTGTTTGATTACAATTTTATTGATTTTATTTTATTACAAGTTTCACATGATTCATTTTTAAATTAGAAGCTCAAGTGGCTAAAAAAATGACCATTTTATTTAGCTTATTATTTGATTATTCATGTGTTTCAATACTAATGGCTAAGCATTCTTCAATGGATTACATATATTAATTTCTATAAAACATCCAAGAACTATCAGCTGAAAGATGCTTTTCTAAGACAGTATGGCTCATACTAAACATTGTACAAGGGAACAACTCCATAAGAGCTTACATAGCCAGTTAGTTGTACTACTGGGAAACAGCCCAAATGACCAATATTTCACGGCTTTGCCATTGTCCAGCTCACTGTTCTTGAAATTTTTATATATAGCAAACATTTTCCAAAAATTATGAGGTTAGTTTTCAGTAAATAAATGTGGAGATATGTTTTAAATCAGCAATTTAAATTGCAATAATACTAAAAGTTCTAAAATATGTTTCCTAGAAATAATTCAATGCTTATTCTCACAAAAAGTCTTATTTTCATTCAAACCAGTCTGCTCTTATTTAAAAACTGTGCATAATGAAAGAAATAATTTGATATATTTTTTATCAAAAGAATTACATATATATAATTTGGAAATCAAATACTGTAACTACAATTAATTGTTCCTGATGTGAAGTACACCCACCAGCCTGGTTTTCACACAAGTTCCTAGAAAAATATGGAGAAGGAAAAGTACCTGCGTAATAAGCATACAAGAAAACTCTATGTTCAAATCCAGTACAGAACATAATTGCTTTTAAATAAATTACATCAAAATCATCGATTAGATATTAATTTGTCTTTAACCACTTGAGTATTTCTTACTTTTATAGACTATACTTTTATATACTTTACTTTTATAGACTTTTCAAGATATTTGAACATACATAATCCTACCTAAAAAAAATAAAATGCCATGAAAACTGAAATTATATTCTATTCTTTGATGATTTATGCTTCATAACCATAAATATACTCTCATATTACTTATTTTATCACATTCACCATAAAGTTAAATTATTTTTCCTATAAGTACGGAAACTAAGAGACAGAAATTTTGATAAAGAAAAGAAAAATTTCTTGTTTATTTTGTGGACTAGAACAGAGGAGACTAGTTATGTATTTATGGCTTCATTTTGAGACATTTTTAATCCTGGGAATGTATATTTCCAAAATCAAAACCATTTCAACATATGTGACCTTAAGTAGCATCTTTAGACTTTTTTTTGAGTAAAAGTACTTTTAAAAACAAAATTTAGATGGATTTTGTTTTATAGTCTCTTTTAACCATATTATATCAAAATCAACTTAAATGAATACTGGATTCCCTAAGTTTATTATGGCAACACCATACACACACCCTTACCTTTAAAAAATAATTTTTAAAAAAATGCAGTCTGAAAAATTTTGAATTTGGTCTAGTACTTCAAAGAGGTACAAATGTTTCTTCCAGATGTTTGACAAAAAAATTGAATAAAAGCATAATTGGGTGTATTAATATGTTCACATTATTTAACATTACAAACATAATAGTATAACAATATGATGCAGCTATATTTCGATGTATTTAACTGCAGTAGAGCAGCATCCAGTTCTTTACCAATTTCAGGAATAATATATGAGAACATGATGGATCATTTACACACTTTAAAGTCGTTAAGTACGTTAATATAAAATATCAGCTCAGTTATGCATAGTAAAATTTGTAAAATAAGAAATAAAAGTCAAATTAAAATTTGTAAGGAATTTAGCTTTGTATAATATCAATGATTTTAATCAGCAGATTTTTAAAAAGAAATCATTAATTAAAATCATATATTTTCCCATTTTTTAATGTGCTTAAATCGAAGCTTAAGATAATCTGTAATGCTTTTGAAGACATTTTAATTACTGAATACAAAAAATAGAAGTTTTTTAAAGATGTGAAACTATTTAAAATATTTTAAATAAGTCATGTTAGTACAATGAAAGAAAATGTGTCACTTCATAACTCTAATGATGAGTACACTAATTCATAACACATGGTGCATGATTTAAGTAACTATGTTATTGGGAGCAGAAATCCATAACCACCTTGTAGATGGGCCACATTCAGTGAGGGGCATCAGCAAGTGCTGGATAGACCGAAACCTGGACGGATATGCACGGCCACTACAGAAGAAAATGTCAAGATGGTAGATGACATGATTAAAGTAAACTGGCATATCACCATTGATGGGAAAACTTGGAACCAGACATGTGCAAGAAGAGCC
Organism: Stegodyphus dumicola; assembly: GCF_044657685.1. Classification (NCBI taxonomy): domain Eukaryota; kingdom Metazoa; phylum Arthropoda; class Arachnida; order Araneae; family Eresidae; genus Stegodyphus; species Stegodyphus dumicola. Next base: position 186,219,960 of record NC_140768.1, read on the forward strand.
TGATTTAGACTTGATGGGACCCTTTATAAGTCTGTTATATATTTTAATCCTATTTATACTATATTTAAATTTTTTGGGGCCCCCACTTTGCTATAGCTTGTGTAGCTTATACATAAATCCGGCCCTGTGCACAAGATCATCCACACTGTTCGATACCGAAAAGTGTCAGCACGATAGGTGATCTGACAACTGACCCTGAACCACATGGAATAATGCATAGCAGTCAGCCTCAAACATCTTGTGCATTACCATTGCGACGGTAATGAATTTCTGTCTCAGATTGTTACGGGGAATGAAATGTGGGTCCACTATTTGCCGGAATTGAAAGCGGCATCTATGGAATCACCTGTCTGAAAGAAGTTCAAAACAATTCCCTCTGCAGGTAAAGTGTTCCTTACAGCTTTCTTGGATGCCCAAGGAGTTTTGTTGCCTTTTTGGAGGTAAAACCCATCAATGCTATATAGTATAGTCAAAATTGAAGGAGGATATTAAAAAAAAAAAAAAAATGGCCTTCTGAGATCTGACGTTCTGTCATTGGATGACAATGCAAGACCATACTCGGAGTTGGCAACCCAAAACCACATTGAAAATCTTGGTTGAGAGTGCCGTGACCATCCGCCATACAATCTTGATCTCACACCCAGTGACTTCGATCCATTTCCATCTTTGAAGAAGAATCTTGGTAGGAAGGTGCTTTGAAAGCGATGTTGAAGTCACATAAGCCATTCAGTGTTTCTTCCATATGCAGAGCCCTGACTTTTTTCTGGAGGGCTTTATGAAGCTTATAATGCAGTATTATGTGGAAAAATAAAGTTATGTCTTATCTTTAATGTCTCATTACATTTTTACTCTTTCCTACACAGCTCTGTCTACAGTCACCAAAAGAAACTTATTTTGAGACTCTCCCTCGTAATATAGGTCATTGTCATAATTTTCATGTTACAAATGAATCCTTACATGATAGTGAAAACCTTCATTTCATAAAATTATGGAAATGCTGCATCCTGAATATAAGCTTCCATCTAAAAGTTATTTTGATACTAAATTATTAAACAATACATATGAAAAACCAATAGAGAAATGCAATAATGTTTCAGTAAATCAAACAGTATATATGATGTAAGATGGTCTGCTATTCACAATCAACAAATAATCTGTATTATGTGTTTGTACAATAGATGCAACTGTATGCTTAAAGGAAATTACTGATACTTCATTAACACCATAAGCAAGTGTAAATTTATTTATCCTTACTATTGCTTTTAAAGTTAAAAATAGGTTTAAATGTAATGTTTGTAGTTTTGTAAACAGTAATGCAGAAGATAATGCAAAAATCAGAAAATAAATTTTAGTTTATATCATGGTTCTTCAGAACCTGACACTTATTAAAATCACTTTCATTTCAAACATGTTTGAGCTTATTAAGCAGAGGCATTTAATAGACAGCAATTGGTGTATTGCAAATTGTAATAACAGTTTTAAACTTAAGACACAATAACACGCCGAATAAATACTAATTCAGAAGTCAAACAACAAAAATCAGCGTTATACCTACAAAATTTTCACAGGACTAGTTTCGAAGGTTTTACCGAACCATCATCTTCAGCTGCAAAACCGCAAATGAACAAGATAGGAAATAATGATTAGATAAGATAAGAAAGCCTGGACAAGAATAAGCAAGTGGCGCCATCTGTTGGCGAAACCAGAACTAAAACATAATTTCTCTAAAAGCCGAAGGCAAATTTGGATTGGAATTAGGATCGTTAACTAGAACAGAAAGATTTTTATGAATGTGAAATGCCTCTAGAAAATCCAGTTCTCCAATGGAAGATGTTTTTTGAATAATTTTGGCAGCAGAAAAATTGAAAGTGTGATTTTCGGACCAACAATGTTGAGCAACAGAAGACTTCTGTGTTTGTCCGTAAACCTTCATCGGTTTGCCTTCCACCACACTTTAAATCATGTCATCCGACTAAACAAAAGTTAGCTTCATTTTATTCCTATGTTTTCCGTGCTCTTCAAGTTTGCTCCTCCAAATTCGCCCTTGATGAAGAACTAAATTATTTAAAAGCAATAGCTATTGACAGGGGCTTTTCACCCAACATTATTAATCAAGCAGTTAAAAAATTCTCATCTCAACACACTAAAAGCCACACTCTTATTTTAGGAGATTATAAAAATTCTGTTGTCATTCCCTTCTTTCCATCAATTAGCTATAAAGTTGCACATATTTTGCAGAAATTTAACTTTCGGGTTGTTTATTCTCCCATCAATAAAATTCCAACTTCTATACTCAAGGACCCCATTCCGGATATGAATTCCTGGGGTATTTATAGGATTCCTTGCCAGTGTGGTTTAATTTACATTGGCCAAACTAAGAGAGCCTTAAAATTTCGCGTCAAAGAACATGAGGCATATGTTAGAAAAAAGGAAACACAGAAGTCTTCTGTTGCTCAACATTGTTGGTCCGAAAATCACACTTTCAATTTTTCTGCTGCCAAAATTATTCAAAAAGCATCTTCCATTGGAGAACTGGATTTTCTAGAGGCATTTCACATTCATAAAAATCTTTCTGTTCTATTTAACGATCCTAATTCCAATCCAAATTTGCCTTCGGCCTTTCAAGAAATTATGTTTTAGTTCTGGTTTCACCAACAGATGGCGCCACTTGCTTATTCTTGTCCAGGCTTTCTTATCTTATCTAATCATTATTTCCTATCTTGTTCATTTGCGGTTTTGCAGCTGAAGATGATGGTTCGGTAAAACCATCGAAACTAGTCCTGTGAAAATTTTGTAGGTATAACGCTGATTTTTGTTGTTTGACTTCTGAATTAGTTTTAAACTTTTTAAGTAAAATAATAACTAACAATAATTCAATAATTAATCCTAAAATAATAATTAAAAATTAAGGCTTATATTAACTATTTATGAAATTCTGAAATTAATCTTTTAAATTTTAAAAGAAATAGTTTTGTAATTATGTTCACAATGAAGTTTTATCTTTTACAAACAACTATTCAATCTGTTTTGCACTGTTAAAAAACAGTTTTTCAATTGTAATTTTTTAAAACTGGTAGAAGCTTTTTTGATCAGCACCTTTCAGTTCAAGTGTTTTTCTTAGAAGTTATAATACTTTTCCATATTCGAATGATGTTAGCATATCATCAGTTTTCCTCATAAAATTACAAATTTTGAGTTTAAATGGATCTGCATTGAAAGGTAAAAATTAATGTTGATATGTTAAGGAAAAAACATGCAACATCGCATTATGCTTTCACCAGAACGGCTAAGGTAAAGGAAGAACTTGGCAAAGATGATAAGGGAGATAAAGCCGTATTAAAAGATAAAATTGTGAACTTAAAAATGATAATTTCCAAGTTGAAATTTCATCACTAGATTTATTGATTAAAGGTAATTTTGCTGAAGATTATCTAGAAACCGAAGTTATAAGCTGCAAGGAATATTCAGATGAATTTATCATGCTTAATTGACATGTAAAAGAGGAAACAGATATTGTGGATGATCGCAGTGTTAATACAAGTTCTAACATGGATAGTAGCACACATAAATCTAATGGAAAATGGTACAAATTGCCAAAAATTCAAATTAAAAAATTTGATGGGCAATTCTAAAGTTATCTTACATTTTGGAGCCAATTTAAGAAGATCCAGGAGATAAAAAATTTAATGATGTTGACAAATTCCATTATTTAGCTCAATCAATGTTACTTGGAACTCAGGCTAGAGAGCTGACAGATAGTGATCGTTTAACAGCAGAAAATAATTTAAAAGCTATTTTTGTGTTTGAGGAGTGCTTCGACAACAAGAAAATTTTAACTGAGATACATGTCAGGGAATTGCTAAAGTTAATTATACAAAATGCATGCTTGAAAAGGAAGGATAGGTTACCTCTAGTGCCACTGTTTGACAAAAATCGAATAACATATCAGATCTACAGTCTTTAGCTTAACCCTGGACACAAATGCTTCCTGGTTCTGCATTGTCGAGTCCTGTCTGCCAGCTGAAATGCTTCAGGTATGGCAGAGAAGCATTCTGGTCAATAATAAGGGATCACATCTCTCAAATCTCTTGGAATTTTTGTGTAAAGAAGTCAAAGGAGAGCAAAGAGTCAAATTTGCTAAGTCTGGATTCGAATTTTCTCATATTTTCTAAAGATGTAAAATTTAGGAACAAAAAGCCCATCATAAGTGCAACAAGTTTCCTTGCTAGCAAGGAACAAAAATGTTTTACGGCTTCCAAAGCAAAGAATGCTTCACAGCTCGATCCATTGCCTTTAAAGGAAATTACTCAAATTAAAAGAATTAGATACTGCCTTTGCTGTCTTAAACCAGAGCATTTTGCAAGGCAATGTCAACAGTTATTTCAGTGCTATCTATGTCAGCAATCTCAAGCTAATTTTATATCCCAAGGCACCACAGTATAAGGCTAAAAGCAAAGAATCAGTAATGGTACAAAATATCATGTCCATCCCCCCCTGTATGAACACTTATGACTTGGCTGAGGTAGCCACAGGCAATATAAAGAAGATCAGGTGCCTCTTAGATTGTGAATCACAAAGATCTTACTTTTAAAATCTACAAATGTAGCTTTAAATTTGAAAAGCATTTCCTCCGAGAATTTAACTTGTATGCTATTTGGGGAACAGAGTCAAATGACTCTCAACTCACTCTGAGACTTCCACATATTGGAATATCGGTTGGAAGAAGCACTGAGTATCGGTTCTGTTTTATGGATCAAGATGCCATTGGTGGAGGGATACTATGAATTCCTAAGGCCACATAATTAAAGGAATTAAAAAGACACAGAATTTGGATTTCAGATATTGGTGAGGGTCACCCACATAGGAATAGAAATAAAAATCCTCATAGAAAGCAATATTTATGGGTAAACACTTAGTGGTGAAGCTTAAGGGTGGTTTAATGGCTATAAATACTAAACTGGAATGGATGTTGTGCAGGGAACTGGTGGTTTAGAAAAAAGGCGATCAGTGTAACATCCGATATTAGGCAGGACTTTCTCATATTGAGATACAGCATGAAGATCAAAACATACCTAAAATTTCTATTGTGGGTAAATAACAGAATCAAAGTATTGTTGTATAAGTGTTATTTTTATACCTGGTTCTTAATGTTATAAAATTTTATGTAATATGTGATTTCGAAAAAATCAGTGTAGGTTTGCATATTTAAAGAAATAATAATATGCAGCAATAAGAGTATAGTTGAAAGTTTTGCCTATGACACTGCGAGATTAAGCAATCTTCCAAAGTATGTGCAAATACAAGTCAGTCATAAATTTGTAATGTGCGCTGTGCCCGTTTGAGCCCACTTCAATACATAACTGGTATGTAAGTTGAGCTTGTTGATGACCTTCAGAAGGTCAAATAACTAGTTAGGCATGGGAAAAAATTAATGAAATGACTATACAAGCATTCACTCAATAAAGGAGAAAAATTATTATTTTATTAACTTACCTTTTTCCCTTTGTTTTATATGACCAATGATAGCTGAAGTTTCTCCACTCAGTTTTAATGATTCTAAAACTTCATTTTCATGCTCTTTGCCAATGATTAAAACCATGCCTATTCCACAATTAAATGTCTTTAACATTTCTTTTGCAGATAAATCTCCTTCTTCAGCAATCCATTTAAAAACTGGAGGCACAATCCATTTATTTCCATCAAGTACAACTTGACACGTTTGAGGTAACACTCTTGGTATGTTTTCTGTCAAACCACCACCGGTTATATGTGCTGCTGCTTTAATCAGGCCTTTCTTCATTAAAGGTAAGACTGATTGAACATATATTTTTGTAGGTGTCAACAAAGCCTCTCCCAAAATTTGTGCTTTATCAAATGGCGCAGGGTCTTGATACCTCAGGTTTTTTATTTCGACTATTTTACGAACAAGACTGTATCCATTACTATGGATTCCTGAAGACATTAGTCCAATAACTGTATCATCATATCTAATTTCATCTAGGCATGGAAGTAAATTTTTATCCATTACAGCACCTTCTGCATATCCCACAACATCGTAGTTTTCCAGATCTGGTAAACATTTACTGTTTAAATAAATATCTGGCATTTGACATATTTCTGCACCTGTTGGAAGAACATAAGATATTTAAGTTAAAACTTCAATTTATGCATCCATATATATATGTGAATAAACATACTATTTAAAAAGTGCTGCATTGAGTATTGCTTAAGTAACTGATCATAAGATTATGTTTTCAGTTTTTGAGCTATTAATCAAGTAGGGATGATTTTCAGACTATGATAATTTTGGTGATGTGACTCCTTTCAGTAATATATATAAAATTTTAAAACATTTAATAGTTATTTCTTATTTTACTAAAGATATTTGGAAAAAAAATAGCACACAAAATTGGTTATTAGAAAAATTCAATGGCTTAAAGCATTTTCACTCAGTGGAAAGAAATAGTGAAAATGTTGGTTTCAGAGAACACATACAAACTGAATTTTGCTAATTAAAATACTTTTAAATTTAGCATTTCTGTAAATGGGTATTTGAAACTTACATTTTCATATTTCAAGTGTTTTTTAGAAACTGGAATCTGATAAAAGGTTTCATGAGTTTTTTACTAAGAACTTTTGAAAAACAAATATGTATTACAATTAAGCAAGAATATAAAGTCTTGATTTAGGATTTATTTTGGTCCTACTGTAATATTTCTGAACAGTGACTCAACTAGAAACTTTACAAATACAAGAAGGATTTAAAAAAAAAAAAAAAAAAAAACTAGTATGCACTAGTTTCGCTTCGCCTACATATAGTGAAACTACATGCCTCATCAATTTTTCAACATAAGAATCAAAATGCTCAAATCATTTCTAATATCATGAAAATAATTTCAGTACATGTTATTTATTTCCTAAGCATACAGCCGACTAAAAATGTTTCATTGGACTGCAACCAAATTAAAGAAAGTACTATCTGAAAAACTTAATGCAATCCAAGCAGTCACTACCATATGCCTTCATTTATCATTTCTTTGTGAATTCCAGGCACAGCTTTCTTGATTAGTTGTTTAAAAGTGAAATAAAGATTGTCATCCTTAAAACTGTAGATGATATTCACAAACACATTTGTATGCCATAGTTCATGATTTTCCTAACAGGGTAATAGCAAAACCAGTTTACATTGCAATAGTTGCATTAGTTTTACATTGGCTTACAAAACCAAAGAGGAAAATATTACTATGCATTACTTTTTTATCCTCCTTTGTATATTGAAACTTGATGAATCATATGATAGCATCTTAGCACCCAGGCCAATTATTTTATACAAACTGAATAACAGATGACAAACAAGCAGATAATTGCATTATACCAGAAAAGAAAGAAATATTTAAATCTACCTATTAAAGCACACTTGGCTTGTTTACAGCCTTCTGCAATCCCAGCTATAACATTTAAGACGTTTTCAGGATTTATATTTCCACAGTCCAAACTTTCCAAAAAGAACAGAGGCTCAGCACCATGAGTCAAAATATCATTAACGCACATAGCAACAAGATCAATTCCAATTGTATCATGCTTATTGCAAGCCTGAGCTATCTAAAAATAATAATAATAATAATAATAATAAATAAAAATAAAAGATAAATTTTTCCCATTATGATCATACAGTTGACTTAAATTATACATTTGCATATATTTAAAATATAAAACATTTCACAAAGTAATTGGTAATGCAAATGAAACAAAAAAAAACAAGCTGAAATAAAATATTATACATTTGCATATATTTAGAATATAAAACATTTCACAGATTAATTGGTAATGCAAATGAAACATAAAAACAAGCTGAAATAAAATATTACCGATTTCCATCATTAAATGAGTAATTTACTGCTTAACCTACAAATTTTAAACCTATTTTTTAAAATTAAAATTTTTTTTTATTTTTTAAATTTATTTCTTAAAACCTATTTTTTAATTAATGTAATCAATAACTTAAAGCTTACGATGTGTAATTTCATTAATTTCCTTTACATTGAGATATTTAGTAGTTTTCATTTCAACAAATATAAAAACTAATTCTATAAACTTGTCTACAGCTTTCATGAATTTCATGTCATATTATAATACAAATGTTCATACTTTTCATCTAAAAATATCAATGAAAATTTCCCTGAGTGGATATCACAGAGATGAAGAAATTTCTAAGTTTTATAACTTGCACTTATTCTTCCACAGGAAGTCCATGATAACTCATTAAAAACAAAACATGTAAAAAAAGTCATTACTGATTGCCTTTATTCACCATCAAAATTTCTATACATAAAATACACAGTTACAGTTATTTTCCCTTTAAGATAGGTAGGAAGCACATGTATTCAGCAGAAGTTTTTTTTTTACTATTTTCAAACAAATTATCTAAACAAGATTTTACTCTTAATATAAAAGCACATAAATACACACTGTTTACCATGCATAAAATGATAGTTCTGGTTTTTGTTAAGTGTTCTCAGTTAATGTATTCATATATTAGCTCAACATATAACAAAATTAGATCCATAAAGTACTACAGTATAAAGTCCGTAATCTGGACTTCCATTATTCAGAATGATCTATAATCCGGACATCAAAGGCACAAACTTACGCATGTGTGTTAAAGCGTTTACCCTCACGCTTCCGATAGTGAATAAAGTAACAGAGAGGTTATTGAAGACGAAAAAATTCCGATTGACAAGTTAGTCGGTATTCTCAACACAGCAATTACAGGACTTGAACAGCGGAACTTTGTAACTGAACAACAAATTATGTCTGTTTATAGAATTAAAGAGAAAGTATTAGCACAAAAAAATGAAGCAACTTAAACAACTTGAATTGATAGAAATGTTTAATAAAGTAAACAAATAAATATTAAGCTCTTTTTTTTGTAAATTTTGATACCCTTTAAATCATAAATGCTCTTTTATTTCATACATTACGGTTTCATATTTTTAATTGTATAATTTCTGCATGCCATCTTACCAGATTTAAATTGATGATCTATAATCCGGAATCGCTGAAGTCTCGACGAGTCCGGATTACAGACTTTGTACTGTATATTATATCTAAGAATTTTTTTAAATTTACATTTATATTTAAGGTAAACTAATTAATAGTAAATTACCTTTAATTTTGTGCCAATACCATCTGTTCCTGATACTAAATAAGGCAACTGATAGCCTGAATCTTTTAAATTAAATATGCCACAAACAGATGCAGTTTTGCATGATCCATGCCGTTCTGTGCTTTTCATGAGGATAGATATTTGTGCCTGTAGATCAAAATCATTTGGTGATTTCAAGTGCATAAGGGAAAGATCTGAGATATCATCATCTAACCTAAGAAGAAAAAGGGAAAGATCTGAGATATCATCATCTAACCTAAGAAGAAAAAAAAAAAGAAATGTGAATGAAGTAGTTGTCCAATTACCTGAAACTTTCTTATCTATGTCACTAATTATCCTTCTAGGCCAAGTGAAATAAAACTTAATGTTAATTTATTTGCATGTTTTTAATTTTTCTGTTGATTTAAGAAGTGATATAAAAATTATTAAGTAATATAAAATATATCGAGTTCAGTATACAAATTTTTAAGCCATTATTAAATTAATTTAAATAAATGTATATGATATATCAAACAGTATATAATACTTTATATACCATATGCATTGCAACACAATTTCTTAGTAATAGTAAGCTTCTTCTTCTTCTTCTTCTTTTTTTTTTTTTTTTAAGACTAAAAAATGTGGTATGTTAATTTCCTCTTCACACAAGGAATTTTTGCCCTATAATATACAGCATAACTACAGAGTAATTTTTGAAAAAATTAATAATATGCATTAAATTGTTAAATGTTTTAATTAATAAAAATAATGGCTTTGTTTAACTTTACTTGACCAAAAATAAGTTATACATTTCACTATATGGGAAGGAAAGTCTATTTCATATGATTATGGTAAGAATGGAAACAAAATTATTTTTAGCTTTAGAATTTACACAAGTAAAAATTAATTTTGTTATTTTATTTTAATTGAAAGAAGAATGGGTTATATATTTAGGCTAAATAATAATGTTTCTGCTCTTTAATTTTGCTGGGGGAAAAATGTTTCTTATTTTGCTTCATGAAAAAATATTAATTTTTCAGTAATGTTAACTTTACAAGGTCAAAAACAAAATTAACTTTTTTTAAAAAAGCTAGACTAAGCTTGGAGTATGCCGAATTTCGGTTATGTGAAAATTCTGGGTAGATGAGTGTAGAAAAAATGGAATTCATGTTAGAAAAACCAAATCAATGCAAAATTTCTGCTCTAAAATTATAAAAACAAGTTATTTGTTACTAACTTGAATATCAAAGTCTACATTTAAAATTATACAAAATTTAAAAAAAAAAAAAAATTCAGTCATTAAAGTAAACATGAAAGTTCGCAGAGATGTCACCAATCATTTCGGCCAGAGCCGGATTTAGACTTGATAAGGCCCTAAGTTATTTGAGATATGGGGCTCTTTATAAGTTGTACTATATTTTATTTTTTTGGGGGGAGGGGCCAAGAAAGTGGAGGCCCTAAGCTATAGCTTGTGTAGTTTATACATAAATCCTGCTATGATTCCAGCAGACATATAAACAAAAAGATCGTTCTTTTTCTAGTTAGATAATATATAGATAAAAGTATATATATACACACACAGTATATAAAAAATTTAAATCGCTTATAATTTTTCACATTACATTGCCATTATTCATCTATTGTCAAAGTTGCATGTCATGACTTATTTTGATGCTGGATCCTGCAGCTTTGAAAATACTCCACTTCGTGCAGTCTCAGATATTAATATTTTTTTTGAAAATGTGAGGAAAACATAAAACTTATATCCTTCTTTACAGAAACTAAATTGGCTTATCAAAAAGTAATTGGATTACATAACGAACATCTTATAGTTGTGTTGTGACATCATGCTTATCCATTAAGTTAAATCAAACTGTTTGGCACAATGCATATATGTTAATAATATTAAGAGTTCTATAATTGCATTAGAAATCTCTCATTTACTAAATTTTTCTCTAAAAATTCTGAAATATTCCGGTTTTTTGGATGCCAGATAGCGAGACTTTTCTGTAATGCAAAAATAAGTACAGGAAAAGGGAAGCATTCAAAGCTTTTTTTTTTTTTTTTTTTTAAATATCTGGAAGAGTTGTTGTCTCAGTTGATCTGATATTTGGAGTTTCAATGCATTTTAAAAATATTTAATAGATTGTTTCAGAATAACTACAAAAAGCTAGTAGTATCTGATTTTCAGGAGGTAAAAAAATTTTACAATATTTTAATATTAAAATTAGTTACCACTATTAAAATAATACATACTGTTCTATGTTTGAACCTGATGCAATGATTTTACGTGCAAAAAGTTCTACAGCTTTAGGATAAATACAATATTGAAGCTGAGTAACTTTCTTTTTTAAAGTTTCAACTGTTTCATGAGCTTCTAAACACACAGCAGCTTGATCTATAATTTCTCCAATTTTCCCTTCAGGCTAAAAAATAAATCAAACATATATCTGATGGAAAAAAAAAGTGTTATTAAATTAAAAACACTTTCAACTACATTAACAAAAACTGTTCTTAATTTATAAATAAATTAATTGTAATTAATTATTTTCTATATTTATATTTCTTATTTTACTATAACTAAAATATTCTAAGATTAAATATGCATTTAAAAATTTTGTTAAAAAGGCATAATTTCAGATTAAAATTTTAACTACAAGTAAAAAAACATTATTCACCTTACACTATTTAAATTAAATGCATGCAGCTGATATCAAATATGTCTACAACAAGCATGCTTTTTAACTGCAAAACTTTTAACTACAGAAATGATTTATATTTTAAAGTTGTTTATTAATTCTAGTTTTAAAAATCCATAGAGATATACTACTACTGTGTTCACAGAATGCATAGTTTATCCCTGTCACAAATGTTAGTTTTAGTGCAACTGATTTCATAAATAATATACATAAATATATTATATATTCTTATTCCTTTTTAATCATTATGATTTCCATGAAAAGTAATTTTTATAATGCATTAGAATATTGATAGAGATGCAGATATGCTGGCTGAAATGCCACGGTGACTTGACTACAAAATTTAGACCTGAAACATCCCCAAAGCAAACAAATAAGTTCTAAAATTTAAATTATGCTGAGAACTTTAACTAATTTTCCATTTTCACTTTCATTTTTATCTAAAGTAGCATAAATTTCATAAAGAAATATTAACCTTTAAGGATAAAAGAAAAGTTTAAAATTTGTTGTTCAGGGCAGTCTTTACAGATATCCATACAAGAGTGCCAGTAATAAACAAAATAATTATGCAGAAATTTTGATAACATTATACAACAGTAAATATTTAAAATTAATGTACAAATTTATATTTATACATTACTGTAAAAGCATATATATATTCTTATAAAAATATTATTCAGTCTAAAAATTGTGTATATTACATAAATTATATATTATATAAACTACTACTATTATATACTATATGATATATAATATATGAATCATATACTATATATATTACAGAAATTATTATTCAGTATTATAATTACCTCTACTACATAGACAGTGCATCCAGTTATCCTTGCTCCTAAATTTAAAACTTCTTCATGAGCATTTGCACACTTGAATGCTGGCAACAGAGAAGGATGAACATTCAAGATTTTTCCTCTCCATAATTCCACAAATGAATCTACGTAAAAAAAAAAAAAAAAAAAAAATGCAGGGCTTACAGCAAGTCAAGCTAAATTATAGTTGCAAAGGAGAATTGTGAAATATCCTGGATAATAAAAATATCTATAGTTAACAACACATATAATACCTTTATTGTTAATAGCACAAATTACATTGTATAGTTTAAAAAAATGCTGGAACTTAAATGGTCAAGCACTGCTTACTACTTCATAAAGATAATAATTAAAATTTATCAAGAAAATCTTGGAAAAATCAAAGCAAAATTTTCATACAAATAATGGTTAAATAATTTACCAGTTATGTTTCTTGAAAAATCATCCAGGCATACAATATCTACATTGTAGCTGTTCAGAGCTTCATGGATTGCCATATCAAAATCCTCAGCAGTTTTGTAGTTGCTACTGTTCATCACCTAGGAAAGTGAGTTGAATTACTGCTACTATAAATTAAAACACATTAAATTTGAATATACATTGAAAGTCCATTTTTGTTTGCTTATATTGTCTGCATTTCATGTAATAACTATAGTTTTGAAAATTGTTAAATGAAGTGCATTATAAAATTTTAATTACTTCTATGTTTAACTCATAAAATTTCAGATTTTCTGTCTTACACAATTTAATCAAAACTATTTCAATAGTTTTAAAAATACTGGTGACCACTGACATGTTTAAATAATGAATGTTTCAACTGCCTTCTTTATTGAGAAAGAATCAACAATACCAATAATCTTAACCACTTCACAGATAGAATCATATACAAAAAAATGCAAATATTGTACAAGTCCAATAATTGAATAGCAAACATTCAATATAGTTTGTAACAATGAATGAAGCATTCCTCAATTTAAATAAGTCTTTATGAAAATTATGAAATGACTTCAATACAAATTTCTTTATATGAAAAACAATTCATATTTTGGAAAGTAATATGATAATGAATTTATTCACAAATTTAATACCGATCCCTTGAAATGATATAAATCTTAAATGTAATCTTAAGAAAGATCTATTTCACTTATAAGAAATTCAACAAAAAGATGAATTTTAATAAAAAGATTAATTAAAATGATAATACATTTGATTAATGTTAATGCAATTTTTTTTAAATATTCTTAATTATATATATATGATGATGATGATGAGAAAACTAATATTTCATTTCCAGATATTAAAAGGATTTTTTATATAGAATTACAATCTATATTATGATAATGGATATTCTAACAGCTACAAAGAGACTATTTTGAAATATACCATACACAGTATAAAGTTTTGTATGGTATATATAAAGATATACAGTATAAAGAATATATTTAATTAAAAAAGAAAACAAGATAAATATAGGATTTGTAATGAACAGCAATGAAGGATTAATGTCAGAGATTTGAACATTATTAATTAGTACAGGAATATATGCACTAGTTCTATAATACAATATTACGAGAAATATAATTAATATTAATTGATTCACAAATTAAAAAGTAAAGTCAGAATTTATAATGCTACATTTTTTATTTATTTATTCATTTAAGCATTAGAAGCTTAAATTTCCTTTCTTTGCTGAAACTGCCCATTTTATGAATCCATTTTACTTTATTTTTGTCACGAATTCATTTCCTTTTACTTTTGAACTATTTTGGAAGATTACTTTCGTGTGGAATTTTTTTCCTTGGTTATAATTGAGATTCACATGGGCTAGATTTTAGATGATTTTAATAATAACTGCATGATCAGATCACTTTTTGTAACACAATTTATGTACTTGTATCTATCTCTTTGATAGTATCTTTTGCATTAAAACAAATGAAAGTAAAACAAAATCAGAAGAAACAAAAAGCAAACAAGTATTTTATTATGATTAAAATTTTAACAATGTGTTAAAATGTGAAAATTTAATTTCTGTTACTACAAAATCTTATATGTTTAAAAAAAATGTGGCATCTTAGACATATAAAGTTTCTAAAAATAAGATAGATAATTTTATTAAGACAGTTTTAATACTATTTGAAAGAATAAATTCTTTAAAAACAAGTTTTACATTTTTATCATATGGTCCACATACAGCAAAAGTTCTAATTAATAAAATATGAATTAATTGTTGATTTACATGTAACACTTTTGCAGAAATGCTTAATGAATGTATTTGAAAGGCCAACTATAGAATCAATACCAGATGCTCTTATATCCATTAATTGCTAAAAATTGTTATTTTTTTAAATTTTATTTGAAGTTGCTCTCTAAATTTGCAATAAATATTTCAAACTGAAGTGGTGAGAGGAATAAGTAAGGTTATATCATAAGAATTGGTTATGTTTTTTCTTGAACATCTTTGAAAATTTTGCTAAGAATTCCACTCAAGAGGAATCAATCATCAATATAAAATTTTAAAAAGGAAGAAGCATCAGTAATAAAACAATTATCTTTTTAAGAAAAATCCTTCCTTTTTGTGCTGCTCTTCTACCAATATACACAGTGATCTGTTTCCACTTGTCGGTATATGTCTAAAAAAAAAAAAAAAAAAAAAAAAAAAAAAAAAAAAACAGACTTGCACAAACTTGACAGTGCACACCTGAGAAAACAGACATCTGCTACATGAATACCTGGGCTGCCACATAAATACTTTTTAGCAATGTTTGTGGGTTGCCATGTAACTATTTTGATGACATACTGATTTGCTCAAAGAATATTTTTTCATGACTTTTCAGTAAGAGGGCAAATAATCAGAAAGCTTCGAAAAAAGAATAAATCAGTAAATAGTTTTTATGTTAAAATTATTCCAAATTTCAGTATTTATTAGTTATAAAATAAAAAAAAAAATTAGGGGAAATTCAGAAAACTGCAGGAAATACTAATTATCATATGTCGGATTTGTGCAATTCTCTGGTGTTAATGAAATAAAATTACAGTTATATACGATATAAAAGACAATAATAATAATAAAAATAAATACTTTGGTTGGTACTTTTGCCTTCATCTGTTCGAAAACTTCGGATTCAGTATCGGATATTATAACACTGATCTCGGTAGTACTTAAGTTATGTGAATTTTGTGAGTAATCAATAAGAGCTTCCAAATTTGTGCCTGCAATTAAAAAATACTATCTTGTAAATCAGTATTGTCTTGTAAAATAATAGTATATGTAATAAAATAGTAGACCTATGTATGTATATATGCATGTACATATATATGTACACTCCTGGCCATTAAAATTATAACACCAGGAAGGAATGATCTGATGAACATCAAAATCACATTAAAGGACTAAGTTGGGATATGCAAATAATTAGTCTTTCAGCGCATTTAGATGGTGCAGAACAACATCTGAAGCACTGCATAAAAGAAAAGTTGTGCAGTGAATTTCTTATTCGGAAAGTGCTTTGTAAGGTTAGAGTTTGCTCAGAATATCGTGTTATGCCTCGAATAAGAAGAGAAAATGCTTATCAGCAAGTTTCAAAATTCAATATAGAAAGTGTAGATTATCATTCTGTGATATCGGCGGTCGCACTGGTCGACATTCAACTAATGTCATGCGAATATGGAATCAATGGATTGCTGAAGATCAATGGCATGCAGGATCTCAATGCCCTCCTATGACTAACACCAGAGAGGACAGACATATTGTGAGGTCAGCCCTGCAAAACCGTACAACCACATCACGGACCATTAATCAGAAAATTAGCAGCAGTGTGGACTATCAGCAAGGTGACCATTCCTTCGTTTTCCCTTAACAATGCAGCATAGAGAGAGATTGAGACTGGTGCACCAAACAACAAAGCTTTGTACAGGAGTGGCCCAATGTTGCCTTTTTAAATGAGTCCCGGTTCTATGTACAGTATTCTGATGGCCATATATGTGTCTGGAGTGTCTGAGGAGACCACAAGTCGCCTGCTTGCATTCAATATCGGCATAGGGGCCCTGCACCTGTGATGGTTTGGGCAGGCATTGGGTATACGACATGCACATCACTAACTTGAATTGACAGTAATTTGAATGCAGATGGGTACATTTCTGACTCTTATGTTCAGTGGTTGTGCCCTTCGAGGGCACAAACAATCTTCGAGGCCGTCCAATGCCATGTATTAACAAGATAATGCAAGACCATATGTTGCATGTCGTGTTTTGATTTTCCTTAATACACAGGGTCAGTTTGAATGCCTAGCAGACATCAGACCACATAAATTAATACACAGGGTATTCGATTGCTGCCCTGGCCTGCATGGTCTTCAGGTCTGCCACCCATTGTAAACATCTGGTCATGGGTTGCTGATAGACTGGCTCGCCACCCCACTCTAGCTAACATGGTTGATGAAGTGTGGCCTAGACTTGAAGCGACATGGAATGAGTTGCCGATTTTTGCCATCCAAGCCCAGTTTGATTCCATGCGTAATGGGGTAAGGGCCATCTTAACTGCCAAGGGTGGCAGCTGTTTCTACTAATTTTGTACCCCTGTAAACCTCCAAAATGCTACTTGCAATAAATATCTTTTTTTTTTGTATTTGCTTTCCTTCATGGTATTGCAGTTTTAATGGCCAGCATTGTATGTATATATATATATATATTTTTTAAGAAATCTTATAAGCAATAGAATCATGAACAAGAATGACAATAATTAAAAAAAATCTCTAAGCTAATAAACAAAAATAAATAATAGTAAAAGGTTTTCATTATATTACTTGTAACTATAAAATAATAAATACAGAAACTAATGTATAATATGAATGGCTCAGGACAGGAATATAGATATGTATAGAATGTTTGACATCTATTTATTATTAATAGAATTGATTAATGCTTTGATGCAGCAAACAACCACTTAAATTAGTACAAATGTTTTACTGTTCATGATCACATAAAAATACCAACTCGATTGATTATTACAGTTTTAGTAAACTCTTGTTCTTGCCAACTCCAGAAAGGCATTTTTCAAAAATAGATGGCATTGCCTATAACTTCAAATAACTATTTAAATGTTTCACTATTCCTACTTGTAACACACATTCGTACATACACACACACTTATATGCTAACAGCAAAATTAATTAGGATCAAGCCCAACTGGATGTTCCAAAAATTTCTATTAATTAAATTGTCTTTTTTTAAGAGGGGAGAGGTAAATAATCCATGTTTACAGTAATATAATTCTATGAATATAGTTTTTCTATGAAGCAAATAAAAAATATTTTTCTCAACAAAATGAAATTATGAAATATTTATGTGTGTGTGCTGTGATAATCTCCCTTGCTAACAGACTTGGCATCACATCTAGCTCCAAAACTTATTGTCTATGTTAAAATTTATCACCATAAGGGTTGTGTCTGTTATTGCCTTATGCCTTCGTAACTTTATAGGTAACAACTGAAGTTTGCCCAGTTCCATCCTATTTTTGAAGTAAAATCCTTCTTGGAGGATGAATTCAAGGTTCTCTCATCCCTATTTCTTTTTTCATCAACCTCTTGAACAGACTTTCAGCCTAACAGTATTTTCAGTGTCCTCAGTCTGCAAATTATACATTTCCGAACAGCCATGCTTTATCCAGGATTTGAGTCCAGGTTCAAAGATATAACAACTGGCTACCCTATCACCATGCTAACAGAGCAGCAAAATTATTTTTTGTTTAATAAATAACCTATCCCACTTCAATTAAAATGAAGTAATGATATTAATTTTTATTTTCAAAGGGCCTAAATATATAAAATTGCTCTTGTTTTTATAGTTCTAAAAAGAACTGAACAAAATTTTTTTTTGTGTGTGTGTGTGTGTGTGTGTAATGAAAAATGCAGAACTGATTTTATTCAACTAAAACTTAAATATCTGCCTATATAAAATACAAAAGTCAGTATAATAGCTAACATAAATTTTTGTGTTAATAATTTGGAATAAATTTATGACTTTGATGGGAAAAAAACTAAACTTAGTGATGCAACAACCCTAGTGGACCACAGCCTGCAGCGCACTTTTCTGCTTTCTTGACCTTTGAGGCCCGAATTGCACTTTGAAGGAAAAAGCAAAGAAAAATCTTTATTATTTTGGACAGCAAGCAAAACTACAGGCCAATGTATATACTTTTATCTACATGTTTCATGCACTCATCTAATTTAATAACTTCACACAAAAATATGTATTGTGCAATACTATCTTTTAATATTAATATGAATTATATTTTTGTATTATGAAAATTTTAAAAACATGGAAAAAATTACGAGATTAGTTTTACTTAGCCTAGGAAGAAGACCAGCCGATTCAGATAACTGGAGAACTGACTCTCTAATGTATGGATAAATTAGTTCTATTGTATATATCTATCGAATTTAAATATATATATATATACACATACATACCTCTGCCCGAAGACAGGACACCAACTCTCTTTTTCTGCACACTTTTCTTATCATCAAAGCTTGAATTTATTATTTCAACCTTTTTCTCACCTAATAATGAAATCTGCATATTTATAAAGATGATGTGAAAAGCTATGAATAAATTTATCTAAGCAACCAACAACTACCAAACTAATTATTATGATGTTTAAACACTTCAGTAAAATATATATTGTATATTTGCATATTCTCTCCTCTTTCAGAATTGTATCACTTGAAAATTGAGAGGGAGGAGGAAATGATATTAAGCTACATAATATAAATCTAGTGATACATCATTTATAATAAAATTCTCTAGCTTATTTATACTTGCATGTTACAAACTTAGTAATAGGAAGTACATATTCAAGATTGATATTTAAGTAAATAAATCCTGCAGATGTCTTTTTTATACATCCTGATAAGTGATAAATATTAAAAAAAATAATTTAACAAATTTTGTTGCATAAAAACATGAGTAAAACTTTATAATAATCAATAATTTGCAAATATATTCATTCTGAAAAATATCTTGACCTAAATATTTTAATATTGACTGTAAATTAAGATAGCAAATAAAGCAAGGAAAAAAATTGTGAAATTACTTTTTTTAGATGACTGAAGTGATCCAAGGCAAACAGCAGATTTTTTACTTGTCTTCAGCTGTTGATAAACTTCATTCATGACATCTTTTGCGACAATTAGTATCATACCAATATTGCAGTTAAAAATTTCAAACATTTCTTGCTGTGAAAAGTTTCCACTTGAGGCAATCCAATCGAAAACAGGTGGCATATCCAGTTTGGTTGCATCCAGTACTATTTTGCTTGAAGGAGGTAAAATTTTCTTGATATTTCCAACCAAACCACCATCATTTATAAATGCTGCTGCTTTTACAAATTTATGCCTCATTAGAGGTAAAACTGATTTTACATATATTTCACTAGGAGCCAATAGAATTTCTTCTAATGTTTGGTTTGAATCAAATGGTGCTGGACTGTTATAAGTAAGTCCTAATTTCTTCACCAGTTTCCTAATTATATTAAAAGCACTAGAATTTATACTGGAAGAAGGAAGGCCAATAACAACATCACCATTAGAAATATCTTTCCTTGGTAGGATTTCAGACTTTTCTACAGCTCCTCTGGCAAATGCAGTCAAATCAAAATCTCCATATGCATACATTCCAGGCATTTCTGCAGTTTCACCACCTTGAGTTTATAGCAGAAGAGAGAAAAAATACCATGACCATATAATAAATGAGAGATGAAAACAAAAATAAATGCATTTTGTTATTCAAATCATCAATTTAAAGTTAAAAGAATGAAAATCAAATTTTAATAACCAAAAAAAGCTAAATAATAATTTAGCTATAAATCTTTAATGACAGCCAAATATAACCACAATACTGGCTTTATATCTTTTTATAATATGAAACTCCTATATAAGTTTTGTTCTGATATGAAAAAGGTGTGTGCTTTATTACATCCATGTATTACATTTTTAAAATTGTTGACCTATGATAATTTTCAGTACTTCTATATTTTTCAAATATGCTTTTTGCAATAACAAAAAACTTTCTGTTCATTTTTTTAACTCCTTTTACTCGAGATTAAGTTTGAAATTGGATCATTTAAAACCTATACTGATTAACTCAAGCTTTGATAGTGTTTCTTGCTCATTAAATGAAATTGGATATGAGTGTTTTCCATATCCTGCAGCATGTATATCAGTTTTTTATAACAAAGAGATGTGCTTTACCAATATATTTAAACTGTTTTAATATTTTAAACTGTAAAAGTTTTACCTGTTTTTAATTATTTTGTTATTCATTATGAAAACCTAGTGAATTTACTATATGTTCTTATTATGAAAACCTAATGAATTTACTATATGTTCTAATAACAATGGTTCAAGGTTTCCAACTAACTCTGATTTTTTAATTTTATGAAAGTGGGACAATGCTAAACATTCAAAAGAAATCATAGTATGCATTATGGTCATTCTCTGGGCAAGCAATATGTGTTAAATACAATATATGTACAAGCAAGGACAGTAACATACAGATAAAAAATGCCCCTGCTTGCTATAAATATATAGCAAGGAAAAGAAACAAATTATATATTACGAACTTGATATCTTTTTAAATAGCCTGCTAAATCACCAGTAACAATCAACACTCCACCAGCTGCTTTAATTGTCATTGGAAAGGAATGACAATTAAAGCAGCTGGTGGAGTGATTTTGTTTAGCATCACTACTATTTAAGAATTAATTTATGATCAATACTTTAACTATTCTTAAACTATGCATAATTTCAGTTATAAATATACAGAATGAGCACTCAAAACACACAAAATTATAGTATAAAGAGCATAATTCACTAAAATCTTTCTTAAAATAGGCTTTGTATTAAATCAATTTATTCTATTATATGCTTACATAAGAGTCTCATGAACATGCTATAGGAAACTGTCTATCTATAACTTCTACCGATTAGATATATTAGATGCATTTTAAACTTATGATGAGTTTATGAAGCCTGTCATAGAGCTAGGAACTCTTGTGCAATGTTTGCACTAAATTGCTTAAAATGAAGCACTTAAAAAATACATCTTACATTTTAGGTAGTATCTAATAATAGTTCAGTTTTCATTTTTCTAAACATCTTTAATAAACTCTATAAATACTCACCGATCAGAGCACAGTTAGCTTCTTTGCAGCCTTTTGCAATACCAGAAATCACCTGAGCTGCAACATCAACTTCAAGTTTTCCTGAAGTATAGGTGTCTAAGAAGAACAGAGGTTCAGCTGCATGACAAAGGATTTCATTAACAGAATTAGCAACTAAGTCAAATCCTACAGTTTCATATTTTTTGCATTCTTGAGCAACCTAAAGGAATATTGAAAAATCAAAATTAATAATAGAATACACCATATTAGCAAATTTTAAACATATACAGTGCATAAAAATATCATTTTAAAATTTTTTTAACTCTTTCACTTTTGTATATTCTACATATATATTGACACTTACAGAAATAAAGGCATATATCATCATTATTATTTAGATTCCATTAAATCAGTTGCATAATATTACATTTTTAAAAATAATCTTACACTAAAAAAATTGAGTCATTTCAAAATATATCTGCTGGATACGAGGAAATCTTTTACACTGTACACTTATAGCAATGCAGCTTAACAGGCAATTCAGATATCAGGTTTTACATATACACATATTAAACAAGATATCTAGAAAATTTTAATCCCATAATAAGGCTATTATACAAAGTTTATACACATTGCTTTAAATGGAAATAAAGGACTTTTAAAGATTTTTAAGGACTCCACCCCCCCCCGGCCCCAAAGTACAGATCTATCAGCCTGCCTTTTAATAGAATTGAATAAATGAAAGAAATTATCTATGCAGTCACTTCCAATCTTGCAGTACCATTCTAAGAATAAAACAGTAGTATGGAGAATGCTTTATTTTTAAATACAATCTAATATTTAATATAGTTATAAAAACAAGTCTAAAACAACCACTGTGGTGGCTTCATTGTAGAGCAGCTGACTGCTATAGTCTTGGTCAGAGAAGGCATAGATATACGTGTATACAATGGAATCACTAAAAATACTTTCGAGCCAAAAGTCTCAAGGGGTTCATGACAGGAGAAGAGGATGGGGTGTTCTCCATCAAAATTAAGCCAGAACTTACCCTTTATTGCAAGTGTAATTCAATCACCCCTTGGGAAATATTCTTAGTAATGAAATGGCTATATGAGCAATGGCTTTTGGCCATTCCTGACAAATGCATGCAAGAGTCTGGCCATTTTAAACAACAGTTTGAAAATAAAATTAACTCTCTCTACAAATTTTCAAATACTTTACTCCTGAAACAATCCCCCAAATTTATAATGAAGATTTATAAGGTAACTAAGGAACTCTTTTCTTTTTTTAATTATTCATTAAAAAATTATCAAAAATCACAATCTAAAGAAATTTTGCAGTTTTAATTAACAGATAATTACACAGATTATTATTTTTAAAAGATATTAAAACAATCATGCATTAAAAGGTACAAATGTCCATAATACTGCATAATATTTGTGCCTTTTTTAACCTGAAAAATTTTCAGATATTTTAACTTATTCATATTTCTTTTTCTTTAGTTACATTTCTAAAATCATTTACTTTCATAAATGAATAAATGTTTTATTGATCTCACCATCACCAGCTAATGTATATGTTAATTTTTTAATATTTTCAACAATATTGATCTGACGAACTTCCTTTTGCTCTATGTAATCAATATCTAAATGATTTTTCTTTTCATCTCTGAATTTTATGAATTAGAAAATTTTTAACTCTAAAACATCGCAAGTTTTTAGATCAAGCAGAAGTTGCTAGTCTTTAATAATTTCAATATTGAGAATAATTTCAGAAAATTTTATAAAATGGTATAATGCATATTCAGATATACAAGATGAATCTTTTAAATTATAAATTTTCAATATCTTTATTAACAGAGAAATTCCTTTCTAGAGATTAGAGATGACTGACCATATGGGAAGATAAGAATTATTTCTGCCATTATTCACACTTTTCAATAATGAAACTCACAAAAATAAAGAAAGATAAAATAAAAGGAAGATAAATGCATTAAGAGAAAGTTTGGGTTCAAAAGGAGAAAAGGTACATCATTATTATTACAGGCTCTCATTATTTTAAATGGCCTTTTTTGTTACTATGCACAAAAAGCAGCAATACACTCTTTATAAACCATTGCCAAACAGTCTAACTACTGATGTTAATAATCTGCTCCTCCTAAGAATAGCTCTCAGTAGGATTGTTGGTTAGGTATGATCTGTTAACAAGAGGGTCCTCAGTGCTATTTAAATAATGAAGACCTTAATAATAAGGAAGTATTGTAAAAAATTCAGATAACTTTTTTTCATAGCTTTTTCCAAGAATTCTCCAAACAACATGGAAACCTCATCACAATCTTCCTGCAAAATATGTCTATTCTATGTTCATACCATTCTTACAATTTGCATTTTGTCACTCACTTTATCTGGAATTTAAGCCATTAAAATAGTTGCCAACTACATACCAACAAAAATCAGAATATTTTTGAAAAAAATTACAATAATAATAATAAAAGAAAAGAAAATCTGAAAAGTTTCAGATTTTAAATTACGTCCAAAGGGGCATTTTTTTAACATTTTTTCTGTAACCTTTATTTATTAAATATCACGTTCTTTGCCCTTAAACAACAAAATTCAGTTCAAGAGCAATATCGCAAAATAGTTTTAAATTAAGCATATCTTTAGAGTTTCCGATACAGAGTCTCACGCGCTGGAGATAAAAATGTTTTTTCTGTACAACGTTGCCATTGCTCGCTTTGAAATCCTTGAGTTTGTTAATCAAAAATTCATTAAAGTTTTACAAAACATGAAATCATTTCATTTAGTTTTAATGTGTAACTTTTTTGGTAAAACTGAAAAAAAAAAAAAAAAAAAAAAAAACATTTCTTTTATAGGTATGAATATAAAAATCGGAATAAAATTTTATTTTGTTTATGCAATAAAGCTGTGTAATCATTTGTTATAATTAAAAATCTGAATATACTCTCTAGTATTCCTTAAAAATGCTCCACAAAGACAAAAGTTGTCCACATTGTACCTAGTAGCGCTGGAGCAGGAAGACAAAAAAACTTGCCATAAATATATGACTCTCTTCAGATTTAAATTATCTTAATTTCCAGATATAGATTTAATTTTATCATCATCATTATTATTATTTCAGAATGCTCTTCTTTTTTAAATGCCTTTTTCACGTCTTTTGTCCACATCCTTGAAAAATTTCCAGATTTCTTGATATCATTGGGTGGAAGCACGACCTTTATGAAGTTGGGCCTTTGACTTTGTTGGAGGTTACATTTTTGTTAAAGTATGACTGTACAGTTATGGTAGGAGTTTAAGAATTTTTTTTTCACAGCAGATAGATGGTTTAAGAATTTTTTTTTTTTTTTTTTCATAGCAGATAGATGGCACTTTTGTTGAAAACATTTCTTTTGAAAGATTGTACAAACAGCCAATCAGAAATCCCCAAGCTTTTGTTCTGAAATGGCTAATCATTTCTTATACAGTAATCAGTCTGAAATGGCTATGCTATAAACTGCATGGTATGAATCCTATATTCATCCAAAACCTTAATTCATACTTCATATAGCAGTTACAGCAAAGAAATGAAAATGTCAGATGAGAAAAAAATTAAGGACTGTTTGCAGATTTTTGCAAAAATTAAAGGAATTTTAAGAACAAAAATCATTAAAAAAAAAAAAAAAACTAAGGACTTTTAAGGATCATACAAACACTGTTATGTATCATTTCATACATTTATGCTCTTTACAGTTTTAAAAAGCAATCTGATCATTAAATGCAGGTTTCAGCTAAATTACCTACGAAATGTTTTTATCCAAAAGAAAAACTGGATTCAAGATTGGTGATTATCATTGGTAATTATGCAATTAAATGTTTAGTTTTTCAGTACTTAAAGCAAAACATAATACATAATATTAATACTTAAAACAAAACACATACATAATGCAAAATAAATCAGAATATTAAAAAATATACAAAAAGTTTTGCCAATGAAATGTTTCCAGAAATCATTTTTATAATTTGCAATGTAAATGAAATATTTAGTAGTGCTGCATTTTTCAAAAAAAAAAAAAAAAAAAAAAAAAAAAAATTTCCAACTTGATCACAAAACTCACATGTATTCTATATTCAGTTACCTGCATCCAAGGCATGCATCATATTTCCCAGATGAAGAGCAGATAACAAATTTAATTGCCCAACTAGTTAATTACAGTAATCATATGTGGCATGATCTTAAATTTGTCAAAATTATGAAATTTTTAACCAGTAACAGGTGCAATTCTTTCAAATAGTGAAAATAATAATAATATATGCTTTCAATTGTTAATTGGATAGCTTGATTTTTTTTTGTGTGAGGGGGGGAGAACTTGCATATTTATCATACTTTTTTCCCTGAGTATTATTTTTTCTTCAAAGGAAAAGAGCAGAAAATTTTATCTCACCTTCAATTTTTCTCCAATACCTCCACACTTTGAGACCAAATATGGATCTTTATATCCAGATCCTCTGAGGTCAAATATGCCACCAAAACCGCCAATACCCCCACAGACCTCAGGTCTCAAAGTCTGTTTAGTTAGATTTTTAATTTTGTTGACCAAATCTTCTGCACTTTCAATATCTACCCCAGCTGACTTGTATGTCATCCCTTCACGACAGAATCTAAAATAAAAAATACTTTTTTTTAACACATTAAAATTTTAAAAAATATATATAATAATAAGCTTTTTTTTTCTAGGCAAAATAAAATAAAACTGTTAATTTAGTTACACATTTATACATTTTTGTTGACTTAAATAACATAAAAAGGTAAAAAGTTTTTTAAATAATGTTACTGATTTATTCCTATAGTATAGTTAATTTTATTATTCTGTTTTACATGTTTTATTTGTTACTGTTATGTATATCAAGTACTGTAATGTTATGTTTCTTGCTATATTCAGTTGTCATTTTATGATTATTTTAGTTAAAATAGATGGATTTGAATTTATTACATTATGACAACATACTAAATATGACCACATACTAAATATATCTGACTGCAGGGAAAATTTCTAAAGGAAACCCAATCTCGTTAGCATTATATATGGGAAAAATCATGAAAATAACTTCATAGCCAGCTTGTTTATTGGGATTTGAACTTGGTTGAATAACTAGCAGTCAGTATCTTATCTGCTCGCCAACTAGTAAACTTGATTGAGACATGAATGGCTATTAGGATTTTTCAAATATATAATGTCTTCATTGAATTTTTAGAAAAAATTTGTGTTTCATTTCATTTTTATGTACTTTTTTAACCTATCATTCATCTACATTGAAATCAAAAAGCAGCAAACAAAAAAATAAAACTTCTCACTTACAACAGAATAAATATGTATTTGGCCTGTACGAGGTGTAGAACCAAATCACAAAAATCAGTTATACTTGCAGTTAATTTGGATATTTAGAAAAACAGTTTATTTTTATGTGGTTAATCTTACAACAAATTGAAATTTCTTGTAATTTTTATTATAATCAAAAGAAATAAGAAATAGGATTTTATTTTAAATTTTTTTTAATTTTTGCGACAACTCCATATTTAATTACTTCTTGGATATAACTTTTCAAAAATTAGGCATGATGACAGAATCAGTTCTCTACTTTTATGTATAACTTTAAAAACTGTGATACAGGAAAAATGTTGATAAGAAAACTCCAGTCTAAAGATTTCAGACAGCAGCCTAATACCTAAAAAAATTTACTATTAAAAATTTAAAAGGTAAAATATTATTAAAATTTAAAAAAAAATTTTGTAGCAGTTACATAGTATTTCCCATAAAAACATCTTTAAATAATTAAAACAAAGCTGCAAGTGTTCATAAAAACTATTAGTATGGCTATATGATTAATTAAATGCATTTTTAATCTATGTTAATTACATGCATTATTAATTTAAATAATTAATGAAAAATCTTTATTGCTTTTAAATTAATCAATTTGCTTATTATTAACTGATTTGATTAAAATGAAAACAAAAATCATAGATCCTATACTTTGCCAACTGACAACAGTCACAGAGCTGGCTATATACAAAAGATATACAGATGATAAATTAAAGGACTATTTGTATATATTTTATTTATTGAAAACTTGCCAACAGCAAATTTCAGATTTAGGTTTTTTTATAAAGACAAAGCATGCTAGGGCTGTCTTGCCTAATGGGAAGGATGCCTTTGCTTATACCCATGCATACTTGCCAACCTATGACACTCAAAAATCAGGAGATTTTTTTAAGAAATCAGGAGATTTTTCACAATGTTAAAAAGACTTTTTAAATGATAAAAATATAGTTTTTAATAATGAATGAACTTTAAGTAGTAACTAATTCTTAAATGCAAGCAACACAAAATACCTTACACATAAAAAAATTTTTACTACACGCATCGTTTAAGAAGAAAAAAAAAAAAAAAAAAAAAGACTCTTTAATCAGTTTTCGTACAAATGTTATAAACAGTGGCAGATTTTGCTTTCTTTAAGAAAGAAACTTTATCATTGTGTTCACAGCAATTGCCACGTAGGCCTGATTTCGTAGGCCTGCTTTCGCTGATAAAAGTTTTTCTAATGTGCCATCTCTAATATTAGATCTAAATTTAGTCCTCGTTTTCGCAACAACACTGAGGATCCTCTCACACTCTGCATTACTATAGGGAACTGTCAAGATGACCAACACAATTCTAGACAGTTCACTATATTTTAAAATTCCATCAGCACCTTTCAGTTTTCAAATTAAACTCCACTGGGTGTCAATCGTAGCTGATTTTATAACTTCATCCAAGTTTTCTAATTGTAAACTGCTGTTATGCAGCTGTTAGAACTGTTTTAATTTTTCCTTCCTTTTAGAACTCCTTTCAAGATAATAATAAATATCAACAATGTGTTCATCCACATTTATTGGTAAAGAAGTTGCCCCTTTTTCAGCTGCTAAATTTAAGAGGTGACAGGTGCACCTCATAATCTGAATTTTCCTTTCTTAAGATGCCTGCAACACCAGCCTTCCAAGCCTACCAATACTGGTGCATTATCGGCACCAAGTGCTAAGCAATTATCCAGAGTGCCTGCAGTTTTCTTTTAAAGTTTTAATAATTAGCTGTGCTATATTAAAGCCTGTCAAATGTCCTTATAAAGTGGGAACATAAAGTAAACTGCACTCAATTTCTGAAGACTCTGGATCAAAAAAAGAAACAACAATTGGATACAGTTTTGAATCGGTATTATTGCTTCCATCAGTAGAGAGGCAGACCGGAGCTGTTTTAATGCAATCAATAACTGAAGATTTATTTTTCAAACCCATTTCTTTAACAATTGCACCTGTTTTGATTCTTGCACCTTGAGTATTTCTTGGCAATTTCACTATCGGGAAACATTTTTCTAAATAAAGCTGCAGCGTGATCCGATGCATTCAGTAGCAGGTTGTGCTCCAGTAAAAAGGCAGAGAACAGACATTCTGCATTAATAACTTTTTGGTCCTTTGTTTCCGAAGAAAAATTTAATTTTTCGTTTTTTTCAAAACAACTCATGTTATCCTTGTGTTTTTGTGTACGCACATGTTTGAGAACATCCGCCCTTCCAACATACGAAATCGAAAAATCGCAACGACAGGCGGTACACATCGCAAATTTATTACATTTCCTTGAGGAAATAATGGAAGGAAAGTCAACTGTTTACGATTTTTGAAACGTACACGAGTATTTCACCTTTCTCGCAGACATAACAAAAGATGATAATTTCTAAAACTATTTCCACGTGTACTCACCCAACTCAGGACAAAATGAACGAAATAACTAAAAAGAACGTCCAAATAACAACTTGCTTTGTCCTCATTGGCTAATATATGCCAGCTGACACGCAGTGGAGCTCGAAGCCTATTGGAGAACTGGAGAATGACGTTTCTGGATACGTATAATGCTCTCACTCACAAAGCAGAAGCTATCTGATTCGCAAGGTTTTGTTTTAGATATAATGTAGAGAAAATTCAATTGCTTTCAGACGTCCAAAAGGACTTTTTTTATTCATATAACAAAGTATTAAGCCAAGTTGCATAAAAATCGTGAGAAATATTAAGAATAAGAAAAAGTCGGGAGAAATATATTGTAAATCGGGTTGGCGGGAGAGCGGTCGAAAATCGGGAGAGTTGGCAACTCTGCCCATGTTACACATGGAGAAAACCACAAAAATGTCCATGCACCCAGCTCATTTGCCTGGAATCAAGCTCAAGTAGACCTACCAGTATTAAAAAACTTTACTACTCAGTCACTTGTGGGCTCCACATTCTTTTTGCTCCTCTTGTCTATCAATTTAAAGCATGCCAGAGCAGGATTTTATAAATTAAGTGAAAACAATACATTTCATTCAAAGCATAATAGAATTTTAAACTGTGTGGTAAATTTCAGTTGAAAAATGATGAGGTATAATAAATTTCTAAACCATAGTAATCATGAATGCATATATACAATAATGTTTCTGTATGAGAGGATCATGTATTTCAGAACTAATTCTGAGTGCTATGTGGAATGAAGTCAAATTTATAACCTATACAGAGTACAATTTTACCAATATTAAATAAAGCACATTGTCAATTGCAATGCATGTATAGAGAGATCTTTGTCTGTCTTTTGTGTGAAAGTAAAGGATTCTGATACTGCAGCGTAATTCTCAGGATTTCATTAAAAAAGAAAAAGTAATATAGTTGTACTGTGAGTTTTATGTAATTTCATGTGAAGGCAGAATAATAAATAAAGTATTGCTTTTCATCATAGCATATAAGCAATGAAGCATTGTTACAAATCATATGTGTGTTTCTACTGTCATAATGTAAAGCCATAAATACAGGACTGAGCACTTTTGGACCATATTTATTTCAAAAATGCCCAGTTTTCACTTGGAATTCATTTTATAAATTATGTGAGCTTTAGCATTTCAGCTTTCATCTTAGCTTAGCATTTCATAGTTTAAGAGCTTTAGCTGATCATTCACAACTTATTTAATAACAACTTAATCCATTAATATTATACGAGAATTAAATATCAGAACAAGGTAAGATGCATTCTATGTACTTCAGTATACATTTACATCTGTCAGCATTGAATACAACATGTATGTATCTCATGTGAAGATTTGTACCATTATTTAAACTTTAAATATATATGATTTTCCAAAAAACAACAATGCTCAGGAGAGAAATTTTACATGAAACAGAACTTTACTGTAACATTACATATGTGAATACTTTGTCTTCTTTATTTAGTTTAAATTTCAAATTTTCAGCTCATATCTACATTGAGAAAAAATTTGAATGGTAAAATGAGAGCTACAAAAAATATATTATGAAGCCTGTTATCATAACAAGATAAAGTCAAAAGTCGTTAATTCGGACACCCATAATCCGGAATGATCTATAGTCCGGACCACAAAGCTACAAACTTTCTGCGCATGCGTCGCGTTCACGCATGCGCATAGGCGTTTACGAGTGCATGTAAGACCTTTACAGCTGCGAATATGTGTGTGCACATGCACGTTTAATGTGTAACGAACGGTATAAACTAAGCTAAAATTATCTAATGCAGTTAATGTTGCAGATTGTGTTGTTCCTTAATCTTTGAATTGGATGCGGCTTATTATTTTTTGCAGACTGTAAGAGCAATTTTATAAAAGTAAGCTTGAACTTTTGATTATGTCAAAGAGAATTTCTGATGCTGGAACTTCCAAAGGATCTACAAAACGAAAGTATGTTTTGTAGTATGAAAGTATGAAAGTATTTCCGATATATATTTACTAATATGTAAAGGATATACAAAGTGAAAGTATGTTTCGAAATCCTAAATCTGTTTATCAATTTCACGCTGCGACACGCAATGAATTGGAAGTTGATCTGTCAGCACTATCCTTATCTTCATGGCAGATGTTTTTATTTTATTTGGCTTATAATTCCTTACTAAATGTAGTATTTCATCTCGATGTACTCCGTCTTTGATATGATTTAAATCAAGTTCCTCGTCATTATAATTCGCTTCCGATAATGAAGAAAGTGACCCAGAGGTTATTGAAAACGAAAAAATTTCGATTGACAAATTAGTTGGTATTCTCGACACAGCAATTATAGGACTCGAACAGCGGGACTTTGTAACTAAACAAGAAATTATGTCTGTTTAATAGAATTAAAGAGAAAGTATTATCACATGAAACAAAGCAACTTAAACCACTTACATTGAAAGAAATGTTTAATAAAGTAAACAAATAAATATTAAGCTTTTTCTTTTTGTAAATTTTGATATCCTTTAGATCATAATTGTTCTTTATTTCATAAATTACATGGTTTCATATTTTTAATTTTGTAATTTCTGCATGCCATCTTATGAGATTTAAACTGATGATCTATAATCCAGAAAAATCGATAATCCGGAATCGCCGAAGTCCTGACGAGTCCGGATTAACGACTTTTGACTGTGATTTTTTAAATCCATTTATGTTAAATTAATCTAACAGATGATATTAATTTTGATTCATTTAAACTTCAGGAAAAAAATAACCCCTTTCTATAAAACTGGAAAAAAGTATAATAGTACTGAATTTAACATTAAAAAGAAACAGACAACTTTTCTCACTTAAAAACAATTTATTTTTTAAAAATAAAATGAAGTTGGTTCCAAAAACAGCATAGATGAATGAATTATTTAAAAACTTTGAAAGTGTATACTTTAGAAGTTGAATCATGACCTGAAAAAGTAAAAATAATTATTTATATGCATGTTGTTTATACATACCTCTTTCTAAAGGATAAATAGATGACCAAATAAAAATTTACCTTTGCAAAGCTTTTTGTGCAATATCTTTGCGATAAAATGCTCCATCAAACTGAACAGCTTTGGCTCCATTTTGGGCTCTAACAGAAGCATTCTGCAAATCATCTTCAACTACTACAACAGCAAGAACTCTACCACCTGATGTAACAATCGATCCAGAGTGCAAAGAAGTACCCGCATGGAATATGATGTAATCAGGATATATCAACTCATCCAGCCCTTAAATGGGGGGGGAAGATGAATATTTGGGGGAAAAAATTAATGTCCTAAATACACATACAATATTTACATAATTCTAAAAAAATAACTAATCTAGGTACTAAAATATCTGAAGAAGAATTAAAATGCCATGCTAGAGAAGGGAGCCCATAATATTGTGTTCTCAGTACAATTACTATTAGATATTTTATATAATTAATACAGTTTTAAACATCAGTGCACAAAATTGGATTCCATATATCATTTATGTGCTTGATATTTCTATTTTGCAACACAAATGTCAACAGATTTCAGCATAACATAATGAATTTCTGGGGAACTTGCATCTTATAGATATTATAACATGCATAAGAAAATTAAAGCCAAATTAAAAATGGTACATTACTTTTACATTTAATGCAGATATTCTGCAGCTTACATAATTATCAGCAACATTAAACTTAACTTAAAAGGTTACACACAAAATATATATATATATTAAAAAAAAAAAAAAACTGTAAACTTTAATGTTGATCCCAGACATATAGTTTCACTTATGAAGATTTTTTTTTGGTGCAGAATATTTATGAAAACAGTCTCTATAATAGAAATTAAAAAGATTCTGTACTTTTCATGTGGAATAAATAGTTTTACATACAATCATATAACATATTCTTTTTTCCTTTCAAAGTAGCATATGTAACACACTGGCGATTTATTCACCTTCAGTACTCAGAGTCTTGCATGCTTATACCAGCATCTTTTCCATTTTTTATACAGATGAAAGTATTCGTCTTATTACTAATATTTTTGATAAATGTCAACTGCCTTTCTGTGTTCTGATTACCCTATACCAGTGGTTCTTAACCGGGGGTGCGAGAATGTATTTTTGGGGGTGTGGGAGAAGCCCCTACCTAACGATAAAAATTATTAAATATCATTTATTAAATTTCTTATAATGAAATATTTGAAATCTGCAATAGTGTCCCCAATACTGAAGCTCATAAAAATTGGTAGCACCTAGCTCACTTATCGGCAAAAGACACACGAAAGAGCCGGTGCCGATGGGCGTATACACTACGCTACGAAAAGGCATGAAACGCTACAAACGAACGCGAACAGGCAGCTAGGTGACGGAGAAAAGAAAAAAAACTTTGTGGGAATACAAGCGTGACCTTCAAGAAACCTCGATAGCCACGAAGCCACGATACAAGCGGAGAACGTTATCCCAGCTTGCGCATGAGCTGAGTTCAACATGTGCTACTCCAATGAAATCTACGGATTCACAGATTTGTATCTGCATCTACTGCGCCTGTGTTAGGTTGAGTCAACTATTGTGTCTGCGACATGTGTATTGAGTATTCTGACTTGTCCAGAAACTTCTTGAGACTAATACATTCTTAATTGCCCGTTCAAGCCGAATAGAATTCAGTGATATTACAAACGTAAGAACATTATATATATTATATTACATTATTTCTAAATAATTAAATCGATTATAGTAAACCCCACTATGTCAAAAAAACGACAATGGAACGATAAGTATGCCGGTTATGGATTTACTTGCACAACCGAAAAAGATGGCATGCAACGACCGCAATGCATTTTGTGTTCCAAGATATTTTCAAACAGCAATCTCAAACCATCAAAATTATTAGAGCCTTTCAACAATGTGCATGGTGGCGAAAAAGCGCATAGCATGAACAGCTTGAAGTCAAAGAAGGCTCGGTTTGATACCAGTGGAACTATCCTAAAACTGTGCGGAGCAGCAATTCAAAAACCTTTATTAGAAGCGTCATATCAAGTGGCATATTTATGTGCAAAAAAAAAAAAAAAAAAGAAAGAAAGAAAGAAAGAAAGAAACCTCACACGATCGCTGAAGAGTTGATTAAACCTTCTGCTTTAATTATTGCTAAAACAGTTTTAGATTCGGAAGCACATAAAAAAATCCAACAGATTCCATTATCGAATGATATTATACGATCGCGAATACAAGATCTCAGTGAAGATATTCTAATGCAAGTAATTGAAGACATAAAAATCAGTCCACTAAAAATAAGCATGCAACTAGATGAGTCAACTGATGTTGATAATTGTAGCCAACTTTTGGTATTTGTCAGGTATGTGAAGGAAAAAGAGGTGATAGAAGAATTTCTATTTTGTGAGCCATTGCAGGTGAATACGAGAGGAATTGATGTTTTCAATCGCATCAAAGATTTTTTATTAAATA
This sequence comes from Stegodyphus dumicola, assembly GCF_044657685.1. NCBI lineage: Eukaryota > Metazoa > Arthropoda > Arachnida > Araneae > Eresidae > Stegodyphus > Stegodyphus dumicola. The sequence goes on from NC_140768.1 coordinate 186,255,044, forward strand.
TCAATTACCAATGAATGTGATTAGCTCAATATGCACTAATGGAGCCCCAGCAAGGTTAGGCAAACATTCAGGATTTTTTTCACACATGAAAAGAGAATTACCGGAAGTTATAAACGCATTGCATGTTGCATCGTCATGCACTTGCGTCGAAAGCATTGCCAGAAAGTTTAAAACAACATCTAACTACAGCAGTAAATGTAGTAAAATACATCCGAGGGAGAGCGCTTAATCATCGCATTTTTCGTGCATTTTGCGAAGAAATCGGTGCTGATCATACCGTGCTCTTATATCACACCGAAATACGATGGTTATCTAAGGATCGCATGCTTAACAGTTTTTGAATTGCGTGAGGAAATTATTCAATTACTAACTAGTCAAAACTGTTATTTAGTAAAAGATTTTGAGAGTAATGATGCAATGCTGAGGCTGGCCTACTTAACAGACATATTTAGCCATTTAAATGAACTGAATCTATCAATGCAAGGATTTGGTATAAATATAATAAGATCTAGTGAAAAATTATCTTCATTTATCGCAAATTTAGAAATTTGGATACGTCGATTAGAAAAGGGGAATTTTGCAAACTTTCCCTAGCTTGATTCTGTTATTGCGAAAAATGAAAAGAATACAATTATACCCGACATTGTAATACATTTGAGACAATTGAGCGAATCATTCAATGGATACTTTTCTACCGGAAATATTACCAAAACTCAGAGAGGGATACTGGATCCATTTCTATTTGACTTAAATTTGATGGATGATAGTGATCTGAAAAAAGATCATCTTATTGAAATGCAAGCAAGTGGACATGTTCAAATGGAATTCAAACAATTAGAATTGCAACAGTTCTGGTGTTCGCAGTTACAACGTTATCCAAAGTTGGCAAACGGAGCACTGCAGTTACTCTTACCCTTTGCTACCACCTACTTGTGCGAAATGGGATTTTCATCGCTTTTGCATATAAAATCTAAAGCGAGAAATCGCTTAAATGCAAGTGATGACTTACGCGTATGTCTTTCCAAAAAGGAACCTCGCTTCGCCAGTATAATAATGAACAAACAACAACAGACTAGTCATTAATACAAATAATATTGTTTTGTATTTATATAAAATGTACAATGTTTTTCAATAAACAATAAGTTTCGCAAAAAATGTATTTTTCTAGACTAAAAAAATTAAAACATATTTTTCAATGGGATGCGGGAGATATATTTTCAGATTCAATGGGGTGCGACTCGCTAGAAAGGTTAAGAAACACTGCCCTATACACATTAAAATCTCACGCTTTTCATGAGGAATTTAAATTAATACTTTTGCATCATACAGGCCAATATGAAAAACAAAACACAATGCTAAAACTGTATGGAAATAGCAAAAACATTATGAAAGAAAGTAAAATGAAACAAAGTACACTGGTATTTATTTCTTGCATACAATGTTTGGTGACTATATGTCTGCAGATGTTGATAATATCTGATAATAGAATATGTGAAAATGGTGATGAAATGCAATTATATGCAAATACTTAAAATATTTTGAAATGCAATGTTAAAAAATGTATTTAAAAAGCATTAAGGTAGAAATTCGTTGCATGTTTTCTGGCTACTTTTCCTAAATACACTGTACTGCAATTTCTTCTGAGCAAAAATGAACTTTCATTCATTAAGTCATATAAGAAGCAACTAAAATTGTGCTACACAACTCTTATTGGAACAGTTATGTGACATACATGAGCTGTTAAGTAGAGTTGGCTTTAAGTTAGCAATCAGTTTTGCTGATGTATTGCAAGGATTGTTGTTTGGATATTGCAAGGATTTTCTTTCATGTTGGCTCCTCTAATACAAGACCACCTTGAAAGTTTTAAAAAATAACTGAAGTGCCAGGGAATCAAATATGAATCCCAAACTATGTGATACAAGTTTACCCAAAGAAAAAACCTACATTATACTGGGAATAGAATAACAGTAACACAATACAGGTGCTCAGTCAGTGTTTTTTCTTTTTCTAAAGAATGTACTGTGGAGTATTTACTGTAGCCCATTCATGCATGTGCAATAATATCCATTCGAAACATCTGCCAAGCTACACAAAGGACATATGATCATTTTAGAAGCTGCTGAATACTTTCTAAAATAATCTCATAGCCTTGAAAATAAAAATATAATAAGAAAACAATTGTTATTTCATTGCCTTATGTAATTTCTACGAAATTTGCAGTTTGCATTTACATTTTCAGTTAATTAAGTGTATCATAGTGAATTTTCCATATAAAGATAAAGAATTTTATACTTTTAACTAATTACAGCAAAATGTGTGTTTTATTACTTAGAAATTTTACTCAGTGAACATCATGTAAAAGCTAAACATCTTCATAGACCCTATCTAACAATATTTAGATTATTGAAGAAGTCGAACAACAAGAATCAGCATAATATTTGTAAAGATTAAATGCATTAAGATGTCTAGAAGACAGACTTCATGCATTTCATTTCTCCTGCATCGAAACTGATGAGCTAATTTCCCTTACTCAACTCTGCTTGAAACAAACACATTTTGTTTTCTAAAGTAAGTATTACAAGCAAACTGAGGGATTAGCCATGGCAAGCCCTCTTAGTCCCTGATATCTAAATGCATTATTATGAATCAAAATTATTTGAAACTTTAAAGTTCCCAGTATGGTTTTGCTACATAGATGATACTTTTATCCTGTTTGACAGTAATAAAGTTCTTTTAATAATGAATTCCATTGATACTGCTATTCAGTTCACTTTTAAACTTGAGATAATTGTTATTAAAATATTGTTGTCGCATTAACAATTGTAACTAATATATTGATTGATATATTAACAATGGTTATTAATTGCTATTAAAAGATGAAATTATTATATTTTTAAACAAACAAAAGTTTCATATTGCTCCCCCCATATAATTCATGGCTATCAAAGCTGTACTATTTTTCAGATATTTTTTTAAAAGCTCAAATGATCTCAATATGTCTATTCAAGGAAAAAATAGCAATATATATATATATATATATGTGTGTGTGTGTGTGTATACTTCAAATGACAAAACTGTAGGTTTTATTAAAAAGTAAATTTGGAAGAACAGTGTCAAAATGATTCATTCAAAATGATTATGACTATTAACAATTTTAATTGAAAAAATAACTGTAAAACTTGAATTGTAAAAATGATTAGAGATCATTTAAAAATCCTAGTACAGTTTTGCGAATACTTTGTAATGAAGAAAGTTATCTTGGGTTCAGAAACCATTTTTTACTGTTTTTGGTTAGATTAAACCATTTTTTACTGACTTTGGTTAGATTAATCTCTTGCAATATTAAATCCAAGAGGGATTTGTTGAGCTATCAAGTGACTCAAAATTTGAGTTTCCACAAAAGTCTTTGAATTCTGGATCGAAGCTAGAAAAAATTTCCCACAGTTTCTGAAATGGCATCAAATGCTCTTCACCCACTCAGCATCAAATACTTATGTTAAATAAATTTTTCAGCTTTAATGCTTATTGAACCCAATATTCTTCAACAATAAAATGTGAAATATTGCACCAAGAATTAATTTGCTATGCAGCAAAAAAGCAAGCATTAAAATGCAATTTTCTTTCATTAATTCTGTATACCTGAAATAAATGCTGAAACCACTCCTTTTCATATCTATAATGTTTGCCAAAGAAATAAATTATTTGCAGGAAAATATTTATTTTTATATCTTTATTTTATGTTTAATATATGTGGTTAAAAAAAATCTCCATCATAAAACAGGGCCATCAATGAAAAGAAAAAAGTTCAAGAAGCACTGACATAGACACATACCTATATAATTTAGCAATACACATGGCTTATGCAATTATATATATATATGTTGCTGATCGGCAAAACTGCCTTTTTATGGGGTTAGATCAGAACTATTCGTTCGTACAGAATCATTTCTATGACTCACTGCTTAGTAAGAGTAAGATAAATATGATTGAGAATGAAGAGTGTATCAAGAATTGTGAGCAAGGATAAAGTGACCATTGGAAAGAACTGGATGAGCAGTGGGATTAGGAATTGATCGTAGGGCGAAAAGGATCAAATGAGTAGTAAGATTGGAAGAATCAACTCAATTAAACATCAACTCCCGGCATTACTTTCTTTCATCTTTCAATGTCTTTTTTTTTAGATTCCTAAAATTGTCAGCCCTTTTTTTAAGATTCTTTAAAACACCTTCCTTGAGTTTCTCGAAAATCGCCTTTCTATATAAAACTAATATAAATTCTAGATTATTTTTTTTAAATTGGGAAATAATAAAAATTAAACTCACTATTAGCATAGGACATTCTTTTCTCTTCTAAAATCAGAATTAAAGAGTTTTCTAGCATACTTCCAACAAAAGCTCTCGGTAGGTGAAATTTAGACTAGTTTCTGGTGAATCAGCCATTTCTCCCTCAGTAAAGTAAATCAGCTCATGAACGAATAGTACATCTCTAATACACATTAGGAAATAAGAAAAAAAAAAAAATTGCATACCAGTAATTACTTTGCCTTTTTCATAGCTTCCAGGATATCCACCACTAACTAAAACAATGCCAACAGCACATTTATCCAATGCCCAATTAACTTGAAGTTTGTCCAAAGTTCCATTGACACAAGACAGCATTATGGTATACAAATCTGATTGTAACAGTGGCAAAATCACCTGAAAATTTAAATAAATTAATTAATTAAACTTTGGTTTTTCTGTTTCAATGTGAATTAATTATGACAATTTAAGGAAGAGGGATAATAATTTATTAGGTTAATTCAATTTCCCAATATGGGTGGGTTAACTTATTCAAGCTATTTCCAAACATTAGTGCCATTTGCCAAGAATGCTTTCATGACAGATTTTTTTAAAGGAAACTGACTTATGTTTTCATCACACATAGGAAACGCCACAAAAAATTCATGCATCTAGCCTACTCAAAAGGATTAACAATTTTGAGTCATAACATTGTTCATATAATGTCTCACCAGCCACATCTTACTGATAGTTAGAAATATGTAAAAAATTATGATAGTTTCTTATTAGTAATAATCCATCAGAAAGATTTTAGGGCAAAACTATGAAAGAACGCTCAGGTTATCTATTACAAGGAAAATCACCAAATGCAATTTTAAAAGCTTTCAATGTTAAACAATGATTAGCAGATAAATTATATGAAAAAACATTTTAGCATCTGTCTGAAGCAGTGCTACTAATGGGAAAGCAACAAAATATTTTTATAGATGTCTATCTACATTAAAAAGATTTTTAAATTTGAAACAAAAAATAATCTCAGTTTTGTACCTTTAACCAGTTTAAATTATATAATTTTTTTAAACTTTAAGGATACTGGCAAAATGCTTGATAACTTTTTAATTGCTAAAAGTAATATAATTAGAAACACTATTTCAAATTTATTCATTAAATGATTAAATCTTTTTCTTATAAAACATTAAAATTTTGAAACACATCAAAAACACACAAAAATTACTATTAATTAAATAAAATCAAAACAAAAAAAATATTTTTCCCTTTTTTAATTTTTTTTAAAATTAATAGAAAAGTAATGTACAGAAATTTTTGTAGAACGTTAAAAGAAAAATACAGTATATTGGCAAAAAACTAATTTGGCTGTTGCAGCACAAACAAGTTTTACTGAAACAGTTGCCTTATTGGGGAAAAGTAAAGTGTAGCACAAAAATATTGTTCTTGTTAATGGCAACAACAACTGAACAGCAATGATGCCTTATGCCTATTTTTATAGGCTCATAACAAAACTGCAGTTGCAATTAATTAAAAAAAATACAAGGTGATTGGATGGATTGCAGCAACATCTCCAGCTAGTGCATAATTTTGAAGTGGAATCAATTATCTGCACATGACTACATGCTCAGAAAATGGATTTCTGTGAACATGGTATTCGAAATTTGGTTCCATTATTGCAGAAATATTTTTAGCATCTCATTTTTGTGTTCAACTTATAGGCTGTGCTCTCAAGTGGGTTAAACTTGCTTAATAGAAATATGGTTTGTATCAGGTCAGTCCATGAGTTTGTGCACATTAACAGTATGCCTGGAATTCACTATGACGTATTTACTAAAACAATACAATTTTGAACCTGTTGAACTTGTCATCATTTGACTAACATATTATTCAGTTCATCACCAACTTTCTTAAATATTGAACGCATTTTAGTACCCATAGGAGATGAATATAGATAATCAGTACAAACGTGCTGTGCTACATTTTTCATTTTCCTGTGATGAATCTGCCAGGTTTGCAGCAATAAAAATTAATAGTGTAGATGGTGAATACACTATTAGTGTAAGGAATGCCCAGAAATGGTTTAAAAAATTTTAAGTTGGAAAAAGCAGCATCGATGATGAATCCCATTCAGGATGTTTTGAACTGTTAGAACCAAATCAAACAATTAATTCAGAAGTTTATAGTGAACAACTTTGCCGTCTAAACTCAGAATTGATCAAAAAAGTCCATGATTGGTGAATATATAAAGAAAGTGTTATTTCATGATAATAGCGCTAACCCGCATACGGCTCGAACAATGCATCAAAAAATTAGTGAATTTAATTGGGAGCTTTTGACACATCCTGCTTACTCCCCAGATATTGCCCCAAGTGATTTTCGCTTATTCTGTGCCTTGCAAAATTTTTTATTGGGAAAAAAAATTAAATGCAGATAATGGATGAAAATATATAATTGATTAAAATGTTAAATTGTGTTTTTGTATATTAATGAAAAATTTACCAAAAAAATGTGCACGGATATATCGACTGACCAAATATAACATCTTGCTTATAATATACAGCTCAGAAACAGAATTTTCAACCAATTAGAATACAATGCCAAACTTAATTTTGCTATGCCACTATGATAACAATAATGCTTGATTCATCCATATCCACTAGCAAATGAAAATGCATCAAAATATTTATTTTCCAAAATTTCCAATAATTAACATCAACCAAATGTCATTTCTATTCCTACAGTATAATCCTGCTCACTGAGTTTGGCAGCATTTGTTAATAATTCAAGACTTCTGATCAGCTAACTTTATTTTGATGATAACAACACTTGCTATCTTGATGATGTTCTCTAACAACTTGCTTATTATACTTAACCTTATGATTTCTCTTGCCCCATCTGAATCATTCATTTTAGATAGTTATCTAGTGATATAATCAGATATTCAATTTCTGGTTGAAACAGCAAAAAAAAACTTTCAGAAAGGCAGAAATTATTTAATTTTTGAATAGCAAAATCATGCAGTAACAACATAGATACAAAACGCTCTGAGCTGAGAAATTAGGCTTCTGATTCTTTTTCTTATTATTATTACCTTTTTTTTTTTTTTTTTTGAAATGACACGTGAAAGCGATTTTACAAAAGCGACTACAAAAATCAGCATGTTATAGACTTTTTTGTTTGCAGAAACTTTTAATTACTAACTATTAAACTATTTTCTTCTAAGAAAAAGTAAAATCATACATTTGGCAGCATGAATTTTAAAAAAGTGCGAGTAGACAATTTTCATTTGAATGGTGTGTGTGAGTGTGTGTGTGGAGGGGGATGGAATAAAAGAATTCTGTTTGCAGAAAGCTTGGACAATCAATCCTTCATGAATTCCGGTGTGTCCTAATTGGCAGATTTGATCAGAAAAAGTGAATTTTATGTTATAAAGAGATATAACAAAAGCACTCAATTTCAACATGCACATACTCACATACATATATTTACCTTCTACTGAAAAAAATTTTGGGAGGGACGTTTGTGTTAATTTTTGATCCACCATTGGGCATATAATCCAGATAAAAGACAAAAAAATGAATAGTTTTAAAAATTAAAAAGTACTTTTCAATGCAATTCTATGTTATATATCAGCCGAAGTTAAAACTTTCATTGTAAAGAAATTAAGGACATAGTTTGTCTTCTTAGTCTGAATGAGTGATAAAGAGACTTGAGACTTGGAGTTTATAATCCCAAGACCTGAAAATTATAATGCATGCATTTGCTTTGCTTCATATTGCCAGAAAACTTACAAAAACTAATTTTAATACATATAAATAATAAGTGCACATGGGAAATAAAAGCAAATTATTAATACAAATAAATAACATTTGCATGGTGAGTTATCTAGAAAGAAAAGAAGTTAATAGGGCTCAGGCAATCTAGGCCTTAGACACAGGATTCTTTCAAGGGCTGCTAACATACTTTGTGAGGAGTAGAAAACAAAATTATAGGAATTATAAGATGAAGTGAAGAAGTATTATAGTGAAAAATAAAATCTTACATCCTTGATCACAATAATCAGACCCTACCTTCAAAATAACTTTTTCCTTATAATTCCAATTTTAAAAGCTCAACATTTTGCATAATATGATTCTTGATTAACAAAAGTTTATAATAAAAGTAACAAAAGTTAAATAGTTTGTTTAACTCTTTCAGGACGGGTGTTCCATATACACATTCCCTAAGAATGTCTCTTACAACCGGGCGTCCCATCCACGCATCACTAGAGATTGCATTCAGAGGACGGGTGATGCGTATACACATTTTAAGCTGAAACGTTTTTCTGAAGGCCACTAGATGGCATTCTATGTCCATTACTTTTGAAATGAACACAGTTTTAGGTTCCTGACCTTGAGTTTGATATATTCTGTCTGACTTTGGTATTTTACTCATCAACTGTTGTGAGGATGGAGCGAATTGTAAACAGAGGTTGGCTCTTTAAATTGCCGCGTGCTAATGTAAATATCCGCGTGTCTGATTTATAGCCAATTCCTTTTTTAATTCTGTTTTTTCCTCTACTATATACGGTCTTTCAGGGTTACTAGACAGCCCAGTCAGTTTTGCATTGACTTCAGATATATTCCCGTTTTTTTCTCTTTTCATTTCTGGAAGTCTCGAATCTGGTCTATTATGGCGCAAAGGCACTATTTATCAAAGGAAGAATACCCTCGTATGGTTAATGAACCATTTAACTAACGCAAATAAGAGTGATGATTCTTTTTCTAAAGATTTAAAAAGTGATACTTTTTCTAAGAAATAGAAAGCAATACTTCTCTGTGCTTCGAGATTTACCACACTCAGTCTTCATTTTAAATTTTGTTACTTCTTACTGTAAATAGGCTTTATTGTGTTGTTTTATTAATTTTAGAATTTTATTGTGTTGTTTTATTAATTGATGGATTTTATCAATTAAAACTTTGGAATAATTTGAATAGCGCTTCCGAAAATTATTTTACAAGATAAGGAAATTTTTAAGTATATTTTCATGTAAAATAAAGAAAAGAACATTATTAAGTGCTAATTTTAACATATATAAGAGCTCAAGTAATAATCTAAAATGATACCAAAAATTACGAGGCTAGAAGTGAAACTTTTTTTTTTTTTCTGATTTTTTTTTTTACAAAATTAGGCTTAGCGATGCAAAACCGACATCCTGTACAGTGACTGCATTCGATTCCCTTCCGTCCCACACGAGCGTCTTAAACAAACGTGCGCCGTCGCGAAAAGGTTAATGATCAATTATTAAATCCTGTGGAATCTTAAGATTGTTCTTTGGCGGGAGGTTCATTGTATAATATAAATTATGAAAAGACTTTCAATTTTTTTTTTTTTTTTTTTTTTTTTTTTTTTAGTTTCAAAAAAAAAAAAATTTGGCAATTATATAAAATTATTTGCATTAATTACTTGGGTTTCTGGGTCACCAAATCTGCAATTAAATTCCAAAACTTTTGGGCCATCTTTAGTCATCATTAATCCTGCATACAAAACACCAATATAAGGTACACCCTCAGCTTTCATGCCATCAATTGCTTTCTGCATGATATTTTCTTGGATAAATTTCAAATCCTTTTCTGAGATTTGTGGGCACCTACAGTAAGCTCCCATGCCTCCAGTGTTTGGTCCTTTATCATCATCAAGTAAACGTTTATGGTCTTGAGCTGGTGGCATTACTGAAATGTGTATTCCATCACTGAAACACAAAACTGAAACTTCTTCTCCTTTTAGTAGCTCCTCAATGACAATGGTTTCACTTGCTGAGGCTAATCCCTTGTCCTATTGAAAACAAAAATGTAAATTATGAGGGTATCACTTTCCTTATTGAATAACAAAAAATGTAAATTATCTCATTACTTTGATATTGAACATATACATTATACAGTACAAAGTCCATAATCCGGATGTCCACTATCCAGAATGATCTATAATTCGGACCTCAAAGCCACAAATTTATGCATGTGCATAATACGTTTACGTATGCGCATTTGATGTGCACGTCCACTACGTATGTACGTAAAGCCAGTAAAGCGTTTACCCATGCGCGCTTCCGATAATGAAGAATGCGACAGAGAGGTTATTGGAAAATGAAAAAATTTCGATTGACAAGTTAGTCGGCATTCTCGACACAGCAATTACAGGACTTGAACAGTGGAACTTTGTAATTGAACAAGAAATTATGTCTGTTTATAGAATTAAAGAGAAAGTATTAGCACAAAAAACGAAGCAACTTAAACAACTTACATTGAAAGAAATGTTTAATAAAGTAAACAAATAAATATTAAGTTTTTTTCTTTTTGTAAATTTTGATACCCTTTAAATCATAATTGCTCTTTATTTCATAAATTACGGTTTCATATTTTTAATTGTATAATTTCTGCATGCCATCTTACCAGATTTAAATTGATGATCTATAATCCAGAAAAACCCCTAATCTGGAATCACCGAATTCCCTGAGGACGGACTTTACTCTGTATATTAATACTAGCATTCAAAACTTATAGTATTATAATACATCCTAAATTTAGCAATCTTCTTACTGCATATTACAATAAAGTGTATTAAGCACTTAGCTTATCTTTATCTGTAAGTAGGTGGTTCATCTGGTTACTTATGTTTAAGGATTAACTTTACTGCATCATGAATTTCCATGACTATTTTCACAAATTTTAGAAAATTTTCTATGATTTTGTAAAAAAAAAAAAAAAAAAAAAAAAAAAGTTGGGTAGATCAGTGAATTTCAGGTTATTCTCATTCCTTTTTAGTTTCCCATTTAAATCTTTAGATTATTTTTCATATTAAAATAATCTGACTACTTATCCATGAAGAAATCCTATTCTAAAATCCAAATCAAGAGTTTAAATTTCAGATTATTACCCCTTAGTTTTACTAGAATCTTGGAATGCTAGAAAAAGTTGCTTTCCAAAATTTTGTAAAACAGTCTTCTGTTTTCTTTAAATAATGACAAATAGTTTCAATATAGAATAATTTCTTCCCCTACATTTAATGGAGAAAATTTAAGTACTCACAACACATAGCAAGATAAAAATTTCCATTAAAGTATATGATGACTAGGTACATACATATACCATATTCACTTGCATATTTCTTCCCCCTAGTTTTTGTTTTTAAGCACATGATTTAGATATTTATGACAACAATATGAAATGATGCACAAATAGGAAACTATTTTGTTTAAAAAATAATCTTTGTTAATGTGTTAATTAATTAATTATTAATGTGTTTTTATGTATGCGCATCATTTAAGTTATCTCTTTAAAAACAGTATATTCTGTACTTTTCCCTTTCCAGTTTTCAAGCAGTAAAATTAATAGGAAATGGGAGGGAATATGCAAGTAAACATGTTATTTAATAATTATTTATTGCTGATCAATGATTAAGTTATCAGAACCTGGTTAGTTAAAAAATGAAAAATATTATACTTATTCAGTTACATATTACTTGTATTTATGTTTAATTCTACATAGCTAAAGAAACGTTTTCTTTCTTATTCCATAGTTAGAGGAACTTTTCTACAAAGCCCCATTATGTAGCTATAGGAATTTTTTCTCTAAGGAAATCCTATCAGAAATCTTCAGCAGCCATGAAATCTCTCACAAAATTATTAATACAAATCTCAGCATAAAATTTATGAAATTTCCTGATTCACCTCAATATTGTTCTGTGAATTTTACCCTTTTGTTCCTATGATAAGATTACTGCCCTACTCAGATTTAAACAAGGGCTATACAAGGTTGTTCAAAACAAATTGCTAAGTTTTAGATTTCAAAATGCATGATATAAAAGGAAAAATGTCCAGATTTATTTACAAAGTGCTCTATGTAATTTCCTTCTGTTAAACATCAAGATGATAATCAAATTCTTGCTAAAGATTTATAAAAACAAAAAACTGTGTTTTATCACTTGTACAGTAATTAGACTATTCCAACATGTTCTTAAAACTAAGTAAAATAATTTTAGGCAAAAAAAAAAATCTGAAATGTTTCAGATTTTAAATTACGTCCAAAGGGGCGTTTTTTTAAAGTTTTGAGTGTTACCTTTATTTATTAAATATCATGTTCTTTGCACTTAAACCATAAAATTCAGTTCAAGAGCAATATCGCAAAATAATGTTAAATTAAGCATATCTTTAGAATTTCCGATATACACAGTCTCGCGAGCTGGAGATAAAAGTATTTTTTTTCTATATAACGTTGTCATTTCTCGCTTTTAAAGCATTGAGTTTGTAAATCAAAAATTCGTTAAAGTTTTACAAAATATAAAATCTATAATAAAACAAATTCCAAATTTGGGATTTCAGATGCCCATATTCGCAGTAGGATTTTCGTCATTCAAAATTCGATGGCTCTATGTACCATTGTTTTATCACAATGCGAGAAATAGACAATCATTTATGCAGATTTTTCATTATTTAATTTCTTCAAATATAATGCAGGACGCTAACATTTTGTGGCAACAGTTTGAAAAGTGAACCGACGTTTATGAGTCCGACGCAAAATCGCAAAACGAAAACAATAGTCCTTCAGGGACAAAGCCCCTTTGGACTAAAAAAAAAAAACATGTCATGTACTGATTTTCTAAGATCCTTAAAAAAGCATTCTGGAAAATTTTTAAATTTTATGAAATGAAAATGAAATTATTTTAACATATCAACTCAAGTATCAGCATTTTAAGAAATGCAGCTATGGTAGTGCGATCTATCAATATGATACATTCGATGACTACTGTTGTATATGAATGGAAGAAAAACATGTCAATACAATACTAAAAATTCAACAAAAAAGCAACCTTATTTTAACACTGGTTTTGAATAAAACTGAATTTTTAATATCTTAGTTGATTAAAATAAATCAATGCTTAGAGATATTATGCACTCTATAGTAAATATATATATATATATATATATATATTTCCGAGTTTATAGAGTTTTGAGCATTATACTACTGCCGAGTTTTGTAGTTGTGGTCTTAATTCTTTCAGGGTGCACCCTGAAAGAATTATGCATATATATGCACCCTGAAAAAATTATGCATATATATATATACCTTGAAAGAATTAAGAACACAACTACAAAACTCGGCAGTAGTATAATGCTTAAAACTCTATAAACTCGGCAGTAGTATAACTCAAGTAGATAAACAAATGATCAAAAACTGGTGCAAAAAAGTGTTCTACTTATTAATAGCAATACAAAGAATATGAAAATTGGTAGGTGGTAAAGCCACCACCCCTGGCAGCTATACAAACCGATACTCGGTTGGACGTGGAGTCTATTAAGTTGCCAAATTGGTAGGTGGTAAAGCCACCACTCCTAGCAGCTATACAAACCGATACTTGGTTGGACGTGGAGTCTATTAAGTTGTGAAAGTCCATCTGTGGTAGACTGCCACAAATGGAGCAACTGATCAAATAGTTGGAATGTATTTGTAGATGCCTGAATTTGTCTGTCCAATACGTCCGAAATATGTTCAGTACGCGTCAGGTCTGGATACCTGGCAGGCCAGTCAAGGACATTGTTGGAAAAGTCGTGCTGAATGCGTCCTGACATTGTCCTGCTGGGAAACAAAACCTGGTCAACTTGCTAGCTTGCATTGGCTATGCTGATGAAAATGTCGTCAATAAACCTGTAAACAGTCAGAATACCTTGCAGCACAACTAATGGTGAATGGATGTCCCAGTTAATTACTCTCCAGATTGTCACACCCTGTGTTCTGGCTGTGTGCATTTCATTAACCCATTAACCGCTGGTGCTGCGTTGACGCAACGGTCAAAATAAATACGTATATAAATATACTACCTAAGATATTTTATACCAGCAGATGATTTTGTGTAGGGAATATTATGAAGATTACTTCTGTAAAAAAATATTTGCCTTCAACAACCATTTTGTTTATAATTAATCTCATACATTAAGCAAAATTTAAGCAAAATTTTTGACCGGGTATTTTTGCTGAAAATATTTAACCAAAGAATTGCCATCTTTATGAGTGATCTATTTTTAGTCAAGGTCACTGTTTATCAGAACATTACATTAGTAAGATCTTTATATTTGTGTTGGGAAGGAAAGAAAAACAGGTGTTGCGTTGATGCAACGTCAGCAGGAAACGGGTAGTCGATCTCCTTTTTCACTCATTCCTTTCGATGTTCTGGTTCATGTTCTGGTTGTTTAAAAATGCCTAGAACGAGGTATCTTACATTAGAAGAAGCCCTTCAAAGATTTTTTGATGAAGAAACAGATGATGATAATGTTAATAATGACCAGAATGAAACTGCTATTTTTGTTGTTCCCCTAGAAATTGCAGAAATTAGTGACAAAGAAGAAAGGAATGGCAATGTTTTAAATAATGATAATGATATTTTACCAAATGATACTGCTGAGGAAGTTGAAATTCACGTAAGAAATAAGTAGTTTCAGCCTTTTAAAAGCAGTTATAGTCTAAAAGCAGCAGTTTATTATACTAAAAAGTTTAAAAAGCAGAAGACTTGAGGTGATAGAAAAGGAACTGTTAGTTATGTCTCAGTAAGAACATGAAGAAAAATTTAAAAGAGAAATTATAAAAGACAAAATACAAGGTAAAACTAGTGCAAAGATTTTCGTTTAACAGACAAATATTTACGCTCAGGAAAAAAAAAAAAAAACGGCGCCCAGAATTTATTGCATCTGAAGCCTATATGAGAAGATTTATTGGAATATTATTGCTTACAGGATATCATTCTTTACCTCAAGAAAAAATGTATTGGTCTTTTGATAAGCACATTTCTGTTCCTGTTGTACGAGAATCGATATCACGTTTGCAGTACAGGAATATGAAGCAGAACTTGCATTTGACAATAGTCAAATTGAAAATACTGATAAATTATACGAGGTGAGACCGTATCTAAACTTACTAAATATCACTATTTTTTACTACTGGAAATATAAAGTCTCTTTTAGATTTCAGACACGAGAATGCATTATTCCTTTTGAAAACTCCTATTGAGAGTGTAGAATTAGCCAGAAATAGATCAGCAACAGGAAGACCTAGTAAATTCAGCATTCAAAATCCATTGCATGGAGATGGTAGACATTTTATCGTAAAGTCCGTTGATAATAAAAGACTTTGTTGTAAAGAGTACCATAGCCAGACTGTTTATAGATGCAAAGTATGTAATGTAGCTTTACATCATGGTTGTAATCAAGCTTTCCATGCTTGAATCTTTCAATTGAAATAATCTGTATTTGTAAAAGAAATACAATGTATATTTTAATATTAAATTAATTATAAGTAAAGTGATTTGTAGATTTATAAAACGTTACACAGCTAAAAAGCAATCCTGCGCTCCACTCAAAAAAAACATCACACGAGTACAATCCTACTCACTAAATATCTGTAGTCTTATTCTGCTGACGTTGCGTGAACGCAACACTCGCTTTTCCCACAGGTAAGAGCTTTTTTTTTTTTTTTTTTATTTTCAACATAAATTTATGTTATACAGTCAAAAGTCGTTAATCCGAACTCGTCGGGACTTCGGTGATTCCGGATTATTGATTTTTCCGGATTATAGATCATCAGTTTAAATCTCGTAAGATGGCATGCACAAATTCTAAAATTAAAAATATGAAACTGTATTTTAGGAAATAAAGAACAATTATTATCAAAATTTACAAAAAAAGAAGCTTAATATTTATTTGTTTACTTTATTAAACATTTCTTTCAATGTAAGTTGTTTCGTTTTATGTGATAATACTTTCTCTTTAATTCTATAAAAAGACATAATTTCTTGTTCAGTTACAAAGTTCCGCTGTTCAAGTCCCGTTAATTGCTGTGCCGAGAGTACCGACTAACTTGTCAATCGAAATTTTTTCATTTTCACTAACCTCTCTGTCACCTTCTTCATGTCTTTATCCATTTTTTGCAGCAATTCCACTTTTTGTTTGACGGACATCGAGACATACTTTCATTTTGTAGATCCTTTGAGAGCCTTATGCGCACGCCTAAACGCCTATGCAGATGTGTCAACGCGGCGCATGCGCAGAAAGTTTTTAGCTTTGAGGTCCGGATTATAGATCATTCTGGATTATGGGTGTCCGAATTAACGACTTTTGACTGTAAATGCTTAATTTAATATTTGTTATTATTTTCATGAGAAAAGAAACATTCCTTGTAGTTTTGGCGGTTGATGGGTTAACAAATGGTACATTGGACCTAAATGAAGAATCCCATCATTCCACCTCACTTAATGAATTCTACTGAAGTCAAAACTAATGACCATCAGGCAGAAATTTCAGCTATGCAAACTTGGCAAGACTTAAAACCTTAAAGACTTGAAAAAAGTCTTTAAGGTTTTAAGTTTCAGAGGGATGAAAATCTTACCAAGGAGACAAAACAAGAACCTACATTGTCTGCAGAAACTGTGCTGGATTCAAACTTGGATTAGACCACTTCTTCTCTTGGAATGCAGCAAATTACTGATTATCTGTAAGAAGACCTCTATGAAGAAAATTGCCTCGAGACAGCTAAGGCAGTCTCCACTGCTGAGATGATATGTCCCGATAATATTTTCTAGTTTTCCAGATAATTTTTGGGACAATGTGTCCCCAAAACTATATATCTTTAATAAAATTTAGGACTATATATATTTTAATAAATATATTATATTTAAATAAATTTAGGACTATATATTTTTAATCTTTTAACTGCCATGCCCGAAATAACCTCGGGCACAGCACTGGTATTCCAAAATGTCAAGCCCGAACATTACTCGGGCTAATTTTTTTTGAGTGCATCGTATTGTTATGCCCGAATATATATCGTGAGAAGTTTATTTCGGCTTCAATTCAACAGATGGCAGGACTTTGCTGAAGGTTTCGAAGGATAGAGGTTAAAGTTAAAAATGCACAGATTTTTTTTTTTTTTTTTTTTTTTTTTTTTTTTTTTTTATTGTGAGACAAACTTTTATTTTTGGAATTAAAAAAAATTGACAATTTATGCACCCAAATCATCAGAATAACTTGACAGTTAAAAGGTTAATAAAATTTAGGACTATTTAGGATTATATAAATCAGTCATGCAGGGAATGTTTATATAATGTCATTCATTAAGACAAGTAAAGAAAATAAATATATGTAGAATGATTTTATTACCTTTAGTTTTTAATTACAAATTATTTACTTATGTGTGATATGGAATATAGTGATTTTTATCAAAGTGCTGTTTAAACCTGTGTACTTTAGTCTATTTATCTGAATTTCATTATAATTCATTAATGCCTTACAATTTGCAATTACTTCTTCATGTTTTCTGCAGACACTTATAAACCTTATTCATATAATAAGTTTTACCAGCACTGTTAAAGTTCTCAGGATCAGCAAAATGTAATTTTGAAAATACAAGCAAAATCAGCCTCTTCCTATGGTATTTCTGAGGACTGCATTCCCAGCAACATTTTCGCTGCAGTAACAACATGTGATACTAAATTCTACTTATCATAATTTCAAGTTTTCAAGTGTCTTAAAACCATTGAAAATACATTCCTACTAATGAAGCAAGAATACCGCATGAGTACATAGTTTGAGGGTGAAAGAGATTAAAGCAATTACAGCTCTTTCTTTCTAAGCACAGCATAGTTCCAAATTGCACAGGTGTATTTATAAATTATGAGTAAAACTGCTGTTGAAAAACATCACTAGATGCATTTTGGCAGCTGTATTTCACCATCTAACATTATATTCTTGCTTCTTGTATATTTTGAAACTTAAAACTAATTATATCTTCAGTTAAAAATTGGGCTCAATAAAATAAAATATTCACAAAAACTGCAAAATTTATTCGGTCAGAAGGTATGAGCATATTTTAAATTCAGTATTTAATTGGTGAAAATACTAAAATAAATTTTAAAAAGTTCAACTATCAGATTTATCTACCTAGATTTTTTTTGATTGATTAAATATATCAAAGAACCCCCATTGTTGTAAAAAAAGTGTCTTCAACCAATTTTCTAAATGAAACTAGCTGATAATTATACTGAACACAACAAAACCATGAAATTAAGCAACTGAACTCTTTATCTATCAGAAATTGAAGATAAACCAGAATCTGCTTGTTGTTCTGTGAACACAGATGGCTAATTTTCAGCCCTGAATCTACATAAGACCCTTAAAACTAGTAGCCTACAGCAAAGTTTATAAAATTATTAGTATCATTATAATAAGAGAAAACATACTGATATTTTCATATTTTTTGACTATTTGAGAACTATTTTCAGAATTTGATCAAAATGTTAACAATATCATTGAAAATTAATTTAAGTGAAATTAACTTCACAATAGCAAACTGTGATCTTATTAAATTGTGTTGCATTTTAACCCTTAAATTTAAGGACATAAGTGTTTTGTGGAAAAAATTATTAAAATTTGTATTTAAAATTTTTTAAATAAATAATCTTGTATTTAATATCCAGCACTAATAGCAAAAATAATTTTAATTTTATATTACTATATTTGGATATAACCTGTGTTTATTATTCGAAAACATATTCTTAAACATTAGCAAAACAAATTGTTGTATAAGATATGCATAATTAATGTTCACAGAAGATTGCCATTCTAGAAAATATTTATTCTTACCTGTTTTAAAATGTCAACTGCTTTAACTGCATCTTCCCTTGTATCACTGACAATAACACCTTTACCAGCTGCTAAACCACTAGCTTTAACCACTAAAGCATCATAAGGAGCACTATAAAAATAAAAAAGCTGTATTTATTAAAAAGTGGAAAAGCAATGATTATTTTTAAAATATCATTATGAAAACAGAAGTTTAAATATGCAGATTAACAGTGACCACAATCAATCAGCATATCAACAATTACAAAATAACATGCTTATAAAAAATAAATAAGAGAATTTTACTTTTTATATACTTTATTCCAGCAAAAAATGTATAGTTAAAAATTAAAATTTTTTATTTCCATATATTAAAATTCATTTCTTTCAACACAATGAAACAATGAAGTTATTTTAATTTATATAAAGATACTATCAGTTTGCATTTCAACAAAAGTAAAACTATGAAACTAATTTGAGTTACAAAACTAAAATTAATAATACTCTAAATACATTATTTTTTTATACTTTTTACTGTATTAAAATAAACTACATTTCTAATGGAATATTTAATATTTTTTAAATCAACTCAAAATTAAACACAAATAAATAACAAGAAAGAAGAAAATATCTGAATATTTAGAGTTCTGGATCTCTGAATAAGCTACTGAAAACTTACTTCAGGATATGGTCCTTTGCACTTTGTGCATCCTTAAAAGAGCTCCAACGAGCTGTAGGTATGCTATACTTATGCATAAAAGATTTTGCAAAATCTTTACTAGCTTCAATTTGAGCAGCCTTTTGGCATGGTCCAAAACATTTAATTTCAGCTTTCTTCAGATGATCAGAGAGCCCTAGAAGAAAACAGGGAATGTTCCATTGTTATGTTATATTTGAAGAGCTAAATACAATTGTTATAGACCTGAAAATATATTCCATCAAATTTGCCTAAGACCCTATAATACACGCCATCAAAATTTGAATGTTGCAGAAGCTCTACGCAAAACTTTTATACAATGCTTAAAGCTGAATTATAGAAAAGAGAAATTCTTTATGAACTGATGCATTATTTTTTCCAACAGTGTAGTATATATAAAAATTAAACGAATTTAATATAGAATAAAATGGGGAAAAAACCCCACAGAAATGGAATCTAAAGAAAAGTTTGGAATTTTCCAGTAATACATTATTTCTATATATTTTCATAAATAATATGGTTATATCAATAATGAACTGGTAGCACCAATCAAACTATTTTACACCAGTTTTGATAAAATTTAAGCGAGTAAGATGCTAATGAATGAAAATACTGATGATGGGTCACAGGTTTTGATACAGGTATTATTTACATCAGGTTTTGATACAGGTATTATTTACATTAACTTTCTTCAACAGTTACAGCATTAGTTAACCAAAGAAATTAAGAACGATAGAGAAATAATTATGCTATAGTTATTATTATTTTTTTTTTTAATAATAGCCTTTTTCTATAATAGCCTTAGTAAAAGCTTTAGGAAAGCATGAGGTTTTAAAAATGGTTAGATGGATGAAAATCTGAAAGAAGATACAAGCATCCAAAAAATGAGTTTTCTTATTTATTTTCATAGATTCGGAAATAACATAATGGATATAAACCCCCCTATAACACAGTATATACATTCTGTGTTATATGAAATCAGAGTTGTATGAGTAGCCTGCCACTTCTGGCACAAAGCAATTGTAAAACCAATCATGAAATAAAATACTTGTTGCCCACGCCTTTTTATTTGCTCACTGGGAAAACAGGAAGCACCGAGTTGTCAACCCATTTCATTACTCATGAGTTTTATAAAAGGTTAATTAACATGGGCTTTGTAACATTATATCCAAATACAGTTGAACATAAAAGTAAAGTAATCCTACTATTGGAAACCCTAAATCCCAAAGCAGACTTTTCATTTGTGAGATATTAGTGAGTCTGGGCCTTTTCTTCCAATATAATGTGGTTTTGTTAGTGTTATATACCAGATCTAATTTCTGTTTTCTAGAATTTCGCGAAAATTGTCTCAGAATCTCTGGGCTGCTTCTATATGTCGGCTGATGCACTTTCTCCCACAATTTTGACACAGTGCAAGGAAAATGAATTCCTATATCTGTTAAACCAATTTTTACTGGCTTTAAATTCGTGTCGATGTCATACATTAAAAGAAATGATTCAAGCTCTTTTACATGCTGGTAAATCTTTGTTGCTTTATCACATTATTATTCAAAGGAAAATTCCTCAAAGAGCAATCTTCTATCCATAACATCAAATGCTTTTCCACTTTAAGGCCCTTCAAGTGTCTTTTATACAAGCAGTTTTATTCAGATTTAAAGATCCAGAGGAAATTCTAGATCTTATTTTGTTTTCATTCTTTTTAATGTTTGAATTATTGCCTCATTTAATTTTAAACATTTAGCAATGACTATTACTTTCTCACCAGATTTTACACTATCCAAAATTTTTATTTTTTCTTCAAGGGATATACATTTTCTGCTTGTCTTAGAGTTATTTTCTATGGCAGGGGTTGTCACATTGAAAAGGGTCTTAAATTTTTTGTGGTTCACTACAGTCAGTCTTTGCTCTTCTCTCATAAGTTAATTTCTTCTCTTTTTTCCCATATTCTATCTAAAAATAAAATCTTCATGCTGTCTTCAAGAGCCAATTTCCAAGTTAACATGCTTCTCAAGATAACTCTGAATTGTGTTTCAATAACCAGAGAAAACTTTCATTAATTATTGGAGCTAAAATGTAATAAAAATGAGGTATGTATCTCATCCTTTTACCTTATCATACAAGCCTCTTTTCATGTGCTATGCAAGCACCTTTACAGGAGCACAGTGCTTACTTTATAGGTGACATGTAAGCACCTCGAGGAGGCGATGGAAAGAAAAATGCTTTGTCTGTGTTGTATCAGAATAAAAGCATTCCCCCCCAAATAAAATGCAATTATGTTTTCCACTCACATATTACACAGCACAAACTTAACAAAAATTGTTCTTTTCCTTAATATTCTGTTGAATGTTTTCAGTGCAAAAATTCAAAGACCCACTCACTGGACTGACAATCTTTTCCTGATTTCACAGTTTGTCATGCAAAATAACCAGCAGTTGGCTTGTCACTTTATATCCAGATAGCCTTTTATCATTGCTCAAAATCAAAAGATAAAAACGAGTACAGTACAAAGTCTTTAATCTGGACTCGTCGGGACAACGGCAATTCCGGATTAGGGGTTTTTCCGGATTATAGATCATCAATTTAAATCTGGTAAGATGGCATGCAGAAATTATAAAATTAAAAATATGAAACTGTAATTTATGAAATAAAGAGCAATTATGATCTAAAGGGTATCAAAATTTACAAACAAAAAGCTTAATATTTATTTGTTTACTTTATTAAACATTTCTTTCAATGCGTGCATGCGTAAAGCATAACATTACGCATAGTCGAAATTAGAAAATTGCAACCAGAAAACTATTTGATGTGTACTCATGATATTTATAATGACGAAGAATTTGATTTAAATCATATCAAAGACGGAGTACATCGAGATGAAATACTACATTTAGTAAGGAATTATAAGCCGAATAAAATAAAAGAAGCTGCTCTTCAGATAAGGACAGTGCTGACAGATCAACTTCCAGCTCATTGCGCGCCACGATGTGCCCCCTCCCTGCAGAGCAGTGTGAAATTGATAAACAGATTTCGGAATGGTTAGAGAAACAAAGGATATGCCTTGATCCATTTTTTGCAGCAATTCCACTTTTTGTTTGATGGATATCGAAACATGCTTTTGCTTTGTAGATCCTTTGGCAGCTCCAGAATCGGAAACTTTTTTTGATATAATCGAAAGTTCAAGCTTACTTTTCATAAAATTGCTGTAACAGTCTGCAAAAAATAATAAGCCGGATCCAATTAGAACATTAAGGAATAACGCAATCTGCAACATTAACTGAAATAGATAATTAGATAATTTTAGCCTAGCTTATATCGTTCGTTATACATTAAACGTGCATGCGTTAACGCAAGCACAGAAAGTTTGTAGCTTTGAGGTCCAGATAGATCATTCCGGATTATGGACGTACGGATTGTAGTAGGTAACTGGTTGCTAGTTCAGGAGTTTTCTGTTGACAGTATTGGCCTTCTGTCCTGCTATCTGATAAATGAGTTAATCATTTTCTCAATGAGTACTCATGAAAGAAGTCAACCGAAATTTTCTTAGGGAAAAAATAGACACATTAGGCAGATAGCCTGAGTGTGCTTTACTTGAAGCTTACTGTCATCAAGTAAATACAAAAATCCAGTACCTTATATGCTTTGTTATTCTTTTATGCAAATGATTTTTGCATGATTTTTAGCAAATAATTCCTGAACTAACTTTGATACATTAGTTCTTCCTTTTATATTAGAGTACTAAATGTTGATCCAAGTCTACTATTTATTTTATTCTTACGAGAAATTATGTTACCATATCCTATTAATTTTCAATTAATTTAAGTTCCCCTAAAATATAAAAAGTCATTTGTTGTTTATTAAATTTTCTAGCCATCATTGAGATCATTGACAATATTTTCAATTTGAATAGTCGTTTTAAGTTGTAATGTATGCATCATGGATTTTTTGCATTTTGAATTGTTCAACCACGGTCCTGATATAAATGTTATGTGTATCATGTTAATACAGTCAAAAGTCGTTAATCCGGACTCGTCAGGACTTCGGCGATTCCAGATTATCGATTTTTCCAGATTATAGATCATCAGTATAAATCCGGTAAGATGGCATGCAGAAATTATAAAATTAAAAATATGAAACCGTAATTTTTGAAATAAAGAACAATTATGATCTAAAGGGTATCAAAAAAAAAAAAGCTTGATATTTATTTGTTTACTTTATTAAACATTTCTTTTAATGTAAGTTGTTTAAGTTGCTTCGTTTTTTATGTGATAATACATTCTCTTTAATTCTATAAACAGACATAATTTCTTGTTCAGTTACAAAGTTTCGCTGTTCAAGTCCTATAATTGCTGTGTCAAAAACACCGACTAATTTGTCAATCAATATTTTTTCGTTTTCAATAACCTCTGTGTCACTTTCTTCGCTATCGGAAGCGAATTATAATGACGAGGAATTTGATTTAAATCATATCAAAGACGGAGTACATCGAGATGAAATACTATATTTAGTAAGGAATTATAAGCCAAATAAGATAAAAACATCTGCCCTGAAGATAAGGATAGTGCTGACACATAAACTTCCATTTCATTGTGTGCAGCGGCATCCCCTTCCCCCGCCGCATAGCAGCGTGAAATTGATAAACAGATTTCGGAATGGTTAGATAAACAAAGGATATGCCTTTATCCATTTTTTGCAGCAATTCCACTTTTTGTTTAATGGACTTCGAAACATACTTTCGCTTTGTAGATCCTTTACATATTAGTAAATATATATCGGAAATTCTATTTGACATAATCTAAAGTTCAAGCTAACTTTTATAAAATTGCTCTAACAGTCTGCAAAAAATAATAAGCCGGATCCAATTCGAAGATTAAGGAACAACGCAATCTGCAACATTAACTGAATTAGATAATTTTAGCTTAGCTTATACCGTCCGTTATACATTAAACGCGCATGAGTCAACGTATTTTGCGCATGCGCACATGCATATTTGCAGCCGTAAACGTCTTATGCGCAGCGACGCATGCGCAGAAAGTTTGTAGCTTTGAGGTCCGGATTATAGATCATTCTGGATTATGGGTGTCCGAATTTACGACTTTTGACTGTATAACCTTCTGATAATACTTTAGTATCGAGAAATATGAATATGCTACTATGTGTGGTCTATATTAGCAGATTTTTAACACTCATGAAAGCACATTGTAAAGCAAAAGATGTTTTTTGCCAGGATATTATGATCTAAAGGGTATCAAAATTTACAAACAAAAAGCTTAATATTTATTTGTTTACTTTATTAAACATTTCTTTCAATGCGCGCATGCGTAAAGCATAACATTTCGAATTGAAATTAGAAAATTGCAACCAGAAAACTATTTGATGTGTACTCGCGATATTTATAATGACGAGGAATTTGATTTAAATCATATCAAAGATGGAGTACATCGAGATGAAATACTACATTTAGTAATGAATTATAAGCCGAATAAAATAAAAGAATCTGCCCTTAAGATAAGGAAAATTTTTGCATTTTGAATTGTTCAACCACAGTCCTGATATAAATGTTATCTATATCGTTCTATATTAACAGATTTTTAACACTCATGAAAGCACATTGTAAAGCAAAAGATGTTTTATGCCAGGATATTTTATCATCTGCCAGCTCAAAACATTGCTATTAAATTGCAAATACTGAGGGTTGTAAGTGCAACTACAACTTTCAAATACTCCAGAATCAAAATTATAGAATTATAGAAGAGATCTCTCAGGAATGAATTATACATTTATCTCAGACAGGATCAAAATTGTTATAAATAAAAAGATGAAAAACAGCTCAAGAGTCTCATGATGAATGATTATGTTTCAAGAATCTCGTAAACTTCATTCTGCTTAGTCCACTTTATTCATTTGCTGGATTAGGGTAAAACACACAATTATTCGATTACATCTATCTGCATAAGGGGTCTTCATGGGGAATTTTCTAATAGAAACTGTCTCATATTCATCATACACAGATATCTGCGAAAAGACACGTAAATACTCACGCAGCTAGTCATTTTACCCCGATTAAAACTTTTTTGCATGCCCTGTTCAGATCCTGGTTAGATCCCGTGGTTCTATTATAAAAACAGATGATTTAATATTGAATTAGATAAGATAGTTAGTCAAGATTTAAAGCATAACAAACTTACCATTAGCTAAAGGATCCTCTGGGCCTACAGCAACAAGATCTATCTTTTTGTCTTCACACCACCTTGTAATTGCATCAAAATCTTTTACATTAATATCTAAATGGGGAAAGAAACTAACTGATTCAGTTTTTCCATTCTATATATTTATGAAAAAAAAAACATTCTAAAAATTCAAAAAATTACTATCTTGCAGTGAGTATATATATATATATATATAGTACTATATATATATATATAGTCACTATATATATATATATATATATATATATAAAATAAAAAGGAAAAAAGAAAAAAAAAGAAGAAAAAGAAAGAATAAACAAACTACAATATAAAATTTAATAAAATTCAGAATCTCTTTCTATTAGCATTCTACACTGATGCATCTTCAACCATTAGTTCTCTTGCTGGCTAGGCCATATGTGTGGGTATATATATATACTAGAAAGCCTGGCGGTCATACGAAATGACTGCTGTTCTAGATACTATAAATTGTAATTAAAATGATTTGTGCAAAGGTGTCTGCAAATTAAATTACCCAGGGCAGGCGGTGAGGATGCCTCTTTGCTTACTGACGGGGTTTCCTCCTTCGACTTGCTTAAAGTAGAGTGCAATGAAGGAAACCACTGGCGGTACACTTTTTAAAAGTGACCTCTAGCTCAATAAATAAAGGTGATTTAAATAATAAAATGTTAATTCACATGTCAGAGATCTCTTCGTACACAACATTTCTTGTGTAGATCTTTCCATCATTTTTAAGCTTGCCTTGCAGAGGACCATCAATTATTTTTAATTTTCCGTCCGTTCTTTCATGAATTCTTGAACAGGCAACATAAAGTTAACCGTGTCCAAATGCAGGCTCAGGCAAAAAAATGCCAACAAGCTTAAGCGTTTGGCCCTGAGACTTATTGATGGTCATAGTAAAGGCAAGTTTTACAGGAAATTGTCTACGTCTCAATTGAAACTGCAATCTATGCCGTGGCAACTTCACCCCATTGGCTAGAACAGTTACGCAAGCAACCAATAGACTATCGACGACAAACAGACACTTAAGCTGCATATACAGTCAAAAATCGTTAATTCGGACACCCATAATCCGGACCTCAAAGCTAAAAACTTTCTGCGCATGCGCCGCGTTGGCACATGCGCACAGGCATTTTACACGTGCGCGTAAGACCTTGACTACTGCGCATATGCGTGTGCACAAGTGCAGAATACGTTTTCACCTGCGTGTTTAATGTATAACGGACGGTGTAAGCTAAAATTATCTAATTATCTATTTCAGTTAATGTTAATGATTGCGTTGTTCCTTAATCTTCGAATTGGATCCCGCTTATTATTTTTTGCAGATTGTAAGAGCAATTTTATAAAAGTAAACTTGAACTTTCAATTATGTCAAATAGAATTTCTGATGCTGGAACTTCCAAAGGATCTACAAAACGAAAGTATGTTTCGATGTCCAACAAACAAAAAGTGGAATTGCTGCAAAAAAAATGGATAAAGACATGAAGAATGTGACAGAGAGGTTAGTGAAAACGAAAAAATTTCGATTGACAAGTTAGTCGGTACTCTCGGCACAGCAATTAACGGGACTTGAACAGCGGAACTTTGTAACTGAACAAGAAATTATGTCTTTTTATAGAATTAAAGAGAAAGTATTATCACATAAAATGAAGCAACTTAAACAACTTACATTGAAAGAAATGTTTAATAAAGTAAACAAATAAATATTAAGCTTTTTTTTTTTGTAAATTTTGATACCCTTTAGATCATAATTGTTCTTTATTTCATAAATTACGGTTTCATATTTTTAATTTTAGAATTTCTGCATGCCATCTTACGAGATTTAAACTGATGATCTATAATCCGGAAAAATCAATAATCCGGAATCGCCGAAGTCCCGACGAGTCCGGATTAACGACTTTTGACTGTATATCTGGGGTGAAGTAACATCATCTCCTCTGAAACGGCTCCGAACAGCTTAGCGAAGCACACCGTTGGATTCCGCAGGTCCATGGCACGCCATTTTGACCATTCGCATCTTCGTGGGACTTTAATTAGCAAAGATATTAATTAAAAACTAATTCTCCCCTGTGTTTTCCCTACATTTTTCACTTTCTTTCTTGGGTTTTCCCTATTAGAGGGATTTGGCTACATGCCAAATTCTTTTTTCTCGAATATCTATAGAACAGCGCCGAGTTGAAATTTGAGACGCATATCCTCGGATTCCAAAAAATTCTCCAAATCCATCAATACCATTCTCATCTTCGTATGACTTTAATCAGCCGAGATATTAATTAAAAACTACGTAAACATTAATTTCTGTGCTCATTTTTCCGAGTGGCAACAATAAACCATCGGCAACACACACTTTAGCCACTTATATACAGTGGTGGCCAAAATTGCGGGCACTTTTGGAAATTTTTATGTTTTTGAACTTTGTATGCTTATAGAAAACCTTATGTTTCACAAAATGCAAACTTGTATACAGTCAAAAGTCGTTAATCCGGACTCGTCGGGACTTCGGCGATTCCGGATTATCGATTTTTCCGGATTATAGATCATCAGTTTATATCTGGTAAAATGGCATGCAGAAATTATAAAATTAAAAATATGAAACCGTAATTTACGAAATAAAGAACAATTATGATCTATAGGGTATAAAATTTACAAAAAAAAAAAGCTTAATATTTATTTGTTTACTTTATTAAACATTTCTTTCAATGTAAGTTGTTTAAGTTGCTTCATTTTTTATTTGATAATACATTCTCTTTAATTCCATAAACAGACATAATTTCTTGTTCAGTTACAAAGTTCGGCTGTTCAAGTCTCGTTAATTGCTGTGCCGAGAATACCGGCTAATTTGTCAATCGAAATTTTTTCGTTTTCAATAACCTCTGTCACTTTCTTCGCTATCGGAAGCGAATTATAATGACGAGGCATTTGATTTAAATCATATCAAAGATGGAGTACATCCAGAGGAAATACCACATTTAGTAAGCAATTATAAGCCAAATAAAATAAAAACATCTGCCCTTAAGATAAGGATAGTGTTGACAGATCAACTTCTAATTCATTGCGCTCAGCGGGGTTAAAGATAAACAAAGTTTAGATAAACAAAGGATATGATATGCCTTTATCCATTTTTTGCAGCAATTCCACTTTTTATTTAATGGACTCCGAAAGATACTTTCGCTTTGTATATCCTTTACATATTAGTAAATATATATCGGAAATTCTATTTGAAATAATCGAAAGTTCAAGCTTACTTTTATAAAATTGCTCTAACAGTCTGCAAAAAATAATAAGCCGGATCCAATTCGAAGATTAAGGAACAACGCAATCTGCAAGATTAACTGAAATAGATAATTAGATAATTTTAGCTTAGATTATCCCATCCGTTATACATTAAACGCGCATTCGTAAACGTATTTTGTGCACGCGCACGCGCAAATTCGCAGCCGTAAAGGTCTTACGCTATCCGCAGAAAATTTGTAGCTTTGAGGTCCAGATTATAGATCATTCCGGATTATGGGTGTCCGAAGTAACGACTTGTGACTGTATATCATTTTAAAGAGAATTTATTACTGAATTCAATACAAAACATAAAATTCAATTATTTGCAATACAAAAAAAGTTAAATGATAATAGTTATTGATATACATTAGATAGTGATGATTGCAGTGAGTTATCAGTACTTAGTAGGGTAACCTTTATTTTTTATTACAGCTTCACATCGACGTTTCATTGAGCTGACAAGGTTTTGAAGCTCTTCTTTCGTTATTACATGATGACAGGAAAAAATTATAGCCTCAATTAGTTCCCTTTTATTTGCTGGGCGCCTCATTCGGACAAGAGTTTTCAAACTGTGCCACAAATTTTCGATAGGATTGAGGTCAGGACTGTTTCCTGGCCATAATTTAATGTTCTTTGTACAATTTAATGCTCTTTGTACGAAACCACTTTTTTGATATTTTGGTCGTGTGGCAAGGAGCAGAATCCTGCTGAAAAATAAACGAAGTATTGTTGGGAAAGAAATCTGTGATGGAAAGTTTTGGTTCTAGAATAGTGTCAATGTATTTTCTGGCATTCAGTGTTCCATCGATGGGCAACACTAACTGGGTTCTTCACAGTTGCTTGAATGCAGTCAGGATGTAGCTCTTCTCCTATTATATGTGTTACATATTTTCGCCCATCACTACCGCATAACGATATCTTAGTTTCTTCACTCCATATAACTTGTGACCACTGATCATCTGTCCAATTAATGTGTTCCTTTGCCCACTGCAGTCTTTTTCCCGTTCCTGAAAATTAAGATAAGGCTTTTTTCATGGAATTCTATCTCTCAGTCCAACATCTGTTAATCTTCTCTTGATTGTTCTTGAAATGACAAAAACACCAGCATCATTCAGATCACTTCTGATGGCCGCTGATGACATTTTTCTATCTTGGAGACATAGTCTTTTTATTCTTCTGTCATCAATAGATGTGGTGCACCTTTTTCGGCATTTTCCTTCTTTGTTTTTTATTGAATTTGTCTCCTGAAATCGTAAACAAAACTTTCGGACTCTAGATGTAGTCACTAAACCACCCACCTGTCTTGCAATTTCAGCATAGAAAAGACCACTTTCTCATAACACAATAATATTACATCTCTTTCTAGGTGTCCAATCTACTCTTTTATCTGATGTCATTGCTTCTTGACTAAATATTAAAAATTTTTACAAAAATTCCTACTTGTAATTGCAGTGTATAAGAAACAGGTCCTCCTTCTACAGAACAAAGCAAAATAATGAATTGTTTCAAGTGTAAACATGATGTCAGCTTCTATTGGCAGTTACTAACATTTGATTGGTTCTCAGAACAAGAACAGTGATTGGCCAGGTAAGCTAGGCATTATAAACCACTTCATAACTGTGTTTTTTATTTGTATTAAAGTACATATAACTTTTTTTGTATTGCAAATAATTGAATTTTGTGTTTTGTATTGAATTCAGTAATAAATTCTCTTTAAAATGATATATACAAGTTTGCATTTTGCGAAATGTAACATTTTCTCTATAAGCATACAAAGTTCAAAAACATAAAAATTTCCAGAAGTGTCCACAATTTTGACCACCACTGTATATAAAGATATATATAGGGGAAAAGTAATCAATTTTAAACTACAACCACAAAGACATGAAAGAGGCTGTATGGGATATTTTTGTTGTTAATAAATTTTTTTATAATGCTATATGTATGGCCTGGATAGAGAATTAATGGTTGAAGATATATATATATGTGTGTGTGTGTGTGTCCAAGAATATTTTTTTTCTAACAGCTTTAAATACACATACATGAATCTAGAAATTAGTCCAAGTAATTAAGGCAGTATATTAAAACAAAGAGTTTAAGTATAAAATACCAAGAGCATTTTGGAATCATTAGCAAGAAAATGCTTGTTTTTAATGGTTTTCCAAAATTTGAGCTTTTCAGAAATTGGGAATTTTGGATCCAAACTTCTAATCCTAACTTCAATAAATAGAGATGAAAATAAGTACTAATGTTATATATTTACAGAAATGCATTTAGCAAGAGGGGGGGACCCTCCATTCTTATCTATCTAACAAATCTAAAATCAAGTTTTCTTGCTTATCAAGCCCCATTTTCAGAAACTGGATATAAATCCACATTACATTTAGTTTATTACATTACATTTAGTTATATTGAAACATACAATAAAAAAACACCGAAACTCTGTCCCCATTCTTCGCAAAATGTTTTTAAAGTACTTGTTTACTCAAGTCCACCATCACTTAAAACAGCCTTTATTGGATTCTCTGTTTCATTCTGAAAAAATTTACAAAATTCTTCAAACTTAGCAATGGTTTCTGACTTATGCTTCAGAAATACACTTTTTTGTACTAGGAGAAATCATCTGTAAAACATAAATAACAGCAAGAACCACCTGTTCTTGTTCTGTAAGCCCACAAAGATCAGTATGAACAAGTTCACCAACCTTTTTAGCACATAGTTGAAGACTGGAATCGCAACCTATGCTGTTTTCTTGATATACAGGCCTCAATCACTCTCCAATTTTATTTCAATGATGTGGTACAGTAATACATTTTTAATATGCTGTTTATTTAAATATCCGATACTTACTTATTATCACAGCCAGGTTGGCGCAATTTGCAAGTTTGAGTAAAAAAGTAGAAATAGAAAGAAAATGTACATTTATTAATTATAGATAATTTTTAATACAGTTTTTTATATTATTTTGTTTTAAAATATAAAATAGCAATTAAACCCTTCCGGTTTCGAATTTGAATAAGTTGCAGAATTATTTTTTCAGGCGGAAATCTTTTGGCTATTGCTTTTAGCACTGATTAAAAACCGTCTTCGCCATTAACAGCTTGAGCTTGGCACCATATAAATTCGATAAGTCAAGATGATGATGGGCTGTTCCTCTCCGTTTTTTGTTGCGCCATTTGGCTGAGCCCCACATGCGCTCTATATGATGTAGGTGAATGTCCGTGTTGGGATCAACAAAGTTATATTTGTGATTAACAGTTCCATGCAGAAATCCAGCATTTTCGAACTCACTTGTATTGTATCCTTTACAGCAATCTGAATAAATGATGCTTCCTTCCTTGATATTTTCGCAAATTTTTCCCATGAGGGTAACGGCACTTCTGTTAGGTACAGTAACCAAAAAAGTCTCTTTCTTTTCTCGGCAAATTCCGCCGGAAACCCATTGCTGTGGTAGTACACACCCAGTGTTATTTTTTCTTTTTACAAATAAACTTTCGTCTAAACACGTAGGGTTGCCGTAAGTAGGGTCACCAAATTTGGCGATTTATGCGAATTTTGACCTGGTTGCGTTAATACGTAAGTACCAAATATCCCAGTCTTTCATGGCAGAACTGAAGAAAATTTGTTTCACCTAACTGCACTTCAGGGGGGGGGGCATATAACAATACACTTAACTTCGGGAAACACAGTTTTGCAGAGTAACTTGAATTAAATTACCACCGCGAGTTCCAAAAGCAATGACATTTTTGGATTTCAAAATTTCACATGTATTATTTTACATATTAAATTCGTATCAATGATCTAGTGCCTGAGTTACAGGAAATAAATTCTTGGCTCTGGCTTGACTATTTCCCCACAACATACTTCGAAAATTCCTTCTTTTATAAGTAAACCTTCAACTATCTATTTCCATTGCATTCAGTTTTGTGATCCTAGAAGTTTCTCTGTAATAAATACTTCCATCATTTCAATGAAACTCATTTTTACTATGGATGAACTCGCATGGTTAGGCTTAGAAAAATTTGTTTGTGGTGTAGTGATCTGCACGCTCAGCGCGCTTGAAAAGTATGTGGTTAGATTCAAAGCGAAGGCGTTTGCTAATTTTTCATCTTTCTGGCTTTTCCAATTAACCTAATGTCTCTACAGTGACACCCGAATTAAAAGGGTGTTGGATGATGATTCTCCTCACCCAGGGTTTGGCGATTGGGTCCCCTAAAAACCCCAGTCGCCATACCTAATGTCTCTACAACACTAGCAATCATTTGTAAATTTATGTCTCCTGTCTAGTGTTCCCATTCATTTCAGCTTATGTTTTTTAGTAATTAAGAATGCAATACATTTTTGTAATAATAAATGGTATTGTAATAATGCTATGTAAATCTGATGGATGAAATAATTATGTAGCCGTCTATAAACTATTCTTATAAATAGAAATTGTTTACAATTAAAAAAAGAACATTTCCCAAAATATGTGGCAGGTATTTAACAGAAAAGTATCAATAACTTAACAGTGTTATCAAGAAAAAATATTTTTTAAAGTAAAATCAAATTTAACAATTTATTAGTACCACAATTGGAAACTTACCACAGTTGGAAAATTTCCCTGAAGGATCAGAATATGTCCCAGCATTTCCTGGAGCAACATAAACATGTTTAACTCTTGATGACTGAGATAACTTCCATGCTAAAGCATGCTCTCTGCCTCCACTTCCAATAATGAGAACACTGTCAGCCATATTCAAATCTATAAAAAATACACAACATTTTTAATTAATTTAAAAAATTATTTATCTCGAGTCAGTTTATATAAATGCACCAGAATTGTCAGCACATGCACATAAAAAAAATGTTCACAATACACAGTGATAAAATGTCCCGTTTAAAAGAAAAATAAATTGTGGATTAAATTTTAAAAAAATCACTGTAATATAAATATTTTTAATTTATTTGAAATAAGTTTATCCAGATCTATACAATACTTCACATAGTTACAGAATTGATTTCTGACAAGTGGTTATAAAAATATTGTTTAAAATTCTCAGTACAGCTTTAGTCTCCTATAAATTAAGATGCAATCTAAGTCACACAGATCATATAGCAGAGATTAATATATTGTGCACAGTACATCCAGTGAGAAAAGGAAGTAAGATAATTATGTATACATTGTGATGATGGTGTGCTTGTATTGAATTGAGGAAACGGATTACGACCTTCAGGAAAATGATGCTATTGAGAATATGGAGATTGATAAAAAGTTGAGGAGAGGGAAATAAGCAGGAAAATGTGTGTAGATGTGAGAAGACAAAAATTAAATGCTTTGAGCATTGATAGCCATAATTTTTGTAGCCATCACAGAAACGAGATGAACTAAAAAAAACTGCAATTCTAAAGACCAGCCATGTAATCTGAGAATGCATAGGAGGTTCTGAAGTTGACCAATTTAATAATCCTTCCATTTAGTAACATCCATTAGGAAATTGCATGCATGGTGAAGAAAGAAAGAAGATCTTATTGCTGTCTCTATGATGCACATACATATTTTTATGATTACCATGGGAATTTAATACTTAGCTTTTCTCAGCGATTGTGCTCCACATTAGCCATAACCTGTTATTATTAAAATATATGCATAAATATATATATACATAAATATATACATATATGTATTAAAAGTAATAAACTACTACATTGCATAATATTAGTTTCAGAATAAATAACAACAACTGCTAACCTGTAAAAAGAAGTATTAATAAAATTTACAATCTAATGGTTATAATTCCAAGAACAAGGCAACATAAAGCTCCTACACTTACATATCATACACATACATTTTATTACTTAACAAACTGATATTATTTTCTATTTATTGAGCTGAACGAATTTACAATAAATGTGTGTATACATTTTTCGAGTTTAGGAAATGAGAAGGAGAGTGATGATCTTTTAGTAATGGTAAAAAGGCTGCTTGGGGCAAAATAGGTTGAGAAGCAATGTTCTAAATTTTAGTGAAACAGTAATGTTATGAGGAAAAAAAAAGGGAATAAAAAAAATATTGAGAAATCTAATTTTGATATGCCTCCCATTAGTTGCCTTGCACTAATAATTTTAGTAAATTAAACACCAAGGGTACAATTTATATATACTCCCTCCCACCCACGGAATCACTGACTCCTCCCCCAAAAAGTAGTAAATACATAGGAAATATGTATTATTTATACAACTCACTATTGTGTTTTAAATATATATTTGAATTATGATTTTATTATGTGACAATGTTTTAGTCATCAGTTTAAAAATACACATATTTGATTTCGTCTCATGAATGAACAAAACTTGAAATGTTAAATTTCCTAAATCTGATCATAAATCTGATGCAAAAAGAATTTCTAAAAATATGATCGTTCAGTTTTCCTGTAAGTTCAATTGTCTCGATTTTTTTCAACCATTATTTCCTTTTTACTTACCCTTCATAATAATTCTGCAATTACAAATTAAAAGCAATAATAAAACGTTTAAAATAATTAAAAGTTTCCGCTGAAAAATCTTCTGGAGTGTTGCCAAATTTTAAATAATACATGAGCAACATCAATATGAGAAGTTATGATGGAAAACTGGAAAATGCTAAAAATGAATTTATCACATTAAATATAAATATTATTAAAAAACAAATTAGTATAATTAGAAAGTGAACTGAACAGTATTGTAAAAGGAGATTTTATTTAGGATTGGATTTAGCGAGACGGTTTCAAGGCCAATGCAATCAGTGCAGTTGCACCGATTGTTGTCGGATTGAGGCCAATGAATATGTATTGACTTTCTTTATTGAGGCTTTCGATCGCGTTTGGCTGGAAGCACTCCTCTACAAAATACAAAATCTGGGTTTCCCAGATTACA
Source organism: Stegodyphus dumicola (assembly GCF_044657685.1). Classification (NCBI taxonomy): domain Eukaryota; kingdom Metazoa; phylum Arthropoda; class Arachnida; order Araneae; family Eresidae; genus Stegodyphus; species Stegodyphus dumicola. The sequence goes on from NC_140768.1 coordinate 186,291,044, forward strand.
TCACAAGCATAATTAAATCCTATCTGACCGGTGGACACTTCGTCGTTCATGTTTTCGGCTCGTATTCTACTCAACGTCCCATAATAGCTGGAGTAGCCCAGGGGTCCCTCCTGGCTAACACACTTATGTTAATATTTATGTGAACGACATTCCTACAACACCCAACACGACACTCGCAATGTACGTAGATGACACAGCGATCCTGACGCAATGTGCATTCCATACAACGGTTACAAGATCACATAAACATACAGGAGATTTGGCTGCAAAAATGGAACGTCCTTGTTAATGTGGACAAGACGCATGCCATCTTGTTTACCAAGAAAAAGAAAATTGATAAAAACTTGCATTTTTATGGAGCATCCAAGGCTTCCTAGAGCAATGCAACGCAACGTTTTCCTAAATTATCGAATTCTTGAGACTTCGTGAAAGAAAAGCATTACAGAAGATGTTTAAACCATACATTTTGAATTGTAACATGTAGGGTTGGGTAATAGTATTGAGCGACTTTCGTGTTTCAAAAAGAAAAAACAAAATGCGGTCATTGTTTTCTTGGAAAAGCAATTTAAAAAGGTTTTACACAATAAAATTTTAAACATTAAATAACTTCAGCATTAAAATAATTCCACATGAGATTCATTTAAGGCACGCAAAATCCAGTTGCCACCACGCCAAGTGTTTTGCAGCATTTCAGCAAGTTATTCCTCTATTGACCTCAGTGATTCGTTGTTTTAGGTCATCGATATTCGAACCTACACCGATTCTGTCCCCAAAAGGAAAAGTCAAAGAGTGCATTGTCGGAGAATCTTGGTAGCTATGGTATCGGCCCTCACCACCAGTCGAAAAGTTAAGAAATGTTTTGTTCACCTCCGTTAGAATTATGGAACCCCAGTGTGGTGGAGCGCCGTCTTGTTGAAAGATAACTTGAAGCTGACTGCGCTAAAATTCAGGAAATGCATACCACACTAGCATATCCAGATATGTAACGCTTGTAACTGTTCGATGAAGAAAAATGGTTCGAAGATTTCGGGCCCTAGTCTGGACACCGTCGAGATAGAAGAACGGGTCGCTTTTTGCGATCTACTCGACAGAGAGCGAGTCTGGTGTTATCGTCTCGATCATTACAGAGATCGACGCGTCGGAAATTTTTCCGTCAGCTGGACAGCTGCCGTTTAAGTTTCTGTCTGTCGTTTTAGGGTTAAACTGAGGACGGCGGAGGTCACGGATTGTTTTTGAAAGTGTACGTAATAGATATTTTAATTTCTTAAGATTTGTGAAAAACTCGAGTATTTCGCTATAGAAATAACGCATTTGATGGTCACGATTCTACATTATTTATTTATTCTACATTACCAATGCCTTCATTAAATTTTAGTGAAAATAATATATTTGGTGTTTTCCTATTTCACATATAAAGAAGGGGTGCAACTTTTAATTTAAAATTGTAATTTTTAAACTAATGTATATATCAATGTACTTAATTTCATGTTTTGATCAGTAATTTATAAATTTTGAAATTTTATGTTTTAAATTATAATGCATTTCCCTCTACTTTTATTTGAATTTGTAGTGTATAAAAATGTAATACATTAGACATGCATTAAAGAATATGCAGTATATAATTCAAACTATGCACATCCTAAATTCAACATGTACATTAAATTGCTTCGAGTTAAAAAATTTATTTAAGTAGTTTTAACTGTATCGATATCAATGTCAATTTCCAATAGCTTCTAGAATTTCCTGTATAATTTTCGGTTAAATTCTTGTCAATATTATAATGCAAGATTTATAATTAGTTATCAGATTTTTTAATGAGGTCTATTTTTAGATATTACATCAGTTTTGTGTATATTTATTCAGATAAAAAAAAGTCCTTAGTTTTAGTTTTATGTAATTACGGCAAAGCCTCGAGGGCTATCTGCCTAAAGTGAGGGTTGCCTTCGTGGAGAACATTCTAAGGAAAACTAGCTCGTATACACGTAACACATGGGAAAAACCACGAAAACGTCCATGCAACCAGCCCGTTCGTAGGATTCCAACCTTGGACCGAACTTCTAGTGTTCAGCGATTTTACCGGCTGTTGGTGGGATCGATTTAAAAAGGGTATAAATATATATGTACTGTAATTTCTTTCACTGCATCTGTTGATATATTTATACTGTTATTTATATATATATATATATATTTAAAACAAATTTTCTGTGCCTTAAATTTCGATGCTTCTGGAAGTTACCAATGATATATCTGTCATTACCAATGATATAGCGGTAATGACAGATACATTGGTAATGACGCGCATGCGTCCAGCTCGTTCGCGGGATTCGAACCTCGGACCGCACTACCAGTGTTTGGAGATTTTACCGCTCGGCCACTAGTGGGATCGACTTAAAAAGGGCATAAATAGGAATATGTACTGCAATTTCCTTTCACTGCATATATTAATATATTTATAATACATTTATATATACATATAATTATTTATTTAAAACAGGTTTTGTATGCCTTAATTTTTTATGCTTTTGGAAATTACGAGAAATATGTTGGTAATGACAGATATATTGGTTATCAGAGATATGTTGGTAATGCAACAAACCCGTTCGCAGTATTTGGATCTCGGACCGAACTACCAGTGTTCAGCGATTTTACCACACGGTCACTGGTGGAATCGATTTAAAAAGGGTATAAATAGGAATATGTATTGGAATTTCCTTTCACTGCATATGTTAATATATATATATATATATGCGTGTGTGTGTGTGTGCAAGATAATATGTTTTATGATTTAAACTATAGTTATTTAATTTTTTTTTATTTTTCTTCCTATTACTTTTGTTAAAAGTTTGTTATATTTTTATTCACTGCTTATTGGTATCTACGACACATAGTATATTTGTAGCTACGTGATAGATATAATTCCTGAATAAATAAAATTATTGATATAGTCATGGGTTGTTAAAAATTAAAATGTTTTTTGATTCAAATTCATTAGGAATATTAAACACGCGTACGCGGTGCTATATTTCAATGATTTGACTTATGACGTTGTTGCATAACCTTTTCAGACAAAATAATGTATTTTAATCATAAAATTCCTGTTAACAAATAGTTTACAAACATGTAACCTTTTAGAAAATTTTCATTTTGCAATAGATCATACGTAAAATTATGTTTACGTTTTTTCACATACCTGAAGTTTTGAAAAGGCCATTTCTTTCTGCGTTTAAAATATCCATTAACGTTCCCCATTTCATTTTTCCATACTCTTTACTAAATCCAGCAGCGTATTTTTTCGAAAAATTTCGCCATTTACTCGAACTCGATTTTTTTTTCTACCGCCATCCTCAGTAATAAGCACGTGCGAAACAGCCATTTTGACAACAAACTACCCGATTCCCCTGAGCCTGGAGCAATGTAGAGGTGAGATAGACTGGTTGCTATGCAATAAACGTCACTTCCGCACGGAATTTTACTTCACTTTCCGCCGACGGAATTTGAAGGGGCCAGACTCGCTCTCCCTTCCGCTGTCGAGTGGAAAGAGAATCCCGACTGGCTTTCCGATATCGATCTCGACCGGTGTCCAGACTAGACCCCTTCATCTGCAGCCAACGCGCACCAAACATTCACTTTCGAGCTACTGTACGCTTTTTCTCTTACTGCATGAAGAGATTTAGTTCCTCAGATCTGAAAATCATGACTGTTAAATTAACCAGAAGCATGGAAAGTCAAATTGTTATGTAAAACTTTTTTAAGTTGTATTTACAAGAAAAGAATAAACGTGTACGTACCTCATTTTGTTTTTATTTTCTTCAAACATGAAAATAAGCTCAATAGTTTTGGACCACCCTGTATTTTACATTCGTCAGTAACTAAACATTTGCATTCGGTAATTACACATTTCAAAAGTACGTAGATGCATTAAACTGGAAAACTGAATAATAATATTGATTGAAAATTTCGGTGAAACTCTCGCCACCCTAAACTAGGCTAAAGACCTATAGCCCAAAACTTCTGTTTTATCCAATTATTTTATTTATTTATCTCTCCAAATTTTGATTTACCTGTAAAATTTCTAGAAGGATGCTTTTCAGTCGGAATACTCCAAGAAATGTGAGGAATAGAGTAAAAAGCAAGAATAAGGTGATTTTTTTATGTAAGGTGTCCTTGAAGCACGAATAAAAAAATCTTCAAGAGCGGATTGGGAAACACTACTCATGACACAAAATTTTCAGTATACCATCACTGAGAATATAATTTAGTTTCATGTTACTTTTAAGCATAAAATGAATTTTAGTTGTCGTCCTTTGAGAAAAAGACGAGAAAAATGCCTTTCCTATACAATTTTTTTGGGCGATATACAGATTCTGTCTTTCTTAAAGAAATAAAGAAAAATTGAAATTTTGAATTAAATAGTGAAATAGGCAATGAGGATCTTCATTTCGAATTTTATTGAAAAAAAAAAACAATTTTCTTTGTATTATAAGCATAAAGGGGGAACGATTTATACTTTTCAATAACATAAGCAGAAATCTGAATTATTAATTTTCATTATTATGCGATATTACATGCATCAAGGAAAATCCATGATGCATTTAATATCTCATCATGCTGCTAGTCCGATGTATGGTTCACACAATAAAGAGGCCCAGTGAAGGTGAGATGCATGGGTGCATACAACGGGACCTCAACTATCAAGGAATGAAGGCGGCTGATACTGAACGAATTCAAATTTATTTGAGATTGGAAATTTGAAGCAGGAAGACGGCCTGTAGGACATAGCTATCTGACTCTTTCTAGGCTTTTCAAGACTCCGTCATTTCTCTTGCCAGCAACAGAACATGGTCCACACAAAGCCTTCGAAATGTTTAACGCAAGTTTCGCACATTTAAGGCCAGTTGTATTTACTAACTTCCTTATTTTTTCTAATTACATGAACGAGGTTTAAAAGGAAATAACCCAGATGTGGATTTTCCTTCTTTTAAAGATAGTTTCCTTATTATGTATTTATTATCATGTCAATAATTTTATCAATTTTATTATCATATAAATTTATTAATATAACCATTGAATAAGTTTCCCATTGGAATACTTTAGGCTAAAAGTTTTTATAGTTTTAAAAACTTAATTTCATCGCCGTTTTTCCTCCAGAGCACAATTAAGTAGTGAGTTCAACATAAGATGTTCAATGTTCAAAATTTGGCTAAACATTCAGGAAATTCATACCAAATAAACTATTCAACCAATACCAAACTTTAGGAAGATAAAATAGAAGTAAACTCGATCATTTATTTATTTACTTATTTAATTATTTAAAATAGTTAACAAATTATCAGTATTCTCACTTCTTTACTAATGCAGCAGACATCTATGCCCACTATTGGGTATGTGATAAAGTTAGAAGATGCTACAGACGAATGAAAGCAGTGATGGGCGGTTGCCAGGTTCAGTACCGCAGAGAGCATTTGCAAAATTATTTCATCACAATTTACCACAAAATTAAATTAGTCACACAAAACGAGGAAAGAATGCGTTATTACAGTGGCCATCTAGATATTGATTTTCAGACTCCCGTTACTCACGTTTGGTGTCTGGTAACTGCTCTGGGTAACAAGGTTCGAACCTAAAGCTCCAAATTTTAGGAGGTTCTAAGCTATCATTTAATTCCTCAAACACCATTTCTCCCTAATAAAAGTGTAAGAAGTAGGTGCCAGTGGCTCTTGAAAATATGCGTGCTTAACCACCCGATAATTTTAACCCATTTCCTGCCGTGGTCTCCATTTGCGGATTAAGAATGCTTTCAATGTTACTACACGGCTAATTTGTAATTTTTCATTTATTTTTAAAGTTATATGCTTAATTATACTCTAAACTTAATGTATATAGTTAAAAATTTTAATTTCATTAAAAAAACTCTCTCTCTCTCTCTATATATATATATTAAACATTTGTTTCAAAAGTTTGCTCGTAAATGACACTTTTTCACATCCGCCTATTTGCTGAGTGACTATTTGACAACTGATATTGACATGAAATATTTTTACTTAGAGGGGTTGTGTCTCAAAAATACAGTATCAAAATTAAGCAAATTGCTTACTTTTATAGCTTAACCACCTGCAATGATCACTATTCGGAGCTGCTGGCAATTCTATTGTAAAAGGATTTACTATTTACACTACAAATAGGACTTCCGCTTTCATTTCAATTATATCTTGCTACCAGATGTTTCGAACGGGTGATTTGGAAACACACCTGTTCCTAACTATTATTGTGGGGTCACTAATCCTTTTCGTAACACTATTTTCCTCACGTATTGGTCAGAAGAAGTGTAGAGTCTCGTTCTTTTTGTTAGCATAAACTAACGAACTCTAGAAAGACTGTAATAAAAGGAATTATCCCCAGGTTTTGAGATAACAGGAAAGTCAGAAGAAGAGTGTAGAGAATCCTTTATTCAATCACATAAGTTGAACAGTCGGCCCCATTTAGGCTTACATAAAGCTAACACTTCTGGATTAAATCAAACAGGTAATGTCCAACAAAATAAAACGAAATTAAACTAGCCTAACGGCTCACAGGACAATTTAAACACGCAGGAAGGCTCTGACTCGTAGAAGGGGGCTGGAACAAGCTTAATGGCTAGAGGCACTAAACACCACAGAATCAAATCGCTAGTAAGTCAAAATAATAATGTGTGGCCTTCAAGAAGGCATAACACGCTGCAAAATTACCTTCTGTAATCTTCGCTTAAATAACATTTTTTTCTTCCTTAATTTGAATTTTTTTAAATAATATTTTTTTTCACTTAAATAACAAGTTTTTATTTGACAAAAAATCTAAAAGAGAGAAGCGTATCTGCGACAGGAACGGTGAGATATAAGAGAATGAATAAATGCTTTATAAAACAGATAAGGAACTGAAGAAAGAATTTTATGGGGCTTTCGACTATAGATGATAAGAAACATGGGGTGTTTGGCCTTGTTTAGAAAGATAACAATGTTAGGCTATTACCAAACCATTTTCAAGTTTTGCCTTTGGGACTTGTGCAAAAATGGTCTAAAACTGAGAAAAACCGAGGGATAATACCGCAGCCTAATGCCATTGCAAATTACAAGAATAACATGGCTGGTGGACAAGCTTGATTGGAATATACAAAAGTATAGAAGAAAAAATATAGGCATGAAACGATGCTTTTCTATTTTTACTAATACAGTGGATATGTCCCTGGTTAATGCTCATACAGTATGCTGCGTTGCTAATGAAAAAATGCCTTTTTTAAATTTCAGAAGAGTAATTGCAAGGTTCTACTTGAATTTATACTCTCTGGCTGACCCGAAAAATCGTAGAAGACCGTTCTATAGATTAAGTTTACAAAAACGCATACAGAAAGCGTGAGAAATTTCTGAGGAATATTACTTAGAAAGAGTATTAGAAGGAAAATAGAGATGTGCTGTTTGTTAAAAAAATTTCGGAAACAATGTGTATAGTGTGATGTTGGATAACATGTTGAATATCTCACCTCGTAAGAACATTACTCGTATATAATTATTTACACGGAACACGCCGTGATCGCCAAATGGGGACTGATTTTTAAATCAATAAAAATCATATGTTTATTTTCAATAATGTAAAAGAGAAACTATATTTGAAAACAACAACAACAAAAAAAGGGGGGGTTCAAAATTATGACAGTTAATGGTTGAATCGGGCCTTGGTTGGGGGCTTGCAAATTATTCTGTCTTTGTGCCTCCAATAAAGAGCTTCCCTCCAGTTTCGTCAACATCTGGGTTAATTGCAATTATATTACCGATACTTTCCTATGAATTATTTGCGTCACATATTAAAACTCCTGTCAGACGAGCCGAATTATCACAATTGTCGAATCAGCAAAGATAGATACATTTTGTTTTATAAATTATGTAAAAAATAGCGTGGTTTTTGTTTTTAAATATTATAAAGTATATTGAAGTTTTAAACTATTTTAGATGATTAGTGGTCTACTTGTGTAATTAGTAGTACGTTAAGTATAGAGTTTCAAACATCCGTGTGCCACGCAGCCACCCGTGTGTTAAATTCTCGTAAACTTTGATTAATAAAATCCGGCACATAATTTTATTTATTTCTATGACGTAATGGGTACTCATCTGTGTCATAGCGGCTATTAAAAACGGTATTCATTTGCTTGCAGGCATGGCTGGCATCTTTCCATGTTTGAAATGTAATAATTTAGTAGCCCTGTAGGCCGAGATTTTTAAAACACCTATTTCCCGTGAAACACGGTGTAGAAATTTCGGGAGTATGTGCAATGATTCTCCAATTTCAACAGTTTTTTTTTCTTTTAAAACTCCCTTTTCTTCCCCCCCCCTTTACGAGTTCTGATGTTTCTTAAGAGGAATCAGAACGCCAAGGAGTTTTCCTATGAATTATTCAACAGGAATCTGTTTTTACGTTAAGTGCCATACGCAAAAAGTTTTTGTTCATACGTATGTTACCTTTTGGCGTTGCATTGCACACACAATAATAAGGACCTTATGACCGCGTCTGAACTCACTTCAAGCTCTGACTGCCTGCGCGTTGGCTATCACAAAGATGTTTGAAACGTTACTTTAGATCCTTTTTAATTAGATCGTGAAGAGTGCCTCTGACTGCACAATATTTTTATACTTGTATTTTCTTAGCGATGCTAAAAAGAGAAATAAAGTCAAAAGCCTATATATTTGATAAACTTTTCGAGGCTGCATGGCAAAACACAGCTCAGAAGGTTATATAAAAATGTTTCTCTATTCTTAAGTGGCTCAAATATAAAATCCTGAAGTAACTTGAATTATTTGAAGAAAACTGTATTATAAAGTTGTTCTTGGTTTAGTTTATTTGATTACGGTGTTTAATATTTTTATATTTGTTCTGCGACGCTAACACATCGTCTGTGAGACTATCTCCGCAGTCGCAAAGTGTTACCATGGTTACCAGTTTTTTCTTTACCGTTATTATTGTTAAAAATAAATAGGAAAATGGTTGCTCTAAAGATTTGAAGTTGTGTTTAATTGTTTATTCGGACTACATTTTTTATATATACGGTAAAGCACGTTAGAGCTATCTGCCTAAGAGGAGGGAAGCCTTTGTGGAAGACTTCCTAAGACAAACTAGTTTGTATCCACATTTACTCATCAGGAAAACTAATGAAACGCCCATGAAGCCAGCCCATTCATCTAAAATAGAGCCCAAATCGAACTACTCCATTGTACAGCTATTTACGCTGGACCCTGTTGTGCCCCAAAGCTTCTTTATTACTAAATGACTCAATCATAAAATCTTGAAATAAGTTGATTAAATTGAAGAAGGGACAGAGCACTAACTCTCACACATACATTTAAAAGGTGAGAAAGAGAGAGCAAGCAGCATTGCTAGCACGATTGAAATTTAGTAAAACGTTTTCATACTACCTCCATTTAAGAATTTTAAATCAATGTAATCATTACTTTCTCCTCTGAAGCAGCAAAATTCTTGTCTTAATACTTTCAAATTTTAATTCTTGTCATATGTAAAAGTTTACTTTTTAAAATAATTTTGAAGCGACGAGAACAAATGTATTTCTTACAGCATTTATTTGGGAGCAATAATTCTATAACGATTTTCACATTAGCATCAAAAAGACTGAATTGCGTTCCCCCCCCCTTGCATTTTTTTTTTAACTGAGAGTTCAAGATAGATTATATTGTCGATTATGGCAATACTAACTGGACATATTAAACGAATAAAAAAAGGACTTGATTAATGTACCCCAGGCATGGCATCCTCTTGGGTTATCAACAATTATCCGGCTGTTCACTTACATTATTAATAATTTAATGCAAAATGCACATATCTGAAAATTTATTGATATGATAATTTAATTCACAATAATGTTATTCAAACTGATCGTTTAACGATACTCACCTTATATTAATATATAACATGCAAAGCAAATGAACTCGAAACTTTTGTTTATATAACATTACAACTTTACCAGCAGTTCTTAGATCGTTTCGTAGTTTTCGTGTGTGTGTGTGTGGGGGGGGGTAATTGAAAAGGTTTCAAATTTTATAATACGTCCAAAGATGGCGTTTCATAAAACTTTTTGTATGTTACCATTATTTATTTATTAAATATAATACTCTTCACACTTAAACCATAAAATTCAATTCAATAACAATATCCCCCCCCCAAAATATGAAAAGTTTCAGATTTTAAATAAAGTGCAAAGGGGCGGTTTTTTTTTTTTTTTTTACATTTTTTTGTAAACATTTTTTTACCTTTATTTGCATTACATTTTTTTACCTTTATTTATTAAATATCATGTTCTTCGCACTTAAACTATAAAATTCAGTTCAACTGCAATATCACAAAATAATTTTAAAATGAGCATATCTTTAGAATTTCCGATACAGAGACTCGCGCGCTGGAGATAAAAAAAAAGTTCCCCCACCCCACCCCGTACAGTGTTGCCATTACTCGTTTTGAAGTTGTTTAGTTTGTTAATCACAAATTCGTTGAAGTGTTACAAAATATGAAATCGATAATAAAACAAATTTCAAATTCAAATTAAGGCTTCCAAATGCCCATATTCTATGGAAGATTACGTTATTCAAATTTTGATGGCTCTAGGTACCGTTGTTTTATCATAGTGTGAGAAACATACATACATACATTCATGCGGATTCTTCATTATTTAGTTTAACTATCATACAGGGCGATAATATTTGGTGGCAACAATTTGAAAAGTGAAATAACGCTTATCATGAATCGACGCAAAATGCCAAAACGAAATAAATAGTCCTTCTGGGCAAATTGCCCCTTTGGACTAAAAATATTTAAAAGAAGCATATCTTTCGAGTTTCCGATACACAGCCTCGGGAGCTGGAGATATTTTTTCCCCCCGTACAGTGTTGACATTGCTCGCTTTGAAATCGTTGAGTTTGTTAATCAAAAATTCGTTAAAAGTTTGCAAAATATGAAATAGGTAATAAAACAAATTCCAAATTTGGGCTTCCAGATGCCCATATTCGAGTGTTCAAAATTATTCAAAATTTAAACGTTTATTCAAAATTTAATGTGCCGTTGTTTTTTCACAATGCGAAAAGCATATGTACATTCATGCAGATTCTTCATTATTTAATTTCTTTAAATGTAATTCAGGGCTCTAATGTTTCGTAGGAACAATTTGAAAAGTGAAATGCCGTTTTATAGCTTACGACACAAAATGTGTGTATAATAAAAATACCCACAAATAAATAATCGGAAAAAAAAAAAAAAAAAAAAAAAAAAAAAAAAACTAGAAAACCTCACTTTGCAGGCCTAAAAGAGAAGTTCACCATAAAAAATTTCAGAAACTGGGGAAAAAAAAATTACAAAATGGAAACCATTATAAAAGTTAAAAAAAGATTTCAAGCTAGTTACATAACATACTGTGTTCGAAATACCTATTGTTAATTAGAACCAACTTGCCAATATTCATGAGTTCACTATGTTATAAAATTAAATGTATTGTTAGTTACATCAGTTTCATAAATTATTAAAAAACGTAAAATGAAGATCAAAGTTGTTAAAATAAAATTTTTGTTTCTATGAAATCGATCAGTTTATTAATCAATAATAGACTATTTAATATGAAAAGTGAACAAAAAAACCTTATTTATGGCAGTCGAATGGCAACAGAATCTGCTTTGTGCGAACACACGTGGCAGATTAATTATTTAAATTTCGTGCAATGGTAGCACTTTTCAAAGAACGTGAATGACAAATGATGCTTCTATTTGTTTCTTTTTTTTCCCCTTCATACACCAATTTTAACGGCATGATCCTATATACAAATTTTAACCGTATATTTCCTTCGAGATGTCATACATAAGTAATAAAAATATAAGAAAAAAAATTATATTGCAAAAGTAACATTAATTTATTATTAATTCTCTATATATTAAAAAGTTAAATCCCTCTTCTACTCTGTTAACAATTTAAACGTGTCTTTCATTTAATGTTCTAAATAATGATACGAATTGGGTTTTAACATATGAATTTGAGGTAGCTTTTATGGAACAGCAGTGTGAATAAAACTGCATTCTATGAGAAAGAAAAGTAGTTATCAAATTCAAATATCTTGCAACATGTTTCAACCGCAACTAAATATTAACTAAACAAATAATTTAGCAGCATCTGGCGCAATATACAGGGAAAGGCTTTTGTAATAACTAAGCAAATCCCAACGTTTACGAATTTAAAATTTTCATACTAGTGGCATACCCCCCCTTTTCTTTCCGTATGCCATCACAGGAGCAATAAGGATTCATATTTTTTCATTCGATAGATCAGTTCAAACTAGATCCGTTCTGAAGAGTTAGATGGCACACGTGCATTGGTCAATTAGTATTCAAGTCAAAGGAGCTTCGAACTACATCAGAATCAAAGTAGTTTTTCACCCAAATTTGTTTATTTTCAATACCTCTAACAAGATGCGAAATTATGCTATAAAATAATAGTTGCCTAATTTAATTCGTAACCCTTGACATGATTTAGCAGTGATGGGAAAGAGAGAATTTATGTTTAGACTTCGTCCACCAGCGGTTAAGGAGAAAATTTAGTAAGAGCAACATAAAGAAAGCCGTAATGATAAATGGATAAAGCAATACTTTTACAGTAAAGCAAATTTTAGCCGCTATATTCACACATAGGATATTTTCTAAGATTTCACTAATATAATATTTTTGCACAAATATCAAATAAATCCAGAAATTTTGGTTTTTCTTCTTATTTTTTATTGCTATCATAAATGTTGGATTATTTTATATTTAAATAATTTTTATGCTGTTTTACACCAGGATTTATTCAACAACTACAGTGAAGATTATTTTATCCCGAAATCCTAATCAGAACATTGAATTTTGAGTTACTCTAAATTTAGCAGGACTTCTGAAGTTAGGGGGGGGAATAAAAGGAATTCTATTCTCGAAATTACATAGAGTCGTCTTCCGTTGTTGCCTGTCAGTACCAATAATTTGGATGCCGAAAAACCCTCTTTTTTTTAATGCTGTTGAAAGAAGTAAATCTGTATATATGCAGTGTATAATGTATGAAAACATCGTCTAATTAAATGATAACCTAAAATATGCTTCCAGAATTTGTTGGACTTCAAATGAGGACTTCAAATAAAAATGTATACTATAATTTTAACTTACATACTAGCTTTTCGTATTATTCCCTTCTTCCGGTATGCAACTCCATTTCCTCTCGTAAAATGTTAATAAAAATCCTTGACTTCGAAATTGTTAGTGTAAATGCCAGGTTACAAACGTTTCATGATTTTCGTACCACCTTGCGAATTTTGCAATTTTTGCCCCCTATAAAATTATTGCCTATAACATACACTAGAAAACAAAATTATTCGTTTAATAAAACTGATAATATAAAAGAAAAATATTCACTTACTCTCAAAATTAACTACCGCACAGCTACTTTTCTGCAACCTTTCAAGACGGAGGATGTTCCGAGAGAAAGAGAATCAATCTTTATCTCCTAGCAAGTCGTTTATCATGTATGAAGCAATAAGGAAACACGTCATTGATAACTGCAAATACTGTAATCACAAGTGTCTACAAATGCAGCATTTAGGCTTATCTCTATGGGACTACTATCTAGAAAAGATCTGATAACAAGTCGGACTTAGAAAAATGGTTAACCAGATGTGGAAATGTATGATTAATTGAACTAAGAATGCATTTCAATACTCAGGTTATATTCTCCATTTAGTGCCAAGTAGAATTTAATTGGAAAAAGAAACACTTGACCTTTACTAAAAGTAGTTCCTTTAAGAGTTTCCTTTTACTAAAAGTAGTTACTAACGTAAACAATTTCGACACTAACGTAAACAATTTCGGTTAGCGTTCGTTTAATAAAAACGCCAGTTTAAGTGACATTAAATAAGACAACCTGAAAACCTTTCATTTCTAATTCATTTTAAACTGGTTTTGTTTCATTATTTCATTTTTAGGCTGTTTTGTTCAAATTGGCTTCTTTGATTGTTTGTTTGGTTCATTTCACAGAATTAATTTTTCACTGTTTCCTACCAATCCGTCTTTTTCGGAATCTTTTACATATGCATATTTGCTATGACAATACGTAGGAATTTCTGTATAATTCTATACATATAAATTATTATTGATCTAGCATTTAGTTTTCCCCCCTCATACTCTTGTTTAACGGTGAAGTTAATCATCACAGAATTTCGAACTTTCCACCATTGGATAAATCCGGAAATGCATTTTTAAATCAATTTTCTTTCTTTTTTACTTTTCCATATTCTATGCATTAAAAAATCTGATGTGTACACCATATGACTTCCTTGTACGGAATATTAAATTATACGCATTTTTTCTTGCATTTTGCTTAAACTTATCGGATTTAATTATATCTACTTCGCCGACAGTGCATAAACCATAATAGAATAAGTGCATTCTTTAAAATTCACTCTATTTGTTTACCATAGCGACACTCTGGCGCTAGGTTTACTTAACAGTATTATATTTCGTTCATATTATAACTCAGAATGCACAAAATTTGTATCATTTAAAGAATTATCAAATCGTTGCCTCATGTTCTATTCAAGTACTATAATAAAGCTAGAACGATGTATAAAAGAAATTAAGCAAACAAAACAAAAAAGAAACCGTTTTTCACAGACGATTGAGTATTTCTCATTCAATTCAGTTCTCACTTCGCGACAAGGCAAAAATACATAAAAACTCAAAATATCTCTACTAAAAATTACTAATTATTAAAAATTAAATTACTAATTATTAAAAATTAAATTATTAAAAATTAAGTAAATCTTAAACATTTATTTCCTCGAAAAAATTCCAGAAAGGATTAAGCATGATTTAAATCGCTATAATAAATGAAGGCGTTTATCTTTGTTGTTGCGAAGCTACGTTTCTCTAGATTGGCAACAAATTCACTCCTCAGCTGTTTCAAATGTAAACAAGCAATGGCCGTCATCAAAATAGGCTTAGCGGCATTTAAACAACTTTTAAATTGTTGATAATTCTAAAAATATTGCATGCAGATTTACTAAAGGCATAAAACCCTTAACCGGAAGATAAAAACAACATAATACAATCATTTTTAAATAAAATAATGTACAATTTACAAACATATAAGAGTAAAGAAACTGAGTTCACTGAGCCAGGTAACAGAGTGGATATATTTATAAATATATTTATATACATTTGGCGCGGCCGATTAAAACCAAAATACGAGGTGCACATCTACATGTTATAGCAGTCCTATATACAAAATTTCAACGTTCTGGGGTTACTCGCTTTTGAGTTATGCGAGATACGTACGTACGTTCGTACTGACGCCACGAAAAATTCTCTTCAGAATTCATATTAAAGCAGTTTTTTAGTTTTTTTGGAGGAAAAGAGTCTTTTATTCTGTCCTTACGTACAGTATCTTGCGAAAACATCGTTAAATTGCATTCGAAAGCGGTCAAAGTGGATATTTTCGTTGAAATATGCTGCCTGAAGCTTTTCGCGATTACAATACTTCCTTTTTACTTCGTACAAGGAAGTAAAAATAGGCAACAAAATACCATACTTTATTTGCAAGTTAACCCGTCACCCAATTTTCCCATTGCGTTTTCAGTATCTGATAATAAATTTTTGATTTGTAGTAGCAATGTAAAATATATAGCAATGCATACTATGTAATGAAAAGGAATAATATTGAAATTTATAACTCTACTAACTTGTTTGAATTACAGAAACTTATAATATTAGCACGTCTGTTTATATGTGATTTTTCTGATTAAATGAAAATCTGAAGTATAGAATGTAATAATTTTAGCTTATCTCTTAATATTTGCATTTTTGCTGCAATTAAATGAAGAAATATGCTATTTTCTTCATTTAAGTATTCAGAAATGTTATTTGCCACGTATATTTCCCTAATCTGGTTTTTTAAAAGCGGCAGGACGCAGGTAAATATGATATATAGCAATCATGAAGCATGGAATCATGAAACATCACATGTATATTCTTCGAATAAAAATACTGGACCCGGAATCTTGAAGTGCGCATTGTGAGTTCCGGTTTGAATTTTGGAGTAGTCGCAATTTGCAAAGAAATTTCCGCGTACAGTCTGATGATTAAAAGTTTTAAATATGAAAAATAATTTTAAAATTATTACATAAATTATAAAAGAATGGGAAAATATGTGGAATTCTTTGGTTTAATTTGATAATGGCGGAAAAATGTCACTTAAGTACAATCTAAAAATATCTCCTAGAAAGAATCGTGAAATTTCACGCTGCGACGAATTTATTACGTTAATTTCATGCAATAGTCGTAAAATGGCAATGAGTATTTATTTCTCATGAATTAATAGTATTTCTCGAAGAATTATCGTACTCATGATTCCGCTGAAAGAAAGAATTATACTCGTATAAGGCGGATTTTCATACTGCGACGATTTTAATTATAGGGGAGAACTTTTCGTTAAAATTCATAAAAGTTAAATTTTATACAGGCTTTCTATAAAGAATGCTGTGGAAAAGAAGTTATTTCTTGTATTATTACGTTGACAGACTTAAAAATTTCCGAAAGTGCCATTAAATATTTTTTTTCGAATGCTATGTTTCTGAAGGAAGAACTTTCATAAGATTAGAGAGGAAATTTCAAATGTACTTTAGCAGTGAAGTAAAATAGTTTACAATTTTATCCAATTTTTAAAAATTAATTTTCTACTTCTAAATATTGTCATAGTGTGTTCTACATAGTGTCATTACATTGATGATACGACCATTTTGTCCAAATCGTTGAAGCTCAACATAACATTTGCAATACTAAAAAAATGCCATTCTTTTTGCTGAGGACTTGCGCAAAAAGTGGAAAATCTCAATGAATGCGACGAAACGTATTCTGTCAGTTTTCCATAGGCAGGAAACAAGGGTTAGGTTAGGTTAATTGATTAAGGCAAAGCAACTCGAGGAGTATCTTCCTCTGGTGAGAGATTTCTTCGTAGAGAACTTTTTAAGGGAAACTGACTTATATCCACGTTACACATGGAGAAAACTGCAATAATTTCCATGCAGCCAACCAGTTCGCCTGGATTTGAAAAGGAGTACATCTACCAATGCTCATCTACTTTACTTCTAGGCCGGTGGGGGCTAAACAAAAAACAAACAAACAAACAAACAAAAAAAAAGAAACTAAGAGATCAAGAGATTTGATTGACAATATTTTTATAAATCGAAGTCCGATAAATAACTACTTCCAAGTTAAATATTCAGGAGTTATTCTGGACGAGAAGCTGCAATCGAAAGAAGTACGTATTACACGTACTACAGAAAAGGATCCTAAAGAACTTTGACTCTTTAAATCTCTAACAGAGCGCAGGTCAAGCCTTATCGATACTAAGATACAGCTTTTAAACCTATTTTACATTACTCTGCTCCCATGTAGATAACTGCTGCCAAAAGTTACTTAAATAAACAGCAATGTCTTCATAATATGACTTTCAGAATTTTCATAAATGCTCCATATTTCCTCAGGAAGTCCGCAATGTGCAGGGATCTAAAAATATTCTATTCAATGACATTTTGAATTTAATTAAACAATTTTATAGTAACAGTGACATTCATTGCTCTAATGTCGTCATACGATACAACTGCATTGTCATTAATGTATGCAAGTAACCAAGGACATTTTTCTTTTTGAAAAATTATTAAAGTTTTCTACACTTGTGGCTATGCGTCTGCACATAATGTATTATTCGAAAGAGATCGCTATGGGAGTTACAACGGGAAAAATTACAGTAAAACGTTTCTGCAGAATATTTCATAAGCTGAAAGGTATGAAATGAATACAGTTTACATACACGGGGGGTAAGTTTGAGTATTTCTAGGCCTTCCCCCCAAAAAAAAATCAAACACAAACTATTATTAATAGCATCAAATGTTTTAGAATAAGAAATTACATTTAAAAATTACGATTTCATAAATACGTAGACCTTATAAACTACATAAATAGTAAGACATAACCACGTTTGTCACATAATTTTACGCTGCAAAAACTGAAAACAGAATGAGCACAAAGAGAAGTCAAAAGGTCGTGATACTCCATGATTGATTTTTAAAACTAAACGAAGCACACAAGGGCATCTGCCAACAAATGACTCCGTGAAAGATTTGCTAAAGCTAATTGTCTCGTAGTGATAGTATACAGCGAAAAAAAAAAAAGAAAAGCACGAAAATTTCCATAAACTTGTTTACCAGAATCGAACCTGAGCAGTGATGACAATGCTTTTACTCATCTGAGATATGGTAATGAGAGGTAGAGGGCCTGCAGTCAAGGAGAAAGAGAAAGTACATACAATCCGTTACAATCTTATTGTTATTTTTTATCCAGTAGACACAGTGTGTACAATTTCTGTGCTTGTTTGGATCAATGTCGTAAGTCGAAATTTGTTGCACTGTTCTGATATAAGTAATTTGAAGTAACATAACACGCTTGACTGCTAAGATTGACTAACACATTCTTATACCGTACAGCTTTTATCAGAAAACTGAAAAGTTTTGCATAACCTACCTTAAATTTTTCTGATGCATCAAAATTTAGGAGTGGGAAATTCGAATCTTGAAAATGATTAGAAATTCTAATCTTTCAGCTGTTTTCATCATTCCAGTCTTTCAGATCCTAACCAAACCGTACCAGCATCTAAGACAAACGTTCATGAGAAAAAGAATATAACTGCTGTAATTTCACTAGACCTGGATCAGGCCTTGAAACAATCCTCCCACCTTTACGCTTATTAAAAATATTCTGAAAAATTTAAACATTTGAATTGTTTATGCAACATCTTTTGCCAAATTATATTGAGAAAATCAACCATACAATTTATCAGTTTGAAATGAGTAGTTCACTGAATATATTTCATTTGCAACCATTTAAAAATACAGTATATTTTAAAACCTGTGTTATTAGCCCAAAGAATAGTCTCAAAACGGGATTTTGCGTTGCATCACTATAAAAGTCTGAGTCACTTTTAAAATTGTTTCCACCAAATATTATCGAACTCTATTACATTTAAAGAGATTAAATAATGAAGAATCTGCATGTTTTTCGCAATGTGAAAAAACAACGGTGCCTAGAGCCATCAAATTCTGAATAACGTAGTCCTCCATCCGAATATGGACACACGGAAGCCCGAATTTTGAATTTCAATTTGTTTTATTGTGTATTTCAGATTTTGTAAAACTTTAACGAATTTTTCATTAACAAACTCAGCGATTTCAAAGCGAGCAATGGCAACTCTGTACGGAGAAAAACACTTTTATCTCCAACCCGCGAGGCTGTCTATCGGAAATTCTAAATACACTGTTTTTAAATATTTTTAGCCCAACCGAACATTAACTCAAATGCTCTCGAAACGTGTATGTGTATGTAAATGAGAAAAACGCCCCTTTGTCCGTAATATAAAATCTGAAAGCTTTCAGATTTTTTAAAATTAATTTTGAATTATTTTTCATTAAACACAGATTTTAGATTTTGCCTCGTTAAATTTTTTTAATGTTAAGTAGAATTTTTTTTCCTTCCTATTACGATATAGTTTTATCGAATATCTCAAAGGAATTGAGATATTCTATAAAGTAAAGTTATTCGAAAAAATTTAGAAGTAATCCAACTTGTAGTATTAGATAAAAATTTTTCGTTTCTGTTCTTTTTATTTTTTAATTCTTCTTATTATTCGAAAGTGAAAGATGTTAGAAATTGAAAGATTTAGGAGTTTTCAAGAATTCTGATTCACAAAACTTTAGAAATTTCTTGAAATCATTGCTTAAAGCAAATGCTGGTCTATACTTTAAATTTTTCATTTTTTTCATAACAGTGCAAAATTCTCTTAGGTTTTCATTCGTTAACTGAAAAAAAGGCCAGTATTTTAGTTCCACTCTTCAAAACGAATTTTCACAAAGCGAACTTTCTAAAGTTGGGAATACTACAGGGCAGCAAACCTTTGAAAGGCTTTGGGAGTGGGTTCTTCACAGAGGTAAGTCAATCAAGTGGAATCTAATGGGAATAGTATAAATCAGAAAAGTGTCTGCTTACTTAACATATGGAACCCTTTATGCCAATATCACCTGAAGATAAGGCAGATCTTTATGTCCTTTAATCTGTGATTGACACACAGTATATCAGCCGATGTCTCTATTCTTCTATTATCTGCGTGTCTAGTACTCACAACACAACCTTCTTTTTTGTTCAACGTCTTTTCACCTCTTATATTTTTCTCAGTAGAACTGATATGATTTGTGATTTAGTGCTGGTTGACTTCCGATGAGTTCTAGATGTTTTCCAAATTTGAAGAGTTATTAAGTATTCAGTTGAAATTCATTGATTTTAACATCCTAATAACAATGGTCTGAAGTATTTCAACGAGGATTAAAATTTATACTTCTAAATTCACTCTAAAATTTCGATTTTACTGCAAAAAATATTTAATTTTGTTCCTTGCTGACAAAACCATAAAAAACATTTTCAATTGAAATTTACTTATTTTAACATCCGGAGAGCAATACTTCCATGAGGATCAAAAATTATTTAAATAATTTTCGAAATTAATTTTTAAAGCTTTGAATTCATCAGCAACATATGTTTCATTTTGGTTGTTGCTGACAAAATCGTTAAAAGCAGTCGATAAAAACAGATATTCAGAACAAAGTTTGTGTACTGCGCCCCCCCCCCCAAAAAAAGTAGGATAGTTCTATATCTCCCGTTATACTGGGCCGATTGACAAAATTCAAATTGCGTTTTTCATCGAAAGAGTGACTTAGGATATATATTATTTATATATAGCATTGTTCTAACATAGGTATTTTGACACAAAATCGGAGTTTTTCTGAAATAACATACCAATTTTTTTTTCCATATTTCTATTCTACTACTCAAATTATGCCAAACTACTAAGTTTTGTAAAAATCGTACGAGTAGTTTTTAAAAAATTAGCTCTCAAAATTTTAGCTCCTCAATGTTAATTGAATTTGGTATATATTTATTAAACTCTTTTTATTCAACTTAGTTGATTCTTCCTTATACATTTCGAAATTCAGGTTCATTCCAAATAAAATTCATTCATTTTTTATGATTTATTTTTAAAATTTGTACTTCTAAAATAATAATTAATTAGCTGCCCCAGCCAAAATAAAGTAAAGTTCAATAGGGTCTTTTAAATAATTTTTATAAATTTTTCAAATAAAAAAGTTTGAATTATAATCTATAACATTTTTACCATCATCTTAAAGTAGACGTATTTCTAAGCATACCTGCAAATAATTACAGTTTTTTATTCAAAATTTCAGAAGATATACATGAATTTATGTTCGTTCAAAGCGATAAAACATTAAATGTGGTTTAGACACTTTGCTAAATTTATTTGGAAGTAGAAACGATGTCACCTTTTTCCTGCTCATGCACAATGTGAAAAGGTAGAAAAGAGGGGCCGTTTTTTTTCCGGTCCGGCATAATGGAAGGGAAAGGGAAATGGCTTGCCACATATTAAGAAGCTTGCCAAGTGAATTATTCTTGGCTCAAACTGAAAAATTTCACCAAGATAAATTTTAGGATTTCTCTGTAAATTTCGCACCAAATTTTACAAAATCTAGTATCTAGGCATAATTTGAGTCGTAGAATCGAAATATAAAAAAAAAAGGGGGTATGTTATTTCAGAAAAAGTCCGATTTTGTGTCAAAATACCTATGTTAGAACAATGCTATATATAAATCTAAGTTTCGGACTCATTAGGGATTTTTTCAATGATAGGATTATAATCTATAAACCGAATAACCTGATTGAAATTAAAAGAAGTATCTTCAAGGGTTGTCCACAAGGATCTTGTAGTGCTCCGCTGTTCTGGGGCCTCATAGTCGATAAATTTTTAAAGACAGAATTTGATTCGGGGGGGGTCGATGTGGTTGCTTATACGGACGATTTGGTTTTCCTGATTACAGCTGAATCATTAGAAAAAGTTGAAAATAAATTTAATAACATTATGAAAATTTTTAATCAATGGTGCTCTGAGGAGCAAATGAAATCAAATGCTGCCAAAACTAAATTTTTGTTTTTTCCTAAGTTCGGTCGCCCCACTCAGCCCCCTAGATTAAGATTTAACGGTGAAATTTTGAAAACCAATCAAGAATTTAAATATTTAGGTGTTTATTTGGATTCGAAACTCAATTTTAATTATCATCTTAATTATATTCAAAAACGAAATGATTTAATTTTAAATTTTTACAAAAGAAATTACCCATCCAATATCTTGAATAAAAGAAACGATATTTTAAGACTTCTTTATAATGATGTTTTTATACCCATTGTTATGTATGGAATTACGGCTTGGGGTCGCAGGGCAGGGGAGTTACTACACTTACGTACGAAACTCAATTCCATTCAGCGGAGCTGGCTTCTCGCGCTCACCCGTTGTTTCCACACAGTCTCGAGTGAGGTGCTTTGCGTCCTGGCGGGCACTCCGCCTCTCTCGATAATCTACAAGTTTTATTATGATAAAACTATATTAAGAAACAATATTTCGGACTTATTTAACTATGATGAAATCCCAGTTTTTGCTGACTCATTTTCTGCCTTTAATTTACATGTGATCCATCCCGCAAACCGTATTTCTATCAATTATAATATTTATGATCCTTGTTTAACGGAATACCAAATTTTTACTGATGGATCGGGTTATAAGGGCGGGGTGGGTTAGGCTTTTGTTGTATATTATTTTGATACTGAGATCTATCACTATAAATTGGGCCTTGAAAAATATAATTCTGTTTATCAAGCCGAGCTCATCGCCGTCCTCTATGCCCTTAAATGGATATTGAAAAGTAATTTTGCAAGAAATTCTAACTTCTATATTTTTACAGATTGCATGTCTTGTTTAAATGCACTTTATAATGCAGAAAATAATAATGGTTTGATTATCGATATTAAAGATCTTTTCCCAAAACTATCCTTATCCTTTAATATCAAGTTTGGTTGGGTTAAAGCCCATATCGGAATATACGGTAATGAGAGAGCGAATGTGCTCGCAAAAGAGGCTGCCATAGGGAGTGTTTCGGGGACGCCTTATGTTCAGGGTTAAAAAAAAATAGCAACTAAAGTTATTTATTCGTTTTTTATTTTAAGCAATGGCAGTTACAATGGAATTTTAAGCAATGGCAGTTACAATGGAAAGTCGCTATTTGAAACATTTAGAACTGATTAGGAAAAAAAAATTATCTTTAATGATTTTGAAGTTAACCAGTTTCTGACCGGACATGGGCGTTTCCCGGGATACTTCGCTAGGTTTAAGATACAGAACGACGATAAATGTAAACTATGCGATCTGTTTGGTGATGCTAAGCATTTCCTCGAGGTCTGTCCCTACTTTGATGGCTTAAGAAACAATAAAAATATTGATTTTGAAAATCCCTTTTTATGCTATAAAGATTTCGCTCAATTATGTAAATCTGTGATGAAATTTATTGACGGTGAGCGCCGGGCAGTGGGAATCAGTGTATGATATTTGCATTTTATTGCCATCACTAATTGGTATATTTTAATAATTTGTTGTTACCATTGTTTGTGTTTGTTATTCGCTTTTTTTTGTTTTTGTTTTTGTCTTTAAGTGTCTGCTCTTGTCTAAATGTTTGTATTTGTTTCTTTTCTTCACTTTTATGCTTATAATTATTATTTACACATGATTATTCTCATTTAGATATTTATGTTTTATTTTTTTTCATTTGTTGAAATGGACATGGCCTGTCATGACCATAAGACCAACTTGTTTGGTTAGGCGGGTCGGGCTGCGCCCGCTACTGATACTGATACTGATATAAATCTAATATATATCCTAATTCGCGCTTTCGAGACATGAAAATGTTTAACTTTCTTTGTTGCTAACACAATTGTTAAAGACTAAAAGAAATATTTGATTTCTAATGTATGTGTAAATAACAAAACTAAGCAGAACAGGGTAAATCAATTATACGTTTCCATTCTTGGCAACAGTATTTATGCTGTGGTAACTATATTAATATATTGCAAAATGTATTCTTTATAATCCATCAATGAATACAAGTACAATGAATACAGTTTTAACCGTCAGAAATGGGACAACGCTGATTCCGAACAAGACGTTTTTCTGGATAATTTGTAGAGTTGCGCGCCTCCACCCTGCACGCAACCAAGAGGTGACTGTTGAAACTGGAAAATAGACAGAGTCTTGCTAAGGGTTTAAGTCCCCCTTTTTATTCAACTTAAGAAATTACAATTGCGTGCTCTTGACGCTCACAAACTACGCCGACCCGGCGGTAAAATAAAAATAAGAACCCGAAAAGAAATAATAACAAGACTCTAACTACGAGGCTCTCTAAAAGTAACTAACCTCACCGCGTTTTTCAATACCGCTGCTAATTCAGCAAACTTTGAATATCACGTTGAACGAATAACAATTCTCCGAGGCAAGCACACAGGCCGAAACGCGGGGTTCTTCAATTTCTGGCTAACTACCTCCGCGCTCGTGAAGTAAGAACAGCAACACCTCGAACTCGTTTCCATCCTATTTAACTCAGAATACTTCCGCTGATACTTTGAATCCTTGCGCGTTCTACTAAAATTTACATACTCTGGCATTGGCAGTTCCAGGGAAAAGTAAGGCTTGACAGGAAAGATAGTTTAAACTTAAAATAAATGTTAGTTAAAATAAATATAAACCCTACAAATTGAATACATATTTCTAGAACATGCTTGCTCATATTTTTTCATGCCATCTCTAAAAACTGAAGTATGCACAGTTCGTCGTTATGTTTGATCTGTTGGCTTCTCTTAAATAAATAATGTCGAAAATCGTACACATTACTTAATATGTACGATAAATTAATACGTACACATAATATGATTTTATAGTTCAGAGAAAGAAAAATAAACAATTTTTTAAGATTATCATATTTATTATCACATGTAAGTTACGAATTCCGCAGTATGGCATATAATTTTGAATGCCTGCCTGTTCACAAAATTGTCGACAATTAATTTTTAAAATTCGCCGTGCATACAGTGATGTTTCATAATATCATGTGCGGACTTAGATAAACATTTCTTGGGAAATCTTATGAAAGGCTGCAATTTTTTATCAGCTTCTTTTTTACGAAACTTTTCTTGTTCTGAATGTCGTCTTCACCTTCCTTCTCCCCTTCTCCTCATTACCAATCTACGAGTACTTTACCAGCGCATGCCCGATTTTTCGTCGCAATCTGGAGATAAGTCGACAAGAGCAGAACTGTCTACATTCATGCAAGCCTGCACCATCTCTTCATTATACTAATCTTCTCTGAATATGTTAGTAAATCCAAGATGTCTGACAGCCAAATGTCTGTAAGTAAGTCCAAGCTGTCTGATGTCTGGCCCAGGACTTATTTTAAAACCAAGAGAATCTTCGTCACTCGAATCGTTTCTTACGCACATGATCGCAGACCCTAATTTACACCAAAAGTGATGCAAAGTAGTATGTTCCTTATAGTTTTCTAGAATAAAACAAAGCAAATATGGCTTCCTTCAATATGAATTGGGAAAATCGCGGGCGCTACTGTCAAAGTTCACGCATGGATGCATAAAAAAGGATCGGCGGTTCATCTCTATATTCTGGACAGTCCTTTGATACAATAGTTTCATATGGTTTGGTTGAGCGGCAGAGATCTAATACAAATGTTTCCAACATCTAGCTCTTCAGATTGTTTGCCCGTTGCCTACTTTCTTAGATTATTTGGCTTAATTTCCGATTTAAATTTAGGCTTTCAAAAGGGCCGTCATTTTGATATTACCGGTTAACTCGGTGTTGGTTAGAGGGACTTTATTCCACTTAAAAGTCATCTCATGCGGGGAGATAAAGCAATCATTGTTTTCTGAATACACTCTTTTGCAAAAAAATCGAAGCACTATGAAAGTAGTAGTTGTTTTTGATGAAATTGAATACGTGTATAGCTCATACACAGATAATAAAATGATTAAAAAATCAAGGTTATAGTACCTGCTCACGGCTCACAATCACCCATTGAGTGTTCAAATAAGTAGTTGGTCTAACCGCCCCTGGCGGCAATGCATGTTTGAATTCGTCGAGGCAAGGAATGATAGAGGTTTCTAATGTCATCCTGCGACACATTGCGCCAGGCATTCATCAGTTGTCTCTCCAGATCTGCAATATTTTGTGCTGCCCGAATTTGGCAGCCTACCATGTCTCAGACATGCTCGATTGGTGAAAGGTCTAGTGACCTTGCTGGCCAAGGAAGAGTATCAATCGCACGGAGACATTCCAGAGATATACGAGCGGTATGTGGCCTGGGATTATCTTGTTTCAAAATGGCCCCAGGATTATGTGCCATGAAGGGTAATGCAACCGGCCGCAGGATGCTATCAACATATCGTTGAGCTGTTACAGATGTACGGAGGATGACTAAAAATGACCTGCTGCCATAAGAAATAGCACCCCACACCATCACACCAGGGGTTATGGCTGTATGCCTTTTTAAACAAAGGCTGATTGGGACCGCTGGCCCCGCCCTCTCCAGACACGAACACGGTGGTCATCTGCTTCAAGAACGAAGCGAGATTCATCGCTGAACACTATACCATGCCAGTCTGATGGCAACCATGATGATCGGCTGCGACACCACTCCAGACGACTCCGCCGATGGGTTCAAAAGCAAACATCTTAAAGGCCTCTGTGAGCGTAACCCTGGCAAACAATCATCCTATTTTGCCTCGCATTTGTGATCCTTGGCCTTCATTTCGTCGGCAGTTTCCTTGTAGCAACCATTGCTGCCAACATTTTTGCACAGCAGTGTCTGTACGCTGCAAGTGGCGATCTATTGCTCGGTATGACCACTTAGCTTCACGCAAAACTACAATGCGATTTAAATTTAGGCTTTCAAAAGGGCCGTCATTTTGATAATACCGGTTAACTCGGTGTTGGTTAGAGGGACTTTATTATACTTGAAAGTCATCTCATGCGTGGAAATTTTGCAATCATTGTTTTCTGAATACACTCTTTTGCAAAAAAATCGAAGCACTATGAAGGAAGTAGTTGTTTTTGATGAAATTGAATATGTGTATAGCTCATACACAGATAATAAAATGATTAAAAAATCAAGGTTATAGTACCTGCTCACGGCTCACAATAACCCATTGAGTGTTCAAATAAGTAGTTGGTCGAACCGCGCCTAGCGGCAATGCATGTTTGAATTCGTCTAGGCAAGGAGTAATAAAGGTTTCTAATGACATCCTGCGACACATTCCGCCAGGCATTCATCAGTTGTCTCTCCAGATCTGCGATCTTTTGTGCTGCCCAAATTTGGCAGCCTACCATGTCCCAGTCATGCTCGATTGGTGAAAGGTCTAGTGACCTTGCTGGCCAAGGAAGGGTATCAATCGCACGGAGACATTCCAGAGATATACGAGCGGTATTTGGCCTGGGATTATCTTGTTTCAAAATGGCCCCAGGATGATGTGCCATGAAGGGTAATGCAACCGGCCGCAGGATGGTATCAACATATCGTTGAGCTGTTACAGATGTACGGAGGATGACTAAAAATGACCTGCAGCCATAAGAAATAGCTCCCCACACCATCACACCAGGGGTTATGGCTGTATGCCTTTGTAAAACAAAGGCTGATTGGGACCGCTGGTCCCGCTCTCTACAGACACGAACACGGTGGTCACCTGCTTCAAGAATGAAGCGGGATTCATTGCTGAACACTATACCATGCCAGTCTGATGGCAACCATGATGATCGGCTGCGACACCACTCCAGACGACTCCGCCGATGGGTTCAAAAGCAAACATCTTAAAGGCCCCTGTGAGTGTAACCCTGGCGAACAATCATCCTATCTTGCCTCGCATTTGTGATCCTTGGCCTTCATTTCGTCGGCAGCTTCCTCGTAGCAACCACTGCTGCCAACATTTTTGCACATCAGTGTCTGTACGCTGCAGGTGGCGGTCTATTGCTCGGTATGACCACTTAGCTTCACGGAAAACTACAATGCGATTTAAATTTAGGCTTTCAAAAGGGCCGTCATTCTGATATTACCGGTTAACTCGGTGTTGGTTAGAGGGACTTTATTCCACTTGAAAGTCATCTCATGCGTGGAGATTTTGCAATCATTGTTTTCTGAATACACTCTTTTGCAAAAAAAATCGAAGCACTATGAAGGAAGTAGTTGTTTTTGATGAAATTGAATATGTGTATAGCTCATACACAGATAATAAAATGATTAAAAAATCAAGTTTATAGTACCTGCTCACGGCTCACAATCACCCATTGAGTGTTCAAATAAGTAGTTGGTCGAACCGCCCCTGACGGCAATGCATGTTTGAATTCGTCTAGGCAAGGAGTGATAAAGGTTTCTAATGTCATCCTGCGACACATTCCGCCAGGCATTTATCAGTTGTCTCTCCAGATCTGCGATATTTTGTGCTGCCCAAATTTGGCAGCCTACCATATCCCAGTCATGCTCGATTGGTGAAAGGTCTAGTGACCTTGCTGGCCAAGGAAGAGTATCAATCGCACGGAGACATTCCAGAGATATACGAGCGGTATGTGGCCTGGGATTATCTTGTTTCAAAATGGCCCCAGGATTATGTGCCATGAAGGGTAATGCAACCGGCCGCAGGATGGTATCAACATATCGTTGAGTTGTTACATATGTACGGAGGATGACTAAAAATGACCTGCTGCCATAAGAAATAGCACCCCACACCATCACGCCAGGGGTTATGGCTGTATGCCTTTGTAAAACAAAGGCTGATTGGGACCGCTGGCCCCGCCCTCTCCAGACACGAACACGGTAGTCATCTGCTTCAAGAACGAAGCGGGATTCATCGCTGAACACTATACCATGCCAGTCTGATGGCAACCATGATGATCGGCTGCGACACCACTCCAGACGACTCCGCCGATGGGTTCAAAAGCAAACATCTTAAAGGCCTCTGTGAGCGTAACTCTGGCGAACAGTCATCCTATCTTGCCTCGCATTTGTGATCCTTGGCCTTCATTTCGTCGGCAGTTTCCTTGTAGCAACCATTGCTGCCAACATTTTTGCACAGCAGTGTCTGTACGCTGCAAGTGGCGATCTATTATTGCTCGGTATGACCACTTAGCTTCACGCAAAACTACAATGCGATTTAAATTTAGGCTTTCAAAAGGGCCGTCATTTTGATAATACCGGTTAATTCGGTGTTGGTTAGAGGGACTTTATTATACTTGAAAGTCATCTCATGCGTGGAAATTTTGCAATCATTGTTTTCTGAATACACTCTTTTGCAAAAAAATCGAAGCACTATGAAGGAAGTAGTTGTTTTTGATGAAATTGAATATGTGTATAGCTCATACACAGATAATAAAATGATTAAAAAATCAAGGTTATAGTACCTGCTCACGGCTCACAATAACCCATTGAGTGTTCAAATAAGTAGTTGGTCGAACCGCGCCTAGCGGCAATGCATGTTTGAATTCGTCTAGGCAAGGAGTGATAAAGGTTTCTAATGTCATCCTGCGACACATTCCGTCAGGCATTCATCAGTTGTCTCTCCAGATCTGCGATATTTTGTGCTGCCCAAATTTGGCAGCCTACCATGTCCCAGTCATGCTCGATTGGTGAAAGGTCTAGTGACCTTGCTGGCCAAGGAAGGGTATCAATCGCACCGAGACATTCCAGAGATATACGAGCGGTATGTGGCCTGGGATTATCTTGTTTCAAAATGACGTGAATAAAAAAATTCACGTTTGAAGTCGTTTAGTTGTCTATAAAGTTTTCGATATCGTCGTAATGGCATCTTTAGTTGTTTCTTTACGGAATTATAATGGCAGCAACAAATACAAGTAAATTTTCCACCTCTGGCACTAGTTTTATACTTTGCGAATTGCGCACTGGAAATGCGCGCTATGTTCGCAATTCCTGTTCATTTGCTTTGAAACTTTGATCATTTGCATGTTCCACCAAGATGTTTTTGCATATCAAATTTCGTCATTATCGCAAAAGTCCTTCTCGGTGCTTCGATTTTTTTGCAAAAGATTGTACAATAGATTATGATGACTCGCTTTCATCGTTAAATATACACTCATTTCTAAAACACAAAACAATGAAAAAATTTTTCTGCAAATAACTTAAATTGTGTCAAAATGAATGGGCTCATACTGTATGTCTTTGCTCACACAAAAGGATGTCAGTGGCACGTTTGATGTTTTTAGTAATTTTGATTATTAAGAACACAGGAATAATTTTACTGATTACTAACTTCTTTATCACTCAGAAATGAAAAGTATCTTATTCATGAACAGTATTCTCGATTTCTCAATAACTGGGTTAATCTTGCTGCTAGCAAACATCCAAAGAATTTTTTAATTTAATCGCTTATCAGTCCTTGAAAATTTGAGTAAATCGTTTTTTTCTGCTGTTACACTGCAGTTTTGTGATATATATTTTTTATCTACTCGAAATGTTATCATATATCTATTTCTTAAGCTGAAACGCTGGGTAAGATATCATTCTGATGCAGCTGAATACACGTGTGTAAGCAGTTTAATTGATAAAGATCGATGCAGATCGAAACGCTAGTCGAGAATTTTCAGAAAAAAAAAAAAAAAAAAAAAAGGTTTTGTTAGGAAGGAAATTAGAGCTGCTTTACTTCATACCTTAAAAAGGGCTACCGTTTAATAATTACTTAAAACAGAGATTACAAGTGATAGAAAGAAGAACGTTTTAGAATGATGAACAAAGAGAAGACAAGCCTTGTTCTTGAACACTTTAAAGTTCTTTTAAGAAGGAATTAATCAAAGAGAAAGAGATGTTAAGGTCTTAAAATTTCATAACTCCTCCATGTTTTGAAATTTCAAGAAAATACTTACAGAAAAAAAATTAAGCTATAATAAACAACCATTTATTCAGCATTAACTCTTTAAAACCCAAAGCCTTCGCTACCCTGTATGTTAAAATACCGAAGCCCTCGAAGCTTTTCAAAAGTCACAGCAATTTCCTCCCCTCCCCATCCATTAACACACAAAGAAGAATGAAGGTTTCAAATGACGTCCTATCTACTTCTAACAAATAAAGATAAGAAATCACAAATAAATCCTTTTAGGACAAGCTATCTGCTGTTTGCCTGATACAATGCATTTGAGGAAACTGCACCTAGTACTGCTGGGAAGAAAGCAACATCGGAATTTCGGCCGTTTGCGATGGTTTTGGTCGTGAATGAAGAGCCGTCTGGGTCGATCTGTTCTGCAAAGAGTTAAGTGTCGAAAATATTTAGCTCTGAAGGGTTTCTCTACTCTCCGGCTAACTGTAAATAGTTTGCGTGAAAACCACAATACATCCACAGAATTGAGGGCGAGTGGGTGGGTGGGAGATCCTTCTTGAAATTTTTTTTCACATTATCTTTTGTACTTTCTCTAACAGAACAGTTTTGTGAATGCACATTTTTTCCTTAGCAAAATAAAATGAAGACCAAATAACATAAACAGAAGGGATGGCCATGTTTTTTTTTTTTTTTTTTTTTTTTTTTTTTGATTCGAAAGAGACTTTTTTTTCTGAAAAACCACAGGTTATCTAGCCACAAAAGGCTCAGACTTTTTCAGCTCACCACAAAATTTTACTGGCTCAACAGAATGCTCTTTTATCTGCCCTTCTTATTAGCCAAGAGGCAACGAATGAAGGTAAAAAAAGAAAAAGAACGAAATGGTTTAGAAATATTTTTTTGGAAAGACCAATACTTGGGATCTTTGTTCGGACCTACACTTTTTAATATTTACGTGAACGACAAACCTTCCACACACGACACAGCATTAGCTATGTATGCAGACGACACAGCGGTCCTCTCACAAAGTGCATTTCCAGGTCCAGTTTTACAACGACTACAAAACTACATACACACGCTAGAGACTTGGCTCTACAAGTGGAAGATCATCTTCAACGTGGACAAAACAGCAGCTATTATGTGTACGAAGTAGACCAACTTCAAGAAAAACCTGAAGTTCTATGGCACTGATATTCTCTGGGACAAGCAAGTCCTTTACCTTGGGGTGATCTTCAATAAGTGACTTACATGATCCCCACACGTTACATATACTAACCAGAAGTTTCGAGTTAGTAAAGCCAAACTATACCCCTTAATTGCTCGAAACAGTATATTATCTATTGACAACAAGTTACTCATTTACAAGTCCATTCCCCTTTTATGTTATGCAAGTCTGATTTGGGCATATACAAAGAAAACTAATAGAAAAAGATTGCAAGTCTGCCAAAATACTGTTCTACGGCAAATTGTAAATGCTGAATGGTACATAAGAAACAATAGAATAGATGAAGAATTAGGCAGTGAGTTATTGTGCACTCATTATTATAACTTAGCCAAAAAATTTCATGAAAGGCAACAAAATATTGATAATCCCAGTATTAAAATCTGTGATTACGACTATACAGTTTGGAAAATATAGATAGGCCTATGGACCAACTAAATGTATGGATCGTGTAAAATGCAACTCTAATAATTTGTCATACGTGTTTATGTATTTATTTTCATTCCTCTTATATGCTACACTTCAAATTTTCTGTCTGCATTCTCACTTTTGTGTATGTTATATGTATATGAATATAATTATTCCAAGTTCATGTCTTAATATTTAATAATTCTTAATGGATTCAATTTGCCTATGTTTGCACTACCTTATTCTTGTCACAGTTACCAGTTTCTCGACATTTCTGCTCGCACTAATTTAGACAGCAACTCTATTGTTATTAATATTCGACTGCTTGCTCCTGAGCGTGAAGGTGCTCGTCCCCTCGCTCTGCGTTTTCGCTGTTCTGCAGTATTAACCTCTCGTTTTCTGAGTTTGACTATTGTGACTGAGAAACTGCTGTGCTTTCTCGATTGTGCATTCAGGTCAGCATGCAAACCACTATGTTTAGTATGCTGTAAGACGACCTGCTTTTACCCTGTGCTTTTTAAGCATAGATTTTCTGCATTTCACTACTTCATCAACCGGCATCATGGAACGTTTCCTAGACTTCATTGCAGCTGAGATTACTCAGCTGGAATTCCGTCAAGAAGACAAAGGTTTCCTTACCCCTGAAGAAACAAGAGACCTGAATTTGTTCAAAAAATTCCGAGCTCTTGCTGACCAGGAATTTGTGAACTCCAGAACACAGGACGACCGTGCTAAGACCAAAACTGATGACAACCCTGGCTTCCCGCCTCTCCCAAAGATCAACGCTCGACGTGCTGAGAGTCCCGCCAGGTCGGATGAGGACTTTACAAAATACAAGGCTTTAGATGTCAGCTCTGACTCCGATGGAGAACCCAAAGGAGACAGAACCAGACGCACCAGAAAACCTGCGAAAAAAGCTGTTGCACCCCTGGCTGCTGCGACTGCTCCTGAAATTCCAAAGACTCACCCTGTTGCTGACTGACTGACTGTTTGTATATTGCCAGAATTCAGCACATGGCCGCTTGTCCGGCTCCATAAATTGCCATGAAGGCACATCGCAGTAGTACAATCATCAGTTTAGAGAGGTAGGTGGTTATAAGGGGGGCCAACATCGCAGACCAAGCAAGGAGACGATCATGGACAGACGGGTAGTGTGAAAGTCATCATGTGAAATAACAAAATACATAAATACAAAATACATAAATAAATACAAAAACTTTTATAATAAAGATACAATCATAAAGTAAAGAAATATAAAATACAAGATGCTTTACAATATTTACAATTCTTGATTATGTTGGAAAATTAGAGTCGTGAGTGAGGTGAGCCGCGAGAGGTCTCAGTTTTTCGTCGTCAGAGAGGATAATATAATTAAAAGTATCAAATATAGCAAGATGGTCACAGTTTAGTGCTTTATTAAAAAATTGTGAATTCAGCTTGTGCAGATGTTCTTTAATTGAATGGAGTTGAAAGTCATGATGCAATGTGATGTTACTAACGTACATGTGCGCATTAGTCATTTGTCTGAGCATTTTATTCTGTATAATCTGTAACTGGTTAATTTCATTATCTTTTACAGTGGCCCATGCAGGCGACGCATAAGTTAAAATAGGCCTGATCATGGTAATATATAGAAGTCTTTTCCTGCGAAGATCAAGGCTGGAGTATTTGCCAAGTAAAGGCCTGAGGCAGTTAATAATGCTGTAAGCTTTTCTCTTAAGGTTTTTAATATGATTCTTCCAGGTGAGTTGTCTGTTAAATACGACTCCTAAGTAAGTGGCTTCTTCAACATGCGGGACTGTTTCCCCAAACAGTGTAATATTTTCATTTAATTGTATAAGTCTGCGTTTCTTCCTAATCATTAATAGGTTCGATTTTTGTGCATTAATAGAGATACGCCATCTTTGGCACCATTCTTCAATGTCAGGCATGCGTAGTTGTAGCTTGAAAATAGCATGTTTGGCGCTAGCGGACTTAACGGCTAAAGCCGTGTCATCCGCGTAGCAACCAAGAAAATAGTTAGGATCATTGTCAACATTAGGGAAGTCTGCGACGTATAGGAGATATAAAATGGGTCCCAAAATTGATCCTTGGGGGACTCCAGCATTTATTGGTTTGACACAAGAAGAGTCATCTCCTATGGAAACTGAAAAAGTCCTGTTAGAAATGAAAGAGACGATGAGCAAGATGATCTCTCTGTCAAGATTGTGATGAATTAATTTGTAGATAAGTCCTTCATGCCAGACGCGGTCGAAAGCTTTCGCTACGTCCAGCATGAGGAGAGCCACATTTTGATTTTTGTGCAGTGCGTCACCGCAAAACTCAACCAATCTAATGAGTTGCTTGGTGGTGGAAAGTTGGCTGCGAAAACCGAACTGCTCAGGTGGAAGTACAGATAAGTATGGTCTTAGTCTGGTAAGTATAATTCGTTCAAATATTTTCGCAAAACCGGCGAGCAGACTAATGGGCCGGTAACCATCCGGTTTTGTGATGTCTTTTCCGGGCTTTGGAATTAAAATCATTTTTGCATGCTTCCATGCAGTGGGAAAATAGCTCATATTCAAACATGCGTTAAGGATGCTTGTATATTTAGTGACACAGTTATCAGGTAGATTTTTGATAGCGTTGTTGCTAATTGTATCATAACCAGGTGCTTTCTTAGCTTTAAGTCTTTTAATAACTTCTTTAACCTCAATAGGTGAAGTGAACTTGGTAAGATTTCTAGCGGTCGGTGCATTTAGCCAGTCTCTAATGAAATAGGAAACTTCATAAGTAAAACTGATGTTTCTGGGTTCTCTGTTCGGCATAAATTGTTGTTCAAAATGATTAGCAAAGATCTGTGCTTTTTCACTATTGGTGGTGGCAACGTGATTGTCCGAATAAATAGGTCTGTTGCTGCAAGGCTTGCGTTTTAAGTTTTTAGCAAATTTCCAAATAGAGCCGTCAGCAGGGTTGAGATTGAGAAGTTTCTCTTCCCAAACTTCGTTACGGTATTCAGCAATTTTCTTTTTAATATCTCTGTTTAATTTATTCCAGTCTCTTTTAACATGGGGACTCCAGGTCAAATGCCATCTTTTGCGTAATTTATTCCGTTCGGAAATAAGACCTCTAATACTGCAGGAGAGAAAATTGGCGAATTGTTCTCTGCTGATTTCTTTTGAGGCATTATTAATGGCAGATTTGACGCCATTAGTCAAGTTTTCAATTGCAACGTCAACATCTTTCCTGGTTTTGAGTGGACCGATATTCGGGGGATTTATCTGAAGAATATCTCTATAGAGATTCCAGTCAGTGAGTTTAATTTTATTTGCATTATTATCCCTGGCGACTCCTAGGGTGGCAACCACTGGCAGATGATCAGATGTGAGTTCGTGTAGAACTTCAATAGTCATGGGAAAGGAAGTATTAGTAAGAAGGAGATCTAAAATCTCTGCTCTGCGAGGGTCATTTGGCCAGTAAGTGTATTCAGCCGACGCCTCTAATGCAATGGGGTGATTCGTAATAAAATCATGTAGAATTTTTCCATTTTTGTTTGTCTGTCTGCATCCCCATTCTTTATGTTTTGAATTAAAGTCCCCAGCAACGATAAACTGATGATTGTCAGGGCAAATACTTTTCAGAATATCTTCATTAAGCTCAACATAGGGTGGGTTGTAAAAAGCACTAAAATAAACAGTCCCTATGTAAGGTAGTAATATTGAAACTGTGGCCATTTCATTTGTGGAGTTTCTTTTATCGGAAATAAAACAAGATTGCAGGGAATTTCGTACATAAATTGCGACTCCCCCACCTCTTTGACTCAAGCGATCACATCTATATGTGCGATAATTATTAATATTTATGTTCTTACACGGAGTGGCGTAAGTCTCAGAAATTAATGCGATGTCAATCTCATGAGTAGTGAGGAAATTGTGTAGTTCCGTGATTTTATTAAGAATGCTGTGAGCATTCCAGAAAACTGCTCGAATGGGGGCCTTATTAATGATGTGATTGGCCATTATGGTCTCCGGATTGATTAGTTTCTTGAATTATCGCTTTGGTCTGTTGAATTTGCTGTGAAAGCAAAAAGCCTGAGCTTTTAATTACATTAACAAGTTCACCCAAGTCGGCGAACACCTTTTTCGCTTCACTAATCGTGTCAGAATATATTCCAGTAGAGAGAGCTTGTGCGTAACTTTTGCTTTCCACTACTCTGCTTGTGTATGCTTTCACTTTCTCTTGTTTATTCTTAGGAAATTTGTCGCATCCTCGAAAATTCGATGTATGTTCTTGAAGGCAATTGGCACATTTTGGTGGTTTTTCTTTATTTTTATTTGGGCAAAGATATGATAAATGTTCTTCAGCGCACCGAACACATTTGGGCGTAAAGTAACATCCTGCTTGGGTGTGGTGGAACCCCTGACAACGGTAACATTGTAGGGGGCCCAGCTCTACCTTTATAATCTTCAATTCTTACTCTAAGCCCGCATAGGTTAGTGATGTTATGTATTTCCTTCGATTTATCCTTTCTGGGTAGTGAAACAAGGAATAGAGGCAATTTAATTATCTCACCATTTCTCCTGCTAGTCATTTGTTTGATAGAACTAACGACTAAATTTTTAAATTTTAATTCCTCATTAATTTCCTTGATTTCTGTGTCTTGAAGTAGTCCCCTAATGACTACTTTAATATCTTTATCTTGTGGTAGGATAAATGAGTGATGTTCTATTTTTGCGGCTTGAAGCAGCTTAACTATCACCCTGTAGTCTTCGTCATCTTTAGTCATAATTCTAATGCCCTTAGGAGTTTGACGGCTATCGACTTCAATATTACGCTCTTGAAAGGTTTTCCTGATATTATTCCAAACCTTGTTAGTCACTTTAATGGTAATAGGTGGAATTTTATATTTTCTGACAAAGTCAGTTATTCATTTTCATTTCTGTCAGTTATCTCATTTTCGTCTTTATTTTGTGGGTTTGTTTCGGTTTGAGAGTGTTCCGTTTCCGGAGCAGTGGTATCCATTGTATCATTTTCGGTTTCAGCAGTAGTGGATAATCCCTGTTTGTGTTTGTTATTTTGTGTTAATTCATGTTGTTTTTCTTTTGATTGTGTATCATCATTAGATTTCTTATCAATAATATCAGAGTTAATGTGCCTGGTGGCACGTGGTAAGTCATTCGGCATATCTTGTTTTTACTTTTTCGCCGGCGGTTTTGCCGATCTGGTGCGTACTGTCTGGTCGCCTCTTCGTTTAGTATAAAATTCTTCGTCAGAACTAGTTTCCTGATCGAGTGTAATTTCTTTTTCGGAGTTTGTTCGGTCATCATCATTAAATGTTAATGGGCTGCGTGAACGTTCGTTGTC
Source organism: Stegodyphus dumicola (assembly GCF_044657685.1). Classification (NCBI taxonomy): domain Eukaryota; kingdom Metazoa; phylum Arthropoda; class Arachnida; order Araneae; family Eresidae; genus Stegodyphus; species Stegodyphus dumicola. The sequence continues at coordinate 186,328,925 of NC_140768.1, forward strand.
GCTAATTTTATCAGCTTCGTCAGTTTTTTGTGTGTGTTTCGTTTTATTTGTATTGCTATTTTTGTCAGCTAAGTATGCATTGATACATGTAAGCATGTGCACGTAGAATTTGTAGTCACGTTCTTGTTCGCAAGTAAGCGCACCATCATCGCAACGCTTGTGTTCTAGCTCTTCAATGAGTTGTTCAAAAACAAGGCTAATTCTGTCCATGATCGGTCCGAAAAATCCAGAAATCCAAAAAATCGCAGCGCCCAAGTACGCAGTAAAACCCGCGCCCTGGAACCGGGCCCGCTCGAAGGCGTCCCGGCAGACAGATGGGCGGGCGGAAACTCACAAGGCTCCTGACAATCACCTGACAGTGAGAGCTAGGGAGTAACTATGTGAGTTGAAATCCAGCAAGGAAACAATCAAATAGCAGTAAACACTCAGCAATTAGGCGTGATAGCAAGAATATGGCAAGATAAGCAAGGCATAATCATAATCCGAATAACCGTCACTGCGTTAGCACGTGTCCGTGCTCATCGAAGCGTGAAAACGGCGATTTGGATTTGGCGGAACTTCCCACGATTACGTCCTTCGCAAGCGAAGGCAACCCTGAGAATACTGACCTGTTGCTGATCTCACTCCGCAACAGAATATGGACACAGACCCCGCCCCAGTGCAGATACCTCCAACCAATCAGAACGCTCCGATCAACAGTGCGAGAAAACTGCCGCCGATTATAATCAAAGACAGCAGATTCACATGGAATGACTTAAAAACGCTGTTTAATAATAAGAATTTTTCTCTGCACGATTTCTATGGAGAAAACATGAAGGACGGAATCAAGATTAAAGTGAAATTGCCCACCATTTATCGAGAAATGGTAAAAGTGTTAGAAGAAGAAGGCATCAGGTATCACTGCTATGCGCTTCCCGAATCTAAACATATAAAAGCTGTGATACGTAATCTCCCGTCTTACATGGACCCTGAGGAAATTATGATGGATCTAAAAGAACATGGACTCGACGTCGTGCGGGTCAATCAACTCACTATCAGGCGTAACGGAGAAGTTATTAAGCTTCCGCTGTTTCTCGTTACTCTCACCCGCAAGGAGAAAAACAAGGAGATACACCAGTTAAAATTTGTGCTGGGAATGAAGATTAGTGTTGAGAGATACCGTGGCGGTAAGGGACCCTTGCAGTGTTATCGCTGTCAAGGGTTCCATCACGCCCAATCGCACTGCAATCACGAACCACGTTGTGTTCGTTGCGGTGAACCTCATGAATCATTTAACTGTGACAAGGATAAGGCAACTCCGCCTAAATGTGCCAATTGTCATGAGATAGGTCATACAGCTAACTACAGATTATGTGTGCGTTTTCCAAAACCAAAAACCACTCCGGCTGTAAAAACGTTCTCGGATCGGGTAGTGCATAATAAAACTTATGCACAAGCTTTAAACACCGGCCTCGCTCCTGAATTTCTAACTGAAGCAAAACAAGTTGCAGCTGAGCTACGTATGCTTGTCTCTGCGCTAAAAGAAACTGGATTTACTCTGATGGCAAAATCAAACGTATCTCAAGATCATACTCCTGCAGCCCCTGTTAATGGCTAATTACATGAAAAAGTGTACTCCCGTACAAATAATGATATGGAATGCCTGCGGGCTACCCACCAAAATTACTGAACTGCACCATTTTTTAAGTGAGCATGATATTGACATTGCAATCATGTCAGAGACTCATGCAAAACCATGCCAACGCCTGAGAATTGCAAATTATAATTCATACCGCTGTGATAGACTTTCACACAGAGGTGGTGGTGTGGCAATATATGTGAAACGTAATTATGCATCTTGTCTTATATCTGATTCAAGAAATTTTAATTGTGAGCAAACTACTGTGTGTGTCACTCTTCCTGTGTTTAATAACATCAATTTTTGTGCTGCGTATAACCCTCCAACGAATAGACTATGTGATAATTTTCTAAATAGTATTCTACCGGATGACATACCTACCCTTGCTGCCGGGGACTTTAATGCTAAGCATATAGACTGGAACTGTCGTCGAACAAACCTAAATGGTAAAATTCTCCATGAATATATTTTGCAGCAACCAGTGGCGCTACATGCCCCACCAGAATACACGCGGCTTCATAATAGAATTGAATTTTCTGATATACTAGACATTGCAGTCTCTACAACGACTATCCCCGTTGCAATGGAAGTATTTCATGAATTGTCCTCTGACCACCTCCCCGTAATCGCAACATTAGGAGTGACAAAAACTTCTGAGTTCTCTACTAAGCGAATTACGAATTGGAATCTCTTCAGCAATATCATGAAAAATTCACCTCCTCGACTGCAAAATCTCAATACCAAACAAGGCATAAACACCGTAATTAATGCCTTAAGTGAAAGCATTCAAGGTGCAATTAAGGAAGCCAGTACTGAAATTACTAATCGTGATAAGGCTTTTAGACTGCCCCTTAATACACGACAGCTTATGAGAGAGCGAAATAGACTCAGGAAATGTTATCATTTAACGTGGGACCCGGCACTTAAACGTGAAATAAATCGTAAAAATAAGCAAATTCAGAAGGCCATTAAAACCTTCAAAGAAGAACTATGGGATGATAAAATGTTAAATCTGGATTCTAGAGAAGGTACATTCTGGTCTTTAATCAGAAATTTTAAAACTTCCTTCACAAGTAATCGACCCCTCTATGACAGAGGTAATATTGCCATCTCCAATCAGGAAAAGGCAGAAATCTTCGCAGCACACCTCCAAGAACAGTTCTCGCCAAATGATTGGCCAAATGACTCTAATTTCGAATTAAAGACCCTCCTACGAGTGAGGGATTGGCTCAACGCCCCTTCAGTCAGACTTCCGATTAAATATGCCACTCCTACTGAAACGACTAATATTATCAAACACCTCAGACAAAAGAAATCTCCAGGAATTGATGAAATCAGCAATACAGCAATTAAAAATTTGCCGCCTAACATCATCTGCAGCCTGACAAGTATTTTTAACGCTTGTCTTGCTCTTTCTTACTTTCCAACACCTTGGAAAATTGCTAAAATTATTTTACTACCTAAACCGGCTAAAGATCACACCCGACCAGACGGATATCGTCCTATTAGTCTACTGCCGGGCTTAGGCAAAATTTTTGAGAGAATTATCCTGAATAGACTGAAACCATATTTTCAGCATCTTCCGCCGGAACAATTTGGGTTCCGTGCTCACCTCTCAACAACGAAGCAACTTGTCCGAATAACCGAATTCGCTGGTGCAGCTCTGCACTGCAAACTTAATGTTGCTATACTCATGCTAGACGTGGCGAAAGCATTCGACCGCGTCTGGCATGAGGGCTTAATTGCTAAATTAATTGACCTTCAACTGGACAGAGAACTCATTCTGCTAATCCATTCTTTTATCAGGGATCGGACATTCAGAGTCTCGGTAAAAAATGAATTATCCAGCACTAAAATAATGACTAGCGGTGTTCCACAGGGTTCTGTGACTGGCCCTATACTCTATCTATTCTACGTTTCAGACTTTCCGAGATTGCATTTAAATCATAATTCTATGCTAGCCTGTTATGCAGACGACACTGCCCTGGCAGTGAAGTCTGCTAACATCAATCATGCTATTCGGAAACTCCAAGACACTCTTCCCTCCATAGAACAATGGTGTTGATATTGGAAGATACGAGTTAACGCTCAAAAATCGCAGCTCCTACTCATAAGGAAAAGGAAGAAAAATGTTCCGATCAGGCAAAGTGTTTATCTTTTTAACGAGGCTGTGCCTATCGTGAAACAAGCCAAATATCTGGGCATCACCATCAACGACAAGCTCACATGGCAGCATCACATCCAACAAATCAGGGATAAAGCGATTAAAGTCATGAAATGTTTATATCCTATGATAGGGAAATATTCAAAACTTTCGTTGGACAAGAAACGACTTATTTATCTAGCCACAATCCGACCCATCATGACGTACGCTTCGCCAGCATGGACTACCGCTACGAAGGGTGAAATCCAAAAATTACAAGTTGTGCAAAACCAATTTTTAAGAATTATCACAAATGCACACCCGTATGTGAAGAACAAACGTCTCCATGAAGATTTAAAAATGGATACAATAGTGGAATATTTAAGAACTAACACGGCATTTTATGACGCCGCTAAGGAGTGCCAACATATGGACATTTTCAACCTATTTCACTATGAAATTTTACACGAGGACAGGCACCTCCGTCCATATGCCGCTTTTCTACTCAGTGAAAACCAGGATTTTACAACATAATTTGTGTTTTTAAGTATGTAGTACTCTGAAAAACTTATTTGACTTGTAAATAATGATGTTTAGAAATCTTAACCGGATGATCATGTGACACACACAGCCACGCCCACAAGATATTACTTATATTTTTCCTGTATATACTATTTTACTTTTTGGAATCGTATTTTATTTTCTGCATTTATGACTGCAACACACACCTTTTATGAACTGATTTAGTACTATTTTATGTATAACTATTGTAAAACTTCAGATTTACAGCGCTACGATGCCTGGATACCTCATCGCCAACCAGATGTCTTATTGCTCATCACGTGACATTGGTCACACCCCCTGCATCTGTTATCCTGTCTCCACGAGAACTACGTTCGGCATTTCCTTACCTGCAGCGCTCCTAGAAGCACCAAAGTTCGATAGCCGGAACACAACCTGCGATTTCGCAGGTTAATCGAGGCAAATAAAGCAAGTTGGAGTTGGATTGTTATTAATACGTTAACAATATTCTTATCTGACCTTAACAAAATTATATATATAAAAAAAACTATTCGATTTATCTTTCGGTTATTCTATACCACCTTTCGAAATGATCAAACTGTTCTACAAGGGCTACAGCCTTGGCTCAGGCACCCTGGTGTCTCCATACACCGTTCTACAGAGAGAAAGAAAAGGCTCAGTCATGGATTTGAACTGAAGTAGCATACACATGTAGGTTTCTTACAAATTTAACCTCGATTTTATTCTTTATTTCAAAAAGATGCGTGTTAATCTTCTGCAGTTGCATTAGTTTTAAGATCTTCTATAAAGCAAAATTTGCCTAAAGTCAATGATCAAGAGGCTTGCGCTTTGCTTTTAAACTAAAAATTGACTCTATATTTTATTTAAGAAATGCAGCAACTTAAGTCATGTCTTCAATAATTAGTATATTAATGAAAGTAAAAGAGAAGGAAGTTCATCTTCAGGATACTCTAGGTCTATTATTAATACTGAAATTACAAACAACAGCAGCATAAACCTCATCCTCCTACAGATGGGAAACAGACAACATGCACTGAACTTTACTATTAGTGGAGCAGGGTTTGTCCATGTCTTTATAAATTCTCAAAATTTCACTTGTTTCAGGTAACTTATGATAGTTACTGACTAACAAACTGATAACGTAACAAAGGATTTGCATTTTTCCCACGTCGTATTGAGTTAAACTAATTGAGTTAAACTGTAATATAAAGTGCTCTTGTATAATTAAGCGTGGCTTCATCACCTCATAAGGTATTTTCCCCCTCCTTTCAGCATGCCTTTGTGGTGTTACGGAAGCATACCCGGCGTGTATTCGAGAGGTTCTAATTTGTCCAAGATAGTCATGGAAGCATGAGCACAAATGAGAGAAGCATACTCCATGATAGGTCTAACTAGTGAGATGAATGTTGTTTTAAATGTCCATGAGGAGCTCCCCAATTTGCAACATAAACATTTTTAATGATTCTTAATCTTTCCAAAGCTCTGTCAGAACAAGGTTTGACATGCTCAGTGAATCTGAATACTGCATCTGAAGTGATTCCCAAGTATTTTGGAAATGATGTCTTCATCATGAATTTGCCTTATAGAGTTTATGTCTTTTCGGAAGCATAAATTGTAGACCCTACGTAGAAGACGAAGATGCACGCACACGTGCTCACAATTTACTACCACTTGTGGATAAACTAAATTTAATAGAATATGTAAATGTAAAATCACAATAAATTAGGATGGCTACCGACCGGCTCCTTAGTTAACTAAACCGATAAATCGGCTGCACACAGCAAAGCCGAATCTAGAATATCAATATAAACTGAATGGTGTCTAACACCAACTAGAGAGCTAATTCAAACATGCAGCATAAACTCGGAACTAACTCCGCTACTACTCCTCACGAACTCTTGAAACTGCTGCTTAAATGCTGCTTCTGAACACATTTAGATTTTGCATAATACGTCATTAAAATTTACATTTCGGCAGAAAATTGAAATCAGGAGGGAAAAGAAAGTCGAACTAAATAATTGGTTAGAATATATTAAGGTCTTCACAGCCTTCAATGTAAAATTTTGGATTCATCAGAATTCTATGCTTCCTCTCTGGTGAAAAGGCACATATAACAGTCTTTTCAGCACGGATCTTGAGTTTTAACCTTATGATCCCATTTAGGGATTTCTGGAACAATGTTTCAAATGCATGAATATCCCTGCCGAAGCGTCATACAGCGATGCCATCTGCGTGGAAAGTTACTTTTTTTTATTTCAGTTTATATGAAAAAAAATGTTATAATAATAGCCAATGCAGAATTTTATTCAAAGTGAACTTCCCTAATTTGCATTTGTAATTCATTAATTTGCATTTAGTGTATTAAATTTCATATTTAATAACTGCTCACTCTTAAATATACTGTCTACACAAGAAATACACGTCAAACAGAATGAATTTATCTATTCACAACGAATATATTAAATTTATTCACATATAACTTTTAATGTTAACAACGGATATAATCAGATCATACACAATATGTATTCTGAATCTTACACTTTCAAAATCAAATGAATGCAAGCACTGAAATAAGAAAACACTCGATTCATTGTAACACTTCCAGTCCTCTTCAGCTCAATAAAAATTAAAAAAAAAAAAAAAAAGAAAAAAAAAAACTATACACATGAATTCTCTTAATCCACATTTGTTAGGAAATGCATAATATTCGAGGCTAATTGTAGCTCGAGCCATTTTCTCGGTGTAAAGAGCGATAATATGCCGTGAACATCAATCCAAATATCAAAGCGTGATAAAAATCGCGAAAGTGAAATGTCAGCGATTAATTAAACTCATAAAACGAAAGCACTAGGAGATTTTCTACTTTTAACGGCATATGTTTATAACTGCGAAATAAATGCAAATTAAAACGTAAACAACATACGCTCACATGCACACGAAGATTTAGAGTCACAAGATCAATAGAAGTTCATTGGTTCATTTTCGAAACTCCTCCCTCAGTGGCTACGCTGATGTGCACTTGTGAAATATTCACACGGTACATCTTGGCATCGAAAAGGAAAAAAAAAATTAATTTGGCGTCGGAAATTCTGTTCGAAATTGTTTTGATTTTGTTGTTTTTTGGGGAAAAAAAAAAAAAAAAACATGTTATCGTTAATTAAATGAAACATTTACTAATATTTTCTTTAAAAAAAAGTTTTGCGAATGTATAATTAAAATGTTTCCATTTTTATATAGCTAGTAATTTTAATGTTTTATGATTTATCGATATTGTTTTGATGTTGTTTTCTATTTTTAAGTAAAGCATTTATTGATTTTTAGAAAATTTTAAACGGAAACAAGATTTTAGTTCAAGATATCCCAAACTCAAATTAATTCTGACAATGTTTCTATAGGTAAAGATAAGTTCATATGTTCGATCTTTGATGGAACAAAAGACTACCCCATTCATAGATATTTAACATTCTTTGTGAAATGCTGTAGTAAGAAAAACCCTTTCTGAAAAAGAAAAATTAGCCTTATTTCCGAATTTTTCGAAAAGTAACATTCTGTATTCGAGAGCATGTCGATATGGATAGTTGGAATCTATTTAAAGATAAATTTCTGAAATATTTTTCCAGCTCTGAACAAGTTAACTTTGATGATATTGTCTCAGTCACAGTAAATTTAAAGATATCGATAAGTATTTTAGACAGAAACTAAAATTAGGATCTGCAATGAAACTAAGTAATTAAATTCTTATTCAATTGCTCAAGGTTTAGCAGAGCAACATCATATACTATCTGTTCAAAACATAAATTCCATTCAAATATACATATATATATATATATATATGTGTGTGTGTGTGTGTCTGATGCTGTAGTTTTGCGGAAGATGAAACCAATACCCTTTTTATTCATGGCTGAGAAAAACTGCTGCGTAGATCTATCTGGAGCGAAAATCACAATTGGCTTGATGGTTAAAACATTATTTTTTATTTTGAGCAGGAATAATAATTCAGAAATGCAGTTTTGCTTAAATTGGTATAAGATTAGGAGTGCTAAACAGCCCCCACAATCTCTATATACACAGTTTACATTTTAGGAAATAGAAAAACAAGCTTAGCGAAGAGACGTGGCTTTCCTTGTCAGAGCAAGAAGCAAAAGTCTGGGAATAAATACTCTGACTTAGTCTGAGTCTTCCAAAAACACTGTCTCTAAACTTAACTCTAATAGACCAGGGATTTAAAAAGTCAGCAAGCTAGGGTATGGTTTTCCTCCTGATAAAATTAAAACTGCTATATAGTTTGCAAAGACGTTTGTTTTTCCAGATCCTGTTGAAGGCTTTAAATAAATCAAGAAAGGCACCCATTTGATCGAAAAACGAAACCTGATGCATTGTGCAGTGTCTCCTTCTAAAACTGTACTGTTCAGGTCAAAGTAAGTTGTTAAGTTGTTTTGATCAAGACAATACAAGTCTACTCATGGCAATCCTTTCCATAATCTTGCACAAAATACTAATCAAGGCGATAGCCCTGTAACTGTTTGGATCCTTAGCCTGTTTTCTTATTGGGACGTTAAGGTGACCCTTCCAATCTCCAGGAAGTTTCAGTGTTAAGTATATATAGTTCAGTATTAAGTGTCAAGTATAGCTGAAGATATTTTTAAAGCGTCTCAAATTGGACATCATATGACCATTAATCCCATCCAAACAGGGCGATTTGTTAATATCCATATCATTGAAAGCAATTTCCCTTTCCTCAACGAGAAACTCCTTGTTAAAAACTGTATTACCATCGGAATTATAGCGACTTTTGTGAATAAAATCGCTGGCTGATTTTGCAATCAATTTACCTTCAGAGTTAAAAGAAATTCTCCCCCGCTACGACGAGGCAATAGAGTAGGACTTTCGGGTAGACGGAAATTGTAGTTCTTCTTAGATCTTAGCTGAAGTTCTTATTAGATTTCTCAGGCCCTTTAGATAAGCCACTGTGTGCATTGGCCATTCCACGAGAAGAAAACACGCGCTGAATAACATAAAAAATGTTCTGTAGGATATTTTAGAATTAGGGCTATTTATTGGGCTTCGGTATCTTAATACCTTACAACGTGATAAGCAGAATGACATTGTTAGGGTGACGGTTTAAAGAAATTTGAATCTCATAGGCCAAAAAACCAGGTCTTCATCTTTATCTTCTTTCATATGTCAATCTAGAAAGAATATAATGGAAAGAAAAATAACATTAAAAAGAAAAAATATTCTCTCTTTCATCCAATATAATTACGTATTTAATTTCTATTTACATCAGTGTTTAAATAAAATAAATTATCTGCATTTTTCGAAAAAGAGGAGAAAAGTAATTAATTCTAGATTTAAAACTTACAAAAAGAGCGTTTGTTATAAACAAAATAATGAGAAAATTGTCGCATGAGTTTTATAAAAACGTAAAAGACAAATCCTTTAATGGTTATTTCAACTACAAACCTTTTTTAAAAAATTCTTTAACAGCAAGCGTGCTTCAGCTTTGACATAGCATTAAAATGCTTCTTCGTTGCACTCCAGCAGAAACAAGATAAGCAGCATTAACTTTTTTTTTTATCTTCTCTGACACGAAGTTAAGTGCTTGTTGCTATAGCAACCGCTGCAGCATTACCACTGCCGACCTTAACCATACCATTCTCCCATCATTAAGGAAGCAAAGGGGTAAACATATCGGTTTTCAGTTAAGGAAGTAATGTCAGCTGTCGGCAGATTAAAATAAAAAAAAAATAACTGTTCTCCAGAATTCTAAGTGGCTGTATTAGAATTACCGTTATTTATTGGATTTCGGTATCTTTTTTTTTTTTCCTTTTTCTTTCCAAGTTTTGAGTTTGATACCCAGAGTTTTACCAAAAAACTTTTTTTGGTAACTTTTTTTACTGCTGGAAGAAGGAGAAACAAGTGAAATGAAGAAAATCTCTGGTAATTTTTACCTCATTATTGACTTAATATGTTGTTATTTATGCAAGGAAATCTTTGTATACTAAAAATGAAATTTGAAGGCAATAAGGGCTGAAAAACCGGTAATTAAGCAACGCTGTGAAAGCTGCAGAAATAATTCCATTGAAACAACAATAATAAAAATAAATAATAAGAACACATAAGTCAAAATATAACCGCTGCAGAAATTGAAATATTAAAATACATAAAAAGACCTTAGAAGCCAAAAGAAAGTTTCGTATTTCTCGTGATGTATTATAAGAAGGTTAATGTTCCGAGATTGTAAAAAAAAGTATAGTCTGTTTCTAAACTAAGTGATGAACAATTTAATAAGGGAAAAATTAGATAAATTAAAAGTATTACATTAAATTGCTCATTAGTTGCCAAATCCTACAAGTTATGAACAAAAAACAGCACTTGGCTGAAATCCGTTCCCCCTGCTTGCTTATACAAAAACTTTTTGTGATGTTTTTGAAACATTTATTTTAGGAATAAAAAAAAAGCCATCCTTGTTTTACATTCATATGTCGTACGGACTCCATTTGCAGCAGTCGTTACTGGTCTTTTACTTTCGCTTCTTTTGCCTTTATGTGTATTGCTCCTCTTGTATATTTATTGATGCTTTTTATTAATATTCCATATTTTTCTTATTATGCGTTTACGAATGGGTCCTGGGCAAATGCTATTTTTCGATCATAGCTTGTCGGGAATGGACAAATAATGAACAATTTAAGCTAAGATTTTAATATAGTATTTAATATTTAGCCTTACTATCATCAATTCATTAGTTAATCGGTTAGCTTAGAAGCAGGCTATGCATTTTACATTTCTCGGAACAACACCCCTGATGCAAATGTCAAAAGTATTGTAGAAACTTTTTTTTTTATTATTTATTTATTTATTTATCTATTTACTCATTTTTTTATGTTTGAAATTTTATGTTTGAATTTCACTTATTTCAGCTTTTTGCAGAGGTTATAGTTTGACCACAATTAATTTTATTATTCCTTTTTGATGCTGCTGTTACAACAGAATGTGAGTTGAAAATGTAAGCCTAGATTTCAAAAGATTTATGTATATAAGTTACATTATATATGTATATCTAATAATTCAGTAGATGACCTCTAGTAATTGCACTAAATTTAGGATGCGTGGGAGAGAAGAAACCAATTATTGCTTAGTTATGATGGTTATAGGAGAGGCTGGCATACAGATGAAATGCGCAGTAGACGAAGAAACTTGCAGACTTTGGCGTCGGTAAAGAAGACAATTTTACTTTTTGATGGATAATTCTGAACACTCATCATCTTGTTTATACATCACTATGGGTGCGATAAGTACCCCCACAATTTTTGTAGCATATCGCATATTTTCAGACGAAGCGGAGCAGTACAGCGATATATCTTAGTACAGGTTAACATAATCTGTTACAAGACTATTCGCTATCCAAGATTCGCTATCCGCGATTACCAAGACTATTCGCTATCCGAATTGTTTGCTAACCGATCAGCGATTTAACATAGAGTTTTTTTGTGAAATAGGTTAATTCATTCTGAAGACCCCACAAATTTAAAAAAAAAAAAAAAAAAAAAAATGCATAATTTCTTAGAAAATTTATTTCTCCCGCTTTCTTAGCGAGCCTTCGTGGTGTGGTGGTCTGCGCGCCCATCGCGTAATTGAAAGGTTCGTAATACCTAATGTCTCAAGAATTTATTAAAAAAATAATGCATCCATATAGTCTTGCATATTAATCAGTCCTTTTCATTTTTTGTTTATGGAGCGTTAAAAGAGCATGTTCAATGCCGGCTACTTTTCTCTTTTTCAGGATTTTTCGGAAGTGATTAATTAATAACACTGTCGTTGTAAAGATCAAAAACCTTATTGATATCAGCTTGGTTTGGGTGCCATTCTAAGACCATTGCTCTGATATCATCCCACTTCTTCAAAAGATTTTTAATGTCGGCATTGGTCCTCTTTCGTCTTGCTCTTGTTCAGAAGGAGACACACTTCGCTGTGTTTCTTGGCGTTCTTCACTAAAGATTTCTTGGAGTTCTTCTGTGGTCAATTCAACTTCATGTTCCATTATGAGCTCTTTTTTTTCCAATATAGAATTTTGAAATTTAATAGGCAAGCAACATAATTTAAGAGAGATGAAAAACGATTTATGGTCCGTCGGGATTGGCAACTCTGCACATTATGCTCCGAGAGGTGTTCGTTAAAATTCGTTTTAGTTCGTTATCCGAATATGTGTTCGTTGTCCGAACACAAAAATCTTTCGTGAAAGTGTTCGTTGTCCGATTTGTCCGCAGTCCGAACTGTTCGTTAACCGATCACACACTGTACCAGCAAAAGCGAAGTGGAAAAAAAAAGGGTTACGAGTAGTAAGCCGGGGTACTTAGTATGCGGAACTGACGTCATAGAAAAGGGGCGTGGCCAGTACCCAGAGGGGCCTGGAACCGGAAGTGACGATACCAGCGCCATCTTGTATCACGTGATGGAATGATATCATAAAACTTTCGTTTTTAGTTCTGTGGCAACGATTTTATGTTTCCAAAGTTTTTATTTTTTGTGGCAACGAGCTCTGGAGCCACGTGTTTGGCATGACATCCCTTTTAATTTATTATTTTTAATTATTTAATACGTCATTAATTTACTCTTTTTAATAAGTATTTTAATTATTTAGTACGTCATTATTTTAATTATTACCTTTAATTAATTTTTATGGAATTTAATATTATTTTCCCTGAATTTTAAAAGTAACTCCACGGCTAGGAATCGAACCCGCCATCTCTGAGTTATAAGACCTGAACGTTACCACACAGCTACCCCGTCATCTTATCAGAATTGTTATTTGAAAATCTGTTTGTCACTTTGGTTTATTTTGCACCATTGATGTCATGAGTCTGACACTCTGCGCATGCGCTTTGACATGAAACCGCGTCACACATTTGTTTTTATACGACGCCTAGGATTTCTTTTGGCTTCTTAATCATTACTTTATTCATTGCTGTTTTAAATGTAAGATTTTCCCACAGTTTAATTTTTTTATTATTAAGATATTTTTAATTGTTTTAATTTTTCATCTCATTCTTACTATTTTTAAGTTATTAGTTAATTTATTAATTTTTGATTTAATATGTTTTTCCTTTCCCAAACATAAATTTTATTTTTAACTTTCTTCATTTTCTTTTTAGTTTTTATTTTGCAAAAGTTATTTTTTTTTTCAAATTTATTCCCTTTCGTATTTTTAGTTTAATTTTTATATTTAACTTTCTTTTCTTGGTTTTACAAAAGTAATATTTTATTTTTACGAATTTATTTTTTTCTTTCCACTTTTTTAATTTTGCAAAAGTTTTTTTTCCAAATTTATTCCTTTTCGTATTTTTACTTTAATTTTTTTATATTTAACTTTCTTTTTTTGGATTTACAAAAGTAACATTTTATTTTTACGAATTTATTTTTTTCCTTTTCATTTTTTTATTTTGCAAAAGTTTTTTTTTCCAAATGTATTCCTTTTCGTATTTTTACTTTACTTTACTTTAATTTTTGGTCTAAACTTTTTTTTTTTTTGGTTTTACAAAAGTAATATTTACTTTTACAAATTTAATTTTTACTTTCCTCTTTTATTTTAAAGAAAGATGCTACTACATTTTAACTTTATTTTTTTACAAAAGTAATATTTAGTTTCATAATTTTATTTATTTATTTTGTATTATTTTTTGGGTTTTTTTTTTTTTTTTTTTTTTTTTTTTTTTTTTACACAAATGCAGTTTTTTTGTTTTCTCCCTCATGCATTTTACCACCAAAGTAAATTTCATTTTTTTTTCTTTCCTTTAAAAATTTTTTGTTACATTTTTATTTTACCCTTAACTTTTCCCCCTTGTTTTAAATACAATATGATGTTACATTTCCATTTCTCCAAAAGTAAACTTACCTACATTTCTCTGTCTTTGAAATTTTAAGCTGGAATTTACATGCATATAACTTCACCAGATAATATTTTCTGTAACTTTAAACCAATATACACAATGCTCATTCTATATAGTTTAACTGGAATACTACATTTCTTACTTTTTTACTACTAAGTTGGAGATACTCAGAACTTTTCCTTCTAATATATTGTACTAACTATTAATGACTGTATTAACTTTTTGGCCAACTATACAAAACTTTGTTATTCAAAGGATTCAAAGGATTCACCAAACTATGTCAGACAAATGTAATTTTTACACTTTCCATTTACACATTTACCCTTATTTAACTTATAAAACATATTCATGCTGTATTTCTGATTCCTTTCCCCCATAATAAATACAGACTTACACATGTTTCTTTATTGTAAGACCTACTGACTTTAAACAAATCTAATAAGGAGCAATAAATTTTCATGGTATGAAGCCCACTCAAACCAATGCACGGAGCATTTCTACCCAGTTAAGTTTAGAAACGTACCAATAGTACTTCATTTCTTCTTATTTTACTCTATAGACATTTATACATATATATTCAGAACACTCCCTTTTATTCAGTAAGATTCATTTATACTACTAACACAAATTTTGCTAACTTTTTGAAATATTTTACAAAAATATCTTGTATTTTCATGCACACATCCTACTTAAATCACCAAACATACACTGAACCTTGATTTTTCCTTCAAGTAAAAACGTCACTCGGATTCGTAATATGATTCCACCATTTACCGCAGAACTTTATAAACACTACTCTATTTGAAATTATCACAGCCTTACTCTCTTAACAAGGTACAGAAGATTGAATTATATTTTAACTACAGAGAAGAATATCCACATTGTAACGTATTATTTTAAATTTGAATTATAGTCACATTTTGTGAAGGAGAACTTAAAAGTCTATAATACACATGGAACTAATATTCAGCCATGGAAATGAAACTTTATCGCCTTTTTCCCAACTTGGAATATAAAAATTTGTTAACTTGGAATATTTTTAACGTATTCATTGTAACTTAACTGAAAAATACCCATATTTCACATTGTCAATAACTTATTTAGTACTGAACTCTTACAGCCTTTTGAGAACGAAATTTAATTTATCATACCTGACAAATGACTCCTACATAATTATGATACATTACACGAAATATTGAATAGAGTTCCAAATAATGATCTAACAGAGTAATTAACATAAAAGACCTAACACAAATAATTTTAAGATCGAAATTTCAAACTGACATTCCTTAATAATGAAATTTTACAACTTTTTTAACATTTAACTTCTCATAGATAGTAAACAAAATTACACAAAAATAATTATACAGAATAGGTGATAATGACCGAAAGTCCGTATAAAGATCTACTATAGTCACCAACTTTAAAAATTTTAACGCATTTTTAATATGTCACAAGAAAGATCACACTTTTTTGAAAAGCATTATTTTAATTAAACATTGGAACCACACAGTCCTGCGGCGCACATGTATAACATTTTTATTTACCATGAGCATGACACATAATAAGTAAATAAAATTTTCACAAAGTACGAAACACATTTCTCTTTTAACCGTTTCATTCTAGCGCCGTCGCAGCGCTGTGGTAGGCGTCCCGCGCATGCGCACTAGTCTTTCTTGTTCACTGACTTTCAATTGTCGCCATTTTGGTTGCTCTATGTTGTGTTTTCAGTTTGCTGTGCACATTCAAAATGTTTAAGACAATTAGTTCTCCCGCTGACTATGAGATTCGTGCCGTGATTAAATTTTTGAACGCGAAAAATGTTAAACCGGCCGAAATTTATCGTCAAGTGACAGAAGTTTACGGTGAATACGCGATAAGTGATGGAATGGTGAGAAAGTGGGTAAGAATGTTTAATGCAGGTCGAACAAATGTCCACGCCGAGGCTCGGAGTGGTCGGCCTTCTGTTGTCACCGATGATTTGGTAAGGAAAGTTGATGAAGCAATTCATGAGAACAGACGCTTCACAATGACAACTCTTTCAGAGGCATTTCCAGAAATTTCACGTACTGTTTTGTTCGAAATTGTGTCTGAACGCTTGAATTATCGCAAACTGTGATCCCGATGGGTTCCAAAAATGCTCACTGATGCTCACAAAACAAAGCGACTTGGTAGTGCCCTGACATTTCTCACGCGGTACAGTAATGAGGGAGAAAACTTTTTAAACCAAACTTGGCGCCATCCGACTGTCACTTGTTCCTGCACATAAAGCGCGAGCTTGGTGTCAAGCGCTTTGGATCTGACAATGACACGAAAAATGCTGTAGAGTCGTGGTTATCGAAACTGGCGGGAAGTTTCTTTGACGATGGTATGCAAAAACTGGGCACCCGCTTTGACAAGTGTTTGATCATTGGCGGAAACTATGTTGAAAAATAGTTTAAGACATGTATTTTCATGTAAAAATAAAATTGGATTCGAAAAAATTGTTTTACTATTTTTTTTTTCCAAAACGGTACTTAGTTTCCGAATACGCCTCGTACTTGAACTGAAATTTATAGTAGTTGTCTTCGTGTGGTACGATTTCTGTATTATTTTTACTTGTTAAATACTCAAATACTCTTGCTCAAATATTAGACGATTCCGATCTTCTGCCCAAAGCCGTTCTGTCAAGTATACTCGTTATATGTGCCGTCGAGTATTTACAAATACATTACCCGCTGCTTATTAAAATCACTTCCGTTCCAAGCATATTTGAGTTTATTAAGCGTCTGAGTTTAATAGACGGCGACTTCTGCAATGCAAATTGTGACATCCGTTCTAAACGTATCTACTAAAATAATAACTAACAAGTTATTCAGTAACTAATCCTAAATTAACAACTAAAAATTAGTACTAAAATTTAAGCTATTTACGCATTTTTGCAATCCATTTTTTACTTTTTTTAAAATATATTTTTATAATTACTTACTTGATGAAATTTCTAACTTTTGAGGCAATTATTCTATCAGTATTTGGTTCATGCAACAGTTTTCAACAGTTTTTAAATTGTGTTTAGTAAAATTTATTTTGTAAAACTGGTGGTAAACTTTTTGATCAGTACCTTTCAAACTGAACAGTTTTCTTGGTTATAACCCGCACTTTTCTCTATTCGAATGATACTGGCATACCATAATTTTTTTCTGTATCACTTTCACTGTCAGTTTCCGTAGATCTTTAACAGTCTGTGTAATTTTAATAGTCTCTATAAAAACAGTCAAGTTTTATTCACTAACGATTTCTCAGTGTGTTGTCAGTTGATACATATTCTAAAATTATATGTTCATAACTTCTCTCACTGATCTCTAAAATATAAGCTACAGCTTGCAATTCCTCTGAGGCTTTTGTATAAACTAACAAACATTTTTGAGCAAGTTTTTAACTGTTTTCTTGGAGACCGATTCCCTGCATTGACTATAATATGCATGGCCTCTAGCAGAGAACATACAGCTAACTTATCTTCTTCGAAGTTAATGTATTTTCGTAAGATTCAATTCAGTTTATCACTTTCTGAACAACTCTTTTGCAATGATATTTGAAAAAGTTTCGTATTACCCTGGTTGGCAATTAGAAGTTGTATTTGCAGAAAGAGACAATATTTAAAAAAAAGAGATGTGCATAGCTTATCTAATTAGCAAATAATTTTTTCACTTCACAGTTCGTTTTCCTCTTTCAAAAGAAAATTAGTAAAAATATTATTAACCATGATGTTTTGTTATTGTGGTGAGTTAGACATAAATTCTTGAGTCCTTTCAAACACCGAGATTTCATGCTTTTGTCAATAACTAGTGTTGTGTTTTTAGTTGTTGGACTCATAGCGCAAGTTAAAAATATAGTAATTTGTCGTTGCGGGTTCTTAAACCAGCTACTGTTTAACTTTTAAAATATTACTGTGTGTTCTTATAATGTTTTGAAACATAGTTCTGTTTCGTCTGCATAATAAATTTTGTATGGTTTACGTACCGGGAAATACGATCCTTGGGCAAGTAGCCATACTCACAACTATGAAAAATCAATGCAATACTAAACAAATGATTTCAATAAATGGCATTCAACAAATAAAATATGAAATCAATAAAATCATATGAATTTACAAATTTGTATATAAATAAGACCATATTCTTAGCATAATTCTTATATTATATACAGTATGGTGACTCCCGTACGACGAGCTAGGCTGTACTAATGAACGACTTTAAGCTTAGAACTTGATGACTTACATAATCGAAGCACAACCTCGTTCAGCCCGTTTAGGACTGTGTAAGGATCGTCCCAAGGTGACTGTAGTTTACAAGAAAGCCCTTTTCTTCAAATTGGATTCCATAACCATACCTTGTCACCTTCGCGTTGAATCGATGTCCTGTAGCTCTTGAGTCGTTATCAGGCCTTCATCTTCTCCGTTGCAACGTTGACTCACTGTCGTGAAAAATTGTGCATCATTTCAAACCGTGCATAAGATCTTGAATGTACTCCGCATCTGGAGGTCATCTCCAGATATATGAATATACTCCACATCTGGAGGTCGACCAAACAAGAGATCACAAGCCAGACGAAGGTCCCGCCCGAAGAGCATCGGGGAAGAGCCGGTAGTCTCGTTCACAGAACTGCTTAGGCCAGTAAGAACAGAGGCAACCTCTGTCCCAGTCCTGTAGGTTTCTGGATACCATCAGCGAGAGGTTACTAAGGATGGTTCTATTAAACTCCGCCTTATGTTGTCTGAATGGTTATGTAAAGGTATCGTTTGGGGTTAGTCTATGCCAAATAGTTTACAGAGTTGTTTAATTACAACCGAAATCAATTTCTTCCTTGATCGGCAAGTAACTGAAGAGAAACCCCAAACCTGGAAATTAAATGTTGTATTATTACCTCTGTTATCCTGACAGCATCTTGATCAAGAATAGGATACGCTTCAGAGCATTTTGTAAAGTAATCAATGAAAACAATTCGGAGGCGGAATGCAATTCCTGAAATTTGTTGCCATTACCAGATCGTAGCAGAGGTCCCGAGATATCGAAGGCGACGCGTTCTTAAAACGCTCCGATATTGTGATGTCACAGCTTCCATCGATTGTGTTCTTTGGTCCTTTCTGGCTCGTATGTCATCTCTTGCTTTACACCAGTAGAACTCTCGAACACTGCAAAATTTTCATTATTCTGAAAAAGGTCTTCTGTCGGACTGCTATGTACTTCCTTGCGGAACGTCCGTAAACCAGGATCTTTGGAGAGGCCTAAGGACTTGCTGAAGGCTCGATAACGTCACTTTCGTGTTTATCCTTTCGAATTATTTCTACCTTTTCCTGTTTTTCAATCTGTAGATGGTCTAGATGCTGTTCCAACTAAAATTCCCTAAAGGGATAAACTGATGTTTGCTCTTCCCGCGGCGGGGAGAAAATATAGTTAAAACACACAGGAACGATGATATTTCATATTTGTTTCAATTATGTTGTTCTTGTTTTCAATAAATAATCAAAATACAACTACTGTGAATTAAATGACTCAACACTTCAGAACGAAGATATCACAAAATTGTTGCTGAACGCCGGACGTGATTTGGGATTACCGAACCTTCTGATGGAATGTGAACCTTTCTTTGTTTTGGAAGCTTCTGATTCGCGACCATGGAATTGAGGTAGGTCCCTTTAGATTCAGTTCTTGAAGTGTTATGATTTTGTATGTAGTAGGAAGTTTTGAATTTATAGTGGTGATTTGATTATTTAGTTGTTTTAAATTGATTTGAAATTTAGTTTTGAAAACAGAAGTAGTTTATGCAAACATGGTGAAACGAGTTGAAAAGTTAAGGCAGAAACGAAACTGCATTAGGCAGCTTTTTTGTAATCTTTTGGCAAAAATTGAAGACGCAATAAACAAACCTTTAAGAGAAAATTACAGTAAAGAACAAAAACTTGATGATTTTTATGATCAAAGAAACCAGTTGATTGAAAAGATAAAGAATCTTAAGGGTTTAGATAGTGAAATAGAATCGATAATTGGTATAGATGAGTTAGAAAACGAAATTGCTGAGAGTGAATTATATCAGGAACGCGGTACTCAATGGAAAACGAAACTAGAAAGGCATATAGAAAGTGCTTTTAACGGGGCTTCGCAAAATGAAATTCGGGTTAATGGAAATGTTAGGCTGGAATAACGTGTAGTAAAAAACGAAAGTAGTGTAGTTAAGCTTCTGAAAATGAGTATTGAGAAGTTTTATGGTGATTGTAGCTCTTGGTTGGATTTCTGGAATTCCTACGATGTAGCTATTCACAATAACAATTCCTTAAGTAAGGTTGAGAAGTTTTCGTATCTGAAAACATTTTTGGGAGGTACTGCCTTATCAGCAGTCTCGGATTTTCGTTAACAAACGAAAATTATGATTCCTCAATTAAGTTGTTAAAAGAAAGATTCGGAAGGCTAGATTTGATTATAAGTTCGCACATGAATAAACTGTTACTGATTGATTCCGTTAAGACATGCGCGAACGTTCCAGCATTGCGAAGAATGTATGATACGATTGAGATTCAAATTCGATCATTAAAGTCTTTAGGTGTTGCAGCAGGCACTTATAGTAGTTTACTTTGCCCCGTAATACTACAGAAAATTCCAGAAGAGCTAAATTTGTATTACAAGAGACAACGCGAATCGCGTGAATCATTTGATATAGAGCACTTAGTTGACTTTTTGAGAAAAGAGGTAGAAATAAGATAAGCGTCTTTTTTATTATCAGATTAAAAAAACTTTAAGCGAAATGAAATTTCCTTACTAATAGAGGAACGAGTCAAAATTATGAGAAAAATTATATAGACTCAAAACGAAACATTTCAAAAGCGCTCATTCCAACAGCAGCTGCTTTAACAGCCGTAGCGAATGAAATGTGTAGTTTTTGTTTGGATAAATCTCACGAAACACATAAATGTCCGTTACCATTAACAGAAAAAAGAAATTCGTTAAAATCACAAGGGCAATGCTACATTTGTCTGAAACGTAAACATACCTCAAAAGTTTGCTGGAAAAAGGACCAGCTTTGCAAAATATGTGAAAGAAACCTCGCAATTATTTAATATGCGATAAGGCTGAACTGACAGATAATACAGCCGAATCAGATGGTAAAGAAACGGGCAATAATTTATCTGCGGTACATTGCTTCGGAGGAAGTAAAAAAGAATCGGTAAACAAAACCGACAGCGCAGAAGCATCCTCCCTGGTTTTACTACAAACATTCAGCGCTATGGTAAAAACAAATAAAAAGAGCGGAACCTTGAGGGTGTTAATAGACGGCGGGAGTAATAGAACGTTTATCAGAAGGAAAACTGCAGACTCATTAGGATTGAAGGCTACCAGATGTGAAACGTTTGAAATATATGGGTTTGGTAGCGAGCGTAAACCTAAACAGCAGTATAATATAGTTCAACTTGATTTGCGGAATAGAACCAACCCAAGTAAAAAACTCAGCATAGAAGCAGTGGTAATTGATGCGATTACGCATGACCACATAGAAGTTCCTTCAAAGTGGGTCAGAAATATGGCTGTAAGTAAGGGAATAGCATTGGCCGGCATTGGAAATACGAAGGAGATACACATGTTGATCGGCTCAGATTACATTTGGGAAATTTTATATGAAAGAAACATAAGATTAGGGAAACGATTAGTTATTACGGACAGTTTGTTTGGGTTTGTAATCCAAGGTAAGGAAATGGGATCGTATAATCATGGAAATTATGATGAGACTTGTAGAAACCATATCTCTGTGAAGGAGCAAACAGATTTTGAAAGAGTTCGGAATTTATGGGATTTGGAGGCTATAGGAATAAATCAGGAAAAGGAAATTTCGCAATCAGATGCAGATGTCTTAGATAGGTTTGAAAGAAATACCACGTTTAAAAATGGGAGGTACGAAACTAAATTATTAGGGAAGGAGGGTTGTAACACATTGAATAGTAATTATGAAGTTGCAGAAAGACATTTGATAAGCTTAAATAATAAATTAAGGCATGATCCACATTTGTATTTTCGTTATAAAGAAATAATTAATGAGCAGTTAAAGGATGGTATTATTGAGCAAGTTGCATTTCATGGAGATTGTGATAGGAAAATTAGTTATTTTATGCCTCATCATGCTGTTGTTCGCGAATCAAAGGAAAATACGAAAGTTAGGATTGTGTATGATGCGTCGTCGAAGGTTAGAGATGGACGGTCGCTGAATGATTGTTTGGATACTGGTCCCAACCTTAATCCAGATTTGCTCAGGATTATTTTAAGATTTCGTAATCACCCAATTGCGTTTTGTGCTGATATTCAGAGAGCATTTTTAGAGCTTGGCATAGCAGAGGAGGATCGAAAGTTTTTGCAGATTTTATGGAGAAATGAGGGGGGAACCGAACTTGATTTCAATGGTTGTGATATCAGAATTTTACGAATGACACTTCCTTTTGGTGTGAAATGCAGTCCTTTTATTTTGACAGCAACTATACGACTTCATTTAAAGAAATATAAAAAATCACACAGTGAAGCATGTTCTATTTTGAAAGAACTTTATGTTGATGACTTAATAAGTGGGGCATCAACTGTTGAAGAAGCGGCATCTCTATCAAGAGACTCAAAATTTATACTGAGTGAAGCAAACATGAATTTACGGCAATGGTCTTCGAATTCAGTTATCCTTAATCAAATATGGAAGGAAACCCAAATGGAATGTCGGACGCCATCGAATCAAAGAGATATACCGTTAAAGGTATTAGAATTGATTTGGGACAATGATAATGATACCCTGAAGATAGATCTGAATCAATTTACAAAATTT
This sequence comes from Stegodyphus dumicola, assembly GCF_044657685.1. Taxonomy (NCBI): domain Eukaryota; kingdom Metazoa; phylum Arthropoda; class Arachnida; order Araneae; family Eresidae; genus Stegodyphus; species Stegodyphus dumicola. The sequence goes on from NC_140768.1 coordinate 186,351,945, forward strand.
AAATATGTGACACCAACAAAACGCATAGTTCTAAGTGCATGTGGCATGTTGTTTGATCCATTAGGCTTAATTACACCATTCAGTATTAGAATTAAATTGATAGTGCAGAATCTTTGGGAAAAGGGCTTAAAATGGGATGAAAATATTCCAACAGAGTTGGAATCTATGTTCCAGGAGTGGTGGAATGAAGTAACCGAGCTTGACAGGCTTGTCATACCTCGACCATATTTTGACGAGCTGGAGATTCAGCAGCTGGAAGTACATATATTTTCTGATGCGAGCCCAAAGGCATAAGGTACGGTCGCATATTTCAAGATTAGATACAATGACAAGTGTGCGAAAAGTTTTATAATTTCAAAATGTCGTCTAGCTCCACTGAAGAAAATGACTTTGCCGCGATTAGAACTATTAGGAAACTTGATTTCTGCACGATTGTCTGATTATATACGATCCACGTTTTCTCTGAAAGGGGTCTGGGTCATAATCCCGACAGCCGAAATCCCGACACGCCAGAATCCCGACTGTCCAAAACCCCGACAGGGCCGAAATCCCGACAACCCAAAGTCCCGACACGGTCGAAATCCCGACAGGGTCAAAATCCCGACAAGCCAGAATCCCGACAGGGTCAGAATCCCAAGTGTCCAGAATCCCGACAAGTTAATATCTAAATACAAACACTCAATTTAGCTTAATAAAATACAATTTTTATCTAACTATTACATATTACTAATTAAAAGTTTAAATCAAAAAATCATAAAAATTATGTCATTACTTAAAATAATTTTTAACAAATTGAAATGACCGTTAAAATTTGAAATGAAGATTTATAAAATTCTTTTTATTAAGAAAAAGAAAACACTTACACATGCAAACGACATATTTACAGTGACACATTGCGAGCGATAGCACGAAGATATTCCATCACAGGTCGATTATCACGATCGTCCACAACAGTCATAATTCTCCTTTCTCTGTCATCATCTACCTTCCTACGTTTTGGTTGTTGTTCTCCGCGAAGAATGCATTCAACTTGGTATTCCACATGCTCCTGTTCCTTTTGAAATCCTTCTATGATGTTATAAACGCCAACATGGCCCGTCCAATTAAGGTCTCCCATCTTCTGTGCCAATCCTCGACAGCATTTTGAGTGCGCGGAGCATTTATAGCTGCCTTTTCTAGATCACTAATGATTCTAGATGGCCTCAGTTCAATATTATTTGCGAAATCAATTAAATCTTGGAATAATCTTTTGTAATTTTCTTCAGATTTGCTAGTCATCAAAGCATATACTAGTTGCAGCTGTGTAAGTATGTTAAGGGGTCATTAGGCCTTATTGGGATTTCGCCCGTGTCGGTATTTTGACCCTGTCGGGATATTGGACAATCGGGATTTCGACCCTGTCGGGATTTTGGTTTGTCGGGATTTCGACCCTGTCGGGATTTTGGCTTGTCGGGATTCCGTCTGTCGGGATTCTGGCTTGTCGGGATTTAGGCTGTCGGGATTATGTCCGGATACCCTCTGAAAGAAAGTGACATTTTCATGTGGGCAGATTCCGCAATATGTCTACATTGGATTAGAGGTGTTGCAAATGATTGGAAGCAATTTGTTTGCAATAGAATGTTGGAAATTAAAGAAAAGACAAATCCATCGAATTGGAATTTTTGCAACGGAAGGCTGAATCCTGCAGATAAACTTACTAGGGAAATAAGTGCACGATCTTTAATCAATGATGAAACATGATGGAGAGGCCCCTTGTGGCTATTAGAAAGTGATGTTCTAAACAGTAAAGAAATATCAAATGCTGATATTGATACATTTGAAGCGGAAAAGGAGAGAAAAAAGAACTGTTTTGCTTTATTAACATACGTTGAACGTACCGAAAGCTTGTTAAATTTGCATAGATACAGTGACTTATCTAAAGTTCTTCGAATCACTGCATACGTCCTACGGTTTATTAGTAACTCTAAGAGAAATTCTGAAAGGTGTAAAGAAGCACTAACTGCTGAAGAACTCGCAAGTGCTGAACGCTATTGGATTCGATTTATACAGCGAAGTGAGTTTGAAAAGGATCTTATTAAACTGACCCGAAAGGAATCACATAGTTCCGATTCCAAATTATATGGTCTAAACCCGATCCTGACCGCAAAAGGACTCATATGTCTTGGTGGTAGATTACAACATTCTGACTTTCAGTTTCAAGAAAAGCATCCATGGTTTATGCCGAAAAAATGTAAATTCACAATTGCTAATCAAAAGAGAATATGAGAACTTGCTTCATGCCGGTGTTTCAGATACACTCACTCAAGCTCGAGAAAAGTATTGAATCATCCGAGGTAGACAAGCTGTAAAATCGCGCTTGAATAACTGCTTCGTTTGCAGGAAATTTAAGGCTAAAAAGGGCACTCAAGTGACTGCTCCATTACCAGCGGATAGATTTCATGAAGCGAATCCCTTTGAAATCACAGGTATTGATTTTGCTGGACCTTTGTTTACGAAAAATGGAGACAAGGTTTATATTTGTTTGTTTACTTGTGCAGTTACACGTGCAGGTCATCTTGAAATTGTTTCTAGCCTAAGCACCGAACATTTCCTTCTAGCATTTCGTCGCTTTGTATCAAGAAGAGGTGTTTGCCGAACTATAAACTCTGACAATGCCAAAACATTTAAAGGTGCAGATGTAGAGCTGAAGAAGTTACATAGAAATATTGTTGATCCATCTGTACAAAATTATCTTGGTACAAAAGGAATAAGATGGCATTTTATTGTCGAAAGAGCAGCTTGGCGGGCTGGATACTGGGAGAGAATGGTGAAGATGAGAAAAGGTATTTTCAGAAAAGTGCTAGGAAAGGCGTCAGTTTCCTTTGAAGAATTACAAACCATTTTGACAGAAATAGAATGTAGTCTAAATTCTAGACCACTTACTTACGTTAACAATGATCCATCAGAACCATTCCCTCTCACTCCTGCTCATTTCCTAACTGGAAAACAGTTAACATCCTTACCGCACCAGGCTGGTCATGTTAAAGAACATATTGCAAGTAACAAAAGAATTTTAATTAAAAGATATTTGTATCGGGAGAAAATTTTAAATGATTTTTGGATATGATGGAAAAGAGATTATCTTCTCCAATTAAAGGATGCAAATTGTTTCAAACCTGTTAATGTAACCACATTTTAATATAAATGATGTAGTTTTGATAGGATATGATAAACTACCTCGGCAGCTGTGGAAGCTGGGAAAGGTGATGGAGTTGCACAGAGGCCGGGATAACAAGGTAAGAAGTATCACAGTGAAAACTTCTTCAGGTGTAATAAAAAGGCCTATTCAAATGCTATATCATTTGGAACTTGGAAAGAGATATGAATGATTGTTTTCAGAATTTCAAGTATCTATTTAGTATTTCTTTAGTAACTGAAATTTGTTACTTGTGTTAGTTATTGTTTGATGATAATTGTTTTCTTTTTTATTTGCATTTAGCTTGTGGTAGTTAGTAAGATAAAATGCATAGTAGTAGCTACTATGATGATAATGTCCTTTATGTACAAAGTATTCACGCTATGTTGTATATTACAATATTTGTAAAAGTATAAGATGTACTATTTTAGTGTAAAATTTTGAATTTATGATAAATACCTCCGTCGCGGGCCGGAGGAGGTTCCAACTAAAATTCCCTAAAGGGATAAACTGATGTTTGCTTTTCCCGCGGCGGGGAGAAAATATAGTTAGAACATACAGGAACGATGATATGGTAAGATGTGTAAATCCGGCACTGTGCCGCGTATGATATTTCCTATTTGTTTTAATTATGTTGTTATTGTTTTCAATAGATAATCAAAAGACAACTACTGTGAATTAAATTACTCAACACTTCAGAACGAAGATATCACAGATGCCGCTTGACTGTAGATGATCCTCCATATCAATTCTATGCCGTACGAAACTGGTTTGACATAAGTCAGAAGATCTGCGGGAATAAATAATCTTGAAATTTTTGAATGTAAGCTCTGCAGCACTCCTCGTTTCATCACTTACATGTGCATTCTGAAATAACTCCGATGTTAGACTCTTCGAAGACACGAAGATCTGCAAATACTTCGCTTTCCTAATACCTTTTGCCTTATTACTTAATGTTGTCATCTCTCAGCGGGATGACAATCCTGGATAGGTCGAGGCTACTAGGACACATTTCGAGCTGTTGCAATTCTTAGGATATTCCATTATGCTGTGTCAGGACTGCTGTTCCTTCTAATTGCCTTTGGAAACATCTGCTAATTCTGAATGAGAGCTTACTGAAATTATGCTCGTGTGTGTGTAAAAGATACAGTACAGAGACGAAGGGTTAAAATTACCCTATATTTCTCTTAGCGTACAGCCGCTCCCGCCCATCAGGATAGAAAGACCAGCACTTATGGTCTAAAACGTAGAAAATAAGAAGCAAAACTAACTAAATAAGAACTAAAATTAGATATTTACAAAGAGTAGTAACTCTAAGATTGGCCTTTTAACTCTATGCATGTAGGGAGCTGAATGCAGGAAACTACAATACGTCTTCAAGTATCAGCGAGAATTAAGTTCTGGTCTTAAAGGCAGACATGAACTGACTGAAAAGCAGGCGCATGGTAAGGCAGCGAGAAGTCTCACTCTCATATCCTAAATATTTACACAGTTTGCAACCTCATTAATGTGCAGGCAAGCCTCCACATTTGTTCAACATCAAGTCTGTTCACTGCGACCGCTCAATGACAGAGCGAGATTGACCACTACAACCGGTTTTCTTTCTTCTGCTTCTCTACTCCGAAAGTGTAGGACGGGCCTCTGTCCGTTCTTACCGCGGATGACGCGTGTCTGCAATTTGTTCTTTTTCGTGCCTTTCTGACGACCATCTCCATATAGTTTGAAGAGAATGCATTTTGCCTAAAAAAAGAATTGGTACTGAAGATTCTAAATTTATCTAGATGCTGACTTATGCAGTAAATTAATGATGTTCTACGACTTGAGATATCCTCGAAAGGAATTCACGTGCGCGTGTAGCACACTTAAGATGGTGCAGGAATTTGCCTTGTGTTTCTTCAAAAATATATTGGAATAACCAGTCAACTCAGTTTCCTCCGTCATAAAAATTGAATTTTGTTATCATGAAACTCTGTTTAACGAAGATGAACTGAGATTTACTTAGATTGGAATATTACGCATTTCTTGCACGAAAGATTACGACTCAAAATGGTAGGACTAACATGTACTGCAGTTGCATTACCACGGTCTAATATCTTCTGTCTGGCGATGTTTTCTTAATTTATACTGGTATTAATTTAAAATCTCACGATGTCAAGATATAATAAATTTCTCTTAATTCTCATTATTTGGAGTGTCATCCTTTGGGGGTAAGTTACTTTAATTCCATATTTTTTTAGATCACACATTTCATCCTGCACGTTATCCAGTAATTCGGGGTTATTGCGGGCTCACCACCATATTCATTATTACATTTGGTGCCGTTCCAAAAATTTAAAAAAAAAAAAAAAAATTAAGTTTGACAACTTGGATACTTCAAATAATTAAAGAAGCATAAATTTTTTTCAATTCGCGTTGTGAACTTGAGATAAAGTGTGTGATCTAATATTATTTGCTGCACATGTGACTTAAATTAATGTATGATATTTAAATAATTTAAGATATATGTGATATATTTAAATCAGAAGTTGTTCGGTGTCTGACAGAGTATTGCTTGGCAGGATTGTTTCACGCCAAGCAGAGTTTGGCTTTAGTGTAACCCTAAAGTTATTTCGTTTTTTGCCTTATTAGTATGTATGATTTTTGACTTGATGTAAGAGCATATGGTTGCTCGTCTTTAGCTAAGTTACATAGGTAACTATAAGCAAATGCGTGTGCTAGTATTCAATAATGTTGTTTTTGTTAAAATAAATTTGTTATTGTTAATATTACAGTCCACTTACTGAAGTTAAGTTTCATTAAATAAGTTCGAGCTATCTTCGGCAGGAACAGTTTGGTCCGTCGAGCCGGAGAAGAATATGGCTACTAATATTGTTTCATTGAATCGCCAACGCGGCATAGTGAAAACGAAACTCGGAGCTTTGATAAAATTCCTTGATGAGTATGAAATGGAGGAGAATAAACTCAACCATGATGTTATTATGAAGACTAAATTGGATTCTTTGTTGGAATTAAAATCTCGGGTTAAACAGCTCATAGTGGAATACACCAATTTACCAGAGGAAATTGACTTGAAAGATAATCTAGGCATTACACAAGAATTGGAAGAAAGAATCGAATAGTTCGAAGTAAGATTTAGAATTTTTCTTTCTAATTGTGAAACAAATAATAAAGATAAATTTGAAACCAATATCAAAAAATACTTTGGAAGGAAGATGAAGATAAACCTATAGAAATATATAGACTAAAACGGTAACTTATGGCACAGCATGTGCTCCATACTTGGCACAAAGAACTCTTCAACAGTTAGCGAAGGATGAAGAAAAGGATTTTCCTGTAGCATCGAAAGTGGTCTTGGAAGATTTCTATGTAGACAACTGTCTTACTGGATCTTCGAATTTGAAGGAATGCATTAAACTCCAGAAAGATTTGACAGAATTGCTCCAAAGAGGAGGAATGAAGCTACACAAGTGGTGTACTAGTTTTGATTCGCAGAACTCTGATTTACAGAATTTTTCATTTGATCGTAATAGTAATACAACTGTGAAGACGTTAGGTATGTTGTGGAATAATAAGAAGGATACATTGCACTATAAAGTTACTGTTAATGAAAAGCCTGATGTTACGAAAAGAGATGTTTTATCTCAAATAGCGAGATTATATGATCCTTTAGGCCTGCTCGGTACTATTATTAGCAAGGCAAAGATATTCATGCAAGTACTTTGGTTGCTTCAGCTAGACTGAGCGGAACAGTTACCACCACCTCTTGCCAATGAATGGAATTTGTTTATTAAAACTCTTCATAGAAAATATACAAGTACCTCGTTGCATCTTAAAAGAGACTTTTTCAATGCTCATTTTACAGGGATTTGCGGATGCCTCCGAGAAAGTATTTGGGGCAGTGATATATCTTCGAAACATTACAAGCCCTGGTGAATATTGTAGTAAACTTCTTTGTAACAAATCTCGTGTAGCACCAATCAAGACCATGACTGTTCCTAGATTAGAACTATCAGCATGTCTACTCCTGTCCAAACTTATGCAAAAAGGTTTAAGAAGCTTTGAAACTTAAAATTGATGACATTAAGCTCTGGTCAGATTCAAGCATTGCTTTAACCTGGATCAATACATCACCACATCTTTTGAAAACCTTTTTGAGTAATAGAGTTTCACAAATTCAACAACTTATTTCTAACTATCAGTGGGGACACGTGTCTTCAGAAATGAACCTAGCCGACGTCATTTCCAGAGGATCAGATGCTACAACTCTTGGATCTAACAAGCTGTGGTGGATAACAAGCATTATGCATGTTGATAAGTAAATGTCCTGAATTTTTAAACAAGGACAATTTTCAAGATAAAAATGGACTTAGTGATGAGCTTTATTCTTCAGAACTGAAACCAGTTACGACTTTGATGACTGCCTAAAAATAACTAATGATTTCTTGAAACTAATACGAATTCTTAGTTTACTTTTCAGATTTATCTACAACTGTAGGAACACAAGTGAGAAACGAACAGGTAGTATTAGTATAGATGAAAAGGAGCTGTCAAGGAATACACTCCTTAAATATATCCAAGGTAGGTATTTTGCAGAAGAAATTTCTTTGTTGCAGAAAGGTCTACAGATAACATCAAGGAGCAAGTTAAAATATTTTGATCACTTCTTAGATGAAAAGGTCTGATAAGGGTAGGTGGTAAGATAAAGAATTCTAATTTAAGTTATAGTCAAAGACATCCCATTATTTTGCCTGCCAAGAATAAGTTAACTGAACTTATATTTATTTATTTTCATGAAAAGGATTTTCATAATGGTCCGCAATCACTATTAAATTCTATTAGACAAATTTATTGGCCCATTAATGGCAAGAATATAGCTAGAAAAATCTTCCTACCTGCAAATGGTTGTTAGGGAGAATTGTAGATGTGTTTTATGGGAAAGACAACCTTGTGCGAGCTGTCTCCGTCAAAACCAAAAATGGCATTTATAAACGAACAGTTAATAAAATTGCTGTACTGCCAATTGAGAAATAATGTACGAGTTTTTTATGTTTATTTGAAGGTTAAAATTGTAATCCATCATATTTGTTCTTTTCACATTGTAATTACATGTATTATAATTTGTGCATTAATTTACATCGTATCATTTTGTATTGTATGAATATTTATTACTTTTTTGAATTTTACTTATTGTATTGAAATTAGTATTTCAACGCCGGGCGGGATGTTCGGTGTCTGAAAGAGTATTGCTTGGCAGCATTGTTTCACGCCAAGCAGAGTTTGGCTTTAGTGTAACCCTAAAGTTATTTCGTTTTTTTTTTTTTTTGGCCTTATTAGTATGTATGATTTATGACTTGATGTAAGAGCATATGGTTGCTCGTCTTTAGCTAACTTACATAGGTATAACTATTATAACTATTAGCACATGCGTGTCCTAGTATTCAATAATGTTTTTTTTTTTTTTTTTGTTAAAATAAATTTGTTATTGTTAATATCACAGTCCACTTACTGAAGTTAAGTTTCATTAAATAAGTTCGAGCTATCTTCGGCAGGAACAGAAGTAAAGTTTATTAATCTTACATTGGATTGTCGTGTATTTGATAAGTATAGTGTGATGCTAAGTATCTAAATGATATGATAATTGATTAAGGAATTATAAAAATTTGTTATCCCTACAGTGATTATTGCTATAATTATGCATGATGATAAGTAAATTTATGTATGTTACAAAATTTAGCATTAAGTATTTATATAAAAAAAATTATGTATATCTTAATGTGTTTGAAATTGAATGTTGTAATGTTAAAAAAAAGATAAGTAACACTATAGTTCATCTATGCCAAAATCAAAATTTAAGTCCCTGCCTTAGCATCTGCTCTACACACATTTAGTGGTAATGTTTCGGAAAATGTGAAATTCTTTTTAAATCAGATAAATAGTGTGGCAGAACTTGAAAAATGGCCCAATGAGAAAAAGTTGATTATTGTAAAAATTAACTGTCGGGATAAAGCTCTAGATTTCTTGGTCAATGACCCAAGGGCAGTCAAGGAAAATGATTTTAAAAATTTAGGGAAATTACTAAGAGAGAAGTTTGCTAAAGTTGAATCTTTTCAGGTTATTCAGCAAAAATTTTCAAACATATCTCAAAAATATATTCAGTCTGTCAGAGAATTAGCTGAAGAGATAAATAATGCAGCCATAAAGTACATTAATGAAGATTCGGTTGAAAATCCTAATTTGCAGAAGTTAAAAGAAAATATGAAACTCACAAAATTTCTTGAGGCTATTAGAGCTGATATCAGGATTGAAGTTAAAAAGTTAGGTTCATCTTCATTTGGATAAGGCTGTAGAACTCGCTAGTAATATAGAGAATGCTTTGAATGACCAAAAACCTATCTTAACAGTATTAATGCTGAGCAAAATTTAGAAATTAATACTCTGCTTAAAGGAAAATTTGAACAAAATAAAATCATTCAGGAGTTAAAAGATAAAATAAATGAATTGTCTCAAAATATGCAGATGACTAGCTAACAATCAAAATTTCATCAGAGTGCTTTTACATCTCAAAATACGAACAGATTTGATAATGTATCTTGTCATATATGTAGCAAAAGACACTTAACAACAGATTATTGGTATTTTCCTAAGCAAGATAGACATAATCATTCTAGTAGAACTTTTAGAGGTCATAGAGACTTTCGTAATAATTGGTGTAGGACTTATCATCCTTATAGAGGTAACAGTCAGTATAAAAGAGGGCATAACAATCATTTAAAATAATTAAGGGTTCTTGCCAGAGATATGACACTAAATTTAGACCCCTTGCAAGGATCCGTAAAGACTGGGGCATAAAAAATATTTCAACAGACAGAATACATATAAAAAAATTAGTGAAGGAAATAGCAATCAACTCCAAAATAAATTAGTAGAAAATAAGAATAATGAAAATAAAAATGTAACCAAATTGTTAATGTCTTGTAGGTCTGAAAATTCTAATTATCTACCAATAATTAAAGTTAAAATTGGTTCGCAGACTTATGAAGCTCTTCTTGATACAGGTGCTAATTTTTTATCTTTGGTTCAACCAAATGTAATTGAGGAAATTAAACAGTTTTCTAAAGTCGAATTTGTTTCTCGTATGGTTAGAATAAAGACAATTGAAGACTCATCTACTACTTACATGTCTGCAGTTAACTTAAAATTCAAAATTCAAAATAAATGGTTTACTAATTTATTTTATGTTACTCGAAACAATTGGAATTCCACGTATCAGATGATTCTAGGGTATGACTTTATTTAATGTAACAGAATTTTGTTAGACTCCGTAAATAAGAAACTCATAACTGATAACACCCATTTGGAATTTGAGGAAAATTCGCCTAATAAAACAGTAACTAATTCAGTTAACAATACAAAAAAGAAAAATTGCAGTTTAAATGCAGTAAGGATGGTTTCTAATATTACTCTCATGCCAGGTCAATCTCAGATCATTTCCTTAGCTGTACCTGAGGTTTTAAAACAATGTAAAGAAATTCTACTTTGTCCAAAAACATCAAAAAACACATTTGACATCAATAAACCTTTGCATACAGTTGGTCGTTACAACCATATTCAAACTATCATTGAAAATAATACGAATGAAAAATTAGTTCTAAGAAAGAATTCTGTCGTGGGAACTGCTGTGCCATTCCATTTTGAAGATATTGTCAATCCAAAAAATCATGAAACATTACAAATAAATACACTAAATCTACAAGAAGTAATTAAGCTCAGAAAAGAAGAATTAAATGTGTCAGACTTTAAACTAGATCATCAAAAAGTGAAATGATAGAATTGTTAATGAATAATTATGCTGTATTTTCAAAGTCGTATAACACTTTAGGAGCCACTGATAAAGTTGCGCCAGAATTTAAACTTCTTCACAACTTTCCTATTCAGACGAGACCTTATCCCATTCCAAAAATTGCTAAACAGTATGCACAACAAGAAATTTCAAAATTATTAGAAGCTGGTATAATAGAACCATCTTCTTACAGTTATAGTTTTCCTGTTATATTTGTCAGAAAAAAGAATTTACCTGGTGAGGATAAAAACACATCAAAATTTCGTATGGTTGTAGACTATCGTCTATTAAACAGCATCACAGAATCTTACAAAATCTGTTTACCAAAAATTTCGGAAATTTTACACAACATAGCTGGTAGGAATTTATATTGTGTACTCGACTTGAAATCAGTTTTTTTCCAAATTAAGTTATAAGAGTCTGATAAAGAAAAGTTAGCTTTTTGCACCGAGCTTGGCAATTTTCATCCTTGTAGACTTCCCTTTGGTTCACGCAATAGTACTTCTTATTACCACACATTAATATCAAAATGTTTAAATGATATCAAAGTTAGAAATGTTCAGTTTTTTCTGGATGATATTATTGTTGCTGCTGACAGTGTATCTGAATTGAAGGTAATTCTTCAAAAGGTTTTTGATAGGCTAACAGAATTCAACTTGACTTTGGATCCAGCTAAGTGCAGTTATGCAAATCTGATATAACTTATTTAGGTTTTAACATTTCTAAAGCAGGTTTTTCTCCTTCTGAAGATAATATAGCAAAAGTTTCAAAATTCCCTATTCCAAAAGATGTTAAACAAGTTCAAGCTTTTCTTAGTATGATGAATTATTTTAGACTCTTAATCCATAATTTTGCTGAGATCACTCAGCCAATAGTACACTTGACTAAAAGAAATGTACCTTTTGTTTGGAATCAAGACTGTCAGGATGCTTTTGATCTGTTACAGTCAATAATGTTAGAAAAGCCTACTATAAAAAACATTGATGATAATCATGAAATGTTTTTTAATTACTGATGCTTCTAACGTAGCTATTTGTGGTATACTTTTGCAAAAAATTGATGACAAATTCTTTCCTGCAGAATTTTATTCGAAACTTCTGACTCCTGCTGAGTCTAGGTATCCATCTATTAGACGTGAGCTCTATGCTATATTTTCATCCGTGAAACATTTTCATGAACATTTGTATGGAAAAAAAAATTACTATCTTAACTGATGCTAAACCTCTTACTTTTCATATGCAATTGGATAAGCAGCCTGATATTGTGGCCAGATGGTTATTGTATTTACAGGATTTTGATTACACTTTAAAGCACATACCTGGGTTTTTCTAATCCTGCTGATTTTCTTTCTAGATCTGTCCTGAAGAATCTCATAATGTAAACAACTTATTTCAACCAAAAAATAATCAATTAAGCATTTAAAATATATTTAATCACCAAAAAATGATAAAATCATTAACGATATTATAAACTAAATTAACAATAACAATTCTGAGATTTGTAGCAAATATTTTATTGATCAGAAAAATGGTATAGTTATGATTAAGTTAAGGCCTACAGCACATCATTTAAAGACAATGCATTTAGAAAACAAAATTCTACTTCCAAATTCTTTAGTGAAACCTTGTTTAGAGATTGCTCATGCTCCACATTTTGGTACCAACAAGACTTATGAATTCAGAAAAAAGAAATATTTCTGGAATGGCATGTTTTTAGACACAAAAAACTTTTGTGAAAATTGTCAACAATGTTTGGAAAATAAACACAAATCTTCTAGAACAGTCACAAGTAATATAAAAAAGTCTGATTTAGCCCCTGGAGAGATGTTAGCAATTGATATTGTAGGTAAATTACCCAGGTCACACGATGGTAAATTTTTCATTTTAACAATTATTGATCATTATTCGAGATATTTATAGGCTATTCCTTTAACCAGTATCACTTCTGCAACAATCATAAGATGTATGAATCTGTATTTTTCAAAATTCTGTATTCCAAAGATAATATTATCTGACAACGGGTCAAATTTTTGTTCGGCTGAATTTGAGAATTTTTTAACAGATTTAAATATTGAACACGGAAATAGTTCCATTTATTACCCACAATATAATGGGATCATAGAACGAGTTCACAGAACTATGAAAGAAAGTATAGCTTCATTATCAGGTCTTTGAATTGTCTTATTAATCAGGTCTTTGAATTGTCTGATAGATTGGCATTTTGTAAACTGCATTGCAATAATTCAAAACACATAGTAACTGGTTTCACTCCTGCTCAGTTATTTTTCGGGCGAGAACTCAGTGCACCTCTATATTTAAATAATGAACCACATGCAGTAGACAATCCTTCACAATACTTGTTGCGTCAAAAGGAACACATTAAAGCCATTAGAGAATTAGTGAAACAAAATAAAAAACGAAGAAAAGTTAAATCTTGAGTTAGAAAAATATTAAAGTTGTAAAGGGCACAGAAAGTTCTAAATTTAACATTGGAGACGAAGTATTTTTAAAGGCTTTACAACTACCTCATGCCTTACAACCAAAATACACTGGTCCTTTCAAAATCGTAAAAATTTTTCGAAATGAAAACTATTTAATTCAAAATATCACTGACAACAAAACTCAAAAAGTTCATTGTAGCAAATTGTTTAAAAGAGTTCCTCTGAGGTCAAATTTAACTAATTAATAGCATTGTTTTCATCGAGTTTGTTTTTTCTTGGTCACTAAGTAAAAAAAAAAAAGAATTAAAGAAAGAAAGAAAAAATTCACACGTGTTTAGTGTTTAATTATGAATGTAGTTCCAATTAATTTTTTTTGGAGTTTCTTGGTTAGTATGGGTGTAAGTTGGCAACCTTCATTTATACGTTTGGTCAGTTGCAGGCTGATCCGGGTTGACTAAGGTCATAAAATTAAAAAAAAAAAAAAAAAAAAAAAAAAAAATTCTAGAACACTTGGTGGTTATTACAAGTATTCAGCTAGTAATGAAAATGTGCTATTTTAACAATTTGCGAAATTAGAATTACTAAGTTGTAAAAGAAAATTGTAGAGTCATTCTTACACATTTACAAAAATTATTAGAAAAAATTGATGCTATTTAAAAAAGTTGATAAAATGATATGATTTGAAAATTGTTACGTAAGAGATATAGTAATCAAGAATTGTTAACAACAGTGAAAGATTGTATGAAATATGAGATGTATTCAGTTACAAATGTGTTCTTTTTGTTAATATGTTTCACAAACAATAATCAATCAACAAATGGACTGTATTCCTTTACTTTTATCTCGTTACACTAATTATAAATAAAATGTCAGCGATGCGAAATAATTGATACAAAATAAGCGAGCCATTCTACATGGCTTTCACAAACACAATTCTATCAATCAATTATCTTGTTGCCACACATAAAGCTCAAAACTAAAGGAAGAAAAACAAAAGAAATTTACGCTGTTTGTAACAATAAAATGAAGCAAACGATACTCACATAAACAAAATGTGTCTACAGATTGTAGTGAAAACTATGCTACTGTATGTGAATCATGTATTGTATGTATTAGTTCTTAGTTTTAATTTTTAACTTGACTCACATGTATAGCAGCTTATCCGCAAATTCTTTATATTCATGTCAAACAATGAGATTTTGATAATTTAATATTGATCATAATTTGGATTATGCCAAACAGATATATTTGATTGAATTAACATGTGCTAATTTCAAATGGACAACAGATCCTAAAAATCTGATTTAGGTGGTTGCAAATACATCAAGTCTCATCTGCAAATTAGTGTTGTGCTTCATTAAAATATAGTGATATGATTTTGTGAACTGTGCTACGTTTCTTCTTCTTTGGCCGGAGGGAATGTGCAGGCAAGCCTCCACATTTATTCCACATCAAGGCTGTTCGCTGCGACCGCTCAATGACAGAGCGACCACTACGGTCAGCGCTAAATTCCCAAACGCGCACGGAGGTCACGTGACATCCGAACTACTTGTAAGATGCAAGGAGGGTAAGATGATGTCACATCAAAGATACGCCTCTTACGCTCAGTAAATTTCTGCGCATAAATTGAAACATGCTTGTGCAATATGAATTTTGGAAGCAGAAAAAATTTTTCTGAAAATACTACAGATGCTAACTAAATACATACCAAATATTAACATTTTAACATGTATAGCTTTCCAATATACTCTTGTGTTTATTTTAAATCACTGAGAAACATATGAGATTTCAGTTTTAAATTCATTCTGTTAATATTTCCAATACATTTCATCTAATAATTAGTGTTTTGTGCTTTAATTTCATCATTGTACGAGTATTAGAAAAAAAATAATATATGTTTCTCTATATATTATTCAAATGAATAATTAATTAATTTAAAATTACGAACATTTTGTAAAAAATGTGAAAACTTGTATTATTTTATTGTATATCTGAAAGGAATCTGGTTTAAATATAAATTATTTACATAATCTTTGGATGGAAAAACTATCATGTAATATGTTTAAACAAAAGATCTACTGGAAGATTTTTTTTTAGTTTTTTCATGTTCAGAATTTTTAATGTGTATATAAGTTTGTTCAGAATAATTTTGAAAAATATATTGCACCCACACTAAATTTAAATAACAAATTTTTATCCTGTGAAATACACTCAAATTTTAATATGGATGAGCCCTTGTGAAGCTGTTAAGGTATTTTCATAGAAAGCTAATATCAATTTAAGGCTTAAAAATGACTTCAAAGATGGATTCCAGGCTTTTCTAGTGTAGATACGAGCCAGTTTCCCCCAGAAAGTCCTTCACGAAGACATCTTTCGTTTTAGGGTTATAGCCCTTATGTGCTATAATCAAATAAGTTAAACCAAGCTTTCGTAAGGATGTGATATTCTTTCTTCCTTATTATTATGGATCCTGTTTTTTAAAGTTGTCAAGATTTTTGATGAATCGCCAATGTAAACTATTCTGAAACATCTGGCAGCCCCAACAATGATGATTTACAGTTTGCTTATAATGAGAAGAGCTTCGAGGAGACCATGTGATCATATTTCTTCCCATGCAAATGTTAATAATTCATAATCACTCAGAATTCTCTCATCACAAGAAGTGCTGTCAGTATTCTATATGTTAATGAATTTTATTTATATTTTAATCTTAAAATTCTTAATTTACTGAGAAGTGAGGAAGATGCTTTCTATATCTTTCTTTCAAGAAATGCACATATTTTACATCACATTCGAATATGCAAAAATGGACATTCAATAAAATTTAACATCAGTGAAAGCATTTAAAGGTGCAGCTTGAAAATTTGCTAATGAAAGAAAAGTATATGTTTTAACAGCTGGTTTAGTGGTTTCAGAATACTGTTTGTAACAGCATAAAATGAAAGAAAGACTAGAAAAATCTGACTATTCACTGAAACATTTTTACGAGAGAGATGTATTTTCTGCATATGATCCGCCAACCAAATATGTGAATAGGTGACCCTGAAAAAATTTTGAACATAGCAGAAAATCTTTTCATACAGCAAAAAACCAAAACTTGCATGATTCTTCCATAAATGACAAGTTATGTCAAAAAAACTGAAATATTCTTTCTCGCTCAGTTTCTAAATAGAGAGCCATCCACACTCATGCCAAAAGTTGTCGACCATCTACAAGACGGAGTGATAATTTATTCAAACTTCTGGTGAGAATATAAAAGACAAGAACTGGTAAATACCAGCTTACAGATATTTTTCTGCGGACAATAAATTTCATTTTCTTGATCTAACAACAGCTGCTCATATATAAAATATAGAAAGACTGTGGAGCTTCACTAAGTGTTGGAATAAAAATTGAAGAGGCACGTTTCACTATCATCATGAATCTTACTATGCAGAGTTAATATAGCAAAAATCTTTGAGACCTTGGAATGCTTCTTATGCCATATTAAAAGCAATTGAGGAAGCAAGGCAGTAACAAAGTGTACATGAGACATGAAGTTGGCAATAATTCTGATGCCAGCTTGATGTTTAAAAAAAATGGAAGCTGCAATACTAAAGAAGTATCGTAACATTTTTAAAACTAAGGTTCTGTTTATATTTCAGTTAATTTCGTTGCCATATCAGTATGTTTTGATTTTGATGTCCTCCAATTATGAATGTCTTTTAAAAGTATAGAAATGTGTCATTACTCAGTATTACGTATGTTTTAGTTAATTTCATAAAACTCTACATTACACATGGACTTGAAAATTTACTGATGTCTCCTCACAGGAAATTTCTAAATCTATAAATGTTTGAGCAGAAAGAGGCTGTGTTGAAGTATGTAAAGGATATTTAACTGGTTGATAAGGGAGTTATTTTAATAAATTAAACCAAGCTTTCGTAAGGATGTGATATTCTTTCTTCCTTATTATTATGGATCCTGTTTTTTAAAGTTGTCAAGATTTTTGATGAATCGCCAGTGTAAACTATTCTGAAACATCTGGCAGCCCCAATCTGACAGCCACATTTTAACACATAACATCACTATTGAACACATAATTTATCTATTTCTGTATAATATTTGGCACTGTTCCTTTATCAGGACCTAATTCAGAAATGTATATATGGATGTATGTGTTCATATATGTAAGTACGAATGTATGTGTATACACATACGCATATATGTGTACATGCATGCATTTGTTAATCTGGTCCCGACAATAGAACAGTACCTAATATTTTGCCAATTGATTTTTTTCGTACACCTCCAGCCATAAGCCATGAGAATATATTGATGAAGCAACGCACCATGTCGCCAAGAAGCATTTACTTGGCAATCCATGATGTCACCAAAAATATTTATTGTTTAACCCAGGCATATGTATAGCATTCTCCCAGATGGTTTTTCAGTAGCATGACTGCAGATTGTGATCCCTCCAATGGGAATTTTAATGTTTTAGCCTAGTGGTGGACAGCATAGTGCAGTTTTGATTGTTTTCGGCAAAATCTCATATTTAGCATTCTGCATGCATAGACTGTAATGTGGCTTGCTTTAAAGACATTATGCACCTCTTTCTTCTTTTTGTTTTTAGAATTTTAATAGCAAGTTTATAATATTCTCAGATGTTTCCTTACCTGAAAACAGATGACTGTGTATATGATGAGAACAAAAGCACATTACCTTGAACGTATATGTGTGTTATATAGAAAAAAGAGAATATAGAAAAACAAGTGGCAGTGGATGAATCGTTGCAATAGATATAATGTTTCTTTCCAATGATGCAAATTAGTTATTACAGTTAAAGGCCTAATGACCTTACATGGTATGGATGTCTAGGAATACGAAACGATCAATAACACGTATTACAGATAATGAGTAATTTCCTGCAATGGAAATGGTTCACAATAGACAATTGTTAAAACTGAGGAGTGTTGTTAGTTCAACACAGTTTCAAATCCCAGTAAATGGATTTATTGTATAAGAGTTTTGTAGTTTTTTCCATGTGTAACATGGAAGCGAGGAACTTATAAAAAGTATTCCACAAAGGCATTCTTCCTCTTAGGCAAATAGCTGTTCAGTCCTTTGTTATAATCTAAATAATGCAGTGTTAATTTGTAAGTATAATTATGATCCATACAGAACTATATTCAATAATTTAAAAACTTAAAATTGTAATTTTAGAAAAAAGAATAGCTTGTTTATAGACTGTACCAATTGCGTTACTAGCAAAGTGCTGAATAATTTCTTTAAAACACAAGGTATCATATTTCCCTTCAGAGTTTATACTCTATAAACACTAATATAATAGTAATATTAAATACAGCAAAAGTTACTTAGCAGTACATAACAAATCTTTCCAAGTTTACTCTATGTTATGAACTATCAAACAGAAGTATTTATAGAGAAGATAGTTTATGCACAGTGCAACAAATTTTGAAGAGACTGATTGCCTGTATGATGCAAACTGTTTTGTTATATTATTTGATACAGGCTAGCCAAAACTAGATCACAAAAGGAGATCTGTTTGGCATGTACAAAATTTGAAGAAATTTTTTATATACCACAAGGCACGTTTTTGCAGAATTTGTGATAGTTTACTATAAATTTTTAAAACTCTAATCCGACCTTGGCACCAAATTAGCACCATTGCTGTAGAAGTACATGCCGGCCATCTTTCAAAGTATATGCCAGTTACCTCATTGTGGTTGCGATGCATGTGTTTTGAATGACAAATTAAAATTTTATTTGAGGGCATTAGAATTTTTAGGTATAGGAACTGAAACATGTAATGTGATTCTATTTCTGTTAGTCAAATCTTGTTCCGCAGAGGAATTATTATGGGTCTGACAAAGGAAATCAGCTGGAGGAACACTAAAATCGCCTTGGTGATTCAATGAAATTTACTCAAAAGCAGGTTGAAACAGAGCAACGAGTTTCAGTTTCAGTTACGGGCTTTAATTTTAAGAATTAAAAAAAGCATCCAAGGAAATTAAATAGTTCAATAATATAATAGTTATCCTTCATTCAATCTTTTGAAGTCAAACCTCTAAACACACGTTAAAATTTAGCTCATAACTTTCGAAAGATTACTTTTATTAACGTTCAATTAAACGTATTTCAAAGGACATCCCGATGATAATTTAAATAAATGGATTCATTAAGAGAAGTACGCGAATTTTGTAATTTGAATTACTTCATTTGAGAACGTCATTAAAGTTTCGAAACTGAAGTAACATTGACATTTCATCAACTAGCTGCTGGATTTCAAACATTGAATTTTATATGTTTAAATTGTACAGAACTTTAGAGTTCGGAGATGATGCGGAGGATGTAAAACTTATTAAACGAGCAATTTTCATGTTCACAGGAAATAAATTAAATTGTTATCTTATTAGGCTTAAGATTTGGGACTGAGGTGTGTACATTTTGACCTTCGGTTAGGGAGAGATTCAAGAACTGACCTTAATCTTGAGATCGCTAAATAAATGAAGGATGGAAATAGCTGAATACTTCAATAAATTCAGAATTCTTTAGTGAAAAACTATGCAGTGGATAAAATTAAAAACCTAACAAACTGTACCAAAAGATTTAATCCTTCTTTTGCAGTTTTATGCACTTTTGTATTAATTACATTGTCATATAAGCGAATTTACAGGGATTTAAAAAGTCTTTGGAGATTTTAACTGCGAAAACTATATACCGAAATAAATTAGAAGTTACTTTAATGGTTTGAAGGAATTAGTGCTATGTTATGAAAGCATGATAAAATCCCAAAATGTTTGCGGTTTGAAAAAAACAAGATTTGTTGTTATTGGGTAAAAAAGGCTACATCAGAATGCTGTTGAAATTCTTAAACTAAATTGAAAGATAAAATTATTAATAGTAATGATTACAAAACTGTTCCTGAATTCTTTAAATCAATGCCTATATTCATGATCGATGATAGGAAAGTTCACTTAAGTATTGGAAGCTAGAAAATCCGCCGAAGAATTGGAAACTAAAAAGATGAAGCTAGAAAATTTTAATTGGAGAAAGAACACGAACTAAAAACCACAAGACTTAAGAGCTTTGTCTAATTCTAACCTTTCGGGAAACACATTGTTAGAAAATTTGATTAAAAGCGTAAAAACCTTAATGATATTCGTGATTAAAAGCGTAAAATCCTTAATGATATCCGTTCCGATTCGTCCGGAATCTTGTCAGCACTTGATTTCTCTTCGGTAGAATGAATGCGATCTATTGGTGACGCCAACTAACGGAATGCCTAGAGGGCGCTAACTCTCAGCCTGTAAGGCGTCAAATGTTCAGTTTCTGGGAGAGAGACCTAAAGAGAGGTCAGAAGAGAGAACGTTACATGGAAGCCGTTGGTGAAACTAAATTACCCTGTAATAATTAGTACACATATTTTAGTGGTATAATGTGTAAGTTTGTAAATGTAATAAACATTTAAAAATATGAAGAAGTATGGGTAATTTCTTTCGCGAGAATAGGAGAAGACTAAAGGACATTACAGCGAGTGTTTAAAATTAAAGATATTCCAGAAGAGTGCACAGCCGAAATTTTGATAAATCTGTTGAGTGAAAATGAAATAAAGGCTTCGATTTATGATGATGTCAAAATTTTCGAAATATTAAAAATAATATCAGCCAACTGTTCAGACATATTTGGATATGTATCGAAAGGCTATATGTCAGTTGGGGAAAAACGCGCAATTTGCAGCGCAGTTAATGACACAGAGGAAATATTATTGCACGTTAAAAATGCGAGTGATTTAAATGCAGTTCATGAACTAATCGTATCCGATAAATTGATGCAAACTCTCGATTATGAGACAGTGGAATATAGTAAGTGTAAAACAAAGTTATAGTTGGTTTAAACCTGCGGAAAACGGAAAGGAATGCGACACGTTCTTTGCTTGCAAAAGAAAATAATTAAATGAGACTGGTAACTATTCTCAGATAACGCCAAGTATTGAATCTAAAAGTACTCGCTATGTACACCTTCCACTTCGAAAACTGGATGGTTTATCTCAAACTAATAAAGTTAAAAAACATCGTTATATATGAGGATCTTTCCAACATATAACTAAAAATTGTCAGAAAAAATTTAATACAAAAATAAAAGTAAAACTGATTTCGTATGTAGAGAATTGTGTTGTAGTTCAGATTTACCAGAATACATCGACGAGAAACAAACGGAAATTCAGCTTTTCAATATGGGAAAATGCTGACTGAAAATAAAGAAATTGATGCTATTATTGATTCACCTACACAGATTTCGATTTTTAAAAAAACTTTTAATAACCAAATGCCAGATAAGTAGACATAATGATAGATTGTGATTGCTGAGCCTTTTCTTCTCACAATGTGATTGGACCTTCTTCCCGACCACAGTCTTAGTGGGGGGGGGAGGTGTAGTGCCTGGTCCTCATAAATATTAATCCTAAGATTAAGTAGCGCCTTCTAGGGGAAGAAAAGTTAATTGGAGATTGGCCTTCGGTGGGACAGTTCGGATGTTCAGTAGAGCGCATTGTATAATCAGCAATTCTGTTCGTGTTGATATAGTTTTTTTGTGGGAGTGGTGCAAAATGCATATAACCTATTTAGCATATTATTAATAAATGAAAAGATTAATTGGGGTGTCAGTAACTATGTACAAGACACGGCACTGGCCACAACCGGATTTTACAGTCATACAAGCGAATTCACCGGAATTAAAATGATTTTGGACATTTTGTGTAATAAAATATATATCAGTTATTCAAATTATACTAACTATTTCTTATTTAAAAGATCAGTGTACATCAGATATGGTATAAACGTATGCTTGCGCATTTCAAATACCATACATTTGATTTTATGCCATTTAAGGTTCGAAGTCTTAAACTTTCTGGTTATAATTAGAGTAGATTTTATAGAAATTGTTTATTCAAATAATATATTGCATGAATGGTGCCGTTAATTTTACCTTAACTTTCCGCTTGTTAAATAATTGGAAAAAAAAAAAAAAAAAAAAAGGTTACAATTCAAGCATAATAAGAAAAATTCACTTTTTTTTATTTACAAGAAATAAAACTGATCTCCTTAACAGAAATACATACAAAATGCAAACACATATACTTGAAGACACATTTCTTATCCATATAGTACAGTAAACTTAAACAAGTTGATAAACATATAGGCAGATAAGAGCTTTCAAAGCAGACTTTTAAACTCGAGTTTAATATGCAGATGTCAACTGTAGAAATTATAACTTTGTATCCTTATTGTCAGCGGATTACTTGAACGTAGGAGCAGAAACTGATCTTTCCAATTTTTAGTTATGACATGACAGTGATGTTTTCCATTCTTGGGCACGTATAAAAGCCTTTAAAATCCAGAATGTTCATTTAGATTTTAAAGAATGAAACCTTTCATTTTTCTCATGAAATTTCTAAAAAGAAATATGTATTAATACATATGTCTATGTATTAATAAATTTGACAAGTAAATTTCATGGCTGAAATGCATTTATAAATTTTTTCTGTGTGTCTGTCTTTATATTTAAAAAACATTTGAAATTGCAGAGAACTTTAATTCCAGTTTTCTTAGTTTTTTCATATTTTTCATTGCTCTAAATTACCAGAACTATTGTAACTAAAAAGATAATTGATGAAATGATTTCAATTTTTTTAATTATTTCTAGTTATACAGATTATTTTGGAATTGTTTATTAAATTATTTATGTAAAAATTCTGAAAGACTGTCTAATTTGAAAAAGCGCGCTCAGTCAAATAATCAATCAAAAGGGCATTTAAAAATAATTAAATCTAAGACGATTATTAATTAGTTTTTAACGAGCAATCTGAAAAAGTATTAAAATTAGATAGTTAAACCAGTTTTAAAATTTTTTACTTTTACGTTAAATTGTTTAAAGTTAATGAAAAATTAATTAAAATTAATGTAAAACTAAAAATTATTTCTCAGTACAATTTATTACTGTTTCTATGTTCGAATAAAAAGTTGTCGCATGAAGTGAGAATAGTTAGTTATTCCCCCCCCCCATATACCTAAATTTTGTGATAAAATGCGTGGCATTTCAAAACCTGCTTGTTGTAGTGCAGTTTTATTAAATTTAGCGCCGCATATTCTGACTTATTCATCACACAACTTTTGAATATTACGAACGTTTTTTAAAATTTTTACTTGCCTAGAGTGCAAAGTTTTGTTTATCTACGTTCTTCTCCATTCATAACTGGATATTATCAAACTTTTACGTCACTGCGTATTTAAAATGATTCAGTCTTTTAAAATATACATTTAATTCTACAAAACTTTATCCGTGGAAGACATTCTACATTAAATCGGGAATACGATAGTGTAATTGAAAACATTTTTTTGAATCTACAAAGATTATATACACATACATAAATACAGGGCCGGTTTAGGTGCCCGCGACACTTGCAGTTACAGGGCCCCGGAGCTTGAGAGATGAACTCATAAGATGTTTCTGTATTGGGTAATGTTTCGTATATTTACTACAAATTTTCACAATAATCACAAATTATATTGCGAGGTAAAGGGAGAAATTAAAGACGAATGACAATGGATTGAAAGTGCTATGT
The DNA here is from genome assembly GCF_044657685.1 of Stegodyphus dumicola. Taxonomy (NCBI): domain Eukaryota; kingdom Metazoa; phylum Arthropoda; class Arachnida; order Araneae; family Eresidae; genus Stegodyphus; species Stegodyphus dumicola. The sequence goes on from NC_140768.1 coordinate 186,376,027, forward strand.
AACAAACATAAGGAAAAATTAAAAAAATAAATGTATTTTCTCACTGAAACAAAACGCCTTTAATTTAAATTTCCGAAATTAAAATTGTTAATCACAAAGGCCATGATAAGATGGCTCTTTGGCTGTTCCCTGATGGATAAACATTCAGTCAGAACAGCTGTTTTTCCTTTTGGATTGAATATGCTAGCATTTAATAGCCCACTCTGATAAAGAGAATTTGGAACTACTGGCAGTGGCGTAAATAGAGGTAACGAAAAGTATGTCGACGTCTGGAGACTGGAAGCCTGAAGAGGTCCTTAGGTATCTTAGCTCGTTACTGAATGAAGAACCCATTGTGAAAAGGGGCAAACCATTTCTACTGTTATGAGGAAACATGTGGATGTTGACCAGGGTGTGTTAAAATGCTGGGATATAACTGATCTCACATAAGTGCTTTATTTTACTAGAAGTGGTTAGAAATGTGAAGGAATTCCCTTCGAAACCAAGGAATTTTGTGTTCTAAGTCAGGGCCATCATCGAATGAGTAAGTGAAAGCGTTACCTTCGAAATCAAGGAATTCTGTGTTCTAAATCAGTGAAATCATCAACTAACAAAGTAAGTCACAATATTATAACTTCGCGAATTTTGTACTTAAACATTATGGAGTATTAATTTAGAAGTCAAACAACAAAAATCAGCGTTATATTTTAAAATTTTCGCAGGACTAGTTTCGATAGTTTTACCGAACCATCATCCTCAGCTGCAATTTACAGGATTTTTAACCAGTGTGGCTTAATTTACATTGGTCAAACTAAGAGAGCCTTAAAATTTCGCGTTAAGGCACATGAGGCATATGTTAGACAAAAAGGAAACATAGAAGTCTTCTGTTGCCCAACATTATTCGTCCGAAAATCACACTTTCAATTTTTCTGCTGCCAAAATTATTCAAAAAACATCTTCAGTTGGTGAACTGGATTTTCTAGAGGCAATTCACATTCAAAAAAATCTTTTTGTTCTAGTTAACGACCCTAATTCCAATCCATCTTTGCCTTCAGCCTTTAAAGAAATTATGTTTTAGTTCTGGTTTCATCAACAGATGGCGCCAATGGCTTATCTCCTGTCCTGACTTTCTTATCTTATCTCGTTCAATTGCGCTTTTGCAGCTGAGGATGATGTTCTGCAAAACCATCGAAACTAATCCTGTGAAAATTTGAAAATATAACTCTGATTTTTGTTGTTTGACTTATAAATTAATATTTGTTCGTAATTATTATAGAGTATAATGAATGTGTCATTAGTTTGAAATTTTGTTCGATGAAAAAGGCTGAAGGAAAAGTTATGTTTTGTTAATTACACAACTCATTCCACTTACTATGCAAAAGTTGTTTTTATAAAATTATATGTCCTTTTGGATAAAATTTTTAATTGGATGCATCTTTTCAAATTTTGTGACCTTCTTTTCAAATTTTGTGACGAAGCTATTCATCGAGTTGAAAATTGGTATTCAGTCTGCTTTGAAGTTTGTTAGTTCTAAAAAGATTAATGCGGGGAAAATGTTTTTAGGAAACCTCGCTACATATGTAGAGGAGGCATTCAAATACTTTTTTTACCCTGAAATAAAACCCCGGATGTAATTAGGAATTTTCGACGAATTACTCAGCCATCAGATGCTAAGCTAGTATTTGTCTATTGATTAAATGAATTGAGGAAGAAATCCGTATTAAATTCAATCCCCTGTAAACATTTATTTTCATTTAGTCTTGTCGCTACTAAGCACTGGCTGAAAAATGTATGACCAGGAATTAAAAAATAAATCTTCAGAAATGAAAGTATGAAAACCCAAATTTACATTAATGAGGACTTCTTAAAAATTTATGTTGATTTTTGGCCGTTAACTTTTACAACATTACTCAGCTGCATTATTATCTTAATCATAAAAAATAAAGAATATAAGAAAAAGAGAAGTAGAATCTAAAGAAATCAAAAGAGAGGAAAAACTTTAGCATGTGATAATTTAAGCATGTACATTCATGTCCATAAATTAAGGATAATTCAGAGTCACGCAGAAATCGAACTCTAAAATAAATATATCACCTGTAAAGTCACTACACACATCTTCAAGAATCATATGCAAATTTCAGGAAGTAACCAGATGAAACCGATGGTACGTCACAATGACGACAGTGTAAGAGAGTGATATATAAGGAATACAGACAAAGAAGTAAAATTGTTTGCAGGCGCTTCATAAGCATTTCAGTGTAATAACCGAATAGTTATGACACAAAGGACGCATTTGGATGATTTTTTACGTGGTAGAATTATCGGCCGTCTGGAATGTGGGCGTACCCAACTGGAAGTATCAGACGAACTTGGAATTGCCCAGAGTGTCATCTCCAGGCATTGGCAACGATTCCAAGATGGTGGTAATGTGAGTAGACGTTACAGCACAGGTCGCCCCAGAGTTACAACGCCGAATGAGGACCGGTATTTGGCAGTTACTGCGAAAAGAAACAGGCGGAGCACAGCCTCAGACCTGTCTCGTCAGCTCTTTTCAGCCACTGGTACGACAATTTCAAGTAAGACCGTGTACAGACTCTTAGGGCAGATTGGTCTATATGCTCGTAGACCTGTCAGATGCGTTCCACTTACTGCAACACACTGTCGCCTGCGGTTAACCTGGAGTAGAGAGCATGCATTGTGAACGCCGCAACAGTGGGCTTGTGTGATGTTTTCCGACGAGTCCAGGTTTAGCTTGCAGTCTGATTCTCGCCGGACTTTCATATGGAGAGCTCCAGGTATCCGTTACCACCAAGAAAACATCATTGAACGACACCGTTACGGTGGTGTAGGAGTGCTCGTTTGGGGTGGAAGTATTCTGGGTTCCAGAACTGAACTGCATGTTCAAATTGGAACCATGACAAGCCAAATCTATCGGGACGTCATTCTGGAACAACACGTACGTTTGTTTCGGGGCGCCATGGGCGCACAATTTGTGTTTATGGATGACAACGCAGGTCCTCACCGTGCAAACATCGTAAGTGAATGCCTTCAATCGGAGGATATCACCCGTATGGACTGGCCAGCATTCTCACCGGACTTGAATCCAGTAGAGTACGTGTGGGACATGCTTGGCCGACGAGTTGCAGCCCGTCAATCTCCTCCTACATGTATACCGGAACTTCGGAGAGCATTGCTTTTTGAGTGGTGTAATATCCCCCAAGATCAGATCGATAATTTGATACTCAGCATGCCTAGGCGTTGTACGGACTGTATTGCATCGTCTGGGAGACATACAATGTATTAACAATCATACCAACCATGCAATATTGGTTTTTTGAAAATAGGTTTTTTTTTTTTCTTTGTAATTTGCTCCAGGGAGGAAAAATCGCTAATTTTTTTAATAATATCAAGCATATAGCATCTTGTTTTGCTCTTTACCTTTTGTTTAATAAATAAGCTTTACAAATAAGTCAAATTGGTTTTGCTTCTAACTCTTCCTTTGCCTGATTTTGCATTATCCTTAATTTATGGACATGAGTGTAGTTCAAGAATTTTGCTTACGAAGTTGCAAGATTTATTATTTTAATTAATTAAGTTATTTGTAATTTCAGCTTTTACTATATCTTCTCCTTTCCGTTTCCTCACCATAGTGTAAATTGAGTTGGATATTAGTATTTAAACCGAGGTTGTTGGATTATATGACAGAGCGTGTTTCTTCTACCTTTCGCGGTTACATCGCTAGTTCCTCAACTTCTAATGGTTTGTAATTATTCGGCTTTGGTTTTTGCTGCCTCCATTTTAATTTGATACGCCGGTTAGAGCTACTGAGGTAGCTTAGTTTAAAATTTAATTGTATAGTTCTTGACTATTAGTCTACGTTTAGAATTAGAAATTGACTGTTATTTTAGTTGTATCGCCATTAATTTTTTAAGCCCGAGAAAATGCATTTATGTTCAGAGTTTGCGTTTAAATAAAAAGGTTTATTTAAAACCTTTCTGAGATTTTGTAGTTAACGTCAGACACAGCGATAATGCGATAATAAGCTTTACGTCTACTAGGAGTATGGAACTAGTTTATACTCTGCTGGAACTAGTTATAGTAACTCCAATGTAAATTCCAATTTAAGTGCGTTTTCAGATATAAATTTAAGGTTATGGTTTAAGGCTTCTATACAAATGCATGTTTAAAGATTATAAATGTATATCATACAAAAAGATTCATGGTTACATTTTGCAAATTTTTGAATAATTCGTATTTTTGATTTCAGTAAATTATGGTATATTATTACTGGAATTTCTTTTGCTTCTCCTCCTACTGATAGAGCGTAATGAAGTATAATATATAATTTATTTTATATATTTTCCACTAATCTAAAGCTTCTTTCTTTAGCTCTATATTTTACACATTTCCTCCTAATCCTGCATTTTAGGCATTACAGGGCATATTTATGACATATTACAAATTATATATATTACAGGGCATATGTCGTTGTCGAAAATAAAGCAGTTCAGTAACTTCGCAGTTTAAAAACATCGTCGTTGAAAATGTCGTGGTAAAAAATAAAGCACCTACAAATCATTCCATGACGATAACATCGCAGACATGCATTTTTCAAGCTTTACAAGTTGTAAATGCATATTCGCATAATGATCTGTGAGCGCAAGAAGGAAAAAAGAATATTTTTATTTTTATATTTCATAATTTTGAATTAAACTAATAAATTTTTGCTGAAAGAGAACTTACGTAATTTAAAAACTGAAAATGAATAGAAAATTAATGCAACCCCAAAATTAATGCCTCCTCTAACACTTAATAGAGTTTTAGACATACATAGTTAACTAATAAAGGATATAAAGAAATTAATATTTTTTTGAAAGATTTACTGATAATTTTTAATTAAAAATACATTAAGAAGTTTAGTGCGTGCGTGTGTGCTTATGGCAAAGCCTCGAGGGCTATCTGCCTAAAGGGAGGGATGCCTTCGTGGAGGACTTTTTAAGGGAAACTGGCTCGTATACACGTTACACATGGGAAAAACCACGAAAACGCCCATGCAACCAGCCCGTTCGCGGGATTCGAACCTCGAACCGAACTATCAGTGTTCAGCGACTTTACCGCTCGGCCGCTGGTAGGCCCCTAAGAAGTTTAGAGAGAGGACGATAAGTAACTACAAGAGATTACACCCATAAGAATTGCGTAATTAATTATAAATTATTTTCTTTCACATTTTTTAATTTATCTGTAAAACTTTATGAAAAAGATTAATTTACTTCTGATTACTTACTTCTGATCTTCAGTAGTTAATTATGTAAGTTTAAAATTCTATTAAGTGCTATAAGTTGCATTAATTTTCTACTCATTTTTCAGTTTTTAAAAGCTTAAGTTTTTTCCTTTTCCAGCAAAAAATAATTAGTTAATTCAAATTATGAAATATAAAAATAAAAACGTTTCTCTTTCCTTCTTGCGCTCAAAAATTATTACGCGAATATGCATTTGCAACTTGCAAAGCCTTAAAAAACGCATGTCTACGATGATTTGTATGTGCTTTATTTTTTTAACCACGGTATTTTCCACAATAATGTTTTTAAACTGCGAAGTTGTTAAATAGCTTTATTTCCAACGACGATATTTTCTACCACGATGTTCTCTCTTTGCTTTCTTTCCTCACACGATGTTTTGTACTACGACGTTTTCACCTTGTGTTGTTTTCTCCGCGAGGTTTCTCCCCGCGAAGTTTTCGGCGGACACCGGTTTTTTGATGCTGGAGATGGGCAAAATAAGCAATCGAGAGGTCAGGACGCGAACACGGACCTCTCGAATAGGCGTCGAGTGCTACCGTTACACCACGAAGGCATGCAGAAAGAAGGGAGAAAATAACTCATAAAACAATAAAATGATATTTAAAAAAAAAAAAACTCCGGAACCTGAAAATTGTTTGCCAGCTTTTGAAGTTTTTTGAGGAAAAAAGAGAGAGCAGAATATAATGCAATAAAATATAACAGAGGCTATTGGAGATAAACATTCATTAAGTGAAAACGTAACTATGCAGAAAATAGATGAATGAGAAGATGCAACTTCAAATTGTATTGTATACGTTATCTCTACGTATAATAAAAGAAAGAGCCTGTCTGTGTGTGTGTCTTTCGTTCGGGTTGCGCGTAAGCTAATAGATCCAGTGCTACGAAATTTGGTACATAGGTGCATCTAGATAAGAGCCAGTGCACATCGAAGCGATTTTTTAAAAATTCGAATCAGATTTTTTTATATTTTACCTTTTTTGATAAAATCGCATCATTTTGAATAATTTCATTCTTTTAGAAACTGTTTGGGCAACAGTTTTCATTTAATGATTTATATACTGGACTGCTGACTGTTGAAAATATGAGATAAAATATTCTTCATTATACACGCGACACACACATCGCAATCTTCTTATTCTGACGCGCAATGTGTCTCGCGAGTCACAACAAAAAAGAATTTCCTTTTTTTTTTCGCCTCTCTTTTTTTATTAGCTAATGGAAAAGGAGGTTTGTATATTTTGAATTATGTCATTCGCAAAGCACAATTTTGATTGGTTATTGCTTTCTGATAACAGTTTCATTCTTTTAGAAATGTGGTTTTGGCAACAGTTTTTCATTCATTGCTTTGGATACTGGACTGCTGACATTTTTCTCTTGAAAATGTGAGATTTGTTGCTTATTTAATTGTAATTTTTTATATTATGTTTTAATTATAGTATATAATTTTAATTATATAAAAAGGTTTGCAGGATTGCTTTTAGGAAACAAAGTTCTTAACTTCCTTTATACCATTTGAATTTGCGACGGGAAGTTGGTTAGTTTATTTATTAGGATAATTAATATTTGTGTTAAAGGATATTGCTTATTTCATTGTAATTATTTTATATGTAATACATTTTTATTGAAATTTCTGTTTTTTTCTTTTCTTTTTTTGATAAAGTTGTTCTGCAGAGTAAAATTCTGTGCAGTTTTTCCTTTAGGCGTTTTTCTGGTAAATTTAAAACCCTTTAAGCGGTAAGGCCGTATATATATGGCCTAGAATATTTTTTGTGATACCTGTACGAACGTATACACACGTGTATATTAAAATATGTCAAAGAAATTAAGGCAATATATCAAAAGTATACAAATCCAGGTATGAAATACCAGCAGAGGTTTTACATTAAAATAAAAACATAATTTGCTCTCTGTAGTAGTTTTGGGAAATTTGTTCTTTCTTAACAAAACCCCGGCCGTTCAGAGGGTTAAAAACCAGACGAAGGCTGGCCGCGTAGCGTCTAGTACAAAATGTATTATGTAAGGGCTTTTCATATTTATTTTTGAAATAAAAGGATTAGGGAAATAAATTATATAATAGTTATGTAATGTACAGAAACCTTCAGCCTTCTCTAGAAAACACAATTTTGAAACAGACCTCTGGTTAGAAGCCCATAAATCTCAATTCAGAGGGGGCCCTGAAATTACTAAAAAACCAGCATACATACATACACTAGATACACATTCCATCCAAAGATTCCACCAGATTGTAATAGAATTGTTTTCGTTAATTAACATAGAAGAAAAACAAGCACTGTTTTCAAACTTCCTCAGTAAAATAAACACACTGTACTTTAAAGAAACAAAGTTCATGCTATACTTTAAAACAACAAAGGAAAGACATCAGTGATTGATGTAATATTAGCTGCACATTATACAAGAAACTGCGTTAATAAAATTTTTTTTTCTCGTTTCTGAAGCTTATCTTTATCAAACAATCTCATTACCATTGCCAGACTGCTGTCATCAGTGTGAAGTCAGTGTCTTCGAATTTGGAAGTATCATCACACAACGCGGTATACAGAATAACATATTTACATAAGACGTTTAAAAAGTATTGAATATTGAATTCATTAAGAGTCAGAATTTGAAGGAAACAGTTCTGTTAGCACTTAAACTTCTCCTTATATGACATTCAACAACTTCACATAGCTTTTGGATGCCTTCATAGTGGAATACTTTTATTTCTTTCGTTATGCTTCACTCATTTCTGAAAAACTCTCAAAATGGCAACTGAAATTTCATTTTAGGGAACAGAACGCGAGCTATAGCGCTGATAAAGATGGAAGTATACTGTTCCTGTTTTTGCTGTCAAGGAATATGGAAAAAAATCTGTCTACAGCTTGATGTCAAAAAAGGATATTTAAAGATTACGTTATCGACGAGTCACAATTTCAGGAATTAGAAATAATTCAGGGTGTTTATAATTCTGGATGTCACAAGATGTCTGATTATTCTAGTTTTCAGTCCGCTTTTGGTTGTTTCTTGTGCAATTATTCTTGTGGAACCGTTAATAATCTAACCGTTAATAATATAGTTATATTATTTCTAAACATTTCCAAAATCTGATGTAGAAGGAAGTTAGAGTTACCTGTATATTAATTAGAGCTCGCAGAATTTTAATATGAACTACTGTTATACTAATAGCATAGGTATAGCAACATCGCAATAGCATTATAATTTTATCATTAGTACTATATAATCTTGCTTTGTTGTTTAACACTTCCAAAATTAAAAAGGGCTGCAGGAAAGACATGAGCTCAGCTTCAGTTTTTCTCAGTCTTTGAACAGAACCATAATTCCAGCTGCAACACACGTCACAGACTCAAGTAAGATGAGTTATATATAATTAATATGTCATATTAGCAGAAAATTAGGTTTTTAATGTATTATTTATTTCAACAGTGAACAAAAGTGATGTAGCTAAGCTAATGAAAATACATCACTTTTCCTAGAACGAACGAAATGCGCTGGAAAATTAAGACACATGTAAAACAAATTCGGCCAGACTATATGACATCTTTTCAGACAGGAAAACATTTATGGGATTTATTCATCCAGTCAAGAAGGCTTTTAAATGGATTAAAATAATAATAATAATAATAATAATAAAAATAAAAAAACTGTTAACTGACTGACTGATTTCTTTAAATGGATTAAAAGTCAGTATCTGCCCTGACAGTGAAAGCAATTCTACTTGTATTTGGACGTGAAGAATACTGTTCAAAATATTTTCCTTTCTATTATTCCTTGTGCCATGTCTTGTTATTATTAATTAAGCCAAATTTTAATTTATTTAATCATATTTTAACCATTAGTTAACTCTAATGAATGACATTTTTACAAAGATCTTTATTTTTAATTATAAAATTAAAAAAAATCGAAATCGAGTGAATGGTTAGGCGGCATTTAGTAGCCTCTGCTACTTTAACCGTCTCTGTTGGAGATATGCCCTAAGGCGTTGGGAAGAATTAAAAATTAAGGTGATTTATACCGCACCGACAAAGGTGAAGCAGGAACATGTGCTAATGCACGTGAGTTGGTCAAGTAGACTTTGGAGAAGGAGGGTTCAAGCATCTGTCGCTGTACAAGCTGTGATGTATCTTCACTAGTTGAAGAAAGATGATACGTCGAGGCCAGTCACGTGAGTGGTCACCCACCCAAGTACTGACCCCGATCTCTGCTGCTATAAACAGGGGAATCTGTGTGTTGAAAAAGTGAAAAGAAATCGTAAACATAGTGAAATTCCCTCAAATGCTTCTAAGCTGGTGATTACTCTTCATTTTCAGCAAATCTCATCAGTGTCATGGCTGCTTTGAACGCGGCAGTAAACTTCTCAGCTGTGGTTTTTGCAGCGCGGATCTTCTCAACGTGCTCAACATACTGTTCAGAAATTTCTTTCTTGTTCACTGACTTTCAATTGTCGCCATTTTGGTTGCTCTATGTTGTGTTTTCAGTTTGCTGTGCACATTCAAAATGTTTAAGACAATTAGTTCTCCCGCTGGCTATGAGATTCGTGCCGTGATTAAATTTTTGAACGCGAAAAATGTTAAACCGGCCGAAATTTATCGTCAAGTGACAGAAGTTTACGGTGAATACGCGATAAGTGATGAAATGGTGAGAAAGTGGGTAAGAATGTTTAATGCAGGTCGAACAAATGTCCACGCCGAGGCTCGGAGTGGTCGGCCTTCTGTTGTCACCGATGATTTGGTAAGGAAAGTTGATGAAGCAATTCATGAGAACAGACGCATCACAATGACAACTCTTTCAGAGGCATTTCCAGAAATTTCACGTACTGTTTTGTTCGAAATTGTGTCTGACCGCTTGAATTATCGCAAACTGTGATCCCGATGGGTTCCAAAAATGCTCACTGATGCTCACAAAACAAAGCGACTTGGTAGTGCCCTGACATTTCTCACGCGGTACAGTAATGAGGGAGAAAACTTTTTAAACCAAACTTGGCGCCATCCGACTATCACTTGTTCCTGCACATAAAGCGCGAGCTTGGTGTCAAGCGCTTTGGATCTGACGATGACACGAAAAATGCTGTGGAGTCGTGGTTATCGAAACTGGCGGGAAGTTTCTTTGACGATGGTATGCAAAAACTGGTCACCCGCTTTGAAAAGTGTTTGATCATTGGCGGAAACTATGTTGAAAAATAGTTTAAGACATGTATTTTCATGTAAAAATAAAATTGGATTCGAAAAAATTGTTTTACTATTTTTTTTTTCCAAAACGGTACTTAGTTTCCGAATACGCCTCGTACTTGAACTGAAATTTATAGTAGTTGTCTTCGTGTGGTACGATTTCTGTATTATTTTTACTTGTTAAATACTCAAATACTCTTGCTCAAATATTAGACGATTCCGATCTTCTGCCCAAAGCCGTTCTGTCAAGTATACTCGTTATATGTGCCGTCGAGTATTTACAAATACATTACCCGCTGCTTATTAAAATCACTTCCGTTCCAAGCATATTTGAGTTTATTAAGCGTCTGAGTTTAATAGACGGCGACTTCTGCAATGCAAATTGTGACATCCGTTCTAAACGTATCTACTAAAATAATAACTAACAAGTTATTCAGTAACTAATCCTAAATTAACAACTAAAAATTAGTACTAAAATTTAAGCTATTTACGCATTTTTGCAATCCATTTTTTACTTTTTTTAAAATATATTTTTATAATGACTTACTTGATGAAATTTCTAACTTTTGAGGCAATTATTCTATCAGTATTTGGTTCATACAACAGTTTTCAACAGTTTTTAAATTTTATTTAGTAAAATTTATTTTGTAAAACTGGTGGTAAACTTTTTTGATCCTTTCAAACTGAACAGTTTTCTTGGTTATAACCCGTACGTTTCTCTATTCGAATGATACTGGCATACCATAATTTTTTTCTGTATCACTTTCACTGTCAGTTTCCGTAGATCTTTAACAGTCTGTGTAATTTTAATAGTCTGTATAAAAACAGTCAAGTTTTACTCACTAACGATTTCTCAGTGTGTTGTCAGTTGATACATATTCTAAAATTATATCTTCATAACTTCTCTCACTGATCTCTAAAATATAAGCTACAGCTTGCAATTCCTCTGAAGCTTTTGTATAAACTAACAAACATTTTTGAGCAAGTTTTTAACTGTTTTCTTGGAGACCGATTCCCTGCATTGACTATAATATGCATGGCCTCTAGCAGAGAACATACAGCTAACTTATCTTCTTCGAAGTTAATGTATTTTCGTAAGATTCAATTCAGTTTATCACTTTCTGAACAACTCTTTTGCAATGATATTTGAAAAAGTTTCGTATTACCCTGGTTGGCAATTAGAAGTTGTATTTGCAGAAAGAGACAATATTTAAAAAAAAAGAGATGTGCATAGCTTATCTAATTAGCAAATAATTTTTTCACTTCACAGTTCGTTGTCCTCTTTCAAAAGAAGTTTCGTTTTTTTTTCTTTACTCTATCACTGTAGAGAGGTTTCATTTGGGTTTTACTGCTGTCTTCCTCTGCTTCGATGAATTTCGGAAAATCTGCCGGAGTAGGGATTTTAGCTGCTGGCTTCGCCTGCTGCTTCTTTGTTTCATATCGCTTCTTGTACACGGGGCAACCCCTGTATGAACTTACATGCGCTAGTGAGCAGAAGATGCACTTAGGTTTTTCTTCTCGCTTTAGAGGGCATTCTTTACTTCTATGGTGCTGTCCACACTTGCAGCATCGCTCAGGATTTGAGCAAAGATGTTGCGAATGTCCATATTCTTGACATCTATAGCATTGAATTACGCGTTTTTTCGGGGCAAACTTCTCGATCTTGACATTAACATTTAACATATTTTTGAGTCCATGAATTGCACGTCCTTCCTTCGTTTTCTTCAGCTCCAACAGGAAAATCGGAAGTTTCTCGATAGCGTCTCCTCTTCGTCTGGAAAACTGCTTCACTTTACTTATCGGGAATTTCCTTCTCTCCAGATCTGCCAGGATTATTTCTTCCTTCATCGTCGATGGGAGGCCCTTGAGAACAACCTTAATAGGTTTTTCGCTGAGTAACTGGAAAGTATAAAATGGTATATTTCTTTTCTGCAAAACCTGAGTTGCTTTTCTGTAATCGTCTACTGACTTTAAATTAACATATAGTAATTTCATTTTCATAACGGCTTCGAATTTTTCACTGCAGGTATTGATAAGGATTTCATGAATTTTAGGCCAATCCACTTCGCTTTGCTGGAAAACTATTGGGGGTGGAGTTTCCTCTTTTTCGGCTCCTCCTTCTTCTTCCATACCTTCTACTTCACTTAGCTGTTCAAATCGATTTTCCGTCGTAACTTCCATTGGAGCTTCGTTTTCTGATACTTTCGCGGTTTTCTTAGGGGAAATTCATTCTTGTTCCCTGCTGTCTGTTCCTCTTTCAGTTATCTGCCCTGGATAAAATTTTTTCGTGAATGTCTCTACATCCATCTCACCCTTAGTTCTTTTATGAAAGTAATTGCAAATTACGTCAAATCCAAATTTCGCAATCTGGTCCCGGATTTCTTCTTCAGAACATGACTTGAATTTTGGGATGTCCTCATCATTACCCATTGATAAATCTTCTGGTGTCTGTTCATCAGTAGCTTCTCCATTCGGTGTTTGAACGTTTCTTTTTTCCTTACCAGGTTTAACATCTTTCTTCTTGCTTGGTTGTTCACTTTCCGTATCTGACATAGTTTTCGCCTTTTTCGCTTTACTTTTCTTTTCTTTGGCCATAAGGATGAAATCCTCTTTCTTCAATGGATAGATCTTGTTGGTTTCGGACGAACGCTCGCTTCGGTAGTCCTCTTCATCAGAACTATCGAGTGGTGTTCTATAAAAGGACATTTTTGTTTTTCGGTTTCGCAAATCAATGACTTATTTATAGACACAAAAATTTTTGACAACAGCGTACGTTTAGAACTCCCAGTAGACTGATTATAAAATTAATAATTACTTATTATTATATATGACTCTTGATGCCATCCATAGGGCTCTAACACTTTTAGAAATAAAAGAAAATATGTCGCTTGGCAACTGATAGTAATTAATACTTCTTTACTCACATTACAACAGCGTTAGCAAAATTTATTATAATTTAAAATTTTATTTTATTATTAATTAATACTGCTTTAGATTTTATGATCTTCTCCACATTTCTTGCATTTTACTTTTATGACAGCCATTTAAAGATTGACTTTTATACCCTTCCAGCAACAAACTGGGAACGACGATTTCAAACAAACGAAAAGCAGTAAGATTGGTAGCGCCCTCTATCCGGAATCAACGCAACTATTTCGTGAGTTTGTTAATGCCTTTCCTTAATAAGAATTTTCGCGCTTCCTAAGTTTAAATTTGTTAGTAAATTTTTTCCATCTTTATATTTTTTTGAGGTTTATATAATTCTTTAATTCGTTTGTGTTAAACTTCGTTCTTCTTCAAAAATTTGTAGCATGGTAATATTTCTTAAATATTTATTTACATTTGCCGTTTGAAAATATTTGGGTAAAAAGATCGAAAATTAATTAAAAAATGAATAAAACAGAAATTTAAATTTTAGGACACGCTCTAGAACCCTGATAATTTTTGGTGTACTCATTTGGGGGATGGCAGGGAGATTGTATTCCGTAAGACGACTAATAAATAAAATCTTGTAAGAAATCATTGAGATGCATTTGTCTCTGTATGAAATAAATTCTGTTTAATGGAACATTTATTTAACACGAAATGGCGTTAGTTCATATTAATAAAATGAAATTAGACATTTTACGTCGAATATTTCTGAAATTCATTGCTTATTTCGGCTCGATGTACTATTTATCAATTTAACAATGTGAATTACTCATACCAAAGTTGGGGATGAGGTTATTTTACTGGACATGGTAACTGTTTATTGGAAAAAACTACTATAATTAACTCATTGATATTTGCAAAAAAAATGTTATTATTATTTCGATTTAATTAAAAGATTAAATAAAAAAAGAGAGCAAAATAACTCAGTATTTTCTACTTTCATTTTTTAAATATTTTTATGCCTCTCTCTCTTTTTTTTTTTCTTCACATTTTTTCAAATCTCAAAATTCTCCAGAATGTCCTTTAGAATTCTCTTTAGAGAATTTCGAATGTTCAGAAACGAATGCTAATTCCATAATCTCATTCAAACAAAAAAAGTTCCAAAAACATTATTTCTTATTAACAGACCTACCCTGTTTGTTTCTCGGCTATGGTTTAAAGTTTGCTGGAACTGTAGCGATTATTAATATACACACGTAGTTTTTAATCCGTAAATTCTTGTATCGATATATGTCTTTTTATAGAAGATATAATGGTCTGTAAGTTTATATAAACAACGTATTTAGGGTGCTGCATCACTTTACTGCGATTCGGAAGACTGTGTTCGATTTGCTAAACAGAAGTAACGCAGCAGTATCATTTGAAACAGTATTCTTTGAATCAGGCCTTGTTGCTAATATCATGATTTCCTGATCGAATCTTACTCCATGATTTTTTATACAAGATATCTAAAAATCTTCAGTGAAGCTATCTTGCAGAGCATGGTCTTTCTCTGAATCATTAACATCATCTCGAACGTTGAGAAGGTTGACATTTTGAGTGTCTTGGGAACGCCGCTCTACACTGTTCCAGATACCGTAACTTAGATACAACAAAGCACCTACAAAAAAAAAAAAAAAAAAAAAAAAAAAAAATGCATATGATTTAAAACATCACTCAGATAAAAATGCAGTACTTAATTTTGTATAAAAAACACAATTTTTCTGTGAAATCATGTACAAGGTTATTCATAATTCCATGAAAAATTTTAAAAATTCATAATAAATTTACTTCTTGTACCGATTCCAGATTTTGCTGTATTGAAATAAAGTCATCATGAGTTTTTTACAAATATCCTAAATGTTCAATATCCACTTTTGCTAATACAATAGAAATGAGCGTAGCCAGGATCCAAGCCAGGGGGATGCAAATGACTTTAAATTCAGAAAATAAATTTGACTGTAATACGCCCGCCAGTTGTCGCGTGGAAAGACAGCTGAGTAATTTGGCTCAAGATTTGAAAAAGTGGCGAAATGGCTAGATGCATGAGCATTTTATTGATTTTTCGTAAATATCCGTGTAAGAGGAATACAAGGCAGTTTCTATTAGAGAATCCTCCACGAAGACATTCCTTCCCTTAGGAAGATAGCTATAATCAAATTCTGCCCTCATCGAATAAACGAATAAATGGGTAATGGACTCGAATATAAAAGTAAGCACTTTACTGAAGCTTGGGGGATGGAAACAATGAGATTCCTGAAACTGTTTTCGTCTACAATAATTTTAATCCTGTCAAGGTAATCTCTTTAGGACTTCTTACATACTTAATACCTGTGGAAATTATTTTGATTAATTGATAGATGGCGCTAGCGTTGCGTGTTAACGCGACGCGACGTGCCTTCTGAATTTCCATAGACTCTCCACCGGCAGCTCGATAGATGGGTGTCTGATGGTTCGCACACTATTTGATTAGGAGCACTTCGGTTCCTATTTGATTTCGATTTTCGATTATGAAAGCATATAGATTTATTTGTCAACTGAACCACCATGTTTGATCTATGATCTGTAAATATTGTACATATTAAAAGTTACATTTAAAAAGTGATTGATGTCGATTTATAGATCTTAGAATATTTTGAAACAGCTGGTGCATTAGGCCGTCAAGAATTGGATTTAGCACGTTGCAAGTGTGCGAAGTCGGCAAAAAAGGTAAGGCTAAACTTTCTGATTTGTAGAGTAACTATGGCGGAAGAGTCTGTTGTTAAATTAAAATCGAAACGCAAAGGTATCAGGACCACCGTGTCCAAGATTCTAAAAAAAATCGAATCGGAGTTGAATAAAGAAGAAATTTATACAAGTACATTAGAAGAAAATTTAGATCAATTAATCACGAAATCAAAAGCTCTGAGTGAGTTAGATGCTCAGATAGAGCGTGACTTGAAATCAGAGGCAGAAGAGTTTGAAACAGAAATTCTATCTTGTATCGAATACGAAGAGAAAATTCAGTTATGGCAATTCAGAGCAAATAAAAAATTGAAAGAATTGAATAAAGTAACAAATTCGGATAATGAAAACTCTCTTAACGAAACTAATTCTAAAATCGAAAGCAATAAATGTACGCGTCTGCCAAAATTAACCATCGCTAAATTCTATGGAGATTACACCCAGTGGACAAGTTTTTGGAACTCTTTCAAGGTAGCAATCCATGATAATGAATCTTTAACAAAGATCGAAAAATTTAATTATTTAAAATCGTACTTATGCGGCAACGCCGCAAACGCGATAGAAGGCTTTTGCATTTCGGAACCAAATTACGATGAAGTTGTCGAAATACTTAAAAACAGGTTTGGCAGAAAAGATATAATTATAAACTCACACATGCAAAAACTCCTGAATCTTACCCCAGTAACCAAATCCAGTGACACTGTAAAACTTCGCAAATTTTGTGACACTATCGAAACTCAAATACGCAGCTTGAAATCATTAGAAGTTACACCGGATAAATACAGTTATATGTTGATTCCAGCCATAATGAAAACTCTGCCGTCTGATATAACCTTAGAATTCAATCGTAAAACGGATTCGTCATCCTTTTTTAATGTTGACGAATTATTGCAGTTTGTTCGTTTAGAATTGGAAAGTCGCGAGAGAAGCCATCTTTTGCTCTCGACTCATAAATCAGAAAGCACTTCCTGTGTTTATAAAGAGAAGGGTGGGAAGGGGAGTATCGTCCATTCCACTCAGCAGCTGCTGGCGCCGGTTAAAGAAAACAAAAATACTAATTGCTGTCTGTTTTGTAATACATCCAAACATGTTACTGAAGACTGTGAATCACTGACAGTTGATGAGAAGAGAAATTTATTACGTAAACATTCCCGATGTTACCTTTGCCTGAAATTAAACCACCGCCTAAAGCAGTGTCGAAGCGATCTCGTCTGCTCCAAGTGCAAAGGTCGACATAACCGTTCAATATGCTTTCGCGCTGAGAAAGAACGAAATGAAAAAAATAAAAGTATAGAAGATTCGCATGTTCTTTCAGCATTCTCACGCAGCAAAATTAAAACTATTTCACTTCAAACGTGTTGCGTAACACTTCGAACAACTACGCAGTCGGTTTTAATTAGAGCTCTACTGGATTCAGGTAGTATGCGTTCCTTCCTAAGAAAAGAAATCGCGGACAAATTGAAGCTTCCTGTTATTCGAACAGAGACTCTTTCGGTATTTACGTTTGGAAATAAAACACCCATTAGAAAAACATTTGACGTTGTTAAGATAAAATTACAGAACAAGGAAACACCGAATTTGAAAATCGAAATTGAAGCTCTCGTGACTGAACAAATTTCAAGTTCTGATTTACCACCTCCTAATCTGGATAGACACATTTTAGGCAAACAGTTAGAAGGTTTACAACTCGCAGATTCTTGGGATTGCAAAGAAAAAATTACTCTTTTGATAGGAGCTGATCATTATTATGATGTAATAACTGGGAAACTTAAGCGTTTAAACAAACATTTAGTAGCTGCTGAAACGTTATTCGGTTGGTCTCTGCTAGGTTACACTAAAGGTACAACACACACGTCCACAGCCTTTAATATCATAGTTGAGGAAGATATAATATCTGATCAGATAAAGAAATTTTGGGAGCTTGAAAGTTTAGGTATAAAACCTGAAAATGAATTATCTGACCCATTAGACAATACCATAATGGAAAAATTCGAATCGGAAATTTTATACAGAAATTCTCGTTACAAGGTTAGGCTGCCATGGAAGTCTGATAGAAAATATGAGTTACATGACAATAAAGCGATTGCGTTGAAACGATTTGAGAAACTTTTAAAGCGATTTCAGAATAACCCTGAACTCTTTTATTCGTATCAAACAGTTCTACAAGATTATTTACAACAAAACATCATTGAACCAGTTCCAGACACTGTTGATAGTGAATCTCAAATCACATTTTATTTGCCTCACAGAGAAATCATTCGTAGTGATCGAACTACTAGTAAACTACGTATCGTATTCGACGCGTCTTCACATGGACCTGGTGAAATCTCGTTAAATGACTGCTTGTATATTGGTCCAAATTTGTATCCTGACATTCTTGAACTTCTGTTGGCCTTCAGGCTTCATCCTGTAGCATTTACAAGTGACATAAAGCAGGCTTTTCTTCAGATAGAAGTAGATGAGAAGGACAGAGATGTAACGCGTTTTCTGTTTACTAAAAACCTATTCGATGATCCACAAAATTTTATAACTTATCGGTTCACACGTGTGTTATTTGGCGTAAATAGCAGTCCGTTTTTACTGGCTGCAACCATTAAATACCATTTGAAACAATATGAGAAAACCTACCCTGCCACTTGCGAATTTCTAAATGATCACATTTATGTAGATGACATCATTGGAGGACACCAAAACGTTGAACTTGCTTTCAATACCAGTTTAGAATGCGTCAGCATTTTTAGAGATGCTAGTATGATTTTACATAAATGGCACACCAATTCTCAAGAACTGCGCGAATTATGGATTAAAGAAGGTATTTGATACGTTACGTAAGGCGTTACGTTCGAACAATGGCTAGCTCAGAAGGGATTCGTAAGTCATCTACCCGATGAATTAACAGCTATCTTGTCATAAATGGAGTACTTCATTTAAACTTAAGCAAAAAGATTTATTTACACATAAAGACAAGTTAAAATAATAAAAAAATATTTATCTAGCTACAATATCTATCTAATCACATCATGCAAACATCGTCCTTAGCTAACTAAACCGGAACTATTCGTTTTCCTCTGGCGTCCCATGACGTCAGTCTCTATCTTGCTTTTGATTCGTTGGCTTAGTGATGCCATTCCCAACATCCTCCCCCCTTTGAGTTGCTGGATAGCTACTCAAAACATTCAAGTCTACCAAGTTCAGTCTTAGTGGCATCTTAACAGTTCTACCAGCTCGTGTCTTTATAGTCTTAGAACTATCACATACATCGGAAACATCAGTTGAGTCCGGAGATCGGGGTGACCCAGAAATTTCTGAATGATGAGAGGTACTCATGTCGTCTCCACGATGAGAATCTGAAGACTTTACAGCAGATTGATGTTTTTGAGGATCACTTGGATGACATGAACCTGACAAATCATCATCTTGGATTTCTAGGGGAAACACTCGTTGTATCGGACGTACTAAATTGTTAGTTTGCGTTCTTAATCTAACTGTTCTCACTTTACCGTCCTTTCCTGGAATCAGTTCCGTAACCCTGGCTAAAGGCCAATTCAATCTCTTTTTGATATCATCTCCTATCAACACAACGTCATTCACTCGAATATTTGGAAAGTGTGAATTTTGCTGTCGTTTCTGAATAAGTAGTCCTAAATATTCCTTTCGAAAACGTACTCGGAGATCTTCCATTAATTTTGCACGAAATCTGATTCTTTTCCTGAGATGATTGGTGTCTACTGTGTCTATATCAGTTACATCTAAATTGGATCTATCGGTCAGAAACATGGCAGGTGTAAGTGAAACTAAGTCTTCTGTATCTTCGGGTAAATATGTCAAGGGTCGCGAATTTACTACCCTTTCACATTCGCACATAACTGTTTCCAGTTCTTCATAGGTAAGAACAGCTCTGCCCAATGTTCTCCAAAGGAGTTCTTTGACTACTCGAACAAGTCTTTCCCACCATCCGCCCCACCAGGCAGCAGTGGGGGGGGGATGAATTTCCATTCGATCTTCTGTATTTCTGTTTGTCGAGTTATTTTACTCCAATCAATTTCTAAAAAATTATTATAAGCTCCCCTAAAGTTTGTACCGTTGTCTGTATAAATCACTCTAGGTCTTCCTCTTCTAGCAACAAAACGTCTAAATGATAACAGAAAAGCATCAGTAGAAAGCGATGTTATTAACTCTAAATGAATTGCTCTATAAAGAGCACACGTTTAGAGAACCATCCATACTTTGTCCCCACGTTTTACAAATAGGGGACCTGCTAAGTCAGTACCAACTACTTCGAAAGCTGCAGCATTTTCCACTCTATCAGCAGGTAAGGAAACTGGTTCAGTGATGAGAGATTTAGTTTTGTATCGTCGACATTTAATACAGTCCTTCAGAACACTACGTATCGCTCTTCTTCCTCTTGTAATCCAGTACTTTTCACGCAATATGCTTAGTAATATCTGGGTTCCAGCATGACAGTTTTCTCGGTGAAAATATTCAATCAGTCTTTGAGTAAAGATACATTTATCAGGAAGAAGAATAGGTGAAATGAAGAAAGGCTTATCTATGCGTTCAGTAATTCGAGTTTTAACTCTGATAATTCCGTTCGCACCTTTGAAAACACGCAAGTTCCGAAAAGAGGTTTCACTAGGAAAAAATTGAGCTTGCACATTACGAATAAGCAGAATTTCAGCATTTTCAATCTCCTGCGTTAGAAGTTCTCTCCCCCCGTCTAGTATCATGATGCGATCTTACATTACTGATAAATCTCAATATCCATGCAACCATTCTAACTATTGAATGGAAATTTGAGAATTTAATGGCATACCACGGGACTCTCTCTTCCGACAAATTAATATTACATAACCTAACCTTTCTCCTTTCAAGTGTTATTTCGGGTGTTTCCGTTATCAATATTTCGGTGTCAGGCCAATTGTCTCTTGCTTGCAACAACCATGCCGGGCCTTTCCACCAGCAGGATTCTAACAATTTCTTAGGGGAACACCCTCGCGAAATCAGATCAGCGGGATTCATTTTCCCTGGCACATGTCGCCATTCATTATTAGGAAACAGATTATTTATTTCTTTTACCCTGTTAGAGACAAAAACTGTCCAATCACCACGTTCTTTTAACCAGTATAAAGCTACACTAGAGTCGCTCCAAAATATTGTTTTAATCTCATGGGCATTTAAAGCCTGCTTCACTGAATATGCCAACCTGGCACCAATGCAGCAAGCCATTAACTCTAACCTAGGGATCGTTACTTTCTTCAAAGGTGCAACTCTGGTTTTTGCTCTAACAAAGTAAATTTTTACCCCTTGAGAGGTTCTCGTTCTAAAAAAAATACAGGTGGCATATGCCTCTTTGCACGCGTCTACGAAAACATGCATCTCAGTGGAATCATTTATTTCAACATAACGTGAGATTTCGATATCTCTTAATGCATCTATTTCTCTAAACCATCTTTTAAAAGACATTTGAATACTATCTGGTAAGGGAGTATCCCACATTAGATTTAAATTCCACGTTTCCTGCAATAAAAGCTTAGGTGGTAAGATTGCAGGACTCAACAGACCTATTGGATCAAATATTTTGTGAACTGTAGCTAAAATGATTCTCTTAGTAAAATTCTGATCTTCACTTACAAGGTTAAAGTTTAAATTACACTTAAGAGTGTCCTTATCAAGATCCCACAAAATTCCCAATACTTTCGTGACACCAGTACTATTAGAAACATACTTACATTTTACATTACTCTCCCAGTTTCTTAAGTTGAAGCAACCCCGTGACAAAATTTCTTTTGCATTTACAATAAAATCTTCCTGCTCCTCAATATTTGCAACACCAGAAACACAATTATCTACGTAAAAAGAATGTTTCAGTTTTTGTGCTATAGCATCAAATTCAGATGGTACATTATCTAATAAATGTGTAATTGAGGCTGCCAATAAAAATGGACTTGGCTTTAACCCAAATACTACTCTGCGATGTCGGTAAACAATCTGTTCACTCTCGGACGGATAAAAAAACCGCAAGAAATCTCTATGTTGAGGGGCTATACTTAGCATCAGAAATGCTTTCTCAATATCTGAAGATAATCCTATTGGATGAATTCGAAACCTATCAAGTATCTCTGGAATTATTTTTAGTAAGTTCGGACCCTTATACAAAAGGTCATTCAAAGAGCATTTACCACTTTCTCGGGCTGACGCGTCAAAGACAGGTCTGATTTTTGTAGTGGTACTGTCCTTAATTACTGGCCGATGAGGTAAAAAATGTCCCGTCTCAGCATTATCAGTTACCTTTTCAATTATATTCAATTTTTCCCATTCCCGGAAAATCGTAGTATATTCTTCTAAAAATGCTTTATCTTGTGCTCGCTGGCACATCTTTTTATGCCGCTTCCAAGTTAAATCTTTATTTGTCGGCAAATCGGCCACATCAGATTTAAAAGGTAAACAAAGTTCATATCTACCGTCTGAAAGAATTTTCACATTATTTTTAAACTCTTCCAAAACTCTAGAATGTTCTAAATTCTTTCTATTATTTTCAATGGGATCTGAAATACCTATGGATTCTAAAGACCATAAATCTTTTATCGAATAATTACTAACATACAACGAAATTGCATTCAAAACAGTATCATCATTGCTATCTCCAAATGACTCATGCTTCCCAGTTAACACATGTCCCAAACAAGTGTCGATCAAAAATAACCCTGACTCCAACCGAACAGATTTATTAGTAAATAAACCGCCCACAATATCTGCTCCCAAAAGCAGACCGATCTCACGATCAGAAGAACCCAAATCAGACAAACTGACGCCTCTATCTTTCAGTTCATTAATAATTTTACTATCGTTCACTTTTGGCACTGTGCCACAAATTTTGCTCTCGGAAAGTGCTTCGATTTGAAAGGAGAAAGTTTCATCTAATGCCGAAATCAACAAATTATAAACATCGTGAATCTGCGTTCGCGTTTCTCTTCCACCGAATAACGAATGCTTCAATTTAATTTGCCTTAATGGTTTTAAATTTAAATTCTCTACTAATTTTTTACTGACAAACGAATGCTGAGAACCTGTATCCAGTAATGTGCGTACTTTAAGCTCAACATTCTTAAATTTAATTTTAACTATTAGAGTCATTAAATAAACATTTTCTATTTTACAGTTATTAGTTAATGTACTGGTTTCAGTTACGTCCCTTTTAGACTTTTCATTTGCGCCTTTTTCTTGGCGATTGGGACACATTAAAGAATGGTGATTTTTATTACAGTACATGCAAGAATTTTTTACTCGACATGTTTTAAAAGTGTGTCCAAATCTGAAACATCCAAAACAGGCCCCTCTTTTAATTAATATATTTTTCTTAGCTTCTAATGTCATATTTCTAGCAGAAAAACATTCTTTAGTTGGGTGCCGTTTTTCACAAAAGAGACAGTTAAAATTGCGCTTACCTGGGCTCTCAGAATTTGATGTACTTACTAACGCAGCTGCGGTGGCGAAATCTAAATTTTTATTTAGTGTATCCTTTTTCTTAGAAATATGATTAGAACCAAACCCAGTGCGGGCTAACACGACCATCTCTTCTCCTTTCACTTCTTGTTTCAGAAAATTCATCAAATTTTCAAGGCATCGGTCATCAGGCTGAGGTGCTTCTTTTAAATTTCTGTTTCTCTCCCAAGCAATTAATACTTCTTCGGGCAGGCAGGATTCAACTAAAGGCGTTAAGAAATCACCATACTTCTCTTGCGTTCTTCCAAGACTTTCTAAAGCTCTAATCTTGGTTTCTAAATCATCGTAGAGAGTGGGAAGATCCGTCTTCACACGTCCACTGCTTGCATTACGCATAACCATGCTTAGAAGATCTCTGACGTATATCTGCACAAGTAAGTCTTCTCTTCCAAACCTCTCTCGAAGCTGGGCGATTGCTTTCGGATAATTCGAGGCCGTTGCCGGAAAGCTCTCCACTACCCGTGCGGCTTTGGACTGAGGAACAACTGCTTGCAGGAGGTACTGGAATTTATCTTCATCTGGAATCGTCGGATCTTCATGGATCTTCGAAAACTGGCTCCAAAACGTCAAAAATTCTTTTGCTTCGCCGTTGAATTTCTTTAGTTCGATCTTCGGCAGTTTAAATTTGCGCTTCTCTGGTAATTCAGTAGGTAAAGGATTCTTCGACAGCTTTTCGATTTGAGAACACAGTTCAAAATATTTATCTCTATAAGGCTCAGAAGAAATAAAATCTTCTTCATATAGCTTTTCAGCTTCTTTAGATTGTAGAATTAGCGACGTTACTTCCTTTTGGCAAATTTCAAGTCGATTAAACTTGTCTCTAAGCTGTTGTTCCAGAATCGAAAGTAGCTTCAAATCAGGAATATCTGATTTCAGTTCTGCATCAGTTTTGTTTGCACATGTGGTAAAGGAAGTTCTTAGACATTTTCTTTCGGGTTTCAGCTGTGTAAGCTCCATTTTCAATTTATTTTAGCTGCTATCGCGCCCCACGTTGGGCGCCACAATGATACGTTACGTAAGGCGTTACGTTCGAACAATGGCTAGCTCAGAAGGGATTCGTAAGTCATCTACCCGATGAATTAACAGCTATCTTGTCATAAATGGAGTACTTCATTTAAACTTAAGCAAAAAGATTTATTTACACATAAAGACAAGTTAAAATAATAAAAAATATTTATCTAGCTACAATATCTATCTAATCACATCATGCAAACATCGTCCTTAGCTAACTAAACCGGAACTATTCGTTTTCCTCTGGCGTCCCATGACGTCAGTCTCTATCTGGCTTTTGATTCGTTGGCTTAGTGATGCCATTCCCAACAGTATTGAATCCGAGGAATCTAGTCATGTTTCGGAAGCTGGAAATCCTCCATTGAAAGTGTTAGGAGTCGCCTGGGACAACCAAGGTGACATAATTTACTTTGATGTAAAAAATTTGATAACATTTCTCTCAAAACAAGTTAATACTAAACGTTTCGTCCTACAAGCAATAGGACGAATTTTTGATCCTGTAGGTCTATTATCACCGTTTGTACTTAGAGTCAAAATCATATTGCAGCAAATTTGGACACTTGCTTTAGATTGGGATGATGAACTACCAGAAAATTTATGTTCTGTATGGAAAACATGGTGCAAAGAAGTTTCCAATTTGGACGAAATCGGTATTCCACGATATTATTTTTCTGCAATCGGTAATAGTGATGTGGAAAGAATTGAACTGCATTGTTTTTCTGACGCTAGCAAAAAAGCGTATGGTACAGTAGCGTATCTGCGTATAATTTCTAGCAATGAACAAATATATACAGTTTTTGTTGCTTCAAAGACTAGAGTAGCGCCTTTAAAACCGCTCACCTTACCTAGGTTGGAACTAATGGGAGCTCTTTTGTCCGCCAAATTAGGCACTAGCATCAATAAAGTTTTGAAGTTACAACCTTCTTGTTTTTTCTGGACTGATTCGAAAATCACACTTTTCTGGATAAAAGACTGTGCAAAGAAATTTAAGCTTTTCGTTAAAAATCGTATTCAGGAAATACAAAATTTGACATCCCCAGAAAATTGGCATTATTGCCCCGGTAAATGTAATCCCGCTGATTTGGCTTCGAGAGGAGCTAAACTTCCAGATTTGAAAAACAATCTTATCTGGTTTCAAGGACCAGAATGGCTTAGAATGTCGTCTGAGTTGTGGCCTCGACAGAATGAAGAGAAACCTGTCACTGAAGAAGAATTAGAATACCGCAAAAATATTAATGATATTTATGAATTTGTATGCACGGCAGTTGAAGAAAGGCTTATAGACATCTCAAAATATAGTAATTTAAGAAAATAGTTGAGAATAACTGGTTGGATGAAACGATTCATTGGTAAAATTAGGAAAACAAACCATTTGACAGGTCCATTAAAGACTGAAGAAATAGTAGATGCCGAAAATTATTGGATTCGATCTGAACAAGAACGTTTTTATCCCGAAGAAGTTGAGTCTCTGAAGAAAGCGAATAAAGTCGAAAAGAAATCAGCTTTATATCTTTTTAACCCATTTTTAGACCAGAACGGGATACTGAGAGCAGGTGGAAGATTAGAACATTCTAGTTTGTCACATGATGAAAAACATCCGGCAATTCTTTCAAGAGACTCCTGGCTAACAAATTTGATAGTAGAAAGTGCACATGTTAAAATGATGCATGGAGGAGTAGCAACGACCTTAGCTGAAATTCGAAGTCGCTTTTGGATCCCAAAAGGACGTCAATTTATCAAGAAAATAATAAACAAGTGTCTTATTTGTAAAAGATATTCATTGAAGTCTGCTGACCAGACCACTTCTCAACTTCCAGAAGACAGAATCAATGAGACACCACCATTCTACGTATCTGGCATAGATTTTGCTAAACCGATTTACGTAAAAAACATCGAAGGAAGTCAAAAAGCCTATGTAACATTATTTACATGCGCTATCACTAGAGCCATACATCTGGAACTTGTACCGAATCTCTCTACAGATTCTTTCTTGATGGCATTCAAAAGATTCACATCTAGGAGAGGCAATTGTCGAGTAATTTATTCGGACAACGCGAAAACTTTTAAAAAGGGAAAAAAAGAACTCGAATATTTCTCTAAACTATTGTCGAATGAGAAATTCCAAGATTTTCTGTCGAATGAAAGAATCAGTTGGAAGTTTATAATAGAACGAGGGGCTTGGTGGGGAGGCTTCTACGAGAGATTAGTAAAATCAGTGAAAGAGTGCTTACGAAAAATTCTCGGTAAAGCTTTACTAACGTTTGAAGAATTGTCAACAGTTTTAGCACAAGTGGAAGCTGTTTTGAATTCTCGTCCTTTGACATATGTGTACAATGACCACAAGGAACCGTTGCCACTAAAGCCAGTCAATTTTTTGATTTTTGGAAACAAAGATTCTACATTACCTATCAACTTTAATTCCATTGTTAAAGATGGCTCTACCAAGTCCTCTCTGACTAAAAGAAAGATTTATCAAGATTTATTGGTTAGGCAATTGTGGACTAAATGGAAAAAACAATATTTGATGGATCTTCGGACAGCTCATCAATTAAAAAATCCTAACGTTTATGATGATCTAAAAGTTGATGATCTTGTATTAATTGAAGGCAACAATAAGTGCAAACTTTTGTGGAATTGTGGTAGAGTGATAAACGTTTTTCGTGGTCGTGACAACAAAGTTCGTTCTTGTGAACTAAAAACTGCTGATGGAACAATAATAAAACGACCAGTTCAATTATTATATCCTTTAGAACTTTAAAAATTTTTTTATTGTTTAATAATATGAATATGTTTTATGCAATTGTTTATATTACTAGTTTAATTTCATATGCTTAGATTAAGAATAGTTTAGATTTACTAAAGTAGTGTCAAATTATATTTGATGATAACATACCTTTTTTAGAATTTAGTGATTATAGTTTGAATATATTTTCTATTCATTTAATATACTTATCAATAGTTTTATAATTATATGTTAAAATACTTATTGCTATAAATTTGATTCTTGTTAGATTGATGTGAACTCTTGACAGAGTTCAGGTGGGGAGTGTGTGGAAATTATTTTGATTAATTGATAGATGGCGCTAGCGTTGCGTGTTAACGCGACGCGACGTGCCTTCTGAATTTCCATAGACTCTCCACCGGCAGCTCGATAGATGGGTGTCTGATGGTTCGCACACTATTTGATTAGGAGCACTTCGGTTCCTATTTGATTTCGATTTTCGATTATGAAAGCATATAGATTTATTTGTCAACTGAACCACCATGTTTGATCTATGATCTGTAAATATTGTACATATTAAAAGTTACATTTAAAAAGTGATTGATGTCGATTTATAGATCTTAGAATATTTTGAAACAATACCTCAACACATACCTCAACATATGTTTAATACCTCAACATATGTTTGCAATGTTGAAGGATAAATTGATGACGTAGGTATACTGCTCCCATAACAAAGAGCAATCTCGGCAAGTGATGTGGATTAAATATTTACTTTTATTTCAATATTTTACGGACGCAAACAAATTGGCACAATAATCGAGTCTTTTCAAAGAACATTTACATTTTAAATATAATTGTGATAGAAGAAAACAGCGACTGCAGCTGATATAAAGCGCTTAAGCAGCGCCTGCTGCTGCTAAACTGCTATAGAAACATAAGCAAACAGAGATACTCAGGTCGCTGCAAAATATTGAAATTCTGAAAATAAAAAAATATAGGCTCACCAAATTTTAATTTTACGTAATACAGAGGTTCCTGAACAAAGGAGAAAAAAAGTAAATCATTCGCAAGTAAATAAATAATAAATACGCAAATTGGCCTAAATTGCATGTAATTCTATTTTTCTAGTCTAAGGGATTAAAACTTATAAACCATATATATGAACACAAAAAGTCTGAAAGCTTTCACATTTTATATTACGCTCAAAGGAGCTTTTTTTTAAAAATTTATTCACGCGAACATACACGTTTCGAGTGCATTTGGGCTAATTCCCCTATGGACTAAAACATATAAAACAGCATATCTTTAGAATATCCGATAGATACTTTCGCGCGCTGGAGGTAAAAATGCTTATTTCGTACAGAGTTGCCACTACTCGCTTTAAAATCGTTGAGTTCTTTAATAAAAAATTCGTTAAAGTTTTACGAAATATGAAAAAGATAACAAAAAAAATTCGAAATTAAAAATTCGAGCTTTTAGATCTCCATATTCGGGTAGAGGACTACGTTATTCAAAATTTGATGTATGAGGGCAGATTAAAAAGTAAGTTTCACTTCCAAGTTATGACCATTTATTAAATTGTCGATACAAAGCCAACACGACTATGATAGCATACAAGGTAGATTTACTTTTCCACATAGTTCCCAAGAGATTTTAAACATTTCTCCGAACGGACAGCCAACGTTTCGATTCCAAATGCAGAGAAATCTCCTCCAGCGCTACGTAACCACATGGAGACAGCTGCTTTTACTCCTCATCATTTCGGAATCGTTATCCACCGAGATCCTTTTTAAGCTTACCGAAAACAAGAAAGTCACATGGGGCTAAATCGGGACTGTATGGAGGACTTTGCCATACCTCCCACTTGAATCGCTGCAGCAGGTCGCACGTTTGGCGGGCCTTGTGAAGTGTTGCGCTATGGTGCGAAAAACCCCACCGTCGCTCAATTTTTCCCGGCGCTTCTCTTTAATTGCTTTACGCAACTGGTTCAACGTTTTGCAATACGCATCCAAGTTGATTGTCGTTCCTTTCGGCTAATAAATATTTGATAATGAATTTAAATAATGAGTATAGTAATAAGTAAATTGGAGTGAAATTAAAAACTGAATGAAGATAATAAATATTTGATAAATTTAAAGTAAATTCGAAAGTTTGTAAGTAAAGTGCATTTGGAAGTCAATACGTTGGTAAAAGGAAACGTATTATTATGGAAAAAGCAACTGCAGTAGAATTTAATATATAGTGACTAATATGATATTAAAAATTTAGTGGTATGCTCTCTAGAAACACTTTATTTTGATATTAAATTAAACTAAACTATAGACATTAAGTTAGATTTTCATTGAAGTCTAGAGTGTCAAGCGAATTAACCACGTAAGATTTGCAGTAGGAGGAAGACGTTGCTTGTACGCAACAAAATGACGCACGCCTTTTCAATCATTACGGAGCTGGAGTTGTTGGGATGCCTTAAATCATTACAAAGAATTAAGATGTATTGAAGTAAGTTGTTAAAGCTGATGATTAAAGTAAAGTAAGTTAAAAATGTGTAATACTAAAATATTTTTTCTTCCTAGGAATCTGGAAGGAACCTAAAATTGGACAACAACATGTCCTTGGCAAATAGGTCTTAATTGTAGCATCAAGTCATTATCAAGTACATGTCCAATTTTAATGTATTCTTTTGGTTCAATCTTAGTTTTGAAATAATAAAATTCTCATTAAGGTCATTAAGAGCTTTATTTCGAATATCTTAAATTCTGGTTCGAGCGACTATAAGATTTTATATTTATTAACCCATTATCTTATTATTTTATGTAGATTCTTTGTTCTGTTTTTGTTGGTAAAGTTTAGAATGCAAAGTATTTAAAGAACAATGTTCTTGAAGTTAAGAGAGCAGAGAGAAATAGAGAGAGAGAGAGAGAAAAAGAACATTTGGGACAACTTCAAAGAGAGTGGACGAGCGAAACATATTCTTGATAAGAGAGCGTTAAATCCGATTCTTTGATTTTCTACTCAGCGTGTTCGTACTATTTGTTCATAAAAGTTTGGCAAGTGAAACTTCAGTTCAAGGGAGCTGTAAAATGGCTTTACGAGCATAAACTATTTCGGCGCTTATATCATTTTACTGTCTGAGACTGAAATTTTCTTGATTTGAACCTGGATTTGAATTATGGAATGGGATTTATTGTAGAGGAGTTTTATAGTCTCTAAAGATGACAGGAGAAAATTCGATCTCTCGCCGTAAATGAATCACCAAACTCAATACACTGATTTAAATGAAAGGATTTTTCAATCTTGAATTTAGCCGTCAATCTCTTATATTTCCTGTCAAACTTACTTAATTAATGAGGCTTAATTCTTACAATAAAGGAAATGGAATAGAATGGAATCGTGCAAAATTTGGAACTGGTTCTCAGGAAACAGAGGAAAATAAGAGGTGAACTGTACACATGATGCAAGTAAACTACAAAGTGATGAGCAAACTGTTTCAGATTTCCCCGGGGATGAAAAACCTGAAAGGACTGAATCTTCAGAGTGTGATATACAAAAGAAATACATCTGAGAACTGCGGTGGAAAAGTATTTAACCCGGGTATAACTTAATGAAAAGCTTGAGATTAAAATTCATTCTGAACTTTAATTTGTATAATTTAAAACTATTATGTGGTTAATTTTTGTATATAGTGTAAATATTTGTTAGTTTTATTACGTTTTGTTTGTATTGAATTTGGCTTCTGAACAAGAATTGCACTGCCCGGGATGTGCAATCCTTAGTCAGAAGCCAAATTCGATACAAACAAGTACTCCAGTCCTTGGGAGGGAGCAATGTTACGAAATGCCCAGCTGCAGTGAGAGGCCTTCCACCAAAAGCGGGTTTAAGGTTGCCAGAAACTGGCAAGGCAAGGTTGTTGACTTGGCGCGCAATCGTCTATTTGGCGACAAAATTGGCGATTGTGCCATAGACGGATGGAGAACATTCTAGAACGAATTCTTACCGGTTTGGCCCAGAATGTCCTCGAAGGCAGGCCGAAAGCTATGTAAACCCTGTCTGTACACGGAGTAGCACAGTCTAGTGAGTGAGTGAGTGCACCGCTATGATGGCTTCCGACCACGGACATGAACCAAACGGAATTATATACCATCACGGCGGGGAAGACTCCAGAGTAACAAGGTTGAATATTATAAACTAATAACAGTTTTTACATATTGTTAACTGCAAGGCACTAAGCGTTATTCTGGTTATCTGCTTTAAGTTCTGAACTTTTGAAACATTATAATATTATCCACGGTTGTTTCTGCTTAGGCAGTGTCCTGAGATTTTCTCTATTTTATCAAGGACTATTCTGTTTTTGAGTGTGTTAGTCGTCCACATTGCCCAGGCACAGTCCGCTGGTTTCTTCAAGTGCCAGGTTCTTGTATGTACACAATGGAAGTAATAATGGTCCGTGTCGCCTTCCTCTCCGCATTCGCAGAAAGGAGTATCCCTAAGTCTGAATCTGTTCAGGTATACTGGGAATGGTCCATGACCTGTCAAGAACTGTGTTAGGCTAGCACAGTGGGTCTTTATTTCCATGTTAACTTTTGGCAGTAAGCGAAATGTCCTTCGTCCTACCTCTGCCTCTGTCCATCTACTTTGCCAATTTTGTAGCAGACTTGTCAAAGTTGTTCGCTTAATATGAGACCAAGGAAGTTTAGTTGGTCTTTCTAATATATCCGTGCAGTTGGCTGCCTGCTTGGCCAGTAGGTCAGCGGCTTCATTGCCTTGAATCCCTGTGTGAGCGGGAACCCATTTTAAAGTGGGTCTTTGCGAAATAGGCATTGTCAGAAGCTGTTTCTGAATTCTGTATACCAATGGACTCCGGCTGTTTTGACTTGCGATAGCCGCCAGACTTGATGCCGAATCACTGAGTATGGAGAATTTCTCCTGTTGACATATGTTCGCATATCTAATTGCAGCACTGATAGCTAGAAGCTCTGCTTGGTATACCGAGTTGTTCGAGCCTAATTTCCTTTTCCACTCGAATGTTACAACTCCATTTTCTAGTCTACAGAAGGCGCTGCCCGTGCCGTTCTCAGTTTTGGAGCCATCTGTGAAAAGGTTATTACTGTACCTCTGAATTGGTTGGTCGTTTATACTGATATCGTCAGAGAGATTGAAAGCTGCTGGATGAAAGTTATTGCAGTTGTTTTGCTCCTCGTAGTCCGAGTGGTGATAATTATGACCCCAGAGTGTTGAAGTTTGACACAGCCTGGTAGCTCTTACGATAGCTGCCTCCTTTTCTACTATCAAATCTAGGGGAGGAATTCCTGCTAGTTCTTGTAGGGCTAGTGTTGACGTGGTACGGTAGGCCCTGCATACTTGAAGTAGCTGCTGTCTCTGAATAGAGAGCAGGGATCTTTTCATATGAGAGGTAAGTTCGCCGTTCGCCACCCCAGATTGCTGATCCATAAGTTATTACTCTTTCTGTAATGGTTCTATGCCAGATTTTTAGTAGCTTAGATGAGATACCCCATTTATGTGAAGTCATGCGTCTCATGTTGTTGCTTAGGATGCTAATTCGAGTCTTAAGATTCCTGACATGTGGCATCCAAGAAAGTCTGTTGTCGAGTAATATCCCAAGATATTTCAATTGGGGGAAACATTTTACCGGTATCCCATGGAGTTTAATGCTTGGGTTGCGTCTTAGCTGCCTGCTGCGTCCTATGAGCAAAGCTTTAGTTTTCTCTGCCGAAATCTGAAGCTTATGTGCTCTGGCCCATTGGGAGAACAGATCAAGACAGTATTGAGATCTCATTTCGAGGTTACTCCTTCCTGCCACAACTAGCATAAAATCGTCCGCATAGGCTATGATTCGAGCGTATTCTACGCTCTCAAACTGACGAAATGCCGAGTTTGCCACTATATTCCACGGTGTTGGTCCAAGGCATGACCCCTGTGGGCATCCTCTAAAGACATTTTTGACATAAATGCCGCTGTCTGATGTTACTTGTACACTTCGATCTTGAAGGTACGAGCTAAGGATGGTAATAATGGCTGTTGGGCACGCCATGTTGTGCAGCAAATTATTACGTCTGGCCACCATAGGGAGTCAAAGGCTCCCTTGATGTCAATGGCTATTGCCAGTGAGTGCAAATTGTTATCCTTGTTCTGTTTGATAGTGGCCATTAAGTCTTTTATGGCATGTTCAGTTGAGTTGCCCATTCGGAATCCATATTGGTTGGGATGCAGGGCGTTGTTCCTTTGCAGGAAGAAGTCCAATCTGTAAAGAATTACTCTTTCCAATACCTTACCGAGCGCTGGCAGTAGACAGACTGGCTTGTAAGATGTAGGTTCTGCCGGAGTTTTGCCTGATTTTAGGAATAACGCCACTTCTGCCAACTTCATATTTTTAGGAAAGTACTGATGTTTCCAACAAGCTGAAATGACCGCAAGGATTAGTTTTGGGAATTCCCGGTGTATCTCTCTAATGATGATATTATCAATTCCATCCGGACCTGGAGCTTTTTTGGGTGCCAGAGTACGTATGATGTTATCCACTTCCATTTGCGTAGGAGGGAGTTCGTCTCTTCTGGTAACTTGGCGAAATTTCATACTGTAGGTTTTTCTCGCTTCCTCTTGCTCCTCTAAGAAATCCTCTTCATCATCATCAGGAAAAACTGCATTTATGATCTCACTGATTACTTCGATGTTGGATGAGGCAGTGCTAATTACCATAGGCGAAAGGGTCGTAGGATGAAACACCTTGTTACATGTTATCTTTTGAGTAGGTCCAAAGGCTTTAGTGACATTACTACAGTAAGTTCTCCATGAGATTAACTTGGCCTCTTTAATTTTTCTTTTATATAAAGCTCTGGCTTTATTGTATGTTATCATTTTGAGTTGCAGTAGATATGGATCTACCGTGGATTGTGCTTTCCTGCGAAGTGCTCGAACTCTGCTCCTCTCTGTGTTAAGCTGTGGTGACCACCAGGATATCGAGTGTTTTGCCTTTACAGATTTCAAACGATATGCTTTGTGGGCGGCTTGCACTATTTTTGTAACTAGTAAGTCGTAGAGATTATCTAAGGAGTTTCTGTCCTGGCAGTTGTTGAAATCTTTGATAAATTTCTCTACATGCGCTCGAATGTGTTCCCGTAAAACGGAATGTCCTCCAAATGCCGTTTTGAATCTTTTCTTTATTATGTAGTCTATAGGAGTATCCAGCCTGTAAGTAATAATTTTGTGATCACTGAGTGACGGCAGGTCACTCACTGTCCAATCTTGTATGTACGGAGTTGTATTGGGAGTTGATATTATTAGATCTGGCCACCCTCGAGCTCTAGATGTTTCAAAGGTAGGCGGTGAGTCCTGAGCGTTGATGACAATGAAATGCTTACTGTCCAAGAATTCGAGTACCGCAATTCCCCTTCGGTTCTCCGAGTCAGCACCCCATAGTTGA
This sequence comes from Stegodyphus dumicola, assembly GCF_044657685.1. Lineage (NCBI taxonomy): Eukaryota > Metazoa > Arthropoda > Arachnida > Araneae > Eresidae > Stegodyphus > Stegodyphus dumicola. The sequence continues at coordinate 186,410,800 of NC_140768.1, forward strand.
CTGGTCTCCTGCTATGATACAGTGTGAAGTCTCCTGCTATGATACAGTGTGATGCCCTAGTTAGAAAGTTAGAATTAAGTTCCTCTAATAGAGAGGTAATATCTTCGCTCGGGGGTAGATACACAGCAATAATATCAATGCTGCAATTACTAGTGTCTAGTCTGATGGAGACTGTATGCTCTGTGATTTTCATTAGGAGAGGGGAGAGAGGGCCACTGTAAATAATCGCAGCTAGCTGATTCTTTGAGAGAAACGTTCTGCTGTGTGTTGGAACACTAGGAATCACTCCGTTGTAAACGTATGGCTCTTGGAAGATTTCGACATTGGCAGCAGTATGTGTCATTACTTGCAGCGTATTTATGGTTGCTGCATAGCACTTCTGCAAGTTACACTGTAAAAATCGAAGACCTGCTATATGTTTGTTTACTGTCATCTTGGTTTAGTTCTTTGCAGTGGTCCTTCTCAGACTCTCGAAATGGGCTCCATACACTGAGCAGGAACTTGAAGTAGCTGGGTTATCTGTGCTGAAAGAGGTCCCCTTTTCAGAATTACTACTGCAGCAATTAGTGCAACTCACTTTTTCTGAGCTACACTCCTGCGTAGGGTGGCTGTTACCACACTTCGCGCAAACTGAAGCGTTTTTACAGTTCCTGCTATAGTGACCGAACTCCTGGCAGTTGTAACAGCGTATGATCTTAATGTACGGACGGAGAGGACAAGACTCAAAACCCACTAAAAGACGACCTAGCTTAACTAGGTGTTCTGCAGACTTAGGGTCTATGTCTATCACCCAGTTTTTCCTTCCGCTTTGCCCGGAACGGCTTGCTTGTATTTGAAAAGCACTGGGATTGAAATTGGGCAGTTGGTCTACAAGTGCTGCTGTTAGATCTTCTTTTCCTAGATTCTCAGGTACTCCAAAAATAATTACATTTTCCCTTCTTGGCTTGGGCTCCCGAAATTCAAGTGTCTCTAGTAGTGCTGGCCTGTCCTCGATTGCCTGTTTCAGGCGTAGCAGGTGAGCTTTTTCTCGACACCGGATGAGAAGCTCTCTGGACCTTGTCGGCCGAATCTGCACTAAAGTGATCCCTAGCTGGGAGGGTTTCAAATCTGCCGAAAGTTGAGCTTTAATCCCTTCGGGTGTCCGTGTGGAGTTCTTTGACCTTAATAATAGAACGTGCTCCGAGAGAACTGGAGAAGATCTTGAAGGTGGAGAAGTTTTCCGCTTCTTTCGTGTCACCTCAGTGAAGGAATATTCTTTTGTGGACTGTTCTTCTGGGGCTGAGGATTCCACTGCTTGATAAGACTCGGAAAGTTGAGGATTCTCGTGAGATGGCTGTAAACTGTGTGCGAGTTGCTGTTGTTGCAGAGCCAAGACTTGTCCCTGTAGCTGGGCGAGATAAACCTCTTGTTCCGTTAACGTTATGCGAACGGTGTTCACAAAAGATGTAAATTGCTTTCTTTCAGAAGCGTTTAGTCTGCGAGATTCCTTTGCTTGTAAGATGAATAACTGGAGTTGGTTACAGATGTGGTTAATTGCTTCCAACCTGGAGTTAGGTGTCGATGTGCTAGCAGCACCTTTAACAGAAGGGGGAGAATGTTGAATATTATGCTCCGTGCCGGCTGGTGATGAGGGAGTATCCGAAGGCATAGTAAGTAAGAGAACACAATGAAGATGCTTTCAGAGCATAAAAAACGAATGATGAGATGAATGATGGATACACATGCACCTGCAATATTCCAGGAATACTCAGTTTACGCGATAGCACTGTAAGCAAAGGTAGCGGAACACAATGAACACACTTCACGACGCTAAACTTGAATGAGGAGATGCACGATCAGATCGCATGCACTTGGGCTAGAGTACTAAGCATGTACCGTAGCAATAATAGATTAGATAGTTGCGAGAACACAATGTGTGCACTTTCACGGCACTAAAGTGGATGAGGTGATGTATAATGAAACCTCATAAGCTAATAGACTTTCTTGTATATTGAGTATGGGCTGTAGCACTATAAGAGGAATATATATATATATATTTGTTTTATATAAAATGTGACGCACACACTTTAACCTTATATACTAAACAGTTCTAAGTAAGCACAGACTGATAATCACGCACACTATTACACAGCACTGAATAACAAAATGACTATTAGATCACGATGCACACACTTTCTAGGACTAAACTCGAATGAGAAGATGCGCAATCAAATCACATAAACTGACAGTAAAGTATGCACTATAGCACTATAAGATGAGATAACTGCAAAAACACTATACTTTCACAGCACTGAAAATTTGATTAGGAGATGAATGAAGATATCTCACAAATAAATTATCTTGCATAAATATTGAGTTTGCGCTGTAGCACTATGAAAGAAAAGATAAAAAAAAAAGAAAAAGAGCAATAACGTATGCACACACTCACGGTAAGCACTAAATAAAAATTACGCGCTCTGTACACTGGAAAAAAAAAAAAAAAAAAAAAAAAAAAAAGGATGAATATTTGAGCACAATACACGCACTTTTCACTGCCCTAAGTAAGTACTGAATAATATTCACACGCACTATATCAAAGCACCGAATAATATGATTAATACTGGAGCTCTTCGTAGCATTAAACTTGAATGAGGAGATGTACAATCAAATCGCACACACTGCCGATAAAGTATGTACCGTACTGCGAGAACACGATGCACAAACTTCCGGTATAAATAATGAATAAGGATATGTATGGGGAAATTTCAAAAATCTTCTTTACATATATTGAGTATGTGCTATAGCACTAGTTCGGACTGGGGTATGTAAGAGGTAAATACTTCGTAAGCGTTAAAATCTCTTTCAAGATAAGCAATGCACACACTTTCACAGATATGAACTTGGATGAGAAATTGCATTAAGCAATGCACACACTTTCACAGATATGAACTTAATGAGGAATTGCACTGTAGCACTATAGAGGAAAATACTGCTTGAGCTGAATGCGAACACGCACTTGGCACGAATGATGTGTAGTACTAATAAAAAAAAAATCAAATACACTGACAATCGTAAGATGATTACTACTCTTATGTGGCCAAAGATGGCGGCTGAAAATCTTTTCCTTGTTTTGAAGGGGGAAAAAAAATAAATAAAAGCGAATTTGGAAGGGGTGGATTTAGAGTAGTATTCGATTACAAGCGCACCCCTGCGCTGCCTGTGTCCGAGACTGAGAGGAGGGGAGAATGCTAAAGTTCCTTTTTCTTATCAGCAGAAGGAAGGAGAGCCGGGTAACCGCGTTACTGTGTTAAAGTAACAACGGTCAGGAACACAAGGCGGAACAGTAATACTTAGAAAATTAATTAAATAATCAGTGAATAATGATGAAACTTACACTACTGAAGTCCTAGTGCTTTGCTGTACTCTTGTAAGGCTGAATATTCCGTTCACCGTGAAGCAAAATGTGGGAGCAAAATTCATACGACCTCTTATCTCTGCGTATAGACGCGCTCTTAGCACAGTCTAGTGTCGAATGTCTCATCAGTGTATCGCGAGTTAGTGCATCGAGAGTGTGCATCGTTGAGTTTATCGAATGTATAGTCGAGTGCATGGCGAGATGTACCATTGTGAGTCTTCGAGGGTACGTTGAGTTGCGAGAACGACCGAGCCGAGTCGGGAGCTGTATTCTATTGCTTTGCATTGAAGCTGTCTTCACCGTTATAGCCTGATAGCCTGAAGGCTGTGTTGCCGATTGTTTCAGCGTGTTTGTTGTAGTTTTTCGACGGCTGTAAACATGCTTTTGGAGCTTTCGTGAGTAACACTGGCTAATAAATTGTGTTTTCATTCTTCATCAACTGTTGCCGTTAATCACTCCAAATCCACGAACTCGTAAGAACTCAACAATATTACTAAAGTATCTTCTAATATTATTGCCAAATTCACTGGTATTTAACACCTGCCCGCCACTAAGTTATTTTTCTAATTCTTGGAAAAGGGCTAAGATCTTTGCACTTCCCAAACTTGGAAAGGACAGCGCCAGAGGGGAGAATGTTTGCCCTATAAATCTGCTTTCCAATTTTAACGAAATTTATGAACACAGTACCTTAAAATGTTGAATTCATACTAGCTACGTTTCTCCGACCGATACGGATTCAGGAAGCAAATCTGTACTTCAAAGCAGCTTGCCAGGCTGGTCGAATCAACAGCGGTAGCTCTATACCATAGTTATCTTCAACCGTAGATCAAAATGGACTTCTCAGATTAAGCTTGGAAACATCTTCAGACTGTTTTCCAGCAAGAAAAGAATGATTTATCTATATATTATAAAGTCATGCTGCGCATCATCCATTATAAGGTCATGCTTCTATCTTCTGCCTGATCCTCAACGTTAAATGCTGTCTTCCTCAAACTTTACAGAATACGACTCTCAGAAGAATTGTAAACGCTTATTAAACAAATTGATCAATGATGACTTGAAGATCGACTGTATAGGCTCACATTTTAAAACGTAATGAACGTTTTTTCAAAACTGGACTTAGCTACGATGCTGCAATTTTTCAGAAATTCTTAATTACCAAATCATTCTAGAAGATAACGTATCCGTATTTGTAGTTAAGGATAATTTAGTCAGGGCATTTGCTACTCTCATGCTTAGAGACTAAACTTTGTAACGTATCTTGGACTGCTGATTTTTATCGCATTTTTTTTCTGGTGTATAATTCATTTAATTTATTGTTGCATTTCTGAATTCATCAGCCGCAAATAATTGCATAGTTTATTTACTTTATTTGAACTACTTGTATAGTTTATATTCATTTTGCATCTTTTATTTCATATTTTGCTTTAGGCATGGCGTGACGTTTGTCTCTCTTCATTTCAATCTGATTGGCTTCCTTGCAGTATGGGAAACAATAGTCTTCCCCTCTTTACCTCACTTTCTTGGGCATTTTCGGAAATTTTACTTGCTAGCTCTTCATGTGCCCTCAGAAGTTTAATTTTTTTATCTAGCTTATTAAGACCCACATCTCGAATCATATAATCAACTTCATAACATATCCGTATTTGTAGTTAAGGGGGCGACCGCTGAAATTTTCCAAACTATTTTTGTTCACCTAGATTTACCTGAATCGGCGGCTTTAGCCTTTGCTAGTTCACTTGGTAACAAAGCTCTAGTTATGGAATGAACACGGTATTGCCATGCAGTTCATCAAGTGGTACAAGACTTTCAGATTTCATGGTACAAGACTGTGGTCCCTCGCCAAAACTGGGATTGAGCTTAAGCAGTTGGCTTTCTTATTCTGCACCTAAATAAAATATGTACGATCCGGTCTTAATGAGAGTTATTTGTAGAACCGCTACATTTGTAATTTAGTATTCTTCACACATGATAAACGTAATTTAAGTGAGCGTTTTAGACCAAGTTAGCTGACAACTTTGTGAAAACTATCACTCTGCTAAGGAAGCCCAAATGAATAGCGAACCATGTAAGACTATTGCTCCATCTGGTTGGAAATAATCTTACTTTAGGCTTGCGTTAAAAGTTCAATTTTTAATTATTTTAAGACTTTTCGCTCCATGTAATATTTATTTGCTCCACTTTGCATGTGAAATCAGATCAATATATTAAACGTAAGCTTTTTGAATCGATTGTGGTTTAAATCATTAAAATTAATTGACACATTTTTTTCATAACAAAAATACGTTACATTTTGTGTACTTACCTATAAGGGTCCATATTAAAAAAACAAGCAAAGTTGCACACGGAAGCCCAACGATGAGATGTACATCCATCCAAATGGCGCATAGGGGAAGAAAGGGAACGCAGGGCACTCTGTTACGAATTCGTGGTTTGTGTTTCGGCTGTCTACAAATTGCAGCAGTGCATGCTAACACTATCACAAAAAGTATGCATGCAATGAGTTCTACCCACCATCTGCTTTTTGGTAAAAGTCTAGGCACGTGAAGCGTCATCACGCCTATTAGCAGCATAACTAGCATGGCAGCTCCGATGAGCCCCGCGGCAGTGGCAGCTGAGCGATGACTTGGCTCTTGTTTGTTCCAGTGTGGGGACATTTCTGATAAGCAAGTGATATAAGATTCGTCAACAAAGTCTACTGATAGAGATCTGGGATTCAGAGAACCATAATCTGTTTTTCCACGAACAGATGCAGGTACCGTATCTTTCTCTGTCTGCGTTTCTCTGTCTACGGAGTCTCCGATTCCCTTCGTGGTTTCCACCACGGATTCATCTTCGGATAACTCTAATAGGTCTACAGGCGATCGCTGAGATCCGGCTGCGGCATATCGCAGGCGCAAGACACAAACAGCAACTGATATACAAGCTATCAACGTACCCATGCCAAGAACATGAATCAAAGTTTTAATATCGCAGAAGAAGGATAGAGAAGAACTTAAAATACCAGAGACTAAAAAAGTGTGGCACTGCGATCGACAGAGGAATTTGAACAGAAGTCCTTCACTCGCTAATGACTGAAGAAGCTTAATCAATGAAATTAGAGAAGCAGCGGCTGCAGAAATGAGGCCAGACACTGCTCCAACCGATGTGAAATAGCACATTCCGATAACTTCCCTCAAATCGAAGGCCTGAAGTACAGGAGCTCTGACCTGCAGCATAGAATATGGCACCAATAAGGTGAGGACAACCGATATTGAAAAAGCAGCCAAAAGACCAATAAGGAAGACGAAACTGACTGTAGTGGGAAAGATGCTTGATCTGTGTGGAGTGTCCCTGGTAGATATAGCAATGATATCATATCCTACGAAAGCAAAATAACACATTGATGCTGCAGAAAATACCTGCAAAGATTTAGAAAAAAACGAATGTTAGTGTTACATTAAAATACAAAAATAGCTTTAAGTATTAAGATTATTTTGTAATTATACGAATAATTTAGTTACATAACTATACAGATAATTTATTTAGTATCAATGACTGAAATATCTAAATTATTTAGTTAGAAATGTTATAACCTTTTGTTCCACATTACTTACTCCCAGAAATATAAGATAAAACATTATTATTATTATTTATTATTTTAAGTTTCTGTTAAAACGAAATATGCATATTTATTTTAATGCCATATTTAGATCAGTTCATAAAACGCTTCAGCAGGATATTAATATCTGAATATGTCAGACTTTTACAGGTGAGACTGTGTTATTTACTAAATGTTTTAATAGTTTAAAACACATTTAAAAATTAGCGTCATTTTACATATGAAACCGTTTTTCCACAGGCTGCAGGGTCCTACTTAATTTTACTAATAGTTATTTTAATTTGTGAGCCTCTCTTATTTTACCTCGGATTTCTTCGCCAGGGTGCAAATTAAATACAGTGAACGAGAGTATTTAAACTGTTGGAACGAAAAGGTTAGACAGAGCGTGATTTCGCTAGTACACGTTTGCTAGTTTTTCTTCATCTGTTAATCTCAGTAGTGGTTACGCATTCTTTCCATTGAGTTAATATCCTGTTGAGGTAGGTTTATGAGTAAGCCTATTAGATTAAAATGAATTGTATAGTCTAGCACTACATCTTTACCTTAAAATTTATTGTTAAATTAACATTTAATTTTTCACCGCAAGTAGTTGGTGCTGTGTTTTGTATGCACGTAAATCCGTGCCTTCTCATAAACAGTTTGTTATAAATAAAAGGGTTTGTTACCCTTTCACACCTTGTTTTTACAAATTGTATTAATTGTTTTCAGCAGCTAAAACTAGTTATTCTTGGGCGTTTTGAAATCAAAAGCAAAATAAAATGTGATAAACGAAGTGATTTCGAAAGAAAGAAATGATAAGAAGTGAAGAGAGTCGAAGAAAAATTGATTTCAAAAAAAAATCTCGGTTATTTTCACGCAAAAGTAAAAATACGATATGTAATCATATGCGCTTTAAAGCATAAATACAGCAAGGCATAAATATGGTAAGCCATCATAATAAACTTTAATTTATGAACCTTTCCTTTTCTCTACGTATATTTAGTCAATAATAGCCACGTTTTAACCTAAACTTGACTGTACTGTTTAGTTGCATTACCTCAAGATGTGATTATATTGTAGCACAAGTGAGTGCCTAAATTATGTTTAAATAAAATCGTTATTTTTACACTTCGCACGACTTTGTCGTTGTTTCAGACATAGCGATAATTTGCTTCACGTCTATTAGGGTTATTGGACTAAATAGAATTACCAAAATAAATGAAACTACAATTTTTATTTATAGAATAAAGCATCAATTATAATTCTTGCAAGAGATCGCTCAAGAAAGAATAGAAATGGGAAAAATATGTAATCGAAGTTTAGTTAAAAATGTAATATGAATAATCTAGATTCAGAATTTTAATGCTATGCAATTTTATCATAATGCTTTTATTTATTTATGTTTGTTTATTTATAATTAAAAAACTATTTATTTCTTGAAATCATTAGAACTCATATTAAACATAGAAGGGAGAACTACAATACTTTTCTTAAGTAATTTTCGTGAAAGAAAAAACCTTGAAATATCATCTCATGTACCATTTTAATTTAAGCCTTAATCAAAGCACTACCAGGGAATCGGGTAAACAGCAATCCGGCTACAACATGCTTACCCTGTAGAGTTGTAGAGGCATTAGGTATTTTTTGGATTGGATTCTTCAGTTATGGCACGAGGGCTATCTGCCTAAAGGGAGGAATGCCTTCGTGGAGGACTTTCTAAGGGAAACTGGCTCGTATACACGTTACACATGGGGAAAACCACGAAAACGCCCATGCAGAAAGCACGTTCGCGGGATTCGAACCTCGGACCGAACTACCAGTGTTCAGCGTCTTTACCGCTCGGCCGCTGGTGGGCCAGGTATTTTTTGGAAGCAGGAGACTTGAAAAATGAGCAACGCGCTCTTCGGGAATCGAACCACGGACCTCTGGATACGCACCCAGCGTGCAGACCACTACACTACGAAGGCATGCTAAGAAGGCGGGCGAAATACCGTAAATACTACCCCTTTTAAAGGGCGACCGGGTTTTTTTTTTTTAGGGAACCCAATCACCAAATCTTGGGTGTGGAGAATCATCATAAATAACCCTTTTAATTCGGGCGCTACTGTAGAGACATTAGGTATTTTTTGGAAGCATGCGACTTGAAAAAAGAGCAACGCCCTCGCCGGAAATAGAACCACGGACCTCCGGATACGGCTCAGCGTGCAGATCACTACACTACGAAGGTTTACTAAGAAGGCGGGAGAAATAACTTATAGAGTCATCAGGTTGTTTTAAAGCAGGGAGCATGAAAAATGAGCAATGCCATCGCCGGGACTCGAACCTGGACCTCTCGAACACGCGCTGAGTGTGCCATTGTTACACCATGAAGGAGGGAGAAACTACCTTATGTACTCCCCCATTTAAAGGGAGACCGGGGATTAGGGGACCCAATCGCCAAATCATAGTGGTGACGAATTATTGTCGACCACACTTTTAGTTAGGGCGCCATTGTAGAATCATTAGGTTATTTTGAAGGAGGAGTACACGAGAAATGAACAATGCCCTCGCGAGGACTCGAACCTGGACCCCCCTTGAATGCGCGCCGAGTGTGGTACCGTTACACAACGAAGGCATGCGGAAAGGAGGGAGAAAATAGGTTATAATCCTATGAAAGAGGCAGGAAACATTTTACATCAGAAAACGTATTTGATCAACATTCTTCATTGCCTGTTTTATCCTTTGAAGCAGCCTGCCTTACAACTATCGTCCAGATTTTAGACCCTATTCAGTCTGTGATATTCCACGTCTTTCTGCCGTTCCCTAGTATCCCAACATACAACTTTAAAATGCTGTCGAAAGAAAGAAATGATTTTCAGAGGAAATGTTTCGGCTGGGAAAGGAAACCTTGAACAAGTAGGGGCAAAACGATGTATAGCTGAAGTTATGTGTCATATAAATGAAGTATATTATTATTCATAAGAAAAAGAATTAATTGAAAAGAGATGAAATGACACACAAATGTAAATGATGTATAAAATGGTGTTTCATTTTTATTTTTTTTCACTATGTATATTTTAAATGTACTTAGTAGGAACTATATTTTATGCAGTTTGGCAGAGTCAGCTTTTGTGTCATACGTTATTGCTCCCGTCCGATAAGTTGCACTAGTCCCACACTTTTGCTTCCAAGGTGATGACGTAAAAATTTATAGCCTAATTTCATTATTTAACTTCTAAATTCTCTTCTGCTTAATTCAACAGAAAATTAAGATTCAACGCAACACATTCACAAACAAATAAAAATATGTTGACTTTTAATTATTTGGTACAAATTTATGCCATCATTTCAAAGCGGTGGAAGAATGGAGAAAAACAGAGGATAAGAAAAAAAGTAATATGTCTCCTCTAGTTATGCAAATATGAGATACAAATTCCTTTCCCAAACTTTAACCTTCTTTGATCCGCGAATGAATTTGCATGCATTAACGTCCAATCGAAAAGGCTTCTTCTTTAATGAGTTTCGAAATATTTGCCATTTTGCGAAGCAAAGGCGTATGAACGCCCACAAAAATAATTTGTAAGAAAAGAAATTCTTTCGAATTTGTATTTTTTCTGTAATAATAAAAGCTTTTGAAGCGAAGTTTTCTGAGAGTTTCCAGAAATCTTTTTGAATAAAAACTTTGATTTCCTCTTCAAGTGGTGATTTTAGATTACATTTCTTAGAATTCGAAGTTTTAGAATGTACTAGACTGAAAAAATGTGCTTTCTTTAATCTTGTTAGTTTTTATTATTCCTAATAAAGCTAATTTGCTTTGCGCTGAGGCTGTGTAGCATAGTTTAGTTCAGACAAGGAAAGAACATATTGATATAAGAAATATAGAAATCGAAGTCAGTTTGCGTAATCCAATCAGATTAAACTTTTAAATTCTTCTGAAAACTTTTGTGAAAAGATTTAAGGAGAAAATACAACTGCTCGGTTTCGTGATTAATCGGTTACTTCTTCGGAAAAATAGTATTGGTCTTTAAATTTATATTTCTGATCCTTTTATTCTTAAAGAAAAGTTTTCTCGAGCCTATTTCCCTGATTTCGCATTTAAATTGCTTTCTTGTGTTTTAACTAATTAAACCATAATGAATATTTTGTTATATGGATGTTCACTTTATGGGAAAACTGTGAAAATGCAGAAAGTTTCCTCGTATAAGATCGATAATGCTTTCATTATAAGGTATTTCTCCCGTCTTCTTAGCGTGCCTTCGTGGTGTAGTGGTCAGCACACTGAGCCGGTATTTCAGAGGTCCGTGGTTCGATTCCCGGCGAAGGCGATTGTTCATTTTTCATCTCTACAGCTTCCAAAAAATTCTAATGTCTCTACAGCGGCGCTCGAACTAAAAGGGTGGTGGATGATGATTTCTCCCCACCCAGGATTTGACGATTGGGTCCCTTAGAAATCCCAGTCGCCCTTTAAAAGGGAGAGTATATAAGGTATTTCTCCCACCTTCTTAGCGAGCCTTCGGAGTGTAGTGTTCAGCGCATAATTGTGCCTTCGTGGTGTGCACTCAGCGCATAATTGAGATGTCCGCGGTTCGATTTCTGGCGAAGGCGTTGCTAATTTTTCATCTTGCCTGCTTACAAAAATACCTAATGTCTCTACAGTGGCGCCCGAACTAAAAAAGGGTGTTGGATGATGATTCTTCTCACCCAGAATTTGGCGATTGCATCCACTGAAAACCCCAGTCGCCCTTTAAAATAGGGAGTATATAAGGGGTATTTCTCCTGCCTTCCTAGCGTGCCTTCGTGGTGTAGTGGTCAGCACACTAAGCCGGTATTTCAGAGGTTCGTGGTTCGATTCCTGGCGAAGGCGATTGCTCATTTTATCATCTCTCTCTTGTTCCAAAAAATACCTAATGTGGCTACATCATAAAATTCCGCAAATTATTTTAAGAGACTTAATATCTACAGATCAACGTTTCGAGAAATAAAGCCTTTAGTCACTTGTTTTAGATACCCAATAAGGAATAATAAGAAATAAGAAAAAGAATAAGAAAATAAATAAGGAATGCATTCTCCCTTAAATGTTCTAGTGCGCCAGTGGTAGCACATCCAGCTAGCAGTTGGAAGATACGAGCTTCGAGGCCTGGCGAGGGCACACCGATGTTTGATATTTTCTACTCCAAAAAACCTAATGTCTCTGAATTCTGCACAGACTTAAAACTATAAATAAAGTCAAACCAAATTTTTGTTTGTTTGTACCGAAAAATGTTTCTTAAATAAAACATTTTTCGGAATGAAAATTTTAATTAGATGTAAAGTGCTAGTACAGGTTTATTGAGTCGCGATAATCAGACTGTATAGACCACCCAGAAAATTAAAACGCACGACTGTAAAAAAGTGTATCAAACTGTGTATAGTGACACATAGCATGGCGAACGTTCCTCATAAAGAACGCTTCGAATTGCAAATGACACGCAAATTTCATTTATTTTAAGCATAGAATTAAATTTTTCTTTCTGTTTGAAGGCGCATAAATGCAAAAAATAAGTCTACGTATGAACAAAATAACAGACAAAGAAAGTACTCAAAGGTTTCCTGATAACTGAAACTGTCAAAGATTTTCTGAAAAAGTGAAATTTAAATTTACATCGTATATTTTAAATGCCAAAATTGATCAGATTTGAAATCAGAACAATTCCAGGTCACAACAAAGCAGGAAGTATCATAGCCAGCCGAAATAAGCAGATATTCAAGTGAAAAAACCATGCATTACTTCAAAATCATCCTGAAGAAGAAAGAGACTACTTCAGACGAATTGTGTACAATTTTAGATACCTTTCTGAAATACTAATTCAGAAGTCAAACAACAAAAATCAGCGTTTATATTTTCAAATTTTCACAGGACTAGTTTCGATGGTTTTACCGAACCACCATCGTTAGCTGCAAAAGCGCAAAAATCTTAGGAAAGCGCAAAAATGCTTTCTGAAATCTTAGGTTCCCTTACGCAAAGGAGATACGCAAAAAAGTATAAGCAAAGAATAGTTGATTCTTCAGCTCCATATGAAAAACTGGAAAGAATTAGACAACACTGAACTAAGAAAACTGTAAGACTAGGCACATGAACAGTGTACACAGTCTTACAAGAGTTTTAGTTTATTAGTTATAATTAGTTAATATTGTTACAAATTTTGTACATATGTAAATAATAATTTTAGTAAAATTATATGTAAAAATTGTAGGTTTTTTTTTTTTTTTTTTTTTTTTTTTTTTTTTTTTGTATAATGTACCATGAAAATCTAAAGAAGCTAAGCTTTACAGGAAACATAGGGGCAAGTCTATTTACAGGAAAAATAAGACTATAGGGGCAAGTCTATCTAAAGAAGCTAAGCTGTACAGGAAAAGTAAGAATATAGGAGCAAGGTCTATCTAAAGAAGCTAAGCTTTACAGAAAAAGTAAGAATATAGGGACAAGTCTATTTACAGGAAAAGTAGGAATATAGGGGCAAGTCTATCTAAAGAAGCTAAGCTTGACAAGAAAAGTAAGAATATAGGGGCAAGTCTATTTATAGGATAAATAAGAATACAGGGGCAAGTCTATTTACAGGAGAAATAAGAATATAGGTGCAAGTCTATTTACAGAAGAAATAAGAATATAGGGGCAAGTCTATTTAACATTGAGTAAATACGCGAGATATCGCCAAGCTGACGATAGTCTCGGTGACTAATTTTTGTGGCCGAATTCGGCGGGAAATCACCAGAAGAGGCCAAACTTGGCGACCATTTGGCGACATATTGGTCCAGTCCCAGTATAAATGTAATAGGTACTGTAACCGAAAAACTGTAATTGATTCTACATGTAGCTGTAAGCTTATCCAACTTTCATATGCCTTCTAGTAATTCTTAGAAGTGCAAGGTACTAGAATCTCTTGTCGGCCAGGAGAAAGCTATATAAGACAGGAGAAATCATCACTTTCTAAGCAGTTGTTCGGAGCTGAATTCGGAGTATTGAGATATCCGTGACAGGTTCGCCGTTAAGATGCGTTTTGTATTACGCTGTGTTTAACGTTCTTAGTAGTTTAAAGTGTAACTACTGATTGTGCTCTGTGATACTGAAAAGAGCTGTACGAGTATTTTTGTATATTAAGTTCCAGAACTGTAAGGAGAGTAAAATAAATTTTATCAAAATATCATCAGTTCTGTGTGCATTCAATCTATTACGAGCCTGTACGCACACAAGTTTTGGCGTCAGGAGTGGAGCTAAATGACCGTTAGAAGAGCGATGGAGAAGCAATTAAGAAAGCTGGTGAAGCCTTTGCTGTATTCAAAGAAGACATGAAAGAAGGCCAAGAAAGGATGGAAGAGGCCGTCAACTCCGTTAAAGAAGAAATAATAGCAGGTCAAAAGGAAGTGAAAAGTGAAGTTACTTCCATAATTTAAAATAAATTCGAGGCTACGGAAGGCAGAATAAACACGGTTGAACATTAAAGTTGGAAAAATTCAAGAAACAGTTTCTGCTGGCCAACTAAAAGTCGAAGAATGCGCTTCTAATGTCGAACAATAAATTGATGAAAGAGTTTCTGCTGCCGTAGCCAAGTAAGTTGACAGTTTAAAGAAATACATAACGGCAGCTCGTCACATTTCTAACGGCCTTCAAATTCGAATATATGTAGTCCCGGCCATCTCCGAAGCTATTCAAATATGATAGGATTCTCAAAGTGTCAAGCAATTACTCTGACATAAAAATCAGTATTAACATGTAGAGTTCCCCATTTTGTAAATGCTAAGTTACAGTTGAACGTGAAGAATTTTAAGAACTGATAAGCGAATAATCGCTTGAGTTCGTGGGACAAGAAAAAACAAGATGGAAGAGTAAATAACCCTTTATTATTCAGATAAGATTTAACAGAACTCCGTCTTGGAGTGTACAATAATAGCCGACTCTTGTGCTTGAACTTAAGAGGCTAAGAAGTAAACTAAAACTAATCTAAACTAAAGAGATATAGCCGAAGTATCAAGATTCTAACCGAGTTGGCCCCTTAACTGTATTTGACTACGAAGCTTATCAAGGGCCTACGTACGGCCGACCGTAATAATAGCTTACGAGAGAGTAGCATAAAGAGACGGACGCGTACAGACAGAATACCTGGTAACTCTCTCGCTAAGACCGAAGAACTTCGCGGTTAAATACCGCTCTTCCTCATTATGCATTCACACGTGATTCCAAAACTACGTTCTGGCCAGAAGTTGAAGTTAAGAATTTGACAGGAAAGAAGTTTAACTCAAAATTTAACTGTTAATAAAATTAACATAATCCTTACAAACAAATTTTTATAAGTGAAAATTCAAATATCATTATATTTAATTATTCATGGTAACAACAAAACAAAATTTTACAGTAACAAGAAAAACAAAATTTCTTAACAAAATGTCTTAACAAAAAAACAAAAAATGTCTTAACAACAAAAACAAAATTTTACAGTACTTAATAAAAATTAAAATTACAAAATGGAAAAATGCAAATAAAATCTGGTTTAAAACACATTTTCTTACCGCTAAAATACAACGGTTCTAAATATATATACATATATGATATCAATTTTTCATGTATTCGTGGTAGTTATTTTGAATTATTTCCAAACATGTATTCGTAATTTTAATTTTGGGACAGTTCCTTATGGAAACAGTTTTTAATTTTAGAATCAGTAATTTTAGTGCTTGTTACCTTTCTCAAACGAGACATTCACACGAAACAGAAAAGGAAAATCTTCATTTTTTGCGAATGTAGTTATTCTTTCAAAGCATTGTGTTAGTGAGAAAATTTTTATTTATATGAAATTTTTATATAGCTTTTACTATTTACTATAAACAAAGTCATTCTAAATTTATTAAATTTAGCTCAATAGACAATTAATCTGCCCTATTTATATTCTTACATTTTTTTCCAGAAGTATTTCAATAACAAGCGAGGTATTTGAATTTTATCAAATCCGACTGTAAAGGGAGTTTTATATTCATAATATTGTTTAAATCTACCCCCTTCAAATGAAAGAGTGAAGGAATACTTTTTCTTTGACCTAACTTAAAAGATTAAAATCTCCATAAAATGCTTTTAGGGATAAATTAATTAAAGTTACATAAATTTTCTTTGTAATGGAAATAAGTGATCACTGAACTGAGTGATTTATACGTTTAAAACCGTATTGAATACCATTACCCTTAAAATGTAGCGCGACTTTTGTGAAAGACGAAATTTTTAAACTACAGATAGCACATGGTTAAATGTTCTGTTTTCAGTACTGAGATTTTTGTTCTCGATTTTTGGTATAGTGTACTACCAAAATTGAATGACTAGTATATTTGACAATTAGTTGTTGTGCAGGAGTAAATGGTCAGTCGTAATATGTGCATTTTTATGGATTTCGAAAGCACAGTATGAAGACAATTTTGAAATCGAAATATTAATATTGGAAAAAAATTAAAATACTCATTAAAATGGGAAATATCTGTTTGCGAATTCAGAGTACATAATTTGTAGAATGGTTTCAAGCAATTTCATTTAAAAAATGCTTTGATCAATAAGACTAGAAATTTCATTAAATCTGTGGCATTTAATCTTACGTTGTTTAATTCTTTCAAAATGCTATGAAAAAAGTGCATTTACAAAATGTAGCAATATTTTAAAAATTGTATTTGGAAACTTCAGTTTAGAATAAGGAAAGAGAAGAAATCTCGAGAAAGAGTTATTTAAAAAAATACATAAAAAAGTTTGAAGAATCGTATAAATTTTCTTTTTTCTTATTAACTAAAAATAGCATCTACTTTAGAGAACTTGCGAACATAAATCTTTGCCTTAAAATTATTTCAAAAGGCAGCCTAAAATTAACATAAGGTTTTGCATAAAAGTGAAAAAAGAAAAATTTTTTCTCCACAAGTTTTTGCTAATGAAGAAAAGGAATCTATATCTGATTGCCCTTCAAACAAATAGAACTAACGTCCATCCTATAGTTTTAACTCAAACTTTTTTTTAATTAAAACGTTTTAATTTAATTTAACTCAAAACGAATTTGAATTTTAAAATCTCTGTTGCTGCACTGTTTATGGAAAGTGAAATGATGCTGAAAAAAATAAAAATAAAAAGACAAATAAAATAAAAATGAAAAGTGCATTACTGTTTGAGCAAAATTAAAAAAAAAAAAAAGAAATACATAAAGAGACTTGTAATTTATATGTTTGTTACCATAAGACTTCATTACAATCACTATTATTAAAATTTATGCGCGTCCGTCTGTTTATTTGTTCTTTGCTTGTTATCTAATCCGGAACGGCGATGAGTTGAGTCTCAAATTGCAAAAATTCCAGGGAAGCCATTTCGACCATTCTCATCTGCGTACAATTTGAACCATCCCAGACATTAAATAAAACTCTGAAAACGCTAACTTAACAACAGAAAATTTATTTACGAATTGTTTACTGCAGGTTGCGCGAGATATTAATTTTTAATTAAAGCGAGAAATTAATTCAAAACTCTGAAAGCGCTAATTTGGCAACAAAAGATTTATTTACGAATTGTTTACTGCAGGTTGCGCTAGATATTAATGTTTGATTATTGCGAGAAATTAATTAAAAACTCTGAAAACGCTAAGTTGGCAGCAGAAAATTTATTTACGAATTGTTTAGTGCAAGTTGCGCGAGATATTAATTTTTGATTATTGCGAAAGATTAATTAAAAACTCTCAAAACGCTAATTTGGCAACAAAATATTTATTTACGAATTGTTTACTACAGGTTGCGCGAGATATTTATTTTTGATTAAGGCGAGAAATTAATTAAAAACTCTGGAAACGCTAATTTGGCAGCAAAAAATTTATTTGCGAATTGTTTACTGCAGGTTGCGCAAGATATTAATTTTTGATTATTGCCAGAAATTAATCAAAAACTCTGAATTGGCTACAGAAACGCTAATTTGGCAACAGAAAATGTATTTACGTATTGGTTATTTGCTTGAAGAATTCGCTAGTTATTATTTTATTTTAAATATAGTGTAAGGTTTTATTTATTTTTACTAATAGTTATTTTGTGAGCCTTTTCTGCTTCACCAGGATGTGAATGAGTTAGGGTGAAAGAAAATATTTAGACTTCTGGGAGCGAAAAGTATAGTGAGAGTGTGATTTCGCTATTGTAAGCTCACGTTGCTATTGTTAACTTTAATATCGGCTACGCATTCTTGTCACCGAATTCTGCCGGTTTCTGAGTCAGCCTGTTAGCTTAACATGAATTGCGGACTACTCTTTACCTTTAAAGGTAGTGTTACATTATCTTTTAAGTTCTCACTGGAAGCGGTTGGTATTTTTGTAAGCATGTAAATCCATGCCATCTACGAACTAACAGGCGATTATGTATACAAGAAATAAAATTCTTGCTGTCGACACTGCTACAGGGTATTAGAAATATATCTTGTTCGTGACGTTTACGCTGTAAAATAGCACTTGTTTGAATATATTATTAAGGAAATGACTGTTAAATGATAATGAATGTTAAATGATTAAGATAAAATGACTGTTAAAACATTTAATGCAGTATTCAGTATTTCACTTTTAGAAGAATGAGGGAAAGATCTTATTGATGGTCAGTCGATGGCAAAGTCTGTTTACGTGGGATACGATTTTATTAAAAGTGGAAACTAAAACATAACATTTTTTTATCATTATGAATAATAACATATCAAAATGAAGAGGAAATTTAATTAATTATATAATTTATTAACTTAGAATTTAAATATTTTATGTATACAATGTAATACATGTAATTAAAAAATGCAGTGCTACTAATGCATTCAATATAATCGGAATTTTTCGACATCGAAGTAAATACAGTAACCCTTTGACATAAATTTAAACCATTGATACTCAGGGTAGATTCAATTCATTCCCAGAATTCGAAGGGAAATTAATAAATCCTACTATATATTTGTTTAATAAAAAATTCAGTTTTTTTTTGTTACATCACTTTTATAACAGTTTTATTAATATCAACTACTTAAAAATAAAAAATAATCAAATTTTATATTAATAAAAACATCTTAAAACTTTTGACCATTTTAAATATTAATATTACTACGCAGAAATGGGCTTCTCGATGGCCATTAGAACCAAGTAGTTGAAAATTTGTCCATGAAGACTGACATATTTTAGAGTAGATATGTTGTAAAGACAACTAGGTTTTCGCAATCAGGAAACACAAAAAATCAGTTATGGACTTTGCTGATATAATCTTCCACTTGACTGTTGGATGTACTAACTACCTACGCCACAAGAGAATAATACGATAATTCCTTTACTTTCTCCTTCACTTTAAAGAGAGATTGCTGAGAGACACGATATCTAGTCGATCAAATCCAAATAAAGACGAATTGATCACCCAGTACATTTCACAGTTCAGGGGCCGCTGTGAAAACATTTAGTTTACAGGCTGCAGCCATCGACTTTCGTGGATTCCATGGCAGTCAGCAGGTTAACATTTCAGATCATGAAACAGTTTAAATCAACGTTGTCCTCGCCGGATTCGAAGCACGAGTCTTCCATGAGCTAGCTAGATGTATCAAGTTCTTAAACCATGAGACCATATGCAGATTATTATGATAATTGCTTCCGTCCTTACTTAAAGGGCGACTGGGGAGAGGTACGAGACTCAAGCGACTAAATCCAGGTGATGAGGAGTTATCGACCTCCACAATTGTACAAACACTTCTGTAGAGACTACAAGCCACGCTGATCGGTATGTTGGTTAGTGCTCATGGCTGCTATATCACTGGGTTCGCGTTCGAATCCCGGAGTAGGCATGGATTTCGTAAGTGTATATTATCTGTGTGTTATTGAGGCACTCAAACTGCATGTGGAGTCGAAAGTCCTCTTGAGTGGTTGTAGTAGGGAAAGAAGGGTGGGATACTCTTGAACCATCCCTCGGGGTGTTCTCCATCGAAATTATGACGAAGCTTTACAGCTAGTGAGACGGGATTATCCTGCACTACCAAAACTAAAATTTTGATATCCTGCCCTACATATACTTGTTCTTGTAAAGACACTTGGATTTTTGAAAAGAGGAACGTGAAAGGTTAAATGTTCCGTGATTGCAATTCGAACTACGAATCTACAAATTTATCTACAAATTTGTTAACTGGGCAAAGATAACCACTCTTACCATGAAAACACGTGTGAGAGATGCAATAATTCCTCTCTGCGTAACGTGACTCATTTATTTAATTTGAAGTGAAAGGTAAATTACTGAAAGGTAATATTATTACTCATTTGACTATACATGAGTGAATGCACACGGTGCGCAAATGCTTTGCAGATAGCAAAAGATGCACAAATACACAGATAACATTTTGAAACTCTCAACTTCAATTAATGTTGCAGAAATATGTCATCTTCTTTTGTAGAATCGAGATTGCATTAATGTGTAAATAGTTAATTACCACGTTAACTAATAGCACATAATTAAAAGCACCACATAAACGGAGGAATTAATTATCAAATAAAATGAAACCACGTTTTAAATGGCACGTAAAATGGTACATAAATCTAGAAATGAGCGTGCCTTTTGTGACAGTACTCTTACATAACTGTTATTTTGCTATCTGTTAACTATCTGCCTGTAATTATGAAAGAATTTCTGCCTATTTACGTGTTTATGAATAGTTCTATCCCATCTAGATACATTTAACTCTATTTCTTCTATTCCAGATACATTTGTAATATATTTCCTTTTCTATTTCGTTTGCAACAAGAACTAGTAAATGAAACATTCTGCTAAAAATCGATGCTACAAGATAAATGATTACATCCACATCAACTCCAGTTTTCTTCCAACAAAACCAAGCAGAAAAAGTTGTATACAAGATACAAGAGATAAAAACTAAGATAAATAGCAGTATTACTTTGGATGAAAAAATTAAAAGTTAATTTCTAGAAAAGAACTTACTATAAATCAAGATAGAATCAACAAGGGCGTATTGTTTATACATTTTTAGCTGGCTCTTTTTGCTGTAAAAATAAATAAGTTGAAAACTTTTCTGAATGTAATTACCACAGAATAAGCTGATTTATCGAGACTGAGACAATAGAAGATAAATTAGATTTATTACTTAATCTGTAATTACTGATGCCAGAAAAGTAACAAAATATCATATCACATTCGATATGATATTTTCGTACTTTAACGTACAAGGTTTCTATCAAGGGGAACTTTTAAACTTAGTCCTGTCTAGAAGATGCACAGATATGGCATTCTTGTTGCTCTCATGAAAATTATTTAAGAAACATTACCTTAATCTGAAAACTTCAGATTGCAATAGAACTTTTTAAAGGAAAGTTTATCATCATATTTTTTTAAAAACTTAAAAAATTATAAGAAATAAATACATAATAATAGAAGTATTCCTTTATCGTCTTCAATAAAAATCATATTTACTATTGCAAATACATAAAACTAAACCCCAAGGCTGAATAAAATTAAAAGCTAATTTTAAAGTTTCTGGTGTTGATTCGTGCAATTCGTTTTGGAAGATAAAATTGTATAAAAA
This sequence comes from Stegodyphus dumicola, assembly GCF_044657685.1. NCBI lineage: Eukaryota > Metazoa > Arthropoda > Arachnida > Araneae > Eresidae > Stegodyphus > Stegodyphus dumicola. The sequence goes on from NC_140768.1 coordinate 186,432,328, forward strand.
TATATTATCAAATGATTAAAATAGCATGTTATATTTTTTAATAAAACAGAAGGAAAAAGAAAGAGGATTGTATGTAGAGAATCCATACACTACGTACGTAACGACAAAAGTTTATCATTCCTGTTCGATTTTATTTTAGATGCAGTTGATAACGTACAAAATAAAGTTACAAATTTTGTATTCGTTATTGATAAGGTATACGAGATGCATGTTATTTATTATGCTTATGATATAAAATAACTTTTTTCGAAAAATGTTATTAAGAATTTAAAGTAAAGTAAGTTTTTAAACAATTCTTCTTTCTTACACTGTTGGATAAGGCACAATTATAATATCGACGATATACAAAATGTCTTAAGTATAGTCGACTGATAAAAATGCATCCTCGTATTTCTGGCGTTTATTCAATTAAATTAATTAAAAAAAGAATAGCATATAATCGTTAGTTGAAAATAATAATACTTTATCAGTGAGAATAAAAATCACGTACGCAGAAAAGGAGGTAATACTTTAAGAAAATAACAACATATATTGCATATTAAGTTAAATATGATTATTTGATTACTTGTTTAGTCGTTCATCTATGTTAACTTAACCGCCTAGTCTGGAACCTACAAATTTGAGATGACGCCAAAGGCTGAGTCCGTTTTAGCAAGGAAGAAACTTAAATTTTTTTTAACACATCGTAGTTGTCGATACTTACTCCTGTTACTCTTCCCGGAAAAAATCCTGGTCCAGCTATCCAGTTTTCAGAATCCATATTGAATATTCCTACCAAGATCATTCCGCATATGAGCAGTAGATTGATCACAACGAAAACATTGTTCAAAGTGCAGAGAATCTGGAAAACATAAAATTCTATATTTAGGGCACAAAAATAGTATTCTATGCCTGTATTTACAATTATATTTTGTTTTCCTTCCCCCTTTTTCATTAAATTTACACAGGTTTTCATCGATATATTAAGTTTTAAATAATAAAATAGTGCCAATAAACTGAATATATCGATGAACTATCGCACTATTTTATTACTATTTTATAATTTATTAATAAATAATAAAATATTTATTATTTTAATTTATTTATTTTATTTATTATCTATCACTAATTTATTATTTATTAAGTATGTTTATTTTACATCTGCAATTTATAAGGCACTGAAATGTTAAGGCTTTTATACGTGTTCATTAGAATAAACACTTTTAACTTTCTGTAAATGCTTTCTCTTTGGGTTCAAGAACTTTCATGGAAAAACAGAAATGTTAGTATAGAATTAAAATAAGAACGACTATATTCTGTTCTAACATTCGGTAAATTATGATAAAGAGCGCCAGAAAACATCACAACTATCTCATAGACGAACATCGAAATTTTGTGATGACTAGTTTGATAGTTCAGCAAGAATATCTGAAAAAAATTCGAAACTAAATAATCATAATTATAAATGTACTGAAATTTGGAAACGTTATTGTCAATTATTTTATTATCATTTCAAATATAGTTGCTTGAAAGATTTGGAGAAAATCAGTTTGGAAGAAAGGCGTTGAAATCAATGTCACTATTTTAGAAAAAACAAGCTAAATAAAGTGCATAAAACGATTTTAAAGTTATTTATTACGATTTCAGTTCAGAGTTTCATTACTTGTTCATTTTACCGAAAATAATATGCTAAAATGACCACCTTCATGCTTCTTTCCATGATCCTATCCCGTGTTATTGTTGTTGAAAATTATTAGAACGCTGTTTTAACGAAAGTTTGCTAGAAAACTTGTTAAATATGCTCCCAAGCTGCTATTTAAATTCCAAAATGGGTTTTAAACCTTTATGTAGGATGCGATAACCTTTCTGTAGAATCCTATTAACAATGTTTTCGTGAGCAAAGACACATTATTATGTGTTGTTATTTGCTTCTTATAAACAAAAAATAGCGCCATTATGTATGATGCTTAATGTATTAATATAGAAATAAATTTTACTGTTAAAACTTTTCTCGCATAAATTTAGAAGCCGGTTATTTACATCCTGAGCAAGGAAACTATACTACTAAATAAATCAGAATACAAATAAATGTGCCTTTGTCACAGAATATTATCAATTCAATAATGCGAATATTCAATAACGCGAAATCTACATATTAGAGTCAGAAGAAAGCAAATTCAGTATTCCTGTTAATGTCAGAGTGGCTAAGTTTTTAGAAGTCTTTATATCTATTTTGTGTTTGTGTATGCGCTGGGAATTTAGAAACATTAAAATGGTCTGCAGTTATGAAACAGAAAGCAGCGTTTTGAAAATAGTTTATATCCATATTATTAAAAAATCATTAACTGATTAACTATGGTCAGATAATGATCGCATGACTTTAGTTCACCAGAAAAATTTTGATATGGAAATCCAAATTTGTTTCACAGCCGTTTAAATCTGCTAACGGCAAATATATTATAAACTAACTGCGTTGAGATTATTTCGCTTAAGAATTATTAAAGCAAAATTCCAGTGTTTTTAATATAGTATAAAATACCATAGTAGTATTATGAGTTCAGACAAGAACAAAGATATGCAATATATTTCCAATTATACTATCAGTTCTGTATTTTACGACTCCTAACAGCCAATGAGGAATTACTAACTGTAAAATTTTAAGAACCAACAAGTTAAGCCACATTTTCGCTTTGAAATGACCACCAGTGATTAATCCCAGGAGAAATATGCTTTACCCTCATCGCAAAATCAGCAGTTTGACATCTTATATATTAGATATGCCAATGAACAGCCAATGAGGAATTACTAACCGTAAAATTTTAAGAACCAACAAGTTAAGCCACATTTTCGCTTTGAAATGACCACCAGTGATTAATCCCAGGAGAAATATGCTTTACCCTCATCGCAAAATCAGCAGTTTGACATCTTATATATTAGATATGCCAATGAACAGCCAATGAGGAATTACTAACCGTAAAATTTTAAGAACCAACAAGTTAAGCCACATTTTCGCTTTGAAATGACCACCAGTGATTAATCCCAGGAGAAATATGCTTTACCCTCATCGCAAAATCAGCAGTTTGACATCTTATATATTAGATATGCCAATGAACAGCCAATGAGGAATTACTAACCGTAAAATTTTAAGAACCAACAAGTTAAGCCACATTTTCGCTTTGAAATGACCACCAGTGATTAATCCCAGGAGAAATATGCTTTACCCTCATCGCAAAATCAGCAGTTTGACATCTTATATATTAGATATGCCAATGAACAGCCAATGAGGAATTACTAACCGTAAAATTTTAAGAACCAACAAGTTAAGCCACATTTTCGCTTTGAAATGACCACCAGTGATTAATCCCAGGAGTATGCTTTACCCTCATCGCAAAAGCAGCAGTTTGACATCTTATATATTAGATATGCGAACGCATTTTAATCAAAGTTAAATGCAAATAGGAGCAAGGGAAGCGAAGCTATCAATTTCACGAGGAAACTAAATAAAAGGGAATTATTAAATCCAGTCATCAGTGAAAGATGAAGGAGGTATATGTTATAGAAATGATTTATTAGGATCATTCTAACCAGACTTTAATATTATATTACTATTTTATCTTAAAAACTTTAAATAAACTACGTTCTGTAAATATGAAATTTTCTGCTGCCAATCACAAAAGATAAAAATTTAGATATGTTTCTAAATAAAATCTTTGCTTAGTCCCTAGGTAAATCCAAATATTTTGATAAAGCTTCGTTGCAATAAAAGCATAAAAATCGAAAACAGTTATGGAGATTCCCCAAATGTTTTTGTTACCTTCAAAGAAGACTTTTTTAATATTTCATTTGAACATTTATTATTTATCTGTAGTATTGAGCACACAAACCTTATTTCAAATTAACTATGAAAGTTATTTTAATTAAATACAATAATTATTATTGTATTTAATGAGTGATCCTTTGAATTTTACCACTTTTTCTTCGAGGAGACTGTTTGCTTCGCAGAAAGTCCTTTCCAAGTATACTGATAAAATGAACGAGAAAGCTCGCAGCTTTCCTAAATTCTAATTAAGCAATTCTCCAAGGAAAGCGTCTACACAAAAGGTTACAATGAATCTATTATTAGTCGAAAAAAACCACATTACTTAAGTTTCTTTGTAGTTATTATTTCTTGCATGGCTTTATTTAGCTCGGTTTCTTTGCTTATTAGTTGCTTAATTGTTTGTTTGCTTTATTTTTTATTCTGCTTATCATTTCGAAAGAAGTTTACGCATGCTCATACCAAGAATTTAAAAAAGATGAGTCCTTTGTATTGACTCGGGACATGTGAAAATTTCCCATTGACAAGCATTTATCTTGTTTAGTTAATGTCTTTAAGTGTATTACAGTCCTTTCTGATGCTTCTAAAATTCTATTTTAACTTATTTTTTAAATTTGATTACTAGCTATGCTGACAAATAGAGCTACCTTTTCGGTCGCTTTACTGTTGTATATGGGTATATGACCGTTGCACCTGCAGCTTTTTGGTCTTGCAGATTTCTTTGCTCCTGATGAAGAGGGGCTTGTATCTATTTGCAATCGAAATCCATTGAGTTTTTGACTAAACAGAAGGTTGTTGCTTTGCTAATTTTATGTAAAAATTTATTAAAGTTAGGTAGCGAATTTTATGGTTGCAGTTTTAGTATTGTATGGGGCGGAACGAATAAAATGTTGTTATTTGCTGATATGAGGAAAAAGAATAGTTCTATGATTTTGAATTTACTGGCTTTCAGGAAGAGTTATTACCGATTTGAACTCGATAGTTTCCGAATAATTGGGGAGGGGGAGGTATTTCTACGGGTCGATATTTGTAAGAATATTATTCAGGACATTCGGGCTTTTTTCAGTAGCAACAGTCATGTCATTCTACGAAGTAGCTAGAAATGTACCCATTTTGATCGAATTAAGTCCAGAAATAGCTGTACTTACTTATGATCGTCGGGATGTGACGTATAAAATATTTCCTTTTCATTGCCAGTTCTGAATTTTTAGATAAGTGCCACATTTCATCTGATGCTAAAACAATTTTAATTAATTTTCTAATTCATACAACACAAAAATAGCTAAAAAAACTATGGACGAACGAATGGAACTGTATTACCCTGTAAGGATCTTAAGTTTTACTAACGTTTATTTTATTTTAAATCTTTACTATCACTTCTTATTTTCTACTTCCGGCCAGAATTAAAAGCGTTAACTTATTTATGTAAAATTTGTCTGGCGAACGCCAAGTACTTAAGTTGTGGCTTTTTGCCAAGCGAGAGAGAGGAAGGAGTTAGTCGAAGCAGGCCGCTTGCCTTAGAAGTTTTACTCGGTTGCTGGTTGCCTTCCAGGCCAGAGGTTTTAATCCTCTTGATAATTTTTAAACGTATTGTAGTGTTCACAGTTCTCTGTACTACATACGGCTTCCTGTTAATATAAGGCCAATCTTCCACGTTTATTATTTTAAAGATAAATTAGAGTTTAGTTTTATTTTTTTATATTTTTACGTTTAGACCACAAGTAGTGGGTCTGTGTATTCCGAAGTACGGAAGTTATTGTAAATAGAGAAAAATAAAGGGTTTTGTATACCCTTCTTGTGTATCCTGTCTACTTCCCACAGTGATTGAACATAGCTTTAGTAAGCTCTCTGTTCCGAGTCAGGTCCTTGCATGTTCCCGAAGAAAGTAAGACGGAACAATTGAACCTCATAGTGGCGCCCAACGAAGAAGAATAACCATGGCCGAGTTTCAAGAAGAACCTGTGCTGCCTGCAGAAGCGGCTCAGAATCCAAAAATGCCAGCTGCCGCCCTGGAAGGATTTGGTTACATCGTCCAGACCATGCGCGCTTCGATGAAACCAGAAGCAACATTTAATGGAAACTCACCGGTAACCAGTTTTTTGGAAAAATTGGATGACCACTTCATGCTCTACCCCGTGCACGAATTTCAAAAAGTTACCTTAGCTACCAGCGCTTTGAGGGGCCAAGCGCTTAACTGATTCAAATGTATAGGCAGAAGTCTCTTGGGTCAAGCAGGAAGTCCCACCTATACTTACGAGAATTTCAAGACTGCCCTACTAAAAGGCTTCCCTGTCGTAAGGGATCGTGCGAAATAAGAAACGGAACTTTTCAGCATATATCAACAAAGAATCGAAAATCTCTCAAGCTTTATTTTAAGAAAAATTCACGTCTTCAAACTCTTGTATGGAAACCGTCCGGATCCTGAGATAATTCAAGTGATTTTGCCGAGGTTACTGCCCCAAGTGCAAGACTTTATTGAATTAAGAAATCCGACTACACTGGAAAAGTTATTTGAGCTAGCAATCCAGTTTGAAAGTAGAAGAACGGCGGACGTTGAAAGAAGACGCCAATATCAACAGCGAAACCAATTTGGTGCGCCAAGACTACAGCAAAGTCAAGCACACGGCTACGGAAGCAAAGCGAATCAGTGGGCAAGGAAACCCGAGCATTCAAAAACAGCCGGCGAACGTCGACAGTTCAATAGCAATCCAGGAAAAAAGTCTCAAGGCCAGTGGAAAAAGAAGGAAAGCACGGAAACGAAAAAGGATTTAAACTAAAACGGATTTCTGCTGACGGGAGGGTGCGGAAATCCGAAGGCCAAGAAAACCACTCTTCCTTCAAGTTAAATACAGTAATGGTGAAAAATTTGACTCTTCCGAAGATTGAAGTGTTGGTGAATAATATCCCAGCCACCGCACTCCTGGATACAGGCGCGCAGTGTTCCTGTGTGGCAGAAGCTTTTTTTAGGAAGTATTTTCGGAAATACCGCATATATAATTCGGATAATACGACAGTGTTAGCGGGCAAGGAGAAAAATGTACGTGTATAGGTAAAGTACCGCTGTATGTCCGTATCAAGGACGAACAAGTAAAGGTGATGTTTTTTATAGTAAAGAATCTGCAAGCACATATAATCTTAGGAATAGATTTTCTTTCAGAGGCACAAGCAACGCTGGATTTTAATGAAGCGTCCCTTAAGTTGACAATGAAACCAGTTCGTGCAGAAAAGGCTGAACCGCCGATGTTAAATCTTGACCACCTGCCTAATGACGAGCAAGGAAGAATCCGACAAGTGGTAAGTGAATTTGCTTCGTTATTTAGTGATATTCCAGGATTTACTCAGGTTAGTAACCATAGTATTGACACCGGAGATTCAATGCCAGTTCGCCACAAAGCATACCGGTATGATAAGAATAAGAAAAAAATTATAGAATGGCATATCACCGATATGCTACGTAAAAAGATCATAACGCCCATCTCAAGTAGTTATGCTAGCCCGGTGGTTTTATGTAAGAAAAATAATGACTATCCTTTGACACACCCAAAAAGGTGGAGATTCGCAATTGACTACCGTAAATTAAACTCCATAACTAAATATCCGGTATATCCGTTACCTATTATTGATGAAATTCTAAGGAACATAACATCCACCAAATATATGACGACTTTAGACTTAACGACTGGTTATTTTCAAATAGGGGTTAGGCCTGACGACGTGCCTAAGACTGCTTTTATAACCAAGTCTGGCACTTATGCATTTTTGCGTATGCCGTTTGGCCTTTCAGGGGCGCCGGCAACATTTCAGCGATGTATGGACATTGTGTTAAGACCTGTTCTTGGAAAGTCCACATTTATCTATTTAGACGATATCATTATTACTAGTGATAATCTCGACCAACATGTACAGGATTTAAGACAGGTGTTTTCTTTATTAAATGAGGCCGGTCTAAAAGTTAATGTCGATAAGTGGAAATTTGCAGCCCCTGAATTAAAATATTTAGGTTACAAGATATCTCAGAAAGGAATAGAGACAGACGAATCAAAAATAATCGCTGTACAAAAGTATCCGACTCCAAACACGGCGAAGAAGCTCTCTTCTTTTCTAGGACTTTGTTCATATTATAGGTGCTTTATAAAAAATTTTGCAGCTATTGCTGAACCATTGTTAAAATTAAAAAGGAAAAAGGCAAGATTCTCGTGCTTTCGAAAAATTAAAACAAGCATTAACGCAAGCCCCTGTGTTGAAATTTCCTGAAAAGGATGAGAATTTAGAAATTTCAGCGGATGCTTCGGATTATGCGGTAGGAGCGGTAATTTCGCAAAATCAGCAGCCCGTGGCATTTTTTAGCGGAACTTTAAATCAAACACAAAGAAACTATTCCGCGACCGATAGAGAGGCACTTGCGGTTCTGTTAGCAGTGCAAAAGTTCCGAGTCTATTTTGGAAAGGCGCCAATAACAGTGTACTCTGATCATGCGGCGGTAACTAGATTGTACTCAGGGAAAAACTTATCCCCAAGGTTAATAAGATGGGCACTCAAGCTGCAAGAATATAATCTGGTAATCAAGCATACCCCCGGAAAAGAAAATATTGTAGCAGATGCCCTATCAAGAATTAAAATAGATGAACAAGGTAATACCGTAAAGGTGGCAATGCTCACAGCATGTACAATAAATTCCAGAGAAACTGTAATAACCGAACTGGGTAAGGATCCTGAGTTTGGAAGCATTTATGAGTATTTGAAGGATCCTGAAAATTTTAGCCACCAAGATATTGTGGCGATAAGAAATAGGGCGGCCCATTACGAACTAATAGATGGTCTATTATTCTATACAAAAACTACGAATTCCAACAACGAATTTCGACCTGTTATCCCAGCTAGTCTTAGATTAAATATCCTGCAGGAGCTCCATGACAGCCCTTTAGCTTCTCATGCTGGTATTCGAAAAACTATCCAACGCGTACGCGAGGCAGTCTACTTTCCTGAACTGCAAAAGTTAACAAGGGCGTATGTCCAGTCCTGCCCAACATGTCAAGCAGTTAATTATATTAATTTCCGACCGGCCGGGTTTCTAAATAGTATTAAATCCGAATTTCCAAATGAAATAATTGGCATCGATTTATTGGGCCCTTTCCCAAAAAGTCAGTTAAATAAAAGTCGCTATCTCCTTGTTATGGTTGATCATTTTAGTAAATGGACCGAAATTGTTCCCTTAAAACGAGCCTCCGCGAAATTAGTTACTGATTCTATTTTAAATAAATATAATATATCCGGGGCGCCCCTAAATGTTATATCGGATAATGGTCCTCAATTTGTAAGTAATATATTTGAAGACATGTGCCAAAAACTGGGCATACGTCATTTAAAAATGGTCCCGTATCGGCCGCAACCAAATATAGCGGAACGGGTCAATAGAAATATAGTGAAAATTATCCGTAGTTATGTTAAAAATTTTCATAAAAGCTGGGATAACTATGTCAATGAATTTGCTTTCGCCCTTAGGACCGCAGAACATGATACAACAGGCAAAAACTCCTGCTGAGTTATTTCTAGGCAGAAAGGTTATAACGCCGTTAGATAAATTATTTTATGTGCAACAAAGAGCCCCAGAATTTAAAATGGGTGATATAGAAAAACTAATTAAGGAAGCAAAGAAGAATACTGAAGTAGCACAGAGAAAACAAAAATTATATTACGACTTGAAACGACGGGGAGTAACTTATAAAGTAGGGGATGAAGTTTTAAAAATTAAGCATTCACTTTCTTCAGCACCAGAAGATAAGACTGCCAAATTTTTTACACGATTTGAAGGACCATATGTTATAGAAAAAATAACTCACGCTGTAGTAGTGTTAAAAGCCAGAAATGGTGAAACCTGCTCCGCAAACATTGATCAAATCAAACCCTACTATGATCGTAATAAAATGAAAATTTTCATAGATCTTTTGCAGGATCCGGCACGGCAGACACCGCAGGCACAAGCTCCAGAGGTGGAAAAACGACAAGTACAAGGGCAAGCCATTAAGAGGCAGGAGCAGGTGAAAAGAAAGTTTCCCCGCGGAAAAATTGAAGGTAGCATGAAAAAGAAGCCGTTCCACCGTCCAGAAAAGAGAGCTCACGATCACCCCCAGAATGAAGAAGGGAGAATGACGACGTATGCAAAGAGAACCAGGAGATGTGACGGCAACTATAACCCGGCTCTAAAACGGAAGATCTACTTATCCGACAGGACTCTCCGCAGCAAATGTCGCCGAACGGCGGAAGGGCCACCAGCGGCGGAGGAAAAGTTACAAGGAAAATTTGAACGGCCAGCAACGAGGTCCAAGCAGGAACGCGAAAGAAGTTTCCCGGTTCCGCCAAGACCAGCTGCCATCAAACGGCCAAGACCACAGGCAGAGGCGAAAAAGAAGGTATTCAAGGGTGACCGAACTGGTGAAAAAAGGAAGCTTCTAGAGGAAGGCACTGAAGGGCGAGCCCGTACAAGAAGGAGGATAAATCAAACAACAATCTACGCTACATTCCAAGACTGGGCTCAGCAAAGAATGTCCGAATATCACAAAGATAAGTAAAATTTTATGCTACTTTGCAAACTTAAGTTAATCTTTCATTCTTGCTGCAAGTGGCAGATTTCAAGAAGTTTTACCTCATGCGAGGTCTACCTTTATCGCCAAAAGGGCGAGAAATGAGTTGTTACCGATTTTGGTATTATGTTTTTCAATTACTCGCGTGTAAAACTAAAGTTGATGTATAATAGCGTTGTGTAAAGACTTAAATATTGTAAAAAGTTATTGTATAAATATTATTTAAAACATTCTGGCAAGAAAGAAGTTTTAGTCTGAAAGACTTTTTGAAATGTATTATTTCAATGTAGAAAGAATTGGCACTTGCTTTGAAAAGAACAGAAGTTAACAATGTACTACTAATGTATGTTTTCAAATGTATAAAATTAACGGCATGTTAATATGTTCTTATATACAATGTGAACTGTTATTTTAAATGTTAAGAAATACCGTGATATGGTAAAAGTGAAAGTAATGTTAAATTTTTTTTTATTCGTGTGATTGTAAAAAGACTAAATCATGGTGAATATGTGTTAAAGGTTGAATGATGTAGTTAGGCTCTCTGACGCTACACTTCAGAGTTAGCCACTTTCAGAATAGTACCTCAGGGTTTAGAGTTGAAATTAGGGTGTGTTACGAGGTCTTGTTGAATGGCTGGTCTTGTCTATGTTGAATTTTAACACGTTAGTGCTTTGATTGCAGGAGGAAGTGTTGAACACATAGACATAAACACATTCGTGTTTGGTGTTCTTTTACAACACATGTCAGAGAGCACGGGGAGAGATAATTAAAATAGTCATGAATGAAATAAGAATGTTAAGAGAAATATAATTATACATGTTACTTGCCATTTCATTGTGTAACATTTCATTAAACTAGTTTTCCTTCCAGATATCTGGAAGGAACCAGATTTGAATAAAAGCTCCTGTTTAGATGCAGTACAGATGAAAAAAATTGTGTGTCCTGGGAGCTGCTATTGTAAAAACAAATTTCTTTCTTTTAAATTTCTAGTTTCTAGCGAAGTATGTTTGTAAAAGATCGGCCTCGCGTTAGATTCTAGAGCTAAAAGGTTTCAACAAGGTCGTTTTAGACCTCAGTTTCAAACTAATTAACTCTGGCGGGAAGTATGTAAGGATCTTAAGTTTTACTAACGTTTATTTTATTTTAAATCTTTACTATCACTTCTTATTTTCTACTTCCGGCCAGAATTATAAGCGTTATTGTATTTATGCAAAGTTTGCTGGCGAACGCCAAGTATTTAAGTTGTGGCTTTTTGCGAAGCGAGAGAGAGGAAGCAGTGAGTCGAAGCAGGCCGCTTACTTTAGAAGTTTTACTCAGTTGCTGGTTGCCTTCCAGGCCAGAGGTTTTAATCCTCTTGATAATTTTTAAACGTATTGTAGTGTTCACAGTTCTCTGTACTACATACGGCTTCCTGTTAATATAAGGCCAATCCTCCACGTTTATTATTTTAAAGATAAATTAGAGTTTAGTTTTATTTTTTTATATTTTTACGTTTAGACCACAAGTAGTGGGTCTGTGTATTCCGAAGTACGGAAGTTATTGTAAATAGAGAAAAATAAAGGGTTTTGTATACCCTTCTTGTGTATCTTGTCTACTTCCCACAGTGATTGAACATAGCTTTAGTAAGCTCTCTGTTCCGAGTCAGGTCCTTGCATGTTCCCGAAGAAAGTAAGACGGAACAATTGAACCTGATAACCCAAAGTAAGAGAACACATGAATTAATCAACGTAATAAGAGAGAAAAGATGTCTCAGTAACCTCTGTTTAAATCAACTCATATCTGGAGATGGACCCTTCTTCACATATTACTTAAGTGAGGAATTTTTTTTTCTCGGACAACGGTGTTTGTAGAGAAAGAGGATCTCCAGAACACTACCTCTTCTTATGCCCACTCACACAAGCACATCGCAACGTTAAACCAGCTGAAGGAACTCGAGTTTCGAAAATATATAATAAATATTCCGTCATAAAATCAACAATATTGTAAAATACATTTTGAACAAAGTTAAGATATTTGTGAACAATAACTGTTACAAAAAGTCTTTATATTAATATATAAATTTTTCTAAATAATAACTGCCATGAAAATGTTTTGGAATATTTGCTTGGAGCTTTTTTACGATGCTTCACTGAATCAGTAGCATCACGGGACAGTATCTGTATCACCAAGGACAAAAATAAGTTTTGCGAAATACCAGGCAAATTAGGTAGCAAATTAAAAATACAACCTGCTGCCTCGCATCCTTATGCTTAAACTATGCTGTCTGAAGAAGATAATTCTGAAAAATTGTCTGAAAGTCTGAAAAGACGAAATAGTTAAATATTATTTTTCTATAATAATCTCGATTTCGCAGAAATTTGGATTTCTGTGTGGTAATATTCCGATTTTATTTCCCTCTCTGTGTATAATTAAATAGAAAACAATATCTTAGCTTAATTTTCAGTTTAAAGAACTTTCTACAGAGCACTTGGGTTTTTGAATGCCAGGTACTCATTCAAAAGCATTCAAAGCATCCAGTTTCAATGTGCCATTGCAAGAAAATTAATAAGTCTGGACTAGACACCAAACTTATAAGTTAAGACAGAAATTCCAGTTTGAATGAAGGCATGTAAATCATAGGTGTTTCAAACTTTTGATTTTGTCATTTACAAAGACCCGTAAAAAAAGCGTCTAATTACAATACAAAGTACGTTTGGTGGTTAAGGGATAAAATCATCGTGCCCTATTTAGCTACCAGTAAAAATCACTTTCGGTGTTTAGTTTTTTTAATGAGATTAATTTCCATCCAGTTTCTAGTAAAGTGTTAGTAATCTACACAAAGACAATGGCTGTAGCTTTTGAATCTGAGGAATGAGAAATTCAAGATGTCTAAGTAAACTTGGTTTTAGATAAAGAAATACAACTAGTAACTCAGTAATGCAACAAATGATATCACACATTTGAGATTATCTTGGGTTATAGCGCACGAGACGAGGTCTTTGGGACTACTGTTAGCATATTCCTAAAATTAAAATTTTGTCAAAACGTGGAAAACTGATTTGGCTAAAAAGGTGTGCCATACTCACTTATTGGGATATCACGTCTTTTTATGTTAAACCACATCTTGTTATGTTAAAACTAAATCCTAACTGCAATTGAATTCGGTTTGTGAATGATTAAAAAGAGACAACTGTTTTCAAATTTCCTCTTTTAAGTTAGTAATAAAATGACTTATCTTTTTAAATTCTTTTCCGTGATATAATAAAAGAAATAAAATGCTACTGCATTTCATTTTAACACCATATTTTGTATGTTTCCTACGTGGGTAAGAAATTAATTTAGTAAAAGAAGGAGAGGAAAAAGAATTAAAATTTAAAGAACTGGATTTACTTTGCAGGATTAAGGAAAAATGTTCATAAAAATGCTCCGAACATTTGTCTATTTAATGTTTCAAGGAATACTTTATAGCTCTAACAGTAAGTAGAATTTCACGAAGTTACTCCATTAACTATCAAAACCCTCAAAACTAAGCAAAAAATCTTCAAGAATAAAAAAAGTTCTTTTTGTGTATAATAAAGCTGCCCAGAGCAGGGCAAGTACTTTACTCTCTCATTTCTCTTCCTTTCAGACAAAAAGTTTCTTTTCACGGAATGGCATCAACTGAACCTTGCAAAAAATGTGGTTTCAGCAACGAAGAATATAAGAATCAAACTTCATTCTACTCTGACTTTACATTTTTATGCACTGATAAAGGAAAAGGAAATTTAAATGCACATATTTTTAGTCCAAAACTCTATTTATAAACATTTCCATCCATTGCTATTTGTAAGGTCAAATGGTTGAAAACAAAATGTTTATATTTGTGTTTTTCTGAAAAGAATTGTGTTCTGAGTTAAAACAAAATTGTTCTAGCTTTGACTGAAGTAGGACAGTTTTTCAAATAGAACAATATATATAAAACGACAGTAATTTTTGTGTCGAATCATGTAATATATTGTGTCAAAATGTTTTAAAATTACGGTATTGTTGAGAACTTTCATAAAAGTAACTATTTAGATGTCTAAATAGTAATAAAAATGGTCATTATTCCTGAACATAAGAATATTCCTTTTAATCAGCCTGACAACGAAGTACGTGATATCTCTTCTTTCAGGGTTTCTTGTCAATCAAATAGAGTACAATTGCATCCATTTAAATTTATTTGTGTTTTATTTTAAAGTACTATTTCTTCATCACATAAAATCGTGGATTTGTTATCAATGAAAGCTGAATGATAGATTATTGGGTTATCGCTCGTAATCTTTTATTAAATGCAAGAATAGCTTCATTTTAAGAGTGACAACTTCTAAAATAGCAACGATGATTACTTTTTCTCCTGCTTCGTCTTATCAAAAGAACTTGATTGAATTTTCCGCGATCACAATGTTTACAGCTTTGGCGTCCCGAAAGGCGATGATGTCTTTCATTTCTGAAAGAATGCCAAGCTGTGGGTTTATCCATTTCTTTCTTGATCGCTGTCACGGTAGCGGCAATAGATATTTCCCTCTTCGTTTACATGAATGAGATGGGTCAACTGAGTGAGATGATTTCGTATCGGCAACTGCTAAGTTAACTGTAATTATATCTTAACTGTAATTTCCGTATTTCTCATGATGGGCATTAAAAATCCAACATTTGACAGCACCTGTAGAATGCAATCTGTTCGTATTTGTTCTCTTGAGGGAGAATATAGGAAAAAAGCGAAACTTTTGAATTTTATTTCAACAGTAGACGATAATAGTTAAAATAGTTAAAAAAGCAAAAAAGACATGATTGCTGTAATACTGTAGATACAGTAAAGCATTTTTTATATGTTTCTTATTTAAAAACACGTTTATATATATACATAAAATTTTAAAACACCTTTACACATATTTAAGCACTGTCAAAGTTCCCATTTAATCTATGTCCTAGTTCATATTTAACCTCTGTCCCAGTTCTTCCCTGTTCATATTAATAGGTTTCATTTGAATATCGTACATGATAGCAATTGGGTATTTCACATAGGATATGAATTACCGAAAGGAAGGCGCCAGATTTCTCAGGCTGGATAGCGATTAAAGTCCGGCTAATGGATGGAATAAGGGTCACTTATAAGGTGAAATAAACAGCGGAGTCTGCTTTGTGATCAGATGTGCTTGTTAATTGGAGATTATTCCTCCTTCTTTCGCTAGGCCACTTAAAGCCCGTTTATACTAGTGGAAATTTGACATTGACTTCAATACGCAGTTAAAAACAGATGGAAAACAAAATATATAAATTTCCAGAAATTTGGCAGCTCTTTAGCACCCCATGTTTCTCATTTAGTAGCAGCCTTTGAAAATGCAAGTGATAAAGAAGAGCTCGAAACAGCATGCAATATGATAATAGACACATTGCAGACGGTCTGTGATAAAGTACTTAAACGGCGAAGTCACTCTATTCCAAATAAAACACCATGGTGGAATTCTATGTTAGCGGGCGAACGGAGTCGAGTTCGGGCCCTTAGGCGCCATTTTCAAGGTTACCGCGATCCAACTGAAAGAGAGGCATTGGGAATGATATTCAGGAAAAACCTCGCAGTCTACAAACGGAAGATTTCAAAGGCTAAACTGAAATATTGGCAGAAATATATTACGAAAGCAACAGAAAAATTTGGTAGACTATTCAAAGTTGCTCATGATAAGGTCTTCAAACCTACCAGTCTAACTACGTCAATCTGTCAGAATGCCAACACTAGTTCTCAGATAGTGACACATATACTGGAAACGATTTTCCAGCTTGATGATCCTCATAAAGACACTACAGCGCAGAAGGAAATACGAACTAGTATTGATCAATATTTTATACTTCGTCCATTGCTGATTCTGAGCCTATTCCAACAAGTAAGGAACTGAATGACGTAATCAAGAAGTTCAATCCAATTAAAGCTCCAGGTCCGGATGGACTTGATAACTACATTTTCAGAACTATGCATAACATGCATCCGGCAATAGGTTTCTCCTATTTACAGGCATGCTAGAGAATTCGCCACTTTCCAGAAGGCACAAAAATAGCAGAAGTTGCCCTCTTCCTGAAGGGATCGTCGAAAGAATAGTACTTCAAAGATTGAATTTTTACATTCATGCTAATAAACTCATAAATACTAGGCAATATGGCTTTATAGCAGGAAAGTGGATTCAATGAATTAAGCACTGAATCACCTAGGGAACACGGTACTTAGAAACAAGCAGAATAAACTGCATACTGTTGTCATCAGCATAGATATTCAAGGTGTCTTTGATTCGTTGTGGTGGCATGATGTTTTGAAGTGTCTCAAAGATATCAATTGTTCCAAAACTTTATTGGATTTGATCTACAGCTACCTGAGTGAAAGACGAAGTCAAGCTACAATGGACGGAGGTAGTAGACATCCCATTGTCAGAGATATACAAAAACTATTAATTTCGATTCCTGCAAGTCTGAGGCCCCAGCTACAATGAATTCCAGCCCATACGGGGATTAAAGGAAATGAAGCAGTGGATATGACTGCGAAAGGAGCAGCCAATGAACCCCACGTGAGTAGCATTGATGTGCCCCTTCGGCATTCATATCTGAAAACTACTCTCAAATGTGAACTAATGAAGCAGTGGCAAAACTACTGGGAGAAAAGCACCACAGGCAGAAGACTATATGATTTCCAACCCAAAAGTTAACCACAATTTAAATAGCAGCTCTTCGCACCTCACACAGTATCTGACAGGGCATGGCCCATATATGTCCTATCTTTACAGATTTCGCCTAAGAGACAGTGACCAATGTATTTGTGGCAACACAATTAAGAATAAATATATGCTCAGCCGCATTAGAGACTGCACTACCATTGATAAAAGCATTGCTGACAGCCTGGATTGACTTCTTTCTTTGGACACCGTGCCGTCAGCAGCCCGCTCCGTATATATATTAATTTACTTAATGTCTTTTTTTGTTGTTTTTACTGTTTTTTTAATTATATTTAATATTATGATTAATCCAGAACTCAGTTAATGTATTCCACAATTTGTAATGTATTTGATCATCTTTACATTTGTACCTCATTATTATAGCACATCCTTAATATAACTGTATGCCTAACATGTACCATAATAGTGAAAAGTTTTCCGCTTAGTTTCAGAAGTCCCCACCATGCACCTTCTTTCCATGTTCTGGTCCTTATTTCAATGTTCCTCGTTTCGTAGCCATTCCCCGGAGGATACAGTACTACGCTCCTTATTTATATTTATTCATATATTTATTTTTAATTCCATCGACGGGATCCAACAGGCTGAAAAGCACCTAACCCAGTGGGTCAGCTGTTCTGTCGATGGCGAAAAGAAAAGAAAGTGGAATTTTGACCCCAAGAAACGCGCGTTAACTTCATGCCTCCCTGAAAAGGAAAAGAGGACATTTACTCTTTCTGAGATAAAAATGATTATCTACGCATTTACATAAACCAAATGAACCATCTACATCAGTGGTCTTCAAACTTTGTCGACTCACGGAACTATTAGAACCATAAGGTTTTATCAGGGTATTCCATCCTACCCTTAGAAAAATATATCTTAAAATACTATTAAAATAGGTCAATATGTTAATAAGTACTCTCCATAAAGACAATTAAAGAAAAATATTGTATTTTTATTAAAATATGTTAACATAAAAAGTAATGTAATTTATTCATTAATAGCTTTAACTTGTGCTCCAGGTGCCGCATATTTTTGCATTACGTTTAATGACCATGCTATGCTTGCATTTTTTATATAAACTTTCAAAGCTTTATTAATGTGTAGAATTTAGAATTTGTCGATGCGGGAGACGAGAAAAATGTGGAGTGCCCTCACCGGGATTCGACCTCCGAACCCTGGCGGTGAATCCGGATTTCTCGATTACGTATTGGACGTACTCCTGTTACACCACGAAGACACGCGGAAAAGAATGAGAAAATAAATTATGCATGTTATATGCAATCGCATTTCATATTCTGCATTTAATTTGTTTTTATATTTTGTTTTTGTTGATTCTTCATTTAAATACGTTGTTCCGAATGGCGTTAGAATAGCTGTGTGAGGAACTGTGTGAGATTTATAGCTGTGTGAGGAACACTTTTGCATACACATTAATTGAACAATCGTAAAGCCAGAGCTACGCTTTCACGTGCGTCACTGCTGATGTCGCATATGTCTGCAGATCACATAAGATGTTTGTAATTTATTTTCAAAGATAACAAAACGTGTCTTTATAAATTTTAGTTAATAAACACTAGTCAATTAGTGTGAGTGTTTTATAATTTTATATCGAATTTTTATTTTGACTCGAAGAACTCCGGGATTCCACGGAACGTACTTTGAAGACCACTGGCCTAGAAGATAATTGTCATGCAAAATTTCCATTGTGAAATATTTTCTCAGCACTCTACTCTATTTCCATTAAATAACAGTAAGGCAAAACCTTTCAGTTCGCACGCTTTTCTTTGGTACAAAGTGCTGCTAGCGTAAACAATCCTAATATCTTTCTTAAGGTCCAGAATCAAATGGCACAACTTGAAATCTTTTGGAAAAGTTAAAAATCTGAATTATTGTTAAAACTCTTCCTAGAAAAGCAATTGTTTTTTCAAGATGTGACACGGAAATTACAGTAAGTTTGTTCTTACTTTTACATTAAATATATAATTATTATGTTTGAAGATTTTAAATTTCAAAGCTAAGGCAAAAGAGATCGATTTGGTTTTAAAAATTAATATATAGTGAAATAAAAACACATACACGCAATACATAAATAAACTGATAAATATATCTAATAAGAATACGTGTGAATAAGAAAGAAATATCTGGAAGTAACCTAGTGGAAATATTTCAGAAATGCTCACTCTCGTGAGACATTCCCCAAAGTAGCCCACCAGCGCTAAAGTCACTGATCATTGGTAATTTTGCCTGGGTTAAATTCCAGACAAACGAGTTATCTGCATGAGCATGTTTAGTTTCGTGCTCACTTGTAATGTGGGTATAAAACAGTTTTACTTAGAAAGTCTTTCATAAGGGTCTCCCTTCCCAAAGCAGATAATCTTGAGTGCTTTGCTATAATCAAATTAATTAAACCATTCCTAAAATTTACTAATTTGGCAACCTGTTTTTTCGTCAAAGCCTACAGATTTCAAGAGGTAGTACTGGTATGTAAGGACAGATTAACGAAATTTCTCACACAGAAATGCAGTAAAAATTCAACGCATAAATGTCGAGTAATTATTTGCAAATTAAAATACTACAAATTACAAATAAAGTATATATAAATAAAGAATAAACAAAAGTGTATAACAAATGAATAATTAGAAATGTAGAACAAATAAAAAAATATGCACAGAATACCTCAAAAGAAAATATTTATGCAAGTTAATAGAAATATGTGCTACAACTTGTTTGGGAGAAAAGTTAGTATATTTCTTTCTTAGCTTCTGGTTTTTCTGCTCTCGTATAATGATATAAAAATTTACCGAAAGAACAAAAAATCACAAACATTTCTAATGCGTATGCAATTTGTTTCAAAACGGCAGCTTACCTTTGTGGACCAGATTAATAAGAGGGATATTACAAGGATGACAACAACAGATGGGAAGTCCAAATGACTATCCAATCCGGTAACATTCAGATGTCCTAAATGTTGTCCTAGTAGACGGGATAGACTTCCTCCAAGCACGGCGTCTAAATATTGGCTACAGGCCTTGGAAGCTAGCGCTGTTCCTGCAGTATACTCCAGAATCATTCCCCATCCAACCAGAAAGGCAAATGACTCACCCATCGTGGGGTATACGAAAGAATAAGCAGAGCCACCTTTTGGGAATCTTGTAATAACTTCCGAGTAACAAAGACCTATTGAAAGAACAAAGCAGATGAATTAAATTAGAAATTATTTGCATCTACGAAAACAATAATTAATAAACATGAAAGAAGATAAAATTTTCTGTAGCTGTATTTATACAATGACTGCGGGTAAGAAATTCGTTTCTTTTATAATGATAATATTGAAAAAATAATGAAGAATTTTAGCTCTCAAATGTAATGATCTTAAAGATAAAACTACAACTCTGCTAATTAATGCATGCTTGCAAGTAAAAACGTGATTTTAAAGCTTTAAATTAAAATACAATGGTATGAAACAGCATAACTTGACCTACTGCTCCTAATTAGCACACATTGAAAGTTAAAACTTTAACCTACTCTTGGCTTGATTTGACATTAATTTTATAAAAATAGATAGAATCTTAGCTAAATTTATAAAATTAATTTTATAAAAATAGATAGAATCTTAGCTTTATAAAAATAGATAGAATGCCAGATTTACACCTATCAAAAATAGCGATAACATTTGAACAAGAATTAACTCATATAGTGTAGAAATTCGTCTGATTGCCAAAGTATGGTGTAGCTAAGTGGTAACTCACCATCATCTCAGAAAAAGGATCTAAGATTCAAATTCTGGAACTTATTAACTCTTATTATAGCTTTTCTCGCATTTTTATCATTTATGTAAAAGATTACAAGCTCCCGTTTAAAGATGGAGGAGACATTCTTTTAAAAGTGTCAGCTGGCCTGTTGTCAGGCTATAAGTACGAGTAATTAGCACGTCTGTAAGAGCAATGGAATGGGTGATTCACTGGAAATTGAAAATCCTTGATATGATTGAATAGCAAATGGAAGATCTGTGATCCAAATTCCGCGAATTGGGGCAAGGTTTGTTTTTCAGTTTCTTGTATCAGAAAAGCCTAAAAACCTCTCTACTAAAAATGTAACGATCAAAAGGTTTTGAAACTGAAGGATCTAAAATGATCTTTAAAAACACTCTTACAAGCATTAAAAGCGCTTTTAAAAATGGCTAACCTTTTGTAATTATATTATTTTCTTTTGTTTTTAAACATTTTAATTTCATTCTTCTGCGATTTCATTGGTAAAGAGTATGAATCGTTAACTAATTTCAGATAGAAACAGTGTACATTGAACAATATTTAACTTTAAGAAAATTAAGATTTCCGATATAAAAACTTCAAAGTAATGATTGTCATTATAGAAGAGTTTACCAGACGGTGGTTTTTACTTATTATGTGCTCCGCCTTTAGGCACTATACACGGAAAGGGAGGGATGCCCCGTGGAGGTCATTTTAAGGAAACCTTTGCTCGTATCCACGTTATACATGAGGAAAACCATTAAGACGTTCATGCAGCCAGCCCGTTAACCGAGACACGAACTCCAGACCAAACTACCAGTGTTCAGCAGCTTTTACCGCTCGGCCGCTGGAGGGCTGCTAGAAGGTGTTTAGAAGCCGTATCTCCTTATGCCGTGCAGGTTTAGACGTAATAGGCTGTCATGCTTAAAACGACAACAGGAATTATAATTTCAAAATTCCCTTGCCATCATAATTGTTTTCTTTCAATATGACTTTGTAGAGACATTAGGTATTTTTAAAAGCAGGCGAGATGAAAAATTACAACCGCCTTTGCCGGGAATCGAACCACGGACCTCTGGAAAACGGCCCAGCTTGCAGAACCACTACACCACGAAGGCAAGCCAAGAAGGTGGGAGAAATACCTTATATATTCCCCCTTTTAAAGGGCGACTGGGGTTTTAAGAGACCCTATCGTCAAATCCTGGGCGTGGAGAGTCATCATCCACAGCCTTTTTAGTTCGGGCGCCGCTGTAGTGACATTAGGTATTTTTGAAAGCCAGAGAGAGGAAAAATATGCAACGTCTTCGCCGGGAATCGAACCACGGACCTCTGAAATACCGGCTCAGTGTGCTGACCACTACACCACGAAGACAAGCCAAGAAGATGAGAGCAATACCTTATAACTTGACCTGCATTTGAGAAAGAATACTACTAGCGCGTTGTGTTTACACTTGCTTTCTTTCGATACGATTTGACTTATATTTAACAAAGACAGTTTTAATGCTGTTAGTGAAGAGATTTTATAAAGAAACACAAGTTATTTATGAGACATACCGACAGTGAAAATTTTAATTAGACGCTATAATGATCTGGTAAATTCTCGCACAGGCGTGAATAAAACTACTGACTGAGACGAAGGGTAAAAATAACTCTTTATTAATTCAAAATAGTTAACAGAAAGGCACGGACTTCGTGCGTTACAAAGACACCGTCAACTTGCGGTGGAAACTAAAATGTAGAATATAATGTAAGTCAAATCTGAAATAAATAGTGCAAGACAGCACTTAAGATACGCCTAAGAGGTGGACTCACAGGAATTTAACCGGCGTGATACTAATCTGATAAGGCCAAGATGCTTACTAGCGTGACCGCGAAATAACAACAAACGGGCGCTTGGCTAGCGAAATACGCTCTGAAAATCTCAGATTTTCACCCGTTTAAATAAGCACTTGTTGACTCGACCTGTATTTGAGAAAGAATACTACTAGCACGTTGTGTGTACACTTGCTTCCCTTCGATACGAATTGATTTATATTTAACAAAGACATACTTAATGCAGTTAGAAAAGAGAGTCTATAAAGAAACTCAAGTTTTTTATGTGACATACCGATAGTGAAAATTTAAATAGTAAAATAGTCATTATGCTTCGATTAGCAAAGTACAGAAGGTTGTAGACCTTTATTTGCAAGATTCGCAGAGATAAGCTTCGTAAATATTTACACCAAAATTAAAAGGACGGCTAGAAATTTAAAAATGAATGCACAATTATACAATACGGACCGATAATCTCCCATACGGATAGCCTTTTTATTACAGTTGCTTTTAAAACTTGTTCTTAGAAATCTGTTGTTGCTGTGACTAATCCCACTTGTATTAAAACAATCCTATGAAATTCATCGTGGCAAGGAGTACAAGATTACGCTTGTAGTTGGACAGAACCTTGGACACCCTATAGGTGACGCCATGATTTTGTTTAGTTTCACCCAAGTTTTGAAGAAAACATCCCAGAAAATGGGTCCGAAGGTCTCCCTACTCTCTTTCCTTACCAACAATCTACACGAGAGGACTTCCTGCTCGCCATATATTTAGAGTGCCTCATGCCGCAAAGACACTGTATTCGAACACATGCCCTTCGGTACGGTAGTCAGAGTCACTAACTACTATGCCGTTTAGATGGTATTTTAGAAATCTTGAATTTTGGTTAGTCGTAAGCACAGAAAAAACGATGCAAATCAAGAAATTTATTCTCGAATGTTTCCCTCAAATTTTGCACTAAATGCTGATGAATAGTTTGCTTTATTCAATTAAAACATGACGAATATTTCATTAATGAGACTTTTATTTCATTTAGGCAATATAAAGTTTTATCATTTTAAATTATGACAGTATTTAGAATATTTTCACTAAAAATGAATATTTAAGTAAATAGTAAAGTCGTTAGCTGTTTCTGTCGAGCACCTCGTAATGCTTTAGAATAGCAGTTATTATCTGTAAAGGTGACACAGCGTATCATCAAAGTAATTTCTTAACCAGTGTTTACACAATGGTTATGAAAGTAATATCATCTTCAACTCAAGGCATCATCATTTTGTTTTTTCAGGAAATTATTCGCATTAGCGAGTTTTGCCTGACTTGTAAAGTGCCAGCCCAAGACAGTAGGCATCTGTATTCTATACGTGTAAGTAACGGAAGTAAAGTCAAATACTTCTTCGCGCCATTTTTATGCAGGCAACAATTCAAAACTGCCTTTACTATAGAGGAGGAGTTCCTCATCAGTGGCCGAATAAGTAAGAGCGCTGAGGACTGCTAATTGGACCAGGACTTGAAAACCAGGCAAACGGCCTAACTGTATGGTTGATTTTCGGGGTTTTTCCCGAACGTAAAGAGAATAACAGCCAGTTACCATAAAAAACCTCCACGAAGGCATTCCTACCTTTAAACAGATAGACCTCATGTGCTTTGTCAGTTTAAAATAATCTGGCTCATCTGATCAATACAAAGAAAATATTCTTTCCAAGAACTAGGAATGGCGCCATCAGACAAAAAGGAGACAAACTGCCAGGCCACCTTTAACTGTTATTAATACCAGTGCATAGATTTTACACTTGAAAAAAAAAATAGGCTGATTAACGATGGTTTTGTTATAAGAATAATTTTTAGTAACTGTTATGCACTTTATAATGCTGAATTTAATTCTGAAGGTTAAAATTTCTCCATCAGACTCCACTTTATTGCCCTCCCCCCAAAAAAAAATTCCCTTCGAAGCTACTTGCAAGATTCACTTTGGCTGCCTTTCTCAACTCCCACGTACAAAACCTTCAGTAATAAAGCAGATTTACAACTTAAATTACCAAATTCTTTGCTCCTGACGAAGACGGACATTTACCTGTTTGTCCTCGAAACCGATTGAATTATTGACTTAATCTACGCCAAACACAAGATTGTTGCTTTGCTTATTTTATGTTTCACTTTGTTTCTCTTCTATTTTCACTACTTGAAGTTTAGAGGCATCAATAATTGAAGAGTATGGGGCTGTCCATAGATTGATTATTTCCTTCGGTAAAAATATATTTCTCCAAAATTAATGAAGCTACACATAAATACGAGTAATGTAGAGACATTAGGTATTTTTGAGGCAGGAGACATGAAAAATGAGCAATGTCCTCACTGGGACTCGAATCTGGACCTCTCGAATACGCGCCGAGTGTGCTAACTATTACACCACGAAGGCATGCAGAGAGGGGGAAAAATACCTTACATACTTCGGAAGCGTCAGTTTCAGGCACATCAGATCACGGTCGGTTTTCTAACCTTATATACTCCTCCTTTTAAAAGGCGACTGGCGATTAAGAGAGCCAATTACCAAATCCTAGTGGTGAAGCATCATCATCCACCACCTTGGAATCTGCATGCATGTATATATATTTTTCGCACTGGTGAAAAATATGGTACCTAGAGCCATCAAATTTTGAATAATGTAGTCCCCTCCCAAACATCTGCACCTGAAAACTCGAAATTTGACTTTTAAATTGGCCTTTATGATCTGTTTCACATTTCATAAAACTTTAATGAATTTTTATTAACAAACTCAACTATCTGAAAGCAAGCACTGGCAACACTGTACGAAATAAAACATTTTTATCTCCAGCGCGCGATACTGCGTATCGGAAATTGTAAAGATATGCAGTTTTTAAACATTTTGAGATTTTGCTGTTGAATTGAAATTTATAGGGCGTAAACGCGAAGAATATGGTATTTCATGAATAAAACAGGCACACCAAATGTTCATAACAAAAAGACAAAAAGTGTCTGCTATCTTACTAAGAAAACGGAACATTGAGATAGGAAACTAAGAAAAGACTGAAAAAATAAAATAGAAAAATGCATGCAAACACTCAACGCTGCATCGGGAATTCTAAACATATGCTTTTAAAATTTTCGTGATTTGTAATTGTATATGGCGTAAGTGCGAAAAAAAAAAGATCTGCGAATTTTCATAACTAGACTACTTATTACTACTTACAGATAATCACCTACTTATTATTAGATAACACAGTTAATGTATATTTTATTAAGTAACACAGTCAAATGTGTTTACAAATTTACATCCTTTTTTTTTTAGCTAATTTACTTTTATGTGATTTCGTCTCTGTGCATTCTCTTTCTTATGTCATTTTTCCCCAGAATGCAAATTAAGTTTGAATTTAAACAACAAGCGTGTATGTATTTCAGAAAGAATACTGTGTCAGGTACCAGATATAGCAGCTTAATGCGAGACGAAGAGCATTCTACCTAGACGATCTGCGGATCCATGAGTGAATTTTATATATCATTTATAGGTTAGATTTCCAGCAGCCGAAGTCCATTTCTTAGTTAAATTTTAGATTTTTTATTGTACTGCTTTGAATATTTGAGTTCCTGAAGCCTCGAAATTTGTATTTGTTAAATTTTAGTTGTACTAGTTAAAGACTAAGAGTTTTAATTAAGTTTTACCTTTTGTCTGTGTTTTCCAGTTATTGCAATTAGAATTCTATTAAGTTGCAATGACGATAATTCATGAGAGCAAGTTTAAACAGTTGAAATTAATTCATTACTTAGGTCTCACCTTAGAAAATGTACAGTTATGTTAAGGTAAATTTAAATTAACTTCAATCCGAGAATAAAAATGTTGCTCAAACTCTAAAATTTCATAATATAACTAGTGTTTATACTGAGAAAAGATAGAAAATTTTGTGTTCTTCCAAACTTAAAATTCTATATTCCTCCTTGTCTGTGTACATAGCTAAAAGCTGATTTATCAGTCTTAATTGAAAGAAAAATAAAGTGCCTTACATCCAAAAAAGTATTTTGCAGGTAAAGTAAATTAGATTCTACCCTTGTTACTGAACTCTCATATACCCACTAAAATAATTATTCAAAGTGAGAAATAGCAGATGATAATGGCATTGTAATGCTTTCGTTCCTTTTTCTTGAAACTTTGGAGAAAATATATGTGCCTTGTAACGCCTCGTTAGCAACATTTATTTCGTAACTTACCCTTGTGTTATTTTAGTGGTAATGAGATAACATACTTTATGAAGATTATCAAAATTGGGCAGCATTTTAAAATTAAAGGATTGTAAACTGACGTCCTGTGATTTCTTTATTACCGTTACATACATCCAACAACTGAATGTCTCATGAATTTAAAATAATCCTTGAGTAAATGGGAAATAAATGGGAAAAGATATTTTGAGTTCATTACAAAAACCGGATTTTACAAATGTTTGAATTTTGATAACGAAGGCTGTTTATTAAAGGTCTGAACATTTCAGAAATAAATGCGTAAGTAACACTACGTGCATATACCTGTTGTATATACATTTACACCATATATATGTTACTTACCGTTTAAATAATTAACATGAATAAGATTCTATAATTTGGAAGTAAATACTCATCAAAATCATAAGATAATGATTATTATTTTTATAAATTTTAATGCTGTTACCTATTAATATTTCGTAAAGTTCTGAATAAACAGGCTAGATGAAGAAAAACATTTAAAGTCTTATTTGCGTCTCCAAATAACAATAGTTTTTACAAATGAAGAGGAAGAGCTAAAAATGATTCAAAAAATTAAAATGTACCATTTTACTTAACATGAAAACGAATATTCACATTTTTTGTTTTTAGTTTCATAAAATTCTCGGAAACAAGAGCAAATATTTATGTTCCCTCCTGTACCGGAAAATGTTTTAAATTCTTATTAAAATTTCCGGAAATTTTAATAAGAATTTAATAGATGACTAAGGCCTTACTAATTCAATAACTAACTAAAAGTAAGAGAGTTTAACACAGATTTTAGACAAAAACTTTCTACGCCTTTTAACAAAATTATTTATTCTACACCATTTAATCATACTTTTATCTCTTAAACAGTTGAAATAAAAATAAATAAGCAATACAAAAGATAAGAAACAGGAACTTTTGCGTCATTTTTGAACCAAGTAAGAAACGAAGTTATGAGGTAAGGTGTTTAGAAACTTCAAAAGAAGAATTAAGTTCAAACCATTATCTAGAACTGAGAAAATTTGATGAATACGAAGGATTTCGAGGACATCCTACTTACCATTTGAAAGCAGACTTAAAGTTAAAAGAGTAGCCAATGTACCAATGCTTGCAGATAAGATACTTATCAATGTTATTTTTGCTTTGTTTATATAAGGGCCAAAATTCTCGAAAAATGATGCAAAATAATTTCGCTGTTTGAGAAAGAAAACTTGTGATAAGTGATTTACAAGAGCTCTAGAGCTTTTCTCTAAGATAGTTTAAAAACCGAATATTACAAATTTCCTTTACATTTGGAGGAAAATATGCACTGAGACTGTCATAGTAAAACGGAAGCTGTGATTTCAGTGGCTAAAAATGTTTTTTTTTTAAAAAATAAAAACGATCAGAAAAGTTGGGGTTATATTAAAACTGTATGTTCATACCACCATTATTTTAAGTAATATTTCAGCATTTTCCTATTCTGTAACCGTCTAGACTAGAGTTTCTCAGTCTTTTTTGCAGCATACACCACTTTCCCATTGCTAGAAGATCATTCGAGCTCAAGTGATGATGCGCACAATTATAATTCAAGCTTGATATATTATCATGCATTTATTATACTGATTTTTACTTCCTTGTACGAAGTAAAAAGGAAGTATTGTAATCGCGAAAAGCTTCAGGCAGCATATTTCAACGAAAATATCAACTTTAATCGCTTTCGAATGCAATTTAATGATGGTTTTACGTGATATCTGTACGTAAGGACAGAATAATAGACTTTTCCTCCAAAAAAACTAAAAAACTTCTTTAAAATGAATTTTAAGAATTTTTCGTGGCGTCTGTACGAACGTATGTACGTACGTGCGTACGTACGTATCTCGCATAACTCAAAAACGAGTAGCCTCAGAACGTTGAAATTTTGTATATAAGACTACTATAACATGTAGATGTGCACCTCGTATTTTGGTTTCAATGATCAGCGCCAAACGTATATAAATATATTTATAAATATATTACTCTGTTACCCGGCTCAGTGATCTCAGTTTCTTTACTCTTATATGTTTGTAAATTGTACATTTTTTTGCTTTAAAAATGATTGAATTATGTTGTTTTTATCTTCTGGTTGAGGGCTTTATGCCTTTAGTAAATCTGTATGCAATATTTTTAGAATTATCAACAATTTTAAAATTGTTTAAGTGCTGCTAAGCCTAATTTGATGGCGGCCATTGATCTTGTTTACATTTGAAAGAGCTAAGTAGCGGATTTGTTGCCAATCTAGAGAAACTTAGCTTCGCAACAATAAAGATAACGCCTTCATTTATTATTTAAATCATGCTTAATCCTTTCTGTAATTTTTTCGAGGAAATAAGCGTTTAAGATTTACTTCGTAATTTTTAATACAGATATTTTGAGTTTTTATGTGTTTTTGCCTTCTCGCGAAGTGATAACTGAATTAATTGAATGAGAAATACTCAATCGTCTGTGGAAAACTGTTTCCTTTTTGTTTTGTTTGCTTAATTTATTTTATACATAGTTCTAGCTTTATTATAGTGTTTGAATAGAACATGTGGCAACGATTAGATAATTCTTTAAATGATATAAATTTTGTGCATTCTGAGTTATAATATGAACGAAATATAATACTGTTAATTAAACCTAGCGCCAGAGTGTAGCTATGGTAAACAAAGTGAATTTTAAAGAATGCATTTATTCTATTATGGTTTATGCGCTGTCGGCGAAGTAGGTTAAATTCAATCTTATAAGTTTAAATGAAATGCAAGAAAAAATGCGTATAATTTAATATTCCGTACAAGGATGTCATGTGGTGTACACATCAGATTTTTTATATTTGAAAGAACGAATTTCTCACCTCAGCTACCAATGATGTCGCGGCAGACTACCGGTAGCACGCAGAACCAGTTTAAGAATCCCGTAATAAATGCGATTGCGAGGGGGAGCTTTAGTCTTCAGAGAGTCCACAATAAAACACAGTTGTTATTAAAAGCAGATAGAGTTCCCACTGGAAGAATATTTCTTTGTTTAAAATTTTTGAAACCCTACGCGCATTAAAATTTCAATTCAGAAATCTCTATATATCGATAACACCGTGATAAAATATTTATTAAGTGTGAATGTGGAGATGGAATATTAGACGTAATTTCGATTGCTATTGTATGCCGTAAAAATAATGGTTGATTTAATTTTCAGTTCTAGAAGCAGATGAAGAAAAATTATCGGTACCTGAATAATATGACTTTCATCACTGAGTAGTTATTTCAAGATATCTAGAAGCTTAAGGAGGTATTATAGATAAGAACTTTAAAATTCGTTCAATAAAAGCGTTCTGAGAAGTCTTTATAAAGAGAACTTGACATTTTCTTCAGGCAAAGGAACAAGATACTTTTTTAACATTTATTAATTTTCATTCTTTTTCAAATGATGAGAATATGAAACATAATTTGCTTGCATAATCAGAAACAAAGGACACTGCGTATTTCTTTCATTCTATATTGTTAAGTTTTAATTTTTCATTGTGAAATTAAGTACGGAGCTTCCGAAGAAATCTCCTACATATAGTTTTAATTATATGTGCAAATATGAAGAATTATCTCTGAGAATCTAGAGCGCAAAATTAATGCGTCAAGTAACATAAAATGAAACTGAGAAAGAAAAATGTAGAGTATAGTCTTAGGTTGATTTTAGCAATATGTTTTAAGTAGTAAGGATGTGAGGATTTATGACATTCTCCCAAGCGCGTTCTCATACTATGTAGTTAAATACTCCAGCTGACAGGTGGAAGGTATGTTTTTCGCTTTTATGCAGCAGCGCAAATGAGTTTTCATCGTCTAACGCGTAATGGTTTCTACAATGAATCTTCTTCCTGAAGGAGTAGTCAAGAAAAGAGGAAAATTGTTACAATTTGTGTTAAAGGCCCAGTCTGACGCTGTGTTGAATAGAACTGTGAAATTGGATTAAGTCAGCAACCCTCAAATGGTTTTCAAGATGCGATCACTTTTACGAGTATTCACCCTATAAATGAGGATGTTCTAGGGCCACCATATTCTTGCTCCCTTCGACAGCGGTTTTTTAGCAAATATTACTACCGATAGACTCATATTTTAAATAAAATTAATTAAAATTCACTTAATGTTATATCGATACTAAGCAATTAAGTTAATATAAAAGAAATTCATATCCGTATTTAATAATAAAGTGTATTAGAGTTTGGATATTCTTTAGCTTATTAACTAAAAATTAAAGAAATATTGATACTCACATTAAGGAGAAGGATGAGCAAACCGAATTTTGCTCAGTTTTATGTTTGGATGTAGTAAGTCTAAGTCTGATGTAAGGATGTTTGGATGTAAGTCACATACATCGAGTCGACTTCGATATTTTGTTTTTATTTGAGTTGGTGATGAAAACCTTTCCACAAACATAGTGTTTAAATTCCTCTTTCGTTGCTAATAGTCTAGTGGGCAGCCCATAGTTAGAGTAACACATAATAAATTTCATAACATCTCCATCTTGGAAGATAACATGATAGATGATTGGCGTGCGTAATATCCAAACTCTGAGAGTTTCAGCTATACTGTTAAATACGCAGTCAATGTGACTTTTCTGTGTTTTATTTAAATTTTGGGGGACACAAGGAGAAACTTCAAGGACCCCTTGTGATCCTCTGATCACAGATTACGAAACGCTGCCTATAAACGAAATAAGTACTATAACTTCTAATGAAAGTATCTTAGTTACGAAAACAATATGATCAAAAGTAACATAACAGTAACAGTTAACCTAACAGTAACTAAATTCTTATTTCCGAAATGAATGGTTAGGATGATAAATTATGTAATATTGAAGGCAGGTAGGGGAAAAAGGAATTTAAAAAATAGACCCTATTAGTGTATTAAAGCAGATTTTATGTGTCAGATAGACACCTTTGTAGCAGATTCCAAGTTATCTTAAAAAGGAGAAGAAGCTCGTGAGAAATGATTTGCAAATGTTACTGTTACTCTCCTCAAATTAAATGTTACTGTAATGCTGTGAAGGGAAGCTGATCGCCTCATAACAACGAAAATACAAATTCTTGCTTCCATATCGAAATATTTTACGTAATCACACGTCTCATCTTGCCAAATGGAAGTCAAACCTCTCGGGTAACAGATAATCTCGAAATATATTGGGAGAAGTTTATTTTAATCGAAAATTTCGTAAACTTTTCGATTCACTGCCCTCCAGAGAACTTTCGAATTATTCAATCTGGGGAGAAGGTTAACTTCTTAAGAGTATGAGTACATGATAGGGGGTGAGTGCGAGTCTTAATCATGAATTTCGAATACTCACCTCCCAGGCATGAGGTGACGGCGGCCATGAGGACAGAAAGGACGACAGATGGACCCGCGTGATCATGTGCAGCCACAGCAAACAGGACGTAGACTCCGGTCCCCAGAGTTGTTGCCAAACCTAGAAGATAGAAAAAGAAATACATTAGTAACAATTTAAAGTTAGAATTAAAGATGTACATATAGATACTATAAACTCGGTTTCAACCCACAGCTATAATAGAGAGCATCTCAATAAGGTGAATCATATGAATTTTTAGTCCAAAGGGACTTTGTCCCTGAAGGACTATTGTTTTCGTTTTGCGATTGTGCATTAAATCACTATAAATGGCGAATCACTTTTCAAATTGTTGCCACCAAATGTTAGAGTCCTGCATTATATTTGAAGAAATTAAATAATAAAAAATTTGCATAAATGTATGTATAATTCTCGCATTGTGATAAAACAACGGTACATAGAGCCATCAAATTTTGAATGACGTAATCCTCCTACGAATATGGGCATGTGGAAGACCAAATTTGAAATTTGTTTTATTATCGATTTCATATTTTATAAAACTTGAACGAGCTTTTGAGTAACAAACTCAACGATTTAAAAGCGAGCAATGGCAACACTATACGGGGGGGGGATTTTTTTATCTCCAGCGCGCGGAAATGTGTATCGGAAATTTAAAAGATATGCTCGTTTTAAAATTATTTTGCGACATTGCTACTGAACTCAATTTTACGGTTTAAGTGCAAAGAACATGATATTTGTTAAATAAAGGTAACACACAATACGTTGAAAAAAGTCCCTTTGGACGTAATTTAAAATCTGAAACCTTTCAGATTTTTTCTTTGTTTGTTTTTTCTTTAGGTAAAGATCATTCGCGCTGTATGTATTGTGATACAAAGGTTTTGAAAGGAAAATTTGTTTGTATCTTTGTCTTTTATCATAAATACAATTTATAATTTTAAGGCAGTTTTTGCCAATTATATTAATTCATATAAACGTTATGTCCGTAAATTATTGTTCTAAGATCTGCAAAACATTCCTGAAAGTCTGGAATGGTAATGATCTGTCTATCTATCTATATAAAGATCTATACTATGTCTATGTAGCTGATCATGATTTATATATCTATAGATATTTAAACATAGACAGACCAGAAAGCCCGGCGGTCATACGAAATGACCGCTGTTCTAGATATTATAAATTGTAATTTAAATGATTTGTGCAAAGGTGTCTGCTAATTCAAAATGAATTACCCAAGGCAGGCGGCGAGGACGCTCCTTTGCTTACTACCCCAAGGGGCTTCCCCCTTCTATTAGCTTAATTGCAAGTAGAGTGCAATGAAGGAAACCACTGGTGGTACATTTCTTAAGAGCCACCGCTGGCTCATTAAATAAAGGTGATTTAAATAATAAAATGTTAATTCCCATGACAAAGATCTTTTGTACACAACATTTCTTGTGTAGATCTTTCCATCAATTTTAAGCTCGCCTTCCAGAGTACCATCCTTTATTTTTAATTTTACGTCCTTTCTTTCACGAACTCTTGAACAAGCAAGATAAAGTTGACAGTGTCCAAATGCAGGCTCAGGTAAAGAAATGGCAATACGCTTAAGCGTTTGGCTCTGAGACTTATTGATGGTCATAGCAAAGGCAAGTTTTACAGGAAATTGTCTACGGCAATGTGCCGCGGCAGCTCCACCCCATTGGCTAGTACAGTTACGCAAGCAACCAACAAACTATCGGCGACAAACAGACACTTAAGCCGCATATAATAAAGATATTTATTTATTTAATTTAATTTTTTTTCGTCATTGTCGGTTTTTGCCGGTTACATATTTCCGAATTCTATTATATATAGATGTTAAATTTATTCATTAAATGTTAAATGCAAGTGCTCTTGTATTTTTAATTTTTCCGGCTTAGCTTTCTCATAATATTTGTCACGCGCTGCACTGCACGGGAAATAAAACAATTTACAGTTACGCAAGCAACCAATAAACTATCGGCGACGAACACTTAAGCCGCATATATATATGATACTAATTTGGATATTTGTATTTAGTTCTCTATATGTGATTTAGAAACAATCCGAAACGAAATGAAATCATAATTAATCCATTCTCTTGTGGCGGAAAATAACAGTACTTCATGGACAGCAAGCAAAACGAAATTTTTATTTGATTGGGAAAAATAATCTGAATGCGTTCAGATTTTAACGCTCGCCCCAAAAGGCTCTTCATAGCTTAATATGGTTTATCAACCGGCATTATAGATAGAAATAGCCCAGAAGGAGTAGCAAACATTTTGTATGACATAGATAAATAAAAATTTAGACTAACATAAGAACGTTATCTTCTATGTATCTAAAAAGTGAAAAAATATGTAATACAATTATATGAAATATTTTAGTATTTTTAATTAGGTAAATCATTAACTAAATACATTTTTATCTATATCAATCAAATTAAAAAAGTAAAAATATAATATTTTCAAGATATATATCCATTGCTTTTAAATAACTTAGTTTATTAATTAACCAACACTCAGGTTAAATATGAAAGAATAATATCCTACGTTTTTTTCGAATAACAACAGACTAGGATGGAAAATGAAACAACGCTTTTAAAGCAAAATCACATTTCGAGACTAATAGGACTTTTTGGCTATTAAAAAATAATAAATCAAATTGCAAATTTGGGCTTCCAGATGCCCATATTCGATTGGAGGACTACGATATTCAAAACTTGATGCGTCTAGGTACCGTTGTTTAATCACAACGCGAGGAACATACATACATTTATGTAGATTCTGCATTATTTAATTCCTTTAAATATAATACAAGACTCTAATATTTGGTGGCAACAGTTTGAAAAGTGAAAAGCCGTTTGTAGAAAATAAAACGAAATTAATAGCCCTTCTGGGCAAATTGCTTCTTTGGGACAGACAAATGAAATAATGAAATAAAACAGATGATATAAAATGCAATTAAAAGTAGTTTTTATACAATATGCTTTCATTTAAAATGGATATGATAGTTAATGAGCTAAAAGGAGAAAATAATTTATAGTTTAATGGGAATAGTTGGTTAAATAATTCTATACGGATTCATTGATTATTGGCAAACTGCGAATAATAAAAACTCGGGGCTACCATCATAAATTAAAAGAATCATGGCTTGTTCGTTTATTATAAATAAACACCACTACTTGGGGATATTTAAAATCACAAAGTTGAAATTTCAACTTAAACACATCGCAAATCGGCTAAAGCCGGAATATAAACGACAGAGATGGGCAGTAGAAAAAATGCGGGCACCGTTGCTAAAAGCTCTGGCTATATCTAAAATATTCAAAACTCTCGAATTAAATACACTTAACTTAATTTGCATCCTGATGAGACATTATAGGGAAAAGAGACGTTATAGTGAAATTTTAAATCATAATAATTGATGAATTAGCATAAAATACCTTACATGCTTACACACAGAATAAAAAAAATTTATTTGCGGAGTTCTGAAAAAATAGTGCTACATTAAATTAAATGGCTTAATGTCAATGTATTTTGATCTGAAAATAATTTTAACATGGAATTCAAAAAATTATTAAAATAATTGCAAATAAAATTAATATCAGTAGTGCCATTTTGAAATGAATAAAATCAAATTTAATGAGGAAATTTTAATTTGGTCTTAAAAATAGTTAATCAAACAGAAAGCTTGTACAAATTAAAACGCAATAAAAATAATTAGAATGAAGCTAAAATTTAACCAAATTTTGGAATTTGAAATGTGCTTGAGAATAACACGGGGGAAAAAACTAATAAAAATTAAATTCATTTTGAAGTATGAAAGTTATAATGTTAACAGCTAATCAATAACATAAAAAGAGCATGAAATGTGGAAAAAGTTTTTTAACAAACTCTTTTTAATGAATTTTTAACACGCGATGTGTAAATTATCTGTCATAAGTTATCTGCAATTTGTTTTATTTAGGCCATTAATAATTTTAAAATCCCAAAACATAAACAAAGGTTTTAACTTTAAGAGTGTGACAAACGTTAAGGGAGAAGAGAACACACCGAAAAAAACCGTGTTTTATCATAGAATGCACAGTTCTGGACAATTTTGGTCTTTTGCGTAGATGAATTTTACAAATACGTTGACTATTAGCAAAATGTATAATAAATCTAAAAAAGACAGTTAAATAAAGGGGGGACAGTTCTATATCTCTCGTTCTACTGGGCCGATTGATGAAATTCAACTTGCGTTTTTCATTCTCGAAAGCGCGACTTAGGATATGTATTAGATTTATATATATCATTGTTCTAATATAGGTATTTTGCTACAAAATCGGACCTATTTCTGAAATAACATACCAATGTTTTTCCATATTTCAATTCTACGACTCAAATTACGCCAAACTACCAAGTTTGGTAAACATCACAGGAGCAATTTTTAAAAAATTAGCTCTCAAAATTTTAGCTCCTCAATATTATTAATTGAGTTTGGTATACATTTATTAATCTCTCTTTTTTATTGGTTCATTCCATATAAAATTCACCCATTTTTTATGATTTATTTTTAAAATTTGTATTTTTAAATAATTTTTATAAATTTTTCAAAAAATAGTTTGAATTATAATCTGTAACATTTTTACCATCATCTTAAAGTAGACGTATTTCTAATTACAGTTTTTTATTTAAAACTTCCGAAGATATACACGGAAACGTTTTGAAATTAGGCATATTTGTTGAAAGCGACAAACATCAAATGTGGTTTAGACACTTTTCTAAAATTATTTGAAAGTAAGAACGAAGGGACCTTTTTCCGCTCATGCACAACGTAAAAAGGTAGGAACGAGGTGCCTTTTTTCCTCTCCGGCATAATGGAAGGGAAAGGAAAATGGGTTGCCATACATTAAGAAGTTCGCCAAGTGAATTAATTATTCTTCGCGCAAACTGAAAAATTATACCAAGATAAATTTTTGAATTTCTCCTTAAATGTCTCACCAAATTTTACAAAATTTAATATCTAGGCATAATTTGAGTCGTAGAATCGAAATATGGAAAAAAATGATATGTTATTTTAGAAAAAGTCCGATTTTGTGTGAAAATACCAATGCTATATATAAATCGAACAAATATTCTAAGTCGCGCTTTCGAGACATGGAAAACGCAATTTGAATTTTGTTAATTTGCCCAGTAGAACGGGAGATATAGAACTGTCCAATTTTTTTTCGCAGCATACATCGATTTACCAACATTGTTATGTCAGCAAAATACAGATTAGAGAGATAAACAGCGAATAAGGTTGTAAGGATTTAGCTGTTTATTTTTGACTAACAGTTAATTTTGAGTTAAATAACTTTTCTGTCGCTTTCTTTTTCACCCATATTTTTGATGCCAGAATGTAAATGAGATAGCGAGCATTTATTCAGATTGAAGGAGAAAGAAGTACTATTTAAGCTAAGGTTTCGCAAGCTGATTTTAGAGCGTTTTCTATCTACTTGAGGTCACGTTGTTACCGTGATTTAATAACAGTTTAATTCTCTGGCGTTGAGTGTTTCTAGCCATTAGGCTTGTCTCGCCGGTTTTCTAAAAACCACAGTCTTACTGTGCGTTACTTATGAATCGTTAGGGTAATCTAACTATATTTGATTTTAGTTCAATATGTCTTGTTTAAGTTAAGTCAGAAGTGTTGGCTTGTGTAAACCCAAGTTTGTCATTGTTACTTCTTTGTGTTCAAATAAAAGGATTGTATAGACCCTTCTCCTGACTTTGTCTGTTTGCAGTTTAAGACAAGAGGATTATTCCTCTATAGTCTTCCCAGAGCTCAGAAGTGTATGCTACCAAAGACAGTGAGACCCTATAAGGTAAATAACAAATGTAAAATATAGTAATAAGAAATTAATATACTTAGTTTTCGGGAAAATTTCAAGTAAACAATATCGAATAATAGCCCGAGAAATGTACTTTCAAAGTAAATGCTTTTATTCAACTAAAAATTTGTTTTCTGTAACCAAATTAATACTTTCTTCATGTGATCATGAGTAAAACAGCCTTGTTACTTTATAAGCTAATCTGATGTATACTGCAGATGTAGCTTTTACAATCATTACAAAAGCCGAAAATACATGATGTTTCTTTTCATTAGGATAATGACTTTATTATAGTGCAAGACTAAAACAGAATCACAACTCGACGTCTATCTCTATTTTGAAATTTCCGTCTTTTTATTAAAACTAAAATTTAAATATGTGATAAATGAGAATTACATATTTTAAGTACTGAAAAATAGAAATTGCGTCGAAAACGCTAATCTTGTATGCAAAAAAGTCATGAAAAAAACTTTTAACTATGATGGTAAAGAAATTGTAATCACCTACTTACTGTCAGCATTTTGAAATAAAATATTCATAAGCCCAAACTTGCTTTTTTAAATTTATTACCATAAAAGCAAAGAATGAAGAGACTGTGCTTAAATGGGAAAAAATTTTAATCCAAGATAATCTTTAATTCTTTTTTACTTTCTAATATTTAATTTATCCTGGTGATGTATCACTGAAACTCCACAGGGCTTTGTTTAATGCATTTGGCAAACAAACGACAGTTGGAACAAAGAACAGCTTAAACATTTTCGTAGATATGCTTTCTTTTCTACGCGCTTTAATCCGCTGCATTGCGCAAATCACAAGTAACCTTTGCTGAACTAATGTCTGAGTATGTCGAACGGGGGGTTACGTGACGAAGAGAAGAAAATGTAGGATGTAAAAGGAAGGAAGATTCCGCTGAAAAGGAAGAGGTGAACTGTTTATTACATATCTAGTTTTAGAGTAGGTATGAAATGATTATTTTATTTTTTAAAGATGCTTTGCGTGGTACTTTGATGTTCTTAGGTTGGTAAAAGCTAGTAGTTTCCATATTTTGTTGACTAGGGGTATTCTTAAAATTATAATTTTTTTTGTTGAATCTTTAAGAAGTATTAATTTGGAATTTTATTCAGATTCAGAAAATAGATATTAAGAAGATATTGAAAATATACCAATGTTGTGCGAGTTTTATGCTGAAAATGAAAAGAAAATCATTATTTCATTATTAAGTTTACATCGTTAACTCATCTTATGCATATTATTTTTCCCTTAGAAAGGCTTCCAAGAAAGATCCATCCTCATAGCGAGACATTCCTAAGGATAGACTGAAATCCAATCATAGATAGAAGATCGAAATCCAGTCATATTATAATATGAATTTATCCATTGAAATCCAACCAAAAACACAACCGAAACCCAATCATATTACTTTAAGTAAAAATAAAAATAAAAAGGAAAATATTATTTATTTAATTAGTAATTTGGTACATATGTTATTCAAACGTTCCTCCGAATTTTGATTTCGACTTCTGGAATCTACAGAGGATTGACATGGAACTCTAAGACTTTGCGCAGCATAGTTTGATGAACATTAATATAAATAAAGGAATTCAAAAAATGCATTAAGCAAAGAGGGCCTTTTTATAATCTTATCTGATTACAAATTTAAAAGAAAATAACATACCGTGAGCCTTAATATGACACCTTCATTAGATTTCTAAAAGTGCAATGATATTCGAATTCGTGTTATATGAGATAAAGAAAATGGTATTAAAAGTCGGCTAGGTTTATAGCATTAAAAAAAGAATGCTTTCGTTTGGACTTTAAACAATGCGCATTTTAACTGAAAAAAAATTTAGTCAAAAGTACGGATATTACATAATATTATTATAATATATTACATAATATTTGTTTCGTCATCCCTGCAAAACCTCATCAAACGAGAGTATTTTCCTTTTGGCGAAATATATTCATCTTCTCTTTTCTTTACTTTCATCTGACTTTTGTATTCTGCTTTTGCAAAATGTCTGTTTTTTTCGATTGTTTACTTTTATCTGAGAGGTATTTATAAAATCCATAGAGTTCTATTATATCATATGGAATTATATTATATTATATGGAATTCTATTATATCATATGGAGTTATATTATATTATATGGAATTCTATTATATCATATGGAATTATATTATATTATATTATATTATATGGAATTCTATTACATCATATGGAATTATATTACATTATATGGAATTCTATTATATCATATGGAATTATATTATATTATATGGAATTCTATTATATCATATGGAATTATATTATATCATATGGAATTATATTATATTATATGGAATTCTATTATAGCATATGGAATTATATTATATTATATGGAATTTTATTATATCATATGGAATTATATTATATTATATGGAATTCTATTACATCATATGTAATTCTATTATATTATATGGAATTCTATTACATCATATGGAATTATATTATATTATATGGATATTCTATTATATGAAGTTTAGTATTTCTGATGCTCAGTATGAAACGTAATTTTCATGACCGTGTATCAAACTGCGTTAGAACGATGCAGTATTGTAGTAATGCTGCTTTACAGGAGAATGCTCTTCAGTTCTCCGAGCATATTAGAACGAAACTGTGTTGTAGCTGTAGGGATGATGCGCAGGTTCGATTCTGTGTAGGATCGAAAGTTCTCTGCAACTGAGAGAAAAGTAACTCAAAAAGCGGTGTCAATCTATCGCCATACCAGTGCAGGGATTCTAATAATAATGTTCTATTGTTTGGATTATTATTACCTTTCTACTATCAGTTTTTTCCTGTTATTAATTATAAGTTTTGTTTTCGTTTTACTAATGTGTATTGTGTGTCGATGGTTATAATATGACGATGTCGATTCTACGCCGCATGAAAT
Source organism: Stegodyphus dumicola (assembly GCF_044657685.1). Taxonomy (NCBI): domain Eukaryota; kingdom Metazoa; phylum Arthropoda; class Arachnida; order Araneae; family Eresidae; genus Stegodyphus; species Stegodyphus dumicola. Next base: position 186,473,334 of record NC_140768.1, read on the forward strand.
GTATGCTGGTGGCGATTCGGCACAAAATTGATCCTGTATTTGTGTCGATTTTATGGCGTGTAGAAGGTACGTCGGTGTCAAACGTACAAGTGTCGATCCTATAACTGTGATGACACTACCAGGTGACAAATATGCATTTAACTCTCTTACTCAATGTTACAACCTTATCAAAATTTTTTAAAACAATGTCAGTTATATGTCTGTGAGCATCATGCCCTGGTGTCGATAGTACGGAATATCGATGCTAACCACTGTCGATTCTATACGGTGTTGATCCTGTGCAGGGTCAGTTCTAAGAACGTAAGTCATAGGAGAGACCTATTATACGAAGCTGCCTGTATTAAAATATGATTACATCTCCTTTTTGTTATGCATTGAATACAATAAGCAAACACACGAATTAAAGTGATAGAAGAAACATAAATATCCCCCCCCCACATGCTAAAAGCGTCAATCCAAATTTAGTGTAAATTATGCAGTAAAATTAGATAAAAACTCCATAAATTAAATTACAAGCAATGGATCAGTTAAGCTTAAATTATGAGCAATGGATCAGTTAAGCATTTCAAACTCAACGTTGAATGCATGAGAAAAAATGATTCTAATTTAAAAACTTTTCATATTTCGGGCGTAATCCAGTTCTGTTTTGTTGTTTATAATTTTATAAATTTACTGTAAAATAAAAAATTAAGAAATACTCTCGCTTTCAGATTCCGAAATTAATTAACTTTGCGAAGAAATTTGAATTTGAATCCTCAGGCAATTTTTAATTCTGGAGAATGTTTCGCTATAAGGGACGCACTGAAAGCTCTCTTTCGCTTACACCGCATCTTGGTTTTAGCAAGAAGATTCTAAATAGAGGTGAATGGTTTGTGTTTTAATCGTTTCAGAGAAATGAAGAGTATATGTTGAAAAACATTTTAAAGGATCGTTGAAGGAATATGCTGAATTTGGAAAATTGGCGAAATATTACATGTCCCATTAACGTTTTTGTGCATTTTTTATTTTTCCGTTTCCCTTCAGCAGAATGCAATTTGAGCAGCAGAGATTATTAGGCCTTCATAGCAAGGAAGGTCACAAATCAACTGTGGCCTTGCTGGGTTTCGAATCATGGATCTTCCAGTTGTTGATTGGGCATGCTTACCATTTACACTACGAAAGATACTTGATACTTCTAACAATATGATAAAGAAGTGTAAAAGCAATAGATTATATTTAAGCCTATTTTTGGTCAGAACGTGTTTTAGGAGTCTAGGGACATCATATAAACGTTTCTTTTGCTTTTATTACTGAAATACATTCTACACATGATATATGGAAAGATTTCTATTTTGGCAGCATAATTATCAACAGGAGGAATTATAGTTAAGTGAATTATCAATGACTTGATATTGTGCTAGTTTTCAAAACAAACTTTACATTTTCAGAAAAATGGAATTTTCCAAGGACTAACTATTCGATGAAATTGAATCAAATTTGGTAAAAGAAAACCTCGATACATAAGTTTTAAAACCGGAACTAGTCATAAACGTGTATGAAATCTAAATATAAAATTGATAAAAAGAAATCGTACTAAACATTCGGAGATGACTAAGAAATAAGTTTTGAAAAAACATGATCATTTAAAAGCTAATTAAAATTTTTTAATTTAACAAGGTGAGTGATCGATTCTAATGTCACAATGGGATTTTCAAAATTAAAGTGTTAACTAAAACTTCAGGCAACTGACTTCTCTTGAATGTTTTGCCCAACTTTTAAGGTTTAATGTCTTGCAAGAGATTTTATAAGTGCGTTTCAAAGACTTTCTGTTATGTATAAATTTGTAGATGGATTCAAATCTCGTTTAAAGACTGACTTTATGCTTCCCTCTTGTCCACTCGCGAAAGCAATATTGTTCTGTAGTAAGGTTCTCGACATTGAGACGGCTATATGACGGATGGCTTTGGCATTCACAACGAATGTTTTGAGCAAGAATAAAACTTCTCTCCTTCAAAAAAATTTATTTACTGTATATTCCGGCGTATATCGTGCACTTTTAATACAAAAAAAAAAAAAAAAAAAAAAAAAAAAAAAAAAAAAAAAAAGACCTAAATTTACGGGTGCGCGTTACACGATGGATATAAAAATGATCGATTTAAAAGTAAGGAAAAGATGAGCATACAAAAATTAGATTTCTACATGTACATAAATGCTGTTTCTTTAAAAGAAATGACATACCTTATGGACTGAATATGGACCTGAATTTGTTATTATGGATTTGAATTTATTATCATTTGATAACACGAAAAGTTCCTCCTATTCGTCTTCCATTACATGTCCAGGCACATCATCGAAGTCTGTTTCATCATTATGAATCGTTCTTGCTTGAAAATAGTTCTTGCTTGATAATATTATAGATAATAGTAGTTGATATGCACGAGTAACTGAAGTCGAGAACACAGAATCAGAAAAACTGGCGTTTTTTGAAATCTGCTCCGAAATAAGGAATACTTATTCGCCGATGTATCAAAGAAACTTGTTAGATTCATAAAAAGAAACGAACTTTTCATTTAAGCTATAAAAATACTATTCTAGGTCTATAAAAGGAATTCAGATTTTGCTGTGGAAATATGTAACATAAAATTAGCACGAAGGCAGAAAAGTAACGCTCATGATTAATTTCCATATTTTCGCTCATTCGCTGCATTTCATTGTTTAAATTATAATTTTGAAGACGCTTAAACATGTAAATAAAAATAAAATAGCATAAATTTAATATTCAAGAACCCGAAACATGCGACTTTCGTCAGAAATACTTGAATGTTTATAGCTAAGCCATTCAAGGCATTTAAAAGCCAGGCAATTTAGAATTGAGTTAGCTTAGGAACTTAAAATTTATTTAATTTTTTCTTATTTATGATTTAGGTGAGATCCAGTCATAATAAGCGAACTAAGTTTACTAAGTCTGTTAGCCTTTATAAAAAAAAATATTGCATTCTCCTGTACGCGCTCTTATACACTGACTACCAATAAGTATTTGGACACCTGTGATATAAAAGAAAAACTAACTTTATTCAAAATCAATAGTTGGTAGAGCCTCCACGAGAGGTAATTACAGCGTGGACCCTTCGGGGTATACTTTCCACAAGTCTTTGTATGACAGCTAGTGGTATTTTCTTCCACTCGGCTTGGAGAAGACATAGAAGTTCCTTCACTGATTTTGCACGGGTAGTGCACCCCTGAATTCGGTACTGCAACTCGTCCCAGAGGTTCTCGATAAGTTCAGGTCTGGACTCTGGGCAGGCCAGTCCATTCGATGAACTCCATTGGCACCATACCAAGCCTTTTTTAACGTCGAAACATGACAACTGGCATTGTCGTCCTGAAAGTAACAGGGGTCCAACCCGTAAAACTGCCACAGCGTAGGAAGCACATTGTCATCCAAAATAGTGCAGTAGGCATCGGAGTTGAGCTTACCATGAATGGGGACCAAGGGTCCCAGCCCATACCAGGAGAAACATCCCCAGACCATAATTCCACCTCTGCCGAACTTGACTGTTGGCACAATGCATTCTGGCAGGAGACGTTCTCCAGGTGGACGCCAGACCCAGACCCTGCCATCCGAACGGTAAATGGTGAACCTTGATTCGTCAATCCAAAGAACCCATTTCCACTGATCTACGGTCCAATTTCGATGTGCTTTGCACCACATTAACCGAGCAACGCGGTTAGACTTTGTCATCAAAGGCTTATGGGCAGCAGCACGACCATGAAAACCAAGCAGATGTGCTTCCTTATGGATGGTATTCATTGAAACAATACTCCCGGATGCCTGTTGAAACTCCTCGCGGATAAGGGCCATCAGTTGGTTGCGGTTCTTTCGAATTTCTCTGGACAGCACTCGTCGGTCTATCTCCCAGTTTCGTTGGTCTGTCGACTCGGGGCACATTCCAACAATTCACCTTCCACTTCTTAATCACATAGGCCACTGTCGATTTTGGGTACTTCAGATCGCTAGATATGTCCCTTAAGGATCGGCCACATTTGTGATACCCAATAATTATACCTTTCTCGAAATCAGAGAGCTCCGAACTGCGAGGCATCTTGCATGCGACTAAAGCCGATGCTGTTTCCTGCACGATATATACCGGCGTGACGTACCTTAGGACAGCACATATCGTCATTTGCATTAGGTGTCCAAATACTTATTGGTAGTCAGTGTAGTGTAGCCTACAGTAGAAAGTGATATAAGTTTTAAATATAGCTTAGGTTCAAATGTATACATTTTATTATATTATCTCTGGATGTGAAATGTATGTTTCATTTATCTTTTTAAATTTAATCAACATAACCACATAACTTTTAGACAAGCCTATTTTCTGAATCTAGGCATGTGGAAAAATTCTGATTCCTCAACGACGTGGAGAAGTGAAAATATTTTAGAACTATTGCTCCAAGCTATGTGAATTTACAGGGCCGTAGCCAAAGCCAGTGAACATTAGCGGTCGCTCAGTGTGTCAGAATTTAGTTGTAGCGAAAATTTTAGAATTCAAAGAAGTACCGAGCAGCAAAATTTAGGAATGGCATAATGTTTGGAATTTTAGGGAGGAACCAGGCGATAAAATGTAAGACCCGCACAGTGTGCATCGAGCGGCAAAATCCTTATTATTCGACTCTCGGTATATATGTAATTAGCATGTTCATCTAAGCAAGCAGAAGATCTATAGTTCGAATTTCGGCGAGAATCTGCTTGATTTATCAGATTTGCTGCTTCGAAAATTCGAGCAGACTCTGTCTTGGAATATGAGTACAAATCTAGCAATTTTTTGAGCAAAAGCAAATTTGAGTTGAGCTTTATGCTTACTGGGAGATATTATTTAGCTCAAATATCACTCATAATGAGTTAATAGCTATATTCTCGGAAGTGCTTCTTTCCCCGACTTTTTTTCTGTTTTCTAAAAGTTAATAAAATAAACATTACTCAGGAGAAAAATAAACTTTTTTTTTTTTTTTTTTTTTTTTTTTTTCAGATTTATTAAGAAAATGAGAGAGAAATTTTTATTGATGTTTTCCTTTTCTGAGAATAATTCAATTGTATAATTTTCAGTTCTTCAAGTATTCGGTATTGAAAAGTGCTTTATAATACAGTTAAAACACGATGAACGAAGTTTATACCACAGTTTATGTATTCGCGTAAACCATCAATTTTAAATTTAGTCCATTATATGAAATTTAGTATTTTTTAAGTGCGCCGTAATTAAAAAGCGTTGCATAATATAAAATACATCGCATTTCAGACTTTTGTTTTGAGGGAAAAAAAAAAAAATTAATGGATATACACAAATACATGAATCCTGTTATGTGGTTCAGTCTTACGAAGCAGGGCACGTCGTTTCGTCGCGCTCCTGGATTATTCTCATTTTTCAGCGGAAGTCTAAGTCCCAGGGGAAATTTTATATCAATTTGTGCGTGAATATCTACTGCATCGATTGCTGTATTGAATAAGTGTGTGTGATTGGTATTTCCCAAGAAAAAAAGTGTTTTTGTGTGAATAACAAAGAAATCTAGGCTGCCACAAAGTACGGTGTGTATATGCCGCAGCTCCGACGGTAGGGTTCCGCCTGCCTGCCACGTGGTTCCCATAGTAGGCATAGCAAATTGGGATAGGTTTTTATAAGTCCAAAATTGGTGAATTGTTTTTAAAAATTCAATATCTCAGGATCTACTGCACATAGCATTACAGGATCTTCATATCAAAGGTATGTTTACCTTTTTATTTGAATCTCAACCCTCTAATTGCAATATTTTCAAAAATAGATTGGTCAGCCTAATAACATTTTGTGCCAACTTATAACATCGTCTCTTTCAAAATCCCAGTTGAGTTCATGTCTTTACGATTTCTTTAAATTATTTTGAAGCGCCAAGTGTCGGTCCTTCAGGTTAGGACCTCATTGTACCTATACAAAAGCAGTAATTAAGAGTCTTATTTTTGAACGACTCTATTGTATTTCAATCGAGATACGTTTCGACGTCGAGGGACATTTCGACGACTTCTTACTACATTTCGACAGTCCTACTAATTACTGTTAAAAGCTCTTTATATGAGGGTTCAGTGTGTTTTTTGTGAGAAATTGTATTTTGTACATTGTATACTTTCATTTTGCATACTGTAATGTTTTAATTATCTGTTTTTACTGCTTTTTAACTAACTTGTTTATTAGTTATAGCACTTTTTAAGTCATAATGTTTTACAGTTTACTTTAAGTTTTATTTACGGTTTTTCTTGTAATGTTTCTGTTTTAATTTCATATGTATGTTTTATTTACTGTAATTCCTTGGTCCTGGGTGTAAAGGGATACCTTCTGCTCACATACTTTACCTTTAGTAAGAAACCTTTGTCAAACATTCTAACTAAGTGTCTCACTGCAATAGTGTCAATTGCATATTAAGGATAAATCTTTCAAAGTATGTCCCGTCAATCAGTGCTTCCAACTGATGGTGATCCTACACACTCACAAAATATATTAGACGTTTCAAAGCTACTGGCCTCTGATCTGCCCTACGCAGAAAAGATTTCTACTTTGTGCGATGATATAAGGCAGGTCGCAACAACAAATAAACGCACTAAATACCTACTGCCAACAGATCTTCGTGCTAGACTCTTAGACTCCCTGGCCGCACTCCAAACGCTGGCCTTAGAGGGTCCGGATTATACAGTCAAGCCTGCTAAGATCAATATAGGAGTAAATACTTCAACTGTGCTTTGCTGTGAATTGGTTCATCCTCAGTCTTTCTCTGTCCCTGCCCAACAGTCACACAATTTGCAGGTACCACCATCCTTGCCAACTGTTTCACAACCGACTTTTGCGGAGGTTCTACGAAATATCAGCAAACCAAGCGCAGTGATCAAATCAAAGTCTAAGAAACCTACTGAAGAACTCAGAAGAGAACTACAAAATATAGTTCCCTTGGCAGAAATATCAATTACTGTCCAAAAATTTCAGCCAACTCCACAAGGAGGATTGGAGGTATTTTGCCAAACTTCAGACGAGATTAATCAACTACAAGAACATCTGCAAAAAGCAGACATAGACGTAGAGGTCAAAAAACGACAACGACGACACCCTAGGATAGCTATACATAATGTCCCAGACAGCACGAAACCAGAAGAGCTCATCTCAGAACTTAGTTCAACATCAGGAACATCGGCCCACCAACACAAGCCACTCTTCCGATTACGAGAAAGACGTCCTAAAAGAGTTAAGTGGGTCATTGAATGCACGACCGAAGGTTTCGCAGCAGCCATTAATACCAGGCGTATTTTTACAGCCTGGCAATCTCACGGAATCACAGAATTCTTTGGTGTTAAGAGATGCTATCGCTGCTAAAAATTTGGGCACAGCCAAGACATGTGCAAATCCGATAAGATCTTCTGTGGCTTCTGTTCCGGCTCACATGCAACTAAAGAATGTACAGCAGAACATCCCTCCTGTATCAATTGTGGAGTTTCAAACTGCAGATTCGGAACACGACTCAACTTCCAACATCCAGCCTATGCAACCGAATGTGCTATCTACCAACGGGCAGACGATACAATCCGACGAACAACAGAATATTAAAGAAATAAGAGAGATATCTTTCTGTAATACTTCTGCAAGTCCGCAAACAACAAACCCCATTACCTCCTTGAATGTCATTAACTTAAAATCATCAGCTCAACACACACCCATAAAATGTTTGCAAATAAATCTTCAGCGAGCGCGTGCCGCAATGTCCCAAACGGCACACTACGCTACAGAAGAAATGATTGATATAATAATTGGTCAAGAACCATACCACAGACACGGCAAAATTGTGGGCTTTCCGCTTCAATGGACAACATTTCAAAAAGAGGATTCAACACAATCGCCTCGAGCTTTTATTACAATCTGCAACCAGGCATGGACAGCGATTGTGCTTGCTTTAGAGAGGGATTTTGTGGCTGTCTTACTGGAAATACTTAATCAGAGAATAGCGTTAGTATCCATCTACTCCCCTCATACAGAAGAAGCGGACCATACCATAATACGCATCCAACAGCTAATGCAATCTCATCGTATAGCAAAAATGCTCCTTGCTGGCGATTATAATGCCCATAGCACCACATGGGGCTACGCTGATACGACACCTAAAGGGCGTCATTTCGAAGACTTTTTCTCAAGCAACAACTTTGTAATTCATAATCAAATAGATGCTCCGCCGACCTTTGATAGGCTCCACTCTCGTGGTTGGCCAGATCTCACAGTTACTAGTAATCAAATGGCAAATTTAATACGTGATTGGACAGTAGTTGAGGGACAGAGTCTATCGGATCATAACTATATCCCTTTGCGACACGCATATTTAAAATATATTTTAATCTTTAAAAAAATGCCTTAGAATAAGTCAGATGGACTTACTTAAGTACCTTTAAGGCTTGAAAAAAATTCTGCGCTTTTATTTTTTACGGTAGAAGGTGGGATACCGTTTGTCCCACCATGCAACTAGCACATGTCTTACAGCATATTGGTGTATAGCAGGGGAAAAAATCCTATGTGGAATGAATAAACAAAATAAAGTGTGCATTCTAAAATATTCATAATAAACACACTAAAATGCATTTTGTACTTATTGCATATATGCATGACTTGTAAAATTTTGCATATGCACATTTTGCATACATATATTTAATATTTTTAAATTTTAGGAACAAAAGAAAATATTTTCTTGAATATTATTTTAAGATTAAAATTTGATACTCGTACATATGATACTAAATATAATATTAAAATTGGCACTTGATTCAAAAACATTTATATATGATTAAAATTGAAAAAAAGTCATTTTTCATGAAACTTTGAAAAACATGTTTTTTCATTCTTTTGTAAGCATAGAGGCACTTCACATGTTTCACACACACAAAATGTTCGTCGTTCTTCTTTCGATATGCTGCAATATGCACATCTTCTCCTGCTCGTTCTCTTTGGCGTTTTACTTAAAATTTTTAGTCTCTTTTCTGGTTGTACGAAAGAGTTTTTAGTTTTTATTTGAACTGGGGATTTCAGTTTTCTTTCAGCTCTTTCTTGCCTGCAATTGCCATTAAACCTTTTATAACTGAGAGAAGAAAATCTTTCATTGTTTTTACATCATGATCAGGTTCGCGAACAAACTTAAATAGAATAAATGCGTTTACTATACTCGCATCTAAAAAGTAAAAAAAAAAAAAAATCATGTCCACCATTTCTTGCTTTTGCGGTCTATTTCATACAGTCCTTTCAGTTGATCAATCAGTCGACATATCCCATATTCTTAATATATGACATAATGCTGTTTGGGCACAGTACTTTTTTTTGTCTTTCCATCTAGTTCTTTTCTATTAATTTCTTTCATTTCAGTTGCCTTTTCCAAGCAAGACAGGATAGAAACGGATCTTTTATCCTTCCATTTTATGCAATAAATTGAATCATCGCTAACTGAAAAGTCTATATATTCTCTTGACATAAATTTGTCTTTTAAATTTTTGGGTAGATACTTCCGATCCATATTTACAGTGCCACATGCATAGATGAGTCTATCTTTAAAAAGCGAAACAAATTATAACTACTTCCTTTTCTTCTTCAGCAATAACTTCAACCTCAGTTATTCTTTCTTGGATTTCAATTTCATCTGAATCAGAACTGACATCTGAAGCATTTGAGTCGCAATCGGATGGCAATTCAGCAAAAAGATCCAAAGCTTCCTGAGTTGTTAATTTTTTTCTAGACATTTTAGCACATCAGAGCATACAACGGATGTAAAAGCGAACGCAATCACGAAAAAAAAAAAGATGCAAAAAAGAAAAGAAAAATAATCGTGAGTGCTGCCATCTATTGAGCGGAAATTCAAGTGTGTGGTGGGACAAATTTTAACCCACTTATTTCAACTGCAAAATTAATGTTATAAAATATTGAATCCAATTAAGATTTTTGAAAATAAAATACCTTTGAATATTAAAAAGAATCATACATATCATAAATTGTATACCAAAATTTTTAAAATATTGAAAAATGCGAGATACATGGATATCACTTTTGTGATCCTATTTTGAATATTTTTTGCTTATAAACTTAAGCCCTGGTATAGTAGTAACATCTACTGAGAAAAATAATAACTAAAATAGATTATTTTTAACAGATTAGAAAATTTCTAACGGAAATTGCTAACTGAGAAAATAAATATTAATTAGGTGGGACATATATTGACCCACCATGCCGCAAAGGGATATACGCTATAGTATAGCAAGCAGCACTGCAACTAACATCATCCAAAGATACAACCTACCAGGGCGGAAGGTCCGCACTTTCACTTCTATTGTTAGTAACAGACTAACACCTTTCGTTAATCCAATAAGACATGCTGAGACCCTCCAAAAGAGAGACCCTCCAAAATATTACGAAAGACATTCTATTAACAATACAACAAGTGTGTGATGAACATCTCCCAAAGCGTACTACAAAAAGAATTACCGCACTCCATTGGTGGAATGGTACACTGCGTACTCAACAGCAAAAATGTCGTGCTCTGCGCCGACGCCTCAAACAAGAACGTAGGCAGCAACTAAAATCCACAACACTAATGATCTACCAACAAGAGCGAGCGTATTACAAACGCATGATCTTAGATGCAAAAATTAGCAGCTGGAGAAAGTTTTGTACAGAAACAACCACCACCTATGGACTCCACCACAGGATTGCGGCAGGAAAACTTTTTAAACCAGCTACCTTACATATATTACCAACACCCAATAGTACTGGCCAATATACAGAAGATACAATAAAGGCAATCATGTCAGCAGTCTTCACCACAGACAATCCGCAAGAAGACACATTAGAACAGACCACAATCAGGAACCAGCCCTCAGAAATTGCTACATCAAATGATCCTTACTTCACAATCAGGGAGATTCAGCAAGTGCTGCGCCAGCTTCCCCAGCGCAGAGCACCAGGACCGGATGGTATTGACTACCGAATTATTAAAGCAATTATAAGCACTAATGTAACTCTATTTCAATCACTCTTCAATAAGCTCCTGCAAACGGGGACATTCCTAACAGCTTCAAAATTGGGCAAGTGGTCTTATTTTTGAAAAAGAATAAAGATCCAACGTCTCCAGAGTCGTACCGTCCAATATGTCTACTTTCAGCTTTGGGGAGAAGGTTTATGAAAAGCTGATCATGACAAGATTGCGGCATCATCTATATGTTACGAAATACGTAAGCCCAATACAATATGGGTTTAGTCCAGGACAGTCTACTTTGGATGCGCTTACAGAAGTTAAGAATCAAATCCTAGAAAATAGGTCTGCTGGCTATCACACAGCGTTTATTTCCATCGACTTAAAAAGCGCTTTTGACACGCTGTGGTGGCCAGCGGTTCTTCAAGCCCTGCGCCTAAGTAAATGCCCAAGAAATATCTATCTTACTTTGGAACACTACCTTTCTGACCGATTGCTAATGGTACCCCATAATAGTGGCATGGTAGTGCAAAATCAAAATCAAGGATGCCCGCAAGGCTCGTGTGCTGGGCCGTTTCTTTGGAATATAACATTCAATGGTATATTAACCAATGCGTGGCCAGAGCACACGCGCATCATTGCGTATGCCGATGATACTGCACTCATCGTTCGGGGTAGAACAAGAGAACAACTTCAGACCAACGCCCAAGAATCCTGCTCGCTATTTCATCAGAGATGTGCAGAAATTAAACTCAAGATATCTGAAGCAAAGTCACAAATACTTCTAGTTCCCAAAAAGGGAGGTACGCTCGCAAGACAACCAAAAATAACTTTTAATAATCATCGACTTCGAATTGTTAAAGAACTGAAATACCTAGGAATAGTATTTGATATCAAACTAAATTGGATACCACATATTATGGAACTGAAGAAGAAGACGCTGGGAATAGCTCAGCAACTTAAGTTTATGAAAGGTCACGAATGAGGACTTAACCCGTACATACAGAAGGTACTGTATAAAACACTAATTGAAAAAATTGTTACATACGGGGCGGCAGTTTGGTCATTACCTATGCAAGGTCGCAAGATAAAGCATCTCTTAAGCATACAACGACCGTTCTTACTGAATATTACCAAGGCATTTCGTACTTCCCCAACTAAAGCACTATGTGTATTGACCGGTCTGCCACCGTTGCATCTTAGTGTGGAAAAAGAAGCGACTTATCAAACAGTCGCCCAATTAGGCCAACCAGCAACCCTCCATGAGGATAATTATTTCCCAGCGGAATATTAGAAGAAGTTGATACGGCTATGTGATCATCCAGCGAAACAGAGAAAAGGGGTGAACATTAATCTCAAGCAAAATACTAACATAACGGATGCTGATTTAGTATATTATACAGATGGTTCCCAAATAGATGATAACACAGGCTGTGCCTACATAGCCCTGCGAAACCTGGACACGCTAACACTTTGTAAAGGTCACCTGGACACCAATAATAGTGTTTTCCAGAGTGAGGTGTTAGCAATTGACCGGGCACTAACCCACATCATACAGGAGCAACATAATGGAAGCTTCATATTGACAGATAGCTTATCGTCTCTGCATGCACTTTTAAATCCAGTGCACTGTTCCCCGCTCATAGCAGACATACAGTCGAAATTACATGACAACAGTCATTTAAACGTAAAGCTGCAATGGATAAAGGCCCATGCTGGCCAAACAGGAAACGAGCTGGCGGATCAGCTAGCCAAAGAAGCGGCGCAAAACATAAATGCTGAACAAATTAAGGTACCTTGGCCAATTTCCTGGCTAAAGAAAAGTCTTACGCAAAAAATCAAATCCCTGTGGCAGGAAGAGTGGAACTCTGACGACACAGGACGTCGTGTTTATTATCATATTCCCACAGTAACTTATGATCGCCTCATAATACATGCTCAACTTGTACGGTATATAACGGGACATGGTCCTTTTCCTGTATATTTTGAAAGGTTTGGCATTACAAATACGGCACAGTGCATTTGCGGTGAATTGGGCAAACCCGAACATTATGTAGCTAACTGCCCACTAACAACTGATTTGCACCTGCCAATCCCGCCAACGAATGAGTAAGCAATTAGCAGGTTCATGATTAATAACAAGCATGCAGTACGAAAGATTAACAAAATTGTTAATAAACTTATGGACCTCGGCACTGACCTGTGTCAAATCTAATTTTATATATGTCTCTAAAGTATATCATAAAATAAACTATTTTGAACTGTGCTAAAACTAATGCAAATGAAAACTAAGAATTATGCCTTTATGTGGACTCCCTCGGCTACATTTATACTGAATAATTATTTTAGTATAGCAATCGTTTTGTATCAGAGAAATTGTGTATAGTATTAATTTATTGTATCATAGTTTTGAAACATTGTAATAGAGTAATCGTATTGATGATCGTATAGATGATAAGGTTATTACTTTTAATGTTTACCTAACTAGTATAATTGATAGCGGAATAGTTCTGTTACTAAATAGAGTAATCATATTGAATAAGAGTAATTGTATTGTTTTATAGCATCATTGCGTTAACTGGTATGGTATGATTAATCATTGTACTTAGTAAATGCATAGAATCACTGTACTAAATTATTATATTTTAGTAATCACAAAGAATCATTCTATTGAATCACTGAATTGTAATCAACAAATAAAGTGCAAGTTATATTGTACTGTACATATTTAACAATTGATTTCTTTACAAGTAAATGTAACATCAATACTATAATAGGTACTTAAATGACTATACCCATATATTTAAATGTTATTAATAACATATATAGTATTACTACAAATCTGAATATATATATTAAATCACTGAATACTTGTATCGTAATCTTTATTCTTCAGTCGCTGCATATAATTATTGCTTTGGTACATGTTCTAAAGAAGCAGTATAATATCACTGTATTGCATCATTACATTATTTATAATATTCAGTGTGCAAGGTAAAACTGTACAGTACATAATTTATAATTAACTGCTTTCAAGTAACATGTAATATCATTGCTGTAATGATTAATTAATGGTGTAATTTAAATGTTTGTGTCACTTGGGTAGTGAGGTTTATAATATAAATGGTATTTTTATTAATTTGAGCAATAATATTGAAATTTTGAATAATTATATAAATTTTTGTTCTAATAAATCATTGCATTTAAATAATCGTATAGAATCATAATATTGAATTATTCATGAGTAATCGTACGGAATCATTGTATTGAATTATTTATTTGTATAGTATTTCCAATGTGCAAGTAAAATTGTACTGTACATATCTTATTTTTGAATTGCTTGCTAGTAATATGTAACATCATTTCAGTAATAAGCACCTGTATGAAAAAAAAAATATTATTTTGATGTCAACATGGCATATATGATTAATAATATGAATAGTATTATCATTAATTTAAGTAATAGTATTGAATCATTGTATATTTATAGTGAATCATTGTTCTAATATTCGCATATAATCATTGCATTTTAGAAATTGTAAAGAATTAATGTTTTTATAGTGTATTTATAGTCTAAGTGCAATTATTCATTTAACTGTATTAATAGCCAATTTTAATATAATAACTGTGTCTTTAATAGTAAGCTGTAATATAAAAGTTAACAATGACATTCAGAATATTAGAGACTTATGTGAGATCTAAGTATTTTTATACTTCTCCACTATAAATTTTTTAAGCTGGCAATGTATGAAATATAAGCATTTGTATGTTCTTGGGTTTTTGTATACTGAGTTTAAATGTTGAATTTTGCATTAGTAAATTCATGTTGACAATGTCGTCACTTATCAATTACAACAGTATAATATAATCATTATGTATGATATATCTTCTTTATGTATTGAATTGTAAACTTTATATGTAACTTGCTAAAATTACTTGCTAGGGTATTGAATTGTAATCTTATGTGTCACTTGCTAAAGTTTTGTTCATAAGTACTGTGTTCACACAGATGTAACCATTTTTAATATCTATGTTTTGTAACACTAATCAATGTGCCCTATGAGTGGATCTCGTGTGGCTCTAACATGAGTCAGCTTTAGATAAGGGTGGACGTGGCGCTAAACCAATTAACCATAATGGTAAAGGGGTGGTGCCCACGTCCTCCGTCACTAAACTAAACTAAACTAATACATGAATCACATAGCATTTTTGGATTACTTTCTAGTTTAACTACTTTATACGCCTTGTCATCACTCAAACACCTTGTGGTAGCTCAGAGGTGGATTAGAAGAATTAATTACGTTCCACTTCACGTTCCGAAGTTTACTTAGCAAACTGTGAATAGGAATGAGGTAGTTGTACGATAAGAGCATACGTGCACCAACCAGATATTCGACTTCGCAGTACAATATAAACAGATGTACACTGGCGAGATCTGTGTTCTTTGAATAATGGTTGTATGCCGAGGAGTAAATGTTCACGATTAGTTTTATGAATATTAATAGACTAAGATTTTCTGAATATCAGATTTTTTCATGAACATCAACAAATCCGCGAATTTTGAAGTTTTTTCTTATAAATTATTGATTTATATAAGAACTGTTAGGTTATTTTTCACATTTAAATAACTTATAAGCTCCTTTCCATTACAATTCGTGCAAAAATACATTGCAAAACAATACTGCTTTAAAATCCAAAAGAGGACATTGAAATTTTAAATATACTAAGTTTTACTGGACTTTTGGAATTTGAGAAAAAAGTTTATCACAGAGTTACAGAAAATCACATTCCTTTGCCTATCAAAGCTAACAAACACTTTCGATGCCGAATAATCTTTTATTTAAAAGATACTTAATGAAATAAACTTGTATATGTGCAGTATGATGTGTAAAAGCGCTGCCGAATTAAATGGTAATCTTGATTCAAAATAACAGTATTGAATAAGTTTCTAAATATTTACTGGCTTATAAATCTAAATTTACATTAAAATATGTAATAAAATTATTATTTAGTCACGTGCCAGTTATTTATGTTACTGATACATACCTGATATACATATGCAGGCATCCTCGAAATGCCAATATAAATTCTCGGGTGGAAAATTTATCTCAAAATGTTGAGTGCAAATCCTAGATTGCAGAAGTCAAACACTCTGTCTGAGATGCTATCAGACGAATACATCTAACTCAACATGATATATAAATACTTCAAATGTTTTAGGTATTTTTGTCCTCAGAAAAATAAATCACCATTAACTACTATCTTAGGTGATTAGGTAACTCAGTCTCACTGTAAGAAAAATAGCTGAGTGATCTACTATTTCAGATTTTAGAAAACTCGTTAAAATACTTTAATTTGACGGCTAAGTGAATTGATTCTTCCTTTACCTGAAATCCGGCCTTAGACTGAAACAAATGCACAAAGAAGCTGGAATCCATTATCCTGTAGTACCACCTCTGACAGGAAGACACAGGAGACAACTCCTCCTATGCCATGTATCCATTCCGTAATCTCTACTCTGAAATCAATATCCAATTTAATCAACTCCCGGGGGAGAGAAGAAGCTGATTGCATTAAATCTCGTCCGATTGCTCGAAGCCGAAGTATACAGGCAGGGGGGGGAGCAATTAGTATGGCCTTCGAGCTGAATAACCTGATTAACGAAATTCGTAACACCGAAGCAGCCTTTTGTGAATTACAGAAGTAACAGTTTCGGCGCGATATTAGAAGGGATCAGTGCACACTTGGGGTTGGTTGCATGGTACAGTAATTACATTACATTTCGTTCGTGGCATCTCTGACGCCGTTATCACATTCAAACAGCTTGGGATGACCAACTGAATAAAACTATTTTCTGCCGATTGCATCGCTAAAAAAAGGGGCACAGACCTTTTACTCCCAGCACACCAATAAGTGCAGATTATACATTTTTCAATAACCTGCTATCAGTATCCAGCTTTATTCATGGTTGTTTTCTAGACCAATATCTAGAATCAACTCCCGTAATCATAGAATCATATGGTATATACCCATATGACATATGGAATTGCCATTTCGGTTGTAGAGACATTAGGTATTTTTATAAGCAGGTAAGATGAAAGATTAACAATGCCTTCGCCGGGAATCGAACCGCGGACCTCTCAACTACGAGCTGAACGCGCAGACCACTACACCAAGAAAGCTCGCTAAGAAGGCGGAAGACATACCTTATATAGACCCCCTTTAAAGGGCGACTGGGGTTTTTAGGGGACCCAATCGCGAAATCCTGGGTGAGGAGAATAATCATCCAACACCCTTTTAGTTCGGGCGCCACTATAGAGACATTAGGTATTTTTGGAATACTTTATAGGGCCAGCAAAAATAAAAACAAATACATCATTATTTTGAGCACAATGAATTATTTTGAGCGATATGGAATCCACATAAAAATTTCGATAGAAAAAGAAACTAATTCTCTCTCATTATATCAACAACAATGGCACGTAGCCATTGCTGCAGAATATATGAGTGTTGCCATTATTCCTGATATCGGCGCTGTTGCCACTCGGAAAAATGAATTAGCTAATGAAAATTAGCGTTTCATTTAATATATATGATTTTAGCTAATTGTTTTAGGAAAAAGTGGACTTCGACCTTTTCCAGGACACAGAAAAGAATTGTAGAAAGTTTGGTGACAATAGCTATAGTAGTGACTGAGTTATTAGCGAACAAACACACTGACTTTCTTCTTTATATATTAAGAATTCTTTATATATATTCTTTATTGATTAGAATATTACACCGCGGAAGAGAGTTCATTAAATATATAGTAATTATATAATAATTATATATTTAATAATACAAAATAAATAATACTACTATTTATAATTATATTACTTCGTTTGAAAATTCGTATAATAACATATTACACGTCATAAGAAATATGATGTGTCATTGTAACGAATAAAAATGCCAAAGGAACAAAGTAATATTCAATAGTATTTATTTTATTATATACAACTATAAATTATCGAACATAGAAGTTCGCCACTAGAAGGTTTTGATTTAGGTTGCTTATTAAGAGAAAGGTTACAGATCTTAAAATTTTAAGTTCGAGTTTCGAATTAGCTGCGTCGCAGCGTAACGCAAGTCATTCGAAATAGATTGATCTAGAAAGCACGCAATCCAGTAAAAGGCATTACTATTTTAAAAATATTTATTATTATAATTACAAAAATTATAAGATTATAAAAAAATAACAAATATAAAAGAAGGTTTAAAACACTCGAATCTTCTTCTGATTTCAACTGAACACTCTAAATAGTTGGAGCTGAGCAGTTACGATATGCCAATTAGTTTAAGAATTGATCTACAACAACTGAAGATGAAGAGCAATATAAAAACAGAATTTTGAAGCAAGGGTTTAGAATAATAATGCTAAACAGAGAGAAAAATGGAGAATTTGCATTAACGCCAAATATTATTCCATGATAAATTAATGCGCGACGAAGACTTTTGAATTTATTTAATCAATAAAAGATTTAATCACCGAACTCGTGGCTATGCCTTTTCTCATTGGATTATTAGAGCATGAGTTTTGTCGAAAATATTTCTTAGAAACGATGTGGCAGTGTTAGAAAATTCGCATAGTAAAATCTGTAATTCTTCTTCAAGGTATAAAAAATTATAAGACCAAAATAGCAAGTAAATTCAGTTTTCAGTATGAATAAAGAACTAATTCTATGATGAGAATGACAGTTTCTAAAAGAAGAGATATTTGCAAGCATCGTAAGCATCATAGCAAAAAAAAAAAAAAAAAAAAAAAAAAAAAAAAAAAATTTCATTTCTTGACAAAACATTGGTTTTGCAGAGATATATTCTTGGTCCATCATTGATAAAAATAACCCATTTGATAAACCCAAACTAACCCCGCTTATAACTAAACGCATTCATTTTTGAATAAATTTACATTTTTTTAAGACTCTGCGGTAGGAAAAGCAGCGCAATCCATCTAGCTAGATAGATATGAAACCAGAGAGCGCATGCGACGTGCTTAAAGTGAAAACTTGCTTCAGAGTGATTTACTTTAGCTCAGATTTGTCCCCATTGGCTATTATTAGGTTACAGATTGCTAATTTGGAACCATTATTGACTGAAGCGTTTCCTAAGCATCTGCGTAGAGACTAGTACGTCATGAATCAATTTTGAAATGAATCAATTTCTCAGGAATTTATTATAAGCACCTAGTATTTTTAGATAGAACCTGAAAATAATTAAAGTGTTTGCGATGAAAAAGAAGTAGGAATATTAATAATGTAGAACGTAAAAATCTTGAATCCGTAATGAACAGCAAACTTGGCAACCGAGGCGGATTAAATACTCATCTTTATTGCAATTGACATTTGCAGCCCCAATTTACATGGCACTCTAATTATGCCTACTGAAGAATTTTATACAGGGTGCGGCAGCGTTCATAGTAGGATATTAAAACCACACCATAAGGCAGTAACTGTAATTTATTTATTACCTCTTATGTCAGTTAATAATTAAAGGTATTAATTCAGAAGTCAAACAACAAAAATCAGCGTTATACCTACAAAATTTTCACAGGACTAGTTTCGATGGTTTTACCGAACCGTCATCTTCAGCTGCAAAACCGCAAATGAACAAGATAGGAAATAATGATTAGATAAGATAAGAAAGCCTGGACAAGAATAAGCAAGTGGCGCCATCTGTTGGCGAAACTAGAACTAAAACATAATTTCTCTAAAAGCCGAAGGCAAATTTGGATTGGAATTAGGATCGTTAACTAGAACAGAAAGATTTTTATGAATGTGAAATGCCTCTAGAAAATCCAGTTCTCCAATGGAAGATGTTTTTTGAATAATTTTGGCAGCAGAAAAATTGAAAGTGTGATTTTCGGACCAACAATGTTGAGCAACAGAAGACTTCTGTGTTTCCTTTTTTCTAACATATGCCTCATGTTCTTTGATGCGAAATTTTAAGGCTCTCTTAGTTTGGCCAATGTAAATTAAACCACACTGGCAAGGAATCCTATAAATACCCCAGGAATTCATATCCGGAATGGGGTCCTTGAGTATAGAAGTTGGAATTTTATTGATGGGAGAATAAACAACCCGAAAGTTAAATTTCTGCAACATATGTGCAACTTTATAGCTAACTGATGGAAAGAAGGGAATGACAACAGAATTTTTATAATCTCCTAAAATAAGAGTGTGGCTTTTAGTGTGTTCAGATGAGAATTTTTTAACTGCTTGATTAATAATGTTGGGTGAAAAGCCCCTGTCAATAGCTATTGCTTTTAAATAATTTAGTTCTTCATCAAGGGCTAGTTTGGAGGAGCAAACTTGAAGAGCACGGAAAACATAGGAATAAAATGAAGCTAACTTTTGTTTAGTCGGATGACATGTTTTAAAGTGTGGTGGAAGGCAAACCGATGAAGGTTTACGGTAAACTGTAGTACTGAAGTTGGATGTGTTACGTGTGACCAGAATGTCGAGAAACGGAAGAGAATTGCAAGTCTCAAGTTCAAAAGTGAACTGAATAGCAGGATCAATAGAATTCATTGTTGAAAGAACTTTATTTAAATCATCTTTATTACCTTCAAACAGGGTAAAAGTATCGTCTACGTAGCGGAACCATGCCGGGAAGTTTAAAGTTTCAAACAATTTTGATTCATAATAATGCATGTAGATATCAGCCAGGATGGGACTGAGGGGGCTTCCCATGGCTAATCCCTCAGTTTGCTTGTAATATTTATTTTGGAAAACAAAATGTGTTTTTTCAAACAGAGTTGAGTGAGAGAAATGAGCTCATCAATTTCGATGCAAGAGAAATGAAATTCGCGAAATCTGGTTTCTAGACATCTTAATGCACCCTCCACTGGGACATTGGGAATAATGAATAGGGGCTTTTCACCCAACATTATTAATCAAGCAGTTAAAAAATTCTCATCTGAACACACTAAAAGCCACACTCTTATTTTAGGAGATTATAAAAATTATGTTGTCATTCCCTTCTTTCCATCAGTTAGCTATAAAGTTGCACATATTTTGCAGAAATTTAACTTTCGGGTTGTTTATTCTCCCATCAATAAAATTCCAGCTTCTATACTCAAGGACCCCATTCCGGATATGAATTCCTGGGGTATTTATAGGATTCCTTGCCAATGTGGTTTAATTTACATTGGCCAAACTAAGAGAGCCTTAAAATTTCGCGTCAAAGAACATGAGGCATATGTTAGAAAAAAGGAAACACAGAAGTCTTCTGTTGCTCAACATTGTTGGTCCGAAAATCACACTTTCAATTTTTCTGCTGCCAAAATTATTCAAAAAACATCTTCCATTGGAGAACTGGATTTTCTAGAGGCATTTCACATTCATAAAAATCTTTCTGTTCTAGTTAACGATCCTAATTCCAATCCAAATTTGCCTTCGGCTTTTAGAGAAATTATGTTTTAGTTCTGGTTTCGCCAACAGATGGCGCCACTTGCTTATTCTTGTCCAGGCTTTCTTATCTTATCTATTTATTTCCTATCTTGTTCTTATCATTATTTCTTATCATTATTTCCTATCTTGTTCGTTTGCGGTTTTGCAGCTGAAGATGATGGTTCGGTAAAACCATCGAAACTAGTCCTGTGAAAATTTTGTAGGTATAACGCTGATTTTTGTTGTTTGACTTCTGAATTAGTATTTATTCAGCGTGTTATTGTGTCTTAATTAGTTAAAGGTATGTCATTTACTAATGTGTAAGTCATTGTCCATTGCGTGGATTACTTTTTGAATACTATGCCTGTCAGATGATGCCCCCTCTGCACAACACATTCATCTAGGCGGCGTTGGAAACTCGCCATAATTCGCGTAACGTATTGCCTAGGACATTGACGACGGCAGTTCTGATGCGATCCTTCAACTCAGGAATGGTGGCACAACGTGTTCGGAAAACTTCTTGCTTCAGGTAGCCCCAAAGTAAAAAATCTGCACATGAAAGATCAGGTGAGCAAGGCGGCCAGGAAATGTCACCAAAACGGGAAATTACTCCACCTGGAAATGTCTGTCGCAATGGCCCGTCCATTTTGAACTTTCCCATGACGTCTCAAGTTGAAATGTTGCCAAAATAGACGCTGGGTAGCAATAACAGAGTAGTTATTCTTGAAATAACTTTAAACAACAAAGGCACGATGCTGTGCACTCCACCGATCAATATCATTGTCACACTCGAAATGGCAGCTCATTAGTACATGAATGCGGCCCGAGCTGGCGCGCATTCATACAGTACGTCATTGTACTACGCAAGTCAAATTACGCTATGAATGCTTCCGCACCCTGTATTTTGATACTGTTTCGATAGGAAGAGAGCAGAGCGAAATAGCGACTAAACAGGAAAAGAGGTAGAAGCTACAGTGCGCAATTACAGAACACAGAAGCTCACCAAGGGAAGGGTTTGGTTTAGGTTGTTTATTAAATGAAATGTTACAGTTCTCAAAATTTTAAGTTAAAGTTCCTAATTAACTGCGCCGCAGCTTAACTCAAATTATTCGAAATAGATTGACCTAGAAATGACGCAATCCAGTAAAAGGCACTACTATTTTTAGAACAGAGAGGGAGAATACCCAAACTGAAATTGAGGAATTAAGGGGCTATTACTAAATTAAATTATAAAGTTCATTTACATAATTTTTTATCTTACACACACACACACATAATTGCTTTTTGTCTATTCACGTAGTCTACACTCTAAATCAAAATCAAATATAAATATAGAAAGGTATTTTCAAGCATAAACTAAAGTTGGTAGTATTTGTTAATGGGTTTAACATATTTTTAGAATTATATTGACCAATTTCAATTGAAAACATTGCAAATCCTGAATTCTGAAGTTTCAATTTCATTGCTACAATACAAGTATTAACTGAATAATTTTAAAATAGTCTCAGCACTTTCGTAGTGAAAAATAAATTATTTATACAGCTTATTAAAATGGCATAAAACTTATTTATGTTCAGTAAGTGAATTAATTTTAGAATAATTCGTCAATGATTTAAAAGTGATTATATTTCTTTGAAAAAGAATGTACGATATATTGTAGTAATCCTCCTAGGTGAAGTGGTTCGAAATTCCTTCACGTCTAATGATGTGAGTTATTTTTAGAACAATTGGCTGACGATTATCCTTCAGTGCCACAAGATTATCCGAAGAATTCCCTTGCTGAAAACTCGACACTAGAAAAAGAATTTTAGGAAAGGCTAAAGCAAGATGGTTGATAAGAAAATATGACGGCCAGGAATTTTTCCAAGCAGAAAGAACATTTATTCTTCATCTTTTATAGAAGAGTCTCTTTTTATCTACGTTGTTGGACAACTTTTATGAGCTTGAAAAAAAATATTCGCTCGTGAGCTCCCCTCATTAAGGTTCTTTTCGGTAAAGGCTTGAAAATGGCTGGATCTTTTGTGATTTTCAAAGATGAGCAAAGTGATAGAAAAGGAATTTTGGTTAGTTGAAGCGAAAAATCGCAGAATATGCCACATCAATCAGATAGCAGCCAGATAGATTTTATTGCACTGAAAGGCGACTGGAAACCATTTATAGAAGAATTACCTTTTTGGATATTGTACTAAATCTATTTCACGAAGAAAATACTTAATCTTCGAAACTTTAAAGCGTAGCACAGAAACTTTGAAGCAAAAATATCTTTCAGATTATATGCTTTTCAGAAGTGCATAAGAACTCAGGTTTTTCCTTTTTATTTTGCTTAATATATTTAACTTTTACATAAAGTATGTAACGATGACACCTGTAAAGGGGAATGGATGGAAACAATAACTTTGGAGTATTGCATTTGTAGAGGGAGACTTCTAATTCAAGATTAAAAATAGAGCTTAGTGAGCCTTAACTAATCCATTTGATAAACTAATCCCACTGATGATTAAACGCACCCATGTTTGAACAAATTTACATTTTTAAGACGCTGCGGTAGAAAACGCAGCGACATCCATCTAACTAGATAGAGAAAGTGAATGCGACGCGCTTAAAGTGAAAACTTGTGTCAGAATGATTTAGCTTAGTTAAGATTTGTTCCCATTGGCTACTATTAAGTTTCGAATTGCTAATTTGAAACCATTATTGGCTGAAGCTTCTCTAAGCATCTGCGTCATGAGCGTTATGTAAGACTTAATCAATTTTGAAATGACGCAGTTCTCAGGGATTTATTATAAGCACTCAGTATTTTGATGATAGAAACTGAAAATAATCAAAGTGTTTGTGATGAGAAAGACGTAGCAATAGTTTGTGGAATATTAAATCATAGATATGTTTCAGTAACAAATTTTGGCAGGCATGCTTGTTTAAAGGAAGTTGGCTTCTGTCTTTTAATTTTGATAAGTGTCTTATGTTTTTATGTTCTTTAACACTTTTTACAGATTTTAATAGTCGCGTTTTTGATGAATTTTTAAAGGTACAAATTTGGAGATATTGATGTAAAATATAAATATCACATTACCAAGATCATGCACAAACCCTACCATAGATGTGCATTATTTTTACGCAGTGTGTTAGAGGTTGATTTTTCTGCCTGCTTGGACCAAATTTTGAAATAAGGTTTTTTACTGAATTCTTGAAAACCAAATTCCTTGAAATTTGTATGACATGTGTATTTGTAATAATAAAACAGAAATTTGTTTTCAATAGTCGTCATGAATCAATTTTGAAATGACGCAGTTCTCAGGGATTTATTATAAGCACTCAATATTAGTGCTTATAATTAGTGCTTATAATAAATCCCTGAGGGTTATAATAAATCCCAATGGGTTATATAAGCCCCAGTAGATGTTTAAAGATGCCTAGCCCTTTCAGGACGGGCGTCCCATATACGCATTCCCTAAGAACGTCTCTTACAGCCGGGTGTCCCATCCACGCATCAGTAAAGATCGCATTCAGAGGACGGGTGATGCGTATACTCATTTTAAGGTGGAACGTTATTCTGAAGGCCACTATATGGCATCCTTACTTTTGAAATGAACACAGTTTTAGGTTCCTGACCTTGAGTTTGATATATTCTACTTTCTACTTGACTTTGGTATTTTACTCATCAGCTGTTCGAGGGTGGGGGGCGGAGGGAAAGCGTAAACATAGGTGGGCTCTTTAAATCGCTGCGTGCTAATGAAAACATTCTCGTATCTGATTTATATCCAATTCCTTTTTTTATTCTATTTTTTCCTCTACTATGTACGGCCTTTTAGGGTTACTGTGCGAAGTTTTTTTTACGTTTTGCATTGCCTTTAGATATATTTCCGTTCCTTCTTTTTTATTTAGGAAAGCCTCACCTCCAGTCTATTATGGCGAGAAGGCGCTATTTATCAGAGGAAGAATACCCTAGTATGGTTAGTGAACCATTTACTAACGCAAATGAGAGTGATGATTTATTTTCTAAAAAGTTAAAAAGTGATACTCTTTCTAAGAGTTACAAAGTGATACTTCTCTGTGCTTCGAGATTTACCACATTCGTTTCCATTTTAAATTTTGTTACTTCTTACTGTAAATAGTCTTTATTGTGTTCTTTTTATTAATTTTAAACTTTATTGATGGATTTTATCAATTAAAACTTTGGAATAATTTGAATAGCGCTTCCGAAAATTATTTTAGAAGATAAGCAATTTTTAAGTATATTTTCATGTAAAATAAGGAAAAAATGTTTTAGGGCTAATTTTAACATATATAAGAGCTCAAGTAATAATCTAAAATGATACCAAAAATTACGATGCTAGAAGCAAAACTTTTGTTTTTCTGATTTTTGTTAGAAAATTAGGCTTATCGGTGCAAAACCTCCGACCTGTACGGTGACTGCCTTCGATTCTCTTCCGTCCCGCACAAGCGTCTTAAACAAAGGTGCGCCGTCGCGAAAAGGCTAGAGAGAATTATATGCATCAATTTACTACGTAGTTGATGTCCAACTGGTAATAGGCATCATTTTTAACATCCCCACTACAAAACTGAGTGCTTATAGTATCATATTTTTTATCTTACATATCTTCTTTCAAATATATAAGCATCTTAAGTATTTGTCACCGATAGTTTATTGGTTGCTTGCGTAACTGTAAATTGTTTCTGTTTGTCGCCGATAGTTTATTGGTTGCTTGCGTAACTGCACTAGCCAATGGGGTGAAGTTGCCACGGCATAGGGTTGCCGTTTGAATTGAGACATAGACAATATCCTCCAAAACTTGCCTTTGCTATGATCATCAATAAGTCTCAGGGCCAAACGCTTAAGCGTGTTGGCATTTTTTTACCTGAGTCTGCACTTGGATACGGTCAACTTTATGTTGCCTGTTCAAGAGTTCGTGAAAGAACGGACGTAAAATTAAAAATAATTTATGGTCCTCTGCAAGGCGAGCTTAATGATGGAAAGATCTACACAAGAAATGTTGTGTACAAAGAGATCTTTGAAATGTGGATTAACATTTATTACTTAAATCTCCTTATTGAGCTAGCGGTGGGCTCTTAAGAAATGTACCGCCAGTGGTTTCCTTCATTGCACTCTACTTTAAGCAATTAAGCAAGTAGAAAGAGTAACCTCCGTCGGGAAGTAAGCAAAGAAGCGTCCTCGCTGCCTGCCCTAGGTAATTCA
This sequence comes from Stegodyphus dumicola, assembly GCF_044657685.1. Classification (NCBI taxonomy): domain Eukaryota; kingdom Metazoa; phylum Arthropoda; class Arachnida; order Araneae; family Eresidae; genus Stegodyphus; species Stegodyphus dumicola. Next base: position 186,499,944 of record NC_140768.1, read on the forward strand.
GTTTGAATTAGCAGACACCTTTGACAAATCATTTTAATTACTATTTATAATATCTAGAACAGCGGTCATTTCGTACGATTGCCGGGCTTTCTAGTTATATATATATAAGCGGCTAAAGTGTGTGTCGCCATTAGTTTATTGTTGCCACTCGGAAAAATGAGTGCGGAAATTAACGTTTCCGCAGTTTTTAATTAATATCTCGGCTGATTTAAGTCGTACGAAGATGAGAATGGTATCGATGGATTCGGGGAATTTTTTGAAATCCGAGGATACGAGTCTCGAATTTCAACTCAGCGCCGTTCCGTAGATATTCGTGAAAAAAAATCTGGCATATACTCAAATCCCTGTAATAGGGAAAATCGGAGAAAGAAAGTAGAAAATGCAGGGAAAACGTAGGGGAAAATTAGTTTTTAATTAATAGCTCGGCTAATTAAAGTCCCAAGAAGACGCGAATGGTCAAAATGGCGTGCTACGGACCTGCGGAATCCAACGGTGTGCTTCGCTAAGCCCGGGAAAGATGATGCCGTTTCGGAAAAGATGATGTTATTTCACCACATATATATGCCGCTTAAGTAACTGTTTGTCGCCGATAGTTTATTGGTTGCTTGCGTAACTGTACCAGCCAATGGGGTGAAGTTGCCATGGCACAGGGTTGCCGTTTCAATTGAGACGTAAACAATTTCCTGTAAAACTTGCCTTTGCTATGACATCCACAAGTCTCAGCGCCAAACGTTTAAGCGTGTTGGCATTCTTTTACCTGAGCCTGCATTTGTACAAAGTCAACTTTATGTTGCCTGTTCAAGAGTTCGTGAAAGAACGGACGTAAAATTAAAAATAATAGATGGTCCTCTGCAAGGCGAGCTTAAAAATGATGGAAAGATATACACAAGAAATGTTGTGTACAAAGAGATCTTTGACATGTGAATTAACATTTCATTATTTAAATTCCCTTTATTGATTGAGCTAGCGGTGGGCTCTTTAGAAATGTACCACCAGTAGTTTCCTTCATTGCACTTTATTTTAAGCAATTAAGCGAGTAGAAGGGGGAAACCCTGTGGGGCAGTAAGCAAAGGGGCGGCCTTGCCGCCTGCCCTGGGTCATTCAGTTTAAATTAGCAGACACCTTTGCACAAATAATTTTAATTACAATTTATAATATCTAGAACAGAGGTCATTTCATATGACAGCTGGGCTTTCTAGTATATATGCATATACATACATGTAAGATAAAAAATATGTGAATCAAAAGTGTAATTTAAACTAACGGTAACTCTTTAATTCTCTCGGTTCTAAAAATCTTAATAACTTCTCTCGATTGCTTCATTTCTACATCATTCCATTTTGCATGGCCTGCACAGTGCTGATGACATAATAAGTGTAAACTGAAACTTTTTAACTCAAACCAAAACTTTTCTCTTCGTGTGCTTCCATCTTGCATTACTACGCCTTCCAGCTTCACTCTCTACTTTGCTAGGGTGATTGTGGCTACAAAACATCAACTGGAAAATAAAAATATAATTAAAACTGCCTCAACTGCCAAGTTTTTTAGATATTACGAAGTCAACCTATTAGCTTATGACGCAATCAGAATGCTTCCTCTTCAATATGGATCTACCCTTACGCATAAGCAGAGTTCCATCTTTTCCTTGTTTTATTAAGACATATACTATACATATATAAAGCAAAAAGCAGTTCAAAAGCTAATCCAATTGCGTCCTGAAAACAACAACGATTGGTAGAAATAACGCAAAATAAATAAGAATAAATTAAGAATACATTTAACCATTTCAGTCCCAGTGGGTTATATAATGTTTAAAGAAGCCTAGAGGGAATTATACGCATCAATTTACTACGTAGTTTATGTCCAACTGGTTAATAGCATTATTTCTAACCCTTTGCATTCGAGCGGTGCCTCTCAGGCACCACTGCATGTGATGCGATAACTCGAGCGGTGCCTGAGAGGCACCATTCGAATCGATGTGTTTATTTGTGTTTGACCTAAGGAATATCGCTTGAGAGATCTACTTGGCCTTTTGTAGATCATATTACGAGGTGTCTGAATAGCTATAAGGATGTCTTATCTCAAATAAAGGTTGTCTTTGCAATGCTTATGCGATTAAATGTCTTATCTCAAAAATACATGCGACCGCGGGTAGGACTCTGTCTTCGACATCAGTTCGAACTCAACCTTCTTGCCGATCGCAGTATTTCTTTCAAAGTTACTGAGCCCAATAAGTATGGAACACGACGAAGAAGTTACTTGCAGCGAAGATGAGTTTAATTTTTCGGCAACAACGAACGAAATTACATCACTACATAGACAGCTTGCCCATGAGAACAAAGACGGAAGTGATAAAGATAGTGACAATATAATTTTTGAGGAGCAAGAAGACGAAAAATCCGAATAATCGATAGTGAATCTGGAAGCCAAAGTGATTGTACAGAAGGGATTGAACCTTCAGAATGGACAGTGTGCACAGAATCCGAAGAAATCCCCAGAAGAATACCGTTCGTATCCGGTGAAAGACAAGTAGGACCGCAAGTATTTGCACACATAAAAGAACCAATAGTTTTTTTCAAATTATTTTTAGCCGAGGAATTAGTTACTGACATAGTGCAGGAAACTAACAATAACGTTGCAAGGAAGGTGGAAGGGAAGACCTTATCATCCCGTTCTATATGGCGATCATGGTACGATGTAACAGTTACCGAATTTTGGACGTTTATTGGGACAATCATAAATATGGGGACAATGTCACTGGCAAACATACAAGAATACTGATTGAAAAATGATACTAGTTATATTCCGTTTTACTCAGACACGTTTACGAGAGACCGATTTTGTCAAATATTTTGGAGATTTCACCTCAAGACAATACCCTCAGAAAGCACAAACCTTAGAACTCGTTTGCAGTTAGTATTTGGTTTACTCGATTATATAAATGAAAGGTTCTTGAATTATTTTGTACCCGGAGAGCAGATTTGTGTGGATGAGTCGACAGTCAAATTCAAAGGCCGCATATCATTCATTACGTACAATCCAATGAAACCTACAAAATGGGGTATTCGGGTTTATACGCTCGCAGATTCAAATACCGGCTTCATTTGTGCTATTCTGCCATATTATGGATCTTTAACAACAGAGACTTTGATAAGACCCGATCTAAAGGTATCAACTAGAATACCGCTACATCTATACAAAATGATACAGGATAAAATCCCCGGTCTTCAGGGACACCACATGTTCACGGACCGTTATTATACGAGTTACATATTGGCGGAAGAATTACGCAAACAAAAGTGCCACTTAACTGGGACGATCATGACAAATAGAAAGCACCTGCCATGTGAAATACGAAAGCCAAAATTTGAGAATAGAACCACATGTGCATATCGTAAAGGTAATATTTTGGTTCTTGCTTGGAAGGACAAGAGGATTGTGATGGCTTTGACTACTTGGAATAATGCGGGAATAACTCCTGTAAGAAGAACTCTACGAGGCGGTATTGAAGTCGTTATAAAAAAAGCCCAATGTTATTGTAAATTACATCAAATTTATGAGCGGTGTTGATCGAGCTGACCAACTGGCTTCGACATATTGTTTTTTAAGAAAATCCGTAAAATGGTGGCGAAAAGTATATTTTTGAGGTTTGGAGATCTGCTCCATCAATTCATACATTCTTTATAAATCAGTAAAGAAGCAGAGAAACGAACGGCCGCTTAGTCATCTACAATATTTGAAAACTTTAGTGGATCAACTGAGAGGAGACTTTCGACAAAAACAACCCAGCACAGCATTTCTGAACATTTCACATTTCACACACACACAAAAAAAAAAAGATTGCAAGGTTTGCTCCCAAAGAACGCCATAAAGGCGACAAACTGTATACTACTGTGACACATGCCCCGATAAGCCAAGGGTGCATTTTGGAGATTGTTTTGTTAAATATCATACGAAGCAAAATTTTAGAACGTAATGTTTAATATATATGTTTCATTAAGTTAAAAATATGTATAATGTTAAAATATACGAGTTTAAAGTGTTTTATTGTGTCTAAAATTATTTTAAGTTAACAATAAGGAACTCATGATATAAGCGAATGTGGCTGATTACTCTCGAGTTGCTGGTTCACCCGACAGAAAAGCGCTTCGAGCGCAAAGGGCTAACATTCCCACTACAAAGCTATCGCATGCATCTTCTTATAGAGGATTAGTGAATTTGTTTATTATAAGGCGAGCATATGCTACGTCTTTAAACTTGTTTAGTTTCTGGTTTTGCATAAAATACGTGAAGAAAATGTCTAGGTAAGTTTGTTGACATTCGATTACTATTTAATAGAATATATTTTGTTCATGGAAAGTTGGCGTATATTGAATATTTTTTATAAAATTTGTTGACGGGTCATTTATATGTCCCAATGGGATCAGTGGGAAGATATATTTGCCCAGTGGTATTACTAGAAGTAATATCTAATTTTTTGTTTCAGTAATAAATCGTTGTTCGATAAAGAACTGATGGATATTGGAGAAAATATTTCCGATCTGTAACAAAGAAATAAATTGGGATTGAAAGGGTTATAATCCATCCCATATTCAACTCAGAATAAACGATATACAAAAATAAAGAACAAAAAACAGAAGTACAGTGGTAATCTGCATGACTGGAGCACAAAATACCAAAACCAAAAATGAAAAGGAAAGAAGAAATTTACATCTTTTGCTGCATCGTCATCAGAAGGTTGAAGCAATGAAAAAAGTAAATAATACAACAGTTTGTTTCTGAACAACACACAGACTTAAATTTCTGAGATTATATTATGTATAAAATACTAAATTTCAGAAAATTAACCAAGTCCAACCCCTATTTATCTATTTTTCCGCTGATGCTTCGGATTCTGAGACCTTTCATATTAGGAAAAGAAAAGACTGTGATGCGGACACCACATTGACTTCCTTATACGGCTTATTAAATTATTCACAATTTTTCCTGCATTTCATTTAAATTTATTTCCTCTAGTTACAATAGAGATACATTTCTCATTCAATAAATTCAGTTCTCATTTAGCGGCAGGCAAAAATACATAAAACTCAAAAAATATTTTCATTAAAAACCGTAAAATAAATAAATAAATAAATAAATAAAAATGCAGTTAAAAACAGATGAAAAAATAATTTTACAATTAAGATTATGGTTTTTACACGAAAACAAGTATTTAGGCCAACGGACAGGAAGACAAAATTTTCGGTGCACAAAATTGAAAATGAACTTTTGGCCCCGCTGATCAAAAAGACAATGGATTTGGTGCACCAACTGACTTAATTCACTGTTCTAGTAAGAGTTTCAAATGTAAACAAATGGCAGCCTCGTTAGGCTTAGCATTACTTTTAAATTGTTGATAATTCTACAACTATTGCATGCAGATTAACTAAAGGAATAAAACTCTTAACCGTAACGTCAGCACAACGTACTTCAACCAGTTTTGAAGCATGCACAAGTTTTGAAAAAAATGAACAATTTACCAACAAATAAAAATGAAAAACAGAGCTTACCAAACCGGCTAAGAGGTTGGATGTATATACATATATGTTTGGTTCTGCCGATTGCAACAAAAAAGGGTGGTACTCAACTACATATTATAGCAATCCCATATACAAAATTTTAACGCTCTACGGAGTTATGTGAGATATATAAATACGTCTGTACTTTCAGATGTTAAATCTGAATCGATTTTAAATCCGTTTTACAATTGCGTTTGGAAAAAATACTCCTTTATTCTGTCCATACGTATATATTATATATATATATTTGGTGCTTTCGTGTAAAAGGATTTCGTGTAAAATCAAATCGTGTAAAAGGATTTGAAAGTGGTCAAAATGAATATTTTGTTTGAACTATGATGCCGGAAATTTTTCGTGATTACGATACTTTTACTTTGTACAAGAGAGTAAAAAGAAAACATATTGCGAATTACTGCACTTAGATCTTTTTTTTTTGTGTCACCTGTCAAGAAATAAAATATATAACATGAAATATTATTCTAAAATAAGTATTTACTACGATAACTGGTGATTCGCTCAGAACTCAACTCACGTCATTTAGTATAGACTAAGAAGGAGTGTTCAGAAGTTATTACAAAATATTTGGTGATCCACAATTATGTTCCTAAAATTATTCCTGTGTAGTGTTGTTAACAATGATGTCAGATCACTCATTTTAATATTATACAAAGGGCGCATTAGCGCATTTTTAGAACAATTTCAAGGATATTTAATAGATATTTAAAATGTAAAGTTTTTCTTTAATGTTTGATCTGTTAGAGTTTTTTCTGGAATATTGTGACTTCATTGTGATTTCCATGATAGAAGAGTTTTCTGAAAACTTCCAGGAATACTGACTTCCCTTTCTCTTGCACATCTTTCCTGTGGTGTGTTTGCACTCAGAAAAAGTTCTTTTCAAGAGACCAAAGGAGCAGTAGTCTATAGGAGAAGTGTAAGAAGACTTCGTAGGAACACATTGAAAAAGTGTATGCAATACATGCATCAGTCTTCAATTTTTTTAATGCAGTGGTACCTTTCGATATATGACTTGCATTTTGTCTTGATGAAATTTCAGTCTTTGAAAATCCATTAGGATAGAGAAACTGAATTTTCTGAAATATTAGACGGAAAACGTTCCTTTGATAGTACAGCGAATCGATTTTGATACTTTTTCCACTCTTTTTGTTTTTAATTTACTATTATAAGAGAATCTTGCGACTTTACTGAATCTTTCAGTGCATTGACGGAACCAGGATTGTATATTTTTTTCTCTTTTTTTTTGATAATAAATAGATCTTTATTTTCTTGCAGTCATTTAAGTGAATCCATGGTTCCTAAAAGGTCACAATGTATTTCTATTTATCTCCTGCTAATAGTTTTCACACATGCTTTTACAAAATGTTCTACTCAGAATTGGCAAAAGCTGATTAAAACTATGTTTCTTAGCTTTCATATGTCGTAAATCTTAGATTGTTGCTAGATGTCCATAAAGACTTTGCAACTGATTTGTGTCGGGGAATTCCCTCTTTGTGTCGGGGAATTGTTACCAATGGTTCAACTTTTGAAACATTAGAAACAATACGTCCCTTTTCTCGTATTCGTTTGAAGTCTTCTTTCCATCTAGAAGTAATGATTGACGGTTGTTTCTCTTCGATTAATAACGTTGCTCATTTTGCACATTTGCAAATTTTTATACCATGAATTTCGCAATGTTCTTGGAATCTTATGGAATAGAAATATGCGCAAAAACTTATCATTTAATCCACAGCTTGCCTACACGCGACATAATATTGCTGTCATTTCAAATAACAATTTGCCAGAAATTCTTATTCTAAACTATTTCCTTTTGTAAAACTCTTTATGGAAATCGTTCTAAAAATTTGTAAACATCCTCTGTACTGTGCACTCTTCTATATCTTTGAGTTAATTTTACATTATTTGCTTGTTAAAAACTAACCACACATGATCAGTATGGCAGTAGGACAGTCGATTTGTATCCGTACTCTGACTGCAGGAACGTTGGAGGTGCGGCAGCGGCAACTGCAATAATGGTATAAAAAAACCGTCCAGTTCGACCGTCTTACCGGCGACCATAAGCGCAAACACTTATGAGCCATTTGGACCGATTTTTTTTTAAATTGAAAATTTTAAATTCCTTGTGCACCATCTAGTTATTACACAAGGCTTACAGAGGTAAGTAAAAAACAAACAAATGCGACACAACACAACACAAAATAAAATAAACTTACAAATTCACAGATGACACGTAAGAGATAAATTTACAGAAGAAAGAGAAAGTCATTTTATGTTGGACAAATACGTGAATTGGGGGAGGAAATGTAATATTCACAGAGTTTAACCTAATTCCTTTCGTCCTTCCTTGAGCTTTGAACAATAGAACAACAAATATTCGATATTTTGCACTCCCCCGAAAGTCTTTACTAGATAATCTAAATCTCTTCAGATAAGAATTGAATTTACCATGTCCAGTTATAAATTGAGTAACTTTAAAATTGCAGAAAAAGTGTTTATTAGTCAATCTGTGAGGAATGGAAGGAAAGTATAGTTTAGTCAAAGAAGCAGTAGTAAAATTCCTGTATAGTTCATTCCACTTGAGTATTGTATCATCTTTATTTTTGTTCTTATAAAATGACTTGGGAAATATCATTGGAGAAATTACTTGAAGATGTGTAGCTTGTTTTGCCAACCAATCAGCCCTTTCATTTCCTAGATTGCCAGTGTGGCCACGTGCATGAGAAAAGATAACATCAACATCTTTATTATTAAGGTCTTTAAGAAGGGCATGAGTACTGACAATTAATTTATTACATGTAAAGATATTCCTAAGAGAAAATAAGGATGAGAGAGAATCAGTGCGAATAAGAAATTTAGCACTTAGCGAACATTTGTTAGATATCCACTTAATTGACTCACTAATGCACAATAATTCGGCTTGGAAAACACTGCATTCATTAGGAATTTTTTTGGACCGATTTATTCTCAAAATGGGGTGGGTGGAATCATGATGTAGGGATTTTTTCCGTTTTACGTTTTATCTGTTTATTTCCACAGCGTTCAAAGGGCACAGACATAAAAAGCCAAACCCACTTTTAAGTAATCTAAGCTGATATGCTGATCATAATTTATTATTAGCTGTTTTATTAAATTGTGTTTAATATTAAGCATTTATGGATATATTCTTAAAAATACAAGTGTTTTCTAAAATTAGTTTTGCAGTTTAACATTATTTTATAAAACAAACTCATAATAATTAAATTTTATTATAATTATTCAATTATAATTATTCAGTTATTATATTTTATATATGATCTTCATTACTATATTATTATTACAATGAACTCTAATAATTTAATTATTACAATTAATTATAATAATTATATAGCAATAATAATTATTATAATTACTTTGTAATAGATAATTAGTTTCTCTTTTTTATCTTCGAACTAGGATCTATCTGCATTATTACACAATGAAAAAAATTTCCTATTAATTAATTATAATGATTATACAGTGATAAATAATTATTATATTTATTGAATAATTATAGTAATTATAATAACTATATTATAATAAATAAATATCACATCGCTTCGATTTTTGCGCTGAAAGCTATATATAGTATTACATGTACTGGGGATCTAAAAAACGGAATTTCTTACTTCAGTACTTATTATTCTGTATCACAGTTACTACACATATCCAAGTTGTTTTCCTCTTCATCTGAGAAAATAATCAAAGATTCGCATAAATCTTCAATCAAACCATCTTTTTTCCAGTAGTCATTTTTTACATGAGTGCAGTACTTCTTCCATTTTTCTATTGTTACGCTTTCAAGAGCTTCTTTTGTAATTTTTAAAATTTATTCAATTTTTAAATAATTTATTCTTATTTTTTCTACAAATATATATATATGCGAAAGATATGAAAGACGATGCAATATCATCACTCGATGACATAAGGATTTTCCCTCCCTCGATCATATAAATTACCTTTTACCGACGAAGAAAGAACTCTCACGTGACCTCTCACCTTGCAGTACTTAACTGACGCCCCTTTTGGACGATTCTATGTGTTTTGGCGAAATGCCAACAGAGGCTTTGCAATAGACGGTCGAACTATACATTGGGATGAGGAGGATGAGATATAAGGCCAGAGATGCGAGACTTATCAAAATGCAACTTGTCTTGCCTTTTTTGTCTGCATCAAATCTGCATCAGTAGTGGTGAGTGTCAAATTTCTATTCAAGTTGCAAACTGAGACATAGGCAGTCTTGTAGCTATCTTGAAAATACGCGATGAGTCCTACGATAAGTAAATAACTTAATAAGAATGTGTTAGTGGAGTCAATTGAACTCAGAATAGTAATAGTTAAGTTATTGACATAAATCCATCGAAAAAGCATTAGAAACATAATCGACACTTTAGAGACATAACTTCGACACTTTAGAGAAATTTTGGATCTGCTGTTAATAATTCCGTTTTTAGAACCTGAAGAGTTAACAAAGGGGCAAATTTATTTCATTTCCGAGTTAATAAATTTTATCAAAATTCGTGCAAGTTGTGAAATTTTTTCCAAATTCCAGCATGAATGTTTTACAGAGATAAATGTTTTTCTCCAAAACAAGTCGTTACCCTTTTTCTTTGTAGTCCGTTAACTATCATTCGCCGTAAGATCACGCCACTTTTTGATCAACGAAAAGTCCTTAAGTATATTACTCTAAATGTTAAAGACCTTTGTCTAAGGCTTCAGCATGGCTAATTTTCTTTTTACCCATTTTCATTTCATCGTAACCCTCACCATTCCTTTCATTACTGAAGTTTTTATTGTTTTCGGGATTAACGACGCAAATGATTTCTTCGTCACGCAAAATTTGAACACTGTTTCCGTGTTTTATATATTTATGCATTCTAAATTGTGATCTTAAACGATGTCTTCGCATTCCTTTAATAACTGAAGCTTGCGGCCATTAAATAATTTAAGACTGATAACAAGGGCCAAAATATCAATCGTTGATAAGAGAATTAGCGAATATATTTTACTGATACTATTACGATGTACCTTTTTTTATTACCTTTACTAATAGTAATTACTACGTTATACCTTTCTAATTACTTTTACTACATTGCATCTTTTCTAATTATTTTTCTGATATTACGTTTACTAGTAATTTCTTTTACTGAATTTTCCCAACGGTTTCTGTAAATTTTTGCCAGCTCGGTTACAGACCTCGGTAGATAGAGGACCGTTTTAACAGAAGTTCTACTGAATAAGGAAATTTATTATATTCTTGCTCTACAAATATGAGATAGTTTTATAAATTCTTAAAGCATTTTATTCTTATAGTGACCGAGCGATTAAGACCGCTGACTATTGGTAGTTTGACTCGAGTTCAAATAGAAGAAAAGGCTAGACACATGGATGTTTTTCTTAGTTTTCTTCATATGTAACATGAGCCAGTTAGTCTTAGTTTAGTACTGCACCAAGGTATTCTTAGGCAAATAGCCATTCTGTGTTTTGCCGTAACCATATGACCTAACATAACCGAACTAACCCTGAAATATTTTTAAAATTCACAGTAAATTCATTGCTTAACTGACATCAAGCACTGAAATAGAGGTTTAACACACCAGACAGTTTTATATATTTGATAAATGCTCAATGTATCTGCTTTCGCTGATATAAGATAAACTGTTTTGTTTCACCCTGGTGACGGTATTCAATTTGGACTCAAGACAGTATCAATGATATGGTTATAGTGATCTTCTAGATTATCAAGAAACAGATATCTAAAGATTTTCTTAATAGGAAGCCATACGACATAAATTTGAAGACTAGGATGGCAGCCATATTACGTGCCCTCTTCTCATCCTATATATCCTGGGCCACCTATGGCTGACAGGGAAAGTCGCTGACAACTAGCAGTTCGAGCTGGGCTCAAATCCTGGGAAACGGGCTGTTTGCATGATTACGTTTTGTGCTTCCACCATGTATTATGTAGATACAAGGCAGTTTCCCTTAAAATATCCTCCACGAAGGCGCCACAGGAAAATAGTTGCTTTATTTAATTAATTGACCTAACATAGCCTAGGTATCCTCTCCACTTTATTGATAAATTACTCTTGAGATACTCTTTCAAATGGTCTCTATGATAAATTTTGACTCAGTTATTCTCGAAAATGCTTTCGGGAAAGTCTTGGTGATAAAGAGTCCAACTACTGTCTTGCTAAGAAAGCCTAGTCTTCATTATACTTATTCATTATATTTATTCAAGTGTGAGATCAGCCATCTTTCCTGTATGTTCAAGTAAATCTTCTCGAGGATGCATAGCTGTCTTCTGTACTAGTAAAGGTGAACACATTGAGTGTGTGAAATCAAAAGCATAATGACTTTACCTATGTTTCAGTGTATCAGGGTCAATGTTCCTTCTTACCTTCTTCGGGAACATGCAAGGACCTGACTCGGAACAGAGAGCTTACTAAAGCTATGTTCAAAACTGTGGGAAGTAGACAGGATACACAAGAAGGGTATACAAAACCTTTTATTTTTCTCTATTTTCAAAAACTTCCGTACTTCGGAATACGCAGACCCGCTACTCGGGGTCTAACGTAAAAATATAAAAAATAGAACTAAACTCTAATTTAACTTTAAAATAATAAACGTGGAAGATTGGCCTTATATTAACAGGAAGCGTATGTAGTACAGAGAACTGTGAACACTACAATACGTTTAAAATTTATCAAGACGATTAAAACCTCTGGCCTGGAAGGCAACCAGCAATTGCGTAACTTCTAAGGTAAGCGGCCTGCTTCGACTCACTGCTTCCTCTCTCTCGCTTGGCAAAAAGCCACAACTTAAATACTTGGCGTTCGCCAGACAAACTTTGCATAAATACCTTCACGCTTATAATTCTGGCCGGAAGTAGAAAATAAGAAGTGATAGTAAAGATTTAAAATAAAATAAACGTTAGTAAAACTTAAGATCCTTACATACTTCCCGCCAGAGTTAATTAGTTTGAAAACTGAGGTCTAAAACGACCTTGTTGAAAACTTTTAGCTCTAGAATCTAACGCGAGGCCAATCTTCTACAAACATACTTCGCTAGAAACTAGAAATTTAAAAGAAAGAAATTTGTTTTTACAATAGCAGCTCCCAGGATACACAATTTTTTTTCATCTGTACTGCATCCAAACAGGAACTCTTATTCAAATCTGGTTCCTTCCAGAGATCTGGAAGGAAAACTAGTTTAATGAAATGTTACACAATGAAAATGGCAAGTAACATGTATAATTATATTTCTCTTAACATTCTTATTTCATTCATGACTATTTTAATTATCTCTCCCCGTGCTCTCTGACATGTGTTGTAAAAGAACACCAAACACGAATGTGTTTCTGTCTACGTGTTCCACACTTCCTCCTACAATCAAAACACTAACGTGTTAAAATTCAACATAACAAGACCTCTTAATACACCCTAATTTCAACTCTAAACCCTGAGGTACTATTCTGAAAGTGTCTAACTCTGAAGTGTAGCGTCAGAGAGCCTAACTACATCATTCAACCTTTAACACATATTCACCATGATTTAGTCTTTTTACAGTCACACGAATAAAAAAAAAATTTTAACATTCACTTTTACCATATCACGGTATTTCTTAACATTTAAAATAACGGTTCACATGTATATAAGAACATATCAACCTGCCGTTAATTTTACACATTTGAAAACATACATTAGTAGTACATTGTTAACTTCTATTCTTTTCAAAGCAAGTGCCAATTCTTTCTACATTGAAATAATACTACATTTCAAAAAGTCTTTCAGACTAAAACTTCTTTCTTGCTAGAATGTTTTAAATAAAATTTATACAATAACTTTTTACAATATTTAAGTCTTTACACAACGCTATTATACATCAACTTTAGTTTTACGCGTGAGTAATTGAAAACATAATACCAAAATCGGTAACAACTCATTTCTCGCCTTTTGGCGATAAAGGTAGACCTCGCATGAGGTAAAACTTCTTGAAATCTGCCACTTGCAGTAAGAATGAAAGATTAACTTAATGTTTGCAAAGTAACATAAAATTTTACTTATCTTTGTGATATTCGGACATCCTTTTCTGGGCCCAGTCCTTAAAGGTATTGCAGATAGTTGTTTGATTTATCCTCCTTCTTGTACGGGCTCGCCCTTCAGTGCCTTCCTCTGGAAGCTTCCTTTTTTCAGCAGTTCGGTCACCCTTGAATACCTTCTTTTTCTCCTCTGCTTGTGGTCTTGGCCGTTTGATGGCAGCTGGTCTTGGCGGAACCATGAAGCTTCTTTCGTGTTCCTGCTTGGACCTCGTTGCTGGCCGTTCAAATTTTCCTTGTAACTTTTCCTCCGTCGCTGGTGGACCTTCCGCAGTTCGGCGACATTTGCTGCGGAGAGTCCTATCGGATGAGTTGATCTTCCGTTTTAGAGCCGGGTTATAGTTGCCGTCATTTCTCCTGGTTCACTTCACATACGTCGTCCTTCTCCCTTCTTTATTCTGGGGGTGTTCGTGAACTCTCTTTTCTGGACGGTGGAACGGCTTCTTTTTCTTGCTACCTTCAATTTTTCCGCGGGGAAATTTTCTTTTCACTTGCCTCTTAATGTCTTGCCCTTGTACTTGTCGTTTTTCCACCTCCGGAGCTTGTGCCTGCGGTGTCTGCCGTGCCGGATCCTGCAAAACATCTGAAAATATTTGCATTTTATTACGATCAAAGTAGGGTTTGATTTGATCAGTGTTTGCGGAGCAGGTTTCACCATTTCTGGCTTTTAACACTACTACAGCGTGAGTTATTTTTTCTATAACATATGGTCCTTCAAATCGTGTAAAAAATTTGGCAGTCTTATCTTCTGGTGCTGAAGAAAGTGAATGCTTAATTTTTAAAACTTCATCCCCTACTTTATAAGTTACTCCCCGTCGTTTCAAGTCGTAATATAATTTTTGTTTTCTCTGTGCTACTTCAGTATTCTTCTTTGCTTCCTTAATTAGTTTTTCTATATCACCCATTTTAAATTCTGGGGCTCTTTGTTGCACATAAAATAATTTATCTAACGGCGTTATAACCTTTCTGCCTAGAAATAACTCAGCAGGAGTTTTTGCCTGTTGTATCATGTTCTGCGGTCCTAAGGGCGAAAGCAAATTCATTGACATAGTTATCCCAGCTTTTATGAAAATTTTTAACATAACTACGGATAATTTTCACTATATTTCTATTGACCCGTTCCGCTATATTTGGTTGCGGCCGATACGGGACCATTTTTAAATGACGTATGCCCAGTTTTTGGCACATGTCTTCAAATATATTACTTACAAATTGAGGACCATTATCCGATATAACATTTAGGGGCGCCCCGGATATATTATATTTATTTAAAATAGAATCAGTAACTAATTTCGCGGAGGCTCGTTTTAAGGGAACAATTTCGGTCCATTTACTAAAATGATCAACCATAACAAGGAGATAGCGACTTTTATTTAACTGACTTTTTGGGAAAGGGCCCAATAAATCGATGCCAATTATTTCATTTGGAAATTCGGATTTAATACTATTTAGAAACCCGGCCGGTCGGAAATTAATATAATTAACTGCTTGACATGTTGGGCAGGACTGGACATACGCCCTTGTTAACTTTTGCAGTTCAGGAAAGTAGACTGCCTCGCGTACGCGTTGGATAGTTTTTCGAATACCAGCATGAGAAGCTAAAGGGCTGTCATGGAGCTCCTGCAGGATATTTAATCTAAGACTAGCTGGGATAACAGGTCGAAATTCGTTGTTGGAATTCGTAGTTTTTGTATAGAATAATAGACCATCTATTAGTTCGTAATGGGCCGCCCTATTTCTTATCGCCACAATATCTTGGTGGCTAAAATTTTCAGGATCCTTCAAATACTCATAAATGCTTCCAAACTCAGGATCCTTACCCAGTTCGGTTATTACAGTTTCTCTGGAATTTATTGTACATGCTGTGAGCATTGCCACCTTTACGGTATTACCTTGTTCATCTATTTTAATTCTTGATAGGGCATCTGCTACAATATTTTCTTTTCCGGGGGTATGCTTGATTACCAGATTATATTCTTGCAGCTTGAGTGCCCATCTTATTAACCTTGGGGATAAGTTTTTCCCTGAGTACAATCTAGTTACCGCCGCATGATCAGAGTACACTGTTATTGGCGCCTTTCCAAAATAGACTCGGAACTTTTGCACTGCTAACAGAACTGCAAATGCCTCTCTCTCGGTCGCGGAATAGTTTCTTTGTGTTTGATTTAAAGTTCGGCTAAAAAATGCCACGGGCTGCTGATTTTGCGAAAGTACCGCTCCTACCGCATAATCCGAAGCATCCGCTGAAATTTCTAAATTCTCATCCTTTTCAGGAAATTTCAACACAGGGACTTGCGTTAATGCTTGTTTTAATTTTTCGAAAGCACTATTGGCTTCGGCCGTCCACGAGAATCTTGCCTTTTTCCTTTTTAATATTAACAATGGCTCAGCGATAGCTGCAAAATCTTTTATAAAGGATCTATAATATGAACAAAGTCCTAGAAAAGAAGAGAGCTTCTTCGCCGTGTTTGGAGTCGGATACTTTTGTACAGCGATTATTTTTGATTCGTCTGTCTCTATTCCTTTCTGAGATATCTTGTAACCTAAATATTTTAATTCAGGGGCTGCAAATTTGCACTTTTCGACATTAACTTTTAGACCGGCCTCATTTAATAAAGAAAACACCTGTCTTAAATCCTGTACATGTTGGTCGAGATTATCACTAGTAATAATGATATCGTCTAAATAGATAAATGTGGACTTTCCAAGAACAGGTCTTAACACAACGTCCATGCATCGCTGAAATGTTGCCGGGGCCCCTGAAAGGCCAAACGGCATACGCAAAAATGCATAAGTGCCAGATTTGGTTATAAAAGCAGTCTTAGGCACGTCGTCAGGCCTAACCCCTATTTGAAAATAACCAGTCGTTAAGTCTAAAGTCGTCATAAATTTGGTTGATTTTATGTTCCTTAGAATTTCTTCAATGATCGGTAACGGATATACCGGATATTTAGTTATGGAGTTTAATTTACGGTAATCAATAGCGAATCTCCACCTTTTTGGATGCGTCAAAGGATAGTCATTATTTTTCTTACATAAAACCACCGGGATAGCATAACTACTTGAGATGGGCGTTATGATCTTTTTACGTAGCATATCGGTAATATGCCATTCTATAATTTTTTCCTTATTCTTATCATACCGGTATGGTTTTTGACGAACTGGCATTGAATCTCCGGTGTCAATACTATGGTTAGTAACCTGAGTAAATCCTGGAATATCACTAAATAACGAAGCAAATTCACTTACCACTTGTCGGATTCTTCCTTGCTCGTCATTAGGTAGGTGGTCAAGATTTACCATCGGCGGTTCAGCCTTTTCTGCACGAACAGGTTTCATTGTCAGCTTAAGGGACGCTTCATTAAAATCCAGTGTTGTTTGTGCGTCTGAAAGAAAATCTATTCCCAAGATTATATGTGCTTGCAGATTCTTTACTATAAAAAACATCACCTTTACTTGTTCGTCCTTGATACGGACATATAGCGGTACTTTACCTATACACTTACATAGTTCTCCTTGCGCCGCTAACACTGTCGTATTATCCGATTTATATATGCGGTATTTCCGAAAATACTTCCTAAAAAAATCTTCTGCCACACAGGAACACTGCGCGTCTGTATCCAGGAGTGCGGTGGCTGGGATATTATTCACCAGCACTTCAATCTTCGGAAGAGTCAAATTTTTCACCATTACTGTATTTAACTTGAAGGAAGAGGGGTTTTCGTGGCCTTCGGATTTCCGCACCCTCCCGTCAGCAGAAATCCGTTTTAGTTTAAATTATTTTTCATTTCCGTGCTTTTCTTCTTTTCCCCCTGGCCTTGAGACTTTTTTCCTGGATTGCTATTGAACTGTCGACGTTCGCCGGCTGTTTTTGAATGCTCGGGTTTCCTTGCCCACTGATTCGCTTTGCCTCCGTAGCCGTGTGCTTGAGTTTGCTGTAGTCTTGGCGCACCAAATTGGTTTCGCTGTTGATATTGGCGTCTTCTTTCGACGTCCGCCGTTCTTCTACTTTCAAACTGGATTGCTAGCTCAAATAACTTTTCCAGTGTAGTCGGATTTCTTAATTCAATAAAGTCTTGCACTTGGGGCAGTAACCTCGGCAAAATCACTTGAATTATTTCAGGATCCGGACGGTTTCCATACAAGAGTTTGAAGACGTGAATTTTTCTTAAAATAAAGCTTGAGAGATTTTCGATTCTTTGCTGATATATACTGAAAAGTTCCGTTTCTAATTTCGCACGATCCCTTACAACAGGGAAGGCTTTTAGTAGGGCAGTCTTGAAATTCTCGTAAGTATAGGTGGGACTTCCTGCTTGACCCAAGAGACTTCTGCCTATACATTTGAACCAGTTAAGCGCTTTGCCCCTCAAAGCGCTGGTAGCTAAGGTAACTTTTTTAAATTCGTGCACTGGGTAGAGCATGAAGTGGTCATCCAATTTTTCCAAAAAACTGGTTACCGGTGAGTTTCCATTAAATGTTGCTTCTGGTTTCATCGAAGCACGCATAGTCTGGACGATGTAACCAAATCCTTCCAGGGCAGCAGCTGGCATTTCTGGATTCTGAGCCGTTTCTGCAGGCAGCACAGGTTCTTCTTGAAACTCGGCCATGGTTATTCTTTTTCGTTGGGCGCCACTATCAGGGTCAATGTTCCTTCTTACCTTCTTCGGGAACATGCAAGGACCTGACTCGGAACAGAGAGCTTACTAAAGCTATGTTCAAAACTGTGGGAAGTAGACAGGATACACAAGAAGGGTATACAAAACCCTTTATTTTTCTCTATTTACAAAAACTTCCGTACTTCGGAATACACAGACCCGCTACTCGGGGTCTAACGTAAAAATATAAAAATAGAACTAAACTCTAATTTAACTTTAAAATAATAAACGTGGAAGATTGGCCTTATATTTACAGGAAGGGTATGTAGTACAGAGAACTGTGAACACTACAATACGTTTAAAATTTATCAAGAGGATTAAAACCTCTGTCCTGGAAGGCAACCAGCAATTGCGTAACTTCTAAGGTAAGCGGCCTGCTTCGACTCACTGCTTCCTCTCTCTCGCTTGGCAAAAAGCCACAACTTAAATACTTGGCGTTCGCCAGATAAACTTTGCATAAATACCTTCACGCTTATAATTCTGGCCGGAAGTAGAAAATAAGAAGTGATAGTAAAGATTTAAAATAAAATAAACGTTAGTAAAACTTAAGATCCTTACAAGTGTAATGAAATAATATACTGATAGCAGAGTTCTATATTTATAAATATTTAAAATGGTTAACGGACTCACGAATAATCACGGATTTTGAAATAGCCAGTTTTTCTAGAAGTTTGGAATTAGCTCATTGTACAGAATCCTTTTGTTCAAAGTAGTAATGGCCATACAAATAGAATCCAAATGAACGCGTTTGAATTAGGGATTGTTTTCTTAAGAAATGTTGGTGAGATTGAGATACTAGGTATACAATTGAAATATCATTGTATGGTATAGGATATTGCATTGTACTAGCTTATGTTGCATGATAAGTAAAAGGAGAGGTACATTAATGCTTAAAGTATGCGATAAACAGAAAATAAAATGAATACTGAAGCGTAGGAAGCTACAAATATGAATATACATGCATGGTAAAAAGTGAACTAAAAAAAGGAATTTTATAGAAAGTAAATCAAAAATACCGTTTTTCTATTAGAAATATTCATTACCTTGTGGATTATATGATATAATGGCTAAAAAATTAACGGACGTTTTTTTCTTTAGTAACCTTAAAATTACTAACATGTAAGTATTTTATTTTCAAAATATGGGGTTGGCAGATAATTTTTTTTTCAGTGGCGGGCACTAAGCAGACTTAAGCTTGGTCTTACTAAGGTGGCCACTTTATTGTGGAAGCATCTATTAGGTGGACCACAATTACCTCCGATGAAAGGACGGAAAATTGCAGCAATACCTTGCCTGGGATTCGAACCTGAGACCTTCTGAACCAAAGTAGGCTTCTCTAACCACTATAACGTCTGGCAAATTACAATCAGTGCACTACTGCAATTTAAATGGTAAATTAAAAGATCTTCTCCCATAAGATTGACAACAGCCCTCAGAACTGTGAGTTTTGTCGATTGGTATTGATCGTGATTGTTTATTGCTGCAGTAACAATCGTAATATAAAGTGGAGCAAAAGTTAGAAAGGCCAGACTATTGATATTTCTAGCTTCAGATATCTCTTAAACATATTAATTCCCTCTGAAGTTGCTCTTTAAGCATTAATTTTCTCATCTTACAGAAATTCCATGACATACGCCAATAATCCTTCAAACATACAACTACCAAAAACACATTTTCAATTTCTAGGCAGACTTTTATCCGCATCGCATCAAACTGCCGTCATTAAACCCGAGGATTAATGCGCTAAAATGCTGGTAAATATCAGATCCTTAAGAAGTCTCGGTAATTCCCAAAATTAATCGCAATGAGTGCCCCGTCGTTTAGTGCATCACTGGAAAGTGATTTCCTACGATGAACGCCATGCAGGTTTCAGTAATAATGGTGGATATCTGTGATTAAAGCGCATGTTGAATAAACTGCGAAGGGAACGAGGCTATAAAACTTAATCGCATTTTTAATGTAAGTCTGTTTCTTGCAGTGTCTTGGTTTATTAGCAAGTGTTTGGTTTATTAGCAAGCAACAAAATGCGTTTTGTAATTGCTCACCTACGCAAACAGTATTTTAGGATGGATCTTAATCTTTTCCCCAGGGTCATCGAAGGAGAGAGTGGGTTATTTAAGCTATATAAAGAGCTCTTTTACAATTATTTACTGTGCAGCCAAGCTTCAATAGTCACAATTTCCAAAGAAGGAGATATTTTGAGCAGACGAAATTAGAATTAAAGATCGCAAGTTCGCAAGACTACCATTAGTAGCATAGTACAGATGTGCCAGATGCACCACCCTCCAATTTTGGCGATTTTTTGTCTGGCATGCCAACCCTGCAATTTTGGCGAGATTTTTACATACAAAATTTTGGGCGAGATTTTCTTTTCATATGGTAAACTATTTAACCAATTTAGGCGGTTTTGTATATTTTTTGAGGTTTTTTTTTTCATATTGTGTACTTTTTGTCAGCATGAGTGTTTTAAAATTTTATTAACTTTTTAACGTTGTTTTCCAACATGTCTGCGAAAGCAAGGTTTCTTGAACTTTTCATAAGCGCGGTGCGACTGGTACATATACGTTTCAGACAGCATGTATCTAACGGGCAATAAATGTTAATAAAATTACTTCTTTGTTTATAACGAATTTCATTTTCATCCATTAGCAGAAATAATAGACAAAATTATTAATGTGATGCACATTAATATCAAATAGATTGTAACGCTCTGTTGTATAGTAAAATAAAATTCTCAAGATGATCCAGCGCCCAAGGGTGGAGATGTTTCTAACATGCCTTCTGCTCTACTAGATTTCTAGCGAGCGTATTTACCCTATCAGATGGTTTGACAAGCAAGGAAAACTTTCAGATAATTTAGACTTCTGTAATTGAGACAACAGTTATTTTGGTGGAGCTGTTATGAACGGCCAGCACCTGAAAAATGTCATATCTGCCTTTCAAGACACTCTCAAATATAGATTAGAAAAGCCCATGATGAAGCTTCACTTAAAAACAGATTAATGCGATAAATAAAGCTCACACATGGATCTATGATAAATTTGAAACTTATTTAGTCGGTATAGATCACCTTGGATGGTTCCTGCCTATTCCGCAAACGTACTAAGCCTTTTCCCAAACTCCCTCATCCGCCTAACTTCTAATTGAATACTTATTCAAGATAAACTGGACTATGACAGTACCTCCAATCAACCTTATCATAACCAGCTGAAAAACCAGTGATGAATTTTTATCGGCAAAGGAAACTCCTAAGCGAATTGAAAGAAATAGTCTCCCAATTGTATTTATAGCAAATAATATTTGCCCATTACTGAAAAAATGGAAGATATAACCCCTAAATAGCCCATGAACAGCACTTCTAATGTTTCCTTACTCGTAATGGTGCCAACTGATCAGGTTACCTACCTTTCGTAGAAAGAAAACAAAAGTGAATATAATACTGGATTTATTTGTAAAAATCATGATAAATTTCTAGGAAACATCCCCAAATCAATCCAAAATTTTAATTCTCTAAATGACTACTTAACACGCAATGAAGGTGGAGCTTTCCTAGATAAGTGTAGATCCGGAAAACTAATAAAAATATTTTTTAGAGGTCTTTCTATCAGTTGGCGTCTCGAAGAAACTGGACATGCCTTAAAAGCGCAGTTTAATTACATTCAAAAGCCATACAACTTTCTTAAAATTTAAGTCTTAATTCCCATAATTGAACTTCAGCTTTTTCCTCCTCATAGCCTTGGAAACGTTCTTGAATTTAATCGACTTTTACATTTTGTAGTGCATACTGAAAAACTCAAATCCAAGAAAACAGCTACAAAGTGCTTTAAATGCCAAAATCTAGGCTACTCTTGTGCTAACGGCAGAACAGGTGTATGTGAACCACGTTGCCAAATATGTTTTTGCCCTCATCTGTCATTCGAATGTGAATTTAACCGCTTTGAAAAATCAGGTTTCATTAACTTTAATGGACCTCACGTACCTAGTTGTCGTAGTTGCCCCATATTCAAAACAGTTAAGCCCGAAAATTCCAATAATATCCCTCCCGGAGTTACATATGCTAATGTTACTAAAGCTGCTCATTCTGCCCCCATCAGACAATATGAAACTTCAGACATCAACACCAGTGCAGGAAAATAAGCTAACCCACTCTCAGACCACCTCGACCTCCTTCGCAAACCAGAAACGTTTTGTTCATGTAGTTGTGTCAATGATACCTGAATTCGTTCAGATAGTCAAGGATTTCGACTATATCGGCAATGACTCTCCTTAGCCTTCTCAACCAAGTTTCTCGGCTATTCGCTTTTAAATTGAATCTGAAAATCTTTTTATCCCCCTTCACCATGGTCCATGTGTGTTCCTGATTGCTCCAAAATCCTGCTAGCTCATTCCATCTGAATAACATGACTACTTGCTTTTTTGCCGTTGATGAACGCTTTCGATTAGTGAGGCTTGCGTACGTCCAAGCATAACAGGCATAACATAAAGTGGGGCGTAAGATGGCTTTGTAAATGAACGGAACGCTGTTTCGAGCACTTAGGAGGAAAGTAGCTTTATCCGCTCGAAACTTCTGAAACAATAGATGTAATATGAAAGTATTAGGAAGAACCATTCTGAGATAAGGGACTTCCTTAGCACAGCAAAACGTATTCCCATAAAGCTGTAAGTTACAGTTTATTTTTTTCTGCACAGTATTGCCAGCGAATTTCCAATATTTATTTATACTTGCCACTTGAAATGGCAGGCCTCAAATGCGTGAATGGGATTTTAGAAATGTTATATGACTGGTCTCAAAAATGCGTTTGTGCAAGGATCGCTGTATCATCAGCACGCATTGCTAGCGCAGTGTTTCGTGTCTGTGTGTTGTTCATATAGATGCTTAATAGTGCGGATCCGAGGAGAGACCCTTGTAGAACACTGGCTTGAATGGAAGGGTGTATTAGAAAAGAAAACAAAAAAGTAGCGTCTGCCGGTTAGGTATGATTTAATAATGATTGCGTTGTAACGTGTGAAATATCAGATACTTTTAGAATTCCCCAAAAAGTATTAAATATTGCAATACTGGCAACATTTGAAAAATGATACTGAAAAAAAGTGAGGTTCTGGACAAATAGCGGGCAATAAATAAGACTAGGTATATTGAACAAGTAAATATTTACATAAATTCATATCAATAATGTTACTAAAGCTGCTCGTTTGGCCCTCCCATCAGACAATATGAAACTACGGGCACAAATATCAGTGCAGGAAAACCAAAAGCAACCAAAATAGTGGTACCTTTATTCTATTCTCTCTATTTCTATTTTATTTAAAGCAAGAAAATTGGATGCATAGTGTTGCGTGATATTGGTTTATAGAGCTATCCGTAAATTAGGCCACAGGATGAGGAAGACTTGAAATATCATTTAGAAAAGTATTAGGTCTTATAGAAAACAAAATTACTATAAGTAACAAAAAGGGAAAAATAAACCAAAGATAATTCAAAATTCTTCTGAACACTCGAGGAACATCGGATATTGCCAAAATGGTACACTGCAGAGATCACCACACAGAAATCTCAAATGTAAAAAAGAAAAGAATATTACTTCAACTGACTCACAACAGGTCAACTTTTTATTTATGGAGTTGCTCAAGGGCAAAGATGAGCCATTTTGAAAGCTTCCACAAATATCGCTCTAATGCCTTTGAAAATGCGTTTCCCAGAAACTCCTATAATTTTGCTCATATAGTTAGCTAGTTCAAACAGATCAACCCTATTCAAGATACGATAAGGAACTTCTGCCCTAATTCTGGTTTTCTTCAAGCTGTCCTTTTGACTTTTAACTTCTGTTTGAGAACCGGTTGTTCTCAAGACTAACGGCCGACTTTAAGAATTTATATTTAACAGGAGGAGATAAAAAGCACAAAAATAATAAATTCAAAACAAATAAAAAAACAAATTATAAACCAGTATATACAGAAGTATATAACAGTATGACGTTTGCTTAGTCTTGAGAGATTACATAGGCACATATAACGATACATAGAGAATCAGAGATCTAAAATGTCATGAAATCTTTTAATTTTCTCCAAATCATTAATAAGGCAACGTAATAACTATTAGAAAATGCAAGTACACAGCTCTATGTAGTGCGATAGGTTTGTTCGTTCGGATCTAATGGCAGTTTCATTGCAGTCTCATGTATCGGCCATTTCCTTAGAGACTTTTCTTAATTAAATTTACTGTTGTTACGAGCTTTCTCTTGCAATTCCTCAATAAACTCAGAACCGAGTCACCGCGAAGCAAATGTCTTCAAGGAAAGTCGTAAAATGAAACTCTAGGGAATACAAATGGTTGTTTATAAAATTATTGATAAATAAGCATCAAAACTTGTATAAAATCTAATGCTTTAAATACATAAGCTTTGAATAAAGTTTCAGAGTTCCCGAATTTAAGAAATAGCTTTTATTTTTAAAACTATTGTGAAGGTATTCAAAATCTGAACAAAAAAAGTCGAGAAAAAGAGATTTCCAGATGAGTTTTACGATGAAAAGGAAATGAGACATTCTTTAGTGTGAATAAAAGTGTGTTAAGTCTTTTAGTGTAAATAAAAATACTAAGAATACTAAGAATAAGCATAATTCAAAATGATCAGATATTTATTTAATTAATATTCCTTTTTCTAATTAATGTGAAATGAAGATTTCAATTCATTGTAAACGCTAGAACGTTCAATAAAGAATTAACTTTACTCGAAAATAATGATGGCGTCAATGATGCATAACTTCAGAAATCATTTTTATATTTTTTAAAGGGGCCTTTTTCATAAAGCATAACACAAGCCTACCTCAGATTGCTTATCGTAATCCCTTTTATTTAACTTTGATTAAAATCCTTTCAGTTGACTTGATGTGCGATATTTCAACTCGTTAATTCTGAGACCGCAGTTGGAGTAAATTAAGCAGAAAACTGATTAAATTACTTTGAAATAAATGGCAACTTGCATCTCTCTTGAGACTTAATGGTTGGTAGTTTCAAAAAGGAAATGTCCCTCGCTTTAAAAGCACTAGTGATTTTACGCTTGCTGTTTCACCATCCTTGAATAAATTTCTAAAATGGAAAGTTTATGAAGTAAGTTTGAATTGCGTGTAATATTTTCGTCCTGATTTTATATTCAGGATTCGACATTCAAGTCCTGGAGTCAATGAATTTTTGAAAAAGATTCGATTTCTTTTCGTCATTCTAATTTTTCATAACCTAACCTGAGAAAGCTTTAAGTATTCGAACTTTGAAAAGATTAATTTATTAGTAGCCAACAGATGTGTTGATTTATAAAAAGATTGTAGCAATTTCAGCAGACCTGGATCACAAATACTACTTTGTGGCGTCCCTCATAACAACATTATTAATTCTCTGTAGAGAATTTAGAGTTGAATGTTTCGTGCTTAGCTCCCCCCCCCCACACCGGTATATTGGTTAGTGACTGAAACGCCGTCGCATGGACCTCCGACCTAAAATTCTACACCAATCAGAGTTATGTCCATGCGACTGAAACGAATCTACCATCCACCGCTGGTGGCATTCATTGAATCAATGATAGGAATATTGCAATGCTAAATTGACAATGTCATCTGTACAATAATTGTTACATAATAATCCGTATGAAAAATAAATATACAATCAATTAATCATTACATTGTCATGGATAGGATCTATGCTGTGGAGAGTGGAAGTTATGTTATATATTAACCAGTCTCTAAACGTATATTTACTTCAATACGTCACAACTTCATGTTCTTGTCAGTTACACACCTAATGATGTGTGTCCGTACTATTGTTGCAGTTATCCACAGAGTAGGCCAGTCACATCAGTTCAGGAAGTTGATGGGTTCCATATCCCAAACTTTATGATGTTGCGTAGACTGTTCTATGTTCATATAAACTGGGTTCTATGTTAACTTTTGATAAATTCGAAATACACTTTTAAGTTCATTATTCACGTAAACACTTGTCCACTTCAATCATAAACTTCGTGTCCTTAGCAGTTTGCACACCTCACTATCTGTGTCCATAGCAATTTGCACACTGTGTCGCAGTTATCCACAAAGCAATCAAGAAATTGCAGTTGGGAAGTTCATAGTAATATGTACACTATTTTGCCCTGCGGTAGCGATGGGCCAGGGTTCGAATCACGAAGAAGGCATGGTTGTAACTGTCTGGTCCTTTATAGGAGGCAATGGTGGCCACCTATTAGGTGCTTCCATAATGAAATAGCCACCACTTGCGCCCGGCCATTAAAAAAATGTTTAGTGTTTATCTGCTTAGCTCTTGAAATAAGTAACACTCTCTTTTTTACATTTGCTTTGCATTAAAAATATTTTGGGAAAAATGTTGAAAAAATTTAACTGTCACTCAAATATCTTTAGTCAAATAAAGTTGTAAGTTTTATTTTAATTATTTCATCATTTTACATATTCGTCACATCATTTTTAAACCTGTACTGTTCCATCGACTTCCACTAGAATGCAAATTACTTAATGGGTATATAATGTTATGAAATGTCCAGGCGCGGTAAGATAGCTTCCCCGCAAAGCAGGTTTAGGGTTACCATAAAATGGCAAAAAGAAGACAGGGTTGCCACATTTGGCGAGAAATCGCCCATTTGGCGACAAAATTGGCGATATGCCATGGACGGATGGAGAACCTTCTGGAACGAACTATTACCGGTTTAGCCCAGAATGTTCTCGAACACAAGTCAAAAACTTTATAAACCCTGCTGGTACGCGGAGATTACGAAATCTGAAACTTAAAATATTTATGAATGTAATACATAATATATGTGGGAATCGTGTCTCAACGACGCACTAGATGGCGCTCTCTCCATCCACAGTACAAACCCTCCAGGTAAACGTACAGCACTTGTTTCGAGAAGTCCGACAGAAGCAGTCTAACGGAAAGCTCGCGAAGGAGCTACGACAAGACGTTTACTAGTCGCACGTAGGCGATCAGACCTGGACTTACCTAAAGTGACTGTACGTAGGTGGTCAGCTGTATCATTTACCTCTCCATACTGGAACCAGTATTGTGATTCCTCTCCTAAACATACTATATATACTCACTTCGTTTATCTTTTCTTCTGTGAACCAGGAAATAAAACCTGGTGCTTTTAACAGCTTCCATAAAATTCGCCAAACGGTGCTAAGGTGGTTGCAACACACGCATACACTTATTTATTTCGGTCATTTATTCAGAAAATAATTATTAGAAAGTAATTTGTTCAAAAAAAGAAACTAATATACATGATTATTCAGAATTATGTATTGTTACGAAATCTTCAGGCGCGGTAAGATGGCTTCCTCGCAAAGCAATTTCAGGTTTGCCATAAAATGGCAAGATAAGACAGGGTTGCCACATTTAGCGAGAAATCGCCCATTTGGCGACAAAATTGGCGATATGCCATGGACGAATGGAGAACCTTCTGGAACGAACTATTACCGGTTTAGCCCAGAATGTTCTCGAACACAAGTCAAAAACTATATAAACCCTGCTGGTACGCGGAGATAGCCACTCTCGAGTTAGTCAGTCCGTGGGGAGTCGATCGAGTTGACGGCTGGGCACCGAGTGCCGAGTGGGTGGGTCGTCGAGTGCATCGAAAGAGTCTCTTAGTGTATCGCGGTTACTGCATCGTCGAGAGAGTATGTTGAGCTCCGGGAACGACTGAACTGAAGAGTCGGGAGCTGTGCTCTGTGTGTCGTCGAGTGCATCGCAAGTTGTAGCGTGAAGAGTCTCAAGAGTACGTGGAGTTCTGAGAACGACCGAGCAGAGTCAGCAGCTGTACTCTGGTGCTTTGCAGTAAAGCTGTCTCCACCGTTATAGCCTGATAACCTGAAGGCTGTGTCGGTAATTGTTCCAGCGTGTTTATAGTAGATCGTCGACGACTGTAAAAGTATTTTGGAGCTGTTTTGATTAATATCGGTAAATAAAATGTGTTTCGATGTTCCATCAAGTGCTGTCGTCGTTATTCATTGCAAATCCACACGAACTCCGTACGAACGTGAAGGAAGAAAATAACGCAACGTATGTAAAGAAAGGGGGGGAAAAGCGTTACAATAAGAACAGAATTCTTGAATTTAGAAGAATGAAATTTTGTCAAACGATGCTGATTTTCGCGCTCGCCCCTGATTTTCTCGCCCAGTTCGTCGTCTTTACTTTTTGCTCACCGCATTGCTTGCATATTTTGTAACCCGAACCAAAGCTTAAATTAAGATTTTACTTAGTGATTTAGTAGCGGTGATTGAGTTTTTAAAATACGTGTTGTGTATTTGTATTAAGTTAAAATTTAAATAAAAGAGTTTGTTTTATATCTGACCAAGATATTATCAAGATATGATTTGACATCATATTATCATGATATGATGACATCACATTATCATGATATGAAGATATTATCATGATATGATTTGACCAAGATATTATTATTTATATATAAGTTTGTTTTATATCTGACCAGTTTATGATGGTGCTATGACGTATTTTTTGTGTTCCTACAAGTGACTGACTAATTGCGTACAAACTGGCCCTACATTGATAACTTTAATATCAATCTAAAGTCCTTAACGAGGTGATGCATTTCATACAATTTTGATGTCTGTAAGTCAACGTGTTTAAAAACTATTAACGTTTGAAGTCTGCATATTATGAATATTTTTCGCAATGTCTCGCCATTTAACAACTCGTAAACGATAATATAAATTCTTTAAATTTGAATTTAATGCACCAAATATATAATTTTATTTATTAATTTTGCAAGGTTGTATAGTTTATATTTTTTTATTGTCATGTAGTTTCTATATAAAAAAACATTTTGCTGCTGTAAAGGATATTCAATATATTCCAGTTTTTGCTTGATGTTATTATTTTTAAATTTGCGAAAACCATACTCTCAGATTTTGATACTTTATTACATATAAACACCTATTTGAACTTTTAAATTTAAAATTTATTGATGAAAATTGTACTGTCAAGTAGTAATTTTTCTATCTTCAAATAGCTAAATCTTTTCTCTTTCATATGATATAAATTTTATTGGGAAATACTTTAATTTGTGATAGATATTTCCTAAAATAAAATTTTAAATTCTATTTATTTTTAAATTTGATTGCCAGATATTGCTGAATAGTTACTCTCGATAAGAATACTAGCGCATGCAAAAAAAAATAATTTTATAGGAAATAAATACTTTATACTTAGTTTCTTCCCATTAATAATTTATTTAATAATA
Organism: Stegodyphus dumicola; assembly: GCF_044657685.1. NCBI lineage: Eukaryota > Metazoa > Arthropoda > Arachnida > Araneae > Eresidae > Stegodyphus > Stegodyphus dumicola. The sequence continues at coordinate 186,529,543 of NC_140768.1, forward strand.
ATAATAATTCTTTTGAAAAAGGATCTCAACAACTCCACTTACTAAAAAAAAAATATATTATCATTAAGATTCATATAGTTTATACTTACCTAGCTTTCAATTTCCCTGTAAAACTTCTTTTCTAGTATCGTTATTACCTTTAATGGTAACATTTATCATCATTTCATCCTTTTTTAAGTATTAGTTTGACTATATATTTCGTAATGGTTTAAAGTAGGATTAATAAGAGTTATTATTTAACTATGGCAGCTACGGAAAACACAGAACACCATAAGCCACCAGGTGTGGATAGCGGTAGGTCTTCATTTCTAACTCCACATGCAGAAAGATCTATTTCAGCACATTCAAAATCACATTTTAGTAATACACATGGAGATATATCAGATCCAGTTATAACAGATAGTACTGCTGAGGACGTTAGCGTTAAAGTTTCAAATGGACAAGATTGTAATCCTGCTAATTTTACTTCCAAAGACTCTTGTTCCAGTGAATTTACTGATTCTGCATTTGAATGCTTAGAAAATTTAGAGGGTATCCTTTCTCGAGAGAATATTTCAAAGAAACTCTCTAAGACACTAAGATCTTATTTCTTGGATATTTTCAAAATTGTAACAAAACAAAATGCAGTGATAGCGCAACTCCAAGGACAGTTGGAACAATCACAAAACATAGAAAACTATTTGCAAGGTTTAGCGGAGGTAAAAAGCAATGGAATTATTCGAGAGACATATGCAAAGACAGTGCACTAAGGAAGTCGATCAAAATCTAGACATAAAGGTCAGAGCGAACATATCCTGCTGGTTTACCCAAAAGAGGATGGATCAACATCAGAGAATACAAAAGAAAAAGTTGAAAAATATATAAGTCCTGCAAAACTCAAAATAGGAGTTAAAAGTGTCAGGAAAATTCGCAAAGGAGGCATTCTAATTCAAACCAATAAAGAGGAAGAACTTAAAATTCTGGAGGATGCAATTAAGGAAAATGCAAAATTAAAGGACTTGGTTGAACCAAAACAACCGACAAAAATTAATCCTAAAATCATAATCTACAATGTAGAGGAAGGTTTTAAGGAAGAGAAAATTGCTAAACTTCTAAAAACACAGAATCATGAGCTACGCGATGCGACCATGGAAATTAAATTCAAAATGAAAAGTCAGCATGGATATAATTGGGTTCTCTCACTTGACCCCACAGCTTTTAAGTCGATATTGCAGTCTCAAAAGGTTAATATTGGTTGGACAAGGAAAAACATTCGTGAGTATATCCGAGTAATTCAATGCAAAAATTGTTTAGAATTTGGTCACACAAAAAGATCTTGTACAAGAGAACAAAGATGTTTCAAATGTGGTAAAAGAGGACACCTTAACAAAGAATGCAATTTTCTGCAAGAAAAATGTGTCAACTGCAAACGTGCTAATAAGCATTATCATTTGAATTTGGATATCAATCATTGTAGTGTAAGTAAAAAATGTGCAAGTAAGCAAAGAGAAATGGATCTGTTAATTAAAAAGATTAATTATGGATATAGTTAAAATAACACAGTTAAATTTACAGCACTCACGGAATGCAAGTGCACAATTAAAAGTTGACATTGAAAATATTCCAAATTTAAAAATAGCTTGCATACAAGAACCTTACCTTATTAAAAATGCGGTAAGTGGATTTCCACAAAGATATAGGATCTATTCTCACCAAATACAAGCAAAAGCTGCAATAATTGTGAAAGAGGGCTCTTTTTCAATCATTCAGATTTTCACAACGGAGGAAATAACAGTAATCAAAGTAGAAGGGTCGCCCAATTTTATATTAATCTCGGTCTACTGTCCACCAAGCACAGAAATTGATCCAATATTAATTACATTAGAAGGAATAATAAATGATGCAGGTGATCTTCCAATAGTTATCTGCGGTGACTTTAATTCGAAACATAGTATGTGGGGTCCAGTACCAACAAACCGTCGTGGAACACGAGTGGGAGACTTTCTAGCAACAACTAATCTCACAGTTATTAATGAACAAAATAGCAACCCGACATTTGTAGGTCCTCTGGGAATTCATGGATTGACTTAACTCTCCTCAAAGGGCTACAAAGTTTAAAAATAGAAAATTGGGAAGTTGATCCGAGAGACACGTTAAGTGACCATAAAGCAATTAATTTTGAAATTCACATGGATATGAGGCCTTCTTCTCCAAAACTCAAACTGAGAATTGAAAACTCTCAATGGCTTACATTAAGGCAGGAGATAACAGATCTTTCGTGTTCAGAATTTAATTTGAATTCTGATGCAGAAATTAATTCTACAATTAAAGAAATTTCAGAAAAATTAAAGACGCTCTTTAAACAACATTTAAGGCATTTACCATCTAATAAAACACACAAAACTACAAAAACTTGGTGGAGCCATGCTCTCACACAGGAAAGAAGACAACTAAAGAAATTGCGCAAAAACTATCAAAATGCAAGGAATCAAGATAGGAAAGATAAACGTCAAATCTACAATAAAGCAGCGGCGGCTTATAAAAGAAATATATATAATGCCAAATTACAGGCTTGGGAGAATTATTGGGAGAATTTAAAACTGAAATCTCCCTTTAATACTTACTACGATATAGTTAAAGGAAAAGGATATAAAGCCCTTAAACTCTGTAAAATTAAAAGGACAGATGGTAGTTGGACAAACACAGTTGAAGATACTCTACGCTATATCATTTGTGTTCACTTCCCTCAGGACAATATTGACGATGATAAGGAAGAACACAGAGAGATAAGAAATCGTTCTATGATAACTCCAGACACAGATGATGATCTCCCAATAACTACCCAAGAAATAAAAAATATCATAAAATCTACAAAAAGAGGAAAAGCGCCGGGGGACGATGAACTTTCCATAGATATCGTAGAAGAAGTCTTTATTGCTAATCCAAATCTAATGACTCGAATTATGAACAGATGTTTAGCAACTGGTTACTTTCCAGAAGAATGGAAAATTGCTAATTTAGTGTTTTTTCAAAAAGAAGGGAAAGATGTTACAAATCCCAATGCCTACAGACCCATTTGCCTTTTATCGGCTTGGGGGAAGATTTTAGATAAGCTTATTGCACGACGACTAACTCATTTTTTGATTGCAAAGAAAATACTCAATAGCCAACAATATGGTTTCACAACGGGTCGTAGCACAATTGATGCAGTAAATAACCTAGTTAATGAAATTCATAACAATAGAATAAACAATCTTCATACTTGTGTTATTTCTTTAGACGTTGCATCAGCGTTCAATAACCTTTGGTGGCCTGGATTGCTATCAAGGTTAAATGAAGTCAAATGTCCAAGAAATCTTTTTCGCATAGTTCGAAGTTATTTGAGTAACCGAAAAATACAATATAAAAGAGATGGAGTCAATATCTGACATTCTTATCAGAAAGGGGCTCCTCAAGGTTCCAACCTAGGGCCCACTTTATGGAATATTTTGGCTGATACAGCTTTAAATTTAGAATTTGACACATGCGTAAAAATTCAAGCATATGCTGATGATTTCTTAGTCATTATTTCTGGTAGCAACAGACTGCGAATTGAAGAAAAGGCTCATAGAGCTTTAGAAAAACTTAAGCACTGGAGCAATAAATATCACCTTAAATTTAGTATTGATAAAACCAAATTAATTTTGTTTCCTAAAGGCACTAAATTACATAGATCGCCTCCACGTATTAAGTGGGACAACATTACCATCTCAAGAAGTTTTACATTAAAATATTTGGGTTTTATTCTTGATCAGAAACTCACATGGATTCCACACTTAGTACATTTAAAGGAGAAAACACAAAATTTAATTCATAAACTAAATCGGATCATTTCTCAAAACTGGAGAAAGAAAGGAAAATTACTTAAAATACTTTATCTCAGAGCTATCGAGCGATTATTACTTTATGGGTGTCCCGTATGGTTCACGGGAACCGTACGCCAAAAGCAAAAACTTTCACAAATACAAAGGTCAGTTCTTTTATGTATTACCAAGTGTTATTCAACATCTCCCACATCAGCTCTGCAAGTTCTCTCGGGCCTTATGCCTTTAGACATAAAAGCTGAGATGGAGAGAAAATTCTTTAGACTAATTCATTATAAGGAAAACTTGAAAATAAGCAATCTTGTTATATGGTACAATACCTTAGAAGAAAGAGTCCCGCACTTCCACACGCACCCTGCTCATCAAGACATACTTCCCTGGTATAAAAATACTCCAACACAGTAAAATATCGAAATCTTTACAGATGGATCTAAGATTGGTAAACATGTAGGTGCGGCTTTCGTTATGTACAACAATGGGCACGAAGTTCATTCAGAAATTTATAGATTAAATGATACGGCTTCCGTGTTCCAAGCAGAGGTTCTTGCTTTAAAAAAGGCACTCATCTGGATAGGTTCCACAATAACCGACAACATTCCTATTCGTATTTTTACAGATAGTCGTAGTTCCCTTCAAAGTTTAAATAGTGATAAAATTACGAAAAGAAGCATTCTTAGCTTAAAGGAAATCATAAAAACTCTTTTAGATTCCCATTCTCTAGAGCTTAATTGGATTAAAGCTCACATTGGAATCGCAGGGAACGAAAGAGCAGATTTCAAAGCAAAAAGAGCAACACAACAAGATCAGATAGATGTTGAAGTGCCACTTTCAGAGATTTCGGCGAAACATCAAATCCTGCAAGAATCGCTTAAAACATGGCAGCAAAGATGGGATGAGGACTCTACAGGACGTTCGACTTATGCCTTTTTTCCACAAATTTCTCTCTCTCGTATACATTCAGATCACATTTTAAATCAAGTCTTGACAAATCATGGTAAATTTCCGCAATATATGCAAAGATTTCATAAAAAGAACACAAGATGTGGCTGCGGGACAAGTGGAGAGCTTGCAGGAGCTCTCCATTACATCACGTCTTGTCCAATAACAGCAAAAGAAAGAACAACTCTTTTTCCATCGCCATTGCCTTCACTGGAAATTTTGGCAAAATGCAATTCTACTCTTAATGCCATGAAGTCAATTATGCAACTTATACATGCAAATGACTCAGACTTTATTGTTTATCGTTAATCCTACAATGTTTATGTCATTCTGATTGTTATTTTTCTTCCATTCACTTCAATGTAATGCTCATTTATTTAGTCACTGTAGTGTTTACTGTAGTGGTGTAGTGTATACACCTGCAGGAAATTGTATATCTGTTTATAAGTTTCTTTGAATTTTTCTATTATTTTGTTATTATTGTTATTTATTATTTATTTTTGTTATTATTATTATTTATTTGTTATGATTATGCTTATTATTTTTCTGTTGTGATTATTATTTTGTTTGTATATATGTTTATTTTAAATTTTACTCTGCTTTAATTAATTGTTCATTTATGTAAATTTTTTTTTCCTATATTACGCTAGCATTGTAACTTTACTGGCTGTCCCTTCACTTCCTGTTTTAGCCGTCATGACTTCCCCCTTTTTTTGTTTTAAGTTTACAAAGCTTTTTCTAAGTTTAGCCTTTCCTCTCAGCCCCTTTTAGTCGATAGGCTTTGCTTCATTTCGCCTGTTCCCCTTCTTTTTAGCCGTAATAACTCTCCCCTTCTTAGACTAATTTTTGGCTTTTTGTTTCTTTCCTTTTAGCCGAAAGGTACCCCTGCTCTATTAGCCGCTTGACAGCTTTTTTTTTTTTTTTTTTTTAAGCTCTTTTGCTTAGTTGACGTGCTTTGCCCAGCTTTAGTCTATTGGCTTTTGCCGACTTTGGTAGTTAGCACCTGTCTCCTCCTGCCTAATCCGGAGTGAGATAACGGAGTGGTTAGAAACGTGGATTCCAATCGTTACACTTTAACAATCGTTTTGTAACAATTAGAATAGTTACAAAACACCGCAGTTGCTTTCAGTAGCAGGAGCGGTTATAAGAGTTTGTTGTTGTTGTTATATCTGACCAACTGATGAATCGCCTAACGGTCTACACATGGAACCTAGCTGACAGTTGTCAGACTTAGGATATAGTATAAAATTACACAGAATTTTTAAATTTCAATATTTAAATTATTCCTTTATTTGCTAAAATCCATTTCTATTTCTTTAATAAATATTAAGTGTATCTTTACATTTGTATTTCGTTAAACGGAGAATACAGATTTTGCTTTTAATGTTATGAAATACTTTTAATGTTATGAAAGGCGCATTTTTCTTGTTTCCTTTCATTATTCGTACACAAAATATTGGAATAATGAAGAAAAGAAGATAAAAATTGCCATTCATTTGCAATATGGAACTACGTACAACTTAATAAGTTTGGTCTTAAGTTCTTGGTTTTATAAAGATCAAATCAAGGAACAAGGCTTACTTTTTTTTCTCAATAATAACAGTAATAAAAAAAATACTGATGACCCCTAAAGAATGCTCAGCTTAATATTCAAACTAACGTTATCGGGTTATACAGAATCCCAAATAATTTACAGTGTATATGTATTTATATACATTTTTTTTGTCCATAGGGGCAATTTGCCCAGAAGGACTATTAATTTCGTTTTGGCATTTTGCGTTGATTCAGTACAAGAGTTGTTTCATTCTTCAAATTGTTGTCACCAAATATTATAACCCTGTATTATATTAAAAGAAATTAAATAAAGAATCTGCATAAATGTACGCTTATTTCTCGCATTATGATAAAACAACGGCAGCTAGAGCCATCAAATTTTAAGTAACGTAATCCTCCTGCGAATTTGGGCATCTGGAAGCCAAAATTTGAAAGTTCGAATTTGTTTTATTATCAATTTCATATTTTGTAAAACTTAAACGAATTTTTGATTAGCAAACTCAAGGATTTCAAAACGAGTAATGGCAAAGTTGTACAGAAAAAACATTTTTATCTCCACTGCGCGAGACTGTGTATCGGAAATTCTAAAGATATGCTCATTTTAAAATTATTTTGCAATATTGCTCTTGAACTGAATTTATGACTTAAGTGCGAAGAACATGATATTTAATAAATAAAGGTAACACACAAAATGTAAAAAAAAACCGCCCCTTTGGACGTAATTTAAATGCTGAAACCTTTCAGATTCTTTTTTCATTTTATATTTTTAAAATTTTGTATTCTTAAAAGCAAGTTCTGTTGTCATGACACAAAATCGTATCCTGGCAAATATAATGTGGGGAAACTTTTATTGCCATTTGGCTGTCTCGTGCTTGTAGCTTCCATTAAATGAGTAGTTTCTTTACTAAATAACAACAAGAAATTTCACGTGATGTTAACTTATTATGGAATAATCTTATAGCATATTTTCCTATCGTTGGAATTGCTATTTGTTTTATCCTGTTTTAAATCTATAGTTTATATTTGCAGTTTTTGAGACGCAGTTTTTAAAATAAAAAGCTTATTGAAGTTCTTTGTTTCAAAATAGTTTCGGATATTTAACTGAACATTATATTTTGATATTTTAATTTTTTAAATTAATATTTTTTCATTTCCACTCCAACCAAATGGCAAACGTTTCATGCAGAGGTTTTCAGTGTTGACGTTAATCTGTCTAGATTATATTTGCTAAAATAACTATTTCGCACATAAATGCGAAATGTAGTGATAAGGAAAAGACTGTATACTTTTCAGTTCCTTACAAAAAGGAAGATGATGTACTGCTAAGAATTATGCAAATACTTGTAGTTATTTCATTTGAACTTTGCAAATTATTATAATATTGTTGCACAATTGCCTTTTAGGCTTTTATTTAATATTTGTGTTTTATTCGGTGTATTTTGTGTGTTAGCTTCATGTTCGCTTATTGCATATTTTATTAAATGTGACATCAAGGTATTGACTTTGTCTGTGCTTATTTAAGGCATTATGTTGAAGGTTTTTAAGTTGATCAACGTTATTGATATAAGGACAAAAACGGAGATACGGACAAACTGGCTTCTTCTGGGCCTTGGTGACCAATTTTATTACCAACCTGGTGATAGGTGGTGCTTTTACTCCAATTTTGCATAGACTGTTATATTCAAAACTGCGTTTCGAAGCCTAAGAATGATTTTTCCAAAGGTTTCGGATGTGCTTTTGCTTCACCTTTAAGAAAGCTATAAATACAAAGCTGCGTTGGAGCCTGCTGCTAGTTAACTCAGAACTGTAAATTCAGTTTAGAATCTGCAATATTTTACTATAGAGTATATCGCTTGGCAACTTCAGCTTCCTGCTCCGCAAGTGATTTTAGCTATCAGTGACATTCCACGCTTGTTAAGGAAGGGGTTATTTACAGTGGTTTGCTTTGAATGTAAGAGCTGTTATTTATCTCAATAATATTCCATTATTATTTAATAAAGATATCAATATTTCATTATTGCTATTGTTATTTAAGAAGAAACTGCACGAAACCGTAACACGCAGCAGTATAATATCATCTTGATGAAATTTTCAACAGTTTCAGTATCTGAAAACATAAGTTAGCCCAAAACTTACAGATAAATTTTTATAACGAAGGAAATTAAATAATATTTATTTGATGGTCAGGTAATAAATGGAGCACTGGTTACTAAACAAACAAAGATTTGAAGATATAACTAAACACAAAGCAATAAACGTAAAATTAAGCAAAGCTGAAACTTCGATTGGAAAAAATTTAGAGAAATGTTCTTTGTATTTTGAAATAACTTCATGTAGATTTCTTATACTGTTTTCTAAAATTTCAGGGAAAAAATACAAAATGAAAGGAACAAAAAGTTTGAAATCAGTATATGTATCATCATATTTCCTGCTCTCTTCTGTTAAATTTCATAACAAAAATTCAAAATAAAAGCAACGTTTGCCAGGTGTTGATCCATCGTTTAAGTAAAATAGGAGGCAAAACTAGACAAGACTTTTAAAAAATTAGAAAAAGTGTTTAAAAAGTAAAATTTTGCATTTATTTGTTTACTAAATGTTATTAATTACTTTATTTTATATAATTTTGAGCCCTCCCGTAATTTAAGGCGTTAAAGATTTATTGTGAACTTCTAGGGAATTTTCTTAAAAACATAATTCATTTGCAGCCTAACTTTTGTATAGTTACATAAACCTTTGCAGCTCATTACTTTTAAAGCTCTAGCGAAATATTTACACATTCGCAGTTTGATACAAGGGCTTATATTTCCTACTGCATTCCTGATGTGCAGTTGAATTTTAAATCCTCCTTTGCATTTTTCATATAGAAAATGTGATCCCCAAAGAACAGCGCCGTTACATGTTTATTAGAATACATTGTTTTGGAAGATAATACACAATTTTTTGGAAGAAAAAGATAATATTATCTTTAAGTAAAGAAATTCTAAGGTACTGCTTTTAATTACATTTAATCTCAGTCGATGAGAATTCAAATTAAAATATTCATTTTGCGTTGATATTCTAGACGAATATTTAGGTTTACTGAAGACATTGTGAAGTATTTTTGGCAAGCTTTCTCCATTTTGACGTTGGAAATAACGAAATCAGGCTACTGCAAAACTAAAACAGTTTTGCAACTCTCTTCCTCATTGCAGAATGAATTAAGATTGAAGTTTTCAAGATGTGCATCTCTGTTGTATAATTGAGTGCAGTGAAGGTCTTACGATACAACACTTCATTATTATTATGGTTAAAAATACGTGTAATTTTTTATGTTTATTATATGTGGTTATTTTAATTGATTCATCAGATTTGAAAGTAATATAACTTCCAACTTATGGATAATACATTTTGATAGTCACGTAACAAAACTAAATATCTGAAATTTTTTAATTTTACGTGTTCAACCTCTTTTGCGATACACCATAGAGCAGGTATGAGCTCCATTTCCAAAATTACAAATTAACAGCAGAAAGCGGTTTTGTATTTTAGAATATACAGTGCGTTTATTCATTGTTACATGCAATACGATTTGAATTGTAGACAGATTCTTTGATACAAATTCCACCGAATCATAAAAAGAATTTTCGAACCAATAGAAATATAAAAAACCGCGCTAACCGCAATTTTCATATTCTCAGCTATTTTATTTGTTGCAATATTTACAGCCAGGTGATTGTGTCAAAAAATGCTAATTTTATAATTTCATACACAAGGCCTTGCAAGAATACGACTTTGTAGCCCGTCCAATATTAAGTGACGAAAGCACATTTTGCTTCTGAATAACGGTAATGATTTTCATTATTTCCTCAAATGAAAGATGATCTGGAAAATTTTATATTCCAGTTCGATGGGGCTCATGCTCAATGAAGTACATCGCTGTCTTGAATGATGAGCTTTTACGTCATTGGAGTTGTAGTCACCAGGAAGAGGATTTAGCCTTTTAAGATGGCCACGAAGATTTTCCGATCTTATGCCCAGCGAAGTTTTATTTCGGAGATATGTTACAGGCAATATTTAGGCTCTTTTACCGTCAGCAACATTAAAAGAGCTCAAAGACCACCTTCAAGCTGCTTTGGTTACTATCAAACAGAAAATGTTACAGAGCTTGGAGCTCTCTTGGACGTGTATTATGTAGCAAAAGAAGCAAATTATGCAGAACATTTGCAGTATTATAAAAACAATTGAAGTTCTAGCGGCCATCGCTGAATGTTGGTGCTTGAACTCAGGTACAAATCCTTAATAAAATCTTTAATCTTTCCTTTAATAAAATCTTAATAAAATCTTTCCTTTAATAAAATCTTCCTCGAAGTCAGTCCTCCCCTAGATAAATAGCTGCAGTGTATTTTGCTGTTACCCAAATAATCTAGTCCAAAATTTCGAAAATTATTTACTTCATTTCGTTAGTACTTTTTTGATTTTACTTCTTTGCAATATTTTCAAAAAGACAGCGTTTTGAAACTAGATGAGTCATTGATGATAATCCTATATATAACATTATTCCGCCTCTCCGATTCATCTGTCAACCATGCTCAAATTATGTACATTCTCTGTCACTATATAACATTGCTATGGCTGTAATACTGTTACAATTCTTGGATTCAATAAAATCGTTTTAATAGTCAGACCAAATGAAGACAGAAACTTGTGCATTTATTAGAGTTTCAATTGATAATAAATTTAACACGTTAAAAAAAACTTACAAAACTAGTTCAATGAGGATGTCTTAACACAGAACGAATATCGCTACTTGGAAAATCGCTCGTAAATCAAAGACTAAATATTACTGAATATTTCAACTGAGTATATCATTCTAACATATTAATTTTCAGTTGTCTGCTATTTATATTATAGCCAAAGAGGGATGGTATTACTGAAAGTTTTTAGAAAAGTCTCTGGAACCAACACAGTCTGAAACTAAAATGCCATCAAATAGACAAGATATCCTTTAATATCGCAATCGTGGTGATATCAATTTGTGATTAAGCCTCTGTATGAGTCAACGCTTGAATGTGTGGTTCTTTTTCTTCCTTTTTTTTTACAGTTGAAATGTATATTTATTCAGCATCACAAACACAAAAGAGGAATAAAGAAACTGTACACATACAAATAATAATAATAATAACAATAATAAGTGGTTAAAAATATGCAAAATTAAAATAAATAAGGTTACTGAGTCAGTGACATGTGACCAAATGTTCGAAAAAGGCCAACTTTTGGAATGTCATGGAAAAATGATTCGCGAAAAACGCCTTTTCATTCCTCCCCACCCCTTGGTAAAACTGTAAGCTTACCTGGAAAGATCACTAACCAGTCATCATTCAAGAGTTTGGGTCGTTAGGTCAGAGTGTGAGTTAATAACTTTGTAAGGTTTATCCTAAGTTTTTAACAGTTTTAATTTTTAGTTAAAGCCACTTTCCTGTCTCTTCTAATTTCAGCTTACAAATTTCCTGCCAGAACATGTTTTCAGAATCGCGGTTAAATGCAAATGAAGAAGGAGAAAGTATTTAAAACTGAAGTTCTACTGACTTCGTTAGAAAGCCAGAGATTCTGACCAGCGCGCGTTCGCCTTTTAGGCTGCTCTCTCTCTAAGCTATTTCTACGCTCTACTGTAGTTCAGGCCCTTGATAGCTTCGTCGTTTAGTTAGCGTTAAGGGGCCAACACTGTTGGAATCGTGATAGCTTAGGCTATCTCTTTTTAGTTTAGTTTTATTTCTTAGCATTCTTGAGTTCAAGCCCAAGTAGTGGTTTTTCTGTATGTGCTGGAAGAGGACCATCTGTTAACTTTATTTTGAACAATAAAGGGTAATTAACCCTTTGTACCTTTACGTTTCTGTCTTTCTGAACTAAGCGATTATTCGCTTACCAGTTCTCAAGGTTCCACACATTTAGCTGTAAATTCTAGGTTGGAACATTACAACTGTATGTGTGTTTTGAAATGCGACGTTGATAATTTTTGATGGCAGATGATCCAAAATGTTTGGAATTGAATTTCTGATTATTTATTCCTAAATTTGTAGGGTTTTACTTATTTTGCATAACAAATTTATTTTAAGTTTTCCTGTTCTCAACTTCTTAACTTCCCCTCACATTCTCTCGCGAGGATGTAAATTTAAAATTAAGTGAAGTGCTATTTAAACGTGTGATTGTCTCAGTTTATTCAGAGCGTGTTTCGATAGCCAAGCGCCCGTTTCGTTGTTATTTCGCGGTCACTCGAGTAAGCCTCTTGGCCTAATCATTTTAGTATCACGCCGGTTAGATTTCTGTGAGTCCACCTCTTAGGCGTAATTTTGAAGTGTTTTCTTGCACTCGTTTATTTTTCAGATTTGATTTGTATTATAGTCTTAGTTACCGCCGCAAGTGAACGGTGTTTTGTAACGCACGAAGTCCGTGCTTTCTGTTAAATTAGTTTGATTCAATAAAGTTTGATTAATAATAATATTTTGCACCCTTCTTCTGTGCTAGTATTTAATTCACGACTGTGCGAGAATTCGCCAGGTTCATTGTAGGATCTAATTTAGTTTGTGTGGAAAAAGAGAGATAGGTCTCACTAATTAAGCCCGATTATTGTGATATCATCAGTACTGCTGGAGGACCATTTCGTTCTTTCTCATCATCTGTACTAACTGCTATTGCTTTTCAGCTCAGTTTTAGCTTGTTATTTACATTCGCAGGCTTATTCAAAAAACGGAACACGAAGCTGTTAACACCGACAGCAATATACCTATCTTGTTTTAGCTAGCAATGGATTTAGAAAAGAAAAATATCTATTACGCTACTTCTATTTCCCGTTTTGATCATAGATACATTTTAAATGTTTTTTCAGAAAGCAAAGTAAAAGCCGTTTTCATCAAAGAAAAGAAAACCAATCTAAGTTACGGTGATCCCGACTAATGTTGTCTCAACGTGAGAGTCTCAGATTTTAGTAATAAGATATGACAGTTGTTTTTACTTCATTCGATAAAAATGAAAAAAAAAAAAAAAGAAAAAGAAAAAGAAAAAGAAAAAGAAAAATTGATTTTACTTAGATAACAAATTAGATTTTCAGAAAATGAAGGAGACATTCGTTGCTTTTCAGAATTTCTAAGATATTTGTAAGAAAGAATATTGAATCAAATTTTGATTTAGTAGAACTTCGAAATTAAATTGGATCACTTCTAGACTAGAAGAGAAACACGCTAATTGACAATCAAAATCGTAAAAACAACCTTGTATTTATAATTACGCTAAATACAAGGTTGTTTTTACGATTTTGATGGATCACTTCTAGTTATACGAGTTTCTCTGCAATAACCACTTCCTCCAAATAGATAAAGAATGTTATGCACATCTAACATTTTTTAACCTTTTCAACATCTCCAAAATGGAGTTATTATTTTCAAAAGATGACAAAATTCACTTAGTTACAATTGAAGATCAGAAACACGAAATTATGCAGTTGCCAATCGAAGATGCATATGACTCCCTACTTGTATTAAATACTGTAAGAGTGCGTTGATTATCAGCAAGTAATAAAATCAAAGGTTACTTTACTTGTATTTTTTAATAAAATTTTGCAATAATTGTTATTTTGTACAATCAATGTGATAAATTTGTAAAAATCTGTGACATATAGATTTCAGTATTTCTAATTCTTCATTAACTAGGCATTTCCATCTGAAAGTATTTCGTATTTTATTCTATTAAATTATATTACCCGTTTGTAATATTCTGATGTTTTCTGCTAATTCCAATTTTGTGTTTAGTATTGCATTACCAAATTCAACCATAAAGATTTAAAAATTTAAGTACTTTCTGAGTTGACTTCTTGTTTTAGCTTGGATTGGATTGTTCAATTATGGCAAAGCACATGAGGGCTATCTGCCTGAAGGGAGGGATGCCTTCGTGGAGGACTTTCTAAGGGAAACTGGCTCGTATACACGTTACACATGGGGAAACCACGAAAACGCCCATGTAGCCAGTCCGTTCGCGGGATTCGAACCTCGGACCGAACTACCAGTGTTCAGCGTCTTTACCGCTCGGCCGGTGGTGGGCCTTGACTTTTTGTTTTAATCAAATAGAAAGATTTAATATGATGAAATGGAAAAAGTAGCTTCTTTGACTTGAGAAGAAAAAGGTATGTCGGTATAATTTTCTGTACATTTGATCTTATATATATATATATATATATATATATATATATATATATGTATATATATAATGATATAAAATTAATGATTTGGAGCTTGGCGGTGGCGTAATAGACGAGTAGCGAAGAAACTTGGCAAGGCAAACACGTCCGGATTCAAGATAACTTTATTATTCAGGAAAGCAAGTCGGGATTCGCAATGTTTGGTTCACATACGGATGAGCGTCTTATGCGCTCTACATTTTTGTTAGATCAGCACATATTCCTTGAGCAAAGAAGGTAGCCGCAAAACTTCTGGCCAGGAGGAAAGCTTGAACGAAAGTGACCCATAAGTTCATAGAAAGAAGGGAGGGACTCAGGTTTTAGTTATGGTTTACAATATGGTGATTGGTTAAGAGGCATCTGCATTAAGGGTTACGTAAGATCGCATGATTAATTTGAATGACGCAGTTTAGACTTAAGGGCTATGTTTAGGACAGATAGATGAAGTTCTCATGAAATAGAAAATAAAAGAGGTCATAGTGAATTAAATTTAGAAGTTTGCTTTCATATTTTTATCTTACATATATATGTATGTATTAATGTATTAATTTTAATACTTTGAATGATAAACACCTCTACGAGGTCTTTTGTACTATACTAATTAATCATTTTATTCTCAAAAAAGTGCGCATGCTTTTAAATTTGCCTTTACGTGGAAAAACTGCGTCTGATGAAAAACATAAGCCAAGTGAAGCCTCAGGGGACAAAGGAAAGAATTATTTTTCTCAGATTTATATAAATTTGAATCTTATTAAAGTATTTGTTAAATATGAGTCTGTAAAAGTAAAAACAAAAGAATCTTAAAGGGTTCAGATTTTAACTGTTGTCCAAAAGGGTTCTTTCAAAGTTTAATAGGGTTTATCAGTAGATATTAACAATCGAGACGGCCCAGCTGGAACAGCTAAGCATTTTGTAGGATACTAGTAGATGCATATACATTAAGAGGAGCATGGGAACGGTACATATATTGCGCATATTAAAAAAGTCAAAAATTATGTAACATAATGTAATAATAACTCAAATTTTTGATTAGCTATATCATAAATTAAATGTATTTTTATTACATTATGTAACATAATGTAATAGAAAACTCAAATGTTTGATTAGATAATCATAAATTAAATGTATTTTTATTTAAATCAGTCACATTAAAAAGTAAAAAAAAAATAACGCTTAAGAACTGCATATATTGTTTTTAAATAACTTAATTTATTAATCAATAACAGACAGATTAATTTTGAAAGATAAATATCCTATATTTTGCAGAATGACTCAAACGAAAAGGAAAACATAGTATTTACAGTATTGCGACATTAAAAGTGAATCGACGTAAAATCGTGTTTCGAGAATATAACTCTTTTGGCTTAAAGTCTTTTATAAAATCCAAAATAATTAATAAACTAAAAATAAAAAATAATTTATCATGGAAGTTTAATGGGAGCAAAGAATAAATGATTTTTTTTACAAAATTAATCTATAATCACCATCCGAGAATAAGCAAGTACACTTTCGCGATTTTTTTATAATCAATAGATCATAGCAAAAATATATCTCATATTTGGTTTGCCACTGCAAAACACATTAAAACATCCATGAAAACTGCAGAATAAAGAAAAAATATATTTTTTTAAATGCGGAACAGTGTAATCATACATTTATATCCAAATTTTCAAGGGCATCCTTGGAATTAATACGTTAGTAAAAACATAGCTCATATTTGGATTCGTTCTTCAGAAAAGTGTAAGAACTTCCGAAAATATTATAAGAAAAAAATTACATTTTAATGTAGAACAGCGTAATCAAATATTTGTGTCCAAATTTTAAAATAAAAAAATCTGATGTCGACATCACATGACTCTCCTGTATGGCCTATTAAATTATACAATTTTTATATGCATTTCATTTAAACTTATTTCCTCGAGTTTCATTAGAGATATATTTCTCATTCAGTTAATTCAGCTCTCACCTCGCGGCAAAAGAAAAATACATAAAAACTCAAAACGTTTTCATTAAAACTTGTAAAATGCAGAAAAACATACAACATCAAAACTGGTTTATTACAAAACTTTAAAAGTTTACTTTTGATACCGCACGGCAAAAAGACACTGAAGGTGCAAAAACTGAATTAACTATTCTACTGATTTAACTATTCTACTGAGTTCAAATGTAAACAAATAGAGGTTTAGGCTTAACTCGCGACCTAAAGTTTTAAACTGTTGATAATTCTACAACAACTGCATACAGATTCACTAAAGGCATAAAATACCTTCAACAAAACAAAAAACACTATATAATTCAATCACTTTTAAAGCGAAAAATGCACAATTTACCAACATATAAGAATACAAATCTAAGTTCACTGAGCCAGGTAACAGAGGGGGAATATATTATTATATATATTTATATGATTGGTACAACCAATTGCAACGAAAACGAGAGGTAGACAGCTACATATTATAGCAGTTCCCATGTACAAAATTGCACCGTTATACAGCTACACGTTCTTGAGTTATACGAGGTACATAATACGTAAATACATGCGTACAGACGTCAAGAAAAATATTTCTTCTGAATCTATTTAAAATTAATTTTACAATACATTCTGGCAAGAACAGTCCTTTATTCTGCCCGTATGTATAGATGTCAGGCAAAAAGTCGTTCAGTTGATTTCGAGAGCGGCTGAAATGGATATTTTTGTTGAAATTTGATACCCGATAACTTTCAGGTACTTCTTCCCAATACTTCCTCTACTTCTTACAAGGAAGTAAAAACAAAGTAGCCCATCTCTTATTCGAAATGATTAAGTTAAAATGATTAATTATAATTACATAAAACGAATAGAGGTAGTTTTAGGCGAAGAATGCTTGATAATAATTCATTCATTATCAGTTGGATAATTATATCGGTCAGAAGATAAAAGATTAAAAGTGTTTATATTTGTTGTTTTAAAATGAATACTTATGTTTATTTTTTAAAAATAACTTAATTTGTTAAGTATTAAGGTTTTATTAAATTTGGCACTTAAATTAATGATCGTATCGTTTGTCGATTACCAGCATTTTGAGAACTGACTGTTTGCCAACCAGCGCAAAAAGTGAATTCTTATGTATTAAAAAGTTCTTTTCAATAGTTCTATTAAAAAGTTCATTGACAACACTGGTAAGTCCAGCGAATGCAAAATTCATAATAGCGTAACATAGACACGGCAGTGAAAAACTTTCTCTAAACTCAACTAAAGGCATTTTTAAGATAAAAATGTAGAAAAATTAATATGTGTGAATGTGCATTCCATATAAAAGTGCATTTATTGCGTTCAAATTGTTCAGCTTATTAAACGATTTTAAAATGATTAATTTTGAAAGATAAATTGAAATCATTAGACTTCTTTAGACACAAAAACTTTGAGAACTGGTTTATGTGGAAAGCTGCATGGAAGATAAAGATCTTATGTTTCGTGCGACACAACACTTGCCCTGATAATAAAGGCACTTTTGAGCAACATAATTTAATACAGCGTGCCAAAAACTATGGATAGGCCTAATTTAAAACTCTTCTATCTTCAAAATCAGACTTGTTATTTAAGAAATCTGTTAACGGACTGAAATCCTGAGGATATTCCACAAGTAGTATACATCCTACATTTCCACAACAATCTTTAATCTCTCGTAATGATTATATGAGAAGATTCTGAGAGAAGTATTTTTGCAAATAGGAGCTACAAAATAGGATTTAAGTCTGGCAATATCTTCATACGCTGCCATGGGAACTTGAGCGGAAGTTCACAGGATATCATATTTTATGAAGTGGTCCAAAGGATGTTATGAAATTGTGATAATAAGCACTTAGGAGTATGCATTTGAGAGATCAAATGGCATTCAATCACTTCCTGAGGATGTGATTTGAGATCGCAGATAATATCTTCATAATATTCTGAGGCGTTTTTTTTAATTACATGAGTTGGTCAATTGTAGACGAGCTATAGAGATTCTTGAAGCGAACTAAACAAAGAGATACAAACTCTCTTCTTGTATGCATACATTTGATTGCACGTAAGAGCTATGCTTACTCATTACGTTCGACCGAAATATTGATAATATGGAATTTTGAAACCAACTGTGTAAATGGCATCTTAATTATATGAAAAGATTCAAGAAAAAACGTAATACGCTATAAAATTATGTATGTAACAATGCAATATACAGTTATATAGTTGGTGTTGGTGTATTTAATTATGACAAAGCACATTAGGGCTATCTGCCTAAGGGGAGGGATGCCTTAGTGGAGGACTTTCTAAGGGAAACTGGCTCGTATACACGTTACACATGGGTAAAAGCACGAAAACGCCCATGCAGCCAGCCCGTTCGCGGGATTCGAACCTCGAACCGAACTACCAGTGTTCAGCGACTTTACCGCTCGGCCGCTGGTGGGCTATACGGTTATATAATTACCCGTAGCTTAAGTTTACATACTACTGTCATTACTATATTTTTATATTTTCTTATTTATACACATGCCAGACATTTAGCTGCTAAGCCATTAGTCTTGATCTTGCTTCACAATACTTAAGAATAATAATAGTGCAGTGCATTCGTCAATATACTCCTTATCCATGGACTGTCCAGAATTAAAGAGTACAAACAAAAGAATCCTCACGTCGAATTTTAAAAGAAGGACATTCAGACAATCGTGGCTAGTCAAAAGAAAAAATAACATTACGGCTACAGGACGAGGAAAATTTAGAATAACTGGCTTTGAACTAGTGAGGCACTCTTACGGCTTTGCCTTAGCTTCATTTGATAGGCAGGAGGTAAACCTCCTCTTAAATTCTAATTTAATTAGGATTTTTGCAGAATTAAATGTTAAATGTCATATGGTTATTAGTGGCTTGTAGAATAGGCGTTCCTTTCTTTGCCATGAAATCGGTTCTTTTATTCCCCTCTATGTCACAATGAGCAGAAATCCACTGCAAGACAATTGAGTCAGACAGAGTACTGAGAATCTTCCTACATTCGTAAATTCGTTCGGAAATGCAAAATGTTTTGTTGGAGATGGACTGCAAAGCGGCTTTGCTATCGGACAAAATAAGAACCCTAGAGAAATTACTCTTCCGAGCTCTTTTTTGATTCAGAGCAATAAATACAGTCTCAACTTCCCCATCAAAATTGGTAGAATCTCATCCCACTGCGTCATAGAATGCAAAACGGTCATAATATATTCATACCTCGCTTAATCATGGATTCATTGTTGTAAACATGGGTCCAGAGGTTACTGGGATATCTTCTCTCAATAGTTTCACAAGCGATGGCTCTGATACGGGCAGTGAGCATCTCACTCTTATCAATTTTCTCGTCAAGTTCAAGATTTGTTATTATACATGATGGGCAAATATGTATTTAAATGCGTTACGGTTAATGCAGGACTTTCTACAGAACTTTTTATAAAATAATATATATATATATATATGTACCTTATATACATATATATACTTACACATCAACGCATGCAAGATGCAGTTAATACTACACTGTTATTGCACAAGGAGGATTCTGAATTATGAGCTGTTATACTGGAACTGGGAGCTCCCTAATGACTCTACCTCTAAACAACATGCATGCAACGTCTGCAAGTGCTATTTTAAAAAATTTACACATTTTTTATATAAGGATGTCTCATACATGTTTTAGGCATCAAAACTGAAAGAAGCGTATTCAGATTTGCAATACACAAATGTCCTTACCTGGATTGTATATTCCAAATCATTGCGTCATAGACATATACATTTAACCACAAAAATATTTTAAATAACGCAAATATTCCCGTTTCGCATTTTTAAATTAAAATTTAGCAAATGTTACTTTTTATATGTTTCCCTCGGCTTTTATGTTTAGGAAAATGTTTTCTCATTATAAAAAACAAAGTACAAAACGTGTGACTTCCGTACCGTACACATATACATTTTAAATTTAAAGAAATCAGTTTTGTAAAAATTATGACATCTAACATTTTACGCGTCCCTCCGGTCTAGCTATGCTTAGGAAAATTTTGTGCTCGTAATAAAATATAAAACGCAAAATGTTTGACGCCATATATATATATATATGTATACGGTTGCAATTATTATATTATAGAGGAATTGCCTCGCTTTTATTCCAATTTACTAATATATTTAGATGTTTTAAGCATATATATATACATTGTTAACTAAGGAAAACGATATATATATATATATATATATATATATATATATATATATACATATTATTAGCTAAGAAAAACGAGAGGTGCACTTTTAGTTCTACAATATATACATACTTCTAAACATTTCATTTTTATAAAATGTACAAAAAGATGCATAGTTTCCCCAAATACAATATTTATAGACTGCAATAAGAGCAGTGTAACTTTTAGATGCATTGAAAAAAAATTCGTGCATTGCTTTTTTATTGCAATATTCAGTTTATTATTTTAGAATGAACACTGTTCGCAATAAATCAGGGCATGTCTGTGCTCATCAGTAAGTGTGACCATTGAGACCGAGCAAATTTAATGAAATTTTAAGCAACACTCTGGTGTCAGCTGTGATTTCATTACGGGTTCAAACTGTTACTCAAATGATTAATGTCTGCCTAAAACTTATTGGGGGGACACATGTGTTGCAATATATATCGAAACTAGAATTACTATGAACAGTCAATGCGATCCGCGCTGCTTGAGGTAATATTTTAACTACGATGTCGCCGACTCAAACTTCCAGTGCACACAATAACAGGAGAAAATTTTCACCGTTAAAATTATAGCGGTGAACATGAGACGATTTTGTGTTTCCCCAGAACTGAACCGCTTCGAGTTAGAGGAATTCGTGAAACGCAGTTGCATAAACTTGGCCATCAATTCTAATGAATACCAGACATTTGTGCTTTCCACTTTAATGGATTCAAATGAATGAGAGCGAAGACAGGATATTTCGGTGATCGTTTTCCTTTAATGCCAAGTCATTTAAGATGTGTATCTTTGCAAACTGCTCAATAAATGAGGAAATGAAGAAAGTTTGAGCTGCTCTTTGGCAACGAAAAGGAAGCTTTTGTTTAGCTATATTTATTATTTTTACAAATTCAGTCAATATGTTTTCTAATTTCCTGAAAATATTTTTTACTGCTTTTCAGGTCATTTACGACAAAGGCTGGTAACTTTAGAAAATAAGAGATCAGTTTAAAAGAAAACAAAACTTATATCGTGGAAAGATCAGATTACAATCTAACTTGAGAAATTAAAGGATAAATTACTTTATAAGGTATTTCTCCCACTTTTCTAGCGTGCCTTTGTGGTGTAGTGGTTCTGCATGCTGGGCTGGTATCAAAGATTAAGAAAATTACAAGCTTCAAAAAATTTTTAAAAATAAATAATAATTAAAAAAATTATTAATTCATTCAATTATTTTGTATTTCTTCTTAGATAAAAATGATAAATACTCTTTTGCAGCTCATAAAACAAAATTTTTACTATTTAATGAAATTAAAACTTGATTCAAAAAAGAATTTCAACTCTTTCTCATTTTCTTAACTTTTTTCCTCAACCAGTGTCGTACTCTATTATAAAATTAAATAAACAGAAAAATATCAAAATCAAAAAATTAAAATAAATTACTCTCTTTCTTCAAACTATTTACTCCCACTTTACTAATAGAAATTAAGCATCGATTCGAACTATCGTTGAGAGGAAATTGAATGAGATTACGGCAGTTATTGTTTAAAATGAATTACTTTGAAACAAATTCGTCATTTATCAGATTTCATGAAACTTTTCATAGAGTAGGTAGCTTCAGAGAGTTTTTCAGAGCATTAAGATAACGAGATTGTTGTTCGAATAAAGTGATTGTAATCAATGTATATGTAATCAATATAGAGATTGTAATCAATGCACAGAGATTAAGAAACCATTTTTTTTATCTACTCCAGGTGAGTTACATTTAAAAGCAAGAACTTGAGAAATTAAAGGATAAATTACTTTATAAGGTATTTCTCCCACTTTTCTAGCGTGCCTTCGTGGTGTAGTGGTTCTGCATGCTGGGCTGGTATTCCAGAGATCCGTGGTTCGATTCCCGGCGAAGGCGTTTGCTTATTTTTCACCTCTCCTGCCTCCTTTAAAATACCTAATCTCTAAAGTGGCGCCCGAACTGAAAGAGTTGTGGATGATGACTCCCCACACCCAGGATTTGGCGATTGCGTCCCCTAAAAACCCCAGTCTCCCTTTCAAAAGGGGAGTATATAAGGTATTTCTTCCACTTTCCTAGCGTGTCTTCGTGGTGTAGTGGTTTTGCCCGCTGGGCCGGTAATCCAGAGGTCCGTGGTTCGATTCCCGGCGAAGGCGTTTGCTTATTTTTCATCTCCTGCTTCCTTTAAAATACCTAATGTCTTTACAACTTAAGGATAAATTACAGCTGTTGACAATGAAGCGGTCTGCCTTGAAGTATCAAAAATCAAATATTGCACATGTATCAAAAATCAAATACTCTAAAACAAAGTACCTGTTTCTCTTTTTGGTGACATTCACCAGTCGCGGACAGCAACGGTTATGAATTGCGGTTAACTTTCGCTAATTCTTAACCCCTTTCGAGCATGCGTTAATTTGCATAACCTTGCATAAAATCATCTGAACGAATATATGTGACATAAATCAAAGAAAAATTAGGATTGTGCTTCGATAATTAAGCTTAGCTACTAGTAAAACACAAAATAATTATCTCAGCTAAACTATAAAAACCAGTTCAAAAGTGATATTACTTTTACTATACTGTGAGACTGAGTATAAAATGTAGAACCTTTTTATGTCTGTTATTTTTAAACTGAAATTACTGGTTTTGATAAGTGGCAAAGGGGCTGAAGTTGCTGAGCACTGGTAATTTGACTCGGGTTCAAATCTCGTTAAGCGGGCTGGCTGCATGGGTTTTTCAGAATAGTGGATGCGAACCAGTTTTCACCATGAAAGATTCCGCGTCCACCAGTGGCCGACCGAGTGGTAAACTTGCTCCTGGGGTAATTGCTGGGCTCACATCTTGATGAACGAACTGGTCGCGTTTTCGTGGTATTCCCCTGTGTAAAGTGGGTATGAGACAGTTTTCTTAGAATGCTCTCCATAAAGGCATCTTCCTCCTTAGGCAGAAAGCCTTTGCATGCTTTGCGATAATGAAGTAAACCCAAACCAACCAACCATGAAGGAATCCTTCACCTCAGGCAGAAAGGTCTTGAGCGCTTTGCCATAATTAATTAAAGAAGCAAAAATCGAAATTAAAAGAGTCATTCTTTTTTATCAAATTTTCAGTCAATGAAGATAACACTGACTCATTCCTTTTACTAAGTAAACTACAAAACGATTAACTGAGTTTGTAACTGAAGTTACTTGAACATATATTGTCGACTTAATCTTCAACTTCGAATGCATGTACCATTAGGCTTGATGCATTTTACCTTTTGATTTTTAAAAGAAAGTCTGAAATTTTCAAGTAACTGGAGAGGAATTTTACTTAAAGTAATCTATTTCAGAGCTTTTAATACATCTCCATTTCTTTTAATCCTCTCTAAACAATTTAATATAATTCTTTTAACTAAGTATTATTTATTTCGACATCTTTAATGTCGTTTTATACCATTTGAGCAGGAAAGGCTGCTGTATTAAATATCTTTCGAGATACCTCTTGTCGGAAGGCTTGTAAAATTTCTTACAAGCAGAGCCTCTCTTGTTTCGACCGAATACTACAACTTTTGCACGAGCTATAACTTCATTTGCATTCACTGATTGCTACGGTTTGATAAAGGTAGACTAAGCTTCAACAAAATTACAGCTACAGATATTTTAAAACATTTTTTACTTATTTGTTCTGGATTTTATGTTGAATTTCTTCATTTCTTTACCAATGAGCTGCTAAAACTAAGTTAATTTCGGCAAGTATAAGCATTCAGTGTTTCAAATAATAGTTTCTGGAAGACAGCCTTACCTATACTTGCGATATGTACGACCGACTTCGGCTTAAGAAAGTTGCCGACGATATCTCACTTAGTTTTCGCCACATAAAATTCGTCAATTCCAACATAGTTAGACTGTGTCTTTTACAAGTCATTCATTGAATTAAAAATGCTATTCATTGAATTAAAAATGCTATTATTTATCAAAATTAATACATTCCAGTAACCCCTGAATCCGCGTGATCTCGATTTTATCTCTAAAACATTCATTTGCGCTGTGCTACCAGTTAGGCAAATCAGTTGACTCCGGCACGAAGGCAACTATGGTATATCCGGAAAAATTATTAACATACTATAGTCTGTTACTTTAAAATAGGTCCTCCAAGGTTTAATCGATTCTGCCGTAATTTACGATCGTAATATGTCGTTATTACCGCCCAGAGGAAATTAGAAGATTTTATTAAATTATAAGGTATTTCTTTCGCTTTCATAGCGTGCCTTCGTGGTGTAGTAGTTCTGTACGCTGGGCCGGTATTCCAGAGGTCAGTGGTTCCATTCCAGGCGAAGGGGGAGTTGCTAATTTTTCATCTTATCTGCTTCCAAAATACCTAATGTCTCTGTTACCGTGAAAGACCGAAATTGGAGAATGTCGACTTTCACCGGAGAATGTCAACATTCACCAAATACGTCGATGAAAGATCGAATATTGCATTACATTCTTGTACATTCGGACCCTCACCGGTGTATGTCGACAATCACAGATATGCCCTGGTGTAGGTCGAAATGAGAGGAGCATATGTACACGCTGTCACTAGAAAAGAAAGTGTTCGACAAATAAATACAGTTGTAAAAGCAAGGGCCTCTTGTGCAATTGCAAATGTCATAATAGTTTAAGTTGTTGCAATAAATAAGATTTGAATCACATAATTTATTAAGTTTTTAACTTTTAAGTCTCATGGGAGCCAACATGGCGGATTGTGAGGGTGACGAGTTCTATGCAGCTCTGGACAATGAGCTTCAAAAGGTGGAATCGGCCATCGTATCGAAATGCAATATGAATCCGCAGATTCGTGATGATGCGAAGAAGGCTTTGGGTGAGATTAAAAGTTTGATTACTAGGTATGTTGAGCATGTTAAATCTGTAAATTTTCGTGAAGCTTGTAAAGAAAGCTTATTGAATTCAGTCATGCAAACGAAATCGTATGCTAATGCTGTGGCGCCATCTGTTGGGACAAATCAGACTGATTCAGATTGCTGTGTTTTTGTGAGTGCCCAAAACTGTACATCTGATGAAGTTAAAAAGCTCCTTAAAGCTGAAATCAACCCTCGGAAACATAAAATTGGAATTAGCAATATTCGAACAGTTCATAACAATAAAGTAATGGTGAAATGTGTTCGGGATATGATAAAGAAAAACTGTTTACTGCTTTGCAGGAAGACTCATCTATTTTGAATCCCTCTATTCCAAGACGAAAATATCCTACAGTTTTACTTAAAAATGTGCCAAACAGCATTAGTAACGATGAACTGTTAAAAATTATTGAAGAACAAAATCCTGAAATTACCGTGAGTGAAGAGACTTGGAAAGACGTTAAAGTTCGCTTTACTTTAAAAAAGTTTCAACGTGAGAGAAGCGTGGTTATTGAGGTGCATCCTTCTGTGCGCAAGCGTATTTTAAATTTTGGGCGTATTAAAGTGATGTGGAATATGTGTAAAGCTGAAGATTTTGTTGTTTTAAATAGATGTTTTAAATGTTTAGGCTACCACAGAAGTCTTGATTGCAGAAATCCCTTGGCTTGTTATTGCTGCTCTGGTGAGCATAAGAGTTCAGAATGTGATAAAAAAGAAGTGCAAGTGTGTATTAATTGCATAAGATTTAATAAAAAGACGAAAAATGCAACTAAGAAAGTTGATGTAAATCATAAGCCATTTTCTGGAACTTGCCCCAGCCATACATTTATGATGAATCTTGCAGCTTCAAAAATTTATTATGGGTAAGTCCGACAATTTGTCTGTTTCTTTTGTACAAATAAATTTGCACAAATCAAAACTTGCTACTCAGCAACTTATTTTATATATGGAGGCAAATGACACTGATGTCGCACTGATTCAGGAGCCGCACTTTTATAAAGGTGTTCTTCCTGGCTTTCCAATAAAATATAAAGTTTACTATGATTCCGAAGCAGAAGTTGTCAAGTCTGCTGTTATTGTTCGCAACCAAAATCTTTCTCCTTTTTTGGACTTAAATCATACAGTTTATAATACTGTTGTTTTAGATATAAAAATCAATGGATCTGACTTGACTATTTGTTCCGCTTATTTCGAGCCCCAAACTAATATTGACATAGAACTATTAAAAATTTCACAAATTTTAACGATGAAGAAACCATGCAATTTTTTATGTGGTATGGATTCGAATAGCAAATCAGCGATTTGGCATAGTCCTATTACTGATGCTAGGGGAACGAAACTTAGTGATTTTATTAGTGCGAATCATTTGTTTCTACTTAATGAAAATCGCGGACCTACTTTCTGTTCAACGCAAGGCTCGAGTTATATTGACCTTACGCTTTGTAGCTTAGGACTGCTGCCATACGTTCAAGGTTGGGATATCTCTGAGGAAGATTCTCTTTCTGACCATAAAATGATTATCTTTGAACTTGTTTTATGCCGTCCGATTATATCTTCTAATTTGTGTACTTTTAATTTAAAAAGAGCGAACTGGTTTTTATTTACTGAACTTTGTAAGAGAGAATTGTGTAACTTGAATATCCTTCTTAACAGTTGCTCTGATTGTATTGCATTAGAAAATGTTGTAAACAGACTTTCTACCGTTGTTTTTAATTGTGCTTTACTTTCAATTCCGATGAAGAAAAGTAAGAAGAATGGGGTCCCTTGGTGGTCTAAGGAAATTGATTGTTATAGAAAGCATGTAAATGCTGCTAGGCGTAGATTCCAGAGAGAAAGAAATTGTCTTCTTAAAAATATTTACAAAATTAAATATTTCGAATTGCGGCATAAGTACAAGGCTAAATTAGCTAATGCTAAGCTTGAGTCGTGGAGAAATTTTCTATCAACTATTACTGTTCACAATGTCTGGAAATCTATATATAAGTATGGGGTCAAGACCAATTTTGCGAAAAGGATTGAGATTTCGGGAATTAAACTCCCGGATTGCAGTGTTACTTCGAGTTTGAGTGATACAATTGTTGCTATAATGACAAAGAATTTCCCAAGAGATAATGCGCGTGATGATAGAAATTCTCATAGAACTATGCGCACTGAGTCTGATGGACCTT
This sequence comes from Stegodyphus dumicola, assembly GCF_044657685.1. NCBI lineage: Eukaryota > Metazoa > Arthropoda > Arachnida > Araneae > Eresidae > Stegodyphus > Stegodyphus dumicola. The sequence goes on from NC_140768.1 coordinate 186,557,342, forward strand.
ATATTTCTTTTATGGACTGTCTGTTCTCTACTTCAGAAGTTAACAGTGTTATTAAAAATCTCAAGAAGAACAAATCACCTGGGCTTGACTCTCTTTCTAATGAAATGATACAGCGCTTTCATGCGGTGGATAGCACATTTCTACACAAACTTTTCAACCTTTGTTTACAATTAGCAGTTTTTCCAGCACAATGGAAGAGAGCTCGGGTTGTTTTGATTCCTAAAACGTTACATACAAGAACCCCTTATCTTGATAATATTAGATGCATTAGTCTTTTGCCTACTTTGGGAAAATGTCTTGAAACTCTCTTCATTAACAGAATAAATTGGTATTTGAGACAAAAATGCTTTTATAATGATTCTCAGTTCGGATTTACTCCTCGGAAGTCCGCTGAAGACGCCATTATTCGCCTTTGTAATATCTTGCAGTGTGAAAAGAAAATGAAGTATACTACACTTCTTATTTTCCTGGATTTCAAAGGAGCTTTTAATAATGCTTGGTGGCCATCTATCTTAAAAATTTTAAAAGATGCTGGTATACCACATAATATCTATAACCTTCTTAAAAGCTTCTTGAACGAGAGGACTGCTGAGCTTCAGCTTGGGAACGAAGCTAAGGTTTATTCTCTAGAAAAAGGCTGTCCTCAAGGCTCTGTATCCGGACCTACTCTTTGGAACATAATCATAAATGATCTTTTAAGTCATCTCGACGGTTGTTTAAAAATTGCGTTTGCAGACGACTTACTATTAATTTTCCAAGGAAGGATTTTGAATAACATTCTTTTGAGAGCACAAGAAGTTCTAGATTTTGTCTCCAGTTGGGCGATTTCTCATAAACTCACTTTCAATCCTTCAAAAAGTAAAGTTATGCTTGTTCCCAGTACGTTTGATGAACAAAATATTGCTTCTTTGATGCTCGATAATTCTCCGTTGGAATTTGTAGAAAATGTTAAATATCTTGGTGTCATTCTTGACCAAAAATTAACATGGAAAAAGCACATTGAATTCCTTTCTGCTAAATGTGAAAAAATTTTTAATGGCTTTCACCGAATTGCCAAAAATACTTTTGGAGTAAGCTACGATGTTAAGAAACTCATGTATAAGCAGTGTATTGTACCTTTCATTTCGTACGGCTGTCGTGCTTGGGGACATGTTCTTGCCAAGAAGGTTAACAAAAGAAATTTAAGAAAGATTCAACGGAGAATTCTTCTTCGTATTATTAGTGGTTATAGAACCTTAAGCTATGAGGCTACTTTTGTTCTTGCAGGAGTTCCGCCTATTGATTTTGAAATTGCATATAAGAATAATATTTTTGAGTCATTGGCAACTCATGCTTCGGAAGACTGTATTAATGGAATTGTCCCCTTCACTGATCTTCCTCATCCCGCTTCTTTAGAACCCATAAATTTCTGCGATTATAAAGAGACTGCTGAAATAAATTTTCATATGGTTTTCTTTACAGATGGCAGCAAGATGAACAACAAGGTTGGCCTTGCATTTGTTCTTTTTGAAGGCAATTCCGAGATTTGTTTTCTTAGACACCGTATACGGAATGAATGTACAGTTTTTCAAGCAGAACTTCTGTGCATTTATCTTGCCGTCAAGTGGATCCAGGATCATGGGACAGCATCCTCAAAGTATCTTATTTGTTCTGATTCTCTTTCTTCTCTTCAACTTTTGAACAGTATTACCAGCTGCGATAAATTAGTTATCGAAACCCTAGTAACTGTTAGTTCACTTAGAATTAGAGGTTTTGATATCTGCTTTGCTTATGTGCGTGCTCATCATGATTTCTACGGAAATGAAAGAGCTGATTTCTTAGCTAAAGATGCCTTAAATTTACCCATTGATATCAACATTAGCATTCCAAAGAGTTATTGGAAGTCCTTTCATTATAAAAAGCTTTTAGCTATGTGGAATGAGGAATACATTTCATCTTGTAATGCGGAAGTCACCAAAAAGTTCCTTCCTTCTATTTACCATAGACTGAATTCCGAGTCTTTCCTCTCGTTAAATTTTAAAGTGTCTCAGTTTTTATCTGGTCACGGTAAATTTGCAAGTTATCTGTTTCGTTTTAATCTACGATCAAACAATTTATGTGAATGTTCAAAAAGAGTTCCTCAGGATGTGGAACATTTGATTTTCTCGTGCCCTACATTTGATGGCCCTAGATTATGCTTACAGAACGATTTGAAAATGTTCGGAGTGACTTGGCCAGTGAACTTATCTGTTTTCGTGAAGTCCAGACTGCTGTTCTCTGCTTTTGTTCGCTTTATTTATGCATGTAATTTTTAATGTTTATTTATACATGTAACCTTTAATGTTCTAGTTAACTTACTTCTGTAAGCCCCGTGTTGTACATATGTGGTGCACGGGGAGTCTGTATGTTCTCAAAGGAAAAAAAAAAAAAAAAAAAAAGTGCGTTTTTCTGCGACTGAATTACAGAGAAAAAAATATAATATTCTTATATGTTCAACCCACGAAATCCCTCGTGGCAAGTAGCGCAAGATTCGCCTGTCGTTGGCAACAGCCTTGAGCACCTTAAAGGTGACAGTGCGATTTAGCTCAGTTCCGCCCCTAATTTTGGTGGAGAGCAACCTGGACGAGACGGGTCTGAGGGCCTTCTGCCCCTCGCCCCTTCCACCAACACGAGAGGCTTTCCGCATATTTAGAGGTCGCCATGCCGCACCGACATTATACATTTACAAACATCCACGTCTTCTCTTCGGTACGGCAGTCAGCAACGCTAACCAGCGTACTTAATAAATATGCCGTTGTACAAGCTTCATAAAGTAAAGACCGATTTAAGCATACTTTATGCTGCTGAATCGCCGCGATGAAGCTGCTGACAATGAGTCGTACTTCGAGCATGTTACTGTCGAGATTCTGCATCTACAATTCCATGCAATAGATGCGAGGTAAAAAATTCACTAGAAAGATGTTTGTGCAGACTTTGCCACATGTATACTGCTTCTTGTAACATACATAACATACATGCAGATCTGTACTCAATAGTTTGATATTAAGCAGTAAACAATTAATGCATTCAACGCAGAATTTGTCAGCAAGTGAATGGGTACATAAAGGAGCTCAAATATCAGCTTTCTGTCGATGATTAAAATGTATTCATGTAAAATTTAGCAGCTTGGTCTTTGCGCAAGCTACCTTCATTATCATATTTAAGGTCGAATTCTTCTTACATATCTTTGCTTACGATCACACGTTTTTTCATGAATACACATTCGTAGAAAAAACTTTGATTGTAAGCAAAGATAGGTAAAAATAATTCAACTCTAAATATGATAATGAAGACGGATTGTGCTAAGCTCTTCTACATTTGAGTTACGATTGCTCGAAATGCAGTACGGTTTGAACTTGATTTTTAGAAAATCTGAGTTATGATTTTTACATGACAGTTCGTTTATGCTCATCTTAAATAATAAATGTATCTCTTTTTTGTATTCTTGTGCAAAACACTGAATCTGTTTCGAAAATGTAAAAAGTCAACGAATTTGAACTAGAGAACATCAAAATCGATACATGAAAACCAAGAGTCCAAGATCTGTTTCAAAAACAATGCGTTCAAAAGTTTAAAATACTCTTGGGTTTGATTGCTATTTCTATATTACAAGACTTTTACGTTAATCATTTACGTTACGATTCACAATTTATTTATGTTATGATTCATAAAAATAATAACCGAAAATTCGGTGATAGTGGATTCACAAATAACAATTGATTCGATAAACTACGAATCTACAAAATCATTCTTTCAAGAGAAATACGTTTAAAAACATAGCATATTCTTGGTTTTGAAAAAGACGTTCATCTCAATTAATATACATATGTTATTCTTTTAATATAACAATAGATGCCGAAATTAACCTAGAAAATATCAAAGTCAACCCCAGAAAAATTAAGTAAGAAAAAGCAGAAAAAAAAAAAAAAAAAAAAAGTGGATTCGCGGTTTGGGCATGGTGTTGATTATACGTATTTCATTCTTTCGTATGTATTTAGTACGTAAAACTGTAATGGAATACTGACGTGCTAGCGTTAATTAAAGGCGGAAATAAATTCTCCCTTAATTCCAGCGTGTTCCTTTCAGTGAGTTCTGCGAATAGTTGCAATTATTTCAATCCTATTTCAAGAAAGCCCTAAAAATGACATCACATTATAAGCAGAAAAGGAACTATATCTGACAGTTGGAAAATTAACGGATTCATTTTCGTTTAAAGCACAAAGAAATAACGTTCATGTAAAGTTTTTTTTCCCTCATAAAGGTATTAAATTTCATTCAGGTGTTAATTTTCGTTTTCTCTGGCGCGTGTTTCTTTTGAACTGAGAATTAAATAAAGCAGGAATGAGAAATTCTATCTCAGAAAGCAATTTGAAATTATTCTTTAAGGAAAAAATATAATTTTTTTTTCAAATTTCAGATAATGACTTAAGTTTTAAATAAAGACTACATTTTATTACAAAGCATCAGTGATAGCAGTATTGAGTGAGTTCTTAAGCCTCAAATGTCAGATTATAGGGCTGAAGGTAGAGCAAATAAACTAGATGGGAAAGAAGCAGCTAGTTGAAAATTTCTAATTTATCTAAATGCAGTCTTAGAGCGATTTTGGTATATAAAAGCTGTATGAATTTCGACGAAATCTGGTGCTAATCCTCCTTTATCATAGTGTAAAAATATTTTTTCCTGTATCAACTTTGGCCTTTAGTAACTAATTTTAAAACTTGCTTAATTAAAATGCAAAATATTTTTTAAATTATTGCTGAAAGAGATATTTTGCTATTGGGAAAAGAAAGGTATAGTGGTCAGGGAAGCTGACTGCGATACCGAAAAGCCTGGGTTCGAATCCCGGAGAAGGCATGGTTGTAAACTGTCCGTCCCTTCATAGGAAAGGCGATGGTGGCCCACCTATTGGATGCCTTCATAATAAAGAGACTACCATATCTGTCCTCGTAGAGATTAATGGACTGGGTTACATTTGTAATTGTTCACAATCTGCGATTGGAAAAACGAATATTGCATTCCCTCTAACTACTCTGAGTTTTTCTAAAAAAACTAAAGTAACCCTTTGGAAAGATTTTGTCTAATTTTAAAGTAAAAAAATTGCCGAGTAAGATCAGTATAGCGCTTTAATTCCTTTACATTTAAATTCATTTACAGTCACTTAATTTGTCATAATCATATAATAGGATACAAATTTTCCTTGGATTTCAAAAAGAACAGATTGCTTTCAGTATCAGAGGACAAAGCTATCCATCATCAGAAGGGATCCTCACCTGGAAACCCCGACGTCTTGTCTGAAAGAACCTGCTCAGAAAGCTGCTGAAATTATACTAGGCTGGAAGAGTTTACCGGCTATTCTCCATGCCAGATGTTCATCGGTCGTGACTCTCATCTTCCATGTGATGTCTTGTTGGGTTGCCCTCCGGATGCACCTTCATCGCCTGAAGAATACGTTCAAGATAACCAGGTCCGGTCTGAAGTGATGCACCGTTCTGCACGAGAGCGAGTCAACTTGGCGATGGAAATGATGAAGACCTGATACGACACAAGAGCTGCTGGCTTCGATTCAACGAAGGAGACAAGGTGTGGTTGTGGAACCCGATTCGACGGAAAGGACTCAGCCCTAAATTACAGTCACCTTGGGATGGTCCGTACACAGTGCTAAACATGCTGAACGTCGTCGTTGTTCGAATCCCTAAGTAATGGAACTCTAAACCTAAACTCGTTCATTACGACAGGTTAGCTCATTAATATGGCCATAGTAAGTAGTGTAAATAATTGTAAATAGGTGTTAGACCATGGTCCTTTTTCTTCTAAATGCGTATTCGATTTGACTTGTATTTAGTATTTAATTTGTATTTAGTATTTGGTAGTATTTGAATTCTTTAAGTTACTTATTGCAGTTATTGTTTATGTTGTTTGTAATGTAAGGTTTATTATTGTATTTTTGCCTTAGTTGTAAGTTTGGCTTCATGTCCAGGGATTGTACTGCCCGGAAAGTGCAGTCCTAGGGAAGGATTTTGTATTTATTTAGTTTGCTATTTTTTAATAGAATTGTTATTAAAATTGTGTTATATTCCCGTGCAATGCAGCACGAGATTTATTTGAAGAGAAAGCTACGGAAAAATTAAACTAATGGAGCACGCGCATGTAATATTTAATAAATAAATATCTCTTTTAATTTATATTTAACTCGAATAAGTGTTAATTGACTAGCCTTAACCGTAATTCTACTCTTTTTGCTTTCGAGAAACTGCTAGAACAATCTCGTGCGGCCGATTTAAAAAGCTATAAAAGCCAGAGAGAGAACATCTCAGCTCAGTTGTTTTAGAAAACTGTTGTTGTTTACAGTAGAGAATTCGCGGCGAGATTGGATTAGCTTTCTCTGCGTTTCTCTATTTTGAATTAAGTTCTTTTGAATGTTTGAGTAGTTTAAAAGATAACTACAATGAGATAATTCAATATTGTACGAATATCTGAAGAAGTTTAAGCATTTTGTCTTATTTGTTGTGATAATAATAAATTTTATTCACTTCTCATCGGACTTGTGCTTCAATTTATTACGAACCCGGTGAAATAGTTCGAAAATTTTTTTAATAACATTATTATTAAAACATTTTCAAAACATTTCACACAAAATAAAGACCCCATAAAATCTCACCATTTACTCTCAGAGATCTTACACATAAGTTTGAGAATAATCAGGTAAAGAAACTCCTATTTATTGATTTTATGACTTGGAGACTGGCAACATTTGCTAGTCAAGAGACAATGTTTGCTCACGCGATTTTATTCTTTTAGCAAAAGTAATAAATCCTGATTTCTGGTGTTCAAAATTCAGTGATGTCAAGAAATCAGATATGGAAAGTATGTGAAATGTTTTTGAAAAAGGGAAGAGTTTTATTACACAATTTCTTTTTCAGATTTGGTTTAATTTATTCTTCAGAAGAATATCATTATGGAACGATCAACATAATGGGGAGATTTTAATTTGTGATTATTGAAAAGAAGATAAAACTACCAAATGATACAGTTAAAGAAAAACAAATTAAAACTGAGTGATCTGAAAACATCTAGAGCAACAAAAGATTATAAAAATGATCAGACTCCGTTTAAGAAACCCTACTTTAAGGAATGAAACATTTTCTGCTCTTCACCAAAGAGCCTACTGAATCTTTAATGTTTGTTGCCTTTTCTCTCTTGAAAAAAGGAAAGCAAGCTCTTCCTAACATTTTATACGCAACCCATTTTGTCCTTCACAGGACCTTTCTTGTCATCCGGTTCTTTCAATTTCTCGCTCTCTAATGTCAATCACACTGTCTCATCCTAAACTAAGCGAATTCCGGGATCCTGGAAACAAATAGTTCTGCCCCCTCTCTGTTTTCGCTTTTGATTAAATTGCTATTTTCCTCCTCTTCAGAAACAAAATCTGTTCTTTTACATCGTTCTTTTGAACTACATTTTTTATGTATGTTATTGTCGTGTATCGGAAGGTATTAAGGATTTTGTATAACATAAGAAAGATGTTTTAACTGTTTTAAGAAGAATTTAATGTAAAATGCCGTAATTTTATTCTTACATTTTCATGAATGCAGCTGCAGCTTATTACAGCTGCAACTTTTTCTATAAGATGGCAATAGTTTTTCTTTTTGAGTCCAAAGGGGCAATTTGCCCAGAAAGAATATTAATTTCATTTTGGCATCTTCCGTTGATTCACTATAAACGGCGAATCACTATTTAAATTGTTGCCACCAAATATTAGAGGCCTGCATTACATTTAAAGAAATGAAATAAGGAAGAATCTGCATAAAAGGATGTATGTTTCTCGCATTGGAATAAAACAACGGTACCTAGAGCCATCCAATTTTGAATAACGTACGTCTCCACCCGAATATGGGCATCTGGAATCCCAAATTTGGAATTTCTTGCCGTTGAACTGAATTTTATGGTTTAAGTGCGAAGAACATGATATTTAATAAATAAAGTAACATTCAAAGTGATCTAAAAAGACACGATGGCTAAAAAGACTGAGCTAAAAAGACACGATGTTATGGTTCATTTAATTTGTATATGAAGTTTTTGTTTATTACCTGCTTATTTATTAAAAAAACGCCCCTTTGGGCGTAATATAAAATCTGAAAGCGTTCAGATTCCTCCTCCCTTTTCCTTTTTTTTATTTATATTTTTTTTAAGCATCGGTCATAAACAAGACAACATTTTTGGTAATGTTGCGATATTTATTACGCGTTTAGAGAAATTCGCACTATAGCTTTTAATTTTGTAAGAAAACCTAACAGCTATTTTTGAACCCCTTTTTTACAGGAAAAAGATAATTTCAGGGAATCAATTTTTAAACGGGAAGGATATCTGCACTCGTTTAATTAAAAGTGTTTCTGGATTAAACTGCGATCTAAACATAAATTTCAGATAGCAATTTATTTCATAACTTTTATAGTATTAAAATTAATTTTTTTAATGTTATAAACAGTTTGCTATTTTTTTAGATTAAGTGCAAGCTAAAGATCTCAATATTTTAAAATATTATGAATAATTATAATCAATTATTAACATTTCGCATCTGTTTTATTATGCGCACATATTAAAATAAATAGGCTATACTTAACCTCATCAATTTTTAAGTTATTCGTTAAAATGTTGTCAAAAATGTTGGTTTCTGTAAGCAGGAGTTGCTGCTGACTGTTAAACTTTATTTGAGTCTATAAAGGGCTCATTATACCCTTCTCCTGAGTTTGTGGTAGTTTAAAAAGTTTTGTGATAATTCCCCAAGCAGTCTTCAACGTCGTGTACATTTTATGATAGCTAAAAAGACACGATGTTATGGTCCTTATAATTTGTATATGATGTTTTTGTTTATTACCTGCTTATTTATGTGCAGTTATTTATGGTGTATTCTGTTTCTTACTGTGCTCATATATGTTTAATTTCTAAATTATCTTCCTTTTAATTCTAAAATGACTCACGTTAAAATTAAGAAGATAGCTAAAGATGAAGCGAAATGGAATCTGGCAATTAATTTTGTGCCTACTTTGACTGTACATGTTTCGCCAGCTTAGCTAGATGCGAAAGCGTTTAGAAAACACTTTTCTAAACCCATGGGATATTATTTCCTTCCAGTAATTGTTGTTCTTTGTACGTTCTGCAATGGCATAGATAGGAAGGTGCTGAAAACCCCTAGTTCATTGAGGATCAAGCTTCTTTGTTATAAACTGTTGTGCTATTTAGTTTATTGCTCAGTGATAATCGATTTAAACATCATTCCTCCAGAGGTTTTTTTTTTATCTGTCATATCTGCGTTTTAAGAAGGAAATTAGCTGATATCTTTATGGCCTCTTTTAGCTATTTTTAGGCGTTTTAGTGTTATGTGAAGAATGCCATTCGCCTCAAACTTTACTAAAATTTCAAGTTTTCCTCTTTATTTACTCTAATTATTTAAGAATATTCTAAAGATTCAGATTCACACAGCAGTGGACTATTGTGTTTGATGCTCAAAGCATTTGGTTAGAGTTACAAATATTTGTTAATTTATGAGCTTAAATGAAAATTCTTCGCAATATTCCACCCCTTATTTTAGTTTGTTATTTTGTAATAGGCCTTTACAACCTCCAGCTGCGTTTCATAACTATGATAATGACTGCTGCGAAAAAAGGTCGAATGCTACAATTTGCTACTAAAATCCTGTAATTCTTTCAGTGTGGTGATAATGACACATGTTGCCATCGTAAATAAAAGGTACGTCGTTACGATCTTGAAATGCCTATTTTAAAGTAATAGATTATGCAAACTGACATTTTTATTTTCAAAATGTGGAGAAATTTCCTTTTTGTTGAAGAAATATCAGGCAAAGAATATTTAGACGATGTGTCATTAATTTCTAGAACAAAAGTTTTCATGAAATGGGTTTTTAAAAAGGGTTTCAGTTCTTACAGAAGAAAGCGAAGGAGGGAATAAAAATATCCTTGAAAGGTTACCAGTTAAAAGTGTGACAATAAAAAAAAAATCTGATGTGTACACCACATGACTTCCTTGTACGGAATATTAAGTCATACGCATTTTTTCTTGCATTTCATTTAAACTTATTGGATTGAATTAAATCTACTTCGCCGACAGCGCATAAACCACAATAGAATAAATGCATTCTTTAAAATTCACTCTAGTATTTGCTTACCATAGCGACACTCTGGCGCTAGATTCACTTAACAGTATTACATTTCGTTCATATTATAACTCATAATGCACAAAATTTATATCATTTAAAGAATAGAATTATCTAATCGTTGCCACATGTTCTATTCAAATTCTATAATAAAGCTAAAATGATGCATAAAAGAAATTAAGCAAAGAAAACAAAAAAGAGACGATTGAGTATTTCTCATTCAATTAATTCAGTTCTCACTTCGCAAGAAGGCAAAAATACATAAAAACTCAAAATATCTATATTAAAAATTACGAAGTAAATTTTAAACACTTATTTCCTCGAAAAAATTCCAGAAAGGATTAAGCATGATTTAATTGGCAATAATAAATGAAGGCGTTATCTTTGTTGTTGCGAAGCTAAGTTTCTCTAGATTGGCAACAAATCCACTAGTCTACTGTTTCAAATGTAAACAATCAATGGCCTCCATAAAAAAAAAAAAAAAAAAAAAAAGGCTTAGCGGCACTTAAACACATATACATTTGGTGCGGCGGATTGCAACCAAAATACGAGGTGCACATCTACATGTTATAGCAGTCCTATATACAAAATTTCAACGTTCTGAGGCTACTCGTTTTTGAGTTATGCGATATACGTACGTACATACGTTCGTACAGACGCCACGAAAAATTCTCTTCAGAATTAATTTTAAAGCAGTTTTATAATTTTTTTGGAGGAAACGAGTCTTTTATTCTGTCCGTACGTACAGATATCACGCAAAAACATCGTTAAATTGCATTTGATAGCGGTCAAAATGGATATTTTCGTTGAAATATGCTGCCGGAAACTTTTCGCGATTACAATACTTTCTTTTTACTTCGTATAAAGAAGTAAAAATTGATTGTAAAATAAATCTAAGGAACGATGTTTAAGACATTTCATTATAAATAACACATCATTATAGGCTTAAAATTTAAAAACTAAACTAATCTAATTTTATGGTTATAATAAATTTAAATTTAATAATAATATGAGCTTAATATTTTATTTTATCATAGTGGTTCAAGGTATTTTAATTTTATTGATGCTTTCCTCAAATCCAAAAAGTCTTCTGTGTTCAATTAGACTTTTGTATTTCGAGGAAACTTGAGAGTTCTCTGTAAATTCTTTAGGAATTTGCCAAATTAAAAAAAAAAAAAAAAAAAAAAAAAATATATATATATATATATATATATATATATAGGAATTGATTTTTGAGTTCTAAATAAACAGAAAACTACTAGATTAAATAATTTAATCGATTATTGTTGAAAGGGCACATGTTCGGCTTTGCAAATTTTACACCAAGAATAAAAACCTTCTAATATTTTCCAGAGTAAAGTTACCACATACTTCGATTCCCAAATAAAACGAGATAGTCAAAACAAGATTGTAGCCATGTTTTTACAATGTTAACTCCTATTTTAAAATTTCTATTCAATTTTTGATCTTGTGGACGTGTACCCTTTCAACAATAAAACAATAAAGAGACAAAAAGGGATAATATATATGGTCATTTTCTTTGAACAACTTACTTTATTTCAACCGAAATGTGAAACATGTCACAAAATAAAGTAAAACAGCTTCTGCGGGTTTCGTCTTATGAAAAATGACATTTACTCATCCGGAAATGTATTACTTTTGTGAAAATCTTTAATACTGAACATATTATTGAAACAATATTTAAAACCCAAATATAGTCAAACAATTTTAACCAACCACATTAAACTTAAGAGTTGTTTTCGCCAGTTGTTGTAGAGGTTGGCCATAACGTGATGGTCTTGTAAAAATCCTTATATTCTTCTGATATGCAGTGAATAACTTTATTGATATCGTCCATTTTCTTTACGTTAATGTAGGCTGGTGCAGAGGGAAGAACTATTTATACTTCCTATCTCTTCAAATTTAGAGTTTTCTTTTTAATCAAACCATTTAACGAGTTATAGGCAAATGAAAACCCCTCCTTCATCTCAAAATGATAATAATCGAATATTTTAAAAGATTGCTTTTCTCCTCTACATCTTCTTTGCGCAATATCCTCCAAAGGCACAACTTGCTTTTTGAAGTATCTTGGCTACCAACTGTTGAAGTCTCGGATGATGTTGCTGTTTTCCAGCAACATGGCTGAAATTTTACCATCAAAACTGCGTTCAGAGAAGAGATTCTTATATTGGGCTGGTGTGTATATTCTATCCGCTTTTCTAATGAGACGTTTAATAACACCGAAAGTCAGGAAATGGAAAGGGCAGAAAGCTACGTCCCCTTATAGGAAAGTATTGCTTGACAATCAAATTTTTTTCTTGTCACAGAAAGAGCTAAGAGAAACCTTAAAACGGCATGATTTCGGTTTTGACCCGTGCAACCGTCAGAAAAAATATGAATTTTTTTGGCTGACGCCGGGATATGCTGTCTTATATCTTATATAGTCATATAAAAATGAAGAAACCTCTTTGCCGAACCCTCGTGGTATGTGTATGCAGTACTTTAGCTGTGTTATATCGAGGAAGGGCTCACAAGCTGGACATGCTCTCTTTCAACAATAAACACCATCTTCGACCGCTTGTCAGTACACACAGAGTTGAATTAGAGATGTGCAGCTTCAACTCTAAATGCGCGTATATTTGTAGAATGAGAAAACGTTAAAACCTCATAATCGACAAAATATAGACATGGGCCCTTTCAACAATAATCTATTCAATTAGGTATTTTCTTTGTTTTACTATAGCAAAGGCTATATGCGTAAGAAGAGGCATTCCTTTGTGAAGAACATTCTGAGGGTAAGTGGCCTGTATCGAACTTGAACAAACGAAAAATCCCATCTGAAAAGGCTGACTTACTTTCGTCGAATTTTGAATCAGTCGAATGACGAGTGGGCGAAAAAATTAATAATTAAATAATATTTTTTGTTTATATAATTAATGTTACCTAAAATAGTAGATGCGTTTGTATGTATAAAATTATAATGAAATAATTAAAGATGGGATGAATTTGAAAGGTGTTTCAAATCTCTTGAATTTTTCATATAAAAATAATAATAAGAAGAAAATGGGAAAAAAGTGCTTACTATTAGAAGCTTTTAACTAAAGCGAAATTTGAAATCTGACTTAAAGGAAAGCAAATTTAAGAAAACAGTTTTTAAAAATATGTGTACATTTCTAAAGTAGCTATAAATGAAATATAATAAATCAAGTACATAATTAAAATTATAGAACTGCACTTTTTTTCAGTTTAATTTAGCATAAATAATTGATTTACATTTGATTTTTTTCTTTTCTTTTACATTTTTCACAATCTTTTTTAAGATGAAATTGGTATAAGGGAACAACATTATTTTTAGAATTTACACTGACAGTTATCAAACATGGAACGCTAAATTTGCTCTAAAAGTAGAACACTCAGAATTGTCACGGAATGATATTAGTGATCCAGTTCTACTGAAGGATCAATAATCACATTCGATTTTCAATTAACAGTTCTACTGCAAGTCAATAAAATTATTTTTTCAAAATTTTGAGTTAACATTAAAACATTATCCTTTTTTTCAGATTGAATCCTAAAGATACGAATAATGAAAAACATTTAAAGGCTGATTATTCGAATTTCGAATCTTTTTTTCAACATTCTTGGGATCAGAGATCTCGAATATTTCACCCATAGATAAAATTATTTTCATTTTATTTTCCCCATACGTACTAGCAACACTAAAAAGCTTTCAACATTTTTCTGACATTTTACTTTACTGAGAGTTGTAAAGATTTAACACGCCAACACAAAAGAACATTATACATTAAATTCTCCATATATTGTATATTTAAGAATTAAACTTTTGATTTTTGCTTATTTTTAAATACAGTTACAGACTAAATGCTGATTTTTATCTATTTAAGATTTAATTTTAAAGTATAAAAACATTTTAGAAACAAATGAAAAAACTTAGTAGAGAGTAGACTTAGTAGATAGTAGAAAGTCTAGTATATTATTAACTGTTAAGTATATCGCCTAGTAAAATGACAAATTAACAAATAATTATAACTTTGCCCAACTGCTCAGATGAAAATAAGTAAAGACCTAATAATCACTCTAGTATATTGTGTAATGACCAATTAAATCATTTCGAACATAGCAGGTACTTAAGACAAGCCTCGTAATTAAACTTGAGCTCCCAAAAATATTAAATAAAAAGAATTACGATAAATTAAATAAATATATCTGGTTTATCTTAATGGTTACTCTTTAATTTGATTTTTGCATATTATTAATTTGTTCTTGTTTCTCGTATTTATTTCTTTAATTTGATTTTTGCATATTATTAATTTGTTCTTGTTTCTCGTATTTATTTATGTGGTACATTTCGTCAGTGATTTTATGTTTGTTTATTGTTTATTTTATTTACCTTAAACTTGTGAATACTTATACATCTTGTAAGAATTTATTTCATGCATTGGTTCATCCCAAACATTTTGCCGTTGTTGAGTTAGACTGCTCGTAAAATTTGTGCTATTTTTGACGACACGTTTGAAGGTGGATTAACTTCTGAAGAGTGGCGGTGGTAGTAGCGGTTTTGACCTTGCTACTACCATCACCATTCTTGAACAAAGCTCAGATCGCATAAATTTATGAGTGTTAGATAAAAAAAGCTCAGGATGTCGGGGTTTTAATTTTTGAATTTAATGGTTAAAAATACTTTACTTCTTTGCGTACCACCTATTTTATTTACCTTAAACCTATATTATTTATTTACCTTAAACTTGTGAATACTTATACATCTTGTAAGAATTTATTTCATGCATTGGTTCATCCCAAACATTTTGCCGTTGTTGAGTTAGACTGCTCGTAAAATTTGTGCTATTTTTGACGACACGTTTGAAGGTGGATTAACTGTGGAAATTTCAGCCTCGAAGATGGCCCTAGCTCTAAACCAGCAGTTCTCAACCTTCTGAAGAGTGGCGGTGGTAGTAGCGGTTTTGACCTTGCTACTACCATCACCATTCTTGAACAAAGCTCAGATCGCATAAATTTACGAGTGTTAGATAAAAAAAGCTCAGGATGTCGGGGTTTTAATTTTTGAATTTAATGGTTAAAAATACTTTACTTCTTTGCGTACCACCTATTTTTCTCTTGCATACCACCGGTTGAGAACCCCTGCTCTAAACGATTATCCTCGGCAAATAAGGACATATTAAAAATATTAGCATATTGAAAATTCAATTTATAGTTATGGAACTATTAGACAAAATATGCATCCAAAAAGTACAGTACATGATCATGTGAAAAAGAATGGATATTGTAACAGCTTTAAATAGTATTAAAATTTTGTAGTTTAAATAATTTAAATAGATGAACATTTAGGTATTTGTGTATGGCAATATTTGAAACCAGACTCGAGTGCCACGTGCGACTCTCGCACGAAGAATGTAATTTATTTTTAAATGTTAGAATATGTTTTCTCTTCTTGTTTGTATATCGCCATTTTGAGTGTTAAATAAAAGTTATTGCTGTGTTCCATCATTGGAGTTGCTTCATTTCGCCAAAGAAGTATTACAGTCTTAATTATTTTGGAGGCACTGACCGAGATCGAATAATCGTGCGTATTTTTATTTTATTAGTTCATCATTGAACATAATATTAGTGATACCAGATTATTACCTCCTGTTAATATTGAATTGCTTTATTTTATTAGTTCATCATTGAACGCAATATTAGTGATACCAGATTATTACTTCCTGTTAATTTTGAATTGCTTTATGTTATTAGTTCATCACTGAACGCAATATTAGCGATACCAGATTATAACTTCCTGTTGATATTGAATTGCCTTATTTGATTAGTTCATCACTGAACGTAACTTCCTGTTGATATTGAATTGTCTTATTTTATTAGTTCATCACTGAACATAATATTAGTGATACCAGGTTATTACTTCCTGTTGATATTGAATTGCCTTATTTTATTAGTTCATCACTGAACAAAATATTAGTGATATCAGGTTATTACTTCCTGTTAACACTGAACTGCCTTATTTTATTAGTTTATCACTTGAACGTAAACTTAGTGATACCATTTTAATGCCATTTCTACTAGAGCTCAAAGGAAAAGAAAAATAGCTGAAGAGTAGATCTTGGAACCGATGAAAGAAGAAAATAAAGCATCGAGAGATGTATTTGAAGAAGAAGTTAAATCACCAGAATTAAACGAGGAAGATGTTCACGAAAATTTAAAAAATGATAAAGAAATTAATATTGAGAATCATTTTGCAATGAGCGTTATCATCATCTTTCGGCTTTTGATTTAATATCAAAGCCGCTACTAATAGACGAAGAAAACAATTGTCGAAAGCAAAGGACAAATGAATATTATCCGAAAGGCACAGATGAACTGAGGAAAGGCTTTGCTGTGAATTATAGCCGAGGAACTGGTCCACCATGGAAGAGATCTAGGCGCCGTCAAGAAAAAAAAAAGAAGAATAATTTGAACACTGGTCCATTTTCTTCCTATTTAAATGTGGTGTAAAAATATTTGTTTAAAATTTAAAATTTTCGGCCTGAAAATTTGGAAACTTATGAGAGAAGTTATCTTTTCTCTTTAAGCAATTGAGCAAGCCGAGCTTATAAACTTTCGAAATTTACAGAACTTTTCCCTTCGGAAAAAGTCTCTCCGTTGGGGAAGAGGTTGTAACAGCTTTAAATAGTATTAAAATTTTGTAGTTTAAATAATTTAAATAGATGAACATTTAGGTATTTGTGTATGGCAATATTTGAAACCAGACTCGAGTGCCACGTGCGACTCTCGCACGAAGAATGTAATTTATTTTTAAATGTTAGAATATGTTTTCTCTTCTTGTTTGTATGTCGCCATTTTGAGTGTTAAATAAAAGTTATTGCTATGTTCCATCATTGGAGTTGCTTTATTTCGCCAAAGAAGTATTACAATATGTAAGCTGGTACAATGGATGGGTATCCCATATATTAACACAGCAAAATATTCTTGCTCGAGTTTTGGCATGTGATTCTGATTCATTGTTTCGTTTAATATTCCATTGATCTGCGAATAAAATACCAAAGCTTATCGTGCTAATTATAGCTATCGTGTTAATTAAAGTATAAATGATGAGCAAAGTGAAAACATTTCAGCACCACCTTTCAAAATACTTTGCTTAAAATACCTGTGCTTCAGACCTGGTTACAAAGAATGAAAGTAGATAAGTTAAAAGCATTCTAAAATACGTGAATGTGAACTGAAGGCACTTGAAAAAATAATTACAAATTCAAAAGAATTAGTAAAACAGTGTTAGTCTAAACGTGAGAAAACTTTTAACAATGGAAAAAATTAGCAGTATGGCTTTAAAGTTTTTGTTAAAACTTATACAGGTGTCAGACGAGCAAAAATCTAATTACAATCCGTAACTTATCGCACACACAGACTGAATATGTGATGACATCAGAGTTCATGTAAACTCACAAACTATGACGTCGTAAAAATCACATGCACGTCCTATTTCTTATTACTTCTTGATGCTCTCTTGCAATTTCTGACAATACTGATCTAAAGATCGATTTCTTTATTGTCGGCTCAATGATTCCATGAAACGACTATAAGACAAACGGCTTTAGACTTTCAGACTGCACAGCAACTGAAAACAGTCGTTCTACTGCTTGTATATAGTAATTATTTATCAGTATAATATAGTATCTGAGTATCTATATTAGTATCAAGTACCTGTGTAGCATGTATTAGTGTATTTAGTATCTGTGGATTTGTGTTGCGACTTGCATTAGTATTTAGAAGCTGGGTAAACGTTCGTTTTTAATATTTGTGTAGTGTGTAATAGTGCATTTAGCATTTATGTATCTGTATAATGTTTGCATTAGTATTTAATATGTGTTTCAGCATTCGTAATTATCTGTGAAATTTCATTTACTTAGTATCTATATTTTGGTTATTTAGTATCTGTGTAGCAATGTGTAAAATGTATAGTCTAATGTCTTCATCAGCATATGTAGCATCTCAATAAACTCCCCATGAGTTCCTTGTGGGGCGCCGGGGGTGTTGCACTAAACATTTGTGGGATCCGGACAATATCCGATTAGTCTACGTAAGCCGCCCGGGTGTTCGGAGCCGCTTTCACCTGTCACCTGCTGCAGGTTGATTCAGGCGAACGCCTGGTAAGTACTGGTTAGGATCTGTACCTAGGCAGTCGAAATCACGAGGCTATATAATTTGACTTCACAGGACTAGAACCCGAGTATTGTACTCAGGTTGGTTCAGGCTTGGCAGGGACCATACTAGTATTGTCGTGTCTGTTCCTTCGGCTGTGGTGGAGCTATATCGGAGATCGTAAACTGAGTCCCCGGAGGTTTGACCCCATTCAGTTCTCGTGGCAGGGACTGACAGAGTAGACAGAGCACCCACAAACAATGGAATTTTTGCCGATGGAGTGGTGCCCGGAGGCAAGGTGACAGAGTTTTTGATTTTGCAACGATTTAGTTCTACCCAATGCTTTGTAAAAGCCGGGCGGGGACTGCGGGAGTTGCGACCGAAATCCCACGGACGACGGATATTCCAAACTCTGTATGGGTCCTCTAGAATAGGGACTTGGGTCGAAGGTCCTTTGTCTGGTGTGTCTCTCACCTGCTGCACGAATGTTTTCAAGGCAGGACTTTATGTGCGAAAAAAACAATACTTTTCTTCCAAACTCGCTTCATATTCCAAAAGAACCTGTTTAAAATGGTGTCATCGTCATGCTCAATGAAGCTAAGATGAATGGGTCAGTGTATTTGACGTGTCCAAGTACAACCTGAATTGTGGTTACAGACTGTTTTCATCTGGTAAGAGCTAGGAACACGCAACTTGTATTCCGTTTCTCATGAAAAATCTAGTTTCGACGAAAGCGGTTCCGTGGATTGTTGTGGAATCACTAAAAGTCGCCGCACCGATCTGTATAATCTTTGATGGAGGTTCAGCAACCTGTCGCAGATTTATTAAGCAAGTTTTGTAATCCAATGTAAGGATGTTAGGAGTGCTATTGGCTCAGAAATTTTGCTAATATATGACAAAAGTCATCTATACCAAAAATCTCTGGAACCAAAATATTTGGAAACAGACGATATTACTCTAATGATTGCCTAGCTTACTAGTCAGATTTGAAAATGACTTAGCATGTATGGCATGCCTTAGGTCACCAAACTGTAGAGTGCCAAATGCCTCCCCGGCCCATAGAGGATCTAAAAAGGGGACTTTCAATCAAAGAGTGGAGTGCACAATTCCACAAGACGTGATCAGAATTTGCTAACTTTATGAAATAAATATTTACTATTTGCATTTCTGTCAGAGATGACCAAACACCTTATGAAAGAATGATCTGTTGTAAAACAGGGAAGATAATTTTTCGATCATTTCTATAAAGTTGGCTTTAGATTTGACATTTTGAGATTAATCAACTGCGAAACATGGTGATCTACGTTAAAAGCTACGTTACGCTTTTGTATTAAAGTATTTGTATTAGTAATTTTATTTCTGTCAATTTTTTTAAATTGTGTACCAATATAATAAAATATTCTAACTGAATGTACAATAAACTTAGGCTATCGTATATAGGCTGCTTGTATAACAGAATAGCTCTATTTCTTTAATCCAGGAATGAGCCTTATGAAAGGCTAAATCAAGGTTAGTTTGGTTTGGGTTGATTTATTTAATTACGGTAAAGCACACGAGGGCTAACTGCCTAAGGAGAGGAATGCCTTCGTGGAGGTCCTTCTAGGGAAAACTGGGTTGTATGTATATTACGCATGGGGATCACCATGAAAGCGTGCATGCAGCGAGCCCATTTGCCAGGATTCGAACTCGGTCTGAACTACAAGTGTTTAACGACTTTAGCGCTCAGTGGTGCGAACAATGTTTGGTTGAACATATTGTTGCGCGCGTACGGGTTCGTAATGGATTGAATGCATAAGTCGATAAGAAGTTAATAAAATATATTATTATCCCAAGAAATAAAACTATTGAAATTTTCTCATATATATTCGTACAATATTGCAATATCTCATAGTAATTATATTTTAAACTACTAAAACTGTAAATAGAACACAACTCAAAGCTGAGAAAGCTAATCCGATCTCACCGCGAATTCACTACAATGATGAACCAAAACTTTATAAACAACTGAATTGAGATGTTTCTTTCTAGCTTTTATAAGCTTTTAATTATGCACGAGCACATTCTCGTATTTTCTCGATTTTTCTGGATACCAAAAGAGTACAATTACGAGATATCGAGATATGTATTTATTAAAATGTTAAATGCGCGTGCTCCTGTATTTTAATTTTTCCGACGTAGCTTTCTCTTCAAATAAGTCTCGTGCTGCATTGCACGGGAATATAAAACAATTTTAATTACAAGTTCTATTAAAAATAGCTAAATAAATACAGAATCCGAATACATAGTAACAATATCTATGTATGTTCTGGTTAGGTTAATCAAGGTTAGGCTAATTACGTTTTTTTCGGAACTATGAAACTTAATAAATCAATTATGCCATTGCCGGAATTAAAATAATGGTCTTTCCGAGTACTACCTAGATGTACCAGCTACTCATATGACAAGCGTACGCATAGGATAAAGGGACTGTTCGTCGTAATTTACTATATTGGCAATACTTATGTTAGTATGCATTTCAGTAGTGTCATATCTTTTTTGTATTCTTGTTGAAAAATAATGTACATAGAATATCTTAACTGAAATGTAATGTTTATTATAATTTTCTGCTTTATTGTTTTCAGTGAAGGCTGAAAGTTTGCCTTCGAGTTATTACCACCGGTCCAGGCAAGAGAACTTTGAATCTCTTTTTAGCACATCAATGTACGCATTCAAAATAAAATCCAAAAGTTGTAAGAATTCTCTGTAGTAAAATACATGTTCCAATTACTTTGTAGAGACATTAGGTATTTTTGGAATCAGGCAAGATGAAAAGTATGCAACGCCTTCGACGGGAATCGAACCGAGGACCTCTCAATTACGCGCTGAACGCGCAGACCACTACACCACGAAGGCTCGCTGAGAAGGCGGGAAAAATACCTTATATAGTCTCCTTTTAAAGGGCAACTGGAGTTTTTAAGGGAGCCAATCGCCAAATACTGGGTAAGGAGAATCATCATCCAACACCCTTTTAGTTCGGGCGCCACTGTAGAGACATTAGGTATTTTCGGAAGCAGACAAGATGAAAAATATGCAACAACTTCGACGGGAATCGAACCGCGAACCTCTCAATTACGCGCTGAGCGTGCAGACCACTACACAACGAAGGCTCTCTAAGAAGGCGGGAGAAATACCTTATAACTTATATGTTTATTTTATATAATTTTATGTAAGTGATAAATATTTTTTTATCAAATGTTCATTCTCTCTGTTATTTAAAAGCAAAATGAAGTATTTCTATAATTTACAATTATCCACATATGTTTCTTGCTGTAGAAGCGTTTTATGGTTTACTCAACAACAAGACTTCAGAAGGCGACTTGATGATAAATGCTGCTTCTAAATTCTTTCTGTTTCTCCTTTGTCAGATTTTGAGGCGTGGCAGTTTCTACGTATTTTATTTTAGTAGGATGTGATTTTTAACACTTAACTGAAAACAATACCGCCCTTCGAGGGGTAAAAGGAACAAAACTGTTTTCGACTTTTAATTTATTTCTTATTAAATGTTCCAATCAAATTGCACTTAGACGTTCATATTATTAGCATTCGGAATTATAATCGAATATAATTCCTAGTCTTTTTTTCTACTGCATCTTAACCTACACGCCTTCGCACAATCTATAAATCGACGGAAACACAGTGAGAAATCGCTGAATAAATAACAAGATTGCTATAAATAGCATTGATCTAAACATAAAATACTCGAACGTCAAATTACGTGGGAGTTCTCCTTGTGAATTTCCACCTACGATATTTTAGCAAATGTTAAAAGGTTAAACAGTAGTTTTCGAGTTAGCGGCAAAGAATACAATTCTAATTTTCCAAATTTAGACAGCTTTAAATAGCAACATTAATTAAAATAGCATGCTTTTATGTTTATTTCTAATTTAATTTCGATATAGATTTTTTAAGGGTAAGATTGAAAAACGTTTTATTATATGCAGTTATAATTTATTTATAGAAGGAAATCATTGAGTTTCATGATTTGTCAAGGCACACAAATGATTTTGAAATTATTCCTTCAAAAGAAACGAAGATTTACTGAAAAAGACGTGAATACCAGAGTAAATTTTCTCTCCGACAATAAAAACACTGATAACTCATATACGCAATAATAAAATATGAGTTAATGTTAAAAAAATCGTATTTAAATATTGAGTTTTGATGTACAGTAATACGTTTAGTACATAAATGCATGAAAAACACGGTGTGATTTAAAAAGGATTTTAGTGCGCAACTTTCTAAAGTACAATTACGTTTAGCAAATATTATTCATGAAAAAATTTTAAATATTTAATAATTACACGGCGTCTAAAATTTTTAGGAATTTTAGGTGATTTCCTAAGGTTTCAGAAATATCACAATTTTCTAAAATACGAATAAATCCGCGAATTTCTTACTTTTTCCTTTAATACTTTATTTCTATCACAATTGTTAGATTATTTTTAGGTTTAAATAATTTGTATATGGCTTTCTTTTAGAAAAAGTTTTCGAAAAATTCATCCAAAATTCATTTTGTTTCAAATCAAATCCATAAACATCATAAAAAAAGAAAGTAAGTGACCGGCTGTTTGTTCACACAAAATGAATAAAGTCAGGAATAAAATTTTGCAGATAAATAAATAATGATAAATAATGTTCTCAATGAAATTTATGTGCTGCGTAGTAATGCTCAGTCATAAAAAATTTGTGTGAACACTATATGACTTCCTTGTGTGGCCTATTAAATTGTACATATTTTTTCCTGCATTTCCTTATTTTCTTCCATTTAAACTTATTTCCTAGAATTTCATTAAAGATATTTTCGTATTCAATCAGTTCAGTTTTAATTTGGCGGCAAGGCAAAATTTCGTCAAAACTCAAAATATCTTCATTAAAAACTGTAAAATACAGAAAAGCGTAAACGACCAAATACATTTGAAAAAACAATTTTTACAATTAAAATTAGAACTTTCTACGCAAAAACAAGCAACTCAGCCACAGGGCAGGAAGACAATATTTTCGGTTCACAAAACTGAAAGTTAACTTTTGGTCCCACTGGCCTAAAAGACACTGAAGTTAGTGCACCATCTGACTTAATTCACTGTTCTACTAAGGGAAGAGGTTTAAACCTAGAGTCACTTAACTTCTAAACTATTGATAATTCTATAACTGTTGCATGCAGATTAACTAAAGGTATAAAATACTTAACTGAAACGTAAGAGCAATGCAATTCAATCACTTTTAAAGCAAAAAAATGCCCAATTTACCAACATATATTAATAAACTGAGCTCAGAAGACTTGTTACAGAGCGGGAATATTTATATATATATAAATACATATTTTATGCTGCCAGAGGATTTGCTAAGAAAAAAGAGAGGTTCGCAATTAGATATTACAGCGGTCCCATATAAAAAATTTCAGCGTTGTCCGGCAACTCGTTTTTTAGTCACGAGAGATACATACATCCGTACGTACGCACGTAGAGACGTTACAAAAAAAATCTCTTCTGAATAAGTTTTAAATCCATTTTACAATCCATTTTGGAAAAAATATTGTCATGTAAAAAGATGTCATGTAAAAAATCGTCTAAATGGATTCCAGAGCGTCCAATATGAATATAACTGTTGAAATACTAATAGCCGATTTTCGCGGTTTACTTCCTTTACTTCGTACAAAGAAGTAAAAACGCTTTCTGGTGGAAAAACTTATCTCCATCTTGCACCAAACAAACGGTTTTTTTAAACTAACATCATAAGCTGCAATTGAAATTTCATGTAATATGTTATCTGTATCAGTGTAGGGGTATCATCCACTGAAACAGTTTGCCATCAATATACGTTCTAGAAGTTCCACAATTTTTGGAATTTTGATGTGCGAGAGATGGGAATTTCTCGGTACATTTACTTATTTTCCGTATCTCTCACACGAAGGAAAGTAAAGGATTTTTATGTTTTAATTTCTACCTCAAGACACGATATAGCAAAATAAAAAATAATAATAATAAAAAAAATCTGAAAGGCGTTTTTTTAACATTTTGTGTGTTACCTTTATTTATTAAATATCACGTTCTTCGCACTTAAACCATAAAATTCAGTTCAGCAGCAATATCGCAAAATAATTTTAAATTGATCATATCTTTAGAATTTCTGATAGTCTCCCGCGCTGGAGATAAAAATGTTTTTCTGTACAACTTTGCCATTGCTCACTTTGAAATCCTTGAGTTTGTTAATCAAAAATTCGTTAAATTTTTACAAAATATGAAATCGATAATAAAACAAATTCTAAATTTTAAATTTGGGTCTCCACATTCCCATATTCGCAATAGGATTACGTCATTCAAAATTCGATGGCTACCGTTGTTTTATCACAATGCGAGAAATGTATATACTATATACATATAATTTATATATATATATTTATATATAAATCACTTACACTACGAGAACACCACATGAGAGAATGATAGTATTCTTTACACTCTCCCTCATTTAAATGTTTACTTGGAAGAAAAATGAGATTCAGTAGGCCAGACTTAGCTGATGATAAGCTATTGTCCACCACATTTTAGTTTTATCACTATTGTTGGAAGCATAAAAGATTTATGAAGCGCAGGAACTTGAAAAATGAGCTATGCTATTAGTGCGCTTTGACACAGGAATCTTTCAGTTGCTAGTTATATTTAATAATCACTTACAGCATAAGAACAGTAGTGTGTTCAAACACTCATCCTGCAATAGTTCTTTATAACACTAACGATGATTAATAATTGTCTATTAAAAGACTTTTAGCAAGGATCCTTCAAGATGTTTTCCAAACTTGGTATCATACTGCGATACAAAAAAAAAAAGGCCTGGATTTTAACAAATATTGATAGATTATGCTACAGAATCAATAAATGATTGCATGGCTTGAAGGCTTATTTACCATTCCGATATTTTCTGAAATCTAGTTAATTTGTTTTTAATTAAAGTTATATCTAAAACGAAACAAAGCGATTACTTTCAAGGAAATATCTCCATAACTTATCTCTATGAATTTTTTTTTCTTTTAGATTGTACAAACTTCTCACTTGAGAAGAAAAATTGCGTTTTATTTTTGTTTTAATGATTTCTCGTGGAATAAACTTATCTTTTGGTTTCTGCGTAAGCGCCTTTAAGAGTTTTCTTTTGTAAAATCTTTTTTGATTGTTTGAAATTGTCATTTTATGACAAGCCGCTGGAAAAATTTCTTTTCAAAGAACAATAAAAGTTCTTCTGAATGCTTCGCCCTGAACACAATTTTTCCACCGTCTTAAAGCTTAATTAAGTTAAAGAGCTTTACTTTTTTCCTCAAAGAACTAATGCTCTTTAACGCTTTGCAACAAAAAATGATTCTTTGTTTTCCTATTTTTACAAAGATCTTTAATTGGTGGATTTATTTGTACCATGAGCTTAAAAAAAACTGAATTCTTTATACACTGTTATCAGAAAGGCGATGTTGCGAACAACGATTGCAACTATTCAAGCAAAAACTACAGTTTTTCCAGTAACCAGAGATCAAACAGTTGGAAGAAAACTTTATTTCTTGGAGAAAGAAAAGAAACATTGTTTCTTTGTTTTACTGAAACTTATAAACTTTTTTAAGCCAGGAAAGTTCCTTCATTCCATGCGGCTGCGTTCTATTATTCAGCGTGGAAGAAACGTATTTTTTTTTCGGGACTTATGAAACTGTAAGATTTGGTATTCTTTACACGTGTGTTCTTGTTATTTCAAAGGCCGCCACTTAGGAGTTCATGCATCCGGTCAGGAATGGCTTAAAGATCATTTAGCCGTCTCATCACCGAGAACGTTCTACAGGGGCTACCAGTTTTACATCTGTAAGAACTGTCCCTACTTTAATAGCTTAAACAATAAAAAAATTGTTTTTGAAAATCCCTTTTTATGCTATAAAGATTTCGAACAATTATGTCAATCTGTTATGAAAATTATTAAAGGTGAGCACCGGGCTGTGGGAATGAGTGGATGATTTTTGGTTTCTATTGCCGTCGCTCTTTGGTCTATTTATTTTTACTATATTTTTTTGGTAACTATTGTTTGTGTTTGTTGCTCGCGTTTTTTGTCTTTGGTGTTTGCTTTTGTCTAAATGTTTGTATTTGTCCTTTTCTTTCACTTTTATGTTTTTTATTATTATTAACACATGCTTGTTTTCATTTGTTTTTTTATGTTTTACTTATTTTCCTTTATTGAATTGGGCATGTGCTGTTATGACCATAAGACCAATTTGTTTGGTTAGGTGGGTCGGGCTTCGCCCACTTTTAATACCTGTAAGAACGGCGACGTTTCGTTTCAATTTCGATGGAAATACCCGAGAGATTGGATCCGAAGTTCTCACGCCTCTTTCCATATAGCTTATTTTCTACGTAGACTTTTAGCTAGCCAGTATTATAAGTTTTCCTATGTCTGTCAAGCACTCTCTACATTCAAGCCTTTTCTGCAAATCAAACCGGAACTTAACGATACGGCAACCAGCAGTGCTAACCAGTATGGCCGATCAGATTAATTCCTGTACTGAATATTACCATTATCTGACTTGTCTCCTCTTGGATTTTTTCGAGATGGTGCAATACAATTATAGCCTACTCAGCAAACTCAGAAAAATAAAAAAATATTTAACGTTTTTGGAAGGTGTAAAGTGCCAGGAAAAGAAAATTAAGAAACGAAGTGATCTGAAATGCTAATCTTCAAGAAGAATTTCTCTTTTTAGCATCTGAATATACTTAAATAATGAAAAAATTCTTTAAACCAGGTATTTTTCAATATGGTTCTTCAATTCAGTTTGGAAAGGTTTATAGCTTAATACTGGTAATAAACCCATCACTTGTTATATATTTGACTTCGTAGATATTTGTTTGTATTCTGTCAATACCTTGTATTCTGCTGCAGAAGGAGATTTCCATGCTAAATGCTAAATAATTATTTAAATATAAAATTCCTTAACATTTTTTTTTGTTTCTGTAAGAAATCGAATATAAATATCAAATACACTCTTTATATCGTAAATCATACTAACAGAGTATTATTAACAATAAAACAGCAGATGCAACATATGTCATATGAGCATGTGATGTGTACAATATGTGTCACGTGCAAAATTTCAAGACCTTGAGCGTATGCATATGTCTTGAAATGATATTCAATTCTGTCTTTCGTATAAATACTAAAATAATTAGATGTTCACTATTATGCAGGGTGTTCATAAAGTCCCGGACCCAATTTGATGTTTAATAACTCATAAAATAATAAAGATAGATTAAAAGTCGATATTCAGTTTCACGCCAGGTACCGGCAAGCATGTCGGCATCCACTGTGGTCATTGCGGTTGTAATTCTGGCTTTTAGGTCATCAATGTTCGACACTCCCCTCCTGTAAACGCTGTCCTTTACAAATCCCTAAAGGAAAAAGTCCAGCGGCGTTATATCAGGTGATTTGGGTGGCCAAGGAATTGGACCTTCTCGCCCAATCCATCTTCCTGTAAAATGGTCATTCAAAGAACTACGAACGATGGTACCCCAATGAAGGTGGTGCACCATCTTGTTGCAAAAAGACATGTGGCTGAAGTTTTTCTAGTTGTGGAAATACGAAGTTTTCCAACATGTCTAAGTATACGACTGATGAGACTGTCTTTTCTGTA
This sequence comes from Stegodyphus dumicola, assembly GCF_044657685.1. Classification (NCBI taxonomy): domain Eukaryota; kingdom Metazoa; phylum Arthropoda; class Arachnida; order Araneae; family Eresidae; genus Stegodyphus; species Stegodyphus dumicola. The sequence goes on from NC_140768.1 coordinate 186,585,391, forward strand.
AAAAAAAGAAAGGCCCAGTGACTCGGTCGTGCATTAGTCCACACCACACATTAACCGTTGGGGAATCCCTTTGTGCCTCACGGTATTCATGGGGTTTTTAGATTCCCATATGCGCGCATTATGGCGATTAACAATACCAGAAAGATTTAAATCCAATTAATAAGCAGATGATATTTAGAAAAGTACAGATATTTAGACTGGAATATGAAATTATCTGAAATTAACCACACGCGCATACGATATTTACAAAGGTAAAGATATTCAAACCTGAAAAGGAAAATATATAAGTTATTCCATCAACTAGCAGCTTCGCTGCCAGCCTTCGTCTGGCTTTTAAATGTACCGGAAAAATGGCTGAAGGGAACACCAAACGTTAAATTTAAAAACTGCATAGAATTTTACTCTGCAGAACAACTTCATAAAAAAAAGTTATTACGTATAACAAAATTACAATGAAATAAGTAATATCACTTAATACAAATATTAATTATCCTAATAAATAAATTAACCAACTTCCCTTTGCAAAATCTTAAAAACTCAAATGGTATAAAAGAGGTTAAGAACTTTGTTTCCTAAAAAAATCACTCAAAACTTTTCAATATCTTAAAAACAGTGAAATGAGCAATAAAAACATAAAAGAATACAAAGAAGCAAAAAATTCTGAAAAGAAAAGTATAATTAATGATATTTTATCTTATATATTCAAGAGAAAAAAATTAGGTGCTACTCTGGTAGACGGTTGCACGGATTTTTGGTGATTTACATTGGCGCAATGGTAGGCGCGGTTTTTATAGTCATCAGCCATCTTGAAAAATGCTGTTTTTACGTATTTTACGCATATAGTTAAAGTATTAGAAACTTTAAAAAAATAAATATCGTTAAAAATAATGAATTAATTTTTTGTTGAAAACTTTGTTTTTTAAGATGGCTGGCAAATGTAAATAAATACATTTACTAAGAGTATAAAATGCTAAAGTAAGGTTAAATTATTAATTTCATATAAATTAGAATTAAAACACCGCTATAAAAACATTGCGCCGACATTTAATTTGATTAAAATATTGCTTAAATTGAATATCGAATTAAAAACAGCATACCAACGTTTAAAAGAATTAAAATATTATTTAAATACTTTAAAATAAGTTTTATAGGATTTAATTATTTAACATTAAAGCATATGTGGCAATAAATATCTCAGGAATTTTTGAAAACATTGTATTAATTTTTTAATAAAAGTTGAAGTATACAATTATAAAGTAAAAGAAAATTATCAGTATTTTACCTGTCGTACATTGATAAGTACCAGAAAAAAAAAACGATCTTCATCTGTGATCCACATCTCTCGCACTTCATTAGAGAAGCAATTAGCGAGGTTTTCTCCAAAAATTTAAAATAAATTTCCTCTGACGCTATTAACAATTTATAAATAAATCTTTGATTAGGAAAGTCAGGTTGTCCAAAATAAGGTCTCAAAGGGCAATTTTTTTATTTCGATACTGTTTTGAGGTCGCTGGTTAGACTCTATACTAAAGATAACGTTACAACAACAACAACAATTTTATTTCGTGGACTGTATCATAACTAAAAATATAAATCGAAAATGATAAATTCCCGACCATACGGGATCAAAACATGTATACTACGCTAGTTGGAATCTTAACTAACTAAAATTGCGCAGAAACAATGCGCTGTACATAACTTATATTGCCGCGTAGGAGGCAACATACCGCCCCACGTTGCAATATCTATGATATGCAAACTAAATCTAATTATACAATTCAATATCAATAAAAATTCAGCTATTCAGTTTTTTAAACATTAGCAAAAGACTTAAAGTTAGTAAATCATTTACAGAATGAAATAAACAATTCAGAAAATTCCATAAAGTTTGAACATTTGCAAATGTTTTCAATAATTATGGTAAGTATATCAACATTTCAAACAGTAAAAAATATTGACAGTTTTTCATTAAATTACCAAAATATAAGTATAATAAAGAATAATGTATATTTTATTAACAACAGAAATTAATCCTTGAAGTTATCCTCAATAGGCAATAAACAAATTTTTGATACTGGCCTTTTAATTGGACCAAACTTTGTGTTAATGACTGCTACTCGTATCTTACCATCCTTACCAGGAATTCTCTGATCAATTCTTCCTAGTAACCATTTAAATGGAGGTAACTGATCATCTTTAATAATAACCATTGTATTTTTCTTTATATTGTCCTTTAAAAAATACCATTTCTTTTGTTGTTGGAAGTGATTAAGATAGTCAGTTATCCATCGTTTCCATATAATCTGTATCATTTTAGTTAATTTTTGCCATCTTGACAATCTGCTTGCATCTGACAAGTCTAAAATTTGAGGTTCTACAATTGAGTTTATGGGTCTACCTATTAAAAAGTGACCTAAAAGTGAGGTTCGTAATCTGAAGGTTCAGACGATAAAGGAGAAAGAGGTCTCGAATTTAGTATTCCTTCAAAAAATTTTTCATAGGTTAATTTAGCATCGGAAATAGTTCTTTTAAGATGAAATTTGAAAGATTTGATTCCGGCCTCCCAAATTCCACCAAAATTGGGGGCACGAGGAGGAATAAATTTCCAAGAGATATTTTCAGATGCCAAATACTTACACAAAACTTCATCAGGGACAGTAACTAAAGAAGCAAGTTTCTTTAATTCTTTGTGAGCTCCTACAAAATTAGTTGCATTGTCACAAAACAGACATGAGCTTTTACCTCTACGCGAGAAAAATCGTTTTAAACATGCAATAAAGGCTTCAGATGTTAAGTCAAATACAATTTCTAAATGAATCGCTTTTGTAACTAAGCAAACAAAGATTGCTATATAAACTTTATGTAAACTACCTTTCCTTTGATTTCTATATTTGATTAGAAAGGGCCTGCAAAATCTATCCCTGTGTTATGAAAGGTTAGATTTGGATTTACACGTTCAGGAGGTAAATCGGCCATTAATTGATCTGAAATGATAGGCTTATTACAAAAACAAATTACACACTCATGAACTGTTCTTCTAGCTAAGTCCTTGCCACCAATAGGCCAAAACCTTTCCCTAATTTTTCAAATGATAATGAATAAATATTAGCTTGGTAAGCTTATGATTTTTTGGCAATAAAATTTGATGTTTAGAATCATAATTAATTGTGGCATGACTTAAGCAACCGCCCACACTTAATATATCTTTTCCATCTAAAAATGGATTTAAAGTTTTTACCTGACTTTTGATTACTCTCTGATCTTGAAGTGATTTAATCTCCTCTGCAAATTCTATTACCTGAACCATTTTTATCAAGTGCATTTCCGCATCTTTATATTCAGTGCTACTAATGGGGCCTATTTTCTTCACTGGACCTTTCAGATTGGACAGAAACCTGAAAATAAGACTTAAAATTCTAATTAGTTTAACCTAATTATTTGTTAATTCAAAAATGGTATTCCAAAACAAGTTTAAATTGCAGTTCACATTAACGTCTAAAGGTTTTTTAAGTTCATCGTAATAAGTAGGAGAATCTATGAGAGTCTTGTCAAGTTCAAATAAAGAAGCATCACTAAGTTCGTTCTGTTCAGGACCATTCCACCACAAGGAAGATGTGACAAGTTCATGAGGATAAGCACCACGAGAAATCAGATCTGCCGTATTATTTGCTGATGATACGTGCTTCCAGTGTCGCGGCTCTACTAGTCTTTGGATTTTGGAGACGCTATTTGCAACAAAGGTCTTCAAAAGATGAGGAGATATCTTCAACCATGACAGTACTATCTTTGAATCAGTGCACAGAATGATGTCATCTAAATGCATTTTCAATGAGTTGCTAACTTTCAAAATCAGATGAGCCAATAACAAACATGCACAAAGTTCCAATCTTGGAATAGATAAGGTTTTCAATGGAGCCACACGAGATTTGCTGGCTAGTAGATGAGATGACGAGCCGTGATCTTCATCGACACAAATTAAGTAGACAACTGCATCATAAGCGGCTTTCGAAGCATCTGCATATCCAATGAGTGAAATCTTGCTTGGATGATTAGAGAGGATGCAACGATTAATTTTAATTTTTTCAACAGCCTTTAAATTTAAAACTATATGTTGCCATTCGTGAGCAATAGTTGCAAAAAGTGGTTCATCCCAACTCAGTTTTTGAACCCATAGTTTCTGTAAAAATATCTTTGCTTTGGTGATTACCGAACCAATCAGTCCTAAAGGATCATAAAGTCTGGCAACTGTCGATAAAATGTCTCTTTTGGTATATGATGATTTCTCCTTGATTGAGACTTGATTGAGAAAAGCTGAATTCATCCTTCTGAGAATTCCATGTAATGCTTAAAGCTTTAACCACATTATCACTTTTGGAGGAGAATGAAAGCTCAGAGCTTGTAGAAAGGCTATCCAACAGTTCAGGAGAATTAGAGTTCCATTTGTGCAAAGTCATTCCACAACTATGAAAAAGCTGTATAAGCTGATTTTTCAATTCCCTTGCTGAGTCTAAGTTTGATGAACCAGAGATGACATCATCAACATAACAGTCTGACAAGACAGCTTTGTCAGCTTCAGAATATTTATGCATTTCGTCATATGCAACTTGCTTTATGCATCTAATGGCTAAAAATGGAGCACTTTTAGTACCATAAGTCACCGTTTTGAGTCTATATGTAACAGGTGAGTCGCTAAGGTTTCTCTTCCATAAGATTCGAAGTAAGTCTCTTTGGGATTCATCAACCAAAATTTGCCGGTACATTTTTTGTATATCCGCAATAACTGCAACTTGATGTTTTCTAAATCTCACAAGAATATCAAAAGTATCTTCTTGGACTGCTCCCGCTAAAAGTAAATCATTCAAACTTAAGCCATTTGAGCTTGGGGCACTAGCATTAAACACAACTCTTAATTTGTACTTGACTTCTCTGGTCTATATACTCCATGATGGGGGAGGTAATATTCAAGTTCCGGTTTTGAATTATCATTGACCCTTTCCATATGGTCCACATTTTCATATTCTGTTATGAAATCTTGATATAATTGTTGCAATATACCGTTTTTGCTAAGACGTTTAACTAATTGATTGAGTCTAATGTTGGCTAAGTGTTTTGAATCTTCCAATTGTTCGTCTTTCATAGGCATTTTTACGATAAATCTGCCATCTTCATTTCGTCTGTAAGTGTCTTTGAAATGTTGTTCACAGAATTCTTCTTCTTGGCTAAGAATTGGCTTTTGTTCACCAGTATTTTCCACTAACCAAAATGTTTCTACTAATCTATCAATATTATCAACATTACCGATAAGTCCACAATAATTCTGACAATTTTCAAAGGATGTTTTCAAAGAATCAGTAACTATATAACCAAACATAGAATTTCTGAAAACGATTGATTTCGTAGAAGATTTAACTTGGCCATTAATAAAAATGTCATAAAATATTTCTGCTCCTAAAAGCAGATCTATACTAGATGGAGTTGCAAATTCTGGATCAGCCAAACTTGATGTAATAGGAATATCTATATTTTCAATATTTAATTTTGTAGAAGGTACTAAATCTGTGATTTTATTTACAGCTAAAAAATTTAATGAAGCAGAGAACGAATTATTTCCATTAAAAATAGAAGCAAAAGTACGAGATTTAATGTTTGAAATTTGCCCATTTAAACTAGAAATGGGAATATTTATTCTTTTCTTTTTTAAATTTGCACGCTCACAGAATTCATTCGTAGCAAAACTTGACATTGAGCCTGAATCAAGGACTACTCTTGCTTTAACGAATTGGCCATAAATATTTCTAACGCAAACAATCGCAGTTGAAAGGAGAACAGTTCTATTTTTCGAAAAAACACACGCCGATAAGGCTTTTTCTGTTGATTTATTGCTATTCAAAACAACCTCATTTTTGCAGTTCTCTGGGGAGGGCGTAGTTTCACTTTGCTTTCCCCCACTTGTTGGAGACGACATGGAAGCTTCATTCCGATGAAGAAGTGAATTATGTTTTAATTTGCAAACCGAACAAAAGTGTCTAGACTGAAAGGAAGTTACTTTATGATTTGAATGTAAACAATTAATGCACAAAGAAAGCTTTTTAACCATTTCGTATCGTTCCATGGGATTTAATGCTAGAAATATTTCACATTTAAAAATTCCGTGATTATGTTTGCAAACCGAACACATAAATTTATTATTATTATTCGTTTTTGACACTGACTATCGAACTATATTTGGAGGAATGTTTTGTTTTGTTTTTGCAAATACAGTTTTGTTTTGCATATTTTCTAACACCTGGCATCGCTTTTGAAGGGATGTCATGAAAGAATCCCATTCACATAAATCATTACTATTTAATGACATTTCAAATTTCTTACGCGATTCTTATCTATTTTATTGAGAATAATATTAATCAGCAAAGCTTCGCTTAATTTATCCATATTTAATTCCATAACTTTTAATGCTCTTAAATGTTTCTGAACTTTATCAATTTATGAGCGTAAATCTTTAGGATTTTCATGAACTACTTTTTCAATAGAAAGTAATTCATTGATATGAGAATTTACAACCAGTCTCTTATTATCATATCTTTCTTCAAGTGCCTTAAATAACGAAGAAAATGTATCATCTATTGTTTGTATCTGCTTTGCATTACCAATTAAACAAGATTGTAAATAAAACAATTTCTGAGAATCTGTTAATTGTCTATTAGATGAAATTAGAGCTACAAATTGGTTTTTAAATAAATTCCAGTCTTCGAAATTGCTAGAAAATTTAGGTAATGTTATTTCAGGCAATATATAATTCAATGAATTACTTCTTGTTTCTGGGATACTATTATTTGCATACTTATTATTTGCATTCTTACTACATAATGAAGTATAAAGACATTTCAGGCTTACCTGATCAATGATAATATCCATCTCGATTTCTTCAAAAGTAGCTTCGATTTCTGATATTTCTTCATCTTTACACACTTTGTAATAATCCAAGCGAAGTTCATCAATTTGTTTATTTAACTTGTGCACTTTTTCTTGCAATACTTCTATTTGTTCGAAACCAAAACCACTTTTTCCACTGACAGACGACTTTAATTTCCTTATTCGAGCTTTAATGCCGCCACTTTTTCTGTTCAACGTAGTTATGTCTACATTAGCCATTTTTTATTCTAATTAGCTGCATCTCGACGATGACCAATGTTTTGAGGTCGCTGGTTAATTCTATACTAAAGACAACGTTACAACAACAACAACAATTTTATTTCGTGGACTGTATCATAACTAAAAATCTAAATCGAAAATGATAAATTCCCGACCATACGGGATCAAAACATGTATACTACGCTAGGAGTTCGAATCTTAACACCAATAATTCTTGGTAATTACCAATAACAACATTCATCTTCGAAACGGACATATCCATTCCATTTGAAATCTGAGGAATTCGAAGAGATGAGTAATAAAATTTTAAAATGGCGCGGTAATGCACAAATATTCAGTAACCGATAAGGGAGCTGATTATAATACGCATAGAATTAAAATTATTTAAATAATCATTCATAATAAAATCATTTTAAAAACAAATGCAAAATTAAATTGTGTTTTAATATTTAACAGCCATAAATAATGTTTAAAACATTAGATTAAATTTATAGATATTAATAAAACCAATTACGTTTTAAGTAAGGTGACGTCATTGATTACATCATCCACAACATAAAATTATATAAAATATTATAAGGAACAAAATTTTTATTTCAAATAAAAATGCAAAATTAAATTGATTTTTAATATTTAGAAGCCATAAATAATATTTAAAACACGTAATTTATGCATAATAAAACGCATCATTTTTTTAAATAAAATGACAACAAAGTATCGGTTACCATAAATAACTTATCCAGCAATGGGTTTACCATAAGTCGTATTACTCGCCAAAAGAAAAATTGCCAAAATCATTGCAACCGTCTACCAAAGTAGCACCAAAAATTACAATTAAATAAGCTATATCTCTTAATACAACTATTAATTATCCTAATAAAAAAATTAACCAACTTTCCGTTGAAGAAAAACAAAACATGCAAAACTTTTCAATATCTTACAAACAGTGAAATAAGCAAAAAATAACACGAAAGAAACTCAAAAAACAAAAACTTCCGCGCAGAAATTTACTCTGCAGAACAACTTTATAAAAAACATCAATAAAATGTATTATATATATAAAAAATGGCAATGAAATATGCCAATCTCTTAAAAACAGTGACATAAGAAATACGATGAAAACTTATTGCCAAACCCATATTTCTAAAAGAATGAAACTATTAAAAATGATGCGATTTCATCAAAAATCTATCAACAACAACAAGAAAGGAAAATTGTTGCCAAAATCACATTTGTAAAGATGTGAGATGTGAGATGTGAGAAATGAATTTTTGAAAAATGCAAAATATTATCATTTTTCCAAAATTCGTTTCGTATAAGCAGTCGCAAGGATGAAAGTTTAACGTGTCCAAAAATCAAAGAAAAATAAACTGTACATTTTTAAATATAAACGTTTTTAGAAAAAATCCCGTTGAAAAGGTGTTAAGCTCCCTTTGTTAAATAAATTCGTATTTAATCGATTTATTGAAACACGAAATTTAAGTTCGTAAAATAGCTAAGTGCCTACGATGTGAAAATGGAGTGCGTAGAGTAAAATCTCGCTTTCCTATAGCCCATTATGTCTCAAAATGACGCGATTTCGTCACAAAATGACGCGATTTCGTCACAAAACATAAAATAAAAAAAAAATTCTAATTCGAGTTCCGAAAAAATCGCTTCGTGGTGCACTGGCTCTTGCTTAGACGCACCTATGTACCAAATTTCGTAGCCTTGGGTCTATTAGCTTACGCGTAGGGCGAACGAAAGATACACACACACACAGACAGACTCTTTGTTTTATTATATGTAGAGATAAATGCCATAAGTTTGTTTATATTGTTACGAATCTGGTATTTAAAAAGCTAATGTTAGTTCAATTATAAATTAAATGGTTTTATTTCCCGCGCAGTGCAGCGCGTGACGAATATCAAAAGAAGAAAGCTAAGCCGGAAAATTAAAAATACAAGAGCACGTGCATTTAACATTAAATAAATAAATATGTCTTTTTGATTTCGAGAAAGTACCAGAAAATTCTCGCACGCGATTTAAAAATCTTATAAAAGGAGGAAAACCTCTCAGTTCGTAGTTGATGAGATTTGCTGAAAGTGAAGAGTAATCACCAGCTTAGAAGCATTTCAGGGAATTTCACTATGTTTACGATTTCTTTCACTTTTTCAACACACAGGTTCCCCTGTTTACAGCAGCAGAGCTCGGGGAAAGTACCCACGTGACTGGCCTCGATGTATCATCTTTCTTCAACTAGTGAAGATACATCACAGCTTGTACGGCGGCCAGATGTTTGAACCCTCCTTCTCCAAAGTCTACTTGACCAACTCACGTGCATTAGCACACGTCCCTGCTTCACCTTTGTCGGTGCGGTGTAAATCACCTTAATTTTTAATTCTTCTCAACGCCTTAGGACATATCTCCAACAGAGACGGTTAAAGTAGCAGAGGCTACTAAGTTCCGTCTAACCGTTCACTCGATTTCGATTTCGATTTCAGTTCGTAGTAGTTGCTTAGTTTGTTGTTGTTTAGAAAACTGCTCTTGTTGATTGTAGCGAATTCGCGGATTAGCTTTCTTTAGCTGTTTTGAATTACGTTCTATTGGACATTTGAATAGTTAAAAGATAACTACTGTGAGATATTGTAATACTGCATGATAATTTGAGAAAATTTAAGCATTTTTGTTGTGATAATAAACGTTTTGTTCATTTTTCATCGGACTTGTGCATTCATTTCATAACGAACCCGTACGCACGCAACAATTTTTGGTGTCAGAAGTGGGATTTGAATGCCAATAACAAGAGTGATTGAAGAGCAGTTAAGGCAGTTGATTTCAGCCCTTGCCTCGTTTAAAGAAGAAATGTAATTAGAGATGAAATCTAGACAGGAAAAGATGGAGGATTCCGTTAAAGGAGAGATGAGATCTGTTAAAGAGGAAATGAAATTGGGCCAAGATTCCGTCAAAGACGAGATGAAAGCAGGTCAAGCAAAGATTGAAGCAAGACAAGAAGAGATGAAAAGAGAAATTACCAGCGTAATAGAAAACAAATTCGAGGTTATGGAAAGCAGAATTGACGCAGTTGAAAATAAAGTTGGAAACATTGAGAAGAAAAGGTTTCTTCGGTAAAAGAAGAAATAGAAGAGAGAGTTTCTGCCGTGGAACAACAAATTAATGATAGACTTTCTGTGGTCACCAAAGAAGTTGATGATTTAAAGAAATTCGTAGCGACGGCAGGGAGCAATCTGGAAGGTTTTAAATTTCTACCAATGCCTGCTCGTCTCTCTCTGAAGCTATCGACATATGATGGGAAGACATCCTGGAAAGTGTATAAGACCCAGTTTTCTATCGTTGCGGATGCGAATGGATGGGATTCCCAAGCTAAGGCCTGTCATCTCGCCGCTTCTCTGAGAGCAGACGCAGCGGATATCTGCAGACGCTTCCCAAAAATCAAAGGCTAGATTTCGAAGCTCTATCCGGCGCTTCGGAGCTGCGCTTTGGCGAGAAATGTTTAAAAGACTACAGAAGGCTTCAATTAAAATCCCGTCAACAGAAGCCCACCTAATCACTCCAGGAACTCGCCACAGATGTTGAAAGGCTGTCCCATCCCGCCTTCACGGAGTGCCCGAGAGAAACGAGGGAAATTCTGTCCCTGCAGTACTTTATCGATGGCATCCGGGATCCCGAAATACAGAAGGCTCTACGAATGGCGGATGTTAAAGATTTGAAAAGCGCTTTAGTGTACGCCATGAAATTCGAGGCAGCCCAGCAAGCAACTAGTAGAGATCGCTACCCAGCCAGAGCTGTGCGAGTCCACGAGCCAGTGGATCAACTGATGGCTCGTTTAGATGATTTATCCAGACAAGTCGACGCTTGGATACGGAGTAGCAATGAGAACAAAGTGGCTCGAAGGTGTTGGAGATGTGGTTCTGAAGGTCACCTACGATGGCATTGCAGAACACCCCAGGGCACGGATAATAAAATGGATGATTTGACAAGACCAGTGAATGCCTTGAGACCGAATATTGGTGAGAAGAATCCAACCCTAAAGTGCAGGAACTGCGGTGTTGAAAGCCACACACGAAGGAACTGCAGAACACCCCAAAGCACGGAAAGTAAGAGAGGCGGGTTAAATAGATAATTAAATGCCATGGGACAGAAAAGGATTGACAAGAAACCAAAGTGCTGGAATTGCGGAACTGAAGGCCACGTACGAAAGAATTGCAGAACACCCCAGGGTACGGAAATTGAGACCATTTCTCAGCAACGACGCAGGAAACAAATTAATGACCACATCAAGGAGCGGAGGTTGCCAGATAATGTTAAACCTTGTTTTAAAGCACTCAAGATTTCTAGAGTGAGTGGCAACAGTAACGGACTGTCCATCAATGGAAATATCGATGGAGTTCCTTGCAATATGATCATTGACACAGGAGCTAATGTTACCATCATTAGGAAAGATGTAGCTGAACAGTTTAAAGATAAACTTATTTGGATGCCATCCTGTGCTAACTTTCAGACTGCGTCTGGTGATAAGATCGACATCGATGGAAAAGTAAATGTTAACATCACGTTTGGAAGTGCCGCTTACCATCACACGGCATATGTAGCAGAGATCACTGATTCTTGCATACTCGGATTGGACTTTCTAAGGAAATACAATTTTTCCTTGGACTTTAGAAATAACGAATTGTATTCTACATCTGAGGACATAGCGTTATTTGGAGTTAATGATGAAGAAGTTAAATCTGTCTATAAAGTCATAGCACAAGACAATATCACAATACCGGCAAGAACAGAAATGTTACTTCCTGGATCCATAGCCGAAAGCAGAAATTTCGGCTACGGCATCATAGAATATCCCAATAACTGTAATAGCTCAAAAGGAGTACTAGTGGCCTGAACACTCGTCGACCTATCCAGAACGGTTATCCCGGTGAGAGTCGCCAATGTAACTGAGAAGGGGAGAATTATTAAGAAAGGTGAAGTGGTTGCTGCATGTACCCCAGTAACCACCTTTGAAAGAAAAAGTAACATCCAAGAATCCGTGTCCTCAGAGAGCATTACATCGGAGTTATTGCAGAATGCGCAATTAAACGATAAAGAGAGGAATGCTGCCGATCGCATCATTAAAGATTTTCAATTTGTTTTCTCCTGCTCGTCTTCTGACGTGGGTCGAACTAGTTTGACACAACATAGAATAGATACCGGCGATAATCCCTTCATCAAGCAACATCCAAGAGGTTTACCGTTTGCTAAACAGGAAGAGGTGCGAACACTGTTAAAAGATATGGAAGAAGGCGATGTCATCGAGCCTTCAGTAAGTCCATGGGCATCTCCCATCGTCCTAGTCAGAAAGAAAGACGGCTCAACAAGATTTTGCGTTGACTATCGCCGGTTGAATGAGGTTACGAAGAAAGACAGTTACCCTCTTCCTAGAATTGACGACTTTCTAGACACTCTTTCTGGAAGCAAGTGGTTCTCAACACTTGATTTAAAGAGTGGGTATTGGCAGGTAGAAATACAGCCTGAAGACTGAGAAATGACGGCATTTACTACGGGACATGGGCTTTGGCAATTCAAGGTGATGCCGTTTGGACTGTGTAATGCACCGGCAACATTCGAACGTCTTATGGAGACTGTTTTGAAAGGCCTTTCCTACGAAGCCTGCCTGATATACCTGGACGACATCATCATCGTCGGAAAGAGATTTGAAGAACATTTAGAAAATCTTAGGAAGGTGCTTCAGAAACTGAAAGAAGCCAATCTGAAGCTGAGTCCCGCTAAATGCAAATTGTTCCGAAAGGAAGTGAATTGACTGGGACATGTCATCTCTGCAGAAGTTGTGCGACCGGATTCTGAAAAGGTATCGGCGGTTAAATCCTGGAAACGTCCCGAAAATGTCCATCAGATGAGAAGCTTCCTAGAGCTTTGCACCTACTATAGGAGATTCGTGAAGGACTTTTCTTCTATCGCAAGACCCCTTCACAAGCTGACAGAGAGCCAACAAAAGTTCTTGTGGACAAAAGAATGCGAGGATGCATTTAACAACTTAAAGGAGACTTTAACATCTGCTCCAATCCTGACGTATCCTCAGCTCGACAGACCATTTATTCTCGACACGGACGCGAGAAATGAAAGTGTCGGTGCTGTTTTGTCCCAAGAACGTGTAGTGGCGTACTGGAGCAAGTGCCTGTCTAAACCGGAGAGGAATTATTGTGTCACCAGGAAAGAGTTGCTCGCCATAGTCAAAGCTGTAGAACAGTTCCATCACTATTTATACGGCAGAAAATTCCTGCTCCGCACCGATCATGCGTCATTGACCTGGCTTTTAAATTTCAAGAATCCTGAGGGTCAAATAGCCAGGTGGATACAGATACTCCAAGAATATGATATCACTATCCGTCATCGTAAGGGATCATCACACGGAAACGCCGACGCCCTGTCTAGAAAACCTTGCCAAGAAAGCTCCCGATATTGTTCCAGGGTGGAAGCGAAATACGAGCTGCTGACTCCGGTCGCAAGACAAATTACAACATCAACATCGGCTGATCGAGAACAGTGGAGTGATGATGAAGTCAGGAAAGACCAGCTGGAAGACCGCGACATTAAACCCATAATTGATTTAACGGAGTCATCAAACAGAAAACTTACCTGGCAGGACATTTCTATCTGTAGTCCTACAACCAAACAATATTGGGCACTCTGGGATTCACTTCACATTCGAAATGGCGTCTTATACCGGAGATTCGAATCGGATGATGGGAAGACGTTCCGATGGCAACTTATACTTCCAAGATCCCGCATTCCTGATGTCCTTAAAGAATTACATAGCAGGCCTAAAGGAGGTCACTTTGGAATAATGAAGACCTTGCAGAGAGTTCGTGAGCGCTTTTACTGGAATAATGCAAAGGATGACGTGCAAAAGTGGTGCCGATATTGCGATGCCTGTGCAGGTTGGAAGGGACCGAGGAGACGCAGCCGAGGCAAGCTGCAACGTTACAACGTAGGGGCGCCTTTTGAACGTATCGCCTTTGACATCTTGGGACCTCTGCCACGAACTGCTGATGGCAACAAATACATAATCGTTGTCATTGATTACTTCACCAAGTGGCCTGAAGCTTATCCTATTCCTGATCAAGAGGCTGTCACAGTAGCTGAGGTAATGATACAGCACTGGATTTCCAGGTTCGGAGTGCCTCTTTAGTTACATTCCAATCAGGGAAGGAATTTTGCCTCAGCAGTAATCAAAGATATATGCAAACTACTCGGCATTGACAAAACTCAAACGACGCCATTGCATTCCCAGTCGGACGGCATGGTAGAGAGGTTCAATCGAACCATCCTTAATAACCTCTCATTAGTGGTTTCCAGAAACCAACAGGACTGGGACAAGAAATTACCACTCTTTTTACTGGCTTACCGCAGTGCTGTCCACGAGACTACCGGCTATTCTCCATCACAGATGCTCTTCGGTCGTGATCTTCGTCTGCCTTGTGATCTATTGTTTGGCCGCCCTCCGGATGCTCCTTCATCGTCTGAGGAATATATTCAAGATCTCCAGGCCCGGTTTGAAGTGATGCACAACTTTGCACGAGAGCGTGTCAACTTGGCGACGGAGAAGATGAAGACCCGATACGACACAAGAGCTACTAAACATCAATTCCACGAAGGAGACAAGGTGTGGTTGTGGAATCCGACTCGACCGAAAGGACTTTGTCCGAAATTACAGTCACCTTGGAATGGCCCGTACACAGTCCTAAACAGGCTGAATGACGTCGTGGTTCAGATTCGTAAGTCTTCGAACTCTAAACCTAAATTCGTTCATTACGACAAGTTAGCTCATTACTATGGCCATAGTACGTAATGTAAATAATTGTAAATAGTATAAGACCATGGTCCTTTTTGTTTTTAAATGTGTATTTGATTTGATTTGCATTTAGTATTTGATTTGTATTTGATAGCATTTGATTTGTTTTATTCATTGCATTTATTGTTCATGCTGTTTATTATTGTAATGTAATTCTTATTAATGCATTTATGCAACAGTTGTAAGTTTAGCTTCCTGTCCAGGGATTGTACTGCCCGGGAAGTGCAGTCCTTGGTAAGGGGGCAGTGTTATGAATTTGGTATTTAAAAAGCTAATGTTAGTTCAATTATAAATTAAATAGTTTTATTACCCACGCAATGCAGCACGTGACGAATATTAAAAGAAGAAAGCTAAGCCGGAAAATTAAAAATACAAGAGCACGTGCATTTAACATTAAATAAATAAATATGTCTTTTTGATTTCGAAAAAGTACCAGAAAATTCTCGCACGCGATTTAAAAATCTTATAAAAGAAGGCAAACCTCTCAGCTCGTAGTAGTGCTTAGTTTGTTGTTGTTTAGAAAACTGCTCTTGTTGAATGTAGCGAATTCGCGGATTAGCTTTCTTTAGCTGTTTTGAATTACGTTCTATTGGACATTTGAGTAGTTAAAAGATAACTACTGTGAGATATTGTAATACTGCATGATAATTTGAGAAAATTTAAGCATTTTTGTTATGATTATAATAATTTTTGTTCATTTTTCATCGGACTTGTGCATTCATTTCATAACGAACCCGTACGCACGCAACAATATCTTCATTATTTTATGAGTTATTAAACATCAAAATGGGTCCGGGACTTTATAAAACCCTGTATAAGGTATTATTACTTGTAAGTCTTGTTATTCCCCACCACACTTTCTTTTCACTTATATATATATGTATGTGTATATATATATTCTATATTTCAACTCGGCTTATGTATATTTACGTGGTCTTATTTCAGATGGAATATGCAATCTCTAGAATGACGGAGTGTATTGTTAGAATTTCTGATTATTTGATATATGTTAATACTATTATAAATTTGAATAAATGTTTATATATTTAGCTGTTTAAACTTCTTTCTTAAGTACATTGTACTTTTTATTGTTACGTAAGCTTCTATTTCTGCTGCGTTCAAGTATAAGATAGTACAGCTGATTTGTAAGCACCATGACAAATATTGTAAGGTAAGAAAGTTATACCATCGTAGCATAAACAAAGTCGCATTAAAAAAAAGAGCTGTCCTTTTCAAACGTGAATCTTCACTATGGTTTGATGCTGCAGCATGTAAATATCCTATTGTCGTGACCTGCACTGGCGAGAATAGTGCAAATTTGTGCAAGTACAAGATTTAAATAAATTGCTACTGCGATTAGCGTTAGTAATATCATTTCCAATGTACCTATGATCGAATGAAACTAGTGATCTATTAAAGTTAGAAGCAAATGAGGATGCCCAAACCAACTATGTAGCACAACAGATAAAGGAATTGTATACAAATATAATAAGAGAAGATTGCAAAGGAAAAACTACCAAATATAAATTTTTGTTATAAAAGTGTACTAGTCTTATCGGTAAAAAAGATAAACAAATCATATCTTATAAAAATAAGCAATTTATTCATACGAAAACAAATATTTATAGAAGACATAAAAATTTGTTTCCTCCCAGCATAGTTGAACAGTTATATAATTTGTTTATTGACTTATTTATATAATTAGGGCATTTTGTAGCGCATTTTTACGTTTACTTATAGTACATTTCATTTTATTTCGAACATGGGGCCACGTAGTATGCTTACATATACGTATTTTATATATTTCATTGTAGAACTTTACCTTACAGGCTAATGTTATTTGAATTATAAGAGCACCTTCAGTAAAAAGAAAAATATGGGCAGACATCTTTCACTTGGTCCTTGGAAACCATTTTTATAATGACATTTTGGGAACATCAGAAAAGTATATCTTCGAAGCCTAGCAATGATTTTTGTTGAAACCTTTCGAATTTCTTCGAAGCCACTCAAAACTACAGCACGATTCAACATAAGCGTGTTCATTGATAGTGTCATGTCCCACTTTAAGAAGCATTCTAAAACGCAAACGCAAACAGAAACAAATCATGTTTGATGAATTTTTAGGTTAAACGAAAGTTCAGTGTTTCTTAAACAGAGTCCAATGGAGCTAAGAGACAACGAAAAGATGAAAGAAGATGCCTCAGAAAGACAGCTACCTAATAATTCCTGAGGAAAATCAAAAAGTGTTCAGATTATCTTTACTTTATCACTTCTATTTCTGCCTTTCCTCGTCTTTCGTACACTACGGTAAAATTAAATAAAATTTTCGTCTAATTTTATATGATTAGTATTCTGTTTACCTTTTGTCTTACATTTGATTACCTTGATAATTTTTTTGTCTTCGGGTTATGAATCTGTTCATAGAATATTGCTGTAGAGTTTCAGCAGTCATTTGTGAACCAAGAACGATTTAATCGATTTTGTATCAGTTCTTATGAGAAACATTGTTTCGGGTTATAAATATTTTGCATGATATATGTCTTTCAAGAACGAATTATATTCGTGAACTAAGGTTTTACTGCATTATGCTACGGATCTTCCAATTCTTAGTAGATGAATGTTGCAATTGTATAGATAGTTTAAATTAAACTGAAAACAGGCAAAACTCCTCCTAATGAACCTTGGCGGCAGTTCAGGCTGGCAATATATTACTATTTTTAGTCAAAGTGATGCATTGTGGGAGCTTCCAAAAGGCTCATTTTTGAAGCACTATCCCTTCTCTCTTTGCGCCAATCCTGTAAATAAGAAGTCTAATTTACAGTGTTTAGCTTTCTGGTATCTGACTATTACTTTTGCTCTATGAAAGATTTTGGAGACATGAGATATTCCTTCGGTGTTTAGAAGAATTTCTTTCATTTCTGTTTCTTCCTTTAGAATAATTCCAGTTATTTATTTTACTTGTAAGAGCTGCTAGGTTTCCCGTAAAGTATTTCTATTTATCTGACTTAGTTATTTAGGAGAGATGTCTACCAATTCGACGCATGCTTTAATAGACATATGTAACAGATACCGTTCCAGTAAAATCGTATTTTATCATATCTGCATCACATATTCAGAATGGATCATATTCAGAATGAATATGCTATTTTATCATATTCATTCCAGGCAACTAAAAGAATAAACGGAATGCGATTTGGAAAAAATATTTATCATCATTTTGTCCTCGACTCTTGCCACTTTTTCTGCACAATCTTTCTCATTATTGAGGCTTTTGTAATAATAATGTTTGAGACTCAAATTACCATGCAGTAGAGATTAAGAAGTTAAACAACATAAATGTACCTATATTATCAAATGAATATCGTAATCTTATCTTAAAAGCAAAATTTGTGGGAAGAAAAGTATTCCTGACTGCCTAAATATTTTCGTCTTAGTTGAGAAAAGCAATTTTATTCATGTTGTCTTATATTTTAATATTCTGTTTTATACTGCGTTAAAACTTTCTGAAAGAATACAGTTTACGGTAGTGATTATAACCTTTTAATTTGAATTTAGTTAAACAAAATTATAACTAAATCTGAGATTCATTTTAAGTTTTTTAATGCCAACAAAAGTATGTTTCCTTTAAAGGACAAGCATATTTTGTTCATGCTTCTATAACTCTTGGCAACAGCACAGATTAGCCTTTGAAGTACATAACATTTCATTTTGTTTGTAGAAGAGGAAGCAACATTAAATTAAAGAAAAATATTATAAAATATTTTAAACAAAATGCAGTATGCAGGTTATTTTATTTTTAAATTTTTATATTATATTTTGTTTCTAAATTTTGCCAGTTGTAAATAAAATTGCAATTAGAAAATCTTATGTTTTATATTCAGATTTTCTCTAGTAGAATAATATTAATAACAGAATTTTTGAAGTCGGAAAGTATATATTTTGTGTTTAATGTCATTATAAGAAACACGTTTTAATATTTTGGAGGAAATGAACAGCCGAAAGCAACTATGAAAATAATGTATTTCCTTCCAAAATCATCTTTCATTTTCAAAGCTTGTAATTTGCTTTGCTACGTAATATTAATTTGTGCTATATAGGATTCATTCTTTTAAGAATATGAAAAATTTTAGGTTTAAAATTGAAGTAGCAGATACTAGAAAAACACACCAGGTTGAATTTTGAATCTAAACAGAATTCAGCCTAAGTTACTTAATAAAAAACTACATACATTTTAAAAAGAATATGCCACATGTCTCCTTTCTTCAAGGGAAGAACTATTTTTTCCCTAATATTTTGTTTTCATTCATCAAGTCAATGTTTCATTATTACATTCTGGGTCGAAACTCAGGACGTAAAAATGAAACATTTGACTAATGATTACTATGGCATCGGAAACAGAGTTTCATTGTTTTAACTGTTTCATTTGCTGTGAGAAAACCAGCATAGTTAATCAACTCTTATATTATTTTAAAAGTTCGTAAATTAATCAGTAGCTCTCTAAGGAATTTCGTCTTTTAATGTAACATATCCCTTTATGTGCTTATTTCTCTACTTCTTAAATTACACAATTTGAGTTATTATCTAAACATTTAAATTTTAATTATTGCGAAAAAAACATTTATAATTTTTATTGTTTTTAATAGTACATTCATTAAAAGCAGTCCATATTATGTGAAATGAAAGCTACTGCTTGTAAAAATGAAGTGAAAAAAGAGAGACTATTTTAGTCAGTTATGTACTAATACAGATACGTCTCGTATAGTCTGCGAAAGATAACATACATATGATCGAAATATATTGTTGTGTATAAATGTTTTCACATAATAAGTAAGTGAAAATCTTTCTTGATTTCTCTAGGCTATGAAACAGTCAAATATATCATAATATGCTTATGAGATACTTCTCACTTTTGAGTACATGTACTAATCTAATTAAAGGGAACATGTATGGATGAGTATCAAATAGCTTTGGGTAAACAATTGAGGGACTTATTAACTTTAGGTAATGTTTCTAATAAAGAAAAATCCAACAATTGTTTACTTTCTGAGGCTTAGTTACTGATAAGGGAGTTTCTCCTTAAAATCGTAACCCATACATTCAAAATTTAATAAAGCTTACTTCCAGACAGATAAAGTTAAGAAATATATCTCTAAGAGTCGCTCAGATGTATTTATGATATTTCAGTAATAACAAGAATTTACTCCAAACATACGTTATTTTGAACCCTTGTACAGAATGTGTAAAACAGTGACAAATGTGGATAAGAAATACATAAAAGTTTAAACCAGGAATGAAGGAAATTTAATCGCAGCGAGAAGTTTTATATCGTGAGAATTTTTATATATATATTTTTTTTCTCTTAAAATATCTTATTCATTTGCTTTTTTCTTGTTCTTCACATACTTCATAATCTTCATCACATACTTCATAATGTTTCAAAAATTTAATTCTTTAAAAAGTATTCGTTAAACAGTATGTGTCATTTTTGCAGCATAAAACGGGATATAAATATAGCAAAACGTTTAAAAGTAAAATACAGCCCGGCATCAAAGATTTAAATTCGTTTTCTTACCTAAAATTGCTAAGCTAAAGCAGTTGCAGAAGAAATACATAAAAAATAACATTTTTTCTTTACAAATTATGTATAACGAAATAAATTTGTTTAAAAAATTACGATAAAGAAGCGCATTTAATAATTAACAAAAAAATCTGATGTGTATACCACATGACTTCCTTGTACGGAATATTAAATTATACGCATTTTTTTCTTGCATTTCATTTAAACCTATTGGATTGAATTAAATCTACTTCGTCGATAGCACATAAACCACAATAGAATAAATACACTAATTAAAATCCACTACATGTGTTTACCATAGCAACACTCTGTCCCTAGGTTCACTTAACAACGTTACATTTCATTCATTTTTTAACTATGTCTATGTCTTATCACTTAGTAAGTGGTAATCGGCCATTAACGGCCTTTACCAATATATTATACTTGACTTTTAAATGCGTGCAAAATCGAATAAGTTGTGTTCAATAATATGGAAGTATTTGTGCACATGCTCTGCTAGAACTCAGAGATTACTAGCAACGGAGGCTCCTGTGCCGCCGTCCGTAGAATAAGTAAACATTGAACAAATGAGGCGCTTGTGTGGAATCAAGAATTAAATGCATTTTTATTTAAATAAATCAGACTAAAATGTTAAAAAAATAATATTCTTCAGAATTTATATCATCTTAAGAATTATCTAATCGTTGCCACATGTTCTATTCAAATACTGTAATAAATCTAAAACGATATATAAAAGAAATTAAGCAAAGAAGGAGAAGAAGAACAACAACAAAAAAGAAACAGTTTTTCACATACAATTCAGTATTTCTCATTCAATTAATTTAGTTCTTTTTTCGCGACAAGGCAAAAATACATAAAAACTCAAATTATCTGTATTGAAAATTATTAAGTAAATCTTAAACTCTTATTTCCTCGAATAAATTCCAGAATGGATTAAGCATGATTTAATTCGCAATAATAAAAAAGGCGTTATATTTGTTATTGCGATGCTTACTTTCTCTACATTGGCAACAAATCTACTATTGTGCTGTTTCAAATGTAAACAAGCAATGGCCGCCATAGCAAAAATAATTAGCCTTAGCGGCACTTAAACAACTTTTAAATTGTTGATAATTCTAAAAATATTGCATAGAGATTTACTAAAGGCATAAAATACCTTAACCGGAAGATAAGAACAACATAATTCAATCATTTTTAAAACAAACAAAAAAAAAAAAAAAAAAAAAAAAAAGCACAATTTACAAACATATAAGAATAAAGAAACTGAGATCACTGAGCCGAGTAACAGAGTGGATATATATATATATATATATATATATATATATATTTATATACTTTTGGTGTGGTCGATTGCAACCAAAATATCATCAGGCACATCTACATGTTATAACAGTCCTGTATACAAAATTTCAACGTTCTGAGGCTACTCGTTTTTGAGTTATGCGAGATACGTACGTACGCACAGGCACCACGAAAACTTCTTTTCAGAATTAATTTAAAATCAGTTTTATAATTTTTTTTTCGAGGAAGGAGAAGTGTCCTTTATTCTGTCCTTACGTACAGATGTCTCGCATAAACATCGTTAAATTGCATTCGATAGCGGTAAAAATGGATATTGGAGTTGAAATATGATGCCTGAACCTTTTCGCAATTACAATATTTCCTTTTTACTTCGTACAAGGAAGTAAAAAGAGTTACGCTTGCAAGAGTTCTATACGGTGGAAAGTAAGAAAATATAAAATTTGCCTGTGAAATTGTGAGCACGCTTGAAAAAACAGCAATATCACCGGAGTAATATCAAATATTCCTATTACTCTATAGATAAGAAATAAATCTTTAATAGTTTTCTGTTTTTGCGCCATCTAAACGCTTTTACATTCCTAGACGCAATAGCGCCAACGTACATCTTATCTTAGCTACCTAATAATGTGTGTTTTAGTAACTGTTGCTTCAATTTAAGATAATATTACAGTGGCTATTTTTATTGCTCTTTTAAACTGGTCCATGTCGCTACGGAACAGCAACAACTGAGTGCTATAAATTATAAAATAAAATTTTAGATTAAAAGGAAATTTATAAAATCTAAAATAAGAGATTGTAAGCGTTGAAAAAATTATGGATAAAAATTAAGAGAAAAAATTCTGAAACGGTTTAGATATTAAAGATCATAAAAAAGGTCTTTTTCAAAGTTAAATATGGTTAATCAATACAGATAGCCCAGGTGGAACGGTTAAGTATTTTATTGGATACTAGATGAAAGTACATTTAGACTACTATGGGAACATTATATATCTTCTGTATATTTGAAGAGTGAAAAAATGTCTAGCGTAACTATATAAAAATATTTAATGGTTTTAATTAGGTATATCAAGAATTAAATGCATTTTTATTTAAATAAATCAGACTAAAATGTTAAAAAAATAATATTCTTCAGAATTGCATGTGTTTCTTTAAAGTTCTTAATCAAAAACAAACAGATTAAACTTGAAAAATAAACATCTTACATTTTGCCGAATGACAACGGACTCAAATGAAAGGTGAAACAGCAGATTTACAGTAGATGATGTTTAAATTGAAAAAGCAAAAAATCATGTTTCGAGATTAATAGCCCTTTTGATCTAATAAAAGAAAATTCCATTGCCATTTTAGAAAACAATTATGACAGAAGAATTCAAGCAATTTCATAAATAGCAGAATAGTTTAACGGAATCAGAAGTGATTACATTTCTATTTTTCTTAACGATAAAAGAATCTTTTAAAGGCTTCTTCTTAATGAGAGAAGAATATTTTTAAACATAACAAGCTAAGACATAACAAAAGAAGCAAAACGCCTAGCAGGAACAACCATTTTCAATTAAATGAGCCTTAAATTTCATTCATTTGACCTTTCACAGTAGAATTATCTTTCAACTATTATTACATTTTCTTTTCCTTGCTATCGAAATCGTTAAAAAGTCTCAGATATTTTCAACGGGAGACTTTCATCTTCATTTAAAAGAACATAATGAAAGGAATATCAATTGCAACACGTCCCGCCTGAATAAAATATCCATAACTTCACAAAACTTTATCCATCTTTGGGTGCATAAATGGGACATCATTTTTGTTGGTTCCAATGTCAATGATCGCATTTGCAATGACAGACAGAAATGAAAGAGCCGCAGAAAACGCTCATAAATTATTCAACATGACATTTCTGCGAAGAAAACGGACTCTAGTTAAGAGCCCAGGGAAAGCGATGATGAAGAAGCTCAATTGACAAATCGAGGTCTTCGAGCATCTGGTAACATGGGAGTGCTACCGATGGGGGATGGATGTTAGAGGACAAACCGTGACCGCCATCTTCAACTCTGTTGCTATTGAATAACACATTACCAATGGAACTGGATATAAATACATGAACTCTTCCAATGAAGTTAAAAGCAAGGTGGATTTCTAGATCATTTTAAAAGATTAATTAGAAATTCTAAGAGTAAAAATAATAGGGGGAAAGAAAAATTACGCCGAAAGGGGCGTTTTTTTAACGTTTTGTGTATTATCTTTGTTTATATTTCTTAGCACTTTGGCTTCCATTTGCACTTTGGCACTTTGGCTTTATATTTCTTAGCTTTTGGGCTTCCAGATGCCCATATTTGGGTGGAAACGTACGTTATTTAAAATTTGATGGCTCTAAGTACCGCTGTTTTATCACAATGCGAGAAACATACATACATTTATGCAGATTCTTCATTATTTAATTTCTTTAAATATAATGCGGGGCTCTGATATTTGGTGGCAACAATTTTTAAAGTGAAACGGCATTTATAGTGAACCAACGCAAAATGCCAAAAGGAAATTAATAGCCCTTCTGGGTTAAAGCCCTTTGAGCTAATAATAATAATGATTAAAAGAAAATAGACGTTATCATTTGAACATCTGTACCTACTTTAAAGAAATCATATGAATAATTCTGTATAATTAAGGAGATATTATTAAAAACATTGGACGATTATTATTATTTTTAAGTAACATGTTACGTATAATTTTAGCTTTGCTATCACTTCTTTCCGCTTCTTCCTCACCAGAATTCAAATCATTTCAAGAGTTTTTAAGTCGAGGGTTTTGGGATAATAAGACAGAGTGCGTTTCTACCTTTCGAGGCTACGCTACTAGGTTTCGCTAGCTCTAATAAGATTGTGATTCTTCGGTTTTGCATTATTGCTGCCAAGATTTAAATTGTCATTCAGGTAAAACGTTTTGAGCCAACTTCGTGTTAAATAAATTATGTAGTCTTTGAGTACAAGTCTTAGTTTAAATTTTAATTTGACTGTCGCTTTAAGTTACATTGCCACAAGTGGTGGTTAATTTCTAAGCAATTGACGCGCATTTTACGTTCAAGTTCTCATTTGACAAAAAGATTATTTTAAACCATTTCAAACTCTGTTACTTCAGATCAAACGGAAACTTGCACCAAGTCTGTTAGGAGTTTGATTCTGGTTTAAGCTACCAAATAATACCAAACTCTGCAATGGTTCACGAACAATGGTTGTAGAGAATTCAGCTTGTAATTTACTTCACTCCCGCACGATCAGGCTTCACTGGCACCAGGAAGGTTCATCGTAGATACAATGCGAGCGTGGATGAAACCCGAAAACTGACTTTTGACTGCAGAAGTTCTGTAGCGACTTTTTTGGAACACATGAATTCGCCATTTTTGCTTTAAATTTTTGCTTTAATTGTCCTGTAGCCGAAATGCAGAAGGTCCGTACAGCAACCACCGCACTGCAAGGACTGTCGCTGCGCTGAAATAAGGGAATCGATAAATTTTTATTAGGAGAACCATGCAGCGAAACTTACATGTTGGAAGCATTTAAAGTCGCTCTTATAAAAGCATTTTCTGTGGATAGGGCAAAATTATAATTAGGGGCGAAATGGTTTAATACAAGATTAAGATGACAGAACTGACTGCATTTATATTGAAAAAATACAACTGGCAAATTCACCGTATAAAAAAAACGGTATGAATGGTACATAAATTATCCTACTTAGATTTTTGCCGCAAATTTAGGACTTTATGAAACTACGAAACCCGAGGGCCGCTTTAGGACAATTATTTGAAAATATGTAAAATTTGAAAGTGTGTCAATGAGTACCTGTATAGCAGGATACGAGTAGGAAGCCA
This sequence comes from Stegodyphus dumicola, assembly GCF_044657685.1. NCBI lineage: Eukaryota > Metazoa > Arthropoda > Arachnida > Araneae > Eresidae > Stegodyphus > Stegodyphus dumicola. The sequence goes on from NC_140768.1 coordinate 186,611,134, forward strand.
ACATACACTTTCGTAGATCTGTAACGTAAAATAGACCAAGATTCGACGATGAAAAAATTTTAAAAATAGAAAGAAATTTTCATTTGCTAATGGGGATCACCAAGATAATTCAAAAAAGAGCAACAGATTGAAGATGAAAAGAATAAATTAACAAAGGGTACTGAAATACTGAGGGTAGACTCACACAGGATGGAGAAAATCCCTCTCAGTTTCATTTAAATACTGTGATGATAAAAAATTTGGCCCTGCCAGTCATTAAAATTCTGTTAAACAGCGTACCAGTGGACGCATTATTAGATACAGGAGCGAAAAGTAGTTTCTTGGGAAAAATTGTTTTTCACAACAGTTTTAAACATACAGCGTGTTTGGTATTGAAGGAACAAGGGTTATTGTCTCCGAAGGCAACAAATGTCAATGTGTAGAAAAAGTCACATTAAATGTACAGGTGAAAAATGAGAATCAGAAAGTGCTTTTATTGTAGTTAAAAACTTGCAAGTATGTATAATTTTGGAAATGCACTTTTTAAAAACGGAAGAAGGGGGCGGAAATTAATTTTCAAGAAGCTGCGGTACAGCTGGGTATGAGTAAGTTAGAGAACTAGAAGTCGCTGCCCCCTGCCTTAGACTTGCTACACTTGGAGGAAAAAAAGCTGAAGCTGGAACAGCTGGTAAGACAGTTTTCTAATTTATTTGATGAGTCACCAGAGTTATTTAAATCCTTAAATCGTAACCCACACCACTGACACAGGAAATACCTCCCCCCCCCAACAGAGCAAAGCCCTACCGCTATAATAAAGTTAAAAAGAAGTAATTGACAAGCACATCCAGAAAATGTTAAAAAAAATTATAATTCCAACACCTAGCTTTACACTAGCCCGGCAGTACTTTGCCAAAAGAAAAATAACGTCCCATCGACGTTAGCATCGCGTTTTGCATTTGATAATCGAAAAGTGAACAGCATAAGTAAATCCTTGCATATGAATTGTCAATAATCGAGGAAGTTATCTCAAAAATAAAATCCACAACAGTTGACAGGGCTGTATCTTCTCTCTGGATATTTTTAAATATGTTTAAAACCATGTTCATGTTCAAGTTCTGATTTAATAAAAAGATTGTTTTAATCCCTTTCAAGATTCTTTTGTTACTTTACACCAAGGGATAATTCGCTTAATGTCTGTTAGGAATTTGATGCTGATTTATGCTACTACAAAAGGTTAACCTCTACATTATAAAAGTCACAGAAGTGATAATTCTCATCAGATATGTAAATAAACATTTCAAGAGACATGAAATTCTCTATTTACGCTTAAAAACTTTTCTCCAATTAAAAATAATTATACATTGTATTTCAATAATTTCATTCAAAATATATGGGAAACAGTTTAACACTTCAGTGGCGTTCTAAAGTATTGGAATAATATAAAATCATTATGATGATTTTTATAGTCAGCTAATCTTTAAAAGTCGTTAACTTAGGAACTTTTTTTAAAGTTATGTTTTTTTGCCAGAATATTTCAAAACTCTTCTGATTTAAGAAATGATCTTCATAGTATCAACGTGTTACTAAAATAATTTTATGAAATTAAAATTATTTTAAGTAAAGTGATTATTTTAAATATCAATAAAATACAGCAATTTAAATACCGTACTACATTGTTGATATTTAATGTTTTATGAAGCACATACATATCTAAACATATCCACCAAAATTTAGGTTTAATGCATAATTTATCTATAAAAATAGATATACATATGAAACGCCTAACATTTTAGTTTAATTCTATTTGAGAATACGCTTCTGCATACGGAAACAAAAACACATACATATCGGAATATCATTATATCATTTTGGAACAAAATTTGTTTGCAAGTATATACATATCTGAATATCATTATATCATTTTGGAACACAATTTTTTTGCAAGTATGCATACAGTATAGTAGGTAAAAATTTTATGATTTAGCTTCTATTTCTGTTATTCTTTATAACATCTATAAGTATTTATCCATATTTAATTAAAAGTCGACATATATCTTCATAGTCGACATATATTTTTACCATTCATAAAAGCATTCTGAAAAGGTTTTGCACACAATTTAATCTGTAGCGAAATGCCCCTTTTACGAAAGCGTCATTTCTTAAAAAGGTGTAGAAATATGAGAACTTCTCAGAGCAGTATCACTTGGAAAAAATCGCTGTGTTGAAACACCATATGGCATAGATGAGAAAAATAAAATCGATCTTCAAATAGCATCGTGAAGACGCTTCAAGAAGGATATTTCTGAAATACCCCATTAAAAAAAGCTCTAAAACATTTCAAGTTAAAAAAAGTAAAGAACTGTATATAAGATGTAAACAACTCTAAAGTTTAAAATTCGCACTCAGTTACTCTACCATAAATACATTTCTTTTATGTGACTTGGACTGCTTTTACTCTGTTTCGTTATTTCTTTCAGTGTATGAAGACGACAGAACGCAGGATGTTCAAGCAATGGCCTAAAGTTAGAAATAACAGTTTGGGCATTTTGAGAAACTAAACGTTTCAAGTAGCATTTTTAGAATAACCGGAAAGAGTTAACAATTGTTTTCTTAAATTGTTATGTGATATTTCGCTGACTTTGAACTTGGTTTCTGTATACTCAAAGAAAGTATTAATAAAATGTGGGCCTGTCTGCTGCATATTTTAGTGGTGTATCGAACAACAAATGGAAGAGCCATGTTTTGAATCCTATGAGGACAGAGTTGAGTTTTTGCATTTTCTGACTATAAAATATTAAAAGAAAAACTTTTAATGATCTCTGCAGCAGTATTAGATCGCAAAACTTCGTTACTACATCAGTTTGGTTGACTGGGTCTTATGCTTAATCGCCCTTGAAGCAAAAGAAATTACAAATGTAAGTATAAAGTTTCTTTCGCCCTCATTTACCAGTTAGAAGATCCATTGTTCAAACTCCGACTAGGATGCATTTAAATTTTTACATTTCCTTGGTCAAAAAGATCATCTGATGATTTTAAAAAGTATGAAGGAACATTCTGTAAAAGCAAATATATGGTAACTCAAGTTATAAATAACATATAAATTCATGAATGTCAGCAATGACGAAATAAAAGCAAAATTCTGACTCTGCAAAATATGCATTAGTTTATATTTTTATGTATAAACTACAAGATTATGTCATCTAGGTACTTAGAACAAGAGTATTCTGAAATTTTAGAAAAATCTCAAAAAAGCGTTACATTTCTTCTTTTTTAATCTGCCTACATACAACATTTTAGCAATTTTATATTTACCACTTTGTATGTTTAAATGAAGAGATTTCACATTTATGTTTTTCAAAAATATCCAGAATTAAAGACGAGCAATAGATTAGCACTGCACAATCTGAAAAGATTTTAAACGGTACAAATTACAAAAGTGTTTCCCAGAAAAAAAAATATATATAACCTGCGTGAAATATCCATAAAGATTAAGACACAATAACACGCCGAATAAATACTAATTCAGAAGTCAAACAACAAAAACCAGAGTTATATTTTCAAAATTTTCACAGAACTAGTTTCGATGGTTCATTTGCGGTTTTGCAGCTGAGTATGGTGGTTCGGTTAAACCATCGAAACTAGTCCTGTGAAAATTTTGAAAATATAACGCTGATTTTTGTTGTTTGACTTCTGAATTAGTATCCATAAAGATGTTGCATGCCTTTGATTCATTGGACTCATTTATCTGTTTAACATGAGAAACACAGAATGAATATCATGATTTATTCTTATTCAGGTCTATTGTAAATTAATTTTAACTATGATAACTGGTTTCAAATAATAACCGTCGAATGACGAGCATTTTGAATCGCAGAAGTGCGACGTGAACATTAAAGGATTAGTTAGACTCAAATACTTGGGAGATAGCTATCTAAGTTTATTAACCATTCAAGGACTTTATCAACGTTCAAATGCGGAAGTACTATGTATGTTTGCTAAGTGAATAGAATGTTACAAATTTAGATACGTTATTGGCTGCAAAATCACTATTTTATATCACTATAATGGCTAAAATAATGCTGCGATTTAATAAATTAATTCGTAGATAATTTTTTATTATTTGGTCAGACGAGAATAAATAAAAATTAGAAATTATTTGATTTCATAGAGTTTATTTAGCTCGGTTTCTTTGTTTGGTTAAATCTAATAAGAAAATTAATTGTTATCTCCTTCTATGGTTTCGATTATTTTGAAAATCTTCATACATACATATTTATAGATAAAAGTCGATATTCTAGAGAACTGATTACAAAAGTTTATGTATATAAATTTTTTTATTTAATGTTGACTTTTGCTACTTGTCTAACAATCAAGCAGATCATTATAAAATTTAGATTTTTCACCATAGATTAAAGCAAAAGAGGATTTTAAAAGTAAATTTTTTAAAAATTTCTAATGTAAATTGTTTGGTTTTGTAGGTTTTTCAAAATTAGTTTAACTTTCCAGATATTGTACGCCTGCTGAGAATATGAAAATTTTAATTAATCCACCATTGCACTAATTAAAAAGAACACTTTTCCTTCCTCTAGGGACAGTAATTTGTTTATTTTAATATTCCCTTTGTACTAAAAGGTATAAAACAAAATATGTATGATAAAACATTCTGAACAGTTTCAGTTACAAATGCTGACATGAAAAGAAAAAAAAAATTAAAAGTCGCAATAATAGTGGTCACAACCTGACAAAAAATAAACTTGCTGGTGGGTCCCATGTCAGTAGAGATTTTGAACACTAACTAATGTTAAGTTACCACAAAAACTGAATATATATCAAAATTAGTAGTAAACACAGAAAAGAGGAAGAAGTGCTTCTACGACCAAAGTTTAAAAACATCATAAGCAAGAATACTAATTAAAAGGGAACATTATTATAAACGATAGGATGACATTTTGTAGATCAATGCCATTTTTCCATACATTAAAAATGTACAATAAAATGCTACGTTTCATTTAACTAATCAATTTTAAAATAGCACTAAACATGAAAAAAACTTGTTTTTAAGATTTTAAGTTTATGAGTTTTTAAGATCATTCGTAATAAATTTGTTACATAAATCTATGTTTAACATTTTTGCAGAACTAGTTTTAATCCCTCTAACATAGTTTAATTAACCTTTCACAAATGTAGCAAATTACTGAAGGGTAGGATGTGGTAATCGGCTAATGCAGTCAGACTGCAATATTAAATGTATTTAAAGTAGTATGATTTGCATAGATTATTAATACGAAATTAAACCAAAGGCAAACGTTAGGATCATTGGTCACCGCTGACCAACGCTTTGATGGTCACTGTTGTAGATGGTGCAGTGAATTTAGATAAATTATTGAAATAAAATTAAACTGAAAGTTGCCCGGTGTTCATAAAATTGTTTTTCATTGCTAAGCTATGGATTGACCTTCGCTGACATACATCATTCCACTGTTTGGTGCACTGGCAACGTTTGGCTCCTCGCATGGGCGAAACATACATAGCAAATTAACAAATAATGTATATAAAAAGCCCCCAAAATTTGTGAAGACTCTTTTAAGGATGTTCTTAGCGTCAAAAATATTCTTGTTTCTTCTCCAGCATAAACTATATATTATTGGTACAAAAGTGTCTATAAATTTTATTTATAAAGGTTTTGTTATAAGTTACCATTTTTATGGTAAGCAAAATAGCTTTACATTATTTCCTTTCTCCACAAATAGTTTCCAACTTCTGATATTTCGAACTTTATGTTTAGATTTTATAATGTTGCAAATCTGCCCATATTAAGGAGAAACTACACATTCGCTTCTGAGTTTTGAACCTTTTCTAGGCGACCAGTAGATGCTGAAAATGATTCGGGAAGCGCGTATCGTAAGAACCCTCACAGGCTAGTGCAGAATGATGCTTATGAAAAATATAATAATCATGAAAAGAAAAATAATATAAAGTGGGCCACTAGATTTCAATAAATTTAAGACTAAAACTTTGAAATATAATACAAGTATGTATTTATTTCAAAAAACAACAGGATGTACACGGTGGACACAAAGTTTCTGAGCAATTATAATATCTATTTTTATTTCAGCTTGAAGGAAACTGTGTATCCCTCGATGATTCAAGATTGGTTTATTTCGAAACTGTGCTTCAGAAAGTGTACAAATCATTAATACTGCAAGGAACGTAGCTCATTATGTGATCTGTCTTCAAAGAACTTTTAAATAGTTATTTCTCTAGATGCAACATTGGTAATGGTTCATGCATGATATGGTCTAGTCGCAGTCCTGACTTGAGACATGAGCTAATTTCTTACAAGAATAGATTTGACAGTGTGCAGGCAAGCGAGATTGACCGTTACAACCGGTTTCCTATCTCTTCTCCTGCTAGACTCCGAAGGTGTAACACGGTCTTCTGTCCGTCCTCACCACCGATGATGCGTGTCTGCAATTTTGTTCTTTTTCGTGCCTTTCTGACGACCATCTCCATATAGTTTCAAGAGAATGCATTTTGTCAAAAAATAATAGTGTGTGGTATAAAGCTTCAACTAAAATGGACCTAGATGCTGACTTCTGCGGTAAATGAATGATGTTTTACGACTTGAGACGTTCTCGAAAGGAATTTCCGTGCACTTGTTGCGGCATGATGCTAAAAGTGGCCTTGTGTTTCCACAAAAATATATTGGAATAAAACGTCAAACCAACGTCCTTCACTATAAAAATTCAAATTTGTTATCATGTAACTTTGTGCAACGAAGATGATCTGAGATTTAGTAGATTGGAACTTTACGCATTTTGGTGCACGAAAGATTAGGACTCGAAATAGTAGGGCTGATTCTTACTGCTGCAGTAGTACGTCGTATATTGTCTTTTGCCTGGCTATGTTTTCTTGATTTATACTAATATTAATTTAAATTTTCACGATGTCAAGATATAATAAATTTCTCATAATTCACATTAATCGAAGTGTCATCCTTTGGGGGTAAGTTACTTTAATTCTATTTTTTTTTTTTTTCAGATCACACATTTCATCCTGCACGTATCCACGTTTTGGGTTATTGCGGTATCACATTTGGCACACCCATTTATTATTACACATAGGTGACGACATGAAATATGCTATTATACATTGTTTCATGGCAATGTAGCAAAATAAACATGGAAGATGCTAGACGAAACTGAATCAAATCAAATTCTGTAGCGAGAATAGCTGAGTTCGTACAAACCTTATGATTCATCAGTGAATGTTGCTCAAAGACTCTGTGCCTAAAATTCTTATTTTCAATGTCTTACGTTTTGAAAAGCGTATTTTGCTTTTTGCTTAAACATTGAGGGATCGCTAATATCGCTTGCCTCATTCTAACAGAACTTGATGGAGTTCCTATAGTCAGCACGGTACCTGGTGATTTTCTCGGTGTCCACCAAAAGATCGCGGATGAAAACAACGCAGAAAAAACAAAGCAAGGCGATAACATCGTAGTAGAAAACATTGTGAGGAAAAGGTTTTGTTGTTGTGGCTTATTTCGCTTGTCTGACAGTGACATCAGAACAAATTCACGAAATTAATAGTAGCAAGGAATGCAAGATTGTCTTTGGCAAGAGCTGAGCACGATACAGGTGACAGTATAACGTTGCTTCGTTCCGTTCCCAATTTTGATGGAAAACACCCCAATTTTGGGTGGAAACCCCACTTTCTTTCAAGACCGTTAAAAAAGAGAGGTAAGCAAGCAGATTGAATCGCAGTTCTAAAACATTGTGGTATAAAACAGCGTCGTTGAAAATAAAACAGTTCAAACATCGAACGTTTAAAACATTGTCGTAGAAAATATCGTATTAAAAATGAAGTAGCTACAAATCATCACATGACGATAATATCGCAGACAGATATTTTTAAGGCCTTTGAAAGTTGTAAATGTATATTCATAACGCTCTGCGAGCGCTAGAAGAAATGAAGAATATTTTTACTTATATATTTTTTATTTGAAAAAATTAAAAAAATACTGCGGGGAGAAAACTTAAGCATTCAAAAGCTGAAAATGAGTAGAAAATTAATGCTACGCATAACAGTTAAAGGAATTTATGTAGTTAACTATTAAAGACCATTATTGAATTAATCTCTTTTATAAATTGTACTGGTAGTTTTTCATAAAATATATAGTCTAAAAATGGATAGAAAAGGGAGGATGAGTAACTGCATCAGGTTACCTATATTAAAACTGTTTAATTACCTATCAGACAGCAAAAAAATGTTCTTTCAGTTTGTTATTTGACTTTACTTTTTTAGACTGTATTTTTCATAACAAATTCTAATGCATCATAATAAAAGAGATTAATTAAGTAATGGCATTTAATAGTTAACTGCACAGTTTTAAAATTGTTTGAACTGTTATGCATAGCATTAATTTTCAAAAACTTTTCAGTTTTTGAATGTTTAAGTTTCTTTCCTGCTTCTTTAGAAAAAATTTATTAGTTAATTCAAAAATATGAAATATTAGAGATAAAAGTATTTATCAGTCCTTCTGGTGCTCACAAATTATGTGAATACACATCTACAGTTAAAGCCTGAAAACACACGTTTGTGTTCTTATGATCATGTGATGATTTGTAGATGCTTTATTTTTTACTACGATATTTTGTACAATGATGTTTTAAAACTGTCATAGTTTCGAACCTCTTTATTTTCAACTAGCCGCCCAGACGGTATAGTGGTTAGTGGAGCCTGATTGTGATACCGAAGAGTCCGAGTCCGAATCTCGGAGAGGGCATGGATGTAAAATTGTCTGTTCCTTCGTAGGAGGTAGCGGTGGCCGCCTATTAGGTGCCTCCCCAATAAAATTGCCACGGCATCTGGTCTTAGTCGTGGCCAATGCCATTATAGCGAAGTGCCCGCCATTGAAAAAAAAATAAACGGTGATGTTTCACACCATGATATTTTAAAATTGCGATATTTTCTCCTTCCTTTCGTTTCTTCGCTACGGTTTCTCCTGTAATCATTTTCTCTTCTTTGTAAATGCGGCCGATTTAAATTTCTGTACTTTCACATTCATAATCTGGCAAGAATGAGTATCATGCCGTGAAGTGTCGAAATGACGACAAAATAATTATTGTATAATTAGAGCTGACTCTCTTTTTTTTTTGAAAATTAATTTCCATTACGAACGCATGATGAAATTAGTCTTCTGCTCCACTCTAACATAACAAATGTATTATTTAAAAAATAAGAGGCAGAACAGAGGAATGTCATTGATGTAATAAAATGCTGTTTCGTATTCTACTGTTTCATTGAATAAATTAAGATTTGAGTTGCATTTCATTACATTTGTTTCAATCTTAAAATCGTCGGTTTCCTTAGCGCAATCTATAGTAAGGTCGAAATTTGTTATTTTAATCAAGAAATCAGTGGCTGCTAAATTGTCAACAGTTACTGATTTCGAAATCTCTCTAGCAGCTATCTGAAATCACATGACAGTGAAATTGATAAACAAGGTCATCAGTCAGCAAAACTGATGATCGTATTTATTGTAATACCCTGATATATAGAAATTAATTTAAATTTAGGGAGTACTTACTTGTTATGACAAATACCTTAGTTGAAGTCGCCAAATTTTGAGAATGTGCTAAACTCTGGCAACCATGCGCATAATGATTCTTCCAGCCACCGCGTTCATAACAATCCTTTAATCAAGCAACGTCGCCATTTTCGCATGCGTACTTTTTGCGGCATTCATAAAGAAATTTTGGTATTTTAAGCCTTAAACTTAATTTTAAAAAATGCACTTGTGGAATTTGCCAGCGATGGATAAAACTGCTGTAAAACTTCTTCAGGAACATAGAGTTTTGAAGCAAAATCTCTAAAGGGAATTAGAGATGCGTTTGGTGGATAATCGCTGCTGACGAGGTTCGAGCGATGTCAAGTTTCTGCAGTTTTCTGACGTTTTTTTAAACGAAAAGAAGTCGTTGTTTAGAGACGAACGTATTTTTTTTTATTTTTTAATACATCACTGAATCGTTATTGAAAAATTAAAATTTGTATTTTAAATTGCTAAAATAGTCGACTTTTCATATGTTAAATAATATCTGCCGACTTACAATGATTATCGATATTTCGTAAATCTTTTTGAAAACGTCGCGAAAACAACCAATTTGCACTTGATAAGTAACTTTTATATTACATCTATAAAAAATTGTCAAATTGCGCCAAATGGTTGCGTTAATACGAGAGTACCGTTTAGGGCTTTAGTTATTTTGTTGTTGTTTCAACACCTGCAGCTTAAATGCATTTGTGGGGAGGGCTTCAAATATAGTTCATGCTTTCAGCTGTGTGTAGCAGTCGTTAATACCAATAAACCTAAACCTTTCTGAATAAATTACATTTAAATGCTTAAAATATCAAAAGAGACTTTAATTCAAACGATTTGCACTATCAAAGGCTAATTCATTTACAACTCAGAACACGCGCCAGGAAAAATTATAATACCCTACTCTTTTATAAAACTTTATGCTTAACCTGATAAATTTAAAGAAAAACAGAAAATATGTAAACTTTTATGATTATGCATAATCCTGTGGGCACGTAATTGCCTGTACACATAAAAAGAAGAACATTACAGTAAAATGTGCTCATTTATGGAATTTAGGAATGCTATAACTCAAATTTTAAAATAAAATGTTTCTCTATCAAATTTTAAAATAAAAAATGAGAATGCATTTGAAAAAAAAAATCTATTTCTATCCCATTATGTGCTTGAAGCTGTAGACTTGATAATAAATTTCCATCATCTTTGTGCAAAGCTGTTGAATGGTTGTCTCCTATACGATATGTCTGTTTTGCTTTAATTGTGATTTAGATAATAAGATGTATTTAGTATTGATGTTAGCAAGTTCGTTTTAAGATGAACAGAGAACGGTAAATTTTAATCTAAATTCGCTAAAATCATAGAATGAAGAAACCCGTGGGTCCACAAAATAACTGTAGGGTAAAAATAGACGGATTGGTCGAAAATAATACTGGAAGAGGAAAAATTAAATTCGGAGCGCAGTTTCTAAATGAAAAATATCAAAAGAAATTACTTTGAAGCTGAACGTGAGTTCTGCTAAACTTGCTGTAAAAAACTTTGCAACCGCTGATAGGTGTTTGAGTGTCCTAATCGTGTGAAATGCCATCAGAAAAGGTAGAGTAGCAAGAAAGAAACCATTCATAAGTTTCCAAATAATAATAATAATAATAATAAGCAGGTACTTACGGAAAATTCCGTCGACCACAAGAGACGGCGCCAATCGCGCCAAACAAAAAAAAAAAAAAAAAAAAAAAAATTACTAAATACAAGAAAAAACGTTCTATTCTTATTTTTCTTTCAAATTTATTGTATTATAATTTGTTTATATTTAATGCTTCATTAAAAATTTCCATTATTTTATATTAAGGAGATATGAAATGAAATAGTAGAACCCTCGAACCACGTTCCCTTTCGAATTGACACTCGCTTAGCACAAGCCTTAACATTGCAACACCATTGCTTCTCAGTTTTTAAATAAAGCGCCATTTCGTGTCCATTAACACTTTTTTTTGAGGCCGGTAAGATTGCATAACTTTGGAAATATTCAACAGTATGCTCTTCTGTAGTATAGGCAGGTCCCAAATTTTAATCGTTTGTTTTCGAAAATGCCTGATAGAGGGAAAAAAAGGTGTGTGGTGTATTTAATTATGGCAAAGCACACTAGGGCTATCTGCCTAAGGGGAGGGATGCCTTCGTGAAGGACTTTCTAAGGGAAACTGGCTCGTATATACGTTACACATGGGGAAAACCACGAAAACACCCATGCAGCCAGCCCGTTCGCAGGATTCGAACCTCGGACCGAACTACCAGTGTTCAGCGGCGACTTTACCGCTCGGCCGCTGGTGGGCGGAAAAAAAAAAAAAAAAAAAAAAAAAAAAAAAAAAAAAAAAGGGGGGGGGGATTTTCACTTAAGAATAATAACTAACACGTGTAATCAAGGTTACACCAAACCTAGCGTGTTCGAAGATGACTTTTCCATTTCTGGCGAAACATCGCGGCGTCTTTCCTTTAATAGGCAAAAATGGTCGACAGGATTTTCCGTAAGTACCAAAACATCTTTTAGAATTTGCTAATTCACATCAATTAAAGAAACAGAACGTTTGAAGAAAGGTAATTTTCATCGACAGAATCAAATTTATATTGTACCATGATCATTGCATTGCTTGGAAAATAAACAAATGCTGCTCTTAATCCTGAAGATCCGTTGCAGTTTGAGATTATATTATAGCACGCAGAATTGTGATGCTTGTTTGCACTGTTGGTATTACGAATCACATGATGTATTTAGATAAAGGCTAGAGAGAGGTTAGATTAAGATAGAGTTAGGTTTGATTAAGATTTTCATATTTCAGCAAGACCATGACGCCAAACATACAGCGCGTAATTTGAAAACATGTGGTGTCTTTATCACTGTAAGCAGCAACTGCATTCTCCTTCTCAGTTACCAAACATCAGTGGTAATGAAAATCTATGGTTCACGTTCGAAAATACTGAGCAATAATAAAAAATAGCAAGAAAGATAATTTGAAACGTGTTATGCAGAAAGATACAAATAAAAACTTAGTAGAATATGTGCCATGATGTTTGGATGCAGTAAGGGGTGTGGAAATATATTGACATTTTCCTTATTTATTAAAGCAAATCAAGTTTGTTTCATGTATTGCCAATTTTTTAAGCAAAGATCTGCTAATATTTAATTTAAAGGCTATATATAATTTTATTTTCAAGGACTTTTCTTACAGTTTTCGGCTAAAGTGCAGAATCGCCCACTTATTTGATTGGCGCTTTTTACAAGAATAAGATGAATTGGATTTTTGTGAATTTTCTTTCACCTTTTTCAGTTAAAATAGGTCTATGCGTACATTGATAAAGTCAAGGGAGTGCGCAATGCCATTTTTGTGCAATTCTGGGATGTTTGTTTAAGTGAAAATAGGTCGATGTGTACATGGATACCGAGTATGTGCAATTCTTAAAAACGCGCCAAGAGTGGGCGATTCTGCACTTTCCCCCAGTTTTCTGTATTATTGTCAGGAGGGAAATAAAAGCATCTTTGTACGTATAATTTCATTTTTTGCGTTGAAAATTATATTTATCAATAAAAATTCGGGTGCACTTGCAATTTTTGGAGCTATAATAGTTTTGACTTTTTTGATCATTTTGACTTTGAATATTTTCTGTTTTTTACAAATTTAACAAAGCATAACATCATCATAAATGAAGCAGAATTATATTTTGATCTCAAGCTGTTCCATTTATTTCAGGAAATGGTTCTAAAGCCAGACACAAACTACCGTGTTAAGCAGGCGAGCAATTAAACGAAGTTCAGCCCCCTCATAAAAAAATGCCTTTCAAATTTCTGAAGAACTTGATGCAGAATTAGTGAACTCCGTGCCCTTCCTAACCAGAAAATTAGGGTACACAGTTCCCGTCGATGAATTTGAAATGCAAACTAGGATTATTTCAAAGTTTGTCATGAATATTAATTCTGAAACAATTATTCCTGTTCTAAATCATTTACCGGGAAACTCGAATCTAGTTTCTTCGCAAATCCTAACTACTTCTGCATATTTCGCGCATTACACCATTCGTTATGAATAACACATGTATCATTGATCCTCCTGACAAATTCTCATGTTTCCAGCGATAATGCATAATTTGTGCAGTTAACATACTGCGTCTTCGTTTTCAGCTGAGCTTCCTCCCTCTTAATACTATATATTTGATAAAGCTGCGTAGAATTCATGTATGTTAAATTTTATGTTAAAATCGTCGTCTTTTTATTTTCACATTACATTAGGGTACGATACGTTATGTTATCGCACTTTAAATATTTACATCGCTTCAATACTTCCTCTTTCTGACAGCTGTTCTTACTCCTTTATCATAAGGTTTTAATTTTACCTTTTTTTGCAAAGTGAAATTTCTAATATGTTGTAGACACCATTAAGGATATGCGCAGCGAGAAATGTCGAAAATCAACTAGGCCTCAGACTGGGATTCGAACTCCAGATATTTTTAGTCCTACTTGAATGTGTTATCTATTTATGACACGACAGAGCGTAAAAGGGATGCTATAATTCCTTAAGGAAATTTTGTCAGTATTGAAGCGAACTATCTTTAATTTAATTTTATAATGTTACATAGTAGTATGACAAAGTAAGCGATTCGAAAACAAAAAACGTTTAGTAATTTATATGTTTATTGTATTCTCAGTACATCTAATATCGTATCGTATACAATTTATAACGTATACAATTGGTAAGTTGATTGATAGTTGTAGTTATTAAAAGCTGTTTGTAAAGCTGTATTTTATGAGTTTCAGCTACAGAAAGTAGTTTGTGAGCTGCATAGCATTACCTTTTATGTACTTTTAAACAGAATATAGTAATTAATGTTAGTAAATCACCAAATTTCACATCTGTGCTTCAATAACTTTTAAGGTATTTCTCCACTTTCCTAGCGTACTTCGTGGTGTAGTGGTTCAGCACGCTGGGCTGGTATTCCAGAGGTCCGTGGTTCGATTCCCGGCGAAGGCGGATGCGTATTTTTCAATTCTCCTGCTTCCAATTAACCTAATGACTCTACAAACTTCAATACAGAGGAGAGTTTGCAGCTTAAAACGCAAGTGTAATTTGCATTTTATGAAATATTAAAACTTATCTGCGAAAAGAAACTGATTAGAATATCAAATACGATGCAAGTTGATACTCGCTTAACGTTGTCACTTGTAACTTGTTTACTAACGTTGTAACTTGTTGGAAATCTGAAAATTTCTGGTTGTAATCTAACATTTTAGACTTACAGCCTAACAGCCATCTTCTATGGAAAATAATTGGTTAAAGCAAAACACAAAAAGGCTTCTTGTCTAAGGAAGAAAGGAATCCCATCAATGGATAGTGAAAAAAAATCATGACTACTGATTTAGTAGTTTAAACGTTGATTTAGTAGTTTAAACGTACGTTAGTAATTATACGTATTTTAAACTACGTTCAAATCTTGTCAAAAGCGTTTTGTTGCATGAGATATAAGCAAATAATACATCTGTTATGTACTTAAACACGTGTTCTTAAATCCTTCATGAAACCATCCCTCTCCGTTCTTTTTGCAAAAGTGCTTCTTCTTCTAGATATTATGGCGTGGTGTATTATGGAAGCATTTTCCCTCACTCCACAGTTGAGGTCTTTTACTACTAACACACTTTATTAACTACGTTACCCTCACTCTTTGTGAATATGGTTTTTTTTTTCCCGAGGATGGGGCTCACTATGACTTATCAGATGCTGTTACAAATATACTGTTTTTGGCTTACTATGGTAAGAAAAATGCCTAGGCGTTTGCAGTGTGTGGGGAGCAGTACAGCTGGAAAGGCGAATTCTGGTAGATGAAGGGCGAGATCCTGTCCCCCAACACACCGTTTTGGCCTTTGCTTCAGTCCAAACGAGATACACTTAACTATCCTCGCTAGTGTCACTCGGGTGGTCACTAGACCTTATTGTTAATGGTTTGGGAATAATCTGTCGAGAAAGTTGACTGTCGAGATTCAGACTGCTTATAGACCGACCCGGTTAGCCTGGCGCAGGAATTTGCGTCTGTTTGTTGGACTCCGTGACGCGTAGTGCCTTGGGTCCGAGTCTTTATTTCTTTGAAATGTGGCCTTTTTACAATAACAAAACGTTCTTGAAATTATATCTTTAATAAAAAGGATTAAAAAAAGTGCAAATGCTAATGTCGATCCATCTAAGAGTCCACATTGTTTTCTCGTTACAAACAGTTCTACGGGGGCTTCAAATACTGACGTCACCATTTCTGATTAAAAAAAAAAAAACACTGTGTTCCAATGATTTATTGAAACTATTTCTTTGAGTGAATTTGTAACTATTCTTTGCTTAACCGAACTTGGGAATATGGAAGTTTTTGTTTCAGCATATAAGATATTGAATTACTATCATGGAGTAATTTCAGGTATCGATTTTATTCCTGTTTCTTTAGAGAAATTTGTTTCTGAATTTTTACATAAAAATGTTTGTGGAACTCTGATCTGGGCAAATTTGAAAGCCGCCATTATGAGACCTTTTGCTGGAAGATATAACATTTATAAATCAATACCTCGTTCGCTGTGATAATTGTCTTATCAAAGAAGAAGTTAATCCAGTTGAAATAATATTAGAAGTGCCTGTTACCTGCGGGAAAGTAGAGAAAGGGGTTGATTCATAAATGCAAAAGGGAACGATTTTAAAAAGAAATTTCATTCAGGTGAAATTTTCAGAATTTCTTTGGCTATGACCACTTTTGTTTCGAGCAATCTTATATTTTCCAGATAATGGCAATAATCGTTCAAGTGAGTGAGCATATCTAACATATCAATTAGTTAACAAAAAATAAATTATTTCTATTGAAATAAAACTTTTAGAAACCGAATAAAGAAAGGGCCTTCTTAATATGTAAACTTTTAGAAAATCTATCATGATTTGAGTATCCACAAGAATTAAAAATAAATTTTTCCTAAACATTCACATTTCTTTATCATTTAATGTTTTACTTTACTGTTTGAAGCAGCTAGCAAAAACAACAATTTTTTTAAGCGTTTCGAGTTTGCAAAGTAAGTTTCAAATGTAAGCAATGACTTTGGAAAGAAATAAAGCAATAAAAAGACAGAGATCGAAATAGCTCCTCAGATGATTTCAAATTTTCTATTTCCCATAACTTGGACAAAATTACAATCCCTTTTTCCCTGCTTCGGGGATAGAACATATCCGCGTGGGATCATGACTGGAGAAACTTTCTTAACTAAAAAAAAAAATATATGTTTTCTAGGAAACAAAGCTTTTGTTCTATCTCCAGTAAAAAAGTTTTCTTCCGATTATTTCTTCTCAGGCCACTGGAAAATTGCTAGTTTTTGCTTCAATAGTTGCAAGCGTTGTCTGCAACAACGCCTTTCTGAAACAGGAGGAGAAAGGATTCCTTCTTTCTAAATCCATGGTACAAATATATCTAGCAAACACAGGGTGTTTTTTAAATAAAAAAATCTGATGTGTACACCACATGACTTCCTTGTACGGAATATTAAATACGCATTTTTTCTTGCATTTCATTTAAACTTATTGGATTGAATTAAATCTACTTCGCCGACAGCGCATAAACCACAATGGAATAAATGCATTCTTTAAAATTCACTCTAGTATTTGCTTACCATAGCGACACTCTGGCGCTAGATTCACTTAACAGTATTAATAATTATATACTGTTAAGTGTACAGTTAACTTATATAATAATTATATAACGGAAACTAAGTTAACTGTTATATAATACAATAATTATATAACAGTTAACTTATATATTTCGTTCATATTATAACTCATAATGCACAAAATTTATATCATTTAAAGAATAGAATTATCTAATCGTTGCCACATGTTCTATTCAAATACTATAATAAAGCTAAAATGATGTATAAAAGAAATTAAGCAAAGAAAACAAAAAAGAGACGATTGAGTATTTCTCATTCAATTAATTCAGTTCTCACTTCGCAAGAAGGCAAAACTCGAAAAAATTCTAGAAAGAATTAAGCATGATTTAATTGGCAATAATAAATGAATGCGTTATCTTTGTTGTTGCGAAGCTAAGTTTCTCTATATTGGCAACAAATCCACTAGTCTCCTGTTTCAAATGTAAACATCAATGGCCACCATAAAAAAAGGCTTAGCGGCACTTAGACAACTTTAAAATTGTTGATAATTCTAAAAATATTGCATACAGATTTACTAAAGGCATAAAAACCTTAACCGGAAGATAAAAACAACATAATACAATCATTTGTAAAGCAAAAAATGTACAATTTACAAGCATATAAGAGTAAAGAAACTGAGATCACTGAGCCGGGTAACAGAGTGGATATATATATAAATATATTTATATACGTTTGGTGCGGCCGATTGCAACCAAAATACGAGGTGCACATGTACATGTTATAGCAGTCCTATATACAAAATTTCAACGTTCTGAGGCTACTCGTTTTTGAGTTATGCGAGATACGTAAGTACGTACATACGTTGGCACAGACGCCACGAAAAATTCTCTTCAGAATTAATTTAAAGCAGTTTTATAATTTTATGAAGGAAAAGAGTATTTTATTCTGTCCGTACGTACAGATATCACGCAAAAACATCGTTAAATTGCATTTGATAGTGGTCAAAATGGATATTTTCGTTGAAATATGCTGCCTGAAACTTTTCGCGATTACAATACTTCCTTTTTACTTCGTACAAGGAAGTAAAAAGGAGAAAAAGAGTACATTTTTTTGTTAAAAAGCGTTTAACAGCAACTGTTTTGGGGGAAAGAAAAATGAAATAAAAAATTTTAATTTAATTAATTAAAAACTTTGTACTTAAAAATAAAAACTTTGAAATTAATTAAGTGTTGAATGGCCGATAAACGTGTTTGAGGCGATTACAGTTGAACTTTTATTGTTCTGAACACGAATAATGACAGACCTGCGTAATCAAAAAGACTAAAATAAAACATTAAAGCGTCCTCAGAAGAAAACAAAAATTAAATTTATTTAGTGAGAAATTCCTTCTGAAAGAAAACAGTTTTTCTGTAAATTTTTAATAGGTATATCCCTGCAAATAATTCTAACAACAGTTTATTGTCAGTAATAAACTCATAGCAGCTGAAATAACTAGTAACAAGCATTTTGACTTGAGGCGTTTTACACCTCCTTAAAACTTTTCTAGCAATGTTACTTCATGTGGCACAAACGTGTTTGTTTGTTTTATATGATTATGGCAAAGCCTAGCGAGTGATCTTCCTAAGGGGAGGGATTCCTTCGTAGAAGACTTTCTAAGGCAAAATGGCTCGTATGCACATTACACATGGAGAAAACCACAAAACCGTCCGTTCGCGGAACTCGAACCTCGGGCAATGCCTTAACAAATAGTATATAGTACCGCACAATGCTCTAACAACTTTACAATGATAATACGAGAACTGAAGATAAAACTTCGTGCAAATTTTGTGTAAAAATCATTATAAACGTCCAAGTAGACAACAAGAAAATAATAAAAAAGCAGAAAACTCACAGAAATTAAGTTACAGTGAAATTACGTTTAACTAATTTACATACATACTTATTTCTTGCAAATAATTTCTCACTTATTTCTTGCGCACAGCTTCTGCAACTATTGTTAATACGACTTCAAAAGATTTTTCGTTTCTTTTGAACTGGTTCGCATAAAGTTTACTAAGTGCAATTCAAAGTAAAGCCGAGTCGTACATAGAATTCGTTCAAGTAAAAGTTATTTAATCCCATAACAAAATACACGAAAATGCAAAAGAGCTGAAAGGATTTGGAGATGCGACGTTAAAAGTTTAGCCAAGAAGCAAGTATATTTCTTGAATTTGTTTCTATAGTTTCCTGTTACCATTTTTAAAAGGGCTGTACTTTGTTTATTTTGGGGCAGAAGAACTTTCAACCATTAAGTGGCATAAGAATTGGTTAAAAATGTGCGAAGAATTGTTGATTAGCATAGTCACATTGCTTACTCGAAGTATTAAGTCGGACTGGTTTTCAATTGACGATTAATCTCGGAGAAGTCGATTATCATTAACGGTGGCCAGTATAAAACAGAAGTACCAGTTCTATCCAGTATAAAACAAAAGTTAGTTGGAGGGTATAGAAATCATTAACTCGGGACAAGTAAAAGATATAAACTGTTCAATGCGGTTGTCGAGCTTCGTACATTTTGGGATATGTATGGATTTTCCACAAACTATTACAATACGTAGGTATGAATTTTGCCTCTAGCCGCATTGTAGTATCATTCGACAGTATTTATTAATCGAAGAAAGTTAGTATTTCTTCATAGCGACAATATTTTCAGAAATATTTGACATGACCTCTTCTACATAAAAGCGAAGAAATATTTTTCTTACGTAACGGGAATACGCATAAAACGCTTATAGTCACAAATTATTATGACGGAAGGCAAGAAGAACAGCAAAGTGTAGAAGTAATTTTATTTCTCTTCAAAATCTCTCTTCTTCCAAAAACGTAAACCTCACCTATATTGTTTTCTTTCACAGAGTTACGAAAACTATAATTTACAATTTGAAAGTTCGCTGTAACTTGCAGGTGAAAAATGTGAAAAATGTAATAAAATATAAATACAGCAGAATGCCTATACATTTCACTTTCAAGGTAGAACTAGAAATCGGAGCGATGCAGATCTTCATAGAATTATGAAGAATTTAATTTAAAAATTTTTCTTAGATGCAGAATTTTTTGAACATGTAAATGCAAATTTCTAATATTGTTCACGCGACCTGATATTAAACTTTAATGTAACTTATAGATTTAACTATGGTAGAAGCTTCCAAGCAGCTTTACAGAAAGTAGATTTGAAGAAAATATTTTTAATGGAACAGAAACATTCAGATTTATACTTTACCCAAGTTGCTGATTTGAAGGACTTGTTAATTGTAATTCATAACTGTATTTGTTAGCTTAACTTCAACATATCGGTCTTTCGCAGACTACAAGATTGTCAAGAAGACTGATCATCGCACACGAATAAAGAAATAAACCAGCAAATAAAGGTATTTTCTCCTTAATCATACTATTCTGCACGTTTTTATGTTTTGGAGTATATTCTCTGCGCCAGGTGTGCCTAGTTTGGTTTGGCTTCCTACGCGGCGATAATTGTTTTTATAACCATTACTCGAGTTTCATATTTTCATCTAATCTGTTTTCCACCCTGCAATGGATATTACGACTATAATACAAATAATAAATAATACGAAATTGCCAAGACATCACGAAAAGTGTATCCTAGTTCTTCAAAAAAGAGAAATAGATTGTTCGAATAACCACTTCATGAAATTAAAATGTGACTCATAGCCAAAATGGCTATACAGAATTCTCACATTATCAGGAAGGAAAACGTGTCCGAACACAAACATTATTTGTTGGATCATGCATTCCTTTCGTTACTGCTGCACCATTTATTTACTTATGGCAACAGACGTTAACGTTATGGTTTGGGAAATAAAGATTACTTTAAATGAAGCACAACACGGCCAGTTCATTGAAATAATTACATAAGAGAGGTATATTCCGATTCCTTGTTAGTTCATTCTAACGTTAAAATCAACAGGCGCAACAAAATTGTGGAAATGGATGAAAATCTATCGACAAGACAAAAAAGTGGTACTTACTTACCATCCCGTCGACGAAAATTTTGGCAACGGTCTCCAGTTGCTACTGAGGGATTCTAAAGAAGTGGTCATCTATAAATGGCGGTCTTTGGCCGGTCAGTTGGATGATACGTAAGTACCAAAAACGTAGACAAAGTTCTTCCTTAACAAAGGTAGCCTTGGCCAAGAGATACTACTTTGAACAATCGCTTTTCGAGCCGAGCTCAAATCGCAGCGAAGACGAGGAAGTGTTCACAGTTTTTTCCATGTAGAATGTGAATATGAGTCAGTTTCCTTTAAAAAAATCCTCTATGAAAGCATCCCTTTACTAAGTAGACAGCCCTAGAGGTACTTAGTTTTAACAAATTTTACCTAATTTAATCGTTCAGAAGTTAAACTATGTTTTTTGTTGCTTTTGGCACCATACCGTTTAAGCAAAGCCTCGAGGGCTATCTGCCTAAGGGGAGGGATGCCTTCGTGGAGGACTTTCTAAGGGAAACTGGCTCGTATACACGTTACACATGGGGAAAAATACGAAAACGCCCATGCAGGCAGCCCGTTTACGGTATTCGAACCTCGTAATAAACTACCAGTGTTCAGATTCTTTACCGCTCGACCGCTGGTAGGCGCATATAGAAAGAAAGAAACCAACTGTTCAAAATCCTTGTAAGTGTGAAAGGCACCAATTGTTCTAAACTTTTGTAAGTTGGCAATTTAACAAGTGTGCAGGCAAGCCTCCACATTATTCAGCCTCAAATGTGCTAACCGCAACCGCTCAAGTACAACACGAAAAAGATTGCACCAACCGGTTTCTCTCTCTTCTGCTGCTGGCGTTTGAGAGAGGAAGACGATCTTCGGTCTGTCCTCTCCCTGGCCGATGCGATGTGCCATTTTCCTGCTTTCTTTTTGCGTTTCCTTCGATGCTGTCTGCTATACATGAAAATCCTTTTTAGTGAGATTTTTACATGAAGATTGAAGAAAATAACTACTCCTGTTTCCTGTACACTTTGCAGGAAATAATTTTTGTTCAGCTTCTTCCTCCTTTTGAGAAATCTTCACGCGCACGTGTTTGTGAGATCTGAAACTTCCTGATTTAAAGAAGAAAAAGCAGAAATACCATGATTGATCAAGCACGCTTAATGACTGCAATCAAAATTTGATTGTTCCTTTTACACTAAGACTTTGTTCTGAGCTGATGGAGAGAGATTGACTTTATTCTGAGTGCAACGTTAATTCTGGTGATGCGCATCACTCGTGCTTGATTTTCAAATTTATTCGTCTGTCTGGTTGATAATTTTATTTATATTAATGCCTATTTCAATATCAAAGATGAAGAATAAAATTTAATTGATTTGGTAACATACAGTTGTCATACTTTGGGGTAAGTACTTTGATTTCATGTTTCCTTCTAGATCACACATTTTGATCTGCACGTTAGTAAGTATTTATGGGTTATTGCTACACAACGTGATTTACTAAGTAAGCAATTCATTTGATTTACATTTGCTAATCCTTTAATTCAAAAAATGCCAAATGACTATTTTTGGTGCTCAAGTAATTCTAATTCACTATTTCATTTTACATTTGGCACCGCAACACACCATTTATTATTACATTTGGTGCCGTTCAAAAAAAAAAAAAAAAAAAAAAAAAAAAAAAAAAATTAACGTTGAGAACCTGGATATTTCAGATAATTAAAGATGTACAAAATTTTTTTCAATTCGCGTTGTGAACTTGAGATAAAGTTTGTGATCTAATATTATTTGCTACACATGGGACTTAAATTAATGTATGATATTTAAATAATTTAAGATATATGTGATATATTTAAATCAGAAGTGAAGTTCAATAATCTAACATTGGATTGTCGTGTATTTGATAAGTATAGTGTGATGCTAAGTATCTAAATGATATGATGTTTGATTAAGGAATTATAAAAAAATTTGTTATCCATACAGTAATTATTGCTATAATTATGCATGTTGATAAGTAAATTTTTGTATATTACAAAATTTAGCATTAAGTATTTATGTCAAAAATTTATGTGTATCTTAATGTGTTGAAAGTGAATGTTGTAATATAAAAAAAAGATAAGTAAAACTATAGTTCATCTATGCCAAAATCAAAATTCAAGTCAAATACCATAATGGCTATTTCCTTAGCATCTGCTCTACCCACATTTAGTGGTATTTTTTCGGAAAATGTGAACCTCTTCTTAAATCAGATAAATAGTGTAGCAGAACTTGAAAAATGGCCCAATGAGAAAAAGTTGATTATTCGAAAAATGAACTGTCGGGATAAAGCTCTAGAATTCTTGGTCAGTGACCCACAGGCAGCCAGGGAAAATGATTTTGAAAATTTAGGGAAATTACTAAGAGAGAAATTTGCTAAAGTTGAATCTTTTCAGGTTATTCAGCAAAAATTTTCAAACATATCTCAAAAATGTAATCAGTCTGTTAGAGAATCAGCTGAAGAAATAAATACTGCAGCCACAAAGTACATTAATGAAGATTCGGTTGAAAAACCTAGCTTACAGGAGTTAAAAGAAAATATGAAACTCACAAAATTTCTTGAGGCTCTTAGAGCTGATATCAGGATTGAAGTTAAAAAGTTAGGTCCATCTTCATTTGATAAAGCTGTAGAACTCGCTAGTAATACAGAGAATGCTTTGAATGACCATAAAACCTATCTTAATAGTATTAATGCTGAGCAAAATTTAGAAATTAACACGCTGCTGAAAGAAAAATGTGAAAAAAATAAAATCATTCAGGATTTAAAAGATAAAATAAATGAATTGTCTCAAAATATGCAGAATAGCTCACAGTCAAAATTTAACCAGAGTGCTTCTAAATCTCATAATACGAACAGATTTGATAATGTATCTTGTCATATATGTAGCAAAAGACACTTAACAATGTTGGTATTTTCTTAAGCAAGGTAGACATAATTATTCTACACTGACTACCAATAAGTATTTGGACACCTGTGATATAAAAGAAAAACTAACTTTATTCAAAATCAATAGTTGGTAGAGCCTCCACGAGAGGTAATTACAGCGTGAACCCTCCGGGGTATACTTTCCACAAGTCTTTGTATGACAGCTAGTGGTATTTTCTTTCACTCGGCTTGGAGAAGACATAGAAGTTCCTTCACTGATTTTGCACGGGTAGTGCACCCCTGAATTCGGTACTGCAACTCGTCCCAGAAGTTCTCGATAAGTTCAGGTCTGGACTCTGGGCAGGCCAGTCCATTCGATGAACTCCATTGGCACCATACCAAGCCTTTTTTAACGTCGAAACATGACAACTGGCATTGTCGTCCTGAAAGTAACAGGGGTCCAACCTGTAAAACTGCCACAGCGTAGGAAGCACATTGTCATCCAAAACAGTGCAGTAGGCATCGGAGTTGAGCTTACCATGAATGGGGACCAAGGGTCCCAGCCCATACCAGGAGAAACATCCCCAGACCATAATTCCACCTCTGCCGAACTTGACTGTTGGCACAATGCATTCTGGCAGGAGACGTTCTCCAGGTGGACGCCAGACCCAGACCCTCCCATCCGAACGGTAAAGGGTGAACCTTGATTCGTCAATCCAAAGAACCCATTTCCACTGATCTACGGTCCAATTTCGATGTGCTTTGCACCACATTAACCGAGCAATGCGGTTAGACTTTGTCATCAAAGGCTTATGGGCAGCAGCACGACCATGAAAACCAAGCAGATGTGCTTCCTTATGGATGGTATTCATTGAAACAATACTCCCGGATGCCTGTTGAAACTCCTCGCGGATGAGGGCCATCGGTTGGGTGCAGTTCTTCCGAATTTCTCTGGACAGCACTCGTCGTTCTCTATCTCGTTGGTCTGCCGACTCGGGGCACATTCCGACAATCACCGCTCACCTTTCACTTCTTATTTACATAGGCCACTGTCGATTTTAGGTACTTCAGATCTCTAGATATGTCCCTTAAGGATCGGCCACATTTGTGATACCCGATAATTATACCTTTCTCAAAATCAGAGAGCTCCGAACTGCGAGGCATCTTGCATGCGACTAAAGCCGATGCTGTTTTCTACACGATATATAACGGCGGAGTCCGTGACGTACCTTAGGACGCAGATATCGTCATTTGCATAGGTGTCCAAATACTTATTGTTAGTCAGTGTAATAGAACTTTCAGAGGTCATAGAGACTTTCGTAATAATTGGCGTAGTACTTATCATCCTTATAGAGGTAACAGTCAGTACAAAAAAGGGCATAACAATCATTTAAACTAATTAAGGGTCATTGCCAGAGATATGACACCAAATTTAGACCCCTTGCAAGGATAATATTATAGATTAGCGTGAGGATTACTACTCGCACTAAATGTACTGCTTTCATGTTTTTTTTTCTAGCATTATTAAGAATGATATTTTGCGGAAAACTTTCTTTACAACCAAATGTATCATTTTTCTTACTCCCAAATTTTTATGCTAAACGAATTGTACAAAAGATGTTTACTTATGATAAAATTGTAAAGCGTCTTGATTAAATGATCAAATGATCAAGTCTATATGTTGAAGGGGAGGGATGCCTTCGTGGAGGACTTTCTAAGGGAAACTGGGCCTGTATACACGTTACATATGGGGAAAAAGCACGAAAACGCCCATGCAGCCATCCCGTTCGCGAGATTCGATCCTCGGACCGAACTACCAGTATTCAGCGGCTTTACTACTCGGATCTTCCTAAAGGAACGATATCTTTGGGAAGACCTTTTGATGAAAATTGGCTTTTATTCATTTTATACGCAGGGAAGCTCAGAAACATCCAGCTTATGTGCCGAGGCTCAAGCCGGGTTGAATTAACCGTATCCAGCAATCTAACCATTCTACCAGCCCACTAGAGGCCGAGAGGTATAAGCCGTCGAACACAGGTAGTTCACTCGGGGGTTCGAGTCCCGGTGAAAAGGGACTGGCTGCATAGGCGTTTTTGTGGTTTTTCCTATGTGTAACGTGGATACACACCAGTTTAATAATGGGGGCATAAAAATATTTCAACAGACAGAATACATATAAAAAATTACTGAAGGTCATAGCAATCAACTCCAAAATAAATTAGTAGAAAATCAAAATGTTACCAAATTGTTAACGTCTTGTATCTCTGAAAATTCTAATTATCTACCAATAGTTAAAGTTAAAATTGGTTCGCAGACTTATGAAGCTCTCCTTGATACAGGTGCTAATTTGTCTTTGGTTCAACCCGATGTAATTGAGGAAATTAAACAGTTTTCTAAAGTCGACTTTGTTTCTCGTATGGTTAGAATAAAGACAATTGAAGATTCATCTATTCCTTACATGTCTGCAGTTAACTTAAAATTCAAAATTCAAAATAAATGGTTTACTAATTTATTTTATGTTACTCAAAACAATTGGAATTCCACGTATCATATGATTCTAGGGTATGACTTTATTCAATTTAACAGAATTTTGTTAGCTTCCGTAAATAAGAAACTCATAATTGATAACACCCATCTGGAGTTTGAGGAAAATTCTCCGAATAAAACAGTAACCAATTTAGTTAACAATACAAAAAAGAAAAATTGCAGTTTAAATGCAGTAAGGATGGTTTCTAATATTACTGTCATGCCAGGTCAATCTCAGATCATTTTCTTAGCTGTACCTTAGGTTTTAAAACAATGTAAAGAAATTCTACTTTGTCCAAAAACATCAAAAAACAGATTTGACATCAATAAACCTTTGCATACAGTTGGTCGTTACAACCATATTCAAACTATCATTGAAAATAATACGAATGAAAATTAGTTCTAAGAAAGAATTCTGTCATGGGAACTGCTGTGCCATTCCGTTTTGAAGATATTGTCAATCCAAAAAA
This sequence comes from Stegodyphus dumicola, assembly GCF_044657685.1. Lineage (NCBI taxonomy): Eukaryota > Metazoa > Arthropoda > Arachnida > Araneae > Eresidae > Stegodyphus > Stegodyphus dumicola. The sequence continues at coordinate 186,638,257 of NC_140768.1, forward strand.
TCATGAAACATTACAAATAAATACACTAAATCTACAAGAAGTAATTAAGCTCAGAAAAGGAGAATTAAATGTGTCAGATTTTAAACTAGATCATCTAAACGAAAAAGCAAAAAGTGGAATTATAGAATTGTTAATGAATAACTATGCTGTATTTTCAAAGTCATATAACACTTTAGGATCCACTGATAAAGTTGTGCCAGAATTTAAACTTCTTCATAATTTTCCTTTTCAGACGAGACCTTATCATCCCATTCCTAAAATTCCTAAACAGTACGCACAATACGAAATTGCAGAATTATTGGAGGCTGGCATAATAGAACCATTTTCTTCCAGTTATAGTTTTCCTGTTATATTTGTCAGAAAAAAGAATTTGCCTGGTGAGGATAAAAACACACTAAAATTTCGTATGGTTCTAGACTATCGTCTATTAAACAGCATCACAGAATCTTACAAAATCTGTTTAGCAAAAATTTCGGAAATTTTACACAACATTGCTGGTAGGAATTTATATTGTGTACTCGACTTGAAATCAGCTGTTTTCCAAATTAAGTTACAAGAGTCTGATAAAGAAAAGTTAGCTTTTTGCACCGAGCTTGGCAATTTTCATCCTTGTAGACTTCCCTTTGGTTCACGCAATAGTACTTCTTATTTCCACACATTAATTTCAAAATGTTTAAATGATATCAAAGGTAGTAATGTTCAATTTTTTCTGGATGATATTATTGTTGTTGCTGACAGTGTATCTGAATTGAAGGTAATTCTTCAAAAGGTTTTTGATAGGCTAAGAGCATTCAATTTGACTTTGGATCCAGCTAAAGTGCAGTTATACAAATCTGATATAACTTATTTAGGTTTTAACATTTCTAAAGCAGGTTTTTCTCCTTCTGAAGATAATATAGCAAAGGTTTCAAAATTCCCTATTCCAAAAGATGTTAAACAAGTTCAAGCTTTTTTTGGTATGATGAATTATTTTAGACACTTAATCTATAATTCTGCTGAGATCACTCAGCCAATAGTACACTTGACTAAAAGAAATGTACCTTTTGTTTGGAAACAAGATTGTCAGGATACTTTTGATCTCTTACAGTCAATAATGTTAGAAAAGCCTACTATAAAAAACATTGATGATAATCATAAAATTTTTTTAATTACTGATGCTTCAAAAGTAGTTAATTGTGGTATACGTTTGCAAAAAATTGATGACAAATTCTTATCCATCTATTAGACGTGAGCTCTATGCTATATTTTCATCTTTAAAGCATTTTCATGAATATTTGTATGGAAAAAGAATTACTATCTTAACTTGTAAGGATCTTAAGTTTTACTAACGTTTATTTTTATTTTGAATCTTTACTATCACTTCTTATTTTCTACTTCCGACCAGAATTATAAGCGTTAAGGTTTTTATGCAAAGTTGTCTGGCGAACGCCAAGTATTGAAGTTGTGGCTTTTTGCCAAGCGAGAGAGAGGAAGCAGTTGAGTCAAAGCAGGCCGCTTACCTTAGAAGTTACGCAGTTGCTGTTTGCCTTCCAGGCCAGAGGTTTTAATCGTCTTGATAAATTTTAAACGTATTGTAGTGTTCACAGTTCTCTGTACTACATACGCTTCCTGTTAATATAAGGCCAATCTTCCACGTTTATTATTTTAAAGTTAAATTAGAGTTTAGTTTTATTTTTATACTTTTACGTTAGACCCCAAGTAGCAGGTCAGTGTATTCCGAAGTACGGAATTTATTGTATATAGAGTAAAATAAAGGGTTTTGTATACCCTTCGTCTGTATCCTGTCTACTTACCACAATTAGTGAACATAGCTTTAGTAAGCTCTCTGTTCCGAGTCAGGTCCTTGTATGTTCCCGAAGAAGGTAAAAAGGAACATTGACCCTGATAGTGGCGCCCAACGAAGAGGAATAACCATGGCCGAGTTTCAAGAAGAACCTGTGCTGCCTGCAGAAACGGCTCAGAATCCAGAAATGCCAGCTGCCGCCATGGAAGGATTTGGTTACATCGTCCAGACCATGCGCGCTTCGATGAAACCAGAAGCAACGTTTAATGGAAACTCACCGGTAACCAGTTTTTTGGAAAAATTGGATGACCACTTTATGCTCTACCCCGTGCACGAGTTCCAAAAAGTTACCTTAGCTACCAGCGCTTTGAGGGGCCAAGCGCTTAACTGGTTCAAATGTGTAGGCAGAAGTCTCTTGGGTCAAGCAGGAATTCTCACCTATACTTACGAAAATTTCAAGACTGCCCTACTAAAAGCCTTCCCTGTTGTAAGGGATCGTGCGAAATTAGAAACGGAACTTTTCAGTATATATCAACAAAGAATCGAAAACCTCTCGAGCTTTATTTTAAGAAAAATTCACGTTTTCAAGCTCTTGTATGGAAACCGTCCGGATCCTGAAATAATTCAAGTGATTTTGCCGAGGTTACTACCCCAAGTGCAAGACTTTATTGAATTGAGAAATCCGACTACACTGGAAAAGTTATTTGAGCTAGCAATCCAGTTTGAAAGTAGAAGAACGGCGGACGTCGAAAGAAGACGCCAATATCAACAGCGAAACCAATTTGGTACGCCAAGACTACAGCAAACTCAAGCACACGGCTACGGAGAAAAAGCGAATCAGTGGGCAAGGAAACCCAAGCATTCAAAAACAGCCGGCGAACGTCGACAGTTCAATAGCAACCCAGGAAAAAAGTCCCAAGGCCAGTGGAAAAAGAAGGAAAGCACGGAAAGGAAAAATAATTTAAACTAAAACGGATTTCTGCTGGCGAGAGGGTGCGGAAATCCGAAGGCCACGAAAACCCCTCTTCCTACAAGTTAAATACAGTAATGGTGAAAAATTTGACTCTTCCGAAGATTGAAGTCTTGGTGAATAATATCCCAGCCACCGCACTCCTGGATACCGGCGCGCAGTGTTCCTGTGTGGCAGAAGAGTTTCTTAGGAAGTATTTTCGCAAATACCGCATATATAATGCGGATAATACGACAGTGTTAGCGGCGCAAGGAGAAAAATGTAAGTGCGTAGGTAAAGTACCTTTGTATATCCGTATCAAGGACGAACAAGTAAAGGTGATGTTTTTTATAGTAAAGAATATGCAAGCACATTTAATTTTAGGAATACATTTTCTTTCAGAAGCACAAGCTACGCTGGATTTTAATGAAGCGTCCCTTAAGCTGACAATGAAACCAGTTCGTACAGAAAACGCTGAACCGCCGATGTTAAAACTTGACCACCTCCCTAATGACGAGCAAGGAAGAATCCGACAAGTGGTAAGTGAATTTGCTTCGTTATTTAGTGATATTCCAGGATTTACTCAGATTACTAACCATAGTATTGACACTGGAGATGCAATGCCAGTTCGTCAAAAACCATACCGGTATGATAAGAATAAGGAAAAAATTATAGAATGGCATATTACCGATATGCTACGTAAAAAGATCATAACGCCCATCTCAAGTAGTTATGCTAGCCCGGTGGTTTTATGTAAGAAAAATAATGACTATCCTTTGACGCATCCAAAAAGATGGAGATTCGCTATTGATTACCGTAAATTAAACTCCATAACTAAATATCCGGTATATCCGTTACCGATTATAGAAGAAATTCTAAGGAACATAAAATAACCAAATTTATGACGACTTTAGACTTAACGACTGGTTATTTTCAAATAGGGGTGAGGCCCGAGGACGTGCCTAAGACTGCTTTTATAACCAAGTCTGGCACTTATGCATTTTTGCGCATGCCGTTTGGCCTTTCAGGGGCCCCGGCAACATTTCAGCGATGCATGGACATTGTGTTAAGACTTGTTCTTGGAAAGTCCACATTTATCTATTTAGACGATATCATTATTACTAGTGATAATCTCGACCAACACGTACAGGATTTAAGACAGGTGTTTTCGTTATTAAATGAGGCCGGTCTAAATGTTAATGTCGAAAAGTGCAAATTTGCAGCCCCTGAATTAAAATATTTAGGTTACAAAATATCTCAAAAAGGGATCGAGACAGATGAATCAAAAATAATCGCTGTGCAAAAGTATCCGACTCCAAACACGGCAAGGAAGTTCTCTTCTTTTCTAGGACTTTGTTCATATTATAGGTCCTTTATAAAAATTTTTGCAGCTATTGCTGAACCATTGTTAAAATTAAAAAGGAAAAAGGCAAGATTCTCGTGGACGGCCGAAGCCAATAGTGCTTTCGAAAAATTAAAACAAGCATTAACGCAAGCCCCTGTGTTGAAATTTCCTGAAAAGGATGAGAATTTAGAAATTTCAGCGGATGCTTCGGATTATGCGGTAGGAGCGGTACTTTCGCAAAATCAGCAGCCCGTGGCATTTTTTAGCCGAACTTTAAATCAAACACAAAGAAACTATTCCGCGACCGAGAGAGAGGCACTTGCAGTTCTGTTAGCAGTGCAAAAGTCCCGAGTCTATTTTGGAAAGGCGCCGATAACAGTGTACTCTGTCATGCGGCGGTAACTAGATTGTACTCAGGGAAAAATTTATCCCCAAGGTTAATAAGATGGGCACTCAAGCTGCAAGAATATAATCTGGTAATCAAACATACCCCTGGAAAGGAAAATATCGTAGCAGATGCCGTATCAAGAATTAAAATAGACGAACAAGGAAATACCGTAAAGGTGGCAATGCTTACAGCATGTACAATAAATTCCCGAGAAACTGTAATAACCGAATTGGGTAAGGATCCTGAGTTTGGAAGCATTTATGAGTATTTGAAGGATCCTGAAAATTTTAGCTACCAAGATATTGTGGCGATAAGAAATAGGGCGGCCCATTAGGAACTAATAGATGGTCTATTATTCTATACAAAAACTACGAATTCCAACAACGAATTTCGACCTGTTATCCCAGCTAGTCTTAGATTAAATATCCTGCAGGAGCTCCATGACAGCCCTTTAGCTTCTCATGCTGGTATTCGAAAAACTATCCAACGCGTACGCGAGGCAGTCTACTTTCCTGAACTGCAAAAGTTAACGAGGGCGTATGTCCAGTCCTGCCCAACATGTCAAGCAGTTAATTATATTAATTTCCGCCCGGCCGGATTTCTAAATAGTATTAAATCCGAATTTCCAAATGAAATAATTGGCATCGATTTATTGGGCCCTTTCCCAAGAAGTCAGTTAAATAAAAGTCGCTATCTCCTTGTTATGGTTGATCATTTTAGTAAATGGACCGAAATTGTTCCCTTAAAACGAGCCTCCGCGAAATTAGTTACTGATTCTATTTTAAATAAATATATTTTAAAATACGGGGCGCCCCTAAAAGTTATATCGGATAATGGTCCTCAATTTGTAAGTAATATATTTGAAGACATGTGCCAAAAACTGGGCATACGTCATTTAAAAATGGTCCCGTATCGGCCGCAATCAAATATAGCGGAACGGGTCAATAGAAATATAGTGAAAATTATCCGTAGTTATGTTGAAAATTTTCATAAAAGCTGGGATAACTATGTCAATGAATTTGCTTTCGCCCTTAGGACCGCAAAACATGATACAACGGGCAAAACTCCTGCTGAGTTATTTCTAGGCAGAAAGATTATAACACCGTTAGATAAATTATTTTATGTGCAACAAAGAGCCCCAGAATTTAAAATGGGTGATATAGAAAAACTAATAAAAGAAGCAAAAAAGAATACGGAAGTAGCACAAAGAAAACAGAAGCTCTATTATGATTTGAAACGACGGGGAGTAACTTATAAAGTAGGGGATGAAGTTTTAAAAATTAAGCATTCACTTTCTTCAGCACCAGAAGATAAAACTGCCAAATGTTTTCCACGATTTGAAGGACCATATGTTATAGAAAAAATAACTCACGCTGTAGTAGTGTTAAAAGCCAGAAATGGTGAAACCTGTTCCGCAAACATTGATCAAATCAAGCCCTACTTCGATCGTAATAAAATGCAAATATTTTCAGATCTTTTGCAGGATCCGGCACGGCAGACACCGCAGGCACAAGCTCCAGAGGTGGAAAAACGACAAGTACAAGGGCAAGCCAATAAGAGGCAGGAGCAAGTGAAAAGAAAATTGCCCCGCGGAAAAATTGAAGGTAGCAAGAAAAAGAAGCCGTTCCACCGTCCAGAAAAGAGAGTTCACGAACACCCCCAGAATGAAGAAGGGAGAAGGATGACGTATGTGAAGAGAACCAGGAGAAATGACGGCAACTATAACCCGGCTCTAAAACGGAAGATCGACTCATCCGACAGGACTCTCCGCAGTAAATGTAGCCGAACTGCGGAAGGGCCATCAGCGGCGGAGGACAAGTTACAAGGAAAATTTGAACGGCCAACAACGAGGTCCAAGCAGGAACACGACAGAAGTTTCCCGGTTCCGCCAAGACCAGCTGCCATCAAACGGCCAAGACCACAAGCAGAGGAGAAAAAGAAGGTATTCAAGGGTGACCGAACTGGTGAAAAAAGGAAGCTTCCAGAGGAAGGCACTGAAGGGCGAGCCCGTACAAGAAGGAGGAAATCAAACAACTATCTGCAATACCTTTAAGGACTGGGCCCAGAAAAGGATGTCCGAATATCACAAAGATAAGTAAAATTTTATGTTACTTTGCAAACTGAAGTTAATCTTTCATTCTTACTGCAAGTGGCAGATTTCAAGAAGTTTTACCTCATGCGAGGTCTACCTTTATCGCCAATAGGGCGAGAAATGAGTCGTTACCGATTTTCGTATTATGTTCTTAAATTACTCGCGCGTAAAACTAAAGTTGATGTATAATAGCGTTGTGTAAAGACTTAAATATTGAAAAAAAGTTATTGTATAAATTTTATTTAAAACATTCTAGCAAGAGAGAAGTTTTAGTCTGAAAGACTTTTTGAAATGTAGTATTTCAATGTAGAAAGAATTGGCACTTGCTTTGAAAAGAATAGAAGTTAACAATGTACTACTAATGTATGTTTTCAAATGTGTAAAATTAACGGCATGTTGATATGTTCTTATATACAATGTGAACTGTTATTTTAAATGTTAAGAAATACCGTGATATGGTAAAAGTGAAAGTAATGTTAAAATTTTTTTATTCGTGTGACTGTAAAAAGACTAAAGCATGGAGAATATGTGTTAAATGTTGAATGATGTAGTTAGGCTCTCTGACGCTACACTTTAGAGTTAGACACTTTCAGAATAGTACCTCAGGGTTTAGAGTTGAAATTAGGGTGTGTTAAGAGGTCTGGTTATGTTGAATTTTAACACGTTAGTGTTTTGATTGTAGGAGGAAGTGTGGAACACGTAGACAGAAACACATTCGTGTTTGGTGTTCTTTTACAACACATGTCAGAGAGCACGGGGAGAGATAATTAAAGTAGTCATGAATGAAATAAGAATGTTAAGAGAAGTATAATTATATGTTACTTGCCATTTCATTGTGTAACATTTCATTAAACTAGTTTTCCTTCCAGATCTCTGGAAGGAACCAGAATTGAATAAAAGCTCCTGTTGAGATGCAGTACAGATGAAAAAAAATTGTTGTATATCCTGGGAGCTGCTATTGTAAAAAAAAAAAAAAAGCAAATTTCTTTCTTTTAAATTTCTAGTTTCTAGCGAAGTATGTTTGTAAAAGATTGGCCTCGCGTTAGATTCTAGAGCTAAAAGTTTTCAACAAGGTCGTTTTAGACCTCAGTTTCAAACTAATTAACTCTGGCGGGAAGTATGTAAGGATCTTAAGTTTTACTAACGTTTATTTTTATTTTGAATCTTTACTATCACTTCTTATTTTCTACTTCCGGCCAGAATTATAAGCGTTAAGGTTTTTATGCAAAGTTGTCTGGCGAACGCCAAGTATTTAAGTTGTGGCTTTTTGCGAAGCGAGAGAGAGGAAGCAGTTGAGTCAAAGCAGGCCGCTTACCTTAGAAGTTACGCAGTTGCTGTTTGCCTTCCAGGCCAGAGGTTTTAATCCTCTTGATAAATTTAAACGTATTGTAGTGTTCACAGTCTACATACGCTTCCTGTTAATATAAGGCCAATCTTCCACGTTTATTAGTTTAAAGTTAAATTAGAGTTTAGTTTTATTTTTATACTTTTACGTTAGACCCCAAGTAGCGGGTCAGTGTATTCCGAAGTACGGAAGTTATTGTATATAGAGTAAAATAAAGGGTTTTGTATACCCTTCGTCTGTATCCTGTCTACTTACCACAATTAGTGAACATAGCTTTAGTAAGCTCTCTGTTCCGAGTCAGGTCCTTGTATGTCCCGAAGATGGTAAGAAGGAACATTGACCCTGATAAACTGATGCTAAACCTCTCACTTTTCATATGCAATTGGATAAGCAGCCTGATATTGTGGCCAGATGGTTATTGTATTTACAAGATTTTGATTATACTTTATAGCACATACCTGGTTTTTCTAATCCTGCTGATTTCCTTTCTAGAGTTCCTGAAGAATCTCATAATGTAAACAATATTAACTTATTTCAACCAAAAAATAATCAATTAAGCATTCAAGTATTCAAGTATTCATAGTTAATCACCAAAAAAATCATAAAATCCTTAACGATATCATAAACAAAATTAAAAATAACAATTTTGAGATTTGTAGCAAATACTCTATTGATCAGAAAAATGGTATAGTAATGATTAAGTTAAGACCTAGAGCACATCATTTAAAGAATTTAAAGCACATCATTTAAAGATTTAGAAAACAAATTTCTACTTCCAATTTCTTTAGTGAAACGTTGTTTAGAAATTGCTCATGCTCCACATTTTGGTACCGACAAGACTTATGAATTCATAAAAAAGAAATATTTTTGGAAGGGCATGTTTTTAGACACAAAAAACATTTGTGAAAATTGTCAACAATGTTTGGAAAATAAACCCAAATCTTCTAGAACAATCACAAGTAATATAAAAAAATCTGGTTTAGCCCCTGGAGAGATGTTAGCTATTGACATTGTAGGTAAATTACCCAGGTCACACGATGGTAAATTTTTCATTTTAACAATTATTGATCATTATTCTAGATATTTAGAGGCTATTCCTTTAACCAATATCACTTCTGAAACAATAATAAGATGTATGAATCTGTATTTTTCAAAATTCGGTATTCCAAAGATAATATTATTTGACAACGGGTCAAATTTTTGTTCGGCTCAATTTGAGAATTTTTTAAAAGATTTAAATATTGAACACAGAAAAAGTTCCATTTATTACCCACAATCTAATAGAATCACAGAACGAGTTCACAGAACTATGAAAGAAAGCATAGCTTCATTGTCTAATCAGGTCTTTGAATGGTCTGATAGATTGGCATTTTTTAAACTGTATTACAATAATTCAAAACACGTAGTAACTGGTTTCACTCCTGTTCAGTTCTTTTTCGGGCGAGAACTCAATACACCTTTGGACTTAAATAATGAACCACATGCTGTAGACAATCCTTCACAATACTTGTTGCGTCCAAAGGAACACATTAAAGCCACTAGAGAATTAGTGAAACAAAATGAAGAAAAGTATTTTGAAACTCAAGATAAAGTTGTGAAAGGCAGAGAAAGCCCTAAATTTAACATTGGAGATGAAGTATTTTTAAAGGCTTTAACACCACCTCATGCTTTACATCCAAAATACACTGGTCCTTTCAAAATCGTAAAACATTTTCGAAATGAAAACTATTTAATTCAAAATATCACTGACAACAAGACTAAAAAAATTCATTGTAGTAAATTGTTTAAAAGAGTTCTTCTGAGGTCGAATTTAACTAATTAATAGCATTATTTTCATCTAGCTTGTTTTTTTCTTGTTCACTTAGTAAAACAAAAATAATAAGAATTAAAGAAAGAAAGAAAAAATTCACACATGTTTAGTGTTTGATTATGAATGTAGTGGATTTTAGTTCCAGTTATTATTTTTTTTTTTTGGAGTTTCTTGGTTAGTATGGGTGTAGGTTTGCCACTTTCATTTATACGTTTGGTCAGTTGCAGGCTGGTCCGGGTTGACTAAAGTCATGGAATTAAAAAAAAAAAAAAAAAAAGAGAGAGTAAGGAAAAAATTCTTGAACACTTGGTGTTATTACAAGTATCCAGCTAGTAATGAAAATGTGCTATTGTAACAATTTGAGAATTTTGAATTACTAAGTTGTAAAAGAAAAAAAGAAAATTGTAGAGTTATCATTCTTACACATTTACAAAATTATTAGAAAAAATTGATGCTATTTAAAAGTGTTGATAAAATGATATGATTTGAAAATTGTTAAGTAAAAGATATATAGTAATCAAGAGTTGTTAACAACAGTGAAAGATTGTATGAAATATGAGATGTATTCAGTTACAAATGTGTCTACAGATTGTAGTGAAATTTATGCTGCTGTAGATGAAACATATATTTTATATATTAGTTATTAGTTTTAATTTTTAACTTGACTCATATGTGTAGCAGCTTATCCCCAAAAATTGTTTTATATATTTATGGCAGACAATGAGATTTTGATAATTGAATATTTGATCATAATTTGGATTATGCCAGACAGATATATTCACTTACGTTAATATGTACTCATTTCAAATGTATACCAGATCTTAAAATTCTGATTTATGTGATTTCAAATATACCAAGTTTCATCTACAAATTAGTGTTATGCTTCATCAAGGTTTATGATATTCTGAACTGTGCTATGTTCCTTTTTCTTCGGCCGAAGGGAATGTGCAGGCAAGCCTCCACATTATTCAGCCTCAAGTGTGCTAACCGCAACCGCTCTGGGATGATGGAGAGATGGAGCTGATGGAGAGAGATTGACTTTATTCTGATTATGAGCTGATGGAGAGAGATTGACTTTATTCTGAGTGCAACGTTAATTCTGGTGATGCGCATCACTCGTGCTTGATGTTCAAATTTATTCGTTTGTCTGGTTGATAATTTTATTTATATTAATGCCTATTTCAATATCAAAGATGAAGAATAAAATTTAATTGATTTGGTAACATACAGTTGTCATACTTTGGGGTAAGTACTTTGATTTCATGTTTCCTTCTAGATCACACATTTTGATCTGCACGTTAGTAAGTATTTATGGGTTATTGCTACACAACGTGATTTACTAAGTAAGCAATTCATTTGATTTACATTTGCTAATCCTTTAATTCAAAAAATGCCAAGTGACTATTTTTGGTGCTCAAGTAATTCTAATTCACTACACTAATATGTCGTCAAAGCCTAAGGCTTTGACAAGGTATTTTTGTACTTCAGTTAAACGCGAGAAACTCAGGTGATAAATGATTTAAAACTTTTTACTTTCAAGAGAATTCCTGAGCACGAAAGACTTAGTAGAATTCCATTTACAAAGTAGAAGGCTATTTATCACTTGCGAAGAAAAGTTCAGCAAAGTATGTGGGTAAAATCCTTTCGTTTAGGATAACAGAACAATTTGATTTTTTCCTGGTAGTGAAATTGAAATACAGCTCTTTCTCTTTCACCTGAATGAACTGAGCATTCAGCTTTGAAGAGAGAAATGATTATCGTATTATTGATCCCCAGAAATTATAAAGAAAAAATATTTCTTATTTCCGAATGATTAGGGTTTTATAAATCATCTGATGCAATGTATTATATCTGGAAATGGATTTTAACAATTGATTTCCATTTTGAACGTACAAGAAAATAAGAAATTCGATGTAAATTGCGATTTCAGGCACTTAAATGAAATGAGGCTTAGGGTACAGAAATGGGGCCATCTTTTAAAACATTTTGCGTCTAAGCGTTTTTGCTCGGTATTACGACCAGTTATTTTAGGTTGCATCACAAAAGAGATAAATCAAAACTGTTTAAACTGGGTTCCAGATATGTAACCGGAGAAAATATTGCAAGTAGATATTTAGGCTGATCGATGAAGAATGACAATAATGTTTGCTAGACATATACTGCTGCTCAGTAAAGAATGAAACTAGAGTTAAAAGTGTATTTGGAGGGGAAAAAACTGGTTGGATTGAATAAAATTACAAAGTTGTTACATTCAAGAATAGTTTGTTTAAATTTTATTGCGGGGTACAACAAAATATACGTATAACGCATGAAAATATATAATAATAACATAGGGCAGGGCAGTGGAGGATATCTAGAGTTGGAGATTTTCTTTCAAAATCAGGCAGATCGTTTTCATTTAAATGTAATTCTTAGAATAATATACATACTGAAGCAATATAAGGGCAGATGAGGGTTCATTGTTGTTGATTAATTTACAGATTACGTTTTACTTATTTACATCAAAGGCAATAAAAACAAAAGAGGCGGCAGATTACACAGTTCCTACGAGCATCAGAAGAGAAACGAATGGGCTACAGATGATAAGTTAAGAGTGGCAAATTAGGACTTTTTTAGAAAAGACCATAACATTGACTTTATTACTATTAGCGTATATTAATTTCCGTTAGAATACTAATAGGTAAAAATTTCTGTTTCATTTTACGTTAGATAAACACATGCGACATTTACTAGCAAAATTAAAAATTTTAACTTCTTCATATTTCAAGAAATTCTGAAAATTAAATTTCTAACAAATCTTTAGTGATTCCACTGTAGGTATATCCGAAATTATATGCAGTTAAAATCATATTAAAGACTATACATATACATACATATGATAAATGAAACATCTACTTTTCGAGTACGTACGTACGGGTTCGTAATAGATTGAATGAATAAATAGCATAAATCCGATAAAAAGTTAATAAAATTAATTTTTATCACAAGGAATATAAAAAAAAACGCAAGATGTTTTTCCACAATGTCACAATATCACGCAGTAGTTATATTTTAAACTACTAAAACGTTAAATAGAACGTAATCCGAAGCGCAGAGAAAGCTACTCCGATCAAAATTACAGCAGCTAAGTAAACAACAACAGCTCACTAAAACAAATGAACTGAGATGTTTCTGCCCGGCTTTGTAATGGGTCACGAGAAGGTTCTGGTAATTTCTCTTTTCATCTCGAGATTTCTGGAAAGCAAAAGAGTAGAGCTAACATAGTAGTCAATTACATTTATTCAACTTAAATTTAAATCACGAGATATATATTTATTAAATGTTAAATGCGTGTGCTCCTATCTTTTTAATTTTTCGGCGTAGCTTTCTCTTAAAATATGTCTGGTTTTGCATCGCGCGGGGATATAAAACAATTTTAATGATAATTCTAAAAAAATAGCTAACTAAATACAAAATCCATAACAATATCATTATTTTTACAACTGGCACTTAAATTAGTCAACAGAATACTCACGTTATATGCAAAATTAAAAATTTTAACTTCTTAATACTTCAAGAAATTTTGAAAATTAAATTTCTGACATATCTGTACTGATTCCACTGTAGGTATATTCAAAATTATATGCAAGATGATATATATGATAAATGAGACATCTACTTTTTTTAAATGGATAAGATTTGAAAAGATAAATGTTACACTTTCGAGTATATATTATCTTTAACATAACTGCTATAACATATTCAGATATCCGAGAAATATGTGATCCTGTTGGATTCTAGACTTTGGAGAATAAATTGCCCTGTCTCATTACTTTCATCACCAAATGAACAAAAGCAACACATTATTCCAATGAATTTCGACGAGATAGGAAGAAAACGTGAACGAAATATATTTCTGGTTTTATATTCTCTTAGCCTTATTCAGTTTTCTTCACGCTTTCGCAGGTTTAGTTCCTTTCTTCTGCAATCTTTATATTAGAAATATATCTTCTTTTCTTAATATTTAAACATTTGCAGGGAAGTCATAACTATAAGAAACTTCTCTCCGTTTTCCTTTACTTTGTCAGTTTCTATGTCTTGTCAAAACAGCTGTCTTGGATGAATATTGCATATTCATGGATGGTAATGGTTTCACTGCATTAATAATGTATGTCAACAGACTGAGTATTTTCGTTGCTCAGCAAGCTCATCTCAGTATTCTGAGAAGAAGTGCAGGATAAGAATACGCTTTATAAACTAAATTTACTGAACTATAGCCTAACAGGCTTCAGATAAATAGGCCTAAACTTGTAGAACAAGGAATTCATGATTTTAAGCCTAATTAAGTGTAAGCTTCCAGTTTTGATGTAAATCTGCCAGCTGAGAAGAGCAGTCAGATTTAAATTTTTAAAGCTCTGGTAAGCGCAGTTTGATACTAGCTTGTTCTTTCGATAGCCTGAGATTTGTTAAGAAAGCATTCTCATTTCAATTGAAAAACTTCCAGAGATTTACTGCAGAGTTTTGTATCTTGATGTACTTTAAGTAAAGGCCAAACTCTAGAGACCTTCTTGTTTACATTTTAAGTGACACTTCTTGTCTTTTGAGAAAGTAAGGAACTTAATTTTCTTTTACTAGTTATGCTACACTACGTTCAGTTATTTTAAAGTCCGATATTGAGATAGCTTTGATCCATAGACTAAGCAGACAATTACTTAGCCGACGAAGACACTTAGCGGACAGCAGTTAGCCGACATGACATTTACAGCCAGTCCCGCTCTTTTGTATTTTCTTATCCATTTTAACTAATAATAAACATAGTTGCTATCACAAATGAGGTTTGTAATAGCAAATGTTTTACTAAGCTTTAATACTTTCCTATGTTCACCTATAAATAACACAGTAAACAAAATGCAAAATGCTTGTCAGAAACAAAATAGCCTAGTTCTGTTTAGAATGCGCATGAGCATTTGATGACAATGCAGATGCTCCAATACGTGTAAACAAATAAATTCACCACGCAGCACTGGAATTAACAAATAAGATCGGCTGCTGTGGCATTTAATATTATTTTTATATTATTCGAAAAGAATATATAAAACACTTTTATAATTAATTACATAATTTATTCATAAAATTTTAAACCTAGGTACCTAGATAAATGCGTAGTATTCAGCAGTTCCAGAGTATTGAGCAGTCTGAACTACAACACAAGGCAGTCTGCAGTTGAAAATTTGCATAATATAACCTATACACAAATCCAGTGGTATAAAAGAACGAATAGTTCGCTCACTGTGCAGATAAATAATTGGCTTTCTGAATCAAACATTTTTTAACTTGGTATAATAAATACATTCGACGTTTTCTTGTTTCATTGGAAAATACAATTTCAATTTCGAGTTTTTTAAGGAAAAAAAAAAGAGAGAAATAATTTGATACACCTTTAAGCTCTACTTTAATATTCAGACCAAACGTTTTACACCGTTTTCTATTGCAAAATAGCTTTTAAATCTTCTTAGTTAAGATGAATAAATCGAAAATATATTCTACGAAAAAAAGGCTTTATCCTAGGGAATAAAACGTTCATTTTATTCAATTATTGTAACGAAGAACAATTGTTTTGAGCTACTGAAACGAAAAAGATGCGAGAGATTTTTATGAGGAACTACGTTCTTTTATAACTCATGATTTATTGTTAGATTTCTATTAGCAGCGAGAAATTGACTTAATAATATATACTCTTTTTTTATTTTTCTGTGACTTGAAAAAGTGGATTACTATATTAAGATTAAATTTAGACTTCAAAAAAGTTGCTCGTGTTTTCTGTTTTTTATTAGCAATTGAGCGGATCATAAAATCTCCGTCTTTCTCTTTCATGGATTGTCTTTATTACTAATTCGCAGTTATTTAGGTTTCTTTACAGAAAAGTAAAATATTTTTGCGTTAATACTATTACAGCAAATTAAAGATTATTTTTAGTTTACGAAAGCATTTATTTTTATTTATTTTGTATTATTGTTTTTTATTTATATATATGTATATTAATACATTGTGTTAATGTATATGCATTGCATATCTTCCTTCATTGTAGATACAACTGATCCTTGAAGTATGAACTTTTATCTTACAAAGGACTGCTTATGCGACGATTTTATTTCAATAAATGTATTGAAACTACACTGCTAGCATTGCAACACAATGAAGCAAAGCAAGTACCAAAACGATATTTACCGTACATAAACAGCATGGCATGAAGGCAAAACGATTAAATTTGTAAGCAATTTGGAGGTTTGCAGGGGTGCGAAATTAGTAGAAACAGCTGCCACCCCTCGAAGCTAAAACGGCTCTTATCCGGTTAGGCATAGAGGTCACACTGAACTTAGATCACAGAAAGGTGCAACTCATTCCTTTTCCTTCAAGTCTATGCCACACTTCATCAACCACATTAGCTGGAGAGAAATTGCGGGCCAGTCTCTCAGTAACCCATGACGATATATTTTCAGTAGGAGACAAACCTGGAGACTGTGCAGGCCAGAGCGTCAGTCGAATACCGTGTGTATCAAGGAAGGTCATAAAACGACGTGCAACATGTAATCTTGTATTATCTTGTAGAAAGATGTAGTTTGGGAGATGGAGTCCGGAGATAGGGCAAAATCCACGGTACGTAAGATGTCAGAAATGTACTGATATGCATTTTAACTACCGTCGATCCGAACTAGATATGTGCATCTTGTGTATCCAATGGCTGCCAAACAATACAACAGGTGCATGGCCACTATGCCGATTTCGAATGCAAGCAGGCAACGCGCGCTCTCCTCGGAGCCTTCTACACGTTTACGGCCTTCAGAGTACTGCACGCAGAACCGAGACTCGTCTGAAAAAAACGTTTTACCTTATTTCATCTTATTTGCCTTTTAAATCTTTATAAATACGTTTCTCAAGTCTAAAAAATTCATCTAATATACGAGATTAATCTCGGTCTCCATTTAAAACTTTTATCCCAAAGAAAAATAAATGATAAGCGAAAGATTTCGTTAACACGTCAGAGAAACTTTTAAATTACTAACACTTTACATTCTTACTAATTAAATTCTTTCTTAACACTTTTCTGCGTGATTAATTTTCAGAAAATCTCGATAGCCGCCACGAGAATGGAATATAATATTATCGAAGCTATCCAGAATAAAATACAATTATAGCCCTTATTAAGTGTTCTTTTCTTACGTCGCATTATTATCGAGTAGATGGTTGCAATACCGTATTCTTCCCACGGCTGATAATAGCATTTTTCTTCAACTTTTCTTTTCGCTCTTTTGTGGGGAGAGAGTGAATGAACCCGAGGTCCTTTCGGAGAGACGCGACAGATTATAAGACTTTTCTTAGTTTTCCCTAAGCGATTTTGTTACAGTTGCCGTGTCGTAATAACATTGCAGTTCGTGTGCCTCGCTGGGCCATCTAAACACCCTCTTGGGAATCTTTAGTTAAGGATGATGGTGGTTCTCAAAGCCAACAAGGATAGCATTAGAAGAAAATTGAGGTTGTTGTCGCAGCTGTAAACGGGTTTGCAGTGAAAGAACCTATAGCGCGGTTATCATTCTTTGAACGTTCTTTACGTTTACTGGGAGAAAAGATTTTAGAGGAAATAAAGGAAAAACAGAGGAAGTCACAAATTCGTCCATAACAAAAAAAAAAAAAAAAAAAAAAAAAAAAAAGCCATTTAGCAAATGAATACGGTATTCTGATTGCCTAAGATAATATAAAATACTTTTTGCAATTGGAATTTCACGTATTGCATTTGTAGAGGATAGTTATAAACTTGAAATAAAGATAAAGCAGATGCAGCAATTTCGAGCATAACGCTAGAGATATAAGCATATCGCCAGTTCATGAAAATGTATATCATTTTTAAGAATATTCTGTGAAACTTACCTATTTTCATTTTTCTGCACATTTTAATTGTATCTAAAATATTACGTCTCATATGACATTGAAATTTTATTTATGTAAATAATTCACAGCATATATCAAATGTCCTAAGTTTTTAATTAGGCATTTCCATTTTCTATAAATATTTAATTGTACGTTCTTAATTGTACCTCTCAGCGTTTGAATATGTACTTGTATTCCATTCATATTATATATCTAATTTTTCATTTCCTTGCATAATAATTGCGTAACAGTTGCTTCAGTCATATAATCATAAAATAGTGTAAGAGAAATTTTTACCTATATAAAAATTACAATAAAAGTATCTCAGTCTTGAAAATATAATAAAAAATAGTAATTCAGTAATGATATCGCCTTTTGATTCCTATGTTATTGTTTTATTATTATTATAATGCATCACGTAACAAATGCATCCTTATGCACCTAGAATTTAATATAGTCAATGCTATATAGTATTAGGAAGCCGCCCAGATGTATTAATAGTTAGAGGAACCGACTGCGATTCCAAAGGGCCCGGCTTCGAACCCCGGAGAAGGCATAGCTATAACTGTACGTCCCCCCCCAATAGGAGGCAAAAGTGGACCACTTATTAGGTGTCTCCATAATAAAATGACCGCCACTTCTGGCCTAAGTGGTGGCCAAGTGGAAGTCGGCTGAGGGCCTGCCGTTGGTAAATATATATATATATATATATGTGTGTGTGTTAAGAAAAACGTCATTCAATTTTTATGTTCAGTAATATTTAATAAATCATACTTTTATTTCTTGTAATGACCCTTTCATAGCAAAAAGATATTATTTCCTTCCACCGACTGGACATTTAAGATACCATGCACATTGGTGGAAAAACGTTTTAGTCATGGGTGCTTAAAAACTTTATAAATGATATGTCACATAAAAAGTAAAGAAATGTATGCATTCTACTTTATCTTTCTAGTTCATCATTTATTACGTAGTTAATAGCATAAATACATAACAAATTTTATGACTAAACTGATCGCTGCGAAATGCAATTCTTCAAAAAAATCAACAATGCAAAAATTAAAGGGAAAGTGTACAATTTGAAGGTTTTAGATCACATTTTTAATATCTTGGATAAGTTTTTACATTTAAAACATTTAGAAGTCATACAAATATTTCACACTCCTTCTCAGAAAGTTATAATATCTAAAATTATCAACTTAGAAAAATAAATTTTTATGTTGAAAAATCTCAATTTAGAAAAGAATTTTATCTTTAAAAGTTCGAGAGTTTGGACGTTTTTCATTTTTGGGTCGTAAAATGATATAGGTTGAAAGATATAAAAGTATTGAAAACATACAGCACATCTGAATAAATTTAAAAAAAAGAAATGTAAAGAAAGGCTTGCTCTTGTTATCGCTACTAAAAAAGATCTTTACCATTAGATATTACTTTGAATATCTAATGGTAACATTATACATGGGAAAGAAAATTAAAAGTTAGGGAGTTTACCTGTTTAGGTGTGTTAGAAGCCTATCTACTCTATCTATGATACTCAAGGTAACAAAAAAGAGTTTTACAGAATGTAAATAAGAAGCCACGTAAAAGGACATTTTAAAAGATCAGCTTTTTGTAACGATTATGAAGATTCAGGATAGTGCAGAAAGTTTCCAATGGCTGTAATTTTCTGTAGAGGGAATCGATTTGGAAATAGGCATAAGAAATATATAACTAAGTAAGTCAGAAACTCGGACGGAGTAAAATGACATTTGCAAAACCAACTAATATTTTGTTCTTTAATAAAAATTTGAAGTTATAAGAAAAAAAAAATAAATGTTACTAAAATAAAATTAGAATTTAGTTTTGAATAATATGTCATGCAATATGCCGTCGAACGCAGAGACGTAACATATCCCATCTCTTTTGCCTATTTAACATTGAATTTGTTTTCCTTTTTTATAAACGTCTCTAAAGTTAATCATGCTATGTAAATATGCAAAACTGATCTTGAAGCATCTAGATATCTTACCAGATCGCTGTTATTTCCTTGAATAGAATTTCATACCTTTCACCGTCCATCATTATTTATTTTTTTAATATAATGTTTCGTTATCTGAAAGGAAAAAAAGGAAGAAACTTGTGCATAGGGTTTCATTCGATGAATTGTATAACATTTTATAATGGGACGAAACGGGTTACAACTCCGTTTCGCCTCACTTCAGTCTGGCTGACCCAGGAGTACCATTTGAGTTAAAAATTCACTGACATTTCAGATCACAGCAAATGAACTTAATTCTCGAAATTATAGATAAATAAAAATATTTTAAATACAGGGTGCGTTTATGAAAACAAACAAAGGAACTATCTACCCCTCTTTTTGTCACAGAAACATTCTTGCTGATATCCTTTGAAGCAAGAAGAAAATAAATCTGGCGATAAGATAATAATATAGATGAAATTTGGATACATCTTTTATCCACTACTTTAAAAATTTGTTATTGATAAGAATATAAAATAAAATGTATCTTACTCATTATTATATTTTTTCAATTTAGCTTAAATATTGTAGGTTTCTATGTAAAAAAAATTTAAGGGGGCCCATCGTTTTTTTTTTCTTTTCAGAGTTTGAAATTCAGATGGGAAAATGGAAACCTACAGATTTGAAACAAAAGAATAAGGATTATTACATAATTTGTAAGAAACTTCACACAGCGCAAAAAATTACAGAACAGAATTTCCTGAAAAGAAATTTCCTTTTGTGAGAAATTTCTGGAAACTCATTCAAAATATAGAACATGCAATATTTGGTATACATTAGTGAAAATTAGTCATAGGGTTCTCACATAATAAATTACGTGATTGATTGCCTTCTACCAATTACAGAATGTATGCTGTTTCTATAGCGTTTCATTAAAGCACATTTTTGGCATAAATAATTTTAGTATAATATTTTTTGGCGCATCCTGTAGGTGTTAATTTTAACTTGCACTAACAGTAAAAAACAACTAATTTGTTTGTAGAAAATAAGGAGTTGTTTTAAAATTTAACCCATTATCTGTCATTAGTTAATCTGCAATGACAGTTAATGGTCATTAACTGTTATTACAGATTAATTAAAAAGTAAACATAACACGAATTCACATGTTTAAATGTTCACATGTTCAAGTGCTTGAACACAAGCGGTCTGAAAATTAAATGCCTATTATAAAAACAAAAATGTGAAAACTAAAAGCAGAATTGATGGTCATACGAATTAACAAAAGAATACATAGCAATATCGTTTAGTTAGTTAATTTGGCACATCTGCATAATTATTTTTCAAAATAACTATAATAAAAAAAGTTGCACTAATCCTCAAAAAATTGCACTTAAATCTATATTAACATGTTATGATAAAATATAGCGCTTTTGTAAAAAATATAATTATGCCATTCTAAAATTAATACTTTACAAGCACAACTACGGCGTAAAATTTGTTTACCTCATACGGATTAACGTGACCATATATACAAAAGAACGAAACCTTCTTTATAGGTAAGAAATAGAAAGCTTCTTATTTTTGCTACGTGTTGCTGCATTTATAGTGTTACAGTAAAAATGTATTTTATGTTACCAACAATGGTTTTATGTAGACAACTGTAGTTAATCTGATACTCCAGACTTAGTGTGTCTGGCTAGTTAATAAACGTGACATTAATCGTACAACAGGTTAATGCTGATCAAATGCTGTTATAGTGGCAATGAATTGTAGCTTGTTTCATATGAAACACTGCGTAATAAAATAAATAAGCAATATATTCGGCATTTGTTCTTATCGTATAAAACTCAGTAATGTAACTTTTGAAGAATCTAGTTTGTTTAGATATTAATTCGAAAAGGGGTGAAAATCGAGATGTTTCCATACCTATAACAAGTACATTTGCTTTCAACTCGAAAAGCATTAAGTCGATCTGTCAATCGAAGCCTGCATTGTCTGAATAACGAATATATGAAGTAACATTTTACTTTGCGACACATATTGATAAGGATGCATGTGTGGGAGTTTGAGTAAGGAATATATAATGAGAATTCTCTTTTAATTATCATAGGAAAAATGGCGTATAAATTCTCTTTATGTTCTTTCTTTGTGAGAGGAAACGAGGGATCAGATAACTAGAAATAAGCTTTTATTACAATCCTCTTTATTTCTCAGAATTAGTTTATCACATTCTTATCCCAGTCAACAGAGAGAAGATAAAGAAATAGCATCGTGCTCATCAAAAACTAACCGGAATTAAAAACAAAAGAATTCGAATTCCTTTTTCGAAGACCAATAAAAAGAACAATTAAAAAAAAAGATCATTCCTTACCAAACTACGAACTTTTCGTCAAAGCGTGACGACAATAAAATCACACTTAAAGTTCTACACTTTTTTTAGCTGCCGTTTACCATTATTCTTTGAACGTTAAATTTTTTTACCATTAGTCTTTGAACGTTAATTTTTTTTACCATTATTCTTTGAACGTTAATTTTTAATAAATGTTTGTTTCGTTTTCCTTATGGTGCCTTATTCATCCGTAAGGTCATTACAGTTAGTAAAAAGCAAATGAAGAATTTCAAGATAATAATTAACAAAAATAACCAAATATTTATCTTTATTTACAGTTTCGTTGGAGGTTAGTTTATTTTTATCAAAGCATTACTGTTACGGTTCTAAATGCAGGGGCTGTCACAGAGCTTGATGAAGAAGGATATGTGGTAGAAACCGAGTTATTTTTACTATTACACTAAACTTTTGAGTTTAGTATAACAAAAAAAATTACACTAAACTTTGAGTTTTCTCCGTTATGACAAAATATTCGAGAGCTATCTGTTTAACTAGAAGAATGGCTTGTAAAGTATTTATTTAAATTACCCTATTATTCTGTTTTACCAAAACTTCTCTTTCCTGTAGTCCTCACCGGGATGCACATTAGATGGTAGTGCATTAAAATAGAAGGTTTTGAATGCTTTAAAAATAAAGCTTTTGGCAGTGGTGCTTGAAGTTTACAGTCTGTCGCTGTCAGTGAATAATCCGGCTTCAGCCATATTGCAAAACAACGGTATAAACGCGCGATTAAAATACTGAGACAGCTTAAGAGACCAATACGTATAATCTCTGTCCGACTACGAAATTTCATCTTAGGTCATTTAAAATGCCGTAAGTTGCGAAGTTTATCTATACGTATGAGTTGCGCTTTCTATTCATATAAATAATTAACAAAAGTAGTTATTTAAACCTTCGCTGGAGTTTGTAATAATATCTTAGACGTAGCGATAATTCGCTTCTCAGTTTAGTGGGGTCTGAAGGACTCAGATGTAACTGTAAGCTGTTAGGATCCTTTAGGTTTCCTGGAGGGCTTTCTAAGAGAAGAGAAGTAGAGGTTTATGCATAAGAGTACTACTAAAATGTATACTGTATTAGTTCATTGTAAGATTCAAAATAGGATATAAATAACTGGGTTCACCAGTTCCATCCATTCAGCCAAAGATGGTCTCAAGCATTTGAGAACCATGCAAGTTGAAATAGTGGTTTGGCAGCTATGTCAATCCGTAGGATATTAATCTCAAAGATATTTTCGATCAAAACTGTGATGGAGTAGGTACATGGAGCTGGAGAAGAAAACATGGTAGCATTCCTGTGTTAGACATGACTACTGTTGTATACTTCATGCTTCACAGAACCAAAACAAAAACAACTTTATAGTTTAAGGAATCATAATTCGGCAGGAGAATCGGAAATAATTTCATTAGAAAGATAGTTTAATATTTCAGATCGGGAAATATGTGAAATCAACTGTGACTTCGCCGAGATTCCAACTGGAACTCTTCTGCTGAATTTGCTAGCTGGATTTGTTAATGACTTATGCATACAGAAATAGGATAATTCTTTATAATCTATCCCATGTCTTTGTTTTGTTGAAGGTACTTTTATTTCTAGCTTGCTCTGGCGCATCCCGCAAAAAGGCCATAGGGCGACGTAAAGTATATCAGGAGGGTCCCTCACATCATATCATAGGTAAAGAGATGAAGCAACACCTCATCGACCGAATCCAGGTGGTGATGAATTTATTGCCAACTGCACTTTTATTTCGGGATCGTCCGTTTCCTGATCTAGGACTATATTTCAGGGCTTTTTCTCTTCTGTTCTTGATTCATAGGTTTCACATGCCTCTATCTTTTTCCTGTGATTGACAAATTTGATATCTGGAGGTTTCGTTTCAGTTGCTGACGGTTTTCTGATCGTAGTCCATCACTCGTGCCCGGTTCCCTCCGTTAATACAGATGTTGCCGTTTATGTCATTATTTGGGTTCCACTGTTATTCGGATTTTGAACCAGAAAATAGGAAACATTAAGCGTGCCCTTGCCGAGATTTGAAGCACGGATCTTCCAAATGTTACCCGGATGTGTTCAGAGCATGCCCTAGATCAAAAATGAGATAATTCTTTACATGTTTAAAATTTTATTTTAAAATTTATTTTAAATATTACCGATAAAAGGATTCCTGAAATATAAAACAAAAACGATTTTCAATAATACAGACCAGAGCATTTTTTAGAAATCTCGAGCGTTATTGGGTGAGATTCTTTAACACAGTCATAGACAAGAAGTATGTAATAAAGCAAAGTATAACTGCATATTTTAGAGTTGAATTAAAAGAAAACATATGTACATTCAAAGCAAATTGTCATAGCTCTTTTAAATAAAAATTTATTTATTTATTTATAATAAATAATTTATTTTTATTGTCTACGTGGGCAATAAAATATACAAACAACTGAGTTATTGTTCTTTGAAAACGAGAGGACACTGCGATTTAGAAAAGAGAAGAGCCTTTCTGTTATATTGATATTAATTAACTTCAAGCTGAACATAATCTGTTTTATATATTTAATGCACGGGACATGGCTAAACAAACAATTAGTAACTGAAATAATTATCGAACAAATTATATGCAGAAAAGTCTCACTTTGTTTAATTTCATTTCTCCTTTTGCGCTGTAGTAAAATTTAATCATTTATTTAAATCACTATAACTAAGCTTTTACCTTTAATATTAAGAACATTGAATGAGTTGCTTTGTTACAGCTGTTGCAAATACAAATACACATTTTTAATTAAGTTTTCATGAAATTTCTAAGAGATAGAGCTATGATAAATAGAGTTAATATATCCTTTTCTTAATTTAATGATATATATCTCATTCCCTAGAATTTAATGTAAAGCCAGCTTAAGATTACTCCTTCATACTGAATGGCTGGTTAGGTAATTTCGTTAGTTCGTTCTATTTTCTCTTCTCCTTCAACGGTACAAAGCCAGCTTGGATTAGATGTTATTAAAATGATTCTTGAAGCGAATTAATTTGTTGACGAAATGGCAAATGCAGTAATTAAAAAGAACTGTCCCAAAGATGCTGCTTATTATTATTTACGCATCGTTTATTAGTAATTTACACAAATATTTTTAGCGAATCTAGCGACATTTAAAATTTAATAAATTTCTCTTCTACGGAATGACATCAGTTATATTACTTTGGTTCTGAATTTAATAAGGAACATTTTATGTTACATTCTTTCAGTGCTATTTTAGAGACTTTGTTTACTTACTTTACTTTGTTATTCTTCTTACAAAGAAATAGACTTTGTTTTTCCTTGCAGTTCTCTTATTATAGCTGTACATAAATTATTTTTCTTCATAGAGACATTGTTTTACTTTCTACTTGCAAAGACATAGACTGTTCACATTTTCTCTTGCAAAGCTCTAATTTGTGTATCTTGTGTCATCTGTTTCCCCTCATTTCTACAGTTCCGTATAAAACATGTAAATAGTGTACATATATTCATTTTATATTGACTTTGTGCTTTTTACAAAGCTTAGTGACTTTGTGTGCGTATAGCAAAGAAAATAATATAGTCTCTTCTTTGTGTTTATCAAATCTACACTGAAACGTGTATTTTAAATTTCAACTATAAACAGCAGCATCAAGATGCTTGGGACGAAGTCAGTTTACGGGAGGGTGATCTCCCACGTGACTGCCTCCGACCAATAGGAAATCATTTCAACATTAAATTTTCAAACTTTATTAAAATAGTTAATACCGCATTTTTTAATGCGTTGCCATTCTAACATAATTCTAGAGAGTACCAGTGTCATTTTATTACATTTGCCATACTTCCAAAATATTTGCATTGGTTATCAAGATATGCTATATTCTCAGCGAAGTCTAACGGGGGCCTGCACTTGAGTGGGTGACCACTCATGCGACAGGTTCCGACCAATCTACTTCCACCTGAAGTTTATTTACATCATAGCTCGAACAGCTTTTCGACTAATTATCCAAAAGTCAATGGTTCAAATGAATGTATTTTGTACATCCTTATATTTATATATTTAGCTTGATTTTTCTGTTTGTGTGCTTATCGGAATACGAGCCCTGGACCTATCAAATAGGCGTCGAGTATGCGTTCAATTACACCAAAAAGGCATGCGGAAAGGAAGGACAAAATATCTTATAAAGACATGATTCAAAAATCGAAAGAAATATTTTAACTTAAGTAGGAGTAAATTAAATTGTAGTGACAATGCAAGAAATATTGACCAATAGGTTAAGATCGTTTGCTCTATGGAATCATTCCCGATACTTTCAGATGCACAATAATATAAAGGAAAAAAGTTAGAGGGAGGCTTTTGAATCCCCGAACCCCTCAAATTTCGAAAACGATCTCAAGATTCAAAACCTGTAATCTTTTTTCTTTTTCCCTCAGTCGGATGTTTGAAATCCCAATAAAAGACCTTAAAAATATTAACTCATCTCTTGAAAAGTTCAGTTTTAGGATGTTTAGTAACAGCATTAGATAAAAAAGAGAAATGATGTCGCAATCTGAGAGATATTTGCCTCACCAAGCAATTCTTAGTTCAGGTTCTGAGCCTCACTTCGCTTTAGTCAAGTGTTTCATTTACTAAATTTAATTTGCATTTTCTTAATAATTGTAAATGTAAATTTAAAAGCTACGTTCTTAATATTTTTAAGCTCAGATTTCAAACTTTACTTTAACTGAACTCTTAATAGTAAATAAAATTTTCTGTTTTGTTCTTCTTATTATTATTTGAAGGCTTGAAGAGGTTTCAAAATTTGAATTAATATTCGCAATTTGAGAAAATTTAGGGTACGTACTACCTATAGCAAAAGTGCTGGAGTCGAGTATTCCGATATAAAGAACAAAAATGCTTAACAATCTCGAACGTAGATTTTTCTTGTTTCTTGCTGAATGATTTTCAAGCAAAATGGATATTCAATCGTTTCTTTTCAATGTTTCTTCGGCTGTGTGTTAAGTAAAGAACAGATCTTGATAAAGACATGATAGATCCTCCATATGCTATCCAATATATCGCTGCAAAAATAGAATCCCGTTCGCATCTATGTTATCCTTGTTGGCTTTGAGAACCACATTCCTTTCTTATTGACAGTTTCTAAGCTAGTGTTAAGACGACGCCAGCTGGTTACATGAACCACCGCTACGGCACGGTAACCGTAAAGAAACGCCCTCGAAGAAAAAGAAAGAAGTCTCACGATCTGTTGTTTCTGTCTGAAAGGATTGCGGTTTATTCATTCTTTCATCAAAAGAATAAAATAATAAAGAAAAGCTTAACGATGTGGTGAAGGGAAAAGCTATTATCTGCAACCAGACGAAGAAGAAAGTAAACGTGTTGCCACCTCCTACTCGATAATAATAGAACGTCAGAAAAGAAGATTTAATAAGGTCTGTAATTGGATTTTATTCTGAAGACCGTCGATAACGTTAAATTGCAATTTCTTGACGGACATGAGAATTTCAGAAAATTAATTTTACAGAAAAGTGTTAGAATAAATTAAATGAGTGGGAATATGAAACGTTGGTAATTTAAAAATCTTCTAGGTATATTATCGAAATCTTCTGATTTATTGCTCAGATAACAGTTTTAGATGGTATTCGTGATTGATATCTAGCCTTTAAAGAATATTTCCTCTTTTGGTGAGATATATTTACAAGAAGCAAAAGTTGACCAAAACATAAAAAGTAGAAAAAACGAAATAGCTTCACAATGGAGATAAAGTATTAATATAAAGTAAATAATAATTTATTAAAATTCTGGCTGAATATACATTTGTCTTTTATTTCTCTCCGACTTTTCGTATGTTTTTATAGTCAGAGGTGCCTGGTTAAACACTCCGAGTGAAACCGAGGTTATTTATTATACTTTCGAATTCGTCTTACTTATATTACGTCCGATTTCCTAATACACTTCCTGATGAGTCATGGGCCCTTTCACGGGTACCCGAAGAGATTTGTAAAGAAAAACCTCAGATCAGTTACAATGTGGACAGGAGGGCACTAACAATCACTGCATCTTTCCTTGCACCAATGCCAGGAAAGGATCATACTCTGAAATCAAATGCTTCTAATTAGCGGACATGAGAGGACAACACAAATTCCAATACCTGCGTTCTCACAGAATTGTCCTATAATTTAAATTATTGTGCTATGATAAGCGGCGATTGAACCCCGCAAAGAATAGCTTTACTTTCATTACAAGACATACACTAATGTGTCATGGATTTATATAAGTCTACTTCATCTCATAGTATTTGTATAATATTTTCCTATGCATTTGTCTGGATTACACTGTTATTACACCGACTCAGGAAAAATGGGACGAGACAGTTCTGTCAGAATCGGACTTTTTCTAAAATAACGAGTAATTTGTTTCCATGTTTCGAAACTACGCCAAATCTATGTCAAAGTGTAAACATTTGTAAATTAGCAGGGTAAATTTTTATTATGCAATGCTAATTGAATTTGCCATGTATATTTTATTTTTTGAAAAACATTTTATATAAGAACTTGCTTTTGCCATCATCTTAAAGTAGATGTATATATAGGCACAACTGCAAAATATTAGAGTCTGTTATTCAAGATTTCCGAAGATATACGAGAATATTTATTATAAACAATAATAACACCAAATGTGGTTTATACATTTTGCTACAATCTTCAAAGAAATGTAACAGTTATTTGTAAACTTGAAGTAACAAATAATTTTGTATGCGGATTATTCATATGGAATTTCTTCTTTATTCTAACATTTAAATATGTTTCATAATATAAATATTCATTAATAATGTATGAAAAGGTTTTTAATTTATAAAAAACATTAAAGATTAATGTTTTTTTTCTTTTGTAAGAGTAAATATTTACTTTAGCCAGTTTACCTTCTACTATTTTACTAAGCTTAATTTTGTATATAACGAAAGTTATTTACATATTTTTAAATTTTGCATCATATATGTATTCGATACTGAATTCTGAGTCCGTGAAACAATACGCCAAAAGTATTACTAATAAAACATGCTTTTCTCTGCTACAGAAATGCTTAACATCTGCAACGTTTACTAGAATATAAGATTTATGTAATGTTTTTGTCTTCTTTTTTGTGTGTAGCAAAGGGTACAAATAAAATTGATTCTGACGATGATTTATGTACAGAAGTAATTAATCGTAGCATTAACTGCGTAATAAATGCTTAAACAAACTGTTGCTGATAAATTGAAAGGGTCGCTAATATCATCATCAAAAACACTTTTTTAAAAAGCAAAATGTGTAATTAAGTAAACACAGAATTGATAATAATTACATTTTTTAAAGTAAAATATTTTAAATAAAATTTATCATTTCTTTCCTTCTTCTTCCTTGGAAATAAAAATATTTTCAAGAAAGATAAAACCAGACGTTTTTTTCCTCACATTTAGAATGAAAGAGAAAACGAAAATGTTAACTTAAACTGAGAAGTTTGCCGAGTCGACAGGTTTTCACTTCTTTCCAACAATTTAACACCTTTTAACACTTCTTTCCAAAACAGTGGGTATGTTTTGGGTGTATACATTACGAGTCTTCTTTCCACACAGAAGTAATGTTTCATGGTTTTTCGCTCTTCGATTAATAAGATTTCTTATTTTGTTCTGAGAAATTTTAATACCATGCATTTCCCATTTTTGAAATGTGGAATAGGAATATTTCTCTTCGAAAAGCTTAAAAACATATCCTTCAATCTATAGCTTATTTATATGTGACACTTTAAAATAAAAATAAATTTCTCATTTCAGATAATGAGATTTTGCGAGAAAGAGAACCCGGAATCCTGAATAACTGATAATCGTAAACATGTTCCTTAATGGGGGATTATCTTTCGCTATATTTTTATCATTTATGATCTACTTTTGTGGCACAGAAAATTCTTCTGATTTCTTAAAAGAAATAATTTCTTGACTTTTATATTTGGTATCTGTTGCTTTGTGCATTGGCACTGAAGGCATAATGAGTAAGTTTCCTCAGGCGCAGTTTTCATTAAAGAATCATAAGTCAAAAAATTAACTACGAAATCTTTATTTAATAAAATAGGAGAATTTTGCTTAACTTTAGCATAACAAAAAGTAATAATCTTCACAGACATTAAAACACGGAATTATCGAAAAGGAGATAACTTACATACAAATATAAGTCATACATCTTCAAGCATACCTATTTAGGCAATACGAAAAAAAAAACAGGACATACTTTGACACCGTACCTGAAAAGAGAAGATACTAACTGAATTAGTGATGTGGTGTATTTAATTATGGCAAAGCACACTAGGACTATCTGCC
Source organism: Stegodyphus dumicola (assembly GCF_044657685.1). Classification (NCBI taxonomy): domain Eukaryota; kingdom Metazoa; phylum Arthropoda; class Arachnida; order Araneae; family Eresidae; genus Stegodyphus; species Stegodyphus dumicola. The sequence goes on from NC_140768.1 coordinate 186,668,554, forward strand.
TAAAGGGAGGCATGCCTTCGTTGAGGACTTTCTAAGGGAAACTGGCTCGTATACACGTTACACATGGGGAAAACCACGAAAACACCCATGCAGCCAGCCCGTTCGCGGGATTCGAACCTCAGACCGAACTACCAGTGTTCAGCGACTTTGCCGCTCGGCCGCACTAACTGAATTAGACCGTTGACCGTGATATAAGTAGCTAGGGTGAAAATCGAATACACTGCACGTAGCTAAGGTGAAAGTCAAATATACTGCATTGCACACGAACTTTACTTTCTCTCGCCAATATATATCTTGGCGCACGTTCGTTTCGTATGCCTTTCGAGTTTCATTATACAAAATACCTAAATTTATGCTAACATTGGCCCTGTTTTGCTAATGAAACTCATACCAATTGCAATTCATTCCTGCAAAACTGAAATTTAGCTTTAGGAATTGGTTTAGTCATAATATCAGCAACCATTTGCTCTATTGAAAGATAAGCAAGTTTTACTATTCCTTTGTTATTCAAGTCGCGTATATGATGAACTTTTGTATCAATGTGTTTTGTGCGCGAACTAAATTTTTCAGATTCTACAAATCTTATAGTAGACTGATTATCTTCAAATACCTTTATCGGTAGAGTTTGGGGTAGATTGAAATCTTCTGTTAATTTCAATAGCCACAAAAGTTCTTGCGTAGCTTGCGATAGTGCAACATATTCAGCTTCTGCTGAGGATAAAGAAACACAAGTTTGTTTTCTTGAAAACCACGAAATACAGTTTTCCCTAATAAAATAACACTTCCTGATGTAGATTTTTTTATCTTCAATATTTTGTCTCCAATCAGCATCTGAATAAACTGTAATATTAGGTTTTTCACTCTGTGAAATTTGTAAGGATAGATTCTTTGTCGTCTTTAAGTATCTAATGATTCTTTTAACAGCATTCCAGTCCTTTTGACGTGGATTATTACACCTTCTGCTGAGTATGTGAGTTGAAGCTGTGATATCTGGTCTTGTGATAGACGATATATAGACTTCCAATAGCTTGGCGAAATTTAGCATTTGAAGTTAGGAGATTTTCTTCCTTGTTTAGGTTATAATAGTTTGTTTCCTTTGGTGTGCTAGCGGGTTTCGCTTCTTCAAGTTGAAATTGCTTGACAAGTTGATTTATTTTATTTTTCTGTGATAAGAGATAACTTCCATCTTCCTTGCGATTTATTTCCATGCCTAAGAAATATTTAGCTTCACCAAGATGCGTTACTTGGTAACGTTTCTTTAAATCATTAATTGTTTGAAGAATTAGTCCTTCTGTAGAACTTATTAGGATGTCATCAACATACACTATTAAACTAATTCTTTCATCACGAACCACTTTTGTGAAAAGACACGGATCTGCTTTGCTTTGAACCCAAGATTCTTCAATGTATTTTCAATTTCTGCATTCCAGCACCTAGCTGCTTGTTCGAGACCATAAATCAACTTCTGTAATTTACAAACTTTATGTCTTTCTTCCGGAACCACGAATCCTTCTGGTTGTTCCATATATATTTCTTCATTTAAGTTGCCATACAAAAAAGCTGTTTTAACATCTAGTTGATGTACCTTGGCATTATTATACGCTGCCCATGCTAAGAAAGCTCTTATCGTAGTGTGTTTCACTACTGGTGAAAACGTTTCATCATAATCACTGCCGTATTGAGTAAATCCTTTGGCTACTAAGCGTGCTTTGTATTTTATATTTTTACCAGTTTCATCATATTTTGTCTTAAACACCCATTTGCTGCCTACTGCATGTTTTCCTGGTGGTAATTCTGTAAGTGTATAGGTTTCATTTTCTTTTAGAGAATGTATTTCTTCTTGCATAGCCTTGATCCAAGCTTCTTGTTCACGTTTTGGTAAGTTTAGAATTTCTTCAAAGCTTTCTAGATCTTTATTTTTAGGTAAGATTGATTCTTCGTCTTCTGCTTTATAAGAGAATCTTTCCGGTGGGACCCCTTTGGTTGATCTGCTAGAAACCCTTCTTTCTACATTTTCTTCACATTTAATTAACTCTTCAGAACTTTGAATCTTCTGTAAAATCATCGCCAACAGATGTTTCTTCATTATTTTCTTCATCTTCTTGTGAGTTATTGAAGTGAATTAATTCTAAATCTTCAGCATTATTTTCTGAATGTTTGTCAGATAAAGACGCGTTTTCTGAAAATTTAACAGTTCTACTGACTGTTATTTTCCTTCCACCTACATAAATCCTGTATCCCTTACTTCGTAAATCGTATCCTATGAATAATATTTGAATTCGCTTTGTTGTTGAATTTACGCCGTTTTTGTTTGTTCACATAATAAAATGCTTTACAGCCAAATACTCGTAACTGACTTAAGTTTGGTTTTCTACCATTCCATAATTCATACGGTGTTCTATATGTGGCTTTAGTTGGTAACCTATTTTGAAGATATGCTGCTGTAGCTGCTGTTTCAGTCCAGAATCCTTTCGGTAATTTAGAGTTTATTAGCATAGCTTTTGTCATTTCTATTAAAGAGCGATTTTTCCTTTCTGCGATTCCGTTCTGTGCCGGACAATAAGGAGCCGAAGTTTGATGAAAAATACCAAGTTTCTTTAAATAATTTTCAGTAGTTTCGTTACAGTATTCTGTACCGTTGTCGGATCTGAGAACCTTTATTTTCTTTCTAAATTTTTTTGTTGTCGATGCAACATACTGTTTAAGTTTGTCGAATTTTTCATCTTTTGAAGTAATAAAATAAATTTGAGTATAACGCGAATAGTCATCAATGAAAGTTACGAAATATCTTTTCCCTCCTAAGCTGTTGACTTCAATTGGCCCACACAGATCTGTGTGCACTAAATCCAGTGGATTTTTAGATCTAAATTTAGTTTTGGGGTAAGATTTTTCAGTTAGTTTTGCTTTTACACAAGTAGAACATTCCACACTATGAGTGCATTTGCCAAGTTTAATGCCGTCTGCCAAATCATTTTTCTCAAGTGTTTTTATGGCATCTATATTTCTGTGGCCTAATCTTTGATGCCATTTTAGTATACAGTTCGTATTCGAACATGAAACATCATTAGCTAAGTATGCTTTCTCGTCAATTGAGTTTACGGTCAATTTATATAAACCTTGCTGAGCGTTCCCGTCGGCTACGAGTATATTGTTACGCTTTATGTAACACTTATTACTATCAAATGTAACAATGCAACCTTTATTCGTAACAGATTGAACAGAAAGTAAATTACTATCTAAACCTGGTACATACAATACATTTTCTAATTTTATTTGTGTAATCTGACCCTTTGAGTTTTGAACTTTAAAATAGCCTTCACCAATACCATAAGAATTTAATTTAGCATCATTGGCTACAGTTACTATTTGTTTATTAGAGTCATTTAACAGAGAGAAAAAATTCTTATCACTCGTCCTATGAGTTGAAGCTCCTGAGTCGATAACCCATTCTTGCGTTTGCGTGTTTTCATGTTTATGTTCCACTTTTAGAATTTGATTAAACTGAATCTGCGAATTTTCAGTTTCAATACTTTTAAGATACTTATTTTCTTTAAGTTTTGTTATGTTTCCTACACTTTGCGTATTTGCTATTTGGCATGCATTACTTTTATAATTTTGAGAATAATTTCTTACTTTACTGTTATTTACATGTATTTTCGGGGGAGTTCTAGCGTTGAGTTTTAAATGAAAACAGTCATTTATCGTATGGTTATTTCTCCTACAATAAGTACAATATCGTGTAATGTACTTTGATTTATTTTCGCTTTTACTTTTTAAAGCAACTGAATCGTATTTTTGAACTTTCTTAGTTTCCACACGTCTACAATACTCATCTATTAGTTTGTTTTTAACATATTCTAGCGACAATTCAGCTTTCGATTTACTTTCTATTGCAGTTATTAAGGAGTTGTATGAATTTGGTAAAGAACATAGTAATATTGCTATTAAGTTATTTTCTTTAATTCCTTCACCTATACTACGCAGCTTTTTAGCCAATTCTAGTGCTCCTTTGATATGTTCCTGCATTTTAGAACTTTCATTATATCTAATGGAATATAGTTTTATAAGAAGAAATAACTTGTTTGTTAAATTTACACGTTCATGGACATATTTTAATTTCTGCCAAACTTCTTTTGCAGATTTACTATGCAAAACATGGATAATTTGCGAATCCGAAATGTTTAGGCATATTAAAGCTTTAGCTTTATGATCATTCTTTAAACAAATATCAGTAACAGTTCCCGGTTTTTCTTCGAATACAACATCATCTAAACCTTCTTTTATTAGAAGTTGTTCTATTTTAAATTTCCACACTGAGTAATTTTCATCTGTTAACTTTTCTATACAAATTGATTCTTTTAGAATAGACATTATTATTTGTTACAATTATTCTTATAAACTTAGTAACTAGTATTTTCAACAAAGAGTTTTTAACACTTTATGCCCCTGGAATCTTACAACATTACAAAATTTCAATTTTAGAAGCATTTCCACAAGGCAATTACCCTACTCAGTCTCATAATCTATTGTTGGTTTGTGCATTGGCACTGAAGGCATAATGAGTAAGTTTCCTCAGGCACAGTTTTCATTAAAGAATCATAAGTCAAAAAATTAACTACCAAATCTTTATTTAATAAAATAGGAGAATTTTGCTTAACTTTAGCATAACAAAAAGTAATAATCTTCACAGACATTAAAACACGGAATTATCGAAAAGGAGATAACTTATATACAAATATAAGTCATACATCTTCAAGCATACCTATTTAGGCAATACGAAAAAAAAAACAGGACATACTTTGACACCGTACCTGAAATGAGAAGATACTAACTGAATTAGTGATGTGGTGTATTTAATTATGGCAAAGCACACTAGGACTATCTGCCTAAAGGGAGGCATGCCTTCGTTGAGGACTTTCTAAGGGAAACTGGCTCGTATACACGTTACACATGGGGAAAACCACGAAAACACCCATGCAGCCAGCCCGTTCGCGGGATTCGAACCTCAGACCGAACTACCAGTGTTCAGCGACTTTGCCGCTCGGCCGCACTAACTGAATTAGACCGTTGACCGTGATATAAGTAGCTAGGGTGAAAATCGAATACACTGCACGTAGCTAAGGTGAAAGTCAAATATACTGCATTGCACACGAACTTTACTTTCTCTCGCCAATATATATCTTGGCGCACGTTCGTTTCGTATGCCTTTCGAGTTTCATTATACAAAATACCTAAATCTATACTAACATTGGCCCTGTTTTGCTAATGAAACTCATACCAATTGCAATTCATTCCTGCAAAACTGAAATTTAGCTTTAGGAATTGGTTTAGTCATAATATCAGCAACCATTTGCTCTATTGAAAGATAAGCAAGTTTTACTATTCCTTTGTTATTCAAGTCGCGTATATGATGAACTTTTGTATCAATGTGTTTTGTGCGCGAACTAAATTTTTCAGATTCAACAAATCTTATAGTAGACTGATTATCTTCAAATACCTTTATCGGTAGAGTTTGGGGTAGATTGAAATCTTCTGTTAATTTTAATAGCCACAAAAGTTCTTGCGTAGCTTGCGATAGTGCAACATATTCAGCTTCTGCTGAGGATAAAGAAACACAAGTTTGTTTTCTTGAAAACCACGAAATACAGTTTTCCCTAATAAAATAACACTTCCTGATGTAGATTTTTTTATCTTCAATATTTTGTCTCCAATCAGCATCTGAATAAACTGTAATATTACGTTTTTCACTCTGTGAAATTTGTAAGGATAGATTCTTTGTCGTCTTTAAGTATCTAATGATTCTTTTAACAGCATTCCAGTCCTTTTGACGTGGATTATTACACCTTCTGCTGAGTATGTGAGTTGAAGCTGTGATATCTGGTCTTGTGATAGACGATATATAGACTTCCAATAGCTTGGCGAAATTTAGCATTTGAAGTTAGGAGATTTTCTTCCTTGTTTAGGTTATAATAGTTTGTTTCCTTTGGTATGCTAGCGGGTTTCGCTTCTTCAAGTTGAAATTGCTTGACAAGTTGATTTATTTTATTTTTCTGTGATAAGAGATAACTTCCATCTTCCTTGCGATTTATTTCCATGCCTAAGAAATATTTAGCTTCACCAAGATGCGTTACTTGGTAACGTTTCTTTAAATCATTAATTGTTTGAAGAATTAGTCCTTCTGTAGAACTTATTAGGATGTCATCAACATACACTATTAAACTAATTCTTTCATCACGAACCACTTTGTGAAAAGACACGGATCTGCTTTGCTTTGAACCCAAGATTCTTCAATGTATTTTAAATTTCTGCATTCCAGCACCTAGCTGCTTGTTCGAGACCATAAATCAACTTCTGTAATTTACAAACTTTATGTCTTTCTTCCGGAACCACGAATCCTTCTGGTTGTTCCATATATATTTCTTCATTTAAGTTGCCATACAAAAAAGCTGTTTTAACATCTAGTTGATGTACCTTGGCATTATTATACGCTGCTTATGCTACGAAAGCTCTTATCGTAGTGTGTTTCACTACTGGTGAAAACGTTTCATCATAATCACTGCCGTATTGAGTAAATCCTTTGGCTACTAAGCGTGCTTTGTATTTTATATTTTTACCAGTTTCATCATATTTTGTCTTAAACACCCATTTGCTGCCTACTGCATGTTTTCCTGGTGGTAATTCTGTAAGTGTATAGGTTTCATTTTCTTTTAGAGAATGTATTTCTTCTTGCATAGCCTTGATCCAAGCTTCTTGTTCACGTTTTGGTAAGTTTAGAATTTCTTCAAAGCTTTCTAGATCTTTATTTTTAGGTAAGATTGATTCTTCGTCTTCTGCTTTATAAGAGAATCTTTCCGGTGGGACCCCTTTGGTTGATCTGCTAGAAACCCTTCTTTCTACATTTTCTTCACATTTAATTAACTCTTCAGAACTTTGAATCTTCTGTAAAATCATCGCCAACAGATGTTTCTTCATTATTTTCTTCATCTTCTTGTGAGTTATTGAAGTGAATTAATTCTAAATCTTCAGCATTATTTTCTGAATGTTTGTCAGATAAAGACGCGTTTTCTGAAAATTTAACAGTTCTACTGACTGTTATTTTCCTTCCACCTACATAAATCCTGTATCCCTTACTTCGTAAATCGTATCCTATGAATAATATTTGAATTCGCTTTGTTGTTGAATTTACGCCGTTTTTGTTTGTTCACATAATAAAATGCTTTACACCCAAATACTCGTAACTGACTTAAGTTTGGTTTTCTACCATTCCATAATTCATATGGTGTTCTATATCTGGCTTTAGTTGGTAACCTATTTTGAAGATATGCTGCTGTAGCTGCTGTTTCAGTCCAGAATCCTTTCGGTAATTTAGAGTTTATTAGCATAGCTTTTGTCATTTCTATTAAAGAGCGATTTTTCCTTTCTGCGATTCCGTTCTGTGCCGGACAATAAGGAGCCGAATTTTGATGAAAAATACCAAGTTTCTTTAAATAATTTTCAGTAGTTTCGTTACAGTATTCTGTACCGTTGTCGGATCTGAGAACCTTTATTTTCTTTCTAAATTTTTTTGTTGTCGATGCAACATACTGTTTAAGTTTGTCGAATTTTTCATCTTTTGAAGTAATAAAATAAATTTGAGTATAACGCGAATAGTCATCAATGAAAGTTAGGAAATATCTTTTCCCTCCTAAGCTGTTGACTTCAATTGGCCCACACAGATCTGTGTGCACTAAATCCAGTGGATTTTTAGATCTAAATTTAGTTTTGGGGTAAGATTTTTCAGTTAGTTTCGCTTTTACACAAGTAGAACATTCCACACTATGAGTTCATTTGCCAAGTTTAATGCCGTCTGCCAAATCATTTTTCTCAAGTGTTTTTATGGCATCTATATTTCTGTGGCCTAATCTTTGATGCCATTTTAGTATACAGTTCGTATTCGAACATGAAACATCATTAGCTAAGTATGCTTTCTCGTCAATTGAGTTTACGGTCAATTTATATAAACCTTGCTGAGCGTTCCCGTCGGCTACGAGTATATTGTTACGCTTTATGTAACACTTATTACTATCAAATGTAACAATGCAACCTTTATTCGTAACAGATTGAACAGAAAGTAAATTACTATCTAAACCTGGTACATACAATACATTTTCTAATTTTATTTGTGTAATCTGACCCTTTGAGTTTTGAACTTTAAAATAGCCTTCACGAATACCATAAGAATTTAATTTAGCATCATTGGCTACAGTTACTATTTGTTTATTAGAGTCATTTAACAGAGAGAAAAAATTCTTATCACTCATCCTATGAGTTGAAGCTCCTGAGTCGATAACCCATTCTTGCGTTTGCGTGTTTTCATGTTTATGTTCCACTTTTAGAACTTGATTAAACTGAATCTGCGAATTTTCAGTTTCAATACTTTTAAAATACTTATTTTCTTTAAGTTTTGTTATGTTTCCTACACTTTGCGTATTTGCTATTTGGCATGCATTACTTTTATAATTTCTTATTTTACTGTTATTTACATGTATTTTCGGGGGAGTTCTAGCGTTGAGTTTTAAATGAAAACAGTCATTTATCGTATGGTTATTTCTCTTACAATAAGTACAATATCGTGTAATGTACTTTGATTTATTTTCGCTTTTACTTTTTAAAGCAACTGAATCGTATTTTTGAACTTTCTTAGTTTCCACACGTCTACAATACTCATCTATTAGTTTGTTTTTAACATATTCTAGCGACAATTCAGCTTTCGATTTACTTTCTATTGCAGTTATTAAGGAGTTGTATGAATTTGGTAAAGAACATAGTAATATTGCTATTAAGTTATTTTCTTTAATTCCTTCACCTATACTACGCAGCTTTTTAGCCAATTCTAGTGCTCCTTTGATATGTTCCTGCATTTTAGAACTTTCATTATATCTAATGGAATATAGTTTTAGAAGAAGAAATAACTTGTTTGTTAAATTTACACGTTCATGGACATATTTTAATTTCTGCCAAACTTCTTTTGCAGATTTACTATGCAAAACATGGATAATTTGCGAATCCGAAATGTTTAGGCATATTAAAGCTTTAGCTTTATGATCATTCTTTAAACAAATATCAGTAACAGTTCCCGGTTTTTCTTCGAATACAACATCATCTAAACCTTCTTTTATTAGAAGTTGTTCTATTTTAAATTTTCACACTGAGTAATTTTCATCTGTTAACTTTTCTATACAAATTGATTCTTTTAGAATAGACATTATTATTTGTTACAATTATTCTTATAAACTTAGTAACTAGTATTTTCAACAAAGAGTTTTTAACACTTTATGCCCCTGGAATCTTACAACATTACAAAATTTCAATTTTAGAAGCATTTCCACAAGGCAATTACCCTACACAGTCTCATAATCTATTGTTGGTTTGCGCATTGGCACTGAAGGCATAATGGGTAAGTTTCCTCAGGCACAGTTTTCATTAAAGAATCATAAGTCAAAAAATTAACTACGAAATCTTTATTTAATAAAATAGGAGAATTTTGCTTAACTTTAGCATAACAAAAAGTAATAATCTTCACAGACATTAAAACACTGAATTATCGAAAAGGAGATAACTTACATACAAATATAAGTCATACATCTCCAAGCATACCTATTTAGGCAATACGAAAAAAAACAGTACATACTTTGACACCGTACCTGAAAAGAGAAGATACTAACTGAATTAGTGATGTGGTGTATTTAATTATGGCAAAGCACACTAGGACTATCTGCCTAAAGGGAGGCATGCCTTCGTTGAGGACTTTCTAAGGGAAACTGGCTCGTATACACGTTACACATGGGGAAAACCACGAAAACACCCATGCAGCCAGCCCGTTCGCGGGATTCGAACCTCAGACCGAACTACCAGTGTTCAGCGACTTTGCCGCTCGGCCGCACTAACTGAATTAGACCGTTGACCGTGATATAAGTAGCTAGGGTGAAAATCGAATACACTGCACGTAGCTAAGGTGAAAGTCAAATATACTGCATTGCACACGAACTTTACTTTCTCTCGCCAATATATATCTTGGCGCACGTTCGTTTCGTATGCCTTTCGAGTTTCATTATACAAAATACCTAAATCTATACTAACATTGGCCCTGTTTTGCTAATGAAACTCATACCAATTGCAATTCATTCCTGCAAAACTGAAATTTAGCTTTAGGAATTGGTTTAGTCATATCATCAGCAACCATTTGCTCTATTGAAAGATAAGCAAGTTTTACTATTCCTTTGTTATTCAAGTCGCGTATATGATGAACTTTTGTATCAATGTGTTTTGTGCGCGAACTAAATTTTTCAGATTCTACAAATCTTATAGTAGACTGATTATCTTCAAATACCTTTATCGGTAGAGTTTGGGGTAGATTGAAATCTTCTGTTAATTTTAATAGCCACAAAAGTTCTTGCGTAGCTTGCGATAGTGCAACATATTCAGCTTCTGCTGAGGATAAAGAAACACAAGTTTGTTTTCTTGAAAACCACGAAATACAGTTTTTCCCTAATAAAATAACACTTCCTGATGTATATTTTTTTTATCTTCAATATTTTGTCTCCAATCAGCATCTGAATAAACTGTAATATTAGGTTTTTCACTCGGTGAAATTTGTAAGGATAGATTCTTTGTCGTGTTTAAGTATCTAATGATTCTTTTAACAGCATTCCAGTCCTTTTGACGGGGATTATTACACCTTCTGCTGAGTATGTGAGTTGAAGCTGTGATATCTGGTCTTGTGATAGACGATATATACAAAAGACTTCCAATAGCTTGGCGAAATTTAGCATTTGAAGTTAGGAGATTTTCTTCCTTGTTTAGGTTATAATAGTTTGTTTCCATTGGTGTGCTAGCGGGTTTCGCTTCTTCAAGTTGAAATTGCTTGACAAGTTGATTTATTTAATTTTTCTGTGATAAGAGATAACTTCCATCTTCCTTGCGATTTATTTCCATGCCTAAGAAATATTTAGCTTCACCAAGATGCGTTATTTGGTAACGTTTCTTTAAATTATTAATTGTTTGAAGAATTAGTCCTTCTGTAGAACTTATTAGGATGTCATCAACATACACTACTAAACTAACTCTTTCATCACGAACCACTTTTGTGAAAAGACACGGATCTGCTTTGCTTTGAACCCAAGATTCTTCAATGTATTTTCAATTTCTGCATTCCAGCACCTAGCTGCTTGTTCGAGACCATAAATCAACTTCTGTAATTTACAAACTTTATGTCTTTCTTCCGGAACCACGAATCCTTCTGGTTGTTCCATATATATTTCTTCATTTAAGTTGCCATACAAAAAAGCTGTTTTAACATCTAGTTGATGTACCTTGGCATTATTATACGCTGCCCATGCTAAGAAAGCTCTTATCGTAGTGTGTTTCACTACTGGTGAAAACGTTTCATCATAATCACTGCCGTATTGAGTAAATCCTTTGGCTACTAAGCGTGCTTTGTATTTTATATTTTTACCAGTTTCATCATATTTTGTCTTAAACACCCATTTGCTGCCTACTGCATGTTTTCCTGGTGGTAATTCTGTAAGTGTATAGGTTTCATTTTCTTTTAGAGAATGTATTTCTTCTTGCATAGCCTTGATCCAAGCTTCTTGTTCACGTTTTGGTAAGTTTAGAATTTCTTCAAAGCTTTCTAGATCTTTATTTTTAGGTAAGATTGATTCTTCGTCTTCTGCTTTATAAGAGAATCTTTCCGGTGGGACCCCTTTGGTTGATCTGCTAGAAACCCTTCTTTCTACATTTTCTTCACATTTAATTAACTCTTCAGAACTTTGAATCTTCTGTAAAATCATCGCCAACACATGTTTCTTCATTATTTTCTTCATCTTCTTGTGAGTTATTGAAGTGAATTAATTCTAAATCTTCAGCATTATTTTCTGAATGTTTGTCGGATAAAGACGCGTTTTCTGAAAATTTAACAGTTCTACTGACTGTTATTTTCCTTCCACCTACATAAATCCTGTATCCCTTACTTCGTAAATCGTATCCTATGAATAATATTTGAATTCGCTTTGTTGTTGAATTTACGCCGTTTTTGTTTGTTCACATAATAAAATGCTTTACAACCAAATACTCGTAACTGACTTAAGTTTGGTTTTCTACCATTCCATAATTCATATGGTGTTCTATATGTGGCTTTAGTTGGTAACCTATTTTGAAGATATGCTGCTGTAGCTGCTGTTTCAGTCCAGAATCCTTTCGGTAATTTAGAGTTTATTAGCATAGCTTTTGTCATTTCTATTAAAGAGCGATTTTTCCTTTCTGCGATTCCGTTCTGTGCCGGACAATAAGGAGCCGAAGTTTGATGAAAAATACCAAGTTTCTTTAAATAATTTTCAGTAGTTTCGTTACAGTATTCTGTACCGTTGTCGGATCTGAGAACCTTTATTTTCTTTCTAAATTTTTTTGTTGTCGATGCAACATACTGTTTAAGTTTGTCGAATTTTTCATCTTTTGAAATAATAAAATAAATTTGAGTATAACGCGAATAGTCATCAATGAAAGTTACGAAATATCTTTTCCCTCCTAAGCTGTTGACTTCAATTGGCCCACACAGATCTGTGTGCACTAAATCCAGTGGATTTTTAGATCTAAATCCAGTTTTGGGGTAAGATTTTTCAGTTAGTTTCGTTTTTACACAAGTAGAACATTCCACACTATGAGTGCACTTGCCAAGTTTAATGCCGTCTGCCAAATCATTTTTCTCAAGTGTTTTTATGGCATCTATATTTCTGTGGCCTAATCTTTGATGCCATTTTAGTATACAGTTCGTATTCGAACATGAAACATCATTATCTAAGTGTGCTTTCTCGTCAATTGAGTTTACGGTCAATTTATATAAACCTTGCTGAGCGTTCCCGTCGGCTACGAGTATATTGTTACGCTTTATGTAACACTTATTACTATCAAATGTAACAATGCAACCTTTATTCGTAACAGATTGAACAGAAAGTAAATTACTATCTAAACCTGGTACATACAATACATTTTCTAATTTTATTTGTGTAATCTGACCCTTTGAGTTTTGAACTTTAAAATAGCCTTCACCAATACCATAAGAATTTAATTTAGCATCATTGGCTACAGTTACTATTTGTTTATTAGAGTCATTTAACAGAGAGAAAAAATTCTTATAACTCGTCCTATGAGTTGAAGCTCCTGAGTCGATAACCCATTCTTGCGTTTGCGTGTTTTCATGTTTATGTTCCACTTTTAGAACTTGATTAAACTGAATCTGCGAATTTTCAGTTTCAATACTTTTAAGATACTTATTTTCTTTAAGTTTTGTTATGTTTCCTACACTTTGCGTATTTGCTATTTGGCATGCATTACTTTTATAATTTCTTATTTTACTGTTATTTACATGTATTTTCGGGGGAGTTCTAGCGTTGAGTTTTAAATGAAAACAGTCATTTATCGTATGGTTATTTCTCTTACAATAAGTACAATATCGTGTAATGTACTTTGATTTATTTTCGCTTTTACTTTTTAAAGCAACTGAATCGTATTTTTGAACTTTCTTAGTTTCCACACGTCTACAATACTCATCTATTAGTTTGTTTTTAACATATTCTAGCGACAATTCAGCTTTCGATTTACTTTCTATTGCAGTTATTAAGGAGTTGTATGAATTTGGTAAAGAACATAGTAATATTGCTATTAAGTTATTTTCTTTAATTCCTTCACCTATACTACGCAGCTTTTTAGCCAATTCTAGTGCTCCTTTGATATGTTCCTGCATTTTAGAACTTTCATTATATCTAATGGAATATAGTTTTATAAGAAGAAATAACTTGTTTGTTAAATTTACACGTTCATGGACATATTTTAATTTCTGCCAAACTTCTTTTGCAGATTTACTATGCAAAACATGGATAATTTGCGAATCCGAAATGTTTAGGCATATTAAAGCTTTAGCTTTATGATCATTCTTTAAACAAATATCAGTAACAGTTCCCGGTTTATCTTCGAATACAACATCATCTAAACCTTCTTTTATTAGAAGTTGTTCTATTTTAAATTTCCACACTGAGTAATTTTCATCTGTTAACTTTTCTATACAAATTGATTCTTTTAGAATAGACATTATTATTTGTTACAATTATTCTTATAAACTTAGTAACTAGTATCTTCAACAAAGAGTTTTTAACACTTTATGCCCCTGGAATCTTACAACATTACAAAATTTCAATTTTAGAAGCATTTCCACAAGGCAATTACCCTACTCAGTCTCATAATCTATTGTTGGTTTGTGCATTGGCACTGAAGGCATAATGAGTAAGTTTCCTCAGGCACAGTTTTCATTAAAGAATCATAAGTCAAAAAATTAACTACCAAATCTTTATTTAATAAAATAGGAGAATTTTGCTTAACTTTAGCATAACAAAAAGTAATAATCTTCACAGACATTAAAACACGGAATTATCGAAAAGGAGATAACTTACATACAAATATAAGTCATACATCTTCAAGCATACCTATTTAGGCAATACGAAAAAAAAAACAGGACATACTTTGACACCGTACCTGAAAAGAGAAGATACTAACTGAATTAGTGATGTGGTGTATTTAATTATGGCAAAGCACACTAGGACTATCTGCCTAAAGGGAGGCATGCCTTCGTTGAGGACTTTCTAAGGGAAACTGGCTCGTATACACGTTACACATGGGGAAAACCACGAAAACACCCATGCAGCCAGCCCGTTCGCGGGATTCGAACCTCAGACCGAACTACCAGTGTTCAGCGACTTTGCCGCTCGGCCGCACTAACTGAATTAGACCGTTGACCGTGATATAAGTAGCTAGGGTGAAAATCGAATACACTGCACGTAGCTAAGGTGAAAGTCAAATATACTGCATTGCACACGAACTTTACTTTCTCTCGCCAATATATATCTTGGCGCACGTTCGTTTCGTATGCCTTTCGAGTTTCATTATACAAAATACCTAAATCTATACTAACATTGGCCCTGTTTTGCTAATGAAACTCATACCAATTGCAATTCATTCCTGCAAAACTGAAATTTAGCTTTAGGAATTGGTTTAGTCATAATATCAGCAACCATTTGCTCTATTGAAAGATAAGCAAGTTTTACTATTCCTTTGTTATTCAAGTCGCGTATAT
The DNA here is from genome assembly GCF_044657685.1 of Stegodyphus dumicola. Taxonomy (NCBI): domain Eukaryota; kingdom Metazoa; phylum Arthropoda; class Arachnida; order Araneae; family Eresidae; genus Stegodyphus; species Stegodyphus dumicola. The sequence goes on from NC_140768.1 coordinate 186,683,717, forward strand.
GATGAACTTTTGTATCAATGTGTTTTGTGCGCGAACTAAATTTTTCAGATTCTACAGCGCCCACCAGCGGCCGAGCGGTAAAGACGCTGAACACTGGTAGTTCGGTCCGAGGTTCGAATCCCGCGAACGGGCTGGCTGCATGGGCGTTTTCGTGGATTTCCCCATGTGTAACGTGTATACGAGCCAGTTTCCCTTAGAAAGTCCTCCACGAAAGGCATCCCTCCCCATAGGCAGATAGCACTAGTGTGCTTTGCCATAATTAAATACACCACATCAGATTCTACAAATCTTATAGTAGACTGATTATCTTCAAATACTTTTATCGGTAGAGTTTGGGGTAGATTGAAATCTTCTGTTAATTTTAATAGCCACAAAAGTTCTTGCGTAGCTTGCGATAGTGCAACATATTCAGCTTCTGCTGAGGATAAAGAAACACAAGTTTGTTTTCTTGAAAACCACGAAATACAGTTTTTCCCTAATAAAATAACACTTCCTGACGTAGATTTTTTTTATCTTCAATATTTTGTCTCCAATCAGCATCTGAATAAACTGTAATATTAGGTTTTTCACTCTGTGAAATTTGTAAGGATAGATTCTTTGTCGTGTTTAAGTATCTAATGATTCTTTTAACAGCATTCCAGTCCTTTTGACGGGGATTATTACACCTTCTGCTGAGTATGTGAGTTGAAGCTGTGATATCTGGTCTTGTGATAGACGATATATACAAAAGACTTCCAATAGCTTGGCGAAATTTAGCATTTGAAGTTAGGAGATTTTCTTCCTTGTTTAGGTTATAATAGTTTGTTTCCATTGGTGTGCTAGCGGGTTTCGCTTCTTCAAGTTGAAATTGCTTGACAAGTTGATTTATTTTATTTTTCTGTGATAAGAGATAACTTCCATCTTCCTTGCGATTTATTTCCATGCCTAAGAAATATTTAGCTTCACCAAGATGCGTTATTTGGTAACGTTTCTTTAAATCATTAATTGTTTGAAGAATTAGTCCTTCTGTAGAACTTATTAGGATGTCATCAACATACACTATTAAACTAATTCTTTCATCACGAACCACTTTTGTGAAAAGACACGGATCTGCTTTGCTTTGAACCCAAGATTCTTCAATGTATTTTCAATTTCTGCATTCCTGCACCTAGCTGCTTGTTCGAGACCATAAATCAACTTCTGTAATTTACAAACTTTATGTCTTTCTTCCGGAACCACGAATCCTTCTGGTTGTTCCATATATATTTCTTCATTTAAGTTGCCATACAAAAAAGCTGTTTTAACATCTAGTTGATGTACCTTGGCTTTATTATACGCTGCCCATGCTAAGAAAGCTCTTATCGTAGTGTGTTTCACTACTGGTGAAAACGTTTCATCATAATCACTGCCGTATTGAGTAAATCCTTTGGCTACTAAGCGTGCTTTGTATTTTATATTTTTACCAGTTTCATCATATTTTGTCTTAAACACCCATTTGCTGCCTACTGCATGTTTTCCTGGTGGTAATTCTGTAAGTGTATAGGTTTCATTTTCTTTTAGAGAATGTATTTCTTCTTGCATAGCCTTGATCCAAGCTTCTTGTTCACGTTTTGGTAAGTTTAGAATTTCTTCAAAGCTTTCTAGATCTTTATTTTTAGGTAAGATTGATTCTTCGTCTTCTGCTTTATAAGAGAATCTTTCCGGTGGGACCCCTTTGGTTGATCTGCTAGAAACCCTTCTTTCTACATTTTCTTCGCATTTAATTAACTCTTCAGAACTTTGAATCTTCTGTAAAATCATCGCCAAGAGATGTTTCTTCATTATTTTCTTCATCTTCTTGTGAGTTATTGAAGTGAATTAATTCTAAATCTTCAGCATTATTTTCTGAATGTTTGTCAGATAAAGACGCGTTTTCTGAAAATTTAACAGTTCTACTGACTGTTATTTTCCTTCCACCTACATAAATCCTGTATCCCTTACTTCGTAAATCGTATCCTATGAATAATATTTGAATTCGCTTTGTTGTTGAATTTACGCCGTTTTTGTTTGTTCACATAATAAAATGCTTTACAGCCAAATACTCGTAACTGACTTAAGTTTGGTTTTCTACCATTCCATAATTCATATGGTGTTCTATATGTGGCTTTAGTTGGTAACCTATTTTGAAGATATGCTGCTGTAGCTGCTGTTTCAGTCCAGAATCCTTTCGGTAATTTAGAGTTTATTAGCATAGCTTTTGTCATTTCTATTAAAGAGCGATTTTTCCTTTCTGCGATTCCGTTCTGTGCCGGACAATAAGGAGCCGAAGTTTGATGAAAAATACCAAGTTTCTTTAAATAATTTTCAGTAGTTTCGTTACAGTATTCTGTACCGTTGTCGGATCTGAGAACCTTTATTTTCTTTCTAAATTTTTTTGTTGTCGATGCAACATACTGTTTAAGTTTGTCGAATTTTTCATCTTTTGAAGTAATAAAATAAATTTGAGTATAACGCGAATAGTCATCAATGAAAGTTACGAAATATCTTTTCCCTCCTAAGCTGTTGACTTCAATTGGCCCACACAGATCTGTGTGCACTAAATCCAGTGGATTTTTAGATCTAAATCCAGTTTTGGGGTAAGATTTTTCAGTTAGTTTCGCTTTTACACAAGTAGAACATTCCACACTATGAGTGCATTTGCCAAGTTTAATGCCGTCTGCCAAATCATTTTTCTCAAGTGTTTTTATGGCATCTATATTTCTGTGGCCTAATCTTTGATGCCATTTTAGTATACAGTTCGTATTCGAACATGAAACATCATTAGCTAAGTATGCTTTCTCGTCAATTGAGTTTACGGTCAATTTATATAAACCTTGCTGAGCGTTCCCGTCGGCTACGAGTATATTGTTACGCTTTATGTAACACTTATTACTATCAAATGTAACAATGCAACCTTTATTCGTAACAGATTGAACAGAAAGTAAATTACTATCTAAACCTGGTACATACAATACATTTTCTAATTTTATTTGTGTAATCTGACCCTTTGAGTTTTGAACTTTAAAATAGCCTTCACCAATACCATAAGAATTTAATTTAGCATCATTGGCTACAGTTACTATTTGTTTATTAGAGTCATTTAACAGAGAGAAAAAATTCTTATCACTCGTCCTATGAGTTGAAGCTCCTGAGTCGATAACCCATTCTTGCGTTTGCGTGTTTTCATGTTTATGTTCCACTTTTAGAACTTGATTAAACTGAATCTGCGAATTTTCAGTTTGAATACTTTTAAGATACTTATTTTCTTTAAGTTTTGTTATGTTTCCTACACTTTGCGTATTTGCTATTTGGCATGCATTACTTTTATAATTTTGAGAATAATTTCTTACTTTACTGTTATTTACATGTATTTTCGGGGGAGTTCTAGCGTTGAGTTTTAAATGAAAACAGTCATTTATCGTATGGTTATTTCTCTTACAATAAGTACAATATCGTGTAATACTTTCACACCGTACCTGAAAAGAGAAGATACTAACTGAATTAGTGATGTGGTGTATTTAATTATGGCAAAGCACACTAGGACTATCTGCCTAAAGGGAGGCATGCCTTCGTTGAGGACTTTCTAAGGGAAACTGGCTCGTATACACGTTACACATGGGGAAAACCACGAAAACACCCATGCAGCCAGCCCGTTCGCGGGATTCGAACCTCAGACCGAACTACCACTGTTCAGCGACTTTGCCGCTCGGCCGCACTAACTGAATTAGACCGTTGACCGTGATATAAGTAGCTAGGGTGAAAATCGAATACACTGCACGTAGCTAAGGTGAAAGTCAAATATACTGCATTGCACACGAACTTTACTTTCTCTCGCCAATATATATCTTGGCGCACGTTCGTTTCGTATGCCTTTCGAGTTTCATTATACAAAATACCTAAATTTATGCTAACATTGGCCCTGTTTTGCTAATGAAACTCATACCAATTGCAATTCATTCCTGCAAAACTGAAATTTAGCTTTAGGAATTGGTTTAGTCATAATATCAGCAACCATTTGCTCTATTGAAAGATAAGCAAGTTTTACTCTTCCTTTGTTATTCAAGTCGCGTATATGATGAACTTTTGTATCAATGTGTTTTGTGCGCGAACTAAATTTTTCAGATTCTACAAATCTTATAGTAGACTGATTATCTTCAAATACCTTTATCGGTAGAGTTTGGGGTAGATTGAAATCTTCTGTTAATTTTAATAGCCACAAAAGTTCTTGCGTAGCTTGCGATAGTGCAACATATTCAGCTTCTGCTGAGGATAAAGAAACACAAGTTTGTTTTCTTGAAAACCACGAAATACAGTTTTTCCCTAATAAAATAACACTTCCTGATGTAGATTTTTTTATCTTCAATATTTTGTCTCCAATCAGCATCTGAATAAACTGTAATATTAGGTTTTTCACTCTGTGAAATTTGTAAGGATAGATTCTTTGTCGTGTTTAAGTATCTAATGATTCTTTTAACAGCATTCCAGTCCTTTTGACGTGGATTATTACACCTTCTGCTGAGTATGTGAGTTGAAGCTGTGATATCTGGTCTTGTGATAGACGATATATAGACTTCCAATAGCTTGGCGAAATTTAGCATTTGAAGTTAGGAGATTTTCTTCCTTGTTTAGGTTATAATAGTTTGTTTCCATTGGTGTGCTAGCGGGTTTCGCTTCTTCAAGTTGAAATTGCTTGACAAGTTGATTTATTTTATTTTTCTGTGATAAGAGATAACTTCCATCTTCCTTGCGATTTATTTCCATGCCTAAGAAATATTTAGCTTCACCAAGATGCGTTATTTGGTAACGTTTCTTTAAATCATTAATTGTTTGAAGAATTAGTCCTTCTGTAGAACTTATTAGGATGTCATCAACATACACTATTAAACTAATTCTTTCATCACGAACCACTTTTGTGAAAAGACACGGATCTGCTTTGCTTTGAACCCAAGATTCTTCAATGTATTTTCAATTTCTGCATTCCTGCACCTAGCTGCTTGTTCGAGACCATAAATCAACTTCTGTAATTTACAAACTTTATGTCTTTCTTCCGGAACCACGAATCCTTCTGGTTGTTCCATATATATTTCTTCATTTAAGTTGCCATACAAAAAAGCTGTTTTAACATCTAGTTGATGTACCTTGGCTTTATTATACGCTGCCCATGCTAAGAAAGCTCTTATCGTAGTGTGTTTCACTACTGGTGAAAACGTTTCATCATAATCACTGCCGTATTGAGTAAATCCTTTGGCTACTAAGCGTGCTTTGTATTTTATATTTTTACCAGTTTCATCATATTTTGTCTTAAACACCCATTTGCTGCCTACTGCATGTTTTCCTGGTGGTAATTCTGTAAGTGTATAGGTTTCATTTTCTTTTAGAGAATGTATTTCTTCTTGCATAGCCTTGATCCAAGCTTCTTGTTCACGTTTTGGTAAGTTTAGAATTTCTGCAAAGCTTTCTAGATCTTTATTTTTAGGTAAGATTGATTCTTCGTCTTCTGCTTTATAAGAGAATCTTTCCGGTGGGACCCCTTTGGTTGATCTGTTAGAAACCCTTCTTTCTACATTTTCTTCACATTTAATTAACTCTTCAGAACTTTGAATCTTCTGTAAAATCATCGCCAAGAGATGTTTCTTCATTATTTTCTTCATCTTCTTGTGAGTTATTGAAGTGAATTAATTCTAAATCTTCAGCATTATTTTCTGAATGTTTGTCAGATAAAGACGCGTTTTCTGAAAATTTAACAGTTCTACTGACTGTTATTTTCCTTCCACCTACATAAATCCTGTATCCCTTACTTCGTAAATCGTATCCTATGAATAATATTTGAATTCGCTTTGTTGTTGAATTTACGCCGTTTTCGTTTGTTCACATAATAAAATGCTTTACAGCCAAATACTCGTAACTGACTTAAGTTTGGTTTTCTACCATTCCATAATTCATATGGTGTTCTATATGTGGCTTTAGTTGGTAACCTATTTTGAAGATATGCTGCTGTAGCTGCTGTTTCAGTCCAGAATCCTTTCGGTAATTTAGAGTTTATTAGCATAGCTTTTGTCATTTCTATTAAAGAGCGATTTTTCCTTTCTGCGATTCCGATCTGTGCCGGACAATAAGGAGCCGAAGTTTGATGAAAAATACCAAGTTTCTTTAAATAATTTTCAGTAGTTTCGTTACAGTATTCTGTACCGTTGTCGGATCTGAGAACCTTTATTTTCTTTCTAAATTTTTTTGTTGTCGATGCAACATACTGTTTAAGTTTGTCGAATTTTTCATCTTTTGAAGTAATAAAATAAATTTGAGTATAACGCGAATAGTCATCAATGAAAGTTACGAAATATCTTTTCCCTCCTAAGCTGTTGACTTCAATTGGCCCACACAGATCTGTGTGCACTAAATCCAGTGGATTTTTAGATCTAAATCCAGTTTTGGGGTAAGATTTTTCAGTTAGTTTCGCTTTTACACAAGTAGAACATTCCACATTATGAGTGCATTTGCCAAGTTTAATGCCGTCTGCCAAATCATTTTTCTCAAGTGTTTTTATGGCATCTATATTTCTGTGGCCTAATCTTTGATGCCATTTTAGTATACAGTTCGTATTCGAACATGAAACATCATTAGCTAAGTATGCTTTCTCGTCAATTGAGTTTACGGTCAATTTATATAAACCTTGCTGAGCGTTCCCGTCGGCTACGAGTATATTGTAACACTTTATGTAACACTTATTACTATCAAATGTAACAATGCAACCTTTATTCGTAACAGATTGAACAGAAAGTAAATTACTATCTAAACCTGGTACATACAATACATTTTCTAATTTTATTTGTGTAATCTGACCCTTTGAGTTTTGAACTTTAAAATAGCCTTCACCAATACCATAAGAATTTAAGTTAGCATCATTGGCTACAGTTACTATTTGTTTATTAGAGTCATTTAACAGAGAGAAAAAATTCTTATCACTCGTCCTATGAGTTGAAGCTCCTGAGTCGATAACCCATTCTTGCGTTTGCGTGTTTTCATGTTTATGTTCCACTTTTAGAACTTGATTAAACTGAATCTGCGAATTTTCAGTTTCAATACTTTTAAGATACTTATTTTCTTTAAGTTTTGTTATGTTTCCTACACTTTGCGTATTTGCTATTTGGCATGCATTACTTTTATAATTTTGAGAATAATTTCTTACTTTACTGTTATTTACATGTATTTTCGGGGGAGTTCTAGCGTTGAGTTTTAAATGAAAACAGTCATTTATCGTATGGTTATTTCTCTTACAATAAGTACAATATCGTGTAATACTTTGACACCGTACCTGAAAAGAGAAGATACTAACTGAATTAGTGATGTGGTGTATTTAATTATGGCAAAGCAGACTAGGACTATCTGCCTAAAGGGAGGCATGCCTTCGTTGAGGACTTTCTAAGGGAAACTGGCTCGTATACACGTTACACATGGGGAAAACCACGAAAACACCCATGCAGCCAGCCCGTTCGCGGGATTCGAACCTCAGACCGAACTACCACTGTTCAGCGACTTTGCCGCTCGGCCGCACTAACTGAATTAGACCGTTGACCGTGATATAAGTAGCTAGGGTGAAAATCGAATACACTGCACGTAGCTAAGGTGAAAGTCAAATATACTGCATTGCACACGAACTTTACTTTCTCTCGCCAATATATATCTTGGCGCACGTTCGTTTCGTATGCCTTTCGAGTTTCATTATACAAAATACCTAAATTTATGCTAACATTGGCCCTGTTTTGCTAATGAAACTCATACCAATTGCAATTCATTCCTGCAAAACTGAAATTTAGCTTTAGGAATTGGTTTAGTCATAATATCAGCAACCATTTGCTCTATTGAAAGATAAGCAAGTTTTACTATTCCTTTGTTATTCAAGTCGCGTATATGATGAACTTTTGTATCAATGTGTTTTGTGCGCGAACTAAATTTTTCAGATTCTACAAATCTTATAGTAGACTGATTATCTTCAAATACCTTTATCGGTAGAGTTTGGGGTAGATTGAAATCTTCTGTTAATTTCAATAGCCACAAAAGTTCTTGCGTAGCTTGCGATAGTGCAACATATTCAGCTTCTGCTGAGGATAAAGAAACACAAGTTTGTTTTCTTGAAAACCACGAAATACAGTTTTCCCTAATAAAATAACACTTCCTGATGTAGATTTTTTTATCTTCAATATTTTGTCTCCAATCAGCATCTGAATAAACTGTAATATTAGGTTTTTCACTCTGTGAAATTTGTAAGGATAGATTCTTTGTCGTCTTTAAGTATCTAATGATTCTTTTAACAGCATTCCAGTCCTTTTGACGTGGATTATTACACCTTCTGCTGAGTATGTGAGTTGAAGCTGTGATATCTGGTCTTGTGATAGACGATATATAGACTTCCAATAGCTTGGCGAAATTTAGCATTTGAAGTTAGGAGATTTTCTTCCTTGTTTAGGTTATAATAGTTTGTTTCCTTTGGTGTGCTAGCGGGTTTCGCTTCTTCAAGTTGAAATTGCTTGACAAGTTGATTTATTTTATTTTTCTGTGATAAGAGATAACTTCCATCTTCCTTGCGATTTATTTCCATGCCTAAGAAATATTTAGCTTCACCAAGATGCGTTACTTGGTAACGTTTCTTTAAATCATTAATTGTTTGAAGAATTAGTCCTTCTGTAGAACTTATTAGGATGTCATCAACATACACTATTAAACTAATTCTTTCATCACGAACCACTTTTGTGAAAAGACACGGATCTGCTTTGCTTTGAACCCAAGATTCTTCAATGTATTTTCAATTTCTGCATTCCAGCACCTAGCTGCTTGTTCGAGACCATAAATCAACTTCTGTAATTTACAAACTTTATGTCTTTCTTCCGGAACCACGAATCCTTCTGGTTGTTCCATATATATTTCTTCATTTAAGTTGCCATACAAAAAAGCTGTTTTAACATCTAGTTGATGTACCTTGGCATTATTATACGCTGCCCATGCTAAGAAAGCTCTTATCGTAGTGTGTTTCACTACTGGTGAAAACGTTTCATCATAATCACTGCCGTATTGAGTAAATCCTTTGGCTACTAAGCGTGCTTTGTATTTTATATTTTTACCAGTTTCATCATATTTTGTCTTAAACACCCATTTGCTGCCTACTGCATGTTTTCCTGGTGGTAATTCTGTAAGTGTATAGGTTTCATTTTCTTTTAGAGAATGTATTTCTTCTTGCATAGCCTTGATCCAAGCTTCTTGTTCACGTTTTGGTAAGTTTAGAATTTCTGCAAAGCTTTCTAGATCTTTATTTTTAGGTAAGATTGATTCTTCGTCTTCTGCTTTATAAGAGAATCTTTCCGGTGGGACCCCTTTGGTTGATCTGTTAGAAACCCTTCTTTCTACATTTTCTTCACATTTAATTAACTCTTCAGAACTTTGAATCTTCTGTAAAATCATCGCCAAGAGATGTTTCTTCATTATTTTCTTCATCTTCTTGTGAGTTATTGAAGTGAATTAATTCTAAATCTTCAGCATTATTTTCTGAATGTTTGTCAGATAAAGACGCGTTTTCTGAAAATTTAACAGTTCTACTGACTGTTATTTTCCTTCCACCTACATAAATCCTGTATCCCTTACTTCGTAAATCGTATCCTATGAATAATATTTGAATTCGCTTTGTTGTTGAATTTACGCCGTTTTTGTTTGTTCACATAATAAAATGCTTTACAGCCAAATACTCGTAACTGACTTAAGTTTGGTTTTCTACCATTCCATAATTCATATGGTGTTCTATATGTGGCTTTAGTTGGTAACCTATTTTGAAGATATGCTGCTGTAGCTGCTGTTTCAGTCCAGAATCCTTTCGGTAATTTAGAGTTTATTAGCATAGCTTTTGTCATTTCTATTAAAGAGCGATTTTTCCTTTCTGCGATTCCGTTCTGTGCCGGACAATAAGGAGCCGAAGTTTGATGAAAAATACCAAGTTTCTTTAAATAATTTTCAGTAGTTTCGTTACAGTATTCTGTACCGTTGTCGGATCTGAGAACCTTTATTTTCTTTCTAAATTTTTTTGTTGTCGATGCAACATACTGTTTAAGTTTGTCGAATTTTTCATCTTTTGAAGTAATAAAATAAATTTGAGTATAACGCGAATAGTCATCAATGAAAGTTACGAAATATCTTTTCCCTCCTAAGCTGTTGACTTCAATTGGCCCACACAGATCTGTGTGCACTAAATCCAGTGGATTTTTAGATCTAAATCCAGTTTTGGGGTAAGATTTTTCAGTTAGTTTCGCTTTTACACAAGTAGAACATTCCACATTATGAGTGCATTTGCCAAGTTTAATGCCGTCTGCCAAATCATTTTTCTCAAGTGTTTTTATGGCATCTATATTTCTGTGGCCTAATCTTTGATGCCATTTTAGTATACAGTTCGTATTCGAACATGAAACATCATTAGCTAAGTATGCTTTCTCGTCAATTGAGTTTACGGTCAATTTATATAAACCTTGCTGAGCGTTCCCGTCGGCTACGAGTATATTGTAACACTTTATGTAACACTTATTACTATCAAATGTAACAATGCAACCTTTATTCGTAACAGATTGAACAGAAAGTAAATTACTATCTAAACCTGGTACATACAATACATTTTCTAATTTTATTTGTGTAATCTGACCCTTTGAGTTTTGAACTTTAAAATAGCCTTCACCAATACCATAAGAATTTAAGTTAGCATCATTGGCTACAGTTACTATTTGTTTATTAGAGTCATTTAACAGAGAGAAAAAATTCTTATCACTCGTCCTATGAGTTGAAGCTCCTGAGTCGATAACCCATTCTTGCGTTTGCGTGTTTTCATGTTTATGTTCCACTTTTAGAACTTGATTAAACTGAATCTGCGAATTTTCAGTTTCAATACTTTTAAGATACTTATTTTCTTTAAGTTTTGTTATGTTTCCTACACTTTGCGTATTTGCTATTTGGCATGCATTACTTTTATAATTTTGAGAATAATTTCTTACTTTACTGTTATTTACATGTATTTTCGGGGGAGTTCTAGCGTTGAGTTTTAAATGAAAACAGTCATTTATCGTATGGTTATTTCTCTTACAATAAGTACAATATCGTGTAATACTTTGACACCGTACCTGAAAAGAGAAGATACTAACTGAATTAGTGATGTGGTGTATTTAATTATGGCAAAGCAGACTAGGACTATCTGCCTAAAGGGAGGCATGCCTTCGTTGAGGACTTTCTAAGGGAAACTGGCTCGTATACACGTTACACATGGGGAAAACCACGAAAACACCCATGCAGCCAGCCCGTTCGCGGGATTCGAACCTCAGACCGAACTACCACTGTTCAGCGACTTTGCCGCTCGGCCGCACTAACTGAATTAGACCGTTGACCGTGATATAAGTAGCTAGGGTGAAAATCGAATACACTGCACGTAGCTAAGGTGAAAGTCAAATATACTGCATTGCACACGAACTTTACTTTCTCTCGCCAATATATATCTTGGCGCACGTTCGTTTCGTATGCCTTTCGAGTTTCATTATACAAAATACCTAAATTTATGCTAACATTGGCCCTGTTTTGCTAATGAAACTCATACCAATTGCAATTCATTCCTGCAAAACTGAAATTTAGCTTTAGGAATTGGTTTAGTCATAATATCAGCAACCATTTGCTCTATTGAAAGATAAGCAAGTTTTACTATTCCTTTGTTATTCAAGTCGCGTATATGATGAACTTTTGTATCAATGTGTTTTGTGCGCGAACTAAATTTTTCAGATTCTACAAATCTTATAGTAGACTGATTATCTTCAAATACCTTTATCGGTAGAGTTTGGGGTAGATTGAAATCTTCTGTTAATTTCAATAGCCACAAAAGTTCTTGCGTAGCTTGCGATAGTGCAACATATTCAGCTTCTGCTGAGGATAAAGAAACACAAGTTTGTTTTCTTGAAAACCACGAAATACAGTTTTCCCTAATAAAATAACACTTCCTGATGTAGATTTTTTTATCTTCAATATTTTGTCTCCAATCAGCATCTGAATAAACTGTAATATTAGGTTTTTCACTCTGTGAAATTTGTAAGGATAGATTCTTTGTCGTCTTTAAGTATCTAATGATTCTTTTAACAGCATTCCAGTCCTTTTGACGTGGATTATTACACCTTCTGCTGAGTATGTGAGTTGAAGCTGTGATATCTGGTCTTGTGATAGACGATATATAGACTTCCAATAGCTTGGCGAAATTTAGCATTTGAAGTTAGGAGATTTTCTTCCTTGTTTAGGTTATAATAGTTTGTTTCCTTTGGTGTGCTAGCGGGTTTCGCTTCTTCAAGTTGAAATTGCTTGACAAGTTGATTTATTTTATTTTTCTGTGATAAGAGATAACTTCCATCTTCCTTGCGATTTATTTCCATGCCTAAGAAATATTTAGCTTCACCAAGATGCGTTACTTGGTAACGTTTCTTTAAATCATTAATTGTTTGAAGAATTAGTCCTTCTGTAGAACTTATTAGGATGTCATCAACATACACTATTAAACTAATTCTTTCATCACGAACCACTTTTGTGAAAAGACACGGATCTGCTTTGCTTTGAACCCAAGATTCTTCAATGTATTTTCAATTTCTGCATTCCAGCACCTAGCTGCTTGTTCGAGACCATAAATCAACTTCTGTAATTTACAAACTTTATGTCTTTCTTCCGGAACCACGAATCCTTCTGGTTGTTCCATATATATTTCTTCATTTAAGTTGCCATACAAAAAAGCTGTTTTAACATCTAGTTGATGTACCTTGGCATTATTATACGCTGCCCATGCTAAGAAAGCTCTTATCGTAGTGTGTTTCACTACTGGTGAAAACGTTTCATCATAATCACTGCCGTATTGAGTAAATCCTTTGGCTACTAAGCGTGCTTTGTATTTTATATTTTTACCAGTTTCATCATATTTTGTCTTAAACACCCATTTGCTGCCTACTGCATGTTTTCCTGGTGGTAATTCTGTAAGTGTATAGGTTTCATTTTCTTTTAGAGAATGTATTTCTTCTTGCATAGCCTTGATCCAAGCTTCTTGTTCACGTTTTGGTAAGTTTAGAATTTCTGCAAAGCTTTCTAGATCTTTATTTTTAGGTAAGATTGATTCTTCGTCTTCTGCTTTATAAGAGAATCTTTCCGGTGGGACCCCTTTGGTTGATCTGTTAGAAACCCTTCTTTCTACATTTTCTTCACATTTAATTAACTCTTCAGAACTTTGAATCTTCTGTAAAATCATCGCCAAGAGATGTTTCTTCATTATTTTCTTCATCTTCTTGTGAGTTATTGAAGTGAATTAATTCTAAATCTTCAGCATTATTTTCTGAATGTTTGTCAGATAAAGACGCGTTTTCTGAAAATTTAACAGTTCTACTGACTGTTATTTTCCTTCCACCTACATAAATCCTGTATCCCTTACTTCGTAAATCGTATCCTATGAATAATATTTGAATTCGCTTTGTTGTTGAATTTACGCCGTTTTTGTTTGTTCACATAATAAAATGCTTTACAGCCAAATACTCGTAACTGACTTAAGTTTGGTTTTCTACCATTCCATAATTCATATGGTGTTCTATATGTGGCTTTAGTTGGTAACCTATTTTGAAGATATGCTGCTGTAGCTGCTGTTTCAGTCCAGAATCCTTTCGGTAATTTAGAGTTTATTAGCATAGCTTTTGTCATTTCTATTAAAGAGCGATTTTTCCTTTCTGCGATTCCGTTCTGTGCCGGACAATAAGGAGCCGAAGTTTGATGAAAAATACCAAGTTTCTTTAAATAATTTTCAGTAGTTTCGTTACAGTATTCTGTACCGTTGTCGGATCTGAGAACCTTTATTTTCTTTCTAAATTTTTTTGTTGTCGATGCAACATACTGTTTAAGTTTGTCGAATTTTTCATCTTTTGAAGTAATAAAATAAATTTGAGTATAACGCGAATAGTCATCAATGAAAGTTACGAAATATCTTTTCCCTCCTAAGCTGTTGACTTCAATTGGCCCACACAGATCTGTGTGCACTAAATCCAGTGGATTTTTAGATCTAAATCCAGTTTTGGGGTAAGATTTTTCAGTTAGTTTCGCTTTTACACAAGTAGAACATTCCACATTATGAGTGCATTTGCCAAGTTTAATGCCGTCTGCCAAATCATTTTTCTCAAGTGTTTTTATGGCATCTATATTTCTGTGGCCTAATCTTTGATGCCATTTTAGTATACAGTTCGTATTCGAACATGAAACATTATTAGCTAAGTATGCTTTCTCGTCAATTGAGTTTACGGTCAATTTATATAAACCTTGCTGAGCGTTCCCGTCGGCTACGAGTATATTGTAACACTTTATGTAACACTTATTACTATCAAATGTAACAATGCAACCTTTATTCGTAACAGATTGAACAGAAAGTAAATTACTATCTAAACCTGGTACATACAATACATTTTCTAATTTTATTTGTGTAATCTGACCCTTTGAGTTTTGAACTTTAAAATAGCCTTCACCAATACCATAAGAATTTAAGTTAGCATCATTGGCTACAGTTACTATTTGTTTATTAGAGTCATTTAACAGAGAGAAAAAATTCTTATCACTCGTCCTATGAGTTGAAGCTCCTGAGTCGATAACCCATTCTTGCGTTTGCGTGTTTTCATGTTTATGTTCCACTTTTAGAACTTGATTAAACTGAATCTGCGAATTTTCAGTTTCAATACTTTTAAGATACTTATTTTCTTTAAGTTTTGTTATGTTTCCTACACTTTGCGTATTTGCTATTTGGCATGCATTACTTTTATAATTTTGAGAATAATTTCTTACTTTACTGTTATTTACATGTATTTTCGGGGGAGTTCTAGCGTTGAGTTTTAAATGAAAACAGTCATTTATCGTATGGTTATTTCTCTTACAATAAGTACAATATCGTGTAATACTTTGACACCGTACCTGAAAAGAGAAGATACTAACTGAATTAGTGATGTGGTGTATTTAATTATGGCAAAGCACACTAGGACTATCTGCCTAAAGGGAGGCATGCCTTCGTTGAGGACTTTCTAAGGGAAACTGGCTCGTATACACGTTACACATGGGAAAAACCACGAAAACACCCATGCAGCCAGCCCGTTCGCGGGATTCGAACCTCAGACCGAACTACCAGTGTTCAGCGACTTTGCCGCTCGGCCGCACTAACTGAATTAGACCGTTGACCGTGATATAAGTAGCTAGGGTGAAAATCGAATACACTGCACGTAGCTAAGGTGAAAGTCAAATATACTGCATTGCACACTAACTTTACTTTCTCTCGCCAATATATATCTTGGCGCACGTTCGTTTCGTATGCTTTTCGAGTTTCATTATACAAAATACCTAAATTTATGCTAACATTGGCCCTGTTTTGCTAATGAAACTCATACCAATTGCAATTCATTCCTGCAAAACTGAAATTTAGCTTTAGGAATTGGTTTAGTCATAATATCAGCAACCATTTGCTCTATTGAAAGATAAGCAAGTTTTACTATTCCTTTGTTATTCAAGTCGCGTATATGATGAACTTTTGTATCAATGTGTTTTGTGCGCGAACTAAATTTTTCAGATTCTACAAATCTTATAGTAGACTGATTATCTTCAAATACCTTTATCGGTAGAGTTTGGGGTAGATTGAAATCTTCTGTTAATTTTAATAGCCACAAAAGTTCTTGCGTAGCTTGCGATAGTGCAACATATTCAGCTTCTGCTGAGGATAAAGAAACACAAGTTTGTTTTCTTGAAAACCACGAAATACAGTTTTTCCCTAATAAAATAACAATTCCTGATGTAGATTTTTTTTATCTTTAATATTTTGTCTCCAATCAGCATCTGAATAAACTGTAATATTAGGTTTTTCACTCGGTGAAATTTGTAAGGATAGATTCTTTGTCGTGTTTAAGTATCTAATGATTCTTTTAACAGCATTCCAGTCCTTTTGACGGGGATTATTACACCTTCTGCTGAGTATGTGAGTTGAAGCTCTGATATCTGGTCTTGTGATAGACGATATATACAAAAGACTTCCAATAGCTTGGCGAAATTTAGCATTTGAAGTTAGGAGATTTTCTTCCTTGTTTAGGTTATAATAGTTTGTTTCCTTTGGTATGCTAGCGGGTTTCGCTTCTTCAAGTTGAAATTGCTTGACAAGTTGATTTATTTTATTTTTCTGTGATAAGAGATAACTTCCATCTTCCTTGCGATTTATTTCCATGCCTAAGAAATATTTAGCTTCACCAAGATGCGTTACTTGGTAACGTTTCTTTAAATCATTAATTGTTTGAAGAATTAGTCCTTCTGTAGAACTTATTAGGATGTCATCAACATACACTATTAAACTAATTCTTTCATCACGAACCACTTTGTGAAAAGACACGGATCTGCTTTGCTTTGAACCCAAGATTCTTCAATGTATTTTCAATTTCTGCATTCCAGCACCTAGCTGCTTGTTCGAGACCATAAATCAACTTCTGTAATTTACAAACTTTATGTCTTTCTTCCGGAACCACGAATCCTTCTGGTTGTTCCATATATATTTCTTCATTTAAGTTGCCATACAAAAAAGCTGTTTTAACATCTAGTTGATGTACCTTGGCATTATTATACGCTGCCCATGCTAAGAAAGCTCTTATCGTAGTGTGTTTCACTACTGGTGAAAACGTTTCATCATAATCACTGCCGTATTGAGTAAATCCTTTGGCTACTAAGCGTGCTTTGTATTTTATATTTTTACCAGTTTCATCATATTTTGTCTTAAACACACATTTGCTGCCTACTGCATGTTTTTCTGGTGGTAATTCTGTAAGTGTATAGGTTTCATTTTCTTTTAGAGAATGTATTTCTTCTTGCATAGCCTTGATCCAAGCTTCTTGTTCACGTTTTGGTAAGTTTAGAATTTCTGCAAAGCTTTCTAGATCTTTATTTTTAGGTAAGATTGATTCTTCGTCTTCTGCTTTATAAGAGAATCTTTCCGGTGGGACCCCTTTGGTTGATCTGCTAGAAACCCTTCTTTCTACATTTTCTTCGCATTTAATTAACTCTTCAGAACTTTGAATCTTCTGTAAAATCATCGCCAAGAGATGTTTCTTCATTATTTTCTTCATCTTCTTGTGAGTTATTGAAGTGAATTAATTCTAAATCTTCAGCATTATTTTCTGAATGTTTGTCAGATAAAGACGCGTTTTCTGAAAATTTAACAGTTCTACTGACTGTTATTTTCCTTCCACCTACATAAATCCTGTATCCCTTACTTCGTAAATCGTATCCTATGAATAATATTTGAATTCGCTTTGTTGTTGAATTTACGCCGTTTTTGTTTGTTCACATAATAAAATGCTTTACAGCCAAATACTCGTAACTGACTTAAGTTTGGTTTTCTACCATTCCATAATTCATATGGTGTTCTATATGTGGCTTTAGTTGGTAACCTATTTTGAAGATATGCTGCTGTAGCTGCTGTTTCAGTCCAGAATCCTTTCGGTAATTTAGAGTTTATTAGCATAGCTTTTGTCATTTCTATTAAAGAGCGATTTTTCCTTTCTGCGATTCCTTTCTGTGCCGGACAATAAGGAGCCGAAGTTTGATGAAAAATACCAAGTTTCTTTAAATAATTTTCAGTAGTTTCGTTACAGTATTCTGTACCGTTGTCGGATCTGAGAACCTTTATTTTCTTTCTAAATTTTTTTGTTGTCGATGCAACATACTGTTTAAGTTTGTCGAATTTTTCATCTTTTGAAGTAATAAAATAAATTTGAGTATAACGCGAATAGTCATCAATGAAAGTTACGAAATATCTTTTCCCTCCTAAGCTGTTGACTTCAATTGGCCCACACAGATCTGTGTGCACTAAATCCAGTGGATTTTTAGATCTAAATCCAGTTTTGGGGTAAGATTTTTCAGTTAGTTTCGCTTTTACACAAGTAGAACATTCCACACTATGAGTGCATTTGCCAAGTTTAATGCCGTCTGCCAAATCATGTTTCTCAAGTGTTTTTATGGCATCTATATTCCTGTGGCCTAATCTTTGATGCCATTTTAGTATACAGTTCGTATTCGAACATGAAACATCATTAGCTAAGTATGCTTTCTCTTCAATTGAGTTTACGGTCAATTTATATAAACCTTGCTGAGCGTTCCCGTCGGCTACGAGTATATTGTTACGCTTTATGTAACACTTATTACTATCAAATGTAACAATGCAACCTTTATTCGTAACAGATTGAACAGAAAGTAAATTACTATCTAAACCTGGTACATACAATACATTTTCTAATTTTATTTGTGTAATCTGACCCTTTGAGTTTTGAACTTTAAAATAGCCTTCACCAATACCATAAGAATTTAATTTAGCATCATTGGCTACAGTTACTATTTGTTTATTAGAGTCATTTAACAGAGAGAAAAAATTCTTATCACTCGTCCTATGAGTTGAAGCTCCTGAGTCGATAACCCATTCTTGCGTTTGCGTGTTTTCATGTTTATGTTCCACTTTTAGAACTTGATTAAACTGAATCTGCGAATTTTCAGTTTCAATACTTTTAAGATACTTATTTTCTTTAAGTTTTGTTATGTTTCCTACACTTTGCGTATTTGCTATTTGGCATGCATTACTTTTATAATTTTGAGAATAATTTCTTACTTTACTGTTATTTACATGTATTTTCGGGGGAGTTCTAGCGTTGAGTTTTAAATGAAAACAGTCATTTATCGTATGGTTATTTCTCTTACAATAAGTACAATATCGTGTAATGTACTTTGATTTATTTTCGCTTTTACTTTTTAAAGCAACTGAATCGTATTTTTGAACTTTCTTAGTTTCCACACGTCTACAATACTCATCTATTAGTTTGTTTTTAACATATTCTAGCGACAATTCAGCTTTCGATTTACTTTCTATTGCAGTTATTAAGGAGTTGTATGAATTTGGTAAAGAACATAGTAATATTGCTATTAAGTTATTTTCTTTAATTCCTTCACCTATACTACGCAGCGTTTTAGCCAATTCTAGTGCTCCTTTGATATGTTCCTGCATTTTAGAACTTTCATTATATCTAATGGAATATAGTTTTATAAGAAGAAATAACTTGTTTGTTAAATTTACACGTTGATGGACATATTTTAATTTCTGCCAAACTTCTTTTGCAGATTTACTATGCAAAACATGGATAATTTGCGAATCCGAAATGTTTAGGCATATTAAAGCTTTAGCTTTATGATCATTCTTTAAACAAATATCAGTAACAGTTCCCGGTTTTTCTTCGAATACAACATCATCTAAACCTTCTTTTATTAGAAGTTGTTCTATTTTAAATTTCCACACTGAGTAATTTTCATCTGTTAACTTTTCTATACAAATTGATTCTTTTAGAATAGCAATTATTATTTGTTACAATTATTCTTATAAACTTAGTAACTAGTATTTTCAACAAAGAGTTTTTAACACTTTATGCCCCTGGAATCTTACAACATTACAAAATTTCAATTTTAGAAGCATTTCCACAAGGCAATTACCCTACTCAGTCTCATAATCTATTGTTGGTTTGTGCATTGGCACTGAAGGCATAATGAGTAAGTTTCCTCAGGCACAGTTTTCATTAAAGAATCATAAGTCAAAAAATTAACTACGAAATCTTTATTTAATAAAATAGGAGAATTTTGCTTAACTTAAGCATAACAAAAAGTAATAATCTTCACAGACATTAAAACACTGAATTATCGAAAAGGAGATAACTTACATACAAATATAAGTCATACATCTCCAAGCATACCTATTTAGGCAATACGAAAAAAAAAAAAAAAAAAAAAAAAAAAAAAAAAAAAAAAAAAAAAAAACAGGATCATACTTTGACACCGTACCTGAAAAGAGAAAGTACTAACTAAATTAGACCTTTGGCCGTGATATAAGTAGCTAGGGTGAAAATCGAATACACTGCACGTAGCTAAGGTGAAAGTCAAATATACTGCATTGCACACGAACTTTACTTTCTCTCGCCAATATATATCTTGGCGCACGTTCGTTTCGTATGCCTTTCGAGTTTCATTATGCAAAATACCTAAATTTATGCTAACAGTATCTGCATCATCCATCCAATCTTTCGGATCTGCTTTAAAAACGGCCTCTTTTTTGGTAGTAGAAGGATACAATAGGCATGAATTTGGAAATAAAATGTTTATGTAAATATTTACCTTTTGCCATTTCTTTTAAACAATTTGGAGATAGGTTTAGATATAGGACACGTGGTTTTACCCTAATACATACTATGACAGCGAAGTGCATAATGAAAGAAATTTCCTTTTTAAAGAAACGAAAACATTATTTAGCTGAAGTAAAGTTTCAGTTTTGATATTTTTAAATCTTTTAACATTATTTTTCATTTGAATCAAAAACAACATTAATTATAATTCACTGTTAAATCTTTCCTTGATTAATTCTTGGAACTATATCATGGAATTTCCTTCTGGTTTTTCTATACTAAATACATTTTACCATCGTCCTTAAAGGAGCCTTTTCAGCGTCTCTGGAACATTGCATTGAGTTACGTTTCTTTGCATTTATCGTGCAGAAAATTAGGCAAGCACCACTGAGGAAAGAAGGAGATTTTTATTATCCACGCGTTTTGAGTAATACGCAACTTCTAGATTTTTGCCATTGGAAGATATATAATACCTTTAATTTAACTTTAGCATATCTGATTAACAAACTGAGCAATTTAAAACCATTGAACATACTTCTTAATGATTTAAAACTTCAGTTTGGTTTCTGAATAATTTTATTTAATAAATTATCATATATCCCATCATTTGTGATAATTTTTTATCAAACCTTGCAACAATATTTTAATTAACATGTAAGGATTATGTTAATTTATCTAAT
Organism: Stegodyphus dumicola; assembly: GCF_044657685.1. Classification (NCBI taxonomy): domain Eukaryota; kingdom Metazoa; phylum Arthropoda; class Arachnida; order Araneae; family Eresidae; genus Stegodyphus; species Stegodyphus dumicola. Next base: position 186,704,646 of record NC_140768.1, read on the forward strand.
AGTTAAATTTTGATGTAAAGTTCCTTTCCTGTCTTCCTGAATTTTAACCTACAACATCCGGCCAGAACATAGTTTTAGAATAACGCTTGAATGCAAATGAGGAAAAGTATTTAACCGTGAAGTTCTACTGACTTCGTTAAAGGCAACCAGTGATTCTGGCTAGAGCGCGTTTGCCTTTTTATTCTATCCTCTCCTAAGCTATTATTACGCTCGTACTTAGGCCCTTGATAGCTTCGCCGTTATTTAGAGCTAAGGGGCCAACTCTGTTAGAATTCTGATAGCTTCGGCTATATCTTTTTAGTTAAGTTTTAATTTATTAGTTTTTGAGTTCAAGCTCGAGTGGAGGCTTTATTGTAAAACTTCAAGACGGAGTTCTGTTAAACTTTATTGGAATAATAAAGGGTAATTTCACCCTTCTTACGTGTTGTTCTCTATCTCACGAACTCAAGCGATTATTCGCTGATCAGTTCTTAAGATTCTTTAACTTCAACTGTAACTTAAAAGTACACAGCACAGAATCTTACAAACAAAAGATGCTTCTTACATCACATAATACAGAGATATAGGTTGAACTATTTTCCGATGCGTTTTATTTGCAATATGGAAATGTGATGTATGCATTTATTTCTATGCATGTTAAAAATGTTTGTGTTTTTATTTGTTTTGGTTTAGAGGAACTTTTAAAATAAATTTTCAGTATGATTTTAATTTACGTAAACATATGCGTTTTTGCCGCCCAGATAGGTTAGTGATTCTGACTGCCGTACCGAAGGGCCCGGGTTCGACTCGGAAAAGGCGTGGATGTAAATTGTGTGTCCCTTCATGGGAGGTAACGGTGGCTATCTATTTAGGTGCCTCCATAATAAAATGACCACCGCTTCTGACCTAAGTCTAAAATGAATAGTGCCCGCCATAAAAAATAACTTTATTTATAAATAAATTTTCATGCATATTCGAACTGTTAAATATTTTATTTTATTTATGTAGTGTACTTTACGACGTAGTTCTGTATTTGTTTTACTATGCATTTTGCTTCATTCTAAAACTGTGGCCAGTTATTATGTTTGCATGTATTTATTTAAAAGCCATGAACAGATTTTAGTTCTGAGTTTAATGGTATTAGTGACCGGAGATGAATAGAAATCCTTTTATGATGCTATAGAGACATACGTTTTTGCGAAGTGTGCAAAATTTATTGCTCTATTACTAACTTAGTTACATATTGATTGCCACCCAGACAGTATAGTGGGAGCCAACTGCGGTACAGAAGGGCCTGGGCTCGAATCCCGAGAAGGCATGGCTATAACTCTCCGTCCCTCCATATTAGGAGCCTCCAAAATAAAATGGCCACCACTTCTATTCATAGAAGTGGCCAGCGCTGAAATAAAGCAAGTGCCTACCATTATATTAAAAAAAAACTATTTTGAAGGTTTCTTAAAGTGCCTTTTAAAATATCTTGGAACAGCCTTTTTAGAAAATCGGAAATTACCCCAGTCCAAGTAATGGTATATTTGTGATTTGATCTTCTTACAAACAGATATGCTACTAAGCTTACTGCTCTGTGACTAACGTTTTAGTTTTCTTTTTATAATTTTGATGAGTAATTTTAATGATCCGGAATATTCTTCGCATGTTAATGACAATTTTGGTCTATCCTCTGCCTTTCATGTGTAATATTTTATAGCTAACTATATTACATGAGGTATTATTCATCTAATGCGCAATAAAGTCTCCTTCATACTTAGACAGACCTATACCGTAGTATACATTAAGCTTCATATTAAATGCACTGTATGCGCTTCAACTATGTTTTTGCATAATTTGAAAATGTGTGTTTTATTTTAAGCGTGATGTTGTGTAAATAAAATTTACGGTTTGTACTGCATTTCAGAGGGGAAAAAACTTAGACTTTAATAACGCACAATTAAACTCTCTTTTCTCCTTAAAGTCATAGAAGTAATGACGCATTTTACGTAAATGCGAATTTTTAATTTTTCTTAAATTTTGCTTTTTCCTATCTTAAGGAATACGTTTATTAAATTTATTTAAGGTACGGAAAGAGGCTAAAAAATGAGAACGAGGAGATATTTTTATCTAAAATTAAAGCGACGGACTTTTTTCCCAGTGTAAAGTCATTCAAAAATGTATTAGGTTTTATTATTTCAGATAATACAGGTTCTAGTATACTTTGAAGTTTACCGCTCCTATTTTTATTTTTCAAATCAAGCAATTTGAATCATAAAATGAATATTGTTATTCAATGGTAGAAATAAATATTACACAGTTTTATTTAAATCTCTTCAAATTTTCAATAAATAATTATTAATAATCAATGTTTGTCGAGCTGAGTGTTTTTACTTTGCCCGCACGCATGTTTTCGATGCTAATACAATATTTCCCAATGACGTTTTACAACTCTATATAAATTTTGATTTATTTAGCTTCGAAAACTTTTCATGCACCCAAATTTAACAATTAAACTACTCATTACACTATTACGATCTTCGTAGATCGCTAAACACTTAGAGAAAAATTAGGGTTCTTAAATGTCTAACATAATTTACCGAGTTTTGGCAGTTTTCCTAAAATTCTCGCGACCACTAACATAGCTAAAACGAGGCTACTAACAATAATTAAGTTTAAAACCTCAGAATCATTTTTAGCAGCCTAAACAGTTTAAAAGAAGTAAGACCAGAATTTTACTTCAAAGAAAAATTTAACTGAATTTTATTCACTCTTACGCAATCCTATAGGCAAGAAGACCTTATGAGAAAGTAACATTATTAATTAGAAACTTGTTGTTAGGATGGAAAAAATTTTTTTAAAGTGACCAGAATTATGATTTTAGTTATTATTTTCCTTTCTATAGATTAAAGAGTTTCAAATAAAATACAAGTTTTTTAGATTACTCAATTCAGCTAAATGCAGTAAAAAGTAAAAATGTAACTTTGCAACTACAACAAAATTATTGGTAATATAAAACCATACGACTGAAATAAAACGCATTAACAACTGCATTTGGACAGTGTATAAGAAATAAATATTGATAAAGTTGAAATTATATATATGTTGTGTGTGGTTAAAGATTGCATTTAATTAATTTAAATCTCTTTGAAAATTTTGATTATCCGTCTTTGTTAGGAGCCCCCCCCCACTATTTCGTCTCGTCACACTGTAGGGAATTACGACGTTCTGTTTTGCTATCGTGATGCAAGTGGTTAGCATATCCACCTAACAGCTAAAGATACGCGGTTCAATTCTTTGCAAAGTATAAGTTGAAATCTAATCTCCATTTAAGTGAGAGAGGATGTGAGGATTTATTGCATTTCGCTATGCGTGCTCTTGTACACTAATGGTTAGCAAATGCAATTAGCAACTGGAGCATCCGTGATTTGAATCCCGATGAGGGCACAGTTAACTTTTCCTTTTTCCTGATTTGAAAAGTTTGCTTTTTTTAGTCTCTACAATTTACAGTCAAGAATATTGCTACAGCTTTACTTTCTTTTTTGCGTTATACTGCATTTAAATAAAGTTGCATGAATTAAATATTTTTTGCTCTCTCTCTGTATAAATATATATTGTTTTATGAGAAATTTCATCTATTTATAACTGCTATATATTCAGGATAATGATCGCAGTCCCTGATAAATTTCCTCCATTGAGAAAAGAAATTTCTTATATGTATAACCAGGGGCAATTATTTCTTCTATATTTCGTATCCAGGTGGTCCTGGAAATAAGTAGGGCAGGAAATCACAAGGGATTCTTCCTTGTAAGGATCGATATTATTCCGAAGGAGCTGGATCCTTTTCCCCAAATGGATAAGTAAATTGATATACCTTTAGTAAATAATAACACATTATTTTGCACATTCTTTCTAATTATTTTAAAATTATCTACTGGGGAGTAGGATGAAAGTTTCCGAATTTTTGTTTTAACTGTGTACACGTAGTGAGAGAATGAATGAAGCTTAAATGAAAGAAAAGTTATTTTGCAGAACCATATTTCATTCCATAATCCAAAAATGTACTTTAAGTAAAACTTCAACACTTATATGTATGATTCAGAAAATGGCAGAGAAAGGAAATTCAATAATTTAACTCCATTAATGGTGCCTAAACTGTTGCTGCAAAAATAATTAAGCAAATATTTACAAATTACATAAGAAAAATTAAGCAAATATTGTTATATATATATACACCTCATGGAAAATAATCCTGCATGTTTCTGCGTTTATTTAATTTTGCTGAATGGGCTTACCACCGTGAACTGAATATAAAATGTAACAGTTTTAATAAAAAAATCGTTGCTTAGATATAGTATATATTCGAGAATATTTGGCATAACGCATTAATTGGATCAAAAGCAGATCCGTTTTGAACAAAACCACTTTATTCGAAGTCTATTTCGCAATGTATTTCTCGTAAATGTAAGAATTTGTGAGACAATAAGTTAATTAATTTAAAACAATAAATCAAATGTGCATAAATACAGGTATTAACTACCACAGCCATTTTGACATTAAAACCAAGAAAATTCTTCTTTTTCATTGCAATTTTGGGAAAAAAAGGGTTTACTTAGCGAAACCCTTGGCCATTTGGAAGGTTAAATATTTTCTTTTCTCTGCATACTATTTTGAATAATTGTTCATGAAGATGATGCATTTATTGAGTACTCGCATACTATTTTAGCGAATGAAGCACTATTATCGAGACATATTTATAATCTCCCATTTCTTTTCCTAATGCAAACCTTTTTTTCCTTTTTTACGATGTCTTCTTTGCCACTCTTCACTCATATCTAAACTATAAATGAAACCCTCATAAAATTTGGTATAAAGTCACACAGGGAAAGAATATATGTATAACAGACTATCGAATACCTGCTGCATAAAATCCTCATTTTGGGCACTTGGGCATTCCCAGTCAGAGCTCCCGACTTCCTAATTTCAGACTATTTTAGACATTTAGTGTTTTCATATTAATTAAACTAATTAGTGAAAAATACATGAAACCCTTTTTTTGATATTTTTCTATTTTAGTGCTTTTTTTAAAACTGAAGCTCAAAACTAGACCTATTTTTGAAGATTAACAACAAAAATACCGTACTCATGTTTGAAAATAAGTCAAAGTGTTTTTAGTGAAAGTAATAATAATAATAATAATAATAACCACTTTGAATCAACACAAGTGTATTCAGTGCCACGCTATACAAAGTTTTCTTGCATAAAGTGTCAGTAGAAAAGAAAACAAAACCCTTCACAATATACTATTTAAGAATAAAATGCTATTTGTTTGAAAAATCAGCATCACTGATTTAATATACTATTTGGGAAGCGTTTGCTCCCTATGATAAGATTTTTACTCTTGTGAAAATATTTTGGAAGAAATTCGATGCAAAAGTATTATTAGTTTAACAACAAACTAGATTACTTTAAAAGCATTCACCATTCAAAAGAATGGGACTTTTTAAATGCTGTTGAGAAATATAAAGTTATTTTTTTCAGTTCAGTTCCGGATTTCATAGTTCATAGAATGTTTCTCAACTTTGGGAATACCAGTCTTTTGATAACAGCGAGAAGGAGCACATTCTAAATCCAGAAGAAAGACGGGAGGAGAGAGAACTTTCGAATCTTTTGTGAAGAATGATATGCACACAAATATTCGACTTACTAAAGCATTCTTTCCATGAAATTCTTAAGGCAACTGAAATTTCATATTCACAAATATTCTGAATGCATTTGCATTTGGCTTAGAAATTCAGGTTATTCAGGTTAAATATTCCTACTGGAGTACAATGAAGTTTATTTAGCAATACTATGACGTAGGAAAATTACAGTTAAATGAAGCCAGAAGGTCTTTTCATGAAAATATTAAACGTGAAATACGAATATTAATTCATTAACTAGTAGCAATAATTATTAATAAGCTATTATTAAAAGCAGTTCTGACATTCATATTGTTTCTTAGTGCAAATTATTATGAAATGTAAAATTAGAAAACTGCTATTCTATTTAATTTGAGCTTTATACGGTATAATGTTCAGGCGTATGAAATCACAATTCATTTCAAGGTAAACAGGGCAAAATAAAAACTTTAAATTGTAAAAAAGAAGTATTTAAGCAAAGTTGAAAAGCAAGCGATATGTCATTAGATGCAAATTCTTTCAAGATTAATCGATTATTATCTTTTATTAAATTCTTATTATTTTTATGCAATTCTAATTTTGCAAAAAATGTCATTTTATGATACTTTAAATTAAAATACTTACTATATTAACATTAGCAAAAATCAGCCTATTACATATCTTCCACTATATACTATAATGAAAATGTTAAACGCTAATAAAAAAGAATCTGAATAATACAAAATATAACGATATTTGAATTTCGTATCGCTATCGCTTTTAAACCTTAGTCAGAATAAATTTACATAATGCAAAACGAAACGATATCAAAGTTTGGCATCATTACCGCTTTAAACACTCACCAATTTTTTAAACCATCACCAAATATATTTAAAAGTTAAATTTACATATATTGTTTAAATATTTTAGTAAAAGGAAATCCTGAAAAGTTTCAAATTTAGAGGGTTGCCATAAATGGTCTGTCAAGTTTTTGTTTTACTCTCTCACTGAGCTTGCAATCTATCGGTCTGCTTTAGAGCTCACTCTAGCTCGCTTTTTTTGTCTGTTTAGCTTTACTTTTAATCATCGTTTCTCCTCTCTTACATTACGTACAGTTCAACAACAAAATCACGCAATATTTTAAAGCTATAGCAACATACATTAAGAATTACCGATGCACGGTTAAGCGTTGCACATATTTTTATATTTTTCCAGTCTTTTGAGTTTATCATGTCAATATTTAGTTTTTTTAGTAAGATGTCTTAAAAAACGTTTTAGCTTTTTATTAGTAATTTTATTTATTGAATTTCACGTTCTTTGCACTTACGGCCCATAAAATTTAATTCAACAGAAAGTCACAAAATACAGCATACTTTTAAACACATTTTTAGAATTCCTGATGGACAGTCTTGCGAGAAAAAGATAAAACTATTTTATTGCATTCAGTGTTGCCAGTGGTCGCTTTCAATTATTTGAGTTTGTTAATAAAACATTCCTTAAAGTTTTACGAAATATGAAATAAATAATAAACCAAAATTTGAAATTTGCTTTCTAGATGCACATGTTCATGTGGAGGACTATGTTATTCAAAATTTTATGACTTTAGGTAACATCGTTTTTCACCCATGCGTGGAACATGAATACTGGGTATTTCAGTACCATGTTTCAGAACTTAAGAGGAGTAGGGTGCAAGCCGATGAAATGCTTTTCTAATGCATTAGTGTTCACAGAAACATCAGAAATAAAACAACCCAGGTAAGTTAACAGTCGTTTTAATAATAAATTTACACAAACAAAAGTAACATGGGTAAAAAATATTCTTCGAAGTTTCTTTCACCGACTTCATTGTAGGCCTCACATATAAGGCGCATGGAATTCCGTATAATCTGGAATATTCCAAACACATCAAGAATTTTCCCAGCACTGCGTTGCCGTTCAGCCGACTCCGGCGTTGCCAACGGGAGGTGTCATAAACCAGTGTCTTTATATGCCCTTACATAAAAACGCAAGACATGGCAAATCCGGTGATTGAGCAGACCAACGAATCGGACCGCCAAGTCCGATCCACTGTCGGCCATATCTGACGTCTAGGTGGGAAGGAACGTTACAACTGAAATGGGCAGGGGTCCCATCGTGTTGGAACCACATTGTCTGTAGCATCGATGCAGAAATCTGCTTGTCATCTAAACACTGTGGCAAAATTTGCTGCAAAAAGGTGAAGTAGCTGCAACCGGTTAGACGAAAAGACATCAGGTAAGATCCAATAAGTTGATCACCCACAATTTCGGCTCAAGCAATTAACCGAAAACCGACTCTGCGCTGCACAACGTACTGGTTGCATGAGGTTCTCTACCGCCAAGACACGGACTTTATGTGTGTTCAATGTTCTTTCCGTTGTGAAGGATGCCTTATCGGTGTACAAAACATAAGAGGGAAAACGGGGATCTCATTTCGTACACTCGAACTTGGAACAATCTATACATGATATAACACATTCTACTCGATGTCCGGAATTAGTGTCAATCGTGCTCGATTCATGCCAGGTTTATTAAAGAAGCCTCTTTCAGCTTACCTCCAATGCAACCTTGCAAAGAAATTATGGCTGGAAGTATGTCTCATAAGACAAGCGCTGTCCAAGCGCTCCGCGTCCAAGCGCTGTGCTGCTAGCTGAATACAGTTTGGAGCCCGGTATGCAAAATGCCATATCAGCTAACTCCGCTTTTATACAACATCTTACTACTCTGCATTCTTCTGCGAAATGAGAACGCTCCTTTCAAGAACGCTCGAAACGTTCGCGCAACGCCATCTACCGCTTCAGAAAAGCCTTTCAGATCCTGCATTGCTATATGATTCTGAGTCGTAGGAATACACCCTACCCCTCCCAGAAATTCTAAAATGTGGTGAGTGAGTGAGTGAGTGCACCGCTATGATGGCTTCCGACCACGGACATGAACCAAACGGAATTATATATCATCACGGCGGGGAAGACTCCAGAGTAACAAGGTTGAATATTATAAACTAATAACAGTTTTTACATATTGTTAACTGCAAGGCACTAAGCGTTATTCTGGTTATCTGCTTTAAGTTTTGAACTTTTGAAACATTATAATATTATCCACGGTTGTTTCTGCTTAGGCAGTGTTCTGAGATTTTCTCTATTTTATCAAGGCTATTCTGTTTTTGAGTGTGTTAGTCGTCCACATTGCCCAGGCACAATCCGCTGGTTTCTTCAAGTGCCAGGTTCTTGTATGTACACAATGGAAATAATAATGGTCCGTGTCGCCTTCCTCTCCGCCTTCGCAGAAAGGAGTATCCCTAAGTTTGAATCTGTTCAGGTATACTGGGAATGGTCCATGACCTGTCAAGAACTGTGTTAGGCTAGCACAGTGGGTCTTTATTTCCATGTTAACTTTTGGCAGTAAGCGAAATGTCCTTCGTCCTACCTCTGCCTCTGTCCATCTACTTTGCCAATTTTGTAGCAGACTTGTCAAAGTTGTTCGCTTAATATGAGACCAAGGAAGTTTAGTTGGTCTTTCTAATATATCCGTGCAGTTGGCTGCCTGCTTGGCCAGTAGGTCAGCGGCTTCATTGCCTTGAATCCCTGTGTCAGCGGGAACCCATTTTAAAGTGGGTCTTTGCGAAATAGGCATTGTCAGAAGCTGTTTCTGAATTCTGTATACCAATGGACTCCGGCTGTTTTGACTTGCGATAGCCGCCAGACTTGATGCCGAATCACTGATTATGGAGAATTTCTCCTGTTGACATGTGTTCGCATATCTAATTGCAGCACTGATAGCTAGAAGCTCTGCTTGGTATACCGAGTTGTTCGAGCCTAATTTCCTTTTCCACTCGAATGTTACAACTCCATTTTCTAGTCTACAGAAGGCGCTGCCTGTGCCGTTCTCAGTTTTGGAGCCATCTGTGAAAAGGTTATTACTGTACCTCTGAATTGGTTGGTCGTTTATACTGATACCGTCAGAAAGATTAAAAGCTGCTGGATGAAAGTTATTGCAGTTGTTTTGCTCCTCGTAGTCCGAGTGGTGATAACTATGACCCCAGAGTGTTGAAGTTTGACCCAGCCTGGTAACCCTTACGATAGCTGCCTCCCTTTCTACTATCAAATCTAGGGGAGGAATTCCTGCTAGTTGTTGTAGGGCTAGTGTTGACGTGGTACGGTAGGCCCTGCATACTTGAAGTAGCTGCTGTCTCTGAATAGAGAGCAGGGATCTTTTCATATGAGAGGTAAGTTCGCCACCCCAGATTGCTGCTCCATAAGTTATTACTCTTTCTGTAATGGTTCTATGCCAAATTTTTAGTAGCTTAGATGAGATACCCCATTTATGTGAAGTCATGCGTCTCATGTTGTTGCTTAGGATGCTAATTCGAGTCTTAAGATTCCTGACATGTGGCATCCAAGAAAGTCTGTTGTCGAGTAATATCCCAAGATATTTCAATTGGGGGAAACATTTTACCGGTATCCCATGGAGTTTAATGCTTGGGTTGCGTCTTAGCTGCCTGCTGCGTCCTATGAGCAAAGCTTTAGTTTTCTCTGCCGAAATCTGAAGCTTATGTGCTCTGGTCCATTGGGAGAACAGATCAAGACAGTATTGAGATCTCATTTCGAGGTTACTCCTTCCTGCCACAACTAGCATAAAATCGTCCGCATAGGCTATGATTCGAGCGTATTCTACGCTCTCAAACTGACGAAATGCCGAGTTTGCCACTATATTCCACAGTGTTGGGCATCCAAGGCATGACCCCTGTGGGCATCCTCTAAAGACATTTTTGACATAAATGCTGCTGTCTGATGTTACTTGTACACTTCGATCTTGAAGGTACGAGCGAAGGATGGTAATAATGGCTGTTGGGCACGCCACGTTGTGCAGCAAATTTATTACGTCTGGCCACCAAAGGGAGTCAAAGGCTCCCTTGATGTCAATGGCTATTGCCAGTGAGTGCAAATTGTTATCCTTGTTCTGTTTGATAGTGGCCATTAAGTCTTTTATGGCATGTTCAGTTGAGTTGCCCATTCGGAATCCATATTGGTTGGGATGCAGGGCGTTGTTCCTTTGCAGGAAGAAGTCCAATCTGTAAAGAATTACTCTTTCCAATACCTTACCGAGCGCTGGCAGCAGACAGACTGGCCTGTAAGATGTAGGTTCTGCCGGAGTTTTGCCTGATTTTAGGAATAACGCCACTTCTGCCAACTTCATATTTTTAGGAAAGTACTGATGTTTCCAGAAAGCTGAAATGACCGCAAGGAATAGTTTTGGGAATTCCCGGTGTATCTCTCTAATGATGATATTATCAATTCCATCCGGACCTGGAGCTTTTTTGGGTGCCAGAGTACGTATGATGTTATCCACTTCCATTTGCGTAGGAGGGAGTTCGTCTCTTCTGGTAACTTGGCGAAATTTCATACTGTAGGTTTTTTCGCTTCCTCTTGCTCCTCTAAGAAATCCTCTTCATTATCATCAGGAAAAACTGCATTTATGATCTCACTGATTACTTCGATGTTGGATGAGGCAGTGCTATTCACCATAGGCGAAAGGGTCGTACGACGAAACACCTTGTTACATGTTATCTTTTGAGTAGGTCCAAAGGCTTTAGTGACATTACTACAGTAAGTTCTCCATGAGATTAACTTGGCCTCTTTAATTTTTCTTTTATATAAAGCTCTGGCTTTATTGTATGTTATCATTTTGAGTTGCCGTAGATATGGATCTACCGTGGATTGTGCTTTTCTGCGAAGTGCTCGAACTCTGCTCCTCTCTGTGTTAAGCTCTGGTGACAACCAGGATATCGAGTGTTTTGCCTTTACAGATTTCAAACGATATGCTTTGTGGGCGGCTTGCACTATTTTTGTAACTAGTAAGTCGTAGAGATTATCTAAGGAGTTTCTGTCCTGGCAGTTGTTGAAATCTTTGATAAATTTCTCTACATGCGCCCGAATGTGTTCCCGTAAAACGGAATGTCCTCTAAATGCCGTTTTGAATCTTTTCTTTATTATGTAGTCTATAGGAGTATCCAGCCTGTAAGTAAAAATTTTGTGATCACTGAGTGACGGCGGGTCACTCACTGTCCAATCTTGTATGTACGGAGTTGTATTGGGAGTTGATATTGTTAGATCTGGCCACCCTCGAGCTCTAGATGTTTCAAAGGTAGGCGTTGAGTCCTGACCGTTGATGACAATGAAATGCTTACTGTCAAGAATTCGAGTACTGCAATTCCCCTTCGGTTCTCCGAGTCAGCACCCCATAGTTGACTGGTGGCGTTAAAGTCTCCTGCTATGATACAGTGTGATGCCCCAGTTAGAAGGTTAGAATTAAGTTCCTCTAATAGAGAGGTAATATCTTCGCTCGGGGGTAGATACACAGCAATAATATCAATGCTGCAATTACTAGTGTCTAGTCTGATGGAGACTGTATGCTCTGTGATTTTCATTAGGAGAGGGGAGAGAGGGCCACTGTAAATAATCGCAGCTAGCTTATTCTTTGAGAGAAACGTTCTGCTGTGTGTTGGAACACTAGGAATCACTCCGTTGTAAACGTATGGCTCTTGGAAGATTCCGACATTGGCAGCAGTATGTGTCATTACTTGCAGCGTATTTATGGTTGCTGCATAGCACTTCTGCAAGTTACACTGTAAAAATTGAAGACCTGCTATATGTTTGTTTAGTGTCATCTTGGTTTAGTTCTTTGCAGTGGTCCTTCTCAGACTCTCGAAATGGGCTCCATACACTGATCAGGAACTTGAAGTAGCTGGGTGATCTGTGCTGAAAGAGGTCCCCTTTTCAGAATTACTACTGCAGCAATTAGTGCAACTCACTTTTTCCGAGCTACACTCCTGCGTCGGGTGGCTGTTACCACACTTCGCGCAAACTGGAGCGTTTTTACAGTTCCTGCTATAGTGACCGAACTCCTGGCAGTTGTAACAGCGTATGATCCTAATGTACGGACGGAGAGAACAAGACTCAAAACCCACTAAAAGATGGCCTAGCTTAACTAGGTGTTCTGCTGACTTAGGGTCTATGTCTATCACCCAGGTTTTCCTTCCGCTTTGCCCGGAACGGCTTGCTCGTATTTGAAAAGCACTGGGATTGAAATTGGGCAGTTGGTCTACAAGTGCTGCTGTTAGATCTTCTTTTCCTAGATTCTCAGGTACTCCAAAAATAATTACACTTTCCCTTCTTGGCTTGGTCTCCCAAAATTCAAGTGTCTCTAGTAGTGCTGGCCTGTCCTCGATTGCCTGTTTCAGGCGTAGCAGGTGAGCTTTTTCTCGACACCGGATGAGAAGCTCTCTGGACCTTGTCGGCCGAATCTGCACTAAAGTGATCCCTAGCTGGGAGGGTTTCAAATCTGCCGAAAGTTGAGCTTTAATCCCTTCGGGTGTCCGTGTGGAGTTCTTTGACCTTAATAATAGAACGTGCTCCGATAGAACTGGAGATCTTGAAGGTGGAGAAGTTTTCCGCTTCTTTCGTGTCACCTCAGTGAAGGAATATTTTTTGTGAACTGTTCTTCTGGGGCTGAGGATTCCACTGCTTGATAAGACTCGGAATGTTGAGGATTCTCGTGAGATGGCTGTAAACTGTGCGCGAGTTGCTGTTGTTGCAGAGCCAAGACTTGTCCCTGTAGCTGGGCGAGATAAACCTCTTGTTCCGTTAACGTTATGCGAACGGTGTTCACAAAAGATGTAAATTGCTTTCTTTCAGAAGCGTTTAGTCTGCGAGATTCCTTTGCTTGTAAGATGAATAACTGGAGTTGTTTACAGATGTGGTTAATTGCTTCCAACCTGGAGTTAGGTGTCGATGTGCTAGCAGCACCTTTAACAGAAGGGGGAGAATGTTGAATATTATGCTCCGTGCCGGCTGGTGATGAGGGAGTATCCGAAGGCATAGTAAGTAAGAGAACACAATGAAGATGCTTTCAGAGCATAAAAAACGAATGATGAGATGAATGATGGATACACATGCACCTGCAATATTCCAGGAATACTCAGTTTACGCAATAGCACTGTAAGGAAAGGTAGCGGAACACCATGAACACACTTCACGACGCTAAATTTGAATCAGGAGATGCACGATCAGATCGCATGCACTTGGGCTAGAGTACTAAGCATGTACCGTAGCAATAATAGATTAGATAGTTGCGAGAACACAATGTGTGAACTTTCACGGCACTAAAGTGGATGAGGTGATGTATAATGAAATCTCATAAGCTAATAGACTTTCTTGTATATTGAGTATGGGCTGTAGCACTATAAGAGGAAAATATATATATATATATATTTGTTTTATATAAAATGTGACGCACACACTTTAACCTTATATACTAAACAGTTCTAAGTAAGCACAGACTGATAATCACGCACACTATTACACAGCACTGAATAATAACAAAATGACTATTAGAACACGATGCACACACTTTCTAGGACTAAACTCGAAGGAGAAGATGCGCAATCAAATCACATAAACTGACAGTTGAGATTCACGGTACATACAAGCCGATACTTATGCACTATGCGTATTAATTTGGTGCAGCTGTCTCTTCTCCCCACACATCCGTCTTTCAAGCGTACGGAGATGGTGAGTACTATATGCTGCATGATGGTCAATATGGATTTGCTGTATGCTCTTTTTATTTGTTATTTGTATAAATAAAGTGTGTTGTCCTAAATAGATGGATATTTTACTCTGAATACGGGCTTCTGAACAACAAATGGTAGCAGAGCGTGGTTTTTCATGTACAAATGAAAACATTGATACAACTTTGTATTAGGAGTTTATTGGAGAACTTTTATATTTACCGAATAGAACGCTTCCTGATTTATCATTTGTAACCACTTATTTGTCACAATTTAATCATGTACCAGAAAAACGCATTATCTTTTGGCTAAAAGGGCATTAAGGTATTTAAAAGGTACACAAAATAAAAAAACACTTTTCTATAGCAATGATATTTTAGATTTAAATGCATTTGCTGATGCCAGCTGAGGAGATGCAGAAACTGGTAAGTCATTTTTTGCTGGTACCATTTTATTAGCTGATTCATTGATTTCTTGGAAATCTCGTAAGCAAAGAAGTGTTAGTCTCTCTACTTATGAAGCAGAATTATTTTCTGTTTCTGAAATTTGTAAGGATATTATTTGGACAGTAAATTTATTATCAGAATTAAAATGTAAACAATTTTTTGAATGGTGCAGTGGTTTTAAATACAGGCAGTCAAGCTGCTATCCAGTGGATCAACTGTGCCAGATCTTCTACGAAATCCAGACACATGAACTTATGTTTCCATTTTATGAAGGATTTAATAAAGGACAATGTCATTAAGTTGGAATATTTACAAACTGATAATATGGTTGCAGATTTTCTCACTAAAAGTGCCAGTGAAGAAAAGTTAATGTATATATTGAAAATAATTTCTTTAATTTCTTAATGTAATATGTTATATATTGTTTGTTTATATTTTATTTTTGTATTGAAAAAAATGTTGCTCGCTGGAGGGATGTGTTGGGTAGAGGCGAGCGAACGCTTTCTTATGCACATGCGTATTAATTATAGTGGTGCAGCTGTCTCTTCTCCCGACACATCCGTAATTCGAGCGTACGGAGATGGTGAGATACTATACGCTGTGTGATGGTCAATATGATTTACTGTGTGCACTTTTTATTTGTATAAATAAAGTGTGTTGTTCTAAATTGATGGATGTTTTACTCTGAAACGGGCCTCTGAACAACAAGAACAAAGATAGTAAATATAAATTGAACCGATTTAACATAACTAGTGTTGAATTGCTCTGGCGGTTTTTACAAAATTTGGTAATTTTACATAACTGGAAGCGTCAAAAGATAAAAAAAATCAAAAGATATCCAAAGAAAAACTGACACATCATCGCGAAAAATGTCCTTTTTTTTTCAAAATCCGCATATTAGGGCTGTGCTACATATAAATCAAATATACATCCTAAATGGTGTGTTGGAGACGTTAAAATTAAACTGAATTTGTTTTTCATCCAGATAGAAATAAGAAGTATAGAAGTGCCTTCTTCTTGTTTTGCCAGTTGTATCCTAACTCTAAAATATTTTAATAATTTTTTAAGTAGAGTTGCAAATTCTCACAAAACAAATAGTCTGTTATACATTATAAACTAACGCATTGTTTTAATTTATGCCAGTTCGACATATATAAAAGAAAAAATATTAGAAATTAATATATAAAAAAACATTTAAATTATTAAACCTTTTTCATTTTAAGCTCCTCAGCTTTTTAAATAGCTCCGTATTAATTAAATCTGTATTTATAAATTAAAGATCTTATCCTTTATCGAAAGGCAAAGTCTAATAGGAATAAGAAATAAGGATTCTTCATTCTTATAATCGTGAAGTGACAATATCTAGCAAGACTCTAGACTGTAAACTCAACATAACGGAACAAACTGTTTCAAAAGTTTTGGAAAGAATTAAGGATCACATTTTTCACCTAAAAATATGCACTTTTTATGAAGAGAAGGTTTTTCTTTGAAGAACCAACAACATGTCATAAAGTGGTATTTGAGAATAAACTGTTTTATACGCTAGGTCTATACTGACAGGCGAATCGTTCTGAAGAATTTTCGTATAAAAATTATAAAAATTTAATAAACCAACAAAATGACTTCTTTTAAGTACATTCACTTGGAAAAAGAATAATACAAATTTTGAAAATAACTTTCACAAATATATAGTAGCTCAGTTCCGGATTTCATCCTTCATACTGTAAGGATCTTAAGTTTTACTAACGTTTATTTTCTACTTCCGCACTTCTTATTTTCTACTTCCGGGCAGAATTATAAGCGTGAAGGAGTTTATGCAAAGTTGTCTGGCGAACGCCAAGTATTTAAGTGTGGCCTTTTTGCCAAGCAGGAGAGAGGAAGCAGTGAGTTCGAAGCAGGCCGCTTACCTTAGAAGTTACACAGTTGCTATTTGCCTTCCAGGCCAGAGGTTTTAATCCTCTTGATAAATTAAACGTATTGTAGTGTTCACAGTCTCTGTGCTACATACGCTTCCTGTTATTATAAGGCCAATCTTATTCTAAAGTTAAATTAGAGTTTAGTTTTATTTTTATACCTTTTACGTTAGACCCCGAGTGGAGGGTCATTGTATTCCGAAGTACGGAAGTCATTGTATATAAAGAAAAATAAAGGGTCTTGTATACCCTTCGTCTGTATCCTGTCTACTTACTACAATTAGTGAACATAGCTTTAGTAAGCTCTCTGTTCCTAGTCAGGTCATTGTATGTTTCCGAAGGAGGTTAGAAGAAACATTGAACCTGATAGTGGCGCCCGACGAAGAATAACCATGGCCGAGTTTCAAGAAGAACCTGTGCTGCCTGCAGAAACGGCTCAGAATCCAGAAATGCCAGCTGCCGCCCTGGAAGGATTTGGGTACATCGTCCAGACCATGCGCGCTTCGATGAAACCAGAAGCAACGTTTAATGGAAACTCACAGGTAACCAGTTTTTTGGAAAAATTGGATGACCACTTCATGCTCTACCCCGTGCACGAGTTTCAAAAAGTTACCTTAGCTACCAGCGCTTTGAGGGGCCAAGCGCTTAACTGGTTCAAATGTATCGGCAGAAGTCTCTTGGGTCAAGCAGGAAGTCCCACCTATACTTACGAAAATTTCAAGACTGCCCTACTAAAAGCCTTCCCTATTGTAAGGGATCGTGCGAAATTAGAAACAGAACTTTTCAGTATATATCAACAAAGAATGGAAAACCTCTCGAGCTTTATTTTAAGAAAAATTCACGTTTTCAAGCTCTTGTATGGAAACTGTCCGGATCCTGAAATAATTCAAGTGATTTTGCCGAGGTTACTACCCCAAGTGCAAGACTTTATTGAATTACGAAATCCGACTACACTGGAAAAGTTATTTGAGCTAGCAATGCAGTTTGAAAGTAGAAAAACGGCGGACGTCGAAAGAAGACGCCAATATCAACAGCGAAACCAATTTGGTACGCCAAGACTAGAGCAAACTCAAGCACATGGCTACGGAGAAAAAGCGAATCAGTGGGCAAGGAAACCCGAGCATTCAAAAACAGCCGGCGAACGTCGACAGTTCAATAGCAACCCAGGAAAAAAGTCTCAAGGCCAGTGGAGAAAGAAGGAAAGCACCGAAAGGAAAAATAATTTAAACTAAAACGGATTTCTGCTGACGAGAGGGTGCGGAAATCTGAAGGCCACGAAAACTCCTCTTCCTACAAGTTAAATACAGTAATGGTGAAAAATTTAACTCTTCCGAAGATTGAAGTCTTGGTAAATAATATCCCGGCCACCGCACTCCTGGATACCGGCGCGCAGTGTTCCTGTGTGGCAGAAGCTTTTTATAGGAAGTATTTTCGGAAATACCGCATATATAATGCGGATAATACAACAGTATTAGCGGCGCAAGGAGAACAATGTAAGTGCGTAGGTAAAGTACCTTTGTACATCCGTATCAAGGACGAACAAGTAAAGGTGATGTTTTTTATAGTAAAGAATTTGCAAGCAAATTTAATCCTAGGAATAGACTTTCTTTCAGACGCACAAGCTACACTGGATTTCAATGCAGCGTCCCTTAAGCTGACGATGAAACCAGTGCGTGTAGAAAAGGTTGAACCGCCAAGGTTAAATCTTGACCACCTGCCTAATGACGAGCAAGATAGAATCCGACAAGTGGTAAGTGAATTTGCTTCCTTATTTAGTGATATTCCAGGATTTACTCAGGTTACTAACCATAGTATTGACACCGGAGATGCATTGCCGGTTCGTCAAAAACCATACCGGTATGATAAGAATAAGGAAAAAATTATAGAATGGCATATTACCGATATGCTACGTAAAAAGATCATAACGCCTATCTCAAGTAGTTATGCTAGTCCGGTGGTTTTATGTAAGAAAAATAATGATTATCCTTTGGAGCATCCAAAAAGGTGGAGATTCGCTATTGATTACCGTAAATTAAATTCCATAACGAAATATCCGGTATATCCGTTACCGATCATAGAAGAAATTTTAAGGAACATAAAATCAACCAAATTTATGACGACTTTAGACTTAACGAATGGTTATTTTCAAATAGGGGTCAGGCCTGAGGACGTGCCTAAGACTGCTTTTATAACCAAGTCTGGCACTTATGCATTTTTGCGTATGCCGTTTGGCCTTTCAGGCGCCCCAGCAACATTTCAGCGATGCATGGACATTGTGTTAAGACCTGTTCTTGGAAAGTCCACATTTATCTATTTAGACGATATCATTATTAGTAGTGATAATCTCGACCAACATATACAGGATTTAAGACAGGTGTTTTCTTTATTAAATGAGGCCGGTCTAAAAGTTAATGTCGAAAAGTGCAAATTTGCAGCCCCTGAATTAAAATATTTAGGTTACAAAATATCGCAAGAAGGGATCGAGACAGATGAATCAAAAATAATCGCTGTACAAAAGTATCCGACTCCAAACACGGCAAAGAAGCTCTCTTCTTTTCTAGGACTTTGTTCATATTATAGGTCCTTTATAAAAGATTTTGCGGCTATCGCTGAGCCATTGTTAAAATTAAAAAGGAAAAAGGCAAGATTCTCGTGGACGGCTGAACCCAATAGTGCTTTCGAAAAATTAAAACAAGCATTAACGCAAGCCCCTGTGTTGAAATTTCCTGAAAAGGATGAAAATTTAGAAATTTCAGCGGATGCTTCGGATTATGCGGTAGGAGCGGTACTTTCGCAAAATCAGCAGCCCGTGGCATTTTTTAGCCGAACTTTAAATCAAACACAAAGAAACTATTCAGCGACCGAGAGAGAGGCACTTGCAGTTCTGTTAGCAGTGCAAAAGTTCCGAGTCTATTTTGGAAAGGCGCCGATAACAGTATATTCTGATCATGCGGCGGTAACTAGATTGTACTCAGGGAAAAATTTATCCCCAAGGTTAATAAGATGGGCACTCAAGCTGCAAGAATATAATCTGGTAATCAAGCATACCCCCGGAAAGGAAAATATCGTAGCAGATGCCCTATCACGAATTAAATTAGACGAACAGGGTAATACCATAAATGTTGCAATGCTGACAGCGTGTACAATAAATTCCCGAGAAACTGTAATAACCGAACTGGGTAAGGATCCTGAGTTTGGAAGTATTTATGAGTATTTGAAGGATCCTGAAAATTTTAGCCACCAAGATATTGTGGCGATAAGAAATAGGGCGGCCCATTACGAACTAATAGATGGTCTATTATTCTACACAAAAACTACGAATTCCAACAACGAATTTCGACCTGTTATCCCAGCTAGTCTTAGATTAAATATCCTGCAAGAGCTCCATGACAGCCCTTTAGCTTCTCATGCTGGTATTCGAAAAACTATCCAACGCGTACGCGAGGCAGTCTACTTTCCTGAACTGCAAAAGTTAACAAGGGCGTATGTCCAGTCCTGCCCAACATGTCAAGCCGTTAATTATATTAATTTCCGCCCGGCCGGGTTTCTAAATAGTATTAAATCCGAATTTCCAAATGAAATAATCGGCATCGATTTATTGGGCCCTTTCCCAAAAAGTCAGTTAAACAAAAGTCGCTATCTCCTTGTTATAGTTGATCATTTTAGTAAATGGACCGAAATTGTTCCCTTAAAACGAGCCTCCGCGAAATTAGTTACCGATTCTATTTTAAATAAATATATTTTAAAATACGGGGCGCCCCTAAAAGTTATATCGGATAATGGTCCTCAATTTGTAAGTAATATATTTGAAGACATGTGCCAAATACTGGGCATACGTCATTTAAAAATGGTCCCGTATCGGCCGCAATCAAATATAGCGGAACGGGTCAACAGAAATATAGTGAAAATTATCCGTAGTTATGTTAAAAATTTTCATAAAAGCTGGGATAACTATGTCAATGAATTTGCTTTCGGCCTTAGGACCGCAAAACATGATACAACGGGCAAAACTCCTGCTGAGTTATTTCTAGGCAGAAAGGTTATAACACCGTTAGATAAACTATTTTATGTGCAACAAAGAGCCCCAGAATTTAAAATGGGTGATATAGAAAAACTAATAAAAGAAGCAAAAAAGAATACGGAAGTAGCTCAAAGAAAACAAAAATTGTATTATGACTTGAAACGACGGGGAGTAACTTATAAAGTAGGGGATGAAGTACTAAAAATTAAGCATTCACTTTCTTCAGCACCAGAAGATAAAACTGCCAAATTTTTTCCACGATTTGAAGGACCATATGTTATAGAAAAAATAACTCACGCTGTTGTAGTGTTAAAGGCAAGAAATGGTGAAACCTGTTCCGCAAATATTGATCAAATTAAACCCTACTTCGATCGTAATAAAATGAAAATCTTTTCAGATCTTTTGCAGGATCCGGTACGGCAGACACCGCAGGTACAAGTTCCAGAGGTGGGAAAACGACAAGTACAAGGGCAAGCCAATGAGAGACAGAAGCAAGTGAAAAGAAAATTGCCCCGCGGAAAAACTGAAGGTAAAAAGAAAAAGAAGCCGTTCCACCGTCCAGAAAACAGAGTGCACGAACACCCCCAGAATGAAGAAGGGAGAAGGACGACGTATGTGGAAAGGACCGGGAGAAAGGACGGCAACTATAACCCGGCTGTGAAACGGAAGATTGACTCATCCGACAGAACTCTCCGCAGCAAAAGTCGCCGAACTGCGGAAGGGCCATCAGCGGCGGAGGAAAAAGTACAAGAAAAATTTGAACGGCGAACAACGAGGTCCAAGCAGGATCACGACAGAAGTTTCCCGGTTCCACCAAGACCAGCTGCCTTCAAACGGCCAAGACCACAAGCAGAGCACAAAAGGAAGGTGTTCAAGGGTGGCCGTACTGGTGAAAAACGGAAGCTTCCAGAGGAAAGCACTGAAGGGCGAGCCCGTACAAGAAGGAGGATCAACCAAGCTACTATCAGCTATACCTTTAAAGACTGGGCCCAGAAAAGGATGTCTGAATATTACAAAGATAAGTAAAATTTTATGTTATTTTGCAAACTTGATTTAATCTTTCATTCTTACTGCAAGTGGCAGATTTCAAGAAGTTTTACCTCATGCGAGGTCTACCTTTATCGCCGAAAGGGCGAGAAATGAGTTGTGACCGATTTTCTTATTATGTTTTTCAATTACTCGTGCGTAAAACTAAAGTTGATGTATAATAGCGTTGTGTAAGAACTTAAATATTGTAAAAAAAAGTTATTGTATAAATTTTATTTAAAACATTCTAGCAAGAGAGAAGTTTTAGTCTGAAAGACTTTTTGAAATGTAGTATTATTTCAATGTAGAAAGAATTGGCACTTGCTTTGAAAAGAATAGAAGTTAACAATGTACTACTAATGTATGTTTTCAAATGTGTAAAATTAACGGCAGGTTGATATGTTCTTATATACATGTGAACTGTTATTTTAAATGTTAAGAAATACCGTGATATGGTAAAAGTGAAAGTAATGTTAAAAATTTGTTATTCGTGTGACTGTAAAGATTAAATCATGGCAAATATGTGGTAAAGGTTGAATGATGTAGTTAGGCTCTCTGACGCTACACTTTAGAGTTAGCCACTTTTAGAATAGTACCTCAGGGTTTAGAGTTGAAATTAGGGTGTGTTAAGAGGTCTCGTATCTTGAATTTTAACACGTTAGTGTTTTGATTGTAGGAGGAAGTGTGGCACACGTAGACAGAAACACATACGTGTTTGGTGTTCTTTTACAACACATGTCAGAGAGCACGGGGAGAGATAATTAAAATAGTCATGAATGAAATAAGAATGTTAAGAGAAGTATATTCTATATGTTAATTGCAATGTCATTCTGTAACATTTCATTAAACTAGTTTTCCTTCCAGATCTCTGGAAGGAACCAGAATTGAATAAAGCTCCTGTTTAGATGCAGTACAGATATAAAAAAAAAAAGATTGTTCTTTATCCCGGGAGCTGCTATTGTAACAAATTTCTTTCTTTTAAATTTTCTAGTTTCTAGCTAAGTTATGATTGTAAAAGGTTGGCCTCGCGTTAGTTTCTAGAGCTAAAAGTTTTCAACAAGGTCGTTTTAGACCTCAGTTTCAAACTAATTAACTCTGGCGGGAAGTATGTAAGGATCTTAAGTTTTACTAACGTTTATTTTATTTTAAATCTTTACTATCACTTCTTATTTTCTACTTCCGGCCAGAATTATAAGCGTTAAGGATTTTATGCAAAGTTTGTCTGGCGAACGCCAAGTATTTAAGTGTGGCCTTTTTGCCAAGCAAAGAGAGGAAGCAGTGAGTTCGAAGCAGGCCGCTTACCTTAGAAGTTACGCAGTTGCTATTTGCCTTCCAGGCCAGAGGTATTAATCCTCTTGATAAATTAAATGTATTGTAGTGTTCACAGTCTCTGTGCTACATACGCTTCCTGTTATTATAAGGCCAATCTTATTCTAAAGTTAAATTAGAGTTTAGTTTTATTTTGATATCTTTTACGTTAGACCCCGAGTGGAGGGTCATTGTATTCCGAAGTACGGAAGTCATTGTATATAAAGAAAAATAAAGGGTTTTGTATACCCTTCGTCTGTATCCTGTCTACTTACTACAATTAGTGAACATAGCTTTAGTAAGCTCTCTGTTCCTAGTCAGGTCATTGTATGTTTCCGAAGAAGGTTAGAAGAAACATTGAACCTGATAATACTACGTTACTTATCTTAGAAAATACCAGTCTTTTTGATGTCATTCGAAAAACAGCGAATTCTAAATCCAGAAGAAAGAAAGGAGAGGAGGAAAGTTTGAAGCTTATGTTAAGAATGATATGCATAAATATTCTGGTCGCAAAAGCGTTCTTTTCGCAGAATTCTTAAAGCAACTGGAATTTCATATTCATGAAAATGCTGGACGCTTCTGCATTTGGCGTGGAAATTAATTCAGGTTAAATCCTTCAGCTGGAACGCAGTGCCGCTTATTCATCAGATGCCATGACGTGAAGGTGAGAAAAATGGAGAATTAGAAGACTGTTGGAAAAACGTTCTTATAAAAATGCGTTTAGTGAATAATAGTAAGCAAAAAATATTTTAGTAAAAGACTGTTCCAGTACGTGTTTGCTTAGAAGCAATGTTTGAGCTATTCACTTTAAATCTCAAACTGTCAACAATTTCAGGTATTTTTTTCTGTATAAGCTAATATTTGATGACTTTATGAGAATTCCATGTATGGAGCATTTGAAATTAAGTTAGCAAAATATTATATCCCGCTAAACTAATTAGTACTCTGCTATGTTAGAATAATTTAGTCTGTATATAAAGAACTGACTGGCATATCAATTTAAATTAATAATACATTGACTTATATATTAGTATGTAGGGCTGTAAAGTTATCGCGTGAATTTCTGTGATTAGTTTCGCGAATTTTAATGGGTTTTCTAAGATTTCACGAATGTTCGAATAAATCTTCGAGATTTGTGTTTTTTCCTTTATTTTTTAACTTGGATTATAATCGTTCGATTAATTTTGTAATTAAATAGCTTTTATGGTGGTTTCCGTCAGAACTTTCGCAAAAATGTACCGCAAAGTAAGGTAATCAATGATAATAAACTTTGAATTACCCTAAGTTCTGTTAGTCGTTCTTCATTGC
The DNA here is from genome assembly GCF_044657685.1 of Stegodyphus dumicola. NCBI lineage: Eukaryota > Metazoa > Arthropoda > Arachnida > Araneae > Eresidae > Stegodyphus > Stegodyphus dumicola. Next base: position 186,728,878 of record NC_140768.1, read on the forward strand.
CTGTACAAGCTAATAAATTATTTCAATACAGTGAAGTCGATTTTTAAAAACTTTCTGCTTATAATATGTATGCAGCATAATGTACAAATGTTCTGTCGAATGAGATGATAATCTTAACCTAATATAATAAGGGGTAATGCGCTTCCAGAAATTTATTGGTTATAAATGTATTTTAAATTAAAACGTGTAATATATGCAAAATTTAGTTACATAAATAGTTATCTGTATTATTGTTTTATTTCTAGTACAGATTCTTTCCCCCGAAATTTTGATAATAAATATGAATTCTAGGTCGCGAAATCTTCGCAAATTTTCACTGTTTATCCCGTAATCGTCCAGCAAATTTGACTTTTTTCCTCTTGATAAAATTCCTGCGCTATTCATGCATTGTCATTACCCGCATATGTTATTGTATTTAAATAAGCAACATTAATGCAGTGCACACCAACAGCATGTTACAAACATTAATTTCTGTGGTATTGAAACTAGACGTGTTCTTCCTGTTTTACAAAATTTCTCTAAAAAATAAATGGGTTTATATTTGCAAGTAAGTGAGAATTTTATATAAAAAAATGAATATATATGACTTGTAAATGTAAAGCTAAAATTTTTATATTATCACTATAAAACAAAATCCATTTGTAAATGCTCATTGCGCTTGAGTAAGATAACAGAAAATTATCATAACTGTATTTATAGAATCCCTGATTTTTCGGGGCGGAATAATGGGACTAATGTTTTAAAAATGTAAAGTATGTTCATTGTAGAGCGATGGAAAAATTATTATCACAGATCAGCCTAAAATAAAACTGTCTACGGAAAATATGATCATGTCATGCCGCATGTGTGCCACGACATGAAAAAGAAACAGATAGGAATAGGAAGAACTGCATTAACAATAAGAACCAGTGGATAAACACTGGCGGCGGTAATGAAATCAGACTCATCCTTCCGCGCTACTAAGTATAACACTGCTTACGAACATGATTGTTTGGGTGCTATCAGGATCAGAAACAAACTCCAATGTGTCATAACAATTAAAATAATGGCACAATAATATGTCAAAATCATGTAACAATCCATTTCACTACCAGATGCTTTAGTGCTACTTTGGTAGACGGTTGCACGGATTTTGGAGATTTTTTTTGGCGAGCGATACGACTTATGGTAAACCCATTGTTGGACAAGTTATTTATGGTAACCGATACTTTGTTGTCATTTTATTTAAAAAATAATGCGTTTAATTCTGCATAAATTTCGTGTTTTAAATATTATTTATGACTTCAAAATAATAAAAAGGAATTTAATTTTGCAATTTTTTTTGAAATAAAAATTTTATTGTTTATGATATTTTATGGAATTTTATGTTGTGAATGATGTAATGAATGAAGTCACATTATTTTAAAAGTAATTGGTTTTAATATCTATAAATTTAATGTTTTAAACATTACTTATGGCTGTTAAATATTAAAATACAATTTAATTTTGCAATTTTTTAAATATGATTTTATTATGAATTATTATTTAAATAATTTTAATTCTATGCATGATGTAATCAGCTCCCTGATTAGTTACTGAATATTTGTGCATTACCGCGCCATTTTAAAATTTTATTTTTCATCTCTTCGAATTCCTCAGATTTCAAAGCGAATGGATGTCTCCGTTTCGAAGATAAATGTTGTTATTGGTAATCACCAAGAATTATTGGTATCGGCATAAGAAATTGCCGTTTGAGACCTTATTTTGGCCAACCTGGATTTCTTAATCAAAGATTTATTTATTGTTACAAGGGTCAGAGGAAATTTATTAAAATTTTTTGGAGGAAACCTCGCTAATTGCTTCTGCAATGAAGTGCGAGAGATAGGGATAACAGATGAAGATCGTTTTTTTTTCTGGTACTTATCAATATACTTAAGGTAAAATGCTTAAAAAAATGTAAGTACATATTTTTCTTTTACTTTATTATTGTATACTTCAATTTTTATTAAAAAATTAATACACTTTTTTCAAAAATTCTTGAGATATTTATTGCCACATATGTTTTAATGTTAAATAATTATATCCTATAAAACTTATTTTAAAGGATTTGAATTTAAGTAATTGAAAATTTTAATTCTTTTAAACGATGGTTAATGTTTTTAATGCAATATTCAATTTAAGTAATATTTTATTCCAATTAAATGTTGGCGCAATGTTTTTATAGCGGTGTTTTTATTCTATTATATGAAAGTAATAATTTAACCTTACTTTAGCATTTTATACTCTTAGTAAATGTATTTATTTGCATTTGCCAGGCATCTTAAAAAAACAACGTTTTCAACAAAAAATTTATTCATTATTTTTAACGATATTTATTTTTTTAAAGTTTCGAATACTTTACGATGCGTAAAATACGTAAAAACAGCATTTTTCAAGATGGCTGACGACTGTAAAAACCGCGCCAACAATTGCGCCAATGTAAATCGCCAAAAATCCGTGCAACCGTCTACCAAAGTAGTACCGATGTTTTCAGCATATCACATGAACATTTCAACTAGAATTCGATATTTCTGGTGCGTCTACATAAAGAAAAAATCTGATATGTGCACCACATGACTTCCTTGTACTCAATATTAAATTATACGCATTTTTTCTTGCATTTCATTTAAACTTATTGGATTGAATTAAATCTACTTCGCCGACAGCGCACAAACCACAATAGAATAAATGCATTCTTTAAAATTCACTCTAGTATTTGCTTACCATAGCGACACTCTGGCGCTAGATTCACTTAACTGTATTAATAATTATATAACAGTTAACTTATATAATAATTATATAACGGAAACTAATTTAACTGTTATACAATCCAATAATTATATAACAGTTAACTTATATATTTCGTTCATATTATAACTCATAATGCACAAAATTTATATCATTTAAAGAAAAGAATTATCTAATCGTTGCCACATGTTCTATTCAAATACTATAATTAAGCTAGAATGATGTATAAAAGAAATTAAGCAAACAAAACAAAAAAGAAACAGTTTTTCACAGACGATTGAGTATTTCTGATTTCATTAATTCAGTTTTCACTTCGCAAGAAGGCAAAAATACATAAAAACTCAAAATATCTATATTAAAAATTAAAAAGTAAATTTTAAACACTTATTTCCTCGAAAAAATTCCAGAAAGAATTAAGCATGATTTAATTGGCAATAATAAATGAATGCATTATCTTTGTTGTTGCGAAGCTAAGTTTCTCTAGATTGGCAACAAATCCTCTAGTCTCCTGTTTCAAATGTAAACATCAATGGCCGCCATAAAAAAAGGCTTAGCGGCACTTAGACAACTTTAAAATTGTTGATAATTATAAAAATATTGCATACAGATTTACTAAAGGCATAATAACCTTAACCGGAAGATAAAAACAATATAATACAATAATTTTTAGAGCAAAAAATGTACAGTTTACAAGCATATAAGAGAAAAGAAACTGAGATCACTGAGCCGGGTAACAGAGTGGATATATATACATAAATATATTTAAATTTGAACAAATTTAAATTCTTAACAAATACGTATAAAAGCAAAAAAGCAAATTTAAATTCTAAAAAAAGGAAAAAAGCCAAAATAATTTAAAATAATTTTTAAAAAATGTGCAAACATGTAAAAGATTTAATTCTTGAACTAATCTACAATATCATTTAAATTCAGAAGCATAAGCAAATCAAGTGCAAAATCTATTCATGAAAATAAATCTGCTAATTTAATAAATTAAAATTAAATTAAACAATTTTTTTTAAAAATGCATATGTGAATGACCGTAAAGTAGGCACGAGACAGACTTATCAAGGGGAAGTTGCCTCCAAAACTAACTCTCCAATCATTCAATTCGTGTTTCGTCATTCATGCAGGCAAGGGTAAAAGTCAAAACCAAAAGTAATTCCAATAAAGTGGCACCCCTAGAAATTAACATTTAAGTATTAACAATAAGAATTAAATTTCAAAAAGGAAAATACCAATAAAGTCCCTTGAGTAACAAGCAAGTAAAGTGAAGAATTAAACTTTTTCTTAAAAAATTAAATTTTTTAAAAATTTTTTTATAAAATAATAAAAAAATCTAGAAACCAATGTATTTTAGAAATCCTTGTCTACAGAAACTTTCCCTACACGAATATGCATATCAATAAAAAGAAACTATAAAAGAACTATACATAATCCATATAAACCAATAAGAAACAAAAAGAACTAATTCACAATTTTTAAAAAACAAATATATATTTAAAAATATAATTTCATATTTAGAAAATACTTAGATACTACACAAAAATTTAAAAAAAAATACTTAAAGCAAGTAAATAGTAAGTTTTAATTCTAACTTACCTACTCTATGAGTGTTGGGGTCTGCAAAAGTGTTGTGAAAGAGAAGTAAGTGTGTTCTTCAAATTATATAGATGCCGCTTATGTAGGTAAAGTTGAGTGTCAAGCTGCTATCTTTGTTATAGTAAAAAAAAATTTTTGTAAACATTAATATTAAAAATTAAATTAAATTAATTTAAAATCCTAAAGGTAGTAATATCAATTATTTAGGGGGTTACGTAACTGAGCCAATCAAGAGACGTAAGTTTGCTTGAAGGAAATTAAAGTGGTATGTGAAAAAATGTAAGCTGTTTGTAATTTGAAATGTGTGTTCTGTTGAAAAATTGTGAAAATTGTTAAAAAAATTAAGTGAAAGATATTTTGTGTCAAAATTGCAAAAAAATTAAAGTAATTAAGAAGAACTGAAATGTTTTAATATTAAAGTTTTAAAGTAAAATTTCCCAATTTTTTTTTTTTTTTAAATGAAGTCCTTAAAAAACCTCTAAAAATTCCCAGAAATTTCTCAATTCCTTTAGGAAGTTAAATAAAACTTAAATTTGATGAAAGAAAATATTAAAAGTTTAATGAACTTGATTTGAATTGGTATATCAAAACTTAACTAAATACTGGGTAAAGTATGGAAAATCAGAAGAAGAAGATTAAAATCTTCACTCAATTTGGGCTATAACTGAGACTTTTGAAAAAAGGTGGCCCTTTATTAGTAAAAGGATAGAATCCAGTATTGATTAAATATACATATTTACAAAATATTTACAATAAAAATTTACAATAATCTCTAATCTTTTATATCCTTCATTACCCTCCAGCTAAGGTTTAAGGTAATGTTATCATATCCAAAAGAGCCAAAAAATTATAAAGTAAAGTCAAGGCCTGCGTTTTTAATATATACGAGTAAATTAATAAATTTTGGTGGTACTTGGTTATCAACTTGAACATTAATTAGCTTTATTATTTCTTCCTTTAAATCGTCTATTTCAGTACATATATTTTTTATTCTGATTATTTGGCTATGAAACGTGTTTTCTATTACTTTTCTAGAGATATTAGAGTTCCAATTAATTAGTTTAATAGTAGGAAAATGGAAATTCCTTCTTTTATCAAATAATTTAATTTTGCTGTGTTTAATAATTTGCAGGTCTAGGAATTCAATAGTATCTTGATTCATATTCGTATTATTAAGTGTTAAACTATTTGGGTAAATTTTGAATTGCTCAAAAATAGAATTATTATTGAAAGTTATAATATCATCTATGTATCTAAAAGTATGAGCAAATGGCTTTAATTCATTTTTATTTAAACTGAGTTGGAATTTATATTCAAATGTAAAAAGAAACAGGTTACAAATTTGTGTAGAACTTCTTGCTCCCATAGGAATTCCTCTAACTTGCTGAAAGATCTTATTATTGTATTTAACGTAGTTATTAAATAATGCACAATTCAGATAAGTATTCCATCTTTCAATACAAAGGATGTCAAGTATGTCAGGAAAAGTGTTGTGGGAGTTGCATTAAACTAGTAAAAATTTCTTCTAATGGTAGGGAACTAAAAAGGTTTTCAAAGTCATAGCAGTTAATGTTCTTGATTGTTAAACTTTTAAAACTGCTGAGAACTGGAGCATTATTATAAATAATCCAACTATAATTGTGTTGTTTGTTAACGAATTGTTGGATTAAACTACAGATTTATTTAAGTATAATTGCAAATATGTAATCTATATTCTTTTTATAATTATTTGTACCATTAGTAATAAATCTAAATTTGATTGGTGATTTATGAAATTTTGGGAGAGCATATAGATTTGCTAATCCATTGTAGTTAGATGGTTGTGAAATTTGCAGTTTCTTATGAAATGCTTTTAGCTTTTTTGCAATAACATTTTCTTGTAGATTGGTGAGTTTGTAAGTAATGGTATTATTGAGTTCAGTATTAATTAATGAGACATAAAAAAATTATCATATTATGCTAAAGTTATTATTGGCTTTGTCAATTTTGGTAATTATGACATTTGTTTTAAATCCTGTAAAAGAGGTATGAGAATATTCCACTGTAAATTGCAATTAAATTCAATTCTTCGAATTTTTTGCTTGAATTCTTCTAATACTGCATGTTTCCATGCCATAAAGTTAGAATTTGGAATATTTAATTTGAAACTAGTTTTAACTATAAATTCGTCTATATTTTTAACGAAACTTTTAAAACTGTGATGTTTGTTAATTTTTAGTACTGGTCTAAATTTGGTACCTTTTTCCATTAAAATTCTTAAATGTTGGTTTTGAACTATTGCTAAATTGCCTGCTATAATATGTTGATGAAATTTATTTATGAAATCTTTGTATTGAAGCTCTTTACAGTATCAATGGGCTGTAGTATCTAATTCATGGTGGTTAATTAGCAATTTACTAAGAGGTTTTGGTACTTGAAAGCTGGTGAGATCTGTACTTTGGTAGCTGGAAAAAGTTGTTGACTTTTTCTGAAAATTTTGCTAAACTGAATATGATCATAGTTAGGATGAAGGAAATTGATTTTGCAGTAATATTTATTGTATTTGTTATTTGTAGAGAACTTATAATTGCAAAAGTCAATAATAAGGTCTTTTATAATGTTGTGCCCTGTAAAATGCTGTTTTACAAATTTTATAAGTAATTTTAAGAAATTGTGCTTACAAATATACAACCAAGTACTTATATTTTTAGTGAAATTATCAGTAAGAAAGTAATTATTTATATTATCGTTTAACTTTTTTGTATCTATTGTTGAAAGAAGTTTATTTTTATGTTTATTACCTGCTCTGGTTCCTCGTAATGTTTTTTTACTGAATAATTTAAAATGGCTGTAAGTTGGAATTTCAGAATTTAGTTTAATGTGTTGGATGAATGTATTGAGTCCATAAGGGTAAAGTGTTTTGAATTTAAGCATGTAGAGTGACTCTTGAAATAATCTAACTTTGTATTCAGGTACAATATCCAAAATTTGAATATTATTTTTTTTGAAATCATGTATTTGAAAATGTTCTAATTCAGCTGTATTAAGTGTGCTAAAATTAGAAGTTGCAAATTGCTCTGTGGTTGTTAATTCTAATATTAAGACTATTTTTGGTTTGTCCAACATATTTAAGATTTCATGTGTTACAAGTGATGAGATAAATGCAATTATAAGTTTTTCAAAAGGGGAGTTGTTTAGTGGCTGTGATATTAAAAGGCATATTGCTAACTTTACAAGTAAGTCATTTGCTAGAATGACATTTATGGAAATTTATGTGATTGATACGAGCCGTTATAAAAGTAAAGAGGGAGCTAACCTACAATACAATAACTTTTAAAGTAAAAATTTTTAACTCAATTTTTGGACAGAAAAATTTTTAAAAACTGGGAATTTAAATGTTATTGCTAATTAATTCACTAAATTAATAAAAATGAACTATTGTATTAAACTATTTAAGTTAATTAAACTAAATTATTTAGACAGCGAGTTTAAAATAAAAACAAAACTATTAGAAAAAGAAAGTTGTTTTTAATAAAAGAGAAACAAACCAGTAATTAGCACTAAAGCTGCTAAGTACAAACAAAATTGTTTCATAAGAATAAATTGAATTTAATTAAAAAAATTAAATTTAAATACGTATTTAATTAAATATTCTTTGCGCCATTGCTGCAAGGAATGAAATTTAAATTTGAACAAATTTAAATTCTTAACAAATACGTATAAAAGTAAAAAAGCAAATTTAAATTCTATAAAAAGGATAAAAGCCAAAATAATTTAAAATAATTTTTAAAAAATGTGCAAACCTGTAAAAGATTTAATTCTCGAAGTAATCTACAATATCATTTAAATTCAGAAGCATAAGCAAATCAAGTGCAAAATCTATTCATGAAAATAAATCTACTAATTTAATAAATGAAAATTAAATTAAACAATTTTTTTGAAAAATGCATATGTGAATGACCGTAGAGTAGGCAGGAGACAGACTTATCAAGGGGAAGTTGCCTTCAAACCTAACTCTCCACTCATTCAATTCGTGTTTCGTCATTCATGCAGGCAAGGGTAAAAGTCAAAACCATAAGTAATTCCAATAAAGTGGCACCCCTAGAAATTAACATTTAAGTATTAACATTTAAGAATTAAAGTTCAAAAAGGAAAATACCAATGAAGTGCCTTGAGTAACAAGCAAGTAAAGTCAAGAATTAAACTTTTCCTTAAATTTTTTAAAAAATTTAATTTTTTAAATGTTAATACTTAAATGTTAATTTCTAGGGTCTAACCTACAATACAGTGAACTTTAAAAGTTCACTGTATTGTAGGTTAGCTCCCTCTTTACTTTTATAACGCCTCGTATCAATCACATAAATTTCCATAAATGTCATTCTAGCAAATGACTTACTTGTAAAGTTAGCAATATGCCTTTTAATATCATAGCCACTAAACAACTCCCCTTTTGAAAAACTTATAATTGCATTTATCTCATCACTTGTAACACATGAAATCTTAAATATGTTGGACAAACCAAAAATAGTCTTAATATTAGAATTAACAACCACAGAGCACACATTAAAGAATTTGCAACTACTAATTTTAGCACACTTAATACAGCTGAATTAGAACATTTTCAAATACATGATTTCAAAAAAATTAATATTCAAATTTTGGATATTGTACCTGAATACAAAGTTAGATTATTTCAAGAGTCACTCTACATGCTTAAATTCAAAACACTTTACCCTTATGGACTCAATACATTCAACCAACACATTAAATTAATTTCTGAAATTCCAACTAATAGCCATTCTAAATTATTCAGTAAAAAACATTACAAGGAACCAGAGCAGGTAATAAACATAAAAATAAACTTCTTTCAAAAATAGATACAAAAAAGTTAAACGATAATATAAATAATTACTTTCTTACTGATAATTTCACTAAAAATATAATTACTTGGTTGTATACTTGTAAGCACAATTTCTTAAAATTACTTATAAAATTTGTAAAACCGCATTTTACTGGGTACAATATTATCAAAGACCTTATTATTGACTTTTGCAATTATAAGTTCTCTACAAATAACAAATACAATAAATATTACTGCAAAATCAATTTCCTTCATCCTAACTATGATCATATTCAGTTTAGCAAAATTTTCAGAAAAAGTCAACAACTTTTTCCAGCTACCAAAGTACAGATCTCACCAGCTTTCAAGTACCAAAACCTCTTAGTAAATTGCTAATTAACCACCATGAATTAGATACTACAGCCCATTGATACTGTAAAGAGCTTCAATACAAAGATTTCATAAATAAATTTCATCAACATATTATAGCAGGCAATTTAGCAATAGTTCAAAACCAACATTTAAGAATTTTAATGGAAGAAGGTACCAAATTTAGACCCGTACTAAAAATTAACGAACATCACAGTTTTAAAAGTTTCGTAAAAAATATAGACGAATTTATAGTTAAAACTAGTTTCAAATTAAATATTCCAAATTCTAACTTTATGGCATGGAAACATGCAGTATTAGAAGAATTCAAGCAAAAAATTCGAAGAATTGAATTTAATTGCAATTTACAGTGGAATATTCTCATACCTCTTTTACAGGATTTAAAACAAATGTCATAATTACCAAAATTGACAAAGCCAATAATAACTTTAGCATAATATGATAATTTTTTTATGTCTCATTAATTAATACTGAACTCAATAATGCCATTACTTACAAACTCACCAATCTACAAGAAAATGTTATTGCAAAAAAGCTAAAAGCATTTCATAAGAAACTGCAAATTTCACAACCATCTAACTACAATAGATTAGCAAATCTGTATGCTCTCCCAAAATTTCATAAATCACCACTCAAATTTAGATTTTTTGCTAATGGTACAAATAATTATAAAAAGAATATAGATTACATATTTGCAATTATACTTAAAAAAATCTGTAGTTTAATCCAACAACTCGTTAACAAACAACACAATTATAGTTGGATTATTTATAATAATGCTCCAGTTCTCAGCAGTTTTAAAAGTTTAACAATCAAGAACATTAACTGCTATGACTTTGAAAACCTTTTTAGTTCTCTACCATTAGAAGAAATTTTTAGTAGTTTAATGCAACTCCCACAACACTTTTCCTGACATACTTGACATCCTTTGTATTGAAAGATGGAATACTTATCTGAATTGTGCATTATTTAATAACTACGTTAAATGCAATAATAAGATCTTTCAGCAAGTTAGAGGAATTCCTATGGGAGCAAACAGTTCTACACAAATTTGTAACCTGTTTCTTTTTACATTTGAATATAAATTCCAACTCAGTTTAAATAAAAATGAATTAAAGCCATTTGCTCATACTTTTAGATACATAGATGATATTATAACTTTCAATAATAATTCTACTTTTGAGCAATTCAAAATTTACCCAAATAGTTTAACACTTAATAAAAGGAATATGAATCAAGATACTATTGAATTCCTAGACCTGCAAATTATTAAACACAGCAAAATTAAATTATTTGATAAAAGAAGGAATTTCCATTTTCCTACTATTAAACTAATTAATTGGAACTCTAATAGCCAGTATTTAGTTAAGTTTTGATATACCAATTCAAATCAAGTTCATTAAACTTTTAATATTTTCTTTCATCAAATTTAAGTTTTATTTAACTTCCTAAAGGAATTGAGAAATTTCTGGGAATTTTTAGAGGTTTTTTAAGGACTTCATTTAAAAAAAAAAAAAAAATTGGGAAATTTTACTTTAAAACTTTAATATTAAAACATTTCAGTTCTTCTTAATTACTTTAATTTTTTTGCAATTTTGACACAAAATATCTTTCACTTAATTTTTTTAACAATTTTCACAATTTTTCAACAGAACACACATTTCAAATTACAAACAGCTTACATTTTTTTCACATACCACTTTAATTTCCTTCAAGCAAACTTACATCTCTTGATTGGCTCAGTTACGTAACCCCCTAAATAATTGATATTACTACCTTTAGGATTTTAAATTAATTTAATTTAATTTTTAATATTAATGTTTACAAAATTTTTTTTTACTATAACAAAGATAGCAGCTTGACACTCAACTTTACCTACATAAGCGGCATCTATATAATTTGAAGAACACACTTACTTCTCTTTCACAACACTTTTGCAGACCCCAACACTCATAGAGTAGGTAAGTTAGAATTAAAACTTACTATTTACTTGCTTTAAGTATTTTTTTTAAATTTTTGTGTAGTATCTAAGTATTTTCTAAATATGAAATTATATTTTTAAATATATATTTGTTTTTTAAAAATTGTGAATTAGTTCTTTTTGTTTCTTATTGGTTTATATGGATTATGTATAGTTCTTTTATAGTTTCTTTTTATTGATATGCATATTCGTGTAGGGAAAGTTTCTGTAGACAAGGATTTCTAAAATACATTGGTTTCTAGATTTTTTTATTATTTTATAAAAAATTAATTTTTAAAAAATTTAATTTTTTAAGAAAAAGTTTAATTCTTGACGTTACTTGCTTGTTACTCAAGGGACTTCATTGGTATTTTCCTTTTTGAAATTTAATTCTTAAATGTTAATACTTAAATGTTAATTTCTAGGGGTGCCACTTTATTGGAATTACTTTTGGTTTTAACTTTTACCCTTGCCTGCATGAATGACGAAACACGAATTGAATGATTGGAGAGTTAGGTTTGGAGGCAACTTCCCCTTGATAAGTCTGTCTCCTGCCTACTCTACGGTCATTCACATATGCATTTTTTTAAAAAAAATTGTTTAATTTAATTTTAATTTATTAAATTAGTAGATTTATTTTCACGAATAGATTTTGCACTTGATTTGCTTATGCTTCTGAATTTAAATGATATTGTAGATTAGTTCGAGAATTAAATCTTTTACATGTTTGCACATTTTTTTTAAATTATTTTAAATTATTTTGGCTTTTTTCCTTTTTTTAGAATTTAAATTTGCTTTTTTACTTTTATACGTATTTGTTAAGAATTTAAATTTGTTCAAATTTAAATTTCATTCCTTGCAGCAATGGCGCAAAGAATATTTAATTAAATGTGTATTTAAATTTAATTTTTTTAATTAAATTCAATTTATTCTTATAAATATATTTATATACGTTTGGTGCGGCTGATTGCAACCAAAATACGAGGTGCACATCTACATGTTATAGCAGTCCTATATACAAAATGTCACCGTTCTGAGGCTATTCGTTTTTGAGTTATGCGAGATACGTACGTACAGACGCAACGAAAAATTCTTTTCAGAATTAATTTTAAAGCAGTTTTATAATTTTTTTGAAGGAAAAGAGTATTTTATTCTGTCCTTACGTACAGATATGACGCAAAAACATCGTTAAATTGCATTCGATAGCGGTCAAATTGGATATTTTCGTTGAAATATCCTACCTGAAACTTTTCGCGATTATAATACTTCCTTTTTACTTCGTACAATGAAGTAAAAAACAGGCAAGATTCTTTTGCGAGAAATTCGTTAGTGTGTATTATTTCCTGCTGTCACAGATCTGAGCTGTATAAGATGTGAAAGGCCATCGCGAAATTGCTTCCCCATGCCCTAGCAGTAAAGATGAACTGGATACTTTGGTCAATACCACCTGTTCTTAATAATATCACGACAAAGCTCGGAATAATATCATGCCCAGTCAACGAATGATCGCTTTTAATCTTGACCATATAAATTACTAAATTACAAGAGTACGCAGCGATTCCACAAGTGTAATTGTTTAAAATGAATTTTTTTTTTTTTTTTTTTTTTTTCAGAATAGTCTTTAATCTATGTGCAGCATGTTTAGTATTATTTGAGGCATTTGCTCCTGATGTCGCATTTTTTCTGTGGAGAAGTGTATCATCTTTCACCGAAATTCTATCTAAAATTATTACCTTTATATCTTCTGAAAGAGATTTTTGCTTTATTCTCCTTCGATTGAAAAAAACCTTGTGCAGAGTAAGTGGGAAAGCTCTTGAATCGCTTTTATTTTCTTTACATATAGTGAAAAAAAGTCAAATTCGAAAGGTTTTTGAGGAATAGAAATCCATTCTTTCTGCTTTTAGATTTCCGAAATTTTATTCCTTTTTTTCAGAATTATTTGATGCATGAAGGCGGAGGACTTTGGTATACCTAATAATGTTTCCTACTGAAATTTTCGCGGAACATTTTTATATTACAGCAAACAGAAGTTTTAACGGAAGTAAATCTTATAGGGAGGGTAAAATAAAGGCTTTAGTTCTATATTTAAAGAAAACTGTATATTTTGATGCTTCCGAAAATTCATTATATTGATCTACTATTTCTAGGCAACATCACGTTAGCTATTATATTGTATTTCGGAAATTAGTTAGCAATACATTAAATTATGTGAGAATTAAAGGCTATCGATTCCACAGAGGCCCACCAGCGGCAGAGCGGTAAAGTCGCTGAACACTGGTAGTTCGCGAAGCTCGAATCCCGCGAACGGGGTTGGTTGCATGGGCGCTTTCGTAGTTTTCCCCATGTGTAATGTGTATATGAGCCAGTTTCCTTTAAAGAGTCCTTCGGCAGATAGCCTTCGAGGCTTCGCCGTAACCACATAACCCGAAACCGATTCCATAGAAAAACTCTATTGTGTAGGTAAGTCGAAGGTAAACAAAGACTGCTGATTAAGAACGTATTTGATAAGACAAAAAGTATAGTTCCCCATAAGTTACACAAGCTGAAAAAGACGTTACATTGTTGGTTCGAAGTGTTTTTCAGATAATCGTTATTTCTATTTCGTTGTTAAATGGTATTAAGCTCATTTGCTATTTATACGCGTATTAAAATACCATTAAGCTTATTCACTATCTTCATATATGTGTAAGTATAAAAATAGTACAAATATAAAATCAACTAACTAAACGATCTTAAATACTAAACGATTCTACTTTGACTGTCTCCTGGGACCGAAATTATGCTTAAAAATTATAAATGATAACTTTGTTTTAAACTAATCACTTCATTTATATTCTTTTTCTCTTGCCCTATAACTTACCCTTAGAAAAGCATATGGCTTGTTTGGATTAGATTTAATTATTTCTTTGGTAATTTCATAACGGAAGCAATGAAATATTAACCATAGTAAAAGGACTTAAATTTTTCCTATATTATAATATTACGTCTTTTATTTCTTTAATAAAACAATATCAATGTACGTAAAAGAATAAACACGTAAAAAATAAAATAATTTTTTTAAACTCTGCTTTTACAATCGATCTTTAAAATTAAATTAATTTCGCTTTAAAGCATTTGCCTTATAATTCTGGCAACGTTTCAAATGGGTTTCGTTTCTGTAGTTTTTCACAAGAGCAAATATAGATTCTTATTATATGAGAAATTTATCTTGCCATTAGTGAGGATTGCTATTATTATATATAACTTTATAAAACTGTTCATTATGCATTTTACCACCAGGAGTTTGTATATTTTAAAGGAAGCGAAACAACTGTTACGAGTATTTAAAGATATAAATAATGATTTAATTTGAACTTATCTGCAAATCTATTTTTGGGTATGCTGGTTTTCAAGATTAATTATTTACATTTTTTCGTTATTAACAACTAAATATATTTATTTATTAATTGTTATTCTAAGATGTACTAAAATTGTAAGGATTAAAGACATGGATGGAAAATGAAAAATTCAAAAATTAAGTAATAAAAACAATTTTGCAAATTTAAAAATTTTTACTTAACATATTTAATTTACGGATATTTTGCTCATATTCTGTATATAATTTCTCACATATTTTAGAAAATTGCATTGAGATTTAATGATCAGAATATTTTTAAAACTTGTTGTCACACATTGTGTTTAATTTCTGTGTACAACAAAATTAAATTTTCAGCTTTCAGTTCTTACTTACAGAAGCAGTTTTAGAAATAAACATTGTTACGTTATTTCTTCTCTCACGTTCGTACGGGGTTCGTAGATTTGGGGGGAATAACGACGACACTTGATGAAGTAGCGAAACACGCTTTATTTAGCAATATGAAACAGGACAGCTCCAAAGTCACATTTTACAGTCGTTGTTCAGCGAGTGTATAGTCGTCGATGATCGACTATACAATCAGCGACACAGCCTTCAGGTTAGCAGGCTATAGCGGTAGAGACAGCTTCACTGCAAAGCACCAGAGTACAGCTACCGACTCTGCTGGTCATTCTCGGAACTCCACGTACTCTCGAGACTCTCCACGCTACAACTCGCGATGCACTCGACAGCACACTGAGCACAGCTCCCGACTCTTCGGTTCAGTCGTTCCCGGAGCTCAACACGCTTTCTCGACGATGGACTAACCGCGATACACTAAGAGACTCTTTCGATGCACTCGACGACCCACTCGGCACTCGCTAACTGGCTGTCAACTCGATCGGCTCCGCACGGACTGACTAACTCAAGACACTCGCACTCACTCTCCGCGTACCAGCAGGGTTTATAGAGTTTTCGGCTTGTGTTCGAGAACATTGTGGGCTAAACCGGTAAGAATTCGTTCCAGAAGGTTCTCCATTCGTTCACGCCATGTTGCCAATTTTGTCGCCAAATGGGCGATTTCTCGCCAAATGTAGCAACCCTGCCTTCCCTTGCCATTTTATGGCAACCCTAAACCTATTTGCGGGGAAGCTATCTCACCGCGCCTGTATATTTCGTAAGAATATTATTCTTTTTTCCCAAAAATAACATTTAATTATTAGAATATTGTATTATATTATAGTTTCCTTACTCTATAGCAGAGCAGATTAAATCTGATTTCTAATCTTTTCAGTGATAAATTCAAAAATTAATATTACAATGATTAAAAAAAACATGTGGCGGAAATGATTCTATAAAAACTCAAGATTTTAGCTTATGGCACAATTTATTGCATTCCTTTGTAATATCCTAGCTGAAAGAGAGTTTCTTGAAAGGTAGAATACTGAAGAACTATATAGCGACTATTCACGGAGTTCTTGTGGAGTAAGTAACAACTCCGGAGAAGGCTAAGTTGCTCTTTATTCCAACTCAAAATGAATTAACAGATGGCCTCTCTCGAGCGTGCAAGAAACCCGCACTCGGGATTTTATTCGAAATAGAAAATGTAAACCTATCTAATACTAAATAAGATTCATCAGCCAAAGCTGCACAGAATCAACTCGCGGAGGTGCCCTTTATTTAAGGATTATCGAAGTATACTAGCACACACTACAGCCGTAGAATGTTATTTTTAAAGGCTTTTGCGTTGAGATGTTTTTGCAAAAGAAATTTCATTTGTGAAAATTTGCAAATATGACACTGAGTTTAGCTGTTTGACTTCTAAATCAAAATTCCTTTTTTCATTAACAATGTAATTTTTTTTTTTTTTTTTTTTTTTTTTTTTTTTTGCAAACGATAAAAGGAAATGTGAAGTTTTGCCACTTGTCAAGGAAATTTGTTATAACTTCTTAAAAATTAAGGTAGTTTCGTGTACTTGCATGTTTTAACGAAATCATTTCTGGTAAATTTTTTCACAATAGTAGTATGTCTTGCAGAAGACAGGCCTGTCTCATAATCATTCGAAATACCTCCAGAAATATGTTTATAAAATAAATCTACACAAAATTGAAAAAAGATTTTATAAAAGCTCTTAGAAAAGAAGTTGAATGTCATATTCACAACATTATTAAATGAGTACTACGAACATCATTTTTAAAAATCTGATTAACTCAGCCCGACATGTTTACTTCTTCACCAAGGAAGCTTTAGGTCAGTGATGAATTTGGTATCTTCAATCCTCAGTACTTTTTGTGAAAAAAGTCTTAAAGCTAATCGCTTTTTAATTAGATGAAACGATTTGGCATAGCGTAGGTGATAAACTGAAGAACGTTTCCGATGTAGTCCTGTATAAAATCTAGAACAGTTGCTTATGATTTATATTGCAAGAAAAGACATATTACTAGTACATAAATTCAAGATAAAGGGCATAAAATCGTATATTTAATATTATAATTAAAATATCAGTGATACACTTTGGGGAGGGAACTTCTAATATTATTATTATTATATCATAAATTTATGTCACGGGGAGATTTGAATTTATATAATTAAGAAAATACCTAATGTTCATTGGATCGCTTACTCACGAGACTTGCAACAAAAAATTTTTTCCCTCGTGTAAAAAGGGAACAATTTCTACTTTTCCAGGACACAAAATTCCTGTGGTGAACATAATGACATTTGATATAAGATATTAGAAATCTTATTATTACAGCTTGGTAAAATTCCACAAACTGATTTCATTCATTTTTATTCAGACGCTGACACCGCTGCACTGCTCAAATGAGGGTTCTTATTCTAACAATGACTTCTAAATATTAATGCTATAATAGCTGTTCCGGCAAAGTTACTACTTTGAATCATGTTATGGTAGAAATATATAAGGCACGCAAAATTTGAGTCTTAACCGAAAGTTAATACAAATTAACGTATTGTTACTTTGCTTTCGATAATGAACTATTCTGTTTTTAGATTAATTTCGTCAATCCCATTGTGATGACTCTATACAGTACGTGTCTACCTAGACTTATAAAAGCACTAAATATATCCCTCTAATCAATAACTAAGGTAATGAGGATAACACTTGTTGCAGCGGCACCAATGATCTTTTGCAGTAATCACGTTTCCTTTGAATGTGAACTCTTGCAAGGAGATTAGTCAACATGATCCCAGTTTCCTCTCTGGGATTTGTTTAAGATAGTTAATACATCCGCAGAAAAGATTTCTACGTTTCTAAAAATAGTCGTTTTCTCAAAACAATTGTAACTGATGTTAGAAATGTCTGCACTGAATGATCTATTCAAGTTAATTTACTTTGTACTACAACAGTGTTAATCATTCACATTGCTTTTTAAACTGTGAATTATGAAAGCTGTTGTCTAAAATCGTTTTAGTTGACATTTCAAATAATGGCTGTGGATTTTTTTAACATTTAAGAAACTAGATAATTTAAAAAAATATGGATATATTGTTTTAATATATATATATATATTGTTTTAATATATATATTGTTTTAATCTCTACATATAATAAAAGAAAGTGTTTGTCTGGGTGTGTGTCTTTCGTTTGCGCTGCGCGTAAACTAATAGACCCACGGCTACGAAATTTGGTACATAGGTGCATCTAGACAAGAGCCAGTGAACCACGAAGCGATTTTTCCGAAATTAGATTTAGAATTTTTTTACTTTATATTTTGTGACGAAATCGCGTCATTTTGAGTCATAGTGAGCTATAGGAAAGCGAGATTTTATTCTACACACTCCATTTTCACATCGTCATGAAACGTAGGCACTTAGCTATTTTACGAACTTAAAATAAATTTCGTGTTTCAATAAATCGATTAAATACGAATTTATTTAACAAAGGGAGCTTAACACCTTTTCAACGGGATTTTTTCTAAAAAAGTTTATTTTTAAAAATGTACAGTTTATTTTTCTTTGATTTTTGGACACGTTAAACTTTCAGCCTTGCGACTGCTTTTACAAAAATAATTTTGGAAAAATGATAATATTTTGTATATTTAAATTTTTTTTTAAATCAAGCTTCCGAGTACACTTCTCACATCTCACATCTTTAAAAATGTTATTTTGACAACAATTTTCCTTTCTTATTGTTGTTGATAGATTTTTGATGAAATCGCCTCATTTTGAACAGTTTTATTCTTTTAGAAATATGGGTCTGGCAACAATTTTCCTTTCTTATTGTTGTTGATAGATTTTTGATGAAATCGCCTCATTTTGAACAGTTTTATTCTTTTAGAAATATGGGTCTGGCAACAATTTTTCATCGTATTTATGTCACTGTTTTTAAGAGATTAGCATATTTCATTGTCATTTTTATACATATATAATACATTTTTATTCATTTTTTTTGATAAAGTTGTTTTGCAGAGTAAAATTCTGCGCGGAATTTTATGTTTTTTGAGTTACTTTCTTGTTATTTTTTGCTTATTTCACTGTTTGTAAGATATTGAAAGGTTTTGCATGATTTTGTTTCTTCAACGGAAAGTTGGTTAATTTTTTTATCAGGATAATTAATATTTGTACTAAGGAATATAGCTTATTTCATTCTAATTTTTTCTCTTGAAAATATAAGATAAAGTATCATTAATTATATTTTGCTTTTCAGAATTTTTTGTTTTTTGTATTCTTTTATGTTATTTATTGCTCATTTCACTATTTCTAAGATATTGAAAAGTTTTGAGTGATTTTTTTAGGAAACAAAGTTCTTTACCTACTTTATACCACTTGAGTTCTTAAGATTTTGAAAAGGGAAGTTGGTTAATTTATTTATTAGGATAATTAATATTTGTATTAAGGGATATTGCTTATTTCATTGTAATTTGGTATATGTAATAACTTTTTTTAATGAAGTTGTTCTGCAGAGTAAAATTCTACGCAGTTTTTAAATTTAATGTTTGGTGTTCCTTTCAGCCATTTTTCCATTTAAAAGCCAGATGCTGGCATCGAAGCTGCTAGCATATGTATATATATATATATATATAGGTATATATATAATTACAAAACAATTTTTTTAAAAAACAAAATACGCAAAAAATGCATGCCTAGAATTTTCGCGCATTAAGCTGATGACATTATTATGACATGATTGATGACATTATTACTTTCTGATTATTATGACTTTCTGATTTACTGTTTATTATAACTTTGTGACTCTCTGATTCTTATGCCTTTCTGATTCTTATTACTTTCTGATTATTATGATATTATTACTTAACTGATGACATTATTACTTTGAACAATTTTAATCTCATCGAAAACAGCAACATCTACCTAAATTGTCTAAAACTAAATAAGACCAATAAAAAACAAACAGAAATAGTTTATCTTGATATCAGTATTCATAATCTAACAGAAATTAAACTTTTTGATAAAAGAAAAGATTTTAGCTTTTCTACTAATAAACGGAAAGTCCAATATATTTAAAAAGTTATTGTAAATACTATTATTAACCAAATTAGCGGTATTAAAAAAGTTTGTACTGAAGTAGAAACACAAAAAGAAGAAATTCCAATTCTCACCAAAATTTTAAAAGATAAGGAAATTCCTTTAAAATTCATTAATAGTCTTTTAAAAAAATCTGGATTAGTCTACATCCTATAATACTTTTTAAAAGTATGAATGTTTTACCTGAAAGCTCCAAAAGGAAAGGATAAACAAAGATGCTTTAAAAGGTTTTATAGGTTTTTCTTTTTTTTTTTCTTTTAATTACTATTCTTTTACTAAACAAGGGTCATATATATTCAAAGTCATCATGATAAGCTGATCACGTGAAGACTTTTCACTTTTCTAACAATAGTTTCTTTACTTCTTTTTTATAATTTTAAATTACAATATTAAAAATTCTAAAATTCAGCTTTATGGATTTTTCTACTCATAGCTACAAAACAATTGTTAAAAACCTTTTAACCACTTTTTAGGCACCTTTGTGAGTCTGCTATTTTTAAAGACTAATTGATTTTAAAATTTAATTAAAGTTTTACGCTGAATGATGTTTTTTATTCCCTTTTTTGTTTTAAAAGAGTCAGAATTTACTTTAATTTCACTCAATTAATAAAGCAGTCTATTTCTTTGTCAAAATTAAATAAAATTAATTAAAATATTTAATAGTTTTTCTTTTGGTTTCAAAATTCCCCATTTTGTTTCAAATTTTAGCCTTCTGAGCGATTACTTTCTTGCCAATTTTTTTTTAGTTTCGCCAATGAAGCCAAAATGGCAAACCAGTACAGTCGCGATATTCTTAGCTTCGAGTGAGGTCTAATGAAAGTGCTCAAAGTTTTTAATTACTTATTATGAATATTAATTAAGTCTTTTCACCTAAGTTTTATAATTTCACTAAAGTTTAAAATTATTTGTATTATATGCTAAATGTTTAAAGGTAAAATTTTGATTTATGTTTTTCACTGAAGTATTTAAATTTTTCACTTACGGTTTCAATTCTTTAAATAAAATAGAATTATCTTTATTTGAGGTACAAAATTCTAATTAGAATATAGTTTATTTTTTCCTTGCTTTGGGTGAAGGTCAGAATTTTCGTGAGAACTATTATAATTAAAATACATTGAAATGGTTCAGCGGCTAATTCTGGATACAGAAAAGCAAAGATTTCTGCAGAAGAGAGATTTCAACTGATTTCAGTGTTCCTTTCTCCTGACGAAGTGACATTGAATTTGATTGGATACTTCTTCTGTAATGTTCTTTTTTCATTAAATTTCATTAATTTTTTTTGAATTTGGGAATTGCTTGTTTAAATGTTTTGGTTGTAATATTTTTAAAAATTCTTTGTTGCGTTTATAGGATTCTTTAAAGTTTATTAACTATGAATTTCCATTTTTGATCTTTGTGAAAAATTAGTTCTAAATTTCTTACTTTATGTCTTTACTGATAATTTTTCAGCAGCTTAATGCGCGAAAATACTAGGCATGTTTATATATTTCGTTTAAAAATGTTTTTTAGTTATATATATATAGTTGTTTAAAACATCGACGTTAGAAATTGGGTGTTCCCAAAATGTTTGGACCGTTAGGCCACTTTATATACTACAATGCTTTTATCATTCATGTGAACTGACAAGTGATACTAATAACATAAAACATAATTTTTTAATTCATATATCACCCGCCCTCGCAAATAATCACATTTTTAGACTGTTGCCATTTACAAAACAAAATTTATTTTTCAAAATTAATCAACCTAACATTTTAACAAACTGAGAAATTTAAAAAGCAATAAACGTACTTGTCAACAATTTTATTCTTTTTTTTCTTAATTTTTAATAATACATATCTAGCTAACTGAATTAAAAGCACATTTAATTTATAATAGAATCAATTAATACTTTTCAAGAGCATTTAAAGTAATCTTTAAACTGATAAACATGTCATACATTGCATGCTTCAGTAGAGAACCTTTTAGATTTAGATGCACGTTTCTACCTTCCAAATTTTACTATTTCGTAATAGTATGCTAAATTATCTATATATAAGTAACATATAACTTTAGAATTAGCAAATATGAGTAATAAAATAGTCATAAAAATTCCTTATTTGAGTACAATATATTTATCTAAGTCTTTACAAAAAACACATAATTCTATGTGTGATTCTTAAAAGACGTTTCTAATGCTGTATATTATGTGCAGCGTGCGTGAAGAAATCTTTTATTAAATGAATACTGGATGCATATTTTATATGCAAAAAGTTCTTAAAACCTTCATATTATAATTGTCTTGAGATAATTGCACCTTTTAATAAATAACCATTTTTAAAACAGGTATATTTTATGAATATGTTTCTAAGAATTTCATATGATTTGATAAGGAATATTAGAATCTTTAAATTTTACTTTGTTTTGGATATTAGTAATAATAACATAGATTCTTGAAAATAGCTAAAACTAATATCGCGGTATTTTAGTGTTCCTATTCAAGGAATATACATTGTTTACCAACTTTTTCAAACAAAGCATAGGGCTTTCTTTTGTAGAGTCTTAGCTTGGAAAGCATACACTAACACGAGACCCTACCTGGATCTAAGGGACCTATCGCTATGTCCAGTAAGAAAACAGAGAAACGTAAGAAGACTCTCTTATTAAGAACTCAACTAGTTAACAAAAGGCACTTCTTTTGCTTACCAGCCAGCATTTTTGTCGTAGCTCAAAAGTAATGAATTCAAATTAAAACTAAGTGAAAGTTGTGGTAAGCCAAAGGTTCCATATAAATGAATAACGTGCAAGTTTGCTCAAACCTATACAGGAGTGACAAGCTCTATTGGCAAGAATAAAAAGCAATGCCGAAGAAAGAATGCTCTCTTAGATAGAATACAAATATTGAATATATATAAAATAGAGTTATTTGAAGTTCCTTTTATTTTAGCAAAAATGTTTTCTGCGATTGAACATTAACAAGTTCTTCAGCTGCAACTGAATGGAAAACAGGTATTAAAACAGAAACAGAGATCAGATAGTTTTATACCAGTAATATTGTCTTCAGCAGGAAGAACATGCTCTGATTAAGCAATCCAAAATTTCTCTTTAAATACCATCTCTTTCTACCTCATTTAAATATGCGTTAACTAAAATTATCATTTTGACAGGAAAACGAAAAGGAAGAATGACAGTTAAGATATTAAATATAAAATAACTGTTTAGATAAAATAAATGAGTACTTTTTACTTTAATGTGAATTAATGAGCAAAATGCTTTTCTCCCACATCATTCTCCTTAAAATTCAAAATTAATTCGCAATTTTATTGCAAGAAATCAGCATGTAACAACCAACCGGTTACAAAATCAACGATTCCATTAACTATAATTTCTTGTTGTGCTTTTTAATATTTACCAGATGCGATTTTGGATTTAAAAGCCTGAGAGAAAAAAAATTGTCTGTTGATACTTAAAATAAAAAATTGCATTAAAATGGTATAAAATTCATATTCTAAACACATTTTACAGTAACTAAATTTAAGCATATTGTTGCGTGTGTACCGTTTCCTAAGAGACTGAATGCACACAGAACCGACGATAGCTTGATAAAATTAATTTTTACCAAAAGAAACACTTAACTGTTCTGGAGCTTTACACAAAAATACTCGTAGAGCTCTTCGCAGTATCACACATCACAATCAGATGTTACACTTCCAACCACTAAGAATGTTCAAAACGCATTGCAAAATGGATCTAAAGAGCGAATGTTACACGGACATATCCCAATATTCCGAATTCAGCTCTGAACGTACAACTGAGAACTGATGCTCTCTTCGGTCTTATATAGTTTTCACTCGGTCGCCGAGAAATCTCTATTACTTTCTATTTCTCGAAATTACTGCAAGGCATATGAGAGCCGGATACGATTACAGTTACATATAGGTTTCAAGTAGTTGTGCAGGGACGGACGGAAATGTCGCTAAGTTTGGCGACTTTTACTGATTTATCGCCAAATCTGGGGACAAAAATTAGTCGCCAAAAACTATCGTCAGCTTGGCGATATCTCGCCAATTTAGCGAGATAACCACTTACTCAATGTTAATAGACCTTTTTCCGGCAGAGCTTTGTCTCTTTCGAGCATTTCATGTTATGTTACACAAAAAATACTACAATTTCACTAAAATTATTTATTTATATACAAAATTCGTATCAACATGAATATTTTATTTTAAACATGAAACATACATGGTGATATTATGTATTTTATTAAATTGGTCCTAAACTTCGGTACAGGTTTCCTACAACTGCATTTTAAAAATAAGAATTCATTTGCCTAAATATTTTCTCTCAATAAGTAGCTTTAATTAACCTATAAAGTTCACTTGTTTTGACTGCTTCAGTACATTCATTTTAGATTTCTAATAAATTCTTCAAGTTGAAATTGCCAATTTCGCTGGAATCTGTAATTTCCATTCTGGTGAATGAAAACAGTTGTATCAGAATTGAAATAGTTCTGTCAAGTTCTAATGATGCAGAAATGTTTCTGGAGATATTTTGGTTAAAATCTTTCAGGAGTATAAAATTTTCGCTGCCAGCGCTCAGACTGATATATAGATGCAGGTGATGATTGAGTAAATATGTGCCATATTTCAAATTTTGAAAATTCATTGATACTTGCCAGTTTTTCGTATCAATATAGTATATCAATTTTTGAGATTGAAATTTAAAATATAGAGTGAACGTTGCTAATTTCCAAAAATATGTACCATTTTTTAGCGCTAAATAACAGTTCATTATAGCGAGAAGAAATAAACAACGATGTCATAGTCTTCTTTAAAGAACCTATTTTAAACATCTGTAAACATACAGCTATTAATAATTTTCTAAATGCAGTGAATTTTGACTAGGTGCGACATCCGTTTAAAACATAATTCTCGTTTAATTAACTGCACATTTTACTTTCCGACTTACATACATTACTGTTAAACGTATCGTTTAATGAAAAACAAATTTTTCAGAAATTTTGTACCACTTTCCCCGAAACAAGAATCCTGCTTTTTGTCTGAAAATAAAGGATGCCCAACATTTCAAAGAGTAACTTCTCTGTTAAAACTGTTGAAAAATCCAGATTAAAGGTTTGATGTTTCCAAAAAAAAATACTTTTAAAACCGTAAGTAAATACAAATGTTGAATATATATAAAATAGAGTTATTTGAAGTCCCTTTTATTTTAGTAAAAATGTTTTCTGCGATTGAACATTAACAAGTTCTTCAGCTGCAACTGAATGGAAAATAGGTATTAAAACAAAAACAGAGATCAGATAGTTTTTTTTATCAACTTCCGGTATCACATGTACTGCCTAACTTCAACAGCGCGTCCAAAGAAACATTTCGACGAATTTTCGCTTTGTCAATATCTAACTGGTTAACTTAAGCAAAAACTAAATTTTTGGGAAAAAGCCTACGAAATGCAGAGCTTTAAGTGAAACGTTTATTTCAGTTGTAAAATATCCAGCGCAGATAACCGAGGCGTTCGTTTTAGTGAAATATTTTTGGTTGCGAATCCTCCTTTATTATGAGAAGTAGAAACTCGTGTCTCGGAAAAGTTTTCTTAAGCCTTAGGGTGTGATAATCCTTTTACTAGTGCTAAAAAAAATATGAATAGTAGTGGCCTATAAACGACGTCATCTGTTATGAAGGGAAATGTCGGAATGAAATACTGCAAGTGATTCCAGTTAGCAATAAAAAAGGAATCCAGTTTAGTGTTGATCTGTTGATAGATTGGTGGAAAATACGGATTGGAAATGAAGCCATCGACAGAAATGTTTAAGATATGGAAATCTTTGAGGATATCTAACTGGCAACTGTGGAAGTTTTTTGGAGGGTTTGGACAAATAAAGCTGAATTCGTGATTCACAAAATAGTACTCTTTTACAACAGATGATTTATTTTTATTTTTTTTTTGATGCCCAAAGTTAAATACTTTTAGTTTGACTAATGTATAACATGTCACAATAACACGAAATGCTATGAGTTCTTCAAGAATTCATATCAGGGTTTAGATTTTTAAAGACCAGTTTCTGTACTTTATTTATAGAGTATTTATTTATAAAATATTTTGAAGTTTATAAATTAGAGCTGGGAAAATTACGATTAAATTGTTATTTTTAGTAGAAAAATATTTATTCTTATCAGAAATGGAAAATGTTTGATCTATTTGTCAAAACTTTTATTCATTTTTTTCGCCATGAGTGCAGAAATTATTTGCTCCCAATACTGTGTTGAAGGTTTCATGCAAGGGTAGAATCCCTGATAGGTAAGTAAATGTACGTGGATGTTGAATTTCATTAGTAAACGGATGGTTACCCAAACGGAGCTAATTTGCATAAACAAGTATTAATGTAAAATTAGGTATATAATAATATATTTGTCCTACTTTTTCTGCGGACTTCGCCTGTACGGAAAACTTTCGATGCATTGTACTATCTGGGATGATATTCCACTTAAATGTTATGTAAAAGAAAAATCATTTTTGAATATTAGGAATAAGCAAATTTTCGGTCATGTCAGTTTAAATGTCAGCCTTAAAATACCTTTGTCTGCATAAATGCGTTAAACATTTGTTTGATGGTGGAATTACGTTTTCTATCAAAAGTACTTTTAGACGAATTGAAGTGTTAAAAGCTTTAGTGATTAATATTGACAGCAACAAGTAAAGTGATGCGAAAACCTGAAACAAATTCCTGCTTGTGAAGCTTAAATAATAATTCAAAGAGTCAGCGGAGATGCAAGAACTCTTAAAAGATAAAATAAGTGAAAACATAAAGCTGCAGAACAGTCACTGTAAGATAAATATTGCCCAGGGAAGATTTTAAATTGAAAATAAGGAAAGTATAGTGTTCGGAGTTCAGCCTTTTCTAAAATTGTGGTTTTTAATATTTAGTTACTCCATTCTTGTAAAAGTCCATCCATCAAACAAATAGAAAATATGGTGTACTATTATTCCTTTTCGAAATACATATATTGAATAAATTATTCAAATCTCCATGTAAATTTATATATAATTTATATACATTTAAGAAACACTACTTTATTGAATAGTAAGTTTTTTTTAATATACTCTATATTTTAGAATTTCAAATAATATTGCTTTCAAGAAATTTCCAAGCTTTTACATTATAATATTCTGACAGCAGATTTATATAAAATTTTGAATATACGTATTTTTGTAAACACTTTGGGAAGGATAAAGAAGCTTCGAAACAAAGAATTTTGAAAATTTCTCTGGGTCTGCGCGACGTTAAATACAGGATCTCGATTACGCTGATTTTTACTTTACAAGGAAAGTAAAACGAATTGCATTGACTGTTTATAACGTTAAGTAAATTTAACTATTGCCATGAAGATGAAGAAACAAGCATACACCACTATATGTGAATATTTGTCTTGAGAAAAGAATGTAAAATTTTCTTTGTAATTTTTATATAAATATTTAGTGTATATAAAAGTTAAGAAAAAGCCAAAAAGAGAAATAGTTTCCTTAAAAACTAACTAGTCAGTCTAGAAATAAAATTAATTATACATAAAAAAATTCTTTCTAAATTATATAATTTAAATTAAATAAAATAATAAATGTAAAACTACTATTCTGCCTGTTACAAAATTCTTCATCATAATTATAGTGATCCTCATTCTTGATGACTGAAAATAAAATCATGGCACGCACATAAAAAAAAGTGACAGAATTTTAAGAAAGGGTAGGAAGTGTTCGGATATAAATTTCATATAAAAATGCTTATATTGAATTTATTTAAGTACTGAATTAAATCCATCATTATTCATAGCCCAATAATTCCATTTTTATGGGATTAATTTTAGTCAGATACTCCAAAAATTTTGGAATGTCTAGAAATAGCCTTTTTTAAAACTGTTTATTAAATTAAATTAAAAAAATTGATTTATAAAATTTTGAAATATGTTTTTGATTCTTAAGGAAGCAAAATTAACAATAAATATAATTCGTTTGAACATAGGGCAATTATTCCTTCCTATAAGTCTAGCAATGAAATAGGCAAAATGGCGTTTTTTCTAAAGTCTTTCAAGTATCCTCAGATTAATTCAGTATATTCAATATGTTTAGACTGTGATTTAAAAATGCAGATCTTATCATCATTAAAACACGAAGCCCTAACAGAAATCAAGGGATAGCGGCCATACTCAACTTAAACAAACAATAAGTGGTGACTTATAATCTTTGATTTAAAACTGTCATTATCGGCAGCTAATTGATAGATAAAACATTGATCAATTTTTGAAAAATGAATGGAATTTAGTAAATTAATTATTAAAGCATTTATTTTGGAATCTAGCCGATGTTGTAAAGATTAAATTTTTATAATTTTTAGATTGATTATTAAAAAAGAATATTTATCAAACTTCCAACAAAGAATAAAAGAAATCTTTACTGAATTTTGGAAAACTCCTTGTAGTACAGTAGATTCCGGCGTATAACACTCACCTATAATTTCAGACTACATTTTTTTCATTTGTTTTCACCATGTGTAACGTGTATATCAGCCAATTTACCTTTAGGAAGCCCTTCACCAATGCATCCCTTCTCCTAGGCAGATAGCTCTCTAGATTTGCCGTAACCACATAAACTAGCATTTTTAACGTTTAGGTATGTTCGCCGTATATCGCGCATCCCTTTCTTTACGAAGAAACCTCAAAGGTACATGCGCGATACTCTTTTCTTTTGAAGATCATTGATTCGAAAAATTTTCCCAGGCTTTCAAACTATGTTACACTGAATAAACAAGCGATTAGGGGAATAATATATGTGTCGGAGAATTAATTAAAAGTAATTAAAGTAATTAGGGTAAATAATTCTGCAAACAGGGTGGGTTGTATACAATGCGGATGTGAACAAGAATGTTATTCTAGAGTTTCGAAGAAAGGTGTGCTTAATTAGGGGGTAAGAAATGAATTCCGATCCGAATGAATTCACGGAATTTAGAGTCACATGTCTTTTTCTCTCTGTAGTCATTTGAAGGTGCAATTTTGAAGTGAACGTTGGAAGCTTTAGTAAACTGGATTTTTTTTAGCTGGAAAACAGTTATTCTAGAGTTCTTTTTAATAGCGAACATGCCTCCTGCCAAACGAAATAAAAGCAGTGCTGTTTTCCAATACAAAGGCATTCAATTTTCGAAAGGAAATGGAAATCGTGCTGCAGAGAGGATGTTTCGTGTTAGTGAAACTTCCATATGTGAGTAAAAGAAAAATGGAATCCCAATAAGTAATGTGCCAATGAGTGAATGTTTTTGTATAAAGGAGTAACGAAATGGCCTAATCTAGAAGAAAGTATTGCAAACTGAGTCCTAGAGAATCGCCAGAATGGATTAGTTGTAATAAGAAACAGTATATTTTTATTTGCCTTGAAGTAAGCAAAAAAGAATGGAAATAAAGTGAAAGCTTTAAAGCAACTTTGAGTTGGTGTATTCGATTTATGGTACGGAATAATTCAGTTCTACGAGGATGATATGATGGAATATGTGGTATGTTTCATCTCATTGTATTCACGTAAGTAGTATTTGTTATAAAATGTTAAGAAACCTGGCTCTTTTGCAAGCGAATTGCAAGGGAAATAAAAATTAAGTTCCAAGTTTGACTCAAGTTAACAAACCAAGCTGTATAAAACTACATAAAAAGCAAATACTTATTATTTAGATTTAAAAAAAGCAATTTGTAAGCTTTGGTAATTTTCATTATTTATCATTTCTGTTGAAAAATATTTATTATAGTAATGTTATTTTTTTAGAGAGTAGACACCACATATC
Source organism: Stegodyphus dumicola (assembly GCF_044657685.1). Taxonomy (NCBI): domain Eukaryota; kingdom Metazoa; phylum Arthropoda; class Arachnida; order Araneae; family Eresidae; genus Stegodyphus; species Stegodyphus dumicola. The sequence continues at coordinate 186,759,067 of NC_140768.1, forward strand.
ACTGAACATATCCTAAAATATTGGGCCAGTCCATAAGTTCGTGCGCATTAACAGTATGCGTGAAATTCACTATGACGCATTTACTAAAACAATACAATTTTGAAACTGTTGAAACTTGTCATTGTTTGACTAACATATTATGAATACAGATAATCAGTACAAACGTGCTGTGCTACATTTTTCATTTTCCTGTGGTGAATCTGCCAGGTTTGCAGCGATAAAAATTAATAGTGTAGATGGTGAATACACTATTAGTGTAAGGACTGCCCAGAAATGGTTTAAAAAATTTTAAGTTGGAAAAAGCAGCATCGATGATGAACCCCGTTCAGAACGTTTTGAACTGTTAGAACCAAATCAAACGATTAATTCAGAAGTCTATAGTGAACAACTTTGCCGTCTAAACTCAAAATTGATCAAAAAACGCCCACGATGGGTGAATACCAAGAAATTATTGTTTCATCATGATAACGCTAGACCGCATACGACTCGAACGACGCTGCAAAAAATGAGTGAATTTAATTGTGAGCTTTTGCCACATCTTGCTTACTCCCCAGATATTGCCCCAAATGATTTTCACTTATTTCGTGCCTTACAAAATTTTTTACTGGGAGAAACATTAAATTCTAAACAGGACGTACGCAATGAACTTTCAAGTTTTTTGCATCAAAACCAGAGTCTTCCTACAGCAATGGCATAAAAAAGCTGCTTGTAAGATGGCGAGACATTGTAGATAATGGAGGAAAATATATAATTGATTAAAATGTTATGTTTTTTTATATTAATTAAAAATTTACCAAAAAATACGCACGAATTTATGGACTGACCTAATAATAAAATTCTTATCACTAATATTTAAAAAACGTTAACCTGGATATATGAAATTTCTTGCAGGACTAGAACAACTTCTTCAAGTGTTCTGTCGTAAGAATGCAAACAATATTTCGAGTTTTATGCGAAATCATATTTCTTTATGAACTAGAGACATTTTAGACTGACGCTTTCGGAATTTTATGACCAGAAATAAAAGTTACAAAAACCCGCATAAATCCTTTACTGCAAGAAACGATGCAGCCGCGAGAGAACTACGTTTTCCCTGCATATATCGCATCACATAAAACTCTGTAAACTAGGAATTCTATCTGCCCTCTTCGAGTTATAAGAAAGTAACATTAGATGCTCATTATATTTTTAGTGTAGTAATGGATGAATAGTTACTGTATTTATAGTGCAGAAAAGGTAAAAAATAGGACACTAGAGAAAAAATCGAGGGAAAATGAAACTGAAATAAGAGTGAACTTTTTTTTTTTCATAGCAGTTGGGATGCATAGAAAAATAGGCTTAATTTAATTTAAGAAAATTACCCAACTGAAGCGAGTAAAACAACTCCCTCTCCCATAAATTTACTTTTTGAACGCCATATCCCCCTTATACGTAAAGTTTAACAATAAAAAAATATGCTGTTTTATTTTCTGTAAATATTTTGTTTGTTTGTTTGGAAATTAATTTTTAAATATATTTTATTGTGGCTTACGTTTTGTTTCTTTAGCCATTTTATGATTTATGACATTCGTCTTCTGCTAAGGTGAATTTCCACTTTGTTTAGTAGATCTGTTTAAGCTATTTTGGCTATTAGTTTTCCTTCATCCTAAAATTTAGTCTTCCTGTTCATGTGGCGTTCTTGATTAACTTATAACTATAATTTAGTTTTTAAAACTTCAGTATTCACGTCAAAATAAAGCATAATTTTTTTGTCTTTATATTTATTGCGTGGCATAATTATTTTGCATAAAACTAAAACTAGCATTATTAAAAAATTATAGAGCAACCACAATTATTATTGCTGATTTCAAAATTTTTATAACTCGGATAGCATATAAGTATTTTACTTTGACACACAGACTTTAAGAAAAATTCTTAGAGCCTTGTATCATTAGAAAAATGAGCTACTCCCTAAAAATTTGTATGTTATGTCAATCGGAAGTTCAGCTTTTTAAAATGATTTGCATGTAGAAATCTTGAAAAAGGACTTCAACTTAGAATATACTGGATAAACATCTTTTAAACCTAAAACCTACAAATATCATGAATGTAATGGTTTTTGTTACTTATTCTTGTCCCGGTTAATTGGAAAACGTTCATGGACACATTATTTGTCACTCTGAAGTAACATTAACGTGATCTATGGATCAGTCGAAATAAGTTCACGAGTGAAAAATAATCTAGGTTGCAGTTTATGTGGTTCACGAAAGAAACATAAGAGAAACTGAAATATTGTGCAAAACGTAAGCAGCGTTTCTGATTTTTGCCGTAATTCCGCAAAAAACAACTGACAAGAATGAAATTCACACAGGAACACATTGAAGTACTTAAAGGATGAGAAAAATGTAGCAATAAAAGAAATGAATAGGACGCATACAGTAGGGAACGAATAGAAAAAGGATTTATTAATGGTCTTGGTACAGGCACGTATCTGGCCAAGAAGAAGAATAATAAACTAAGTAAGCCTTTGTAAGGAATATGTCCTTCCCTAGCTGCAATGCGTCATTTATCCGTACTCAACACTACATATGTAACAGTACTCGGGGACAGTGTACCCATTCTTCAAAAAACATCTGTTACTGTTGTCTGCTGTTCTCCGGAGAGCGCGGTTGTGCTTCCAGGCATCTTCCTAAAGTATCCCACACATATTCAATGGGATTTAAATCAGGGAAGCAAGCTGACCAGTCAATTCTGTGATATCCTTACTTTCCAAGAGCTCCTCAACAGCATGAGTCCTGTATGTGATCGTGCATTGTTATCCATAAAAACAAAGTTGAGACCAATGGCACGCCGGAAAAGCCGCACACGTGGGGGGGCGGGAGGATAACTTCTTCACAGAACAATCTCAGATAACTGATTCTCTCTCGAGGATGGGGAGCTCCATCCATCCGTTCATCCTGCCTCCCCATACAAGCACGCCAGGACCACCCTAACCGGTCGCGGACACTTAACCGACACCAGTTAGCCGACAAGACATTTAGCCGACAAGGACACCTAGCCGACATGAACACTTAGCCGACAGGACATTTAGCCGACACGGACACTTAGCCAACAGGACATTTAGCTGACAGGACATTTAGCCGACAAGGACACTTAGCCGACAGGACATTTAGCCGACACGGACACTTAGCCAACAGGACATTTAGCTGACAGGACATTTAGCCGACAAGGACACTTAGCCGACAGGACATTTAGCCGACACGGACAATTAGCCAACAGGACATTTAGCCGACACGGAGAGTTAGCCGACACAGAGAGTTAGCCGATACGGAGATACGCCGACAGGACATTTAGCCGATACACAGTATTCGCCGTCAGGGTATTTAGCTACGGGACAGTTAACTGTCAAGACGTTTAGTCAACAGGACACTAAGCCGATAGTGACGTTTAGCTGACGCGTACCCAATAATCATTTACATTTATAATCAATTACAAAATTTCTCGACTTCTCCATAAGTTCAATATTTAAGTTATTTTTTTCACTTAACAGTAAAATTCAGTTTTCGATTCTTGAAAATCTCATACGCATAATTTTAATTATTGTGTTAATTTAGCATTGTTTGATATGCATCGTGCTGTTTGGTGTATATTGGCCAAATTGAAAAAGCGCTGAAATTTCTCGTCAGGAAATGTGAATTAAATTTCGAAAGGAAAAAATAATTTTTTTTAGCTAAGTACGACTGTCACTTAATTACATTTTAATATGGGATCTTCAAAAATTAAGCGTAAAGCTTTTTCGTTTAATCAACTGGGTATTTTTGAACACTTTCACTTGATTATCAATTTCCCTTGTTTACTTAATGATAATAATTTTCCAATCTCTCTCTTCCAAATGCTTTCAAATTTCTAATATCTTTACGTTTCATTAATATTTTACTCGTCACATCATCTTACATTCTTTCCCTTACAAAATCGTTTGGCTCCTTCCACTATTGAAATTTCCTTTCCCTGTCTTATGAAGCAACGCAATCGCAGATGTAAGTATCTAGCCATTGCTTTACCCTGTATATATCAAGTGAAATTACTGAGTATAAGTTTTTCTGTGCTAGCATTAAGTTCAGAAGATTTGAATGCGAAGCATTCAGATACCATTTTAGCGAAGTAGGAGGGTATGAGCAATTATATTCGTAGGGAGCAATTATAGTTATCTGGCAGATACTGCTTAGGTATAACTTGGTTGTAGGAATATCGTGCGAGAATCCGCAGTGAGGTGAGATCATTCATTTCGTGTTACGACAACCCCCTAATTGCCCGAAACTCGAGTTTGTCTATTCAAAATAAAGTTCTTGTATTTCAATCCATTTTGCGTCCCATCATCACTCATGCCTGTCCGATCTGGGGTTTCCTTTGTGACACAACTATGAAAAAAATTCAACAAGTGCAAAATATGACAGACAGACAGATGGCAAAATGCCCTGGTTCATTAGGAATGATGCAATTAATTGTGAACTGAATGTAGAAAAAATCAACGTCTGCTTTGCAAAAATTGCAAGAAAATTTTTCAGGAATATTCATAAAGTGAATAACAGCTCTATCCCACAGCTGGACTATAATTACCAGGATAGAGACAACAGAAAACGACCGAAAGCGGTCCTTATGCATTTAAATACGTAAACTGGGATTGTTTTCTCTATTCCCCTTGATAATTTACCTTAAAATCTCATTTGATCATCTAATAATGATTTATTCTCATTAAGTTATACTCTGCTTTATATCGCGACATAGGTGTCGCCATCTAGGGTTTAATATCATAACTATTGCTAGACTCTGAAAAATATATGTCGCCATCTGGTAGAAAGTTCTGTCACATAAGTTTTGCCAATATATTATCTATTAAATTAACTCAGTTATTTTGTATCTCATCCAGCTTAATATTTATCTTAATTTCATTCAATAGAAGTAACTCTTATTACCTTCCATGATCTTTTTTAACGTTAAAATCATGGAGGTAGGAAGTAAGAAGGAGTCGCCCTAAACAAGTTTCTCCGTACCCTGCTCTGAAGCACCGGCGATCCCTACGTGGTGACCAAAACATTGGGTCATTTACCATTGAGTTCTATGGGATTTGACGCGTTCGGGTGTAAATATTTTGTAATTACGTCGCAAATATACATATAAATGTATATATTTTCTTTTTCTACAACACTTCAGAGTCCTAAGTATGTGAAAACAACATATTTTTAAACAACATTTCATTCTGAACGGAATTAAATGCTATACTTTTCACAGGACAGTTTTCTCAGAATGGTTTAATTTGAATGAAATATTTTCACAAGTTTTCGTTAATTACATTAGAAAAAAAAATTAAGGTAATTCGATTTTATTCAGTTAAGGTACAAAAATTAAGATCAAAGTTTATTGTATTATTAATACTAAAATTATGCATTATTTCTTTTCTATTTATAGAGCTTCTTCCTAAAATACTTTCTTAAATATGACATGATTTTTTGGCTTCTTTTAAATCGAAAAATGTAAGTCAATTTATAATTAATGCTCTATTCGGTTCATTTTAAATTAGAGAATTATTAGGAATTAGCGAAATACTTTAAATATGTATTTCGCTAATTCCTAATAATTAAATAGGTATTAAATAGTATTTGACTTTCTCTGAACATTTCTGAAAGGGAATTTTTTTTTTTTTTTTTTTTTTTTTTAAGTATTATTTAAAACTTGTAACTGAGTTATTATAAAATGTAAAGGGAATAATTCTTTTAATTATACTTATCAGATTTTTTTTTTACCCTTCATTTCAACAATACATATTCCAAAACTCTTTATTACGTTCTTAAGTGCGCATCTCATAGCATTTGCTTTACAATACCTTTTAACAGATTGCTTTCCAATGCGAACAATTCTTGCTTAAATAGTTTTATAACGTATTTGTCAACAGGATTTCAATTTATGTTTACAATTCAATATTAAGGTTATTATATATTTAGATAATATTTATAATCATTATAAATTAGATACATTTAATCATTAGATTTCTTCACAGTACTTTCACAGTTTTTTATAAGTGAATAAATTCTTCATTTCAAATACATTTATAAATAATTTAATGAATATTTAAGTATTTTGTCAAAGGCAGATACATGCTTTTTGCAAGCACATGCATAAATACCCATACATATTTCCTATTTATCATTTCCGGCATGTGCAAATAATTAATTTCTGTGCATTCACTATATTTTTCGTGTAAAGTAATTTACACTAATTTAGCATAGACCCAAATGTTTTACATAAAAAATATATATGAATATAATTTGAGTGAAAATTATAAGTATTATTTTTAATACCCACTCAAAGGTCAGTTTTTCTTCAAAATTCCTCCACAATGGCATCTCTCTCTTTAGGCAGATAGTCCTTGCCTGCGTTACTCTATTTAATAAAAACTTAATCTGACCTATGTGCCTAATTACAAATATTTTAACATACATAATTTTATATTTACATTTAGCCATCAAGTTTCAAACTTTTCAAATCTTCTAGAAAATAAATTTTGGCAGATCTCTTTTAGCAATTTTCTTAAAATCTATATTTTTGTAGTGCAACAGCTTAGAATTTTATAAAACAAATTCATAATCAAAATCGCTGTTGTTAGTTATCGAAAAATAACCAAGATGTGATTTTTGCGTAAATGTCAGTAAACTATACAAATTACTATTATCCATCCCACTATGAATGTTTCTTTCATGCGAGAGTGTCCCTTTTTCGGTTTCTATGAACTGTCGTGTGTCGAAATACTGTCAGAATCTTGTCAAGCGAGCTTCTGAATGTAAACAAATAACACCCCGTCTGGTGACCCAAGATTCAAAGCAGTGCTTCACTTCTAGCGCGGAATGGCCCCTCCTCCCTTTCCTACCTCCATGGTTAAAATAGACTCACACCATTCAATAATATTGTTCATTATGTTATTCCTTTTAACCCCTCCCCCCGACCAATGCCTGTCTTGCAAATGGGTGCACTTAATTTTCAGATTCACCATTGGCCAAGATGACAAGTAGCTCCTCTTCACTCAAGTACCTTCAGAGACAACGCCTTCAACTCAGATGAGCTCTCGCCATTCTGACGCTAGCACCCAGCAACAGATATGCATTACTGCATGCCTACAGTATCGATAACACTTGCATTTACACCACCGGACATCTGTAGGAGAAGTATCTCAACGCTCGCTGTATCTGAAGGCTCTAAATTTGCCCTTTCACGAGATTTTTTTATCTCAATTACGAACTTTGTCACGTTAGGTTGGAAAAGATATGCTTTTTTAATACGAGTTCTACACAGGATGTGGTTTTATAACCCGGGTGCCTGCTGACAAGTGTTTCTAACACCTGAGTCTTCGTGTTCAGTTACTTGAGAGACATCGCAGGAGAAAAATCTGAATAATGGCATAAAAATTATTGTTATTCTTGAATTACATTATATATATATATATAGTGGTGAGGCTTAGTTTAGCAAATATATTTTATTTTTTTATTAGAAACAATTAAAAAAGTGAATTTCTAAGACAAGCAAAGGTATAAATTATTTGTGACCTCTATAATTTGCAGTTCATATCACCATTCTTGAGATAAAAATATTGTGACATTTTATTGACCATGCCTCTCGCTTAAAATACTTACTTAGGTTAATGTTTATTGCCCTAAACTAGTTCATAATGTTTAATTTAGAAGTAAAATATTCTTTAAGGTTTTTTTTTTTTTTTCATAACTGAAGCTGTAGAAGGGGGGGCACAAAATAGGGCGGAGCAAAGTGACACATTGTGAAAGTCACCGTAATGTAGTGCCATCTAATGATGCTAGATTTAACTATATCTGTCATGTAAATAGATAATATTATTTACTATGTTTTGAAAGTCGCGATGTGTAATTTGCAATATAATATGTTATATTAATGTTTTTCTTATAAAATATAACTTTTATCAATATCTGTTAAAATGTATAAATTTTCATTTCATTTCTCATTAATTTTTTTTCTTTCATCTTTCATTCCTTCTCTTTCTCGCTTTTGGTTTAGCGGCCACCTAACAGAAGTAAGTTTGGTTTATGTAATTACGGCAAAGCCCGATGGCTATTTGCCTAAGGGGAGGGATGCCTTCGTGGATAACTTTCTAAGGAAAACTGCCTCGCATACATGTTGCACATGGGAAAAACCACGAAACAGCCTGTCTGTTCGCGGGATTCAAATTCGGACTGGACTGCCAGTGTTCAGTAACTTTACCGCTCGGCAGCTGCTGAGTCTAACAAAAATAGAGTGATCGTTTTACTTAATACATAACCAGTCTCTTCCAATGAAAATTGCCTTTTTAGGCTAGAACGTTATTAATACATTCAGGAAAATGGGCACCAAAAATTTTCCCATTACCATGTAGCTAAACCGAAAACGAGAAAGAGATGAAATGAGAGAGAGAAAAAAATAAAATGAATGAAAAATGAAATGAAAATTTATGCATTTTTAACAGATAAGAAAAGTTATATTTTATAAGAAAAAAATTAATATAACATATTATGGTACTTTTCCGTTTTTCCGGCGCAGACGGTAAAGTCGCCAATAATGGTACGACCGATGCCAAACGGAATATACTAGCTGTTAACCTTTTATTGTTCTTTTTCAAAACAAGTCGCAGCCATTTCTTATCAGATTGATTGTTTCTTTCAATACTGGCATACGATTACATAGAATTTTTACCAGATAGTACAATTTTATGCCCTAAAGCCGTTTGTGGTAATTAAGTCAATTAGAATGCAATCACACCGCTCACCCGAAGACGAAAATATAGAAAAAGCAAAGTCAAGGGCTAAATTCATCAATTCTAATTGAGAATGCCCTAGCGAAGTAAAGCACTGCGGTTTTACATAATTTCTGAATAAGCTGTTCGTACGAATTGAAGTAATTCTTGCATTTAAACTTGTATTCCAAATTAAGAGTTAACTTGAAATTAATGTAGATAATTAGAGAGAATTATATTTTTGTAGAGTAGTTTGCGTGAGATGAGGTCACTTGGGATGACGTGATATGAACAGGCGAATCAGGATGTTGAACCATGAAAGCATAGTAAATTCTTAAATTAATGTCTTTTTACAAATTTATTGTCTTTATTTATTGGCTTTTTAGAAAATTTTAAAAGATATGTTTATGCCTTCAAAATAAAAAAATTCTTAGAACTAACATTTGCTAAAACGTTTTATGTGTATGTTGTCGCCAATAAAGTCTGCTTGGCGAGATTTGGGCCGAAAATTACACAACGCGACTTTCAAAATATAATACATAATATTATCTATTGACATGACTCATCTAGTTAAATCTGTAGCATCGATAGATGGCACCACATTACGGTGACTTTTCACGATCTGACACGCTTTGCTCCGCCCTATTTAGTTTGTGGCCGCCTCCTTCTGCAGCTTTAGTTATGAATAAAACAAAATTTTAAAGAATACTTTACTTCTAAATTCAACATTAAGCACTAGTTTAGGGCTATAAACATTAACCTAAGTAATTATTTTAAGCGAAAAGCGTGGTCAATAAGTTAGGGAATTTTCATCTCAAGGATGGTGGCATGAACTGAAAATTATAGAGGTCACAAATAATTTATACCTTTGCTGGTCTTAAAAATTCACTTTTCGAAATTGTTTTTAATAACAAAATAAAATATATTTGCTAAACTAACCCTCACCGCCATATGTTTCTATAAAAAATATAATTCAAGAATAACAATATTTTTTATTGCATTATTCAGATTTTTCATGACAGGGAAAGGAAATTTCATTAGTGGGAGGAGCCAAACGATTTTTTAAAGGAAGGAATGTAACACGATGTGATGAGCAAAATAGTAATGTAACGTAAAGATATTAGAAATTTGAAAGCATTTGGAAGAGCGAGACTGGAAAATTAATATCATTAAGTAAACAAGGGAAATTATTAATAATGTGAAAGTTGATTAAATGAAGAAGCTTTACGAGTAATTTTTGAAGATCCCATATTAAAATGTAATTAAGTAACCGCCGTACTTAGCTAAAAAAAAATCTTTTTCCTTTCGAAATTTAATTCATATTCCTTGACGAGAAATTTCAGCGCTTTTTCAATTTAGCCAATATACACCAAACAGCATGATACTTGTCAAACAATGCTAAATTAACACAATAATTAAAAGCACGTATGAGATCTTCAAGAATCGAAAACTGAATTTTACTGATAAGTGAAAAAAATAACTTAAATATTGAACTTACGGAGAAGTCGAAAAATTTTGTAATTGATTGTAAATTTAAATAATTATTGGGTACGCATCAGCTTAGTGTCATCACTGTCGGCTTAGTGTCCTGTTGACTAAATGTCTCGACAGTTAACTGTCCCGTAGCTAAATGCCCTGACGGCGAATTCTGTGTGTCGGCTAAATGTCCTGTCGGCTAACTGTCCGTGCCGGCTAACTGTCCTGTCGGCTAACTGTCCTGTCGGCTACGTGTCCTTGTCGGCTAACTGTCCGTGTCGGCTAAATGTCCTGTCGGCTAAGTGTCCGTGTCGACTAAATGTCCGTGTCAGCTAAATGTTAGTTAAGTGTCCCGTCGGCTAAGCGGTTGTCGGCTAAGTGTCAAGGACCCCACCCTAACTGTCTCTTTCCCTGATGTTAGGTAGACCAAAGCATGTCCCTATCTCTGTCTATATCACTCGGTGCCAAGAATGATCTGTCAAACTGAAAATCCAGTTTTTATGTTCTCTGCGCGACTGTAAATAGTGCTTCCGATGGGCTGCTATCAGAAGTAAGTAGCGCTCAGGACAGTGAGCGAATAGGTGGCTTACATGAAGTCTTCTTGCCGTAGTAAACCGAGACAACTATGGTCTTATTGCTGTGCGAAACTGCTGAGCAATGTCGTCTGGTTTTGATCTTTTTACGCCTGCTCGGCGATATATCAGTCATTAGCCACCATTGGTTTGCTTCGTCAATTGCCACTAAACTTTTCTATAGTTGTACCTGTTATTTGTAAGGCTTTCCATGCTCATGAAACAACATTTTAATCATTTCTACACTCTTGGGAGACAGAAGTCAAATTGCGCCCCTTCTAAAACGTATCAATTATTCTACCACTAAGGCGTCGTGATGTTTTTTAGCCATGCTTCACGTACATTTTCACTTTCATTTGCGGAAGAATGCCTGATAATGCGCCTTTCTTTCTTGTCTTCACGCTGTCTTGCATTGGGAGCGCTGCCTCATCATGTTTTGCGTGCCCTGACATACCCTCTGACATCATGGTACTGATATCATGGACCTTATTAGAGATAGACTAACCCAGTGGACGGGGCCCGGGTCACCCACATGTCGGCAAGAAAGAGTAGGGATGATATGCTGCTTTACTTTAACACTGAATAACACTGAAACCTATGGCGTTTGAATTACATAGTTGTTTTAATTATTAAATATGATATGTTGTTTAAGTGATGAGATTATGAAAGTCACAGTTTTTTCAAATAAGATTTAATATATCTCCTTAAAGCACTTTTTACTGCATTTTGCGCATTCTTTTCACGCGTAATTCTTGTATAAACATCTTTACTTTGGTAAAAAAGTAAAAACTCTAAACACAACATTTGTGAATTTACTTTTGAGTACAAATAAAGTAAACTTAAATAAGAATGATAGTACATCAAGCTTTGAAACAAATAAAGCAAAATTAAAGAACTGATATATATTTTAAATTTTATGAGCATTTTCAGGCAGTGGTTTTTAAAATTATTATAACATTACAAGACGATCATTTATTTGACCATAGATCATTAATTATTAACATCATAAGATGATTATTTACTTTAATAATTCATAAAACTAGGAGCATAAACTTTTCTCAGTGTAATGAAAATAAATAAATAAATAAATAAATAAAATCTGGAAGCACTCAGATTTTATGTTACGCTCAAAGGGACGTTTTTTAACGCTTTGTGTGTTACCTCAATTTATTGAATGTCATGTTCTGCGCACGTAAATCACACAAAATTAAATTCAACAGCAGTATCACAAAATATTTCAAAACAGCATATCTTTAGAATTTCCGCGCTGGAGATAAAAATATTATTTTCCGTACAGTAAAATTGCCATTGCTCTCTTTGAACTCGTTGAGTTTCTTAATAAAAAATTCGTTAAAGTTTTACAAAATATGAAATGGATTAAAACAAATTCAAAATTCGTCTGTTCGGGTGTAGGATTACGTTATTCAAAAATTGATGTCTCTAGATACCGTCATTTTTTCACAGTGCGAGAAACATACATGTTTTCATGTAAATTAATTACTATTAAACTTCTTTAAATATAATACAAAACGATAATATTTGGTGGCAACAATTTGCAAAGTGAAACGGACGTTTATCATGAAATAGCGCAAAATGCCGTTTCGAAACTGATAGCCTATCTGGACTACCGCCCCTTTGGGCTAACAAATTAAATTCACAGTAAATAAAAAAATCTTATGCAGAACTAGAATTAAATTCAAGAAAATAATCGCTGTAAAATGTTAGCACAATCAATTCACAATTTTGACATTACAATAAATGTATAAAAATTATTAAGGTGTTAAAAGAGTTTATCGCTATGAGATGTATTGTGAAATATAATTGAAATAAAACTCCTTTATAAAAATATGCTATAATATTCATCTATAACCTTAAAAAAGCAGCATAACTTAGAATTTTAAGCAAAAACTTTCAAAAATTCATTTTTAGGTATTTTAGTACTTTTGACTTATTTACACCAATAAAAAGCATAAAAATTACAAGAGAAAATTCTTTGTTTGAAATTTTCTATTAGTTCAGAGTAAAAATATTATTTTCTAAAAGAAGTAGTTACAAATTTCTTTACAGCATAGGAAAAGCTAAAAAAATATCCAGGCCTGAAACCATGCAACAGCTTTATAATTATTTGGAACGTTAATTATGCTTGACAAATATGCTAAATTTTTGAAAATCAATATCAGTTTCAAAAATAAAAATATCTAAAAATTCTAATTTGTGAAATGAGGGGCTACAACCAACTTTTTCTTGACAATTATACAAACTGCAATAGCCAACAATTGTAAGTTTCTGCAAGTCGTCCCTACTCCTCCGGATGTGGTCAAGGTGACAGCCAGGAATGCGTCAGAAGAGGGGTAAAAGCCATTTGGGTTGGTCTATTTCTTATAAGGTCCATGATTGATATTTGCATATGCCTCACCTTGCTGAGTTGCCTTTTAACTATCAAAATGCTCTTTTTAGCAATTTCATGGTTATACGATGTTGAAATAAATTTGATGTTTATGTTTTGTATAGTAATATATATCGCTGTTCTATAAATTTAACTTTTTTCTGTTTCAGTGATAAAATAAACGTTATTTACTAAACTGTATCTTTTGAATACGAATGTGAATTTTATTTTCTAAGGCGGATCTTGTTTAGAAGCTACATCCCACCTTTAAAATGAGTACTTTAACTTACTAGAGTAATTCCTTTGTATTTAGCAAACAGTGCTTTCAATTCAATTCTTGATTTTAAATTGACTAATGAAAACGTGTTCCATGTGCTCATTCTTGACATAACACAATTGCGAGTAAAGAATTTGAAATGAAAACCCATGTACTTGTATTTGGAAATTAATCCCGCACATTTTGTTAGCTATAGTTAAACTGCTGTTTGAATTTAGAATCGCATAACCAATCATGTACCTCAGACCCAACAAATATGCCTCTTTTTTCCTTTTATGGTATCCATACTGAAGTGTGGAAATGTTTTGCGTAGGTATGCAAATGGTAGGTCATTTTTCTGCAGTTCCACCAATTATTTATCAATACCAATTTGATATAAAATCAGGGAAGGAATATCTTTGTTGGATTTTTAAGTCATTGTAAAATACCTTTATGTATATTGGATGAGAATCTGTGTGAAACCAATCTTTCCTTTTGCAATATAGTATATTCCAAGCACGACTCTCCCACACACAGGAAACAAGTGTATTTTGTTTAATCTTTTTGTGAACTTAGAAACGCTGCCCTCATCAGCCCTCTGCGCGGACCTGCGGGAATGCACAGGTGCCGCTTTGTACCTGTATCTGTAAATCCAACAAGTAAGCAGTACCTTTAACAGTAAAACAGAAACTCTGCCATCTAAATTTTTCAAATTCCTTTTGCAGATAAGTTTTTTCATGGTCTCATAAATTTCGTTGAGATCAACAGCATAGGCATCAGGCAGTGAAGAGAAAACATTACCCTTGTATAATGTTATGTTAATTAACCAGTTATTATGAAGTGAAGCTTTATTTAATAATAAATGATCCATAGTTCTCTGTAGAATACAAATTAGTTTCTGGTTGTTCAAGCTGAGGGCTTAAATGCTTCAGAGTTAGAGTTTTGGGCAGAACGCTAGACATAGATCCCCGACCTGGAACTTGCCTTACGGGGTTGTGATATCTCTGGTTCATAGACCCCCGTCCAAGCGGGCGCAACCATCGCAGTCCCTGTCCGCCTTTATACTAAGTATAGGGACGAAACGTATAATGCTAGCAAAAAATACAATGCAAAATTTAAAAGCACAAGCCAGCTTTGCCTCCGGGGTCTCGCCGTGCTGTTACTTATTGTCACCAGCTCTGCCATAATTATTCCGGTTTATTATTTTGTTAGCCGACTTTTACAATGCACGCCATTGATTAGCATGAACCAAGTTAAGTAGTCTGTTGTGAATGTATCTCAGACTATGTTACCTACATCTGACTTTTAATATTATGTTAGTTTAAATATCCAGGATTAGTGGAGAAGGCAATACGTGTGCATCCTGTTGCACACGTATTGCCTTCTGTTCATCTGAGACTTAAATTAAAATGTTGTTTAAACGTTTTTATGACTTATCACTGCTTCAGACTAAAGCGATAACTTGTTTCCAATTTATAGGATCTTCAGAGCATTAACAGAACCTTACAGACATGTGTTATTTTATGCGGCTCTCTGGCAACTGATGGAAAATGTTGGGGAAAAGTCCGGATCGTGTACCTTCGAAAGCTGCTCTGTTTCCTGTTTATCATCTTCATCGAATGTATTCAGTCTGAAATATGTTAGGGCTGCGTATTGGTACACCGGCATCATGTGGAATCGGGTATTTTACTTAGATTTATTCAATGTGTAGAGTCATTTAGTTAGTTTTGAAGCAGGTGAGAGGAAAAATGAGCAATGCCCTCGCCGGGATTCGAATCTAAACCCCTGATTCATCATCCACAACCTTTTAGTTCGGGCACCACTGTAGAATCGTTAGGTTTTCTTTTTGAAACAACTAAATTGAAAAAATCAGCAATGCCATCTCCGGGATTCGAACTCTGGACCTCTCGAATACGCGCCGAATGTGCTACCGTTACACCACGAAGGCATGCATAAAGGAGGCAGATAATACCTTATAAAGGTACGCTAAAATGTCTTTTTACTTTTTTGTAAATTCTTATTCTGTTGCATGATCTGTAGATTCTCGATCCACCAAGAATACTCCAAACTTGATATTGAGACCTATTCCATATGCCCATTCGTGAAGGATATGGGAATAAATAACTCAGTGTACATAAGGAGTCTACAGTAGGTTCTGTTGTCTAGCTTTGCATCTTAAGTACTAGAATAAGGCTTTTCTTGCTTCAGGAGTGAAAGGACGTTAGATAGATTTAAACGTAAATTCAACGCCATATAACGCAAAGTCTGTTTGGCTTATTTATGTACGTAAGCAGCATGAGTTTTATTAGACCTTATTACGAAAGTATTAACTGATACACAACGCAAAAATACTACTGACAGCATAAAATATCAGATTAAACGAGGTGCTTCATCTTCGCGCTAAAAAACACTCATTTAAAGACTGAATTGTTTTCCAAACCACGAGGAACAAAGTAGTAAGTGCTTTAATATGTTAGGCTAAAAAAAAAAAAAAGACTTCACGGTTGATATTACGGCAGAAACTTCTCTTGAATCTTGCATCTTAAACTGTCTTCATTGTAAAGTCGCATTAAAGGGAAAATACTCCGGAACATTCTGAATGTATTAACGCTTTTGTTTTGATGCTGCACAGGAGTCAAAACGTTTGCTTATGTCTGCTGCAGCTTTCACACTAACTGGTAGTTTCAGGTCCGATAAAAAATTGCATGAAACCTATTTCTTTTTTTGTTTTAAACTTCAATTTAAATGAGTAATATAACTAGACTAGAGTATGCTTTACCGCCAAGGGTAGCTTATTTGATCTTAGCTCTGTAATTTGTCGTCTTTCAGTGCTAACTTTATTGTCTTTCGTTAACCACTTTCCCCAGAAACGGAGCACTATTTACGATCTTGAGTAAACTGCTTTTATCAAGTTATTATTTTTTCATATTTTCACAGATATTGCCTCCTTTCTGTGAATCTGTCAGACTCTCAAAATGTTTTCTTATTTAATCAGATACATTTTAAACTAAAACACAAAGAATTCTCCATATACCACAAAGTATCATATGGGGCTTATAGAAGTAGGTTTAAAATAAAATAATAATACAGAACAATAAATAGTAAAGGATAAATTTAAAAGAAATTATAGAGTATTACAAAAATTTACAATGAATTGATTAAAACTCTCGAAAATAAACTGGTGAAAATCTTGAGGCGAGATAATATTAATATTTTTCAATGTCAGTTTCCAGATCTTTCTTTCATTGTCATATTTGGAACATAGAAGAAGCACATGTTCAACATTTTCGTCCCCACCGAAGCTGCAATCACAAAACGTCTCTGGACCCAGCATAAATCTGCTCAGATAAATTTTAAAGTTTCCATGACCAGTTCCGTTGGGTAACATTATAATTTGTAAAAACATGATGACATAACAATCTCATTTTGATGGAAGGTGAAAATCTCTTGATTCCACGGCTCCATAATACTATCATTCAGGATCTTCTTACAAAAGGATTTAGGTATATTGACAAGAATGATAGTTTCTTGCTTAATGGCATTTTTTGCAAGAAAATCGGCGCGTTCGTTCCCAACAACACCCTTATACACACGAACAAATGTACAACTAAACGAAATGCTGTTTTATCTTTCAGGTTTTTCACTTGTGTTGCAATCTCGACCATTATGTTATTAGAAGAAATATATTTTAGGGTCTCCAAGAATGAAAGGTTTTCGATAATTGTCCACTCTTCCCTTGTTATAACGAAACGAGAGCCAGTAGAAGTTTTCTAATGTTATTTTTAGAAAACATTTCATTAGTTTAGGTGGAAATTAGCACCTTAAATAAAATACAAGAAAGGTGAGTAAATTTCTCACTGCAACTGAACAGATGCATCATAAAATTCAACAGTACTTGAAAGGGCATCACTGGAAGCGTAGCATTGCAGAATATAAACTAAAAATAAAGATAAAAATAGATTTACACCAAATGAAAAAAAGAGAAAATTGAAAGGTGGGAAAAGTCATAACAAATATATAGATAAATCAATGCCCGGAGCAAAGAGGAAGTGCATTTTAAAGAGAAAAATAATAATAAAATATCAACAGTTGATATGTGAGAATCTCAAAAACGTTCAGAAGAAAGGAACTGAAATTGGTGTAATTAATTACAGAATATTTATTCGAATAATAACTGGTCGCAATTTTTGATTTGATTTGCTTAAAAACTGTTGTTGTCTCGAAAATTGGTCTTCCATGGTTAAAAGCATTAATTCCAATCCAAGTCTTCTCAGCATTTCCAAAATTATAATATCTCTTTTTATAAATGTTATCTTCAATATATGGCATAGCCATCCTTTTTACTTTTCTCTTCATTCCGTTGATTTTCTGATAAATGTTTGGTGTTTCTAACAACTTGGGAAAATTTGTTTTCCTTCTATAGAATAGGGCTCTTGGAGATTTATTGAAAGGCTACCGCCAATCTAAAGCTGCTTCTTTGCTTTAATTGTAATGCCAGTTTATGTTTTATTTTATATTTATCTTTATACTATTTTACACCAACGATTTTTCAGAGGAAATTTGTCAATTATAATTAAATGTAACGTCCACTATAAACGAACTCTCTATAACTGAATTAAAATGTAAATGGCACAACACCATTGCTCAAAGAGCGCAAGACGAAGAAAGGTTTCTAGTAATAAACATCACTCGCTTTATCATATAGTCAAATATGCTCTTTTTATAATTTAACTTTCAAAAAGCTGTTAAAAATAAAGTATCAGAAAACAAACATTAGAGAGGAATATGTGGAAAATGATATAACTGAGCATTCATATATTATTCATATTAACGCTTCTACCATATTGCACGCACTTAGAAGTCATTTGTTCCTAATTTTAAAACTTCGCTAGTAATATTGAAAACAGTTTGTGTCTCCTTAATTTAAATATACTATGAGTCTTAGAAACTAATGAGTTTTTTAACTGGTCGAGTGCAGTCAAGATGAAGTCTGAGGAATATTAAAGTAGAAACAAAAATTAAATTTGTCTTAAAGCACTCAACGAATCAGAAGTCTCATTAGTTGCATGCTTAGTTCCTTGGTCTCATTAGTTACTTGGTTTATTAAGAAAACTAAGTAAGGTAAGGTTTATTACTAAAAATAAATGTCCATTGTTTACTAGAAATAAACAAAACTAAGTGTCTTTTATTGCGTCTTTGTATAATAATTTTCACGTGCTCTTCTAATCACCATATTACATTTTCAATGTAATTTTCATCATCTTTGCATATTTGCATTGTACGAAGAATGTCGTACGTTACTTGTCGAAGAATTCGGTATGTTATAATGTCATACATGCCGTATTAGTTGTTAAGGTGAGAAAATATATTTATACGAATTTAGATAATTTAGGTGTTTGGCTCTTTAAAGCCACTGCTTCAAAATTACAGCTAGTTTTGGCTACAAAGAATGCATTTCTTTTCCTACTAATTTCCAGTAGTATTGTCTACTACGGATTTTACTTAAATAACTAGGCTAGATGAATGAAACTTAGGTGAGATTAAAAGTAAACGAACTCTTGCTAGACATACAGCAATAAAATATTTGAGCGAGAAAGGTAGAAGATGGAACTATTTTCGTATTTATGAATTCGAATGTCGTAGATACGAAAATCAGAGAGAAAATTTTAAAAGAGTAATCATTCAGAAACATTTGATTGGAATAGTGGAATCACCAGTGTCTGAGGCACTGTTCCAGTCAAATAATTTGCTTTTTTTTAATTATGCCAATTCAAAGAATGTCATTATGCTAAGTAAACAAAATTAGAAATTTCCTACGTTTACATTTCTGTATTAAACATAAGTAATAAAAGCAAAAAAAAAAAAAAAAAAAAAAAAAAAAAAAAGAACCCAACTAATAATTGCTTCCTTTAGGCATATTTACATTAAGGAAGACCCTGAAGCGATTTACAGAACATCGTATGTATCATAATTGCTACCACATTCATTATTAATAAAAGATTTTTCGAGGAATTTCTTGGCTAGTTTAGAGTATATATATTTAAGATGCAAAGTGTATTGTATTATTATGAATATACCATTATACCAAGTTCATTGCAAATTTTTCAAAGAACAATATTTTGTGCAATTTGTAACTGATTTCGATTAGTGTGGTTTGAATATGTCCAGATAGGTTAGGCATAAATAACATGTAACATAAGATGGCTATGCAAATGAGTATTTTGTTATTTGCAGAAAGATCGCTGTTTTGAACAACTATAGTACGACAAGTCTAACTTTGCGTGCTCGAAGCTTCTGAATAACAGATGTAATGTGTGTGGTCTATATGAGAGTATTAGCGAAGATCACCCCGAGATAAGGGACTTATTTACCCCAGGAGAGAATATTTCCATAAAGATATACGTTCCAGTTTATTTTTGTTCACTTTGTGAATAGAATTGCCACTTACTTTCTAACATTTATTTGCATTTTCCACTTGATTAACCAGGTCTCACATGCATGAAAATGGTTTTGTAAATGTCTTACGACTGCCTTCAGAACTGCATTTTGTGAATACACTGCTGTATCGTAGGCGTACATTGCTAGTGTAGTGCTTGGTGTAAAACCATTGCTGTCAAATGACGTTCACATAAATGTTCAACGGTATGGGCCCAAGGAGAAGCCTTTCTAGAGCACAGGTGCCAATGGCACTGATCGTTTGAGTTTCCGATTAAATTTCGAACGTAAATTTCTTATGCTTTGCTGAGTGGCAACACAAAGCCAATAAATCGCGGAGTTTTTAATCAAAAATACGTTAAATTCGCGCAAAATATAATAAAAACCAACTTCAAACAAAACTCAAAATGCGAGCTTCGAAGTGTACATGATCAGATGGAGGCCTATGTGTGTTTAAATCTGGTGGGCCTAGGTGCCGCCTCTTGTGCTGGAGCAGTGCGAGGAAACTGCTAGCTTGCAAAAATACGTACCTTACATACATACATTAAGATTGTTCTTTATTTAATAGTAGAGATAAAATAAGAACACTGCGCGTGGATGTATAGTAAAAGAAGAGAATATTAAAACAAAATGCAGAAAATATTGGTCATTTAATTAAATAATACACTTTAATTCTAAACATGTGTGACAACTATCCGCAAAACATGTGTGGTTAAAATACTTGATTTCGATTAACAAAACGCCATAAATACTTAATTACCATTTTTCCGTAAAGTTTTTGAATATTTTTGGGAAATGATTTATTATAGCACAATATGTCTTTCACTAATTGCACTCATATTTTTTGTTAAATTTACGACCCTTTGCTCTCGCTAACTTTACTGAAAATTTCTTTTAAAGGCAGGAAAAACCTATATTTTTCTCGAAACAGAATTTGAAACTTAAAGGTTTTTTTTAATCTTTTACATATTTCGAATTCGGAATCGTTTTGCTTATTCGAAGAAGCAGAAGATGAAAAAGGGGAAAAAGCATTTAATATTTAAATTCTTACACAAAGCAAAATTTATAGTCTGCTGTCAATTAAAAATGATTTACGAATAAAATTCCTTTAAATAGTTCACCTAAATTTATTAAAATGGTGCAAATCAAATTTAGTAAATTTAATGAGGCTAATTAAAGTTTTCGATTGTATACATTTTAAGAATTTTATCTCAGCGAAAGATGCCGAAGTTACAGATTAAATATTTAATATTTTCTCAGAATTTATTTTAAAAGAGAGTTTCGAATCGTCCATCTGCTGAGTATGTGTTACAAATTACACCATGAGATTACGCAGCAGCGAAGTAAAATTTACTTTTATTCTGCCTCACTTAAAAGGAGACTCAGACGCCAAAACCAGATGATGACGATCTATTGTCGAGCACAATTCAATGAGGCGCCACATTCTTTAGAGTCTTTGAAACAGGAAACGAGAGAAAATTAACTATGTTCTTGAAAAATTTCGAACCCCGGATCTTTCGATTTCTTGGCTGACATATTACCAATTGCATCATAGGAGCATGTGGTGGGGTAAGCGAAAATGTATTAAAAGTTTTCATCTATCTGCTTATATTTTGAACTATCGTCCTGTTCATTGAAGAGCTTGGCTAGAAAATTCTGAGCCTCTTGTCGAAATTGTCAGGTATGCAGACTAATGGCGCTAGACTGTAAAATTTGTTATCTGTGTCAATGGGACTCACTAGTCCTTGTTTAAATATGTAAAATAATGCAATACTAGAGAAAAAGAAAGAAAAATATATATAATACATGCTATATATACAGATTTTTGAAAGGAAACTTGATATGCTCTTGAATTATAGACAGAGCTTTAAAACTGTAGAGAGAACTTGTCCTACTTTTTACTTCCACTTAAATGCTTACTATTCCCTCGTATAACATGATTAATCATTTACAGTCACCGCGATTTCATTTTCAATAATACATTTCGTAATTTGTGTAAGTGCAAGCACACAATTTGTATTGTGGAATCAATCTTTCGTTAGAAATGTTGGTGCAAATACTGGTAGACGTGCAATACAGGTGCCAATGGCACAATGGTTTTCTCCAATGATTGAAAGAAACGGATATTCCCAAATATAGTGCTCTCTGGAGTGCTGGTGCCTATACACACACATTTTACATTCCTTCTCAAAGATCACTCTTTTATCTTAGGTATTGCATTGTTGATGATATTAAATACAGAAATCTTCGAACTTCAAAAAGCACTATCTGGATATATTTCCATATATGCTCAGGATTTGTTTTTATCAAAGTGAAGTGCTCGATGAGATTTTATCCTGAATATATTTTCAGTTTTTAAATTTCACCTTATACGCATAGTGAGAAAAAAAACTTGACAGCATAAATAAGCAGGTTATTAAACTTATGTTATACTAACAACTGTCTAGAAGTTAGCGTATTTAAACAGTAGATATAGAGCTTTATATCTGAACTGCCGCCCCGTTCATTAAAGAACACTACGAGGAAACACTACGCAGGAACGAATACCTAGCTTTCCTCTAAGTATTTAAGGATTTGGTATTCAAGCCATTATGAAATGATACTAGTGGCAGTTAGCACTAAAACTACAACATTCGCATTTCTTTCTTAAAAAAAAAACAACTTTTCGCTTTGTGTAAGTAAATTTAAACTTTCAAAAAGTTTTGAGCTAAAAAAATAATGGAATTTCAGGTAGAATTCTCAAGATTCGAATGAAGGAAAAATTGCAAAAATGGGAGAATATAAAATCTTTGCACTCTTGGTACGGCCGCCAGCAGCCACACGGATATGATTGCTGAATACTTCGGTTCAAAATGTTTACAAATACTGGATACTGAACTTGTTGAACGAACGACTTGATATTTTACATTAAATGTAACGGAAGTACGAGCCAGTTTCTTTATAACATTCAGCACGAAAGTATCCTTCCTTTTACTCAGATACCCTAAGTGTGTTTAGCCATAACATAATAAATCCAAAATATGAAAGTGCAAATGTCCCATTTAATTTTTCTTATTTAAATACTTAGGAAAATACGTATTTTTGTTATAGCGTGTTTTTGTAATTTGGCGATGTTTCCTTCTGTTCAGACAAGAAATAAAGATATCATTTTTGCTTAAAAGTTTTAAACTGCTTTGCAGATGTTTCCTCCCTTGTTAGCACGCTAACATTACTAACATGAAACATGAAACGTATTTTTTAAACGTATAAACACGCTTCTGAATCATTCTCATGCGTAAAGAAGCAAAACGGGTGCTTCAAGAAAGGTGTCTATGGCATTTGAAAAGGTTTTCTACGCAAGTTTTAACCCTGCGTGTGGCAGCAACAAATTAATTCTAAATTACTTGACGAAAGTTGTTACTACGGTTGCTTTAAATATGAAACTCAACACATGCATTCCAAACAACTGAAATTTTATTCAGTACATATCACGTTAAGTAATTTGTTTTTTGGGTGCTGGGACTCAGAAAACATTAGCTTTAAATAAACGCATTTAATAATAACCTTTGAAAACGAGCAATAAATTAAGAGCAAATAATTGGTAATACTTTTAATTATAAATACTTTTTTAATATTTATTATATCATTCATGCATTTTGATGTAAAGTTTACTATGTAACATATAGCGGTTTAAATAGATTCAGTATTAAGTCTTCTAAAATATTTAGTACGAAAGAGTGTACTTTAAGTCTTTAAGAAGATTACTAATAATTACTATAACTTAGAGTTTACTGTAATAAAATTTTCATTTCTACTAGTATTTAACTTTATCTATGCTACACTTGGCCAATCATATAATGCACAGAACCGATCGTTTGCAAAATTAAACAATACTTAACTTCATGAAAACTTTAAAATAGCTGTTCCTTGTGTTCACATATTTTGGGTGCGTTGAAATTTATATTAATAAAGTAAAGTCTAAAGTTTTCACAATGTAATAGCAGCTGTGCGGTTTTTGTTATTTTGACCGGATAATAGTTTGAAAGGCTCGCAACAAACTGTAGAAAACCCGAAGAATATATTTTAGCTGCTTCCGAGGAAATCCAAAGCACAAAAGTATTAATGAAGGCAAAAGTATTAACAAAAAAAAAGATTTAATTTTATATTAAAATTAATTTATTTTTATAATTTAATAAATTAATAAAAGGAAATTATATCCCGACTGCTCAACTCAAGACGAGTGTCAAAATTTAAAGCTCTATCGTTCGTTTCTATATCGTAAAATTATATTTATATGTTCAATTAAAAACACTATCTTAAATATGTATTTTATTTTGAGAATACAATTTTAAGCTGAAATGTATATAAAGGCTTTAAAATATTTTATTACCATAAATTCCTTTGTAAGAGTTTTATTCTATTTTGAACGCAGAGGACAAGGTGATAAGAGTTCGGAATTTTACGGTACACAGCGCTAAACTATAATTTAATTCTATTTTTGATAATTGTGATATAAAAACACTTATAAAATGTGGATAAGAATTTCAGACAAAATGATTTTTAGTGATTCATTCTGTTACCTGGATGAGTTATAAGGAATTATTGCATTCTCCTGTGCCTGCTCTTGTACGAAGTGCATGCAATCATAAAATGCATAATACATGCAATCAAAAATTTCGGGTTTCATATTTCAACGAAAATATCCATTTTGACTATTCTCACATCCAGTTTGAATATTATTTTGGATGACCTCTGTATATGATATAACGTAGAACGTTGCAAATTTCTTTGCGGGACTGCTATACATACTTATATAGGTATATAATTACAAAAAAATCATTTTAAAAATTAAAATATGAACATGCTTAGTATTTTCGCGCATTTAAGCAGCTGAAAATTTATCATATTTTGAATTTTTATATATATATATTTAAATTTAAACAAATTTAAATTCTTAACAAATACGTATGAAAGTAAAAAAAAAATTAAATTCTAAAAAAAGGAAAAAGCCAAAATAATTTAAAATAATTTTAAAAAATGTGCAAACATGTAAAATATTTAATTCTCGAACTAATCTACAATATCATTTAAATTCAGAAGCACAAGCAAATCAAGTGCAAAATCTATCCATGAAAATAAATCTACTAATTTAATAAATTAAAATTAAATTAAACAATTTTTTAAAAAATGCATATGTGAATGACCGTAGAGTAGCAATGGCGCAAAGAATATTTAATTAAATATGTATTTAAATTTAATTTTTTTAATTAAATTCAATTTATTCTTATGAAACAATTATATATATATATATATATAGAATTACGTACCCTTTTGCAACTTGGCACCAAATTTCGTCCTACTTTCGGTATTAATAGACACGTCTGCTTCAAACAATTCAATAATGATCTTGATAAATTTATTATTTTAGCTAGTAATAGATCCAATTTACCCACTACAACTTTTCTTGAATGGAAAGCTGCACTTATTAAAGAATTTCAACGTTTGCTGTTGAAGTCACCTTGTTTCAACTCTTTACACAATAAAAAACGTCTGGAGGATCTAATTCAAAAATTGCAAGATCACTTTATCATCACGAAGATTGACAAAGCAAGCAACAATTTTAGTGTTATTTGACAACAATTCTACTTCAACCTTCTGCATAAAGAGTTAAATAACACCTGCACTTACCAAAAAATCACTACCAGTGCTCAGATTCTTCTCAATAAATTTAAAGCACTCCATAAAAGACTAAAAATACAATCCCAGAAGTATAACACAGATTTGCCAATCTCTATGCCTACCTAAATTTCATAAGTCTCCAATAAAATTCAGGTTCATAGCTAATAGTACCAAAAGTTATCTCAAAGAAATAGATTTTCTCTTTGCACAAAAACTTCGTATGATACGTGACCTAATTAATAACTATGATTTTGAGGGTCTGCATTGCAACAGGATGATCTCTAGTAACGAACTAGTTCTTAAAACTATGAATTCACTTAAAATAGACCATATCCAATGCTACGACTTTGAAAACCTCTATACTTCTCTAGCACTTGAAGAAATTTTTACAAGTTTACTTGCTCTTCCAGATTTATTTCCGCAAATTTCTACCATTCTCGGCAACGAAAAATGGCAACTATTCCTCTCCAGCGTGCTCTTCAATAATTTTATTCAATTTGACAATAGCATCTATAAACAAGTGCAGGGAATCCCTATGGGCGGTAATTTTTCAAGCTCTGTCTGTGAATTATTCCTGTTTACAAAAGAATTGACCTATGTCC
The DNA here is from genome assembly GCF_044657685.1 of Stegodyphus dumicola. Taxonomy (NCBI): domain Eukaryota; kingdom Metazoa; phylum Arthropoda; class Arachnida; order Araneae; family Eresidae; genus Stegodyphus; species Stegodyphus dumicola. Next base: position 186,785,219 of record NC_140768.1, read on the forward strand.
GTTCACTCAGTACAGAAGAACGTATCTTTTACCATTACATCTACAGATATATTGATGATGTCATTGCATTTAATAACTACAACAAAACAGAAGTAGCTAATATCTACCCTGCATGCTTAAAACTAAATAAAACAAATACAGAACAGCATAATGTAGTCTACCTTGATTTACATATTATAGATTACAATTTTATTAAAGTTTACGACAAAAGAAGAGAATTTAATTTTTCCACACTTAAATTAACTAACTGGAATTCAAATATTTCCAAAAGAGTCATACTCAACACAATTTATTCACAGCTACTCAGAATAAAAAGAATTTGCAATACTGCGAAACACTTACAAGAAGAAATACTATACTTCGTAACTATTTTGAAAAGTAACCTAATTCCTCATAAAATAATTAAAAATACCCTAACAAAAGCTGGCATTAGCCTTACCTATTTTTAGATTTTTTGAATTAGATAATGATATTTTATGCCTAAAGCCCGAAGGACGGTTTAAGATGGATGACTGATTCAGAGAATCTAATGTAAAAATGTACAGATAATTCTTGTTCCTTCATTCTCTTTCCTCCAAAATTTTGCCACTTTACTTTTAAATACTATTGTGTAAATAGTTTTAAATTTCTATAATGGCCAATTTTACTGCTTTTATTAACAAATCGGGCCTTTTCGTTTTTCATAGTAGCTTGATCGCCCGCTAGCTTGAAGAAATACGACTTTTTTAACAAATGACTGTTTTTTCCTTTTACTCTTGCTTTTGTGGCCAAGTTTTTGTAGTTTTAGCTGAATTAGCCATTTTCACTTTCAGTCACAATTTTTTTTCCTACCAACTACATGTCAGGCGCCATTTTTGAAATCTTTTCACGTTTTTCCGAGTTTTCCGACCCCCTTCGATAATAGGAGACGAGTTGCTGCTAACGGACAATCTCTTCGTATTGGCTGATGCCCACAGAACTTCGTTTCCCCCTACATACGTCACACGACTGAAGTACACAGAAGGGAATTATAACTACTTTTCAACTAGTTTTAAGAGGGAGAGCTCTGCATCCCCACAGGTCAGTTTTTTGTTTCTTTTGTTACAACTTTTTCTTGGTCTTAGCAAGACCCACTTTGTTTGTTATCTTCTTAATTTTCTTTTATTTTAATTACAGATTCTCATTGCAGATTTCTAAAATATATAAAATTGTTAATCTTTAAGCTTGCAGGCCCAGCCCGTATGGTTTTGTATATTTAGGACTAGCAGCAGACCGCCATTTATTTTTGTTTTTATTTTTATTTTTATTTTTATTTTGAATTTAGTCTAGATTTAAGATGTTTCGGAATAGTTTTAACATATTTTAACACCTTAATGTGTCATTTTGTGCGGACGCGTCGGGAAATTGGAACAGAGAATTGAGACTATTAAAATTTTCCAAGACACTTTGTCTAAATTTAAAAAAAAAATTTGTAGCGAAAAAGTTTCAATTGTCTGTTTCGGCGAAACGCGTAATGGGGTTAGCTTGATTCGACGTTCAAACAAATTAAATTTCCCTTGAAAAGTCAGTTTGGAAGTCGAGTTAGGCTAATTTACCATTTTCCGCTTACTTTTTTATCTGATTTTGTTTTTTTAATGTTTTACATGTTTAATGGTTTGATTTTCATGTGTATTAATTTTTTAAAACGTGTTGAACTTTTTGGAGCAACAGCTCCTGGTAACTTTTAGGCGAGCCTACTACAATTTCTATTTTACTTATTTTGCAGCATATTGCGCAAGATGTTTTCTAGACCAAATTGGTCTAGAAATATATATATATTTGCACTACGTCATTTCGAGAAAACTTTATGTCATATGACTCTTACGTAATTCTGGTGATGTAAACCGAACTAAAACTCAAGCAGCCAATAATAATTTTACAGCAATATTAACTATCCAATCAAAATGCTTTGAGAACCAAAACTCACTCAGTTTGACTTAAGATTTCATCCTGAACATTACGCACTTGCTTTTCACGCTTTGGCCGGGCTAGACTGCTATCTGTCTGCTGCAGCTTTCTTGCTACAAAGTAATAAAAAATGTAAACATTTTGTAATAGGCACATTTAATGTGCCGACTTGTGTGTAGCCGTAACATCTTGCTGAAAATAAAACTGAAGATCTAATCTGCATTCGCCTCCAATTTCCTAGTCATTATGGATCAACACTTCTACTCCATCTAAGTTCCTACTCCTGAATATATTACACAGATATATATATATATATATATATATATATTTGAACATATATTGTATATATACATATATTTGGACAAATATATATATACAAATATATGTATATATACATGCATATATATATATATATGTATACCTTCCCCCTTACTGGGCTTAGAAATCCTTAGCCTGGTCTTTAGTTTTACAAAAGTTGGTCGTAGATATATACTTTCAATTATAGAATTGATTTAAGTAACGAAAATATTCATGTTTTGGCAATTTCAAATTTTTAAAAAAGTTACTTTTGGACAAATAGCGAAATCTAACTCTTAATACGGTCTCCCAGTTGTTATACGAGGTATTAAAATGGCCATGTCTAGACCAAATTTAGTTTAACATCTGTTTAAAAGGGAACTCTTTGTTCAATGAAAACTGTAGCGAAAACGCTTGCCCGTTGTAGTTAAGGTAAGGCAAGACATTTTCTCTTCTAGATAAACGGAACTATTAAAACAGAATTCCTTTCAAATTCAAACATTGATAACACTGTTTACTTTTAAGAATAATTATATTAATGAAAGATATAAACGTATTATAACGCTGTAAATACATAATAATAATAACCAAAAGAAAATTTTAGAAATGACTTTTTCTTGGCCGAACTAAGCCACCAATTCTTTATTTCAAAAAGCAGAATTTGCTTAAAAACAAAGTTACTTTGATTTCCCTGGATTTTATAATAACTAAGTATACAAATAACTACGAAATCATTTACACTGAAAAAGAAATTTATATTGAAAATCTTTGTTTTACTTTTAACAAAAAGTGAAATATTTTTGTATATCGAAATCGATACTGTTCGCATTTGAAAATTAAAGAAAAAGATGAACTAAATATTTTTCAATGCCTAGATTTTTGACAAAAGTCAGTAGATAAAAACATAAAGTTGTTTTAAGGCAGAAATAAATAAGTTACGAACAAGCAGTGTGTAACAATAACATCATTAATGCTGGATCAGGATCATACATTATATAGCATTTATGATACCCGTTAGGGCATTTATCTTATTTGAAGAAAGCAACAGTCGTAGTTAATTAACTTATCTTCATTTTCGTGAATATACTTTTTATACTTAAAATACAAATTTTTTATATTTTAATTATAAGATCATATTTAAGCCATATTTGTTCTTTCATTTTCGGGAAAAAGAAACAAACATGAAACTGACAAAAGCAAAATGGAAGTGAGTAGGGCGAATTAGAATGGGGAAATTCTTCTCTTAAATTTTCGTAGAAAAAGTAAACTAAACTTACCTAAACAAATAACGTCAACAATAGATAAACCTCGTATCTGCGTGTTCCACATACCAGTTGACATGTTCGTTTTTTTCCGTGTGAGAACTCGCCACATCTGTCGTAAGCCTTCCTTCATGTTTTATTTGTTGAGTCCACTTTCATCGATGATTTTATCAAAATCAAGTTGAGAAATCTTGTCCGAAAGAAAGAACTATTTTTTAAAGCTTTAATATTTCTTATCAATAATTAAAACTCCAGCTGAATTATCAGCATCTTAACACTCTGAGGGTCTCCTTAACTGTGAAAAATAATCGCATTATACTATTGGTAGTCTTGCTATTTTTAGTATATTATTTTATTTCTGTATGGCTTTATTCTGGAATGGCAGTTTTACCGATGCTCGTTGCCCTTGTTATATATGTTATATATTTTGGATGTCAAAGTCTCCCCGCTTTCCAAATACATATGCTCCAAAAATTATCGTTAGCATTTTATGCTTGTTTATTTACTATGACAATGTTCTATTTCTTCTTTTACTTTTATTTATTTTTTATAATAGTATAGATAGTATTTTATTATAATAACATAGATATATTCTTTAAAATTTCTGGGAGATGAAATCTTGGAGGTTTAAAAATAGTTATTCTGCATTACACAAAGTTTGTCAAAGATAAAGGTGCTCATAATTTCTGTTTAGATTAAGAATTTCTTTAAAGACATATGAATTAAAAATATTCTAAACATGTAAGCAAAATGACTGCTTATAAACTACCGAAAATTCGTATTTTGCTTATTAATCAGTTTTTATAAATTTTCAATCAGAATTCAGTTTAAACAGTTTATTCCCTAAATTGATAACAGCATGGAAAAGAACTCAGCACATTTTGCTAAAATTAAAAACCGTTCGATTTGTAAGAAAATTCAATTACCGCAATGATTTTTTATCAGCAATTACTTCTTCTAAACTTTCAAACTTCCCGTCTTTCAGTTTCTGGTTTTAGGGAGCACGGTTCACCATACGCTTCCTTCTATAGCACAGAAATTTCAAGAAAAGAAAAAATTGTGGTCTTAATATCTCTCATATATCGTTATGTTTTCACAATACATAATAACACTTCCAAAAAAGTTCTTTCCGAGAACGTGACGGAAGTTAATCAGGCAGACGCTACCAAAAGAAGAGAACATCTGGAGGCGCGTGGAACTATTTGTGAGTTGAGTTGAGCGGCCAGAGCGAAAGCATCGGCATTCTGATCGCAGCGCCACCTAACGAATCGGTCGGCGATCGAAATTGAAAATCGTTATCACAGTCATATCTTCTGTTTCCTCTGTTTTTCTTTTTTTTTTTTTTTTTCCTTTTTTCTTTTTTTTTCTTTTTTTTTTTTTTTTTTTTTTCACATCCGCATTTTTCAGTTTTTGCAGAGCGAAGGATAAAGCATATGTTCTTCAAAGATGGATTAAATCGGTAGGTTTTGAGTAAAGTGAGTACCTTGACATTTATAGAGATTAGGAATAAAGGGGCGCATCGGTAATAAAATTCGGATTTAATATCAAAATCCTCTTTTATCGGAAAGTTAGAGTAGATACTGAATAGATTTTGCAAACTCAGCTTTATATTTTATTTTATTCCACGATTGCGTAGCAGAAATAAATGTGGACACTATAATAATCTTGAGGGATTTACAAAATTAAAAAAGTGATATATTCATGTTTTGGTTTTGCATATGGAGATTTGTAAAACTAATATAATCATTTAATTTACCTAAATTGTTTTCGAGGAAGGTTAGGAAGAATAATTGTAAAAATTTTAGAAGTTTTATGATTGCCAAAAATTAACAGCAATTAATAGTTATAAAGCCAATTAGCATAAACACTTTCTAGATGCTAGTCATTATGCTATGCTTTCGGAAATTTTTGAATGAATAATTATTTAACTTTTTGAAATTCGAAACTTCATTTGGAAAATACTCATACGTCTCCATGTTATTATAAAAGGGAAGTTATAGTTTCTTTTAAATGACTTGATAAGGGGAAAATGAGAGGAAAACGACATGCCAAATGAAAAAAAAAATTATCGATCCACTAAAACCTTTCAAAATGTCATTATTTTCAAGGAAGGACATAAGACCATATTAAAGGACGAGGATTAAATTATTAAAGGACCATATTAAAGGATATATAAGATCTATATTCGGAAATAAAAACTTATAAAGCTTTTATCACTCATAATAGTACAAAAGAAACCACATTTTCTCCTTCTTTTTTCCCCAATGAAACTTTTTCATAGATATCTTTCGCTTGTGCATCAGATTTCTTGAGAACGTTTCATATCCATAAAAATCTTTAAGTCTACGTTAATAATATCAGTTCTAATTTTTTTTTATTTCACACATTTCTGAAATCTATTTCTGTCACTTAACAAAAAAATGTTCGAATTTCTCTTTTTTGTTCTCATTATTAGCGTATGTTCCTTTTCCATCATTTATTTTGCAGCAAGTGAACAAGAAGGTATTTAATATTCGAAACTACGGCTTTGCATATTTCCTCACGCTTTTGTTTCGCGCCGAAGTTTGGAACTTTTTGTTAATTATTTTACCACTGGATAATATAATGCTACTTTAAAATACGTAAGACAGATCGTGTTCATTTGCACCTTATATAATAAAAGTCATGTTTCCTTTAAAGCAGTTTCTGCTCATGTTTGATATCACACCATATCATGATCTCAGTTCAACATAGTGCATCACATGAAAAATATTGAACATAAATATCGTTGAGCTTCTACTACAAGTCATTGCGTATTCTTCTTACATTCTATTTAAAGCAATTTCTTAATTCTCATTTCAACAGTTTTAATTAATTTATATAGTTTATTAAGAAATAAATACCTTTCATATTCAGAAAGTAAAAATGTTTAGACGGTACAGATGATTTTCGTTAAAATTTAATTTTAATTTAACTGTTTCCTAAAATATTTCCCCGAAAATTGATAATTTTAAAATTTAAAATCAGCTGTCCTTGAGAATCGGAACTTAAAATTTTCTCATAAATCTCGAAATTTTCCCTAATTTTTGGAATGTATTCACTGGTTATTTATTTTGAATGTTTTGTAGTACAGTTTCCTGAAAGACTGTCTATTCTGTCACCTGGAATCGAAATGGAATCTTTACGTTATCGTAATTGACTCGCTTAATACTAACATGACATAGGATTTTTTCCTCTGATCGAAGGAAATAAAGAGCTCTTGCTGAAATCCCGTCTCTTAAAATGCATTACTGCGTCAGATGTTTCAAAAACGTATCAACTCTGTTTCCAACATAGCACAAACTCTATTGACTTGGATCATGTTACTTTATTACTGTTGCAGGGTCTGATAAATATTTATGTTTATTTGATTATTTTTTGGTTTCTGTGTATTTTTGACGTCATGCACTTTATTCATTTATTTAATTTCTGTAGTAATTGTAAACGTATATTTTTGTCTAATCCAATTTGCAGCATTGTATTGCTATTTTATTTTTTATATTAAATTATAGAACTCGTAATTTTAAATCATCAATCTTTAAACTGCGGAAATAACATAATTAAAATGCATACTCTAGGAAGAAATTCTTCTGATAGGTATTGAAGGGGGTGTACTCCTACTGTGCTAATGAAAATCCCCCCGGGTTGAGCTATAGTTCAACTGCGTCAATCAAAATTTCTTCCCCCTGCTGCCTACAGGGTTACAATTTAACTTTTCGAAGCCAACTGAGGCAACTGTATCTAAGAAGAAAATAAAAATAAATAAATAGAATTACATATCACAAAGAACAAGTAAAAATATCTAACAAGCAGGCTAATTACTTGAATAACAGTAATAAATGCGAGAGCCAACAAAGCAAATAAAAGGTATTGGTAAACATATATATTAGCATTACAAACATCTTTCATTTATTATAATAATATCATAAATAAAATAATTATAAAGATACAAGTTATATTGTAACGTAAAGAACCTATAGCGTAAGATAAAATTGCTCGAAAATATAAATATTAAATTATGAAAATTTTATCATCAATAATGAATAATTGCTATTATGACTTTCATTTACAAAGCGCGTTCTACATTAGCTGAATTTTATCGACTACAAGAAAGATTTAGAACTATTTAGAATTATATTTCAGCAACATTATTATGGAAATTATTTTTATATTCTACAAGGTTCATACGATTATAACTTCAATTATATCATAAAATTATTTTGTGAAGGATTCTTTTATGGAAAGTATATCGGTCTAGATTAACAAATGAAAAAATAAAGCAAATACATTTTGAATATTTAAATTTGTTATTTATAATTAAAATAATGTTTTCTAAAATTTATATAGATCCCCTGCGATCCCTAGGCATAAATTCTGTTAAATTTTTCTGAAAGAGAATTTTCCTTTTCTTTCAGACAATTCAGGTGATGCAATGCGTGCTTTCAACGTTTATGTACCATTCTTGTTTTTATTTATACTCTTGTTTTCTTTTATATGCTGAAGTAACGATGTAGCTATTCATAAAAGTCCTTCTGGAGCTCGTTAAAAATGGATCAGTCATAACTTTCGTGACTATACGTATTTAACTACAAGAAATAAAATTCGTCTCCTTATCAAATATAAATTACATCTAAAACAGATCAAGCAACTTCTGACAAAGTTATGAAACAATTCTTTATATCATTATCTGAATATTATTTATTAGAATCAGTATTTCTAAAAGTATATCTTATTTAATAAATTGGGTATTACGCTTTCCATAGTATCTTCCAGTACAGCAGTTATTAATGTCTGTAGCTTAGTTTTACTGTTCCGCATGTGACATTACGTCAAGTCATGAAGGTGTGTTTCAAAAAGAAAGCTTTACACTGCGTGCAATATTTAAACTTAACGTTTCCCGTGCTAGGCAAACGGATATTTCTCAGGCGTGTGGTATGGTATGTTATTTATGATCTTAAATTTGTGTTCCAAATTAAAAGCTTTAAATACTGAAACTTTTAGATTTTATAGTTTCCTCATTCAAAATCTACTGTTTTGAACAGACACATTATGCTCAAATAGAGTTACCAAAAAAAAAAAAAAAGTAATAGTAGATTGAAGAAAAAGTAATAAATGCTTTTAATCATGAAATGGCACTTCGACTAAACAAATACACAAGTGGCAATCTTTTTGCTAGTTAGAAATATAAATTTTAAAATTTGAAAAAAAATCAGTGAAAGAAGCATTTGTTTTTAAGTTTGTTAAATGACTAACTTTTATCTTGTCGAAATATCAAGCGAAAAGACCTAAAATAAGCCTAAAAACCTAAAACAAAAGATAAAAATATTTTAATGTTCTTGAAAATGCAATACAAATGTCTCAAAGGAAGCGCAAAAGAAACAAGAAATCGAGGTGCATTTAAATTGCTTTTCAAGTTATAAAGCTAAAAATAGCTTCCACTTCTACAACTTTTAACTAATTCGGCAAATGCTAGGATAGAATTTTATATCAACTGACATAAGGCTTACACATCAAAGAAATAAAAAGTTCAATATTATTTTTCAGACTGCATGATGAGAAGGAAAAAGACGAATGGATAATCATGCAGTTGATAACTAGATAAAAGACGTTTTCTTCGGCACCTAAATGAACACAAGTCACTTGAATTTATGATACAGACGAGACATCTCACGGAACATTGCCAGAACATATACTGATATTTAAAAGTCAAAAAGCAGTTGGTTTAAGAAATTGAAGGTATACGTTACTTTTCTATTAACGTGCAATATGGATTTAGCTATTGCGAAGACAGCGCTGGTTATTGACAAAAGCAGGAAACATCGATGATTGAAAGGAATCAAGAATTTATATCCAGTTTACAGTAACTTCAAGAACGTTTGGGTGGCAAATAGTATTTTCACTTCTTTTCTTTTGAAACAGAACAGCAAACTGAAAAATAACAAAAAAATAGCTTCACTGTTTAGATACCTGCACAGTGCACACATCGTTCTGGAAAACACCAGTATCTCATCCCATAAATATAACATCTAATCATTCTGTCCTGAATTTTAGGGTATTACAAAAGCTTTCAAATGTCATCATGCAAAAGATGTGCAATAAATGAAGAAGAGAATTTAATTTTGTGAAAATGCAAGCTCTTCGAAGTTGAAAAATAAGCAGATATCTCTGCTAAAGACTACGCGTATATTATAGTCAATGCAGGGGGTTAACCTTTTAAAATCAGTTAAAACTGTTTTCGAAAATATGGCTTTAACATAGAAGAAGCCTCAGAGGAATTGCAAACTTTAGCTAATGTTTCGGATATCAGTAAGGAATGATATGAAGAAGATTTATTTTTAGAATATGTGAAAATTCAGATCAATATTAAAACAAAGTGCAAAAACCTCACCATAAAAGTGTTAACTGCAGAAACTGACTGCAATAGTGATACAGAAAAATCTGATGACATGGCATCATCAATCGAAAAGCACTGGAAATGTTAAGGCAAATTCTTGAACTGAAAAGTACCGATCAAAAAGCCCATCAGTAGTATTGCCCAGCTGATAATGCAATAGAAAAACTGTTATTGAGCCATATGAAACAAACACAGATAGAATAATTTTTTGTAAAAGGCTGAATTTTATCAAGAACGTAATTATAAGAACATCCGAAAATGACTTAGTAAATAGTTTAATTTTAATTATTATTTTAGGGTTAATTAATGAATTCATTGCTAGTCATAGTTTCACTTTAAAAGGCTAAAACTGTTGTAAAAAATTTTATATCAACTCACATTGGTAAATAAAGTGCCATATCTTAAACTCAGCCTCTTAATAAACTCATATGTTTGGAACGGCAGTGATTTTAATAAGTGGTGGGTATTGTAAACAATGAACACTAGAGTGGAGTGAAAGGGCAGAAACCATTTGTTTTTCAACTTTATCTCCTGATGAAACAAATACATCGATGAAACAAACACAGTAAAAAGACTAGCAGCTCCAATCGCGCATCATGTTCAGGTTCCACAGGAGGTAAAAAATATATTCATTGTTAATGTTAATGAAAACATAATTCAACAAAGTCATTAAAAATATTAACAATATTTTTAATGACTTCTGTTTTGCAACATTTTTGTTTTCGGCCCAACTGATGATTGTAATTGGTAAAAAAAATGCCGGTAAAAAGTTTCAGCTTTATCACTTCTCAACTTCAGGATTCACCCCTGAATTAAAGAAATCCAACTTGGTGTCGAATTTCGTAAATTCCTTCCGGGACTTGATTGAATAGCATATGAATCCATCCATGGCTTCTGCACCATATGTTTCCAACGATGCTTCTGCCATCACTCTCACATGCCTATACTATTTGAGAATGGCAAGAGAACTTTCCTATTTCAAACTGAGAACCATTTCTAATTAATCTTATGTATTCATCGCTTAGGTTCAAGGTAGCCGGTGGTTACAGCGAATCATCTCAAAATACTCCTCTGATTTGACATTTAATTTGATAAACACAAATTGTTATATTTCGTCCTTGCTATCGCTTTCTCTTGCTTTCAGTATTCTTCTCAGATGAAGTTCACGAATATAGGCTCGTTCATAACCCATCATCGTCAACAGGATGTCTTCAGAGTAACATTTAGCAAAGTAACATTTTCTACGAATACTTTTGTGCACGATTGCCTTAAATCTTTCTGGCAAGAATGAATTTTTCTTCATCATTCCGTGGATATGACGGGCTCCATGTGTTGCTCTCGAGATTTTCTTTATTTCAAACAAGGATGGAACATAACTTTTATAACATATTCGGCTGGTAGCTTGTCTGATGATTCTTCGATTGATACATAAAGGGGAAGAATTCTGTTGGCTGTAGTGAGCCATCTTGAATGGACCACCTTCCTAGGACTCCTGTTTGCTAGGTCTGAAGCCCCTTCCCCCATGATACTGCCTTAGAAATATCAAGGATGTTACTGAGTTCTTTTTTGTCAGTTTCGGGTAGATCAACTAGAACAGGCACATAACTTGTCTTGGGAAGGTTTCACATACTTTTACTGATTTTCCTACTGTTCCAGAGAAATCCTGTGGCCCAGATTTATTTTCATCAGTTTTCTGGAAAAGATGACGAAAAGGCAATTCATTGCTGTGCAACAAGCATACAAACCAATGCAGGTTATATGAACAACAAAGATCGAAAAGATCCACTTTTAGTTGATGCCAACTTAGTCCAGCATAAACAATGACTGAAAGAAGGATTGCTAAAACACTCTGAACAACAAATTAATTAACAATAAAAAGTTGTTGAAAGATCATGGAAGCAATGTGATTGGTTACTCCAAGCTAGAACCAATAAACAGATTAGAACCTGTTCTGCATCTAGTAGCATATTTTGGCATTAAATTTAATATTTTGGTGTGGGAAGCAACTTCTCGCGGTAATATTGGAATTTTTGACAAACAAATTCATAAAAAAAAAAAAAAACATAAAACCGTTAAAAAAGGGTACAAATATTCACTTTATGTATGGAACCTCAAGATGTCAATATTTTGAGCTGAAATTTCAGTTTCAATATTTTGGGCAGAATATTTCAATATTTTGGACAGAATTTGTTCTAGCGCATTTGTAACCATATAATGACTCTGGAAATATTAATTTCAAAAATAAGTTTTTTGGCTCCACCTTGTACACACACAGAGTTATTTATTTCTACTGTCTGTATATCCGTTTACTTAGCAATTCAACACTTTATGCGGGAAAGCTTAACTACAGGTAAAGCATGAGACAACTTTTATGTTCCTTAAGAGTGTAACAGATGGTTTACAAGCATTTCAAACTTCTGTCAACATTCTTCAACCAGTTTAAAAGGTAAAAAAAAATCTTTGAGGTGCTATATTGTAAGCTGAAATGTTCATTCAGAACATTTCAGCTTACAATATAGCACCTAGAAGGAGACTTCTAGATTTCTGAGAGATTTTCTTTAAGTAATATCAGTAGTTTATCTGATTTATAAGAGTTTCAATTTCTTGCAATTTTATAACATACCTAAATGACAATTTCTGTAATACTTGCAATACTACCGCGATAAACGACATTTCTAAAAATCACATATTGCTACTTGAGTGTAAAACAGCTATTATGGTGTCTCCTAACAAACAACCTTATTTCTCATATTTCATATGTTTGTCGTACGTATGTACAGTGAATAAAGGTTAAGAAAAAGAATCTAATATAAGCAAAATATACTTTAATGTATATGATTTCATTGCATATGATGTGCATATCTGTACATCAGTACATCAGTACAGATGTTTACAGCAGTACATATTGTGCTGTATTACATCGTACAGATGCCGAGTACAGTAATATGTAACATACCTGTAATAGGCCATTAAGCATACTATATATTGCAAAAATATAAAATGTCCTACAAATGAATGAAGAAATATCTGAGATTCCTTTGCGAAAATTTTGAATCATCAAGCGTAATGTCTGTTATATTTCTTTTAACAGAAAGCCATTAAAGGCTTAAAAGTGTTGAATCATTAACCGTGATGGCTCTCAAAATGTTTCTTAATAACACATAACAAGGTTTATTTTAACAAAGCATTATTTTTATTCCATTTTATATTTACACATATTTCTCTGTGTGTCAATTTCTTCCCTCATCTTACTCGAGAATAAAGTCGGAGTTTGAAAAGGGAACGATTTCATAGTTTACAGAAAGTATATTAGAATTACTGAAAGAGCCGTCTCCCAAGAAGACATGGGAAATTTGTGAGTGAATTCTGCATCTGTTAGAGCCGCAGTTTTAGGATTCCCATTAACTGGAGCCAAATACCTACGACAAGGTTAGTTTCGCTTGTTTTACTGCTTTAAAGATCTGAGTTCCTGAAAACCCTAAATAACTGTGACTAACCATTATTAAATTTTAGTTATACTACCAAGATGTAGTTTTAATAAAGCTTATAGTTTAATTTTACATCTTGTCTATGTTACTCAAATTTAGTTAGATTTCTGTTTAGGTGCAAAAAGAAATCCATCAGAACGTAGAGAGATTAAACTGACGTTATTGGTTGTAGGTTAGCTTTGATATTATTCATCGACGCCAAAATTCAGTAAAATATCTAAAATGCATTCATTGAATATAAATATTGTCAATATACATTGAATATTATCAATATATATTGACTGTAAAATTACCACTTAACTGAATGTTAAATTCTCAGACTGGCTGAAACAATCACTAAATTTTTATGTACCGTGGTAGTGTCCATAAAGTCCTTGCGCAGCATTTGGTTTTTAAATGGTTGGTGGTAGACATATACACTGACTACCAATAAGTATTTGGACACCTATGCAAATGACGATATCTGCGGTCCTAACGTACGTCACAGACTCCGCTGGTATATATCGTGTAGGAAACAACATCGGCATTAGTCGCATGCAAGATGCCTCGCAGTTCGGAGCTCTCTGATTTCTAGAAAGGTATAATTATCGGGTATCACAAATGTGGCCGATCCTTAAGGGACATATCTAGCGATCTGAAGTACCCAAAATCGACAGTGGCCTATGTGATTAAGAAGTGGAAGGGGAGCGGTGATTGTAGGAATGTGCCCCGAGTCGGCATACCAACGAAACTGGGAGATAGAGACCGACGATTGCTGTCCAGAAGAATTCGGAAGAACCGCACCCAACCGATGGTCCTCATCCGCGAGGAGTTTAAACAGGCATTCGGGAGTATTGTTTCAATTAATACGATCCGTAAGGAAGCACATCTGCTTGGTTTTCATGGTCGTGCTGCTGCCCATAAGCCTTTGATGACAAAGTCTAACCGCGTTGCTCGGTTAATGTGGTGCAAAGCACATCGAAATTGGACCGTAGATCAGTGGAAACGGGTTCTTTGGAGTGACGAATCAAGGTTCACCTTTTACCGTTCGGATGGCAGGGTCTGGGTCTGGCTTCTACCTGGAGAACGTCTCCTGCGGAATGCATTATGCCAACAGTCAAGTTCGGCGGAGGTGGAATTATGGTCTGGGGGTGTTTCTCCTGGTATGGGCTCGGACCCTTGGTCGCCATTCATGTTAAGCTCAACTCCGATGCCTACTGCACTATTTTAGATGACAATGTGCTTCCTACGTTGTGGCAGTTTTACGGGTTGGCCCTTGTTACTTTTAGGACGACAATGCCAGTGGTCGTGTTTCGACGTTAACCAAGGCTTGGTATGGTGCCAATGGAGTTCATCGAATGGACTGGCCTGTCCAGAGCTGAACCCTATCGAGAACCTCTGGGATGAGTTGCATTGCTGCATTCAGGGTGCACTACCCTTGCAAAATCGGTGAAGGAACTTCTGTCTTCTCCAAGCCGAGTGGAAGAAAATACCACTAGCTGTCATACAAAGACTTGTGGAAATTATGCCCCGGAGGGTCCACGCTGTAATTACCTCTCGTGGAGGCTCTACCAACTATTGATTTTGAATAAAGTTAGTTTTTCTTTTCTATCACAGGTGTCCAAATACTTATTGATAGTCAGTGTATTTCCAATCATAAAAATGCTTACATTTCTTTTAAAAGATAAACCTTATATTAAGTAAGGAAATTATTCCTAGGATGGAAATTTTAAAAAATCCATTTCATAAAAATAGTAATATGTAAATTTGTATACAGCCTCCGTGCACTTTAATTTAGGGAAAATGTATGTTCTTTTTAAAGCATAAAGTAGAAAATGCTTGTCTTCTTTAGGATTCATTTAGAAAAAAGTTTCTGATGTTAATCTAAGTTTTGAGCTCTGCTACGCAGAAGGTTATGAAATGTTTTGATCAATACAAATCTGTCCGAAACGGAAATCATTTCTTTAAACCGAATCCAAAACGGAAATGGATGATAGAATTCATGAAGTTTTATTATAGAATTTTACGCAATTCCTGTTCCAGATAGCAGTGCTAAGATTGGATCATAGGCGATTCATCATATTATTTGTATAAATTAAGAATGAAGAATATTTATAGTTCAATGATCTTTTAAATGAGTATTAGACCTAAACTATTACTAGATAATAGTTACGTTTCTAAAACTATATAATTGCATATGGATATTATTAATGCATTTTTACCATTTAAAACTTATTAATTTCTTGTATAAAGGACTATTAAAGGAAAAATTAAAATAATTTGATTTTTTCCTTTAGTAGGCCTTCCCTTACTTTCAGCATACCATTTGTAACAAAATTATAACCTGAAGTGTACACTAAGAAAGTATGAAGCAATGACACAGAATGATGTAAAAAGTAAAAACATTGACCATGAATTGGTCTATTATTTTAACCAATTGCTAAAAGAAAACTGAAGAAGGTGGGAAAGTCCCAAACTTTGAATTAAATATCTTAGTCAGTTTTAGAGTGCCGAAATCAAAAATGTGTATTTTGGTTTTGACAGTAAGTATACCTATCTGTGAAATATAGTTATAGTTACCAGCTGAAACTAAAAATGTAGTATCAAACCTTTATTTTAAAATGTATCAAACCTTTATTTATTCATATATTTGAAATCTTGTTTCCAATTTTCTGTCTTTACTGCACTGGAAATGAGATCACGTCTCTTTGTGCATTACTAAATTAGGGAAATTATTATCATCGCAGTGATTTTAAAGCCCGTCTTTAATATCTTATTTAAAAGTGGCTGAATATCTTTTGCAGCAAATACCTGCACACCTTTTGGTCATTGCAATTGTACTTTATTGGAATAACTGGCATTGCTGATGTAGAGCAAATATACTTGCTGATCATTACTGACTTACAGCAAATTGTTTAAAATTATTGAAATGCATTTTAATTATTGATAAATATTTTTATTTATTTCAAAAGATTTCATAACTAGAATCAGAAAGTACAATTATTGCGTAATAACAAACTCTAAATGAAATTGTACCATCCTTCACTGTCCAAAACTGCAATGTCTAACACGTTAAGGAACATATTTTCTGCTTACGAGTTCCTTAAAACTCTTGATGTTACACATTTTCTGTCTTGTTTATGAAACTTTGCATGCAGTATTAGCAGAAATTTCAACAGTTTTTGCCACGTCTTTCATTTTCTCATTTCTTCTTCCAAAATAAATCCTCATACCTTTCTTATATCCAAAACAATTTTACATTGGACAAGTTTCTGGAAAATTGTTATTCCTTATAAACATCCATTTACTCCAGTAAGAATAATGGAGCTGTCAATCCTTCCATAAAAATTTACGACTTCCGTTTTTCTAACACCCTTGTGTTTAATTCTTTTGAATTTATATCATCTCTTCCAAATGTAGATCTGAAAGAAATGTTGATCACTAGGTGTCCAGGGAAAACGAAATGCTTTGAAGAAATTTTGATGACCAATTTTTGCTAAAACGCTGTGACCATCTTGTTACCTAAAGAAACTTAATTCCGTTTTTCACAAAGGATTTTTAAAGTAATTTTTCTATTCCTTTTTATTAGATTTAAAATGCTTAACATATGCAGTATTATAGAGCAATTTATGAAGACTAAGCTAAAACTTAATAAGTTAAAGATTTATACGATATATTCCTAATTTGGGTTACGAGATTATATGCACATGAATTATTTTCTGTGTAGTTTGAATAATTTCCTATATAAAATTATTTCTTCCTTACTCGGGGTTTCTTTAATATAAACCCAAAGCAAATTACAATATGAAATGATATTTGATCATCATATAATTCGTTATTTCCAACAACTATGCTTTTAACTTGAATTCAGCTTTATAATTAGTGTTCCTAATGATGCTAGGTCCCCAAGTGGCCAAAAAATTCCCAGGGTTACATTTAGCAGCTACGAAACAAAATTGCAATAAATTACTTACATCGACCAGTCTCTGCAAGGAGGATTTTAAAAATATTATATTTTGAAATTTCATCTTATGTAATATGTCGCCTTGCATCAAACTTTATGGAATTTGATAGCCTTAATGGTTCTGGAAGCTATTTCACACGCTCATTGTTTCTTCGTGTGAATGTAACATGATCAGGATAAAGGCATCTTTGTATTAAACAGTTATTCATAATTTCAGCCTTCACAGCAACTTCTCTGTTTGATTTCTTCACCAGAATGTAAATAAGTTTGTTAGTACTTAAACTGAGGGTTTTGAAGTTTTAAAAGTTGCTATTTTTCTGGCTTGCACGTTCACGCTGCGTTTAGTACTTCACAGTTCTGAGACGTTATAATTATTCGGCATTACGTTATATAGCTGTTGACACCTGAAGTGATACGCAAGTAGAGTTACTAACCCAGCTCACAGTATATTTAAATTGTGTAATCTTTGATTACTATTCCGCGTTTTAACTTTAATTTGATTTTTCCTTTAGTTGCATCACCTCGAGCTGCGGTTGAGGTTGCACAAGAAACTGCGTTTATATTCTAAATTCTGTTTACATAAAAATATTTATGTAAACATAAATATGTTATATAAAACATATTTATGTATTTTTCCCTGACTTCATGCTACATTATGCAAAACGTTACTACAATTTTACATATACTGTTGACTAAAATTATTTACATATATACAAAAATTTGTAACAATATATATAACAGGTATTTCCTAATTAATGAAATATCATTTGGGTTATATTTTCAACTGCGATTTGTAAATACATTTGTTTTCAAAAGCATAATGATCGGAGTATTCCTTCTATAAGCCTATCCCTTAATGTAACCAAGAAATGTCTGTCAAACTCTAAATATTTTGTAATTTCTATTGCATATTTTCGCATAAATATAGTGTTTTAAGACGTTCGAAATTTTTTTTATATGTACGTTTTCTTTCTACGACAGGTTATTCCTTTTCTATGACGGTTATTTACAGTTAGTAAATTAGTTTTATAAGCTGTCTTCTATACAATGGTAAAATGATCAAACTGAAGGCATTCGCGGTTCTAAACATTGAAGTCTCCAAACTGGAAACTAAAATGCATTTCTTTTGGTATTTTATATGCTGCATATTAAGGCAGTTCTGGTAAATATTCTGGGAAAAGAAGCTGAAACCGCAACTGCTTCAAAGATGGAAAGCTTTCGAGGATATGAAAAGCAAATTCACCTGTTCTGAATATTATAATTGCCGCTGCTGTAGTATTAAACAATAAGACATGAAATTAAAGAACCCCTAAAACGAATTTCTAATAAACCGTTACACGTAAACGTTGTAGAAAGGGGGAGAGGAAAGGAAAAAGAATTTCGTAATTAAAATACCATAAACTTAATCTGAAAAGATTCAGATTTTAAAGGTCTGTTAAGATGCCTCAAAGTTTAATATGGTTTATCGGTAGAGATTATTACTATGGTCTAGGTGGAATATCTAAACATTTGTTAGAATA
Source organism: Stegodyphus dumicola (assembly GCF_044657685.1). Taxonomy (NCBI): domain Eukaryota; kingdom Metazoa; phylum Arthropoda; class Arachnida; order Araneae; family Eresidae; genus Stegodyphus; species Stegodyphus dumicola. The sequence goes on from NC_140768.1 coordinate 186,804,067, forward strand.
ATAGATGAATTTGCATTTAACGTGGAAACGTTAAATGTCTTCTGTATATCTGAAAACTGAAAAATATGTAACGAAATTTTATAAATATATTGAATTTTTTAAATTTGCTATATCGTGATTTAAATGCATTTTTATTTGGTTCGATCATTTTAAAATTTAAAAAGTAATATTTTTTAGAATACTCTCTACTACTTTTAAATAGATTTGTTAATCAATAAGAGACAGATTATGTTTGAAAGACAATATATTATATTTTGCCGAGTAGCAAGAGTCTTGAATGAAAAGTGAAACAACGCATTTATAACGGACGGCATTTAAAGAAAATCAAAATAAAATAGAATTTCTAGGATAATCAATTTGAAGTGAAAAGCCCAGAATAGTACCAAGAAATATGATTGGCCTAGCTTAAAAAATCTGAAAGGTTAGACTTTTAACGATCTTTTAAAAAGGTTTATTAAATTTGCAATGCGCTCTCGCTGAACTCGCAGTCCAAAAGGATTTTTTAAGGATTTTTATACTCTGTCTGAGCTCGCTGCTGTTGCACTTACTCCTGCTAGCTTAATTATCAAGCACCATTTTCTTCGCATTTACACAATATACAATTCAACATCAAAATTACACATATTACAAAAGAAACATACTTTTGAATTTCCGATGCAGTGTCAAGTGTTGGCCTACGTTTCTCTTTCTTTCTTTTTTTTAGGGGGGGGGGGTCTTTTCTCAGTTTATTATAGATTTCCGACAGACAGTCTCGAGTACTCGAGATTAAAAATATTTTATTTCGTACACTGCTCGCTTTTACATCATAGAGTTTGTTAATCAAAAATTCATAAACATTTTACAAATGCGAAATTAAAATTTGCAATTCAAAGTTAGGACTTCCAGTTGCACATACTCGGTTGGAGAACTAACTTATTCAAAATTTATAAATATATTTTTAGGTACCGTCAGTTTCTCATAATGAGAGCAAAATACATACATGCAAATTTTTCATTACTTAATTTCTTTAGAAATAATATCGAACAGCAATATTTAATGGCACTAATTTGAAAAGTGATTCGCGTTTACAGTAAAATGACGCAAAATCCTCTTTCGAGGCATAACCACTTTTGGGCTAAAATATAAAAATAAATAAAAAATAAATAAAAAAGGTGACATGTTGTAAAATTAGCAGAAACTTTCAGGGTGTTGGGTATATATTATGCCCTTGCACATTTGGAAGAAAAAATATATCTTATTATATACCTCTTCAGAACTTCATGCTTTAACTAAGAGGAAGGGAAATGTGAAAATACGCATTTCTGTAAAATTAGGTAGGGAAGTTCCGTTTTTTACTTGGCGTACCGGTACAACATTAGACTGAATTTGAAAACTGAAAATATCTCGAGCTGTTTCTCTGATTAAATAAAACTTTGTTATTATGGTATATTTCAAACTGATCTAAAATAAACATTATCCCTAGAAGAATACAATTCTAAATAAATTAAACACTAATTAATAACACTTTTCTTTTACAACGTTAATGCAAAGTTTCTTATGACAATAAAAATAATTGGAGATACTGGCAAAGTTCTTAAACCTATAATTTAATTTGTGTAATAAAGCTATGCAGATTCTTTATCCAAAGTAATTTATCCAGTAACCTTTTCATTATATAACGTTGATTGCTTCATCTTATTATCAAAGTAATTGATTTAAAAATTAATTATTATTTATAACAGTACTTAGATATAATTGTACTACAATATAATGAAAGAAAAATAATTTAGATTATGTAAATTATTAGCATTGCTATACGTAATGCTTTAAAAAAAAACTGACCTTCTTTCCTAAATTAAATCTTCAGGGTTTAATATTTCTTTTTTATGTATACTGTATATTACATCAAACCTGAAAATGTTGAAAAAATCAGTGCATAACTATTTTCAACAGTCGCAAATATGTATTTAATTATTTCTTGTTTTTTTTTGTTTTGTAATTTACACCTAATTTCTTCATTTTAATATGTTTTTCGCAATAATTAAACTCTTGGTATAATTTACTTTTTACAAATATATATATATATATATTTTCACACCTTTTTAACCCATTACGTGCTCTTCGCCTCTACTGATTTTATTTATTTTTTAATATTTCATCTCAAACCTACCACTTTCGTAATTTTACTTTTCTTTCGGATACTCAGTTATTTATTTTGTTGATTTTTCCATTAAAAACTATGTGATATATCTGACTTCGAATCTAAAATTTTCTGAAGAACACAAAAACCTTGTCTAAAACTTAAAGGTTTATTTAACTGGAACTTCAACACTGATGAAAACTTAACATCATAAACGAAAACTTAACATCTTGGGCGGAAAACATTCAAAGTGCTTTAAAGTAACAGCTATGCCGGCACGGTGAAGAACACTTTCTCTTAAAAGACAGAATCCATCTAGCCCTTTCGGCATATATCTCCATTCGCTGGATTCAGACTTCCGCTCCTACGTGTTTTGGACTTAAACGGCCAGGCTGGAACTGGAATAGGACTGGATCAGGACCGGAACAGGACTGGAACAAGACGGGAACCAGAACAGGACTGGATTCGCAACAAGACGGGAACCGAAACAGGACGGGACGGGAACCGGAATCTCTCATCCCCTGGCTTCTCCCCCGGGCAGGTCAACTCTGGCTCGAACTAAAAGGAACTGCGGTGCCACTAAGGAAAGCACCTCCTTTTATTGCCGACGGTTGCCGTTTCTACAGGCGATTATGGAAATATTTAACATCCTTCCACCTAAAAAAAAAAAAAAAAAGTGAACTTTTACATCAAAAGTTAAACAATGCCAAAGAGCCTTAATATGCCAGTCTGTCCGGCGGAGTTACAGTTCTACCAGATCGTGTTACAGGCCTGACAGATTTATCATCTACGTTGAGTTTAAGTTCAGACAACGAATCTTGTTTTTCATTCTGCAGCTTCACGGGTACATCATTTTGCGCTACTTCTAAAGGATACAGAGTTCGAACCGCTCTAAGCAAAATTCCACTTCGGGTCTTTACTCTTGCAAGCCGATTTATTCCATCAGGTCCTGGAAGTAGTTCTATGACACAACCAAGTTGCCAAAAAGTCTTGTCACTGTACACAGTTGTGGGTTTACCACTTCGCGACACGAACCGATGAAATGCCTGAAGAAACACTTCTGTAGATAGAGAAGTCATCAACTCCAAATGGACCGCTCTATAAACGGAGCATGTAAAAACACAAATCCATGCCTTTTCTTTCTATGTTCTTCCATAATTAAATTCCTAACTAATGGATGTTCTCCTGGTAATATTATAGGTGTTCTAAACTCTAACGTGTCATCTCTTCGAAACGCACCAGTTTTAATTCTTACAATTCCCGCATCATAAAATGGACTAAGAGTTCGTAAGCGTGCGTCTTCTATATCCTGAAACGATTCCGATTGAATCAAGCGAATAACAACCTTTTCTGCAAAATCAATTTCATCAACAGTGAGTTCACCATTCCTTTTTTTCTTATTGAAAAATCGTTGAATCCAACCAACAAGTCTAACTGTTTTTTGATAGCTAGAAAATCGCTTACTCAAACCAAACCTTTCAGTAGACACTAGAGATGAAACCACTGCCTTTTTTTTTTCTCGCTGGCTATTTCCGCTTCATCAGTTATAAATTCGGCACTCGGCCAATTTTCTTGGGATTTTAAAAGCCAGCTCGGACCCTCCCACCATTTTGACCGGGAGAGTTGGCGAACTGAACACCCTCTACTTGGAAGATCTGCAGGGTTAAGGTGACCAGGTATATGCCTCCAATCCTCCACACGTGTCAAAAGCCTTATTTCCTGTACTCTATTTTCTACAAATGTCTCCCATGGTTCTTCCCTTTTTATCCATGCAAGGACAGTAGTCGAATCTGTCCAGAAAAATGTTCTTCTGACCTCAAAGTCTTTTAGAACGTCTGCAGCAAGACGAGATGCAATAGTTGCTGCTAACAGTTCTAATCTTACAATAGTCGTTTCCTTTTTACCACAAGGGGAAACTCTAGACCTAGCCTGAAACATCTGGACTTTGACTGATTCAGGTTCTTCTACACGAATAAAAACTACTGCCGCATACGCTGCTTGACTGGTGTCACAAAAAACATGGAATGAACACTGTTTTGGCTGATATCGTATCCACCGTGGAATTTTAATATTTTTCAAAAGAGAAACGTCTTTTACCCATTTCAAAAGTTTACTTTTAATTTCGGTGTTAACTTCTTCGTCCCATTTTACTTTTGTTTCCCATGTACGCTGTAATAACATCTTAGGTAATATAAGGACTGGACATGTTATACCGATGGGATCAAATACTTTATGGGCTATTGCCAAAATACTTCTTTTCGTAACTTTCTCGAAACAAAGATTTTGTAAATTAGCAACATTTATTTGAAGAGTACCGCCTTGTCTTTCCCATAACAAACCTAATACATTCGCAATAGTTTCTGTTTCTAAACTACAGTCGGTATATTCCCAACCCCGTAATTCAAATTTTCGTTCTGCCATAACATCTGAAGATACTTTCATGAAGCGCTGTAATTCATCTTCACTTCCGACACTTGTTACACAATTATCAACATAGAAACTATTCATTAATTTAACAATAATGTTGGAAGGATATTTTACATCTGCATCATTTTTCTCCAAAATTGAATTTAGGTGATATTAAATAACAGCTCCAAGTAAAAATGGACTACTAGTTACACCTAATACGACTCGACAATGACGAAAATGCTTCAAGTCATCTTCACCCTTTATCCAAAGAAATCGGAGGAAGTTTCTGTCACTAGAATTCAGGCCAATTTGTAGAAAGGCCTTACGAATATCAGAAATCACCCCTATTTTTTCTTGGCGAAATCTATTTAAGATTGTAGGAATAAATTCAATAAGGTTTAATCCCTTTTCAAGACAATCGTTGAGACTCGGAGAACCCTTTGCTTTAGACGAAGCGTCAAATACTGGCCGTAACTTCGTAGTACTATGTTCCTTAATAACATGTCTATGTGGCAAATAATGATGGGGTAAATCCAATTCATTTACGGGTACTTCCTCTATTATGCCATCTTTGAGCCATTTTTGGAATATATTTTCATACTCTTGGCGAAGATTATCCACTTCAAGTTGCCTAATCGTACCGTGCAACCTTTTAAGCGATAGCTCAAAATTATTCGACAGGGGAGGGTGCCCTTCCAACCAAGGCAAAGACACTACAAAGCGGTCATCTTCTATTTTTACAGTATCAAGAAAATGTTGCCTGGTAGCCTCATACAATTCCAATTTACTCTTTTGTTCGGATGGGTCCGTAATACCAAGCGAGTCGAGGGCCTATAAATCAGAAATACGAGCCTCTTTATTCAACATTGAAGTAACTAAGAATGTTGAACCTTCACTATTCAACTCCCCGGTTTTTCCCATAACCGTCCATCCTAACTTTGTCTCAATAGCTACAAGACCGTTTGAAATTTGTTTACGATTCCTCGTTAATAATCGTCCTGCAACATCGGCTCCTATTAAAATTTCTATAGGTCCTTCTAAACGATCTGTTAAACTTATTCCACAGTCAGCAAGCTCTTTAAGCCATATTCCTTGTCCAATAGAAGGTATATTATTACAAATAACAGGCTGACTTAACGTATCAATATTACAACTGTACGAGCCAGACATATTAGATAAATGAATTTTATAGACTTTATGTTCACACAAACTGGTCGTCGTACCGCCAAATAATGCGTGGCTAAAGTATTCCTTTACCGTATACCTATAACCCATATCTTGAGCTGCGCTTTGCAGAATATATGACCTTTGAGAACCAGTATCAATTATAGCTCGAGCCGAACGAGATTTTTTATCTCCTTTAATTATTACTCTTATTGTTTGCAGCAAAACTTTAGGAGACCTTGAAGAAATGTTGGCGAGTGTTTCAGCCTGATTTGGAGGCTGTTCCGTTGCCCTTGTCTCACTCATTTGTGAATGGCCCTTACATAGAAAAATATGATGCCTTTTGCCGCATGTAAAACAAACCGTTTTTAATCTACACCTCCTGACAGAATGTCCAGATTTCAGACACAGATAACAAGAGCGTGTCCTTTGGACCAAAACTTCTCTTTCCGACAACGATAAGTTACGCGCCTGAAAACATTCCTCAGAACCATGATTTATACTGGAACAAAATATGCAGCCTTTTTTAGCTTCATTAGAAGAAGTAAACAGTTCAGCTGCCGTAGGTTTTAAGTGAGGTTCTCTTATCTTTAAACCCGAATTCCCTTTCTTATTACCGTGAGCCAATCGATCGAAAACATTGAAAGATTTAGCTGCTAAAGAAATTCTTTCCTCACTTTCAACTTCACCGCGCAAGAAACATAAAAGGCGCTCAAGGTCAGATTCCCTTTCTCTTAACTCGGCGTTTTCGCCGGTTAAACTTTCTGATCCTTTACGCGAAAACCTAAATCTCTCCCACGTCTTTAAGACTTCATTCGGCAATGCTGATTCTACCAATGGATATAATATCGCGCAATATTTGCCTCTATTTATTTCCAATATCTCCAAGGCTCTTAGATTAGATTCGAGTTCATCGTATAGTTTCCGCAAAGAGTGTGTACCTTGTTTTTGAATAACAAGGGTTAACAAATCACGAATATAAATCTCCGTTAATAATTCTTTGTTACCAAAACGCGTTTGCAATGCTTCGATTGCACTCTTGTAACTATCGCCAGTTGGCGAAAAGCTTTTAACTATTTCCTTTGCGGGAGAATTCTTCTCCATAGCCTGTGCCAAATAAGCAAATTTATCATTATTATCTAATGTAGGATCTTTATCAATCTTTTGGAATTGCCCCCAAAATCCTAGCCATTTCTTCACGTTGCCGTCAAAGATAGGCAATTTAATCTTCGGATAATGTAACATTTTATTCTGAACAAAGGATGGATCAATTAAAGTTACATTCGGGGTTCCAGAAGTAAGATCTTTTACTTTACTTTCCATAAGTCTCCACCTATCAAAATATAATTCAGATTCATCTATTTCCTTAATAAGTAAAGTCTCATTTGTAATTTCTTTAAACATTAATTCTCGTATTTTCATTTCAGTATCAAACAAAACTTTAGCTTTCTCGGCAATAACTGTTATTTTAATTAATTTTTCTTCCTGATTAAATTTAGTTTCTTCATTGTCAAATTCATTACACGCTTTACTGAATAATCTTCTGTATTGAGTTCGTGCTAACTTTAAGGCTTCCATGATTCAAAAATAAAAAAGTCGCTTACCTTGCAGACAATGTCCTGTCTCTTGATGCCAAATGTTGATTTTTCCCGTTAAATCCTATGTGATATATCTGACTTCGAATCTAAAATTTTCTGAAGAACACAAAAAACCTTGTCTAAAACTTAAAGGTTTATTTAACTGGAACTTCAACACTGATGAAAACTTAACATCTTCGGCGGAAAACATTCAAAGTGCTTTAAAGTAACAGCTATGCCGGCACGGTGAAGAACACTTTCTCTTAAAAGATAGAATCCATCTAGCCCTTTCGGCATATATCTCCATTCGCTGGATTCAGACTTCCACTCCTACGTGTTTTGGACTTAAACGGCCAGGCTGGAACTGGAATAGGACTGGATCAGGACCGGAACAGGACTGGAACAAGACGGAAACTAGAACAGGACTGGATCCGCAACAAGACGGGAACCGGAACAGGACGGGACGGGAACCGGAATCTCTCATCCCCTGGCTTCTCCCCCGGGCAGGTCAACTCTGGCTCGAACTAAAAGGAACTGCGGTGCCACTAAGGAAAGCACCTCCTTTTATTGCCGGCGGTTGCCGTTTCTACAGGCAATTATGCAAATATTTAACAATTCTTATTAATTAACATTCATTTATTTGCATCTAAAATTATTTTTTCCAAATTTCTTTTCCTGCATTTTTGAACTCACAGAATTTTAACTAGCGAATTTCGAACCTTCTCATGGAAAGAAAAATTTATTTATATAACTTTTTCAAACTATAAGATACGCTTTTATTCTTACGAAATGCTTTCCATAAAGAGTATAAGTGCCTTGGGACATTTCATAAGCAATACTGCCTTTCCCAATTTTTCCTTCTTCTAAGAGATTTATTGTCTATAGTATATGAGGTGAACAAAATAGCGAAAGCAAAAGATGGCATTGCACATTTTTTGAAATATTTGTATATAAATATCCGTCGCTTAATTAAATCACCTTCCGTTCTAAAAGTATTTGAATTTATTAAGAAGCTGATTTTAATAGACTGTTCTTCGTATATTACAAACCATGAATACAGTTTTATACTTTTCAAGTAAAATAATTATTAACAATTGATGAATTAATTAATCCAAAAATTCAAATTCAAATTCAAGTAGTATTTACGCAATTTTTAAAACCATTTAATTTTTTTTTCAAAAATATTTTATAACTTTCTAGAAATTTATCTCTTAAAAATAACTATACTCTCTGTGTTTATTTCATATTGTCCGACAACAGTTTTTGAATTGTATTCTCAATTTCGTGAAATTTCTGGCAGCGTTTTTGACCAGCACGTTGTAAGAAATGTTATTTCAGTTTTAAACTAACCAGTTTTGTTCAGTTTGTTAGCTTTTCTATCTTTCCTCATTTCCATTACCTGCCAGAATTAGTTCAGTTTCTCGTGATATGAAAAGTAGGGTAGAAAAATATTATTTAAGCTACTGTACGAGTTATTTCAGACACAGCGTGTTCTGGCGTTCGGCCACGTTGTTTCTGTGATTTAAGCTCGCTATTTTACGGCTGTGCATATTAATCGTCGGTTTGTGTACGTCGGTGTTTGGGCTATGAGCCAACTTGCATTAATTATCTCCGTGCAACTTCGGCTGATTATTTAACTTAATTTTAATTTACACTTCTATTTTGCGGCAAAAGTATTGGCTAAGTTTCAAAGCACCAGAAGTACCGTCTGTAAATTACTCCTTGAATTTAATAAAATGGTCTTTTCATCCTTTTCGCATCTTATCATTCATACAGTTTCAGCTTAGCTAATAGTCACTCCACAGCTCAAATCAAGATTTAGCTATCAAAGTTAATTTAGACAGAAATCAATGTAAAATAGGATAATGCTTTTCATTTCGGAAAAAAAAAAATACTCAATTTATGGTAGTGAAATTTATTATTTGAATACATCCTTTTTTGAAAAGAAATTTATCTAAAGATATTTGTTTTGTAAGATATATTGCGCTTAAAATTTGGCGAAAATGAAGCACAACATTATAGTTAAATAAATCTGTAGCGCATATAGCTGCTGGCTTATTAGGGAAATGCTTTTCAACTCACGATGCAACAGCTTCACATGCTTTGAGCATCTCTCTTATTTTACTGAAAGTTTCTGGCTTTGTTAAGGCTGATGTCTCTTCTTCTCTTGACGAAATCTCCTCGACAAGTTCTTGTGACACAGAATGGAGCTACATAAGTTCTTCGGCGATCCATTCTTGGCTGCTAGCTCCACCCTTACATTAGATTGCTGATGTCGTTGCTGTATAACTCTAGCCCCATAGTTATTGGACAGAGACACAGTCTCTTCGAACGGGCTCACTGAGCACTTGTTCAAAGCCCCATCGAACTTATCCACAGGCACATGTTCGATGTTGTCTTCAACAACGCTGCCCGACGAAAACGTCTTCCATGAAGAGAAAAAAGTTTTATTGGAGACTCTCTTACGTGTCTTGTCTATCATCTTCAAGCAAGAAACGATGCGATGGTTTTTCCAAAACTGAGGGGGGAATGGTTCTTACAGTTACCTCAAAATTACACTCGAACAGAGCTTTATGGTAGAGCTTTTTATAATTTGAAATGATCTGCTGCTCCATAGTCTGCAATAAATGGTAAAGGAGAGGTGTTGGATGGAACTCGATATTGCTGAATTCTAATTCGTCAAGGATATCATCTTCTAGGCTGGAGAATGTGTATGAGCATTGCCCATAACAAGCAAGGCCCATAATGGTAAATTTATCGCAAGTAGAGTTTTTCTACAGACGGACCAAAAACTTCACTGATCCAATCTGTAAAAAGGTAAACTGTATTGTTGAATTTTTCCCATGACATTTAGCCTTCTCCTCGGGACTTTATACTTCTTGAAGGATCGTGGATTACCTGAAAAATAAACGAGCAACGCCGTCAAATTTCCACTTGCACAAAATAGGATTGTGAGACAATGTTTCATTGGCTTGTGGCCAAACAATGTCTTCTGTTCTGCTTTAATATAAGTTCGCTTCGGCATCTTTTTCCAGATGAGATCTGTCATATCACAATTGAAAACTTATTGCTGCAGATAACCCTAGGAATTCACAAACTTCTCGAATACGCTGATGAAGATCCCGAATGCCGTTATGACTGAGCTTGCTGCTTCTCTGTACCTCATAACTCCCCCCCGGGGGTTGACTCATGCGAATGCCTGGGAAGTACTGGTTAGGATATGTACCTAGGCAGTCTCAACCGCGGGAGTAGAAAAACAGACTTCGCAGAAGGCCTGAGGGCTCTCGGGACAGAGTAAGGCTCGGCAGAGACCGTACTGGTACTGCCTTGTCTGGCCTTGCTCTGTGTGGTCGCAACATGGTAGATTGTTTCGTGGGTAGGGTGGCACTAATCCCGTTTGGCAATGTACCTTAGGTAAGGAGCCCCCTGCCTCTCAGCGTTGTACCTCATAACGTTGTGGATGCAAGCTTTTCTCTTAAACGTTTGAACGATCCATGGCCTGCCTCAAATGCTTCCGCTTCTCCAGTTGAGGCTCCTGGCATATCCTTACTGAGATTGGCAAAAATTAGTTTCGCCTTTATACAAATTTTATTCTCGTTCATAGTATCGCCTTGCATTTGCTTCTGGTTCATCTATATGCCAAGCAATCTTTCAATCTTTCAACATCGTCGAAAATAGAAGACCTGTGCGTAGAAATTCTTGTGACACCCTTTGAAACATCAGTCTTCTTAATCTCATCCTTGGTTTTGGGGATAGTGCAAATCGTTGATGTAGACTGATTATATGTAAGTGTTAGGTTAGCTACGCTCACACCACTCTCTCGCTTCTCAATGATTTGGCATTTGACTTCCACATTAACATTTCTTCTCTTACCTCTGTCTTCTTGCGGCGTTTTCTTCGGGCACAAGTACGTAATCATGCATAAATTTTGCACTAAAATAACAGGCAGTAATATATCTGAATGTAACGTTCACGGGCGACAGTAAGATGCTAGCTGAACGAGCGCTAAATACAAACTAGTTACCGAAACAAAGATGTCATACGTATTACAATTTCTTATTATAGAAACTTTGGCCGAAATGCAGGCAAGATCCTGTATGTGACATCACAATGCCCAAATGTTACTCGATCTGTGAAACATTGCTATCTGTGAAACATAGGAGTCGTTTTTTACATTCTGTTTCTATGGTAATGCGTTACGTTAATCGTTAAGGGAGACGCTGGTTAACTGAGGTTTGACTGTAGTGTTTCACGAAAACCTGTTATGGGTTTCAAATAAAATACCACTTTTTGTTTTTCATTAAAGCTATTATGGGCTTCATGCAAAGCATCAACTCTTTATATAATTGCAAAAAAGCGTAGATACGGAGAATGGAAGTGTTTAAAGAAGTTTCATAAAACGGTGATCGGGAACGAAAATTTGATAACACACATACCCTCAGACAGACAGACACCATTATAAAAATAATAAAAATATTATGTGGGGAACCTAACTCTTGCTTATTAACTGAAAATTCACTATCTAATGTTTTGGGCAGAAACCATTACATTTGTTACCTATGTATGGGTTGGCAGGATGTAAAAGGAGTTTTTTATATGTGAAGAGGGATGACAAGTTTCTTGTCGTATACATTAGCATGCATGATATTAAAAACTTTCAGGGATGCTTTTTTGTGCTTAAAAGTGATTCCGAAAAAGTACGTAGTTGTACGGATGGGTAACGTCAAATGCCAAATACCGAAACTCTGTCCATAGATTCGGAGTTTGAGGCGTTGGTACATCGTGGACACATTTAAGCAGAAATGACTTTGAGCCCATGGCATGTTGAAGGAAGAAACAATATCTTGAACGCCGCTATGATACGCTTCAGATGCGCGTCCATTGTTATTGAGGTGAGCTCCTACTGACGGCGACCGTTCTTATTGAACTTCCATTGCAGCTCAGAATAGGAGGATTCTGCTAGAGTTTTATATTCAATTCCATTGAAACAAACTTTTTAACTCTGTGCAAATGCATATGGAATGCAAACTTTCGAGAGAAACATTAAAACTCTCAACGATAAGTTTCACTAGTGTTATCGACGTTTTCAAAATGTCAAGAAAATGCTTATGCGATGAAGGATGTCTTTAAAGCAATTTAATTACTTCCAAAGTGAAAAGGTAGATTCTCTTAATTAAAAATGGCTGCAATAATCCCAATTAAGCCACCCAGTTTTTCCCGTTTTCCTCGCAACACCAGTTGTTAACTTTGTCACTTGAATTTAGATAGTACGTTTATGGGTGCATAACATGATTAGACAAATGCCTTGTTTAACACTCCCCTATTTTTAGTGATTTTAAAAATCAAGCAATGAAATTTCATAATTTTTGTATTCAAAAACAGTTCATTGTTACTTTTTAATGAGAGTAACAAAAAATATATCACTATACCATTGAACTGCACATTAGGCCGCGGGTAGTGGCTGGTGACGGAAGGCGGTGACACCTGATGTCTAACATAGGTAAACAGGTGTTTATCAAATATCCGCTGCTATCGCGAACAACACCTCGCAGCAGCAACAAGAGTGCCGCTTTGGAAGTTTATGTACTTTAAGCATACGTGTTTGCATATATGCAAACATGCAACATAAAACATGCAACATAAAAGTATGTAAAGAAATGTTAAAAACTTAAAACGCGTAGATTCTATTGCTGATTTGCCATGACTGCATTGTTATTATATATCGTTAGTTCATGATTTAAAGTTTCTTGCTTTTTAAAATGTTCATAAGTTCACTAGTTAATCATGAACAGCACATGTAAGCACTTGGCCGTGGGTACGATACGAGCGATGAGCAGATGAAAGGCATTGAATGAAAGCATCGGAGTGGTTATATAAAGCTGGCTATAATAAAGTGTGGATGCGTGGTTATTTCCAACAGACGGCTTTTCAGTCCTCGCTAATCATATTGCTTGCTTTGCATTTTATCTAACAGGCGTGTTTGTGAGTCTGATGATTATAGATTGTAGGGTTTATATTTATTTTAACTAACATTTATTTTAAGTTTAAACTATCTTTCCTGTCAAGCCTTACTTTCCCCTGGAATTGCCAATGCCAGAGTATGTAAATTTTAGTAGAACGCGCAAAGTATTCAAAATAGTCAGCGGAAGTATTCTGAGTTAAATAGAAGGGAAACGAGTTCGAAAGTGTGCTTTCTTGCTTCACGAGCGTGGAGGTGGCTAGTTAGAAATTTGAAGAACCACGCGTTTCGGACTGTGTGCTTGCCTCGGCAGATAGTTAAATCTTTCAACGTAATATTCAGAAGTTTGCTGAATTATCAGCGGTATCTTAGAACGCGGTTAGGTTAGTTACGTTTAGAGAGCCTCGTAGGTAGTCACTTGTTAATATTCCTTTTTAGTTTCTTATTTTTATTTTACCGCCGGGTCGGCGTAGTTTGTAAGCGTCAAGAGCACGCATCTGTAATTTCTAAAGTTGAATAAAAAGGGATTTAAACCCTTCTCAAGACTTTGTATACTTTCCAGTTCATAGCAGTCACCACTATTGTTGCGTGCAGGTTGGAAGCGCGCAACATTACATTGGCGCCCGAACACTTGTCGAACTGAAATGGCCGAAAATTGGATGGAAGCTGCTGGACAACAACAAGAAATGGCAAGCCTGTTGGAAGGATTTGGATACCTGGTCCAGACGATGAGAGCGTCAATCAAGCCAAACGTCAATTTCGACGGAAAAAATTCGGTGGCGATATTTCTAGAAGGCCTTGAAAATCACTTGCAGCTCTACCCTGTGCCTGAAAGACAAAAAGTTGCCATCGCCACATCTGCACTAAGAGGACAGGCCTCGCTATGGTGGAAGAATATAGGCAAATTTTTATTAGGGGAATTCGGAGGCCAGACATATACATTTGAAAATTTCAAAAAATCGTTATTAAAGGCCTTCCCCATAGTGAAAGACCGAGCAAGGCTAGAAGACGAACTATATAGTTTTTATCAACGGAATATAGACGAGCTGACGGACTTTATTCTGCGAAAAATTAAGCTGACGGATATGCTGCATGGGAAGAAACCCGACGCGGAGATTATTGAAATTATCTTACCAAGATTGCTACCTGCTGTTCAAGATTACTTCGAAATTAGAAACCCAAGCACATTACAGGTACTCTTCGAATTGGCGTCAAGTTCCAAAATCGCAGAATAGCGGAAAAAGCTAGAGGGGCATCGTATTCTCAAAGTATCCGAAGGCAATCTTCAAATGAGCAGACCAGAAATGCAAACCGCTCTTATGGGGGAAAGAGCTATCAAGCTAACTCATCGAAGCTCGAAGGTCAAGGCCCAAAAAGGAAATTTGAAAACAACCGTCCGCGTACCCAGAAGGCAGAAGTTGAAAGGAAAGCTTTAAACGAGTAGAGGGGCCTGTAAAAGCGAGGGTCCAGACCCCGGAAGTTTTGAAAAAACCCTCAAGAAGATACTTAAATACGGTCATCGTAAAAAACTCACAATTACCAATTATACAAGTCCTGGTTGGCGATGTACCAGTAGAAACCCTCATCGATATAGGAGCAGAAGGTAATTTTATGAGTGATATTTTTTTTAAGAAGAATTTTAATAGGTTACGATTATTTAAAAATAAAAACACAAAAATCATAGCAGCGCAAGGACAAACGTGTCACTCTATTGGAAAATTATCTTTTAAAAATACAGGCTCAAAACTAAAGCCTTAAAGTATTAATTTTTGTAGTAAAGAATCTGCAAAATCCTTATATTTTAGGTATGGAGTTTTGAAGGGCCGCGAGGGCCAAATTGAATTTTCAAGACAGTTCCGTTGTGCTGGAGATGGACCAGAGGGTGGTGGAACCTGTGGAACAACCGCAAGTGGACCTTAGCCATCTGAATGACCATGAAAATTTAGTAATTTTTCTAACTTATTTTCAGAAAAGCCTGGTAGTTGTCAAATAGTTACGCATCAGATACAATTAACTGCCGAAAAACCTTGTAGGACTAAACCATATCGTTATGACAAACAAAAAGACGTAATCATCGAGGAACATATTCAGGAGATGTTAAAGATAAATAATAACGCCCATAAATAGTGAGTACGCGAGTCCAGTCGTACGATGTAGGAAAAAGAACGAGTTTCCTCCTTCGGATAAAAGGGCTTGGAGGTTTGCTATCGATTACAGAAAACTAAATAGTGTTACTAAATTCCCAGTTTACCCTTTTCCGGTTATAGAGGAAATTATAAGAAAGATTAAATCTACAAGATACATGTCTACTTTGGACTTAACGTCTGGCTACTATCAAATAGCTATGAGACCCGAAGACATACATAAAACCGCGTTTATAACAAAATCGGGCACTTATGCATTTTTACGCATGCCCTTTAGGTTATGTGGGGCCCCATCAACATTCCAGAGAGCTATGGACATTGTTCTAAAGCCTGTCCTAGGAAAATCGACTTTAATCTATCTAGATGATATAATTATAACGAGTAGTACGTTGGAAAACACATTAAAGATCTAGAAGAAGTTTTTAAATTATTAAAAGAGGCCGGTCTTACAATTAACGCCTCAAAATGCAAGTTCGCAACTAAAGAACTTAAATATCTGGGTTATAAAATTTCACAAAAGGGTATAGAAACTCAAGATTCAAAAATAAAAGCAATCAAGGATTTCCTACCTCCCAACACCGCCAAGAAACTTTCTTCTTTCCTTGGGTTATGTTCTTATTATCGAGCATTCATAAAAGATTTCGCTAATATTGTTGAACCTCTGTTAGTAATTAAAAGAAAGAAAAGTAAATTCACGTGGACAGCAGAAGCAAATACTGCATTTGAAAGGTTAAAAGAAGCGCTCATCAATGCCCCTGTTTTGAAATTCCCGGAGGGGGACGAAAACCTGGAAATTGCAGCAGATGCGTCGGACTATGCTGTAGGTGCTGTTCTCATGCAAAATGGCCATCCTTTGGCATTTTTTAGTAAAACGTTGAACCCTACACAAAGGAAATATACAGCTACAGAGAGGGAAACATTAGCCGTATTAATGGCTGTACACAAATTTCAAGTTCATTTCGGCAAAGCGCCAGTAACAGTCTTTTCGGATCATGCGGCTGTCGGTAGACTTTACTCGGGGAAAAACCTAACGCCCAGGTTAATAAGATGGGCTTTAAAACTTCAAGAATATAATCTCATAGTTAAATATAAACCGGGTAAGGAAAACAATGTAGCTGACGCACTTTCTCGTATAAAACTGGACGATGAAGGAAATGAACTTAAATGCGCTGTGTTGACTTCAAAAATTTTAGATTCTAGAGATACGATTATCACTGAACTGAAAGCTGATCCTGAATTTGGAAATATCTATGCATATTTGAAAGATCCCGAAAGCTTTGAGCACACAGATATCGATGCGATAAGAAATAGAGCAGAAAACTATGAAATAATAGATAATTTATTATTTTATACGAAAACAACAAACGAAAATCTCGAGTACAAACCAGTCATCCCAGCCTCGCTTCGATTAAGCATTTTGAAGGAATTACAAGACGCGAAAACAGCGGGTCATTTAGGGGTCAGAAAGACTTTAAAAAGGGTACGCGAGGCGGTATATTTCCCGCAATTATACAAAATAGTAACTGCGTATGTCAGGTCCTGCAATCAATGTCAGTTAATAAATTATATTAATTACAGACCGGCCGGGTACTAAAATAGCATTCGCGCTACATTTCCGAATGAAATTTTAGGCATAGATCTTCTTGGTCCTTTCCCACAGAGTGAGTTAAATAAAAATCGTTTTCTTCTAGTAATTGTAGATCATTTTTCAAAATGGACAGAAACTGTCCCACTTAAACGCGCGTCAGCCAAAACATTCGCAGATGCATTCTTACAGAGATACATTTTAAAATACGGTGCACCGATAAAAGTCATTAGTGATAACGGTAAACAATTCGTTAGCCAAATATTTGAAAATATTTGCACTGGACTTGGCATACACCATATCAAAATGGTTCCGTATAGACCACAGGCAAACATCGCAGAAAGAGTTAATAAAAATATTGTAAAAATAATTCGAAGTTATGTTAGCACACATCACAAGCGCTGGGATGGCTACATAAATGAGTTAGCTCATGCTTTAAGAACAGCAAGTCATGATACTACTGGAAAAACTGCAGCAGAATTATTTTTAGGACGTAGGTTAATTACGCCACTAGATAAATTATTCTTTGTGCAAGAAAGGGAACAAGAATTCAAACAAAAAGATGTGCAAAAACTCATTGGCCAGGCGGTTAAAAGCTCGGATACGGCAAGAAATAGACAAAAATTATACTATGATAGAAAACGCCGTGAAGCAGATTTTATAGTTGGGGATAAAGTCTTGAAGCGGAAATTTTCTTTATCAAGTGCACCAGACAATTTTACTGCAAAGTTAGCTCCAAAATTTGAAGGCCCCTATGTAATTCAGGAAATCAAGGGAGTCATATTGTACCTTAAGAACGAGAGAGGGGAAATCTGTAAAGCAAGTCTCGACCAGGTGAAAAAATATTATAATCAAAATGATTTTGAAATCCTTAAAAGTTCCTTGCAGGAATCAAGCGTAAAAGAAGTGGAAGGTCAAGAAGTAACGTCACCCGCTCCACCACCAAAGAAGCAGAGAGCTGAAGAGAAACCTAGCCCTTCTACAAGTCATGCGACGGTACCGAAAAGAAGAAATGAAAACGTTCAGACTCCAGCATTTAAGAAATACAAGAAAGCAACGCCGCCGCGTAAAGAAGCTTTGGTAAAGAGGAAAAGACCACTTACAACGTATCGCAGTAGAAATTCTGCATCGAGGAAAACGCTTCCAGGGCCAGAGTGTCAGGTGCAAACAAGGCCGCCATTCCCGAGAACGAAAAGACAGCAGGAGGAACGAAAAGACCACCACCAACAGAAGAAATTCAAGCATGATTCCAGACCGGAGGACGCCAAGACCAGCCGTCCAGGGGCAAAACAGAAAAGACAGCAACTCGACGACTACCACTCCAAGAGGCCAGTATTCAGAGGGCGAAAAAGAAATATCAACATGGACGACACTCGAAGGACACAAAGGAGACGACTGACGTCGATGAATTCCATATCATGGGAGCAGTTCTGCCAGAAGAGGATGTCGGAGTTCCAATCATCGAAAGCTCAAAGATAAGTTAAAATCTTCTATAAATTTTTTTTCTTTTGTTCCGAAATGTTATGCGTAAATACGAAGTTCTATGTTTTGACGGAAGTCAATTTGTCTCGGTTGAGACTTAGTTTTGTTTTACTTTATTTAGCTAAGGCAAAATAATTATTTTCTTTAAGTATAAAATCTAAGAACAAGCAGTTTCTGTTGGTCGAAAGACTAATTCTGTTATGTTAAAGCCAAAATTTGGCCGAAGATAAAAATAACTTCGTATTCTTGTATTAATAAGAATTTTAGTTTCAGTGCCGCCAGCTTGGCGAAGAATGCGTAAAGTAAAAATTTATTTTTCTCTTATTCATTTTATGGTAAATTGTAAAAATCATATGGATTAGAATTTTGTAAATATACGTAAATACTTGAAAGTTATGTATAAGTAGAATTTAGTCTAGAAGCATAAAATTTTAGATGCTAAAAGTAAATGCTCAAAAGAAATGAATTCAAATTTAAGTATTAAACTGTAGATAAAATCATGCTTTAGAACGAAAGCCCGCATGTCTAAAGATGAATGAGGGGGAATTTAGAATGAATGTGTTTTGTAGGGTTCTCCACCTACACTTGAATTTTAAGAATGTTAAAATAGCTCATCGAGTTTTAGAATGTCGAGTAAGGTGTGTCTATTTGGTTGTTGAATTCTAACAAATCATTTTGGTTAGGGGAAGTGTTGCAATACTAAAACACGAATATTCCCGTTTGACACTACACATGGTGGAGAGCCAGGGTAAAGTTAAATTCATGTTTGAATACTTGAATGAATGTGAATTAAGCAGTAACTAAGGAAAATAAATCGATCAAAAACAAAAACTTATTCAGTGTCAAGAAAGTGTAAATTATAATGTATTTAGAAAGATACTGATACTTATTCCTTCCAGATGCTGGAAGGAAGAGAACAGATTGATTGCTGAAGTTCAGGATAGGTTGCTGTAAGAAGAGAGGGTTAAATAAGTATCTACAGAAATTTATTCTACCTTTTGTGAGAAAACAGTTTTTTTATGTAAACGAGGCTCTTAAATTTTAGTTCAGAATTGTGGAAACTTTTCAACAGGTCGTTTCTAGGACCTGCTTCCAAGTTTACCAAATTCTGGCAGCGGCAAATGTAGGGTTTATATTTATTTTAACTAACATTTATTTTAAGTTTAAACTATCTTTCCTGTCAAGCCTTACTTTCCCCTGGAATTGCCAATGCCAGAGTATGTAAATTTTAGTAGAACGCGCAAAGTATTCAAAATAGTCAGCGGAAGTATTCTGAGTTAAATAGAAGGGAAACGAGTTCGAAAGTGTGCTTTCTTGCTTCACGAGCGTGGAGGTGGCTAGTTAGAAATTTGAAGAACCACGCGTTTCGGCCTGTGTGCTTGCCTCGGCAGATAGTTAAATCTTTCAACGTAATATTCAAACGTTTGCTGAATAATCAGCGGTATCTTAGAACGCGGTTAGGTTAGTTACGTTTAGAGAGCCTCGGAGGTAGTCACTTGTTATTATTAATTTCTAGTTTCTTATTTTTATTTTACCGCCGTGTCGGCGTAGTTTGTGAGCGTCAAGAGCACGCATCTGTAATTTCTAAAGTTGAATAAAAAGAGATTTAAACCCTTCTCAAGACTTTGTATACTTTCCAGTTCATAGCAGTAACCACTATTGTTGCGTGCAGGTTGGAAGCGCGCAACATTACAAGATTATTATCCGTCTTCATAATTTTGCGTAAAATAAAAATACCTTTTTAATTCATTGCAGTAATTGAGATGCATTCTTTTAATAAGAGAAAAGCTATTGCATGGGACTTAAAACTGCAAGTGATGCATCGATTCGAAGAAGGGCAGCTACAAGTTTCCAACGCAAGTTCTTTAAAGTTAGCTGATTCAACTACACGCAAAATGCTACAACATTTCTGAGAAATCTAAATTTTCTGCTACAATATCATCAGACATGTTAGAAAAAAGTGATGAAAAAGCAGAAACTATGTGTTTGAAGAGTGAAATGGTGGCTCATTTAGGATCGATCATGAAACATAAAGTAAGATTCCTTCAAGTCAAACTATAACTACAGTGAAAACTAAAAACACATTTCATTTTATACAAGTAGAAACAACTAATAGAACCGAAGTTTTTGTTCCAGTCTAGGATAGTTTGGTTGATTCGAGAAATTAAGTAACATTCATAGTTTGAGAATTACTGGTGAAGAGGTCTGTAAAGATAAGGAACAATTTATACGAATTTTAAAGAAAATATTTACTGATGAAAACGTATCGTCACATATTTACGTTTAGTGTGTGTAAATGTGGATACCATCACTACATACACTTTAAGAGACGAAAAACATGCTCGTGGATTTAAAGCATCAAACGACAGACTGACCCTGCTTTTAGGATGTAATATGAAGGGTGATTTTAAGTTCAAGAATCTGCCTGTGTATCCTTCTGAAACACAAAGGCCATTGAAAAGAATAGACAAATCAACACTTTCCGTGATTTAGCGACCCAACAGAAAAGTTGTGGTCATTACAGAAGAATGGTGTGGAAATTAAATGAATTCTGTTCATCGGTAAAGCATTATTACAATGAAAGCAACATGGATTTAAAAGCCCTTCTTTTGCAAGATAACGCTCCTGGCCACTTAAAAAATTTAGAATCTCCCTATTTCATTCCCGTAAAAGTTCCCTAGCTGCCACCAAATATAATTTCGCTGATACAAAACTCTATATCAGTGTGGGATATCCCACTTTAAAGCATACTGTTTGGAAAAACGTTTCAATATTTAATTCACAAAACTGATTCCAATGAATAAACACAAAGCAATTTTGGAAAAATTACAATATCGTAGTTGCTTTAGGAAATATAAAGAATGTTTGGAACAAAGTGACTTCAAATTATATGCAAAAAGTTTGGAAAGACTTTTAGCCAGAAATGTGGGAAAATGTTAGCGAAATTATGGAGAGAATGAAGTCATTACTACAGTTAATGCTTTGGCTTATAAGGCAGGAATGAACAAAGCTGATGAAGAGGACATAAGAATTTTTTAGAATCTAAAAGAGCATCAGATGAATTAGATGAAGAGCTGAAAGATTTAACGAGTAATATAAATAAATCAGAAGGCAATTTATCTATTGAAAATGCTTCAGAACATATTATCAAAGAAAACACGATAGATTTATCAACCAACTACTTAAATTGAGCATGATCTAAACTTGAACTGCAATTTAAAGGCGAAAAGAGGAGTTTTAGACTGCAAATTGTTATGAAGTAGTAGGGATTCAAAAGAAGAAAAGAAAAAAAAGATCAATTTTAGTTAGTTTCTTTATTAAAAAATTATGTATGCTACATATGTAATGAACTAAGGATCCCTTTTTTGTTATAGTAAATATATATATTCTGTAATTAAATATGTACATTTACATAGTAATTTTAAAATTAATATTTAATTTTAATATTTGCTAAAATTTGGAAGTAGGTATTTCATGGTTAAGTACTAATTTGAACCTTATTGGATTTGTGTTCTTTCGTTATTCAAAATACTTCATATGACAATATGTAAAAATGTAATCGTCTCTATTTTATGTTTGATTCGCTTAACGCTTTTTGTTTCATTCAATAAAGTTATACCGGGGTATTAGGAAATGCGTTTATCAGGGAAAACCTATGAAAGCACACATGCATGAAGAAGCTCACGATAATAATAAGTTTTACTAATCTTCCCTCGAACTATAGAAAATCAACTTCATGTTAGTTAATGATAAAAGTCAGGAAATCTATGAACATTATGAGGATCTCATTATGAGAATTATTCTATTTTACCGGTATAGTCATCCAAGCAACAAACGTCTCTACCATAAAACGCTAGGCGGAAGGTTAATCATGAATGCAAGATAAAGTAACCATTAACATTATATGCTTGAAAAAATAATTACACAGCAAGTAGACTATGAATGCAAGAAAACAGCAAATACAATAAAACTAATACAATAATTTTGCTTGGAAAACGAATGACCGTGTAGAAAATAAGGAAGTCGGTAGCCAGCTAGGGTTAAAAATAATGGTTAGGAAACAGTTTTATGTCGATTTTGATGCAGAATTATATCAATAAATAGAATTTTCTCGATGCTTTCTACTCCGCAGGTACGAGTAGGAGTCCCAGTGTCATAATCACCACATTCAGAGCAGAAATTACGTTGAGCATTATTCAAATGATAATTGTTGAACAATATTTAAATGATTATTGAAAGTGCACAGAAAAGCAATAATCAGTTATTATTAATTCTCTGCTGCGCTAAACAAAATTATTAGATCTAGCTATTAACTCAGTTTTTGATAATCTAAGGGCATATACTATGTCATAGAAAACGGAATGCCAATGAGTAGTTTATATTAGACATATTAAGTTTATCGTAATTTTTCTCATAAATAAATTAAATATAAATTAAATATAACCTACATTATTACGCCTTCTTGTTTGTTTTTCTTAATTTTACATTAATTCTTCATGTATGTTATTTTTAAGAATATACCAAGGTGCACTGCATAATTGTCGAAGAACAAATTTTGTGGTGTCTGTAATGGCTTTAGATTAATGGATAACATAACATGAGATGTAAGATGCCTCTATAAATGAGTAGTCTATTGTCTTTAGAAAGGAAAGTGTTTCGAGCAATTAGGGGGAAGGAAATAGTTTCACGTACTCGAAACCTTTGAATAATAGGGGTAATGTGTGCAGTCTATGTGAGAGTATTTACCAGATTCACGCGTGGATTATGAGGCTTGCTTAGTCCAAGGAATATTATTCCCAAAACGCTGCAGGCTCGTTTTTTATCCGTTTTGTGAATAGAGTTGCCACTGACGTTTTAAAATTATACGTATTTAACACTTGATTAACGAGATGTCGACAGCATGTGATTTCCTAAATGTTATATGACTGGTAGTCAGAAATGCATTTTTTGCTAGGAACGCAGGATCATCGGCATACATTGCTAATGTGCTATTGCGTCCGGTCAGACGTTATCAAAAGCTTTGGGTATGCCTAGAAAGAATTATCTAGCAATTTTCTTGTCCTGCATCCCACTTGAGATGTACTCCACAACTCTGTACACCTGTTATGTCGTAGAAAACTGGCATCCGAAACAAACCTGATTAGGGATAAGGATGTTATTGTCGTCCATGTAGCGCAAATTGTATTCAATATCACAGCTTCAACGATCTTGCTTCAGGAAGGTAGCAGACAAACTGGCCTGTAGGATTCTGACTAAGTTGGTGGTTTCCTTGGTTTTTAGTATTGCATAACCACTGCAATCTTAAAATGTTTGGAAAATATTAACGATGAATAATAACGTTTATGGTCTTAGTCAGCTTGAAAATTGACTTAGGTGAAGTTTGTTTAGCATCTTACTGTTGAGTTTATCAATATGAAGGATTTTCTTGAGTCGATGATTCTTAATATAAAAACAAAATGTACTTAGATTGAGAACAGAATGTACTCAAATTTAGAACAATGTACACAGATTGTGGATTCAGATGTGCTCAATTATTTAAAATGAGTTGACACTGACCGATGATTCTCCCACAGCAATAAAGTAATAAAACCTTTGCAAAATTTTTAGCTTTACATCAAAGGAGACTTTGTGCTGTTAGAAATAACATTAATAACCTTATAGTGTTTCCATTTCATCCTTCTGACAGTTAAAAAATTGCACGGATTCTCCAAAAGTTCAGCTTTTTCCTATCAATGAAATCAATGATTCGATTCTTAAAGATTCCACTTTTGACAATAATTCTTGGAGAGTTTATAGCATATCTTGTCAGTATGGTTTAAGACAGAGTTTCTTAAAGATTTTTCAATTGCGACCCCATTTTGTCATTGAGATTTTTTCGCGACTGCCAGGACCCAATCCGACGCACGCGTGAGTGCACTGTCAATTGTTTCACTTGTACTGTAATATACTATTGTGGATTTATGTCATTAATTTCTAATTACAATATAGAACAATGTGAAAATTTTAAATAAGTAACAGACGAAATGACAGCGTCACATGCAAAGCAAGGAAAATGAACGTTTATATTATAAAAAGAATGTGTCAAAACATTTCCGTTCTTTTCTTTTTCTGTATTATCTTATCTTTATCTAAGTGAATAGAAAGATATATTCAGTAAAAATATTTGGTAATTGTAAAACTATTATAACAAGTTAAAGAAATATCAAAGCTGCTAAAATTTTTGACGGCCTCCTGCTGCAGGTCCCGCAAGCCACAGTTTAAGAAATTCTGGTTTAAGACATATTAGCCAAACTAAATGAGCGTTAAAGTTTCCTATCAAGGAACAGGGATCTTATGCCAAAAAAGGTGAAATTTACAAATAGTTGGATAAAGTATCAATAGGTAATCATAGCTGGAAATTTAATCATAATACTGACTGCAAAAAGTATCAAAAAGCAAAATTTTCTTAACATAATATTTCTATTTTCGTTACTACTTCTGCTGGCAGATGTTCGCTACCTTCTCTTTGGCTTTGCAGTCATTGCTGATCTTTTGAATATTTACTCATTTATTTTTAAATACCTTGTAAGGATCTTAAGTTTTACTAACGTTTATTTTATTTTAAATCTTTACTATCACTTCTTATTTTCTACTTCTGGCCAGAATTAAAAGCGTTAACTTATTTATGCAAAATTTGTCTGGCGAACGCCAAGTACTTAAGTTGTGGCTTTTTGCCAAGCGAGAGAGAGGAAGGAGTTAGTCGAAGCAGGCCGCTTGCCTTAGAAGTTTTACTCGATTGCTGGTTGCCTTCCAGGCCAGAGGTTTAATCCTCGTGATAATTTTAAACGTATTGTAGTGTTAACAGTTCTCTGTACTACATACGGCTTCCTGTTAATATACGGCCAATCTTCCTTGTTTATTATTCCAAAGTTAAGTTAGAGTTTAGTTAAATATTTTTATATTCTTACGTTCAGACCACAAGTAGTTGGTCTCTGTATTCCGAAGTACGGAAATTATTGTAAAGAGTGAAAAATAAAGGGTTTTGTATACCCTTCCTGTGTATCTTGTCTACTTCCCACAGTTATTGAACATAGCTTTAGTAAGCTCCCTGTTCCGAGTCAGGTCTGTGCATGTTCCCAAAGAAAGTAAGACGGAACATTGAACCTGATAACCTTAAATGCATTTATTATCATTTTGTATCAGAGGCGCTATTAGACTCCATCGTCACATTGGTTACGTATCACATTTCAAATAAAACGATGTTGCTACCAAATGTTACACCATATGTGGTATTTAAAGAAATAATGTAGCGAATATTTAAAAAAATGTATGGTAAGACTTTGTAGTTTATCAGGAATTCTAAAGATACACTGTTCTTAAGTATGATTATGTACGTATGTGTTCGTAATGGATCGAATACACACAGATCCGATGGTAGTTTGATGTTCACCGCCTCTAAACAGTTCTGGAACTTTTCAAACAGAACTCGTACAGCTCTTCTCAGCATGACAAAGAACAACCAATAGTTACTCTTTAAACTACTATGAACATTGAACATTGTGAAAAGTCTAAAATGAATAATAAATAGTCTAAAATGAATAAAATGAATAAATAAAATGAAAGCTCGCACAATGATCTCGCAGTACTCTGAGCTAAAATCTAAACTAAACTGAAAACTGATGGTTTCTTCGGCCTTAGACAGCTTTTTCCCCTGTCGGCCAATAAATTTGCAGTACCTCGGTTTCTCGAACATTGTTGGAACGCATATACAGTTACAGTTACATAGAGTCGGATGCAGTTACATAGAGATCGAACCAGTACATTTACACAGCGATTGAAACAAAATGCCGAAAAATATCTCTTAGTTTGGCAGCGTTTGGCGATTTCTCGCCAAATTTAGCAACAAAAATTAATACCCAAAACCATCGCCAGCTAAGCGTTATCTCTTCAGTTTGACGAGATAGCCCATTTTTTTTAAAGGACTTATCCCTATGATCATTTTTTCCGGGAAAGCTTCAACTGTGACAGTCAGCTCAAAATTAAAACGAAAGAGAGGATTTTGTTTGTGTTTTGACAGGAAGAACGGGTTTAATTTCAAGTTTCACAGATAGAGAATATTTTAATTTATTGACAGTAATAAAAAGTATTTAAACAATGTTCCAAGTATTGCCCATTTGACATCACAAATTATCACCAATACTCTGCAAGAAGGTTTTGGCTCTTATTTTCGATTCTATTTGAGCTGCCTTAATAATGCTCAAGTTAACCGGTTCAGAAACGATATTTGTGATAAAAATGTGCAAAAGAAAAATATATAAGAAAAGGTGGTCACAAATCACAAAGATTAAATACACAACAAATTAGCATAAAATCACCATGCATAAATTCGCTGAGTGAAACAACAAGATAGCAAAACGATAAAAAAATACTACAAAATTCATGAAAACCAAATTATAAATGATTTTATGCAAATATTTATGAAAATTTATGAGTTATTCGATCATCAGTTTACGCCTTGTGGAGTTGTTTATGTGTGTTGAATAGAGAAATGACTTTGGATAACCTGTACACATAGATTACAACAGATATTTCCTGTAAATTACTTGACAACAAAGTTAATTTTGCCAGCACACAAAATCGTTCATAAAATGCAACGTTAGGCGCTAATAAATAGTTGCAAAGAATATTATGATGGTAAAATTTTGTATAAAATGAATAAATGTGTTAGCAATAAAATTTTATGTAAAATGATTTTAGTAATAAAAGTTTTGTGTAAAATGAACATTATGTTTTCATTAGATGATCCTGTTAATAAATCCTGTGAGTAGAACGGATGTATTTAATGTATCTGTTACGGTAAAACACCGAAATCTGGAGAATGTCGACTTTCACCGGTGACTGTCAACATTCACATAGTCGCTTGGTGTATGTCCGAAATATTTTCCAAATACTCTTATGTCTGACTTACACCGGTGAATGTCGACATTCACCATGTACTAATGGTGAATGTTGAACATATAAGAATATTATGTTTCCTTCTCCGTAATTCATTCGCGAAAAAACGCACTTAAGACTCAGAATAAGAACAAAACACACAGTACTTTCAAAATGAGAAAGGAAAATAATAGAAGTTATAAACTTACCAAATTATGTGATTCAAATCTTATTTATTGCAACAATTTAAACTATTATGACACTTTGAATTGCACAAGAGGCCCTTGCTTTTACAACTGCATTTATTTGTGGAACACTTCCTTTTGGAATGGCAGCGTATACATATATTCCTCTCTTTGCATATCTGTGATTGTCGACATACACCGGTGATGGTCCGAAGGTACAAGAATGTAAAGAAATATTCGGTCTTTCACCGACGTATTTGGTGAATGTTGACATTCTTCGGTGAAAGTCGACATTCTCCAATTTCGGCCTTTCACGGTATATCTACAGCAACGCAATACGTGAAGAAACAAATCAATCAATCGTTTTGTTAAACAATCTTTGAGACCAATTATGTTTCTTGCCTGAGAACGCGTTATGTACGTCTTTTGAGAAGCAGAATAAGATAAGTTTAAGCTTGCGAATTGTTGAAGTTTTCCTGAGCAGCAAATACGTTTGTTAGTAAGTTGTTATATTATACATAGTTCCATTTTACGTTATTTTACACTGAAGAAGTATTTTAAGTGTTTGATGCAACTACGAAATACGAGAAAGAAACATATTATTTTCAATAAATTAATGCGCTTATGCGTTTTTTCTTGGAATTATCTTTGTAAATTTACCTCAGACTTCAGTACAAAAAGTAAATATTACATTGCATTTATTTTTAATCAAAACAATTTCACTGAAATATTTCTTAAATAACTAAAAATTCATTAAAATATTTTTCAACTGCATTTTATTTGATTCTTTAACGAAGTTTCCTAATTCCTTTCATTAAAATATTTTCCTAGAAAAATTAATTAATAAGACTATCATTATGAAGAAAATAATGAGGAAGTATTGGCTGCATAAAATACATTTGAAATGAAACATCATTAAAATATTGCTACTATCAATATCCTACCTAAATTGACATAAAGCAGAAAAACCTTTCTTAGCATCAAGTCAGCGTAATTTATTTCTGATTTTCGTCGTTAACTGTATTCATCTCTCTTGATATCTGAGCCTCGTGCTGAAGAGAAGTAAGGAGAATATTTGCTTTCCAAAAATACTCCTCATTAATTATTATTCTTGCAGAAGGATACTTGATCCTCGTGTCCTCCAGAAGTCAGAGAAACTTCTAGAAATAATTTACCAACGTAAGCCGAAAGCCGTAGTAAATTTGCGAAAGTTTTACGTATTTATGCTTTTTATAATTAGGAAAGAAAACAAAAGAAAATTATTCGAGCTAAGCACTTCGCTTGTAACTTATCTGAGATGTTACAATTAAATATTTATTGAAGTCTAAGTAAAAAATCTGAGAACTTTTAAATAATCCTTTAGTTTGTTTGTTTCATTATCATTGCTGATGATTTTATGGCAAAGATTCGTTCATATAAAAAAGGGTTTGAGGTACAGAGTCCTTCAGAAATACTAAGGTAAGGTTTCGTAAACATAAATGCTTTTTTTACTCAATAAAAACACCACAAAGGTTATAAGGTTACACTTGATCTGGTAAAGCTACTATTTTAGCTCTAGAATCCTAACAGACGAGAAGCGAGTTATTGCTATGTCTAAAATAAAAGACAAAGCATTAATAAGGTTATAAACAAACATTTTATTTATACAGAACTTCTAACATAAGGTCACGCTCTGTTTGCTACACTAACCACAACTCGTAGTGACGTAAATAAAGTAAATAACGTCAATTAAAATTTAAAGCTGAATTGTAGCCAAAGACTACGCAATTAAATACTAAACTAGAAGCTAGTTCAATAAATTTACCAGGGTGTCAGAATTAAAGTATCGGCAGCGAGAGACGGCAAAGTCGAATAAAAACAACTTCTAGATCTGTCAGAAACTAACCACATATTGCGTTCAAATGAATACTAAATTTAGTAGATGCATTGTGATCAAACTCATAATTTTCGAATTGTGCCTGACACAGTCTAGAAATTCATTTCTTTGTTTAACTTAATTAGTTCACGATAATCGTCACGCGATGTTGGCCTTAAAAAACACAGTATTTTGTTTTAAGATAATAATAATTACATTCTTTTAAAGTTTACATTAAAATTATGAGTTTTATCACTATGCATCTACTAAATTTGTTATTCATTTGAACGTTTATGTGGTAATTTTCTGAAGAACTAGTAGTTGTTATTATTCGACTTTGCCGTATCTCACTGCCAATACTTTAATTCTGTCACGCTGGTAAAATTTATTAAACCAGCTTTTAGCTTAGTATTTAATTGCGTAGTCTTTAGTAGTAACATACAATTTAGCTTTAAATTTATTCATGTTACATCTTATATACAAGGTCTATCTACAAAGTAAAGAGACCGCCGTTGTAGCTCCCTTTGAAAGCAATGGCAGTCAAATGCCGGGAAGGGGTAGGCGGTAACAGAAAGACAATCCATGCTCTGGAAATCTAAATCTCCCTCTTCCCCAAGAATTAAAGATGCTAGTCAGATTAAATCAGAATTTAAAGCAATTTGGACTTCACAGTTTGATATCAAGAGTTTCATTTTGAAAAGTGAGTGCCAGAGGTCAGGACAGGGAAAACATCACACATTATCGGAAAAAGCTTTTGCTTGAGATGAGAGAAAAATTTTGGAAACAGAAAAGGCGCCTGGAAGTCTGGCAAATAATGTGAAACAGTCGTTGGCTGAAACACTGATTGCAGTACTTAGAAATCCTTCATATTCTCCTGGTTTTACACCTTTCATTTTTTCTCTTCTCCTCAAAATAAAATCTCTGCTAAACGAA
Organism: Stegodyphus dumicola; assembly: GCF_044657685.1. Lineage (NCBI taxonomy): Eukaryota > Metazoa > Arthropoda > Arachnida > Araneae > Eresidae > Stegodyphus > Stegodyphus dumicola. The sequence continues at coordinate 186,834,392 of NC_140768.1, forward strand.
ATCCGTTTCTAGTCATTCGAAGTCCTTAAGAAGAAATCGTCACTATTATCAAAATAGTTGTCGAAAATGAATTGCACTATGTCTTTTATCAATAGAAAATAAGAATGGACTGGCGTGTGAGAGCAAATGCGGATATTGAAGAAGACAAACAACATATTTGCAATAAAGTGCAAATAAATATTCTTTTCTGGCGCAGTTTCGTTATTTATAAGCAGATCCCACGGTAAGACAAAAGCAAACTGTTATCTTTGGGAAGATTATAAATGCTTCTATTTTTTGCAGACAGAAAAGAACTCTATATTAACTCATTTATTATAAACTGGAAATGGCGTTATTATTAATATATTAGCCTTTTAATTAAAACTGTATCATCATTTGGTGGCATGACTGCGCACAATGTGGCCTAGATGTTATTTCAAGATTGTATTGCAGACTTTAAAAATTTAGAGATTTTATTCAAAAGGATACCGAACTCAAAAATCTGATTTCTTGGAAAACCCCATGTCCGTTGGAAATTATGGTTGACCAAATAACAGAAGAAATCCTTGCCTCATCAACCAGAGAGACTAAATCTGAACTTGAATCTGTCTCGTATGAAGGTGAATCCACAGTTCCTTCGTCAAATATTGAATCTGGAGGATAGGGAAAGACCTCTCAATTACGTATCATGGGATTATTAGGGAAAAAGCTTTGAAATTCTAACATAACATAAGAAACTTTGAAAAAGATCAAAATGTATCTTGAAGAGCATTCTATATAAAATTAAGCAATGAAAACTTTACAGTATTTTATTTTGAAAGACATGGAACGATTTTTTAAATGAAACTAATAGTATATACGTTACACATGGTGAAAACTACGAAACTGAAATAATTAAGATGGCTAGAAATGATTTCATTGTTTCCTGTATTCTGAGCTAGTTTTTAAAGGATTAAATTTTCGTCACCTGTGTTTAATCTTTCATTTTAAGTTATTATGTAATAATATTTTCTTTTGATTTTTATCTCTTCAATGATTATTTTATATTTCCGTTTACTGAATTAACCAGCTTATCGACTTTTCAAAACTTCAAGCCTCCATTTTGAAAATTTTGAGAGACTCCAAACAAATCTGATCGCCAAATCTACTTGTTTTTCACAATTTTTAATTGGCTTTGAATAGAATATTAGCAGCTAATTGTTTGCTGTTAAACGAGCAGATTCAAATATATGTTTTGAGAAAAACTAAAATTTCATTTTCTTCCTTTTAAGTTGTATAGCTTAGTAGTCAACTGAATGGATGTAAGTCATTCTTCGTACTGTATAACCATGTTTTCGAGTTTCATGTTTTTAGTGTATATTCTCTTTCGGATATTTTTGCATTAGATTTTCTTTTCACATATTATAAATATATAATGCATATGCAAAATCTTATGATGAATTGTTTTCAATCAAATCCAAGAGATTTGTGAAATCATCAGAAACGATGTTTATTTATACGTTTCAACAATTTTTTTAAAGAACGATCTCCTTAAGAAAACCAATTTGAACGGAAATATTTGTCTTAAATTATGCTGTCAATGTACTCACGAATATGTACATACGAATTCAGAATTTGATGAATAATAAGAATTTCATTTCGATGGTACAGGTAAATCTGGGAGAGGCACTACTTCGTTTCCAGTTAGCCGCCAGGTACCGCCTCTATGCTCCAACCATCTTGAATATAGTCACCCAGCAGCTGCTGTAAGTAATTCGCACTGAACATTCAACCGCGCGCCTCGGTACAAATTTACTTGTCTTGCTACAATATTACTTAGTTCATCTGTCAAATTAATTCGTTCGATCTTGCATAATAATACATAAAATTTAGTCCTTAAACACTGTAGTCTTATGTTGTCCTAATTACAGAGGTAAATACTGCAAAATAAAATGAAAATAAAATGCAACGAATAATAATAAATTAAATTAATGTAATAAATAGAGTTCGAAAACCATATTACATTTAAGAATTGTTGTAGCAAATCAGTAATAGCAACTTAATCTTCTTTCATGATACTTGACCCAAGTTCGTGGTTTTACTTGCTAGTTTGTTTATAATATTCTTTATTTTATTGATTAAAGCTGGAGGTTTGCTGATAAGCCTTTTAAGTCTTTTAAGCCAGTCTGTATTTTGATAATGTATTCAGATGGAATTCCTTGGTCACTGGGCATTGGAAGACATAGTGGTTTGGATCTCCCCGCTTCTCATATATACAAATGTTACAAGAAGAAATATTTCTATAGCTGCAATATATGAGGAAGGGGCAATGACCTGTTACATACTGAGCAAGAAATGGTTTGGAATTTGTTTAGTTTCACTGAAACTTTTACGAAGAAGTTGCTTGTTCTCCTCCCTTCTGACGCGCCTTTCCTATTCTTGTTGCCAGCTATCCAGAGCTATTTCTTTAATTTTTACTTTAAATGAGAACTCGGCCAAGAGTAGGTAGTATAAGCGAACATTTTAAAGGAATCATTAAAACAGACAGGATCTGGTACTTAATTATAATCCAGCAAAACACAAAGGCACCTACATAAGTGGGAGAAAACTCACCAGAGAAACTACAGTAGAGAAGTTTAGAGAAAAGACTACATTACTGATTTTTTGTTGTCCAAGTATAATTTATAAGAACAGTTACTAAGAGAAAGGCAGTCCGCTTCGTGTTTTATACAGAAGGAGTAAAAAGGGATTTCTGAAAACAGTTCGTAGTGTGAAGCCAGAAAAGCTTTGATTAAGTAACAAATTTTTGCAATTTCTCATAATGCAACTGTTTCCAATTATTTCGTTGCAACGAAATATTGCTATGTACAAATGACTTGCAGAAAATGTTTGTAAGTAAGTTTATCAGGTTAAATGTTTCTTCTAACCTTCTTCGGAAACATACAAGGACCTGACTAGGAACAGAGAGCTTACTAAAGCTATGTTCACTAATTGTAGTAAGTAGACAGGATACAGACGAAGGGTATACAAAACCCTTTATTTTTCTTTATATACAATGACTTCCGTACTTCGGAATACAATGACCCTCCACTCGGGGTCTAACGTAAAAGATATCAAAATAAAACTAAACTCTAATTTAACTTTAGAATAAGATTGGCCTTATAATAACAGGAAGCGTATGTAGCACAGAGACTGTGAACACTACAATACGTTTAATTTATCAAGAGGATTAATACCTCTGGCCTGGAAGGCAAATAGCAACTGCGTAACTTCTAAGGTAAGCGGCCTGCTTCGAACTCACTGCTTCCTCTCTTTGCTTGGCAAAAAGGCCACACTTAAATACTTGGCGTTCGCCAGACAAACTTTGCATAAAATCCTTAACGCTTATAATTCTGGCCGGAAGTAGAAAATAAGAAGTGATAGTAAAGATTTAAAATAAAATAAACGTTAGTAAAACTTAAGATCCTTACATACTTCCCGCCAGAGTTAATTAGTTTGAAACTGAGGTCTAAAACGACCTTGTTGAAAACGTTTAGCTCTAAAATATAACGCGAGGCCAACCTTTTACAATCATAACTTCGTTAGAAACTAGAAAATTTAAAAGAAAGAAATTTGTTACAATAGCAGCTCCCAGCATCTACAACAATCTTTTTTTTTTTTTTCATCTGTACTGCATCTAAACAGGAGCTTTATTCAATTCTGGTTCCTTCCAGAGATCTGGAAGGAAAACTAGTTTAATGAAATGTTACACAATGACATTGCAAATAACATATAGAATATACTTCTCTTAACATTCTTATTTCATTCATGACTATTTTAATTATCTCTCCCCGTGCTCTCTGACATGTGTTGTAAAAACACCAAACACGAATATGTTTCTGTCTACGTGTGCCACACTTCCTCCTACAATCAAAACACTAACGTGTTAAAATTCAACATAACGAGACCTCTTAACACACCCTACTTTCAACTCTAAACCCTGAGGTACTATTCTAAAAGTGGCTAACTCTAAAGTGTAGCGTCAGAGAGCCTAACTACATCATTCAACCTTTACCACATATTTGCCATGATTTAATCTTTACAGTCACACGAATAACAAATTTTTAACATTACTTTCACTTTTACCATATCACGGTATTTCTTAACATTTAAAATAACGGTTCACATGTATATAAGAACATATCAACCTGCCGTTAATTTTACACATTTGAAAACATACATTAGTAGTACATTGTTAACTTCTATTCTTTTCAAAGCAAGTGCCAATTCTTTCTACATTGAAATAATACTACATTTCAAAAAGTCTTTCAGACTAAAACTTCTTTCTTGCTAGAATGTTTTAAATAAAATTTATACAATAACTTTTTACAATATTTAAGTCTTTACACAACGCTATTATACATCAACTTTAGTTTTACGCGCGAGTAATTGAAAAACATAACAAGAAAATCGGTCACAACTCATTTCTCGCCCTTTTGGCGATAAAGGTAGACCTCGCATGAGGTAAAACTTCTTGAAATCTGCCACTTGCAGTAAGAATGAAAGATTAACTTAAGTTTGCAAAGTAACATAAAATTTTACTTATCTTTGTAATATTCAGACATCCTTTTCTGGGCCCAGTCTTTAAAGGTATAGCAGATAGTAGCTTGGTTGATCCTCCTTCTTGTACGGGCTCGCCCTTCAGTGCTTTCCTCTGGAAGCTTCCGTTTTTCACCAGTACGGCCACCCTTGAACACCTTCCTTTTGTCCTCTGCTTGTGGTCTTGGCCGTTTGAAGGCAGCTGGTCTTGGTGGAACCGGGAAACTTCTGTCGTGATCCTGCTTGGACCTCGTTGTTGGCCGTTCAAATTTTTCTTGTACTTTTTCCTCCGCCGCTGATGGCCCTTCCGCAGTTCGGCGACTTTTGCTGCGGAGAGTTCTGTCGGATGAGTCGATCTTCCGTTTTAAAGCCGGGTTATAGTTGCCGTCATTTCTCCTGGTCCTTTTCACATACGTCGTCCTTCTCCCTTCTTCATTCTGGGGGTGTTCGTGAACTCTGTTTTCTGGACGGTGGAACGGCTTCTTTTTCTTTCTACCTTCAATTTTTCCGCGGGGCAATTTTCTTTTCACTTGCTTCTGTCTCTCATTGGCTTGCCCTTGTACTTGTCGTTTTCCCACCTCTGGAACTTGTACCTGCGGTGTCTGCCGTGCCGGATCCTGCAAAAGATCTGAAAAGATTTGCATTTTATTACGATCGAAGTAGGGCTTAATTTGATCAATATTTGCGGAACAGATTTCACCATTTCTGGCTTTAACACTACAACAGCGTGAGTTATTTTTTCTATAACATATGGTCCTTCAAATCGTGGAAAAAATTTGGCAGTTTTATCTTCTGGTGCTGAAGAAAGTGAATGCTTAATTTTTAGTACTTCATTCCCTACTTTATAAGTTACTCCCCGTCGTTTCAAGTCATAATACAATTTTTGTTTTCTCTGTGCTACTTCAGTATTCTTCTTTGCCTCCTTAATTAGTTTTTCTATATCACCCATTTTAAATTCTGGGGCTCTTTGTTGCACATAAAATAATTTATCTAACGGTGTTATAATCTTTCTGCCTAGAAATAACTCAGCAGGAGTTTTTCCCGTTGTATCATGTTTTGCGGTCCTAAGGGCGAAAGCAAATTCATTGACATAGTTATCCCAGCTTTTATGAAAATTTTTAACATAACTACGGATAATTTTCACTATATTTCTGTTGACCCGTTCCGCTATATTTGATTGCGGCCGATACGGGACCATTTTTAAATGACGTATGCCCAGTTTTTTGCACATGTCTTCAAATATATTACTTACAAATTGAGGACCATTATCCGATATAACTTTTAGGGGCGCCCGTATTTTAAAATATATTTATTTAAAATAGAATCGGTAACTAATTTCGCGGAGGCTCGTTTTAAGGGAACAATTTCGGTCCATTTACTAAAATGATCAACCATAACAAGGAGATAGCGACTTTTGTTTAACTGACTTTTTGGGAAAGGGCCCAATAAATCGATGCCGATTATTTCATTTGGAAATTCGGATTTAATACTATTTAGAAACCCGGCCGGGCGGAAATTAATATAATTAACGGCTTGACATGTTGGGCAGGACTGGACATATGCCCTTGTTAACTTTTGCAGTTCAGGAAAGTAGACTGCCTCGCGTACGCGTTGGATAGTTTTTCGAATACCAGCATGAGAAGCTAAAGGGCTGTCATGGAGCTCTTGCAGAATATTTAATCTAAGACTAGCTGGGATAACAGGTCGAAATTCGTTGTTGGAATTCGTAGTTTTTGTATAAAATAATAGACCATCTATTAGTTCGTAATGGGCCGCCCTATTTCTTATCGCCACAATATCTTGGTGGCTAAAATTTTCAGGATCCTTCAAATACTCATAAATACTTCCAAACTCAGGATCCTTACCCAGTTCGGTTATTACAGTTTCTCGGGAATTTATTGTACACGCTGTCAGCATTGCAACTTTTACGGTATTACCCTGTTCGTCTAATTTAATTCGTGATAGGGCATCTGCTACGATATTTTCCTTTCCGGGGGTATGCTTGATTACCAGATTATATTCTTGCAGCTTGAGTGCCCATCTTATTAACCTTGGGGATAAATTTTTCCCTGAGTACAATCTAGTTACCGCCGCATGATCAGAATATACTGTTATCGGCGCCTTTCCAAAATAGACTCGGAACTTTTGCACTGCTAACAGAACTGCAAGTGCCTCTCTCTCGGTCGCGGAATAGTTTCTTTGTGTTTGATTTAAAGTTCGGCTAAAAAATGCCACGGGCTGCTGATTTTGCGAAAGTACCGCTCCTACCGCATAATCCGAAGCATCCGCTGAAATTTCTAAATTTTCATCCTTTTCAGGAAATTTCAACACAGGGGCTTGCGTTAATGCTTGTTTTAATTTTTCGAAAGCACTATTGGCTTCGGCCGTCCACGAGAATCTTGCCTTTTTCCTTTTTAATTTTAACAATGGCTCAGCGATAGCCGCAAAATCTTTTATAAAGGACCTATAATATGAACAAAGTCCTAGAAAAGAAGAGAGCTTCTTTGCCGTGTTTGGAGTCGGATACTTTTGTACAGCGATTATTTTTGATTCATCTGTCTCGATCCCTTTTTGCGATATTTTGTAACCTAAATATTTTAATTCAGGGGCTGCAAATTTGCACTTTTCGACATTAACTTTTAGACCGGCCTCATTTAATAAAGAAAACACCTGTCTTAAATCCTGTATATGTTGGTCGAGATTATCACTAGTAATAATGATATCATCTAAATAGATAAATGTGGACTTTCCAAGAACAGGTCTTAACACAATGTCCATGCATCGCTGAAATGTTGCTGGGGCCCCAGAAAGGCCAAACGGCATACGCAAAAATGCATAAGTGCCAGACTTGGTTATAAAAGCAGTCTTAGGCACGTCCTCAGGCCTGACCCCTATTTGAAAATAACCATTCGTTAAGTCTAAAGTCGTCATAAATTTGGTTGATTTTATATTCCTTAAAATTTCTTCTATGATCGGTAACGGATATACCGGATATTTCGTTATGGAATTTAATTTACGGTAATCAATAGCGAATCTCCACCTTTTTCGATGCTCCAAAGGATAATCATTATTTTTCTTACATAAAACCACCGGGCTAGCATAACTACTTGAGATGGGCGTTATGATCTTTTTACGTAGCATATCAGTAATATGCCATTCTATAATTTTTTCCTTATTCTTATCATACCGGTATGGTTTTTGACGAACCGGCAATGCATCTCCGGTGTCAATACTATGGTTAGTAACCTGAGTAAATCCTGGAATATCACTAAATAAGGAAGCAAATTCACTTACCACTTGTCGGATTCTATCTTGCTCGTCATTAGGCAGGTGGTCAAGATTTAACCTTGGCGGTTCAACCTTTTCTACACGCACTGGTTTCATTGTCAGCCTAAGGGACGCTTCATTAAAATCCAGTGTAGCTTGTGCGTCTGAAAGAAAGTCTATTCCTAGGATTAAATGTGCTTGCAAATTCTTTACTGTAAAAAACATCACCTTTACTTGTTCGTCCTTGATACGGATATATAAAGGTACTTTACCTACGCACTTACATTCTTTTCCTTGCGCCGCTAATACTGTCGTATTATCCGCATTATATATGCGGTATTTGCGAAAATACTTTCTAAAAAAGACTTCTGGCACACAGGAACACTGCGCGCTGGTATCCAGGAGTGCGGTGCCCGGGATATTATTTACCAAGACTTCAATCTTCGGAAGAGTTAAATTTTTCACCATTACTGTATTTAACTTGTAGGAAGAGGGATTTTCGTGGCCTTCGGATTTCCGCACCCTCTCGTCAGCAGAAATCCGTTTTAGTTTAAATCCTTTTTTGTTTCCATGCTTTCCTTCTTTTTCCACTGGCCTTGAGACTTTTTTCCTGGGTTGCTATTGAACTGTCGACGTTCGCCGGCTGTTTTTGAATGCTCGGGTTTCCTTGCCCACTGATTCGCTTTTTCTCCGTAGCCATGTGCTTGAGTTTGCTGTAGTCTTGGCGTACCAAATTGGTTTCGCTGTTGATATTGGCGTCTTCTTTCGACGTCCGCCGTTCTTCTACTTTCAAACTGGATTGCTAGCTCAAATAACTTTTCCAGTGTAGTCGGATTTCGTAATTCAATAAAGTCTTGCACTTGGGGTAGTAACCTCGGCAAAATCATTTGAATTATTTCAGGATCCGGACGGTTTCCATACAAGAGCTTGAAAACGTGAATTTTTCTTAAAATAAAGCTCGAGAGGTTTTCCATTCTTTGTTGATATATACTGAAAAGTTCTGTTTCTAATTTCGCACGATCCCTTACAACAGGGAAGGCTTTTAGTAGGGCAGTCTTGAAATTTTCGTAAGTATAGGTGGGACTTCCTGCTTGACCCAAGAGACTTCTGCCGATACATTGAACCAGTTAAGCGCTTGGCCCCTCAAAGCGCTGGTAGCTAAGGTAACTTTTTGAAACTCGTGCACGGGGTAGAGCATGAAGTGGTCATCCAATTTTTCCAAAAAACTGGTTACCGGTGAGTTTCCATTAAATGTTGCTTCTGGTTTCATCGAAGCGCGCATGGTCTGGACGATGTACCCAAATCCTTCCAGGGCGGCAGCTGGCATTTCTGGATTCTGAGCCGTTTCTGCAGGCAGCACAGGTTCTTCTTGAAACTCGGCCATGGTTATTCTTCTACGTTGGGCGCCACTATCAGGTTCAATGTTTCTTCTAACCTTCTTCGGAAACATACAAGGACTTGACTAGGAACAGAGAGCTTACTAAAGCTATGTTCACTAATTGTAGTAAGTAGACAGGATACAGACGAAGGGTATACAAAACCCTTTATTTTTCTTTATATACAATGACTTCCGTACTTCGGAATACAATGACCCTCCACTCGGGGTCTAACGTAAAAGATATCAAAATAAAACTAAACTCTAATTTAACTTTAGAATAAGATTCGCCTTATAATAACAGGAAGCGTATGTAGCACAGAGACTGTGAACACTACAATACGTTTAATTTATCACGAGGATTAATACCTCTGGCCTGGAAGGCAAATAGCAACTGCGTAACTTCTAAGGTAAGCGGCCTGCTTCGAACTCACTGCTTCCTCTCTTTGCTTGGCAAAAAGGCCACACTTAAATACTTGGCGTTCGCCAGACAAACTTTGCATAAAATCCTTAACGCTTATAATTCTGGCCGGAAGTAGAAAATAAGAAGTGATAGTAAAGATTTAAAATAAAATAAACGTTAGTAAAACTTATGATCCTTACAAGTTATGTTTAAACGTAAACGCTTGTTATCTAGTCATCTTCAGAGCAATATCTATGGAAATGTATGGATTTTATTCAGCGTTCACGACATTGTTGGAAACAAACGAAGAGTGCTCTTTCGGTAGCTTCGTAACGTAAAAGAAACGTTGTTTCGAACAGCAACGTTGAATTATTAGAATCATCTTAAGACAGGAGAACAGCGAAGTTAGAAATTAGAAACCTAGAAATGATTGTGACATGCTGGGATGTATTTCCAAGCAAAGAAACAAAAGGTTCTTTGCTCAAAATTCGACAGAGTACGGAATAGTCGAAATTTGCTTTAATTTTGTATGCATAAGCTATACTATGAGGTCATTTCATATATTTCTTTTAGAGAAATGCAACGCACTTGAATAGCCAAATTCAATTATTAAGTTTCACCTTTGTTACATGACAGTAGTAAGCAGGGGTACTCGTGCGGCCAAAGGATGCCGCCATGACGTAATAGAACAATGGATGACGTAACGGGGGCGTGGTCTCCGCCATCTTGGGACACGTGACAACAGGTAGACGGATGGGATGACATTGACGGAATGACGTCATCAAAGTTTCGTTTTTCTTTTGTGGCAACGATTTTATTTTTTCATAGTTTTTTTTTGTGGCATCGAATATATATTTTCAGGTTTTGTGGCAACGAACTTTTGAACCACGTGTTTGGAATGACATCTCTCTTAATTTATTATTTTTTACTTATTTGACACGTGATTAATATTAGTTTGATATTTGATTAATATTAATACTATTTTGTATGTCATTAATTTTACTTATTTACTCTTTTTAAATAAGTATTTTAATTATTTAGTACGTCATTATTTTAATTATTACCTTTAATAAAATTTATTGAATTTAATATTAATTTCCCTGAATTTTAAAAATAACTCCACGAGCGGGATTCAAACCCACAACCTTTAGTATGGAAGGCGATTGCCCAAACCACCATGCCAGCGATACCTTTCAAGCAAAATCACATTATTGCGTTGAGTAGAAATACAACCATGACGTCACTAAGCTGGGGAAAACCAACACCTCCTTACAGAAGGAAGCCAGGACACTGAAGCGAGAGGAAGCTCTGACGTCACAGGCAGTCGTCTGACGAACTTCGCTCCTTCCCAACAAGCTCAAAGCCCCGTAGTACTGGCGAGCGATGAACGTGTGGCCAGTCTTTTGAATTTTTATATTAATTGTTCTCGTGATGTTATAATTTCGTAGGATGAAATACGACGTGCAGCGACTTGTCGTGAAAATGATCCAAAAGATCTTTTGAACCTTCGAAGTGAACTTTAACGTAGAAATAAATAGACAAGAAATCTGCAAAGCAAAGATGGCTACTAAGGATAAAAAGTAAGTTAGATTTTGTTGCATTTTTTATGTTTTTTTAAGTCTTTACTAGTTTTTTTATTAATTTTATTGATACGTTTGTGGTATTTGTTTTCGTTATTAAATTTCAGTTTTTTTGTCAAGAAAATTTATGGTTAAGTCTCCAATTGTAATAACTTCAAAGAAATATTTTCCTTCAAAGCTAAGAATTTTAATCATGAAAATTGTAATATTAACTTTCTCTTATTTCTTATTTGGGTACAGATAAATGTGAATGAAATAAAATTTCACTTAACAGGAAGAATTCTCGATGTAGTAGTTATATAAAAGCCAATTTATGTGCCAAAGAAAAGGAGCTAACAAATAATATTAGGTTTCATTTTAAAATTTTCATATTGATTTATATAAGTTTGGTATCAATGTATTTAAAGTAACTGATTATATTCGACACTCAGTGTTTGATACTCCTAATTATTTGCCAATGTTATAAATTTCTTTAAATCTAAATAAATTGTAATCATCATGATGAGCTTTCTAAACATTACAAATTACTTAAACAATTATATTGATTAAAATCAAAGCATTTTAAACGGTATTTAGTTATCTAAGTACTCGTTTAAATCATAGGGCTTACGACTTCTGTTACTAAATGTTTACATACACGTAACTATTATTACGACAAGTTAATTTTAAAATGGCATTGTAATTGATATATAGTTATCAAAGTACTCATTTAAATCATAGGGCTCCTTGACTTCTGTTTCTAAATATTAACATACATGTAACTATTGTAATCACAACAATTTAATTTTAAGATATTTTGTTTTATAGGTGTGTGACTTTCATTTTTGAGTGGATGAAGAAGCACAAGAAATGGAAATGTATGATGAGGAATCAGCAAAACCCATAAAATCCCTATTTCTCGGCCATGTTTCAAAAAAGGATGTGTTATCTCTCAATTTCCTGATGGCGCATCTTAAATGTCATTAAGATCTGTATAGAGAATGTCGTCTGAAAAGATGATAGCTCATTTAGGAGAGAAAGCAATGGAAGAAAAATTATAAACAAAAGAAAAGTATGATAATGAGCTATCAATTACCTAGAACATCAAATCTATAAACATTTTATACGACTCTGCATACTGAAAATTCAACTATGTTAAATGACATTTTAAGTGACCCAGCTCCAAAAATTCTGATGTTGGTGGTAATAAATGAGGATTGTTTGTGTTTTCCCGCTAAAATGTGCTAATGTGTTTTCCCTTTAAGAATTAGTAATTTATACTCGTAAACATGTTTTTAGAAGTACTAAAGGAATTTGAAAGTCTGCCTTATAAATTTCAAAACAGAGGACATATTCAGAACTTTCACAAATTGTGGATGATATGCTTTCAAAATTGAAAAGAGTATTACCTGAAAAAGAACTAAACTAACTTCTTTTCAAAGCTAAATGTACACAAAGAAAAATATCGATATACTCCAGATTTACTTGTTTTAAGTTATGTGCTTCAGCATGCCAACAATATGACATGTTTGTAATAACTGCTACTGTTATAGTGAGAATTAGTCATTATTATTCTGTTAATATGGACATTTACTGACATTTTCACATTCAGAACACTTGAAGTGTGATAATATTGAAAAATTTATTTCTGTGCTCTGAATTTATTGTCGGGTAAAAAAGTATCTGTGGCGACTAATTTTATTGTATGAATATCATTCAGTGTTAACACATGGTAAAATGTTTAACCATGATAAAAAGTGAAGTGTTTCAACAAGTTTATAAAATGACATGTTTATAATAACTGCTACTGTTATAGTGGGAATTAGTCATTCTGTTGATATGGAAATTTACTGAGTGTTTCATATTCAGATACTTGAAAATTGATAATGTTAAAAAATTAATTTCTCTACTCTGAATTTATTGTGTAAAAAAGTCCACAATTAATAGTTCTTAAACAATTAGATTAATTAATAATCAAAGCATTTTAAATGGTATTTAGTTATCTAAATACTCATTTAAATCATACGGCTGACTGAATTCTGTTACTAAATGTTTACATATACGTAACTATTATTATGACAGGTTAATTTTAAAATGGCATTGTAATTGGTATATAGTTATCAAAGTACTCATTTAAATCATAGGACTTTTTGACTTCTGTTACTAAATATTAACATACATGTAACTATTGTAATCACAACAAGTTAATTTTAAAATTTGGCTTGTTTTAAGTGGCGACTAATTTTATTGCATAAATATCATTCAGTTCATTTGGTAATATGTTTAATCATGATAAAAAGTATTTCAACATGCTTACAAAATGACATGTTTGTAATAAGTGCTACTGTTTATAGTGGGAAATAGTCATTATGTTGATATGGACATTTACTGACTGTTTCATATTCAGATCACTTGAAAAGTGATAATATTGAAAAAATAATTTCTGTCCTCAGAATTTATTGTTGTGTAAAAATGTATCTGTGTCGTGTTTTAAGTGGCGACTAATTTTAGTGCACACTATTTAATTGTGCACAAAGTGCTTACAATATTTAATTGTTTATGGTCGAGGAATAAATTAATCCATTTTACATTGAGTCGTATGGGGGAAATTGTTTCAGTTTATGAATAGGAACATGTTACATTTATGAACCAAGGTTTTACTGTATTTCAATAACTGTTACATGCTGTCTGTTTGTTGAACCAAATCTCACAAAATTTTTAAACATGGGAGTGCTTACTCGTTGCTCTTTTTGGATTCTGTCAAGAGCATAATGTAACAGGTTGAAGCTTTAGAATATTTCTTTCCTGATAATGCTGATTTTTTCCTAAACATAGTTTCTTATTATTGAGTTTCAGATAGAAAATCCTGCATGTAAACTTTACTGTATGCTCTTCATGAACACTTCTATAATTCAATTGAGTATAACTGACCGTCCTCCTAAATTTAGCTGTCGTTTTGGTTTTATGTGTTCAAATCGTTTTGTGGATTACATTTATATACTTCATAATGATGAGAAAATTAGTTCAGAGCTGTTTAATATATGGATTTGTGTTATATTATGTATGAACAGTGTATTTGATAGTTGCAATGTTTTCCATATATTAAAAATAAATTGAGTCAACTCGACTCATTTTTTTCATATATGCAAACATATTTTGATTTTTTGCGTTAATTCAGCTAGCTTATTATAAGATTATTCATTTAATCTTAGTTCAGATATCATAGTTCCTCAAGAATTTGTATAGCTGCTGCTTTTATATTGTGAATTGAGTATTAATTAATAGTTTTAAATTTTGGTAAAATGTGCTATCCTGATCATTTTATTGTATCTTATGATTATAAATTCATTTGAAATGGCCAGAGATTTATTGCTTTAAAACTTTGTAGAGTGAGTTTAAAAAGATGTTACTGGTATGCTATAACTTCAGTGTTACTTTGTTATTCTGACTGTTTGCTTAAATCTGTAAATAAAAAGTTATTATTTTTCATTTGTGAAAATTCATTTTCAAGTTCTGGTATACAAGTAATATAATACAATTAAGTATATATGCAACTGGATTTAAGTAATAATTTTAAATTGCAGTGTTGAATTTTTGCTAAACAAACCTCTAATATATTAATTTCTTTGAAACTTGCAAGATACAGAGCATATTATATTTAAAGTTTGGTGCATTTTTATAATATTTACTTTTAAAGACAAATTACTGGTCTGAAGAAAATGAGGTGGTAAGTAGTAGCTTGTGTGAGGATAATCTGGGAAATCTTTTTTTTTTTTTTTTTTTTTTTTTTTGCATGAATATTAAAAAAATATAGTGCAACATTAAGAATGGCAACTTAAAATATTAAATTATGAGATTAAAGCAGAAATTCCTTTTTGAGTTAGTATTGCTGATTATAACTTATTAACTGCTACGTTTAACTTGGATGTGTAAATAATTCATTAGTTAGCCTAGAAATTAGAAGCAGAAAATTATTAAATTTACGTAAAATTTTATCGTGTTAAACTTTGAAATAATTTATTCATTGTGTGTAATACTAAGATATTTCTTCTGCTTAAATAAGAACAATCATATATTTCATAATGTTATGTGCTACAGTAAGATATTTTTCCTTACAAAAATGTATTTATCATAAAAATTATACTTAAAACTACAGAAAATTTAGAGAAAAAAAAGATTTAAAAAGAGGCAATTTTTTTTTTAATTTTGGAAGTGTTACTTCATACCATTTAAACCATGAAATAGAAAGGACGATCTTAAGGAAATACTTATCTTTTACAGAACGCCTACAATCCTTTTTGTTAAATTTAATTATTCTTTAATAAGCAGGGAAGTAGATATTTTGATAGAAATTAAACCATATTCCAATAACAACTGTCTTCATGCACAATATGTTTGTTAGTAGATTTATAGGAACAAGTTGTTTTATATTTCGCAATTCCCTGTGAAGTAATTTTTTTATAATTTAAAATAGTTTTAACGGTAAACGTTTGTAGTTAAATCATAGTCAATATTATTTATGTTATTTTTGAATATAACCTACAAGGTATGAATGTTTAGCATTTATCTTTGGCCAAAGAATTTATAAAAACCTTATTTATTTTCTTAATATATTAAAATCCGAGAAATATTAATCGAAAATTGAAATCGTAAATTCGAAATATTAATCGTTTTACGTTATAAACGACAAAAGTGTTGAATCTTTGAATAAAATCCAACTCAAATATCTATATCAAATAGTGAAAGCAATGTTAAGTGCGGCACTAGCGCGTAACCTATTTCGTTTCTTTGCCTTCTCGGAGTTTCGACTCAGACGACTACTTGTGACGTCACAATCCAGTGTCTGGCTTTCTTCTGTTAGGAGGTGTTGGGAAAACACGCAAACGTCATCTCTCACACGTTGCAGCATGCCGAAACCGCTTCACGCTTTCTACATCCGCCGTGGCGTACATATACAATCTTAAACAACCAATCAGATTCTCGCTAACAATGTCTATCTTATTTCAGCCAATCAGCGTTTTTCTTTCTTATACATCGTCTATATATTCGCTCACTTTGACGAATGCAAACATTTCCCCATATCGTTTACCCTTTCAATTTCGATTTGGTAGTGCTGGCATGAGGTGTTGCTGTTGATTAAAGAAATTGTTCTTTCTGTTTACGGCGTTGCTTTTCCTGCGATTTTGTGAAGTAAGGGAAAACGACATTGCTCTCACTACTGAAGCTGATCCTGAGTTGCTGTTGTCTCTTCTTGATGTTCACGATAAGTATGTTTTCTTTATTCTTTTCGCCATTAGGTTAAAAGTTAGGATTCATGCATATCATGGACAAGGAGGCGATTGAAAACCGTATCAAATCTGTGTGTGATCACAGACATCTGGAAGTTACCTGCGATAACTTAGAAAAACTTAAGCAACTTATGCTTTCTGAGTTTCATGCTTATCAAAATTCATTTAATCCAAGAAATGCGACTGAAGTTCACTTAGCCCACGTCAATGCTATGGAAAAGGATATACAAATCTTAGAATTATACATTAATGAAATGAAACAAAAAGAAACCCTAAATAATCCAACAGAGGAAACAAATCAATCTGATATTACTGCTAGTCAAAAATCTAGAATCAAAAAGAAAACCACAATAGATAAAGAAGGATACATAACCCCTAGAAAAACTCATAAAAGAACTCTATCAAATTCCGAAATTGAAGAACCAGCTCAAAAAATAAATTCGAGGAACTAAACCCTGAAGACAATATGGAAGCAGAGGAAGGTGAATTTATTACACCCAACAAAAAAGCAGGACACATTCCCCCTATAGTCTTAGCAGATTTCACGGGGGATTGGGATAAGATGAAAGAAGATTTTGAAGAGCAATTAAATATAAAAAAAAATATCGTGGAAACCTAAGTGGAGGTACACTGACCATAAGAGTTCATGACTCAGACCACTACCGCACAGTTACTGAATACCTAACTAAACTACTTATTCCTTTTCATACTTATAAACTCAACAGTGAAAAGCCTATCAAGGCAATAATTAAAAAACTTCCAAAAACAGCTAATATGGAACTAATCAAAAACGAAATTGCCCAAGAAGGTATCCCAATTCAAAAAATTCAACAAGTAATTCACACTATTGAAGGAAAGAAAGTTCATCTTCCTGTTTTTATAGCAGAATGTACTAGAAATAAAGAAGGTAAAAGAATATATGATCTAAAACTCAGAGGTCTGGATGTCTTCATCGAGCCTTTTAAAGCTCGCCCTGGACCCGTGCAGTGCCATAAGTGCCAAAGGTACGGGCACACACGGGACAAATGTCACTATAAACCTCGCTGTTTAAAATGTGCAGAGCCTCATGAAACATTCACTTGTAAACAAACAAAAAATGACAACAAACTCCCTGTCTGTGCCCTCTGTGGGCAAAATCACGTTTCTTCCTTCAAAGGTTGCAGTAAACATCCTTATAATGTTCAGAAGCAAATCGAAGAATCTAAAGCTTTCAAAGAAGAAAAGAAAAAAGAACAATTTAAATTTAACAAAAAGGATTTTCCTTCACTCCCTGAGAACAAACCAAAAAATGCATGGAATACTTCCAAGGAAAATGAAAACACTAGTAAAACAGAAGACACAAACTCAAACCCACTTGGCTTTTTTGACTGGATAAAAATCCAATTCACTCAAGTTAAAGAATTCTTCCAGAAATTTAAAACAGCAAAAACAATATTAGACAAACTAGAGGTCGGTATGGCGGCCTTCGAATATTTCTCAAATCTAAACTATGAATTTTAATCAAACTCATAGTCAAATAAATTTTATCTCAGCTACAAATAGCTTCTTAAAGATTTGTTACTATAATGCAAACGGCATCAGATACCAACAAGTGGAAATTTCAAATTTTCTTACTAGACATAACATTGATGTTATGCTAGTAAATGAAACCCATCTCCGCTCTTGCGACAAATTTAAAATACAAGGCAACCGCATCTACAAAAAAGACAGAAGACATAATAGAGGGGGAGGAAACGCAATTCTCATTAAAAACCATATCAAAACAGCCAAATATGATTTAAATCCCGCTTGTACTATAGAAAATGCTGCAGTACTTATCTATAGTGGTTTTAGAGACGTTCAAGTGTTTTCGCTTTGAACGCCTAAATTCTTTGAAGTATCCTGAAAGTATATTCGAAAGCGTCCAACTTTTTGAACATCTTGGTACGTCTGACAGCCAAATTTCCCTGCAAATATTTGCTTACTTTTCTCCCTAATTTTCTTCTTTCCTTCTACAGTTATTTTCAGTGCTCACACAAGAAAATTAAGATTTTTCGACTGCCATACATTTTGCATTCTTGTCAATTTTTTAAAATATCAATTATATGAATTGCGTTTCAGCTAAAGACAGCTTTTCATTTTCTAGTCATTTTAGCTATAAATAAAGTTTAAAGCGAAGTCCAAAGGATAAATAATTTAATTAAAAGATTTTTGCTAAATGACAAAGAAATAAAACAGTCCAGTAGGGTTTATTCTGTACCACAGAGTAACCCGATTCTTATATCGGCTGAAACAATCTAAATCATATTAAAGATCATGTTTTTTATACAATCTATAACGCGAGAGAAAAAATTAGCTTCTTAAAACATGCTTTCTAAGAGAATTAGTATAAAAATTTATATTTATATATATATTTTTTAAAGTTGGGACTTGAACCAAACTGTCAGACTTTTAAAGCTTATTTTACATGGTGGTTATTATTAAAGTTCCACTTTGAAATGGTCATAAAAGGAAAACTACCGGACCAAATGTTATCAAACTTGGGAATCATGTAAAGGAGGTTATGAGAATTTATTTTCGGCGGAAAAAAAAAAAAAGAGTTCAAAAACTCACCATCAGGGGAAAAATGGCGCTGTATGCAATATTGTTAAATGAAATAAGACACGAAAACAGTGCTCAAACAAGAAAATTAAGATTTTTCGACTGCTAGACTTCAATAAATTTTGCATTCTTGTCAATTTTTTAAAATATCAGTTACATGAATTACGTTTCAGCTGAAGACAGCTCTTCACATTCTAGTCATTTTAACTATAAATAAAGTTTAAAGCGAAGTCCAAAGGATAAATATTTTAATTAAAAGATTTTTGCTAAATGACAAAGAAATAAAATAGTCCCGCGGGGTTTATTCTGTACCACCGAGTGACCCGATTCTTATATCCGCTGAAACAATCTAAATCATACTAAAGATCATGTTTTTTTATACAATCTATAACGCGAGAGAAAAATTAGCTTCTTAAAAAATTCTTTCTGAGAGAATTAATATAAAAGATTATATTTATATTTATATATATATATTTTAAAGCTGGGATTTGAATCAAACTGTCAAAATTTTAAAGTTTAATTTACATGGTGGTTATAATTAAAGTTTCAATTTGAAATGGTCATAAAAGGAAAACTACCGGACCAAATGTTATCAAACTTGGGAATCGTGTAAAGGAGGTTATGAGAATTTATTTTCCGCGGAAAAAAAAAGAGTTCAAAAACTCACCACCAGGGAAAAAAAGGCGCTGTACACAATATTGTTAAATGAAATAAGACACGAAAACATCTGTTTAAAATGTGTTTAATATTTTCCGAAAAGTGTTACAAAGCATGTTCAATGTAGCTTCTAGCATTTTTCGAAAGCAAGTTAAATCCTGTTACTGCATTCTCAACAGCAGCTCTTAGCATATCAGGAGGAATGTTACGGACATGTAAGTGTATCACATTTTTCATTTCTGCCAAATTGTTTAGATTATCACCATAAACAGTGCTTTTGAGATAACCCCATAGACAAAAGTCAAAGAGGTTGAGCTCTGGTGGGAAGAGGGGAAGTGTTGGCCTATAAGACGTTCATTCGTGAAATGTTGCCTAAGTCACTGTGCGACACTCGTGAGGTGGGGGTCCAGCCCTGCATAAAAATCGTAGTATCTAAAATGCCACGTTACTGCAGTTCATGTATCACGAAACATTTTAACATTGACTCTAAGTGAGCTGCAATCACAGTGGTCCAGTTGTCGACTCCTTTTCAGAGAAAAATGGTTCAGTTATAAAACTAGCTGCCATTCAACACCAAACGGTGTGGAATGACTGCTATGCAATCGAATGCAGTAGGAGAATGCAATAGAACTAGATAGATTAACTTAGGTGGTCATTCTAAACTTAGATGGTAATTCCTTAATTAAATAGCCCACCAGCGGCCGAGCGGTAAAGACGCTGAACACTGGTAGTTCAGTCCGAGTTTCGAATCCCGCGAACGGGCTGGCCGCATGGGCGTTTTCGTGGTTTTTCCCCATGTGTAACGTGTATACGAGCCAGTTTCCCTTAGAAAGTCCTCCACGAAGGCATCCCTCCCTTTAGGCAGATAGCCCTCGTGTGCTTTGCCATAATTAAATAATCCAATCCAATCCAATCCAATCCTTAATTAAATATAATTGATTTGTAAATTCTACTAGAACTGACGGTAAGAATTGAAGTGCAAATATGGTGTGCAATCTTGATTAATATAAAATTAAAAATATTTGCATAGAAAAATGTTTGCATTCAGACAGAAAGTTTTTTGAAATATTTGCAATTACTTTATAAGAAGGATTTATTAATAACAGTAATAATTACTTATTATATTACTGATGATTGCGATTCAGTTCTTGACAATTACATTCTAAATTAGAAATTTAACGATATAATGAAAATACGCTACGCACAAAAAAAAATTTTAGGATAGAAAATGATTTTTTTATGTTTTAAAACTTTTTAAATTCATTTAATAAACATCGTATCCTCGTTGTTAATTGAATCTAGAATTTTGGTGTCGTTTATGTAATTATTCTTACTTGTCCACAGAACCTGCTGACTTATCCAGCCATTAAGTAGCTGCAGATCATTTCTACATAACCATTGAACTTCCATTAATTCAGTCTATAGAGGTTTGTATGTTTATATCATAATTTGACTTTTATAAAAAATTATTATTCTAAATCTTATGTTTCTATAAAAATATACTGTGCTTTAAAAATATGGATAATAGTATCAGCCGCTCTTTCAGGCACTTCAAAAGCAACAGTTTGTTTAGAAATAAATTATGCAGTTAATGTCATAAAATTCAAATAAACATCAAACGAAAATTCTCAGTTTTAGACAATTCGATTTAAACGAAGTACAGTAGCAGACGATAAAACGCTGAAGGTAAAAATTTACTCTTCTTAAAAAAAAAAAAAAAAAAAAAAAAAAAATCTGAAATGTTTTAGATTTTAAATTACGTCCAAAGGGGCGTTTTTTTAACGTTTTGAGTGTTATCTTTATTTATTAAATATCATGTTCTTTGCACTTAAACCATAAAATTCAGTTCAAGAGCAATATCGCAAAATAATGTTAAATTAAGCATATCTTTAGAATTTCCGATATACACAGTCTCGCGAGCTGGAGATAAAAGTATTTTTTTTTATATATAACGTTCCCATTTCTCGCTTTTAAAGCATTGAGTTTGTAAATCAAAAATTCGTTAAAGTTTTACAAAATATAAAATCTATAATAAAACAAATTCCAAATTTGGGATTTCAGATGCCCATATTCGCAGTAGGATTTCGTCATTCAAAATTCGATGGCTCTATGTACCATTGTTTTATCACAATGCGAGAAATAGACAATCATTTATGCAGATTTTTCATTATTTAATTTCTTCAAATATAATGCAGGACTCTAACATTTTGTGGCAACAGTTTGAAAAGTGAACCGACGTTTATGAGTCCGACGCAAAATCGCAAAACGAAAACAATAGTCCTTCAGGGACAAAGCCCCTTTGGACTAAAAAAAAGGAGAGAGAGATAGAGACAAATTAAAAAAAAAATAGTTAAAAATTTGAATAATATCATCTATAATTTAAAAAAAAAATAGCTTTTCATATAGTATTAATAAATATTTATTACGCATCGTTGAGGGAAAAAATGTCATATAATTAATTCTCCGTAAAATTTTACTTGAAATTTAAGGTTAAAAATAGCTGTGGCAATTCACTGTAACAAAAATCCATAGACCACATTTGGCGTTATTATCGCTCAAAAAAAAGATGCCAAATTTCAAAACGCGAAAATATGTAAATTCGTGTATATCTTAGAAAATTTTGAATAAAAAAATCTAATTTTTTTGCAGATATGCTTAAAAATACACCTACTTTAAGATGATGGTAAAAATTTTATAGGTTATAATTCAAATTTGTTTTCGAAAAATTTATAAAAATTATTTAAAAATAGAAATTTAAAAAATAAAACACAAAAAATGGGTGAATTTTATTTGGAATGAACCTAAATTTCGAAATGTGAGAGAAAGAATATTTTAAGAAAACATCAGTTTCATTCACGTGAATAAAATAAATACATTTTCCAAAAACACATCCAAGAAATCTATCACAAGTGTCAACATAAACGATCTACAAATATATTTTTAAGTTTTTAAATAACTCATAAGTTGAAGATAAACCAAGAGAAAAAGTATATTCATTGGCATATATGAACAGCAAAGATAAAATTGTTTCCAATAGCAAAGAGAAAGCAGTTTCAAAATGTCTAAAAGACTACCGAGAGGACACTCTCAAAACGTTTTGGAAAAAAAGATGACATCACAAATACAAAACTTTTACGGAACATAACATTAGTTAAAAATTTTCGTTCGAAATTTTACTTCTGATATAGGAAAATACACATTAAATAATTAAATGTGGGTATTCGTGTAAATGTTTGTAAAAAAACAAATATATAAATTTTTAGGAAAATTTTGCTTGATTTCTATTTTGGTAATGATACTGGTAAGTTAGGAAAATTTTCTGTACTGAACATATGTGTCTACGAAATTCTTTGGAAAAAGCGGAAAGTAAATAATAATTTCGATACTTCACTAGAATTCAAGTGTTATAGTTGAACAACGATTTAAAAATTAACCAAGAGCACAGCGAAGTACATATATAACTTATTTTACTAATCGGTTATGAACTTTTAAGTAGGATATATCCAGAATCTTCAAAATTAGTAATGAAACGTTCAATTTAACCCTTGAGATTTTACCAAAGAAGTCTCTGTAATAGTAAAATGTTGGTTAAAATTGTGCTAACAGAAGAAAAAAATATGCTTTTTTTTTAAATATTCGCATGATATGTAATAAAAATGAAAGAATGGCCTCGGTTCAGCAATGCAATACAAGGTTTTAAGTAAAAAAGTTTCTAAACTGAGTTTTTTGTCACGTACGAAAATTAGCAATATATTAGCAGTGGACTAGGAAAAAAATTTTCAAAGATAATACTGTGGTATGAAAATTAATCAAAAAGTATAACAGTTTTCTTCGCAATAAGTTATGAATGTTTTCGTTTCAGTAGAATGAAGTTAGAAAGTACAAATTTTGTAATGAAACACTCATTTCAGCCTTTAAGATTTTATTAAAAGATGCAATAAACACATTCACTTGAAATGTAATTCAGTAAGTTAAAATATAACTCTAGTTCATCAATACAATATATTAGTTATGTACAGTTAATTGTTCATTTCGAATATAATAAAGAAGAAATTTTTGTGTCAAAGAGAAATGTGTTTACAAAACAATGATTCTTATTTTATTATTAATTTAAATCAAAGCGTTGATGTTTCTTATGAAGATGAGATATTTTTAGACATGTTTCTAATGAAATTAGTATATAAACTTCTTTTAAGAATGATATAGACTTCACAAGAAAAAGTCTATGACAATGCAAGTCAGCGATCGTGGTGACTTAGAGAAAATATTCCAAGTCTGTATGAGCTGGGTTAAAAGTCTCCATTATCTACATTCGAATACATCTAAGTCAGCGAAAATTAATATATCCCTATAGTATACTAAGATAAAAATTACATTTCTTTTCTTAATTTCTGGTTCAGTGTGTTAGTGTTGCTAAATATTCTAAATGTGTAACACACTGGTTAAATCAAATAATATAACTATTTAGTAAAAATTTGTTCCCAAGACTTTTACGAGGCATTGTAAACGATAAATAGGAAAATATTTGAAAATTCAATGATTTGCAGTGGCAGTAATGTAAAAAATGGTAATCTTCAAAGTGTTCTAAAGGTTATCGAAAAGGTACTTCACAAAAAACTGTTTATGAAAACACGATAACATCACAGCCATCCGCAATTAACTTTCTCGTCACAACTGAAAATTTTATACTCAAAATTTACATTGAATGCAGGAAAAGAAACATTAGGGGTTTCAAAATGAAAATACTCATGCAAACTTTCCGAAATGAAATGTTCAGTATTTCAGGAAATATTCATTTAACTTGTTTGCAATTTTGTTAAATAATATGTAATGAGCGTTCGGATGAGGGAAAAATAGCAAACATTTAATTATCTGGCAATGAATCATATTTTATTGGAAATGCAATGGCATGAAAATTAGACAAATATATCTGTATGGAAAATGTTGATAATAATTTCTGAGTATGTTTGTTTTTAATAGAAATAGTTAAATGCTCCTAGATCGGTAATGAACTACTAAATTCGGCCAATTTTCATCAAAAACGCAGTAAGAAGTTATCCGCAATGATAAAATATCACTTAAATTCTCTAGCTTTGTGACTCAGACATTGGCAAGACCAACGGTTGTCTGGGTAGTACAAGATAACTATGTATTTAATAGGTTACTTCAAAGATATGAAAGAAATAACAGTTGGGTAAAAATATGGACATTTTCAAGAAACAAATGTTCTCTTATGTCCTTTTGGTATTATAATTGGAAACAAAATGCAAAAATTAAGTAAATACGTAGATAAATCTCAGGAAAAACGATAAATTTATATTAAATGTTTACTTAAAGTCTATGTAAAATTGGAAAACAGTGATCTTAATACATTTAAAAAAGTAGTTCATATACAATGCATTAAAATTTTGCTATCGATCTATGAATTCATGAAAATCTGCCCCAAAAAGTCATTTATCACGTTCGGTTGTTTACAGTATATTCTCTTGTCGTTTTAATCTGTTTGCTTTTGAGTTGTATTATTTCTGAATCTGAAGCTTTAAAACACAAAATCAGTCTGATTTATCAACTTGCGTCTAAATGTAAAGTACAGTCAACCAAGTGGAAGAATTTAGTATAAGTAAATGTACTATAGACAAAATAAAATTAAAAAATTCTTCATTATTTTTCATGCTCTGTTCATGAAACTAGTGAAGATTCTTATTCCTGACTTATCACATTCGGAACATTTTCAGAAAAAATATTCGTTTCTTGTTCATGTTTATGCATACTCAGATACTAATTTTGTTGGAAATATGGTATTTTCTTATTCCCTTTTATATTTCACTATTACAGTCTGGCTTGGGAAATTTTTTTTTTACATGGATATGGCATACTTGTCCTATATATCTGAGACTGTTCTAATAAATTACATTATTAACAAGTGTGAATAAAATCTCTAGTTATACAGGTATTATCTTGAATGTTTCCTTAATCTGAATCGAAAAATGCAACCCATGTGCAAAAATAGAGCAAGTTTATCTTAAAAAGTTCTGCGCGAATACATTTTTGTTTCTTGGTCCTTACATGCTTTTCTGTGTTTATCACTTAAGTTCATTGTGTACCTATCTTTTGTCTAATTTGTGAAGCATTCCTATTTGAATACTTGCATTTGAATTTGTTTAACTGATTTTTAAAGTACATGTATATTTTGGTTAATGCGTGGGGAAATGAGGAACTGTGGCACTGAGTGTTCTAAGCATTCCATGTTGCATTTTTCTTAAGAGTACAGCCGATTAAAAGAGAAAATGCGTTTCATACTTTGTGAAATGTATTTTATTTACTTATTATGTGTCATGCTTATGATAAATAAAAATGTTATACATGTGTGCAGGATTGTGTGGTTCCAATGTTTAATTAAAATAATGCTTTTTGAAAGTGTGAGCTTTCTTATGACATATTAAAATGCGTTAAAATTTTTAAAGTTAGTGACTATAGTAGATAATTATATGGAGTTTCTGTCATTATTACCTATTTTGTATAATTATTTGTGTGTAATTTTATTTACTATCTATGAGAAGTTAAATGTCAAAAAAGCTGTAAAAGTTCATTACTAAGCAATGTCAGTTTGAAATTTCTATCTTAAAATTATTTGTGTTAGGTCTTTTATGTTAATTACTATGTTGGATCATTACTTGGAAGTCTGCTCAATATTTTGTGTAATGTATCATAACTATGTAGGAGTTATTTGTCAGGTATGATAAATTAAATTTCGTTCTCAAAAGGCTGTAAGAGTTCAGTAAGTTTGTTGAATAAATTTATGACAATGTAAAATATGGGTATTTTTCAGTTAAGTTACAATGAATACGTTAAAAATATTCCAAGTTAACAAATTTTTATATTCCAAGTTGGGAAAAAGGCGATAAAGTTTCATTTCCATGGCTGAATATTAATTCCCTGTGTATTATAGACTTTAAGTTCTCTTTCACAAAATGTGACTATAATTCAAATTTAAAATAATACGTTACAATGTGGATGTTCTTGTCTGTAGTTAAAATATAATTCAATCTTCTGTACCTTGTTAAGAGAGTAAGGCTGTGATAATTTCAAATAGAGTAATGTTTATAAAGTTCTGCGGTAAATGGTGGAATCATATTAAGAATCCGAGTGACTTTTTCATATGAAGGAAAAATCAAGGTTCAGTGTATGTTTGGTGATTTAAGTAGGATGTGTGCAAGAAAATACAAGATATTTTTGTAAAACATTTCAAAGAGTTAGCAAAATTTGTGTTAGTAGTATAAATGAATCTTACTGAATAAAAGGGAGTGCTCTGAATATATATGTATAAATGTCTGTAGAGTAAAATAAGAAGAAATGAAGTACTATTGGTACGTATCTAAACTTAACAGGGTAGAAATGCCCTATGCATTTGAGTGGGCTTCATACCATGAAAATTTATTGCTCCTTATAAGATTTGTTTAAAGTCAGTAGGTCTTACAATAAAGAAACATGTGCAAGTCTGTATTTATTATGGGGAAAAGGAATCAGAAATACAGCATGAATATGTTTTATAAGTTAAATATTAGGGTAAATGTGTAAATAGAAAGTGTAAAAATTACATTTGTCAGACATAGTTTGGTGAATCCTTTGAATAGAAGTAAGACGTGTAAAAGGGAATCAACAAAGTTTTGTATAGTTGGCCAAAAAGTTAATACAGTCATTAATAGTTAGTACAATGCATTACAAGGAAATGTTCTGAGTATCTCCAACTTAGTAGTAAAAAAGTAAGAAATGTAGTATTCCAGTTAAACTATATAGAATGAACATTGTGTATATTGTTTTAAAGTTACAGAAAATATTATCTAGTGAAGTTATATGCATGTAAATTTCAGCTTAAAATTTCAAAGACAGAGAAATGTAGGTAAGTTTACTTTTGTAGAAATGGAAATGTAACACCATATTGTATTTATAAACAAGGGGAAAATGTTAAGGATAAAATAAAAATGTAACAAAAAATATTTTAAAGGAAAAGGAAAAAAAATGAAATTTACTTTTGGAAGTAAAATGCATAAGGAAAAAAACAAAAAACTGCATTTGTGTAAACAAAACCTCAAAAAAATTAAAATTATGAAACTAAATATTACTTTTGTAAAAAAATAAAGTTAAAAATGTAGTAACACCTTTTTTTTTAAAATAAAAAAATTAAATTAAATTAACGGAAAAATTAAACTTGTAAAAATAAATATTACTTTTGTAAAACCAAAAATATTTTAAGCGAAAAAAACTAAAATAAAGTAAAGTGAAAATACGAAAAGGAATAAATTTTGGGGGAAAAAAAAACTTTTGCAAAATGAAAAAAGTGAAAAGGAAAAATTCAATTCGTAAAAATAAAATATTACTTTTGTAAAACCAAAAAAATAAAGTTAAATATAAAAAAAATTAAAGTAAAAATACGAAGAGGAATAAATTTGAAAAAAAAAAAAAGAAAAGAAAAGAAAAGAAAAAGAAAAAAAAAGAACTTTGCAAGATAAAAAGTAAAAAGAAAATTTAAATTCACTTTTATGGAAGTAAACGTCAATTTGCGAAAGTTAAAAATAAAATTTATGTTTCGAAAAGGGAAAACATATTAAATCAAAAATTAATAAATTAACTAATAACTTAAAAAACAGTAAGAATGAGATGAACAATGAAAACAATTAAAAATATCTTAATAATAAAAAAATTAAACTGTGGGAAAATCTTACATTTAAAACAGCAATGAATAATGTAATGATTTAAAAGCCAAAAGAAATCCTAACCGTTTCAAGAAACATAAACATGCTCATTGGCTACAAAAAAAAAAAAAAAAAAATGATATTATTAGCAAGAATCTGATTGGCCATCAAGATTGCATTCGTTCACCGTCGTGGAAAAAAAAAAAAAATGTGTAACGCCGTTTTCATGTCAAAGCGCATGCGCAGACTTTCAGCATTATGACATCAATGGTGCAAATAAGTCAAAGGGACAAAGGTTTCAAATAAGAAGTCTGGGAAGACGACCGGGTAGCCGTGTGGTAACGTTCAGGTATTTCATCCCAGAGATGGCGGGTTCGAATCCCGTTCGTGGAGTTATTTTTAAAATTCAGGGAAAATAATATTAAATTCAATAAAAATTTATTAAAGGTAATAATTAAAATAATGACGTACTAAATAATTAAAATACTTATTTAAAAAGAGTAAATAAGTAAAATTAATGACATACAAAATAGTATTAATATTAATCAAATATCAAATAATATTAATCACGTGTCAAATAATTAAAAAATAATAAATTAAGAGAGATGTCATTCCAAACACGTGGTTCAAGAGTTCGTTGACACAAAACCTGAAAATATATATTCGATGCCACAAAAAATAAAAACTATGAAAACATAAAATCGTTGCCACAAAAGAAAAACGAAACTTTGATGACGTCATTCCGTCAATGTCATCCCATCCGTCTACGTCACTTTCGGTTGTCACGTGTCCCAAGATGGCGGAGACCACGCCCCCGTTACGTCATCCATTGTTCTATTACGTCATGGCGGCATTCTTTGGCCGCACGAGTACCCCCGCTTACTACTCATGACATTTCGGCGAATACTGAATTACGTAACTTCCATTAATCATGCACTTATTTGTCAGATTTGACATCTTCTGGAATAAGGTCTGCTCTCCGAAACTTTCATTAATAGGCATAGTTTGGAAAATTGTAACAAAACTTTCCAGAATATAAACACAAAGGGACAAAGTATTAAATAACGTTAGCTTCTAACTAATTAAAGAAATAATATCGCTGAGAGATATTATAAATAATAACTTTTAAAATGTAGTTTAAAGCAAACTTATAGTAAAATTTGGCAGGGGGATTAAAAATATTCTGAGTAATGCGTTTAAGTCAAGAAACGTCACTTGGTTTCAGTTTACAATTTTCTGTATGTAGTTCATGATTTTAAGCAGAAAGGTTTGGAATTTTCTTTCACCTATTTCATGACTAGATATCTCTGTTTTATCTTGACTTTAACAATCGCAAATATTTCAAATTTTATTTGAAACAGTTCGACGGTTTCGCTGTCTGAAAAAAACGATATTTTGTGTTGCAGTTTTCTTAGTTCTCTGACAAGACGGATATGTACTAATATTTGCTTTAACATCAGAAATGCTTTTTCGGGAGTTATTACATTTAGTTCTCTCTGGTCATGTTTGAGAAAAGTCCAGTCCAAACCCAGAAAAGATACAGTTGAATATTGATTTGGAAAAATATCTGTCACTGATTTTCAACACTTTAAAATTGCTTTTGTATTCATCTATTTAACGCTGATTTTTGTTGTTTGACTTCTGAATCAGTATTTATTCGGCGTGTTATTGTGTCTTAACTTAATTCTATTTTGCGATAAATGTTGTTATTGCTCATCGAATTAGTGTAATTAATAAAAGATGTTTCGTAATTATTCTGTTATAAGCATTTTATGTATAATTTCTTTCAAACACTCCTTCCCGTTTATTGTTGATAACATGGATAAATACTGAATTATTTTCTTCCCATAATCCGGCACAAATCTCACATTAGTTTCAATGTACATACTATATGGCCCTAGAAATATCTTTTGTAATTGTAGTAATAACAGAAATCGTTGTAAAATATGTTATATTTATAAAATATATTGTAAAATAAATGATTTACAAATAATATCAGATTGACGTATTATTTAAAAAATAAATAACAATCTGTGATTACGTTTATTGTTTTTAAAAGTCCCTCAGTAAGCAGTTAGGGTTATAATGCGTAAAATAAATTAATTTTTATTATTTTTATTACTATTACAGAATATCAGATAACAACACTCTCAGAAGTAGATAGTGCTTTTCAGACTGTGAGAATGTGAACCTAAGACTAGGCTGAACTATCAGTATTCAGTGATTTTAAACACTCGTTCCTGGATGAAAAAATAATACATGCGCTTCTTAATATATTTCATTTATATTTCGTGTTATTATTTTACTGTTGTATTGTAAATGTATGTACTGTTGTGTTATCTTTTGGGAAGCATAAATTGTAGATCCTACTGAAGATGAGGAAGTGAATTCTCGCTATATCTTTGAAAAACAAATACTTACAGAAAAAGATTTAAATAATCTTTTTTTTTTTTTTTTTTTTTTTTTTTTTTTTAAATTAAAGCAACAGGATGCACCCACTCGGTGCTCACAATTCACTAACTACCACTTGCGGTTAAGTAATTTGAACAGGAAATGAAAATGTAAAATCACAATAATTTAGGATGGCTAAACGACTGGCTCCTTATTTATCTAAACAGCTAAATCGGTTTCACACAACAAAGCCGAGCCTAGAATATCAATATAATATGAAGAGGGTGGCTAGCACCAATTTAGAGAGCTATTTCAAACATGCAGCATAACCTCGAAACTAACTCCACTGCTACTCTTCCCGAACTCTTGAAACCGTAGCTTAAATACTGTTTCTGAACACACTTAGATTTTTCATGCTACGTCATTAAAATTTACATTTCGTCAGGAAGCTGAAATCAGGAAGGACACGAGAATCAAACTAAAAATAATTCTCTAGAAAACAATAAGGTCTTTACAGTATATCTATTTTATATTTTTTATAAATCTTTGCGCCATCAGTGTAATTATTTATAGATGTTTCTAATATTATGTAGTGATGCCATAGAACATTCGTTTTCGTACATATCGTTATAAAGTTGCTCAATTTCGATTTATTTCTGTTACGCGTATTATATATATATTTTTTAAATTAATATACATTTTGCAATTTATTGAAAAATTAAAAATCAAAATTATTATTTTTGTTTTCTCGAATACGAACATTAACCTTGTTTATTCAATTTAAAAAGAGCGAAAGATTTCAATGTAACATTTTGTTTAGACTTTTTAAAAACATTTGACTTTTAAAAGACTTTTTAAAATTTTTTTAAAAAAGACTCATTTGTATATTCCTTGTCAATAATAGTGATAACTTTTTTGATGCGTTTTGAGTAAAATAAACTTAAATTTCCATATCAAGCTCATTGTTAAGTTACATAAAAGAAATAATATGCTTCTGTAATCACCAAAACCGTATCGAATTTTAACGAAAGTTTCCCGCCACATATCATAAAATCATAACGCCATAACGACAACTATCATCTCCGCAAACAGTTCGCGTTGACGTGTTTAATCATATTTTGGCAAACGATTTTTTGCATTTGAAAGAGACTTGCTTTAGAGCTCTGTGTAGGGAACTTTGTAAAACAATATCGTTATCATCAAGTACAAGCTGTCAGAAGTGGAATTATCACGCTACCAGATTAGAACCATCATTTATTCCAGTTCTATTGTAAAACGTCAAATACAGAAAATCACAAATTTATGTATATAGCTTTAGGTAGTAATGTTGTATCATGTGGCACTGTGAAGGTTTGGTACCGAAAGCTAATAAACAAGGGCTATGACGTTTAAGAATCTCTGGCCGGCCTTCTGATGTTGACCAGACTCGTCGGCGAGAACTTTTGGAAGATCAGTATTCAGCTACCCGAGAGCTTTGCTAAGGAGTTAGACGTTAGGGCCATATCCATTAGTCGCGATATGCACTGCATAAACTTGGCGTAAAAGTGCAATCGCTGGGTGCCATATGAGCTGACTCAAGCAGATAAAGACCAAGGAGGTTAGAATAGAAGGAGGGAAGGTTCAACTCAAACGGTGAAGCTTGGCGGCCATGTTACTGTTATCACTGTGACTTGTGCAAGGAAGTCTGTAATTGTAACATTTTTTCCCCCTTTTCTTTTTGAAGCATGTCAGCTTATATTGCATACGGATGCACAAATAGATTTTCAAAAAATATTCCTGGGATTACTGTTCACTCGTAAGTATTGATTTTCTTTTTTTTTTTTTTTTTTTTTTTTTTTTTTTGTGTGTGTGTGTGTGTGTGTAATTTCATAAATATGTTAAAAAATATCACAATGTCATGTTGTTTTCTTTCCAGATGTGAAAAAAAAGACTTAATAATAATCGAAATATGTTAAATACATTTTAATGTTTTTTCTTACAGCTGGTATCTTCGTTCCTTAACATACAATGATATATGCTAGTAATTAAACTGTATGATTTGAACGCTTAAGTAAATAGTTTTATAATTTTCATGAAAAGTAAGAAATCAATTGTTACTATTTTTATGAATTGTAAAAGTGTTAAATAAAGCAACGCTTTCTTTATGCACTAATTATTATTCATTTTTAAGTTTTGTGAACTGTTACGAATATAATTCGTGCATTTGATCGAGATAAACTGTTCAGTTGTTAAAATGTTTTTGCATAAGCTTACAAATTTCTGGGCAATATTGCGATAAACGTAAGTAAAATATTTACACAATTAAACATGTGAAAAGATATATCCAAAAATTTATATAGGTACATTTCTGTAATTCAGCTTAATTCAAGGTAATTTCTTTGAGATTTATAAATATGAAACGCGCATAAACTGAAATCATTGAATTCACATAAATCTGGTTTATTTTATTAATATTTATTTGCTTGTTGATATAAGGTTGTTGGTTGTGAAAAAAAGCTATTTAAAACATTCATTTAAAAAACTGCAACATGTTACCATTTTTTTAGATAATTATCTGCTATTAATTTCAGGTAAAAATTATTCTAAGTGATTCTTTAATAAATTGTAATAATATTGCGAATAAATCAGAAATATCACTTCTTAAAGAAACAATTGGAAAGTATACCCAACAAGTTGATAATAAAACCTATACAAATTCTTGAAGTTATGCAGAAACATCATTTAGATTTCGAACTATTTCTTAATGATTTTCTGTACTTAGTAAATTACGGTTATCATCTGTATAACTTTAAAACAAAAAACTAACAATAGCGAAGCATTTTATTATAAATTTAAGATATTTTGACTGGAAAGTCCCTGCATTTAACAGCTGAGAAACACGTACGTTTCACTACCGTATGGCAAATGTTTTGAAGTTACAAACATGGACGCCGCTTGTCCCGTGGAGCTTCATTCCCCGATAGTGGAGGAAACTGCGAACCCTCCCTCCTTCTATTCTAACCTCCTTGATAAAGACAGACTTGTTCAGGACTGCACTTGTCTGCTAGAACATCAATGCAAGGACAATATTCTGGATCGTATCGTAAATGAAAAGTAGATTTACTTCAACAACGCAGGCCAAAAAGGGGGTTGGTCTGCGCTCAGTGAGCCTGTCAGCAGCATCGCAAAACGCAATTTATGCTAACAAAACGATCAAACTTTGTATCTAATGGAATTACTCTGATATTATTCGCAATGAGTACCTGGAAAAAGGCAAAACGCTCGACAGTAAGGTGTACAGCAACATGCTAGTCCGTGTTGACGATGCTATCAAGGAAAAAGTTAGAACTAAGTTCTTGCGCAAAAAGGTAATGCTCCATCAAGATAATGCAAGACTACATGTGTCTGAATTCATTGGCTGGACTCTGTACGGACTCGATTGGGATCTTTTGTCATACCCACCATATAGCCCCGATATCGCTCTTTCGGATTTCTACATTTTATTTCACCTGCAACTACATTTTACTGGTACTATCTTCCATTCTGCACAGGACGTTCGAAATGTGAAACTGCACAGGACGTTCGAACAGTGATTACATAGCCCTTTTTGGTTGATCTGCTTTTGAACTCGTGACCCCCAAGTTTCTGGGACGAACGCTTTGAAAAATTACCAGAACGTTCGAAGAGAATCATAGATTTGGGTGGTGATTACTGTCCACACTAAAGGTACCGCTTTCGTATTTTTTGTTTTCTAACTTTATTAAGAACTTTTGTTTTTGTGGAATTTTTTTGTTACAACTAGATACTAAACTTTGGCAGTAGGATTTAGGAAAAAGCCATTCGACAACATATCTTTCGCTACCCGGTATTTTAAAGTAGCCATTTTAGGATTTGAATGTAGCCACAGTAAACGATATGTTAAGTTATTTGACTACGACAAAGCACATTAATGGTAAAGCATAGATAAGGGAGGAGTGCTCCCGAGATAGGGATTCTAAGGGAATTTTGTTCTTATACATGTTACGGAAGGAGAAAAACACGAAAACAACAGTGCAGCCATCCCTTGCGCCAAGATTTGAACCCAGGTCAAACAACCAATATTCAGGTGTCTTAATTATTCAGTTACTGGTGAGCAAAAAAGGGTAAAATTTCACCTGCAATATATTGCAATATTCCCTTTTAGTTTACTGAAATCTCTAATGCTTCTATTCAGTTGTTTACTCACTCTCATTGAAATCTTTCAGTAAAGTGTAAATTTTAATTGGCATAATCCTATGACATTAAGTACTCTATTCTTAACACATACGGATCAGGACAGTGATTACATAACCCTTTTTGGTTTCCACTCAGATACTACACGATCAGTTCTTTATGCTACAAAATATCCATCCACATTTAAAAAACGTAAAATTAAAAATATTTGTTTACAAAGTATTCTGCACTGCGCGCAATTTTTCAGTTTAATTATTCAGTCTTAGCTTATTTTGCGCTTTGATTTCAATTTGAGCTGATAAGTTTTCTGTTAAATATAATTTCATGTATAAATTGATCTGAGCGCTAGAAGGCCCAATACATTACTGCAGATGCTTGGAAATGACAAGACTGACAAATGCATAGAAAAAGGATAAGAAGTTTGCTTCACTCTAACTGTATTCCCTTTCCTTGCGGTGATAGATGGGCACGGATAAATATTAATGCTACAGATCGATTCTTCAGATATCTTTCAACGTGATGGATGTTGTCATTTTATGCCAATATTCCTCGCGCAATGAAATCTGGCCCTATTGATGATGATGATGATGTCTTTCTCCAGATTGTTATTTTACTGTTATTTATAGGCTGCAATAGATTCAACTCGACACTGCGAAGTGATCACTATTCATCTCTAAATAATGGTCATATTAGATAGCGATATTCTTAAAAGTAAAGTGTAATCAAACACATTCAAAAATAAAATAAATCAGTACAACAGCATTTATTTTGTAAACTGTATGAGGGATGGCTTGAATTGTCGATATTCTGCACAATAGGTGAGCAGAAATAGACCTACCTCAAAACCCGTAAGAAGATCACTCTTCTATTTCTGCAATGAACGAATTATATTTTTATATTCAGACAGAAAACTTTTGACCAATGTTAAATGAATAATTGTTTAGTTATAATTGTTTAGTTAAATTGCAATATTCGATTATTTGCCTTAGAAGACAGAGTTCCTAACACTTTAAATGCTGTCCGCCGAAAACATCACAGAAGAAAATATCACGAAGGAAACACCGCAAGGCAAAAACGTCGTAGTACTAAACATTGTGGAACAAAAGAAAGCAATGAGAAAACATCGCAGTTCTAAACCAACGAGCTACAAAGCATCGTTCTCTAAAATAAAGCGGTTCAAAAACTTCGAAGTTTAAAAACCATCGTCATTTCTATATTATAGAAAATGTAAAGTACGATGAAATAATACTTTACATTTTCGCTAATGAAAATTCCCCCCGGGTCCTGCTATAGTCCAACTGCGCCGATCAGAATTTCTTCCCTCTGCTGCCTACAGGTTTACAATTTAACTTTTCGAAGCCAATTGTAGCCAAGAGGAAAATAAAAATAAATAAATAGAATTACATATCACAAGACCAAGTAAAAAACTATCTAATAAGCAGGCTTATTACTTGAATAACAGTAATAAACGCGAGAGCAAACAAAGAAAATAAAAGGTATTGGTTAACATACATATTAGCAAACATCTTTCATTTATTATAATAATATCATAAATTAAATAATTATAAAGCATACAAATTATATTTTTAATAAATTACATCAATAATGGTCAAGATGTCTGAACTAGACTGGAAAATTTAATAGAGTTCACTAGCGTGCAAAAAATTATTTCATATCAAAGTGTATTAAAATGTGCTAAAAATATTTTTTGTTAATCAAAGTAATCATGTAAAAAGCTTAAAAAAGCTTAGCATAAAATCTGTTATAACAACATTACTATGCATTTGGAACACTGACGTATAAATTGTAAATAAATTTAAATTATTATGCTAAGAAGTTTTTTCTAAAATTTATCTAGAAGAAAGGAATTAGATAAACAATACTGCAAATTAATATAATCAGTCAGGCCTCTCAATAAATAAAAGTTTATTTTTTTAACCAAAAATTAGAAATTGGGATGCAAAAGTTTGAGCAATATACTTGGAAATATCTGAACATATAATTAATTGGAAATGTATAATTAAATTAATAACAAGCTAATTAACAGTAACATTAAGCTTAATTTCAATCAATCTAAAAGAAGCAATCGATGAGGAGCTCAGCATAACTAAAGTTTTAATGCTATTTTACGTAGATTTCCGTATAAAATAAAAGTTGCAATTATGAAACAAGTGAATAATGTACTGATAGTCAACAGGAATTAAAATACAGTGGTTAAAAATATAACTACTTGTCAGAAGGTATGCAAAGTTGCCATGGCTAGAGAAATTGAATGGTTATAGAAAACTCATAAAGTTAAGCGCTACAGTGTGAAAAGAAAATTCTGGAATAAACATGTTAAGAAAATTAGATGGAGAAATAATCCTTAATTTATTGATATCCATATAAACTCTATGCTTTTGGAAAAATGTTACATATAATTTCCACCGAGGTATCAATCACCGAAACCAACTTAATTTCTTTCCTTATTTTTCCTTATTAGAGGGATTTGCAAAAAGATATGCTAAGGTAAAGGTGAAAATTTTTGCAATAATTTTAAAGAATAAATTTAAAAAGTATTTTTACTTCATGAACTGAAATTTTTACGCTGCATTTTTACACAGTAAATAAGTAAAAAAAAAAAAAAAAAAAGGCTGGAGGATCTCTGGGATTAGAAACCTGGATCGAACTGCCAATGCTTAGTGACTTTTCCGCTTGATCTTAAGATCTTTCGAAATTAAGCTGAACAATATATTCAAGAAAGTAGAAGATACAGCGCATGTAAAAACAAAAGTGGGCTGAATTATAGATTAACATGTTTGGTGAATGAGTTAAACATAGATAAGTATTAATTCAGAAGTCAAACAACAAAAATCAGCGTTATACCTACAAAATTTTCACAGGACTAGTTTCGATGGTTTTACCGAACCATCATCTTCAGCTGCAAAACCGCAAATGAACAAGATAGGAAATAATGATTAGATAAGATAAGAAAGCCTGAACAAGAATAAGCAAGTGGCGAAACCAGAACTAAAACATAATTTCTCTAAAAGCCGAAGGCAAATTTGGATTGGAATTAGGATCGTTAACTAGAACAGAAAGATTTTTATGAATGTGAAATGCCTCTAGAAAATCCAGTTCTCCAATGGAAGATGTTTTTTGAATAATTTTGGCATCAGAAAAATTGAAAGTGTGATTTTCGGACCAGCAATGTTGAGCAACAGAAGACTTCTGTGTTTCCTTTTTTCTAACATATGCCTCATGTTCTTTGACGCGAAATTTTAAGGCTCTCTTAGTTTGGCCAATGTAAATTAAACCACACTGGCAAGGAATCCTATAAATACCCCAGGAATTCATATCCGGAATGGGGTCCTTGAGTATAGAAGTTGGAATTTTATTGATGGGAGAATAAACAACCCGAAAGTTAAATTTCTGCAAAATATGTGCAACTTTATAGCTAATTGATGGAAAGAAGGGAATGACAACAGAATTTTTATAATCTCCTAAAATAAGAGTGTGGCTTTTAGTGTGTTCAGATGAGAATTTTTTTCTAGTCCTGTGAAAATTTTGTAGGTATAACGCTGATTTTTGTTGTTTGACTTCTGAATTAGTATTTATTCGGCGTGTTATTGTGTCTTAATAGATAAGTATGCCATACAAATAAGTACGCCATTATGAAATATTAGGAATGTACCATAAAAGCATCAATGAAGAAGGCAATGGAAATCTAAAACACTGTAATCTAAATGTATAATATTATCAGTATATGCTATTAATTTCAATACTGCTGAAAAAAATTATAAATGAATAATATATAATTTTTTTCATACGAACTCGTTGCATTATAACGAACTCGTTGCATTATAAATTATAACAGTTAGAAATATTATTAGCGTGATTTAGCGACCATCATTGTTAACAAATAATTTCAAGTAATTAATTTTACAAATAATTTAGCCTGAAACTAGGTTCGAAAATAAGCTACATGGTGAAGATTAAGCTTTGCCAAGGTGTTAGAAACATCTTCTGTTAACTAGAGTTGTGATGAAAGAATTTGTAAAAATTATCATTTAAATATAAATTGGCATAAATACAATACAAAATATATAAATTCTACATACATGAAAACTTGAATACAGTACAACAATATGTTAAAGAGGAATGGATTAAAAGGGAACTGAAAATTCCAGGATATAAATATAAGGGAGATTGAATTTTTTTTTTAAATTATGAAAATTCTGCTGATGCTCATAATTATTAATTTATTAATTAAATGTGTATTAGAAATTAAATGTATGCCAAAGTACATCAGGTGGAAAACAGAATAAATATTTAAACGTTTCTAGTATTAAAATATGGAATTTGTAACATAAATAGTTAAATAACCTTAAAATAACTTCAATGACTAAAAATGGAAAGCTTAATAAGGGAATATATTGCAATAATACTAGAGTGAATTTAGAACGACTTAAGACGTCCAATTTTTAGATTTAATAAAGAGAATTTTTTTAATTAAATTAGAACTGTTTACCTAAAATGGTAAATTTGAAAGTTAAAACCATTCTGCTATCTAAGAATAGTTGTTAATATTTATCTAGATAAGAAACTTATTTAAGGTCCGCTACAAATCTGACATTTGATAGGTTGATTATGTATCAGTTTTGTGTATGTCATTAATCTATCAATTTTACTGTTCAAAACTTATATATATATATATATCAATTTTCCTATTCAAAACTGATATATATATATATATATATATATATATATCAGCGACTAAAATCTACAACTTGGAAAGTTTTTAATTCTTACAGAGAATAAAAAGGATCTGGCTCATCATTCGTTTAAGCATCATAAAACTTTAAAATGAGCGTAAAAGAAATTTATTTTTACTTTAGCACACGCCAGACTTTAAATTAATATTTGTTTTGCATGCACAATTTTTATAATATTGATAAACGAAAATAAAGGTCAGTCTCAATAGAATGTCCCATTAATGGTGATAAATGACTTTTTGTAGCACCCAATCTTCTTGGGAAAGAAATAGGGGACAGGAAACGTCGCGCAGTTCGTGGATTAAATAAGAGGGGGACGGGTATCTTCGATCAAATTTGGCTCAGTTCGTACCCTACCCTAAAATTCATTGCATGACGATAACATCGCAGACACGCGTTTTTCAGGCTTTAAGAGCTATAAATGCACGTTCGCATAACGATTTGCGATTGCAAGGGGAAATGAGGAATATGTTCACTTTTGTGTTTCATATTTCTGAATTAATTAATAAAATTTCTGTTAAAATTAAGAAGGGAACTTAAGCATTAAAAAAAACTGAAAATGAATAGAAAATAATACTAATAGAATTTATAATCTTTACTGAAGTACTGTTACGTGCGTACGGATTCGTAATAGATTGAATGCACAAGTCCGATAATAGGTTAACAAAATTTATTCTTATCAAAAGAAATATATGAGAACTCTGGGATTTTCTTCAGAGATATTCGTACACAGTGTTCACAATATCACGCAGTATAATCAGTAGTTGTACTTCAAACTATTAAAAACGTTAAAATACAAGGCAATGCAAAGCGTATCTAAAGAGAAAGATCTCTTATCTCTCAATTTATGTAGAAATAACAACTCGCAACAACAGTATCTAAGCAACTGAGCTCAGACGCTCTCGCTCCGGCCTTTTACAGATTTTCAACCGGCCCAAGAAATGTCTAGTACTTTCTGCTTCTCGAGATTTCTGGAAAGCAATTAGGGAATGAAATTATGGTTACAGCTAACACAGCGGTCAACTACATTTATTCAATTTAAATGGGAAATACCGAGATATCCATTATCAATGTTAAATGTACGTGCCCCTGTGAAGATGAGTCACCTCTAGTCTTTTAATTTTTCAGTATAGATTTCTCTTAAAATTTGCCTCGCGCTGCATTGCACGGGAAAGGA
The DNA here is from genome assembly GCF_044657685.1 of Stegodyphus dumicola. Lineage (NCBI taxonomy): Eukaryota > Metazoa > Arthropoda > Arachnida > Araneae > Eresidae > Stegodyphus > Stegodyphus dumicola. The sequence goes on from NC_140768.1 coordinate 186,875,263, forward strand.
CAACAATTGTAATTATAATTCTACTAAAATTAACTGTCTAAATACAAAATTCTTAACAGTATTATGTAGCTGTTATGTTTCGTCATGTCTAACAAATCGACATACAAAGGATTAACTGCAGTCTGTACATGAAAATGTTAATATCACTTTAAAAAGAATAATAAACTGAAACAAAACGAGATTTAATTTTCATTGAGTGAATATTAACCCAATCGTTCTAGATTATATATTTCGTAGAAAAGGAATCCTTTAGCTTGCGACTTTTGACTTTAGTAAAGGAAGTTTGTTGAATTTTACATTTGTCCATTTTACATTTGTGCATGTGTAAGCTGACCGTAGTTAGGACAAAAAATTTGCCAGAATTTTACGAAGTAGTTTAAGTAGTTTAAGTCAAAACATTTTGAAAATTAGTTTAAGTATCAGAGTTATAAAAGCTGTAATTACTATTTAAATTTTACTCTTGGTCTGTTCCATTTATTCATAAAATTTACGAAAACTGTTAACACCCAACATTATTACAAATTTGAACTTAACACTAAAAATGTTCATGAAGTCTCTATTTATATTCAGAAGACCTGCGCAAGTCGTTAACATCCAACGACACTTAAATTCGTTTAAATACCATTTTCATTTAGTTCCGATTTCTATTCTTAATATCTGCACAAGCTGTTAATACCAAATCACACTGAATACTTTATTAAATGCAAAAAAGTGCCCTCAAAATCTCAATTTGTATTCAAATGATATATACGAAATCCTGACACCAACTAGCGATGAATTTAATCAATAGTAAATAAATAAAATAAATTTGATTAAATACCAGTATTATTTACACACATTTTTTCATTTGTATACGAAATACCTATATTGTTATGTATTATGAGTTTTTACAGATCTCCTCAAATAACTACTACCGATAAACAGGGAGAAATTGAAATTTTATTAAATAAATAACAACTTATACAACAAGACAAATAACTATAAATAGCCCACGGGGAAAAAATCTTCTGAGCATATAAAAAAAATTTGCAGATCGCCAGAATCTTCCCTAGAGCAATGTCTGATGCAGTAATCATCCGCGAGATTTGTTCATGAGAATTTAAACCTAAACGAACTGTACTAAATACCACTCACAGTGTCTCGATTCAGTGTCCTAGAGTTACTCAGCAAGGAATGATAAGCACTTTGGAATCTTGAACATGTTTTGAGAAAAAGCGCTTCTAGTTTGAAAGTAATTTGAAAGCGAGTTCTTTCAAAGGATCATTTTCCAGAAACTTGCAGAATGTCATTTTATGTCACCAGTTTGACGAAAACTAGTTTCGAAAAAGCCTAGAAGCAGTGTCTCTTCTTATACCTTCGTTTCTACTTGGGTTACCCTTATTAGTCAAGTATCGATGCAATAGAATTAAAATTGTACAACTTAATGCGTCAAATAAAATACTTAAAAACATGACAAATGGCAATAAATTCTATTAACCCACCGGCGGCTCGCATACAAATCTATTTACGTCTCGAAAACTGCAGTAAAAATTAACCACGTTTACAATTTTTTTTTCATTTAGTGTGAACCAAAATTGTCCTGAAAACGGCCTTTGTTAGGTTTTCTTCCCCCCTTCTTGTAGGGCGACCAACAAGTCGTTTCACTTAAGTGATGGTTTCCTACTGTCCTTTGATTACCGCCTAGAGGCGAGTAAGCAGATGGGCTGCTTTTGCCCTTACGGAGGAAGGAACACGTTTTGTGTCCATGCTTTGGTTAGACGAAAAAAGATATTTTTTTCTGGAAATCCAAAACAGAAAAGGACGTTTTGTATTGCCTTGTTACTAATTTTGTGCATATTTCTAATCTTAATTGCTTATCAGAGACGTGCCAAGATAATTTTTCACCTGAGGCAGAAAGATCAATGCGCGTCCATATAAATATAAAAATAGCTACACTTGTATTAAGCAAAAGTAATTGTATTAAATCAAAACGTCATAACTCTTATAGCATAATTATACCATAATTCTTAAAGTATTTTTTAATCGTAGTTTTATAAATTCAGAGAAATAATGTAATTAATTATTTATAATTTTCAAATGAAAACGTTAAAAAATTCGTTTTTGATAAATAAGAAATAACACTGAAATGCATATTGCATTAATTTCCAGGTTTTCTTGCAATTTTTTTTTGGTTTGTTTTATTGATTTAAGTTTGACGAAGCCTATTTCCTCTAATAATTAAAGTAATTTTCGAATTCGTATAGCCAATTTGGCGCCTCTTCTAGTGATTCACATGAGCCCGGCTTTGTTGCTTTTTAAGTATAAATGTTATTGATTTTTATTGCGTTTCGGTATTTTAATGTACGTTTATAAAATGTTAATTTGTTTTTATATGCATATTTCAGTAATATAATCTTACGACTAGTGAGACAGTGTAGTTTAACTAATTTTCTGCTTTTGATTCATGTTATCGAGCTTTAACGCTAAGAAAAAATTTATAAGAGGCTTAAAATACCTAATTCCTATTGAAAGCTACATGTAATTGATAATTAATTTACTATTAAAATAACAAACACATGCTCAGAGTCAGTCATATCGACATAATGTTTGTAATTCATTTTACCACAAATTTATTTCGTTTATCTTGTTTCATATTTATAAAAGGGGAGTTTACCTTTATCGCATTTATTGGTTGATAGAAATTATGAAATATTGAATATTTTGAAACAAATTTCAGTTATAATAACCTTATTAAAAATTTTCTACATATAGACAAGAAGTCACAGATACCTCTCAGTTTCCGAACTAAATTACATGGTACTGAAATTCGGTGCATTTTCATATGATTATTTTTGACAGAAAGAGTTACTTTACGTAAATCACAAAAGAACATTGTTTTAATTCTTAATTAAATATAGCACTTGAAACTTTAAAATTGCTAAAATTCATTGTTAGGAAAATCTCGCTCTAAAAAATTAGACACTTTTACCTTTCAAAGTGGAATTTTTGTGGTTTTCTCTGTGCATAATGTGGGCGCGAGTAAGTTTTTCTTAGAATGTCCTCCACGGAGGCATTCCTCCCTTTAGGCAGATAGCTCTCGCGTGCTTTGAAGGAAAAATAAAGCAAACCAAAACAAAAGCTTCAAAATTGGTGTTTAACATTTTTTTGGGTTCAAATACGCAAATTACTTCTTGACCTCAATTCACATTATCAAATGTTATTATTTAAATAAATAAAAGCAAGCTGAGGATTTCCATTTAAATTGTTTGTTTTAAAATAAAAAATAAGAACAGTAAGTTTTGAATAAATCTTGTCAACATCAAGCAGGGACAGGAACATGCCAATGTAAAATTTAATATTAGGCCAAAAAGAAACGCTTTGACGTAGATTTTGGATAAAACTTAATCAAATTCGCAGGTAGTCAGAGACAGGCCTTTCTTCAGTAGAGAGAAAAAAATGTTTCTGTAGTATTTGTGTATTTATTACATAAATGTTTTAATGCTTCCATAGCACTGCTAATCGATAAAATTTATTTGATGAAAAGTAGGAAGTTTGCTTTTAAAATTCCGATTTTTCAACTTTTTCAGTGACATATGTGGCATCGAAAAACCCGTCTGGCCAGGAGGCAGATTAATGGCTGAAAAATTCTTAGAATTTAAAGAGGCATCGAACAAGAAAATTTAGGGATGGCGAAATTCTAAGAATTTGGCACTTGACAACGGCAAAAGTTTTAGAATGTAGAGAGCTACAGAGTTCAGGCAGGGCAAAATATTTTAAATTTATAGAACATCGTTAAATTTATAGAACATCGGTCAGTAAAATTAAGATCCCACAGCGATTGCACTGAGAAACAAATCGACCTGCTCCTCGATTATGCGGATGGACGCAGATTAACTTCTGAAAGCTCAGGGAAGCAAGAGCTATACATAATGCAGCTATTTACGATTTCTGCTATGATAAACTGAAATTTAATATAATAATTTAACACTATATATCAGTTTACGAAAACATGATGATACTTTTCAGAAATTTTCTTTAATTCCCCACTAAAAAAAAAAAAAAAAAAAAAAAAAAAAAAAAAAAAAGTACAATAGATTATATAATGATATTACTAACAAAATGATGCCGATGACGCATTTAATTTTTATCTTTTTATTTATCTAAATAAACATGTCATTGAGTTTTCCATAACTTATAGTTTTGCAAATTAAAAATGTTCAATAATATAATATATGTTATTATGGTATTATTGGTATGGTGCTATTCAAGGCAAAGCACACGAGGGTTATCTGCCTAAATGGAGAGATGCTTTCGTGGAGGACTTTCTAAGGGGAAACTGGCTCGTATACACGTTACACATGGAGAAAACCACGAAAACGACCATGCAGCCAGCCCGTTCGCGGGATTCAAACCTCGGACCGAACTACCAGTGTTCAGCGTCTTTACCGCTCGGCCGCTGGTGGGTAGTATATGATTATGAAAGCTGTGTAAAAGAAGAAAAATTCTTGCACATTCGTCAGGCAGCATACGATGGGCACCTGCTTGAGGAAAAGGATGCGTTTGTAGATGACTTTTTCAGGGAAACTGGTTTGATATATTCAACCTAAAATTCACCAAAATACCAAGCAACGAACGCATTCGCCAGAATTCAAACTTAGGCAAAACTACCAGTGTTCAGTTTCAAAAGAGAGTTAACAACATAAACAGGCAACATGTCTGAAATTAGTATTTATTGCATCCATCAGTGATATGATTTTCTGATATAATTTAATGGCATATCACTGTAAAAAAATGGGAAACTTTTTTTTTTTCCTTTTGTAAGGAGATTTTTTTCCGCTTTGTTTTCAATATTTGTTTGAAATGCAAATTAAATAAATATTTACAAATGCAGAATATTGGATAGTTATTGATGATTTCGAGATTCAGTTTCTGAAATCCATTTCATGTGTCATTTCCTTGAAAAGGTGATACTGAAACCAACTTTCGAGGAGTAAAATGATTACTAGAAAAGAGTTTCCGATTTCTTTCATTCTTTTATTCCCATTATAAATTTGTCCCGTAGTTCTTAGAACATTCTTCTATCCGTAAGTGATGATTTGCTTTCCGAGAAAATTTTCTGAAAGGAATAAATTACTTAGTCTTCAAACCATGGGAAAATCTTGCCATCGCCGGTACTTAATTCCCTTCATTTACTGAGATAACCTGCTTTGTTATAAGTATGGTACCAGTTTTCTGATTTTTACTGAATTTGCATGCTCAAAGCTATCTAAATAAAGAAACGCTATTGTGAATATCAGGGTATGAGTACATATATGAAAGAGATATATATTTTTCAGAATTCCCCTATGAGCTGTTTATTCTTAGGGCAGAAAGAGGAAAAAGCTTGCATACATCGCCATTCCCGGAAACTAGACAGTACCGAAAACATTACTAGACAGTCCGGTTTACCAAACAATAGAGTTTATCTGATTCCTAGCTGTAAAAGCTGACAGTTATAAATTGTTATGTTCATGGCGACCTTCAGAAGGCATGAAATTACTTCAAAAGTTCCGCTGCTATAAATTTTCAGACTGCAATTTTGTTCCTTTAAAGTTTCGAAAATACCTATTTTTTAAGTATTTTTCGGTACTTATATTAATATTGATACAAATAATATAGAAAGCACCAAACGTAGCTATGATGTATTTCAATTTGTCCTTAGTATTTTCTCACATATAGTATTAACACTATACGTTTCTAATGTTTCACCATAGTAAGCCTTCTCTTTCCGAATGTATTCAGTTCCTTTTCGCTTTCGTTTTCTGCTTCTTCTTTTTTTTTTTTAAATTTTATTTATTTATTTATTTAATGTTACCATATCCTGAGTTTTACTCTAGCTATTAACTAGAGTAGCTACTAGGTAGCATTCATTATAGTACATTCATTATATTCATGTAGCTACTAGCTAGCATTCATTATAGTACAAAAACTAATATAGCTTGTCAATATCAACACATTTTTATCTTCAATAAAATCCACTAATTCGATTGATGCTGTAAAAATTACAATTTAATACTTTAGCCAATCATTCTGATTATAGTGATTTAAATTCGATTTTAGGCAACATATGCATTCTTTCAGAAAACGCGATATATTGAGCACCGCTGTTACAAGTAAATACTGTACATTCAACCGTTTCATAATATGTAAATGTAGCATAACTTCTTTTCGAGTGCTTGCACTGAGAGTCTCCTTCAAGTAAACTTTAATGGAACTTTATTTCATGAAAATTTAGAAGTATTATAAAAGCCTCAGAATTATTTCCATTGCAAACATTTATGAATTATGCAGAAAAATATATAAGAAAAACATCAATGAGAAACTATTATCGAATATACATTTCATGACAGTAGTAAAAAATTTTTTCAGTACCGACGGTATTAAAAAGCTCAATATTGTGATAAGCTAAATAAAATAAAACGGCATTAAAAGTTTAATATTGTGATAAGTAAAAGTATACTAATCTATAACACTCATTTGATATTTTTGCCATTAGAACTACTATAATGTAATTCTAACCGTTAAAGTAACATTGTATTTGTATTAACTAAAATTATAATTGTAATTTCAATTAAATTTATCAGTACTTGTTGTTTCCTGCACCTTGAGGGAGACGCATTATTATTATTATTATTATTTTTTTCTATTATATAAAATACTGTCCTCAGAAAAAAATGTCTCTAGACATGATTCTGCTCCAAAATTAATGGATGAGGTGAACAGAAATAATCTTGGAACAGCCTTTGGGCAAGTGCTGAGAGTATGCGAAATGTAAGACTGTAATTAAACTTCGACCATCCTGGAGACTACACTTTCTTAGAATATTGCCATTCGACAAATTATAAGACCTTCCATTTATCTTTAAAGTTTAAGCTATCTGTTATTGACTGAGAACAGCTGGTAATTCATTGTAGTTAAAACTACAACTAATGCAGTTATAACTGTAATTGTGCCGCCCAGATGGTATAGTGGTTAGGGAAGCCTGACTGCGATACCGAAGGGCCTGGGTTCGAATCCCGGAGAAGGCATGGCTTTAACTGTTTGTCCTTTCATAGGAGGTGATGGTGGCCCACATATTAGATGCCTCCATAATAAAGTGACTGCAGCTTCTGGCCTTGTATAGACTAATGGACTGTGTTGCACTGTAACTGTTCACAATCTGCCATTGGGGAAAAAAAAATAATAATAATTGTAATACAATGATTGTTCGAATTACAATATAACTTCAAAAGCAATTAGATTTTTCGCTCAGCAGAGTAATAAGTCGTCTTTTGAATACTACTAGTTCAAATCGGATGCCCATTTTGGCAAAGAATCTAAATGTTTAGATAGCTCCGTGGATTTCCTTATGTGTAACATGAATACAAATCATTTTATTTTAGAAAGTTCTCTATGAGTACATCATTCTTCTTAAACGTTTCGTTGCATTCAATTAAGTAAAGATCTTTTTCTGCTTTTATTAACGGGTGATGTGAACATGAGCCAGTTTCCCTTAGAAAGTCCTCCACAGAAGTATCTTTGCAGTCTTTCCCGTAATCCAAATAATATGACAATCACAGGTGCATAAGAAAATTGTACTTTTATTTGTTCTTACGTAAAACAATGATGGAAAATAGTTCATGCAAGTACTTTCACTTGCAACTGAATAATGCATTTTAACTATTTATGGAAAATGTGTGTTATGTTGAATAAAAGACCAATTCGTAATTTTTTTTTCCAATGGCAGGTAGTAGCCGTTTATAGACATTGATCACTACTAAGGCCGGTCATGTTATTAAGGAGGGAACTAATACGTGGACCACCGTTGCCACCTATGAAGAGGACGAAGAAATTACATTCATGCCCTATCCGGGATTCGAACCCAGGCTCTTCGGTACGGCAACCAGAGTCACGAACCGCTTTACTGTCTGGTCGGTAATTCATAATAAATGGATTTAGTAAAATGTCTAATACACACAGCAATTAAGCATATTGATTGCTGATCAGAATCCTTTTTTACCAGCTAAAGCAATAGGTTGGATAAAATTATGAGGCTTAGTTTAGTCCTTGATGATCTCCTTTCTGAAAAGAGGCCCACCAGTGGCCGAGCGGTAAAGCCGCTGAACACTGGTAGTTCGGTCTGAGGTTCGAATCTCGCAAACGGGCTGGCTGCATGGGTGTTTTCGTGGTTTTCCCCATGTGTAACGTGTATACGAGCGAGTTTCCCTTAGAAAGTCCTTCACGAAGGCATCCCTCCTCATAGGCAGATAGCCCTAGTGTGCTTTGCCATAATTAAATAAACCAAACCAAACCTTTCTGAAAAGAAAAGGATAAATGTAATTTTTATGATTTATTTCTTGTGTAATGTAAACAAGACAAGCGTCCCATAACAAATCCTTTGCGAAAACATCCCTTTACACTGGCATAAACTCTTTGCTTGCTTTCCCTTAATCTTGTAATTTAAGTTCACATGTATATCGAAGATCATAAACATACATATTTGCTTACTAACGTTATGTGCATTTCGGTCTATATAAAATATTCCCTTTAAATAAACTCCTATTTATGCTGGTACCACAAACTAAAATATATGTAAGATGATTCAGAAGACATGACAGAAAATATTAATATTTTTCTTATAGGTGATTATCCCGTTGTATTATTTAAAAACTCGTTATCCAAAATGAAGAAACATTTCGAATATAATATTATTGACTGTAATTTTCAAAAATTATCACGATTTCCTTAGCCTATGTCACTGAAATTATAAGGGGCAGTTGTTTTTCTGATTAAATAGTTACAATCATCTGCTGCGCAATTTTAATTAAGAGGTCATTACAATTGCATTGTAATTTTTATTAGATTATATAATTACAGTTATACTGTTTATTCAATTAGATTTCACAATTAAAATGCAATTATAATTAAAATGCATATGAGTAAATTGTATATGTAATTAAAAATTGTTACATTGTAATTACAAGATAATTGCATAATATTATTCCAATTACTATGTGTTTTCAATTGCATTCTGCAATTACATTTGCAATTAAGATCATGATTTTCCTGGGCTACGTAACTGCTGTTATCAGAAACAATTGCTATCCTAATTACATTATTATAATTACTTACTGGAGTTACAATGACAGTCTAATTGTAATTAGATTATATGATTGCAGTTGCATTGAATATGAAATTGGATTTCACAAATATAGAGTAATTGTAATTTAAATGAAATTACGTAAATTGTAATTAAAAAAACAGCTACTTTTTAACTATAACTACTTAGTAATTGCATAATTTTATTACAATTGCATACTACACTTAGAATTACAATTATGATCATAATTTCACTATGTTAAGTAATTCTAATTATCAGAGACAATTACTTTCCTAATTACGTAGTTATAATTACCAAATGCAATTGCAGTTAAAATTACGTTGTAATTAGCTAATATTACCGTAGTTGTGATTAGATGCAATAAAATTTTTAATTGTAATTAGATTATATAATTATAATGTTTGTGATTATCATTGCATTGTAATTGTAAGACTTGAGAATTAAAATGCAATTGCATACATTATTGTTGCATTTAAAAAGTACTTACTTTCTAATTGTAATTGCGAAACTAATTACAATTGCAATATAATTGAAATCACATATTTCAAAATATTGTTGCAGTTTCTTGCAATTTTAATTTTAATTCCAATTACATTTTGCCAAACTGCATCTAAAATTTGGAGAATAATTAGGCTGGAAAATGAAAATTCTCTTTACATTTATATATAAACATTTAAGTTTACTATAGCTGGTATAAGCACAGAACAGCTGGAACAGCTGGAAGTTTTGAACGAGCTATTTATTCCGAGCTGTTATTCAAAACCTAACGATAAAACCCATTTGCCCCTAGCGAATAGATAGTTTCCTCTCCTCAATTACCTCCCGCAGAGAAAAATTATCACCTGTCAGTTTACATTAAGAGCAGTGAGGGGAGGGCATTCTGAGACAGGCCGTATATATGCTGCTTTGCCGTTTCGTGCCAAATTTAAGTTTACGTATATATGCTGCCTTGCCGCGATGAGGACCAAAATATTTGGACGCATATATGCTGCCTTGCCGCTATGAGAGCCATTATTTTCGAACGCATATATACGGCCTTGCCGCCTGGAGGGTTAAGCAAGATTATATAATGAAATATTATGTAAAATGTAAATATTACACAAATAAATAAATAACTAAAATACAGCGCATTTGAAAAATACACTAAACATTAGTTACAAGTATATAAAGGCAAATATTTATACCAATATTTTCAGTAGATCTGTATAAATAGTTAACAGGCAACAGTTCTATAGATTCAACTGAATGCCAGATTTGCTTGCGCAGTACCTTTAGTGAAAATGCTTCATTTTATTATAACAGACTCCTGTAGATAAAATGAAATATTCTGCTCCTCTAGATAAAATGAAATATGCTGTCAAGTAACATTTCATTTTTGGTGAGTTGATATGTGAATACACAATTAAAAAAAATAATAATGAAAAGAACATTATGTAAATCGCGTTTTTCAATTTTCGTCCTTTTATTTAAATCTGTAAAATCAAATCTTCTTTACGCTTTTATTCAGGGAAGTAAATGAATATGCGAAAAGTAGCTCGTGTGTTTTCTAAGCAAATTTTTATTCGAGCCTTCTTGCTAGAATTCACGGAAAAATAATTGTTTCGGCCAAAAAGCAATAAAAAATATTGCAGGTTTGTGTACTTTCATTTTCATGCACGGGTTACCACAATGCCGTTTTCTAAGCTAAGTTAAAAAAATTTGGCATGTTTTCATTGCGCCTGGATTACGAAACTTCCTTTATCATTTTGGCTTTTCATGGTGCTAAAGCGAAATCATTAGAATTAATGAAAGTTTGACATAACAGACATTCTTAATGTAGCGCTTTTAATTTGTATTTATGTTACCTTGGCATTCATCCATTTTGTAGCTTGGAAAATTCTCGGCTCTGAGAACTACTGCTAGTCTTGCCCAGAAGATCTTTAATTTATCTTGAAAAATTAATTGCATACTAATTTATCAATACAAATGCTTAAAATCAATTTTTTAATAATTTTGACATTATTTTGGGAAATTTTTATTGTAGTTTACATAGTTTATGGCTTATTATTACAATTGCACTATTAGTTTAAATAAAAAAAAAAAAAAGAATTTTAATTCCACGTAGCAATTACTTCTCTACTACAAATTACTAGACTGCGGGTTGTCGAATAGCAAATTTGGTATATTTTGTATAGAAGGCGTTCGAAGGAATGCGTTATAACCTTAAAATTCCCCTTTCATTATACAGGTACTTGCAATTAATTTACTCATATTTCCAGTTAACTTACTCAAAAGGATTATGATAACTGTTATAGTATAGGAGGTGAAAGTGATTTTTGTATAGCGCTTGTATAGCAAAAAGCCCGGATCGAAAAATATGTTTACCGTGTGCCAATGAATTAAATGAAGGGACTGTATCATAATATGCAAATTTTGATGAAATATGAATAGAACAGTAACTTCAGAGAGATGCGAGTACCTGTGATTATTTTTACTAAATTTGAATACTTTTCTAAAATTAGTATTTCTAAAAAATGTATAAAAGTACCCGAAATGTTTTTCATATTACTTTATGCTTTCCCTCATAATTAATAAATCTGAATAATTTTATAAGAACTTCCGCCAAAGGTTTTGTAAAATTACACTGTAAAATATTCCCATTCCAAATTCTAAACTTCCAATCACTCTTAAGTTTCGCTGGACTTCTATACTACGAAAAGCGTCCTTTCTCGAAGTTACATAAAGTCGTACTTCATTTCCTGTTATTGAGGCAAGAAATCTCTTCGCTGAACGAATATTTTTTAAGGCATTCTATTTAATGAAGAACTTCTGTGCACGTATAGCATAATTTATATAGCTATTTTCGAGTTAAAATGGTTCCGGTTTATCTAATTACGGCAAAGCCTCGAGGGCTATCTGCCTAAGGGGAGGGATTCTTTCGTGGAGGACTTCCTAAAGAAAACTGGCTCGTATACACGTTACACGTGCGTCAAACCACGAAAACGTCCTTGCAGCCAACCCGTTTGCAAGATTCGAGCCTCGGACCTAATTACCAGTGTTCAGTGATTTTACCCCTCTGCCGCTGGTGGGCCCAGTTATGTGGAAATTTTGATCTAAAATAATGATACTAAAAGCTTTCCTAGAATTTGGTTGGTTTATAATTACAAATTTCGATAAGAAATGCATAATATTTTACATTAGTTAAATGCCATACGATTTACTAGTGGGAGTAGGAGCCACTGGCCAGGCTACTGACCTAATGTTTAACCAAGCCGATTTTGTGCCTGGTCAGTGGGATGGAAAACTGTCAGAGCATTTTTTTTTTCGATTTCAGAAGAGAAGCTTACAGAGTAACAATTTTTAGTGATACAGGTCATCTGAGTTACATAGGATGTTGGTTACATAGGATATTTAAATTAGCTAAATTACGATGATATCTTGTTTCGTGATGTTACATTGGATATAATTGCAGTATTCTTGAAAGGTTGTACTTTATGTTACATTTCGCGTTTCAGAGTAGTATCTTAGGTTTCATTTACGTTACACTCTATATTTTTCTTACGATACATGCGTTATGTTAAGATGTAGTACATTACACCCTATATTATATTGTACAGTACATTATACACTGACTACCAATAAGTATTTGGACTCCTGTGATAGAAAAAATAAACTAACTTTATTCAAAATCAATAGTTGGTAGAGCCTCCACGAGAGGTAATTACAGCGTGGACCCTCCGGGGCATACTTTCCACAAGTCTTTGTATGACAGCTAGTGGTATTTTCTTCCACTCGGCTTGGAGAAGACATACAAGTTCCTCCACCGATTTTGCACGGGTAGTGCACCCCTGAATTCGGCGATGCAACTCATCACAGAGGTTCTCGATAGGGTTCAGATCTGGACTCTGGGCAGGCCAGTTCATTCGATGAACTCCATTGGCTCAATACCAAGCCTTTTTTAACGTCGAAACATGACAACTGGCATTGTCGTTCTGAAAGTAACAGGGGCCCAACCCGTAAAACTGCCGCAAAGTAGGAAGCACATTCTCATCCAAATAGTACAGTAGGCATCGGAGTTGAGCTTACTATGAATGGGGACCAAGGGTTCCAGCCCATACCAGGAGAAACACCCCCAGACCATAATTCCACCTCCTCCGAACTTGACTGTTGGCATAATGCATTCCGCAGGAAACGTTCTCCAGGTAGAAGCCAGACCCAGACCCTGCCATCCGAACGGTAAAAGGTGAACCTTGATTCGTCACTCCAAAGAACCCGTTTCCACTGATCTACGGTCCAATTTCGATGTGCTTTGCACCACGTTAACCGAGCAGCGCGGTTGGACTTTGTGATCAAAGGCTTATGGGCAGCAGCACGACTATGAAAATGAAGCAGATGTGCTTCCTTACGGATGGTATTCATTGAAGCAATACTCCCGGATGCCTGTTGAAACTCCTCGCGGATGAAGGCTATCGGTTGGGTGCGGTTCTTCCGAATTTCTCTGGACAGCACTCGTCGATCTCTATCTCCCAGTTTCGTTGGTCTGCCGACTCGAGGCACATTCTGACAATCACCGCTCACCTTCCACTTCTTAATCACATAGGCCACTGTCGATTTTAGGCACTTCAGATCGCTAGATATGTCCCTTAAGGATCTGCCACATTTGTGATACCCGATAATTATACCTTTCTCGAAATCAGAGAGCTCTGAACTGCGAGGCATCTTGCATGCGACTAAGGCCGATGCTGTTTCCTACACAATATATACCGGCGGAGTCCGTGACGTACCTTAGAACCGCATATATCGTCATTTGCATAGGTGTCCAAATACTAATTGGTAGTCAGTGTACACGGAATTACTGGGGATTATTATATTAGAGTACATACATTATGTCAGAATACAGAACATTAAATCATACATTATACTATGTTTGGAATTACGTTGAATACATTGCATAACATATAATACATTATACTTTATTACGTTCGCTTTTCACATACGTGTCTTTGACGTGTGGCACTGTCAAATATGTGTCTTTGACACAGAGCGCCTTACTGGAATATATAGCACATTACTGGCACTTAGTATACTGTGCACTACATACATGGTACTAGTTACTTAATACTTTATATAATACTGGAATACAATACTGGATTACATTATTGAGTTACATAGTAAGAAATGCGTTATACATTATTTTGTTCGCTTTTCATAATTGCGTCGTGATTTTCCTTTCAATACATGCGTTTTTTAGATACAGTGCACTATATCATACGTTAATTTATACTAAGCATTATATGTGGAAAACATGGACTATATTACCGAATTACACAGTACATTACTGGTACTTATAGTATATAGTACTCTACATACATATGTCTAGTTACATAGAGCTTTACATAATGCATTACTGAAATTCAGCATTGAATTTTATTATTGGAATACATTGAATACATTACATAGTGTTTAGTACTCTATGTCATATTATTCACCACTCTGTGCATGGTTTCATATGAGACAAATACATGATTTATAATTTAACTTTGTAAGCATCCTAAGTTTACTAACGTTTATTTTATTTTAAATCTTTACTATCCCTTCTTATTTTCTACTTCTGGCCAGAATTAAAAGCTTTAACTTATTTATGCAAATTTTTCTTGCTAACGCCAAGTACTTAAGTTGTGGCTTTTTGCCAAGCAAGAGAGAGGAAGGAGTTATTAGAAGCAGGCGGCCTGCCATAGTAGTTCTACTCGGTTGCTGGTTGCCTTCAAGGCCAGAGGTTAGTCTTGATAATTTCAAACGTATCGTAGTTTTAGCAGCTCTCTGTACTACATACGTATTTTGTTAAATAACGGCCAATCTTAAAGTTAGGCACTTGTATATTAATCCAAAGTTAGTTTTAGTTAGAGTTTTAGTTTGTAGTTTTATATTCTAACGTTCAGACCACAAGTGGTTGGTCTCTGTATTCCGAAGTTCCGGAAATCTCTGTAAAGATAGGAAAATAAAGGGTTTCGTATACCCTTCCTGTGTGTAGTGTCTATTTCACAATTTATTGAACATAGCTTGACTAAGCTCCCTGTTCCGAGTCAGGACAGTTCATGTTTCCAAAGCAAGTAAAGAGGAACACAAGTCCTGATAGTGGCGCCCGACGAAGAAGAATAACCATGGCCGAGTTTCAAGAAGAACTTGTGGTGCCTGCAGAAGGGGCTCAGAATCCAGAAATGCCAGCTGCCGCCCTGAAAGGATTTGGGTACATCGTACAGACCATGCGCGCATCGATGAAACCAGAAGCAACATTTAATGGAAACTCACCGGTAACCAGTTTTTTGGAAAAATTGGATGACCCCTTCATGCTGTATCCAGTCCATGAGTTCCAGAAAGTCACCTTAGCTACCAGCGCTTGGAGGGGCCAAGCGCTTAATTGGTTCAAATGTGTAGGCAGAAGCCTCTTGGGTCAAGCGGGAAGTCCCACCTATACCTACGAAAATTTTAAGACTGCCTTAGTAGAAGCCTTCCCTGTCGTAAGAAATCGTTCAAAATTAGAAGCGGAACTCTTCAGCATATACCAGCAACGAATTGAAAATCTCTCAAGCTTTATTTTAAGAAAAATTCACGTCTTTAAACTGTTGTATGGAGGCCGTCCGGATCCTGAGATAATCCAAGTGATTTTGCCGAGGTTACTTCCCCAAGTACAAGACTTTATTGAATTAAGGAATCCGAATACACTGGAAAAGTTATCTGAGCTAGCAATCCAGTTTGAAAGTAGACGAACGGCGGACATTGAAAGAAGACGCCAGTATGAGCAACGAAGCCAATTTGGTGCGAAAAGACTACAGCAAAGGCAGGAACACGGCTACGGAAGCAAATCGAATCAGTGGGCAAGGAAACCTGAGTATCCAAAAACAACCGGCGAACGTCGACAGTTCAATAGTAAGCCAGAAAAAAAGTCTGAAGGCCAGCGGAAAAAGAAGGGAGGCATGGAAAGGAAGAAAGAAAATTTAAACTAAAACGGATTTCTGCTGACGGGAGGGTGCGGAAATCCGAAGGCCAAGAAAACCCCTCTTCCTCCAAGTTAAATACAGTTATTGTGAAAAATTTGACTCTTCCAAAGATTGAAGTTTTGGTGAACAACATCCCAGCTACCCACTCCTGGATACAGGTGCGCAGTGTTCCTGTGTGGTAAAATATTTTTTTAGGAAGTACTTCTGTAGATACAGAATATATTATTCGGATAATACGACAGTGTTAGCTGCGCAGGGAGAAAGATGCAAATGCATAGGTAAAATACAATTATATATTCGCATTAAGGACGAGCAAGTAAAGATCATGTTTTTTATCGTAAAAAATTTACAAGCACATATCATTTTAGGGATAAATTTTCTTTCAGAGGCAGAAGCAACGCTGGATTTCAACCAAGCGTCCCTTAAGCTGACCATGCAACCAGTTCGGGAAGAAAAAAGAGAACCAACCACATTAAACCTCAACCACCTGCCTAAGGGAGAGCAACAAAAAATTCGACAAGTGGTAAGTGAATTTGCTTCATTATTTAGTGATATTCCCGGATTTACTCAAGTTACTAACCATAGTATCGACGCAGGAGATTCACTGCCAGTTCGCCACAAACCGTATCGATATGATAAGAATGAAGAAAAAATTATAGAGTGGCACATTCGAGATATGTTACGTAAAAAGATCATAACGCCCACCTCAAGTAGTTATGCTAGCCCGGTTGTGTTATGTAAGAAAAATAATGACTATCCACTAACACATCCGAAAAGCTGGCGTTTTGCAATTGACTATCGTAAATTAAACTCAATGACTAAATATCCGGTATATCCGTTACCTATTATTGAAGAAATTTTAAGGAACATAACTTCTACCAAATATATGACTACGTTAGACTTAACGACTGGTTATTTTCAAATAGGGGTTAAACCGGAAGATGTGCCTAAGACTGCTTTTATAACCAAGTCTGGCACTTATGCATTCTTGCGTATGCCGTTTGGCCTTTCAGGGGCACCGGCAACATTTCAGCGATGTATGGACATTGTGCTAAGGCCTGTTCTTGGAAAGACCACATTTAACTATTTAGACGATATCATCATTACTAGTGATAATCTGGACCAACATGTACAGGATTTAAGACAGGTGTTTTCATTATTAAATGAGGCCGGTCTAAAAGTTATTGTCGAAAAGTGCAAATTAGCAGCCCCTGAATTAAAATACTTAGGTTACAAAATATCTCAGAAAGGAATCGAGACGGACGAATCAAAAATAATCGCTGTGCAAAAGTATCCGCCGCCAAATACGGCGAAGAAGCTCTCTTCTTTTCTAGGACTTTGTTCATATTATAGGTCCTTTATAAAAGATTTTGCAGCTATTGCTGAACCATTGTTAAAACTAAAAAGGAAAAAGGCAAGATTCTCGTGGGCGGCCGAAGCCAATAGTGCTTTCGAAAAATTAAAGCAAGCATTAACGCAAGCCCCTGTTTTGAAATTTCCTGAGAACGATGAGAATTTAGAAATTTCAGCGGATGCTTTGGATTATGCGGTAGGAGCTGTACTTTCGCAAAATCAGCAGCCCGTGGCATTTTTTAGTAGAACTTTAAATCAAACACAAAGAAATTATTCCGCGACTGAGAGAGAGGCACTTGCAGTTCTGTTAGCGGTGCAAAAGTTCCGAGTCTATTTTGGAAGGGCGCCAATAGCAGTGTATTCTCATCATGCGGCGGTAACTAGATTGTACTCAGGGAAAAACTTATTCCCAAGGTTAATAAGATGGGCACTCAAGTTACAAGAGTATAATTTGGTAATTAAGCACACCCCCGGAAAGGAAAATATCGTAGCAGATGCCCTATCCAGAAAAAAAATAGATGAAGAAGGTAATACTGTAAAGGTGGCAATGCTCGCAGCTTGTACGATACATTCCCCAGAAACTGTAATAACCGAACTGGGTAAGGATCCTGAATTTAAAAATATTTATGATTATTTAAAGGATCCTGAAAATTTTAGCCACCAAGATATTGTGGCGATAAGAAATAGGGCGGCCCATTACGAACTAATAGATGGTCTGTTATTTTATACAAAAGCTACGAATTCCAACAACGAATTTTGACCTGTTATCCCAGCTAGTCTTAGATTAAATATACTGCAGGAGTTACACGACTCCCCTTTAGCTTCTCATGCTGGTATTTGAAAAACCATCCAACGCTTACGCGAAGCAGTTTATTTTCCTGAGCTGCAAAAGTTAACAAGGGCGTATGTCCAGTCCTGCCCAACATGTCAAGCAGTTAATTATATTAATTTCCGCCCGGCCGGGTTTCTAAATAGCATTAAATCCGAATTTCCAAATGAAATAATTGGCATCGATTTATTGGGCCCTTTCCCAAAAAGTCAGTTAAATAAAAGTCGGTATCTCCTTGTTATGGTTGATCATTTTAGTAAGTGGACCGAAATTGTTCCCTTAAAACGAGCCTCCGCGAAATTAGTTACTGATTCTATTTTAAATAAATATATTTTAAAATACGGGGCGCCCCTAAAAGTTATATCGGATAATGGTCCTCAATTTGTAAGTAATATATTTGAAGACATGTGCCAAAAACTGGGCATACGTCATTTAAAAATGGTCCCGTATCGGCCGCAATCAAATATAGCGGAACGGGTCAATAGAAATATAGTGAAAATTATCCGTAGTTATGTTAAAAATTTTCATAAAAGCTGGGATAACTATGTCAATGAATTAGCTTTCGCCCTTAGGACCGCAAAACATGATACGACGGGCAAAACTCCTGCTAAGTTATTTTTAGGCAGAAAGATTATAACGCCGTTAGATAAATTATTTTATGTTCAACAAAGAGCCCTAGAATTTAAAATGGGCGATATAGAAAAATTAATCAAAGAAGCAAAAAAGAACACTGAAGTAGCACAAAGAAAACAGAAGCTCTATTATGATATGAAACGACGAGGAGTAACTAAAGTAGGGGATGAAGTGTTAAAAATTAAGCATTCACTTTCTTCAGCACCAGAAGATAAAACTGCCAAATTTTATCCACGATTTGAAGGACCATATGTCATAGAAAAAGTAAATCAGGCTGTAGTGGTGTTAAAAGCCAGGAATGGTGAAACCTACACCGCAAACGTTGACCAGATAAAACCATTTTATGATCGTAATAAAATGCCAATATTTCAAGATATTTTGCAGGATCCGCCACGGCAGGCACAAGCTCCAGAGGTGGAACAACGACAATCACAAGGGCAAGCCATTAGCAGACAGGAGCAATTGAAAAGGAAGTTCCCCCGTTGGAAAACTGAAGGTAACAAGAAAAAGAAGCCGTTCCACCAACCAGAAAAGAGAGGACACGACCACCCCCAGAATGAAGATGGGAGAAGTACGACTAATGCAAAGAGAGCCAGGAGAAATGGCAGCAACTATAACACGGCTCCAAAACGGAAAATCTACCCATCGGATAGGAGTCTATGCAGCAAATGTCGACGAATTGATGAAGGAAGACCAGCTGCAGATGCAAAAAAGCAAGAAAAATTTGAACAGTCAGCAACGAGATCCAGGCAACAACGAGAGAGGGTTGTCCCGGTCCCGTCAAGACCAGCTGCCAGCAAAGGGCCGAGACCGCAGGCAGATGCTAAAAAGAAGGTCTTCAAGGGTGACCGAACTGGAAGAAAAAGAAAGCTCATGGAGGAAGGAACCGAAGAGCTAACCCGCACAAGGAGGAAGGTAAACCAGACGGTAGTCTTCGCTACTTTCCAGGACTGGGCAGAAAAAAGGATGTCTGAATATCACAAAGATAAGTAAAACTTTATGTTACTTTGAAACCTTAAGTTAATTTTTCATTCTTACTGCAAGTGGCAGAATTCAAAAAGTTTTACCTCATGTGAGGCCTACCTTTATCGCCAAAAAGGCAAGAAATGAGTTGTTACCTATTTTGTATTGTTTTTCAATTATTACTCGCGAGTAAAACTAAAATTAATGTATAATAGGAATGTGTAAATACTTGAAAATTGTAAAAGCATTGATAATCTTTGAGAAAGGTACCTTAAGAAAATTGTAAAAATTATTGTATGAAATTTTATTTAAAATATTCTGGCAAGAAAGAAGTGTTAGTCTGAAAGACTTTTGAAATGCAGTATTTCAATGTAGAAGAATTGGCACTTGCTTGGAAAAGAATAGAAGTTAACAATGTACTACTAATGTATGTTTTAAAATGCGTAAAATTAACGGCATGTTAATATGTTCTTATATACAATGTGAACTGTTATCTTAAAACTTAAGAAATACTGTGATATGTTAAATGTGAAAATATTAGAGTAATGCCAAAAAATTTTAACTTATTGGTGTGACTGTAAAAAGAGCAAATTATTGTGAATATGTGTTAAAGATTGAATGAATGTAGTTAGGCTCTCTGTCGCTACACTTCAGAGTTAGCCACTTTTTCAGAATAGTACCTCAGGGTTTAGAGATGAATATAAGGTGTGTTCTGTGGTCTTGTTATTTTGAATTTCAACACGTTAGTATTCTGATTGCAGGCGGTAGTGTTGAACACTTGTACATACACACGCACGTGTTTGGTGTTTTTCTTTACAACACATGTCAGAGAGCACGACGAGATAATTAATTAACGTCATGAATGAAATAAGAATTTTAAAAGAGAAATATAAATATTCATGTTACTTGCAGTTTGATTGTGTAACATTTCATTAAACTAGTTTCCTTCCAGATCTCTGGAAGGAACCAGATTTCAACTAAGAAACTCCTGTTTATAGATGCAGTACAGATGAAAATTACTTGTCCATGGAGTTGATAATGTAAAAAAGACTTTTTAATTTCTAGTTTCTAGAGAGAAATGTTTGTAAAAGATTGGCCTCGCGCTAGATTCTAGAGCTAAAAGTTTTCAACAAGGTCGTTTTAGACCTCAGTTTCAAACTAATTAACTCTGGCGGGAAGTATGTAAGGATCCTAAGTTTTACTAACCTTTATTTTATTTTAAATCTTTACTATCACTTCTTATTTTCTACTTCCGGCCAGAATTAAAAGCTTTAACTTATTTATGCAAATTTTTCTTGCTAACGCCAAGTACTTAAGTTGTGGCTTTTTGCCAAGCAAGAGAGAGGAAGGAGTTATTAGAAGCAGGCCGCTTGCCATAGTATTTCTACTCGGTTGCTGGTTGCCTTCAAGGCCAGAGGTTAGTCTTGATAATTTCAAACGTATCGTAGTTTTAGCAGCTCTCTGTACTACCTACGTATTTTGTTAAATAACGGCCAATCTTAAAGTTAGGCACTTGTATATTAATCCAAAGTTAGTTTTAGTTAGAGTTTTAGTTTTTAGTTTTATATTCTTACGTTCAGACCACAAGTGGTTGGTCTCTGTATTCCGAAGTTCCGGAAATCTCTGTAAAGATAGGAAAATAAAGGGTTTTGTATACCCTTCCTGTGTGTATTGTCTACTTCACAATTTATTGAACATAGCTTGAGTAAGCTCCCTGTTCCGAGTCAGGACAGTTCATGTTTCCAAAGCAAGTAAAGAGGAACACAAGTCCTGATAACTTTATATATTCTACTATTCATTTGTTATGTTAGCATACATCATACTATACCATTCAGTTCACTATACATGCCATCACATGGAGTATATTACACAGTCTATAATACATAGAATACATTGCATAGTTGCATATTAGGTTTCACAGTCTTTTCACATTGCCTTACCTTTTAATACTTATGCTATATAAAGATGCAATTCATTAAATCATACGTTGTATTATTCAATACATTAAAGGTGGAATTACGTAGATTATATTGCATATTATATATTACATGGAATACGTAGTATGGTTACATAATAAATCGTTTACTATTTATTTTACCTTACCTTTTATTACATATGTTACATTAAATCACACATTATATTATTCAGTACATTTAATCATGAAATTACATTCAAACATGGAAAGCATGGAATTGCAAGGAATTCATTTCACAGTATTTGGTACGTTTCAGTTTACTGCGTCGCCTGGATTTCATTCACATTTCACGTTACGTTTCCTTTCCTATTAAGTATCTAACCACTGAAATATTAACGTTAAGTCCACAACCACGAATTCTTTCACGTAATTTTCAGCCAGCGAAAAATTCTCGAATTTTCGCTCGAATTTCTCCTAGATATTTCCACGAATTTTTTCTTTTATTTCCGCGATAAAATCTCTGCTCTCGATGTGAGTATTTTCTCTGTGCACAACATAGACTTTAAACATATATTCCTTTAACCCAATTCGCAACAATTAATCACTAGCCTGAACTACATAGGTTATTTTTTTAAATAAGGTCAATCTATGGATGTTGTTTCAAATTTCACGTTTGCATGAAAAGTAAGCGAGCAGGCTGCCTGCAGACTTTGAGAAGCCCTGGATACCGATTTCATTCACGGATTCGGTCTGTAAGCTTTGATTTGTGATATTAAAATGTTTAAGAAAACTGAGCGACACGCCGACGGCAAAATACGTTGGTTCTTTGATTCTTAACAGCAGGATACATAAAATCTGCTGATATTTATCGACAGATACATGGAGTTTATGATGACAATACAATAAGTCAGATACAGGTATAGGTAAATGACAATACAATAAGTCAGATACAGGTATGTATGGGAGACACTCGCGATGTACCATGGGTCAGCTAATGCAAAAATGGATGAGATTTTAAAGGTATTTTATGCCTTCTTTCCGTATGCCTTCGTGGTGTACTTGGAAGCATACTCAGCACGTATTCGAGATGTCCAGGGTATGAGTCCCGGCGAGGGCAATGCATATTTTTCACATCTCCTTTAAAATAACTAATGATTCCACAGATTTTTCAAGAAAGGCCGGAACAATGATGGGGAAGTGAAAATAGCCGTGATAACAGGCTATCATTAAAGGCGGCAGTGTTCTATTAGGTGGATATGCAGAAACGTATTCCTTACGATAAGTGCTTAAACCGATAAAGTAATCTGAGAAAAAAAACTGAACATTGCATACGAAATCAGAAAATAAATGTTTTTGCTTTAAGAAATTTTATTTTGCTTACTTGTATTGCAAAAACGTATTTTACTTAGAAAACAGCTTTTGTTCATTTTTTTTATATAATTGTACTTTTAATTTTTATATAATTATAATTGTACTTTTTTTCGGCCGAAAATAGCAGCAATAAAGTAATGTAAGTCAGCAACAGGCCTCATAATCTCTTACGGAATATTTCATATTGTTGAATGTTTTTAAACATGATGAATGTTTTTATTGGAATGTTCTTTGGGGAAAATACAAAGGGTTAAGATTATTGTTTAAAAAAATCATTCTACTTCTTGTGTTGAAATTGTTATTGTAAAACATTTCAGCTTGTTCTGAAAATTTCTGTTGAGTTGTTGCAAATGAAATGGCCGAGGGAAAAGAATATTATAAAAAAAATATTTAATTAAAGTAATCCATTTTTTCAAAGTAATCTCCAGTAACCTCAATTAATTGTTGTCAAAATATGTTAAGGCTATTTATATCCTCTTTTAAAATTCAATGACTCTGGAACTTTCCACTGCCGATAAATTGATGCCTCATTTACAAAATATTTCTTGGACAAATCAATGTCCAAAACAAATGTTAATTTATTGGAAAAATGTCAGGAGAGCGTGGAGAATAGAACATAACTCGTATCTCAAGCTTTCAATTTGCTGTAAAGTTGAGACTGCCATATTCTGTCGGGCATTCTCCTAAAGCAATAGACTCCATGTCCATTCAGAACTGATATTTTCGGTAGAAAGCCAAGCCTGAGGTTTATGCAAATATTTCCCGTAATTTGACAGTGCCACATATATTTGATGCTACCGATAAGGTAATCATGAGGTATTTGTTACGTTCAATGAGCGCTAAACAATGTGTACTATTAACATCTGTCAGTCATGGAAATCAGTCAGTTTAGGCTGTTATAATTTTACGAGTTTAAAGTGAGAAATTTTGCAGCGGCTGCATTGAAGCGCAATAGAGCATTCAGTGGCGTGCGAACCAAAGCCTTAGTTCTTCATATCCTTCCAATTATAGTTCGACTAAATACAACACAGGGCTCAGTAGACTAAACTGAGGTAGTGAGGAATTAATATCTACCACATTTTAATTCCCGCTTATATACAGAGATTATTTAGCTTTTTGAAGTAAAAAATATGAGCAATTAATTGTGATTCGAATAAAGGATTTTCAATTATTAAGTGTAAAAGAGCAACAACTCGTACGACAACAGCGTGCACGGGGTAACGTTATATTGCCTACAACATTATATTCTCCAAGGCGACTGGGGAGAGGAAACTAGTCGATAAAATTTAGAAGATGACGAGTTATTGACCACCACATTTTCGTTCGGGCACAAGTGCAGAAATTGTTAGGCCTCTCCTAAGACAAAGAACATAATAAATCAATTATATTTTTGCCGAGATTCAAATCATGAAATTTTCCATTTGTTTGTAAGGATTCTAAGTTTTACTAACGTTTATTTTATTTTAAAACTGTAATATCACTTCTTATTTTCTACTTCCGGCCAGAATTAAATGCTTTAACTTGTTTATGCAAATTACCTTGCTAAAGCCCAAGTACTTAATTTTTGGCTTTTTGCCAAGCGAGAGAGAGAAGGAGTTTTAGGAAGCAAGCCGCTTGCCACTCTAGTTTTACGAGTTTTCACTCGGTTGCTGGTTGCCTTTAAGGCCAGAGGTTTAGCCCTCTTGATTTTTGCAAACGTATCGTAGTTTAAGCAGCCCAGCGTACTACATACGTACCTTTTTTAAATAAAGGCCAGTCTTAGTGCTAGGCATTTGTATACTAATTCAAAGTTAGCTTTTAGTTAGAGTTTTAGTTAGTAGTTTTTATATTCTTACGTTCAGACCACAAGTGGTTGGTCTCTGTATTCGGAAGTTCGGAAGTGCCTGTAAAAGATTGAAAATAAAGTGTTTCGTATACCCTTCCTCTTTGTGTTGTCTACTTCACCCTTCTTGAACATAGCTTGAGTAAGCTCCCTGTTCCTATTCAGGACCATTCATATTTGCAAAGCAAATCAAGAGAAACACAAGTCCTGACATGCTAACCGAACATATTAATCACTTAGAACTCAAGGTCAGAAGCCAGGTTAATGTTGAAATTCCTAACAATTTAAATTTCACATTTTTGTAAACCATTTGACTTCAGAACTTTCGACAAAATCTTTGTGCTTTATTATATGTTCATCAGATAAATGTTAAATCAGATTTCATTTTCTTATTCAATTTCTGTTTGTTTAAAATATAAAGCAAAGCAAAAAGAAAACGTAACGATTCACATGAAATTAAGAATAAAATTTAGTAGATATTTGCCATTCTCTGTTAGGATTCCATTTGATTTTTCAGACATTAATACTGATAGAGCTGTGGGTGCGTTTTGAATGAAGGAATAGTGTTAGCTACGTTTTGTAAAAGTGAGATTGCAGAAAATGTTGGGTTTTTCGGAGTCAAGAACTTGAAAAGACCACTATGGCATTGTTGGAGTGTTAAAGATCTTCCAATACGACTGGACATGCTACCACTTACACCAGGAGATAACTCACAAGGAGGATCCGATAAGTCCAATAAAATTAGGAAAGAAACGCCATACTATTTTGCTCTTTTTTACAATAACTTGAATTATGAGAGTTAATATTTTCGGTTTCCTAGCATTTTCTGAAATTTGTTCGGTTTTAAATCAAAATCGCAATAATATGGCAACCCTGTTTTCAGTTTATTGAAATAGTTTATGAATATGAAATATTCCCTGTCTTTTTATTTCCGGAAGAAAAAAAAATTTCTTTTCAAATATATCCAAGCTATTGCATAAACAGCTAGCTTGTTTTTACAGAACTTATTCCAATCTTTCTTAAGAAATGCTGTACTTCAGGCGTTACGTTTGAACTTATGGAATCAAAATATGACCCTCTTTAAACCCAATTTTTCCTCTTTCGCTTCTAAAATGCATGAAAATAGACTTCTGGCTATTTTTGTTGCAAAAAACATTTTGCAAAACCCTGAATGGATTTATGTTTGCAAGTTTGCGATTTTTTTTTGTAGTTCGGTTCCTAGCATTTTTTTATAGTGAGAGGCATAAAATAAACAGCATAATATAGAAGCAAAATAAATCTAAGAATTTTCTATGCTTTATATATATGTATATATCTAGACACACGTAGCGCTGTCTTTTTTAAAGCGTGAAATAGAACCAAAATATAAGCACGATCTACTATGTACTGTAAGTGAAACAGCTCCCAAAACATCAAACTCCGAAAACTTATATCACATGCATTTAGAAAAGAACGTCAGAAATTTTTTATGCATGGCCAGTAACTTAATATAATAGAATTAATGCACTAGAAAATAAGCCCGATCAAATCTGCAGCCTGTTCTAAAATGAATTCATTTAATTTTCTTTTCATGATTTTGTTATGTGTAATAGAGTATATCTAGTTACACATTTAATAAGAAGTATCTGCATTTGAAGACCAGAAGTAATTGCATTTGAAATCCAGAAGTAATTGCATTTGATTTATGTTTTTCTAAGGATGCAATAGTTACAACATACAGTCTGACAGATTCATTGCATATCCAGAAGTAAAATTTTTTCCATAATAATTTCTCTTAATATTGAATAGAAAAATAATCTTACAGGCAGTTTACAAATAAAAATGAGTCCCCTTTTCACAAGTTAACCTTTTACAGGTAAAGGTCATCTGAATGAAGATGATTGTTTAAAACCAATTATAAATCTCTTCACTCGCGCATTAATATTTAGACAAAACTCAAAGAGCCAACAATTGTTTTTCTAAAATTACTTTAAGTTAATTTTTTACTGTAGATTGTTTCTCTCAACACTCAGAAATACCTATAGTTTAAACATTCCCCCTAACCAATGGCGGGCACAACTCATCATACGGACATTGGCCACTACTGAGGACAGAAGCGATAATCATTTTATTATGGGGTACCTAATAGGTGGGCCAACTTTTCCATCATATGAAGGTACGTACAATTGCAATCATATCTTCTCCGGGTCCCAAACTGGGCCGCATATAAGCATTCTGTACCGCGCCACGCACATAGGGAGAACGCCCTCCTCATGACTGGATATAGCTTTGGGTGACATCATTTACTCTACGCTTAGGAACGCTTTGACATTGCTTCGGCTCGAGGGTACACTTCCATAAGGTTTGTTTACATTTTGATAGCAGTGCCGAAAAGATAATTACATGCGTTGTATTTTTGTTGCTATGAGATTACACTACTTACAACACTGAGGTGAATTTAATATAAAAAATGTAGTGTTTCGTTTTTTTCCCCTAAGAGAGAAAAAGTATTATTTCTTCTTGGGGTCTCTAAATGTGTATTAAGTGCAGAAATTTTAATAAATGTATTCTTAATTTAAAACCCTTCATATTAAACGTGTTGTCATTATTACTTCATTATTTCACGTTCATTATATATCCATTCTCTGCAGATGCATTCTCCGAAAGCATGTGACAAGTCAGTTTTCGGAACTAGCGAAAATGACGTTGAGCTAACATAGTACACTTATTCTAAATAATAAATAAATACACTATTCTTATAAATTCACAATATTATAATCAGTCTGAAAACGTGAAATTTATTTTTGAAGTTAGACTAATATAGATTTTGAACCGAGAAATCGAGATACGTATTTTAAATTGAATAATATTACTTAATGAAATTGCCCAATTTTTAATGTGTAACATCTTTTGTACCTTTGCATAAAATAGTGTTTGTCAGAAAAGGAAGTTTCTTTTCTGATACACGTGTATTAAATTCATCTACTATATTGAATGCACTTATTTCTTTCATTTAGGGCAACAGGCTATTAGAAATGGCGTGGACATTAACAGAAAATAACATAATATTTGCAAAGGAAATATTTTTTTGCAACGTAAAAGGAACAGAATGCAACAAAATTGCAATAATAACAATATACTTACTAGCACGCAATGCCTTTATAATTGGATCGAGATCGTCGTGTTTTGGTTTTTGCACTAAATTCATGAACTCAGATATTTATATAATCTAAGAGCTTAAACCGCGGGAAAGCGCGTTGGGTGTATCATACCCCAACTCTACAAAAAAGTAGAATATTCTTAACTTGTAAAACTGAAATTCTGTGATGCATTTAGTAGTTGAGTTTCTAGTAGTAATTAACTTTCAGAACCGCTTTTCCGTTGCCTGTGTGGTTAAGAAAAAGATTTATCGGTATTTTATTGGGTGTAATACGTGTGGGGTGTGTCAATTGGGGTATGACACACCCACGTGCCTGTCCGCTTAAGTGTTTTTCTGACTGAATATTTATTTGAGAAATTTATTTATAGAGTGTAACAGTAAATATTTACACTCGCAAATGATTATAAAGTATCTGAAATTAAATTTTTAAATATTTCTAAGCGCATTATGGCAAAAAGAATGCCTCCCTATGAATTGAAAATGCAATGGCTGTGAAATTTATTAGAAACATTTCAAAGTGATGAAGACTGCATTTCGGAATCTGAAGTTGAAAATAGGAATAAGTTTTACACTGTTTGGTTTCCAAAACGATGAAAAGTAAATTTCATATGTTCCTAAAAAAGGAAAAAACTGTTCTTATGCTGGAGACAAGAAAACAGAAATTTTATGTTTTATAATATTACTAAGGAAGCACTGGGTACTGTGGATGAAATGGCAACAAGTTTATAGTAATAGTCTTTCCTGCATTGAATGTTGCTGCAAAAATCCTCGAACTATATTACTTTCAACTGCTGATCCACCAACCAGATACAGAAGCAGATATCTGTTTTTGAGGGACTTGGCATTATTGTAAAAATGTATTGTACAACCAATCAGAGATTAAAGCTTTACCGAGAAACTTACAACATGCAAAAGAGGAGCAGAAGTTTCAAAGAATCATTCAAACGAATATATAAAACTCGAAGCAACTAAGTATAAAAGATGTGATAAACGCCCTCAAGCCAAGGACAGAAGAACGCGAATGCGATATTTAAAATGAGAAAACTTTCTGTGTTAAGAACACGTGAATGTATTTTGTTTAAAGTGTAAAAAAATAAAATAAGTATCGCGTAATAGAGATGCAATAAAACTTAGAGGTATGATGTTAATTTTGTTATCATTTTGATTTATCCTAATTTTAACTCTCTATAAGCTTATTTTGGAAATTAAGGTTTTGCAAGCCAAGTATTATTCACATACTACAAAAGAAAAACAGCTTTAAAACTAAATAAAACTGTTTTTACCGTATTTTTTATATTATGGGTTATGCGCCCACTCTAGTAGCTTTTCTTGATGCGTCTTCAGCCAGGTTAAGATTCCTTCTGATATTAAGAACATCTTTGAAAGATTTTATAATATTATAATTCCATGAAATGAGTCATCTGCAGAACGCTGCAGCTAAATGTTTTCATTTCAAAGGAAACAAACCATAATTTTCGTACTTTCGTGTCACTCACGTCATTCATCGAAAAACAAAATCGTAAGAATCCCACCTAAAAGTCATTACTCTAAGAGAAAATGATGTCGCCGGAAAGTATGACCAATCACAAGTACGGATGTTTCCCTGTGGGAGTAGTGTGGTATAGAATGTTTATATGCACCCGGGCCCTTCTGTATCGCAGTCAGTTTCGTTAATAATTATACCGTCAGGGCGGCTAGTTTAAGGATGATGGAGCAAGCTTAACCATCACTTTGAATTCCACCTATTTCATGCCATCTTTTCGTGCCCCTATTTCATGGACGTGTTGGAGCTGCAGATTAACCTTCATGGTCACTGGTCTAAATCCATCGGGATTTTTCTTCTGCAGTCTCAAGAAATTAATTGGTGCATAAGATACCTGTGGACTGTGTGGAACACCTTGTCGTCGAATCCTTGTTGCAGCAAGCAAGATAAGTACAGCATCAAGATTTTAGAAGTCGTTGCATCAGTCTTTCATTTGCTGGTTTGAGCTGTGCAGCATCACTGTCAGAACTCAGTCTAAACCTCTGCTTTGTGTCTTCCTCTGATCTGAACAGGGTTGAGCAATTTATGATGACTTTTTATCATTACCCAGATTTCTTAAATAGGTTTTTCTCTCTTTCCCCCTTGCACCTCACCTAGTTACAGTGTGGGTATGTAACTTAAACATTTTTCATACTATGACTGGAAGCTTTTGTTTTATGCTGCCGAAAAAACCTGGAGTTACAGTAATTCAAATTGGCGCAACGTAGTGAATAAGAGAAGAGTAAATAAAAATATATTCGAACTTAATTACAGTAGTAAATAAAATAAGTGATACATTAAAGAGGGCAATATTGATGATGATGGATGATTTAAAACATCAGTTAAAAAAGAAGCTGATCAGATCTATGAGCTAGATTCAATCACAGAAAGTGCTGTAAGTGATTTAGAAATGCTTGAAGCTGATGTAATGAGAAGACAAGAATACTGCGAAACGATACCGAGTTCCAAAACGAAACTAGAAAAGTACTTTACATCGAAACAAAAACAAAATTGATGCCCAACGTGAATCCTGAATTGCTAAACAAGGGATAACCGCTGGTTATCCTAATGTCAGAACTGCGGAAATAAATAAATTTAAAAAAACCTAAGTTTGACTAGTTTTAGTAGCAGAATCTAGTATGAAAGTCCTAACCAATGTTAAGAGAATTGTCGGTGTGTCTGGAAAGAACTACAGAGTCTCGAGAAGGTTTAACAAACCTTTTCATTAAATCCGAACTGGAACATAAATGCACCTGTCGGGCTTAACAGAATCAGCTAACGACTTGTGGAGATGTAATTCAAATTTCAAATTAAAACAAAGTCTAGTAGCCACAAGTCACATTATTGCTTAGCCTTCTCATCAGGGTAACAATTTAACTGTCGGCAACTATAATGCAAAACCTAATCTTAATGTCAGATATCTAATGAGCTGTCTGAGCTAGCAATCTTATTTGAGTTAGTAACGTGACCTCGAGAGGCAGAAACATGCTCTGTCTTACAGTTGAAAAATTCTCACGTTATATACTCCCGAAATAATTTACATTCTGGTCGGGAAACAGAAGAGAGAAGTGACAGTACAGATCTAAATCATAAAATAAGTGGTTATTTGAAATAATAGGAACATTATAACCTTCCGACAAAACTGGCAAGGATTTAGGGGAAAATCTGAAGATGCAATTCATAAGAATATACGAAAATCGATAAATTTTAAAATCGTTCTTAGCGGTTTCCGCAATAAATGTATATAATAATTACATTAGCGCAAAGTAATTATGATTTACTGAACTATTAAAAGAACAATTTGGTAAAACCGAAATTATTGTAAGTTCACATGTTAACATACTGCTAGGCTTAATTACTGTGAAATTATGTTCGAACTTAAATGTGACAGTTATATGACACAATCACTATTCAGATTCAAAGTCTAGATACAGCCGCAGTAGAACTGAACATTAACCGTGGAATTTCTTTTGGGATTTCAGTAAAATTAATTGCGGAAGATATTGTATTAGAATATAATCGTTCTGCTAACGGAGAAAAATCGTAGTATTCAAAATTACTCTAATTTCTTAAAAGGGAAATTGAGACGTGCGAAAAAAAATCCTTTATTTCTCAAGACAGACGAAGCCGATAAAATGAGAAATTTGCCTAAGGAGAAGGATACATTCGTGAAGGACTTTCTAAGAGTAACTGGTTCATATTTTTGGCGTTACATACGAAGAAAATCATGAAAACCTCCCAAGCAGCCAGCCCATTTTCCGCCGTTCCAACCCACCTTGAGCTATCAATGATCAGAGATCTTAACCATTCGGCCCAGTGGTGGGCATTTGTACTCGATATGAATTATATAGGAAAATCATGGTTCACAACTGTGAAACTATGCATACTCTGCTAAATATATTGCTGTAAAAGATATGACAAATTGATAGTCGAAATACATCTTTAAAAACGGTTACGTGTAAAACTGTACATTAATAGGTATTGTTATTATGGATATCTCCTTTAAAACCGTCTCTGACAAAATGTTCGTATTTTAAAAAACAGGCCTAGATTATACATTCAGAATACTTTTAACACCTGCTTTACATTTTGTTGGGTACTAGTTACATTAGAACACCTTTGTTCCAGTACAGTACTTAATTTTAGAAATAATCATTATCTCAGATAACTGAGACAGATGAACATGCAGGATTATTTCCTATGGCAACTGCATATTTGACTAGAAAGTACCTCTCAAGGAGAACTTTGAGACTGCACGTGAAGTACAAAATTCACAGATTCTTATGTCATTTAAAAATTGAACGAATTTCTTTCCGATTAATCTGCAGTTCTTGAGTTATCAGTCCCATACTCATCGTTTTTCAGACCTCATCACATTCACACCCTATAAAAATTAGCATCCTTTATAATTTATTTGGTTGTGACTTTGATACTTTTATACAAATGCTATAAACAATAATAATATGATTAAGAAATACATATTTTTAATAACCATATTTATTAAAAAATAAGCAGCGTACAGAAGAGTTCCAAATATTTGAATTCAAAAAGGACAAAACTTATTTAAATATTCGAATATCTGGCTAGTTTTCCTGTAGGCTAAATACATATTTATTGTGATAAAATAGAGCAAGAGTTTTTGTTTTAATTTTTATCAACATTTCGTCAAAGACTGTAAATTTAAAAAAAAAAAAAAAAAAAAAATTGTGAAACGAAGTACGAAACATGCAGTGAAAAAATAAACCTTGGAGTTATTTTTCATTTGCCCAAAAATGCATCCTATAGCTATTTAATTTGAAGCAAAGGTGTTTTCTGCTTCCTTTCAGCTTCTTTTTGTAGTGTGACTGGAAGCACGCTTGATGTGTATTCCGGAGGTCCAGAGTTTAAGTCCCTAAGAGAGCACTGCGGAATTTTCCCGTACCTGCATCGAATAACCTAAATACTCTGCAAAAGCAAATTAAACTTCTACATCGTCAAGCTATATACTTTAGTTCTCATATTCTAAATTTTTTCCTATTAAAATTAAACAATTATTTTTATTTATAATTCCAAGAATTTATAAATTATCTTACATCTGTTTACTGAAACTAGTTCCATATATCCGCAAATCTTAACGACAGTTGCTAAGCGCCAAATCTTTGTCTCGTTGGAAGTGTTAGTCATTGCTTGACGTGGACTAAATGGTTACTCGTTGGTTAATGTAGATTGCCTATCAGAGTGGGGTTAGCTTCAACGCGTTATTTGCTTTCCTGTAAAGTCCTTATACCATTCTAAAAAACCTTTGATAAAATATTACCCTCTAATGTAATTTACAACTTTAGAACATTGCTTCTTGTGCTTCCGTAGTACGAAAGCAATAAAAGACACAGAACTCAATCAAAAATCTTTCTTTCGTGACCGTTTTAGATCAGGCATACAGAATTCGAAATACCAACCCTGTAGTGGTATCTAAACAAATATGTAGCAATCAACACAGACCGCATTGGCATTCAGCGATAACATTACGGCTCACCGCTCCTCTCAACTTTTCCTCCATAAAGGTAGGCAATGCTATGTGGATGCGGTAACGTGCTTTTCTTCAGGGGAGTACGATTAGTGGACCTAGATCTCGTTAGCATTGGTTACCCTCTGTTTATATGCCTTGGATTATCAGTCATATGGAAAATAGTTGCCTTCATAGTAGTCACAGTGACTAGCTACGGATTCGTTTAGACACCCTCCCCCCTCAGATTGGTACTGCAATATCTGTCTCGAACTGACTTAGACAGGATTGTATTGGGTGGAGTTACGTAATTTCTATTGTTTTCGCAATTCTTCAAAATGCAACTAGTTTGAATTTAAATAACCAGCAGATTGCTAGTTTAGGTCTACTCTGGAAACTGCCTAGCATAGCTTTTTAGCCTGAGACCTCTAGGCATAATGCATAACGTCGATAGCTAATTAGATTTAATCTTTCAACTTATAATTTAAACGATAAAGCAAACATTTTTACTGCATGGACTAACAACAGCTCTCGGTGCTGGATCACGTAAATATTTCATACAATAAAACAAAGACAATGAACGGGAATCTGGCATGACAACGAAAGGCATGCGAATAAAGAATAAATCAACGTAACATGAGGTAAAAAATTATTATAATAGAATATAAACATTTCTAAAAAGCTCATATAATGTATTTTGATTCTTGAATTTCAAGGTACCTTTTGTCAAGGATGATATACTAATTGTATGATTTCCAAAATTAATAATTGTTTAAAATATAGTACTGATGCATAGCTAGATAGAAAGGGTTTGTTTATGTATTAAAATAATACTATTTACAGGAAGAGGAAAACATAATTTTTAAACAGTAGTGTTTTATATTAAAACAATAATACTTAAAGGCATATTGATACTTAGCATAAGAAAAATGGTTAATTAATGCACTAAAGCAAGGATGTTTAAATAGGATGAAAACTACGTTGCAAAGCTCTACATTTTACTATTAATAATCCACAAGGGACTGCAACATTTTCTTTCGGTTTTAGAATATGGATGTATCCAGTTTGTTCCTGAAGCTGTCGGATAGCTCAGCAACCTCGGAAAGAATGATTAATATTGTAGGTGATTGATTAAAATAAGAGCGAATTAAAGACATGTTAGGTTACATTAATTGCATTCTATCGTTAACGTATTATCAGAGGATGCTGCTTATGACAGCAAGATTAATTAATTATTTAAAAATTTAGAACATTGCTCAGAGTAAATTAGAAAGTACTTAAAATGTCGCGTGAACTTTTCGTAGAATTTTGAATTCTTTATTGTTTGGATTAACAATAGAGTTGCCAACTTATTTAAGTATTTTTTTTTTCGATTTTGTTTTGTTTATCTGTTGCTATTGTACACAAATTTTTACTATATTTAATTAAGCATTTTAACTGTTTAAGTTAAACGCAAAATTCTTTCAAATACAAATTAAAGCCATAAACACAAGATAACGTTGTTGCTATCTGACGATGCATATCTCTTATTTTTTTATATCTCTAAGAAATGTTATTGTTTTTCATAAACGATAAACTCTTGTCCGTTGGAGATAAATATCGGAAGTACAATACCACATTATTGCTAAAGCAAGATGTATATACATATATTATTTAACTTCAGTGTATAGAAATATGTTTCTCATTATCGTAAGGAAGTAGTTAAAATGTTCGTTGTCAGCCCTTCAAAAATTATCAGTATATGTTATTTCTACTATGAATATGATAAATAAGATATGTTTCTAATGCCCCATAAAATATTATTTACAAAAATTTAAGTTTTTTGTGTATACGATGTATATATATCAAAAATGAAATTTTACGTAACGAATTTGTAATGTACATGTTATACTTTAAAAAATGTATTTGTTTTTCTAATTTTATTTAAACATTAATATGTGTTAAGTTAGAATACAGCGCCACCTATTGGATAGGGAGAGAAACTCACACTTGGCCATCTGGATTCGGCTAAGCAACATGCCAGAGCGTGTAATAGATCTGAATTTAGTTAATTACCGCCAATAAATTAATTAGATTCTTTTGCTATACAATCCACTCATTAGTTTAGAATCATAGTACAATATGCATTTTTAATATTTTCCTGCACGTACCATTTCCTATTCAAACCAGAAATGCACTTATAAACATTGCAGCTTATACAACTGAAATTTTATATAAAGTTTTTACTTTATTCAAATGATAAGATATAGTTTGCTCAGTTAGTTTACGAAGAGAAAAGAAATATATGTATTGCGTTTTGTTGTTTTATAACTCTTGGAGTTTTTTTCAATTTTTTTCAATTTTCATAGTAAATTCTCCTTTTAAATATCTAATAAGTTTTCGTATCGCAAGTTAATGTCTTTTTTTAATTTTTGTTCATTATTTTAATTTGCTTTTTGCTTTGTTTTATTGCAATTCGTTCTTTGTTTTATATTAATTTTTGTGAAATAACTGCTTGGTTAAATATTAATTAGCTTATTATGTATTAAATTCGGTATAAATAAAAGTCTTAATTTTGCAAATAGCTCAAATGCAATCTAACTTTGAAGAAATTGTATAATAGTGCAGCAAGTGCAGATGCAAAATGAACTTAAATTTAATGACTATAAGATTTGACTCCTACTTAACAATAACTTAAATATCTTGGGGAAAAATGTTAAGCGCTCATCGTCAGCAGTCACGTACTTAGCAGTCACCACAGACCACAAACTCACCATCTCAGCAGTCGATTCAAAACTTGTGCTATTTAGGACAGTTATAAAGCCTATCTTCACATATAAAGCACCAGCTTCGGCTTTAGCTCGCGTAACTTATCGTCTTTCAAATTAAAATCCTACATGTTTTTATCGTCACACCTTGGTTTATGAGATTCTCCACAGAGACGTGAATTTCGAATCTGTGAACTCTTGTGTGCCTTCAGAGTACCTTACTCAGCATGAATTATTCTTATCTCAAAAACAATCAGGGCATTCTTAATTATAATAATGTTGATTCTTAATTATCATTAAAATCATGAAATAGCTGAAGATTGTCTTGGTAATTTTCAGTTATTGCTTCTTCTTGTCCTTAGTGCTTAAAAATCAGCGCTCACATGCTTGTCAGGGAAATTTATATATACTTTCCTGCCAGGTGAATTTCATCTCTGAATCAGCGTTAATGCCTTATAATGTATATTAATACATGAGTTAAGGTAGTTATATTACGAAATGTTTAGTTACATTTCGATATCCGATCTCAAATTGACAGTTGTTACTCATGTCTGAGAGACTACAGTTTAAGAGAGTTGGCAGTACAGCGTTTCAGAGTTTACTGAGTGATGTCAACAATTAACGATATTTATCGTTTGCTAAGTTGCAATATCCACGTTCTCTTTGAGCTCTTTAAAGCTATTTAGTTTGCTGTGCATTATCATTTCATTTCCAATGACAAGGCAAATACAACATGAAAAAGTACAAACAAAAATAATAAAAAAGTGATCGACGTTCTGAAAAGTTCTCTAGTACATCTCAAAAGTTCTCTCACAAATCAGTAAAGAGCCATTTCAGAGTCCCTATGAAATGGCGCACATTGACTAAGGTGGTCTCTATTCACTGGATCTGCCGAATTACAGAGAGGATAGTGAGGGATCGAAAAGATTCCCATACGATGGAGGTACTCTGCTAGGAAATTTTCATTAATGACAATAAATAACCAATTTCTTCTTGCTCATCTAGAGCGATTATTGGAAGATACATCAACAAACTCCCTAGCTCGCAATATTTGGTGCCAAGGGTATAGATTTCAAGTGTATGGAAGCTAATAACCAGGAAGATAGAAGAAAGCCGTGATAGAAATGATTGCTACCAACCGGGAAGAAACCGCATCGAAATCTGCTGAAATGAAGACGGAAATTAAGAAATCTATTGAAGCAAATCCTACTGAAATGGAGGAGATATTGTCGAAATATTGGAAAATGGAAAATTTTCAGTAGTATTAGCTGGAAAGCAGCTGCCATAGAAGAAAAGTATGAAAGAAAAGGACTGTCAAGAAATTTCTGCAGTTAATGAAAGATTCCAAAAAGAAACTGAAAGATTATAATAGAAAATTCTGAAAATCAGTTCGATCTCCAAACAACGTATAAGGTATTTTTGCCACCTTCTTAGCGAGCCTTCGTGATGTAGTGGTCTACACGCTCAGCGCGTAATTGAGAGATCCGTGGTTTGATTCCCGGCGAAGGGTTGCAGATTTTTCATCTTGCCTGCTTCCAAAATGCCTAATGTCTCTACAAACGTCCCAATTTCCGTAACTGACGCTTTGGAATCATACTGTTATGAGTCACATCCCTGCTCGTCTTGTAATAAGAATCTTGCCGTATCATTTGAAATTCTTATGGAATGTATACAGATCGCAATTTGAAATGATTCCTTAAGCAGGCGAGTGGGATCTCGTCACCCAAACCTTACATTTGGTTATTTCTTTATCAAATGAGGCTACTGATAACTTACAAATACTTCCAAACGAAAAGCGAACAGATGCTAACACCTTAGCTATGGTTTCAGGAATCTTTCTCCAAGATTATCACGGATTGAAGCTTCAGAGTAGACAGCAAAAATGAGCATAAAATGTTGATAAAAAAGAACTTATCTGGGATTTTTGAATTAAGATAAGGAATTTAGAGACATGAAATAGAGGTTGCATAGAAGGCCATTAGAAGAAAGTTTCATCTTTCAAGCGGTATGAGCAGAGCTGAAAACTCGGGTTCGAGAGCGGGGACAGGGCTGAAAAAAAGAACAGAGGCAGCAGCAGCAGTAAAGATTCAAATCAGCCATAATGATAAATTAAAGTGTCGGAGCTACGACCGTGAAGAGCATTTACGAAGGCAGTGTCCTGTGCGTAAAAGACATAAACGTTGTGCGAAACAGCAGAAATTTGTGAGGGCGGAAAATTTCAGTTGTCCGATGTCCTAGATGTATCATCATTTAACGATGAAAATCATAGATTATATGTTGAAGAAGAATAAAAGGATTTGTAGACAGAATTGTAGACACCAATGCTAACGTAACTATTCTCATAGCTGATATACCACAACAAATGGACAGAAAGCTTCTGTATACGGCTCCATCCTCAATTCTAAAGAGTGTGAACAGACAGAAAATGTCATGATAAATGGAAAAGTTTGCATCCTATGTATATGAGAAAACAATCTATATTGCTGATAGAACAGATCCAAGCGCCTTGAATTTAGCTAAAAAATGCGTATTTTGTTCTGATATTAAAAAAACAACGAGTTGCGTGCCATTAGTGAAGAAATAGAAGTCTTGGAAGTTGATGAAAATGAAATACAATGTTGCTACAAAATATTTGCTCATTATAGTATCTCAGCCCTCCTAGAAGAGAATGCATCATTAATGGCATTGCGAATATTCCCGACTAAATGCACGAATGTGACACAGCATGCAACCGACATACGACCTATCCGGTCGACAACAACCAACCGAAGAAGTCGTCAAACAGAATCCTCGGCGCCTTCCTTTCTCAAAGCAAGAGAAAATCAGACATTTTCTGCAGGAGAAGCAATAACATTATTGAGAATTCGACATTGAGCCTTAGGTATCATCTATCATTTTAGTTCGGAAGAAAGACAGCTCCACCCAATTTTTTATCGAGTATCGACGTCTAAATAACATTACAAAGAAAGGAAAGTGGTCTTTATCTGGAATCGACAACACATTAAACATCGTAACAGGAAACAAATCTTAAGGCATCGATGACAGAAGATAAGTACCAGTCGCTTTCTGAAATAAATCCTAGCACATTATGTGATAGTTTCCGTTAGATGACGAAGATGAAATCGGAGAATTTCCTATAAATTCTGAGAGGAGGGATGTTTTATAAGTATTAAGATTAGGGATACAGCATCGATCAAATAATTTCCAGAACACTATGAATATAAATAGTCCATAAGTGACTTAAGCGTCAACTCTGCAGAGAATGTATTACCATTAATAGTTATTCACTTGTTAAAATGTTGTGAAAATAAGTATTTACATGTTTATAGTTATATTTATACTAAATTAGTTAAATTTCATTGGTATTTTTGAAGCATATGTTTCTCATCGCTTAATCTTATCATTCGGTGAATGTTAGCAAAATAGTTATGGACAAATATCATCCCAGCAAGCAACGCATACTGTATCGGAAATTTATAATATTTGTCGTGTGTTGTAGTGGATTTGCTTAACATACAAGTTGAGATCTTTTCAGTTATTTATTTTGTTATGTGTCATCTTTAATTATAATAAATTACCAATTTCTTCCTTTTTATCAGTTTCTTCCATTGCGATTATTTAGAGACACACCTACAAAGTCGGAGTTTGCATATTTGTTACATTTACAAATTATGAACGAAAGGATAAAACTTTCATGACACGTGGAATCTCAATGGTTTGACAGCCGCGTAAGTGTAAAGAATGTTTCTGGTATATACCATCTGATTTTCTACATCTATAAATATTTAGTCATCTTGTAGAGACATTACGTCATTTAGAAGCAGGAGAGATGAAAAATGAACAATGCCCTCCCTGGGACTCGAACCACGAACCTCTCGAATACTCGCCGAGTGTGCTGACCACTACATCACGGAGGTTGCAAAAAAGGCGGAAGAAATACTTTATATACCCCCCTTTTAAAAGGGCGACTGGGGATTACTGGACCTAGTCGCCAGATCCTGGTAATGGCATATCATAATCCACTACCTATTTAAGTTCGGGCGCCGCTGTGATGACATTAGGCCATTTCGAAGCAGGACAAAAGAAAAATGAGGAATGCTCTCGCTGGCACTCGAACCACGGATCTTTAGAATACACGCCGAGTGGGCTGACAATTACACCAGGAAGTCATCCTAAGAAGGCGGGAGAAATACCTTGTAACCTACTTTTGAATTCTTCGCAGTTTTTCCTTCATATGGATTAGGAATGATAAGCATGATTACTGTTTACATTTTTATGTCTAATATTCTATTTTTTTAATACATTCTATTATTTTAGTTAAAAAAATTCATGGGAGTAATTTCGATCAATGAGGTAAATTACTTCCGTTAGCCCTAATACCTCAGAAAAAGTATTTTGAACATATTAATCTAAAATATCAAGGACAGACAGTATTCCCTTAATATTAAACCTTAGTGCAAATTTTAACTCATCGTGTTCCTTATGATATTTTATTTATTTTTCCTTTTTATGTTGTTGTAAATCACAGGAGATAAAGATCTGTTTACCTCATTATCTTCCTGCAACGAAGCTAAATCTAATTTGTCTATAATAGTCTTAGAAGTTGTGCATACAATATCGATTGTTTGTGTATAATTTAATTTTTCATGTTTTCTTCTCCTCGCTGTTTTTAATGGATATGTATGTATACATTTACGCATTTAATTAGGGCACGTTTAGAGTACTTTTATATTTTTTGCATATATTATTTAATTTTGAATTTGTATCTATTAGCTGTGTTTCTATGGTTTTTTCCACGAATTGCATTATAGACGCTTTAATTTTCAGTTGATTGAAATTTGAATTACTCGTACAAAGCTAGTTCAAGTAGAACCAAACATAAAAGCAGAAACACTTCATATGTGCTTTGGCGACATTTTGCATTGTCAAACTAGCAAAGTTTTGCGAGTTTTCATCAATTTTTCCACACATTCCGGAAATTTCCGAAGCCTTAGGAAAGATTTCTCTCGAAGTTTTCAGAAGTCCATATATTCTTTCTCTTGAGTAAGCCTATAAATAGGAGTCTGTGAGTGGTCAATGGCTTATTTCAGAGTCTAAGACTGTTTTTCATGCAAGCTTCTCGCTTGGTAGTTACTGCCTTAAAACTACTGTTTGAAAGCAAGTTTATTTAGTGACATGCAATATTCGTTGAATGATGAGTTGAATTTCATTTTATGTATGTTTCCCCTCTGAGCTATTCATAACTGTTTGTCTTGGTTCAACATATTTATTTATTTGAGTAAAACTTCAAGTCATTGTCGTGTTCGGCTATTCTAGTTGTTTAAAAAGCTTCATAAAAACCTTTATGAGATCTATTGACACGGAACTCAATAAGAAACGTTTCCGAGAAACACGTTCCTTCCAGAAGCAAAATCTGCCATTGCAGTCCCCCCCAGCATATATTGAGGCTTCGTAAGCGAAATAGATCGCTGAACTCAACTGTTGCGACTAGAAACGTGATACCCTAGTGCTGGAAGAAACGCGTTTCATAGCAAATTTTCTTATTGCACCGTGCGTCTTTAGATTTGCTAAAGACATAAGAAATCTTAGCACACAACAATACTATCAGTTTCTTGAGTAATCTTAATCTAATATTTTCTTTAAAAATATAAATACTAAGAAATCTTAAAAACTAATTGTAACACAGTTCTGTTGATATACATTTTGGAAACAATTCAGCTGCGAATTTTACTTTTCAGATGCATTCTAAACTTAATCTATCGACTAGTTCCTTGAATATCTTAAAATTCACTTCATATATTTTC
The DNA here is from genome assembly GCF_044657685.1 of Stegodyphus dumicola. Lineage (NCBI taxonomy): Eukaryota > Metazoa > Arthropoda > Arachnida > Araneae > Eresidae > Stegodyphus > Stegodyphus dumicola. The sequence continues at coordinate 186,917,438 of NC_140768.1, forward strand.
TTCTGGAAACCTCAGTCAGAAATATACGTTTAGTGAAAGTCTTCGTGGATCTCAACACAGACTGAAAAATAATAGATTTCAGTGTGACAAAGTGACAAATTAGGAGTTCTAATGTCACTTTGAGCGGAAGTTATCGTGCCGAGGAAAGCTGAGAAGAGCGGTATTCAGTAAATTGTCCTTTTTTCTTGCATGTAAAGCTGTCAAAAATAATCGTCCAATCAATTTGGGCTTTCAGACACTCAGCGATATACGCAAGATGAGTAAGCCAAATATCTAATGTACAGGATTTTCAATTAAATGACTAAGAAAACATGTTCTTTGAGCATTGAAACTAAACATGTATAACCAGTTACAAAACTTCAAAATAATGAACGTAATTTTAAGAAAATATTTTCTGGGATTAATTTTAACAGCTCGGAAAAAAATAATTGTTTATATGGCTCCCGTACATTAAAACTGCGATTAGTAAAACCTTCAGTATGCTTTTAATAAGTTAAAAAATAAACATTTCATATATTTAAGATGAAAGCATGTGCTTAATAATGATTTTCAAATTACAGATTTTAAAACGTTAATTACAGATTTTAAAACGAATCCTTTTTCACTAAAAATGAACTACATTTCATGGTGTGCTTTCAAGAAAACAAATTTATGTCTATTTATCATCAACAGAAACTGAATACTTTGCACTTTCAAAAGCTATGCAAAAGTTATTAAAACTAACAGAAGATTTTGATTTATCCCAAATTCTACCGATAAATATTTTTGAAGTTAATCAATCAACAATAAAACTTATTGAATCCGAAAAATACAATACGAGTGCAAAACATATTGACACAAAATTTCATCATATATGTGATTTGCATAATAATAACATTATAAAGCTTATACAGCTTATATTCTTATTATGCAATGTTAACAACAAATAGTACAATGGTTAACAAAGAACAAACGGTAAAATGTTTTATTTTCCAACAAAGCAAACGATTGAGAATATTGTGAATAAATCCATCTCTAAACCAAAATTCGAAATTTGCAGGAATCAATTCCAATGAGTTTGAGTTCCATTAGAAAAACAGAGACAATGTTAAAAGAATTTAGCATTTTTGCATAACGAAACTCAGAAACCTCTATCGAACGTACTCCGAAAGGTGTAAAATTGGTAAGATAAGATTAACTGTGAGTTTTAGCCATTTCGTTCATTGAGCCATTTCAACCACTCTACCATTTGTTCTTTTCGGAAATGTTCCCGCAGCAAGCGCCTGATGCCTAAAATATAAAATTGTTGTTACGTTTTAAAAAGATTGAATTTGTTTATGTAAGTGTCTGTTGAACATTTTATGTAGTATATTCATTTTAAATGATTCTGAAGTTTTCAACTTACTTTATTCTACTTCAGCTGAGTAATATCTCTTTCTCCTTAAATAAAGAATTTATGGATACTATAGCGTGTGATTATTTTGTAACTCTGCTAGAGGATTCCTTATTCAAACGTCTTACTAATGTTTTAAAGTTTTATTGCACACACGTAAGTTTGCTATACTAATAGGCAGCCGGATACGAGAATCTAAACTAAAAATATATGCTGAACAGAACTGCAACAGCTGTCTGCTTCAGTAACGTGCCTAGCCAAGGGAATTATTAATACATTAGTTATTCTCTAAGATGTTGTGAAAAATAAGATGAAGCTGTAGTCTTTCCTAACAGAAAAATACTTTCTTTACGAAACTCAATTTAAAAATGACACATATTTGGAGTAAAACTTCGTCTTCTCATGAACTTCGTCTTTCAGATAAGAATTAAATTTAACGGGAAAATAATGCCATCAGAGTACATTTCATAGCGAGGTATGTTCGAAGAATGTTAATTTTTAGGAATATTATGAGAAACCAACGTAGAAGTTTTAAAAATTGCGCGACAATTCTTAAAGATATTAATACTAAAATTTCGCAGTAGCATTTCTAGTTTTAAATTTTGAGGGTATTCACTTTACTTTTTAAAATCTACGCTGTTAATTTCCTTTTGAAAGAATTATTGACACGTAATCGTTCTCTTATCTTAAAATTAACATCTTTTGTTCTCAGGTCTTTAAAATGTACATTAAGACAAAGGTATTTAAATATTTGTACATAACGTATGTTCTACATGCAGCGGAGATGTTTTTTCCCAATGGAAAATTGCCGGGAATAGGAACACTACAGTAAAAATCCTTTCCTTATTTCAATATAACGGATATTGAACCTTGTAGGAAGAACAAAGCTAAATTTTCAGAATGAACAAAATACTTTTATTTGAATTTTAGAACAGAACCAAAAAAATAAAATGCTGCAGCTCTTAACTATTAAAATTTTAAAGTCTTAACTACTACAGTTAAAAACTTTTCCACTATAAAGAAAAAAATCTTCCGAATTCTCTTCTTGTTGCCACACCGTAAAATGCAAGTTCTTATCCTATTATTTATATTTCCCGTTCTCTTAGAGTCACGATCTTTACAAGTCATGATCTTTACAAGTCACGATCTTTACGAGTCATGATCTTTACAAGTCACGATCTCTACAAGTCCCCCCACAAGAAGAACATTCGTCACCGTAGAGACAATGCTGCTCAGAGTTCATTGAGAGAGAAAGAGTTAACTGCTAACCTTGACAAAGCATCAGCATTCCCATGTGAACTTCCTTTGCGGTATGTCACAGTCATGTTATACCGTTGTAACCTATGGCCCAACGAGACAGTTTAGCACCATGAGGGGCGCTTTGGTCAAGTAGGTGAGGAGAATGTGATCAGACACAATCTGCACTTTGGCACCGAAAATCCATGTGTCAAATTTTTTCAAGGCTTCGATGACACAAAATGCTTCTCGTTCGATGGTTGACCATCGTTGTTGACAGGGCGTTAGTTTCTTGCTGAAAAATGCTATGGGTATTTCTTTGCCATGTTCGTCGTTTTGAGCTAAACACGCTCCAATTGCGAAAGCAGATGCATCCGTATAGAGTTGAAAGGGCTTGCTGATGTCCGGAGTATGCATAGATGGCATTTTAATCAACTCTTCTTTAAGTTTGTTGAAAGCTGCTTCTTTTTCAGAGTCCCATGGAATATTTTTTGGAACACTCTTCTTTGTAAGGTTTGTTAGAGGTAAAACAATCTCAGAAAAATTTGGAATATAATCCCTATAGTAGCTTGCTAGCCCTAAAAGACTTCTGACTTCTTTTTAGTGGTAGGCTTAGACAGATTTCTGATGACTTCTACCTTCTCAGGATCTGGAGAGTGAATGCCAGAACCTATTACATGTCCTAGAAACTTCACGTGAATCTTTCCGAAATCACACTTTTCTAGATTTGCGGTTAGACCTGCGTTTCTCAGTGTCTGAAACACTTGGTCGATGTGATAGAGGCTGCCATCCCAAGTTTCAGAAAATATTGCCACATCATGAATATATGAACGGCAGTAGTTCTTATGGTTTGCAAGCACCTTATCCATCGATTTTTGGAAGGTACTTCCAGCATTTTTCAAACCGAAAGGGAGAACTTTCCATTGGTAATAGCCGGAATGAGTGATAAATGCTGTGTAGGGTTTAGCTTCTTCTTTCATAGGAATTTGCCAATATCCCTTGGTTAAATCGAGAACTGTTATGAATTTGGCTTTCCCTATTTCGAATAGTAAATCTTTAGCAATCGTCATCGGATAGGCGTCCGGAACTGTGAAGCTATTTAGAAGCCTGAAGTCTATGCACAGTCTAAAGCCGCCATTCTTTTTTGCAACACATACTATAGGATGTGCCCAGTCACTGTCACTGGGTTCTATAAGATCTCATTCTAACAGTTCTTTAACTTGATGATCGACTTCCTCTTGAAGTGAAAGAGGAACACGGTAGGGCCTCAATCTTTTTGGATTACATTCTTCTGTAACCTTGATGTCATGACCATCAACATTGGCTTGACCAGGTTTGCTACTGAAATCATCTACATAAGATTTTAGTACTTTAAATAGTCCTTCCCGTTGGTAATATTTTAAGTCGCCTTTCAAATTTTGTAAATGGGTCCAGATATCATAATCAGATTTATTCATAAGATCTGCTGGTGCATAGTGGATATCTCCAAACTCTTCATCTTGGTCAAAAATGATACCAACGTGATCTACACGAGCAATATAAGGCCTTAACTTATTTATATGGAGTTCTCTAATACTTCCGTTTTCCATTTCGATTTTGGCAGAGTGTGGCATGGTAAGTTTGATCACGGTAGCTGGTCCTTGCCACGTGTTGAGCAATTTATGTGATGATGATGGCATTAACACGAGAACTTTGTCCCCAACATTGAAAGTCTTTTCTTGAGAACGTAAACTGTATCTTGAAGTGTACTCTTCTTGAGATATTTTGGAATTTGCTGATGCAATGTCATGAGCTTTTCTTAATTTTTCTAAAAGGTCTTGTAGATAATTTTCAGTTGAACGGGAAGCTGTAACTGGAACGCTACGTTCACCTGTCCATATCTCTTTCAGCAAAGATAATAGTCCTGGTGGTATTCTTCCATATACCATTTGGAAGGGAGGCAAACCAGTGGTGCTATGGGGCACTTCTCTGTAGGCAAATAGGAGATAGGAAAGATTCAAATCCCAGTTTCTGTCATGTTCTTGGATATTTTTGTTCATCATCTCTTTTAAGGTTCTATTCCAACGCTCGACAGCACCCATACTTTCGGAGTGTCCTGGAGTGGAGAATCGTGGAGACGCACCAAGTAAGTTCTCAAAGGTTCGGGTGAGTTTGGCTGTGAAATTAGTTCCCTGGTCGGAACAAATCACTTTTGGAAATCCAGTTTGAGTAAAAAGCCTCATCAAAACGTTGCATGTTGTTTTCGCACTTATGTCTTTGACGGGGGTGGCTTCTGCCCATCTGGTGCATAGGTCAACTGCACATATCACAAACCGATGACCTCTCCTGGATGGAGGTTCTAATGGCCCGATACAATCCACGCTCCATACTTCAAAGGGTGTTTCCGGTCTAACAATAGGTTGAATTGGAATTCGATCCTTGTACGTAACTGTTCTCCTCAATTGGCATTCTTTACAACTTTCACAGAATTTTTTAACATCTTGCTTAATAGTAAGCCAAAAGAATTAGTACTTGATTCGTTGAATTGTCTTTTTCTCACCGAGGTAACCGGCAAGAGGGATTTCATGTGCCATTCTTAGGACTTCCCTTCTTTTTTCTAAAGGTAACACAACTTGCTTAATGTTTTCACCACAGATATATTCGGAATGAAGTAATATGCCATCATCAGAAACATATGAATTTTGATTTTTATTTGCCCATTCAAAGCATTTTTTCAGAGTTTCGTCTTGTTATTGATGTGTCTTGAATTCTAGTCTTACTCTGTTCGTTGTTTTCAGAGACTCTATGTTTTCTTGGGAAATCTGATTAACAACAGCCAGATTTGTAGTATTGTCTTCAACTGGTGAGGGTTCATCATCTGTCTTTTTGTACTCTAAGGGGGATGCATCCCAATGACGATCACTGTTCCACAGTTCGATATTTCCACAGAGCGTTTCATAAGCCGAAGAACTCAATAGCAAGTCGGTAACTAGCTTTTTTGAAACAGCAGACGTAATGGACTCTCTACCGTGAAAATCATCGTCAATTTTCATCTGGAAAATCTTTAATAGAGTAATTTCGTTTTCACCAAACGCAGAAGATATTTCTATTTTACTTGCTCCTTCGCAAGGTATGTTGTCAACCAATTTCTCACGGACTACTGAAATTTGTGTTCCCGTGTCTACGATTCCATTTAGAATAATATCTCCACATTTAACTTTTTTAACTTTGACAAGTTTTAATTCATCTATGTTTCTAGACGCGTCCACTGATTTTGAGACAGGAGTAGAGATCTTGGCAGTTAGCACTTCTGGTTTTTTTTTTCTACAAGGGGTGCTTGTGTTTGTATTAAGTTGTTTTGTGCTGTTTCAGAAGCACTTCTTGGTATCCGATTTTTTTTTACATAACTTAGATGTATGACCTTCTTTTCTACAATTATAGCAAATTAGTTTGAAACTAGGCTTTTGTGGTTCGTCACTCTTACGGGATGGGTACACTCTTGGCGTGTTTTCAGCGGACAGCGATTTATTTCTGAAAGCTCTTTCTGGAAGTGGAGAACGATGTTGCCATTTTTCATTAGTTCTGTCTGTTGATGGATTACCACCAGTCCGTTTTGAGATATTACGAACACTGTCATATTCGTCAAGTTTATCAGCTAATTTGGTTGGAAAAACGAACTTCGTCCAGTCGTCAAGAAGATGGTCTCTTACTTCATAGGGTACTCTTTTCTTAATTTAATCAGTAATAATCAAGTCTTTTAACGCGGCAAAATTTGTGATTTCAAGACCATTGATCCATTCTTCAAAATAACTTGTAATTTCGTAGCGAAGATCTCTCCATGATTTTCAGCGCTCTTTTGGTGCATCACAATTTTTTTCTAAAGCTTTCAGGATTTAATTTAAATCTCTTCAATAAAATGGCCTTAATGTACTCATAGTCTTCAAAACTTTCTTTAGATTCCCTACCAATTAATTGAATGATTTCAGATGGCATTAAAGTCAAGAAACATGAAACCCAATCTCTAGGATCAATCTTTGTCCTTTTAGCTTGTCTTTCAAATAAGGATAAATAAATCACAATATCATCGTGTCTTAAATTGAATTTGGAAATAAGCTTAATTAAATCAAAATTATGATGTCCATTTTCATTTGTTGGTGGAGTTTGTGTTAGTCGAACACGAGATTCAATTTCGAGTTTCCTCAATTCAAACTCCATTTGCTCTTTTTTCTGCTGTGCTTCTAATTCTTCTTTCCTTCGTTGTTCCTCATTCTCTTCTTTCCTTCGCTGTTCCTCAATCTCTTCTTTCTCCTTCCTTCGCTGTTCCTCTTCTTTTCTTTTCCTCTCTTCAACAATCGTTAAAAACACTTCTTTAGCAAATACTTTATAATATGTATCACTTTGAATTATTTCATTTTTTATCGCCACAATTTTCATACTTGGATCTACTTGAATTTCTAATTCAGCAGCTAAAACTAGCAAATCCTCTTTTTCCCACGTCCCATAAAAGCCATGTCTCGATTTTAAATAAACCTTATTCTTTGCAAATTTAATAAAAAAAAACTAATTTCTTGTTAATGCGTCCTACAATTTATCCTTAACATTAGTTAAAGTATGAACTCCCTGACTGCGGTTTTCTCTTTCGTTGGGGAAACAAAAAAAATCGTTTTTATGTGCAACACTGTAGCAGCTGGCTGACGCTACAGTACTGATACTGTACAGTACTACAAGTACTGATTTCTGATTTTATTCAGCCAATAAACTCTTAGTTTTATAAAAAACAATTTTTTTTCTTTTTCTATTCAAATATAATTCACAATGAATTAAATTTTATTCGGCACGAAAATCAATCAGTGGAATCAATACTTAATGTGTTGTTCCCCTACTCTGACGAGTCAAATGAAATTACATTTGAACACTGGCGTATTCATTACTTTGACAAGTAAATAAACTAAGATTCCATGACGGAAACAATAATTAACTTTTCATAATCTTAATTAATTATTTTACGTTTACTAGGTAAATTGAGCTCTCACCTGAGTTATTTTGGTTCATAATTATATGCGGGGAAACTCCGATCCTGCCGGCTGCGCCAGTAAAAATCCTTTCCTTATTTCAATATAACGGATATTGAACCTTTGTAGGAAGAACAAAGCTAAATTTTCAGAATGAACAAAATACTTTTATTTGAATTTTAGAACAGAACCAAAAAAAAAAAAAAAAAAATAAATAAATAAATAAAATGCTTCAGCTCTTAACTATTAAAATTTTAAACTCTTAACTACTACAGTTAAAACTCTTTCTTCTATTAAAAAAAAAAAAAAAAAATCTTCCGAATTCTCTTCTTGTTGCCACACCGTAAAATGCAAGTTCTTGTCCTATTATTTATATTTCACGTTCTCTTTAAGTCACGATCTTTACAAGTCATGATCTTTACAAGTCACGATCTTTACAACTACTTTAAGCAAACATAAGAAATTTTCAGTGAAGGAGTTATCATAATTACGACAGAAATAGAGCCTAATCCTCAGAAGAGTTCCAATGAGCTAAAATGTTCCTAATGAGCATCTTAGTATTTTGTTTTGCAGAATTTGAAGTTTTTTTGTACCCATAACCTGTGCAGATATGACAGAATTATCATCAATACCGCAATATATGCCATTCTGTTGGAATTGTAGTCCGGAATAGCATTTCTGCTAATTAACAGACGAAGGTAGTCAATCTCACTTATATATATTTAAAGTGATTATGGTGATGAAATCTTTGGGCACAGCTTTAGTATGGCCCACCCGGAATTTTAACTAAGCAAATATCTCCAAGAACGGCGATAATGATTTGATGTGGTAACCCATACGATTCGCCAAACGCAATGTGAACAAGAGGATGAAATTACGGTTACAGCTAATATAGTAGACAGTTAGATTTATTCAATTTCAATACAAATTATCGAGATATCCATTTACTCAAAGTTAAATGCACGTGCCAATATATTCTTACGTTTCCGGCGTAGATTTCACTTAAAATTTGTCTCGCGCTGCATTGCACGGGGAAATACAACATTTTAAATCAGAATTCTACTAAAATTAATTTTTAAATACACTCGAGAATAAAAAACGATAATCATCATCACAATTCGTAATACTGTTTTCGGGCTAAAAGGATATTTCTACATTTTGACACTCGAGAATAAAATACGATCTGTTGTGCGATTGTTTAACGTTCAGTTACCGTGGAAAATACTATTTTGGATATATTTTTTGGCTACTTTGGAGGTGAGATTTTTGTATTTAGTTATGGCTTGCTCTAAACCTGCTGTTAGTGATGTTGTATTTAAGTATCAGGAGATTTTAAAGGAAAATTTAAGGTGGGAGTTTTCAAACAAGCGTAATAGTTTGGGAAAGCCAGGCATTCCAAACATATATTTTATGTATGAATTAACAAGAGAGTATGAACGTTTTAGAGGATTTTTGATGGATTGTGGTTTACTGAAGGATAACGTTTGTTGTGAAAAATGTAAGATACCATGCGAGTTAGTTAATCAGAAAAAGTCATCGAATGGTAGTATTTGGAGATGCAAGAAGTGTAGGGCTGAAAAATCAGTTAGGCGAGGATCTTGGTTCGCTTGTAGTAAGCTCAATTTACAGGAAATCTTTTTCTTAACATGGGAATTAATTAAGGGTACGGCGTCTAGTAATATTGAAGAGGATTTTGGCTTTTCTTCTACGACTTTAGCAGACTGGCGTCAATTCGTTAATGAACAAGTGTTAGATTATGTTGAATTGATGTCAAATAAAATTGGTGGTGTAGGCAAAGTTGTGGAAGTAGACGAATCAAAATTTGGTAAAAGGAAATACAACAAAGGGCATTATGTCGAAGGTCAGTGGGTTTTTGGGGGTGCAGAGCGTGATTCGGGAAAGGTGTTTTAGTGGCTGTTCATGAGCGGAGTCAAGAAACTTTAATTGCATTAATTAAACAATGGATAGAGCCAGGCACTACTATCATCTCGAATTGTTGGAAAGGTTATAATCACGATGTGTTGACTAAAGAAGGATTTAAACATTTAACCGTTAACCATTCACTGAATTTTGTTGATCCAAGTACGGGCCCTCACACCAATACAATCGAAAGCACTTGCAGACACGTAAAAACACGTTTCCCAACATATAATAGGCAAAATGATGCATCTTTCTACTTGGCTATGTTTATGTTCGAAAAACGTTGCTATGAAAAGAAAATTGATTTGTGCAATGCATTTTTTGAGATTATCAGAGATGTAGATTGGGAAAATTTTACTTATAACCTTTAAGTTTTTCATTGCTTAAGTTTATTCATAAGTGTTTTCATTGCTTAGTAGACAAAAAGAAACATTGAAACCAAACCAAAATTACAATTGTTGAAAAATGGCAAGTGTATAAAAAGAATGGAAAAACATTAAAATTAGGAAAAATAAAAAGGTTAAAAATATTCTTAAAATATGTAACAAAAAATTTCCATAAATTTGCAATATTGCAATATAAGTGTATACATAATCAACCATTATAATAGTTTTTTTATGTAGACACTTAAATTGCATCGAGTGGAGTGACACGTGAAACAGGGTCCTCGTCCCTCACTCTGGAAACTGTGCATTAAATATGATTGCACAGGCTAATGGTTTCTCAAATTTAGTTGTTTTGTTTTTCCGAGGGGGGATCTCGTAAATTTCTGTTTTTATTTTCTTTTTATAGCCTGTTATTTATGGTTAAAATTATTGGCTCAATCCTGGAATAGGCTGCACCAGTCGATACGTTTTTTACTTGTCTTAGGCTTGGACACGCCATTTTATGACGTAATATTGTTACATTGTTACGCCTTTTCTTACAAATAAGTTATACCTAAGCTATAGCTTCTTATTTAAAGGGTCATTCGTGCAGCATTCCTGAGTATATGAGCAATGAAGAGTTTAACAATGTCTTAATTTTTAAGTTAAAAGAAATCACTATGGGCAAAGCCAATGTAATGCGCAATGCCGAGGTTGTGCACGTTGCCATGTTTGTGCAATTCTAGGATGTTCTTTTAAGTGAAAATAGATCGATGTGTAGATGGGCATAGCCAATGTGGTGCGCAATGCCGAGGTTGTGCGCGATGCCGAGTTTGTGCAATTCTAGGATGTTTTTTAAGTGAAAATAGATCGATGTGTACATGGGCAGAGCCAATGTTGTTAGCAATGCCGAGGTTGTGCACGGTGCCGAGTTTGTACAATTCTAGGATGTTTTTTTAAGTGAAAATAGAACGATGTGTACATGGACAAAGCCAATGTAGTGCGCAATGCCGAGGTTGTGCGCGGTGCCTAGTTTGTGCAATTCTAGGATTTTTTTTAAGGGAAAATAGATCGATGTGTACATGGGCAGAGCCAATGTAGTGCGCAATGCCGAAGTTGTGCAATTCTCTGATATTTTTAAGGTGGAAATAGATGGATGTGTACATGGACACCGAGCTTTGATGTTTTTCGAGCGAATACGGATCGTTGTGTACAAAGGAAAACGAGATAATGTGTGATGCCGAGCTGTGATGTAACGTATTTTATATGCAATGTTTAACATATCGTTTGTGTATTTTAAATTTGTATTGTTGTTTTAATTGTTAATTATATTTAAGACATAATTTTTCATTTAAATTGTATTTTTAATTTTTTGGTTTTGATATGTTTTCCGACTTACGATATATATCGATAGCCCGACGATCTACTCAACAGTAGCAAAACTGTAAACTTTGACCCTATAAGTAACTTTTACCTCATTATTATAATACGTAGTGTTTGCAATCGTAATCGCACTTGATAATATGAGTTCTTTGATAATACAGTGTCTCACAAAAGTGATGGGACACTTGTGCTTTACAAAAGGAAACTATAATAAAATAAATTAAAAAAACATGTAAAAATGTTTTGTGGGTGTGTTTCTTACTTAAATTTAGTAACAATTATTACATAACATACATTTTCTCAAAATATTAATTTAATAAAAATACAATTGTTTAGCACGGAGCAAAAAATGGTTCACATAAGTGATGGGACACCATTAGATACTAACTACTATGTATTATGCAACAAAAATCGTCTGATGTAAGCAATAAAAATATTTTTTGGGGTTTTTATTTTTACTCAAAAGCAATTGGCAATAATTTATAAAATCGTCTGCAGTATTTCTCTCCAGTTTGTTTTGGAATTTTTTGAGTTTTTTATCTCTGTGTAGCCATGAATGCTAAACGAAAAGAAACTTTGCCTGAAATTCGAAAATTAGTTATTAATTTGCATATTGAACGTGGAAATTCTATTAGAGAAACTGCTGAAGCAGTTAACCTGAGTCATTCAACAGTTTTCAATATCATTAAACGAAATAAAAAGAATCATATGATTCAGGATAAAAGAAAACCTGATCGACCATCAAAACTATCCAATGGAATAAAGCGAATTATTGTTCGAAATATTAAAAAAAAATCCAAGAATGAGTGCTCCTAAAGTTGCTGCTGATTTACAAGCATTACATGGAGTAATTGTTAATCCTGAGACTATTGGAAGAGTAATTCGATCTGCTGGATATCACGGTAGAGCAGCCAGGAAAAAATTCTTCGTGAGTGAAAAGAATAGAAACCTCAGACTAGCTTTCGCAAAATCCAACATAAATAAGAATTCTGATTACTGGAATGAAGTTATATTTGCTGATGAGAGTAAATTTAATATGTTTGATTCTGACGGTTGAATCTTGGTGTGGAGAAAACCCAGGGAAGAATTTCGCAAACACATCATTTCTTCAAAACAACAATTAAAATCGGTGCTTCAAGAAGAATGGGGTAAAATTCCTCCAGAAATCACAAAAAAATTAGTCGAATCCTTCCCAAGAAGATTAAATCATGTTTTAAAAGTAAAAGGAAATCCAACAAAATATTAATGAAGTAAAATTTATGAAGTAAAATTATGAAGTAAAATTATGAATTTTATGAAGTAAAATTTTTGGATAAATACTATTTGATGGAAAAGTAAGTGTCCCATCACTTATGTGAGCCATTTTTTGCTCCGTTCTAAGCAATTGTTAGTCCAAAGGGGCTTTGTCCCTGAAGGACTATTGTTTTCGTTTTGTGATTTTGCGTCGGACTCATAAACGTCATTTCACTTTTCAAACTGTTGCCACAAAATGTTAGAGTGCTGCATTATATTTGAAGAAATTAAATAATGAAAAATCTGCATAAATGATTGTCTATTTCTCGCATTGTGATAAAACAATGGTACATAGAGCCATCGAATTTTGAATGACGAAATCCTACTGCGAATATGGGCATCTGAAATCCCAAATTTGGAATTTGTTTTATTATAGATTTTATATTTTGTAAAACTTTAACGAATTTTTGATTTACAAACTCAATGCTTTAAAAGCGAGAAATGGCAACGTTATATAGAAAAAAAAATACTTTTATCTCCAGTTCGCGAGACTGTGTATATCGGAAAATCTAAAGATATGCTTAATTTAACATTATTTTGCGATATTGCTCTTGAACTGAATTTTATGGTTTAAGTGCAAAGAACATGATATTTAATAAATAAAGGTAACACTCAAAACGTTAAAAAAACGCCCCTTTGAACGTAATTTAAAATCTGAAACATTTTAGATTTTTTTTTTATTTTTATTAAATTGATATTTTAATATTTTGGGAAAATGTATGTAATGTAATAATTGTTACTAAATTTAAGTATGAAACACACCCACAAAAAATTTTTACATGTTCTTTTTAATTTATTTTACTACAGTTTCCTTTTTTAAGCACAAGTGTCCCATCGCTTTTGTGAGACACTGTATGTGTGTGTGTATGTGAAGCATTGCTTATTGTTCCTAATTTGTAATATTTATTTTATTATAATATTTTCTTTCATTGCGAGAAATTAAATTTTTTATTTATTTATGTGTAGAATTCTAGTATGCCTACCTACAGAAAATATAATGTGATTTAGGAATTTAAGAACCTGTTTTTCATTAATGTGAAGTTTAAAATTCTTAGAAAATAATGAAAATTGTCTACTTCCTGGTATATAAGGGATTATGTTGTTACGTAGCAAAATGTTAATTTGTAAATATTGTTACGAATTTGGTATTTAAAAAGCTAATGTTAGTTCAATTATAAATTTAATGGTTTTATTCCTCGCGCAGTGCAGCGCGTGACGAATATTAAAAGAAAGCTAAGCCGAAAAATTGAAAATACAAGAGCGCGTGCATTAAATAAATAAATATCTCTTTTTGATTTCGAGAAAGTACTGGAAAATTCTAGCGCGTGATTTTAAAATCTTATAAAAGGAGGAAAACATCTCAGTTTGTAGGAGTTGCTTAGTTTGTTGTTGTTTAGAAAACTGCTCTTGTTGATTGTAGCGAATTCGCGGATTAGCGTTCTTTAGCTGTTTTGAATTACGTTCTATTGGACATTTGAGTAGTTAAAAGATAACTACTGTGAGATATTGTAATACTGCATGATAATTTGAGAAAATGTAAGCATTTTTGTTGTGATAATAATAAATTTTTGTTCATTTTTCATCGGACTTGTGCATTCATTTCATAACGAACCCGTACGCACGCAACAATTTTTGGTGTCAGGAGTGGGATATTGAATGCCAATCACAAGAGCGATGGAAGAACAGTTAAAACAATTCATGGTAGCCTTTTCTACATTTAAAGAAGAAATGAAAGACTCTGTTAAAGAAGAAATTAGGTCCTTTAAAGAAGAAATGAAGTTGGGCCAGGAATCCCTTAAAGGAGAAATGAAATTGGGCCAGTTTGGGTTTAATTAACCAAAATGGGTTTAATTAAAATGCATAATAAGCGTAGATTTTCTAGGTTTTCTTATAGGAAAAACTCGTTGTAGTCATTTTTCATGCTAACATTCCTTCAAACAATCTGCCAAATTATATACAATTTTTTTCTAACATTCAATTTAAACTCACCGTATTGATCCACATATTCCAACAACTTGCGTATACATACAAGAATACCATAGTAAACACCAAGGTATTTCAATTTCTTTTTTTTTGATTGTTTCCTGCCTCCGTTTGATAGTCCTGTACCTTGGTACGGAAGTAGTTATACAGGATGTGATGAAAAATACCTAACGGAATTCCAGAAGCGAAAGTTCGTGATGTTGAATAAAAAGTAGGTACACTTTGTATAACTAAGCGTGTATCGTGAGAAGGGAACTGCAAATCGTGTGAAGGAGCTGTCATCAGACGGAGCTAAAAAATATAAAAATTTTAAATTCTGTTATACGGAGAGTCCAAAATCAATACTGATTTCTAAAGAGTCAGGAAATAGCTAAAATTACATCAACTTTCAAAGAAAAATATTTGCACAATCGAGACCCGAAACTACGATCTCGATGTAATGTCAGAATCACTGCTCTAAACCAAGCACTACATGCAATTCATTTGGAAGACGAAAAGGAGTTATTTTCAGCATAGCTATTTCCAGTAAATTCATGAAGAATACAGCATTTGAGTTTCTCTAGAGGGAAATGGGCAACTTTATAGTTCTTAATAATTTCTAGAATTTTGGCCACCAGAAACAGGACATCATTATCTTCGAAAATACATGCGAGAGAGTCAGTGCGCGGAGTTGTCCTGGAAGTTGAAGTTGAGACTTTTTTGTGTGTGGAATCATACTTTGGAGTAAAAAAGTACTTTGGAATTTTTGATGCAAGAGACGAACATTCTGTTATGTAAGGCAACTGGGTTTTAAGTGTAACTCACAATCTTTAGAGAAATGCTCAAGACTACACTTGAAGCACTTTGGAATATAGAAACAGCCTGTCTGGCAGTGTCTAGGTCTTTAATATCGAAAATACATAATAGGTGATTTTTTTGTTGCAGTAACCGTGTGGTCAAACAACTGATTGAAAATGAAGGATCTGCTACGTGCGAGGTATGTTAGCGAGAAATATAGGCAGCAGAACAGATATCTGTTTGCGCAGTCTGGAAAATTAAATTAACTTAGCGAAGGGGAACCCATTTTCTCTGCGTTTGTCTTGGATGGTTTGTAAATTAGTGCCCACATTAAGTCAGTAGTTCTAGTTTAGGTTTCAACCCCTTTCCTGGACGTGAGAAAGTGGATATTTGCATTTTTAAAGCCATTCATTGCTTTCCCACGCATTTCATCAGAGGCGACGTAGAGTCTTATTTCATCATGCAATGAAGTGGTAACATCAGTTTAAACCTTATAGAAGTTAAATGTAGAGTTTTAACATCCTTCCAAAAAATATAAGGGCGAAGGAGAGAGGGAGGAATTTGCATTAATTTTGAAGTACACATTTAGCATTTTACGAAGTAGGGGCTGAAAAGGTAAAGCCGTAATTATGTGCGGAAACAGGAATCGCTTCGATAGAGTTTTGTTCGAAAGTCTCAGTAAATGGTGTGGAAATGTGAATGAAAGTGTCATCAATATTTGAATCGGAATCTGTGTGCTAAAGTTTAGAGCACACACAGTCAGTCAGTAATGGTCATTATCAGCAGTGCTTTCCGGTGAGATGGTGAAATGATCATCAAGAAAAGGAGAATCATCTGCAGAGTTTTTATCAGTGCAGAGGTCATCAGCCTTTTTCAAAATTCGAAGTTTAAATTTGTAAGACAGTCTAATACGATAATCATGAGCATATCGTTGCGTGCGTGCGGTTTCGTAATAGACTGAAGGTTACAGCCAAAAACATCGCGGACGAAAACGTCGCGGAGAAAGCAACGCAAGGAGAAAACGTTCGTGGTACAAAACATCGCGAGAGGAAACATGGCAAAGAGAAAACATCGCAATTCTAAAACATCATGGTACAAAATATCATGGTCGAAAATAAAGCAATTTAAAAACTTCGCAGTTTAAAAACATCGTCGTCAAAAACATCATGGAAAAAAATAAAGTACGTACAAATCATCGCATGACGATAACATCGCTGACATGTGTTTTTCAAATCGCATAGTGACATATTATGTAACTGAATTTCATCATAACTAACAATCGACATTCAAAAAATTGATTGAATGCTATACATGAAAATGTTAACGACTCTTTAAGAATAAACGGAAACAAAACAATGTGTAATTTTCATTAAAACAATATCAGATTAACAAATGTGAAAGAAAATAATTTGATCTCCCTTTTTCTAAGCATTTTTAGACTAGATATTTCATGAAAATTGTCAGTTAAACTTTATAAAGAAAGCGTAATTTATTAATGATCTTTGTTAAATAACTATATAAATTTAAAATTCTATTAGGCTCTTTAAGTCGCATTAATTTTCTACTCATTTTAAGTATCTAAATACTTAAGTTTCCTTCTTACTTTTGCAGCAAAAATTTATTAGTTCGTTCAAATATATGAATATAAAAGTAAAAGAATCCCTCTTTACTTCTTGAGCTCTATGATCTTTATATCAACTTGCATTTACATCTTTCAAAATCTGGAAGAAACTCATGTGTGCGATGTTATCGTCATGCGATGATTTGTAGGTACTTTACTTTTTACGACGATATTTTTAACGACAATGTTTTTAAACTGTGAAGTTTTTGAACTGCTTTATTTTCGACCGCGATATTTTGTACCACGGTGTTTTAGGACTGCGATGTTTTCTCCCGTGATGTTTTGTACCACGACGTTTTCTCCTTGCGTTGTTTTATCCGCGACGTTTTCGTCCGCGATGTTTTTGCGGTGATATTTTCGGCGGACACCGATGAAAGGAAATATGGCCAAAAAACAAAACGGGGCGAAAAACAGGGAAGTGTCGTGATCGTAGAATAGTAGAATCCTTCCTCTAGGATGTGTTGCCATCAGATGAGCAAAATAGTCATCTTTGAGTGAAGCTGAATGTATATAAAATGAAATATTCAGCTTTTCAATTAATTCAATAAACTGCAGGCCTAGCTGAAGTTTATCTTCCTGAGAACTCAAATCTTTAAGTATCTTAGCAAAATGCAAAATTTTGCCTAAAAAACTAACAAAATTGTACATAAAGTTTTAAAATTGCATATCAGCAAATTTATAAAGTCCAAATTCTTAGAGTCTTTAGCCTTCTGGGCTGTAGAAACATGACGAGCAGGTTTTGTAGATTTTATGACAATCTTCTTATTTTCTTTCGACAGCCAAGATGCGATTCTATGATCAGTTGAACTACCCTTATAAGAAGCAATGTGACTCTTTGTACCTTACACAAGTGAGAGGGAGTTTTTCATCTTTCGATAAATTACAAGTGTAGGTTAAATGATCAACTGTCTAAAACGCTCTCTCTTCCACCTTTTATAGATTTCAACCGGTCCCGAGATATTTCTCGTATTTTCTGCTTCTGGAAATTACTGGAAAGCAATAAGAGGATGGAATTACGGTTACAGCTAATATAGTGGTCAATTACATTTATTCAAGTTCAATACAAATTGCCGAGATATCCATTTACTCAATGTTAAATGCGCGTGCCCCTGTATTCTTACTTTTCCTGCATAGCGTTTTCTGAAAATTTGTCTCGTGCTACATTGCACGGGAAAATACATCAATTTTAATTAGAATTCTACTAAGATTGCTAACAATATGAAAATCGTGACGATCATTTTTTAACAATATGCTCTTCAGTGGTATCGAAGTAATATCAAAACCTGTTACGTGAGCATACATTATGCTCAATAAGCATTTCCGTACAAAAGAAACGTTGATGTCAGTTTTACAATAAGTAATGGTAAAAATCAAATAGGTCTGTCAAATACGTACGTCACACAGCGACGATGATGAGTTGATTGCTAACCACGGTTTGATAAAAATACTCTAATATAAATTAACGCAGCAAGTGAACTTAATCCAAGAGATAACACAATTTAAGTACAGAAATGAAGGAAAAATGAGCAAAATATGCAGCATACCAATTTAGAAAATCAAGAGGCCCACTTTTCTTGGGCCTACGAGCTTGAAAAAAAAAAACAACAGAAACATGTGACATGCGAACAGAACATGCGAACATTTTCGGAAGTTCTAAGCAAGAACACTAACCCGTGTAATGCCATCTGCTATTAATGAAAAACGGAACGCGAAAACACAGAGTATCAGAGTATCAAATCTTTTATAGTGTAAACGAGAATTTGAGTTTGGATCACTAACTAGAGCATAAAGACTTTTATGGGCAAAAAAAGTGTTTACTGGTAATCGAATTTGCCAGCTGATAACCTTTTTCTCGGATAATACTGGAAGCAGAAAATTGTAAATGTTGTACAATATAATTTAAGACAATATTTTTTAGAATATAACTTTAATTCTCTTTGACGTCAAAATCCGAAAATTAAAGGTTGCCGTGTTGACTAATGATTATTAAACCACACTGGCAGACAAGGCTACAATATCTTGTAAACGTCATTAAGTATTTTCGGAGCATGAAATAACAAAATTTTATTGTGCCCTTGGTGGCGCTCGAACCACGGATATTCTAGTTGCTAGCTTTATCTGCTACCTACATTCATTAAGAGAACACGCGATAGAGGATATGTTATTCCTTACATTCTCTCCCATTTTAAAAGGGGTCTGGAGAGAACACGGAGCTAGCAACCAAATCCTTGTGTTGACGAATCATCATTCATAATATTTTAGTTACTGCTTCTCTGTAGACAGTTTTTGGGCGTTTAGAAATAATGAAGAAAATCCATATTTTTCTTCCCAAGATTCCAACGGTGGAAATGTCAGCTGTTATCAAAACGTACCAAATACTTGCACTACAAGAGCACGCGTAGGAAAGTACGATATTTCATGGGAAGTATTTAAATCTTAAATAAGATCTTTAAGGATCGACCTACGAATTAGATCACTGTAAGAGAAAATTAAAATAAATTTAAGCTTTTCAGTTGGATGCTCGAGAGCTAAATTAAAGAATTTCTTTTGCAGTTTCTATGCAGTAGTAAGAATCGTTTTTGAATCGATAGCTTATAATCTCATTTTGAACAAGAACATTACTTTTACTATCTAAATATCAGCTGAAAATCATCACGATAATTTTTCTCATCACTTAAGAAAGAAATAAAATATATAAACAAATTTAAAATTGCAGTATTTTAATGAAATGCATTAAAACGTAAAACATAGCATTTTACCTATCGTAACATTCTTATTTGTGCATAACGTAAAAGAAAACCGTATATGAGATAACAATGGCGGATTTAAAATCAAAAATGATAAAGGATAATATTAGGGGGAACTGAATATAATTATTTTTATATATATTATTTTGATACTATGCGATGGTCTACGAAATTACCTTAATGTCCTAATATACTTGAGCATACGCCACCGCTGGTTTTATTTTAATTTCATATGGCCGTAATTGTTAGATAGTTAAAATTATTTTTTAATATATTCAATTAAATCAGTATAGTTAAAAAGTATTTTATACGTATTTGTCTAGAAAATTAATTAAAAAATATAACCGCCTTTTGAACGTAGGAAAATTATTTTTTCTACGAGGTCGTGGATTTGGAATGATTAACGACAACACTTGATGAAGAATCAAAACACAACTTATTCGTCAGTATTACACAGGACAGTTCAAAAGACGCTTTACAGTCATTGAAAAACTACAACGAACACGTTGAAACATTCAGCAACATAACCTTCGGGCTATAACGGTGAAGATAGCTTCACGGCAAAGCACTAAAGAACAACTGCCGAGTTGGACGAACGCTCTCTAGCTAATCTCTAAACTCAAGACACTACTACTAAACTTAACTACCCCTCTACTACTCTAGATACTCTTCTACTCTGCCCAACAAGCAAGTTATGATCTGCTTGTTCGCGGATGCTATGCTCTTGACCTGCTTTCGTGAACATTCTCGGGAATACCGGTAAGACTTCTTCCTAGAGAATGTCTTGCTCTGTCTATGACACATTGACAATATTGTCGCCAAACTTCGCCAAATCGTTCGAACCTGCCTTTGCGGAGGAGCTATCTTACCGCAGCTGCACAATTCGCAACAACACTTTCTAATCAATCAGCATAAAAATAATACACTCTAGCCATCCTCTCGCACCCCGTCTCTTCCTATATGTCCAATTGCAAGTATTTACAGTAAAACAAATTTCTGTTTGATGTTGGTATCCTATCTCTTCAACACACAAAATCACATGATTGCTACAATGAAGGATTAAATATTTTAATGAAAAAAAATACTTGCAAAGAAACCACACACAAAAGAAACATTAAATTTAATACCTTGTTTCAAAATTAAGTATTTGAAGCAAATAAAACGATACAATAACTAAGTTGAAAGAATTTTTTAGACGTTGCCAGAATTCGTTGAATTAAGTCAGAGAGTTTGGAAACCTCCTTTTGAAACAACGTTTATTTATTTATTTGATGGCGTAAGATGAAAAATCTTGGGATGATTTCTTTCATAGCCAAAAAATATATGTGACACAAATTCGATACTAAGTATAAAACATATCAAATTTTGAAAATATTCGTATAAGAAGTATTGTATTCTAAAATATTGTATTCTATTCATAAATGTGAAAGCCTGAACTGTTAAAAAAATTCACACAGTATTGGATCAGATATTAGTTTCAATACTGCGTTTTAAAACAAACAAACAGGATAGTTATTTAATGAAATAAAATAAAACATTGGCTCCGAAAATTATTAAATTATACTGAATCTTCAGTATTTTTTTAAATGTAATAACAATACGAAAATGCTTCTTGATAATAATTTGATGAATTTAACTGGCAAAAGGATTGTTAAGAAAATATCTGCCGTTTAAATAGAATCTTCAGTGTTGCAATTCCATTCTGTTTTTTAAATATCAGTATACTTATTTATATTTTGAATAGTCTTTACATTCAAAGCAAAATCATATTATGGATGACGGGAAAGTGGTTGTTGTTGGCCAAGAAGGCTCATATTTAAGTATTTACTTACGAAGAACGTCGAAAAAGGAAGTAAAATTGTGACAGTTAAGTTAATGTTTGTAGTTAGATTTTTAGTTTTTATGTTTCCCTATTTGTTTTGAACTTCCGACACAATTCGACCGATTCCGAAGGTATGCACAACTTGGTTGCGAAGTTAGTTCAAAATATTATGTTTTCTGAACTGCAGCTGCGGCTGAATGCTAATTTTAAGCTAGAACTGTCTGTGGTTTTTTACAGGTTAACAAATATTTCACGTTTTCTGCTATACATTTGTTTAAAAGATGAATCATACATGCTAGTTTAGATACATAAGTTAACTGAAAAGTTTTGAGATTGATTTTCTTAAGCAGTAGCCCCGATGGCTCTATGGAACCTTTTTTTTTTCAGATTTTTCGACCAAAGAGGCAATTTGCCTAGAAGGACTATTAATTTCGCTTTCGCATTTTGTGTCGATTCACTATAAGCGTCGCTTCACTTTTCAAATTGTTGCCACAAAATGTTACTGCCCTGTATTATAGTTAAAGAAATTAAATAATAAAGAATCTGCATGAATGTATGTTCTCGCATTGTGATAAGACAACGGTACCCAAAGCCATCAAAATTTGAATAACGTAATTTTCTATAGAATATAGGCATGCGGAAGCCCTAATTTGAAATTGAAATTTGTTTTATTATCGATTTCATATTTTGTAACATTTCGACGAATTTTTGACTAACAAACTAAACGATTTCAAAGTGAGCAATGGCAACACTGTAAGGGAAAAAAACATTCTTATCTACACCGTGGGGGACCGTGTATCGGAAATTCTAAAGATATGCTCATTTTAAATTATTTTGCGATATTGCTGTTGAACTGAATGTTATAGTTTGAGTGCGTAGAACATGATATTTAACAAATAAATGTAACACACAAAGCGTTCATAAAAGCCCCTTTGGACGTAATTTAAAATCTGAAACCTTCCAGTTTTTATTTATTTTAGTTTTTATTTATTTTTCAAATTTAAATTCTTCACTTTGAGTTACTTTTAACATCGTTTTATAAAACATTCAAAAACATAAAATATACTATTCTGCGATGACATTTTTGGAAGGTAATATTTCTTAAGGTATCAAATGTGTCACGTGTGTTCAATAATGCTATTTTACAACTTCTCATAATAAATAACCCTTTTCCAGAGTAATTCTCTTTTCAGTATTGGTGAAGAAATCATATATCACTAAATCTAGATTTCATAGAAGGTATTTTAGTGTTCACAGGTCAATTTTTGGTGATGCTGCCAAAACCACAGCAAACACATTTAACTACATATTATACTGGACAAAATTGATAATTTTAAAGCAAATCATAGATTGTGTTTTTGATAGCTCCCTACAGATGGTTTTCAAGATGTTTAGATAATAATTACTGATTTGTTTGACTGTGGGTATGAAATCTGGACTTCCGTATCCTTCCAGACCATGCTTTGTTAGTCAGGAGTTACAGTCTGGAAAACCTCTATCACTGAAATCTTGAAAAGCTCTGTCATTGATCACCTATCTTGAAAATCTCTATTGTCGATGTAGGACTTAAAATTACTTCTTTAACATACGCATATTGCAATATTTCTATAGGTATCTCATTACTCCTTTTCCGAAGTTTCCCACGAAATTTAATCGTATAGTCGCAGAGACATTTTCATCACCCTCTATAACGTACTTGATACTTCGATGAAACGTATTTAATACCTCCATTCTCTGGGATTGCATACTGAATGGACTGCATACCAACTGCAGAAGGGAACACCTCGATTCATATAATCTAAGCTAAGGTTCCTGTCAAATTTAGCTCAAAAGTCGAAAACTTTAAAATTGTCCTATTACTGGTTATTATTATAATAAACTATGATAAATATAATCGTAAATAATATTAAAAAAGAAAATCTGAAAGGTTTCAGATTTTCAATTACGTCCAAAGGGGCACCTTTTTAGCATTTTGTCTGTTACCTTTATTTATTAAATATCACTTTCTTTGCACTTAAAGCATAAAATTCAGTTCAAAAGCAATATCGCAAAATAGCTTTAAATTGAGCGTATCTTTAGAATTTCCGATACAGAGTCTCGCGCGCTGGAGATAAAAAGGTTTTATTTTTTCCAACAGTGCTGCAATTGCTGGCTTTGAAATCGTTTAGTTTGTTAATCAAAAATTCATTGAAGTATTACAAAATATGAAATCGATAATAAAACAAATTTCAGATTCAAATTACGGCTTCCACATGCCCATATTCTATGGAAGATTACATTATTCAAATTTTGATGGCTCTAGGTACTGTTGTTTTATCACAATGCGAGAAATATACATATATTCACGCAGTTTCTTCATTATTTAATTTCTTTAAATATAATATAGGGCGATAATAATTGGTGGCAACAATCTGAAAAGTGAAACTACGCTTATCGTGAAACGAAGCAAAATGGCAAAACGATTTGCCCCTTAAGACTAAAAATATTTCTAGTTTAATTCATTTTTTGCATTATTTTTAGATTAGAGTCCGTAATTTATAAGACTGAAGGAGACTATTAATTACGTATTTCTAATGTTTTAAAATTTATAAATTCTTTCAGAATACCAGTTGTAACAAAATTACCAGTTAAAGAACATTACACACTGGTAAATCATTAAAAATATCCTTTAATGGCGTTTAATTGTCAAACCTCGAATTATTATAATTTGTTTATCAACCGAACCTTCAAGTGGAAAATACTGTCAAAAATAGCAAATTTTTTAATCCATTTTGAAAAAAATATATATATATAAGCATAGAAATATCCTTTACTTAATCTCTTAACATTAGAAACCTTTTTCTAAACTGATATTATATCTTTAGTTATGTACACATGCAAACATTTGCTCCTCATTTAGGGTAAGGCCCCTAAATATGATCACCGAATTTAGTACCGAATATCTCTTTAAATTTTTGTCTTACGTGAGTCAAATATTTTGTTTTGTGCTTTTTAAATTGAGTATAAAATGTTTACTAAATATAAAGTTCGGAAAAATGTTCAGTTTTAATTAAAAAACTCAGCTCTATAGAAACAATCGCCGCCGCCGGAAATAAAATACTTTTATCTTCCACGCGTGTTGTCATCCGTAAAGCTTAAAATACTTTCAAATTTAATATTCAAGGTTACTGATCAATAAACTAATAACTAATATACTAATGAAATAACCCTAGCTGGACTCATTAATATCATTACATACATTTTCTTTCTTATGATAACTTTTTTAGGCGGCTGACCGCACGAGCGGTTAGCTTTTAAAGAAATAATATGGGGAATATAAAGATATGGACGGCAACCTCTAACACTCTGTCAGGAATTATAATGATATGCTGTTTTTAAATATTTTGTGATTTTAATGTTGAAAAGAATTTTATGCTGCGTCAGTGTGAGAACATGATACGTAATAGATGAAGTTAACACACCAAACATTAATAGTTAAAAGAAAAAAAAAATTTGCATCCACTATAAGAAAACTGAACATTGATATGATAAAGTGAGAAAGACAAAAAAAAAAAAAAAAAAAAAAAAAAAAAAAACATAAAAATGTATGCCTATTAAAATGCCTGTTTAATTTTGTCATCATCAGCTTCACAAGGTCTGCCAGAACTTTGGTGAAATTCAAGATGCAAATCTACGGAGCGAAAGTTTTTAAACCACTTCAGGCACATGCGTTCTATTAAGCAATCATCACCATAAACCTCGCATATCTCTTTGTCAGCCTCAACTGCCTTCTCACCATTATGAAAATAAAAATTTAAAATATTTCAAAAATGCTTATTTCAGCATCCTATGCTAAATTAACCGCAAACTAACAGTTGCAAAGAAAAATACAGAGAATTTGTTTCCATAGCAACCTAAAACTGTCATCTGCCAAATCTCAAAGGTAAAAAAAATATTATAAGATTGACAGAAGTAAAAAAAAATTGAATATAAGCTTATCTATTTCTTCAAACCAAATTTACTTTCTTGCCACCCAATAATAATAATAAATTAAATCCTTGAGTTTGTTAATCAAAAATTTGTTAAAGGTTTAAAAAATATGAAATCGATCATAAAACCACTTCCAAGTTTCAAATTTGGGTTTCCACATACATATTCGCAGTAGGATTACGCCATTCAAAATTTGATGGCTCTATGTACCGTTGTTTTATCACAATGCGAGAAATATACATACATTTATGCAGATTTTTCATTATTTAATTTCTTCAAATATAATGCAGGACTCTAATATTTGGTGGCAACAGTTTGAAGAATTCTGAAGATTGCTAATGAGCCAACGCAAAACCAAAACAATAGTTCTTCAGAAACAAAGCCCCTTTGTACTAATAATTATTAGAAATCATTATTGTTGTGATAAGAAATTTTCTATTTTTTTTCAATTGTTTAATTTCTTTCATGAAGAGTATAATATGGACTCCTTATATATAAATATATGTATTCAGTATGGAGTCATTTAAATTGCTATCATTTTGTTTAATTTGGCTTTCTGTTATCATTAAAATTACGTGACTTGAATAAATATTTTTTCCAGTGATGTATCTGCATGTATTGCCTTTAACTGGCTTAAAAAATAAAAGATTTCTCGAGTATTCTGAAACGAAGAAGGAAACATATAGAGTATGCAGTTAACGGAAATCCAATAATAGAATTGCTGTTTTGCCATTGAATATTTTGATTTATATAGCAATTCTAAACATTTTACCAATACCTAGCAGTGATTTCAGTTAAATTCAATATAAATAATTGTTTAAGGGTACTTTTTTCTTAGCTGCTGCTTTAATTTTGATCAATTCTGATTTCTTTAATGGAAGAGGTTTTTTATTTCCATTGCATTTTGCAGATAGCTATTAAGTTCTGTGACTTTGAGTATGTTACAATGTTTTATGAAGTGGAATAAATTCAGAAGTGAGACGAAAAACCAACATTTTTAATGGTGAATCTGTAATTTTATTCTTCTTTTGAGGATTTAAAGAAAATCTCAATTAATGACTGAGATTCTGAAAAATCGGTACTTTTCCGTTTCGCCGGGGCAAATCTCTTCCAAGCAGACTTTACTAGCGACAACCCACAGTATACACATAAAAAATGTTGACAAATGTTAGTTCTAAGAATTTTTTATTTTGGAGGTATAAACATTTTAATGCCGTTTAAAATTTTGTAAAAAAGCCATTAAATAAAGACAATAAATTTGTAAAAGACATCAATTTAAGAATTTACTATGCTTTCATGGTACAACATCCCGATTCGCCGGGATGACCCCAAGTGACTCTTTCCACATACACTACGCTACAAAAATCTAATTCTATCAGTAATTATCTACATTAATTTCAAATTAAATTTTAATTTGGAATACAATAGTTCTAAGTTTAAATGCAATAGTTCTAAGTTCAATTCGTACGAATAACTTACTCAGAAATTATATAAAACCACAGTGCTTTACTTCTTTAATAGATTCTCATTAGAATTGACTTTGCCTTTTCATATTTTCGCCATCGGGTGAGTGGTGTGATTGCATCCTAATTGACTTAATTACTGCCCGCGAATGTCCTTAGGGCATAAAAGGGAACTGTCTGGTAAAAATTCTATGCCAGTAATTAAAGAGACAATCAATCTAATAAGAATTGACTGTGACTTGTTTTGAAAATGAGGAGTAAAAGGTTACCAGCGAAGATAATCCGTTTGGCATCGGTTGTTGTACCATTATTGGCGACTTTATCGCCTGCGCCGACAAAGTGGAAAAATACCGAAAAATCTGTAAGTATTCCCTTTAATTTTTTTTTAAATTTTAAATTTAAGTTTATGATTAAACGAAGAAACGAAACTAAGAAATGGCATTAAGAAACCAATTACATTTCCTGACAACAACAAAAGCAATCAAACAGTATGCATTTTAAATCTATTTTAGTATAGTTCATTAAGAAACAAAAGAACGAAATGTTGCTATCTATTATACATAAATGTATGACAACTGAAACTTAAAAATTCCAGTCGGAAAATTTCAGTTTACATTCTAAAGTTTCAAAGATTTTCATAAAGAATCCAAAAAGTTAAAATATATTTTAAAAAACTTAAAAAACATTTTAAAATAAATTACAAATTTATCTTTGTATGAAAATTCCTGTTAAGGTCTAAATCAAATTTAAGCTGAACAATTGCGAAGGGCATTCTAGCTTAAACATTCATCATCCAGAAATTCAAGATACAGAACCTAAAATCATTTAATTAATACAAGCCTTTCGGAATAATGATAGAAGATAGTATCAGGTCTTCCTATAATCTATTTCATCATAAATTAATGAAGTACACTTATTTAGTAAGTGTACTTCGCATTAATTTATGATGGTATTTCAACTTCCCTGGCCATATGAGGCATATGCATGGGCTCATTGGAACTAGTAAATTAAGTAAAGTACAAACACTATACCTCAGACTTAACGACTTAAATGACTGGAAAACTGGAAAACCACCTGGAGACCGCCAAGAAATATATGTATTAATAAACAAAATCTACAATTTGCATACCAAATAACTTATACTTAAATTGTTATACAGAGCAATCAATATCAATTCACAATATAACATCATATTACAGTATGGCATATACATAACCTAACATAAGAATGTCTTGTTTAGAGCATCTCGTTACCTTAATCGTGCTCTGTAGAACATAGTCAGACGTATTTCCTTCCAAACACAATTTATCTTTTCATTTTCATAGAACTTACACGTTAAATTTGTTTATTTGACTCAATAAATATATTAATATATTAAATTAAAGTTCACGTTCAGAAGTTCAAATGAAAGTGGAGAAATTCTTCAAATATATATACAGTTTTACTCAAGAACCATAATCGGTTTTATGAAAACACTGTTCCAGTTATCTCTTTAAATATGCACATTTAGAATCTAATCTTGAATGATTCAGTTAGGGTCTCAGCTTATATTTCAAACTTGCATTTTGCAATTAATGCATTCGGATCTCTAGAACAACTGTTATGGCTATGCCCGGATTCCTGAACAATGAGCACATGTTTGCTGCTTTTCACATCTTGACTGAAAATAACCAAAACCTTGATATTTAAAACATTTAGCTACATTTAGATATTCTTTTACAGTTATTCGAACCCATCTTAAACATACCTTTCCAGACTTGAACTTTTCTGGCTGAACTTGGACAATTCTGGTTGAACAATGCAGTCTTCCAATTTTACCTGCCACTGGGAATAATAGATCAATATCCTCATTTTTAAAGATCTCATTTTGTCGTGCTAACTCCATGATCTGACCTGATTTCCTCTCACCATCTTTATTATACAGTATCATCTTTGCTTTCTTCTTTGAAGGTAATCTAGGCTGCAAATCATCTTTCAATAAAGGGTTTATTTTTATCTCTTCATTAAATGACTATCAATGTCATTCTTATTTGAAACTTCCACAACAAGATTACCATTTCACACATTTCGAATTCAAATTTGAGATTTTATCTCTTAAGAAGAACTATCACTCTTCTACCTATAAATCAACAAAACATATTCTTCTTTCTCTTTTATCTTGCCCCGCTTTTGAGCAGTCTCTTTCACTAATTTTCTTTGTTCTTCTACAATATCAGCAAATGTAGGTTCAAGTTTCTTCTGAAGCTTTGATGATTCCATTCTGTTTTCTAATTTGCCCGTCAACAAGATATTTTCTAAAACTTGTGAACAATCAGTCCAAAAAGCAACTCTTGTGCACTTAATATTTTCTTCTTTACAGCCACACTAATACATGTGGACTCATCTACTGCAGTATCTATCTTTCTTATAACAGTGCGAGCTTTGTTAAATCTTTCATTATTTTTAACAAACTGTGCTTGTACTTCTTTAAACAATGGTTCTGTCATCTTCGCGAAGTTCAGTGTTAGGCTGTCTCTCTCATTAGACAAAGCCTCAGACCAATCTGTGTTGAAAATTATAAACTTAGAAAATCTAACAATTCTGTCAAGCCAAAAACATTTTCTGTAATCTAGAATACCTTTCAACTATATTAACGTTCCCTGGGAGCAGTTATTTATATTTAATTTTCAAAACATAGCCGTGCATTTTTTTCTTTGGGTCGTTTGCGCATGGGACTTTAAAAATATATTGTGGCAATTCTTTCCATTTTTCCAGCATGCCAAACCCTCAAATTGAAGGCAACGAACCTCGAACGGATTTCCTTCAAAATATTTGAAAACGATTTCAATATAATAATAATAATAACAATAAATATCAAATAAGACATGACTTTGCTTTACTTAGACTAAATTAAGTATAGACTAAGAATATGTATATATTACTGCATACAGTTTGTAGGTGTGTTCATTTATAATTACTATTTAGTTTAACTGAGTCAACATTTTCTTATAATTGAACACAATTTATAAGTTTTTTACGAACACTTAATGTTCGGGAAAAAAATCGAAAGTTATAAATGTGCGTTTATTCAATATAATAATTGGTTTCAACGTGAAACATGAAAAAAACCCATTGCTCTTTTGTCGGGATTCGAACCATATGTCTTTTAATTTGCTAGCTGTAATTGCTAACATACACCACAAGAACATGCTAGGAATAATGAGATATTTCCTGGCATTCCTGTATGCAAGTATTTGAAAGATGACGAGAGAGAGACACGCAATCCTGTCGACCAAAGTCAGATGGTAATGATTTATCAACTATCATATTTTAATTCGCTTTCCAGCGTAGAGAATAATGCAGAAAGCCGTTTAAATGCAGGAAAATCGAAACCTCTAATCTGTCCTAACCAGAAATTAAATCAGGCATTTTTATCATAGCTAACTGGATGTGCCAATTACTTGCATTATAAAAACGGGCGGGGAGGGAATTACGATAATTTTTTACAGTAACTTACAGTGGAGAAATAATGCAAGGTTATTTAACGTAAATATTTATTCATCGATAAAATTTATCGTAGATAAATCATAAGACATATAAAAAATGAAAATTAGTTAGAAGTAATTACAGTTCTATAAGATTTATTGGCCTAAATTTAATTTAATTTAATTCTTATTTAGAGAATAAATAAAGGGTACCACAATGAATTCGCTCAAAACAGAAAGAACTTTTAAAATTAAAGTGCTATTTATCCCCTGACGCTATAATTCTTTGAGACATCCATTTCTCATTTAAGGTTTACCGAGTAAATACATTTGCGCAAAATATTTTTTTGAAAATAACAGCATTCATCGTACATGAAATTAGTCTGCCTTATACCAGTATGATGTTTACTGATTTTACATATAAATTTGGCTTTGCTAGACTAAAAAAACACGAGATTTTCTCATTGGTTTTGTCTTTCTATAAGTTTTTCAATGACTTTCCCATATTTGGTTTTAATTAGAGCGGGGAGTTCATGAGGTAAACAACGCAAGTTTCGGTGCTTCATGTGTTGAAATAATAGCTCTTCCACAATAGAGATCAGATTTATCCATCTTTTGGGTATATCTTGAACGGACTAGTAAATCATTATTGCCATTAATCTGGTTGTACATTTTTAATTCTAGTCCAAATCTTTTAGTTACATTTTAGTCATTAATCATTTCAGGCTTTTCTTTTTCTCTGCTAACATTTTTGCCAACATACTTAATAGATACTAACAAAAACATTATTTTTTAAAGAGCAAATGTATAGATTTCCCTTTATTAAATCCTAATTGCGATATAATAGTCCGACAATACACTTTTAGTTTGGTAAACTGGGATTGCAATTCACGTTCATTTATTTTCAAATTTAAAAGAATGTTCTTTTTTAATTTTTTAAACACATATGTTGTTATGAACTAATTATCAACTGTTACATTTCGATTACCTACTCTTGACAGATAGTATAAGCTAAAGATTTTAAAGATGAAGGACTGAAATAAGTTTCTATAGGCCAAAAGGAACTTGAATATACAAAAACAAATATTTTACATTAATTCACAGATGAAGTCCGAGTAAAATTCAACACAGATAGTCTTGAGCTTCATGACAACATAATTTCATAATTCCCTTGTCAGGAGCTTCATAACAACATAATTGCATAATTCCCTTGTCTGGAGCTTCGTAACAACATAATTGCATAATTCCCTTGTCAGTAGTTTCATAACAACATAATTGCGTAATTCCCTTCTCTGGAGCTTCATAACAACACAATTGCTTCTTTGATAAGTTATATTTGTAGACTCAAATTTTCAGACATTTTATTATTTTTTATTTATTTATTTATAAAAATGTTGCGATCTTTAAGCAGTTAATATTGAAAAAACGAAAGCTAAAAAGAATGATAATTGGAAATTGTCAGGTATCATAAACGTAATCTATACATAGCTATTTGCTCAATGAAACGAATGCAGTTTAACCTACCCATTAGTGAGAATTAAAATTTTTGGGGTAAATTACATAAAATTGAATATCTCAATCACAATGTTATGTTAAAGGGAGTAGAACAAAGTGAAATAAATGATTGTAAGTAAAATAAACTAAAGTAAAATAAATGAAGGTAAGTAACAAAGTAAAATAAATGATTGCTACTTACGCAGTACGTCTTCTGGAATTACAAACATAGCAGTATTTTAACCATTTTAACTGTGAATGAGGTACAGCTGAAGTACATTCATACCTTTAAATGTGGCTCGATTCTCTGAATCTGAATTTTACACGATTTGTATATTTGGATGCATAATATGTGTAAAGTATTCCTTAAAGCAACTTCAATTTTTATCAGAAATTACGAAACATTTTCTATCTATACTACAGGATAAAGTAACTACCTATTTTTGAGAAATGGAACACATTTAAAAGAAGATTAGATCTGTCAATCTTTATCATTGTTAAAACCTGCTAAATGTGTTTAAATTTAATTTTCATATGGACAGAGTATACCGAAACCCAAATTTTTATTTAGTTTTGATTCCTTTCCAAAATGTTTAAATAATGATTACAGAAGAACGGATCTTTATTGTGATATCCCGTATCAGCGAATTAAAACTTAATAAATTTTTAAAAAATAAAAGAAAATTTAATAATACCTAACTCCAGGCATACATGAGGCAAGAATAGGACGCCCAAGGATAGACTTTAAGCTAACTCAATAAATTTGACAACTGCGAAAGAGTGAGCGACTTTGTTTAAAGAGTCCAGTTTGAGACTCAACATACCGAAGACAGCATTCACAGATTCTTGCATTCAGCATTGAAGAAACTGCTTTATCGCGTTCAGTTACTGAATTCCCTCATGAAGAAGGTTATCCAAGTAGCAAAGTGGAAAATTTATAGAACAAACTGAAAACGAAATCCTATAAGATAACATCCTATTAAGTGATGTGTGAACTTTCCACTCACGCATTAAGACCATACCATACAACGACCGTATTTGGGCACATGAAAAACCAACTGAAGTCATCGAATGAGAAGAGGATTCGCCGAAAGTTGATGCTTTTCTTAAAAGATTTATAAATCTTTTTTTTTTATTCTATTGTTGTTTTTATGAATTTATCTTTTTTGTAATCGTAATTGAATTAAAACATGATTTTTTTAAGTCTACCATAATATAGTTAATTCTGAAAAAATTAATTTAAAAACGTTGGACATCCTGTACATACAAAAGTTAGTTTAATCCACTTTCAGTACATTTTAAACATGATAAGCATTAACATGCTTGAGATTTTTAAAAAGAGCCTGATTTCACAAAAAAAGGCTGCTACGTTTGGGACACTCTGTATATAGCGTGTAGGTGAATGAGATAAATCGCGAGATAATTCGATAATCCGGTGGTTTTCAAATAGCGCTCAGGGGAATCTTAGGGTATCATGCAACTTCAGAAGTCCCAGAACTCAAAATCAAAATTCGAAAGAAATTTTGAAACTGTGTGGACAGCCAAACTAACTATCTAAAATAATTAATTAGAAAATATACTTTTCTGTTGTTATTATGATCTGAACTAGTAGGAAGTTAATCTGTATGTTCTTCTAATTAAATGGTAACAGATATGATTTTTCTTTACATTTTTCCTGTATTATTAATGCTCCTTTTATATTTATTTTCTTAGGATGGTGGGCGTTTCACCAAAACAAAAAGCTGTAGTTTTAGATATTTCACAAAAGAAAGTTAAAGTTTTAGAGGTCCCTAAGATTGGCCAAACCTGAAGGCAATTATATGATGCAATATTATGTGCTGCTTTAAGTTTAGCTTAGAAAGGATTCGATTATTCAGTCATGGCAAAACATGCTGAAGTTATCTGCTTAAGAGAAGGAACGCCTTCGTGAGGGATTATTTGAAGGAAGCTTACTTATATACACATTACACATAGAGAAAACTCTCCGTGTAACTTAGAACTTTAAGATTATAACTGTAAATAGCTATTGTATTAATTAAATATAACCGCTCTCCTTCTGTTCTTATAGTAATTTACATACTTCGGAATTTACAAATTGTGAAAAAAAGCAGTGGAGAGTATTAAATAAAATAAAATCTAAATAATTGTTTTTAAACTTAAGTCACATGCTTACAATAAAAGAGGTATCGTTGCCATTTGATTTTAATCATTCGATTTCATCTTTATAATATAAATATTAACTTACAAAACATTTTTCAATATTTTTTAAGAATCCTCTGTTTAAGATACTTATTTTTTTATCAAATAACGTCAATTTGTTGAAATAACACAAACGTGTTTTAGTATGTACTATTTAAAAAGTATTACTTCAAGAAACATGTGAAGCATTTTACAATTTAAAATAACTGTGTAAATAAAATTAAATACGCTGATAGAAAATGAAATACCAACTCCAAGAAATAATTAGGGGAATGAAATGTAGGTAAAGCATTTGTCTAAGCAGCATATTTAATAGAATAATGTTTCAAGATCAGATTTAAGTAAATGCAAGAAGTGCCATTTCAAATGTGAAATGCTAGCACATTAATAAACTGCTGTAGTCACCATGGTGTGAAATGCAAGCATGCAAAGCGCATGCTGTCATAGTGACTGTGCCAAAATCCAAATTTAGTGCTATTAGTACCACAGTGTACACTAAACTTTAGTGTAGCCTGAACTCTCACAAATTTGAACTATAGGGCAGACTGTACTTTCAGCGAACTCTAACTCCTGGCACCATAACTCTACATCCGGTACTCATTACTTCATCTCTGTGTTTAAGCACTCACAGCACACTTACAACCACAAGGACACCAGCTCATATGACTCCCTTTACCCCATTCTGTATTTTATCATGTTTTGTTTTAGCATTTTATGTTTTTACTTTTGTATTACTATCTTACATATGTGTCTCTCTTCA
Source organism: Stegodyphus dumicola (assembly GCF_044657685.1). Lineage (NCBI taxonomy): Eukaryota > Metazoa > Arthropoda > Arachnida > Araneae > Eresidae > Stegodyphus > Stegodyphus dumicola. Next base: position 186,952,297 of record NC_140768.1, read on the forward strand.
TATTTTTCTTAATATCAACGCGTCCTTATGTTCGTATCTGTTAGTATTTGTTTGTTTTTGTCTGTACATGTATCTATTCTTGTATTTATTTTGTATATTTTTATATATCTGTGTTATTCCAACCGCCATGCACACCTACAAAGCTATTGTCACGTAACCATTGTCAAACAATAATCCTCAGTCTCTGTTTGGCCAAATATTGATCTTTAGATCTGTATTATAAACTCCCGAGGCAGCCTCACGGGGTCCCAGGGAGTCGTTGTTCCTAGATAGGGAAGGGCGTGGGACACACGCCTGTTTACCTATGTTAAAAACCAGGCGTCCCCGTCCTCCGTCACCTGTCACCTGTCATATATCATTTTGTGAGATGAAGCTCCATGCCTGTTGCATACTAGCAGTGTATGCTGGCTATGGCTGACGCTGAATGTGTCGTCCAGTCATGTCCCATATATGCTTGATGGGAGAATGATCGATAGATTTTTCAGATTCAAGGCAATATGTCGACGCTTTGTAGAGCACATCGAGAGATAGCATCGGTATGGGGGACGAATTTTATCCTATTGGAAAATGTTCCCTAGGATACTGCTCACTAATATCAGCACAACTAGTGCATTCATCAGTCTAAAATACAAATTTGCTATGAAAGTGTGTGGGATAGCAACCAGAGTGCTCTTGCTATCATAGCAAAATTGCTCTCCAGATTGTAACGTCTAGTATAGGTCCAATGTGTTTAAACGCAGACAGCTTGCTTTTAAGCGCTTACCTGGCCTCCTTCTAGCCAACATACTGCCATTACTGGCACTAGGATGAAAACGGCTATCGTTTGTGAACACGAGACGTCATGTCTCAGACAACACGTCTAAGACCTCCACTCCACCTTATAATGACCTCTAGCTTGGAGCCCCCTTATAATGACCTCTAGCTTGACGCCACCTTATAATGACCTCTAGCTTGAAGCCACCTTATAATGACCTCTGGCTAGACGCTAAATCGCAAATGGCAATAACTTGGATTTAGTGATATTGCCGCTATAGGGAGTCTGGCTGGAAGTTGTACTTCAACTAATCGATTTGTTACAATTCGCTGTGTTATTCTGGTGTCAATAAAAGCTCGAATGTCTACTGAAGATGCCGATCGATGCGACACAGACATGCAGCTGATAGGGTGATCTTCCCTTTGCTTGATGTTGCGTATGTGGCTGGAGCCGGGCCATCCTGAGACAGTACCTTGATGCCAACATGCATGCACATCAAATACATGCCTTCCAAGTCTCTTCTAAGTCTTCTAAGCTATTAGACTGTTCTATTTCCATCTGATGATTACTGACTTCTTTATTTCCTCAAAGGTAATCTTAAATCTCACTCACAACGCCTAATTCTAAAGGTAAATAAACCACACGAAGTATAAATCGCTTATTTAAAACAAACGGAATTTGTATGTTCATAGTGTCGCCATTAGTGCCACACGTTTTCGTTTAGCGCGACGTCTGATCAGATATCATCTTTTAGATGTGCGAACACGTCTGCTGAATTTCATTTATCTAGCACAAGTTCATCTTGGAGCTGGAATTTTAATTTTCAACAGTCTATTTAAGTCATGGCAGCTCATAGCCTCCTGTATATAAAAATGCTCAAAGGGAAGATGAAGCACTTATAGGAGCTTGGAGCTTTAGGAAAGACAGCTCCTTGCCTTTAAAACCCCGTTTTTTGGAAACTTCCAAAATGTCGTACAAAGTGGCGAGAAATCTCCAAATATCACCGACTTGGTGACTTAAATTGTCGCCAAATAACAGAAAGAATTTTTGGTATTATTTGAGCTATCTTTGTAATTTGTTAATTAAATCAACATTCACAATCAACAAATACAGTAAAGGACTAGAAAATCCAAATTAAACAAAATACACAAGATATAAAAGTAAGAATCATCATGAAGAATATTGTTGCGTGCGTACGGGTTCATTACGAAATGAATGCACAAGTCCGATGAAAAATGAAGAAAATTTATTATAATTAGAACAAATATGATTAAATGTGCTCAAATAATCGTGCAGTATCACAATATATCACAGTAGTTATCTTCTAACTACTCAAACGTTCAATTGAACTTAATTCAAAACAGCTAAAGAAAGCTAATCCGCGAATTCGCTACAGTCAACAAGAGCAGTTTTCTAAACAACAACAAACTAAGTAACTACTGACTGAATTGAGAGGTTTTCCTCTTTTTTATAAGATTTTAAAATCATGCGCGAGAATTTTCTAGTACTTTCTCGAAATCAAAAAGAGATATTTATTAAATGTTAAATGCACGCGCTGTTGTATTTTCAATTTTCCGGCTTAGCTTTCTTTTAATATTCGTCACGCGCTGCACTACGAGGGAAATAAAACCATTTAACTTATAATTGAACTAACATTAGCTTTTTAAATACCAAATTTGTAACACTGCCCCCTTCCCAAGGACTGCACTGCCCGGACAGTACAATCCCTGGACAGGAAGCCAAACTTACAACTGTGGCATAAATGCAATAATAAGCATTACATTACAATAATAAACAACATGAACAATAAATGCAATAAATAAAACAAATCAAATGCTATCAAATCAAACACAAAATACAAATCAAATACTAAATACACATTTAGAAACAAAAAGGACCATGGTCTTACACTATTTACAATTATTTACATCACGTACTATGGCCATAGTAATGAGATAACCTGTCGTAATGAACAAGTTTAGGTTTAGAGTTCGAAGACTTACGAATCCGAACCATGACGTCATTCAGCCTGTTTAGGACTGTGTACGGGCCATCCCAAGGTGACTGTAATTTCGGACAAAGTCCTTTCCGTCGAGTCGGATTCCACAACCACACCTTGTCTCCTTTGTGGAACTGATGTTCAGTAGCTCTTGTGTCGTAGCGGGTCTTCATCTTCTCCGTCGCCAAGTTGACTCGCTCTCGTGCAAAGTTGTGCATCACTTCAAAACGGTCCTGAACATCTTGGATGTGTTCCTCAGGCGATGAAGGCGCATCCATACGGCGATCAAACAGGCAGTCACAAGGCAGAGGAAGGTCTCGGCTGAAGAGCATCTGGGATGGAGAATAGCTGGTAGTCTGGTGTTTCTCTCCGACCCTAGTATGATTTCGGCAGCTTCCCGAACTGGGTCTTTCGGACAAGGCGTCGACATTTCCACGTGATGCTCACGTTTAACTTCCCTGTTATGTCGATCTTATTACCAAACGCAGTCTGAAGGGTAACACAGGATGGCGTCCAAATAAGTTTATCTTTAAACTGTTCAGCGAAATCTTTCCCAATGATGGTAACATTAGCTCCTGTGTCAATGATCATATTGCAAGGAACTCCATCGATATTCCCAATGATGGTCAATCCGTTACTGTTGCCACTCACTGTAGAAATCTTATTATAATTAAAACAAGATTTTTCATTATCTGGCAACCTCCGTTCCTTGATATGGTCATTAATTTGTTTCCTGCGTTGTTGCTGAGAAATGGTCTCAATTTCCGTACCCTGGGGTGTTCTGCAATTCTTTCGTACGTGGCCTTCAGTTCCAGCACTTTAGTTTCTTGTCACTCCATTTCTGTCCCATGGCTTTTAAATTGTCTATTTAACTCGTTTGTCATATTTTCCCTGCTTTGGGGTGTTCTGCAGTTCCTTCGAGCGTGGCCTTCAACACCGCAGTTCCAGCACTTTAGAACTGGTTTCTTTTCAATTCTGTTCCGTCTGAAGCCACTGACGTGTCTCGTAAAATCATCTGTTTTATTTTCCGTACCCCGGGATGTTTTGCAATTCCGTCGCAGGTGACCTTCAGAACCACATCTCCAACACCTTAGAGTCACTTTGTTCTCGCTCCTACTCCGTATCAAATCGTCGACTTGCCTGGATAAATCATCTAAACGAGCCATCAATTGATCCACTGGCTCGTGGACTCGCACAGCTCTGACTGGGTAGCGATCTCTACGAGTTGCTTGCTGGACTGCCTCGAACTTCATGGCGTACAACAGAGCGCCTTTTATGTCCTTAACATCCGCCATTCGCAGTGCTTTCTGTATTTCAGAGTCCCGGATGCCATCGATGAAATATTGCAGAGACAGGATTTCCCTTGTTTCTGTCGGTCGGGCACTCCGAAAAGGCGAGATGGGATAGCCTTTCAATTTCTGTGGCGAGTTCCTGGAGTGATTCAGTGGGCTTCTGTTGACGGGATTTTAATTGAAGCCTGCTGTAGTCTTTTAAACATTTCTCGCCAAAGCGCAGCTCTAATGCGCCGGATAGAGCTTCAAAGTCTATTCTCTGGTTTTCGGGAAGCGTCTGCAGGATATCCGTTGCGTCTATTCTCAAAGAAGCGGCGAGATGACAGGCTTTAGTTTGGCAATCCCATCCATTCGCATCCGAAACGATAGAAAATTGTGTCCTATACACTTGCCAGGAGATCTTCCCCTCATATGTAGATACTTTCAGAGACGGACGAGCAGGCATTGGTAAAAATATAAAATCATCCGAATTGCTCCCTGCTTTCGCTAAGAATTTCTTTAACGTATTCACTTCCTTGGCGACCGCAGAAACCCGGTCATCAATTTGTTGTTCGATTTGTTTTTGAGCCAAACAAACTCTTCCTTCTATTTCTTCTTTGACCGAATCAACTCTGTAACCTATTTGTTGTTCCACTATACCGAACTCTGTCTTCTATTTGCTCTTTCACAGAAGAAACTCTATAATCGATTTGTTATTCTACGGCCGAAACTCTCTGTTCTATTTGTTGTTTGACAGAAGAAACGTTTTCTTTAATTTGCCCAACTTTGTTTTCAACCGCGTCCATTCTGCCTTCCATAGCCTCAAATTTATTTTCTATTATGCAGGTAATTTTCCTTTTCATCTCTGCCTGTTCTGCTTCAATCTTCTCTTGACCTGCTTCAATCTTTTCTTTGACTGCATCTTGACACAATTTCATTTCTTCCTTAACGGATTTGACGGCCCCTTCCATCTGTTCCTGTCCTGCTTTCATTTCTTCCTTAAACGAGGCAAAGGCTGATATCAACTGCCTTAATTGCTCTTCCCACTTCATTCAAATCCCACTTCTGACACCAAAAATTGTTGCGTGCGTACGGGTTCATTACGAAATGAATGCACAAGTCCGATGGAAAATGAAGAAAATTTATTATTATCACAATAAATATGATTAAATGTCCTCAAATAATCATGCAGTATCACAATATATCACAGTAGTTATCTTCTAACTACTCAAACGTTCAATAGAACTTAATTCAAAACAGCTAAAGAAAGCTAATCCGCGAATTCGCTACAGTCAACAAGAGCAGTTTTCTAACCAACAACAAACTAAGTAACTACTGACTGAATTGAGAAGTTTTCCTCCTTTTTATAAGATTTTAAAATCGCGCGCGAGAATTTTCTAGTACTTTCTCGAAATCAAAAAGAGATATTTATTAAATGTTAAATGCACGCGCTCTTGTATTTTCAATTTTCGGGCTTAGCTTTCTTTTAATATTCGTCACGCGCTGCACTGCGCGGGAAATAAAACCATTTAACTTATAATTCAATTAACATTAGCTTTTTAAATATCAAATTCATAACAATATATTAAATAAATATGGAAAAAACTAAAACTAAAAACTAAACTCAGTAGCGTAACAGCCCTAATGGGCCAAGGCTTGCACTGCCCGAAATCTGCTTTCTTGACAGTTTGCCCGGGGGTGCGTAAGCATATACCCTGAACAAGTAGTCAGGTTGTCGCAGGTTTAGTCCCCAAGCGAACTTGGTACTCAATTTATCGACCCAAGTGATGGAAATCAAGGGATGAAAGGCTGACATTATAATTAAATAAATGCAAATATGCAGAATATGCAGTGATACAAAAATATATAAAAACAAATTTATAAAGAAATAAACGCAAGAATTTATTAAAGAGAAACACAATATCTACTGCCGCTTCATTGGTCAACTATGACACAGGCAGTTAGTTAGTCCACGTGAATAATTACTGTGGAAATAACTTACTGAATTTAAAAATGAGAAAATTACAGGCATTCTCTAAAGCAAAACGAAAAGAATATTAAATTTCAAACTTACTTATTCCCAAATTCAATCAAAAATTGCGTAAGAAATTTAAGTAAAATTTCAGTCATTTATTGCAAAAGTTTAGTGTCTTCTAGCTAAAGTATATAGAAACGAGAAAATTTTGACCTATTAAAAATGAATTAAAAATATTCTTATGGGTACAAACGTGTGATGCAATACATTTAGCCCAAAACATTTTTCAATCGTATACAGCAAAGACCATTTCTAGCTGAAATAGAAGATACACAAAAATAGCAAAATATTTATATAGATATTATTTTTAAATATTTGACTTTTACCTCCCAAAATTCAAAATAATAGGCAGATTTTTAATAATCCAATTAACTATGAAATTCAAATTCTATCTATTTTTTATTACTAAAAAGTTGATATACTTTATGCAAAAGAAGTTTAATATCTGCTTAATTTTCTGTAACCTTTAGAAATTAAATATTTATTCGTCTAAAATCTTTTTATTTTGAATTATAAATGACAAGTATGACATAATTACATGAAACAGGAACTTTTTATGTTCGTAAAAATTTCTTTTCTTCAAAGTTAGATGAGTAACATAGATTTAAAAAAAATACTTAATTACACTTAAGTATAATTAATTACGAGTAAGAATTTTTCTATGGCGTAAACTCACATTACTTTCCGGTTTTTTGCTTTTCCATAAAAAAAATTGTAAGAGTGATGTCATGTTTATGCTACGAAAGCGAAAATACTGAAAAATAGGTATCCTAGTGAATACAACTTTTATTTAATTTTTATACCTTGAATTCTTTGTTTATACCTATGAAATATCCGTCTTTTTTGCGAACTTTTAACGATAACAAACGGAAGAACAACAAAAAAAATTCTGATGTGTACACCACATGACTTCCTTGCACGGAATATTAAATTATACGCATTTTTCTTGCATTTCGTTTAAACTTATTGGATTGAATTAAACCTACTTCGCCCACAGCGCATAAACCAGAATAGAATAAATGCATTCTTTAAAATTCACTCTATTTGTTTACAATAGCGACACTCTGGTTCTAGCTTCACTTAACAGCGTTATGTTTCGTTCATATTATAAGTCAGAACGCACAAAATTTATATCATTTGAAGAATTATCTAATCGGTGCCACATGTTCTATTCAAATACACTAATATATCTCTAGAACGATGTATAAAAGAAATTAAGCAAACAAAACAAAAAAGAAACAGTTTTTCACAGACGATTTAGTATTTCTCATTCAATTAATTCAGTTCTCATTCGCGAGAAGGCAAAAATACATACAAACTCAAAATATCTATATTAAAAATTACGAAGTAAATCTTAAACACTTATTTCCTCGAAAACATTCCAGAAAGGATTAAGCATGGTTTAATTCGCAATAATAAATGAAAGGCGTTATCTTTGTTGTTGCGAAGCTACGTTTTTCTAGATTGGCAACAAATCCACTACTCTGCTGTTTCAAATGTAAACAAGCAATGGCCGCCATCAGAAAAATTATTAGGCTTAGCGGCATGTAAACAACTTTAAAATTGTTGATAATTCTAAAAATATTGCATACAGATTTACTAAAGGTATAAAACAGGAAGATAAGAACCGGAAGATAAGCACTACTTAACCGGAAGATAAGAACAACATAATTCAATCATTTTTACAGCAAAAAATGTACAATTTACAAACATATAAGAGTAAAGAAACTGAGATCACTGAGCCGGGTAACAGAGTGGATATATATATAAATATATTTATATTGGCCAATTGGCGCAGCCGATTGCAACCAAAATACGAGGTGCACATCTACATGTTATAGTAGTCCTATATACAAAATTTCAACGTTTTGAGGCTACTCGTTTTTGAGTTATGCGAGATACGTACGTACGTACATTCGTACAGACGCCACGAAAAATTCTTTTCAGAATTGGTTTTAAAGCAGTTTTATAATTTTTTTGAAGGAAACGAGTCTTTTGTCTGTCCTTGCTTACAGATATCACGCAAAAACATCGTTAAATTGCATTCGAAAGCGGTCAAAATGGATATTTTCGTTGAAATATGCTGCCTGAAACTTTTCGCGATTGCAATACTTCCTTTTTACTTCGTACAAGGAAGTAAAAAGATGTATTAAATGTATTTGACACTCTATTGTCTACCTGCGTATTTGTCAGTGTGACTCCCTATAAAGTGGAAATTATTGCATGAGCGACACAATAAAAGATTCAAAGAACTGCTCTTCATGATTAGGGTATGAATGCAATTTATAAATATATTTTAACATAAAATGGTAAAATGTTCCAGAAACCAATTAAAGTCCTCAGAGAAGAATTTACCATTAGTTTAATGTAAATAAAAGAAAAGGATCTGAAAGCTTTCAAATTTTACAACTACGCCCAAACGGGCGTTTTCTAACGTTTTGTGTGCTACCTTTATTTATTAAATATCACGTTTTTCGCACTAAACCATAAAATTCAGTTCAAACGAAGTATTGTAAAATAATTTTAAAATGAGCATATCATTAGAATTTTCGATACACAGTCTCGCGCGCTGGAGATAAAAATGTTTTTCCCACTACAGTGTTGCCATTGCTTGATTTGAAATCGTTCAGTTTATTAATCAAAAATTCGTTAAAATTTTACAAAATATGAAATAGATAATAAACCAAATTCCAAATTTCAAATTTGGGCTTCCGCATGCCTATATTCTGTAAAAAATTACGTTATTCAAATTTTGATGGCTCTGGGTACCATTGTTTAATCACAATACGAGAAACAAACATACATTTATGCAGATTCTTTTCATTTGTTTAGTTTGTTTAAATATAATGCAGGGCTCTAATATACGGTGAATTATTTGAAAAGTGAACCGACATTTATAGCGAACCAACGCAAAATTTCAAAACGAAATTAATAGCCCTTTGGGCTAATATTTATTTACAAATACCCATGTTTGGGCATGGAAGTAATTAACAGTCTTGCTGGTAAACTTCTGAGTTGAGCACGTGCTTAAATATTCTTTGTCCATGTTTGGTGAAGAAAATACATTGAAGAATTCCTGAGTCTAATGTAAAACAGATGACAATTAAGGCTATCATTTCCATTCAAAAGACGGAACAACTTAACAGCTGTAGCACGAGGAAAATCGAGGATATTATATCCTTTGTCTAGGAGACAGTGTCAGGCTTATCATCAAACGTTTACGCACAAATCTGAAGCAAGCATGAATCCTACTAAATTTCATATTTATGAATCTCATAGCAAATTTTATGAAATAACATATCTCACACTTACTGTATTTTTGGAGTCGCAATTTTTGGTCGTAGACATATATACTTTTAATAACAAAAGTATTTTAAACGATATAAATATTCATATTTTTGCATTTTTAAAAGTAAAGAAATCAATTTCATAAAAATATCGATATCTGTATCTAAATTTTTATACTTTCTTGTGGTTCGTATACTTATGTTTAGAAAAATTTTGTAGTCGATGTAAAAAATAATGCACAAAGTGTGACTCCGTATAAGAAATGATCTAGATATTTGATATTAAAATCGGAGATCGTATTAAGGTGCTGTGAACTCCTAAAACTAGTAGCTAAATAAGATTAAAACGCAACTTTAAAAAGAAACTAATTCTAAGTATTGCTGTGTTTTGTGCACTTTTCAATGTAAAATTGCATAATACGAAAAAGTCAAACTGTAATAAAAAGGCATAACCATTTGAATGCAATTAAATAAAGAATGAGTTGCCATTTCAAATCTGCACCTTATTTCAAAATTTCATCGTCACCACTCGATTTTGTTTTGGATGCGAATGACATTATATAAAAAACAGAAACCGTGCTCTGGAAATGTATGTAGAATTTGAATAAATTTTATAATAATATATTTTTAATGGGCATTAGAACGTATGTTATTAATTATATTTAGAATATTAAAAGCATTTTGAAAAGTGTTTTTAAGAAATGCACATTTTAGTTTCAAATAAATTATTCATTTTCCTTTGTTATTGAGCAATTCACCTTTGGAGCATCGAAAACAAATAAAAGAGGTTGCGCAGTATTTACTGGCAAAGTGCTGTTGTGGTTTTGATCTTTATCTATGACGGATAAGATTTTATCTCTAACTAGAAAGAATAATAACGTTTCAGGCTGTTAAATAATAAAAGTTTGTTGTTCCATAAAGTCAGTTATACTGGTTTGAGCAGCACTTCTCTAACATTCAAACGATCTCAGACGTCGAACAGACGATTTCCCGCTCCGGCTTTATATCACGCTCAGAATGGTGAATTCTCTCAGCAATACAACCAAAGTAACTAAAATTTATTTTAAACTTTAAGCTCGAAATATAAAACGAATGCAACACTTCCGCTTCTCTCGGGAATAACGTACAACACATAAATTAATTTCTATCCTAGCCAGCCATTTTGTCAGTTTTACTTTTCATACTTAAATGACAAACCTTATTCTCTTAATTTAGACTCTTACTTTACGGGTGTTCGTGGGAAAAAATAAATATAGAATAGCATACTGTAGAACAGTAATAGAGATGATGATGCAAGTGAAAATAATTTTAATGATATATTAAATTTCACAAATATTATTTTCAAAGTTTGAATTATATAAAGAAAGGTACCATTTTAATCAATGCTGAAATTAGAATAAATGGAAACTTCATTCTGTGTCATTCGCTCATAATGATTAACATGAGGAAAGAATACCTGTTATGTCACTGGCCATTGAAATTATTAAGATTATGTAACGTTGTAAAAAGGAATTAAGTATGTTTTTGTCCGATTACATTATGCTGTAAGGGTATAATGGGTATAATTACAAGAATTAAGTAACAGTGTGGTATTGTTATAAGAATTTATAGGTCGCATTTGTAATGTATGCTTGTTTAATTTTATATCTAAGCATGGCACAAACTTTTAACAAAATCATCTAAATTGAATAGGGTTTTGAGAAAATATAGCATACATCTCGATGTCTATTTGTACAGTAAACATTTAATAGTTTTCTTTTGGGGGAGATTTCTGAATTACTAAATTTCAGAATCGGTTAATATAGGACTCGATAGAAGAAATTGCTCTATATTAATTACATATTTTAACATTCACCTGTTACCTCTCGTTTGCTTGATTTTCATTCTGTTCGCCTTTCCAAAAGTTTGCCTGTTTGAAAGCGATAGTCTAAGAGTTCTTTACTTAAAATTAGGATTAGAGTTCTTCGAAAAACTACAAATGTCTGCATTGCTTTACTTGCTCAAATCTCTGAAATATTAGAGTTCTTTTTAATACACTAAGTTGTGTGTATTGCTTCCTAACATAAAAATAATCTTTGCTAAAAATCAAAAAACATTTTAAATGCTACAAACGTCTATATTGTGATGGTAGCTAAAAGTGTTCTTCACATAAAATCTTTAGAATACAATAATTTTTTTTAAACTTTAGAATCGTCTTTAACACATTATAAAATTAATCTTCAGCACAACGCATTACAATAATAAATTTCAGCACAACGCATTACAATAATAAATTTCAGCACAACGCATTACAACTTAGCAGATCGCCTGCAATCATAATCACTATTGGTTGTATACCAAGCTAACTTTTTCCATGAGAAAGCAAAGCAAAATGATTAATCCTTCTTATAAAAAAATTCTTATTCTTATTAATATAACACTGTTTAATACTAAAATACAAATGAAGTGGGTGAAATATATGCTGTAGATTAATGCAGCACTGCATATACTACTGTACGTAAGTGTTCGTCCGTTATTCAAAAGCAATTTTTCAACAGTCTACAGCATATCTAATCTATGTTTTTATGATCGATTTCATCATCTTCGCAACGTTAGCCAATTTAATAACACTTTTGTTTTACACAATCATAGCATCATACGTGACATACGGTATGTAACAGTTAAGTCCCGAATACGGATACCGTCTTCATACTTTTCAACAGTATATTTTTCCTCCTCCATGGTGATCCTAACAATTTTTCTACGCTACTTGACTTTTCTTATTAACTTTATAGGATCTGGTTTTCTTCGGAAGCATGCATTTAAGCTAGTGACATTTCACTGTGCCTTATAAATACCACAGAGACAGGGAAAGGATGTAAATCAGAGGTGAGAAACGTGCGACCTTGTAAGCTTCTTGTATGGCCTCTAGCTCTTGCAGAGTACGACAATTTGAAAATTAAAAGATTTAAATAACGTGCTGTCATCTGTTCAGCATAACATGAATTAAAATGCTACTGTGTTGCAGATTTAACAGTCTTTCCTAGTCTGAAATGACTGCCATTCTATCGCACTTTTCAGTTTGCCAACGTCCAACAATAGAAATTGTTCTATTTTGTTCTTATTTTTTGTTTGATCCAAATTCAAGTAAATTCAAAGCTTGATCCAAATATACGACTTTCAGGAAAGAAACAAATGCAAATATTCCACTAAATTAAATTTTCCGTCGGATTTTAACATTATTTTACATACTATTATTATGTTAGTTTTTTATAACTTAATATTATTACTTATAAGGTTTGGTTGGATTTTCTTTATAATGTAATAAATTTATTGAAAAATGCTTTTACATTATAATTTTTATTTGAAACAGTATTTAAATTAAAGATTAATTTTATAAAAATTATTAGCCGTATGTGAATACAAAAATATTGTTATGAATTTTGTATTTAGATAACTAATGTTAGTAGAATTATAATTAAAATTGTTTTATTTCGCCGTGCAATGCAGTGCGAGACGAGGTTTAAGAGAAATCTATGCCAGAAAAGTAAAAATACAGTAGCACATGCATTTATCTCGGTAATTTATATTTAATTTAAATTCATGTAATTGACTACTATGCTAGTTGTAACCGTAATTCTATTCTTTTGGTTTCCAGAAATCTCGAGAAGTAGAAGTTACTCGAACTTCTCACGAGCGATTTAAAGCTATATAAAGCCAGACAGAGAACATCTCATCTCAGTTGTTGTTTAGTTAGCTGCTGTTGTTATTGTTGATAGGATTAACTTTCTCTGCGCTGTGGATTGCGTTCTATTTAACGTTTTAGTAGTTTGAAGGATAACTACTAATTATTACTAAGTGATATTTTTAACACTTGTAAGAATATCTGTGAGGAAAATTCCATTCCAACATTCTGTTATATTTCTTTTGATAAGAATAAATTTTATTAACATTTTATCGGACCTGTGCATTCGATCTATCATGAACCCGTACGCATGCAACAATATTTTATATTATAAATATTTATTTTAATAAATGATTTAATGCTTTTTGCATTATTTCTATATAATGCAATAAAGTGATGAAACTATACAAAAACTATAATAATTTAACAAAAGGCGCATTTCTAGGTATATCAACTTATATGTGGCCTCCTTTATCACTGCCTAACTTAAATGTGGCCTCTCATGGTAAAACGGTTCCCCACCTTTGGTGCAGACGATCCCTTTATTAATCCAAATAAAGCTTAACAGATGGCACCAAGTCGTGCTTACAGAAGCCAACACTTTTGGTTTAAACCAAAGATAATGGATAAATATAAAATTAATGAAGTTTAAATATAGCCTATTGGCTTGAAGTTTATGTATATCCTAACAGATTCTCAGTTTAAATAATGTGTAATCTCGCTCTGACTGAAATCGGCGTAAGTAAGAAGAATTCAACGCCGCAGAACTTTAATTGTTAAAGGATCACAATTAGCTACGAATTCTTCAAGCAGACAGAAATCAAACACCCTCTGATTTCACCCTCCGAAACCTTAAGTACTTCCTTATTTCTAATTAATTTAAATATCACGTGCACTGGAAATTTACATTATCCCAGGGAAATGAAACAAGGCTTGATAGAAAGGTGATGTAACTTAAAATAACGGGTTAGAACATTAAAATGAACCTTTCAGCTTAAACAAAACTCTCTGTTAATGAATTTACAAAATATTTATTCGAGAAAACACAGAATCACTTGAAACTTCAAAGTTATAGTGCGAGTTGTTTACTGAATATGAGCAAGAGACATGCTAACACTCATTAATAGTCGTAGCATTGTCTTGAAAGCGGTAAATAAGTATAATGTAAGTAATCCTGACTTCCTGAACTCGATCAGCATTTGCTTCAAATTTCGTATGCCAAACAGAAGTTTTGGTGTTCTTACAGGACATATACCAAGTTGAACATATTTCAGAGCTAACAGACACCAAGTACCATTGACACCATCGTACATCTTTTTCGTGGTTGCAGATGATGTCGGCAAACGATTCGTCAACATCCCGCCGGCCTTGCTAAGTTCGCATATAAGAAAAAATAACAAATATGAATGACAATTTTATACAAACACGAATTCATACAAGTAAATATAACGCTAGGTTTCAATATGTAAATCAGTTAATCATGAACACACAATAGTTTCTTTAATTTTTTAAAGCCCAGTTCAATGTTTGAATATTAAGTAATATGAAGTAATATTCAAATATTTAATGTAAATTCTTAGCTGAAATTAATAAGCAATGAAGAAATAATATAAACATGATAAATTAAACTCGTAAAATATAAATGTGGTTCAGGCATCAAATAGTAGAATAATCAAATAAAATTTTATTATTATTATTTTATGTAAGCTTTGCTTAATTTTTAATATACAATACACTCAATTTGGGGTTGGACCTTTAATGCGTTTGTTAATTTTCATGTCTACTACTCTTACCCTTTATCTTGTCTCGGATATTATAGGTTTCATCAGTCATTTACAAGGAGAAAGGCTTTTCTTCCCTTGCTAAAATCATGTCCCTTATTTTTAGACTTTCGTTACTAACTACCCATTTCCTTCTTTTTGTAGGCTATTCAAATAAGAAAGGCTGCATTTTTTCCATATTGTAATTCATTGCTAAGCATTAAGATGATTTGTTGCAAGATGAGTCAGAGAGGGTTTCAACTATGGCCGTTATTGGTCTGTCTGCTGAAAATTGGGCGGCTGTCAGAACCTCTAAATCATCAAAATCGGCTGAAAGTGGAGAAAAGAGGATGTGTGTTTTATTTGTTTTCTGTTTTTATTACAACAGCTGATAATTCTTCATATTGTAAATTTGGAATTACTAGAAACACGTTTGAAATGATATTAATACTTTTTAGCGCACCAAAGGCTTCCACGATTTGGACATGTAGGTGGGAAGAAGGGCCATTCATTATCTTCTATTCCGAAAAACGCAAATAAAGACTCGTCCTGATCTTTAATCAATTTAATTAAAGCTCTCAGTCCTCTGTTGACGCCTACCATATTAGTACCATTAAAAAAAATTCATTTTTACGACACTTACCCCTTCTCGAAATAAATCTTTTCAAAGTAGCTATTAAAGCTTGGGAAGTTAAGTCACTGATTATCTCAAAGTTCTTTTGTAATAAGGCAAATAAGAACACATACATAAACATTAATTTCAGGACATTTTTCTTGATTTTAAATTTTTATTAAGTATAGCCCACATCAATCAACTCCTATTGAGTTAAATTTTTATCAGGAATTATCTTTTACTTTGACAAATCTCCCCCCCCCTTTTTTTTTTTTTTTTGAAAAAACGCCTTAGTATGCACCGCAGGGCACTTGACGTAAATGCGCAACAATTTGTTTACCCATATATCTTCCATGCACGAGACAATAAGTGTGCCTAACTTGAAAAAACAAATATTAATGTCCAAGATGAAAATCCCTTTCATGGCAATATATTAAAATCATTTCAGTTAACGTTCCTTTGATGGTAGCAAATAGGGATAGTATGAATCTGATAATCTCTACTACAATATTTTTAACCTATTCCCTTTAAAATACAAAAAGCTTTGAACGCTTTTGTCTTGCTGCTGCCTTATTTTAAAACACGAAGAGATTGTAAAATAAAGACAATAAGTCCACGGATTTAAAAATGATAGCTAACTTCACCAGAGCATTTTTACATTATAACATAGTACATAAAAGCGTAAATAACTTTCACCTGTTAAAATGCTGAAGAATAAATATGCGCTTTTCTTCTCGCTAAGACCTAGAAGTATCATTTTACTGGAGTACTTAAGGTCACATATACATAAACAACATTTATTTGATAAAATAAAATTCAGAATTTAATGTAACAGCATTGAACACTAATGCACGGAATACTGAGTACCGTTTAGTTACCATGATAATCATCCAGAAACCTCTCATAGCAATTCCTAATAATTATTAAAGAAGATACATATATAACAATGTTTTCAAACTGCAATAATGATAAAAATAATATAGGAAGGTATCTATAAAAGTTCCAGATTACAGATATTGTGTTGATTCGATATGTTCTGTATACAATTCTCTCAGTAGTTGGCTAATTTGGATACAACACCTGCATTTCTGTGTGGTTATCCCTTTGAGTTAGAAATCTTTACGATATACCTTTACGTTAAGTCAACGCCCAACGCTCGAATACGATATGGATTTCCGCTCCAGAAATTCCATATAAACTTCTAAAAAGCTGCCAAAACAAAACTGTAAATTACCCTATCAATTGGAGACTATTTGCTTTGACAAGGGGTTACGTTTCTGCTGAATTCTGCTGCAAGTGGTTCTTTTCCTTGATCGTCTGCTTGAGTCAGACAGGAACCAAAAGCTGTTGCTGACGCGTCAGTATATAGTTAGAAAGGCATATTTTGTGCTGGTATGAATAGTAATGGAATATTGGAAAGATGTCACTTTAACATCTAAAAAGATATTTCTTCTTCATTGCCTCAAGGAATGTTAATCAGCGCACGTTTCGTAATCAAGTTTGTCAAGGGTAATACTAAAGTGGCACAATTCGGAGAGTAATAACGGTAGTACCTGTAAATCCTAAAATACCGCGTCTTTCGTTCTTAGCAGTCGCTCTAAGCATCTTCTTCATAGATTCCACTTTTTCTGGGTCCTGTGAACGCTTTCTAGAACGTTTATATGCCCAAGGAATTTTCCTTTTACAAAATCGCATTTTTCTAGATTTACAGTAAAACCTGCTCGTAGTAAAGCAGAATATCTTTCACATGCTCTAAGTGCTCCTACTAATCTTCGAAAAAAGTTGCCAAATCGTCAATGTTTGAGCAACAGTATTCTTTATGTGGGTCTAATACTTTTTGAAATGCGTTTCCTGTCTTTTCCATTCTGAATGGTAACACTCTTCACTGATAATAGTCGCAAACGCTGTAACGTAGTACATTACAAATGTTGTAATAGGCTTGTCCTTTCTAATCGGGATCTTCCCTTTTCAAATCCTTTTGTCAAGTCTAATGCGCTGATGTAAGAGGTTCTCCTAATCTCGTAGATCAGTTCCCTCGCATGTTTCATTGGATTTATGTCTAGAACTGTTAAGTTATTCAACAATCTAAAATCAACACACAATCGTACATTTCCGACTTTTTTGCTACGCATATGACAGAGTAGCGAAGCTTAGCTTTTTTTGGCGCGTTCTCGAATTTTATAGGGATGCTTGCTGGAGTAAGACAGCTGAGGATTTGCTAGCCTATCATCTACCCTTATTAAACTTTACTGTAAACTTTACTTATTAAACTTACTGTCTGAATTTAAGATCTTGCTTTTACTGGAAACGTTACTACTTAATTTAAAGGCTACCATTTAGGCAGAAACTTCGTTGCTTTGAAGTTGAAGATTCAAATATATTTTAACTTCTGGCAATGCGCCAGATTTTAGGAGTCCTCATCACTTGTTTAGTGGGCTCTGGAATTGCATATGAATGTGAAAAGAAAACTTAGGATTCCCGATATAGTTTAAGACCTACGATTAAGTAGAAACTCCAAAAATGTTTTATTAAAGTTAAGACAACTTTACCTATAGACTCTAAAGTTTACAGTCTTTGGATTTCAGTTTTAGTAGGTATTCTCCTTTATTTGGTACTAGATAATCACAAACAGTTGCTGAAAGTATAACAGTTTGTAAAAATGAAGCTCTTTTCCACCGTTTTTCATTGTGTAAGAAGCATTCGATGTTACGATTCCTAGGCAAGAGGATATAAAGGATTGTCTTTTCCGAAACAGTGAAACCAAGAACCAGGATTTGTAAACCTTGTTATTTCCTGATCCCGCTTTGTTATGATGTGCTCCCATTTTTAGGAAAACCTTTTAGTCAAAACAGGGCTATCTGGGAATCAGTTCAAGAGAACATGGTAAAGCGCTTTTTCTGGCGATAGAATTTTTGTACTTTGATCCTAAAACGAGCCGTTAGCAGCACTCCCGGTAGCTCAAGCTGTGGTAACGTAACGCTTTTGTGTGGAGTACTTTGCTTTTAGAAGGGACGTGGTTTGCAAGTACTTTGTTCTGTTTCTTCAATTTCGCACAAATCATATGCAGTTTTCGAAACATCATAAAAAATGAATATCAATGATCAATTAATCTTGGGATTTTGAGTTTATGTAAAAGTTGCAAATTTTTAAACCAGTTTAGCAACTTTTCCAATATTTTCGGAGATACATTTTCGTCCCATGTGATTTCCTTCTGCCAGATGTTTTGTATGAGACATTTTATTCGTATAGTATAGTTTGTAAGCAACTTCAATAAATCGAAAATTTTTCCCCTGGTTTTCAAAAGAAACTTTCTAATATTTTCATTGGGAGAGATAAATTCTAGTAGTCTAGTATTTGTGTCTTAAGTTAGAGAGTTGCCAAGCTATGCCAAAATCTTCGTCTTTTTAAGTGTCAAACTGATTATTATATCTGAGGGGTAAATTTCAAACATGTTGCTGCTCACTATCGATGTACGATTTTTGCCGATTCACCTTCTCATCACCATCTCTACATCCATGATAATATTACTATCAGAGATGGAAATGCGAAATGCTTCTTCACGAAAGTATATATCTGTAATACAGTCATCTATATACAATTCTCGACATTGAAAATTCAACACCAAGAGGGAGTGGTCAGAAAGTGATGAAATTTGGAAAAAAGACAGAGACAGCAAGCAGCAATAAGTGATCTTTATTTCAAAATGATAGTCACAATACAGAGCGAGAACGGCGTCGGGTCACTAGGATGTAGGAACACTGCGGACAGCGATGCACGAAGAAACATGTCTACGGATATAGACTCAATAAGAGTGCGCATGGTGTCCTGAGGGATGGCTCTCCATTCCCTTTCAACCATTTGCCACAGTTCGTCTTCTGAACGAGGCAGGGGCAGAGTCTGCAAACGGCGTCCAATCACATCCCACACATGTTCGATTGGTGACAGGTCAGGAGAGTACGGTGGCCAGGGAAGCATCTGTATACCTTGCAGAGCATGTTGGGAGATGAGAGTACTGTGTGGTCTGGCGTTATCCTGCTGAAAAATTGCATTAGGCAGCCCTTGAAGGTAGAGGATTCCCACTGGCCGCAGTACATTATCCAAGTATCGTTAGACCGTCATAATGCCCTGAATGCGAACTAGAAGTGACCTGGAATCGTAGGCAATAGCGCCCCAAACCATTATGCCACGTTGTCGCGCGGTGGGGCGTTCCACAGTTAGTGCCGGATTGGATCTGTCTCCATGTCGAAGCCACACACGTATGCGGCGACTGTCACTGGATAAACAGAAGCGTGATTCATTTGAGAACACGACTTTTCGCCATTCTGTCATCCACATCGCTCCAGTCCGGCATCATTCTAAACGTTGGCGTCTATGCTGTGGGGTCAATGGCAGTCTTCTAAACGGACGTCGTGAGTGCAGGCCACGTTCAACCAATCGAAGGGAAATGGTTCTGGTCGACACGGGAACATCCAGGGTATCTTCCACAGGCTGCAGAATCGCTTTACAAGTGACTTGCGGGACCGCCACAGCTTGTCGGCGGATGCGTCGATCCACACGTGCTGACGTCACTCTGGCTGCACCTGCACCCCTCCTTCTTCCCACATTTCCTTGTTCCAACCATGTTCGCCATAGCCTATGCACCGTGCTCGCATCCACGTGGGTATCAGCTGCGATTTGACGTAAGGACCAACCCGCCCATTCTCAGTCCGATCACCATACCCCTCGTAAAATCGTCTATCTAGAGGTGCCTTCGTTGACGGCGGCCTGGCATTCTCTCCTATTACACGTATCCTCCGGGACAAAAACCGACTTTCTTCGATAATTCGTCTGGCAGAAATAAAGACACGAATATTGCCCATTCTGCACGTTCCTTCCCTTATATCTTACTTCACGTGCGTCGGAGAGCTGAGCATTTCACATCATTCGTATAACTCAGTGGTGCATCTACTCAAAAATTTGCATAAATTTCTGACTACTCCGTCTTGGTGTTGCATTTTCAATGTCGAGCAGTATATATAAAGGAACAGTGATGTTGAGGAGTTATGGAAAGATTTTTCCTATATTTGGCAATGTGTTGTAGATAGTAGCTGCTAACAGGAATGGACTAGCATTGACACTTATTTTACTCCATTAAAAGGATAAACTTGAAAGTTTGGCCGTTTGTGAACACAAGGAGTACTGTATACCCATAAAATATCGCACTTCCTCCTCATGATTATCAGCCAAGCAAATTTGTAGAAACGCCTGGCGAATACGATAATGACACTGAAATTCAAATTAGCCTAAAATTCATCAATACATTTGTAAGGTGTGGATTCAAATTAGGATTCGCCCACAGACAATAATTTAACGACAGTTCATCAATCTGATGAAATGCTGCATCAAAAAAAATTATGTGTAGGGGTTGTGATTCCATCTTAAATAAACACTTACTGTATAGTAACCCTTTTATTGTATTTTATTGCGTCTTTAAAATTACATTTTTTCCGGTTGCAGACGAAGTTGAGCCATGCAAGAGCGCGCATGCGCCAACAGTAAGATAAGATTATATTACTTAAATAAAGTAAGAAGCCTGAAAACAATATTGTTGCGTGCGTACGGGTTCGTTATGAAATGAATGCACAAGTCCGATGAAAAATGAACAAAAATTTATTATTATCACAACAAAAATGCTTAAATTTTCTCAAATTATCATGCAGAATTACAATATCTCACAGTAGTTATCTTTTAACTACTCAAATATCCAATAGAACGTAATTCAAAACAGCTAAAGAACGCTAATCCGCGAATTCGCTACAATCAACAAGAGCAGTTTTCTAAGCAACAACAAACTAAGCAACTGCTCTTGTTGATTGTAGCGAATTCGCGGATTAGCGTTCTTTAGCTGTTTTGAATTACGTTCTATTGGATATTTGAGTAGTTAAAAGATAACTACTGTGAGATATTGTAATTCTGCATCATAATTTGAGAAAATTTAAGCATTTTTGTTGTGATAATAATAAATTTTTGTTCATTTTTCATCGGACTTGTGCATTCATTTCATAACGAACCCGTACGCACGCAACAATTTTTGGTGTCAGGAGTGGGGTTTGAATGCCAATAACAAGAGCGATGGAAGAACAATTCAGGCAAATGATGACTGCATTTGATGCTTTCCAAGAAAAGATGGAAGGAGCCGTCAACTCCGTTAAGGAAGATATAAAAGCTGTAGGAAGCTGGCCAAACATCTTTTAAAGAAGAAATTAAAGAGGAAATGAAATTGGGCCAGGAATCCGTTAAGGAAGAAATGAAATTGGGCCAGGAATCCGTTAAGGACGAAATGAAAGCCGTTCAAGCTGGTCAAGAAGAAATGAAAAGAGAAATTACTTGCATAATAGAAAATAAATTTGAAGCTATGGAAGGCAGAATTGACGCAGTTGAAAATAAAGTTGGACATATTGAAGAAAAAGTTTCTTCCGTAAAAGATCATATTGAAGAAAGAGTTTCTTCGGTGAAAGAAGAAATAGAAGAAAGAGTTTCTTCTGTAAAAGAACATATAGAAGGGAGAGTTTCTGCAGTGGAGGAACGAATTGAAGGAAGAGTTTGTGCCGTCCAACACCAAATCGTACAACAAATTGATGAGAGAGTTTCTGCAGTTGCCAAAGAAATGGATACTTTAAAGAAATTCATAGCGTCGGCAGGGACCAGGAGTGATGATTTTAAATTCTTACCAATGCCTGCTCGTCCACCTCTGAAGCTATCCACATATGATGGGAAGACCTCCTGGCAGGTGTATAAGACACAATTTTCTATCGTAGCGGATGCGAATGGATGGGATTCCCAAGCTAAGGCCTGTCATCTCACCGCTTCTCTAAGAGCCGACGCAGCGGCTATCCTTCAGACTCTTCCCGAAAACAAAAGGTTAGATTTCGAAGCTCTGTCCGGTGCCTTGGAGTTGCGCTTTGGGGAGAAGTGTTTAAAAGACTACAGCAGGCTCCAATTAAAATCTCGTCAACAGAAGCCTACCGAAACACTTCAGGAGCTCGCCGCGGATGTTGAAAGGCTGTCCCATCTCGCCTTTTCGGAATGCCCGACAGAAACAAGGGAAATCCTGTACTTGCAATACTTTATCGACGGCATCCGAGATACTGAAATACAGAAAGCTCTACGAATGGCGGATGTAAAAGATTTAAAAAGTGCTCTAGTGTACGCCATGAAATTTGAGGCAGCCCAGCAAGCCACTCGTCGAGACCGCCACCCAGTCAGAGCTGCTCAAGTCCAGGAGCCAGGGGATCAAGTCACCGTTCGAATTGACGATTTAACTAGGCAACTGAACGCCTTGAGACGGAATATTGGTGAGAAGAAACCGACCGTTAAGTGCTGGAACTGCGGTGCTGAAGGACACATACGACGAAACTGCAAAACACCCCAGGGTACTGATGTTAAGACCGCTTCTAACAAACAGCAGGGAAACTAATTAGTGGCCATCTCGCGGGGCAGAGGTTGCCAGATAATGAAAAGCCCCCGTTTAAAGCGTTTCAGATTTCTGCAGTGAGAGGCGGCAGTAATGGACTTTTCATAATAGGACATATTAATGGAGTTCCGTGCAATATGACTATAGATACAGGAGCCAACGTTACCATCATCCGAAAAGATCTTGCTCAACAACTAGAAAACAAACTTATCTGGACGCCGCCCTGCGTTACCCTCCAGACTGTGTCCGGTGAGAAGATCGACATCGTCGGAGAAGTAAATGTTAACATCACGTTTGGAAGTGCCGCTTACCATCACACGGCATATGTAGCAGAGATCACTGATTCTTGCATACTCGGATTGGACTTTCTAAGGAAATACAATTTTTCCTTGGATTTTAAAAATAACGAATTGCATTCTACATCTGAGGACATAGCGTTATTTGTCGTTAATGATAAAGAAGTTAAATCTGTCCATAAAATCATAGCACAAGACTATATCGCAATACCGGCAAGAACAGAAATTTTACTTCCTGGATCCATAGCCGAAAACAGAAATTTCCGCTACGGCATCATAGAATATCCTAATAACTGTGATATCCCAAAAGGAGTACTAGTAGCCTCAACACTCGTCGACCTATCCAGAACGGGTATCCCGGTGAGAGTCGCCAATGTAACTGAAAAGTCGAGAGTTATTAAGAAAGGTGAAGTGGTTGCAACATGTACTCCAGTAACCAGCGTTGAAAGAAAGAGTAACATCCCAGAATCCGTGTCCTCAGAGAGCATTACATCGGAGTTATTGCAGAATGCACAATTAAACGATAAAGAGAAAAATGCTGCCGATCGCGTCATTAAAGATCTTCAAGTTGTTTTCTCCCGCTCGTCTTCTGACGTGGGTCGAACTAGTTTGACACAACATAGAATAGATACTGGCGATCATCCCCCGATCAAGCAACATCCAAGACGTCTACCGTTTGCTAAACAGGAAGAGGTGCGAACACTGTTAAAAGATATGGAAGAAGGCGATGTCATCGAGCCTTCAGCGAGTCCATGGGCATCTCCCATCGTTCTCGTCAGAAAGAAAGACGGCTCAACAAGATTTTGCGTTGACTATCGCCGGTTGAATGAGGTTACGAAGAAAGACAGTTACCCTCTTCCTAGAATTGATGACATTCTAGACACTCTTTCTGGAAGCAAGTGGTTCTCAACACTTGATTTAAAGAGTGGGTATTGGCAGGTAGAAATCCATCCTGATGACCGAGAAAAGACGGCATTTACTACGGGACAAGGACTTTGGCAGTTCAAAGTGATGCCGTTTGGACTGTGTAATGCGCCGGCAACATTCGAACGTCTTATGGAGACTGTTTTGAAAGGCCTTTCCTACGAAGCCAGTCTCATATACCTGGACGATATCATCATCGTCGGAAAGAGTTTTGAAGAGCATCTAGAAAATCTTAGAAAGGTGCTTCAGAAACTGAAAGAAGCCAATCTGAAGCTGACTCCCGCTAAATGCAAATTGTTTCGAAAGGAAGTAACTGACCTGGGACATGTCATCTCTGCAGAAGGTGTGCGCACGGATCCTGAAAAGGTATCAGCGGTTAAATCCTGGACGCGTCCCGAAAATGTCCATCAGCTGAGAAGCTTCCTAGGGCTTTGCACCTACTATAGGAGATTCGTGAAGAACTTTTCTTTCATCGCAAGACCACTTCACAAGCTGACAGAGAGCAAGCAAAGATTTTTGTGGACAAAGGAATGCGAGGATGCATTTAACAAATTAAAGGAAGCTTTAACATCTGCTCCAATCCTGACGTATCCTCAGCTCGACAGACCATTTATTCTCGACACCGACGCGAGCAATGAAAGTGTCGGTGCTGTTTTGTCCCAAGAAATAGACGGCCAAGAACGTGTAGTAGCTTACTGGAGCAAGTGCCTGTCTAAACCGGAGAGGAATTACTGTGTTACAAGGAAAGAGTTGCTCGCCATAGTCAAAGCTGTAGAACATTTCCATCATTATCTATACGGGAGAAAATTCCTCCTCCGCACGGACCATGCCTCATTGGCCTGGCTTTTAAATTTCAAAAATCCTGAGGGTCAAATAGCCAGGTGGATACAGAGACTCCAAGAATATGACATCACTATCCGTCATCGTAAGGGATCATCACACGGAAACGCCGACGCCCTGTCTAGAAGACCTTGCCAAGAAAGCTGCCGATATTGTTCCAGGGTGGAAGCGAAATACGAGCTGCTGACTCCGGTCGCAAGACAAATTACAACATCAACATCGGCTGATCGAGACCCGTGGAGTGATGATGAAGTCAGGAAAGACCAGCTGGAAGACCGCGACATTAAACCCATACTTGATTTAATAGAGTCATCAAACAGAAAACCTACATGGCAGGACATTTCTATCTGTAGTCCTACAACAAAACAATACTGGGCACTCTGGGATTCACTTCAAATTCGAAACGACGTCTTATACCGGAAATTCGAGTCGGATGATGGGAAGACGTTCCGATGGCAACTGATACTTCCAAGATCCCGGATTCCTGATGTCCTCAAAGAACTACATAACAGCCCTACAGGAGGTCACTTTGGAATTATGAAGACCTTACAGAGAGTTCGTGAGCGCTTTTACTGGAATAATGCAAAGAATGACGTGCAAAAGTGGTGCCAATCTTGCGATGCCTGTGCAGGTCGGAAAGGACCGAGGAAACGCAGCCGAGGCAGACTGCAACGTTACAACGTAGGTGCGCCTTTTGAACGTATCGCCTTTGACATCCTGGGACCTCTGTCACGAACTGCTGATGGCAACAAATACATACTCGTTGTCATTGATTACTTCACCAAGTGGCCTGAAGCTTATCCTATTCCTGATCAAGAGGCAGTCACAGTAGCTGAGGTAATGATACAGCACTGGATTTCCAGGTTCGGAGTGCCTCTTCAGTTACATTCCGATCAGGGAAGGAATTTTGCCTCGGCAGTAATCAAAGAACTATGCAAACTACTTGGCATTGACAAAACTCAAACGACGCCATTGCATCCCCAGTCGGACGGCATGGTAGAGAGGTTCAATCGAACCATCCTTAATAACCTCTCATTAGTGGTTTCCAGAAACCAACAGGACTGGGACAAGAAATTACCACTCTTTTTACTGGCTTACCGCAGTGCTGTCCACGAGACTACCGGCTATTCTCCATCACAGATGCTCTTCGGTCGTGACCTTCGTCTGCCTTGTGATCTATTGTTTAGCCGCCCTCCGGATGCTCCTTCATCGTCTGAGGAATATATTCAAGATCTCCAGGCCCGGTTTGAAGTGATGCACAATTTTGCACGAGAGCGAGTCAACTTGGCGACGGAGAAGATGAAGACCCGATACGACACAAGAGCTACTGAACGACACAAGAGCTACAGTCACCTTGGGATGGGCCGTACACAGTCCTGAACAGGCTGAATGACGTCGTGGTTCGGATTCGTAAGTCTTCGAACTCTAAACCTAAAGTCGTTCATTACGACAGGTTAGCTCATTACTATGGCCATAGTACATATGTAAATAATTGTAAATATTATCAGACCATGGTCCTTTTTGTTTTTAAATGTGTATTTGATTTGTTTTGTATTTAGTATTTGATAGTATTTAATTTGTTTAAGTTAGTTATTGCATTTATTGTTCATGTTGTTTGATATTGTAATGTAATGTTTATGGCTCAGTTGCATTTATGCCACAGTTGTAAGTTTAGCTTCCTGTCCAGGGATTGTACTGCCCGGGACGTGCAGAGCAGAGCAGAGCACTACAGACCAGGCTTCCGGCCTCAGGTATAACCAATCGGAATAGTGCCTGACCTGTAGAAATTATCTACTATCTACTTCCGCCACTGCCAGGGCGAGCCCCGCAAACCAGCGGCATTTATTGAGTCTAAGTCAGAAGTTACCGATTCACAGTAATGGTTGTTACAATGGCACCTTTGCAGACGTTGTCTGCTACATGAAAAGATGTAAGTGCTGTACTGAGCTGAGTATTATTCATACGCGCGTGTAATTACAATTGCTCTGATTGTGTAATGTTCCATCGGCAGTAATGGGTTAAGAGCAGTGCATGAAATTTAGTACATTGAGTTAGTAAGGTGTCCGGACTTCACTACAAATCGTTATTGGTGAACTTGGCTTAATCTATGCTGCGTATCTGTCCGTGTCACATACTAAAGACATACTGTACATACATACATACATAGCATGATGATATACATAGCATGAAGATTACATACATAGCATGAAGATTATACATAGCACTAAAAATTACACATAGCATTAAAAAAATATACATTGCATCAACATTATTACTGTTTTGCTCAATGAACAAATTATATAACTTACTATCCGCACAAATATACTCATTAGTAGCTGTGCACACAGAATATTATAAACATTAAATAGGTCGTCCTTGGGAAGGGGGCAGTGTTACGAATTTGGTATTTAAAAAGCTAATGTTAGTTCAATTACAAATTAAATGGTTTTATTTCTCGCGCAGTGCAGCGCGTGACGAATATTAAAAGAAAGCTAAGCCGGAAAATTAAAAATACAAGAGCGCGTGCATTAAATAAATAAATATCTTTTTTTGATTTCGAGAAAGTACTGGAAAATTCTAGCGCGTGATTTTAAAATCTTATAAAAGGAGGAAAACATCTCAGTTTGTAGTAGTTGCTTAGTTTGTTGTTTAGAAAACTGCTCTTGTTGATTGTAGCGAATTCGCGGATTAGCGTTCTTTAGCTGTTTTGAATTACGTTCTATTGTACATTTGAGTAGTTAAAAGATAACTACTGTGAGATATTGTAATACTGCATGATAATTTGAGAAAATTTAAGCATTTTTGTTGTGATAATAATAAATTTTTATTCATTTTTCATCGGACTTGTGCATTCATTTCATAACGAACCCGTACGCACGCAACAATTTTTTGGTGTCAGAAGTGGGATTCGAACCCACGCCCACATTCGTGGACCAGAAACATTCGTACGCCCACATTCGTACGCCCACATGCGTGCGTACGGGTTCGTTATGAAATGAATGCACAAGTCCGATGAAAAATGAATAAAAATTTATTATTATCACAACAAAAATGCTTAAATTTTCTCAAATTATCATGCAGTATTACAATATCTCACAGTAGTTATCTTTTAACTACTCAAATGTACAATAGAACGTAATTCAAAACAGCTAAAGAACGCTAATCCGCGAATTCGCTACAATCAACAAGAGCAGTTTTCTAAACAACAAACTAAGCAACTACTACAAACTGAGATGTTTTCCTCCTTTTATAAGATTTTAAAATCACGCGCTAGAATTTTCCAGTACTTTCTCGAAATCAAAAAGAGATATTTATTTATTTAATGCACGCGCTCTTGTATTTTTAATTTTCCGGCTTAGCTTTCTTTTAATATTCATCACGCGCTGCACTGCGCGAGAAATAAAACCATTTAATTTGTAATTGAACTAACATTAGCTTTTTAAATACCGAATTCGTAACAATATAATAGCCTTATTTTGTAACAATTAATATTTACCCCCTAATTTAATTCATAAATGATATTCCTAACTTCATAGACTATGTAACCTCTATATAATTAATATATTTTTTTTCCGAAATAAAGATCTAGCAAATGCGAAGTAGAACGCTAAAATGATCCGTTGCCAAATTTATAAGGGTGTATTATTAAAACTGTTAATAATTGAAGAAAGAAAGTTCTTGACTTTTTCTAGTACATGCAATCTAAAATTCTGGTGCAAATTAAAGTTATTTTAATAAATAAAAACTACTATGAGCTCTGCTACTGGGAATTTATCCATCTGAGGGAATAATAAATGCCTTTTTAGCCTAACGTAACGTGACAAAAGAGTGAATAGACTAGGGAATAAAGGTTCCCTAACGTTAAGAGCTACAATTTTGCATAAAATACTTCCAAAAAATGGCAATTCTTACTCTTTAATGGAAATATTTTAATGCGAAGAAAACCACCTTCCAGCATTTGCTCAGCATAAACAAAATCTAACCAGACGATGGTTTCCTCTTCTACTGAAGATAAGGCAACAACAATATAAAGAAGAAACTATCTTCCGAGCACTGGTGTCGTGTCATAAATAAAGCAGAATGATGATGAAAATGGGAGAAAGCGAGCCGGGAAGATTTAACGTCCTCGCCTTGGATCGTTTGGCCGCATAAATACGTCACTTCTATGAGGTTTATGTTGGCAGAAACAGGCGGAGGCTACGCGTAATACGACAGCAGTTAAATCATGCATCAGAGAGAAAATCTGCCGCTTGTTATTCCAAACCATACAACGGGAGGACCGCATTTTATCAAGATATTCAAATTAGAGAATAATTTACCACGTTTTTAATATCTCTTTTTTATATTCTTGTTCATCAAATTAAATATCTTCGACAGAATCCTCTCTTAAATGTACACTGCTAGTTGAAATTAAATGATATTGACAAAAATAAAACTTAAGTGTTACTTATCAAACAAATAATTAAAGGCAGTTTGTACAAAACTACTTTCCAACGCTAAAGAATTATGTTTTTAATTTCATTAACCTCAAAACATTGAATTCATATTAAAATTTAAGGAAATTTGCAAACGATGGAAAAAGGATCTCCTTTGTTTGCAGTAAATCTTTCTTTACCATGACATATGGTCACCTCTGATGAAAACGCAAACCTCGTATCTTTTAGAGAATTTACCAAATTGTTGGTCAAGTCTTGTGGCACGTATGGTTTCGGATTAAATCGAATGGTCTGTACCTATGCGGTGTCCTCGAGACTCCAGATCATTATATTGTTGCGATCGTTCGGGTTCGTAATAGATTGAATGTACACAGGTCCCATGATTGGTTAATAAAATTTATTTTTATCAAAAGAAACACTTCAAATTTCTGAAATTTTCCACAGAAATACTCGTACAGGTGTTCATAGTATCACAGAATACCACTAGTAGTTATACTTGTATCTCAGTTGACCCTGAACTAACAACTCGCAACAACAATAATTCAACTACTTCTGAAAATAGATGCTCTCTCTCTGGCCTTACATAATTTTCACCCGACCGCCGAGATATTTCTAGCGCTTTCTGCTTTCGAAATTACAGGAAGGCAATATGAGTGTCGAATTATGATTGCAGCTATTACAGCAATCAAATACATTTATTCAATTATTATACCTATTACAGTGCTACAAGGAGCGGACCAAATGTCGCCATATGGGGGCTAAGTTTGGCGATTTTTCACGATTCCTCGCTAAATTCATTGGGTGACAAAATAAGTCGCGGAAACCCTTGTCAGCTTGGCTTTCTCTTTCCAAATTGCTGAGATGCTCATTTACTCAATGTTAAATAGACTTGCCCCTGTATTCTTACTCTTCCGGCATAGCTCGTCTTTTTTTTTTTTTTTTTTTTTTTTAAATCTTACATTTGTTTTAAATCTTACATACATTTTTATCTTACATGCTACATTAGAGCAAAATACGTAATTTCACAAATGATTGCGCTGAAATCATGTATCTATGTACAAAATTCGTAAGGCAAGTATTGAAATGAAGACTGACGTAAAAAAATTAACGAAGAAACTGCAGTATTATCTTTTATTTGAACACTAAGAAGTAACAATGACCCAAATTGGGTTTACACAAATCAACACTTTTAGCATAACTTCAACAAGTAATGTTGAACTAAAACCGAATGTAATTAGATGAACCTAACAGGTCACAGGATAAAGTAACGCGCAGGAAAGCTCTGTTTTGTAGAAAACCGGCGACCCAAGCCTAACGGGTATTTAGGTTAGAGCCGAGTTATTTAGTAAATGAAAGTTAAACTGTGACGTATTTATTTAAATTTCTGAATTTAAATTTCTGAATTGAAATTTCTGAATTTGTAAAATATCCCATGCAGCGGTGGTTAGTATTTTGAAATTTCAGGGCACTGCAAAACGTAGATTTAGAAGATTTTTATTTCAGTTTTAAATCCTGTCTAATGATTGTTGAAGTTTAGTTTATCAGATATTTTCTCCCTACCTTTTGCATGCCTTTGTAGTATAAAGGTTAGCACACTTGGCGCTTAATTGAGAGGTCCTGGGTTCGAGTCCTGGTGAGGCCACTGCTCATTTTTCATATTTTCTGTTTCAAAATAACCTAAGGTCTCTACAATATAAGCTTCTGTTTATTCAGGAATAAGGATTAAATTTCCTAGTAAACAACGACACGTAATACACTAAGTTCAAACTTGTAAATTTATGCATCCTTCCAGAATTACTTAGGTTCTTTGTGTCTAATTTTAAGTTATTACTTGAAATTCAGGTTTATTGGGACGTTCCCAGTTGCAGTAGCTTTGTGCTTATTATGAGTAAAACTCTAGCTGAGATGGTAATATGGACATTTACATTAAGTAACTTGCTTAGTAATTTTACAAACTGTCTATTAATATCAGATTGTATTTCAAGAGGTTAAATTCTTGACCAATAACAAATTCAAATAAAAAAAATTAATATTAAACTATAATTTATTATAACGACTTGCAAATTGGAAAACTTAAACAGAGTTTACAGATAATTTCGAAAAATTTAACCCATTTTTTTGGTATAAACAACATTTCTTAGTAGGTCACAATTTCATTTAAAATACAGTTTAAATATAATCAGTTAGCTTGATTTAAATAGGAAACCTTAAACTATTGCACTTCGAACAAGTAAAGAACCATTATAAATTAAAATATTTTCAGTTACTGATTTTGTAATTTCTCATAAGTTAAATTTAACTGTGAGAATGGTAAGAACTAATCAAGAATTTTATTTCACATGAAAGCAGTTTAAATGACACAGTCTGACACAGTCATATCAATTACAGTTAAACAACGTTTATACGCTTACGTTCCTAAACATATCTTCGCATTAATTCATTTATATCATTTTGGAAATGAAACTTTTATGCATTAAATTTTAAAAAATAGTCATTGGTTAGGAACGTACAGTAAAAATTAAAATAATAAATATAGCTGATCAATTTAAGCATCATTATTTATTTAAGATCCTTTAATATGGTTATCCGATAGTTTCTGTGATAATGAATATTTAATCTACAGTGGAAGGTTTGAGGGATAGTTAAAGATAAATGGTCAAAATCTGTAATAGTTTTAATTTCAGCGACACTTTGATAAACCATTACTGGAGGAATATCAGAGTCTGAATGGGTGAAACCTATTTAATTATCTCCTTTTTATAAATTTACCAGCATTTCTAACATACATAGTATACGTATAACTCCCAATGTATCAATTTTCCACATTATGTCTTACATTTATGTATTCTCAACTTCACCTTGTAAAGATCCTAAATTTTACTAATGTTTATTTTATTTTAAATCTTTACTATCACTTCTTATTTTCTACTTCCAGCCAGAATTAAAAGCTTTTAACTTATTTATGCAAATTTGTCTTGCTAACGCCAAGTACTTAAGTTGTGGCTTTTTGCCAAGCAAGAGAGAGGAAGGAGTTATTAGAAGCAGGCCGCTTGCCATAGTAGTTTTACTCGTTCGCTGGTTGCCTTCAAGGCCAGAGGTTTAATCCTCGTGATAATTTTAAACGTATCGTAGTTTTAGCAGCTCTCTGTACTACATACGGCTTTTTGTTAATTAACGGCCAATCTTGGAGTTAGGCACTTGTTTATTAATCCAAAGTTAGTTTAGTTAGAGTTTTAGTTAATATTTTTTATATTCTTACGTTCAGACCACAAGTGGTTGGTATCTGTATTCCGAAGTCCGGAAATCTCTGTAAAGATAGAAAAATAAAGGGTTTCGTATACCCTTCCTGTGTGTATTGTCTACTTCCCAAATTTATTGAACATAGCTTTAGTAAGCTCCCTGTTCCGAGTCAGGACATTTAATGTTCCAAAGCAAGTAAGGAGGAACACAGAACCTGATAGTGGCGCCCGACGAAGAAGAATAACCATGGCCGAGTTTCAAGAAGAACCTGTGCTGCCTGCAGAAGCGGCTCAGAATCCAGAAATGCCAGCTGCCACCCTGGAAGGTTTTGGTTACATCGTCCAGACCATGCGCGCATCGATGAAACCAGAAGCAACATTCAATAAAACTCACCGGTAACCAGTTTTTTCAAAAAATTGGATGACCACTTCATGCTGTACCCAGTCCATGAATTCCAGAAAGTCACCTTAGCTACCAGCGCTTTGAGGCGCCAAGCGCTTAATTGGTTCAAATGTATAAGCAGAAGCCTCTTGGGTCAAGCGGGATGTCCCACCTATACTTACGAAAATTTCAAGACTGCCTTAGTAAAAGCCTTCCCTGTCGTAAGAAATCGTTCAAAATTAGAAGCGGAACTCTTCAGCATATACCAGAAACGAATTGAAAATCTCTCAAGCTTTATTTTAAGAAAAATTCACGTCTTTAAACTCTTGTATGGAAGCCGTCCGGATCCTAAGATAATCCAAGTGATTTTGCCGAGGATACTTCCCCAAGTACAAGACATTATTAAATTAAGGAATCCGACTACACTGGAAAAGTTATTTGAGCTAGCAATCCAGTTTGAAAGTAGAAGAACAGCGGACATTGAAAGAAGAACCCAGTATGAGCAACGAAGCCGATTTGGTGCGTCAAGACCACAGCAAAGGCAAGAACACGGCTACGGAAGCAAAGCGAATCAGTGGGCAAGGAAACCCGAGTATCCAAAAACAACCGGCGAACGTCGACAGTTCAATAGTAAGCCAGAAAAAAAGTCTGAAGGCCAACGGAAAAAGAAGGAAGCCATGGAAAGGAAAAAAAAATTAAACTAAAGCGGATTTCTGCTGACGGGAGGGTGCGGAAATCCGAAGGCTAAGAAAACCCCTCTTCCTTCAAGTTAAATACAGTTATGGTGAAAAATTTGACTCTTCCAAAGATTGAAGTTTTGGTGAATAACATCCCAGCCACCGCACTCCTGGATACAGGCGCGCAGTGTTCTTGTGTGGCAGAAGATTTTTTTAGGAAGTATTTCCGTAGATACCGCATATATAATTCGGATAATACGACAGTGTTAGCTGCGCAGGGAGAAAGATGCAAATGCATAGGTAAAATACCCTTATATATACGTATCAAGGACGAGCAAGTAAAGATCATGTTTTTTATCGTAAAAAATTTACAAACACATGTCATTTTAGGGATAGATTTTCTTTCAGAGGCGGAAGCAATGCTGGATTTTAACGAAGCGTCCCTTAAGCTGACGATGAAACCAGTTCGAGAAGAAAAAACAGAACCACCGACGTTAAACCTCGACCACCTGCCTAAGGAAGAGCAACAAAAAATTCGACAAGTGGTAAGTGAATTTGCTTCGTTATTTAGTGATATTCCCGGATTTACTCAAGTTACTAATCATAGTATCGACACCAGGGATTCACTGCCAGTTCGCCACAAACCATATCGATATGATAAGAATAAAGAAAAAATTATAGAGTGGCACATTCGAGATGTGTTACGTAAAAAGATCATAACGCCCATCTCAAGTAGTTATGCTAGCCCGGTTGTGTTATATAAGAAAAATAATGACTATCCGGTAACACATCCGAAAAGGTGGCGTTTTTCAATTGACTACCGTAAATTAAACTCCATGACTAAATATCCGGTATATCCGTTACCTATTATTGAAAAAATTCTAAGGAACATAACTTCTACCAAATATATGACTACGTTAGACTTAACGACTGGTTATTTTCAAATAGGGGTTAAACCGGAAGATGTGCCTAAGACTGCTTTTATAACCAAGTCTGGCACTTATGCATTCTTGCGTATGCCGTTTGGCCTTTCAAGGGCACCGGCAACATTTCAGCGATGTATGGACATTGTGCTAAGGCCTGTTCTTGGAACGACCACATATATCTATTTAGACGATATTATTATTACTAGTGATAATCTGAACCAACATGTACAGGATTTAAGACAGGTCTTTTCATTATTAAATGAGGCCGGTCTAAAAGTTAATGTCGAAAAGTGCAAATTTGCAGCCCCTGAATTAAAATACTTAGATTACAAAATATCTCAGAAAGGAATCGAGACGGACGAATCAAAAATAATCGCTGTGCAAAAGTATCCGCCGCCAAATACGGCGAAGAAGCTCTCTTCTTTTCTAGGACTTTGTTCATATTATAGGTCCTTTATAAAAGATTTTGTAGCTATTGCTGAACCATTGTTAAAACTAAAAAGGAAAAAGGGCAAGATTCTCGTGGACGGCCGAAGCCAATAGTGCTTTCGAAAAATTAAAGCAAGCATTAACGCAAGCCCCTGTTTTGAAATTTCCTGAGAACGATGAGAATTTAGAAATTTCAGCGGATGCTTCGGATTATGCGGTGGGAGCGGTACTTTCGCAAAATCAGCAGCCCGTGGCATTTTTAGTAGAACTTTAAATTAAACACAAAGAAATTATTCCGCGACTGAGAGAGAGGCACTTGCATTTCTGTTAGCAGTGCAAAAGTTCGGAGTCTAGTTTGGAAGGGCGCCAATAACAGTGTATTCTGATCATGCGGCGGTAACTAGATTGTGCTCAGGGAAAAACTTATTCCCAAGTTTAATAAGATGGGCACTCAAGTTACAAGAGTATAATCTGGTAATCAAGCACACCCCGGAAAGGAAAATATCGTAGCAGATGCCCTATCCAGAATTAAAATAGATGAACAAGGTAATACTGTAAAGGTGGCAATGCTCACAGCATGTACGATACATTCCCGAGAAACTGTAATAACCGAACTGGGTAAGGATCCTGAATTTAAAAATATTTATGATTATTTAAAGGATCCTCAAGATTTTAGCCACCAAGATATTGTGGCGATAAGAAATAGGGCGGCCCATTACGAACTAATAAATGGTCTATTATTTTATACAAAAACTACGAATTCCAACAACGTATTTCGACCTGTTATCCCAGCTAGTCTTAGATTAAATATACTGCAGGAGTTACACGACTCCCCTTTAGCTTCTCATGCTGGTATTCGAAAAACCATCCAACGCGTACGCGAAGCAGTTTATTTTCCTGAGCTGCAAAAGTTAACAAGGGCGTATGTCCAGTCCTGCCCAACATGTCAAGCAGTTAATTATATTAATTTCCGCCCGACCGGGTTTCTAAATAGCATTAAATCCGAATTTCCAAATGAAATATTTGGCATCGATTTATTGGGCCCTTTCCCAAAAAGTCAGTTAAATAAAAGTCGGTATCTCCTTGTTATGGTTGATCATTTTAGTAAGTGAACCGAAATTGTTCCCTTAAAACGAGCCTCCGCGAAATTAGTTACTGATTCTATTTTAAATAAATATATTTTAAAATACGGGGCGCCCCTAAAAGTTATATTGAATAATGGTCCTCAATTTGTAAGTAATATATTTGAAGACATGTGCCAAAAACTGGGCATACGTCATTTAAAAATGGTCCCGTATCGGCCGCAATCAAATATAGCGGAACCGGTCAATAGAAATATAGTGAAAATTATCCGTAGTTATGTTAAAAATTTTCATAAAAGCTGGGATAACTATGTCAATGAATTAGCTTTCGCCCTTAGGACCGCAAAACATGATACGACGGGCAAAACTTCTGCACAGTTATTTTTAGGCAGAAAGATTATAACGCCGTTAGATAAATTATTTTATGTTCAACAAAGAGCCCCAGAATTTAAAAAGGGCGATATAGAAAAATTAATTAAAGAAGCAAAAAAGGACACTGAAGTAGCACAGAGAAAACAGAAGCTCTATTACGATGTGAAACGACGGGGAGTAACTTACAAAGTAGGCGTTGAAGTGTTAAAAATTAAGCATTCACTTTCTTCAGCACCAGAAGATAAAACTGCCAAATTTTATCCACGATTTGAAGGACCATATATCATAGAAAAAGTAAATCAGGCTGTAGTGGTGTTAAAAGCCAGGAATGGTGAAACCTGCACCGCAAACATTGACCAGATAAAAACATTCTATAATCGTAATAAAATGCCAATATTTAAAGCTCTTTTGCAGGATCCGCCACGGCAGGCACAAGCTCCAGAAGTGGAACAACGACAATCACAAGGGCAAGCCATTACTAGACAGGAGCAGTTGAAAAGAAAGTTCCCCCGTTGGAAAATTGAAGGTAACAAGAAAAAGAAGCCGTTCCACCGACCAGAAAAGAGAGGGCACGACCACCCCCAGAATAAAGAAGGGAGAAGTACGACGAATGCAAAGAGAGCCAGGATAAATGACAGCAACACGGCTCCAAAACGGAAGATCTACCCATCGGATAGGAGACTACGTAGCAAATGTCGACAAATTGATGAAGGAAGACCAGCTGCAGATGCAAAGAAGCAAGAAAAATTTGAACAGCCAGCAACGAGATCCAAGAAGCAACGAGAGAGAGTTGTCCCGATTCCGCCAAGACCAGCTGCCATCAAACGGCCGAGACGACAGGCAGAGGCTAAAAAGAAGGTCTTCAAGGGTGACCGAACTGGAAGGAAAAGAAAGTTCATGGAGGAAGGAACAGAAGGGCGAACCAGTACAAGACGGAAGATCAACCAGATCACTTTCCAAGCCTGGGCAGAAAAAAGGATGTCTGAATATCACAAAGATAAGTAAAACTTTATGTTACTTTGAAACCTTAAATTAATTTTTCATTCTTACTGCAAGTGGCAGAATTCAAGAAGTTTTACCTCATGTGAGGCCTACCTTTATCGCCAAAAAGGCGAGAAATGAGTTGTTACCTATTTTGATATTGTTTTTCAATAACTCGCGAGTAAAACTAAAATTAATGTATAATAGGAATGTGTAAATACTTGAATATTGTAAAAGCATTGATAATCATTAAGAAAGGTACCTTAAGAAAATTGTAAAAAATTATTGTATAAAATTTTATTTAAAAGATTCTGGCAAGAAAGAAGTTTTAGTCTGAAAAACTTTTGAAATGTAGTATTTCAATGTAGAAGAATTGGCACTTGCTTGGAAAAGAATAGAAGTTAACAATGTACTACTAATGTATGTTTCAAAATGCGTAAAATTAACGGCATGTTAATATGTCCTTATATACAATGTGAACTGTTATTTTAAGTTATTTATGTTAAGAAATACTGTGATATGTTAAAAGTGAAAATATTAGAGCAATGCCAAAAAATTTCAACTTATTGGTGTGACTGTAAAAAGAGCAAATTATTGTGAATATGTGTTAAAGGTTGAATGAATGTAGTTAGGTTCTCTGACGCTACACTTCAGAGTTAGCCACTTTTCAGAATAGTACCTCAGGGTTTAGAGATGAATATAAGGTGTGTTCTGAGGTCTTGTTATGTTGAATTTTAACACGTTAGTCTTTTGATTGCAGGCGGTAGTGTTGAACACTTGTACATAGACACGCTCGTGTTTGGTGTTTTCCTTTACAACACATGTCAGAGAGGACGGGGAGATAATTAAATAACGTCATGAATGAAATAAGAATGTTAAAAGAGAAATATGAGTATTCATGTTACTTGCCACTTAATTGTGTAACATTTCATTAAACTAGTTTTCCTTCCAGATCTCTGGAAGGAACCAGATTTCAACTAACAAACTCCTGTTTAGATGCAGTACAGATGAAAACTCTTGTCCATGGAGTTGATAACGTAAAAACGACTTTTTTTTTTAAATTTCTAGTCTCTAGTGATAAATGTTTGTAAAAGATTGGCCTCGCGTTAGATTCTAGAGCTAAAAGTTTTCAACAAGGTCGTTTTAGACCTCAGCTTCAAACTAATTAACTCTGGCGGGAAGTATGTAAGTATCCTAAGTTTTACTAACGTTTATTTTATTTTAAATCTTTACTATCACTTCTTATTTTCTACTCCCGGCCAGAATTAAAAGCTTTTAACTTATTTATGCAAATTTGTCTTGCTAACGCCAAGTACTTACGTTGTGGCTTTTTGCCAAGCAAGAGAGAGGAAGGAGTTATTAGAAGCAGGCCGCTTGCCATAGTAGTTTTACTCGTTCGCTGGTTGCCTTCAAGGCCAGAGGTTTAATCCTCGTGATAATTTTAAACGTATCGTAGTTTTAGCAGCTCTCTGTACTACATACGGCTTTTTGTTAATTAACGGCCAATCTTGGAGTTAGGCACTTGTTTATTAATCCAAAGTTAGTTTAGTTAGAGTTTTAGTTAATATTTTTTATATTCTTACGTTCAGACCACAAGTGGTTGGTATCTGTATTCCGAAGTCCGGAAATCTCTGTAAAGATAGAAAAATAAAGGGTTTCGTATACCCTTCCTGTGTGTATTGTCTACTTCACAATTTATTGAACATAGCTTTAGTAAGCTCCCTGTTTCGAGTCAGAACAGTTCAAGTTTCCAAGGCAAGTAAAGAGGAATACCAATCCTGATAACCTTATTATTTTACGATATATTTTAGCTATCCTTGCTGAAATTTGGAAATTGAATAACTTATGTCGAAAAGAATTAAGAAAAGTTTTAACACACTTAGTTGTTTCAGGTATTGGAAAATACCAGCTTACCATTGTCGAAGTTTGGATATCCGAACCTGCTTTCACCACTCACTGAACACTAATAATTTATCTTTTTAGTTAACTTTTCAGTGCCTAAACGACCTGCCTGCATGAAGATTTCCTAAATTTATCTATCTATATACGTTAACTACAATCCATCCTCGTTTAAAAAACACCTTTCAGAAAACATTCTTTTTAAGGCAGATAAATGCTTTTCTAAATAAATGATTTAGTCCAACAGAATATTATTCATCTGTATAACGCTAATTTTGCAGAGACTATAAGATTTATTTTTGGTAGCAAAAAGGGTGAAAACAACTATCACCTCACCGGAATTCGGAACTTCCTAGCTGAACATGCTAGCCATTTGCATCAAGCGAGCATATAGAATACGATCCGATAATTTCATATATTCTTCCCCGTATACAAGATGACTGGGAAGAGATATGAGATTCAGTTTATCATATCATATGCGATATATCAAACTCATTTATCAGATCTAGTGAATAGCGAATTATCGTCCAGCACTTTTCAGTTGGAGCGTTTAAGACTAGTTTTCCTGAGACAAGAAATATGAAAACTCAATCAACTACATTTTCCCCAGAATTCTAGCCACAGACTTCTCAGTTGCTAACTGGACGTGCTAATCATTTCCACCAGGAGAATACACACCAGGAGAATGCAAGTATCTTGCAAAACATTTTCAACTCTTTTATAAAGCTCTTGTACATATTTTGGTGCTTTGTATAGTTCTGTTACAGATTCCAAATATAAGTTTGAAATTGGAAACAAATGTAAATTTCTGTAGATTTTGAATTTTAAAGTGGAGTATTATCTCTCCACCCAGATACGAGATTTACAACTTTTTAACACACATATATTCCCTTAATATTTCAAACCGTGGGTATTTTTTAAAGTTCCTCACTGATTAAAACTCAAATACTCTTAGAATTTAATAACGTAGTAAATCACACAAAATTTCAAATTCAGAAAAGTTATCTGAAACTCGATAACTATCTCATCCATAACACTTCCCACACAAAAAAAGCCTCCTTGCTTTTATAAATCATGAAAGAACGTGTCAGGCACGAGAAGCAGAAAGTAAAAGCAGGTCCTCTTGGACGTCTTTGAAATCAGGAAGATAAGCCTCTCCATAACCGTAACCTTCGCAGGAGAAAACTAGCGTATCCCATCAATCACGTGACAGGAGAACTAAATTCCTCTCTTGAGCTTAATATACCGTGAAAGGACTGAGATGCTATTGCCATTTCTCATTCTCCTACCCCCTACAGACGCGTAATTTGTTGAGCTTGATGTATTTAATGTCATGTAAATGAAGTGGCATGATGTAGAGACCTGTCTTCCAGTTTGCCAAATCTTTTTGTATCACCCTGGAATTTTGATAGGAAATATTTCA
This sequence comes from Stegodyphus dumicola, assembly GCF_044657685.1. Taxonomy (NCBI): domain Eukaryota; kingdom Metazoa; phylum Arthropoda; class Arachnida; order Araneae; family Eresidae; genus Stegodyphus; species Stegodyphus dumicola. The sequence continues at coordinate 186,993,039 of NC_140768.1, forward strand.
GAATAACAGGTTGTTATGGAGGAGATTAATTCGTGAAGATGGATTTTGCTCTAACTAGGTAAGTTTTGTCGTGGTGTGTCAGCAGGTTCTCGTGTTGTGCTTTGTAGAATAGCAGAGAGAGGAGAGCTAATTATAAACATTTCTGGTTTGATTTTATAATTTCTGAGGAAATTAGGTACAGTCTTTCTTTGCTTAGAAAAAAAGAGATTTTATGACAAATTTGAAATATTTTGTATTCAAAATTTGCTATTCTGCTTATCTTTTTACTAACTTATTTGTTGTAGTTTAGAATAAAATTCTGAGCTTCAAATTTAAATACTGATGTACCTTCCGGGTTATATCTAAATATCCTTTAGTTATTCAAGTTTGAGTGTATAAGGAACAAAACTAAATTTTAGTGCATTTTGATTTTATGCATATCAAATTTTAGTTTATCTCAAAGAAGATTAATAATCGCTTGTCCCAAAACACATTCTCCAAAAGCAAGGAATGTTTTTCAGAATAAAATTGCCGAACTCCAGGAGCAGATTATACAACCCAAGGTGAATACAAAATCTCTAATAAAAATACAGTTTAGTTTTGAAGCGATCGGTTGCTGAAGATCAGTGATAGGTGACAGCAGGGCCGGACACCCGGACGGCTTACAGTGACTATTCGGGTGCTCTCCGGATCCTGCAACTATCTATAATGCGATACACTAATACTGCAATATACTACAAAGTGCGACACGCTAATACTACAATATACTACAAAATGCGACACACTAATACTACAATATACTACAAAATGCGACACACTAATACTACAATATACTACAAAATGCGACACACTAATACTACAATATACTACAAAATGCGACACACTAATACTACAATATATTACAGGGACAGACACAGGGAAAAGTGGACGGAGCACCAGAACTTCGTCAGTTACTTTTACAAGTGTTGCTCCGCCGCACTACTACAAAATGCGACACATTAATACTAGAATATACTACAAAATGCCATACACTAATGTACTATAGACTAATATACGTTGACACTAATACGTGCGTACGATATGCACATAAAAACACATTAATAAAATTATTATACTATTTTACAATAACTTACACAGGAATACGATACACTGATATAAGTAGACACACAAAGATACGTAGACACACTATATTACGATATATATAAAATTAAGTATTGGTATACATAGATACTGCGTAAATTCGACATATTTTGAATTTATGCGAATATTAATAATACACTATACTACTACAGGTGTTACTCTGTATGTACTTAGATCTTGAAACATGACAACGTGATGCTAGAGTACATTTATAGACACAATACACCAATGACACGATAAGTCAATGTACATAATGCTATACACTAAGATAATGTACACTAAAAGATAGACACAATACACCAATGCGACACACTAATATACTATACACCAGTATTCTATACACTAATATACTATACACCAGTATTCTATACACTAATATACTATACACCAGTATGCTATACAATAATTCACTAATATACTACACACTAAAAGATAGACACAATTCTCCAATGCGCATAAATGCGACACACTAATATACTCTACAAATGCGACACACTAACATACTATACACATATATATTATACACTAATACACGATACACTAAAATATAGACACAATACACCAATGCACATTAATGCGACACACTAATATACTTTACACTGATATACATTGACACTAATACGTAAGTACCATGTACACAAAAATACACGCGGATAAGATTACCCAACTATACTACTGTAACATACACGTGGATACAATACACTGATAATACGTCAATACAATACACGTAAATAAGATTAAACAATTATTCAATTATACTACTGTTACATACACGTGAATACAATACGCTGAAATATGCACACATACGCATATTAAAACACTAAATACTACGTGTATTCGACATATTATGAAGTGCACATTAATGTGAGTATGTAACACATGACTACTACAGGGGTTAAGCCTGTATGTGAAGATCAGCGACGTTAGAACGCGAAACCATATCTTATCGTAATTGTAAGAAGATATATTTCCCTCGCTAGAAATAGATGCATGTAAGTCTATACATGATAGCGCACCTACACAATTGGGATGGTATGTTCCTACATTTATTGGTTAGCGCAAGAATTGAATGCACTTGTCCAGCCTAAAGGCTTGTCCCGTACCTCGATTTGAATACATGAGAATATTTAGCTAATGTCGGCATTCATTTTAGCTAAATAATCTAATGTATTCAAATCGGTAGTTGAGTATTCTGTTGTTTCACGAAATGAGCTCCTATTGCGTTCTGAAAACGCTATCTGACAGACTCTCAGTATGTCCAGACGTCTTGGAATCGTCCATCAATCTCTACAACAACCACAGACTACTTGTACTACCACTCATATGCATCTGGAATACTTATTGCAGTCTACTTATGCATATTATGTTCCTTTACTATCAATAGGTATTTTGTGTACTGCATCCACATTTGGGTAACTTACCATACAACTAATAACTAATTAATCTTCACTGAGGACTAATTAATCTTCACTTGCATTTAATATTTCAACTGTGATAGTTTTTAATCGATCCATAACTATTGCTTACTATCTTCGCTAAACTCTGTGCACCGTTTCGAGAAGGTCATCCACAGATAAACTACTACTACGTGCTTTTTGTTGTATATTCACAGGAAAGGTTTTGCTTATCTTTGTCCATACTGTATATTCCAACATTTTTTGACATTTTGTTAGGTCATACTTGCATATGTAATCACGAAAATAAAACATTAGCAGTTGAAACGTTAAAAGTAAATCAGATAACCTCATATGTAAGTTTGGCAACAGATACTAAATGATTGACTAACAGTTTCTTTTGAGAGCATGATCGAAGATTTTCTTTAGTTATATTAACCATTTCGAGTATTAGCTAAAATCGCCCCTTCCTATTCTAGCTAAAATTCCAGATTCTCAGCTGTGATGGAAAAAGAGGTACTGATGTTTAAACTACGGCCTAGGTAGCCTTAAGTTCTATGCGAAAACATGTAACCTGTGCAAAGGTATATGTAGGCTTTGGTATCTAGACTGGGGGGTGATATTGAAAATTAATCAAATTAGTTTGTTTTTGTTTATGTTTTTCTTTAAGCAACCAGCAGCTGTTAATATTATCCGAAATTGATTATTATCAACCTATTTTAAGTATAAATACAAAAAGTTACAAAAACACTTTGTTATTAACGGTCTACTTATTTATTTACGTCACTTAAGGAAATCTTAGTACATTAGAACTAAGAATTTATTAACTGAAAAAGAGCACAACTCATTACTGTTGTATAATGGAGTTAATGTAATTAATAACGAAAAAGAGTTTCAAGAAAACCACAGTTAAATTTATGGAAAGGCAGTATTGCTAAATGGACTCGTGAAATTTACGAAGTTTTAGTGATTTGAAGTCCATTAACGAAACATTACAGAAAAATTATTCCTATCAATTGCAGTAGTTGTTACTATGCATTATATGAGGACTGAAAATTCGTCTGTCGAGTGTAAGAAATGAAAAATGAATTTATACATCTCTAAATTTACGTTAACTTCTTGTTGAGTGTTATATCACTATTGCGTAATATAATTTCATACATATTATTTACTACTGAACATCATTACCGTGTAATTACTATTATCAATGTTCTTACCAGATTTTGTGGTAGGTAACTGTATGTATAGGGGTAACATAACAGAACATTTCAACCAATATTGTATCAATCACATAACATAGGAGATGAGTAGTTATCATAGTGTAACATAAAAACAAAATATGCAAACAATTCTAAATTTCAGGAATTTGCGCTGTGTAGGCTAAACCCATTCTATGACTAAGGTCCAGTGTAAGGAATTAACTACAATAATTACAAGGCTAAGTAGGTAAAATCAATCTAACGTTTATTAATAAGCAAATAGTATGAATAATTTACATTTTTAACAAGGGTGGCGGCAGGTCAGCCTTAAATCTGAAGAAACAACTGAAATGACATACCTGCTTACAAATTTAACAAATTCACCTTTCGGAGGCATCAAACAATATTTTGGGTACTTGATACAGGCGACGCGAAATGGAAATAGCAATTTCGTCGGTAGAGGTTTCTGTGATAGAAAAAACAATTTAGAATTAATAATGTGCAACACTTTCGGAGGCCAGGCTCTCCACTCCACAGCCACTTCGAACCGGCAGGACTCCGGTCATCCCCAAAATGCTGGCCATTCTGCAAGTCTGGTGCCACTAAGCCTTCCTTCTGGGTAGGTTGTTTAATCCTTCATCTTCTCAGGAACACCGACTGCTGGTCTCCGCTCTGCATCTTAGAAGTCATACGAAAAAAGTCTCCTTGGTTCCTTAAAAAAAAAGGAAGCGTGTAATTCAAAATGGTTTCCTCCTCTCCTCCTGAAGGCCCACCAGCGGCTGAGCGGTAAAGTCGCTGAACACTGGTAGTTCGGTCCGTGGTTCGAATCCCGCGAACGGGCTGGCTGCATGGGCGTTTTCGTGGTTTTCCCCATGTGTAACGTGTATACGAGCCAGTTTCCCTTAGAAAGTCCTCCACGAAAGGCATCCTTCCCCTTAGGCAGATAGCCCTCGAGGCTTTGCCATTATCTCACACACACACACACACACGCCTCTCCTCCTGAAAACACTGCGCAGCCACTTTAATAGCTGGCGCGTTTCTTGAAAAATTGGCGTAAAGGTGATCAGCAGGAAGCAAAATCCAGCAACCCAAACAGAAAAATCTTCACGGCAAGGTGTTTCCCGACTACCAGAAGAGCCGTTTTTCGCTATTCAATCATTCAGCTTTCTAAGGCCACACCAAATGTGTCATCAAGCTCCGCAGATGAAAGCAGGGGGGGGGGAATAAACTAGCCTCACTCGAGGTCCCAGTCGACCATGTAGATCTTCCTACCCAACGAATATTTCCCCCCTCCAAAAAATACGCTGTAGAACTTTTCCTTGCTCGCCTGTCCAGCAAAATAGGGTCCTCTTTTCGGGAAACTCCATATGGTGTATCCATCCAACACGTCACCCGCACATATGGTTTTTTGCTTGGGCGAAAGAATTTTTGGGGTGCAGTAAATCCTCTGAGAAAGGATTCCGAGAATGAATTCCAAGCCGACGGCAAGGGGTGAAAATTTTCGGAACCAAGTTAACACAAAAATGACTTTGGGAAATTAAATATGAAACTACTAATTACACAACAATATAATTCATAAAAAATGTCAGCACTATAAAAATTGTTTCTTCAGCAGCCATTAAAGTATACGCACTTATTATCCAGATTGAATTACAAATACAATAGATTTTTCCTACCGCCAGTAAGAAAATATGTATTCGACAACTTTAATAGAAAGAGGGTTAAAAATTAAGTTACCTTAAGTTAAGAAAAATTTAACACACCAAAAGTGCAGCAACAAGGCTTTAAAATAATTAAAGTTAAACAACCTTAAGGGTCAAAACAACAAGATACAGAAACCAAAAATCTTAAGTCCCTAAACTCAAATTAAAATTAAACAACTTCAACTCAAGAAAACTTTTAAAGCAACCAAACCTAAATTTAAAGTTTACAAAAGTTACAGTTTAAACTTACAACCAACTTTAAACAACAAAAGCTAAAAAGAAATTAGAACTTCAATTACAGATCAAAACTGAAATAATAAACAAAACATAAGTTTGAAAATAATAACGATTAATACATGAGTAACAGTTCTTTTATTAATTAGTTATACATTTTAACTAACTACGAATATATTAAGCCAGTCTGACCGTCATATTATACAAATTCGTTTATTTTGGCTATTCCTTGCTACAACTGCTCTCACTAGTGGCTGAGTGGTTAAAATCGTTGAATGCAGGGCTTTTGACCTAGTTTTGATTCTAGGCGGATGAACTGTCTGTATGGTTCCTTTCATGGTTATGTGAGCCAGGAAGACCTCCTCTAAAAGATCCTAAGCTAGATATATGGTTAGTGTGCATTGCCATATTCAAATACCCTAACACTTGTTAATTCTGCACATAACAGAAACAAATTTAATTTTTAGCTGAAGAGGTACACATCACAGGACTTGAACGAATCTTATCCAAAAATGATTTTGTTCATCTATAACATGTTTTGTATATGAAAACCTTTCATCTTTTTCGATGAACTTATTAAAGGCATTTTATCTTAAGAATATATTTTATTTTCTATATATTCTGACTCAACGTTAGAAAATATGTTTGCAAAATTATGATTATACTATATTACAGGTCCATAAGACTTAAAAATTATTCACAATACCTAATAAATGTAAATAATAAAACAAACTATAAGTGCTTAAAACTTCATCTCAAATAGTTCAGCTTTCCATTAAGTTAACGCAAGCAAATCCTCGATTTGGCAGTTTCAACTAAAAAAATTAATCTATCCGTTTATTTTTAAATTTTTTCTACTTCAGGAACAATATGATGCATCTCAGAAATTAGAGAGATGTAAAAGTACTTTTATAAAATAGAATGAAATATTATTTTAAACATTTTTAATTCATTTACATCAAAAACGGACATCCAAAATTAATCCTTTTATGTAAGTTTTTAAATTACAATACAGGAAAAATCATTGAACGTATAACTCATTACCATAAAATTAAAATATGTAATGCAGTTTGTAATAACTTCCATTAGCCCTGTTCTTGAAAATTTTCCTTCTTCTCTCTTTCATTCTAAAATGCGTGGATGAATGTTTTATTGATTGAGACAGTAAAAACATTATATTCTAAATTTCCCCTTTATGCATAACTCTTCATGATATCTGATCCTATATTAAAAGCTAAAATTATAAATTTAAGGCCAACAATTTAAGCGCGATTCACTATATTTTTTCATACAGGAAATTAAAATATATCAACTAACACGTACTTTAATAAACATACACATCGAAGGCAATCACATCGATCATACTATAGACATAAAAACAGCAAATAATATTTGAGGAAAACTAAGCAAGACATCGAGTGCAGAAACCTACCTAATAAAACGGTGTCCGCCGATAACATCGCGGCAAAAACATCGCGGACGAAAACGTCGCGGAGAAAACAACGCAAGGCGAAAACGTCGTGCTACAAAACATCGTGGGTGAAAACATCGCAAAGAGACAACATCGCAGTTCTAAAACATTGCGGTACAAAATATCGTCGTCGAAAACAAAGCGGTTCAAAAACTTCGCAGTTTAAAAACATCGTCGTCGAAAATATCGTGGTAAAAAATAAAGCATCTACAAATCATCACATGACGATAACATCGCAGACATACTTTTTTCAGGTTTTAATAATTGTAAATGGATATTCCCATAATGATTTGTGAGCGCAAGATGTAAAGAAGGATAACTTTTACTTTCACACATTTTTATTAACTAATAAATTTTTGCTGAAAAAGTAAGAAGGAAACTTAAGCATAGAAAATTAAATGCAACTTATAGATTATACTTTTCATGAAAAATTACCAGTAAAAGCTTTATAAAAATGATTTATTAATGGCCTTTGTTAGTTAACTATGACGGTTTAAAATTCTATTAAGTGCTATAAGTTGCATTAAATTTCTATGCTTAAGTTTCCTTATTTTCTCAGCAAAAATTTATTGATTAATAAAAAATATGAAAGTAAAAATTATCCTTCTTTCCATCTTGCGCTCACAAATCATTACGGGAATATCCATTTACAATTATTAAAACCTGAAAAAAGTTTGTCTGCGATGTTATCGTCATGCGATGATTTGTAGATACTTTATTTTTTACCACGATATTTTCGACGACGATGTTTTTAAACTGCGAAGTTTTTGAACCGCTTTATTTTCGACGACGATGTTTTGTACCGCGATGTTTTAGAACTGCGATGTTTTCTCTTTGCGATGTTTCCTCCTACGATGTTTTGTAGCACGACGTTTTTGCCTTGCGTTGTTTTCTCCGCGACGTTTTCGTCTGCGATGTTTTTGCCGCGATGTTTTCGGCTGTAACCAATAAAACTATACAATATAAATTTAGAAAATGGCGCTAATATGGGAAGTCTCACAACTTTTATGTTATTTACATAAAGCTTTCAGAAAGAATGTGTGAAAATACTCATTGCTTTGGCTTATCTTCATCAGAAATATGTGGCAAGTTCATGAAGAAAATTAATTTTGTTCAGTTAGAGTACAAATAATATAGAATGAGTTTTGATAAGACAAAACAGCTTTAACAACTAGCTTCATTAGGTTTATGATATATAACAGCAAGCATGATAGAACATCGAGTGAATTGCGATGTTTCGTGATTAATCACAATAACAGCACTTTGCAAATGAAAAGTTCGAATGAATTTAAACAACCGAGTGTTCTGAAAGTATTACACCCACGATTGCGTGACAAATTTCTGAGCCAAAATTCTGCCAGAGTCGTAGAGATATGCCTTTCTACTCATAACTATTTCATGCAAAATAAGGCGCAGCCGATCAATTTTGTAGAATGGCTAGCCATTATTCTTCAGGCATAATAAATTTTAGCCTAAAAGAAAATGGATTTTTGTCTTTGAGGGAAGCTTTGAAAATATTGTGAGTTTCTTTGAAGGTATTGAAAATTTATTTATTATGAAATACTTTTAAATGCGTAAGCATAAAAAAGGTTTCATTATCGATCAGTTTATGGAGAGGAATGACGTTAACTGGTTAAAGGTTTAAACGAAAATTCTAAAGATTCGAGTATTTTTAAGTTATTAACTTAGATTGCGATATAAATAGCATGTTTAAATTTTAGTATACTGCCTGTATATAAACAAAATACCAAATACTAAGCTTTTAGTTCTAAATACTGATCTTTCTTTATTTTTTAGTATTTAATATGTACTAAATTCTATATACTTTTTACTATTCAATATGCTAATCTTTTATAGAACGGTAACTATAGTACCATTTGTTAAAAGATAATATAAGAGTCCAGAAGGTATTTAAGGATATAATATTCAAGGTCTTATATAAGATAATCGATAAAGATGACTACGGATTTTTTTTTTTTTACTTTTATATTCATAAACTAAAATTAAACAATTAATAGCTAAATAAAAGGCTGATCGCATCCTCCCTGAAACTATTAAATCCTCCCTGGATAGTTGGCTTTTGTAGTCTTCTTCTGTGTAACGTGAATAAGAAGCATGGTTGGTTTTTGTAGTTTTCTTCTGTGTAACGTAAATAAGAGTCAGTTTCCCTCGTTAAGTACATATTTCAGAAAGGCATCATCTTGGCTTTGCGATATTTAAATAACCTAACCCTTGTCTCGTGAAAATTGGTTCTATACCTTTTAATTGTAAGCACTGAAAAATTATCCATTTGAATAAATTCCTTCTCGAATACTCCAACGAAACATATATAATGTTTTTTCCACAAACGGAAGCAATATTTGTATTTAGTGTCTTAAAGCGTAGCAGACACTTTTTATTCGGAATTTCCGGTATATTGATTTCTTATATATGGTCTCTGTATGCAAGAGCATTAGTTTATATAAAGTTTCCGAGAATGAATGGTGCGATTTCATGATATTTGTGTGAAGTATATCTTAACACTAGATTCTCTAAAAGTGTTTTGATTTCATCCAACATCTTTAACAGATAACGTTAAAAATTTTTTAAAAATTTGAATACATGTCCCATTTAGTTCAAGCGAAATGTTACAGCAATATTTAGCTTCAGTTCATACTCTGACAAGAAAGTCTATTGTAAAGCTTGCAATTGCTTGCAGGTAGTTAAGATTGTCAATAAATTTTACCGTAAGCTTCATTTTTGGGTAAAGCCCTTTCAGAAGACGTCCACTGCAATATAAGGATTTCTCGCAGGAATGTGCCAGATTAATTTCCGCCCTGGAAATCGACTTTTCAACTCGTTTCTCGTCTAATTCGAAACGCTCAAGTGCTATCCCATGTTGCTGAAAAACAATCTGCAACTCAGCATCTTCCGTTTCATTTATTCAACTGAGCGAATGAAATTGATACATTTCTCATTAGAATAAAAGAAATAAAGAGTCGTCTTACTCCTTAATGGTGTCAGACACTGACGGAGAATATCGAATGTATTCAAGTCTCAGATAGGGATTTTCAAAGTATGGGTTTATTGGGTCGTAAACCCAATAAAAATACTTCCATGTAATTGATTAAATGAAGAACGTCATCTCTCAATTTAATCTGCATCGCTAATATCACCTAACTGCAGTCACCTAAGCACTACACTTCTTAACATTCTGGACCTAACTAGGCATTTCATATTTAGTGCTTACCTGTGTTAAGATTGAAATAATCCTCTCTCGTCTACGCTTGCTTACATTAAAAAAAATTTTGTAAAAAAATATATATGCTATTCAAATGAATTTTATCAAACTATATTGAGAAGACTAACCTCAAGATTCACAGTCATAATTACATACTCCATTGACTTAGCTTCATTTATACCTTAAAACAATATAGTGTACCTTTTAATGCATTCTTAAGTCTGTTTTTCATTAAAAGCAGATTGAAAATTTGCTTTCATTAAAACCCTTATATGCAAAATGAAATCCCCGTCCTTTTTTCCTTCTAATAGTTATTACATGAGGGATTCGAGATAGAATTTGGTCTTAGAATTTGGTTCCGAATTCCAGGAAATTCGGGATTCGTCTCGTTTCAAGTTTTAAATCTTCAGTAACATCTCTGAAAAGTGGCTATTTGCCAGCCTGCGTGCATAATAAATGAAACATTTTTACCATGTGTAATGGCAACACTTACTAAGCACGATTAATAAATGCTCTGATGGCTTGATCTTAAATTGAAAGATAAACTTTCTCATGTTTCTAACGTCAATGCAAATCATTCCTTTTCTTTCAATATGGAAGAGTCAAAGCAAATGTTATGAGATTTGTAATATATTATGCAAAATCATATTCAACCGTACCATTATATATTTTATAATAAAATAATATTGAGTAATTATTAATAATATTGAGTATTATTGCTAAAACGTATAGCTGGTATATTAAAAAATTTAGGACATTAAGTATATATTTTAATCATTTACCTCAATATCTATTATTAACTCTTCATATGATGCACGCGAAATTAATCTCCCGGTAGACAATTCTTAGTTGCTTTAATATGTTGAAACCTCAGAGTTGTTTGCGAGTTATAAATACTTTCCGACATTCCATGCCTCAAACCTGGAATGACTGCAGTCAAGGAAACATTAGCAACACCATAATTGGAATTCCTGAACGCGGAGATGTAATTTTGGAAGCTTGTCACCCTGCTTTCTACTGAAGCAATTCGAAACGACGTGAGAATAATAAATACAATTCGGTGGTGTGCGATTACTGTTTGCGTTTTTCTTATTCTACGCTTCTATCAGTGATTTCATCCTCAATAATTTACTTTAATAAATATTTTAGTGATCATTCGGCAATTATTTGAATCACTTGTGCTTCATTGCATCATTTTGACATTAGAGCAGTATTTTAGTTTTTCTCGCTACTTTAATTACGTTACGACGGCATTAATTTTATGCCCTTGGATTGACAAATTGCTGTTTCTGATAACTGTTGCCATTCCTTGTACTTAAGTTTCAAATTTATTTTTGAAATTATAGCAGTACCTTTCTTACCATTACAACAATCTGAATGAGTATGAAAATTGGTTGTTGGGAATATTTGTAACTTGGTATTTGTTCGTTACATTGCATAATGTTACACAATAATGGTGTTTATTACTGATATGACCAGACATGTGCTGTCATTATATGAGCATAAAAACCTTAAGTAATATTCGATTGCCATGTTTTTTGTAAATTTGACTTGATATGACTTATTATAACTAGATATAACTTATTATTATTATAAAATAATAATCCTAGTTTCTTAAGAAGCTGACAGATTTAAAAGCAAAATGTATTATTTTTAACTACTACTAATAACCTTTTGTTATTTTAACAGCAGCTGTAACTCGTGTAATTTGTAATACATCTGATTTACATGACCGATAATACACTGACTAGCAATAAGTATATGGACACCTATGCAAATGACGATATCTGCGGTCCTAACGTACGTCACGGACTCCGCTGGTATATATCGTGTAGGAAACAACATCGGCTTTAGTCGCATGCATAATGCCTCCCAGTTCGGAGCTCTCTGATTTCTAGAAAGGTATAATTATCGGGTATCACAAATGTGGCCGATCCTTAAGGGACATATCTAGCGATCTGAAGTCCCCAAAATCGACAGTGGCCTATGTAATTAAGAGGTGGGACGTAAGAGGTGATTATCGGAATGTGCCCCGAGTCAGTAGTCCAAAGAAACTGGGAGTTAGAGACCGACGAGTGCTGTCCAGAGAAATTCCCAACCGATGGCCCTCATCCCACCCAACCGATGGCCTTCATCCGAGAGGAGTTTCAACAGGCATCCGGGAGTATTGTTTCAAAGAATACCATCCGTAAGGAAGCACATCTGCTTGGTTTTCATGGTCGTGCTGCTGTCCATAAGACTTTGATCAAAAAGTCCAACCGTGCTGCTCGGTTAATGTGGTGCAAAGCACGTCGAAATTGGACCGTAGATCAGTGGAAAGGGGTTCTTTGGAGTGACGCATCAAGGTTCACCTTTTGCCGTTCGAATGGCAGGGTCCGAGTCTGGCTTCTACCTGGAGAACGTCTCCTGCGGAATGCATTGTGCCAACAGTCAAGTTCGGCTCAGGTGGAATTATGGTCTGGGGGTGTTTCTCCTGGTATGGGCTGGACCCTTGGTCCCCATTCATGGTAAGCTCAACTCCGATGCCTACTGCACTATTTTACATGACAATTTGCTTCCTACGTTGTGGCAGTTTTACGGGTTGGCCCCTGTTACTTTTAGGACGACAATGCCAGTTGTCATGTTTCGACGTTAACCAAGGCTTGGTATGGTGCCAATGGAGTTCATTGAATGGACTGGCCTGTCCAGAGTCCAGACCTGAACCCTATCGAGAACCTCTGGGATGAGTTGCATTGCCGCATTCAGGGGTGCACTACCCTTGCAAAATCGGTGAAGGAACTTCTATGTCTTCTCCAAGCCGAGTGGAAGAAAATACCACTAGCTGTCATGCAAAGACTTGTGGAAATTATGCCCCGGAGGGTCCACGCTGTAATTACCTCTCGTGGAGGCTCTACCAACTATTGATTTTGAATAAAGTTAGTTTTTCTTTTCTATCACAGGTGTCCAAATACTTATTGTTAGTCAGTGTATACCTAACGTATAATTTTGCTAAACGTTTACCAGATATTTGTGACCCACACACAAAAAAATTCCAACGTTTTGTCTTTATGTTCTGATATTATTTTGTGATACATGCTTTCATAAGCCTTTATATACTGCAGTATAAAATTCTTCTCTCTCCTTTCTGTATGCATCCATAATGTAACTGGAAAACGTCCCGTTAGCAATCGGAAGGTCCAGAGTTCGAGTTTAGGTTAGCATTTTTGCAAATCGTTTGCATTTTCTGCTTCGACAAACGTAATAAACTATGCACAAGTAGTAATGAAAATTATTTTGTACCTGCTCTAATAAGTAATTGTTTTCTTATACAAATATTGCATGCATTTAGTTTAACTTAATAGTAAAAATGACTCAAAAAAGTTCTATTAAATATTTATACAATCGTTACTAGACTTAATATTTGAAAGTTAAAGGGAGTTAGATAATTTTTAATTACACAAATGAATTAAAGAATTGAATGAAATAGTAGTAAAAAGCATCTATTACTGTAAATACTTTATTTTATTTCTAACCAATAACTTTTAGTTTAACTTTCCTTTCCCCTCCTGATTTCATTTTCCTGTCTGAATGTAAATTTTAAATGACGTAGTATGCTACTCTAAACGTGTTTCAGAAGCAGTATTTAAGCTGCGTTTCAGGAGTTCAAAAAGAGAAGTAACGGAGTTAGTTCCGAGTTTATGCTGCCGTGTTTGAATTTAGCTCTCTCGTCGGTGTTCGAAACCTTTCAGTTTATACTGTTACGAAATGTACAGGGGCGGTGGAATAGCTTTCCTGCAAAGCAGTTTTAGGGTTGCCATAAAATGACAAGGAAAGTCAGGGTTGCCACATTTGGCGATATTTTTCGCCAAAATTGACGATATGCCATGGACGGATGGAGAACCTTCTGAAACGAATTCTTACCGGTTTAGCCCAGAATGTTCTCGAACACAAGCCGAAAGCCATAAAAACCCTGCTGGTCTGCTGTCAGTATCCAGTGTATGTGCCTCGTCTAGCGAGCTGATAGCCAGTCATTGGGAGTGTGCCTCGTCGAGTATCGAGGAGTTAGTGTCTCGAGTTAGTCAGTCCGTGCGAAGACGATCGAGTTGACAGCCGGGCAGCGAGTTCCAAGTGGATCGTCGAGTACATCGAAGTGCCCCTTAGTGTATTATGGTTAGTCGAGAGAGTGTATTGAGCTCCGGGGGAACGACTGAACCAAAGAGTCAGGAGCTGTGCTCTGCCGTGTCATCGAGTGCATCGCGAGTTGTAGCGTGGAGAATCTCGAGAGTACGTGGAGTTCCGAGAACGAACATGCAGAGTCGGGATCTGTACTCTGGTGCTTTGCTGTGAAGCTGTCTCCACCGTTGTTGCCTGACAGTGGGAAGGCTGTGTCGCTGATTGTTCCAGCGTGTTTATAGTAGATCTTCGATGACTGTAAAACGTGACTTCGACGAGTGTAAAAGTGTTTTGGAGCTGTCCTGATTGATATTGGTAAATAAAATGTGTTTCGATACTTCATCAATTGTCTTTGTTATTCGCTACAAATCTACGAATCCCGTACGAACGTGAAGGAAGAAAACAACTGGTGTCAGAAAAAAAAAGCGCGACAATATTTCTAGGCTTGGCTTTGCTGTGTGCAGCCGATTTAGTGTTTAGTTAAGCTAAAGAGCCTGTCGTTAGCTATCTTAATTTAATGTGCATTTTACATTCTTATTTTCTCTTAATTTAGTTAGCCACAAGTGGTGGTGAATCGTGAGCACCAAGTGCGTGCATTTGTTTAATGGAGTTTAAATAAAAAGGTATTTAAAACCCTCTTCTGCAGTATTTATTCTCAAAAGATATAGCGAGTATTCGCTATTTCGTTTTAATTTGAAATAAACACAATATGAACTTTCAAGCAACTGAAAATGGTAAAAATAAGGCAAATTAAACTAACAGTAAACTCATCTTTAAATACTGAAAGGAGATATTGCGGGAGGTTAACAATATATATCGGTTTGCACCAGGAGGGAAAATTTTGATTTAACAATTTTATATAACACTGCCAATTATACACTTAAGATGTTTACCACTGGAGTGATACAGCACGAACTTGGACACACACTGGAAAGAAAGAGCCATAAGGTTTCGTTTCGGCCTAGGAATAAAAAAAATCTAGGTTAGTTTCTTTTAGATATTGTGAAACACTGCAGTCCCCCCTGGAAGGCTCGCCCGCCAGAAATAATCGGAAGGAACTATTTTGGCTACGCATGTTCTCGTGATGTCAGGCGTGAAGATGGTAGAGGTCGGTAGCATAATTTCGAATTTCAAAACCGCCGCTCAAACTCTCCAAGCTACTCAGTTGATGTCCTCGCCCCAGCTCTGTCGAACCAAAGAATATGTATTGTTAAGAAGGAAAACTTCGCAGCAGCAGGAGTGGCTCCCTTTGAATGAAAAGCGAGCCACTCCTGCTGCTACTCAAACAGCTGCGCATGCGTGAAACATCTGTCGCCAAAAAGCGCCGAAGCATGAAGCTGATGTCGAAGTTCGAACAGGTTCAACGGTCTTTAAAGCTGTGTGACTCCATTTTTCCCCCGCATATTGATGGATATAAAATCAGACATCAAACTGTGATATGGATAATGCAAGTTCAACAGTTAATGAAGTAAAACTTTACCTAATTTTCTTATCCATCTTAACCCGTGTTCCTCAATTTCCTGTACACGTGGCGGAGGAAGAAATCTCGGCCAAGTCCGGTACATCACAGAGGGGGGAATTCTCGCCAACAGATTTCGTCGCCAAATCCCTTGGCGTATTTCCCTTTTCTTTCTAGCGGCGTCGAAGACAAACTGGTTTATATTACGTCTATAAAAACCTTTCCTTTTTAACATAGACGTTCCTTACATAGACGCTGTTAAGGTAGGACGTTTGTTTCTCCTGCTGCTTAGTTCTTCTTAGTTATTTCAGTTTTAAAGTCTTTCAGACGCAGTCACGTTGGCCGTCTGATCGTTACGCTGAAGTTATTCTTGCATTTATTTACTGTAGTAAGACATTCTCAGTGTAGTTCCTACCTACGAAATGGCTACTTTCATCCAGCAACTGGCCACTGAATACGGCAGATCATCTGATCTCGTGAAAGGAAATGAGACTCTCAAGCCTGCGGATGAATTTGCCTACCGTGTCCTAACCAACATGATGAAGTTCATCTCCACGGAAACACCCACCCTGAACACAAGTGATTTTCCACCACTTGCGGAGGAAATACCAAAATCAGAGGCAATGGATTCAATTGACTTCACTCAAATGAGATATATGAGACCACGCAGTCGCAACAATGAGAATCTGGAATCTCCTGAAAATCTGCATCACAACAAATTCTCAACCTTAGAGGATGATGTGGAAGACTCCAGCTGCCCCGCGACAAACGACCCTCCTGCCAAACAACAGGCTAAAAAGAAAAATAACAAATTCAAGCCTAAAACACCAAAATTATCTGAAAGCGCTACCAAAGTTCTTTCCATCGGAGCCATGCAACCGCCTAAATCTCAGGAAATCATCTCTGGAACGCCTAAACATCAGGAAGCTATCCCCGCACCAAACCCCCAGGCAGCAGCCAATAAAACTGCTACCCCGGTCAGTACGGTACTTCCGACCAATGAGGAACCCCCAGAAGAAGTACCCAGCGGATCTGTACACACAGAGGGATTCCAATATCCCAAGAGAAGCTCGAAGATTCCCCCGATCATAAAACAAGATTCTGACTTCACCTGGAAGCAGTTAAACGATCTGTTGGAAAATTCTAAGCTTGACTGTAAAGCCAAGATGAGAGGAGACTTCGATTTTGAAATCAAAGTCTTTGAATCTGACATACACCGCCAAATTACAAGTCTTCTCGACTCAATAATTTAGTACTACAATCACATGCTACCAGATGAGAAGCATATTAAAGCTGTGATTCGTAGCATCCCAACCTACTATGACCCTGTCGAAATTGGTGAAGCCTTAACAGAGCTCGGCTACCAGGTTATCCGCGTCTCCCAATTTACCCGGAAGCGTGGAAATGACATCCAGCGAATGCCACTATTCCTGGTCACATTGGCCAGAAACTAACATTCGCGATCAATCTTTCACCTGCGCTACCTATTAAGGTTGCACATTACGGTTGAGAGATACAGGAGCAGGAAGGGCCCCACACAGTGCTACAAGTGCCAAAATTTCCACCACTCGCAAGCCCACTGCCATCTTCCTGCGCGGTGTGTAAAGTGCGGTCAGGGCCACGAGTCACGTACGTGTACAAAACCCCCTCTGAGCCTGCTACTTGTGCAAACTAAATCATACGGCCTCGTTTAGAGGATGTTCCTTCTTTCCGAAAAAGAAAAACTCTGACAGGAAAGTATACTCTGAGTGGCTAATTACCAATAGTGCACAGCCTTCCACAGAGCACCGCTCTCAGGAGCTTCAAGAACTGTCAGCTAAATTTGAGGAAACAAAAGCTCTCATAACCACACTCACAGCTGCCATTTTCATTCTCGAGGATACTGCAGCACACTTTAACAGTGCGCCTGCTCAAAAATCAGCCATGTCTTATGCCAATAATCATGAATAATCTGCCGCAACAGTTTGTACCAATCTCAATGGCGTTATGGAACGCGCAAAATTTTACAAGGAAGCTCCATAAGCTGCACGAGTTTTTAGAAAATCATGATATTCAAATATGCATGATTACTGAAATTCATGCACTTGCAAAGCACAGCCTAAAGCTGGCAAACTACCACTCGTACAGATGTGACCGAATCAGACATCGCGGCGGCGGAGTGATCATATATGTGAAAAGGTCTCTAAATTCTGTACTTATTTCCTCTGGTAACTCAAAAGGACATGAACTTGTTTGTGTAAATGTACATATTCCAAAATTTGGCAACATCAGATTCTGTGCTATATATAACCCTCCCTGACAACAAAATTGATGTGACGGAACTTCGAACCCATCTGGACTCTCAAATCCCCACCATCATAAGTGGAGATTTTAACTCAAAGCACATCGACTGGGGCTGTAATACTTCAAATTCTAACGGGCATGTAATAAGAGATTTCGTGGAAAATCACCCCATCTGTATGTATATTCCGGATGAATTTACATACCGCTCAAACATTATCAATAGACGACCAGACATCATGGACTTTTTTCTTTCTAACTTTAACTTCCCTATGACATTGGAAGTCTTGACAGAATTATCCTCGGATCACGTTCCTGTGCTTGCCCGCTTAGGATATAATAAACCGGAAGATACCCAAATCACGAAACTCATAAACTGGAATCTACTGCATAATATAATTATTATTAATCATTAATAATGGAAAACTTGATTCTCCTGTTAACATCTTCAACGAGACAGTTCAAAACTTCGTTAAACTTGCTACAACAGAAAAGATCACTTCCTGCAAATACAGAACCCTTCCCCAAAACATCAGAAGTGTAATTACTCAACGGAACAGGCTTCGTAAGATCTTTAACCGCACATGGGATCTCTCCATTAAAACCGAAATTAATCGTCTTACCAGAAAAATTTAAAATGAAATCCTTACTAAAAGAAAAATGGAATATTAAAATAAATAATCTCAACTTAGTAGACAGCTCCTTCTGGAACTTCGTCAGAAAACTCAAGTCCAACTCTCAGCACTCTCCTCCAATCCAAATTCAAAACGGATATGCCTACACTAATCAGGAGAAAGCAAGCGCCTTCGCAAGCCATCTATCCGAACAATTCATACCGAACGACTCAACTGCTGATACTACCTTCATAGCATCCATTAATGACCACAACAACAGCTCTCTCAACTCTTCTTCACCACCAAATCTTATCCGGCTGATAAGTCCCCAAGAAACTAAAGAAATTATTAAACGCACTAAAGTAAGAAAGGCCCCAGGCAAAGACCAAATTTCCAATAAGCTGCTAAAACATCTTCCTAAAAATGTAATCTGCAAACTCACGGGAATCTACAATGCTTGTCTCACCGACTTCTACTTTCCAATCATCTGGAAGCATGCAAGTATCTTCGTTCTCCCAAAGCCTAAAAAACCACCCGATAAGCTCTCCAGTTATAGACCGATTAGTCTACTCTCCTCCCTCGGAAAAATCCTCGAAAAAAATCATCCTTAACCGCCTCCAACCATACTTAGATTTCTTGTCTAACCAACAATATGGATTCCGCAAAGGACTTTCTTCAGTGCATCAGCTGGTTACAATTTCATAATTTATTCTATCTGCAATTAATAATAAACTCAGCGTTGCGTTCCTCATGTTAGACGTGGCCAAAGCTTTTGACCGCGTTTGGCATGAGGGGCTCATCTACAAATTAATTCAGCAACAAATCCCACGGGAACTGATTCTCATTTTAAAATCTTTTCTGGAGCAAAGAACTTTCTCTGTGAAGTAAGCTGATTATATCTCTAACTCCCATCCTATCCGAGGAGGTATTGCTCAGGGAAGTATCCTTGGGCCAGTACTTTATTTAATCTACGTTCACGACTTCCCAAAATTTGAAGCGGACCACAACTTCCTACTGCCCTGTTACGCGGATGACACGGCTCTTATTCAAAAATCCCGCAGTCCAAATCACGCCATCATCAAGTTCCAAGAAAAATTGGCAACAGTTGAAAATTAACTGGAGAACGAATATCAATCCTGAAAAATCAGAAATACTACTCATCCGAAAAAACAGACATAAAGATAAAATCACAAATTCGGTTTCTTTCTTTGGCAAATGGATCCCCATAGTAACCAAGGCAAAATACCTAGGCATCACCTTCAATAGAGCATTCACCTGGTCCAACCATATCAACGAGATCAAAGGTAAAACATTCGGAATTATAAGAAAACTGTACTGCCTTCTTTCCGAGACCTCTGGCCTGTCGCTCTCAAGAAAGAAGAGAATCTTCACCTCAATAATTCGTCCGAGCCTCATCTACGCTTTCCCTATATAGTCAAACGCCAAAAAGTCAGAAACAGATAAACTACAAACAAAACAAGTTTCTCAGGTTAATTACTGGAGTACCCTTATTCATTCTAAATAAAAACCTCCATCACGATCTTCGTATTCAATATATTCAGGACTTTATAAATATACTTAATGCAAATTTATTTCGGATAAGGTTCGGAGAAAAGCCTTGGTTGCGCCAACTTGGCTCCTCTAAGGATATGGGCGACATTTTATTATGCCAACGGAAATAAATATCATGTGGGGAATAGGTGCTAAGGAGAAAAGGAAAATACATGGGAAAAAACGGGATTAAGATGTGTTTATATTTGTTTGGCATCTGATTCCTAATTTTGTTCTGTTATGTTGCTAAATTAGCATTAAAAGTCGAGTAATGTGCGTCTATTGCAAAAACGCAGGGCAATTACTTTTCGATCCGATTTTATACATGTATTAATATATCACATTCCTGCTCATATGATCTACATATGTATTAGATAACTAGCTACTTTTCACACTTATTTCTGGATGTGTATTATTTTATAACTTTTTCTGCTTTGAAAACCCAAGTATTGAAACATTATGTGTATACTTGTGAAAATATTATTTCAGATATTCTCGTATAACTAACTATACTATAATCTCATATTATTCAGTTCTCATATAACTACGATAAAAATATGCTTCTATTATTTACTTTAAAAATGCAGTATTTGATTGCCTTCCACATAGTAGCGATTCTAGAATTAGTTCTGTAATGTTATGTAATGTTAATTGTCTTATGCATTATTTTGTCTAAATAGTCATTTGCATAAAGAATATATAATCAATATAGAGAATGCGAGTTCAATATATATTTAAAGACAGAGATAATAAACAAAAAATAAAAGGGAGACTACACATGCAACCAGATAAAAGTGACCATATTCTAAAGGAAGTTGATAAACTCAAAATGATGTGAAAGTATAGCCCATGCCACAAAATTCGCTTAAGTATTATTTATGAGTGGTAAAGCAGAACATATATATCTGAGTGCAATTTTTATATCTAAAATAAAATTGGTTATTAGTTGATGATGAAAAAGTAAGAAAACAATTTTTATGGATAGAAATTTATGTAGCTGAGTATTGAAAGTCTGATACTTCATCGACACTGAAATAGCAATTTATATATTGTATGGAAGTGAAAAAAAAGTGTTATTTTTTTGAAAACTTCAAAAATCTGAATAATTTTCAGAATATATTCTTAAAACAAATTAAGAATATACTGTTTCTTAGAAGTTATTTTTTTATAATTATATGCCATATACTTTATGTACAGATCAAGCATGGCCAAACTGAGACTCGGAATTCATAATTTACTCACGTTGTAATTTACTCACGTAATAAGCAACTCACGTTGTTTTGCTTTTGAAACAGAATTTGTTTGTCTTTTTAATAATTACTAATTTAATTTTTTGAAATCACATTGTGTGTATAATAATTTCAAACTATGCTATATTTGCTAATCTCTGATAAGTAAAAACAAAAGTCAAACAATGCCATATCTGTAACTACCATGTTGATATTACTCTTGAAATGTGTAGTGGTAATCAGCATAGCAGAAAAGATAAAAGTTTTTTATCCTGGTAGCGCCTGCATTCATAATGTACCTCAAATTGTACTGAATGCCCTATAAATACTCTGATTTGCATTAGGAAATACAAAACATATCTAATGATCCAAATTTCCAACGAATTAGTTGTTATGTGATGCAGTAGTGAGGTTTGTGATCTTGAAGTGGGCTGAAGGCCCACGCAATAGCAAAAAAAACTAACTATACTTTTCTATAACCCCAATAGTTTGACAGCTTACAGTCTCATTCCCATTTTTTTTCCATGCTTTTTACCATTACCATGAGGAGATTGTATAGATTAAGAATCAAGTAAAAATCCATAGTTCCGTATTTTCAAATTACTGCTTTATTTTTTATATTATTGTAAACAGCAGTATGCCGCTTCTTTTATTTTCAGTTTACTGCTATTAAAATCTGTTTTTAATTATAACCGAAAAAGAAAAATTGAAAAATCTGAAGGAAAAGCTTTATTTATTAGCTATAAAAACTAAAGTATAGAAAAGTTTACAATTCGTACATCCAAAGGAATATGCTCCCTCGGATACTGAGCAAAAGCAGTAACAGTTATTTTGGTACTGTTCCTATTATCAAAGGATTCAGAAATGTATGAATGTGTGTTGGTATGTATGTGCTTATATGTGCACTTGTATGCACACATATATGTGTACTTATGCATACAATGAACACATACATGCATACATAAACGCATACATACATTTCTGAACTCGATTCCGATAACAGAACAGTACCGCCATTTCTTTATTCGTGTACGTAAACATTATTGTTGAAATAAGAAACCCTTGCCAATATACTTAAAATATTTCTTTTTTATTGAAAAGCTTTGCTAATTTTGAAACATGATAAACACCTAATTGTGTTTCTTGAATATTTCTGAATTGTAACATGCAGTTCTTACTGACATGATGTCTGATGACTTTGAAACAGAATTAGCTAATACAGGAATATAACTGCCTATGCAAATATTCTTAAATCTTTGTGAAACTTGTCCAGTCTTTATGAAACAACATGTGCAAAAGATCATTAAACACCAACAGGCGGTTTCTGTAGTTGGTTGCATAATATGATTTTTACTGTTTTCAATTCTTAATTTTTAGTATCTACTCAACATTTTGTGAACTTATAAGTTCTGAGCAATAAAACATTTGTGAATTCATTTTTCATTTTAGTCAAACTAAAGTTGTAACCAGGAAAATGATAATACAGTGCACAGGTTTTGAGAACATAAATGTTACAGTAGCATGACTAATCTGAGAATACAAAGGAAGTACAGTACTTTATAGCCTTCCCTTTCACAAAAAACACAAAAATACTTCCTACATACACATTTTAGATGAATATTTATGACAGTAATGTGTTTTTGAATGAAGATTAAAAGGATATTACTTTGATTCATCAATTATAAAAGTATCTGAAAGGGATGGCTTTAATTATAATAAATACTATAACATAGATGTATTAAAAATAATAAAACAACCTTTTCTGCCCCATGCATCTCTTTCGACATTGCTAGAAAATCCTTCCCCCCTCTCCAACTCTTGAAAAATGCATATACATTTATTTAGATTCAGACTATGTTTCAACTTGTTTTATAAATTAAACAACAAAAGTGTAGAAAATGTTGATAAGCGCCAAAACTTGAACAAAAGTAGATTTTGATATTAATGAACTAAAACTAAATACTTGACATATAAATAAAAGGCTGACCATGTTCTTCCCCCTGAATCCCCCTTGGTTACCTCACAAAAAGCATTCAAGGAATGGCTGCTATAAAATATATACCTGGCTAAAGGGTTTTTTCTAAGGATTATTAAAATGTATGTATGTTCATTTTTTCGACACTGGGAAGTGAATGTTTTATCAAGTGAAGTACATTTTGAAAAATGTTTTAGCTAATGGAGATCAATTTCATAAAATATTTAGAAAGTTTCAATTAGGCATTAGCAGTTGTTACCTGTTATATGCAGTGATGAAATTATATTACTGGATATTCAATAATGATTATTAACTTGTTTAATTATGAGTACACATTCAGTGTATGTGACACCATACCATAAATACTGGATAAAAGTATCACTAATAACAGTCATGGTAATACAGTAAATTTTAACTTCTCTTGAAATCAGTAATCTATATTTGTGACATGTAATACATTGTAGCATTTAATGGTGTTAAAATTAACCAGCTCTATTTTCTAAGTACTATAATGATGTTGGTATCGTTATAAAGGACTCGATTTAAAATATTGGAGGCCATCTGATGTTTTGAATTTGGCAGATGTCACTAATGCATGTTAATGATATTATTCATGTAAATAATGTACAGTACATTTGCATATAAAGTATTTTGTGAAATAGCCGTATATTATTTAACAATTTTAATTTGTTGTTATTTAAAGAAAAAATATGTCACCTTTTTGAATGCTTTGTTTTTATGGTTTCAGTTTATTATCTGCTGTATTAAATATACACTTACACATTTTTAACACAGTTTTTATTTTTATTTTTTTTAAATCTGAAAGAAACAGAAAATGTGAAGTACTTTAAAATACATACTGAATTTGTGCTAAACTTTTTTCAAGTTACAGATATGTGACAGTTTAATGCAATACATTGTTTATCAATTCAACAATGAATTCTATGAATTAAATATAAAATTAAAAAACTTTTTTTTTCAACTGTAAAAGAAATAATTTTGTCTAATGAACCTTCCTTTGGTATTTACATATTAAAACCATCTTAAAAATTAATTTTGAATTGTTTAAGAAATCATGTTATTTTGCTTTTCATAATTTATTATATAAAAGTTTAAATGAATAAGATGGCAGTTCTTTTTATATTTTATATCTCTATAATTAAATAGTCATCAATTAAAATTTAAAAAAATGCTTAAGTAAGTAGAATATTAAACAAAAATGGTCAGTTGAAAAAGGGACATTAATACAGTTTTGATTAGTCTTTATTCAAAAATATCACTGCCCTGTAAGAGTATGAGATAAAAATACAAATTCTGATAAAAAGCTGAAATACAAATTTTGACATTTCATACCTACTTCTTGTAGTTTTTCTAAGTAGCCCACCAGGAACCAAGTGAATAAGAAAGCTGAATATTGTTAGTTTGACTCGCGTTCAAATCCCAATGAGCAGGCTGACTGCATGAGTGTTTGGATGGCTTTCCATATGAAACATAAATACAAACCAGTTTCCTCTAGAAAGTCCTCGACGAAGATATATGTCTCCTTGAGCAGATATTCTTATGTGATTTGCTTTAATAAATTAATCTGACATAAACCTGATTATCAGTATGCCCCTATAGAGACTGAAAACTCAAGCATACCTGAATTCTGTAGATGTTTGTGTCTTCTATACTATAAACAAACATCCACCAGTGGCGAAATTCCTAAATATGGATGCTTCAAATCCTTGTAAATGGGCTGGCTGCATAAGAGTTTTTGTGGTTTTCGACATGTTTAACATAACACAAGCCAGCTCACCTTAAGAAAGTTCTCCACAAAAGTACCCCCTTCTGCAGATAACCCTCATGTGCTGTGCAATATAAATAATCTAACCTAATTTAGTAAAACAATATCTATTAACAATAGTTTTGCCATATAACTTTAGCTCAAGTCTATGGTATTAATAAGGAATTATCACTTTTTTTTTTTTTTTTTTTTTTTTTTTTTTTTTTTTTTTTAGAATTAAAACTATTCTGCCTCTTTTAACTATTGCCTGTATGTGTGTGTGTGTCATGCCTTCAGACATAACATGAACATTTTGATTTTGTATCCTATCACATGCAGAAGAACAAAGTTTTTTAATATTATCAAAATACATTGAAAATCTTGTGTCATTACCAAACTAAATTTAGTGACAGTTTTCACGCAAATTGAAAAATTTTTGTTATTACCAGGTAGATTCTTTAAACAATCTCTGAAAACAATACATTCTCACTTGTGAAATGTGGTCTTACGTAGTTTACTGCCATATGAATTTTTTTTTCGGAATTTTGTATAACCTTTATTTTCTCATATAACAGCATTAGTGCTATGTATTAAACAATTTTTATTGCTTGTATATTGAAATCTTGCTTTCATGTTTGAAATCATACACACTGGAAAGGAATGGAACATAGGGAACACACTGAGATGGCATAAAATCCATAAATGTGATTAACAACTGTATCTGTAATATATACAGTCTACCATGGAATCTGGTAGGTAAGACTGCTGAACATTGATAGTTAGACAAACTCCAAATTATGGTGAACAAATTCGCTCCGTGGATGCTTCCGTGGTTTTCCCTATATATAACATGAACAGAGGCAGTTGATCATAGAAAGTTATCCATGAAGGCATCTTTTTTCTTTCACAGCCCAGCAGGTAGGACAGCTGAGCACTGATAGTTCAGTCCAAGTTCAATTCCCAGGGAACAGATTGGCTGCATGCATGTTTTCATAGATTCTCCCTTGCATTACATGAGTACATGACAATTTCCATCAGAAAGCCCTCCTTAACAGCATTATTCCATCAAGGAATATACACTAGAATACTTTTCCATAACTTAATAAATCCAAATCTCTGTAGGCAGACATTTTGTGTCTGAAATATGAACTTTAATATCTAAAGTCTTTTTCCGCATATATATTTAAAAAATAGCTCAGAAAATAGAGTATTAATTTTTTAATGTTTCTTGTATATTGTTAAGTGTATATCTAGAGATTGATAGATAAAAACTATGTAAATCAAGATTCTAATTTAAATTTGTTTTGCCCTTAACTCATCATTTTAATTTAGGTATTTTCAGTTTCTGTACTAAAAATAGTAACTGCTTATAATAAACCTCTCTGGACTGCGTCATTACTCTATTAATCCATGTCAAGTGACTTTCTACATACACATTTCTAGTAATGTCTGTCTATATAATGCTGGTGATGTTCTGTAATTCGAAACTTAACCAGCCAATATGATTTTAGAGCGCTATTTATCAATCAGTCAAACAACGTCGAAACTAATTCACTCTGAATTAAACTATATAAATCATTTTGGATTCTCCCCTCCCCCACTGTACATTTATTTATGTTGCTCTTAATTTTTAGCTTTGAAAACTTCCTGTACTAACAGCATTTATAAGAATTTTCGGGAATACAGGAGATGTTGTAAATAAATTTAGGTATATCTCACTATGTTTCCGTTAATAATCATTTTTAATATTATTTGAGGACTATTAAGTTTAAAAACACTCTTTAATTTTATGGAAAAAAGTATTTTCAAATATTCCATCATATAGAAGTTTCATTCGTAACATCCCAACTGGAAAAGGCAGTTTAGGCTAAGTTAATTGGTAAGCACCCGTCCATTCCCGAAAGTACATTGTGTATTGCTGAGTCTTGTTAACTAGTAAGCTGCATCTCAGTTTTTAATGGAAGATGGCCCTGCGGGTGTTCCGAGGGTCTCCCAATTTTTATTCCTCTACTATCAGCTTCTCGAGAGAATTTCGGCTGGCCTTGTATTCTGAGTGCTCGCTTGCTCCACGCGAAAGCATGGATGATTGTAAATTTATAATAGCTTCACATTATAAGCTGACAAACATCCATGCACATGGTGGCTTATAATGTGAAGATATTACAAGTTTATCAATAGCTACGGCTTCTTCAAGATTCGAACCCAGACCCTTCACTACTGTATTCAGCATCATTAACCATTATACTGCCTGGGCAGCTCTATACATACCAACAGCATAGAAACACCAAATTCATACATAACCAAGTGTTTGGATTTTATTCCTTAAACTACACTATAGGTCGAACTAGGGATCTGGTGGCCTTTTTGCATGCACGCACTGCGCACTTAACAGAACTGGATCTGAATATGAAATAGATTCTGATATAAAGATGCAAATATTGACGGTTCAAAAAATTAGATTGTAGTAGAGATTCATAAGAAGATAACAAATACGGTGCTGTTCATTAAAATTTCTATACCAGGAAGCAAAGCAAATAACAGAATCTTATCTATCGTATGTATTGTATTTATTAATATAATGAGAGGAAGATATGATTAAATTAACAAGTGGTTTGGCGTTCATAACATGCGGAATTCAGTACACAAAGCTGACACATCTGGCAGCCAGTAACATCTGTAATCCAGTTGAACATGTAATTGAACTAAGCTGATACAGGTACTTCATTCCATGCAGCTTTAGTTCTATTTTCTGGCGAGTGATGACATGGCAATCTTCCGGCAACCCATGATAAGATGCTCTCAATGAGTGAGAGGCCTGGAGAATGTGCTGATCAGGGCAACACTTGGAAACATTCTGTCTCAAAGAACTTCAGGGCAGCACAGGCAGCATAAGTTCGTGAATCATCTTGTTGAAAGATGGCGTCAAGCAGACCTTGAAGACAGAGCACGGGCATTAAGACATCACAAATGTAACGACATTTGCCCACATTACCGGTTATGGGAACATGAGATGACCAGGATGAAGGTGGAATGGCACCTCATGCCAACACGACAGGTGCTGAGCCCGTATGAATTTCGCGAATGCAAGCTGGCAACGTTCATTCTCCTCTATGCCTCCACACACAGATGCGTTCGTTCTCATGCTGTACGCAGAATAGGTTTCGTTCGAATCACGATATGGTGCACTCCTGTGCCCAGGGTCGACGATGACGTCCATTGTAGGTGCACTTGTCTCTGTTGTAGCGTCATGGGAAGCAGCAACAGTGGTCACTGTCCGTGGTGCTGCAGACGTCGTATTTATTAATGTAAGTAAGTAAGAGAGGAAGTCGTATTTATTAATGTAACTAGTAAGAGAGGAAGATGTGATTAAATTAACAAGTGGTATGGGTTTAATAACATGTGCAATTCAGTACATAAAGCTAGCACCTCTGGCAGCAGCAACATTTATAATCCGGCTGAGCATCTAATCGAACTGCTGTCCAACCGGTATCGTGGTTAGCGTTGCTGACTGCCGTGCCGAAGGGTCCGGGTTCGAATCCCGGAGAAGGCATGGATGTTTGTAAATGTTTAATAAAAAGTTATAAAAATGTGTGTTGTTAATTTCAATATTAACCCTCACGGATTGGAGGAAACATCGTTCGCCAAAGTCCTCATCTTCTTTCTTCTTGCTTAAAAAACAAGATTGATACAGATACAGATACGGATCTAATCGAACTAAACTCGAATGGCAAACACAGGTTCCTATATTCCACGCAGCTTCAATTCTATTTTCTGGCCAGTGATGGCATGGCACCTGTTTCTGTTTTAGCGTCATGGGAAGCAGCAACAGTGGTCACCGTGCTGACTGTCCGTGGTGCTGCAGACGTCATCTCACTGCCCACAACGTTTTCTCGGGTTTTAATGCCCCAAGGCGGCTGAGATTTTGCACGGCGTTCAATATGGACCCATTGATCTCATATTCGTCTTAGAGTCGTGGGATCCCGACCAACATGGGCAGCAATGACGCGGAAGAAGGAATCGTAGTCCAAAGACTCCACGATCTTGCCGTGGTCGAATTCCAACGCATACTAAGAGTTTCTTCTTTTTATAGGGAGCGTAATATGATCTTAATCCGAGCAACTAACGCTTAAATACGATTTCTGAATGAAAAACCCGTTGTTCAATTTTTCCCCCATTTGTATGCAATGCAGATGGTATTACTCATACATGCTTTGCGCGCATGCGCTGGAATGCTAATTGTTCTTATATCCAGAATGCAGTACTTGGGGTTCATGCAAATTTGACATTTATTGCATGTCGCCTTCATGATGTTGCAATTTTAATAGGCAGTAGCGTAATGTTATCAGCTGACAAATAAGTACTGTTGCAAATAAATTGAAATCTATCGTACGTACATACGGGTATACATACAGCCTGTAACATAGAAACTCGACTCATTGAGAAGTTATCCAAATAGGTAGAAATTGCCTATGGCTATACCTTACGACGAAATATGGAAGTGACTAACATTTAGTGTTGAATGATTGACAAGCTATGGAGCTCCAGCGGAGCATCCAGATGAAATGGATAGCTGTGTCAACACCTCTACACTCCAGTCCTCTGCCAACTAAGCTATGGACGGATGAATGGTACATAAAACGGAAGATATTCCACTGATAATGCATAACTTCCATGCGAGTTTGGGTCCGTCGATCTAGGTGGACTGTACCAATGTCTCGTAGACGGGTTCGTCAAAAGTATGAGCAGATGTCACTATTTAAGAATAAAGGAATGAGGGTTGCCGCAGGATAGCTAGATATTTGGATCCGAGCGATGCGACCATTCTATGATGTTAACAAGAATGGGTGAACCACGGTTGTAGAAAGCGTCAAGAATGTAACGGTCGAGCAAAAGCGACGGTAGGACGCAAGGACAAAGTGATCGTCCGAACACGCTCACAACCTCAGCCTCTGATGCTTTAATCCGACGTGTAGCCGGAACATCAGTGCAATGACAAGTGATAATGAGACTCTGGGAACGGGGGCTGAAGTTACAGAAGGCATTGCGCCGGCTACCCATCGTCATTGAACACCGTTAAGCATGTTTGCAGCGGTGCTGGAAGTATTCGACCTGGGATCTAACAGACTGGAATATAATTGCTTTCAGCGATGAGTCCTGCTTCGAAGTGAAATCCGACGACTAGCGAAGACATGTCTGGAGACGTTCGGAACAGCAATGCATACTCATCTGGATACTGTCAACGAGACAACCAGGAGCTATGGTATGGGATGCCATTTCATTTGACAGCCGGCCTCGTTTGGTGTGGCACCCTTATAGCACGGCAGCACTTCGATGAGATTCTAGCCCTTTATTTTTGCCCTTCCTTTCACGGATCTCTTGGCTTACATTTCAGCAGGGTAATGCTAGGACGCATACGGCATGCCTTTCTACTAATTGTTTTCATGCGTCTCCAACACTTCCCTGGCTGGCGCGATCGCTAGATCTCTTTCCAACTGAGCACGTTTGGGCTCGGAGGAGCCATGTCCGACCCTCCATGGATGGCGCCGATCTAACTTGCCGGCTTGAAAGTACAGGGTGTTCGGGATAAATTTGACATATTTATAATTGATTATATTTTTCCGTAGGTTGGAGGTATTGACACACACTACTCGTCATTTAAAAGTTTGGACCCTTCTTCATTCATATACAAGATGTCAGAAAGGATGGATGACTGGAACCCACCACCACCACTTCATTCGCTGGCTTTCTAAGGCTGAAACCTGAATGTATGATATATACAAGGTGTGTCTTATGAATGTGTACAATTATGATTTTTATGAAGGGTACACTTTTAAACTGAATACTTTGCATAATAAGCATTGAGCAAGTTTTTTAATTACACAAGTATTATTGGTGGCACATGTATGAATACAAGTCATTTGCAAAATGACACCACAATAGTCTCAATATCACAGCTTAAAAACAGAAAATAAGTCCATAACTGTTTCAAATAAAAATGTAAAAATACAATGCAAAAATTTATTCCATCATAACAAAAATATGCCCACCAGTGCTTGAGCACTAAAGTTGCTCAAAGCTGGTAGTTTGACCTGACTGCACTTCTAGATAAACAGATTGGCTGCATGTGTAATTAGGATACGGGTGAGTGTCTTTTAGAAAGTCCTCTATGAAAGCATGCTTCTGCAAATAGCTCTCACATACTTTGACATAAACAAATCATGCAGACCAAGCCAAATCAAATTTAAATAAAAATGAAAATCACAATAAGTCAAACTATTACTAAAGCAAATTAAAAAGTATGTAATTTGAGTTTAGCTGTAATTCTGTAAAATATCCTATGCATTATATGTTTTTTTCAAGAAGGGGGGCAATTAGCTAATCTAGAATCAATATTATTGTTAAAAATATTAGTTGAATAACTGTAATGCTCTTACATGAGTAACAGATTTTACATGTTTTATTATTTACATGCCTTAGATTTTCTATGCCTCATTATTTACATAGCTCACAGGTGTTAAATGCCTCATTTTATTTTCATTTGGTAAAAAGGGGGATAATAAATTTCATTGCAAAACATTTTGATAGGTAGTTATGTATATGACTTATGATATGAACTCTATATTCAACTATCATATAAATACTATTCCTAATATACATAAAATTTAATTTTTATTTGCCTCTATAGTCAACCCTCTAAGGTATAATATAGCATGGCTTGAGTAATAATTTTCACAATACAATGTATTGTGGAATGTGAAACATGAATACAGAAACATATTAAGTAAAAAGAACATAGAGAATAAAATGCCATTTTAATCATAGATATTTACAAGAAATAATGCTTGATATTTATCAGAATTGTTCAGATGAACTGCTACTAACTGCAATACATGCATCACAATGACAAAGAAGTGATTGGCATATGTTTTGAATGCTATTCAGCAAGTCTCTGCTGCAGTGATGCTAATTGGCTGACAAGGTCTGCAGTAGAATCAATCTCTGTTTCGTAAACAAGATCCACTGTCATTGTAATGCATGAAGTTTGCATTATCTATTTGTACAATTCATTTATATTAATTTTCAAATATCTTGCTGTAATCATAAACAATTACCAAGGACTTCAGTTTACTTAATTAAATTAAATAAATCATGAAGGAAATACTGCTAAATTTTCACTTTCACATTCTGTAAGTTGGAGATGATTTATATTTATGACAATTAAAATCAAAAATGAAACAAACTATTTTTAGTTTATTCTTACAGCATTTAGATCCACTTTTATTAACTGCATAGAGCATTATTTTATGACATCAGGAAATATTAATTTATTAAAATTTTTTGAGACTTCTCAGTTCATAATGCATTATATATATATAAAATACTATAAAGATGAGGAAACGTTTAATGCAAATTACTCTTTCCATTACATAATGCATGTAACTAAATATGTGTTTAAATACTACAAAATATGTATCCTTCTATCAGGTTTAATGAAATTTTTATATTTATACTACAGTTAAAAAATGAAATACCATTGCATTTTGTCGAATTTATTTCTAAATCTAAAAATATTAAATGTGCTATAAACTAAATATCAGACTGAGGCTACAAATGTCCCAGAACAAATGTACTGCAAATATGTTTAGTCTGAGAACTTAGGTCTGTTTAAGCCAGATATTTCTAGCAACTGTGAAGTAAAGCTGTCACTCTATATGGAAATTTAAGTTCCTCTGAATTCAGATTACTCTACATAACTATGAATATGATATGAAAGCACACATTGACTTATTTTATTGCACTACGATATGAAAGCACACATTGCAAGAAAGAAAGTACAAGAAAATGTTTATAGATTACTTGCAATCAATGCACATAAAGTAAATACTAAAAAGCTATAGAATAAACCATGTTTGAACATCGATGAGTACAGGGAAGCATAACAAAGCAAATGAAAACAGAAAATAAAGCATTAAATAAATATTTACAGGTGCAAGACACTGATTTTTACATATATTACCAATATTTTATATTTTATTCAATTATGTGCTATTTCTAATTTAATACTCTTTGCTTGATAAGCAAACAGCAAACATAATGATATTTTTCGAATACGTATCCCGATCTGCTGCTACGAATAATCCCTTAGCAGGGAAAAAGTGTCACGCTGTCCTCCTAGAAGAAGTACGTCATCGGATAACAGCCATAACTTGGTCTACCATAATAAGCTGTTTCTCCCCGTTTTGGCGTTAAGGCTGTTCTCCGAACCTTATCCCGAATTTCTTCAAAAAAGCTATCACAAATGCTCATGCAAATTTTTCGGACATCCTGGCATATGAAATTCTTGAAGAAGACTATTTTAACAGACCATACGCTGCACATATCATCAATATGATTAACGCGAATATCTAACTTCATCTGGACTCTTACCTACAGGAAATCATCTTTTCGCGTACGGAACAACTTCATTTTTCTGCAAACTCTATCAACCGAAGCATAACCCTGCGGTAAAGCGCCTACCTACAATCCACGAGTTCAACGGTTCGAGGCTCAGCCGTATTTACTTTTGTGAAAGTATTACCACTTCATCTGCACATGACTTAAATTGATATACAGGACAATATTAACAATTTTGATGTCAATTCTTAATTTTTACCTGCATTATTTTAGCAAGTATTAATTTCTTCTTCACCCACCAACGCTTCCAACTCTGTCACATCACCGCCATATTGACGACACCTCTCCCAGGTCCGAGAAGTAGTCTCAAGCACCAATCTGCCTCCTGATTCGCTAGCTCCTGAGCCCAGCTTTCTGCAGACTGAAACCCAACTCTTCTCCTACCACATTCATCGCCACCAGATGGCGGCATGTGCAAGGACTTTGTATCGCTCTTCTCTTTTTGTTTTAGCCTCTTCTGATTTTTCCTGCTACAGGACCTAACTGATTTTCCTCCAAAGCTATGTTCTTCGAGATATCTTTCATGCTATTGGGAAGTACTGCCGCAGTGCAGTAGAAACCCAGTATATTACAACTAAGTATCTAAGTATCTAAGTAGACGTTCTTTGGTCGAACGACGCAGCAATATCCTTTTCTACCTTGGCTGGAACCTTGGATTTTTGGTGATGAAAGGTGATGTAACGGTCAAAAAATACGGCAGCCCAAAAGAGCGAAACGAAGAATCATCCGAGGAAAAGGTCTTTGCCGACTACCAGAAGTTGGCGCACATCGCTTGAACTTTGGTGCAGTTCCCAACGCCATTGCGAGAGGTCAAATACCCCTCCACTGAAAGATGACGTAAAATAAACTAGCCTCTTCCAGGGTCCAACTCCAACACAGCGAGATGCTTAACGGCCAAAAGTTTTACCCTCGTAAGTAATCCTCAACAGAACATTTCTCTGTGGGAGATGTCTGAGCTAAGGGGTGCAGAATATATAAATTTTACAAATGGTGCATTACTTGGCAAAGGAATTCGGGACGCAGTCTGTCCAAGATAAGGAAATTCTGACAAGCGAACTGCAAGTTGGTCGGGAAAAAATAGCACTAGTAAAAAGAATTTGCATCACAATTGCACTAAATTAGGTATTGTAAATTAAAACTGATATTTGACAATTAAGTTCAATTAAATGCACACATAATAAAATTATTTCTTCAGAAGAAATAAGGATGAGTAATCATTTCCAAGGTTGAGTTTCTTCTAACATTAATTGACCTTACCACCAGTCAGAAAATATGAATTCAAGAAAACTTTAATAGAAAGAGGGAGGCAAAAGTTAAACAAACTTATTAAAATTAAAAGTAACGAACCAAAAATATGTAACGAACAAACTTTAAAATTAAAGTTAAATAACCTTAAAAAATTAAAAACCTTACAAGTTAAACAAACATTATAAAATCAAAGTAAAAACTTTAAGTTCCTAACCCCCCAAAAAAGTTAAACTTTAAGAATAAAGAGAAAAACTTTTAAAACAACCAAACTTAAATTTAAAGTTTACCAAAAGTTACAGTTTAAAAACTTGCAACAATTACTTTAACCAAACCTAAAGCAAATTAATAACTTCAATTACTGACCAAACTGAAATAAGAAGCAATTAACTTAAAGCTTGAAGTTAATAAACAATTAATACATAACAACGTCCATTAGTTAGCAAATTATGACTGACTGACCACCGCTCAAATTGGCATCCGACCGGGTTTATAGCAATACAATAGTTTAGATTGCAAATCGTCGGAAGATACTAGAGCTGTGAGAGTGAAATGGGTTTTTTTGAACTGACGCATATAGTTTTCAAACTAGTTGATGATGACAAGACACTTACAGAACATTTGAGCATATGTATCGCTTCAAGCAATCAGGGAAAAACAAAAATTATAACAGCGTTGTATGAAGGAAGAAACTGCAGTTAGTGCTTAAGCTTATGTAGAAGACCATATCATCAAATCGTATGGGCAGTAGTTGATAAACAAATAATCAAATTTAACAAATATACATAACAATATGGAAATAATGTAAAAAGTTGAATATGGGCCACAGCGTTTAATATAGAGGGGGAAATGTGGCTCTGTACTCCGGTGGGAAACTTACTTTGTGGACGTATCTGGGGCAAGTTGCATATGGCTTCACATGGCTGAGCAGATAATGGCACTATATAATCACTGAACCAATTTTATTTTGTGCAGATATGTTGCTAATAGTTTTAGCGGACCACACTGACCAGTTTGTGGAAGCTGGTTTTTTAAGGTGGTATTCTGATGTCTATGGGCGGTCAAATACGTAGTGGTTCGCTGCTCTGTCCATACCGCATACACTGCACAAAGATCTGCATCACTGCCATGATGCAAATATCCTGGGAATAAACCGAGTTCATAGAAGTATTATGTCAGTAAAGAGAAACTGCTGCGTAACCACATTTCGTAACAATACTGCCACCTTTAGAAAGAACAGGAAAGCTTTGCAACCCTTCATGGTTGTGAGGCTCTCCTGCCACGTGTGTGCTCCTGAGTATTTCGCTTAAGAATTATTATGATCATAAGAGAAGAACTCTTAGAATGCCTTTCCATACATATAAATGTATAATTTTTATTCAATTTTGCTGATGATAGTGTTTACAGAAATCAAAGGTTTATATTGATCCAGAATTAAACAAATTGAGTTAATTTTCTGAAATTTATTTTCGAATTTCTTACGTACCGCATTCTGGTACTTTACACAATATTTCGAAATTTTATTTATTATTCCATCCCAAATACAACACAAAATACTCATTCAATGGCCTCTAAATGTTTAGCAATTAATTTTCTATTTATACCCCAAAAACGTGAGTTAAAAATTAACAAGAATACAACCATTACAATTCATGCGTTTAAGCTATAAAATATAATAGAAAAATTAATAAAATGAATAAACATCCATATCTAGAATACAGATTTGAAAGTGGGTAGTTAAACGGGGGTGGGTTATTTTGAAATGTTAGATTTTACTGATAGCATTTCCATCCCTATTCCTAATTTAGGATTGAAAAAAGGTATTCATAAAACTAATCTTAGTCATAAATATTTATTTCCGTTACTGCCTGAATTTCAAGAAAATTATTTGCATTTGAACAAATATACCAAAATAAATACGAGCAAATTTGATGCTAATAAATGGTTAGGAATGCAATGCATTTAATATTTCTGATAAATAAGAAATCTTTGTTCTAAACGATATATAGATCTCTTATGTATAAAAGATTTAAATGTACTCAAATTTACTAAATGTTTAATTTTTATGTGTATATATATATTTACGCAAACTAGATAAATTATCGGCATTGAGCCTAAATAATTGAGTACGTATTTTTTTCTTTTTTATGTACATTTCCTATATTAATACCTATATGCATAAAGAAAAAAGTCTGTGTGTTTCGTTGTCCTCTAATATCTCAGTAACTACTACAGCTATCGTCACCAAACTTTCTACAATTATTTTCTTTGTCCTGGAGAACGTCGACGTCCACTGTTTTTCCAAAAACATAGCTAAAATCAGAGATACTAATTAAAAATTCGGAAAAATGATGATTTTCGACTTCATTTTTACGAGTGGCAAAAGTCTCCTAGACTGGAGATGAAAATCTGCTTTATTTCGAAAGTTGTTGCCACTGCTCGCCTTCAAATCCTAGAGTTTGTTAATAGAAAATTTGTAAGTTTTACGATGAAATAAAAATAGCATCATCAAAGATGAAATACATTACTCCCGATTCCAAAATTCGTGGGAAGCCATTTCGGCTATTCCCATTTTCGTACGAATTTAATCAGCCGAAATATTAATTAAAAACTCTGCAAGCGCTAATTTTCGCTCTCATTTTACCGAGTGGCAACAGTGACACGCGTTGGATAATAAAAATGTTTATTTCGAAAGTGTTGCTACTGCTCGCTTTCAAATCGTAGAGTTTGTTAAACAAAAATTTACAAAAATCTATAAATATAAAGAAGAATGTCTGTGTGTTTGTTTGTTCGCGGTATTCATTTCTGATCGATTAAGATAAATTTTTTGCCCCATTTAATCAACTAAAATTGAATATAAATGAAATATTGGCTGAAACTTGAGCTTTTACAACCATTTGATTACAAATGGAGAACCATTTGATTAGAAATTACTCGGCACTCGCTACTTGCACCTCGCTACAACTCGAACGACTCCGCAGGGATTGACTCGCTAGACGAGACACCAACTCGATACTAACTAACTCCCACTCCAGACGAGGCACTCTGACTCGCCCTCTCGATGAAGCACACACTCAATACTAACTGACTGCAGACCAGCAGGGTTTATATAGCTTTCGGCTTGTGTTCGAGAACATTCTGGGCTAAACCGGTAAGAGTTCGTTCCAGAAGGTTCTCCATTAGTTCATGGCATATTGCCAATTTTGTCGCCAAATGGGCGATTTGCTGTTTTATGGCAACCCTAAAACTGCTTTACGGGGAAGCCATCTCACCGCGCCTTGACATTTCGTAACAATACTATCGCTATGTATTACTTTTAAGATATAATACAGAGAATATAAAAATGTGTTCACAAGTACAAATAAGAGAAGGATTTTCACAGTAAATTTTATCTCTATGTATTATTTTCTTAAAGAACTAATATAACGAATTTTAAAAAAAAGGCATATATGACAAACCAAATAAAAACATATTGCCACCAATGCTATCTCCATATTTTTAATTTTAAGGAAATAATATAGCCATAGATATAGTAGTAATAATATATTGCTCATTGCGCAGTAAAACCTGATTCCTGCAAGAAAGTTGGCAACAGCCATGAGAGTAGCAAAAGAAAAACACAATAGCAGTTATCGTAATTGTTAACTTTTGTATACAGATTAAATATTGTTATTTCAAATCTGAGCATCACTGACACAATGAGTGTTTTTAAGGATAATTCCGAAGTTACAAAATTAGGGAAACATGGAAACGATATTCGATATTAAGAATTTTAATTAACCCTGAATCAGAAAATGTAAACTGTTCCTAGCATATGAGTCATCTTATTCCGCCATAAGTATGCAGATATTTTAAAACATAAAATAATTTCAAACAAAATTTCAAATTCAAATCTGTACGGACACTTTCCGGATTATTCACTTTTCACGAAAATTTTGCAACTCATTGGCAACTTTATAAACTGGCGAGGAAATTTTGTTTGGCCAACTTTGCCTGACAAATTCCATTCTGTTCATAAATGGTAAAAAGAAGAAGCACTTTATAACAGAAAAAAATCTTATGCAAAAAAATAAAAAATCTATATGACCAATATTTATATTTTTACAAGTGGTAGATACTGTTGGTTAAACATAAAGCGAGCAAATGCACGTGTGTGTACCATGCACGTGTACTAAAACACATGTGCAGTACTCACATGCGGGATTGGCCGATATCTTGTATATGTATATCATGGAGGTAAGAAGGAAACTAACTCTACTACCAATCTACTGCTCCTTAACTCTATGGTGTATCCTCGAAAATACACCAAAACACAGCAGTTCTGCCGAATGTTGATATTTGGGAGCAGATAATTAAAAAGTACCTATTTATTTCAATTAACTAATTTTACATGTGCAAATCTATTACAACTTTTTATTTAGAAAACATAGTGTTTACAACACTTAATATTTGACTCAGCAGAGGAAAGATATAGAATATCGTTAATAATTTTCAGAGAATTTTCAGAGAATTATTTATTTATGAAAATCTATTCCGTTTTCTGTATAAAAATGGCGAGTACAACTGTAAGCAACAGTGGACTTCAACATGGAGGATACTATAAAAATTAAAAAATAAAACCAGATTTTATTCTTTAATGTACAATAAATAATTGAATTAATCATTCTTAAACGCAATATAAACTAAATATTAAACACATAGCTTCTTGCCACTACCATGGCTGATGCCACAAACCGTTTTTGGAATCAAAACTAAATGCTTGGAAAGATCAACCTGCTTCATCTATTAGTATTACTGTCTATGAATACAGCTAATATATTAAAAAATTGTGTGGCAAATTTTATAACTTTATCTACAATTCTAATATAGAACATATAATCTGATATAGAATATTTTTAACTTCTACTCTCCCGTTTGTTGAAATTTGACGAAGTGTAAGAGATTTCTTTTAATCTTCCTGTTATTGAAATTAAAAAATTGTTATCAATTACTAGAGCCAAACTGCATTGGATTCGAGGCCATCAAGGATACCAGAGCAACGAGAAAGCGAACGAGTTAGCTAAGAACGGAATCTACTAATCGGATATAATAGAGTGCAAGATCCCTCTACGTCTCCTTCCAAGAGAGGCTAAAATTAAAGCCATCACCTTGTGGCAAAAGAGGTGGCAAGAAGAAGAGACAGGACGTCATGCATTTAAAATGCTTCCTAAAGTGTCAGAGAAGAGACATTTCTGTGATTTTTTTCTTAAACCAAATATTGACAAATCACAGTGCATATCCTATTTATAGCAATAGATATAAATTAAAAGAGGCAACTTGTAAATGTATATGTGGTCTCACAACAGCTGATGCTGTTCATATGGTAATCGAGTGTCCAAGCGTTGCTAATAAACGCAACGAACTCTTGCTTCATAATTTCTCGTTCGCTCTTCTGTGTAAGCTGGTAATAAATGATAAGGAACGTAAGATGTATATTTTTATGGAATATATTTATCATAATGAAGATCTATTATATGAATAATCCAATTCTTCTATGTTAAAGTATCAGATTCAATGTTCGATCTTACCTTCTTTGGGAACATGCAAGGACCTGACTCGGAACAGGGAGCTTACTAAAGCTATGTTCAATAAATGTGGGAAGTAGACAGGATACACAGGAAGGGTATACAAAACCCTTTATTTTTTCACTCTTTACAATAATTTCCGTACTTCGGAATACAGAGACCAACTACTTGTGGTCTGAACGTAAGAATATAAAAATATAACTAAACTCTAACTTAAATTTGGAATAATAAACAAGGAAGATTGGCCGTATATTAACAGGAAGCCTTATGTAGTACAGAGAACTGTTAACACTACAATACGTTTAAAATTATCACGAGGATTAAACCTCTGGCCTGGAAGGCAACCAGCAATCGAGTAAAACTTCTAAGGCAAGTGGCCTGCTTCGACTAACTCCTTCCTCTCTCTCGCTTGGCAAAAAGCCACAACTTAAGTACTTGGCGTTCGCCAGACAAATTTTGCATAAGTAAGTTAACGCTTTTAATTCTGGCCGGAAGTAGAAAATAAGAAGTGATAGTATAGATTTAAAATAAAATAAACGTCAGTAAAACTTAAGATCCTTACATACTTCCCGCCAGAGTTAATTAGTTTGAAACTGAGGTCTAAAACGACCTTGTTGAAAACTTTTAGCTCTAGAATCTAACGCGAGGCCAATCTTTTACAAACATTTCTTACTAGGAACTAGAAATTTTAAAAAAAAAAATTTTGTTTTTACAATAGCAGCTCCATGGACACCAAATTTTTCATTTGCACTGCATCTAAACAGGAGCTTTTATTCAAATCTGGTTCCTTCCAGAGATCTGGAAGGAAAACTAGTTTAATGAAATGTTACACAATGAAATGGCAAGTAACATGCATATTTATATTTCTCTTAACATTCTTATTTCATTCATGACTATTTTAATTATCTCTCCCCGTGCTCTCTGACATGTGTTGTAAAAGAACAACAAACACGAATGTGTTTATGTATACGTGTTCAACACTGCCTCCTACAATCAAAACACTAACGTGTTAAAATTCAACATGACAAGACCTCGTAACACAGCCTATCTTCAACTCTAAACCCTGAGGTACTATTCTGAAAGTGGCTAACTCTGAAGTGTAGCGTCAGAGAGCCTAACTACATTCATTCAACCTTTAACACATATTCACCATAATTTGGTCTTTCTACAGTCACACGAATAAGTTTAAAATTTTTGGCATTACTTTCACTTTTACCATATCACAGTATTTCTTAACATTTAAAATAACAGTTCACATTGTATATAAGAACATATTAACATGCCGTTAATTTTACGCATTTTAAAACATACATTAGTAGTACATTCTTAACTTCTATTCTTTTCAAAGCAAGTGCCATTTCTTCTACATTGAAATACTACATTTCAAAAAGTCTTTCAGACTAAAACTTCTTTCTTGCCAGAATGTTTTCAAATAAAATTTATACAATAACTTTTACAATATTTAAGTATTTACACATTCCTATTCTACATCAACTTTAGTTTTACGCGCGTGTAATTGAAAAACATAATACCAAATCGGTAACAATTCATTTCTCGCCTTTTTGGCGATAAAGGTAGACCTCACATGAGGTAAAACTTCTTGAAATCTGCCACTTGCAGTAAGAATGAAAGATTAACTTAAGTTTGCAAAGTAACATAAAATTTTACTTATCTTTGTGATATTCGGACATTCTTTTCTGAGCCCAGTCCTGGAAGGTAGCGCAGATTCTCGTTTGATTTATCCTCCTTCTTGTGTGGGCTCGCCCTTCAGTGCCTTCCTCTAGAAGCTTTCTTTTTCCTCCAGTTCGGTCACTCTTGAATACCTTCTTTTCGCCTCTGTCTGCCGTTTGATGGCAGGTGGTCTTGGCGGAACCGGGACACTTCTTTCGCGTTCCTGCTTGGACCTCGTTGCTGGCCGTTCAAATTTTCCTTGTAACTTTTCCTCCGCCGCTGGTGGCCCTTCCGCAGTTCGGCGACATTTGCTGCGGAGAGTCCTGTCCGATGAGTTGATCTTCCGTTTGGGAGCCGGGTTATAGTTGCCGATATTTCTCCTGGCCTTCTTTGCATTCGTCTTACTTCTCCCTTCTTCATTCTGGAGGTGTTCGTGAGCTCTCTTTTCTGGACGGTGGAACGGCTTCTTTTTCTTGTTACCTTCAATTTTCCAACGGGGAAACTTTCTTTTCAATTGCTCCTGCCTCCTAATGGCTTGTCCTTGTGCTTGACGTTGTTCCACCTCTGGAGCTTGTGCCTGCGGTGTCTGCCGTGCCGGATCCTGCAAAAGATCTTTGAAAATTTTCATTTTATTACGATCATAGTAGGGTTTTATTTGATCAATGTTTGCGGAGCACGTTTCACCATTTCTGGCTTTTAACACCACTACAGCGTGAGTTATTTTTTCTATGACATATGGTCCTTCAAATCGTGGAAAAAATTTGGCAGTTTTATCTTCTGGTGCTGAAGAAAGTGAATGCTTAACTTTTAACACTTCATCCCCTACTTTATAAGTTACTCCCCGTCGTTTCATGTCATAATAAAGCTTCTGTTTTCTCTGTGCTACTTCAGTATTCTTTTTTGCTTCTTTAATTAATTTTTCTATATCACCCAATTAAAATTCTGGGGCTCTTTGTTGCACATAAAATAATTTATCTAACGGCGTTATAATCTTTCTGCCTAAAAATAACTCAGCAGGAGTTTTGCCCGTTGTATCATGTTTTGCGGTCCTAAGGGCCAAAGAATATTCATTGACATAGTTATCACAGCTTTTATGAAAATTTTTAACATAACTACGGATAATTTTCACTATATTTCTATTGACCCGTTCCGCTATATTTGATTGCGGCCGATACGGGACCATTTTTAAATGACGTATGCCCAGTTTTTGGCACATGTCTTCAAATACATTACTTACAAATTGAGGACCAGTATCCGATATAACTTTTAGGGGCGCCCCGTATTTTAAAATATATTTATTTAAAATAGAATCAGTAACTAATTTCGCGGAGGCTCGTTTTAAGGGAACAATTTCCGTCCACTTACAAAAATGATCAACCATAACAAGGAGATAGCGACTTTTATTTAACTGACTTTTTGGGAAAGGGCCCAATAAATCGATGCCAATTATTTCATTTGGAAATTCGGATTTAATACTATTTAGAAACCCGGCCGCTCGGAAATTAATATAATTAACTGCTTGACATGTTGGGCAGGACTGGACATAAGCCCTTGTTAACTTTTGCAGTTCAGGAAAATAGACTGCCTCGCGTACGCATTGTATAGTTTTTCGAATACCAGCATGAGAATCTAAAGGGCTGTCATGCAACTCCTGCAGGATATTTAATCTAAGACTAGATGGGATAACAGGTCGAAATTCGTTGTTGGAATTGATATGCCATTCTATAATTTTTTCCTTATTCTTATCATAACGGTATGCTTTGTGGCGAAATGGCATTGAATCTCCGGTGTCAATACTATGGTTAGTAACCTGAGTAAATCCTGGAATATCACTAAATAACGAAGCAAATTCACTTACCACTTGTCGAATTCTTCGTTGCTCTTCATTAGGCAGGTGGTCAAGGTTTAACATCGGCGGTTCAGCCTTT
The DNA here is from genome assembly GCF_044657685.1 of Stegodyphus dumicola. Classification (NCBI taxonomy): domain Eukaryota; kingdom Metazoa; phylum Arthropoda; class Arachnida; order Araneae; family Eresidae; genus Stegodyphus; species Stegodyphus dumicola. The sequence continues at coordinate 187,037,266 of NC_140768.1, forward strand.
TCCTCTCGAACTGGTTTCATAGTCAGCTTAAGGTACGTTTCATTAAAATCCAGCGTTGCTTGTGCCTCTGAAAGAAAATCTATTCCTAAGATAATATGTGCTTGCAGATTCTTTAGTATGAAAAACATAACCTTTACTTGTTCGTCCTTGATACGGATGTATAATGGTAATTTACCTATGCACTTACATATTTCTCCTTGCGCCGCTAACACTGTCGTATTCCGAAAATACTTCCTAAAAAAATCTTCTGCCACACAGGAACACTGCGCGCCTGTATCCAGGAGTGCGGTGGCTGGGATATTATTCACCAACACTTCAATCTTCGGAAGAGTCACATTTTTCACCATTACTGCATTTAACTTGAAGGAAGAGGGGTTTTCTTGGCCTTCGGATTTCCGCACCCTCCCGTCAGCAGAAATCCGTTTTAGTTTAAATCATTTTTCATTTCCATGCTTTCCTTCTTTTTCCACTGGCCTTGAGACTTTTTTCCTGGATTGCTATTGAACTGTCGACGTTCGCCGGCTGTTTTTGAATGCTCGGGTTTCCTTGCCCACTGATTCGCTTTGCTTCCGTAGCCGTGTGCTTGACTTTGCTGTGGTCTTGGCGCACGAAATTGGTTTTGTTGTTGATATTGGCGTCTTCTTTCAATGTCCGCCGTTCTTCTACTTTCAAACTGGATTGCTAGCTCAAATAACTTTTCCAGTGTAGTCGGATTTCTTAATTCGATAAAGTCTTGCACTTGGGGAAGTAACCTCGGCAAAATCACTTGAATTATCTCAGGATCCGGACAGTTTCCATACAAGAGTTTGAAGACGTGAATTTTTCTTAAAATAAAACTTGAGAGATTTTCGATTCTTTGCTGATATATGCTGAAAAGTTCCGTTTCTAATTTCGCACAATCCCTTACGACAGGGAAGGCTTTTAGTAGGGCAGTCTTGAAATTTTCGTAAGTATAGGTTGGACTTCCTGCTTGACCCAAGAGACTTCTGCCTATACATTTGAACCAATTAAGCGCTTGGCCCCTCAAAGCGCTGGTAGCTAAGGTGACTTTTTGAAATTCGTGCACGGGGTAGAGCATGAAGTGGTCATCCAATTTTTCCAAAAAACTGGTTACCGGTGAGTTTCCATTAAATGTTGCTTCTGTTTTCATCGAAGCGCGCTTGGTCTGGACGATGTAACCAAATCCTTCCAGGGCCGCAGCTGGCATTTCTGGATTCTGAGTCGCTTCTGCAGGCAGCACAGGTTCTTCTTGAAACTCGGCCATGGTTATATTTCTTTGTTGGGCGCCACTATCAGGTTCAATGTTCCGTCTTACCTTCTTTGGAAACATGCAAGGACCTGACTCGGAACAGGGAGCTTACTAAAGCTATGTTCAATAAATGTGGGAAGTAGACTGGATACACAGGAAGGGTATACAGAACCCTTTATTTTTTCACTCTTTACAATAATTTCCGTACTTCGGAATACAGAGACCAACTACTTGTGGTCTGAACGTAAGAATATAAAAATATAACTAAACTCTAACTTAAATTTGGAATAATAAACAAGGAAGATTTGCCGTATATTAACAGGAAGCCTTATGTAGTACAGAGAACTGTTAACACTACAATACGTTTAAAATTATCACGAGGATTAAACCTCTGGCCTGGACGGCAACCAGCAATCGAGTAAAACTTCTAAGGCAAGTGGCCTGCTTCGACTAACTCCTTCCTCTCTCTCGCTTGGCAAAAAGCCACAACTTAAGTACTTGGCGTTCACCAGACAAATTTTGCATAAGTAAGTTAACGCTTTTAATTCTGGCCGGAAGTAGAAAATAAGAAGTGATAGTATAGATTTAAAATAAAATAAACGTTAGTAAAAGTTAAGATCCTTACAAAAGTATTGTTAACCTATTGTAGTATACACATTTGATAATTATCATGAGTGGAATCTACTGTTTTATAAACTTTCCTTTACGAATTATGAATATATTATACTGAAAATATTGTATGTAATTGAATATTGCATTATTTGGTTCTGTAGAAATTCAAATATATACATATATATATATGCTTATAGCTATCTTTTCTCAACAGTATGTTATTATTCTTTATACTGCTTAAGTACTTTTACTGTTTTTAGTCTTAGTACCATATGCAATCCTATTTCAAACTTAATATTTGTAACAACTATTTGATATATTATCAATGTATGCCTTTGGATCACTGTAAATATTGTAAATAGATTTCAATAAAGATTTTGGTGAGGCCAACACATCTTCAAGTCAGAAGACTTCAAAATTTTGTTAGAGTTTATTATTTCATTAAATTAGATGCTCTTTAGCTTAACGTTTCCTTTTGGATTAGCCTTTTTATTAGGCTTTGGCTCCGGTGATACCTCAACATTGAGGTGAGGATCGAATACTCCATTTTTATGTTATTGATTAACAAATTTAGTGATTTAAAAGCAATAAACTCATTTTTTATTTCCTTTATTAACCACCAGTTACACCGGGGAAATGATACTAGCTGATTTGTTAAAATAATTATATGTTTTCTTTTCTTTTTTAATAATAACTATTTTAACAGAGTAGCCGCTCTAGTGACTAGTTATTTTGAAAAATGAAACGGCCAACTAAAGTGATTCGACGCGAAAGTGAAGTTCCAGAATAAGAGCATTTCTAGGCTAAAATGTACTGAACACAACACTGTACTGTACACACAACACTGTACTGAACATTCTAAAGATATGCCGTTTTAAAAACTCTTCTGAGTCTGATGTTGAATTAGATGTGGTGTAAATGCGAAGGAAGTATGTTTAATAATAATTTTAAAAGGCAAAAAATTTGTATTAGTAGGAGTTATAAAGTATTCCTCCCACCTTATTAGCATGACTTCGTGGTGTAGTGGACAGCACGCTCGGGACACAGTCGAGAGGTCCGTGTTTCAAATCCCGGTGAGAGCATTGCTCATTTTTCATGACTCCTGCTTCAAAAAAATTCCTAATGTCTCTACAGAATGAGTACAAGAGCAGTTAGATAAACGTAAACCCAGCGAGGACATAAAAAACTTTAACAAAACTCTCTGAGTGGTGATGAGGTGATAAAAGGTGTGGCGTTAAAATCTGAACCCCTTTTTGTTGAGGTTCCATCTAAAATAGAATTTAATAGTGAGGATGACCGCAAATCCTCTTGTATTTTGTTTTTACCAATCTAGTAGGCATGTTCATTATTTTGTTCAAAGTTTAAAGTTTTGTCCTAGTAAATAAAATCCTTGGACTGTATCATGTATTGTAAACTGATGAACGAGAAGAGCGGAAATAATTGCCATCACCAGAGCATAACATTTTAAAATAATCTTTTCCCGCCCTCACATGTAGAGGTTTCTGAATCCTGTCATTCGATAAAACATATGATATGTAATTTTATTTTATATTAATGAGTCTGTTTCCGATACTTTTCAACGCTGTGTATAATCTTCCAGTTTCTCTAGAGAATTTGTTTAAAAAATTTCACAACTGACCCCACTAAAAGTTTATTCTGAACATTTGAATCACCTTCTCTTAAGAGTAAACCCGAGCACATTAACTCCTAATTATACCTGCGTTACAGTGCATATGCCTTCTCAAAACACGCAGACTAGAAAATATACAGTGGTTATGTTATTCAGAGCAGAAACCGATAATAAATGCATCCTAACAAGAAATTGCTAGCAGTCGCAATTTAATAATTTAAAGGTTAGAGGTATGCTGCCACGCCTAAGACGATGAAATTGCATAAATGCATGCTCATGATATTTCGCCTCCTGAAGTCTGGGTGTGGCATTATTAGAATTTTCACTTATCCTACAGCACTACTTCTTAACTTGCCAAGAATTTCCAAAGTGGTGGCTTAAAAATAATACACTGTTCTCTGAAATACGTTAATAATCAGTATTTATGTAAATGGTGTGTTTTTAATGATTTTGATGAAATGTATTGTTTTTTTAAAAGTTTATTAAATAAATAAATCACTCTCTTTTCACTCTAGTCGCCTTTTAGTTGGTGGAGAATGAAAGGAAATGTCTCTTTCCCCTCTGATGTTGCGTGGTGGTGCAAAGGGCCCTATGTCTGTCTAATAATCAAAAGAACTGAAATGCGAATCCTGGAGACAGCCTTACTGAATTTTCATTTTACTGGCTAAAATGTGAAATAGGACTACATGCTACTAAACTAGTATTCAAAGTATGTTCATTTAATGATATTTCAAATTAAGTGTTGCATCCTAAATATCGTCAGTGCGCATACATGTATAAGCACGTAATAATTCAATAGGTGACTTAATGAATTGAAGAACAGTTGCGTGGATACTTAAGATGAGAGAAATGAGGAGAAAAGCTTTCAGACGTGGTCCCTAATTTAAAAACATAATTTTGCTTTCGTAATAGAGTACGCTTTGATATGAATAGACACAGTCAGATAGCATCATTTGTGGACTGCAGGGTGCAAGATGCACTCCATCTATTGTCTGCTACATCAAGCCAAGGAGGTGGCTTGGTGGTCAGAGGACATTTATTGAGAATGTTTTACATAAGATATTACATGAATAATGATTTAAAAATTTTTACATTAGAGAATGCGTATAAAGTAACATATAAAAAATATATACAATCCTAACAGTAATACAATTTTGATATGTGTACAGATACAGTTGAAAAATTATACAGATAAATGTAGTTAAAAATGTAAGAAGTCAGACATCAAAAGAAAATTTTTAAATATATAAAAATAGAAATAAATCAATGAAATCAGGATTAAACTTAAAATTTTAACAAACATTGCCTAGAATTAATTATAAATAGTCAGTGAAATTTTTATATAGTCATAGAGAATTAGAAAAATCTAAATAGATATAATAATGAAACAAAGTGCCTTTAGTTCTTTAAAAAAATGTCCAAGAGTTCATATTTCATATAAAGTTCATACGAGCGAAAGTCCACGTATAAATATGAATTTGAAGGTAAGTACTATACGAAGCAACATAAATAATTCGTATGACCTTAAATATAGTAGTAGCGATATTTAAAGACTTGGTTCCTTTTTAAAATTTTGAGCTCTTCCATTAGATGAGAGCGATCCGCAATGCAGGATTACATATGGAAGCGTAAACGAATTAGTATGGAAAGTCGTAGCCAGAAAAGCTATTATAAAAAATTTAGAAGAGAAAGAGAATTTAAAATCAAAAATTAAAAGGACGATTCCTTAATTCAAATTAGTAATTTTCTTTGATATTCTTCAATAAACAACATGTTTAAAATATCTTTCCGCATTGAATTTGTTTTTGGCACTTACTTTTCGTTATTAAATAGCATGTTTAAAAGGGGGAAAATGGTCTTTTGACAACGAAATTCTTTTTGGCAATGAATGGCAAACGAGGACCAATCTATATAACTGTGAAAAATAGCTCTAGAATTTTGAATTAAAATAACTCGTCGAATAGCTATTATTAGATGAGTCGAAGCAATAAGAATCAGCGTAATATTCTTAAGACTAGTTTCGAATCATATCAATAGTGTCGTATCAATAGCTTTTCTTCCGACATTTGCTCTTCTGCAGCTGCAGAAGACGGTTTTACATTTAAATCTTCATAATTAGTCCTCTATATTTATGAGTGTTATTCATAAATATGTTAAAATTCATAAATATGGAGGACTAATTTTGTTTTAAATTTATTCTTGCTGTATTAACTCCTCTAATATTTTTCTAGAAATCCTGAAACACACAGTGAAATTCAAATTTCTGATTTGGAATTTAGAATAGTAATCACTTTCAAAATTTTTTTTCTTTAAAAAAAAAAAAAAAATTAAAGAAAAATAGTATAAAACTTATTTAAAAATTTCTAATCCAGTAACCGTAATAGAAAAACAATGATAGAAAAATATGTGACATTCGCGGATATATTCGATATTTGTGAAAAAAATCTGAGATTTAAAATCTCATAGTGCTTTCAAAATTAGCGGAAATTCGCGACACGCTCAAGTTACTCATTTGAACCACATGGCTAAAACTGCCTGTGTATCGACTTATTTAGAAAGGATGTGAAGCCTGCAGAAAAGTTTCAAAACAGTACTCCATGGAAACATTTTCCTTGCGTTAGTATTTTTGCGTCACAGAGACGAGTGCTTCGCTCCACTCCCCCCTCCCGGGACGGACTTAGAAAACACTTTATAAAATTTAAATTGATCTAAAATTTTAAAAAGTAGTTTATCAAAATTTGTTCCTCTTAAGTTTTCTCAATACATGCATACTTAAAAAGGTTACCAAATTTAAAAACTAAACTGTATTAAAATTCTTGGGAAACATTTGGGGAACTGGGGGAAAATAAAACTATAAAAACATATTAAAGAACTAAATGCTTTATTCAAAACATTAGTTACAAAAAAGAAAATCTGAAAGGTTGCAGATTTTAAATTATGTCCAAAGGAACTTTTTTTTAAAATTTTGAAATTTTGTATGTTACCTTTATTTATTAAATATCATGTTCTTCGCACTTAAACCATAAAATTCAGTTCAAGAGCAATATCGCAACTTAATTTTAAATTAAGCGTATCTTTAGAATTTCCGATACACAGTCTCAGGCACAGAAGATAATTTTTTTTTTTCCTGTACAACGTTGTGATTGCTGGCTTTGAAATCCTTGAGTTTGTTAAACAAAAATTCGTTAAAATTTACAAAATATAAAATCGGTAATAAAACAAATTGCAAATTGCAAATTTTGGCTACCCAGATGCCCATATTTACAGCAGGCATACGTCATTCAGAAGTTGATGGCTCTAGGTACCGTTGATTTATCAGAATGCGAGAAACATACATACATTTACGCAGATTCTTCATTATTTAATTTTTTCAGATATAATACAGGGCGATAATATTTGGTGCAACAGTTTAAAAAGTGAAATGGACTTTCTGATTGATTCGACGCAAAATCGCAAAACGAAAATAATAGTCCCTCAGGGACAAAGCCTCTTTGGACTGAAAATATTCTGTTTTTCCCTTTAAATAAAGATAAAATCTACTGTTGCCCACTTATCAAACTAAATTTTTCTTTTGAATAAAAGGAAGAAATTAAATGCAATTTATTTCTTGCCATTACGCATGCATGATAAATGCTTGGTCCATTACGTTATCACCTAACATAAACTTGCAGAAATTTGAGGAAGACTCTGCTAAGGAATTTCTGATGGCAGTTTAATTAATTAAGATTCGACTTTATTAAAATCTACTTATGTTTTAAAATAATTAAAAGCATTAAATATTGTTATTTTTTCCATTTTTAAAACGCAAAAACATTTTAAAATTCCTAACTGTAAACTTGATTCAATATGTAGCATGATAAGACCTCCACTTCAAAACCTGTGTTCACATATCATTCATCATATCTCATAATACACGGTAAAGCTGATTTTCATGAGCGAGAAGAAGTAGACTTTCGGCAACGACCTCTACTGAGCTCAATCGATGATGCGCCTCGTGACTGACTAACTTGTAGACAGCGAGCGAGAAGAAATGAGGCAGAAAGGACAAAATGGTAAGTAAACAGTGAACGCCAAGGACTTTGCTCCTTCAACAACAGACAAAGAAGTACACACCGCCAGCTGCCGCATAAGTAAGAAAAGGAAAAAAGGAAACCTGTGCAGCGTTTGCTGATTTGGCTGTTACATTTCCGAATTCTTTTCTCGTGTTGAAGGAGCGATAAACCATTATTTATATTCAGGAAGCACTTTTGGAGCAGTAGCGCTTTTTGTTTGTTAATGATCATTTGATGGATTGGATTATTAAGTCAAAATATTTTTGTGTTTCATCATATCAAATATCACTTCATTTATTTTTTAAAGGTTTGAAAACACTTGTAGCTTTCTTATTTAATAGTTCCTTCGTTTTTTTTTTTTTTTTTTTTTACTTTGTAAGCACTTACTTGAATACCCATTATTATTAAAAAACATAATCAGTCATCTTTCATTCAACACAAGGAAGTGTGATAGTCAAATATTATATTATTTCATTATAATGCCAGAAGGTTATCTAGAAGCAAAAATAAACGTTATGTTGAAGGTTGAGGTTTTGCTACTGAAGAATATAATATAGCTAAGTTACTTGTACGTGGCAAAGCACACGATGTCTATTCGTGTAAGGGTAGGGACGCATTTACGGAGGACTTTCTAAGGGAAACTGGATCGTCTTTACTCTACACATCGGGAAAGCCACGAAAACGAAGCTTGCACCTAGCCTTTTTGCCTAGGCTGGAAACCAGACTAGAATATAAATGTCTGTGCAGCATGGGAGCACTCTGAATATGCGATTAGCAGAAAGTCCTCTCGAGAGGTTGTGGTAGAGAAAGAGAAGTGGAAGACTCTCAGACCCATCCCCACGGGGGTCTGTCTCTTAAAATTGAGGGCGGAATTGTTAAAGTCATGCTGTTATCTATATGGTACGCAAGACCAACGACAGGAGGATTCGATTTCTTGCCATGATGAATGTCTCAGGCTTGTGCTCACCTTTGTCAGACAAGTGAGATTGGTTACAACAATAACACATCATATAATGACATGCCGTTTATATGTTCATTTATGCATCTTTTATATTGTAATGTGTGTTCACCCGGGATGTTCGTCTTTCTCACTTTAGGCTTTCCATAAATGTCATTCAAAATGTGCCACTTCATTTTTTTTTTTTTTCTTTTCCTTTATAGGTCCTGGAGAGAAGAACAATAAAAATCATGCTTTCTCAGACACCCTCATCACTATGTTAGAGATTTATGGAGAGATTATTCGATGAAGAGACTATTTACAATTTGGCTGCAATCTTTCTTATCTGCAAAAATGTAAACTATTTTCAGAGCAGCATGCGATTTGAAAATGTGACAGTTACGACAGTATGCACATTGCTAATTACAAAATCATGTAGATATATTAGTAGCACGATTTGTCTTACAATATGACCGGCCAAACGGAATAGCTTAGTGACTCTGACTGTTGTACCGAAGGCCCCCAGGTATGAATCCCGGACAAGGTGTGGATGCATGTAAATGTATAGTGTCTGTGCGGCATGGGAGATCATTCAAAATATGCAGTGAGCCGGAAGTTCTCTTGAAAGGTTAATGGTAAGGAAAGAGTGAAGGGTCTCTGCCTCTTCCCTTACGCCCCCGGGGTGCTCTTTTCAAAACTGGAGGGCAGAACTGAGCAAAGGCTTACTGTCACCCGTATGTCATCCAAGACTCTTGGTTCTCTTGGTCTTCTTCCTGTTACCCAAGCCTCTTGCCAGCAACAGCCGCAATCTTGCCTCTTTCCCAGGATGAATTTTACAGGGTTGCTCTGATATCAAAAAAGCGAGAATAGTCACAACAACAACCTTGTGAAATACAGTTAAAAAATATGCACTCTTGAATGGGTAAGCTAAAGCGAGAGTTCATCCTATTACTTTATTTCTTTGTAAGATTGCGCTCACCAGCGTCCGAGCGGTAAAGTCGCTGAACACTGGTAGTTTGGTCCGAGGTTCGAATCCCGCGACCGGGCTGGCTGCATGGGCGTTTTCGTGGTTTTCCCCATGTGTAACGTGTATACGAGCCAGTTTCCTTTAGAACGTCCTCCACGAAGACATCCCTCCCCTTAGGCAGATAGCCCTAGTGTGCTTTGCCGTAATCTCAATTAACCAAATTAACCAATCTTTGTAATATTGCTTACTTCTTCGGAAAGCGTTGAATTGAGCCAATTTTGAAAAACGGCTGATCTGAGAAAATCCGAAGGAGAATGTAATTAGTATAATCTCTGTCTCTTTCTCTATTCATTTCTGTTCATATTATCAATAAAATATTTATGTTATTTATAAGACTTACATTTTGTGCTATATGTCTTTTTTCCCTGGTTCTCTATTTCGGTTCGCAAATCAAAAAGTAGTATTTGAAGTTTTTACGCTGTGATGCGAAGGAAGGCAGGGATATCCCAAACTGACAGAAGTTCAAATCCGGATGTTGTTTGAAGGAATAAAATATGCAATAGAGTTTGCTCTACTGATGGTGCACATTTTCCGCTGCATAACTTTAAAATTAGGGATTTTAAAATAAAAGTTTATATAAAATGTAAACATTTAAAAAGTTCTATTTTAATTAATTTAAAATGCATGACAAACAATTACGCGCGAATATGTATGAAATCTCAAATTTCGTTAGATAAAGGTCTACTGATTGACAACAGCTATTTGAAAGCATATGACTATTATTTGTCAGGAAATTTTAATACATTTATAGTTCAAATAGCAAATGCCATTAAATCTTCTTCTCAAACTTAAAGAAAACGTTCCAAAGTCTAACAGCAGTGAAATAAGAAGCATTCTAAGAGACCATTCATAATTGGACACTTGTTGCGAATAAAAAGGAATACGGATCAAATTATACATGACGATGAAAATTATGAATATGTAGCTAAAAAGCATAATTTTTAAAAATTTTCTACCATCATATTTTCTATTAAATTTCATTACTATAGGTATTTTTCTAATAGTATATAATAAATTTACTTTAATGTTATTTTATGTGCCATCAATAAAATCTTTTTTGATTTCATCACTATTTATATAATTTTATCAAACGCGCATTTTCTTAAAACTATAATGTACAGTCATTAGGCTTTTTTGATGCAGGAGACGTAAAAAATGTGCAATGCCTTCGCCATCAGGATCGAACCCTGGACCTCTCGAATATGCACTGTGAATGCTTTCAATTACACCACGAAGGCATGCGGTAAACGGGGAGAAAATACCTTATAATACGAAACAGAATTTTGCCATTTGTGTTACGAAAACCTCAAATTATGCCGTAAGTAAGAAGAAAAAACAAATTAGAAAGTGGAAAATAAAATACATTTTTCAAAATGTATAAACCTATGTGTATGTGTATTTATGAATATATGTGTGTAAACTAATAATCTCTTTATTATTTACATTTATGTCAGCACAATTGTCTTTAATATCTATCTAACACATACACGTATATATAATTTTACCTTTATAAAACTGTACATTTCTGAAATTATTAGTAAACTTTTTAAAAATACATTTGATATAAAATTCTGAAATTTTCATCCGCCATTATTATTTTTTTTACAATTCAACAGTCGATTTAGGACCGAGGGATTTGAATGGGCATCATGCATTTAATCAAGTTGACAAGTCGTACAGTTTTATTGGACGTCATACATTTACATTGGACATTATTATTGGAAATTATTATTGGACATCATACATATTATGTATTAATAATTGCATAATTTTACTGAAGTAACTTAAGCATTTCAACTCTTTTATTTACTCGTTATTCTACGTATTTATATGAAAAAACTTCCATGTTTAAAGAGTCACTATATTCATTATAGGTATTTTAATGGGACAGTGTTGTTTGGTTATGGTTTTAAGTCTAATCCTCATAATACCCAAAATTATAGTGTAATGAACAACATCAGAATATGCCTTGTATGCTATAAAATTTTGAATTTTCATAGAACAAATTTATATAAAAAACATTTAAAAATTTTCTTTTTAATAATTTGTAATGTATTGTGCAGAAATTAGGCACGAATATGTATCGAATTTGTTTAATGAATTTTACTCTATAAATGTTTCAATTGTAGTTATACCAAAAAGAGGGCGCTATTGCAGAAATAGTTTAAAGCTTCTGAACTTTTTCTTTTCCAAATTTTCCTTGAGATGTAGTAACCGCTACATTTCAAGTATATACAGGAAGAAGATCTTAATTCTTTATCTCCCCACACATAAGGAAAGACTAGATTAAACATAATCAGCCAAATCAGATGTATTTTTAACTTCTTCTATTTAAAATCTAACTAATTTACTTCTATCGGTTAAAATGGAGGTGAAATGAGAGAAATGAAATGGTAGTAATAAAAATTAAACGAATTTGTTTATTTAGACTAAAATTTCAGAATATTACAAATTATTTTATTCCCTTTTTGTTACGTTTATCAATGCTGTGTAAGAAATATGCTAAAAATAAATTTTATTTTGAAATTTACTAAAATCCTTCAAAAATTCTGATAATATTTGTCTAGTGAAAGGGCTATCGATATTCCTATATTTGACGCTAGCAACTAGCAGGGTTACACCACAATGTCAAGCCTCCACTCTACATGGCTCCGGCAACAAGACGTAACCAGAATCAATGTCGCCAGCATTTTCCCATTTATCAACCCTCTTTAATCGGCGTCGTCGGAGAGGCGCTACACCCCTCACGGCAACTCCTTTTGCTACTTACCCTTGATTACCTCCTCCCGGTGATGGATAAAGGGGCGTCCGGCGCCTCCAGGGAAAGAGCGGGTGGGAGGAGTGATAAAGAATGACACTTCGTGGACTGGAAGAGGCCAGCATTATGCGTGGCTAGCATGTCGCAAATCACTTCTCTACCAGGTTAAGGTTACATGACACATAACACGATAAAGTCACCTTTGTTTCTTTGAAGAAAACCGAGCTACTTCTGAAGGATAAAAGTAAATAGACAAAAAGAAAAATATTTAGATATTTTTTTTTACATGAACTTTATTTTTTCGTTTCAAAGAATAATATTTACCTTTAAACGTTACGAAAAATGAAAACATAATTCAGAATATTTTTATGTTGACTTAACAAATGCAAATTGCATGGTTTTTTTTATCGAAATTTTTTGCTAAAAGATACTTATTGCTAACAGATACTTGGCCCCTTACATGTACTCTGTAAGGTGTGCGGAAAAAATGTCACCCGTAAAAAAGGGAAACGGAAAGAATGTTCACGGAAAATAAGGAACGGGAAAAATGTCACTCGGAAAATAAGGAACGGAAAAAAGGGAACTCTAAAATCTCGCCAAATAATGTCGCAGATTGGAGATGGGGAAACCTGCTCAACGGGCAGGGTTATAGCGGGCTCACTTGAGGGAGGTTTTAAGGGTAAGACGTTGAGCTGGCTGCAGCTGAGCAAGGTCATTTCGATAGCAGGTTTTTCCAACTTGCCTGCGGGAAAATCGTATGTTCTCCTCCGTGGTTTCCTTCACCCGTTTCCTTAAAGAAACGGACCCACGTCACCCGGAAGGAAAGAATTCACGGGGAGCAAATGTTTCTTCTCTGTTAAATAATGATTGCCGGTTTTTAAACTAAATTTCATCCATCCCTAAGTGGAAGCTAACAGCTTGTTCACATTAAAGTGTTGATAAATGACGAATTGTCAGTAAAGACGGCACGCGAAAGCTGCTAAACAGAACTATTGGCGTAGTATAGTCTGTTAATTTTTATTACGGTTTAACGAATCTAGCAATAATATTATATTATGCATTCCGTTATTATTTAATCTATCCGTAATATGAAATATAATTTTCTAAACACTAACGGTTTATCATCAGTTAATTTATAAATCGACAGATATTTTATAGTATCAATTTTTCAATTTTTTCCCACTTTAACGGTTTATCATTAGGTGTTTTTTAGTCCAAAGGGGCTTTGTCCCTGAAGGACTATTGTTTTCGTTTTGCGATTTTGCGTCGGACTCATAAACGTCGGTTCACTTTTCAAACTGTTGCCACAAAATGTTAGAGTCCTGCATTATATTTGAAGAAATTAAATAATGAAAAATCTGCATAAATGATTGTCTATTTCTCGCATTGTGATAAAACAATGGTACATAGAGCCATCGAATTTTGAATGACGAAATCCTACTGCGAATATGGGCATCTGAAATCCCAAATTTGGAATTTGTTTTATTATAGATTTTATATTTTGTAAAACTTTAACGAATTTTTGATTTACAAACTCAATGCTTTAAAAGCGAGAAATGGCAACGTTATATAGAAAAAAAAAAAAAAATACTTTTATCTCCAGCTCGCGAGACTGTGTATATCGGAAATTCTAAAGATATGCTTAATTTAACATTATTTTGCGATATTGCTCTTGAACTGAATTTTATGGTTTAAGTGCAAAGAACATGATATTTAATAAATAAAGGTTACACTCAAAACGTTAAAAAAACGCCCCTTTGGACGTAATTTAAAATCTGAAACATTTCAGATTTTTTAGTCCAAAGGGGCTTTGTCCCTGAAGGACTATTGTTTTCGTTTTGCGATTTTGCGTCGGACTCATAAACGTCGGTTCACTTTTCAAACTGTTGCCACCAAATGTTAGAGTCCTGCATTATATTTGAAGAAATTAAATAATGAAAAATCTGCATAAATGATTGTCTATTTCTCGCATTGTGATAAAACAATGGTACATAGAGCCATCGAATTTTGAATGACGAAATCCTACTGCGAATATGGGCATCTGAAATCCCAAATTTGGAATTTGTTTTATTATAGATTTTATATTTTGTAAAACTTTAACGAATTTTTGATTTACAAACTCAATGCTTTAAAAGCGAGAAATGGCAACGTTATATAGAAAAAAAATACTTTTATCTCCAGCTCGCGAGGCTGTGTATATCGGAAATTCTAAAGATATGCTTAATTTAACATTATTTTGCGATATTGCTCTTGAACTGAATTTTCTGGTTTAAGTGCAAAGAACATGATATTTAATAAATAAAGATAACACTCAAAACGTTAAAGAAACGCCCCTTTGGACGTAATTTAAAATCTGAAACATTTCAGATTTTTATTGTTCTTTTCTTTTCTTTTTTTTCTTTTTCTTTTTTTTTTTTTTTTTTTTTTTTTTTTTTTTTTTAAAGTCCAAAGAGACTTTGATCCTGGAGGACTATTCTTTTCGTTTTGCGATTTTGCGTTGAATCACTCTAAACGGCGAATCACTTTTCAAACTGTTGCCACCAAATGTTAGAGTCGTGCATTATATTCGAAGAAATTAAATAATGAAAAATCTGCTATGCAGATTTCTCGCATTGTGATAAAACAACGGTACATAGAGCCATCAAATTTTGAATGACGTAATCCTCCTACGAATATGGGCATCTGGAAGCCCAAATTTGAAATTTGTTTTATTATCTATTTCATATTTTGTAAAACTTTAACGAATTTTTGATTAACAAACTCAACGATTTAAAAGCGAGGAATGGCAACACTATAAGAAAAAAAAAATTATCTTCAGCGCGCGGAAATGTGTACCGGAAATTCTTCTAAAGATATGCTTTTTTAAAATTCCTTTGCGAAATTGCTATTTAAATGAATTTTATGGTTTAAGTGCAAAGAACATGATATTTAATAAATAAAGGTAGCACACAAAACGTTAAAAAAAAAAAACGCCCTCTTTGGACGTAGTTTAAAACCTGAAACCTTTGAGATTTCTGTTTGTTATTAAGTTTTTTTTTAATTTTAAATATGAATGATGGTCCCTCAGCCGATTTCGACTTGACCAGAAGCAGTTGTCACTTTATTATGTAGTCACCTAATAGGTGGGCCACCTTTGCCTCCTACGAAGGGACGGACAATTAGAACTATGCATTCCCCTGGATTCGAACCCAAACTGTTAGGTATCGCATTTGGCTCCGCTAACCACTACACCGTCTGGGCGGCATTTATCATTAGTTAGTTTATAGAATATTATATTCTATACTAATTAATATAGTTATTTTAAAATAATTAGCTAAACCGGCTTGGCTAGTTCCCCCCCCCTGCCAAATACTTACTTATTCGAGTAAATAACTTGATTATTCACTTTAACGGTAACATATATTTTACACTATATTTATTTTATATTAAAATTTTTCCTATATATAAATAGATACGGCATACACGCAATCGAATCCGCTTAATGTACTTTCATTTATAGAATATTGCACTTCAGAATGTGAACAGTGAACTTTCTTCTGGCGATTATCTTCCTATGATGATCAGTATTTCTGAGAACTTGGACATCGGTGCTGAGAGCTATTTCTCTAATTCGCAAAATCGCATCTTATGAACCTGTGGTCATCTTAGAAAGGGTTTACTGTACTTTCTGTCCCTAACTCTGGCAATTTATTGGTATGAAAAAATTTTTTGTAGTAGAATATAATCCATTCATGCAAGCCCTGTTATAAGAATAATTTAATAAAGAAGCAAAATTATCATTTTATTAAAAATTGAATTTTTCGAGCGAGGTAGTAAGGAGTTCTGACTTTCTTATCGGTTAAATGTTGCAATTTCTGACTTTTAACTTGCTAATTTAACATTTATTTATTTTTTTTAGCCCAAAGGAGTTAGACCCAAAGGGCTATTAGTCTGAAAACGAGATTTTGCGTGGTTTCACTTTCTGCGTTGATTCACTTTTCAAACTGTTGCTACAAAATATTATTGCCATGCATTATATTTAAAGAAACTAAATAATGAAGATTCTGCATGAATGCATGAATGTTTCTCGAATTTTCAAAAAACAACAGTACCTAGAGCCATCCAATTTTGAATAACGTAGTACTCAACCAAACATGAGCACTTGAAATTCCGAATTTGGAATTTGTTTTATTAGCTATTCCCAATTTTGCAAAACTTTAACGAATTTTTTAATTAACAAACTCATGGATTAAAAGCGTGCAACGGGAACACTGTACGAAAAAAGAAATGTATCTCCAGCGCCCGAAACTGTGTATTGGAAATTCTTAAATTTTGCGCTTTTTAAATATTTTGTGATATTTCTGTGGAATTGAATTTTATGGTAAAGTGCGAAGAACATTATATTTAATAAATAAAGGTACCATACAAAACGTTAAAAAAAATCCTTTTGGGCGCAACATGAAATATGAAAGCTTTCAGATTTTCCTTTAAATAATGAAAAATCTGCATAAATGTATGTATATTTCTCGCATTGTGATAAAACAACGGTACATAGAGCCATCGAATTTTGAATGACGTAATCCTCCTACGAATATGGGATGTGGAAGACCAAATTTGAAATTTGGAATTTGATTTATTATCGATTTTATATTTTGCAAAACTTTAACGAATTTTTCAGTAACAAACTCAGCGATTTAAAAGGGAGCAATGGCAACACTCTACGGGTGGGAAAAACCTTTTTGTCTCCTGCGCGCGGAACTGTGTATCGGAAATTCTAAAGATATGCTGCGGCATTGCTATTGAACTGAATTTTGTGGTTTAAGTGCAAAGAATATGATATTTAAAAAATAAAGGTAACACACAAAACATTAAAAAAACTCCCTTTGGACGTAATTGAAAATCTGAAATCTCAGATATTTTTTTTTCCCCAGTGGCGTGGTAAAATGAATCATTAAAAACGAAGCTGAGCTTTTTAATTACATTTTGCAGCTTTAGAATGATAACGCTAATTTGATTATCCAGAACCCGAAATATTGAATAAATTTGAGTTAAATAAAATTCAAAATTAATGCGAAAGAATTTGTTTTAGCAAATTTTGTGAGATAGATTATGTTCTGCTGTTCTGTAATTTTTAATTAGGACCGTAAAAGAAATGTTTCTTGACGAAGAGGTGAAAACTGTTGAAAACAGTCAATTTCCTATTTATGATAATACTTTATTATGACTTTGGAGATTAAAAAGTACATATAAATATTATAGTTCTCATTTTTCATGTTTAAATAATTAGTAAGAAATATGGATTTTAATGCAGCAATTGTAGTGTAATTCTAAATGAACTATTTATAACATTGTTATCAATGAAGCAACAATCGTATAATTAAAAAAATGAATGCAAAATTCTATTCTTATTGTTTTGAGCTCAAGTTCTATGTTTCAAGAGCTTTCAAGTCTGAATTAATTACTTTTCAGACTTAAAATTGCAGTATAACTTTTGCATTTAAAATTTTGTTAGCAGTTTCTTAGTAGTTCTAAAAAAAATATCATGCAGAATTTTAGCAGTATTAGAAAAGGACTCAAAAAGAGCTGACAAGGAAACTTCCTATCTTTTGGCTTTTTTAATTGTTGAAGTGTATGGAGTCAAAATTAAAGCTACTAACAACCAGTTTTTAAGGTTGTTATTAATCAAAACATCTGTAATTTTTAATAAACATAATGTTTATGAGGAAATGACAATTCAGATAATAAGTATTATCTGAATTATCGTTTCCTAGTCATTTATAGTATCATCAGGGCCGGTGCCAGAGCATATGCAATCGGTGCGGTCGCACCGGGCGGCAGAATTGAGAGAACGCAAAATTTTTAGAACTTTGAAAAGAGCTGGGCGGCAGAATTTTGAAGTTGTAAAGCAGGCACCGTGCGGCAAAACGTCTAGCGCCGGCCTTGAGCATCATTCTAAGTCTTAGTAAATCAGCTTAGAATAACTAGAACTGATTTATAGGAATTTAGCAAAACTGCGCTACAGTAACATATCATTGATAAAAGTATATCCCAGGAGAAAATATTCTTATTATTATACTATAATGTTCCCTTAAAAAGAATGTAATATTTAGCAATCGTACTTAGTATTGCCGATTTTTCAAGAAACACAAAATTCACAAGGTTTTGCAAGCGAGTACACCATTCAATACTTTACAAATGAGTCGCATTTGATCAAACAAACCATAGGCTTATACACAACCGTCCAGGAGTAATTTAGTCAGGTATTTTTTAAATGTTAATATGCAAAATATAGAATTAATACTAAATATGCATAAATTTTAGACTTGAGCCTTCTTGACGTGCTTTCGTGGTGTAGTGGTCTGCACGCTGGGCGCGTATTCCAGAGATGATCCGCGGTTCGATTCCCGGAGAGGGGGTTGCTCATTTTTCAAGTCTCCCGCTTCCATAAAATATCGAATGTCTCTGCAATCTAAGTGAAGAAATATTCGACATAACAGACATTTAACTTTTTCTTATAATATAAATTTTGCGTGGGAACAGTTTTACATTGAGCTGAAAATAAGTTTATGTATTCTGCAGTAAAAATTTACATTCATTCAATTAATTATTTATGTGTACTGAAAATTGATTTTTCATTTTATGTAAAATTTATCTGGCGAAATTGAATTTAGAAATTTTCTGCATTGGCTATAATTTTCTTCCTTCTGCAAAAATTGGTATATACGTAAACGAGACATATTTTGTCGAATGCCGTAACAGCATTGCCGTATCCTTTTGTGTTAACATATTCAAAAATTTTAAATGCTATTACGTAAATTACAGCATTATGTTACATGAAGGGGATTAAATTGAATCCAAATTCAAAATATTTACATGTCTTTTCACTCATATTTCTAACAATTTTATTTTCATAGGGAAAGTTACCAAACACTGATGATATAATAAAATTGACAGTAATTTGTGTTCTATATTCTTAAGCAGAATACATAATGCAGCTCATCAGCGCTCCAGCGGTCGCCAGGGCCGTAGCTAGAAGGCGGCAAGGGGGGCATCTGTCCCCGGGCGCAGAATCCAAGGGGCGCCAAACTGATATTACGACATTGTAGAATTAAATGTTTTCCATCCTTGGCAAGCAGTAAGGGGCGCTGAAAACCCTAGCTACGACTCTGGCGGTCGCTTAACACTGATAGTTCGACAGGGGCTCAAATCCCAGCAAACAAGCTGGCTGCAAGATAATTTAGTTATTTCTTCATGTGTAAGGTAAATACGATCAAGTTTCCCTTTCTCATACTTCGTTAAGTCCTCCACGAAGGCATCCCTTCTCTTAGACAGACAGTTCCCGTGCTTTGCCATGATTCAAATAACCACCAAAGAAGAAATGAGGAGAAAATGCAGTAGATACTAGCTATTCAAGGGATAGAAAATTCTTAATAGATGTAGAAGAGCATTTTTGAAATCATTTCTTGAGTACCAATTCCGGGGAGTTCTAAATCACCGAGAGTTCTTAAATGTTAAATAACTTCAGTGCCTTTAATTGAGTCTGAAAATTGGATTGATGGAGTTGAATTTTTTTAATTTTAAAATTTGCAATTTGCTAGAAAAGACGAATTTTCTGCTCGAGTGCTTGCAACAATATTGAAAATTCAAAATTTGCGAATCTATGGGCGACGTGCATCATTAATTACATCAAATGCTTCTAATAATTCTTCTAATAACTATTTTAGAGTTTAACATAAAAACTCTAAAATTGCAGGGACTGTAAATAATTTAAAGGTATTTAGAAATACAACAAGATTTGACAGTTGAGGAAAATTGAAAAATACACTATTTATCATAAAAGATGAACTGAAAATAATTATAATATAAGAAAGAAAAATTTTTTCCTTTCTTTTTGTTTATTTTCACAATTTAAAAAATATGATATAAATCTAAAATTTTGTTATTTAGGAAAATTGCTATAAATTACGCATAAAACAAATCAGTGCGAGAATGGTTTTGCATACGAACTGCGACTGCAACACATTTCAACCAGTTTTAACCAGCTTCAGATGTTAAAAAGTTCCAGAATTAAGATCTTCTTATTGTAAATGCACAAAGTTTAAATCTTGGCATAAAATTAAATAACTTGGGCATTTAAAGCCCGAATATTGGAAAATATCATAATTAGGAATTTTTAAATTTTTGCAATAGCATACGTACAAAATAATGATCAACAATCGATTCAAGGCTTTCATACGAATACAATAATCCGAATGGAATGTAAAAGATTATTACTGTTCTAATTTATATTGAAAGTTGTTACACGACCTTGAAAAATCAATATTATAATTTATAAGGCAGACATGTAACTGAAATTATTAAATGCCACAAAAATGCAAATATAATGAGACTTTTCTAATGCGACCACTAACGGCCGCTTCAAGCGATTTTTAAGCCACTTATATAGATGGTTGCATTAGAGAGGCAAATGTATAAAAGCCTGTTTATTTATGTTGTAGGAAACACTTTTAGAGTTCGCCGTCATGAGATTCTCTGTACTTATATGTAAAACAGTTACAAATAATACGTTTTACTAA
Source organism: Stegodyphus dumicola (assembly GCF_044657685.1). NCBI lineage: Eukaryota > Metazoa > Arthropoda > Arachnida > Araneae > Eresidae > Stegodyphus > Stegodyphus dumicola. Next base: position 187,058,086 of record NC_140768.1, read on the forward strand.
AACAATCTGACATATTCAGGCTTCTAAAATGATTTCAAAAAGGAAATCTAACAGAAAAAAATTCTGATTTGGTTAATTTAAAGCAGTTAACACAGTTTATGATAAATAAAACAATAATTAAAGCATCACAGGCTATGAGAAAAAATTAGCATGATCATCAAATCAGATTATTTAGGTTATGGCAAAGTACCATAAGATTATCTGCCGAAGTGAATATGGATGCCTTCATGGAAGACTGTTTATAGCGGGTAGTTGACAAAAATTATTTCAAACGTCTGATAGAAACTGACTCGTATTTATGTTACACATGGAGAAAAACACGAAAATTTTCTGGTAAGCAGCACATCCGCCATGGTTTGAACGCCAGTCGAACTACCAATGTTCAACGATTTTTACCTCTCGGCTGCTAGTGGTCAAAGGCCATTTAAGTTATTCTCTGAATTTCAAAGTTATCGGTCTATGCTTTATTAAACAATTATTCATGCTCAGATTTTTGGAAACAAGAGATAAATTAAAAACTGGAATTCTAGATAACCAAGTTAAGTAATTAAATTTATTTAATGTTCCGTTTTGATACGTTTTACGTTATGAATGCGAAACACGTATGACTTATTTGGAGCTCAATTTGGAGAGTAGAATGAATAAGCTTCTTTAATTTGGTTTGATTTACTTGACTATAATAAAGCGCACGAAAGGTATCTGCCTAAGAGAATGGTTGCCTTCGTGGAGGGCTTCCTAAGGAAAACTACCTCGTAACCACGTTATATAGGGGAAAAACCACGAAAAGCTGCTTTGCTAGGAATCGAACCCAGATATAACAACCAGGGTATTCAGCAACTTAACCGCTCGGCCGTTTTTAAGTTTCCATAAGCTTTACACGTAATTGTAATTAATATAACTACTATAAGTAAAAATCCTTTCTAAGATATCCATCAGCCATACATCAGATTTCAGCCTATCAGCGGCCGAGCGGTAAAGACGTTGAACACTGGTAGTTCGGTCCGAGATTCCAATACCGCGAATGGGCTGGCTGCATGGGCACTTTCGCGGTTTTCCCCGTGTGTAATATGTATACGAGCCAGTTTCCCTTAGAAAGTTCTCCACGAAGGCATCCCTCCCTTTAGGTAGATAGCCCTCGTGCGCTTTGCCATAATTGAATAATCCTAATCCATCCATGTTTCTAGTTGATTTTTGGTATTCTGTGAAGATCACCACCCTAGAAAGATGATATTCAGTGCAAGCGTTTGTTTATACCTATAGAAATGCCTGTCACATTTGAAAGTGATCGTATTAAAGAGATGGTCGCCAATCGTTTATGGGCTACTAGATGGTCCGGCTCTGAGTAGGTTACGCATTGGTGCATTGTAAAATGCATTAAATCCTCTCTAATACGATCATCCACGTTTCTAAATATTTTGGTCTTTGGTGGAAGTGGTCGTCTTAAAGAGATGATGCTCGGTACAAGTGTTAATTTCTACTCTGAGGAATTATTTTGGAAGAGGTCGCCATAAGAGGGTTCATTGCATATTAAATGTTTAAATCCAGATCGCGTGGTTATAGGATCCATTTTAATTAGATTTTAAAATTTTAGTAAAATAAAAAATCTGAAAGGTTTCAGATTTTAACTTACGTCCAAAGGGGCCTTTTTTTAACATTTTGTGTGTTACCTTTATTTATTAAATATCATATTCTTCGCACTTAAACCATAAAATTCAGTTCAAGAGCAGTATCGCAAAATAATTTTAAATTGAGCATATTTTTAGAATTTCCGATTCACAGTCTCACGCGCTGGAGATAAAAATGTTTTTTCTGTACAACATTGCCATGGGTCACTTGAAATTCTTGAGTTTGTTAATCAAAAATTCGTTACAAAATATAAAATCGATAATAAAACAAATTCCAAATTTCAAATTTGGGCTTCCAGTTGCCCATATTCGCAGTAGGATTACGTCATTCGAAACTCGATGGCTCTAGGTACCGTTGTTTTATCACAATATTTGGTGGCAACAGTTTGAAAAGTGAAACGGACGTTCAGAGTGATTCGAGGCAAAATCGCAAAATGAAAACATTAGTCCCTCAGGGACTAATAATTTTGAAATAAACCTCTTAATTTTAATAACTGTGGTATTCTTGTTTTCAAACTTAAGTGCAAAATTAAACAATTGTTTCCTGTGCAGATGCGTTACTTTTAATTAAAATCAAATGAGAAAAAAAATTATGCGAAAATTAATTAGGTAAAAAATTTAGACCTATTCTTATCGCAAACCGTAACTTGAAATTGCATCTACAACTGTTTCTTACACCAAAGCTCAGGATGTATTAGTTTTCTGTTGTGCGTCAATAAATGTTTCACTAAACCGCAGCTTAAGGCTATAACTACATGCGGTGCGAGGAGAGTAATTACTAAAGACCTGACAATGACCGACCCTGGACAACTCGCCTTACCCCCTGGCTTCCATCGCGAAACCTTTACCCTCTTAAACAACCCTCTATTTTTAGCCTTAACGAAGAAACCATGGAGGTAAGCTCCATGGAAGAAACCATGGAGGTAGGAAGTAAGATGAAGTCGCCCTAAACAAGTTTCTCCCGTACCCTGCTCTGAAGCACCGGCGATCCCTACGTGGTGACCAAAACATTGGGTCATTTACCATTGAGTTTTATGGGATTTGACGCGTTCGGATGTAAATATTTTGTAATTACGTCGTAAATATACATATAAATGTATATATTTTCTTTTCCTACAGCACTTCAGAGTCCTAAGTATGTGAAAACAACATATTTTTAAACAACATTTCATTCTGAACGGAATTAAATGCTATACTTTTCACAGGACAGTTTTCTCAGAATTTGAATTTCTCAGAAAATAATTTGAATGAAATATTTTCACAAGTTTTCGTTAATTACATTAGAAAAAAAATTAAGATAATTCGGTTTTATTCGGTTAAGGTACAAAAATTAAGATCAAAGTTTATTGTATTATTAATATTAAAATTATGCATTATTTCTTTTCTACTTATAGAGCTTCTTCCTAAAATACTTTCTTAAATATAACATGATTTTTTGGCTTCTGAGGCATCTTTTAAATCGAAAAATGTAAGTCAATTTATAATTAATGCTCTATTCGGTTCATTTTAAATTAGAGAATTATTAGGAATTAGCGAAATACTTTAAATAAGTATTTCGCTAATTCCTAAAAATTAAATAGGTATTAAATAGTACTTGACTTTCTCTGAACATTTCTGAAAGGGAATAAGATCAGTTTTTTTCTTTTAAGTATTATTTAAAACTTGTAACTGAGTTATTGTAAAATGTAAGGGAAATAATTCTTTTAATTATACTTATCAGATTTTTTTTTACCCTTCATTTCAACAATACATATTCCAAAACTCTTTATTACGTTCTTAAGTGCGCATCTCATAGCATTTGCTTTACAATACGTTTTAACAGATTGCTTTCCAATACGAACAATTCTTGCTTAAATAGTTTTATAACGTATTTGTCAACAGGATTTCAATTTATGTTTACAATTCAATATTAAGGTTATTATATATTTAGATAACATTTATAATCATTATAAATTAGATACATTTAATAATTAGATTTCTTCACAGTACTTTCACAGTTGTTTATAAGTGAATAAATTCTTCATTTCAAATATATTTATAAATAATTTAATGAATATTTAAGTATTTTGTCAAAGGCAGATATATGCTTTTTGCAAGCACATGCATAAATACCCATACATATTTCCTATTTTTCATTTCCGGCGTGTGCAAATCTTTAATTTCTGTGCATTCACTGTATTTTTCGTGTAAAGTAATTTACACTAATTTAGCATACACCCGAAAGTTTTACATAAAAAATATATATGAATATAATTTGAATGAAAATTATGAGTATTATTTTTAATACCCACTCAAAGGTCAGTTTTTCTTCAAAATTTCTCCACGATGGCTTCTCTCTCTTTAGGCAGAGAGCCCTTACATGCGTTACTCTATTTAATAAAAACTTAATCTGACCTATGTGAGTAATTGCAAATATTTTAACATACATAATTTTATATTTATAATACGTGTAAGCCCAAAGTGATTATTTTTCAGATATATAAAATTAAAACGATGGGTTTAAAATGAGCAGCAGTAAAGCCTCTCCTCTAAAAAATTTTAAAAGGTACATGTTACAATAATATATGGAAGTGAAAAAAATTTGTTTTATTTAAAACATTTTGACGTTTGAAAAATAAAATAAAAGTAGCGAATACTCTATCAAGGGTATCGAAAGACATATACAATTTTAAATGTGCCGTAAGGTATATTTCATTCTTTAAGCATAACATTTTTCTTAAAATCTATATTTTCGTAGTGCAACAGCTTATAATTTTATAAAACAAATTCATAATCAAAATCGTTGTTAGTTATCGAAAAATAACCAAGATGTGATTTTTGCGTAAATGTCACTAAACTATACAATTTGCTATTATCCATCGCACTATGAATGTTTCTTTCATGCGAAAGTGTCCCTTTTTCGATTTCTATGGAACTGTCGTGTGTCGAAATATTATCAGAATCTTGTCAAGCGAGCTTCTGAATGTAAACAAAGAACACCCCATCTGGTGACCCAAGCTTCAAAGCAGTGCTTCACTTTTAGCGCGGGTTGGCCCCTCCTCTCTTTCCTACCTCCATGGAAGAAACAAGCAGCCAACACATCTTCTTGCTTCTACTCGCACATTTTTCCGGATATCCGAAGTTACGGTTGTTGAGATAAAACTTTTATCACCCAGCTTAGCGATCTTTCTAAACATGCCTTATGTTTCCCATTGCAAACGAAGGGTGACATTTTTTACGTTCCTTATTTTCCGGGGATATTCTTTCCGTTTCCCTTTTTTCCGGGTGACATTTTTTCCTACAACCACTCTATAATGACCGAGTAGATTGTAAACGAAACTTTGGATGTGATTCCGTCTCAGCTGAACTGCAATGTGTGATACAAAACGGGAAAATCAGAACTTATTACAGATATATAATTAAAACACAAGCCATTAAAAAAATAAAATGTAACTTTAGAATATAAAAAGAAATTTCGTTTCACACGCAAGACGTTAACATTATATTTTATTACAATGACTACTATTTAATCATGATACCTAGGTGTAACTGCGAACAGTTTATTTTCCATTATCAAAATTTTTCCTCCCACGGATCTAGAAGATAGTCAGCTTTAAAACTGATTTAGAAACGATACATAGCATGCATAACAATGAACAGGTAAATAAATTACTAACATTTCTTTTTAGATATTCCACAGAGTCTGCAAGTTTGAAACGGCTGTTTCTTTAAATAATTACCAAAGAGTATCAATTAATTTTATTCTGATTATCCGAACAATCGTTTAACCATATTAATTAAAACATATTTAGACAGCTATCGGTTAAGAACCAAGAAAAGCCCTGAAGCAAAATATAACTGTCATCAGCGAAATTCAATGGAATTGTACCATTATTCGTACTTTTGTGGGACCTAGTTCTTTTAACTATCATCCAATGTAACTAAATCTACTTAAATACTAATCTTGCGACTTGAAGGTGAATAGAATGGAGGTAAGGTGTAAAAAGTCCTTTTATTGAACACAATATTTTAAAGACGCATGAACGTACCTGCTTACAAACACCGACCACTTGCGGTGAGGTACTTAAAACATCATGTAACACTAAGTTTAAAGGTAAAGAGTAGCACAAGAATACACATTTCAGTTTAATCAAACAGCTTGACTTAGAATCTAAATCGTCAGGTTAATAATTCGGCGACAAGATATTCGAGGTTAACAACTGATAGAAATAACAACGGGCGCTCATAGTAGCGAAACTAAGCTCTGAGTAAACATTTCGCTACATCAGTTTAAACATACTCTTTCATGCTACCTAATTTACCGTCTGGCTAGGAAACGCGAGAGGAATAAGAGAAGACAGAAAACGCTAATGAATTTAAATAAATAATAGTAAAAAATTAATGAAAACCTACACCCTTACAATGAATTATCGCACTCCCCATGTCTCGTAGTGTTACTGGTTATTATCTTCAGTTAGCAAATGTTTAGGTCAGGTAAGGTTATTTGACTACGGCAACTCATTGCCTCTTACTTTAAGCCATTGTGACTCATAGCACAGCTGTTTCTCTTGATGCTTCAAATAATGCTGCAGCCAGAGATTCGGCAAACCTGCTTAATCTTTGGAAAGTTCGGAACGTAGCCACGATGTGGTTTCTACATTTTAAGTTCTAAATTCATAGTGTCATAAATTTTATGTACGAGAAATTTGATGGAAAGTAAAATACTCTTCAGCCCACTGTGGGGGGGATCAGCTACAGGTCGTGTTACATGAGCTCGAGTGTTACGCTGCAAAATGTGGGAAAGATACTGCAGAAATCGCTGATCCTCAGGTCTCAGGTTTTGTTCCAAAAATTAACAGCAGTATTGTACATTGATGATCTGTCTTTGAGAACGAAAGACCTTGTCTGAGAAACCCCTTACATTCGTACAGCATCACCTTAGTATATTTGAGGAACGTCATCACGTTCATGTAAGGATCACCATAATCTTCACACTGCTTAGATTTTAATGGACTTCTGATTTTCGTGGTGAAGCATATTCGTGCCACTTTCTCGACTGGTGTTTCAGCTTACTATGGCATGACGTGGTATGTCCTTCCAACGGAATAATTAGCGTACGTAAACCTCTATTTGCGCTCAAAGAGCACCAAGTGGATTAGATTAATGTTACATTGTAGACAATTTGCATTCTCAATAAATTCTCTGCTCCTATTTGGAAGATATCATGATTACACATCTTTAGATAATTAACTCACGCAAGGGTGTATTCGTGTATTCTTCATCTCATGGCACTACGTAGTAAAGGATAATTCATTTTGTTATGAGACAGATAAGACATGGAGCTAATTTGTGGCATAAACAATAAGTTCTTTTTCCACACCGTTGTTGCAACGGTCAAAGTTCCTAACCATGCGCGTGTAATTCAGTTTACTATTTTAAAATGAAAATCAAGAAAAGAGAAATCCATGACGGGTTTCCAATATACAGGATGATAAGATAAAAAGATAACTATAGACTTCATTTCTTGAATGTTTGTAAAGCATATTCCATGTTAAGAAGTAGCAAATTTATTATGATTTGGAATAACAACGGGCGCTCATAGTAGCGAAACCAAGTTATACTATTACTTTTTCCTTTTGCTCGATGCTGACCGTATTACGATTCTCTCGCCCAGCTCTGCAAATTAGTTATTCCAGATGCCTGTGGGTGTAGATTTGACAGCACGAATCGTGATCGCTTCAGCAGACATCGCCAGCACACCGAGTATGTTTGAATACGTCCGACAATCCTTTGCCCGTTAGTGTGGGCTTTGCAGTGACTTTGGAGGCCACAAATTCGAACAGTTCCTGTAAAACTGTCTCGCCGTCTACTTTCTGACGTTAAACTACGATAGACTGTAACTCTGCGTTACGTCAAATAAAAGTTTTCTACTTACTACCGGCCCTTTTTTCTGATCGACGTCAAATACTTCTTCAAGTTTTGGGATTTTCTCTCACTAAACTGGGTTTGCGACTCCGTGTTCTACGGCACCTTTTCACCCGCTTGGTGGCTATTATCACCCCTCTGAGTATGTCGCTCGAATTCAGCAACACCCTGTATGTTATTACGTGCGTAAAAGTTTGTGATAAATTGTTTGCACCCAGAACCGATGATAGCTTGATCAAATTTATTTTCCGAAAAGAAACACTTTGCAGTTCTGCGACGTTTCACAAAAGTACTCGTACAGTTCTTCTCAATATGGCAGAGCTCAACTAATAACTACCTCTTCAAATTACTAAGAATGCTAAACACAAGACAAAATAAAAACCTTAAATGCGCGAGCTCGTTCAGTGGTCCCTCACTTTTCAAAGCTAAATTTTGAACTCAACTCTGGACTAGACTGAACTGATGCTCTCTCTGTGCTGTAATATAGTTTACCCCTGTCGGTCGAGAAATTTAGACTTTTTCGAATTCTCAAAATTGCTGGAAGGCATACATAAGTTAGATAAGGGTGGATACAGTTGCAATTACATATCGATCGGACTAGTTACATTAACTTAGGTATAGGACCAAAATATTGCCAAATATTCGCCAAGTTTCTTGATGTCTTTCATGTGACATTGTACAAGAGAAACTATAATTTACATATAATTTCATTAAAATTTTTTACATTTATACAAAATTCATGATAATATGTAAAGCATCTTAAATCTAGCTTTGTACTATGAACAAACTACGTAATTTTCAGTCAAGGCAGGATATAGTCATTAAGATCTATGACCGGTGATCATTAATATAATATAGCCCGAAAAAACCTACTTAAAAGTAAAAAATTTTTAATCTAAGAAATAAAAATTAAAATACTATTATTATAAAAAACTATACTTACAATATAATATTTAGGTTTAATTAGATTTGTGACATGTATGAAGTTTTGCTGTGCATTAATTTTAAAATGTCGGTTGACCAACTCTTAATCTCTGTCTGTTTCCGAAACGACGCGAAATGCTGTTTAAGAACAGAGCGGAAGAATATATCTTTTGTCTAAAGCTATATCGGTAAAATCTCCTTTCCAAAATGGCCTTAAGTAGTTCGGCATCTTACCATTTGTATCCTCCTGAAAGTCTGAAAACTCTCTAAAACTAATTGAGAATTTGGCTGTGGTCACCATCTGCGCATGCTGGCATTATTTGGCGAAATTCGAAATTATTTAAATTTTATATTGAATATTTGATTAAATATTCAACTTTCAAGGTGAGGTGAGACAAGATGGTATAAAATCGAATTTTTATCTAACACTTACTAAATAATTTCTGTTTCTGTTATTATATTATATTACACGGAGTTAAAACCATAAGAAAGATTTTAATCACAACCACACACATTTATCTCGTTTACTAAATACGAGTACTTATACGTTTGCTGCACCAGATGAGAAACCAATCAGTGACGCTGTCTGTATATCGATGCCGTACTCGAATCTCGGAGAAGGAACGAATGTTTGTAAATGTAGCTTCTGTCCGGCATGGTGGTTTTTATAAACATACGGCGAGTGAAAGACCTCTCGTCCATCAACCTACCATCAACTTCCATGTAGGGGAAAAGTCTCGAAAAGTTGACGGGGTAATCCTCGGAACCATTCTTTCGAAATTTTAGTGGAACTGAGCAAAGTTGAACTATCACCTGTTGGTATTCAAAACTCTAGCCAATGACAGACGCAGTTTTGTAATCCTTGCCATCATAAAATTCGTGGTCTTATTCTGATTAGATCAGACAAAGGATATTAGTCACAACAAAATCAACAACATATGCATGTTTCTGATAGCGCTTGCGTGTTTGTATTCATGGTCACAGGATAGGAAGACTGTTCTGGTAAACACCCATAAATATTATTTTCCTTGCAAGAAAATTATTCATAAGTATTTTATGATCAGGCAAGAACAACAAAGACAATACATAAAGAAAGAATATTGCTCTTTTAACACTCTTGTCTCGAGAGAACAAATTTGCATATTGGAAAAATGGAGCACCAAGTATCGATCGTTCTAAAAATGACTCTCATAGATTGAGAACTGACTTATGATAGCGGCGTGTGTTTTGCTTATTTTAGGTCGTAAAGCTTACTTCCAAGCTTGGTACTCTTTTTATTACTTTATGTCGAAAAGTTTTCAATAAAGCAGACTGCGTCTTTGAAATAGGTTCCATATTTTGTTTAAAATGCAAATCCTAGTTGAGATCCTAGAAAAGCGAAGGATTGTCTTCGCTTTGATATGAAATCGCAGATTTCGTAAACTTACATTTCATTTGAAATTTATAGCGCAATTTATTTCCCTGCTTCCCCCGGTTTATTTGATTTAAAACGAATTAAGGAACAACCGAGTAAAGTCTATGCAATCTGCATTTCATTTTTTTCCTGCTGTTAACGCCCGAGCTATTGCAGGACAATTGATGGTTTTTGAAAGTGCAAATATCAAGGTATTTGACTTTTCCGAATCTCTTCAGAATTCTTGTCATTTTGATAAATGTGTATTTTCTGGTGACTTATTATGCATGAGCACGCAAGAATATTTTCACAGAACCTGAAAGTGTTGAAACGAATAACGGAAAATATCATTGGAAAAAGTAATTACTGCGAAAATGATTTGTTAATAAAAAGATTTAAATTTATTTAAGCAAAGAATTTTTTAATTCATATTTTAAAACAGAGTGAACACTGAACTTGTCCATTGTTAGAAAGTAAAGAATATATAAACAAATGTAAGATTTAATACAACTAAGAAAAATTTATTGCTGGCAGCAGTTTCATTGAAACTCATTCCATTTAACAAATCTTTATGGTTAAGGAAACCAATGTAGTGATAATTGTTAGTTGTTCACGTAGAAGTAATTATTTGACCAAGCTCAGTCTTCTACTGCACTCATCAGTCTCGTCTTTCGAGCACTACAATTTTCCGTTTCAAGCAAATTGTAGCTATAACGAAACATCAGATGGTGTTAAATTTTTGTTATCTCGAGGTAATTATTGAAATGATAGTAACTATAATATAATGTTAATTATTGAAAAATTGCTCATGAAAAATTAGCAATGAGGTTCCAGATGTCCGAGGACTGAAACCTCGGACATCTGGAAAATGGGCCAAGCGTGCTGACCATTACACTGTAGAGTTATTAGGTTAATTGGAAGCCAGAGAGATGAAAAATATGCAACCACCTTCGCCGGGAATCGAACCACGCACCTCTGGAATACCGGCCGAGCGTGATACCGTTACACCACGAAGGCACGCTAGGGAAGTGGGAGAAATACCTTATAACACCACGAAAGCATGCTAAGAAGTCTTGTATACTTTGTAAAGGAATCTGTACCGTTTATCCTCTAAAACACTGGCAAGTTCAGTTAACGATGATAGCAGTGGATAGTGCTTCCGCAAATTTCTCTCCAAAATATCCCGAAAGGCTGAAAAATTTTGACATCTAGTGGCTGGGGTAGCCATTCTAGATGTGAAAGTTCATCCTCGTGCTCAGAAACACAGTCCTGATTGAGAGGGACCTCTATTTTCTTTTATAATACGGCATCACCATTGGGGAACAAAATTTATACAATGGACGGGGTCAGGCAAAATGGTCGCATAATCCTTGGCAGTAATGTGACTTTACATAGTAATGGTGCGTCCAATGGAGCACCATGAAATGGTTACTCAAACATTAATTGAACCCCGGCATGTTTCATTCTGTGCAGCACTCTAGCATACTCTTGAACGTCAGACGTAAACTCCCAGAAGGGTGTAAAGAACTCGCCCAGAACAGTGTGAAGCAAAACTCATCCGACCAAAGTGCAGACTTCCATTGCTCAACAGTCCAGGTTTTATGACTTTGGCACCACGTTCTACTCTTACAGGCATTTTAATCTCTGATGAGTGGCTTTTGAATTGCAGTTTGTCCAAAACTAGCCGCCTTCTGGAGCTCACTTCGTATTTTTTTGGTGCTGTTTGCGAGTGCGACATTCAATTTAGCAGTCACTTTTGCGAATATAATGGTCTTATTTTTCATCCCAATCCTCTTCAATGAACGTCTATCTTGTTTACTGAACAGATACTTTCGTACGGACTGTGATTTAGCGGATGAGGTTTTCTGGGTTTTCCTGCATAAGTTGAAAACCTTAAATACTATGCCTCTTGAAACACTAAACAATTCAGCTACCTTGGTTGCGGAAGCACCCACCATACGAATTCCAACAATTTGCCCACGTTCGAATTCATTTAGTTCCGACACGATACACACACAACTTGCACCATCTCGATATCGTAGAAATTTCTAAAACTTTTGCTTCTTTAACAATACCCCTGCAACGAAGGGAAATCGAAATGCAACTCCAACTATTAATAGAAAAGCAACACAAGATGTTAAAATTAATTAAGAATAAACGAGAAAAAATGCAGTTGAACACTTCTATAATGAATTTGAGTTATAAAGATCTCCCAGATAGAATGAACGAACCTCTTCATCTCGTCCAATTTCCTATACACTTAGGTAGGATTATTTTATATTAACACAGTGAACGTTTAACGATGTAAAAATCGATTATACGAACTGTATCTTCGACTGTAATTGCATTTTCACGTTTTTCCGTGATTTTTGCAAGTTTTAACAAAAAAAGGAACTGATACATAAAATCATACGATGTGCATTATTCGAAAAATGAAAAATGTATTTGACCCAATCTGTATCAGCCGGGAATACAGTTTATCAATTCTATAGTTGGTATCAAATAAAATAAATGGAGACTTGATAATTTCAGCTCACAGAAAAATTTTGTATACGAGGAAAGGGTTGAAAAAAGCCAAGTATACGGATGCTGATGGAATATTGCTAAACAGGTTCACCATTCAAATAGCCGTTATTTATGAAAATTTATACAAATGTTCCACATAAAGTCCAATAAATTTGCCGTACAATTTGGTGAGACTGCCTTTTCTTGTTCAAATGACTGGTTGGATATATTTAAAAAGCTAAACAACATTTCTTCGAGCCAAATTGTCAACGAATTAGACGTGTAGAAATGGAAGAAAATGTTTGGGTTGACATCAGAAAAAGGTATTTTCAACGCCAACAGAGCTGGGCTTTCCACGAAAGATGCCAAAACAAACAATACAATTTGGAGGATAAAGATGCACAGGTGAACATTCTCAAAAGTGCGAATTCCAGCTTTTGTGTGTGCTAATATTCGTGTGTGTTCTTGTATATTATGGTGTTTTCTTGTTTGTGCTTTTCGTGTTGTTAAAATCTTACCATTTTTGTTTTCTTCTGAAGGTGCTTCATAAACAATCGACTTTTGTTACTGACTTTGAAATTGCTCCAGTTTTTCCTCTTGAGATCATATTTATGTCCCTATATTAACTCATCCTTGTCTTCATTGTTAACTCACCCTTCATCATCCGAGACGTTTTCTGCCAAGATACGTTTTTAGTGAACCGATTTGTTCGTTATATTAGGCATTCGTGATGCGAAACTCCCCTATATTAATATAAGGCGCGCTTTGGAGAAAAAGTATAAATGCTATATAATATTGTGTGAATACTTTTACTCTCTTGGGAAAAATCTGTATAGTCACTCTAATTTTTTCTTTTAACACTTCTTTCCAATTGGTCAGATTCACATCAGTGATATACTAGTTACTTCGCTTCGTTCTGCCTTACTTTTTTCTTTCTTTAATCTCACAAAATGTACTGATTATTTTTTAATTTAACATTGGTACATCTCTTCATTTATTTTTAATTCGATTCAATGATACCATTTCTTTTGTCTCATTACGTTTCATTTGTTCTGATATAGTCAAACCGTTTTTTCACCTCTTTACATTTTTTAATCTGCTATAATTACCCCGTCCCATTACTTCTTTGCATTTTGTAAATACACAGATTCTTTACGTCATTATCATTTTTTTTAACCTAGCGTAATTATAATATAATTCCATCATGTTTTTATGTTTTTTTATTCGTAAAACCGAAAAAAAGCAAACCAATATTCTTTCAACTATAGTCAGTTGTTTAAATTAATAGTTCACTCAACTAATCCATACAACTAATTTTAAATGAGGAATTTAATCTTAGTAATTAAAATAATTAGTATTTCTAAAATTAATATTCAAATTCACTTTTCAAGAAAATTATATTATGAATTCGCTGCATTTTATATTAATGTAAAGACAGCCAAAAATTATATGCAGATGCTACAAGCATGCGTACTACAAATGATTTAACTTGATAGAGCAAATAAAATATGCGTATATTCGAAAAGAATACTTAATTTAGTTTTAACTGATCATATGAAATTCCGAATTAATATTTTTAAGCTACTGCTTATCACTGACTTTCAAAGCAAATCAGAACGAGTCTATTCTATAAGTTGTAGGGTTTATATTTATTTTAACTAACATTTATTTTAAGTTTAAACTATCTTTCCTGTCAAGCCTTACTTTCCCCTGGAACTGCCAATGCCAGAATATGTAAATTTTAGTAGAACGCGCAAGCATTCAAATTATCAGCGGAAGTATTCTGATTTAAATAGAAGGAAACGAGTTCGGTGTGGGATATTCTTACTGCACGAGCGCGGAGGTAGTTAGCGAGAATTGAAGAACCCCGCGTTGCAGCCTATGTCCTTGGCGGGAAGTAGTGGTAATTGTTCCAGTGAGCTTCAAGTCTGCTGAATTAGCAGCGGTATTGTAAAACGCGGTGAGTTAGTTATTTTAGAGAGCCTCGTAGTTAGAATCTTGTCTTTAGTTTCTCTTCAGGTTATTATTTTTATTTGACTGCCGAGTTGGCACAGTCTGTAAGCGTCAAGAGTACGCAATTGTAATTTATTACGTTGAATAAAAAGGGACTTAAACCCTTCACAAGCTTCTATCTTTTATACAGTTTCCACAGTCACCCCTTGGTTGCGTGCAAGTTAGAGGCGCGCAACGTTATATTGGCGCCCGAACAATTATCGAACTGAAATGGCCGAAAATTGGATGGAAGCCGCTGGACAACACCAAGAAATGACAACTCAGTTAGAAGGATTTGGATACCTGGTCCAGACTTTGAGAGCATCAATCAAGCCAAACGTCTATTTCGACGGAAAAAATTCGGTGGCGGTATTTCTCGAAGGTCTAGAAAACCACTTTCAGCTCTACCCTGTGCCTGAAAGACAAAAAGTTGCCATCGCCACATCAGCACTAAGAGGACAGGCCGCGCTATGGTGGAAAAATATAGGTAAATTTTTATTAGGGGAATTTGCAAGCCAGACATATACATTTGAAAATTTCAAAAAATCGTTAGTAAAGGCCTTCCCCATAGTGAAAGATCGCGCACGGCTGGAAGCCGAACTATATAGTTTCTATCAACGGGATACAGCACAATTGACGGACTTTATTTTACGAAAAATCAAGCTAACGGATATGCTGTATGGAAAAAAACCCGATGCGGATATAATTGAAATAATATTACCAAGATTGTTACCCGCTGTCCAAGACTACTTTGAAATTAGAAACCCAAGCACATTGCAGGAACTTTTCGAATTGGAGGTGAAGTTTCAAAATCGCAGAATAGCGGAAAAAGCGAGAGGGGAAACATATTCTCAAAGTACCCGAAGGAAGGAGGAAACCAGAAATGGAAATCGCTCTTATGGGGGTAAGAACTATCAAGCTAACGCATCGAAACTCGAAGGTCAAGGCCCAAAAAGAAAATTTGAAAATAAACATCCGCGTACCCAGAAGACACAGATTGAAAGGAAAGCTTTAAACGAGTAGAGGGGCCTGTGAAAGGGAGAGTCCAGACCCCGGAAGTTTTAAAAAAACCCTCAAATAGACATTTAAACACGGTCATCGTAAAAAACTCACAGCTACCAATTATACAAGTCCTGGTTGGCGATGTACCAGTAGAAGCCCTCATCGATACAGGAGCAGAAGGAAATTATTTCTTCAAAAAGAATTTTTATAGGATAAGATTATTTAAAACCGGAAATACGGAAATTATAGCGGCGCAAGGAAAAACATGTCACTGCATCGGGAAATTATCATTAAACTTACAGGTAAAAGAGGAAAATCTCAAAGTATTAATTTTTGTGGTGAAAGACCTGCAACACTCTCTTATTTTAGGTATGGACTTTTTAAGGGCCGCGAGGGCCAAATTAAATTTTCAAGATAGTTCCGTGGTGTTGGAGATGGACAAGAGGGTGGTGGAACCTGTGGAGACACCTGAAGTGGACCTTAGCCATCTGAATGACCATGAAAGTAAAGCAATACAGCAAGTGGTGAGTAATTTTTCTCATTTGTTTTCAGAAAAACCAGGAAACTGCCAAATCGTGACGCACAAGATTCAATTAAATGCCGAAAACCTTGTAGGACTAAGCCATACCGTTATGACAAACAAAAAGACTTAATCATCGAAGAACATATTCAGGAGATGTTAAAGAATAAAATAATAACGTCCATAAATAGTAAGTACGCGAGTCCAGTCGTACTATGTAGGAAAAAGAACGAGTTTCCTCCTTCGGATAAAAGGGCTTGGAGGTTTGCTATTGATTACAGAAAACTAAATAGTATTACCAAATTTCCAGTTTACCCTTTGCCGGTTATAGACGAGATCATTAGACAGATCAAATCGACAAGATATATGTCTACTTTGGACTTAACGTCTGGCTACTATCAAATAGCTATGAGACCCGAAGATATACACAAAACCGCGTTTATAACAAAATCGGGCACTTATGCATTTTTACGCATGCCCTTTGGGTTGTGTGGGGCCCCATCAACATTCCAGAGAGCTATGGACATTGTTCTAAAGCCTGTCCTAGGAAAGTTAAATTTAATTTATCTAGATGATATAATTATAACGAGTAGTACGTTGGAACAACACATTAATGACCTCGAACAAGTTTTTAAATTATTAAAAGAGGCCGGTCTTACAATTAACGCCTCAAAATGCAAGTTCGCAACTAAAGAACTTAAATATCTCGGTTATAAAATTTCGCAAAAGGGTATAGAAACGCAAGATTCAAAAATAAAAGCTATTAAGAATTTCCCACCGCCAAACACCGCCAAGAAACTTTCTTCTTTCCTTGGATTATGTTCTTACTATCGATCTTTCATAAAAGATTTCGCTAATATTGTTGAACCACTCTTAGTAATCAAAAGAAAAAGGGCTAAATTTACGTGGACAGCGGAAGCTAACACAGCTTTTGAAAGATTAAAAGAAGCGCTTATTAATGCCCCTGTTTTAAAATTCCCTGAGGAGGACGAAAACCTGGAAATTGCAGCAGATGCGTGCGACTATGCGGTGGGTGCGGTTCTTATGCAAAATAACCATCCGCTGGCATTTTTTAGTAAAACATTGAATCAGACACAAAGGAATTATACAGCTACAGAAAGAGAAACATTAGCCGTATTAATGGCTGTACACAAATTTCGAGTTTATTTCGGCAAATCGCCAGTAACAGTCTTTTCGGATCATGCGGCTGTTGGTAGACTTTACCCGGGGAAAAATCTAACGCCCAGGTTAATAAGATGGGCTTTAAAACTCCAAGAATATAATATCACAATAAAATATAAACTGGGTAAGGAAAACAATGTAGCTGACGCACTTTCTCGTATAAAACTGGACGATGAAGGAAATGAACTTAAATGCGCTGTGTTGACTTCAAAAATTTTAGATTCTAGAGATACGGTTATTACTGAACTGAAAGCTGATCCTGAATTTGGAAATATCTATGCTTATTTGAAAGACCCCGAAAGCTTTGAGCATACAGATATCGATGCGATAAGAAATAGAGCAAAAAACTATGAAATAATAGATAATTTATTATTCTATACGAAAACAACAAACGGAAATCTTGAGTATAAGCCAGTCATCCCAGCCTCGCTTCGATTAAGCATTTTGAAGGAGTTGCACGAAGAAAAAACAGCGGGCCACCTCGGGGTCAGAAAGACTATAAAAAGGGTACGCGAGGCGGTATATTTCCCGCAATTATACAAAATAGTAACGGCGTATGTCAGGTCCTGCAATCAATGTCAGTTAATAAATGATATTAATTACAGCCCGGCCGGGTACTTAAATAGCATTCGCGCTACATTTCCGAATGAAATTTTAGGCATAGATCTCCTTGGTCCCTTCCCCCAGAGCGAGTTAAATAAAAATCGTTTTCTTTTAGTAATAGTAGATCATTTTTCAAAATGGATAGAAATTGTTCCACTTAAACGCGCGTCAGCCAAAACAGTCGCAGATGCATTCTTACACAGATACATTTTAAAATACGGTGCACCGATAAAAGTCATTAGCGATAACGGAAAACAATTCATTAGTCAAATATTTGAAAACATATGCAATGGACTTGGAATACGCCATATCAAAATGGTTCCGTATAGACCACAGGCTAACATAGCAGAAAGAGTTAATAAAAACATAGTAAAAATAATTCGCAGTTACGTGAGCACACATCACAAGCGCTGGGATGGCTACATAAATGAATTAGCTTATGCTTTAAGAACGGCACATCATGATACTACGGGAAAAACTCCAGCAGAATTATTCTTAGGCCGAAAATTAATTACGCTTTTAGATAAATTATTCTTTGTGCAACAAAGAGAGCAGGAGTTTAAACAAAAAGATGTGCAAAAGCTAATTGATCAGGCACTTAAAACCTCGGATACGGCAAGAAATAGGCAAAAACTATATTACGATAGAAAACGCCGTGAAGCAGATTTTAAAGTTGGGGATAAAGTATTGAACCGGAAATTTTCTTTATCAAGTGCCCCAGACAATTTTATGGCAAAGCTAGCTCCAAAGTTTGAAGGCCCCTATGTAATTCAGGAAATCAAAGGATTAGTCTTATATCTTAAGAACGACAGAGGGGAAATCTGTAAAGCAAGTCCCGACCAGGTGAAAAAATACTATAATCCAAATGATTTTGAAATCCTTAAAAGTTTCTTGCAGGACTCAAGTCTAAACGAAATAGAAGGGCCTGAGACTACAACAACTATTCCACCAGCCAAGAAACAGAGAACTGAAGAGAGACCTAGCACTTCTACAACCCGGACGTCGGTATCAAAAAGAAAAAATAATTTTCAAACTCCAGCGTTTAAGAAAAACAAAAATACAGGTGACAGGTGACGGAGGACGAGGACGCCTGATGTTTAACATAGGTAAACAGGCATATGCCCCGCGTCCTCCACTATCTAGTGGCAACAACTCCCTGGAGCCTCATCAGGCTGCCTCGGGAGTATATTTGAATCTTAATGAAAAAGTTACATGGCCAGTGCAAATATGGTATTAATGTATATACATGATGCAGAACAAATATAGAGCTAATTAAATGACATGGTGCTGAGTAGATGCAGTACAGGTGAAGAACGAGTAAATACACTTGGTACAAAGTAAATATGATGCCAATAAATATACATGGTGCAGAGCTGATATGATACTAATAGCAAAGCAGATATATTACGAATAAAACACATTGTGCAAATAAATATTAAGGTAGACAAAGATACATATGATAGTATATGAGTAATAAGTGCTAATAGAAACGTATGATACAGAGAGCTGATATGATGCTTATAGGAAAGCATGCTACAGAGTCGTTATAATACTGTGCTTGTATAGAACTAATAAGGACACGTGACAGCGTTAAAGGTCATTAAATATTTGCTATTGTGCAAGAGTTCTCAAACCAGTTTAAGTTCTGTTTAGGTATAAGATATAAGGTATGCGTGTGTAAATTGTAGTTTCCTGGATAAATGCAGTGGAAAACCTTATGTTGATTAAATGGGCTGGCAGATATCCTGACCTAGTGCCGCGATAAATTTTATAATTTTACATATTGCATTAATGCTTCCCTTGTGCTTAATTATCAGTCGGTGGTAGGCAGTTATGTTGCTCGTGGGCATGAAAGGATGCATGGTATCTGTCAGAGGGCACCTGAATAGGTAGTGGTCTGGCGTTCCGTCTTCTCCCAGACACAGATGTCTGTATTTGATATCCCATGTCGATGAAAGTAAGACGGGAACGGCCCGTGACCTGTTATGTAGTTTACCAAAGGAGCAATGGCGATAAGGCGGTCAGTTGATACCTTTGAAATACGCTCATAGGTGCGCCTCCCTGTTTCCGCATTAGTCCATTCTTCTTGCCATTGTCGTATTGCTTGTCCCTGCAAATGACGCTTTAGATAGGATGGTGGGGCAGGAATATTTATTTCTTGTGCTTCGAGATTGCTTGCAGCATCCTTAGCCAAACGGTCAGCTGCTTCATTTCCCTGGTTGCCATCGTGGGCTTTGACCCAAACCATGGTAATTTTAGTGTGACGATTATGCTGCAGGATGTCTTGCAAGTTAATGATGCTCGGCGATACATGGTGTTGATTTTCTATTGCATTTATTGCTGAAAGGCTGTCCGTGTATATGGTAGCTGCCTGTATATTGTTGTTGAGTATATGCTGTACCGCTGCTGTGAGAGTAGTAACTTCCGCCTGAAAGACGCTGTTTTCCGGTTTCAGATGTCCTTTCCATGTGTATTCGGTGTTGGAACCATCATAGTGTATAAAGGCACTACCTACTCCATGTTCATGCTTCGAGCCATCCGTGTATATCTTCGTGAGGGTGTCTCGATGAAGGCAGTTGGATTTAACTGTGCGTATGCCTGTCCCTTTTATTGAGGGATGTGTACGCAATACGTCGCCCCGATGCTCATATTGGACTGGGCTATAGGTAGTGTTTCCAAATGTCGCATCTCGGCGCAAGTGGATCAGTTGGGCATATGCAGATTCCATTAAGGCTTTGATATGCAGTGGTATGATACCAGCTAGTACCTGTGCTGCATTTGTGGCTGTAGTTCGATATGCTTTGCATAGGTTTATCGCAAAAGCTCTTTGCAAGGCTGATAGTTGACGGATTTTCCTGGCTCCCATTGGGTTTGCCCAGATTGGGGCTGCATATAGTGCGATTTTCTCTGCAACTGTGAGATATAACAGTTTCTGAAAATGGGGGCTCTGACCCCAAATCTTGCCCTGAAATTGGCGCGCTGTTCTCGCTATTCGAGATGTTTTAACACAAACAAAAATACAGATGAACCGGGTAAAGCAACCGTGGTAAAGAGAAAAACACCACCTACAAAGGATAGCAGGAGAAATTACACATCAAGGAGAACGCGCACACGGCCACAGAGTCAGGTGCCAGCAAGGCCGCCGTTCCGGAAACTGAAACACCAACAGGAGGCACAAAAATACGAGGAACAGAAGAAATTCAAGAAGGACTCCAGACCGGAGGACGTCAAGACCAGCCGTCCCAGGGAGAAACGGAAAGGACAACAACCAGACGATTACTCCGCCAAGAGGCCAGCATGTAGAGGACGCAAAAGAAAAAGCAACGTGGACGACACTCGGAGATCAATAAGGAGAAGATTGACATCCATGAAACCTCTAACTTGGGATCAATTTTGCCAAAAACGGATGACGGAGTTTCAAGCATCGAAAACTCAAAGATAAGTTAAAACCTTCTATAATTTTTTTTCTCTTTTGTTCCGAAATGTTATGCATAAGTACGAAGTTCTATGTTTTGACGAAAGTCAATATGTCTCGGTTGAGACTTAGTTTTGTTTTACTTTATTTAGCTAAGGCAAAAGTATTATTTTCTTTAAGTGTAAAAGCTAAAAACAAGCATTTTCTGTTGGTCGAAAGACTAATTCTGTTATGTTAAAGCCAAAATTTGGCCGAAGATAAAAATAACTTTGTATTCTTGTATTAATAAGAATTTTACTTTCAGTGCCGCCAGCTTGGCGAAGAATGAGTAAAGTAAAAATTTATTTTCTCTTATTCATTTTATGGTAAATTGTAAAAAGCATATGTATTAAACTTTTGTAAATGTATGTAAATTCTTGAACGTTATGTAAAAGTAGAATTTAGTCTAGAAGCATAAAACTGTAGATGCTAAAAGTGAATGCTTAAAAGCAATGAAGTCAAAATTTAAGTATTAAACTGTAAAGTCATGCTTTAGAGCGAAAGCCTGCATGTTTAAAGATGAATGAGGGGGAAGTTAGAATGAATGTGTTTTGTAGGGTTCTCCACCTACATTTGAATTTTTAAGAATATTAAAGTAGCTCATTGAGTTGTAGAATGTCGAGTAAGGTGTGTCTATTTGGTCGTTGAATTCTAACAAATCATGGTGGTTAGGGGAAGTGTTGTAAGACTAAAACACGAATATTCCCGTTTGACACCACACACGGTGGAGAGCCAGAGTAAAGTTAAATTAATGCTTGAAAAATTGAATGAATGTGAAGTAAGCAATAACTAAGAAAAACGAATCGTTTAAAAACAAAAATTTATTGTGTCAAGAAAGTGTAAATTATAATGTATGTAGAAAGATACTGATATTTATTCCTTCCAGATGCTGGAAGGAAAGACCAAGATTGATTGATGAAGTCCAGGAAAAGTTGCTGTAAGAAGAAAGCTTTGTAACGATCAACAGAATTTTAGTATACAAATGGTTACATAAGATATTTTTTTTTTGTGTAAACGAGGTTCTCGCCAATTAGTTCAGAATTAGAGAAACTTACAACAGGTCGTTTGTAGGACCTGCTTCCAAGTTTTCCAAATTCTGGCAGCGGCAAATGTAGGGTTTATATTTATTTTAACTAACATTTATTTTAAGTTTAAACTATCTTTCCTGTCAAGCCTTACTTTCCCCTGGAACTGCCAATGCCAGAATATGTAAATTTTAGTAGAACGCGCAAGCATTCAAATTATCAGCGGAAGTATTCTGATTTAAATAGAAGGAAACGAGTTCGGTGTGGGATATTCTTACTGCACGAGCGCGGAGGTAGTTAGCGAGAATTGAAGAACCCCGCGTTGCGGCCTATGTGCTTGGCGGGAAGTAGTGGTAATTGTTCCAGTGAGCTTCAAGTCTGCTGAATTAGCAGCGGTATTGTAAAACGCGGTGAGTTAGTTATTTTAGAGGGCCTCGTAGTTAGAATCTTGTCTTTAGTTTCTTTTCAGGTTATTATTTTTATTTGACTGCCGAATTGGCACCTTCTATCTTTTATACAGTTTCCACGGTCACCCCTTGGTTGCGTGCAAGTTAGAGGCGCGCAACGTTATAAAGTCTAGACCTGAATAACAAAATAATTCAATTTGAAGAAGAGAACAATTCAAATAAATGAATTTCTTGAAAGTATTTAACGCATTAATCTGTTCTTAAAAATCCTGTCATTGTTAATAAAGAACTCGTATCAACATTATCGAAGTCCTTTTTAAACAAAATGTCAAAGGTAACATTCATGATTCTCATTATGTTCTCTAACAAAGGAACAAAATCTCATTGTTTAACTTCTTTTATTAAACAAATCTCCTTTTGAAATGTTTCCAGCTGGATTTTGTGGCGCGTCCACCATTTGTTCAGCTTATGAATCATGATTAAACATATATGAGAGCATTATACGCTCTGCAAAATTCTTTGAAAAGATTTCATTGTTCGCTTGTAATCTTAATGCCATTGTCGCAGAATGAGAAAATGACATTGTCAAGAATGTGGTTTCATCTTATCTCGGTGCTGTGAAGATTGTATCTGTTATTAAAATTTCTTAAAACTATTTAAAATTAGACAGCTTATCGAAATGTCTTTAAGAAATCTTTTAAGAACATGATGAAATGTATTATGTTAGCCACAAATGTTATTGCTTAATAGCTAATTTGATTAGCGGTATGTTTTCTTTTTAAAATGTTGCCCAATTTACGACGGTTTCAGACATTGTGGGGTTTTTATTAAAGACTCTATATAAACAAAGATTTCGAAAATAGCATGCTTAGCAGGTGACAGGTGACGGAGGACACCTGGTGTTTAACAGAGGTAAACAGGCATATGTCCCGCGCCCTCCGCTATCTACCGGGGATTTATTGAGATCTTAAAAGAATTATTACATTGTCATACAGGGGAAGATGAGAGATGCATTGGCTATTTATGTTGTGTTACAGATTTTAGGTTTGCAAGGTATACATTACATAACATACTGGTTACACATTAAAAAAAACATTAACATTAACATAACACATACATGACACATAAACAATATTAATAAAGGTACATGCGCTTAGCGGAAGGAAGATACACATAACGAGCACATTAAGCACACATTTGTGTATAGTTTAGTACTTATGCTGAGGATCAATTTTGAATGTGCATTGGATATACAGAATACATAATGCCAAATACACTTAATGTAGATATGTTACTCATAATATTGAATATACTGATAACACTGTTTACGACTACTATATACAGAATAAACTTGGGATTACTATAAACAGGATACATAATGCCAAGTACACTTAATGTAGATATGTTACTCATGATACTGAATACATTGATAATACTACTTACACCCGCTGAAGATACCTGACTCATATTACATTGCTATGCATTTAAATATACATGTTGCAGATACACATCATTTACGATATGCTCGAGATTGCTATATACACGCTTTAGACTACTATATACAGAGTACATACAGAATGCCATATACAGAATAAACTTTGGATTACTATATATACAATACATAATGCTAAGTACACTTAGTGTTGATATGTTACTCATAATATTGGATACATTGTAAATACTGCTTACGCACGCTGCAGATACCTGACTAAAAGCACATTGCTATGCATTTAACTATACATGTTGCAGATACAGTACATTTTCGATATGCTCGAGATTGCTATGTACACGCTTGTGACTACTATATAAACAATACATGCAGAATACCATATACAGAATAGACTTAAGATTTCTATATAAAGGAAACATAATGCTAAGTACACTTATTATAAATATGTTACTTATAATACTGGATACATTAAAGAGACTGCTTACACCCGCTGCAGATACCTGACTGATATTACACTGCTATGCATTTAATATACATGTTTCAGATACAGTTCATTTACGATATGCTCGAGATTGTTATATACACATTTGGGACTACTATTTACAGAATACATACAGAGTACCACATACAGAATAAACTTGGGATTACTATATACAGAATACATAATGCTAAGTACACATAATGTAGATAATTGAAAATACTGTTAATTCACGCTGCAGATGCATGACTCATATTATTTTTAAATATACATGTTGCAGATACAGTTCATTTACGATACGCTTAAGATTACTATATACATGCTTGAGACACTAAGTGCCCGTACTGCTGGTACACTTAAATATTACTAAGTATACACATTCTGTGGTCGGTGCACAGAGTTCATGACTTTACACATACTGTACATAGTCAACATTTGTTGTGCACTGTAGCGCTTTTCGGAATGTTCATCGTCATGATAACACATACATAGTACAGTTAGACTTTGTAATGAGCACATTAGGAGGACATATTAGGAGTTAGGTCGTATACAGTCTTTGCGTACTTACTCAGAGTTCTTGTACTGAGGGTACCACGTTGCAGTTCAAAGTTTGGTGACGTCTTATTGTTACAGAGAGATGATTAAAATTCTGCCTGAGGATGGCAGATTAAAAGCTGTATTTCCTTAGATGCAGAGGAGTACTATATTCACTTAAGACACTGAATTAGTGGGGTTGGCATAGGTCTTGCCCCAGGGCGGTTATCTGGCTGATTATTCTGCAGATGGTATTCATTGTTCCTTTGTTCTTAACGATGAATCGTTTGAAGGCTATTTGGTTGTCCGCTGGCAAGTGGAGGTGATTATCCTCCGTGAGCGGGCATTCAAAGATGTAATGGTCTGGAGTTCCGAGCGACCCACAGACGCACAAGCCTCTATCAGAGATACCGAATCGCTCAAAATAGCTGGGAAAGGGCCCGTGCCCCGAGATGTAATTAGTGATGGGAGGTATGGAGTATTGGCGCTTCATTTTCACGCTAGGCACTGCGACCCGTATCACAGGTCTCCCATTCAGCTTGCCACTTCTGCAGACCTTTTTCCTTAAGAATTCTTTTGAGATACGAGGGTGGCGCTGGAATAGTCACCATCTGTGCAGCTATGTTGCTCGCTGCTTCCTTTGCCAGTTGGTCAGCTGTCTCGTTGCCCTTGTTGTTAATGTGCTCCTTAGTCCATATCAGATTTACAATTAGTTGAGGGTGTGATTGTAGGATATTCTGGAGGTCCGCTACCAATGGGGAGGTGTGGTTATGGTTGACTAAGACGAATAGCGTTGACATGCTATCTGTAAACAGCATTGCATCGGTGATCCCGCTGTCAATTGCATGCTGAATCGCAGTGATAATGGCTATGAATTGAGCCTGGAATGTACTATTTATTGGTTGAAGATGCCCCTTCCACTCGATTTCCTTGCATCTTCCGTGGTACAGGACAAAGGCACTACCTGTACCCTCGTCGAGCTTGGATCCATCTGTATATTACTGCATGGGGTACCGTGGATCCTGTATTGTAATTTGCTCGCCACTTCTGTTGACGTGAATCCTTATATTTCTTCCCTTGTGCGCAGGGTGCGTCTCCAGGGCATTACTTGGATGTTCATACTGAACTGGACTATAAGTGTTTCCTCAGAAGGTAGCTTCCTTCTTTAAATGGATAACAGTAGCGTAAGCAGCTTCATATGTGCAGTGGCATTAGACCAGATAATACCACTGCTGCACTAGTGGCCGTTGTTCTGTAGGCCTTACACAAGAGTAAGGCGTAAGGTCGTTGTATAATTCCCAGCTGTTTGACTTTACTACCACTCATCGGATTGGCCCATATTGCTGAAGCGTAAAGGACTATTTTCTCTGAGACTGTGAGATAAAGAATTTTCTGTATGTGGGGATTCTGACCCCAGTTTCGCCCCTGAAATAGACGAGCTTTTCTTGCTATTTCGGAAGTTCGCTGTTTAATACTTTGGAGGTGGGGGATCCATGTTAACTTGTTGTCGCACAGAAGGCCAAGGTACTTCAAGGTGTTATTGATTTTAATGTTCCTCTGCATTAATTTGATGCATGGTTTGCGTCTCAGGTTGGCTCTTTGCTTCAGTATAATCAGAGCACAGGACTTTTCAGCAGATAGTTGAAGTTTAAGTTTGCCACAGAGCTCTGCAAAGAGTGCACAAGACTCGGTGCCATTCTTCTCAAGCTCGTCGCGGGTTCTTCCTTGTACTAACAATGCGGCATTGTCAGCATAGGCTACGAAGGACGTATGTCTCGGCCATGTGGCCTCCAAGATGGCGTTGAAAGTAATCGTCCAAAGGATACGGTCCCGCACGCGAGCCTTGCGGGAAGCCTCTTTCTTGGTGTTTAGTAGTAACTCCGTTGTTATGAGTTATTAGAAGACTTCTGTCCTGCAGGTAGTGGCAGAGGATGCTGTAGAGATTGATGGAACATTGCGCTTTCCTGAGTGACTGCTTGATTGCTGGCTACCAGAGTGTATCAAAGGCACTCTGGAGGTCCAGCGAGATGAAGGCGGTGTGCGGCTGCGATGAAGGTGAAATCTGAGTCTATTTACTTTTAACTTCTCATATATCTTCCCTAGGGAGGATAGAAGGCATATTGGCCTGAAGGAGCGCGGATTTTCTGCATCTTTATTCTTTTTTAAGAAGAGGACGACCTGCCCTTGTTTAAAGACGCGAGGGAAAAACTCGATGGTGCAAGAGCTGGTTGAAGAATTTAGTAAAGAAGGGTGGTCTTGCCTTGTAGGCCAAGGAGGTTAGAATAGATGGAGTAAGCATGACGTCACAAAATTGAAGCCGAGGAAGGATCGACAACGTGACATCACGACTGATCAGCATGGCTGCCGTGTTGCGTACGGATAAGACGAAAGGTTTGTTTATAATTGTATTGAAACTGCTCAGCCATATAAAATGGGTGAATGTAGTGAGGAATGTAACAATCATTCCCGCTGCTACGCAGCTAATTTCATAAATAAATGCCATAAACAGGTATTTTAGTATTTCTATTATTCTGACTTTATTGCTACTCGCTATTAGTTCAGCATTGTTTTGTTCACATATTTGTTGATCGTTTCGACCTGATTTTGAGAAATATGGATAGATGTGCTGCACCAAATTGTTCAAATCATTCTAGAAATAACTTTAGGATGTTTTGTTTCGCAATAAATTAAAAAGGACGAAGAAGAAGTAATTCTTTCTGGTCGAGATCCATGGATATCGGTCACAGGAGCGTGTTTTTGTGAGGTAAGTGCAGCTTCGTATTTTTCCACAGAATATTAGAAAATTTCCCTTATTATTTTTTTTCAAAATGTGTACTTTGATTTAGCTGTCACTTATTGACGCTGAAATGATTTTACAAATATAAAATCAATTGTGGAATGTGTGTGCATTTGTGCAGCAAAATATCGCCAATACTGTTTCTGTTTTTTACTGTTGCTAATAGTTTATACTGTTTGTAAAATTGTATCCTACATTTCATGTAAACTTTGTCTCGGTTGGGATTGTAATATGCGTTTTTTTATTTAAATTTTACTCTAGAATAGTGAATTAAAGTCGCATGCTGTATTTTGATTCTGATGTATTGTCGCCAAATATATCAGTTCGCGCCAGTGTTAAAAATTGGTTAGTATAACATAAATTATAAATTGTTTAGGTTATTCTGTATAGTAAGGTAAATATATTCTGTGTCCTTCAGGAAGCTTCATAAATTTAATTATTTATTCTTAATTTTGTCCTATTTTCATATAAAAGTTAAAATTTTTCACAAAATTCTATTCTTAATAGTGTGATTAAATTCATTTAGTACATGCAACTGTAATTAAATACTAGTGCTTTTGATTTTAATGTTAAACTTCATACATGCTTTTGTTAAATTTGGAGGTGCATTTTGAAGGAAATCAGTTTGAATGTTCTAGGAAAGAGGGGTTTAAAAAACTAAAGCCTTGTTTAATGTGCCTAATCCAACACAACTGTTGACCCCACAGTATGTAAAAGGCATTGGGTTTACCAAACTACCATTGAATGATATCCAGTTTTTAAAATGTATGTTTTTTTAAGTTTTATAGTTTTCATGAAAAATGTTTCATATTAAAAATGGACTAATTTGTTTTATAAATAAATCAAAATATTGAAATTCAGGCATTATATGATAAACTTTAATTTCAGTTTCCATCATTATTGGATTAATTTGAAGTTAGTCATTAAGGTTAAGTATTTATAAAATTTTTGTATTTTGTTCACAAAAACTTCCATCATGTAGCAGTTACTTTTATGTTATGGAAGATATCAAGCTCTGCTAAATCAAATTTACTTTTGTGTGACCTTAAATCTTAAGCACCAATCGTAAATTTGTTTTGGCATATTTTTAAGAATTTTGAATGAAAACTTTATTGCTACTGTGAAAGAATGATCAACTGATGTTTACCTTACTAATCAATGTCTTACAGTATTGTAATGATTCGCAGGATTTTTCATAATGTGATGTTGCATATATGTTTTGATCTTCTTTTTTATCAAATAAATATAAAAAATGTATTCCTAATCAGATATTTCTTCTTACGTAAGACTATTATTTATCATGATGTGATGCTTAGGATTTGTTTTTAGAAGCCAAAACACTATTTTTTGAGATGCTAATAAAAGCAATGTATTTTATTTATTTACTTACTGCTTTAAAGCAGGTTTTGAATTAAGGCTTTACCCCTCCTTACAGTATGCACATAAAACTCACTTAAGCTATATTTTTAACATATTAATGAGATATATGTTAATAAAATATGTCTCTTAGGGTAGCTCCTTTAATAGGGGGGAAAACTGAACTAAAATGGTATACCTTAAAAACTTTTTATTGAAAACAAAAATACTATCATAACAGTGTTGGCTAAGATTTATTCAGATGGATTTTTTGCATTTATTCTGGCATTTCCCCATAAATTCATATAAATAAAAATTCAGGTAAAGTAGGTCGGTACTTACGTATTATCGCAACCAGGTTGGCGCGATTTGTAAGTTTGAGTAAAAAAGTATGAATAGAAAGAAAATGTACACTTATTAATTACAGATAATTTTTAATACAGTTTTTTTATATTATTTTGTTTTAAAATATAAAATAGCAAATAAACCCTTCCGGTTTTGAATTTGAATAAGTTGCAGAATTATTTTTTCGGCCGAAATCTTTTGGCTATTGCTTTTAGCACTGATTGAAAACCGTCTTCGCATTATATCATTCTATATAAATCTGTTGACTTTATATATATTCTATATAAAGCTGTTGACTTTAATGGCAAAAAATCCAGTTACTGTGTTTTAATAAAATTTGAATATAATGGAATGACTTGCACTGTGTTAGAAAAAAAGAGTGAAAAATAACAATTTTTGTTTTATTTTCACTATAAGTACAAGTATTTTGCATATGTTTGTTATCAAAAGATGTAGATCTAAAGCTAAATAATACTTTTGTTTTTACTTATGCAAATTAATTAATAAGGACAGTAACTAATTATAGAATTATTGGTACTCTTCTGTTATCGGGACCGGATTCAGAAATCTCTATATGGATGTATATTGAATGTATGTATATATGAACCATGCATATGTATGTGTGTGTATACATACATTTTTGATTCCCATCCCGATAACAGAAGAGTACTGAATTATCATTAAATATTCAGATATGTATAATAATATATTAACATTGTTTCACGAGAAAATAGTAAAATTAAATTAAATTTTAATAATTTTCTTGCGCCATTGCTTCAAGGAATGAAATTTGAATTTAACAAATATTCTCTATTTGTATAAAGCAAATATAAAATTCTCTACTCGTATAAAGCAAATATAAAATTAAAATTTAAAATTTTATGTATGTTTTTTCCCTTCTTTAATTCATAAATTTACCAGTTTTTCTATGTATTCTATAAAGTATTTTCTCAATAGCAAATGTATCGGTAAATAGTGTCTGTAAATTTTGTGTGGAAAGGTATTCTTTTTATTTTTTATTTATTTATGTGTGTATTTATTAATTTTTAAAATTTTCTTTTTAGCTAAATAAAGAACAAAAATAGTATTTTTGATATGGAATTTTTACATTGCTAAATTTATATAAAAAATTATTTTTAAAATATAGATTCCCACAGGCATTAGAGCATTGAAATAGTTTTTATAGCATTCTGCTAAAACATCAAAATTTAAAGGTGTATATCTCAAATCAGTATTTAAAATCATAAAGCTTTTAGCTACCTTTTTCTGGATATGCACACAAAATAACATTTTTAACCAAATTGTTGCAATAATAGACATTCGATTTCATCTGAGCAAACTTCAAACTGCATATTAAAAATGATAAACAAGAAGTAGATTAAAAATGAAAAACAAGAATTATTATGCAGACAAGCTATTAAATTTTTCAGAAGTTTAAAATGCGAACTGTCTAGATATATTAAAGCATCAGCATGTATTTATCCACTTATCATATAAAATTTGCTTACAATTTTAGAAAAGTAACTTTTGATTCAGGGAAGCTTTAGAAACTTAAAAATTACTGAAGTTTTCTTCATACAAATTTGTAGCCACAGCTTTAATTTTCTCTAAATAATTTAACGTGAAATGTAAATAAAAGTAATATGCTTAACTCCATCAGTACTGAAATGGCATAGTTAAGATATTAAGAATTATCATACAAGTACTGTATTGAAAGGCTTATAATTTTTATATAATACATGAAACTACCTTGAATTATAAAAGAAAAGTAGTTACATAAATATGAAAACGTGATTTCAAACCCATTATAACCTCATGGAAATTAAGAATACAGCTGCGGGAAATCTCTTGTCAAAAAGTACATTTTGAGTTGTCTAACATTATGCATGTATTGTATGCATGTATGTAAAAGTATAAACTGAAAATTCAGAAGTAAGTTGACAAGAAAGTTTTTGTAACTTATATATGAATTTGAAATATATGTGAAAATGTTTTAAAAACGTATCATGAATCATATAAGAAATTCGTCATTTTAAAAAACTATGAGAGAGAAGTCACACATCTTTGTATGAGTGCGAAAAATCGGAACTTAAGATTCTCTAAAAGGTCCTCTAAAATGTTAAATAATTAAAGTTTTAACTAATACCGCTAAAGAGCTAAAGATTGGGCCCCAACCGAAATTGCAACCCTAAAGCGTCGCAACAACATGGCTGACGACTTCCCCATATCAGTCGTGACGTCACGCATCGTGACGTATCATGGCTTCATTTTCATTGCATGGGAACATACGGGGAAGGCTTACTCCATCTATTCTAACCTCCTTGTTGTAGGCTATTCTAAGGATGTTATAATCGATGCCATCGGGTCCCGGTGCCTTTTTGAGAGGAAGATGGCGGTTGATCTGTATGATTTCTGGGTCACTGAAGGGCTCGTCGGCTGGAGTTGCTGGAGGTGTTGAGTCTGTACGTATCTCCCTTTGCTCTGCTGTGACCTATGTTGGATCATCATTCGGGAACAGTGCGTCTAAGTAGGTGGCAGCTGTGGCTCCTGCGATGTGTGTTGTAAGAGAGGGGTGGGCGAAGATCTGTGATGGCTGGTAGATTTTATTAGTCGACAATTTATGGAGGACGCTGTATGGATTATTATTCTGCGTGCAGAAAGTTCTCCAACTTATTATCTTTGCTGCGAAAATGTTCATTTTGTATGATGCCCTTTCCTTACGAAAAATTGAAGGGTAGTGCATTTTGGTGTCCTCGTCGGTTAAAACGGCAACAAAATCTCTGTCCTGTTTAATTGGCAGCGCATTCCAGGCTGGGTTACAACATATTAGACCTGCTCTGGGTGCTTGATCTTGATTCCTTGCTTTTGACTGGAAGACCTGCCATGCTATAGGGAAACCTGCAATGCATCCTTCTTGGCAGTACGGCTCCTGGATCATCAGGAAGTCTACAGAATGCTCCGCTGCATGTTGTATCGCCTGTGCTGTAGCAACCGCTGATCTTTGCAGGTTTATCTGTGTGCAGCGGATTATATGTGCTGTCGTAGAGTTATTTGATGCTGTGCGTATCTGTTGATTATTACTTGTTGCTATTAGTTGGTTGTTAGTAAGCTGTGCTGCGTTGTTGCCGTTCAACATATCGTGCATATGTCGGGGGTGAGGCTGTGTATGCTGCATGCGCGGTATTGATTTTACCGCGTGTTCTGAAATTAAAATCGACACAGTTGATGCAGGTTGGTCTGGTGGCTCTGTATTCCTTAACGCTATGACTTCCTAAGCAGAAGGCGCAATGTTGCTGGAATTTACATTCGCTTTGTAGGTGCCCGAATGCCTGACATCTATAGCACCGTCGCGTATTAAAATATTCTGAGATTCTGTAGACTCTCCATCCGAAGCTGATCTTTTTGAGTTGCATAAGCTTGTCGTATGCCGCAGGTTCGCATTGGATAATCCACTTTGTTCCATTTCGTCCTTCTTTTAGTCTGCACAGAACCTTTGCTGTGGACTTTGTAAGAGCAAATTCTGAAGCTAAAGTCCTTTCGACCTCCTCCTTCTGTAGTTCTGGCGGTACGGCGTGAATTGCAACCCTAGGATGCCTTTTTTCCGGGAGTTTCGTCTGTACAAGTTTTTGACCCTCTTCACTGCCCAGTGTATTGGCTAGTTTAGAGAGGTCTTCTTTTGTAGGGCAATCTACTGCCAGTCCTCCTTTTTGGATTTTCCTTATTGTATTAACTCTAACTCCTAAGGTAGCAAGGGAGAATTTTTCATTCAAGGTGGCTTTTAGATCTTTGACTGTTCCTTTGGCGTCTTGGGCCGGATAGATCAGCAGAGTATGGGTGCTGGGCTTTCTAGACTGGCTGGGCTTCTGAATCAGCATTGGCGCCTCAGCAAATGATCTTGGGATAGGCACCTGGGGAATTACAGCTGTTTCTACGTCAACGAAAATCATTCTGAATCACTTGGTGCTGCTGAATCACTTGGTCCTGCGTTATGTTGGAAGTGCGCTAAGCCACAACAGACGAAGGTAGGTGTGTTTGTGCCTGTCTCGTGTGTTGGCGGTTTTGGACTGAAATCTGGGCCTTCGAATGCCAAGCCTTGTAGTACTTCCAGTGAATTTTTGAGCCTGTTCCTTAAGACTTGGGAAAGAACGTGTTTGCCTCCTCGATAAGTGTTGGCAATTAGAGTGATGTCCTTTGCTAGAGCTGCAATTCGCTCTTCGCGTGTAAGCTCAGACGTCAATAAGGCCTCCGTATCCAAGTTATCGTGTGAGGTAGTTCCTGCTTCGTCTGATAAAGTTGTCGGACGTGTCATGTCAGAGTGGAACACAGCACTGAGAAATTATGCGCTTAACACTAAAACATTGGCACTTAGCACTTCGAGATGACACTTGCGTCACACTTGGTGAACTTATAATACTTGACACACTTTTACACACTGTTAGCACTATTGCACAATTACTTGTGCCTCTCTGGGTATCTTGGCAGTCAGACTTCTCTGTTCTTCACCTGATATTAATTAGTTGTAATCTAATAATTGTAATCCACGGTAAATGTATTTGCAACTTTGACACACTTGCACTATGTAAACACTGCACTGCACAGAATTCTGCCAACACACACTTGCACTATGTAAACACTGCACTGCACAGAATTCTGCCAACACACACTTGCACTATGTAAACACTACACTGCACTGAATTCTGCTAAGTCCAATAAATAGAGGAAAAATTGTATCTCCGGATCTAATTATCGGAATAACACCAAATTTGGAAACTTCTGTCCGCGAAGGTGAAGTATGAGTAATGGCGTTGGTCCCAGATTAGTGCGTCGAGTTGTTCTTTAATTACTACCTTGATTAAAAAGACCCACTTGATAAAAATTCGCCGTTGTGAATGAGCTTCGCGAACTTCCTGCTGCTCGCCATGGAGGTAGGAAGTAAGATGGAGTCGCTCTAAACAAGTTTCTCCCGTACCCTGCTCTGAAGCACCGGCGATCCCTATGTGGTGACCAAAACATTGGGTCATTTACCATTAAGTTCAATGGGATTTGACGCGTTAGGATGTAAATATTTTGTAATTACGTCGTAAATATACATATAAATGTATATATTTTCTTTTTCTACAACACTTCAGAGTCCTAAGTATGTGAAAACAACATATTTTTAAACAACATTTCATTCTGAACGGAATTAAATGCTATACTTTTCACAGGACAGTTTTCTCAGAATGGTTTAATTTGAATGAAATATTTTCACAAGTTTTCGTTAATTACATTAGAAAAAAAAATTAAGGTAATTCGATTTTATTCGTTTAAGGTACAAAAGTTAAGATCAAAGTTTTTTGTATTATTAATATTAAAATTATGCATTATTTCTTTTCTACTTATAGAGCTTCTTCCTAAAATACTTTCTTAAATATGACATGATTTTTTGGCTTCTGAGGCATCTTTTAAATCGAAAAATGTAAGTCAATTTATAATTAATGCTCTATTCGGTTCATTTTAAATTAGAGAATTATTAGGAATTAGCGAAATACTTTAAAAAAGTATTTCGCTAATTCCTAAAAATTAAATAGGTATTAAATAGTACTTGACTTTCTCTGAACATTTCTGAAAGGGAATAAGATCAGTTTTTTTCTTTTTTTAAGTATTATTTAAAACTTGTAACTGAGTTATTGTAAAATGTAAGGGGAATAATTCTTTTAATTATACTTATCAGATTTTTTTTTTCCCTTCATTTCAACAATACATATTCCAAAACTCTTTATTACGTTCTTAAGCGCGCATCTCATAGCATTTGCTTTACAATACCTTTTAACAGATTGCTTTCCAATACGAACAATTCTTGCTTAAATAGTTTTATAACGTATTTGTCAACAGGATTTCAATTTATGTTTATAATTCAATATTAAGGTTATTATATATTTAGATAACATTTATAATCATTATAAATTAGATACATTTAATCATTAGATTTCTTCACAGTACTTTCACAGTTGTTTATAAGTGAATAAATTCTTCATTTCAAATACATTTATAAATAATTTAATGAATATTTAAAAATTTTGTCAGAGGCAGATACATGCTTTTTGCAAGCAGATGCATAAATACCCATACATATTTCCTATTTTTCATTTCCCGCATGTGCAAATCTTTAATTTCTGTGCATTCACTATATTTTTCGTGTAAAGTAATTTACACTAATTTAGCATACACCCGAAAGTTTTACATAAAAAATATATATGAATATAATTTGAATGAAAATTATAAGTATTATTTTTAATACCCACTCAAAGGTCAGTTTTTCTTCAAAATTCCTCCACGATGGCATCTCTCTCTTTAGGCAGATAGCCCTTGCATGCGTTACTCTATTTAATAAAACCTTAATCTGACCTATGTACCTAATTACAAATATTTTAACATACATAATTTTATATTTATAAAACGTATAAGCCCAAAGTGATTATTTTTCAGATATATAAAATTAAAACGATGGGTTTAAAATGAGCAGCAGTAAAGCCTCTCCTCTAAAAAATTTTAAACGGTACATGTTACAATAATATATGGATGTGAAAAAAATTTGTTTTTTTTTTAAACATTTTGACGTTTGGAAAATAAAATAAAAGTAACGAATACCCTATGAAGGGTATCGAAAGACGTATACAATTTTAAATGTACCGTAAGGTATATTTCATTCTTTAAGCATAACATTTTTCTTAAAATCTATATTTTTGTAGTGCAACAGCTTATAATTTTATAAAACAAATTCATAATCAAAATTGCTGTTGTTAATTATCGAAAAATAACCAAGATGTGATTTTTGCGTAAATGTCACTAAACTATACAAATTGCTATTATCCATT
This sequence comes from Stegodyphus dumicola, assembly GCF_044657685.1. Lineage (NCBI taxonomy): Eukaryota > Metazoa > Arthropoda > Arachnida > Araneae > Eresidae > Stegodyphus > Stegodyphus dumicola. Next base: position 187,094,439 of record NC_140768.1, read on the forward strand.
ACACTATGAATGTTTCTTTCATGCGAAAGTGTCCCTTTTTCGATTTCTAGCTTCAAAGCAGTGCTTCACTTTTACCGCGCGTTGGCCCCTCCTCCCTTTCCTACCACCATGCTGCTCGCGGGAGGGGGACGATTTCCTTCAACGGTCGAAAAGTGCTTGCTGAGCGAAAATTCGCTAACTTATATTAGTAAATTAATTATAACTCATCATCCAGTTTACCGATTGAGATAAAACCAATATTAATAGGAAGCTGAAGTAATCCTCTTTCCAATGATATCAGTATTGGACTGCTGCGACTTCAGGTGGCTTCTTAATGCAGTTGTGAAGATGGAATTCACGTCGAAAATGGCGTCAAGAAACGCTGATTAATGTTAAAAATTTGTAATTAATGAACAAAAAGTCGTATACGCATAAAACTGATATCCACATACTCCTGAGGGTATACGCTATTACGTGACAACTACTTTTGCGTTCGTAGAACGATTATTGCCGCTGTTGTAGATCAAAACGACGAAGCGCTATCCGAGCGTGCTTCCCTGTCCTTACGTACAGATTCTCTGCAGCATGCTTAGCATCAAAAAGGCGATTCTTCTAGCAACATCTTATTAAAATCAGTGCGCGTCTGTTTGTTTTTTTGTGGCGTTATCCTCCGGAATGACGGGGAGTTGAGCTTCGAGAGAGGTAACCCTCGGATTCCCAAACTTCGTGGGAAGCCATTTCATCCATTTTCATCTTCGCACGACTTTAAGTAGCCGAGATATTAATTAAAAACACTGTAAACGCTAATTTTCGTCCTCATTTTTCCGAGTGGCAACCGAGCGTTGGAGATAAAAATGCTTTATTTCGAGAAGTGTAGCTACTGCTCGTTTTGAAATACTACAGTTTGTTGATCAAACACTTACAAAATGAAAAATAAATAAATAAATAAATAAATAAATCTGAAATGTTTCAGATTTTAAATTATGTCCAAAGGGGCGTTTTCTTAACGTTTTGTGTGTTACCTTTATTTATTAAATATAATGTTCTTTGCACTTAAACCATAAAATTTAGTTCAATAGCAATGTCGCAAAATAATTTTAAAATGAACCTATCTTTAGAATTTCCGATACACATTTCGCGTGCTGGAGATAAAAAAGGGTTTTTTTCCACCGTAGAGTTTTGCCATTGCTCGCTTTGAAATCCTTGAGTTTGTTACTCAAAAATTCGTTAAAGTTTTACAAAATAAAATATGAAATTGTTATAAAACAAATTCCAAATTTCAAATTTGGGATTTCAGATGCCCATATTCGAAGTAGGATTACGTCATTCAAAATTGGATGGCTCTAGATACCGTTGTTTTATCACAATGCAAGAAATATAAATACATTTATGCAGATTTTTCATTATTTAATTTCTTCAAATATAATGCAGGACTTTAATATTTTGTGGCAACAGTTTGAAAATGAATCGACTTTTATAGGTGTCCGACGCAAAATGTCAAAACGAAAGTATTAGTCCTTCGGGACTCAAATCCCTTTGAGCTAATAAAAATAGCATTACTAAACATTAAGCATATTATTATTATTATTTTAAAAGGTCATATTATGACGCTGAAGTAAGCACGCGATTGCGTGTAACGTCATTGTATGTCGAAAATTGTTCGTTAATGGTCAGCATTTTAAATAAATAGCTGCTATTGGCAACGTTTTTGTTTCAGGTTACTATAATTGACACGGTGTTAATTCTATTATTAATATTGAGAACATATTGTTATATTACATTAAATTTAAACCATGACTTCATACGTATTAACCTGAAGTGTCAAAAGTTTTTGTTTCCTCGTTTGGCAATAAAAATTTACGAATTGGTTGTTGCTTGGAAAAATTTAATTGATTTCATTCATATTGAAATGTTTTTACACATTTGTTTTTCAGGGGTATGTAAAACTCATTAATTTTGATTTGGCTTCAGCTGCTAGTATAGTATATATGAAACAAGTATATTAAAAAGCTAAATCTACAAAAAAAATGGGTATGATGTGATTTTCATCTACATACACGTACACTCCGCAAAAAAAAAAAAAAAAAAAAAAAAAAAAAAAAAAAAGGAATAGTTCGATATTTCCGGTTCTACTGGTTCGATTGACGAATTTCAAATTGCGTTTTTTATGTCTCGAAAACGCGACTTAGGATATGTATTAGAATTATATATAGCATTATTCTAATATAGGTATTTCGATACAAAATCGGACTTTTCTGAAATGACATGCCAATTTTTTTCCATATTTCGATTCTACAATTTAAATTATGTCAAACGGCTAAGTTTTGTAAAAATCGCGCGAGTAGTTTTTAAACAATTAGCTCTCGAAATTTTAGCTCCTCATTGCTAATTGAATTCGATATATATTTGTTGATATCTCTATTTTTTTATTAAACTTATTAATGCTTCCTTTCACAATTCGAAATGTAGGTTCGTTCCAAATAAATTTTCATCATTTTTTATGATTTATTTTTAAAATTTCGTTAGCTTTAATCTCCGTTACCAATCTGAGGACGGCTAGGGGTAAGTCGGGCTTTCACTTTTCATTCAATCGGGATAACTCTTGCATTTTATAAATGCTTTATTATTACAATAATTATATACATATATACATATCATTACGGAACATTCTTAACATTAATACTATTCTCTCACTTCCCGATTCTCGATTGATATCGTGCGCCCTCTATCGGCGGCTTTTCTACAATGCCATTTATCGGCTGATAACATTCAGTCATTCTGACCTGACAATCGTCCCGATTGTTCAGAGTACAAATCAGTTTTATAATTAATACAATTTTCTACTTCGACGCTTATACACAATACTAAACACATATTACTAATACACTAAGAAGAATACATATTATACTAAAATTTGATATGATAATAAATTTACTAAAATATTTTCACATACATAAATTCACATATTTTTATACATTATCAGGTTCAATGTTCCGTCTTACTTTCTTTGGGAACATGCAAGAACCTGACTCGGAACAGAGAGCTTACTAAAGCTAATAACTGCTCAATAACTGTGGGAAGTAGACAGGATACACAAGAAGGGTATACAAAACCCTTTATTTTTCTCTCTTTACAACAATTTCCGTACTTCGGAATACAAAGACCCACTACTTGTGGTCTAAACGTAAGAATATAAAAATATAACTAAACTCTTAACTTTGAAATAACAAACGTGGAAGATTTGCCTTATATTAACAGGAAGCCGTATGTAGTACAGAGAACTGTTAACACTACAATACGTTTAAAATTATCACGAGGATTAAACCTCTGGCCTGGAAGGCAACCAGCAATCGAGTAAAACTTCTAAGGCAAGTGGCCTGCTTCGACTAACTCCTTCCTCTCTCTCGCTTGGCAAAAAGCCACAACTTAAGTACTTGGCGTTCGCCAGACAAATTTTGCATAAATAAGTTAACGCTTATAATTCTGGCCGGAAGTAGAAAATAAGAAGTGATAGTAAAGATTTAAAATAAAATAAACGTTAGTAAAACTTAAGATCCTTACATACTTCCCGCCAGAGTTAATTAGTTTGAAACTGAGGTCTAAAACGACCTTGTTGAAAACTTTTAGCTCTAGAATCTAACGCGAGGCCAATCTTTTACAAACATTTTTCACTAGAAACTAGAAATTTAAAAAAAAAGAAATTTGTTTTTACAATAGCAGCTCCAAGGATACGCAATTTTTTCATCTGTACTGCATCTAAACAGGAGCTTTTTATTCAAATCTGGTTCCTTCCAGAGATCTGGAAGGAAAACTAGTTTAATGAAATGTTACACAATGAAATGGCAAGTAACATGCATATTTATATTTCTCTTAACATTCTTATTTCATTCATGACTATTTTAATTATCTCTCCCCGTGCTCTCTGACATGTGTTGTAAAAGAACACCAAACACGAATGTGTTTATGTATACGTGTTCAACACTTCCTCCTACAATCAAAACACTAACGTGTTGAAATTCAACATACCAAGACCTCGTAACACACCCTAATTTCAACTCTAAACGCTGAGGTACTATTCTGAAAGTGGCTAACTGTGAAGTGTAGCGTCAGAGAGCCTAACTACATTCATTCAACCTTTAACACATATTCACCATGATTTGGTCTTTTTACAGTCACACGAATAAAAAAAAATTTTTAACATTACTTTCACTTTTACCATATCACGTATTTCTTAACATTTAAAATAACAGTTCACATTATATATAAGAACATATTAACATGCCGTTAATTTTACGCATTTGAAAACATACATTAGTAGTACATTGTTAACTTCTATTCTTTTCAAAGCAAGTGCCAATTCTTTCTACATTGAAATACTACATTTCAAAAAGTCTTTCAGACTAAAACTTTTCTTGCCAGAATGTTTTAAATAAAATTTATACAATAACTTTTACAATATTTAAGTATTTACACATCGCTATTATACATCAACTTTAGTTTTACGCGCGAGTAATTGAAAAACATAATACCAAAATCGGTAACAACTCATTTCTCGCCTTTCTGGCGATAAAGGTAGACCTCGCATGAGGTAAAACTTCTTGAAATCTGCCACTTGCAGTAAGAATGAAAGATTAACTTAAGTTTGCAAAATAACATAAAATTTTACTTATCTTTGTGATATTCGGACATTCTTTGCTGAGCCCATTCCTGGAAGGTAGTACAGATTCGCATAATCCGAAGCATCCGCTGAAATTTCTAAATTCTCATTCTTTTCAGGAAATTTCAACACAGGGGTTTGCGTTAATGCTTGTTTTAATTTTTCGAAAGCACTATTGGCTTCGGCCGTCCACGAGAATCTTGCCTTTTTCCTTTTTAATTTTAACAATGGTTCAGCAATAGCTGCAAAATCTTTTATAAAGGACCTATAATATGAACAAACTCCTAGAAAAGAAGAGAGCTTCTTCGTCGTGTTTGGAGTCGGATACTTTTGTACAGCGATTATTTTTGATTCGTCTGTCTCGATTCCCTTCTGAGATATTTTGTAACCTAAATATTTTAATTCAGGGGCTGCAAATTTGCACTTTTCGACATTAACTTTTAGACCGGCCTCATTTAATAAAGAAAACATCTGTCTTAAATCCTGTACATGTTGGTCGAGATTATCACTAGTAATAATGATATCGTCTAAATAGATAAATGTGGACTTTCCAAGAACAGGCCTTAACACAATGTCCATACATCGCTGAAATGTTGCCGGTGCCCCTGAAAGGCCAAACGGCATACGCAGAAATGCATAAGTGCCAGACTTGGTTATAAAAGCTGTCTTAGGCACATCCTCGGGACTAACCCCTATTTGAAAATAACCAGTCGTTAAGTCTAAAGTCGTCATATATTTGGTGGATGTTATGTTCCTTAGAATTTCTTCAATAATAGGTAACGGATATACCGGATATTTAGTTATGGAGTTTAATTTACGGTAGTCAATTGCGAATCTCCACCTTTTTGGATGTGTCAAAGGATAGTCATTATTTTTCTTACATAAAACCACCGGGCTAGCATAACTACTTGAGATGGGCGTTATGATCTTTTTACGTAACATATCGGTGATATGCCATTCTATAATTTTTTCCTTATTATTATCATACCGGTATGCTTTGTGGCGAACTGGCATTGAATTTCCGGTGTCAATACTATGGTTAGTAACCTGAGTAAATCCTGGAATATCACTAAATAACGAAGCAAATTCACTTACCACTTGTCGGATTCTTCGTTGCTCTTCATTAGGCAGGTGGTCAAGGTTTAACATTGGCGGTTCAGCCTTTTCTTCCCGAACTGGTTTCATTGTCAGCTTAAGGGACGCTTCATTAAAATCTAGCGTTGCATGTGCCTCTGAAAGAAAATCTATTCCTAAGATAATATGTGCTTGCAGATTCTTTACTGTGAAAAACATAACCTTTACTTGTTCGTCCTTGATACGGATATACAGCGGTAATTTACCTATACACTTACATCTTTCTCCTTGCGCCGCTAACACTGTCGTATTAACCGAATTGTATATGCGGTATTTCCGAAAATACTTCCTAAAAAAATCTTCTGCCACACAGGAACACTGCGCGCCTGTATCCAGGAGTGCGGTGGCTCGGATATTATTCACCAACACTTCAATCTTCGGAAGAGTCAAATTTTTCACCATTACTGTATTTAACTTGAAGGAAGAGGGGTTTTTGTGGCCTTCGGATTTCCGCACCCTCTCGTCAGCAGAAATCCGTTTTAGTTTAAATTATTATTCATTTCCGTGCTTTCTTTCTTTTTCCACTGGCCTGGAGACTTTTTTCCTGGATTGCTATTGAACTGTCGACGTTCGCCGGCTGTTTTTGAATGCTCGGGTTTCCTTGCCCACTGATTCGCTTTGCTTCCGTATCCGTGTGCTTGACTTTTCTGTGGTCTTGGCTCACCAAATTGGTTTTGTTGTTGATATTGGCGTCTTCTTTCAATGTCCGCCGTTCTTCTACTTTCAAACTGGATTGCTAGCTCAAATAACTTTTCCAGTGTAGTCGGATTTCTTAATTCGATAAAGTCTTGCACTTGGGGAAGTAACCTCGGCAAAATCACTTGAATTATCTCAGGATCCGGACAGTTTCCATACAAGAGTTTGAAGACGTGAATTTTTCTTAAAATAAAACTTGAGAGATTTTCGATTCTTTGCTGATATATGCTGAAAAGTTCCGTTTCTAATTTCGCACGTTCCCTTACGACAGGGAAGGCTTTTAGTAGGGCAGTCTTGAAATTTTCGTAAGTATAGGTGGGACTTCCTGCTTGACCTAAGAGACCTCTGCCTATACATTTGAACCAGTTAAGCGCTTGGCCCCTCAAAGCGCAGCTAAGGTAACTTTTTGAAATTCGTGCACGGGGTAGAGCATGAAGTGGTCATCCAATTTTTCCAAAAAAACTCGTTACCGGTGAGTTTCCATTAAATGTTGCTTCTGGTTTCATAGAAGCGCGCATGGCTTGGACGATGTAACCAAATCCTTCCAGGGCGGCAGCTGGCATTTCTGGATTTTGAGCCGCTTCTGCAGGCAGCACAGGTTCTTCTTGAAACTCGGCCATGGTTATTCTTCTTCGTTGGGCGCTACTATCAGGTTCAATGTTCCGTCTTACTTTCTTTGGGAACATGCAAGGACCTGACTCGGAACAGAGAGCTTACTAAAGCTATGTTCAATAACTGTGGGAAGTAGACAGGATACACAAGAAGGGTATACAAAACCCTTTATTTTTCTCTATTTACAATAACTTCCGTACTTCGGAATACAAAGACCCCCTACTTGTGGTCTAAACGTAAAAATATAAAAATAAAACTAAACTCTAATTTAACCTTAAAATAATAAACGTGGAAGATTGGCCTTATATTAACAGGAAGCCGTATGTAGTACAGAGAACTGTGAATACTACAATACGTTTAAAATTATCAAGAGGATTAAAACCTCTGGCCTGGAAGGCAACCAGCAACTGAGTAAAACTTCTAAGGTAAGCGGCCTGCTTCGACTAACTGCTTCCTCTCTCTAGCTTGGCAAAAAGCCACAACTTAAATACTTGGCGTTCGCCAGACAAACTTTGCATAAATACGTTAACGCTTATAATTCTGGCCGGAAGTAGAAAATAAGAAGTGATAGTAAAGATTTAAAATAAAATAAACGTTAGTAAAACTTAAGATCCTTACAGTCTAAACGTAAGAATATAAAAATATAACTAAACTCTTAACTTTGAAATAACAAACGTGGAAGATTGGCCTTATATTAACAGGAAGCCGTATGTAGTACAGAGAACTGTTTACACTACAATACGTTCAAAATTATCAAGAGGATTAAACCTCTGGCCTGGAAGGCAACTGAGTAAATCTTCTAAGGTAAGCGGCCTGCTTCGATAACTCCTTCCTCTCTCTCGCTTGGCAAAAAGCCACAACTTAAGTACTTGGCGTTCGCCAGACAAATTTTGCATAAATAAGTTAACGCTTATAATTCTGGCCGGAAGTAGAAAATAAGAAGTGATAGTAAAGATTTAAAATAAAATAAACGTTAGTAAAACTTAAGATCCTTACAACATTAGCATAATAATCGAAAATTTTCTGTAAATCATTACTAAATACGTGATATATATGAAATAACTCAATTTTTTTAAGTCCTAAAATGATTTAAAAAATGCACTAAAGTGTTTCAGCTAATGTTCAAAAGTTCAAAGTCAATTAATGTTCAAAAGTTCAAAGTCAATTAATGTTCAAAAGTTGAAAGTCAATTAATGTTCAAAAGTTCAAAGTTTCTAAAGTTTTCTATCAGCAAACATACGTAGATAAGCACATACACACACACACACAAAAAGGAAAGATCTCACCTTAATCACAGGGGATAGCACTTCCATCAGTCCTTACGAACAGATCTGATTGGATTCCGTCGAAGAATTAAGCTTGATAACTCATCAGTATCTTGATCGTCAGAGCTGGAATCGCACCTCCATGGCTTCAGCTGGCTCACATGAGCAGTGGTAGTGAAGTAGCGACCTCGATTCTTCGCTTCTAGTTGAGTTATTCTGTAGGTATCGCTAGGTAGTATTTCCGTTATTATAAATGGACCTCGATATTTCGGCTGTGTTTTGGTTGGTTGACCTGTAGCCTTAGGAGCACATCTCATCACAACTATTTCTCCTTGCTCGAATATTAGTGTTCGACACCTCTTCCCATCGAATCTCTTTTTCATTTTCACTTGCTGTTCCTCAATTCTTCCTCGCGCTTGCTCTTGGATTTCTCGCGGGTCTTTCCATGCATCTGAATCTTCATCTGCTAACTTCCTAAGTATTCCATCATTAATTCTGGGAGAATACCCATGTAGCATTTCAAATGGTGTCTTATTCGTAGTTTTGTTTCCATGTTGTTAAGATTTCCTTCTGTCTCTTTTATTTTTGAATCCCAATCTCTGTGTTGTTTACCCATCAAACTTGTCATTATCGTTCCTAAAATTGTTCTGTTGACGCGCTCTACCATACCATTGGCTTGGGGATGTTTGGTAGAATTCAAAGTATGATGTATTCCGTTATCTGTACAATACTGCTTAAATTGATGAGAAGTAAAACAAGATCCTCTATCACTTATTATTCTTTCCGGTAGTCCAAAATCATTAACAAAATTCTTCAAAGACTGCAAAACATTTTTAGCACTAGTATTCTTAACTGCAAAAATTCTCACGAATCTAGTCATGTTATCAATTATCACTAATAGTTCTTGATTACATCTTGATTACATTCGAACTCTTTACGAAAGGACCCAAGTGATCCATGTGAACAATAGCAAACTGTCTTTTACCAGGTTTTATGGGATGTAACAGTCCTTGTTGCTTGCCACCTGTCGCTTTATTCATAAGGCACTCAATACATGCTGATATGTTTCTTCGTACGTATCGTTTCATGCTTGGAAACCAATAGAATTCCTTAATTTTGCTAACTGTTCTATCCAAAGAAAAGTGACCAAATAGATCATGGAATTTCACCACTACACTCTTCCTCATGCTTTTTGGAATCACATAGAGTAGTCTTTCCTTTCCATCTACTACGGTTTTCCAAAACAGGCTATTCTTCTTAAACACGTAATTCATAATTACTTTTTTCTCCTCAGCAGTTCGTTCCTCTTGTTTCTTCTTGAAAATTTCGATAATTCTTTTCAGGTCTTGGTCAGCATCAGGGGCGTAGCTAGAGTTTCCAGCACCAGGGGACAAGTGAAGAATTTGCGCCTCTTTCTGTGTGCCAAGAATGGAAAACATTTCATTAAAACATTTCGTAGCATCAATTTTGCGCCCTTTGGATGGCGCGCCCGGGGACACCTAGCTACGCCACTGGTCAGCATGTTGCATCATTAGTATTTGCTCTTCTTCGGTCAAGGACTGGCAAACTTCAAAATTTTCAGCTATTCTCGTCATCGTATCATCAGCTTCTGATACAGGAGCTCTGTTCAAAGCATCAATATGTGACAGTCTTTTTCCTGACCTATGCTTTATCTCAAAATCGTATTCTTGAATCAAACTACACCAACGGGCTATTTGAGGGTTTTTAGTCTTCTTCGCATTCATGCGATATGCGATATGCGACGGGGGACGTGGGCACCATCCCTTTATCATTGGGTTAATTGGTACAGCGCCACGTCCACCTTTATCTAGAGTTTGGATTAGAGCTTGACAGTCAGTAATAATTGTAAATCTTATGCCGATTAAGAACTGTCTTAACCTGTCCAACGTCCATACGATGGCCATTAACTCCAATTTGCTGGAATGATACTTTCTCTCTGCTTCTGTTGTTTTCTTACTGACGCAATAAACAAGATGCCATTTTTGATCTTCATCACGTTGCATTAGCATTCCACTCAAACCTTCTGCACTTGCATCACAATGGACTTCAGTATCTGCATGCGGTTGATAGTGAGCTAATATGGGCTTATCAGTCAGTTGTTTCTTCAATAGTTCGAACGACTTCTTTTGTTCTTGCTTCCACTCGAAGTCTCGAGTCTTCTTTGTCAATCTGGTCAATGGTTCGCTCTTTAACGCATACTTCGGCACAAATCGTCTGAAAAATCCAGTCAGGCCCAAAAATCTTCGCACTTCGTGCACATTCTTTGGTTCTGGAAATTCTGTTATGGCTTTTATTTTTCTAGATCCCGGTCTAATACCATCTTCGTTTATAATAAACCCCAAGAAATCTACTTCTCTTTTCCCAAATTCACATTTAGATAATTTCAAGGTTAAATTTGCTTTTCGTAGGCATTCTAATACCTCCTTTAATTTGAAAATCATCTCTTCCCAAGATTTTGCAGGAATAAGTATATCATCCATATAACACAACACCTTAGTATTCAACAAGGGGCCTAGAACATATGACATTAGGCGCTGAAACTCAGCAGGAGCATTTACTAACCCAAATGTCATCCTTTCGAACTGTCCTGCTTCATCTGGAGTAATGAACGCCGTCTTCAATTTAGCTTCTTCACTTAAGGGTATTTGCAAATAGTCATGGGCTAAATCCAGATTAGTGAAAATTTTGCATCCTCCTAAACATTCTAAAAGATCATCTATTCGAGGCAATGGAAACTTATCCTTTATCGTCTGACTATTAAGTCTGCGGCAATCAATTACCAGTCTGTATTCCCCTGTTTTTTTTTTCTTTACTAGTAACACTAGACTAGCGTAAGGCGATCTAGTTGCGGAAACTATCCCATTATCTTTCCATTCCTTAACAATTTCTTTTATTGCATTACGTTCAGCTGCATTCGTTTTGTATGGGCGAGAAGACACAGGCTTACTCCAGTCAATTTCTTTGATGCGCATTTTTATTACGTTCGTGCAACCTAATTCATTTAAATTAAGAGCAAAGTAATCCCTAAATTCATTTACTAATTTTAAGATATCAGTTCTTTCACTATCTGTAGTTGCCTCATCAAATTTTATATCATCTTTCTTTATTTGGTGAAAATTATGAGAAATGGAAAATACAAGGTTTTGTTCTTCATCTTTGTTTATATTGGGAGTGTCTACTTCCTTTAATTCCCAATCTTCTGTTATATCTATTACCCTGCTGATACACTGATTTTCTTTTAATATGATGTTATTGTGTCCTATGTTCATAACTGGGACGTTACCCTACCATTTGTAACCCCCATTACTGAATCCGGACTTCCATGCTTGCTTTGAAATAAAATCAGTCCATTATTTCTATCTGGGGCTACAGAATGCACAAAGTTTATCGTGTTACGTTTTATTTCTATTGGTTTCTCAGAATATAACTTAATGTGTTTACGCTCCGTTTCGTTTATCAATTGCGTGAATGGAATTTTATTAGCATACCATATATTAAACGAATGCCCTATTTTCCCATAAGCCAACATCTGATCGTTTAAAATATCTCTCCCAATAATTAGGTCATACGGCTGTACTTCATCATTTACGATAAACAAATTCGCGGTTGTTTGGATTTCGCCTTTTCGAAGTGAAACATGAACTTTTCCCAAGGTCGTTGTAGATGCGTGATTTACGCTCCCGATTCCAATTTTTTTGTTTCCGGTTGCACTGGTAATCGTAATTTCGAAAAGACCGAAAATCTTAATAGACTGACAGCGCTTCCAGTATCAATCAAACATTCGATTGGTTCACTTTCGTTAATTATTGCTTTCTTCAAATACTTTGAAACGTCAGATAATCCATCATGATTCATCGCGACACTATTTTGATCTTTCATTTTGTCATTCTTCATTTCTTCGCGACTCTCTGTCTGACGCGGGAGGCATTTGGCGTCACAAATCAAGCTAGAATGTTTACGCTTACATGTCGTGCAGCACTCTTTTGATTTACATAAGCGGACCACGTGAAATTTCTGGAAACATAGAAAACATCTCCGGTTCCGCTTTAAACTTTCTAATTTCTGTTCGCGTTCCTTATCACAATTTTCGGAACTGTGCTCAGAATTATTGCAAAAAATGCAAACTTTCTGAAATGTGCTCAGTGCGGTTGCGTTAGGAATTGAATCTTGCTGCTTCCCTTTAAACTTCTGAAATCTATTCCCCTTTTCCGAAAATTTAGTAACTGACAGTTTATAGTCTACGCTTTTAAGTGATTCATTATTTTCCCTTGTTTGTCGAAACAAAAATGTTCGTTCTCGCGTTTCTATTTCTCTTCTAAAAAATTTTAATAATTCTGTTACATTCCAAGAATCGTCTTTTTCATGCTGTCTATAAAAATCTAGCACAATGGAATCTGGAATAAGTTTGGTTAGTAGTGGAAACAACAAACTTCCATATGAATTCAGTTCGACACCAAGAGTTTGTAAACCCCGTACTTGGATTTCTATCGTATCTTATAACTCCCTTAATTGTTTCAAATACGAAGCTGATTTTACTGCACTTAAATTTAACAAATGGTTAATATGAGATCTTACAATAATTTCTTTTTTCCCGTATCTTACTTTAAGCAATTCAACTGCTAAATCATAATTATTTTCCGATACCAATAGTCCTTGAATACTAATTAAGGCTGGTCCTTTCAAGAAAGCTTTAAGATAATTATATTTATTTACTTTAGATAAGCGTTCGTTACTGTGAATCGCATTATCAAACTGTGACCAAAATTCCTGAAACTTCTCTAAATTACCTTCAAACGGTTCTACATGAAGTTTCGGCAAATTTATTCTTGGTTTGTCTGGTTCACTATTCGAAATAAGTGAAGAATTATTCTTCAACAAAAAATCTCCCTTATTTCTATCTGAATTCTGAAGATAATTCTTAACTTTCGATTTCGCGTAGATGATAAGTTCTCTGTATTCCTGAGTATTCTCGACTTCTGTTTCCAGATCAGATACTTCAGGAATTAAATTCTCAATTTCTAGATCTAACTTAAATATCTGATCTGCTTTTTCTTGTAGATTCATATCACATTCTTCTAATGATTTTGTATCTACAATATCCTGTTCTAATAATTCACATATTCTGTTAATTACTTGTGTTGTTAACCTTCTTAAAGTTTTACGTTTCGTTTTTGCTTTATCTAAAGCTTTCTTTGTATTCTCATCCATAATATTACCTAATAATATAATTCTATACTTCTAAATTCTGTTAGAATTATTCTACAGTTCGCATGCATTCAAATCTTTAAAAACGAAACTTACCCCTTCTTCGACGTTCTTGGTACGCGAGTCATTCAATGTCTGCTTGCATCAATTATCCCACTTCTGAAATGTTAGCTTTAATCTCCGTTACCAATCTCAGGAAGGCTAGGGGTAAGTCGGGCTTTCGCTTTTCATTCAATCGGGATAACTCTTGCATTTTATAAATGCTTTATTATTACAATAATTATATACATATATACAGATCATTACGAAATATTCTTAACATTAATACTATTCTCTCACTTCCCGATTCTCGATTGATATCGTGCGCTCTCTATCGGCGGCTTTTCTACAATGCCATCTATCGGCTGATAACAATTTTTATATTTAAATAATTTTTATGAATTTTTCGGAAGACTTTTTTAATTATAGCCTATAATATTTTTATTATCATCGTAAATTGGATGTATTTCCAGGCACACCTACAAAAAATTAGTTTTTTTTATTCCAAATTTTCATAGATATACATGAATTTACATATTGTATATATATATATATAAAATAGATATACATGAATTACATATTGTATATATATATATATATATATATATATATAAAATATACATGAATTTACATATTGTAGCGTTTTGAAATTTAGCATATCTTACATATAAGCGGCTTAAGTGTTTGTCGCCGATAGTTTATTGGTTGCCTGCGTAACTGTAAACTGTTTTATTCCCCGTGCAGTGAAGCGCGAGACGAATATTATGGTGTGTGGTGTGTTGAGTTATGGCAAAGCACACGAGGGCTATCTGCCTAAGGGGAGGGATGCCTTCGTGGAGGACTTTCTAAGGGAAACTGGCTCGTATACACGTTACACATGGGGAAAACCACGAAAACGCCCATGCAGCCAGCCCGTTCGCGGGATTCGAACCTCGGACCGAACTACCAGTGTTTAGCGACTTTACCGCTCGGCCGCTGGTGGGCCGAATATTATGAGAAAGCTAAGCCGGAAAAATTAAAAATGCATTTAATATTTAAAAAATAAATTTAACATCTATTTATAACAGAATTCGGAAATATGCAACCGGCAACGATGAAGAAACAAATAAAATGAAATAAATAAATATCTTTTTTATACACAGCTTAAGTGTCTGTTTGTCGTCGATAGTTTATTGATTGCTTGCGTAACTGTACTAGCCAATGGGGTGAAGTTGCCACGGCACAGATTTGCCGTTTCAATTGAGACGTAGACAGTTTCCTTTGCTATGACCATCTATAAGTCTCAGGGTTGGCATTTTTTTACCTGAGCCTGCATTTGGACATGGCCAACTTTATGTTGCCTGCTCAAGTTTTTGTGAAAGAACGGACGTAAAATTAAAAATAATGGATGTTCCTCTGCAAGGCGAGCTTAAAAATGATGGAAAGATCTACATAAGAAATGTTGTGTACAAAGAGATCTTTGACATGTTAATTAAAATTTTACTATTTACATCACCTTTATTTATTGAGCTAGCGGCGGCTCTTAAGAAATGTACCGCCAGTGGTTTCCTTCATTGCACTCTACTAGTAATTAAGCAAGTAGACGGGGAAAACCGCGTGTGGCAGTAAGCAAAGGGTCGTCCTCGCAGCCTGCCCTGGGTAATTCAATTTGAATTAGCAGACACCTTTGCACAAAACATTTTAATTACGATTTGTAATATCTAGAACAGCGGTCATTTCGTATGACCACTGGACTTTCTAGTTTGTTATAAGCGATAATAACGCCAAATTCGTTTACGCACTTTGTTAAAATTATTCATATGAACGACAACTTTTTTTCGTTCGTCTGCAATGAAAAGAAAAGAAAAGCAAAATGTTTTGCTATAAATTAAGAAGTTCGCCAAGAGAATTATTCTTGGCTCACACTGAAAAAAATGCTACAAAATTTAATATTTAGGCATAATTTTAGTCGTAGAATCGAAATATGGAAAAACATTGGTCTGTCATTTCAGAAAAAGTCCGACTTTGTGTCAAAATACCTAAATTATAACAATGCTATATATAAATCTAATACATATCCTAAGTCGTTCTTTTGAGACATGAAAAATGCAATTTGAATTTCGTCAATCAGCCCAGTAGAACGAGAGATACAGAACTGTCTCCCCCTTTTTTTTACATAAGTGTGCATAAGTGTTTACATTTTATCATACTGTATTATTTGGCTTAATGTTTTGTGTGTTTACTTGTTATGGGCCACATCCACAAATTAACCTTTGATCTCCTACTACCTAGGCAATTTTAATCAAATATTGTCCACAAAGTATTTGAGACATGTGCAAAGAAGTTCTTTCTTAAAAATTGTGTGCTATTTAAACACTTTCAACGAAATCTCTTTGATGTGTTTATTGCTCTCAGTGTATAGTTTGGTGGCCTGGTAAAATAGAAAGCACAGTAATGATTTATTATCTGTGTTTTCGATTACAAGAGAAACTGAAGAAACTTGTGAAAATTATCTGTACAAATTTTGCTTAACTTTGTTGTAAAATATTGCAATTGTCTTTTGCTACTGTAATTTTGCTAAGTAGTTAAATATTATTTACATGTTTGTTGTTTTATTTTTGATGCTGGCAAAAATGTTTGTTTATTGTTAGATTTTTCAGGCTTTGCTCTAAACTTCTGCGATGCTTTTGGCCATGTAAACAAAATTAGGAATAAATGGTTGTTCGTATTTAGAATATTAAATTTAGGAGGCATGCCTCCTCTATTGGGATTTTTTTTAAATGATGTGCTTTAATAAATTTTATTGAATGTGATTTGGTAATAATGATATATATAATTTTATTATCAGTAGTAAGTTTGGGGGGGGTTAAAGGATATTAGTCTATTTTAAGACAGAAGTAGGGGCTGGCTCCATTTCGTGGAGTATTTCGTATTTATAAATAATAGAATCTTTACTGCTTGTTGGCGCAATTAATGACCTAAACTCTAACTTATCATAGAAATTTAGATGTCAACACTATGATACCTCATTTAGCAGCCATAACACGAAAACATAGTTAGAGAAAGCTTTGAAGTAGTAGCGAAAGAAATTATCTGATAATGAAAAAACTAGAAGCACTTATTAGTATTCCGAAACAGTAGAAAACATTTGAGAGTAAAATGGAAGCGCAAGTTATTAACACAGTTTCTGAATAGAAACTCCAAATGGTGTTTTTAATTTAGAAAGACAGTCAATTTAGAAAGACAGAAAGACAGTCGTTCTCGAGTTGGATCCTCTGATGAAAAGAGAACTGAATTTTAAACGATGTGTCCACTTTAGTGAAACCCTATGTAAAGTTACTATGAAGACTTTATAAAATCAAAAACATAAACTCCCCACGGTCAAGGATCTCGGAGTATACCGAAAAATGTATGAGAGAGCAGCGAGTTGATTCAGTAAGTAACAAATAGCCAAAGAAGAACTAAGTTCACCTCTTAAAGGAACGAAAAATCTTCGGAGGGAAGACCTCTAGTCTCTAACTATTTTTGAGGAGTAAACTGTATTGAATTCAGTACATTTTAAAATTATTTCTACTTGTAAGGAATTAACTCGCGTGACTTCTCGCGGTCACATTTAATTCGTGCTAAATAAATGTTGGAAAGCAATCCCTAACAAGCTGTATCAATTGCGAGGTTGGTTGTTGCATCTTATTTAGTGAAGATATCCAAATGTAATTGCACACCACACTACGAAGGCATGATTGGAAAGCGGGAGAAACACCTTATATACTCCCCCCTTTAAAGGGCGGCTGAGGTTTTTAGGGTTCCCAATCACCAAATCCTGCGTGTGGAGAATCATCATCCACTACACTTCTCTTAGTTCGAGCGTCCCTGAAGAGACATTAGGATCTTTTGGATGCAAGAGAAATTGAAAAATGAGCAACGCCTTCGCCGGGAATGGAACCACGGACCTCTGGAATACGCGTCCAGCGTGCAGACCACCACACCACGAAGGCATGCTAAGAAGTATCGAGTATCGTCATCTTACTTCAAGTATCAACTACAAAGAATGTTTGCCAGTATATTAAAATTCATATAAGTAACATTTGCTTGGTTTTCAAAAAACGCTTAAATACGGTGTCTTAACAAAAACACCACCGCACAGAGGCGAGAATACGTATGTAAAAACATGAAA
Source organism: Stegodyphus dumicola (assembly GCF_044657685.1). Lineage (NCBI taxonomy): Eukaryota > Metazoa > Arthropoda > Arachnida > Araneae > Eresidae > Stegodyphus > Stegodyphus dumicola. The sequence goes on from NC_140768.1 coordinate 187,112,200, forward strand.
TTTCAATTGTAGCGAAAGAGTTCTGGCCGGTAAGTCCAGGAGGCTGAGCTCGCAAAGCACGTGATCTGAGGAGAGTTGCTGGTTGGCTGAGGCTGAACTGCTCTTGAAGTTTCGAAAAATGCTTTTATTTCATTTAATAAATGTCCTATAATTTAGATTTTTGTATTTTCCACTAAATAAAAGTTCATAGTTCATGGGAAAAATACAAAAAGTTTACTAGCGATTAGATAAAAGTTATGATAAATGAAATACATGAACTTGTGGGAGGGTCTTTACCCCGGCCAATGATCAACGTATGATGATCACATGATGAAAAATAACATAGAAATCTATGTAATTTTCGCAACGTATTCAAAGTCCATTACTTAGGAAAAATTAAAATTAAAAACTTGAGTAAAATTCTTGATTAAATAAGTAAGAGGTAGAAAAACACTATGTACATGTTATCGTAAGCTTCACAAGTTCGGAGGAATATTTATAAGATACGCCTTTATAAGATAATGTCTCTACAGGCATGAATGCGTGTAAAAAAAAACACTAAGTTGCATTTGCGCCAACCATAACCTAGAAATCTAGGTTGAGGCTTGTAAAATATTCAACGGCTGCTAAGCCGACTTCTAACTTATCCATTATGGATTTCGCTAACTTGAATCTATTTAGAAAGTCTTTAGCTTTTACTAAATGAATTTTTATCCATCCAAACAGGGATTGATCATTGTTAGTTTGAGTATTAACTGCGTTATTTTCAGCACTATTTTGTGCTTCCTCTGAGGGAAGGCTTGGAAAATCTTCATTATTAAGATTAAATTGAGCACGGTTCCATGGGTTTTGAGTTTGTCTTTTAGCTTTAGCCGCTTCTATGGCTTTCTTAATATTATTTGGGTGTTTATAACAACCCTTATATGACGAGACGTGGTTTTGAGCACAAAGGGCACACACTGCAAGTTTTCTATCTTCCTTCTTTTGCTTACAAGTATGTTTCATAGAGTTATCCACATTTAAGGCATCTTGCCTTGTAGTTACATTTGTCCCATGAGGTAAGATAAATACGAGGGAAATTCACGAGACGTAAATATCGTAAATAACGACCAAATAATGTAAATAAGAGTCAGTTTACTGTAAAATGCCCTCAACGAACGTATCGCTCTTCTCAGACAAACACTTTTTTAATACTTTGCATACTGAATTAAACAAACATAATAGGAGGAATATTTTTCTTATTATGAAAAAATAATCTTGAGAAAGGTCAAAGGTAGTTTTGAATGTGAATATATGAACGGAATATAAAGATATATGAAAAATAAATTTCCATAAATCAGATCGTCAAGAATCAATTCATAAAAGGGCCAAATCTGCAAGAAAAATGTATTTTCACCGTAAAAATGAAAGAAATGGCAGATATTTTAATCTCATAACTATAGACGAGATATCAAAAATTAAACGAACTTCTGATCTCCAGTTTTCAGCTGCGGAAAAGAAAGCTATTGGATTACTTACTTATTTAAATATCCAAGTGGAAAACCGAAATACCTAGTTTTGAGAACCATATTATTTCAGTAAAGCAAAGTCAAATCTTTAAGAAGAAATCATGAACGCAGTTTAGTTTGATCATATCTGAACTCGAGAAACTACGTGAAGAATAATTTTAATGTTTCCAAATACCAATATTAGGATAAAAGAACCATCTAGAAACTTAAAATAAAAAAAAAGAAAGAAAAAGTCTGAAAGCTTTCAGATTTCATGTTACACTCAAAGGGGCGTTTTTTTAACGTTTTGCGTGCTACCTTTATTAATTAAATATCATGTCCTTCGCACTTAAACTATAAAATTCTATTCAACAACAATATCACAAAATAATGAAAAAGAGCGCATCTTTAGAATTTCCGATACACAGTCTCGCGCGCCGGAGATTAAAATGTTTTTATTCCCTCACAGTACTGCCATTGCTTGCTTTGAAGTCGTAGAGTTCGTTAATCAAAAACTCATAAGTGCTTTATAAAATATAAAATAGATAATAAAAGGAAATCCAGGTTCCAAATTTGGGCTTCCAGATACTCATATTCTAGTGGAGAACTACGTTATTCAAAATGTAATGTCTCTAGGAACCGTTCGATTTGCACAATCCCATAAAAATACATACATTCATGCAGATTCTTCATTACTTAATTTCTTGAAATATAATGCAAGGGCTCTAATATTTGGTGGCAACAATTTGAAAAGTGAAACACAGTTTATAGTGAGCCAACGCAAAATGCTAAAATGAAATTAATAACCTTTCTGGGCAAATTGTTCCTTTTGACTAAAAAGTAAAAATAAATATATGCAAAATCTTCTCATGGCTCAAGCAAACTTTCCAGTTTTATTATTTTTAATGTAAAATATAAATTTAATACTTTCCAATATCATTATTTTTAATGTAAAATATTTAAATGTAAATTATAAATTAAATAATAAATGTAAAATATAAATTAAATAATAAATAAGTAGATTTTGATAAAAAATTACATCCAGTTTTTTTCCATCAGAAGAATAAAATAATAAATTACAAAAAAAAATGAAAAGGGAAAAGAATCTCGAATACTAGTGTAATAATTTGTATATTAATATTATTTCAGCGTTATTTGCTATTTATCAAAAATGTACTTTTTAACGTTTTCTCTTATAAATATTAAATAATTGTACGCAATAACTTGCCGAATGCATAAAGTTATGATTAAAAATACATATTATAGGTCTTATGGCATAGTTTGACGTAATTACCTTTGTTGAATAAGGACATATTAAAGGTATTTCTCCCGCCTTCATGCCATGCCTTCGTGGTGTGGTGGTCTGCACGCTGGGCGCGTATTCCAGAGGTCCGCGGTTCGATTACCGGCGAAGGCGTTGCTAATTTCTCATCTTGCCTGCTTCCAAAAATACCTAATGTCTCTACAGTGAAGCCCGAACTAAAAGGGGTGGTGGGTGATGATTCTTCCCACCCAAGTTTTAGTGATTGAGTCTTCTAAAAACCCCAGTCGCCCTTTAAAAGGGGGAGTATATAAGGTATTTCTCCCGCCTTCTTGGCATGCCTTCGTGGTCCGGTGGCCTGCACGCTGAGCGCGTATTCCAGAGGTCCGCGGTTCGATTAAGGGTTGCTAATTTTTCATGACTCCAGCTTCTAATTAAGCTAATGTCTCTACAATATAACAACAGTATATTTAATTTGTTTGTAGCTGCACTTGTTTACTCTTTTTTTTTCGGATGACAAATATTAGCTCACGTCATCGCTTGACAGCTTAATTAAAAGCATTAAAATATCAGATATAGTTAGGATTTGTTGCCAATGTAGCTGATACAGCTTATTTAGAAATGTTAAAAATATCAGTTGTTTATTCTGCTTAGTTGTGGAGGTGTCCGTTGCACTTTTTTTACAAACCATTTATTAAAGTGTATCGCAGCTGGAAGCAATCTTCCAAAATGTTAATTTAATTCTACATTAGCTGCTAACATGATTTAAGGAAAGCAGATTAATTCTTTCTCTTAAGGTGAGGCATTCAGTTTTCACGCAAATTAGGCCATGACCATGGTTAGATATGAGCAGCCAGTTAGCTGAATTTAAAAATATAACAACTCAAATACCTGTAAGCAAATTTCCTGAAGGAATTTAATGTATCACATTGCTTTTAGAAATCTTGTTATCCCTAATAAAGAATTCAAACCAACGTTTCAAAAGCCTTTTTAACCAGGAAGTCGACTATAACATCCATGATTCTCATTATGTTCGCTACAACAACGAATCAAAATTTCATTGTGTACTCTTCCTTTCTCTGCATGGTTTCAAGCTGAGTTGTGAGACGGCTATATATAAATAATGACAAAATATTTAAAGCTTTACACATTCAGCAGATTTCTTTGAAAAGGTTTAATTTTTGCTCTGAATCTTAATTCCATGGTCACATAATAAAATATTGATGCTGTTAAGAATATGGTTTCGGTTTCTGTTGTTGTTGAAACAGACCATCTTTGTTATTAAGCATTCATAAAGTCCTTGATATGTAGAACGGTTAATAAAATCTCATGAATTTTTTAAAATCTTAAATGTCGTCCGTTAGTTATTTATGAAAGTTTTTTTCACTGAGTTCATAAAATTATGCAATATCTATATATATTACGGAGTTATATGAATATGAAGTGAGGTTTGATTTAAGAGTAGTCTAGCCTTTGCAGTTTCTGTGTTAGACTGTGTTATGCTACATTACACTACCACAACATTTTTCATGTGCTGACAAAGCTTGAGAAAGATATTGCTGTTCCATGCCTCATAAGAGCTTTAATTTGTCTTTCTAATTAAAACTGCATTTCGATTAAAAAGTGAGCAGATTTAAGCAAGATATATAGTTCTTAAAATGATATTCCAATTTTATTCTGTAATAATAGAATTATTGATATAATTTACAATACAGCCAACTAATAATTTCTGTGCGCATTTGCAGCATTAACGTTACTAATAAATGAAGTTCCTTATGCCACATATAATCTCTGACAAGTCACATTCGGTACTAAATAATATCAAGACACATCCGGTGCTAAATAATATCAAGGCTCATCCGGTTCTAAATAATCATCTATATGCTGCCTAAAAAGTTAGTTAAGAGTATTCAAATTGTAATGGTTTGTCAAAACTATCAAACTGGACATTTTAAAACCAAATTCGAATTCAAAAGTTGGCATCAGAGAATAAATCTGGTAATTTTCATTTTTCTTATTGCTGTAAATACTGAAATGACTCATAAAAAATAGCAACTGCCCAAGCAAATGCATTTCAAAGAGTGAATTGTTAATAAGTTCATTACTGACGTCTTTTCCTTTCTTCATTTATATACTATAAAAATATCTAGAGACCATTCGAGATTTTCTTTTTCAGTTACTTTTAAATTTGCAAAAACTGCAAAATCTTTAATAAATCCTCGTTCTCTAAATTTCTCTTCCTGACGTACTTTTAGCTTTCACGGAATTTAACAGAGATTTATTAAATTTATAAGTATGCTTACATGCCACTTTTCTTTCTGAAATTTTTAATAATTTATCGAGAATTTCAATAACTTCTGTTACATTACTCAATGCATCAAGAGATAAAAATTATAGGGTCGATAACGGACTTGTGCAAAACCAAACATTAGAGACTGAGAATTGTAAACTGATATTATTATAAACATTGCAAACATTATCTTAACATAAATGTACAACCAATCTTCCCATTTCTTTTCCATTTATATAGGATCAAAATTATAACCAATCTTTCAATTTATTTTCGATTTATATAGGATTGAACTTTGTTCTATATCTCATTACTGAATTTTTCATACCAGACATGATGGATCATGTTTTTACTTCCTTGTACGAAGTAAAAAGGAAATATTGTAATCGCGAAACGTTTCAGGCAGCATATTTCAACGAAAATATCCATTTTGACCACTATCGAATGCAATTTAACGATGTTTTTCTCTGATATCTGTACGTAAGGACAGAATAAAATACTCTTTTCCTTCAAAAAAATTATAAAACTGCTTTAAAATTAATTCTGAAGAGAATTTTTCGTGGCGTCTGTACAAAAGTATGTACGTACGTATCTCGCATAACTCAAAAACGAGTAGCCTCAGAACGTTGAAATTTTGTATATAGGACTGCTATAACATGTAGATGTGCACCTCGTATTTTGGTTGCAATCGGCCGCACCAAACATATATAAATATATTTATATATATATATATCCACTCTGTTACCCGGCTCAGTGATCTCAGTTTCTTTACTTTTATATGTTGGTAAATTGTACATTTTTTGCTTTAAGAAAGTTATGTTGTTTTTATCTTCCGGTTAAGGATTTTATGCCTTAGTAAATCTGTGTGCAATATTTTTAGAATTATCAGCAATTTTAAAGTTGTTTAATTGGCGCTAAGCTTTTTTAATGGCGGCCATTGATGTTTACATTTGAAACAGGAGACTAGTGGATTTGTTGCCAATCTAGAGAAACTTAGCTTCGCAACAACAAAGATAACGCATTCATTTATTATTTAAATCACGCTTAATCCTTTCTGGAACTTTTTCCGAGGAAATAAGCGTTTAAGGTTTACTTCGTAATTTTTAATATAGATATTTTGAGTTTTTATGTATTTTTACCTTCTCGCGAAGTGAGAACTGAATTAATTAAATGAGAAATTCTCAATCGTCTGTGAAAAACTGTTTCTTTTTTGTTTTGTTTGCTTAATTTCTTTTATACATCATTCTAGCTTTATTATAGTATTTGAATAAAACATGTGGCAACGATTAGATAATTCTATTCTTTAAATGATATAAATTTTGTGCATTATGAGTTATAATATGAACGAAATATGTAAGTTAACTGTTATATAATTATTGGATTATATAACAGTTAACTTAGTTTTTGTTATAAAATTATTATATAAGTTAACTCTTATATAATTATTAATACTGTTAAGTGAATCTAGCGCTAGAGTGTCGCTATGGTAAACAAATACTAGAGTGAATTTTAAAGAATGCATTTATTCTATTGTGGTTTATGCGCTGTCGGCGAAGTAGATTTAATTCAATACAGTAAGTTTAAATGAAATGCAAGAAAAAATGCGTATAATTTAATATTCCAATAGAAGGAAGTCATGTGGTGTACACATCAGATTTTATTGTAGTAAATGTATTATGCATTTCACTAATTTTTTTCTTGTTAATTTCGCATCATTTTTTCTCATTATCTGTTGCATCAGTTTCTCTCATGATATGATCTTTCTGTTGTGGATTAAAATATATGAAATATGTACATTTTTTCCTTATTTCTGTAAGAACGCTATAGTAAGCTTGTGCTTAATAAGTGATGGAAGGGTTTTGTATCTGCCGGAAAAGTATAAATTTTTAACACTTGTCTGATCTTCAGCAAGGAAATCATTGTATACAATTATATTCTTGTTATTCGGATCTAAAGCTTCTAATTGTGCAAATTCTTCTACATCAGCAGTTGTAAAGAATGAGTTGTTATATTTATTATACTTTCGTAACAGTTCTTTTTGGAGCGTTATATCGGTTGTAAAATTTATGATGTCTTCTTTTGAATGTCTTTAAATCTTTTAATTTTTCCAATTAAATCCGAATTTTTATCTTCAGGAATTAATGTACTTAGGTGCCAATAATTTACGTGGATGGACTACGAGTCAATATCTATAGCAACGTGGATTTAAATGATGAATGATGATTGGCTTAATAAAACGGATAATTCAGATAATGGGTATATTTTAAAAATTGATTTAAAATATCTAAAAGAATTACAAAATAAACATTAAGATATGCCTTCAGTCCCTGAAAATAGAGTCCCAGATTTCTCTAGACCAAGCGAAATTACTAACAACTTTATCTGATAAAGAACACTACGTTCATAGAATAGAATCATTACAGAAACTTAAAACAATATTTGAAAATGAGTTTAAAATTGGAAAAGGTTCATAGACTATTGGAATTTAAACATATAATCTCCTTGGATATAATCTCCTTTTCTTTATCTCCTTGGATAAAGAAATACATAGATGAGGAAACATAAATGAGGACTAAGGCTACTAAAATTTTTTAAAAAGACTGTAAAGTGGTGAATAATTCAGTGTCTGGAAAAACAATGGAAAACATTAGAAAGAGAACTGACATGAAATTATGTTGCACTTAAAATTATTTGTAAAACCAAAACTATAAATGACAGGCGAAAATTCAGGTACTGTTCATATGAATAAAAATTCAGTCACCTTTACTAAACCAGTCTAGTATATTGGAAAGAAAATACTCTATTTATGAAAACAAGTAATGTATGACATTTATTACAATATTATGAAAACTAAATATTCGCATAATATTATTCTGCTGTGTATTGATACAGAGATTGTTTTATATATTTTATTAAAACTGATTATTTTTATGTATATAGGAAAGATAGATATGATCGACTACTTTGATAGATCTGATTATTTAAAATATAATAAATATTACATTGCACAAGTAAGTAAGATGGATTTAAGGAAAATAAAAAATAAAACTAATGACATTATGGAAAAGTTCACTTGAACTGAGAGCGAAAATGAATGCCTGTAAAATTTCAAAGTCTATAAATAAGAAGTCAAAATGTATAAAAAGTAATGTGCCATTGAAAACAAAACGTCATTTAAATGTTATCAATATTGTTTGAGTAATATAGTTAATATAATATAATTATAGAACTATGAATATAATTAGAAGTATAAAACATGACTTATATTCGGTTCAAGTGAACAAAAATCATTATCACCTGCAGGTGATAAACACTTTATTTTAGAAGATGGAATTCACTCGAGAGCGTTAAGCCATTTTAAAACTTTTATCATTAATAAGTAATGGAAGTATTCAAAACTCTTAAATTGAATGATTTAAATCTAGGACAACATAACTTATATTTTTGAAACACATCTCATCATGATGGGATATTTTCAAAGGGTGATGTTTTTCAAAAGGTGACTTCATATTTTTCGAAATATGGAGATTCAACAGTAGATGATGAAAAAGAAAAGTATTACCACAAAAAGTGTCCAACTCTCTGATCAAGCCATTGAAAAAAATAAATAGTGGGGATTTTATTTTTAATTTCAAACGTAAGTATTATGACTACGAATCTTAAAAACAAATGTACTATGTAAATGGATATCAACTGGCCAGAAGTTTCAAGGACAGATAAATTATCTTAAAGTTTGATTAGAAATTTTGAAAATGCGGTAGATCACCAACATTATTAATCCCAACACCCAACATTATTAATCAAGCAGTTAAAAAATTCTCATCTCAACACACTAAAAGGCACACTCTTGTTTTAGGAGATTATAAAAATTCTGTTGTCATTCCCTTCTTTCCATCAATTAGCTATAAAGTTTCACATATTTTGCAGAAATTTAACTTTCGGGTTGTTTATTCTCCCATCAATAAAATTCCGAGTTCCATACTCAAGGACCCCATTCCGGATATGAATTCCTGGGGTATTTATAGGATTCCTTGCCAGTGTGGTTTAATTTACATTGGCCAAACTAAGAGAGCCTTAAAATTTCGCGTCAAGGAACATGAGGCATATGTTAGAAAAAAGGAAACACAGAAGTCTTCTGTTGCTCAACATTGTTGGTCCGAAAACCACACTTTCAGTTTTTCTGCTGCCAAAATTATTCAAAAAACATCTTCCATTGGAGAACTGGATTTTATAGAGGCATTTCACATTCATAAAAATCTTTCTGTTTTAGTTAACGATCCTAATTCCAATCCAAATTTGCCTTCGGCCTTTAAAGAAATTATGTTTTAGTTCTGGTTTCACCAACAGATGGCGCCTACTTGCTTATTCTTGTCCAGGCTTTCTTATCTTATCTAATCATTATTTCCTATCTTGTTCATTTGCGGTTTTGCAGCTGAAGATGGTGGTTCGGTAAAACCATCGAAACTAGTCCTGTGAAAATTTTGTAAATATAACGCTGATTTTTGTTGTTTGACTTCTGAATTAGTGCTTCTAAGTTCCCCAGATAACTAACTCTTAAGTTCTCTAAATAGCTGCGTTTTTTCCGTCTGCGATTTCAGTGAAGAACTTCATACAAGAGTCTGGGTCGCATACATATGGTGTAATAGTTTAATTATTGATATGGAAACAATGTGAGCGGTGCTACAGATATATCCTAAATACACTGGTGTGCAAAACGTACGCAACAAGTATTCGTTTTACCATAACTCCATGAGAAATCATCTGAAAGACATGAAATTCAGAAATGAGAGACAGCATTTTGCATTTAAACGATGACGAAAGTATAGTTGCTCAAAACGGAATACAATGCATAGAGTATGAAATCAGACAAAAAAAGGTTTTATTGAACTCACAGTATCTTTGCACATGATTGTTTGTACAAGAGGACGAACAATAAGCAGGTGTTTTTTAGTCCCCTTAATACGATGGTTACTTCGCACCGTCTCTCCATACTTAGCACCAGATTGTCCAACAGATCTTGAGGTAAGAGTGCCCCTTTCTTCAATCAGCAACTGTTTCAGTTGTTGAGTGTTCCCCGGACATGCCGCAAGGCGTCTTTCAAAGCACATGTTCTATGGAATTTAAATCAGGAGAATACGCTGGCTAATCCATTCGAGTGATATCTTCACTTTCCGGTAGCTTCTGAACAGCAGGAATCCAGTGGCCGTGCATTGTCATCCATAAAAACGAAGTTTGCTTCAATGGCTCCTCGGAACAGACGCACATGGGGAAGGATCACTTCCTGACAATAGCGATCTCCCGTTACAGAACCTCTGTCGAAAACGTGGCGCTTTTTCTGCCAGTTCAGCATATTGCCACCCCAGACGAGAACTTCAGGACCACCATAACGGTCTCTTTCCGTAATATTAATGGGACGAAACCGTGTCCCGACCTCTCTCCAAATCAGCTGGCGTTAAGAATCGCTTGTGGCACTAAAACGACTCTCATCCGTGAAGAGGACACGACTCCTTTGATGAACTGTCCAGTTTTTATGCTCCTTGCAACTCTCTAAACGCTGACGCAAATGGCTAACTTTCAAAGGGATGTATTGCTTAGGACGGCGGGCGAATAGGCCACCTTTGTGAAGGGATCTGGACAGAGTAAACCGTGATACTTGTTGTCTTGTTGCTGTACACAGTTGCTGAGCTATGACGCTTGCTGACTGGTTTCGGGCTCTTTTCGCCTGCAGGATGATATATCGGTCATCCACTGCAGTTGTTTTCCTGCAGCGACCACCACCAGCCTTTCTAACAGCTGTACCTATGGTTTGGAAGACTTTCCAAACGTGCGAAACGACACTTTTGTTGATTCCGAACTCTTCAGCTATACTGATCACACTACGCCCCTCCTCCAGCTTTCCGATCATCCTTCCACGTATGAAATCATCCAGGTTATTTCTTCTAGCCATATTTCACAAAACAACTTACTTGTACTCTCAATCAATGTCTTTACTTGTGTCTCCGTCCTTCCTTTTATTGTAGTCTTCGGTTAAGCGCGCCAACCGTACGCGTTTTGAGTATGCTCCCGTCGCCTATGACGTTTCGTTCCTGACATTTGCATAAGCATGATCTTTCTTCTGAATTGCGTGTTCATTGAATCCTTTTTAGCTGAGCAACTGTGTCCTCGACAGATGGCGTTACATTCACTTTCTCTTCATTGTCCCATTAATTTTCCTACAAATTTGTTTTTGTCTTTCACATTCACAAAGTGGGCCTATGAATCGTTTAAAACAATTTGAATGACAATTGGGAGCGGGAGAAATTTAATTAGTACCGTATTTATCTGGATGTCAGAGGCATTTTCTTTTAACTGGTGTTACTGACCACTGATACAAAGCCCCCTAACTAATTTAAAGATTTCTTATCATCCTCCGCTTTCTTTACTTCAGATTTATCTTAGCGATCACCATTAGCCAAGGAAAAAATTTTGCTGAGTACCGAAAGGTCTGCTGCCGTCAGATTTACTACCTTTTTCAGCAACAAGGCTCCCGGAAAGTTTCATTACCCTTTTCCCCGTATTCTAGCCTACTCATATTTACAGACACACGTTAACTCTCAAATTTCCGGGGCTAAGTCGAAAAGTTGTTTTATCGTACCAGGGTTTCATATCACTCGAAAATCTTTGATATGCGGTAGCAACTTGAATAATTTTATCTGAATAACTTTTGCATCGGATTTATCAGTTAGTGCAAATAGTAACAGAAATGCGAGGCTGCTAGAAATTATAAATTAAACATTTGAAACTCTTATTATAAATACTCAAACAACTAATTTATATTCTTTTGAGTACTACGGAAAGGAGACGTTTTATCAAAGGTTTATCATAATAATTGGTTAAATAACGTAAAATTATTTGAATTTTTCATAGTAGTAGTCTTTTAAAATAATTATTTCCAGTGCAAATACGTTAGTATCATTATTTGTAGTCAGCTAGTATAGTTCGTTTTTGTCACTAACTTTTTTATTTTCATAATGTAAAGCTACCAAAAATATTGAAATAATTAAAATATTCAAAATGCTTTTAAAATGGCCTAGTGACATTTTTAATGTCAAGCTTATTGCCAACACACAATTTTTTCTTTATGAAAAGAATATATGTTTATTACATACAGAATATTGTTACGAATTTGGTATTTAAAAAGCTAATGTTAGTTCAATTATAAATTAAATGGTTTTATTTCTCGCGCAGTGCAGCGCGTGACGAATATTAAAAGAAAGCTAAGCCGGAAAATTGAAAATACAAGAGCGCGTGCATTAAATAAATAAATATCTCTTTTTGATTTCGAGAAAGTACTGGAAAATTCTAGCGCGTGATTTTAAAATCTTATAAAAGGAGGAAAACATCTCAGTTTGTAGTAGTTGCTTAGTTTGTTGCTGTTTAGAAAACTGCTCTTGTTGATTGTAACGAATTCGCGGATTAGCGTTCTTTAGCTGTTTTGAATTACGTTCTATTGGACATTTGAGTAGTTAAAAGATAACTACTGTGAGGTATTGTAATACTGCATGATAATTTGAGAAGATTTAAGCATTTTCGTTGTGATAATAATAAATTTTTGTTCATTTTGCATCGGACTTGTGCATTCATTTCATAACGAACCCGTACGCACGCAACAATATGTTATATGGAAAACCAAATAAAAGCATGCCATTACGCCGAGATTAGCAACAACTTATATTTGAATAGCGTATTTTCAGTATGTGTTTGCCATTAGTTTGAAATGAAAGGAAAAGACTAAATTAGGATCTAGAGATAAATAATATAGTGTTACTTTCTTGGAGCTAGCTTCTCGGGAAAAAAGAGTTGGGAACATGTCATTACGAACCATCATGTGATGGTGTCTCATTTATCTAAGAAAAATCATATCACCGGAAAGTAGTAATCATGGAAAAAAATTCGTTCCGTGTAAACGTCACTAATGATGGTACCGCGAATAAAAACGTAGAGAGCAAATGCTTTATTGTGTGAACTTTTCAGGTGGCATGGGGCAACGAGTTCAATATATAATGTATATAATTATTATTATAGGCCTTTCTACGATGACACCCACAATTGTAGATGATTTTGATCTTCAGGGAAGACCATCGTCTTGGGGGGCGTCTTCATTATCGAAGTGTGTTCATTATCGATAATGTTTCATTGTTCATGATTAGTTGCACTGTTCGCTTTCAGAGGTGTTCATCTATTGTCCTGAGGAGAGCGTTAAAAGTGAGTTTATATAAGATTTCATCTTGTAGCAATAGCATGGGATACGTTTTCATAACTGTTTTGTAGGGTTCTTTATATTTTAATTCTAATTTTCCCTCCCTTCATGTCTATTCCAGCTAGTTTCTTTAGAAAATAGATTATAAATGAATTTAAATTTATGATTGCTCTGACAGTACTTTTATGATTATTACAATTTGTTAGCCCAGAAAGGCTATTAATTTCGTTTTGATAGTTTGCTTTGAAAACTTTAAATATCCGTTTCACTTTTCAAATTTTTGCCGCCAAATATTATCGCCTTGTGTAATATTTAAAGAAATTAACTGCTATATATATTTCTCGCATTGTGATAAAACAACGGTACATAGAGCCATCGAATTTGAGTGACGTAATCCTCCACCGAATATGGGCATCTGAAAGCACAATTTGTTTTAATATCTACTAGCAGCTTCTGCCAGCCTTCGTCTGGCTTTTAAATGTACCGGAAAAATGGCTAAGGGAAACACCAAACGTTAAATGTAAAAACTGCGTAAAATTTTACTCTGCAGAACAACTTCATAAAACAAAAAGTTATTACGTATAACAAAATTACAATGAAATAAGCAATATCCCTTAATACAACTATTAATTATCCTAATAAATAAATTAACCAGGTTCCCTTTGCAAAATCTTAACTCAAATGGTATAAAGGAGGTTAAGAACTTTGTTTCCTAAAAAAATCATTCAAAACTTTTCAATATCATTATCTTAAAAACAGTGAAATGAGCAATAAAGAACATAAAAGAATACAAAAAATAAAAAGTTCTGAAAAGCAAAGTATAATTAATGATATTTTATGCTATATTTTCAAGAGAAAAAATACAATGAAATAAGTTATATCCCTTATTACAAATATTAATTATACTAATAAAAAAATTAACCAACTTTCCGTTGAAGAAAACAAAAATCATGCAAAACTTTTCAATATCTTACAAACAGTGAAATAAACAAAAAATAACATGAAAGCAACTCAAAAAACATAAAATTCCGCGCAGAATTTTACTCTGCAGATCAACTTTATCAAAAAAAAATCAATAAAAATGTATTATATATATATATATATATAAATGACAATGAAATATGCCAATCGCTTAAAAACAGTGACATAAGAAATACGATGAAAAATTGTTGCCAAACCCATATTTCTAAAAGAATGAAACTATTCAAAATGATGCGATTTCTTCAAAAATCTATCAACAACAATAAGACAGGAAAATTGTTGCCAAAATCACGTTTTTAAAGGTGTGAGATATGAGAAGTGTACTCGGAAGCTTCATTTAAAAAAAAAAAGTTTTAAAATACAAAATATTATCATTTTTCCAAAATTCTTTTTGTAAAAGCAGTCGCAAGGATAAAAGTTTAACGTGTCCAAAAATCAAAGAAAAATAAACTGTACATTTTTAGAAATAAACTATTTTAGAAGGTGTTAAGCTCCCTTTGTTATTTAAATTCGTATTTAATCGATTTATTGAAACACGAAATTTATTTTAAGTTCGTAAAATAGCTAAGTGCCTACGTTTCACGTCATGACGATGTGATAATGGAGTGTGTAGAGTAAAATCTCACTTTCCTATAGCCCATTATGTCTCAAAATGACGCGATTTCGTCACAAAACATAAAATTAAAAACAATTCGAATTCGAATTTCGAAAAAACCGCTTCGAGGTGCACTGGCTCTTGTCTAGATGCACCTATGTACCAAATTTCGTAGCAGTAGCTTACGCGCAGCGCGCACGAAAGAAACACACACAGAGACTATTTCTTTTATTATATGTAGAGATTTTATATTTTGTAACACTTTAATGAATTTTTTATTAACGAACTCAACGATTTTAAAGTGAGCAATGGCAACGTTGTACAGGAAAAAACACTTTTATCTCCAACGCGAGAGACTGTGTACCGGAAACTCAAAAGATATGTCATTTTAAAATTATTTTGCGTATTGCTGTTGAATTGAATTTTATGCTTTAAGTGAGAAGAACATGATATTTAATAAATAAGAGTAACACACAAAACGTTAAAAAAAAAAAAAGCACTCCTTTGCGCGAAACATAAAATCTGAACCTATTCAGAATTTTTTAAAATTTTATTTGTTGGATTGGGCTGATAATTATAATAAAGCATAGTGTTACGAATTTGGTATTTAAAAAGCCAATGTTAGTTCAATTATAAATTAAATGGTTTTATTTCTCGCGTAGTGCAGCGGGTGACGAATATTAAAAGAAAGCTAAGCCGGAAAATTGAAAATACAAGAGCGCGTGCATTAAATAAATAAATATCTCTTTTTGATTTCGAAAAAGTACTAGAAAATTCTAGCGCGTGATTTTAAAATCTTATAAAAGGAGGAAAACATCTCAGTTCGTATTAGTTACTTAGTTTGTTGTTGTTTAGAAAACCGCTCTTGTTGATTGTAGCGAATTCGCGGATTAGCTTTCATTAGCTGTTTTGAATTAAGTTCTTTTGAACGTTTGAGTAGTTAAAAGATAACTACTGTGATATGTTGTGATACTGCACGATTATTTGAGGACATTTAATCATATTTGTTGTTATAATAATAAATTTTTGTTAATTTTTCATCCTACTTGTGCATTCATTTCGTAACGAAACCGTACGCACGCAACAATTTTGGTGTCAGAAGTGGGATTTGAATGCCAATGGAAGAACAATTGAGACAGCTCATTAGTGGTTTTGCTGCATTCCAAGAACAGATGGAAGCTGGACAAGCATCATTTAAAGAAGAGATGAAGGACTCTGTTAAATCAGAAATGAAACGTGACAGGAATCCGTTCACGAAATGTTGGAAGCTGGTCAAGAACTTTTAAAGAAGATATAAACGCTGTACAGGAAAAGATTGAAGCAGGTCAAGACGAAATGAAAAGATAAATTGCCTGCATAATATAAACTAAATTCGAGGCTATGGAAGGCAGAATAGACACAGTTGAAGACAAAGTTGGAAAAATTCAAGAAAGAATTTCCGCAGTGGAGCAGCAAATTGAAGAAAGTATTTCTACCGTCCAAGAGCAAATCGAACAACAGATTGATGAGAAAGTTTCTACAGTTGCCAAAGAAATGGATACTTTAAAGAAATTCGTAGCGACGGCAGGGAGCAGGAGTGAAGATTTTAAATTCTTACCGATGCTTTCTCGTCCATCTCTAAAGATATCCACATATGATGGGAAGAAATCCTGGCAAGTGTATAAGACCCATTTTTCTATAGTTGCGAATGCGAATGGATGGGATTCCCAAGCTAAGGCCTGTCCATCTTGCCGCTTCTCTGAGAGCAGACGCAGCGGATATCTTGCAGACGCTTCCACAAAACCAGAGACTTGACTTCGAAGCTCTATCCGGCGCATTGGAGCTGCTCTTTGGCGAGAAATGTTTAAAAGACTACAGCAGGCTTCAACTAAAATCCCGTCAACAGAAGCCCACCGAAGCACTTCAGGAGCTCGCCACGGATGTTGAAAGGCTGTCACATCACGCCTTTTCGGAGTGCCCGACAGAAACAAGAGAAATCCTGTCGCTGCAATATTTCATCGATGGCATCCGGAACTCTGAAATACACAAAGCGAGGCGAATGGCGGATGTCAAAGATTTGAAAAGCGCTTTAGTGTACGCAATGAAATTCGAGGCAGCGCAGCAAGCCACTCGTCGAGACCGCCACCCAGTCAGAGCTGCTCAAGTCCAGGAGCCAGGGGATAACGTCACTGCTCGTCTGGATGATTTGACTAGACAACTCAATGACTTGAGAAGAAATATCAGTGAAAAGAAACCGACATTAAAATGTTGGAACTGTGGAGGTGAGGGACACATACGGCAGAACTGCAGAAAACCCCAGGGCACGGATGTTAAGACCGCTCCTAACAAACAGCAGGGAAACTAATTAGTGGCCATCTCGCGGGGCACAGGTTGCCAGATAATGAAAAGCCCCAGTTTAAAACCTTTCAGATTTCTGCAGTGAGAGGCGGCAGTAATGGACTTTTCATAATAGGACATATTAATGGAGTTCCCTGCAATATGACGATAGATACTGGAGCCATCGTTACCATCATCCGAAAAGATTTGGCTCAACAACTGGGAAACAATCTTATCTGGACGCCGCCCTGCGTTACCCTCCAGACTGTGTCCGGTGAGAAGATCGACATCGATGGAAAAGTAAACGTTAACATCACGTTTGGAAGTGCCGCTTACCATCACACAGCATATGTAGCAGAGATCACTGATTCTTGCATACTTGGATTGGGCTTTCTAAGGAAATGCAATTTTTCCTTGGACTTTAAAAATAATGAATTGCATTCTACATCTGAGGACATAGCCCTATTCGGAATTAATGATGGAGTGAAATCTATCCACAAGATTATAGCTCAAGATGATATCACAATACCCGCAAGAACCGAGTTTTTACTTCCTGGTTCCATAGGCGAAGATAGACATTTCCGCTACGGCATCATAGAATATCCCAATAACTGTAATAGCTCGAAAGGAGTACTAGTAGCCTCAACACTCGTCGACCTATCCAGAACGGTTATCCCGGTGAGAGTCGCCAATGTAACTGAGACGGCGAGAGTTATTAAGAAAGGTGAAGTGGTTGCAACATGTACTCCAGTAACCAGCGTTGAAAGAAAGAATAACATCCAAGAATCCGTGTCCTCAGAAAGCATTACGTCGGAGTTATTGCCGAATACGCAATTAAACGATAAAGAGAGGAATGCTGCGGATCGCGTCATTAAAGATCTTCAAGTTGTTTCTCCTGCTCGTCTTCTGACGTGGGTCGAACTAGCTTGATACAACATAGAATAGATACCGGCAATCATCCCCCGATCAAGCAACATCCGAGACGTCTACCGTTTGCTAAACAGGAAAAAGTGCGAACACTGTTAAAAGATATAGAAGAAGGCGATGTCATCGAGCCTTCAGTAAGTCCATGGGCATCTCCCATCGACCTAGTCAAAAAGAAAGACGGCTCAACAAGATTTTGCGTTGACTATCGCCGGTTGAATGAGGTTACGAAGAAAGACAGTTACCCTCTTCCTAGAATTGACGACATTCTAGACACTCTTTCTGGAAGCAAGTGGTTCTCAACGCTTGATTTAAAGAGTGGGTATTGGCAGGTAGAAATACACCCTCATGACCGAGAAAAGACGGCATTTACTACGGGACAAGGGCTTTGGCAATTCAAGGTGATGCCGTTTGGACTGCGTAATGCGCCGGCAACATTCGAACGTCTTATGGAGACTGTTTTGAAAGGCCTTTCCTACGACGCCTGCCTGATATACCTGGACGACATCATAATCGTCGGAAAGAGTTTTGAAGAATATTTAGAAAATCTTAAGAAGGTGCTTCAGAAACTGAAAGAAGCCAATCTGAAGCTTAGTCCCGCTAAATGCAAATTGTTCCGAAAGGAAGTGACTTACCTGGGACATGTCATCTCTTACCTGGACGCAATTTGTTCCGAAAGGAAGTTGTTCCGAATGCAAATTGTTCCGAAAGGAAGTGACTTACCTGGGACATGTCATCTCTTACCAAAGGAAGTGACTTACCTGGACGACATCATAATCGTCGGAAAGAGTTTTGAAGAATATTTAGAAAATCTTAGGAAGGTGCTTCAGAAACTGAAAGAAGCCAATCTGAAGCTGAGTCCCGCTAAATGCAAATTGTTCCGAAAGGAAGTGACTTACCTGGGACATGTCATCTCTGCGGAAGGTGTACGCACGGATCCTGAAAAGTATCAGCTGTTAAATCCTGGAAACGTCCCGAAAATGTCCATCAGCTGAGAAGCCTCCTAGGGCTTTGCACCTACTATAGGCTATTCGTGAAGGACTTTTCTTCCATCGCAAGACCCCTTCACAAGCTGACAGAGAGCAACCAAAAGTTCTTGTGGACAAAAGAATGCGAGGATGCATTTAACAACTTAAAGGACGCTTTAATATCTGCTCCAATCCCCTTCACAAGGTGACAGAGAGCAACCAAAAGTTCTTGTGGACAAAAGAATGCGAGGATGCATTTAACAACTTAAAGAAGGCTTTATCATCTGCTCCAATCCTGACTTATCCTCAGCTCGACCAAGCATTTATTCTCGACACCAACGCGAGCAATGAAATTGTCGGTGCTGTTTTGTCCCAAGAAATACACGGCCAAAAACGTGTAGTGGCGTACTGGAGCAAGTACCTGTCTAAACCGGAGAGGAATTACTGTGTCACCAGGAAAGAGTTGTTCGCCATAGTCAAAGCTGTAGAACAGTTCCATCACTATCTATACAGCAGAAAATTCCTGCTCCGCACCGATCATGCATCACTGACCTGGCTTTTAAATTTCAAGAATCCTGAGGGTGAAATAGCCAGGTGGATACAAAGACTCCAAGAATATGACATCACTATCCGTCATCGTAAGGGATCATCACACGGAAACCCCGACGCCCTGTCTAGAAGACCTTGCCAAGAAAGCTGCCGATATTGTTCCAGGGTGGAAGCGAAATACGAGCTGCTGACTCCGGTCGCAAGACAAATTACAACATCAACATCGGCTGATCGAGAACCGTGGAGTGATGATGAAGTCAGGAAAGACCAGCTGGAAGACCGCGACATTAAACACATAATTGATTTAATGTAGTCATCAAACAGAAAACCTACCTGGCAAGACATTTCTATCTGTAGTCCTACAGCCAAACAATATTGGGCACTCTGGGATTCACTTCACATTCGAAACGGCGTCTTATATCGGAGATTCGAATCGGATAATGGGAAGACGTTCCGATGGCAACTTATACTTCCAAGATCTCGCATTCCTGATGTCCTTAAAGAATTACATAGCAGGCCTACAGGAGGTCACTTTGGAATAATGAAGACCTTGCAGAGAGTTCGTGAGCGCTTTTACTGGAATAATGCAAAGGATGACGTGCAAAAGTGGTGCCGATCTTGCGATGCCTGTGCAGGTCGGAAAGGACCGAGGAGACGCAGCCGAGGCAAGCTGCAACGTTACAATGTAGGGGCGCCTTTTGAACGTATCGCCTTTGACATCCTGGGACCTCTGCCACGAACTGCTGATGGCAACAAATACATACTCGTTGTCATTGATTACTTCACCAAGTGGCCTGAAGCTTATCCTATTCCTGATCAAGAGGCTGTTACAGTAGCTGAGGTGATGATACAGCACTGGATTTCTAGGTTCGGAGTGCCTCTTCAGTTACATTCCGATCAGGCAAGGAAATTTACCTCGGCATTGACAAAACCCAAACGACACCATTACACCCCCAGTCGGACGGCATGGTAGAGAGGTTCAATCGAACCATCCTTAATAACCTCACATTAGTGGTTTCCAGAAACCAGCAGGACTGGGACAAGAAATTATCGCTGTTTTTACTGGCTTACCGCAGTGCTGTTCACGAGACTACCGGCTATTCCCCATCACAGATGCTCTTCGGTCGTGACCTTCGTCTGCCTTGTGATCTATTATTTGGTCGCCTTCCAAATGCTCCTTCATCGTCTGAGGAATATATTCAAGATCTCCAGGCCCCGTTTGAAGTGATGCACAACTTTGCACGAGAGCGAGTCAACTTGCCGACGGAGAAGTTGAAGACCTGATACGACATAAGAGCTACTGAACATCAATTCCACGAAGGAGACAAGGTTTGGTTGTGGAATCCGACTCGACGGAAAGGACTTTGTCCGAAATTACAGTCACCTTGGGATGGTCCGTACACGATCCTAAACAGGCTGAATGACGTCATGGTTTGGATACGTAAGTCTTCGAACTCTAAACCTAAAGTCGTTCATTACGACAGGTAGCTCATTACTATGGCCATCGTACGTAATGTAAATAATTGTAAATAGTATAAGACCATGGTCCTTTTTGTTTTTAAATGTGTATTTGATTTGATTTCTATTTAGTATTTGATTTGCATTTTGTATTTGATTTGTATTTGATAGCATTTGATTTGTTTTATTTATTGTAGTTATTGTTCATGTTGTTTATTATTTTAATGTAATGCTTATTATTGCATTTATGCCACAGTTGTAATTTTAGCTTCTTGTCCAGGGATTGTACTGCCCGGGACGTGCAGTCCTTGGGAAGGGGGCATTGTTACGAATTTGGTATTTAAAAAGCCAATGTTAGTTCAATTATAAATTAAATGGTTTTATTTCTCGCGCAGTGCTGCGCGTGACGAATATTAAAAGGAAGCTAAGCCGGAAAATTGAAAATACAAGAGCGCGTGCATTAAATAAATAAATATCTCTTTTTGATTTCGAGAAAGTACTAGAAAATTCTAGCGCGTGATTTTAAAATATTATAAAAGAAGGAAAACATCTCAGTTCGTAGTAGTTACTTAGTTTGTTGTTGTTTAGAAAACTGCTCTTGTTGAATGTAACGAATTCGCGGATTAGCTTTCTTTAGCTGTTTTGAATTAAGTTCTTTTGAACGTTTGAGTAGTTAAAAGATAACTACAGTGATATGTTATGATAGTGCACGATTATTTGAAAACATTTAATCATATTTGTTGTTATAATAATAAATTTTTGTTCATTTTTCATCGGACTTGTGCATTCATTTCGTAACGAACCCGTACGCACGCAACAATACGAAGACTTAAGGGAACAGGCGTCTTTGGGAAATAGATTCCAATGAAAATTAGTGTTAACTTTACTTTACATTTAGGAAAGAAACTTGAAACCTAACGCAATCAGCCTGTTTAGCTATGGAAAGACAAATTCAAAATCGACAACCATTATTTTAGTGTTTATTCCATCTGTACGTATCCAAATGATCAGAAGGTTGTTGATGCTTGTTCCTTGATCTATTGCACCAAGATATTTTACTGTACATTTATTTACAATTTATTTACAAGTCGTATGCCACCTGGCATGTTTACAAGCGTTATGCCTCCTGGCATGTACATGATAGACGTATTCTGCCACCTGGCATGTGAATTGATACATCATACTAGTTTTCTGCTACCTGACAGATACGATGCAATTACCTCAATTAGCAGTAATACGCCCGACATTTTGGCGTGTCCGCTTCCCTTACGTTCTGTAACGCAACTAACTTTTTGTGCGGTGCGCCCTCTGGGCACAAATCACCGCAATCACCGAGGAGGCCAAAACATCCTCCCCACCCCCGATGAATTACATTCATCTTAATACAATCTTCAATATATGCAAACAAGTAAATGAAAAATATAGAAACTGAAAACATACAAAAACCTTCAAAATGTATAAAATTACATGTTACACTTACCAATCTTCCAGCAAAACATCTTATATCTTACTATATTGAAACGTTAACTATGAGGGTTAAACTAGAACAAACAAATAAAATTATTAGTACAATAAGAAATAAAAAAAATAATAAAACATATTCAATATGAAACAAACACTTAAGTTAATGTTCTTCAACTGGTAAAAGACACAGTTTGGTAATAGGACGTTTAATGTCCCCGTGCACAGTTTTTAGTCTAACCACTCGGACATTATTGTCTCTTCCAGGAAACACTTCTATTACTCGCCCGAGTTTCCAACGTAATGAAGGCATATTATCCTCTTTAATGATAACCAAGTCATTTAGACCAATATTTCTGCTAGGCTGTCTCCATTTGCTACGCTGCTGTAGTTGGCACAGGTACTCCTTACACCACCGCTTCCAAAACCCTTGGAACATCCGCTGTGTTAGTTGCCATCTTTGCAATGGAGACACTCGTACTTCAGTTAAATCTTGTTCCGGAACAGCTGTTAAAGAAGTCCCTATAATAAAGTGTCCAGGAGTCAAAGCTGTCAAATCATTGGGATCACTGGAGACCGGTGTTATTGGCCTCGAATTTAAGCATGCTTCAATTTGTGCAATTAGAGTTTAGAAACTCTTCATAAGTCAAAATTTGAGTTCCAACACATTTCTTTAGATGCAGCTTCATAGATCTAACAGCTGCCTCCTATATACCACCATGATGTGGAGCAGCTGGCGGGTTGAATATCCACCTTATGTTTTCATTTGCTAACCACCTTTGAAATTCTGAAGCCTTCCGTAACTCATAGGCGGTAAGCATACCAGATTGCTTTTCACGAACGGATTTACAGTTGTTCACGAAGCGCAGAACATAAGCCATTATTCCCAGTACTTTGGTTAAATTTCCGTACAGTTCAAGATTTAGTAACGGTTCTGTAGATTCCACAAGTGTTTTCAAAGTAACACATTTTCGTTCTTCACTAACGTTTTGCAAGTCAGCTTCGGTATTCATTTCGTTTATGTGATGTCGAATATCTACTTCTGAAAGCCAGGGTGGCCCAGAAAACCAATCACTATCATTAATTAGAGCTTCAACATCCATCCCCCTCGTAAGTTTATCAGCAGGGTTTGTCTTCCCACTGCAAGAGTACCAGTTGTTTAAAATTGTTTTCTCCTTGATTTCTACCACACGATTTCTAACAAATTGTTTCCACTCGTTGGCAGATCCCTTGATCCAGTGAATGCAAATTTGGGAATCAGTCCAGTAAAATATATTTCCCTTATCCAACTGCGGAATTATCGATTGCAAATACGAACCTAATCTTGCAGAAATTAATGTTCCCAAAAGTTCAAGCCTAGGGAGTGTTACCCTTTTTAATGGAGCCAAACGGGATTTCGACACTATGAAACTTGTTTTACATTTATTTTTCTTCTTAAATCTAAAATATGCTACGGCACCATAACACTTGGGACTGGCATCAGAAAATATGTGAACTTCTATAAACTTCCAACACATATCACTGAAGTACTGTCTGGGAATTTCGAAAAACTTTATTTTTTCAACTTCTTTTAACCATTCCTGAAATATGAATTCTGTATCAAGGGGAACACTTTCGTCCCATTGAATACCCTTTTCCCACATAGTTTGCATTAAGAGTTTAACTCGAACAGTAAATGGATTCATAATTCCTAAGGGATCAAAGAGCATACCACATGCTGCTAAAATGATGCGTTTAGTTACTTTGAGATTTTGTAACTTCTCAAACTGAGATACATCTATTTTCAAATTATCATTGACATTGTCCCAGATAAGACCTAAAACTTTCAACGGTACAAAAGAGTCTTCAGATGTTTCACGAGAGTCAATTCCATTAAGTTTCCATAGTTCATTCAGCTCAGGTGAGTTTGAAACCCAGCTACGTAAATTCATACTGGCCTCGCTAAGAATGAAAATCATGTCCTTGCTTAAATGTAAGGCCTTTGCTACATTAACTGTCCCAGAAATTAAATCATCTACGTAAAGCTCTTTTAACATACTGCATGCCTCTTCATAGGCATCTTCATACTTTTTTAAATGCAGTCTTACTGTAGCTGTTAATAAAAAAGGTGAGCACTTGACCCCGAAAGGAACTCGATTGTGTTGGAGAACTTGTAAGTTGGGATTACTGTGATCGAGATTTGACCCTTCCTCATTTATCCACAAAAACTTTAAAAAATCCCTATCTTCTTTAGCTAAGCCTACTTCTAAAAATGCACGCTGAATGTCGGCACAAAACGCAATTGAATGTACCCTGAATTTAATGATAATCTTTAGCAAATCAGGATTTAAATTAGGTCCGCTTTCCAAACAATCATTAAGTGATAAATTTCCCTTACTTTTAGAAGAAGCGTCAAAAACTATTCGAACCTTTGTAGAATCCTTCTGCTCGCGCACTACCGCGTGATGAGGCATGTAATACCCCGTTTTCAAACTACTATTTAAATACGTATCTACCCGTTCCCCTATACCATCTCTCAAGTGTTCATTAATTATCTCATTATATTTTAAATATAGCTCGCTATTTTTCTGAAACTTATTATTTAAAAATTGTAAACGCTGTTTCGCGATTTCATAATTGTTATTTAAACCTTCAACACCCTCTTTCCACAATAATCGAGTTTCATACCTTTTATTCTTGTAAGCTGTATTTCGTTCAAATGACTCTAAAATTTCTTTATCTGATAGAGATATTTCTTTATCCGAACTTATCCCAATTGCTTCTAATTCCCATAATTTTTTAACTCTTTCATAATCTAAGTCCTCATTTACAACGGTTATATGATTAACTCTTGCGTCCTTACACTTTGATCCCTCGTCCTTGCCTTGAATCACAAAACCGAAAGTGCTTTCTGTTGCGACTAATTTTTTACAAATCTTCATGTTTCGTTCTCCTAAAATTTCCCAAATATAATCCGAACCTATTAATACTTGAATTTCGTCACTCGTACCAGCATCTGCTAATTCTATTCCCTTCTCAAACGCTATCTGTCGTATCCACCGAGAAGGAACTTTTACTTGCCCTAGTGTTATAGAATCAATGACTATTGCGTTAATTTTTATCTTTTTATTGGGATGGTTTACATTTTGCAATACTATTTCTACGATATCATACAAGCGCTCTTTTGCATCTTTGCATCCAAATGTGAAAATAATAAGCGCTTCTTTATTAATAATTTTCAACCCCAGTGAATCAACCACTTCTCGTAAGATGAATGACTTTGTTGACCCTGAATCTAGCATACAACGTAATTCCTTTTCGTTTCCCCCTTTACACCTAACTGTTGCCGAAAACGTCTGTAAAAGAACGGAAGTCGGTGGTTTAATTTTGTTATTATTTTCATTACATAAGAGCGAAAGAGAAGCTTCAGGGATTGGCGTTTTTTTGTCTGATTGGAAGTATCCGTCTCTAAACCTTTCGATGCGGCGTCACATATTAACGAATTATGTAAATCTTGGACATTGCACAGTCTGCATTTTTCATCTTTATGAGCACAGAAACGCCTTGGATGCCCTTTCGAAAAGCAAATAAAACATAAACCTCGATCCATTAATGCCTTTCGACGAGCTTTTAAATCAAGTGCGCAATCATGATTCATATGACAAGCAGATAAACAAAATATGCAGACATTTTGATTCTCTTTCTTAGGCGGGGTAGAGAACTTTCGATTTGGATTAAAATGTGATTTTTGAAAGTATTTAGAGGGAGTTTCGCTTTGACTAGTTAATACTGAAGCACCTTGCTTATTCGTACTGTAATCATTTCTTTTAGAATGCATGTAAGATTTATTTTGATAACCTTGATGGGAACTTTTGTTTCGTATTGATGTTTCATTTACATCAAAATTCTTAGAACGCGCTAACATCATTGATGTTTCCCTACATTCCACTTCAGTTTTCAAAAACGTTAGTAGTTCATTAACATCGAAATTTTGTTTATCACTTCTTTTCCTAGTGAATTCTAGAGTTAAATTCTCGGGTATTAACTTTAACAAAATAGGGGATAATAAATATCCATAAGAACCACTAGTAACATTTAAAGAATTTAAATTCCTTATTTGTATTTCTATATCGTCATAAAGCTTCCTCAAAGAAGCCGTATTTCCGGAATATTTTACAGGTTCTAAACTCAACAATTTATTCATAAGCGCATTAATTAACAGGTCATCTCTGCCGAAACGGTTTTTTAGTATATCAACAGCCACCGTATAGTTTTCACTAGTAAATGTTAATCCACTAATAGCATTTAAAGCTAAACCTCCCAAAAGCGATTTTAAATAACAAAACTTGTCAACCGAACTGAGACTTTCGTTTTGGTGAATGGAATTACTAAACTGATTCCAGAATTCAAGCCAAGAACAAGGATTACCGTAATATTTTGTAATCGTTAATTTTGGCAATTTTAAAGTATTAACTTCACAAGTTTTCAACTTCGGGGATATAGTTTCCTCACTATAATTTCTAGATTCAACTTTACACGCGTTTTTGCTTAATTTTTCCTGAATTTTACATTTAAAACTTATAATTCTTTCCTGATATTCCTGCGCGGAAATTACTTCTGTTTCCAACTTCTGTTCCGTAATTATAAGTTTTTCAATCTCAGAATCGTATTGTTTCAACAACTGCGATTTTTCAAGTAACATTTCGAGTAATTCTTTTAATTTCTCATCCGCGGTTTCACCCTCTTCTAACAATGCAGAATCTATTTTACTCATCAACTTGGTAGTTAAGTTACGCGTCACCGTACGCAACTTCTTTGCCTTATTCATAGCCTCCATTTTACCATTAGATTCTATCAACTATAATAATCACCAAGATTTTTATTCAACAATTCTATTCAAAACTGGAAAAATGAAAAAGGGCCTACCTCGAATTTCTTCGCGTTAAATCCTGACTTTTCAGTCATGAACTCACTAATTTTCTTCGTCCATTCTTCATCTCCACAAATCAAGTCCGGTGTCACCAAAAAAAAAAAAAAAAATGTACGTATCCAAATGATCAGAAGGTTGTTGATGCTTGTTCCTTGATCTATTGCACCAAGATATTTTACTGTACATTTATTTACAATTTATTTACAAGTCGTATGCCACCTGGCATGTTTACAAGCGTTATGCCTCCTGGCATGTACATGATAGACGTATTCTGCCACCTGGCATGTGAATTGATACATCATACTAGTTTTCTGCCACCTGACAGATACGATGCAATTACCTCAATTAGCAGTAATACGCCCGACATTTTGGCGTGTCCGCTTCCCTCACGTTCTGTAACGCAACTAACTTTTTGTGCGGTGCGCCCTCTGGGCACAAATCACCGCAATCACCGAGGAGGCCAAAACACCATCACTGACTGGTAGTAAATTCGTCTTAATTGTAAGCGCCACGTGACCTAGCATTTCTTACTTTGATTTATAGTATAATAAAGAGGAAATCATTAGAGCTAGTCAAAAGTGTAAATGTTTTCATCTGTGTTGCATCTCAGTAATAACTGCAGAATCAATATATTTGAGAATTGTAAATTAAATAACATTTGCTGTATAATTCTGGTTTTTTTTTCACAAGACCGCAAAATATTCATTAATTTGTGAAATTTTATATTTTGGAAAATGATATTCAATTCTAGAATTAAAACTGAAAGCTGAAGCCAAAGAAATGATGTGAGCCTTTGTAACAAATATTATCTGAAGCAGACGGTAATGGCGAGAGTTATTACAAAAAGCCATAGACAAAGCAAAGAAGTTTATAAACTTACAG
The DNA here is from genome assembly GCF_044657685.1 of Stegodyphus dumicola. Taxonomy (NCBI): domain Eukaryota; kingdom Metazoa; phylum Arthropoda; class Arachnida; order Araneae; family Eresidae; genus Stegodyphus; species Stegodyphus dumicola. The sequence continues at coordinate 187,140,499 of NC_140768.1, forward strand.
CTAATAGCATCATGAAAGTAGTACGTGATAAATGGATCATTATAAACTATAAAAATTATCAACATTGTTAAAACAGAAGATGTTAGTTATTATAATTTTGGAAATCTCTAGATCTTTTTACTTCTGCATGAAATTTATGATATCCTTATTCAAATATTTCAAATTATGTTGAATTAACTAAACTCTTAGTATCGACTATTAGAAGACTTACTCTCAATGCACGCACTTCCATAAAGTATTAATTTTAGTAACAATTTATATCTGCAGGTTAATGGTATATCAATGATCACCATGTATTTCTCAACCATATGCAAACTCCTCATTCTTATTAAAGAGTTTATGTTTAGTAATGAGTTTGTTAAAGAGTGTGTCTTATTAAGTGTAAACAACCAGTGTTTTTTAAACATAATTTTAGATACACTTATGATAATGCAGTCAATAATAAATAGGGAATTGACAAGAATAATGTTTGCTCCAAATGACTGAAACTTAGTAAAACGACACTTAAAGACAATAAAGTAAATTGATTACCTAGACATCAAAATTAGCAAAAGTACTATACAAATATTTCGTAAAAAGAAGACAGATTTCATACCAAGTGATGGCATTCCCAATATATCCTGTAATGTATTTTGAAGTAATTTACAAAACAGACAATCTTCTTAGTAGAACATATATTTTATTTCTAGTTCACAGTGATAGACAAATTTCATACAATTCGAAATCGAAATCGAGTGAATGGTTAGGCGGCATTTAGTAGCCTCTGCTACTTTAACCGTCTCTGTTGGAGATATGCCCTAAGGCGTTGGGAAGAATTAAAAATTAAGGTGATTTACACTCATACAATTCCTAAGTGGCAAAATTTTTATACTTCTCCTAGCTGTTAAAATCTTCAGAATTCTCATCTTTTTAAAACAATATTTCACGTTACTGAGTAACGGTTTAATACAAATATGGCGTTGCCACTTCAACAATAATTACATTTATTTATTAAATAACAAGATATTACAACCTCCCCCCTCTAGATAAACTTTAATTTATATTTTTATAAATTAAAGTTTACGTTCTTTCTTTCTTTTTTTTTTTCAAAACAACAATATCAGCACAATACAGAATTGAAATACAAGATATAACATAATAACATACACTGAGGAAGAGAGGAAGGAACAAAATATTTTTTTATCTATCTAGAGAAACAAATTATTTAATCAGGCCAGGGGGTCTAATATTTTTGTGCATCTCCAAGTCAGTGGGTTCAGTGGGTTTACTAATTTTAACACTTTTACATTTTTAACAATATTTTAATTACTATATACAGAGCGTATTCTTAGGCCGCCGCCTTCGACATGAAAAAACTTTATTCTCTCACAACTAAGCGAGCAACAGCGCCCTCTAGCCTTTTTCTTCAAATTACACAACACTCCCCACCTGAACTCGGTGGAGAGTTCATCTTTCAATAATATATTCTAGAATATTCAATTAATATTTCGACAATAAATCCTAGAGAAATGGTTAAATATAACAAACATGCATACATAATTATAAGCACATAAAATTTTACAAAACATTAAATGATACCTATCAGCAAGGTCAGGAGAATTAAACCTAAAAATACAAAATACAAACATTAGTTAAGTTCCATATTATATAACAATTGTATAGGCCTTTTTAAAGTACCAGTAGGTGTTTTAATTATGCAAGATCTTATTTTACCATCCCTGCCTGGCATTAATTCCAAAATTTTACCTATTGTCCAGAGATTTCTGGGATGTTTGTCGTCATGAATCAAGACAATATCGTTGATTTTAAACTGAGATGCGTTAGAGTGTGGAGGACAAATATTGGCAGATCTCAGATTAAAAAGATACTCTGATCTCCAACGCTTCCAAAAATGATTTAAAATATCTTGGTGGTATTTATATCGTTTAATAATTGAATTTCTTGATCCAATCAAATTATTTGATGTTACTTTATTAGCAGGCAGAGATAGCAATCGTCTACCAACCAGAAAATGAGAAGGTGTTAGTAGAGAAGGTTCATTGGGATCGGTAAACACGTAGGTAATTGGTCTACAATTAATCATTGCCTCGATGTCAATGAGCACTGTTTCAAGCTCTTTAACAGTAAGGGATTATCGACCAATAATTTTGCGTAAGCTGGATTTTATGGTTCGTACCATACGCTCCCAAAACCTTCCCCACGATGGACCCCTCTCAATAATAAATTTCCAATTTATGCCTCTAGCAGAAAATAATTCTTTCACAGATGAGTCACTCAAAGTTTTAAAAATATGTTTTAGTTCTTTATCAGCTCTTTTAAAAGTCTTGGCATTATCGGAGTACACGGTGGTACACAGTCCTCGGCGAGCTAAAAATCTTCGGAAAGCTAGCAAAAAACTTTCAGTGCTGAGATCAGTTACTATCTCTATATGTAAGGCACGAGTGACTGCACACGTTAACAACAGCATGTAAACTTTACCTTGCCTGTCTTTCGTAAAAAATGGACCGGCGAAGTCCAACCCGGTCACAGCAAATGGAGGCGACTCTTGGATTCTGTCTGGAGGAAGTGGAGCGATATCCTGTACCCCAGGACGAGCACTATATCGTTTGCATATCACACATTTGCTGATGATAGTCTTAACACGCTGTCTTCCCTTAATGATCCAATATTTGTCTCTGATCTGAGTTAGTGTCGAATTAACTCCAGGATGGAATACCCTTTCATGCGAGTCCATGATGATCAACTCGGTAAACTTGCATTTTGAGGGTAATAGAATAGGATGTTTTAAATTCTCGTGACAGTCTGCAAATTGAATGCGACCTTTCAACCGAAGAATTCCCTCCTCATCAAGCCTTGGATTAAGGGAGTAGATGGAAGAATCGAGAATTGACTTTTTATTTGATAACTTAATTATTTCCGCTTGATACGATTCTCGTTGCGTAATTTTTACCAAATAATGTTCAGCTTCTTTAATCTCAAAAGCACTTAAAGGTCCATTCCCTGTAGACCTTTTCCGAAGCCTCCCAATAAATCTAAATATATAGGCAGTAATTCGAAGTAATTTTCCTAAAGAACTGAATTTTTCTATATGCAAAATTGGGGATTCATTGTTAATTACAGGTGCAGTCAAAATAATACTTTTTCTTAACTCCAACGATTCTAAATTTGGTTTTAATTTCTTTTGTTTTGGAAAGTTTTCAATAGGAAAACTTAACCAGTGTGGCCCCTGCCACCACAGATCATTCTTAACTAGTGACTGAGCACTAATTCCTCGAGTTAGTAAATCGGAAGGATTTTGTTTTCCTTCGCAGTGGTTCCACAATTTTTTGTTGCATATACTCTGTATTTCTGTAACACGATTGGGGATAAATGGTTTCCAATTATTTGGCGAACCTTTAATCCAAGTAATGGCGATTTCGGAATCACTCCAATAATAAACATCCTCAATTAAATCACAGAACAATTTTTTCAAGTATTTACACATTCGAGCAGCCACGAGTGCTGCCATTAACTCTAAACGAGGAAGAGTGATTGCTCTTAAAGGTGCAACCCTGCATTTTGACATGATAAAGGAAGTTTTAATTTTAGAATCACTCGTACAATATCTGAAATATGCGATGGCCCCATATGCTTTAGGACTAGCGTCCGAAAATAGGTGAAGGCTTATATTCATTGGATAGTCATCAAAGAAATTTCGCTGTATCGATATTTCAGTTAAATCATTAAGTTCCTCCCGCCAGATGTTGAATTTGTCCTTAATCTTTGCAGGAAGGACCTCATCCCAGTCAGAACCGGAACACCAGATTTCTTGCATAATAATTTTCGCCCGAATAACAAAGGGTGCAATAAATCCAAATGGATCGTATCTTTGGGCGATGCTTTGCAAAAGTTTCCTTTTTGTAGCAAAATCGTTTCCAGTAGAAAAGTCAATTAAATTTTTTAAATTTAACTTTATATCGTCTTCAATGGAATTACAAATCATGCCTAAGAAATTCGATTCACTAGTTAATTTGTTGTCTGATTCCTTAATCCCATTTGAGACCCATAAATCATTTAATGCTTTAGAATTAGTTCTTAATTTTCTGAAATTCATCCCAGCATCCTTAAATATGTTAACCGCATCTACAGATAACCGATATGCATCTTCAACCGTTCCTGTTCCAAACTATAGGTCGTCGACATAGACAGAAGAATTTAACATTTGGAAACTGTCCTGCATTTTATCTTTATATTTTCGAATATGATATTTTATAGTGGCGGCCAAAATGAAAGGAGATATAGTCAAACCGAAAGCTACGCGACAGATTTGCATAATCTTAAATGAGTCATTATTTTCATTAAACCAAAGAAATTTTAGAAATTTTCTATCACCTTCAGAAATTCCTATCATCAAAAAGGCTTTTTCAACGTCTCCACAAAACGCTATCTTAAACTTACGAAAATTTAACATAATGTCTAGTATATTTGGATTTAGATTAGGTCCCGATTCAAGGCAGTCATTTAACGAATTCGTGTCCTCTGTCCTTGAGCTAGCATCGTACACAATTCTTACCTTAGTAGTTTCACTAGGTCGTATCACTGCACGGTGAGGCATAAAATAACCCAAATTTGTATCATTATTCGGACATTCCTCCACAATTCCTTCTAATATCTGGTTCTCAATTATATTTTTATATTCCTGAAAAATCTCCGGAGTTTTACTTAGTTTATTGTGAAGGTTTGCGAATCGTTTCTTAGCTACCTCAAAATTATTTCCTAGACTATTCGGACTGTATTTCCAGATTAAATTTGCCTCATATCTTCCGTTTTTAAACTGCAAATTTCTTTCAAACTGGTCTACTATTTCGCAGTCAATATCGGAATAATCATCAAAGTCATTAATTCCCATATGTTCTAATTCCCAAAAACCTCTTAAATCTTTCAACACAACAGTGTTTGTCATTACCGCTAAATTTTCAGAACAATTTTTGTTTGTTTTATTTTTCTCGATTCCTGCGGCAACCCAACCAAACACAGAACAGACTGCGTACAACCCTTCAGATATTTTAATTCTTTCAGAAATAACTACATTCCAGAATTCATCCCCCCAATTAATATCTCAACATCTATGTTATTTTTTCTTGCGCAATCGGCGATCTGCAACCCCATATGCTCCATGAAGTCTGCAATTTGTTTACTAGGCACACTGATGGACGCCGAGGAAATAACATCCGAGATCAAATATTCAATTTTTATTTTATTATTTTGTTTCCAATTCTGAATTTCGATTTCAACAACCGGATAGGAATGATTCATTGCCTTCGTCGCACCAAATCAATAAACAGAAAGTCTTTCATAACGGATTGGAATAAGTTTTAAATGGTCGGCCAATTTTTTCGTTATAAAGGATCTGTGACTGCCTTGATCAAGAATTAATTTAGTTAATTTTGATCTATACTTAGAACAAGCATAAACTATACAAGTTTGTAATAATATTTCCCTGGCATTAGAGTCATTATTATTATCACCTTGAGGAACAGAAGCAATCAATTTTAAGTTTTGAACTTTATTTCTTTCCTCAGAATTCAAAGTCAGAGATTCAGTTTCATTTTTGGAATAACCTTGTTCCGACTTTTTGTTTACAAGAGATTTATTAGTACAAATCGATTCATTGTGATACATACCGCCACATTTATTACATTTAGTTTTATTTCTGCACCTTTCTGATGTATGGAATTTTTTAAAACAAGAAAAGCAGCGGTTTTCGGATCTTAGTTTCTTTAATTTATCAGAAACATTAACTTCATTTAAATGACTCGTGCAAATTATCACAAAAGATGCATTTTCGGTTCACTGCAGTATGAAATGTAGCCATGGGTGTATTTTTTACATATTTTCTAGTTTCATATTTTGATCGATCGACTCGCGGAGGTACAGGATTTTTCCTTTCGCTTAATACTAGATTTGAAACTTCCCTGCATTCTATTTCCGTTTTAATAAACTGTGTTAATTCCGAAACTTCAACTTTATCTTTCGATCCTCTTTGCCGATTAAATTCCAAAACTAAATCGTCCGGAATTAATTTTAATAATATTGGAATTAATAAATGTCCATATGAGCCAGAAGTTACTTCTAAAGTTTCCAAATTACGAACTGAAACTTCTAATTCGTCATATAATTTACGTAAAGCCTTTACGTTAGCAGAATTTTTAACAGCTTCTAAATCGAGAATTTTATTCATGAATGGATTAATGATCAGGTCTTTTCGACCATATCTGTCCTTTAGTGATGCTACACAACTATCATAATTACTTTCTGTTAACTCAAAGCCTGACACAACATTCGAAGCTTGTCCCGTTAAGAATGTTTTTAAGTATACAAATTTTTGTATTTTTGAAAGCGTTTCGTTTTTATGTATCGAATTTTCGAAACTATTCCAAAATTCATTCCATTGTTTGGGCTCTCCCCAAAATTTATCAATCATTAATTTTGGTAATTTCAGCGTACTACTCCCACTAGAACTGGAACTTACATGCAAAATTCCATTACCACTAGACTGGTTTAAATCAGAACTTTGGGGATTCCTCGCTGGCGGTACTGCGGTAACCGCACCTAGAAACTGCTTAATTTGACTACAAGCAATTATACATTTGTCATTGTATTCTTCGCTTATACTACAATCTTCTTCAATTAAGTTAACATCAATTAACTCTTGTATTTTATCATCAAGCGTTCTCAAATTATTTTTCTTTTCGGTTAATAATTCAAACAATTCCCGTAATTCTTTAATCGAATTTTCCTCCCCTTCAATTTTTAATTTATCTTCAATCACTTTAATTAACCTAGTAACAGACGATCTCAATGTGGAACGTTTACGTTTCAACCTATCTAACTTATCTTCCATTTTATTTAATTTAAATAAAATGGAAGATAAGTTAACACCCACGACAGCAATAATAAATACTTACTAATGTACTACAAATAATCACTAAATAATTAATTTAAGATTTCCCTACCTTTATTTGGAATTCCATTGTCCCTCGAGTATGAAATATCCATTGAAATCGGAACACTTGGATCGAACACCTAAAATCTTCACAAAGCCTTAATTCCTTACGCCGATGCACCATCTAATAATTTTGTGCATCTCCAAGTCAGATAATGGTGGTTCAGTGGGTTTACTAATTTTAACACTTTTACATTTTTAACAATATTTTAATTACTATATACAGAGCGTATTCTTAGGCCGCCACCTTCAACATGAACAAACTTTATTCTCTCACAACTAAGCGAGCAACAGCGCCCTCTAGCCTTTTTCTTCAAATTACACAACAGGGAGTACGACTTAATGCGTCTACATTTTTATGGTTTTTACCACTTCGATGAACGATCGTGTAATTGTAGGGTTGTAGTACTAGTGCCCATCTCATAAGTCGTGGATTTAGACTAACATTATTTTTGAGCCAAACTAAGGGATTATGATCGGTCATGATGAGGAATTTAGTATACTCGTCTAAATAACATTGAAGTTTCTTTACAGCAAATATTATGGCGGCGCATTCCTCTTCTGTGGTAGAGTACTTTTTTTCAGTTTCTGTAAACTTCTTACTGAGGTATAATACTGGATGTTCACTGTCTCGTTCATCTTTTTGAGCTAAAATGACACCCATACCAGAGTCTGAAACATCAGTTTGCAAAATAAACTCCTTATTGAAATCAGGTGCATGTAGTATAGGCCTTTGAGACAGTTTCCCCTTTAGCTCTTCAAATACTTTTGTGCACTCTTCTGTCCAATTTATTTCCCTTTCTTTAAGTTTCCTTTCAAAGTTTCTGTTAAAACTTCAGCAGCATATCATGCAATTCTTGAATCTGTTGTTCATGGTGCTGCGATAGATGAGAACATGGGAATGTAATGATTATAATATCCCGCTAATCCTAAAAATGCTCTGACTTGACTTTTTGTGGATGGCACTGGAAAATCAAGAATAGCTTTTACTTTCACTTCACTTGGCATTCTTATACCACGACCTACAATATGTCCTAGATATTTTACTCTATCTTGAGCAAAATTACATTTTATTGGTTTAATAGATAAACCAGCGTCCTTTATTTTGGACAAAACGGCTTTCAGGGGACTTAGATGTTCTTCCCAGGTGTTTGAAAAGATTGCCACGTCATCTAAAAATGGAAAAGCAAAATTTTCACAACCGTGAAGGATTTCGGCCATCATTTTACTAAATGAAAATGGTGCATTTTTAAGTCCGAAAGGCATCCGTAGAGGTCTAAATGTGCCAAAACTTGTAACAAAAGTGGCTAATCTTTGAGCATTAGGTGTTAAAGGTATTTGCCAGTATCCCTTTGTTAAATCCAAAAGAGTTATATATTTTGCGCCTGCTACCGTTTCTACTCGTTGTTCGATGTTAAGCAAAGGGAAGAATTGTGTTTTAGTCAATTTATTCAATTTTCTATAGTCGATACAAGGTCTTGGATCCCTCCCTGCTACTTCTACTAAAATCATAGGAGAAGTGTAATCTGAATCTCCTATTTCAATTATTTTATGCTGAAGCATTTTATCGATTTCTGTTTTAAATATATCCGTTTGTCTAGGAGAAATGCTTTATGGTTTACAGAGGATTGGGGTGTTTTCTGTCAATTGAATATCATGTGTTATTAATTGAGTTTTTCCAGATTTATTAGAAAAGATTTTTGAAAACTTCAGCAGCATATCATGCAATTCTTGAATCTGTTGTTCATTTAGCTTATCAATTAAGGAACTGTTTTCTTTAATGTCCTCAAAATCGAACAATATTGGTTCAGAGTCAATTGTTGGGAAATTTTCCTCCATATCATCAATTTCAGATTGATCTTCCGTAATCATAAGGTTAACCGATTCTGCTCGCCAATGATAAGGTTTTAGCATGTTAACATGGTAGACTTGGTTAAAGTAATTTTTTTCCTTCGAAACTCACAACATAAATAGTTTCGGATAATTTCTTCTCAACCTTCCCAGGACCTTTCCATTCAACTGCCAGTCTGTCTGATACAACTAATACTAAATCCCCTTCAGAGAATTCTCTTTTGATAGCTTTACGATCGTATCACACTTTTCTTTTGGTTTGCATTTCCAGCATTTTATCTGTAGCCAGCTCTTTGCATCTTTTTAACCGATTTATCAATTGAAAAACGTATTCAACAACATTATTTCCTTCGTCTTCAGGATTCATCCATTGTTCATATAATAATGTTACAGGTGTTCTAAGATTTCGACTATATACTAATTCTGCAGGTGTAAATCCCGTACTCTCGTGCGTTATTGTTCTTAAAGCAAATAGAGCTGCGGGAACTTGCTTCTCCCACTCAGGAGCTGCTTCGATACATAAAACCTTTAAAATTCGTTTGATTGTTCGGTGAAATCTTTCAACAGGGTTGCTCTGCGGATGGTGTACTGAGCTTCTAGTTACTTTTATTTCAAATTTTTCTACAAATTCAATGGCTAGATTGCTCATAAAGGAGGTACCTTGATCAGTTTGTATTTCTTTCGGGAAACCCATTCTACTAAATATTTGTAACATGGCTTCAATTACTGACGTTGTGCCAATATTAGGAACAGGTACAGCATCCGGATATTATTGGTAAAGGACCGCATGTGTCAAAATTAATTTTTGAAAATACTTCTGCATTAATTGGTACTAAAGTCAAAGGTGCTTTGGCTTTATCATTAGATTTTCCCACTCTTTGACATGGATCGCAAGTTTTAGCATATTCTTCTATTTCTTTATAGCAATTAGGCCAGTAAAAGTATCTTGTTAATCTATCTTTAGTTTTGACGACGCCTAAATGTCCAGATGTGCTATCATGACATAATGACTTTATTTGATCCCTATATTTTTCAGGAATAACAATTAATTCCCTTTCATTTCCATTTTTATCTATTTTCCTTTTCACCAACAATCCGTTTTCTTTTACTTTGAAATCATTTGCCTTGCTGGAATTTTCATTTTTAGCTTCGTTAAACAATGACGCTTGATCTCTGTTTTGATGCTGAGATTCAATTAATTCCTTTGAATTAACATTAATCACTTTCTTAAGTTCCTTGTCTTCCTCATCAGCTTGAGGTAAAATATCTTCGTCAGTTTCAATAAACTTCAGTTCTTCTAGTTTCTCCATTTCAATTTCTCTGCTTCGATCATCTTCATGAGATCTTTTTACTTGAGATCGTGTCAAAACCGCATTTATTTTTTCTAAATTTAAGAATGACTTATTTTTGAACAATTGTGCAGTTTTGTTACCCAATACATACCTTCCGGGATCATTTGTAACAACAGCTGCCTTTGTCTTTATATAACCAAGTTCGCAATTAATTTCAACTTCCGCTAACGGTAGACATACTAAATGGTCATTTAAGAGATATTGTACCCATGTACGTTCTCCAGTCATTTTTGCGTTATCAATGTATTTTCGAGAAATAACATCAACAGTGGCTCCCGTGTCTCGAAGAATAGGCATTTCATACACATTCACTTAACCGTTAATTGTATATGTCTCTAACAAATCATCATTCGAAGATACGCAATTTACCTTTTCATTTGGGTTTAAGCGAGGACACTAAGGCTTAAAATGTTCGTATGATCCACACTCGAAACACTCGATACCTTTTGTCATATAAATTTTCTTGGTTCTTGTTTTGAAATTGACTTCTTTGTCGGTGATCTTTCTGGTATTTTGAATCGTCCCATTTATCAGAATGCTTAAAATGAGGCGGATGCTCTATTTTTTTCACAAAATTATCATAACGCGGTTTAAATGATCCTTTGTTAATTTTCTCAGTCTGATTGACAGAAAATTTCGGTTTTATCGTTTTTCTCACATCTTTAAAATCTTCAATTTTCTTAACTATTTCAGTAGGTGAAATGATGGTTGTCCATTGATCCATAAAATGTTCTTTGAAATCAGGAGAGGTACGCTTTTTTATTTGATCAACCAGCATGAGATCTTTTAGCTGTTCAAAAGTTTTAATGTTTAATCCGTTAAGCCATCCTTCTAAATAATTCTTTAATTCATAGTAGAAATCATACCAAGTACTTTCAGTAGATTTTTGGTGTTTATTAAATAGTTGTCGAAATTTTTCCGCACTCAATTTAAATCATTGTAACAGTAAAGTTTTTACATATTCATACTTTTTCGCGTCCTCTTCTGGTTCTCTAGCAATAAGCTGAACAATGTCAGGAGGCAGCAATGAAATAAGTTGAGTCACTTGATTTTCAGCAGGTATATTCATTATTTCAAATAACACCAGAAATAAAGTTATTTCATCTTCTTTAGGGTTGAAACGTGGCATGACATCGTGAATTCTGATTTTTAAAGGCTGCTCAGGTAACTACGTAGTTTCTACCGGCTGTGCTGTGGCAGCCATTGCTTCCAGCTGAAGTTTCTGTAGCTCAAAGGCTCTAATTCGCTCTTCTCTTTCAAGCTCTTCTTTTCTTTCTTCTCTTTGGCGTTCTTCTCTTCTTTCTCTTTCTTCTCTTTCGTGTTCCTTTTCTCTTTCTTCTCTTTCGCGTTCTTTTTCTCTTTCTTCTCTTTCGCGTTCTTCTCTTCTTTCTTCTCTTTCACATTCTTCTCTTCTTTCTCTTTCTTCTCTTTCGGGTTCTTTTTCTCTTTCTACTTCTTCTCTTTCACGTTCCTTTTCTCTTTCTTCTCTTTAACATTCTTCTTTTCATTCCCTTCTTCTCTAATTGCAGCCAGTAGTTTTCGAGTCAACTCCTCATCATAATCGGGACTTTCAGTAATAAGTTTATGCAACTGAGCAATCTTAAATTCAGGTTTCACGGTTAAACCTAACTCTTTTGCTAGTACTTTTAAATCCTGTTTTTTACTCCTAGCTAAGAATGACATGTTGACACAAGTTACCTTTAATAGGCTTCCGTTTGAAATACAATCTAAAAGCTCGTACTTGTATTAAAAATATATAATTTTTGGAGAGACTTAATTTCTCAAATACGAAATTCACACCAGCCAATTGGAGAGATTTATTTAAACAACTTTGCCAGGTTGGCACAAAATACTATAATACTACGTCGGGTTAACGTTTTAACTCACTATTCACAAGCCTCGTTAGCTATAACCACACCTTTGCCAGTTAGGCAATACAATGGAATTTTAACCACGTCAGTTTGACGACTTTACTATCTATCTCCACGCCTGGTTGGCGATAACAAAAACAATTTTTGCCAGTTTGGCAATACAACTTTTAGAATATACAATCTGTAATACGTCGGGATGACGTTACTATCTATCACACGCCTGGTGAGCAGTATAATCAAATCACACTACGTCAGTTTGACGTTGCTACTTATTTTCCACGCGCCTGCTTGGCAACAAATTCAAAACTCAGCTAGCAGTTCTTTTTTTTATAAACGCCGGGATGGCTTACACATATCAATTATCAACATAAAATTTCAATACAAATAAAAGTAAAGCATAAATAATAATTTTAAAATACTTCTTTACCACAAATATCAATTATAAATTTAAGCTGAATATTTTTAGTGTCAGTTATTTTAAACAAAATCTTACGCGATAAACTATAATTCTGAAACAAAGTATTAAAATTCAATAAAAGCTTTTTTAAGAAAACCAAAAGTTAATCTTATCTTCAGAGATCAGCAGTATCCTGTTTTGACAGATTTTTGCTCGGACGCAAGTTATAGAAGCACAGAATATAACCTTTGAATGATCCGCTTCAAATCTGGCTTTAAAACGGCAGACTTCTTACATCCATTTCTCCTTGCAATAAACAAATTCGGCAATTGGTATTAGCAAACTTGTTCTAAAAAATTCAGCAGATTTCTGGGATTAGGAGACCAGCACCATCGAAATTGATAATTACACTTCTAATTTCCAGGATCTCGGTGGAACCTCCAATTAATTAAAACTGTAATGTATTTTGCAGTAATTTACAAAACAGACAATCTTCTTAGTAGAACATATATTTTATTTCTAGTTCACAGTGATAGACAAATTTCATACAATTCTTAAGTGGCAAAATTTTTATACTACTCCTAGCTGTTAAAATCTTCAGAATTCTCGTCTTTTTAAAACAATATCTCACGTTACTGAGTAACGGTTTAATACAAATATGGCGTTGCCACTTCAATAATAATTATATTTATTTATTAAATAACAAGATATTACAACCTCAAAACCAATTTCGAACACACTTTCGTTAAACAAATTATCAGATTAAATAACATTTACCCCAATTTAAAACACATATACATTAAATTAAAATTGTTGATTGACTAAGCAATCAATTATTTAATTAAGTTTCCAAATATTTCAACATGTAACCTATTATGTCAATTCTAACTGAACTCGACTCGAAGTAATAGATATACTTTAAAGTATTTCAAGGATATGGCATAGTGTCATACATTTTTGCATTTATTTGTTTAAAATTTGCTTTTTGTGTGTTTTCATAATTCTGGGTTTTCATAATTCTGGGTATTTCATAATTCCGGGTATGACTTATTCATTTACCTTAATTTGGTAATGGTGGAAGCTACTATATTCAATTATTACGTATTTTATTCCATCTGAAACTTGTGGCTACATGTTGTGTTTGAAAATGTTTATTTCATTATTGTACTATAGCTCATTCTGAATCGACTTTGAATTATATAGGTAGCTTACGTAGACCTGGAGATATGGGCAGAAATATTCTCTTTGGCCTTTAGCGACAATTTGTTTCGCCGAGTCAGTAACATTTCGCGATTTTGTGACGACATTCTGAAATTTTTGAAAAAATTCTTTTTTATAGAATTTTCTGAAGTTTCTCTCTCCCACTACAGTGTGGAACCCCACGAGGTGAAAAGGGCGACGACGTGTTTTCGCGAGCTCCCGTTTTTACTGTTTTTTTCCCTAGGATATAATAATTGCATCACAGCGAAAATAATATCATCGGCTAGCTCCTCACAAGCTGCGCATTTTGATATAAAATTTATGAGAATCCGCCTATTAGTGCCTTAATATCAAGCATATTAAAAGGGGAGTCATTGTTTGTCTCGCGACCTCCGACCCCTATTGTGGAATGCGGATTTTGGAGCGAAGTGCGGATTTGCAGTGTTTACTTCCAAAGCGATATCTCCGGATCTAATAGGCATCCAACTTCAGTCTAAGTACCATCGAAAAGTGAACGACCTGCTCTTTTCAACGATACCACTGCCGTGTATGTGAAGTGTTTGTGCAATTTACAACAGTGTGTTAATTCTGTGATGTTTTAGTGCTAATTTTTGGATTAATACACCTGCATCTCCGGCCTGAGTTGTAATATCGTTACCATTTCTGGACAGCAAGGTAGGCCATAAAATTGTCTTTAATTTGATACCTCACTTGTCTTAATAGCACAATTAGTAGCTGAGTGTCATCCGTTTTAATTACATATCTTCTGTGTGACCTTGCACTTTCCCCAGCACCACAGAGCCGACTTGATTTTAAGTCGTAGGGGCGCAGGGTCGGACCAGCAGGACAGGTCACTTATCGCGGTTGTCTGACGACTTCCTGTCACCCTTCTACAGCGCATGCGCGTCTAGTCTAGTGGAGTGTGGTTGACAGTCGCCCTGCACGTGTGTTTGTTTACGTTTAGTAATTTGCTGTTTTGAGCGTAGCTCGCCACCAGTGTCCCTTTTGATACGTTTCTGTTGTTTACGATTGACATTCTAGCGACTTTATCTACGCACTTATCATTCCCACTATCCCACTGTTACGTGGATGTTTTTCTAATTGTTAATTGTTATTTATTTATTTATTATTATTACTATTTTTTTTAATTTTACCGTTGCTTTATGAGTACCTATTCTAATATTAATAACTATTAGTATTACTGTTAGTTTTATATCTCTGTGCGTAAATCCTTTGTATTGTGCACTGTGTTTATGATTTGTAATAACTCCCACAAATGTGTTATATAATTCTTAATCTTTGAAATTCTGTTTCGTATTAAGGTTATGCAATAACTTTCACTTGTTTTTATTATATCTGTTATGTTGTCCACATTTCCTTCAATTACGATTGTTTTATATGCTTCCGTTCAGTGATTTTGTGGCTAGGAGTATTATCTTTGTTACTATTGCCTAGAACTGTTATGGTGTAAAAATTAACATTATTTTACATTTTACATTTTATTTTACATTTTAATACATTTTACATTTTTAAATAACTCAGCACATTCAGATTTTAATGCCAAAAGTATTTCTGTGTGTAACGCTTTCTTACGCACTTGATTCTGTAGTGTTTTCCACGTGCTCCTTATGCGCACTGCTTTAGTAATATCTCATTTTAGTTATTATTAAGTTGACCGTATATTTCTCTGTGTTTCCCTGCGGTTTCACTCACTATAGCATCGTACTCAGGGACCCTTGATACTCAGTTTTGTACTTATTACTCTGTGACTCCTTTATGTGCCTACGACCCCACTGTTTATTCCCCGTTATCTTGTACCAATGGCCAATGCAAATGCAAAGGATTTAGCCCATGCAAAGGAGTCAGCATAGCGGGCACCTCCAACTTACTCATATGAAATAACTTACGAGGGCAAAATTACAACTTTGATTAACGAATGCATTGCTATCGCAAAACGGAAAAGAAGTAGAAAATTTGTTATTCCTCAGGACGAGAGAGTACGACTTCTGTCTACTCTTGAGGCACTCAAGAGTCTGGCACTCCACGGGTCAGATTGCACAGTTCAGTCGATTTTCGCTGACGCTGGAACGAACACGATTAAAGAACCATCTGTGCACGTGGCAACTAACACCGACGCCTGGAGCGCCCTGAACACTTCAACAGCTTTTCCCGTTCCTTATCCTCGGAACATACAACCGAAAACCTTTGCAGACGTATTACGAGAGTCTAGCAAGCCAAGTTTAATTATACAGCCGAAGGGCAATATCTCTCAAGCAGACTTGAAAAAGGAACTTCAAGAGAAAGCTCCGATTTCGAAACTTCAGGTGACAGTTGCCAGAATATTGCCTACCAAAAAAGGAGGGCTATAGGTCTTCTGCAAATCCACAGAGGATGTCAACAGGCTCGAGAAACACCTGGAACATGCCAAAGTACATGCCGAACTGCATAGAAGGCAGAGAAGAAAACCACGATGTGCCATTCACAACGTACCAGAGTCAGTCACGCCAGAGGATATTATCGCTGAACTCAGCAGCGCAGCAAACGTCTCACACAATGCGATTAGAGCACTCTTTAAGCTCAAGGAGAGAAGGTCTAACAGACTTAAGTGGATCCTTGAATGTGAGCCTTCCAGTTTTGCAGCCATTAGAGTCAAAAAGGTGTTCACGGGGTGGAATGTGCACACCATCTCAGAATACCTCGGAATACGACGCTGTTTCAAATGTCAACAGCTGGGACATACCCAAGATGTCTGTAAAAGCAAAAGTAGCTACTGCTCCTTCTGCGGAGACAACCATAGTGTACGAGAATGTCACTCACAGCACCCTATCTGCATCAACTGCAGTGACGCAAATCACAGACACGGCTCCAAATATGATTTCAGGCATCCTGCCTACTCACCGCAATGTCCGGAATACCAACGAGTTGCAAGTTACATCCGTAATATCACGGCATACTAATGGGCCAGGCCGAGTACCCATTCCTGATGAAGAAACCGTTTTACCTCAATCAAGTTATGATACGCTCCAAAACTCCCACCCTGCTGCACTGAGCAACGGAAACCTGAATGAGCTGATCACGGATATTGCTGGTGTCAAATTTGTGCAAATAAACTTGCAAAGAGCACGAGCAGCAACGGCCCAACTCACACAATTCGTAATGGGGCATGAAATTGACTTCATACTCATTCAGGAACCTTATCAGCATGGCAATAGAATCATCAACTTCCCACTTTCATTCAAAACAGTAGTCAATGCTACTGACGAACCCAGAGTCGCCACCATATGCTGCCGCCAAAGATGGTCTCCCAATGTAATCAGATGTTCAAGAGACTTAATCGCTATAGCAATTGAAACAATAGGACTTAACCTACTAATTACTAACGTTTATATTCCTCCTACAGCAGACGTGCAAGCCTCACTTGATCAGCAACAAGAAATCCTGAAAGCGTATCCAAAACCACACCATCTACTAGCGGGCGATTTCAACGCCCACTCGGAACTGTGGAGTTACTCAGATACTGATGCTCGAGGGCGACAGGCAGAGGACTTCATTGCCTGTAATGATCTCGTCCTGCATAATGTTCCAGGCAGTCAACCCACATATGAAACAATTCACGGACAGGGTTGGCCAGATTTAACCTTAACAACAGCGGCCTTTGCATCAAAATTGCATTCCTGGATGGTTGATGATACCCCGCCTAACTCGGACCATAAATACATTACGTACAGCATAGGACACCATAATAAAAAATTTGCAATCAAGAGGTACAAACTCAAGCGAAGGACGCTAAAGCTCTTCAGCCAAAAGGCCCGCAGTACACTCACACGTGCAGAACAAGATTTAGAACACTGTCACAATACAGATGATGTTGATAACTTCACTAGTATCCTAATTAAAGAGCTTCAGGCCATTTGTGATTCTACTTTCCAGATAAAATCTCTAAAGTTGCCAACTGGTGGACTAAAAGCCTCAGGATACAAAGGAGTAAGACCCGAGCTCTTCGCAGAAAGATGAAGTCGGAGCATAAATCAGAACGCCGAGAAGAACTAAGTATTATCTACAAAAAAGCACAAGCCCAGTATAAAAAGGCCATTCTAGAAGCCAAGTTGTACAGCTGGAGGGCGTTTTGCACAAACAATAAAAAATCCCTATGGGGTATTGCATAAAATCGCAACGAATAAGGTCTTTGCCCCTCCAATTCACAAGGTCTACATAGACGGCACCAATAATCCGCAACCGACAGAGGAGCACAGGAGCACTATCGCGGCCACACTCACCAAGATTCTTGATGCAGTCTTTCAAGACGACAATACATTGGATGCTTCCAATCCAGAACATCCAGTTTATCTTCTACACTCCACAACAAACGATGACGTGTCATTCACGCAGCCTGAAGTCTGCGCTGTTTTGCGAAATCTACCGAGAAACAAAGCCCCAGGGCCCGATTCGTTAGACTACAACATCGTCAAGGCGATGCATCATGCAAAACCAACGTTTTTTAAAAATTTTTACAATAAATTGCTCCAACTGCGTTATTTTCCCAAGCCCTTTAAGACAGGGCAAGTTATTCTTTTTCAAAAGAAAGAAAAGGACTCGAACGATCCAGCCTCATTCCGGCCCATCTGTCTCCTGCCCGCCATAGGGAAACTTTATGAGAAACTTTTAGTTCAGAGAATAAAGCACTACTTGGAGATTAAGGGCGAGATCACGCACTCTCAGTATGGTTTTCGAGAGCAGCGCTCAACTATCCAAGTTCTTAGTGCCATACAAAAGGGAATCTATGACGCGTATGACTCTAACAACCATGTAGCCGTACTCAGTCTGGATCTGAAATGTGCGTTCGATTCCCTGTGGTGGCCAGCAATCCTGGAAGCACTTCACGACGCTCAGATCCCTGATAATCTACTGCAGGTGTGCAAAAGTTATCTCTCTGATCGCACTCTTGTAGCAGTGCATGACGGAGGAGTTGTTCAGAGAAAGCAGACCAGGGGTTGCCCTCAGGGTTCATGTGCAGGTCCTGACCTATGGAATGCAACTTTTAATTCCATTCTCAAAGCACTGTGGCCAACCCACACAAAGGTGATTGCTTTTGCTGATGATGCGACATTTATCATCAGAGGCAAATCGAGAGACCAGCTGGAAAGTAACAGTAATGAGACCATAGCAAAATTTGTACGGCTCTGTGAAGGCAAGAAACTCACCATCTCGGAGCAAAAGTCAAAGTATTTGATCGTACACAAACCAGGTCAAACTCTTGCAAGAAAACCAGTTTTGAAACTAAAGGGCCGTACAATTAAACGATCTCGGGAACTAAAACTGCTGGGGCTTATAATCGATGAAAAGCTCTCCTGGCTGCCGCATCTCAGAGCAGTCCGCGCGAGGACACACGCAATTGCAAATACCTTAAAGAGGCTTCAAGGCTCAGACTGGGGTCTTAGACCACATATCCTAAAAATCCTCTATCAGTCCGTCGTGGAAAAAATGGCCCTCTATGGAGCGGCAATCTGGGCAACTCCAATGAACGAAAGGAAAAGGAAATTGCTCACTAGTATACAACGCCCCTTGGCTCTGGCTATTACAAAAGGATACCGGACAACATCGACAGCGGCAGCCACAATACTGGCGGGACTTTTGCCATTACATATTAGAGCAGCACAAGAAGCAGCAGTAACGACTGTTCTCCAATTACATCTCCGCACTACTTTTGGACCGCTATGCTATGACCCAGAGGTGTATGAAACAAAACGTCTCATAAATGCAACCCATCCTTCACACTATGGAAAAGGGGTTGTAGCACACACCACCTCTCAGCACAGCCTCCATGAAAAAATAAGGCCAGTAAATGTCATCCACTCGTCTAACTACGGAAAAGGAGTCTCGGCCCACACATCATGGAAAGATGACTCTGACATAAAGGATCATTATTATGTTTATACGGATGGTTCAAAAGTTGACGGACAAGTAGGCTGTGGCTTTATAGTAACTAAGAACAAGGAAACGCTGATAACATGGAAAGGTCATATGGGACAGAATAATTCAGTTTTCCAGGCTGAAGCAATTGCGATTCGTAAAGCTATCGAGTTAACAAGCCCCCAGTAGGATCCACTGTTAATATTCTTACAGACAGCCTCTCGGTCATATATGCCTTACGAAATCCCAGACATCCTTCTCCTATCATAGCGGAGATTCAGGACACGCTAGAGGAGCGTTCGTCGACAATGAATATCCTCATATCTTGGATAAAGGCACATGCCGGCATTCAAGATAATGAGGAAGCCGACAAGCTAGCAAAAGAAGCAGCTCACAGTATAGATGCACAATGCGTAATTACCAAACTCCCGTGGTCTCACCTTAAAAAAGTGACAAGGACAGCAGCTCAGCACCAGTGGCAATGGGAATGGGACTCTACCGAACAAAGCAGGAAGACCTATGAATATTACCATAAAGTTTCGCTCGATCGTCTCGAGTCATCCCCACAAATAACGAGATTTGTGACGGGCCACGGGCCTTTCCCCTCCTATTACTATGAGAGAGGAATTGCAAATACCGAAAGTTGTGTCTGTGGAGGCATTGGTAAACCAGACCATTACTTGACCCAATGCCCTCTAACCGCACAGTGGCATGTGCAGATTCCGGAACAGGCAACTTCTCATAAGCGTTATCTGATCAAACAGCCAGCATTTCGCATCAAAATATGCAAGACTGGAGGAATTGGGAACAGATTTGTGCAGTGTGGAGTAGTTCCCTGTCAATCTCTCTTCTCTCTCTCTCTTCTATCTTTTATTTATTTATTTATTTATTATTATTATTATTAATTTTATTTTTATTGTATATATTATGAAACATGTATGTATTACGGCCCACTGTATATATTCTGAAACATGTATGTACTATGACCAATGAAAATTATTATGAACTACTATGTATGTATTATGTAACAGGCTCAATATATTATGTACTATGTAAGCATGTATATGTATGAACTACGTATGTAAGCATGTATATACATGAACTATGTAAGCAAGTATTATGAAAGATCTATGTATTATGAACTACTTGTATATAAGCATGTACTATGAACTATGTAACTATGTAAGCATGTATACAGGACCAATGTATGCCCTTATAGGCCCCATGAGGTGTTGCCCCGGATAGTGGCGGAACCTGGACTAGACCCGAATAGTCTTAGTAAGCCGCACGGGTGTCCAGATTCTGCTCTCAACTCAACTCAACTCTCCCAGTGCAGTGGACGTGGCGCTATACCGATTAACCGTATTAGTAGAGGGATGGTGCCCACGTCCTCCGTCGCATGTCTTGCAGTGCAGTTGAAGCTAAAAATAACGTGCCTGAAGTCAAGCAGTTAGTTCTGTTTAGAAACGTAAGATGCCACTGATCTGCTCATAAATGACTCCTTGGAGGATTACTGCTTTAAACTTTATTCTGCAAGCCATTTTAGTGATCTAAGATTTTTTTCCTGCGTTAAAAAGAATTTCACCTATCTCCTTTCTTCTCTTTGGGCTGTTTACAATTGTTTATCTTGCCTGCAAGAAAAAATTCTTTTATTTCTGTAAAATTTTAAGTTTTCCTGTTCATTTGTCTTTATTATTTTAGATATTTCTTCGACACCTAACCGCTAACAACATTGTACCAAATTTGTTGTAAATAACGTTTTTTTTTTCATAAATTTAGTACTCTAAGCCGTTTCTCTCATTAAGATACTTGTTTGCTTCTGGAGATTAGGAGGCTTAGAGTGAGGCGAAATGAGCTCGAGATTTGGATGTCGAAACATCGGCGTTATATATTATATGAAACGGCTGTGAGAAGATATCTTCATCAGTGCATAACATAAAAAAGAGTACCGCGCAAAAATACCAAAAAAATCATTTGTATTTAATAAAGGCGTAAGATTAAACAAACAATAAAAAATAAACAAAATACGCACCTTTAGGGTACATTTTTATGGTTTTGACGTATATAAATACGGTAATTGAAAACTGATGTAGTGCCTCACAAATAATTTATATAAGCAACGTCCTACTACAGTTGAAGTTTGCATAATATAAATCCATACGACTAAATTTCGAATCAATGAAGACGTTCGAAAATCATGTATCATGTTACAAATCCATGGTTTTTGCCATTAAAATTATCACGATAATAAGTTGGAGCGAAATTTGAAACGCTGTATTGTTTACATTTTTATTTCCTTCTCTAACACTTTGTTGCAACTCTCAGGGCTACAACGTGCAAGTTACAAATTGAATAATCACAGCACGGATTATTAATATAAAGATTTTAATATGGATATCTCACACAAGCGGAAAACGTTACATTACTCTATCAAGTGCATACATATAACTGAGTCAAAAGGGAATTTCCCCACTTAGTTCGCAGTTAAAGGGGGAAAAAATAAGAATAATAAAAAATAGTCCAATCAAATGCGGCGCTCCTTCTGTGGACTTCGCACAGCCGTTACGTAATCGTCTGTCTACAGCAGCCGTCTCCAACATTCTCTCCCTCTTTGAATCGACTTCAGGTTGGCTCAATGACATACAGTACCTGGTCGAAGAGATCTAATCCCTGAGACACCTTGATCATAGTCCAAATCTTGACACTTTAGCACCTTGCAGGATGTTACTAGAGTCATTTGAAGAGTCATTAGAATCTGAATGCTCATCGCTAGAAATAGAAGAAATAGGATTAGTAAAAGCATTATCGTGTATGGGATCAGTGGCTGTGTCCGTTAACTGCACTTCCAATGGAAAGATTCACTGAATAGAACGAAGCAGTGTACCAGCTTGAGTCTTAGTTTTACAGTTCTCACCTTGCCATCTTCCCCAGGAATTAGTCGAATGACCTTAGCTAGAGGCCAATGCATCCGTTTTCCGATGTCATCTCCTATTAGGACAATTTCACACAACCGTAGCTCTGACGATGGATCCTTCTTATTTTGGACCAGAAGGCCTAAATATTCTTTACTAAATTTATGCCTTAAATCATTAAGTAGTTTTTGGCGATGTCTAGCCCTTTTTCGAAGACCTTTCGAATCGCAGAAATTAACATCAAGAACACCTAAGCTACGATTCTCGATGAGAAACATGGCTGGGGAAAGTGGAATTAAATCATCCGAATTTTCGGACACTTAGGTAAGAGGTCTAGAGTCAATTATTGACTCGCAGTCGCACAATACTGTGTACAACTCCTCAGTAAGAACCACGTTACCGAGTGTCCTTCTCAACAGTTCCTTTACTACACAAACTAACCTCTCCCAAAGAGAATCGGAAAATGAGCGAGGGGAACTTGAAAGCATATCTGCCGGGTTTAAATCATCTGGTACATGACGCGAACACTGAAAAGGAATCAGACTGTTTATTTCTTTTACTCTATTCGCAAGGAAAACTGACCAATCACCATGGTTCTTAATCCACCAGAGTGCTACCATAGAATCACTCCATGCAATAACTTTCAAATCAGGCAAATCCAAGGCGGCATATATTGAGTGAACCAGTCTCGCGCCAATGGAACAGGCCATCAATTCTAACCGGGGTATTGTCAGAGATTTTAACGGCTCTACCCTGGATTTGGCTCTGATCAATCGAATTTTGACTCCCACGGGCGTTACAGTTCTAATGTAGACACATGCGCCATAAGAGCTCTTACATGCATCAACGAATAGGTGTAGCTCTGAATTCTCATTTATCTCTACATATCGTGGAATACTAATTTTCTCAAGATATTTAATTTCATCCTGCCACTTCTGAAAAGTTTTCTGAATGTTGTCGGGCAAGGGGCCATCCCATTTTAATTTCATAGTCCAAGCTTCCTGTAATAGTAACTTAGGTAACAAGGTAGGTGGACTCAAAAAATCCTGCGGATCAAACATTTTATGTACCATATCCAAAATATTACGTTTACTTACCTCATTATCCATTGAATAATTAAGATTACATTTTAATGTATCGTTATCCAAATCCCATAAGATTCCAAGAAGAGAAGTTATACCTGAACTAAGGGAAATACAATGACCTGGAACATTACTTCCCCAACACCATAGGTTAAAACATTACCGAGCCATTACTTCTGTAGACTTAACTATACAATTTTCTTGCTGTTTGATATAGTGAACCCCAGTGACACAATTGTCAACATAAAACGAATGCTTTAATTTTTGAGTCACATCGTCAAATTCGGCAGGGGAATTATCCAAGAGATGCTTTATCGATGCATAGAGTTGGATCGGAGACAAACAAACGCCGAACACCACTCTGCAGTGTCTGTAAATCATAGGTTCTTCAAGAGTTGGAAGAAAAAACCTCAAATAATCTCTATGTTCTAGGATAATAGCTGAAGGGATGGTTGATTTCTCTCTCGGGCTGAAGCGTCGAACACCGGCCTTACCTTTATTGTCTGGCTAGTAGGCTTTATAACAGGTCTATGGGACAAATAATAACTCAAATTATCAATTTCAGTTTCAGGAACCTTTTCTATTACTTTGAGGTCTTCCCATTGCTTAAAAACTACCTTATAGTCATTTAACAGATTTTCCTCATTCATTCGTTAACACGTTCTTTGATGTCTTTTAAAAGTCATAGACGTATTGTTAGGTAACAGAATTTCAGATTTAAAGGGTAGTGGCAATTCATATCGGCCATCAGGAAGAACATTTAAATTCTTTTTAAATTGCTTAACAGTGTCAGAGTGAGTAAGTTTACGTTTAGCATCTTCATTTGGGTCTGTTATGCCAATGGCATCTGAATTCCAGAGTTCAGTTACGCTAAGATTAGCACAATGCAACGAAACTACATTATTGCACAAATTATTTTCTAGTAATGCTGGAATAATAGCTGAAGTAGGTTCTTTAGGTAAGCTGTTTAGTTAACCAATCACAGTGAATCCGAATTTAGTCTCAACTACAGTTACACCAGATTTCAGTTTCAAAGAGCTGCCAGTAATAATGTCCCCGATGGCATCTGCTCCTAAAAGCAACTCAATTTCATATTCTTTAGCTTGCAAATCTGACATGGTAATATTTCTTTCTTTTAATTCTTTCAGGGTATTGTGATCAACTACTTTTGGAACACATCCACATATTTTGTTCTGGGAAAGTACTTCAAAGTTATGATTATAAGTGCCCTCAAATTTCTTAAATTAACATCAAACACTAAATGGGAATGAGGACTTGTCTCTCTCCCCCAAAACAAACCGTGCATAATGGTTTGTTTCAATTTAGAACGTAGTTTCGAAAACGCGATGACCCTTTCTGAGAGATAAGATTTCTGAGAATAACTGTCCAAAATCGTACGAATTGTAAGTTGTCTACATTCAAATACTATTTTTAAAACAAGTGTTTGCAAATACACGTTTTCATTAACTGTTGAGTGATTAGACAATGCATTACTTGAAATAATAATACTGTCAGTTTCATTTGGCTTTACAGGTTCCCCATTTGAGCACATAATGGTATTTTGAAATTTACCACAAGTTAAACATTTTACTTTATTTTTGCATGCCCGTGAACTATGTCCAACTCGTAGGTAGCGAAAACAGGCGCGCTTTTGCACCAAAAGCTTTCGTTTATCTTCTAAAGACATTTTGCGAGCAGAAAAACATTTGGCAGAATTGTGGGATTTCTCACAAAAATACAACGTAAATTTCCCGTACCTGTATTGTCTTGAACATTTACTAAGGCAGCAGCTGTAGAGCAACCCGGATCCTCAGAATGTGGACGCAAATGTGCAGAACGTGAAGCTCCCAACCCGGTACGAGTGAGCGGCGTTATTTCGGTCACATTAATAACAGACTTGATCCTTGCCTTCCCCCTGTCTGAAATTTCGCCATAGATTGCGCCAAAGGAGTTTCATTTTCCCGCCAGAAAATACGGAGTTTCGATTTTGAAAAAGGCTATCTGTGCAATCTTCCAGGGGTAATTGAAGATTATCTCAAAACATTTTATTGTGTGTGTGTGTGTGTATTTAATTATGGTAAAGCACACTAGGGATATCTGCCTAAGGGGAGGGATGCCTTCGTGGAGGACTTTCTAAGGGAAATTGGCTCGTATACACGTTACACATGGGGAAAACCACGAAAACACCCATGCAGAGATTAATAAAATGTGCCTCTGATCTCAATACCTCACCAAGTGACTGCTCTCTTCAGCATATATACAAGACTATTCTTCAGAATTATTGTATATATTACATCATCTGTAATATTTCATTAATAAATTATTCCAAAAGTGAATATTTGAACTGCTTAATTCATATATGCACCTCATTTAATATACTGTAAAATTTTCTCTGTGTTCACAGTACTTTCAGAAACTTAGACAAATATTATAAATTTAATTTTATCAGTACCCTAGAAATATTGAAAAAACTGAATACAGTCAAAATTCGTTAATTCGGACACCCATAATCCAGAATGATCTATAATCCAGACCTCAAAGCTACAAACTTTCTGCGCATGCGTCGCATTCACGCATGCGCACAGGCGTTTACGAGTGCGCGTAAGACTTTTACGGTTGCGAATATGTTTGTGCGCATGCGCGTGTAATGTGTAACGGAGGTATAAACTAAGCTAAAATTATCTAATTCAGTTAATGTTACATATTGCGTTGTTCCTTAATCTTCGTATTGGATCCGGCTTATTATTTTTTGCAGACTGTTAGAGCAATTTCATAAAAGTAAGCTTGAACTTTCGATTATGTCAAATAGAATTTCCGATATATATTTACTAATATGTAATTTGTATCTACAAAGCGAAAATATGTTTTGAAATCCGAAATCTGTTTATCAATTTCACGCCGCGGATTGGAAGTTGATCTGTCAGCACTATCCTTATCTTCAGGACAGATGTTTTTATCTTATTTGGCTTTATAAGTCCTTACTAAGTGTAATATTTCATCTCGATATGATTTAAATCAAGTTCCTCGTCATTATAATTTGCTTCCGATAGTGAAGAGAGTGACCCAGAGGTTATTGAAAACAAAAACATTTCGATTGACAAATTAGTCGGTATTCTCAACACAGCAATTATAGGACTTGAACAGCGGAACTTTGTAACTAAACAAGAAATTATGGCTGTTTAATAGAATTAAAGAGAAAGTATTATCACATGAAACGAAGCAACTTACATTGAAAGAAATGTTTAATAAAGTAAACAAATAAATATTAAGCTTTTTCTTTTTGTAAATTTTGATACCCTTTAGATCATAATTGTTCTTTATTTCATAAATTACGGTTTCATATTTTTAATTTTGTAATTTCTGCATGCCATCTTACCAGATTTAAACTGATGATCTATAATCCGGAAAAATCGATAATCCGGAATCGCCGAAGTCCCGACGAGTCCGGATTAACGACTTTTGACTGTATGAAATGTGCATGAGATTCTAGTCTTGATTTCTTCATTTACTACCATACGTAACTTATCACTAAAGCTTAATATGTGGTATTAATAAAAAAAATATGTACAGTATTTTTATCACTTAAGACTATTCTGTAGCTTATTGAATCAATTGCTTGAACTAGTAATTTATTTTGATAGCTTCTTGCAGTAGTTTGAGGTGAAAAAGTACAATTTATCACAATTATTGCTATTTCCTCAAAAAAAATTAATTCATTTTCAAGTAAGATGAGGCTGCACCTTATTCATACAGGTTGAAGCAAGACTGGCACCTTTGCATTCAAGTAGGTATTATGGGGCCTTGCTGATTGCTAAACTTCACTCTAAATGGAATTCCGATGGTCTCCTGCCCCTCATCCCCTACCACCAACTTCTTGAGAGGATTTTAGCTTGCTTTGTCTGTTTAGTGATCCCTTACCACACAGACACTATGCTTACAATCATCCATGCCTTCTCCAGGATTCGAACCTGGGCCCTTTGGTAACGGCAGTCAGCATCACTAACTACTAGCCTGTTTGGTCAGCACCTTATTGACACAAGTACAGGTTGAAGCAAGGCTGGCATTCAAGTAATCATATTAAGTATTGCTAAGCCTTGCCAACTGTCAAGTTTCCATCCCGAATTAAGTTCTGAAGGAAATCATCCCAGGTTGCAGTACGAGCCAGCCTCTCAAGACCAGTTCACCATGTACTTTGAGTGCATCCTTGCCATGTAGGGGCACTCAAGATGATTACAAACATTCATGCCTTTTCAGGGATTTGAAATTGGGCCCTTTGGTACGACAATCAGCATCATTAACCACTATCGCATCTGGGCAGCATGTTATAACACAGTGAGATAACCATCTATCTGAATGATGGTTTATTGCATTATTGAATTGGTCAACATTTGGAAGATTACTTAGCACTATTTAAAGATCGCCACAGAGTTCTCCCAGCATAATGCCCAATGATTTTTTTTTTTTGTGAATTATGTAAAATATAATGTCTATATTCCCTACTGTCAAGTTATAACTGCTGTAATTACCATCAGCTAAGAAATATTACAGTACGTGTGAGCTGAGTCAGAGTATTGCTTGAATATGTATCATGAAATAAGAGGAATGCACATAAAGCATTTAAAATCTCATCACTAATATTTGAAAGACATTTACTCCACTGCAAACGTTCTATGAATTACAGAATTTAGAAACCAAATAAATCATGTAAAATAAGGCTGTATTACAGACAAATAACTTCTATTTTATTTATTTTTTACAGATATAATTTATTGACTATCTTATAAACATTGTCTTGAGTTTGATGTTAAATAAAAATACAGAGGGTATTGACATATTTTTAAGATTATTTTTGAACCATTTTATTAACGTTTGAAATGTAAATATATATATTATCGAAATGTACAATCTGATCACCTTTCTTTGTGGACTTTATGCTTTCCGTAACAGAAGGAATTTTTGCAAAACGATTTAATATTATTGCTTTCTATTTCTCCTTAATTACTTTTCAATCAGCTGTAACCCATTAATATGAATATTTGTATTTAATTACATGGTAAAATTAGATTTACTTGTATTATGGAAGCCTTTTTTTTTGTATGATTTATCACCACCAGATATTTTAATTCATATTCCTAATTTATATATATTCAGGGTTGCAAAAGCATTTGCTCGAGTAAGTGGGATCACCAAGTTCAGAGGCCTTATCTTAGAGTATAAAAAATGTAATAAATTTTTTACATTTTATTTGCCTAAAATTTTCCAGAACGTAAATATTTAAAACAAGAGCGTGAAGCATGACTTCAGTTTTTGTGAAAATCATATGCTATCCAGACTAGAGGGATTTCCTCATTCTTATTTATTATACGTACATAATATGTGTGTATTTTCTGTACATTTACACCAAAATTAGTAAATTCATTGTTATGGAAATCTCATTAGTGCATGTAATGTCTAAGTAAACACTTACTAGATTCATATTTACTAATGCGATGGTATACCATTTAAGTCACCAAATTTTAAAAAATCTGATTTGGATACCACATGACTTCTTTCTATGGCCTATTAAATTATATACTTTTTTTCCTGCAACAATAAACTGATGCTAAATATTAGATATTTACAACAATAAACTGATATTAAATATTATTGGATATTTACAGCAGTAAACTGACATTAAATATTGTTAGACTAACTACATAGACATTATTAAGGTTTCATTAGTTGACAAATATTATTTTTTTTAAATTTAATACTGCTAAGACATGACAATTTTTATTTAAAACACTTCTGTGGTTAGAAGTACATGACTACAACCAATGATTGCAAAAAATAAAGGCTGAGGAAGTACTTTTAAGCCAGGTAAACAGGCATGTGTATCTATATATATACACACACACACATTCAGTTTTGCTGATTGCAATAGAAACAAGGAACACAACTGTATGTATAGCAGTCCTATATACAGTCAAAAGTCGTTAATCCGGACTCGTCGGGACTTCGGCAATTCCGGATTATAGATCATCAGTTTAAATCTGGTAATATGGCATGCAGAAATTATAAAATTAAAAATATGAAACCGTAATTTATGAAATAAAGAACAATTATGATCTAAAAGGTATCAAAATTTACAAAAGAAAAAAAAAAAAAAAAAAGCTTAATATTTATTTGTTTACTTTATTAAACATTTCTTTCAACGTAAGTTGTTTAAGTTGCTTCGTTTTATGTGATAATACTTTCTCTTTAATTCTATAAACAGACATAATTTCTTCTTCAGTTGCAAAGTTCCGCTGTTAAAGTCCTATAATTGCTGTGTCGAGAATACCGACTAATTTGTCAATCGAAATTTTTTCGTTTTCAATAACCTCTGTATCACTTTCTTCTTTATCGGAAGCGAATTATAATGACGAGGAATTTGATTTATATCATATCAAAGAAGGAGTACATCGAGATGAAATACTACATTTAGTAAGGAATCATAAGCGAAATAAAATAAAAACATCTGCCCTGAAGATAAGGATAGTGCTGACAGATTAACTTCCAATTCATTGCGCGCCGCGGCGTTCCCCAGCCCCCGGGCCGCAGAGCAGCGTGAAATCGATAAACAGATTTCGGAAAGGTTTGAGAAACGAAGGATATGCCTTTATCCATTTTTTGCAGCAATTCCACTTTTTGTTTAATGGACTTCTAAACATACTTTCGCTTTGTAGATCCTTTATATATTAGTAAATATATATCGGAAATTCTATTTGACATAATCGAAAGTTCAAGCTTACTTTTATAAAATTGCTCTAACAGTCTGCAAAAAATAATAAGCTGGATCCAATTCGAAGATTCAGGAACAACGCAATCTGCAACAATAACTGAATTAGATAATTTTAGCTTAGCTTATACCGTCCGTTATACATTCAATGCGCAAGAGTAAACGTATTACGCGCATGCGCACTCGCATATTCGCAGCCGTAAAAGTCTTACGCGCATGCGTCAACGCGACGCATGGGCAGAAAGTTTGTAGCTTTGAGGTCCGAATTAACGACTTTTGACTGTACAAAATTTTAATGTAATATGGATAATCAATTTTGAGTTCTGTAAGATACATACTATGTACGTGCAGACATCATGAAAACTTCTCCTTCAATATGCCATTTTACAATCTACTTTGGTAAAAAAGAGGAAATATATAATAATAATTTTTAAAGCAGCCTGTGAGGTAAAATAATATCTGATGTCATTTGTTAATTGAAGAAATCCTGTAACTGCAACAGGTCTCTGCCCATACTAGAACTGAAGATTCAAAGAAAATTCAATGACAGAAAAACCACAGGCTTGTGAATTTAATGCCAGAGGTCATTCAGTAATTATAGGATTAAGAATCAATCACACATAATTCAGGAATGAAAATCAATCCAGAAGGCACAAATTTTAATGCTAGGAATTGCTCAAACTGAATTCAGTCCTTATCTATGTGTGCCATGCATTATTGATATTGCCTCAGAACATTGATGGATATCCCATAGAAAAAATATACTTTTTGGATATAATTAAATATATATAAGCATTAATTAGTATTGTCATATGAGCATTATAGACTGGTTTCATTCTTTGAAGGATACAGCATCCAAACCTGTAAATTTTTTAATTTATTATACATTCTTCATATTTTATACTGAGATAAGTACTATAATAGTTTGAGCAATTATTTTAAGTTTTATTGTTAGCAATATTTCCTGATGTAAATTTAAATGGTGGAATGGCTAAAGTTTTGAAATATTGGTTTAGCATTAATTATATTTTGGCAAATAAATGGGCTGGCTCAACATTGTCCTTTTTACATTCTGCCTAAAAAGTCTTCCACAAATGCCTTTATTCTCAATAGAAATATTAAGCGCTTTACCATATTCCAATCTAATCTCATCTTACATAAAATAATTACCAAAAGATTATTACAGTGGTGTAGCTAGGGTGGGGCAAGGAGGGGCATCTGTCCCTGGGCGTAGCATCCAGAGGCGCCAAACTAATGTTATCTGTGATTTTGCATCTTTTGCATGTTTATTTTACGGCTTGTTTATATCTCTAAAATTCAAAATAATAAGAATTCAAATAATAATAAAGCATAAACCTAAAAAACCAGTTTCCCCCCTCCAAATCTTTTATGCATATTCTTAGTCTAGTTCTATTAATCTTTAAGCTATGTATGCACAATTATTTGTATTGTTATTATGTTGTATGCTATATATTATAGAGAAAAATATAAAAGGCTTAATGAAGAAAAAGGCTGGGAATCCTTAATTTAAACTATAAAAATTTTTAAAAAAGTACTCTGCTTTACACGGCTCATTCTTGGTACTTTCAGATGTTATGCAATATATATATATATATAAGGAATAAAATCCTATGGAAATATGTGTGGCTACTTATATTAATTTATCTGAAGAAAAAAAAACTCAAAAGTAAACTACAAAATTATCTACAATCAATAAGCTTAATTGTGCAGAAAAATATAGTTTTTCATGAACTGAAATTAAACAGAATGTTTAAAAGGTTCAAATAATGTAAAGTTTAACTTATTGAGGAAAGTTAATATTGAATTTGAGTTCTGCATGTTAGTGAAGAAATCAGAGGTGTGCTTTTCTGTTATTGGGACTGCATTCAGAAACGTGTGTATTCAGAAATGTATATATAAAAAATATATATAATATATTTTGATTTATTATCTATACATACAAATCATGCATATTTACTTCCTGAATGCATTTTATATCTTCTGTTTGGTTTACTGTAACATACATACTGACATAAAATTTTGATTGAAAAAAAAGTTTCCAAGTTTACTACTCAATACATGAGTAATTTTTTCTTTCGGGCAAACGATTCTTTTTTTTATTTTCTTTATTTTCATACGAGTTTATCACTTTATGAGAAAAAAAAACCATGAATTAATCATAAGCATCTTCAAAAGTTTGTTAATTTTCTACACTATTTTTCTTTCCGAAACGATATTTAATGTCCTCTGACATAAACAGCCTGAAATTTTCAAACAATTTTTTGGATTAAAGGCTCTAAAGATGAGGATAAATAACATCAATTAAAAGAAAGTTATATAATCTACATATAAACTTAGTACGGATCATTCATTTTCTCGGCAATGCTTTGCTATTTTCCTAAATAATTGAAATTATTTTCTTTGTGATAAAGCGCCAAATATGACACATTTAAAGTAACCCTATATTTTTGCGCATGCGCAGCTAAACTGTTATCATGGGGAAAAGCACGGAATAAGTCTTGTATTTAACGTCGCGTTAATTATTTCCTGACTTTGCACTTCGTTTCGAAGAAAGCACAAAAGTTTATCCAAAGAACGCGCACTATCTTGCTGTGACGCAGTATCTTCCATCGAGCGGCTTCTTTCCCATGCACGTAGAACAGTTCTCTGGTAAACAGGACTCAACAAGTGGTTCCAAAAATTCTGCAAATTTTTCTATAGTTCTACCGAGGCTTTCGAGTGCCATAAGCTTGCTCTCAAGTAAATCATAAAGTTCAGCTAAATCTCCTTTGATCCTACCAGCAGCATTTTTCATTACTATGGATAATAGATCCCGTACATAAATCTGAACCAAAAGTTCATCTCTCCCGAAGCGTTCTTTAAGTTGTGCAATCACCTTTGAATAGTTTTCTTTAGTTGGCGGAAAACTTGTTACCAATCTTGACGCTTTAGAATCTGCTACCACACATTGTAACAGATATAAAAATTTGTCTTCATCCACAATCTTTGTGAATTTTCTCAAACTAGGATCAAAAGGCAAGAAAGTCTTTCGGTTCTCCACTAAATTTCCTCAATTCAAGTTTCGTAAGCTTGAATTTCCTTTTTTTCTCGGTTGTTTTTCCTTCCGTAGCCGAATTTTCCTTCTTTGCATTTTCTAACAGCGAA
Organism: Stegodyphus dumicola; assembly: GCF_044657685.1. Lineage (NCBI taxonomy): Eukaryota > Metazoa > Arthropoda > Arachnida > Araneae > Eresidae > Stegodyphus > Stegodyphus dumicola. Next base: position 187,173,984 of record NC_140768.1, read on the forward strand.
CAAATCAAGCAGAACTTGGTATTCTGCTTTCAAAAAATCTTCGGAATATTCATCTTGAAGGGCATCATCAATTAGCAACAAATTCGAAATTTCTTCTTGAACTGTTTCCAAACTTGTGAATTTATCTTGAATCTGTTTAAACAACGTACTAACTTCGTCACTTTTTAAAGTTTTGTTTTCGATCTTCTGAGCTATATCGTTGCAGCATACCGTAAATGCTGTTCTCAGCAACTTCCGCTTTGCCTTCAAAACTTTTATATCCATATTTCATCAAAAATATAAAGTCCTGTCGCGGACGCCACATTTACTATGTTGCAACTCTCAGGGCTACAACGTGCAGGTTACAAATTGAATAATCACAGCAGGGATTGTTAATATAAAGGTTTTAATATGGATATCTCACACAAGCGGAAAACGTTACATTACTCTATCAAGTGCATACATATAAGCGATAAGCAACGGAGGACGTGGGCACTGTCCCTTTACCAAAAGGTTAATCGGTATAGCACCACGTCCACCTATATCTAGAGCCTAAAGAGGAATCACAAGACGCCACGCGCCGGGCGCCCAAACCCAGAGCCAAATTCAACCCGGGGGCAGTCCAACAGACCAAATGCCCACGAAAGACAGTCCCAACAACCGCCCAGGCCCCACATTTATTAAATAAAATAACAAAAGCATGCAGGGCCAAAAAGGGCGAGTTTGGACAATAAGCAAAAATTTTACAAAGGTGTAATACACACAAATATAGAATATACATAAGCTAAAGTACAGTCTGATGTTGGGCAGCCCAATAATATACAATGAATAAAATATAGACAGTAGAATTAGACTTAATGACAATATAACATAAAAATAGAGAACATAGTGAAATAATGAATGTAAATGATTACAGCAATACACAGAGGATATACCAAAAGAAATAAAAATAAAAGAATACAATGTAACAGAATGCAATAGCGGTACAATACACTTGATCACGTGGTATTGTGGGAAAAATAACATATTATGAGGAATAAAAATAACATATTTAGCCTGCATAAAAGTTAACGAATATAAGATACTATACAATACTATACAATATTACAATACAATACAATACAAAAAAAAATTAACATAGTGCATACATATAACTGTTTCAAAAGGGAATTTCCCAGCTTAGTTCGCAGTTAAAGGGGAAAAAAATAAGAATAATACAAAATAGTCCAATCGAATGCGGCGCTCCTTCTGTGGACTTCGCAGAGCCGTTACGTAATCGTCTGTCTGCAGCAGCCGTCTCCAACATTTAGGGTACATTGTATGGTTTTGGCGTATATAAATACGGTAATTGAAAACTGATGTAATGCCTCAAAGTAAGCAACGTCCTATTACAGTTGAAGTTTGCATAATATAAATCCATACGACTGAATTTCGAATCAATGAAGACGTTCGAAAATCATGTATCATGTTACAAATCCATGGTTTTTGCCATTAAAATTATCACGCTAATAAGTCGAAATTTGTAACGCTGCATTGTTTACATTTTTATTTCCTTCTCCAACACTGTTAAATATGTAATCGTAATCTTAATCTGTTCTTTCGAGCTACTTGACATAGTGAAGATCTGTACCATTATTGCGATTTAAACATTTTGCAACATGATGATAACTAGATAACGTTTGGACAACTGAAGGCATTAGTCCTTTGTCATTGTTGGTTGTAAGCTTTCGAGCGCAATGTTCATTTCTTAAATACCATTTGCAAGAAGAGTGCTTTAGTAAAACAAGAACCATTTCTTGAACACCATTTGTATAGAGTACATTTCTTTAACGCCATTTGCAAGTAGTGTGTTTTTCTAAACACAAACGCATTTCATCTTCTCTCCTTCCGCTAAAGACTCAAGAAGTGGATTTCGGCGCACTTTTACAGTAAATTTTTTTTAAAATGATTGTCAAAATAAGTGTTTTTAATCTCCAGATAGTTTGGCTCTTCCGATGCTTCCTCATGTAAATGAAATCATGTTACATCAGAAGGAAACTATTGTGCTTAATTTGTACTTTATTGACTGTGGGGAGGCGTTGTAGAGTATATAAAAAATTTATTTGAAGCTAGAGAAAAAACTCTGCAGCATCTGCCATGATTCAACTGCATTTGCTGAAACAGCTAACATAATTAAAAAGAAGACGTTTACTTATTAATAATTTATTATTTATTATTTATTATTTATTATTGTAACAGACCTATTTAAGTGTAATTGAACTATTTTATTCACGCCATGAACTCATGAATTGTAACCGAACTATTTTATTTAAACGCCATCTCGTGGCGATATGAAAAAAAACGTCAGTCGACCTCCAGCCGCCATGATGATAGCTTACTATGTTATGTTATTCTCAATGTTTGATGTTCCATTTGGTATATGTTTCATTTTTTATGTATATTTCTTTTGTTTGTAACCGTTCCTGTGTGCTCTGTTAATAAATCCTTTTAAAGCTAGCCGGCATTAGTGTCTATTGAGGAACGGCTACATCACATTGGCGCCCAACTAAATTTGAATCCAAAATGGCGCAACAAAATGGTTAGAATTTCTGTTTGGCTTTAACAAGCTCTTACTCCCGAATTTAACTTTTAGTTGCTGGAGATCGGCTCAGTTTCTTTTCAGGTGTGGACTACTGGTCAAATATTCTGGAAACCAATTCTGGAATTAAAATTGTCATACCGTGCTGCTAGCAGATCGAATCATCAACTGGACAATTTCAACGGAAAAGATAAGTTTCGTTTACATTATCGTTTAATCTGAGTTTAAAGTTCTTTTAAACTGATTATTTATTATAAGCTGCTTCTTAAAGCAAATGTAAATTCTTTACTGAAATCTCATTTATTGATACTACATAAGAGTATTAAACGAAAGCAAACGGCTTTCTGCTAACCAAACGTTATTTCTTGAATTGTAATTTGTTATTTTAAAATTTTAATGCGCATAGTAAATTAATTTGTGAATAATATTGTTTCACTGAATACATGTTTTGATGTTAAAGTTTGAATATATTCATAGACGTTTGTTCATTAGAATTTATTAGTTTCGATTCTGACATACAGCAGCAGATGTTTTCCCCCCGCGGAAATGTTTAGACTAGCGATGATTTATGATGTATTTACGTCAAATCTTTTATTATTTTTATTTCCTTTGAGTGCTGTTGTTCCTTATTAAATGTTTTATTCTACATAAAATAAAATATTGTACTTGTTGATTTATCTTTCGACGAACATTTTGAGAAAATGATTATAGTATAATACAAGAAAATACGATTGTTTTCCTTTAATGAATGCATGTCTTGAAAATATTTCTTGAAGCGAAAGAAAATAATTATGAATAAAATCGAATGACTATTTAAATAAAGTAAAAGAGTTACTAAGTGTGTGTTGCTTAATCAGCTTAATATTTTGTTAAGATTAAGATTTCGAAGAATTCAGCTTAAATATAAAAGCTTATGGTAAGACATTTATGTATGTTTTGTATGTTTTGCTAAGTAGTAAACAATTTTTGAGCAATTTATTATATGTTATTTTCTTGATACAAGTTGAATTTATGAGTGCATTTTATGATATTTTTACGACTCCGAAATAATAAACTTTGTGAGTAGTATTGTTTACATTTATAAATACTATTTAATAGTGGTATATTAAATGTACGAGTAACATTGTTTACATTCATACATGCTGTTTAATAGAGGTATATACATTTTACTTAAAGGTATAATTATTAATTCTAAAATACTGTATTGTGAATAAAATCGAAATAACAACAAATTAAACTTCATCTTTTCCCTTCCCCCTGACCTCTCATATAATTATGGCTTACCTTGCCAAAGCACGAAAAGAGGATTTAAAAACTCTCGCTGCAGAAGTGGGTTTCACTGTAAACGACACTATGCGAGTAATAGATCTTAAAGATCTTATTGTCAATTCTGACACTTATGATGAGGCTTTTACCAGGAATCTTCTGGAAACTTTAATCGAAACTAGACAACAAAAACAACGTGAAAGCAACGATCTGGAGACACGTCAAAGAAAAGAACAAGAACTTTTATTAGAATTCGAACGTTTAAAATTAAACCTGGCAGCTGCTAGCTCAAACCCTAACTATGCCGCCTTTACTTCAAATGCAGCTATTGGAACAAATATTCAACACCTAATCCCTAAATTTACAGGAACTTCTGACATTGCAACCTACCTGAAAATTTTTGAAAGACAACGTGAAAAAGTTAATATAAAACAAATAGATTACATCACTCATCTCCTACCTCTTCTGCCTATAGACATTTCGCAAATTATTTTAAGAGAACCAAAAGACAAATTAGAAGATTATTCTTACATCAAGAAGATTCTGCTACAAAGATTCAAATTAAATGCTGAATCATTTCGAATTAAATTTACTACACACCAAAAACACCCTGGGTCTTTATGGAAAGATTTTACTTACGAATTAAACAATTATCTCGAAGAGTGGCTCCATAGTCTCGATGTTACAGACTTTGAATCACTCAAAGACTTGGTCCTGACGGATCAGCTTAAAAGAAGAGTCAGTAGTGACGTTAAGGAGCATTTTATTGATACTTGGGGGAAAATAAAGTGTTCATCTGAATTAGTACAGAAATTGGATGATTATGAAGCTGTACGTGTTAAAAATACGAACTATAAAACTGAACTTCCTGGCAGGCGGAACTATTCTTACAAACCGACTAATCCATCCAAACACAAAGTAGAAAATCGAACAACTGACATACAGGGAACTCATAAAACCTTTTCAAATCGTGTTCAGCAACAAACAGAGGAAAAGCGACCTCCTTTAACATGCTAAACAACTGCCGACTACAAGAAAATGAAGGGCAACAATTATCTACAGCCCAACGGCTTGCAACTGATGCATTGCTTAACAAATATCACACTGTCTTCAAAGTAGGGGGAGAAACCACTAATCAAAAGCCATCTGGCTTACTTCAAACTCCAGTCTATGCTCAACGTTTTGAAACCTTGTCAATTGATCTTTTCGGTCCCCTTCCTGAAACACCGTCTGATGAAAAATGGATTTTTATTGTGCAGGACTGTGCTACGAAATGGACAGAACTATTTGCTTTAAAGGAAGCCACCGTCAGAGAATGTGCCACTATTCTTTTGGAGGAAGTCGCCCTTCGATTTGGGTTACCCAGGAAAATAATAAGTGATAATGGTACCCAGTTTACTAGTGCTGTTATGCAACAACTATGCTATATCTTGAACATTGATCAAAGTCTTACTCCTGTCTATCACCCACAATCTAACCCAGTTGAAAGGAAGAATAGAGATCTGAAACCACGTTTAGCAATACTTGTTGGTAACGACCATCAGTCATGGAAGGATAAACTGCCAGTAATAAGGTTTGCTTTGAATACAGCCAAATGTGATTCAACTGGACATTCTGCTTCTTTTCTTCAATTTGCACGAGAGTTACGAACCTTAGATGATGTAAAGCATGATATAAAAGCCGTAATTGAGAACGATAATTTTGTTCCCGAAATTACTCCATATTTGAAACGTTTTGCAAGAAATGTACAACAGGTACGAGAAAGAGTCGAATTGCATCAAGATAAACAGAAACGTTATGCTGACAGAAAACGAAGAGAAACACCGAAATTCGTTCCTGGAGATAAAGTTTGAGTCACCCTCCACCCAATCAGCAAAGGTCCACTGAAGAAAACTGCTAAATTCATGACGAAGAGAGATGGTCCTTATGTGATAGTGACTACAAGATCTCCAACCACTTATGATATTGCCGATCCTCATGAACCAGACAAAATTCTCGGCAAGTACCATGTTTCAGCCTTGAAACCATATCAAGATCGAAATAAGCAAAACTCAGCTCGTGTAATTCCAGTGGTTCCCTTAAAGAAAAGAGGACGCCCTAAACGTGTAATACCATCCGAATCTGCACCTGTTGCACAAGGTGCTGGTGACGCAAAATCTACTCCTCGTCAAACTGGAGCCCGTCCATCTGATTCTCCGCCCGCTGCACTAAGTAGACAAATGTCAGTTCCTGACTTCTTGCCGAGACGTCTACGAAGTCAGAGGGGGAGGATGTAACAGACCTATTTAAGTGTAATTGAACTATTTTATTCACGCCATGAACTCATGAATTGTAACCGAACTATTTTATTTAAACGCCATCTCGTGGCGATATGAAAAAAAACGTCAGTCGACCTCCAGCCGCCATGATGATAGCTTACTATGTTATGTTATTCTCAATGTTTGATGTTCCATTTGGTATATGTTTCATTTTTTATGTATATTTCTTTTGTTTGTAACCGTTCCTGTGTGCTCTGTTAATAAATCCTTTTAAAGCTAGCCGGCATTAGTGTCTATTGAGGAACGGCTACATCACATTATTATTATTATTTATTATTATTAATAATTATTGCATTTTCAATAAAATATTCAAAACATTATCCTAATTAATGCAAATGTCCGTAACGCAGCAAATTAATTATCTTTGTGTAGAATAATTTTTACAGCCATTTAACAAGGAGGATTTTAACTAATAATTTAAATTTTATTAATACATATTTTACAGAGGTCAACTGATTAACATATTTCTAAAAACTCATTATGCTTAATTTTTTAGTTGAGTTCAATACGCGAAGATTATCTGCATAAAGGGAAGGAGGATGGCGTTACGAAAGCTTTATGAATGCGGCTGTATAGTTGTTATGGAATACGTTCTTGGTTTAGTTTTTAATATAAATAAATATTGTAAACTCATAAAATATTTAATCATCTCTTCTGTGGATTCTTTGCATGTTATGGTCAGCACAGAGAAGGTTCGTCGTACTAATCCAAGCAAGGATATTGTTTACAACTATTTCTTACCCCATGTTCCTCTGTTTTCTTCGCAGGCTTTTGAATTCCTTTCTGTTGAAAAATAACTTTATGCTGTTTCAGGAATCACTTACTTGCTAAGAGATTAGTTTTACCTTTCCCCACAAACAGACAAACTATTCGAACTTGCAGCCTGTTTAAACCTTGTGCGTAGAGATACTGTTTGTTATCTCCTCGCCCAGCGTCGAGTCTGCATATGGGAAAGCATTCGAAGAGCTAGGGGTCATCCGCAAAGCAAATACTTTCCTATGTGCGAGGTCAATTGCTAAGCTGAAACAGGATCGACAATGACTGTACCTATCATCCAAGGTTTGATCACGAAAGAGCTATAATCCTAGGAGTTCAGCTGACACTTTTTGTACAACTATGCACAAATGTATCCGCTGTTTCCAACTTGCAGCTGTGTTGTTTATAGCTTAAGTAAACTTAATTTAATCTAATAAATGTCATCAATCACTATGTGTTGCTTCTTCAGTGACTTGAAAACTATACACATAATTTCATAGCAGTGGAATGTATATACAAGACAAATTCATATAGATTAGCATTATAGGCAGAGCAGTTACACGTCTGTAAGTAATAAAATAGTATTGAATTCCAAAAGAAAATCATGGATGCAAATATATGCATATACTAAGTAAAGTATATAGTTGTTAAAGTATGCACGTAAAAGCACCTGCAAGCATGTTGTACAATTTTTACACAATCTTCCCCGATTACGTAAATTACAAAAAAACAAAGAGATAAAAATACGTGAGTAGTAATCACCTAGTATAAAAATTTCGTAAAATATTCATACAGTGAAAGAAAATATATTCCAACCTCATAAACTTTACTCTATTTATTATTATAATTTCTTCAGATAATTCTCTTAGTGTACCTCCTGGCATATATGGATAATCTTCAAATCATCAAATATTTGCTACAAGAAAAAAGGCCAAGCTTATATGATATTTTCGTACAATGAAAGGATTTTAGATTGATTGCATTGGTAGCCCCTTTTTGGCTTCTGTATGCCATAAACATAGTAAAGCGAATGAATTATTTACTAAGCTCATGATTGATGATTCACGACGAACAGAGGCTTAAAATGATCGAATTTTTTATTCTTCGCGGGATCAAAAAATTATTGAAAACTTTCTTTTGGAGTTGTTAAAATGCTTAACAGTTTTTTTCTCGTTTGCGTCACAAATTTTGGGATAAATGGAAAGAAAGAATGGCATTCTATGGCGTAAATGATGCAAAAAGTAAATTTCTATCGCAAATGTTCGATATTTTACGGTGCTGTAAGCATCATAAGAGTAATGTTCAGTGAAAACTTCATTATAATGTTGTGCGGCATACTGGAAGGATTAAATCAGAATTACGCACACGTTTTTGACAAGATTGTAAATGAAACATTATGTCCTTTATTAAATTTATATTTTTAACCTTTCAAAACTTTTGTAAAGAATTTTATTGATTTTTAAACGTTGGGAATTTTATTCTGTATCGAATAGAATGTTTATTTTGCTTTGTATGTGACATGTGACCACTAGCTGGTACGTTGATGTATCTATACGCTATAACGTACTTGCTAAACATATTTTAAGTTATGCCATTATTATTTCAAATAATAATGGCATTTCTTGCTAAACATATTTTAAGTTATGCTATATTATTTTGCTAAATATGCCATTATTATTTCTGTGGATAGTAATAGTAAAAGTAAAGTGTGGATAGTAATAGTAGTAAAATTTTGATAATAAATAATCACTGTTTGTTTTCATAATATATTATAATTTTTTCATCTCACATAAGTGAAACATAAAAAATTCCGTACATCAATGATCTAATGATTTGAGGTAATGTGGACTGATGCCATTTTGAATGACTTAATATGATGAATAAAAATAAAGTCATTTCTGATTTTAAAAAATAAAAAACTAAATACACAGAGAGGGTACGAAAGACTCGATTTTTTTCCATGAATCCCATGAAGCTTCCTAATAATAACTAATAGTACCTCTTTTCTTCAGAATATCGTTTTTTACGAAATAAAATTTGAATTAAATCTTTGTTTGATTTTAAATGGACAACTCCGGCTATCAGGTATCTTCAAAATCTAATCTGGTCCCGATTCTAGGCAGCTGTTAAAAGAGTTCCCCTTATTATCTTTTGCCGAAGCATCGAAAAAAGGTCTGGGCTTTGTTGTCAAACCTGTATCTTGGATAGAAATACGATGGGGGGGGAATAATGTCCATAGTTCCTTTTTTCATTCTGAGAAATGTTTCCTATGATGTTCAGAATTAACCATTATTGAAATTCTTATTGTATTTTTCATACTTATTGTTTACTTTTAATGGCATAATGACTTAAAGATTTTTTCGTTGCTTCTTCTTTATTACTCATTAACTTTCCATAAAACAATTGGACCACGAAACTTCATGGTTACTTTCCATGAAAGACAGTCGAGCTTTATATGTTGTTTCTGCGCTAACTTTCACAGTTTCCTCAAAGAATCTTATCACTTCATCTTCTATGTATACATACGGATAATGCTAGTCTTTGCATCCTGTGTTAAAAAGTATGTAACAGAAAATTTTTTATTTAAAGCAATGCTATATAGCTTTATAATGAGCTTGTCAGTAAAATGGTTTAGAAGAAAAAGGTAGTGTTCATATATTACTTTCTATAAATTCAGTACCTGATTTTTAACAGGATTTATCGCCGTCAGCAAAATGAACATTAGTTTATTTCCAGCTTCAAGAAACAATGAACAAGAGCACGTTCTGAAGATTGTTTGAAGCCTATCAGTTTTCCTCTTATGTGACAGAAAATTTCTAGAAACATGAGTCAGGCATTGTGGAGACCGTCAAACTATATTATTATTTTATATTCTTTATCTTACTTCTAACTAATTAATCAAGGTAAAACAAAACTGCTTACCTTGTTCCAATGGGTTCGGCCAGGGCCACTGGATGCATTCTTCTCAGGGACTCTATCTGCAAAATCTTGAGAGGGATAATCCATAAATGATAAACTTTCTTAACACAAATATATTTAATGAAGACGTTAACGGTTACATAATTTTTATATAATGAAAGGTTTAAATATTCACATGACGCAGCGTGCGACTTCTCAGTCCCGAGTTCTCGTGATCTCTAGCGAGAGTTCATAGTTCGAGATGACGTCACTCAGCCATCGTATCTCAGCAAGAGTTGAGTTGCAACATCCTCCCGCCCGGAAGGACAATTGCCGTAATTGTCCTTATTACATTCCAGCTCCACCGGATATAGTAATTGCACTGGTCTTTTAATCGTATGTCCATTGGGCAAGCGGACAGCACAGGCTCTCACCTTGCCATCTCTCCCAGGAAAGACTTCCATTATGATGCCCATCTTCCACATCAGCCGTGGAATTTTATCTTCATGCACTAATACAATAGTTCCTTTATTCAAACAGGTTCCTGTTTTCGCCAGTTTGGAATGATGAGCAGATTTTAAATTCATCAAATAATCCTGCCTCCATTTTCGCCAGATTCTTTCTACCAGTATCTGTTGATGTCTAAATCGGCGTGTAAGACTCTCCTTTGTTGAAGTTAATTTAGAGCTTCCTTTTGGCAATGATAGTAATCGTCTTCCTATTAAGAAGTGACCAGGGGTCAAAGATTCTGGCTCTCCTAGATCCGAGTACGTAAATGTTAAAGGTCTGGAGTTCAATATAGCTTCCACTTCTGTTATGACTGTCTCTAATTCCCTAAACGTTAAGGATCATTTGCCTCAGATTCTCTTCAGAAGTGCTTTAAGAGACTGAACCATACGCTCCCAAAAGCCTCCCCATAGTACATTTTCACCTCTAGTTAGTAAACCAGCTGGATTGTGTTCACCAGGCGTATATCTCCAGTTCAAGACATCTGAATTCTTCTGTATTTCCTTCACTCTGTTCTGAACGAATGGCTTCCACCTTTTCACATCACTTCTAATCCAATGTAACGTTATACTAGCATCGGTCCACATACATACAATTAAATCAATGTCCCGAAATTTCTTTTAAATGTAATTTGACAAGGGCGAGCCTATCAAAGCACCCATCAATTCCAATCTGGGAAGTGATAATTTTTTCAAAGGTGCTACTCGTGATTTTGATGTAATGAAACTTGTATGAATGACTCCATTTTTCGAATAACGAAAATACAGAACAGCCCCATAGGCCTTCTGACTCGCATCTGTGAAACAGTGTAACTGTAAACCATCCTTTATATCCCTTTTCCCAGCACCTGCAAACTGATGTCTTGGTATTTCCAAACTAGAAATATGAGCTAATTCATCACACCAGCTTTGCCAATTCTTTCTAAGATTTTCTGGTATTTCAGTGTCCCATGTTATCTTTTGTTCCCATAAATCTTGTAATAAAATCCTAGCTCGAATGGTGTATGGATTTAAAAACCCCAGTGGATCAAAGAAACGTCCTACAAATCTCAAGATTCCCCTTTTAGTTGGTATGTTATCTATCCTTTTGGCATCTTTTACCAACTCTTCAATTTCTATCAAAAATGTATCATTTGACCTATTCCATATGTATTCCAATACTTTAGAACAAGTCGAATCGTGTGAAAAATCTTCTTCATTCCATACCCTTTGTAAATTCGTTTCATTTGTTTTCCACTTCCGCATGTTAAATCCACCTTCTTTCAGTATGCGTTTAATATGTTCCGATTCCTCGAATGCTTCTGATTCTTCATCTGCTCCAGCGATTAAATCGCCAACATACATATTTTCAGTTAGCATGGAAAATACGTTCGGATACTGTAACTTGTATTTGTCAACATGTACATTAAGAGTTGCTCTGAGAAGAAACGAACTAGATGTTGCTCCAAAAATTACCCTTGTCATACGAAGAGCCTTTATTTTGGTTCCATTTGATTCACCATCGTTTCATAGAAACTTGACTGCGTTTCTGTCTTCATCAGCAAGAGAAATCTGCAAGAATGCTTGTTCGATGTCAGCTGTAAACGCAATTCGATTTTGACGGAACTTAAGGAGCAATTCCAGTATGTCTGGACACATCTTAGGACCTGAATGTAAACAGTCATTTAATGACAAACAATTCTCCGCATGTGACGAAGCGTCAAAAACCACACGGAGTTTTGTAGTTTCTTTGTTTTCTCTTATAACGGCTTGATGCGGCATAAAATACGTTTTTGGTCCAATTCCAATGTTAGTCTCTTCGGCGATTCCTTCATTTAAGTACCTATCAATTACTTCGCGATATCTGTCATAGAACTGTTGATTATTCTGAAATCTACGACTTAAACTCTTAAATTTAATTTTAGCAATCTCCAGATTATCTCCTAGCTCATTTGAATTATGATTCAAAGGAAGGCGCACCATATAACGATTGTTTTCAAATTTCACAGATTTTTTGAAATTATCGAAAACTAAATTATCTTCTAATTCGAGTTCCTTATCCGAATCATAATTTACCCCCATAGAATCGAGTTCCCAGAGATTCTTCAGCAAACTAGACAGTGATTCGTTCTGTGTATCTTTATTATTATGAACCACAACCTTCATCGTATTCACATTAGTTTGTGAAATTCCGTAAGCCCTTTCGGTTCCACTAATGGTCCAACCCAATTTTGTTTCAACCGCTACTAAGGAATTAGACAGTCTGTGAAACTTACCCGTAATTATCTTCCAATAAAAATCCGCTCCTATCAGTAAAGAAATTTTCGGCGGTTTATTCCCTTGTCCCCATTCATTGGAAAGTTGTATGCCCTGTTTTTTAATATGATTAACTATTTCATTTCTAGGGGAATGAATATGTGATCCATTAATGACAGGAATAATTAAAGCTTCCATTTTGATTTCATATCTATTCTTCGAATTACGCAAAATGAGCCTGGTTTTTTTTACATTCTGCGCTTCAGACGTCGTGCAACCGAAAGAGATTTTTATTTTTTCTTCTCCAATAACGGGAAGTTTTAATTTCTTACAGATGTCCTCTCTAATAAATGTTCGCTGCGATCCTAAATCAAACAACAAGCGAACGCTTTGCTGGCGCCAATTGCCTGTGTTTATAATTTCAGCTCGTGCTGTCAGAAGAAATGAGTTATTTGCTATTGCGCAACCAGAAACAGAAGAGACTACTGCCCTTTGGACGAGACTCTTGTCTGACGCATTCGTTTCGTCAGAATGTATCAATGTATGATGTCGCCGATCGCAAATGCCACAAGTTAGTTTCGATTTGCACATCCTCCCTAAATGGCGTCTTTTGAGGCACCAGAAACAAAAACCCCTTCTCCTTAACGCATCCTTTTCTCTGGCACAGTTTTTTGACATGATTCTGACGTATGATTTTCAGAACAGAATAAACAGCTATTAGATAGTGATGTGCCGCTGAAGGAATTCTACCCTTATTATAATCCCGATTTCTTTCGCTGTCTCGAAAACGTTCTCCAAACTGCCGCTTATTTTCCAAATGGGATTTCTTTTCAGTGACTTAAGAATCTGTTGGCTTAATTAGAAATCCTGTACGTTCTCGACTTTCTATTTCCTTTCTTAGAAAATGGAGCAAATTCGTAATTTTTGTCTGATTATCATCTTCATATTTCCTATTAAATTCTAGTGCTAAATCATTCGGAATCACCTTTATTAATATCGGATACAATAAGGTACTGTACGAATCCGGTAAAATATTACACGATTCTAATCCTCTAATTTGTACTTCACAACGATCATATAATTTTCGAAGTGCTGTCACATCGCCAGACCTTTTAACCGGAGTCAGAGTTAATAAATTGTTCATATGGGTATCTATTATTAGTTCTTTGCGTCCGAAGCGATCTTTTAATATTTTCACAGCCTTCTCGTAATTCTCCGCTGTTAATGTCAACCCTTGTATTGCAGTTTCCGCATCGAAAGTAAGAATTGACTTTAAATAGTTGAATTTATCTACTGCATGCAGACTTTCGTTTTCGTGTACAGCTGTCTCAAATCGTGCCCAAAACCCGGGCCAACTGCACACGTCCTTTCCCGAAAATGTTTCCAGAGCCAATTTCGGGAGTTTAATTTTGTTTTGCGATTCAGTGACATTTCCACATGAAGTAGAATTAGCGCTATGTGGATTAGTATCTAAATATCTTTTCGCGCGTAATTTCCAAATAATAATTTTACTTTTATACTCTTCTCTACACATTATTTCATCTTCTAAATTTGCTACATCAATTAAAGTTTCAATACCATTATCTGCTAAGATTAGTTCTTCTTCTTTATTAATTAACTGAGCAACCGTTTCTTCAATTACATTTTATCCCCCTCATTAGCAATTTCTGTTTCTATTTTATTTATTAGCCTCGTAACTACTGCTCTTCTAGCAGATCGTTTCTTTTTTAATTTTTCTAAATCCATGTTTTTGCTTAAGCAAAATCTATTAAATTTCAGTTCAAATTCAACCCCTCGAGCCCCACGTTGGGCGCCACAATATTATTATTTTATATTCTTTATCTTACTTCTAACTAATTAATCAAGGTAAAACAAAACTGCTTACCTTGTTCCAATGGGTTCGGCCAGGGCCACTGGATGCATTCTTCTCAGGGACTCTATCTGCAAAATCTTGAGAGGGATAATCCATAAATGATAAACTTTCTTAACACAAATATATTTAATGAAGACGTTAACGGTTACATAATTTTTACATAATGAATGGTTTAAATATTCGCATGACGCAGCGTGCGACTTCTCAGTCCCGAGTTCTCGTGATCTCTAGCGAGAGTTCATAGTTCGAGATGACGTCACTCAGCCATCGTATCTCAGCAAGAGTTGAGTTGCAACAAACTATTTCAAAATGAAAGATCTGCAGTTAACCGAAAAACCATCATCTCATCTGGGAATCGTCTATGTCTCTATGTCTTGCTTACAGGGAGAGTCAATCAATCGATCACGGGTGCATGTGCAGCAGATTGTCTCTACATCAACATTTTTGGATGAGGAGGATGTGGATAGGTTGCTATAAAAGAACCAAAATAAGCTCATCTCTGAAAAACAACAAACCATTTAGGAAGTTTACTGTTTCCTTAGCCACATGTCTTCGTGGTGTAATTGAAAGCATGTCCGGTAACAAATGGAAAGTCTGGAGTTCTAATCGCCATGAGGGCATCCCTAATTTTCCTGCTTTGTGTTTCAGATAAATACATGAAAGTTCTGCAAGGAGTGCCCGAACTAAAATGCGGTGGGTGAAAATTCGTCATTGGTGACTGGATCTCCTCCCCCCAGTCTCAGTTTAAATGAATGAGAATGTAAAGAATTTTCTCCTTCCCTACCGCCTTTCGTGATGTTATTGGAAGCATGTCCTGCTGACAATCGGAAAATACAGAGTTCAAATCAGGGAGAAGGTATCTCGCGTTTTTTGCATCTCCTACTTCGAAAATCAGAATAATCCCTAATTAATCAGAAACAAGAGGTCCAGAGGGAAATTTCTTCTGAGAATGAGTCAGAGAATACATACGGACAAATACCTAGGGCAATCATGAAAGAAAGACCTTTGATCAGCCATTTCGGTCAGTACCAGGCGAAGAGAGGGACAGATCTATAACCAAAGAAAAAAATGCACTAATTTAGGATCATTAGGCGCAAGTGGAAAGACATATAATTTTAGACCGTTCATGAAACTTAGACATCAAAAAAAAAAAAAAAAAAAAAAATAAGCAAATGTGCAAAAAAGGGAAGAATAGTCTTGCATTTCCAGCAGAGGAAGGCTTGGAAGACTCAGATTAAACTGAACTGAAAAGCTTTGAGACTGTGTACATATAAAATATACGCAAACATTGCATTACTTATAAATTACCTAATCCCCAGAATTTTTGACACTGATAATTTCATTAATATTATAAGAATTTTATAAAATATTTGGCGTTGGGCTTGGCTTGCGAACGGGCTAAAATTACTCTAGTAACTTATGGGAAACAACATTCCACATAAAGAACACTGACATTTTTATACAATTTGGTTCGTTACTTATTTCTTAATAATATTAAAGATTCTCAATGTTAAAATCGTGAGCTATAAAATTTTTTATCTAATTTGCTCTTAAAATTTGTCTAAGAACACGTATTCTAATTAATTTAGTTAGTTAAAACCAGAGAGCAGTTTGTATTTAAGTTAGTTAAAATTATATGTTTTATCAACTACGAATTCTAACTTCAGCTGTCAGTCTATTATAAATGAAAATTCGACGCTTTGATTAGCACATATGAAAATATTTCATGCGTATCACTTGAGGGTAATTATTTTTAATCAAAATAAACCAAATTATTCTCATAAGTGATTCCTCACAATAAACTAATTTTATTATTAATTTTGTTGTTTTCGATCATGGGATCCTTTTGGAAATAATGAGATTTGAAAAGAAATAATTCTGAATAATTGGTTGACAAATCAAAGAAAAATTAAAAATTGAACAAAATTATGTAATATTCCTTTTTATTTTAAAGTTTAATATACGTTTTAATGCAAGTATATTCTGCATGCCACTGAAGCAACTAACTGCGATGCAACATTTGATGTGGAATTAATAAATACATACTGGATACGAAGTTGATTTCATTTTACAGTCTACTGAACACTGCAAAGTGCAGCTCATGTTTTATCTTATGAAAGGTTAAGCTTTCAATAAATTATTTTTCTTAAATCTTTCTTTCTTTTCATTAGTTGAGAGAATTTTAATTAATTAATGATCTGCTTCTGAATTGCAACGTATGTTTAAATTTTGAAAAAAAAAAAAAAACGTTAAGTTGGAATCACATTTATGATTTAAAAATCAAAATGAGAGAAGATGTTTTTCAATTTTATATGTCATATTGCTCTAATAAATTATATGGCGAAAAATTATTATTTGTCCCTGAAGGACTAGTATTTTCGATTTCTAATTTTGCCTTTGTTCACTATAAATGTCCGTTTCACTTTTCAAACTGTTGCCACCAAATGTTACAGTCCTGCATTATATTTGAAGAAATGAAATAATGAAAAATCTGCATAAATGTATGTATATTTCTGTCATTGTGATAAAACAACGGTACATAGAGCCATCGAATTCTGAATGACGTAATCCTACTGCGAATATACGCATGTGGAAACCCAAATTTGAAAATTGGAATTTGTTTTATTATCGATTTCATATTTTGTAAATCTTTAACAAATTTCTGATTAACAAACTCAAGGATTTCAAAGCGAGCGATGGCAACGTTGTACAGAAAAAAAAAAAAAAATTTTATCTCCAGCGCATGAGACTGCGTATCGGAAATTCTAAAGATATGCTCAATTTAAAACTATTTTGTGATATTGCTCTTGAACTGAATTTTATGGTTTAAGTGCGAAGAACGTGATATTTAATAAATAAAGATAACAGGCAAAATGTTATAAAAACGCTCCTTTGGACGTAATTTAAAATGTAGAACGATTCAGATTTTTTATCATTGTATATTAAGTGTTCAGTTGCAGAAAATCTGTAAAGAATGGGTTTGAAGTCTAATTTAGCATTTAAATTTGGCAACAGCTTTTTTTTTTTTTTTTTTTTTTTGTTTATAAATGAAATTTAATTTCAAACATCCGGCATAACTGTAGACACAATACAACTGGATCATAAAAATATATTGCAATGAAAGTAATTAATATAATGTAAGCGATAATTCAAAATACAATGGACACTCTACTATTCAGCACTTCTCTAATCATAAGTTTCTGTTATCCGGCATCCACTGAAATAGTCCAGACAAGCACCATTCATGCACCGAGAAACAAAGAATGAACTCAAAGGGTACAAAAAAAAATAATTTAAATTATGTTACGCTGTAGAACGAATTAAGATTGTTTTTCACCATATTTAAAGTAAAAAGGTAGATAATTCACTCAAACAAAAGTGCAGAGGAAATTTGCCCTTTAAAAACTATATTGAAATTTCGATAACCATAGGATATAATTTGTTTATGCATAATGCTGATAGAGCAGTTTCTAAAGCTTCGTACGAAAAACCGAAACTTCAACACAAAATTATTTGCGTTTGATTTCATGCTCGTATTTTTAATTACGCAGTGTGTAAAATACAAAGAATGTCTTGTTACGTAGAATATGGACTAGATATTTTTAACGTGCGCATTTGATTAAAATACAGCACCAATTTACATTTACGATTAAACTAAATTTGAAGCAAACTTTGAAAATAAAAGATGTCTGAATATTTATCGTGATGTAGTTGGTGATGCTTCGAATTTAATTTAAAAAATGTATTTTCAATCTTTATGATAGTAAGCTCCATTATGTTATAAGTACTGTAAATAATGGGTTATGAAGAATATTCAATTCTAATCTTGATTTTTATCCGCACTATACACTCTAATACACGTGTTACTATACTTGAGTACTATACTCGTATTGCATTACGCTAAACATGTGTTCTATTATCGACTTTCTTTCTTTCCACCGACAGCGAGGCAACCGGTCTACTGGGTAGTTAGTATATCGACTAGGTAGCCCCGCTGATGAAAATAACTTGATCAACATATTGTGCACTTATATATACATATTGTGCTCAAGTCGAGTGCTGGGGGCAGTGCAAACAAATGCTGGACGAGACGATAGTGCAGTGATGGAAGAAGGGTGCATTGCGGGTGAGAAGAACAATTTCAATTACATATTTACAGAGTTATGAATAGGGGGTTACAAAAGACATCCATAACGTGAACAATAAATGATTACAATGCACTATATGAGCAATTAACAGAGTGATCGATAAAACAGTGAAAGTAATATCTAAAATAAAGCTAAATACTAAATAGCAATCCTAAAAATAATAAGAAGTAAAATACTAAAGAGTGAAATAATACATAAAATAAAAAAGTGAAAATAATACATAAAATAAAAAAAGTGAAAATAATACAAAAAATAAAAAAGTGAAAATAATACATAAAATAAGGCAAAATACATAATTCAAGGTTCATAATTCAGGGTTTAAAGTTCAAGGAGATGCGTATATACAGGGAATAAAAAAAGCCGAATAAGCTAACTTAAGATAAAATTAATTCATTACAGGTACAGAACATATAGGGGCTGTGCTGGTGACGAGGACGGCAGCTGAGAATTACCCCAGCCTGTCTGAGATTTGCGTGCAATATTTATGCAATCGCATATGCGTTTCAATGCACTGCGATTTTTCGAAGTAGCTTCGGCCCATGCATGGATGTGGTTTGCTACCGGTTGCCTTGTAGGGTTTATATTTATTTTAACTAACATTTATTTTAAGTTTAAGCTATCTTTCCTGTCAAGCCTTTACTTTCCTTTGGAACTGCCAATGCCAGAGTATGTAAATTTTAGTAGAACGCGCAAAGTATTCAAATTTTCAGCGGAAGTAATTTAAGTTAAATAGAAGGGAAACGAGTTTGTAGGTGTGCTTTCTTGATTCACGAGCGTGAAGGTTGCTAGGTAGAAATTTAAGAACCGCGCGTTTCGGCCTGTGTGCTTGCTTCGGCAGTTAGTTGAATCTTTCAACTTTTTATTCAGAAAGTTTGCTGAAATCTCAGCTGTATCTCAGAACGCGGTTAAGTTAGTTACGTTTCGAGAGCCTCGTAGGTAGTGACTTGTTATTAGTCATTTTTAGTTGTACTTTCTTATTTTTATTTAACCGCCGGGTCGGCGTAGTTTGTGAGCCTCAAGTGAACGCATCTGTAACATCTAAAGTGGAATAAAAAGGGAGTTAAACCCTTCTTAACAGTTTGTGTACTTTCCAGTTCATAGCAGTCACTACTATTGTTGCGGGCAAGTTGGGGCCACGCAACACCACGTTGGCGCCCGAACACTTTTCGAGCTGAAATGGCCGAAAACTGGATGGAAGCTCCTGGACAACAAGAAATGGCCAGCCAATTGGAAGGATTTGGATACCTGGTCCAGACGATGAGAGCATCAATCAAGCCAAACGTCAATTTCGACGGAAAAAATTCGGTGGCGATATTCTTAGAAGGTCTAGAAAATCATTTCCAGATCTACCCTGTGCTTGAAAGACAAAAAATTTGCCATTGCCACATCTGCACTAAGAGGACAGGCCTCACTATGGTGGAAGAATATAGGTAAATTTTTATTAGGGGAATTCGGAGGCCAAACATATACCTTTGAAAATTTCAAAAAATCATTATTAAAGGCCTTCTCCATAGTGAAAGACCGAGCAAAGCTAGAAGCCGAACTATATAGTTTTTATCAACGGAATATAGAAGAGTTGACGGACTTTATTCTGCGAAAAATTAAGCTGACGGATATGCTGTATGGGAAGAAACCCGACGCGGAGATTATTGAAATAATCTTATTAAGATTGCTACCTGCTGTTCAAGATTACTTCGAAATTCGAAACCCAAGCACATTGCAGGAACTCTTCGAGTTGGCGGTCAAATTCCAAAATCGCTAAATAGCGGAAAAAGCTAGAGGGGCATCGTATTCTCAAGGTCTCCGAAGGCAATCCTCAAATGAACATACCAGAAACACAAATCGCTCTTACGGGGGAAAGAGCTTTCAAGCTAACACATCGGAGCTCGAAGGTCAAGGCCCGAACAGGGCTAAAGAAAGAGAAGGGCTGGGTCATCCCTTTGAGAAGAACGATGCCGACACGAACCCCTCTTGGGGAGTATACCGGATATTATGTTACGTCACTGGGTTCGTCCCGTCGTCGACTGACCAGAGCATCAGTGCGAAAGATTGAATCTTTAGTTCTTGGATTCTCTTTCTTTAGCCCTGTTAGTTTCAGAGAAAGAAGTTTTTTTTTTTTTTTTTTTTTTTTTTACTTGAAAGTTATAACTGATGATACTTTTAAAGGGATTTTGTATTTAGAAAATTCTTGTAATGAGAAACCATTGAAAAAATGGTATCGTGTGCCGTTGCTACTTGTAGCAATACGTATCATAATACGAAAGAAACTAGCGTGGTATTTCATAGATTTCCTTACAAAAATATTCAGTTAACGAAAGAATGGTTGCATAGGTGTCGAAGAGCGGATATTATTAACACAAAGAGTGCTCGAATATGCAGCAATCACTTCACTGAATCTGATTATGAGGATGATATGAAAAATAGGCTGCTAGGATTACCGACAAAAAAGATACTGAAGTCAATTGCTATTCCAACTGCTTGTATTCCTGACTTGGTTATTTATCAGAATACACCAAGGCAGCAAAGGCAACAAAAAAGAAAAAATTTACAAAGTGCGTTTGAAAGAATTCAGAATTTAAGTCCTAAAAAGGCATGTCTGGAACTTCAAAACGATAACAATAATAGCTATGAGAAGCTCACTGAAAATAATATTACTCAGCAATGTTGTAACTGTTCCAACCTCCAGAAAAATGTGAATGATTTAATCACAAAATTATCAGCTCTTGAGAATAAGATTTCTGTTTTACAGACTGAGAAAAAGCAGCATTTAAAAACTATCTCCCAGCAAAGAAAAAGATTTAAAAGGAACATAAAACTAATATTAGAAGAAGTTCAGAAACTGAGAAAAGACATTAAAAAAGTGAATCAAGGAAATGAAAAACTAAGAAAAATGAAAACGTATATTCAAAACATATTTACAGAAACTCAAATAAATGCATTAATGAAAAAAAGCGAATTAAATGGTCTCCAGACGATATTTCAAAAAGCATAGTAATCAGATCGTTATCCGTAAAGTCATACGACTTCTGGAAAGAAAAAATGGGTATTCCGCTTCCAAGTGCAAGTACATTGAAAAGATGGTGCTCAAGATTCAGTTGCATTCCCGGCATTTTAAATGATGTACTGTTATTGATAAAAAAAAACTTGCCAAAATGCAACTGACGAAGAAAGATTATGCGTATTAAGTTTCGATGAAATTCATGTAGATTCAAGACTCTGTTATGATTCAGAATTAGATCAGATATTAGGTCCTTTTAAAAAGACTCAATTTGTATTGGTTCGAGGACTCATTTCGCAATGGAAACAGCCCATTTATTTTGAGTTTGATCGTCAAATGAAAGAAAATCTTCTGTCTTCCATTTTGTTTGCACTTGAATCGTCTGGGCTTCGAGTCAAAGCAATTGTATCTGACATGGGAGGTAGTCAGACCCTTTGGAAAGAATTACAAATTTCAACAAATAAATCTTTCTTTTACAGTCCTGAGTTCAGCACCAAAATATGGGTTTTCGCTGATATGCCGCATTGCATAAAGCTTTTGAGAAACCATTTTCTTGATAAAGGTTTTATGCTCGGAAATGGTACAATTATAAACAAAGACGTTATATATGAAGTACTCAATAAAGATATCGGAGAAATTAAACTGTGCTATAAACTGAAACCTCAATTTTTATCTGTAAAAGGGAACGAGAGACAGAAAGTAGCACCAGCAAAAGCATTATTTTCCTCCACAACGGCTAAAGCAATTATGCATTTCACTGGTAATGCTGCAACAAGTAATTGTTTTTCAATGGTTGATGATTTTTTTGACATTATGAATAGTAGTGTACCATTACCCCCTAGCAATTAGCCTTTAAAAGCTGCTTTCGGCCTAGAAAACTATTATGAAGTACAAAAAGAAAAATTAAATGAGATTAAGCAAATGATTTTTGATCTCAGAGTATGCGGAAAGAAGACAATGCTACCTTTTCAGAAAGGTATTATCATATCGATAAATTCGCTTTTCGGTTTATTTGACGACGTAAAATCTATAAATGTGAAGATGTGAAGAAAGTTGAAGCATATTTGGTGTGGTGGTGGTGGTGTATTTAATTATAGCAAAGCACACTAGGGCTATCTGCCTAAGGGGAGGGATGCCTTTCGTGGAGGACTTTCTAAGGGAAACTGGCTCGTATACACGTTACACATGGGGAAAACCACGAAAACGCCCATGCAGCCAGCCCGTTCGCGGGATTCGAACCTCTGACCGAACTGCCAGTGTTCAGCGACTTTACCGCTCGGCCGCTAGTGGGCCGAAGCATATTTGACAAAAGAGCTGTTAGCAACAGCTTTTTCTTCAAATGAAAAAGCACAAATGTTTGAGTCTTCCTTATACGAAGATGATTTAATTAATTACGAAGACATCTGTGATGAATGTACGTCACTTCCTTGGGAAACCGAAATTTATGATTCAACGAAAGATATATCTGCATATGAACAAGAATCGCTCGCTTATGTGGCAGGTTATACTGCATATCGTGTGAAAGATAAAGATCCTACTTTGGGTGAAATATCAAACAAATTCGTAGATATTCCTAACGACTCAAATTGGATATTTTTATTATCTAAAGGAGGATTAACTGTACCATCACCAGTTTGGATGGAAACGATGATGAAAATGGAAAATGTTTTCCGTTCTTTTCATAGCAGTTCTTTTCGAAAAGGTAGAGGTGTAATTCAGAATCTCATTTCTGAACTTGAGAAACGTTTTCCCTCCGTGAATAAGAGTGCAATTCGTGTATTTTGCCGTTTACGAACATTTATAAGGTTTCGGCACTTGAATAGGAATGCAACCCTTGTATCGGCAAGAAAAGCTGACCAGAAAGCAAATAAATGGATGAAGAGTAATAGAGGATTATCGAACCAAACTATATAGAAAAAAAATCATGTAAGTTGATTCATATTATTCCTTCCAAAAATAATAATTTGAATCATTACTTTGTTTATTATTCACTTAATTTGTGACCTAACTTATGCACGTTTCAGTTAATTATTTGGACTACTATATAAAATATTATATATTATTATATACTAATTTAGAGTGCTAAATTTTACTATATAAAATAAACCATGAAATTCTGCATAAACATAAATTAGTATCAGAGCATATACTTTTAAAATGTAAGAATACATGCTATTATTCGAAAATATATAAATACTATTTTAAAATATTTTCATTATTTTTTGAGTAACTGACGTTAAATAATAATACTGATACTGATATTCCATAGTAATGCTTTCATAATAGACATTGCAAAAGCTTACAAAATTCTACTACTCATTATCAACGCTAATTGAAAAGCAAAAATGGAAGAAGTGAAATTTGTTTCGTTTTAATGTGTTATGAAATCTATTATTAGCATTAACTAATGTTTAATTAGATAGATGTGTAATGTCTTCAGCATGTATTCTCAAAATGTATTTGCATATTTTTATTTAATATTTCTATAATGCAAATTACTTTGCGACTAACTTTTATTTTAACGCAAAAAGAATTCTTCGTAAATGTAGAAATTTACGTGTTATCGGTGGGTTACTATTAACATATATTTAAAAAGATGATTATAAAAAAGAATTACTACATTTAGGGTACAGTCGACCTAAAAAAATTAGTTATGTTTACGCATCTGTGTTAATTAAAAAATAGTTATGTTTATGCATGTTTTACTTACGTTTTACGCGTATTAAGAGTTTAATTTGGTATGACGTAAATACATTTCTAGTTCACATATAGATGCATATATATTGCAATTTCATGCGCTAAAATCTCGGCTCACATTGGTTTTTAAACTATTTTTCAAAGCGTTTTGATTCTCAAGCAAATGCTTAAGAAACTGAACAGAACTGACCAAGCGAACCCAACTACGTCATCAGTCTCTTCTTTCGGTTTCAGCCGCGAGAAGCTGATGAACTAACCCTTTAGCCCTGAGGCCCGAAAAGGAAATTTGAAAACAACCGCCCGCGTACCCAGAAGGCAGAAGTTGAAAGGAAAGCTTTAAACGAGTAGAGGGGCCTGTAAAAGCGAGGGTCCAGACCCCGGAAGTTTCAAAAAAACCCTCAAGAAGATACTTAAATACGGTCGTCGTAAAAAACTCACAATTACCGATTATACAAGTCTTGGTTGGCGATGTACCAGTAGAAGCCCTCATCGATACAGGAGCAGAAGGTAATTTTATGAGTGATACGTTTTTTAATTCTTTATCCAGTGTTAAACTTTATCCAGTGTTAAGAAAGTGCAAATTATAATGTATTTAGAAGATACTGATACTTATTCCTTCCAGATGCTGGAAGGAAGAGAACAGATTGATTGCTGAAGTCCAGGAAAGGTTGCAGTAAGAAGAGATGGTAAAATGATTATCTAGAGAAATTTATTCTAATTTGTGAGAAAACAGTTTGGTTTATGTAAACGAGGCTCTTGAATTTTAGTTCAGAATATAGAAACTTTTTCAACAGGTCATTTCTAGGACCTGCTTCCAAGTTTACCAAATTCTGGCAGCGGCAAATGTAGGGTTTATATTTATTTTAACTAGCATTTATTTTAAGCTATCTTTCCTGTCAAGCCTTTACTTTCCCCTGGAATTGCCAATGCCAGAGTATGTAAATTTTAGTAGAACGCGCAAAGTATTCAAATTTTCAGCGGAAGTAATTTAAGTTAAATAGAAGGGAAACGAGTTTGTAGGTGTGCTTTCTTGATTCACGAGCGTGAAGGTTGCTAGGTAGAAATAGAACCGCGCGTTTCGGCCTGTGTGCTTGCTTCGGCAGTTAGTTGAATCTTTCAACTTTTTATTCAGAAAGTTTGCTGAAATCTCAGCTGTATCTTAGCACGCGGAACGAGAGCCTCGTAGGTAGTGACTTGTTATTAGTCATTTTTAGTTGTACTTTCTTATTTTTATTTAACCGCCGGGTCGGCGTAGTTTGTGAGCCTCAAGTGAACGCATCTGTAACTTCTAAAGTGGAATAAAAAGGGAGTTAAACCCTTCTTAAGAATTTGTGTACTTTCTAGTTCATAGCAGTCACTACTATTGTTGCATGCAAGTTGGGGCCACGCAACACCACAGCCTAAGATGATTTTTACCAGTCTCTCTGCAAGCGAACAGATAATGGTCTGGATCTCCTGCCATCCCACATGAGCAATGGTCGTTTTCGCGTCGTCTGAAGCAATGCAGATAAGTCATGAGGGGACCATGTCCTGTTAGAAACTGAGTGAAGTGAGATAAGCCACTTTTTAGAAGCCGGCAGACTTTTGGAAAAAATCTGTTAACTCTTCTGCCGGTGGTCTCTGTCTCCCACAGATGTTGCCAACGTTTGAGTAATTCTCTCTCGAGCTCAACTTTTAAGAACAAGTGCGAATGTGGGGGTCAGTTTCTGCTCTTTTGGCTATTGCAACCGCAATTTCATTACCCAGTATTCCGGTGAAGGCAGGTACTCACTGGAGTTCAGGCCTATATTATTTTGCTGTTCTTAGTAAGAGTTTTTGTATGGTTCTGACGAGTGGATTTTTACTATATGTGTTTTGGATTGCCTGGAGGCTAGAGGCTGAGTATGAATATATACTGGGATAGTTATTTTCCATTGCGTAGGCAAGTGCGGCTTTTAATGCAATCAGTTCAGCCTGAAAAACTGTGTTGCTTAAGCTTTCTTTCCCAGGTCTTTAAGATCTGGTTCCCATGTAGAACACAGTATCCGCTACCGGTGCCACATTCTCCTTTGGAACCATCGGTGTAGATTGCAGTGGCTTTGAACCACGTTGGTGATATGCAGTTATAATCGAAATGTTGAATTCGGCCGGGTGGCAAGGTGGCTCGGGAATGCTTTGCTCATAGTCAGCATAAACATAAATCTCATTATGGACTGGCCATCTCGACTGAGAGTTTTTGTTACCCTGTAGAGTCATTAGGTTATTTTAAGCAGGAGACATGACAAATCAGCAATGCCCTCGCCGGGACTCGAACCTGGACCTCTCGAATACGAGCCTAGTGTGCTACCACTGCACCACGAAGGCACGCAGAAAGGAGGGACGAAAAACCTTATAACCCATCTGTTCTCTTTTCCGGCAGGACTATGGTTTCAAGACTGATAAATAAACGAGATTCCACAACATTACATTTCCCGCTTAACGGGATAAATTGCATTTTATTCTAAAGAATAAAATTCTTTAGAATAAAATGTTTTCTTCTAAAATTCTTATTTTTAAAAGAATTTATTTAAATTAAAAAAAAATGTTTTCTTCTAAAAATCATTTAGAAAAAATAAAATATTTTATTCTAAAGAATAAAATTCTACAGACTCAGAAAATATACATATATTATTTAAGGAAAAAACGTATAGCACTTTTATCTTCAATAAAATAAAAGCATATTTATTATATTTATTTAAGCATATTTTATTTAACCTTTATTATATTTATTTTATTAAATAAAAGCATATTTTATTTTATCAACAATAAAAAAATATTATATTTTACTTGATCTATTTCTTCTTTGAGTATAATTAATAGTGCATGAAAAACTAAAAAAATGTTCGCCGTAAGTGTAAAATTAAAATGCAATTAGTACGGTTAAATTTTTTTCATGTGGACTGAAATCTTATGGAATAGTCGGCGAATTTTCCTATTTTTTTCGCTTTTTTCTTAGTAAAAGTATTCTTTTACAGTATTCTTGTTGGATTATTATGATAGAAATAAGAAAGGAAATTTTAAAGAATGTGTCATACATTCGCGAAAACTATTTTCAGTATTTTTAGTTGATGACAAAACTAATTAATGAAGAACAAAGCAGGTAATTTCGCTGTTCTTAATAACGTAATGGTTTTAGTTTTTTCTGATGGGAGGCTTAGATGTCTACTTAATAAGACAGAGGAAATGTATGCTTGTCATAGATAGGTTTTATCCGAAAGAAAAACAAGTCTTTTCTGTTTCAGTACTGTCCAGGAAATTCTGCTTTGGGAGAATTGTCTCAGGAATACTTTTGCACTTGCAGGAAAATAAGACCTGTGAGGAACTGCAGATTTTTTCGGAAAGCAATTTCTTATTTGACATGATGTTGTATGCTACTCTTTCGGAAAGATTTATTAAATTTCGTGCTGTGCTGTGGCTTTAATTAATTTATTCCGTTTCTTTTGTACTACAGTCTTTTCTTTACTGTTCTGAATGTGCTCTGAGTAATAGCATCTTATTTAATTTTTAAATAAAATACAGTGACTCCTTCCTGAAAAACCACCTCTCTTTCAGGCGACTTTAGTCTTCTGTGGAGATGGTAGTTGTCAAAAGAAAATGACTGTTGTGGAAAACTGTTATAGATTTTCACCTTATTAAAAGCTTAAATTAAGTTATTTTCTCCCTCTTTCCGGGGTGCCTCAGTGGTGGAAAGGTAGCACACTCGGCGCGTATTCGAGAAATCCAGGTTCGAGTCGCGGCGAGAGCACTGCACATTTTTCACGTCCCCTGTTTCAGAAAAACCTAATATCTCTACAGTGGCGCTGTAACTGTCAGAATTTGGTGATTGGGTCCTCTAATCGGGTTTATATAATGTTTTTTCCTCCCTCTTTCCAGCATGTCTTCATGCTCTAACGGTAGCACACTCGGCGCGATTTCGAGACGTCCAGGTTCGAGTCCAGTCGAGGGCATTGCTTTTTTTCATGTCTTCTTCAAAAATAACCTAATGACTCTACAAGCTCTTGAAGGCTGCTGAAGAAAACACTGAAGCAGATGTATATAATGTTTGTATTTACTAATATAAAATTACGATTTAGCTGTACAGATAAGTAGTAAATAATGCAGCAATAAAAAACATAAACAGCATTGTCTCATGGTTTCTTTCTTCAGTGCTGCATTATGATGCCCAACTAGCACCAAAACGTTCAATCCAAGACTTTCACGTGTCAAGAATGTTCAGGCGAAATTTTCTGAATCCCGTTTATCTTTTACACTGCCCAAACGGACAGTAGTACGTCCTCTATCGATGTTAGTGGCACTCTCGTGGAAGGTGTAAAGAAAATTTTACAAAGAAAGCTTACACAATTTCCGCAAGAATAGCAATACTCTGCAAGTTATATTAGCAGAAAGCAATGCGCAAGTAAGTTCTAGAAATCAGTTAAATGCAATAAACACGTAAAACAAATTGCTAATATTAATTACACAGTTCCAAAAATAATCTGTTCTCGTATATTTTTATAAAACTGCAGAACATTGTTATTCTTCAACAATGTTCTACAAGAATGTTCATACGACGTTCTACCATAACTTTCGGAATCACATCTATATATTACAGTTCTAAAACAGACAACAGCACTTCCATTACTGGTGTTAGTGTCACTCCTTTGTGACATGTAAAGAACATTATACAGATGTTCTAAATCCCGTCGGTATGCTAGTACTATAACATATGAAAGCGTGTCCAATACCAGTGTTAGATTTATTTAGAGTGTGAAGAACGTTTGTACAATGTTTTACAAAAAACGTTTGAATAACGTCTACATGTTGCAGTTCTATAATAAAAAACAGCACATTAAATACTGACACTGGTAACAGTTTTGCTTACCATATATAATATGCAGTAAAGTACTCATAAAACGTCTTACGGGAATATATTTATTAAAATATTTTGACATTTTTGTATGTATTTATATGAGTTTTTCTTAAACACCTTAGGAACATTTTTAATATAAATACAATTTTTTGCCGTATTTTAAAGAACAAAAACAAACAAAAAAAAAAAAAAAAAAAAAAAAACAAGTGTTACGTTAACAAATGTTACATACGTTATCTGAATATACTCAGTCTTGTTTTAAATAGCAATTGGTATCACAAATAAAGACGTCTAATATTTCATAATGTAATGAAGAAAAAAACAGAAGGAAACAGAAATAAGTGAACTTCAGATTTTGTTGTTTCTTTCACGCGGAAGGAGAACGAGGATGGTTAGTATGATTAACTGATGATTAGTAGTATAATTCCTTATATTGGCAACTTTTGATTACTAGTCAATAAACTATTGGATTACAGTATGTAGTATAGTGTGACCCCCAACTTGTCAGCAACTGTGGTAGCCCACGAGGCTCTGAGATCTTAAACTAACCTAACCGCTTTCTAATATACCGCTGAGATTCAGCGAGCTTACTAATTAAGCAGTTGAAAGATTCAACAAAAACTGCCGAGATAGGCACACAAGCCGAAACGCGCGGTTCTTAAATTTCTACCTAGCAAACTTCACGTTCGCGATTCAAGAAGCACACCTACAATCTCGTTTTCCTTCTATTTAAACTCAACTTACTTCCGCTAAATTTGAATATACTGCGCGCTCTACTACAATCTACATACTCTAGCATTGGCAATTCTAGGGGAAAGTAAAGGCTTAACAGGAAAGATAGCTTAAAATAAATGTTAGTTAAAATAAATATAAACCCTACATTTGCCGCTGCCAGAATTTGGTAAACTTGAAAGCAGGTCCTAGAAACGGCCTGTTGAAAAGTTTCCATATTCTAACCTAAGACTCTATAGCTCCGTTTACATAAAACAAACTTTTCCCTAGCAAAATTTTTCAGTAGTTTTTGTAGACGATTAGAATACAATATCTTCTTACAGGATCTTCTCTGCTGTTGCTTTTCATCAATCAATCTTTTTCTCTTCCTTCACAGCATCTGGAAGGAATAAATATCAGTATATTCCAAATACATTATGATTTATACTTTCTTAACACTCGATAGTATTTTCGTTTTCGATCCTTTTCTTTTCCTTATTTAACTACTTAAATCCACATTCATTCAAATATTCAAACATGAATTTTACTTTATCCTGGTTCTCCACCATGTGTGGTGTCAAACGGGAATCTACATGTTTTTGTATTTCAACACTCCCCCTAACCACAATGATTCTTTAGACTTCAATCGACCAATTATGACACACCCTATTCCAACATACTGAAACTCGATGAGCTATGTTTAACATTCTTAAATTCAAGTGTCGGTGGAGAACCCTAGAAAACACATTCATTCTAATTTCCCCCTCAATCATCTTTTCACATGCAGGCTTTCGCTCTAAAGCATGATTTTATCTACTGTTTAACACTTAGGTTTTAACTCGTTTCCTTTGAGCATTTCCTTTTAGCATCTAAAAGTTTATGCTTCTAGACTAAATTCTAGTTTTACATAACTTTCAAGTATTTACCTACATTTACAAAATTCTAATACATATGATTTTTACAATTTACAATAAGATGAGTAAGAGAAAATAAAATTTTACTTCACACTTTCTTCGCCAAGCCGGTGGCACTGAAACTAAATTTTCCATTAATACAACGATACGAAGCTATTTTACCTTCGGCCAAATTTTGGCTTTAACATAATAGAACCAGTCTTTCGACCAACATGAACTGCTTGTTCCTAGATATTACACTTAAAGAAAATAATGCTTTTGACTCAGCTAAATACAGTAAAGCAAAACCAAGTCTCAACCGAGACAAATTGACTTCCGTCAACACATAGAACTTCGTATTTACACATAATTTTTCAGAACAAAAGAAAAATTTATAGAAGATTTTAACTTATCTTTGACTTTCCAATGCTTGGAACTCCGACATCCTCTTCTGGCAGAATTGATCCCAAGTTACAGAATTCATGGAAGTTAACCTCCTCTTTTTATTTCTTCGAATTTCCTCCATGGTCGCTTTCCTTTTTCGCCCTCTGTATGCCAGCCTCTTGGGGTGGTAGTCTTCGGGTTCCTGTCTTTTCTGTTAGGCCCCTGGACAATTGGTCTTGGCGGCCTCCGGGCTAGATTCTTGCTTCAATTTTTTCTGCTGGTCCCAATCTTTTCGTTTCTCTTGCTGTCTGTTTCTTCTCATGAACGGCGGCCTTGTTTGTTTCTGACTATCTGTCCCTGGAAGTGGTTTCCTCGACGCAGATTTTCTGCTGTGGGATGTTGTACCTGGTCTTTTCCTGTTTACCAAAGATTCTTTACGAGGTGGCTTTGATTTCCTGCACTTCTTGAATGCTGGAGTCTGACCATTCTCTTTCCTTCTTTTCGGGACCCTAGAATGACTTGTAGAAGGGCTAGGTTCCTCTTCTGTTCTCTGCCTCTTGGGTGGTGGAGCGGGCGGCGTTAATTCTGCGATTTCCACTTCTTTTGCACTTGAGTCCTGCAAGAAACTTTTAAGGATTTCGAAATCATTTTGATTATAATATTTTTTCACCTGGTCGGGACTTGCTTTACAGGTTTCCCCTCTCTCGTTCTTAGGGTACAATACGACTCTCTTGATTTTCTTGATTTCCTGTATTACATAGGGGCCTTCAAACTTTGGAGCCAATTTTGCAGTGAAATTGTCTGGGGCACTTGATAAAGAGAATTTCCGCTTTAACACTTTATCACCTTTAACCTTTATATTTAATTATTAGATTATATTCTGGAAGTTTTAAAGCCCATCTTATTAACCTGGGCGTTAGGTTTTTCCCCGAATAAAATCTACCAACAGCCGCATGATCAGAAAAGACTGTTACTGGCGCTTTGCCGAAATAAACTCGAAATTTCTGTACAGCCATTAATACGGCTAATGTTTCTCTCTCCGTAGCTGTATAATTCCTTTGAGTAGAATTTAAAGTTTTACTAAAAAATACCAAAGGATGCCCATTCTGCACGATAACCGCACCTACGGCATAGTCCGACGCGTCGGTTGCAATTTCCAGGTTTTCGTCCCTTTCCGGGAATTTCAAAACAGGGACATTGATGAGTGCTTCTTTTAACTTTCCAAAAGCTGTATTTGCTTCTGCTGTCCCCGTAAACTTATTTTTTTTCTTATAATTACTAACAACGGTACAACAATACTCGTGAAATCTTTTATGAACGACCGGCAATAAGAACATAACCCAAGGAAAAAAGAAAGTTCCTTGGCGCTATTGGGAGGTGGGAAATTCTTGATGGCTTTTATTTTTGAATCCTCAGTTTCTATACCCTTTTGCGAAATTTTATAACCCAGGTATTTAAGTTCTTTTGTCGTGAACTTGCATTGCGATGCGTTAATTGTAAGACCGGCCTCTTTTAATAACTTAAAAACCTCTTCCAAGTCTTTAATATGTTGCTCCAACGTACTACTAGTTATAATTATATCATCTAGACAGATTAAAGTTGACAGTTACCAGGCCGTTCTGAAAACAAGTTTGAAAAAGTACTCACCACTTGCTGGATGGCTTGGCTTTCCTGGACACATAAATGGCTCAAGTCTACCTGAGGTTCTTTCACCGGCTCCCCCACCCTCCGATCCATTTCCAGCATGATCGAATTATCCTGAAAATTGAGCTTGGCTTTCGCGGCCTTTAAGAACTCCATGCCTAAAATGACTGGATTCTGTAAATTTTTCACCACAAAAATTAATACTTTAAGGCTGTCGTCTTTTAGCTGTATTCTTAATGATAATTTCCCGATACACTGGCAGGTTTTTCCTTGGGCGGCTATAATTTCTGTGTTTTTATTTTTAAATAACCCTAATCCATTAAAATTCTTATTGAAAAATTTATCACTCATAAAATTACCTTCTGCCCCTGTATCAATGAGGGCTTCCACAGGTACATCGCCAACCAGGACTTGGATAACTGGTAACTGTGAATTCTTTACCACGACCTTGTTTAGGTATCTTCTTGAGGGTTTTTGCGAAACTTCAGGTGTCTGGACCCTCGTTTTACAGGTCTTTTGGGTACGCGGACGGTTTTTTTCGAAATTCCGTTTTGCGCCTTAACCTTCGTGCTTCGATGAGTTGGCTTGATAGCGTTTTCCCCCATAAGAACAAATTGTGTTACCGGTCTGTTGATTTGAGAATTGTCTTCTGGGACTTTCAGAATACGATGCCCCTCTAGATTTTTCCGCTATTCGTCGGTTTTGGAACTTCACCGCCAAATCGAAGAGTTCTTGCAAGGTGCTTGGATTTCGGATTTCCAAGTAATCTTGGACAGCAGGTAGCAATCTTGATAAAATTATTTCAATTACCTCCGTGTCGGCTTTCTTTCCATACAGCATGTCTGTCAGTTTAACTTTTCGCAGAATTAAGTCCGTCAAATCTTCAATATTACGTTGATAAAAACTATAAAGTTCGGCTTCTAGCTTTGCTCGTTCTTTCACTATGGGGAAGGCCTTTAATAGTGATGCTTTAAAATTTTGAAAGGTAAAGGTATATGCTTGGCCTCCGAATTCTCCTAATAAAAATTTCTCTATACTCTTCCACCATAGTGAGGCCTGTCCTCTTAGTGCAGACGTGGCAATGGCAGCTTTTTCCCTTTCAGGCACAGGATATAACTGGAAATGATTTTTGAGGCCTTCTAAGAATATCGCCACCGATTTTTTTCCGTCAATATTGAAGGTTCGCTTGATAGATGCTCTCATAGTTTGGACCAGGTATCCAAACCCTTCTAACTTGTTCGTCATTTCTTGCTGTTGGAGTTGTACAGGAGCTTCCATTCAATTATCGGCCATCTGAGTTCGTAAGATATTCGGGCGCCAATGTAGTATTGTGTGGCCCCAACTTGTCAGCAACTGTGGTAGTGACTGCTACTAAGTGTAAATTTACACAGACACGTAAGAAGGGTTTAAAGCCCTTTTTATTCAACTTTAAAAATAACAGCTGCGTCCACTTGACGCTCACAAACTACGCCGACCCGGGGGTTTAACTGAAACAAAAACTGAACAGTAATGACTGGATGAATACTAAAATAGCGAGATCACAATCCACGAGGCTCTGAGATCTTAAACTAACCTAACCGCGTTCTAATATACCGCTGAGATTCAGCGAGCTTACTAATTAAGCAGTTGAAAGATTCAGCAAAAACTGCCGAGATAGGCACACAGGCCGAAACGCTCGGTTCTTAAATTTCTATCTAGCAACCTTCACGTTCGCTATTCAAGAAGCACACCTACAATCTCCTTTTCCTTATATTTAAACTCAACTTACTTCCGCTAAATATGAATATACTGCGCGCTCTACTACAATTTACATACTCTAGCATTGGCAATTCTAGGGCAAAGTAAAGGCTTGTCAGGAAAGATAGCTTAAACTTAAAATAAATGTTAGTTAAAATAAATATAAACTGTACAAGTATATTATGATTAATTACTTTATAAGGTATTTCTCCCGCCTTCTTAGCATGACTTCGTAGTGTAGTGGTTAGCACGTTGGACATGTATTCTATAGGTTCTGGTTCCATTCCCAGCGAGGGCGTTCTTCAGTTTTCATTTCTCCTGTTTCAAAATATACCTAATGTGGTTACAGCCGAAAACATCGCAGACGAAAACGTCGCGGAGAAAACAACGCAAGGCGAGAACGTCGTGCTACAAAACATCGTGGGAGAAAACATCGTGGTACAAAACAACGTCGTCGAAAATAAAGCGGTTAAAAAACTTCGCAATTTAAAAACATCGTCGTCGAAAATATCGTGATAAAAAATAAAGAATCTACAAATCATCGCATGACGATAACATCGCAGACATGCTTTAATAACTGTAAATGGATATTCCCATAATGATTCGAAGAGGATTCGCAAGAGGGAAAGAAGGATAATTTTTACTTTCATATTTTTTATTAATTAATACATTTTTGCTGAGAAAATAAAAAGGAAACTTAAGCATAGAAAATTAATGCAACTTATAGCACTTAATAGAATTTTAAACCGACATAATTAACTAACAAAGGCCATTAATAAATCATTTTTATAAAGTTTTTACTGGTAATTTTTCATGAGAGGTATAATCTATAAGTTGCATTTAATTTTCTATGCTTAAGTTTCCTTCTTACTTTTTCAGCAAAAATTTATTAGTTAATAAAAAAATGTGAAAGTAAAAATTATCCTTCTTTACACCATGTGCTCACAAATCATTATGGGAATATCCATTTATAATTATTAAAACCTGAAAAAAACCATGTCTGCGATGTTATCGTCATGCGATGATTTATAGATACTTTATTTTTTACCACGATATTTTCGGCGACGATGTTTTTAAATTGCGAAGTTTTTGAACCGCTTTATTTTCGACGACGATGTTTTAAAACTGCGATGTTTTCTCTTTGCGATGTTTTCTCCCACGATGTTTTGTAGCACGACGTTTTCGCCTTGCGTTGGTTTCTCCGCGACGTTTTCGTTCGCGATGTTTTTGCCGCGATGTTATCGGCGGACACCACCTAATGTCTGTACAACTTTCTCCATTCCTTTCGAAAGAAGAAATCACTGTTTTAAAAGAAAGAAATCTAATGTGTACACCATATGACTTCCTTGTACAGAATATTAAATTATACGCATTTGTTCTTGCATTTCATTTAAACTTATTGGATTGAAGTAAATCTACTTCGCCGACAGCGCATAAACCACAATAGAATAAATGAATTCTTTAAAATTTACTCTAGTATTTGTTTATCATAGCGACACTCTGGCGCTAAATTCACTTAACAGTATTATATTTCGTTCATACTATAACTCATAATACACAAAATTTATATCATTTAAAGAATAGAATTATCTAATCGTTGCCACATGTTCTATTCAAATACTATAATAAAGCTAGAATGCTGTATAAAAGAAATTAAGCAAACAAAACGAAAAAGAAACAGTTTTCTCAGACGATTGAGTATTTCTCATTCAATTAATTCAGTTCTCACTTCGCGAGAAGGCAAAAATACATAAAAACTCAAAATATCTGTATTAAAAATTACGAAGTAAATCTCAAACCCTTATTTCCTCGAAAAAACTCCAGAAAGGATTAAGCATGATTTAATTGGCAATAAAAATGGAGGCGTTATCCTTATTGTTGCGAAGCTAAGTTTCTCTAGATTGCAACAAATCCACTAGTCTGCTGTTTCAAATGTAAACAATCAATGGCCACCATCATAAAAAAGGCTTAGCGGCACTTAAACAAGTTTAAAATTGTTGATAATTCTAAAAATATTGCATATAGATTTACTAAAGGCATAAAAACCTTAACCGGAAGATAAAAACAACATAATTCAATCATTTTTACAGCAAAAAATGTACAATTTACAATCATATAAGAGTAAAGAAACTGAGATCACTGAGCCGGGTAACAGAGTGAATATATATATAAATATATTTATATATGTTTGATGCGGCCGATTGCAACCAAAATACGAGGTGCACATCTACATGTTATAGCAGTCCTATATACAAAATATCAACGTTCTGAGGCTACTCGTTTTTGAGTTATGCGAGATACGTACGTACGTACGTACATACGTTCGTATAGACGCCACGAAAAATTCTCTTCAGAATTCAATTTAAAGCAGTTTTATAATTTTTTTGGAGGAAACAAGTCTTTTATTCTGTCCTTACGTACAGATATCAAGCAAAAACATCGTTAAATTGCATTCGATTGCGGTCAAAATGGATATTTTCGTTGAAATATGCTGCCTAAAACTTTTCGCGATTACAATACTTCCTTTTTACTTCGTACAAGGAAGGAAAAAGCTAAGCAGAACAGCAGAGAGAGTAGCGTACTTATAACATGTTATGATGAAATATATTTCAATATATAAAAATATATCAATATAATCCGTTTCTGCATTTTAAAATTTATAAAATTTAAAACACGGGAACAAATCTTATGCGTAAAGGGGAAAAAATTACATAATTTTATATGCAATAATTAATCGATAGAAATATATCCAGATAATAATTTTTAAAAATGCATCCTAAATTTTGAATTTTGTTTAGCAGTTTTATTACTTACTTAATGCATTAAAAATTTTCAAGTAATAAAATCGCTTTAGCCTTCTCGTTTCTTTAAGTGATAAAATATGTTGTAATGTCTTTTTGTACAATTTCATTTCTCTTTATTCCTTTACTTTGAACCTTTCTGGTTGGTGTTTCCAAGCTTATTACTCAATACGAATCAGTTTGCTAGTACACGCTGAACTCACTTTAAAAATCTCTGCGGGAAATTTTGAATAAACATGAGTAAAACATTCTATGATTTACGCTTTTCAAGCAGAATATATTGGCAACATTACATTTTTACCCGTCTCACATTTTATCCAGGTCTGTCCACTCACTTTTCTTATCAGAGCTTTCCTTCCTCAGCTTCAGGGATCACATAGCATCAAACACCTTCTTCAGGTTTACTATGGACAGCGGGGCGTCAGAACTATCCTAGAGTATATCTATTCTAAGAGTAACATAATCATAGCAGACGACCAGGTCTAGGCACCTGACGAAATGTAAAAGGCAGCAAGCCTCTATTCATATATACATATCTAAACTAACTAACCCTTTTGTTAATTTTATACTAACATACCCAAAAAATTATAAGTTGGAGCACCCAACAAAAGTAATAACTAATGTTTAATCTGTTTATCAATAATAAGGTTGAAAAGATAAACAACCAAAAAAGGTTGCCGGTGCAACGAATCAGAATAACGTGACTGACCTGCTGTGCCCATTAAGAGTTGAAGCAGGAGGAATAATAAATAAATAAATAAATAAATAAATATTAAGAGTACTGTTTCAATACTTAAAAATATTCCTTATCATTGGCATAAACAAGAAAGGTTCCATAGTTTTTAGGTCAAAGGTTATGATTACTTAATGTTAATTATACCTTTCCGAAACACCTTGTATAATATTTCTCTCTGTAAACGTTATATGTGCATGGAATATTTATTCTCTTCAACATGTCACTTATTCTTAACTTGCTTTAAAAACCTTATTACCCTTGATTCAATTTCAGATTGAACTAAAGCGTTGAAATGAATGTTTCTATTCCCAAGAACATATACCTTTACATTCCGTTTGGATACGATAATTAGATATTTGTAGAATTTAACTTTCTGCGAGAGCATTTTTCATTATCCTTTCTTTTCTTTTTCAGAATGAATGATGTAATTCCTGTTTCTAAATTATAAAATACCTTAAATAATCTACTTTTTAATATCTATCTTGTTCGTATTTTTAACGTATTTCTGTCATGTACTCGTGAGCTACTTAAGTGAAAAGTTAATTATATTAGCAGAAAACAACAGGCAGTTCTCCACATCAATTAAATGCAGTAAAACACGTAAAATAAATTTTTAAGATTAATTACAACGTTCGAAAAACAATCTGTTGCTCTCGTATAGTTTTATAAATCTCTTTTTAAAAGAATAGTATTAAGTAAGTTATTTTTTTTATTCAAAAACACTTTTTGATTTATGATGGTCAGTTAATGCTGTATTTCTTGGCAAAACAGAAGTTGTAAGTTGTAAATAACATCAGAAAAAGTAACTTTGAAATTTTAAGTATTAACATGAGCTTATGCGACGGTTTTAAATTATTATGTTACAGCTGTTGCAATTGTTGCTTTGTTTTCTTACTTTGTCAAAATCAGAAACATTTGTTAGTCTTGCTTTCAAGAAAAATCATGGCTTATTTTAATTTTATTATCACAACTAGAAGTTACAAATTTGTAAATAATACATTGTAGGGGTTTATTTTCATTTTCTTATAGTTATTTTTATTTTGGAACAAGCCTTTCCTTTTTATTTCCCACCTACGATTCCCTACCAGAATGAGGTTTCAGGATAGCGTTTTATGTACATGAGGTAGAAACCAGTATTTACGTTGAAGTCTCGGTCACTTCACTAGAAGAACTTAGAAGAGTCTAATAGAGCATTAGGACAGCATGTTTTGCCTTCTGGCCACGTTGCTTCTAAAAGTGTAAATCTCATTATGATCCGGCCGTATAGCTATGTGCCTGCTAGTATTCGTTGATGATTGTTAATAATGGCCAATTCTGTTAGTTATTTCTGTGCAGCTGCAGCTAGTTTTAGTTTAGTTAGTATTAGATTAGTTTCATTTTTTCTATCTTGAGTTAAAGCCCAGGTGGAGACTTACTGTAAGCCCCAGAAAGGGCCTTCTATGAATGATTTTTGAGTTGGATTAAAGGTTAAATTTAACCCTTCTTTGGACTAGTCTCTTACGTATGGGAGCTGTGAGATTATTCACTACACTGAATATTCTAGATTAAGGACTATAAATTTAGCTAAGGTTTCACAACAGTGGCGAAATGCCTTTCTAGAAATGGTTTTGCAAGTTTTGTGTAGTTACACAAATAAACATATATTTAGTTTGTTTTAATTTTTTAATTCCTATCTCCTACATGAAAACTTATGTTGGTAACTTATCATCTGTAATTTTGCAACGAGGTAGTTAATTCTTTGGGTTTACAGGCGCCATTGATTGCCTCAAAGCATGCTCATGATTCTCCTATCTTGCCCACGCTCAGAATCCTTTTCTGGAAGTTTTGCTTGTGAGCTAAAACGCAATGCGTTATGCCTTGAAATTTTTATTATGTTTCTTCTCTGCTGTTCAACATCTTCGGTGTTCAAATAAATGTTTATCCTGTTGGGGCTGGAAGACTTCATTATTTTCTACATTGCTTATAGGGAACAGACCATAGTTAACGGAGCAGTAAAAGCGTCATTGTTAATTTTTTGAACAAGCTATTTTGAGTACTAAAATCGAAAATAGCGACAAATGGAGGTTCCATTCAAAACTAAATAAGTACAATTCCGATGCATGTAATCTGCAAATAGAAGCCTTATTGATCGAAAACGATCACCTGGCTTATGTATCTGGCAAAATTCGGAAACGAGAAACTAGTGATGATGAAGAAACTACTAAATGGCCAAAAACAAACCAAAAAGCATGAATGGATATGTAAGTTTATTAATGCCACCCAACTCAGCTACACTCCTAAAGAACTGTTTAACAACTAGGGAATAAATTGCATTGAAAAGATCAGATCGGAAGACTGTGATTCTATGGAGATTACACGTCACCAGTGGCAGAGTGGCTA
Source organism: Stegodyphus dumicola (assembly GCF_044657685.1). Taxonomy (NCBI): domain Eukaryota; kingdom Metazoa; phylum Arthropoda; class Arachnida; order Araneae; family Eresidae; genus Stegodyphus; species Stegodyphus dumicola. The sequence goes on from NC_140768.1 coordinate 187,214,388, forward strand.
AAACCGCTGAGTAGTGGTAGTTGACCAGGGTTTCGAATCTAAGCCTAAAAGGTTGGTTATATGGCTGGGTTTCGTGGTTCTCCTATATGCAGCTTGAATGCGAGACAGTTCTTTTAGAAAGTCCTCCACGAAGTCATTCGTTTCCTTAGGCAGAGAGCCATCGTGTGCTTTGCCATACTTAAACAGCTTAATCTAAAAATACATTTTACGACAATAATTATCTCTAAACAAATGTCTGTTTTTGAATGATTTTTTCTCTCTTTTATCAAAAAAAAAAAAAAAAAAAAGAGATAGAGATCAATACTGAGAATCATTTATTAATATAATTTTTTATAGCACACCGAATTCTTATGAAAACTTCAGAATCGCAACTGAATCCTGTGATGAACCTGCCTCTGCAGAGAGATTGAAAATTAAACTGCTGGAAGAAGCTAATATTTGCAAAAACGAATACTCATCATAAATTGGGATTCAGAATATCATGTGTCTTTTTTATATCTCCTGCTCAAGAGACTGAATCGTGACGTGTGTTCTATTTAAATTCTAATCAGCGGCCAATTTCTAAATCAAAACTACATGTCCCATAAAACCGAAATCAGTATATGGTCAACTATGGGTGCAACTCCTGTAATATATGGCTTTAGAACTTCCGAATACACACCGAAAAAAGAAGCAAGTAAAACGGAATGCCTTGGAGAGTCTGCCATGCCAGAAGAATATCTGCAAAATTCCGCAGAACAAAAAGCAACGGTGGCGTAATGTATAAATATTTCCTATCGTGATAGTAATTCAACATCGTACATGCGTATTAAAGAAGAACCGTTGTATCGATATAAGTATATCGATATAAGTCTAAAGCAGTGGTTCTCAACCAGTGGTACGCAAGAGAAAAATATGTGGTAGGCAAAGAAGCACGATATTTTTAACTACTAAATTCAAAAATTAAAACCCCAACATCCTGATTGAGTTTTTTCTCTAACACTCGTAAATTTATGCGATCTGAGCTTTGTTCAACAGTGGTGGTGGTAGTAGTACTTTGTAGTAGTGGTACTAAAAGTTTTCAATTTTTGTTTAAATGGTACGCGTTAGTCAAAAGTTTGAGAACCGCTGGTCTATAGGAAATAAAGGAGGTCTTCGAATAATCCTTCCATTTCTCGTATTCTATTTGATTTTACGATTGTATTCTATTTGATGATTTGATCTTTATTATTTCAACCAATGCGGAGAAGTGTTATTTTTTTTCAGGTTCCGTATACACAATGTGGGAGAAAAAGTTACCATTTGCCCCCTAATTAGTTACTGGACATGGTAACAACAAATCTCTCAGAGGGATTTCGCCTCTTGAAATTGAAATCCAAAATTCTTCATTAATAAGAGACTTGTGAAGAGCAATCTGAGAAACATTCAAGGAAAAGGAAGCGATGGTAACAGGAATAAGTGTATAAAAAAAGGAAGAAAAAGGTATTATCCAGAAATGCAAAGTATGAACTACTTAGAGTCATTTTTATATAGTTATGTCATTATTATGGCCAACTGGCGTCGACCAATTGAATAATCGGGCAACTGAGTATCGAGCTAACGATCTGAATGCGGTGTGCTGAAATCCCCGCATCAGATCGTTTGCTGATGCGAGGATTGTTGTTCATATTAAAACCCAAACTTTTCAAACAAGCCATACCCCGATTAAAATAATTAATGAAATTTAAAGAAAAATGAATATATAGCAGAAGAGGAATTCAATCAACTTCAGAGCCACTTCTTCAAGGGGAAGGAACATTGAAATCAATTTAAATCTCTCTTCAACAAAAATCCCTGCTTTTCTCTATACAGAATTAGCTGATGAACTATTTAAATGTATTTTGATTATAATACTTTACCCGAAAATTCTGGCCTTTCCAGAAAACAAGGAAAAAACAAAGTAAATTACAATTAGAATCTTGAATCTTAAATAAAGAGAATTCTATTTTCTTTAAAGGATTGAAAACATAAATGAAAAAAGAAAATACTTCAGTGAAAAATTTAAATCAAAATTTTGACCTTTAAACATATAGCATATAATCCAAAGAATATAGAACATTATAAAACTTAGGTGAAAAGACTTAATTAAAACTCACAAGAAGTAATTAAAAACTTCGAGCATATTCAATAGACGCCAATCGAAACTACTAATATCGTTATAGTAAAAACACTTTTGGTACTGCCGATTTGACCCAAAAAGAAGGTGCACAACTACAAGTTATAGTAGTCCTATACAGGGCTTAATTTCTAAAAATTAGAAGTACCGGAGCCCTATGGAAGACCGTCAGCAAAGAGGAACAAGAGTAAATAAATAAATAAAATGACTATTAAACTCATTAATAATTTTAAAATTAAATAGCTGATTATTATCAAATTAATTAATTCTAATTTAATTGATATATATTAGATAATTAATTAACTGTCATTTATTGAAATAATTAAAGATTAAAGTAATTAAATAATTAAAATTAAATTAAATGTAAAGAGATAAATTAAAATTTAATAAGCGATTTTTAATATAATTTTATTGCTAAAAATAAAATTTTCGAGAAAAAATTTTTACTGATTTTGTTATTCAGTTACATAAATGAAGTGCCGCAGCCTTCTTATTTAGTCTCCGGTGCGCTCTGACTAGAATTATGATTTATTACCAAAACTAAAAAGCATAGCAGCCGGGATCAGGTGAGCTCCGGCCCAATTTAGACTCTGATCGTAGGGGAAAATCATCACAATAATTAAATATACTTTAAGTATAGCTGTGAAAATTAAGATAAAACAGGGCGAAACAGAATGAGGGCGTGAGGGTATGACTGGGTGGAAACAAAAAAAAGAGGGGAATCTTGGTGAGAGAGAACGTTTTCTTTAACCGCGGCTTTCTGCTGATATAATTATAGCCATCAAGCGGATGTGTGACAGAGGTAAAATGAATCTTGAATCTGACTCCTAAGGATGAATGTAAAGTTGCTGGTTACACTTTCTCCCCCCCGTATTTGTTTATATTAATGGATACTGTGGGAAGACGATGTTTAGGACGTGCTTGAACAGTTTATCTCAGCATTTCACTCTTATTGTACTCGCTGTCACTTAACGCACACTTAAGAATACAAATTTTCCTTTCTACGATGATACCTAACCATCGATAACAATGCACTAGATACGGTGGCATGGCGAGAAATTTACGCGTTCCTAAACAAACTCCCCCAAATTTATTGCCCTTCTTTTAAAGGGAAAGGTTTCCGCATGTGAGTGAGGGGACTTTACTTGAACGTCTCATATTCTCATGAGTTCGTATTTCTAGGGAATTAGAGTATTGGAACTGCTTATTGTTAAACTAAAACGTTAGGAATTTAATTTTTTTTTCCATTGAAATTGTGGTTCAGTTTTATAAAAAGAAGTACCGGGGCTCATCTTATTTAGGGCTCCAGTGCGCTCCGGTTAGAATTGTAAATTACTTTAAAAATTCAGAAGTACTGGAGCCGGGCTCCGGTGGGCTCCGGCGCAATTTAAGCACTGGTCCTATACATAAACTTTCAACGTTCTGAGGCTACTCCGTTTTTGAGTTATGCAAGATACATACATATGTACGTGCATACGTCAAGAAAAAAAAATCTCTTCTGAATCCATTTTAAATTTATTTTAGAATCAGTTTGGGGAAAAAGAGTCGTTTATTTTGTCCTTACGTATAGATGTCACACAAAAACGCACAGATGTCGTTAAATTGCATTCGATAGCGGTCAAAATGGATATTTTCGTTGAAATATGATACCCCAAATTTTTCGTGATTACAATACTTCCTTTACTTCGTACAAGTAAGTAAAAAGGACAGTATTTTAATTATTTTATTTTAATTAAATCTGAGATAAATCGCGATATCATCCGTGCAAATAAAACTGAATATGATAATTTAAGTATTTTGAAAAGAAATATTAGCACCTAGAAGATTAAAAAAATAATTAAATTTTTATATTAGTGTCGCACAAAGACTACTATGGCAGAACTTATGTTTTCAGTAAAATACTTTATTGAATTAATTAAAAAATTCTGTGGCAGAAAATAATCGAATACATGACGAAACTAAAATGCCGTGCATGTGAACACATAAGAGACAAGTTCAGAAAAGTTGCATTAATTGTAAGTTGCATGAAAATGCAAGGAATAAATGTTAGTTCTGACTGAAAATGAAGTTGTAGCCTAAATTAAAATCAGCTATTAAATCAACATGAATTTCACATACCAAAAGAAGAATTTCAGATTGAAGTTATAAAGATATTCCTGAAATGCACTTGGTAAAATTAAGTTTAAAATTTTGTACAAAAATTATAACTCTTAGCTCATGATCTAGCAAATAATAATAATGGGGTTGATTACTGTATGAACTTATGAATTATTTTATAAAGAAAGTGATTACCTGAAAAGATGAAATCGTGTAAAAAGATTTCATTGAATAACTTTAGCATTAACATTGATATGAAATATGTGTGCAGTTAATAAATGTATAATTTACAGTGTTATAATGTGCAATTTGTAAAGCTTTTTAACTTCATGTATAAAATCTTTTCGTACAGTTAAAAATATTATTATATTATGAATTTTAATTCAAAATATTATTAAATCTCATTAATCATTATAAATGTAATTACTTCAGAAATAAAATGCCAGTTTACTTCAAGTCCATTACTTCAGAAATAAAAAAAGTTTTCGTGCTTTATTCGTTATATATGTTTGGAATTAATCCATAACTGTTCTAATTTAATAGTATATACTGCACTTCTTCTGTATTTTACTAGACGAACTTTCCTTCTTAAAGTTTCCTTCTTCCACAGCTCTAACTGGTAACTACGATCACAAACTTCTCAAAGATTATTTCAATAGAAAATTGTTCATCTAAAAATATTCTCCCTCTTGTTTCCCAAAACTTTTAATTCACATAATAGATGGCACCACTACCTAATGCCGATGAAATCTGACATGTTCCATCTTTTGGACTTAATTTCTTAAGTAAAAGAAGTATTAAAAAATTAACTGAAGTTATATTTTTGTTAGTGAATTATTTAAACAAATTCTTTGTAATATTAATAACAAGAACATAATTGTAGCTAAGGTACTAATTTCTTTGTATAGTAAAGCTATTTTCTCTTTCAATATATTTTCTTAACGGAAGCTAATTTCATTTAGATAAATAGATTTTTGATATCATAATAAACTTGGTCATAATCTATTAATTTCTGTAACTCTAGATCTAGAAAATATGCAGCAATTCATCATTTAAAATGAAAGAATTTGCGAACAAAAGACTACTATGGCAGAACTTATGTCTTCAGTAAAATATTTTACCAGCGGAAATAAAGACTTCCGATTTTCTGCGAGGTCTGTATTTTCATAATCTGTACTTAAAAACAATTTATAAGTACTCAAAATTTTAAATTGAACAGCTATTCAAATTTAATTTTTTGAAACTAAAAAACATTTTTAATTCTACAGAAACATAGAAATATTACTATACTAAGTACTTCCTGCGAGTAGTAACAATAAAAAAAAATATTTATTTTACACTTAATAGTGTACTAAAATAATGAAACATTTAATATTTTGCTCGGCATCACTGGTAATAATAATCACTTTATAAATGCTTTAATAATATGTTTACATTCTAATAATTTGAATAAATATTAATACAGGCTAAAATTTATCGATAAATCCTTTGCAATAAATTTATGATGTATTTGCGTTTTAAAAATCGTTTACGAATTATATATTTACAATTGACGTTTATTTTTGGAAACATGAAATTCCAATCTAAATTAAATTCGGCATCATCTAAAATAAAAATTCATTCATCCATCCTTAAGCCAACTGTCAAGTATTGCAGGGAGTTCTAGTGCTTAAATTGAGTTGTACCCCTCCGGCTCTTCTTTTTATGAAAGTGAACCATAGTTTCAGGAGAAAATTCTTTTTTATCTGGCAACATTTTACTTTAATAATAAGTTTTAGAGTTTCTTGTAGCAAGAGAGGGGGAAAATGTGCAGTGTTCTCCGCGGGACTCGAACCATAGGTCTCTCGAACACGCTTCAACTATGCTCCCAATTACACCACGAAGGCGTGCAGAAAGGAGAAAGAAAATGCAGTTAAAAGAGGATTTTAAAGACTTGGTTTAAACTGGAAATGAAGCAAAAAAACACAGCTAAAGAGATCATGAAAGAGAATTAACAAAAACCTGGTCGCAGATGAAATAAACAATAACAAAGAACTCCCAATATGGCTGCTGCTGGAGACTCCATTTATTTATGCTCTGTTGTCCTATATGTTTTTCCTTCGTGACCATTCTCGAAAAGCCATAAGGCGAGCTTGAACTTGCCAGGAGGGTGGACCGCACCATACCTACCGAACGACCTACCTTATAAAGTAAAACCTGGAAATCGATACTAATACCTATCTTCCCCTCAGATGAAATTGAGGTGTTTAAGGCAAGAAAAGCACCTACCCATAAGCAGTGGCGTAGGAAGGCAACTGCAGTCGGTGCTGTCCGCACCGGGTACCAGCTCTGAGGGTTGACAAAAAAATGCTGGTTTTGTATTAATGCGCCTCTCCTAACACAAAATAATGTGCCATATAATTTAGATGATACTTTCAAACGCTACGTGAAGCAAACTGCATGATGTGATGCTGTATTGATTTAGTATTATCATTGGGCCATATTCTGTCTCGTTTCTTTTGAACTGTGCTGGAGCTCAAGTAAACAACTGGCGGTGAAATATCATTCGGCCCAAGTCGTTCTGTGAAACAAGACGATGTTTTTGAGCCGAACATCATAATAATGTAGTCGGAGCGGAATTTATTCACAGCTCAAAAGAACTCAACCTACAATGACAATGGACGGGTCCACTCTCTCACATTTTAGGCAGTGAAATGGGTTGTCCGTTCTCTCGTAGGTCCGACTATAAAGTAAATAAGCATATCTATTTCAGTCTAGCATGTTTACTCGCGTCTACTTAAGATCGCTGAGGGTTATACTTGATGTTATTTTATAACGTTGCGCGCCTCCAACTTGCACGCAACCAAGAGGTGACTGTGAAAACTTGTATAAAAGATAGAGCCTAGTGAAGGGTTTAAGTCCCTTTTTTATTCAACGTAATAAATTACAATTGCGTCCTCTTGACGCTTACAGACTGTGCCAACTTGGCAGTCAAATAAAAATAATAACCTGAAAAGAAAGTAAAGACAAAATTCTAACTACGAGGCTCTCTAAAATAACTAACTCACCGCGTTTTACAATACCGCTGCTAATTCAGCAGACTTGAAGCTCACTGGAACGATTACCACTACTTCCCGCCAAGCACATAGGCCGCAACGCGGGGTTTTTCAATTCTCGCTAACTACCTCCGCGCTCGCTAAGTAAGAATATAACACCGAACTCGTTTCCTTCTATTTAAATCAGAATACTTCCGCTGATAATTTGAATGCTTGCGCGTTCTACTAAAATTTACATATTCTGGCATTGGCAGTTCCAAGGGAAAGTAAGGCTTGACAGGAAAGATAGTTTAAACTTAAAATAAATGTTAGTTAAAATAAATATAAACCCTACATTTGCCGCTGCCAGAATTTGGAAAACTTGGAAGCAGGTCCTACAAACGACCTGTTGTAAGTTTCTCTAATTCTGAACTAACTGGCGAGAACCTCGTTTACACAAAAAAATCTTATGTAACAAATTGTATTCTGTTGCTCGTTTTAACTCTCTCTTCTTACAGCAAATTTTCCTGGACTTCATCAATCAATCTTAGTCTTTCCTTCCAGCATTTGGAAGGAATAAGTATCAGTATCTTTCTACATACATTATAATTTACACTTTCTTGACACAATAAATTTTTGTTTTTAAACGATTCGTTTTTCTTAGTTATTGCTTAATTCACATTCATTCAATTTTTCAAGCATTAATTTAGCTTTACCCTGGCTCTCCACCGTGTGTGGTGTCAAACGGGAATATTCGTGTTTTAGTCTTACAACACTTCCCCTAACCACCATGATTTGTTAGAATTCAACGACCAAATAGACACACCTTACTCGACATTCTACAACTCAATGAGCTACTTTAATAGTCTTAAAAATTCAAATGTAGGTGGAGAACCCTACAAAACACATTCATTCTAACTTCCCCCTCATTCATCTTTAAACATGCAGGCTTTCGCTCTAAAGCATGACTTTATCTACAATTTACTACTTAAATTCTGACTTCATTGCTTTTAAGCATTCACTTTTAGCATCTACAATTTTATGCTTCTAGACTAAATTCTACTTTTACATAACCTTCAAGTATTTACATACATTTACAAATTTTTAATACATATGCTTTTTACAATTTACCATAAAATGAATAAGAGAAAATAAATTTTTACTTTACTCATTCTTCGCCAAGCTGGCGGCACTGAAAGTAAAATTCTTATTAATACAAGAAGACGAAGTTATTTTTATCTTCGGCTAAATTTTGGCTTTAACATAACAGAATTAGTCTTTCGACCAACAGAAAATGCTTGTTTTTAGCTTTTACACTTAAAGAAAATAATACTTTTGCCTTAGCTAAATAAAGTAAAACAAAACTAAGTCTCAACCGAGACATATTGACTTTCGTCAAAACATAAAACTTCGTACTTATGCATAACATTTCGGAACAAAAGAGAAAAAAAATTTATAGAAGGTTTTAACTTATCTTTGAGTTTTCGATGCTTGAAACTCCGTCATTCGTTTTTGGCAGAATTGGTCCCACGTTAGAGGTTTCATGGATGTTAATCTTCTCCTTATTGATCTCCGAGTGTCGTCCCCGTTGCTTTTTCTTTTGCGTCCTCTACATGCTGGCCTCTTGACGGAGTAATCGTCTGGTTGTTGGCCTTTGCGTTTCTCCCTGGGACGGCTGGTCTTGACGTCCTCCGGTCTGGAGTCCTTCTTGAATTTCTTCTGTTTCTCGTATTTTTGTGCCTCCTGTTGGCGTTTCAGTTTCCGGAACGGCGGCCTTGCTGGCACCTGACTCTGTGGCCGTGTGCGCGTTCTCCTTGATGTGTAATTTCTCCTGCTATCCTTTGTAGATGGTGTTTTTCTCTTTACCACGGTTGCTTTACCCGGTTCATCTGTATTTTTGTTTTACTTAAACGCCGGAGTTTGAAAATCATTTTCTTTTTGATATTGACGTCCGGGTTGTAGAAGTGCTAGGTCTCTCTTCAGTTCTCTGTTTCTTGGGTGGTGGAATAGTTGTTGTCTCTGGCCCTTCTATTTCGTTTAGACTTGAGTCCTGCAAGAAACTTTTAAGGATTTCAAAATCATTTGGATTATAGTATTTTTTCACCTGGTCGGGACTTGCTTTACAGATTTCCCCTCTCTCGTTCTTAAGATATAATACTACCCCTTTGATTTCCTGAATTACATAGGGGCCTTCAAACTTTGGAGCTAGCTTTGCCATAAAATTGTCTGGGGCACTTGATAAAGAAAATTTCCGCTTCAATACTTTATCCCCAACTTTAAAATCTGCTTCACGGCGTTTTCTATCATAATAAAGTTTCTGCCTATTTCTTGCCGTATCCGAGGTTTTAAGCGCCTGATCAATCAACTTTTGCACATCTTGTTGTTTAAACTCCTGCTCTCTTTGTTGCACAAAGAATAATTTATCTAAAGGCGTAATTAACTTTCTGCCTAAAAATAATTCTGCTGGAGTTTTTCCCGTAGTATCATGATGTGCCGTTCTTAAAGCATAAGCTAATTCATTTATGTAGCCATCCCAGCGCTTGTGATGTGTGGTCACGTAACTGCGAATTATTTTTACTATGTTTTTATTAACTCTTTCTGCTATGTTAGCCTGTGGTCTATACGGAACCATTTTGATATGGCGTATGCCAAGTCCATTGCATATGTTTTCAAATATTTGACTAATGAATTGTTTTCCGTTATCGCTAATGACTTTTATCGGTGCACCGTATTTTAAAATGTATCTGTGTAAGAATGCATCTGCTACTGTTTTGGCTGACGCGCGTTTAAGTGGTACAATTTCTATCCATTTTGAAAAAAGATCTACTATTACTAAAGGAAAACGATTTTTATTTAACTCGCTCTGGGGGAAGGGACCAAGGAGATCTATGCCTAAAATTTCATTCGGAAATGTAGCGCGAATGCTATTTAAGTACCCGGCCGGGCTGTAATTAATATCATTTATTAACTGACATTGATTGCAGGACCTGACATACGCAGTTACTATTTTGTATAATTGCGGGAAATATACCGAATCGCGTACCCTTTTTAAAGTCTTTCTGACCCCTAAATGACCCGCTGTTTTCGCGTCTTGTAATTCCTTCAAAATGCTTAATCGAAGCGAGGCTGGGATGACTGGTTTGTACTCGAGATTTTCGTTTGTTGTTTTCGTATAAAATAATAAATTATCTATTATTTCATAGTTTTCTGCTCTATTTCTTATCGCATCGATATCTGTGTGCTCAAAGCTTTCGGGGTCTTTCAAATATGCATAGATATTTCCAAATTCAGGATCAGCTTTCAGTTCAGTGATAATCGTATCTCTAGAATCTAAAATTTTTGAAGTCAACACAGCGCATTTAAGTTCATTTCCTTCATCGTCCAGTTTTATACGAGAAAGTGCGTCAGCTACATTGTTTTCCTTACCCGGTTTATATTTTATTGTGATATTATATTCTTGGAGTTTTAAAGCCCATCTTATTAACCTGGGCGTTAGGTTTTTTCCCGAGTAAAGTCTACCAACAGCCGCATGATCCGAAAAGACTGTTACTGGCGCTTTGCCGAAATAAACTCGAAATTTGTGTACAGCCATTAATACGGCTAATGTTTCTCTCTCTGTAGCTGTATAATTCCTTTGTGTCTGATTCAACGTTTTACTAAAAAATGCCAGAGGATGGCTATTTTGCATAAGAACCGCACCCACCGCATAGTCCGACGCATCTGCTGCAATTTCCAGGTTTTCGTCCCCCTCCGGGAATTTCAAAACAGGGGCATTGATGAGCGCTTCTTTTAATCTTTCAAATGCTGTATTTGCTTCCGCTGTCCACGTAAATTTACTTCTCTTTCTTTTAATTACTAAAAGTGGTTCAACAATATTAGCGAAATCTTTTATGAAAGACCGATAGTAAGAACATAACCCAAGGAAAGAAGAAAGTTTCGTGGCGGTGTTGGGCGGTGGGAAATACTTGATTGCTTTTATTTTTGAATCTTGCGTTTCTATACCCTTTTGCGAAATTTTATAACCGAGATATTTAAGTTCTTTAGTTGCGAACTTGCATTTTGAGGCGTTAATTGTAAGACCGGCCTTTTTTTAATAATTTAAAAACTTGTTCGAGGTCATTAATGTGTTGTTCCAACGTACTACTCGTTATAATTATATCATCTAGATAAATTAAAGTTGATTTTCCTAGGACAGGCTTTAGAACAATGTCCATAGCTCTCTGGAATGTTGATGGGGCCCCACACAACCCAAAGGGCATGCGTAAAAATGCATAAGTGCCCGAGTTTGTTATAAACGCGGTTTTGTGTATATCTTCGGGTCTCATAGCTATTTGATAGTAGCCAGACGTTAAGTCCAAAGTAGACATATATCTTGTCGATTTGATCTGTCTAGTGATCTCGTCTATAACCGGCAAAGGGTAAACTGGAAATTTAGTAACACTATTTAGTTTTCTGTAATCGATAGCAAACCTCCAAGCCCTTTTATCCGAAGGAGGAAACTCGTTCTTTTTCCTACATAGTACGACTGGACTCGCGTACTCACTATTTATGGGCGTTATTATTTTATTCTTTAACATCTCCTGAATATGTTCTTCGATGATTACGTCTTTTTGTTTGTCATAACGATATGGTTTAGTCCTACAAGCTTTTTGGGCAGTTAACTGTATCAGATGCGTAATATTTGACAACTACCAGGCTTTTCTGAAAACAAGTTAGAAAAATTACTCACCACTTGCTGGATGGCTTGACTTTCATGGTCATTCAGATGGCTAAGGTCAACTTGCGGTTGCTCCACAGGTTCCACCACCCTCTGGTCCATCTCCAGCACAACGGAACTGTCTTGAAAATTCAATTTGGCCCTCGCGGCCCTTAAAAACTCCATACCTAAAATAAGAGGATTTTGCAGATTCTTCACTACAAAAATTAATACTTTGAGGCTTTCCTCTTTTACCTTAATGTTTAATGATAATTTCCGGATGCAGTGACAAGTTTTTCCTTGCGCCGCTATAATTTCCGTATTTTTGGTTTTAAATAATACTAACCTATAAAAATTCTTTTTGAAGAATGTTTCACTCATAAAATTCCCTTCTGCTCCTGTATCGATGAGGGCTTCTACTGGTACATCGCCAACCAGGACTTGTATAATTGGTAGATGTGAGTTCTTTACGATGACCGTATTTAAATGTCTTTTTGAGGGTTTTTTTAAAACTTCCGGGATCTGGACCCTCGCTTTCACAGGCCCCTCTACTCGTTTAAAGCTTTCTTTTCAACTTCTGCCTTCTGGGTACGCGGATGTTTGTTTTCGAATTTTCTTTTTGGGCCTTGACCTTCGAGGTTCGATGAGTTAGCTTGATAGCTATTTCCCCCATAAGAGCGGTTTGCATTTCTGGTTTGCTCAATTGAAGATTGCCTTCGGGTACTTTGAGAATACGATGCCCCTCTAGCTTTTTCCGCTATACTGCGATTTTGAAACTTCACCGCCAATTCGAAGAGCTCCTGCAATGTGCTTGGGTTTCTAATTTCAAAGTAGTCTTGGACAGCGGGTAACAATCTTGGTAATATTATTTCAATTATCTCCGCATCGGGTTTTTTTCCATACAGCATATCCGTTAGCTTGATTTTTCGTAAAATAAAGTCCGTCAATTCTGCTGTATCCCGTTGGTAGAAACTATATAGTTCGGCTTCCAGCCGTGCGCGATCTTTCACTATGGGGAAGGCCTTTACTAACGATTTTTTGAAATTTTCAAATGTATACGTCGGGCTTCCAAATTCACCTAGAAGAAATTTGCCTATATTTTTCCACCATAGCGCGGCCTGTCCTCTTAGTGCTGATGTGGCGATGGCAACTTTTTGTCTCTCAGGCACAGGGTAGATCTGAAAGTGGTTTTCTAGACCTTCTAAAAATACCGCCACCGAATTTTTTCCGTCGAAATGGACGTTTGCCTTGATTGATGCTCTCAAAGTCTGGACCAGGTATCCAAATCCTTCTAACTGAGTTGTCATTTCTTTGTGTTGTCCAGCGGCTTCCATCCAATTTTCGGCCATTTCAGTTCGAGAAGTGTTCGGGCGCCAATATAACGTTGCGCGCCTCCAACTTGCACGCAACCAAGAGGTGACTGTGAAAACTTGTATAAAAGATAGAGCCTAGTGAAGGGTTTAAGTCCCTTTTTTATTCAACGTAATAAATTACAATTGCGTCCTCTTGACGCTTACAGACTGTGCGAACTTGGCAGTCAAATAAAAATAATAACCTGAAAAGAAAGTAAAAACAAGATTCTAACTACGAGGCTCTCTAAAATAACTAACTCACCGCGTTTTACAATACCGCTGCTAATTCAGCAGACTTGAAGCTCACTGGAACGATTACCACTACTTCCCGCCAAGCACATAGGCCGCAACGCGGGGTTCTTCAATTCTCGCTAACTACCTCCGCGCTCGCTAAGTAAGAATATCACACCGAACTCGTTTCCTTCTATTTAAATCAGAATACTTCCGCTGATAATTTGAATGCTTGCGCGTTCTACTAAAATTTACATATTCTGGCATTGGCAGTTCCAGGGGAAAGTAAGGCTTGACAGGGAAGATAGTTTAAACTTAAAATAAATGTTAGTTAAAATAAATATAAACCCTACAATTTACTTAAGGATTGTTCTACGAGAGAACGGACAATATCTGTCCATACCGCTCCCTAAAATATTATCTAATACTATACTCTTTCACTACACTATATTATCTTACACTACACTAATTATCTGACGATACCTCGTTATGAGCAATATTTTATCATGCTACAATTTTTCGAATTAATCAGATTTATGCTATGAAGAATATTGATCTGTAAGACGTCTTCGTGTTATTATGCGGTACTTCACTTCGGTCATCAAATCATTCTTAAATCTATTATTAGTCTTATTCTTAAATCTATTATTAGGGGTTTGTCCCCGAAGGACTATTGTTTTCGTTTTGCGATTTCGCGTTGAATCACTATAAATGTCCGTTTCACTTTTCAAACTGTTGCCACCAAATGTTAGAGTCCTGCATTATGTTTGAAGAAATTAAATAATGAAAAATCTGCATTTAAATGTATGTATATTTTTCGCATTGCGATAAAACAACGGTGTATCGATTTCATATTTTGTTAAACTTTAACGAATTTTTGATTAACAATCTCAAGGATTTCAAAGCGAGCCATGGCAACGTTGTACAGAAAAAAAAGAAACATTTTTATCTCCAGTGCGCGGAACTGTGTATCGGAAATTCTAAAGATAGGCTCATTTAAAAATTATTTTGCGACATTGCTATTGAACTGAATTTTAGGGTTTAAGTGCAAAGAACGCCTAGGGTTTAAACGTCTGCTTCGAGTTCAAAGACGAATTTTGCTGCGAGTTATAAGCGGTTACCGAACCATTAGTTACAATGCTGTTTTCTCTCTTGCCGGATTTCCACCACTGGATTTGTTTATTCTGACCTTTATAGATTACAAGCATAGTCTTGCAAATTACTCCAATTCTCACTTTGATCGTTTATTGCCCTTGTCTGTTCTACCACATCCTTCTGTAAGACAACCAGTACAGATTCTGGATAGTACGGACAGTGATGTTAATTCATTCTCATTTGTGCTGTATACAGATGGTAGTAGGATTGATGATAAAGTTGGTTTTGCTTATGTTATTTTTGAAGATGATATTGAAATTGAGTGTCACCAATTTCGCATTAGAAATGAATGTACTGTATATATTTCTGAGCTTCTGTGTATTAATTTTGCAATCAAGTGGATAATTAGCCAGAATGGAAGTGGTTCCAGCTACTTAATCTGTACGGATTCACTCTCTTCCCTGGAATCTCTTAAAAATACCTCTTTATGTAATGATATTATTGTCAATATACAGCAGTCTCTCGGAGATCTGGAGAAGAGGGGTATCTCAGTGTTTTTTACATTTGTCCGTGGTCATTCGGGTAATTATGAAAACGAGAGAGCTGACTGGCTTGCTAAGAAGGCAACAAAAATGATATTAACGTTGATGTAAATATTCCAAAATCTTATTTAAAAAAAACATTCAAAGCTAAAATGATTGAGCGGTGGAACTGTGATTATATCTCTTCTGATAAGGGATCTGTTACAAAAGCATTCTTCCCAACTATTTTTGAAAGACTGAAAAGTAAGGACTTGTTGCTCAATTTTAAAGTTACGCAATTTTTGTCTGGACATGGTAAGTTTAATGTTTATCTTGAACGATTTAATCTGACATCTTCCAATTTGTGTAATTGCAGTCTTAGCGTTCAGCAAAGTGTTTTCCACCTGCTTTTTGATTACCCACTGCTTGATAAAGTAAGAAATCTTTTGAAATGTAGATTGAAATTCATTGGAATTCATTGGCCGCCGAAATGTTATGATTTTGTATCCTCGATTTCGGCCTACCGAGCTTTCAATGATTTTGTTGACTTTTATTTTAAACACTGTTAATGATTTCTTTATACATTTTTATACTTTTGTATTTACTTGTGTTTTTTTTTCCTTGTTATGATTTCATTGTATTGTTGAAAACTGATGATATTACTTACTATTCTGCCTTTTTCACTTACGATTTGTAAGTCTCGTGTGATACTTTGTGGTGCACGAGGATTTCTATTTCTTTAAATAAAAAAAAAAAGTGCCAAGAACATGATATTTAATAAATAAAGGTAACACACAAAACGTTAAAAAAAAAAAAAAAAAAAAAAAAAAAAAAAAAAAAAAAAACGCCTGTTTGGACGTAATTTAAAATCTGAAACCTTTCAGGTTTTTTTTTTAAGAAGTAGAAATGATGTGACTTTCTTATATTACTTTCTTACTAGACATTATAATATACAAAAGGTACTGTGAGCGTCAAAAATCGCATTTTGGAAGAAACAGCCGTTTTAGGGTTTCCTGATTTAAAAAAAGAATAATTTTTACGGAATTTCTATCTGTATATATTAAAGCATGTATGTCTGTAGATAACTAGTAGAATGTCCTAATTAATTAATTGGTTAAAAGTTTTATGAACTAAACATTTTTTTGCAAAAAAGAATATAATGTCCCCGCCTTTCCCTGAAGCAACCCTGGATGTTTTTCATATTTCAGATATACAACAATGAAGCAACAGCGTCCAAGTAGAGTACAGCAAAGGAAAAAAAAAAACAAAAGGCGGAACTCCAGTCGCCGGCTGGCTCGTAAACCTTCGGCGTCAAGTGCAGAAGAAGAAAACTTTGCAACATTACGTAAATCCAAGTGTGAAGTTGAGTTAATGACAAACCTCAGGGAAGTCACGAAAGTGAAGAAAAAATTAGAGAGGACACCCAGGAAGAAACTGAAGAGTTCAATGAAAATGATAACTTTTGTATATAATCACAATGAAGAAGAAAATAAATTAGAAGACAGCGCATCAAAGAGGAAGAAGGAGGAGACGAAGAAGAAACCCAACGGTAATATTTTTATCTCTTTACATCTTTGACTGGCCGTTCCCTGTTCCAAATAATCTAAGAGTTGGCTTCGAGAAAGTGAAGCGTTCCAAAACAAAAATGGATCATGGTGTTTCAGCTAAGAGACAGGGGATAATACTAAGATGAAGGATGCTAACCCGCAGTTGACTTCTGATTGATTCTATAGCAGTCAGTCAAATGGCGAGAAAATTCTGAGAGTCTAGATGGCATACTCAAATAAAAGTAAAAGATCGATGACATCTTTTTGTTGTAGGCTCTTTGCCACTGATGCAGGTTTGAGCACTACATCTAAATTTGTAACTGGTAGAAAATTTCACAACCATGAAATCTCGGAACAATATGAAGTTTGTTTCGAAAAATAAAAAACTTTAGGAACAAATCTAATTTCCAATAGAACCACTGATCCACTTAGCCAGACAGCTGCTGAAACAGAAATAAGGAAATGGAGAAATCGTCCTCTACTGCTGATTGAACTTTTATTAGAATCTGATTCTGTTCTAAGCTAGAACAGTAAACTCAATCACCATCGGATGAGATATATATAGCTATTTATCTGCCATCCCCAAAAAATGAGTTTATTTCAGGTCTGGGCCAAACTGTTAAGGAAAAGACTTATTGTTATTAAAAAAGCAAATTATTTTAGTATAATCTTTTACAGTACAATGGACATCTTGCACATACATCAAATGAGTGAAATCATTCGTATCATTCGTTACGTTCACATACAAAGGAAAATGTTGAAATAAAGAGTAATTTCTCGGAATTTTCATTTAACTTATAGAGTTATAAGGTATTTCTCAAGCTTTCTTAACATGCCTTCGTGGTGTGGTGGTCTGCACGCTGGGCGCGTATTCCAGAGGTCCGAGGTTCGATTCCCGGGGAAGGCGCTGCTAATTTTTCATCTCTTCTGCTTCTTAAAAATACCTAATGTCTCTACAGAGTCTTTCACTTCTTTTCCACATAAACTAGAATAGACCCTATAATGACGTGTCGAATTCTCGCACAGACGTGAAATAAGCTACTGACTCAGACGAAGAGTAAGTATATCCCTTTATTAATTCAAAATTAATTAACAGATAGGCACGGTCTTCGTGCCTTACAAAAACACCGTCAACTTGAGGTGAAAACTAAAACGTAGAGTATAGTTTAAATCAAGCTTAAAATAAATAGGGCGAGATAGCACTTAAGTTACGCCTAAGAGGTGGACTCATAAGAAACTAACCGTCGTGATGCTAAATCTGATAAGGCCAACAGGCTTACTAGCGTAACGCGAAATAACAACAAAACGTGCGCTTGGCTAGCAAAACACGTTCTGAATAAACTGAGGATTCACCCGTTTAAATAATCACTGCACTTAACTTTTAAATTTACATCCTGGCGAGAGAATGTGAAGGGAAGTTGAGAAGTCGAGTACAGGTATTAAACGTAACCTTCCAGCATGCGCATAGGCGTAAAATTTACGACAAATTCAGTTTTTAATGCACATTTTTCGCATATCGTAGCTGAGACGTCTGAAGGTAATTCCTATTCCTTCTTTCTATTAATACCCTACCACACATCATGGAATGTGCCAAGAGGAAGTCATTTGACTTTTTTTAACTTGGCTTTTGTGCTACGTGGCAGCTTTTTCATAAAATTTACGACACGCGCGAGGTCATGTTTTAAAATTCGGAAAATATTTTTTTTCTCAAACCTTTTGCAATTTTGTGTTATTAATTGCCGTGTATCATTTTAATTTGAATACATTTGGCTCTGTAAATTTTATATCGGTTTTCATGGCAAAAAAATCATGTGCAACCAGCTGATTTTGCTCGGATTCTTCAAGAATTATCTGATGAAGAAAAGAAAGACAAGGAAACCTTTTGATGGGAGAACAATAGCGATTTCCATTCCTTATTTTCTTTTATTTCTATTTTTTAGAAATAAATAAAAACATTAAAGTTAGACATAAACGTTAAACATAAACTTTTTTGTAACCAGTAAGAAGTAGAATTCCTTGCAGAAGTAATGCTAAACTTACTTTTTTCCCTAAGGTGTTTTTCCTTTTCTACTGGACCCACCAGCGGCGGAGCGATAAAGTCGCTGAACACTGGTAGTTGGGTCCGAGGTTCGAATCCCACGAACGGGCTGGCTGCATGGGCGTTTTCGTGGCTTTCCCCATGTATAACGTCTATACGAGCCCGTTTCACTTAGAAAGTCCTCCACGAAGGCATCCCTTCCCTTAGGCAGATAGCCATAGTGTGCTTTACCATAATTAAATAAAACAAACCAACCTTTTTTATTGTATATACTTTTCTTTGGTGAATATTAAAATTAGCTTCGATTTTAAAATATAATTATTAAATAAAAAAATTTAAATTTTGTATAATGAAATACATCATTGCATTTTCATCTCACTAACATAAGAACTTAAAAATAATTTACTTATATTTGAATGTGATATCATTTGTATTTTGCAATAACAAAATTAATATTTTATTTCTTAACAAATTTATTATCAATATTCACACATTTCTCTCGTTTTTCGTGCCAAAAACGGTAAAATAACTGATGTCGTAAAAAATACGACGCGCGCGTGCTCATGTAAAATTGCCTAGCGCGCGTGCTGGAAGGTTAAAATAAATTTTTATGCAAAATAAGGAAAACCCTACAAACTGAGAAAAAAGCCGTTGACATAACGGAAGATATTTTAAAGGTTACAAAACGAAATAATCTAGATATAAAAATGTGCCGGGGAGAAGGATACAACAATGCTTCTACAATGGCTAGAACGGACTCAAGAGATAAAAAAAGATTTGTGAATATACAGTGGTGGCCAAAACTGTGGACAAAATTTCCAAAACAAAAAATAATTTTAATGTTTTTGAACTTTGTATGATTATAGAAAACGTTACGTTTCACAAAATGCAAACTTGTATATATCATTTTAAGGAGAATTTATTACTGAATTCAATACAAAACACAAATTCAATTATTTGCAATACGAAATAAGTTAAACGCTAATAGTTATCGATATACATTAGATAGTGATGATTGCAGTGAGTTATGATAGGGTACTCTTTATTTTTGATTACAGCTTCACATCGACGTTTCATTGAGCTCACAAGAGTTTTAAGCTCTTCTTTCGTTATTACATGATGCCAGGAAACATTAATAGCCTCAATTAATTCCCTTTTAATTGATGGGCGCCTCATTCGGACAAGACTTTCCAAACGGTGCCATAAATTTTCGATAGGATTGAGGTCAGGACTGTTTCCTGGCCATGACAACAATTTAATGCTCTTTGTACGAAACTACTCTTTCGATATTTTGGCCGTGTGGCATGCAGCAGAATCCTGCAGAAAAATAAACGAAGCATTGTTGGGAAAGAAATCTCTTATGGAAGATAGAAGTTTTGGTTCTAGAATAGTGTCAATGTATTTTCTGGCATTCAGTGTCCCATCGATGGCATGACTCCATGATATACTCGACATGAAGGCGACCAATACCATCTGCTGACATGCATGACCAAATCATAACACTAACTTCACAGTTGCTTGAAAGCAATCAGGATGTAGCTCTTCTCTTATTCTACGTCTTACATATTTTCGCCCATCACTACCGAATAACGATATCTTAGTTTCATCACTCCATATAACGTGTGACCACTGATCATCTGTCCAATTAATGTGTTCCTTTGCCCACTGTAGTCTTTTTTTCGTTGCTGAAAATTAAGATAAGGCTTTTTTCGTGCAATTCTACCTCTCAGTCCAACATCTGTTAATCTTCTCCTGATTGTTCTTGAACTGACAGAAACACCAGCATTATTCAGATCACTTCTTATGGCCTCTGATGACATTTTTCTGTCTTGGAGACATAGTCTTTTTATTCTTCTGTCATCAATAGATGTGGTGCAACTTTTTCGACCTTTTCCTTCTTTGTTTTTTATTGAATTTGTCTCCTGATATCGTAAACAAAACTTTCGGACTCCAGATGTAGTCACTGAACCACCCACCTGTCTTGCAATTTCAGCATAGGAAAGACCACTTTCTCGTAACACAATAATATTACATCTCTTTCTAGGTGTCCAATCTACTCTTTTATTTGATGTCATTGCTTCTTGACTAAATATTAAAAATTTTTACAAAAATTCCTACTTGCAGTGTATAAGAAACAGGTCCTCCTTCTACAGAACAAAGTAAAATAATGAATTATTTCAAGTGTAAACATGATGTCAGCTTCTACTGGCAGTTACTAACATTTGATTGGTTCTCAGAACAAGAACAGTGATTGGCCAGGAAAGCTAGACATTACAAACCACTTCATAACTGTGTTTTCTATTTATATTAAAGCACATATAACTTTTTTTGTATTGCAAATAATTGAATTTTGTGTTGAATTCATTAATAAATTCTCTTTAAAATGATATATACAAGTTTGCATTTTGTGAAACGTAACATTTTCTATAAGCATACAAAGTTCAAAAACATACAAATTTTCAAAAGTGTCCACAATTTTGGCCACCACTATAAATCCTAAATCTTTGCTTGTGTTATGTATAAACCACTATCAGTCTGTGCGGAGTTAGAAAGTTTGTACGTGATTTTCTCAACTTATATGCACAGATGGACGATCCTTTTGACAAATCGAAAATATAGTTAAGGGATTTTCAGAACTAAGATCGAGTTCGACTAAGATTCTGGACGAGCTTGATTCGTCGATCAGTGTAGCATCTGAATGCATTTTCGCTGAGACAATGCAGAGTTGCGATAGCAAATTTCATAGTTCGTTTCCACTACGTCTGTACTACGAGCGGTGGAAGTTTGGTAAAGATTGTGATGTGATTGCAAATAATGTTTGCAAAGGAGGAGTTTAATTACGCATGTTGATACAAATTCAACTGCCAGTTTTTGTAGTTATTATTTCGAAACTTCTATATAACAGTCTTACAGTTTTCGTTGTATTCCTTTATCGCCTTTTGTTTCCAAGATTTTTAATTCTGAAATCGAAGACTCCTTTGCTGGACACTCTGTACTTTTTCGAAAAAAAACGTAGACAATTTGTTTATTTTTAGAAGTGTCACTGGCGTCGATAAATACAGCCGGAGTAAGAATGTTTTGAGTTTGTTACCAGATTGGCGGAATAGAATGCTTGATTTTGGTTTCAAAACAGAAACCTTGTTTCACTGGACATATACCTTATCCTTTACTACAGACTTCAGAAAATTCAATAAAGTGCTCAGTTTATTTGATAATTTATTAATTTCTCTTAAAACTGCGCTTCTTTCCCGCATTCTTATAATATCTTCAAGTAAGCAAGATTCAGCGAGAGCATACACGCATATTTATAGGATATGACGTTTGTTAGATATGCTATTCCTGAGCCTTTACATATTCAAGTGTAGGAATCTGGCAGGAGAAACTGTGCTTACTGATTTGTAGTTGTGTTTTAGCTTTGTACGTTTAAATCTCCTCTCGTCAATATTTTAGAACTTGTGTTTCTTATTTTAGACCTATTTATTAGTGGTAAATAAACAGTTATCTTTAAATTTTCTGCGATTCGAGGCTTTATTTTATGTTACTGCCATCCATTAGCAGAGTTGTTTCGAATCTAAACTAAATAATGAACACAACAAAACGAAAACATTTTTAGTGACTGTGTACATTTGAAGCAAATAGTTTAGAACGTGTCTCCAGAATAGGGTATATCTGTAAAGCAAGAATTGAAGCATTGAAAATAAAGTGTGAAAGGATTAGTACTTTTAGTTTCGTTGATTTAGAAGAAATTTTAAAAGACAAAAATATAACTGAAGAAAAAGGGAGAAGCGAAATGTCGAAAGGCGGTGAATACGATTTTTTTAAGATTAGAGAAACAATTTTTTGCTGAAATAATATATTCACAGATTGAAAAGAAATCTCAAACTGGGTTCAAACCTCAGATAAACTTATTCATAAAGATAAACAAAATTAACATAATTTGAGGGAGATTTCACAAACTGGATTGGTTACTAGGACCAAATTACTAAAATTCATAAAGATCATTCTTCATCCATTGAAGATAAATTTGAATATTTGAGGCTTAGTGTAAAACCTGCTTCATCGACGCATATAATTCAGCTGAAGATGCTATTGTCAAAAGAAAATTATGAGAAAGCTATAGAACCGTTAAAATCCAGATTTGGGAAGGAAGAATTTTTAACAGAGATTTGTGCTCTTGAATTATGTCTCTAGTTCTACTAAAAAGGGAAAATACTTAAATTTCGCAGTTCTAGAATCCCAGCTCTATGCTTTAAAATCCTTAAGCATAGAAGCGTTATGTTTCGCATCAGTTGAATCAGCGGTTCTAGAAAACAGGAAAGATACTGGGTAACTATGGCAGCTTCCACTAAAATTATTGACGATTGTTTAAGAGAGTTATCGAAATTTAAGAAAAACAGGAGAAACAGAGGAATGAGGAAACCTTATTTATTTTGAATCCAACGAACATAAACCTAACGCACGTGTTACGTGTAAATATAAGATGTCGAGTATTTTATTGAGTGCTGAAGCATTTGTGCCTGCATATAATAATCAGCTTTTATAAATTCTTCTCTAAAACAAAGGCAGCTGGTTGTTCAGAAAAAAAAAAAAAAAAAAAAAAAAAAGACCGTGTTTTAGCTGTTTGAAATAAGGATGTCTTGGTTCCAAATGTAAAGATTTGTTAAGGGCGCTATATGCAATCTAAAGTTTCGAGACTAATAGTCCATTCCAGCTAACCCCATTTTGGGCTAATAATGCATGACAGTGTTAAGTTATTACATAAAATGTAATTTTATATCATATATATAATTAATATATATATATATATATATATAATTGATATTAAATATATATATATATAATATATTTATTTGTATTTTGTAATTATTTACATAATAATGGAAATATAATTTATTATATTTTTGCGTTATTTGTAAAATGAAAAAAACTATTTTTCCTTTTTTATATAATTAAAATGTACGATTTATTATAAATTTAAATATAACCCACGTATATTTTATGCTATAACTGAAGTAATCCATTTATTTACCTTCTTTTGTGTAAAAGAATAATTATATATATTATATCTGTTTATACGTTTCCTAATTAATTGCTGTCATTCCCCGCATCCTTAATTAAATTTTGTTTCAACTTTTTGTCTGCTATTAAGCTTTCTGTTTATTACTATTATTATTATTATTACTATGACAAC
Organism: Stegodyphus dumicola; assembly: GCF_044657685.1. Taxonomy (NCBI): domain Eukaryota; kingdom Metazoa; phylum Arthropoda; class Arachnida; order Araneae; family Eresidae; genus Stegodyphus; species Stegodyphus dumicola. The sequence continues at coordinate 187,238,304 of NC_140768.1, forward strand.
CTATTTTTAAAATAAAGCCTTGAAAAATAAAAGCAATCAAAAGTTTGATTTTTATTACATTTGTTGCGAAACTGATGGAGGTCTCCTATTGGATACAAATCACATCATTTGCTTTTATTTCTCTGAATAATGACTTTCTTTCTAAACAGCTCTAGCTGAGCAATCTAAGCACAAAACCTTCCTGTGTAGAAGTGCTGTAAGACGACAAATCTACGGGGGGTGGGGTGTTTTTCCTGTGTTGCTGAGTAAATTTGTCACCTCTTGTAGACGGGCAGACCGATAGATTTCTTTTGTTTTGATTTCTCTAATTTTATTACTAGTTCCGAGCAACTTAAGAATAAAATCGTCCTGTGTATCTGCAATGCAGTCAAGCAACATGTCTGCGAATGAAATTTTATAACATCGCTTAGAAACTTTGCCTCCCTGTGTAGACAAGACTTAATTCTAAATTAATTCAAGTAATTCTAAAGCAATTAATGTTGTTATGTATCCCTATTATTATTATTTTCGATTTGAACCCGTGGAATTATACTAACTGGACTCATTAGAATCGCTATATATATATATATATATATATATATATAAGGTAAAAAGAAAATTCTTCTTGCTTTTGCTTAAACGTCGTTGTGATACTGTGGTTCCTGTGAATAATTTTAACAGAAGTTAAAATAAAGTGCAATGAAAAGTGTAAAAACAAGATAAATGAAATTATCACTAGAATACTTAGAAATAATAAGCGAATTTAAAACTGAAATCGAATTGGAAGTAATATGTTGATTTATATTTATATACACTATTAGACAAAAAAAAGACGCACCGAGAAGATATGAAGCAGATTGGACACAAATTGATATGCATATAGGTTTCGACGGAAAATGCAAAATTTTACATTTTGGCTGCCAATGAATGAACGGTTGTCGCTACAACGCATCTGATCTGCGCCAACTGGCAGGGTATTTAAGAGAAGAAATTACGATTCCAGGTCATAAATTCTTCACGAATTTCATTCCGTGTACTCTGGTAGACAATAACTATGCCTCGCATGTAGGTGCGTGAACGATATGCGCAGATGTAAGAATTTTCTGAGAGGTCGTGTAGTTGGGCTCAAAGAAGCCAGTTGGTCTTATCGGGGAATAGCTCGACATTTCAGCAGGAGCTATGTTACTAATACACGATGTTGGCGGGAATGGGTGAACCAGGGACGCACACAGCGTCGAGAAGGAAGCGGTAGGCCTAGAGAAACGACAGAATGTGAAGACCGAGCAATCGCCAGACCGGCACTCACAGCCCCTGATGCACCATTATCATCAATTGTACGTGCAACTAGTGTTTCAGTGACCGCAAGGACCATCCATAGACTACTCACAGAAAGATGGCTGAGGTCACGGCGTACCTTGCGCCGACTACCATTGACCTCTGTACAACGTCAAGTCCGTTTGCATTCGCACTGGAATGACACTGACTGGAGTACAATAGCCCCTGTTCTCTGGTTAACAGTCTTCAATGATGAGTCCCGTTTTGAACTGAGCCCTGATGACCAGCGAAGGCGAGTCTGGAGACTCCCCGGATAGCGGTGTGATACTAACCTGACTGTCTTCCGGTAGACAGACCGACAACCAGAAGTGATGGTCTGGGGTGCCATGTCACTTCATAGTAGGACCCCTTTGATTTTTATCCGTCGCAAACTTACAGCACAGCGGTACGGCGGCGAAGTTTTAAGGCCCGTTGTGTTGGCCTTCATGTCACGCCAACCTGGGCTTACATTTCAGCAAGATAATGCTCGCCCCCACACTGTACATGTTTTTACTGCTTGCAAACATTATCTTGGACAGCAAGCTCGCTGGATCTCTCTTCTATTGAGCATATTTGGAGCATTATGGGCAGGGCCCTCCAACCAGCTTGGGATGATGACGATCTAACGCGCCAGTTGGACAGAATTTGGCACGATATCCCTCAGGAGGACATCCGCAACCTCTATAAATCGATGCCAAGCCGAATAACTGCTTGCATAAGGGCCAGAGGTGGACAAACGGGTTACTGACTTTTTCACTTTGTGAAGCTCTATCACTTCAATAAATGATCCAATTTTTCTCAAACTGTAATCATTTGTTTTTCTATACATGTACATCACTTCTACCGACTTTCGTCCCATTCGGATAACTCCTTCCTGGTGCGTCTTTTTTTGTCTAAGGTGTGGTGTGGTGTATTTAATTATGGCAAAGCTCACTAGGGCTATCTGCCTAAGGGGAGGGATGCCTTCGTGGAGAACGTTCTAAGGGAAACTGGCTCGTATACACGTTACACATGGGGAAAACTACGAAAACACCCATGCAGCCAGCCCGTTCGCGGGATTCGAACCTCGGACCGAACTACCAGTGTTCAGCGACTTTACCGCTCGGCCGCTGGTGGACTTTTTTTGTCTAAGAGTGTACATATATATATTTTCGGCTAGTCATTTAAAAAGTAATTTTGTCTACATATCTGAATAACATTTGCGACAAGAGTTATCTTATATTATGAATGACATAATTAAAATAGGTTTTTAATACTCAGCAACAGATGAATTAGTACATTTCTAAATCTTCTTTTTGTGTAAAATACTCTACATTTAAAATAAAGTTTAATGTTTATTACGAAATTTTGCAATAACATACAAATTTCAAGCCTATATATATGTGTGTATTTCATTTTTTAACTTTTTCAATGTTTCAAATAAAGTTTATAATAAAATTTTGCAGTAACATACAAATTTCAAGCCTTTATATATGTGCGTATTTCTTCTTTTATCTTGTTCAAATAATAATATACTTTTCAATATTTCAAATATTCTCTAATACAACGTAAATTTTTTAGATAATTTTATGACCTTTTTATAGTGAAAGAGAAACTACAGTAATAAGTACGGGGACTATTAAAACTGAAATTCGTTTTGAATTGCTTTTTTATTTTATTCTAAGGAAAATAATTAGTTTTATAAACTGGCAAAAGTAGATTTTATTTTTATTTCCAGTGTAACATGCAGTTCAGACTTTTATTTCTTTTTATAAGTAACTCTCAAAAGACGAAATATGCTTTTCAATTATATATAAAATATGTTTTTATGCAAATAAGGAACACATTTCTCATATTCATAACTTTTATTGCTACACATGGGAGAAGAAATGACTTCTGAGCTAGATCAAAGTCCAGAGATCACTACATTTAGTGATTCCAACTTTCAGTATATCAACATCAACGAGCAGAATCCAAAATATTTATTTCAAAATACAATGACACAGGAAAGTGAAGAATGATTCTTTGAATTCAAATGCATAATAAGAAAATCTTCAACTCTTCAAACGATATTCATAGTTCATAAAAATACACATCCGACCTTCTGATTTTAGCGTTGCACTGAAATAAATTATTTTTATTTACAACTGAAGAAACAAAGATTTTCAGTTCAGTTTTGGGTAAGATTAAAAAGACATTTCTGGCATACAGTAAATGTAACTTAGTGTGCTTGATTATTAAAGATTTCTGAACAAAATTATATTCACAAACGTAAGAATAACTGATTAACATTTAAGAGTCTCAAATAAATTAATTTAACTGAAGAGTCAAATTTACTGAATGGTTGTTATCCTATATCAGTTATAAATTCGTAATGAGAAGATATTTATATACGTTTTTAATGAATTTAATATCAGAAGAAATTGCTAGAAAAATTTTGCAAATAAATTCGGCGTAATAAACATTCTTCGGTGCAATAAATGTAGTAAATATTTCTTCTTTTACTCCAATTCTAAATTAAATTTGGCGCAATAAATGTAATAAACATTTTTTCTTTTACTCCAATTCTAAATTTCATGATTTTGTTTTCAGATTTAAATTTATTGAATTATATAATAATCAAAAAACATATTCCAAAACTAATAACCTAATAATCTTAGATTAAGAATTTTCAGTTACCACTCTCTAAAGTTTAAATGTTTGTGACTTTTTAATATAAGTTAACATTTTTCTTATTATAATGCAAGCAGGTTAATCGAAAATTTGAAGAATTAGTTTAATTATTCCAATCTATATTGGAAACTTACATTATCGACAGAATATGCAAGCACAAATTAGAAACATTTACTGCACGAATAAACAGTCTCGAGAACAGAGAAAATCGAATATTAATATCTAAATATGCATTGCATACAACATTCCCTCTACCTAGACTGTCAGCACGGCTTCAGATCCGGACTCATTTCTGTAAAAGTCTTTTATTTCCCAATGCAAGTGTCGATTGCAGGACATTTGTATTCCAAACGCTCATGACGTTTCAAATAATTTCTGTTAATTTTGATCACTGACGTACAGAATAAATTCCTTTTAATAAAAGATACAGAATATAATCTAGTTTTAAATACGTTATATTTAATTATTTGTATGTGAACGATAGAAGCAAAATGGAGCTTGCAGAAGGCAACATTACATCTGCTTGCGATAATCTGCTACCATAGCTGCAAGAAAAATTAGAGGGAACATTGATTGCATGAAGATAATATGTATCAAACTAAAATGTAATTAATAACACTTAGCGTTTACATTTTTTATATCTTTTGAATACAGTTTGTAATCTTACGTACATATAAAAATCTTGAAATCTAAGTAGAGAATTTGAGGCTTATATAACATAATGCATTTTAATTTTAATCATTTTTGACACTTTCCATAAACTGAAACCTATATTATTGCATTAGTATCATTTGCACTAAATTCTGTTATCGGAATATAAATTTAGGAACTTACATTCCGAAATCCTTTACATGGTTTCTACAGATATTTAAGAATCAAAAAATAACAATGCATCAAAAATATGAACACTGCAGATATTCTTACAGGCAAAAGACGATTGCTAGTATATACCACTTCTTACACTTTTAATACACAGAAAATGATATCTATAAAATATAGATACACATTAAAGATGTTATACTTCAAAAGAGTTTGATATATTCATAACATAAATAACAGATAGAAATGTTTTGTAACACATACACAAAAACACCACAGTTCTGTACAAGTGAATGCCTACATAAAAACAAGTAGCTGCATAAAATACAGCATATAAGGCAAGACATGCAAATAGTATAATTATTTTTTAAGAAAAGTAAACATATGTAAGTAATCACATAAATACCATTACAAAGATTAAAAAAAATATCGATTTTAAAATAACTGGAAAAACGTTAAAATAAACTTCATTCATAACTACATTTTATCACATTTAAAAGCATTCAGAGGCAATCTGAACTCTTAAATGTGTTTCAGAAATATCTGATAAATATATATGTGTATTTTGCTTTATTTAATTACATATAATGAATATATTACATTACATTACAGAAAATATATGTATTTAGGTTTGCAAGATACTTGCGTTCATTTTAATTATTCTTGCTTAAATAGATTAGGGATGATTTCGGATTCTTTTATAATGACTATTCTTGCCAAATATATATATATAAACATACTAAAATGCTTATATTCAGTTACATTTTAAATCATTCGTGGTAATGTAAGGAAGATTACACCAAATGCTTAAACCTTTTTACAATTATATTTGCACCACATTTGATTTTTCTTCTCATTGAAATTTTTAATAAATAGCACAATAATAATCGTATTTGAAACTTACGTAAAGGCGATTTTTTAATTCAAGAAAATTAACTTTTAATAACTTCATCTACTGTACCAAAATGTGAATTTTATGCCTTATCGAAAAATAACAAAAATGTTCTTTTTGGCTAAGTTAAGAATAAAATTAGGAACATAAAATGCGCGCTTTTAAAATAATAATTTTGATACATGTGAACTGTATATTTATATGTATAGTTAATCAAAATGTATTTACATTTACCCAGTAAAATTCACAGATAGCAGGTTTTTAAATTAAATTAAATTCCTTTCACCGGATTCTGTAAATAGTTACCTGAATGCTGTAAGATTTTTTTTTAAACAAGTACGAATTACGTTGAACAATTTAAACTACCTAAAATTTTAAATTTTTGATAGGAAATAAATAAATAAAACGTTGAAATAAAAAAATAAATATTTAAAAATTAAACTAAATAAATTTAAAATCAATATAATTTTGAAATAGCTCAGAGCTGCAAGATAATTGTATATATATCTATGAAAATTTAAAAAATAAGGCATTAACTGAGATTAGAACGAAAGTTCATTTTAATTTCTTTACAAATTTAGAATATGACGGTATTTATTTTTCTTTCGTAATCCTCAAAGGAATATCTGATTTTAACGAAACACAAAATTTACTTCTTTCTAAAATTTGCTTCATATTTCAATTAGTACTCAAATTTCATTAAAAAAAATCTAAGCAAATACACACATTCAACTATTATAAAATGAACAATTACACTTTTTTCAAAAGTCGAGGAAAAATTATTTCGAATTATTTATGTCTGTGTCTGAAAAAGAAGTAGAGATGAATAATACACATAGCTAACGGGATTTAGCTGGATAATATTGCCTTAATATTGTTTTCACGCGTGAATGCAAAATATTATTTTAAAAAATTCATAAATACTTTATAAAGGCATAGAATTTTAATGAACTGGAGAAGAATTTATCACAGATGAGTCTAGGAAAGATAAAAAGAAAGCCACGCCTCTTATCAGAATTATAAAATTCAAATATTCTTGTAACTGATAATTTTTCGCAGGAGGAAGTACTTAACATTTGAATGTAGATTCTTCATAAAAAACATTTTCTTTATGTTTTATTGGATTACATAATAATAAATATTACAATAAAACATACAGTACATATAAACTTTCTGTTAGCAATACTTGATTTTGGGATACTATTTTTTTCTGTTTTGATAAATTATTTAGTCATGATCCAAATTATATTTAATAAACTTTCATATTATGCATTTAATTAATATAACCAGAGAATCGAGTATTTAAATGTGCTTATTTTATAATAATGTGTTTTTCTAAAATTTATAATATTTTAGGATTTATATGTAATAAATGATCTTTGATAAAAAATATAGAACTTCAGTCTGAAAACAAACTCTTCTTCTATTGTCAAAATGAATGTAGTAGTTTTATAATTTACTTGATATAGTTCTCTAATTTCTTCGATATTTTATTTAAAGAAATGAATATATTATTAATTTTTTGTATCTAATTGACTATATCTAGAACTTGAAAAAGACGAAAATATAACAAAATCTTTGAAAACCAGAAGGTGGGAGAAATCCTAAATTTTCTTCCTTCCGAATCCAAATCGAAATATTCTTGAATCTCCTAATTCTTTCATATAACAACAATAATAAAATATAAAGATAACAAGGAAATATTTTAATTAAAGCAAAACTTGAAGTCTATGTTTAATGAAAACCAAATTTCAATCCAGTTTTTCAAAATACATTTATAATTATTAACAGGATGGATAAAACTGAAAATTTGTACGTCAGGTACATAATTAAAACTTCTGAATCTAGAAATGTATTCTCTAACATAATTAAAAACATTTTGTAACTAACAATGCACATTTTTTACGATTTTCAGATAATTTTTAAATTGAAGAAAATATAAAGTCATAGGAACTTTATTTTCGAGGAATAATATAATCATTAATTATGTAATGTTAAACGTTTTTCATATTTAGTTTTTATATTATTTTAAATACATTAAGAATTTATGAAAATAAAGAACAACCAATAACTTGTTTATTTTAACAAGTCCTAATAGTACTTTGCAGAGTGACATTCAGAAACGAAACTATTCTTTCGAAAGGTTTAATTGTTCTTCCAAGGATTTAATGGTTACAAAGGTTTAACGATTAGCCGTTAAACTTTTTAACTGTTCTTTAGAGTGACTGGAATACCGAGAGGGGAGACTCGAGTTTTCCAATCTTGAATCTTCTTCAAAATTCATGGGATCAGAGGATTCGAATGCCTCAACCCTTTTAAAAATACTGTACACCTTGCACAAAAGAAAAAAGATAAAAAGACTCTATATCTCCTGTTCTACTGGAGTGACTGACGAAACTTAACTTGCGTTTTTCATGTCTCGAAAGCCCAACTTAGGATATATATTAGGTTTATATATATCAATTGTTCTAACAGAGGTATTTTGATACAAAACCGGACCTTTTTCTGAGATGACATACCTATTTTTTTCCATATTTCGATTCTAGGACTCAAATTATGCCAAAGTGCTAAGTTTAAAAAAAAATCCTAATAGTAGTTTTTAAAAAATTACCTCTTCAATGTTTACTGAATTCGGTACATATTTATTAATGTCTGTTTTTTTATTAAACTTACTTGATACACTTTGAAATTTAGGTTCGATCCAAATAAAATTCGCAGCTTTTTTCCGATTTATTTTTAAAACTTGCATTTTTTAGTAAATTTTTTGAAAAACCTTTTAAATTACAACCTATAAAATTTTTGCCAGCTTCTTAGAGTACATGCATTTCTAGGCAAACCTGCAAAAAATTAAGAATTTTAGTCAGAATTTCTAGAGATATACCTGAATTTGTATAATGGAGCGTCCTCAAATTTGGCTTGTTCTTGGAAATTGTTAGAAGCGATAAGAACGCCAAATGTGGTTTACGTACTTTGTCAAAAGTATTTGAAAGAATGAGTGATGCAACTGTTTTCCCCGTCGTGCACTATGAAAATAGGGAAAGGAAAATATGTTGCCATAGATTAAGAAATTCTCTAAGTGAATTAATCTCGGTAAAAACTGAAAAACGTATGCCAAAATAAATTTTTAAATTTCTCGGTAAGTTTCTCACCAAATTTAACAAAATTAAATATTTAAGTATAATCTGAGTCGTAGAATCGAAATTTAAAGGAAAAAAAAAGTTCCATTTTGTGTCAAAATACCTATGTTAGAACAATGCTATATATAAATCTAACACATATCCTAAGTCGCGCTTTCGAGACATGAAAAAAGTAAATTAAATTTCGTCAATTGGCCCAGTAGAACGGGAAATATAGAAGTGTTGCATTTCTTTTTAAATGTACATCCATATAAGGCCTGTCCTGTATCCATACCTGTATGCAAAATTTTAAACCTTAATTTCACATTAATGTGCAAATCTATTACATTTTTTGCATATTTATTATTTTGTTAGGTAGCTCGAAAATGAGTGTTAGAAGGCAAATATTTTTTTCACCATTCTCAACCATTTGGGAATTAAAAAAGAAAAAAACATTTAATTAACTATTCGTACTTTTAGTGTTATCCTTTGCTATTTACATATTTCCATTAATTCCTTGAAATTAAAATAGTTATTTGAAATTCAAATGTATTTTGCTGATGTTACAAAAGTTGTACATAGTAAAATTTTTAAAAAATCTATGTGCATTTCGATCACAACAAAAATTTCAGTATTTGCAAATTAAAGTGAAATTTGCTTGAAACTAGACATGCGACTAAACTTAGGTTTCCTAGAATCTGAATACTGAAGAGTTTTCAAATCTGTCTAACCTTTCGAATCACTCAAATCTTTATCGAAACGTAATTACAAGAACAAAAGGAAGGGAAAATTCTTCCGCAATATTAAAAGTTTTAATGAAATTAAATGAAAAACAAATTTAGTAACACTCGTTTTAAAAGTGAGCCTACCTTTAAGAAGATTTAATTGATATGCAATAAAGAATTACATAATTAAAACTGCTCTACTCTAATGGTTCATTTTTACAATACAAACTGACAAAGAAGAATTGAATAACAGTTCAGATTTTTTTACATTTTTCTAAACCTATTTTTATTGAAAGAAGGGAGAGAATTATTTCAAGAGTCAGCATAAACTTTTAGTATTAGATCCTGTCCCAAATCATGAGTATTGGAGGCCCGCTAATAGACGATACTTGTGATTCTAGGTAAACAGAAGTTGCAATAAACTGGGTTTGTATACATATGAAGGCTTTCATTGGACTTCATAAAATAGCCTTCTTAAAATTTTGAAATGAAATGTTTAACGGATATTTTAGGGTTTGATTTCAAAGAATCTTTCTAAAGTTTTAAACTGAAATGCTTAACAGTTTATATAGGCTACGATATGAATGATTCGAGTAACAAAAGAAAGGCAAAGATTCAAGTATTGGAATATTGTATTTAGAGCAGGATTCATAGGATTTGATGATTGGAATGTAGGATTGCCCCATCTGTACTTGTAATATTCAAAGTAAAATGTTTAGTTTTTTGATAAAATCTTTAATTTTTTTTTAATTTGAGTATCTATACAGTAAATATTGCATATATACTAAGCATATATTATCTTTTTTTTTTTTTTACTAGATATTTAAATATCTATCACGAAGTTTTAAATTTACAAGCATGGTTTAAATATATTTTACTTAGACATTTAAACCATGCTTATAAATTTAAAACTTCGTGACACTAAATTTCTCTAATTTAGCAAGTATAAAAATAGTACTTAAGATTAGGAATAACTACGAAACGTTTTAGAACTTCCACAAAATACTTCGTATCATCTAAACACATTTCTGCAAGCAAAATTACTCTGCAAATCTTGATATGTAGCATATAGGAAAACATACATATAGAAACCAAGGCACTAGCAATACATGTAAAAAATACGGCAGTATTATCACTTTTCGTATGCATATGCTTCCAGGAAATTACCGAATTTCAGTTGCAAACCACACGTATAAATTGGGAAAAAAAAAAACTTTGTACGCTTTTAAAGTATATTAAATATACAGATCAACAACTGCAAAAAGAAAGAAGCAAGTATAGTAAAAATACTAAAAAAAATATATTTATTGAGTAAATCTACGAATTTAATATATTTTATTTTAATACAACCTTTTAATACTAATATACCCCTATGAGATGAAATGCGTAAAGTAACATTTAAAATTAATGACAAGGGATCTTCCAATTTAAACTGATAAACACAAGGAAAGACATTAATTCTTAACAAGTTAAGAGCTACATAATTATTTTTAATGCTTAATTAGAAAAAGTCTAAAATTTTAAAATAATAAAAATTTATTAAACGGGTATTCTACTTCAATTTGCATACATAAATAGTATTTATTAATTAATTTAATTTACAAATGTGTTACATGATAGAGACCGGGAGAAACCTAAATTACATTGAAATATAAATTAAGGGATAACAAATTAGTATAGTAAGATTGTTTCTGGTATTCACGGTAAAAAAACTGAGGAAAATGAAAATTGTTATCTACGCAACAAACCAAGTTCATACATATTAAAACATTTATATGTTCAGAAATATATTGAATAATATCTAGAGCGGCAGAAGAACTTTTTAGTCCAATTCAGAATCTATTCCTAAAATGATACCAGTTATGGTTGCAGGTAAGCATTATCTTCTTTGAAAATAAAAAATCAGTGCCACATTTTTTTCGTTGGTAAAATTTAAAAGAAGCTAAAAGGAAATGTGAATTTTTATTTTAAAAAAAAGTAACGATAAATGATGTTAATGAATTCGCTGATCTCTGGAACAAATTTTAACCCGTTTTCCTCATAATATGTTTTCTCAAATGTTGCCTATCCGAAATAAGACAAGCTCTCAAAAGTTCGGATAATCGGTTTTCTCCTACACCAAAATTACCTTACCTTTTCATTATGTTGTTTTTTTAATGGTAATAAAGCTCACTTTTACCTTGAAACAAATCATTTATTTACCTTCAAACAAAATATTTATTTACCTTGAAACAAAATATTTATTTACCTTCAAACAAAACTATTTAAAAACATTTTGAAATGCTTTCAAATAACAGACATAAAATTTGCAAACGAATTTTAAAACTTAGCTTGTTTAGAACATTATGGATTATACTGCTTTTATAAAGCAAAATCTCTGCACAAAAGTAATGTGCAAACCCTTTACCAAATTTCAACAGCTTAAAAGAAGCACTCTGTTATATCTGTTGTCATATCTTTAACTGATGAATAGCATTAGTGGCAATTTTCCGCATTCGATAAAATTTATCATGATTATTTTATCACGATTTCTAGTTAACGCTTCTGATTCTAAACATGTACACTACGGAAAAAAAAGTGGGACAATTCTATATCTCCTTGGCCGACTGACGAAATTCAAATTGCCTTTTGCATGTCTCTAAAGCGCGACTTAGGATATGCATTAGATTTATATATAGCACTGTCCTAACATAGGTATTTTGACTCAAAATCGGACTTTTTCTGAAATAACATACCAATTTTTTTTTCTACATCTCAATTCTAGGACTCAAATTATGCCTACATATTAAACTTTGTAATTTTTGGTGAAAAATTCATGGAGAAATTTAAAAGTTCATCTTGGCAGATTTTTTTTCAGTTTGCGTCAAGAATAATTCACTTGGCGAACTTCTTAATATATAGCAACTTATTTTCCTTTCCTTTTATTTCATTGTCCACGAGGGGGAAAAAAGGCATCGCTCATACTTTCAAATAATTTTAACAGCATGCCTAAATTTTCAAATAATTTTAACAGAATGTTATTATCGCTTATGATAAATACGGCCAAATTTCAAAATGCACCAAAATGTAAATTCTCGTATATCTTAAAATGTAAATTCAAGTATATCTTAGGAAATTTTGAATAAAAAACTCTTAATTTTTTGCAGGTATATCTAGAAATACATATACTTTAAGATGATGTCAAAACTTTTAGGGGCTATAACTCAAAGTTGTTTTCGAAAAATTTATAAAACTTATTTAAAAATGCAAATTTTAAAAATAAATCTTAAAAAATTCGCGAAATTTATTTGGAATGAACCTAAATTTCAAAATATGAAAGTAAGAAATAAATAAGTTTAATACAAAAAGAGATATTAATAAGTAACATTGAGGAGTTAAAATTTGAAGAGTTAATTTCTTAAAAACTACTCGTACGATTTTCATAAAACGTGGCAGTTTGGGCATAATTTGAGTCGTAGAATCGAAATATGGAAAAAGATTGGCATGTCATTTCAGAAAAAGTCCGATTTTGTGTCAAAATACCTATATTAGAACAATGTTATATATAAATCTAATACATATCCTAAATCGCACTTTCGAGACATGAAAAGCACAAGTTGAATTTCGTCAATCGGCCCAGCAGAACGGAGCTTCTTTTTTTTCGCAGTGTATCTCCAGAAGTATCTAAAAGTCACATCTGTATGGTACATTAGATTATTTCGAAACTAACAGAATAAATTTTAAAATCCAAAAGAAAAATAACGCTTCATTCTAGAGAGACAACAGACAGAAAATATGTAGAAAATAAACCGAGTTCAGGAAGAAAATATGCAGAAAATAAACCAAATATTTCTACGAAAAGAATTTTCTCTCCAATATGGAAAATATGTAGCCTACTAATAAAATATATCAGCAAACCGGAATAGTTTATAAGTTTTAAAAGAAGCACAATACTTCGTTAACTTTACATATATTTTAAAAGTAAAAACAAATATGTTAAGTGTTAAATTGCAACGCATTTTATGATACTAAATTACTTTCTGTAACACATTAAGCGCATAATAAGTTAAAAGAGCAAAACATTCTTATGCTTATTACGATTAAAGATATATTTTAAATTGTCCGAGTATTTTAAGTAATATTAGCGAAATATGAAATTCTAAAAAATATTTTATAAAAAGTGTATTAATTATGAGTAGTATAAATAAAATATTAAACTCTGGTAACGGAAAACAAATTGTAACTAATATTATAACAGAATATATATATCTGCCTGAATGAATAATGCTATGTACATAAAATAAAAAAAGCATCATACTACTTTAGAAATAATAAAGTGTAAATCATTTAATAATAAATATAAGATATCTTAACATAGGACAAAAGTTTAGCAACATAATAAGGAATACAAAACTTTCTTAACAAGGAATGACCATCATAACACCGAAATATAAATATTTTTTAACGTAGAATAAAATGCATATAAAGATGTGTATAACATAATAACGAAATTTAATGTTGCTTGTACGCAGGACAGAATACCAAAAAAGACAGAAAACATAAAAACAATGCTGCATTAATTAAAAATGAAATATGCATAATATGCAACAAGTTACAGAACTATTTTAGGGAAGAAGAAAATAGATAGCAACATATAACAAAATCCGAAATTTGTCTCTAAGATGAACAGAAAATAAAATAACAAAAAATATGGCTTAAAGAAGCGCAAAATTTTAATATAAACCTCATAAAAGCAAAATATAAAGCTGTTTTAATGCATTACATAAAGATTTCATATCTAAAAGAAAAGAAAACATGTTTTATGTTAATAATTATCCAAGTATAAAAAAAACGCTTTTAATCGTTGTGACTAGCAATGTAAGAGATTGTAATACTCCAAAATGTATACATATGTGTTAAAATAAAAATTACTAACCATCGTATTGCTACTATTGTTTTTAATATTAGCACTAATATCATTCAAAAATTAATTAAAACTGTTTTGTTACGGCTAATAATAATTCAATATTATTTTTCCCAGTAAAAGTTACTATCAACAATAATTATTACTATTAACAATTTAATGACATCTGCAAATCGGCCATATTGATAACACGCTACAATTCTGCAATGCTTAAATATTACCATTAATTCCTGTAATAAATATAGTCATAATTCGTAACCAATGTAACAATTAACAAAGATCGGGCTTGACTTTACAAATATTGCTTGATAAATATTTTTTATACTGAGTGAGACGCTTCTCTGTAGTGCTAATCTTCCCGAAAGCTTAAAAAAATAAAAATATTTCTATTTATCTACCTAATAACTTCCACATTTCATCATATAATTACAGCAACAGAGGAATATATTTGTACAGAATGTGGGAAAAGGGGCGAAAATTACAACAAATTTGCATTCAGAAACTCCATTTATTTACGACTTTTCAACCATTTCTTCTATTACTCAAAAGTAGGATTTAGGAAAATTACCTTAATACATTTAAAACTTGAAAGAAATTGCTAATGAAAATAACAAATTGCAGTTGCAGGATTTCGTTTACTGCATATCAGTTGTGCATGAATATTCCATAAATATTGAGCAAACAAGAACTGCTTTAGTTAAGCACTTTCCCTTTAATTTTAGTATGTTAAAGCCTTTATCACGAAAGCAAAATATACAGTATAAGTTAGCAAATATTTAAAGTTTTAAAACCAATATTATACTCCGAAATCTTTCAAATTTAGCAGTTATAAAAAGAAATATTCATAGTTACTTCCCATTTCAAAAGCGTGATTCTTTACGGTTTTCAGTAAATTAGTCATAGTCACAAAATTTTGTCGTGATTCGTAATGAAAGCGTTTGTGGTAATCTCTATGCCCTTAGTTGTATAAAGGCGAACTCGTTTCTCGTCCGCAAAGGGGTAAATCCTGGAAGTTCCTCTGTTATTTCATTTCTGGTAACAAACGTATTTAACTTGCATACATGAGTACTTCACTGGGTTCTCATTTTGAAAGGAATCAGATTATGCATTATAGAATCAATTACTTATCGAACTTTGCCATCTACGTCAGTCTTAGAAATTTTACAGATATAATAGACGCGGTAACACTATTTCACATCCAAATCAATTTAATTTTCTGCATACAGTACATGTGACAAAGACTTTAAGCAAAGAGATTTCTGTGAATAAATTTGCTCATAAAAATGTGCAGTTTAATTATTTATAAATATACAATAGATTTACTCTTTGTATGTACATTACTCAAGCTCAAAAATCAGCAATCAAAGCAAAAGAAAACAATGCAGATCCTTAAGGTATAAATATTTGTCAAAAGATACACATATGTACAAAAAGTTATTATTATTCTAGAAAAATGAATTCTGAATTGTTTATAGACTTTTAAAAGATAGCAACTATTTTCTTTTGACAATACAGAAACAGAAAAGACTAAGTTAAATTATAGTACAGAGAATGCGAAATATTTAACATTTTATATATATACATATACATACGTACATACAAACATACTTATATATAAATATATGTAAGTAGGTACGTACATACATGGAGGTACACATATAGAGAGGTGTATTCTAGTTATAAGTTTATATGATGTAATGACACTGAAAAGCACAACACTGTATGGAAACAATCACACTTATGATAGTTTCAGACATTTCCAGAAAAGTACATTCTGACACAGAAACACCTAGAAAATGATGCAAAAATATCACATAAATCTACAAAATTCATATCTGAACTTGCATTTCAAATATTATTTTCGAAACAAATACCTCTTTATGAACATACCATTTTCGGCACCACAGTTGCAATAAGCAATTCTGATACATTACATTCGCGAGTTTTCAACCGAATTGATTTCAATAAACATGATTTCAATAATGATTTTTATAAAATTAATATGTAATACATACATGTTTCGTTTTCCTAATGTTAGGTAATCTAACTAGAAAAATATTGATATATTTCTAGTTGAAAACTGAAAAAAGATAATTTGCTCGTTTATTTTATGGAGGCATGCTTTACGAAGCACATTCGAAAAAGAACGAGGTTGACGTCGTACTTCCAGACTAATACAAGTTAAAAACATATAGCTACCTCAATGAGAGATTCAATAGTTTTGGCCTCGACACGGCGCTTCGTTTTAAGTTTTCTTTAGCCCCCTTTTGTGGTATATAACGTTGTAACTCAGGCAAGTTTTTACAATAAAATACAAATTTTAAATACACAGCAAATTTCATATTAATATCTTGCTTCTATTTGAATAAAACTGCTTTGAAAATGAATGAATTGACTAAAAGTGCCGGCGAATTTCTGAGTAGTGAAATGGGTTCAACAATCAAGCAGGTCTTCGATGTGGACGGCGGAGGTTAATATTAAGTAAACAGTCCTGCACGACGACTGCCAACTGAAACACTTAAAAAGTTCCTAACGTCATAGAAATGTTTTTAGTTCTAACAAGAATATTGTAAATTTCATTTGAGGGAAAAAAGCTGAAACCTCATCTTCGTTACATAATTTGCTTACACAGCAGTTTATTGAATACTAAAGCACTGAAATGATGGAACATCCCATGGTGTTATTGGGGAAATGCCATATGTCTTCCACTTACATCAAAAGTTGCTTTTCAGCCCAAAAAGTTTCTTTATCATCGATGAGAAAAGGTAACTTCATAAGCGTCGATTTTGCATAAATTACTACATTACCTGAACCAGCTGTACACAAAAGGCCTCAAATAAATATTCGTTGGATAAAAAGAATGTAATGACTGGTGCGTGTTTCATTCAGCTTAAGGAAAAATGTTTTTAATTATATTAACCTTAATTATATTACACAATATCAATCTCGTTTTTTTTCCGAATGACCTACGTATTCTTAGGCTATGAATAACAATGTTGTAGGTTACCAAACGTACAATCAATTTCTATACTGAATTATTTCATATATAATATGACAAATAGCTTCGAAAATTGCTAAGCAGATATACAGTCTTTTTGCAGTTAGTTCTAAATGACTGAAATTGAAGAACAGTTTTATATTTTTTTTTTCTTTTTTACATTTCAACAAGTCCTTCGAATGATCTAGAACTTACATAGAAATGTATAGCGAATTACTATACTAATTCTTCAAATAATTACACAAATTAAAAGATGACTGCATATTCTAATTACTTCCTTTTTTAATTACTATTTTTATGAAAATAATTCATTACAAATACGAAAGTGAGATAACAATTTCACTCATTTTTCTCATGGATCGAAAGTAATTCCATGAGCAATAATTCTAACAGCACTTTAATAATAACATGACATGAATTCACAGCTATGAAGGAATGATAATTATTACATTCTATATATTAAGGCCCTACATTTTATAGTAGGCGCATATCTAGTATTGCATCTCATGTAGATCTTATCACCATGATTAATTTAATGCGAGTGCTAAGGAGGTAATTGTGAAAGGATCTTTTAACTTCCAATTACCGAATTCATTTGTAATATTACTGGTTCTTGTATATGCATACATATATATACCATTCTCTATATCTAAGAGATAACACTATAGCAATTTAGAATTACAAAAAAAAAAAAAAAAAAAAAAAAAAAAAGAATATTGGTTATTAAACGGTATTAAAATTCCTTGTATTTTGAAGTCTATAAACATCGCCAGTAAATGACGTAAGCGTTTATTTTACTTGTGTGTGAGCTTTCGCAGACGGCGATCGGTGACAATTGGTAGTGAGACGATGTTAACTTTCTAGCTTAAAAATTTGTAAACCGTGGGAAAATAATTGTTTTGTTCCATTACAGTTAAATTTACAGGAATAATAATTAAGGAAACAGAAGCAAGACAAGAAAAAGTAAATATTTTGCTTAATATTTATTACTACACTTTGAAGAATTAAAAAAGCCTTTGGTTTTTAACTATTAGCTCATTGCAATGCTCAATTTTAAACAAAGGTTACGTAGTAGAAATTAGTATAACTAATGTAAATAATTTTAATAGTGGTAAAATATGTTAAATATAACTAAACTAAGAAGTTTTGATTTAAAATATCGTTCCCACCAATATTATTATTGAAGTTCTATACAAAAACGGAACTATTCCAACTTTTCGAAATAAATTATATATTTTAAGAAAATCTTTTCCTTTACATTTATGAAAATTCACAAAACCGTTTACATTTTATCCTTCCTAAAATTAAAAAATTATATTCAACGAAGTCATAATTTTTTACGACAATGTAAAGATTAAAGAATTCAGAAAAGAATTCCCTGTTTCAATCAAACGTAAAAACTGTATTCTTAATTAATATGTTTAAGATACAAAACTGCTTAACTTTTATTTGCGTAAAAGATTAGTATTTTATAATCTTAGGTATGCAACAAAATTTTATTTTAAAAAGCGTAATGCATAGCATTTAGTTTGCCAGAAGCAGTAAAAGCTATAGAAAATTAAAATATAAGGGAAACACCAAATTCGGCAATTTCATTGTTAAGATGATGATTTTAATCTGGTAACTTACTTATCGCTACCCAGTGCCAAATGTGTGCAACTCTTCAACATTTAAGCAAAAACAGATCGCTATGTACGTGGGAAGATAAAGTAATGTATCATATAATATATAGAACTATTAATGTAGGCTGTGCCGAGGAGTGCACGATGCAGAATCTGTGCAATTCTCTGATGATTTTTAAGCGCAAATAAATCCTGTGGGCCTGGAGGTAACAGCTGTGAGGTATCATACAATACAGTATGCATAACGCTTGAGGTATTATAAAATCCTTATTAATAAATCAAATCTGTATTTTCAACTGTGTTTTTAATTGCTTTTATTTGATATGCTGATAATGTTTGCCAAGTTGCTAAGAATGTCGATTGGCGATATTTGAGAAAAACGTCGCCAAACTCGCCACTCGCTCCTTATAAGTAACTCTTACCGTAGCAACCTAATAATATATAAATACAATTTTGCAATAATATGACGGAGAATTTTGAAAAGTAAGTCATTTTATTTATTTATTTTAACGATTAGATTGAAAATAAAAAAATAATAAGTGTTCTTTACACAACTTATTGAGATTAAATATTAGGGCTTATTTGAAAAAAATATTGAAACACAGGACTAAATAGCTTAGTGCAAATTCTCTCAGATACAGAATTCTAAATACGCCACCTAAACGTCGTTATATATCACACATGTATAGGCAGTTAAATAGAAATTGCTCAGAATCTGATGAGTAGAAAACAAAATCGCTTTATGCGATGTTGCTCCTAGAGATGAATTAAAATGCATGCGTGTATTTATTGAACAGAAATTTCAAAGTATTTTTACAAATTTAAATTTTCAAATCGATAAAGCACAAAATTTATGAATGATAATTGTAGCAGTGTTCTATTTCTTGTCTAACAGTCTTCATTTCAACCTCAAATTAGGATGGTCTCTAAAAAGTTTATCAAGATCGCGCATAGGCCATGAATTTCAAATGGCAGTGCTTGAATGTAAAGAACAGATTTTATCCATTATTAACATCTTATTACATTAATATATACTATTATATTAATTATCATCATCCTAATACATTAATGCAGAACTGTCGATTGTGAAATACCTGAATTAATATTACGAAATGCAAACATGAAAGTAATAGTTTGAACTTCCTTCTTAGTATGCAAATTCATATTACTCGTACATAAATATAAACAGATAGAGAGAGAATGCATTAAGTTCCCCTAAAAGATAATTATTAAAATATATACAAGGTTGTAAAATAAAACAGTTCACAAATACATTTTCACAAAACCCACATTACAGTAAAACAACCTACTAAGAATCATAATATTAACTTTAAACTAAACTACTATGAATAAACAAAATACATGTAAGGGAATAATGTAAAATAGTTTATAAGTAAAAACATTTGAGTACAAAACTCATAATATGAAAACTTAAAATAATGTTACTAAAAATAATAAATGAATAAAAAATAAATTAAACTAAAAATATAAATTAAATAAAATAAAATAAACATTTCACTAAAAGAATAAAATTTCTTACAAGAACTAAAACCCTTCATGTGAAAAAGCAATATTAAAATGCATATAAGAGGAAATAAAGAAAAGTTTCGCAAAAATATTAAGAAGTTTCATACATATAAAAATTCCGCACTGTACAGAAAATTCATATATACTTCGAACTAAAAGTGCCTATGAATACATTTGTAAAAATTTGTAAAGGAATATATTGAAATGCATAACAAGAATGTATTTGCATAACAAAACGTGTATATAGAAAAGAAACAATTCAAATGCAACAAACTAAAGAATTCTTAAAAGATAAATAAGGTAATTAAGTAAAACGTATTTGTATACAAACGAAAATATGTGTATACGAAACCTATAATGCTAGAAAAGAAACATATTAAAGTTTGATGCTATGAAAAAAGCATTTACAGGAATGAAATGAGATGTTTTACATGAACAATTTTATAGAAAACTCACATTACAAGAAAAGTAATAAGTTAATTTCAATACTTACAAAAACGAATGTAACGAAATAAAATAAAGTATTTCACAAGTAAAAATTATTTGTATAAAGAATTCCTTTTCTTCATAAATAAATAAATAAATAATATATAAACTTTGAACTGAAGGAATATTTATAAAAATATACGTAATGGAATATGGTAAAGGATTGTAAAAAAATAATGCATTCTGTTTCTTATAAATATAATTAGTTTATACTTCTGTTTAAATGAAAATTTTGTGTTTAATGTATTTATACTTCAGTTTAAATGAAAATTAATACTTATATGCTAAATATATCTAAAATAAAAGTACATTGTGCCTTTTTTACCAAATATCTGTTAAATTGACATTGGCACTGAAAGCAAAATACTCCTGTAAAGGCTTTGATTCTTTCGTTTTTGTAAAGAATATCGTAGTATTAAAATAATATATAAAAGAATAACAGTAGATCGAAATATACTTCGAAATCTCCAACGCGCATCGCGGCCTGAATTTTCATCTTTTAACTTACATTACAAATATATAAGTATATGGATATATATTCATAATTGCATATCATATAATTGCAAATTGTAGAATGGCATCATGCCAGAAGAGTTTTTTTTAACAGTCTTGTCGATGTAAGCTAGTATTTCATTTTCCAACATTGGGGTTCGTGTCCGGATTGTTTACTTCCAAAACCAATGATCATTTTTCCCGTAAAAAATCCAGACAAACCCCAAACCGGAAAACAAGCTTTCATTCCGGTTTTAGTACTAGTTATCAGTATATTTTGAAAGCCCTAATCATACTTCGACCATGGGTCTTCAGCTAGCGGATCGGGCGGGGCCACATAGCCATTAGTTGTTGTTGGAGCATATGTGTCGACTAAGCCAGTATCCTCCGTTGCCATGTACTGGTTTCCAGGCGGACAGAGGTCATTCATTCTTTCCTGTGGAATTTTCAGCTCCAAAGGCATATCCGTTTGCAACTCCAAACTGCTGTTTTTAATTCCATACCAGAAGTACATAAATAGACCTGGCAGACACAATGTAAAATACGTTACAAGAGCAAAAGAAAAATCAGTACAAGAAAAGTATATTCATATACTTATAAAAAGCAAAAAACTGCATAATGAGCATTGCGTTACAACGTATCAGTAAATGTTACTAATTAATAAAGGTTAATTTAGATTGTGCATATATTTAGTAGAAAGAAACAACTTTATGAAAAGCAAAATACTTTAGTTACACTAACTGTTTGGACAGAAATTCAGTAGTGAAATTGAAATGTTTCATTTAGAATGTATTGTTTTATTACTACGACGTGGGTTTTGTTGATACAGTTGTTCAATCATTAAAAATATTTTAACTGTTCCTCACGAGAAACACATTTTCCTCTAGAGAAATGTGTATGTTAATGTTTCCCAGAGACGAGAAAGAAAACTGTGTAGATTGTGGAAGATGCTCGAGCTCACATTCATGTTCTTCAAACTCTTCTTTATCTGATTTTGAGTTCTACAGTGGTGAATTATTCGTCATGCATGGCACACTTTTCAGGAAACAAAACTTCAACTTTTGTGTGGACTTGGCTAATGGATGTCCTAAACTGTAATGTGATTAACAATAACAACAAGTACTCTCAGAGGCTTTTTATAATACTGGAACCCAAAACTGTCGACATTTAATCTTCGACTTTAATCTTCGTCAACTCCTGATTATGTGATTATGAAGTTCTCATATATTCTCCCATAAGTGAAAACGATAATGGATAACGAAGATGGAACTCATCGCTGAACAATATATATTTTGCATTATGTACTGTGTACTCTTCGAGGTTCTGACACTCCTGAAATTGCATTTAACATCGTCGCTTGCAGTTAGTGACTTTGTTTTAACTACCTGACTATAAATATTAATCTGTGAAATTCCAGAAAAGGAGTTTTTGTAGAAATGTGCGAGTTCTAATTTTTGCTATAATTAGATCAGTCGATGTTTTAAACATTTTAATCATAATTTTTTAACTGTCTGATAACCGGCACACATAACTTTCTTTATCTCGAAATTAACTCTGAACATCGAAGTTCTTAGCTTTTCAGGATAAACAGATAAGAGTCTGGATACTATGGCCCTCAGTACATAAAAAGACCTTCTGTTTTAAGAAATATATACTAGTCATTCAAGAACCGATGATTTTTCCTTCTTCCAACAATGATATATCCCTCATTCACGTCCTATTTCTCTCCATCTGTGAAGTCACTACCCCTAAATTAGAACTTTACAGTCTACTCTGTTATAAAACCCCAAATAATGTTGGTTTCCTAACCAGAAATGCATACGCTGGCTTGAAACTTAAGCGATATCTTCGACAAGTGTTTCCCATTACTGTACAACCCCTGTAAAATACTTATTCGAAGATGTTCATTGCGCTTTTGTAACCTTTTATTTTTTTACGATACGAAATTACGATACCTGGACCGAAATTATACTTAAGTTGCGTTGTTTGCTTTAAATGTTTTTAATTCTTATAATTTTTTAAAATTTAAATTAAATAATTACTATGAATGAAGTTATAACTCACTAAAACGTCGAGAACGTTTCTGCAAATAGAGTAAAGTGTCAAACTTCTTCAGCAAACCAGCGTTTGTTTGAGTTCATAAATTACTCTAACATATCTTCATTTAATAATTACAACTTTGTACCTCTTCCGAGATTCCAGAAATTCAGATCGCACTTAATGCTTCTCAAACTATAATGAAATTTTACGAAAATTTTGGTGATACAAGAATTTGTCCAATAATATCCCTAATCGTTACACGAAGATCTCTAAGCTGTCTCTGATTCGACATCTTGCTTAATAGAAGATCAAATAGATGATTTCCCAGGGCATGGCTCATATTTAAAGCAATCTTTGCCTTATTTAAACATTTTATATCTCACAAAAACTCTTGTTTCTGATAAAGTAGTGTCTTCAAAAGTATTGTGCAACATTTCAAACTATTTTGTAGCAGAAGCTGCATTGCGAAATCAGAAACATAATGCATGCCGTTTGCTTAATTTAATTCTTCATTTCAGATATCACAAAAGCAAAATTTTTTTATTCGTTAAAAAAGAAGCTTTATGTAAAAGATAACAAAAAGTGAAATAAAAGTTATTACCAAATGTTGTTGAAAGTCGTAAGATGAGTAAATTAGTATTCTAGTTGCCTGAATTCTAAGTTTCCAAATATCCAGATTGATTGTATTAGTTTCTTTCCAAGCAAAATTATCAAGCTTGTTGTCATTCATACTTTTCAGATCATTTTCATGTATGTAAACAATGTAAAAATAACAATAACAACTTATTCATTCTTATTCTTATTCATTAAGGACATGTTCATACGGCCTAGTGTTTTAGGTCAATACAGAAATAATGTTTTATATTAATAGAAATTAAGCATTTTAAAGACTGAAGTTTCTTACTGGCTTCGCAAAAAAGAATATTCAAATTTTCTGACCTTCCATGATTCACATGATTTTCTTCCGTAATATATTTGTAGTATAATGCGAAGATAATTTAAAATTCGACAAAAAAAATGCAGCCTTAGACTGGCATAGATTTTAATAAAACTACTAATTTCGACAACAATCAGACATGGGTTTCTATTTTTCAGGAGAAAACTTACTTTTTTTTTTTTTTTTTTTTTTTTTTTTTAAGATAAGAGATGTAACGACCATGTTTATACAGAAATCCATGACAAAGAATAAGAAAGCGCAAGTAGCGCCATCTGTCGAAGAAATCATTAATATAAAGTGAAACATAGACGATGTTAAGGTGTAGAGACATTTGGCATTTTTTAGGAAGCAGGAAAGATGAATAATGAGCAGCGCCCTCGCCGGGAATCGAACCACGGACCTCTGAAATATGCGCTCAGCGTGCAAACCACCACATCCCGAAGGCATGCTAAAAAGGCGGGTGAAATACCTTATATTCTCCCCGTTTTAAAGGACGACTGGGTTTTTTAGAGAACCCAATAGCCAAATCCTGGGTGCAGAGAATAAGCATCCATCATCCTTTTTAATTCGGGCGCCACTTTAGAGACATTAGGTATTTTTAAGAAGCCGGAAAGATGAAAAATGAGCAATGCCCTCGCCAAGAATCAATCCGCGGACCTCTGGAATACGCGCCTAGCATGCAGACCGCCACACCACGAAGGCATGCTAAGAAGGCGGGAGAAATAAAGGCTTTGAAAGAGTTGGAAAAATCTGAAATGAATCTTTTTCATTAACTAAAGACGATAAATTATTGTGATTGTGAAACGCTTGGGAAGGAAATTTAATTCATTAAGAAATTTTAGTTCGATATGTTATTATACTGGCCCACTTAATCGTAATTTTGACCTTAGTTATGCGAAAATAATCCACAAAATATTTTTCATTTTATTTTTTCCTTCTCTCCCACTTAAAAGACAATTGCTAGAATTCAAGCTAGAGACATTCCATTTGCTAGACAGTTCATTGAGTTAATCACTTATACCACGAGAGCACATCAAAAGTTCTGCTTCCTGGCATTAAAGTTCAGTATTTATTTATCGATTTTTTAATTTAAATCATTTATAGAAATCCAGCAGCTAAATTTAGCTGATATTATTTTTTTAAATGTGTAAAACAGGTAGATTTTTTTCTACTTCTAGACAAGTAAGCGTTTTTAAAAATCAAATTAATATGTTAAGTCGTAAACTTTCCTTTCAAAAATATTGGCAATAGTTTATACATTATATAAATCAGCTCGTTCATTAAAGATATACATTACTAAGGATAGTTTACTGTTTTAAATCGCTTATTTAATTAAGCAATTGTAATTATAGTTTGGAATATTAAGATCTTACGGAATTAGGGGACGAAATTTTGACAATTGGCTAATTTCACACCACGTGAAAGATGAATTAAAAGCTTTATATCACGTATAATACAATATTTGCGATGTCATGGAGATTATAAATGCATGGTAAGGTATGATGTGTGATACGATAACAGCCCACACATCTGAAGAAAAATAAAACATAATAAAAATGATTTTTATACACTAAGCTTTTATTTAAAATGGGTATGATAATTAATGCACTTAAAGGAGATAAATAAGAATTTTATATCGTGAATAATAAAAGCGTGGAGCACCTAATTAACAAAGTCTATTAATTAAATGGCATTGCCAAATGTATGTTTTAAAATTGTCGAATTCCATCATCATTTTTAATTTATAATGGATGCCTCACTCTGTTATTATACGCGATATAAAATTTTAGATGAATTGTGTAAACAGAATTATTTAATCTATTATTCATATAAAACTATATGTAAATTATTTTTCTCTTTTTATTGCATTAATTATCTCATCCATTCTAAACAAACGCTTATTGTATAAAACCATTTTTAATTATATTTTATTTTCTGTTTTTTATTCTAATTTTCACATTATCTATAAAAAAAATGCTGCGCCAATTCGTTATAAACTGCTCCAAGATGGCAGATTCAAAAGCAATTTTTCCTCGAGAAACTCCTTTTTATTTCACCTGCTTCAGGAACACATTTTTTTTTTTTTTAAGTAAAAAATCGCTCTTAATATTTTTTATAATTCTTGTTTTAAAAGACGACGGAACGTTTGTACATAGTTCGTAAAAATTTCAGAAATTTGTATAAAATAGATTTTTAAATATTAAATTTTAAAATCATAATAATAAAAAAAAATAATCAAAAAATGGAGCAATTTTTAAAAATTCACCGAAAATTTAGAAATTAAGTTTGAAATAACATTCGTTAAAAAAAAATGTTTTTTGCTGCATTCGATAGTTTAAACAGTAAAATTATGATATATTTAGTTGGTCATTAAACGAAGATATATGCAAAAAACCGATTAAGTATTAAATAAAAAATTCTAAGCCATTCACAACATTGCATTGTCATCGACTAAGATTGTGTCTACAATATGTGAACTTATTAGTAGTTAAAGTAAGTAAAGTAAGTTAAAAATCGATGAGAAAATTTCGTCAGCTGTGGTTAGTTTGTTTTATTTAATTATGGCAAAGCACACTAGGGCTATCTTCCTAAGGGGGAGATGCCTTCGTGGAGGACTTTCTAAGGGAAACTGACTCGTATGCACGTTACACATGGGGAAAACCACGAAAACGCCCATGCAGCCAGCCCGTTCGTGGGATTCGAACCTCGGACCGAACTACCAGCGTTCAGCGACTTTACCGCTCGCCCGCTGTGAGTGAGGGCTTTTAAATAAGAGTTTATATAATAAATTAAAGATCCATGCTTTTAATTCTTTTTTTTTCCAGTCGCTTTTGAGAAAAGACCATGGTCAAAAAACTTCTCACCTACGCTCATCCAGAGTAGAAACCGGATCAGGGTTAAAACGGACAGCTTGAAAATAAGGTAGATATTCACAGTTATGGCTATTCCTGGAATGAAGGGAACACAGGGAGCCTTGAACTTTAAGTCGCATCTGAAATAGTAAATAAAACACATTACTTATTGATATTATAAAATCAGCCCATAATAAATTATGTTGTGCTTAATGATAATATGCAGTTTGCTATTAAGTATAGTAGTTATTTTATAGAAGGGAAAAAGGCAAAATTCACGCAGGGTAAGTTAGTAAAAATTCTCGAAATTCCTTGACTTAAGAATTTCACCAATAATTTCGCAGTCGAGGATTTACATCAACATTTCTGGAGAAGAGATGGGTACCAGAAACTGAAGAACAAATTCAAATTTTGATAGTCGTCAATCTTGAAATACGGAAAGCTGAGAGATTTTCGTGCGAAAACTAAAAATAAAGGGGAAGCTTTCGCTCTTTGTTAGTGCTTAGATACCATTCATTCTCTTAGTTCTCAAGTGGCGTAGAACCCATTTTTGAAACTTTGATACAAAGCTGGAAATGTGTTGTAAAATGTTATCTGAAAGTAGTGGAAAACAACAAATTTCCAAATAAAGGTAGCAGTAATAAAAATTTTAGATTAACAGTAATAGATTGATGATGCGGTAATAAATCCTCATTTCCCAAAAGCCTAAACAACGGCCTTAATACCTTTTTTAAAAAAGTAGTTCTTTCCTAGAGCAGCATTTAAATCATTTTCTAGATATTGCATAAAACAGAATAAATCCTGAGTTACAGTCTATAATCTGACGTTTTTGACATACTAACTCGGAAACAGAAGTAGCAGCCATTTTTCAAATAGCAATGCTTTACTTAGTGATGCTATACAGCCATCTATGATCGACAGTTGAAAGTTCTAATAATATAGAATGAATAAACACAGGAATGGAATCTGTAAAGGCATTTACAGAAGAATAAACAAATTTAAACTCTTGTCTACTAGAGTGGACATGATGCAAGAAAGGGCTAATATTTACAGCTTTCCTTAAAAAGGAACGTGCGCGTCTTTGAAAGTTTCTAAGAAAGGTAGTTTGGTAGGTTTCGAAAATAATTTCATTTGAAAACTTTGAAAATTCGTCAGACTGGCGAGAAATAGCCAGATGTTGTCGCCGAATACTGGCAAGAAGATTTCTAACCTTATCTCCGATCCTACATCTGCTCTTCTAACACATGCAATGCAATCGACTCAGAATCGAAAAATCTACGAAACGTAATACTCAAACATTTACAAACACAATGAAAGGTCACAAATTCAAAATTAAATTATTTACACTATACGTGAACATAAAATTACAGTATTAAATGCACATTGCTATTTAAGTAAATAAAAACAATGTACAAAGCTATAAAACACGTTAAAAATTACAAGCAAATTAATGTAAGAATTTATAACAATAATATCTGGTTTTTAAACATTATTGAATAGTATCACATCCTATGAAAATTAGATTATAATTTATCAACAGTTTGAACACATTTTTTATTACGAAAAATAAGTTTATAACGCTTACTTTGTTTGGGGCTGCCTAGAAATGATTAGCAAACAAAAAATGATGCCGAAAAGGAACACGAGCAGGAAGAAGATGGCTGCCCCACTTCTATTCTCTAATGCTGGCATGGCGCACACAACAATCAGATCCATTATGATGATAAGCAAGTAGAGCACTCCAACCATCTTCATCACAAAAATGCCCGTTGCTCCCGAAGCTTCGCCAGGATTAATCCAGTGGTAAGGGAGTATTTTCATTAAGAAGAGCATAATCCTAAGTGGAAAATATCAGTCATTTATAGGTACTACTCATAAAGCAGGAACAAAAGTCTGGTATTACAGGAAAACAAGAACATTTTGTTGTGAATTTTGTTCACGATTTAATTTAAAACTTCATTTTCTATAAAAAGAGTGTTACATGTATTTTATATACGAAATATATTATAAATATTGGATGAAGAGATTCTAACGATTTTGAAATTGAAACCAACAACATGAAATGAACTCGCATACTGTAAAATCTTTCTATGGGGATCAGCCGCAGTTATCGATAATTTTAATCTCTGCAGAGATCGTCGTATTACAGAGCTAATATTCAATAATGATGTTTTTTATGTTATCAGAGAAATTTTTCATTTTCAGAGGTAGTCGCAATGAAAGGTTCAGTAGCTTTATTTATATCACAAATTAACAGATACAGAATTTCATTTAATAATAGCGTCACACATTTGTTTAGCTATTTTTGGAACAATTTCAAACTATTTTTTGAACATATTTCAAATGTTCTTCATAGTCTGGACCACTCTTTGGACAAAGTTTATTAATAGAACTGCAGTTGTTTCCTCTTGTGTTACCCTAAATTCGACCATGTACCTAGGTGTCTTAAGCCTAGTTATTGCTTTTGTGGATGTGCTTATGTTACACTTCAGAAAATCTTAAGAGAAGAATTCCCGTATTGACAGGTCTGGAGAGCTTACTAGCTATGGAAACCTTCTTCCTTCAGCAATCACATGATAGGGAGAGTTTTCCTGAAGCACCATCATTAATTCTATGACAACCCAATTTGCTGGAATCTTAGCCTCTGAAAATCTATCATATTGTCAAAGCATGTTTCCAAAAAAACGTTGAATTCTTCTGTGAACATTTAGAAAAAGCATTGCTTAAACAATAAAAGGCTGAAAAAATTAATAGTATTGTGTATCATTTTGTCCTTTTAAATAAATCAAATTCTGACATACAGTTCATAGTGCTGCTTTCATTTCCTATATCGTCAATTTCCTTAGAATTAACATGATAAAAATCCTGCACTTTACTTAGGTTTACACAGAGTGGTCTGGCTATATTCGATTTGAGAATATTTACTACGACAAGGCAACGAAAGTTCGCAAAGTATCACTCATTTGTTTAATTAACTAGGTCCCTTACATCACTTCAGAAAATTCTGAAAAAAGCATTTATATATCGAGAATTCAAGGCGAATGATCGCCCCGCCTATTCATCAACTCAAATGAAGGTTTAAAGAAATTTAAACTTTAAACTCTACAAACACATGGCTTTGCTTACCAAATTAATCTCGGCAGCTTGGGAGATTTCAGGTAGCATGAAATGTAATTTAGAATTGTAAGAAGTTTAATTCTCGAGATTCACAAAGTAAGAAGTCTACCTGAGTGTTGGCTAATAAATTAAACCCGCTAGCAAAACGTAACTCGGCTAACAAAATGCTAACATCGGTCTAAAGTAACTCATAGTGCTAGGCGAGCAAACAGCAGAATGTTCAGGGTGCCTCCGAAAGCTCTCCCCATTCAAGAACTCTGTTCTTAAATATATATGTATCTAATTCGCATCTTGATAAGATATGATGGAAAATAGAAGCGATAGGATATCTCAGATACTAAGATAATTGTTTTAACATAAAGCCTACACTTTACTGCAAATTTGGTAGAGTTTCCCTAAAAATGTGTGTAAACTCACAGATCAATGTACAGCGTGTTTCAAAAAGAATATAAGTATTTCGAATGCATATATTTATTAAACTGTATGACATACGAATATGAAACTTTACACACAAATGTACGAACCTAAGCATAACTCTGATACTGTTGGTAAACTAACGAAAAATCTCGAAAACTCTTGTGCACATCTCTATGTAGTAAACTTTATCTTACAATTTGAATTTCCTAGAATCTCTTCTGTCTATCACGCCATAAAACCAAATTTTGCAAGCAGTGGTAAAAGAAGAAAAGACTTATTCTTGTTCATTGTACATCAGTTCGTTTGTTAGGCTTGCAGTAGCTGTTTATGTCACAACTATTGAAAGTTTTATAGTTTCGTTTTCTTTTTCCATTCTAAAAATATGTAAAAGTAACCACTCTTCAGTGTTCTACATAAGACGCACACTTTTAAGTGTTATATAAGTATAGAGCCTAGACATTATTTTAAACTATGTAATGAAGATGAGTCATATGCAAAGTACATAAACAGTTTTATTCCAGTATCTTCAAAACAGTACTTCTGCAAAACACGCAAAACTGCGGAATTATCAAAGCGCGCAAAATTTGGGACTACTGCGCACATGTAATTAAAAATTTAACATAGTTACTGAACATCATCATTATTATTTATTTGTTTTATTTGTTTATTTGTTTTTTGATCCTTACTTGGTTTTTGGTTAAATTAAGTATTTCAATTTATATGTATGTGGTAATTCGCTCCTATAACTCATCCTCCTTTTCCTAAATCTGGCAACAGCGACAGCAGGAGATACTTCTTCAAGCTGTGTGAGGAAATATTCAAATGCATTCCGATGATGTGAGAACGCGGCGTTGAATGGAGCTGAACCATACCGCTCGAGAACATTGATTGACGATGTGATTCTGTTTTATGATGAAGAACTTTTTATCTTACTTCCTTTCACACTGTAAATACCATAATCATGTTTATTCTTTCATCATTAAATACCCTTAAAATGCTACTGCCTTCCTCTATTTTAATCCTAACCTACATGGGGGCTCGGCCCTGCAAACTCTTTCGACTCCTTGAACTAAAATTTGTTCTTCTCGTTAGCTTTTTAAATCCCCTAGACTACCTAAAGACGGTATTCATTTATGCAACAATAATAATGATCAAATTTTTGTTAATGTCGCTAATGTTACTCATGATCACACAGTTCCACCTGATCTGTCACACATCTCAAAATTTGAAATTCGCGAGGAAGTTCAACATATCATTACTCCTCACAAACCACACGAAGTCAACACTGCTATGCAAGATTTTCAGAATATAACAGAAAATGAAATTCAGTTGAAGAACACAGTTAAGGAAAATGATGATGATGCTGCACATGACGATTTAGAATTGGATTTAGATGATGACAATTTGGATTTGGATGATTACCATGACAAAGATGATGCTGATACCAATGATGGAGCTCATGATGATGATGTTAATGAAGATGGTGATGACGCAGACGACGACATGGATCAAGATCATCATATTGATGATGACGACAATCATAACGCTAATGGTGATGATGGCACTCATGAAGATGATGTTAATCATGTTGATCAAGATGACGTTGCTGTTGTTGA
Source organism: Stegodyphus dumicola (assembly GCF_044657685.1). Taxonomy (NCBI): domain Eukaryota; kingdom Metazoa; phylum Arthropoda; class Arachnida; order Araneae; family Eresidae; genus Stegodyphus; species Stegodyphus dumicola. The sequence goes on from NC_140768.1 coordinate 187,270,808, forward strand.
TGAAGATCATGTCAATGAAGGTGATGTTGATGACAACGAAGATGATGATGACAGTCATGAAGCTAATGATGATGATAATGTCGATAATGACCCAAACGTGCAGAATACTGAAGAAACTGCGAAAAATAAACTGAATCAATTTGAACAAGCATGTGCTGATCAAGCAAACGAGAAAACACCTAAAACACCTGCTAAAAGTGCAGAAATTCCCAAAGAACAGAAAAATAATCTAAGGAAACTACTTGTCTCTGACATTCCAGCGGATAGTACAATTTCTCAAATTGCCGAACTTTTTCCAAAAGCATCTCAGATAACTCTGAATTTATTACCTGTACATCCAAATGTTACCGTAAGTTATATACAGGAAAATTATGCAGTTGAAGCTTTTGAGGCAAAACAGAATGCTGAAATACTTAGAATCAAAATTACTGTTTCATACACTTTATCCGCTTCACACCCAAAGAAACGCAAGAAGAGAGCCTAGAAGTATAAACGAAGAAAATTTAAACGAACTTCAAAGACAATGACATTGCTGACGCTGACACAGCATGATAATGAAAAAGCTGCATTATGCATTGAAGCTCAACGGAACCTCCTCCGTTTACAGCAAGCACATATACGACAGTATAAGAAACGTCGCAAACCTCCCTGCAAATACAAACTTGGACACCAAATACCAATCCAGCCTGAACTGAAACTTCCACTTGGACTGAATCTTCGACTTGAACTGAAACTTGGACTTAAACTTCGTCCCAAATTATTCGGTCCTTATGAGACAGTTCATCCCTCTGATTGTTACGAAGTACGAAAGATACGCCATGAAGACACCATTAAGATGTCAACCTGTGCTGATAAGATGAACTGGTGGTGCACAAAGCTAACATTCGCCACCTGGACATTGATTTTTTTTCACTTTTTCTACTTTTTGTTTTTTTTTTCTTTCTTTTCAGATCAACCCCCAGGCGAGGACGCCCGGCAAGGCAGAATGGCCGTGTGGTAATTCGCTTCTATAACTCATCCTCCTTTTCCTAAATCTGGCAAGAGCGACAGCAGGAGATACTTCTTCAAGCTGTGTGAGGAAATGGACAGACTTTCATTCTGATGATGTGAGAACGTGGCGTTGGATGGAGCTGAACCATGCCGCTCGAGAACATTGATTGACGATGTGATTCTGTTTCATGATGAATCTTACTTCCTTTCACACTGTAAATACCATAATCATGTTTATTCTTTCATCATTAAATACCCTTAAAATGCTACTGCCTTCCTCTATTTTAATCCTAACCTCATCCTACATGTATTCAATCCATAAAAAGTTAATGAATGTACTTACAGCGAAGCTACTCAAGGTTTCAAATCATCGGTCTTATGGAGGCGGTCATCTTCCATGGATGATGCTCAGTACTTATCCTTATATTTATTGTAAAAAGAATTGGTTTGCCTGCCATGTGAATAGTATTATACTTTACATGATTGTTTTTGGCTATACGCTCTTTTTTGACTAACATATGATATTGCATGTTTATAATTGCGATGTATAAAATATTAGTGTAGTTTTAATTTACCATTTTACTTGCATCATGCACTGTTTAACGTCCACATACTTCATTTGCTCACAATTTACAAAACTTGATATTTTAATAATTCTGTTTATTCGTAAACATTTTAGGCAACATTTCTATCAAGATCTTTATAAATGATAAAAGTTCAAATGAAGACTTAAAGTAAAAAGAATTCACTTTTGGAAATGAAACTGCGATGCCATTATACCAATGATTAAATTCATGAAACGTTCAAACAAAGGAAAATAAATGGAACTCTTACTGTAACACGGAAACGCAAAGTTGGTATTAATAATCTGTGAACTTTAAATGCATTAATATCTCATAAAAGAAAGTATTAAAATAATATAATTGGCAATGACAAACGATAACGTGTTTTAGAGACTTTGCAAATTTCCTTTTAAATCCGCCCTTCGTGATACAGTAAATGTCTCCTTTGTAATGCAACGTGAACAAATTTAGCTGCACTGTTACCTCATTTAACATCAGGATAATAATTCTGATTATACCCATATTCTAATCTCCATCAAGAGTACTCACTTCAAATGAATGGTATACACCAACCGAAAATGGGTATGATGTGCCGACAATCGACCACGTTTTAGCTATCTGTTTCTGTAACCAGATTTAATGCTGATTATGAATTATTCTTATGAGTATTGAAGAAATATATTATTAAATACATTTTTAAGGTGAGCCAAACAATTCTGGACCGAATTTCGGTCACGTCAGATAAAAGGCTACATGCTCGCTGCTGCACGCATATTAAACCCACAAAAAATTTGTAAAATCTCTAAAATGTTTAACATTTGCCTTTCATTATCATAATCTATGTTATCCCATCCTTTAAGTTGTAGAGGTAAATTCCTGGAGTTAACTATGACCCATTTTCCACGTTAAATAAGTAAAGTCTTAAGCAATGCATTGAAAGAATCTAATATGATCTCATAAATCAAATTCCGTTTACCAACCTATGAGGTATTGTAAAAGCTGCTGCAAGTGGTGGCGGCTGCGATGGCTGTGGCGGTGGTACCGCCCCGTAGCTCGTGTCCGCACCCTTCATCAACAGATCGTCATCCCTTTGAGCGGTGTCTCGGAGCAAATCTGGCCTCTGATGCTCGCCGAAATCCAAGTCACCTTTAGGACTTTCGTCACTGTCTGAAGAGTCGTAGCGATTGGTTCGTTTCGTGTGGATTGTTGTAGTTGTCGTGGCGGGGAAGAGAGTACTGGGATTCTCTTTGGAAGGTGTTGGACATGCGGAACGGATGGACTCCGGTAACAGTTGGACTAGAGTGGTTCTAGGTGGCTGATATCTCAGCAGGAGAACACATGTGGACACGAGGGTATATGCCATGAGGGTGCCTAAGATAAAAAACAAGGTTTGAAAATAGAAAATAATTGAACTATCCCAAATAGCTTGTAGAAAATTTTATTATAATTTAATATAAGATTAAATCGATAAACCACTGTTAATATTCACTGCCGATATTAAGATAGTAATACAGAGTTCCAAAAATAATTAGAGATGCTTTTAGCTGTAGACCACTTACAATGGTTAAGCGCAAATTCTTCAAGATTTTAAGACCACGGTATTCTGTGAACAGGTTACTTTAACACTTGCATCTGATATTTGTACTTGAGCGTTCGGACAATCAATAGTTTATCCGAATATTGAAAAGTGGTAAAAATTAAAAAAATGTTAAAAATAATATTTACAAATAGGATTTGAATTCCAACAAAGAATTCCCAAAACGTGCACACATTCAACTAAAATTTTAGATCTACTAAGTAACTTGAGATAAGGTCTAGGTAAGCAGAATAATATACGGAAGAGTTTATGGGTAAACCAAATACTGCTCAGCCACTAACTAAAGAAAGCGCCAGATAGCAAAGAAATACTAATTCTTGCTTTTAAAAAATTCTGCATTTTTTAAAAAAATTAATTCTTACTGATTTTTATTTTAATTTACTCTATCGGCCTCCATCTGCAGACTTTGTTTACTATCACTAGTGGTTACAGTATTTATATTTTGTGTTTCGACAATTAATCCAGTTACGTAACACGTTTTCATACATCCAGTTTTAATATTCTCGTATTTATTTATTCACCATATAAATGGCAGCTGATCTGTAATTAACTTTCAGTTTTTAATGTCGTCCTATTAATCATCAAGAATCATTAAGTATCTAAAGTACATAAAGAGAGTTGATATGAATTGTTCAATTATATGTAACAAAATAATAATATAATGTATGTAGATATGGAGACAGGCAATGATATAAATGTGAGGTTTTTACGACAACAGTATCTAGTTCGTTTGTTAATTTTAAACAATGCAGTATAGTGCAGCCAGATCCTGCTGCATTGTATTCCTCTGTAATATCAACAAATCATTAAACAAACAGCGTATAAATGTTATAATGATTTGCGTAAATAAATCATTAATTCTATTAATAAATGTATAATGATTTCCAAATAATAAATCATTAAAAATATAATTAGAAAAGTTCATTACCTTAAGATTTTGGACCATTACCTTAAGATTTTAGAAGAAATCTTTACATATCATTTGCAATTTGACAAGGCAATTATTACCGCCTCATGCGTATTTATTTATTATGAACGGTTTCTTGAACGTAACTTTATTAGCAACTTATCTTTAATTTTCCAAGCGAAAATTTCAGCTACCTATGAAGCAATACTTTGGATCATGACCTGATTATGAAGATAAAAAAGAAATTAAAATTTGTCTTGATAGTCAGATTACTACACAACACACATCAAACTGCGCTTAAGTCGATAGAGATCACACGAAATATACGATTACAACTGAAATCAAATTCTGTCACGGAAGAGATGAAAATGTATCATTTCTGAATTAAAAGGAATGAAAAATACACTTTTGTACCAAAAATGCAATCACAAATGATGTTTGTCGATATATTAAAGTATAAAACAAATGGAAATTTTTTCCCTGAAGTTTAAGATAAAAAATTTTCTATTAATTCAAATACTTAATAGTTCATGGAATATTCTTGGCTATTTTAATCGTTTTAACATTAAGGTAATTGTACGTGAATGTGGACAGGAGGTTGCACATCCAGTTCGTATTCTTCCATTTTTTGATGGTTTAAAGAATATTAAAAATTTATACACTCCTGATAAAAAAGTAAACTGAAAAGGCAAAATACACGGAATAAAACAACAACAAAAAAAAAAAAAAAAAAAAAAATAACGGATATGCGTTAAATTGATCCAGAAGGTTGATGTGGCATTACGAGACTGCATACTAGAAAAGATATACTGAAGCACATGTGTTACGACCATCACATCGAGAAAGACTACATGGATCGGATTAATGTGCAATGGAAACATCACGCTTATAGCGGTTAACAACAACATGTCGTCTCAACATGTTCCACACATGCTGTATGGAATTCAGGTTCGGTAACCTAGCAGGCTACGGCAGATGTGGAATGGTTTCACTCTCTAGACAACCCCTTACCACTCGAGTTCTATGCAGGCGAGCGTTATCGTCCATAAATATTGCGTCGGTATCCAGCGCAGAGATAAAAGAACGCGCAAGAGGGTGTAGAATTTTGTCGCTACATAAGACGGCTGTGGCAGAATCACAGAGAGGTAGGTGCGGCCTTTTATTGCTATCACAGCCCATACAAGTAAGCCTCACGGGCGTAGCTAGATGGGGGCAAGGGGGGCATCTGTCCCCGGGCGCAGAATCCAAGGGGCGCCAAACTGATGTTACGACATTTTAGAATTAAATGTTTTCCATCCTTGGCAAGCAGTAGGGGTCGCGAAATCTTCAGTTGTCCCTGGGCGCTGAAACCCTAGCTACGACTCTGGTAAGCCTACTCTTCTGTAATAGTATCTTAGCTGTAGATAGCGTGTTCCTGGTTAGCATTACTTTCGGGAATCGTTCTGGATGCTAAATCAAAACTCATCCGTAGAAACCACGTAGCTCCACTACCCTGATGTTCACGGGCCAATTCAACCGCGTTTTGACATGCTATGGAGACAAAGGAAAACACCACAGGTCGTCGCGTGTACAGTCCACCTTTATGCAGTCGACGCGATACAGATTGACGGTATATGTGCCGTCCTGCTGCAGCAGTGAGATACGACGCCAGCTGTGGAGCTGTTAGTAATCTACAACGTCTTGCACTTAGCAACAGGAAGCGATCGACTGTCGTCCTGGTAATCCTCCGGCGTCCAGACCCCATCTTCTACAGGGGATTTGATCCCTTTGATAATGATTCCACAGCCTATTGATGACACTACAATGCACATTCAGCTCCCTTGCCAAAGCGGATAGTCTTGCACCACGTTGCAACATCCCGACAGCCTTCCAGCGTTTTTCATCGTGCAAATGGTATCTTCGGTTTACGGTTTCGATTTGGGTATCTCGGATTACACGGAATTATCGCTGCTTGCGAACTGATACATAGATTCGTCATTCCCCTTTTAAAGGCGTTGTGAAGTGACTGCAGGACTGTATTTTATGCTAATTTTGGTTGTCTATTTCATTCGGCAATGCAACCTCTACCTCATATGTAAATTGTCTGTTTTAAGTTTCCTTTTTACATTTGTACCTTTTCTTTTAGCGGTTATTTCTTATTTTTGAGGACGAGATTACTTTTAGTTCATTTAAATATTTAATTTCAAATGATGAAATTTTCAAAATGGTTTAAAATGTGGATTAATAGCGTGTGCAATTAGAAATTAGTAAATATCAAATGCCAAGTGCTTGAAATACAGTAGTACCTTGGTTCTTTACGTAAAGAGCGGTTTTATTTTATTTACTTCCTTAAATACATAGACTTTCTTTCTAAATGCCGGTAAGCTATCGCTTTGCCAAAAATTCAACAATTTCTTTCACAATTTCGAATGGATTACAACTAACACTAAAATTTTCAAAGATCGACTACTTATCAACAATAGCTGATAACAATTAGACAGTTTGTCGTAAGTGTAAAAATACCAAAATTCAGTTCTTTAGAAAAAGACGCCTGGTTTTATTCTCATCTAATTTCTGCAGAAGATGGAAAGCAGCTGATATGCACCGATGATAAACAGACATATACCTCGCTACGGCAAAACATAAACAGATAGAACTTGAGTTCGTTTAATGGACAGCTTGCATGTATAGATATATACTATAAATCCTTTATGCTATACCTGCTCCCTACCATGGTTACAGCCGAGAACATCGCGGCAAAAACATCGCGGACGAAAACGTCGCAGAGAAAACAACGCAAGACGAAAACGTCGTGCTACAAAACATCGTGGGAGAAAATATCGCAAAGAGAAAATATCGCAGTTCTAAAACATCGTGGTACAAAACATCGTCGTCGAAAATAAAGCGGTTCAAAAACTTCGCAGTTTGAAAACATCGTCGTCGAAAATATCGTGGTAAAAAATAAAATATCTACAAATCATCGCGTGACAATAACATCGCAGACATGCTTTTTTCAGGCTTTAATAACTGTAAATAGATATTCCCATAATAATTTGTGAGCGCAAAATGTAAAGAAGGATAATTTTTACTTTCACATTTTTTATTAACTAAATTTTTGCGAAAAAAGTAAGAAGGAAACTTAAGCATAGAAAATTAAATGCAACTTATGTATTATACTTTTTATGAAAAATTACCAGTAAAAACTTTATAAAAATTATTTATTAATAGTCTTTGTTAGTTAACTATGTCGGTTTAAAATTCTATTAAGTGCTATAAGTTGCATTAATTTTCTATGCTTAAGTTTCCTTCTTATTTTCTCAGCAAAAATTTATTAGTTAATATAAAATATGAAAAACAAATTATCCTTCTTTCCATCTTGCGCTCACAAACTATTATGGGAATATCTATTTACAGTTATTAAAGTCTGAAAAAAGCATGTCTGCGATGTTATCGTCACGCGATGATTTGTACATACTTTATTTTTTACCACGATATTTTCGACGACGATGTTTTTAAACTGCGAAGTTTTTGAACCGCTTTATTTTCGACGACGATGTTTTATACCACGATGTTTTAAAACTGCGATGTTTTCTCTTTGCAATGTTTTCTCCCACGATGTTTTGTAGCACGACGTTCTCGCCTTGCGTTGTTTTCTCTGCAACGTTTTCGTCAGCGATCGGCGGACACTCCCTACCATAAGGCCTTTTTACGCTGCTGTCGAAGCTTGCATTACAACTTAAAAATTATCTTCTTCAAACAGAAATTTTACACATGCCATTTGTTACGTTAATCATATACTGTAGGCATTTTTTCGAGCTGTTAAATTTACGGTGTTTGTCTCATTTTTGTGCCACATATAGTTTAGTGAATCTGTTTTATAATGATATGATTTGTTCGTTATTCTCTCATATTTAATAGGGCACTGGAAGCATTCCATTGGTAGTCATTATAAGGATCGTCAGTTATACATAAAAGAAAAAGTTATGTTTTTCCGGAATAGCAACATCAGAAAAAAAATCAAACATCAGAAAAGAAACGTTGATGATTTCACAAAAAATTAGAGACAGGGCAGGTGCTACCAGTGGACGGAAGTGAGCGCTGCTCACTGTTTTTGTTTAAATTCCTTTGTACGTATTAATAAAATATGTTGGTTGTTTTGTAAGAAAGTTTGGATTAATGACTTCGTCATTTGGAGTATCTACGATCTCTTCGGCGGGCCATCATAAATAAAAATAAAAAATATTTTTGTTAGCTTTTGTCCACAACAAATGTTCTACTGTCCATATTCTTACGTAATACACAACTTTCTTTGGCATTTAGTGGTTACATAATCTTTACTGAAGGAGAATATACTAGCTTCGGACGCGTACTTTAATTTGGCTTACATTTCAGTCTGAGTCAAAACATGCGACCTGAATCAATGGTAAAAAGAGACAGTGTTTAAGTTACATCTACATACACATGTTTATCAAGTCAAAATTTACATAAAATCATAGTACATTTTTAAACAATAGAGGTATTATTTGTGAATGCATTGTAGCTGCATTCGAACCGAATTGTAGCAATATATGGCATAGTGCGTCCAATATGTCACATATCTGTAAAATAGCCGTACAGGCCTTAGTTGCAACTATATCGCAACAGATCCCATACCAGTGCACTCTACATTTGTAAAGAAGTTTTATTTTAAGTATCTAACATAATGATAAGTTTTTAACTTTATCAAGATAATGGTAATAGTATTAAGCATCTGTTGTAATATGAAGGAGTCTGGATTATGAGACAAAAATACGCTTATATGAATTTATCTGTTTCTGTAACTAATGTAGAATTCATTAAATAACACATGTTTAAAATAATAAAGTGTATAGTACTATAGGGTAAATAATAATAATATAGTGAAAAGTACTGTAGCTGAAATAATATAGTGTATAGTACTATAGGGTAAATAACAATAATATAGTGAAAGGTACTGTAGTTGAAATAATATAGTACCTATAGCAACTTACTACCTATCATTTAAAAATTACTTGCAATCAAAGATGATTATACCTTATTTATCACTTTGAATATAACATATAAATTTTATACAGCGTAGAAAAACTCTGAAAAAATACTGAACCATACCAATAGACATCATTTCTACAAGAACATCCAGACTCATGATGAGGGAAACGAAAGCAGTCGCAAGACCCAAAAGGCAGGTTGCTTTAGCTGGAGTGCCAGTAAAAGGCCACACTTGATCCAATGATCTATAACCAAAAATATAGGTGAGCGGTTGATTCATAGAATATACGCAAATAGAGTGTACAAAAATTGTATATATTTATAATTTTTCTAGAAGTTATAAATTTGAATACGAATATACTTAACAATTGTATATTTTGTAAGTTTACGAACTGAAACCAGTTTATCGGCTATTTATCGATAATTCTTCTACAAAAATTTATTGAAAATATAAGAGTAACTAATACAATAGACCTTTTGTTAAAATAAACATGCATTAAATAATGTAAAAAAATAAACAGTTTTCTAATGTGGCCGCGCAGCCGGTGTAGCCATTAATTAAATCTGTTTTTGGATTTTTTATTTCGGCGAATATGAAGTTCAGTGTAGCATTATACACTGAAGTGACAAAAGTCATGGGATACCTCCTAATATTTTGTCGGTCCTTCTTTTGCCCGGCGAAGTGCAGCAACTCGATGTGGCATGGACTCAACAAGTCATTGGAAGTTCCCTGCAGGAATATTGAGCCATGCTGCCTCTATAGACGTCCATAATTGTGAAGGTGATGACGGTGCAGGGTTTTGGGCACGAACTGACCTCTCGATGATGTCCTATAAATGTTCGATGGGATTCATGTTGGGCGATATAGGTGGCCAGATCATTCGCTGGAATTGTCCAGAATGTTCTAACCAATCGCGAACAATTGTGGCCCGGTGACATGGCGCATTGTCATCCATAAAAATCCCATTGTTGTTTGAGTACGTGAAGTTCATAAATGGCTGTAAGTGATCTCCAAGTAGCTGAAGGTATCCATTTCCAGTCAATGTTCGGTTCAGTTGCACCAGAGGACCGAGTCCATGCCATGTAAAAACAGCCCAGACCATTATGGAACCACCACCAGCTTGAACAGTGCCTTGTTGACAACTTGGGTCCATGGCTTCGTGGGGTCTGCGCCACACTCGAACCCTACCATCAGCTCTTACCAACGGAAATCGTGACTCATCTAACCAAGCCACGGTTTTCCATTCATTTAGGAACCAACCGATATGCTCACGAGCCCACGAGAGTCGCTTCAGGCGATGTCGTGCTGTCAATAAAGGCACTCGAGTTGGTCTTCTGCTGGCATAGCCCAAGGAAGACAAATTTCGCCGCACTGTCCTATCGGACACGTCCCTCGTACGTCCCACATTGATTTATGCCGTTATTTGACGCAGTGTTGCTTGTCTGTGAACATTGACAACTCTACGCAGACGTCGCTGGTCTCGGTCGTTAAGTGCAGGTGGTCGGCCACTGCGCTGTCCATAGTGGGATGTTATGTCTGAAATTAGATACTCTCGGCACACTCTTGACACTGTGGATCTCGGAATGTTGAATTCCCTAACGATATCCGAAATGGAATGACCCATGCGTCTAGCTCTAACTACCATTCCGCGTTCAAAGTCTGTTAATTCTCGTCGTGCGGCCATAATCACGTCAAAGCCTCTTCACATGAGTAACTTGAACACAAATGAAAGCCCTGCCAAAGCACTTCACATTTATACATTTTCTACGCGATACTACTGTCATCTGTATATTTGCATATTGCTATCCCATGACTTTTGTCACTTCAGTGTAAATATATTGTTGCGTGCGTACGGATTCGCAATAGATTAATGTCCGATAATAGCTTAATAAAATTTATTCCTGTCAAAAGAAATATAGCAGAACTCTGGAATTTTCTTCAGAAATATTAGTACAACTGCTCACAGTATCACACAGTATAATTATGATGTATTTTCTCCCTTTTCTCAGCATGGTTTTCTGGTGTGACGGTTAGCCTACTCGGCGCATATTCGAGAGGTCCGAGGTTCGAGTCCCGGCGACGACATTGCTCATTTTTCACGTCTTCCGCAATAAAAAAAACCCCTAATGACTATATAAGCAGTGGTTATATTTCAAACTACTAAAACGGTAAAACAACGAAAGTGCATTTGAAGAGAAAGCTGACTAAAATATCCCAAATTTACGAGGAACTAAACAACTCGCATCAACAATAACTAAGCAACTGAGAGCAGATACTCTCTCTCCAGGCTTTTACGTATAGTTTTCAACCGGCCGAGAGATATTTCTAGCACTTCCTGCTTCTCAAAATTACTGGAAAGCAATACAAGGGTGAAATTACGGTTACAGCTAACACAAAGGGTCAATTACATTCATTCAGTTTCAGTACAAATTGCCGAGTTACCCATTTACTGAATGTTAAATGCACGTGCCCCTGTATTCGTAATTTTCCGGAATAGCTTTCTCTTAAAATTTGTCTCGCGCTACATTACAAAGAAAAATACAACAATTTTACTTATAATTCTACTAAAATTATATAAGTGCAAAATTCGTAACAATATTAACAAGTAAACGATTTTACTACAGAAATGTTTTTAATCACAAGACTAGCATACTCAGCTATTGATGTCAATCTTTGAAAATTCTTTATCAGGGTCTTCGATTTTTAGTAAATCGTCATTTTTGTTGGATGTTTTGAGAATACCCATTTTTCATATTTTTGCTATCAGAGAACTAAGCTGACATTTTGCATTGGATTTAAATGAGAATCAATAATTGTGCTCTGTATTATTACATCAACAGCATCATTATTGGTTCTAAAATCTTTGTTATTGCTTCGCAGTGCTGACCAAAAGAGGATCTCATATCTTTAGCTTCATTTTCATTGGTCTAAAACTTTCTAACAAATCCTTTCCTCCAAAAAGCAATTCTTCGAGATCAAACCTGAGCAGTACTTTGTCAAATATGTGTTCCGTAAAGTTATTTTGTCTTTGTTAATAAAACAATGGCTGTACGCCAACTTAATTAGGATAGGTATAGGAAAAGGAAATTCTCAGATTTCTAAATCTTGTAAGTTTCTCTTCTATGAACTATATTAATGATTATCACATATAAATTCATTTCCACAAATGTTAACTTATAAATATTTCTGCACAAAGATCGAAACAGTTGTAGCCAAGCTTTAATCAGTGCAATACAGATGAAATAAAAGCATTTGATTATCTTATATATATGCGGCTTAAGTGTTTGTCGCCGATAGTTTATTGGTTGCTTGCGTAACTGTAATTTGTTTTATTCCCCGTGGAGTGCAGCACGTAACGAATATAATGAGAAAGCTATGCCGGAAAAATTAAAAATACAAGAGCACGTACATTTAACATTTAATAAATAAATTTAACATCTATATATAACAGAATTCCGAAATATGAAACCGGCAACGATGAAAAAACAAATAAAATGAAATAAATAAATATCTTTATTAGATGTGGCTTAAGTGTTTGTCGACGATAGTTTATTAGTTGCTTGCGTAACTGTACTAGCCAATGGGGTGAAGTTTCCACGGTGCAGGGTTCCCATTTCAATTTAAACGTAGACAATTTCCTGTAAAACTTGCCTTTGCTATGACCATCAATGTCTCAGGGCCAAACGCTTAACCGTGTAGGCATTTTTTTACCTGAGCCTGCATTTGGACTTGGTCAACTTTATGTTGTCTGTTCAAGAGTTCGTGAAAGAAAGGACGTAAAATTAAAAATAATGGATGGTCCTCTGCAAGGCGAGCTTAAAAATGATGGAAAGATTTACACAAGAAATGTTGTGTACAAAGAGATCTTTGAAATGTGGATTAACATTTATTATTTAAATCCCCTTTATTTATTGAGCTAGCGGTGGCTCTTGAGAAATGTAATGCCAGTGGTTTCCATCATTGCACTCTACTTTAAGCAATTAAGCGAGTAGAAGGGGGAAACCCCGTAGGGCAGTAAGCAAAGGGGCGTCCTCGCCGCCTGATCTGGGTTATTCAGTTTGAATTAGCACACACCTTTGCGCAAATCATTTTAATTACAATTTATAATATCTAGAACAGCGGTCATTTCGTATGACCGCCGGGCTTTCCTAGTAAATATATAACAGAGAAGCCGAGATCTCAGTACTTTAATAGTACAAAAAGTCCTTGTTGAACACGTCTAAAACATTTTATTAATGCAGTAAGTAGAAATAATTAGGTTAAAGAAAAAAAGTGATCTGTGTTTAATCTTACAGTTTTTAGTTTATTGTTGACCAGAAACTATATATCCGCGACATAATCAATTAATTAATATATATTTTACATGGTGCAAGACCAAAAACTAAAGAAACTACTATAACAATTCGTGTAATGGGTTTTTGCATTTAAGAACATGGAAAATCCATGGAAGACCTTTTTTGCCATGCCTAACGTACGTTTACAATTCAGAATTGCCCTTTTTCTGCAAAACATAAATTTAAATAAGGAAATGGCAAATGTGATATAAAGTGGTGTAGAGAAACATTTTTTTCACAACTTTTGTATTAGAGACAGAAAAACGTTGTGAAAAGTTTGTATTAGAGATTGTAAAAACTAATAAGGTGTGATGACTCCTAACCTTAAAAAAGTAATAAGGTATGTACACTGCTCAAAAAAAAAAAAAAAAAAAAAAAAAAAATGGGACAGTGCTATGTCTCCCGTTCTACTGGGGCGATTGACGAAATTCAAATTGCGTTCTTTATGTCTCGAAAGCGCGACTTAGGATATATATTAGATTTATATATAGCACTATTCTAACATAGGTATTTTGACACAAACTCGGACTTTTTCTGAAATAACATACCAATTTTTCTACATATTTCGATTCTACGACTCAAATTATGCCAGAATACCAAGTTTTGGAAAAATCGCACGAGTAGTTTTTGAAATATTAGCTCTCAAAATTTTAGCTCCTCAATGTTAATTGAATTTGGCAAATATTTATTTATATCTCCTTTTTTATTAAACTTTTTTGATTTTTTCTCTCACATTTCGAAATTTAGGTTCATTCCAAATAAAATTTACTCATTTTTTGTGTTTTATTTTTTAAATTTCTATTTTTAAATAATTTTTATAAATTTTTCGAAGAAAATTTTGAATTATAACCTATAAAATTTTTACCATCATCTTAAAGTAGGTATATTTTTAAGCATATCTGCAAAAAATTAGACTTTTTTATTCATAATTTTCTAAGATATACACAAATTTACATATTTTCGCGTTTTGAAATTTGGCATCTTTTTTTTTTGAGCGATAATAACGCGAAATGTGGTCTATGGATTTTTGTTACACTGTATTGCCACAGCTATTTTTAACCTTAAATTTCAAGTAAAATTTTACGGAGAATTAATTATATGACATTTTTTCCCTCAATGATGCGTAATAAATATTTATTAATACTATATGAAAAGCTATTTTTTTAATAAATTTTTTAATATTTTTTTTAATTTCTCTCTATCTCTTTTTTTTTTTTTTTGAAATAAGAGTAAATTTTTACCTTCGGCGTTTTATCGTCTGCTACTTTACTTCGTTTAAATCGAATTGTCTAAAACTGAGAATTTTCGTTTGATGTTTATTTGAATTTTATGACATTAACTGCACAATTTATTTCTAAACAAAATGATGCTTTTGAAGTGGCTGAAAGAGCGGCTGGTACTATCATCCATATTTTTAAAGCACGGTATATTTTTATAGAAACATAAGATTTAGAATAATCATTTTTATAAAAGTCAAACTATGATATAAATATACAACCCTCTAGAGACTGAATTAATGGAAGTTCAATGGTTATGTAGAAATGATCTGCAGCTACTTAATGGCTGGATAAGTCAGCAGATTCCGTGGACAAGTAAGAATAATTATATAAACGACACCCAACATTCTGAATTCAATTAACAACGAGGATACGATGTTTATTAAATGAATTCAAGAAGTTTTAAAACATAAAAAATCAACTCATTTTTTATCCTAAAATGTATTTTTGTGCGTAGCGTATTTTTATTATTCTAATTTAAAATTCTAATAATTCTTAAAATTCTAATTTAGAATGTAATTGTCAAGAACTAATTCCTAATCATCAGTAATATAATAAGTAATTATTACGGTTATTAATAAATCCTTCTTATAAAGTAATTGCAAATATTTCAAAAAACTTTCTGTCTGAATGCAAATATTTTTCTGTGCAAATATTAATTTTATATTAATCAAGATTGCACACGTCATTATTTATTTTCACTTCAATTCTTAACGTCAGTTCTAGTAGAAGTTACAAATCAATTATATTTAATTAAGGATTGGATTGGATTGGATTGGATTATTTAATTATGGCAAAGCACACGAGGGCTATCTGCCTAAAGGGAGGGATGCCTTCGTGGAGGACTTTCTAAGGGAAACTGGATCGTATACACGTTACACATCGGGAAAACCACGAAAACACCCATGCAACCAGCCTGTTCGCGGGATTCGAACCTCGGACCGAACTACCTGTGATCAGCGTCTTTATCGCTCGGCCGTTTATGGGCCTTTATGAAATGGAAGACGATAACTTTATTTACAATGATTGTCAGAAATACCAAAATGTTTCGAAAAGTTGGATACTTTTTAATATACTTTCAGAATGCTTAAAGAAAAAGAGAAGAAAAATAATTTTTTTCGTAAAATTTAGTATTTGTATTTTTTTAATTTAAAAATTTTCAGTGTTATGATATTTGATTCTTGCGATTTCAAAAATAAAATATTTGACTAAAATATGAATAACATTTTAAGAAACCAAATGTAGGATAAAATTGTGTAAAGCAATGGGCACAATGATAAAACTGTTTAAAGCAGTGTATGCAAGTCATCCTAAGTTAAAATGTCGGTTATACATCTCTCTTATTTATATATATCTTTTCTGAACGGAACATTGAAAGGCGTGTAAAACTGTGCTTTACTGTATTTTCTCTTTTAATATAGTATGCAGTTTTCAAACTCATCGTAGTCTGGGTTACAAAGTATTCTTCCGAAAGAAACGCAGTTCAAATAAATAAAATCAAATTCTGGATAATTGATATTAATAAATATATTTAAAATGCTCAGTTCGAAGGAATAAATAGAAAATTTTAAAACAATTATCTGAAGAGACAATGCAACACAAACAATTAAAATAAAAGTATAAAAATTTAAAAATTACCTAAAATAATAACTATGACGAAAAATATATATAAAGAAAACTATTTAAAAAAAATAAACGCTGCACCTTTATTTACGCAGTTCGAATAGATAAATAGAAATTTTTAAAACAGTTATTCGAAAAAAAAAAAAAAAAAAAAAAAAAAAAAAAAAAAAAACGTGCTACTTAAACAATTAAAATGAAATTCGAAAAAGAAAAAATTACTTAAAATAATAAGTAATAATTAAAAATATAATATAAAGAATATTATTTGGAAAAAAGGAACGATGGTGACTTTTTTTCCTCTCATGGGAAAGGAAACTAGGTTGCCATATATTAAGAAGTTCGCCAAGTGAAGTATTCTTGGCGCAAACTGACAAAAAAGTGCCAACATAAATTTGTGAATTTCTCCGTAAATTTCGCTCCAAATTTTACAAAATTTCATATTTAGGCGTAATTTGAGTCGTAGAATCGAAATATGTAAAAAAATTGGTATGTTATTTCAGAAAAAGTCCGATTTTGTGTCAAAATACCTATGTTAGAATAGTGTTATATATAAATCTAATATATGTCCTAAGTCGCGCTTTCGAGACATGAAGAACGCAATTTGAATTTCGTGAATCGCCCCAGTAGAACGGGAGATATAGCACTGTCCTTTTTTTTTTTTTTTTTTTTTTTTTTTTTTTTTTTTTTTTTTTGAGCAGTGTACATCCCTAACGAAAGATGTGGCAATGTGTGATAAGGTATAAAATGTAAGTTTTCTAGAGATTTTATGGATCGTCCAGGGATTTCCAAGACATTATTCATAATGAATATCACATTGAAAAATCTCACACATGTTCTATCGGATTTAAATCTCAAGAATATGCGTGTTACTGCATCCGCCGTATTCCTTCGCACTCAAGTAATCGGTCTCTAGTGCAGCGCAAAGGAGACGAGCATCATCGTCCATTAGGAGGAAGTTATTTCCGATTGGAGCCCTAAACAACTTGACATAAATATATAAAAACAACAACAACAAAAAAAAAAAAAAAAAAAAAAAAAAAAAAAAACTGAACTTTGATAATTCAGCACAAAATTATATTGTGAATGTAAGAAAAATCAAACTGTCACATGTGCTCGAACATTATAGTAGCTAAGAGTAAAAACATTTAAAATGTAATTCAAATGTATTATAGCATTTTATTCTTCCCACTAATTAACTCTTTGCAACTTTAGGAGAATTTCTCCAGTACTTGAATACATTGTACATTTAAACTGTACTTCATTAAAAAAGTACGTTCACACGAATTAATACCTTCGAAATATTCCTGCTCTTGAATGACATATAAATTTTATTGCACTGAATTGTACGTAACTTGTGTGATATTTTTCATCGATAAGTGTCCTGCATTTGACCTGCAGGTCCGATCTTTGGCTGTGGTCCCGTAGGCATTTGACCTTTCTACCACCTGAACATCAGTAGCTGGAAAGCCTAGAAGCATGATAGCTGTCCAGTTAGCGGTGTAAAAGTTATGCATATTTCATCACTAATAGTTGCACAGTTGCACTGGTAAGCATTTGAATATCATATTTCAGCATTCACAGTTGCACTGGTAAAGAAAGATTTGTAGGTTGATGAAACCATTTCAAATGATGCCCGCGCATACCATTATAGTACCACCTTAGTATTTTTCAAGAACGTTTTCAGGCTGTGTGTGTGGGTTTCTTTATAAATTGTAGCACGTCTGGAATCTTTTTCCAAACGAAATCGAGACTTCTCAGTAGAGAACTCGGCTCCACTCTGTGGTATCCCCATCAGATGATTTCTGAACCATTGCAATCTGGCAAAGTTCGCAGGTCGAGTTAGTGGAATCCAAATGCAGGTTATTCTTGTATAGAGGCCTCTTTTATGCATGCTGTCAGTTCCAGTATAGCTAGATTTGCCAAATCCTTTAGCTTCGGTAAATTATCTTGCAATTTGAGTAACGTCACTTGCCTATTTAGTATTTTAGCAACCATAGCCCAATAATGGTCTTGAGAGTCTGTTGTGGCATGTTTTCAACCTTGACCTCGTTTGTCAGTAATTTAAAGCACATGTTGCCAGGTTCGGATAAAAACGTCCAAAGCTGTGAGCCCTTAAAAGATTCTGGAACTACCACATATGTTTTTATGTTACTTCATTCCAGTTTTGGGTTCCTATTTTCTCTGTCTCTCTGCTTTGGTTTAGCTGCAAGATGCATTCCATGGTAATATCGGCAATTTGAAATTTTTTGGTGTCCCTTTCCTGAATATCTAAAGACCTTTTTATAGCGCCCCTTTCTTGTCGTCCTAAGCACATGCGTGCATGCTTATGCTATTTAATAGTTAATCTAGCCCTGCCCATTGCATGTCATTTCACGCTTGCCGGAAACACGCGTGCAAAAATTTGCTTTTTTCTCTGTAACAAAGGTTAATCCCACTGGAGTACATAATAACGATACGTTATCAGAAAATTACCCTTCATTGGACTTCGCTTTAAAGAATTGACATAAAGCATCTTTTTATAGTCTTTTCCTTTAATACTCCTTTACAATATCCCTTTTCCTTTATAGTCTTTCTCTTTGCCCTAATGTATAAACATGGCGTTTCAAAAACTAATGGGACAAGTTTTAAGAGGTGATAGAATACTAGCAATTCCTATGACAAGGCATCCTTATGCAATGGTGTCATTCAGAAATGTATAACATCATGTGTACAATTTTACAGTATTAAAAAGCAAATTAATTTACTGTATTATTAAACACAATGTCATGCAGTGGTAAAAATATTACAGTAAAGTACAACATACCTAAATATGAGGCCATCTTTTGCCATAGCATAAACTATTCTGGGCATGGGAAACATAGATCCGAACATGCTAACTGTCAGACCAGCCAGAGCGCCGATAGCCACAATGTACTTGGATTTAAAAGCTCCTTTTTGCGCAAACATCTCCACAAGGGCAGATTCCGCATCAATTTGCTCGTAAGGTATGATGAGAGTGAGCTGCAACAAGAATTGCATTCTCAAAAAGTAAAAATGAGTAGAAAATGAGAATAGGTTTTAGTCTAGAAGATTTTTTTAAGTTTTGCAAGATTAATTAATAATCATTTCAGATATATTGAATCTGTTACTATCGAAACGACGCATTTTTATCCAGTTTTACAATTACCCGTTTAATGCTAATTATAGCCAATTATTTTGATAATTTTTTCACATTAAAATATTTTTCAAAATAGTCGAAAAAATCAAATCACACTTTTGGCTTTTTATTAAACCACGGGAATGGCCGTAAATTCATCTGATCTAAATGCATAAAGATATAAAAGCTATCATCTGAAACTTTATGCTACATTTATTAAAAATTATTTTTAACACGTTGCATCACATTTATTCACCCTTGTCAGTCAGACTACTGCCGGTTTACGCAACTATAGTGTCATAAAGTAATATTTGTGGTTATTTGATACAATTTGGGTTTTCATGCATTTTATTGTTGTTGTACACTTGTAAAGTTGCGCGCTTCCAACCTGCACGCAACAAAGTGGTGACTGCTGAGAACTGGAATTAGACCAAAGTCTTGAGAAGGGTTTAAATCCCTTTTATTCAAATTTAGAAGTTACAAATGCGTGCTCTTGACGCTCACAAACTACGCCGACCCGGCGGTAAAATAAAAATAAGAAACTAAAAAGAGATAATAACAAGTGACTAACTACGAGGCTCTCTAAACGTAACTAACCTCACCGCGTTCTAAAATACCGCTGATAATTCAGCAAACTCTGAATATTACGTTGAAAGATTAACAATTTGCCGAGGCAAGCACACAGGCCGGAACGCGTGGTTCTTCAATTTCTAACTAGCCAGCTCCACACTCGTGAAGCAAGAAAGCACACTTTCGAACTCGTTTCCCTTCTATTTAACTCAGAATACTCCCGCTGATAATTTGAATCCTTGCGCGTTCTACTAAAATTTACATACTCTGGCATTGGCAATTCCAGGGGAAAGTAAGGCTTGACAGGAAAGATAGTTTAAACTTAAAATAAATGTTAGTTAAAATAAATATAAACCCTACACACTTGTTTCTGTTTATTTATTTAATTATTTGTTTGATTAGTGCATTTTGAGACGTAATTTCATATTTATTGTAAATTTCATTTAACTTGAATTTTTGGCATCTTAATACGCATGTATGTGTTTACTGAACGTATTATGTTATAGATCTTTTAATTCTGAATCGACTGACATTTGAATTCCCAAGCCAGTTCAAACAGAGTTAGGGATGCAAACAAAAATTTCGATTTATACCAACAACCAACAACATTCACCATTTTGGGGGAAAAGGAAGTTTTAGGAAAGCCTATTTTGAAAGTCGTATAAGCGATTTTTGTCGAACCTTCCACAAACGCTTACTCTGCTCTTTGAGCAACTCTAAATAAGCAGCTATCAGCAGTCGTGAGTCTTTTGAACAATAACTCTGGGACTGAGTGACCGCCCAGCAAAAATACTTCGCGTTAACTTGATAAAAAAAACTGTATCTTCGAAAAAAGTACTGATTTTATATTTATTTTTATTTTACTATCTATACTAGCATATAAACGAAGAAATATTGAAAATAAAAATGCTGAATTGACATATTCCCGATAAATATGTTTTTAGTTAATTAATTTTTCTGTTTACGCGTAGAAATTCTAATTATTTATATCTAATTTAAATACAGATATCCAGTTTATTTAATACGCTGATTACACGTATTCTTACACGGAAAACTGTGGAAGTATCTATTCTTTATTTTTAGCAGATTTTGTTAAATTTATAAATCTCCTAACAAATAAATAAATCTGTCGAATGAAGGTACTTATTTTTCATTTATCAAAAGCAATCATTATTTAAGATATTTTGTAGCTGATTTAGCTGACTTTATTCTATTCAATATAGTTGTTAAAAATTCAACAGAGAAAGTTCTTAATACCTTTTCCTGGAATTTCAGTTTCTTAAAACCTGAACTCATTTCTTCGGAAAAGCTAGTTTATCCTGCCCATAAATGTACTATAATGAAATCTGAGATTGGTGATGGTGCGAAGAAATGTATCTTTTTAATACCTGTTATTTTTAATATCTAAAAATTCTGTAAAATATTTTATGATAATTTGCATTTACCGATGGAATCACAAGACGGAAGCGATATAGTTACAGAGTGATAACGTAAATTTAGATTACTACTTTTGCTATAGTAAATATTAAGAAACAAATATCTGTCTAAATTAAAGATTTTGCAGTCTAATTAAAACTTACTTGCTTTCTTGAATATAACATCTTCTGCTGCATTCAAGATTTGATAAGAATCAATGAGATGCAAATTCTATCTATCTCATATTTATTTTTTAGAAAAGAAATATTAGATTTGAGAGATGTTCTTGGACTACTTGACATTTATAAAATGTATTAGTACGAAAAAGATAGTCTATTTCGGTATATATTTTTTTTTAATTCTTCCTAATTACTATTTAATGATACCTCTTCGAAGTTATAGCACGCAAAAATAAGAAACTGCTACTTGCAAAATAGTATCAGTATAAAAAAAACCTTTTTTTTTTTTTTTTGTGTGTGTGCCTCTTATTTTATTCCTAGGTTGGTAACTAATATATTTGCATGGAGACGTAGAATCACACTAAATTATTTCTGAAAATCTCGGAGATTATTGTTGCGAGTTGAATGCTGTAAGTAAGGAAATCCTTTGAAAATTTGATCACTGGAAATCGTCAGGTAATTTAAAAAATATAATTTATTTCTTATAATTCTTTTAAAAGAGTCCAGAAAACATTTTTGAGGTCCATAAAACATTTTACTTACCTGAACATAACACTTCCTGTCTTAATAATTAAAATTTGAAGAATTTATTGAGTAGAAGCTATCAGTGAAGTAATGATAAAAACCAAACGATACAGAATACAGGGCGTTAAAAACATGTTTTATTGATTACAATTAATACCGTAAAAACGACCAATTTGGTAAATTAAATCAAACATTTTATTATTTATGTCTATTACCCAAAATAAAGATGTATTATAAAAGATATAATAATAAGATATAATAATAAGCTATAATAATAAAATATATTACCCAAAATAAAATACAAATATAACAGAAATACAAATTAAGAAACGCATCTATTATAAACAGCTCTTGACACGTAGAATGCAACATTCTAAAAGATTGGTTAATTAAATACGGCGTAAAAGTTAAAAATACCGTACCGCCTAGAATCACAACACTTACCAGGAAACTAAATAATAAATCCTCTGACATCTATTTAAAGAGCCCTGGAATTAAAACCTTTGATATAGACATTTGTAACATAAAAATATTTTAAAAATCTGATTCGAGTACTTTGCTTTCAATAATAACCAAACCTAAGCTAAAATAGTCAAGAACTAGAAAAACATAGACTAACAAAACTAATAACGAATTAAAGCAGATTGTGTTTAAAACATATAATGCTTCGATCAAAATGATTCTGAATGTTTACAAAAGTTTTGTTTGAGAAAGTAATTCATAATATAACATTTTATTCAAAATTTTAAGATGATTTTTTGAAAATTTTTCTTCTGTTCTATAAACACGTGTGATTCCTTTTGATCTACAGTGGTTTACAAAAATGATTGGACACTTTAAATTTTTGTAGTCTTTAATGAATATAAAAACTAAAATAAATTAAAACAAAAAGAAAGGCTTTTATTTTGATTATATATAAATTATGCACTTTTTATAGTAAATAAATTTTCGAAAAGATTAAAATTAAATTCAGAAATCAATACCGTTTGTTTAATGAGGAAAAATATTCTCACAAAAATAAACGAACACTTTTAGTAACAGCCAAAAATGACAAAAATGTACGTTGTTTTGCTTCTTAATATCTTGCGGGATTACCTTTACACTTGATCACTTCATTAAATCTTTTGGACGTTGACTCTACAAGTCGTTTAGTTATTCTTATTTTACGACACTCATCTTGAATCACTGCTTTCAGTTGCTGCCACGAAGATATACTCTGGTTTTAAGTTTTAGAGTCTCGTTTTTGCGAAATGTGTTCTATACCATTAAGATCTGGCGATTGTAGTGGTGAATTACTTCTGTACACTTATCTAACAGTCAAATTCTAACAATGTGCGCAGTATGCTTTGGATCATTGCCCTAGTAGAATTTGAAACTACTTTACACATTAAGTTTTATGCCAAAATTCGCTTCAGCATGTCAGAAGTATTTACTGATCCCTAATACTGATCCCTAATACCATTTACAAACTCTATATTACCAACACCGGAAAATGTGCTATAGCTCCATAACTCCTCCTTCTTCCGTGTTTAACACTTGGTACTAAGTTTTGCTTCTGAAATTCTTCTTTAAGTTTTCTCCACACCATCACTTGTGGATCTGAGCCGAAAGATATTAAATTTGCTTTCATCGGCAAAGAAAACTTTTTTTTCCAGTAGTTGGGTGTCTTTTCTTTCATGAATTTTGCGAAAACGAGTCGAATATTTCGTTTTTCTTTTACTGACATAAAATTTTCTTCTGTACTCGCCCATGATATCCTGCAGATCACATTGCTCTTCTTACAGTTTCTAGATTTACACATATTTTACATAATTCGTGAAGTTCCGCAATAAGTTTAGGAGCACTTAGTCTTCGATTCTTTTTAATATTCTTTCGAATAAAGCATTTCATTCCATCAAATAACTTAGAGGGTCTTCCAGGCCTTCTTTTTTTAATACGATTATGTTTCTTATAACCCTTCGTAATATCAAAAAAAAAAAAAAAAAAAAAAAAAAAAAAAAACAGTAGAATTACTTAAATTAAGTAAACAGGCCATTTTTTAAACAGATTTCGCTTTTGTTTTTATGCAAATCAATAACTAATCCGCCGGTTTCGAATAATGTTTTCTTTCGTGACCGAGCCATTGCAAGAAAACATTAAAATAACGAATACTTTCTCAAAAGAAAATTCGAATTTTATAAAGGCAAATAATTTTTAGATTTTTGCCTAGCTTCTATATTCAAATTAATTCCATAAAATTTTGGTTCTTATTTATTTCAGCAGATTTTAATTAGAAATTATGAAAATGTACGATTACTTTTGTGGCATATTTTTTCCCATTGCTTCCTAAAACCTTATTTTTAAAATTTACCATTTAAATTTTTCAAATTTATTTTGTACAGTGAGAGAGCTAATAAAATATGTATTCAAAGGATAAATATCCTTTATTATTTTATTTCAAAGCTTTTCTATTACTTAAAAAAATATAGGGGCCGATCATTTTTGTAAGGCAGTGTCTATTTTCCGCTTGTCATCAATTTACATGGTTTTATTCATCTGTTATTTTTGATTTACTTGCGATTTTTTATGCTTCCTCTGATTTAATACATTTGATGTATTCTTCCCTCCCACATTCGACATTAAGTCAGCCTGACATTTTGAGGAACTTTTAGATTTTACTTTTGTTCTTCCAATTCATTCATGTAAACAATACGCAAAATGTACTTCAGATTAAATTACGTAACCGATTAGATTGAAATGAAATTCGAATTTTTTCATTACCTTTCGGGTTTTACATTAAGACCTGTCAGCTGTTATATGATCTAAAGTAGAATTTAAATTCAATTCCAAATTTTGCTTTACAGAGGCCTTTAGATATAGCTTCTGACAGGATTAAGAGAAGAAGATAAGAAGTTTTTTGCTGTTTCTAAAGTCGCATATCTTTCTATATATTTATTTCTAATAAAAACACTAATAGCTAATATAAAAGAAATTATTAAACTTTAAATTCATTTAGTGACATATTATTTTCACTAATGGAGTAATTCAATATTAATTTATTGAAAATTTCCTCCTTTTACAAATGTTTGAAATCATATTACATTACACCTCCCTGGTAAATCACATGCATTTGCAGTTAAACCGCATAATTTCCCGAAGAAATTTAGTCTTATAACTTCTCTCATCAAAATTTCCTTAGTCTAATACAGCAGAATTATTTTTTTCTAAAGCAAGTTTATTAATTTACCAAACATTAATCAAAACCAATAATTACCATATTTGCCGGCGTATAAGATGCACTGGCCTATAAGACGCGCCACCTTTTTTATACACATTTTTAAAGGATAAAACTTTATTACTGATCATTATAATGAATTTACAGTAGTTTAAATATAAAGTGATACAAATACAAATTAATACTTTCTGCAGATACCCAATCTCTGAGTTGCTTTTTTTAGATTCTCCTCCTGATTCCAGCAAGTTCTTATCATTTTTCTCAGTTGAGGGTGCACGAAATGCCGCTTTGCAGCTCTGTTTCCATGCTCTTTAGCATACGCAATCACACGTAGCTTGTATGCTATGTTATAGCAATGCCGATGTTGTTTTTGAGCCATAATTTGCCAACAAATTTAAGAAAACTGAACAGTAGAAATTTCACACACTTAAAAGTCGTTCACAAAAACTGGAACGTTTAAACTAACTTCACTGAACTCTACGTAACTGGTAATATTCCCATCCTCCACAAGGAAACAAGAAAAAAAAATCACATAACTTCGAATACAGAAAATTTCCAGAAATGAATGTAATAAAAAAGTGAATATCGACGTGTAAGATGCACACCGTTTTTTAGACCTATTTTCAAAGAAAAAAAGTGCGTCTTATTCGCCAGCAAATACGGTAAATTAATGTTTAAGATATAAGATAAGACAGCTGTACACAATCATGCCTTTTATTAGCTATTCAATATCCATCGTAGTATTTATTTGGGAATTTATCACGGCAAAGTAGAAGTTTTTAAAATAAAAAGTAAGCAGCTCGTAAGTAAAGAATCCGCGCCAAACTATGAAACAGATTGTAAAATTTTGAATAACGCAATCGAAACTATGGGCCCCTTGAGTTTTGCTACGAGACTATGTGGTATGAGAGAAGTAAAATGCACGTGTAACTTTATAAACAAAAATCAGAATGTATTTGCCCAACTGAGCAGCTTAGATCCACCTATAATCAAATATTACATAGCGAAGTGCCTATGGCAGGTGACCTTGAGACTCCTTAAAGTAGTAGTTCCGAACCTAAGGTACCGTACCGCTCAGAGTAACGATGGCTTTGGTAGAACATGAGAACATGAACAAAAATGACGGGAATTAACAATGCTACAATAAATGTTGAGAGATTGCAGAGACATTAGGCCATTTCGAAGCAGGAGTGCTGAAAAATGAGAAATGCCCTCGCCGGAACTCGAACCACGGACTTTTCGAATTCGCGTCGAGCGTGCTGACCCCTACACCATGAAGGCATGCTAAGAAGGCGGGAGAAATACCTTATAAGGTGGGTTCTAGACATATTTTAAGAGAACATAACGTAATGCAGACATTTCATATAGCATACATATTAACAAAACGAACACTTTGTTATAATACTGTAATGTTTTTAACTACTTTATCTACGCTTGACTTCATAAAAACCTAGTTGTACTATGTAGCGACTTATCGTTGAGTCCAAGTCTGTAAACGGCAAACTCCAGGGAAGGGTTAAACTCAGCATTTATTATCTCAAACTAAGAATACAGATGGCCCTTTCTCGGGTTTACAGGAAATCTTCCACATGGGCTTTGAATAAAGATAAGAAAATAAGAAACTAATCTAACGCTAATCTAAACTGAAATCAGCTGAAGTTGTTAATTAAATTAACGGGCGAATATCAGCAGACAGGTACAATACGATCAAGCGTGTGTAGCTTTACGCAACGAAGCAGTCTGACGGCAAACACGCGCCACTAAGGGCTCCTAAGCTCTTCCCTTGAAGTAAGCGAAACCTTCCTTTAATTCTTCTTTCTACCTCATTTTGCAATGCGATACTAAAAACTTATTCTGGCAGGGAATAGTAGGTAAGAAACGAAACTAGACAGTAAAGCACGTTTAAAAATTAAAATTACTGTTGGAAACTTAAAATGACCCCTACAACACAAACAAAAACAGTTTACATAGAGTTAGTAATACAATATACCCCTGGCATACAGCGCTTAACGTCGTTTATAGTAATATTCCTTTCTATAATCTCGACTCTGTGTCACATGAGAGAGAGGCGAAAAAGCGCGCCGTTCGGCTAAAGTGCGCATGCGTGGTGTTCATCAAACAATCACACTTCCTCTCAAAAAAGACTTAATTGCGTCTTTCAGTAACTCGTCAAATCCACATATAAACATTGCTTGAAACAAAAAAGAACATTATTCCTGAATTTTTTTAACTTAACCAATTCTTACTTATTTGAATTAAAGTTAATTCAGTAATCTTAATCAATAAAAGATGTAACATTCAATTAACTTTTCCTTAAACCTAAATCTTTAGCATTATTTATGATAATGATAATGTTAGTTATTATGTAAACAAAATAATCAAATCAATCATTAACAAAAAAAAAAAAAAAAAACTTAAAAGTTTCAGATTTTAAATTATGTCCAAAGAGGCGTTTTTTTAACTTTCTGTGTATTATATATATGTTTTTTACCGTTTTGTGTGTTAATATCATGTTCTACGTACTCAAACCATAAAATTCAGTTTAACAGCAATATCGCAAAATAATTTTAAAATGAGCATATCTTTAAAATTTCCGTTACAGTCTCTCGTGCGTTGGAGATAAAAATGTATTTTTGTACAGTGTTGCCATTGCTCCCTTTGAAATCGTTGAGTTTCTTAATCAAAAACTCATTGAAGTGTTACAATATATGAAATCGATAATTAAACTAATTTCAAATTCAAATTAGTTCTTCCACATGCCAATATTCTGTGGAAGATTGTGTTATTCAAATTTTGATGGCTCTAGGTACCATGTTTTATTACTAGAGAAACACACATACATTCATGCGGATTCTTCATTATTTAATTTCTTTAAATATAATACAAGGCGATAATATTTGGTGGCGACAATTTGAAAAGTGAAACAACGCTTATCGTGAATCGACGCAAAATGACAAAGTGAAATTAATAGCCCTTCTGGGCAAATTGCCCCTTTGGACTAATTGTATAGCTACTTTTCCATTGTATAAATCTCAATTTCTTATTTTAATTAATTCGAAGTTAATTTCGGGTCTAATTTTTCCCCACTTAATTATTTGCTCATATCCGTTGTTTGGGTCTCCTTAAATTCTCCGTTTAAATTGTTAACGGTGTTGCACTTATTTTTTTTTTTTTTTATTTTTTTTTTCCTGCCTTTTTTGGGGGGGGGATGAGGTTTATTTGTTTGTTTGTTTCCTAGGTGCAGAATGTTGTTTTACATTCCTTTCGCGATATTTTCCCTTTCTTCATTAATATTTTTACGGAATTCACCTATTTATCAATAGTAATACGAATGAAATATCTTTAGTTTATGATATCAAACAATAATTTTAATTCTTTCTTTACAAAAGAAATTGAGCATACATAGCTTTTCATAATTACAGCTAATAATTTAAGTATCAAAATCTAGGCATTCGTAAATAAATCAAATGTTTTACAATATTAAATAAATCAATCGATCAATCAAATGGACATGCCAGTAAATAGAGACGAAAATTCAGCTTACGCATACGCGCTTATGCCTTGCGATTACAGGATTGCCAGTTACTAACTCTTCCTTAAACCTAAATAAATTACAGGTTAATCTTAACAGACACATTATTTAAATATATACGCATCTTATGATATATTAAAAAAAATTAAGCAACACTAGAAAAGTAAGTAGCAGAAAATTCCCAAAATCGCCTAGACAAATTTTAGTAGCACATTTTGACCAAAAGTAGAAAATTTGCAAAAATCGCACGATCTGCCAACATCTGCTGCTAGGGCAGGTTACCACCCGTCCATTAAAACGAGGTGGACCTCCAGAGGGCAGCTGATACACATAGAAACACACATAGAAAAGTTGCGCAACATTTCTAAAATGAGCATCATATTTTCTTTTGGAGTCACACTGAAAAAATATTAAAAAGACACTAAAACAATTAGATAAGTAGTGGGTATCCTTAATCGAATCCATTCCGAGATTGCAAGAACTAAACACCACGGTAAAAAAGCAACTATAAAGATCCTAATCTCTTTACATGAAACCCTAATCTCTCCTCAGACGCAAAACATGCACTCAGTTTTTTTTTTTTTTTTTTTTAATAAAGTGTTGTCTAGCTATCAGCACAACATTTATAATCCATTTTGGGCCAATTCTGATCAAGTCTTTCTTGTTCCGCGAGATTAATTTCCCCTCACGTTCTTCTGTATAACACGATTTCTCCGCAGAAAAGATGTTTGTCCCGAAAGCAAAATGCAGAATAATGGACCGTGGTTATGGAGAAGAAAAACGTTTTTCGTTCTTCAGATATCGAGTTAATGTGCCGTTATGCCGATAATGAAACAGTACGTAATTGATAGCAAAGCAGTTTTTCTTTTCAACAGATCAATATCTGCTTTCAGCTTTCGCTGGCGAGCCGGAACCGTACGTCATCGACACCGAACAATGAAATAAATCGCTGCTTTTTCATACCAGTTGATACATAATTATATCTTTATTGCAATATTAATATATTTCTCGCAGTAAAAGTGATAGGTCAAAGATTTTGCTGTTATACAGTACCTTTTCTATGACATTATGCATAATACCTGCAAAGATTTTTTCCTATTCCTTGACTAATCATGAAAGTAAACTCTCCGAATCTACTGAAGGGCCCACCAGCGACCGAGCGGTAAAACCGCTGAACACTGGTAGTTCGGTCCGAGGTTCGAATCCCGTGAACGGGCATGCTGCATGGGCGCTTTCGTGGTTTTATTTCCATGTGTAACGTGTATACGAGCCAGTTTCCCTTAGAAAGTCCTCCACGAAGGCATCCCTCCCCTTAGGCAGATAGCCCTAGTGTGCTTTGCGTATTCTCAATACACCGAATCTATTGAACTTTTTTTTCTGCCCAAATGCCTGTTTCTCATCCTGCAGGTACTGCAGCTATGGTGGAAGTATGGTACTCACCAAAAATGGTGCTGTAATCGTGAAACATTCGATGGAAAAGAAGATATCAAATGTCGTCGAACGAATGCCTCGTTTAAGGCTCGCCAGTACATATCGAAAAGTGTCTCGCGTTACAAATCACGTGTGAATTTCATCATACATTAAAAGTAGAGCTAAGTTTAATGGTGCGTCAACTTCAAAAAATGTCTGCATTATAAACATAAATAAAGGGAAAGACGTAAGCAAATGTATATATATATATATATATATATATTATTATTATTATTATTATTATTTTATTCCCACTTGAGAACTGCAAGTTGTCAAGGAATACGGAGAAACTCAAAGGCAAATGTTTGGTGAGAAAAGGAAAGTACGATCTGTCCATGACTACTGAATTATTAATAACTGCAACAACGATCTTCTGAAGAAGTGGAAATTAAACTAATTTCACATAAAGCGAAAATTTATGGAATTACAAGTGAGAACAGGTTCGAGAGGCAGCCAGATAGAATAAGCTAAAATTAACTGATCTGTTCAATGGCAATGCCTACTATCCCAGGACCATCTTGAAAAAAAAACAAAAAAAAAACCTCAATTTTTTTTTAATCCTTATTTTCTCCCTTCCACCCCCTAAAATAACGAGAAAGTAAAACAAAAACTAAACTAGAAAACTGTGAGACGATGTATATACATTGAGTATATAAATATTTTATAGTTAATAAATTAGAAAAATTTCCTGCACTAAAACACCGCCAAATCTTTTAGTATTCTTTGAATCCTTTTTATTATATTCCACGTTTTGGGGCCAGTCTTAAGAATAGATTAAAATTATTCCCATAATAGAAAAGCATTCCACATTACGAGCGCCATCACAGTACGAATTACTCCGTCATGAGTGGCACCACTGTTTTGACATGCAGTATCTATTATAGCTTGTCCTGGAGTTGCGGTAGTTGTCAGTAACGGTGCAAAAGTAATAAAAACAGAAACGGAATTACAGAGGTCCTTTTTTGACGACTCAGTTCCATTTCCATGATCTCTCCACCATTACTAACGATTACCACATCTCCGTAATACCTGCAATCCGAAATAGTTAGTTGTGTCTCTAATTTGATTATTTAGAATTAGCCCTAAAGAGAGAAAAATATAATAACAACACTATATAAATAAGTATAGACTACGATCTTCAGCAGTAGAATTATTGGCCTAATAACATCTACATTGAAACAGCAAGTGTGCATTATGCTGTTTTTAACATACTGTTGGACATAACTGTGACATTTACGCAATAAATAACTTATGAATTCTAAAATACTTGCCTGAAAGTAACGCATAAGTGAATAAAGTATTTCTTCCTTTCCCTGAGCATGCCCTCCTGGTGTAGTGGTCAGCAAACTCGGCACGTATTCGAGAGGTCCAAGGTTCGAGTTCCGCCGAGGGCATTGCTCATTTTTCAAGTCTCCCGTATCAAACGTAATAACCTAATGTCTCTACAAGTGTAATAAAGTAGACTGACTATACATGTATACAAATAGCGAAAGTCTTTATTTTATTAAATTCGATGCAACTTCTAGCGCTATCAATTGCATTTTAGGAAGATTGCACCAATTTCAATTTTCGCCTTTTGTAAATTTCGCCTTTACACTGAGGTCTTCTGTATGCAGTATTTGTTTTGGGCATTCATAATTTCAGTTTTCTGTATTAACAAGTGCAAAACAATGTAGCAGATATAACTGTAAAGACATTAGATATATTTTGAAAGCAAGAGAGATGAAAAATGAGGAATGCCCTCGCTGGGACTCGAATAAGCACCGAGTGTGCTGACCACTATTCCACGAAGGCATGCTAAGAAGGCGGGAGAAATACTTTATATATAACAAGCCATCTATAACATTGAAGAGTAGAATTCCAGTGTAGTAGATTTTCTTTCTGGACACTGTTTATTCCATTTTGAATTTTTTGTATTTAATTTGGGGTACTTTTCCGTTTTGCCGGCGCAAATTCCGCCAAGCAAGCTTTATTGGCGACAACATACAGTATACACATAAAAAATGTTAACAAATGTCAGTTCTAAGAATTGTTTTCTTTCGAAGGCATAAACATTTTAATATCGTTTAAAATTTTGTGAAAAGCCAATAAATAAACACAATAGAATTGCAAAAAGACATTAATTTAAGAATTTACTATCCTTTCATGGTTCAACATCCTGATTCGCCGGTTCGTATCACGTGATCCCAAGTGATCTTATCTCACGTAAACTACGCTACAAAAATGAATTCTCTCAGTAATTATCTACATTAGTTTCAAGTTAAATTTTAATTTGGAATACATGTTTAAATGCAAGAATTGTTTCAATTCGTTGAATAGCTTACTCAAAAATTATGTAAAACCACAGTGCTTTACTTCGCTAGTGAATTCTCATTAGAATTGATGAGTTTAACCTTTGCCTTCAGGTGAGCGGTGTGACTGCATCATAATTGTCTTAATTACTCCGAATGGCCTTATCTGGTAAAATTCTATGTAATTGTATGTCAGTATTGAAAGAAGCAATTAATCTGATAAGAAATGGCTATTTGGTTTGCAAATGAGGCGTAAAAGATTACCAGAGAGGATATTCCGTTTGGCATGAGTTGTACCATTACTGGCGACTTTATCGCCTGCGCCGGCAAAATGGAAAAGTACCTAATTTTGAAGAAGTAGAAAGGTGGAATGGTCGAACAATGAACAGTTCTGGATAATTTTCGCTTAACCTGGAAACTCGAATTATTTGACTTTGCTTAATTTACCTGATCATAATATGAACTTATGTACTGGTCACAATGTTTAAGTCGTGTAACGTAGTAACGTAGCTGGAGTTTCTGACACTACTAAATGTAAAAGAATCATATACCGAAAATGTTTACGATATGAATTTATTTGCGCTGAATTGGAATAAAGTTTTTAAGTTTATAATACTTCATGATTTCAGCATTATTCGCATATAAAGGCTCCCAAAACTAAGTGAGCACTTTCCAAATCAATTACGAATATTCTGATACAATGGATAATTCTAATTTTAGTTTTATAAAAGAAAACAAATATACGTATTGTATAGTACAATTCTTGAATAAAAAGAGCTTGACGACATTCACAATTCTGACATATGATGTGTACATATATTTTTATATGAGATAAGGAACTGTGATAAAATTAATTGAACACTTGACCATTTGTATTTAGGATCATATTTCATTTTAGAATACAATTTTGGTTCTATTTTAAAACTTTATTTAAAAGTTTGCATTTTAAATTTTCAGTTTTCAGCCTGATGTTATAAAATAACCTGCGGATTTATTCAATAAAGTGAAAATTCAGATCCTATTTTCTCAAATTTTCGTGAATTATTTTGTTTTCCGCAGATTATTAGAAAAGAAAACTTTACGAATGAGTTTCTTTAACTTTTTAGAATTTTAGATCGCATACTGTAAAGAAAACTTTGTGGATGAGTTTCAATAATCTGATACAAAATCTTTATACCTTAGAACATAATAGAATTTTATGATCGATTTAAAGTCAAAACATTTTAGGCTAATGAAATTGGAAATTTAATATTTAAGAAGGCAATGTATTTATTTATGCTACAAGAACAGATACTCGAAACAGATATCGCCATTGATCTTTTGCCTCATTGTTTGTCATACTGAGACAACAGAGGCCAAATTTGTTTGCGATTATTTGAAATGCTTCGTTACTAATTTATGTTTCGAATAAATTGATCAAAACACATACCAAATGTATTGATTAAATGCAGCGATGGCCAACCCACAGCACGCATGCCACAGTGTGGCACGGCGGAGTTTTAACAGTGGCACACGAAACCTTATTGAATTAAAAGATTTGAAAAATAATAATATCGTCTGTATTAACTCCGTCGATAGATACAAACGTAAATTCCTTAGAATAAAATAATTTAGTTTCTCTGCAAGACGTTAATTGTTACCCAACTAAAATCCAAATCGTAATTATTGATCTACAGCAGCGTACTAAACTGACAAGCAAATATAAGGAACTTATTTCAACTGCTAGTGACCCAAATTATATTGTATTTTGGAAATTCGAACCAACAAGCAGTTTTCCAAATTTACACCATTTGTGTATTGTGTTACAAAGTAATATCTAACCATGCGTTAGATATTACTTATACGTTTGGATCAACATATGTTTGTGAATAAATGTTTTATATTATGAACATAATAAAATCAAAATATCGTTTAAGATTAAGTAACACGTACCTAAAACACCTTATTTTGTTAGCATCTTCAAGAACTCATCCTAATATAGATGACTTGGTAAACAAAATACATATTCGAAAACCACATTAATTAAGTATGGATTTCTTAATTATTTAGAATTAAATGTTTCAAATTATTCATTTTTAATTTACATATAACTTAACTGACTGAACCTTTAAAAATGTATAATAACAATAAAACCCTAGTTTGTATATTCATTATAAATAAATGTGTTTATTTTTTAAATGTCTACAGCTCAAACCCATATAAAAATATGCTATTTGGGTAAAACTCCCATAATAAGCCTAGAAATAAAAAAAATTTCACCTTTTTTTTTTTTTTCGCATGTTGAAAAAATTGCAAGAGGTACGCAAAACGTTTTTTTCAGATAGTAGCACTTTTCCGAAAAAGGTTGACGATCCCTGATTTAATGTATTGACTCCATTGTTTAATGTTGTCGTTCAGTGTGATGTCTATCCGATTTGAATTGTGTATTATCCTCAGTTCTAACAAACACAGAACTCTGAGAATGTATATTTCTTACATTTTTGGAATACAGAAAGAAAATGCTTTAACAAAATTTTATTTTTTAGGCCTGCTAGTGGCCGAGTGGATGAAACCTGTGAGCACTGGTAGTCGAGATGCGTTTAAGTACTTGCGAATGAATTGGCTTCAAGGATGTTTCCGTGATTTTCCCCTTGTGCGACGTAACTACGTGCATTGATATTGGTATATTTTATTATCGCAAAGCGTCGATGGCTATCTGCCTAAGAGAAGGGATGCCTTCGTGGAAGACTTTCTAAGGGAAAAATGGCTCGTATACACGTTACACATGGGGGAAGCCACGAAAACACCCATGCAGCCAGCCCGTTCACGGGAGTCGAACCTCAGACCGAACTACCAGTGTTCAGCAATTTTACGGCTCGGCCGCTGGTGGGAAAGTTTTTGTCAGGAAATCCTTCACGAAACCAGCATTTTCCTTTTAAAAATAGTGCTTACATGCTTTGTTATAACCAATTAAGCAAACGAACAATAATTTTCGAGAAAACTGGGTAATTTCATCTAGGAAATAATTGCATGTAAATGGTTTAGTCCAGACGTGGCCAAATTCTATGTCAGCAGGAGTAGCATACTCGAACTTCGAAAGTTTCAAAACTTGTAGCTAAGTTTACAAAGAGCCGCAACTAAATACTTATATCATTTTAAATACGATATGACAGTTTTTATATAAGAAAAAACTTTAAATTATTAAATTAATTAACAAAGATATCGCACTTTTTAAATAGATGTGGTTATTTTATTTATGTAAATAAATAATTTTATTACTCTCAATATATTTTCAAGAACGAATGTTTCCACGGCACACATATTTTAAACATTTCTAGAATTCCTTTCTCTGACAGGAAAAACAGGCCCACCAGCGGCCGAGCGGTAAAGTCGCTGAACACTGGTAGTTCGGTCCGAGGTTCGAATCCCGCGAACGGGCTGGCTGCATGGGTGTTTTCGTGGTTTTCCCCATGTGTAACGTGTATACGAGCCAGTTTCCCTTAGAAAGTCCTCCACGAAGGCATCCCTCCCCTTAGGCAGATAGCCCTCGTGTGCTTTGCCATAATTAAATACACACACACACATACTGACAGGAAAAACAAACAATTTCGTCTGCTTTCCAAATTTACTTTAATTATAATTGTCAGCTAAATTTAAATGAAAATTGAAAACGAAAACTATAATGGTCTTAACCTAATAGAGGGAGCTCTTAATTCAAATGAAGAATAACCAAATAAATAAAATAACTAAATAATTTCTTAGAAGAAATAAATAAAATTAGCCAGTTTTTCTTTGCTATTATCTCATGCATTCCCTTTGAAACAATAACACAAAAAAGGTATGACAAAGCATGTTTCGAAAAACTGCAATTTTAGGTTTGAAAATTATTTAAAATTAAGCTATGAACATATCAAGATGTTTTGCTCAAAAATAACACTTTAGTATTTCTCTCAAAACTAACAGAAGTACCAACATAGGAAATAATATTTAACCATAAACCATTTATTAAATTCCTTACATTCAAAATGAATGTTTCGTTTCTCCTAATGAAAATTGATTGTTACACATATTTACAGTATCATTCAGCAGAGCAGTGCTTAGGTGTTTTTTCATCTGAGGGAAAGAGGGATTTATTGAGCCCCCATATACAACGAAATTAACTGTAACTCTGTACTTTTATATTCAACAAAATTAACTATACTAAATCATATCATAACACTTACAACAGTTGTAATCCTAACTTTATGTATTCGTAAAATTCATGAGCATGATAGTAATTTACAATTTTGAAATGAAAATAGTAAAATGTACCTTTTTAATAAATGACAAGTAAGGTAAAAAGTATAGCATTATAATTCAAAAATTTTTTAATTCAGTTTTTCTTCCTTTTAACGAAGCAGAATCGAGAATAATTGATAAAAAACTACCTTGATTATTTATGTTCTGTAGAGATATGATAATATTTAAAAGTTTTTTAAAAGAAAATTTTGCATATAATTTAAAAATTTAAATTTTCTCTAGCTTCATTCATCTTTACTGGTAACGTAAAAATATTTTGAATACAATTTCCGAATTTAGATTTCATTGAACCAAACTGTATTCCTGAATTACCTTTAAAAGATCTTATTTTGCTTCAGCGACCAGAATTAACGAAACAGCATGGTTTTTAAAACGAGATATTTTTGATGGAATCTCCAGAATTTATATACTTAAATGCTAAGTTAGAAGTTGGACCTTTTCAAAATGTTTAAGTACCACTCCTCTCGGTTAGGCAGGCTTCGTGTGCTTTTTACAGACACTATTTAGCAAAAGCTAACCTAAACTTTTAGAACATATGCATCTAATAATATTAATCTTTCACTATTTAGTAATTAGAAATTAGGAAGTATCTCACAATTTTTATAACTTTATTTGATTGTGAGATACGTATATTATTTCTTTCATTTATTTTACTATGAAAATATACATCTAAAGAACTAGATTTTTTTATCAGTTGATTTTACGTATGCTTTCACTAGCCTTTCTTTTTAATTTGCCTCCATATTATGTTAATATATTCATCTTTAAAGTAAATTCTCATATTTCTGTGGAATATTTTCTGTCATTTACTGTAAAAAGATATATAATCTTTCTTTGAGTATGTCTGTTTAATTCATTATATCAAAGCACGAGGGCCATTTGCCTATGGAGAAATATGTCTGTATGAAGCACTTTCTAAGAGAAGCAGGCTCACAATTGAGTTTCTCGTCGAGTTAACAACGAAAACACCAATGCAAAGCCATTCGACGGCATTTCGACATCAGGTTAAGAGTTCATTTGCTAAACATGAAGCATTACGAATATTTGATGGTTTTGATCGCAAGAGGCTATCAGAATCAACCTATTGTAATGAATGTATCATTCAATCCCTTATATAAGTTTGAACGTTAGATAAATATAAAGTAATAACAACTCGCTTATTAAAAACGATTCTCTCACGTAGTGATTATTTTCATCTTACTAATAAAGACAAAACGTCTTGCAAATTACCTGCGAATGCCACGCCGAACCTTTCCCTTTTAACTGTTGTACTTGATACCAGCCTTAAACATTATCTGAGCCATCACGGCGAAGCAAATACGAATTGACATTCATTCTATCATTTCGCTGAGTGAACTACACATTCATCTTTTCTAATTATTTATTGATGATTTGAGGCCTAAGGGGTAGCACAGACAACAATAAAAATGGGCGAGATTTAAGTTATAAGAAAGTAGAAATGAGGATATCTTATTAGATATTATAACGGTAACACTACTATGTATCCTTGTTGGAATGCAAGTTCCTTTTAAGGAAATAATATTGGGATTGCTACCTGTAGTTTATCCACAACGACTTTTCAGTCCTTATGTTCTTACCTTAGCAGTGTCTTCCAGAAATTAAATAATTCACATAATTTTCCTCACTCAATTTTCGAACCATAAAATTACAAAAAAAGGGGGGGGCTTAAATGAGTAAGGTTTTTGGTTGATTAGATTACGGCAAAGCACTCGAGGGCTATCTGCCTTAAGCGAGGGATGCCTTCGTGAAGGACTTTTTAAGGAAAACTGGCTCGTAAGCACGTTACACATGGGGAAAACAACGAAAACTCACATACAGCCAGCCCGTTCGCGGGATTCGAACCTCGGACCGAACTCCCAGTGTTCAGCGACGTTACCGATCGGCCGCTGGTGGGCGCTTAAATGCGTAAGGAAATACGGTACACAAAATATGCTTTGATGTTTTTTATCTCATTTTAAATATTAAATCATCAAAAATTAATTAAATTTTTTATTTTATTTGGGTAATTGATTAAAGAAAAGCATACGATTGTGAAAGTGATAAAGAATATAGCACCTTTTTCATTGATTCAAGTTTGTTATTTTAAAATGCTGCTCCACGATGCATTTCGAAATTGAAAATTAACTATCATAATTTAATTTTTTAATTTATTTCTGAAATTTCGCAACTAACTGACATTTACCTGTGACAAGTATCTTACTGGCTTTACCTTTCTCCCGGTTCTGACATTCACTAATATTTAATATACATTATTAGTGTCACAAATGTAATTATCTCTTCCATTGTCCCGATAGCTCGTAGCCATTCTAAGAGCAGCATCACCAGGTCATAGAAATATAATTATTTGTTTTTCGTTTCTTCAGTTTCATACAGAATAATCTTTGAGGAAAAATATCAAGTAAAATTAACTGTCTTAAATAATCAAGATCTCTAAATATACTGCACTGCATTTAAAAAAAAAATAAATTAGGAATATTTTTTGTCAGAACGTACAGTCACTCTTTCTGTCTGGCCAATTAAAGTTAAGGGATCCGATCTGGATGAATATAATATGGCGGGGATCATAAATACGACAGAATTGTTATGGCTAATCCAAGGGCAGCTAAAAACAAGGAAAATGGTATATCCTACATTATAATTAACAGACAAGTATTACTCATATTAGCAATTTATTTGTACTTACAAGCTCTTTAATCCGGTCAGGAAATTCACTTGGTTTCGTAAATTAATTCCTATGCTTCTTCTTCACTTCACGGCGCTCGTGCTATTCGGTTGTGCTTGCATTTGAATAGGTGCGAATATGAAACAGAAGGCAAATGAGTTGAACACCTAATTTTTTTAACGGCTGAGCAATTACTTTTTAACGAATAATTTAAAAATATTTATGCATTCTGAGCATTCCGTTCTATTTGTTATTATTGCTGTTATGAATTTTCTTTTCCTTTTTGTATTTTTCTTACACGGTTCTTTTTTGCAGGTAATTTCTCATAGTCACACTTCTATCATTCTTAATAAATGAATTTATTTTTAGACTCGTCTCTATTAATCCACAATCCAATTAATCCGTCCGCGCTATACTGGGAGTCTGTTGCCTTTGGAATGATAAGAATATGAATTTAGACGTTCCGAACGCCTGAAATTATTCGGCTTGACTTCAGAAGAAGAGATTTTCTATACGATATTTAATTTGGCGACATTTAATCAGCGTAATCCGTAAAAGAAGATTTTATTTACCATATACAACTGGTTTTCTCATTTTAGGAAAAATCAGTCTCGTCTAAAAAAAGGACAAAATCAAACAATGAATAATCCTTGCCGTTTTCATATATAATGTACTCAGTTTTGACTAATTAGATTGGTTAATGAAATGTGAAATGTCTCGAATCGATAGCTTATTCCGACACGATTTATATAAAGTCTTGTTTTCTTCGTCGATAACATTTTCCATGTCCCATACTAAGCCATATTTAAATTAAAGCTAAGAAAAGAAAACTGCGTAATCAGACTTTAATGAAATAAGCCTGATTTCCTCCAGTTCTTATACTTTAATACGAAATACTATTGTTGATGACTGTTAGCGAAGTACGCAATAGGAGTGGTTTATTAAACTGATTCTATCCTCTTGGAACGTGGGTTTAGAGGGAAAATTCGAAACAAAAGTAATTTTATGAATTTACATCATATTTTTAAAGCCCAATAATAAAACGTAAAATTTTTTAATTTCTATAAGACTCAGTTTCAGAATAATTTTATCATTACTGTTTATTTTTCTTTGAATTTTGGACACGTTAAACTTTCATCCTTGCGACTGCTTTTACAAAAGAATTTTGGAAAAATGATAATATTTTGTATTTTTAAAAGTTCTTTAAAATGAAGCTTCGGAGTACACTTTTCACATCTCACATCTTTAAAAATGTGATTTTGGCAACAATTTTCCTGTCTTATTGTTGTTGATAGATTTTTGATGAAATCGCATCATTTTGAATAGTTTCAGTTTTTTAGAAATATGGGTTTGGCAACAATTTTTCATCGTATTTCTTATGTCACTGTTTTTAAGAGATTGGCATATTTCATTGTCATTTATATATATATATATAATACATTTTGATTGATTTTTTTTATAATGTTGATAATGTTGTTCTGTAGAGTAAAATTCCGCGCGAAATTTTATGTTTTTTTTTTTTTTTTTTTTTTTTTTTTTGTTGCTTTTATGTTATTTTTTGCTTATTTCAATGTTTGTAAGATATTGAAAAGATTTGCATGATTTTTTTTCTTCAACGGAAATTTGGTTAAGTACTTCCTTGTACGAAGTAAAAAGGAAGTATTGTAATCGCGAAAAGTTTCAGGCAGCATATATTTCAACGAAAATATCCATTTTGACCGCTATCGAACGCAATTTAACGATGTTTTTGCGTGATATATGTAGGTAAGGACAGAATAGAAGACTCTTTTCTTCCAAAAAAATTATAAAACTCCTTTAAAATGAATTCTGAAGACAATTTTTTGTGGCGTCTGTACGAACGTATGTACGTACGTGCGTTCGTACGTACGTAACTCGCATAACTCAAAAACGAGTAGCCTCAGAACGTTGAAATTTTGTATATAGAACTGCTATAATATGTAGATGTGCACCTCGTATTTTCTTTGCAATGGACCGCACCAAACGTATACAAATATATTTATATATATATCCACTCTGTTATCCGGCTCATTGATCTCAGTTTCTTTACTCTTATATGTTTGTAAATTGTACATTTTTTGCTTTAAAAATGATTGAATTATGTTGTTTTTATCTTCCGGTTAAGGTTTTTATGCCTTTAGTAAATCTCTATGCAATATTTTTAGAATTATCAACAATTTTAAAGCTGTTTAAGTGCCGCTAAGCCTAATCCTTTTCTTGATGGCGGCCATTGTTTGTTTACATTTGAAACAGCAGACTAGTGGATTTGTTACCAATCTAGAGGAACGTAGCTTAGCAACAACAAAGATAACGCCTTCATTTATTATTTCCAATTGAATCATGCTTAATCCTTTCTGGAATTTTTTCGAGGAAATAAGTGTTTAAGATTTACTTCGTAATTTTTAATATAGATATTTTGAGTTTTTATGTATTTTTGCCTTCTCGCGAAGTGAGAACTGAATTAATTGAATGAGAAATACTGAATCGTCTGTGAAAAACTGTTTTTTTTTGTTTTGTTTGCTTAATTTCTTTTATACATTTTTCTAGCTTTATTATAGTATTTGAATAGAACATGTGGCAACGATTAGATAATTTAATTCTTTAAATGATATCAATTTTGTGCATTTTGAGTTATAATATGAACGAAATATAATACTGTTAAGTGAATCTAGCGCCAGAGTGTCGCTATGGTAAACAAATACTAGAGTGAATTTTAAAGAATGCATTTATTCTATTGTGGTTTATGCGCTGTCGGCGAAGTAGATTTAATTCAATCCAATAAGTTTAAATGAAATGCAATTTTATCGTCTGCTACTTTACTTAACTTCATTTAAATCGAATTGTCTAAAACAGAGAACTTTCGTTTGCTGTTTATTTGATTCTTATGAAAATATTTTATGGCATTAACTGCATAATTTATTTCTAAACAAGCTGTTGCTTTTGAAGTGGCTGAGAGAGCCGCTGATACTATCATCCATATTTTTAAAGCACAGTATATTTTTATAGAAGCATAAAATTTAGAATAATCATTTTTATAAAAGTCAAATTATGATATAAGCATTCAACCCTCTAGAGACCGAATTAATGGAAGTTCAATGGTTATGTAAAAATGATCTGCAGCTACGTAATGGCTGGATAAGTCAGCAGGTTCTGTGAACAAGTAAGAATAATTATATAAAGGATACCCAACATTTTGGATTCAATTAACAAAGACGGTACGACGTTTAATAAATAAATTTAAGACTTTTTAAACATAAAAAAATCAACTCATTTTTTATTAGGATAATTGGGCCCACCAGCGGCCGGGCGGTAAAGTCGCTGAACACTGGTAGTTCGGTCCGAGGTTCGAATCCCGCGAACGGGCTGGCTGCATGGGCGTTTTCGTGGTTTTCCCCATGTGTAACGTGTATACGAGCCAGTTTCCCTTAGAAAGTCCTCCACGAAAGGCATCCCTCCTCTTATGCAGATAGCCCTAGTGTGCTTTGCCATAATTAAATACACCACCACACCACACCTATTAGGATATTTGATATTTGTATTAAGGGATATAGCTTATTTCATTGTAATTTTTTTCTCTTGAAAATATAAGATAAAATTTCATTAATTATACTTTGCTTTTCAGAATTTTTTGTTTTTTGTATTCTTTTATGTTATTATCGCTCATTTCACTGTTTTTAAGATATTGAAAAGTTTTGAGTGATTTTTTTTAGGAAACAAAGTTCTTAACCTCATTTATACCATTTTTCTTAAGATTTTGCAAAGGGAGTTGGTTAATTTATTTATTAGGATAATTAATATTTGTATTAAGGGATATTGCTTATTTCATTGTAATTTTGTCATACGTAATAACTTTTTT
Organism: Stegodyphus dumicola; assembly: GCF_044657685.1. Lineage (NCBI taxonomy): Eukaryota > Metazoa > Arthropoda > Arachnida > Araneae > Eresidae > Stegodyphus > Stegodyphus dumicola. The sequence continues at coordinate 187,314,254 of NC_140768.1, forward strand.
TTATGCAGTTGTTCTGCAGAGTAAAATTCTACGCAGTTTTTAAATTTAACGGTACATTTAAAAGCCAGACGAAAGCTGGCAGCGAAGCTGCTAGTTTAAAATATTATTAGTCTAAAGGGTCTTTGTCCCTGAAGGACTACTGTTTTCGTTTTACGATTTCGCGTTGAATCACTATAAATGTCCGTTTCACTTTTCACTAATGTTAAGAGTCTTTTCACTAATGCCACTAAATGTTAAGAGTCCTATAAATGTCCGTTTTACTTTTCAAACTGTTGCCATCAAATGTTAAGAGTCCTGCATTATATTTGAAGAAATTAAATAATTAAAAATCTGCATAAATGTATGAATATTTCTCGCATTGTGATAAAACAACGGTATATAAAGCCATCGAATTTTTAATGACGTATTCCTTCTACGAATATAGGCATATGGAAGACCAAATTTGAAATTTGAAATTTGTTTTATTATCGATTTCATATTTTGTAAAACTTTTGATTAACAAACTCATTTTAACTATGTAAAAATTATGATTACCAAACTCAAAAATTTCAAAGTGAGCTATGTAAAAATTATTTCAAAATATGTAAAAATTTTTGATTAACAAACTCAAGGATTTGAAAGCGAGCAGTGGCAACACTCTACGAGGGGGGGGAAATATTTTTATCTCTAGTGCGCGAACTGTGTATCGGAAATTCTAAAGATATTCATTTTAAAATTATTTTGCGACATTGCTATTGAACTGAATTTTATGGTTTAAGCGCAAAGAACATGATAAACCCACAAAACGTTAAAAAAACGCCCCTTTAGACGTAATTTAAAATCTGAAAACTTTCAGATTTTATTTTTTCTTATTGTCAAAAATTCTTTTTTTTTTAATTTTTTAAAATTCACTTGACAGTAGTGCTTCTTTCCCTGCATCGGAAACTCTTTTATTTGATTCGCTGAAAAAATAAGCGTGAAGCATAAAATGTCGACCTTTACGAAATGAAAGGATAATAACACTCTTGAAGTTCAAAAACACTCCAAGAACAGTTCCTCTTCTCAATAGCACACCCTCCTTTCGAATATTCCTTGAAATACGACGTGAAACTCCCAACAGCCACTTCCAAAATCCATTACATGCTCAATTCAACACCAATGTTCATAAATGCATATTGGATGGTCTCTGTATGGCCATTAACTAGATGCAGTGTCATCGACATAACTAACTCACCATCATACTGGAAGTAATGTAGGCTGTCAGAACGATGACCAAGCTCAGTATGACTGCCATAGGAATCGACCACTTGGGATTCTTCGCTTCTTCGCCTGTCGTGGCAATGATGTCGAATCCAATAAAAGCGTAGAAACAGGTTGCAGCGCCGGAAAGCACCTATTAACAAAAGAAAGAGGAATAAGAAGGAGTGTATCGATATTATTGCAAATTATGTAATTATTATTTGCATTTAATTTAGTTTATTAGCTTTCAATTTAATTTATGCTGTTGCAATTAATTTAGTTTCCATGTATTGTTGTGATGGTTTTATTTATTTAGTTTTTTTTTTTTTTTTTTTTTTTATGTAGCATATTTTGTTCAACAACTTTACGTGTATTTGCCGTGCATTTTTGTTTCTTATTTACGGTAATTTAGTGTGCTTGATTTTTACACATGTCGCGCTGTAGATCTTTTAATTCTCAGCTGAGCGACATTTCGATTGTACGGATAACTCAGAAGAACCAGAAACATGGACGTAAACCTGCAGACTAGCTTTCATGACATTTTGTGCTTTTATGCCAACATCATAAAAACTTTCCAAAAACCCATTTCCTAACATTAAATTTTCTCTAAGTTTCCATGTCGCCGTTTTTTAGAATGCGAAGAACATACGTACATGCATGCATAAAAACCACTACTTTGCAGCATACGGAAATAAATGTTTTCCATCCCATAATACGATTATCATCTTCATGTGTTAAACAGAACAACCATTTATTTCCTATTCCATAAAAATATTTGATCGAGGTTTTGCAAGGTAACCTCTGAATTCATTTATAATATCTTTATTTTCATGTATTTTTAATCTTTCTCATAGTAGTAGTTAGGTCAGATATGCATAATTTAGAGCATATTTTGTGAACTATGGTAAGATATTTTTAGTAATAATTCATGAAAACCACACATGTGAAACTTCTTCCTGAATAAAGAAGAAACGGAAAATGGAAGAAAATTAACTCGACCCAATCTAATCCTTATTTTTCTATGGTGGTATCTTTGTTTTCCCCCAAAATCTGAAGAGTCTTAATTCCTTTGCGACATCTAAAAGAAATTTTTTTCTCAAACAACATCATGTCGATGAAACTATGTAAATTCATTAACATGTGCATTTTAATACTTACTTAATTTATAAATTAACTCTAAAAAGATGCAAGTAATTTTCTCCCATCTTTTAAAAATTTCTGCTCGGAATAAACTTAAAAAACAATTGTGTTATATATTTATTAGGTATTTGTCGAAGCAGAAAATAGGAAAAATCAGCTAGGCACTTGTCAGGATTCGAACTCCAGACCTTTCTATTGCTAGCCGTATATGCTCCCATTTACACCTCAAAGGCACTTTAAAGAGGAAGAGACAATAGCTTACAGCGGATGTATAAGAGCAAAAACAAAAATTAAATCAATTTTAATCTGAATTCGTGTTTAGATTACTAAATATAGGAAAATCCAAAAGATATAATCTTGAAGAAACTCGCAATGGGTTGAAGATCTAATTCTCTTTGTACGGTATATCTTTATGAACAGAACAACTTGAATTCATATATGAAATTCTTCAAGAAAATAGAGAAAACACTAGTTCAAAAAAGGAATAGAAGAATTATATGAAACTCAAAAAGACATTCTTGAAAAATGGAATTGCTATAGCTTAACAGCATGTGCAAACACTGAGACTTGAAAATTATTTCAAAAACACACCAAATGCTCCCCAATACTGAGCAAACAAGTATGGAAAGGCTTATAATTTCAGTCTTGGCTAATGTCAGGTAAAGAAATCATAGCTTTGAAAACAATGTGTTTTGTCTATAACCTCATTATAATAAGCAATCTTTATAGCTATAAAGTTCTGCGATTAAAAGGAAATGCTTTTTAATGAAGAGAAAAAGGAATTAAATTCAACCTCGAAAGAAGCTCAGTTATAAGCACATCTGTATTATAGTGTTAAATTTATAGAAATTTTACAGTTCGTCGGCGGCTCCTCTAGTTGTGCACATGCGCACGTGAATCCCCAAGAAAAACGAAGAAATAAATTTGTTAACAAATAAAATAATATTGAACACATTTTCCAGATTTTTATGAATTTTCAGGCTGAGTTACCGTCCGCTTTTTTAAATACGCTAATACGTATTAGCTAACTTCTGTATTGTAGGTTACTACAACACACAACTGGTTTTTCCTCGATCGCATGCACGATCGAAGAAAAATGCCCTTGAAAACTGAAACGGGAAGGGAAAGGCACGCACCTATTCAGTGGGCGAGGGCTCATTTGTTTGCCGTTATATCTTGTCCGAATTCTCCCTTGGTTTGCTGTATTCGGTTAGTTCGTTTTCTCATTTTCTTATGGTACCATTTTTCAATATATCTCTTTTACGAACTAGTGTAAATAATTATGTTGTTGCTTACGCTCATTTGCCCGACGTAGTCAGCCCAAGCCCACGAAATTCCCCGTGGCAAAGAGCGCTAGATTACGCCTGCCGTTGGCAACAGCCTTGAGCACCATTCAGGTGACAGTGCGATTTAGCTCAGTTCCGCCCCCAAGTTTGATGGAGAGCACCCCGGGGGAGGGACGGGTCCGAGAGTCTCCCACCCCTCTCCTCTTCCACCAAACCAAACGAGAGGACTTTCGGCTCGCCGCATATTTAGAGTTCCGCCATGCCGCACCGACACTATATATTTACGCACATCCATGCCTTCTCCGGGATTCGAATCCGGGCCCTTTGGCACAGCAGTCAGCGACGCTAACCACTATAGCGGTTGGGCGGCGTAAAGAGTTAAGATGGCACTCGGTAAAATCAGCGTTTCGGAACTACAGCAATTACATTTTTCAACATTGTCTTTGAAAACAAAATTGGAATGAAATTACTCAAGCCATCGCCTTTGCTAAACCCTATCCAGAGGATCAAATGCAAGATTAGAGATTTCAGATGGGAATTCAAACCCGATTTATGTCAGAAATATTCATAGATTTATGAATGCGAATCAACTAACAGGCTGTTTAGTTTTTCCAAGTCTACTGTTTGCAAAACAGATTGGTGATTCAAGTTGGGTGAGTTAGGGTGCTGCTGATTAACTCACAGAAGTTGCTGATTAACTGTGAGTGAGTTACAGCGTTAACATATTACATTCGTACCCAATAGGTAAAATGTTATGCAGTGATTGCTCTATGTAGCGCTTGCTACAAACATCCACTAAAAGAATGGAAATCCTGAGAAGACGATAAGGGTAAAATTGAACGAAGTACTATATTCACAAGTTATTTCTAATAGAAAAAAATTATTTATTTTTTGGGAACAGACGTGTGCTGGGTTTTTTAGCAGTCTAAACGACAGAAAAATTGACAGACATAAATCTGCACTCTCTTAGGAAATCTCATAGCTAGATTTCTTAATTTAATTAAGAAAATTTATGTAACATTAGTAGTTGCTTCAAAGGTTCACTGAACTAACGCGATATGCTTCGAAACTGCGATTACATTGATAATGTTTCTGTTTTCTGCTTCGAAATAAACTTAACGATTCTACAGTGTAACTAAAGAATGTAATGTACGAACATGTGTAAATAAAACGCAGGCAATTTTCTGTAACATTCATGAAATAAATTATAAAAATTTGAAACTGGATATTTCTTTCCGAATTCCCTATACGCCCTATACGTACTTCCGCAAATACGAACAAACCTATTCTCAAAGTGTGAAATTTGACCTCACTTGTTTGAAAGACCAAGATCCAAATTCTGAGAAGATTGCTAAAATAAAATTTGCTGTGTGCGATGTCATATAATGATATTATCTTAGTTAGACGAAAGAAAAGAAATCAGTTTACGCGGTTGGGTTCTTAAGATAGGCATTTCAGAAATTGGGGTTACAGGCTTCTTAAGAGACATCGCGGAAGAGAAACCAAAGCAAAAACTAAGCTTGTCACCCAAAACATCGCGGGAGAAAAAAGAACAAGGAGCAAACATCTCGATAGAAAATAAAGCGGTGCAAAAATTTCTTAGTTTTAAAACGTCGTCGGGCAAATTTTCTAGGTAAAAAAATAAAAAAATCTACAATCATCGCATGAAGATAACATAACAGACATGCGTTTTTTAACTAACAGATTTTAAGTAAATTTTCACGCAATGATTTGGGAGCAATACAAAAATAAGTATTGTTTTGATCTCCCTATTTCATATTTTTGTCTTAACTAATATCATTAAATTCGCAAAAAATGTTTATAAAAATATTTTTAGTCGGAAAATGCGCGTCAGCGACGCCATTCCCCTTGCGATGATTTATAGATACTTCATTTTTTAAGAATTAGATCTGGTTCCGCGAATCCTGTTTCCACGTTTTTCAAAATTCTTCCTGTTCCCGCGAAATCGGAGAGTACAGTACCCCTCCCACAGCTCCTCCGGAGATGTCATGATGAGTCATTAAGAACAGCCGGGCAGTTTCTTTGTGAATAAATTAGTCTTCGTCGGGACTTGGAAGGTATTCTATTTATGCCTGGTCTTCGTTAGATTGAAGACGTGTCTTAGTTTAGGCTCCTCTTGAAATCTTAAGTTTCATTCCATTTATAATTCTGCTACAATATTAGCTGTTATTTTCATATCTTATATAAATCAATATCAATGTTTTAGACATTATTGAAACTAAAAGGAAAGAAAAACCTTTACCTCTTTATAAAGGTTATCGGTATTGAATTTAGAATAAAAATAAGGAAAATGTAGTTTATTGGATTTGCATAAATGAAAGAATTAAAAGCTGCAAAAGCCAATTAAGACCAAAGAAGTCGTAGCTTTAGAACGAATATTTATTCTGAAAAATTTTATTGTAACTCACCTTTGTGATAAGGTCGCATAAATCTACGACGAATGATTTCAAATTGAAAATTCAGAGTGCAATATACGTGATGAAATCACGGGACTGAATATAATTATTTAATTGTTATTAAAATAATATTAAGTTGTAAAAAAATACTTGTTATTAAAATAATATTAAATTGCTGGCAATGTTAAAAACGCAGGCTCGAGAGCCACGTATGGCTCTCGCATGATTGATGTATAGAATTTGATTTTTTGAAAGAAAAAGATAAGTTTTTCTCTTGTCGATTCGTATGTCGCTGTTTTTTTTTTTTTTTTCGTTCAATAAAATTTTTATACTGTATTTTGTTTTCAACCTGATGTCACAACCCAGGGTTTGCGTAGCGGTTTCGGCCACTACACCACAACAGTAAACATTAAAAGTTGGTGGCAGCTTTTAGGGATTGTTCCTGAGAGTAAATTTAGGAACGGACTTTTTCGCCTGTGAACTTGAGTTTTATGTGAACAGTCAAGACTTTCTTCGGTAAAAGCGCAGAATAGGCTGCATCAACAAAGTTCAGTAGGAGGAGCTGTGTGACGTCAATAAATGGTTGGGACTAAGCTTATGACGTCACAATGTAGTCTCGCATTTACACTACATAGACTTTCTATTTTCTCTTAAAAATAACAATAATAAATTGTTTATTATTGCAAATTAATATCAAATTCTTTACTTTTAATTTACATTTATAACATTTAAGCTTAGGTGTTACTGATAATAAGTATAATAAATTGTTTATATTTAAAATTACCATGATACAGTGAGCGAATTCTACCAATTATTAAAACGATAAACAACGTCGCAGTCTCTAATACTTGAAGAGCTTCAATATTTTCAAATATTTTTTATTAAATTATTATTTTTTTATTAATTTTTTTATTTATACAAATAAAATATTTTTTTTATTTAAATTCATATTGTGGAACATTTCAATTTGATCATTTTTACAAATTACCTTCTTGCTACGTAACGACATAATTCCTTACATACCAATAATTAGACAATTTTCATTATTTCTAAAAATTTTAAACTTTACATTAATAAAAAAGAAGAATATCTTTTATTGCATATGAACACCATTACACAGCTTTCATATCAGTTTCTAAAATTCCTAAATCACGCTTTATTCTGTGTAGGCATGCTAGAATTCTACGCATTAATAAATAAAAAAATCTAATTTCTCAGAATGAAAGAAAAAAATATAATAAAATAAATACTACAAACTTGGAACACTAAGCAATGCTTCACATACGCACACACACACACATATTATCAATGAACTTATATTATCAAGTGCAATTACGATACCAAACACTACGTATTAAAATATGAGGTAAACGTTACTTCAAGAGTTAAAGTTAACAATTTTGCTACTGTTGAGGAGATCGTCGGGCTATCGATATATGTCGTAAGTCGGAAAGCGTTATAAACATATCAAAGCCAAAAAAATTAAAAATACAATTTAAATGAAAAATGACGTCTTAAATATAATTCACAATTAAAACAACAATACAAATTTAAAATACACTAACGATATGTTAAACATTGCACATAAATAAAGTTACATTACTACTCGGTATCACACACAACCTCGTTTTCTCTTCTACACAACGATCAGTATTCGCTCGAAAAACATCAAAGAATTCCACAAACTTGGTGTCCATGTGCTCATCCATCTATTTTCACTTAAAGAAAAATCAGAGAATTGCTCAAACTCGGCACTGCGCACCACATTGACTTTGACCATGTGCACATCGATCTATTTTCACTTAAAAAAACATCCCAGAATTGCACAATCGCGCACCACATTGGCTTGCCCATGTGCACATCTTTCTATTTTCACTTAAAAAAACATCCTAGAATTGCACAAACTCGGCATCGCGCACAACCTCGGCATTGCGCACCACATTGTCTTTGCCCATGTGCACATCGATATATTTTCACTTAAAAAAATCCCAGAATTGCACAAACTCGGCATCGCGCACAACCTTGGCATTGCGCACCACATTGGCTTTGCCCATGTACACATCGATCTATTTTCACTAAAAAAATTCCAGAATTGCACAAACTCGGCTTTGCACACCACACTGGCTTTGCCCATGTGCACATCGATCTATTTTCACTTAAAAAAAATCCCAGAATTGCACAAACTCGGCATCGCGCACAGCATTGGCTTTGGCCATGTGCACATCGATCAATTTTCACTTAAAAAAACATCTCAGAGGTGCACAAACTCGGCATTGCGCACCACTCAAAATCCTCCATACGTCTCAAAACCGTCTCTCTACTAGTTTCATATTTGTTCCACAAATTGGGCACTTATACGATATTGCAATCAAACTTTTATCCATACACCACTCAATAACGCTCTTTTTACCTCTTCGCTCCAACTGATTAAAAAATCCAGATTCAGATACTCACCCATTCTGCAGTAAGCACCGATTTTGACACTGTCATCAATAATCAAAACATTCTTTAAGCAAAAGAATTCTTTTCTGTGTTTTCAGAAGTTGCGGTTATAATTTTTAACTCATGCATTCAATATTTTCAATCGTTTGGTAATGATCGTTTTCAATCGTTTGGTATCTTAATAATACATTTGTCAGAGATAATTCGTTGCGTTAAATGCTAACACTACCACACACCACACAAAAGTAGATTTATAATTTAAAAAATCTCGCGCAGAACATAATAAACCTACCATTTCAACTCAGTTAAAACTTCATTTAAGTTTTCTTTAAATACGAAGCTATAGCATACTTATAACTTGTTTTTAAGGAGAGGCGTAACCAATATTACGTCATAAAAAGGCGTGTCCAAGCGTAAGAGAAGTAAACACAGCATCGACTGATGCAGCCTATTCTGCGATTTAGCCCTTTCTTCTCTTCAAGAATGATCTAATTTTGCGTGCAAGGACAGTTCGCGTGGTGTAGCCTCTTCAGTGACAAGTGACAGTGTTTCAGAAGGGAACGCCGGAGGAAGCGCGATCTAGTGCCGCAAAATAGTGAAATTTCCCGGAAGAATATCCAAGTAGTGCCAGGAGAGTCAATCGAAGGCGTCTTCAAAATTGGTGAGTACCATTTTTGTGATCTTGGAGAAGTTATGCCAGTTATTCGAGACTAGGTTTATTTTGGATATAGTTCTGTTTTTGGGGATCAAAAGTTTTCTGGTGGTTATTGAAAGTTAAGCTTGTGGTTACTGTAGCTAATTGAAATTAAATTGTTTGTTCTATTGTTTTAGTAACTGTTTAAATTGTATGAAGTATTGTAACGGTATGCTTTAGAAAAATTTAGTTTTTAAATCAGTCCAGATTTAGAAGACAATATTTATATAGTTGATATAGAGCAGGAAAAGGTTGCCTCTTAATTAACATTTTTTTATATATGCTTTGTATGTAGGCATAGGTTTTATCATTAAGTGTTGTAAGGCAATTTGTGTTCAGAATTGTTAGGGAATTATTCAGTTTTGGAGAGATAGACCTGTTGTTGTTTTTGTGTTATTGTATTTCGAGGTAGGTTATTTGTCTTTAATTTTCCATATATGAGGAAATTTACTAAAGCTCTGCTATTGGAGTTAGCGGAGGAGTTTGAAACAAATGTGCCTCAGGCAAATAGAGTAAGAGAAATTAGGCAGGCTATTCTAAATGCCGAGGACTATGAATAAGAAGCTGCGAAAGGATACACGGCAAGAATTTGGGCTGCGGCTGAGCAGAGAAAAGCAGAAGAAATAGCTGAACAAGAGAGAGCAGAACGGGAACGTAAACCCTCATAACACAAGACATCCTCAGGATATCCTATTTAAGTCGCAATGTCCCGGGAAGCAGCTAGGATATCCTAAGGATGTTGATTCTCAGATATCCTGAGGACTTCTTAAGTCAACATCCTGAGGATATCTTATTCAAGTCTCAATGTCCCGGGATATATGAAGATCTCCTCAGGATGTTGATTTTCAGATATTCTGAGGAGTTCGTAAATCAACATCTTAAGGATGTCCTGTTCAAGTCGTAATGTCCCCGGATATATGAAGATCTCCTGAGGATGTTGTTTCTCAGATATCTTCGGTACTTACTTTTTATGGAAGCTCATATCTGAAAATATTAAAGTAACCTTGTACCAAACACAAGTCATGTTATAGGAATCGAAATCTTACTCTATGGATTACCTATTCTGCATATGAAAATTTAATTGTTATGCTTACACTGGTTTTCGTATATTTTGGCTGTAAGTATTAAGTAATAATATTTTCAAATTTTTGTTGTTGTTTCACAGTGCATATTGATCAGAGTACTTTCTTACAAATTATAGGCACGTGTTTTCATTTGTTTTGAGTTTCATATTGAAAGTGTGTTTACGATTAAATTCTAATTGCTACATAATATATTTTGTAAACATTATTTTAGATACTTTTCTAATATCTTTGAACAGAAATATTATTTACGTTACAGGTTAACTCAGAAAATCTTTTACAAAGACATTTATCCTATGAACAGATGGGCATGATGTGCATCCATGCCTTATATGGCATTCGAACTTGAGCCCTTCTGTACGGCAATCAGTCACTATAATCACTTACCCGTCTCTGAGGCACTAATCAGAAATATCAAGTTAGAAAAGTATTCCATTAAATTCATCGATAGTTCTTAGCGTAGAAATAACCATACTTTGAAACTGCAAAAGAAAAAAAATACTTTTTGATCTGTTACACTATTATATTAGTAATGAATCATGTTTAGTGCTGTGCAGTAATAAGTAACAATATTTTTTTTTTTTTTTGAACAAACGAAATTTTAGTTTACAGACGCAGTTAAAAACTAGTCTGTACGAGGTTTAACCTCCTTTAATTTGAATTTATAAATATAAGAATAATTTTATTGGGCTAAAAAATTCATTGCAGTTTCTTCGTTCATTTTCTGGTAAGTCCTTTAATAATGAGAATTAGTCTTTCAAAGCGACTGAGGTAAGAAGTAACTTATTTTTTACCTCTCTGTAATAGGAAAATAAGGTTTGAGAATGGGAAGAACTAACATTAAGTTCTTACTCTCCTCAAACCTCACTTTGCTACCTCTTTAACCATACAAATATTCGGTCTTTGCTAAACAAAGCGCGAAAAAAATATATCCAGCGCTCTGCAGTCTTATACGTTATGCCGACAATGCTACATGACTCCTCATAATTTAACAATAATTGCTGCTTTATTAATTTATTTGTAACATCCAGAAAATGCAGTAAACACGTTTCTTCAAGGTATATAACACAAAGTTAAATGTTGTTATGAAAACTCAAAATTAGATAACGGATTAAATAGATGTTCAAACTTTAAATTAAAATGATTTAATTTTTAAATTAAACGCGTTCTTTAAACTCAGCACTTTTATTACTTTATTTTATACTATAAATAACAATTGAAGTTGAAAATCTTAAAGTTTCGTTTCCATCATTATCATTGTCCGTAAAACTGCTTCTCAAATTTTCTTTGCTTTTGAGAAACCGAGCTCCGCTCAGAATGTAACACCTCTGAGCACTTTTTCTGTAGCAGATGCCCCAAGAAGATTTCTCTTTTGTTAACGTGGCAGATTTATTTGTCAAACCTTCCCTTCTTTTGTATCCCCCTACAAGGGAAACATCCCTTCACAACAAAGTACGCAGAACACCCCCAACGGTTTTAATTGCTCCGTAATGGTGATATCCTTGAAGAACCCCACAAAGTGGAAAGTACACGTACTTACTTTCAGATTTCCAGAATTCAGCTATTCTGCTAAACGTTAATAGCCGTCGTTCCAAATTCTCTTTCAGTTACGAACTGACTTGCTGACGCTTGCAAGCGTTACATTGACAGAGTGTGAAAAGTAAGTTTCTAAATGTTTCCTTTATTCTACAAAAATGATCAGAACTAAAAAAAATGGTTGTAGGAAAAAATGTCACCCGGAAAAAAGGGAAACGGAGAGAATGTCCCCGGAAAATAAGGAAAGGAAAAAATGTCACCCTTCGTTTGCAATGAGAAATATAAGGCATGTTTAGAAAGATCGCCAAGCTGAGTGATAAAAGTTTTATCTCAACAACCGTAATATCGGATAACCGGAAATATGTGCGAGTAGAAGCAAGCAGATGTCTTGGCTGCTTGTTTCCGCCATGATTTCTTCGTTAAGGTTAAAAATAGAGGGTTGTTTAGAAAAGAAAGCTTTCGCGATGGAAGCCAGGGGGGAAGCGGGTTGTCCAGCGTCGGTCATTGTCAGGTCTTTAGTAATTACTCTCCTCGCACCCCATGTAGTTATAGCCTTAAGCTGCGGTTTAGTGAAACATTTATTGACGCACAACAGAAAACTAATTCATCCTGAGCTTTGGAATAAGAAACAGTTGTAGATGCAATTTCAAGTTACAGTTTGCGATAAGAACAGGATTAAATTTTTTACCTGATTAATTTTCGCATAATTTTTTTTTCTCATTTGATTTTAATTAAAAGTAACGCATCTGCACAGGAAACAATTGTTTAATTTTGCACTCACAGTTATTAAAATTAAGAGGTTTATTTCAAAATTATTAGTCCCTGAGGGACTAATGTTTTCATTTTGCGATTTTGCGTCGAATCACTCTGAATGTCCGTTTCACTTTTCAAACTGTTGCCACCAAATACTGTGATAAAACAACGGTACCTAGAGCCATCGAGTTTCGAATGACGTAATCCTACTGCGAATATGGGCAACTGGAAGCCCAAATTTGAAATTTGGAATTTGTTTTATTATCGATTTTATATTTTGTAACGAATTTTTGATTAACAAACTCAAGAATTTCAAAGCGAGCCATGGCAACGTTGGACAGAAAAAACATTTTTATCTCCAGCGCGTGTGAATCGGAAATTCTAAAATGTGCTCAATATAAAATTATTTTGCGATACTGCTCTTGAACTGAATTTTATGGTTTAAGTGCGAAGAATATGATATTTAATAAATAAAGGTAACACACAAAATATTAAAAAAAGGCCCATTTGGACCTAATTTAAAATCTGAAACCTTTCAGATTTTTTATTTGACTAAAATTTTAAAATCTAATTCAAATGGATCCTATAACCACGCGATCTGGATTTAAACATTTAATATGCAATGAATTTTCTTATGGCGACCTCTTCCAAAATAATTTCTCAGAGTAAAAATTAACACTTGTACCGAGCATTATCTCTTTAAGACGACCACTTCCACCAAAGGCCAAAATAATTAGAAACGCGGATGATCGTATTAGAGAGGATTTAATGCATTTTACAATGCACCAATGCGTAACCTACTCAGAGCCGGACCATCTAGTAGCTCATAAACGATTGGCGACCATCTCCTTAAGACGATCACTTCCAAAAGTGACAGACATTTCTATAGGTATAAACAAACGCTTGCACTGAATATCATCTTTCTAGGGTGGTGATCTTCACAGAATACCAAAAATCAACTAGAAACATGGATGAATTAGGATTATTCAATTATGGCAAAGCGCACGAGGGTTATCTACCTAAAGGGAGGGATGCCTTCGTGGAGAACTTTCTAAGGGAAACTGGCTCGTATACATATTACACATGGGAAAAACCACGAAAGTGCCCATGTAGCCAGCCCATTCGCGGTATTGGAATCTCGGACCGAACTACCAGTGTTCAGCGTCTTTAACGCTCTGCCGCTGATAGGCTGAAATCTGATGGATGGCTGATGGATATCTTAAAAAGCATTTTTACATATAGTAGTTATATTAATTACAATTACGTGTAAATCTTATGGAAACATAGAAGCGGCCGAGCGGTTAAGTTGCTGAATACCCTGGTTGTTAGATCTGGGTTCGATTCCTAGCAAAGCAGCTTTTCGTTGTTTTTCCCCGATATAACGTGGTTACGAGCTAGTTTTCCTTAGGAAGCCCTCCACGAAGGCAACCATTCTCTTAGGCAGATACCTTTCGTGCGCTTTGTTATAGTCAAGTAAATCAAACCAAATTAAAGAAGCTTATTCCTTCTACTTTCCAAATTGAGCTCCAAATAAGTCATACGTGCTTTTCGTATTCATAACGTAAAACGTATCAAAACCGAAAATTAAATAAATTTAATTATTTAACTTGGTTATTATCTAGAATTCCAGTTTTTAATTTATCTCTTGTTTCCAAAAATCTGAGCATGAATAATTGTGTAATAAAGCATAGACCGATAACTTTGAAATTCAGAGAATAACTTAAATGGCCTTCGACCACTAGCAGCCGAGAGGTAAAAATCGTTGAATATTGGTAGTTCGACTGGCGTTCAAACCATGGCGGATGTGCTGCTTACCAGGAAATTTTCGTGTTTTTCTCCATGTGTAACATAAATACGAGTCAGTTTCTATCAGACATATGAAATAATTTTTGTCAACTACTCGCTATAAACAGTCCTCCATGAAGGCATCCATATTCACTTCGGCAGATAATCTTATGGTACTTTGTCATAACCTAAATAATCTGATTTGATGATCATGCTAATTTTTTCTCATACTGAAGCCTGTGATGGTTTAATTAATGTTTTATTTATCATAAACTGTGTTAACTGCTTTAAATTAACCAAATCAGGATTTTTTTCTGTTACATTTCCTTTTTGAAATTTTTGACATTATTTTAGAAGCCTAAATATGTCAGATCGTTTTAGTAAGACGTATTATTTGTAACTGTTTTACATATAAGTACAGAGAATCTCATGACGGTGAACTCTAAAAGTGTTTCCTACAACATAAATAAACAGGCTTTTATACATTTGCCTCTCGTATGCAACCTTCTATATAAGTGGCTTAAAAATCGCTTGAAGCGGCCATTAGTGGTCGCATTAGAAAAGTCTCATTATATTTGCATTTTTGTGGCATTTAATAATTTCAGTTACATGTCTGCCTTATAAATTATAATATTGATTTTTCAAGGGCGTGTAACAACTTTCAATATAAATTAGAATAGTAAAAATCTTTTACATTCCATTCGGATTATTGTATTCCTATGAAAGCCTTGAATCAATTGTTGATCATTATTTTGTACGTATGCTATTGCAAAAATTTAAAAATTCTTAATTATGATATTTTCCGATATTCGGGCTTTAAATGCCCAAGTTATTTAATTTTATGCCAAGATTTAAACTTTATGCATTTACAATAAGAAGATCTTAATTCTGGAACTTTTTAACATCTGAAGCTGGTTAAAACTGGTTGAAATGTGTTGCAGTCGCAGTTCGTACGCAAAACCATTCTCGCACTGATTTGTTTTATGCTTAATTCATAGCAATTTCCCTAAGTAACCAAATTTTAGATTTATATCATTTTTTTAAAATTGTGAAAATAAGCAAAAAGAAAGGAGAAAATTTTTCTTTCTTACATTATAATTATTTTCAGTTCATCTTTTATGATAATTAGTGTATTTTTCAATTTTCCTCAACTGTCAAATCTTGTATTTCTAAATATCTTTAGATTATTTACAGTCCCTGCAATTTTAGAGTTTTTATGTTAAACTCTAAAATAGTTATTAGAAGAATTATTAGAAGCATTTGATGTAATTAACGACGCACGTCGCCCATAGATTTGCCCATAGATTCGCAAATTTTGAATTTTCAATATTGTTGGAAGCACTTGAGCAGAAAATTCGTCTTTTCTAGCAAATTGCAAATTTTAAAATTCAAAAAATTCAACTCCATCAATCCAATTTTCAGACTCAATTAAAGGCACTGAAGTTATTTAACATTTAACTCTCGGTGATTTAGAACTCCCCGGAATTGCTACTCAAGAAATGATTTCAAAAATGCTCTTCTACATCTATTAATAATTGTTCTATCCCTTGAATAGCTAGTATCTACTGCATTTTCTTCTCATTTCTTCTTTGGTGGTTATTTGAATCATGGGAAAGCACGGGAACTGTCTGTCTAAGAGAAGGGATGCCTTCGTGGAGGACTTAACGAAGTATGAGAAAGGGAAACTTGATTGTATTTACCTTATTGAAAACAATAAATTCTACAATGTCTAAATTCAATTTCGCCAGATAAATTTTCCATAAAATGAAAAAACAATTTTCAGTACACATAAATAATTAATTGAATGAATGTAATAATCTGATTTGATGATCATGCTTTTTACTGCAGAATACATACATAAACTGCAGAATACTTAAACTTTTTACTGCAGAATACATACATAAACTGCAGAATACTTAAACGTTTTACTGCAGAATACATACATAAACTGCAGAATACTTAAACTTTTTACTGCAGAATACATAAACTTATTTTCAGCTCAATGTAAAACTGTTCCCACGCAAAATTTATATTATAAGAAAAAGTTAAATGTCTGTTATGTCGAATATTTCTTCACTTAGATTGCAGAGACATTCGATATTTTATGGAAGCAGGAGACTTGAAAAATGAGCAACCCCCTCTCCTGGAATCGAACCGCGGATCTCTGGAATACGCGCCCAGCGTGCAGACCACTACACTACGAAAGCACGTCAAGAAGGCTCAAGTCTAAAATTTATGCATATTTAGCATTAATTATATATTTTGCATATTAACATTTAAAAAAATACCTGACTAAATTACTCCTGGACGGTTGTGTATAAGCCTATGGTTTGTTTGATCAAGTGCGACTCATTTGTAAAGTATTGAATGGTGTACTCGCTTGCAAAACCTTGTGAATTTTGTGTTTCTTGAAAAATCGGCAATACTAAGTATGATTGCTAAATATTACATTCTTTTTAAGGGAACATTATAGTATAATAATAAGAATATTTTCTCCTGGGATATACTTTTATCAATGATATGTTACTGTAGCACAGTTTTGCTAAATTCCTATAAATCAGTTCTAATTATTCTAAGCTCATTTACTAAGACTTGGAATGATGCTCAAGGCCGGCGCTAGACGTTTTGCCGCACGGTGCCTGCTTTACAACTTCAAAATTCTGCCGCCCAGCTCTTTCCAAAGTTCTAAAAATTTTGCGTTCTCTCAATTCTGCCACCCGGTGCGGCCGCACCTATTGCATATGCTCTGGCACCGGCCCTGATGATACTAGGAATGACTAGGAAACGATAATTATTGTCTTTTCCTCATAAACATGATGCTTATTAAAAATTACAGATGTTTTAATTAATAACAACCTTAAAAACTGGTTGTTAGTAGCTTTAATTTTGACTCCATACACTTCAACAATTAAAAAAGCCAAAAGATAGGAAGTTTCCTTGTCAGTCTTTTTGAGTCCTTTTCTAATACTGCTAAAATTCTACATGATATTTGTTTTAGAACTGCTAAGAAACTGCTAACAAAATTTTAAATACAAAAGTTATACTGCAATTTTAAGTCTGAAAAGTAATTAATTCAGACTTGAAAGCTCTTGAAACATAGAACTTGAGCTCAAAACAATAAGAATAGAAATTTGCATTCATTTTTTTAATTATACGATTGTTGCTTCATTGATAACAATGTTATAATTAGTTCGCTGCATTAGAATCCATATTTCTTACTAATTATTTAAACATGAAAAATGAGAACTATAATATTTATATGTACTTTTTAATCTCCAAATTCATAATAAAGTTTTCTCATAAATAGGAAATTGACTGTTTTCAACAGTTTTCACCTCTTCTTCAAGAAATTTCTTTTACGGTCCTAATTAAAAATTACAGAACAGCAGAACATAATCTATCTCACGAAATTTGCTAAAACAAATTATTCTTTCGCATTAATTTTGAATTTTATTTAACTCAAATTTATTCAATATTTCGAGTTCTGGATAATCAAATTAGCGGTATCATTCTAAAGCTTCAAAATGTAATTAAAAAGCTCAGCTTCGTTTTTAATGATTCATTTCACCACGCCACTGGGGAAAAAAAAAATATCTGAGTTTTCAGATTTTCAATTACGTCCAAAGGGCGTTTTGTAATGTTTTGTGTGTTACCTTTATTTATTAAATATCACGTTCTTTGCACTTAAACCATAAAATTCAATTCAATAGCAATGCCGCAGCATATCTTTAGAATTTCCGATACACAGTTCCGCGCGCTGGAGACAAAAAGATTTTTCCCATCCGTAGAGTGTTGCCATTGCTCCCTTTTAAATCGCTGAGTTTGTTACTGAAAAATTCGTTAAAGTTTTGCAAAATATAAAATCGATAATAAATCAAATTCCAAATTTCAAATTTGGTCTTCCACATGCCCATATTCGAAGGAGGATTACGTCATTCAAAATTCGATGGCTCTATGTACCGTTGTTTTATCACAATGCGAGAAATATACATACATTTATGCAGATTTTTCATTATTTAAAGGAAAATCTGAAAGCTTTCATATTTCATGTTGCGCCCAAAAGGATTTTTTTTAACGTTTTGTATGGTACCTTTATTTATTAAATATAATGTTCTTCGCACTTTACCATAAAATTCAATTCCACAGAAATATCACAAAATATTTAAAAAGCGCAAAATTTAAGAATTTCCAATACACAGTTTCGGGCGCTGGAGATACATTTCTTTTTTCGTACAGTGTTCCCGTTGCACGCTTTTAATCCATGAGTTTGTTAATTAAAAAATTCGTTAAAGTTTTGCAAAATTGGGAATAGCTAATAAAACAAATTCCAAATTCGGAATTTTAAGTGCTCATGTTTGGTTGGAGTACTACGTTATTCAAAATTGGATGGCTCTAGGTACCGTTGTTTTTTGAAAATGCGAAAACATTCATGCATTTATGCAGAATCTTCATTATTTAGTTTCTTTAATACAATGCATGGCAATAATATTTTGTAGCAACAGTTTGAAAAGTGAATCAACGCAGAAAGTGAAACCACGCAAAATGTCGTTTTGAGACTAATAGCCCTTTGGGTCTAACGCCCCTTTGGGCTAAAAAAAAAAAAAATAAATAAATATTAAATTAGCAAGTTAAAAATCAGAAATAGCAACATTTAACCGATAAGAAAGTCAGAACTCCTTACTACCTCGCTCGAAAAATGCAATTTTTAATAAAATGATAATTTTGCTTCTTTATTAAATTATTCTTATAACAGGGCTTGCATGAATGGATTACATTCTACTACAAGAAATTTTTTCATACCAATAAATTGCCACAGTTATGGACAGAAAGTACAGTAAACCCTTTCTAAGATGACCACAGGTTCATAAGATTTTGGGCTTTTGCGAATTAGAGAAATAGCTCTCAGCACCGATGTCCAAGTTCTCAGAAATACTGATCATCATAGGAAGATAATCACCAGAAGAAAGTTCACTATTCACATTCTGAAGTGCGTTATTATATAAATGAAAGTACATTAAGCCGATTCGATTGCGTGTATGGCCGTATCTATTTATATATAGTAAAAATTTTAATATAAAATAAATATAGTGTACAATATATGTTACCGTTAAAGCGTATTTCCTCGTTAAAGCTATTAAAGTTATTTCCTCGAATAAGTAAGTATTTGGCTTGAGGAAAACTATCCAAGCCGGTTTAGCTAATTATTTTAAAATAACTATATTAATTAGTATAGAATATAATATTCTATAAACTAACTAATGATATACGCCGCCCAGACGGTGTAGTGGTTAGGGTCGCCAACTGCGATACCTAACGGCTTGGGTTCGAATCCAGGGGAATGCATAGTTCTAATTGTCCGTCCCTTCATAGGAGGCAAAGGTGGCCCACCTATTAGGTGACTGCATAATAAAGTGACAACTGCTTCTGGTCAAGTCGAAGTCGGCTGAGGGACCATCATTCATATTAAAAAAAAAAAAAAAAACTTAATAACAAACAAAAAAAAATCTCAAAGGTTTCAGGTTTTAAACTTACCCCAAAGAGGGCGTTTTTTTAACGTTTAGTGTGCTACCTTTATTTATTAAATATCATGTTCTTTGCACTTAAACCATAAAAAGAATTTTAAAAAGAGCATATCTTTAGAAGAATTTCCGATACACAGTTCCGCGCGCTGGAGATAATTTTTTTTTTTTCGTATAGTGTTGCTACTCCTCGCTTTTAAATCGTTGAGTTTGTTAATCAAAAATTCGTTAAAGTTTTACAAAATATGAAATAGATAATAAAACAAATTTCAAATTTGGGTTTCCAGATGCCCATATTCGCAGGAGGATTACGTCATTCAAAATTCGATGGCTCTATGTACCGTTGTTTTATCACAATGCGAGAAATATGCATATATTTATGCAGATTTTTCATTAATTTCTTCAAATATAATGCAGGACTCTAACATTTGGTGGCAACAGTTTGAAAAGTGATTCGCCGTTTATAGTGATTCAACGCAAAATCGCAAAACGAAAAGAATAGTCCTCCAGGATCAAAGTCTCTTTGGAAACACCTAATGATAAACCGTTAAAGTGGGGAAAAAAATGACACTCTAAAATATCTGTCGTTTAATAAATTAACTGATGATAAACCGTTAGTGTTTAGAAAATTATATTTCATATTACGGATAGAATTAATAATGACGGAATGCATAATATAATATTATTGCTAGATTCGTTAAACCGTAATAAAAAATAGCAGACTATACTACGCCAATGTGAACAAGCTGTTAGCTACCAGTTACGGATGGATGAAATTTAGTTTAAAGACCTGCAATCATTATTTAACAGAGGAGAAACATTTGCTCCCCGTGAATTCTTTCCTTCCGTGTGACGTGAGTCGGTTTCCTTTTAAGGAAACGGGTGAAGCAAACCACGGGGGAGAACATACGATTTTCCCGCAGGCCAAGTTGGAAAAACCTACTATCGAAATGACCTTGCTCAGCTGCAGCCAGCTCAACGTCTTACCCTTAAAACCTCCCTCAAGAGAGCCCGCTATAACCCTGCCCGTTTGGCAGGTTTCCATATCTCCAATCGGCGACATTATTTGGCGAGATTTTAGAGTTCCTTTTTTTCCGTTCCTTATTTGTCGAGTGACATTTTTTCCGTTCCTTATTTTCCGGGGACATTCTTTCCGTTTCCCTTTTTTCCGGGTGACATTTTTTCCGCACACCAAAAAAAAAAAATTATCTCAGATATCTAAAAGACGGATTTACAGCAGAATAAATCAACGTATATTATCGGATTCGTCAGAAGATGAAATAGTATTTAATTATGAAAAAGGACTGTGTCGAATTTTCGCGCTAGCAAATATTCTTTAAGTTCCATTTCAAACTGTGATTCGAAATATGAACTTTTATGTCTCAAGAAGAACTCACTGATGACGATTACCAAAACGATTATCCCATTTTAAGGAATATTCCAAATATAGGACTAATAAATATTCCGTTAGACTTTATGTCCCTTGTGTGCTTAGGAGTAGTACAAAAAATGATTACTATTAGGATAGGCGGAGGCACCTTACAAGCACGATTACCACATAAAAATGTTGAACTAATTTTTTTTTTAAATGACCAGTTTTTAAAGCCTTATGTACCAATTGAATTTGCAAGAAAACCAAGGAACCAACTCTAAAAGAATTGAAACACTGGAAAGCTACAGAATACCGTCAATTTTTACTGTACACTAGCCCACTTATTTATTATTTTTTTTTAAATTTAACAAAAAGCTACATGATCATTTTTTACTACTTCATATTTCGATTAGACTCTTATGCAAAATACAGAATCAGACGGCAATTGATGAATACGCACAGCCTCTTTTAAAACTCTTCGTAGTAAATTTTGGGCTTTATTATGAAAAACAGTATATTGCTCATAATGTTCACGGTCTACTGCATATTTGCGAAGATGTAAAAATGTTTGGGCCGTTAGATAATTACAGTGCATTTAAATTTGAAAGCTATATATCTTCTATAAAAAAATTGATTAGAAAATCTTCCGCTCCATTACAGCAAATAGCAAGACGAACTGATGAACTGTTTAATCATACTGTAGTCATGAATAATGATTCAATCAACGTAACCGACTTAAGTTCAGAATTTCAAAATTTACACACATCTGGTCCCCTACTTAAAGGTATGCTTAATTTTATTATTGAATTTTGAATACAAATTAACTGAATTTGAAGAATAATTTAATTATGAATATATCGAAGAATTCAGTTTTGGGCTATTGAATGGTTAAAAATGATCGAAAGATTTTTAATATTTTAAAGCAAAATTTTCTCTTATAATATTTTGTATTAATAATTCATTTCAAGTCTCTTGCTCAGTTTTAGATATATTTACAAATTATTAAATAAATTGAAATTCAAATTAGAAAATAAATTGTATAAATATTCTTAAAATTTCTTATTTTTCCATAGTAACCACAGATGGAGGACCTGAGACTGTCTGTGAAAATAAGCAAGTTTCAGGTTATCACAGCACCTTCACACACTTTCACTGGAATATAAAGAAGATTTCTGGGGATATACTGGGATGCAACATTAAGCAGTTGAGAGTATGTATTTAAAAGGTTAAAGGGATATTGTAACTAGTATTTCAAATCCTGATAACATCCCATACGCTGTCGGTGGGACCTAGATAGGATGTCCTAAGGATATACTGGGATGTGACATTAAGCACTCGGGAGGATGAGTTTAGGAGGAAACTGGGTTATTACGGGATGTCCTGAGGATGTAGTAAGTAGGACTTTAAATCCTAATAACATCCCATACGCTGTCGATGGGATATAGATAGGATGTTTTTAGGATATAATGGGCTGTGTTTAGGAGGTTAGTGGGATATCCCGGGATGTTCTGAGGACGTAGTAAGTAGGAGTTCATATCCTAATAACATCCCGCACGCTGTCAATGGGACTTAGTTAGGATGTCCTGAGGATATCCCGGGATGTGACATTAAGCACTCGGGAGGAGGAGTTTAGGAGGTTCACGGGATATTCCGGGATGTCCTGAAGATGTGCTCATATCCCGCGAGCAACATCCTCGGGATATCCCAAGGATGCTTTTGTGCTATGTGGGAAGAAGAGAGAGCAGAGCGGGAACGTGAACAAGAGAGAGCGGAACGGGAGCGGGAGCGAGTTTTTGAATTGGAAAGGTTAAAACTGATGAATGTGGTTCAGACTAATAGCCTAGCTTCCACGGTTTCGAAAGTTGAACAATCTAGAGAAAAAAGGGTTAATTTGAAAGATCTAGTACCGCGTTTTGAACCGAGTAATATGGATATTTACTTATTCTTTATGCTATTTGAGAAACAAACTCAAAAAGAGAACGTTAATGAGATTGATTGGGTCTCGCAATTAATTCCTTTATTACCTTACGATGTAGCCCAGTTAATAGTGAAAGAACCAGCGGATAAAGGGGATGATTATCAGCATGTTAAGAAATTACTCATGCAGAGATTCAAGCTTAGTTCTTGGGCACTAAAAACAAAATTTGAAGAACATTCTAGAAAAAACGGAATGTTATGGGTGGATTTAGTGTATGAATTGAGAGTGTATTTAGAGAATTGGTTGAATTCAGTAGAAGTTCAAGATTTTGAAACTCTTAAGGAACTTATGCTCACTGAGCAGATTAAGCGGCGAGTCCAGCCGCTTAATTTGCTCAGTGAGCACTATTTAGACAATTGGGAAGAATTTAAAACAGCTTCCATTTTAACAGAGAAATGCGACAAGTATGAGGCTTTGCGAAGAGATACGAGGAAGTTAGAACAGAGAGCGTGGTTAAAGAAACCATTTGAGAAAGATAGAGAGCGGTATATAAATTCGAACTGTAGTAATAATCAGAAAAGTAGTGGTCATCAAAGAATTAAATAAGAGGAGCATAGAAAAGTAGAGGCTCCTAAAAAAAAGCAAGTTTTCAATGAAGCAGGTTTCGAGAAACAGCGTAAAATAAGGTGTTACCAATGTGGAAAGGACGGACATATCCGACCAATTGTCCATCGCTGAAAAAGAATAAGGCTAATCTGGTGAATAATCTAGGAACGGAGAGTTTAGGAAAATGTTTTGAGCCGTATTTCAAGAAAGGGGCAATTAATGGGATAGAGAGAGATTATCTGAGAGATACTGGAGCTGGTATAGATCTGTGTAATAGTATATGGATTAATACTAGTGACTTATTAGGGGAAACTGTATGGGTGAAACAGCCTTTGGACACAGAATGTAAATGTTTACCTTTGGCGAAAGTCACCATCGAAGGTGATTTTGGTGTGGTCACCACAAAAGCAGCGGTTACTCCGGTAGAGATAGATAAAGAGTACTATTTGTTAGGGAATAAAACTGCACAGTTGATTGAGGAAATTAGGGAACGACCAGTTCTCTTGAATGTTGTGGAGACTCGTAGTCAGGCGCATGCGCGCAGGAGTTTAGAGAGAGAGAGTGCAGAAGACTTAGATTCAAGATCGGAAGAAGAGAAAGAGATAGAAAGTGAAAGGGCCGTCAATAATGAGCATTCGGAAGAAAGGAAGTTAACCAGTAATACGGAGGACCTTAAAATTCCAGACATCAGTTTAGAGGAAAGGGCTATCCTTGCTGATGTTTCGCCAGAAGAATTCTCGGAAGCATAAGCAACAGAAACTCATGATAATGTTCAACACCAAACAAAATTTATTATATCGCATACTGAAGGAACACAAGATCTGCAGAATTCGATATTCGAAAAAGCCACTTCTATCAGGACGTTTTCTTCTGAGAAATTGCTTCCAAATAACCTTGCTGTAAAAATGATGTTCAATTATAATGCTGAATTAAATGCATATGCTATATGGCGTGCAATGTATAAGGAGACATTACCAGCCATTGGCGAGTTTTCTTTGGATGAGCTGACAAATCATAAAGTCAGGAAAAAGAAATTGGGACCTCATCCAAATATAGTTGTAAATGTTGATGAGTGTCCTATCTCAGTAATTGATTATTCGAGATCAGATCTACGGACAGCAGGAACTTTAGCATATGAAGTATATGGAGGAGCCAATCCTTTTTGTTCCGTAAACTGTTATTTGAAAAATGATTTTTGTAGCGTTTTGGAATTATATTTTTGTAGATTTAAATTTGTTTGCATAGTGTGTTTCATTTTCAAAATGGTTAGAATCAAATGTTTAAGTATTAGCATTTTGTAAACTGAAAAGGTACTTTGTGTAGATTCAAAATTTAAATCTTTTTGTTGTATTTTTGCATTTATGTTATCTAGAAATAAGTGCAGGGTAATATAACTGGCTTCTCTATTATCACTTAAATGGTTACCACTTGTGTTTTGAAAGCAGTGATAAGTATTTAGAATTTTTCCT
Organism: Stegodyphus dumicola; assembly: GCF_044657685.1. Classification (NCBI taxonomy): domain Eukaryota; kingdom Metazoa; phylum Arthropoda; class Arachnida; order Araneae; family Eresidae; genus Stegodyphus; species Stegodyphus dumicola. Next base: position 187,339,491 of record NC_140768.1, read on the forward strand.
TCCATAGTCAAGAAAAATTTCTTTATGAGGGGAGGAGTTGTGATAAGGTCGCATAAATCTACGACGAATGATTTCAAATTGAAAATTCAGAGTGCAATATACGTGATGAAGTCACGGGACTAAATATAATTATTTAATTGTTATTAAAATAATATTAAGTTGTAAAAAATAGTTGTTATTAAAATAATATTAAATTGCTGGCAATGTTAAAAACGCAGGCTCGAGAGCCACGTATGGCTCTCGCATGATTGATGTATAGAATTTGATTTTTTGAAAGAAAAAGATAAGTTTTTCTCTTGTCGATTCGTATGTCGCTGTTTTTTTTTTTTTTTTCGTTCAATAAAATTTTTATACTGTATTTTGTTTTCAACCTGATGTCACAACCCAGGGTTTGCGTAGCGGTTTCGGCCACTACACCACACCTTTATACAGAATTTTGGAAGAATATTGTTTTTTCCTTTAGAAAATAATCTTTTAGTTCATTGCCAAAATCATCGCAGAGTTTGAACATCTCTCTCTCTCCTTTTCAATACAGTATTATCTTCGTTCATGCAAAGATCTGAGGTCGTAAATGTTTTTCGATTATTTCTTTTAAAAATTCTTCTTTTTAAATTAAAAAAATGTGTGCTTTTCTACCTTTCGGGAGCGAACAAGGTCCCTTAGGCCCCCCACAATGTCCACAATGAGGATTGATGATTTCGCGAAAATAGGAATTATATTAGATTTATATATAGCACTATTCTAACATAGGTATTTTGACACAAAATCGGACTTTTTCTGAAATAACATACCAAGTTTTTTCCATATTTCGATTCTACGGCTCAAGTTATGCCAGAATGCCAAGTTTTGTAAAAATCGTAATAGTTTTTAAAATATTAGCTCTCAAAATTTTAGCTCCTCAGTGTTAATTGAATTTGTCTAATTAATATTTCTTTTTATTAAACGTTTTTGATTTTTCCTTTCACATTTCGAAATTTAGGTTCATTCGAAATAAAATTTACCCATTTTTTTGTGTTTTATTTTTTAAATTTCTATTTTTAAATAATTTTTATAAATTTTTCGAAAAAAATTTTGAATTATTACCTGTCACCGCGGAAACAGGAATCGCGGAAAAAGGAAGGCACCATTTGTTAATGCGATATTTTGTATGATGATGTTGTAAACCTTCGAAATCTTTGCTCAGCTTTATTTTCTACCATAATGTTTGTAATGACGACGCTTTATCCATTCGTTGTTTTCTCTGTCATGTTTTTCGTCCGCGATGTTTTCGGCAAACAGCGTTGCTGGTCCATCTAACATGCCAGCAATTTGCTTCATCAGCATAAATATCCCTTCTACATCGTTGATGAGTCTTTAAGGGGCGAATAAGACGCTGACTCATCCCTACCTAGATCTAGCCTAATCGTCAACTCTTCCACATATTCCTTAAGACGATAATCCAAGGTACATATTGCCTAGTAAAGTTCTCTTTTTATTTATAATGTACTGTATTAAAAATTTAAAATGTGTTATTTATTTGTTTTAATGTATTTAATTGTTTATTTCATTGTATTTGTAACTCTTATTTCAAGAATATTACTGGGAGATATTTCGTAACATTTTAAGAACAAATTCATGATGCGAACGATTATTTGGAACGGTAACTCGTTCATAAAGGTAAGGACGGTCCGTTCTTTATTGGAATTATTATCCGAAGAAAAGCTGAAACATATTTCCATGTTTCATCCTTTTTTTTTTCTAAAAGAGAAGTTTCGTAAAGCGGACGTTTGAAAACTGGGAACACGCGCTATATTTAATTCCTTAATGCGTACAATAGCTCACAGTAAAAAAATATGCCTGGACATAATTCAGAAAATTACTTAAAATGCATCCCTCTATCTTAGATACTATATAACCTTCAAATACATTACAGATACATTCCTTAATTTAATTCAAATACCTTTCTTTAAGCAATCCAATAGAAGATTTCGAAAATGACGCCGTAATTAAATATTACATTCTTAACCAACATAAGTCTCTAATTCTAAAAAGTAACGATTGCATTTTAATCAAGTACAAAAATTATACATTATTCGGCATGATGTATCTTAATGAAGCGTATCCAATTATTTCACATTATATCCTTGCATGTTCATTTAATATAGATTAATGCATTAATAAATAAATAAAGATAATTAGAATCCTTTTATTTACGAATCTATTACTTTGAATTAAATAAATAAACGGAACAACCATCCGTAAAATTGCATTCCTTCATGAATAAATTGCATTTCTTTTTACCGAAAGCACGCCTTCTGGCGCCAGCATAATCCGCCGTGCACATATTGTCTGTTTGCATAATAAATCTTGTAAATGAAATTTAGGAAATAAGGAGACCTGCGTTCGGTACATTTACGACGGCACAGAAACGTTAAAAATAATATTTAAGGCAAAGCGCTTTCTTTCGCTATGATCCAAGTTAAATGAATGTCGTATTTTACGCAAAACAGATTTCATTTAATGAAAATAAAACCTTATCGCGAATATTAGAAATATATAACTCTGAATACAGATACATTCATTATGCATTCAATGAGCATTCGAAGCAGTCTTCGTTCAGAGATGACTGGAAAAATATAGCTGAAATTAAATTTTAATTAAAAACAAACTATGATTGCGAAAGATAATTTCTCACCAAAAACTAAAATCGAGATCGCCATTGAAAATCCATATCTTCAGAAGAGATTATTTTTGAGAAGGACATAGCAATCCTGAATTCCCACAAATTCTTGAAAAGGTTTATTCGAACGTCGAAAACTCAAAATTTTGAGTTTTTTCGTCATTCGAATCGTTTTGTTCTAAAAGACTACTAAATGTTTAAAATACGTATTTTAAAAAGGTTAGATTTATTGACATTCAATAAAAGCGTATATTAAAAATTAGAGCCAAATTTGAAAAAACGCTGAAAATATTCTTAGTCACATCGTCGGTAATCTCATTGGAATTTCCTTAAGCTACTTATCTTTCAAATTATAATTGTAATTGCTTAACAATTGAAAGTTTAAAAGAATTAAATGTTATTTTTAAAAATTAATATCTTCCTTTTCTGAGTTAGAAATGATTTCTGAGTTAGAAATTTGATTTTGCAATTTATAAAAATTGTTTCTGACCCCATATATTGCACATTTAGTATACAATCATTTGCTTTTTTAAATAATACGTCTAATATATTAAAATGATATTTTAATTTCAGCATTATTGTTCCTAAAAACATCTGCTTCAAATGTCATATATTACACACTTCGCCACATAGGTAATGGGCTTTGGGGATAAAACTGCTTTTAGCTTTTTGTTTCGTATAACACAAATTAATGTAATAAACTATCATTATTAATTACTTTCTTTCACATAACATAAATTATTATAATAAACTATTTTTTAGCACTTAAACAGTTGTGATAAACAAACAGACATGATTATACATGAATCCGGACATATATTACGGCAGTAATTTTCATTTCCAGGGAAGAAAGTTAAAATACGCGCGGTAAAGAAATGGAAATTTATAAAATTTTCACGTCATGGGATTTACACTACAAATTTCACGAAACCAATATTATGGTCAAACATTTACATTTAAAATTTAGAAAGAGGGGACGAATGTATAACAAAGCCGAAATAACCAGCGCATATAGAATGGGTCACATTTATTTCAGACGCTTGAGATTTTAATTTTATTTGCAAATATCAGTAAAAAAATATTAGAGAGAAGACTTTGTTCTTCTTTCACATATACTACCAATCATCTATTTTAATACCTTCTTGTTTTAAAAAATTATTCAAAATGATTTTACAAAAATAATTAAATAAATAAATAAATAAAAATGTCTGTTCAAAGTATTCTGAGAATGAATTTACATTAGAATTGAACACTTTGAACAAACAGCTCATATTTAACAAAAACATGAATAGGGAAATACATTCAGTATTTTATAAACTTCATTTATTCAGACATTATTTTATAAACTTTTATAAACAGAATTTTATAAACTTCAAAGCAGTTGTACAATAACCACAAATTAATATTTAGGTCTCTCGGTCCGCTACCCTGAAAGAACTTCGATTATTTTCAGTTTCAATTTTTCTTGCAGATGCCTTCAGTTTTTCATTAAAGGATATGTACTACATATTTATACTGATCCATATTATTTTCTTTAACAATTAAATTTTCCATTCCACAGGCCGTAAATCATCCTCGAACCACTATGCAATACGGTTTAGGATTCAAACTGTAGGCAATGCGATTTTAGGATTCAAACTGTAGGCAATACGGTTTTAATTTTCAATTCTTCATTTGACTTTTGCCACACAGTAACTGACCCAAATTAAATTTTGACTCATCCAAATATAACATTGTGTCGATATGATAAATCTTTGGACATCGTGCAGTTTTTGGAACGACTGGCGTCTTTTTACTTGTTTTCCTCCTGACAAAGAATTTCTTAAAATACTGATGGTCGATTGTATCAAATGCCCTGATACTCTTTTAACAGTTTCAGGGTTAACTTTTATTGCGAACCACTCTCCTAAATCCGCTGCAAGATTGTTTAGGAGTTGTTTTATTTTTCTTAACATTAGTCTTCGATTACTCGGTCTTATCTTGGAATGTAATCCAGATTTAATTGCATTTTCAATAGCTCCAGGCAATTTTCACCGTTTTATAACATAAAGACAGCCGATCGCTTTACAACCATTATGTGTTTGGATATTTCGAATACTTTTACCGTCTTTTAAATGATGAATAATTAAATTCCTTACACAACGTTTCGTTAATTTGTAGCGTATTGTCGTGTTTCTTTCAGATATGGAAACAATAATGCCATCATGACAACAAACAGCATATGACGAAACATCACAACAAAACTTTCGAGTGTCTGAAATATTACGTGAGTTTCTGATTAACACTTTTTGAGTAAATTATTTTATTACGAGGAATATTTTGATGATATTTATTTTACAAAAACTTAAAATACAGGAAAAAATAATATATAAAGAAAAATATTAAATTCGTGCTTCAGTATTTAATATACGATCGATACAAATACCTTTGAAAAGTGCCCTAAAATAATTATGAGCCTAAGATAATTATGAGCCACTGCTAAGTACCGTGTAATCAAATAAGAATTTATGTTCAACAATTTTTAATTCAAACACACATATATAAAAGGAATCATAATAAAAGCCTAAAATTAAAAGCACATTTTTATACCTGTCCTGCGCTATAGCTGCAGGATTGAAGTAAAATAAAGTTAATCTAAAGTTAAATCGGAGTCAAAGCTTGGTTAATCCTCAACAATATTAATAATAGAAATCGTCTGTAAGAGGTGTAACACAATATCCAAACATATCAAAATTAAAATAAGCATTCAGAGTAGTACAAATTCTAAAAATAAAAATCTGATGTGTACACCACATGACTTTCTTGTACGGAATATTAAATTATACGCATTTTTTCTTGCATTTCATTTAAACTTATTGGATTGAATAAAATCTACTTCGCCGACAGCGCATAAACCACAATAGAATAAATGCATTCTTTAAAATTCACTCTAGTATTTGTTTATCATAGCGACACTCTGGCGCTAGATTCACTTAACAGTATTATATTTCGTTCATATTACAACTCATAATGCACAAAATTTATATAATTTAAAAAATAGAATTATCTAACCGTTCCCACATGTTATAGTCAAATACTACACAAACAAAACAAGAAAGAAAAAGTTTTCAGACACGATTGAGTATTTCTCATTCAATTAATTCAGTTCTCACTTCGCGAGAAGGCAAAAATACATAAAAACTCAAAATATCTATATTAAAAATTACGAAGCAAATCTTAAACACTTATTTCCTCGAAAAAATTCCAGGAAGGATTAAGCATGATTTAATTGGCAATAATAAATGAAGGCGTTATCCTTGTTGTTGCGAAGCTAAGTTTCTCTAGATTGGCAACAAATCCACTAGTCTGCTGTTTCAAATGTAAACAATCAATGCCCGCCATCATAAAAAAGGCTTAGCGGCACTTTAAAATTGTTGATAATTCTAAAAATATTGCATACAGATTTACTAAAGGCATAAAAACCTTAACCGGAAGACAAAAACAACATAATTCAATCATTTTTAAAGCAAAAAATGTACAATTTACAAACATATAAGAGTAAAGAAACTGAGATCACTGAGCCGGGTAACAGAGTGAATATATCTATAAATGTATTTATATACGTTTGGTGCAGCCGACTGCAACCAAAAAACGAGGTGCACATCTACATGTCGTAGCAGTCCTATATACAAAATTTCAACGTTCTGAGGCTACTCCTTTTTGAGTTATGCGAGACACGTACGTACATACGTTCGTACAGACGCCACGAAAAATTCTCTTCAGAATTCATTTTAAAGCAGTTTTATAATTTTTTTGGAGGAAACGAGTCTTTTAGTCTGTCCTTACGTACAGATATCACGCAAAAACATCGTTAAATTGCATTCGATAGCGGTCAAAATGGATATTTTCGTTGAAATATGCTGCCTGAAACTTTTCGCGATTACAATACTTACTTTTTACTTCGTACAAGGAAGTAAAAATTAAAAAGGAAAATGCAAAATGGAAAAAAAGTACAAAATAATAAAAATATAAAAATAAAAATTAATCTCCTGTAACTGAAACTCTATTTCAGAGCTCTTTAGGAGAAAATGAATTAAAGCTTCATAAAAGTCGATTAATATGTTTCGAAAACGTGTTTCGTTCTTACGGTTCATTTGAGATCATAAACCGAGAAAATCTGATGTGTACACCACGTGACTTCCTTGTACGGAATATTAAATTATACGCATTTTTTCTTGCATTTCATTTAAACGTATTGGATTGAATTAAAACTACTTCGCCAACAGCGCATAAACCACAATAGAATAAATGCATTCTTTAAAATTCACTCTAGTATTTGTTTGCCATAGCGACACTCTGGCGCTAGATTCAGTTAACAGTATTATATTTCGTTCATATTATAACTCATAATGCACAAAATTTATATCATTTAAAGAAAATTATCTAATTGTTGCCACAGGTTCTATTCAAATACTATAATAAAGCTAGAACGATGTATAAAAGAAATTAAGCAAACAAAACAAAAAAGCAACAGTATTTCACAGACTATTGAGTATTTCTCAATCAATTAATTCAGTTCTCACTTCGCGAGAAGGCAAAAATACATAAAAACTTAAAATATCTGTATTAAAAATTACGAAGTAAATCTTAAACACTTATTTCCTCGAAAAAATTCCAGAAAGGATTAAGCATGATTTAATTGGCAATAATAAATGAAGGCGTTATCTTTGTTGTTGAGAAGCTACATTTCTCTATATTGGCAACAAATCCACTAGTCTGCTGTTTCAAATGTAAACAAACAATGGCCGGCATCAAGAAAAGGATTAGGCTTAGCGGCACTTAAACAACTTTAAAATTGTTGATAATTCTAAAAATATTGCATACAGATTTATTAAAGGCATAAAAACCTTAACCGGAAGATAAAAACAACATAATTCAATCATTTTTGAAGCAAAAAAAAAAATGTAGAATTTACAAACATATAAGAGTAAAGAAACTGAGATCACTGAGCCGGATAACAGAATGGATATATATATAAATATATTTATATACGTTTGGTGCGGCCGATTGCAACCAAAATACGAGGTGCACATCTACATTTTACAGCAGTCCTATATACAAAATTTCAACGTTCTGAGGCTACTCCTTTTTGAGTTATGCGAGATACGTACGTACGCACGTACGTACATACGTTCGTACATACGCCACGAAAAATTCTCTTCAGAATTCATTTTAAAGCAGTTTTATAATTTTTTAGAGGAAAAGAGTCTTTTATTCTGTCCTTACGTACATATATCACGCAAAAACATCGTTAAATTGCGTTCGATAGCGGTCAAAATGGATATTTTCGTTGAAATATGCTACCTGAAACTTTTCGCGATTACAATACTTCCTTTTTATCTTGCACAAGAAACTAAAAAAGAATATATTACATTTTCATTTAAGACACTAAAATTTATATAAAATCGGAAAGTCGAATCTCAAATGTAGTAGGATTTTCCCTACAAGGCTTCGAAACACTTAGTAAAACGAATGAAACATAACATTGTGCTAAACTGACTGCTCAAATAAACCAAAAAACTTTACATTATGTAAAAAGACCATAAGAAAATCATATTGTTTGCCAATCGATTTGCTTATTGATTTGCCTGTGCCTGTACTACCAAATCTACTTCCGTCAGCTAGCATCAGCGTGCAAAGTAGTATTTTTTCTTTCAAGAATAGAGTTCTTGCAGTCAGGAGGGAGCTTTTGGTAAAGACTACTTTGGAAAAGACCCGTTAAACTTCTCGTCTTAGAGGTGACGTCCGGCCTAAGGCTGTGATTCCTAACTGATTAATGTCATCCCGACGAAAAATAAAGCTACCGGCAGGCACGCATTTTCTGCTTAAAGCTTTCCAGGTTACATACTGTTAAATTACATAAAATATTACATGGTAGTACATGCTTCGTTAGACTATTACATTCATTATTTGCTGTGATAATTTCTAGCATTGCAGATTAAAACTATTATATATACAACATTACGTGCTGCACTTCATACTTATTTAGGCTTCACATTATTCACAATGGTTTTATACGCTGCGCTGTGCGTTTAGCATATTACAGCATTTAATGCTTGAAGAGAGTATACATATATATCTATATGCAGACACACACACACACACACATATATATATATATATATATATATATATAATGATTTCAAAAATGCGTAGATGAAAACAGTGGAACTTTTACAGCTTACGATAGTGCGTAGATGACCGAGAAGACCGTAGTGGCAGCGTGGAAACATGATGACGCAATTTAGCACAACGTATCTTAAAAAAACACAATTTTTATTTTCTCCCCGCATATCAAATCATCCTTTTTCAGACAAGATGTTTCCTAATTATATTTGAATACATAAATTACATTTTGAATTAGAACGTCATCTTAACTAAGTAAGCAGCAACAGCATGGTTTAAAAGCGTCTTTCCAACAGGAGAGTTTTGCGGAAAAGTTATAGTAGCTTTCAGATGAAGAAGGGTGGGAGTTCGAAATATTTCAGTTCGGAGTTTTGGTTTACAATTAATTTGATTGGACATGAGCATCTGCATTAAAACGTTACGTAAGATAGAAAAGTCCATGGACCTTATAAGAGATAAACTAACACAGTGGGCGGGGCGCGCGTCACCGACATGTCGGCAAGAAAGAGTAGGGACGATCTGGTTTACTTTAACACTGAAAGCTATGGCGTTTGTATCACATAACTCTTAAGTGTAATTATTAAATGTGATACGTTGTATAGTGATGAGATTATGAAAGCCACAGTTTTTTCCAAATAGGATTTAATATATCTCATTAAAAGGTAAACGTTTGGTTTTCTCATTTGGTAAAACGGTAAAAACTTTAAGCACAAAATTTACGAACTTAATTTTGCGTAAAAATAAAGTAAAATTAAATAAGATTGATAGTACGCGATGCTTTGAAATAAATAAGGTAAAATTAAACATGATCTGATAACTTTTTTTTTTCTTTAATTTAAAGACCATTTTCAGGCAGTGATTTTCAAAACTATAATAACTTTACAAAACAATCATTTATTTGATTATATCATCATTAACTTATTAACATTAAAGTGGAATATTTATTTTAGTAATTTATAAAATTTGGAGCATAATGTGTTCTGAGTGTAATGAAGGGGGAGAAAAAGGTAAAACAAAATCTAGAAGCACTCAGATTTTATATTACGCCCAAAAGGAACCTTTTTTTAACGTTTTGTGTGTTACCTATACTTATTGACTATCGTGTTCTTCGCCCGTAAACCACATACATTTGAAAACAGTATATCTTTGGAATTTCCGCACTGGAGATAAAACTGTTATTTTCCGTACAGTGCTCGCTGTGAACTCGTTGAGTTTGTTAATCAAAAATTCATTAACGTTTTACAAAATATGAAATAGATTAAAACAAATTCGAAATTCGGCTGTCCAGATGCCCATGTTCGAGTGGAGGATTACATTATTCAAAATTTGATGGCTCTATATACTGTAGTTTTTGTCACAGTGTAAGAAACATACATGTATTCATGCAGATTCTTTATTATTTAATTTCTTTACATATAATACAGGGTGATAATATTTGGTAACAATAATTTGCAAGGAGACACGGACACTTATAGTAAAACAGCGCAAAATGCCGCTTCGAAACTAACAGCCTTTCTAGGCTACCGCCCCTTTGGGCTAATAAATTAAAATTAACAGTAAATAAAAAAATCTTATGCAGAACTAAAAATAAATTTAAAAAATAATCACTATAAAATACAAGCAAAATTCATTATTACGGTTAAATACAATTTTAATATTAGAATTAAATGTATAAAAATTTTTAAGGAGTAAAAAGTGTTTATCACTATGATGTATTATGAAATATAATTGAAATAAAATTCCTTTACAGAAATTGTACTATAATACTCATCTATAATTTTAAAAAGCATCACAATTTAGAATTTGAAACAAAACTTTCAAAAATTCGTTTTTAAATATTTTAGTATTTTTTACTTATTTACACCATTAAAAAGCACAAAAACTGCAAGAGAAAATTGCTTGTTTGAAATTTTCTATTAGTTCAGATTAAAAATATTATTTTCTAAAAGAAGTAGTTACAAATTTCCTTACAGCACAGGAAAAGCTAAAAAAATATCCAGTCCTGAAAGCATGCAATAGCTTTATAATTATTTGGAATGTTAAATATGCTTGATAAATACGCTAAATTTTTAAAAACCAATCTCAATTTCAAAAATAAAAATATATAGAAATTCTAATTTGTGAAATGAGGCGCTACAACCAGCTTTTTTTTGACAATTATACACGCTACAATAGGCAACCAATGCTAAATTTCTGCAAGTCGTCCCTACTCCTCCGGATGTGGTCAAGGTGACAGCCGGCAACGCCTCAGACGAGGAAGAAAACCCGTTTGGGTTAGTCTATTTCTTATAAGATCAATGGAAAAATCTGGAAACTGTGAAAGAAATGAATTTAGGGGCAGATCACCAAAGTTAGAATGTTAAATTTGAGGTCGCAAATTATTTCTTTTCTGAAACAACTATCGTATTTTGTTATATCTTACACATACCCGCCTTTTAAAAAAAAAGGTTGAGAGAGCAGGGTGGATAGAAACGCATTAGAACAGCAAAATGTGAAAGATATAATTTTGAAAATAAAAACATATTAACTTTTTAACAAAAATTATTGTCATAAAATGTTGACCGATATTTTGACTCAGTTTGACATTTCATTGAAAGTCATACAATTTCGAATTGAATTATTAATTTTAGCACTGTATTCTTTTAAAACAATAGCATAGTTTAATGTTCTGAGGTAAGAAAGTCCAATGAAATTTTGTGAAGTTGTTGATAGTTCCACACTGTAAAAGTTCAAATTTTTTCACAAAGTAAATGTTCAAATAAAATTCATTCTAATTTTTGTTGATGAAAATATTTCTATTAGAATACAAATTAAGATGCAAACTTTCACGTTATTTAATTATGTTTTTTAGGGAAGGCATTTTAAAATATAAAAATTTATTAACACACATCATTCATAAACACAAAAAAATTTCAAAATTTTTGCTATTATTAAGACATTTAAAATTTACTTATTCTTTACAAAACTTGAAGACTCCATAACTTTCTCTAAATACTAGCATTTCCATCATATTGGTTTATCAGTTGAGCAAACTGGTGTTTATTCTTCACCAGTGGCCAAAAGATTTGCCAATTTAGCAGTTACTGCAGAAAAGGTCCCCGTTCCTTCGATAGAGGCAACTGGCCTTTTTCGAACTGCTGTAATTCCATTATAAAAAATTAAAAGCACACTCTATCTTATGAAAAAATAAAAGAATACTTAGATTTAATAAAAAAAAAGGTATTTTTTCATAAGGTGAGAGCCTTCAACGTTTATCTTTAAAACATTAAAAACCTACAATTAAAATATTTCAGATAATAATTTCATTTGTAAAATACAGTAAAAATTTTAAAATATCAATTCAAAGAAATTTGAACAATACAATAGTACAAAAATATTATTCGTAATAGCAAGCTTCCCTAAGTAAAACCTTGAAATTCCTTACCTAATTCTTACCAAATTCAATATTTTTTTCCATTCAGAAATACAAAACTACATTTTAAATAAATCATAATATTTCTGAATTATTAACTTTGATTTTAAAATGATTTAAGCAAAACAATGCCATCAATAAATCGTAAAACAAAGCAATTACTTATAAATGCAAAATTACTTATTATACAAAGTCAAATAGAAACGCAATTTACTCTATTTGGAATTTCATACCACTTCAATATCACATTAATAACTTTTGATAATATTCCATTCTTTGAATAAGAGCACTGAAAAACGCAAAATGTGAACAAAACACTATTCCACTCATGAGCTTGCTGATCTTCAAAGCACTTTGAATGTTTTTCTTTTTACGCAATGTTCGGACATCAGGAATATTCGAAGCGGGCGGGAATCAGTAACGATATTTCACTACGTTGCGGCTCTGACCTTGATTCGAAAGAGTTTCGATTTGGAACTTAAATAAAGTGACCACATTTTCATTGAGACAAAGTGAGACAGATGGAATGAAATGAGAATTGTAATTTAGCTATGAAAGTAGACCGATAATTCAAAAAAAAAAAACATTTTTTTTGTATATATTCATGTACTTTTCTGTAAATATACAAAAATATATTTATTATTAGCTATTAGTAACTATAAAAATATTTGCAAAAACTATAATTTGAATATTATGTTTTTTAATTAATTTAAAATTTTACTTAAAAGAAGTTATGATTTTCTTTCACGGTCATATGTTTTTATCCAAGTGAATATTTTGCAATAGATTCGGATCATTTATTAAAATGTCGTGAAATTTCTCGCATGAATAGCTCAAATTATATTTTACCCTTAATGCAGATTTTAAACTTTCAATGTTCAACTGCGTTTTTTCAATTGCCCATATTGTATTGCTACTAGAAAAAATACGTTTTGTTGCAGCATTTGTTTCTGAAAGGCAGAGCGCGTGTTGCAGAACTTTCAAAATATTTTCATAAGGAATATTATTCTGTTTAAAATGAAGGAATAACTCCGTCCACTTTTTGTCTGTTTCCACATTTGCAGACTACCAACATTTAATTTTTTCTTCAGTAATATATTTTTTACCAATGACACCTCATCAAAATGATTATTTTCGCAAATATTATTTTTCGGAAAATGGATTCTAATTAAAAAGATTTTTCCACATATTGCCATAAAATCTCCTTTTTTAATGTTCGATTTCTGCGCTTTCACAAAAATCCTTCAAACTTTCAACACGCACAGTATATATGTAAAAATACGAATAAATGTTTGCAATGATATTTTCAAGATCCACTGAAAGTCAGTCAGATGCTGTTTGAATAGTACTGTATAGAATATGCGCTGCACAACCTACTCCAATAATGTTTTGGTTCAAATGTTCATTAAGTTTGGTAAAAACGTTATTGATACCTCTTCTAGCTTTTCGACCAAAATTTGCGTTAGTGTTATCCTCACAAATAGGCAATACTATTATTGTTCAAATTATTCTTTTTCAAAATAGTTAATATTGAATCAAAAATTATTTATGAAGTTTCACTCGGCAATGAAACAAAATTTAATATTCTAATTTTAATTCCTGTTTCTGGATCAAAAAAATCTAACAATTGTGGGAAATAATTTTAAATCTTTGTGGTTGGAAGCATCATAATATATGGATATAAATGTACATTTAAAAACCTAATTCTTTCTTTAATCGTGAAAACGAATATGGTTGAAAAACATTACAAATAATTGCTTCGGTTTTGTCCTTGCACGTGGAAATTGTTTTGTCGTACAATGTTCTGATCATTTGCGACGTACAATCAATTGATCTGAACATTGTCGTTTATGGTGTGGAAAGCATATATAGCTACTGCTAACTGTTCAGCTAATGCTAACTGTTCCTCCGTTAATAATACATATTCCTTGACGAGACGTAACGACAATGATCGAACACCATCGAGTAAATCTAACTTGTTACATCGCCTAATTTAGTTTACTCTGCATGCATTTTATGTGTTTTTTTATTTATGTATTTCTTATATTTACTATAATAATTAATAAATAATGGGTAATATATTTTTACAGTACATTTAAAATAAGAAATGCAGATGTTTTCTAAAAAACGGGACATTTTTAAAAATGGGCGGGACGTGGGACAGTCATCCAAAAAGCGGGACTGTCCCGCCAAAATCAGGACTTGTGGTCACTTTAACTTACATGATTTCAAAGCACTTTTAGAATATGCCGTTAAGTCACACATCGGAAACAAATTTGATGATTCTCTGGAAGTTTGAGGCAGCAGAGTTCTAAATCCATTGGTGAAAATTTGCACCAGCTTAATCTTGTCTTGACTTTTTATAAATATGAAATGATCTCAAAAAATGCGTAGATGAAAACAGTGGAACTTTTACAGCTTACGATACCGCGTAGATGACCGAGAAGACCGTAGTGTCTGAGTTTAAAGCGTGATGACGCAATTTAACACGACGTATCTTGAAAAATCACAATCTTTATTTTTTTACGCATATCAAACCATCCTTTTTCAAACAAGACGTTTCCTAATTATATTTGAAAACAGTAAGTTGCATTTTGAAGTACGACGTCGTTTTAAGCAAGTAAGCGGAAGCGGCATACATGAAAAGTACCTTGCCGGCAGGAGAGCTTATGAGGAAAAGGGGGGAGTATCATAGAACTTTAGAGGAAGAAGAGTGAAAGTGGGAAAGTTTCAGTTCAGAGTTTTGGTTTACAATTAATTTGATTGGACAACAGGCATCTGCATTAAGACGTTACGTAAGATAGAAAAATCTGGAACCTGTGAGAAGAGATGAATTTTGGGGCAGATTACCAAATTTAGAATGTTAATTTTGAGGTCGCCAATTATTTTTTTTATCTTACACACACACACATATATATATATACGTAACGTTTACGTAACGTTTTAATGCACATGCCTCATGTCCAATCAAATTAATTGTAAACCAAAACTCTGAACTGAAACTTTTCCACTTCCACTTTTCTTCCTCTGAAAGTACTATAACTTTTCCCCTTTTCCTCATAGCTTTCCTGCTGGCTAGACGCGTTTAAACCATGCTAATGCTTACTTACTTAACATGACGTTCTAATTCAAAATGCAATTTATGTATTCAAATATAATTAGGAAACATCTTGTCTGAAAAAGGATGATTTGATATGCGTGGAAAAAATAAAGATTGTGATTTTTCAAGATACGTTGTGCTAAATTGCGTCATCAGGCTTTACACTCTCCACTACGGTCTTCTGGGTCATCTACGCAGTATCGTAAGCTGTTAAAAGTTTCACTGTTTTCATCTACGCATTTTAAAATCATTACAGTATTTATAAAAAGTTGACAGGGTTAACCTGGTGCAAGTTTCCCCAATGGTTTTCGAATTCTGCTGCCTCAAACTACCAGTGATTCGTTTCCGGTGTGTGATTTAACGGCATATTCTAAAAGTGCTTTGAAATCATCGAGTATCTGTAAGTTCAAAATCGAAACTGTTTCGAATGAAAGTCAGTGCCGCAACGTAGTGAAATATCGTTACTAGTCATCGCTCGCTTCGAATATTCGTAATGTCCGATCATCGCGTAAAAAGATAAACATCCAAAGTGCTTTGAAGGTCAACAACCTCATGAGTGAAATAGTGTTTTGTCGACATTTTGCGATTTTCAGTGCTCTTATTCAAAAATGGAATATTATCAAAAGTTATTAATGTGATATTGAAGTGGTATGAAATTCCAAATGGAGTAAATTGCGTTTTTAATTGACTTTGTATAATAACTAATTTTGCATATATAAGTAATTGCATTGTTTTACGATTTATTGATGGCAATGTTTAAAATTAAAGTTAATAATTCAAAAATATAATGATTTATTCAAACTGTAGTTTTGTATTTCTGAATGGAAAAAAAAATATTGTAAAAATTAGATAAGGAATTTGAAGCTTTTACTCAGGGAAGATTGCTAATACGAATAATATTTTTGTACTATTGTTTAAATGTCTTTAAATTTATATTTTTTAATTTTTACAGTATTTTACGAATGAAATTATTGTCTGAAATGTTTTAATTGTAGGTTTTTCTTAAATGTTTTAAAGATAAACTTTGAAGGCTCTCACCTTATGAAGAAATAACCTTTTTAGCTCTAGTGTAGGATTGGGTGTCCCTTCGATTAGCGGCATTTTTTTTATTTATTTTGGCGATGAAACCTCACTTCTGTTTACCATGATAGTTTTAACTTTGTTTTAGCTTCCTGATTTTATTTAAATGAAAATAGATTGATGTGTACATGGACAAATTTAATGCAGTGCGCAATGAATAGTTTGTGCAATTCTAGGATTTTTTTTAAGTAAAAACAGATCGATGTGTACATGGACACAGAGTTTGTGCAATTCTTTGACTTCTTATTTTGGTTTTGTGTAGCAGCCATCCTGAAATTGTGCTTTTCTGGTGTCGATCTTGAAGTCAAAAAAGAATCGGCAAGAAACAAGGGGCACCCAATCGTAAGCTTTTACCTACCTTTTTTTATTAAATCTAAGTACTTTTTATTTTTTCATAAGATAGAGTGTGTTTTTAATTTTTTATAATGAAATGACAGCAGTTCGAAAAAGGCCAGATGCCTCTATCGAAGGAACGGAGGCCTTTTCTACAGTAACTGCTAAATTGGCAAATCTTTTGGCCACTGGTGAAGAATAAACACCAGTTTGCTCAACTGATAAACCAGTATGATGGAAATGCTAGTATTTAGAGAAAGTTATGGAGTCTTCAAATTTTGTAAAAAATAAGTAAATTTTAAATGTCTTAATAATAGTGAAAAGTTTGAAATTTGTTGTGTTTATGAATGATGTGTTAATAAATTTTTATATTTTAAAATGCTTTCCCTAAAAATCATAATTAAATACCATGAAAGTTTGCATCTTAATTTGTGTTCTAATAGAAATATTTTCATCAACAAAAATTGAAAAGACTTTTATTTGAACATTTACTTTGTGAAAAAATTTGAACTTTTACAGTGCGGAACTATCAAGAACTTTACAAAATTTCCTTGGACATTCTTACCTCAGAACTTTAAAATATGCTATTGTTTTAAACGAATACAGTGGTAAAATTAATAATTCAATTCGAAGTTGTATGACTTTCAATAAAATGTCAAACTGAGTCAAAATATCGGTCAAAATTTTATAACAATAATTTTTTGTTAAAATGTTAATATGTTTTGTATTTTCAAAATTATATCTTTTACATTTTGCTGCTTTAACGTTTTTTGATGACGCGATGACGCAATTTAGCACAACGTATCTTGAAAAATCACAATCTTTATTTTTTCCACGCATATCAAATCATCCTTTTTCAGACAAGATGTTTCCTAATTATATTTGAATACATAAATTGCATTTTGAATTAGAAGGTCATCTTAAGTAAGTAAGCATTAGCATGGTTTAAACGCGTCTTGCCAGCTGGAGAGCTATGAGAAAAGGGGAAAAGTTATAGTACTTTCAGAGGAAGAAGAGTGGAAGTGGAAAAGTTTCAGTTCAGAGTTTTGGTTTACAATTAATTTGATTGGACATGAGGCATGTGCATTAAAACGTTACGTAAACGTTACGTATATATATATATGTAAGATATAACATAATATGATAGCTGTTTAAAAAAAAAATAATTGGCGACCTCAAAATTAACATTCTAAATTTGGTGATCTGCCCCTAAATTCATCTTTTCTCACAGGTTCAAGATTTTTTTATCTTACATAACGTTTTAATACAGATGCCTCTTGTCCAATCAAATTAATTGTAAAACAAAACTCTGAACTGAAACTTTTCCGACTCCCACGCTTCTTCCTCTGAATGTACTATAATTTTCCCCTTTTCCGCATACCTCTCCTGCTGGCAAGACGCGTTTAAACCATGTGCTGCTGCTTACTTACTTAAGATGACGTTCTAATTCAAAATGCAATTTATGTATTGAAATATAATTAGGAAACATCTTGTCTGAAAAAGGATGATTTGATCTGCGTGGAAAAAATAAAGATTGTGATTTTTTAAGATACGTTGTGCTAAATTTCGTCATCATGCTTTACATTCTGCCACTACGGTCTTCTCGGTCATCTACACAGTATCGTAAGCTGTTAAAAGTTCCACTGTTTACATCTACGCATTTTAAATTCATTACATATATATATTAAAACACGCAAAAAGAAAAGAAGAAGAAAAAATATGAAAGAGGAAGAGAAAGAGCTCGGTTAAATAATATATTAAAAGTAAGTAACAATAAGAATAGTGAGAAAACGTATATATTTAAAAGACATTCAGAGGCCTCAAATAAATTCGCTACAGTTTAATTGTCAACTTAGTAGTTAGTATCTATATTGAACCAAGTCATGTGTACACGACTGTTGCATCACTGAGGTTTATCGCAGTTATTGTATAATTTACAGTGCTATACTTTGTTTCTTTAAAACAGACACTTCAAGGCCTTTGCCAAACCTTCGCATTCTCAATCGTCGCCGCATGGCATTTGTTTTCTCCCCCTCATTTGAGACCGAAGTTCAAGTCAATCTTTATTCGCCTGCTAACACGCTTAATGGAAATGAAGTGAGGGACCAAATTAGGTTACGCAAATAATATCCTGCAGCTGTCGTTCCCACGATTATGAGGCAAGACGGAAAGCGAAAATGACCTTGAAATTCCTGTTTTAAAGTAACATATAATGGTTTTGCTCCGTTTCTGCACTTACTTGAATCGGCTTTATCCTTTGCTGACCGTGTTTGTTCACGGGAGTCGACGCCCAGAGCCCAAACTTACAGGTGGACTTTGCTTTACAAATATATTATTTTAACTATTATATTCACACAAAGGTTAAAAGAAATACTAAAATTTTACTTTAAACCTTTATGGTTTGTTGATCCCACAAGTAGCGGCGACTTTTCTGTCATTGCATGGGTGACTGAATGATCTAATAGAAGAAGGTTTGATTTAAATCTTCTCCTGGCTTGTTGTTACTTTGATGAAAGACAAGGACGAGACAATAAGTTAAGTGGCTGTCTTCATGCAGCCAGAATTTAGTAATCAAGATATCCCCTTGCTAGTAGCATGTACACTGCTCAAAAAAAAAAAAAAAAAAAAAAAAACAGTGCTATATCTCCCGTTCTACTGGGCCGATTGACAAAATTCAAATTGCATTTTTCATGTCTCAAAAGCGCGATCTAGGATATATAATCGGACTTTTTCTGAAATAACATACAATTTTTTTACATATTTCGATTCTACGACTCAAATTATGCCAGAATAGCAAGTTCTGTAAAAATCGTACGAGTAGTTTTTTAAATAATAGCTCTCAAAATTTTAGCTCCTCAATGTTAATTGAATTTGGCAAATATTTATTAATATCTCTTTTTTTATTAAAATTTTTTGATTTTTCCTTTCACATTTCGAAATTTAGGTTCATTCCAAATAAAATTTACCCATTTTTTGTGTTTTATTTTTTAAATTTCTATTTTTAAATAATTTTTATAAATTTTTCGAAAAAAATTTTGAATTATAACCTATAAAATTTTTACCATCATCTTAAAGTAGGTGTATTTTTAAGCATATCTGCAAAAAATTAGACTTTTTTATTCAAAATTTTCTAAGATATACACGAATTTACATATTTTCGCGTTTTGAAATTTGGCATCTTTTTTTTGAGCGATAATAGCGCCAAATGTGGTGTATGGATTTTTGTTACAGTGAATTGCCACAGCTATTTTTAACCTTAAATTTCAAGTAGAATTTTGCGCAGAATTTATAATATGATATTGTTTCTCTCAAAGATGCGTAATAAATATTTATTAATACTATATGAAAAGCTATTTTTTAAAAATTATAGATGATATTTTTCAAATTTTTAACTATTTTTTTAATTTCTCTCTTTCTTCCTTTTTAAAAAAAAATAAGAGTAAATTTTTACCTTCAGCGTTTTATCGTCTGCTACTTTACTTTAACTTCGCTTAATTCGAATTGTCTAAAACTGAGAATTTTCGTTTGATGTTTATTTGAATTTTATGAAAATATTTTATGACATTAACTGCATAATTTATTTCTAAACAAACTGTTGCTTATGAAGTGGCTGAAAGAGCGGCTAATACTATCATCCATATTTTTAAATCACAGTGTATTTTTATAGAAATATACGATTTAGAATAATCATTTTTATAAAAGTCAAATTATGATATAAATATACAACCCTCTAGAGACCGAATTAATGGAAGTTCAATGGTTATGTAGAAATGATCTGCAGCTACTTAATGGCTGGATAAGTCAGCAGGTTCTGTGGACAATCCTTAAAATTCTAATTTAGAATGTAATTGTCAAGAACTGAATCCTGAACATCAGTAGTATAATAAGTAATTATTATGGTTATTAATAAATCCTTCTTATAAAGTAACTGCAAATATTTCAAAAAACTTTTTGTCTGAATTCAAATATTTTTCTATGCAAATATTTTTAATTTTATATTAATCAAGATTGCACACGATATTATTTATTTACACTTCAATTTTTAACGTCAACTCTAGTAGAAGTTACAAATCAATTATATTTAATTAAGGATTGAATTGGATTGGATGGATTATTTAATTATGGCAAAGCACACGAGGGCTATCTGCCTAAAGGGAGGAATGCTAGGACTTTCTAAGGAAAACTGGCTGGTATACACGTTACACATGGGGCACGTTACACACGTTACACAGGAAAACTGGCTGGTATACACGTTACAATCCCGTTAGCGGGATTCGAACCTCAGACCGAACTACCAGTGTTCAGCGTCTTTACAGCTCGGACGCTGGTGGGCTATTTAATTTGGGAATAACCATCTAAGTTTAGAAACAGCGTACCGTAACAGCAATTCAATTATTGGCGCCGTTTCTTTCATGTTACTCCCGATTGGCAAGCTACATGATTTTTAATGAGTATTTGAGTTTTGCTAGTAACTTCACTTGGAAATCGCGCTTAATCTTAGTTGGTTATTTGAACATAGAAACAACATGGGAGCTATTTGATTAAGATGCTTTCATAGAGAAACTTTGTAAGGAAAACATAGAAAACTATGAAAACCAACCATGCAGCCTGGGTTAGACGTCGCAACAAACAATTAGTATTTAACAATCTTCAAATGCTAAGCAACTGATGAGGCTCCAAGTAAATCTCCAATTTAATATTTTATTTGTAAATATTTAAAAAATATTGTTGTATTCTTAGACACAAAGAGCAGAATTTAAGTTTTGTTATTTCGTTAGTTAACTACCAAGCCGTAGTGCAAATGAATATTCAATTTCTTTTGCAATAATTGTATTCACTTAATATTCTTGGAATATGAGCTAAAGAAGGAATGTTCTCGCAAGATTAAAGAAGTGTTTAAATCCAGTGATATTAGGTTTGTCTTACAAGCTCAGGATCAAAAAGAGTCTGCAATTGCCGAGTAGTTGACTTGTAAATGGCTCTGAATTAAGCAGATGACTTTTAATCTTACGTTATTCAGTCAGAAAACGTATTCCAAATGTTTTGTATTGCATGACAATGCATCTTTTCATTATTCAATAACCAGTCGGAGAACCGCTTGTGTTCCGAAAATAAGTATGTGTACTCAATCGTCCTGCATGTTCTTCAAATTTGTCTTCTTGTGATTTTTTTTTTTTCCCCAAAAACTAAAGTTGCCTCTCAAAGGAATTTTTTTTGACATTGAAGAGACTAAAGGAGTATGACATCTAATTTTAGAGGCATGTCAAAAACGGATCTCTACAAGCCTTCTCTTCCATTACATGTTGTGCAGTCAGACAAAAAGTTGCATCAGCGTAAATTGTATAATCTATTTTTATTACACTCTGATTTAGGACTTAGAAATAAGTCAAATTAAATATTTTGATAACCCAATAAATTCAAGGTCGAAGTTTCAATATTTGATTTTCGGAGGGAGGGGAACTTTTTTCAGTTTTAGTCCATTACCCTAAGTATATTTGCTTCGATTCTTTATTTTTCCATAAAAGCGAAAAATTTACGCATGGTATACATATAACGCATAGCTTCAAATTAAAATTTAATAATAAACAGAGTAGTTATAATTAAAGTTCCACATTGAAACTGTCATAAAAGGAAAACTACTGGATCAAATGTTATCAAATTTGGTAATCGTGTAAAGGAGGTCATGAGAATTTATTTTCCGCGAAAAAAGGAAGTTCGAATCCTCACCACCAGGGCAAAATAGCGCTGTATACAATATTGTTAAACGAAATATGGGTCGGAATCTAACCTAACCTTTTGTTACACGGGTTTAATATGTTGTATACCCTTAAGAAACTTTGAATTAAGCAATATATCATTTAAAGACGTTAAATTCGATAAACGTCGAGTGCGCCATCCGTGTAAGTGAGAAATTCGTCCGTGAAAACTACGAATTAGCGATTAGAAAATGTGAGATCGTAAATCACTCGCACAAGTGCGTACAATCTGGAAATCGTTTTCTGACAGATCGCTAATTTTTAATTTTTGAACCCTGAATTCGGCTCTAAAACATGAAGACACTGATTCAAAAACGCTTTTAATCGATTTGGGCAAAAGAAGTCCTTCATGCTATCTACCTAGTTCCATTGCATTCTCCTACTGCATTCGATTGCATAGCAGTCATTCCACACCATTTAGTGTTGAATGATAGCTAGTTTTATAATTGAATCATTTTTCTTTGAAGAGCAGTCGACAGCTGGACCACTGTGATTGCAGCTCACTTAGAGTCAATGTTAAAATGTTTCGTGATACATGAACTGCAGTAACGTGGCATTTTAGATACTACGATTTTTATGCAGAGCTGGGCCTAACCTCACGTGTATCGCACAGTTACTTAGGCAACATTTCACGAATGAACGTCTTATAGGCCAACACTTCCCCTCTTCCCACCAGACCTTAACCTCTGTGACTTTTGGCTATGGGGTTATCTCAAAAGCACTGTTTATGATGATAATCTAAACAATTTGGCAGAAATGAAAAATGTGATACACTGACATGTCCGTAACATTCCTCCTGATATGCTAACTGTTGAGAATGCAGTAACAGGATTTAACTTGCTTTAGGAAAATGCTGGACTCTACATTGAACATGCTTTGTAACACGTTTCGGAAACTATTAAACACATTTTAAACAGATGTTTTCATTCTTATTTCATTTAACAATATTGTATACAGCGCCATTTTAGCCCTGGTGGTGAGTTTTTGAACTCCTTTTTTTCCGCGGAACATTAATTCCCATAATCCCCTTTACACGATTCCCAAATTTGATAACATTTGATCCGGTAGTTTTCCTTTTATGATCATTTCAAATTGGAACTTTAATTATAACCACCATGTAAATTTAAAAGTTTGACAGTTTGGTTCATGTCCCAGCTTTAAAAATATATATATAAATATAATCTTTTATATTAATCCTCTTAGTTTTTTCTCGCGTTATTGACTGTATAAAAAAACATGATCTTTAATATGATTTAGATTGTTTTAGCCGATATAAGAATCGGGTCACTCGGTGGTACAGAATAAACCCTGCTGGACTGTTTTATTTCTTTGTCATTTAGCAAAAATCTTTTAATTAAAATATTTATCCTTTGGACTTCGCTTTAAACTTTATTTATAGTTAAAATGACTAGAAAATGAAAAGCTGTCTTCAGCTGAAACGCAATTCATGTAATTCATATTTTAAAAAATTGAGAAGAATGCAAAATTTATGGGAGTCTAGCAATCGAAAAATCTTAATTTTCTTGTGTGAGCACTGAAAATAACTGTAGAAGGAAAGAAAAAAATTAGGGAGAAAAGTAAGCAAAAATTTGCAAGGAAATTTGGCTGTTAGACATACCAAGATGTTTCAAAAAGTTGGACGCTTTTGAATATACTTTCAGTATACTTCAAAGAATTTAGGTGCTCAAAGAGAAAACACTTGGACGTGTACACCAGAAAATACCATCAATTGAGTTTGCGTTAACAGAAAAGATAAAAACAATATCATTGCAGATTAAAGTGAAGAGCGACTGGTTTTAGACTATAGTGTTGTATAAATTTAAATTACGTTATCGAACATCATATCGTATCATAAATGGAGAATCCCATGGTTTTCGCATTCGAATTATTAGAAGATTCAGGAGTTTATTCAGTGATGTATGTGGATGTCACCTAAAGAGGTTTTTTTTCCCTCCTCTTGAAACAGCGGCCGAGCGGTAAAGTCGCTGAACGCTGGTAGTTGGGTCCGAGGTTCGAATCCCGCGAACGGGCTGGCTGCATGGGCATTTTCGTGGTTTTCCCCATGTGTAACGTGTATGCGAGCTAGTTTCCCTTAGAAAGTCCTCCACGAAGGCATCCCTCCCCCTTAGGCAGATAGCCCTAGTGTGCTTTGTCACAATTAAATAAACCAAAACCTCTTGATGAAACCAGTCTTTCCTTTCATCTCATACCTTCAAAATGTTTAGCCTCTAAAGACTGATAAAGGCTCTGACCAAATATTGATGAAATGGATTGAATTGGATTATTAAGTTACGTCAAAGCAGGGCTATCTGCCTAAAAAGAAGGATGCCTTTGTGAAGAACT
This sequence comes from Stegodyphus dumicola, assembly GCF_044657685.1. NCBI lineage: Eukaryota > Metazoa > Arthropoda > Arachnida > Araneae > Eresidae > Stegodyphus > Stegodyphus dumicola. Next base: position 187,364,339 of record NC_140768.1, read on the forward strand.
TTCTAAGGGAAACCTGTTGGCATACACGATACACATGAGAAAATCCACGAAAACGGCCATGCAACCAGCCCGTTTACCGGGATTCGAACCCCTGAGTGAACTACCAGTGTTCAGAGATTTTACCGCTCACCCGTTTATGGGCCTTTATGAAATGGAAGGCGGTAACTTTATTTAAAATGATTGTCAGAAATATCAAGATATTTCGAAAAGTTGGATGCTTTTTAATACACTTGCGGAATGCCTAAAGAAAAAGAACAAGAATGAAGTAGAATGCCTGAAGAAAAAGAGAAGAAAAAATAAATTTTGGGGTAAAATTTAGTATTTGTATTTTTTTTTTTTTAATTTAAAACTTTTTAATCTTATGATATTTGATTCTTACGATTTTAAAAATAAAATATTTGACTAAAATATGAATAACATTTAAGAAACCAAATGTAGTATAAAATTGTGTAAAGCAATGGGCACAATGATAAAACTGTTTAAAGCATTGTATGCAAGTCATCCTAAGTTAAAATGTCGGTTATACATCTCTCCTATTTATATACATCTTTTCTGAACGGAACATTGAAAGGCGTGTTAACTGTGCTTTACTGTATTTTCTCTTTTAATAAATGCAGTTTTCAAACGCATCGTAGTCTGGGTTACAAAGTATTCCTCCGAAAGAAACGCAATTCAAATAAATAAAATCAAATTCTGGAAAATTTATATTAATAAATATATTTAAAATGCTCAGTTCGAAGGAATAAATAGAAAATTTTAAAACAATTATCTGAAGAGACAATGCAACACAAACAATTAAAATAAAAGTATAAGAATTTAAAAATTACCTAAAATAATAACTATGACAAAAAATATATATAAAGAAAACTATTTGAAAAAAAAATAAACGCTGCACCTTTATTTACGCAGTTCGAATAGGTAAATAGAAATTTTTAAAACAGTTATTCGAAAAAAAACCATGCAACTTAAACAATTAAAATGAAATTCGAAAAAGAAAAAATTACTTAAAATAATAAGTTATAATTAAAAATGTAATATAAAGAATATTATTTGGAAAAGAGGAAAGATAGTGACTTTTTTCCTCTCACGGGAAAGGAAACTAGGTTGCCATATATTAAGAAGTTCGCCAAGTGAAGTATTCTTGGCGCAAACTGACAAAAAAGTGCCAACATAAATTTGTGAATTTCTCCGTAAATTTCGCTCCAAATTTTACAAAATTTCATATTTAGGCGTAATTTTAGTCGTAGAATCGAAATATGTAAAACTATTGGTATGTTATTTCAGAAAAAGTCCGATTTTGTGTCAAAATACCTATGTTAGAATAGTGCTATATATAAATCTAATATACATCCTAAGTCGCGCTTTCGAGACATGAAGAACGCAATTTGAATTTTGTCAATCGGCCCAGTAGATCGGGAGATATAGGACTGTCCCATTTTTTTTTTTTTTTTTTTTTTTTTTTTTGAGCAGTGTACTTATGCCTTATTCTACATACACAGACTTTACTAATTCAGAATTCAAACAACAAAAATCAGCGTTATATATTCAAAATTTTTTCATAGGACTAGTTTTCATGGTTTTACCGAACCACCATCCTCAGCAGCAAAACCGCGAGGATGGTGGTTCGGTAAAACCATCGAAACGAGTCCTGTGAAAAAAAATTGAAAATATAACGCTGATTTTTGTTGTTTGACATCTGAATTAGTATTTGTTCGGCGTGTTATTGTGTCTTAATTACACAGACTTTCTTCATTAAGTGGCACGTTTTAAAGTAATGGATGTTCGGCACTAAAATTGTTTGTCGTTACTATTCAGCAATGGAATTCTACTTCATGTAGCTTCAGAAAATGTCTTTTCTGGGCAATTCAGAACCTAGCAAAACTTATCGTAGTTCAGTGTTATAGAATATATTTTGGAATCAGATAATTTTGCAGTACATTTTTGCGGAAATTTTAAAGACGATGTAGCACAAAAATTGTTTAAATATAATCTAATAGTTTTAATATATATTAAAAATAACGCAAAAAATTGCGAAATTCGCGGATTTATTCAAATATCACAAAATGAAATATAATATTATCTTTAAAAAATTCCTCAAAATTTAAAAATATCACAGAAATTCGTCCTGCGGAAAGGTGAAATAACTGCATTCAGATTCAGTTCATAATACAGTGCATTGCAGCAGCTTCCGTCAAATTCTCTCATATATATTAGAAAACAGAAGCCAGCTATCATAAAAGAAACGCCTACACTAAGATGATAGAAAATGCATTACAGAGAATTTACGACCAATGGAAATAGTTTTAGAGAGCAATGAATCCGATGAAAGCATTTATTGGCAATTTGACAATATGCATGTGAACCTTTCATTCAATAAAAATCTATAAAGTTAATGTTTTCATTAATTTAGATTATGGACGTCTCTGTTAGCTAAGCAGTTAATGTCCTCATAAAATACTTCAAATCTGTTTCATATTCATTGATTTGGCAGGCATTTTTCACGACACCAATAGATGGTATTCTGACTGCAATGAATGACAAAAGAAAAGAGATCCTTACTAGTTATGGATAAACCAAAATTTATTTTAGATTAATTAATACAAATTGCGTGTTAGAAACAAAAATATATTTCCTACAATTTAGTAAATTTCTTGGATATAAACACATAAAATGTTTTGTAGTCTGTAATGTATCATTTTGGGAATGCTACTCAATTTTAAATATTAATAAAATGCTTCAGCTTCTAATTTAATACCTGAATTCTTCAATTAAATTTTAAATTTCATGTTCGGTTACGTTTTGGCACAGTTTCATCAGTACGGCTAAAATGTAACTAAGTCAACTAAGAAATAGTTGAAATCGACTAAAGATTCTTGCAAACATCAAAAAATGAAACGTTATTACTAACGTAAACATGAAATAACAAGTATTAATAAGATAAGGAGATATTTGAGGATGTTTGATAAAAATGGATATTTGAACCCTGAGGGAAAAATGTACCAAAATCAATCAGAAGATTGATTTGAAATCAGATAAAATATTTAATGTTATACATTTTTGCAAGAACTAGCAATACATGATCATTGTAAGTTATTTTTTTATCTATACAAATTTATCTTATAAATGTGCTAATTCATATTGTAGAGATATTAGGTATTTTTTTGGAAGCAGGAAAGATGAAAAAATGAAAAATATGCAACGCCTTCGCCGGGAAGGCCAGCCTCTCAATTGCGCGTTGAGTGTGCAGACCACTACAGCACGAAGGCTCGCTAAGAAGGCGGGAGAAATACCTTTTATACTCCCCCTTTTAAAGGGCGACTGGGGTTTTTAGGGCACCCAATCGCCAAATCCTGGGTGAGGAGAAACATCATCCATAACCCTTTGAGTTCGGGCGCCACTGTAGAAACTTTAGGTATTTTTTTGGAAGCAAGAAAGATGAAAAATTTGCAACGCGTTCGCTGGGAATCGAACTGCGGACCTCTCAATTACGCTCTGAGAGTGCAGACTACTACACCACGAAGGTTCGCTAAGAAGGCGGGAGAAATACCTTATGATATTTATTAAAATTATATGTATATTAATGATTTAAGTTTTTTGTTTGCAACTTAAAAATGTAATAAATTAATTACGACTTGTATTACATAAATAGCATTTCTCTAGTAAATCAATTTTCTTTATTTACTAACTCAATTAAATTTTTGTTTAAAACTTAATGAAGCTATTTGATCCCACACTTCAAAGAAGGGTTACAGTCGTCGAAAAACTCTGACAAACACGCAAAAACAATCAGTAACACAGCCTTCCGGCTATAAAGGTGAAGACAGCTTTACGGCAAAGCACTAAAGTACAGCTCTCGACATGGTTTGGTGGCTCTCAAGCTGATAGTTGAACGCAAAGCAATACTACTGAAGTGAACATACTCTCAATATTCAAGATACTCCGCGTACAGGCAAGGGTATATATAGCTTCCAGAGCATTCTCGAGGAAACCTCTAAGAATTCGTTCTAGAATGTTCTAGCTCCGTCTATGGCATATCGCAAATTTTGTTGCCAAATGGACGATTTCGCGCCAAACCTGGCAACCCTGCCTTTCCTTTCTAATTTCTGGCAACCCTAAACTCGCTTTGTGCGGAAGCTATCTTACTGCAGCTGGGTATTTCGTAACAATATGTCAATAAAGTTTTATCAGAAATAATAAAAATCAAATTGCCTGCCAATTATTATTATCATTATTTTTCTATTAATATAATAATATTTTCTATTAATAATAATAATTATATTTCTATCGTTAAGCATTATTGCTGTCTGTGAGAGTCTTTTTTAGTTTGTTCTCCTTCCTAATAATATTTGAGTGCCGTATGTCCTCCGTGACAACGCTGCAGCAGTGTGTTAGGAGCTCCTCGTTGAACGAGTTATAACCGCGGTAATATTTGTCGTGTGTCTACAAAGTTAGTAACATCGTAAAGGTCTCAACAAGCTACAAATTGTGATGCTTGATTTGTGTTCCTACGTCTTATAATTCCAGAGTTATTGAAATTTTTAAATTCTCATCCATTGTCAACGCATGAGCCTATGTTTTTGAATGAAGAACCGGAAAAAGAAAATGAAGTGCTGCTTTATGCTCTGTCGTTGTTAAGTGATTACTCGCGACCAAATTGCTTTCTGTTCTCAATACAGATATCTGGAGAAAGCTGGCGCATTCCGCTTTCTAACGGTGCAAGAATTGTGTTTGTGGTGTGTGTTTAAGCAGAGTTATAATTATTTTAATTAGAGTCCATAAAGTGTCATTTTTGCGGATTTCGTCTAGGATATCTTGGCTTCTATTTGGAATATCATCATCATTTATCCTCGGCAAAGTAGGTCTTCTTGTACTCTTTATTTCGGTACCCTTGCTTTGAATTTATGTTTATTAGTTCATCTGCTATGCACACTTTTGTGTTATTTTTATAATCCGTAACTCGTGTTCCCCCTACTAACTTCTTCCAAGTCGAATTTTTCGACGCAGGGGTTGCAAGGTTGTTGTTTTCTCAAGAAGCCCCTCAGGGTTAGCATATTAACAACGACCTTTCCCCTCCACCTACAAAGCGCATGCGCGCTTGGCACAGAACCTGTTGACACCTGTGACCTTAGAACTTTTTTCCGCGCGGCTTTGTTTATGTTTCGAACTTCAACTTTGTCATTTATTCGCCCATTCATGTTTATGTTACAATCTTTTTATACTTTATAGATGTAAATTTATTGATTAATGAAATTTACTGATTGTATTATGTACAAATTACTGACTATTGATATAAATTTAATAATTTTGTGTTTGTACTTTCTAACTTTTTTTTTTTTTTTCCTCTCTCTCTCTCTCCTACTAAAATGTCTGTATTTTGTGGGTTAAGTTACAGGTAGTATAAGTTCTCAATCCAACATTAATTTTATTTCCTCTATGACTTTCTAGTTAAGCTGTCTTCAAGCCTTTCCCCCTCTCCTTTCCCCCTTTAACTGACTTCCCCTTCTTTTTATTTCTCTGATAACTTCGCTTCTATGTAACTTAGCGGCCTCAAACTCTTCTTTTCATCCCCTTGTTATCCTGTTATTCCCTTTTAATTTCTAAGTTTTCTCCTTAACTACATTAGATAGCGCCCTCTTTTCATTTTCCCCTCTTGACACTTTACCTTCTTTTTTTTTTTTTTTTTTCCTTTTGCTGACCCCCTCTTTCTTTCCACTCCACCCCCTCCTCACTTTTTTTTTTTATATTTTAATTAATTCTTTTTTTTTCCGAGCAATTTTTGCAACTATACACTTGTATTTTTAGAATTTTTTTTAACAGTTTCCTCTAGTGGAAACACCTCCACATTCTTCCTGTTGTAAACCCGCAACCTCTTTAAGGTCCAGGCTCTCCTATTACTACTCTTTCTGCACTTGCAATTCTCCTTCTGTTCAAGTTTCAGCTATTCCTTACATTCTCCCCCCCATTTTTCATCACTCATCTCTTCTCTTTGCTATCTTTGACTTATTAACATTCTTCGGGCCTCTGGCATACCACTACAACCTCTCGGTTTACGTGTTTATCACTTAAATATATGTGTATACTTACAAAATATCATGTGTACTGCTATTTATTGTGCTTACTGAAACTTTTGTGCATTAATAATTAATTATTTCCATCACACATTTGCTGTGTTGTGTACTGTAACTCTCACTACGTGCTCAGTTTCAAGTTCTGCGCAAGTGATAATTTGTGTGCACTTTACATTGTAATTCTTCCTGCGGGCTCAATTTTAAGCACTGCTCAAGTGAACTACAGTTACGCAGTGGCTTTGTGATTTAGTGTATTCACTGAATTAGAGACTCAGTGCCTTAATATAGAGATCTCAACAGCTTCCTAATATAAGACTTCAACAGCAGTGCTTTAATATAGAGATTACAGTGCCTTAAGATAGTTCCTTGTTATAGTGCCACAATTTAGTGCTCAGTTTAGTGCCTCTAATTGCCATAATATAGAGATTTCTACAGCATTCAGTGAGATAGTCTACACAGTGAAATTAGAGACTTAGTGCATAATTTTAAAGATTCCAATAGCAATTAGTGAATCTGCGGAATAGCAGAATATTTTTTTTTTATTTATCATTAGTGATTTCATACAATAGACTCAATGCAGTATGTCTGAAATGCGTACCTCCACACACTGCAGTGATCTAGATTTGCCAAATCACTTAGTTTCAACTGACTTCTCATATAGAGAAAAAATAAAAGCGGTCTTCGACGAGAGCGTACAAATAGCCAATACAGTTCGAGGTAATAAAAATATATTACCACGCCTCATAGCCACTCTAGAGATCTTTCGGGACATCGCATTACGTGGAACAGAGGTAGTCAACAAAGACGTGAACACTTCTGTAATCTCGCGCTGTACCACTAGTACCCCTTACCCTGAGGTGGTTACTTCAAGTACAAACACGGACTCCCTGCCAGTAACAGCAACTACGCAGGCTCCCAGGAACACCGGGGAAAGGCATAGCCACTTGAAGTCAGCGACAACACCATCAGTGATTGTGCCCCAGAAACCAACCTTTGAGGCAGTGCTTAAACAGTTCAGTAAACCCAGTCTGATCATCAACCCTTTAGGGAGTATCCATCCACGTGATCTAAGAACACAGTTACAGCAAAAGGTTCCACTTAGTGAGATCCCAGTTGTCGTCAACGCTATCAAACCGGCTCCGAAAGGCGGACTAGAAGTTTTTTGTAATACAAACGAGGAGGTACTCAAGTTACAGGAGCACATCAAAAAAGCTGAGGTCCAGGCAGAGGTTCGTCTCAGGCAAAAGAGGCAGCCGAGAATAGCCATCCATAATGTTCCAGAACATGTTAAACCAGAACAGCTCATCGCAGAGCTCAGCGCAACAGCAGGTCTATCAGCAAGAGTATACAAACCCCTGTTCCGACTTAAAGAGCGCCGAGCAAACAGAGTCAAATGGGTTCTCGAGTGTACCACGGAGAGCTTTGGAATCGCCATCAACATCAGACGTCTGTTCACAGCATGGCAGGCTCATACTATCACGGAGTTCTTGGGAATCCGTAGATGTTATAGATGCCAGCAATTCGGGCACTCCCAGGATCTCTGCCGCAGCAAGAAACAGTTCTGTGCCTTCTGCGCTGGGTCGCACAACACCAAAGTCTGTCAAGCAGAGTCACCAGCCTGTATCAATTGCGGGGACTGTAACTACCGCAACGGCACCTCCTACTACTTTGAACATCCGGCATACCACCCGGAATGCCCGATGTACCAGAGAGCCGTCTACAACACACGCTGCAACACACAATACTGAAGCTATAACATCTCAGCAGCCTACCAATGCCATGTTACTACCTAATGCGTCTGAAGATAGCAACACTATCTCACAAGAGATCCTACCGACAAATATCGACAACCCAGCCAACCTGATTCTAACTCATTCCTCAGCAGGCTCCATAAAATGCACGCAAATTAATCCTTAACGGGCAGAAGCAGCTAATACGCAGCTAGTGCAGCATGTCCTCGATCATGAGATAGATATCATCCTTCTCCAAGAGCCTTACTGCAGAAACGGCGCAATAGCCTTCCTACCACTCTCATGGAAGATCTTCCAGCGGAAAGCGCAACTTAACGAACTACCCCCGAGAGCGGCGATCATTTGTTGTAATCCACAATGGTCCCCACTCATTATCAAGCAGGCACGAGATCATGTCGCAATTCTTCTGAATTATAATAAATCCCAGATTATCCTATCATCCGTCTACAGCTCTCCACCAGAAGACATCAGCAATGCAGTAGATAGTATAGCAGAAATACACAGAAAACATACTACCATTCCTCACGTAATAAGTGGAGACCTAAATGCGCACAACGTCATTTGGGGATACCCAAATACCTCACCGAAAGGAACAGCGTTAGAAGAATTTATAATGACAGCCAATCTACAGTTAATAAATACTCAGAACGCCCCACCGACGTTCGACAACTCATACAACAAAGGATGGCCTGATTTAACAATAGCTACAAGTAACATAGCCAACAATATAACAGATTGGAGGGTCATAGACGACGAGAGTTGCTCTGATCATAAATATATCCTCTTTGCAATTAATACCGACACAAGCATCACTATCCTTAAGCGCTACAAGATCCCAGGCAATAAACTGCGTGCATAAACAAAGGCTTTCTTGGATATCCTACAGAGTGAAGAAGAAGTAATAGACCAAATAAATAGCCCAGAGGGATTAGACACTTATACAGATCATCTCCTCAATACATTGCGATGTATTTGCGACAAGCTCCTGAAGACTCGCACTGCTAAACGCATACAAGGCATATGCTGGTGGACTAAAGAACTACGCCAATTACGGCAAAAGTGCAGAGCCCTAAGACGGCGTCTCCGAGGTGTAATGGACGAAGCCACCAAAATGGCATTGCTGACCACATTCCGCAGGGAAAGGGCGCATTATAAAAAATGCATACTACGAGCCAAAGTCAATAGCTGGCGGAAATTTTGCACAGCTAATACCAACGTCTATGGTATCCTGCATAAACTAGCTACAAATAAAGTTTACAAGCCTGACCAGCTTTATGCCCAAGCAGCCAATAACTCAGACACCACCAATCTTGCAGAAACCACAGCATCTGCTATCCTTAATGCAGTTTTCCCAGCAGATAACCCGGATGATGATTCAACAGAACAACAGAAGATACGGGACAACCATTCCATTCCTAACACACCAGGCGACATTCCCTTCGACTCAGCTGAAATACAGCAAATCTTCCGTTTTCTTCCCATAAAAAAGGCTCCGGGACCAGACGGTCTAGACTATGCTATAATAAAGGTGGCTTACACATCCCGCCCTACCTTCTTCGAGAAATATTTCAGCAAGCTCTTAAAATACCAGATCTTCCCAACTGCTTTCAAAAAAGGAGAAGTGGTCCTGTTCCTGAAGAAGCAGAGATCCCCAGATGACCCAAGCTCGTTTCGGCCAATTTGCCTACTTTCGTCTCTGGGAAAAATTTATGAAAAATTACTGGTAAACAGACTTAAATTCCATCTCGAGCAGACCAACTTCCTCAGCCCACGGCAATACGGGTTCCGAACTGGCTTGTCAACCACGCATGCCCTGAGTCATCTTAAAGATAGCATAGAACAAAATAGAGGCAGAAATCTTCACACGGCATTCATATCCCTGGACCTGCAAAGCGCCTTTGACACCCTCTGGTGGCCTGCTATTAAGCAAGCACTTAGAGAGGCACAATGTCCCAAAAACATCTTTAACATCATCACGGACTATCTACATGCACGTAGCCTCATAGTAGCCAACAACAATGGCCTCACTATCAAGCGGCAGGAAAGAGGGTGTCCACAAGGCTCTTGCGCCGGTCCGTTGCTCTGGATAATCACCTTTAACTCCATACTACAACATGAATGGCCTTTGCACACAGATATTATAGCATACGCCGACGATGTAGCCCTTCTGGTGTCTGGCCGCACAAGAGATGAACTGGAACGGAATGCCACAGAAACCTGCTCGATATTCACGGACCTATGCAATAAACTTAAGTTAACCATCTCTCGGCAAAAGTCCGCAGCCATCGTAATTCCACGTCCTGGCACAAATCCCACAAGACGTCCATGTATAAAGCTACTGGGCAAGAACTTAAAAATAACGAAGACGATTAAATATCTAGGAGTCACTTGGGATCAAAGACTCACCTGGTTACCGCACCTCCAAGAAATACGTACAAAAACATCGACCATCGCAAGGAAAGCCAGGCAATTTCAAGGGAGAAATTGGGGACAAAACCCCCATATCAGGAAACTATTATATCTGACAGTGGCAGAGAGAATAATTCTCTACGCAGCAGTCCTATGGGCACAACCAATGAACAGCCGAAAGACCAAGCTACTGACCACAATTCAACGGCCGTTTGCATTAAACATCTGCGGAGGTTATCGCACAACAGCGTCCAGCGCCGCCACGATACTTGCAGGCCTGCTGCCATTACACATAAAGGCAGAGGCAGAGGCTACCTATGTACGAATCACTCATCACAGACAAGAAGCCACATATGCAGGAATTACGTTCAGAACAACAGACTATGAACTCCCTGGCAGTGTGCAACACATCCACCCTGCCATCAAAGGTAGAGGGATCCATGTCAAAATCCAACATCAGCCATCGCACTCCAGACAACGCACTTCCTGTGCGATTACACAACTGTTCACTGATAGATCAAAACATGATCAGGGAGTGGGCTGCGCGTTTGCTCACTACGAACATGGCACACTAGTAAAGGAATGGAAAGGACATCTCACTAACAGCAATAGTATTTTCCAAGCAGAGGCACTAGCAATATTGAATGCGCTACGACATGCCCTCAACCTTTCCCTTACCAATGCGACTTTTTACACAGATAGCATGTCAGTGCTACACGCACTCAGGGATCATCACCACACTTCACCCATCATCATAGATATACAGCAACTTTTACGCAATAATCATCAAGCCCGCTTTAACATGGTATGGGTAAAAGGACACTCCGACAACGAAGGGAATGACGTCGCAGACCGACTGGCTAATGAGGCAGCCAACAACATCCACGCTCAAACTATAAGTGCCCCTACCCCCGTCTCACACCTCAAGAAAACTCTGCGTAACATCTGTAAAGAAAAGTGGCAAGAAGAATGGAATAGTGGCGACACAGGGAGAAGGACGTATAACTTCCTACCAAAGGTAGACACGGAACGTCTTATAACAATAGCCCCACTGACACAGTACATAACGGGTCATGGTCCATTTCCATCTTATTTTATGCGTCATGGCATCTCAGCATCTGACAATTGTGTCTGTGGCATGCTAGGTTCTCCCGAGCACTATCTATTTGACTGCAGTCTAACAACAAACCACCACTTACCACATCCAACGAATGATAGAACACTTTACTATCGTTTCATAATCAAACACCCGCCAGCTATAAGGAGCATCTGCGCAGTTGTACAGCAAATCAACGCCCTAGGGCAAGACATTTGCGAGCCACAGTAGCATGGTACTGCAGACAATGTACTCAACTATTAGATATTCGCAGTATGTACACATTCTGTAATACACATTCCACATTCAATTTCGAGCCTCGTGTTAACATCTGCTTTCAATAGCCACCAACTTGCAGATATAATGTTACTGACATGTTTATCAGTGTGAAGCACTGGGCACCCAATGGAATGATGTGTTATCGTAAATCGAAATATATAATATCCGTACAATGCACGAATGTAGTGTATGCAACGAAATATGTAATTCATGCAACAGAAGCCCCTAATGAAAGTATGTATATTATGTATTATGGGAACTGAGCATATTTCCGCACAGCACTACTGCTTTACGCACACCTTACTACGTCTTATATGTTTCCTCTGAGTGTAATATTTGCATTTATGTGCTCTACGTGTTTCCATATGTATTCTATGTGTCATGATATGTATTTTCGTGTGTGTTTCTATGTCTTTATGTTACGTAATTACGAGTGTGTTTTTATGCTTTTACGTTTAATTTTGTATATCTATGTGTTTCAGCTTATATGAGTGTTTTAGTGTTTTAATGCTATCCTTTATATTCTTTCTAAGTTACTTTGTGTTATTAACAACGTCCTATGTAAAAACTACCCGACATCTAGCCCCTGTATGGCCATGTAAACTCCTGGTGCAGCCTCACGGGGCTCCAGCGAGTTGCTTCTTCGAGATAGTGGAGGACGTGGGACATATGCCTGTTTACCTATGTTATACGTCAGGCGTCCCCGTCCTCCGTCACCTGTCACCTGCTGTCTGTGAGATTACATTTGCCTTCTCAATCTATCCGGCGTAGCAAAAATTATAATTCTGCTATGATTATGTCAGTAATTTTCGTACTTTCCGTTCCATGCTTTTGTGATGTGAATGGTCAGCACATCCCTCTAACACTGGAAGATCCGCAGTTCGAATTCCGGTGAGGTAGTTAGAATTTCCATATTTCTTGCACCGAAAACCTTAACAGGCTCTTAGAGTTCATATACACTTTGGTCGATTGGGTCTCCTGTCCTTGCTTGTTCGATCTTTTAAGTGGGGAAGAATGTAAGGGATGATCGCTTTTCTCCACGCGTTCTCTAGTGATTAAGTCCTTAGCATGTCCATCTGTCATTACAAAGCATTTCTCGGGAAAGTCACAGTTGATATTTTATGTTTTCTTCCGTGAAAAATCTTGATCAAACAAGGATATGAAAGAAATATTCCACACTTAAATACATAGTCTACATTAGATTATGAAGGAATCGCTGTGGAATATTATCTTTTCGTCGTACATGCGGAAATGTACAAACATTCAGGAAAACCGGTTAGGTAGAATGGTGTCAAAAATAATTTCTATTTGACAAAACAAAGAAAGGAAAGAGATCAAGCTAAATATCATGCGAAATGGAAAAGTCTTAGTACATGCTTATAGTCCGTTTGTACAAATGATAGTATACTTATGAGGTACAAGTCAAATAGCATAAGAACTTTAATAAAAATTTAGTGTATATTATTTCAGAATTGAATTGTAACTCTAAAAATTTTAAAGCAGCGAAGCTTTATTAAATAGTTTGTAAAAATTATAAAATAAAGTTTTAAAAAACTGACAATAAGCCGAAATAAAAATCTTAAAGCTGATGAGTCGCTAAAGGCAGATGATGAATATGATGACAGAAGATGTTATATACATATAATTTTATAGTTTTCTTTGAAGAGCACAATGTTTTGATAGGCTTGCCCGTAATTTTTAACAATTTATTATTATTATTCTGACGTCGCAATTTATATCGTTATTTCCGAAAACACATCCTATTCCGGAATTCCTTTCGTTAAGCTTTTGCCAAATTAGCTTCATCGGATTTAGATCTGCAGTTTGGGAAAATGTCTGGTCTATCGTTTCCAATACGGTAGGATGTATTTTTTCTTCTGTAAAATTTTTCGCTATAATATAGTGTTTCGTAAATCTTAAAATAATACAGGATAACAATGTCTAAGGAAACAAAAATAAGAACGTACGGAAACTTACAACTGAGAGTGAAAAAACAATACATTTTCTCTATACAGTTCGAAGTCTGCCGATTCGTGACTGACAAAATTGGCTTCATTTTTCTCCTAATATTTTCACCAAACTGAAATTCTAGTTATTGCCGAAACGTAAGATACGGCCGTAATTAGTTTAGGGCTGTGCTCAAGACTGTTGCAATTGCCTATGTGGTCTAAAAGAAAATGTAACGGGATAGACAATTTAAAACTCTTTTTAATGCGTGTTTGCAATTTTGCCGCAATAACTTGAATATTGAACTATTGCCTGTTGTTTAAACATAAAGTTTTGCATATTTTATGTCGTTTAGAAAGCAATAAAATGCCAGGGTATTCAAATATGACACGAACAGTTTGATTTTTTCCTTGGTGTTTCAGGCAGTGCAGTAAATGAATATGGATATTCCGATCACCCCGTGACACTTACAGTACAATCGGAACTCGATCCTATCACATGTTGTGCCTATGAGAGGGATGAGTGTTCAACAAGTGCCTCAATCAATAAAGGCAAAAGATTATTGACAGGTTTTTATCGGGTGAGGAGGTATCAGAAATGTGAACCAAGCTTCGTAGGGAATATAGTGAAAACGTTTTCTCAGTCCTCAAGGGTTTAAATTTTGTAAAGATATTTTGCAAATTAGAAACATGATCTTTGTTCCATGTAGAAAAGAACTGCATACACATTCATCTCTCTCACAAAGCTACATATAGCTAACAACATCGAGTTTCTACCTTCTTCTTTCTTTCTTTTCACCAACGGCGGAACACCCGAACCACTTGGGTAGTTAGCATATTGGTCAGGTGGCCCCGCTGAAGGAATTAACCTTGCCACAAAAATTCTTCCATTGCAAGATCTGCAGATCCATGTTTGGCGAAGAAGTAGGTTAAACTGATGGAACACACTTCTTTTCAAAAGTCAACAAAACACACTTTTGGTGTGTTTTGTGCAAGACGAATCTCGACGAGTGGTGAAAAGTGCAAAACAACTCCTGCAGAAGTCAGTGGTTTAGGTATGGAAGAAGGGTACAATGCCGGTAAAGAAAACAATTTAGCTTCCAACATGGTTACTGAGTTAGAGATGGATAGGTACAACTTAAATACTGTTAATGGATTTTTCACAACATGAACAATTAGTGAGTTCAGCAGATAATTACAATACAGGTAAAACTATAAACGAGTTACATGGACAGAAGTGGTACAATCAATTATATAATACATAAGTGTTATAATAAACATTTGGCAGAGTTATTTATAAAAAAGGTCAAGCTGCCGCTACATTGTAAGTAGTATGTGAAAGTCTGAATACCGAAGGCTGTTTACTGTATCACAAAAAGAAAAGTGCGATATACAACCTTCTAGGTTGTGTTTCCACGACTCAGTATGTTTGCCTTCTTAAGAACCAACCATGAGCTGACCTCATTAAGAACCGCAGAACCGTTAGCTGGCAGTTTCAGTTTCGTTAAAAAAATATTTTTTTCAGACTTCGGGTAACAGTTTGAAGCAAGGACCGCAGTTTTGAGTTTGTTACGGTTTTTAAAATATTTTCCTGCTTAAGATTAATAATTTATAGCTTTTTTATTCATGTTTAGAAGTGTTGACTCTTTCTTTTCACTATAGGCAAAAGCATAATTATTAATGTCTTGATTTCAATATGATACAAAATAAATGTTTAAAACACTGTCAGAAATAATAGGCATGCGGTTCACGGTTTGAAATAAGCGCTAAACAGTTTGGGTAAGTCGCTTGATCTAATTGAAAAGTCGTTAATTACACTGTTGTTGAACATTCGGATTCTGAAGATGATTTGCGATTGTGTCTTAACAAAATGACGTCAACCATTCAATGAAACGGGCAAAATAAATAAACGTAACCAACTTACAATGTTGTAAATTGTTTGTAATTTTATATGATCTTTTTTAACTGTTTGTCATTTTCGCGGAGCAGGTGTAGATACGTGAGACTTACAAAAACATACAACGTTTGTGTTCGTGTATATGTATATTTATATACACGTATATATATAATTAAAGAAAGGAGAACAAACTAAAAAAGACCTTTGTGGTCAAGAACTTTTGCGCATTGAGCTGCAAAAATTAGAAAACAAGATAAAAAGAATATTCTTAGTGCTTCCGCTAAAAAGTAGCTTACTGTGGTTCCGGTGAAAAACATTTTAACATAAGTGAAATAAAGTGCAATGAAAGTGTAAACATTAAATAAACAATATTATCACTAGAATATTTACAAATAAAATTCAGATCTAATTGTAAGTAATATGTTCATCAAGGAAGGCAAACTTTAAACAATGGAATAAAAGTGTGACATAAAACTTAAAATACAAAAACAAAAACAAAAAAGCAGTAAATGATAAATTAACCTAATTCGGATCTCATTACCGACTTTTCAGGAGAAATTTATAATGGTTTTCGAATCCAGCTAATTCCATATCGCGTTTCCTCGAAACAGACAATTGAAACTGTATACGAAACTCTTTTTGAATATTAACTGAAAAATCTTAGTCAAAAACTTTAGTCTCAATTCTCTGTTCTATTTCCCGACGCGTCCGCTTGAAGAAACAGGTTAAGGTGTAAGAAAAAACTATACATAATGGCCTGGTTAGGCAAAGGTACAAAATAAAATAAATAGCGATTTGCTATTAGTCAAAAATACAAGATTTTTAGGGAGGACCTACTAGCTTATAGAGTTTAAACTTTGTGAACGAAGTTAAAAAACAAAAAATTAAAATTAAAATAAAAAGCGAAGAAGATAATTAAAAGAATTTAATGGGTCTTGCTATGACCAAAAATTAATACAAGGGAAAGAAAAAAATTTTAAAAAACAGACCTGGAACTGCGACATCTTCTTGCACGGCCCATGTTCACTCAAATGGACGATTGCCTTCAGAAAAGGTAAGAAAGTAGCCAACCAACTAGGCAGGATGACGTAAAAGGGAAAGAAACGTCATGTGAAAGAGCCAATGAAAAGTGACTGACCGTTGGCATAAACCTGACTCAGTGTGACGGGGGGTGGCAATTTGTTGAAGAATGAAGAAATTGTTCAAGATGGGATCTCGCTCGATGAGTTGTAAGGAAGTTGGGTGTAGGTGAAAGAAAAATGGCTAATTCTACAAAATGTTAAAAAATTGGCCATAGAATGCAAGAATAAGTTAGAAAAAATATAGTAAATTGTTAATTAAAGTCGGAATTGTTCAAGCTCGAGGGCTATCAAGCTACTTGAAACGAAATAAGACCCATAAAATCATTAACAGGATAGATATGGTCAGAAAAAGCTTAGAATCTATTCAGGAAGAGAATTAGAAGTACTGAGCCAAATTTGAAGAGTAAAATTGAAGCTCTGAGAGGAATAATTTTAAATTTATATTTTAGATCTCTTGAATCAGCCATCCACTTCACGCCGTCCCGTAGGGCTTTAAGCATAAAATTTCATTATCTAACTCAAAAAATCTAAAAGAAAAAGTTAATGCCAGCTTTTTTAATGCATTTTTTAATTACTGTTGTAGGAATAAGATTGTTCTGTAAGATTGTTACAAAGTAGAGTACTTCTTCTTGGAGGTGTTTTGTATTATACATCCACACGCATATATATATGTGTGTGTGTGCGTATCGTTTATATGCATATTATATATACATATATATATATATTACTGTGATAAAAAGTATCGGAAATGGCTCCTTAAAGCACAAGATTTCAATTTGTATGACTGTATATTAATAAATCAGTTATTAATTTACCTTTATTTTAATTTCTCCGTCAATTCTCATCAGGATGCAAATTATTAAAGTGTAGAGATCTTAAGTTTGAGAAAGTGTGCTCGGCAGATACGGTTACCGCCTCGTTATTACTTTCCTCACTGTTTAAATCGTTTTTAGCTTTCCTAGCTTTCACTGCTCTCGAAAACTGACGGCATGAGTTCAAAGCTTGTAATGTTTTATCTTGTGACTTCATATTTCAATTTTCCTGCAAGTTTTATGTCTTATTCTCCGAAAGCTACGGATATAGATTATCTGTTATAACGCTAGTTGTGTAACTGTCAGACTGACTAACCAATAAAAAGCTTCACTTTAAACCCTCTTTTGATTTGGCGTTATTTTACTTAGAGGTTAAAATCAGGCGATAAGTCGTCAAATTGTCTTTATGAGTCCAAGAACTAGGAATTAGAATCGGGTGCATCTGCAAAAATTGATTGGCGAAAAATTTTTATAGCTCTTTCAAAATCGTCCACTCTGATTACAGCAAACTTATATCAATATATTTTCAATCTTCCAAATATCTTTTAAAGCTGATTTTTTTTAAATGCTTGTAGAATTCGCAGAAAGGTTTCGTTTATTGTATCACTAGACGCAAAGCAATAATCACGAAGCAGCAGTTTAACCATCGAAATGAAGAAACCTCACATGATGCCATATCAGGTGAATACATAGTCTGAAGAGCCGAATGCTTTAAGTTCGTGGTAACACCATCACGAACAATAACAGCATCGTAGGCAGTTGCAGTATCGTGGAGCAAAATCCATGCCTTATCTCGCCGCAATTCAGAACGTTTGCAGGCCAATACTGAGTTATTTAGTACAAAGCTACAAGTTATATACCTTCCCTCTAACTGGCAAAATACTGGTTTTTGGGAAGGCTTTTAGAAAGTATATATGCGTGCATCTTGAATATGTCCAAGAAACTAAATAATTATATTAAAGATACATAAGTACAGTCATAATGTACCAAAGGCATTTCGTCATTAAAATAAAAGAATACATTTTCTCAAGGCAGTTTTGGAGAATTTGAGCTTTCTTAGAAAATGCCAGTGCCAGTCAGAGGGTTTATTGACTTTAGCTGATTTTCCTTTCGCTTTATGAACAACCGTAGATGCGTAGAGCCATTAGGTATTTTTTTTTTTTTGGAAGCAGGCAAGATGAAAAATGAGCAATGCCTTCGCCGGGAATCGAATCACAGACCTCTGGAATATGCGCCCAGCGTGCAGACCACCACACTACGAAGGCACGCGAAGAAGGCGGGAGAAATACCTCACAGATGTTCAGAAACATAAGAGTAATATTTCGCCTCTAAAGGTCGATGATGCATAAGAGATTTTGATTTGTTTTTGGTATTCTAAAAATAATCATCAGCGAAACACAGTTAAACGCTTAAAATGTCATTTATATTGACACAGTTGAAGATATCACATCATTGTTATTTTATGTTAATGCGTGTCGTAATATAAATTAAGTTTCCACTTATTCAGCCGAATTATAGAGTGCGTCCGTAAAGTCATGGTGCACTTTTGATCGGTCACAGGAAAGCAACAAAACATAGATAGAAATGTGAATCTTCACCAAACAAAAGGAAAACTTTCCAAGTTTCCGTAGTATGATGTGCAAGCATGTGCGCGCACAGGTGATGACGCAATACCGCGATTATCAGTCCATCCACGCGCACGCCAGTCGAGATGTGGACGTAGAGAGGAAAGTTCAGTGTGTTCTATTGCTTGCCAAATTCGATCAGTGACCAAAGCGCAGTGTTAATATTGTCGCGTGTACAACGAACCGCCATCACATAGGAATAACATTAATCGGTGTGATAAGCAGTTGAAGGATACCGGCAGTTTGTTGGACAAAACCCCGTTTTGTCAGTGATGAGTCTGTAGAGGCTATATAGAAGAGTTAAACTGCACTGAATTAGTGTGAAACTTCTAGAGATTTTCTTTTGTTTTACGAGATAGAAATATTTCACATTTCTATCTCGTTTTGTTGCTTTCCTGTGACCGATCAAAAGTGCACCATGACTTTACGGACGCACTACATATACATATATAATTAATTGTTTACGCATCTTAATTTAAAAAGAAATTGGTGGCAAAGTATTTTTCGAGATGCTAGAGCAGGGATGGGCAAACATTTTCAGTCGCGGGCCAAAAATCGAAAACAAAACGTTTGGCGGGCCAAGATATTTTTCTAAAATTTTAAGAACAGTATACAAGTATTACAATTTAATTATGTTAATGAGATAACTGAAATTGCGATTTCATTTTTAAAAGTTACTTATATTGAGGTTCGAGGCGTGATGTACTGATTCTAAGGAACGAAGCTAAATGCGCATGTGTCAATCTACTTCTGAAATATTTCTTTCTAGGGTTTATGGTTGAAAACACTTTTTCACATATCTAAGATGAAGCAAACATAGCACTGATTTACTGGGCGTGAGATATTAAATTCGGGAAACTTACTTTCGATAATGATTTGTAAAACTCTAATTTTGGCATATTTAGAAACAACTGCTTGAGATGATTGTTAGATTGCAACTCGATTCAAACTGCAAATCTGACCTCACTGCTTCCCAATTTACGTTGAAAGGCATGGTAAAAAATCCAATTCTGTTTGAATGGCATTGAAATCTTGACATCTTCGTTCGAACTCAAAATGCAGTTTTTTCAAGCCATCTTTATAATTCGTAAGCTTCTCTTCAATTACTTAGGGTTTTGAATTTAACCTCAAACGAGACTAGCTAGCTGCCCAGCAAACATATTAAGATTTACCAAGTTAAGATTAAGTTCTTTCTAAGAGGTCTATTTCACCTATAATTGGATTCCTATATGTCTGCTTCCCGAGAAAGAGATAACGATTGTTGACGTCAATCTATAGCTATAACTAACAAAGAACTTCCGCTGCTCACACTTTACGGATTAAAAGCTGTCTGTGCTTGCTATTTCTGTCATTTTATGTTTTGTAGAACAAAAATAGAGAGAGTAAAAAGATCATCAGTTTTTTGAAAAAAGGAAGAAATAAATAATATTTAACCAAAATAGAAAAGGAGATGGATATATAATACATATCTCTTTTAATTTGCCTCGGACAGAAAAATTTAAATTCTCTCCGTGGGCCAGATAGAACCTTCTCGCGGGCCGTAGTTGGCCCGCGGGCCGTAGTTTGCCCATCCCTGTGCTAGAGTATAATCTAAAATGATCTGACTGCAAGCTTGAAAAAAAATATTTTATGCAGCTAAACTTCTACCTGAGGATTAAAAATAAGTCTAGAAGATAGACTAGAAACGTTTTTCTAATAAAATATAGCATGATATTTTACACAACTTGTAAATCTGTTTTAAGCTTTAGGATATATTTTATGCGTGTCTGGGCATATATAAGCATAGATGTCAGAAAAATGTTGAGTCTGATTTTTTTATCAGTCTCTCGAACGTTGAACTGCAGCTCCTTTAAGAATCCAATCTCAGCGGACTATCCTGAGGCAGAAATAAGGTATTTCAAATTTATTAACTTTCTTTACGTCGGCCGGAGAGAAAACTCTAACATATTTTTAAAAAATGGCATTTTTAGCGCTGAAATATTACAAGATCATTGCCCTGTAAAAGTTATAAGAAGTAAAGCCCTGCTATAATAGGCTGGAAAATAGTGCCATCTCTAAATCATTTTTATCTACGGATTTTGTTTTTATTATAATTAGATAATTAAATAAGATCGATCGGAATGAATCTGATGCACTGTAGTTTAGAGACATCAATTTAATTCAAGTTCCATCTAGTTTCCTAAAACGCAAATATTTCTATAAAACATTAAATTGAACGTTGAAGAGTATTATTATATTTATCTTGCATTACTTTTTCACACATTACCAAATAATTCAAAAATGGTTTAGGTATATTCACTCAAACTAGAGTTAAAATATATAGTCTGACAAGAATAGCGCTACCTTTGTTGGAAGTTTGCCAACACATTTATAAATATCCAATGGGGTATAAGCTGGAAGAGAATGCGCCTATTGGGTAATCTAGGAACCATTAACATAGAACGGCAAGAAAGGTGAAGTTGATTTATAGAAACCAGTAATAACTGGCATAGATTTTATGTTCGCAAACGTGCTATCAATGATTCAACACTACCGTCGTCTTCGGTTACAACGGAATGAAAGACAAGTATCACACACAGAAAGAGAGATTTAAGAATTTTAGAGGACAAGTTAGTAGCTAGTAGCGTACAACATCATTTGTAATGAAAGAGGAAAGAAATATATAATGAAAGGGGAAGAAGGGTTAGCATTTAAATGTAAAAATATTTTTGTAGATATAGAACGACAAATATAATTCACCATATGCAGAAACCTTTGGACGATTTTCGTAGAAACAAAGTTTGTGCAGAGGAATAATGCTGGGCATTAATCGATTTATTTATTCTTCTATTAGAACACACGGTTCATGATTTCTTATACAAAATTTAAAGCCTGTTTTGTGTGCCCAATGTATATCACATCTAGCAGCAATATCAACTCTATCGATGTCAAACGAAAGGATTCCGTGATTCATCCTTCTATTTAACAACAATACTGATTCTGGAAGATAAAATGTGTTTGATTAAGACAAAATCAAGTAAGAAAAATTAGTTCTATTTCAATACGAAAAAAATATAAATATTAAAGCACCTTTATGTCAAATATTATCTACAAAACAGTAATTTCTGCAAAACTGATGACGTAGTTTCTTGCGAAGAATATTTATACTAAGTAGGTGCATAAGTATAGCTAAACTGCTATTGGTTAATTTTAGGTTCTTATGTGACGTGGAAAGGTCTCAAATTTAAGAGAACAGATGAAGAATAGTTAAGTTTGAGGTTTCTTAGCGCAGTCATCGTATTTTGTTACATATTCCCCTCCTTCAAAACAAAGGTTGGGACAGCTATTGGTAGAGAAAGCATTAGCGTATTAGCGAAGCAAGAAAAAGTTTTTCTGATTGCATTGAGCATTTACTTTCAAATATTTTCACTTCTTTGGTGCAGTTTTCTTAAAAGATTTATTATAATAACTTAAAGAAGGAAATTACTAATACGGATACATATATTTTTAAATATCAAATATATATATATACAGAGTAGTTCAAAACCATATGTCAAAAATGTAAAGGCAGTTCGAGAAGACCTGAATTAACAGATTTCGTATAGGAATGTGTGTGCGGTAATGCCGCATTAAAGCGCTAGCACGTAAAGTAGTATGAATCACAGTAAACTGAAAAGACAAGTAAAGAAAATAGAAAAAAAATATTAACAGTTCGCAATAGGTACTCGAAAGAGCGGCCACCAACAGCGATATAAGATGAACAGTGGCGGCGAATGGATCGGCGTATATTAGAAAAGACGTCAGGCATGTTGAGCACATGTCCAGCAGCAACTGGCAAGCGGGCAACAAGATCTTCTGTAGATGTGACGATACTCCCGTACACGAGGCCTTTAATATGACCCCAAAAAAAAGAAATCCAAGCAGGTTAAATCAGGAGAACACGGTAGCCAGAGAACTGGCCCTCCCCACCCTATGCAGTGCTGGACGTAGACTGTCCAGGTGATTCCTGATGTTCCGGCTGAAGTCAGCTGTGGCTCCATTGTGTTGGAACCATATTCGTCTGCGAACAGCTGGAGGAACATCAGCCAAAAGTTCAGGTAAGACCTCCCTGTACATTCTTTGAGCAGCTAATCCATTTCCTTGTGCAGCCCCATTCATGAAATGTATGTCGGCTCCGCATTGGTGTAACGATGCATACTGCTCGAGACCCGTGCGGAAAATGAAGAATCTACCGTAACCGTAACCTTGGCTCTTACTTATTATATGATGTCGTACCCGAAATAGGGAATCCTATTAAAAGTTCGTACTCATATTAATGATAGGAAAACTAGCACCTTCTAAGTGCTAGAGAAAACGTTGGTAAGGCTCGTGTGCTGCCATCTGTTGGTCGACTGGTAAGTAGTCTGGAAAAAAAGATTTAGGCTTAGTCTTGACTTCGAAGAATCTAGATAGCTCAGCGCTTTTATATGCCGTATTCATCAGCGCTCTCTATAGACTCAACGTGGCATTACCGCAAACACATTCCTATACGAAATCTGCTTATTTAGGTCCCCTCTAACTTACATTTTTGACATATAGTTTTGAACCACCCTTTTATATGTAAGATATAATAAAATACAATGGCTAAGCTAAGAAACAATTGGCGACCTCAAAACTATTCTAAATTTGGTGTTCTTCCCCCTAAATTCATTTGTTCTCCCAAACGAGAACTTTTCATGTTACATAACATACTAAAATTAGCCAATAGCAGTTTAGGTATATTTATGCACCTACTTAGTATAGATACTGCTTCGCAAGCAATTACATCATTTCCTATTCTTAACTTCTGCCCTGCCAACATCTCCACGCTGCTTATGCTTTCCTGTCAAAGATGCTTACGTCGTATTTTTAAAGCCAACGGATATAAAAATTATCGCATTTAACTACGATTGAATAAATGTTTGCCAAAATAATTTGATATGTGTGAAAATAAAGACTGGTGATTCGTCAAAATTCAGTTTTTGTTAGTTTCGTCTGTATGCCTTCACCCTCAGCCATGACGACTATCGAAAGTTAAAAGTACAGGTGTCTTCTACACAATTAAAATATCACACACATATTTGTGTGTATATAATATATATATAATGAACAGACATTTACTCCTGAGGACTTCGCCAATTTCATACCCTGATTATAATTCACACTGCATTTTCCGGAGAACTTCCATTGTTGAAAGCCTGCACATTCTTTAATTTTCCTACGTATTTTGCTAAGAGTTGTTTCTAAATATTGATATCCAGGTACCTGAACATATGACAGATATTTTATTGCTCGAAATTTTACTTTACGTGGATTATGCAGAAAAATAAACACTATTTTCCTTTAATTAGGATTTTACTCTTCAAAATATTGGAACATTTTCTATAAAACTGCCTAGGATCTGCAAAAATCTGTATATCGGTTTTGAAAAATTGGGATTGAAAAATAACTCTCTGTGTTCCTGCACCTATCAATATATTTTTTAATTAAACCCTATAGTTGCAAGCAAATATCTACTTAATTTAAGTGCATCGATTCACAATAGAATGGCAAAATCGATGCGTCAGTTTATTTGCAATATTCTAGGGGCGTTACTGATTCTATCAATCTTCTACGTCATGGTTCGTATTATGAGCAAATGTTCGATGCCATTAAAGATATTAAAATATATTGATATACTGTGGAGAATTTTTCAAAATCACAATGTGCATGCACTTCTTTGATTCATATAATGATCGTCGATCATAAAGAATGATTTGTCAATGAGCAACTGTCTACGACAAAATGCTTCACATTGTATACATATCTGACAGATAACAATGTTCTCCGTTTTATATGTATTATCCGAAGAAATATTTCATAAAAGGAATCTTCTTAGAGACTACTTAATGTTGTTACCTTGAACTATTAAATGCAGTGGAAGATTTCTTGATAATCATACACAGGCTACACTTCCATTATTTTGCAAGTTTGTTTCAGGTAGCTTAGATGCTTTTTCGAAGTGAAACAAACGCACTGTGACTGATCTTTATTTTGTCTGTGAGTTTCTGTGAGTCTGTAAGTTCTGAGAATTTTGTTCTTAATATTCATAACTTTGGAACAATCTTCGCATGTCTTACATGCACAAGTTCTTAATACTTATAAGTTTGGAACAATTTTCGTATGTCTTACACGCAAAAGTTCTTAAGACTCATAACTTTGGAACAATCTTCGTATGTCTTGTATGTACAAGTTATTAATACGCATAAGTTTGGAACAATCTTCACATGCCTTGCATGTCTTTCTTTTAAGTGAAATATAAGATGTAGTGATGAAAATGTTATTGATTAAGAGTTATCTTAAGAGTTACAACATGCTTGATTTATCTACGAATGCACTATCTCTTCAATATGTCTACAAGTATTATCCAAGTTTATAACCTGAACTTGTATAAAAT
The DNA here is from genome assembly GCF_044657685.1 of Stegodyphus dumicola. Taxonomy (NCBI): domain Eukaryota; kingdom Metazoa; phylum Arthropoda; class Arachnida; order Araneae; family Eresidae; genus Stegodyphus; species Stegodyphus dumicola. The sequence continues at coordinate 187,389,737 of NC_140768.1, forward strand.
TAAAAGAACCTAAGGTGCTTAAGACTATATTGGGATTAAAGGATGTAAGAACATTTTTCACATATTAGAATTATCTTCAAAGGTTCGAACAAGTCCTCAAATTTCGGATTTTTATTTATTATTTTTTAATGTCAGCTGTAATTGTTAGGTTATTTTTAAATAAGGTTTACTTTCCATTAGAATGTTTGCAACAATACACTGAAAAATAATATTTTCCCCATATTTAAACCGAATTGAATTTTATAGAATGTGAGAAAAAATCATTTCTCGTAATTACATACAGTCATTCATTATTTTTTGTCAATATCTACAAAAGATTTCGACGAGAAAAGATTAATTTGTTTAAAACATTTGCTGTTTAAAGAAGAAAATCTGTGTGTGCAATATAAATGTGTAAATATTCGTCCAATTAAATGGTAAATTTGACGCAAAAAATAATGGTTTTGAAAACGCTTCCACATATTGATTGGTTTCTGAATGCAAATTTCAATTAAAAAGAATAAACGCTAATGTTTATTTAATAACAAAAGTTATTTCTGTTTACTATATCCTATATTTCTGTTATTATATATATATCTGTTGCTATAAGTTTATTGATAATTTGAAGTATTAATCCTGAACCAATAAATTTGTTTTTGAATTTAGTGTAGATCTCCGAAAGCGAAAGTTTCGAGAAATTTTCCTCTTTCCAAGCGATAAAATTGCTGTCATAATCATCGTATCTGCGATTTTGAATATGCTTGATTCAGCTTGGAATTAGCATAGTTAATATTTCAAAACTGTTATAAATTCAAAGGACAAAGATTTAGGTCTTGAATGTTTAAAGAAGCATAAAATATCTTACGATTTAGCCTGAGAATTTGACACTAGGCTTGATAGCAGTAAAGTGCTTCTTATTACAGTAAAGGGCTTCCTGTTCTTGGAAATTTCTTTCAGAATAATGTAACATGCTGTGAGCTCTGGATTAAGTTGCAATCAAGGTACTGTAAAAGCATTTAATACACTATATTCGGTCTTTATATAACCACATATAATAATCTCAAATTATATAGTCTCAAAGACCTCAAGACTATAAATCGTTAATTAAGACTATTAATGATTCACTGACTAACCCAAGACTATAAATGATTAATTGAGTTTAAACTATAAACAAGAACTTTAAATACTATTAGAGTAAATAATATTGACTATGCTGGAATAGTTTGTGTCAAGAACCTTTAACAGTTTTTACAGAACAAATAAGTGCTCTATGTAAACATTTGACAGTTAAAAGAAATTTTATTATGTACTCCAATTTCCCCATTTAATATTTTAAATTTTTATAATCCACCAAAACTCTTGAAACCTTTACCTCAGTTTCAAGCACAGGTCCAGTTGTAACTGCAACTGACCGAGGTCTTCTGAATTCCATTAACAGAGAGTGCATCCTTATGGACATATTGTGCAATTAAGTTAAGCTACTGACGTACCTGCTTCAGATACTTTAAACATTTCCTGCAAAGGGATGGAGCATTTGATATTAATATTTTATATGAGACTAACAACAGTCCTGATTTTATCTGCTAATGTCGTCATTTAATAATTCTATATTTTTAATAAGTCTATATTTGCGAAGACTTCAGAATTCTTTGCGTGATTAATACCAGTCATGTTACCTTTAAGCAATGGCAAACAATCGATAATTAAATTGCAAGCAAAGCTACTGTATGCAAGTGTTATTAGAAGAAACTCCTGAAATTTATAGATGAATGAACTTTCCACATTCTACATACAATATCCTAAGACTCTGTACTTCGCTTAGACACGTTTTTTCTCAGATTTAAGGAATCAGTTAACATATAAGCATTGGCCTGCATGATACTCTACTTACCTAAAATTTCAAAAAGACTTGATTTTATCTGCCATTTCAACGTTGCCTAATATCTTAACTCTGTGTGAGCTTGAAAATCGTTCATGATGATTAATATATGAAGACTCATAAAAAATGCATCTCATATTTTCAAGGACTGATTTCAAAGCCTATATTTTTTGCTCTTAGGCTTTATTGTATTTAACCAAAGTATTTTGAATAGTGTTCATAAGTAATTCGTCATTATTATCTTATGGTGTTATGAAGATAATCAAACAGGTGTTCCATTGAAAATTTTCCTAAATTAGACCTCCGATCTTGAATTTGTTTTATGAATAAAACTTAGTTCAAGTTTTATGAATGCTGCTGATAAAAACAATAATACTTCTTGAATAAAACAAGTATTAAGTAAGATAAGATAACGCTTTTGAGAATACATATTTTAATAAACGAAATAGGGAAGATTAAAGTTTCTAAGAATAAAAGCTAATAAATTCGAACACTGAAATCATGGCTCTATACAAAGAAACATTCATAAAACTATGCTAACTTTTTTATTGGGATTTGGAAAGACCAAAAGAGAGAACATAGTTTCAACAGTTTCAGTACCATGCATATTTTTCCATAGAAAGCTGAGGTTAACGAATGAGATAAATTTAAAGTTAGCATAGTTAAACATTCTGATTTTTTTAGAAAAGCAGATATACTTGTATTTTAATAAATTCTTAGTAACCGTTTTCAATTGTTTGAATGGGTGATAAAATACAATACAGACTATTGCGAAACAAAAGCTATGTTTGCATACGAACAAATATCATTTAAAAAATACGTAAAAAATATATGAAAGTTGCAAAAAGAAAACATTTGCTTTAATCTACTTTTCTGAGGTAGAGATTATAGTTATTTTTCATTCATTTATATATCAAAAGAGAAGATTACATATTTCCCTGTTGAGAAACTACCAAATTTCAGTGCCATTGTAACGAATTCTGGGAATACGAGTACATGAAAGTAAAATTATTATATCAAAAGGCATTTTCAATGGCTCTGAATTACAGTCATGAGTTTGCGCTTTTCAAATTTAGTGGAATTGCGGATTTCAGTGTACAACCTTCCGATTCCACAGCAAAGAAAATTCTCAAACACTGCGTCTGCATAATTTGCAATTTTGTGATTTTATATCATGTGATCGTTGCTATGTGGTACTTGAAATATTTTTCAGAAGACGTTAGATCAATCGGATACATGTTCATGATAATGTTTGCAGTCATAATTCATTTGCTTTTGCGTTCGAAATTGAAAATTTTGAAAACTATAGATCTACAAATTTCCCAGTTACTGTTACAGGCTGAAGGCAAAGGGACAAAGTGGCTTCATATTTTATCTCTATTTTCTACTCTAGGACACATAGCAGTATTTGTTTTAAATCTAATTTCTAATGAAAATCCGCATGATACACATTTGGGTGCGTCAGTTAAACATTTTTTAAATTCGTTCTTTTCGTTCACATTATTATTTTTCATGTATTTGCCAGCAAACACATTTGCCATCTTTTATACGAAACAATGCTATCGACTGAAAAGAGCAATTCTTAAATTTGCAACAATATTGGAATTACCAAGATTTAATTACAAAATGTGTTTGCATTCATACAATTTGATTAAGAGAAAAGCTCAACAAATGGACAACGAATTGTCAGTCTTTATTTTTCTTAGTACTTTGTACAATGCTTCTGTAATGTATTTCACAGTCAATATGTTGATTCACTCTAAATATTATACAAAATTATATACTCGGATTTCTACATTACTAATGTTCATAATCAGCTTTTTCAGTTTTTTAATCATGGTTATTTCTGGATCGCTTGTTTACGAAGCATCTTTGCTGGTTGCTGCCAAAGCTGAATTTTTGTCTCTGAACATGGAGTATTTGGATGCGTATCATAAAAAATTCTTCAAATGTGCGAAAATGAAAACTACGCTGACGGTTTGGAATATTGTACCTATCAAAAGGAGCTTTATCCTGGGAGCTGTTGGAACTATTTTAACTTACATCATTTTGTTAGATAATCTGCAGATGTTGTCGAAGGCACAAAACTCATAGATTGTCATCATTTATAATCTAGCACGCGCCTGTAACTGCTCGTGACGATTTCGCAGTGACAGCAGAAATATTTCAATCGTAATCATGAAATACAACCTATATGTAGCAAGTACAGAAACATTACACTTGCTGAACCAGCAAGGAGGCAGCAGTGTACAAGATCGCTACTCCCCAACAGACTTCTTTTTTTAATTTAATAAGCTCTAATCTGTAGTTTCTGTACCGAGTCCATTCAGATCTTATATTCTGCTTAAAAGAATCTATAAGTTGAAAACTAGCAAAACAAGTGCTAGAAAATCCAATAGATCAAAGAAAGATATGATAAGAATAAGACTATTAATCTTAGATAAAAAATGATCTACTTAAAATACATTGTAGACGTGTTTGAGAAAATTTGAAACTGGTGTCTTTCGTCTGTATATGAGGCATTTGAATACCACTGGTCAACAAGTTATTCTGTTTCGAAACATCAATAATTATTTTGTAAACAGATGGTCTATTTACAAATAGTTTATTAATTTAAAATTAAAAATTAGGAAACATTGAACCTCAGAATGGCGTCAGTTTTACAGTTTTACAGTCAGTACAGTTTTACAGTCAGTACTCTTTACATTTCAAGAGATGGCAACTTAAGTTATACTGAACTTAAAATATTTGGATTCATTTATTTTTAAATGAATATTTACTACGTAACCGCTGGATATAGGTGTCTCAAGCGTATCTGCTGGGTTACTGCAAACATATGAGGATCCAAAACAAGAGAAATATTTTTAAGCGGACTTACCCCGGACCAACCAAAAGGCATAAATCCTCCGTGAGCACTCCAGTTGCTAGTGTCTACGTAGAAAAGTCCGGCAGCCATGATGAAAACCCAAACAGAAAGGTTGACAGCATTTAGAATGTTGGTGAATAGCAACGACTTCTTTACACCTGCCACCATCAACAATGTCATGAAAAAGGTGATCAAGGCAGCCAAAAAGTCGGGCGTGTGGCCTGAAATAACAAAAATTAAAAATTTTATAAATGATTTCTGGAAATTGTGCATACTCTACTTAGTAACTGATAAAATTTAGTCTTTATTGGCCCTTAAATTTGAATTTGCTTATTGCCTGTAATTCTATATGTACTGCAGTATTTTGAGAGAAAAACACACATAATCTAGAAAATTTTAGTCCCTAATGCATTATCTTGTCTTGCACCATCTAACAGAAAATTACTTGTACATGGTTATATACAGAGTGGCCAACGAGAAAGCAGCAGGCCTTCAAAACCGGTGTCACGCTCTGTGAAGGAAATCGTAACCCCTTTTCTCTATCTGCAGACTGCCCTCTGGCCAGCGACTGTCTCTGCTGTGCTTGAGCTTTATTTTGCTTTTGTACTCACTATTTCTATGCATATTGCGTTAGAAAGCTAATGCCCATCTTATCACATTATCATTGAAGGTGGGCTACTTTTCATTGGCCATCCTGTAGTTTAGATTTGAACAGACTGGTTACGATTTCGGGCAATTCTGCCTTAACAAGAAACTTTGATAAAGAAAGACACATTTTGTATAATTCGAACAATTGCTTCCTATGCACATTATTTTACGTGATAAGATAAAATGTTTCTCCCAATGCTGAGTTTGTAGAGACATTAGGTATGTTTTTGGTTACCGGAGAGATGAAAAATTACCAAACGCCTTGCCGGGAATCGAACCACGGACCTCTGCATACCGGCCCAGCGTGCAGAACCACTACACCACGAAAGCACGCTAGGAAAGTGGGAGAAATTCCTTATAAATTGATCGTAGTTCAAGCACTTAGAAAGTAGATTAAAAACATTTTCCAGCAAAATAAAATTTTTAATTTGCATCACTCTGTTATCTAAAAACAAGTAATTTAAATCTGTGTATAAAGTTATCTGAAACGGTTATATATATAAACTTTTAATCTATGCACTGCAGTTTTCAAGAAAACCCGAAATGTTCTCTACCGATATACGTAACATGTAGTGTTAGAAACACCTTTTCTTAATAAATATAACGCTCCATATATTTATCGAATTTATTCGTTGCAATTACTAGATAACAAAGAATTTTAAATTATATGAGCTATGTGTATTATGAAGAGAGGGATTGAAATTATCAAGAAGTGCATATTTTAAATTTAAAGTACTCAGTTTGTTTGGCAATTACAGATTGATTAAATCTGGAAGATCAATTAAAGATCTTACGGTACGCCGAATGGTAACACTTTGAAAACTGGTTTTTAATGAGTTTGCGTGGATGATGAATTAAGGGTGTTAAATTTATCAAGTCATTTATTTGATATATGCATAGGAGAATAATATGCGACAATCATTTTCAGTTTTACTAAATATTAGGCATGATTTAAATACTGTCTTGTATTTCTTTTGATTCTGTCGTCACATATATTCACTCATAATAGTAGGTTACGCAGTATTCCATATACGTGTATGATCTTATTTAGTCTGTGTATTTTGACGGAGCAGTAGCCGGAAAACTTCTGACTTTTAACCGAAACCACTGAATGTTTATTACCCTTAATGCAAATTGAGCTTAATAATAGTTTAAGAAAATAATTCAAATGACCGATATTAAAAAAACCGTAACTGATAAAATTCTCCAGAAAGCTTGACCCTAGGTATTCATTTTTTGAAAATAATTCAAGGGAATTTCAGTGTTGCAAATAAACTTTTTATATCGAAAAACTTCCATGTTTGTAAAAAGGTAATCTCCTTCAAGTAATCTTACATTCCAACAAATTAATTGTTATTGATCAGCATAGCAATGGAAATACATTTGCGTTTATTAATGTAAAAATACTTACAGTTATTTTAATTAATATAAATCACAAATATTTTAATTCTTTTCTTTTAGCCTAAATGTCAAAAATAGGAATCTGTAATGTTTTATGAAATAATTATATTATCAGCTTACTAAGAAGACCAGCAATTGTCTAAGTGTATCGCCAAGCTTTCTCTGGCAGCGAAGATTAAATCATAATAAATTTTAAATTAAAAAAATAAATAATCTGAAAGGTTTCAGATTCCCATATTCTATGGAATGCAAATATTCTATGGAAGATTACGATATTCAAATTGTGATGGCTCTGCTACCGTTGTTTTATCACAATGCTAGAAACGTACATACATTCATGCAGATTCTTCATTATTTAATTAAATATAATACCGGGTGATCATATTTGGTGATAACAATTTGAAACGCGAAACAACGATTATCGTGAATCGACACTAAGTGCCTAAACGAAATTAATAGTCCTTCTGGGCAAATTGCCCCTTTGGACTAACAATACGCAAAATTTATTTTCTGATATCGTATTACACCCAAAACAAACCTATAGTTTTTAAGATGTCTTGAAAATCAAAAATGACAATACTACTATTATGAGTGAATGTCTTGAAAATCAAATATGGCATGTGTCATAATTATCATGTTAAATTTAGACCATTCAGCTGGCGGCATTTTATAATCAGATAACTTCCAGTAACTTAAACAATAATCGTACGTAATTTAGCTAACATAAAAACTTGATTTCGCATACATTAGCAAATCCATCTCTTGCCAAGGACGGAAAAACTACTTTCGAAAATTAACATAAAACCTCAATGGTATACGTGATACGAATCAAATCATTTTCAGAGGAAAGCACGCTTAGTCACTTTCTGGATATCAATCATGGGAAATCACTCAATGGAAGATAAAAAATAAATCATCAATGATAGCTGACGATGCTCACGTATTTGCATATCCTAGCTTTTTAAAGAATAGCGTGTGTTAAATTGAGCAGCAATAAGAAAGTTTGACTTAAAAACAAAAACCTGCTTAACATTAAATCTGTAAAGTAAGCTATAAAGCAACCCTAATACGATACTAAAAACCAAAACTCAGGTAGTGAATAATTATATTATAAATATATTATGCCCTTCAGCTTGATGTATGAGTATATGCTCGCTCGTTGCCTCATAGATAGAGTTATTAGAAGTCCAAGATTAGCACAAGATTTGTAATTATAACTGGAGCTATGTCCAGGATTGAAAAATATCCGAAAATTGCAAATGCGAATGGTTGTTCGTATAGTTAATTAGTATCTCTTTTCCAGTAGATTAAAAAAAAATCTTCAACTGTGAAATGATATTTGGTCTCCAAAAGAATCGTTTACAGGTATCAGCTGTAAAGGAACATTTTAACTTATATGGATTCTAAAAATTCACTCAGTGCTTATATGAGCATATCAAATCCAACACAAATTCTAAAAATAATATTACCCAATGAAAAATATGCGAAAGTAAAGCAGAAACAAACATTCAAGCCATGCACATCATTTTCGGAGCACAAATGCTGAAAAAGGTATGGAACCTACTTTCCAATATCTTGAATTTTGTCCTTCTTGTGTGACTTCCTTTAATTTCTTGATTTTTATCTATCATACAAGATTATATAATACAAATCTTGCATGTTTTCTAATTACTGAAATCAATTTTCATGAAATGTCCTGGGGATAGACATCTGCAGAAAACTTACAGAAGGCGAGAGAAAATAATAACGTCAATAAATTTTTAATTTTTTATTTGATGGGTCACGAATAGGTTATAAAATACAATATCGTATCGTTGAGAAAACACCTGTATTATACATTTCCTTCCCATGCATCAATACAAAAGTACAATTTTCCCTCCATTCTTACGGGGCCATCAGTCCCATTCCTACTTCAGTCTTTCGCAGACACACATGGTACTGGCTTCTTGCTGCTAAAAAATGAAATCCCTACTCATACAAAACATGATGGAAACAAATAAAGCTTAAAATAGTCACCGTCGTAGAAGTATGTTCGAAGAAAAAAGCTATTAATAAATTAAAACTATTGTTGCGTTATTTTTCTTCCTTCACGTTCGTACGGGGTTCGTAGATTTGGAGTGAATAACAACGACACTTGATGAAGTATCGAAACAAACAATATTAATCAGGACAGCTCCAAAGTCACTTTTTACAGTCGTCGAATATCTACTATAAACACGTTGAAACTCAGCGACACAGCCTTCACACTATTAGGCTATAACGGTCGAGACAGCTTCACTGCAAAGCACCAGAGTATAGTTCCCGACTCTGTTCGGTCGTTCTCAGAACTTCACGTACTCTCGAGACTCTCCACACTACAACTCGCGATGCACTCGACGACACGCAGAGCACAGCTCCCGACTCTTCGATTCAGCCGTTTCTGGAGCTCAACACACTCTTTCGACGATGCACTAACCGCAATACACTAAGAGACTCTTTCGATGCACTCGACGACCCACTGGGTACTCGCTGACTGGCTGTCGATCGACTCCGCACGGACTGACTAACTCGAAACACTAGCTCGATACTAACTATCTCGCACTCGCGAGGAGGCACTCTGCGTACCAGCAGGGTTTATATAGTTTTTGGCTTGTGTTCGAGAACATCCTGAGCTAAACCGGTAAGAATTCGTTCCAGAAAGTTTTCCATCCGTCCATAGCATATTGCCAATTTTGTCGACAAATCTCACCAAATTGGCGATTTTTCGCCAAATGTAACAACCCTGCCTTTCCTAGCCATTTATGGCAACCCTAAACCTGCTTTTTCGAGGAAGCTATCTCACCGCGCCGCGTACATTTCGTATCACTATTATCAGAATGCATGAAAGTACAAAGTATTTAGACGAAAGTGAAAATGTTACACTGGAGTCGAAAACTAAATACTTCTATTTGTTTAAGCGTGAACTTAAACGATATACTCACTGACAAGAAGTAATGAGGCAAAAAGAGGCGTTTTATATTCAGAATCTAAACAATCCGTTAGCAGAAAGCTTCCTTATAAAATTCAGATAAGTCTGTGCTAAAAATACGAAAAAGATGTTTATGAGCATTCCCTGTGTCCCGTCATGTTCTGGAGAGATATCACTTTAATATTTATCTAGTTAAAGACCTTCTGCAGGTCCTTCTTGACACGGTCTATCTTGACTGCTTGTTATTGATAACTTTTTTAATGCTTTTAATACTGCTATGAAAAAATATAATGACGTTTTGTTTCCCTCTTTTTCTTAAAAAAGGTCTCAGAAACTTAGTCTTACTATTTTTTATGTAAAAAAAGTTATTTAGAAAATCAAGCAGCTCGCACAAAGGCTAATCGCGCAGGTTCTCCGTGCGGTAAGTCTGTTATTACGGCCCAGCACAAATAAACTGTCCATCTTTTATTTGTACTGGGAACGTAATAATCTCGAGGGAATACATGTATACTTTCAAAATACATTTACAAATAATACCAAAATACATTTATACTTTCAAATACATCTATACTTTCAAAAATTAACCAATATATCTAAATAAAACTTCACATTAAGATCAGGTAAAAATTAAAGGAAATTACCTGTTGTAAAAATGTATTACCTAGAATTAAATCTTCATACTGAATTATTTCAGTTCTACACAATGCTTTGTTACTTTAAAACAAACAGGCGCCTTAAGGAGACGTCTACCGTTTTAGCTTCTCTCATAAGCATGGTAATGTCCGATATTGAATAGATTCTAATTTCCGAATTCATTTTTACCATCTTATTAATGCTTTGTGTAAGTGGTCACCGAGTAGGGTCAAAACGTAGTACCAATATAACTAAATATCGAAGCCCTAATATGTGGAAGCCCTAATTTGAATTTGAAATTTGTTTTCTTATCGATTTCATATTTTATAACACTTCAAAGAATTTTTGATTAAAAAACTAATTCCAAAGCGAGCACCGAGTAGGGTATTTCAGCGGATTATAAAATGTCTCCCAGTCTTAAATGATGCAGGAAAACTTATTTCATGAAAATCATTATGGCACATAATGGAATTGAAAACGGGCCAGAGAATTATGGTCTTGAGTATTTACTTTAAGTAACACAGCAGAATTATGGATTCGCATAGAGTTTTTCTCAAAATTTTGGGTATAGATCAGTCATGAATGAGCAGAAATTGCCGAGAACTTCTAAAAATTTTCCTTATATCTTATACCTGCTTTAACGCATGTTTTGGAAAAGCTTCTGCCTCTGCCGCAGACTGGTACCAATATGAAATGTATTGCAAATCTGTGTACTATCTCCCCCCCTGGTTTGTCTCTTTTCATGACACTGATCTTCTCTAAACTTTTAAATGTGGGAGAAGTATTACGAAAAGCTCTTTCTACAACTTCATCAGAAGTAATTCAGACTGCTAAATTTAGATGACGATAAAAGTCACAGATTTTTGGAAACTATGCGATCATTCAATAATTCTTTTATTCTCATTATCGACTTTTAAGAATAACTCCATTTCGATGAAAGTATCCTTAGTATAGTATAGTAGCTAGACAAATATTGAAATGATATTTTTCAGTGCATGATGGGACATAGGGAATATTTAAAAAAGATGTGATAAACATCTCTTAAACAGTTAATAGTTAGATATCTTTTCAGCATAAAAAATAAATGTAACTATCTCATATGGGCAACACATGACATCTTTTACAGCCTATTAAATTAGACAAATTTTTTTCTGCAATTCATTTAAACTTATTTTCTCGAATTTCATTAGTGATGTATTTCCGATTCGATCAGTTCAATTCTCACTTCGCGGCAAGGCATAAAACATCAAAACACATTCATTAAAAATTGTAAAATACAGAAAAACTTTCAACACCAAATACAGTTAAAATTTTTGTCCATTCTTTTTTTTTTTTTTTTTCTTATAAATTTTGTTTTGTTTTGATATGGTTCCATTGAAGTTAATATCTTAATTTAAACAGATACAAAGTTCAAAGCGGTATAATTCTGAAGAGAAAAGTTTCATCGTCATTTATATTATGCATTCTGGCAAACAAAATAACATAACTTACCAATAAACGTGCCAAGGCCATTTTTAATTGCAGAACTTATAGACCCACCCGCCATAGCATCTACGCATGCGCTGATGGCACACGCACCGGCTGCTGTACCTATGAGGTATTCCAGTACCATATTCCAACCGATAACAAAGGCAATAAATTCTCCTACTGTCACGTAACTGTACATGTATGCAGAGCCTGTAGTATGAGGAACGCGGACGCCAAATTCTGCATAGCATACTCCTATAAAAGAAAACAAATATGCATTACTAAAACTTATCTACCAGCAACAGAAAAATTACAAACAAAAAATAATATTTTAGTTTCCAACTAATCAAACTAATTTATTAGATATTTGATAACAGCAACTGATACAGATTAAATTTTGATTAGTATAGAAAGTATTCTACAGGGTGATTCAAAACATATTATTCAGATTTCATGAGATGGTAGGAAAGACTTCAGGAAACCGATTTCACATAGTAAAGTATGGCAGCATACATCATCTACATGAACAAAATGGGCAAGTAAAGTTAACACAAAGTAAACAGTACAGTTAAGTGGTAACGAATGTGACCTTTATTCCAACAAGGTAAAGTACAGGTCCACAACAGGTGCTCAGAATTGCCACTATTTACTTTTAAGAATAACTAACATAGGATTCACAGCGCCGTTGCATTGACCGCCAAAACGCCTGACATATCACGGACAATTTCTGATGCAGAGGCCACAATTCGTGCAACAAGTTCAGTTTCACTGTCGACGGGGATCTCGTACACATGGTTTTTCATGTCCCCCCATAAAAAGAAATTCATAGGCGATAAATCAGTTGACCTGGGGTTATCCAAGCTATCGGTCCACCTCTGTAGATCTATTGAATCTATTGATCTATTGAACTCGAAATGTTCGCTTCAGGTAATCCCGCACAACAGTTGTGCTATGGGGTGGAGCCCGCTCATGTTGATACCACATACTTAGCAGATACGCGCAGCATCTTAGCATATCTTAGCATACTTATGGCAAAACGATGTTGCGCAGCGTGACTTCTCGTACCATGCGGGCTGTCGTAAGCCCACCCATGTGAAATTTGTGTATTGAACACACGTTCATGAGTGAATGCAGCTTCATCTGTAAAAAAGGACAGGAGCTGGAAAACTGGGGTCTCCACGACACCTTTCTGCATGATCCATTGTGGAAATTCCCCACGCTTCGAATAATAGTTAAGATGCAATAACTGCACCCTTTGCAAAGGGTAAGAATGCACACGTTCCTCGTGCAGTATCCGCCACACTGCTGACTGACAGACCGCAAGTTGCTGAGTAATAACTAGTGTGCTGGCATTCGGATTTTTTTCGATGTAGGACTTGTTCTGAGATTTTGGCAGTCCGAGTCAGTCATCTTCTCCCCGTATCCTGCATACTGCTGCGCAGTGAACCACGTTCGCACAGACTGCGATATACTCGTGCAAACATTTGATATTGCGGTATTCTTCTGTTGGGGTATCGATCTTCGTAAACGTTCCTAGCTCTGCGGCCGCTTTCATCACTTCTTCATATGCGAAAGGCATATCCGCTAGCTCTTCATGCGTCAAACGATTCATCTTATCACAAGTACGTTTGCTCGTACACTGATAACAGCGGGAGTGGTCGAGCGAACTGTGCGCTGGTTGGGTACACACAGCACTCTCGCGCGCCTACACTTGCGGACATACTTTCGTATGTGAAATCGGTTCCCCGACATCTTCTCTACCTCACCATGACATTTGAACAATAAATTTTGAATTACCCCGTACACTAATCAAAATTTGATATTCTTTCAAAATTACGAAGGCAAATAAGTAAAAAGAATTTACATAAATTGCTCGCTGCAACCGAATAGTAGTAATAACATCAGCGAACGAAAAGCAGCAGAAACAAAATCAAAATAATCTTAGAACTTGCTTTAGTTTTTGTGCTTAACTTTAATTGAATACTTAAATCTTAACCGTTGCAAATCTCTGGCTTTTAACCAAAATTTTTCTGTTAAGTACAGAGTTATGTAGTCTTTACAGTTAGGTCTAAAGTTAACTGCCACTTGTCGCTCGATTCCATGACAGAAAGGATAAGTAAGTGGGAATACGAGCAGTTCATCTATAGACGCTGGTAGAAATATAAATAGGATGTGAATAAAGGTTCTTTTCACTTGCTGAAGAGAAAAACAGAGAATGCCCTCTGATGAGTTAAGCGTTTTTGAGCCTCAATGTTGGCTTAAGTAGAACGGACTTCAAAGGAAAGACTTCCTTAATCGTCAGTTCTGGAAAAGGCTGGAAGGAAAGTCAATTTTATGATTATGTATTCTTCATTTTATTTAATTTTGAGTTTGTAACCACTTATTGCCTTTGTATATATTTGTTTCACATCTTCTGTTGTAGATGTTTTAGTCTGTGAGTCATTCGACCTTCTAATCGTAAAGACAGTTCAAGTAGAACCATAATTAGAGACATAAACTTTCCTTATCGTCAAACACCTCTTGGAGACTTTGATAATTTCTCGCCAAGTTAGCCACATACTGCTAGTTCTCCTAGGCAAAATTTCCTATATTTTATTTTAGTGTAGATTGTTAAAATTTGCGTATTGTAAAAGATTATCTACGAGATGTTTTATCCAAATATTTTTAAATAAATGGATAAATAAACATTTAAAATAAATTAGCTAGTTAATAATGCTGTCAAAAATTTTATTAAAAGAGTGCAAAATGAAAAATATCGAAAGCGTATTATATTTAGAATAAAAAGAACTGAACTATTTAAAATCAGTTTCGAAAAGAGCAGGGTAATTAAGGAAAATTTAACCAAATTTTACACTTTTTGTTTCAAAAATTGATTATAAAACGAATGCAAAAAGAATGTCTTAGAAAAATCAAACAAATGATTTAGGACGAATACAAGATTATTATGAAGAACTGAGTGCTTCGATCGACCATTACAATATACGTTAGCAAAGACTCAATACTTATGATATATTTAGACATAAAATTCCTAAATTTATAATGTCAGCATATATCGAACAATGGATATTTCTCGAAAATGAATGTTTTCATTGAAACTAGTTGAGAGCAATAACACGTGTAAGTGAGAGTGAATATTTCTTGTAACAGCATGGGTTTTCCCATTTATACCACGCAATACTCAAGTCCTAATATATAAATATAACGAAAATAACCCATTGAAAAAGGGCGTAAAAATACAAAACTCTAGAATATTTTGAAAGCGTGGATAGATAAATATCATTCGTTGCATCAAAGAAATAGAATTTGCTACTTCCGGAACGACAAGGAGTATATCTTTCGAAAAATATTAAATTAATTTCTTTGGTTCAGGAAAACTTTAGAAAATGAAACAATGCAAAATTCCTTACTGATTCATATGCTTCTATTAAATATGGAGAGATGATTGCAACAAAACAACAATGAATGGATTTTTCTTTATTTTTAAGTAAGATATTTAAACAAATAGAACATCAACAAAATACACACTAGTTTTATATAAAAATATTGATAAAATAATCACAAATAATTCATTTTTGTGAAATTCTGTGTTAATTCTAAAATTCTTATATACGTATTTTGATAAATCGTTCACAAAAAGAAAATAGCGATTTTTAATGAAAGCGGTAATAGTACTCAGTGTATAAACGTTCCGCAAAGACAGAGTTTAACCTTTTATAAAGGCCTTACGAAGAACAAAACCCAAGTAATGAATTTTGGATTATAGCATGATACATTAATGAAAAACATTCCATCTATTGATGCTAACTTTTTACAGAAGTTTTGGTGATTGATAGTTTGATATGAATAGCTTCGAAGTTAACACACACATATTGTTTCACTAATATGTAATCATTTGTCTCCCAATGAGCAAAGTGTGTTGCATAGTTTCTCCCTCAATCTGGTAAAATTCTGGTTAAATTCGCTTATTGACTAGCAGTGATAAAGTTATCTGAGTCAGAAAATTCTTGCTCTGTATATCTGGAAATGCTTCACGTGAAGATATTTAAATGTTTGTTTAACGTAATAAAGCATAACGCAAGAACCAACTAATATTTTTGTTTTACTGAGGTTCACTGTAAAATTTATTATAATTAATACGTTTATGCGCATTTAACGTACACTGCGAAACCAAAAAGGCGCAGTTGACAGTTCTTCCGTTCTCAGGATCTGCCGTTCTACTGGGCCGATTGACGAAATTCAACTTGCGTTTTTCATGTCTCGAAAACACCCCTTAGGATATCTATTAGATTTATATATAGCATTCTTCTAATATAGGTATTTTGACACAAAATTGGCCCTTTCTGAAATGACATGCCAATTGTTTTCCATATTTCAATTCTACGACTCAAATTATGTCAAACTGCCAAGTTTTGTAAAAATCGCACGAGTAGTTTTTATAACATTAGCTCTCAAAAGTTTAGCTCCTCAATGTTAATTGAATTTGGTATGTATTCATTAATCTCTCCTTTTCTTTATTAAACTTATTTGATGCTTCTTTTCACATTTTGAAATTTAGGTTCATTCCAAATAAAATTCACCTATCTTTTATGATTTATTTTTAAAATTTGTATTCTTAAGTAATTTCTATAAATTTTTTGAAAAACATTTTGAATTATAGCCTATACAATTTTTGCCATCATCTTAAAGTAGATGTATTTTTTATTCAAAATTTCCGAAGATATACGTGAATTTACATTTGGCATGTTTTGAAATTTGGCGTATTTATCATAAGCGATAATAAAGAAAATGTGGTTTACGTGCTTTGTTAAAATTATTTGAAAGTATGAACGATGACCTTTTTCCACTCGTGGACAATAGCAAAAAGAAAAGAAAACAGGTTGCTATAAATTAAGAAGTTCGCCAAGTGAATTATTCTTATCTCAAATTGAAAAAAAATGTGCCAAGATAAATTTTTAAATTTCTCCGTCAAAAATTACAAAATTTAATATCCAGGAGTAATTTGAGTCGTAGAATCGAAATATGGAAAAACATTAGTATGTTATTTCAGAAAAAGTCCGATTGTGTGTCCAAATACCTATGTTAGAGCAATGCTATATATAAATCTAAAGTCGTGCTTTAGAAACATGGAAAATGCAATTTGAATTTCGTCATTCGGCATAGTAGAACGTGAGGTGTAGAACAGTCCCATTTTTTCCCGCAATGTGCAAGTAATTTGTTTAACAAGTTTTAATTAACACAAAATAATGCCTACTTTTGAGCAACACAGAATAGTTAGATTTTATATTTACATCATCCATCACTTTTAAGTCCAAAGTAATTGCATAAAACACTTTCACTCATTTTGAGAAACTTTTATTGAAAGTATATGTTAACCCTTTGCGGCACAGTGTGGACACACCTAAAAATTTCCTTCTGTACGCACAGAAAAATTGAATGAAAAAGGATTTATAGGTTACTATAGGTTACTCTGAAGTTTCTTTATTTATAGAAGATGGCAGCTCAACACAAACCAGTCCATATATTTTAGCCATGTTTAGTTTTATAAGACCCTCATTTTTCAGAGAAATCTTCCAGATTTTTTAGGGTATAAAAGGAATTGTTTGAAAAGAAATTTCTATGTTACTTTTTTGGCTGTATGCTAATCTCCTTATTCTATGTTATTTTTAAATTTTTATCTTGAAACCTTGCCTAAACTCAAACGGCGAACCCTAGGTGTGCTCAGACCGGGCTCACCGATAATCTAGGACAACTGAGAGTCAGTCTGTATTCTTTGTTTCTCCGCATCTCATCGGTCAGTTCATTGACAACAATGCTCGTTTCAGCACTCTTTCCGAAGCTCTATTCAATCAGTGTGCCACTTTGGGTACACCCACAGAATTAAAACGATAAGTGCTATCTTCACAAAATTTTACTTGTGTACTCCTCTAGGCCTAATTAGATTGCCTACCTTTTTTTTTTTTATCAAAGCTCCGACTTTAAAAGGTAGCGTGCCGGAAAGGGTTAAGTATCAGTATTTAAATATAGTATTTCATAGAAATTTTTCGGACATAGTGCATTAGAAGTATAACTACACATTCCACTGAATGTTGTGATGGCATTAGTATTATGATTAGGGGAAGTGAAATATTTCCAGTTGGAAAAATCTTCAAACTGAAGAACAGTATATAACAATAGTAATCAGATTGTATTGCCTCAAAGTGCTCGCCATTCCGACCGCTTCCGCAACCCTTGCCGATGTTTCTGTGTCTGAAATACTGCTAATCATATCAGGACTATTCAGATATGCCAGCTTTGATTATTCAGATCTAACCACTCTGCAGCTGTAAATTGTTGCTGTATGTTCAGATCCATCTTCGCTAATGATATAGACTGAGATATGTGCATCTTATTTGAAACAAAAGAATAGAATTTCAAAGTTAATTTACCATTTATTATGTCATTATCACACTACATCAAATATGTAATGATATTTCTGACCCAGGATCTGTGTGACCCAGGATGCATACATAATACGTAAAATCATTCGTGCGTAATATGCTGTAAAAATGTATGCTAGTTTGTGTGTAATTTAGTTTTTTCGAATTTTCTTTTAATTTTTATTGCTATGTGTTATTAATTTAATTATTTATTTAGTGATAATTTTAAAGTGTATTATGTATTAATTTAATTGCGTATTTTTGCTCAGTCGAATATTTGGCTAGCTCTTGTATTCGAAAATATGTGTTACACGTATTATGAGGTAGATAATTCAGTACTCAATTAATCTGCATTTGAATTGTGAGGATAGCCTCAAATCGAACGTCAGATATAAACACAAACCCTCTTAATGGGCCTTAGTGATATTTAGCAATTTCTCTCTAACTGGAAGGCATTTTGGAAGATTCCCGAAACAACATTCTCGAAACCCTAACACAGATTTTTTCGAAACTTTCAGAAGTGCTTATCCTACACCTTGAGCAACCCAATAAATATCGGTGCACTGGAACCATGAGTTTATTCAGTTCAAAGTCTGCCATTAATTTACTAAACAGCATTTTGCTCGCTTGATTACTGCATTAAACTTTACTCTATGAGTTATTATAATGATCTACGATAGTCTTTGCTTGTTGCTTTATTCATCTTATCAAAATTCCTTTTTTCTCCTTTTCCTCCTTCGGTTATTTACAGCTGTGTATTATTGTGTATTATGCTGTATGAGTACGTGAAATGTGGCTTGATTCGCAATCAAACTACGGCATTCACACAGAATCGTTTTGATAGACTGAAGTAAACAGAAGTATTTTCAAGCCACTTCACGTAATGAATACTTCGCAGAAACCTCATGTATTCCCATCAGTCTCAAATAATCTGCATTTTGACATTAAGTCTCAAATAATCTGCATTTTGTTCAACTGACATTGACAATTAGTATGTTGACATTGTTCAATGCATGAGATAAAGTAAAAATACCCACAAAAAATGAATATAAAAATTCCTCACTACACGGTTATTGTACATCACTTCATGTTGTTCAGAAAGGGGGTTGATAAAACGTGACCAGTCTAGTAAATAGCTTATATTCTCTTCATTTTTTTTGCAATCAAGCGAATATTACCATTTGCCTGATTTGGAGTGCTGGTTGAAAATACGTGATTTGAATTACAGCTATTGGGCTTAATATTAATATTTGACATTTCTTGCCTCAAAAACGTGAATAGTCTCCGCAAAGTAATCTTAAACGTGCTAAGAAAGGTTTCCCATTTGCATCTGGCAAGAAAGCAGATTTACATAATCATCATGTCTCTCTAGTTCGTAGTTTTTGCAACTTTGCTTCAGTTTAGAGTATCTTAAAAATATAGGGTCTGTCATCGCAATTTGACGGTCTGAGATGAAACTAACATCATGAATTTTAACTCAAATGCTTATTTATTTGAAAAACAATAGGTTATACAATGCAATTATTTTAATAAAGGAAATTCCTCTTTCAAGCTTCTTGTGTTTTGAACAACACGTTTTGTAAATATTCTTCGCGTAATATGATATTCTTTATCGACATGTAGGGAAGCTAGAGGCTAGTTGTAACAGGGATAAGTAGTAACACACACGATGCGCAGTGATACTTAAGATGTTTAGCCAAAATTTCACTAAACACGATTTGCATGATGGGCATTATTACGTAAGCACAGTTAATGCCCCCGTCCGTGCATGTAGTGATGTTCGGATAGTGAGACGTTGTGTGCATCTGCTCTGTCTTAGCTACCTAATGGAAAAAAACACTTCATAAATTTTGATTTAAAAATTAATTCAACTTTTTAAAAATGGTTTTACCTATTTACTTTGTCTATATGTCAAGTTTTAAAATATTGATGCTTTTCCTTTTCAATCAAATTATTTTTTATAAATCAACAAAATTGTCCGAAACGGTACGATGGACCAATTGTAACAAAATCTCCAGGTAAGTTGTAACGTGTTAGAACTTGTCCCGTGATATTGATTATTTAGGCTTTCTTCTTTGGATGTTAACATGTAAATTACTTTTTGATATTTAGTTATCGTTCCCAAAATATAAAAATAGATTGTTCAATCTCAAAGATTATACCTCTGCTTAAGGCTTCACTTTAGAAGCTATCTAGCAGAGGCCGATATAAAAAAAAAATAATCGGGCATCTAACTAAAAAGATTATTCAATTTAATAATTATCCAAAAACGAAGCATTGGAAAACGAACATGAAGAAATACTTAATAATAAAAAATGAAAAAAAGAAGAACAAGGAAAGGAAAAGACTAAAAAATTCCAAAAAGAAAACAATGAGATAAAACGAAAAAAGAAGGATTTTGAACTTAGATTCTGAAACAAAAAAAGGACTTAACTTTTTTAAAACAAAAAAGGAATTAACTTTCTTCAGTTCTTAACTTGAAGAAATTCTTACAATAATTCTGATAAAGAAGAATGGATGCAATCCTTAGTTTGCAAAAGGTAGACATACACGCATAGGACAAAATAATGCGAACACCTGTGAAAAAGTATGACGTATTTCACACCTGCAGTACAGCCGCGCCACCTGCAACAGAAGTCTGACACCTAGTGAGCGTGAAGAGGAAAGTATCAGTATCTCAACAGCCGTCACCTGCGTTGCATGCTTCGATCGAACTGTCTGTGAGAAGTTGAAATGTCAGAGTTCCAAAGAGGAATGACAGTTGGAGCACGTTTAAGTGGAGCATCGGTTACGGAAATAGCAAACCTTGGGGGGGGGTGCAAGGAGTACATTATCAACCATTATGGCAACGTACACGAAAGAGGGTAAGACGACGTTTCAAAGCACAACAGTGGCTGAAAGTCAAAGCTGGCTGATAGGAATAGACGGATCTTGAAACGCATAGTAGCCTCAAAGCACAAGCAATCGTTATCCGAGGCAACATACGAAATGAACAGTCATCTCCAGGTCCCCGTTTCAACAAAAACTGTCAAAAGGGAACTTCATGCTGCGAACATTTATGGCAGAGTGGCAATTCGTAAATCCTTGGTGACAGTAACTAATGCTTTCAAGTGACGCCAATGGTGCAGAGATCACAAAGGCTGGTCTCCACAGAAGTGGCAACAGGTAATATGGTCAGACGAATCGTCATTCACCCTATTTCAGACGACCGGACGCATTTATGTCTGGAGAACGCCCAAAGAAGCGTTTCATCCTGACTGCCTCTTGCCAATTGTGAAGCATGGGAGTAGCGCCATTATGGTATGGGGTGCGATATCGTGGCGCGGTCTTGGGCCACTTGTCATTCTGCATGGCAGGATCACATCCAATCTCTATCTAATCATTCTAGGGAATCATGTCAATCCTTTTGTCCAGACTGTATTTCCTGGGGAAGCGACCGCTTTTTCCAGACGACAACGCCCCTATCCACACTGCTAGGTGTATTCAAGAATGGTTCGAAGAGCATGACGATGCAATTGAACATCTCGCTTGTCCCCCTCAGTCTCCGGACTTGATTATTATTGAACATTTATGAGCATATTCGGAGTCCAAACTTCGTTCCTGATTTCCACCTCCATCCGGACTTTCGGAGTTAGAGACCGCTCTGCAGGAAGAATGGCTAATATTCTATTAAATGTTGTCCATGACCTTCATGTATCTATTCCACGTCGCATTTAATCTATATTTCAATTAAAGGGGGGTCCAACCCTCTACTAATAAAGATTTTCCATTAATTCACAAATGTTTGTATTATTTTGTTCTCCCTATGTAATTTAAATGTATGAGAAGAAACAATCTATAACTTGTTTGTGCTAACAGAAATTCTGATGAAGACCGATATTTATATTGATTGATTAAATAATTTTACCTTTGTTTTACTCTAAACCATTTAAAAACATTCATTTTCACTATATTAAATAATAATAATCACAAAACGGTTTTTAATGTGGTCATTTTTATTGTCACTGTATGCTGCAAGTGTGTTATAATTTGCCTTAAGTACGGGTCAAATTGTATCAGAAGACTAGTTTTTTGGTAAAATATGTTTGTGCTAAATTCAACAAAATTTCCAATTTTTGTTTTAAGAATATGATGAAGAGAAACTTATAGCATAAAATACAGTAGATATAATTAAGGAATCAATAATATATTTAAAATTATAGGCATTTTAAAAAAGATTGGAGGTAATCTTTTTGAAAATTATCTTCTGAAGATAATTAACTTCAGGAATTCTCCGCCTACACATGTTATGTTCGTAATACTGCTTATCTCAAGACATTATGGTTCCAGCAAGATGAGACAGTATCATATATTATCAAATAAGCCATGATCGTATTAAGCAAATGTTTCCTGGTCAGACGATTTCTGAAATAGAAGAGGTTCCATGACTGGCAAGTTCTTCAAACGTATCAGTATGATTCTAGAAAGATGAAACAACATCACATAGTGCTAAAGAATTAATGAAATCTTTCACAAAATGTTTCTTGGTCGTGTAATTTCTGCAGAAGGACTCTCTTTATGACCGTCTCATTTTTCAGACTTTTCAGTATGAGTCCAGCAAGAAGAGACAACATCACATACTATCAGAGTACGCATGACTTAAGCAAATGATTCGGATTATGTAATTTTTTAAATGAGATGACGCTTTATGACCAACAGTCACCGAGTTTCGAATTTGGCCAGAGTTTGACACCTTCTGTCGTGCAATTAAGTGTCTCAGCTATCCGTTAAGCATATATGATGAACTTAAATTAACATTACATGAAACAACTGCAGCTTTACTTCTAAACATGATTCAAAGAGCAGTCAAAATAATGGACAAATACGAAAAACATATTTGTTCAAAATATAAAAGGTTGAAGAGAGAAATGTATTTATTATAATAAATGATAAAATGCACCTAGTTGTTTTGTAAAACCAGTAATTACAGTCTCTAATCCATTTAGTAATGGTTCCAGAATGAATTTGGTCTTCCGTGGAAATAGCAGTCTTAGAGACATGGTGTTCAGTACGATGTTTGTTTCTATTTTTTCGAAATACTGGTTACTTATAGAAGTGATTATTAAGCAAAGGCGATCACCATGAGATGATTCACTGATTTGGTTTCATTTTCCAATTCCTCACATTGCCCAGTTTTAAAACAGGTCCACAGAATTCATCAGAAAACATCCCAAAAGACCATGATTCGAATTCTTGCTTAAAATTATAAAAATAAAATGTTTTGTGGCATCTAGACAGAATTAGACGTCATATTAATAAAAATAAATAAAAAGCGTCAAACGATTCTGTTCCGAGATGCGTAATATATGACGATATAACTTTCATTAATTTTAATGCTGATTTAGAACGTTCTTAAAATTTTCATTAGGATAAATCATAAATTGCTATTAAGAAGTATGCATATTACTTTTAAAAAGTTCAGTTGTTAAAAGCTTACAGTTACAATATGAGGAAATGCGAGAATTCTCCCTTCCTGAGTCAGAGGGCAACTGAAAAAAATACAAGACTCGATTGCCTAAACCCTAGATAGTGACGAGTTATCGCTCACTACATTTTTAATTCGCTGGACGTCGTAGAGACTCATTCGCTTTTTAAGCAATAAACATGAGAAATCAAAGAAAAGATCTATTCAAATACGTTTATTTGATAATGAGTTATTATTCTTAATTCGAATGCTAATACAGATACTTTTAGACATTTTAGGAGACAGAATCTTTAGAAATAGACTGTGATATTCGAGCCAAGGATCATTCATTCTCTTGGTAGCTGAATGGGCTAACCTTTTACGCCACGATAGAGCACAGAGCGATAATTTCTTACAATTGTTTTGACCAATTTTGTAAAACCTAAGGCACAACCTTCTTCATCTCAAAAAAGGGAGAAGTTATCTTAAAATAACAAACGGAGTTGATTGGCCTTCAGCAAAAATGTTTATAATGAATAAAACAGAAACAGAATAACCTGTAATTACGGAAATTTAGATAGGGAAAGTTCAGGTCAGGAGAAAAAATTTAAGGAAAAAAAGCCTTAAGCACGTGCTTACGAACATTACGCTAGAATAGACAGACAATATATGCATTGCCTATACTAAACAGATGACTTGGCTTGAAGAAAGTGAAAGTCACATAAATTCAAAGTGTATTCAGATCGTGTTAGAATAGACTTTCTTTTCAAATACTAATTACAGTTAAAGTACTGGTTGTGTTATTTGTATTTTTATGGTCTTTTGAAATATTATATCCTTTTGATGCTGATTGATATTCAGCCAATTGCCAAGCGTATTCGTCTGGTCCTTCATCAATCAATATCATTTAAATGAAATAACGGAACAGTGTATTTGGCACTGTTACGGAAACACAAAGGCAACGAAAAATTATCCTCTTTCTTTTTTACATCACCAGGATAATATTAGGTTTCGCGATGTGACTCTTAAATGGCCATTAATAAATGGTTGAGCTGCACAAACCTGTCTTCGGAGTGTAAATAATGAAAAGTGAGCTATTTATAAAATCACTATACAATGAAAAATTGTTCATGTTATCAGGACTGGTTTCCTCTTTACTTGCTTTGGAAACATGAACTGTCCTGACTCGGAACAGGGAGCTTACTCAAGCTATGTTCAATAATTTGTGAAGTAGACAATACATACAAGAAGGGTATACGAAATCCTTTATTTTTCTATCTTTACAGAGATTTCCGAACTTCGGAATACAGAGACCAACCACTTGTGGTCTGAACGTAAGAATATAAAAATATTAACTAAAACTCTAACTAAACTAACTTTGGATTAATATACAAGTGCCTACTTTAAGATTGGCCGTTAATTAACAAAAAGCCGTATGTAGTACAGAGAGCTGCTAAAACTATGATACGTTTAAAATTATCAAGAGGATTAAACCTCTGGCCTTGGCAACCAGCAAACGAGTAAAACTACTATGGCCAGCGGCCTGCTTCTAATAACTCCTTCTTCTCTCTTGCTTGGCAAAAAGCCACAACTTAAGTACTTGGCGTTAGCAAGACAAATTTGCATAAATAAGTAAAGCTTTTAATTCTGGCCGGAAGTAGAAAATAAGAAGTGATAGTAAAGATTTAAAATAAAATAAACGTTAGTAAAACTTAGGATCCTTACAATGTTACACTCTGTTAATTTTTGCAGAAATAGGAACTTCAGGAGTTAAATTTGTAACCTGTTGATGTTATAAACACTGTTTAATAGAATCGTTCAGAAATTTTAAAACTGTACGTGGCGTTTCAATGCATGTATCATCTTTGTGATTTAGCAAATAATGTTATCGCATGAAGCGTAATATTTTAGTTTATCACCCATACACCCCAGCAAATAGCCAAGTCTCTAACCATTTTCATTTGATAATTCCTTTTGTATTTGCTTAACCAATTAAGTGACATGAAAGCAGTGAATTCATTACTTAATAACATACATTTTTGTTTTATTTTTCAATAATATAGCTTATTGCTATAATATAAATACCTCTAGTTTTTCATATAACGATCGGACAATTTTTAGGAATATCTACAAGCTTTGTTTAATTAATCCATTTGGATCTAGAGTACAATTGGATGCCCCTTCGATTAGCGATAATTTTGTTTTTAAAATTTTGGCGATGAAACCTCATTTCTGGTTACCATGATAGTTTTAACTTTGTTTTAGCTTCCTGATTTTTTTTAATGAAAATAGATTGATGTGTACATAGACAAATTTAAGACAGTGCGCAATGCTTAGTTTGTGAAATTCTGGGATTTTTTTTAAGTGAAAACAGATCGATGTGTACATGGACACAGAGTTTGCGCAATTCTTTAACTTCTTATTTTGGTTTTGTGTAGAGGCCATCTGGAAATGGTGCCTTCCTGGCGCCGCTTTTGGCGTCAAAAAAAATCGCCAAAAACAAGGGGCAACCAATTGTAAACTTTTACCATCCATTTATTGTATACTTCATTATAAAATCTGTGGATTTTATGATATGCTGTCTTTATTACATATAATATGTTACACAGGACTACTGTTGCTTATTCACAGTGGCTGTACGGCATGGTGTCCTTAAAATACTCATGAGCTGAATGTCTTCTCAAGGTTTTTGGTGATGGAACAAGAGAATACGTCCCCAGGGTATTTGCTACCAAAACTGGGACGAAGCTGTACAGTTACTGTAGTGTACCTGTAAAACTATGAAGTTTTAGCGTCCCACTAACTTTTTTCTGTCCCGTCCAACATTTATACACAAAATAGCTTTTAGAACGTCCAAGAAACTTATTTATTGACATTAGAATCACCTAATTTTCTCCACTTTAGATATCACCTTACGCTACCATAGCAGGATCCATTAAGTCTATCATTATCTATTACCTCAGCATTCTCTGTTTATTGTATTAAACTGCAAGATGATATGATGCCTTTTCTTGGGTATTAAATCTTTAATTTATCTTTCAGCCCCTTATCATTATTGGTAAAGTTTATTGTCTGATCTTACAACTTTTAGTGTCATGATATATTAAATTAGCTGCTTATCTTATATATATGCGGCTTAAGTGTCTGTTTATTGCTGATCGTTTATTGGTTGCTTGCGTAACTGTACTAGCCAATAGGGTGAAGTTGCCACGGCATTCAAGTAGTCCATGTGCTATTTGAATAATGAATACATGCAGTTATTGAAATACATGCAGTTATCATTGTTTTAATTATATTGTCATGGTATTTAAGAACATTTAAATATTTTAATTCATACAATTGTTGCTTATTATGCATTTAACTATATTTACATATGAATTACCTAAAAACTCGCAAACGTTCAGAAATTAAAGGAGACAAAACCAACTAACGAGTTGTGCGTAGTACATCTCATCAGGTATATTTACCCAAATTCCTATGCTAAACATTCTTTCGCGTAAAGAGTTTAAAATTTTGCCCGGTTTTTTATTTATTTTATTTTCAACTGAATTTTCAGCTGAACGCAAATTGAACGTGTCAGGGGGAACCTGAACATTTGTTTCCATTAGCAATCATCTGTTTTTGAAATGGTTTACAAGTGAACGCAAGAGTTCGTGAGTTCCTGTTCAAGAGTTCGTGAAAGAACGGACGTAAAATTAAAAATAATTGATAGTCCTCTGCAAGGCGAGCTTAAAATGATGGAAAGATCTACACAAGAAATGTTGTGTACAAAGAGATCTTTGACGTGTGAATTAACATTTTATTAGTTAAATCACCTTTACTTATCGAGCTAGCGGTGGCTCTTAAGAAATGTACCGCCAGTGGTTTCTTTCATTGCACTCTACTTTAAGCAATTAAGCAAATAGAAGTGGGAAACCCCGTGGGGCAGTAAACAAAGGGGCGTCCTCGCCGCCTGCTCTGGGTAATTCCGTTTGAATTAGCAGACACCGTTGCACAAATCATTTTAATTACAATTTATAATATCTAGATCAGCGGTCATTTCGTATGACCGCCGGGCTTTCTAGTGTAATATAACGTAATATGTAATGACAACTCCTCATAAATGGGGGAGTTCTAAATGTTATGCGCATGATTAAACGAATAAACAGAGTAATAAACTGATTGCAAAAGTTAAAGATCGGGCTAAAAGCATTTCTTATGTCAATGGGAAGCACGGAATTGATTTATACTCTATTTCCTTCATTAGCGGTACCTTAGGCTTCATTTCTATTTCGTTCTACGTTTACAGTTTTTATTGGAAGAAACAATATTTTGATAGTGTTTAAAACTCACTTTCTGCAGTGGCTAAGTAATCCCAGAGTCTCTGAATCGTGGTATTCTTAGGCAATACTACAAATCAGAAATATGACGAAACGTTTCTTAAAATAAATTGAAGGAATAGGCGTGATTCTGTACTGTCAAATTTAATTTATTGCGCACTTCATGAACAGAATAAAATTATGTACATAGTACTACCAAAACAGCATAAAATTATGTACTACATAGTACTGTCATAGTACTATATATATGTATTACTACCTTTTCATGTTTCTTTCTGTGTGTGTTTTCTTTTTCCTTCAAGTTTAAGAGGCTAAGTGATAGCCTCTTAAACTTGAAGGAAAGTTATATGCCATGCTTGCCCTTTGACCTTTGTGTATAAATTTCCAGAGAAAAGCGTCCCAAACAATTATTGCACTAATTTTCCTTTGCTTCGCTCTACATATTCTTTCACTGATCGCCAATTTGAATCTTGTATGAGGTTCACTTACATTAAAATACCGTCAGAGGCGTGCCATCTGTGTACTACAGGGTCTAGGAACTACTACTAAACTCGATGGCGCAACAGGACCTAGTTGGGCCAAGGCCTGCAGTGCCCGAAAACTTGCTTTCTTGACCGTGGGCCCAGGGATGTGTGAGCATATGTCCTGAACAAGTAGTCAGTTTGTTGCAGGACCCTTGGTCTTTCGTCCCCACTCATTGGTACTCATTTTATCTCGACTTGGTACTCATTTTATCGACCCACTCAAGGAATGAAAGTATAAGTCAACCTTGCCCAGACCGGGGATCGAACCCCGAACCTGCGGTACTGCTGCGCAATGCGCTAGCCACTGTGCCACTGAGCTTCACATGGTCTATTATAAGTTATTTACTATTTTAAATAATTTCAATTGAGGCTTTATTTAACATTCAAAAGTACTAAAAGAAACATTACGTACTTTACTTAAAGACGCCTGCCCTCGAGTTTCATGCGAATCGGATCATCTCATTCCAGCGCTTCATCATGACAAGGACTAGTTAGCTTTTACGTGTTCTCATAGTCGCTCTAGATACGTTGCTAATTACTGCGGTGGGTCACATGAGATTTTAATTTTCTCATGACACTTACAAATAAATATAATTTAAATGCTGTATTTTAATTTTTGTTTACGAAAGTACTTTTGCTATATGCGAAAGAATCCAAAGTAATTCCGATTAAAAAAATAGGGCAGAAGGGATAAGAAGAATCACGTCCAATGCAAGTGAACATTATGGAGCATATACAAGCAAACTAGGAAGCCGCTTTATAAGAAGGTGATGATCAGCTGTCAATATCACAAATCTATGATCTTGGTCGCTTGTCTGCCATATCTTTTGAGATAATATATTTTCGAAAGACGCAAGAAATAATCTCGAAGGTAGATCATGTTGTCATTCGTTATTTGTGCAAATATGAAAATTTATATATACCATTCCAAAATGAAATATAATAGTTTCAAAATCATTGACGATATGAAAATTCAGAAATAGTCTGATTTTCTGGTTTCTCCTTTTGAAATAGAAATATTTTAGATTTATTATTAAAAATGATTGATTTATTTTGGCATGATCACTTCGATTTCCGTTCATCTGCTTTACATAAATCTTTAAATCATGCTATGTATTATTGGACTCATTAGTCTTTATAGGCAAAGTACAGTCAACCCTGTTAGTGGCAACCAACTTCCTGAGGCGAATATATTTTATAATAATTAAGTTATTGGTACACCTCCTTAAAATCATTAGTTCTTCTGAAAACCGAAATCATCTGAAACTATGAGTGGCTGTCTTGAAGAGGAATGCAATTTTTCTGCATAGAATAATCCCCTTTGGTGAAAGCCACGACACGCCGCAGAACATCCTATCTCGTTTCCTAGGTCTATATTATTTAGATATTTTTATCCTTAGTTATTATTGCATCCAATACTCTAATTCGAATTTTGTTTAGTTGGTGACAAAACTTTTAGCGCCATGCCCTGATAATCACGATATATATGCAGATCCCTGATGAAAAAAATGTATTAACATCCACCAAGTATTCCAACTTCTGATGACGCTTATTCATTTTTTGTTCATTTCATTTCAAGTCATTTCTAATAAGCGCAGTTGCTGTAACTACAACTAGTACTTTCCTACTACAATTAATATAGTTTTATAAGTGTTTACTGTTTTTAGTATGTCTGTCATCAGATTTAACATCTATTCTAAGTAACAACAATAAAATTCGTATGAGATTTAGGTATGTAAATTTATAATCCACTTTGAGTGTAGAAAAAAATAACATTTAAAGCGTTAAATCTCTTTTAACTGTTCTAAAAAATTCTTTCATTAGCTCATGCAGTCACACCTAGTTTTAAACCTTCCCTAACGAGTGATTCCCATAACGAGAAAACAAAATATTAAAAAATGACTCTCTTAACTCGTAAGAGCTAGTGAAGTAGAGATATCGTGATGTCAAATGCAGGATCCTGCCCACGTCACTGGTATAAAACTGCTTCACATTCATTCAATTAGTATCCTACTTTCTATTGTGAAAATTGTATTTAGACACATTGTTGTGTATTTTTGTTTAATGCAAAGTTATAAGCATGCTTTCATTTTGCTCCCTAAAAATATGCCTCAAAAAGACAGAGGTAAAAGAATAGAAATAACTGTATGTATAAATCAAACACCAAATCACTGGTGTGAGCCTGGTTGGCCTGGCACGCACGTACAAGAAGAGCCCATAAAGTAACCGAACAATTTCTTACAAATCAGAAACAGAATATTAATCTTCAAATAAGTTTATCTCCTTCAAGATAATCGCCAGCGTTTACACAATTCTTCCAGCGTTTCTTCGTGGCATCGAAACACTGTTTATAAGTGCTGGAACTAAACGTTCGCAAAGTGCTTGTAAAATTTGATTTAATGTCCGAGACTTTTTCAAATCTCAGTGCAATCATGGCCATTTAAGCCTCGAAAAAAATAAGAAAAAAATCAATTGACGATAAGTTGGGACAATATGGTGGGTCACTGCAATAGAATGGTTAACAATATATTGTTATGTAACAAGACAACAGAAGCCTAGCATTATTGTGCAAAAGAAACCATTCCGCAGAATTAAAAAGTTCCTTCTTAACTCGTCTTATCCTATTTCTTACTTGGAAAAGCACCTACTTGTTAAAGTATTGAATAATTGATTATTGACTTTCGGAGACGAATTCATAGTGAATAAGTCCTCTGTAATCAAAAATTTCAATCAGCATCGCCTTACTCTTCAATTTTGACATCCATAGCCTTTTTTTGTGTGTGTTTGGGTAAGACGGGTTTTCTCTGTGCAGTTGGTCGTTTTGTTTCTGGGTCATATTGTAAGATACTAGGCCCATCTCCTGCTATGATGCACTTTAAGGAACTGTTGTCCTGTCTCACAATAGTCAGCAAAACTCCACAGCAAGCTTTTCTGTTTATCGAGCACAATGTTTCCTCACTTCCAGACTTTCAACTAAAATTAATCTACAGCTTTCTTTGCTTATCCTAAGCATATCTGAAAGCTGTTATGTTGTTACATGTTTCTCAACGTTTACCCAAAGAACGAATTTTTTCACGTTTTCCTCATTTTTTGAAACTGAAGGACGCCTTATCTTTGGTTCATCTTCAACGCTTTCGCGCCCATATTTAAAGTGGTTGTCACACTCACACATTTGTCATTCTGATAACGACGAATGACCATATACTTCTCGAATAATCCCTAACGTTTTGGTAACGGATTTAGCTAATTTGTAACAAAATTTAATGTTATAACTTTGCTCCAAATCGAAGCAAGATTTTTGTGCAATCTCTTCACAGTAAAGGAAAATGAACCCTCGGCCGCTTGTGGACAAGAATATGCGTAATTAGCATACTTAATAAATAAAATTGCTACATATAAGTAAGATATGAAATAAATAAAAATGTCTACATGCAAATGTGAAAAATTATGTAACAAAAAATGAGAACTTCATAATACTACAGTGAGATGAATTTTGGTTGCGACAGTGGCGGTTCTTTACTTTAGCATTTTTATTTAGAGTTCGTTTATTGCTATAAGATATTATTGTGAATCGCTGGGAAATCACCTTGGCTAAAATTCTGTATTCTTTAAAAACGACTTTGTTTGCAAAGGAAGAAAGGCGACGAAAACTGATTTTTGCCAGATATCGGCTAAAATCGAAGCGACTTCTGAAAAAGCTTTGCACTTGCATATTTTAAATTAATCTTTTCAGATGCTCTTAGATGGCAGTAGTAAGTCACAGCTGAAAACACAAGCGACCTTACCACAATTTTAAAGGAATCTACCTCTTAACAAAATTTATAAATTTTCTGAGCCTACGGGGATTCCCTATACTCACCTGGTATACTTATATCTCTTACGAGAGGAATTAGCAAAACGTAAAAAGATAATTGAATGCAAATTTCGCCACAGCGCACTGTAAGAATTTTTAGTCGATTAAAAGAATCCTTAACGAGAAAATTGCGTGCCTCGTTGAGTTGTGGGGTGTTTAACTGTAGGGAGTGCTGTAATCGTTCCCCGACGAAAATATGACATAGGCTTCTCAGGAGAATTTTCAGCTTCGCGTGAGCTTGGTCACGATACTGATTTCGACTAAGGAAACTTTGCTTGCTTAGTAGTTAACTGTTAAGTATTAGTTCATGTAGGAGGTGCTTTAAAATATTACATTAGTTGACAAACAAAATGCGTGCAATTATTTTAGTCTAAGTAATATACCCTTGAATGTTTATAAATAAAATTTAAATGGCAATCTAATACACATAGTATCCGAGAAGGAATGGGGGAATTTCATGAAGTCTGTATGAGATATGTATTACAAGTTCGTTTCTAAAAACGACACTCAATAAGATTATGTGCATTTTTGGGGGGTCTATGATGTCATGAATGATGGAATGAAATTCTTCTTTCGAATCGCATCAGGTTTACCTACTCTGTTAGCATACCCCAGAGAGAGACCTGATAAAAAAACTAGAATCTCTTTAAAATACTTCACTCTGGAAGAGGGTTACTTTCCATGTAACCGATTGTGTAGTCTGAAAATTTGCGTAAGACATATGATTACAATCCAGAGTCTTCTGAGGTGTGATCGACAAAACGTTTAGGCCTTTTCTCTCTGTTCGAACTAATATCAATTTCAATGTATACTTGGATATGTTTCATGCAATTTTTGCTTCTTCAAATGAAAGAACAAGACACTGAATTGCAGATTCGATTTTTAATAAGAAGGAACACTGCCCAACTCTGCGAATCATTTGTTAAATGATTCGCAGAGTTGTCACTGTCAACTAGAGAACAGTGATGAACTGTTAACTTCAGAATGGTGGATTGTTGAAAATTGACCTATTTCGTAACTGGCAAGATGCCCTGATCATATCCTACTGCAAGTAGGCCAAAACGTACAGTTATTTGTTCAAAACTTCCATATGTGCGCCACCATTATATTTGTACAGCACGATACGCCTGATTCTCCTGGGTCACAGAACTTTCAAAGTTACAGACAAAGATGTGATCTTCAGTCTTTCTTCTCCCACGTGATCGAAATCGGACGACTTGGTGATTCCTTACCGAACCTTTACGAAACCTAACCATCACCTGTGTCATAGTTTTGTTGCCCTTTCATTTATGGACACACATGCTTGTCACTAAGCTCTCGTCTCAAGTGAAGTCTCTTGTGTCTGCCTTTGTTCTTCATCTAGCACAGAAAAGCGAGACAATTAACTGATCAAAGCACAAACTTTATTGTCCTCCCCAACAGTCACATGGCAGTTACGCGGTAATCACGTTGAAGTTCACAAGAGGAGCGCTATTGCCTTATTAGTAGCCAGGATGGGAATCTTAAATATCTTACCGTCTTATACTATCACATGCGTGTACTTCAGGTGTAAAGGGACTTTCTGACCACGCTACAGAATTCTTCTTGTGGGGTCGTAAGTGTGGTCTGTACTGAAAAACTGATAACTTTGAAGACTTCAAGTACAGAAACACAAAAACAACTGAAAGCGTTGTACCAGATAATTTTGCCGGAATGCGGATCGAAGCTGAATCGAATTTAACGAAATATGTTGCTGATATTTTTAACAAAGCCACTATGTTTTATAATATCAGGCATCAGGTTGTCCAAACATAAAATATAGAAAAACTTTTATATTGTTCCGGTTCCAACAAATGAGTTTCTCTGCATCCAGAATCGCAAATTTTTTACATTAAGTCACAAACTGTTTTCTTTTTCAAGTTACCAATGAGAAATTACCTATAAAACGGGGCTGGATAAAACAGATTTCAATGTAACTGCAACCACTGTACATTATTTTCTTCAAAAGATAAACGCGTTACCGTTAATACAAAAGAAAAACATAATCAGTTTTGTAGTGCTCTACAGAACCCAAATATTTCAAGCTCTGTCTTCTTTACCAGCTGCAGTGGCCGATTTTTGGCTTTTGCTGTAAGCGAAGTGGCTTTCACATACGTAGGACACGATACAGGGCGGAAATGGCGTCATCAGAGTTGAATAACGGAAGAAAAGACATTTTCAAGATAACTGAGAGTAAAGGATCCACATCTTGAAAAAGAGAGCACGATAGCGAGAGCACGTCAGTAGTGACGCTTAAAAATACAAAAGATTAGCAATAATCATGTTGAACAGTATTGAATGACTTCGCCTTCAAAGAGAAAAAGTTAAATAATTACCTAAATTGTAGTTAAATAATTACCTAAATTATTCCAATGGCATTAAGCATATTTTTAATCTATTTAATTAAACAAATATATGAAAGCTGAAACTTCGAAAGAGAGGGTTTTTACACACTTCTAGAAGAAATACTCAGCCGTTTAATTAATGTTCAAAATCTAAAGAATATTTTTAAATGCTTGATCTGATAGCCTATGTTCTGGACTATAAGTGTGTAAGCTGGTTTTCATTATAGAAGAACGTTTCATAAAATTTCATAGGATACTTTTTTCTATTCCTCTTATTCCATAGTCCATCAATAATAGTGACTTTGCGCTTAGCAAGCGCTTTTTTCAAAGCGTCCTGACTTTTTACCTTGGGTCTGGAGACTTTGCAGGAATACAATGAAAATGCATATATGCAATACTTGTATCAATCTTCATTTTTTCAAATAATGCAGTGGCACTTAAAGAGTATGATTTGTTGCTTTGTCTTGATGAAGTTTCAATCTTTGAAAGTCACCAGAATAAAGAAATGAAATTTTTTCTGTCAATATCGGTTGTAAAATTTTCTCTTGATAGCACGTTGACTCTAACACTTTTTCCAATCTTATTTTTAATTTCTCATTGTAAAATATTCTGCGACAGTCATAAATCCCTTACTAAAACTTCCTATTGAAGGAGCCAGGTTTGTATATTGTTTTCCACTTCGTTTTCTATAAAAAATAGACCTTTCTTTGTTGCAGTCATTTAGGTAAACCCATGCTTCATCAAGGTTCACAAAGCATTTCCATTTACCTCTTGCTAAACAGTCTTCTCACAGGGTTTTGCAAATTGTTCCGAGTTCCGCCACTCCACATGCCTCGGCAAAAGCTGGTGAATATTATGTTTTTAAGCGTTTTCGAGTTGTAAATCTTCGTTTGTTATTTTATTTATTGATTTTCTCTTGTTATCAAAGTTTTAAGTACGTACTTTTTTAGGGTATTCGGTTGGAAGTAGAAATAGTACGTACGTTTTTAGGGTATTCGGTTGGAATCTTCTTTTCATCCAGAAATAACGAATGACGGTTTTCTCTTTCCGATTAATAATTTTGCTCATTTTGAACTTATTTTGCAAATTTTAATACGATGTATTTCACAACGTTTTTGAAATATCGAACAGGAATATCTCTTTTTGGAAAGCACAAAATCATACTCTTCAATCGACACCTTGCCTACACGCGCCATTTTGAAAGAAGTTCGAATCGTTCTAAAAATGAGTAAACATTCTCTATAGTTCCAATATTACTGTATATTCACTATGAAGCGAAACGTTTTCTAGATGGTATCACTAGCTAAACTGGCGCCTACCAACCTTTCAGTAAATAGGCTTTCTCTTCCACGCCTATACACATCTTAAATAATAACAGTTTTTCGGTTGGCTAAGTCCAAGGACCGGTTGTTATTTCTGGCAAAGTTAGAGTTTCAGTTAAGTTGGGAATTAAAAGTTGCAGAGCCACGGTGTTCTCGAATCAGAAACAGTGCAGATTTTGCAAATGTATAACTCACTACATTATGATGCCATCAAATCCCCCTGGAGTCCTATGCATGCAAAGAAGATGCTTTGTTACGCCATATATTTATATATATGTAAAATATAAAAAATACGATAGCTTTGCTCTTCGCGAAACAGACAACCTATAATTAACTTATTTCAATTTCAGGAAAATTCCCTAGACCAGTACTTTCGAGAACATTCTGGAATGTTATATAACCGCTAGTATAAATACTGAAGTACGCACGATTTTTCGTGAGACTGCTTTCTTCTACCCTTGCTACAAGACTTTGCTACTGCTCATCCCATCTTTTTCTTCCCTTTGTTAGAACAGTTGTGACGTAGTAAGTCTAAATTTAATCTTTGAATATGTTAAATTGGAGAATTTCATTGAATTGAATAAAGATGTGTAATTTAAAAAGCTATTGGTTTCAAATTATTTCGAAAATTAGTCAGGCAACAGACTGCTCCATTTGAACCATCAACGGGACAAGCGCTGTTATGTGTACATTAGAATTTCTAGATCTCTAGTAACGAATTGTACATAATATGGAAATGAAAAAAAAAAAAAAAAACACAAAAAACTCCTTTTTGTATCAATTGTAAAGAAAAAATTCAAACTGTTGAAGTTTCAGTCCTCGTACAGTATGTGTTGGAGGGCAAACAATCCAGCGTCTAGAGAATGTTTAAATTCCAGAAAAATATAAATAGTTGTAAATAATATTCTTCCAAGTTCTGGTGACATATTACACAGAAATTTCTGTGT
This sequence comes from Stegodyphus dumicola, assembly GCF_044657685.1. Classification (NCBI taxonomy): domain Eukaryota; kingdom Metazoa; phylum Arthropoda; class Arachnida; order Araneae; family Eresidae; genus Stegodyphus; species Stegodyphus dumicola. The sequence goes on from NC_140768.1 coordinate 187,426,744, forward strand.
AATATGTTATTAAATAAAATAATGTGATGTGATGCTTAAACTTCATTCATATTTTCTACACATACGGCACAGAGTTCACTTGAAGACACATACTTAACGTACAGACACAAAATGGTTTCAGTCAACCAATGTGAGACCACAAAAGTAAAAAAAAAAAAAAATTTAATCATAAATAAAAATCTGAAATCTCACCAATTAACTCTATTATATTTTCTGTTTTTCAAGCTGACGTGTATATTTACCATTTTTTTAATTTGATTCTTCCCATAATTAGTTTTCTTTAAGAAAGATTTTCTTTTAGATCCTTTTGCGACAAGAATAATATTCAACTAACAGTGAAGCTACTTAAAATTACACTTTCCACGTGGGCGATGTTTTTATTCAGCCATAGTGGAAAGTAAGAAAAAAGAATAATTTATCTTTGTATTTGTTCAGATTAGAGTAGACATAAGGATTCATAAGAGGATTACACTTCTCCAAAGGAAGAGATAAATAAAAGAATAACTTTGTACCGAAACTGTCCAGAGAGGATTTTATTTGTTCCTTTGCCGAGTCAAGAATCAGATTTAGTCTTGCTCTAAAGATGTAAATTGAATCAAAGGCTGTTGTTTCGAAGATATCATAGCTTTTTAACTTCAATAGCAATGTTGATACATGCTAGCGAAGTGCAGCAATCATATTTTCAATGAGGGACTTCATTTTCTTCTGTGGAAACTCATAATATTGGCTGAGGATAGTATTATTTTAATTATCCCAATACATTATATATTAAAAACGCACATTTTAAATCCGCAGTCCTTTTATTAAAACGTAATGATATTTAGTTTTATGTTTGACAAACATTGCAGGGAGTATGAGCATGCACAGCCCTACCCTTACATAGTAGCCATTATAAAGCTACTATGTAAGGATAGGACATTTGAATTCAAGGAGTTTACCGTCAAAATATTTATGATAGGCACACGAGTAAGCTCGATTCCGCTAGATTGATTTAAGTATTGAGCTTTATCTAACCATTTATATAACTACCGAGCCAATCTGTAACAACCTGTCAGAAAATAGTTCACTATGCAAGCAGTTGTCGTAAGTTCTCTTATAAAGAATTAATGCCATCCTGGTCATCGCTAAATGATCCTAGCTAAGTTATTCGGTATATCTCCTACTTTCCTAGCGTGTCTTCGTGGTGTAGTGGTTCTGCACCCTGAGCCGGTATTCCAGAGGTCTGTGGTTCGATTCCCGGCGAAGGCGTTTGCTCATTTTTCATGTTTCTACAAAGTGACCATTTAACTGAGAGACCATAAAAAGCAACAAACAGACAAACAATCAAAAAATAATAACAATAAACGGGCAAACTGTTTTATCTTCCAGGGAGAAGTATTTCCTGTACTGCGACATTCAGTCAAAAGGCAGATCACGAAAAATTAAGGAAACTGCATAAACAGTATAGCAGCTTTAAAAAAAAGAAGACAAGTATCTCTTAAACACACGTGCAATGCCGCGAAATTTTAGTAAACTTGAGAGGTAAGTATTTACTGTAAATTAAACGTCGTAAAATCAGGACATGATTACAAATGAAAGAAAATATTATAAGTATCAGAGGAATATATTTCAGAATTAAGATTGAATATGAGTAGCATTTTTCCATGAATGAGTACAGCTGTATGGATTAAATCGCGTTTTATATTTTTCGTAATTCTTATGTGGATTGTTTGAAAATAATATACTCAAAATGTCAAATATTTGAGCATAAATATTTATTTATTTATTAAAAATAAAATATTTTTTAAATATTATAATTCTGGGGAATTATTTCCACTTCAATCAATCACGCCCTCGAAAGGCAAATAATAAAATTATAAGGTATTTGTTCACTCCTTTCTGCATGCTTTCCTGGCGTCACGATAGCACACTCGGAGCGTATTCGAGAGGTCCAGTTTGCACTCCCGGGGAGAACATAGCTCATGTTCATGTCTTCTGCTTCAAAATAAACTAATGACTCTACAGTGGCGCCCGAACTAAAACAGGTGGATGATGATTCTTCACCACTAGAATTTGGCGATTGGGTCTCCTAATCCCCAATCGCCCTCTAAAAGGGGGAAAATATAAGCTATTTTCTCCCTCTTTTCCGCATGTCTTCGTGGTGTAACGGTAGCACACTCGGCACGTATTCGAGAAATCCAGGTTCAAGTCCCGGCCACGGCATTGCTAATGTTTCACACCTCCAGCATCAAAATGACCCTGAATACTTTACTACTTTACTCCATCATGTATAAATGGATTTAAAATCTATAAATCGCCTAGAAAAATACACTGACGAATAGGGACATTCCGAAGTTCGACTCCAAACGCGTATGCTTTTAAGGAATGAAATCAAATTTCAAAAGGACATTTTATAAACACAGTCAGTGGACAAACCAATATTACGTAGTTAGTGAATTAATGAAGTCCAAATGTTGCAAAATATTGCTGTTTATATCTTTATTGTCGCATGTAACCATTGGTCAGTCTATCAATAGGTGTAATCAGGTGCCACTTCTAATACAAGCTGTTGTTGGTCGTAAATGATACCCAGGTGATAAGTTGTGGTGTACCAGCCACACAATTATTTTACTGTGCTTTAAGTTAATTGTCTAAGCCTGTTTACTGTTCCACACAGTTAAACTATTAAGACGTCTCGAAGGTATTCCTGGGAGACTGTAGGTAAGATGTTTTAGTCCTGACACTAAATACAGTTGAACAGATTTAGCAACGGTATCCTGGCATTATACTCGCATATAGCCTGTTTAGGGATATTTTAAGATGCCATAAGCATGCATGCTAAGGCCGTAAACAAAATTTTCAGGATATTTTGAGAATTTTGTCCTCTATTAGCGCAGATGCTCTAATCTAAGTCAGTACTCAAAACTTCTTTTCAACATTTGGCAAATATACGATATCCTGAGGTTTATTCCTTTTGTTTATATTGTGATGCATAATATACACGCTTTCTGATTAATACTAGTATATCAGTTATATGCAGGCGGATTTATACTTATAGGATCGACGCTGTGTAGAACCGATAATGCATAAAACTGATACTGCAAAGCATTCATACAGTATACAATCAACACTAATTATCAGCGTTTAAAAAGACGTCATAAACTTTAAACTTTTCATTAATGATGCAATATTGATGTAATATTGAGTCAGAATTTCACTAAAACTATAAATATCCATACCTCAGAGACTGAGTAGAGTGTTTGGCTCTGATTAAATCGTGATTAAGACAGACTTCAGCCCTATGCATCAGTGCGTTTTCCTTCTTTTAATCCTTCCTACACTTTTCCAGTTTTATAAGGGAAAACCTGATTATGAGAAATTTTATGAAGATTTTGGTGGGCCTCAAAATTTACGATCTCAGATCCGAGCCTTTCAGGATGTGGGCTTAGCGTCTTTTCGAAGTGCAAGCATGTAAAGATATAGCTACAAAAGTACTGCAAGGAGGTTGATGATAATGAATTTCATCTCCGGGTGATTTTGAGAAAACTTAAGTTAAACAAAGTCCGACTTAAGTTCAGCTCTCTGTAAAATAATAGGGGGAAATGAGTTCTGATTATCTATCCTGCTATCCTTTAAAATTGTTACACCATGAGAGCTGCATGAAATAAACGTTACATCTGCAAGAAAGATTCAAGTCAAATCGTCAAGTTTGCAAATTTATATGCAGGAATATACAAATGATTAGAATTCCAGTGCATGCGTACAAAGTAGGTATGCGTAAATCCATCTACATTGTGTATAAATGAAAAGATTGCTCAGCGGAGTTCGCATTAGTCCTGACATTAAATACGTAGTCATTTGACATTAAATTCTGACATTAAATAAGTAGGTCGTGTGATACTTCGCGTAAGAAAACGAAACTCCTACCAGAACGTGTCAGAATTGAAGCATGATCTATCGCAACGAGGTTTATCATTCCGCTCTACTGTTGCTCGTGTTATACAGGAGATACATACTAAACGCAATGTAAAATCTCAGCGGCCCCGGGCCACTAACGCCCGAAACATTAATAAACACATTTTCCTCTTGGTCTTCGATCATCATATAGCTACGTCACGTTAGCTGAGTCAGAAACATTGTATGCAGGTCCGCATGGACAATACGTATGCAGCACTATATACTGTATATATATATGCAGCACTATATATATATATATGCAGCATATATATATATACACTATATATATATATGCAGCACTGTATGCAGCACTATATACTGTCAACATGGCGACCATTGTTGCGACTTCCCTTGACCCTGCAGCAGAGATAGACGCGCCTATAACGATGGGATTAAAGACATCCCATAACACAGGAGTAATACCATGTCGTCTTTTCAGATGATTACTGGTTCTACGCATGGCATCATGATAGAAGTATCCGTACGTAGAAGCACCTACGACAGCAAACGTTCCAGCTGACATTCTTCATCGTCATAGGGGCACAGAATCTGATGTTTTGGAGTGTAGTGGGGTATACATCCCTGTTACCTCTTGCTAACATTAGACGATATTATGAACAGCTGCCGTAACATTTCTGACGTGCTAAGATCTGTGGCTGTGTATCATGTTCGAGAACTGCGTAACGCCATCGTTTAGCAAGATAATGCACGAACTTATGTTGCGTGAGCTGTCCAGCCCTTCCTCGATAGAAAGGGGTTGACTGTTGCCCTGGCTAGGAAGCTCTCCAGATCACTCACCCAGTAAAACATCTGATCAGGGATTGCCGAGAAATTGGAACCCCACCATTCGCCGGTCACTACGACTGATGAACTCTGGCATACACATAAAGCCACATGGAATGAAGTACCCGTATCCTGTCTCCTAAGCTCAGTAAAATTCCCAGCCGGAATACCACCATTTTTGCTGCCTGTGGCAGCAAAAATGGTGGTTTGCAATGGTGGTTTGAAAGTTGCACTCTGTACCCCAAACCACCTATTGTATGTGTATAATAAGCAATATTGTATTATTTCCTTCTTACGTTGTACAGCAATGCAAATGTCTAGCCGTGTATATTTGCTGTCAGTATGGCTAATGCCATTAAGTCAGAATAAGGAATAGCAACTGCATAACGCACATATTTAATAATTCAAAATAAGGAAAGTATTAAATGGCGAAATAAGAACTGTATGTATTAAAAAGCAAACTAAGTGTCAGTGTGATTCTAGTTATATATAAGTTAAAGTAATAATGTAAGCAATGAAAGACTAATATAAGCAGTACTGTAATAAACCATTTTATGAATACTGTAATGCAAAATAAGTTAATATTAATATTAAACACTGAAACATAAACATCCTAATCTTTTGCAGTGTTTCTCAACCTATTTACCTTTGTTCGACAAACTTCTATGCAGTCATATCATATGATTAGCTTGCAGAGTCATTAGGTTATATCGATGTCAGGAAACTGAAGAAATCCGCAATGCCTTCGCCGGGATTCGAACTACGAATACGCGCGGAGCGTGCTACCAGGCACACCACGAAGGCATGCGGAAAGGAGGAAGAAATTACCTTATATACTATACCTTTTAAAGGGGGCATGAAGGTTAGGGGACCCAATCGCCAAATCCTCGTGATGACGAATTATTGTCCACCACCTTCGAGCGCCACCTGTAGAGACACTTAGAATTTTTCGATGTCATGAAATTGAGCAATTCGAACTCCACACCTCCCGAATACGCATCGAGCGTGTATTCAGTTGTACACGCAGCCATCCGAAGAGATGGGGAAAATGCACTCTTAGACAAAAAAAAAAAAAAAAAAAAAAGACGCACCAAGAAGGAGTTATCCGAATGGGACAATAATGGGTAGAAGTGATGTACATGTACAGAAAAACAAACGATTACAGTTTGAGAAAAGTTGCATGATTTATTGAAGTGACAGACCTTCACAAAGTGAAAAAGTCAGTAATGCGTTTGTCCACCTCTAGCCCATATGCAAGTAGTTATTCGGTTTGGCATCGATTGATAGAGGTTGCAGATGTCCTCCTGAGGGATATCGTGCCAAATTCTGTCCAACTGGAGCGTTAGATCGTCTAGATCCCGAGTTGATTGGAGGGCCCTGCCCATAATGCTCCAAACGTGGTCAATAGGAGAGAGATCCGACGACCTTGCTGGCCAAAGTAATGTTCAGCAAGCAGTAGAAACATGTGCAATGTGGAGGCGGGCATTATCTTGCTGAAATGTAAGCCCAGGGTGGCGTTACATGAAGGACAACACAAAGGGCCTTAGAACTGCGTTGACGAACCGCTGTGCTGTAAGTTTGTGACGGATGACAACCAAAGGGCTCCTACTATCAAATGAAATGACACCCCAGACCATTAATCTTGGTTGTTGGCCTGTCTGCAGTAAGACAGTCAGGTTGGTATCACACCGCTGTCCGGGACGTCTCCAGACTCGCCTTCGCTGGTCATCGGGGCTCAATTCAAAGCGGGATTCATCACTGAAGACTATTCTACTCCAGTCAGTAACATTACAGTGCGAATGAGCCCGACACCCCTGCAAACGGGCTTGACGTTGTACAGAGGTCAATGGTAGTCGGCGGCGCCGTGACCTCGGCCCCCTTTCTGTGAGTCGTCTATGAATTGTCCTTGCAGTTACTGAAGCACTAGTTGCACGTACAATCGATAATAATGATGCATCTGGGGCTGTGAGTGCCGCTGTGACGATTGCTCGGTCTTCACGTTCTGTCGTTTCTCTAGGCCTACCGCTTCTTTCTAGACGCTGTGTGCGGCCATGGTTCACCCATTCCTGCCAGCATCGTCTAATAGTGGCATCGCTCCTGCTGAAATGTCGAGCTATTCGCCGATAAGACCAACCGGCTTCTTTGAGCCCAACTACACGACCTCTCTCAAATTCTGACATCTACGCATATCGTTCGCGCACCTGTATGCGAGGCATAGTTACTGTCTACCAGAGTACACATAATGAAATTTATGAGGAATCGTAATTTCTCCTCTTAAAATCCCGCCAGTTGCGCAGATCAGATGCGCTGTAGCGACAACTGTTCATTCATTGGCAGCCAAAATGTAAAATTTTGCATTTTTCGTCGAAACCTGCATGCATATCAATTTGTGTCCAATTTGGTTTACATCTTCTTGGTGAGTCGTGGTGCGCCGTTTTTTTTTTTTTTTTTTTTTTTTTTTTTTTTTTTAATGTCTAAGAGTGTACATCGTAAGTTATATATTTATGCAAGACTAGAAGGCAATATATCAACATAAGATCAGGAGAAGAGGCACATTAATTTACAGCTATTTTTACAAAAGGCTTTTATGCACTTTGTATAATATTAAGTTATGAAAGGTTACAGGTGTTGTATTTCAAGGCCTACATAAGCCTGAACAGTAACGGTGACGCTTAATAGTAGTCATAAAAATTGTAGACTTACTGAAATGGTGACCTATTACAATGAAATGGTGACTTATTATTACGACGACTTATCGAAATGGTAAGCTGAACAAACAATGAGCTGTTAATATTATTGTATGGAAATTATTTTTGTGTTTCCTGTAAAGTAACTATAGTAAGCACGCAGATGAGTTTTGTTGTTTGAAACTATTCTTAACAGTACATCGTGGCAACTGATATCACAGCATGGGTTTCAAAAAAAAAAAACTCATCAAACTGGGGAAATATTTACATAATTATATTATGTTGAAAGAAGAGAGATAAAAATCAAAACTTTCATCACATTTTACTTATTTTTATTTCCAGAAATATAAAAATAGTGGTGCAGCTTACAAGTAGAGGTATGCTGAGCATCATGATAATGCTGTAAAAGATCGCACTTGCCAAAATAAATTAATAACATTTTTTGTCGATTTTTCAGCACCATGTTCAAATAGATTAGCCCAGAAAGCCCTGATTAAAGTTGATAATGACATAAATGTACATGACCTTGATAACAGTCTAAATGCACTCCAAAAAAATACCGATGACCATTTCAAAAGATTGGTAATCTAAAAAGGTTTTATGTTTAGATGCCACATTAATTTTAAGAAATTTTCGTACAACATACGACCATATGTAGTTTGTAGTTTTATTTTGAAACGTGCCTAAAATGGTCCATTTTTGAAACAACTTATAACTGGTGATGAAAACTGGGATGTTTACAGTACCACATAATATAAATTATTATGTATCATAGTGAGACAGCTAGAAAGTTAAAAAAAATGATACTCAACAAAACGGTGCATAGTATCGGTTGAAAGAAAAAAAATGCGAATTCCATGAGTGTTTGCATAGTAATACAAACAAAAACAATTTTTTTCTCGTCTGCAAGTTTCTACCGCAGATAAATTTGCATGTGATTCCTAAGCTTGCTGTTGTTCTTAAAATCAATGAATTTTAACTCACTGAAGAAATAAATACTTCCGTGCGCTAAGTGGTGACACTAACAGCTCACCTGAGCACAAAACAAGTCCAAACAAACTTGACATCAAGTGGCCAAGAGATTCTTCGGAAGCGGAAGCATCGACGTGCAAAACAGATACAACCAACGAACGGATCGATATACGTTCGTTAATGTAGCACACGCGTAGAAAAGTCTGGCACCCGACTGCACGTATTACGGCTCGAGTTTTCTGGCTGCGTGCCAGTATTTGGGGGCTCCGAAATGCTAAAGGGCGGGCGAGAAAGGGCTTTATTGCTTAATGATCGAAGTGGCCTTTTTTGGAGAGGATATATATTCCAGGTTAGTTTAATGATGAGATAGTTAAAAGTAAGAGCAATGAATTGTATAACACGGGAACGGAAATAAATCAGATTGAATAAATTTTGAGGACATTAATCTCTTTCCGGTCTTAGATCATTGACTTACTTGCAGAGATAGTTTTGAAATGATGTGACTTGCAAAAATAGTGATAAGTGGCTCTGGGCCTTGTGATTTTTTACCGAGTAAGAATAAGCCCTCGCACATTGCTTTAGGCAATGTTTTAAGCAAGACATAAGTTTCGCATCTTTGTGGGCATTTGATATAACTCATTATTTCAGGTTCTGTGAAATTTTTGAAATAAGTAATATACGGCTAAAACGATAGGGGCCCATAAAGCTAATTTTTGCAGTTGTCAGTCTACATGTTTATTTTATGAAGGCAAGTGTTAGAAAACGGAAGATTTCAAGCAAATAGAAAAAGTGCTTAGTTTTCTTCTATGGAGTATTATTAACAAATTATGTTACTGTATAATAATGAAGTTAGCTTGCATACGGTTGGATGAAACTCTGATGCTTTTTGTACTATTAACAAGACTTTTGGACTGATGTCAGTAGTATACTTCGACCGTCTCAAACGCAACCCTGGCTGGCATTCTGCCAAAACACATAGACTCGTCCGAAAGGGGTGTTATCACATGCTGCGACGTGAAAGGTCACGTGAAAGGCTTCTCTTCTCCGGAAAGAGGTATGCGAGAGGGAAAGAAGATTTAGATCTGTTTCCGCGATTCCTGTTTGCGCGTTTTTAAAAAATCTTCCTGTTTGCGCGAAATCGGGGAGTACAGTCCCCCTCCCAAAGTTCCTCAGGGCATGTCAGGAGGAGTCATTAAGAAGAGTTGAGCAGTTTCTTTGTGAAGTTAGTCATCATCTTGACATTGTTAGACTGAAGACGTGTCTTAGTTTAGGCTCCTCTCGAAATCTTTAGTTTCATTCCACTTTAAAATCTTTAGTATTAACTGTTATTTTTCGTATCTAAATCAGTATGTATGTTTCAGAGATTATTGAAACTAAAAGGAAAAAGCCTTTAGCCCTTTACAAAGGTTATCAATTTCGAATTCGGAATAGAAATAAGGAAAATATAGTTTATTGGATTTGCATAAGTGAAAAACTAAAAGCTGCAAAGGCTTAATTAAGACCAAGGGAAAAGTTGTTTTAGAAGAAAACATCCATTTATGTCAACCTGATACAGCACATTCTTTAGTAAATAAACAAACATTTGTAGCAAAACCGAGAGCGAAAGAAGAAAATGTTCCACTTTCTCAAATTTACAATGAAAAAGTTGGAAAACTATACAATCAAGGCTTTGACATATTAACCAATATTCCGCAGTTTTCAAGTGTTAAAACAGCTCTATACAAATCTAGGCAAAGTGCCGAAGGATACGATCAAGAAGCTACATGTATGGAAGATTTAGAAACTCCTAATGAATTATTAGCAATGGATGATACTTTAGTTTCTTGTTGTTCGATGAAAGATAGCCGAATTTTGGTATTTTCAAGTAAGAAGGGGAGGGAAGCAATGAAAAGCGGCAAAACTTTCTTTATGGATGGAACTTTTAAAAGTTGCTCAAAGCTTTTCTCTCAAATTTATACTATCCATGTTGATATTGGAAGTACCTCTAACGAGATTAATGTTGTTCCTGTGTTGTTTTGCTTACTTCCCGATAAGCGAAAGCAGACTTATGAGAGATTATTTCGTTTAATTAAAAATCATATTTCTGATTGGGATCCTAAAGAAATTGTGATGGATTTTGAAATTGCAGTTATAATTTCGCTGAAAAATATTTTTCCTTCCTTAATTATAAGAGGTTGCAATTTCCACTTAAATCAGTGTCTGTGAAGAAAGACTTGGGACTTGTTAACGAATATAGACATAATTCATATATTCGAATATAGACATGAAGAAATTAGAACCCATCTCAGAATGTGCGCGTCCCTTGCATACATACCCGCGGAATATGTCGATGATGGTTGGCTGTGCATACAAGAAAGTTCACCTCGTAATGCAAGATTAGAGGCATTTTATGATTACTTTGTTGAGCAGTGGCTTGAAAATGACGTCGTAACTATACGGATGTGGAATTGCAATGAAAAATTGCACAGGACAAATAATATTGTTGAAGGATGGCATCATAAATTAAATTCTGTTATTAGGAAAATCCATCCTAAAACTCGAGAACTGATAAAAGTTTTGAAAAACGAAGCTAAAGAAAGTGATTAATTTATAGATCGTCGTTATTTAAATTTAGAAGGGAAAAGAAGGAAAACAAGTGTGGTCAAAAAAGAGGAAAGAATCCAACGTATTATGCAAGAATTTTACTCATCACAAAATATAAGAAAGTGCTTATTATCTCTTTCTTATCTACAAAATTTTGATTAAAACATATGAAAATTTTCTCTAAAAATAACTTTATAATATTTTTTTTAAAAAAAGGAAAGTGACTTACATCACACAACTTTTAAACACGCCTGTATTTTTACTCCCAGTCCTAAGCCTGGAAAAGTGTGAAGGAAAGTTGAATTTTCTCTGTTATTTAATTGATAATTTTAGTTATAAGGTATTTGCCTCCTTTCCGCATGCCTTCTTGATTAATTGGAAGCATACTCGGGCGTGTATTCGAGAGGTCCAGGGTTCGAGACTAGGGGAGGGCACTGCATATTTTTCACGTTTGCTGCATTGATTAAACCTAATAACGTCACAGTGTAATCAAATGTATTAAATTTTCTAATCGTAGCATGCATTTTAAGGGATTATCAGAGATTTCGAAAGCACGAATTTTAAGAGATTATCAGAATATCGCAATATTCGACGAATACTGAATTCTCCACTTTTTAAATATCCATCGTCAGAGTAAACTAAACTCGTTTGATATTTGCCTTAAAGAAGCTGATTGTACTTACTCTTCAGTTACAACTGTTGAACCAGTGTTTCCGAAGTTTTTAATATTGCCACCATACAAATAAATTAAATTGCGAATCGCATTTACAGTTGGAATTGAAAGTGACTCGCAAAGTGCAGTTTCTCTTAAAAAAAGAAGCTAGATGAATAGGAGATTTAGAAAAAAAGCATTTTAAAATGAAATGATATCAAATAAGTTGATAATAATTAGCAATTTCATTATATACAAATACAGATGTGTATATAAAAATAAATGATTTAAAATATACTCTTTAACTATTTATATTTACTGTCAATAATTACTAACAAGTATATACAAATAATAAATTATTTTAAATTAGTATGATAAATATATACAATCACTGCTGAATCGTGTGCTGTGCTTCTGGAATTTCTGAATTAAATCTTTGAAACTAACAAATTTACCTTTGACAATTAATAAATTTATCAATGGTTTCTATTAATGTATTTGGATCTTCCGATGAATGCAAGTAAAGCAAGTCCATTCATTCGAGATTCAGATGCTATATTTCTGAATTATGACTTTGACAATTTACAGCTAGGAAAAAAAAGCTTCTTTTGGCTAGGACAAAGCTTTCTCAGAAGCTGCCTTGATATTCGAGGTATATTTTCTTCTCATCTTTTCGCAACGAATATATATTCTGAGATTTTATTATAATTCACCTTTATGCAGAATTTCGGAGGAATACTGTTTTTACTTTAGGAAACGATCTTTTAGTTCATTGCCAAAATCATCGCAGAGTTTGAACATCTCTTCCATTTTAAAAACAGTACTTCATTTATGCAAAGATATACAAAGACTCAGACTTCGTAAATATCTTTTGATTATTTCTTTTAAAAATTCTTGTTTTAAATCTAAAAAATTTTTGCTTTCCTACATTTCGGAAGAGGCCAACGCCCAGTCGGCCCCCCATTATGCCCTTTAGAAGAAGGGTAATGACGATTGATGATTTCGCGCAAACAGGAACGTTTTTGACAACTGCGCCAACAGGAAGACACCGGGAAAGAAAGTCCCCATCCTTCCAGCCTATATTGGGAATAATTTGCTCCGAATGGCGCATGCGTGTTTGCGCTGATGGTCGCGGATGAGGCGGTACGTTTTCATTAATTTTAGCAGTATCGCAGCAAGCTTCCAATTTGAATTAAACTTTAATTGAAATAAAACAGGACTTAGGTATGTGATAAAATTATATGAGCTTTAGATTAAGATCTCTAAAATTAAATTTAGATTTTTATCTTGCACATTATATATATATGCATTACATTCAATTCATAATAATACACAATTTACCGATAAATTAAATTAAAGTTAATGCAAAGGTTGTGAGGACTCTGCTTTTAGAGAATCAATGTGTCTGAATCAAATGGAAAATGTAAAATATTAAGATCGAGCCCTACCTCAAAAATTTTTAAGCAGTCAGTTTTTATCAGAGATTGGCATGCCATTTCTCGCCAGCCCCTACGACTGATAAACTCTGGCTGAAACCACATGGCTTAAGTACCGTACCTGTCATGCAACTCAGTTCAACACCACACTCAGCCGGATTTAAGCCGTTTAGCTCTAGAGGTAACAGCTCTGTATACTGAATTCTCTATGCTGTGAATCCCAAACCAACTACAAATTTACCCCTTTGAGTGGTATTTTTTTTTTTTTTTTTAATTTCTCCTGAAAACCTGTATTTAAACAGTTAGATCAATTTTTATAGTTGCTTAATTTAGTCTCTGAGTTCATAAATTTTCGCTTCTTAAAATGATATTTTCGTTATTGAAGAAAGTAAGAAAGCAAATATTTTTAATTATAATCTACTATATAATCAAATGACAAAACAATTCCCATAGCGGGATAAAGGTGGTTATGCCACTCAGAGGGCTAATCATGTCTTTCTCCCATTATACTGTATATGTAAATTAAATAAGATTTTGTTGTTGCTGTAGTTATGGGTGTAGTAATGTCGATGATGAGCAGTATATTAATTTACTTCACAGTTTTGACTACCTGATTTTTTTATGCTTCAAAGAGCTCAATTTTAGTTCCAGTTTGAAAATATATGATAATTATTCAAATTTTAAAAAAAAGCAACTAAAAAATTTGCTTTTGTAAAACTTTTGAGTTCGAATTTTCTTAAATTCAAAAATAATGATTCTTTTTTTCTTAAAGCAAATATTGTTAGTTAGTTTGTTTTATTTTAGTTCTTACCACGTTTGAACTTCAGTAAAAAGTGCTCGCAGAACAGCATTAATTATTTAAAATACTGTGACGTCGTAAATGTGCCAGTAGAAAGGCAGCACTGGTGATACATCAATTTCTTTATTCACAACACAAGAAGCCACAAATACAACATTCAATTAATACATTTAGAAGACCTTAATAGATATCCAAATTGGTGACACGATCAGACATGTTAAACTCGTCATTTTTTTTCATTGGACGAATAAAACGTCTCAACACCTTCGCTCGCTGGCGGAGCTTCCCAACTCACTCTCCGACAGGAGTCGAAACCACATCTGTTATGCTTGCGCATGCGCATTACTCTGAACGTCTTTGCCATCCAGAGTTTTTTATAATATGATAACGGCTCTAATATGCTACAACGGTTTTGTTCAATGACATTTTAAAGTCTTTCAGACTCTAAAAACATCTAACAAAAATCCATCCATATAGAAAGTACAGGAATTTAAATGACTCAAAGAGAGATTTGTAAAATAGACCACAATGGGCGCGTTTCTTATAATATTGTTTCTGTTGATTGCAAGATCATGGAAACTGCATCTTTTGGGAAGTAAGTGATACTATCAGACGAACTGTACTATAAACATTGTAGTGTTCCTCACTCTTTTTGTACTAAAATGAACTTTGAGGAACCTAGTGAACTGTTTAAGGACTTATCGCTTCAAAAGATGTATACTCAAGAAGGATTAAAATACCCTTTATTTCACTCAATAAAAATAACAGTTGGCCCCTTTCTCGGGCTTACAACAACGCCTCTGCTCTGGCTTAAAATCAGACTAACAAATAATAGCTAAGCTATGACTAACTAAGAGAGACTTCGCCGACGCTAACACAAGTATCTAACGTAGTAGACCCTGAATTTAAAGTGGGCGGAGAATATCAAAATGCACATACTGCCGAGCGTAACAGCTTCCAGAGAGATTTAGCCCGAAGGCAAACACGCGCTATTTAAATTCCTAGCTCTCTCTCTCTCTCGAAGTAAGTTGAATTTTCCTTAAATAGTATTTCCTCTAAATCATTTGCATTCAACGTGATTCTAAAACCTCATTCTGGTAGAGAGTTGTAAGCGGAAACACGAATTGATAGGAAAATGACTTTATAACTATTATAGGATTAAAATGTACCTTACAGTATCCCCAACGAAAATCCTCAATACATCCTTTAAGTAATGGCACAGTTCAAATGAAAAATTAAAAGGGTTGTTGAAAATGTTAAATTCTTTATGTAAGGGTTTAAAATTATCGAATTTTTCAATACATTTTCAAGATTAAACTTTAAAAGATTAACTTTAAAGAGTAAACTTTAAAGAGTAACTTTTAAGTTTACTCATTTTAAACTTTTTTTTTTTTTTTTCCACTTGATAAGTCTTCCAAGAGCTATACTTTGCTTGAACTTTACAAACGGATACTAAATGTGAATCATAATTTCATGTATGAAAGATTTCTTTGAACATAAACTGATAAACAATTTCCATGAAAATATCAAAAACTATAACTGGTTATGAACAAGGTGATGATTTGAATCGAATTAGCGCCAAAAATGTAAGTTCTGTATTTGTGAAAAAGCGGAAAATGCGTAAACGTAACTTGAGGTATAGGTGCGAATTTAGCCCCTTTCACAATTTACCAATTGTATAAAAAGATGACAAAGACGCTTGAACACTAACAATATTTCGAAGCACTGAATTACGACTTTTAGAAAAACGTTCAAATTGTTTTAAAAATGGGTGTACTCGATTGGCTTTTGAATCAATTTTTCTCTGAAACTTTTGAAGGATTTCTAACTCAGAAGATTAATTTACTTGTTGTATTTATAGAAAATGGACAATTTAAATTTAAATTTAGATCTAGTAACTATAGTTCTGGCTGCAGAAACAGATAACTGATCTTTCATGGTTTATGTGTTGTGTTTTGATATATCCCACTTGTCTAACAGTAACATCAAAACAAGCCAATGAACTTCATTGTGACAAGGGCTGCATGATTGCCCTTGTCGTTGGCATGTGCCTTGAGCACCTTACAGATGATAGTACGACTTCGAGAGAACTTTCGGCTCGCCGCATATTTAGAGTGCCCCCATGCCGCATGGACCCTATACATTTACAAATATCTATGCCTTCTCCGGGCCTCGAACCCGGGCTCTTCGGTACCGCAGTAGGCTCCCCTAACCACTACATGTATATATTTCTTTGTACATTGTTGTACTCTTCTTCAAGTTCCTTGTATGCATATGTATATCTCTTTTTGCATTTTATAAATGTCGTCTGCTTAGCCGGGGCTGCCCAGGGTTGCGGCCTGGTAGCTAGTGGGTGACTCCCGCCGAGTTGGTAACCAATTCTGCATGGATATATCTATACCTGAGTCGGAAGCCAACTCAGCGGTTTACCTCCCCTAACCACTACATCGTTTGCTTGGTCTCACTTAGTGAAACGTAGGTGTGGTGTTCTAATAACTAAAATTCGTCTACAGATAGCTAATAGTGGAGATTTAAAATTATTGTTAACAAAAGTGAAGACAAATTTTGGCAAAATGGTAGGAACTCAACAATTCCGTTTTTCTCATTGAACTTATTTTGTTACAAGTTAAGTTCATATTTCCACGCTTTTTATGCACTATAGTTAAACACGATAATGTTAATTTAATAAAACAGAAATAACCCAAAATTATCATCATTGCTTTGGTTTCTTACATATTTTTGTAAAAATAACAGATGTGGATTCACGACGGAAGCCCACTGAGCGCTCAGTGTTTTCAAAAATAGGCGTTTTCGTTTTGTGAAAGACTTATTTAGATTATTTAGAACTCTGGCTGTTTAAATTTTTCGCTAGTTTTTACTTCCTTGTACGAAGTAAAAAGGAAGTATTGTAATCGCGAAAAGTTTCAGGCAGCATATTTCAACGAAAATATCCATTTTGACCGCTATCGAATGCAATTTAACGATGTTTTTGCGTGATATATGTACGTAAGGACAGAATAAAATACTCTTTTCCTTCAAAAAAATTATAAAACTACTTTAAAATTAATTCTGCAGAGAATTTTTCGTGGCGTCTGTACGAACGTATGTACGTACGTGCGTACGTACGAATCTCGCATAACTCAAAAAGGAGTAGCCTCAGAACGCTGAAATTTTGTATATAGGACTGCTATAACATTTAGATGTGCACCTCGTATTTTAGTTGCAATCGGCCGCACCAAACGTATATAAATATACTTATATATATATCCACTCTGTTACCCGGCTCAGTGATCTCAGTTTCTTTACTCTTATATGTTTGTAAATTGTACATTTTTTGCTTTAAAAATGATTGAATTATGTTGATTTTATCTTCCGGTTAAGTATTTTATGCCTTTAGTAAATCTGTGTGCAATATTTTTAGAATTATCAGCAATTTTAAAGTTGTTTAATTGACGCTAAGCCTTTTTTTAATGGCGGTCATTGATTGTTTACATTTGAAACAGGAGACTAGTGGATATGTTGCCCATCTAGAGAAACTTAGCTTCGCAACAACAAAGATAACGCATTCATTTATTATTGCCAATTAAATCATGCTTAATTCTTTCTGGAATTTTTTTGAGGAAATATGTGTTTGAGATTTACTTCGTAATTTTTAATATAGATATTTTGAATTTTTATGTATTTTTGCCTTCTCGCGAAGTGAGAACTGAATTGATTAAATGAGAAATACTCAATCGTCTGTGAAAAACTGTTTCTTTTTTGTTTTGTTTGCTTAATTTCTTTTATACATCATTCTAGCTTTATTATAGTATTTGAACAGAACATGTGGCAACGATTAGATAATTCTATTCTTTAAATGATATAAATTTTGTGCATTATGAGTTATAATATGAACGAAATATATACGTTAACTGTTATATAATTATTGGATTATATAACAGTTAACTTGGTTTCCGTTATATAATTATTATATAAGTTAACTGTTATATAATTATTAATACTGTTAAGTGAATCTAGCGCCAGAGTTTCGCTATGTTAAATAAATACTAGAGGGAATTTTAAAGAATGCATTTATTCTATTGTGGTTTATAAAGGCCCACCAGCGGCCGAGCGGTAAAGTCGCTGAACACTGGTATTTCGGTCTGAGGTTCGAATCCCGCGAACGGGCTGGCTGCATGGGTGTTTTCGTGGTTTTCCCCATGTGTAACGTGTATACGAGCCAGTTTCCCTTAGAAAGTCTTCCACGAAGGCATCCGTCCCCCTCAGGCAGATAGCCCTAGTGTGCTTTGCCATAATTAAATACACCGCACCACACCACACCTATTGTGGTTTATGCGCTGTCGGCGAAGTAGATTTAATTCAATCCAATAAGTTTAAATAAAATGCAAGAAAAAATGCGTATAATTTAATATTACAATTTAATATTCCAATACAAGGAAGTCATGTGGTGTATACATCAGATTTTTTTTTCATACATAACACCATCATGAGCCAGTTTCTCTCAGAAAATTCTTTGCATCCACGTAAGTTTGCTACCGCTTAGGAAACTAGATATCACATGGTTTTTTATTATCGATTAAAGATCAAACATAAAAATTTAGATTGGTTTTTCTCCATTCGTATCTCGTCACAGAGATTCGAATGCCTCCTATTTAACTGCAAACCTTGTTTGTAAACAATTGTAGTATTCACTGGTGAGCGCGTTTTTGGTATGAGTGGTGAACGCTTCTGTTAGCAGCTGAGAAATCCGTGGTTCGAATCCTGGCAAAGGCAAGTTTGATTTTTCAAGCTTCCTCACACCGATCCTATTGAATCTACAAATTGAATATAAAATCAGATAAAATGTAATATTGTTACGCATAATGTTGTAATATTAATATATACTGTATTTACTCGCATATTTAAGCTCCTCGTTTTCACTAAATTTCGGGAGAAAAAAATTTATGCGACGAATAATTTAATTTCTGAAGGATGAGGTTACAGTAAAAAAGCAAAGAATAGAAATATCCGTGGAAAACTACCAACAACTATTACAATATTAATTCATTGAAAAGAAATCTACATTGTAACAAGAATATAGAGTGATATTAAAATTACGATATCTAATAATCCCTATATCTCGAACCTCACGTCGCTTACTGTTGTCCATTGCTACTCTCCAGGCCCTAAGTCCTTTTGAGTTGTCGAACTGTTGTATGTGCCGTATGCTACACGGTCATATAGCTCATAAGTCATAGTCATCAACTTTGTCCCGTTCAGTCTGTCTTCCCTCATGTACTACGCAAGATTTTGAATTCCCTCATTGATGCAAGATTCCCTCATGCAAGATTTTGAAAGATGGTAAACTTTGAAGGAAGAAAACTATGTCTGTTTAAAAACTTTGTCTAATACAAGAAGTGAAGTTTAAAAGCCTGTAAATGAAATGTTTAAGACTAAAATACGTCATCATGCTGAAAGATACTGACACTCACATCTAAAATAGTTCCCTCATGCACTGATATTCAGAACCATCAACAGCATTAGATATCCCCATTTGGTGGAAATTCTTCATTATTATTACTAAATCAGTCAGATCTCATACACCCCAAATCCACAAGCAAATCAATTAGTTAAACGAAAACAATCATTATGTCGATGACTCCATTTCAAAATTTAGGAAAGTTCGTTTTCTGAACGCCTTGACAAAGGGGAAAATTATGCATATATTTAACAAAATTTCTTAACCTCGTGCTAAAACGCTTCGCAAAAAAGTACGCCAGTAAATACAACATACGTATTCATAAAACATATATCTATTAATTCCCATTCGTTTACCTGTGGGGATGATATCTAATGTTACTAATTTCTTAAGTTAAAATACTACATTTGCGAACGTAAACACCGTGCAAGTATTTGTTGATTTATAAATTTAAATTATATTTAATATGACTCAAATTTCATGCCGCTATTCAATTTCTCATCTACCCCTCTCCCCCCAGAAAAACATAAAATCGAACTGCCTGGGAAAGACAAAGCGAGCTGTGAAATTTTCCTTCATTGCTAACCTCAGCAAAAGACTGGATAACTCAGTTGCCAGAAAACAAAGATAGCGTCAACTCAGCAGAGTAAGAATAATCAGATAACTCAAGGTTTCTGAAAGCATCTCTACAGATTTTTTCACACCATTTTTTAGATGGCGTGATTTATGAAAGCCACAAAAGAATAATTATTTAAATATTTCTCTTCAGGGAAAAAGAGTTTTATGATCAATGGCCACAGCACCTATAACAAAATCAACACTACGTGTTAATTAATTAACTGATAAAATGCAGCTTAGCAATTTAAAAAATGCTCTTCTGTTGTCAAACGTTGGACTTCATTATTTCTAAAGTGATATATATTTATATGTGTGCGTGTAAGAAAAAATTCTAACCTTAATTTACAGTAACTCCTGAAATGTTCTTTTAATTGCATATTTTCCTTTTATATCCTGAAAATAAAAATATGCGTAAAGTCTTTCTTAAGTGCGTAATTTCAAAATTAATCCCTATTTGTGATTCTTCTATAATTCTAATAACGCAGGAGGGAATTACAGGAGGAGGAAGGAATTGCATAACAGAAAAAAATGAAAAAAAAAAATCGTTCGTATTTGCTCATTTATTTTTCGCCTAGTTTTTTAACACAACGTTCTGAAATGTTTTAATGATATTCGCATAATTTCTCCCTTCTTCAAGGTTTTCTATATGTGCAACGTGTATACGAGCCAGTTTCTCTTAGAAAGTCCTCCACGAAGGCATTACTCCCCTTAGGCAGATCTCTCGAATTTGCTGTAATTACATAAACCAAACCAAACCCTTCTTCGAGGCGTACCAAAAGCGAGCTCTCCTAAATTTTAAAATGGATTCATGGACGTAGTTTCCGTCTTGATAATTAATTTGCTTGTAGGTTTTGGGTGCGTGGCGTCTGACTGATGTAGCAATAATAGTGAACAGCTTCAAAGAAATAGGGATATCTAATTCTCCTGTTAGTTCTGAAGATCATTAAATGAGGGAAGACAGACTGAATGCTGATGAATAAGAAAACGATGACTTGCAAGTTGTAGCAGGTGGCACTTTAAACCATAGGCACTCCGTAATTTATAATCATTGGCAGTGGCACACACAACAGTTCCAGCAGCACAAAATGATTTGAGGCGTGAAAATAGTATTGGACAACAATAATCAGGATGAGATTCGCGATACAGAGGTAGAAATGGAAATATCTTATTATATATTGTAATGTAAATGCCACTATATATTCTTATTACAATGTAGGATTCTTTTACATAAATAATATTGTGATAGTTACCTGAAATCCGCTGAGTTGGCTTCCGTCCCAGAGTATTACATAGTCCATACAGAACTGGTTACCAACTCAGAAGTTTAAGGCCCTAGAAGATATTAATCGCACTGTGCTTTTTAGGAAGCTGAAGCCTTTACCCATCATGCATAATACAAATATAAAATTTCTGTTTGTTATGTTCTTACTGTAGCCGTGTTCTATTCGTATAATTCTCCCTTCTCAATTTTCGCGCGATAAAATTAGTAAAAACAAGGGAGGATACCAGAGTGTATGGGGTAAATCAAAACTTTAATTAAACCAATAGTAAAGTAATGTATCTTTTCTTAAAAAATTAGCTGAATTCATCTGCTAATCTGATAATCAATGGCATGATTTCCGTTTCCGCCGCTTATTTTCCCAACCGATTATTCCATAACTGTCAGCATATTTTGATACAGTCATATCATTAAAACAGGTGTAATGCTGAGAATATATGAGAGTACGCTTACAATTATAAAGTAGCCGACTGTGAAAAGAATAGTAAAAAATCATTATGATAATAAAACATTTACTTGGTCAAATTCATTATCCGGTATTATTCTGCGAGGTAGAAAATTTTCTGCTTGAATTTTTAGGGAATTATGTAAGACTAAATGGCTCTGTTTAGTTTATCGTTCAATATTTCATTTTTCATCAACCTTTTCTTTCCAAATTTGTATTTCATTCTCTTTTTTCCCCTCCTGCATTAGTGATGTAGAAGTGGCGTGTGTAGCTTTTAATCTTATATTAGCTTCATTAATTAGATTTTTAATTTTTTAATTTCCTAAATTTTTCGGGTTCTGCTTATTTTTGCTAGTAGTTATTTAATTTTGCCGGTCTTTCCTGAGTTTCTTATTTCCCCTCCCGTCCCAGAATGTAAATTAAGTAGAGTGAACAAAAGTATTTTAACTGTTGGATAGGAAAGGTTAGGCAGAGCATGATTTCGCTGTTGTGAGTGCTTGTTTGTTAGTTTCTATCAGCTGTTGATATTAATAGCGGCTACGCATTCTGGTCATCGATTTAGTACCCTGCTGGTGGAGGTTTTCTGAGTCAACCTCTTAGTTGAAATTGAATTGCGTAGTCTCTCACTACTCCTTACCTTTAGAATTACATTATCTTTTAAGTTCTCACCGCAAGTGGGCGGTGTTTTGTGTAACCTCGTAAGTCCGTGCCAACTGTTAATAATTTTGCATTAAATAAAAGAGTTTTTTACATCCTTTTCCTGGTTGTACTCACCTTTATGCCTGTGCGAGAATTCCCAAGGTACAACACTTAAGTAGATTCAGTGATCATTTTATGACAGCCAAAGAAACTAGATCCTACAAATTATCAAAATTTCAAGGTCTACACTCAAAAACGTGCCTATTAATGATTGATTTTTTTTTTTTTTTTTTTTTTTTTTTTTTGTTTGTTTGCTAAACTTAACTTTTCTTTGCAGATGAGATAGAGCATAAAAGAAAATTTCTATTGTCAAAAGGTCTTTTCATCTCGTATTATTTATTTTCCGTCTGTTATTATTTATTGTTTGATATTTGTATTTTTCTATTTACCATTTACTTCATTTCCTTGACATTCGGGTAGTTATTATGATGCAGATCTGTATACGATTTATCTTTCTCTTTATGCATCTAAATTTAGGTTTATTTCTATAGAGCACCTTATAGCGTGTGTCGTAATGCTGCAGTTTCTTCGTTTGCTTTCATTTTTATCATTATTTAAATGTGTAATTGTAATATTAGCACTTAATTTAAATCTACTGTTCTGCAAATGTTTAATGAGATAATACGCAAGCAGCTTACCGACGGTATAAAATTATCTTTTTTCTGGAGCTAGCGGAAAAAGAAAAAAAAAGAGAGAGAGAGAGTTTTGTTTCTTCCTTTGCAGTAGAACAAATAAATTATAGAGTTTTGATTTAACAAGAACGAAGAACACATGACACATTCCTACATGAACACATTCCTACATGAACATTCCCGTTCAGCTCGAATTCAATGTTCGCCTAGCCTAAGAAGAGCGATGTTACCACTGCCAATAATAAAAATTATAATAGCGATGGGACCAGGCCACTTTGTTTGCTACATGTCTGCCATGCGGTACATTCCTGCTCGGACACAGCTGCCCATTCCCACAGAATTCAGGTTTGAAATCAGGTATAGTTCAACCGTCTGAAGCGCAACCCTGTTTGGCATTCTGCCAGAACACATAGACTCGTCCAAAAGGGGCGGTATTACTTCCTGCGACGTGAAAGGTCTTCTTTCTCCGGAAAGAGCTATGCTAGAGGGAAAGAAAGTCCCCATTCTTCCACCCTATTTTGAGAATAATTCGGTCCGAATGGCGCATGCGTGTTTGCGCTCATGGTCGTGGATAAGGCGGTCGAACTATAGAAGCAGAACAAAGTTGGACTTGTGATAAGCTGGTTAACAACTAAAGAGTTATTTCATGCTCTACTGAGTGAGTCAGAAAATTAACTCTGACTGGTACGTCTGCAGTGTTACTGGAAGAAGTCATATTAAACTAAACCTTGTATCAAAAGTTCAAGTGTTATTTTTCATGTGTACAACAATCAGTCATTCGTCTACTGTTATTTATTTACTTTGTGCAGACATTATTTTTTTGTAAGCAGGAGAGATGAAAAATGAGCAGCGTTCTCGCCGGGACACTAACCACGGACCTCTCGAATACGCACCGAGTGTTCTGACCACTACACCACGAAGGCATGCTAAGAAGGCGAGACCTTATAACTTTCATTACTTATGATTATCATGAAAAGTTGTATACCTCCTTTGTAAGTACTTTATATTTGCCTTCAAATCAATATGTTAGTTGGAGAAATTAACAAGCTTTCTCTATCTCGATATTAATTTGAAGCTTCAAATAAATGTAATAAACCAAAGACAAGGGATTCGTAGATTACGTAGATTTTTGTTTCGCGATGCAAAGCGTACCGACATGAATTAGTTCTTGATTTATCTCAATGGACTCAAAGCAGATTCATTTACTCGATTGTAAGTCATAATAATTTTTCAGTTCTCTTTTCCCTTTCAAAAATGCCAGAATGTTACTAATTTGGTTATCATTGAATTAAAAGCATTAGTAATTAATGTCTTTCCTCTCACAGTGGTACGACGGTATTCCTGAAAGGATAAGGCGAGAAAAAAATTCTGTTTCAGACTATTAACTAAAATCAAAATAATATTCTTATAAAATGAAAAGTTTTATTTCCAATAGCTAGGCAAAAAGTTACAATTGACTAAAATCTTACAAGGAGATTACAAACAATAGAACTAAGAACCAAAAAAAAAAAAAAAAAAAAACCCGAAGTTATTGCCTAAGGAGCGCTCTTGCCTCCCAGTATATCGACTCCTCTGTAAGACCACGAACAGTCCCACATCGAAGCAGATGGTCCCTTCCCTTTCTTTTTGAGAATAACACAGTGGGCAAATAGGATTGCTTGAAATGTCTATGTGGTGCAGGTGGGCGAAAAGGAAATTATGTCCTGTAGACAAACGAAAAGCCGCAATGCATTACGTATTGGACTATTGGGAATAAAAGGAAGACTTATCATTCTCCAGCTTTTTAACTCTGTACGAGTCCGAAGACCTTGTAAGATATTAGACGTAAATAAACTTCTTTAAAATAGTTTAATCCTCCGATACAAAATGGCTGGTTTAGGATGCTGTAGTAAGCTGGCACTTCTTTTTGCAAGGAAGCCGGTTTGTTCATTGCCCCAAAGGCCATAATGGCCAACTGGAGAACGATTTGTTTCCCCTTTAAAGTGAGAGTTCTCAAGAATTCTTGACATTGCACAGTTTCAGGTGTTAATGGGTGTTCAACAGAGATAATTGATTGAATGGCTGCATGCCAAAATTAAAGATCACTTAGCGTTTCCAAGGTGCACCATGAGGAGGAAGATCTACGTCGCATAAAGTGCACTTCGATTTTTAGTTTCCATAGTGTCCATTAAATTACACTTCCATTGTTTGAGTTCAAAACTGTTGTTGATTTAATGTTCGGTATACAAGTCGAATCTCCTAATCGAAACAAGATTTACGAAGGAAATGCTGCTTGATGTTAGGTGGTGTAACGTCTGATCCTATTTTGAAACTGAATGATACTGATAGTCAAAAGATTTGATAGACGTTGTAGGATGGTTTAGCGTAAATTCTAGAATTTCTAGAGACATTGATCAAGTTATTAGAGCATGGCATATTAAGGATTAGCGTAAATATCGTAACTGTGTTCTACGTCAACTAAAGCCATTACAGGTCTTGCGAAATTGATGTAATGAATTTCGAAGTGGCTGATGTTGCTTTCAATTCCCTTCTGGTGTCAAATTTATGTAAACTTTTCACTGCATGAAGTTCCCTTGATATAGAAAACGATATCACACTTCAACAACCTAGCAATCAAAATAGGATTGTCTGTATTCAGCCTAACACTGAAGAAAAGTCAGATACACCTCCATTCATAAAGATTTGTGCTGAATGGATAGCTTAATGAAACCCCTCCAGGTGACAGAAAACGTAATTGTATTGAAATGATAATGTCCTTTGTAATCACATCCTACTACTACCTTTCAATTCACTCCCTCCCAAAACAAAAACTACGACTCGAACTTTTAAAATTAATTTTTTTTAATTTAATTCCCTGTTAAGTTATTTAATAATGTGCGTGTACATGTTCACACCGAACATTTGCAGTGACAAATTAGACAAATGTTTGTGTCGGCCGCTTTTTAGTGATGAGTTATTTTAGGTTAAATTTACGAAATTCGCTCCAGGAATAAATAAGATTTGATACAAACAGATGGCTTTAGATCAATGAAAATGTTTTGCTTGTAAGGTTTATATTTATTTTAACTAACATTTATTTTAAGTTTAAACTATCTTTCCTGTCAAGCCTTACTTTCCCCTGGAACTGCCAATGCCAGAATATGTAAATTTTAGTAGAACGCGCAAGGATTCAAATTATCAGCGGAAGTATTCTGATTTAAATAGAAGGAAACGAGTTCGGTGTGATATTCTTACTGCACGAGCGCGGAGGTAGTTAGCGAGAATTGAAGAACCCCGCGTTTCGGCCTATGTGCTTGGCGGGAAGTAGTGGTAATCGTTCCAGTGAGCTTCAAGTCTGCTGAATTAGCAGCGGTATTGTAAAACGCGGTGAGTTAGTTATTTTAGAGAGCCTCGTAGTTAGAATCTTGTCTTTAGTTTCTTTTCAGGTTATTATTTTTATTTGACTGCCGAGTTGGCACCGTCTGTAAGCGTCAAGAGGACGCAATTGTAATTTATTACGTTGAATAAAAAGGGACTTAAACCCTTTACAAGACTCGGTGTTTTATACAGCTTTCACAGTCACCTCTTGGTTGCGTGCAAGTTGGAGGGGCGCAACGTTATATTGGCGCCCGAACAATTATCGAACTGAAATGGCCGAAAACTGGATGGAAGCCGCTGGACAACACCAAGAAATGACAACTCAGTTAGAAGGATTTGGATACCTGGTCCAGACTTTGAGAGCATCAATCAAGCCAAACGTCTATTTCGACGGAAAAAATTCGGTGGCGGTATTTCTCGAAGGTCTAGAAAACCACTTTCAGCTCTACCCTGTGCCTGAAAGACAAAAAGTTGCCATCGCCACATCAGCACTAAGAGGACAGGCCGCGCTATGGTGGAAAAACATAGGCAAATTTTTATTAGGGCACGGCTGGAAGCCGAACTATATAGTTTCTATCAACGGGATACAGCACAATTGACGGACCTTATTTTACGAAAAATCAAGCTAACGGATATGCTGTATGGAAAGAAACCCGATGCGGAGATTATTGAAATAATATTACCAAGATTGTTACCCGCTGTTCAAGACTACTTTGAAATTAGAAACCCAAGCACATTGCAGGAACTCTTCGAATTGGCGGTGAAGTTTCAAAATCGCAGAATAGCGGAAAAAGCGAGAGGGGAAACATATTCTCAAAGTACCCGAAGGAAGGAGGAAACCAGAAATGGAAGTCGCTCTTATGGGGGAAAGAACTATCAAGCTAACGCATCGAAACTCGAAGGTCAAGGCCCAAAAAGAAAATTTGAAAATAAACATCCGCGTACCCAGAAGACACAGATTGAAAAGAAAGCTTTAAACGAGTAGAGGGGCCTGTGAAAGGGAGGGTCCAGACCCCGGAAGTTTTAAAAAAACCCTCAAATAGACATTTAAACACGGTCATCGTAAAAAACTCACAGCTACCAATTATACAAGTCCTGGTTGGAGATGTACCAGTAGAAGCCCTCATCGATACAGGAGCAGAAGGAAATTATTTCTTCAAAAAGAATTTTTATAGGATAAGATTATTTAAAACCGGAAATACGGAAATTATAGCGGCGCAAGGAAAAACATGTCACTGCATCGGGAAATTATCATTAAACTTACAGGTAAAAGAGGAAAATCTCAAAGTATTAATTTTTGTGGTGAAAGACCTGCAACACTCTCTTATTTTAGGTATGGACTTTTTAAGGGCCGCGAGGGCCAAATTAAATTTTCAAGATAGTTCCGTGGTGTTGGAGATGGACCAGAGGGTGGTGGAACCTGTGGAGACACCTGAAGTGGACCTTAGCCATCTGAATGACCATGAAAGTAAAGCAATACAGCAAGTGGTGAGTAATTTTTCTCATTTGTTTTCAGAAAAACCAGGAAACTGCCAAATCGTGACGCACAAGATTCAATTAAATGCCGAAAACCTTGTAGGACTAAGCCATACCGTTATGACAAACAAAAAGACTTAATCATCGAAGAACATATTCAGGAGATGTTAAAGAATAAAATAATAACGTCCATAAATAGTAAGTACGCGAGTCCAGTCGTACTATGTAGGAAAAAGAACGAGTTTCCTCCTTCGGATAAAAGGGCTTGGAGGTTTGCTATTGATTACAGAAAACTAAATAGTATTACCAAATTTCCAGTTTACCCTTTGCCGGTTATAGACGAGATCATTAGACGGATCAAATCGACAAGATATATGTCTACTTTGGACTTAACGTCTGGCTACTATCAAATAGCTATGAGACCCGAAGATATACACAAAACCGCGTTTATAACAAAATCGGGCACTTATGCATTTTTACGCATGCCCTTTGGGTTGTGTGGGGCCCCATCAACATTCCAGAGAGCTATGGACATTGTTCTAAAGCATGTCCTAGGAAAGTTAACTTTAATTTATTTAGATGATATAATTATAACGAGTAGTACGTTGGAACAACACATTAATGACCTCGAACAAGTTTTTAAATTATTAAAAGAGGCCGGTCTTACAATTAACGCCTCAAAATGCAAGTTCGCAACTAAAGAACTTAAATATCTCGGTTATAAAATTTCGCAAAAGGGTATAGAAACGCAAGATTAAAAAATAAAAGCTATTAAGAATTTCCCACCGCCAAACACCGCCAAGAAACTTTCTTCTTTCCTTGGATTATGTTCTTACTATCGATCTTTCATAAAAGATTTCGCTAATATTGTTGAACCACTCTTAGTAATCAAAAGAAAAAGGGCTAAATTTACGTGGACAGCGGAAGCTAACACAGCTTTTGAAAGATTAAAAGAAGCGCTTATTAATGCCCCTGTTTTAAAATTCCCTGAGGGGGACGAAAACCTGGAAATTGCAGCAGATGCGTCCGACTATGCGGTGGGTGCGGTTCTTATGCAAAATAACCATCCGCTGGCATTTTTTAGTAAAACATTGAATCAGACACAAAGGAATTATACAGCTACAGAAAGAGAAACATTAGCCGTATTAATGGCTGTACACAAATTTCGAGTTTATTTCGGCAAATCGCCAGTAACAGTCTTTTCGGATCATGCGGCTGTTGGTAGACTTTACTCGGGAAAAAACCTAACGCCCAGGTTAATAAGATGGGCTTAAGAAGCTCCAAGAATATAATATCACAATAAAATATAAAACGGGTAAGGAAAACAATGTAGCTGACGCACTTTCTCGTATAAAACTGGACGACGAAGGAAATGAACTTAAATGCGCTGTGTTGACTTCAAAAATTTTAGATTCTAGAGATACGGTTATTACTGAACTGAAAGCTGATCCTGAATTTGGAAATATTTATGCTTATTTGAAAGACCCCGAAAGCTTCGAGCACACAGATTTCGATGCGATAAGAAATAGAGCAGAAAACTATGAAATAATAGATAATTTATTATTTTATACGAAAACAACAAACGAAAATCTCGAGTACAAACCAGTCATCCCAGCCTCGCTTCGATTAAGCATTTTGAAGGAGTTGCACGAAGAAAAAACAGCGGGCCACCTCGGGGTCAGAAAGACTATAAAAAGGGTACGCGACGCGGTATATTTCCCGCAATTATACAAAATAGTAACGGCGTATGTCAGGTCCTGCAATCAATGTCAGTTAATAAATGATATTAATTACAGCCCGGCCGGGTACTGAAATAGCATTCGCGCTACATTTCCGAATGAAATTTTAGGCATAGATCTCCTTGGTCCCTTCCCCCAGAGCGAGTTAAATAAAAATCGTTTTCTTTTAGTAATAGTAGATCATTTTTCAAAATGGATAGAAATTGTTCCACTTAAACGCGCGTCAGCCAAAACAGTCGCAGATGCATTCTTACACAGATACATTTTAAAATACGGTGCACCGATAAAAGTCATTAGCGATAACGGAAAACAATTCATTAGTCAAATATTTGAAAACATATGCAATGGACTTGGAATACGCCATATCAAAATGGTTCCGTATAGACCACAGGCTAACATAGCAGAAAGAGTTAATAAAAACATAGTAAAAATAATTCGCAGTTACGTGAGCACACATCACAAGCGCTGGGATGGCTACATAAATGAATTAGCTTATGCTTTAAGAACGGCACATCATGATACTACGGAAAAAACTCCAGCAGAATTATTCTTAGGCCGAAAATTAATTACGCCTTTAGATAAATTATTCTTTGTGCAACAAAGAGAGCAGGAGTTTAAACAAAAAGATGTGCAAAAGTTGATTGATCAGGCGCTTAAAACCTTGGATACGGCAAGAAATAGGCAGAAACTATATTACGATAGAAAACGCCGTGAAGCAGATTTTAAAGTTGGGGATAAAGTATTGAAGCGGAAATTTTCTTTATGAAGTGCCCCAGACAATTTTATGGCAAAGCTAGCTCCAAAGTTTGAAGGCCCCTATGTAATTCAGGAAATCAAAGGAGCAGTCTTATATCTTAAGAACGAGAGATGGGAAATCTGTAAAGCAAGTCCCGACCAGGTGAAAAAATACTATAATCCAAATGATTTTGAAATCCTTAAAAGTTTCTTGCAGGACTCAAGTCTAAACGAAATAGAAGGGCCAGAGACAACAACTATTCCACCACCCAAGAAACAGAGAACTGAAGAGAGACCTAACACTTCTACAACCCGGACGTCGGTATCAAAAAGAAAAAATAATTTTCAAACTCCAGCGTTTAAGAAAAACAAAAATACAGATGAACCGGGTAAAGAAACCGTGGTAAAGAGAAAAACACCACCTACAAAGGATGGCAGGAGAAATTACACATCAAGGAGAACGCGCACACGGCCACAGAGTCAGGTGCCAGCAAGGCCGCCGTTCCGGAAACTGAAACGCCAACAGGAGGCACAAAAATACGAGGAACAGAAGAAATTCAAGAAGGACTCCAGACAGGAGGACGTCAAGACCAGCCGTCCCAGGGAGAAACGGAAAGCCCAACAACCAGACGATTACTCCGTCAAGAGGCCAGCATGTAGAGGACGCAAAAGAAAAAGCAACGTGGACGACACTCGGAGGGCAGTAAGGAGAAGATTAACATCCATGAAACCTCTAACGTGGGACCAATTCTGCCAAAAACGAATGACGGAGTTTCAAGCATCGAAAACTCAAAGATAAGTTAAAACCTTCTATAAATTTTTTTTCTCTTTTGTTCCGAAATGTTATGCATAAGTACGAAGTTTTATGTTTTGACGAAAGTCAATATGTCTCGGTTGAGACTTAGTTTTGTTTTACTTTATTTAGCTAAGGCAAAAGTATTATTTTCTTTAAGTGTAAAAGCTAAAAACAAGCATTTTCTGTTGGTCGAAAGACTAATTCTGTTATGTTAAAGCCAAAATTTGGCCGAAGATAAAAATAACTTCGTATTCTTGTATTAATAAGAATTTTACTTTCAGTGCCGCCAGCTTGGCGAAGAATGAGTAAAGTAAAAATTTATTTTCTCTTATTCATTTTATGGTAAATTGCAAAAAGCATATGTATTAAACTTTTGTAAATGTATGTAAATACTTGAATGTTATGTAAAAGTAGAATTTAGTCTAGAAGCATAAAATTGTAGATGCTAAAAGTGAATACTTAAAAGCAATGAAGTCAAAATTTAAGTATTAAATTGTAGATAAAGTCATGCTTTAGAGCGAAAGCCTGCATGTTTAAAGATGAATGAGGGGGAAGTTAGAATGAATGTGTTTTGTAGGGTTCTCCACCTACATTTGAATTTTTAAGACTATTAAAGTAGCTCATCGAGTGGTAGAATGTCAAGTAAGGTGTGTCTATTTGGTCGTTGAATTCTAACAAATCATGGTGGTTAGGGGAAGTGTTGTAAGACTAAAACACGAATATTCCCGTTTGACACCACACATAGTGGAGAGCCAGGGTAAAGTTAAATTAATGCTTGAAAAATTGAATGAATGTGAAGTAAGCAATAACTAAGAAAAACGAATCGTTTAAAAACAAAAATTTATTGTGTCAAGAAAGTGTAAATTATAATGTATTTAGAAAGATACTGATACTTATTCCTTCCAGATGCTGGAAGGAAAGACCAAGATTGATTGATGAAGTCCAGGAAAATTTGCTGTAAGAAGAGAGAGTTAAAACGAGCAACAGAATACAATTTGTTACATAAGATTTTTTTGTGTAAACGAGGTTCTCGCCAGTTAGTTCAGAATTAGAGAAACTTACAACAGGTCGTTTGTAGGACCTGCTTCCAAGTTTTCCAAATTCTGGCAGCGGCAAATGTAGGGTTTATATTTATTTTAACTAACATTTATTTTAAGTTTAAACTATCTTTCCTGTCAAGCCTTACTTTCCCCTGGAACTGCCAATGCCAGAGTATGTAAATTTTAGTAGAACGCGCAAGGATTCAAATTATCAGCGGAAGTATTCTGATTTAAATAGAAGGAAACGAGTTCGGTGTGATATTCTTACTGCACGAGCGCGGAGGTAGTTAGCGAGAATTGAAGAACCCCGCGTTGCGGCCTATGTGCTTGGCGGGAAGTAGTGGTAATCGTTCCAGTGAGCTTCAAGTCTGCTGAATTAGCAGCGGTATTGTAAAACGCGGTGAGTTAGTTATTTTAGAGAGCCTCGTAGTTAGAATCTTGTCTTTAGTTTCTTTTCAGGTTATTATTTTTATTTGACTGCCGAGTTGGCACCGTCTGTAAGCGTCAAGAGGACGCAATTGTAATTTATTACGTTGAATAAAAAGGGACTTAAACCCTTTACAAGACTCTGTGTTTTATACAGCTTTCACAGTCACCTCTTGATTGCGTGCAAGTTTGAGGCGCGCAACGTTATATGCTTTTTTTATTTTTCATGGCAATCAATATTTTATTACATTTACAACGATAGCAGTAATCTGCACGGCTGTTTAACGTACTTCGAAAAAAATTTTTTTCAACTTTTAAGCTGACACATTTTATGCGCTAAAAAAGGATCAGATTTTCTAAAAGTACCTATTTATGATAATTTTTTGGTTCTGAGGTAAAATCTCGGGAACCAAACCAAAGAATACTTTTTCCCTTTCTCTACAGAGATCCAATAAATTCCAGAGTTTTGATGGAGTAAGAATATTATTTTTATTCATGCAAATTCTCATTAAGTTGGAATTCAATGTATTCTTACCTGAGAAGAGTGATGCCACCGCTGCTACAATAAAAGACATAACAACGGAGGGACCGGCCACTTTATGCGCTACCATGCCTGCCACCAGGTACATTCCTGTGCCAACACAGCTTCCCACTCCCAAAGAGGTCAAGTCTAAGGTCGTGAGCACTTTCTGAAACAAATTAAGAAAAAAATTTTTCGGGAACAGTTCTCGAATAATAAAAATTAATTTATTCATTAGTCAACATTCAATAAATATCTGACAAAAATATGTAGACAAACAAGCAAATGAGAGGAAATAAAACAAAAGATTTAAAAATTAGGCAACAATTATCCTAAGATTGGCGCACATATTAAATTAATTTTTATTGATTTCGAAGATGACAAAACATAATTTCATCTTCTTCGGGAGTACGAACTTTTGCAAGTGTGGGAAGAGCAACAATCTGATTTAAATGGAAATGAACGAGCGAGAAAAAGGAAAAAGGAACGTAGAGCATTTTGCCTTGAAAAACAATCATTTTCACAATTAATTTTCCGCATTTTGGAAATTTTCTGGGATTTCGTGAGTATTAAATGGATCCAAAAATATCACATGATTTCTTTATTGCTTTCTAACTAATGTTACAATTGTTACGCTGGTTTACCTATTTAAATAGTTTTAATATTATCTTTTTTATTATATGGAATATATGCTCCAAAATCCAATACAAATCTTATCACTCTTACACATCAGATCTAATTTCAACAGACTTGAGAAATATGAGAAAAGATCTTTTCTTCATGCTAATAATATTACCGTCTGTGTACTGTCAAGCACTAACAAAGGGTGTCGATTGAATAAATGGTTTTTGAGGTTTATAGTATATTCCAGGGCAACATAGACTACTTAAGAAACAAGATCTGCATACAATGCAATATTAATGCAATAAACAGGTTTTCCAGGCAAGTTTAACGGAAATCTTGGTCTTTGATAATCGTTGATAGCATTGCCAGACATTGATTACAATATTCCGCATAACAATCGGTTGCCATGAATTAAAAACTGCCCTTCGTGGCACTTGGTTTCGCTTTACGAATTGCACATAAATTTGGTCATAGATAAAACTCAGACTAAATTTGTTTTTACTTTTTGTTTTAATGGTACATAAACTCAAATAATAATGCATATATAAATCATATTAAGTTAAGAAGCAGAAGAACAGTAAATGTATTTCTTAATTTGGAAGATTATACTACATGCCCTGGACTAGGAACTCGAGAAGCCCTGATAAAAGTTTCTTATACTGCGAAGAAAAATACCTCAAACTACCTACTAAGGGTCCATACCAGCTGTAACGATTAAGGACTTTCGGGGAAAATAGACTCTTTCTTAAAGCGAATATTTACTAAATAACGAAATGTGAACATGTTCGAAGAATAGCATTCTAGAATATCCTGAAGAAACTAGAAATAACGTAAGACAAATTCTAAATCACTTTATACAACATCTTGAAATCTATACCTCTTATGAAACGTAAATAAAGGACAGCTGAATCTTCTGCTTCCAGTACAAAGCTCGAAGAATGCGATTGAACAGGTAATAAAACTTGGAGATCGTATATATATATATATATATAATACAATGTATGTTAATAAATTTTACAACTGATGAATGAGTGAATTCCTATAATTGCCAACATTGATAATGTGCTTAGTTTTCTTTAAAAATTCTTACAATGCTTCGTGACATTTACGTACTTGATGTATTAAAAGTATTTACATAACAACTTACTGAACACAGCATTCCTCATAACAAACGATTACGACCGCCATCAAGGAAAGGATTATGGTCATTACGCAAGGTGCTATTGTAGTTCAAAAATTTCAGTACCAATTTTAAAATATGAAATTTAGTACTTAGTTAATTACGTACTCTGTATGTCTATTATGTAAAGTGTTGTAATGTCCAGTAAAGTATTTAGATGTTACAATAAATCCTCCATCTTTCTAGTGACTACCTAGAGCATGAGTTTCCGACCTTTTTCATGTTCCGCACTCCTAAAAAACTTAATATATTCTCGCTCCCTCACTAAAGTTGGATTTTGGAAGAGTTCATCGAAAGTCAATCATTCAATAAGTCATCATCATTGCCTACGAAATCTGCACCACCATGCCAGTTGTTAAAATATTCCAGCTGTTTAGATGGCTTCAGATTTGCATTTGAAAAGGCAGTGCTGGAAGAATGCATTCGGGTTTTGCACATCACTAGTTTTTCCGGTGTAAATGAAACCAAATTTCAAAAAATTATGTCAAAGAAAAGAAAATGGAACCTCATTATTCCATTTTCTTTTCTTTGACATATAAACGTTATTAATAATTTAAGAGATATAACCAGGGTTGCCATAACTGCCAACCATTGATAGGGAACATTTAAACGCTAAATAAATAAATCATGTAAAAAAATGGGCAGGTAATGGTTATAGTTATAAAAAATCAATAAAGTTTAAGCGATCTAGTACAATGAACCCACAGAATAATATAAGAGATGAAAGGCTAATCCTTTTTACAACCAGTTTTTTATTTTAAAATTGATATCACTCACATCATTTTTTCACTTAATTATAAAACTGGCATAGCTTTATTACAGATGAGTTCTGAACAATATACTATTTTGCATCTGTAAATATACTTGCAGACCATGTCTGTTTCAAGCAAAGTTTATATAAAAAAGGAACAAATAATAATATGAAACTGTAGTGAAATATGGTAACAGTTCCGTATGTATATGATGTATGGCAACCCTAAATATGACCTAAAATATGCATGAAGTTTATAAGGTATTTCTCCCACTTTCCTAGCGTGCCTTCGTGGTGTGGTAGTTCTGCACGCTGGGTCGGTATTCCAGAGGACCGTGGTTCGATTCTCGGGGAAGGCAGTTGCTAATTTTTCATCTCTCCGCCCTCAAAATAACCTAATGTCTCTACAGTGGCGCTCGAACTAAAAGGGTGTTGGATGAAGATTTTCCACACCCAGGATTTGGGTCCCCTAAAACCCCAATCGCCGTTTAAAAAGGGGAGTATATTCGATTCCCGGCGAAGGCGGTTGCTAATTTTTCATCTCCCCTGCTTTTCCAACAAACCTAATGTCTCTACAAGTTCATTAGAAGAAAAATAACAACAGGTAAGTAATGTAACAATTCATTGTTTATTAGAGACAGAACAGATATAAAGGCACTCAGAATCAATTAGTGTACATTACGTTGCAAAATGAGACTGACTCGTCAGTCGTGACAAATTTATTATCGATTCATGCACAGGAAATAGGTATGTTTAATTATTTAACTAATTATCCTGCTTGTAATTTTTAAAAAATTGTTTAATTTATTTTAAATAAAAAATGAAAATATTATCTCACCCCTCCTAGAATGCTACCTCTTACCCTCTGGTTGGGAACCCCTGATCGACAGAAATGTATCCTTTACTGTCTAAGCATGGAAAGCAGATTGCGGTGATGTTTCTAGGCATGGACGAAAACTGTTACATTATTTTCAATCTAGGATAATTCGTTTTAAACACAATTCACATGTCTTAGTGTTTATGTCGATTTTCAGTGGCATGTTTTGTCCTTCGTTTGAATCTAAATTGTTTGGCGTGTTTTTAGCAGCGGGGATCCCTTTATAATGGAGATGCAGAGCTGTTATAGTTTAACTAACAGAAAAAAAAAGTTAAATTAATTTTATCGAGGAATATAATAATCAGATTGTTATCCAAAAATTTCGTCTGTTTGGCCCTAACAGAGAACGTTTCGTACAAGAGATTGAAAAATATATTAATAACACATAGCTAACTATATTAAAAACCTTTTACAACAGTCTTGACCTTGAAATAAATATCAGACATCATGTCTATCGCTTTCGGGGTGGGGGGTGGAGAGAATGAGGTGTTCCAAACGTCTTTATATTTCCGGCTGGCGAAAAAGAGAGGAAGGGGGCTTAGATGATTGGGTGACCCTAAAATTGAATTCAGATTATGGATTCAGGCGTCGCGTCAAGAGTCTGGAAATAAACAATAATATAAAATAAAACATAAGGTATTTATCTTTTCATTAAAAGACTCGGTGTAGATTGATAAATGTATAGTCAAAGGAATGACTATACTTAGCAATCTACACCGAGTATAGTCTGTGGTAAGAAAAATGTGAAGACTGATCTTATTACAGTCGTCTACACAAAGCTTACATGTTTAATTATTTAACTAATCATACCTATCTATGTGATATTTTAAAGGTTCACTGTCATGGTAGGTTGATAGAATTTAACAGAGAGCTGACTAGAAAGGAGAAAACCAATAAGTTTTTAGACAAGGCCGAGAAGGACTGCTACGTAGATCTTGACTGGAGCTAAAGTAACAACTGGTTTGATCGTTAAAACATCATTTTTATTTTTGAACAGGGAACATTCCACAGAGATATATTTTTACTTAAATTGGTACAGCATAAGAATGCTAAACGCGACCCACAATTTCTATATACGCAGTTTACATTTTAGCTGATAGACATGACTTTTATAAGCTGAGGCCAAAATGCGATACGTAATAACTGCAATCATATATATAAGGCTCGGAAAGTCTGTTTTAATCCTGAGCAGCGATTCCTGGGCTAAGATTGCAGAGAAAGGGTGACGTAACATGCTGCAGAGTGACACAAAATATTAAAGCGCGAATGCGTTTAATTAAGAATTATGAATTTAAAGATCTCTTGACTACTGGTTTTAATTAAATTTAATAATTTTGTTTCATCTTTTATATATAGAATGAAAGAGAAGGAGAGATTTTGTAGTTATTTCATGTGTAATACTCATAAAGATACTTGGTTTATTTAGTATGCTGATTTATTAGTATGCTTAATGAATTTTTGATTAAAAAACTCAACGATTTCAAAGCGAGCAATGACAACACTGTACGGAAAAAACACTTCTGCGCGCGAGACTGTGTATCCGGAATTCTAAAGCTATGCTCATTTTCATATTATTTTTCGATATTGCTATTGAAATGAATTTTATGGTTTAAGTACGAAGAACATGATATTTAATAAATAAAGGCAACAGACAAAATATTAAAAAACGTTCCTTTGTACGTAATTTAAAATCTGAAACCTTTCAGATTTTTATCTTTTGCTACTTCCTATTTTTAAACTTTAACGATTTTTTTATTAACAAACTCAACGATTTCAAAGCGCTCCATTAGTATTAACATCGCGTGCACCTTCCCCTAACATAGATATTTTATGCGCGAGGTTTCTTTTCTTACTGCTGTTAAATTGAATTTTATGGTTTAAATGTGAAGAACATGATTTTTAATAAATAAAGGGAACACAGAAAACTTTAAAAAAACGCCCCTTTAGGCGTAATATAAAATTTGAAAGTTATTATTTATTTATTTATTTTCTAATAATTATTTTGTATTTCAGTGTTATTGTACATTTGTCTGTTTATATTGTTAATGCTATAATTTACTTCTTTTCGAGTAAATATGGTATTATCAAAATAAATGCTACACTGCTGCAATTGTTTCCAATAATAGTTTAATTTTTAACATTGCTGATTTGAAAGGAACATAGCGGCTCAGATTATGAAAAAATGCGATTTCTATTTCACTGAGTTTTAGTTTATATTCAATCAATTAATAAATGTTTGAAGTATTTCTAATACAATATTTCATTGCGTTGGAGTGTATTAGAATTATCATTCTAAATATAATATTTCATTGAATAACTTGCGACCAGGTAATCATCTTTCATTAAAAGAGCGTGTTTCGAAAATTAAGTTTTCCTTTACAATTTAAATTGCACAATATTTTCGAAAGTCGATCCATTTCAAAATCGTCAGATGATTTAGATTCACTGCCTGTTTTCCAGCGCAGCTATAGTAGAAATTCAGAAATTGTTTCACAAACCAGTCCTTTTGATAACCTAATGAATTCAGTGTTTAAAACTTATTCTAGAAAGTACGATTATTTACTACTGAAAAAAGTCTAGTTAGAGAGCATCTAATATCTCAGAAGTGTGATGATAAATATTGTTACGGCATGTTCAGGCGCGGTAAGATAGCCTCCCCGCAGAGCAGCTTTGGGGTTGCCAGAAAATGGAAAGGAAAACCAGGTTGCCAAACTTGGCGAAAAATTGCCTATTTGGCGATATTTGGCGAAAAAATTGGCGATATTCCACGGACGGATGGAGAACTTTCTGGAACGAATTCTTACCGGTTTAGCCCAGAATGTTCTCGAACACAAGCCGGAAGCTATATAAACCCTGCTGGTACGCAAAGAGTTATTCAGTCAGGCGTGCGGAATCGATCGAGTTGACAGTCGGTCAGCGAGTGCCGAGTGGGTCGCCGAGTGCACCGAAAGAGTCTCTTAGTTTACCGTGGTTAGTGCATTGTCGAGAGAGTGTGTTGAGCTCCGGGAACGATTGAACCTAGGAGTCGGGAGCTGTACTGTAGTGTATCACTGAGTGCATCGCGAGTTGTAGCGTGGAGAGTCTCGAGAGTACGTGGAGTTCCGAGAACGACCGAGCAGAATCGGGAGCTGTACTTTGCCGTGAAGCTGTATCCACCGTTATAGCCTGATAACCTGGAGGCTGTGTCGCTGCTTGTGTCAGCGTGTTTATGGTAGTTTTTCGACGACTGTAAACGTGATTTTAGAGCTGTCCTGATTGATATTGGTAAATAAAGTGTGTTTCGATATTTCATCAAGTGCTGTTTTCATTATTCACTCCAAATCCGCATGAACCCCGTAACGAACATACCAAAGAAAGAAAATAACGTAACAATACTCATCTGATTGCATATATATCCTCACGTACCACGAAATAAAAGAGAATTCTTGATTTGCCGTCCATATTGCTCGTACTGCTTTATGTATGGAAGTTTTCGGTATGTGAACTGTAGAATTTGAACTGAATTATTTATGATAGTATTTGGAGATAATAGAACTCAGAAGTTTAGAATTATATTGTTAATTATTATATTATCATGGATGAAAATACTGAGAAAGCTTTAGATGACGCAAAAGCATAATGCAAAATGGTAAGAGGAATAAAAACACAGGAAAATAACACAATAGCTGAATTAGTAGAATAAGATACCGTAGATATAAAATCACTAGAAGAATATGAGATCAATCTACCAGAAAACGCAGAACAGATATTTAAACTAGATCCATAAATTCAGGCATTAAATTCCGGAAGAACTGGGTCTCAAAGCTGAAGTCCAGCAGAATCAAGAATGCAGAGAACGCATTACATGTGTAAAAACAAAAGTCAAAAATTATCTCCAGAATTCAGATAGGAATAAGGCTGATTTTTTGTTAAAGACTAATTCTTCACTTATTTCAAGTAGTGAACAAGATAAACCCAAAATATCTTAAAGCTTTCTTTAAAGGGCCAGCCTTAACTAGTATTCAAGGATTATTGCATAGGAAAATAATTCTGATCTAACAGTGAAATTGCTTAAAGGTATGGGAAAAATAAAGTATTGTAAGGTTTAATAAATAATAGTACTATAAATTATTGCAAGTTGTATAGTAAATATAATGATGTATTGTAAATAATGTAGTAGTTGTGTTGTAAATAATGTTGTAGTTGTATTGTAAATAAATAAATAAATAAATTATTGTAATAATAATAAAATAATTACAGTAGTAACCGTATATTATTACAAAAATAAATTATTGTAAGATTATTAACTATTTGTTAAATTTAAATGCTTTAAAATCAGCTTCCCATTTGAAACAATTCCGGGAGTTATATGATAAAATATAAAACCAACTACGCGGTATGCAAACGCTTGGTGTTGATTTGAATCCATACAGAGTTTTAAAATATCTTAGGACAGAAATAGAAACGCGAGAACGAACATTTCTATTCCGACAAACAGGGATAATTAATCCCAAACTAACGATTATGTTAAAAGCGTAGCGTATAAGCAAGCAATTAATAATTTCTCTTGAAAGGGAAATAGATAGTAAACGTTTAAAGGAAAAAAAAAAGATTCCATTCCTATCGCAACTACACTGAGTGCACTTCGACAAATTTGCATCATTTGCAATAACTCTGTAACTCACACTTGTGAAAATTGTGATAAAAGACATGGGGAGAAAGTCAAATGTTTAAAATGAAATGGTAGATGTTTTCTAGGCTTACAAAACATCCCATACGGTTTGCTTATGTAAATTGAAAGCGTGATGCTTAACATGCAAACATAAACACTCTATCCTGATCTGTGATGCCAGATACTTCCCATGTGATACTCAGAATTGCATAGAGTTCATGAACGATGAAACAAAGGATCAAAGCAGACTTTCAGTGAACCATAATGAACATTCCAACGTTTCAGCATATTTAAAGAAAACAGTAATTTTCAACACTGACTCAGTCGAATGTTTAATAGATGTTGAAAGCATTATTAAACTTTTAAAATTCTCAGTAGCCTCGAAATTGTAGCAGCCAATACAAAATAAAATCGGAAATGTAAATCATACATGAGAGGATACTTTCGGGTAAAGTTAAAGCTGAGCTGCAAT
The DNA here is from genome assembly GCF_044657685.1 of Stegodyphus dumicola. Lineage (NCBI taxonomy): Eukaryota > Metazoa > Arthropoda > Arachnida > Araneae > Eresidae > Stegodyphus > Stegodyphus dumicola. The sequence continues at coordinate 187,468,367 of NC_140768.1, forward strand.
TTTGTGACGTCACATCGGCTGCGGATTTGTTCATTGCAAATGACGGAAGCACAACAGAATGACCAAACTATCGGATGAGAAATTTTAAACGATAAAATGTTGGCTTATAGAAAAATAGGCTTTCGTAATAATATTCCAGTCGCACAGTTGAAAAATTGCGTGCAAACGCATTAAATTATATGCTGATGATCCAACGGAAATAAACAGCAATAATATAAATTTTGTGCGTGCTGTAATCCCCGCTACAAATAACGGATTGATATTATTTCAAAACAGACATCAAAATTCGGATTAATTATCGGAAGTTATTGACGATGAAACGGTAGTTCCAGTCATCAACGCGAGAAATAATAACCTCAGATTGAGGCAAAATCCAGTTTGTCAAAGGTATCGTAGACATATCAAATTATTGGAGGATATAAATATGCCTAATTTAAATACAGATGAAGATGATCAAATACGTACGATGCAACATGCTGACCAATAACTGAAAAAAATTATCAACATTTTCTAGAAAAAAGAGGAGAGCGAATTGCAGAGGGAAAACCAATAATGAGGAATTACGTATTTAAAAAGGAATATGCTGTTTTGGAAACCCATGGTTCATTTGAAAGTGAGAAACTGCTCTATAATGCATGAGTAGACGTGCAGTAGTGAAATTTCATGATTTATATGGTCATTTCTTTATGGACAGAACAGTTAGCAAAATTAAATAATTATATTGGTTTTAGGCATTGAACGATATGTAAGAAATTACATTGTGGGTTTTGAATGTCTCCTGAATAAAGTGACTGGTGGCAAATACTAGGGATTGTTACAGCTAATACAAATCTGGTAAAAGACCGTTTGTCATTATTATTTGTTCAAATGGATCATACGGGTCTTTTCATAAATATACAAAGAGGTAATCTGGAACACTGATAAATGATAACGTAACAAGGTTTGTAAGAATTTTTGCAGTCACAAAAACAAATGCCAAAAATGTTTTTAAGTCTTTGAAGAATTTTATTAATGATTTTGGTCTACCGGTAAAAATAATAAGTGATAGAGGATCCCGTTTTACCTTTTTACAATTTAAGCAGTATTGTCCAGACAAAGGTATTCATCATACCTTGAATTCTACCAAACTATATAATAAGCGTGTCAAGATAATAGTTTTAGGAACGGTAATGACTAGCCTATTAGGTTAATAATACAAGGATTGGGACTCCAAAATAAAAATAAAGCTGAAATATCACCAACATGGTAAATAAAACTACAAATAAAACACCATTTGAAATGTTACGTGGATATTCAACCAGATTTAATGAAACCTTCGCAGATAACAATAGACACATGCAATAACCCGCGAGAAATCCAAGAACAAAGTCGAAGAAAAATCGAATAACAACCAACGAAAATGAAAACAATTCGACAGAAAGAGATGTCGTACAGTCATATCTGAACTACCAGAAATCGCTATGATGAGATATGCTGCAAAAGCTACAGGCGAGGCTATGGAAACACAGACGAAATATCGTGTACTATTTGTAATAACGGTAGCATTACCCAGTGATACTTACGAAGTAACACAACTAGAAGCGAAATGAGGACTCTTGTTTCATTTACCACAGCTCATGTGAGTCAAGTAAAATCATGGAAGTATGAGCCCAGTTTATGATGAAGAGGGGGAGGAAGAAAATGATGACAACCAGGGCACAGACCAGTTACCAACATTTGGATTCTCGACGAAATCCCCGAAGATCCGTGCATAAGGACTAACAATGGTAAATTTTACTTCGTCTAAGGTAAGAACTTTCCCTTTTTATGTCTATATGCATGTAATAACTGATAAAGCCTCAAAAGGACTTTGTACATAACAGAACTTTGAAACACTTATAGTGTATTTCATTTAATTAATGATTAAGATGGTTAATGATATTACATTGTGATTATTTTAAGATTTATAATGTCTCATTGATATTTAAAATTGATTACGTATTTAGTTACAATCTTGAGAGAATTTTTATTATTATATTATTCAAGTACATTTAAGAAGTTCAATATTAATATAAACTTAATGGGTATGTTACAAATTTAATGAAGAAATATGTAATAAATTCTATAACGGGCAGAAATATGAGTTCCATTCTATGATGCACAGAAATATATATAAATTCTATAATAATATATAATAATAAATTCTATAATATAATATATTATATTCTATAATAATAAATTCTATAATATAATATATTATATTCTATAATAATAAATTCTATAATATAATATATTATATTCTATAATAATAAATTCTATAATATAATATATTATATTCTATAATAATAAATTCTATAATATAATATATTATATTCTATAATAATAAATTCTATAATATAATATATTATATTCTATAATATGTATATAATTCTATAATTTATAATAAAAATAAATTTGTACTCACGCGTAATTAATTTAAAACCGTTAGAATTCCTAAAAAATCGAAGCATTTTATTTGTTTAAGAGGTTTCTTACTGCTCAGGAAATATAAAAACTACGGCACTGTGTTATATTTTAAAATAGAAGATATGTATTTATTTATATACATTCCTTCAATCAGACGTCGCCCCATCAGTTCTCGACGGATTAAGACAGCTGAATATTAGAACATAAGCGAACAGGCGGGCTGCATGGTTGGTTTTCTTTTTTTTTCCCTATGTGTGACCTGTATACCAATCAGTGTCTTTTATAATGTCTTCCATGAAGGCGTCTACTCCCTTAAGATAGATTTTCTGTAATTTTGTCCTCCTGTATATGCATTTAGCAACAACTCTGTTTACACAAAATACAATTCTGTTTACCGTCTGCCTGTTTATTGAAAATAAACTTTCCTGCAACAGGAAGATAAAATATGCATGATCCAAAAGCATATTTGTTTTGTGAAATGCTCGAACAGCTGGCGTTACAGTCCAAAAAATAATTGCAAAATTCCCTCCTGGATTGTGAAAATCAAATTCTTGCAAGCATCGAGGTAATTATAAGTAGTGCAATTTTGTTACTGATAACATTAGTATATATTTAAAAGTTCCTATATTGTTAAAGACATTGTATGATTCGTTCACGTCCATGGTTTTTTATACAATAATAAAGCGTAGAAAATGAGGGAAAAAAGATTCAGTTTCATTGGAGTTGTGCAACAGCTTGAAACTAGAAACCTTTCTTTTAAAACTCAGTTGTTGCCAGAATTTTAAAACAATCTTAAACTTTTTTCTTAAACTGTGATTAAGAGTATTTAAGTGCATCAGCTACAGCTATCTGTTTCTTGTACGAAGCGTTATTTAAATTTTATTCAAACATTTACAGATGCAGTCTTCAAAGTAATTTTTAAATACCAAGCGCAAAATCACAAAACGATCTTACAATATTCTATTTTTTTTTTCAAATGTGGGGACATTTTATCAATCTACAATATGTAGTATGCAGTGTTTAGTAAATGAATTGCGCTAATTAATTGACACAAAATTCTTACTGATCATTTTATTGAAGTGGACTTAATGCTTTTCGCATTTCCATAGTGTAGAGCGAAAAACAAAATGTAAGTTCAACTAGCCAGTCTTACACCCACAAGAGTAAGCCTGAGACAAACTAACAGCGTGGTCGGTCTTTAACCAATCGGAGTATTAGCAGATCCTCGTGTAATGTATAAGCCAAAAAATATTCATTAATATTTCCTTGATCTATTTAATTTAATTAGCTATTCTTATAATTGGAACAATATAAAGGGTGTTTCAAAATTTAATGGAACGGACTTTAATTGAGATAGGATATAATCAAAACGATCACTCCTCATCATAGAAAGCATGGGTCATACGATGAGCGGTTAGGCACTGAAGAACTTTCACTGAAAATTACTTTCCCTGAATGTGACTTCCTTAGGTATGTGACTCAATATATGCTGTCTTCCTATAGCAAGACAGCAAATGACGATGATCGCCTTCTCCTCATTTTTTAACTCAGTCTAAATTGGTAATTAATTACATGCGTATAAGTGAAATACTCCTTATTCTTCTCCAAATCAATCTCGTTCTTTCAGACTGTTAATGTTTGTGCCAACTTGCGAAACTGATATTTTAGCCGGAAATAGGGCTCAGTAAAAGTAAGGTTATTGGTGGTCACGTGATGTAATTAAATCTGGGATTGAAGATTACCTCCTAGGCGATAGAGGATGCCGGAAGGGTAAAGGAGCGAGACCATTGTCTGTTAGCAAAAAATTACTTGACTTATTTGACAGTCGTAATTTTACTCGACTTATTTAACAGTCTTAATTTGTAGAGACATTAAGTATTTTTTGAAAGCAGGAGTCATGAAAAATTAGCAACGCCTTCGCCGGGAATCGAACCACGGACCTCTGGAATATGCGCCAAGCATGCAGACCACTACATCACGAACGCACGCTAAGAAGGCGGGAGAAATACCTTATACACCATGCTTCAAAAACATGAAATATAAAAATCATTATTTCAAAAGCTGAAACATGCCATAACTGAGAAGCGTATAAGAACAAACTGTACAAAAAAAAAAAAAAAAAAAAAAAAAAAAAAAAAAAATACAAAATATAAATCAAAAAGGAAAAATAATACAAAAAGAATAACGATGATGCGCTAGAAAGCCACAACTTCTATACGTACATCTATCTCTATATGTTTGCGTTATGAATAATGTAACATATGGGGAAACGGAAAATACCGAGCTCTTGGCCGTTACGTGAGATTTTTCTGACGGAAACTGGCCCTTATCTACGTTACACATGAAGAAACGCACGAAACGATCTGAGCAGACTTCCAATTAATCGGGATTCAAATCCCGAACGATCTGCTAATATACATCAATCTTAGATTCTCCACCATTGATAAAGTTTGGAAAATGTGTATATAATATTCGAAAATATAGATTTGACAGTTTCTTTTACTTAATTTTAGTTCTATCAGTTGGTGGAGTACACTTTCCTATCAAAAGCTTTCCACTTTATTTATGCAAAGACTGATAATGTTTGGGAAATCCGTTTATAATATTTGAAAATACAGGTCTGACAGTTATCTTTTATATTATTTTTATTCTATTATTTGACATGCTTTCTTGTCTGAAATTTTTCTTTTTGTTTAGGTAAGGAATTATACTTAATTCGAGATAAAATAATTTTTTTCTATTCTTAGATGTAAAACTACTCTCGATAAATTTAATAAACAAGTCGCAGATACTGTTACAATAATTGTCTCCAATTTATTTGTCCAGATTTTCAATAACCATAATATGATACTTTTCTGAATGAGGAAATATTAATTTCCATTTTCTCTAAAACACCCATTATGAAAGTGAGTTCTTTGCCAGTGTAATCAGCCTTATTAAATATTCATGACGACCATACTACGATCAATGCATTTTCGGTGAAGGAAAAAATATAATGATTGTCATATTATTAATCATGAGGTATTTGAAACTCCTTGACGGGTTTACAGTATTTATGCAGTCATAAGATATTTTCTGGAATTGTTAATTACAAGGGACTGACTTAAACGTCTTCGGAAATATATAATACGCCAGAGTTTCAAGAGAATCAGCTCCAATGAAGAGTGTCAAACTGAGAAATCGACATTTCAGTAAACCACGTTAACACGAACTCGCTTAAAGCGAACTCTCGGTTAACACGAACAAAATTTGTGTCAAGGAAGCGATGCACATGATTTTGCAGGACGCAAATTTTGGGTTAGCACGAATTGCAAATTTTCATGGCAAAAAATAGTCATAAAACTAGAGAAATCCGTACATACTATATGCTTATACAAATTATCACTATATATATTGTGAAATATATAGACAAAGTTAACATAAAAAAGGTAATGCATACCTTGAGTTGTGTTTGTTGCTGTGTTTCAGCAGGGTCGGCTAAATCTGGATCTTTTGTTCTGATCAACTTGCTAACCATAACCAGCATTTTCTGCCGGAAGTTCTGAGACCCAAGCACGAACATCGTCCCTGCCGTTGATCACCTAGATGAGCACAAAAGAAATATATTATTAATAAAATCTAGGTGAACACTCAATGCACAATTATTAAACAGGTGAGAGATACTAATGCGAAATATAAATATAATAAGACACTGCTCCAAATACAGGTACTGCAAATTTCCGCTTTAAATTCGCTTCGATAAAAATTAAAAGATTTTTTATTTCGGTCAATGAAAGATATCCGAAGGCGATTTTCTCTTTAATCAAAACAAAAGATAAAAAGTAAAAAGATGTTCCAGTGACTGCTTTACACATTGACTGCAGAAATGTCTAGCTAATTGTGATACAGGTTTAAAGAAATTCTTATTCCTAGAAATAAACTTTAAAAAAGAATTTCAACAATCTTAGAAGCCAAACTTAGTATCTTACTGCAAGCTTTTCTCATTGAACTAGAGTACGACACTTTCGATTTTCAACAATGAACAAACACATATAGAAATTGTAGGTGGTAAATGATAGTATAATAATACTTGAGTTTTATCCTCTAATCCTTTCTTTAACATAGTAAATCATGTATCTCATACAATAATATATCCCACCACGCAACGAATTATTATGAGAGCCATACTGTTACAATCCTGAATGAGGCATTTTTGTCCTCTCATCCTTTAACACAATAAACCATGTATTTCATACAATCATATATCCGACGACGCAACGAATTATTATGAAAGCTATACTTTTACAGTCCTGAAAGGGGTATCTAGGTACAATAAAGTAGTTATGCGCTGTCCGATGAGGACAGTTACAGCGCCACCTGGTAGAAAAGGGAAAAGTTAGCGTTTCTATTTCGAAAACAATACAAGATAAGAAAAAACGTGACTTACAGAGTTGTAGAGCCTCACCGATTTAGTACGGAAAGACATCTCGTCCACATGAATATTAAGAATAGAACGTTTTAAACACGCATTTTTTTGTTCACTATTTCCTACCGTGTGACGTAATGAAACGATCTAAAAAGGAAAAAAGCAACTAGTTATCACAAGATACCTTTATTTTTTATGTTCAAATTTCTCTCGTCAGCTGAAATGCACATCTGGACCCTTGTTAGAACTTCACGTTGCACACGTTGTAACATAACAAGTGCCACGTTTGCACGAGCACCCGTATACTTCGTTGAAAGTCCTGCAGTGTTTGCACAGGGCTGCATACACCTGCTGTTTAAGCTAAACCCACAGCAAAAGTCCACTGGAGTCAGGTCGATGAACCTGGAAACCACCATACACGATTATTCATTTTCCCAATTCCTCCATCATTAACTCATTCACTAGTGAACTCTTGTGCTTAGGCACAGCGTCATGTTGGCACCGTCCATTCCGGAGTTGAAGCGAGGGTTTCAACCGAATCGGGTATTACGCCTTGCAGAAGTTTTAAATATTGTGCGGCCCTAATAAACGTACCCTAATAAAATATTGGACCAATTAGCCTGTTATTGTAAATTCCACACCAGAAATGAATCGAACTGATGTCCAAAGTCGATAGAACATAATGGATTTTACAATCCTCAGTAATGGGTATTCTGTCTATTGCACATTTCATTCTGCTAAGAGCGCGTATCATCCGTCTACACTATATCTGGTAAGAATGTTGGCTGAACCACTATCTGGTTCAAAGTTGCGCCATGCGAAACGTCTCTCGGCCAAGATGTAGGAGAGTGTGTGATAATACATCTTCCGGTTAAACTTTCTGCCGTTCCTTAGCTGGTATGTCGGATCGACATCGGCTACTTACGCAGCCTGTCTCTCTTAAACGTTCCATAACCTGTAGAATGGTTTTATATGAAAGAAGAGTGTAACAGGAAAAAAGTTGCCGATACACCTGTGCTCCTGATAGTGCCTTGAGCCCACATTCACCGCAAAGAAAAACCATCTCAGAATAATCCGATTTTCAAAATCGCTCCATGAACATGAGTTTCAACCTTATACTGATACTGATACTGATTATGAAGTTTCTAATGTGGCCTAAGAAGGGACCTTCATAAGCTAGATAAGAAAATTAAGCCACTGAGGGCATATGACATTGATCAGCTAGTACGAGAAAATTCAGAAATTGTTCAGAAAGTGAGGTAAAATGGGGGGACCATTATCTCCTTAGCTGAATACGTGCCAATCTGTTGGAAAACGACGAGAGACAAAACTTACGATGCGCAAAAGGACAAGTAAACGTTGGCAGCCAAAGCTAGGTTATGAAGTTGGAGTCACTAAGGATGTGAGTAGCAAACAGTCTGATGAAATTATCTTCTGGAATGATTTCGTAACTAAGGACTTCTGAAAATTTGCAGCGTCACATCTAAGTCCAGTTTTGAAGAAACGCTCATTAGGTTTAGTAATGTGGTCCACCATAACAATCGATTTTCAAGTCGTCATGGATAAGATTGTTTCTAATCAGGTAAAGTGCATTTTTAATTCTTCGTAGAATCTTATTCTGTACCACCTGAAGTTTGTGGACGTCTACCTTTGAGGCTGATGCCCAGGCTGTAGATGCATGCCTTAGAATTGGCCTTATAATGTATATATATCCTTCTTTTTAGTTGAAAGAGAGTCCAGAGTAATTTTCAAGGAGTACTGAAAGCTGGTTGGCGATACCACAGGCTTTTCCTATGACGTGTTTATATGACAAGTCCATGTGAGCCTTTGGTAATGATAAAATTAGTTAACTTACATTCTTTACATTATTAACGTCTCCTATTACGTAGAGATTGTTCAATGCTATATTCTGAAACTTACATCTCCTTATCAGTAATACTTAAAGCTATTTATACTGAATTTTCCATTTTTTTGCACCATTCCTCAGTAGCTTAAAAAAATCTTGGAGTTTGTAAATGGCATTATTTGGTTGGACAGAGTTCATGGCTACCACCGTATCGTCGGTACAGCAAGCTAACATCGAGTTATGATCCAGTTTATCTCTGGGAAAACCGATTACGTAAAACAGTAGAAGATTGGCGCAAGACAGGAACTCCTGCAGTAATGTTTTTGAAGACATTTTCTTCATTAACAGTGAAAGTTTGTTTGGTAAGGAAGATATTGAACAGAAGAATAATTTCCCGAATAAAGTTCCTCTTGATTAGTTTGCAGATCAACCCATTATGCCAGACGCGGTCGAATGCTTTCGCCACCTCTATCATAAGGAGTTCCAAGCATTTCTTACGGAGCAAAGCTGCAGTGATAAATTCTACTACCCTGTTAGTTGCTTTGAAGTAGGTGCTTCCTGAATCCACATTTATCTGAGGGTACCTGAGGATATGGAGGATATAAGTACCTGAGGATATAGATTAAAACTTTTTAGATAATGCGTTCATAAATTTTGCTGAAATTAGAAAGCAAGCTAATACAACATACAGCCGCAATGGCATAGCTCTTTGATAGCTGTCTTAGGTGAATAGGTGTGACGTTTCATACAGTATTTGCATAATGCACAAATTTTGCGCACCAAGTTCCAGTCAGGTTGAGTGGATGCGTTTTGCGACACAATTGTATACAATTTGCGTATTGTCTACTCTGCTTGTATAGAAAATCAGTACAAGGATGCACTCCGCGGTGTTTGAACCACATTCCCATCGACTGTTAATAACAAGCGATGCTACTGTGACGCGCTTTTCGTTCAAGTTTCGTGAACTCACAGTTTCAGAAATCACGCAGAATCAAATGTGCGTTTTCAGCTGTCTGTTTTTAGCATTCATGTCCAAAAAAAAGGTATCTTTTCGTACAAAGTCGATGATGCTTTGCAACTTTGTAATTCACGTTTTTCTCCTTATCTTGTACCGTTTTCTACATAGGAACTCTAAATCCTCCGTTTTCCACCAGGTGGCGCTGTAAGTGATCGCCTCTAGTAGCGCATAGCTACTTTACTACACCTAGGTACCACCTTTATGACTATAACTGCAACCGTTCGGCAGTCAAACGGTTGGTACCAGACTTTAGTGGTAGTCTGATTTGGTAGTTTCCGTTCGTGAAGAAGGCGCTGTAATCACGTACGATGGAGGCAGGATCTTAGAAGAGCTCCTAAATTTTCAAAGATATTTTTCAGAAAATATTCATTTATTTAAGAAAAATGTTCGCGAATATCCTCTACATTGTCTCGTTCTCAAAACCGAAAGTTCTCCTGAAGGTCTTATCTTCCTTGCAATCTTTTACAACACCAAGACGGAACATTCAGATAAGTAGAACTTCTTTTCTCTAAGCTAAATCAAATATCTGTCACTAAAGTACCTTTAAATTCATTTATTTATTATGATCATTAATATTATGCTCATTTTATTATGTTCTGGCATTAAATATTTAATAATTGCATTAAATCATGTGGTTCCTTTTTTTTTGTTTTTGTTTTTTGGTTACCATCTCGTAGGGACGCTATCCTTATCAGTAGCCCTTATCAGTAGTGTAGTCTGTTAGCGCTACCCATTGGGGCCACTTTGAGGAATTTCTCGAGAGGGGAGAAACACGATCTTGGGCCTCAATGAATGTATAGATTTGTAGTTTTTGCTCCTTTAATCTATATTTCCTATCTATTTAAATTAAAAGCATATATTAATACAGTGTGCCTCAAATTGATAAAATAGTACACATATAATAAATTATGACCATTAACTTAATAAATAAATAAAATGCTTATTTTTTTAAAAAAAATAATTCATATTAAAATTAAAAAAAACTGTAATTTATTTACTTATTTATTTTTGCTGATGTGTTCTCGCCTTGTTTTAGATTTATGATTTTATCTGATGGTGTTTTCTGAGTATATGAATACGTTGGAAACCGCAATTGATGATGTTACTTAGGTTAATGTATAATTTTTCATGATATTATATGCATCTTGATCTTATATGTCTTCTGATACTGTGTCTCAAGGTAGAGGCTAACGTATTGTTTCCCATGTTAAAAAATAAAAGTTTAATCTAAAAATTTTAAAATTTTTGTTTCCCTGTTATAGCAAAAGTTAGCTTCTAAACTAGACTGTTATGTGACTGGACCCCCAATATTTATATTTTATTATTAATTTTTCCCCAGCTTCACATCTATTCAGCTTTAGAATACACACTCATTACACACACCTGGAAGACTCTATTTAATGTAAATGATAACAACTTCCTTTAACAACACTCATGGACACAATCGTGGGGTTTTTTCTATTTTTATTTTATAAAATTCTCTTATTTCCTTTCCTTTTCTTTCTATAAGCCTTTTTTTTTAAATTATAAACATAATTTTTTTTTCCTCTCCATTACTTTTGGGCCATTTTTTTTTACTTTGCTTTGTCCCATCTTTTCTTCGTGGCCTTTCGAACTCGTATAAAATAAAGTTCCTTTTTACTCTCCTCTGAAATACGAAATTGCCCCCCTTTCTGTACACCTTTCCTTCGCACCTATGCTTGATTTTTCGCCCATCGGTGCAGAAAGACTTAGCGGGTGCAACAAAAGACATCTGTCTACTTTGTCTGTCTGTCTGTCTGTCTTTAGTGGTAGTCTGTATATTATTTTTTATTCTCCGCATCACACATTGCCAGTGGCTCTTCAATTGTGAGGCTTCTTAAAACGTTTGCGAAGCGAGATCTACCTTATTTTTACCAAAATCTGTTCACGTCCTCCGGATCAACAACCACTACAGCCCTTTATTTTTGCCTCAACATTAGCAGGTTCTTCTTCACCATAGCAGCATTGGGCTCGTTGCCTTATCCTAGTGACAATTGTGGCCGTAAATCATGTTTTTTATTGATAGCCGCTACAATACCTGTCATTTTTATGAGGTTTGTCAATATTTTCTATTGAATCACATTTCGCTCTTCAGACCTTAAACGTTTCTTCCTCTTAGTTCCATAGAAACGAATGAGAATAATCGACATATAATATCAAAATTCTATTTTATAAAAGTATAAGATAATGTATTCAAAACCATTTTTCTCGGTTTTATCTCGTTAATCCGTTACAAATACATAAAACGGAAAAATGATTTTGATACGGAGATTGTACGTCTTTTCTTTATTATATAAATGCACAGTTCTTCACGCAAAGTTTATTTACTACGAAATAGTATCATTGCAAAAATTTTTGCCGCCATTTGGTTTTATCATTTGAAATAGCTAATTTTTAGTTCAGGTTTTACGTGTTGCATCTTTAACATACAGGGGATTCTGAAAGCAGTAGATGACTAATTCTTACTGGTACCCATATAATAACTGCTTAGCTTAAAGTTCCTCAAAGTATTAAACATTAATGTGCACGGAAAATGAGACAGTAATTCTTTTTAATTTTGTGATTTTTATATTTTTAAATACTCTTTTTTTAACTTTTAAGAACGTTAAAAGTAAATTCTGCTTTCAGTAAAACTATAAACTGATTCAGGTTTGAGAAATTCCCTTTGCTCCTTTTTTCCACCTCTCAAATATGGCCCTTTTCTACAGTTTCCTTAAAGCCTTTTCCCATATAAATCCATGGTAAGTGCTTCTCATGCCATTTCGGTTTATGGGCTTTCAATTTCATGCCACGTATATTTACATAAAATTTTAGAGAAAGGCTCTTATTTTCGTAAAGCTGGAAACGCTAAACATACCCACATAGAAATGCTGCGGTTAGATTCCAATCCGTCACAGTTGAGTGTTACATCATAATGAAATACGCAATGACAACAAAACCGCTCATTTGAACCATTGAACCAGTATTATATTAAAACGAGCCGTATGAAGTTTTGAATCGCTCAGTACAGATAAGAATTATATTTACATTATACACACTATACTATGAGAAAATATTTCTAATATGCGTACTGTTGCATGCTACGAGTTCGAAAGGATCTCCTTAATAACTGCGTCAGATAAACAGAAAGAAAAGTAAATAACTGCTGATAGAGTAAAGTTTGACATCCCAACATTCAATGGCTCGGTAAACCTTATAATCTAGTACACGTTTCACCGACTACCGTAATGTGATGCTATTAGCATTTTGTTCAGCAACATTCAAAACGTTGGACAGTTACTTTGCGCAATTTTCCATTTCGGTTATTTCTCGTTTATATAATTACAATGTTGAGCATATTATTGTAGCTGAGTTATTTAAAAGATAAGTATTCGTTAATTTGTGGAGATTCATGTATTTAGACAAATCGTTTATTTTTAGTTAAAGAAACTTTCCTTTTCGTTCTCCTTTTCACCCATGCTCTCCTGCCAGAATGTTAATCAGGTAGCGAGCGTTTATTCAAATTAAGAGAGAAAGAATTGATATTTAGGCGAAGGTTTTAGAAGTTGATTTTAGAGCTTCACGCTTTGGCTGCGTGAAGACCCCAGTGTCACTTAACAACGATTTGATTCTGTGGCGTTGAGTACTTCTAGCCGCTAATCTTGTTCCACCGGCTTCTACGAATCAGAGCCTGCCTGCGTAATTAAATCCTCCTGTGAGCCGTTAGGCTAATTTAATTATACTTTATTTTAAGCTCAACATTGCTTATTTAAGTTAAACCAGAAGTGTTGGCTTATGTATATCCATGTGAGGCCATCTGTGAAACTCTTTGTGATTGAATAAAGGGTCATTTACACTCTTCTTTTGACTTAGTCTGCTATCAAGACCTAGGATAAGTCTTCTAGAGAGTCCTATAGTCCTCTTTCAAGAGCTCATTAATTTATATTGCCAAAGGATACGAGAGTCTATAAACTTTGTTTATTGTTTCATTTTTAATAATATATCTATGTGCTATAATTTACATCTAACTGATGATATTTTTTAATGTCTGCAATTTTCATGCAATTAATAAAAGTTAGTTCCACCTCCATACATTTTCTGTTTCTTTTATATGAGTTTAACCTTTTGACAGGAAGAAAGGCGAAGTGAATTTTTTTTAAACAGTTTTATAAGAAATTTTAATTCCCTTTAATTCGTTATAATAACGAAAACGCTGAAATTTTAAATAATGTTATTCCTACACATATGTGCAATAGATAAATATTTGCTCATTCATATGTAAGTAAATTGGTGAAATGCACTTTTCATGTCCTTTACAGAAAATATAAAAGAAGACAAAAAAGTTACCAATTTCTAAAAAAGGCAAGTTAAGGGATTAAAAAAGCATCAGAAGCAACATTTCCTAAGCAAACAATGATAATAAAGGCTATGTTTACTAAAGCTTTACTTTTCTAAGAGATCTTCGCTTAGAAAACTGTTGTAGCTAATAGAAAAATAACATGATAGCAAATATTCACGTAGGCAGCTGATTCAATCACGTAGGGATAAAATATTCGCGCAGGCTTTACTTTCAGCAATGTTTGGCGGAACAATTTTACTCTCCAGACGCAATTGGTTTTTGGACAGATGCAACATTCTTTCATGTTGGACAGAAAAATAAGCAGAAGTATCTTCTTATTCTATAAATGACAGAAGTACTTTATTCGAAGTATCTTAGGAATATAATATCTACCTAAGTATCTAAGAAATATACTGTACGAAAGCAGAACAGCAGTTTTGATTTCATTCTTGGGAAGTTATTTATTGTGTAGAGCTGCAAGATTTGTTTAGAAATCTCTTTATTTAACATCAAAAGTAGAGGTTATTGCTTTCATTAAACGCTATGAGTACGATACCTACTTAGGGTCCATAACGTTAATGTTGGCGCCTGACTGAAATAGAACACGTGGAGATCTATTGAAAGTCAATTACCACCGTTTCATTTCGACAGGATATGCACTACCTAAGATAGAATGGACGCAGTATTCACTTCAGTGAATCAAAAGTATTAAATTAAACAGACGTTTTTGTTAAATAAAATTAACAGGATCTGACTGATAGCTCCAGATATCTATGACACACCTGCGCCTGCTTCAGGAAATAATGGGTTCCATGCCAAGGTAGGGTCGAATGCCAAGTTAGGGTCGAAGTCTGGACAGCTTCTTAGCTGAGAGATTTTACAGCGGTGCCTCGCATAACGAAAGCATCACGCATCATACATCGAACAACCCCTGCCCAACGAACTGGCCGAAAGAAATATTTGCATATCAAATTTGGTCCTGTATTACGAACTGCAAGCATCACTACGCATTGTTAATACGTTAAGGTTTAGATCGTAATTTATTTTATTTTAAATTTAGGTGGGGCACGAATTCAACAAATGCATCTGTGAACAGGCAAATATTAGGAACAGAAGAAACTACAGTGTTCATGTCATTATTTCAACATCTACGTAATATCGCTGTAGATCTGTAAACTTGTATTCCTTTCTGTTTTCTTTAATAGCAAGAAGTTCAGATGATTTTTTAATGAAATGAGAGGGAACACAAAGGATCTAGGCAACCTACTGAAATCAACAAAGATCTATAAAAGCAGGAAATAATCCATGCTGAACTAAACAATGGCGTACTACGAGTAATTGAAGCTGAGACGAATTGAATTGTTGATATGTTCAATGGCAATGACATGGATAATTCTATGACTTGCTGAGGAAGAGGGAGAAGCTAATCAATTTTAAACAACTTCATAAAACTTGAGCTACCTCAAAAGTTCAAAAGCAATCGCGCAAGAATTAAGAGTCAAAAATAGATGTGCAAGAATCCGACATTCAAAGCTGTTGACAGTTGAAACTTCGGGGAAGATCTCTTTCCTACAGCTCGCAGCAATCACAGTGATTATGTGGAAGACATGAAAGTCCGTGCTTCCGTCCACATAATGCCTGCCCAAACCATCTAGCCTAAATCTCGTATTGGTCACTTCCCTCGGGTGTTGGAGAAGAGATAATCCATTTAAAACGGAACTCTTCTGTGAAGACACTAATCATACAGTCAAAAATCGTTCTGCATCATGTTAAATGGGCTTTCTTTTGCAAACACGTGAAGGAGACGCAAACAGCAGATCTTGGAAATAGACGAGAACTTAGAGCCCTATGTTCGCTTTTCAGGGGTACAGTTGACCGTCAGTTCATCTTTACGGACGACATCATTAATTTAGTGGGTGATTTTTTAAAAGGTGTATCTATTAACCTGATGAATTCGCAGACATATATAAAGAACTAAGATGTGTAGAACATGTCTGAGACGCTATTGGGAGGGCAATCGCAACTCGCCTTTCCTCCAGTACCCTCCAGGACCTAAAAATAGCGCTGCTACAAAGAGGGACTAACTACCACAGGGATTCATAAAGTATCATCCCACATTCCCATTATAAAATCACATTGTGAGAGCTGTATGACTATTGTTAGAGACCATGCCCTTTATTAGCCTCTTGTCGTGATCAGTCTTGCTATTTCTGCTTTGGATATTGCTGTGCCAATGAGCTTATGCATGATCATGAGTATGTACCATGATTATGAGTATGTACCATGTTGTATGGTGTTAAGTTTTTTTGGGGGTGGGGAGTATTATATCAGTCTATGTTTATACCAAAATTTATCAAGCTTTGCCCATCATCTCTAGTGATAATCGACCAAACATTGCATAATTTCGAGCAACAATATAGTTTCAGACAGCTTGTATATAATTTAGGATGCCTAATTTCGAATAATTCATGAGAAATGATAGTTACGTTTGGGTTTTCTCATTACCTTTTTTCAAATTAACTAATTCAAAGCATGTATAATTTTCTCTCTTAGATTATCACACTGAGTATCGTACGTCTAACACTTAGAACACTAGAACATCATACTTCTGATTTTGTAAATGCAAATAGAAGATAATATTTATAACAATACTGAGCTATGAAAATTTACTATTAACGAGAAAATGTTACAACACGTGGAGGCTGAATCGGAGCATGATTTGGTGTGCGATATGCAACAACAAGAATTCATTTATAATGTTATAACAAAATCCAAAATTATAGGTGTTTACACATATTTAGAACGATTTTGATAAATAATTAAAAAAGCAGTTGTTCGAAATAAAAATTTGTGCAATAGAATGAAGCTATTTGAAATGAGGAATATCGTCTGTTCCTTTTAAATTTATTCTTCTTTAAAAATGTAGCATATAATTCAAAAAGCAGTGTATTGAAGGATATGATTTTATGAAGAGAAATTATCCTATTCCATAATTAAAAACGTTGTAAAATGCATGGCATTAAAATTTCTAAGAACAAAACAAGCAAAATTAATAATCGAAAAAGGAAAAGTCGTGAATCATTACTTCTACATGGAAGAAAACGAATACCCGGAAAAGGTACAAATAGTTTCTAATTTTTCTAAAGTTAAATTGTTGACAAAAAGAGAAAATTCGCCGACACAACTGCAAATTCTTTAAATACATCTATAGCAAGAATAAATAAAATAATAAACCAAAGTTTGCACCTTAAAAATTGTAAAAAACATAATGTTTACCGCCTTTAGCCAAGGCGTGTGGCTCAAAGCAGAATAATTTGTAAAAATCCTGTATGATATCTATTATTTAGCAAGAGGTAAGTGAAAATACATTCTAACCCTTGATGAAGCATGATTTACCTTAATAACTGCAACAAAAAAGGTCTTATTTATTATCGAACCCGAAGAGAAACGAATATACAAAACCCTGGTTCCGTCAATGCAAAGGAACTTCAGTAAGGGATTTATGCTTGTCGTAGGCTTCTCTTACAACGGGAAATTAAAAATAAGGAGAGTAAAAAATAATGTTAAAATCAATTCAACGTACTATCAAGAGAAAACTTTGTAGAAGAAATTATACTTCTCCCAAAGCCTTTCAAAGAATGAAAATTCGTGAACACAAAGCAACATGTGATACTTCGAAAGTACCACTGCATTCCTTGAAAAATGAAGACTGGTATTGGTATTCCATATGTACCTTTTCATTGTATTCCTGCGAAGTTTTCTGAATATTATATTATCCGTCTCTTGACTAGAGTTATTTCTAAGCGCAAATCCACCACTATTGATGGACTGCAGGAAAGTAGGAGAATAGGAATGGAAATCAATATTCCTGAAAATCTTGTGAAAATCTTTTCTATTATCGAAATCTTATACAGTCTTATACTCCAGAAACGAGATATCAGATCGAACGTTTACAAAACTATTTTTTCATTTTAAATATTACTTAAATGGCCTCGAAATCGTTCTGAAACTGTGTAAACAGTCTCTGTAGATCTACTTCATTTTATTCAATGTTCATTTTTTATTTCTATTATTTTAAGAAATTCAGTATGTATTTAGAAACCTTCTGAAACATTTGTAATAACTCTATGTGTATATATATACTATAAGGTTTTCTCCTGCCTTCTTTGCATGCCTTCGTCGTGTAGTGGTCAGCACGCTCGTCGCGAATTCGAGAGGTCCGTGTTTTGAGTCCCGGCGAAGGCGTTGCTCATTTTTAATCTCATCTGCTTCGAAATAACCTAATCTTGCTACAATATAAAGTAAGAAATCTAGAACTAATTTTTCACAAAAACCAAAAATTGAAATTCATAATTAATTAGTTTCAAAAAATTATATATATATATATAGAGAGAGTAATTCGATGTATCTAAATGTAATAATTCGGTATAGATGACTTTAGGATATCTTAGATACAAGAATGACCTTATCAGACAGACATGGCCGAATTTAACATACCTTTATTGCTGGATTAAGCACCAAATTCGCTGTAGGTATATGATGATTCTTAATTATGCATATAGAATGATAAAGCTGCGTAGACAAAGCACATAACGGTGAAATAAAATGACCCAAGGTGGCGTTGATTCATGTATAGCTTTATTTTGTAATTAAATAGGATATGATAATATCACGGATGCTATTCACCCGAGGAATTTTAAAAACTTAACATTCTCGGACAATGAAAACAAAAAAGAGTGGCAAGTACGCGTCTAAGCAGAAAGCAAAGTGAGCAGAAAAAGTGCTACGCAGTTATTAGCAATGGTATTTAAAGACCAAAATTTCTTTAATCTGATTGGCTGAGAATTTGTCGCATTGCAGCATGATTACATAAACACGAAACAGATTAAATTTTCATTTGACGCATTTTAGATACATTTATTTGTATTTTTAAGACAGGAAAAGGACATAGCCAAATTAAAGTTAGTATTTCTGAGTTTCATATTTTTTATATTACACACATTTGTTGTAGTTTATTTGTACCACATATGTGGTGGTTGTATATATATATATATATATATATATCGAAAATGCATTTAATATCCCATTGAAAATATATTTAAAAGCTATCAAGCAAAGTTCTTTTATTGTTTCGTTAATTCTTGCCCCTTCCCTTTGTTGGAATAGCGAATGCCTTAAAGTCAGTGAGTTTATCTTTTTTTTTTTTTTTTTTTTTCCCCTATCGGTTAAAGCACTGACACAAAGTGACTTATTAGATAATTAATGGCATTTGCGTATTAACCTATTATCTGCTTCGTATGCTTTTACTATGTAAAAGTAAGTCAGGCACTTTCTTTTGATTATTACTATCTTACTTATATTAAGGAATTCTAATTATATTGAAATCTCATAGTTTAATCCAAAACCTGTGAAATGGAAAATTTTAGCATGTTTTTTAATTATGAAATTAAGTAGAATAAATTAACATTGCATGAAGAATTTCTTTCTTTATGACCAGTTTACTTCCATTTAGAATTTATTCATTTTGTATAATTATGATCATTTCAAATTCCAAACGTTTCACATTGCAATGGGGTGTTATAGTTTCTTACTTTGATAAAACTACGTTCGACTTAAGATGTTATTGCCAATACATAAGATTTTTTTTCGAATTTAATATTATAGAACGCATTGCTCAATACAACACGTTAACCGTTTAGAGTGTGATTTTATCTGGAATTCTTAACGATTTGTAAGAAGAACGATTTAAACGATTTCTGGACTTCTTAACGATTTAAAAGTTTGTTTATGATGAGTATCATAAATAAGTGCCTGAAAAAGTAGAAAAGGTCAATTGTAAACTTTCTAATTTGTGTCCACTATCATCTGCATCCAAGTAAAATCTAATGATTGCACTGAAGCACTTTTAATAACGTCTATATGCAGCAAATGATTAATTCCTGATTGCCAGTAAGCGAAAAACATGATCATTTTCTTTGATAATTAAATATTTGGTGAGATAATATGAAAAGTGTTTTGAGAAGGGTGATTATGCAATAAATGTAACTGTGAGTAAACTACGTATCTAATAATTTTCAGTTTTCCATTGCGTTTCGAATTTCTATTGGACACTAGTTCATTATTAATAGAACTCGAAAGGTGACGCAGGTTAATTTCGCATATCATATAACCATTTTACTGAAAAAAAAAATGTTATACCATATAATGCTGCTTTTAGGGATAGTTGCCGTTTACAACACTTCGTGCCAATTTTAGGGCAGCTCTCTGAAATTCCGATCTCCTCGAGCTATGCCACTTTTACATTAAATAACAATTTATGCAGTCATATTACGAGGAGCTGAGAATTGCTCCGCATAAAAATGAAATATGCTCAAAATAAACCGTTGCAGCTGCCCTTTCTCTGGAAATTCAGAGTTAAAATAAACGAAGGAGGAAGAAATTTATTATTCCGCCTCTGGGCGAAGACATAAAGAATACTATTATGTCCAATCACCATCACTCTTAATTACGATGGCATGCAAGACGGTGCTTGAATCTTTAACTGTTAGGCATCTCAGTGACTGAGGCATCATGCTTTAATGATTCATGTTTTTACTTGCCGCTTAAAAGATTACCTGAGTTCTGATGCCATCAACATTTTCAGCAATAAATATTAGTCGCATTTAAAATAAAATAAAATTACTAATATTTTCCGTGAGCAACGGAGAGAGCTCCTTATGGAAGAAGTTCACAGAAAATGTCCTATGTTTCAGGAGCAAAGGTTTTCTTTGCAAATTGAAAATAAAGAAAAGATCTATTGTATTTCAAATATCATTATTAGAGATAAGGAAAAAACATAAAATAAACGAATAATGATGTCATTGCACTTTTTTGTTTATTGCTGCAAAAACCCGTTTAAATATTCTAAAAAACCGTTTAAATGGAAAACATATCTTACACCAGCAACGTTGATTGGTATGATAAAAAAGTTACTTAAGTAAATGCAAAATTTTACTACGCTGTTTGTTTTCACACCTACCAGTAATCAACATATGAGGTGCAGACCTAAACTGAAATATCACAGCTAAGGATGTGATTCTTATAATTATAGTTAATATAGCGATATGTAGTTTATATATACCCCTAATACCTATATAGTGGTTATGTAGTTTTATAGGTAAAGTAGGTAGTTATATAGTTTATATATACGGTAGTTTATATGTATGGCTAAAACCTGTGTGATTTATTTATTATTTACAAATTGCAATTCTTCTCTGTAGAATAATAATTAAACTCCTTCCTCTAATTTTACAAATTCATTTATCAAAATACCTTTATAAATTTTTTGAGCAAAAATATAAAAGATGGGGTCTTAGCGTCGAGTTAATATGCACTGCGCAAAAAAAAAGGAGGGGAACAGTTCTATATCTCCCGATGACCTGGGCCGATTGACGAAATTCAAATTGCGTTTTTCATGTCTCGAAAGCGCGACTTAGGATATGTATTAGATTTATATATAGCATTGTTCTAATATAGGTATTTTGACACAAAATCGGACTTTTTCTGAAATCACATGCCAATTATTTTCCATATTTCGATTCTACGATTCAAATTATGTTAAACTGTTAAGTTTTGTAAATATTGCGCGAATAGTTTTCAAAAACTTAGCCCTCAATCCTAATTTAGCACCTCTATGTTAATTAAAATTTTTATATATTTATTAACATCTCTTTTTTTATCAAATTTATTTGATTCTTCCTTTCACATTTCGAAATTTAGGTTCATTCCAAATAAAATTCGCCCAATTTTATTGATTTATTTTTTAAATTTGTATTTTTAAATAGTTTTCATACATTTTTCGAAAAACCTTTTGGATTATAACCTATAAAATTTTTAACATCATCTTAAAGCAGATATATTTCTAAGCATACTTGCAAAACAATTAGACTTCTTTATTCAAAATTTCCTAGGATATACGTCGATTTACATATTAGCGCGTTTTGAAATTTTGTATATTTGTTATAAGCGATAATAACGCCAAATATGGTTTACGCACTTTATTAAAATTATTTGAAAGTATGAAAGATGATTTTTTCCCCCGCTCGTCTACAATGAGAAGGAAAAATAGGTTGGAAAGGAAAATAGGTTGCTATAAATTAAAAAGTTCGCCAAGTGAATTATTCTTGGGGCAAACTGAAAAAAATGGGCCAAGATATATATTTTAATTTTTCCTTAAGTTTCGCACCAAATTTTACAAAATTTAATATTTAGACATAATTTGAGTCGTAGTATCGAAATTTGGGAAAACATTGACATGTCATTGCAGAAAAAGTCCGACTTTGTGTCAAAATACCTGTGCTAGAACAATTCTATATATAAATCTAATATATGTCCTAAGCCGCGCTTTCGAGACAAGGAAAACGCAGTTTGAATTTCGTCAATCGGCCCAGTAGAACGGGAGATAAAAAACTGCACCGCTTCCCTCTCTTTTTATTTTATTTATTTATTTTTTTTTTAATTTTATTTTATTTGTGTGCTCAGTGTACATTGATATCTATTCCATACAGATACAATAACAGCTAAAGAAAACCATATTTTTTCCCGTTTAACTGTTTAAGTTTGGTCTAAGCAATACACTATTATAAGTTAAAAAATAAATTATTTTTTTCTTTTTTTAAGAGGAATGTCACTTGAAGAATTCTTCAGTTCACACAATCTTGTCATTCATAATCAAGCCTCGAATTAACCTTGTTTCGAAATGGTGTATGGGAGGGATGGCCTGATCTCGTAGTTTCTTCCCACTATCTGTTTATTTCGATTTCAAATCGCAAAATCTAAGAAAACCACTCTGACTCAGATCATAAATATATTACTTTTGAAATTAAAGAGAATTCAGAACCAAGATTAATAAAACGTTTCAAAATTACTAAAAGAAGAGAAAAGAACTTTATTAAACAAATTCAACAATCTGCACTATACCTTCCCAATTAGATCTGCAAAACTCTATTTTTATATAAATTGGTAAACCAAAGATTTACGTACTCAGAAACATAAGACGAGAACACTGACAAGAAAATAAAGTCGATTACTGACGATAAATTAAGACACCAAACCCGGATTAATTTTAAAAACAAACAAGAAAAATACAAAAAAAAAAAAAGATTCTCGAAGCTAAATTAAGAAGCAGGCTTGAATACTCTTCAAATAATATAGGAATTTATGGCATATTATCGCCAATAGCAAAACTTGTAAACCGTCACAAATCCAACTTCCCTGAAATTTGCTTTCAAATTATGCTGACATTCAGGATGCCACTCTCTCAACACTAAGATAAAATTCTTGACTCTGGTCTTTCTAAATGATGATCCAGCCGAAATTTCTCCTTCTCAAGCTATAATTCGTAATTGCCATGATATTCCGCAAATAGACAACGATATCCCATTCTCAAAAGAAAAAATCAAGATAATAATTAAAAACCTAGCTTTAAAAAAGGCACCAGGCCCAGATGGCATCGATAATCACATTATAAAATTAATCGATCAAGCCCATCTTGGCATAATGTCTAATTTTTGCAATCGTCATATAGAGCTCTCAGACTTTTCTGATTTCCTGAAAATTGGCAGTGTAATACTAGTCAATAAGAAGAATAAAATCTTCAATGAATCTAAATCTTATCGTCCGATAAATCTTCTCCCAGCCTTGGGAAACGTTTTGAAGAGATGTCTCATTGGCTGCCAAAATTTCATGTTTACAGGTAAATCTTAGTAAGTAAGTAACAGCCAGTTTGGATTTCCAAGATTACTTTCAACAAGTCACGCAATTAATTCAGCTCTTCAAAACGTCATTCTGAAATATTATATCCTGACATAGAATACGTTTCCGATTCTTTATGGTGGCCAATAGTTTTACAAGCTCTGCGTTCCTTTAAGTGCACTCAAATTTTATTTCTAATTATGCAAGATTATTTCATAAACAGGAAAAGTATGATTCTTTACAACAACACTGAAACTGGGCGTAATTAAGTCAGGGGATGATCCCAGGGCTCTTGCATGAGTGCAAAGTTCTGGAATATCAGTCTCAACAACATGAAAATCTCACATAGTTAAGTCACAGTTTTAGTGAACCATAAATCACGTCAAAACATAAATAAAGTCTTAGATCTAAAGATTGATAATCAAAAGATCACGTCTGTGAATACAATAAGGTACTTTGTGTTAACAATCGACAAGAAATTCTCCTGGATGCCTCATCTACAAAATATTAAACTTCGTACAACATCAATAGCTAACTGCCTATGACGTATGCATGGATGTTAATTGGGGCTTAAACCCCCATATAAGACGATTCTTTTAAAACCAGTTATTTGAAAAATGGTAAAATACGGAGCCGGAATTCGGGCATAGCCAATGGAAGTGAAAACGATTAAATGTTTAAATTTAATTCAAAGGTCTTTTACTCTTTGTATTACTCGAGCGTATTGCTCAACTTCAAATATATCTCGTGATACTTTAGCTGGTGCTTTTCCACTATCAATCAGTGCAGAAATAGAAAGCACTTACATGAAAGTCCTTCAGCTTAACCAAGCTGTAGAATTTTACAACCAAACCTTTCTGCTATCCAACTATGAAAAGAAAATCAATCCCAATCTTATTCAACCAGCACTTCGGTTCACCAAAATAAAATTCCCCATGCCTGACGAAAGTTCATCTCCAACTGCATATACTGTTGGAGAAAAATTGAATAAAAAGTTGGTTCAGTAGTCTATTTATCTATTTCAGTCAATTTCCCTTTCAAATAGCATCAAATGGAAAGGTCAGCTGCATTATAATAATAGTGTTTTTCAAGCAGAACTGTTAGCCATAAGAGCAGCGATTGGAATAGCCATTCTCAAAACTCTCAAAGACTTTACCGTAAAATCTGACTTGCAAGCAGCTATTTCAGCGATTAAGAATCCCTTACCTTCCTCTGCATTGCTTTCCGACACGAATCCTCTCCTTGTAAAAATTCCAAACTAAGAAATTCAAAACGCATGGATCAAAGGACACAGTGGCAATTTTGGTAATGATCAGGCAGATGAATTAACCAAAGAAGCAGCGCTTAATCAAGATGGTATTGAAATCACTCTTCCATGGCCTTGCTCAAGTCTCAAGTACCAACTAAAGCAACTTGCTTCACAACATTGGCAAGGTTTGTGGAATAATGCTTCACAAGGAACACGCACATATAACTCGATCCCCATTGTAAGCTTCGCCTTTCTGTACTCGAATCCTTTATCAAATTACTATATAACAGGACATGGTAACTTCCCCACATATTTATCCGCAAGAAATATGGCGAACTCCGGCATCTGCGTATGTGGGGAACAGAGAACTGCTCTTCATTACACTTTCTCTTACCCGTTAACTGAGAACAGTCACATAAAATCCACATAAACTGATATCCTGGCATTCTAAAGATTTCTAATTAAAGATAAACATCAGTTACAAAGTTTCAGAAAATTATGCTACGACTCTCTTCCAACGGCCTAGACCTCTGCTAAGTATCAATTCTTACACTGCATAAATTTAATAAACTATTACAAAAGTTACATTATTATTACATTATTATTGCTAAAATTTACCTTGTTTAAAAGGATTCCACTTGTCAACTCAGTAAGCTGTAAGAACTTTTTACAACTGTAATGTTCATTCGCTATTTATTATGTTTATCTGTTATTTTTCTTTTCACCAAAACAGATGTTCAATTTAATTTGTGAGTTCCAAATTGTATTGAAACTACATTGTAATGTCTTTATGTCATAAATCATTATTTTTAATAAATACTGGATGCGGGATATTACGTACGGTATGATAAGAACGGTGGGATTACAGGTTGTACTATAAAAGGTATACTCTAGATCTTTGAAAAGTTTCAGTTGGCCCATTTTTCTTTGAAAACTCTTCTAAAGCTGCAGTCGTTTCAAGAAATAGTTATAGTTCGACCGCCTCATCCACGACCATGAGCGCAAACACACCTGCGCCATTCGGACCGAATTATTCTCAAAATAGGGTGGAAGGATGGAGACTTTCTTTCCCTCCAGCATAGCTCTTTCCGGAGAAGAGAAGACCTTTCACGTCGCAGCAAGTAATACAACTCCTTTTGGAGGAGTCTATGTGTTTTGACAGAATGCCAACTAAGGTTGAGCTTGAGACGGTCGAACTATAGTATAGAAAGGCATTACCAGTTGACCCTTGGTACATTGCTGGTGTCATCCATACTTTTATCTGTTTCTGTACCTGTGTGTAATTTCAGTAGCTCATATAATCCGAAATTTTCTATACAGTTAAAATTGAGATGGCTTAGACGTGAAATTTGCAAACCAATAATTTAACTTTGCTTTTGTAATGAAGGCCTGACCCTCGAAAACAATCTCAGCAACCCCAAAATTAAGAAGTCTTTTAATACAAGTCTTGTTTATGCAAAGATCAGATAAAATATTCCAGCTCATCTCCAATAGTTTCCAAATGGTGAATACAGTCTGCAGAGACATTAGGTATTTTTGAAAGCAGGAAAGATGAAAAATGAGCAAAGCCTTTGCCGCGAATCGAAGCACGGACCTCTGGAATACGCGCCCAGCGTGCAGACAACTGCACCACGAAGGCACACTAAAAAGGCGGGAGAAATAGCTCAATCCACACGAGTTCTTGAGCTGTCATGCGAAGGTTTAACAGACGAACACCGCGAGGACGTTTTAGCGAAAAGCAATAGTGCCTATGAGTGCAATTCAGTGATTATGCTGTTAAACAATAGCAATGAATCTTCTAAGGTTTACATCACGTGGTATAACTACCAAACATTAACACTTTTTTTTTTCTTTTTTTGCGCCAGGTTTATATCAATTATCAACCTGTTAAACAGATAGAAAATAATATTAAAACAACGTTTTATATTGTATTTAAATTAAATAAAATATTAAAACTTGGAAGTAAATTAAGCTAAGTTTTATTTGGTTACAAAAGGTCTTTCAACAGTCCATACTTAAGGATTCCATTCCGGATATAAATTTTTGGGGTATTAACATGATTTCTTGCTAGTGTGTTTAAATTTACATTGATAAAATTAACAGAGTCTTCAAATTGCGCGTTAAAGAACATGAGGCATATGTTAGGAAAACAGAAACACAGAAGTTCTTTATTGCCCAGCATTATTGGTTGGAAAATCACATTTTCCATTTTTCTGCAGCCAAAATTATTCAAAAACCGTTTTCCATTGGTGAATTAGATTTTATAGAGGCGTTTAACATTAAAAAAAAATCTTTCTGTTCTAGTTAGGACAGGACAGGACTAAGTGTGGGAAGCACCGACACATCGCCGTTGGCAGAATTGGTGTCGCTCCTTCACACTAACCGTCTTGAGATGAACACCTCCACAGGGCGTACTTACGCCACGCATCGGTGTTAATTGAAACGTTAATCATTAGGGCATAGACAACTTGTGGTACGGGAGACACAGTTGATGACAATGACATTACAAATACAATACCATACACTACAGTTGATGGTAAAATTATAAATATATGTACACAAATAAACACAAACAAACAAAAAGAATTGACTGGAAAAACATTAAACATTATTATCTTGGTTTAAGTTATTGTGATATTAATGTGATGTTATCGGGACAGTGTAGCAGTTCATAGATAGTTCACAGTTCATTGACAGTTCATGAATTGGGTCAGAGTTCATACATACAGTAGAGTTCACCAGTTCCAGTTATGCCATTTTTAATGTGCATCACCTAGACATTACGATATTTTGCATCTATAGATCTATAGATATTTTGAATCTGTAGTCGTATTGTCTAGGTGCTAAATCGTACTGACATTGATACACTAAGATAAACTATTGTAATGACTATAAAGGCACCCCCATTGGAAAACTGGTGTTCGTACTAGAGAAGAAGAAACACTTAAAACAGTTATGGAGCACACAGTTCCAAGCCGTGACGGTGGAGGGTATCAATTATGTTTTTGATTCTAATGTGGATTTTCTGGTGCTTTATCAGGAAGCGTTTGAAGTCTGTTCCTGGTGCTGTGGGATGGCGGATGTGATAGTCTTCTGTTATTGGGCATTGAAATAAATAATGGTCTGGATCATCCGGATTGCCACAAACGCATATTTCAGTCTCTGAAAGATTTTGTTCATAGAAGTACTTTGGGTACGGTCCATGACCAGAGATATACTGAGAGAGATAATAATTATAAATACTGCGCTCAGTATCGACACATGGGAGAAGTGAATGCGTCCTTCTGCCTTGCGGTCCTTGATCCCATTGTCTCTGCCACTCTTCTTTGGCCATCACTTTTAGAGTAAACTTCAGTGTGGAGCGTGGCCATGGGATATGGATGGTAGTGCCTGACTCTTCGAGGGCTGCCTGCTTTGCCAGGAAGTCCTCTCTTTCATTCCCGGCGCAATTGCTATGACCTTTCGTCCATGTAAGAACGAAGTTCTTTTGGCTGGAATTGATAATTAACGACCCTAATTCCAATCCATCTTTACCTTCAGCCTTTAAGGAAATTATGTTTTAGATTTTTAGATTTTGTTTAATCAATAGATGGCGCCAGTAGCTAAACTCCTGTTTAGCCATTCTTATCTTATCTCGTTCATTTTGACCTCTGCAGCTGAAGATGATGGTTTGGTAAAACCATGACCTCTAGTCCTGAAAAAATTTGCAAATATAACGATTTTCGTTGTTTGACTTCTAAATTAATATTTTTTCGGCGTGTTATTTTACCTTAATTAAATATTTATTGTTTGGATTTAAACATAAATAACACATTCCTTCAAATTTTCATTAAACTTTGACAAATTTTCATTAAACTTTGACGAATTTTCATTAAACTTTGACTTAATTATTAATGGTCTACATATTATAGCTTCCGCTGATAACGGTATAAGGAATTATCGCCATTTCCTGTGCATGATATCGGAATGTAAATGGTGGCACATACTGCTAGCACTGAAAGAACCGTGGATCGAATCCTGGTGAAAGCACAGTTGATTTTTCATGTTCCCTTCTCCAAAAAGAAAAACTAATATATTCTACAGGTGTAGTCTATTCATGTCAATAGCTAATTCTTCTCAAATCATAAAAGTAATCATGATATCTTTTATGATCTATATCCTATTGATAACTAGATACAAGTTATATCTGTAACAAGCATGTAATATAATACTGCCACTGACGCATAGCTAATTATTCTCCATTGATGTCCAAGAATAATTGTTAACTATTTATAACTATTGAACACCAGTATCTTTGGACAGCTATTCTTCAGCCATAATAGTCCATTGTTATCTATGGATAACTGCTTTAACTGTACGTCGTCGTACCTATAAGTAACGATTTTCTCCTAATGATAAACTATCGTATATGTAGATAGCTATATTCCATTCATCGTTGATAAATACCTCTTACAGATATCGAGAAATAACTTTTTTTGTTTTGTATCGATAATAATATATTCCACAGATATCTATGGATAACTAACAATCATCTCTGATAGGTCAATACATATGTTTCCCAATGTTAACTATAATCTATTTAAAGCTATGGATAACTATTTCCTAAGGGATAACTACTCTGAGTTAATACATATTTCTAAAAAAATGATGACTAAAATAGATTCAAAATTTTTCGGATTAAAATCGCAATTATTTACTTTCGTAATAAACATACCATAAATCACAGTCACATAAGGACTTCAGGACGCGTTTATAAAAAATTGTCAAAATCAAATAAATCCCAAGCACCAAGCATGCTACTTATGCCCCTCATCTTCTCCCAATTGTCTACAGAATCCGTCCAGACGACGCCCGTGCGACTTCAGAGAACATCAAATGAATAAAAGAGGAGGGGGGAGAGAAATATTCTCCGAGGAGCAAAGGACGCAGAGAACTTCCGCTTAACATTGATCCGTTTCCGTTTCGAACGTTCGATCGAACTCTGAGTTCCTGGATTAAGCTTCGATCCCCCGATGCTTAGACAGACGATGATATGTGTGGTGGGAAATGGAATTAGGTCTTTGGAGAGGGTCTTCCCCGCCGCTGTTCTGCCGCTTCTAGAAAGATTCGCCCATTTTTCCCCCGTTCGGATTTGGAAAACGTTCTTTATTTGATAAGCTCTCTTTAAAAGTTAGCTTAGTAGTAAAGGTATCTGTGTGAAATAAAAATAAGCATATTATAACTATCAGAAACTATCGTAATTTTCAAGTCTTTTGCAATATTTTGCTATGGATTTGATTACAAATTATGTTTTGTCGTTTAAAAACCGTTTGGCGTTAGAAATGTCTGTACTTTGATTTGCCCAGCTTTTGTTTCGGAAGGGATACTTTACGCTACAAAGGAATTTATCATCCAAGCAGCCTGACAAATGTTGCCAATCAAAGAGACTTACGACATTTAATCTAACTCACACGCAACGTGTGAAACGTAACATATCACAAAGTAACATCAAAGTGTTCTGTTCATCGGGCCGTAAGATTTCAAATTTATCTTTCGAATTATTCCTATACCTGTTTAATAAACTAAGCCATATAAAAGCCATAAGCTTTCTTTTTATACACAATCAGCTTTATCTGATTTTTAATTATATAGCTCATTGATACATTTTATAATATATTAAAGCGAATGATTAATTTAAAGCAAACAGTAAGGAAAATACGACATTTTATACTACAATTTTATTCTTTACGCTGAACCATAAATATTCATACACAAAAAGTGGGACGTGTGCCAAATTTATACTAAAAATAACTGATTGCAATTACCTGCATGTTATAAGGCAAGAATTCCTTGTTTGGAACGAGAACTTGTTTAATTAGTCTGCTTATAGCTAAAGAACATGTATTACGTCTAAGAAAGTACTCACAGAATGAGATAAATACGCTTATATGAAATACGTAAACACTTCCTCATTAACTTTTACATGCCACATGTTTTTCTCCATGCTTTAACTATTCTTAAAATCAGTGGTTTTTTTCCCCTCTCGAGCATGCATATCTTTAAACGTGTTATGCATCTGAAGGAAAAAGGAAAATTCTTCGAAAATGTATTTTCATCTAAATTAGGTCCATAAGTGTTATGGATATTACGTGATTTGTTAACTTAATGTATCTTATGTTGCCCTCAAAGATATTTACTTACATTTAAATTCACTGCTGTTGTTTAACAAAGTGGAGAATTTAAGCAAGCCACGAAAACAAATTTGTCTCTACGTAGCAAATGATATCGAAAAATGTTTTATAAGTAAAAATACTGAATTTGGTGAGAAAAATATTTCATTTGAAACCCTAATGGATAATAGGCAGATTATTTCTGACTTCATTAATTTGTTTAGTAATGTGATGAAAAGAATAGATTATAACAACTATTTACTTAAATCAGTGAGTTCATTCGTTGCTTTCTTTAAAGAAAGCAAAGAAAGCAACGAGTGAACTAACTTATTATCCACCACTTTTAATAATGAAAAACTAACTATCCCATTTATATGCAACAAACAATAAATAACAAACATCCAAACCTTTTAAATTGAGAAAAATAATTGATAAATGCATTGCAATGCCATCGGCAGTATCTAATAATAGTCCAATTGTCATTACTATTCAATGGTCATTATTACTTCACTATTAATAATAATTTTTGTTTCAAACTGAATAGCATTTTCATAAAAATTTGAAAAGTATTCTATAGTGCTTTGAAAAGCATTGAAAAGTATTCTTAGCCTTTTATTTCGTTAAACGTTTTTATTTCATATGGCTTGTGCTTTTCTGCATGACAGATATGACCTTCCAGTAGACATTTAGCAAATTACTCCTTTTTGAACAAGTTTACACAAAATAGTTTCAGTTCTTTTTACTTGTGACATGCAGATATAACTTACCGCAGTTTTTACAATAAAAAAGGTCTTGCGGAGTCTCTCATAAATTTTTGGATGATGCGGTTACGTTACGCTACCACAACTTATCACCCATATGCTTTGGTAAACGATACCACCGCACAAAATACCCCACGAATTTATATCACGATTTTTTTAACTATACGTCACTGGCGACCAATATATTTGATTATCAGCAGGAACTCGCAAACTTGGAGGTCCTGGTGACCTATTGATTGACTGCCAGTGTTCGTCTGCCCGTAGGTCCCCTGACGGCCACCGGTGTCCTTCAATTATCTTATTAATAATGCATATAAATCCGTTATACAGATAATATATTATACACCTCTTTACACCTGACGTTACGTTATTGGTTCAGGCATACGTTATCGGTGGTGAATGCCACTGGCGGTCACCTTCTGCTTAATTTTATTTTCATATCTACCGAAATGATATAATTTTAAGCACGCTTAATTATTTTATGAGCATTTTCAGCATTATTTTAACTAACAGCATGTGTTTACACTTCATATGCTTTGTACTTGGTGCAGAATCGTTTGCATCTTAATAATTTTGTATTCTTTTTTTTTTTTTTTTTTGTTCATTTTGTATTATATATTATAATAGACGAATTGAGATTAAATAATATAACAAATAATGAAACTTCTTTCATGATTTCACATGCAAAATATGTGAGATTAGAAATATCTTCATCAATTAAACTAATGCTGCAAATGTTAATAAAAATTATCATTTGTACATGCTACACTCTAAAATAGTTAGATTATTAAACCGAAATGTTTAAATTATTAAATCAAATAGTTAGATTTTTAAACCGAAATGTTTAAATTATTAAAATGTGTGCTTATTGTTCTTAAATCATTCATTTATTTAAGCAGTTACACGCAAATTAAATCTGAAAGTTTAAAATGCTACATTTCTTCGAATGGCAGTCCACTGAGAACTAAATACGCACAGGCCTATGTACAATAAAAATTAGAAAATTTGTTACGCACAGAGGCACTGTCATCATATCGTTTTTTTTTGCATGGTATTCCCTTCTTTCTGCCATGCTGCTATTGTTTCTTATTACATACTAGCAGCTTCGCTGCCAGCCTTTGTTTGGCTTTTAAATGTGCCGGAAAAATGGCTGAAGGAAACACCAAACGTTAAATTTAAACACTGCGTAGAATTTTACTCTGCAGAACAACTTCATAAAACAAAACGTTATTACGTATAACAAAATTACAATGAAATAAGCAATATCCCTTAATACAACTATTAATTATCCTATTAAATAAATTAACCAGCTTCCCTTTTCAAAATCTTAAGAACTCAAATGGTATAGAGGAGGTTAAGAACTTTGTTTCTGAAAAAATCACTCAAAACTTTTCAATATCTTAAAATGATGGGTGACAGTGAAATGAGCAATAAATAACATAAAAGAATACAAAAAAAATTCTGGAAAGCAAAGTATAATTAATAATATTTTATCTTATATTTTCAAAAGAAAACAATTACAATGAAATAAGCTATATCCCTGAATACAAATATTAATTATCCTAACAAAAAAAATTAACCAACTTTCCGTTGAAGAAAAAAAATCATGCAAAACTTTTCAATATCTTACAAACAGTGAAATAAGCAAAAAATAACATGAAAGAAACTCAAAAAACAAAAACTTCCGCGCAGAATTTTACTTTGCAAAACACCTTTTTTTAAAAAAAGATCAATAAAAATGTATTATATATATATATAAAAATAACAACGAAATATGCCAATCTCTTAAAAACAGTGACATAAGAAATACGATGAAAAATTGTTGCCAAACCCATATTTCTAAAAGAATGAAACTATTCGAAATGATGCGATTTCATCAAAAATCTATCAACAACAATAAGAAAGTAAAATTGTTGCCAAAATCACATTTTTAAAGATGTGAGAAATATACTCGGAAGCTTCATTTAAAAAATGTTTTAAAAATACAAAATATTATCATTTTTCCAAAATTCGTTTTGTAAAAGCAGTCGCAAGGATAAAAGTTTAACGTGTCCAAAAATCAAAGAAAAATAAACTGTACATTTTTTTAAATAAACTTTTTTAGAAAAAACGTTGAAAAGGTGTTAAGCTCCCTTTGTTAAATAAATTCGTATTTAATCGATTTATTGAAACACGAAATTTATTTTAAGTTCGTAAAATAGCCAAGTGCCTACGTTTCATGACGATGTGAAAATGGAGTGTGTAAAGTGAAATCTCGCTTTCCTATAGCCCATTATGTCTAAAAATGACGCAATTTCGTCACAAAACATAAAATAAAAAAAATTCGCTTCGAGGTGCACTGGCTGTTGTCTAGATGCACCTATGTACCAAATTTCGTAGGCGTGGGTCTATTAGCATACGAGCAGCGCGAACGAAAGACACACACACACAGACAGACTCTTTCTTTTATTATATGTAGAGATTTGTAGTGAGCTGATATTTTGCCATGATATGTATTTAACGTGTAGTTATTTATAGTTCTGCGAGTCTTCTTTTGTAACTGCATATGCTTCTCGATTTTCTTCGGATTCTTTGTGCACTTTTATCCCAGAGCTAATAATGTGCTGATGTTTACAAATGCTATGCACTTTTTTAATTCTGTATAATAAAGCAACTGTGCGGTATGTTCCTAATGGCATGTAGTGTTGATTGGCCAGCCAGATGGAATATGTAAATTGTTTCGGTTGATTCTTCTTGCGCTGTCATTCTTGTTAACTGTCCTTTAAAAAAATACTATTTTTCCTCGTCAGGTATCTTTCATTGTTTTAATAAATTTTTGTCCTTTTTTTACAATGCATGCCGTCGCGTTGCATTCGACATTAGAACCGTCTGGGAAAACTCAGTGGTGTGATTATAGAGTTAATAAACCTTTGATAGGGACGGTGGTGGGATGATTATTCTGAACTGGGTGACAGTCGATATATGAAAAACCGAGTTTAATTTTAGGCGGGCCTAAAACTGTTACGTTTATTTCTCAGTCTATTAAATTGTAGGAATTCAGTTCCAGTTATTGCAACCTGTACTTTGATGCAAAGGCATAACTTTGATGCAACTTGTACTCTGTCGCAACTTGCAAGGCAACTTTGATGCAAAAGCACCTTTTCGGGTTAAATATTTTTCACAAATTAATTTTATTCAAAATAATAATTAAAGTTTTAAGACTTCAGTTTCATTTTTGGCTTTATTTCGTGCTTCATCGCGTTATAGAAGAGTAATATAATACGAAATAACTTTTAAATGGCACTTCTGAAAGATTTATTATAAGAATTTTATTTTTTAAAGATATAAAGCGTAGTTACAAATTAAGATTATCACCTTATGCTAGATCAAATTCTAATTTCAGTTTGTATAATCATTAGGCTTTTTTATGCTGAGGACGTGAAAAATATGCAGTGCCCTAGCCGGGTTTCGAGCTTTGGCTCTCCTGAGTACGAGTCGAGTGTGCTTTCAGTTACAGCAAGAAGGCGTGCCGAAGGGAGGGAGAAAATAAAATGTATACTTCCCCTTTTAAAGGGTGACTGGGGAATTAGGGTACCCAGTCGTCAAATCCTGCGGGTGACGAATTATCGTCCAATACCTTATAAGGTATTTCTCCCGCCTTCTTAGCACGCCTTCATAGTGTAGTGGTCAGCAAGCTGGGCGCGTATTCCAGAGGTCGATGGTTCGATTCCTGGCGAGGATATTGCTCATTTTTCACTTCTTCTGCTTCCAAATAACCTAATGTATCTACAACCTTTTTCAGTTCAGATGCAACTTGTGGAACCTTGCGTAGAATTTTTCGATGTCAGGTAACTGAAAAATTCCGCCGTGCTCTCGCCGAGATTCGAACTCCGGACCTCCCGAATACGCGTCGAGTGTGCTTCCAGGTACACCATAAAGGCATGCGGAAGGAAGGAAGAAAATACCTTATAAGTTTAATAACGTTAATTTGATGATGTATACAGAATCAACCGAAGTTGTGTAACGTATCGAAACGTTCCAAAAATACTGGAACAAATTTGTGGAGGTTGTTTCTAATACTTAATTGTCTGCAGAAATCTCTCAAACATATGCAGACAAATATTTAATGTTTACAATATATCATTCCTTAAATCCTTCCGCATGTATGCAATGACAGATAATTAAAATTCTCTTAATTTTGTGCTTAAAGATATATAGCATATATCATGCAGATAAACTACTTTCTTAATGCTATCCCAACGCTTTCTGCTAATTTTAGAACGAATAGAAAAGCTTCACATAGAACTCTAATGAATACCAGTCCCAGCATGTGTGCAATAGTTTGCGTTGGAAGGTCTTGTAGGCTAAGCATAAATTTAGAACATCTAATCATTTCTAGAGGGATACTCTTTATTAAGGTTTTCATCAGCAGGTGTAAGGTGATTAGCATTAGTGACGAGTCTGTTTATGAGGTTATTAACAAAATGCTTTGATCTCCTCAAATTTTTGCATTTAGCTATTAAGTGCTTAATTAATTTGCCTAATAAGTTGATATCTTTCGTAAGAAAATTCTTAAGACTGTTTTCACATATGAATACAAAAATATTAAAAGTATATAATCTGATAATATATTATTTCCGAAAAGTTAATTATTTTCCCAAATTTTACAACGCTAATTGCCAGATTTATCGTTTATGTGATAGCCGTTTTAATAAGAATGTTAATGAAAAATAACATAGATTTGCATTGAGAATTATTACTTATGATATTTTCGCATGGCTTCTTTTAACCATTTTATTGTAGTATGCATGTGATTAAGTTGCAACAAAAATATGGTCGAGAAAAAATGCTACAGGAAACAATGATTAAATTTTTTCATTTTAATTTATACCGATATTAAATTTTGTTTAGTACTTTTAAAATTAGTTTATTAATCCATATCATTCACTGTGAAGTTCATTTCAAAAATTATTTATTTGACATGCGATATAAAATTATACATACTTCCTTATTATGTGAGAAATTTTCCGCTTTTTAGTACTGACCTTTTTCCTTGAATTTCTACGAATTTATCCAATACTTCCTTTTCGGCTTGCTAATATATTTCTTACTTTTTTCTCTCGTTCGGAAATGGGTATATTGCTAATTATCTTATAAACCCCAAACAGGGTATAATGCAAATTAAACAAAGGATTAACTTACTTAAGTGTTAGAAATATTTACTATCTAATCTTTTCTTTTTTCCCGCTATTTTTTGCAACAATAACTCTACAGTATTAATGATCAAAGCTTGGTAGTATATTTCTTCCTCCTTGGTAATATATTTCTTTCTCCTTGGTA
This sequence comes from Stegodyphus dumicola, assembly GCF_044657685.1. NCBI lineage: Eukaryota > Metazoa > Arthropoda > Arachnida > Araneae > Eresidae > Stegodyphus > Stegodyphus dumicola. Next base: position 187,505,630 of record NC_140768.1, read on the forward strand.
ATATATTTCTTCCTATATTCCTACATATTAAAGCAGTAATCATCATTGCTTGGTAATATATTTCTTCCTATATTCCTACATATTAAAGCAGTAATCATCATTGCTTGGTAATATATTTCTTCCTTTTCATTTCTCGTGAGAAAATGGATATATTGCTAATTACCTTATAAGGTATTTCTCCCGTTTTTCTAGCGTTCCTTCTTGATGCAGTGGTTCTGCACGCTGGGCCGGTATTCCAGAAGACCGTGGTTCGATTCCCGGCAAAGGCGATTGCTAATTTTTCATCTCTCCGACTTTTCCAATTAACCTGATGTCTCTACAATCTTATGAACCCCAAACAGGGTATCATGCAAATTAAACAAAAGATTAATTTGCTTTAAATGTTAGAAATGCTTACTATCTAATCTTTTCTTTTTTCCCGCTATTTTTGCTACAATAACTCTACAGTATTAATGATAAAAGTTTGGAAACATATATTTCTTCCTCCTTGGTAATATATTTCCTTCTCCTTGGTAATATAATATAAAAGGGGGCGTACATAAGGTATTTCTCTCGCCTTCGTGGTGTAATGGCCAGCGCATTCATCGGGTATTCGAGAGGTCCGAGGTTCGAGTCCCGGCTAGGTCATTGCTCATTTTTTAGTTCTGCTATTTCAATATAGCCTACAAGTTATCGCAAATCACCTTACCGTTACTAAGGGGATGAAAACCTTCGTGGAGGCTCTTTCTGTGGAAACCTGGCTCGTATTTATATCATACGTGAGAAAATCATGGAAACACTCGTACGGCTGGAATTATATCCGAGGTTGTCCATGTTGTTATCCAGAATATTACATAATGAGCTATCAGATACACAGACGCACAAAAGAGAAATTGTAGAAATGGCACCGATCATTTATCTTGATGAAGGATTGCCACAAACCTTCAACTTAAAAGAATGCGAAATCCTTGCGAAACCAGAATTAATGATGTATGCCTGCCTGTATTTAAAATAATCCACTGCAGTGCGTACGTTGGGTATCCAACATAAATCAAATTAACTACTCTACTTACTGACTACTCTACCCAAAATTAGTGCTCCGAAGAGAGATATTTGTATTAAAATTTCTTTCAACCCCTTTTCCAATGAATTAAATAGAGTTAAAAATGCTATCTGAAAAGAAAAAAGGTTTCGATTAATTCAGGCAGGGTAAATGTATAGTTTACTTTTGTACTTCGGTTAGCATTTCTTGGCACAAACTCTAGGTTTATCTGGTATTTCAGATATGTGATAAAAGGTGAATGGCATTTAATTTCAAACAAAGGCGTGCAATATTCAACTACGTTTGTTATAAACTCTAGCATACAAACTAAGCGATTTAAAAGCATTAAACACGGATTTTAATGATATTGTTTTAAAGTTTTATAATTTAGATAAAAATGCATTTATTTCCTGATATATCAAATTAACAATTTCATTCTTTTTTGGGAGTGGGGACAATTTATTAAAGATTCTTCTAACCACATACGATAATTCATTTTCAGAGCCGTTTACATGTTTTGAAAAGCACGTTCTTTGATATGTCGCAGTATAATTTATAGATTTTAAATCTAGTTACTTTGTATAGTTCGATGTGCATATAATTTGCACGGAATTCTTCAATATTCATTGTGTTTAGTACATCAAGCCTATCTTATATCTTGTAATAATATCGCTTCATTGGATAAGAAGAAATAGAAAGGAGTTTTGCTACAAAAATAATATAAATGGTGATTGTTACAGAACAATTATTGTATCTCCTGTCATCAAATTCTTCAATAAAAATAAACGCAAAATAAAATGAAAGAACTGATATTTCAGATAATACCATTACTGACATTATATACAGTAAAATAGAATAATGATAACGAGAACGCCAAGTATATGCATGTATCAATGCTTCGGAAAACTTCATGGTCTGAACTAAAATGTAATTCGTCACCACCTGGATTTCGTCGACTAGGTGTCGTGCCTTTTTCAAACTGCTTTTCACGTGAGGGAGAACGTATGAAATTATCGCATCCTCCCCGTGCTGTTCTCATGGTGTATGTGGTTAGTATCTTCAGCAAATGGGGAAGATCCTGTGGTTTGAATTCTGGTGAGGGCATAATTGATTTCTCATATTTCTTGATCAAGAAATCTTAATGGTCTCGATAAATTGTGAAAGAAATATTTAATCTTGCAACTTCCTGCATCAGCCAAAGTTATAACAGTAAAATCTTTTATAGTGTCTATAGCATAACTTGGAAATTTTAACTCACAAATGAAATATTTACTAATCTAGCATGCAGATTACTAGACATAATTCTCTTTTATAATATGTAATACCACGTACTTTGATCTTTGAAAGGATGCTAATATGTAACATTCAATTAAGTGCTTCCAATCACACCACGAAGGCATAAAGAGAGGGAAAATACCTTGCATTCTTTCCCACTTAAAGGGCCACTATGGATGAGGAGGCTCAGTCGCCAAGTTCTAGTCTTGATATAACTATCGCTGACCACCTGCTAGTTCGGACACCATTTGTAGAGGCATTTAGAATTTTTGAAGCAAGTAAGTTGGCACAACCAATGATTGCCCTCGCCAGGGATTCGAACTTCGCACCTCTCAAACTGGACCTTGACAAATGGACGTATTTCTAAATACATCGCAAAAGCACGCGGTAAAGAGGGAGAAAATATCTTTATAAATTCACATTATAAAATGACAAAATAACTTAATACATCATTATGAATAATTAATATTTATATTCTAAGAATTAAAATATGCACTTGGCCAACACTCATAGATTACGTAATGTCAAATTTCCATTGCAACTCCAATAATAAAAGTTTATACATCATTTTGTTATATAAACTTATTCAACCAGATTATGAAAACTTCTTCGTAACTTTCCTATTCAAAATTCTTTAAAAACTTATTTAATATAATCAATAAAATGTGCTTTCCACCACCGACGACAAGGACCGCCAAAGAGGAGTTTAAAATGAACTCATCTCCTGCAAGAGATCCTCAGAAAGTGTGGGCAGCGTCTGCAGATGACAAGGCCAATCTAGAACATTTTAATATTTTTTACGGCAAGGACCTCATCTTTTCTTCTCTCTGCACACTAGGAAGGAAGGTTTTGCCTCTTGAATCAAGGGGGCATTGATGAAATCAAGAAGGTGATGATTTTTCTCCTTTTGTGTTCTTTCACGTAGATGAAAATAGTTTCCAAAAGAAATTCCAGTGTTCCGTTTCATAACTAAGATTACGGTAATAATTTGCATTCCGTCGTGAATTTTCGCGAACCATTTCTGCTAATTTTAGAGAATTTCTGAGCTATTATCAAGTATAACAGCTACTTTTTGCATTCATTCTAATAAATCCTCGAATTTCAAATGTATCCCTTTTATTTTTTTATTCCTTATTCATTGCAATTGTTAGATTATTTCTCTCATTTAAATAATTGTAATTCTGCATTAATTAAATTTTCATAATACATATATAATATGAAATTTCTGCAATGTAATTTCTGCAATGTTTTGCTAAGTCCAAAACAGAACTTTGTATTAATTACCTCTCAAATTTATACCAGCTTAATTCATGGGAATTTATCATATGGTAATCGAGGTACTTTTTTAAGAAGCTACTTATTCAAAGTCGCATCCTAAAGCGGCTTTGCTCTATCTCTCCACAAAATTTCATACATTTATTTTTTTAGTACTTATACAAAACTAGGAATATTTTTTGCGATACTTACTGCTCACGGAAATCGTATCTCATCTAGTAGTGGAATAATACTGTCAGAATTTTCTGGTTATGAATGTAATTTGAAATCTTTTAATACATATTCAATTAAAATATTTACAGGTAACTTGAGATATTATATACACAAAGTAAATGAGAAGTAAATACGATTGCCTATTTTTTGACAATAAAATAGACATTGTTCTTATAAAAATTAATTTTAAAAGGCAATGTTTCTCAAGTTTATTTACAAGGAAAAGATCAGTATTCATTCATTTTTACATTAGCATACCAGTTTCAATTTGAGAAGATGAACTGATTGCAATGTTTAATACATATTTATTACATATTTATAGATAGCATGAGTTATTACATACCCAAAGTAAATGAGAAGTCAACACATTTGCGTACTTATTGATAATAAAATAGACATTGTTCTCGCATAAACATATTTTAAAATGTAATGTTTCTTGATTAAACTCACACAGGAAATGTGTGTACTTATTTGTTTCCCTTCAATGGAGTGAAAATTTCAGTTTGAGATGTTTTATTTTGTTATAGCATTTAACGCATATTCAACGCACATTCAATTAAAAGATTTATAGATAACCAGAGACATTATACATAGAAAATAAATGAGAAATAAACACATTCCCGTACTTATTGACAATAAAATAGACATTTTTCTCACATAAACACATTTTAAATAGTAATGTTTCTTAATTAAAATTGTACATAAAATGCGAATACTCATTTTTTCCCTTCAGTTGAACATATGTTTCAATTTGGGAACGTTTATCTTACTATAATATTTAGCATATATTCAATACATATTCAGGTACAAAGATTAAAGGAAAAAAGTTATTACCTGAAATTTTCATTTGTTCAAATGTTCAAGCTGCTGTAGCAGTCAACGCTTAAAAAACTCGATTCTAAAAACGTGAAATTATATGTAATTTTATAATGTCCAAACGCCAGTGTATTTATTTTGTTACCCAATATATATAGTTTCTTACAGTATGGTGAAAGAGCTAGCCTGTTCGTTTTCACAAAGAAAAGTTAATTATTCTTCGATTTTATTAAGTTCATTGAAGTTAATTATTCTTTATATTCGAAAATTCAACTTTTATAATCATCAAGACAGATTTTGTTTCTTAAAAGTAGCAGTTTTAGGATTGAATTGGATTATTCAGTTATGGCAAAGCACACGAGGCTATCTGCCTAAAGGGAGGGATGCCTTCTTGAAGGACTTTCTAAGGGAAACAGGCTTGTACACACGCTACACATGGGGAAAACCACGAAAAGCCCATGCAGCCAGCCCGTTCGCGGGATTCGAACCTCGGACCGAACTACCAGTGTTCAGCGTCTTAGCCGCTCGGCCGCTGGTGAGCCGTAGCAGTTTTAATGCCTTTCAATCTTTTAAAGATATCCTTGCCTTCAACATTATAAGGGTAAATTTTCGAAAGTAATACTGCAAATTGAGTCATAATCTTGCCTTTATTTTAAGTACTATATCTATATACCTACTTTATAAGGGTATATTTTTGAAATGAATCCTACAAATGCAATCATAATATTACCTTTATTTTACCTACTATAAGCAAATAATTAATATACCCTTTTATACATATTTTATAAGGGTATATTTTCGAAATAATCCTACAAATTGCCATAATCTTGCCTTTGTTTTACCTACTATAAGAGTATAATTAATATACGCTTATATACCTACTTTATAGGGTATATTTTCGAAAGTAATCCTACAAATTCAGTGGTAATCTTGCCTTTATTTTACCTACTATAAGGGTATATCTAATATACCCTTATATATCTACTTTACAAGAGTATATCTTCGAAAGTAATCCTACAAATTCAGTCATAATCTTGCCTTTATTTTAACTACTATTAGTGTATATTTACTTTACACTTATATACCGACTTTATAAGGGTATATTTTCGAAAGTAATCGTACAAATTCAGTCATAATCTTGCCTTTATTACACCTAATATAAGGTTATATTTAATATACCTACTTTATAAGGGTATATTTTCGAAAGTAATCTTAGAAATTCAGTCATGATCTTGCCTTTATTTTACCTTCATTTTGGCCTTCAGTTTACCTATTACTTTTTTATTCACACATGGTATTTAGGGTAATCTGAAATATCCTACAGGTCAGTTTCATTTTTAATATCGCTACAAGCATCCTCCGTTTGAATGGTATATATATATATATAATTATCCGTATCTATATAGAGAAGCTCTGTGTTAGATTAATACTTTGCTTTCATAATATCGTAATGAAACGAGTCTTGGAAATCTCTAAAATAGACATTCCAACAGTGAACAGTTTATTTAGAGTAAGCATGGTTTTATTCATGTGAAAAGCTACATATATCTTTAAAATTCGATTCAGAAATCAGTCAATTTCCAGTTTTGTTTTTCGAATTTTTAAGGAGTTTTATTATCAACACGGCGTTTGATGTTTTCTATTGTTTTTCTAGTTATTGTTTTCTAGTCATCAGTTTGTAGAAATGTTCTTTGAACTCATCTTTGGCCTAAACTCGTTTTTCAAGCTTTAATTCAGTTGTATGGCTTCAACCAGGAACGTTGTTCAACGTATAAAATTCTGCGTATTTTTGTAGCTTTTAAGCCTTTTCTTAACTAATCTTTTAAATTTGTGCAGAGCACCACATATTTTGGTTTGTTGTTCAAAGTTGCTAAAAGTCTGTGTTCTTTGCATGTGGGTGGAGGGTTTTCTGATGCTAGAGGCAAATCCGAATGAATGTTATGTTATTGTTTCGTATACTCTAAATCTACTTCAAGTATATACCCCAAAGAACTATCATTAGATACTTTAGTGATATCATTGTAATTGCAGAATCTATAAGATTCCTGTTTTTGATATGCTTCACTGTAAAATGCTTCTGACGCAGGTTGGCAGAACTAAGTTCGTTTTAGTAACGCATTCAAAATGTTCCTGAATAATATATGGAGCATATAAAGAATTCTGCTGATTTTTAAGCCTGAGCCACTTATCCAAGGGCATTTTTATCCTGACAGCTCCATGATTCTTGCAAAGTTCATTGTCTTTAAAAGAGTCTCAGTCGAAAAACACAGCAAACAATGATGGCATACATATTGTGCATTTTGATGGTTAGATAGTTACTTAAACAAAACCAAAATAAATTTCTAATCGAAGAGTAATAGGAAGTTTTCGAAATTGTTAAGTTAATAAATTAACATATTTACTTCTTTCTTTATCTATAATAAGAAGAGACAACCAAACGAATTTTTCAGTCAATCCCAACACATTTATCGAAACGTCATTTTGCGACTCCAATTTCCGTACTTCCATCAGAGATCTGGGTAATATAATTTTTGAAACGTCCAGAACATTGAGAAAAAGTTCGTAATGCTCATGTTCATGAGCGGGATGTAACGCAGACGATGCCTCCCGTTTGAAGCATTGATTATCACTGTTTTTGACATTAATCACAGGCTTTTTATATTTAATAATTTTTGGCAGCTCAGTGCGCGTTGATCCACGTACAGGAGTTTGTCCATAGAGTTATCGTATAGTTTATCCAAGTCTACTTCAGGAAAAAATATACAGCTTTTTGTTTTTTACATTTATTAGTCGCTAATTATACCTTCATTAATTATTTTTTAATACTGACACAAAAGAATACAGTTCGTTTTCAGTTTACTTTTTATTAATTTGGAAAACACGTGTCAATAAAAGGCTCCCCGTATTCATTGAATAAATTCATAAATATAGAGATAGTTCGAAATATTTTGGAATCTCTCTGTTCAACGATGGCCGCCGAATGCAAAACGAGGTTTTAGTTTATTACCTGGAGGTTGATATTCAGCTAAAGTAAATTCGACTTGATCAAGCAACTCCACTGTAGGTTGCTCTGATTCATTCTGTTGATGTTTAACAACCCACGCAACATACTTTAAAATAACAAGAATCTCCGGCTTTGTGTATCTATCGTGAATTTTCAAATAGCGGATTAACGTCTCATTTCTCGTTAAGGTCTTTCCACGCCGAGGAAAAGAGTATTATATCAGCCTTTTATCAGTTCTGCATCTGTCATGTTTGTATCAGTAATGCATCTTGAATATTAATCTGTAACTCTGTAACATATTATTCTGTATGTCTTGTCGTGCACGTTGAATACCTTTCAGGTGGCATTATGTATTTTGAAGGGCTGCTATAGATAGTGGTGGACGTGGTGCTATACTAATTAATCGTTTGATAAGGGGATAGTGCCCACGTCCTCCGTTCTCTCTCTCTCTCTCTGCATCATGCTCTGAGTTTTCATGACGTCAAAGATTCAATAGGAAAAAAAAACGTAATGCCACACACAACGCCAGACGAACACGCATTCACCATCGAATGTAATATTCAGCCGAGCAGAAGTTAAGCCTCTCGAAATCAGCAACAGCTAATACTTCGTCATTAATACACATGTCCGTATTCTCAAACGAATACTGTATGTCATTAATATCGCTGGCACATGCTGACGAAATTGAAGGAAAAATGTAATAAAAACAGCAGAAATTTTAGTGCAAGATACTTTAATTTTTAAATTAACAACACAGACTTTAATGCTTGTCTATGCATGAGAATCTCATCCGCAATGACCCGATATTGTAGAATGAGTTTTGTTTGTTAGGGTAAGAAGCTGAAATCATCTTATATAATCAACCGATTGGAAAGAAGCTACAAAGAATGTTTAAGGATCTATGAAAACCATTGATGCGTTTGCCTTTTATATTGCTTATACAGCTATGAATGTTTCGAAGCACTACATCGTAACTATCGTAACTCACGTGTAACGGTATTCTCTTCGTGTAACAAATCAATGGTACGACTTTGAAACCAGTTTCAAGAATATATATTCAGAATGTAACAATTCAAAGGATTATATGACTGAAGTCAAGATACAACAATGGCGGTTGTGGATAACGAAGGACTAAGAGAATTGAAGAAGGAGAATTTTACAATACACATCTTTCTAACGATAAGAAACTAAGTAGACCCTTTTCAGAAATTTATAGGGCGAATTTTATTCATTATATCGCTTTCAGTACTGAAATTCCCGAACACCTGCGGAGAAAATACAATATTGCTGGATCTTCGATATAATAGAAATGAAACAGCAAATGCAAAATTGTTTTGAACTTCTAAAGGATCTATAAACGAAACATTCAAACATAATTTAGTAAGCTATGAAAACTATGAACAGAGATGCGGCTAGAATTGCTTATTTAAATTTGGAAATTCCCAATGCACTTCATCATAACACACATACTTTTGATACAAATCCAATGCTTTCCCAATGCTTTTGATCAAATCCCCTCGATATAACATATCCTAAGCATAGCAAAAGTAAGTGTCAGAAGTTAAGAAGGGACAACAACAATTTCGAGGAAAAAATGAAGAGAGCGCTGGATAAGGGAGATATTTCACAATGGGGATCTTTCCTGAAGGTAAAAGTGTCGCGCCACGGTCAAACTGCATGAAAGGTAAGTTTCTCTGCTTTTTTACAGATATCTCTAAATGAAAGAAATCGAGATATTTTACGATTTCTTTGGTATGGTGATGATGGTAGAGAGAAGACATTTCGTCACACCCGTGTGGTACTTCACATTTCTTGTAGTCCATTTTTGCTCATGGCGGTTATTGGCCATCATTTATCCAAAGACTCCTGGAAAGAAAAATATTCTGAAGAATTTCTTAAAAAATTACAAGATAGTTTTTATGTCCATAATTGCGTAACCAGTGTACAAATAATGCCGAACTAGAAATATTCATCGAATCTGCAACTAATGTAATGAAAAAAGGAATGTTTGATCTCAGAGGATGGGATAGTTCTGCCATTCCAGCATTTTCAGAAAGTACAACATCACCGGTATTACGACTGATTTGGGACAAAGATTTAGATACCTTAGAAATAGACACTGAATTTCTGAAATTTGATGAAAGAGAAAAGGTAACTAAAAGGAAAATACTTTTACTAGTTAGTCGAGTATTTGATCCCATAGGTTTCCTTGCACCTGTTATGATTCAGCCTAAGATTTTGCTGCAGGCCACTTGGAAGAGCAAAGAATCATGGGACGATGAAGTGAATGATGAAATAAGGAAAGTATTTTTTAAATAGGGAAAACAAATGAAATACTTAAAAAATATAAAAATTATAAGATGGTTAGGTGTGATGAAGGAATTCAATTTAAGTATCCATACCTTTGTCGATGCCAGTAAGACAGCTTATGCGGCATGCATTTTCTAAAGAAGTGAATCCAGTATGGGTTCTGTGACTGTTCAATTACTTCAAGACAAATCACGAATAACTCCAACGAAAACTATTACTATACCACGTCTTGAATTAATGGCCGCTACCATAGTGCTAGGCTGTTTAGTTCTGTGAAGCAAGCTCTGAGACTTCCCACCGTCAAGACTTACTTTTGAACAGATTCTTCCACAGTTCTTGTGTGGATAACTCGTCGAGAACAGTGGTCGGTATTCGTTACAAACAGAATAATTGAAATTAGAAAATTGACAACTTCGGAAGATTGGTTCCATATTTCAACTAACCACAATCCAACAGACATTTTATCAAGAGGTTGTAGACCTAGGCAACTTCAGATACGCAAGTGGTTTCAAGGGCCAGCCTGGTTGAAGAATTCGAAGGAGCAGTGGCCAAAGTCAGCTGTAAATATTAACGAGAAAGAAGTAGAGATGGAGAAACGAAAGTCAGTCATCTCTGCTAGTAACACAGAGCTAGAAGATTCTCTAGATTTTCAAAGATGATTAGGGTTATGGCTTGGATACTGCGTTTTCAACCAAAGGCCAAGGACTTAAGAAAATGTAAGGAACTTCAAAATGAAGAATTGTTAAATGCACAAGGGACTATTTTCCGTGTAATACAAAAGGAATATTACTCTAATGAAGAACCACGAAAAAATTTGAAAGGTCTTCTAATATTTGAAGATGAAGAAGGAATTTTACGATTGAAGTCCAGATTGATAAATGAGGAAGAATCGAAAGATTTTATTTCTTCAATAATTCTACCATCGAAACACCTGGCAGTGAGAAGATTTATAGCCCAAGAACATATTGCTAACAAGCATGCTGGGACATTAACTCTACTGACTATTTTACGGGAAAGATTTTGGATCGTGAAAGGGAGAAAAACTGTCCGGAGTGTTATCAAAGAATGCTTAACATGTAAAAGGCAAAAGGTAAAACATCTTGAGGTGCCTTTTCCGCCTCTTCAAAAGACCGAACAGAGGTAGCAGCAGTTTTTCAAGTATCGGGTGTAGATATAGCTGGACCTCTGTTGACTAAATCTAAACAAAAGGTGTGGATAGTACGTTTTACTTGCGCCGTATTTAGAGCTGTCCATCTTGAGCTGATACCTTAACGGAGTACCAATGACTTCATCCAAGCTATGCGCAGGTTTATAGCCAGAAGAGGACGAAATTCTGTGATGTATTCAGACAATGGTACTAATTTTACAGGACTAAATAATGCTCTGAAACAACTAGATTGGACTACAATTGAAAGTGAATTTAGAGTTAACGAAATTCGTTGGAAGTTTAACCCGCCCTCCTCTCCATGGTGGGGAGGCTTCTGGGAACGTTTGATTGGGATTTTGAAAGATCTTTTAAGAAAAAATCTTGGACGCTCCTGTTTGTCTTATGAGGAATTGCACACTCTTGTCTGTGAATGCGAATCTATCATGAACAGCAGACCATTAACTTACATATCCGAGGAACAAGAGCTGAAAACCTTGACCCCCTCAATGTTTCTTCAGGACATTCCATTAAATGATGTTCCTGATTTGGATCAAATTGAAAAGATTAATATTGTTTTGAGACGGAGACATATTCAAAAGGTTCGTGAAAATCTAAAACGAAGGTTTAAAAGGGAGAATCTGGGTTTCCTTCGTTCTTCAGTTAACAAAAGAGAAGATAAAATAAATGTAGGTGACATAGTGTTAATTGGCACAGATGATAAAAAAGGCTGCATTGGCTGCTAGGGAGAGTACTGGAACTCTTTCCAGGAAAAGATGGAATCATCAGAGTTGTGAAACTACGAACTGAAAAGGGAAACATATTAAGACCAATCCAACGACTGTACCCTTTGGAATTGACACCAAATTACGAGCAAGTCGTATCGGAACCTCAGAAGGTTCCGGAAGTGGTAGCTGAAAATCCTGAGCTTAATACTGACTATAATGAAACTGTTCGCGTGTCTCGCTCAGGGCGAGAAATGAAACCAGTTAAAAAGCTGGATTTATAAACTTCTAAACAAACTTTTGAACTTTCTGTGTTTGAACTCTAAAATATTGATTTCAATTTGCATTCCAATATTTTGAAATATTTCTATTATTATTTGTACGTCATTGCTATCTGAAGTTGTATGTATATATTATCATGATGTTACGGTTTTGAGTTTGTATCCCCAAACTCAAGGTGGGGAGAAAGTCGCGCCACGATGAAACTGCGTGAAAGGTAAGTTTCTCTGTTACGGAATGCCAAAGACAGAGAAATTGTTGTTCAAAAAGATGGATGATCGAACTGCGTTGTAACGATCATTTTTGTGGATGTTGCGTATTGTAAAATGAACCTATTACACTGTGCTAAATAGTATTAAAATGCTATATATTAAAAGATCTTTCATCTGATCTAAATTTTAACAAACCGCTTATTATTTTCTCTTAAACTCACAATGTTCACGACAAAAAGCGAACTATCTCGTTTTAGATATTTTTGAAAGTTAATATTGTTTTGAGATGGAGACATATTCAAAAGGTTCGTGAAAATCTAAAACGAAGGTTTAAAAGGGAGTATCTGGGTTTCCTTCGTTCTTCAGTTAACAAAAGAGAAAATAAAATAAATGTAGGTGACATAGTGTTAATTGGCACAGATGATAAAAAAAGGCTGCATTGGCTGCTAGGGAGAGTACTGGAACTCTTTCCAGGAAAAGATGAAATCATCAGACTTGTGAAACTACGAACTGAAAAGGGAAACATATTAAGACCAATCCAACGACTGTACCCTTTGGAATTGACACCAAATTACGAGCAAGTCGTATCGGAACCTCAGAAGGTTCCGGAAGTGGTAGCTGAAAATCCTGAGCTTAATACTGACTCTAATGAAACTGTTTCACTACTGGCATACCCTAATAATTTGCGCACAAAATACGGTATAACTTGCTATTGACATAAACTGCAATTTGATTTTAGTTTAAATTAATATGTATAAATAATTCGATGAAATTTAGTGTATTAAAACTTTGCATTAAATATTTAATTTGCATTTAAATAAAAAATTCTGCAGAAAGTTCCCTTTTTTCGGAGTTATATAGTCACTTATTGCTCTCATCTAAAAACCCTGCTAATATATGATATCAAAATTAATAGTTTGATTTTGCTCATTGACATTTTTGTAATTGTAGATGTTCATTAAGATCAGTTTTCGTAAATAAAATAAAACTTCAAACAAAAATGTGATGGCAGTGATTGTTATTACACCTCTGAATTAAAATTATTAAAGAAAGTGGGAGAAACTTTCTCTGTGAAGACGAAAAGCAAATTTATTAAGTAATACTGTATAATGATATAAGTCAAACTTTCGTTAACTATACGTTTGTTAAAATTCAGTTAATTTATATAATTAAGTAAAATAATAATTAATGTGCCTGACGTCGACATTTGGACAAAACCTCTTTGAAAATCCCTTTCCTCCGACCTTAGGAGAAAGTGGGAAGAGGGGAGAAGAAAAGCGCTTGGAATAGAGAGAGGGGTTACAGATGAGAAGGTGGGTAGTTGTGGAGAAGAGAAACGCTGGAAAGAGAAGAGAGATGGGTAAAGGGATAGGAAAGTAGAGAAGCTGGGCAGAACTCGTAATGTTCCAGAATCGGCCTTTATTCACTACTACGGAGTACCCAGCTAATTGAACACTCTTTTTCTCTCTTCAATATCTTAGTTCACGTTAACCATTAGAACACGCCCATGCATTGAAATGTGCTAAAGAGATATGAAAATCAATGCATACATTCAATACATATATCATATTAAATTCAGGCAAAAATATCACGTTAAGATGAAGTAAAACTTAAACAAAAATTTCAATAGCGATCTGACACAGATCCCTCTTCGTCAGGGGAAAACAATCGCTGTTTTATTTTTCATATTCCTGAAGAAGAGGACCCTATGCTAGTTTACCCTTGAAATCGATAGAGCTTTGTTCAAAATCTACGCCACCTAAATTTAATTTTAATTTAATTTTTATATTAAATATATTTCTCTTCCAGTTTTACTTATCTTATGTATTCAATATCTTCTTCATTTGGATTTTAAATATCAAAATCTATATGTAGTGTGACAAAATAAATTAATTTCGAAACGATAAAAATCATTGATATAAACAGACAAATATATTTTACAACACTTGCAAACCGAATCTGATACTTAAATTTACTGCAAGTATCGCATTTGGAAAATATAATAAAGTCGATTATAGGAAAGAATTCGACCGTAATATACATTTCGGACTTTCTGAAAGCCTTTCTGGAACGCACTGAATTGATTTTTTCCATCATATAGTTTTCTTTGAGTAACTGTAGCTTGTCATGGTATGGGTGAGTCAATGGATCTATTGAAAGCAGTAGACTATCATGTGCAAGTAAAGCTTTCGCATTTGAAATGCATTTCGAAAAGAATTTCTGTCGTGAAAGATTTCAAAATGTAGCTACCTATTGAGATATTTCATATATGAAAGGAATAAATTTTTCATATCGTTTCGAATATGAATATATAAATATAAATATTCGATATTTATAAAATATTTATATTTATATATAAATATAAATATTTTGTATATGAATATATAAATATTCTGATGGTTTTAAAGTTTCAGAGTAAGTAGGTGCAGCCTATGTCACTTTTCACAACAATACAGAAATTCACTCAGCACAGTTCAGACTTAGCGACCATGCCTCGGTTTTCCTGGCTGAGTCCTTCGCCTTAAAGAGGGCAGCTCTCTGGGCAGGCAACACCAATTTTCCATCCATCAGCTTCTACACGGACAGCAGGAGCGTCCTACAGGCCCTAAACAAGAACGGTACGTAAGGCCTTCATCTTCTCATTAAAACAATTGCTTATTACCCTTTCTTCTTTCAGACAAGTGTCTCTATGCTGGGTACGTAGTCATCAAGGTACCGAAGGTAACGAAAGAGCCGACGCTTTAGCTAAAGAAGCCACAAGTCATCCTTTCGTCGCCTTAGAGATCCTACTCTCCGTAGTCGCTGCCAGACATAAGATCTTCTGCGCTTTCATGTCCATCTGGCAAGATCGCTGGGACGACTCAGAACACCGGTCGACAAACCTACTCCATCTTTCGCGTGGTCTCCATCAAGAGGCTCAAAACAGACTTCTATCTACAACAAGTTTTCACAAATCACGGAAAATTTCCGGCGTACCTCAGCAGGTTCTGCAATCAAAACGTCAATTGGCCTGCTGTGCCTCAGCTTCTTCAGCAGACGTCTCACATTACACCCGCGACTGTCCACTTACTTCTTCCATCACAGCCTCCCTTCCTCAGTTTCAGGGATCACATAGCCTCAAACACCTTATTCAGGATTACTACGAAAAGTGTGAAGTCAGAACCATCATAGAGTATGTCTATTCTAAGAGAAACATAATCACAGAAGATAACCAGGTCTAGGCACCTGACGAAATAAAAAGGCAGCAAGACTCCATTCATGTATATATGTAAATATCTCAAAACTAACTAACCTTTTTTGCTAATTTTTTATTACATTTCCAAAACATTGTAAGTTGGAGCACCCAACTGTTTATTAAGGTTGAAAAGATAAACAACCAAAAAAAGTTGCTGGTGCGACGATCAGGATAACATGACTTAACTGTAGTGCCCATTAGAGGTGAAGCAGGCGGAATAATAATAAATAAATATCGTTTCGAAAAACGACTAAACTGTGAAATTTGTTTGAAACTGGATATATATTCGTAATCATAATTTTCTTATTTTCTTCTTTGGATACTGTAGCTCAGTAGATAAAATCACTTAAGATGTAAACATCTTAAGTTTTACTAACGTTTATTTTATTTTAAAACTGTACTGTCGTCTCTTATTTTCCACTTCCGACCAGTATAAACGCGTGAATATGTTTATACAAATTGTACTGGCTAACGCTTAAGTATTTAAGTTGTGGCCTTTTTGCCAAGAGCAGAGTTAGATGAGGAGAGAGTGAGCCTTCTTGCCACTATACTTCACGCGAGCTTGCAATCAGCTGCTGTCCGCCTTTAAGGAAAGAGGTTTTAGTCCTCTTGAAATCTAAAGACATATTGTAGTTTTCCGCAGTTTGCGTACTACATACTTAAGAATTTAAAAGGCCAGTCTTAGTCATTTGTGTAAAATTTTCAAAGTTAACTCTTATTTTGAGTTAGTTAGTAGTTCGCATATTTTTACGTTCAAACCACAAGTGGTTGGTCTTTGTATCCCGAAGTGCGGAAGAGCCTGTAATATCGTGCAAAATAAAGGGTAATTAAACTCTTCTTATCTTGTCGTCTCTCCTACACTCCATAGGGCATAGTTTATAGTCAAACTCACTGTCTAGTCAGGACACGTCATGTTCGCCAAGCAGATTAAGAGAAATACTAGTCCTGAAAAAGATTAGTAATTCACTAACGTTAGCGTAAATTACAGAGCCTGTTTGCACATTTTTAGAAGATTTTCATTGTATTACAGAAATATTTTACATAAAGATTTTGTGTTTTATATGTTCTGTCTGATAACCTTTATTCTTTATTATCTTTCCACACAGTAATTACCCAGACAATAAAACCTTTTGTAGTAAATAGAAGAGGTATTTTATCTCCTTTCTCTTGAACAGCTTTCCAAAGTCCAATGAGGATTGTAGGTCGACGTTTGGGCAATCTGCTTTTTAAAAGTCCAGAAGAGCAAACGCCTGTCAGTTGCATTAGGAGATTTAGTAGGGATATGAATAAAGGGAGTTGGTCTTTGGGTCTTTAGGACAAAGGGATACGAATAAAGAGAGGGCCTTGATATCCGTTTCTTGTTCCGTTTTCTCCAGGAAATTAAGAGTAGATTTTGACTTGCAACTGATTGCTTTGTCTGGATGCTATTCTACTGATTGATGGAAGCTTCGAGAGAGTGAAGGTTGTATTTTTTGAGCTCCGCCGATTCAGTCTATAACTACGGAAATAATTATCCTGCAGTCTTAAAAGTAGTTGATTTAGATAACAGAAGCAGCAAGGATTACGGTGATACAAGATTTTCGGCTGTATGACAAATAGGCATTTAATTACGGAATTTTTCAAGATTTTACTAATTGTGTTAGCATTACAGTGCCATTTTCACCGTCCTGACCAGCTTTGTGGACCGCTACAAAACAACTGCAAGTCGGATCAGCTCATTTTTAATACCATTGAATAGCCCAGGTTTTTCACTTTAATTTGGAATAAGTTTAGCGTCATTTGGTTAAGTAGTAATTTAAATATGAATTAATTACTGTTTTCTAATAGTGTATTTGAAGCAGCTTCAACGCTAGCGACCGTTAGAATGCCGTTGGGTGATTCACCACCCAAAGGAATTCGCATCCGGCTGAAAAAGGAGGTAGTGGCCTAATTACCACCATCTGCCTAATTAGACTCCTAATTACTGGATCAACTTACTTCCAACAGCAAACGTCCTTTCTACTAATAAGAAGTAAAAGCTCCAAATTTCATAAAATTCGACCAATTAGAACCAAAGTTACTAATTTGTGGCATTAATTATTGGACTTACAAAAATTCAAGAAGTTAGTATGAAAAACTGAAGAAGATAAGCGTCTAATATATACACAGAAGATAAGCGTCAAGTGCAGTGTGAGTTGTGTTTGTGCAAGTGCTATTCTGGTTCATTAGTGCTAATTGGATTACTGTTCCTGCTTTACAGATGAAAAACAGAGAAGATAGCAGCCAAGGTAGGACAGCCTGACATTATAATTAATTTATTAATCGCAGATTAACCAACAGGTTGGCTTCAGCCAATACTTGACACTATTTACTACTCAAAATAGGTGTCTAGTATCCTCAGGTTCTACACCGGAAACTCGATTAATTATAAAAGTGTCTACGTAAATATGTGTTAATTAATGATGTATTGTTATTCACATGCTGATTAATTACCGCTAAATTTTTCATAACTTCGCACAAATTGTGCAATTTTAATAATTCTCAAATTGCCTAGAAGGCTCCTGTTACCCATCCCATTAACTTGACTGTGTATTTAAGTATAGTGCTTAAATTGGTAATTGCGTTAATTACCGGTATAGTCTTATTGCACTCTTGTATTTTATAATTTTATAGGCTTCTGTATAGACAGCGGCACTTTAATTGTACTCTAGGTTCCCGGCACCTTTGAGCAATGCTAATTGCAATTAATCTAATTACCATATTTTAAGTCTTTAATTATTCATTTTAATTAAGTTATTTATAATTTGTATACATTTCACTGTTAATTTGATTAATGTCCTTTATACAACTTAAAAGGCTTCTTCAAATGTTTATTAGTAAGTGTAAATTAGTGTGCAAAGTAGTGCTAGTAGTGACTGAGTTCAATTCAGTGATCAGCGAATTGTGCAAAATAGTGTAACGCGAACTTTCCATTTTTTATTGTAACGAATTTCTAGTACCACTGAATAGACTCTTTACAATAACTGCCATCACGGTGCTCCCTTCAAATCATGCCACGTCCTTCGGCCCTTACAACTGACGGAGAATCATCTGACACACAAAGTACCTTAGACGCTTCTAAGAAATTGGCTTCAGATCTGCCTTACGTAGAAAAGATTTCCATTTTTTACGAAGACATCCGACAGGTAACGACCACTAAAAGAAACGCCAAATTCCTCTTACCAACTGAACTCCGTGCTCGCCTCCTAGACTCTCTGGCCGCATTACAAACGCTGGCCATAAAAGGACCAGACTTTATACCAAAAACTGCCAAAGTCGATACCGGAGTCAATACCTCAACCGTGCTTTGTTGCGAATTAGCACATTCTCAGCAACATCCGACTTCGGAACAGCATTCTCAACAGGCCTCAACACCACCACCAACTGCCACCCGACCGACATTTGCTGAGATCGTCAGGAAAACAAAGACACAAAGCCTTTTCATACGGCCGAAACCCGACATTACAGAAGCGGAACTAAGAACGCAGCTCAACGCCAAAGTACCCCTCACGAAGATTCAGGTTGGAATAGACAAGATTATCAGAAGTAACAAAGGCGGCATTGAAGTAATCTGTAACACCAGCGACGATGCCACAGCTCTCGAGCAGCACATCAAGCAAAAAGAAATCCCGGCCGAAATCAGTAGACCTCGGAAGCGCAAGCCAAGATGTGCAATTCACGATCTGCCAGAGTCTACAAAACCCGAGGAAGTGCTTGAGGAAATCAGCGCTGCTACAAACATGCCCAATAACACCTTCAAGCCCCTCCACTGTCTCAGAGAACGACGTAAAGGAAAAGTCAAGTGGGTATTCGAATGTGAGCCCACAAGCTTTAGTGCCATCATGCAGCAAAGGAAGATCTTCTTGGGATGGCAGGCCCACAAAGTCACAGAGTACTCTGGCATCAAGAGATGCTACAGATGTCAGCAGTACGGGCATACGCAGGCAGACTGCAAAAGCCAAAAGCAATACTGTTCATTCTGCGCTGGAGAACATGGGGTTTGGGAATGCAATGCACATCAACCGCAGTGCATTAACTGCGGGGACGCAAACTCACGCTATGGATCAAGACATAATTTTACCCACCCAGCCTACCACCCCGACTGTCCGCAGTACCAGCGAAGAGTGCAGACCATCAAAGACAGTACAGAGTACTAGAAGCCTGCCAGCGCCTTTAATGCGCTCAACAGCAACCTCAAGTCCCGACGAAAGTTTCCAAAAAATAAATACGGCTAATATAGCACAGAGCCCAATTGCATTCCTACAGATAAATTTACAGAGGGCACAAGCAGCGACAAATAGAGCAGTAGCATTTGCCATCGAGCACAGTATCGACTTCATTCTAGCACAAGAACCGTACACACGAAATGGCCAAGCAGTGGGATTCCCACTTAAATGGACGATATATCAGCAGCAAGAGAAGACGCAACCGCCCCGCGCTATCCTAGTATGTTGTCAACCTAACTGGACTCCTCTGATTATTGAGCAGCAAAGAGACTTAAGTGCAGTCCTTCTTCAAGCCAGCAACTTCTCACTTCTTCTCATTTCGCAATATGCTTCCCCAGCTGAGGATTTAGAAACCACGATTGAACTAGCACAGTCAGTTCTCCAACGAACCAAGCTGTCAAACGTCATCATAGCTGGAGATTACAACGCTCATCATACTAACTGGGGCTACAGCAGTACCGACACCAGAGGAAGACAACTTGAGGATTTCATATCAACACATAATCTCATTCTCCATAATTCCATAGATTCTCCACCAACCTTTGACAGAATTTTTGCTGTTGGCTGGCCGGATTTGACCCTCTCTACGGTGCCGATAGCACAGCATGTGCAGGACTGGAAGGTAGAAGAAGCTGATAGCTTATCAGACCACAAATTTATCACCTTCAAACTCAATAGCCTACCACAAATAGAAATTATTAAACGTTATAACATGCCATCAAATAAGAAGTGACAGTTCTCTCGGAAAATTGATCAAAGATTAAGCAATCTAACCCCAGTCCTAAAAAATGCCAATACACAAAGTGATATGGAATCGCTAACCGACGACATCATGAAAATTCTTCATGACACCTGCGAAGAGCTCTTACCAACAAGATCCAAAAAGAAATTAAACGCCACTAACTGGTGGAACACAGAGCTCACCATCCAACGGAAAAAATGCCGTGCGCTCAGACGCAGATTAAAGCACGAACGGCGTAATGAAATCCAGAGCACTACCCTACCTATCTTTCAAAGAGAACGAGCATTATATAAACGGCTAATAATCAAGGCCAAGATCCATTCCTGGCAAAAATTTTGTACTGAAACGGAAGGAATTTACGGGCTGCACCACAAAATAGCCACTAACAAGCTCTTTAAACCCGTGCGTCTTCAATTCATACCATCAGAGCAATCACTAATTACGGAAGAATCCACCAAAAATACGCTAGAAAATATCCTGGACCATGTCTTTAGTCAAGATGACAATTCTGACGACTCGGAATATCATAAATCTCTACGCAGTAACAAATCTACTCCGTCTACTGCAGACGATCCAGACTTCACCATGCAGGAAGTTTTACAAGTCCTGAAACTCCTTCCCAATAACAAGGCACCGGGACCAGACGGGATAAGCTATCAAATCATCAAAACAGCAATAAGAGCATCTTTGCCACTTTTTATAGCCTTCTTTAATAAGCTGCTACAAACAGGTACGTTCCCAAAAGCATTCAAGGTCGGCCAGGTCGTATTATTCCTAAAAAAGGATCGCGATCCTTCAGATCCATCCTCGTACCGACCGATCTGCTTACTTTCGGCTCTCGGAAAAGTATATGAGAAGCTTCTAATGAATCGCTTACGACACCACTTAGAAAGAGGCCAATATCTACACCCCAAGCAATATGGATTTCGAACAGGGTCATCAACACTGCATGCACTCCACGATATACATTCAGCTATACACGATAATCGCAACCACGGCTATCATACTGCTCTAATCAGTATAGACCTGAAAAGTGCATTTGATATGCTGTGGTGGCCCTCAATTTTAGAAGCACTCAGAACAGTTCAATGTCCACGCAATATTTTCCTTACTTTGCGACATTACCTAACGGACCGTTGCCTTCTAATAGTGCACGACAGTGGGATTATCAAGCGTACCCAAACCAGAGGATGTCCACAGGGGTCCTGTGCAGGCCCCCATTTGTGGAACGCAACCTTCAACTCAGTCCTAAAATTCACACTGCCAACGCATTCCTCCATATTCGCATATGCAGACGATGTTGCTCTACTTGTCCGAGGACGTACTAGAGCAGAATTGGAGGCCAACTCAAACGAAGTTTGCAATCTATTCTACCAGCAATGCAACAGACAAAAACTCCAAGTAGCAGAGCACAAATGTCAAATTCTACTAATCGCAAAGAAGGGAGGATCACTGACTAGAAGACCGACAATCCGCATCAACAATCGTCGAATTAAAATTGTCCGTGTCCTGAGATACCTCGGTCTATACATAGATGAAAAACTGACATGGATGCCGCACATACTTAATTTAAGGAAGCGTACAGCAATCATAGCACAGCATTTCAGAATGCAACGCGGATTTCATTGGGGGATTAATTCTCACATACAAAAAGCGTTATATCTTACTGTCGTCGAGAAGATGGTGTCCTATGGAGCGGCCATTTGGGCCTTCCCTATGCAGGGAAGGAAAATCCGGCACCTGTCTGCACTACAGAGGCCCTTCCTACTCTCAATTACAAGAGCCTTCAGGACAACATCTACTGATGCACTAAACATCTTGGCAGGAGTGCTACCACTTCATCTACGCATAGAAGAAGAAGCGGTGACACAACAGGTTCATCAGTTAAGACTTTCACTTACTTATGATTACGTTACCTTCTCTCAAGAACAGTTTGAGAATAAGACCTCACAACTTCATATACACCCAGCAATCAAGGGTATTGGAATTCACCTCACGAAGAACCCAGCATATGTGGCACCATCCGGCTACATCTCCATCTACACAGATGGTTCTCGTATTGACGAAAAGGTAGGCAGCGCCTTTGTCGTGCTCAGTGAACAACAACAACCCCTTCACCAATGGCAGATGCAGCTCAGCACTGAAAACAGCGTTTTCCAGAGTGAAGCACTCGCCATTCACGAGGCCATACGCTATCTAACGAATAATAAATTCTCCAAAGCCTTAATACATACAGATAGCCTGTCTTCTATGCAAGCAATTGCCAATTCAGAACATACCTCCCCGCAAATAGCAGGCATTCAAAAAAGTCTACGTGAAAATGCTCACAATCATTACGTCATAAAATGGATTAAAGCGCACACAGGTATTTATGGCAATGAACTTGCAGACGGCCTGGCAAAAGACGCCGCCACTGGGAACAACATTACTACAGTACAGACCCCATGGCCTACCTCATATCTAAAAAAGACCTTACGGCAAATTGTTTGCAATAAATGGCAGCAGGAGTGGACGAACAGCTTAACCGGCAGAAGAACTTTTTACTTCAAGCCAAAAGTAGATTTACAAAGACTTATCGCCAGTCCCCTCTTGGTACGTTACATATCCGGTCATGGCCCCTTCCCACAGTACTATCACCGACACGCTATCACCAGCACTGACGAATGCATCTGTGGCGAAGAGGGCACAGCAGACCATTACATCACTGCATGTCCCCTTACAGAGGACCACCATATTGCCATTCCTATAACGGATAGGCAGGCCTTCTGCAGGTTCCTCGTTAAGCATAAGCCAACAATACGCCAAATCACTGTCGTCATGTCAAAGCTAATGACACTTGGCACAGAATTGTGTCAAACTGCTTAATGTAACTTATGGTGTCAAGCAGCATAGTGACTACTACATAGGAATCACAAATTTATGCATGTACTATGCCTATTTTTCACATCAGACTATTTATATACAGACTGCAACCCAATCTGCAGATTACCTTTCCTTGTGCAATTAGTAATGTTACAATATTTCAACATAGTGACCTTTTCTTCATGTATATTACATGCAAATTAATATAACCTGCATTATATAATAATGTGTGTAGTATGTGAAATGCAGGTTTGTAATATGCACTATGTAAAACTTGGCACAGAATTGTAAGAAACTGCTTAATGTATCCTTCAGTAATTGTAAACTGTACTATTTAATGTGTGTAATATGTACCATGCTAATATTGTAGTAATATGTACCATGCTAATATTATTATATTATGTACCATGCTAATATACTAAGTAATTGTAAACTGTAAATGCGTGTAATATGTACCATGCTAATATTCTAAGTAATTGTAATCTGTAAATGTGTAATATGTACCATGTCTCAGTAATTATGTGTAATATGTACCATGTCTCAGTAATTGTGTGTAATATGTACCATGCTAACACTCTCAGCACTTAAACTTAAGCACTATGCAATCTCTCACTAAATGTTTAATGTACTATGAAATGTGTGTTATATGTACCATGCAAGTATCAATTAATATTATTAACTATTAATGAACTTCTTAGTAAATATAATCAGTCTTATGTAATGTATGTACTATCTATCATGCAAGTCAGTAAATAATAATGAATGCATAATGTTAACCTAAGTACCTAATTAAGTATGATTACGTAAATATGAACTCAACGGATGCAACGTACCTTAAACATAAGTTATATTCAATTTCCAGGTAAACGCAATATATAGTATGTAATGTGTAAAATATATACCATGCAATATGAATGTTTATCAAGATGCAATATGAATGTTTATCATACAAGCCTGGATTTGCAAGTCTGAACGTATTAAGTAAAGACAAGTATTCATCAATCACTCAATAAATGTAAACTGTACTATAATAAGCAAGTAATATGCACCATGCAAGTATTAATTAATATCATAAACTATTAATTAATTTCTTAGTAAATGTAATCAATATTATGTAATGTGTGTACTATGTACCATGCAAGTCTGTAAACAATAATGAATGCATAATTATGTTTAATTAATATTAAAATATTGAACCTTGCGGATGCAACGTACCATAAACATAAGTAAAAACAATTTCTGAGTAAATGCAATATATAGTATGTAACGTGTGAGAATATGTACCATGCAATATGAATGTATATGCATCAAGCAAGTTTGAATAGGGTATAGAACATATAATAGTCATGCAAGTCAGAATATGGTAATAGGTAAATGCAATTCTGCAAGTCTGAACATAACGAAATTAAGTACTATTAAGTTTCTCAGTAATTGTAATCTGTACTATTTAATGTGTGCAACATGTACCATGTTAATATTATTGTAATATGTAACATGCTAATTTTCTCAGCAATTGTATTTTTTTTTTAATTGTAAATTGTAAATGTGTGTAATATGTACCATGCAAATATACCCCATGTCTCAGTAATTGTGTGTAATATGTACCATGTCAATATTCACAGTACTATTTAATGTGTATAATATGTACCATTCTAATTAATTAGCATGCACTATTTAATGTGTGTAATATGTACCAATGTGTGTAATATGTACTATGCAAACTGTAAATAATAATTAATGCGTAAAGCCAACCTATGTGCTACCTAAGAACCCAACTATACATACTTATAGTAAGAATTGAATCAAACAGGTGTAAAGTACCTTAAACATAAATATTAAGTACCCTAAACAAAAGTATTAATCAATCTGTCAGTAAATGTAAACTGCACTATGAAATGTGTATGATATGTATGATATGTACCATGCAAGTATTAATTAATATTATTAATTAATAATTAAATTCTTAGAAATGTAATTTGTATTATGTAATGCGTGAACTATGTACAATGCAAGTTTTCTCAGTAAATATAAGCTGTACTATGTAATGTATATAATATGCACCATGCAAACCTGTAAACAATAATGAATGCGTAGTGTTAAACTATGTGTTAACCTAAATACCTAAGATGTAAAGTACCTTTAACATAAGTATTAATCAATCTCTCTGTGTGTAATATGCACCATGCAAGTCTGTAAATAATAATGAATGCATAGAGTTAACCTAAGTATCTAATCATGTATAATTAACGTAAATATTGAACCTTACGGATGCAAAGAACCTTAAACATAAGTCATATTCAATTTCCCAGTAAATGTAATGTGTAATATGAAATGTGTGAAATATGTACCATGCAATATGAATGTAAATGCACCATGCAAGTATGAATAAGCAAGTCCGAATATGGTACGGCATGTGTAATAGGCGTGAAAGTCAGAGTATGGCAATATGTACCATGCAAGTCTGAATGGGTAGCGATAACCTAAGTACCTAATTATGTCATTCTAGATAAGGGCGGGCGTGGTGCTCATACCAATTAACCGTAACGGTAGAGGGATGGTGCCCACGTCCTCCGTCACTCACTCACTCACTCACTCACTCTACTGATTGATGGCACTGTGGCTAAAGAGAAGTTATCTCATATTTGAAAATGAGGTATAAAATATGTTTCTGATTATACGTGGAGTTGATTTTCATATTTTTCTCCAATCGTTTTATTTGTAATTTGCCGTTATATGAGAAACCGGCAACAATCGTAAATTCCTTTAAAAACCTTTCTTTAGATCCTTTGAACTGTATTTATAAGCTTTTCCTCCTCTTCGATGATAATAAATGGAACTATTGACGGGGCATGACTGTCTACAGAATCATTTATTTTGTACTAAACTAGCCGTTGTGTATTTTATGTAATAGTGGACGGCCAATGACGGCGAAACATTTGGACGAGTGTGAAGCACTGAAAAATTTTTCTTGTAGATTTCAGTGCTATTGGCAAGCAAGGAGTTTAATGGCCTAACGTCCAATGTAATTGGCATTTGAAAAATAAATTATAATAAATGGATCTATTTTTATTGCAGTCATTTAAATACACCCAAGATTGAACTATTGAAACAACATTTTTCCATTTTTGTCCGGATAAATGTTTCTCATAAAGAATTCTGCAGCACGTTCTGCGTTCGGCTATATGTCATAGACAAAGAGGATGCAGATTTTTTTTTTTTTTTTTTAGTCCAAAGGGATTTGAATCCCGAAGGACTATTAGTTTCGTTTTGGCATTTTGCGTCGGACGGATAAATGTCGGTTCACTTTTCAAACTGTTGCCATAAAATGTTAGAGTCCTGCATTATATTTGAAGAAATTAAATAATGAAAATCTGCGTAAATGTATGTATATTTCTCACATTGTCATAAAATAACGGTACTTAGAGTCATCGAATTTTGAATAACGTAATCCTCCAACGAATATGAGCATGTGGAAGACCAAATTTGAAATTTGAAATTTGTTTTATGATCGATTTCCTATTTTTTAAAACTTTGACGAATTTTTGATTAACAAACTCAAGGATTTCAAAGCGAGCCAAATGGCAACGTTGTGCAGAAAAAACATTTTTATCTCCAGCGCGTGAGTCTCTGTATCGGAAATTCTAAAGATATGCTCGTTTTAAAACTATTTTGCGATAATGCTGTTGCACTGGATCTTATGGTTTAAGTGCGAGGAACATGATATTTAATAAAGAAACGTGACACACAAAATGTTAAAAAACGCCCCTTTGGACGTAATTTAAAATCTGAAACATTTCAGATTTTTTGTGTTATTTATTTATTTATTTTATTTATTTATTTATTTATTTATTTATTTATTTTTTTTTTTTTTTTTTTTTTTTTTGCCATTTTAAGATTCCAATCAGTATTAATCACTTTGTTGACGCTGAACATTTCAATGATTTTAAACTTTCCCTTGTCTTGACGAAGTTTGTTTTAGCATTAATGATATTACCTATGCAACATTTGAAACATTCCGTTTCTTGTATTTGGAACAACTTTTCTAGCTTGAAGCTAGCCTTTTTTTCTTTTGAAGATAGCCTTTGACGATTTTTTTCCTTTTTTGCAGACAACATTACCTATCGTAGCTTTGAATATCGAAAAACAAATGGAAAAAATTGGAAAAAATGGAAAAACCATTTGAAGTATAACTACTGATTGTACTTTGTGATATTACGAAGAGTTGTGCGACTTACATTGTGAAAAGTTTCATGTCTCTGAAGTGTTTCATTTGGTAAAATAAATCTTATCAGCCTATCATCATATCATGCATTCAATCTAGTACGAGCCCTTATACACGCAACAGTATTTACAAAATACGTGATGCCAGCCTTATTTTCTTTCTTTTCATTTCCCTTTTTTTTAATTCATCCGATTTATCCGATGGTATACAATTATATTCAATTTATTTAAGCTTCTGCTTGATTTAAAAATCAGATGGCATCATTACGTAAAATTGTAAATGCGGCAAAAATGATAGATTTATAATCTTTGATTCAAAATTCTGTCCATTATAAGAGACAAAAAGAGCTAAAAAATTTAACAATTTTTTAAATACTCTCATAATTCAATTAACTGTGTTAACGATAGCAAAATAATATTCATCGGAAAAATATTTTTGTGTTGTACGCTAAGATGTAATTTTTCGAATTTTGCGATGAATAATTTGATCTTTACGCAAAACCTAGTGCAGAAATTCGATATCTCTGTGGAATACTGTACGAAAAACATCATCGCTAGTATCGGCAAAACTATAAGAAAATGGCTTCGGTATCAAGGAGTCAAAATTAATTTGGAAATATTTGATCTAGCCAAATAAACAGTTAAAAATGTTAATAGACATGAGCACCAACAGAACAGACAGCAGCAGTTTAATAACCCGATTTCTTGCACAGCACGTGCGTCGCGTGCAGTTAATTCATTGCCATTCCGTTTAGCGGCAACTGTGTAAACGCGTATCAGGAGCTCGTTTCGTTGGTCTTACACGCCACAATCGAATCGATTATGCGACCTATTTACTAAAAAAAAGATTAATTTTTTTCCCTTCTGCTGGCAACGGAAACGCAGAACGGATCGGTATTGACGAACGACAAACCCTCAAACTTCCAAGAGAAACACTGCGTATGAATTGAATGCTCCTCATTTTAAGAGGAGGTCTGGCATTTTGGCCATTTGCCAAGTCGGACGACGTTGTAATAATGCAGCAGGGGTCGCCTTATTAAATATGTATGACGTTGGTAAATACTTTTCTCAAGATTGTAGAATGAATGTCGGATCGCTTTCTCATTCATCTTCATTTTAAGAAAAGTGCAGAAATTGTACGAATAATGCTGGAGACGTTCAATCAAATGTTTAAGAATAACACATTTTCTTAGTACAGAAATAATTGTGTGGTTCTATATAAAAAGAAAGATAATAGTTATACACCAATATATGTCTGAAAAGGGCCTTTGTGTGAATTTGTGAAGTCGAAATAAATTTTAGTATAACGTACAACTGAACCTACGTTAAAGAACACTCCTCTGATAACGGAGGTTGCCCCTCTGTTCCCTAATGTGAGGTTCGATTTCATTTTTATTAGTAATTTTGAACTTTATTTCTAGATTTTTTTATATGTGTATTCCATGACTTATGCATTATTTATGTGTTGTGATTCTCCTCAATAGTCTGACCGTAACAAGCCCAAAAGTTTTCTTTTGGCAATGAGCAATTTATTTATTATTTATTATTGTTTATTATCGATTTCATATTTTGTAAACCTTTAACGAAATTTTGATTAAAAACTCAAGGATTTCAAAGCGAGCAATGGTAACACTCTACGGGTAGGGAAAAAAAAACCCTTTTATCTCCAGGGCGCGGAACTGTGTATCGGAAATTCTAAAGATATGCTCATTTTAAAATTTGCGACATTGCTACTGAACTGAATTTTAGGGTTTAAGTGCAAAGAACATGATAGTTATTAAATAAAGGTAACACACAGAACGTTAAAAACGTAAAAAACGTTCAAGTGCAAAAAATGCACTTGAACCATAAAATTCGGTTCAACAGCAATGTCGCAAAATAATTTTAAATGAGCATATCTTTAGAATTTCCGATACACAGTTCCGCGCGCTGGATATAAAAAGGTTTTTTCCCCCGTAAAGTGTTGCCATTGCTCGCTTTTGAATCGTTAAGTTTGTTAATCAAAAATTCGTTAAAGTTTTACAAAATATGAAATCGATCATAAAACAAATTCCAAATTTCAAATTTGGGCTTTCAGATGCACATATTCACAGTAGGATTACGTATTCAAAATTGGATGGCTCTAGTTACCGTTGTTTTATCACAATGCGAGAAACATACATACATTTATGAAGATTCTTCATTATTTAATTTCTTTAAAATGTAATACAGGGCGACAGTATTTGGTGGCAACGATTTGAAACGTGATATGCCGTTCATAGGGTCCCGCAAAACGAAAACAGTAGTCCCGCAAAATAGCAAAACAAGAACAGTAGTGCTTCAGGGAGAAAGCCCCTTTGGAGTAAAAAAGAAAAAAAAAAAAAAAAAAATCATTATGCCAAACCGATTTAATAAGCTTTACAATTTGCATATCACGCACATACACGAATTTTAAATTTAAGGTACACCTTCAGATAATACCTCCGGGGTGCTTATTTAATAAAACTGTAATGCGGTGTTGATAACGTTTTCTTTAGTGTTAAAACTCATGATCCTAGGTCGTGACTCAACAGCTGAGTTTCATTAACAATTTTAAGTTTAATTTACGTCTTTCCTGTTCAGCTCATTTCATCACGGATTCGCTAACTTCTAAGAATTATGCAGATCTGAGTGGCAAGTATTTTCGTATTCGTATTCGTTGATTTGCCTTCTGGCATGAGCTACCTAAAGAGCAATTTCCAGAAAAATTTAGGTGTGCCCTTAGGCTTTTGCAGTTGTAAAATAAGCGGGTAAATCATCCTGCCGTTAGTCGAAAAACAAAATAGGCACAAAGTCAAGGTTTCGAGCAAGTTGTGTGAATTATAAACTATTCAGTTTGGATCGTAGTAGATTAAGCATAAATTTGCTAAGAGCATTATTTAGTTTTCGTTGCAGTACTGTGGTAAAACATGGCGTCAAGGTGAAGTCTAGTGAATATCTGCTAGCCAATGGCGTGGTTCCTACACATTTTATGTGTTCATTTTGGATGAATTATAGTATTCACGGTAAAATTTTTACATATAAATGCTAAATAATGTATGTACAATAAGTAGAAAAATAGTGAAAAATCTATAAAGGTTAAGACACAATAACACGCCGAATAAATACTAATTCAGAAGTCAAACAATAAAAATCAGCGTTATATTTACAAAATTTTCACAGGACTACTTTCGATGGTTTTACCGAACCACCATCCTCAGCTGCAAAACCGCAAATGAACAAGATAGGAAATAATTAGATAAGATAAGACAGCCTGGACAAGAATAGGCAAGTGGCGCCATCTGTTAGTGAAAGCAGAACTAAAACATAATTTCTTTAAAGGCCGAAGGCAAATTTGGATTGGAATTAGGATCGTTAACTAGAACAGAAAGATTTTTATGAATGTGAAATGCCTCTAGAAAATCCAGTTCTCCAATGAGGATAAAATCCAGAAATCCATCTAGAAAATCCAGTTCTCCTGGATTTTCTAGAGCCTTCGGCCTTTAAAGAAATTATGTTTTAGTTCTGGTTTCACCAACAGATGGCGCCACTTGCTTATTCTTGTCCAGGCTTTCTTATCTTATCTAATCATTATTTCCTATCTTGTTCATTTGCGATTTTGCAGCTGAGGGTGGTGGTTCGGTAAAACCATCGAAACTAGTCCTGTGAAAATTTTGTAAATATAACGCTGATTTTTGTTGTTTGACTTCTGAATTAGTATCTATAAAGGTGTTAATTAATTTGCGAAAAATCAAAATGTGAAATATTGTGCTCGACGAATCGTGAAGCTTGTTTCAAGTCACGTGTCTTGCAGTTTCAGGTCATCAGATTTTCAGTCTTGGGTAAAAATGATACACTTATGCGGTAAACACAGTAATAATAACAGTAAAAACTTGAAAAAATAGTTGAATCTCTTGAGTTAATAAATTGAAATATGTACATAGATGCTTTATCATGTTAGTTCATAATTAATAAACACTCAAAGTTCGCTATCTTTGTAGAGAATGATAAGCAAATGAAATGAAAATGATATTATACAGTGAAGCTGAATTTCAGATTTGAAATCATAATGATGATATTTTTGAATCACTATTTAGGAAAATTCTCTTGAGTAAACAGGTTGAACTAGGTATATAGATGCTTTATCATGTAAGCCCGTAATCAAAAAAGCACTCAAAGTTCACTCTCTTTGCAGAGACATAATAAGCATCACGCTTGCCTGTTAGAGAAAAGCCGTTGCTCGAGAAGGAATTAGAATTTCAAGATACAGCTTGATTACTGAGTTAAGATCTGAGCTAGATTTTAATTTCAGAGCAGTAGCTTCTTCTCTGGCTTAGAAAATAATAAGATTTTGTAAATACAGAGACTGTTAAAAGCCAGTTTGTTTCACTATCAAACCCAAGAGACTGGTCATTTTGTTTTGTAATATTTTAATTTATCTCCGATAAGTGGTGAGAAAGAATAAACTTAAGTTAGCTATTTGTGTTTGTGCGCTTTAATCTTTTACTTCAGCTATCTTTTACTTCAGCAGTTGTTATAGGAGTGATAACTCCCATAACAACTTATCTCTACATATAATAAAAGAAAGAGTCTGTCTGTGTGTGTGTGTCTTTCGTTCGTGCTGCGCGTACGCTAACAGACCCAGGGCTACGAAATTTGGTACATAGGTGCATCTAGACATAAGCCAGAACACCTCGAAGCGATTTTTTTCAAAATTACTCATTTTTCATCTTTCCTGCTTTCAAAAAATATCTAATGTCTCTACAGTGGCGCCCGAATTAGTGTGGTGGATGATGATTCTCCACATCCAGGATTCGGCGATTGGGTCCCCTAAAACCGCAGTCGCCCTTTAAGAGGGGGAGTATATAAGGTATTTCTCCCACCTTCTTGGCATGCCTTCTAGGTATGGTGGTGTGCACGATGGGCGCGTATTCCAGAGGTCCGCGATTCGAATCCCGGCGAATGCGTTGCTACGTTTTCATCTTGCCTGCCTTCAAAAAAATCCTAATGTTTCTACAACATATTTTGATGACAATGAATGATATTTTATGACAATTTTACATGTCTTTAATTTTGTTTGAGATTCATATTTTTAAAATTCGATATGAACGGTTCCACAAACATGAAAAGATTTGGAAACAAATACATAAACTGAAAGTTTATACTTTTGTTTGCATACTGTAATGATTGTAAGGAATACTCTTATTAAAAAAGCTGAAAAAATATTACTTATTCATTATATTAATTGTTTTAATTTTTTTACTATTTTTATAGCTATTAATTACTTAATAATAATTATGTACTAACTATTATTTTAACAATTAATATTGACGACAAAAAATTCAATAATTAACTTTAAAAGCTATATTAAAACGGTAATTATTTTTAATATTAATTATTTTAATGCTTATTTATAATACTTGTTATGTGTATTGTAATAAACATAAACTATAATACTATATCTTAAAAATATAACTAAATTTTCAAATTTTTTAAACTAACAATAATGAATTAAACTATGATCTTAATTATTATTACCATTAACTTTAAAGTTTTATTCTTTGCTGTTTTTGAAATGTAACTTAGTTAATCCAATATTACTCTAAAAAATATCAATATCAAAACACTTTACGACATTTCAGTTTTATTGGATAATCAAGATGATGATAGAAGTCAGATGTTGACAACTTCACGTTGATTATTAATAAGTTGTCTCATGCATTTGGTATTAAAAATGGCAACTTTAGTTTACCAGACTCAGTCATTTTGAAAACATATTAATCTTGTTTTTCACGCTGCAGTTTTCACGAACTGCACATGCGCTGTGCAAATTCAAGCACCACTAAGAGCTTTCATGGAAATTAATGCCGCAAAAGCGTCATTATAACCGTATTCACAGCAGATATTAATTCAGAAGGGAATAAATAAATAATCTTTGATATAAAATAAAATCTGGCAACTCTGATGAAGGAAGTAGCAATAGAGTGAAGTTTGATTGGGCTAAGGGAAATAAGGTTTATTATGAAAATTGTCGGATTTAAAAAACGAAATGGTTTCTGAGAAAATAAATATTACGTGTCAGATTTGTATAATAAGGTAATTTCTTTTGCAACTACTAATAAAATTACTTTGTCTTCCGTTTATTACTTTATTTTGTATAAAGCTTTATTTATATTTTCTATTTTTAATAATCTTCAGGAATATTAGTGTTTTAAATTATTAACTGCTGTAAAAGGACAATGTAAGTTATAGAAAGAACAACAAATATTGTTATAGAATTATGTAAAACTTTTGCATCTGTTTCGTGTCGTACGATACGTGAATCAAAGCCCCTTTGGACTAAAACGTTTCTGTTCTATATCTCCCGTTCTACCCAGCTGATTGACGAAATTCAACTTGCGTTTCTCAAGTCTCGAAAGCGCGACTTAGGATATGTATTAAATTTATACGTAGCATAGTTCTACTAGAGGTATTTTGACACAAAATCGGACTTTTTCCTAAAATGGCATGCCATTTTTTCCTATATTTCGATTCTACGACTCAAATTATGACAAACTCCTAAATTTTGTAACAATCGCCGAGTAGTTTTTAAAAAATTAGCTCTCAAAATTTTAGCTACTCAATGTTAATTGAATTTGATACACGTCTCTTTTTTATTAAACTTACTTGCTTTTTCCTTTCATATTTCGAAATTTAGGTTCATTCCAAATAAAATTCGACAATTGTTTATAATTAATTTTTTAAATAATTTTTATAATTTTTTTAAAAAGATTTTGAATTATAACCTATAAAATTTTTGCCATCATCTTAAAGTAGATGTATTTCTAAGCTTACCTGCAAAAAAAAAAAAAAAAAAAAA
The DNA here is from genome assembly GCF_044657685.1 of Stegodyphus dumicola. Lineage (NCBI taxonomy): Eukaryota > Metazoa > Arthropoda > Arachnida > Araneae > Eresidae > Stegodyphus > Stegodyphus dumicola. The sequence goes on from NC_140768.1 coordinate 187,540,064, forward strand.
AAAAAATTTAAACCTCTTTATTCAAAATTTCCTAGAATATACGTCGATTTACATATTAGCGGGTTTTGAAATTTGGCATATTTGTTATAATTGATAATAACGCCAAATGTGGTTTACGCACTTTGTTAAAATTATTTGAAAGTATGAACGCTGATTTTTTTCCCGTTCGTCTACAATGAAGAAAAGGAAAGAAAAATAGGTTGCTATAAATTAAGAAGTTAGCCAAAAGAATTATTCTTGGCGCAAGCTGAAAAAAATTCGCCAAGATAAATTTTTGAATTTCTCCATAAATTTCTCACCAAAAATTACAATATTTAATTTGTATAATTTGAGTCGTAGAATCGAAATATGGAAAAACTTTGATATGTTATTTCAGAAAAAGTCCGATTTTGTGTAAAAATAATCTTAGAAGAATGTTGTATATAAATCTAATATATATTCTAAGTCGCGCTTTCGATGCATGGAAAACGCAATTTAAATTTCGTCAATCGGTCTATTAGAATGAGAGGTATAGAACTGTCCCCGTTTCTTCTTTTTGCACTATTTTCTCGTCATAATGCCATATTGTTAAAATTTTTGTCATGTTGTTCAAATGCCATATTTTTAAAACTTTTGCCATATTGTTGAAACGTTTGTCGTATTGCTGAAATACCATATTGTTGAAACTTTTGTCGTATTGCTGAAATACCATATTGTTAAAACTTTTGGCATATTGCTGAAATACCATATTGTTGAAACTTTTGGCGTATTGCTGAAATACCATATTGTTGAAAATTTTTCGTATTGCTGAAATATCATATTGTTGAAACTTTTGCTGTATTGCTGAAATACCATATTGTTGAAACTTTTGCTGTATTGCTGAAATACCATATTGTTGAAAATTTTGTCGTATTGCTGAAATACCATATTGTTAAAACTTTTGGCATATTGCTGAAATACCATATTGTTGAAACTTTTGTCGTATTGCTGAAATACCATATTGTTGAGACTTTTGGCATATTGCTGAAATACCATATTGTTGAAAATTTTGTCGTATTGCTGAAATACCATATTGTTGAAACTTTTGCCGTATTGCTGAAATGCCATATTGTTGAAACGTCTGGCGTATTATTGAAATGCATATTGTTGAAACCATATATTTATACTATTGCTCCTTCACGTAGGTTTTCCTTCAGCCATCGCCTGCTTTTCCATAACTAAGGTAAACAAATATATATACGTATAATAACAGCAGCTCCTTTTGCCTATGAGCCAAGCAGTTATTTTACGGTGTAAATTTCAATTTTTATTATTATCATTGTTTCTGAAAAGCATGAAACCAGAAACTGACGCATGATTAGCGAAGCAGAAGAAGCCAATATATTCGATGTTATGATTAACTAATGACGAAAACTAAGAAAAGCTCCAGTTTTTCAAGATTTTAGGCTTTACGATTTTTACGATTCCCTTTACTTACATACAATATGTGGTTTCTTCCTCAAAACATTAGCTTTCTGGTTAAAATACTCTAAAGGAACACTGTGTGCAGCTACGCTCCTTCTTAGCCAATCAATAAATGTGCTGGAAACGTTACAGTAGAAGCAGCAGGTGCGATGTAGATTTTTTTCAAAGATTATTGATTTCAGAGAGACACAGAAATTACAGGACCCTCTACATTTTTGCTTCTACTTCGATTTCATTATAAGCTACTTTTTCCCTCTCTAATGTCTATGATTAAGGCAAAGATGTGTCATTAAGACTGTATATGAAGCACGCAGGGAAAAGAGTAGCAAAGACTAAAAATGAAAACATTTCTCTCCGTAGTTAATTTCTGTATTCACATTAATTATTATTTAAATTATCGGTTACATGCGTGAAAGTTATGAAAATTTAAAAAATAAACTTAATAACAAATAACTAAATACAAAATAAAATCTGACTAAATAAAAATAAAGAAAAATAACTATATACTAAATAAGTAGTGTTAGAAACATCTTTTATTAATTTTAAATAATTCTACAAATGTTCATAAAACTTATGGGTTGTACATATTATTATAAATCTTTTAATGTTTTATCAATTAGATAATGATGTCGATTACCTGCAAATAAAATTTTACGAAACCAAAGGACGTCGTTCTTTATTGATGCCACTATTCAATGGTGACCTATGGGCTGTCGGTCACTAGCGGTCCATTGCTCACGAGTATGGGTCTGGGCATTAAATTTAATCAGAGATTACTGTAATAAAATATAACTACTGGTCTTCGGTGACCTCTGTATTGACAGATACCACTGTAAGACAGTTCAATATTTCGTGTATAGAAAATATGTTTGTTTATGATTGTTTATGATAAAATATCCACAAATGTAGTAAATAACTAAGACAAATAAGAAGAAAAAAAAGAAGAAGAATTTCAGTGAAGAATTTAGAAATTTAGAGAAAAACAAAGAAAAAATAATAACAAACTAAATTAAGAAGAAAAAAACTAAGAAAAATTTTAGTGCTAAAAAATCTCGTATCGTTTCAGATCACTGTTGCTTTAAACAATATGACGCAAAATCGTCGCAGATTTGATACGTTAAATGATAAACAAAATAACTTTGCTCCTGATGTCCTGCTTTTGCCGTTTAGCAATAAAGGATTAAATAAGTTCATAGGGGATTCTTCTAGGAACAATTCTTACGACAATGTCATTACGTGAAACTTTTATGGACTCTTTGTAAAGCTCATGTACATTTCGTTTTGTTGTTCTATCATGTAAATATTATTAATTAATATTACACCAACGTAACACACTTAAATGAAGTAGCAGCTGGAAACATAAATTTGACTTACCTTCTATGCCGCTGAAAAATAAGCAGATTTTAATGCTTCTAAAGTGGGGAAATATTAGATCTTTAATTGTTAAAATTATAAGTTTGCTTCTTCAAATTTTTAATATTTATCTTACTTTTACTTCCTTGTATGAAGTAAAGTAAGTATTATAATCCCGAAACATTCCGGGTACCATATTTCACCGAAAATATCCATTTCGACTGCTATCGAATGCAATTTATGATGTTTCTGCGTGAATCTGTACGTAAGGACAGAATAAAGGATTCTTTTTCCCAAAACGAATTATGAAACTGATTTAAAATGGATTCAGAAGAGATTCTTTCGTGGCGTCTGTACGTATGTATTTCGCATAACTCAAAACCGAATAACCTCAGAACGTTGAAATTTTGTACTCTACGTAGGACTGCTATAACATGTAGTTGTGCCCCTCCCTTTTTGGTTGCAATCGGCCGCACCAAAATTATATACTATATATATATATATATATATATATATACCCACTCTGTTACTCGGCTCAATGAGCTCAGTTTTTTTAATTCTTGCATGTTGGTAAATTGTGCATTTTTGGCTTTCAAATTGACTCTGTTATGTAGTTCTTATCATCCGGTTAACGTTTTTATGCCTTTAGTTAATCTGTAAGCAATATTTGTAGAACTATCAACAATTTAAAAGTTGTCTCAATGAGGCTATGCGTAATTTTTTTTTTTTTTTTTTTTTTTTTTTTTTTTTTTTTTTTTAACCATAGCAGTCGTATTTGTTTACATTTGAAACTTAGCAGAATAGTGAATTATTTTTCTTGCACCTTCAGTGTCATTTTGCCGATGGGACCAAAAGGAAACTTTTAGTTTTGAGCACCGAAAATTTAGCCTTCTTTCCTGCTGGCCGAATTTGCGTAGAAACTGTAATTTTAATTGTAAAAAAAAATTTTTTTTAACTGTATTTGGTATTTTATATTTTTCTACATCTTTCAATTCTTAATGAAAATATTTTGAGTTTCTATGTATTTTTTGGCTTGCCGCAAAGTGAGAACTGAGTTTTAAATGAGAAATAAATCTGCAATGAAATTCGGGGAAATAAGTTTAAATGAAATGCAGAAAAAATGCGTATAATTTAATATTCCGTACAAGAAAGTCACGTGGTGTACACTTCAGCTTTTTTAAAATACAGATAACTCATATAATTTAAAATATATTCTCAACTAAAAGTGATCAATTTATAAGTATCAATATTTACAACATTATTATAATTTAAGAAACATGTTTCTGTTATGTGCTTCAGAACAGAATTCAATTCAGGACATAATATTACAATATAATAGACAAATTAAAATCCTATACGTGAATTATTCATTTATAATTTTTTAAGATTATAATTTATTGCGTCTTATGTTCTGTATAGCCATATAAAAAATAAGCCCTCAAAATAACCCCACTCACAAAATTTCAAAGCTGCTTAGGCAATCAAAGCTCAGGGTTTGATGTAACTTTTTAATAGGAATAGTTCTTTGTAAACATTGTTCTGTCTTTGATGATGTTCCTCTAATCCCTTGAATTTATGTTTCGCGGCAAAGAGAATAGAATTACATTGCAATAAAGCCCACAATCACTATTCGTATATATTATTTAGTCATGCAGTCACACTATGAGTATAGCGATTTAAACAACGTGAAAGCCCATTAAATTCTAATTTATGTTAACACTTGTATTTTTTGTTTGGACTTCGATTTTTATGTATTTATTTTTACTTATTCACACATTTTTAAATATATTCATACATTTTTCTCATTTTGTACAGTAATTATTTTTTTATAATTAATGTATTTTCCTTAATTTTGAATTTATGGCCGCTAATTGCATTTTTACGCGTTTAATATGTACATCAATTTTTGTATTTTCTAACACTACTGACGTTAGACTTATAAGGATAACTGAAAAAAGAAACGGATATTGATCTCTTTCAATAATTTCCAAATATGGGCTTGATCATGCTCCGTGTACGGTAAGACTGAAAAAAGTATTATTTGCTAACAGCTGTTTCCGCTTAACAAAACTATTCATTCTAAGAATAATTTTCTCATCTTGAAATAAATTCTGAAGGCAAAAATTCCTGCAAAACTTCTGTAGCTTGCCGGTCATTATTGTGTTCCATCATGCCTATATAACCGCCACATCTGACTATTCTACCTCCTCATTTTCAAAGAATATTCGGCAGACACAGAATACAGCTACCTTACATCTTTAGATTTTCATCTGTTTAGGAGAGATCATTTTGAAAGAGGAATTTTCTGATTGCAGAGAGATGGCAAAATGCAATAAAATAAAATGAATCTTTTATTGTTCATTAAAGGTGAGTGGGTCGATGTCAATGTAATGGCTCTTTCTAGAGCATCCCAAACATATGAGATAAGTTTAGCTCCGGAGACTTAGCTGGTTATCCCATGCAGCCAAATTTCTTTTCTGTCCAGAAAATCGTCAACTATTTGAGCTCTGTGTGGCCTTGTGTAATCAGAGATAAAAATAAAATCTTCCACAAGAGCTCCCTCGTGAGGCTTCGTATAAAGTTTAAGAGCTTCATGTTTATACTTTATTGCTATGTGGTTACGTTGACAGCATCGAAGACAATGTGGAATGATTCGTCATCCATCGTAATGCCTCCTTGCACAAAGACTCATTCTCCACCAAAGTGTTCAATTCTTTAATATTCGTAGGATGGTAGCGGGCCTTATGCTATCATCCTTCCAATATTCCAAATAAAGGCTCTATGAGAATCATTCTGTGTGGTAAAGTTTGACTCATCTTGAAGAGGAGAATGAGTCGAATCTAGTTGCGTCTATGAATCGCATGCCTGGCTTCCCAAAAGACATGTTTCTATACGATCTTTCTAGGAAGATACACACCGGTATTTTATAAGTGGAAATTCATGTCACATGTCAAATCTTGAACGGACTTAGCCTAGCCTTAGGATGGTGCTACCCGAAGAAAGGAACTGCTGAGATAACCCAGTTACCAGTATTCCAGATACTCGTAGCCATCGAGATATCTTCGTTACGGACTGGTATCTCCGTTACGGACTCATTACTACTGCAGGCTGTAACAGCTTTAAATAACATTAAAATCTTGTAGTTTAAATAATTTAAATAGATGAACATTAAGGTATTTGTGAATGGCAATATTTGAAACCAGACTCGAGTGCCTCGTGCGACTCTCGCACGAAGAATGTAATTTATTTTTAAATGTTAGAATATGTTTTTTTTTTTTTTTCTTGTTTTGTATGTCGCCATTTGAGTGCTAAATAAAGTTTTTTCTGTGTTCCATCATTGGAGTTGCTTCATATTGCCAAAGAAGCATCACAGTCTTAATTATTTTGGAGGCACCGGCGAGATCGAATAATCGTGCGTATTTTTATTTCATTAGTTCATCACTGAACATAATATTAGTGATACCAGATTATTACTTCCTGTTAATATTGAATTGCTTTATTTTATTAGTTCATCACTGAACGCAATATTAGCGATACCAGGTTATTACTTCCTGTTGATATTGAAGTGCCTTATTTTATTAGTTCATCACTGAACGTAATATTAGTGATGCCAGATTATTACTTCCTGTTGATATTAAATTGCCGTATTTTATTAGTTCATCACTGAATGTAACTTCCTGTTGATAATGAATTGTCTTATTTTATTAGTTCATCACTGAACATAATATTAGTGATACCAGGTTATTACTTCCTGTTAATATTGAATTGCCTTATTTTATTAGTTCATCACTGAACGTAATATTAGTGATATCAGGTTATTACTTCCTGTTAACACTGAACTGCCTTATTTTATTAGTTTATCACTTGAACGTAAACTTAGTGATACCATTTTAATGCCGTTTATACCAGAGCTCAAAGGAAAAGAAAAATATCTGAAGAGCAGATCTTGGAACCGATGAAGGAAGAAAATAAAGCATCCAGAGATGTATTTGAAGAAGAAGTTAAATCACCAGAATTAAACGTGGAAGATGTTCACGAAAATTTGAAAAACGATAAAGAAATTAATATTGAGAATCATTTTGCAATGCAGCGTTATCATCATCTTTCGGCTTTTGATTTAATATCAAAGCCGCTACTAATAGACGAAAAAAACAATTGTCGAAAACAAATGACAATTGAATATTATCCGAAAGGCACAGATGAACTGAGGAAAGGCTTTGCTGTGAATTATAGCCGAGGAACTGGTCCAACATGGAAGAGATCTAGGCGCCGTCAAGGAAAAAAAGGAAGACTAATTTGAACACTGTCCATTTTCTATTTAAATGTGGTGTAAAAATATTTGTTTAAAATTTAAAATTTTCGGCCTGAAAATTTGGAAACTTATGAGAGAAGTTATCTTTTCTCTTTAAGCAATTGAGCAAGCCGAGCTTATAAACTTTCGAAATTTACAGAACTTTTCCCTTCGGTAAAAGTCTCTCCGTTGGGGGAGAGGTTGTAACAGCTTTAAATAATATTAAAATCTTGTAGTTTAAATAATTTAAATAGATGAACATTAAGGTATTAATGGCAATATTTGAAACCAGACTCGAGTGCCTCGTGCGACTCTCGCACGAAGAATGTAATTTATTTTTAAATGTTAAAATATGTTTTTTTTTTCTTGTTTTGTATGTCGCCATTTGAGTTCTAAATAAAGTTTTCTCTGTGTTCCATCATTGGAGTTGCTTCATATTGCCAAGGAAGTATTACAAGGCTCTCCATCTCAGTCCACCATCTAAACGACTGCAAGAACTCATTTAAACTGAATTCACTTAAGTCTATGACTTTTCACGCAAGAAACACAATTACACAGACAAATTTCACTGATTTTCAAAACCGGTCAATTTCAACTTTTCTTAGAAAATGTATTTCTCATCAGCAGAGGCCAAAATCTGTTCCTCTCAAACATCTGAAACTCCCGTATATATGAATTTTTGTTTGAATGGATTTCCTTTCCCCCTGTTAAGTAGAATGCTAGAGCGTTAATAATAATCTACTCCAGTGAAGTGATTACTTCTCTCTTGGAGATCTTTGTGCGGTTTCACCTGCTGTGTGCCGTTTCTCCTTAGGACAGGTTTGCGACTGTGAGCATCAATAACTAAACGTTGATGCTAAATGAGAGAAAAAGATGCTCAAAATGAGAGAAAAGGTGCATTCAGATAACTGAGCTACTTTAATCGCTTCCAAAGACTGGTTGGCATGTCTTTTAACAACTTCCGAAACCAATGAGCCATCCACTAACATAATGGCGAAAAGACCATGTAGAAAATGGGCGCAAGTGGTCGCCCCCATAGCACAAAACATCCTCAGGATGTCCTATTTAAGTCGCAATATCCCGGGACATACTTAGGATGTCCTAAGGATGTTGATTCTCAGATGTCCTGAGGAGATCGTAATTTAACATTCTGAGAATATCTTATTTAAGTCGCTATGTCCCGGGATATGACAGGATGTCCTGAAGATGTTGATTCTCAGATGTCCTGAGGAGTTCACCAATTTCACATCCTGAGGACATTCATTCTGCATTGTCCGGAGGACTTTCGTTGTCAAACATTTTGAGGATATTTGTTCTTAAATTTACCAGTTTTAATTTTTGGACATTGCACATCTGAAACTTGCACATTATTTTATGTTTCATATGTATTTTACTAAGTTGTTTCTAAATGCTGTACATTAAAAATATTGATATGATTGATGATTTATTCTTGTTATTTTGTTATTAATTTTAACTGCTATTTTTTCTGACGTTTTTAAAAATTTATTTAGTCATGGAAAAGATTTTTTTCAATGGATTAGCATTTTCTAGAATATTTGCAAAATTCTAAATAACATATATTTTTTTTATAAAAAATATTTAATTACGGAAACGAATTTTTTTTTAAAATTTGGGTATAGAGAAATTAGGTATTTTTTTGGAAGCAGGAAACATGAAAAATTAGCAACTGCCTTCGCCGGGAATCGAAGGACGGACCTCTGGAATACCGGCCCAATGTGCAGAACCACTACACCACGAAGACACGCTAGGTGTGGTGGTGGTGTATTTAATTATGGCAAAGCACACTAGGGCTATCTGCCTAAGGGGAGGGATGTCTTCGTGGAGGACTTTCTAAGGGAAACTGGCTCGTATACACGTTACACGTGGGGAAAACCACGAAAACACCCATGCAGCCAGCCTGTTCGCGGGATTCGAACCTCGGATCGCACTACCAGGGTTCAGCGACTTTACCGCTCGGCCGCTTGTGGGCCGAAGACACGCTAGGAAAGCGGGAGAAATACCTTATATTACTTCTCTTTTTAAAGGCCGACTTTTTTTTAAGGGGATCCAATCACTAAATCCTGGGTGTGGATATACCTCATCCAACACCTTTTTAATTCGGGCGCCACTGTAGAGACATTAGGATTTTTTTGGGAAGCCGTAGAGATGAAAAATTAGCAACCGCCTTCGCCGTGGATCGAACCACGGACCTCTGAAATACCGGCCCAGCGTGCAGAACTATTACACCACGAAGGCACGCTATGAAAGCGGGAGAAATACCTCATAAGGAAAATTTTTTTCCTCTAATTACAGGACAGAAAATGTTTTTCAATCGCGCGATCCGTTATTGATATTGAATTACAGTCGTGCGATAATTTCGCAGTAAAGATACATCTCTGATGACTATCCAAGATTCTAGAAACTTTGGTCTTATATAGAGATGGTCGTCTTATAGAAATTATGCTTAATATCAATATTTATTTATCATCTCAGAACTATTGGTCACTTTCAGAAGTGGTCGTTTGAGAGGCGATATTCTATATACGAGGGCTATCCAGAAAGTAGATTACGTTTTGGAATAAAAAAATAAACAAAGTATAGGAAACAAATTTTATTATATACAGATGAAAGCCACACTCAAATACTACTTTTCTACATAGTCACCATACAAATTAAGGCATTTATCGTAGCGATGTACGAGCTTGGAAATTCCTTCGTCGAAAAATTCGGCCGCCTGCGCCTTCAACCACTTCGTTACCTCTTCTTGCAGCTGTGCGTCGTCATCAAAACGCTGCATAGCCAGCCACTTCTTCATTGCTGGGAATAGGTGGAAGTCGCTCGGTGCCAGGTCGGGACTGTACGGCGGATGAGGAAACAACTCCCACTTAAAAGATTCAAGAACTTTACGAGTGACATTTGCCGTGTGGGGCCGGGCGTTGTCGTGAATCAACAAGATCTTAGAGCTCAACATTCCTCTGCGCTTGTTTTGAATTGCTCTTCTGAGTTTTTGGAGAGTTTGGCAATACCTTTGAGAGTTTATTGTAGTGCCTCTTTCCAGGAAGTCCACCAAAATTACACCTTTTCTGTCCCAAAAAACAGTCGCCATCATCTTCCTTGCCGACATTGTTTGCATGCATTTCTTGGGTTTTGGGGGAGAACTTGTATGCCCCCACTGCATTGATTGCAATTTCGTTTCACAGTTCACATGTTTCACCCATGTTTCGTCACCAGTAACGATGCGATCGAGAAAGAGTCACCATCCTTATGGTAAGCGTCCAAAAAGTTCAACGCTGCAGCCATTCGCTGATTTTTGTGGTCCTCTGTCAAGATTTTTGGAATCCATCTTGCACAAAACTTGTGGTAACCAAGCTTTTCGCTGATGATTTCGTGCAACAAACTTCGCGAAATTTGTGGAAAACTCAAAGAAAGTTCCGTTATTGTGAAATTTCGATTTTCACGGACTTTAGCATCGACTTTTTCGAGAAGTTCGGCGGTCACTATGCTGGGTCTCCCACTTCGATCTTCGTCGTGAACATTGGTTCGGCCATTTTGAAATCTTATGACCCACTGACGCACTCCACCTTCAGTGATAATGTTGTCCCCATACACTTCACGAAGCTGCCGATAGATTTCTATCGGTTTACAGTTTTTTGCAGTCAGAAACCTTATTACTGAGCGCACCTCGCAGCTCGCGGGATTTTCAATTAACGCAGACATTTCAAACCGTCACAGTATCTGAACGGAGCACAGTACGAACCTCTCACTAGCACGGCTAGATGCAGACTGAGCTGCGCAACGCTCTGACCCCAAGATGGCCGCGCTAGCCCCGCCCCTAGCGGACACAGACGGAAACGTAATCTACTTCCTGGATGGCCCTCGTATTTATTTACTGATACTCTCAGATTCCAAAATTTGTTTATATTCTCAGAAATATTGGACGGAAGGTGGTCGTCTTGCAAAATTTTAATTGAATGAAATGTAAAATTACATGCAAAATTTTACATTTCATTCAATTCGGCATTATTTAACTATTTCCCTATTAATTAATTAATTAGATAAAGACAAAAATTAGGAAATAGTACTGTTTATTACGGAATAATGTAGGAAGTTCTACAGAACTATATTCTTTCGCGTCATTGCACATTGTATCCGGCAAACTACTAGTTTCTCGTATTCTTCCGCAAATCCGTAAACATCTGTCTGATTTGAAACGAAATCCAAAATGGCTGCGCCATGAGGTTAACTTGTATGGATATTTTTTGTTGCGTGAAAGGTAAGTTCAGTTGCAATACTTGTATGTTTACTTTTTTTGCTTTTCGAATTTATGTCATTTTGACAGTTAAATGTTTCACAGCTTTATGAATTGTTACCATTCTGTCGTGAATTACGTGTATCTCAATGGCTGGCTGTCTTTTCAAATATCTAATTTGACCTGCTATCCAAATGTTTATGACTGAATTTTTTTAGTCTAGTTTATGCATTCAGTTTCAAAATAATATGTGTGATCAGATTGCTTATTATTTTATTGCAACAATAAATTTATGTTAAATAGTTTGAACAATTGTATAAAAATAAGAGTTTGCATTGTTTTGTCCAAAATATGTATGGTTGAAACATTATCTTAATCTAGTTTGTAATTCAAGTTTTTTGGGGGGTACTGTTCTGTTATTGGGACCAGAATCGGAAATGTATGAACCTGTGTTCGTAAGTATGTGCATAGATGTGTATATGTAGACACACAAACATACAAATATACAAGCATACATAAATACAATTCTGAACCCGGTCATGATAACAGAACAGTGCCTTTTTTTAATCTTTTTTGAATATTTTATAAAAGGATTAAGCATTTTTCAAACTGCATATCATTTTAAGATTCGACTTGCAGGAAGACAAAATATGGTCATTCAATCAAATGCTTATGATTGCTTTTAACATTTTCTCATAAATATTGTTTGCATGTTTATTGTATTTTAGATACTTTAGTTATGTAAAGTGAACGTGAGAATATTAGGAAAGCTGAAGAATATGAATAGCTACCATAATACATGTATTTTTTCATCGAGCCCATTGTTTTAGAAACCAATGCACCATTATTATATGCTGGCTTATTTTATAGTTATATGCAGTTTAATTTTATGTTCATGTTACTATGGTATTGTCATTATAATAAAAGTATTTATAATTTTTGTTGAATCTTGCAAGTTACCTAACATTCAGAATTATTACTACCGAATTTTACTGATAGGTTTTTTCAAGTGGACATAATCTGTCTGATAAATAAAATAAACTGGTGTTTAAATTATATGCATTTCTCTTAATGTTTCATTGAAAGTGAGATGGAAATATAAATGCTATCCAGAAAAGTGAATTCTTTTTGCAGGAAATAACAAACTGTACTAAATGATTAATGTTTATATCATTTTAGAAATGTCAATATTAAAGTTTCTCCCCCTTCTCTTCTTTGATTTTGAAATAATTTATAATAAAATAATATATGCATAAGTGTAATTAATGTAAAGTGTCATTCAATAATATAATTTATTTTTACTGATATTTTTATATTTCTTATCTGGGTTTTCTTTTGGTGTTAGAAGGAGGAAAAGACTGTAATGTTTTAATTAAGGAAATAATTAAAACATTACAGTCTTTTAAATAACACAGTTACAGTAATGTTTATTGAAGCAATCAGTACTGTGTGATTGCCAGTGATTGAATAATGTTAAAATGCATTGTTCATAAGGAAATTTGCTTATCTTTGTGTTATAGATTTTATTTTGACACAAGCTGAAATTTGAATTATTGGAAGCACTTTGAAAACCCGAATTATTTCCTGAATCATTAATCAGGCCAATATATAACATACAAATTTTCATACAAAATTATTTCTTTGAGCATATTATAAAGAGCTTATTTAATTTTATTATTTGTACAAATTTTAGACAAAAGTAGCATGTAACAGTTAAAGATTTATTGAAGCCTACTTGTTACTTGTGGTAACAAAGAAGTGTGAAAGATATTCCCACATTAGCGAACATGACGATCATTGATGCTTAGTTTAGTAATTTAATAATATATTGAGAAATGCTGGGAACTTTCAGAAGTAGACATTTCGGAAATGATGGGCTTGATAAGAAATTTACATGGTTTTATTATTTATTCTTTAGTTAAGAATGGATTTTAGATGTTCATGTGAAAGAATTTCTGTGTAATTATATGTGAAAGAATTGTTAAAGTTTGGCATTTAAAAAAATGAATTAATAATATGCAATTATCTTTTTATTATACATATATTACTATATATTTCTAATGCGCTATGTAAATGTCAGTGCTAAACAATTGAGATACTATTGTCAGGGCAATCTTTTCTTATACATGAAAAATTCTGATACTTTCTTATCATCTGCCCTCACAGCTTCAACTTATGCTAAAACAGCAAGAGTATGCACACGATAATAGCAAACTATGAATATGCATACCACACACATGTATTTACATGCTTTATATTTAATCTTTATTTCTGAATAGTATTCCATTGGATGAAAAATATGTGAATATTGACCCAATGTGTATATTTTTGTGTGTGTGCATCCTAAAATTTCTTGTTTCTTATAAAGTGCTTATTTGAATTACTGCTTGTGAACAGAGCAGTAGATATGAACCATAAACTAACCATTTTGCCAATTTTCACAGCTTTGCAGATAGTCAGAAAGCACCAAAATTTGTAATAATGTTAAGTTTAAATGATGTTCTATACTTTTGTGTTAATTTTTCTATTCTATTAATTCTATTACTGTCTTATCAAACTTTCTGCAGGAATTTCAACTGGTTAAGATGTTATTACCATGTGGAGAAGAATTTGGTTTTCAAGCTAGAAAAAAAATTGCAGCTGAAGGATTTTGTAGAAGGTCAGTCAAACTGGTTTTAGTTAATTATAATTTAATTTTGGGTGAAGAATTCTCAAATTTATTTATCATAAGTGTCTAAAGGTCTTCTAAATTAAATTCTGCTTGTTTTTGAAATTTTTCATGACATTCGTTCTTTGATTATTATTATTATTATTTTTAATTTACTAACTTATATTCAGGCACATAATGTTGCATTTAATGCCATACCTTAAATATTGTATATAATGTTGAAATAATACATTTCACTTAAAAATGTGGTTGTGACAGTAAATTTTCTGTTACATTTAATCATATCTATAAACATTGGTATACATCATTTTTCAATAATCTGTATATTATTTTGTGCATTTCTTTTACATCCAAGATCTGGCATATGACTTGCTTTTCAAACTGATAACATGGTATTACTATGGAACGTATTACTATGGAACATATTACTATGGAACATATTAGTATGGAACGGGCCAAATTTAATAAATTATTCTTTGATAGAAATTTATTCATGTGTTCAGTGTGTCTCATCTCTTTAAATTGCTAAAGTAAATTTTATGTACTTGCATTTAGGAATTTTGACTGTATCAGAGTAATTTTGTTTCAGTTATTATAACATGCAAGGGAAAAAATCCATTCATAGCTCCGCATTTAAAATTAGTTAATTAAAGTCCTTAATAAAGAGGGACGTTTTGTTGTTTTAAATGTCGATAGAGTTTAATTCAAAAATATGCCACATTAAGGGTTAATTTTTAACCTAATTTAAAATTTTCATTACTTTAACATGTCCAATAATTGTAATTTTAACTCTGATATTGTAATAATATCAAAATTCCTTACTTTTTGATAAATAATCCAAATGTAAAACAAGAAAAGAAAAAATTAAAATCTAGAAGTATATTTATTTCATACCTCTAACAAATAAAAACAACACAAGCACTTTTTACTGTCTATCTGCATAGTGTGGCATGTCCCGTAAGACTGAGATCAAATCCATGTTTCAGTTAAAGGAAAATGCATGCACAGTCTTCTGATTTTCTCTTCGATTAAGGATTCTGTATATACTAGCATAAGAAAAATATTAGTTAATGCAGTGTTATACATCAATATTTATAGACAATTATTGTGGCTATGTTTATTATAATTTTGTTCACTGTAATGGATGGAGTGCCTAAACCATCATACTGTGTAAACAAAACTCAAATCTTCATCTCTGCATACTGCTCCACTAGTGTTTAAACCACTGAAATGGTGATTATGGTAGAACATCTTTGGTAAAAATTTACTCTACTGTAACCCTTGGTGAATCGTTTCCTTTTTTTATATCAAGATTGTCACCTGAGAGGATCGGCACCAATTTCAACGTGGCCGCTACACAAAACCAAAATAAGAAGTCAAAGACATACACAAACTCTGTGTCCATGTACACATCGACCTATTAAAACAGAGAACTGCACAAACTGGGCATTGTGCACTGCCTTAACTTTGTCCATGTACACACTGATCTATTTTCACTTTAAGAAAATCAGAAAGTTAAAAATATCATAGTTACCAGAAAAAAATTCGCCACTGTCTTAACACACAGACAACCAAAAATACACAAACAGAGAGGAATAAGTTACCAAAAATACATATTTCCTAACATAAAAACATTAAAAAACAAATCTTCTAACAAAAATTAACACGCAGAGACAAAAAAATAAATGAAACGTCATTTTTTTAACATACCTTTTTTTTCACATGCATATGTTTAGGCTTCCCACCACCATCCTCCAGGTAAGCAATTCAATTAAATTTTTCGTCTCTTAGTCACCTCAGACATACTCAAACGATGGTACCCACACCAAAATAATAAATAGCATGTTCAAAATACAAGACCATACCACTTCCGTGCAACCAAACACAGCAATTGAAGAGAATGGTAAGAACCAAAAACCTGGGACTGTACAAAAGGTTTGCTATTAAAAAAAGTAGCCCAAAACTAAATTTATCACAGCACATTGGCAATATTTGCAGAAATAACTCCTTTTTATTGACAAAAAAAAAAGTTTTTTTTTTTCCCAAAGGCTACTTTCGCCAACATTATCAACATTAGGGTTACCGAAAAACTTATTTGACGCAATGGGCTTCCACATTTCACAAACAACCAATACCACTTTGCGATTTTTTTTCAGACAGAAACCAAGGTGTACCATACAGTAAAGATTAGCCACATCTTCATTTACTACTGTTACAAGTACTTCTTTGGTAAATTTCTGCGGTTAAATTCAAAAGTTTAAAATTGCATTAACATGATCAGATTCAGAGTCATAGCTAGGGTTTTCAGCGCTCAGGGACAACTGAAGATTTCGTGCCCCCTAATGCTTGCCAAGGATGGAAAATATTTAATTCTAAAATGTTCTAACATCAGTTTGGCGCCCCTTGGATTCTGCACCCGAGGACAGATGCCCCCCCTTGCCCCCCTCTAGCTACACCCCTGATCAGATTTTATTTTCTGCACGTAGCTAACAATTACTTATGTGGTGTCAAATAAATGTTACCAGATGCAGTTAATTATTTTTTACTTGCCAATCTCATGAGACAAGTTTTTTTTGCTCCTGCAAGACTTTACTTTGTGTTGCAAAATAAATTCATTCTCACTCTTTTTGGACTTGCCTACACATTAAATTTAAAATAGTTTTATGAATAGGTAAGATGTGATTATCATAACTTTGTTTCTCTCTTTATCTTGGCAACTTTATATGTTGATTCAGTATCCAGGTTACCTACCAGTGGCTGATTGATAAAACTGCTCATATGTTCAGCTGGTGGTTTGAGTTTATTTTCTGACATAAAAAATTTTAAAAGGCATCCCCCATGTTTAAATTAATTTTAAAGGCCTATAATCGAAAAATCAAATAATTGCTGCTCTGTTTATAGGTACTAAATGTTAAAATATTTTAAATGCTTCCTTTAATTTGCATTCTAATAGTCATTTGTTTAAATTTAATTATGAATTATATTCACATGTAGTAATTGTAAGTGTTTTTTTTATTTTAGGTGCTGTGAAAGGCAATGACAGAGATCCAATTTATCAAGAGTTCTTATATACATAAGAATACATGGATATAACATTGTTTTTCATGAATTCAAATAAAATGTGATAAATTGGATTAATAAAAACTATTTTGAATTTTGAAAAGTGTTTTTCCTCTGTTAATCATAATATAGTGCCATAAATTTCTGAATGTGTTTATTTTTCATCCAAATAAATAGCTTTACAAAAATTTGTCATATTAATAGATATTGCATAATTTAGCATTATTATAAATATTTATTATAGCAGATTTAGCTGAACTACTTTTTTAGTCTCTTTGCAGATGAAGTCACAAAGGTAAGTGGTTAGATATTTTGCTGTATTCCCCATTAAGTAATTTTATCTGGTATATTACCATTACTTATATACTAAAGGTGAAAGAATAAGCTTTCCTTGAAGATACAAAAATTTGCAGATATTTCAAAAAAATTGGTATACGTAAAAAAGTTCTTAAATTGCCACATATGCGAAACTGAAAATGTTATATATGAAATAGTTCAGAAATATAAATATTTTCACTATTTTTTAACTGTAATTCACTGCATTTGTTATATATAATCACAGTTTAAGGTAGCAGTGCTTTTCTCACTGTGATTTCTCATGTATTTTGATTCATAAATACACATACATAAATCCACGTATTTTGATTTCTCTTTTGAGACCGAATAAAAAATGAACTAAACATTCTCGTTGACATTGAGAGTTGAATAAAAGCTCACCTCAAAATAAAATGAATTAATAAATTTATGGAAAATTTTACATTGCATATATTGAGCAGAAAGAGTAAACTGAATATACTTAATGGAATTAATAATTGGTAGAGTTGATAGCAGAATAAAATGCCTTAATTGCATGGTAAACAGTAGATCTTTTGAAGTTTTTCTATGTTGCGTAAAATGCAGACTTAAATTTTTGATATTGATTGTCATATAAATGGCAATTACTGTTTTATTTTGCTCTGAAATGAATGGTTAGTAATAAAATTCTGGATGAGACAACCTTTAACATGCGCTAGAATTTACAAAGTTTAATTTGGTGCTGATTTCAACGGGTAAATTTCATTTTACTGAATTTTGCGTAAAATAATACTAATGAACCATTGCAAATTATTTTCAGAACTTTTTTTTTTTTAATCTAAAAGGGCTATTAGTTTTGAAATGTGACTTCATATCGTCAGTCGTAAACTTGTTTCGCTTTTCATTCAAGTCTTGTCATTTGGCAAAATTTAACATATTTACCTTTAAAATCTAATATATTATTGACTAACAAGCCAAGCTATTTAAAAGCATTACACACAGTTCTTAACAATGCTTTTTTTAATTTTTAATCTGATTGATTTAAAATGCATTTAATTCATGATATATCTAATTGAAAACATTTTAATGTTTCTACATAATTACATGATATATTTCTTCATTTTTCAAATATATAAGAAGACATATTATAACTTTCTGGTGTCAGTATCTTATAAAATGTTTTGCTATTTCCACTGCCCCATCTGTATTGATAATCTATGCATTCATAAACTTTTAGCCTCTTTGAGTGACTGCTAAAATCTGAGGCCTTTCAGATTTTTTTTTTTTTTTTTTAATTGTGTGAGCAGAAAGATAGAATTTTAGAAGAGTTTCTTGAGTTACCTTTTGAATGATATAAAGAATTGTTAACATAATGTCAAATTTTTACAACTAAATATTAAATATATAAAAAAGCCTGCAGCATTCTCATGTTACGAAAACATATTTATTTATTCTGAGGCTAGGAATTTATTTAGTTTTAAAAATACAATTTATTCCTTTTAACAATTTCCCAACAGTGTCATCAAAACACTATAAATTCCTTACATGTTTTAAAGAAAGATGATTCATTTATGTAAAGATTATTAAATGGGTAATTTTATTATTCAATTTTTAATACAAATTAACTGAAATTAGAGACTGATTTTGTAAAATAATTTAATTATGAATAATTCAATTTGCGGGCTATTGGATGTTTAAAAATGATCAAAAGATTTTTAATATCTTAAAAATAAAAGCAAAATTTTCAGTTTTATTCACTGGAATTTTCCTCTGTATATGTACTGGGATGTGACACTAAGCAGTTGAGAGTATGTATTTAAGAGGTTAAAGGGATATTGTAACTAGTGTTTCAAATCCTGATAACATCCCATACGCTGTTGGTGGGACGTAGATAGGATGTCCTAAGGATATACTGGGATGTGACATTAAGCGCTCAGGAGGATGAGTTTAGGAGGAAATTGGGATGTCCTGAGGATGTAGTAAGTAGGACTTTAAATCCTAATAACATCCCATATGCTGTCGATGGGACATAGATAGGATGTTTTTAGGATATAATGGGCTGTGTTTAGGAGGTTAGTGGGATATCCCGGGATGTCCTGAGGATGTAGTATGTAGGAGTTCATATCCTAACAACATCCCGCACGCTGTCGATGGGACTTGGTTAGGATGTCCTGAGGATATCCCGGGATGTGACATTAAGCACTCGGGAGGAGGTTCGCGGGATATTCCGGGATGTCCTGAGGATGTGCGCATATCCCGCGAGCAACATCCTTGGGATATCCCAAGGATGTTTTTGTGCTATGTGGGCGGATGACCTACCGATGTTTGAATGTTCGGGGGTTTCTGGTGACTTTGCTGCGAAAGAGTTAACATTCTCAAAATTATACGTGATATAAACTTTTGAAACATTAGTGGTAGCTAATTTTGAATTATTGAAACAAATGTTTCTATAACTCTAATTTTCGACGTCAGAGTATATTTATAATTTTTAGAACTGACAGCTTTCCAGAAAAGTGAAAGTCTGGAAATAGCTGCAAATACTAATATTTGTGTGGGTTATTAATTCTGTGGTAACTTCTAATAATAACATAATGTCACGAACATAAAAATAACATAATGCCATGAACATAAAAAGGCTTAATATAATAATTATTTCACTTAAATCAATAGTAATCTTTGTAATAGAGATACCAGATCTTTGCAATGCAAAGCAGTTTTGATGTTTCGTATTAGCGTTTTTCCTATCACGTTTATTTACATTACACAGCGATAATATTCATCACCCACGGCACCTGGCAATTTGACAAAATTGCATGATATATATATATACACCTTATTTTTCTTTCAAATTAGAACACATATTCGTGACCTAACAGAAAGTTTTGAAAGCAATAAATTTGCTGTTACTAATTTATACTTCAATTTAAAATTTTAATAGGATATTTAATTAGTATAATATTAGTAAATGTAATTAACATAATTTATAATACTACATGTAATCAGCATGATTTGCAACACATTTGATTCACAGTTTAATAAATATTTATACCATTGTATAATTAATAAAAGATTTTTAAGGCCTTTTATTACCATGGTATGAGGTAATGGTTTATTCACCTCATAGAAACAGGTTCATAAATATTTGGTACATTTTACATTCTAAATTGGCAATGTACAGGTTGATCGTTTTTAAAGTGACAGTGTTTGGAGCGCCCTGTAGCGCGATCTAATAGCCGAAATTTCACCAAACTTGGTATTTAGACTAATCAAGACATGAGACATCAAGACTTAAAATCGTATGGTTAAATTATTAATGTTTATTTACTACATTAACTTCCCCGGTGAGGAATTATACCGCATTCAATGTAAGCACCGTTCTCAGAAATAACACCGTGCATTCTGTGCACAACGTTCTCCACAGCCGTATGTAACATATCACGAGGAATATTCCGCACTGTCTTTGTTATGTTGTCCTTTAGAATAGACAAATTTGATACTCCACCAACATAAACTTGAGAATTCAAATAACCCCACACCCAAAATTCGCATGGCGTGAGGTCAGGGGAACGAGGCGGCCATGCAACTGGAAAACTGCGACTTATGACTCCATCATCAGTGACGTTTTGGCGCAACACTGCTTTACCTTAATACTAATGTGTGGCGGAGCACCATCCCGCATAAAGATTGTCTGTTGGAGACGGTTTCTTTGCTGAAGTTGTGGAATAACAAACGTTTGCAGCATTTCGTGGTACCTTTCTGCATTATGGTGCACGTCTGGGGTTCTGTTGGAGTGATGGTCTCAAACAAGGATGGCCCAATTACGAATTCGGCTAGGAAACCACACCAAACAGTGACTTTTAGGGAATTTAATGGGATTTCGTCCGCGGTGTGGGGCTGCTCAGAAGTCCAAATTCGGCTATTTTGTGTGTTTACGGACCTATTGAGATAAAAATGGCACTCGTCTCGCCACAGAATGTGCCATGGAAAAGCATCATCAATTTCTACCTTGGCAAGAAACGATAGAGCGAATGTCACTCGCTTATCATAATCACTAAGTTTCAGTTCGTGCAAGCGGCTGATTTTGTAGGGGTAAAATCCAATAACGCGCCGCAAAACTCTCCATACCGTGGAATAATTCATGTCCAATTGTCGAGCTACACCCCGGGCGCTGCTAGTACCAGCAATGGTTCCCTGCGATCCTTCGAGAATTGCAGTTGCCACATCAGTTATTACATCTTCTGATACTGGTTTTCGTCCTCTCCCAGCGCGAATGGTCAGTGAACCCGTTTCCTCGAACTTCTTAATCATTTTCTTAAGACCATTCAGCGATAAAGGTCCCTTTCGTAATTTTTTTCTGGTTCGAAATTCCCGAAGAGCTGCGGATGCATTACATTGATTCATGTAATACAGCTTCACCAGTAACGCACGCTCCGGTAATGTGAGAGGCATTCCCACTGGAGCCCGTTTATTTCAGCTGAGATTATTTGTCGGAGCTGTCTACCACTTGCTTTTATAGCTCCTATTACTGGCGTTGTCATCGCACAACATTTGCATTTTTCTTTGATACCCGTATTTTATGCTAATCCCTGTTATTGTAAGCTACAGCAGCACCACAAAATGACCTAGCGGCGATTTTTGTAACTAATTTTTTTCACGGAATCCCTTTTCCCATGTCTTGATTTGTCTAAATATCAAATTTGGTGCCATTTCGGCTATTAGATCGCGCTACAGTGTGCTCCAAACACTGTCACTTTAAAAAAGATCACCCTGTATTTTTGTATTTTCGCCCTGTAATATTTTCTAAAATAAATGAGAGTTTTTATGCTCTGGACGTTGTAATTTTCGATGCAGTGTGGATTACCTTTAGGGTAATTCGAAATAAGTAAAGTAATGCAAAAAATGGAAAGATGTTATATTAGCATCAAGGCAAAATTTCAACCGTTCAAAAAATGCCAATGTCTCTCCTGAAAACTCGAAAAATTATTCTAAAAGTACCATATTCACAACTGTCAAAAACAATAAGTTTACTCTGCAAAATGCATCTTTCGTAAAATTTTGAAGTTCTAGAAAATGATAGAACCACATTTAAAAATTTAACTATGTTATAGACTGCTTTGTCGGGATTCCATTACAGAGATCGAAAGTAATAGATAATTTTAAAGAATTCTTACGTCGCGAAGCAAACAATCAATTCATTATTCAGTTCTGGAAAACTTCTTTATGACTTAAACCTTTTGCATTTGGCTTGGTCGGAAGATAATAATCTTGTTGATGGACAGCTAGAGTAAAGATTGCGTGCAAGCTAGAAAGCAGGATATGAATATGATACTACATTCGGAAGCATACGATATCTTATTTTTAGAGATTTTTAGAGATTCAAAATATATTTTAAGTATCCTCTTTGAGGTACTTAAAATATATTTGACAGCCGTTTCCATATATATATGAGCAGCATTACGAGAGTAAAAAATCTCCCAAAGATTCTGAAGAAAAAAGATAAACATTTTAATACCAGCTTAATGCCGAATTTCGTGTTGTTTTATTTCGGGTACTTTTTGTTGAGCAGTAGTGATCATACAAATGGAGAGCTGCATATCGAAATATCTAAAAGTATTGTGCACTAAAATTACGTTCGGTTATCTGATAAGGGATAATGGCATTATAATTCGCAGATACTGACGTTATCGACTGTTAGAAAAAAATCTCCATTTCGGGCATTTTCTGTATGAGGGATTCACAGCGCAGATTTTAAAAGACAAAAGATAAAAGGTCATCCATTATCGCAAAGATTCTTTGTAGTAGATTTTACTCGACAGAATATTCCAAGTATCTTGGTATGAATTCATACCAATCTTGGTATGAATTCTCAGAAGTAGATCTTCATCGGGAGACGATTCCAGTTTCCTCATCAAAGGCCATTCACCATCTCAGAAAAATTCCGCAGTAAATCGGCATGAGAAAGGATTCTCAGAATTTTCATCGGTTATCCATCATCACAGAAGTCCTCAGTAGTAGTTTCTTATTAAGAGAGCATTTCAGTGATCCTCTTTGAGGTTTATCCATTATACGAGTAGCATGGATCTACACTGGCAGTTTCTGATATAGAGCAACCATTATTCATTTTCTCTCACAATATGGACCTAAACGTGTTGCAAACAATGCTGATATATGGCAACTCAAAATTTACATTTAGCCTATGTTAAACTCTGCAGTACACAAGATCTCAATTTCTAGACCTGTTGTGCCTAACCTGTGGCCTCTCGCGAGTACATTTTGGTCTATTGCGAGCACATTTCCAAAACATCAACATTTTTGTTAAACATACGAGTATTTCCAATCTTATGTGATACATCTTAAATATTAATGTCGGCAAATGATTTTGAGATGAATAATAATATTTCTTGAACTTTATGGAAATCAGAGAAGCAGGGTTCAAAATTATTTTTCAGTGCATTTAGGTTTTCCAAGTATTTCTCTGTTTCAATTGCCTTGTGGTTATTAATTTGGCTTGATAAATTCTGAAAATGGGTGAAATGTTTTTCTTTCATCTGATTTATCCACAAATTTTACTTTATCTGAAAAGCAGTTACAGTCCCAGTCAATTGAAAAAGAGTTTTTTCTTTTCCTTGGAGATCTTCATTCAGTTTGTTCAGTTTAGCTGTAATATCCATGAGAAAATGCAGATCGGATAACCAATTATTATCGTCCAATTCTTTATAACTTTCGTTTCCGGATTCCAAAAACTGCTTTAGTGGTGAAAGTAGTTCTACAAATCGTTGAAGTACTTTTTCCCTGCTGAACCATCTAACATTGGAATGAAGCAATAAGATTCCATGTTCACTATAAAGTTCATCAGTCAGCAATCAGTTATTTTATAACGTCTTGCAAGATATCTCTTATGAATATAAATGTTTACTATATTTTAGCAATTAAGAAACATAAAAAAATGGTTATTTTAAAAATATTTTTTGTTCATAGTACCTAATCGGGCTGGCGAGCACTTACAAAACGATCAGCTAGTACACGGTTCGGAACTGCTGTTCTAGACCTTTTTCGCATTCGAATAATTTAGATGTTGCATAACTGTGGCTTGATCATTGCGCATCACGTAAACTATCCTCATCAAAGCATGATGAACGAAATGAGCTTGGAGAATCAGTAATGCCAAAGTTTATGTCTCAGGACTCCTTAAATCATTTTATTGAGCAACAGCATCCTGCTCATATACAAAAAGAATCTGCCAAGTGATTTTAATACCTTAGAAATCTTCATTTCGAGAGAATATGCTGCAAATGACGTTGCTTGTGTACTTGACAGTCTGGAGACCTGGAACGTCAAATGCCATTGGCCCCAATCACACAACTCAATATGACTGGAATACGAAACATAATTTATAAGCTAAATTTTTATGTGCAACTGCTGATCTCCACCGATACCTCTATCTTGTAAAAAATGCCCATAATTAAAACAGTGTGAGCTTATGCATAAATTTCTTAAGGTAAAGTACCCGAATATAAGATGAGAGTTATGGCAATTCATTTATATTAGAATAATCGAAAGGCACGATCGAAGAATTATGGCAGGATTGAATTTTAATACCTTTGCTTCCCTTGGACTTTTATAATTCAGAAATCGATTTATTACACAATGAAATAGCTTTAACATCTATTTTATTGCAACACCATTAATACTGAATGGATACGATGAGGTAAACTCTAACAGCCCTTATTGAATTCAGTTTCCACGGAAATCTTACTGTATGTGCCTTTCGTAGTTTTGCTGTATACAGAATGAATACAAGCAAAGCTTTCATTATTAGGTCTCTTTACGAAGGTATTTTTTCTTATCAGATAATCTCTTAAAAAGTGCTAGGCAGAGTTAGAATCAAGTTTGTATTATACTGAGACCCGTTAACAATGAAGAAGATAAAAAGTTTGCTTTAAAATGGCCGCAGTTCTAATAAAATAGTCAAGTAGAAATCAAGAAACAAAATGGAAGCAAGAAAAAATCGATTTAATGCACACAAAATGTAAGAACGTATGATCTTATTTACGCTTGCATATCAAATCACAATCATATCGTGCATTTATTTTATTAACTCTCCGAGCGACGAATTTTTAAAAGTTATTTATGTTTAACCTCTTCGTCGTCCGTTAAGCGTCTAGCGCGTTCAAGTGAAACTTCCGCGGGGCGGCCGTAACGCGCCTCAAGCGTTCTCAAGCGCGTTCAAGTGGACCGCCTGGATCAGATGTTATCAAATTATCCTGCTGTTAGATGTAAGCAGAGATATTATTATTTTTCCGTTATGCTTTATTTCCTTATAATTTCACTTAATATTCATTGACATTCATCCACTACGAAAGTCATGTATGGAAAGTTATGATGTACAGAGAAAACAACATTACACGCTACGAAAAAGAGACGGCCGCCTGGGGGAAATTTTCGCGGACAGGAGAGGACAGCGAAAGGGTTAAAGAGGTTCAGTAAATTTTACCCATGGCTTGAAAAATCTCTTGTACTTACGAATGATTTTATCGATGTACATTACTGACGTTTTGAAACACTTTAAGGTAGTCGAATTTCACTAGAAACCATGAAATGTGTATCGCATATGAAATTTTAGGAAAGTCTTTAACTAAAAATGCCTTTCATTCATTTGACATTCAGTAAGTATTTAAACTAAAATACATTTTTAAAACCATGCAGTGTCCTTCTTCAAGTCTATTAACTGAATTTGTTAACCATTTACGATACAAGAACATGCTTGAGGAATGCCATAATTCGTTATATTTTCCCGCTCTTAAAGATCAACTGGGGAAACGCATGAGATCCAAGTGACCAAATCTACATGTGTGACGAGTTATCGTCTATCACATTTTAGTTCGAGCGCTACTATAGAAACTGTTAGGTATAGAGACTATTGGGTTTCCTGGATCATAACATTTTCAAAACTGATATTAGTATACCTTCTTTTGGTTTATCTTCTTTTGACTTATTTTACTCACTATGTAATTCAATATTAGTATATAGTGAAACTCTATTGGAAAAAATAAGCAATGAAACTTAAAAAAAAAAAAAAAAAAAAAAAAAAAAATATCATTTATAAGGTATTCTTCCTCCTTCCAACATGCCTTCGTGGTTTAACTATAGTATACTCAGCGCGTATTCCAGAGGTCCAGGTTCGAGTCCCGGCGACGGCACTGGACAGTTTTCACAGCTCCTGCTTTAAAATAACCTAACATGTCTAAACATTAAAGCAATTTAAATTTTTGAATCGTTGGATTACCACTACATTTGACTTTAATATGTCTTTAATTACGACTAATAACTTTAATTATGACTTTAATATGCCAAAATTTGTGACGGATTTTAATTCTTACAGAAATACTTGGATTAACTTCGAAGTAAACATAAAAGCGACAAACTGTTTTACAAAATCATTTATTCAGTACGTGAACATGCACAGCAATAACTTTGAAATAATACTGACGTTGCCAATTAATTGGATAATCAAAAAATTTAATTCTTTGGCAGTTTATTTTCAAAATGTTACATGCTTATTTAAAATGGTTCAACATCTAATTTTATTCCACCTTTGCCGCCGAACTCGCTGTTGTTTCCATTCTTATGAAAACGATTCTTTTGTGCAAATGCCTATTATTCAACGATTTGGAGTGCGAGGAAATGCATTTTATTGTAAAGAGAATAAATCTGAAAGAAACTCATTAAATTAAATTACTCCATTGTGCAGAAAATGTAGTAGGAATTCTTACGGAGTGAACTAGTTTGAGAATGTCTGAAGCATTTCTTGAATATCATTCTTTCATTTGTGTTGTAAATGAGATTAGTTTTCTGTTCGTAAGCGTAGCTGAAAAAATAAAATACTTCAAAATTTATGCTTACTTAAAAAAAATAAATAAATAAATAAAATTTAAAAAAAAATTATTTTTTTCTCTTTTACTCCAAATTTATCTTGTGATGCATTGTATATTAAACGATATAAATCATTCAATTTCTGAAATGGCTTTTCATGAAAAATTGCGTAAAATGGCAAGTTCGTTGTATAAAATGGAAATTATATTGTATGGAATTGCCATTTTACACAGTGAAATTGTGAATTCTAATTTTTTAAGATTATATTTCGCATTCTGCAGTTTTAAATAGAGAAAATATTAATTTTTAATATTAAAATTATCAATTATCTAGCACCCCCCCCTTTTTTTTTTTCCTTTTTTCACGTGTTGTATTACTTTTCGGTAGAATAGCATTACTTAATAAGAGGGAATGTCAAACTGCCATTTTAAGAACGATATTAGTAGTCCTTTCGAAATACAAGATTGCGTTTCATACAACATACCTACTAAAAACTTTGAAAACGATCTGTGTGACTATTAATAATTGTTATCTTTAGTTTCTAATTATGTGTTGCTTTGATATAAAATATAACTCTAACTTCATTGCGTGCTTTTGCAGATCACGTAAAATTAATCCGAATTTACTAAGGTATATCATTTTTTCTGTCGATTTAAATACAATAAAAAGATAACATTCAAAAGTGTTCATTATGTTCATTACTTTAGAACTTAGACAAATAAAATGGTGCTGCTTTGGTAGACGGGCGCAGGGATTTCAGTGACTTTCTGGCGCAACTGTTGGCGCGCTTTTTATAATCGCCTGCCATCTTGAAAACGCCGTTTAGCACAACAAAATATTCTAAATTTTAAATATATGCGATATCATTGAAAACAATGCATTACTTTTTTTTATCAAAGATGAAATATGCATTTATAACTAATAGAAAATATGTACATACGTTTTTGTCGAGTGTTTAATAACTTTTAAGGATACATTGGTAAATACCAAAAAATTAAAAATTTGGAACAATAAAAAGAAGAATATTCCAAGGTATTGTTTTTAAGATTGTGAAGATCGGGGTAAAGGTAATCAATGAACCCCTGATTTGAAAAGACATGTTGGCCAAAATAAGATCGCAATTTTTACGTGCTCCGCCCTGGGCACTACACAGAAAAGAGAGCTGCCTTCGTGGAGGGCTTTCTAGGGAAGACTGGCTCGTATACACGTTATACGTGGGAAAAGCCGCGACGGCGGCCATACAGCCAGCCCGTTCGCTGGAATCGAGCCTCGGACCGAACTACCAGTGTTAGACGATTTAACCGCTCGGCCGAGGGTGGGCTCAGAATAAGGTCTCAAAGCAGAATTATTAGATTCCGATACAAATAATTGATGATAATTACCAACTGTTACCAACAACAACGACATTGACAGGTAAAACTGAAGAAGCCATTGTTATCCAAATATCGTGTAAAATCCAGAATAGAAAAAACTCTAAAACCTGTGTGTACGAATAACGAAATGAAATTTCTAAAATAGTGCGATAATTCACAAATATTCTATAACCAGTCAGCGAGGCTACTATCATAAATAATAAAACCCGTTTAATCAATTTTTCAAATAAAAATGCAAAAATAAATCGCATTTTAATATTTAACAGCCATAAATAATATTCAAAACACAATATTTATACATATTAAAACGTACAATTTATAGATATTAAAACGCTTTATTTAAAAAAACAAAAGGGCATCATTGATTACATCATCAACAGTATAAAACTATTTGAACTATCACATGTAACAAAATGAGTATTTTAAATAAAAATGCAAAATTAAATCGATTTTTAATATTAACAGCCATAAATAATATTTAAAACACAGAATTTATACATATTAAAACGCATTATTGAAAACATTAAATGACTTCAAACACTACATCGTCAAACTATGGGTTATCATAAATTACTGGTCCAGCAATGGGTTGCCATAATTCGTATCGATCATCATTTATCGCCAAACGTAATTTTTTTTCGCCAAAATCCCGTGCGCCCGTCTACCAAAGTAGCACCACAAAAATTTGTATTTTCGAATCATTTATTCATTTTAGTTGAAGCAAAAATTGAGTGCCTGCTTAGTTAAAAAAGATAAATGAATTAGTGATAAAAATTGTAGCGTCATAAGAACTTTTAGCGGAGCAAGAAATTTCAAAATATATGGAATGTCATCGTGGAAATTTGAAGTCCGAACATTAGCCGGAAGTGCTTTTTAATTAAATGTTCAAAATATGTTCAAAACATGAACATCATATATGTAAATGTTCAAAACATTTACCTCTTTTACATGTTAAAAAATATATAAACTAAATTTATCATAACTTGTACGAATTATATGAATTACTGAAAAATTATAAGAAGGTTTAATTATTAAAAACTACATTTTTTGCTTTTATATTTATTTCTAGCTTCTTATGTTATAATTTATTATTTAAAGGTCTGCTATCACGCCGGATGACAATTTTCTTAAAAAAACATTATTTGCCAGGCAAATTGAAAAATAAAATAGATATTTTATGACACTTGCGATAAAATTACTTGCCATGTCGCGTCAATGATAAATAACATAATATAAGGTGACTTAACATAGCAACCGAAGTAAGTTGGGAATTCTTCGTAGACATTTCTGATGGCAGAAAGAGGCTTTTTACAGTATGTATGATATTTTTGAATTGCAGAATCATACGTTTCCTGTTGCCTAACATTTGCATTATTTTCTTTTCCTTACCCTCATACGTACAAAAATGCAAATATATATGTAATGCACTCCAAACTAAAAGTATTATTGTCAAAGGTTTTGTCATCTAAGAGAAAAAAATATTTCTAAGTTTTTGTTTATAAATCTTTAATAAAGCTTCCATCTCATTTATTTTCTTAAATTGCTCAGAATACATCTCCTGAAAATCTTTTTATCTAGGAGTATAATGCTACTCTAAAGTTGCAGTTTTTGTCTTTTTTAGGATTATAATCTGTTTCTCTAGGCTATCCATTCTGTTCATCCAGCAAACTATATTTTGTAAAAGTCGATATGATTTTTTAATGTTTTGGAGATTAAAGTAGTAGTTATTTAGTAGTATTTTTCCCCGTTGGAACAATATATTTTTTTGCAATGGCTTTCTAGTGCTTTTAGATATAATACAGTGCAAAGTTAAGAAAGGATTAAGAAATTTATTTTTTTTTTAATAAGCATTTGATAAAAATTTTAAATAGGCAGAACTTATTTTTATAACAAATAAACATTCTTTCCGGCATAGCATATTATTAGAAAAATATATGTTAATAATGTTTAATAACATATGTTATAATAAAATATATTTTATTAATTAAAGCAATGTTTCAAATACTCATAATTATGAACTGGGTACTTTATAAATTGGGCATATTTTAATTTATACTACTAAGATACATTATTAAAAATTTAAATAATTGTTTAAATTACCAAAAAATTAGTTTTTTTATAATCGCTCATTTTTCTAAACATGTATAATCTCTACATATAATAACAGAAAGAGTCTGTCTGTGTGTGAGTCAGTGTGTCTTTCGTTCGCGTTGCGCGTAAGCTAATAGACCCACGGCTAGGAAATTTGTTACATAGGTGAATCTAGACAAAAGCCACTGCACCTCGAAGCGATTTTTTTTCGAAATTCGAATTATAATTTTTTTATTTTATTTTTTGTGACGAAATAGTTGTTCTACAGAGTAAACTTCTGCGCGGAATTTTTTGTTTTGAGTTTCTTTCATGTTATTTTTTGCTTATTTCACTATTTGTAAGATATTGAAAAGTTTTGCATGATGTTTTTTTTCTTCAACGGAAAGTTTGTTAATTTTTCATTAGGATAATTAATATTTGTATTAAAGGATATAGCTTATTTCATTGTAATTTTTTTCTCTTGAAAATGTAAGATAAAATATTATTAATTATACTTTGCTTTTCAGAATTTTTTGTTTTTTGTATTCTTTTATGTTATTTATTGCTCATTTCACTGTTTTTAAGATACTGAAAAGTTTTGAGTGATTTTTTTTAGAAAACAAAGTTCTTAACCTCCTTTATACCATTTGAGTTCTTAAGATTTTGCACAGGGAAGCTGGTTAATTTATTTCTTAGGATAATTAATAGTTGTATTATGGGATATTGCTTATTTCATTGTAATTTTGTTATACGTATTAACTTTTTTTATGAAGTTGTTCTGCAGAGTAAAATGCTAAGCAGTTTTTAAATTTAACGTTTGATGTTCCCTTCAGCCATTTTTCTGGTACATTTAAAAGCCAGACGAAGGCTAGTAGCGAAGCTGCTAGTTTAAAATAGAAACGAAAGATATCGTTAAATAGAAACGAAAGTTTTCAGAAGTATGGCTATCTCCGTTGAAGATAGCCATACTTCTGAAAACTTGTGAAATCACATGGATGATAAATGCATGGGCAAAACCTAAAAATGTGTGGAAAGACTCCGTTGAAGATTTAAAATAATAAAGTTTGATGTATTTCAATTGAGTTTTCCTAAAGAGATGAATAATGTAGTTGTGAGGTTCTTTTGTGTTAACTAACCAGTTATATTATGTTTTGGATCCGTACTGTGACTTGCGGATATTGTGACATACGGATAGAAGTTGAACATTGTTGAACTCCATCCGTACGTCATCCGTCATCCGTACGTTATTCGTATTTCTTCCCAAAATATTCAGAAAATATTTTTAATTTAAATAAAAATTTTACGCAATTTCTATTTTTAATTATAGCAAAGTATATTTACATTAAATTTAAACCACAGGAAATAATTTATAAAATCACAATACTAGCTTGGCGAGCAAGTGTGTTGATGTCAGAGAAAAGTATTTGGAAACGAAAAACCTTTTTATTGGGCAGGTGCATGTTTTGTTTAGTAATAAAATAACTCTGTGGTTTCAAAGTATCTAAATCCGGGTAAAAATAAACATTCCTATTTGAAAAGCAAGCGAACGCCATTGAGAAGCAAACGCCAGTGGTTTCAAGGCGCGAACACCGAGCCTCTAGAGGATTGTAAGCATTGTCACACAATGCTCTTGTGGCGCAGTGGTCGCGCCCTGAAACCACATAGCAAATGTCATACATATAGAGGTTTTTTTTATATATGCAGTTTAATTACTGCAATTTTTTATTGTTTATGATACAAATCATGATGTGCGATGACTAACTTTTGAAATTTAAAGTTGTTTATATTAACAAAAGGAAGCTATTTTGTCTCATCGAAAACGAATTTTAAAAGGCAACCGATCTGAAGTATTAATACCTAAAACATATATGATTCTACAGTCATTTTGTTTTATTTAGATGTAAATGATCAGTAATCAATTAATTTTCTATCAAAAATTTCCGAAAAAAGAGGAGGAAAAAAATTCGGAAAATGGTGGTTTCAGGGCGCGACCACTGCGCGTCAAAGGGTTAAAACAGCATATCTTTAGAATTTCCGATAAATAAACTCGCGAGCTGGAGATTAAAATGATGTTTTTTCGTACAGTGTTACCAGTGTTCGCTTTGAAATCGTCGAGTTTGTTAATCCGAAATTCCTTAACGTTTTACAAAATATGTAATAGATAAAAAAACAATTTCGAAATTCAAAATTCAGGCTTCCGGGCGCCCATGTTCGGGTCGAGGATTACGTTATTCAAAATTTGATGGTTCTTGGTACCGTCGTGTTTTTTACACTGCGAGAAACTTGCATACATTCATGCAGATTCCTTATTACTTAATTTCTTTAAATGTAATACAGGGCGATAATATTTGGCGGCAACAAGTTAAAAAGTGATTCGCCGTTTATAGTGAAACGCCACAAAATGCCGCTTTGAGACTAATAGCACTTCCAGTCTATCGTCCCTTTGGGCTAACAAAAATTGAATTGAATTGGTAATTCCTATGGTCCTTGTCAAAGAGCAGCCAACACAATTTCATCAGAAGTGAGTTCCTGAAATACCATATCTAGATATAAGCTGCAAAATAGAAAATAAATAAAAACTTGAAATTTTGTGCTCCAAAGTACTTATCAGCTATAATTAAAATTAAAATAGAAATCTAAAGTAAAATTTTAAAATAAATAAATAAAATTGAAAGGTTTTAGATTTTAAATTACGTCAAAAGGGGCTTTTTTTTAGTGTTTTGTATGTTACCTTTATTTATTAAATATCATGTTCTTTGCAATTCAACCATAAAATTTAGTTCAATAGCAATGTCGCAAAATAATTTTAAAATGAGCCTATCTTTAGAATTTCCGATACACAGTCCCCCCCCCCTGTAGAGTGTTGCCATTGCTCGCTTTTAAATCATTGAGTTTTTTACTCAAAAATTCGTTAAACTTATACAAAATATGAAATCGATAATAAAGCAAATTCCAAATTTCAAATTTGGGCTTCCACATGCCCATATTCGCAGTAGGATTACGTCATTCAAAATTCGATGGCTCTAGGTACCGTTGTTTTATCACAATGCGAGAAATATGCATACATTTATGCAGAATTTTCATTATTTAATTTCTTCAAATGTAATGCAAGACTCTAATAATTGGGGACAACAGTTTGAAAAGTGAAATGGACATTTATAGTGAACCAACGCAAAATCACAAAACGAAAACAATAGTACTTCAGGGACAAAGCTCCTTTGGACTTAAAAAAAAAAAAAAAAAAAAAAAAAAAAAAATTATAATTCAGCTAAATGAAGCAAGATACAACTTATTCCGACGTGACTCGAAAAGAAATATGTCTTTACTTTCTATGTTACAATTCAGAAAAATACTATAATAAACTTGAGTAATTTTAGGAAAGAACACATTACACCATTCATTCAAAAAAAAAAAAAAGGAGAATTCACAAAAGTTGTAATTACATAGGAGATCAAAAGAACCAAATTCCTTAATAGGCATTGTGAGCAATCGACGCAATGGAATAAAATCACATTTATTTTTACATAGTTGAAGGCATGGTACGCCAGTAGCAATAACAAAAGCTGTTGAGAAGTCATTTCTGTTTACAAAATGCTATTTTCACAAAACAAGTTACTTTTCAAAAATGGTTGGGGATGCAGCTCATTAACTTTTTTATTGGTCTTTAGCTTTAAGATTAATTAGCTCTAGTAAGCTCTAGATTATATAGAACATTCATATGTTTCACATGTAGAATTTTGCTGCAGAACCGTGATAATTACAAGTTTAACACTTAAAAATAAAATTAAAACAAAGTAAATATGTAATAATAATGGCATAGACATACTGATGTTCAAAGTAATATATAGAAACCTTTGCATATTGGAATCCATTACTACCTTTATCGCATACTTCATTTCAGCAGCAGCTTTTGCGCAAGAAACAAAAGATCAAAACGAGTTACGAGCAGGCGGGTACCCCATTTTGAAGTCCGTTTACATCGAAGTAAATTCAGAAGAGACCGATTCTCAACTCAAGTTCCTCGTGTAGTGCAGAATCGACATTTGGCACGCTACAAAATCGATTTTCCGTTTCGATAGAAAATTAGTTTTCTGCAATAGGTTTCGACGAAGAACACGATACTCCAAGCTTTAGCACTTAATTTGATTTCGCAGTTATCGAAGTTCGTGTTCTCATGATTTATTATTGCCCAGAGTTACATGCTCATTTATTTCAATATACACTATCGCACTGCTGTAAAAATGCATTTTTGATTTTTGGTTTATCTACTTTTAGGGTTTCCTCTTGTATAAGAGTTACTTTAGTGCATCGCAATACCTATTATCCGTCGGTTTCTGTTACCGTCACTCACTGATACATTTTAGAATGAATCCACTAATAATAAATACAAAATTAAATCGCAATCTGAAAATTTAAAATATAAATGTATCAACTCAATTTCCCATTAAAATTTTATAAAAACGTTTAAAATTTCAAAAAGTGTAAAAATTATAAACTTTAAAAAAAACAGTTTTTATGTTTGAATAATTTTTGCGCTACTTTCCGTTATAATTTCCACAAAACTATACTGAAAAATAATCTTATTGCAAAATACATATTTGAAAACTGAGCTGTGAAGTATCTGAAATTTTGCTAGACTTCTAGTACACGAGAAACAAAATAGTTCTCCGTCGTTTTTAGATGTTCACAAAAAAGTTTATGCTAAAAGATCTTTTTATTTTGTTCCACATCATCTGCTACTTAATGGATAGCATATGCATAAGTACAATGCAATGTAAAAAAACATGATTCCATTAAATGACAGTCTTGGTCTAAAATAATGGTATTGAATACTTTTCCAGAATTCGACCGCATTAAAAATGTAAATCTCAATTTAAAAAATCTCAAATAGTTTTTATTTCATTTCGAACTAATTCTTTGTACTACTGCTTTATTTCTGGTAGACTTCTTTTCTCCAAAATATTAATATAAATCTTTGACAGCGAAAGATTTTGTTAAACTAGTAGTAGTATAAACTAAGGCTGCGGAAATTCTGCGAATATTCCCAACTTGAAACGAGAATGTCACTGAAATTTTTCGCTTTATCCCTGAGATGCAGCAGTATTTTAATTAACAGAAGATGCTTTAACGCTATGCATTGCGTGCTTCGATGCAGTATAATTTGGGTTTTAAGCTGAAAAATGGTTCTTTCAACAGAATTATAATCACACAGCTTTACTAACGTTCATTCACAATCTGAAGCTCTTTTAACTACACGATAACGCACTCAACAATTAGTTTGTCCAATATTAAACATTTTAGACGCCACCAGCTAAATAACAACTCAACCTCGAAAGAGCCTTAGGGGAACGGCAAGGGTTGAAATTCCACTCAACAGACATCTCGGCGCCCGGAAGTAATTTCTACCCTACGAATTTCTAGAGCATTATAAAACTCTCTACTCATTACTCTTTTGCTAGTTTCATTAAAGCAGTTTGATATTCATGTCCTACACGGGTTAGAGAAATGTTACTAGTTGCCACGTTGCCTTAACTAATATTGCATTTCAATTAAGAAAGTGCTACAACTAATTACAGAAAAACCTACAGCAGGAATACGAAAAATTGTACT
The DNA here is from genome assembly GCF_044657685.1 of Stegodyphus dumicola. Taxonomy (NCBI): domain Eukaryota; kingdom Metazoa; phylum Arthropoda; class Arachnida; order Araneae; family Eresidae; genus Stegodyphus; species Stegodyphus dumicola. Next base: position 187,576,348 of record NC_140768.1, read on the forward strand.
ACTGGAATTCTTCTTTTATACTGAATATCGATTAACCTGCAGTCTACTTTTAAAGGCGATCATTTTGTGGTCATGGGGGATAATTAGGACACTATTAAATTGATTACTTTGAATCTTTTTAATACAACTTTAACTTATCCATCGAGTTCAGTTACAATTACAGCTTTACTAACTTGTTTACTGAGATAGAATTCTAATTATTCAGATTACAAGAATTCTAAAAGTTTCTTCTTTCTATGCCAAGCAAAATTAAATCTATTATTAATTTAATTAATTTTTATTTTCTTCGTTAATTTAAATCACATATAATAATAATATATAGTTCAATTTGAGTAGCTGTATAGTACAGAGTATACAGTTGAATCTTGAAATATATAGGTTTGAGTTATAAGGTATTTCTCCCGTTTTCTTAGCATGCCTTCGTGGTGTAGTAATCAAAACACTCGGCGAGTATCCGAGAGGTCCGTGGTTCGAGGGCATTGCTCATTTTTCATGTCTCCTGCTTCGAAATACCTTAAAGTGTCTCTACAGACTTTTTCTATGTATTTTGATTACTCATCATTGTACGTTGCACCTAGAATACGTTTCTTCTTACAAGAAATAGGTGGCTGCTAGGTAGTCCACTGCCTGCATCGTCCGGGCAACACGTTCGTCGCCTTCGTCCTATTTTTGCCAGTCTTCTTGCACCATTTGATTAAAGGAATTTATTATCTAGAAAGATTTTTATTATTAGCCCAAAGGGGAGTTAGACCCAAACGGCTATTAGTCTCCAAACGGTGTTTTGCGTCGTTTCATTTCTCAAACTGTTGCCACCAAATATTATCGCCCTGTACAAATGCATCTTGCACTGTGAAAAAACAACGGCACTTAGAGCTATCAAATTTTGAATAATGTAGTCGCCCAACCGAACATGGGCAGTTGGAAGCCCGAATTTAGAATTACGAATATGTTTTTTTATCTATTTCAAATTTTGTAAAACTTTAACGAATTTTTGATTAACAAACTCGACTATTTCAAAGCGAGCAGTGGCAACACTGTGCGTGAAAAAAAAATTATCTTGGGGAGTAAAAAAATAAGATTAAACCTTTAAAAAATGGGAAAAACCCATTTTAGGGGGTAAACATTTTTATCTCTAGCGCGCGAGACTGCGTATTGGAAGGAAATTCTAAAGATATGCTGTTTTAAAATTATTTTGTGATATTGCTGTTGAATTAAATTTTATGTGGTTTAAGTGCGCATAACATAATGTTTAATAAATAAACGAAGCACACGAAACATAAAAAAAGACCTTTTGGGCGTAATATAAAATCTGAAAACTTTCAGATCTTATATTACGCCCAAAAGGTCTTTAGGTTCTTCTAGAGATTATCTTCAGATAATATGGGAGGGGGAGGTTCTTCTAGAGATTATCTTCAAATAATATGAAACTAATTACATCTGGAAAATTTAGCATGAACATGTCTTCCAAATTTTTGAATAATTTGACACTTTTATAAATTATTCATATCAGTTCAAAAACATTTTGCCCACCTTTATTTTGTGAGAAGAGAGTTGCTTTTTGTAAACAGGCTAAATGCAATATAATAAGCAACAGTTTAAGAAGTAAGCTACCACTTTTTCTTGCAGTTCTCTACACAACGTATAATTCAGATTGTCGATTTATACCCTACTCGTTCTATAATGTATTTACATTTACTGCATATCTTTGACCATTTTTAATTTTTCATACAATTTTTCTCCTGTCCTTAAAAGAGGATATGAAAAATACGTAATTTTGCTTCCAAGGTAAGCTTATTTTCTTGATTAAAAAAAAAAAAATCCTGAATTTGAAGCACAGGTAGTAATTAAAATTTAACTTGGATGTTGCAAGTAATTTTAATCTATTTTTAGCAAGTTTAATGCAAATAGCCTATTTTTGGTACTTGTGAGTACTCTAAAAATGAAACGACAACTTATTTAACATTAGATTATGATTTTAAAAAATGACTAGAAACTGCTAAATATATTCCATGTGAAAGAGGAGTGGTTTGGGCATTTACTTTAAACTTAATGATTTACTACTGAACTTAATGATTTACAAATAGTTTGTTCACAGATTTAATATTATATGTTAAATTAATATTAAAATATTGTTACGAAATGTCAAGGCACGATGAGATGGCTTTCCAGCAAAGCAGTTTTAGGGTTGCCATAAAATGGCAAGGGAAGGCAGGGTTGCCCTATTTGGCGAGAAAACGCCCATTTGACGACGAGATTGGCGATATGCCATGGACTGGTGGAGAACCTTCTGGAACGAATTCTTACCGGTTTAGCCCAGAATGTTCTCGAACACAAGCCGAAAGCTATATAAACCCTGCTGGTCCGCAGTCAGGTAGTATCAAGAGTGAGTCCCTCGTCGAGAGGGCGAGTGAGTCTGTCTCGTCTAGAGTGCAAGTGTCTCATCTAGTTACTCCGTGCGGAGACGATCGAGTTGACAGCCGGGCATCGAGTACCGAGTGGGTCGTCGAGTTCACCGAAGGAGTCTCTTAGTGTATCGCGGTTAGTGCATCGTCGAGAGAGCATGTTGAGCTCCGGGAACGACTGAACCGAAGAGTCGGGAGCTGCGCTCTGTGTGTCGTCGAGTGCATCGCGAGTTGTAGCTTGGAGAGTCTCGAGACTACGTGGAGTTCCGAGAACGACAGAGCAGAGTCGGTAGCTGTACTCTGATGCTTTGTAGTGAAGCTGTCTCCACCGTGAAAGGCTGATAACCTGAAGGCTGTGTCGCTGATCGTGTCAGCGTGTTTATAGTAGATCTTCGACGACTGTAAAACGTGACTTTCGAGCTGTCCTAATCAGTATTGACTAAATAAAGTGTGTTTCGATACTTCATCAAGTTGTGTCGTCGTTATTCACTCCAAATCTACGAACGCCGTACGAACGTGAAGGAAGAAGAAAAACGCAAGAGTTGGTGTCAGAAGAAAAAAAAACCGTAACAATATACATTTTAACAAAAAATTAATAAATATTTTACTTCAAAGTACAATTTTTTTCCCTTTTATCAAAATATAAGTTAATCAAAAGTTTTAATGTTTGATATCCGACTCAAAAATCCAGATGAAAATCACCATCCTCTATTTCATCATATGCACAATCATCATCGCATGTCATCCACTTCCAGGATAATATCACCTTCATCTCCGTCTCTAACATCCTCAGGAAAGTGATAGCCGTCTCAGAAAGATATAAAAAGATCTCAGATGATATCATGTTCCGTTTCGTATTTAGTCCTCTCGGTAAAAAGTGATAGCTTTTAATTTCTTGGGCTATTTTTAAATTAGGCTCATATAAGAATGTTGAATTGAAACTGAACTTTTTCAGTAAAATCTGACATCTCAGCTTATACTCGGATCGACTTATATTTGCAAATATTAGACATTTAACTGATCTGTTGCTTAAATTAAATCAAAATAATTATAGATTCTTAATTTTCATGGTTTTTATGTATCGGTTTCCCTACTAGATGCCGCAGGTTTTTAGACTTTACATCATTTTCTGTATTAAATCGTAATGCAGCAACGGACAGCAGCGGAAACAGTTACTAAAACTGTTCCACTTACAGGCAAAGGAAATCCCTGTTTTCTTAAAATTCTTCTCAGTTATTTGCAGTGAGCTTAACGTCCATGCTTCACGGCCCATTCTCATGGGCCAACTCTACCAGTGTATATTATTACCTCTAGTGCCAAACTGTTGGTGCCACCAGACATAAAAAAGCTTTGAATTCCGTCTTTGAAAAGTTTATTAACTGACAAGTCAAGTGGTAGTAAGACTGAACTTAGAGATTTGTAATGTTATCCTTTCGCCTTGCGCAGAGTTTTTACACATTTCCATTTAAACGGCCTTTCTGCTTGTATTTCTTACGTAGGAAACTGCACGAATAATAACTCATCTCTTAAAAGTATAAGACGGAATAAAAGTTCGAAAAACATATGCAATGGAAACAAATACTCACGGGATTCTCACATATACGAATTAGTATTACCATATTAACAAAGTTTAAAAACATAGTAAAGGTAATCGAATATAATTCAGTTCAATTAAATTTCTCTTTGACCATTTTGATTTAAAACCTTTTACTTCTAACTTAAACTATGTAATTTATACTTTTCTTGGAAAATATTTCCTGAAGCGTATCCTTGTGTGATGAATTGTATTACACATGTATTGAAAAGAGAAATTGTTGTTGCGTGGTATTAGCCATTCGGTTCCTAGCAACACCCATTATGGAAGACTAACACATGCATATCTGACACGCCTTGAAGATTAAATCACTCACGGTATTATCTGTTTTTGTGATGACTCAGGTTGAAATGACATATACTGGAAATACTATGATTCATTTTCACCATACGCATGTAAATAAAATTGGGACATTTAGTTTTAAAATAATGCATATAACTAAACAGAATATAGGCCATCCGTTTATATGAGCCAGTTTCTGCTCCAGTATTTTCCAGCATATCACTGTTCCGATATAAATAAATATTTTTTGACTTTGTGTGGCAATAAAAAAAAATAAGTGGAAACAAATAATAAGTGGCATTTTTTTATTTGTGTTTTCCAGAATAATGTTCTAGGTTAGAGTTTTTTTAATTGTGGGTCGCAACCCCAAAGGGGTCGCGGGATCTGCAATAGAAGGGTTGCCAAAAAGATTAGCAATTTTCATATTTCTTATTACAATAATTTTACAATTACCAAATATTTTTTCATAATGTGTCTGAAAATAGATAAAGATAAGATAATACAGACAAAGAACGTTTCGACGCATTTTTTTATAACAGAAACGTTCATTTTACTTTAAAAATTTAAGTCAATGACCTAAAACTGCAATAGTATATTACAGTACTTTTGAAGAAACTGGCAGTTTCACTCACGCGTGTGTCGGATTTGTGCAATAATTATGGGGTCCCACAAAAGTTTCGTAAATATTATGGGTCCCCACACCAGAAAGTTTAAGTAACCTTGTTCCAGGTTAAATTCTCTCGATTAGATTTGCTTGTGACATTAAAAAAATCCTTTTTAAGTACTACTAAAAATTTATCGAAATTGATTTATTGCTGAACCACTTGATAAAGGATCAGATGCTATTAATAAATTTGTTGACAGATTTGGAGGTAGTCGTCATTTTTATACAATCATTATAAAGTAAGATATAATAAAAGTTATTATAATAAAGTTACGATAAATTCGTATTTGAAAAAGAGAATTCCAAATTAACGCTGTTCTTTGTATTCATCGAACTATAAAATCAGTTTAAAATTTCTGAATTTCAATCAGTGAGTCTTGCTTACATCAATCAATCATTATTCCGATCACTTTTCAATTCAGTATGTGGTGAGTATTTCAGTCATATGCAACTATCACATAGCGTATTAATTTATTATATACTATGTAAATCAATAAACTCTATATTAATCGCGTTATTAGATAAAAATTAATTCAACTGAACCACATACCCCTTTTGTTATAAAGATTTAAATTGCTAAACTTTATACTATTTATGTGTGATTTAAAATCCAGGAGCATAATTTCTTATTGAAATTGTTTCTAATCAATCGATTATATATATTGCCTAAACAATATCATTATGTTATAGGTATAAACCATCTCAGTCGTGTACTTCTAACTGATTTTCTTTGATTTATTCTAAAGCAATCTTTTTTAGAGTCCAGCATTAGTCAGTTAGCTTATTGGTGTTGCATTTAACCATTGTAAACATTCAAGTCTTTAAAAAGTTTTAAGAAAGTTGCGGCACGTTATATTTTAAACGCTGTTATTATTTTCTGTGTAGGTCATGTGAGATAAAGCAAGACCAAAAAGACCACAACAAAATTATTTAAAAGTTAAGGTAATGTTGACTGTTTTTAATCCAAAAGGATTTGAGCCCCGAAACACTATTACTATCGTTTTGGCATTTTGCGTCGGACTCCCATAAATTTCGGTGCATTTTTCAAACTGTTGCCACCAACCTGCACTATATTTGAAGAAAATAAATAATGAAAAATCTGCATAAAATGTACGTATATTTCTCGCATTGTGATAAAACAACAGTATCTAGAGCCATCCAATTTTGAATGACATAATCCTACTGCGAATATGGGCATCTGAAATCCCAAATTTAAAATTTGGAATTTGTTTTATTATGGATTTCATATATTGTAAACCTTTAACGACTTTTTGAGTAACAAACTTAACGATTGAAAAGCGAGAAATGGCAACACTGTACGGGGAGAAAAAACCTTTCTATCTCCAGCGCGTCGAACTGTGTATCGGAAATTCTAAAGATATGTTCATTTTAAAATTATTTTGTGACATTGCTATTGAACAAATTTTATGGTTTAAGTGCAAAGAACATGATATTTAATAAATAAAGGTAACACACTAAACGTTAAATAAAACGCCCCTTTGGACGTAATTTAAAATCTGAAACATTTCGGATTTTTTTTTTCTTATATTGTCATAAGGTTGCACGTCATAAATTTCAACGAACTAGCCAAGCTATTAGCAAAAAATATCATTTAAGTGTTTTGCGTCGTTTATATATAAAGCAGTTTGTTGAACAATGACCTAAATTGTAGGGAGATAGCTAATGGGTTTTGCACCACGATATTGTTTCTGGTTACAGTGCTCTTGTTTTTCGTGAATTTTTTATCATGAATTCAATAAATCTGAGTGTAAAATCTTTGTGTTGACCATGGCGGTGGGTAACTTATTTCAACGATTAAAGGTTCGGCTTTATGATTACCGTTTTAAGTGTGTTGACGCAATAAAAATAATTCATTGCAAACCCTGAAGGAACATGATATTAAACTGTTTCGAAGATTAAAATAATTTTCCGACAATTACATTGCTCTCAGAGTGGGTTTTTTTGAAACATGTGTACCAAATATTTACCAACAAATCGAAATATCTCATTTTGTGTAATCACTGCCGTTATATTTCGATCATGGTTATAAACGTACTTTCTGGGATTAGATGGCAGATTGATATAAAGCAGTGGTCTTCATACTGTGTACTGGGCTTACGTGAGTTAAACCTCAGGTTTCCGTGAGCCAAAGTAAAAACTGAAGAAGTAAATTAAAATCATTCATCCTAGTTGACTAGTGTTTGTTAACTAAATATAACGATACCTTTAGTTACAGATTAGTTTTAAAACTTAACATGTGTTATTTTGTGTCAAAGATATTGACGTGTAATGCTTTGCAAAATTAAACAGGTTTCTGACAGGAAATGAACAGAATTTAGAAAGCAATGTTAAAAATTATACTATGGAGCACCTTTTTCCGTTGAAGAAAATCATAAAAGTTAATTTACCCGAAGAAAAACTAACTGAATAAAAACTTCGTTCGAGTACTACATTAAATCAGAAGGCCTGCCATTGAAGGAAAGGGAAAACCATACCGACATATCAACAGATTTGAAGTTAAGATCTAAATTTAAGCAACAGCAGCTCCTTAATTTTTGGTTTTAGAATTACGCAGACTAAGTTTCTCACACATAAACTCTCTAAACATTTTAATATAACATATAATAATAAAAAATATGAAAACTTTCAGATTTTATATTATGCCCAAAGGGGCGTTTTTTTACCGTTTTGTGTGTTACCTTTATTTATTAAATATCATATTCTTCGCGCTTAAACCATAAAATTGACTTCAACAGCAATATCCCAAAATAATTTTAAAATGAACATAGCTTCAGAATTTTCGATACACAGTCTCGCGCTCTGGAGATAAAAATGTTTTTTCCGTACTTTGTTGCCATTGCTTGCTTTGAAATCGTCGAGTTTGTTAATCAAAAATTCGCTAAAGCTTTACAATATATGAAATAGATAATAAAACAAATTCGAAATTCCGAATTTGGGCTTCCAGATGCCCATATTCGGGTGGAAATATTCAACGTTCAAAACTGAATGGCTCTAGGTACCGTTATTTTATTCACAATGCGAGAAACATAAATACATTTATGCAAATTCTTCATTATTTAATTTCATTAAATATAATACAGAGCTCTAATATTTTGTGGCAACAATTTGAAACATAAACCGACATTTATAGCGAACCAACGCAAAATTCCAAAACGAAATTAATAGTCCTTCTGGGCAAATTTCCTCTTTGGACTAATAAGTGAAAAATCCTTTTCAACATATGTGGCAACAAAAACAAATATAGAAACAAATTAAATACAGAATGTTAAATGCGACTGCAGATAACATCAAAAGAGCTACACTTCGACATATGTGTAAAAAACATGCAATCACATACTTGTCACTAAATATAAGGCTCATATAAACGGATATGGCCACTTATGGTAACACCTAGAGCACGAGTGAATGCCATTAATGAATAAATTACATTCATTTTGTGTTAAAATATTTTAATAAAAATACAATACTTTAATCGTTTTTACATAAACCACCGGTAAAATATTGATCTACTTTAAATATTTTTTGAGATATATTTTTCCAAGTGTATGATGGGTTTTCCCGAAAAAGCTTATAGTTCTATGGGTTCCGTGAATCGACATGTTTGAACACCATAGATACGAAGCGTCGATATCAAATAGTTTTCTGAACTCTGATTGAGTTATAAATGCAAATTTTAATTAAAATATGTGAAAAATAGTTTCAGTTACGTAGTTGTTATTTACGTAAATGCTTCATTTCTTAGAGACATCCCCCGCCTTTTAGATGTTAATGCATTTACTCGATAACGAAAGCTATCACAAAATTCTAAATTTAAGTTCTTGAAAAATAATCACGAAAATGTCATTGTAAATCCCACGCCGCGAAACTTTCGCAAACTTCTTATTCATTGATCACTCAGGAAAATTTTACACTTTTTATCCTGGATAAATTTACTGCCTTAGTGATTCGATAAATTTATTGTTTTATTTTGAAAAAAAAAAAAAAAAAACCACAGAACAGCCTTTTATATCTTAATAACTGCAAACATATATACATATTTATATCATGCATATTCATAGTAATAATATGATTATTTATAACTATAACGCTTGCCAAAACCCATGCTATTAAAGATATTAATTTATGCTAATGACTGCTGATGACATTTGCTGATTACACATAATTAAAATACGAGTATTCTTCTGGTCGTTCTAAAAGCTGCATGTATAATTTTAACATTCCTTCACATGCATAATTTCAGCAAATTTAAATAAAATGGAAATGCTTTTATTATTGCAAGCTTTACTTTTGTTGTTGCTGTTTGGGTAAAATCTTAACACTAATATTTGAACCCTTCTACTGAACATACCTTACAGAATTTTATATATAAAGAAGATAGGCTCAGAGAATGAACGTCGGGATTTCAAGAAGTTTCTGTGATTAAGTATTATGTGGTACAGATTGAAAGTGCCTTTATTTAATTCAGACACTCAAAATGTTACACATGCGTTATGTGCATATCAACAACGCTTCACTACGTATGAGGATAAGTTCTGCGTAAACCAGTTGTCTGAAAACCTAATTGAATGCAATATTAACTCCTCGTTACAGTTTCAATTAGAGTTGCTACGCAAAAACAAGCAATTCGGCCAGCAGGCAAGAAGACAAAATTTTCGTTGCACAAAATTAAAAATTAAATTCTGGTCCCACTGATCAAAGTTCGTGAGTTCGTTCAAGAGATGACTTAGTCACTATTCTGCTAAAGTTTTAAATATAAATCAATGACGACTTCGTTAGGCCTAGCAACACTTTTAAATTGTTGATAATTCTAAACCTACTGCATGTTTATTAACTAAAGACTCAAAAACCTTAACCGGAACATAATAATAATATAATTCAATGACGTTCAAAGCAAAAAATGCATAACTTGCCATCATATAACAATGAAAAAAACTGAGCTCACCAAGCCGGGTAGCAAGAAGGGAATATTTATGTATATATATTTATATACGTTTAGTGAAAGGGCCGATTGTAAAGAAAATGGAATGTGCAAATCTAGATGTTATAACCAGTCATATATATAAAATTCCAACGTTCTGTGGTTAATCGTTCTTGAGTTATGCGAGGTACATACGTACATACAGATGCCACAAAATATTCTCTTCTGAATTCATTTATTATTACTGTAGTAAATTCAAATACGTTGTTAAAATTAAATTAAGACATTCATTGGTAGACGCACATCATAAAACTGTATGTTATAATATAGGGTACTATAGTAAATTCAAATACGTTTGTTTATGTGAGTATCGTTTGCTTCATTTTATTGTTGCTAACAGCGTAAATTCTTTTTTTTTTTTTTTTTTTTTTTTTTTTTTTTTTTTGTCCTTTAGTTTTGAACTTTATGTGTGGCAACAAGATAATTGATTGATAGAATTGTGTTTGTGACAGCCATGTAGAATGGCTCGCTTATTTTGTATCAATTATTTCGCATCGCTGACATATTATTTATAATTAGTGTAATGAAATAAAAGTGAAGGAATACAGTCCATTTGTTGATTGATTATTGTTTGTGAAACATATTACGTAAAGAACGTTGTTAAAATTAAACTAAACATGTAAGACACCAAAGACAATCAAATTCAGTGATATTTAGTTATGATCTATGATGTTGCAGTTACCTATACTGGAAAATGCAATGTTTAGTGGCAATATTTTCATAAGCGACTAGATGATTGCATAATATGAGGCTTCTAAAATGTTACGAAGAATGTACTTTGAACGGTTGTTCTGTCAAAATATTTTATTAAAGTCTTCCAAAGAATAAGATAATATAAAAGTAGATTTCTGAGGTTTTATATTTAAATAAAAGTAAATATTTTAAGCTGTAAAATATCGCTTATTTTTATATGCAGCTGCGCAAGAAGTATTTTTTAAAATACTTTAAAGTTGTAAACAGTCTTAATGGAAGGCATATTACACTAGTTGCTGTACATGCCAAGATTTGTTTCGAAAGAATTTTAAGTTAATTTCTGTGACACTGGAACAATGCATATTTTAACTTCCTAAGAGAGATTTAATTTAATTATTCGTCAAGCCTTTTAACTTTTCAGTGTTTTTAGCAGTAAAGTTTTTTTGGCTTCCATAGCTCTTTTCATGAAATATTTCTTCCTCTTTCCACCCAGGTTCTTCCATGAGCTTTTAAATAAAGTTCAACAATTATATTATCGAATTATTGTTTATTATATGAAACTCTAGTTATTAACCTCAGAAACGTCCTTAAAAAGTCTTTCCAAATCATCTGAAGCGTTACGTTACATCACGTTACCATGCATTAAATATAAATTCAGTTTGGTAGATATAGTCTTGAAAATCACGGGTGTTCTTCGGTTTAATTTTATTTTAAGAATCTGTCTAAATATACTGATCTTGATAGTGTACTTAGATTTAATTTCATTTTAATAACTTAATATACATTTAAACACACTTTTAGTTTGTATTTCACCATTTGTACTGACATTTTTCATGGATACTCACAAAATTATTTTTAATTAATAAAAAAATATTTCTGACACCATATATTACTATTTATCATCTGAATCGCATACAATGTACTTGACAAATGTGTTAATTTTGTGATGAAGTTTTGAAATGTTTATCAAATACATTCGGAATTCGAGTTGGTTCTGCGTCACAAGGAAAGTGCAGGTACAGGTACTAGCACTTAAGCCACCAACTCCATGCCGTTGGTCATCAGGTATAGTTCTCACTAGATATTTATATAGAGCTGTAATGCCCAAATGTTACTTTGGAAGCAAAAGGCCCATTATTTTAATGTTTTTATGCTTCGTGAATTCATTTAGGAAGGGAGAACTGGAATGATTGCTTCTATGTTTGCTAACAGATGCAGATTTCGTAGAACTGATAAACATATCCAGTTTTCCTGTAAACATTAGAGCAATAATTATTTTCATAACGTCTGTTATCTTCGCCTTTAACTAACCTTGGTCGACCATCCAAGAACATTTAAAGCAGAATGGAAAAATAAGCAAAGCAGGTGTTCAAGTCCTCCATAATCTGTCCGAAAAGAACAAAGCCAACCTATCCATCACATGCAACGTATTGCTTCAACGGCACCATACAGAACCGTTTTTTGATCATTTGATTACTAGAGACGAAAAATGAGTCCTATATGATAATCCAAAACGCAAAAGGCAGTTTTAATAGGGGTTACAAAGGGTTTACATCCCAAAAAGGCACTTCTGTGTGTTTGGTGGAATATTCGCAGAATTGTTCATTTTGAATTGCTGAAACCTGTAAAAACTGTTAATGCAGATCTTTATTGTGAACAATTGGGTTGAGTGAATCAATCTTTAATCGAAAAATATCCGGCGATTGTCAATAGAAAAGGCATCATTCTGCACCACGACAATGAAAGACCGCACTGTGCAAGACGAACACTGGAAAAATAGTATAATGAATTGGGGTGGGAGGTACTGCCTCACCCACCCTATTCGCCCGATATCGCACCGTTGGATTTCCATTTATTCCGATCCCTACAACATTTTCTTAGTGACAAAAAATATGAAAATTTGGATGATGTCTAAAATGCTATCTCGAGATATTTTACTCAAAAACCAATTGATTTTTATCGGTCTGGGATTGAAATCGGCATACTAGATGGCAAAAGGTTGCTGATAACGAGGGTGATTATATTATTGATTAAAAGTAAAAACTTGTTACAAATTTATTCGTTTGAATTTAATGTAAGAAAGCAACATTACTTTTCGGTCCCCCTATTATATAACATATTGTTTAATACATAAATTACTGTAGGATTTGGAATTATTGCCCGAGGAAAAAGTTCATATACTCATCTTCCTTAATCTGTACCGTTCCATTCATTTTGCCAGGAAACTTTTAATAAATAACTAATTACATTTCCTTCGCTTGCTACTTTCGCCATAAGATGTTAAATGAGCCGCGTTTTTATTGTTCACTCTCTTTATGCAGTGGGAATCCGCTTATTCATGGCCTCTAGCCCCACACGGCTTCGGGTCCAGCAGATGTATAGTTCCAGCTCATTATAATTCCACACAATATGTATACGTATTATATGGATGGTACATTTGTTTCCAGCAACGTATATCTGGGATCTGCTAGGGCTTTGCTTGTAGAAATATGTCTAAGCAGATGTTAAGTGAGATGTCTAAGCAGATGTTAAGATGGGGAATTGGCAAACAAGAACTTTCCTTAATGGGTATCAGCTCTGTCTGAAAGACTATTTTGAGAGTGTAAATGACCTTTCTATTGGAGAACTACCGTACTGTTGTACAATAGAAAAGCACAACCTACTTCGCTATCGAATTTTTATCCATCTATATACATAATTGGTATACTAAAATTTAATACGTTAACATTTTAGCACAATTCTTAATGTTGTACTTAGTAGTTGGATGGTGGAAGTACAGTAATTTCAGATGGTTGTAATTTGCTGGTGAAGTAGAGAAATGTAACGCAAAAGAACATATATATTAATTTAAGTAAAAGAAGGGAAAAGATATCTCACTAATTCCCTTTTAAATCTGGATATGGCCCTTTCTCTACGTCATTGCTATGGGACAAACATCTCTTCTTCAATATTTAAAAGATACAACAGGGCAGCCTTTTTGTGGAACGTAAATACGCAAGTAAACAGTCTCACCATTTTGGATAGATTTTTTTATTAGGCAGGAGGAGAACGTTCGAGCGAAATTCCTATTTAGACACTTATTATTTCCCGAAGCATTATTGGTCTCAACTCGACCCCGATTAGGCTTAAACAGAGGAATCTTCGAATCTGCGGTGTCCGCTGAAAACATCGCAGACGAAAACATCCCGAAGAACAGAATGTAAGTCAAAAATGCCGTCGTAAAAAACACCGTGGGAGAAAAGAAAACAACGTCATCGAAAACAAACCAGTTAAAAATCTTTACAGTTTAAAAAAGAATTCGTCGTCGAAAAAGGGGTGAACAGTAAAGCATGTACAAATCACCGCATGACGCTAACATCATAGACATGCGTTTTCAGGCTTTAAAAATTAGCTTTAGGCATAATGATTTGTCAGAACTAATGAGGAATATTTTTACTTTTATAATTCATATTTTTGAACAAATAACTTTTTGCTGAAAAAATAAGAAAGAAATTTAAGCATTCAAAATCTTAAAATGAGTAGAAGATTAATGTTAGTTATACCAGCTAAAATAGATTTTAAATTTATATGGTTAAGTCATAAAGGTGACTGATTAATTAACTTCTCTCATTAAGTTTTATTCGCAATTTTCATGAAATATAGCCCAAAAATGATTAGTAAAAGGAAGATGAATAACTGCAAGTGGTCGTCTTTATTAAAAATGTTTAATTAATTTTCAGTTATAAAATTATGTTAACTGCTAAATGTATCATTCATTTCCTGCTCATTTTCAGTTTTTAAATGCTTAAACTTCCTTCTTAATTTGTCAACGAGCATTTATTAGTTAATTCATTCTGCGAACGTGCATTTATAAGTTTTAAAGCCTCAAAAACGCATGTCTACGATATTATCATCATGCGATAAATTTTAGGTGCTTTATTTTTACCACGATATTTTCAACGATGATGTTTTTAAAGTGTAAAATTTTTGAATCGCTTTATTTTCAATGACGATATTTTGTACTACGATCTTTTAGAACTGCGATGTTTTCTGCTTTCTCTCTTTTCTACGACGACGTTTTCGCCTTGCGCTGTTTTTGCCGCGATGTTTTCGCCTGTAACCAAATCTGTAGGCCGTCAATTGAATTGAATCAGCATGGAGAAATCATAAACAGGAATTCGGCTTGCGAATAATATATCCCAAGAGTAGCACCCATAATAAGCGAACCGGAGCATATATTATATAAAAAAACCGCTAGACTCCTAGTTTCTTTGAAAGTTTCTTAAATCATTATCAATAACAGTAAGAACAAAGCCTTTGTCAATGTCTGCAACTTTCAGACAACTGAGTTTCTGAACGAAGAAAATTGTGAATAAAAGCCTTTGCGTAATTCGAATTGCTAATATTATCCATGAAGTATTAGTAATAATCAGCTTTCATAAAATTCTCTGTAATTAAATATTCGTCAGTTGGTTACCATTTAAGTTACTTGAAGCGATGTGGAAGACAGCGAGACAATACAGTTAATAATATTCCCTGACAAAGAGAATTCTCGTTCGACAGACATCTTTCATCTTAGACATTTTCTACCTTCAATCTTATTTCTTTCCTTTTCCAAAAGCATATCAAAAGCGGGTTTATTCCGAAAGAAATATTTTTTCGTTTGCTAGAAAAATACAGAGTTACTCTACTTCGACGAAAATTCAATCATTTCAGTACAGTTTAGAGTGGATTTTTTTCTTCTTCGAGAAGTTACAAATAAAATTCGGAAAAATATGTCACTTAAGTAACCAAACATCTTTAAATCTCAATAAAGTGTCATCTCAAGATTTATTTAAAAATTCCATATTAAGTGAAATGACATGAAGATGAGTTAAAAAAAGGATTTAACCAATTGATCTTCAAAACCGAACGAGATTTTGTCATTAAATTCCACATTTCGTCTAAAACAGGAAAAAATGGCAATTTGAGAACTTCATATTACAATATAGTACCTTGATAAAGTGTTTGCCATAAATTCACATTTGTAAAAAAAAACTGATGTATAAAATACCATGAAACTATTTCGTTTCTCTTCTTAAATATAAGTTATGTCCATTGCTGCCATCGCGTAAAATTAATCTTTCTTTTAAAATAAAGAAGAGTATCTGTATGTTTTCAGTTCAGAAAAATTTACAGTTTTATTCTTATCTTGATGACGTTTGTCACACTTGACCTTTAAAACAAGAACAAGGTCACTATACCTGCATAATATTTCTCAAAAACTACCCAAGGAACCGCCACTCTTTATATACGTAAATTTTAAGCGAATTTAGCAAACTTTTGATTAAAACCTCAAATATTTAAAAGCTTGTGTTGCCACTTTTGAAAGTATAAGATATTTAAGTTAAGTTTAATCAGAAAACTAAGCATGTAAGTTAAGTGTGTTATCACTCAAGAAAATACAGTATATTTGTGTTTCGAATTTAATAAACAAACTCAGCAGTTTAAAAGAGATGCGTTACCACTGTCCGAATTAAAATATTTTAAGTGTGTAGTCATTCAACAAAGCGTAAGATATTTAATTTTCTTTTAAATTTATTCTATTATTAAGTAAAAAAAACTAAGCGATTTAAAAGGGATAGAACAATATTCCTTTCAATTATTATTAATTATTAGCTGTAACCGTGAAATTATACTAGCTGGATTCACTAAAATTATCTACAATACCCAACACTTAGTAAATTCATTGGTTAATAAACTCAGCCTCTTACTGCGTTCAAATTCCCGAGCTCTAAAGCAAACACGTACTAATTAATAGATAAACCACAGTTTATTACACTCATCTTCGCCGCTTATGAAAGTAAAATTGGTAAAAGATCGACTCTTCAGCTCCAAAACTCTAGAAGAAGCGGTGGGTAGTATTTGTTAAATTTTATTCGTACTATAATGCGTACTTTTTATATATCTTCTAGTTAACTTTGACCTCTTGCCTGTGTTATTGAATTAGACTCTCGCTTATGTGGGAAGGCGTAAATTTGTTGGATCAAGAAAGGCTGAACGATTTCGTTTAAGTAGTAAGGAGGTTTAACCTTACAAAGAATGTTAAAGACTGATTCTTAAAATCATTCATGATATTCCGTTTTTTTTTTTTTTTTTCCATAATCATCTATTCTACTGCATCACTTCTTCTTAAGAAATAACAGTAAGAAGATATCAATAATCCTCGGGCGTAGTTTATCTAAACAGCTCCAATGGAGGCAGACTTTAGAAACTTTTGAAATCGTAATAATTAATGGACAGTGATAGTTAGCATTTGCCCGTCATGTAATGTTATATTACTCTTCGAAGACTAATCATAACATGAATTTTAGAAAGCATTTGCTTATCTTCTTTTAAAACGCTGGAAGCTAAAAGCGGTTTGGATAAAATCTACCACTAAATGCTTGGGAAAATATAAAATGGTAAAAAAGAATTTAAAAAATGAAAGTACTATCTTATTTTTCGGATTTCAGTTTAACACTTGAAGGGTTTCATAAATTGATATACTTGCAATACGAAACGTGCGAGTCCCTCACGAAAGGTCAAAATCGATTTTCTATTACATTTGAAGGCATTTACTTTTTTTAAACTATATACAGTATCGATGAAAGTGATTGTCCTGTTTAAGGCTTCGAAAATGATGCCAAAACTGTCAAATATATGAAACTGAAGACGAATGACATGATTTAGCATCGACAAACAACAGGTAATATCTAAAAAATCGTTTTCCTTGCATTCTATAATATAGCTTTCTTTTAATTTGTGTTGTTTCAATGTCTCGTCATCCTAGTTCCTTTTGGGAAGCATATGTTATTAAAAATTCGTAAATTTATTTGTTAAATTTAAATTACTGATTATGACTGTTAGCCACGATACTGTGTCTTACTGTAATTAAATTTTGGATTCTGACTCTTAGCAACGATACTGTGTCTAAAAGCAATCGAACAAGTTTTGAAAAAAAATTCGGTAAATTACAATTCCAAAACATTCATTTAGGAGATTAGATGTTCCTGGTGTCCGATATACAAAGATCGAAATTCGGCCGTGATTGATTTGATAACTAAGAAAGGATGCAATAAAATTAAAAGCAATGATCGCTATGCAATATTATTTTCTCGCAAATCATACCAACAAAATTTCAAGAAAATTTGTTTCCCAGAATGGTAAGAAGCCGAAAGCTAACCTCAAAATTTGTCCCAAACTAACAATCAAGGAAACCGTGTAAAAGCATTCAATTTTTCTGAAATGTTTATTGCTGCGTGATATTATAATCTGTTACTTTAAATTAGGAACTTCAAAGTTATTTACAACAACCCGTATTACCTCGCAACTATGGGAACAGCAGCATAGTAAATGCATCGAGTTGCCTAATTGTTTTCCTCCACTTCATTTTCGTAGTTTTTTTCACTTCATAAAAGGCGCGTGAAGACTGACTTGAATTACTGTCTCAAATGAAGTGGAGAAAATAAGTATTGTGCGGCGATAACGACACCCATTACAATCGCAAATGGAGAGGGTTGACAAGGGCCTTGAAGTTCCTATTTTAAAGAAAGAAACTAAATCATGTTCGCTTTCTACAATGGCAACAAGAGTGGGTTTTTTTTTCATATTAAAAGTATACATAACATTTCCGTACCAAACTTCCTACCCCTTCTCGGAAATGCAGTATTTACTTGCATAATAAAATCATGCTCTATTCAGAATAAACTTCGCCCAAAAATCCATAGCGACTGCAAATTTTCCAGCATTAGGGTATATTTCAAAATAAATAAATAAATTTCTATAGAATATATATTCTGCAAAATAAAACCTTTATAGCAAAAGCTTGCGCTTTGTAATGTATGAGGAAGAGCACATTGAATCTACATATAATTCCATTATAAAAATATCAGCAAAATTATTTATTATTCAAGTATACTACTAAACGTTATCAAAGCAACTATAATTTCAGTTCAAAATCATGAACCACAACCATTGGTAAAAGACGCATAGCCAGCCAACATTATTCTTTCGTAAGAATCACTATTATTTTAAGGTGGAATTTAGCCGTGTTTCAAGCATATAAAAATTTTAATAATCTTCCCAAAATCTCACTGCTAGTTATTGCATTTGGCTGTCGTTATGCATAATGGCATAGAAGGAAATACTTCTTCAGGACTTAAAAAATATGTCCTTACATTACAGATTAAAGAAATAAAGTTAAAAGCAAATATTAAAAAAATTGGCACATTATTTAGAAGCTTAAAAGCAAGGGAAAATGTATAGGAAACTGTTTGTTTATAGGTATATTCTTCTTATACAATATGTACAGAGTACAAAATACTTCTTTTCCTAAAAATACCAATATGCCATTCTAAATCCTTATAGCTGCTCCTATACGAAAACGAGAAATATTGTTTTATTCGGAGTTTGGAAGGGTGAAATAAAAATTCATGCACTTTCCTATGAAAATAAAGTAACAGGAGAAAAATCCTGAACGTGCGCAAGTGATCCATTTTTCCGGGTTTCTTACGTAAGAAGAAAAATATTCCTATTCATCAGGAAAATGTCTAAAGTATAAGAAATGAAAGAAAAAGAAAATGGCACTGAAATGAATTCAGTCTCGGTGACTATAATTTAAAAGGGTAAGAGAAAGAGTGGTCGTTTATTCCCTCTCAGTTTCTATGAAGAGCATAAAATTAATTTCTTTTTCCATTCCTTTATTTAAATAATCACGAATTTAAACAACCATAAAATTTCAAACGTTTGTATTTAATTTCTGATTATTTTTCCTTTAGTACTATTCAGCTGCTAAATATCCTCTTTTGACCTAGAAACGTCTTCAACTGTGTCCTTCAAAAAACCTTGAATCATTATTATCATCAAAAACGTAACATTTTTTTATGCTAGGTTATACTACGCTTCCATGCATTTATCCCAACTTTCGATCATTTATTATTCTTGTTCAGATATGTACATTCAGGGCCTCGGCTCCGGGAAGTATGCATCACAAGCTAGACTCATAGTTAAGGTTATTTCAGGTCATTTGAGCATGGAGACCGAGACCAAGTGGTTTCGAATAACACTCCAACTATGCTTAATGTATGAAAAAGGCCTGCCTTCCGAAGATCAGCTAGAAATTAAATAAGGTTTCCGATCACTTCCTGTAGAAACTGCTCGTCTTGCCTCGTATGCAAATGAGCTAAAAAGGTACGATAAGATAGATAGATTGATGTACAGGTGTGGTTACAAAGTATAGTTAATTCCATACAGTTATCGTCTACGCGAAAGGGTATTTCCGCTGCAAAAAATATATTTACCTCCTCGCAAGCAACCAACAGGTGCTTTGATAGCATTGTTTAAAAATTAGAAAGGTTAATTTTTCTATTTTGAGTAAATAATGATACAAAGGTGCCGAATAATAAATGTGTACAAGGTTCTAAATGTGCCTTACATAATTCATCCATTCCCATATTATGAATCGTACACGGATATTGTTCCCTATTGTTACCACGCTTTACTTTCGCTTAAATATCGCATGACAGAAAATAAATACACAACTGGAACTCAGTACAAGAAAAGCCAAAAAGCAGATGAGTACGCAAGTAAACATAGTATATTTTGGAAGAAGCTTAGAGGATATGTGTTTCCTCTTATTCCCATTCAAGTAGTCTGAGCTTCAAGAACCTGTGGGCAGTAAGATTGGGAAGGATGAAACAAAACTCTAGACTTCTTTCTCTTAGTTAGAAGGAAGGAGACACATAGAGTTGATGCCAAATGCAGCCACTAAGAACTTTCTGAAGAAGTGAGGAAAATTCAAGTAAGCCAAGTAAAATCATCTTAATTAACTTGAGGTGAACAGAATGCCACATCTGTCGAGTGGCAAGACCTTGCGTATACTTCAGGACCATCCTGAATAACAAGGAGAAGTTGGTTGCTTTAAACAACCTTATCTTTTGAAACCTGAATCTTCCTAAAAAGATATGTAAATATGCAGTATGAATATATATATTTATATATAGATATAAATTTAAACAAATTTAAATTCTTAACAAATACGTATAAAAGTAAAAAAGCAAATTTAAATTCTAAAAAAAGGGAAAAAGCCGAAATAATTTAAAATAATTTTTAAAATGTGCAAACATGTAAAAACAAAACTATTAGATAAAGAAAGAGAAAAAGAAAGTTGTTTTTAATAAAAGAGAAACAAACCATATCTATATCTATATAGATATAGATACGGAAGGACAAAGATAACTGAGTTTTCAAGCTCCAGAAAAAAATTAGATAAATTCATATTAAATTGAAATAAAAAATCTATTAGAATGTGTACATGAATAGTGTACGTAAATACTTTTCTAATCAGTTAATAGATTTCTAGCATTTCTCATACTGGTGGTATTAGGACACTCTAGAACGAATTGCGTTTGCTATGTAAAACACCAATCACTATATACAGTTTATTTTTCTCTGACATAATTTAATTTAAAAGCCAACTTCACCCAATCAATAACTGCAATAAATGACTTTTAATGTGAAAATTGAAATGTGATTAATTTGTATTATCTTTATTTGTCCAAAGGGGCAATTTTCCCAGACGGATTATCGCCCTGCATTATATTTAAAGAAATTAAATAATGAAGAATCTGCATAAATGTGTATATTTCTCGCATTGTGATAAAACAACGGTACCTAGAACCATTCAGTTTTGAATAATGTAATCCCTCTGTGAATATGGTCATCTGGGAACTCAAATTGGAAATTTGAAATTTGTTTTATTATCAATTTCGTATTTTGTAAAAATTTAACGAATCTTTGATTAACATACTAAAGGATTTTAAAGCGAGCAATGGTAACATTGTACAGAAAAAAACATGTTTATCTCCAGCGCGCGAGACTGCGTATCGAAAATTCATAAAGATATGCTCATTTTTAAATTATTTTGTGATATTGCTGTTGAATTGAATTTTTGGTTTATGTGCGAAGAATAAGATATTTATTAAATAAAGGTGACACACAAAATGTTAAAAAGCACTCCCTTAATTTAAAATCTGAAACCTTTCAAATTTTTTTATTGTTATAAATGTTTTTAAATTGGAAAATTGATAGAAAATCGGTTAAATTCACAAAGTTGCCTCTATTATTTCAAATAAATTCCGACACTTTGAGTCATTCATTCAACAAGCAGCTAATTTCTACAGAAAACAATTCAAAGACGTAAAGCAAATCAAAATTGTCATTTTGTGCAAACCAAATAAAATAATAACTGACTTCGTAAACAAAATAATAACTTGACGATCCTCATATTTCAGATTTCCCAATAAGATATCCAGTATACATCATTCGTGATATATTCAGTGTAATGACTATTTAATGTGAATAATGGATATTAATGTGAACGATCCCTTTCGCATTAGAAAACAATCAAGTTAACTCGATATTCTGATGTACGCAAGTTAAGAGGAAAACGCAAAAAGATATATAAAGTAAAGCAAAGTTGCAATAGGATTTATTCAATACACAGTGTGTTATGAAATGAATTTTTAAAAGACGGAATTATTAATAGGCATTATTGATTCATACAACTGAATTAAGCGAAAGGAGAAAATTTTCAGCTAAGAGAAATTAATATATTGATAATAAAGTTAAGAAAGCTACGTGTTCGTGAGTTCTCTATGAAACTGATAATTTAATATAAATAATAACAATATGCAGCACAATAAATAACTGTAAGTAGCTCAATGAGAAAGCGGATATTAAGCAATTCTCCTTTAGCACAAAAGAAATATCTAAATTCTCAATATCACTCACAGTGTAAAATCTCCAAAGCAATTCAGCTGACTCTCTCAGAAGTGTAAGTTCGCGGAGCTCATTTACAACTGACTTGTTCTGGCTCTCAGAACCGTGTTTATGTTACTGAACGAGCTTCTAGGAAAAAGAAGCCATCAATGCATCTTTAATTTTTGAAGTAATTGCAAACGCATTTTTGGATTAATCCTTAATTTGAAAGCAATTAAAATCCATTTTTGAAGCTCTAGAAGCAGAGTGGCTCCTAGAGCTTCAAAAATGCGTTCTCCCAAAGCTTCAAAAAGTTGTTCAGTTGGAATGAAGTCGCCAAGGCACAGCGCATTTCCCTATATCTCGCGTTGTTGCTTAACTTCTTTTACAATTTAACGTTATTGGATTCAGAATTAAAACAGTTACAATGCTACGCAAAACTTAAACACTTGTATACAAAACATTTGGCTAGAAACTCAGTTTCAAGCAAAATAAACCCTGAAAGCATCAAACAAATAAATAAAGCAATACACAATAATATACAAAACCAACAATGCAATCAAACTAATTTAAATATTTCCAGAAATTTACAGCAACAATACTGTTGTCATATGTTTATCCGGAAGCTAATATAAGCTAGCTCATAGTCGCAAGCGTAAATTTAAAATAGTGCTATTGCTTTTCCTCAAGATCAGATGCAAATATCGTAATACTAAAAGCAAATATCGTAATACTAAAAGCAAATATCGTAATACTAAAAGCAAATATCGTAATACTAAATGCAAATATCGTAATAATACATACCAAAAAAGACGCAAAGAAATGCTGCAACTGTTAACAATGCCATCATATTTCTAGTTTCTAAATTAAAGCCTGTGAAATGTGAAGTGCAATGTAAAGCCGATTAACGTTGAGCGAAGCATATACAATCCTCAGAGTGTGGCAACTGGAGGACAGCCATCCAGCTAATTATCAAAGAAAATTACCGATTTTGCGCTTAGTTAAATCGCTTAGTGCTAACGAAGCGGTAAGATTTATTCAAACGGTTAACTCATCTTAAGCGGAAACACAAATAATTTGTCTACTCTTCATCCTACTCAAAGTGATACAAAGTACACTGCGGGGAAAAAAAAACTCAACTTAGGATATGTATTAGATTTATATATAGCATTGTTCTAACATAGATATTTTGACACAAAATTGGACTTTTTCTGAACTGGCATGCCATCTTTTTCCATATTTCGATTCTACGACTCAAATTATGCCAAACTGCCAAGTTCTGTAAAAGTCGCACGAACAGTTTTTAAAAAATTAGCTCTCAAAACTTTAACTCGTCCATGTTAATTGAATCTTGGGTATATTTATTAACCATCTCGGCTGATCTTTGGAATATGGTAACTGGTAGTTTGGCGACATTTTGGAGGCGATAAAGGTTACTACCTAAGACTTTGGTAATAATGTGAGAAGTACTCAGTTCCGATTACGCATTATTTTGTGTGAGGGAAATGAGAGATCATGAGATACGTCATGTGACATTAATGGACGAATTACAGTTCTTTAATCGGAAAAGGGGGAATTTGGAAAACTGTAGTACTATATTATTTTGTATTAAGCTTCATTGTGTGTTGTGTGAAATAGTGGAAGTGTGCGTGCCACGTAATGAAGATTCTGAAGATTAGGTAAGTTAGTATTTTTAATCATTTGAGGATATTATTTTTATGCATTGTTCTAAATGTAAGGAGTAAATAAATTAATATGAGATTATTTGAAAATTGTTATTAGCAATGATTTAGTTTAAAGTAATTACGATTGTAATCTAATTTTTATTAATTTAATGTATGTGCTTATTTATATTTTAAGTAGTGTTTTTAATTTAATTATATTTTAATTTAATGATCGTGATTTTGTGAGTTATATGTTTGTAGTATTTTGGAATACGTTTGAGTAGAATACGTTGAGTATTTTCATGCATTTTCGTGAAATTTTTCTAATTTATGAGAAAAAAGCAGTGTACATGGATATAGTGAAGAGTGTGCGCTATGCCATTTTTGTGCAATTCTGGGATGTTTTTTTAAGTAAAAATAAGTCGACGTGTACATGGTTTAGTGATATTTTAATTAAATGATAGTTATTTTGTGAATTTTATGTTTGTAGGAATTTGGTATACGTTTCAGTTGAAGTAAACGTGTATGGAAAATAATTTAAATATTTGACACTAAGTATTTTTAACCATTTGTAATGTTTGCGGTATGAATTCGTTGGTGACGTTTATAATATAATAGATAATTCAGAGGTAAAAGTTTTTGGATATTTTATTTATTTTATACGGGGAAATGTTCATTCTTGGAAAGGGTATATACTTTTTCGCGATCAGGTAATTTCATATATGTGCTTTTTACCGAGTTTACAGATTCACAGAATTTTTTTGCATTTTCGTGCAAATTTTTGTAATTTATGAGAAAATAGCAGTGTAGATGGACAAAGTTAAGAGTGTGTGCAATGCCATTTTTGTGCAATTCTAGGATCTTTTTTTAAGTAAAAATAAGTTGACGTGTAAATGGTTTATGTGTATGTGCTATTCTGAAAAACGCGCAAGGAGTTTGCTATTGTGCACTTTTTCCCAATTATACAGTTAATATTTGTCATGATTAAGCAGTTTTGTTACATAAAATTTCTAGCATAAGTGTAATTCGGCTAGTAGATTGTTGGAAAAAGTGTTCAGTAAATAAAAAGAAAAGAAACATGTCTTTACTTCGTGAAGACAAAATGGCGGCGAAAAAAAAAAAATAGAGGGTTGCTGTAGCAGAGTTGGTCGCCAAATTTTCGCCAAAAAATCGCCAAGTTACCATAATCCAAAGATCAACCAATATCTCTTTCTTATTAACTTTATTTGATTCTTACTTTCACATTTCGAAATTTAAGTTCATTCCAAATAAAATTCACCCATTTTTTATGATTTATTTTTAAATTTGTTTTTTATATAATTTATATAAATTTTTCGAAAAAGCATTTTGAATTATAATATATAAAAGTTTTACCATCATCTTAAAGTAGATGGAATTCGAAGCATAACTACAAAAAATTAGAGTTTTTTATTCAAAATTTCCTAGGATATACGTGAATTTACATATTGGCGCATTTTGAAATTTGGCATATTTGTTATAAGCGATAATAACGCCAAATGTGGTTTACGCACTTTGTTAAAATTATTTGCAAGTATGAACGATGACTTTTTACCGTTCGTCTGCAATGAAAAAAGGGAAAGGAAAGTAGGTTGTTATAAATCAAAAAGTTCGCCAAGTGAAATATTCTTGGTGCAAGCTGAAGAAAAAAGAGGGGGAAGATGAAGTTTTAAATTTCTCCGTAAATTTCGCACCAAATTTTACAAAAATTTAATATCTGAGCATAATTTGAGTAGTAAAATCGAAATATGGAAAAAAATTGGCATGTAAGTTCAGAAAAAGTTCGATTTTGTGTCAAAATACCTATATTAGAACAATGCTATATATAAATCTAATAAATATCCTAAGTCGCGCTTTCGAGACATGAAAAACGTAGCTTGGATTTTGTCAATCGGCCCAGTAGAACGGGGATACCTTTTTTTTTTCAGTCTACATTAACACTAATAAAGATAGCCAATAATAATTATAAAAATATTTGAAAATACATTTATGTATCCAAAATATATGCATATGTTTTTGAAGCTACGCTCACCGGAATGAGACTCTTAAGTTATCAGATTATTTATTAGAAAAAAAATCTATTTATTTCCTCAAATACTATTTACAGCAACCAAGCAAATTTAATTTTCTGAACAAATTTTATTTTCTGAAATCGAAAACAATGACACCTCTTTGAAGCATTTCAAAGAGGTGTTATTGTTTTCTATTTCTTCAAACTTTCCACCAAAAAGATATCAATTTTCAATCAATATTTATTTATTTGACGTAGTTTACGAGCAATTTCATTCATCTTCGGTATTATAAAAGTGAGTTGCTGTATGCAGCAGGAATCAATCCTTTAAAAATCATTTTATCTAAAATATTTCAAAGCAATTATTTTATACCATGACTATCATATCATAAATAAAGTAGGTTTCTAATATTAAGTCGGTTGCAAAATTTATGATCCTACTTTTTGCGTATATTATAAAATTAAATGTAATGATGTTTTAGTAAGACATAGTTTGCAAGCCCGTTTACATGTTTCTGCTTTTAATTTTGCTTAAAAGTAATACTCTTTTATAAAAGTTTAATTCATTTTTAAACAATCTTACGTTCCCCCCCCCCAAAAAAAAAATGATGAAACTAATGCCGAAGATCAAATAGTGAACTTCTTTTTAAAATGTAGTGAGCAAAATCAAACATGTTTTAGTATGTCTTTCAAATTACCATTTTTTTGTAATTTTAAAGAGAATTTTAAAAAATTTCTCGAGTTCATTCCCTAAATTATTTATTATGTGAAACTAAACGTCTAGATAATTGTAAATATTCTATGCTAATTATTAATGGTATTTAATACATAACTACACTTTGGAGCTATCCAGATTATATTGAATAAGCTGTATATCGAGAAAATATGAATCTAAACTACTAGTAAATTGTGGCCTTGACGCAATCTGGTGATTTTTTTACATATGAAAATGTAAAAGTTACTCATCGGGTGCAAGCTGGTGGTTTTCGCACCTTTTTCTTACAAAAACTGCCAAACTGTCAATATTTATCTAAGTACGGTAAACATTGTAACATATGAAATAAATGCATACTTTAACAATTTGAATTATTAAATAAGGATTATACGATACATTAAAAAAATTAAACACTCATTCTTCTTCAAATCTTTCTGTAATTGTTTTCCGCTGTTCTTTTCTCAAAGTATACAATGATCTATTTTCGCTTAAAAATCTATCAGAGAATTGCGAACATTCGTCTTCGTGCAATCTTCTGCAAAGGCGGCTATCGAAGAAACGCGAAAAATCCTGTATTCTTGAAGAAACTTTACCGCAGTTTCTTTCATTGTTGGAAAATTGTACAAGCTCGTAAAACTAAATTTCAGACAAAAAAATATCACGATTTCTTTATAAAAATCGTTGGATCTCGGAATAAAACAAAAAAGAACGCATACGAAAATGACGTCTTTTTTAACTGAAGAACTCTTATGACCATGATTACCTGAAGAATTGTTACGCGCATGGTTGCTGGAGTTGCACACATTTTGAAAACTTGGCGACTTCTACTAAGGTGGTTGTGTTAATACATAAGTGCCTATTAAATATCTAAAATGTTACTTATTTATTTATTTACTTGAAGGAAACCACAAAGTTGTATGAATATAACTTTCACGCTCAATTAAGAGATTTTCTTTTTTCAAGGCATTTAATGAAAGTTTTAATTGCTAATTTTTTTAAAGATTTAGGAGAGCATAATTCCATCAAGTAGTTTAAATAAATTTCATGAATTTTTATCATTTTCACTTTTTCATGTATAATGTTTCTGATCCTAAGTGCATATTTTCAATGCTTTAGCTATTACTTCAAATACATAATTAAAATAGGTAAGCCCATTCTTATTCCTTTACAAATCTCAAAACTCCTCGCTTGAGCAAATTCTATATACATCAGCTCAGATAGATAATTAAAACGGCTAAATTCATTGCATTCATTAAAATAGTTACATTCATTCATGTATGCGTGATGAAAGGCATTTGATATTTAAATCAGCAAAGTATGTTTAATAAAATAGTGAAAGTAATTGAATACATATAATTCTGCAATAATGTAGCAACGATATAGAATTCATAAAATTCTCTTTCCACTTTGTAAAACTTCTGTAAACGAAACCCACATACCTTTAAAGTTCTTCATTAATTCAGAATATTAGCTAAATTTAATAGGCAATTCCTAACTTTAAACTATATATTAACAATTTAAAGTGCTTTCAGGAATTTTACGTTCACATTGAATATTCTGCATTTATAAAGACAATTACAGAATATGTCTGCTAAATGTTAAATGTTGATACTCAAGCACGTTAATGCTTTTATATTCATAAAGAAAATTACAGAACATTTACTTGGTAAATGTCAGATGCTAATGCGTAAAATCGCATCCATATTTTAAGGAAATCTTGCTATCTGAATAAGCAGTGTAACATACTTGTATGTTGTTGCATGTGTTTAGAATATTATTTAAGCAGCTATATATTGTCATTGAATCAACGATGTTTTATAAAGT
This sequence comes from Stegodyphus dumicola, assembly GCF_044657685.1. Taxonomy (NCBI): domain Eukaryota; kingdom Metazoa; phylum Arthropoda; class Arachnida; order Araneae; family Eresidae; genus Stegodyphus; species Stegodyphus dumicola. Next base: position 187,604,971 of record NC_140768.1, read on the forward strand.
AATTTTTAAAACATCAAATTAGAAATCCTTCGTTTTAGCACAATTAGTTAAAGTTAAAAAGTGAAATTTTTAGCACTTACTAGTGCCTACCAATATTGAATAGTTTAAAGTATTGTCATGAGCATTAAAAAAAATTATTTCGTGTTTATAAGGGGAATTATAGAATGTTTCAGACAAAATCCCAAATGTTAATTAGATAATATTCGCATCTTGAAACGTGTTCATATTTGAAAATAAAACTCCATCGATTTCAAAAGCTATCTGACATTCGATTCGATCTTCAGCAGAAAAAAAGATTGCGATGGTGCAAGAAACAGTAACAGATTTATAAAGAAAACCGGTGGATGAAGCAAAGCGTATGTAGGGTCACTTGCCGAGCAAAATAAATCAAAATACTTCCAACAAATCTCTCTCTGTTGTTGTTCCTTCAATTTTGAAAATTTTCCCCCTTCTGAAGAACGGAGACTTATGTTAGGTCACCATTGAAATCGACAAATTTTTATTCATGACATATGCCAATTTAAGGGGCTTTTCCTCTGAATAACCAACACGTTGATAAAATTAATACGCTGGTTATTCAAAATTCTGAAAAATTATTATAATAGGGCGACCGGAAAGTAATGTCGCTTTCTTACATTAAATTCACACGAATAAATTTTTAACAAGTTTTTATTTTTAATCAGTAATGTAATCACCCGCGTTATCAACAACCTTTTGCCATCTAGGGTGCAGATTTTCAATCCCCGGACCGATATAAATCAATTGGTTTTTGAGTAAAATATCTCAAGATGGCATTTTGGACATCATTCAAATTTTCAGGCACTAGGAAAATGTTGTAGGGATCGGAATAAATGGAAATCCGAGTGTACGATATCGGGCGAGTATGGTGGATGATGCAGCACCTCCCATCCCAAGTCATTCATTTCTTCCAGTGTCCGTCTTGCACAGTGCGGTCTTTCATTTTACTGATTATATTAAAAACATTTCATAAACCTCAGTAAAATTATAGTTTTAGAATCCATCTCCCTGACATTGAGCTCATAAGCACACAATTCATTCTTTTTAATTATTAGCTGAGATGCAGGATTGAATGCAAGGTCTTTGGGAATGAATGGTGGCATTCCATAAAGTCTTTGTTATGTATATATTTTTATATAAGACAGACTGAAAGTACTTAATTCAGATACTCAAAATAAGGATGAACAAACTAAATTTCAGTATGTGCACCGTTAACAGCACGACAGACGACACTGCGATACTCATGTTCCGTCGATTATCTAGCCTGAACGTTTAATGTAATTTATTGCAGGGTCTTATGTGAGTTTCGACTTGAAGTAGTCGAAATGGCAGATCTTTCGCTCTGAAACTCATTTTTGGCAAAATACCAGAGGAATAAATCGAGAGGGGTGAGATCAGATGTTTCGGACCATAAGATATGTCCCATTTCTGCCGATATCCATCCTAGAAATCAATTCGTCTTGCACATGGGTTTTAAAAGGGCGGAGTTTCGTCTCGTTGAAAGATCTGCAGTTCAAAATCAGCTCAGCCGCTTGCATTTGCTCTGTCTGAGGAAACGAAACATTTCAAGTATGCCCAAATATATATTGAACTGGATGATAATTTCAACGAAAGAAAAAAACTGAAAACTACTCATTAGACTCAGTTACGTTCATGTATCACATGCGGTCATATCACAGTTTCCTAAATTCGGCAACTGTAGCGATTTACACATTCGTTTACATGAAATGTGGCTTCATCCACAGTGAGACTTCGTTCATATGCATATTAATGAACGACTGAATTTAAAAATTTTAAAGATCGCATTACTTCGAAATTAAGCCACACATTTTGTTCAGATTTCTAAGACATAAAATTAAGAAGTGGCTTATATCTTAGTAAATATTTTAACATCATATTTCTGTCTATCTTCTAGGTAGCTTAGTAAGTTTACTTTAGTACTAATTTAAGTAAATAAAATGCTTCTTACTTTTTCATGCTTATTATAAAATCATTTTATTTTTAATCATTTTCCCAATGACTTAATTTTAATTTTTATTGTGGCTTGAATTCAAAGTAATATGGTAATTTTTTGCACAAATAATAAAACTGCATAACAATTATTAGCATATATTATTTTATTTACCTTAATAACTCATTGAAAATAGTAATTATGCTCTCATTGTTGAATAATCGTTTGTTTTGAATAATCGCTTGTTGAATAATCGTTTGATAATAATTTGTTTGAATAATCGTTTTAATTACTACAGTTTCTATAGCAAGATCTTGTTACTGATTTACGCTTTCTACAATCGTATATCCTACATATTGTTTACATTTATGTAAACAAATAGTTGTTTACATAAATATTTTAACTATTTAAAATATTATTTAGCATCATCTACATTTTAAAATTTCAGTCGAATTTGCTGAATTTCTCAACCTCTTGGGTAGTATGGTTTTGTTTTTTGTTGAAAATATTATATTTTTAACTGAAGACAAACGTTCATTTTTACTTTCAAAAATATCTTTTTCAGTGTCTAATAAACCAAATTCAATATGTAAAAGTTTATCATCTTCGATTTCAAAGCATCTTTTTGTGAGGGGGGGGGACATATTTTCAATAGCCTGGAATTTTTTCCGAACTTCTTGCCGTTTTTATGATTGCAGTATTGAAACAAATACAAATCTTAAAGTTCGGTACTTTTTCATATCAACCTTTAATTGGTTATAGCTGTCATAATACTGAAATATTCGTGATAATATTCATAATAATCACACATAATATATGTGTTTCCTATATTTATGCAGTGTTCATTTTTATAAGGAATTATTGTTCTTGTAGTTCTTGATGACTACTGTGAAAAGGCTTTTTGAAAATTCTGTAGAATTATAGAACTTTTAAATATAGCAAATAATCTCAGCCATTCAAAATGAGTGAGCCTTGTGCCCATGTATCTTAAGACAAACATAAAAGGAAAAAAAAAATTAATTGAGACTATTGTATGTGTATGATGAAATTATTCATCGAATCTTGAGAACGCATATCATGGAATTCAAAGGTAAATTTTTTAAACGCAGTTGAAATCAGTCATTTTGATTTATTTAAAGGTCTAGTGTTATAATGGACAAATGGAGTTATTCATTTACTGGTTTAATATTCTTTGCTCATAAATCAATAAAGATCTTTGATATTTAGCAGATGAACTCTGCTTAAAAAAGCAGTGACTAACTGTAATTTGAATATGTGTATTTTTTCTATGATGTTTTAAGGTAACTTACATAATAAACTTATATTTTACTATGTAAGACTATTTTATTGTGTAAAACTATTTAAGCAATGCATCGAAAAATCGCCTGAATTTATTGTCTGACTATTTGAATCTATAGTTGTTTTCGAAACACATTATTCACATTTTGATGAAAATAATTTTCTTACATTTCATTTCCGTTTTCATTATAATTATAAGATCTGAAATAAGCTTCTTTAAGCACCCTACAAATGTCTAATTTTAATGACCAATTTAAAGAACTTTAATTATTCTTTCTCATTTTTACATCATTATATTTAATCTGTTTGACACTAAATCTATACTTTATTTATTTTAATTATTAGTTTTAATTTAACTCAAATGCTTAATTAAAAAACCAGACGTAGAGCTATTCCTTTAAAAATTCCCATTATTGCATCTTTGAATTTCTAAAGACATTTCTAAAGATATTTTTTGATTGAATTCTGTTACTTTTTTTAAGTAATACATAAATTAAATACGTTCGAAAATTCCTGAGCTATAATGCTGCAAGTAAAAAATTCCTTAAACTCATAATTTACTTCTATGAACTTCATTAACGTTGTTTTTTAAACTCCTTCAAATAATTTTCATTCATTCATAAATTACCCGCACCCTTTTAAGCGCACTGCAAGATGACCTAAGAAGTAGAAGCTAAAAAAGAAAAAAGAACTAAAACTACCATGCCAAATCGATTTTTTTTATACTTACCAAAATCAACGTAAGATCTACTAGAATTTGGATTACGAAATTTAAAATGGAGACACAGTTAGGGGTAAAATTTAAAACTCACCCAAAATGAATTTTAAAATGAACAACACTTTTCCAAACGAAGGTGAATGAGCAGAATTCTGAGAGCATCGCCTGAATCAGAATCCTCGATACCGGCGAATATACGCAGAATGGGTGAAAATTGACCACTGCTGCCCTCTAGCGACACAGCTCGGAAAGATCAATGGCCAAACGAGCGCGCTGTGAAATAGACATCGTTTTGGAAAGCGCTGCTTTGAGTGATATCGAAAGATGTAATATACTGAATTTTCTGCTTTCATAAATATTCGCAGCTTTGTTTTTAACAGAAATGTGACAAATCGTCAAAACACATGAATTTTGAAAAAGGTTCGAAATTCTAAAACTCTAATCTCTGCGCTCATCCGAAACTTCCAATCCTCCAAATTTCGTCAAACTTTACAAAAGATTCGCAATTCAAAACTCAGCTTTCTTTTGTCATTCGAATCTTTAATACTAACGTCTGCGAACTTTTAATACTAACGCCAGCGAACTCATAAAACGTTTTAATTCACAACTTTGGGAAGATTAATTTCACTGACTTCTAATAGAAACTTTCATTTAAAAAAAGAGGGGCAAAGCGATAACTGAAATTTCATTTGACCTTGGTCCCCAGAATTACCTTGTCACATGGAATATTGGCACTCTACATTAAATTTTTTAGAAAGAATTTAGCATTCATGATACATATTTATTCATGTTGATTCTTAAAATAATTCAACTCCTACACACTTCCTTTAATGTAAAACATTGGAACAGTTATTCAATAATATTTTGAGAAATTTTACTGAGTAAATGAACCTCTAGATTCAGATGTTTTAATTATGTGTTTCTTTTACTAAATTTTTAATCCAAAGGGGCAATTTGCCCAGGAGAACTATTATTTTGATTTTGATATTTTACGTTGGTTCACTATAAATGTCGGTTCACTTTTCAAATTGTTGCCACCAAATATTATCGCCCTGTATTATATTTAAAGAAATTCAGTGATGAAGAATCTACATAAATGTGTATATGTTTCTCGTACTGTGATAAAACAACGGTACCTAGAGCCCTCACATTTTGAATAACGTACGTTCCCACCCGAATATGGGCACCTGGAAGCCCAAATACAGTAAAATTTGCCATCTTTTTCAGATAGATATTTCTAAAATTTTTGCTAAATCTTTCATTATATTCCCACCTACTGATATTTACCGACACACGCGAACTTTCAACTTTCATTGCTAACTCGAGAAGCTCTTTTAAGGTCTCAGGATTTCTTAACTCTACGATCTAGTCTGGGATATGCGGCAATAACCTGGATAATTTATCTCGATAACCTCTGCATTACTTTCCGTATAATAAGGATGGAGTGAAAACGGCAAAAAATATTTTTCGAATTTTATTATTTCCTTACCCAATAAATATTTCAGTTCGATGGAAAAAAACACAGTAAAAAAATTGCAGCAGCTCAGTTTCTCGTGATCGTCAGGTTCCACATGAGGTAACCAAAAACAATCAATGGTAATATTAATGAAAACATCAAACTACTTTTAACAGTATTTTTAAAGGATTTTTTTATACAACAATTTTGTTTCCTGACCCACCATATCGTTGTAATTGGTAACGAAATGCCATTAAAAAGTTTCATTAAAAGTTTTTCAACTCGCAATCTTCACGTTCCACAAAACAGCCGAAGAAATTCATATTGGTGTCGAACTTCGTACGTTTTTTCCGAGACTTGATTCGGCTTCGTATGAATCAGCATCTGGCTTCTGCACCATATGTTGCCAATGGCGCTTCTGTCACCATCCTCGCATGCCTCTCTACTGCTTGAGAATGGCAAAAGAGCTTTCTCATTTCAGACCGAGAACCTTGTGTCTTTATCGCTGAGGTTCAAGGAATTGTCCCAGCGAATCATCACAAAATGCTCTTCTACTTTGAAATTCAATTTGTGAAACAATTTGGGAATTTTATTTTCCCCTTCCAGTCAGCTTTTCTCGCTTTCGCGCGTTCACCTTCCAGCATCTCCAACAGGATGTTTTCAGAGTGAGCAAAATAACAGTTCCTCTGAATAATTTGTGATCAATTGCTTTACACTTTTCTGGCAAGAATGAACTTTTCTAGATCATTCCGTGAACACGACGTGCTCCATGTGTTGCTCTTGGATTTTTCTTTATTTTCAAACCAGGATGGCACATAAACTTTTATAGTATAATCAACTAGTAGCGTCAATTCGTCTGCTAGTTCGGCGGTTGATACGTAAATGCGAAGAATTTTGTTGGCTGTAGTGGAGCCATCTTGAGTGGGCCATTTTCCCAGCACTACCGTTTGCTAGATCTGAAGGGCACTTTCTCGAGAATACTGCCTTAGAAATATCAAAAAGGTATTTTCGGTCAATACTAAAATCTTTTTGTCAATTTCAGATAGATCACTGGAATATAACCTGTCACGGGAAGGTTTTCACATGATTTCAGAGATTTTCCTATTGTCCCAGAAAACAGTTGTGTACCAGATTATTTTCATCAATCTTCTAGAAAAGATGACAAAGAGGTAGTTCATTGGCGTGTGCAACAAGCACACAAAACAATTCAGTTATGACCAATAAAGATCTTAAGATATCTAATTACGCAGTCTTTCTTTCCGATGTTGACGCTCGTTCCATCACACTCAACAGCAACCACTTTGGAAAGTTCAGTCCTTTTTACTTCCTTGTACGAAGTAAAAAGGAAGTATTGTAATCGCGAAAAGTTTCAGGCAGCATATTTCAAAGAAAATATCCATTTTGACCGCTATCGAATGCAATTTAGCGATGTTTTTGCGTGATATCTGTACGTAAGGACAAAATAAAATACTCTTTTCCTTCAAAAAAATTATAAAACTGCTTTAAAATTCATTCTGAAGAGAAATTTTCGTGGCGTCTGTACGAACGTACGTACGTATCTAGCATAACTCAAAAACGAGTAGCCTCAGAACGTTGAAATTTTGTATATAGGACTGCTATAACATGTAGATGTGCACCTCGTATTTTGGTTGCAATAGGCCGCACCAAACATATATAAATATATTTATATATATATTCACTCTGTTACCCGGCTCAGTGATCTCAGTTTCTTTACTCTTATATGATTGTAAATTGTACATTTTTTTGCTGTAAAAATGATTGAATTATGTTGTTTTTATCTTCCGGTTAAGGTTTTTATGACGTTAGTAAATCTATATGCAATATTTTTAGAATTATCAACAATTTTAAAGTTGTTTAAGTGCCGCTAAGCCTTTTTTATGATGGTGGCCATTGATTGTTTACATTTGAAACAGCAGACTAGTGGATTTGTTGCAATCTAGAGAAACTTAGCTTCGCAACAACAAGGATAACGCCTTCATTTATTATTGCCAATTAAATCAGGCTTAATACTTTCTGGAATTTTTTCGAGGAAATAAGTGTTTGAGATTTACTTCGTAATTTTTAATATAGATATTTTGAGTTTTTATGTATTTTTGCCTTCTCGCGAAGTGAGAACTGAATTAATTGAATGAGAAATACTCAATCGTCTCTGAAAAACTGTTTCTTTTTTGTTTTGTTTGTATAGTATTTGAATATAACATGTGGCAACGATTAGATAATTCTTTAAATGATATACATTTTGTGCATTCTGAGTTATAATATGAATGAAATATAATACTGTTAAGTAAACCTAGGGCCAGAGTGTCGCTATGGTAAACAAAGTGAATTTTAAAGAATGCATTTATTCTATTGTGGTTTATGCGCTGTCGGCGAAGTAGGTTTAATTCAATCTAATAAGTTTAAATAAAATGGAAGAAAAAATGCGTATAATTTAATATTCCGTACAAGGAAGTCATGTGGTGTACACATCAGATTTTTTTGTAACATTGTCGGTGATGCTTTGTGTAATATCTGCACTGGATACAGAATCCGGAGTTCCGTGTCGTATATAAACAGAACCAAGTTCTGACAAGAGAACCATATGCACTTCCTCTGCTGTAGTCCTGTAAAAAATGAATTTCCCTTGTTCTCATACACTATAGTTTTGTCCTTTCTCCCATCAAAGTATATGCCATACTGGTATAGTAGTTGACTAAAGCTGAGACCGTACCTCACTATGTTCTCTCCCCAGATTGCTCTGTCAATAACTTTAGCTGGAGTATCTTTAGGTACAATACCCATAGGACACTTAACTAAGGTATGAAGGACTTAACTGAGGACACTTAACTAAGGTATGAAGGACTTAACTGAGGACACTTAACTAAGTAATGGAGGACTTAACTGAGGGCATTTTACTAAAGTATGGAGACTTTCTTCCAAATTCTTGAAATGTCAGAGGAAACAGTTTCGGTAATGTCGTTGACTGACGGGTCCTTTTTGTTGCCTTTCAACAATAAATCATTTCTGACTCAAGGGAAGTGCTTCATTACATCAGCATGTCTAGGCAAATCTGTCTCTTTAAGTTGTACTGGAGTTCCAAAAACATTACAAAAAGATGCACTTCTAATTGACGTCATCTTAGTCTAACATACAAAATGATTGATAAAGCAAGATTGACAAAACATGCTGAACAACCAATAAATTAACAATAAAACGTCGTTGAAAGAGCATGGAAACCATGTGATTGCTTAACCAAAGCTAGAACCAATAGTCAGATTAGAACCTGTTCTGCCCTTTAGTACCATATTTTGTCATTAAATTTGATATTTTGGTGTGGAAAGCAATTTGTCCCGCTAATAATGGCGCTTTCGACAAAATAGTTCATGACAAAAGCAACAAACTGTTAAAAAGTCAGTACAGATATTCCCTTGAGGTGTGGAACCTCAAGATGTCAATATTTTGGGCTAAAATTTGAACAAAAATTGTTCTAGCCCATTTGGAACCATATAACAACTCAGGCATAATGAATTTCGGAGAAACGTTTTTTCGCTATATCCTACTGAAAATTTCATAGAATGAAATAAATTAACTCATCTCTATTTGTCTGATATTTACCATAACGTTCTGCTTCCAGTTTGGCCCTATCTTTAGCCACATGGTACGCTTTCACAAATGCAGTTTAAAATACATCAAACTTACAATCTCACAATCTGGTTGGCCTAAAAGATATTTTCCGATACCTTTAAGTACCATGGTTTTACCCCACAGCGCAGTGGTGCTATAGCAACCTTTTTACTTCTCCAACCAGTATAATAAAAAAATGTGTTTCTAAACTTTCGATAAACGAACATCTTTAGTACACAGCTGTTGTCACATTGCTGAATTAAAAATCATAGAAACTTCGTTATTTAAAAGTAGAAATAAATTATTTTTAGTGTTTTATGTGTAGCAGTTCCACCCTCTTTCGCTCCGCAACACAGTAGATGTCGCAGCATGTGGCTTTTTCCCTTTTTCTTCTAAAAACTTCTCTTTCGCATATATAGATGGATCCATTAAATGTTCGGTTTAACTTCCAGGCATCTATATATTTAAAATAGAACTAGTATACCATTTAAAATGTTTCTAAACTTTCACCATCAGCATTCACATCTACTTCGTCAGCATTCATATCATATCGTTTAAATATGTAAAGGTCACTCAAATGAAATGCTGTACGGTTGGGGTATTTGATAAAGTATCAGCTTTGAATGTGAAAAGATTTCATTAGTCAGGTATGAGAAATATTGCTAATAGTTTGGGAGAATTGTTGAATTAATATAAGAAGTATAAAGCAGAAAAGCCTGTTTCGGTATTTTGGCTTACTAAAGCTGAATGGTGGGGTAAAAAAAATATTTCATTTCATGTGTGCTATAAAATAAAAACTGATAACGGTAAGAAATGTTTTGCGTCTTCAAAATGAGAAGTCTAACATGATCTTCGAGAAAAGTATTAATGTTTATATTGGAAAGTGAGCATTGCATAATAAAAAAGACTAGACGTAATAAGTTTAGCGATGTAGGAATGAATTTGCAAAATTATGTATGCTAAATATTACTGCCTGCCAGATCACGATGATTAATGAGCTTATTCGCTACAACCCCCAACTGACAGTCCGTTTCAGGGCTAATTATTGCTTTGCAATTTCGTAATTGCATTATTGAAGACATACCTACATAAAATGTACTTTGAGAAGAAAGATCATGTCGTGAAAACGTACAGGGATTAGAAACATGCTTGTGATTCTCAGAAATACATGGGGTTAAAAACGTCTTTTATTAATTAAAAAACTGTTGCAAAGGTTTTCAGTCAGATATATCATAAAATGTATATACGTATTTTTATTTGTATCAACTACAGACATTACTAACATAAGTAAAATAAAGAGGTAAAGAAAATTTAAGATGTGCGTTTATAGTTAATAATAGAATAATGAAATTAAAATATAAATTAATGATCTTGCTCTTTGAGAATGCCCGTAGTATGAGAATCGACTATGTGCGAGGGTGGGAAGCTAAATTAATAGGTTTATGTTTCGCGAAAAGCTAATTCTTTCCATGCGTCATCAGAGCATGTTTTTTGAGAATGAAAATAAAATAACTGTTTTGCATTGTGTACGACAGTCCACTGGAAGCTACGTCGTTAATAGCTTGAAAGAAAAATTATTCCCATAGTGCGTCCGAAGTAAATAAAACTATTTTGGGATTTCCGCATATTCACGAAGACATATTGAAGGAAATTACTAAAACAGAACAAATAAACATAGATTTTTGTTTCGTCAAGATCGGTAACTTCCGGATAATCCTGCTATTTTAAAAATCAATATGGAGGATTTAAAAAAAAATACAACTTGAATCAAGTCAGATCAGAATACACTGCAGATAAAAGAACTGGATTTTTCTTTTTAAACAAATTTAAGTAAAAATCCAGTAAAAAAAAGCAAAGGCAGCACAAAGAGAGTTTTGAAAATGGTTTACCCTCAATTATCTAAATTTGCAAAGATAAGTGTCAGCGGAATTTGATGGAAATTTTCCTATTTCCTGTCTGTTTCTTTCTATGAATAGGAACCCCATATCAGTTGTTGTTTATTCCAGTGATGTTCTGAAAATATATCAAGCAATTTGTTTAACTGAAAGCAAAATGAGTGGCGCAGTTCACTTTGAATTTGTTGTGGATGAAAACATATTTACCAAAAAGGAAAAGGTTTATATAAAAATAAAAATCTGACAGTTTTCAGGTTTTACATTTGGCCCAAAGGGGCATTTTTTTTAAAGTTTTGTGTGTTGCCTTTATTTATTAAATAGCATGTCCTTCGCACTTTAATGGAAAAAAAGATGAAACAATTATCTTTGCAAAATTCATCCACAATTTCATATCGCAAGTAATGAAAGCCGGGGGAGCCTTTGTTAAATTAATAAACATAACGGATTTTTCTTGAATAATGCAATTCAATTATACGATTTCGTCAATTAGGCACATACGCTTTTATTATTTGTGATATAAAATTGCAAATGAATTTAATTAATGTTTTTATTTAATTTTTAATCTCTTGTTCCCATTAAGCTGTATAATAAATTATTTTTCTGCTTTTAGTTCATTAAGTGTTTTATGAATTGTAACTAAAAACTTATTTTAAATATTTTTATTTTCTCTTTTTAACCTCTGTGATGCTTTATCAATCAAAATATAAAATAAAAAATTTATTTCAACAATAAATAATCACTCTTTTTACTTGCAGTAATTGTTTACATCAAGTGGTCGAAAAATTCCAACCATTTTGACAGTGTCAGGAATCAGGTCAAAAATCTCACATTTAAAAGATTTTCCCATTTTATTCGATGGTACAAACAGTAAACTTCCTGAAATTATGTGCAAAGAAAAAATCATTTCAACATTTAATTTGAAATAATTTTAATCAAATTTTCACGGCATTGTATTGTAATCCATAATGAATATGTGATCTCTTGCACTCTGTTATATTCATTTATCTTACCTTGACACCATACTTTCTGTTCTAATTTTTTTTCTTCTTTGTGTTCCCTCATTAGGGCGACCTAAAATTGTCTGCGTTGATGGTGTATTTATTATAGCATCTAAATCCAAAGAATTTTCCTAGTAATTATAGACAAAATAAGTAATTTAGAAATAAGTAATTTAGACAAAGTAATTTAGAAACTCCTGTTTATTGGAAACTTGGTTTTCTACTCTTAATTATATTGACAATTTACATTCAATTAATATTTTAATCAATTTACTTGCTAAATTTCTCAAAGTTCCTACTAGTTTAAATTTCTTTTTTAGTAATTCACCACATTTGGTTTTACTTTTGGTTTTGAATATGTCTTGCCTATATGGATGACGAAACACGAATTGAGTAATTGAAATGTTAGGTTTGGAGGCAACTTTTCCTTGATAAGATCTGTCTCTTATCTGCTCAACAATTATTTACTTATGCAAATTAATTTAGTCTTAAAAATACTTTAAAAAACATTTTTGGGGATTAATTTTTTGGAATATTATATATTTTTTCATGGTTATTCGTGCACTTAATTTACATATGATGTTAGAATTTAAATGATATTGTAAATTAGTTCGCAGCAATAATTAATCTTTTATATTTACAGTTAAAATTTCATAATTAAAATTTAAATTTACCTTAAATAGGCTTTATACGAATACAGAATATTTGTTAAATTTAAATGTATGTATATATATATGCACTTTGTTACTCGGCTCAGTGCGCTCAGTTTCTTTATTCTTATATTTTTGTAAACTGTGTATTTTTTGCTTTAAAAATTATTGAATTATGCTGTTCTTATCTTCCGATTAAGGTTTTTATGTCTTTACTTAACCTCCATGCAATAATTGTGGAATTATCAAGTTTTTTAAGTGCTGCTAAGCGTAATTTTTGTTGAGCATCGCAGCCATATTTGTTTACATTTGAAATTTAGCAGAATAGTGGATTTGTTGCCAATCTAAAGAAACTAAGCTTCGCAACAACAAAGTAAAGTCTTCTGTTATTACTGAGAATTAAATTATGCTTAATTCATTCTGGAATTATCATTTAAGTTATTAGCTTCATTTTGCGTAGAAACTGTAATTTTAATTGTAAAAATTGTCTATTTAATTATTTTAACTGTACTTGGTGTTTTAGGATTTTCTATACCTTTCAATTATTAACCCTCTGAGGAGAAAGGGTTTTCGCTAAGAAAGCACAAATTTCCCAAAACTACTATGAGAACAAATTATTTTTTTTGATTTTAATGTAAAAACTCTCCTGGAATTTCATACCTGGATCTGTGTACTTTTCATATATTGTCGTAATTTCTTTGACATGTTTTAATGTGCACGTTCTTAGAGATATCTCAAAAAATATTCTAGGCAGTGTATAGCCTTGTTGCTTAGAAGATTTTAATTAAAATATTAAAAATTTTTGTGTTTTGCCTAGCCGCGATGTGAGAACTGAATTAATAATAGCGCACGCGCATTAGGTAAGCGGCGCTGAATTGTCTTTGGAAAAGCTGTTTCTTTTTTATTTGTTTAATTTCTTTTATGCATCGATTCAGATTTATTATAGTATTTGAATAGAACATGTGGTAAATTCTGCAGATGATATCATTTTTATGCACTCTGAGTTAAAAAATGAATGAGATATAACGCTGTTAAGTGAACCTAGGGCCGAACTGTCACTATGGTAAATAAATATAGTGAACTTTAAAGAGTGCATTTATTCTATTGTGGTTTATGTGCTATCGACGAAGTAGATTTAATTGAAAATTCATTAATTGTTAATTCAATATGTTTAAATGAAATGCAGGAAGATTGCGTATAATTTAATATTCCGTACAACGAAGTCGTGTGGTGTAAAGTTTTGTCTTCATAAGGCAGAAAAGTAACTTAATATCGAAATAAAATACTTATTACTTGAAAACAAATTTCAGCAGTTCAAACGTTTATACGTAACATTTCAGCCCAGATAAATTGCTCTATAGAACTTTAACAAAAAAACACTTCTAACTTGACTTTTTTTAATGCGCAATATATTGTCCTGAAAAATTTTTAATCCGCAGACACGATCATACCATCGAAACAGCAAACGGAAAGAATCTAAAAGCAGCCTTAGGCGTATGTAGCCACAACACAAAACGTAGAACCATTCATTTATGTTTCAAGCCTCCTCTCGGGTAGTAAGTTCTCAAATTATTGGCATTATACAAAACATAAGATCTTTTCTTTATCTTTTTAATTTAACATATCGGTTGTTGATTAAAGAACTGGATATTTTAAAGCAATAAACACACTTCTTAATAATTTAATTTTTATTTGACGTTTTCTTAATAAATCTAAGTAATGTAAGTTAAAATAGGCTACCTTTATATTATAACTAACAATTATGAACATTTGAAGTTTTAATGATATTGATAAAAATCGATTATAACACCACATGCTACGTATCTAGTACAGAATCATATTTCTTTCACGTTTTTGGAATAGTTTTACATATTCCGTGCAAAGGGGCAATTTGCCCAGAAGGACTATTAATTTCATTTTGGCATTTTCCGTTGATTCACTACAAGCGTTATTTCACTTTTCAGATTGTTGCCTTCAAATATTATAGCCCTGTATTATATTTAAAGAAATTAAAAAATGAAGAATCTGCATAAATGTATGTATGTTTCTAGCACTGTGATAAAACAACAGTACCTAGATCCATCCATTTTGAATCACGTAAATCTCCTGCGAATATGTTCATCTAGAAGCCCAAATTTGAAATATGGAATTTGTTTTATTATCGATTTCGTGTTTTGTAAACCTTTAACGAATTGCTGATTAACAAACTCAACGATTTCAAAGCGAACAATGGCTACGTTGTACAGAAAAAACATTTTTATCTCCAGCGCGTGAGACTGTGTATCCGAAATTCTAAAGATATTTTCATTTTAAAATTATTTTGCGACATTGCTCTTGAACTGAATTTTATGCTTTAAGTGCGAAGAACATGATATTTAATAAATAAAGGTAACACACAAAATGTGAAAAAAAACCGCCCCTTTGGACGCAATTTAAAATCTGAAACCTTTCAGATTTTTTATAAATTTTTTAATTTTATTTCTTAATATTGCTTAAATGTTTTGAAACTTTTCGTGTTAAATTATTTCTCAAAGAGTTGGAGTGCAATCTGAAGCGTTCGGATTTGAATTGTCTGTCTTCTTTTTTTTTTTTTTTTTTTATAATAAAATCCATTTTTATTGTCTACTACTACTTGTTTGCTTAAAATTTTCTAAGCAAAGGCTCAGACATTGAATCGCATTTTGGACTTCACTAAACATTATCTTATTTCATCTTCAATACCGAGTCTTCCCAAAATGGTAGCTTCTTCAGAAAATTATTACGGTAGTCAGTATTAACAACAACGGTTCAGTCGTCTGTGACCATCACTAATGCTTTTCTACTCGGTTCAGTACTTTTTATAAATATTTAGTAGTGTAATAAGCTCTTCAAGAAATTTAGTTTGTGTTTTTCGAACAATATTAATGTTGTGTGTATAATTAATAATATATGTGTAATATTAATATACAGGCTCGTAAATCAAATTCACAAGTCTGATAATAGGTCAATAAAAATTTATTTTTATCAAAAGAAATATTTCAGAACTCTGGAATTTCCACAGAAGTATTCGTACAAGTGTTCACAGTATCACGCAGTGTAGTAAGTAGTTACACTTCAAACGACTAAGAACGTTAAACACTGTGCAATGCAAAGCGAACAATAGATACAAGTCAATCACAACAATATTTTAAGTTTCAAAACTAAAAACCTGTTATACCTAAATTCTTAAATTGACAGCCACTCGCTCTCATATCTGCTTCGCAATTACTGAGGAAAAGCTTAGTCAGGAAACACGGCATCGATGTGGCGCAAACCTCCAATAGGTTCACGGTAAAGATGAACCTTCTGTTTCATTTCAAAGTATACCAGATTCTGAGCTGTGACTCCGAGCGTGTTGGACGCACTTTGGTTTACTGCTCAATTTTCTACGAACTGACCCAGTCCCGTAGGTGGTCAGTGAGTTTACTTATAGTCTTTACTGAGTATCTTTTAGACTTCGGAGAGTGATCCCTTAGGGTGTCACGGTAAGCATGTCCTTTTTTAGGGCAGTAAATACGGACGATGACGCTAGTTACTGTACGGATTCTGGATTATCGACTTTGTCTCTGCCATCTACTTCAAAACGTGAGGAATTCTTGAAGGATCCCAGACTCAAGAAAAAAGCGAAAATAAAGAAGGAGAATGCGAATCCGGAGAAGGAAATTAAGAATACAGAAAAACCCAAAGAAGAAAAAATACAGGAACTTATCCAGGAGTTCGGAACTGACTATGTGAAACAACACTTGGAATTTGAACAACGATTAAGTGAAGCAAAACCCCAGAAGTACAGAACGTGTTGAAACATGCAAGGAAAACCAACCAGCTCGTTAACAAGAGGCAGAGAATGGAGCAAATTGCCACTATTCCGGAAAATGAAGGTCAGTGGATTACCCCAAAGAAGACTTTAAAACAATTCAAGAAAAATTCAAGAAAAGCCAATCCCGATGGAGATACCACAAGAGAACCGTTTTCTATTACTTAGAAAAATTGCTGAAGAAAATCGGGAAGGCAGAGACATCGGGAAGTCTCTTCCCCGCCCATTGCATTTTCACACGAAAAGTGTGATTGGATGATACTGGACGAAATGTTTACCGGAAACTGAACTGATCCCCACGGATGCCAAATGAAAGGAAAATCCATCTTCGTTTATACCAAGAATTTAAAGGACTACAGTACAATGAACGAGCTACTATTAGAAAACAAAATCCCCTACCACTCCTACCTATTTGATTTCGAAAAGCCAATACGTGTCATCCTGAAGAAAATCCCCGCCACTTTTAAAAAAGAAAATATCCTACAAGACCTTAAACGCTGGAACTTCCCCATTAAAAAATTAAAGCAGTTTTCGAAACGACGCGACGATGAAATAATTAAACTTCCCATCTTTCTACTTGAGCTAAAAAGGACCCCAGAAGATAATACGATTCACCAGCTCAATAACATGTTCAGTTTCAATATTATTATAGAAAAGTTCAACCCTAAGAAAAGACCAGTACAGTTCTTCCGCTGCTAGCAATTCGGTGGTTCTAAATATTGTTGCAGTAACCCCACTAGATGTGTGAAATGCGGGTAACAACACAGAAGCAACCAAAGTACAATGAAACCAGAGAACAAGCCAAAATGTATTTTTTTGTGGACTTTGACACGTTAGCAGCTACAGAGGGTGTATCGAATACAAGAAAAGATTTGAAAAGTTGTTGCACTTGCCGCACTTGCTACTGAAGTAGTTAATTTAAATTTTACTCCTCATTTTAATAGCAAGAACTTCTTTCTTAATGCTATAGAAATCAAAAATCTGACGTCAAACTTACCAAACTTTGCATTTCAGAATTCAATTGGCCTCATCTGAAAGAACTGCAATGGCACACCCTTCTTTTTCTATAAGTAGACGAATTGGCATCATTCTGGTTGCAGATATCATCTTAGATTTAATCCATACTGGAAAGATAGTGAGAAATTCAAACAAACCATCCGTTTTAAATTCAAAATTTGATGGCTCGTCTCAGGAAAAGTGTCTTGCTTCAAACTGAATTCATAGTTCCTTAATCAATTGCCATGCTGAATAGACAAGGAAAATTCGGTGGGAAAAAACTAAGAAGTCGTATCAGTTACAAATGTAGATACTGAATAAAGAAAAGCAGGATGTCGAAGCGTTTTATTAATATCAGACTAGTCGAAATTCTGATGATAGATTTGTTGTCAGTCTCCTATTTAAGAATAAAGCTTTCTTGGATGATTCAAGAAATCAAGCGAAGAGTTTTTCGTTAGAAAGAAAACTTCTACAAAATTCATAGCTTAAAATTCAATGTATATACTTAATGCGGCAATATCAAACTATGTGACTCATATGCAGATTGTCGTCCAAATGTCCATTTTTTAAAATCCTCATCAGGGTTTTTTAACCTCATTTTGGAGTTATTAGAGATTAAAGTGAATCTACCAAATTATGGGTTGTGTTTATCAGTCAAGAATTTCCTTAAATGATATTCTCCATACAAGTCAAAAACTTAAATGAATTATCCAATATTCTATTAAAATTTAGAACTTACTGTATCGCACTCACTGGAGGTATAAATAAATGTTCCGACAAATTCTAGACAATAAAAATGGTTTCGATTTCCAAAGGATGTTTTGGAGAAAAAACCCTGAATATCTGCTTCTTCATATGGCACTGATTGTGCTCCGTATTTAGCCATTCGAACATTAAAACAACTTGGCAACAAGTTTCTAGAAGCTTCGAGAGTCATATTGGAAAATACGTAGATTCACACGGGAGCAAAGAATATTGAGGAAGCAAAACAATTAGTCTCACTAATTATCGAACTCATGGAGGAAAGGCGGTTTTTTAATAATAAAATGAGTACCCAATGAACCATCAATCACTGAATATTTATCTCAAAAACTAAGAAGCTGAACATACTTTTTTCAGATAGAATGAAGAAAAATTTGTATAATTTTAAGAATTATCTGGGAAGCTAAAGAAGATGCGTTCAAACCTAAGATAAACCCACTCCCTACCGTGGGTCTCTTGACAAAACGCCAGCTTCTATCAACTATCATGAAGATTTGGGATACATTTGGGTATTTATAGTCAGCAAAGATTCATTTAAAAATCTTGATGCAGCATTTATGCAAGAAAAGTAATGGCTTAAATGATAAATAAAGTTGGGCTTAAATGATTTATTAACTAATGGTGTTTCCCAAGCATGGAATATATTTAAATCTCAAATCGAACATGTAGAAGATTTCACGATTCTTGATGAAACACAGTTCTATTAAAAGTAGTCAGTTAATTGACTTTTGTGAGGCTTTTGAACAGGCATGTGCTGAAGTGTTTTATTCAAGAACAGAATTTGCAAATGGAGAATTCCGCATTTCATTGGTTACTTCAAAGTTGCTCTTGTGAAGACGCTGCCAAGATTCGAACTATGTGTAGTTCTGGTTTCCGATTCTATTAAGTTATTCCAGCATCCTTAAGGAAGAATATTCAAATTAATCAGACTATTTTATACTCGAACTCAAAAACGTTTTAGACTGGCTTAGTTCATCTCCTTAAACAGGGAAAGTTGAGTTGCTAAAAGGATATCTAAAATTCAAAACTCAATTTCAGAAGCTTCCTAGAATTACGTGAAAATCAAGAAATCCAGCATACTGTGGCGCTCGAAAGACATTTCTGTAGCAAAACGTAAATGTCACACTTGGTGGTGGCAGGGCCCTCAATAGTTGTATCAGAAGAATATTTTCCTTCTGTGTAGAGATCTACAGATTGAAACATGTGTTCATTCCAGCCCAATGACACCTCTTGCTTCAGATCCTCAAAATTTGTAACCTCTTTACTCTGAGGCATCTTTTAATCGGAGTTCCTATGAAAGCTCCAAACGTAGCGCTTTGTTTAAAGTCAAAATGTCATCTTATTCTGCAACGTCGTAATCAGTTTTGATCAAGATACCGAAACAAAATTCTGAGCGAACTACTACGAAAAAAGTGGAATCCGTATGAAACGAATATTCAAGTGGAAGGCTTGGTGTATCTCGAGGAAGATGAATATTGAAAGAACCACAGAAGTTTTTCCTATAAAGGAAGGAGTCATTCGAGTTCATGATGTAAAAACATCGACTAGACTTTACCGGCGTCCAAGTTCCAAATACTATCCTCTTTCTATGTAGTCATTTTCAACTTGAGTGTTCAGCCGGGGATGTTATGTTAAGTTTCAAAATATTTTTTGTATTATTTTATCATTCTGTGTAGGTGGTGTTGTTGTCGCCCCAGATTTTTATTATTGATTATGCATTTCTATTTTTGCTTTATTTTCGTGGCAGCAGATATGAAAACCAAAAAATAGAAGAAGTCAGTATTCGGTGAAAATGTAAGCCTGTTAAAATTCCAGTAGAGCATATAAAAATCTAAATCTTATTTATTCTGTGTCTGTATTTATTGTCAAAAGTTAAGTGTTTCCAGGTATATACAGTTTAATAATTAATAGTTATTAAAATATTTTTTAATTAATAATCTTATCACCAAATATTTGTAATACATTTATATTATCTGGGATGGAATATATTTATATTATCTGGTACATTTAGAATACAGGGTGATTCTACATTGTTTTTACAAATTAAGAGGGATGATAGTACTGATACAGATGAGCAATTATTACCATAGAACATAGTGTCGCATTCCACTCTAAAAGGCAGAAAAGAGGAATATTACAATTAAAACCTGAAACTTACAACAGTGCTGGGAGAGCGAATGGACGAGACCAAAAGTTGCGGAATCAGTTTAGTGAAGAACTCACAGAGAGTGCACAAAACGGATAAAACCGAAAACTTGGCTTTCGAGTGTTAATTCGAGCTCAGACTCGAATGACTCCTTCCTTTTTGATGGCAAATACTCAAATGCACATCTTTGGTTGGCAATGTCTCAACTTCGCAAAGGATTGCAACAAGTTAATTACTCGTATCTAATCGAGGACTGAATGTTATCAACTAACTCCAACTTCCGCTGTATGCCGAGATTAGCATGAAAACTTCATGCTGTGTTCGGGCTATCAGAACTTCGTATCCTATTAGAAGGTCGCTTCAAGTAAAATGAGCTCAGCACAGTAAGTCCAGGAGAACAGGATAGAAAATGGCGAAGGAGTAAAAACTGCTACCTTGGATACTTGATATGAAGGTTTCCTCTCTAATAGGTAATTTCCCCCTAATAATTTAGATAATTAACTCGTTGCAATCCTTTGCGAGGTTGAGACCTTGCTAACCAAAGATGTGTATTTGGGTGTTTGCCATCAAAGTTTGAGCTCGAATCGAAAGCCAATTTTCCGGTTTTATCCGTTTTGTGCAATCTCTGTGAGTTTTTCACTAAACTGATTTTGCAACTTCTGCTATCGTTCATTCACTCTCCCTACACTCTTTAAGTTCAGGTTGGAATTATAATATTCCAGCCTCTCAGAGTGGAATGCGACCTGTGTTTTATGGTAATTATTGCTCATCTAGATCAGTAAGTACTATGACTCCTCTTAATTTGTAGAAACAATTTAGAATCACCCTGTATATATATGTATTTACTTATTTTTTAGTTATTTATTTAATTAGTGTATTTTTAGCGGCAAATGCTTATTTATGGTGTACAGTATTTAATGTTTAATTGCCGGATACTTAGCATGTTTGTAGTATGTATTTCATGAATTTCGTTGTGGATCTTATTAATTCTGCTTCGATTGACGTTTGACTTGCAAAGATAATTCAGGTACAACGTAAATATGAGCAAGAATAAACCTATGATCAGACATGACTAGAAGTTCTGTAGCCAAACTGCTATTATTTAATGATTTCTAGCCAACTTGCCGCATTCTGGAAGTTTCCGTAAAGCACATCTTTTAAGCATTTTCCTTAAAGCTTCCAGAAGTGCTTACGCTTTCCTTCGAGTCACGTTACAATTAGGAAGGTGACCAGGTGCGAATCAGTTAGATTGAGAGGATTTCTTTTTTTATCCTGTTGAACATTTTGCTAGTGATTGCTGCTATAGTCTTTGCCAGGAATTTCGGTAAAAGATCTCTTGTATTTTAAGGTGAATTTTAATTTGCCTCCATTTTCCTCCTTGCGTTTCCTTTTTAGCTTTCTGTACCGTCTATAATATCTCTTGTTTTCCTTGAAAGCGCATTAAGTTTTACTTTCACATAGCCTATTTATATCTTTTATGAATTGTATGAAGCTGCAGGACGCAACAGTATAAACGTAAATAAAAGTGACTTGGCAGTAAAATTGGCAGTTAAAATTTCTGCATCATCATTGCTTACCTGATATCGAAAAAGTTAATATGCTGTTACAATCATTTTCGGACTGCTTTTCAAATGTGGAGTTCCATGTTACTAAAAATAATATGTGGCATCTTCTTTCGTTGACGGTGAATTTCATATTTTTATTTAATTTTTCTCCAAACAGTAGAATGAATGCAAATGACAGCATCCTCAAGGATAACATGACAGATTTCTAGAAACTCTTTCGCACTACTCATTACATACGCAACTATTAGACGCAAAATCGTTATACGCTAGCGTGAACATTTCCAGGGATCGCATAAGACGTAAATACGCTCATTTCAGTGTGGAAAAAATAACGCTACTTTCGTATTAAGGGCCATCACCAGTACCTTTGCCTTTTTTAGTGATGTTTAAAAGCACCTTGTTAAACAGTTAGTGATCAGATTTACCAATTCTGGCAACCAAGGCAGCGACTTTAGTAAAAACGCATGAAAAAATTACAGATTTTAATCGGTGTTTAAAGTGGTTTTCAACCAACATTTTGACTGTCCTCATAGCATTCTTCTTGAGCCTCAAAGACGCTAGCGCATAAGGTCTTGGTGTCATTTGAAATTTGCCTTTCAGAAACTGGGCGATTAAGTTTGCTAATTTTGGTGACTAAGCGCGATGGCGATGGTCGCTTCCCAAAATATCGTTATTTTTAATATGAAGTAAAATGCTTAACTTCATAGTATTGTTTAGCAAGAGATAGGGTAATAGACAAATCATTTTGCTCTGAAATTATGCTGTTAATAATCTTATTTCACAAATCACTCCATAAGAAGAAAGCGTTTTTACACATACTAAATTAATGTGCAAATAGATCTTTATTTTTGACTAGGATGCTTTAGAGTTATCTAAACAACAAAAATATCTGCATTACCAAAACCAAAATGACCATTTCTTTTTTATTTCACCCTGCTGTTTGTAAGGTGCCAACGAACTGCAAAGTTCTTTTGATTCTTCTAAAAACTTTCCTGTGCTTCTGGTTACCATTGTCCTGGGTATGCTGCCAAATTTACCTTTCATAGTGTCCAACAAATGAGGGTGATCTGGAAGTTGGTGACAAATGGGATTCGAGAAGATGTTCAAATGTGACTCACTATTCTTCACTCGATAAAATGCTGTCTGTGATCTCGTAACTATTCGACGGCAACTTAAACCTTCATCATAACTATCATGCAGTCGCCATGTGTCTTTGAAAGACTCAACTTTGCAAGGCATGTTTCAAAACAAGCTGTACTCTTTGCTAAATCAAAAGTATTTGAAAGGAATTTCAGTCAGTTAGGAAA
Organism: Stegodyphus dumicola; assembly: GCF_044657685.1. NCBI lineage: Eukaryota > Metazoa > Arthropoda > Arachnida > Araneae > Eresidae > Stegodyphus > Stegodyphus dumicola. The sequence goes on from NC_140768.1 coordinate 187,628,188, forward strand.
CCGGTTTCAGTCAAATAATAATTAAATGCCTGTCTAAGAATTTAGACAATTAGCTACTAATTTAAGATAACTTAAAGTATCTGCTACCAAAATGATGAAACTCAATTTTTTGAAATAATTTTATAGGTATGTTTTGATGTATAGTTTACTGCATCCCGTGCAGCTAGCTTTTGCTCGGACAAAGCACGCAAATTTCAATTTCCGATACCATGCGCACATTTTCTATCATGCTTCCATTCACTTATGTATGATTTTCAAGTAAATAATAAATGCAAGGAAATGAAAAGGATTTATTCAATTAATAAAATTTTATTTAAAAGGTTCTTATAGCATAAGATGTTATTTAAAATGGATATGATAATTAATGCATTAAAAGGAGAAAAATAATTTATCATGTAGTTTAATTTGAAAATGCAGATAATATGTTTCGTTATTTAGGCACCCCACGCTTTTATTATTCGAGACATAAAATTGTAGGTGAATACTGTAGATAGAATTACTTAATTTATTCTTCCCGTTAAACTATATGATAAATTACCTTTCGTCATTTAGTGCATTAATTACCACAGTCATTTTAAATTTAATATTAACTTCATTTTATCAAAACCTTTTATTATTGGTCAAAAGGAGCAATTTGCCCGGAAGGAATATTAATTTCGTTTTAGCACTTTGCGTTGATTCACTGCAAGCGTTGTTTCACTTTTCAAATTGTTGCCACCAAATATTATCACCTTGTATTATTTTTAAAGAAATTAAATAATGAAGAATCTGCATGAATGTTTATATGTTTCTCGCACTGTGATAAAACAACGGTACCTAGAGCCATCCAATTTTGAATTTTGTTTTATTATGGATTTCCTTCCTTATTCGATTATTTGTAAAACTTTAACGAAATTTTGATTAACAAACTCAAGGATTTCAAAGCCAGCAATGGGAACGTTGTACACAAAAAAAATTTTTATCTCCAGCGCGTGAGAACTGTGTATCGGAAATTCTAAAGATATGCTAATTTTAAAATTATTTTTTGATATTGCTCTTGAACTGAATTTTACGGTTTAAAAGTGCGAAGCACATAGTAATTAATAAATAAAGGTAACACACAAAATGTTTTAAAAACACTCTTTGGGCGTAATTTAAAATCTGAAACCTTTGAGTTTTTTTTTTTTTTTTTTTTTTTTTTTTTTTTTTTTTAATTTTATTTTTTGTTTTTGTTTTTTACTTCCTTGTACGAAGTAAAAAGAAAGTATTGTATTCGCGAAAAATTTCGGATATCATATTTCAGCGAAAATATCCATTTTGGCCGCTATCCAATGCAATTTAATGATCTTTTTGTGTGACATACTCAAGTAAGAACAGAATAAAGGACTCTTTTTCCCCAAAAAAATTAAACTGATTTTAAATGAATTCTAAAGAGAATTTTTCGTGGTGTCTGTGTGTACGTACGTATCTCTAATAACTCAAAAATGAGTAGCCTCAGAACGTTGAAATTTTGTATGTAGGAGTGTTATAAGATGTAGATGTGCCCCTTGTACTTTGGTTGCAATCGGCCGCACTAAAAGTATATAAATATATGCATATATATATCCACTCTGTTGCTCGGTTCAGTGAGCTCAGTTCGTTTATTCTTATATGTTTGTAAATTGTGCATTTTTTTGCTTTGAAATTGAATTTAAAATGATTGAATTATGTTGTTCTTATCTTCCGATTACGGTTTTCATGTCTTTAGTAAATCTGCATGCAATATTTGTGGAGTTATGAACGATTTAAAAGTTGTTTAAGTGCAGCTAAGCCTAATGAATTTTGCGGTGGTGGACATGTTTGTTTACATTTTAAACTTGGCAAAATAGCGGATTTCTTGCCAATCTGGAGAAACTAAGCTTCGCAACAACAAAGATAACACCTTCTTTTATTATTTCGAATTAAATCATGCTTAATCCATTCTGGAATTTATTCGAGAAAATAAGTGCTTCAAATTTACTTCGTAATTTTGAATATAGATATTTTGAGTTTTTATGTATTTTTGCCTTGTCGGGAAGTGAGAACTGAATTAATTGAATGAGAAATACTGAATCGTCTGTGAAAAACTGTTTCTTTTTTGTTTTGATTGCTTAATTTCTTTTATACATCAATTTAGATTTATTATAGTATTTGAACAGAACATGTGGCAACGATTAGATAATTCTTCAAATGATATAAATTTATAGGCATTCTGAGTTATAATATGGATGAAATGTAACGCTGTTAAGTGAACCTAGCGCCAGAGTGTCGCTATGGTAAGCAAATATAGTGAATTTTAAAAAATTCATTTATTCTATTGTGGTTTATGCGACGATGTAGATTTAATTCAATCCAATAAGTTTAAATGAAATGCAAGAAAAAATGCATATAATTTAATAATCCGCGCAACGAAATCATGTGGTGTACGCATCATGTATTTTATTCTCAATAACACGTTATCAATGATAACATTTTTAATCATTGTTAAAACACAAAGAAGAAACTATAAAGAAATAATGAAATAAAGAGAAAAAATTAAAAGTCATTTAGAGAACGAAGAATTCAGTTTCGGAAATTGAATGTAATAAAATGTTACAACAAGCATTTTATTCGACGCTAAACTGAAAACGGAATATCGCGAATTCGTCATTAAGTGCTCCGAGACGGCAAAATCAGTCACTGAGTGTGCCAAGATGGCAAACTCAACAGGAATTTTTCCAGGCGAGAAACATTTTTTTCTCTCCTCTCCTTCAGATTGCAACACATTTTTCTTAATGTAGAAAGTCGCTCAATTCTTATTTATTTATCATTTTTGTTTAAAAAGTGGCCGAGAGTTAGTTTTATATTCTGTGAAAATTTCAGAACTGTATTTCAGATACATTTTTAATTGTTGAAATTTTAAAATCATAAACATCAAATAGTCTAAAAAATCTAGCAATTTTCAAATATTCACCAAAATTCAGAAATGAAGTTACAATTTTCGTACAATTTTCATGAAAAGTTTTTTGTTTCGGCTCTAATCGATGATGCAAATAGTAAAATTCTAGTATGCTTGGTTCATTCGTTAAATGAAGGTATGTGAGAAAAATTGTTTAAACATTAGATTGAAAAAATAAACCACAAGAAAAATCATTACACCACATTTCATTGTCATCTACAAATAATTTGTGTAACACAGTTTAACTTTCGGAAGGCCGAAATACCCGAGACAACCTTTCATTCCAACGGCCACAACCACCCGACGCAGCCGAGATTGCGATGTTGTTTTCTTCCCTCTCCCGAAGGTATGCAGGTGGAGTTATGCATTGTATCAGCTTATTGCGGAAAGCTTGTCCTAAAAGGCTAATGGAAACTTCTTTATTAGGAAGTAGAAAGAATGGCAATTCAAATCTTGGCACCAGTTTGGGAATTAATTGACGGGGAGTTAGGAAACGGACGGACCGGATAATGGACGGGGATGAGCGTTTCTCTTATTTTAACTATGCAAGTTTGCGAAGACTTCGGTTTTTAAACTCGCTAGCTTATCAGGAAGTAAGTTAAAAATCGGTGACAAAATTCCGCCTACAATCAATCACCATGAGTGAACTAAATAAAAGTTTACAAAAATAACTATATTTTTAATTTAACTAATTCAGGGGGCGATTTTTCAAAATATTCAGTTATTCAGAGTGATGAGCTTGATTTCAAATGAACATATTGCCATATTCTTTTAGATGATTACTTCTTTGATATTTATTTTTATAACTTTTACTTTTATTTCTTTTTGTGCGTGTTTATTTGCTTATATTTTATTATATATAAAATATATATATATTTGCTTTTTAATACTTGGTAGAGTTATGCATTTATTTTTATTTATTTATTAGCTGTGTTTCTCGACTTCATTCAATAGGTAGCGCATTGATAGCAAAGTGGCAATCAGATATTGCCTTATCACGAATAGGATGATTCTAATTAGCACCTTGACATTCATTTCAACCGCTACCTAAAAGATTTTTTGTTTCAGCAGTAACTTAACAGAGATTTAGAACGAACACTTCAGTTTTCTAAAATTTGCTCCGGGGATAAAAATACTTACCTGTACTACATTAAAAGCTTTACAACAATAGCTAACTGTTTTTTATAAATATTACAGCAAGTATTCTAAACCTTTATAGAGCAAAATAATATATACAAGTCTCAGAAAGTTTTATGCTTTCGTCTGAGGCGACCTTTTTGTGGAATGGGCTGGAAATCAAAATTCTACTCAATAAATATTATAAATATTTTACTTTTGCTCCAACGTACAAACTGGAAACACAACTCACTTATACTTTTAGAACACAATTACAATAAAAATAATCGCGTGTTGTCACATCTCTGAAACACAATCCCAGAAAACTTCATTCATTTAAAAGTAGAAATAAGTTATTTTTAGCTTTATACGAATAGCACGAACGCGCTCTTTCTAGCGAGCAATGTATGGCGTAACAACTTTACTGAATGCTTATAAAAATAATGTTATAATTAGTCAATGAAATACACAGTTTTTCACAATTACTACTTAATTTTTTTTAAATCAAAAATCCTACATTATTAATCTCACAATTGATGTATAATACGTTGATGATAATACGTGGCTAAAGAACCTCATATTAATAATTAGTTGCAACAGAGAAAATCTTCGCACGATGATGGAATGGAATTGGAAATAAATTCATCGCATGATGATGGATTGGAAATTTCTGGAATTTTCTGAAAAGCTTTAGTTATAACATACTGTATTTAATATCAAAACATATTTGTAGAAAATTATTTCTTTGAAATCTGTTTTCATTTTCGTTTCTAGATAAAATTTTAGAAATTTAAAAGCTCTTGATGAGTTATCAAAAAAGAAATTTTCAGTTCATAAAGCAAATTATAAGACAAGTGTTTAAACACTGATCCCCAAAAGGTATTTAGTGCATTCTTTTCTTTAGTGCAGTCCTTCGTTATGGTTACGTTACATTAAGCGTTCAAGTAATTATATTTCATCATTCTGGAAAGTGTTGTACAGCAATATTGTACTACTCCATACTAGTGACTAAAAACTTAATAGGTCACCGCCATTGACCATCGTTATTACAGTTACCGGTGTCCTTCGATTTAATTTGATTTTAATCATTGGTCTAAATTTAATGCATTGTTTCACATTAGTGATCTCATGTGTTGATCATCAGTTTAGTAGCCATAGGTCCCGATGACCAATTGCTTCGAAGGGTGTCGGTGTCCCTTCCATTTCATTTTATTTTAAAAATTTATCGAAATTCACTGCACTGTCCTACGGTGTGAGTCAATAACTTCTATGGTGTGAAATAACTCAACAGAAATAAAAAATGGAAACAAAACAAAAAACAAATGGACAAAATGAAAACAGAAATGCATAGATTAGCCAAGTTCAACACATAAAAGAATTTTGCTCAAGTATGGTACGTAAAGTATAAGCTTCTATCAACAGTGAGCTAGTATTGAACTTTGCAAATCTTCAGAGATTAACAAAAATTAAGTATGGACAATTAACGTCTCCAAAGAAAAATTAAGTATGGACAAAATTAAGTATGAGTTCTTAATCAGATATTAGCATCTACACGACCCGACACTGAAAGTTTTCCGTTAGTAGACTCTCTGTCGGTGTTATAGTAAACTAAAACATTTTCACTGGATTCAAAGCAGTAGCCTAAATACACTTGTAGATGATGACTGGGCAGAAATACACTTGTAGATGATGACTGGGCAGAAATACACTTGTAGATGATGACTGGGCAGAAATACACTTGTAGATGATGACTGGGCAGAAATACACTTGTAGATGATGACTGGGCAGAAATACACTTGTAGATGATGACTGGGCAGAAATACACTTGTAGATGATGACTGGGCAGAAAAAATCTTTTAATAATTATATTTTTAAAAGGTTTCTCTAGAAACTGCGAAAGCAAAATATTGTAGCGCTATCAAGCACTGATGTCAAACAAATGAATAAACATTTGCATTATCGAAACTTCCAAAGAATTGATGTACTTGTGCTTACTACTAAGACAACTTGGTTTTTCGGAAAAAGTAGCAAAACCAATTTTGTTATTAAACGATAATCAGAATGCACAGTATTTGGCAAAGAACCTTGTTCGCTATTTTGAAACTAAACACATTGATAATCGCTTATTTTTCTTATAAAAGTTATTTGATGAGGGCGAAATTAATGTTAAATATACATTTACAGTCAAAATACTATCCGATATATTAACAAAGTAATTTGGCAGCGACAACTGTATAAAATGTATTAATACATTAAATCATGATTATTTGACTAATGAACATATTTCTGTTTTATTCTTTGTTTAGACCCCCGAGAGAAAGTATCAGAAACCTGCCTTTCATCTGCATTCCAGAGAAGCTGAAAATAATTTCATGAAGTTTAGTTTCACACAAGATCGGCTAGCTCATTGGATCGAATCCCGACGTTTACCACGATGCTTCTACATCATTGCTTCTACATCAGAAGACATTCCTTTAATGTGTCCATGATGTACCCTCCCGGACATCTAAGAAGCTGTGGACGAACTCCTGGTGCCTGCCAATCAGAGCTACTAGTCCGTCTGGGTGAAAATGATTACGTGGCTGTAAGCTCTTTTTTACCAAGATATAATGGGATCATGTGTACTTACTTATATTTGATACCATTAAAAACGTCGTCCTCCTTATTCGTGCGCTAAAGAGTACTTATGTTGAATTACTTAAAGATTAAAACAATAGTATTTTATGGACAGCAATTAACAACAGATTTGATAAAAAAAACATGGCAATTCCTGAAACTGGAAAATTCTCCTTCCATTTTGTAATCCTGCAATCCAAGTTTATTGCCTGTATCGTTGTTTTAGTTTTCAGCTTTTATTTATTTTTTCAATATAATTATTCTTTGAATAATTTGCTATCAGATAACTTTCTTTCGTCAAAGTGTTTTCCTGCAAAAGTTAAAATTATCCCCACCGGTTTTTCTACTCTACAGTATTTTCAAAGAGATCAATATAAAATTCGTTAGATTTAAATTGAATTGTCCATCTACTGTCATGGATCTGAAAGCTGAAGAATAAACAGTAATAACGTTTTTCTCTAAAACGTAGATAATAGCAATGGAGGATTTGAAGTATCATGTAAAGTGTACGGGAAATCAAGGTTTAACATGATTGCAATGTTTTCTCTGGTACAAACGATTTCGTGATGGATGCGAAAATGCTTATGATAAACAATCATTATATATCTTGAAATATACATTTCAACATAGTAGTATAATTTTTACATTGCCTGGAAAACAGAATGAAGAACCGATTTTATGCATGACATGATTCAAAGAACTGTGACTGAACACGAAACTTAGTGTTTTGCTTATGGAGAGAAAAACTGTTTGTAATGCACAAGATTCATTTGAGTCTCAGAAACTTGGATTTTAGGAATCTCAAAATAAGGCCACATTGCTGTTTATTTTTGACTGGAAAGGGACAGTTCGAAAACGATTCGTTGTAGGAAACTTCCATATTTTACAAAAGTTTACAAAGTTATAATAGACAGACATCCGAACAGAATTCAGAATGTAAGGCCTGTCATATAATTCCATTTTCATCAAGCAAGTTTTAGCGAAGAAAAATCTTAGACTTCTTATCCACCTCCCTTACTCACCAGATTTGGCATCTGCATTCAACTTATCTCTCCTAAATAGAAGTGTCACATCGAAAATCGTTATTTTAATAGCACTTTAGAGGTTCAGAAAATTATAACAGAGGCTTATGTATTTAAAAATTGTATATTGAAGACTAAAAAGTAATAATGTTGTTTACTTCAACTTTAGATTTTGTACAAACGTAGTAATAAAATACTGAAGATGTACTGCGTACATCTAGAACACGTGATTACTTGGCTAATGATTGGCTAACAACGGGAGTTTCTACTGACATACAGGATATAACACTTTAAGATAGCTGTTAGATTGGTGTTAGTATGATTGAAATTAAGAAAACATGCTTCTAATGCCAGATATTTGATCCATATATTTGGTTGCCATATTTTGCTACAACATTGTTTGATTTCCTTTAAATTATTTATATTTTTTATTTTATTTCATGGTCATTTACTTTAAGGATTAATAAGAAATTAACTTTCAATCGAATTGATAAAGCACTTTTTCTTCTTCTTAAATCCACATCTATCACGTTAGGATTATGGATGACTACTATATATTGATTATTCATGCGGCTAAACATTATAATTACAGTTTCATTTATTCTGGTTTTATAACTATATAATTCATTCTATTTTCCGGGTTTTATGATGTTTGTAATTACTTATTGTTGTTTAACATGCATTAATTATATACAATTACTTACAAATCAATTAGCAATGCACGCATTTTGCATTTTAACTAGAGGTAAGACGAAACCTGAACTTTCTTGAATTCGAATTCGAATTCAAAAGCTTCTCAGATCCTTTCAATACTTTACGTAATAATAGTTATAAAGGTTAGTCCTTTTTATTACCATAAACTGTAACCCAACTTTAGATGTACTGACAGAGAATTATCACTAAGTCTGAAATAACAACTGAGATTTAAAAAGTATGCAAAAGACTCTGTTTAAAACTAAAGAGGAACAGAAGACACCCCTGGTGCTTACAACTCAGCCAACCACTTGTGACAATGTAACTTAAAGTAACAGTCAAATGTAAAATGTAAATTTAAGTAAGCTGGTAACCGAAGGCTTCGCAAATCAAACAAACGCGCAGTTGGTTGCCAAACCTAATTGGAGTAGATATTCAAACATCAGCATCCAAGGCTAATTATAATCCAAGACTGCAGACTACAAATCTTATCTGAGCTAAAAACAACTTAGCAACGTGGCTTCAAGAGGCAGAACACGCATTCCCTTACAGTCTAAAAACCTCAGCTTAAATACACTCCAGTTAATTTGCATTTTGGCTTTGAAACGGAAAGAAGAAATGACAGTAAAGGTCTAAATCATAATAACTCATTAATTAAAATAAAACAACGTTACATAGTGAAAAGAGAAAAGAAAAAAACTTTTACTTAATATTAAGTGTTTTTAATTTAAAAAGATTCTGTACTGTGTGTTCTAAGTTACAGTTGAATGTGAAGAATCTTAAGAACTAACTACTAAGCGAATAATCGCTTGAGTTCGTGAGACAATAATTAAAGCTTGGAAAGGGTTAAAAGACCCTTTATTATTCAAATAAGATTTAACAGAACTCCTGTCTTGGAGTTTTACAATAAAGCCGAAACTTAGGCTTGAACTTAAGAAACTAAGAATTAAAACTTAACTAATCTTAACTAAAAAGATATAGCCGAAGCTATTAAGATTCTAACGGAATTGGCCCCTTAACGCTAACTGACTGCGAAGCTATCAAAGGCCTAGAGTACGACCGAGAGTAACAATGGCTTAAGAGAGAGTAGCCTAAAAAAGGCGGACGCGTGCTAGCCAGAAACTCTGGTTCTCTCTCACTCAGACAGTAGAACTTCGCTCTTCCTCATTTGCATTCGAACGTGATTCTAAAACTACCTTCTGGCCTAAAGTTGTAAATTGAAGTTCAGAAGGGACAGGAAAGGAAGTTTAACTCAGAATTTAACTGTTAATTAAATAAACATAATCCTTACAAATTATAGCAAAATTTGAAATTTGTGTTTAATAAGAAACAACTTTAAGAATTCAATTTTGAAAAATACATCTATATTTAGTACGAAAATTCAAATGACGTTTAGTTAACAAAAACATACTGTTAAAACTGTTGGATCTTGTGGTTTATTTTCTCAATATAATTTCACAAAAATATTTGAGTAGCAGTTTAAATAAAAAAGAAACAAGCCAGTGATTCTTCTAAAATTATTTAATCAGTATTATTCTTGTTAGATAATAAATTGATATTAGCGAACATAGGTTTTTCTTTTGAAGAACAGAGACCTGTATCTGATTGTTTTTTTTTAAATCAATAGACTTTTATTCAAAATTTACTTCAATCTAAAACTGATTATTTTACCTAATTTTGCATTCAGTTAAAAAATAAGTTTTTTAAAACTTTTTTTCTGAATCTTCGTAATATTAAACAAGCATAGAAGAAAAAAGATCATCTAGAGAATTAATTCAGATAAGTTTTCAATGTGGAAAGCTAAATCCCCACAAAATCGTTAAATATGGCACTCAAGGCCGCCACGCGATGGTCCAGATCGACCAAAATTCCATTAATCTATTTTTAATTAATTTTTGTTTGCCTTTTTACGCTTTTATTAATGAATGTTCTTACTGAACGTCAATACAAAAATTCCAAAATTTTAAATCAAAGCAAAACAGTTAAAGGTTGCTTAGATTAGGATATACGCAAGATTCCAATGATGAAAATTGCATGACGATACGAGTTTTCCCAATATGGAATCCCTCATAAAATTCGGGCAATTCGAATATCCCATCCTTAATTTTAATTCTTATCAAAACATAAAAATAATTCATCCGAATAATAGTTTTTTAAACTCCGCTGTACCATTTTTGTTTTGTTTTGTTTTGTTTTGTTTTTGCACATTCCAGCTAAAAATAGACATTTAGTTTTTGCAAACCATTTAAAAAAGCAGACATTTTTAATAAAGCTGGGACAGAAATGCCTTCATAACTAAATAAATTACAAACTAAGCTACTTTAATAATAGCAAAAGAGATTACTGTAAAACAGCGCCAACTTCATTCAAAAATGGCCTTCAAATCAAAATACCTTCACCTGTGCAACCAGTTTGCTATGATATGACAATAGCAATATAACGCTACCCATCAGTAAAGCCATAAAAATATGGCTGTGTCTAAATGTTTACAGTAGTAATGCGCAACATCTTTCCGAGTACGACCGTACTGAAGAATTCGTTCTAAAGTCCCAATATGTCTCCTATGGGTATAAAAAAATGTGCTAGAAACTAAAATTCAGTATCCAAGTTTAAAATGGTATTTGCTTAATATTAAATAATTTATTTAGCCGGGTTTTTTACTCCAAAATAAGAAGTAGACTGTAATTTGTAATTTCAGTTAAGCAATCTTCTTTTTATGGAGCGGAGGGATTAACTGGGCTTTAATGCCTTTTCTATCCCTTATAAAAATTTCAGTGTCCTCTTAATTGCAATAAATATGTCATGCAACTTTTGATCCATGAATAAAAAATCTGATGTGTACACCACATGACTTCCTTGTATTGGATAAATTGGAATATTATATTATACGCATTTTTTCTTGCATTTCATTTAAACTTATTGGATTGAATTAAATCTACTTCGCCGACAGCGCATAAACCACAATAGAATAAATGCATTCTTTAAAATTTACTCTAGTATTTGTTTACCATAGCGACACTCTGACACTAGATTCACTTAACTGTATTAATAATTATATAACAGTTAACGTATATATTTCGTTCATATTATAACTCATAATGCACAAAATTTATATCATTTAAAGAGTAGAATTATCTAATCGTTGCCACATGTTCTATTCAAATACTATAATAAAGCTAGAATGATGTATAAAAGAAATTAAGCAAACAAAACAAAAAAGAAAGTTTTTCACAGACGATTGAGTATTTCTCATTTAATTAATTCAGTTCTCACTTCGCGAGAAGGCAAAAATACATAAAAACTCAAAATATGTATATTAAAAATTACGAAGTAAATCTCAAACACTTATTTCCTCGAAAAAATTCCAGAAAGAATTAAGCATGATTTAATTGGCAATAATAAATGAATGCGTTATCTTTGTTGTTGCGAAGCTAAGTGTCTCTAGATTGGCAACAAATCCACTAGTCTCCTGTTTCAAATGTAAACATCAATGGCGCCATTAAAAACAGGCTTGGCGGCAATTAAACAACTTAAAAATTGCTGATAATTCTAAAAATATTGCACACAGATTTACTAAAGGCATAAAATCCTTAACCGAAAGATAAAAACAACATAATTCAACCATTTTTAAAGCAAAAAAATGTACAATTTACAAACATATAAGTGTGTGTGATTATGGCAAAGCCTCGAGGGCTATCTCGCCTAAGAGGAGGGGTGCCTTCGTGGAGGACTTTCTAAGGGAAACTGGCTCGTATACACGTTACACATGGGGAAAACCACGAAAACGCCATGCAGCCAGCCCGTTCGCGGGATTCGAACCTCGGACCGAACTACCAGTGTTCAGCGACTTTACCGCTCGGCCGCTGGTGGGCCTGTACAAACATATAAGAGTAAAGAAACTGAGATCACTGAGCCGGGTAACAGAGTGGATATATATATAAATATATTTATATACGTTTGGTGCGGTCGATTGCAACCAAAATACGTGGTGCACATCTACATGTTGCAGTCCTATATACAAAATTTCAACGTTCTGAGGCTACTCGTTTTTGAGTTATGCGAGATACGTACGTACATACGTTCGTACAGACGCCACGAAAAATTCTCTTCAGATTTAATTTTAAAGCAGTTTTATAATTTTTTTGAAGGAAAAGGGTGTTTTATTCTGTCCTTACGTACAGATATCATACAAAAACATCGTTAAATTGCATTCGATAGCGGTCAAAATGGATATTTTCGTTGAAATATGCTGCCGGAAACTTTTCGCGATTACAATACTTCCTTTTTACTTCGTACAAGGAAGTAAAAAAAGTATATGAGAACCAAATAGAAGAGTTTTTAAGCAATAACACATTTAAGCTTATTGTAAAAAAAGGCTAACACATAATCATTTTAAGATAATAATATTTTAACAGATGAAATGATTTTGTAAATATGGCTCTAAAACAATAAGTATTGTTATGCGCGTAAGTGTTCGTAAAGGATTGAATGCACGCAGAATAGATGATAGCTTGATAAAATTTATTTTTCCAGAAGAAACACTTTACAGTTTTTTCACAAAAGTACTCGTACAGCTCTTCTCAATATGACAGAACACAATCAGTAGTTGCCACTTCAAACTACTAAGAACAGACAGTATAAAAAGCTCAAATGTGTTAAGCCCTCATAGTAATCTCTCAGTACTGAGTTAAACACTGAACAAAACTCAGAACTTATGCTTTCTACGGTCTTTATACAGTTTTCCTCCATCCACCGAGAAATCTCCAGTATCTCCAGTTTCTTGAAATTTCTGGAAGACACATACAGTTACAATTACATAGGACCGGTTACGATTACAGTTACACAGGCATAGGATCAAAGTGTCGCCAAGTGGTTCCTAAGTTTGGCGACTTTGGGTTATTTCTCGCCAAATTTGGCGTGATAGATATTAACGTTGTAATTAAATAGACCCTAACATGTACTTTATTTTTCCGGCATAGTTTTGGCCTTCTGAGGCCTTTCATGTATTATATAACAGATACTACAATTTATATATAATCTCTCTAAAATTGTTTACATACATACGAAGTTCGTGTTATAGTGGCTATGCAATTTTGTATTACTTAGAAAATATAACTGGGCATTATTTTAAGATATAGAATTTTGTTTTATTGATACAATTTTTGGGAAAAATTTATTTAATTTTATTCTGAATAGGTTTTTATTAAAAAAACATATAATAAGAATATTTCATCCCACTCTACTGGGAATACATGATACTACGGATTAAGCATTTTCATGAATTATAAAGATATAATTATTTTTGTTTTATATATATTTTGTTTTATATATTGCAGAAAACTTTACATGAAATAAAACTTATAAAATATCTTTAACTCCATGTAATAGATATAAAATATGAATGCTGCCCTTTTAACAGGAATAAAAATATATGATGAAATTTTAATGGAATGCTTGAATGAGAGTGATGCAAGGTTTGCTAATGTGGGTCTAACTGATAGAAAAATTTGATTTTTCTGATAAACTATATCAATAAACGGATAACATCAAAAATAAAATGTACCATGATAAAAGAATATATAATCCCTGTTTTAAAAGCCAGATATGTTCAATTAACTGAAATGCATTAATGTAATGTTGATTGAAATTCATTTATTCTGTGAGGAAGAGACAAACCAACAATCCTGTTAAAAATTTCTGAAAAATATCAATTTGCAGCCAAGAAAAAATTAAAAACTTTCAAAAAGAAATTGTTTTTTCCATTTATCTTCGCCTTATTTGATACGTTTCTTAAAATAAAACCGTGAGAGTGTATCGCCAATTATTCAAGAAATATTTTAGCTGTAAATTATTTTTCAAATAAGAAGGGGGCTACGGTTCTCCAAAAGCCAAAAACGAGTGCAAGCCTCCATTCTATTAAGCTTATGACATCGCTAACATATCAAAAGGCTTTTAGAGATTTTGCCACTCGGGCTTGTGAGGGCGAGCCTTGGAGTGTTCTCTCGACAAACCCAGCTTTTGTTCCTGACCACCCGCGAACAGTTGCGGTTGCATCTTTTAGATTATTGACAGGACATGACTGTCTACAGAATCATTTATTTCGCATTGGACTAGCTGATTCGCCGTTGTGTGTTTTATGTAATAGTGGACGTCCAAAGACGGTGGAACATTTGAACGAGTGTGAAGCACTGACAAATTTTTCTTGTAGATTTCAGCGCTATTGGTAAGCAAGGAGTTTAATGGCCTAACGGCCACTGTAACTGGCATTTGACAAATTTAAATTTCTTTTTTCAAATACGTTATGCTACAAGCTCCTATTTCAGGAAATAGGAATTCCAGTAAGTGAGGCCTCGCATTATCTGTAGTAATGAAGAAATTTCTCATTGCTGCAAACATATTTCTAGAGTATGGAATTCTAGTAAATGAGGCTTCTCATAATCTGCCACTAATTGGTTTACTGCGTACTTGGTGGGGCCTGGATTTATTGTCCATGCATTGGAGTGCTCTGCAGTTCCTTCGTACGTGGCCTTCACCACCGGAGTTCTAGCACACTGGCTCTTGGACTTTAGCAACTGTGATTGGGCGGCGGCATCTACGAACTGCTTTGGCTACCTGGAACTTGGGCTGCCTGGAATTGTATGGCGTACACTAGACTCCTTTTCAAAGCCTTGATATGCGCCATTCACAGCCCTTTCTGTATCTCAGGCTCCCGGATGCCATCGATGACATACTGCTTGGACAGGATTTCCTTTGTTTCTGTTGGACAGTCCGAAAAAGCAAAATAATACAACCTTTCAACATCCGCGGCAGGAGCTCCTGGGATGTTTCCGTGGGCCTCTGTTTGCAAGATTTTAACTGAAGCCTTCTATAGTCTTTCAAACACTTTTCCCAAAGCGTAGCTCCAACGTGTCGAATAGGGCTTCGAAATCTAGCCTCTGGTTTTTGGGCACAGTTTGAAGGATATCCGCTGCCTATGCTATCAGAAAAGAGACGAGATGCCTTAGCGAGATGCCTTAGCTGGAAACCCCGTCCATTTGCTTCCGCCACTATAGAGACCTAAGGTCTTATATACTTGCCAGGAGCTTATTCCACCAAACTTGGACAACTCTAAAGAGGCTGGAGAAGGCATGGGTAGAAAACTTAAATCTATCAGAATTACTTCCTGCTGTGGCTATGAATTTGTTTAAACTGTGAACCTCTTTGGAGACAGCAGAAACTCTGTAATCGATTTGTTGTTCGGCAATAGAAATTATCTTCGATTTGTTGTTTGACAGACGAAAAACTTTCTCCGATTTATTGCTTGACAGTTGTAACTCTTTCTCCGATTTGTTGTTCGGCAGAAGAAACTCTTTCTTCAGTGTCTCCAATTTTACTTTCAGTCGTGTCTATTCTGCTTTCCGTAGCCTTGAATTTCTTTTCTATTATGAAGGTAATCTCTGTTTTCATTTCCTCTTGATCTGCTTCAGCCTTTTCTTGAATTGATTTTACAACTCCTTCCATTTTCTTGAACAGCTTTCATCGCTTCCTTAACAGATTCATGGCCTACTTTGATAACTTCTTTAACGGCCTTTCTATCTTTTTATGACTCGCCTTTATCTCTTCTTGACCGGCTTCATCTCCTTTTATTCTGCTTTCATCTGTTCTTCGAATGCAGCAAATGCTGCTACAAGCTGTCTTTGTTGCTATCGTCTACTCACCGGCATTCAATCCCACTTCTTACACTAAAAATTATTGCATGCGTACGATTTCGTAATGGATTGAATGCACAGAGAACCGATGACAGCTTGACGAAATTTATTTTACCAAAAGAACACTTTACAGTTCACGAACGTTCCACGACAAATACTGATACAGTTCGTATCAGAATCATAAAGCACAATCAGTAGTTACACCATTAAAAACGCTAAGCACAACGTAATCTAAAGTGCATCAAAGAGGTGAAGCTGTCTCGGATATTTCAACACTCCACATTCAGCTCTAAACTAACAACAATCGAGAGCAGATGTTTTCCCCGCTGTTATATAGTTTTAACCCGGCCGCCGAGAAAGCTCTACTACCTTCCATTTCTCAAAATTACTGAAATGAATATAAAGTTACATCTAAGGGCCGGATACGGTTACAGCTACATATAGGAATCAATAACAGTTATTCAGTTACACTATCAATTATTTATACATGGACCGGACCGAAATGCCGCCAAATGATCATCAACTTTCGCCACTTTTGACGATTATCGACAAATCTGGCGACAGAAATCACTAATTTAACGAGATAGCCATTTACCTTAAGTTAAAATATACTTGATCCTGTATTCTTATTTTTCCGGCAAAGCTTCGTCTATTTCAAGCATTGTATGCTTCATTATACAGAAAAATACTGCAATTTCACATATAATTTCACTAAAAGTATTTACTTACATGCTAAATTCGTGACAGTACCTTTCTATGTATTTATGCGATGTACTATTATGCTGTAAATACTTTAATTTCTAACATAACTGACATTTGTATTGAAAGGATATCTCAAGCAGAATCAGAGATATGGGGAGAAATCTTCTTGAGAAGCCTCGGCAAAGCTGCGCTTAGATATTTTTTCAACTGAGGCAAAGGCGTAAATATGCGCTTCCTATGTATAATCAAATCTTGTATCTTCATACTTTTGCATTCAACAACGTTAGCTATACTGCATCATACCATAACTTTTATAATATATGTAATCGTAACTTAATGTATTCAGGAAACAAATATTTCTGATAAATTATAATTTTTAAATGAAAACATTGAAAATAAAGTTTTTGATATATAGTTAATTATAATGAAATATTATTAAAAGTATAGCATCAATACCCACGCTTATTTTAAATTTGAATTTTAAATATTCTTACTTTTAGTGAAGTAAACCAGCAATGATTTTTTTTTTTTTTTTTTTTTTTTTTTTTTGTTTCAAAATCGGCATAATTATTTATCTTCCATAGAGAAAATATAGATGAAAGCTTTTTAGGTCAAAAAGGTGTATTTTTAAAAATTTTCTGTAGCTACATCCATCCTAACAGTAGCAACTGGCAATGTTAAAAATATTTTAATCGCAGTTTGCGAATTCAGATATTATTAAACTAAGCTGTATTCCTGAATAATTGTAAAAGATCTTATTTTGGTTTAGCTACTAGAATGATTGAAATAGCGTAGTTTCTAAACTTCGATATTTCTGATGGAATATGTTTTTGGATGTCATTTGGATATTTAAATGGTGTCATTTGTCGTTTATGTCATTTGGATATTTAAATGCCAAGCTAAATGCTGGTCTTAAAAAAAAAAAAAAAAAAAAAAAAAAAAAAAAAAACCTAAGCATCCCTTTTCTTACGAAGATAATCTTCGTGTACCTTACCAAAGACGCCCTAACCTAACCTTTAAAATACCTAAATCCCATGGCTTTAATTTTTCAACTCTTAATAGAAACTGTAAATCGGAAGTTATCTCTTATAACTTTTGATATTGTCTCCATTTTTTAGTTGTGAGATTAAAATACATTTCATTTCTTTCATATCTACCGTGAAAAAATATTTCTAAAAATTTCTTTTATGTAATGATTTTTGACAGCCTTATTTTTCAAGCTTTCTTTTTAACACTTCTTCATATTTTGTTAGTATAATCATGTGTAAAGTAAAATTTTCACATTTCTGAAGAATATCTTCTCTTATTTTCAGTAAAGAATGAGATAATCCTTCTATTGCATCAACCCATTATAATAATTATCATTCGATTAATTAGAGAAGTTTGATTTATTTGATTATGGCAAAGCATGCAAGGGTGATCGGCCTAAGGAAAGGGATGTCTTCGTGGAGTACTTTCTAAGGAAAATATCCTCATATCCACGTTGTGCATGGGAAAAATAATCTAAACACCCGTGTGCAGTCAATCTATTCACCAGGAACAAAAATCATTTTACACTACCAGTATTCAGCGACTTTACCGCCCGGCCGCTGATACGCACTAAATACGTTTGCATTTTTAAAAATATAAATTGATAGTATAAAATATGAGCTAATCAGTTTTTGTCTCGTTTTAAGTATTATTAAATTTTTGATAATTAAGTTTTTGATTTTATTTGTTTAATTACCTCGAGAAAACATTCGATGATGCCCTAATTTACAAACTAAATAACTTCATGCTAGAAGCCAGTTTCATCAAACTTATAATTTCATTCCTTAAGAAAAGAACTTTCCAGGTAAGAGTTGGAGATTCCCTCTCTCAAAAGAAAATAATTCAAAGTGGCCTCCCTCAGGGCTCGATCATTGCTCCAAAATTATTTAATATTTATATTAACGACTTTCCTAATCCATTAAACTCAAAGACTCTCAAATATGTAGATGATACAGTTATTGTCGCCTTCTGATGACAACTGGGGAAACTAAAAGTAAATTCGTCAAAATGCAGTATAGTTTGTAAGGTTTATTATAAGTTTTTAACAGTTATTTTAGTTAAAACCACTTTCCCATCTCTCTGTATTTCAGCTTACAATTTCCTACCAGAATGTGTTTTCAGAATCGCGGTTAAATGCAAATGAAGGAAGAGCAGTACTTAAAGTTCCTCTGATTTCGTTAAAGAGCCATAGATTCTGATTAGCACGCGTTCGGCTTTTGGCTACACTCTCTCTAGCTTTTACTATGCTCGACCGTAATTCAGGCCCTTGATAGCTTCGCTATTTAGTTAGCGTTTAAGGGGACAACTCCTGCAGAATTTTGATAGCTTCAGCTATATCTTTTTAGTTAAGCATTAAGTTTTATTTCTTAGTATTCTTGAGTTCAAGCCCAAGTGGAGGCTTTTATTTACGTCCTAAGAAAGGGCCATCTGTGAACTTTATTTTGAGCAATAAAGGGTAATTAACCCTTCTCCAGTTTACGTGTCTGTCTACTAAACTAAAACGATTATTCGCTTACTAATTCTCAAGGTTCCACAATTCTAGATTGGAACCCCTTAAGTTCAGTTCAGATGATATCGAAGATATGTGCGCACGAACTGTGAAATAAAATTCTTCAATGAAGTTATTCCGGTGTCCAGTTCTGTGAAATATTTATGTGTCATCTTAGATAACCGCCTTTCCTTCGAAGATCACGTTATTTATCAAGTAAACAAAGTTTAACGGAGCCTCCATGGCCCCATACGTTTTGCTGGAAGAAAAATCCAAACAAAACGTCAGAGTGAAAAGAATGCTTGATTTAAATTTAACCCATTCGATTCTGCTGTACGCAGCCCCTGCTTGGTCCACTGCTGAAAGAAGAAAAATTACAGCTCTACAAAATGGAATACTCCGAGCCATGACGAAAGCCCCTTGGTTTGTGAGAAATATAATTAATTATCCATGCGGACCTAAACGTCAAGCCTATTCCGGAACAAATTCTAATGGAAACGCACAACGTTTTCGAAAAAAATGCAACACTCATCCTACAGCATATTACGTGAAATAGTAAATTACGATCCAACAGCGTGGTAAAAAGACCTAGATCAATTCCCCACAAGGGCCAAGGGGGGATTGTAAATCTGTATAATAAGAGTGATAAAAAGGACCTAGGTCAATTCATCACAATGCCAAGTGGTGATTGTAAATATGTATATATTTTTGACAAAGCGATATGGACATTGTTTTCTTCCAAAACATGAATGAATAGCTAATTTTTATACTCTCAAATTATGTTTACTTATCATTTTATTACTGCCAAAGCGTAATGGATTTTGTGCCTAGTGAAGAAGGCTAAGGACTCTACTGCTCTTACGATTATTATTTTAGTTTATTTCAATTTTATCAAATTTATTATCATCGAATGTATTTCTGCTAATTAAAAATTCACCTCGCCTACCACGGTGGCTCAAAATTCAAATTCGCCTGATAACATCACCTGACAACCAAAAAATAGTTCATTCCGAATTCTCTCAGTTTACTAAAATATTTTTTGTTCAAGATAAAAGTATTTATTTACTACTATAAATGAATCCAAGATTTAACGTTTTTACTGAATTTATGCTCCTTCAGTGCTTTTACGACTGTATCTTCTCAGATTACGAACTTTAAATATTTACGACCACCTTGACTTTCCACCCCAACAAAATCGCCGGATTCAAACTCATAAACTTTATTTTCGCGTTTGGGTGAGCGGTGCAATTGCATCCTATTTAATAAAAACACCGTGAATGACCATATAGGCATTTATTAAGAACTGGTAAAATTTCTTAGAAATTCACATCAGAATTGAAAGGAAAGCAGTCAGCAATCGTAACATACAAGTATCAAAATTTCGAAACACATTTCTGACGTAAAATATTATAAGGACCTTTTGTTCAATTTTTGCTTTGCTTTTATGACACGTGTTATTTCACCTATTTTATGATATAACCAACTGATAATTTAATAAACATGGTGTATTAAAATTAATAAAATAAATTGCATTTTCGAGATAATTTTCTAAGGACTCTTTAGAGTGGTAGCCTGTCAGTAGAGTAGATCAGTAGAGTTAAAAGTAGATTGCTTGTCACAGTATTACTTGCAAAGTGTGCTTCAACTAAACAGGGACACTAGCACAAAGTCCACTTGAAAGGGGAGCCAAAAATGCTGTTCACATGGAAATATATTTTTAATTTAAAATGAATCTGCCTTTCTACTGCACGCTTTGGCGAGTGGATTTTGTCTTACTTAGATTTCTTTGCTCATCCAATAAATGGCAGAATTAAGTGATATTTTCAACGTGCCTGTGTTAACTAATTTATTTTATGCTACAGTATGAATACAGCAACTTGGTAACTGTGTTTTAGAGTATATGTGTTTGTGAAAATAGATAAGAATGCAAAAAATAATATTAGAAATATTTGACTGCACGTTTTTGAGAATTTCACTAATAGACACAATGAACGCTCTTGGATAACCCGGTCAGTGTTGCAATGTTGAGTTTTGTAGTAGTTGTGGGTGTTTTGTAATTTTGCATTTGTATAGCGAAATGATTTGCAATATTTAGTTTTTATGTACTTGTAGACTATTTCGTTTAGTACCTTTTAATCTACCATTTTTTCATTTTGATAGTAAAATTTAATAATTAATTCCATATGCAAAGAAATTTTAGGTTTTTATTATTTTCTGTAAAATGTCGGTTGGAAATAAACATGGGAATAAATGATACGAGGGCAATCAAGCAAATGAAATTTCGTGACATTCTTGCATTCGCTCCATTAAAACAATAATTGGTACCCAGTTTACGGTAATGACAGTTTTATACTTCTGCAGGCAACATGTTAAAAATAATATTGTTGCGTGCGTACGGGTTCGTTATGAAATGAATGCACAAGTCCGATGAAAAATGAACAAAAATTTATTATTATCACAACAAAAATGCTTAAATTTTCTCAAATTATCATGCAGTATTACAATATCTCACAGTAGTTATCTTTTAACTACTCAAATGTCCAATAGAACGTCATTCAAAACAGCTAAATCAACAAGAGCAGTTTTCTAAACAACAACAAACTAAGCAACTACTACAAACTGAGATGTTTTCCTCCTTTTACAAGATTTTAAAATCACGCGCTAGAATTTTCCAGTACTTTTTCGAAATCAAAAAGAGATATTTATTTATTTAATGCACGCGCTCTTGTATTTTCAATTTTCCGGCTTAGCTTTCTTTTAATATTCGTCACGCGCTGCACTGCGAGAGAAATAAAACCATTTAATTTGTAATTGAACTAACATTAGCTTTTTAAATACCAAATTCGTAACACTGCTCCCTTCCCAAGGACTGCACGTCCCGGGCAGTACAATCCCTGGACAGGAAGCTAAACTTACAACTGTGGCATAAATGCAACTGAGGCATAAACATTACATTACAATATCAAACAATATAAACAATAAATGCAATAACTAACTTAAACAAATCAAATGCTATCAAATACTAAATACAAAACAAATACTAAATACAAATCAAATACTAAATGCAAATCAAATACTAAATACAAATCAAATACTAAATGCAAATCAAATACTAAATACAAATCAAATCAAATACACATTTATAAACAAAAAGGACCATGGTCTTATACTATTTACAATTATTTACATTACGTACTATGGCCATAGTAATGAGCTAACCTGTCGTAATATCAGGTTTAGACTTTAGGTTTAGAGTTCGAAGACTTACGAATCCGAACCACGACGTCATTCGTGTTCAGCACTGTATATGGACCATCCGAAGGTGACTGTAATTCAGGCCTGACTCCTTTTCGTCGAATCGGGTTCCACAACCACACCTTGTTTCCTTTGTTGGATCTCTGTCTAGTAGCTCTTGTGTCGCATCTGGTCTTCATTTTCTCCGTCGCCAAGTTGACTCGCTTTCGTGCAGAACGGTGCATCCCCTCAAACCGGGCCTGAGCATCTTGGATGTGTTCCTCAGGCGATGAAGGCGCATCCGTAGGGCGACTAAACAGGCGGTCACAAGGCAGACGAAGGTCTCGACCGAAGAGCTTCTGGGATGGAGAATAGCTGGTAGTCTTGAGTTTCTTTTCGACCCTGGTATGATTTCGGCAGCTTCCCGAGCTCGATCTTTCGGACAAGGCGTCGACATTTCCAGGCGAGGATCCCTTTTGAGGATGGATAGTCATGCCATCAGATGCTGAAAGCAGCTTATTGTTTTTGAAATCTAAGGAAAAATTGTATTTCCTTAAAAAGTCCAATCCGAGTATGCATGGATCTGTAATATCCGCCACATATGCCGTGTGATGGTAGGCGGCACTTCCAAACGTGATGTTTACGTTTAACTTCCCAGTTATGTCGATCTTGTCACCAGACGCAGTCTGAAGGGTAACACAGGATGGCGTCTAAATAAGTTTATCTTTAAACTGTTCAGCTAAATCTTTCCTAATGATGGTAACATTAGCTCCTGTGTCAATGATCATATTGCAAGGAACTCCATCGATATTCCCATTGATGGACAGTCCGTTACTGTTGCCACTCACTATAGAGATCTTAAGCGCTTTAAAACAGGGTTTTTCATTATCTGGCAACCTCCGTTCCTTGATATGGTCATTAATTTGTTTCCTGCGTCGTTGCTCAGAAATTGTCTCAATTTTCGTACCCTGGGGTGTTCTGCAATTCTTTCGTACGTGGCCTTCAGCTCCACAGTTCCAGCACTTTGGTTTCTTGTCAGTCCTTTTCCTTCCCGTGGCATTTAATTGTCTGTTTAAATCGTATGCCTTAGTTTCCGTGCTCTGGGGAGTTCTGCAGTTTCGTCGTAGGTGGCCTTCAACACCGCAATTCCAGCACTTTAGGGTCGGTTTTGTTTCACCACTATTCCGTCTTAAAGCATTCACTGGTCTTGTTAACTCATCCGTTTCATTATCCGTGCCCTGGGGTGTTCTGCAATGCCGTCGTAGGTGACCTTCAGAACCACATCTCCAACATCTTACAGCCACTTTGTTCTCACTGCTACTCCGTATCAAAGCATCGACTTGTCTGGATAAATCATCTAAACGAGCCATCAGTTGATCCACTGGCTCATGGACTCGCACAGCTCTAACTGGGTAGCGATCTCTATTAGTTGCTTGCTGGGCTGCCTCGAACTTCATGGCGTACAACAGAGCGCTTTTTATGTCCTTTACATCTGCCATTCGAAGAGCTTTCTGTATTTCAGGATCCCGGATGCCGTCGATGAAATATTGCAGCGACAGGATTTCTCTTGTTTCTGTCGGGCACTCCGAAAAGGCGAGGTGGGACAGCCTTTCAACATCCGTGGCGAGCTCCTGAAGTGTTTCGGTAGGCTTCTGTTGACGAGATTTTAATTGGAGCCTGCTGTAGTCTTTTAAACACTTCTCCCCAAAGCGCAGCTCCAAGGCGCCGGACAGAGCTTCGAAATCTAACCTTTTGTTTTCGGGAAGAGTCTGAAGGATATCCGCTGCGTCGGCTCTTAAAGAAGCGGCGAGATGACAGGCCTTAGTTTGGGAATCCCATCCATTCGCATCCGCCACTATAGAAAATTGTGTTTTATACACTTGCCAGGAGGTCTTCCCATCATAAGTGGATAACTTCAGAGAGGGACGAGCAGGCATGGGTAAAAATTTAAAACCATCACTATTGTTCCCTGCCGTCGCTACGAATTTCTTTAAAATATCCACTTCTTTGGCTACTGCAGAAACCCTATCATCAATTTATTGTTCGATTTGGTGTTGGACGGCACAAACTCTTCCTTCTATATGTTCTTTTACAGAAGAAACTCTTTCTTCTATTTCTTCTTTCACCGAAGAAACTCTTTCTTCAATTTGATCTTTTACAGAAGAAACTTTTTCTTCAATTTGTCCAACTTTATTTTCAACTGTGTCAATTCTACCTTCCATAGCATCGAATTTGGTTTCTATTATGCAGGCAATTTCTCTTTTCATTTCGTATTGACTTTCTTCAATCTTTACTTGTACGGCTTTTATTTCGTCTTTAAAAGTTAATTGACCAGCTTGAATGGCCTTCATCTCTTCCTTAACGGATTCTTGGCCCAATTTCATCTCGCCTTTAATTTCTTCTTTAACGGAGTTGACGGCTCCTTCCATCTTTTCTTGGAAAGCAGCAAATGCAGTCATCATTTGCCTGAATTGTTCTTCCATCGCTCTTGTTATTGGCATGCAAATCCCACTTCTGACACCAAAAATTGTTGCGTGCGTACGGGTTCGTTATGAAATGAATGCACAAGTCCGATGAAAAATGAACAAAAATTTATTATTATCACAACGAAAATGCTTAAATTTTCTCAAATTATCATGCAGTATTACAATATCTCACAGTAGTTATCTTTTAACTACTCAAATGTCCAATAGAACGTCATTCAAAACAGCTAAAGAACGCTAATCCGCGAATTCGCTACAATCAACAAGAGCAGTTTTCTAAACAACAACAAACTAAGCAACTACTACAAACTGAGATGTTTTCCTCCTTTTATAAGATTTTAAAATCACGCGCTAGAATTTTCCAGTACTTTCTCGAAATCAAAAAGAGATATTTATTTATTTAATGCACGCGCTCTTGTATTTTCAATTTTCCGGCTTAGCTTTCTTTTAATATTCGTCACGCGCTGCACTGCGCGAGAAATAAAACCATTTAATTTGTAATTGAACTAACATTAGCTTTTTAAATACCAAATTGGTAACAATATTTTTGTTGGGTGCTAATTTTAAAATGTCTAAGTACACGTCTAATATACAAAAGAGAAATGCAAGGAAACAAAAATTAGAAGAATGCAACTCAATGTCGTAACAATTTGTTAAATGGCTAAGAATAAGAGAAAGGCAGAAATGCAGAAGTCAAATATAGTACTGCTTCCCAAGTTGATGATAAAATACATTTTACTCCTAAAATACAACAGTTGACTCCTCTCTTTTAATGAACGACAATTCTCAGAGAAGCAAAAACAAGGAGCAAATGCAAGAACAAAAATCTATTGCGTCACAAGATGTTACTCTATAATAATTTAAAAGAGGACGAGACTGCACAGAGTACTGTCGCACAAATCGATAATGCCGTATAAAATATGCGCTGCTCTGTTCCAGACGAAGTATTTCTTAATACAAATAAATTAATATATTCCCTTGACACTCATAATCCGGATCAAAGCGACAACATTAACTTTAATAATTTATTAGCAGATGGGGAAAATTTACAAAGGACTAGTTCTATATATTAAACAAATTAAAGGAGAAGCTCTTAAAAGAAAATGGATTTTATATTCCATTGATCAAAATATGATATTTTTCTTTATCTTTCAGACGCCTCTCCTCCAAAATAAAAGGATTTCATGACTGAAGGCATCTTCACCCGGTTATTTCCTAACACAATAATTGTCCAGAGCACGAAATTCATATGTGAAAATGGATACCGATGGGAAAACAATCTAACGTCAAGAAACCTAACTAATGATTTATGTTGTTCATTCAATTAACAAAGGAAAAAAGATATGGCGTGAAATATTGAAAATATAATATTAAATATTATTCTTTTCTATGTCAAAAATAATATTGCTGTTAGAAGTTCAATTGAAACTACTGGAGATCCAAATTGTGGATTTTTTTAAAAAAATGATTAAATTTACTATTCATTATAATACTATAGGAACATACTGGAAAATATTAAAAATTCAATAAAATATAAAAAAACAAAAATATAAAAATATTTTTTAAAAAGTGCCTAAAGGGAACAACACCAAACATTAAATTTAAAAACTTCACAGAATTTTACTCTGCAGAACAACTTTATCAAAAAAAAATTTCTGAAAGGTTTTCAGATTTTAGATTACATCCAAAGGGGCGTTTTTTTAACGCTTTGTGTGCTACCTTTATTTATTAAATATCATATTCTTCGCACTTGAACTATAAAATTCAGTTCAATTGCAATATCGCAAAATAATTTTTAAATGAGCATATCTTTAGAATTTCCGATACAGAGACTCACGCGCTGGAAATAAAAATGCTTTTTCTGTACAACGTTGCCATTACTCGCTTTGAAATCCTTGAGTTTGTTAATCAAAAATTCGTTTAAGTTTTACAAAATTTGAAATATATAATAAAACGAATTCCAAATTCCAAATTTGGGCTTCCACATACCCATATTCGGATGGAAAACGTACCTTATTCAAACTTGGATTCCTCTACCGTTGTTTTATCACAATGCGAGAAACATGCATACATATATGCAGATTCTTGATTATTTAATTTCTTTAAATGTAACACAGGGCTTTAATATTTGGTGACAACAGTTTGAAAAGTAAAGCGACATTTATAGTGAACCAACGCAAAATGCCAAAACTAAATTAATAGTCCTTCAGGCAGAATTGCCAATTTGGAATAAAAAATATTTGAAAAATATTTAAATATTTAAAAAGAATAAATCTGAAACTAAAAAAATGAGACTATTCAAAATGAAATAGTAAAATTAGTTGGTGATAACACTAGAAATAATATCATATTCAGAATTAAGAAAGCAAAGTACTATACCACTTTATTCGAGTGAACCTCTCATGTATCAAGAAAAGAATATGAATCAGATGATAAGATAAGTTCATGTTGACCGTAATAAAAAAGTAATGATTGAAGAAAGATTCATCAGGCTTTAGTCATTTATATGAAACAATGGAAGAAAGTCTATCTACTAAATTTTAAATAAGCTAGAACTTGACGAATTGGATATTCAGGATTGCAGGGGCGAAGAGTATGACAACGGTGCCAAAATGGCTGGCAAATATGAAAGAATAAGTGTGTGTATTTTGAAAATTAAAAATTTAACAATATGTTTACTATGTGTAAGCTCATAATACAAATTTAGGTAATGTCCGTGCTGCATCTACAACTCCAGAAAATTTTAATAAACTGCTTAAAAGTTTACAGGTTTTTTCTATGATACAAGTTAATCATCAAAGGCCGGTACAATAAAGGCGCTGTGTTTACAGTTACCTAAAGTAATGTAAGGACTGCAAGCGATTGCAAATGATTTTCAAATCGGCAAGCTGTATCAAACACAAAAAGTTTAATTTTGTAAACTGATTATAGATTTACTTTCAGTATGAAATAAGGTTCTACAACTCATCGATCGAAAAAATAAAGTATTAGAACAGAAAGCTTTGTCAATAGACTGTGCTGCAAAATTAATTACTGGATTACGTATTACATTACAAGGTCTTCGAGATATAGATTTTGAGCTATATTTTCAGGAAGCACAAAATATGACTGAAGAAATGGGTATAGAGAAGGGATTTCTTAATAAACGAAAGAGAACATTTAAGATAATGGAAGCAGATGAAACACCAGATGAAAGAAGTAATTTGACACTCGAAGAATTATTTAAAATATAAAATTTACAGTATTCTTGGCACTATACTATCTAAATTGAGGTATTATTATTAGACATATTGTTAGATTGTCGTTAGCCAAAAAAATGAAAACTATCTGTTTACTGTATGTGCATTTTTGCTTTTTCTACAACTCATCTATACAATACATGAGTGTTGCTGACTTATAAAAGTTGACAGTAGATCTCGCTAGTAAAAACTGCTAAGATTTTAAAAAGTACGAATTCACGTGGGAAATTGAAAGTTTGACTTATACAAAATACTTATACAAACTGACTTATACAAAGACCCTTATACAAAATTTAGAAACTGCATCTCCGCTTAATATTCTACGGATTCTTCATGATTTTAGTTTAATCACATCTTACCCAAATATCAGTGTCACTCTTCGAATATTTCTAGCTCTTGCCGTTTCTGTTGCTTTGTACGAGAGAAGTTTTAGCAAGTTGAAATTAATAAACATATTTTAATATCAGCTATCGGACAAGAATGATTATCCAATCTTTCTATTATTGCAATAGAATAAAATATTCTTAAAACTATTAGTTATGATGATGGAATTAATGAATTTGCAGAAATGAAAGACAGAAAAGTGCAATTAAAATAAATCTAATTAAAATCAAATGTTTTATTACTCTCCTAAACCTAATTAATGCAAATTCTGGTTCAGGACTTAGAAAATATGATTACGGTAGTGCTTGCAGATCGTTCTTCTGTCTTCACTGCCTCTAAGAGACAGTGAAGACAGAAGTAACTTAAAAATGGCCTTGAAAGATTTATCGAAATAGAAGTTTAGGATTAATACATGCAAAGTAACAATATTTCAACGTCTAAGAACTGGCAAAGCTTTTGCAGTACGACAAAGCTCTAGAAAATTGATGAACTCAGTTACAGGCAAAGAATAAGTTCCATGCTGAAACCGATAAAAAAAAAAAAAGTTTATATGCTGTAGCTGTATCACAGAATTTTGTCTGTTCTGCAATATTCCGATGCTGACAATAAATTTGCATTTAAGAAGTATTAAAAATTCAAATCCATTTAAAAAAGTGTTAATTTAACTCCATAAATTGTAGCAACTTTTCAACAATATTCAGCATTAAAGCAAGTTGTTAAGTATTTATACTTAGAATAAAAGAAAATATTACCGACAAATAATAAAAATTAATCTAGTGAAGGCTGCTCTAATTTTCTTTGCATTCATTCACTCGTTAAATGTAAAAATAGAAGTACAGCATTTCATTTGCAAACTACAATTAAAAGAAATTACGGAACAATAAAAGGATAAAGACTTCGATTCTTCAAACTGTTACGTAAATGTAAGTACCCTTTTTACAAGAGCTTAATTTATCACTCATTAAATAGTTAAAAATTAATTTATCCCATTTATCAAAAGTGGAATTAGATAAACAAATTTTCAATGCAAAAAAATATTATGCTATTTGTCGAAAAAGCATTTAAAATAGCTGAATGAATTAACGTTTACTTCATTAATTAGTTGATTCGTTATTACTTTTGTGTTCCTGTTTTAAATAAATAAAAATAGATAGTACAATCTTATTCGTGCCTTTTAAATCGAATACGGAAAAAGAGATAAAACTGTATCATATGCATTTGGTTGTCATGGAAATGAATGAAGTGCTGCCATTGACTTTAAAATTAATTTTCTGTTCGATATAGTAAATTTAACCGCTTCATCCTTTCGAAATTCCTTGATAATAATGGAAGCGTTTTTTGAACGGCAGTCTTTTAATTATTTATATTTATGAAATATAAATGATATTTCATAAATATAAATAATAGAGCTGAGATAGCTCTCATGAACCTTTTATTCAGTACTTGTATTTTTTCGTTCGATAAACCTAAAATTACTGATTTACTAATTTTCAGTATACCAATGAAATTCTGTTAGTCAAGATATATATATATACACTGTTATTAATAGATTTTATAATATAAAAAGCTTTATTCAAATAGGGTTAAAGAAAACTACTATTTTTAACTGACGTATTGAAAATGCATTTAATTATGTTTGTATTACTAAAATTTTCCAAATTTATAAATTTCTCTGTTTTTGTTTTATTCTTTCAAAGCAGCGTGGGACGTTATTAATAGGTGTCATTCATAATCAATATATATTATAAAAGTGTACAGTGTGCGTGTGGCTA
This sequence comes from Stegodyphus dumicola, assembly GCF_044657685.1. Lineage (NCBI taxonomy): Eukaryota > Metazoa > Arthropoda > Arachnida > Araneae > Eresidae > Stegodyphus > Stegodyphus dumicola. The sequence goes on from NC_140768.1 coordinate 187,658,590, forward strand.
AAACTCAGAAAATCCCGGTACAATCAAGGGAGTTAGTTATATGGTGTGGTAGCGTTCTACGCCCCATCCATGAAGAAGGTTCCCATTTTTATCTGAAGGGCGTGCTTTTGAAGACATAAGGGCTGAAAGTTTCGCCCTCTAGAAATTTCTAGAACAGACCGGAACATTCGAGAACATTCCGCAACATTCTAGAACATCTCAGAACATTCTGGAACGTTGTGAAATGTTCGGAAAAAGTCTGGAATGTTCAGGAACATCTCAGATCATAGTGGAACATTCCAGAACACTTTCGAATGTTGTGGAATGTTCTGGAAAATTGTGGACCATTCGAAGCCTTTTTTGTATAAGTGGGGCTACCCATTGGTAGAGGTATATAAAGCAAGACCCGTCGTGGGTTCGAACGTCAGTTTCTTTTCAGTGAAGTGCAGTGAGTGACTAAAAACAAGCAATGAAGTATGACTAATCAAAGTGATACAGTGACTGATATAAATCGAAAATTAAGTATGTAAAGTGTACTTAATGTATTTCTTAATAAAAGGTTGATTTGATTTATATTTTATATAATGGCCAAACGTAAAAGAGGAGGAGATTTTGCCAGTTCTGAAGCAAAACGGCGAAAACAAAAAGAACAGAGGGGGAAAAAACGAAAGAGATGAAGAGTGCGAAGCACTTTTACGTTCTCAATGAAGGAGAATAAGCACCGTGAGAAATGGAGAAATTGAAGAACAACGAAATGAAGGAATTGAAGAATCGAGAATTGCGATACAATCTTATAATAAAAGACTGCGAATGTAAGCCACCCTTGAAAATATCACCCTACGAGAAGGGCGGACGAGGACAACCTAACAAATGAAGCACTCCACTACGACCCGACGAAAGAATATAACAAACACAAAAACGCCGTAATCGGAAAAATGGATAATATCTGCCAGTTTTGCAACGCGAAATTGGCAGATATTATTGCAACACAAAAATATTCAATACGCGTTGCGAAAACGCGAAAATATTCAATAGGGAAACACCAGGAATCTGTTGCATGAATAGAAAAATTCGATTACCACTACTGGAAGTACCTCCGCAAGAATTTCTACATTACAGTACCGGGGAAACTTCAGAATCAAAACCCTTTCTTCAAAATATAAAAACGTACAACGGCTGCTTCCACATGACTTCCTTCGGTGTCACTTCGATCACCACTAACAAAGATAAATCGATGATGTTTTTATTGAGATGAGAAATAATACAAGATGTACAGAGGATCTTACACAAATACAATCAACTTATTCGCATATTCAAAACAGCAAGATTTATGATTAGTATAAAGTTATAATTCGAGCCGCCAAGAGACTGGAGAATACGAACGTAGGTAGATATGTGAGAAAAAATAGAAGCGAAACGGATTCTTTACATAAGACTTAATCAGAAGAAACTACGCACGGCAGATTACATCAAACTTCGAATGACAGAAACATTGACGACATTGGAGCCATGGTAATCTTACATAGGACTGTTCATAGAATACCACATCTTTGGAACCCTTGGATACTGGATGTACACAATCCAATGGCAAACGCGAGGACTGCCTCACTCACACAATCTCATATGGCTACGACAGAATTCATCTCACGGATGGGCCCACCAGCGGCCGAGCGGTAAAGTCGCTGAACACTGGTAGTTCGGTCCGAGTTTCGAATCCCGCGAACGGGCTGGCTGCATGGGCGTTTTCGTGGTTTTCCCCATGTGTAACGTGTATACGAGCCAGTTTCCCTTAGAAAGTCTTCGACGAAAGGCATCCCTCCCCTTAGGCAGATAGCCCTAGTGTGCTTTGCCATAATTAAATACACCACACCACCATCTCACGGATATCGACAAAATCATTCAAGCTGTATTTAAGTTTATCCTTTTATTCCAACTATCACACAATCTCAATATCAACTCCCTGGGCAAAGCCGGGTACCCCAGCTAGTTCTTAAATAAATTACGGTTCTAATATTCTATTGTCTTAGTTTATAATAAAATCTGAAGAAAACTAATTATAATTTTGTAACCTAGTTACATTAGAAATATTATTTATGAAAGGTATTAATGATATTCTCACATATGATCTAATACATGTTATTATCACTTTTAATCTAATAATAGTCAAGACATATTAGATAGTGAATACATATTATTAGATACATTATAAAATATAATATTTTTGCTTTTATAGTTTGTAGAGTTGCGCGCCTTCAACCTGCACGCAACCAAGAGGTGACTGTTGTAACTGGAAAATAGACAGAGTCTTGCTAAGAGCTTAAAGTCCCTTTTTATTCAACTTAAGAAATTACAATTGCGTGCTCTTGACGCTCACAAACTACGCCGACCCGGCGGTAAAATAAAAATAAGAACCTGAAAAGAAATAATAACAAGACTCTAACTACGAGGCTCTCTAAAAGTAACTAACCTCACCGCGTTTTACAATACCGCTGCTAATTCAGCAGACTTGAAGCTCACTTGAACGATTAACACTACTTCCCGCCAAGCACATAGGCCGAAACGCGGGGTTCTTCAATTTCTCGCTAACTACCTCCGCGCTCGTAAAGTAAGAACAGCACATCTCGAACTCGTTTCCTTTCTATTTAACTTAGAAAACTTCCGCTGATAATTTGAATCCTTGCGCATTCTACTAAAATTTACCTACTCTGGCATTGGCAGTTCCAGGGGAAAGTAAGGCTTGACAGGAAAGATAGTTTAAACTTAAAATAAATGTTACATAAATAAATATAAACCCTACATTTGCCGCTGCCAGAATTTGGAAAACTTGGAAGCAGGTCCTACAAACGACCTGTTGTAAAGTTTCTACAATTCTGAACTAACTGTTAAGAGCCTCGTTTACACAAAAAAAATCTTATGTAACAAAATGTATACTAAATTTCTGTCGATACTTATATAAATCTCTCTTCTTGCAGCAACTTTTTCTGGACTTCAGCAATCAATCTTGTTCTTTTCCTTCCAGCATCTGGAAGGAATAAGTATCAGTATCTTTCTAAATACATTATAATTTACACTTTCTTGACACTGAATAAATTTTTGTTTTTAAACGATTCGTTTTCCTTAGTTACTGCTTAATTCACATTCATTCAATTATTCAAACATTAATTTAACTTTACCCTGGCTCTCCACCATGTGTGGTGTCAAACGGGAATATTCGTGTTTTAGTCTTACAACACTTCGCCTAACCACCATAATTTGTTAGAATTCAACGACCAAATAGACACACCTTACTCGACATTCTACAACTCGATGAGCTACTTTAACATTCTTAATAATTCAAGTGTAGGTGGAGAACCCTACAAAACACATTCATTCTAACTTCCCTCTCATTCATCTTTAGACATGCAGGCTTTCGCTCTAAAGCATGATTTTATCTACAGTTTAATACTTAAATTCGAATTCATTTCTTTTAAGCATTTACTTTTAGTATCTAAAATTTTATGCTTCTAGACTAAATTCTACTTTTACATAACTTTCAAGTATTTACGTATATTTACAAAATTTTAATACATATGATTTTTACAATTTACCATAAAATGAATAAGAGAAAATAAATTTTTACTTTACTCATTCTTCGCCAAGCTGGCGGCACTGAAACTAAAATTCTTATTAATACAAGAATACGAAGTTATTTTTATCTTTGGCCAAACTTTGGCTTTAACATAACAGAATCAGTCTTTCGACGAACAGAAACTGCTTGTTCTTAGATTTTATACTTAAAAAAAATAATACTTTTGCCTTAGCTAAATAAAGTAAAACAAAACTAAGTCTCAACCGAGACATATTGACTTTCGTCAAAACATAGAACTTCTTACTTACGCATAACATTTCGGAACAAAAGAAAAAAAATTTATAGAAGATATTTTAACTTATCTTTGAGTTTTCGATGATTGAAACTCCGTCATTCTTTTCTGGCAAAATTGTTCCCAAGTTATAGGTTTCATGGACGTCAATCTTCTCCTTACTGACCTCCGAGTGTCGTCCACATTAGTTTTTCTTTGCGTCCTATGCATGCTGGCCTCTTGGCGTAACAATCGTCGGGTTGTTGTCTTTTCCGTTTTTCCATTGGACGGCTGGTTTTGACGTCCTCCGGTCTGGAGTCCTTCTTGAATTTCTTCTGTTGTTGCTGGTATTTTCGTTCCTCCTGCTGTCGTTTTAGTTTCCGGAACGACGGCCTTGTTTGCACCTGACTCTCTGGCCCTGGGAGCGTTCTCCTTGATGTATAATTTCTACTGCAATACGTTGTAGGTGGTGTTTTCCTCTTTACCAAGGGCCCACCAGCGGCGAGCGGTAAAGTCGCTGAACACTGGTAGTTCGGTCCGAGGTTCGAATCCCGCGAAAGGGCTGGCTGCATGGGCGTTTTCGTGGTTTTCCCCATGTGTAACGTGTATAGGAGCCAGTTTCCCTTAGAAAGTCCTCCACGAAAGACATCCCTCCCCTTAGGCAGATAGCCCTTGTGTGCTTTGCCATAAATAAATACACCAACACCACCTCTTTACCAAGGTTTCTTTACGCGGTGGCTTTGCATTCTTGTTTTTCTTAAATGCTGGAGACTGAAAGTTTTCATTTTTTCTTTTTGGTACCGTCGTCTGGGTTGTAGAAGGGCTAGGTCTCTCTTCAGTTCTCTGCCTTTTGGGTGGTGGAACGGTTGTCGTTATTTCTGGACCTTCTACTTCTTTTAGGCTTGAGTCCTGCAAGAAACTTTTAAGGATTTCAAATCATTTGGATTATAGTATTTTTTCACCTGGTCGGGACTTGCTTTACACATCTCCCCTCTCTCGTTCTTAAGGTACAATACGACTCCTTTGATTTCCTGAATTACATAGGGGCCTTCAAATTTTGGAGCTAACTTTGCAGTAAAATTGTCTGGGGCACTTGATAAAGAAAATTTCCGCTTCAATACTTTATCCCCAACTTTAAAATCTGCTTCACGGCGTTTTCTATCGTAATACACTTTTTGCTTATTTCTTGCCGTATCCGAGCTTTTAAGCGCCTGATCAATAAGTTTTTGCACATCTTTCTGTTTAAACTCTTGCTCTCTTTGTTGCAGAAAGAATAATTTATCTAAAGGCGTAATTAACTTTCGGCCTAAATATAATTCTGCTGGGGTTATTCCCATAGTATAATGATTTGCCGTTCTTAAAGCATAAGCTAATTCATTTATGTAGCCATCCCAGCGCTTGTGATGTGTGCTAACGTAACTGCGAATTATTTTTACAATGTTTTTATTCACTCTTTCTGCTATGTTTGCCTGTGGTCTAAACGGAACCATTTTGATATGGCGTATGCCAAGTCCAGTGCATATGTTTTCAAATATTTGACTAATGAATTGTTTTCCGTTATCGCTAATGACTTTTATCGGTACACCGTATTTTCAAATGTATCTGTATAAGAATGCATCTGCGACTGTTTTGGCTGACGCGCGTTTAAGTGGAACAATTTCTGTCCATTTTCAAAAATGATCTACTATTACTAAAAGAAAACGATTTTTATTTAACTCGCTCTGGGGGAAGGGACCAAGAAGATCTATGCCTAAAATTTCATTCGGAAATGTAGCGCGAATGCTATTTAAGTACCCGGCCGGGCTGTAATTAATATCATTTATTAACTGACATTGATTGCAGGACCTGACATACGCAGTTACTATTTTGTATAATTGCGGGAAATATACCGAATCGCGTACCCTTTTTAAAGTCTTTCTGACCCCTAAATGACCCGCTGTTTTCGCGTCTTGTAATTCCTTCAAAATGCTTAATCGAAGCGAGGCTGGGATGACTGGTTTGTACTCGAGATTTTCGTTTGTTGTTTTCGTATAAAATAATAAATTATCTATTATTTCATAGTTTTCTGCTCTATTTCTTATCGCATCGATATCTGTGTGCTCAAAGCTTTCGGGGTCTTTCAAATATGCATAGATATTTCCAAATTCAGGATCAGCTTTCAGTTCAGTGATAATCGTATCTCTAGAATCTAAAATTTTTGAAGTCAACACAGCGCATTTAAGTTCATTTCCTTCATCGTCCAGTTTTATACGAGAAAGTGCGTCAGCTACATTGTTTTCCTTACCCGGTTTATATTTTATTGTGATATTATATTCTTGGAGTTTTAAAGCCCATCTTATTAACCTGGGCGTTAGGTTTTTTCCCGAGTAAAGTCTACCAACAGCCGCATGATCCGAAAAGACTGTTACTGGCGCTTTGCCGAAATAAACTCGAAATTTGTGTACAGCCATTAATACGGCTAATGTTTCTCTCTCTGTAGCTGTATAATTCCTTTGTGTCTGATTCAACGTTTTACTAAAAAATGCCAGAGGATGGCTATTTTGCATAAGAACCGCACCCACCGCATAGTCCGACGCATCTGCTGCAATTTCCAGGTTTTCGTCCCCCTCCGGGAATTTCAAAACAGGGGCATTGATGAGCGCTTCTTTTAATCTTTCAAATGCTGTATTTGCTTCCGCTGTCCACGTAAATTTACTTCTCTTTCTTTTAATTACTAAAAGTGGTTCAACAATATTAGCGAAATCTTTTATGAAAGACCGATAGTAAGAACATAACCCAAGGAAAGAAGAAAGTTTCGTGGCGGTGTTGGGCGGTGGGAAATACTTGATTGCTTTTATTTTTGAATTTTGCGTTTCTATACCCTTTTGCGAAATTTTATAACCGAGATATTTAAGTTCTTTAGTTGCGAACTTGCATTTTGAGGCGTTAATTGTAAGACCGGCCTTTTTTTAATAATTTAAAAACTTGTTCGAGGTCATTAATGTGTTGTTCCAACGTACTACTCGTTATAATTATATCATCTAGATAAATTAAAGTTGATTTTCCTAGGACAGGCTTTAGAACAATGTCCATAGCTCTCTGGAATGTTGATGGGGTCACACACAACCCAAAGGGCATGCGTAAAAATGCATAAGTGCCCGAGTTTGTTATAAACGCGGTTTTGTGTATATCTTCGGGTCTCATAGCTATTTGATAGTAGCCAGACGTTAAGTCCAAAGTAGACATATATCTTGTCGATTTGATCTGTCTAGTGATCTCGTCTATAACCGGCAAAGGGTAAACTGGAAATTTAGTAACACTATTTAGTTTTCTGTAATCGATAGCAAACCTCCAAGCCCTTTTATCCGAAGGAGGAAACTCGTTCTTTTTCCTACATAGTACAACTGGACTCGCGTACTCACTATTTATGGGCGTTATTATTTTATTCTTTAACATCTCCTGAATATGTTCTTCGATGATTACGTCTTTTTGTTTGTCATAACGATATGGTTTAGTCCTACAAGCTTTTTGGCCAGTTAACTGTATCAGATGCGTAATATTTGACAACTACCAGGCTTTTCTGAAAACAAGTTAGAAAAATTACTCACCACTTGCTGGATGGCTTGACTTTCATGGTCATTCAGATGGCTAAGGTCAACTTGCGGTTGCTCCACAGGTTCCACCACCCTCTGGTCCATCTCCAGCACAACGGAACTGTCTTGAAAATTCAATTTGGCCCTCGCGGCCCTTAAAAACTCCATACCTAAAATAAGAGGATTTTGCAGATTCTTCACTACAAAAATTAATACTTTGAGGCTTTCCTCTTTTACCTTAATGTTTAATGATAATTTCCGGATGCAGTGACAAGTTTTTCCTTGCGCCGCTATAATTTCCGTATTTTTGGTTTTAAATAATAGTAACCTATAAAAATTCTTTTTGAAGAATGTTTCACTCATAAAATTCCCTTCTGCTCCTGTATCGATGAGGGCTTCTACTGGTACATCGCCAACCAGGACTTGTATAATTGGTAGATGTGAGTTCTTTACGATGACCGTATTTAAATGTCTTTTTGAGGGTTTTTTTAAAACTTCCGGGATCTGGACCCTCGCTTTCACAGGCCCCTCTACTCGTTTAAAGCTTTCTTTTCAACTTCTGCCTTCTGGGTACGCGGATGTTTGTTTTCGAATTTTCTTTTTGGGCCTTGACCTTCGAGGTTCGATGAGTTAGCTTGATAGCTATTTCCCCCATAAGAGCGGTTTGCATTTCTGGTTTGCTCAATTGAAGATTGCCTTCGGGTACTTTAAGAATACGATGCCCCTCTAGCTTTATCCGCTATACTGCGATTTTGAAACTTCACCGCCAATTCGAAGAGCTCCTGCAATGTGCTTGGGTTTCTAATTTCGAAGTAGTCTTGAACAGCGGGTAACAATCTTGCTAAGATTATTTCAATAATCTCCGCGTCGGGTTTCTTCCCATACAGCATATCCGTCAGCTTAATTTTTCGCAAAATAAAGCCCGTCAACTCTTCTATATCCCGTTGATAGAAACTATATAGTTCGGCTTCCAGCCTTGCTCGATCTTTCACTATGGGGAAGGCCTTTACTAACGATTTTTTGAAATTTTCAAATGTATATGTCTGGCTTCCAAATTCCCCTAATAAAAATTTGCCTATATTCTTCCACCATAGCGCGGCCTGTCCTCTTAGTGCGGATGTGGGGATGGCAACTTTTTGTCTTTCAGGCACAGGGTAGAGCTGAAAGTGATTTTCTAGGCCTTCTAGAAATATCGCCACCGAATTTTTTCCGTCGAAATTGACGTTTGGCTTGATTGACGCTCTCAAAGTCTGAACCAGGTATCCAAATCCTTCCAATTGGCTTGCCATTTCTTGGTGTTGTCCCGCGGCTTCCATCCGATTTTCTGCCATTTCAGTTCGATAAGAGTTCGGGCGCCAATGTAGAGTTGCGCGCCTCCAACCTGCACGCAACCAAGAGGTGAATGTTGAAACTGGAAAATAGACGGAGTCTTTCTAAGGGTTTAAGTCCCTTTTTATTCAACTTAAGAAATTACAATTGCGGGCTCTTGACGCTCACAAACTACGCCGACCCGGCGGTAAAATAAAAATAAGAACCTGAAAAGAAATAATAACAAGACTCTAACTACGAGGCTCTCTAAAAGTAACTAACCTCACCGCGTTTTACAATACCGCTGCTAATTCAGCAAACTTTGAATATCACGTTGAGCGATTAACAATTCTCCGAGGCAAGCACACAGGCCGAAACGCGGGGTTCTTCAATTTCTGGCTGACTACCTCCGCGCTCGTGAAGTAAGAACAGCACATCTCGAACTTGTTTCCTTTCTATTTAACTTAGAAAACTTCCGCTGATAATTTGAATCCTTGCGCATTCTACTAAAATTTACCTACTCTGGCATTGGCAGTTCCAGGGGAAAGTAAGGCTTGACAGGAAAGATAGTTTAAACTTAAAATAAATGTTAGTTAAATATAAACCCTACAAGTTTAGAAATTAGTTTAACATCTTCTCCGACATTATCAACATTCTTAAAACTAATTTGCAAGGAAAGATAAATAAGACACCTTTTGCCGTAGGACTGACAACAGCTGATAGAACTGCTAATTTGCTATACCTTATGGTTGATTAATGCTTTATAACGTAATTTAGTGTACATACGATGGAAAAAAATGATAAAGATCCGACTATCGATGTTTCTGAAGCAAAACATTTCCTCGTTTAGTTAAATACTGGTGAACTTTGATAATTCGAAATTAAGATGATGCTACTACAGACGAAATCTATTAAAAGTTAATGTTAGCTTTTCTTGAGAATCTCGGAAGTTCGAATTCCTCCAACTGTTAATATTCGATAAATTTGTTTTTTTGGGGGGACGGAGGGGAGGTAAAGATATATATATGAGGTCTGTCTGAAAAGTTTCCGACCTCGACAATTACTTTTGTGAGTTGCTCTGACCGTTTTTGCAAAAATGGAAAAAATCGAGTATCGTGCTGTCATTAGATACCTGTTTCTGAAAGGTAATACGCCTACTCAGATTAAAGAGGAGTTGGCAACGCAGTGTACGGGGACAGTGCACCATCATTTACTACTGTGAAATTCTGGGGAGCTATGACGATGAACGTTCAGGATGGCCAAAAACTGCAATTACTGAAGAAAACATCGCTAAAATCCACCAGATTGTGCTGACGACCATCGAATCAAAATTAGAGAGATAGCAGAGGCTATTACGTGTTACGCTGGGTGCCGCGTTTCCTCATTTTGAACCGAAAACGGGTCCTAATAAACATTTGCAACGTTCTGTTGGAGCAATAAATCGGAGTGTTTTTTGAGTACTAAACACTGTAGATGAAACGTGGATTTATCATTATAGCCCAGAAATACAGTCAAAACAGTGGACTGCAAAGGAAGAATCGGATCCGAAAATGCCAAAAACTGTTTCTTTTGCTGGGAATGTGATGGCAACAGATTTCTGGGATAGCCAGGGGATTGCCTCAATAGATTATTTTGAAAAGCGAAACCCATTACCGGAGCATACTATTCAACGTTACTTGTCAAGCTGAAGACAGAAATAGTGGTAAAACGGGGGTGCATTTGCAAAAGAAAATAATTTTGTTTCACCAAGACAGTGCTCTATCTCACACCTCAGCGGTTGCAATAGCGAAAAATCCATTAATTACAATTTGAACTGCTTGACCACCCGTCCTATTCGCCACACCCAGCGCCAAATGACTTTTTTTGTTCCCTTAGCTAAAAGAAGCCCTTGGAAGGCAAAGATTTTCGTCAGATGACGAGACTTCACAGAGAAAGATTCCACCTATTATTTTGGACGGGTTAAAAGTATGGAAGCATCGCTGGAAAAAATTTATAGACTTACAAGGAGACTATGTCGAAACATAGAGGTAATTTTGGAGGAAAAAATACCTTTTTTCTTTGTTAGGTCGGAAACATTTTCAGACAGCCTTTGGTAACCACTATTTCACCCGTCTCAATGAGCCCAGTTTTTTTTTTTTTTTTTTTCTTTTTTTTTTTTCTTATATGTTGGTAAATTATGAGTTTTTTACTTTAAAAGTGATTAAATTATGTTGCTCTTATTTTCCGGTTAAGGTTTTTATGCCTTTAATTAATCTGCATACAATGTTTGTAGAATAACCAACAATTTAAAAGTTTAAGTCGCGCAGCTAACCCTAATGAAGCATTTGTTTACATTTGAAACATTCGTTTACATTTGAAGCTTTTAGAATGAGAGTGAATTAAGTCAGTTTCTGCACTTTCAGTGTCTTTTTGCCGAGTAGGAACAAAAGTAAACTTCCACTTCTGTCCACCGAAATTCAAATCTGCCTTCTTGCCGGATGGCCGGATTTCTGTTTTTGCGTAGAAACTCTAATTTTAATTGTAAAAACTGTTTTGTTAACTGTACTGATGCTTCCTGTTTTTCTATATTTTACAGTTTTTAACGATGTGTTGAGATTTCATGCACATTTGCCTTGCCGCCAAGTGAGAATTGAATTAATTGAATTGAGAAATACATCACTAATGAAATTCGAGGAAATAAGTTCAAATGAAGTGCAACAAAAAATGTGTATAATTTTATAAGCCGTACAAAGACGTAATGGGGTGTTCACGTCAGATTTTTTAAATGCAATTTATGTCTTTATTTGAAGTCAAATGAAAGTGAATTATTTAAAATTTTAGCTGCTAGTCTTTCTAAGGCATTTAATATAAGCATAAACAAATTTTATTGAGTTATAGCCAGAAATTACCAGAAAATGCAATGCATTGAACTTGCATTTTTTTAAATTTAAATTCATATCAATTTTTCAAATACTAGGTCAGAATCCTATTCATATTTTAATGAATCTACCCTAATTTCAATTTGTTATAATAATTAGAAAATAAGTTAGAAATATTTTGTGCGTGTCTATCCGCATAGCTTTTAAATCGAAAATTTTAAATGAAGCTTTCTGAAACTGGCACATTTTATTCCTTTAAATTAGTCAAACTCTTATAACATAAATAACCAACGGAATACTTTCAAACTATTATGTTGGTTTCTAATAATATGTGCTACAAATATATGCTATTAAACGCCAATTTTGATTCGTTTATAAAATTACTAAGATGTTTATATAAAATATAAAATTTTGAAATATTACAAAACCATGCATAAAAATAAGCTAATGCCTCATATGAAATTATTATTATCAAACTTCTTTATTTTATTCGTAACAAATATAAAACTTTCCCAAATATAAGTATACGACCCGGGAGACCGCTATAAAAGTTATATTTTGTTATTTACCCAATTTTTTAAAAAATTTTTGACATAGTCAAAACATAAAGATTTTTGACATTTTAAAAAAAAAAGCACTGCTTTTATTGAACGTATAATGACTACGATCAACTATTGAGAAAATATACATTTGGTGTTGCCGATTGCAATAAGAAACGGAGATGCGCTTAACCATATACCAATCTCATATACAATATTTCAACATTCTATGGCTAATCGTTTTTGAGCTAAGCCAGATACATACGTACGTGCAGACGATCCAAAAAAGCCAATTTGAATCCATTTTCTATATGTTTTTTCTCATTTCGGAAAAAACGAATCCTTTATTCTGTCCGTGCGGACAGATGTCACAAAAACAAAATCTTCGAAATGGATTCGGGAACGACCAAAATGTATATTTCTGTTGAAATATAATACTCGACATTTTTCACGATTTCAATACTTTCTTTACTTTGTACAAAGAAGTAAAAAAGTAATATTATTTAGAATCAAAACCAAAATAACATTTTTAAGAAATTAATTTTCTTCAAAATGAGATATTTAGCGAGTATATATGAAGTATAAAATAATGTATTTATTTATTTTTAGAGTAAACTTAAAAATTATTATTTTGAAAAATTAATATATAATATTGATTATAATTATTATTTTTTCTTAAGTTAAAAATTTTTAAGTGGAGGAGATTAATATATTATATGTAAAAGAAGAGCTCTTCATTATTTGACAGTTATTAGTGAAGGCATGAAAAATCCGGTTAAATTTTTTTAATATTTTAGTTATTTTTAAAATTTTCCTTTTCAGTCTAGTTTTGTTTGTAAATAGAAAAAACTGGCTCCCGTCTGGCGTTTCCCTCAGCATGGATGCTTGTCTGTCACTATTTACATATAAAAGTTTGCTCATTTTCATAGCATTAGAAACAGTACTTTGGTTTTTGATTTACCTCCTACTAAGTAAGAAAATTACTTTTCTTTTAAATGTGGGCTAAAGCCAGTAGACCACCATTGGAGCCGAAGCACTTAATTTATTTTTTATTATCTCAGACTACGTATTAATTCAGCTGGAAAGCTAAAAGTAAATAACAGCCTTGTCATAAAGCTTAAAACTTTCGGAGACGCCAAGTTATTTCGTCGTCTCGCGACCACGTGGTTTCCGGAAACTGTACTGGGAGTCTTACATCTGTGTTTGTGGATTACGTCACAAGCACATTCATTGGCCAGACATCGAAACGTCACAGACTACGCCTTCGTTTTATTCCTTTGCTAAAATTCGAACGGCATTTATGCTTCTCTACATGCAGCATGTGCAGATTTAATTGCTATGCATTCTAATAAAGTCGGGAGCATTTTTGCTGTGTTAAAGTGCTTGCAAACTAGGTAAATAGACCGTGATGTTTCTACCGAATGCGTTCCATCTAAGTTTTTTGCAATGAACAGCTGTTATTCGAGATGGGATACATCACCTGTTGCTTGCTATCTGACATCTGAAAATATGTTCTAGGCACTTGTTTCGCTAAAGTTGAATAGTGTGGTTGAATCGTTTGTTTTACATGTTTATGCTTATAAGTTACTGTTTTATCTGTTCTGAAGCATGCAGTGAATTAGGAAAATTATATTTTTGTCATTTTCTCACCAAATTCGCTAGTTTATAGACCGAACAAAATTCCTTAATTCTCTGTGTAATTCTTTATGCATGCATATACAGAAAAATTGCCTTTGAAATGTATTTACTATAAATGAAGCTATCTATATTTTGTTATATTTTTCCCTTCGTTAAATTAGAAATTTGATTCTTCATGGGCAAACGATGGTCTTCGACAACTCTTGGAATTTAGTTAAACTTTAAGATCATGTGAATCGAAACTCTTCATGTGGTTAATGCTAATACCTACTTAAATAATCAAAACCTACGGCACAAAATCCAAAAACCATGGGTCTTGGAGGCTGGCTTATAGACCGATGGATGATGATGATGCGTACCAAACCTCAATTCATGTCCACCTTTGGTAGGAAACGCAGTAGTGTTCGAAGTCCTGCAAAAATTTTTGTGGCGGAAAGCAATAGTTGTGCAAAGAAGTTGGGATCTTCGATTTGTGTCATTGTTATGTGTTGTTCAATAGCATATGGAGTTATCTTGTTGCTTCTTGTGGGACTACCATCCATAACTATGTCAACTTGGATCGTTTCATTGATGATTGCAACCCTGGGATCAGTATCTGGGGGTAAGTGTCAATGCCTGAATGTTTAGTACAAGTTTTGTAAGTTTTATTAATTTTGTTAAATCTCGAGATAGTTATATTAGCTCTAGGAAGTTGCTAAAAAATTACACTTAAAAAATACCAATATTAATATAATTTTTCTAAATTAAAAAGATCTTTGAATTTTGAAATACCTTTATTGATATGATATACTTTTAAACCTGTTCTTTTATTACCATAATACAATATAATTTACCGCTTTGATTGCGACAGGAAAGTCAAACTTAGCTTGACTAATCAATCTTTGTTTTAATACGTTACACACGGAATTTGGCGACTTTGGGCGGCAATGAACAGGTCATTTTGGTGTTGGCGACAATTTTCAAAATCGCGCCAAGGACGTACCGTATACTAGGATTTTACCACTGCCTCAATTAATTTTCTAGCTGTACCTCAACAACTAATCAAAACACAAAACACATTTTTTTTTCCAATGGCGGGCAGTAGCCATTATAGGGTTGACCACTACTAGAGTCGGAAGCGGTGGTCACTTTATTATGGAGGCACTAATGGGTGGGCCTCCGGGACAACTTAAAATTTGGTTCTACGATTTGTAAAATTATAAAACTTAGAAACTTATTCACGGCTAGTTGTTTGAAGCTAAATTCAATTAAACTATATAAGTTTGACTTAACACAAAATATGCCTAGAATGTTTAAGCTGCTATTGGTCGCTCTTACTAGCTTTCTTCTAAATCTTTGCACGCTGTTGTTCAAAGAAAACTTGAATTCTCCTAACTTATTCTTAACTTCATTTCAGCAACTAGCTAATAATTTAGTGGCAGGACGGGCTTAATCACTGATAAACGTAGCGGATATTACGTATTTACGGCATCATTTCATTTGTGATTACCTTATTATGCTTTAGTCACCATTTCGACGGCGTTCTGTGCAAGGAATTTGCAGGTTGATTTTTCTCTATACCTTATAAAGTCAAAAGTCGTTAATTCGGACACTCATAATCCGGAATGATCTATAATCCGGACCTCGAAGCTAAAAACTTTCTGCGCATGCTTTACGCGTGCGCGTAAGACCTTGACTATTGCGCATATGCGTGCGCGCAAGTGCAGAATACGTTTTCGCCTGCGCGTTTAATGTATAACGGATGGTGTAAGCTAAAATTATCTAATTATCTATTTGAGTTAATGTTAATGATTGCGTTGTTTCTTAATCTTCGAATTGGATCCCGCTTATTATTTTTTGCAGACTGTAAGAGCAATTTTATAAAAGTAAACTTGAACTTTCGATTATGTCAAATAGAATTTCCGATGCTGGAACTTCCAAAGGATCTACAAAACGAAAGTATGTTTCGATGTCCAACAAACAAAAAGTAGAATTGCTGCAAAAAATGGATAAAGACATGAAGAATGTGACAGAGAGGTTAGTGAAAACGAAAAAATTTCGATTGACAAGTTAGTCGGTATTCTCGGCACAGCAATTAACGGGACTTGAACAGGGGAACTTTGTAACTGAACAAGAAATTATGTCTGTTTATAGAATTAAAAAGAAAGTATTATCACATAAAACGAAGCAACTTAAACAACTTACATTGAAAGAAATGTTTAATAAAGTAAACAAATAAATATTAAACTTTTTTTTTGTAATTTTTTTTTTTTTTTTTTTTTTTGTAATTTTAGAATTTCTGCATGCCATCTTACGAGATTTAAACTGATGATCTATAATCCGGAAAAATCGATAATCCGGAATCGCCGAAGTCCCGACGAGTTCGGATTAACGACTTTTGGCTGTATTCTTAGTTAATTAATAAAAATCTCAAAATTTTGGATTCAATTTGGAGTAGGTCGTAAAGATTAGGCACCCAAGTGTCTAACGCCTTTGCAAATGCTAATGATTTTAAATTACGAAGTGCCTATGTTTCAAAACCATCTACCTTCTCATCAGAATTAAATAAAGCGAGCAGAAATAAGAAAATTGTCTGCAATTTTCTTATTTCTGCTCGCTTTATTACACGTGTTGCTAATGAGAGTTAACGAAATAATAACTACGTGTTTTTTTTTTTTTTTTTTTTTTTTTTTTTTTTTTTTTTTTAATCTTAGCTAATTTATATAAGTTAATTTACTTGATGCAAGCTAGAGGGAGTCACATGTGCTCGAGAAAGTTTAGGGATAGAGTAATAAAATAATTTAACAGTAATAGAATAAATTTTTATTTTTCATAATTTTGTGATTTTTTTGTAGTTTTATATTTTATAGTTTTTTGTATTTTTTAAGTTGTATATTTTAAGAAAAGTTTTTTTATACACAGTACAAACACTAAAGCAGAAAGCGGATAGGAAAGATTTTAACGATTAATAGGTTCAGTCTAACGCCGTTTCGATCGAAGTGGCACTAGATAAACTCTTTACACGTGTTGCTAATGAGAGTTAACGAAATAATAACTACGTGTTTTTTTTTTTTTTTTTTTTTTTTAATCTTAGCTAATTTATATTCAGAAGAAGACACTGGCGGAAAAATAAAAGACTAAAAAATAGCATGCAAATAACCGGTTAATCTATATTATTTATATTCATACAGGATCTCTGAGAATGAACGGTAGATTTCATAAGGGTTCTGTGATGTGATTCTGTAAAATTTTGTAAAATGGGCCGTATATGTTTAATTCAGTCACTCAAAAAGATTACATGTCGCCCAGACGGTATAATGGTTAGGAAAGCCTAATGCGATACCGAAGGGCCAGGGTTCGAATACCGGAGAAGACATGGGTGCTTGTAAATGTATAGTGTTGGTGCGGCATGGCGGCACTCTAAATTTACAGCGAGCCGAAACGCCTCTCGTGTGGATTGGTGGAAGTGGAGAGGGGTGGGAGACTCCCGGATCCTCCTCCGAGGTGCTCTCACTCAAAATTGGGGGTGGAAAATAGAAGTCCAACTGTTGTGTAGAGAATTTGTCTGATAGCGTTATAAAAACTAGGTGAATGATTTTCTGGTTTATGGAAATCTTAATTTTATTTGATTCTGAATTATTTATTTTAATGCTTTAATTTTGGGGCAAAACAGATGCTTCTGGGAATATTATTTAGTTTAAAAGAATATTATTTATTTTTCTTTTATTTGCAATTTTTGTACAAGCTTTGATTCATTGTGAAAAGAAGCAGGGAAAGGGAGGCAATTTTGCTAAGTCATGATTTCGTGCGCTTTGTCCTTTAGAATGTTCTAGAAGAAATTTCATTGTGCAGTTGACCTTAGGACAGGAAGTACGTGACAGAAGGGTCAGAGGTTGCCACTTGACTTTCGATGTAAGTCATTCTGGTTTTGGCGAGTGAGGTTGTTGGCTAAGTGAAGAAGGGCGCGCATGCGCGATCACCCTTATTTCCGCATTCAGGGGTTGAAAACGCAAATTTTGCCAAAATTAAGGAGGCGATAATTGAAGCCATAGTGGGAGCCCGCGTTTGTGGAGGAGAGGAAGAAAATTCGAGTTTTAACCACTTTTCGTGCGAGACTTGCTTGCGGAACTTACTTTGGACGTTACTCTTGAAACTTGCTTGAAAGCGATAGAAACGATGGAATTTACGAAGAGAGATGCTCCCCGGCCGCGTTTTTGACTAAGAGGCGAGAGACTTTACTCACTTACTCTTCTTACTCTTGGAATCACTTACTGGGTGGACTTGCTTACTTTTGGGCAAAGATTGTAACTTCGAGCTTGCTCTTGGGATGAGCGAGAAAAGGCGAGCTGTAATTGCCTAGAGAGACGTTTCCGGCCGGAAGCTGCAAACATGCTCCCCTGCCGCGTTCTGGTTAAAAGGCGAAATTGAACCCGGGCGAGTGACTTAAGACTTTCAAGACCAGGCGGACAGCCATGCTGGGCAGCAGTGCTCCTGTTTCTGTTTTCCAGAGTGAAAATAGCTTCGTCGTTATGAAAACCAGTTACCTGCGTGTGTGTTTCGCCAATAGTGCCAGGACAGGACGATGTCCTCTGAAACTTCCATTTGTGACAGTAAAAATCAGCCCCGCCGACGTCAACGCTTATTAGGATACGAGTCCTCCACTTCAAGACGTCCTTACAAGATAAGTTCTATTTTTTTTTTTTTTTTTTTTTTTTGTGTGTGTGTGTGTGTGTGTGTTTGAACTTTAAGTAAGGTTTCAACGACTTCCTTGGAATGTAAAATAACAACGTCGAATCTTAAATTAATTCTCAGGCTTTCAATTGTTTCCCTTTCCCCTTCTTAATTGACCGAGACAAACCTTAAGGTCTTTATATGAATTAGGATGTAATAATTTAAGTTGTTTGTGTAATCTTCCTTAGAACAGATATGAATTGCAAATAATATGTTTTCCTTAACCTCTTAGAAATTATAGAACGGGTACCCGTTAAATTAAAAGAGTCATGTAATAGATTTGCAAATCATGAATTTAAATGTAACAAAAAAAATGACAAATTGAAGAATTCACCTGTGTCTAAGTAAATTGAAACTAACAAAAATAAGAAGTTTGACTCCCTGATTAGGATAAGATTAATTTTTAATTGTGAGGAATTTGAATAAACTGGTATTTAATCTGGAACCCTATTACTTATGTTTTCTTTATATCCTTTATGTGTTTTTTATATATATATATATATTGATTTTACATGTTATTTATTCGATCCTCTCACGGCGCGGTCCCGGATGCATTTTCACAACGCAATGCATTAAAAATTCACTTATACGATCAATAAAAGTTTGGTAATTAGCAAACTCTTAAGAGTTTAGTTTCGCAGTTGATATTTAGCTAGTTACGGTTTCACCTGTCTGTTTCTGCATTAGTTTCCTCCCTAAGAGGAAGTAGTAACACTGCATTGGTGCCCATGATTTTTACGGCAAAGTATAGAAACAGAACATTGGTGCAGTAGCTATTTAACACAACTTCTCTTTGGAGTGGGCTGTGGCAACCATTGCTCTATGTAATATGGACACAACAGCAAAAAGATTACATATTGTAGCTTGTAGTGAAGATAACTTCATTGTTGATTCGGCAGTGCACCATCAAAACGATTCTCTAAATCGCCACAGTTTCCGAAATCAGTATTTTCAATATCCGCGTGTGACGTGGGAACACATTCTAGATTCTCCCCAGGTCTGTGTCTAGCCTAATGAGTAACAACATATATAGCCCATTTTTCTGTGTCGAAACTAATATCGATTTCAATGTGTACTTGAAATGATCTTTGTGTTTTCTCAAATCAAGCAGAGACTGAGACCCAGTATCCAGGTGCTTTAGCTCGTCGCTGGTGGCCAGATAGGTAGGAGATGTGTTGAATTCTCTAATTGCAGCAAATACCACACATTTTCCTTTCTTCCTATGGCATTTGTTTAACATTTACATCGCCGAAAAGATCGTGAAATGAAATACAGTGAAACCGGTCCGTGCAATACTCCTGTATATGCCAAAATAAAGCATATTCAAGGATTTATACTAAAGTTAAATTACTAATAATGGGCAATTGTAAAATAGTCTAAAGATATGTTGGTTTTATTTGTGATTATCAAACTGTGAATGGGTGAAGCTGTAACAGCTTAATAATAAAGGTTTCATAATGGCCATAACTATGTTAGTTTTTTGGCACAATTTATGAGCATCTACACCGTTTTCTTTTAAGTATATAAAAATGTTGATAAGGTAGTCGCAACTTCCACAAATTTTAGATTTTTTTTAAAAGTTCCGAATTATTATTACGGGGGTCACATTTGTTTTCGGATGCTTGCATTTTTGAAATTCATTTGTATAGATCTTGTACTAAATATTGCAACACAGACTAATGTTTTTCTGGTACTATCGTGTTATTGGGACCGCACTCAGAAATGCATGATGTATGCATGTGTATATGCGTGCATGTATGTATGTATATACATACGTATATATATGTAGGATGATTATGTATGTGTGTATAAACGCATACATAAATGCATTTTTGAATCTAATCCCGATAACGGAAAAGTACCTTTTTTCTAACATATTATTTTTTCTTTATTTTAAGACTGCCTAGTTGTAAAATAAATGTCATCAGAATATTCCTTGTAATAAAATAATTTGTTCAAAAAGTGTTAGTCAGTAGCTAGCATTCGGACACTCCAAACTTTTATTGAGATGCTTTGATAGACAGTATTTCCTGTTGGAATTTTTTATTTTAAGTGAAAATACTTTGCAAAATTTATTTTCTGCATCTGAAAATTATTACTTATTTAGAAAATACATTAATATTTCAGCACCTGAAGTGAACAAGGCAAGACGCTACAAATAAACTACCCATTCTGTTAGAAGTTTATTAATTCATCTTTTTAAAGATGGTAAAAGTATTCGAAATATCCAAAAAATACTTTACGTAAAGCATTCAAATATCCTTGGTGTTTTAAACTGATAGAAATTACGTGGAAGCGTTGAAAATGTGCTGAAGTCTGCACTACACTCTAAGCTAAGACCAAGGAATCACAGATTAATTCTACGAAAAACCAAACAAAAGCCAAAAATTATTACTGTAAAAATTTCAACAGATTCAGAAGGACGGATTACAATAAAAGTTAACTCTGAAGATTTTAGAAGCTTCATTTAGGGCACATGGATACAGTAGGCGATTAGCAAGAAGAAACAAGAAAAATACGCCTGGCATTCCCAGTATCTATGGTAAGGAAAGTTTTTATCACATTGGAACAATGTTATATTTTCAGAAAAGTCATAATTTAATATATTTGGGTCAGAAAGACGAATTAATAAATGGCTAAACCAAATTAAGAATTGAATTCGAGACGTTTATGGCCTACTGTTATGCACGGGGGTACAGGCATAATGTTTTAGGAATGTTTCTTTCGAATAAGAAATTCAGTGTTTCTCCGCAATAATAATATGGGTAAGTATAAATATATAAATATTTTTAATGAAAACCTGAAAGCATCATCAAGAAAACTTTGAATACAAAAATATATTTAATTTCTATCTATTCTACCGATCCTAAATATACAGCCCTAAATATTGGCTTGTGCTTATCATATAAATCTCCTGAAATTACGAAAACTCCTAAATATTCCTCGAACTTAAATCCCGTCGAACATGCAAAGAATAAATTGAAGTAAAGAAGAAAAAAATATTATATTTCTTCGAAAGTTTACTAAAAGCAGTTCTTAGTAGGAATGAAACATTCTAACGCGGAATAATTAGTTCAGTTCATTCCAAAGCGCATGAAAAGTATCCTTTCAAATAAAATATACCTAATGAATTTCACCTCATTTTCAAAATTTTTAATAAACTATTTTTAACCAAAAATATTTTGAATAACTTCTTTCAAAACAAGCAGGTTTAAAACTAGATTATCAATAAAAGGAGGTAGTCGTTTTGCTGATATTTAGTAACTGATATTTAACAAATAAAACTGGAAAACACAAGAATCCGAAAACAAATGTGAGACACTGCATATCATATATTTTATTAATCGTATTGTTCATAATGGATTGAATGCATACAGAACCCATGATAGCTTGATAAAATTAATTGTCGTAAAAGTATATTTCAGGGTACCCCTTGGCGAAACTTGGCGATTTTTGACGGTACAGAGATACCGAATTTGTGAAAGATGGCTATCGTTCGTTGTAGGGTTGTTGGTACTTAAATAAAGATTGGGTCTTCTAGTTCGTAGTCTACGACAGCCTGAACAAATAACTATAAGCAGATGGGTGGATTACGCAGCTAATGCCATAGCAGTTCCAGAGTCCTGCAGAGCTGGTTGTCTTTATATATACCGTCAAAGACGGCAAAGTTCAAAAGTTAAGAAAACAAAAGTAAAATCTTTCCAACCAATCCAATCTGAAAGTGAAAAGAGAAAGTTATATAGTTTTTTTTTTTTTTTTTTTTTTTGTGTGTGTGTGTGTGTGTGTTTGTGTACAGTGTTATTAACCGAAAGGGGCGTTAGCCCAGAAGGGCTGTTACTCTCGAAACACCACTTCGGTTCACTATAAATGTTCGTTTCAATTTGTTGCCACTAAATATTATCGCCCTGTATTATATATTAAAATTAAATAATGAAGAAGTTGCATGAATTTATGTATGCATGAATATATGTAGAACCATCAAATTTTGAATAACGTAGTCCTCCACCCGAATATGAGCACCTGAAAGCTCAAATTTGGAATTTGTAATTTTTTTTATTGTCTGTTTCATATCTTGTAAAACTTTAAAGAATTTTTAGTTAACAAATTCAACGATTTCAAAGTGACCAGTGGCAATGCGGTACGGAATAAAACACTTTCATTATCAGCGTGTGAGACTGTGTATCGGAAATTCTAAAAATATGCTGTTTTTAAGCACGCTAGTGAAATAAATTAAGAGAATTTGCATATTTTCTCGAATTGCATGAAAAGAACTTAACTGAAGGAAAAACCACTGCTTCTAGATAAAAATGCAAATCTTGTACGATAAATATGTAAACGTGCATTTGTGTGCAGGCGGACCTAGCAGAAAAGCAGGCTTTATAAGCGCGTGGAGGGTAAGACGAATTGCATTCGCTAGCACACCTCGGCTAATTTCTTGGTGTTATCTTGCAGCAATCGGTTAAATTCACATCAGAACAGTAAAACTGAGTAACCGCGAACGTTTAGATGATGGAATTAGATGGCGAATTGTGGAGAGGCTAGAGGTAGGCCAGTCGCAAGTCCAGATATGCAGAGAGTTTAATGTAACGCCTAGCGTCGTGTGTAACCTATGGAAACAGTTCCAGAATACTGGATTTATCGAGAGAAAGCCTGGACAAGGTCGTCCAAGAGCCACGACGGCCAGAGAAGATCGCTACTTGTCCATTTTAGCGAGGCGTAACAGAGGGGCTACAGTTTCTCAGCTCTCTTGGGACCTCTATGCAGCCACAGGAACCCGTGTAACAATGGTGACTGTTTCCAAAAGACTGAATGAGAGAGGGCTGTTTACGTCCCGCTCGCGTCTACGGACAAGAGAGTCCAATTAGCATGGTGCAGGCAGCATAGTGATTGGAGTACGGAGCAATGGGCAACCGTTCTGTTCACCCTACCTCCAATGTCCACGAAATCAACAGTTATGGCGGTGCCGGTGAAATGGTCTTGGCAGGCATCATGTTTGATGGCCGCACACCTTTCCACGTCTTCGACAGAGGCTATGTGACTGGTGTGAGGTATAGGGCTGAGGTCTTGGAGCTTTTGTTTGCCTTTTCCGGGGTGCAGTGGGCCCCAAGTTCATCTTACAGGACGATAACCCGAGGCCACATAGAGCATCTAAATTAATACCTGGTCCACAAATTTCTTGAGAGTGAGGATATTCGCCGGATGAATTGGCCAGCCAGGTCTCCAGACCTCAACCATATAGAACATGTCTGAGACACTTTTGGGAGGGCAATTGCAACTCCTAACCCCCCTCCGAGAACCATCCAGGAACTGAAAACAGCGTTTCTGAATGAGTGCGACCAAACCCATTTCTTTTGTGTCTTCTGCAACCGCTGTTTCAGATCTTCAGACTCCCATGAGTGTTACACACGAACATGTGTGTGTATTATAACTGTTGAATGTTTATTTTGTTTGTATTATGTTAACCTATGTTCACACCAAATTTTATTAAAATCTGTCCAGTAGTTCTAGAGATCGTAGATCAAATATAAAAATTCTCTTAATTTATTTCACTAATGTATTTTTATCCCAAATGGACATTAGCCCAAATGCTGTCGAAACGAGTATATGTCTGTAAATGGAAAAAACGCCCCTTAGGGCGTAATATAAAAGCTGAAATCTTTCAGATTTTTTATATGTATATATTTTTATTCTTATAGTTTGTAGAAAATTATTTATGATTTTAAAGAAAATATTAAAGTGATTTGGTGGAGAAGTCTACGTTTGTATAGATTCATCTAAATTAATATAATAGCTTTCTAAAAACATGTGTTGTTGTTAAGCAGCATTTTATATTTAAATAAATTAAAGTATTTTAAAAGCAGATGAATTAAAAAGTATGAAAAAATGAAAACTTTAGGTTAATTCAGATTTCAAATTAACCTTGGATATTATTTAAAATATATGCCATCTTAAGGTTACCTTTTTGCCTAGTTTTAATTTTCACATTGATGGTTTTTCTTCCAGTTTGAGATTAAACAAGAAATTTTAATTTCAGCAAAATTTGTAGGAAAGAAATAAGAGTGATACAGATATTCGGAATTCCATTACATTTGAGAGACGTTATTTGCAATATATTGTCGTCGGAAATTGTTTGCAAATTTTTAGACTCACATTTTTAAACATTGTTAGTGAGAATAAAATCGATGTATATGTACGCTTGGTCTCAGTAGCTAATAAATCTTCTTCATTCAGTGAGGATGAGAGATAAGATGCACAGCTGCTATTACGAAACCAGGTGAATTTAATAATAGCAGGTGAAATATTTCCCAAGATCTTTCCTTTCCAGATTGACACGTGTGGATGATATTCGGTAGGCAGTTGTGAGTAGTGAACATCTGTTACGGCAGCTGTTATAAGAATCATTTGTGTAGCTATCGTTTGACTGTCGTCTACTTTACTTTCGATTAGAATAAAAATGTGTACTTATTGTGATGTACGTGTACATGTCAAAACTGTAACTGTGTTCGCATGATGCATATGAAATTAGCATTAAAACTGTTCAAGTAAAGAGAATTTGATGCTATAGATTTAGTTCGTTAGATTTAATAATATGGACAGTAGAATGTTTAGGGAAGCCGACATACCCAAAGGCCCGGGTTCGAATCCTGGAGAGTGTATGGTTGTATGTAAATTGTCTGTTCCCTCATAGGAGGTAACTGTGACTACCTATTAGGTCCCTCCGTAATAGAATGATCACCACTTTGTTGTGGACACTATGCCCAATCAATACGTGACATAATTTAATGATTTAAATGTTGATTCCAGAATGGATTAAGCATATTTTAATTCATAGTAATAAAAGAAGACGTTAGGGTTATAACATCAAAGCGAATGTGTTTTCATTTACGTTTTATCATTGTTGCCAATCTAGAAAAACTGAACTTCGCAACAACAAAGATAATATTATACGTAGAGGGAGCTGCTACAACTTCTGGCCTTCGTAATGGCGAAAGCCTAAAAATGCCTAGTGCCCGGCATTAAAAAAAATAAATAAATAAAAAAAAATAATAATAAATAAATAATTGCTAATCCTTCAATCATTTTTTATTTCCCTCAAATAATCCTAAAGATTTCTTAGATTTCTTTGAAGGTTTCTGTATTTAAGGAAATTAAATAACTTTAGTTAAATTTAATTCCATTTCTGTTCTTTCTGTGGGGATTGTAGAAACTTTACTTACCAACATTTTCTTCTCCTTTTAGATATTGTTCAGTGTATATTTATTGCTAGCAGCTTTAGCTGCTGTCATTTTTATTAGCCCAGAAGTGTTGCTTCGAAACGACATTTTGCGTTGAATCACTAAAAGCGTTGTATAACTTTTCAAAGTGTTGCCACCAAATACCATCGCCCTTTATTATATTTAAAGAAATTAAATAATGAAGAATCTGCTTGAATGTATGTATGTTTCTCGCATTGTGAAAAAACAATGGTACCTAGAGCCATTAAATATTGAATAACGTAGTCCTCCACCCGAATATGAGCAACATTGAAGCCCAAATTTGGAATTAGTTTTATTGTCTACTTCATATTTTGCAAAATTTTAACGAAATTTTGATTAACAAACTTGACGATTGCAAAGCAAGCAATGACAACACTGGAAAAAAAAAAAAATTAGCCTAAAGGAACATTAGCTCAAATTCTGCAGAAATGTGGATATGTGTGTCTAAATAGAAAAACAAACCCTTTGGACGTAATATAAAATCCGAAAGCTTTCAGATTTTGTATTTTTTAAAACTTCAAATCAGCTGAGTCAAAATTTTTATTACATTTATACATCTGTTTTTATTTTAATTTTTAAAACTAAATATCGTAATTGCAAGGAAATGAAGGAATTTTTTTTCTTTCATGAAATCGGAGTTCGGCTAGATATTCTCGAAATCCATAGATTCTATGAAATCCCTTTCAGATGCCTTGTACGTCCACAAAGTAATACGTGTTAGGTAATTAGAAAAGCAGTCAGTTAAACGAAACTTTTTGTTTTTTACAAATTAGAGTTCTACCCAAAAAGAAACCATTCGGTCAACGGGCAGAAAGACAGAAATTTTGGACCGCAAAAATTTAAAGTAAACTTTTTGTTCCCCTGGGCAAAAAGTTGGTGCTTCAACTGGCGTAATTCACTATATTGCTAATAGTTTCAAATGTAAATAAATAGCTGCGCCGTTACACCTAGCGTACTTACGCTTTTAAATTGTTAAATATTCCACAACTATTGCATGCAGATTAACTAAGGCGCATAAAAACCTTACCCAGAACATAAGAACAACATTATTCAATCATTTTTAAAGCAAGAAAAGCGAATTTCCCAACATATACGGTAGGTAGGGAAGCATTTGTACACTCTTGCAGAGCACGTCGGCTTATGAGAGCAGTATGACGTCAAGCGTTATCCTGCTGATAAACGGCATTGTGCACTTCCTGAAGGTTGGGGAGTGTTACCGGCCGCAGCACATCATTTACGTGTCATTGGGCCGTCATGATGCTCTGAATACGAACTAGAGGTGACCTGGAATCGTATGCAATTGCGCCCCAAACCGCGCTGTCGCGTGGTGGGGCATTCTACATTTGCTGCCGGATTGGACCTGTCTCCACATCAACGCCACTCTCGTACGCGGCGACTATCATCTGAGAAACAGAAGCGTGACTCATCTAACAGGAGCCTGTGCCATTCCGTCGTCCACATCGCTTGAAACCAGCACCACTGCAAGCGTTGGCGTCTATGATATGGGTTCAATGGCAGTCTTCATAACGGACGCCACGAGTGCAGCCCACTAGCCACCAATCAACGGCATATGGTTCTGATCGATTGAGCACATCCAGAATGTCTTGAACATGCTGTAAAGTGGAGAAATGGCTTGCGGGTGCACCACCGCTTGTCAGCGGTTGCATCGATCCACGCGTGCTGATGTCAATCGGTCGGCACAGGTATCCTTCGAACTTGCCACATTTCCTTGTTCCAACCATCGTCGCTACAGCCGGTGCACTGTGGAAGCTTCCAGATGTGTGTCAGCTGAGATTTGCCGTATGGACCAACTGCCCTTCTCTGTCCCATCACCATGCCCCGCGTAAAACCGTCTGCCTGGTTGGAACGTTCTCCGTTGACGACGGCCTGGCATTCTCTGCTCTGAAACAAGAACAAATTTTCTACGACGATTACCTTAGTAGATTAGCGGCACGAAAGTTGAACATTCTTGCAAGTTCATTCCCTTATATCTTCTTCAACGTACGCTGGAGAGCTGCGCGTTTCACATCATTCGCATAACTCGGTGACTTGCGTCTGTCCTGAAATTTGTATAATTTTCGCGCCACTTCTTCTTGGTGTTGCATATTCAATGTCGTGCTGCGTATTTTTGTTGATTTCGCTCTATTTGTACGTTGCATAAGATTGACATTTTTTCTGTTGTTTTGATTTACATTATTTCAACCATGACTTGGCTGTTCTCTGCCATGAACTTTTTGGTACAGTTTGAGTCTGCCAGTGTTAAGTCGAAATATTCCCTCTTCAGACTTCAAAATCCCTCTCTTCGCCTTAGGTGTGTGTGTGGGGGGGGGATTTTGACAGATTTAGAATCTTGAGGTTAAAAACTAATCGATTTCTCTTAAATGCTAGTTTGAGATTGAAAAGATCAAACAATTTTTGTACAAATATCAAATATTTTTTGTAGAGGGGAGGAAATTTTTGACAGATTACGGATCCCGAAATTAAAAAGCTAACCGATTTATCTTAAATGCCAGTTTGAGATTGAAAAATCAAATAATTTTTCTACAAACAGAAGTCTAAACAACTTATGTCTTATCAGTGATACAGGCAAAATAAATTGCTTTGTTTAGTATCATATATTAAAATACCAGAAAATCAGTGATACAGGCAAAATAAATTGCTTTGTTTAGTATCATATAGTAAAATACCAGAAAATAACAGTTCGAACTGACAGACGATCGCGTTCTATTTTAAGTCACGTTGCCATCTTTCAAATCAGGAATCTAACGGAAGGAAATGCGGAAATAAAATAATTAAAATATGTCCGGAAACTCGTCGAACGGAAGTCAAGAGAAGAACGCATTAAAGTTGGTATTTGCACTGGAAATAAAATACATCCTAAATGGCGATTTTGTGACTTCTAAATTTAATTACGTAAAATAAATTTCATATTGAAAAAAAGTGCACATTAAAAATAAAGCTGTTGTCAGAAGCTCATAATAATACACAACCTATGTCACACAAAATAAATTACTTTGCATTAAAATTTGTCAAGAATGTTATTCTGCACGTTTCGAATTCTTAATTTGAATTCACTTTTGTGTTGTATAAGTAGCTTTGGTGTTTAAA
Source organism: Stegodyphus dumicola (assembly GCF_044657685.1). Lineage (NCBI taxonomy): Eukaryota > Metazoa > Arthropoda > Arachnida > Araneae > Eresidae > Stegodyphus > Stegodyphus dumicola. The sequence continues at coordinate 187,687,397 of NC_140768.1, forward strand.
TTCCCTACATATTGATCTCCGATAGCTTCGGTCAATTGCATATTTTAACATTATAAAGTAGAGAATTTGATGAAACCGCTTCCTCAATTGATTAAAATTTCATGTTCTTTAATTAGCTATGAACAAATCATTCCATCATTCCATACTTTTATGTGTAAAATTCGCGGATGCATGTCTAATTAATATTTTTATTGTATTTTATGGAACAAATAAAATTCATAAAAATATGCTAAATAGTTTCTTCAGCCATCAAGCTAACACATTTTATCACAATTTTTTTTTTCTTTTTTTAACCCGAGACGGAACCAATAGAATTCGTAGAAAATCTTAATAAATATTTTGAAGGGTCCAACTGCAAATTGAGTAACGAATACTGTTTTGCTCAACACGCGATCAGTAATCGTTAACCCAAATAACCTTTATTTACTCTCTACTTCTTAAATTTGTTCTCAAAAGTATTGAATATGTTTATAGAACGATTTGTAAATTTTTTGCGCAAGAAAGGTGAAACAATCAACGATACCCTCGCCTGGATTTAAACTCTGGACTTCTCGATTGCTAACTACACGTTCTTCCAGTTACAAGGCACATGGTAAAGAGTGAGAAATTATCTACCTTCTGCCCCTCTTAAGGGCAGTTGGGGAGGCAGGGACACAGATGCTGAATCCTGGTGGAGAACGAATTATCATCCAGCGCCACTACAGAACAAGTGCGGAAAAAAAAAAAACAAAGACTTTTCAGATTTTAAATTACGTCCAAAGGGGCGTTTTTTTAACGTTTTGTGTGTTACCCTTGTTTATTAAATATCATATTCTTTGCACTTAAACCATAAAATTCAGTTTAGTAGCAGTGTCACAAAATAATTTTAAAATGAGCATTTCTTTAGAATTTTCGATACACAGTTCCGCGCCACTAGAGATAAAAAGGTTCCCTCCCCCCCCGTAGAGTTTTGCCATTGCTCGCTTTGAAATCCTTGAGTTTGTTAATCAAAAATTCGTTAAAGTTTTACAAAATATGAAGTCGATAATAAAACAAATTCCAAATTTCAAATTTGGTCTACCACATTCCCATATTCGTAGGAGGATTACTTCATTCAAAATTCGATGGCTCTATGCACCGTTGTTTTATCACAATGCGAGAAATAGACATACATTTGTAGCAACAGTTTGAAAAGTGAAGCGGACATTTACAGTGATTCAACGCAAAATCGCAAAATAAGTCCTTCAGGGACAAAGCACCTTTGAACTAAAAAAAGGGGAGATAGTACTATATCTTCCGTTCTACTGGGCCAATTGACAAAATTCAAATTGCGTTTTTTATGTGTCGAAGGCTCGACTTAGGATAAGTATTAGATTTATATATAATATCATACTAACATAGGTATTTTTACACAAAATTGGACATTTTCTGAAATAACATATATTTTTGTTTTTCATATTTCGATTCTATGACTCAAATTATGCCTAGAAATTAAATTTTGCAATTTTGGGTGAGAAATTTATGGAGAAAACTAAAAATTTTTCTTGGCGAATTTTTTTCAGTGTGCGCCAAGAATAATTCACTTGGCGGAATTCTTAATTTATAGTAACCTACTTCCTTATTTTTCATTGATGCAAGAGGGCCCACCAGCGGCCGAGCAGTAATGTCGCTGATTACTGGTAGTTCGGTTCGAGGCTCGAATCCCGCGAACGGGCTGGCTGCATGGGTGTTTTCGTGGTTTTCCTCATGTGTAACGTGTATCCGAGTCAGTTTCCCTTAAAAAGTCCTATTTTGAATACAAAAACTCTAAATTTTTGCAAGTGAGCCTAGAAATTCATCTAATTTAACATGATATTAAAAATTTTATATGTTTATAATACACATTGCCAGGGTTCGTAGCGGTCCTTATAAGTGCTTATAAGTCCTTATATTTGAAAATAAAATATAAAGGCTCTTATAGGTGCTTACTTTTTCTTTAAAGGCCCTTATTTTTTTGTTTTTAGTGCTTATTTTTTGCTTTTAGTGCTTTTTTTTTTAATGAACGCGCTATTTTTCCCGGTACCAAAGCCGAAACTAAATAAACAACTTTTCTTCCTAATATGGAATGTCAGATGGTGAATCATACTCCCGGAAATAGCTTTTCCCCTTTCTCTGCATTAACATAACCTTTGGTGTGCACGAAGAGTACAGACAGGTGCCCGTCGTTATATTGGTCAAAGAAATGCGAAAGTAATAAATAAAGGGAAAGTAATCGAATAGTCAAAATAATTTTGTTTTTTTGGCCAATACATTATACAGTACGAAGATTGGGAGGTTCTCCCCTTTCTCCGCAAAATCTCGAATATTGAAACTGTTACAGTTCGCTGCAAAACAAGCAACGGACTTTTTTTTTTTTTTTTTTGTCACTTTCCAATCTGGATTGAATAGGACTAAAAGTTCTGCGGTCTACCAACCCAAGCGAAGAATGATTCTATTCTGGAAATTTAACGCCGTCTGTTGAAAATTAGAATGAAAAACACCCCAGTTATTTAGTTCTTTATTCTCCCAATACTGGCAGCTGTTGATTCCGATTGCGTAATATCACGTAGGGAAGAATTACGGCGCACGTATTGCGCAATAACGCTTGCAATATTTTGCAGAGATAATTAATTTTGATGTTTTGTCCGAGATTTGTTTATTAACACTTAAAAGAGTTTTACTGTGCCTGCTAAGCAGAATATTTTTCAGTTCCATTGGTTTATTTTTATATGATGCGCATATCGAAATGTCAAAAGCATTTATTTAGCGGAAAAATTTAAAGAGCGGCTACAGTCTACCCCCCCCCTCCGCTCCTCTTTTTCAAGTTACGCTCGACTGTCCGAATATTCGCCAATTTCCAAGTATGCGGGTTAGTTAAGATTTTACTGTTAAAGGATGACTGCATGAAGCAAATTTCTGTCTTCTGATTTCAGAAATGTTCCTCTTTTTTACTTAAATTACTTTGCTTGCAATATCTGTTAAGAGAAAACTGATATACAATGAAAATTTAGAAAATGTTTAGAATTTAGATTTAAATTATTTAAATATCAATATGAGTGGAAAAATAAAATTGTATTTATTATTAGGTTCCAAGTGAATACAATAAATATGCCTTATTGTTATTTTTTTCTCTATTTTGAACTGAAATTTCATCATTAAATCTTGTAATATAGTTTAGTTCTGCATAGTTTTTTTTTTCCCTCTCATTGTAAACTAGTTCTGTAAATTGAACTATTATTTAAAATTAAAAAAAAAAAAAGTAATTATTTTCCATGGTTGAGGTAATGCTTATTCTTTCTTAATAAATACTGCATTTCTTATATTTTTAATTACAAGTCTAATTTTTAAGGTTATGCAGTTGTGTATAATGTAATAAAACAGGTGCTTATTTTTTTCTTAAAATGTTCTTAAAAAGTGCTTATAGGTGCTTATTTTTTTAACTAAAATGTGGCTATGAACCCTGATTGCTTTTTGGAAAACTTATGAAAAATGTTTAAATACACAAATTTTAAAAATAAATCATAAAAAATGTGCGAATTATATTTGGATTAAGCCAACATTTCCAATTCTGGAAAAAGGAATCAGGTATAATAAAAAAAAGATATTAATAACGATGTATCGAATTCAATTAACACTAAAATTTTGAGAGCTAAGTTTTTAAAAGCTACTCGTGCGATTTGTACTAAAACTTGGCAGTTTGGCGTAATTTTAGTCGTAGAATCGAAATATGGAAAAAATTGGTATGTCATTTTAGAAAACGTCCGGTTTTGTATCAAAATACCTATATTAGAACAACGCTATGTATAAATCTAATACATATCCCAAGTCGCGCTTTCGAGACATAAAAAACGCAATTTGAATTTCGTCAATCGGCGCAGTAGAATGAGAGATATAGAACTGTCCCTTTTGGCGTAGTGTACCTTTTTTGGAGCAGGAAAGATGAAGCAATCAACGATGCCTTCAGGGGATTAGGTCAAACTCCAGCCTCCCGACTGCTAGCCAGACGTATTACCTATTCTCTGCGAAGGCACGCAGTAAGGAGAGAGAAAATGCATTACATGTTACTGTTAGGCATAGAAACTCGACGTAAATTAATTTTGCAGATAAATGGTTACTGATTTTTTTTGGCACTTACGGAAGCATAATGAATGTAAGTGAAATATTTCCCGCATGGGTCCATATAAAAAAATAGTTTTATTTCTTAGAACCCTCTATTACGCAACATCAAGACAAACGTCGTAAAACTCGCTACTTTATTTTGAAGAATGTTTTAAAATTTGAGTAATTTTAATTTATAAATTTTTTGTATTTGAGAATTTTATGTTCTTTTTAAATTTTAATATTCGAAAATTTTATATTTTTAATAAAATTTTTGTATTTAAGAATTTTGTAAAATTTAAATTTGTAATTGGAAGAACACTTATTTCAAATAGTCAGACTAATGCGACTACAATCCCATTTCGATATTCGAAAAATCCAGATAGTGCGGTTCACTTTCTTCAGTTAGTCAAATGTGTATTTATAACTCTAAAAAGATGATTAATCTCCAGATGGGATTTTGCATTGATTCATTATAAACAGCATTACACTCTTTAAATTGCTGCTACCAAATATTATCGTCTTATATTATTTTTTTAAAAGAAATAATGAAGAATGTGCAGGCATGTATATATGTATATATGATCATCGCAGTGTGAAAAAAAACGATGGTACCCAGAACCGTCAGATATTGAATAACGTAGACCTTCACCTCAGCATGTACACCTTGAATTTCGAATTTGTTTCATTATTTATTTCATATTTTGTAAAACTTTTAAACAATTTTAGATTAGCAAATCAACGATTTGAAACAGAGCAGTGGCATTACTATTGGAAATAAAACACTTTTATCTCAAGCGCGCGAGATTGTTGCCATTAGGACAACTGTAAGATATTTACTAACAAATGCGGCTGTATGAAAGCAACATATTGCAGCGGCCGGAAATAAAATAGTTGTACCTTAAACGCGCCAGATTTCAATTACGGATCCAGAAAGTAAAAATTCTGTTCTTGCTTGTATAACGATATCCTTTTGAGATATTATTTAGTGGACGGATTTAACTCCTGCATCTTTAATTCCGAATAGCGGTAGAATGCAGTTAGTTATTCTTAAAGTCCAAGCAAAAAATGTGTTTTTTTTTTTTAATTAGTGTAATCCGAGTATGCAAGGATCGGGAGTATTTGCTAAATATGCTATGTGATGGTAGGTGGCAATTTCAAACGTGATGTTAACATTTAATTTTCCATCGTCATCGATTTTATCCCTGGACACACTCTAGAGCAACGTTTTACAAAATATGAAATAAATAATGAAACAAATTCGAAATTCAAGGTGTACATGCTGAGGTGAAGGTCTACGTTATTCAATATCTGACGGTTCTGGGTACCATCGTTTTTTTTCACACTGCGATGATCATATATACATACATACATGCCTGCACATTCTTCATTATTTCTTTTAAAAAAATAATATAAGACGATAATATTTGGTAGCAGCAATTTAAAGAGTGTAATGCTGTTTATAATGAATCAATGCAAAATCCCATCTGGAGATTAATCATCTTTTTAGAGTTATAAATACACATTTGACTAACTGAAGAAAGTGAACCGCACTATCTGGATTTTTCGAATATCGAAATGGGATTGTAGTCGCATTAGTCTGACTATTTGAAATAAGTGTTCTTCCAATTACAAATTTAAATTTTACAAAATTGTTAAATACAAAAATTTTATTAAAAATATAAAATTTTCGAATATTAAAATTTAAAAAGAACATAAAATTCTCAAATACAAAAAATTTATAAATTAAAATTACTCAAATTTTAAAACATTCTTCAAAATAAAGTAGCGAGCCAACCGGTGGTCCGTGACAACTTTTTGATGATCCGCAGAAAAATTGGGACATTATTTATATTTTTGTGAAGATTCAGTTTAAAAAAAGATGAGTATCAAAACCTATTATGAATTACGGAATATGGATTATACTTTTTTTTTTTTTTTTTTTTTTTTTTTTTTTTTTTTTAGCTACTACTTTTAGCGAAATTCCCTCTGAATTTAGTTACTTTTACCTGTGTATCTAGCGACATTTGAAAGTGAAAGTTGAGATCCATGGATATGCTGCTGTTATAAATAATAGCGCGAACTGGAATTCTCTTTAAGGTGTCGCAAGTATGCACCAGTCGCTGGTCTCCTGCGACGTCATTCACCCGTTGCGAATCGGAGGGTATATGTCAGCCAGTAGGTTCTACATATGATCCATGCTTGATGCCGCGGGTAGTAGTCACATTCACATAAGGTGTAAAGTAAAAACTTGACGTGGCAAAAGAGAACTAGTCCAAAGGGGCTTTGTTCCTGAAGGACTATTGTTTTCGTTTTGCAATTTTGCGTTGAACCATTATAAATGCCCATTTCACTTTTCAAACTATTGCCACCAAATGTTAGAGTCCTGTATTATATTTGAAGAAATTAAGTAATGAAAAATCTGCATAAATGTATGTTTATTTCTCGCATTCTGATAAAACAACGGCACATAGAGCCATCGAATTTTGAATGACGTAATCATCCTACGAATATGGGCATGTGGAAGACCAAATTTGAAATTTGGAATTTGTTTTATTATCTAATTCACATTTTGTAAAACTTTTAACGAATTTTTGATTAACAAACTCAAGGATTTAAGAGCGAGCAATAGCAGCACTCTACAGGGGGGGGGGAATCTTTTTATCTCCAGCGCGCGGATCTGTGTATCGGAAATTCTAAAGATATGCTCATTTTAAAATTGTTTTGCGACATTGCTATTGAACTGAATTTTATGTTTTAAATGCAAAGAGCATGATATTTAATAAATAAAGGTAACACACAAAGCGTTAAAAAAAACGCCCCTTTGGACGTAATTTAAAATCTGAAACCTTTCAGATTTTTTTTCCTTGGAAAGGGCGACAAAACAACTATTAGAATGAGCAAAAAATATGTATATGTGCAGCAGGCTTATTAAAGAATGTTGTATGTTTATATGATTGATGTTTTATTTAAGAACCAAACCTGTTTTCTAGCATAAATGATACTTTAGAATATGTTTATTAGTTATTAATGTTTTTATTTCGAAAGATGAACGTTTAAGAAATATGCGCATATGTTTTTTCAGCACATTGCCCGAAAACGTAACTGAAGCTGAGTTTGATGCTAATGAAGTGTATGGGAGACAAGGCTTTTAACACTTTCCGGCACGCTACCTTTTAAAGTCGGAGTTTTGATTTAAAAGGAAAAAAAAAAAAAGGTAGACAGTCTAATTAGGCCTAGAGGAGTACACAAGTAAAATTTTCTGAAGATAGCATTTATCGTTTTAATTCTGTGGGTGTGCCCAAAGTGGGCAGACTGATTGAATAGAGCTTCTGAAAGAGTGCTGAAACGAGCATTGTTGTCAATGAACTGACCGATGAGATGAGGAGAAACAAAGAATACAGACTCTCAGTTGTCCTAGATTATCGGTCAGCCCGGTCTGGGCACACCTAGGGTTCGCCGTTTGAATTTAGGCAAGATTTCAAGGTAAAAATTTAAAACTAATATAGAATACGGAGATTAGCATACAGTAAAAAAAATAACATAGAAATTTCTTTTCAAACAATTCCTTTTATACCCTAAAAAAAATTGGAAGATTTCTTTGAAAAGTGAGGGTCTTAAAAAACTAAACATGGCTAAAATATACGGACTGGTTTGCGTTGAGCTCCATCTAAAATAAATAAAGAAGGTTCAGAGTGACATATAGTAACCTATAAATCCTTTTTCATTCAATTTTTCTGTGCGTACAGAAGGAAATTTTTAGGTGTGTCTAGACCGGACACACAGTGCCGCAAAGGGTTGAAGATTTTTAGTGAATTTGATTTTTAGTGAATTTGTTAATGAAAATTTATGCAAATTTACATTTAATTTGCCAAAGCTTGTATTACGAAAATTTGACAGTGAAATTAAGTCATGTCTATTTTTCTTTTTACTCAGTTTGAAAAAAAACTGTCTAAATTTCAGTATTTGTTATAAGCGACTGTTGTGGGTTTGCGTGTAAGAGAAGTTATAAAATGTTTGAAAATTCGTTTTGGTCGAAATTACTTGCAGATGGAAGTTTATGTGAGAGAATTGTTAAAAATTCGTCCTTTCAGTAATTCTTCTAATGACTACATAATAATTCGGAACAACAAATTTGGGCAACAAATCCTTGGCATCACTACAGATATAAGTGCTACGCTTCTTTATCTTTTGCGTCTTTATCTTACTCACCTATAGATTTTTAAGAACCTATCAAAGAAGTGCAAAAGTTTACCATGGTCTAGACCTAAAAGATTAGGAAAAAAAAAAAAAGACTAGAACGTTTATTAAAATGTTTGAAATCAGATAATTTTAGATAAATTTAGCTATGGCTGATTGGATTTGCAGAACGGAACGTTCTGTGCAATTAAATCTATTAAAAAGGCTCACGAACGATCTTCAACGGCATCAGGTTTGTTTGCTTATTGTACAGTGGAAGACATGATCTGTTTAGTTGCCTCAAAGCTCAAAAAATTCCTTTATGAGAAAGGCATAAGGAACATTGCTTTCGATGTTTAAAGCCTGCTCACTGTGCATATAAATGCAGAAGTTCTATTAAACAGCAACGGAAAAGAAAATTATCAAAGAATGAAGTTCAGTGAATCTTGTTAGTGTCAATAACTCACCACAAATACTTTTGTGTAAGTGAAATTAGTTGGAAATAAGTGTACGTTTTTGTCTGAGCTTTATCTGACACAACATCGCAAAAATCGAAGCATTTAAGGAAGTATTTAAGGAAGGACTTAATATCTACTCTTACCTTCTAAACAACATATTTTTAGCCATACCCATTTTAAAGGAAAAGGAACGCCTGAAAATTTACATAAAATCTACAAAATTAAGCTGAAGAGACTAGATAATAATTTCTTTTTTTTTTTTTTCATAACTATGAGCAACATACAATTTGTGATGCTGCACCTTATGCTTTAAACGGTCCATGAGAGCTCCAGTCCACGCCTATGTCATTTTATGACACTAAAGTTGACGAGAGCTTATTGATCTTTTTACTGGTGCAGATGTAGGTGGCCGACATTTCACTTCCTCTCCCTTCGATGGAAACGAAAAAGTGATTGATTGTGGTATTGTAACCATACAAACTTACCTGGGCTTGATATTAACTGAGAAATCACCAATGAATGCTGACAGGGAAAATACGGCGATGATGATTATAACCATGTTTTGTAAATGCCAATATTTTGTAGATGCCAATATTTCTGATTTGTTTTATTTAGATATCTTAGTTCAGGTAGTTATCTTAGATATCTTAGTTTCAGGATAATACTTTATCACGAAAGGAAAAAGAATTTCTTATGAAGAAATATTTTCAAGAGACTCTAAGCATTAAGAGTGATGGGAGGTACGAAGTTGCCTTTACCATGGAAGGATCAACATTTGCCTCTCTCCACCAAAAAAGGTACAGGGATAAGAAGACTTAAAGCCTCAAGTAAAAAGCTAACATCAGAAAAATTATTTGGTACCTATATTGATGTCTTTAAGCAATGGGTTGAACTGGGATTTATACACTGGTCATCAAAATTAAAGGATTATGACAGGTGGTGACAGGTGACGGAGGACGGGGACGCCTGGCGTATAACATAGGTAAACAGGCATATATGTCCCACGTCCTCCACTATCTCGAAGAAGCAACTCGCTGGAGCCCCGTAAGGCTGAACCGGGAGTATACATGGCCATACAGGGGCTAGATGTCAAGTAGTTTTTACATAGGACGTTGTTAATAACACAAAGTAACTTAAAAAGAATATAAAGGAAAGCATTAAAACACTAAAACACTCCTATAAGCTGAAACACATAGATATACAAAATTAAAAGTAAAAGCATAAAAACACACTCGTAATTACGTAACATAAAGACATAAAAACACACACGAGAATGCATATCATGACACATAGAATACATATGGAAACACGTAGAGCACATAAATGCAAATATTGCACACAGAAGAAACATATGAGACATAGTAAGGTGTGCGTAAAGCAGAAGCGCTGTGCGGAAATATACTCAGTTCCCATAATACATAATGTACATACTTTCATTAGGGGCTTCTGTTGCATGATTTACATATTTCGTTGCATACACTACATTCGTGCGTTGTACGGATATTATATATTTCGATTTACGATAACACATCATTCCATTGGGTGCCCAGTGCTTTACACAGATAAACACGTCAGTAACATTATTTCTGCACGTTGCTGGCTATTGAAAGCAGATGTTTACATGAGACTCGAAATTGAATGTGGCGCTTACAGAATGTGTACATACTGCGAATACTTAATCGTTGAGTACATTGTCTGCAGTACCATGCTATTGTAGCTCGCAAATGTCTTGCCCTAGGGCGTTGATTTGCTGTACAACTGCACAGACACTCTTTATAGCTGGCGGGTGTTTGATTATGAAACGATAGTAAAGTGTTCTATCATTCGTTGGATGTGGTAAGTGGTGGTTTGTTGTTAGACCGCAGTCAAATAGGTAGTGCTCGGGAGAACCTAGCATGCCACAGACACAATTGTCAGATGTTGAGATGCCATGACGCATAAAATAAGATGGAAATGGGCCATGACCCGTTATGTACTGTGTCAGTGGGGCTATTGTTATAAGACGTTCCGTGTCTACGTTTGGTAGGAAGTTATACGTCCTTCTCCCTGTGTCGCCACTATTCCATTCTTCTTGCCACTTTTCTTTACAGATATTACGCAGAGTTTTCTTGAGATGTGAGACGGGGGTAGGGGCTCTTATAGTTTGAGCGTGGATGTTGTTGGCAGCCTCATTAGCTAGTCGGTCTGCGACGTCGTTCCCTTCGTTGTCGGAGTGTCCTTTCACCCATACCATGTTAAAGCGGGCTTGATGATTATTGCGTAAAAGTTTCTGTATATCTATGATGATGGGTGAAGTGTGGTGATGATCCTTGAGTGCGTGTAGCACTGACATGCTGTCCGTGAAGAAAGTCGCATTGGTAAGGGAAAGGTTAAGGGTATGTCGTAGCGCATTCAATATTGCTAGTGCCTCTGCTTGGAAGATACTATTGCTGTTAGTGAGATGTCCTTTCCATTCCTTTACTAGAGTGCCATGTTCGAGTGAGCAAACGCGCAGCCCACTCCCTGATCATGTTTTGATCCATCAATGAACAGTTGTGTAATCTCAGAGGAAGTGTGTTGTCTGGAGTGCGATTGCTGATGTTGGATTTTGATATGGATCCCGCTACCTTTGATGGCAGGGTGGATGTGTTGCACACTGCCAGGGAGTTCATAGTCAGTTGTTCTGAACGTAATTCCTGCATATGTGGCTTCTTGTCTGTGATGGATGATTCGTACATAGGTAGCCTCTGCCTCTGCCTTTATGTGTAATGGCAGCAGGCCTGCAAGTATCGTGGCGGCGCTGGACGCTGTTGTGCGATAACTTCCGCAGATGTTTAATGCAAACGGCCGTTGAATTGTGGTCAGTAGCTTGGTCTTTCGGCTGCTCATTGGTTGTGCCCATATGACTGCTGCGTAGAGAATTATTCTCTCTGCCACTGTCAGATATAATAGTTTCCTGATATGGGGGTTTTGTCCCCAATTTCTCCCTTGAAATTGCCTAGCTTTTCTTGCGATGGTCGATGTTTTTGTACGTATTTCCTGGAGGTGCGGTAACCAGGTGAGTCTTTGATCCCAAGTGACTCCTAGATATTTAATCGTCTTCGTTATTTTTAAGTTCTTGCCCAGTAGCTTTATACATGGACGTCTTGTGGGATTTGTGCCAGGACGTGGAATTACGATGGCTGCGGACTTTTGCCGAGAGATGGTTAACTTAAGTTTATTGCATAGGTCCGTGAATATCGAGCAGGTTTCTGTGGCATTCCGTTCCAGTTCATCTCTTGTGCGGCCAGACACCAGAAGGGCTACATCGTCGGCGTATGCTATAATATCTGTGTGCAAAGGCCATTCATGTTGTAGTATGAAGTTAAAGGTGATTATCCAGAGCAACGGACCGGCGCAAGAGCCTTGTGGACACCCTCTCTCCTGCCGCTTGATAGTGAGGCCATTGTTGTTGGCTGCTATGAGGCTACGTACATGTAGATAGTCCGTGAGGATGTTAAAGATGTTTTTGGGACATTGTGCCTCTCTAAGTGCTTGCTTAATAGCAGGCAACCAGAGGGTGTCAAAGGCGCTTTGCAGGTCCAGGGATATGAATGCCGTGTGAAGATTTCTGCCTCTATTTTGTTCTATGCTATCTTTAAGATGACTCAGGGCATGCGTAGTTGACAAGCCAGTTCGGAACCCGTATTGCCGTGGGCTGAGAAAGTTGGTCTGCTGGAGATGGAATTTAAGCCTGTTTACCAGTAATTTTTCATAATTTTTTTCCAGAGACGAAAGTAGGCAAATAAAACGTAACCGATACTTAATGAAAACTCATTAATAGAAATTTATACAAAAGCATTAGTTAACATAAATCACAGTGTTTGGCAGTTGATTATTCGCAAAATATTGAAATTAAAACCAAATTTATGGATATTAGAAAATGGCGGAAAGTTAAGTCTCCTATTGTGAAAAAAAACTTCTTTACTGTAGTGTATGGCAGGGACATAAGGTTTTTAGCGCCCGGGGACAACTGAAAATTTTGCGCTTCTTTCTGTGTGTCAAGAATGGAAAACATTTCATTCTAAAATTTCGTAGCATCAGTTTGGTGCCCCCTTGATCTTACGCCAACCCATGTGTGTTCGGAGAAGAACTCACATACAACAAGATCCTTTACAGCCCAGAGACGGTTTTCAGTTAATATATGGGCCGCCATAGTAGGGCACTACCTCGTCGAGCCTTACTTGTTACCCCAACGTCTGACAAGTGCAACCTATCTCATCTTTCTTCAGGAAGTATTGCCGTAGCTTGAACGACGCACACGTACGCGCTGCGATACGTTCTGCCATATAGTTTCAGCATGATGGGGCCCCTCACATTACAGTCTTGATGTGCGTCTCCACCTAAATGCAACGTATCCTCAACACTGGATCGGCGGGAGTAGTATGGTGTATTGGCTAGCAAGATCGCCAGATCTTACTTGCATTGACTGCATCCTGTTGGATACGTCAACACGCTGGTATACGAAACGCCCGTTAACAGTGCTGATGAACTTGTTACACTCATCGTGGCATCTGCTGAGGAAGTTCGGAACACGCCTGTTATTTTCCAGAACATCAGATCTTCCATGCGCCGAAGGTGTGAGGCTTGCATCACGGTCCGGGGTCGTAATTTTGAGTATCTTCTTTGATGAAGATTGTTGTCTATTTTTCTTATTTCTTGGTTTCTTCTGTACTAAGCATTATAATCATGTTTTCTTCCCCTGTTTGTGTTGTCACTATCGCGCCAGGAAGGCATTTCCGACAATGCACTGCTATGTCAGGCGTACTCTATCTCTCCAGAAAGTTTAATTAATGCCGGCTTCATTTAATAATGAAAACACTTCTTTTAGATCTTCATTATGTTCACCTTGTAGCGTTGCGCGCCTCCAACTTGCACGCAACCAAGAGGTGACTGTTGAAACTGGATAAAAGACAGAGTCTTGTTAAGGGTTTAAGTCCCTTTTTATTCAACGTAATAAATTACAAGTGCGTGCTCTTGACGCTCACAAACTACGCCAACTCGGCGGTCAAATAAAAATAATAACCTGAAAAGAAACTAAAGACAAGACTCTAACTACGAGGCTCTCTAAAAGTAACTAACCTTACCGCGTTTTACAATACCGCTGCTAATTCAGCAAACTTGAAGATCACTTGAACGATTAACAATTCTTCCAGGCAAGCACACAGGCCGAAACGCGGGGTTCTTCAATTTCTGACTAACTACCTCCGCGCTCGTGCAGTAAGAACAGCACACCTCGAACTCGTTTCCTTTCTATTTAACTCAGAATACTTCCGCTGATAATTTGAATCCTTGCGCGTTGTACTAAAATTTACATACTCTGGCATTGGCAGTTCCAGGGGAAAGTAAGGCTTGACAGGAAAGATAGTTTAAACTTAAATTAAATGTTAGTTAAAATAAATATAAACCCTACAACCTATAGTTTCGATTGTGATTATTATATCATCTAGATAAATGCATATACTTTTGCCTAAGACGGGTGCTAATGCGATATCCATTACTTTCTGGAATGCAGCCGGAGCCCCGCTTAAGCCAAACGGCATTATCAAAAAGGCATACACTCCTGGACTTCGTAATGAAAGCTGTTTTCTCGACATCCTCGCGTTTTACCGCAATTTGAAAATATCCTGGCGTCAGGTCTAGCGTAGTCATATCCAATTTTTCTGATTACCTCGTCAATTATCGGCAGGGGATACGTGGGATATTTAGTTATACTATTCAGTAATCAATGGCGAATCCCTACGAATTTGGATCTGAGGGTGGGAGGCCGTTTTTCTTTCTACATAAAACTACCGAGCTTGCGTAGGGGATACTACTCAGAATAATTATTTTATCTGCCAGCATTTGTTTAATATGCTGTTCTAGAATTTCTTCCTACCCCTGGCCCCTGGCCTACCCTTCTTTCTACCTTAGACCGAAGTGGGGAGTGAAGGCATTTACGGTGTTAATTCCATGTTGCACCTCTTGGCAGAAACCAGGCTTCTCATCAAATAATGTACACAAATTTCTCCTTATCAAATTTTCCATTTTCTTATCTTCTCTTCCTGGAAGTGCTTCAGATCAACGTCTGGAATGGCCCCCTCTTCTTTTACAGTATCTATCTGAACCTGTAAGGTAGAGTTCTTAAATTTTAATTTCACGCTTGCTGCGCGTAAAACGTCGAACCCGAAACTAACAGGTGACAGGTGACGGAGGACGGGGACGCCTGGTGTTTAACAGGGGTAAGCAGGCATATGTCCCACGCCTTCCACTAACCAGATGCAACAACTCCCTGGAGCCGCACAAGGCCGCACCTGAAGCTTATTGATATTCCATTCAGATTAAACATGGCCATACAAGGGCGACATTGTGCTACATTGAAATTTGATGTACATTTGTGGGTGGGGCAGTCTTGTTTGTACATTAAACAGAGCATAAACACACATGAAATGTGCACATAAATAAATAAATAAATAAATAAAAAGAATACATGAATACTAAAAACACCTATAACTTTCAAACACCTAAGACGCTTCAGACACGTAGACACCTAAACACTTAAAGACACTTGAGAAGGTACACAAAAACAATTAAACACTTAATACAATACACAATACAATATGCAATTGAGGTAATACAATGTACAGTGACAATATGCAATAATAAACGCATATAATGCAATACTCACATGCTCAGAAGATACGTAACGCAGTGCACATGTACACAGTACACATTACGCAGGACACATGAGTGATAATCTGAGATATTAGCATGTTAACGCGCGCAGTGCAGTAGCGATAGTAGTGTACAATCAATGTGGCTGTAGAGGTAATACAATATACAATAATACAAAGTGCAATAATAAACACATATTATGCTGTACTCATATGCACAATTGATACCAGACGCAGTACACAGATACATGGGATGCAGTACGTAGGACACAGGATGCAATGCAATATGCAGCGGAGGTAATATAATATACAGTAATACAGTAATAATCACATATAGTGCAGAATTCATATGCATATAATTTACATAACGCAATACACAAATACACAGAACACTTTACGCAGGACACATATGTAATAATCGGAGATATTAGCATATTACGCGCACAGTGCAGTAGCAATAATAGTGTACAATCAGTGAAACCATAGAGGTAATACGATGTGCAATAGAAGTAATGCAATATACAATGATATAAAGTGCAATAATAAGCAAATGTAATGCAATACTCATAAGCACAAAAGATACAAAAGGTACGAAACGCAGGAAATGATATGCATGACGCATAAGTAATAAATTAATGCATTAGCATTTACGCGCGCAGTACAGCAGCAATAGTAGTGATGCCGCCATAGAGGCAAGTACTTGTACAGGGTATACATATGATGCGATACGTATTAGACATACATAAAATACAATATGCTGTGATAAGCATATGTAAAGCAAGAGTCATGCACAATTGATACAAATCGCAATACACAGATGCGCAAAACGCGTGTGCTTAATATACGAAACACTATACACCGACACATAAAATACTATACCCATTGCACATAAGTAACAGAGATATAAGCATGTTACATACATTGCGCATTAAAACACATTACGCAAATTTCATTATACTCATAATTAAACATTACATCAACATAATTAAAACACCCAAGTAAACATAATTACACATAATTAAACATTACAATGTACACATTACGTATTAAAATCAAATATAAGCATTTTCCGCGCACAGTGTTGTTGCAATAGCATAATTATAAATCAAATGGCAATTTCCAAAGTTTGGTTATTTCGTACACAGGCGCACATTTCAATCTGGCGATAAATTGCAGTCTGGCAATTATTGCAATCTTGCAATTTACAATAATAATTACATATACACATATACTGTAGTGCAGTACTCATATGCGCAAAATATACAAAAGGTACGAGAAGCAAAATGCAGATATGCAGGAGACGATATGCGTGACACATAAGTTATAATTCGGAGACATGAGTATATTACGAGAGCAATACAGAAGCAATAGTAATGTACATTCAGTGCTGCCATTGAGGCAAATACTTATTCAGTGACAGATGCATATAGTGCGATACACATTGGACATACACATAAAATAAATATGCTGTGATAAACACATATAATGCAATGCTGAAAACAAAATACACAGACGAACAAAACGCATGCGCTTAAGATACAAAACACTATACCCCAACACTTAAATTACTATACATAGTGCACATATGTAATAAACAGGGATATAAACATGCATGGCATATATCATGCTTAAAAAAAATATTAACATATGATGCGCTAGGTCCGTTATGCACGTTTGTTGCACAGATTATAGCACAATTAGCGTAGCACAGTTAGCGTAGCTCAGTTAGCACAGGCACTCAGTATACTGCGGTTGAGGACTTCTGTGAAGAACGGCGATGGACGTTTTAAGTCGGGTGACAAACGTCTTGACCCTGTGTGGCTAGGTAGTTAACCATTTGGCAAATTTTATTCACCACT
Source organism: Stegodyphus dumicola (assembly GCF_044657685.1). Taxonomy (NCBI): domain Eukaryota; kingdom Metazoa; phylum Arthropoda; class Arachnida; order Araneae; family Eresidae; genus Stegodyphus; species Stegodyphus dumicola. Next base: position 187,704,659 of record NC_140768.1, read on the forward strand.
GCACGGTTTTTAACCGTGAAACGGAGAAAGGCATCGAGATCGGTGGTAGGCTCTGGAAGGTGCATGGCCGAGGTAAGAGGGCATGCGAACAGGTAGTGGTTAGGGTTGCCTTCTTGTCCGCATATGCAGATGTCTGTGGTGGATATGCCATGTCTGTGGTAGTACGTGGGAAAAGGCCCATGCCCTGTTATAAACCTGGTAAGCGGCGGTATGGAGCAGAGTCGGCTAGTTGAGACTTTTGGTAGAAAAATGTGAGCGCGACGCCCCGTGTCGCAGCTGTCCCAGGCTGTAATGGTTGCTCGTGTGAGCTGTGACTTTAGGTAGGAGGATGGAGCTGGTAGGTTCACTTCTATGGCCTCATGGTTGGTGGCTGCCTCGTTGGCTAGGGCATCTGCAGCTTCATTGCCAGCAAGGCCCACATGGGCCTTCACCCATATGAGTCTTGCTGGGTTGGAGCGATGCTGCTGCAGTAGACTTTGAATGTCTTTGATGATTGGTGATGTATGTCTGTGATTTTTTATGGCATGTAGTGTTGACTGGCTGTCAGTGCAGATTATGGGTGAGCGGTAGTTGAAGCGTGCAGCGTGTGCTATGGCCTTCAGGATGGCGAGTGCCTCAGCTTGGAAGATGCTATTATGTGGTTGGAGATGGCCCTTCCAGCTTGTGATGACTTCATTATGGTGGGTAAGAAGGAAGGCGCTGCCGACTCCTGCGTCCTGCTTAGAGCCGTCCGTATAATAGACAGTATGAGCGCTTGTGATATTTAAAGAGGGAGCTTTTGGGATGCTGATGATGACTCCTTTTCCTTTGTCACCTGGATGTTGTCTGCTGTGATGCCTTAGGTGTTCGTAGGAGGTGGGGCTGAAGGTGTAATAATAGTCATAATACAGGGAAGACCCAATCCTCCTAGTACCACTGGACCATATGACCATAAAGGGTCGACCCCCTCAAGACCACAAAAGGAAAGAAGAGAGAAAAAGAAGCTAATTAACTAAAAATAATTTGAGGTTAATTAACGAACTAAAAATAAGGAAGAGACATACAAACAACGAAGCACAGCACGAAACATTCAAAATCCAAAAACAATTAAAAACCCCACGGGCAAACAGAGTGGCGGAAACTCTCAAGAAACATTCATTCACATGAATTTTCGGAACAGGCACAGGCGGTCCAAAGCCATCGAGGAATTCCCAATTTAAATAACCTGTAGAAGGTCAAACCGAATTCCCCACAATATTACTTTAATAGCATATTATTTGTATAATCATAATTCTATTTAAACTATTAATTTATTTCAAAAATTTACTTTAATAGTCCTACCACTATCTGAATTCAAATGTATTAATTATCTTTAATAATCATAGAAAAGAAGCTCCAAGACTGCCAAAAACCAAAAACCAAACCAAAACCAAAACTGGAAAAACACAAGATTGCCCTGCATCATATTAAAACCCCAGCAATTACTCCATCAAGAACAGAATATAAGAAAAATTTTAAAACTTTAAAATTTCAGAACATTTTAAAATCAAAAACTACAATTTAAAATTTAAGAAAAAATATTAAAATTCCATAAAATTTAAAAATCAAATTCCTGAAACTCAAAACCACCATTGATTTCGATAATTTAAATCTGGTAATCCATCAGGATTCTCAACATCTGCAAGGCCACATCCATGCAACAATCGACCGCATCCCCCCGAAACACCACATGCACAAAACATCCACAATGCACCAAATAAAACAATACACAAAAAAATTTCAAAATTTTCGTAGTAAACCTATAAATACTCATAACTGAGAATATAATACATATAATCAAAAGATAAATATACACAATACTAAACAAATATTCCAAATTCAACTCTATTAGAATTAATCAAATTCATTGCACATTTAGAATATGTTTTTAAGATTTCCAAGTTCCATGACTTATCTCCCAAACATTTCTTTCTCAAATTTTCCAGTAAGGAACAATGATTCAAGAAGTGATCTGCGTTACCAACTTGATGGCAATGACCACACAAGTCTGAATTTTGTAAATTAAATCTCGAGAGGTACGCGGGAAATCTTCCATGCCCAGTTAAAAACTGGTTTAAATCAATATTACTAATTGGTCGCATACCATTTTGAACTTTAATAGACTTCAAAAGACCCACGCACCTCTCTGATTCATTCCATCTAGTATTCCAAATATCATCATAAAAATTTTTCATGTTTCTAATTGCATAACTTCTCGAACCAGAAATTTCTATATATTCACAATCATCATTAGTGGTCGCCTCTTTAGCCAGCACGTCGGCCCTTTCATTTCCAACAAAGCCAACATGGGCTTTTATCCAGTGTAAATGAATGCACATATTCTGCATCAAAAATTTCAATAGACATTTAATATCAAATATTAATAAATTAGTAGGACGGGCCGAGGTCAAGGATTGAAGCAAAGACATACAATCAGTATATATATGAATAGAATTAACACAAGTCAAATTTTTCTTAACCCATTGAAGGGCTTTAAGTAAAGCACAGCATTCCGATTGAAATACAGAATTATAATTATTAAGCTTATATTTTTTATATTCAATTTCAGTTCCATAATGATAAATCACAAATGCTGCACCCAATTTATCATCTTGCCTGGACCCGTCAGTATAAATATCCAATTCTCCAATTATTGGGAGTTTACAATCAAATTCAAAAACACATAAATCAGAAGGATGTACCAAAATATTATTAATTCTTTCAAACATATGCCTTGTAATCAAAATATCTTTATACAATTTAAAATCAAGTCTACCAGTTCTGAACAAAAATTTTTCAAAATATAATTTATATAAAATTGAAAGAGGCGGCGTGCCGGCCAGAACGCAGAGCACCTCAGTTGAAACAGTACGGAAACATCTTGTAATCATTAAGCACCAGCTCCTCTGTATCGCATCGAGTTTGTTCCTCAACCTGACCAAATCCCCGGCTCTGGATCCCCATGCACCAATTCCATAGAAAACTCTAGGGATAATTACATTATTCAAAATATCTTTAAGAATGCATGATTTGTTACAAAGTGTCTCACTAGAAAAAGATCTCCTGTAAAACATTAACATATCATCTGAGAGCCGATGAATTGTTTTAAAATGATCTGCGAAGGTCAACTTGCAATCAATTTTGACTCCCAAATATTTAATAACATCAACGAACTTTATTCTTTTTCCTTGATATCTAAATCGTGGAGCTCTCACTTTGATCCCAGCCCGCGGGAAAATGATTGCAAAAGTTTTTTCTAAGTTCAATTCAAGACCCTCGCCGATTCTCCAGTTTTCCAGTTTTAACATAACATTCTCAAATGATTTCTCGAGTTTTTCCAATGATGCACCATACATCAGAACAGCAAGATCATCTGCATATGCAAAGTTAACATCACTGGGGAATTCCAAAATAAGAAATTTGTTTAATATGATATTCCAGAGCATGGGAGCACTGCAGGAGCCCTGCGGACAACCAATGAAAATCTCTAGTTCTATCTCTGCAGTTTCATCCTTAAAAGCATTAAACAAGATTTTGCGATTGTTAAAATAACTCCTATAACATTGAATCAAATTCCTTGGCAATTTAAGGCTAATCATGGTTTGTAAAATAGAGTTCCAGCACACTGAATCGAATGCAGACGGAACATCCGAGGACAGCAGCACTACGTGATGCGAACGATTATAGCTTCTAATAAAGTCAATAGTATCATATAATGCATCATCTGTAGAACAGCCAGCTGTGAAACCATACTGTCGCCGACTGAGCATCATTCTACTATTCAGGTAAAACTTCAATCTCTCAACCAAGATTCTTTCATACACTTTTCCAAAAACACTCAAAAGTACAATTGGTCTATATCTGTCATTCTGCTTTGGAATTAAAACAACTCGACCGATTTTCCAATTTCTTGGAAACACATAAAATTTAAAACAGTAATTAAAAAGCAATATAAAAATATCCAGATATGTAAAAATTAAAATCTGAACAAATATAGGATTAAAACAGTCCGGGCCCGGAGCGCTTCGACGCCTCATTTGTTCAACTGCACTTCTTATCTCTGCCTCTGTAATTACAGCGTCATCCAATGGACAATCAGAAATTCTATCCTCATCTAATGAAACATTCCCAGGTGCTCCCAATTTGAGTGATTGCAAAAGCTTTTGTCTATTGAGTTCAATCAAATTGTCAACGTGCTGAGGATTATACAGAGCAACAGCACGTCTCACTTTTTTAGAGGCAATTCGATAAAAACCATCATAATAATAAAGATTATTAAGAAAAAATTTCTTCTTAGTTTCAAATTTTGTCTTCCGAATTAGACGTTTATAAGTTGCCAATTCTTTTTTATATGCAATTTTCCTTTCATTACGTATATTGTCCGCTAAATTCAAAATTTGCGAACTTTTCCTCAAAGCACGTATCCGGCGTCGCATACAAGTAAGTTGTGGAGTCCACCACGAAATCTGCCTACTTCCCTTTTGTTTTGTTTGTAACTTCTTTTTAACATCGATAGACAGATCCTCAAAAAATTTTTCAATACAGTTTTCAATTGTATCAGAGTCCTCACACTTCAATAAATCTAATTTAAATCTCTGCATTATCAGAGCAATTTTATAACAATATCTTGTAATCCGGTGGACATCTCTTGTTAAAACAATCTTAGGAGCACAATGAATATTTTCATCATAATTCAACTGCAAATAACGATGATCACTAAGACTCTCATCCATCAGAACTTGCAGAGCTCCAGAATTGATAGACAAACCTGGTGAGGTCATAACAAGATCAGTCCATCCCTCACCGATGGTAGATTTGAAAGTTGCAGCAAAACTCAAATCATTTAGTAAAATTATATTATTAGAGACGATAAAGTCAAATACCAATCGCCCTCTTGCATCAATATCTCCTGCGCCCCAGCTTGGATGTTTAGAGTTAAAATCACCGGTAACAATGAATTTATTATAATTTTTCATCACAGATTCCAGTTGAGAGAGATATTCCTCTATGTGTTCTGCCGCAGAGAAGTAAACTGTAATGATGCCCAGTCTGCCCGAAGACAAATAAATAGAAATAGCTGTAATAATATCAGTTTCATGGTCTCGTGTGAAATCAACATCTGGTTTAGTTACTATAATTCCCGTTCTTCCTCCACTATTATATGCGGATCTCCATTCAGGATTTTGAAAAGCCAATTCAGTCTGTACCGCATAGGGCTCCTGCATACAAATTATTTCAGGAGAGGAACCAATAATCTCTTTAAGTACTTGGAGCTGGGCTTGGGCGAGTGCGCAATGATTTAAGTTTATACTCAAAATTTTCATACCAGACTCTTTCATGATTAATCTCCAAAAAACAAATATATTATAAAAATTCAATAAAATTACAATAAAATTTTACAATAAAATTCAATAAAACAGAAAAAACAGAAAAACTTGGAACCCAACCACAAATAATCAAAAAAGTTTAAAACTCACAATCAATATCTAGATGATCCTTCAGGAAATTTAACTCACTCAAGTAACATGGACAATTTTTATCCATGGCATTATGTTTCATATCAAAGTTAGTCTGAAATTTTTCATTAGAATAAGTACAATTAATGCAATTAAATTCTTTACTCAAGTGAGCCCCCGTACATTTGGAACAGCAAATTTCAGCTTGACAATTCTTTTTGTAATGACTAAACGAAAAACATCTTGTGCATTGTCTAGGTCTAAGAAACAGTTTTAGGTCATAATTTCTCCAACCTCGGTTAATACCTCTTGACGGTAATTGATCTTTCTGGCAAGAAGCGCTCACTAAGAATACTCTATGACTATGATTCCGATTTCTTGTTGGTAAATTGAAAAGAGGTCTAACGCAGTCTCCGGAACACAAACAATTTCTCTTTAAAAGAATTCCCAATTCCTCATTTGTAAAACTATTATCAACATCGTATACAATCACACGAGGCTTTATAAAGCGTTTCCTCCTAATAATCAAATTCTTTTGTAGGCCTTCATCATCAGCAATTGCTCTTTCCAGCCTCTTAACTTCCTCTCTATCTCCCAATTTCAATCTCAATTCACCTCTTTCTCCAAATGAAGACTTTTTAATATTAATCCCAATCTCTTCCGGTTTAAACTTACCGCAAATTTCATCATATGCGTTAATATCCGGAACCGCAGGTTTAATTACTATCGCATCCAATCCTTTAGCCGTGACCTTAGCATATGTAGGAGATCCATCTCCGTGCAGTTTCTCAAATTCGGAGGTCATTTCACTTCTCATTTTCATAATCTCTTCTCTCAAAGCAATTACTTCATTAGAATTTTCACATCCAACACACCCGGTAACTTGAGAGTTTTTCCTATCTCCAAGAACTCCAGCACAAGTCAAAATCATGTTTAGTCCATAAGTCAATTTGTCAGTTAAAGTACATCCAATTTTACGCTGCGCTTTGATTTTATCGACAACTCTATGTAAACTATTAACGATTTGCACAATGTCCCCTTCTTCATCTTCACTTGTATTAACCTCATCTTCTATTTTATCATCTGCATTAGGCATAATGAAATTATATTAAGTGGCCGGGCTCCAAATATAATGTATTAAAAACACATAAATACAGTTAAAAACATCCAATTGCAATCTTTTATGAAAACTCCGCACACTCTACATACAGACAGTTTAAAAAAATAATAATATACAAATCTATAACACTACAAGAATTTACAAAATTCTAAATACGCAGAATACTAATTTGCAATCCAACTACATTTAAAGCTTAATAAAAGCAAATAAAAAATATATGTTTGCACAATGCACGCTATACAATCGTGCTATGATAAATTTAAAAATCTCTAAAAATCAATAAAATACCACAACATTCAAAATTTCCTATTTAAATACATCAATATTACATAAAAGTAGCACAATAAGCAAATAAACAAATCCCACAATAAAATTCCATAAAATATTCAAAAATGGCCTAAAATACTTTTGAAACAGGCCAAAAAACATTCAAACATGCTTAAAATTGACTTCTACACAAAAATAGAAAAATCGACCAACGGGCCGAAAGTTTCATACGCAGGTGCACCAGTTTATCAATTAGTTACTCCTAGAAAACATAAAAAACAGTTTCAAAAGATTTTTCCACTTCGTAATAAGACTTGACCGGAAGGTGCAAAATACAAGGCTTTCGATTGTCAACAATCGGCATCCATTAAAATCCAACACCACTCGAAGTTTTAAAACACGTATTTCTTTAAAACCAAAAGAGCTAGAGCCGTCCTTTTTCATATATAGTTAGAGTAAGTAACAAGGTTTCTAAATATACAATCAGAAGTTATTTACACATAATATGTAAAAAGATATAAAGGAAAAAATAACTTTTCATATGCAGATGAGCTGGTTGGCCGACGCTGAATTTAAAAATCTTCATATCTTCAAAAGTATCCAGCATCCAGTAAATTGTAGCACCTTTTCGCCCTGAAGGCTGGGCTGAAGGTGTGTCCATTAAAGGTGACATCTTGTCTGAGTTGTAGTATCCTGGTGGTCGCTGCTTCCTGCGTGGCTCTGTGATAAAGGGGAGGGATGCCGGCTAGTGTTAGTGCTGCGGATGTCGCAGTGGTTCGAAAACCTTTGCATATCATAAGCGCGAAAGGACGCTGGATAGTGAGTAGCTGTTTTTGCTTTCTGCCCTGCATCGGATTTGCCCAGATTGTTGCGGCATACAAGCAGATGCGTTCTATGACGGTTGTGTACAGGATTTTGTTGATATGAGGATTCTGACCCCAGTTGATTCCTTGGAAAAGTTTGGCTTTTCTGGCTATTGCGTTTGTTTTGCTGCGTATGTACTGAAGATGGGGGATCCACGTCAGGCCTCGATCCCAGATAATCCCGAGGTATTTGAGCTCAGAAACGATCTTGATATTGGTTTGCTGTAGCTTGATACAGGGTTTCCGTGTTGGGTTGGTGCCTGGCTTTGGAATAATTAATGCTGCGGATTTATCGATGGAGAGCGTGAGTTTGAGTTTGGTGCATAAGGTGAAGTTAGTAGATCCTTATCTACAAGAAAATTATATTTAAACGTGCAGCCCTACTTTTCCAGGGCAGAAATACTGTCTTCCTTGGTCGGCGATTGCCCTCTGTCCCGTGATTTTAAATAGTCTGTAACGGCGAAAATTCTTTTCAAAAACTCTGGCGAACAAAAACTGCATTGTTCCAAAGTGTCGAGTAAGGCGGTAGTAGGGACGTTGTTCAATATAATGTGAATTTCAAGCAATGCTAAATTTTGTACAACTAACCGTATTTAATTTCCCAGGCATTTTTCCCAGGGCCCTTTTCTAGGCCACCTTGATCAGTTTAAATACTTTTTTCCGCCCTTTGCTTCTTCTGCTTCTTATTGTGATCTCCGAATGCTTTCGACTGAACCGTCTTCTTGTTATTTCCTTTTCAATCTTCCCCGATTGCCGATAAGGATACTGCTTATTTTTAGGCTTCTGTGAGAGGCGAAAACCTCGAATACTGGCGGAAATTTGTCGAACGCTCGTTTTCAGCTGTTCGTCTGCTCTGGAACTTCACGGCAAGCTGAAATAGATTTTTCAATGTCTATGGGTTCCTTATTTCTAGGAAATCTTGAATCGACGGAAGTAGACACGGCAAAATTACTTCGATTAGTTCATTATCCGGGCTTTTTCTATACAATAGATTGAATATTGGCATCTTTTTCAAAATAAAGTCAGTAAAATCTTTGGTATTTGTCTGATATTTTCTGAAGAGCTCTGCTTCCAGTTTCTCTCGGTCTTTGACTACGGGAAACGCTTTTAATAGCGCGGTTTTAAAATTTTCCCAGGTGTATGTTTCGGAACCAGGATCCCCCAACACGAATTTTCCAATGCCCTTAAATCAACTAAGGCCTAGCCTTTTTAAGTTAGCCGTAGCAATAGTAACTTTCTGCAGCTGGTTTACGGGATGTGATGTAAGGTGCAGCTCAGGCTGCTTGAGGACTGTCATTACTGAATCTTTGTGATCAAACGCAAAGCTGCTCGCATGGTTTTTACGATGAAACCAAATCCCTCCACAGGGTTTGCTGGTAGCTCAGGGATTTGTTAGGTAGGAAGGCCAGCGTTAATTTTCCACTTTCTAACGGCATAGTTCGTCTAAATACTTGGGCGCCAATGTAGTGTTTCTTCTCTTTTCTTGCTAAATGTAATGTCGAGGAACCTAGTGAACTACTAAGCGCAAAATCGCTTAATTCCGAGAACAGAAACGTAAACTCGGGAAGGGTTAATTACCCTTTATTTGCTCAAAATAAAGATTTACAATTGATCCCTATCAAAGGGCGTACAGAAAAGTCTCCACTTGGGCTTAAACTCAAAATGTAAGAAATACCGTATTTACACGAATGTAATGCGCATCGTTTTTGGCCAAATGTAATATTCAAAACTGGGATGCGCATTAGATTCGATGGCGCATTAGATTCGAGTGCAAAGTTCGCCGATGACGTCAACCAAATTTAAATCGTAACAATGGATTACTGTATTTGTCGACTAGATTTACCGTTACATTTATCGTTAACACATTATTGCATAGAGGATACAAATTGCAGAGTACGTAGTCACGAAAGGGAGGGCAAACAGAGGAGAATGTCATATGACGCTACTTTCAAACGTAAAGTAAATCTTTATGCTGAAAAAAAATGGCAATAGAAAGGCAGGGGAGAGTTCAACGTAGCTGAGAGCAATGTTCGCTTGTGGCGGCAACAGAAATTGGCACTGTTTGCAACTAAAGCTAGTAGAAAGAAATTCACTGGCTCTCGCAAAAGAAGACACCCTAAAATTGAAGAAAAAGTTTTGGAATTTGTACGTGAAAGGAAGAAAAATGAACAACCTGTGACTAGTGACACCATAAGAAATAAAGCAAAAGAGGAGGCTGAAGTTCTTGGAATACCGAAACATGAGTTTAAGGCTAGCCGTGGATGGGTGGATCGGTTTATGAAGCGGATGGGCTTATCTCTAAGACGCCGTACAACAATATGCCAAAAGCTTCCTGCAGATTTTGAGGAAAAACTATTAACATTTCGGCGGTATGTCATCACACTTCGGAAGGAAAAGAATTTTTCAATGGGGAAAATTGACAACGCTGACGAGACGCCAATTTGGTTTGATATGCCTCATAACTACACCATTACGGAGAAGGGGACTAAGGAAGTTATGATTAAAACTTAGGGATGTGTAAAACAACGCGTAACAGTGATGCTGGCAATAACAGCAGATGGGTGCATACTTCCCCCTTTCTTAATCTTCAAACAAAAAACAAAGCTTAAAACCCCTAAGAATGAAAAGCTGTTCCCAGATGATGTCCTGATTCGTAACCAAGAGAAGGGGTGGATGACGAAATCATTAATGCTTGATTGGCTCCGAAATGTATGGGAACGCCGTCCCAGTGGGCTCTTCAATCCACCATCAATGCTTTGTCTGGACGCATTTCGTGGTTATCTCACCGACGACGTAAAAAAGAAGACGCGCAGCCTAGGCAGTGATCTTGTAATCATTCCTGGAGAGATGACGTCTGTGTTACAACCACTGGACGTTAGTATAAATAAACCTTTTAAGAGGTACGTTCAGGCGGAGTACGAAAAATGGTTTTGTGAGCCAAACCGTAAATTGACCTCGATAGGAAAAATTAAGCGTACTGCACTGCACATTGTTGCACACTGGGTTTCTGCTGCCTGGAAAAGCATCGAAGATACAATGATTGCGAAATCTTTCAAGAAATGCTGCATTTCAAATTCATTGAATGGCAGTGAAGATGACGTACTCTGGAACGCCGAGGATGACGATGGTGACGATGAGGAAAGAAGAAATGAATCTGCTTCTGACGAAGAGAGCTGCGAGGATTCCAGTGATGAAAACATTAGTGAATAAAGACGATTACTATTAATCACGGTTTGTAGAAACTGTTAGCTATAGAAATGTTACGATTTATTTCATGTTCATATTTTACGATAGATACCGTATATACGGTAGTGGTAATGAACAATGATTGTTTCACATAACAATAGCCCACTAATAGGTTAATTCTATGTTGTGCTACTTTATGTATAAATCCATTGTTGTATAAAATATGGTATCTAAATTTAAATAAAATTATCATACCATTGATTGATAGTTTATATACAAATCCATATTTGTATAAAATAAGATTCAATAAATTCCTCATACCATTGATGCGCATTACATTCGCCGACAAACATTTTTTTTTTTTTTTATTATTTAAAGTTTTAAAATGGGGATGCGCATTAGATTCGCATAAATACGGTAAGAACTAACTAAAGAGATTTAGCTGAAGCTAACACAATTCTAAACTAGTTGGCCCGTGATATTAACTTAGCCAGAGAACCTTTCAGAAGGCACGTAATACGGCTGATCGTAATAACAGTTGGAGAGATTAGCGGAAAGGCAAACGCGCGCTATTCAGGAATCCTTTCTCGCTCTCCCGAGGTCAGCGGAATTTTGACTCTGGTTCTTTCTACTTCTCATTTGCATTTAACGCGATTCTAAAAACTCTTTCTAGTAAGGAATTGTAAGCGGAAGCTAGAAGAGATAGGAATGTTGAACTAAATTAAAAAAACTGTTATAAAATTAAATTATACTTTAGAATTTAATAATTTTATTTTTAAAGTTTGTAATAGTTTTACAGCTTATCTTTTTCTCTCTTTGTGTGTGCATGTATAAGAGAGAGAGGGAAAGCAACTATGAAGTGGTGTGGTGGTCTTTGAAAGCAACTATGAGGTGGTGTGGTGGTCTGCACTCTGGGCGCATATCCCAGAGGTCCGTGGTTCGATTCCCGGGGAATGCGTTGCTCATTTTGCATTTCTCTTGCTTCAAAATAACCTAATGTCTCTACAGTGGCGCCCGAACTAAAAGGGTGGTGGATGATGATGCTCCACACCCATAATTTGGCGATTGGGTTTCCTAAAAACTCCAGTCGCCCTTTAAAAGTGGAAGTATATAAAGTATTTCACCCGCCTTCTTGGCATGCCTTAGTGGTGTGGTAGTCTGCACGCTGGGCGCGTATTCCAGAGGTCCGTGGGTGGTTGGTTCTCGGCAAAGGAGTTGCTCATTTTTCACTTCTTCCTGCTTCCTAATGTCTCTACAAAATGAGGTTTATCTTAGTTCTTAAAGAGCAATGTATAATGTTAAAAAGGCAATAAAATATCTATTCTGTTTTGCCAAGATTACGAGTCAAGTATGTTAACATGTATGTGTTCTTGATAGTCAGCAATTTGATATTTAGAAATAATCTGGCTATTCGTATACCATTTCCAAGTGAATAACCAGTGATAATCTAGATAATCACTATGTGTTACTTACGTCAGAGCCTGTGTGGCTGTTATCAGGCAATTTATAAACTTTTTCTACGTGAAATTTCGCACATTACAGCATAAAAGCAAATTTTGTACACCAAAATCGATAATTATAGACAAATTAACACTAAATTAAAATACAAAGGAATATGCATAAAATTAGAGCAAAGCAAAACACAAAACAAGTAATCAATACAAATAAATTAATAACACACAAAAGCACAAAATAAATTAATAACAAATATTTACATAATTTACTCCTCGATAAATTTTAATTTTCTAAGCTTTTCCTAAAGCAGAAACCTTGATTATTCAGAAAAAAGGCAAATTTTAAATTTCAAAATTCCACATCTATTAAAAATAATAAAACTTTTATAATCTGAATCTATCAGTTTTTCAAAATCTCAAAATGTCATTTATGTTTTCTAGGTTTATGCTTGGCAGAGTACATGTCAGTCCAGTCCCAAGATCTGTCTTCGGTATACAGTTGCTGTTACCAGGCATCCAGTGAAGTTTTGGCCTTTATCATTGGTTGGACTTCATTAATTTCCCAGACTGCTCTGGTGGCAGCCATCTGCAAAGTTTCAGCCATCTTCGTCAACCACTGGACGGAGAACGCTTTGCAGAAGTTGATGGAGAACGTCCTCCCTTTATATATCGACTCAGGTCTGTCTGTACTTTTTGCCTTAGTGTTTACACTCTTCATTCTGACTGGGCTTAGTGAAACGTTTGTGTGGTATCTCGTCTTCATACCAGTCACGTTCATCTTAATGACAACAGCAAGCGCCTTAGCTTACACAACCAATAGCAAAGTATTTTCGCTGTCCGCTTATTTCCAATTGGAGGAGGTGCAAAATATTCCTGAAGTAAGTGTGAAACATTAATATGAATTCTAATAGAAAAACTGTTCTTGTTATTGTTTAAAAAGTGATTTGTTAAATACTATTATACATAGTGCATCTTCACAATTATTCGGCTGGATTTTTTTAACAATTTCCGTTGCAGCTGCTAAACGATAACTGGTATTAGTAAATGGCAACACATCTGAAATTGCTTCGATTAAAACATTCCTGAAGTAAGTGTGAAACATTAATATGAATTCTAATAGAAAAACTGTTCTTGTTATTGTTTAAAAAGTGATTTGTTAAATACTATTATACATAGTGCATCTTCACAATTATTAGGCTGGATTTTTTTAACAATTTCCGTTGCAGCTGCTAAACGATAACTGGTATTAGTAAATGGCAACACATCTGAAATTGCTTCGATTAAAACAACGTTCCTTAATAAAAAGCAAGTTTAAGAGGACCCCCTTGCTTTATTTAGAGCAGCGAATATTAGCCATTATGAATTTTAAAATAGAACAGCGAACAATGTAACTGTCGTTAAGCCGCTTACTACAAAGAAAAGTGTAACTTTTCTTTATCATTCACCTTACTTGCTATATTTGCCACTTACTGAGTACTGTTCTTTCCTTTGAATTGAAATTTTACTTCAAGAGGCAATATTTTGAAAGCATTTCAGGAATTCGGAAGTACATAACCAAATGGCATGGAAAACTTCCAAGAATCCATTTCTAGCAAGGCTTCCACAAGCTCTGTGGGCGTAATAAAATATACACAGCATTAAGAGAAAAATACTGTTACGTTTTTCTCTTCCTGCTGACACCAGTTGTTGCGTTATTTTCTTCCTTCACGTTCGTACGGGGTTCGTAGATTTGGAGTGAATAACGACGACACTTGATGAAGTATCGAAACACACTTTATTAGTCAGTATTGTGGGACAGCTCAAAAACACGTTTTACAGTTGTCGATGAACTACTACAAACACGCTGGAACAATCAGCGACACAGCTTTCACACTGTCAGGCAATAACGGTGGAGACAAGCTTCCTGCAAAGCACCCGACTTTGCTTTCCGGAGTACAGCTCCCAACTCTGCTTGGTCGTTCTCGGAACTACACGTCCTCTTGTGACTCTCCAAGCTACAACCCGCGATGCACTCGACGACACACGAGTACAGCTCCCGACTCTTCGGTTCAGTCGTTTCCGGAGCTCAACACGCTCTCTCGACGATGCACTAACCACGATACACTGCCAGACTCCTTCGGTTCACTCGACGACCCACTCGGCACTCGCTGGCCGGCTGTCAAATCGATCGACTCCGCAGGGTTTGACTCGCTAGACGAGACACACTCTCTGTCGATGAGAGACACACACACTGACTGCGGACCAGCAGGGTTTATATAGCTTTCGGCTTGTGTTCGAGAACATTCTGGGCTAAACCGGTAAGAATTCGTTCCAGAAGGTTCTCGAACCGTCCATGGTATTTTGTCGCCAAATGACAGCAAATGGACGATTTCTCGCCAAATGTGGCAACCCTGCATTTCATGGCAACCCTGACCCTTGGTCAGAAGCATAATTCGATGCAAACAAAACTTTATGAAACAAACATAAGGTATAAATAAATAACATAACTAAAAAACAAATATTTACACTATGTACAATTTACATACACAAACTAAACACATAACAATTTTAAATTATATACATTAAAGTTAAAAATGAATTTCAGTCTTAGTTTATTCACTAAAATATACCTGGGTCAAATACTTTTCCACTGCAGTTCTCAGATATATTTATGTTTTGCATATCACAGTCTGAAGATTCAGTTCTTTGAGACTTTCCATCCTCAGAAAGATCTGAAACAGTTTGTTCACCACTCTGAAGTTTTTTCGCATCATGTATACAGTTCACATCGGTATTTTCAGCAGCTGGTACATACTCGGTTTCCTCCGTTTCCTGGGAACCAGCTCCAAATTTTGCATCAGAGTCATGAACGGAGCCCGATTCTTCGCAAACACAAGTATCCAGGTTTAGAATCAAGTCCTTGTCCGCACAATCAGCACTATGAGACGCACACATAATTTGCGAGGTGAGTGAATTTTCTTGCAATACTGGAGTACACTGATTAAGCTGTACATCAGCTTCTCCCATCTCTGCATCACATGCACTTTCAGATGGTTCGAGACTTGCTGAGTGCGTTTTCATAACTTCACTATCAGTTTCTAGGAACTTGACAGTCGCATTTTTACTTTCTTCTATCTCTACTTCAGGCACGTGAGAATCAAAATCTTCCTTCCCGTCTTTTATTTCTTTATGTTTTCGTTCTTTTTCTTTAATCCCGTTAGATATTTCATCGATTATTTCTGGATCTTTCTCAGGCAGTTCGTTAGCTACTTCTTTCATTTCTTCATCCTTGGATTCTCTAGATGCCACTACTGTCATTTTCACATCTTCTTTTATGGCTCCAGTTTCTTCTGCAAGCTCCACTTTCAGCGGTTGGAGTCGCTCTCGCACTTTTTCTTGGCGGACATTTATTTCTTCCCGCTGGGCTTTCTTATCTTCCAGTCCGGCTTTCATCTCTTTCAGTCCGGCATTGATCTCAGCTGTCATCTCTCCATATCCAGCTTTTTTCTCTTCATATCCAACTTTTATCTCATCATATTCGGCTTTTATCTCAGCACATCCGGCTTTTATCTCATCTTTCATCTCTTCCTGTCGGGCTTTCAACTCGGCTAAAAGGTCCATCGAAGTCTTCATTTCTTCCGCCATGGCTTTCTTCTGCAGGCGGGTCACTGGCATTCACTCGCAAATCCCACTTCTGACACCAATTGTTGCGTTTTTACCCCACTCCTGACACCAGTTGTTGTGTATTTATCCCACTTTTGACACCAGTTGTTACGTTTTTCTTTTCTTCCTTCACGTTCGTACGGGGTTCGTAGAATTGGAGTGAATAACGACGACACTTGATGAAGTATCGAAACACACTTTATTAGTCAGTATTGTCAGGACAGCTCCAAAACACGTTTTACAGACGTCGGTTAACTACTACAAACACGCTGGAACAATCAGCGACACAGCCTTCACACTGCCAGGCAATAACGGTGAAGACAAGCTTCCTGCAAAGCACTCGACACTTCTTTTCGGAGTACAGCTCCCGACTCTGCTTGGTCGTTCTCGGAACTCCACGTACTCTCGAGACTCTCCACGCTACAACTCGCGATGCACTCGACGACACACGAGCACAGCTCCTGACTCTTCGGTTCAGTCGTTCCCGGAGCTCAACACGCTGTCTCGACGATGCACTAACCGCGATACACTAACAGACTTCTTCGGTGCGCTCGACGACCCACTCGGCACTCACTGCCCGGCTGTCAACTCGATCGACTCCGCAGGGATTGACTCGCTAGACGAGACACACACACTGACTGCGGACCAGCAGGGTTTATATAGCTTTCGGCTTGTGTTCGAGAACATTCTGGGCTAAATCGGTAAGAATTCGTTCCAGAAGGTTCTCCAACCGTCCATGGTATTTTGTTGCCATATGGGCGATTTCTCACCAAAAGTTCTTCTGATTCTGAACTTTAACCGTGGATCTTTGATGGACATAACTATTCTTCAAATATGGGAACCCTGCCTTCCCTTGCCATTTTATGGCATCCCTAAAACTGCTTTGCGGGAAAGCCATCTCACCGCCTTGACATTTCGTAACAATACGTAGAAGGTTAAATAATGATTAAGTTATATTCTTCAAATCTAAATTTTTTAAGAATTCGATCCTAAAAATTTGTATAGGTGCTATAGAATATATACTGTATGTAATGAATGCTTCATAAAATACTTGGTGATATGCAGTAAGAATTCAATCCTAAAAATTTGTAGATGTACTATAGAATATATATTTTGTATGTAATGAATACTTCATAAAATACTAGGTGATATGCAGTAAGAATTCAATCCTAAAAATTTGTAGATGTTCTATAGAATATATATCTTGTATGTAATGAATATTTCATAAAATACTTAATGATATGGAGAAAGTTATGTATAATTGAACATCCCTTAAGTGACCGATTATGGGCCAATGATCAAAGTCATAAAAATTAATCGAATATGATAAGCTTTCGGGCAGGAATACGAGAAGGGACGGTAAAACTTAAACCGAAAAGAGCAGGGCCCCAGCACACTTTTGGCTTTTAAAATACCTTAAACATAAATATATTGATGATTTGCACGAAATAATATGCATTATGAAGTAAAAACAAGTATTAAAAATAAAATTTAATTTAAATAAATTTTACTTATTAGTGGAAATTTCACACTTTTTACAAATTAAAGACATATGCTCCATACATATGTGACTGTTACATAAACGGCAGTAATATCTAAGTTTTCGGTCTTTTTTGTTGGGACAGTCTGAACACCGTTTACTGCAGGTTTTAGCTAGCTTCATGTGTGGCTCATCGCAATTGGCCAGTTGATAATTTTTCTTTCAAATTTTTAGAAAGCATAGGTATTTTGCATCTTTTTTCAATGTAGTCTTTCAAAAGCTAAAGTCCTAATGACTTTTGTAAATGTCTTCTGATTCTGAACTTTAACCGTGGATCTTTGATGGACATAACTATTCTTCACTTTATTGAAACTACATTTATTATCGTAAAGATATTCAAGCTATAGAATTCCATTCTTGATATTTGAGAGAGAGATAACTATTCTTGATATTCCCAGCTGTAGAATAAAAGGCACTCATTTCATCAACTGCATTTACTATACCTTTTCTTAAGTTGTAAAATAATATTATTTCTGGTTTTCGAGTTCCTCCAGAGGATTCATCAACATCATCATCATTGTGCTTCGCTATAATAAGTGCAATACTCGTAATTCTTTTCGGAAAGTAGGAAACGATAGTAGTGTCTTTTTGGAATGCAAAATGTGATACACGGGTCTTTTGCGGTCACAGATTCAAAAGGTATTTATTTTTTAAATTTTTCTCATTAAACCGACTAATGTAATTTTTTTTTTTTTTTTTTTTTTTTTTGTAAAAGTTCTTGAGAAAATTAACATCATATGTACCAATTTTCCACAGTTAAACTATATCCAGAATTATATAAATATTCTATTAAACGCTTTGCAACAGAGCTTGAGCTATTGTCAACTTGATAAAGACCGTTTGGTAGCTTTCCTGTACATAGTTTTCCATATTCCAGGTATAAAAACACTCTGGAATCTTTCAACGTAAATATTTTTAGCCGTACTTAGCTGGCTTATTCAGTAAATACTGTCTGGATGTGCATCGTCCTCTAAACGGCTCAAGCCTTTCATCAATGATTACATATTCGCCAACGGTATAGGCTTTTTGGGCAGTTTTGATGAAATCTTTCAAAACAAATCTCGAAGCTAGTTTATCCTCCAGTCTTCTATCACGAATGTCATCAAAGTGGAGGCCTCTCGTGAAATATGACCGTTTTGCATGACATTCTTTTGTAAAACTTTTTCATGTTAGATCCATATGTTGTTCAGAAATCTTTCATATTTACATGGGACAATATATAAAGAGTTCTATTAGCGCTTAAATTTCGCTACAGACATCTCGCTTCCGAACGAATTTATCTCGAATTGAGCCGATATGTATATTTGTGTTATTTACTAATTCACTGATCATCTCATTGTCTATTAAAACATTCCAGGCATCAAATGGTGTTTTTGCATGCTTCGAATAATCAGCATTGCCGGTAAGCTTAAGTATTATGCTTTTTGAAGATATTCTAACATTAGCTTGAAATATCTGCTTTGACCATTTAGTTCCATCTTTTCCGTAAAAAAAGTTTTCAGACACACGAGTCCGGTCATTTTGATCTGCGCTTTCTTCCTCACTTTTTGACGATAATTCGTGACAAATAAAAGTTTTCATCATCGATAATTTTCTCCCCTTCTTCACTATGATCTGTAGAAACTGTTTCAAGCGAATGTCGCAATCTTTTCTTTTTCGTAACGAGAGAACTTAGTCATGTTAAATAAATTACAGGAAAAAAATAGCTCTTCCTTTTTTAAACGAGTAGGCGCCCGATTATCTCACAACCGTGGGAGCCGAATTCCACGAAAGGACCTTATGAGCTTTGACTGCAATTTAGTCCACTTAAAGAATCCGACCTTCGATTCAGCTATTGAAGGTTTTGTCCATTTTCGAAGTACAGGGCTTTCAAATGTGCTGGTGGGCATGACATTCTCACCGCGCTTTCCGCCTACTTAAAATCGATAGCGTCTCCTGACACAGGATTGACATGACATCTCAAAAACTATATTTGATTCTGTGCAAGTTATACGGCTATTAATTAAAATTGCTGCACCATGAAGGCAGTATACAACAAACACCTAATTTGCATGAAAAGTACTACATGCTGTGCTATGCAAATGATTAACATTTGACCTAATGATTGGCAAATAATTAGCAATGACCAACGCCAGCGCATGCGCACAAAACAGGTATGAGTAACGCCATCTACACTTTTTAAATGGGAAGATTACTCAGTGGGTGTCTCACCCTTATTATTACGTCAGAAACATGACCCTTCATGACGACTTAAAAGTCGAGCCGATAGCCAAGTATTTTCATAAAGCAAATGATGGATTTTTCAAGAATGCGATGAAGTGTGAATTTTTAAAGTACTTTAACATCTTTCATAATGAAATTTCAGTGGATGATCACCACTGACCCCGGCCCTTTGTGGTTTTCATGATTGCAGAAAATAAAACATTTCCTACATAATTCTGGATAAGACACCCTTCTTTAGAGTTTTATTTTGTAAACATCAAGACTTTCTGGAAAACTTAGCGACATTGATAAGAGCCAGCCACTTGAGAGAATAACCTTCCTCGTGATCACGGACTTGTGTTTTTTCTACGTTATTGTACGGACTTAAATTTATGTTTTACAGCTTTATTAAACATAGTAGAGCATTACAAAATTATATTTTTCATATTTTAAGTGCATTAATTAACTGAATTTAATTTTTTTCATCAATTTTCAATCAGATCGCAGCCAGCGAGAGGACTTCTTAACTCCCACGTGGCTTCAGCTACGGACTTTGATTTCTCTGCTGCTCAGATGAAATTAGACTATTTATTTCATCCTGTAAAATGTAAACAGCCTTATTTTATCCAGAATATTATCGGAATTGCTGTTTTCAGAAGTGATTATTTAGTATCACATATTTTCTCCCAGATCTAACTTGCTAAGAACCTGCATCCAATAGGAGGACGTCGCTACTACCATCTGACATGAACTCTACACATTTCATACCTTTAACAGTACTTTACCTGATATTATGGAATTGTAAATACGTAAACTGAGCAAAAAAAGGGACAGTTCTATGTCTCCCGCTCTACTAGGCCGATTGACGAAATTAAAATTGCGTTTTTCATGTCTCGAAAGTTCGACTTAGGATATATATTTGATTTATATATAGGTGTTCTAATATAGGTATTTTGGCACAAAATCAGACTTTTTCTGAAATGACATGCCAATTTTTTTTCCATATTTCGATTCTACGACTCAAATTATACCTAAATGCTAAATTTTGTAAAACTGGATGCAAAATATAAAAATTTATCTTGGCGCCATTTTCTTAGTTTGCGTACTTGGCAAACTTCTTAATGCATACCAACCTATTTTCCTCTCCTTTTCGCGAACGGGCTGGCTGCATGGGTGTTTTCGTAGTTTTCCCCATGTGTAACCTGTATACGAGCAGTTTCCCTTAGAAAGTCCTCCACGAAGGCATCTCTCCCCTTAGGCAAATAGCCCTAGTGTGCTTTGCCATAATTAAATACACCACACCACACCACCTTTCCTTTTCTTCATTTCCCACGAGTGAAAAAAAGTCATAGTTCATTATTTCAAATAATTTTAACCTAGTGCGTAAACCACATTTGGCGTTATTATCGCTTATAACAAATATACCAAATTTCAAAACGCGCCAGTATGTAATTTCACGCATATCCTAAGAAATTTTGAATAAAAAACTCTAATTTTTTCCATGTATGCTTAGGAATACATCTAGTTTAAGATAATGGTAAACATTTTTTGGTTATAATACAAAAATGTTTTAAGAAACTTATAAAGTTATCTAAAATTACAAATTTAAAAAATAAATCATTAAAAAATGTGCGAATTATATTTCAATTAAGCCTAAATTTCGAATTCTGGAACAAGGGATCAAGTAAGTTTAGTAAAAAGATATTGTTACGAAATGTACAGACGCGGTAAGATGGCTTCCCCGCAAAGCAGTTTTAGGGTTTCCATAAAATGGGCAAGGTGGGCAAGGTTGCCACATTTGGCGAGAAATCGCCCGTTTGACAACATTTGGCAACAAAATACCATGGACGGTTGGAGAACCTTCTGGAACGAATTCTTACCGGTTTAGTCCAGAATGTTCTCGAATACAAGCCGAAAGCTATATAAACCGTGCTGGTCTGCAGTCAGTAAGTGTGTCTCTCATCGAGAATGAGTGTGTCTCGTCTAGCGAGTCAATCCCTGCGGAGTCGATCGAGTTGACAGCCGGCCAGCGAGTGCCGAGTGGGTCGTCGAGTGAACCGAAGGAGTCTGGTAGTGTATCGCGGTTAGTGCATCGTCGAGAGAGCGTGTTGAGCTCCGGGAAAGAGTGAACTGAAGAGTCAGGAGCTGTGCTCGTGTGTCGTCGAGTGCATCGCGGGTTGTAGCTTGGAGAGTCTCAAGAGTACGTGAAGTTCCGAGAACGACCAAGCAGAGTCGGGAGCTGTACTCCGGAAAGCAGAGTCGGCTGCTTTGCAGGAAGCTATCCTCACCGTGATAGCCTGATAACCTGAAGGCTGTGTCTCTGATCGTGCCAGCGTGTTTACAGTAGATCTTCGACGACTGTAAAACGTGTTTTGGAGCTGTCCTGACAATACTGGCAAATAAAGTGTGTTTCGATACTTCATAAAGTGTCGTCGTTATTCACTCCAAATCTACACAAACCCCGTACAAACGTGTCAGGAGAATAGGAAAAAAATAACATAAATCAATATCAAATTAATAAATATAAATCAAATTCAATTAACACTGAGGAGCTAATGGTTTAAAAACTACTCGTGCGATTTTTTACAAAACTTGACAGTTTGACATAATTTGAGTCGCAGAATCGAAATATGGAAAAAAATTGGCATGTCACTTCAGAAAAAGCTCAGATTTTGTGTCAAAATACCTATATTAGAACAATGCCATATAGAAATCTAATACATATCCTAAGTCGAGCTTTCGAGGCATGAAAAACGCAAGTTGAATTCTGTCAATCGGCCCAGTAGAACGAAAGATATAGAACTGTTGCATTTTTCTTTTTGCGCAATGTACATTAAAATGTACAAAATGAAATATACGCAATATACATAAATGGCCAGAACATGCATATCTAATCATATCATCTGTATCTCTATCATCTACACATAATGATCTATATGAATATCAGGCTGGAAATTTAATTACAGTTTTGACTTTGGGACTGCAAAATTTATCCAAGAGCTTCTTCAGTTGGTGAATATTGTTTAGTTTATGACTTTATTTCCAATCCAGTTCTTCCTCATTTCCCATCTTAGTTAATTCAAAGAATTTAACATACTTTTTTTACATTCAAGTCTCTATTTGTTGAAAAAAACCTACTGATTCTTAAATAAATATTAATTCTACATTGCTAAAATTTCATTACTAATACAGTTCTTTACAAATAAGAATTTAATAAGTTCAATCTCTTAGGAGCTTACCCTTTCTTGTTGCCTTCTGGCACTTATCACTTTTGAACTGTCTTCTGTATACCATATGATTCTATGATACGTAGTCGTGGTACATGTATTGAATATTACTTTGTTTCTTTGGCATTTTTTATGCATTACAATGACGCATCATATTCCGTATGACGTGTAATATGCTATTATACGAATTTCAAAATGATGTCTTGAGTAAAATAATGCATTACTCTCAATCTAACTTAACTGGCATTGGGTACTTCCGCTAGTCTCTACATATAATAAAACAAAGAGTCTGTGTGTGTGTCTTTCGTTCGCGCTGCGCGGAAGCTAATAGACACACGGCTACGAAATTTGGTACATAGGTGCATCTAGACAAGAGCCAGTGCACCTCGAAGCGAATTTTTCGAAATTCGAATTCGAATTTTTTTTATTTCATGTTTTGTGACGAAATTGCGTCATTTTGAGACATAATGGGCTATAGGAAAGCGAGATTTTACTCTACGCACTCCATTTTCACATCGTCATGAAACGTAGGCACTTACCGTATTTTTCGCCGTATAAGACGCACCGGCATATAAGACGCACCCAATTTTAAAGGAGGCAAATCTAGAAAAAAAAAGATTATGAACCAAATTCTGTAGTAAAATATTTTATATCAACTGTATAAAGTTAACAGCAGTTTAAGAAAAATTTTATGTCAACCATGTAACATACTAAGAGCTATCTTTACTCTCATAAACAGTCAGCAAACAGTGAAAGTAACAAAAATAAGGCTGTCATGTTTTTATTCTAACCCCAAGAATTCCTCTTCTTCGCTGCTATCAGAAATGAGGAAGGACAGATCCACGCAGTCATTGTCATCACTTTCTTCCTCACTGGTGTCAAATAAGACGTCGTCTTCTGTTTCATCCAAGGCATTACTAATGCCACACTTCTTGAATGATTTTACAATAATGTCTTTCTTTACGGAGTCCCATGACCTTTTAACCCATTCACACACTTGTGTGATAGTGGGCCTCTTCATCCGTCCAGTAGGAGTCAGATCATGGTTCCCAGCTGCCATCCAGGTGTTCCACTCCTCTCGCATCAGAACTTTGAACGGTTTGTTAATAGAAACGTCCAGAGGTTGCAGCTGGCTGGTAAGACCACCAGGAATCACAGCTATTTGGGTCTTAACTTCCTTAAAGTTCTTTTTAGTAGTTTCTGTAATGTGCGCTCTGAACTGGTCAAGCACCAACAAGGAAGATTTCTTCAGAAGCCCGCCAGGACGTTTGGACCACACTTTGTCAATCCACAGCCTCATGCCATTTTCGTCCATCCACCCTTTATCATGAACGTGCACGATGACTCCCCGTGGAATTGTTTCTTTTGGGAATGTTTTCCTTTTAAAGATCAACATTGGCGGCAGTTTGTTACCATCTGCACAGCAGGACAGCACAACCGGGTAGTGGGTTTTCTCATGCCCTGGGGTTTTTACGGTTATGCTTTTGCCTCCTTTGTTATCTACGGTTCTGTTAGATGGCACATCAAACGTTAGCGGGACTTCATCCATGTTCCCAATCTGTGTGCCTTCACCCGCTCCCGCGCTGGCTTACGAGACTCTAAAAAGTGCCCAAAGCCAGCGCGGGAGCGAGCGAAGGCACGCGCCTCTTCGCTCAGCCAATCGCAGCGCGAGGCAGAGACCGTCCAAATACAGTGCGAGGCAGAGCGGGGCTTCCTGGTCTCAGACGGCGCCAAGAGGTGGAAGGGAACGGAGTGGCCGAGTATTCCTGCGGTAAGGTATGTATGCAGAGGTGGAGGGGCAGCGGTGGGCCATGGTGGGCTTTTGTATTTGCCGTATAAGACGCAAGGGGAGAAAAAGTGCGTCTTATACGGCGAAAAATACGGTAGCTAGTTTACGAACTTAAAATATATTTCGTGTTTCAATAAATAGATTAAATACGAATTTATTTAACAAAGTGAGCTTTAACACCTTTTCAACGGGATTTTTTCTAAAAACGTTTATGTTTAAAAATGTACAGTTTATTTTTCTTTGATTTTTGGACACGTTAAACTTTTATCCTTGCGACTGCTTATACAAAAAGAATTTTAGAAAAATGGTAATATTTTGAATTTTTAAGAAATTTTTTAAATGAAGCTTCCGAGTACACTTCTCACATCTCACATCTTTACAAATGTGATTTTGGCAACAATTTTCCTTTCTTATTGTTGATAAATTTTTGATGAAATCGCATCATTTTTAATAGTTTCATTCTTTTAGAAATATGGGTTTGGTAACAATTTTTCATCGTATTTCTTATGTCACTTTTTTTAAGAGATTGGCATATTTCATTGCCATTTTTTATATATATAATACATTTTTATTGATGTTTTTTATAAAGTTGTTCTGCAGAGTAAAATTCTGCGCGGAATTTTTTGTTTTTTGAGTTTCTTTCATGTTATTTTTTGCTTATTTCATTGTTTGTAAAATATTGAAAAGTTTTGCATGTTTTTTTTTTTTTTTTTCCCTCTTCAACGGAAAGTTGGTTAATTTTTTTTTATTAGGATAATTAACAGTTGTATTATGGGATATAGCTTATTTCATTGTAATTTTTGTTGCTACTTTGGTAGACGGTTGCACGGATTTTGGCAATTTTTCTTTTGGCGAGTAATAGGACAATGGTAAACCCATTGCTGATAAGTTATTTATGGTAACCGATACTTTGTTGTCATTTTATTTAAAAAATAATGCATTTTATTATGCATAAATTCCGTGTTTTAAATTTTATTTATCGCTTCTAAATATTAAAAATCTACTTAATTTTGCATTTTTATTTGAAATAAAAATTTTGTATTTTATATAATTTTATGTTGTGGATGATGTAATCAATGACGTCACCTTACTTAAAATGTAATTGGTTTTATTAATATCTATAAATTTAATCTAATGTTTTAAACATTATTTATGGCTGTTAAATATTAAAATATAATTTTGCATTTGTTTTAAAAATGATTTTATTATGAACTATTTATTACAGTTAATTTATTTATTAGAATAATTAATATTTGTATTAAGGGATATTGCTTCATTGTAATTTTGTTATACGTAATAACTTTTTTTATGAAGTTGTTCTGCAGAGTAAAATTCTATGCAGTTTTTAAATTTATCGTTTGGTGTTCCTTTCAGCCATTTTTCCGGTACATTTAAAAGCCAGACGAAGGCCTTTAACGTGGGGTTCTTGGTATAAAACACATTTCATCAGGAAAAAGTTGAACAAAATATGTTGTTTTTCGCGCAAATTTCACTATTCATATTATTTATTTATTTTAATTTTTCTTATCCTTCTAATTTAAAAAAAACTGCGAATACTTGGACCATCCTGCCACTTACTTGCAGAATATTTGTTGTTGTTGTTGTTCTCCTTATTCGGTTTCCTCTGTGTGTTTCTTTCTTTTGTTGCTTTATCTATAGATTAGACATCGACAGTAACTGATTAGCTTGGTTGTGAAAGGTCTGCGTACAAAAAACAACAAAAAAAAAATAAATAAAATAAATAAACGCTTATTGGAAGTTTGACCGCAAATTAAAACATCAGGGAGCTTTATTGCGCTAGAAG
Organism: Stegodyphus dumicola; assembly: GCF_044657685.1. NCBI lineage: Eukaryota > Metazoa > Arthropoda > Arachnida > Araneae > Eresidae > Stegodyphus > Stegodyphus dumicola. Next base: position 187,731,227 of record NC_140768.1, read on the forward strand.
CCTCAGCCGTCATTGATAGCAAACTATTTCTGATTGTTACTAGAAATGCTTGAATGATGTATTAGACTCCAGAAAGACAGCTGAGTTTTTCTTTCGAAAGCGCAATTTTGTCTTCTGTGTCGGGATTCTTTTGTATTTTTTCGAGGAATCCAGTTCAGACAGTATTTAGACCGTTTTAATTTTTTTTCAAGAGCAGAATAAAAAGCTAATTACAGAATAAACAGCTACAGAGCTATAGAATAAACAGTTTATTACTTATTTGGATACCCGACTGAAGTTTTTAAAGCAATATATGTCCCCCTAAATGATCTTTATCGTTATTTTTGTTTTTTTGACGTTATAAACCTCTCTAGCGGAATCTTTTCAAAAAGTTTTAACCGTAATGCTACACTACCACATTGAACAACTCTTACCGTTTTTCGGCCGAAACACATTCTTTACTTTGTAGGGTTTATATTTATTTTAACTAACATTTATTTTAAATTTAAACTATCTTTCCTGTCAAGCCTTACTTTCCCCTGGAATTGCCAATGCCAGAATATGTAAATTTTAGTAGAACGCGCAAGGATTCAAATTATCAGCGGAAGTATTATGATTTAAATAGAAGGAATGTGTGATATTCTTACTTCACGAGCGCGGAGGTAGTTAGCGAGAAATTGAAGAACCCCGCGTTTCGGCCTATGTGCTTGGCGGGAAGTAGTGTTAATCGTTCAAGTGAGCTTCAAGTCTGCTGAATTAGCAGCGGTATTGTAAAACGCGGTGAGTTAGTTATTTTAGAGAGCCTCGTAGTTAGAGTCTTGTCTTTAGTTTCTTTTCAGGTTATTATTTTTATTTGACCGCCAAGTTGGCGCCGTCTGTAAGCGTCAAGAGCACGCAATTGTAATTTTTACGTTGAATAAAAAGGGACTTAAACCCTTCACAAGACTCTATCTTTTATACAGTTTTCACAGTCACCCCTTGGTTGCGTGCAAGTTGGAGGCGAGCAACGTTACATTGGCGCCCGAACACTTATCGAACTGAAATGGCCGAAAATTGGATGGAAGCCGCTGGACAACACCAAGAAATGACAACTCAGTTAGAAGGATTTGGATACCTGGTCCAGACTTTGAGAGCATCAATCAAGCCAAACGTCCATTTCGACGGAAAAAATTCGGTGGCGGTATTTCTAGAAGGTCTAGAAAACCACTTTCAGCTCTACCCTGTGCCTGAAAGACAAAAAGTTGCCATCGCCTCATCAGCACTAAGAGGACAGGCCGCGCTATGGTGGAAAAATATAGGTAAATTTTTATTAGGGGAATTTGGAAGCCAGACATATATATTTGAAAATTTCAAAAAATCGTTAGTAAAGGCCTTCCCCATAGTGAAAGATCGCGCACGGCTGGAAGCCGAACTGTATAGTTTCTATCAACGGGATACAGCAGAATTGACGGACTTTATTCTACGAAAAATCAAGCTAACGGATATGCTGTATGGAAAGAAACCCGATGCGGAGATTATTGAAATAATATTACCAAGATTGTTACCCGCTGTTCAAGACTACTTTGAAATTAGAAACCCAAGCACATTGCAGGAACTCTTCGAATTGGCGGTGAAGTTTCAAAATCGCAGAATAGCGGAAAAAGCGAGAGGGGAAACATATTCTCAAAGTACTCGAAGGAAAGCTTCAAAGGAGGAAACCAGAAATGGAAATCGCTCTTATGGGGGAAAAAGCTATCAAGCTAACGCATCGAAACTCGAAGGTCAAGGCCCAAAAAGAAATTTTGAAAATAAACATCCGCGTACCCAGAAGACACAGATTGAAAGGAAAGCTTTAAACGAATAGAGGGGCCTGTGAAAGGGAGGGTCCAGACCCCGAAAGTTTTAAAAAAGCCCTCAAATAGACATTTAAATACGGTCATCGTAAAAAACTCACAGCTACCAATTATACAAGTCCTGGTTGGCGATGTACCAGTAGAAGCCCTCATAGATACAGGAGCAGAAGGAAATTTTATGAGTGAAAATTTCTTCAAAAAGAATTTTTATAGGGTACGATTATTTAAAACCAAAAATACGGAAATTATAGTGGCGCAAGGAAAAACATGTCACTGCATCGGGAACTTATCATTAAACTTACAGGTAAAAGAGGAAAGTCTCAAAGTATTAATTTTTGTGGTGAAAGATCTGCAACATTCTCTTATTTTAGGTATGGACTTTTTAAGGGCCGCGAGGGCCAAATTAAATTTTCAAGATAGTTCTGTGGTGTTGGAGATGGACCAGAGGGTGGTGGAACCTGTGGAGACACCGCAATTGGACCTTAGCCATCTGAATGACCATGAAAGTAAAGCAATACAGCAAGTGGTGAGTAATTTTTCTCATTTGTTTTCAGAAAAACCAGGAAACTGCCAAATAGTAACGCATAAGATTCAATTAAATGCCGAAAAACCTTGTAGGACTAAACCTTATCGCTATGACAAACAAAAAGACGTAATCATCGAGGAACATATTCAAGAGATGTTAAAGAATAAAATAATAACGCCCATAAATAGTGAGTACGCGAGTCCAGTCGTACTATGTAGGAAAAAGAACGAGTTTCCTCCTTCGGATAAAAGGGCTTGGAGGTTTGCTATTGATTACAGAAAACTAAATAGTATTACCAAATTTCCAGTTTACAATTTGCCGGTTAAAGACGAGATCATTAGACAGATCAAATCGACAAGATATATGTCTACTTTGGACTTAACGTCTGGCTACTATCAAATAGCTATGAGACCCGAAGATATACATAAAACTGCGTTTATAACAAAATCGGGCACTTATGCATTTTTACGCATGTCTTTTGGGTTGTGTGGGGCCCCATCAACATTCCAGAGAGCTATGGACATTGTTCTAAAGCCTGTCCTAGGAAAATCAACTTTAATTTATCTAGATGATATAATTATAACGAGTAGTACGTTGGAACAACACATGAATGATCTAGAACAAGTTTTTAAATTATTAAAAAAAGGCCGGTCTTACAATTAACGCCTCAAAATGCAAGTTCGCAACTAAAGAACTTAAATATCTCGGTTATAAAATTTCGCAAAAGGGTATAGAAACGCAAGATTCAAAAATAAAAGCTATTAAGAATTTCCCACCGCCCAACACCGCCAAGAAACTTTCTTCCTTCCTTGGGTTATGTTCTTACTACCGATCTTTCATAAAAGATTTCGCTAATATTGTTGAACCACTCTTAGTAATCAAAAGAAAAAGGGCTAAATTTACGTGGACAGCGGAAGCTAACACAGCTTTTGAAAGATTAAAAGAAGCGCTCATTAATGCACCTGTTTTAAAATTCCCGGAGGGGGACGAAAACCTGGAAATTGCAGCAGATGCGTCCGACTATGCGGTGGGTGCGGTTCTTATGCAAAATAACCACCCGCTGGCATTTTTTAGTAAAACATTGAATCAGACACAAAGGAATTATACAGCTACAGAAAGTGAAACATTAGCCGTATTAATGGCTGTACACAAATTTCGAGTTTATTTCGGCAAATCGCCAGTAACAGTCTTTTCGGATCATGCGGCTGTTGGTAGACTTTACTCGGGGAAAAACCTAACGCCCAGGTTAATAAGATGGGCTTTAAAACTCCAAGAATATAATATCACAATAAAATATAAACCGGGTAAGGAAAACAATGTAGCTGACGCACTTTCTCGTATAAAACTGGACGATGAAGGAAATGAACTTAAATGCGCTGTGTTGACTTCAAAAATTTTAGATTCTAGAGATACGGTTATTACTGAACTGAAAGCTGATCCTGAATTTGGAAATATCTATGATTATTTGAAAGACCCCCGAAAGCTTTGAGCACACAGATATCGATGCGATAAGAAATAGAGCAAAAAACTATGAAATAATAGATAATTTATTATTCTATACGAAAACAACAAACGAAAATCTTGAGTATAAGCCAGTCATCCCAGCCTCGCTTCGATTAAGCATTTTGAAGTAGTTGCACGAAGCAAAAACAGCGGGCCACCTAGGGGTCAGAAAGACTTTAAAAAGGGTACGCGAGGCGGTATATTTCCCGCAATTATACAAAATAGTAACGGCGTATGTCAGGTCCTGCAATCAATGTCAGTTAATAAATGATATTAATTACAGCCCGGCCGGGTACTTAAATAGCACTCGCGCTACATTTCCGAATGAAATTTTAGGCGTAGATCTTCTTGGTCCCTTCCCCCAGAGCGAGTTAAATAAAAATCGTTTTCTTTTAGTAATAGTAGATCATTTTTCAAAATGGACAGAAATTGTTCCACTTAAACGCGCGTCAGCCAAAACAGTCGCAGATGCATTCTTACACAGATACATTTTAAAATACGGTGCACCGATAAAAGTCATTAGCGATAACGGAAAACAATTCATTAGTCAAATATTTGAAAACATATGCAATGGACTTGGCATACGCCATATCAAAATGGTTCCGTTTAGACCACAGGCTAACATAGCAGAAAGAGTTAATAAAAACATAGTAAAAATAATTCGCAGTTACGTTAGCACACATCACAAGCGCTGGGATGGCTACATAAATGAATTAGCTTATGCTTTAAGAACGGCACATCATGATACTACGGGAAAAACTCCAGCAGGATTATTCTTAGGCCGAAAATTAATTACGCCTTTAGATAAATTATTCTTTGTGCAACAAAGAGAGCAGGAGTTTACACAAAAAGATGTGCAAAAGCTAATTGATCAGGCGCTTAAAACCTCGGATACGGCAAGAAATAGGCAGAAAATATATTATGATAGAAAACGCCGTGAAGCAGATTTTAAAGTTGGGGATAAAGTATTGAAGCGGAAATTTTCTTTATCAAGTGCCCCAGACAATTTTATGGCAAAGCTAGCTCCAAAGTTTGAAGGCCCCTATGTAATTCAGGAAATCAAAGGAGTAGTCTTATATCTTAAGAACGAGAGAGGGGAAATCTGTAAAGCAAGTCCCGACCAGGTGAAAAAATACTATAATCCAAATGATTTTGAAATCCTTAAAAGTTTCTTGCAGGACTCAAGTCTAAACGAAATAGAAGGTCCAGAGACAACAACAACTATTCCACCACCCAAGAAACAGAGAACTGAAGAGAGACCTAGCCCTTCTACAACCCGGACGTCGGTATCAAAAAGAAAAAATAATTTTCAAACTCTGGCGTTTAAGAAAAACAAAAATACAGGTGCACCGGGTAAAGAAAGCGTAGTAAAGAGAAAAACACCACCTACAAAGGATAGCAGGAGAAATTACACATCAAGGAGAACGCGCACACGGCCACAGAGTCAGGTGCCAGCAAGGCCGCCGTTCCGGAAACTGAAACGGCAACAGGAGGCACAAAAATACGAGGAACACAAGAAATTCAAGAAGGACTCCAGACCGGAGGACGTCAAGACCAGCCGTCCCAGGGAAAAACGGAAAGACCAACAAACAGACCATTACTCCGCCAAGAGGCCAGCATGTAGAGGACGCAAAAGAAAAAGTGTGGACGATACTCGGAGGGCAATAAGGAGAAGATTGAGATCCATGAAACCTCTAACTTGGGAACAATTTTGCCAAAAACGAATGACGGAGTTTCAAGCATCGAAAACTCAAAGATAAGTTAAAACCTTCTATAAATTTTTTTTCTCTTTTGTTCCGAAATGTTATGCATAAATACGAAGTTTTATGTTTTGACGAAAGTCAATATGTCTCGGTTGAGACTTAGTTTTGTTTTACTTTATTTAGCTAGCTTAGGTATTATTTTCTTTAAGTGTAAAAGCTAAAAACAAGCATTTTCTGTTGGTCGAAAGACTAATTCTGTTATGTTAAAGCCAAAATTTGGCCGAAGATAAAAATAACTTCGTATTCTTGTATTAATAAGAATTTTACTTTCAGTGCCGCCAGCTTGGCGAAGAATGAGTAAAGTAAAAATTTATTTTCTCTTATTCATTTTATGGTAAATTGTAAAAAGCATATGTATTAAAATTTTGTAAATGTATGTAAATATTTGAATGTTATGTAAAAGTAGAATTTAGTCTAGAAGCATAAAATTGTAGATGCTAAAAGTGAATGCTTAAAAGCAATGAAGTCAAAATTTAAGTATTAAATTGTAGATAAAGTCATGCTTTAGAGCGAAAGCCTGCATGTTTAAAGATGAATGAGGGGGAAGTTAGAATGAATGTGTTTTGTAGGGTTCTCCACCTACATTTGAATTTTTAAGAATATTAAAGTAGCTCATTGAGTTGTAGAATGTCGAGTAAGGTGTGTCTATTTGGTCGTTGAATTCTAACAAATCATGGTGGTTAGGGGAAGTGTTGTCAGACTAAAACACGAATATTCCCGTTTGACACCACACACGGTGGAGAGCCAGGGTAAAGTTAAATTAATGCTTGAAAAATTGAATGAATGTGAAGTAAGCAATAACTAAGAAAAACGAATCGTTTAAAAACAAAAATTTATTGTGTCAAGAAAGTGTAAATTATAATGTATGTAGAAAGATACTGATACTTATTCCTTTCAGATGCTGGAAGGAAAGACCAAGATTGATTGATGAAGTCCAGGAAAAGTTGCTGTAAGAAGAGAGCTTTATAACGATCAACAGAATTTTAGTATATAAGTGGTTACATAAGATTTTTTTGGTGTAAACGAGGTTCTCGCCAGTTAGTTCAGAATTAGAGAAACTTACAACAGGTCGTTTGTAGGACCTGCTTCCAAGTTTTCCAAATTCTGGCAGCGGCAAATGTAGGGTTTATATTTATTTTAACTAACATTTATTTTAAGTTTAAACTATCTTTCCTGTCAAGCCTTACTTTCCCCTGGAATTGCCAATGCCAGAATATGTAAATTTTAGTAGAACGCGCAAGGATTCAAATTATCAGCGGAAGTATTATGATTTAAATAGAAGGAAACGAGTTCGGTGTGTAATATTCTTACTTTACGAGCGCGGAGGTAGTTAGCGAGAAATTGAAGAACCCCGCGTTTCGGCCTATGTGCTTGGCGGGAAGTAGTGTTAATCGTTCAAGTGAGCTTCAAGTCTGCTGAATTAGCAGCGGTATTGTAAAACGCGGTGAGTTAGTTATTTTAGAGAGCCTCGTAGTTAGAGTCTTGTCTTTAGTTTCTTTTCAGGTTATTATTTTTATTTGACCGCCAAGTTGGCGCCGTCTGTAAGCGTCAAGAGCACGCAATTGTAATTTTTACGTTGAATAAAAAGGGACTTAAACCCTTCACAAGACTCTATCTTTTATACAGTTTTCACAGTCACCCCTTGGTTGCGTGCAAGTTGGAGGCGCGCAACGTTACAACTTCTTAAGTATTTTGAAACTTTTTTCAAGACTAAAACCGTTTTCAATAAACTGGGTGTCCTCTTGCGAAATATGAGCCACTGCTGGTGATCTATATTGTCAATGTTAAATATGTGTAAATAATTTTTCACGTTAAAATTAAATCGGACGGCTGTGGTGTTCTTCAGGGCAATTGGCCACTAGTGATCTACAGGTGAGGAATCCTAAAAAGAACTATGTTTAACGCTGTGCACATGAATTATTATTGCGATTGACGAATGCATTTTTAAAAGAGGATTTACGAGTGTTTATATTGTTGCAGTTTCGGATTCTTATACATCTCTTCAATAACTACACCAAATGAATAAAAGGTCATTTTATTGAATTAAATAACAGATCAAACCAAAGTAAATAGCTCGAGCAGAAATCAGATATAAGAGAAATTTTCCTTTACCGATGTAAATAAATACATACATACCTCTGCATTTTCTTTGCATGATGTAATTTTTTTTTCCTTTTACCCCCCCACCCACAAAAAAAAAAAAAAACTGTTGATGAGAATAACTGTGTTGCAAACCGCGTTCAATCTTATCAACTTCTCCTTTCTACGAATTTTTAAAATATTTACAGACTAACGGGACACCCTGTTAATGCCATGTCCATCAGCGGCTGAATGTTCGCTGAACACTGATATTTCGATCTGAATTCAAATTCATGTGATCGGGCTTGCTATTACTGCGCATTATCATGGTTTATTTATCCTATACGTAACATGGATGCGAACTAGTTTCCCTCTGAAATCCCTCCACGAAGGCACCCCTAATGTGGCCCAACAAAATCCACATAGCCTAAGGAGCAAAGGACATTTGCGTGACCGACTGCATAGTTGTCTCGCTAATAGTGCACAACATTTTAAAAATGTGTTTTTTCAATAAATAAAAGTGAAAAGAAGAATGATAATAATAAATGCCATTGTGCATCTTATTGCTTTGCAAAACTAATTAATGTTTGAATTATATTTAATAATGTTGGTTGCGATATCAAATCGTCAAAATCGCTCTTACTTTCATTTTTATCCTAATTCCGAATTTTTTTTTTTCAATCTTTTAGATACTTATTTCTTCTGCATTATGTACATTGTTTTTCTCCGGTCCTCAGAGCATACTAAGAATTCCACAAGCCAGAGTTAATCATTACTCCTTCGCCGTCCTGGGACCTCTAAACATCCTCGATGTCGCTTTCACTTTTTCATTCCTAATCGCTGCGTCCAAGTCGGGAAAATATTTGGCACTGGAAGTTCCACCGACACATCCGGTGGCTCTCGTTTCAAACATTCTCTTTATGATCAGCTTGTGCGTGCTGGGAATCGAGGCTTTCTATCCGCTGCATTTCCTGACTGAAGACATGTCGACTGACGGTTTGCTATTCCGGAATTTCTCGAAGAAGTGGAAACCGTTCTGCTTTGCCATTATCTCGCCATTAGTCCAAGCCATCATTGTCATAGCAGTTGCACTCATCACCGTGTTCCTTCCACTAATCAACATTATATGCTTAGCAGTGGTGTATCCTCTTCTAGTCAACAGTGTGATTCCGTTTCTTGTCCTTCTCCAGAGGTAAGGAATAAATTATTTAAGTCAATATTTCTCAACCAGCTGTCGTGCCACACAGTACTGAGTCAAAAATCCACAAGAAAATGAGCCAGGAAATTTTGGCCTCAGCACACATTTTTAGCATATTTCAGCACACATTAGTACTATTTATTGTTTGCTTGTCGTGAACACATTTATGCCTATTATTTTGAAATACAAATTATATGGTAATATTATGCAAATTATTTTGAAACAGATATACCACGCTACCAACTTTTGCAGTAATTTATGTGGCTTTCTCACCTTGGTAATTAAGTTTCTCCTTGTCAATGAATCGAGCGACAATAAATCGATACTATCCACATTTTGCGTAATGTATGCATTCTGATTCTCCCATAATAATGTCCACATTATGTATAATGACTACTGAAATCTGTGCGAAGAAAATAAAAATTAAAAAAAAAAAAAAAAAAATACCCTTAAAGGTTTCAGATTTTAAATTACGTCCAAAGGGGCGTTTTTTTAATGTTTTGTGTGTTACCTTTATTTATTAAATATCATGTTCTTTGCACGTAAACCATAAAATTCAGTTCAACAGCAATTTCGCAAAATAATTTTAAAATGAGCATGTCTTTAGAATTTCCGATACACAGTTCCGCGCGCTGGAGATAATTTTTTTTTCCCCGTAGAGTGTTGCCATTGCTCGCTTTGAAATCCTTGAGTTTGTTAATCGAAAATTCGTTAAAGTTTTACAAAATATAAAATCGATAATAAGACAAATTCCAAATTTGGTCTTCCACAAGCTCATATTCGTAGGAGGATTACGTCATTCAAAATTCGATGGCTCTATGTACCGTTGTTTTATCACAATGCGAGAAATATACATACATTTATGCATATTTTCCATTATTTAATTTCTTCAAATATAATGCAAGACTCTAACATTTGGTAGCAACAGTTTGAAAAGTGAAACGGACATTTTTAGTGATTTAACGCAAAGTCGCAAAACGAAAACAATTGTCCTTCAGGGACAAAGCCCCTTTGGACTAAAAATTAAAAAATCCGAAATGTTTCAGATTTTAACAGTCGCTCAGAAGTATTAAGGTTTACTATGCTCTCGCTAGCCTCACAGTCTACAAGCCTGCTCTTGCACTCGCTCCTTCTAACTTTTTTTTAGATTTATTGTTAAAGATCGTTTAATTCGCATTTACGCTTTTTGCAGTTTAATAATAAAATTAGAAATTTTTTTAAAGCTGCAGAGTTGCATATGTTTAAAATTCTCGATGCAGTGTTAAGTTTTGGCATGAATTCTTTATATTTTTCAGTCTTTTCTCAATTCATCATATCAATATTCAGTTTTCGTAGTTAAGATGGCTGACAACAAAATTTTTTGTCTTTTTATTATTAATTTTATATGTGTTAATTTTATTTATTAAATATCATGTTCTTCGGAGACGCCACATGAAATTCAACTGAACAGCAAAAGTACAAAATATTTTAAAACAGTATATCTTTAGAATTCCCGATCGAGTGTTAGAGGTTGCCACACATATTTTTATATTCGCTATATTATTTTTTAAAACACAAGCCGCAAGGCGGCCAGCGGCCTAAAATAATTGTTATTAAAAAGAAAATGTATGTAATGATTTAATGAATCCAGTTAGTGTAATTTCGTAAAAATATTGACTATTTCTAATTAGACAGCTCATGATTTTGATATACATGTTTAAATAATAAAGTAGTGTTGATAAGTAACAAAAACTTACGTGTTCTTAAGAATTGTGTTTATTGCTTTTAAATCGCTTAGTTTATTATTACTCAGTAACCTTTCGGATAAAATTTTAAAGTGTCTTAGGGTTTACTGAATGGCAACACGCTGGCACGTGGAAGATAAAGTATTTTACTCCTGACCTCTTCCAGGAATTCTGCAAGTCAAAACCAAAACTTCGAAACAATTTTCGGATAGCGTACTTGTCGCAAACATCTAAAATAATTAAATAATATTTTTCATTTCTGTTATTATTTGAATAATAGAAATATTATCAAATATAAAAATGATTTTCTTTTAGTTTTTCACATAAACGGCGCACAATATTGACATGCTTCTTAGTGCCTTTTTAACATTTCCTTTCCTGTGGACGACAGGAGTCTATCCTTCCTAAAAAATCATACCTTTAGGGTTCTCGAAGTCAATCAAGTTTGAAGACTCTGAAATAGGATATATTACGGCTAGAAATAAATAAAATTTACTGTGATTTCTTTTCGGTTTTCATATTAACTTGAGCGTCGTACAGATGTGACTAGTGACAGATTTATGAAATTAGATTGCGTCCTTACCTCAACGTTTCGGAGCTGTCTTCCTAAGGCTCGAATTATGATGACTATTTGTAAAAATTAATTAATGATTTGGGTGCCTTAGAAAGCTCTCGAACTAGTTTTGTCAATCCCATACTTAAATTCTTCCTTTTTCTTTTTTCCATACATAAAAGAAGTGCTCGAATATGTAAAGGAAAATAATTACGCGCAGTTAAAACTATAGTGAATATGTGTAACATATACCATGTTAAAATTTAGAAACTGTTAGGAAATGAAAATTTTTAGCAACTAGAAAAATCTAACAAAAATTCCAGCGACAAATGATAACGTACTTTCCGAGAAATGGGTGCCTTAAGAAACTGACAGAATCATATTAAGTTAAAAATAAATTTAAAAAAAAAGTCAAATAGAGAACGGGAGGAGGGGGGAATTAAAATATTTTGGCGTGAAATTACGTATAGGAATTTACTTGGGTCTGAACCATTACAGAGTATGTAGCTATTATAGAATTACTGGAGGAGGCATCCTTGGAGCGAAATTTCTGAATGGTACATTTTTGTAACTATTGTAACATCTTTCGAGACAGCATTGGAAAAGCACACGCGTGGCAGGGCAGCAAGGAGGTTCTCTCCTCTCTTAGCTAAAACCTACTTCTTAAATACCTTTACAGATTGCAAATCATTAACTTAAAATTCCTACTCGCGCTTATTAAGGCCGAAAATGGAAAATCAGAGAGGATAGCAAAGTTTTAAAATAAAATAAACGTTAGTAAAACTTAAAATAAGGATTTTAAAAATTATTCCAGTCTGTCTTTACAGACTACAGACTAATTTCGTAAACTGCAATGTTAAAGTTTCTGATCCCTTTTCGCTCCCAGGAGCTTAAAAAGGTTATTAATAGAGCATAATATATCTTTAGCCCTTAAAACAAAGTATTGTCATCTGGCGCTGTTTAAGCTTTTACACATTCAACCTATATCATTTAAATGATCTTGCAGTTGTCTTTAAATGTTAGGCTTTTATTAATTTATATTGCATTTATGCAAAAATGTTACAGGAAAAAGATGGCGCCTAAATTTCTACTTTCTGTCACGCTCGTTGTGATTCCGTAACAGAGAAAGTTTTAATTTTATAGGCGCGAGATGAAACTTTTGGGAGGGCATTCCTTCTCCAAGAACATGCAGCTTAACCCAGGAATAAATATTGAACATAACTGTATTTGTGTTTCATTTTTGTCTTTGAACAATAAGCAGTGATGCAAAGTAATTTGGTTGAATTATGAAAAACTGAAAAAAACTCACTTTTGATGGGTTCTGTCAGTAGTAATCAATTTTACTTACTCAGAATTGTATTGGTTATATTATAGTTATGTCACTACTTGAATGTTTTTTTTCTTTAAGGTATAAAGACAATACTTCTTGGCAGTATGAACCCATGTTCCACACATCTGCAAAGACATTATCACATGATCGCTCACGGAAGAAAAGCCAAGAATCTCAATATACGAACAATCCAGGTTATGATGTTACAGATAATTTAGAGATGTCGACAACGTGCATTGATGAAAACAATACAGAATCGAGTTCCGACACGGATGTCGATTCTGTGGTCCAGCAATACAAAGACCAAGCACGAATTGCCAATATGTCAACGCTTGATGGCCCAGATTTGTTAAGACATGTTCCAGAGCCTACGCCAACAAGTTCCTTCCGTGCTAAATTTGTTATAGCAGCTTTGTTTGTGATCATGCTGATTGCATCAGTGACGCTGAATTTTGTGCAAACGGACGACTATTTTATAATCATCATTGTAGTGCTATTGTGCATATTACTTTCAACCGGTATTCAAGGAATTCTTGTTTGCTTACCGCAGAATCAAAGGCACAGAACAACGAAAGGTTGCTGTATTCAGTCACCAAGTATGCCTTGGATTCCTAGTATCGCTTCTTTCATTTCTAATTGTTTACTGGTAAACTGCCTGAAGCAAGTGTGGTCTACATATCTTGGATGGTTTTTATTAGGTAAGTGTACTACATAGTTCATATCCTAAAAAAGGTGCGACAACGCTACGTGGCACATTCGGAAAGTTAGAAGAAACAAACTGCCATTGGAATGAATGCGGTACGGCAGTGGTATTCAAACATTTTGGCAGTGCAATCCTATTTGAGACATAGAGGCAGCATGCTGACCCAAAAATTAAAACAATCAATAATCTAATTACTCAAAAACTGCCGCGAGGTAATATTAAAAATCCGATTTTTTTAATTTACTTTTTTATTTCCTACAAAACAAAAAGCAAGTAAAATATACTGAAAATCAACTGTGTAGTTACCAAATCAAATATTTAGTTGAAACTTTGACAAGCATTAATCAATTATAAATCAAAATTAAAACATGGCATATATAGAAACATTAAAATAAAAGTTTAAAAAGCTATAAAAAGAAAGCATTTAGGGAGACCTATAAGCTTGTTTTTTTGGGGGGGGGATCTGTTGCTGTTTCAGAGACATTTCTGACTCTGTTTTGCTCAATTTAAGTCTTAAAGGTTAGTCAACTCCTTTGTTTCGGTATTTAGATTTTCGATACAGAAATTGGGAAAATCACATCTCTCATGATGAGGCAAATGGTAATGATACCTTTACAGCTGCATCAAACAATTCTGGATATTCACTTCGAACTTAAAGCCAAAAATTTCTCAGTTCAAGCTCTTTGAAAACAAATTTTAGTTCTCGATCAGAAGATAACACAATTAGTTTTCCGCTTCGATGAAATGACAAATTTTTGGGTAACACACTCTGAAAAGGGTTTCGGATCCATTCTGAGTCAGAAAAAGAAGTCAACTTCCGGAAAAAATATATTAAATTGATATTTAAGATCTTCCGTATGAGTTGTTATATCTTTAAAAATCGATTGAAGAACATCTAATTTGTTCTTCGTAAGAAATATTCTAAGTAGGAATTTATCTCCGAAAATGCATCCTCTGGGAAATTAATCTCCTTGCAGTATGAGAAACAGAAATCAATTTTCTTTCTAAAGCTTGATTTTTATCATTAGCTATAAATATATTTAATTGTTGTTCTTGGAAGACTTTTTAGCTTGTTCAATCTGAGAAAAATATCACATAAGTAAGCTAACCTACATAACAATTCTTCATCAGTTAATTGTAACGAATTTTTATCATTATCATTGTCAATTAAAAACAAAAACACTTCATCTTTAATTTCAAATAGTTTAATTAGGACCCTACCCTTCGAAGCCAACGCACCTCTGCATGTTCACTGTCCATTTCTTCACATTTTTGAGAAAAAAATCCTTTAGAACGCTCCTTTAAATAATTTATTATTTTAACTCCAGTATTTGAGACAGACGTTTAAGTTCGATGGTATGTTTTTCTATGAATCATGCAGCGAACCCATGCTACATTGGGAGAGACTTTTTTGCATTAGGGAGAAACATCTCCGCTGTATTTCTCTACCATGCCACCAGCTCTATCACTGCCTACCCTCGCGCAGTTTTACCAGTTTAAACATTTCCTCTCCCATAGACTTTTGCAGTTTCTTGCAAAAAGAAAATTTGCAATGACTTCATTTTTGTATACCTATTTTGCAAAACAAATTAATTGTGCAGTGTTTTGGAAATCGGTGGAATCTTCGAGCTGAAGACTGAAATTTTTACTTTTTTGGATTCTGATTATAATTTCGCTGTCCAGATTATCTTCCATTTCGCATAATATGAGACCAGTTTTTGTATCCGGAGAGTAGTATTTGATACATCTATTGCTTTTCCTTTTCACCAGACATAAAGCTTACTATATCTTGAACTGGTGGAATAACTTAAATCTTCAGCTATTGAGCATGGCTTACTAGTTTTAGTTATACGATAGCTTATTTAGTAAGAAGCTTCCAATTTTATTTTATTAATATCTGTAAAAGCAGACATAAAGTTTTGCTTACATTTCAGATACCTAGTTTTTTTCTGAAATGGTTTAGTGGGTTTATGTTTGGATTGCAGGTGCTTGGTGAATATACTTCTGCAGTTTAATTGAGTTCAGTGACTCGTTTAACAGAATTGCCATGTTGGTTCATCATCTTCAGTACATACGAAACCACATTTTATTTACTTTTTTTTCCATTGTCAAACTTACGAACTTCTTTGTTTGCTTTTACTTCTTTATGTCTCGACTATGTAAAGACTGAAGCGTTCGAACGTGTTTGATCAGTTTAGACGAAATTAAAGCATTCTTCTCGCCATTTTTTCCTTCATGGTATGTTTTTTTCAATTATCTTTCCAGTTGTTTTCCGCTTATCCATAAGGAAACATAAATTTGTAACTTTCAAAGCAGTCCACTTAACAGGTACACTTATATACACTAAGTTAAGTACTAAATTTTATGCCAAAATTATAATTAAACTCACAAATGTGCCACGTCCACTTAACGGTAAGTAGAATCTGCGCTCTCATTACTCGTTGACGTGCTCGTTTTTTTTTTTTCTTTTTCTTTTTCTTTTTTTTTTTTTTTTTCCTGAAACAAACGCGATATCACTGTCTATCTACGAGAATAAAGTGCCCTCGCCATTATATCTAGTACTAGTTTATTGTGGTTCCTAAAAAATAGCAGCTGAGCTGGTATATTTTATGTAGGAGTGAGCCAAATTAATGTTTTATTGTTATTTTGTTTTGGGCGAAAATCGCCCTCGGTAATGAAGCCAATTCTCAATTCGTCATTAAATGCACAAACTGAAAAGCAAATCTTCAAGACACCTTTACGAAAAACGGCTTAGGGCTCGTTTCTACGGCAACAGACAGCTTCAAACTATCTGTCGAGAGCTGTTCCTGTGATAGACAGACAGTACACAACATCATTCGAGGCATACCCAGACTAAATTAGATTTTAGAAGAAAGGTTTCAAAGATATAGAGTCCTCTCAATGAAGTCGCTATTCTAAAAGTATGCATAAAATAGACTGTTCTAAAAATAGACTAAATCTAGAATTTAATAATTTTTAATAAATTCTACAGAGTAATCTCTACAGAATTTAATAAAATTTCACATTTTAAAAAAGAAATTCTTTCTCAAAAAAGTTTCTCAATGATTTATTTGTATTCAACATATTTATTTACAATATTCTGTTATTTTTCGCAACCCATAGATTGAATACCACTGCGGTACGGCGCTTTGCTCAAGAGCTGTGTGACTTCAGAGTAGTGTAATATCTCTAGATATATATACTAATATATAGAGACGAAATAAAGGGATAGTGTGGTATTATAGCAAGTTTGCAAAGGTCTGCTAGATGCATCTCATAACAATTGTCTAAACTGCCGACCATTGACATCAATACAAACGGCGCTAGATTTTGGATTGTTCAAATATGCCATTGTAACACATTCAAATATATCAAGAAATATTAAGATATTTCCGAAGGCTAACTGAATGCCCACAAGGGGTTTCTCTTTTGAGATCAAGAAATCCTAAACCGAAGATGGTTTCATATGCCCCCCCCCCCCATTAAGTTAAAGGTGGGTTTCAAGTATTGCGATCTATAGACTATTCAGGCGAACAGAGTTTGCTTAAAACTTGCTCTATCCCAGAGTAGTAAGTGGCGCTGCAGATTTTGTATCGGTGATGAGTCTAGCACGTGCACAAGTATTTGTTAGAGCAAAGCTGTATATACAAGATGGATAACATTTGATTATAACAATAGCTCGTCTAAGGCATTTCAGAGGAGGTGGAATGTAATAGATAAGCTCATCAGTTGACGCTCAGTAGCATAGCTGTTGCCGCTACGCTGATTGATTTAATTATTAAATTGGGGAAATAGTGCGAAATAATTGGCTTGCGTTGGTTGAAGGGAAAGAGGCAGAACACATCATTTTAGTTGTATTATAAAGACTTCGGTTGCTTTGTGGGAAAGACGTTTCTTCTAATGCTTGCCATAACTGCCAACTGTGCCGGTTTTACCGGAAGATTCGAGATTTTTCACCAGATCCATCGATTTTTAAATTTTTAGCCTTTAATAAGGAACGTGTTTTTCAGCAAGAAATTTAATTTATTAACTTAGTTAAATTGCGTAAGTTTTATTCCCTCGTCTGTAGTGATTTTCAATATGATTTTTCTTCTTAAATTTTATTTTTTTGTTCTGAATTATTTTAATTTATTTAAAATTTTATTTGATCTGAATTCTTTTAATCTATTTGATTCAAATAATCAGTATGATTTAATCTAACTGATTCAAATAATGCTCAATCGGTTAATAATTTTTTAATTTTGTTTTACACCAATATACGGCATATTAGTAAGTTTATCCACATGAAATCATGTACATTGATTATTAATTTTATTTTCATCATATTTAAGTATTTTGATAAACATAAGTTTTCCTTACATAGGATCTGCAGAGTATAAAAATGCCAGAAAATTATAAAACGAAATTAGCCAAAAACATAACATTTACTACATATACACTGGCGGAAAAAAAAAATCCTAATATCAAGAAGAAGTTCTGCTAGATAAACGAAATTTGGTAGGCGTGTTTATACATCTGAAGGATAACGTCTATTCATTTTTCCAGCTAGGCGCAAAAGTGTGCCACTGTAAACATGCACGGTTTTCTTTAAATACGTACGTCGTAAAGTTCGTGAGCGTTATTTATCGTTGGGATTTGATGTAGTGAGTTGATGTTAGTCAGCAATGCCTTTAAGAAAACGAAGAAGCCAATATCAACAGCTCAATGAGTTTGAACGAGATTGTGTAATAGGGCTGAGAAGTTGGATATTCTTTCTGCCATACTACAGAAAGACATTCGCAGAAATGTACCCACTGTGCATAATTGTTGGTAGCAGTGGTCAAAGGAAGTTACTGGCTCAAAAAGCCTTCGTTCCGGGCGGCCACGTGCCACTACTGAGACCGCCGTGTGTCTGTGGCGCATCATACTGCATTTGCAGCAAAAATTCGAGCTGCAGTTGGTACCACAGTGGCACAACGAAATATTACAAATTGGTTACTTGAAGGACATCTCCGAGCCAGACGCCCTGTAGTGTGCATTCCACCGACTCGAAATCAGTGCCGTTTGCGACATAAATGGTGTCAAGCTAGTGCTTATTGGAGGACGGAGTGGAGATCTGTGTTTTCTGATGAAAGCCGGTTCTACCGTGGTGGCAGTTACAGCCGTGTGTCGAAAAGAGGCTATGTGAGCGCCTGCAACTCAAGGTCCGTAAAAACCGGACGAGCCTTCCTTGTAACCAACCTGTCTGCGGCCTAGACATACACCTGGAGGTATGGTCTAAAGACCAATTTCATATGACAGCAGAAGCACTGTCATGGTTATTCGACGCAACCAGACTGCAAATTTGTACATCAATCTGGCACCTATTCTACTGCCATTCATAAAAGCATTCAAGGGTTTGTTTTCGAATATAACGCATCCTTCAACGATGTAGATGCTTGTGCAAAATGTAATACAATATGTGCAACGCGAAGTTCTAACAAACACTCAGTTGTGCATTTCAGCTGACGGAGAGAAGTATGCACATAGAAAATAAAAGTATCCTGTGATAACTAGTTGGAACGAAACTATCTTAGAAAGAAAAAAAGTCAGTACGCGTTTAAAACGTTCTGTTTTTAATATTCATGTGCACGAAGTGCTTAATATTATTTACGTGTTCCACCCTAAGGCACTACACGGAAGGGAGGGATGCCTTCATGAAGGACTTTCTAAGAAAACTGGATCGTATTAATACGTTACACATGGGGAAAACCACGAAAACGCCCATGCAGCTAGCCCGTGCGCGAGGTTGAATCTCGGACCGAACTACCAGAGCTCTGGTCCGTATAAGGTATTTCTCTCACTTTCCTAGCCTGCCTTCGTGGTGTAGTGGTTATGCACGCTGGGCCGATATCCCGAGGTCCGCGGTTCGATTCCCGGCGAAGGCGGTTGCTAATTTTTCATCTCTCCGGCCTCCAAAAAAATATCTAATGTCTCTACAGTGGCGCCCGAACTAAAAGGGTGTTGAAGGAGGATTCTCCACACCCAGGATTTGGCGATTGGGTCCCCTAAAATCTCCAGTCGCCCTTTAAAAAGGGGAATATATAAGGTATATTTCCTGCCTTCCTAACGTGCCTTCGTGGTTCTGCAGGCTGGGCCAGTATTCCAGAGGTCCGCGGTTGGATTCCCGGCGAAGGCGTTGCTAATTTTCCATCTCTCCTGCTGCTCCCCCAAAAATACCTAATGTCTCTACAGTGACGCCCGAATTAAAAGGGTGTTGGATGAAAACCCCAGTCGCCCTTTAAGAGTATTTCCCCCGCCCTCTTAGCGTGCCTTCGTGGTGTAGTAGTCAGCACACTGAGCCGGTATTTCAGAGGTCTGTGGTTCGATTCCCGGAGAGGGCGATTGCTAATTTTTCGTCTTGCCTGCTTCTAAAAAATTCCAATGTTTTTACAACCGTTTTTGAGATAGGAATGTTAACTCCGCCAGTTTCCACCAGGTGGTACTGTAAAGAATCTCATCTAGCAGCGCATAGTTACTTTACGTAGATACCCTTTTATACGACTATAGTTGCAGACGTTCGCATATTAAACGGGTGATACCAGACTTTATTGGGCACCCTGTATATAAATATAAAGAAAAGTTGAGAAATTTTAAAATAAGATGATATATATTTTTGGAGTCATGCAGTATGCAGCGAATTTAATTGAATAATCAAAAGGTAAAAATTAAATCAAAATTAGATAGCGAAATGGGGGCAACTTCCAGCAGGAAATACTCGCATCAAGACCAACTCAAAATGGAAACAAAAATAATTCAATAAAATAAAATTAATAAAACATAATTAAAATTGAATTTTCTTTTGGTTTACAAAAAAGTTTAGAAATACTGCTTGTTCTTTGATTAGAAACTTATTTAGCACATTGCTTTTAATTTCCCAGTTTTTTTTACTTAAATTGATTTTTTTAACAAAATTTTTATTTTAGTATCACGTTGGGTAAGATTATATCAATGATGATTAATTAAATTGAAAGTATCTTTACTTTGTTGCATTTTAATTACTTTAATTGGCACTTTCTTTAAATTTTTTAAGCATTTCAAGAATTCACAGTCATTTAGATATAATTCAGATTTATTAGTCATTTAGATATAATCCTGGTTCTGTTGAAAATTGTTTGGTCTCTCCCTTAGAAAAGACCAAGAAATTTTCAACAGTTTGATATATTTTATTAAAATTATTTAAATTTTATGAATTGCGAGATGAGTATTTCCTGTTGGAAAGTTGTTCCCTTCATTATCTAATTTTGATTTAATTTTTATTTCTTGATTATGAATATATGTATATATGAGATAGGCACTAAAAGTAAAATTAGTCAAAACTTAATTTGATGCTGGTTTTACAGAATACTTTTTAATAATTTTGGAGGAACGATGTTCAGTCTCTTTTCTTCAATAAGCAAAATTATTCTGCATAATAGCCCATAAATATGCATTTAAATAGAAAAATAGCAATAAAGAAGCAAAATTCCTAGTATTTCATGTTTAACAAAACAGAAATCAAGATTGTAATGTTATGAAATGCCCCCCCCCAACATTTTCAGAAAAAACTGGATTGGAATGAAAATGATCAACTTCTAAAGAATTAAAGACATTTTTTTTTCACTTGCTGTAGTAATAAGAACACAAGTGTACTAATAATCAGGTTCAATTTCGGGCAAATGCACAATGAGTTAAATTTTTTCGTTCTATGAATTGTCTGTACAAATGAAATCGATAGCTTCGCTGGACTTGGAAAACTTCAAGGAAATCTAATTCAGTAAGATTAATTCCCCTGAAGTTTTTCAGAAAGTTTTTGTCAGGTCATAATTTAATATCCAAGAAACCATTTACATTCATCAAAAATCTATCAAAATCTATTTAATGATTTTTAAAATTAAACTCGTATGTTTCATATCGCTATTTTTTAATAGGTAAGAAATTCATTTATGTTCCCTTTAATTCATTTTAAAACTAATAATTTCCCATTTTCATTCAATCAGTTTATTATCACACATATCAAGATGAAAGCTATGTTAGCCCAAAAGAATTTTAGATAAATAACCTAGTTAGCATGTTAAGTTATCAGTACACATTTCAAGATCACTTACCAGGCAGTATAACTGAAAAATATTTCAGGTTTTTGCCTTTCAAGTGGAAGCACATTTATTTTCCAGTAAGAAATATAATTTACCCATGTATCATAATATTCTTCTTCAACATATTCTGATTACAGTCAAGTCTTTATGCTCAAATATATGCAAATTTTGGGCACAAATGTGTTCTGAAAGAAACTGCATTGAATTCACTGAAAAAAGTAAAATTTGTTATAGTTTGCACAGATGAAATAATTCATAGGAAAAAAACCATGAACTTTCTTGTTTTTAATCAAATCATTGTGCGAATTTTAGGGCATTTTAAATTGCTGTAAATAATTAATGTGTATCGATATTTTGCAGATGTATTCATGTGTTTAAAGGGTAGGCACTGTAACCTGTTTATTAGATATACAGTGAAAAGTCTTTAATCCGGACCTCAAAGCTGCAAACTTTCTGAGCATGCAATGTGTTAACGCATGCGCATAATACCTTTACGAATGCGCTTTTAATGTATAACGGACAGTAGAAGCTGAAATTATCTAATTATCTATTTCAGTTAAAGTTGCAGATTGCGTTGTTCCTTAAGCTTCTAATTGGATCCGGCTTATTATTTTTTGCAGACTGTTAGAGCAATTTTATAAAAGTAAGCTTGAACTTTCGAGTATGTCAAAAAGTTTTTCCAATTCTGGAGCTGCCAAAGGATCTACAAAGCGAAAGCATGTTTCGATGTCCATTAAACAAAAAGTGGAATTGCTGCAAAAAATGGATAAAGGCATGAAGAAAGTGACAGAGAGGTGATTTGTTTCTCTAACTATTCCGAAATCTGTTTATCAATTTCATGCTGCTCTGCGGGGAGGGGGGACGTCGCGGCGCGCAATGAACTGGAAGTTGACCTGTCAGCACAATCCTTATCTTCAGAGCAGATGTTTTTATTTTATTCGGCTTATAATTCCTTACTAAATGTAGTATTTCATCTCGATGTACTCCGTCTTTGATATGATTTAAATCAAATTCCTCGTCATTATAAATATCACGAATACACATCAAATAGTTTTCTGGTTGCAATTTTCTAATTTCGATTATGCGTAATGTATGCTTTACGCAGGCGTGCATTGAAAGAAATGTTTAATAAAGTAAACAAATAAATATTAACCTTTTTTTTTTTTTTTTTTTTTTTTTTTTTTGTAAATTTTGATACCCTTTAGATCATAATTGCTCTTTATTTCATAAGTTACGGTTTCATATTTTTAATTTTATAATTTCTGCATGCCATCTTACCAGATTTAAATTGATGATCTATAATCCGGAAAAACCGATAATCCGGAATCGCCGAAGTCCCGACGAGTCCGGATTAAAGACTTTTGACTGTATTGTTATTTTATTATTAATGATGAGGTCAGCTTAGCCATTTCACAGAATGATCTCCCTACCAAATATACTGTTGATAATTATGTCATATATATACTCATATTTATTTGAATGAGCTGATGTATGGCACTTGATTCACATTAAATTGTTTTTTTCCTATTTCCAGGTATGCTATTGTACTTTTCTTATGGAATACGAAGCTCTACTGCAGCTAACTCTTTCTACAATCTCAAACCTGCCCATATTGCATTACGACCACTACCTAGTTATAGAAATAACTGTGTGACCCAAGTCATACCATCTCAGCGAAAAAGAGCCAAAAACAAAAGAAAAATTAAAACTGGAAAGCTATGAAATGTAAAAAAAAAATTACTTATTAAAATAACTTATGCTTCTTGCTATGCTATAAATTAATTCTTACAAAAGACTAGCGAATTTTTACTTTTAATACATGTTACTAAATTTGATAATTATGAACGGTAACATTTTTTAAGAAAATGATTTGTAAACAGTACATCTAATGATAACCAAAACTGAATTTTTAGTTGAACAAAATCCTTGCTTTGCTTACATGCTGCACAAATCAAATACTTCAATTACACTGTGTATATTAGTGAAATAAGAATGAAACAGAATTAGATGGGCATAATTTATTTTGCAGAATTTAAACTATGGAAAAGGAATCAGCTACAAGAAGCAAGTAGGTATACATTTTCGATTTCATTTTAGATAAAGGGTGGTTTAATGAAAGGTTAACCTTTTTCTTCTTGGTATACTTCATTTCACAAATAAAATTAAGAGCCATGAAAAAAATGCTTCTAATGAAGCAAAACTGAGGACAAATATAGCACATTCAAATAATAATATTCAGTATACTCAGCACAGGCATAATATTGATTCAATAAACGTTTGAGTTCAAACTTAGGAACAATGTGGTGCTAATTAAAGTCACGGTTCATCCTCATTATGAGGGTACTAAAAAGCACTCAGCTGAAGATCAATTCCACAGATTCTCAGTCACATGCTTTAGTTTCTTACGATCTGCTCAATGCCCTTCATTTGGTTGTTATAGTATTACACAAAGTCTGTGTCCATCATTGTTCTTCAGGTCAAGAAATTCCACGATTTCAAAATATGTACAGAAAAACCAAATCCTTAGATTTGGGTTTTATTGTTTGCTCCCTTGAATTCAGTTCTTTTTTTACTTTATTGACTCTTAGTATGCATATTTTCTTACTGTTGTAAGGTTTATCATATGGATGAGGCAAATTGCACTGCTTTATCAGCAGTGGCTAAAATTAGTGGGGGTGCTGTTCCAAAAAATTTAACCTTTGTTTTAAAATTGTCTAAAAGAAATAAACATGCATAAAAAGAAAATTTATTTTGAAACTTCATGAAATCTTACAAGAAATAAATTAAACATTTCTTAATTACTTCAACCAAAATTGTTACAGTTCAATCTTTGTCTATTCATGAAATCCATTCTTCTTGTTTTAATTTGTGCGAAAAGATCAATAATTTTATCCTTGATCTCTGGATGACAACTGAGGAAATTTTTCTGTATTGAAATCAATGCAAGCGCATTTAGTCTTTCCGAATTCCTAGTGCTTCTTAGAAAAGTTTTCATTCTTTTCAATGTTGAAAAGCAGCGTTCTGCCTCTGATGTAGTCATGGGAACTATCAAGAGAATTTTTATCTGTTTCGTAATTTCACTAAGAACATCATCTAGATTATTTTTCGAAGATAAATTTCAGTAGCTCAATTAATTTGCAGTATTCATGGATATCAGACATACAATAGAATACTTCTGGTTCAGTTTCAAGCTTTTCTTTGTCAATCATTAAATATGCTTCAGTGGTCAGTACTATTTCTTCTGTAGAATGTTCATTCCTAAAACTAGCGAAGCATTTCTTGTTTAACAATTTAGCAGCTGTTAAGTGTTTAGTGGAAGAATATCTGGGCATTATATCAATACATAGTATAAAGTCACATATTTTCTTAGCTTCTGCCATCAGTGTCTTTGAAAATTCTTACAGTACTTTGAGTTTCTTGATTCTAAAATAGAAGTTTTGAAATTTGTTATATATTTGTTAACTTTAAACAACATACTAATTTCTCTGGATTGCATTTAGTTGTGTATTATTTCAACAGATGTCTCAATCTGATAAAAAAGCTCTAACCAAAACTTGAAATTATCATCATATAATTTTTTTTTTTTAATTCCTGTTGCTTTTGCAATAGTTTGATCTGCATTTGATGTTGATTGAATTTCAGTAAGGCAATTTTTTAAAGGTTGCAAATTTTCATGAACTCTGTTTATGGTCCGTATGATAAAGTTCCACCTTGTGGAGGAATACCACACGTGCGGAGTAAAAAGAAATCATGTTTCCAACAACATGCCAGAAATTTGGCACTGCAAGAGCGACAGTGCACTTCTCGCTACCCAGCTCGCATGCTGTTTTCTGTGCGCAGAACAGCCAAACACCACGTCGCTGGAACTGTAAAGTGCGCAGTTCCAAACAAAGAATTTCGTACCTTTTTCACAAAGTAGGGGATGGCAACTGACATTAAGCTTAAGGATTATGTATTGTAAAAGTATAAAGAAAGAATTAAAGACTAAAGGGCACACTATATTAAATATTAAAAATAATAATAAGTGGAAATAGGGGGTGCTGCAGTTCCACAGTGCTTATTACGAGCCGCCACTGTTTATAAGACTGATTTTGATGAAAATATCGAACCCATCGTTGCTAGAATTATCATTAGAAGTGCTAGAAGTTCTCATTAGGACCTAAAAATCTGATAATTGGATTTGATAATCTTTTAGCTTCGAGAGCCTTAAGTTCTATTTCCTTTCACAGTAATGATGCAGATAAGAAAAACAGGCCAATGTTTTCCATAACAAACAATATCACAGAACAGCAGTAAATCAGCATAATGACCAACATTTGGTAAACAGAGACAAACTCCACAAAATGTAAATTAATATATATCAATCAATATAAGTCTTTGAAACTGACAAAACGGCAGATGCCATTATTACTAATAACAATAATCATCATACGACAATAAAAAAATGAAGGAACATTTAGAAAATATAGTAATATATCGCTATTCCTCTGTACACGTAAAATATCTAAGAGACTTGACATAAGTGATGAAAAATTATTCTTCTGTGAAGATTATCACATACATTTGATTTCTTAGAAAATTTATGTGACTAAATTATGGTCAGCTGCTTAGCAAAATCAGACAGCTATTTTATGAATTGGCCAACTGATCTAGTCACAATCTAAAATATATACAAATTTATCATCATATTTTGACTAATCACTTCTAATCACTTAGCAAAAGAAACTGGCCAGAATTATAAATTATGTTTCAGAATTTTTCATGAAATTAAATTTTTTTTGGATGAAATGTGTATTTGCTTTTTAAAGGCATTGCTTTTTACTACACTTTTATCATTAGAAATCTCTATGATGGTTTCTGTGCATCACAAATGTAAGAAAATAAAGTACAACAATTGATTTTTAGTGTTAGGTTTTCATAAAGTCCCAATCACATTATATTTCGGCTACGCGGGACTTGACGTCGAAAGGGACAATTTTCAGAACCCGCGCAATTCCAGGAAATCCATGTAGCTAAGTTACCATTTTCGCTTACTACCAAGACTTGAACGGCAAACATTAATCGATTGTCGCTCAGATTGGGATGACATGAGGCTTCAGAAGCAGAACTTTCGTCTGATTGGTTGTCTCTACCCGGGACTAAGGTCCAGCCGAGATATTTTCGGTGAGGTTTGAAAAAATCCTGCGTAGCCGCAACATGGTTTCCGTAGCTAGGTGAAGCTCTTTTTTCTAGGAATCCTCCCGTTTAAACCAGTGCTACCAGAATCTCGTTTCTCAGAAAAGTCCCGTCTAGCAGGGACTGTAGCCATGTGTGATAACCTCTTAATGTAACATTCACATAAAACAGATTATCATGATAATATTATGAATTTTTATGCTAGAAACAATTTAGCAGAGTCTTCTTAAACTGTTTAGAACTTCAAATTACATTGCATTATCATTTGTTAATCAGCCACTTACTCTAGCAACTGTTGCCTCTACAGGCAAACACTACAACGTACTGCATTGTCTGATATCTATGACTTATGTACTGACTATGATCATAAACAAATATGTTACCAAGGATCAATAGTTTTGACACACACCAGTGTTCTTTGGTATAATTTTAATTTATATATTTGTCTAACGTTTTGGTGCATAATTCTGAATAAATTTAGATAGATTTTTAAATTTAATTAAATTGGTAGACATTGATAGGCAAGTGCCTCAGATGAGTAATTAGAAGGGGTGCCAAATAAGCTGTGGAAATTTAGAAATTCATTTTTAAGAAAGAAATTACATTCCTTAACTTTCAGTTTTGGAACACATCAAGAGGAATAAAAAAAATTATATTATAAATCAGTCCAGCTGAATCTGGAGAATTAATAAAGCTATTTTTTTTCTCAGAACTGCTGGTGAACACTATATATATTATTTTCTAACATTAAAACTTATTGTAGGAACTAATGTATATAAGTTAATTTGCACTTGTTTATGCTAACATATTGAGCTGCAGAGACTAGACTTTCTGACAAAGCATCATGCCGCAGACATGAGTAATTCTGTACTACCTCCCTTTTATTTGAACTAATAAGTTTTATTGCTCTTAGTTTACCCTAGCAATAGTTGTAAAGTCCACTAACTGAATATGGACAGCAACAAAACTGCCTATAGTTTCTGCAATAGACTTACCACATGAAAGCTTGTTGGAATATCATCAGGAGGTTAAATAATGATGTGTAAAGACAAAATATTTATTATACTTTCAATATTTTACTTTTTTTTTGTAAAACATGTCATTGAACAAGATGCATAGTTCGAAGTTTTGTCTTCTTGTATTCGTATTTAATGTGCACGGAACTGTGCACTTGGTTTCGTTCGTGATTATAACTGGAGCAGTTATGCATATTGCTGGACAAATTAACTTAATAGGGACACACATAAAGAAGGAAAAAAAAATTCTCTTTTTTTATATGTTCTATTGATTATAATGGATCCATAAATGAATTGCTTAGTATGAGTACAATTTGAAATACAAGTAAATAAAAAAAGAGATTTTTTATTTTGAATTTTTTATGGAACATTTAAGACAAAACATACTGGCTATTTCTAATATTACTGATATAAAAGAATATGTTTAAAAAAGCTTAGTTTTGTTCTTTTGATTCTAAAGTAATTGACAGAAAGAATGTATTAAAAAAGTATGCTTCTTGCTAAAGAATGTTTAAAAAAAAGTTTCTGAAAAAATTGAAACCTGAAGAAAGAGAAAACAATGAACGCTATAAAGCAGTTGATTTAAAGATTGAGAAAATCTGAAATGAAAACATCAAAATAAACTAGATTGAAACTTTTTTATTGGTGTGAATAGAAATCAATAGAAGCTCCTATAACATTCTTGAAATTTACTACACTGAAGGCTACAGAGTCAGCTGATGAAGCAGAGTAAAGTAAAAAGAAAGCACGAAGCAACATTAAATCTTAATAACTTCTTTCAACATTAAATCTTAATTATAAATAGTGTTTGTTGTAAGGATTTGATGAGAACAATAAGTTACAAAATTTTATTTGGCAGCCCCTCTATTGGTCATATTTAAAATAGAATTAGCTAGCATATAATATCCTGCTCAAGTTCATCAAATAAATTTTCTTACAACAAAAATTTATTTGATAAAAGGTATACTTGTTTTAAAGAATACTTCTTTAATCAATTGACTACAATAAATTATGTGAAGCTATTTTCTCTAAGAGGGATATTTTCACGGAAAACATACTGAAGGAATTGTCTTGTATTCAAGAGTATACCAAGGAATCGTCTTGTATTCATTGGGAGAGTTTGAAAGTTGTATGCAGCAACCCATTCAGCATGAACCCAGCCTGTCAGTGTTACTTGCTTGGACACTTGCGAGCATGAATTTTAGCAAAAGAACCACAAGCATTTCCAAAACTGGATGAGGATTCCAAAGATTACATCCTAAAACATTGTGGATCACTATATTGGAATCTAAATATTCGTAAATTTTTGAAAAGTCTCCAAACCATTAGACTGGCCACTGTGTTTCTGATGACAGAATATTCTGCTAACATCACTGATCTCCCAATCTTATTCATGTTTTTAGAAGCACTTCTGCGAAGAAAACAGTAAATGTGCACAGGTAGGTACAGAATGGTTTTTTCACTGATGTACTGTTAAAAGAAATGTGAAAATTTTAATATATATTTAAGTTTATTTTTTATATATAAGTTTATTTTTTAATATGATATCTCTGTAGTTTGATACAGTTCTCGCATTGTTTAATGAGCAGCTCTTTGCATTTGAAGTAGTAATCTGAAGGTTTTTTTAGTCTTTTCTTTTATTTCTAATCAAAAGGTAAATCGCAGAATAATATACAATTTTAAATGTTAAAACTAATTACTGAATTACTTTTTATTCCAAATTGCCCAGATGTCTATAATTAGGTGCATGAATTAACCTCTTTGCCTCAATATATAGGCATGGCTATGCCTGCAATAATTCATATTCGGTCACACATGATTGACATATTGATTGCGACTGGTAGTCATTCAGTATTTCATCGCTCTGAAATGATACAATAAATTTAGAAGAATTTTCAAATGAAATCTATTGACCTACGGGACATGTTGGTTGACCCATAGGTTTCTGCTGTGGAGCAAATATTATATTAAAAGTATAATACATTGTCATTTTTACTGTTTTCTGGCAATCTATAGGCCAACACTTAAAAGTGTTGAATATTTTAGGCTTGGATGTAATCATGTACAAGACATACCTGTGTAGATCTCTTAATATTGTTATTTCAGACCCACTAAAAGTAAACACAACAGTATAAAATTCATGTAAACAAATATACATGGAAGTCTGTAAAAATATAACGAGTCAATACATCAAAGTACAAGTAGATTTATTATAGAACATTTCACCTTTTTTTTCTTTATTTAGAAACAATAAAAAATGTTTTAATCAGACAACAGCAATTTAACTTATCACTGGGAAGTATTTTTTTTCCTTAAAAGCAATTGCTATAAGACATTTACAATAGAAACACAGCAGGTAATAATATAACTATTGGCCTCCCTCATTTCTCAGAGGTAATATTTCCTGAAGCAAATGTTGTTCATAGCACCATGTCAATGTGACAAAAGATAATACAACTCATATCAAGAGGAAATAAAATATTATGGCAGTGAAAACAGAATGAATAAAACAAAAAAGTAACAATAATAATGTATCATGTGCCAACAATTAAAAAACTTTTTTGCCTGCTGTTTTGAGAATTAAAACAGTTTGTACCAAATATCATTTGAACACATTTGTGTTTAAATAAAATTAAAAAGAGATTTTCATAATTTCCCATTAACAAAAAAAAAGAAAATTATAGTTGAAAGTAATGTTCGTGGTATGATGATACTTATTCTTTATTTCACTACCTTAGCAGTCTTCAAAATATGCTAACTGTAAACTTCAAGATGGTGCTGCCTTAAAAAGTTAAATCAAAGCCAGTTCTTGTCCTCACATAGCAGCTTTCATGCATAAAATGCATATATTTAATGAAAATGCTTCAGATGAACATTGGTTTTAATTCTAGCCAATTCAAGTCTTTTCCTACATGATATTCCTTTCAATAGAAAGTTCAAGTTATATTAGCAGTCCAATTCTGTGTGGCTAGAACTTCCTACATTTAATTATTTCTGTACAAAATTTTCTTCTAGTTCATCCAAATATTCTCCACTTGCTTCACTTCTGGTATAAATAAAAAATAATAAAAATTAATTCCAATTGCTATTAAGTAGGATATTGTATTTTTAATAAAAATTAAACTAAAATAAAACTTACCATTATGTGATATTTTTTCCTAAAAATACACTGATGTACAAACTTAAAGAATAACATTTATAAAGTTTACAAACTTCAGAATTAAATAAAACAAACTCTGGCAAAAATACAGGTCTTCAAGAGGAAGCTGATGCATAACCAGAATAAGATTTCACAGCCTTAAGCAATAAAACTGAGGTTTGATAATTCTCAGATTCCAAATGGTAAAGATGATCTTACAAAGACCAAAACTCATTCCTCATTTCAGGTAGTGAAATAGCCATTGAAAATTAAGATGATTTCATTCAAGGTGAGTAACTGAGAAGCTAAAGAAAGTGTGAAGTATAGTTAGCAAATTCAATATTAATCCTACTGTTATATCACAAGCATCAGTATGAATTTCTTTCAAAACATCAGGTGCTGTTACTTATTCAGAAGATTAATGATGCTTTCCATCCAAAAACAATGCCTGTTGATGGTCACTTTATAGTTTTAGATACCCACACAAAATAATCAGCTTCAGAGCATGAGGAGATGAAGCCACATTAAAGGCAGGGTATTTATCTTTTGGCCAAATGCACATGTCCCTGTAACACCTGCTCATCAGCTTGCTGCTTTATAACAGAATAAAGAATATCAGTATTGTACACAAGGACTAATGAGATTTAGTTATGCTTTAGAGAAGGTTCTGGGTATCAGTTAATATGGTAAGAATTTGGTGAGTGATATGCTTCCACAAATATTAAGAGACTTATCTGATGGTCAGGAAATTCTTGTCTGTAAAGGCATTATACCAAATGGATGAAGAAAGGCACTGAACAGACTTATAGATATTGGAAGCAAGTACTTTAATCAGTACATATTATTTCACAAACATAATTCCCCTTACAATAATTTCTGTTTTAAGTTAGTGATGCTGACTGCTATACTGATGAGTGTTGATACAAGTCCCAGAGAAGGCATGGCTATTTATAAAGTGTATAGTATCTGTTTTTCAAGGGGACACTCAAACTACATGGTGAGCCGAAAGTCCTCATGAGGTTGGTGGTAGGAAAAGAGAGGTGGGAGATTCCTGGGCTACCTTGAGGTATTTTCTCTTGAAATTGGGATGGAACTGTATAGTTGAACATAGACCTGCAAAATGGGGTGAGACTAAACCTATACAATCAATAGTGTAATTCTGGTGTTTTGTCCAATTTTACCTGCACATGTTCCAAGGTAGTACTTGCCTCCAGTGTAACTTGATGCAACGGCGCTCCATTGCATCAATTGTTGATATCCTATTCTTTCTTTTGTATGAAACGGCCTGCTTCTTCCTCAGATTTAAATTCCACTGAACTGATCAATCTGAGATGCTTCAGGCAGACATTTTGTGGCTTTTCATACCAAAACAGCTACTTAACAGTTGAAAATGGATGGAATGGGCATAAAAAATTATCAGCAACTTCCATCTGAAGGATGAATATGAAAAGAGTTTAGGGTTTATGTTTAACCCTAAAAGACCCAGACTTCAGATTTTTAAGTGGCTCCCCAAAATATACTGTCTCTAGAACCCTATGCTGTTCTTAATAGGACCCACATGGTACTACAAGAAATGCATTATTTTAAGTAAGCATATCCCACATCAAACATTATCTCACTGTTAGTTCATGTGTGATAGCAATTTATTTGTCTGATGGCAATCAGTGCAAAGAACCATTTCTAAATAAAGTCTTCTAATATATTTCATACCTATTATTCTTACTGTTTTTTTCCACACCTAACCTCCTGCAGTGTAAAGGTGTAGATCTGAGTGGTGTACAAGTTTTGCACATCAGTGTATGTTATATATCATATGTAACACATTACACATCAATTTCTTTAAAAACTACATAATATGTATATGAATTGTTATCATTTTTGAGCCCACAGAAAAAATATTTTAAAGCTTTAAAAATTTTAAATAATGATGATAATACAAGTAAACACATTTATTTTAGATTCCGATATGCATTTTTTAAAGATACTTACTCTTCACAGTCCTGCACATTTGCACCAACTTTTGCACTGCTGTATAGGTTGATAGTACCTGAATCATCAATACGCAAATCCCATAAGCAACCAATCAAACCTTGGGGATATTTTCCAGCTGTCATACGCAGATGATTTGGCACACCACCTGAAATTTTGAGAAGTACTTAAAAAGACTTTGAAACTTTCAAAAATAAGGTTCTTAAATATCACCAATGATGTGCTAATGTCACATAAGCTATGACTCAAATTCCAATCAATAACAAATAAAACTGATGGCTTATATTTACATGCTCACTAAAACAATAGCTTTTCTTATAAATCTAATGGCAAATTATATTTTGGTTGCATTAAATTCTCAAAATAACAAAATTATTTTATAATCTGAATTTTAAAATAATCCATTCACTAGCTCAAATTTATATTAAGCAGTTAAATGTCTCTTGCAAGATGTCAAACAATAAGTTTGACATTTGCATTACAGAAGCACCAATTAGCCATAAAACTTGTGCCTGTTTCTATAACTACTACTAAAAACAAAGAAAATAATTCATGATCTTTTTTCAATGGATTACCTGTAAAACTATAATTAAAATATGCAAATATATGTATTATCTTTTATTTGATGGCCTGAAAAAAATATGATGAAGAAACTAACATTTTGGTTCAGCAGCAGAAATCTGATCAATTGTCCAGAGATAATTATATATGAAAAAATAAACATTTCATAATTGTCTGACATCATTGCACTACTACCACAAAACATCCATGGCTAATCTCCAGCATTCAACAAAAAGAATCGGCAAAGGATTATTTGTTTTGCAATTTTAATGCTTCTTATCCAAGAAATGTTTGGAAACGAAATTTGTAAAAACATCAAATTATGAGATTTTCTAAAAGAAAATGTGTAACTGACATACCAATATAGATATCTCCATCTGTGTTGAGCATTTGTAAAATTCCTTGAGATATTCCTAACTGTTGATGAAGATCATCTAATATAAAACTTCCATGTTTGCCAGTTCTAAGTTTGGGAGAAGAAATTAGTCTGATGAATTCTATATATTATTAAACATAACAGCATACAAGCATGTAGAAAAGAAATAAAAATGCAATTTGAAGGCTTTCTTATGCAAAAATAAATAAATAAAATTTCTTATCAATGATCTCCAATAATGAATTGCTACTTGAATTGAAGGAAGCAAAGATGGATGGTTATTTATCCATTTAAGGTACTTAATATCACTTATCATAGTAAATATTGCTGAAAATTTGAAATATTGATTAAAAATGTGTAAATATATTGCACAAATTATAACCGGAACTCAAATAAAATTTTAATGGAAAATGCATGTTTCCCTTTCCATTCCTAGGCTACAGGAGTAATTATTAACTGACTCTATAAATTCTTGTTATACTAGATTATGTTACTTCAGACATATTTAAAATACAGTACAAAGTCCGAGATTTGGACTTGCTGGATTTGGGAATTTTCCAGATTAACTTTAAATTGTTTCCAGATAAAATTTATTTACAATTAAATTTATTTCCAAATTTAAAAACTATCAAAGAATCTAAAAAAAAAATTTAAATACTTACTATATTTGCTGGTGTATAAGATGCACCTTTTTCCTTCAAAAATAGGTCTGAAAAATGGGGTGCATCTTATATGTCGATACTCAGTTTTTGATTACATTCAATTCTGGAAATTTCCTCTATTCGGATTTATGCAATTTTTTTTCCTTGTTTCCTCGTAGAGTGTGGGAATATTATAGTTACATAGAGCTGAGTGAATGTGCATGTGTTGTCACCGACAATCACAGCTGGGTTCGTTTAAACTTCCCAAATTTTGTGAACGACTTTTAAGTGTATGAAATTTCTACTGTTCAGTTTTCTCAAATTTATAGCTAAAAAACAACGTCGCCATTACTATAACATAGCACACAAGCTACGTGTGATTGCATATGCTAAAGAACATAGAAACAGGACTGCAGGGAGACATTTAGGGCCACCCCAACTGAGAAAATGATAAGAACTTGGCAGAATTATAACGATCAGTAATTAAGAATATCCTTCAAAAATGTGTATAAAAAAGGGGGTGAGTCTTATATGCTGGCAAATACGGTATTTGCTAGCTTTATTCTTCATTTCTTTCAATGCAACTTGTTTATGTTTCTTCATTTTTTGTGCTAATACTTTCCCTTTAATTCTATAGATAGATATAATTTCTTATACAAAGTTCAAAGTCTTGTAATTACCATGTTGAAAATTCCCACTAAACTGTCAATTGAAATTTTTTCAATCTCAGCAACTTCTCTGTGAGTTTCTTTATAATTGGTAGTGAAATTTTCAGGATTTGGAACCATACTACAGATTCACCATCTGTTTGTTTGTTGATTATTGGGCCATTGTCATCAGAATGGAATACGTCTGTTATATCATATTTATTCATTACAGTTCTTTGTATTTCTTCACAAATTCCATTAACTGAACAATTTTGCTGTTTGCTTACAACATTTGAAAATTTTCAAATTCGTGGCTATCATCACAAAGCTTCGCTCTGCACTACTGGCAATGTATCATGAGATTGGCAATCGATACATTGCCAAACATATTGTTCTACTAAAATTTATCTTGCTCCTATTGCATGCTGAATCTTGGTTTGGTTTATGTGAGTATGGCAAAGCTTTAAGGACCATCTGCCTAATGTAGGGATGCCTTCATGAAGGACTTTCTAAGGGAAACTGGCTTGTATACACGCTACACATGGGGAAAACCATGAAAACGCCCATGCAGCCAGCCCGTTCGCAGGATTTGAACCTCAGACCGAACTACCAGTGTTCAGCAACTTTACCACTCACCGACTGGTGGGCCATCATATGCTGAGGAAATTAAGCCCGAACTATATTAGTTCTGTTATTTATTATACATATATACATTTCCTGAATATGCTGTGACTTATCTTAGTCTAGAATAAATTTCCACATATACATTAGGTTTATCTGGACAACATGTCAGTTATTCTTAATTTAAACAGCACTAAATTTAATCTTTTGGTCTCTCTTAATATCATTTAATAAAATCTAATTTTTGCATATAGAAAGAAATCTCTGTTAAACTTCTCCTTATAAACACACTCATGTCTTTATAACATAGTTGGCTAAAGTCTGTAATGGTCGCCAAGTATAATGTCAATGTAAAAGGTTACCATTCTGTTTGGGATTCAATTTCTAATATTTAAAAGGAAACTGTTTTACACATCATGGTGCGAATCATTTCTCAAAGTGCTGATAGTCATGCTGCGATGAAAGCAAACATAATAAAAAATTATTCTCCAATTTAGATTCAGAAATGTAAGTTATTCAATAGGTTTTAAAACCTGTGATTTGTCTATGTAGAATATTTCTGTTTGAGATCTATGCAAAGCAAAAAGGCAGCTATTAAGCCAAATTACTGATCAGGTAAGAATAAATAATAAAGGATCGTGTTTCTCCAACATGGAGGTGTTTTATTCAGTGCCGAAATGGAATTGAGAATTATGACCCTCCATACGTTTTATGTGATAAAATATCAAATTTGCATGCATGAAGCATTAAGCATATAAAAAATTCCCCTCCCAAAAGAAGGTTACTGATAGTATTGATTTTAGATCATCCCAGATAGTGGACACATGGATTTCGGACTTTTTACTACAATTCTAATATACATAAGCCATTTCACTGAGATAGGAAAATAGGTTTACCTTTATATATTTTTTGGAACTAAACTTACATTTAATTTACATTCCGACTTTATACTTCACTTTTAATTTGAATATATATATGTTCAATTTAATTATATAAAATTTTTAATATATATATGAAGTAAATATAGATACCTTTCCTTACATACTTCAACACCACAAAAAAAAATAATAAGCATTATTTTAAATAATAAATATCTTAGATAATATATCTTAAATAAATCAAGCATAAATACAGTCAAAAGTCTTTAATCCGGACCTTAAAGCTACAAACTTTCTGCGCATGCGTAAACACATAATGCGTCTATGCATGTGTGTTTAATGTACGGATGGTATAAGCTAAGCTAAAATGATCTAATTATCTATTTCAGTTAGTGTTACAGATTGAGTTGTTCCTTAATCTTCTAATTGGATCCAGCTTATTATTTTTTGCAGACTGTTAGAGCAATTTTATAAAAGTAAACTTGAACTTTCAATTATGTCAAAAATAATTTCTGATTCTGGAGCTGCCAAAGGATCTACAAAGCGAAAGCATGTTTCGATGTCCATCAAACAAAAAGTGGAATTGCTGCAAAAAATGGATAAAGGCATATCCTTTGTTTCTCTAACCATTCCGAAATCTGTTTATCAATTTCAGGCTGCTCTGCAAGGAGGGGGGAGGGATGTCGCGGTGCGCAATGAACTGGAAGTTGATCTGTCGGCACTATCCTTATCTTCAGGGCAGATGTTTTTATTTTATTCGGCTTATAATTTCTTACTAAATGTAGTATTTAATCTCGATGTATTGCTTCTTTGATATGATTTAAATCAAATTCTTCATCATTATAAATATCACGAATACACATCAAATAGTTTTCTGGTTGCAATTTTCTAATTTTGACTATGTGTAATGTATGCTTTATGCATGCGTGCGTTGAAAAAAATGTTTAATAAAGCAAACAAATAAATATTAAGCTTTTTTTTTCATAAATTTTGATACCCTTTAGATCATAATTGCTCTTTATTTCATAAATTACGGTTTCATATTTTTAATTTTATAATTTCTGCATGCCATCTTACCAGATTTAAACTGATGATCTATAATCCAGAAAAACCAATAATCCGGAAATGCCAAAGTCCCAACGAGTCTGGATTAAAAACTTTTGACTGTATTTACACAGATAGGGGAATTGAGCATACAGTAGCTAATCATGAATAGAAACTTTGCAGGTTAGTATGCATGCATAGCAGTTTTTTAAATATTTTTTACATAATAGCTAAGTAAAGAAATTAAACTATACACCTTTTCAATGCTACACTGTGAATTTTACCATCATTGACTTTAACAGGTGATTTAATTTGAGCTGGTCCTCCACCAAGTTCAAAACTAAGTGACAAAAATAAAATCAGTTATTTAAATTGAATCTGAAGCAAAAAGGAGCAACACACTAAGAAAAGTATAAAATTATCACATTAAAATACATAAAGCCAATTAAATAAAGACATTTTAGAAGTAACTTCAGTTTATTATCCTGCTGAAACTGCATCAGTTAATCTTTCGATGGTCATCAATGAGCTCAGCTTGCATTCGAGTTATGCACCACTCTGGGTGTAAAGAACACAGCTCGCATTATAGAATTATGACTGTCAGATATCGTTCACATTTGGGGAAAAAGAACTGCTTAACTTTGCAACTACTGAAGGATTAAATGCAATTAAAAATTCCCATATTTTCTTTAACTGTAAAAATTTTCAAATAACAAAAGCTTTTAAACCTTTTTAAAGATAGATCATTAGCATATACTAAGGTATACTATTGTAATGTAATAATTAATTATGACTATAATGTATTTTGCAGTAATTTACAAAACAGACAATCTTCTTAGCAGAACATAAATTTTATTTCTAGTTCACGGTGATAGACAAATTTTATACAATTCTTAAGTGGCAAAATTTTCAAAACTGATTACTCCTAGCTGTTAAAATCTTCAGAATCTTTACTTTTAAAACAATATCTCACCTTGCTGAGTAACGGTTTAATACAATTATGGCATTGCCACTCCAACAATAATTATATTTATTTATTAAATAACAAGATATTCAAGATATTACACTATATTTAAATGGCTCTATAATATGATAAACAAGTATTTCAAAATCATGAAATATTTGAGACAAATAACATAAATTAAGCACTGAAGCTAATAAACATTACCTGAACTCAAAATAACCGTCAACCACAGCTATTGCCAAGTAATCTTGCCCCTTGCCATCACTTTCTGGTTTCTGGCCATGGAATAAAAGGAGACCTTCAAGACTAGTTGTTGTAAAACTGAAGCTAAT
The DNA here is from genome assembly GCF_044657685.1 of Stegodyphus dumicola. NCBI lineage: Eukaryota > Metazoa > Arthropoda > Arachnida > Araneae > Eresidae > Stegodyphus > Stegodyphus dumicola. The sequence goes on from NC_140768.1 coordinate 187,769,893, forward strand.
AACTTCAGTTTTTGTTGCTTCTGTGTGAGGCAACAATTTGTCATCAAGAGCGATATACCCATCGCCTTTAAAATAGGCTCTGTCACTGAATGTTGATACTAAAACATATAAGCATTAATTAGGTATTATAAAAATTGCATTTTGACAGACCAACATTTTATATTCATATGTTCCATGAATAAAATCAGTTTCAAATCTTAAATGAGTTTTATAAAATTTTATTCAAAAAATTAAGTGAGAAAACATAATTAAAATTATCCTTAAGTTAAAAACAAGGAAACCTAAAAATCTTTAAGGAATCATATAATTACCTTATTCAGAGGATGCATATGAGCAAAAGATAACAACAAAAGCCCCCAAAACTGATTTTATTTTATAATGCCAGGAACTGAAACATTGCTGGCAAAAGTTCAGAATGAAACTAAATCAATGTCTGTTTCCCATTTGGCAGTTTCCAGTTTATCAAAATTTTAGACTACATTTATTTCGAAGTAATATATCTTTCTCAAATTCAACTCAATAAATAAATAAATAAATAAAAAACAGAAGTCTTCTGACTAGAATGTATTTATGAAATTATTTTATGATATGAATACGTATATAAATATATATATCAGAGAAAAATTTCCTGTTTTAATTAATAATTTAACAAATCAGAATTTTTGTTATGAACCCCTATAATGGATTTTATTATATGTAACAGTATTATACAACGAAAATTGATGAATATTATAGATATCACTGAATTTCCCAAAAACTACAAAAGTTTAAAGTAACATTATCTAAAGTACCATGCATGCTACAAAGAGTTAAAAATACTAACCTTCTTCACAATTTGTTCCTTTGTAGCCAAGAGGGCAGTTGCATTTATATGAATTTCCTGATCCAGAACATGTACCCCCATTTTTACATGGATCAATTAAGCTGCATAAATCGGTCTCTATTTCACAGTTGGTGCCTTTAAATTTGTATAAAAGAAAGGAGAGAGAAAGAATAAGAGAGAAAAGTTATTTAGTAGCAACACTTTAACTTCAGCAGTAATAAAAGACACACACATAAATTCTCAGTACAAGTAAAAAAAAAAATCACAATTTAGCATTACACATTTATTAGTTGTTTTAACATGAACTCCTTCACAAACTATGTATATCCTTCAATAAAATATTCATGTATTTATTAATATTAATTGAACAGAATTTGCTTATAAGATTTAATTAGTAAAAAAAGAGGAACATTTTTCATTGTTGTAAATGCATTTGATCATTTAAAGATGATCAAATGCAGTTACAACATTCAACTCAAAAATATAAACTTGTTATATTTTGTAAGTTGCAGATCATCTTAATTTTTGGAAAACAAATTGAAAGAGTGGGGTCAAGAATAAATCTGATTTATTAAAGGATCCTATAAAAAAGTTGCATTTTGAGTATAGATAAATAATATCCTTTCATTCCTCTCCACTGAAAGTCTGAAAACAAGTATATCAGAATTTTAGGTACCTATAAAATAAAAAATATATTTCATTTATCCATTTCAAATAAGTTTTTTAAGACAAAAAATTGTTTTTTTTTTTTTAAGTGAAAATCTCATTTTTGTGACAGATTATGTTAGATTATTTGAAAATAGCAAAACACACAAGGGCTACATGCCTAAGAGGAAGGATGCTTTCTTGGAAGATTTTCTACAAAAAGCTGGCTTGTATTCATGTTACTAAGGGGAAAACCAGAAAAATTAACATTGCAGCCAGACCATTCACCTGGATTCCAATCCTAGACAAACTACAAGTATTACATAATTCTTAACTGTTTAACCACTGGTGAAGCCAGATTTCCAACAATTAAACATTTCTTAAAATTTTGTTAGTTACATAACTCATATTTGTATTCTGACACTGAAACGTTAAAAACTATACAGAACGTTCTTAAAAGATATATAAAATGAAAGTATTATTTATGTATACTCACAATGTGATAAATTAACAAATATATACTATTCCCTTTAGCTGCATATAAAGCTCTAATATAGGTTAAGAAAACATACCACTATGAAACATATAGTTAGATAAAATTGAGCCCTGAAATGGCATTGACTTTACAGAAAAATTATCTGCAATTCAAGAGAGACTTGCAGAAGGACACTTAAAACAGACATAATTTTTCTGTGAAACCAATATCAATTTCAGGTACTGTTTTGCTTGATTTTAAAGTCACAATATGCACAGTAATGAGATATGCCAAAGAAATCGAAACCACAATTACCTTTTTTTTTTTTTTTTTTGTTTCACATTAAAAATAAATAAACCAATTTTTTTTCTTTAAATCAAAAGAAGTTACATGCACAACATATGGAAAAGGAACAAGGTAATAACAAATTTAACATTTTAAAGCTATGCCCTGCTCTATTTTAGACTCAAATTAGTTTTGTAAGGTAGGTGGGTTGTCTCTTTTCTTAGATAAAAGTATTCTGCTCTCAATCATTTATATAGGTAAAATAAATAGCTAAGAAGCAAAAAAGTATGTAAATTTGATAGCCTTCCATAGTTATCACAACTTAACAACTTATCATAAACTTAACAACTTGTCATAAATAATGATATCAATACCAATGGAATTCACCTCAAGGCTTTTAAAGATCTTATTGTGTATGAGATCTTATTGTGATCTTATTGTGATTTTTTGGATGATCACTTTCCACGCTGGATTGTGTTAAAATAGCTGCTTTCAAAAGCCTTACTTTATAATTTAAGATTCAATTAATTTCTAGTTCACAAATGAACAAGACACTGAACATTTGTAATTTGATCCGAGTTTGAATCTCGGTAAATAAGTTGGTTGTATGGGCATTTTCATGACTTTTCCAATGTGCAACATGAATATGACCCAGTTTCCATTAAACTATTCTTTAAGATTACCCATTTAGCTACAAAGCATTAGTGCGTTTGTTCGAATCAAAACAATTAAATAATCCTTCACATATTGGTTTGTTCAACAGATATTGCTATGATGTTTTTAAAATTTTATTTTATTTTTGCTTCACCTATTCTAATAATGTATTTCTGGCCTACAGTACAAGATACTTTATTCAAAGAAGTAAAGAGTATCCACAAATACAAGCACCTTAGTCAAACAAAATTCAATTCTTTTAAAGCACAAATGGGAATCTGAGGTTGACTTTTCTGTTAATTTCACATCATACTTCTATACACACAGGTATACGTAATTAAAATACTATGCATGATACTTTATATTTTTGTCTGTCCCAAAACATATAATTTTTTTTCAAAATGATTTTAAAATAGTTCAGATTTATATTTTTAAACTGCATTTAAAATACAGAGTAATTCCAAATTCATTGTACAAACTTGGAGGGGAGGTACAGAACAAAGATACGAATAATATTCACACAGGACAGCCAGGGCAGCAATCCATTTATTTAGTCATAAATACAGAGTGGCTCATTCAATTGAAACAAGATGTTTACAAGAACTGTTCAAAATTTCATCTACCAGCAATGACACCAGTAGTACATGCTTGAGAGCATTAGTTGAAAGACTGGAACGCACTGGCAAAGATACCAGGTATTTCACATACACATGCAGCAACTACTGATATTCGAGCAATGAGATCCTCAGCTGAGTCTACTAGAGTCACATAAACAAGACTCTTCAGATGATCTCAGAAAAAGTAATTGAGGCTTGATAAATGGGAAGAGCCAAGGGGCTGGTCACCACGACCAATAAATGCAGCCCAAAAGCGATATTCAGGTAATTATGAGCATCAGTGCTGAACTGGGCTGGCACCCTATTATGCTGGAACCACATTCGGTTACAAATGGACATCGGAGCATCTTGTAGCAGTTTTGGTAACACCTGTTCCAGAAAAATAAGATAACATTGGCCATTGAATCACTGCAGCAGTAAGTATGGACCAATTAAAAAGTCACAGACAATACCTGCCCACACATTCACACTGATTTGTTGTTGAGATGCAGCTGCCCATACATGAGAATTAGGCGCATTAAATACACCCTTGCAGGTAAACCTGTATGCCTCATCTGTAAATAGCACATGAGCTGTGAAGTCTGGCTGCAATGCAGGTTGCTGCAAAAGCCATTGGCAGAAGTTTAGATGCAGATGATAGTCTTGCGAATTTAAAGTTAGTACTTGCTGAAAATGGAATTGGTGAAAGCAATTTTTGTTTAACACTCTCCAAATGGTATGTTGACTCACACATACATTTTGTGTATGTGTGCAACAGCTTTTGTACTTGACTCAGGTCTATCAGCCATAATGTTCAAGATTCTTTCTTCAAATCTTGGACTGCATACAGTTCGTCATCGATTAGCGTTCTATCTAGTGATGTGGAAAGAACCTGTTTCATAAAGTTGATGATGTAATCACAAACATATTCTGTGATCCGGCATTCATCTGTCCGGAAACTGAATGTGATATATTCGTAGCACAGCTACAGAGTTACCGTTTGCATGACCCTACATGCAATGCATTTCTGCTTTTTCAGTATACGTAAAGTCTCCCATCACTGACAACAGCACAATCATGAACTGTATCTTCCCCTACTAAGATTCACACTTACTTGTCCTCTACCGGCAATGGTGTTTTTTCATGCAAATCTCCAATATGAAAATGTGTTTCATGAATGTAGGCTGAAACAAGATCTTTTTAAATGAGTGATAAAAGGTTCTGTGGGTATAGTTCTTCATACAAAGCAATTCATGCGAAATGTAATGTGATCTCAATTAATTTTAATGTTTTCTTATTGCAAATGCATTTAAAGTTGTATTTAGGACTAAATAAATGGATTGAGAACTGGGTTTTCTGCGTGATTATTATTCATATCTTTGTTCTTTACCCCCCCTCCAAGTTTGTACCATGAATTTGGAATCATCCTATATATTACATTATAAAGGTAGTTTTATAGTCATAAATAAAGCAATTCTGAACATCCTCAAATGCAGAGCCAGATTTAGACTTGATAAGGCCCTAAGCTATTTGAGATATGGGGCTCTTCTGTTATAATATATTTTAATACTATTTATACTGTACTTTAATTTTTTGGAGGCCCTCAAGAAAGTGGGGACCCTAAGCTATAGCTTGTGTAGCTTATATGTAAATCCGGCCCTGCTCAAATGACAGCAAGAACAATGCAAAAAATGTTTCCATAGAACTTAATTTTAACTATGTAAACTCACCACTATATCCTTCAAGACATTCACACACATAGCCTTGTGGTGAACCATCGTCTTCAACACATGTGCCATCATTTAAACATGGATTCTTTTCACATGGGGTCTTGCCACCACAATCTTCAACATTCGCTGCATCGATGGCAGAATTTACAAGGTCAATTTCAACTCCATTCACCTCAACCTATATTAAAAACAAAATTCACTAAAAACTTCATTCACTTCAATATGTGCTTAAGACTGCAAAAATGATATAATAAATAGTTCTGAATAAATTCTGAGCAGTTTGAAATCTCTTTTCAAAATTTACTGGGGTAAAAGTAATGGAACACTTAAGAACAATAAAAGGATGAAGAAAAAACATTTTTGGTGTATGTATCCATACACCAAAAAATTCAAGAAAAAACATTTTTGGTGTATGTATCCATACACCAAAAAATTCACGAATACTGTGCTTTAGCCTACATTATTACTCTTTCATTAGAACCAAATCTATGGATATTTATAAGAAGATGTAATTGGATACAGTACTGATTGCTCAACTTGAAATCAATTTTAATCTACGCAGCAGTACTTTGTTTCCATCACACATTTATAATTGATACATTACTTTGTAATTATTAAGTGAGCATTCATGATACAACTTGTAACTATTATTACATAAAATTTTTTTAATTTCTTTTTGAAGAAAAATAAGATTATATTTTGTAAAGCGAGTTTAAACAATGAGTCATGTGAGTATTACTTAACATTTTATACATCATTTGTCATATTATTTGATACAGTTTAATAATTTAGAAAATTAACAAAGCTTGCAAATATTAAAATAAATGTTGTTTCTTTTTACATATGAGCTAACAGTGCTTTTGTTTTTGCCTAAAAAAATATGTGTCATAATAATTACCAGACATTAAATCATAATGTGCAATTATTTTAAATTAACCAAAATGAGCTATTCTTCATTCTTAAGTACGCCAGGGTTGCCACTCAAACAGGAGAATGAAATTCCCTGACTTTTCCAGGTTTTCCAGGTGTGTTTCAAGAAAATTCCAGTCTATCCACGTAATGTACGTTGGCTGTGCTAAGAGGTAAATTAATTATGGTATTACTTGTATTGTGTAGCAAATTCACTTAATTAATCAGTAAATCCCAGAGGACATTTATTCTTAATTATTCTTGGTATACTTTGTTTGATAATTTTGTTTAGTTTTCCACTTAAGAAACTTAATAAAATTTAAGATATATATATTGGATAACAAATGTATGTTTTATTTAATTATTACTCATGATCATCACCAGTTTAACACGAGGCTAATCTGGTCCTTATAAATCACAATGCAATGCTAAATAGTTAAGTTAGATTTTAGGTAAATTTAATTTGCGTGAGGTATGTTCTTAAAAGGCACCTTAACACTTGAAAACACAAATATAATTATAATAGTTGTTGTTTTCTCCACTGAAGATTGAGATTAGAATCTTCCCAATCTGGAATAAAATAAGGCTTTTTTTGCAGACATTCTGCAGCTAAACGAAAGAAAGAAATCTATTTTAATAAATTGAGGTATTTTATATTTATTTTGCAGCATACATAAGGAAAAAATATGTGCATTAAATTTCGTGATGGTATGTCATCATACTGCTATAATTAATTTCAGGATTATGCCAGAGAAAATTTCCTGAAATTTGGAAATATTATTTACTAATGATAAATAAATTTAGAGGGAAGAAGCAACATTAAATTATATGAATAACATAAAAATAATTACTTAAAAATTGAATTAGAATAATCAACGATATTTTAGGGAATATAGTTATATTACATGGCTAGCCTAGATGACTGATTACTATTTTTTTATTTTACTGCAAAGTGGCAAGGTATTTATTAAAAAGAAAAAAAAAAAAAAAAAAAGGTTTAAAAAGATTTTGCGGTAAAATTCTAGTATACGGTAAGGCTTTGGCACGATTTTGAAAATTGTCGCCAAGACCAAAATGACCCGTTTACTGCGCATCAAGATGTCGCCAAATCCCATTATTATCTAACCAAAGAACGTCTATGTAAAGAAGAAAAGGTTCCATACAAGTAAAATGCTATTACGCCGCTAGAATGCGGAGGGAAAATTTGCCAAGGGATTTGGCGACGGAACCTGGCGGCCAGAATTTCCCTCTCCGCGATGTGTACAGGAAATTGAGAAACACGTGTTAAGAAGAAACGCTTTTTGACAAAAAGAAAACTACGAAAATCCGTTTTTAAATTATTGCGAAAAAATCCAAGAAGAAACGTTTTATCAAAGGACGTTTCTTCTTGGATTTTTCGCAATAATTTTAAAAACTGATTTTCGTAGTTTTTTTTCCCCCTGAAAATAACTAATCCATGAATTAATTTACTTGCGCCAAAAAATATTTTCTTTTCCTTTAGAGTTTAACCACTTGCGCTAAGACTAAACTTCACGGTTGCGGTACCGTGCGCTACAATATAACAAGCCGTAAAGTGTCTCATTTACGCCGCTCCGCATCTGCGAGTGCAATCCAGAGCTGTAACTCGAGAAATAAACAATCTCGTTGTTAGGCGTCGTGTGCACCACGTTATTTTCATTTTTGTGATAAATGCTTATCGACGTGGTGTTCACGTCGCTCGCGGTTTGAGACAAAAGCATCTTGACGTGCGTGGCACGTCTTTTTAAGCGCAAGTGGTTAAAGAAATTTTAAACGATATTCATTTTATGAACTCTTGATAACGTGACCTTCGAACTTCGACACCGGTTTCGAGCTTTGGCAACAGATATATCAGACATGCACAGCTGTTTTCCCTCTATGATGGAACGGAGCCACAGCCACGTCTGTTGCAGAGAGGTTTTCCTTCTTTACAATACATATTCTTTGATTCTAACCTCCATGGTACCGTATACTAGGATTAAACCCATTTTGTTTTATACGAGAACAGGTACTTTCTTTAGTTCATGCATTGCACATGCGATTCTCGAGAATATTGGAAACCAAAAGTTGCGGGAAAGTTGCTTTGCCTTTCTAAAAGACAATCAAATTGGAGTTGCGAAAATTGGCTCTATGCCAGCCAAGGTTCTTTACTAAGGTTAGGCCAGGAACGGAAAAAGCGTGCCATTGGTTGCTGGTAGTGATGTCACCCGGGAGACAAGACGCATCGGCCGACGCGTCTGCTACATGATTTTGGTAATGGAAAAAATGTAAACTAAAGCAAAATGATCATTTTATATGTGGTAGATACACCGGAAATACCGGGTATATACTTTCCGATTAAGTATTTTGTTAAAGAAAATGTTTATTTTATGCACAGAATTCGTACGAATGCTGAAAATAATTGTAAACATTAAATTCTTTTCGTAAAGGAAAGCATTAGAAAATGAAAAACGATATTTAAGTTAATTAAGGGAAATAAATATTGCAAAACAAGGTATTTTTTAATATTTTTTCGTAGTATTGTTTGCACTAAATAAATCTTGTTGAACAGAACACATGATGGCATAAGTGCTAAGATGTAAAAACATAATCAAAAAGTATTATTCTGTTTATTTTCATTGCTCATGCACTTTTTTTTAATACAAATGAACTTTGACATTCCATGAGAAATATATGATCGTGATTTTCAGTTTAAATTACATATCTCAAGCAAAAATATACATAAAAAGATTTGACTTAACAAATTCATATTTAAATACCATAAAATTCTACAAATTTCTTGATATCCGTCATTATACTTTTAAATAGTATACTTATCACATTCTTTTTAAAGTGAAAAGTCACTTCTTACTCTTATAATCCTTTACACTCCCAAGATTTCTATATAACATTTATCCTGACGTGATTATTTGCTTTAGTAAATAATCTTCGATATTGGCATCCTATTCTTCCTTCCATACATTAAAAATGGAACAATAAAAATACATTTTCTTACACATATACGCACAATAATAATAATAATAAACTTGCCCTACATCTTAGTTTTGGCCCACCAGCGGCCGAGCGGTAAAGTCGCTGAACACTGGTAGTTCGGTCCGAATCCCGCGAACGGGCTGGCTGCATGGCCGTTTTCGTGGTTTTCCTCATGTGTAACGTGTATACGAGCCAGTTTCCCTGAGAAAGTCCTCCACAAAGGCATAACACCCATTACACAGATAGCCCTAGTGTGCTTTGCCATAATTAAATACACCACCACATCTTAATTTAAATTCAGACTGTACACAAATTAAATATTTTTAATTACTAATGTATTTTTATAAGGTTGTTTCTTAAAATACTTTTGTTATACTTGAAATATGTGTTCAATATTGAATTATTTTTCTTTCTCTTATAATTAAAAACAAGTTATATGGAATTAAAATTAAAACTTATGCAGCAGTTAAATAACACTGAACAGAATATCTTACTTACTCTTTCGCTATTTTTATTCTAGCATTATACACAGATTTGTTTTCCTTCAGGTTCAAGCATGTGTAAGTTATATCAATTAAATTACATCACACATACCTGTATGCATCAGTTAAATAACACTGAAAGAAATATGTCACTCACTCATTCGATGTTTGCATCATAGCGAGGTCGAGAAATTGTTCTTTCCTCACGGTGATGCATGTATCAGTTTACTTAGTTCGCAAAGCTTAACCCAGACGCTGCTTCAATACATAGAATTCCGTTTGGGATGTAAAGAAAGTAACCAAAACATGTGAATGAAGTTGGATACGCGAATTTATTAACTAATCATTCAGGTACTCAGTATCGGTAAACATGACATGAGTTTAAATATCTCACTACGATGTAAGTCTCATACACAAAATGAAGATTATGATAAAAAATGATTTAAAATGAGAAATTTTTCAATTTAAATGTAAAATACCAGTAAAATGAAAAATAAATGTAAAATTACATCACAGTTATGTATGAAAACTACATAAATTCATTAAAAAATAGTTATTTTATCTGGTTGTAAAGAGTGTTTTCCGCCAAAAAACGTATTAACGTGTATAATTCTGACACAACACTATAGCACAATTTGCCACTTCCGCCTAGGTATAATAGCAAATTAACAACACAAATCAAATCAAACTGTTGATGCAACGAAAGTAAACAAACGCCAAGAACTAACGATGTCACCCACATGACGTCATGCGTATGTGGCATAACTTTCTCCCTGCACTGCGCATCGCTCTTGGGCCCCCCCTGTATGCCAGCTACCCGAATGACACTCACGTGATACATAATTCGCCAAAAAAGTTACCTCTTCCGACGTCGGCGCAAAAATCGCTTTTTTTGGCGGGATCGTTGTATGAACTTCCCTGACTTTTCCAGATTTTGACAAAAATACTTAAATTCCCTGACTTTTCCCTGAATATTTTGGTCAATTTTCGAATTCCCTGACTTTTCCCGGTTCTCCAGGTTTTCCAGGTAGCGTGGCAACCCTGGTATGCTCTACTATTCATAATTTATGCACTTATAAATAGTTGATGAGAAGAATGAGAAATTAATTTCTTATTCAAACACTGGTGTCCAGTAGTTGATTTTTATCTGAGTACCACTTTGACTCACATCTTCTCTTGTGATGAAAAGTTGTATTCATTTGAAAGCTCACTGCACAGTTCTCTTGAAGAGAGTACATTTGTTTCGTTTCATGTTAAGGCTTAAGAACGGTATGCAGCCCTCATTCCAGTCATAACAAATCAGTCAATCCAACTTTCACACAAGTTGGTTCAAATTCGTATAAATTTTCTTTAAAAAAAAAAAAAAAAAAAAACTAAAAAAATTGGAGATAATATATCTCTACCTTTTATTATTATTATTTTAATTCACTCTTTTTAGATAATTCTACTAAAATTAATCTTGGGAGATAATATAATAATATAATTCAATATTTCTTTAGTAAATAAATTATTATTAACTTACTTTGCAGCTATTGTACAAGTAGTAAAATCACTCGATTTAGCACTAAGTGAATTTACGATCATACAACATTTGATATGCTAAATAGCAGCTATTAGTGCTATTTATCTCTTACTTAATGAACTCACTATACATATTATCTCCACCTTTTATTATTGTTATTTTAATTCACTCATTTTAGATTTCAACTAAAATTATTTCACTAAAAATTAAATTCATTTCTACTAAAATTAAATTCATTTCTACTAAAATTAATCTTAGAAGATAATATAATTCAATATTTCTTTAGTAAATAAATTATTATTAACTTACTTTGCAGCTATTGTGCAAGTAATAGAATCACTCGATTTAGCACAAAGTGAATTTACGATCATACATGCATTATATATATATATAATAATTTATTTCCTAATATATATATTCATCATTAATTTATTTTTAAAATGGATAAATTGAAATCCCTCCCTACTTGATCCATTTTTACATCTATTGGAAAATACAAAAATATACAGATTATGCTGTGGTAAAATAACTATAATATAATAGTAAAATATATATTTTCAATTTTTTATGAGTAGGAAAATGCCTAAATAAGAATTCATATTATAATTGTCATCAAAATCAGTTCTTATTTTTCAACTAAAAGATATTTCTGATTATTGTCTTTTGCATATGCATAAAATACTTTATTCATTTTATTATTGTTAAAGATATCTTGATCGAGTTAAATTGAATTCCTATTTTATTTTAATATCAACAGTAATACCAATTTAGTACAGTTCATTTTCACATGAAACATTTCTTTCATTATAAATAAAATTTACTTACATGAGCAATACATCCATCAAAACCATGCTGAACCTCAGCAAAAGGAGATACAGATACACGGTGTTTATCGACTGATCCAACATAGAATGGAGTATGAAGATTCAATCCTCTTGCAACACCAGGAGACATACCTTTCGATGCTATACCATCATTTACAATAAGAGAGCCCTCTCTCATATCACGTTCGGCTACAATACTTAACCATTCATCAGCAAGAATAGGTTCTGGACTACGAATTATTGCAGGACCTATACGAGATTACATATAGCCATATATACAAGAAATCATGAGCATATATACATGTAAATAGCTAATCAAAATGATTTAATTACAAAAATTATGGCAAAAAGAAATTGAAAAAACATTTTAAAATTTATCTTTGACAGAAACTGAACTAACATTACATAAACTTGAAGTAAAACCACTAGCTACACTTCACTAGCAATTTTAGAATAACATAACAGACCGGTATTAGCTTTTACATTTCTAATGCAAAGTCTCAATTAAATGTCAACAAACATGAGTAAAATACGAAGAGATTCAAAAGCATCCGGCAAACATGTAAAAGTAGATAGAGGGGACTCAAATAAGCAGGTTTTGAATAGAATGTGTATGCGGAAATGGCTCACTGAAGTTGTACAGGTCATCACTATGCAGTAGATAAAAGCATTCTGCTAGTATAAATCATCATTTGCCATGCAGATTTTGAGAGATGTGCATTGCTACAAGAATACAAAGCTTACCAACATGCATTCAATCTGTGGAACTGCAAAGAGAAAAAGAGCAACTGCTCGAAGGAGGCACCATGGAATAGTTTTCTGTGCCTACTTAGAGTAACTGCTCTATTCTAGCCACAGCCTCATAAATCAAATACCCAGCAGCAAGCTCCACGTTCATGTAACAATGCATGCATCTCAAAATTTGTACTTCAAAGGACAATTTATGTCAGTAGCATGTCTTTACTTGCTGTTCAGTAGTGCCATGTACCAACCATATATGTCATTTGTGCACACACACTACATTAGAAAATCTGCTTATTTCAGGCCTTGCTACCTGCCTTTATATTTTTATCCCATATTTGTTTTACAAATAATTAAACAACATAGTTTTATAATTCCAAAAACTTAATTTATGAAATATACATATAAAATTACACATTTAAAAACCATAATTTGAGTAAGTTTTTTATGCTTTTATTAAAGTTACAGCACTGTTTCACATTATCAAAATCTCTGCAGTAAATAACATTTAATCTTAAACAATTTACTTTGAAGCAGTTTGTAATGGGTAATCTTAAAATTAGCTTGGTTAGCAATTATTTAGAAGTTCTAATGTGGTTTTAAAAAAATTCTTGTATACTTTTCATGTAGCAAAATTTAAAATGTCCCAAATATATATTTACAATAAAGAGTAATATAGAGAAACTCCTTATGATGATCAACATAGCTTCAAAGATTTTAGTCTTCTATGAAGAGAGCCATCTTACGAAGTACAACTGTCGGTTACATTCAATATTGTTATCTAATTATGTTTTCAGAAATAATGGTTACTTTAGAATACTTTCATTGAGAGGTGATTACCATCAGAAGTTACACCGTATATTATTTTGCAGTGGAAAAACAAATACTAATCAAATATTAACAGAAAAAATTAACTGTTATGCAAGATCCAAAAATTAATTAAGTTAAACAATTGTTATTTAAAACTTTTTTTCAAACTTGAAACACTGATAATATCGTCTTTCAAAATTGTTTAAATTGATTATTTTTTGCATTAATAATAACATTTATTTATATTGAAATAATAAGCTTTTAAATATTGTGTTTATATACACAGCTGCAAACACCGAAATGTTAAAAACCAAGCGATTCTTGGACAAAAAAATGGGAGTTTATATGCTGTACGGAGGCAAAATTCAAATATATATATATATATATATGCCAACCTTGATATATATGTGTGTGTACATATATACATATATATAAAGGAGGTTTTCATTTGAAAACTGAGAGTTCTTGGGAAACTTTTGCAATGCATGGCACAACAATTTCAAAAGAAATTCAAATTGACTTAAATTCTCTTTAATGCACAACTCAAGTTATTCAACTATTTATAATATGAGTCTGACGTAAAATATTTTAAAGTTCTTTAGATAATTTCACTTTGTAATTTTCTTACACTTTTCTATTTGAAAATCTTGAGTAGGGAAAGAAAGCTTTAATTTATCAAAGTATCTTTAAACACAAAAATAAAATTAATAATTAACGTACATACTATTTATTGTGTAGATAAACTTATTAATGTACCATATATAAAGGCTAAACTAAATTACTGAGTAAACCTTGAATTATCACGTAAAGTTCTATAAATGTCCACAGTAGATTAAGTCAATACAGAATGAATAAAATTTAACACAAAACATATGCTGAAAACAACCAGAGATAAGGAAATGAAAATTACATAGTTTAAGTATCATTAAATTAATAAATATATGCTGAAAACACTCATTAGTAAAGGTTAAATATTAAAAACCAGGTGATTCAATGATCTACAGAGAAAGTTGGCAGCTACTTAATTTTTTTAAAAAATTAGTTTTGAAAAGCAGTACCTGATCCCATATCAAATCTAAATTCTACACTCTTATTTTTTATAGCTATAGAAGTAAAATCTCCAGATCCATCTTCTGATTGAGCACAATAAGCTATTAAGCAATCATCTGTATTGTGTGGCTTGACTTTCATATTCATTTTCAAAGTCCTCAAAGCTTTTGGTGTAGGATAAGCAATGTAAGCATCATCAGAGAAAGCAGGTTCAACAATAATTATATCTAAAAGAAATTTAAATCATGATTTATGAATCATCACAGTCAAAATGTTAACTGTTTAGGATACATTTATAAAAATTCCTTTATAACATAAAATCTAATTTACAGTTCCTTTCAAAATTACATGAAAAAATTCACAAATTTTCTTCTAACCTCAGATTCAATAAAAATGAAATACCAATACATCCCACGTAAAAAATAATGGATGCCTGCTGAATATCAGAGAAAAATTCAGTGAAGTCAGTAGACAGATTACAGGTAAGCACTGAACAAAAGAAATGCTCCAGTTCATGTAAATTTGAATGTTTGAATCTGTCTCTCTATATATAGTATATGAATATACCTATATAGTATATATATAGTATACCTATATAGTATATATAATATATATACCTATATAGTATATATAATATATATATCTATATAGTATATGAATAAATACAAAGGTAGTTCAAAGCCTAATACAGCTTTAGAAATACCAACATTTACTCTAATACTTTTACTTCACATCATCAAACTTTCATCACAAACTTTATTTCTTTATTCATTATTTAACTTAACATTGACTATTTGATGCAATATGAGTACTTAGAAATTATTTTTAAAAGCATACAAAAAATATATAATTTTTTTTCTTTCATAATTTAGTAGTTAAGTACACAGGGCAACTTAAGCGAAAATTCTAGGTGAATATCATTCAAATTCAGAAAGATATTGATGACATAGTGAAAGAAAGTATTTTTCAGTTACTTTCTGGGATAAGAGATTTTTCACATTTTGTAATTTTCTAAGTTTAAAGTTTGTTCATTTTGAATGCACCTTGAATTGACTCTCACATAGCATTTAACATAGTTTTTGCTTATTTGCATAACACTGGACTACAGTGAAGGGGTATCCAGTAAATTATAACATCTACAGTTTTAAAAAAGGCTTTTATAGTTATGAAGATCTGGACAAAACTCTTAAAATAAATTTCTGGTACACTGGTAGATTAATAAGAAAATGAATTATTATATTTATTTGAAAATTTTTACTTTTAATTTTGCAATACTTCCACAACAATTTAACTTTTGATTTGCATCCCTCTTTAACTGTATTTATCTGTCTCTGCACAGAAAGTAGTAAAATGGGATTGCAAACTAAAAAAAAAAGGGGGGAGGGGCAGAGAGGAAAAAAAAATGGTCAGAAGAATAGTGTGGTAAGTAGAATGTGTTTCTTTTAGAAGAAACCCTATCCTAATTCAAAATGATCCATAGAATCATACTTCAGTTCTGTTTCAATTTTGGCTTCTAGTGATCATTTTTAGCACATGCTGTGCAACTCTTTTATTTCTTCTCAGTCAGTGTCACAAACTCGGATTATATGTGAGCTGAATGCATGATCCATAAACAGTTGATGAGCCCGATTTTAAGCAAAAAAAAATTTTTTTAATTAATTAAAATAAGTTTTTCTTACTAAAATATACATAAACAATAATAATAACGCAAAGGGAAAAAACCAAATTTATATTTATTTTCTATCTGAAATCTGAAGTTAGTTACCTAACAGACATTTTTGTTAGTTACACTTTATAATTCAAACATAATGGCAGCTAAATATTAATATTTCAGACTGACGTTTATTTCAAATAATTCTAATATATTTAATTATTCATTAAATAAATTATGAAAACTTTTATAATGAGACAAAACTTGAAAATATATGATGACATATTTTAGTCTAGTCTTTTCCCCTTATTCATTAAAACTTCTTTTGTCACATAAATAAAAATACCTATATTTGTATGTAAATACAATTTTTTTTCTATAATGTCTGTACACTGGAGAATAACTACAAGAAATTATCTTCATGGATTGTAGATGCTCATGAATAAATCAGGTCTTTTCTTATTAATTTTCATTCCAAAGCTTTTTTTCACCGTTGAAAATTAATGGAACATATATATGGAAATATATATATATATATGGAGATATATATATGTATAATTTATTTACTAAAGAAATATTGATTATATTATCTCCTAATATTAATTTTAGTAGAAATATGTAAAAAAGTGAATACATAGGGAGGAAGCTTAATTTTGAAAATTCTTTTAAAGTAACTTGAATGTAAATTGTTAACAATGTTTTATGGGGACTTGAAGTAAATCATTAACAACAAAATTTCAAACTTTGAAAAAAATTAAATTAAAAGCAAGTAATTATTTGCTATTGATCGGACTGTTATCTTACTTTGCAGCTATTGCGCAAGTATTAGAATAATTTGTTTTTGAACTAAGTGAATTTAAGATCATACAACATTTGATATATATATACAGTCAAAAGCTTTAATCCGGACTGATCTCATAATCCGGAATGATGCATAATCTGGACCTCAAAGCTGCAAACTTTCTGCGCATGTGTCAACGCATAATGCCTCTATGCATACACATATGCGTTTATGCATGCGCATAATACATTTACGCATGCATGTTTAATGTATAACGGACGGTATAAGCTAAGGTAAGCTAATCTAATTATCTATTTCAGTTTTTGTTGCAGATTGCATTGTTCCTTAATTTTCTAATTGGATCCGGCTTATTATTTTTTGCAGACTGTTAGAGCAATTTTATAAAGTAAGCTTGAACTTTCGA
Source organism: Stegodyphus dumicola (assembly GCF_044657685.1). Classification (NCBI taxonomy): domain Eukaryota; kingdom Metazoa; phylum Arthropoda; class Arachnida; order Araneae; family Eresidae; genus Stegodyphus; species Stegodyphus dumicola. The sequence goes on from NC_140768.1 coordinate 187,787,286, forward strand.
TTATGTCAAAAAGAATTCCCGATTCTGGAGCTACCAAAGGATCTACAAAGTGAAAGCATGTTTCAATATCCATCAAACAAAAAGGGGAATTGCAGCAAAAAATGGATAAAGGCATATCCTTTGATTCTCTAACCATTCTGAAATATGTTTATCAATTTCACGCTGCTCTGCGACCAGGAAGGGGGGGACATGGCGCACTATGAGTTGATCTGTAAGCACTATCCTTATCTTCAAAGCAGATGTTTTAATTTTATTCGGCTTATAATTCCTTACTAAATGTAGTATTTTATCTCGATGTACTCCACCTTTGGTATGATTAAATCAAATTTCTTGTCATTATAAATATGACGAATACACATCAAATAGTTTTCTGGTTGCAATTTTATAATTTCGACTATGCGTAATGTATGCTTTACACATGCGTACGTTGAAAGAAATGTTTAATAAAGTAAACAAATAAATATTAAGCTTTTTTTTAAAATTTTGATACCCTTTAGATCATAATTGCTCTTTATATCATAAATTACGGTTTCATGTTTTTAATTTTATAATTTTTGCATTCCATCTTACCAGATTTAAACTGATGGTCTATAATCCGGAAAAACCGATAATCTGGAATCGCCGAAGTCCCGACGAGTCCGGATTAAAGACTTTGACTAAGATATATAGTATTCATATATATGAATACACTGCCAAACAAAGCAAACGTTCTTTGTGCATAAATTTGTAAACTGATCATACTTATTTTTATGACAATGAATAAAAGTTAATCAAATCTGTACCTTCAAATCTTTTAGTAAGATTTACACTGCATTGTAAATTAATTTGCTCAATTTATAGATATTTTAGTGACTTTTCCCATTAGTTTTCAATAGTAATGAAAACAATGTGAAATAAGACTTCAGATAATTAACGCTTGGTACTCGGGGCCTTTTCGCATGGCGCACCAGCAACTCGAGACATCTCGCAGCCTTTTTGATGTATTTCTTACCAGTAACTTAAAACCATGACACACACAAATTAATGTACAAAATTTTTATATTTTAACATTTTATATATCTTTACACCTTTATAAACATAATTTCTTAAATATTAGTGTCCGTAATTTTTCTGTGTATGATATTTCATGTAGCAATTCCCAAAATGCATACCCGGCTTGTCAAGGCAAGTATTCCAATAATATGTCGTTTAATGCCTTTTTCTGGGCTTATTTCTCTGAGAACCGACTTTGTGATAGATAAGAAAAGATAAGGTTTCAGATAAGAAAAATCTTACCTCCATTTGAAGGGTATCATTTTACACTTCATACGATTATATAGAAAGAGCATAGGAACCCGCTTTGAAGAAATGTAAACAGTTATTGCCACGCATCGAGTTTCCGCATCAAACCAAGTGGTGAGTGAGTGTCACCTTTCGAGTTGCGGCATCAAATCACATGGTGAGTGAGAGTCACCTCTCGAGTGCAAAGGGTTAAAATCTTGAAATTTTTGCAATGCTGTATTTGCAACAAATATATAAGTGAAATGTATTTGCAGGCTACATAAATTGCTTCAGATGCTGTATGTGTCCCACAAGCCACCAGTTTGTGATCGCTGTGCTAAATAATTATTACTATTAAAGATGGAGATAAGAGAACAACTAGAGAATTTTGTCTTTATTGTATTTGGGTATTTAATTGATAACTTAATGTGCTATTTCTATATTTTTTTACCATAAATATGCCTTTTCTTTTACGACCATCTTAAGAAAACAGTATAATTTTTTAGATTTACCTTTCTCACAGCGTACTCCTGTTCTACCAAGAGGACAGTAACAATCAAAACCTCCACCAGGTCTATTGATACAGCGGCCTTCACCACAAACTCCAGGATAACAAGCTTCACCAACTCTTTCACAGTCACGCCCAGAGAAACCAGGTGGACAAATACAATTATAACCTACAATAGTCAGTGCTTCTTGGCATACCCCGCCATGTAGACAAGGATTTGCAGAACATGTTTCACAAGTAGATATACCATAAGCTTCAGCTTCTCTCAATAAATTATGGACAACTTTTCCTGTTTTATAGTGGCTGATACAGCCTAAAATACAAAAAGAGATTTAGTCAATATTTTAAAATTATAATAAACAGCGATAGTAAAAAGAAAAAAAATTAAAATATGCCTACCAATAAATCCTCGAGTAGCACCAGCATTTTGTTCGATAGCACCAAAATCAGGAACAGATCCTATGTACATTGGTTCCACTAAATCTAACCCTAAGAATCTTCCTTGTGCAGATCCAGTTACTTCAGGTTGATCATCTACATTCAAAACTCCTAAAGAAAGAAGCTTTTGTTATGGGATTATATTTGTAATTAAGGAATTTGAATTTACATTTTTTAAAAAAAAATTCAGAAATGTTTTAACTGGATTTTTCTAAAGTTGGTCCTTTTATTTATTATTTTTGTTTTACTTACTTTATTTTTATTTTTTTTTATTTTACTTCTACTTTTTATTTTGCTCATAAAAACTAATGGATTGAATCAGTACTACTTATTTGCTATACGAATTCATTATTAAAACTTTTTATTTTTCTCATATGTGCTTAATTAACATGACATTAAATAAATACTTAGTCTCTTTTTTAATAACTAACACCAAAAACGAATAAAAAAATAAGTTGCAAACATATGAAGATAAAAAAAAAAAAAAAAGGAATCATCTGTATTTTTAAAATAACATCAGCTGATATATTCTTTCAATATCCATTCAACATCCAGCTCATTTGCCTGGAATTAAATCCAGGTTGAACTACCAGTGTTTAGTCAAATTTCTGCTCAGCCACTGGTTCCCACAGACTCTTGGAATGGGGCGAGATGGGAGTTTTTCTCTGTCTGCCATTTCATTCCTTAGCTCTTTAATCTCTTAATTCCTGTCTCCATTTCACATCACAAGCTTATATCTACATTTATTAGTGAATTGTTTTTTACATGAATTTCAACTCATGATTATTAAAACTTCTTCCTTAGCTTCTTTTTTTAAATGTACTTCTCAAACTTAATTAAGATATTTATACAATTACCTACTAATTTTAAAATCATAAACAATAGTAGCAAAAACATCTACACCTTATGATAATTAAATAAATGTAATAACATTATCATTTCCACAAATTAGACTTCCACATACAGAAAACATAGCTTACTTTTATTGAATAGCAGGACACTGTTTTTCATTTGCATCTTCTCTCTTTTCAATGCTAAATGTGATTAGTGTAGAGTAATATTTTGTGAATGGCTATTTTAGATACTTACTGAAGTGAAGAATGAAATATTTAATTAGTGTAATGATACATTTTTTGAATTTTGCAATTTAATGACTCAAAGAGAAAAAAAGTTCTTTTCCCTAAACAAATACTATGATTTTGTTTAAAACTCTTAATAATGAATTAGGATGTTAAGAATTTCTTTTGATCTGTTTGAGCTTAAAGCAATAAAATCTTTAAATCTTAGTTTTTGAAAAATTAGCAGATTTTTATAGAAAGTGAACTGAAAGACTCAGTACTAACTGAAGGACTTATTACTCAGAATTTTCCTTACATATAATATGAAAATGAATCAATTTTCAGTAACGAAATTTCTGTGAGACAACCCTCCGGCTAGGCTTAAAGCTTAATGTGTGCCCTGGAATTAATCAAATCCCAGCCCAATCAAAAATATAATTTAATTAAATTTCAGTTTTATATCAAATATAGAATGATATTCGCATTCATCTTCTCAATTATTATTGAATTATTTCTTTATTATATCAGCTTAAATAGCCAAGATTTTTTGCTGATTTTGATGGAGCTTTATGTGCTTATTTTATTTTTTTTTAATCCAACCCCCCCCCCCACAATATGGCAACAACATTTTCTAATTATGGGTAAAAGCAGGTATGGTTGAAAGCCCAAACACCACTCAAGATCCTCAAATATGTATAACAAACTTTTTCTGTTCAGGCTATGATAAGTAATATATAGAACAAGGGTCGCCAAAACTTTAATTGTGAGCTACCAATAAGTCACTGCAGCATTTTTGGTAGCTCATGTAAAAATATTTTCCTGTTAAGATAATATTAAAAAACAATATAATAAATTAAGGTCATGATTCATTCGATACAAGATAAATAATGCTGTAACAATAAACTGACTTAAAATTGAAACTATTCCATTGTACAGAGAATTAATTATACATAAAAATTCATCAGAAGTAGAAGTTCAACCTCAGTAGAAAGTTTCATCTCTGACATTTTCCAAGCATTCATTATTATTAATATCATGCATAAATTGCTAATAAATGAGTTAGACAAATGTTGTATGATGCTACTTTATTTCATAAAGTCATACAAATGCTTTATATAGGCATGGAGCTTAAAATTTTAAATTTAAATAATAATTTAAACTTTTAGAATATTGCACATGTTCAGCCATAACCATATTAATGCATAATAATACGATATAGAATAGTGATATTTACCCTGTATTGTTATATAGATTATTCTATTCAATGAAGTTGTAAGAAAACCAAGCAGATATTCTGGAATGCAAGAACTAGGAAGGAAGCGGGTACTCTCAGAGGGATGTCTCCTACATTGGGGGGGAGGGGAGGTTAGAAGTAATTTGGGCGAAGGAGTGCTAAAGGGAGAAAGATTCACCAGAAGGAGGCTGATGGGGGGCACACATGGCTTACTGGTGAACGGGAAAGGAGTATGGCCAGGGGAAATTTTAAAACAAATGTATAGGTGAGAAAACAAAGAAAAGTGCACCACTTTCTGAATACGAACCCCGTTGACATAATTCTAGGAGTCAAGTAAGAGGTAACAGGGACAAAAAATGTTTCCCAATCTTTATTCAAAAGTCTGAGGTGTAAACTGAGAACAAAAGAAAGGTTCTGTGTAAGTGAAAATTTTCGTCTTCCTTATTTAATTACATACTCAAAGTTCCACTATAATATTTTTGAGAACTAAAAACTCACTCTCATAAATTCATTGCACTTCCCAGAGAAAAAGTGCTTTCACTTCTGAGTTTTCCATTATGTGTTTAACTTTTAAGGTATCTAAAGCATCTGACAAAAATAAAACTAGATGAGACCCTAATTCTCAGAAAGAGAAAGACTACTATTAAGCATGATTATGACATGCAAAATATGTATTTTTCTTGGACAAATTTAATAAAAAGCTCACCAATGCACATAAAGTTTGAAAACTGCAAAACATATTTACCATTCTTCCTTTCCCGTGAAATGTGAACTATATGCCATTTTCCTTGTTCAACAGGTTCACGGCTTCGTAAAATTGCAGGACCAGAGCCTAATTCAAATCTGAATTCAACATAGCCATTGTTCAGTGTCAAAGAAATAAAATCTCCCTGGTCTCGTTTCTGACCATTGTACAACAAAAGACCTATATAAAAACATTAAAAATAAATTCATTAAAAACAAATTTGCATGGCATGGAAAACACAAATTTGTTAATTATAATGCCATTATTATTTAATCAAAATTCAATAAAATTTCATCAAAGATTTTATTTGATAGAAAATACAAGGTCTCACCTTAAAATTTATTTTAATTAATTGTATTCAAGATTAGTTATTATTATTATTATTATTATTATTATTATTATTATTATTTTTTTTTTTTTTTTTTTTTTTTTTTTTTACGATTCTCAAGTTTTAGAAATTCTAGCAGCATTTAGCATTCTATAATTCTTTTTCATAACCTGTATTATTATAACTAAGCTAATAGCTTCAGAGCTGAAAAATGGAATCGAAATTTCATATCCTAATATACATCAAACTTCAACAGTAAATATTATTGTAGAAAAGTATTTATAAGTCAACTGCAGATTATGAGCAGCAATTAAAATTATCTATAATCAAGATGCTCAACAAAGCAGAAACATAATATCTGTGAGACTGTGTTTGCTAAAAAAATTATTAAAATTATTAATTTTTACATTAATTTATAAAACCTGTAACTGAAGCAGGTTCCAATAAAGTAAGCGTTTACTTTATTGGAATAGAGTAAACCCTTAACTAACACGGGAATTAGATCCATTGACGTGATTTTATCATTAAGCAAGGGATAAATCATTTTCCACAAGTTTAACATTCGATGGGAAAAAATGAATCAGGTATAGTTCAGATTAAGAAAATATGTATAATTTATACAAACCTAAATATTGTTGTAACTGAAAGGGAAAAATTAATAATTGAATTAGATTAATTGAAAGTATTTCTATTAATAATTAGCAGCTTCGCTGCCAGCCTCCGTCTGGCTTTTAAATGTACCGGAAAAATACCTGAAGGGAAAACCAAACGTTAAATTTAAAAGCTGCGTAGAATTTTACTCTGCAGAACAACTTCATAAAAAAAGTTATTATGTGTAACAAAATTACAATGAAATAAGCAATATCCCTTAATACAAATATTAATTATCCTAACAAATAAATTAACCAACTTCCCTTTGCAAAATCTTAAGAATTCAAATGGTATAAAGGAGGTTAAGAACTTTGTTTCCTAAAAAACATCACTCAAAACTTTTCAATATCTTAAAAACAGTGAAATGAGCAATAAATAACATAAAAGAATACAAAAAAAAAAAAAAAAAAAAAAAAAAAAAAAATTCTGAAAATCAAAGTATAATTAATGATATTTTATCTTATATTTTTAAGAGAAAAAAATTACAATGAAAGAAGCTACATCCCTTAATACAAATATTAATTATCCTAATAAAAAAATTAACCAACTTTCACTTGAAGAAAAAAATCATGCAAAACTTTTCAATATCTTACAAACAGTGAAATAAGCAAAAAATAACATGAAAGAAACTCAAAAAACAAAAACTTCCACGCAGAATTTTATTTTGCAGGGCAACTTTATCAAAAAAATATCAATAAAAATGTATTATACATATATAAAAAAATGACAATGAAATATGCCAATCTCTTAAAAACAGTGACATAAGAAATACAATGTTGCTAAACCATATTTCTAAAAGAATGAAATTATTCAAAATGATGCGTTTTCATCAAAAATCTAATGAGAAAGGAAAATTGCTGCCAAAACCACATTTTTAAAGATGTGAGATGTGAGAAGTGTACTCGGAAGCTTCATTTAAATTTTTTTTTAAAAATACAAAATATTATCATTTTTCCAAAATTCTTTTTGTAAAAGCAGTCGCAAGGATGAAAGTTTAACCTGTCCAAAAAATCAAGAAAAATAAACTGTACATTTTTAAAAATAAACTTTTTTAGAAAAAATCCCATTGAAAATGTGTTAAGCTCACTTTGTTAAATAAATTCGTACTTAATCGATTTATTGAAACGCGAAATTTATTTTAAGTTTGTAAAATAGCTAAGTGCCTACGTTTCATGATGATGTGAAAATGGAGTGTGTAGAGTAAAATCTCGCTTTCCTATAGCCCATTATGTCTCAAAATGACGTGATTTCATCACAAAACATAAAATAAAAAAAATTCGAATTCGAATTTCGAAAAAATCGCTTCGAGGTGCACTGGCTCTTGTCTAGATGCACCTATGTACCAAATTTCATAGCTGTGGGTCTATTAGCTTACGCGCAGCGCGAACGAAAGACACATACACAGACAGACTCTTTCTTTTATTATATGTAGAGATTAGGTCCATGATACACTTTTCTTTTTTTGTTGATTTTTGTTGGGGGCAATGTCTGAAACTCATTAAACATTTTTTGGTAAGCAATGCAAAATTCTTCAATACTTTTTAAAAAATGTCCTCTTCTTTCTTCATTTGTCTCAAAATTCATTAAAAAATCAGATGGCACTTGAGCCTTTTTTTAACAATTTGTTTAATTTCCTGTACATTAAAGGCTCTTTATCTTCTGCAATATTGCTGCTTTCACCATTGGTGAAAACAGCAATAATGCAGAAGGTATGCTGGTGTTATATGATCATCCGATTTAACGATTGTCATTACTAACTAATTCTTTAATTTCTCTTTCTTCCATACCTGAAATTTTTGAATGAATTTGTACAATTTCATGGTTCATTTTCAATTCTTTGAAATACTTTAATGCTGTTGACAACTTCTGGCCAGAGCTGATGACAGCAAACATTCATTGTTGATGAATTCACTTGTTCTTATGCGAGTTTCATCATTTCTATGCAGTGTCTTATGTTGATTAGTTTCCAAAATGCCATTAGTGTGTCATGCTTTCCTTTGTTTAGTACAGTCAAAAGTCTTTAATCCGGATTCGTCGAGACTTCGGCGAATCCAGACAATTATTGTTTTTTCCGAATTATAGATCATCAGTTTAAATCTGGTAAGATGGCATGCAGAAATTATAAAATTAAAAACATGAAACCATAATTTATGAAATAAAGAGCAATTATGATCTAAAGGGTATCAAAATTTAAAAAAAAAGCTTAATATTTATTTGTTTACTTTATTAAACATTTCTTTCAACGTGCGTATGCGTAAAGCATACATTACGCATAGTCGAAATTATGAAATTGCAACCAGAAAACTATTTGATGTGTATTCATGATATTTATAATGACGAGGAATTTGATTTAAATCATATCAAAGATGGAGTACATCGAGATGAAATACTACATTTAGTAAGGAATTATAAGCTAAATAAAATAAAAACATCTGTCCTGAAGATAAGGATAGTGATGTCAGATCAACTTCGAGTTCATTGCACGCCGCAATGCATGAACTGGATGCGATTATGACGCATGAACTGGACGCACGTGTAAAGGCATTGTAAAGAAAATGCTTTGAATGTTTTTATGATTCCTAGATTCTTGGTTTTATTAAGGAAGTGGTGTTCAGTGAAAGGAATAAAACCTTTATAGTTGGGTGAAATGTTATAAGAGCTTCAGTACCATATACTGAAACAATTACCAAGAAGTAGGAAAACTGTATAAAACTTAGGTTTTGCTATTTTAGCTTAGGCAATCCTGTTCAGGCCACAAGCCCCACTTAAAAGTGCTGGTATTGTAAGGCCAGTGATTCTGATCACAGTAGAAAGATAGTTTACATTTGGAACGTGATAATAAAAACACCCATTTAGTGGGAACATAATGTTCAAATCGATGCGGAAATTCACACCAAGTGATATCAACAAAATTAAAATAAGAAGAAATCGTGGCAAAAGAAAATAACAAAGGAATAACCATTTTGAAATGGAGAAATAAGAAGGACATCCCAGCTCTATCGACAAAGCACTCGTCAGAAATGGTGAACGTTGAAAGCCGATCCAGAAATGAGTGCAAGCCACAAATTATAGTAGACTACAACAGACAAAAGGCAGCTGTCAACTTATACAACCAAATGAATGCCTATAGAAATCCATTACATAGGACCATAAAAATGGTATTGAAAACTAGCCTTCAAATTTTTACTAAATACTACTGTTGTTAATAGTTACATTCTATACTAAAGATATTACGAAGCAGAAAATTAGCACTACTGAATTCCAGAAAGAATTAGTGCTATCCCTTACAAGTTGTGAAAAAGAAAACATTCCATCGAACAGAAATGCAAGAATATCTAAAAAATAACAACATAAACTCCAAAGAAAACTGGGAAAAGCCTCTGAAGTATGGAAATATAGTAAATTATGTTATGATAAAAAATGCAACAGAAGCTGGTAGAGTAATGGCCAGAAAAGAGACTAAAAGTGTTGCCACATTTTGTAATAGCTGTAATGAAGAATCGTTTTTATGTTTATCGTGTTTCAATGAAATCCATTAGTCCTGTAGTGAATTAAAATTAAGTAAATTTTAAATAAATTTTCTGCAATTCCATAAAACAGGGTAAATTTTATAGTTATATATCATGTTACACGCCGTCAGCCAGCAGCGGTCGATGTGGCCTTAACGGGAAGTCTAGTGTCAGTCGCAGATTGCTGACGCAGCCTAAACGGAAAGTCTAGTGTCAGCCACAGAAGACTGATGTGGTGCTCAACATGTTAAGCAATGTTTGACTTCTTTAACCTTCTAAAACCGGGCTTAAATTTTCATAACATAACCTTTAGGATAGCACGATCCAAAACACTTTTCCCCCCTCCTTTACTGTTCCCTAACGAGAAAAGTCGTTAGGCTGGTCATTTGTCCCCTCCATTGATGAAGTAAAATTTACATGTTTGTCGGACTCTGGACAATAGTCTAGAAAACTCATATCTCAGGTTATTGCGACTTTTTTTAGGTTTATTTTGATTTAGTTTAAAGTCTATAACATTTAGTATTTCTGATCAGTCTCGGTAATAATTTGTGAATTTTCTGTCTTTGTTTCTACTAGAAATTAGGAAACAAGAGTAGAACTTGGTAAAATATAGCAAATATGAAGTAGCTTTATGTGCCTGTAGGTCGGAATGCAATATTTGATAATCTATTTTTATTAATAAAATAATAGTGATTATTATTTAATGAAATAATGATAAGGAATTCATAATAATATTCATTACTATTAGATGATTAGAACATGATTCATTACTGTTAGATTTTGAAATAAACTTAAAACAATAATAAAGCTTTAAATCTGTTTCTTTGTTCTTAATTTTGTTATTGTAATATAAAAAAGAAAACCAGAGATATATTAGTTGTCTGATCATTTAACTTCAACAAATATTAATTTGGACTATCAGGGCAAAGAAGGTATATCTATAGAGAGAATTTTCTTTATAAAATCGGATACTGCTTACGTTAGGAGAGAAAAAATTCTCCAAATACCCATATATTTAATTCATTTTATACCTGCAGTGTGAAGTCTGATAAGGTAATTTCTTAAATCTCTGCATTTTCGTGGTGTCCGTAGAGAGAGCACTTTGAAGCTTCTGTTTAATATTTGCTGAAGAGAATTTTAATCTATGATTTAAAATTTTAGAAAATATAAATTTATCTAAAATATTTTTCAGAACAGTTTTAAATGTTTACAAAGAATTCTATGTAAATTTTTTTCATAGACTGATTTCGTTCAAAACCATCATTATAAGTTTGATTTTTTCTTGATTTTAAATGAAATGGATATACATATGTTCTATATAATAAATTCTCTATTTTATTTTTGAAAGATTAATCTTTCATAGTTTCAAAATAATAAGGACATACAGGGTGTTGACATTTGCAGTGTAGGAAACATGTTTTTTATATTTCTTTTACTGATCAAAACTATTAGCCAGGAATATTTTCAAAACAAAATGCTTTCTTTTTCCGCTTATATTTGGCTGCAACTCTAAGATTGAGAAGCATATCGATTAGTTTCTCTGGTTAAAGTTTTTAACAATTCATCTGAAAATTTAAAAAATGAACAGCAAGATGAGTTTCCGAAAATTCAATCTTTATACCAGGATTACCAATAAAGGTCAATATGTTAGCTTTGTCATGCTCATTTGGTTGTCTCCATTCAAATAAATTATTAGCGTTGCTTTTGAAGTCATCGGCAACTTTATCTTCATTAAAAGATTGATTAAAACATATTTCTTCTGTATCTGAACAGTGCGAATTCGTGTCAACAAAAGTTTCCCCTTCTAAATCTCTTAGCAACTTATTAATTTCGTCCTTACTCAGACCTTTAAAACGAGGTGCCATAATAAGAACTGAATAAGAGAGCGAGGAAAAAAGTTACACTGAAATTACAAGAAAGAGCTCTAATGTTGAAAGAGAGATAGCATCTGTTTTGTTTTCACGTACATTGGGGCGAGACGTCTTCGCCAAAACATAGCCAACCAGATAAGAAACGGAACACAATGCATAGCCAGGGGCTGCTCTGACATAGGAAACTGGAAAACCTAGAGATTCTAAAGATAAACGGTTACTCTAAAAGGGGGAAAGAAAGGCTGGTACAACAGTTGTACCATAGTCAGCTTAAAAGCAAGTAAATTTTGTGGTACAACAGTTGTACTCATGGCTTTAGAAAGTTAATGAATGAATTTTCAAACCAGTCATTAAAGAGAGCTATTGCAAAATGGCCAATGTTCTACAGTATACTGCATATCAATGAATTTTTTTAAAATTAAATGGTGACACTTAAGATAATGTGGATATGCAAAAATATTTTTAGCAAGAGCTTACTATACAATGCCATTTGAAATACTTTATTAAAATGTTACCCACATATTTGCAATAATTTCTGTTATTGTATATTTGCAACAGCAGTGATTGGTAAAAATATTTGCAAATAAAAAAGTGTTTATCATGTAGTTTACAATAAAACAGCACTAGCTATTATTTATAAATGTAGTGATATTGTTCATAGTCATTAAAGTTTTAAGCAAGAACCAATATGCAGAGATTTTGTGAAAAATAAGAAAGTGAGGAAATGAATTTCACATCTGTTAATGAGCATATAACAGCTACCAATTTCAAAAACAAGTAAGATTTTTTTTTTTGTATTTTGTTTCATAAAAGGAATTAGGTATTAATTTATTCTGTTGCTAGTTAATTGTAAATCACCAAGAGAACAAATGAAAAAACGGAGAGAGTACTTCGAAAATATAAGCTAATTTCAATGCATCTAACTTTCATTAACGAAAGATCAATATACATGCTACTTAGGATTCGATAATACTGCAAGCCATGCTGTTGCTCTTTACTGGATAAATATTTTATATGATTTTAAGAATGCTAATTTTTTAATAAACATTATTGTTTATTTATAATATATATACTATTATAAATAGTATTGTAAGCACCTTGGACAAACAGCAAGGTAGCATTTTATTTTTAAATTTAGTATTTTCTCTAATTTTATCTTTATTATAATTTGAAAGCATTTTTAACTTTTCATTTTGCATTCCTTTAATTACCTTCTTAACATATATGCTTGAGTATGTTCAAGGCTTTAATTTTTTACAAAATAAATAAATAAATAAAATCTCCAGGACATTTGGGCATCATTCATTCAGCAATTAAAAAAAACTGATGAAAATTGAAATGCTTTTTCTGAAACAGGTGGTATGCATAGACTCCAACCTTCAGCAAACCTTGTCAGTAGTCAACGCGCAAACGACATTTTTACAACTTTGAAAATGTGCGCGTAGCATATGTTGTAATTAACCATTCATTAATTTTAAATTAATAATTAATTGTAATCAATTTTATTACATTTAAAATCCATATACATATAAAACTGAATAATTAAAAATATATCTTGTAAATTATACGCACATTTAATTAGAAATTTTCTTTTAACTCCTCAAGCATTCACTAATAAAAAGTACTTCAAATCACTACTAATCATAGAAAAAATCAGAAGCTATAAATCATATCTTTATTCTGGATATGATTTCTACAAGGAAATAAAATTTAAATAACCAAGAATGATACATATAAGTATTAAACAAAATACGCATAATTTATGAATGCAAAGATTTATATGTAGCATGCTTAGCAAGCTTAAGTTCTGATTTTGAGAATGTTTTTTTATAACACAGTTCTTCATTTGCCTGCATATTTATTTTTTCAATCAAAACTGCTTCAAGAGTTTTAAGACCTTTTTGGTCGAAATTCCGTCTGATTTTTTTTAACAATAGAAAAAATTCTTTCACAAGCTGCATTTGAATGAGGTATTATTAAGACAGCAAGCATTACAGAAGGCAATACTTTGTATTTAATACACCCATTCATATTTTTTAATTTGGCAATTTCTCCCCATGCTATATCAATACGCAAATCTACAATTTCTTTCAAATCATCTACTTGATACATGGAAAATTCAATTTCTACTTGATTAAGACATTTTTCATCAATAATGGATGGAAAAGTATTCATCAAGTAAAGAACAGATGAAAATAAGACTTCAGTTCTCAAGTTGATGTCAGCAACTTCAGCATGTTTTAGAAATGGATCACTCAGTGGAAATTTATCAATTATATATGAACATGCAGTTACAAAAAAAGCTCGCACAGAATTGAAAAATGATTTCACTTCACTTTCATTCAACTTGGCATTTTTTAAATATAGTCTTGTTTCCGCACCAATCACTAAATTTTCATTTTCTTTTTGTTTACTATACTTCTGAAATGGAATAGACGTTAGAGTAACATCTTCATTTTCTTTAGAAATTACTGATGGTTTTACGAATCTAACAAATAAATTCATTAAAAGTTCAAAAAGTTCTCTTCTCAATTTATGTATATAAGAAGCTTGTTGTTGCAAATTAATATTTACTGTTATAAACAAAGGCAAAGAGGCAAAGTATTTTTCAAAAATAACAAGTACAATTTGGCGGTCGGTGACTGTAAAATTTTTTTAATGTTTTGCAATCTCTTTCCTTCATTCTCACTGTTATCTGGTTTATCTCCAAAAAAATTTATCACAGCATCCCACTGTTCCAAAATCCTTGTTATAGATTCTAAAAGAGACAACCATCTTGTACTGCAATATTTCAAAATTTTATGAGATTTTGCATTCTGTCCCAAAATTTGTTGAGCAACTTTGAAGCTATGCTTCCGTTTCGAACTTTTCTCCAAGTAAAAATATATATCTATTATCAACATTTCAATTTCTGAGCCAATTAATTTTTCAGTAGCTTTTTTTGCAGCTATATGCAAGAGGTGGCACGGACAACCTCGGGTGATTATACTTGGTTGATGCATTTTGATAAATGATGCTACACCTTTAAACTTTCCAATCATATTACTAGCATTATCTGAAGAAAATGATAAGCAATTTTTCCATTCTAAACCTTTGTTTTTAAAGTTTTCATTTATACAATTAAAAATACCTTCTCCTGTATTATTCGTGCATTCTAAAATAGAAATCAATGAAGTAATTATCACTCCCTTTTCTTTACTGTAGTATGTTATAACCAATGGGTACAGTTTGTTATCATTGTTATCATTACTTCCATCAGTACTTAGAGAAAATGATGTACTGCACACTGATTTTATAATATCAGCAACAGTATTTTCTGCAAGCGTTTTCACAATAGCAGCAGTTTTGGTATGACCGCAGCTAAATTTTTTTGCTATGGCAGAATCCGGAAGCATTGCTTTGAAAAGCTCTTTGGAATGATCCGAAACAGAAAGCGGTAGATTATGTTCAATTAAAAAACGAACAAAATAGCATTCGGCTTTTATAGGATCTGTTTCATCATCTTTTATTAAGAAATTTGTTATTTCTTTAGATTTTACGGTGCCAAGTTCTATATGCTTTTGAGAAAACACATGCCGTTTACAGTCATCTTTTCCGCCATGAGCAACTGAGAAGTCTTTGTTGCATACACTGCAGTGTGCGTGATTCACAGAAATTTCGGACGCTTTAATTCATGGAAATTCTGAAGAATATGAATCTTTAAACTTCTGCTTTGATAATTTTGGCTTCTTTGTTCGAGGCAGCATTATGATTAAAAATCTTTCACCTGATTCACAGTTCACAAGACACACGCTAAGCTCTCGCCGTAAACTACACAATGCAGCCGAATGCAGCCTAAACACGCATCAGCGAGGAACCTGGGAGACAGACAATTGGGTGGAACTATTGATAAGTCGTTAACGGTTGGAGTTACTGATCTATGATTGGCTAATTCTTCAAAACTAGGAACGCACTCAACACGTGATATATGATAACACGAGTATTCAGCCAATCATCGGATGAATTAGTTGGTTCCGTTTTGCGTACTGGTTCTCCTGCTCTTGTTTCTGTAAAATCCGTAGTTTTTTCCATACTTTTCGTAGCTTGTAGTTTTTCATGAATTTCCGTAGAAACTACGGAGAATCCGTAGTAGTTGGAGTCTATGGGTATGTTACAGTTAACTTTATGATATCCCTAAAAGTAATTATCACAAGGAAGTGCATTACATGGAAAGAACAAACAGACCTAGATTAGAGATTGACAGTTTTGTCATTAAGTCATTTCTGACGTACATTTGAATGGTTATGTAATTGCTTAATCTGCACTCAGTTTTGGATGCAAACACATTTTATTTTCAGTAAATTCAGTGAGAAAATTTTAATAATAATTTTTTATATATTCATATGTGTGTATAAATTTTTAACAAAAATATATACTTATAACATGACATTAACTATAGTCCACAAAATTCTCTAATTTGCATAGCCCTTGGTCCTCAGCAGCATGAATTAACACAGTTCTGCTGTATGCAATTTCTCACTGATCTTAATTTAAAGTAATGAATTTTTCTAACTGCTCTTTGTCTATCAATTTAATTTTAGTACTTATTTGTTATCATTCATTTTTTTCACAGGACTTTTTTAATCTCTTGACATAAACTCGACAAGAAACTAGTAGAAAATTATTTTGCCTATGCAAAATTTTTATTTAAAGAATATGTTGAAAATGCTTACTTAAAAAATTTATAAAATTTGTATTTCTGAGTTGGGTCACATGCATAATGAATCAGCTTGCCTTTACATTACTTTTAGTTTATAATAAAATTAAAAACTTTACATAAAATACTAGACATTTTTTATATTAAATTTCTCTTATTTCAAAGAAAAATTGCACATACCATTCATACTCTCAGGTTTAAAAGCAACTTCCACTTCAAAATTGAGATAGGCATCAGGTAATGTTGGCATCTTCATGTATGACAATGGAGTTTGAGAGAAATATGGAACAACCCCTGAAAAATGCAGACAGTGCATACTAAATTCAATAGGTTGAGCTAGCAATTAATACATCAATAAAATTTAAACACACAGCTATCAATATCAGTTGTACAAAGTTATATTCTGTTGCAAATATTTCTATTTAACTGCAATGCTGGTTAATCACCAGCATCATCCTCTTACAATGAGTACAGTATTTTATTTTTATGTTGTCTTACTGAGAAATAAGATGGCTCATTTTTCTGTTGGATTTTTGCCCTGGATATTAAGATCATTTTCACAGTTCCTCTTCCTCCTCACTCTCTTTTCTGTACATCAGGATTTTACAATATTAGGCTTCCTATATAGATTCAATTCGATGTTTATTGGAATGTAGTTTTAACAATATTCCAGTATAACACACTTATACCGAAACAGCAAAGTTGTATCAGTCTCTTCCTGATTTCTATACTGCTACATTAGAGCGAATATGTATTACCTGTTAATATTAGTGTCAGAAACTAATTGATTATACAGTCAAAAGTCGTTAATTCGGACACCCATAATACGGAATGATCTATAATCCGGACCTCAGAGCTACAAACTTTCTGCGCATGCGTCGCGTCGACGTAAGACCTTTACGGCTGCGAATATGAGTGAGCACGTGCGCAAAATACGTTTACGAATGTGCGTTTAATGTATAACGGACGGTATAAGCTAAGCTAAAATTATCTAATTCTAATGTTGCAGATTGCGTTGTTCCTTAATCTTCGAATCGGATTCGGCTTATTATTTTTTGCAGACTGTTAGAGCAATTTTAAAAAAGTAAGCTTGAACTTTTGATTATGTCAAATAGAATTTCTGATATATATTTACTAATATGTAAAGGATCTACAAAGCGAAAGTATGTTTCAAAGTCCATTAAACAAAAAGTGGAATTGCTGCAAAAAACGGATAAAGGCATATCCTTTGTTTATCTAAACTGCAACATTTGTTTATCTTTAACACCGCGGCGGGCGCGCAATGAATTGGAAGTTGATCTGTCAACACTATCTTATCTTCAGGGCAGATTTTTTATTTTATTTGGCTTATAATTCCTTACTAATGCAGTACTTCATCTCGATGTACTCCGTCTTTGATATGATTTAAATCAAATTCCTCATCATTATAATTTGTTTCTGATAGTGAAGAAAGTGATAGAGAGGTTATCGAGAACGAAAAAATTTTGATTGACAAATTAGTCAGTATTTTCGACACAGCATTTATAGGACTTGAACAGCGGAACTTTGTAACTGAACAAGAAATTATGTCTGTTTATAGAATTAAAGAGAATGTATTATCACATAAAAAACGAAGCAACAACTTACATTGAAAGAAATGTTTAATAAAGTAAACAAATAAATATTAAGCTTTTTATTTCTAAATTTTGATACCCTTTAGATCATAATTGTTCTTTATTTCATAAATTATGGTTTCATATTTTTAATTTTTAATTTCTGCATGCCCTCTTACCACATTTAAACTGATGATCTATAATCCGGAAAAATCGATAATCCGGAATCGCCGAAGTCCCGACGAGTCCGGAATAACGACTTTTGACTGTATAAGTATTTTAGTTATACATTAAAGTTATAAATTTTAAAGATAATAACACAGGAATTACAAAATATGAATATTTCTGAGAGATTAAACACAGTTTTAAAAATTTCCACGAATTTTCATACTGTTTTTCAGTTTACAATATTTAAAATTTAAAATATAATTCTCGAAACAAAATCATTAAATAGATTGAATTATGTTAGGCATCAATAATTTTCAAAAACATAAAATATTAACGTTGTGCTCTTTAGTAGAAGAAAGGCATTAAGTTTATTAAAAAAGGGATATTAATAAATATCCTTAGTAATAGTCTCACAACAATAGTGTCAGTTTCAATAACAAATCAAATAACATGTATTTACAGACTATGATATTTTTAATTACAACACTTTTTAATAAAGGAATTAGAAGAAAAGCATTAGTCAGAAATATCCATCACTGAATTAGCCCCATGAACAAATCAAGAAAAATATCCTTTTTATCAAAATTATCTGTAATTTTTTATTAATTAAAATACTTCAGGCCAATATAAATATAATCCTGCAGACATCTCTGCATGTAAATTTCTAAAAACATCTTTATATCACAGAAATATTAATATGAAACACAGAATCTGAATGTAAATACATAATATGAATACTTGTATAATACAAATATAAAGGGATTTTGTAATTCCTTTTTCATATATAATAATTTTTGATAATATTTACGTACCTAATTCCATTTTTATATAGCCTCTATAATGCATTTTATTCCCTCCTTTTTCTGATGATAAAAAAATTTAAATTAGATAATTTTGACAATTTTAATGAGGGTCAATTTTCTTCCATTCTCCATTCTGCAAAAGGTTTTTTAAACTAATAATAACTTGACAAGCCTTTAAGAAATTAAAATGTTATAAAAGGTATCATGACCAAAATTGTTGGAGTAAAAGTTTACCTAATTAAATTCATTTCTGAATTTAGTTAATATCAACAACTATTTAATTCTGTAATATTTTTAAACACACTATGCAAGTGATGCTACAATTACACAAAAATATAATGAATATGATTAGAAGTTTGCAAAATCTTCATGAATTATATAATTTCTTACCAGTTACAATTAATATTGTAGGTATATCAATTGTTCCAATGGGACTTTTAGCAGAACAGATGTAAGTTCCAGCATCCTCTCCTTTTACATCTGGGATAGTCAGCAAACCTTCAGACTGTGTTGCATCCAAAGGCAAGACACCACCTTGTTTATACCAAGTGTAAGCAACAGGCGGATCTAGTGTAGTTTTGCAATCCAAGACAACAGTGGAGCCAAAAGGTGCTGTCCGTGTTTCCACTAAATCAGGTTGAATTGTAGGTGGAACTAATGGAAAATAACATAAACCCCAAGTGTTAAATTAATAACTTTTAAATATGAATAAATAAAAATATTTAACTCAATAAGCTAATATTATAAATACTATCAAATATAACTTACATTAAAACTCCACATTAAAAGACAGCATAAAAATATTAAACAGATGTCATTAATACAAAATACAAGAGAAGTTATAAAGATACATATAACTCAAAAAAAGATAATTCACATAAAATGAACTGCATATTAGTCAGAAATTTATTTTTGGAAAGAATACAGGAAAAAGCACTCTAGAATATTTCAGCACACACACACACACACACACACATAAAAAAAGAGACAGAGAGAGAGAGAGAGAGAGAGAGAAATGTACAGAAAAATACTGAATCAAGAATTAAAGAAAATAGCCATTTCTAATTTTTTAAATCCAATTTTTCAGTATAAGAATAAAAGTAAAACATATAATAATAATAAATCAATTCATATACAAAAATGAATAATTCAAAACCTCCATCCAGGCAAAGGATCATTTTTAAGCACTTGTACTCACTGGTGGTATCATAAATTAAAGTTTGTGTAACTAAAAGAACTCTCCCCAAAATTAAGTATTTAAACTACTAAAAACTGAAGCACTAAAATTCCATGAATTAGTAAATAATTTTGCTGTATATCTCAAGGAAATGTTAACGAATCTGTGAAGAAATTATCAATGCCTCATTTTAGAAACATCCCAACAAATGATTTATGAAACACTAAAGCAACAGTTATTCATGGAATATTAAATTTTATTTCATGTTCTTTAAAAACTGTTTTCTTTTAATGGTAAACACTGAAATATTTAAGCTGTACTATAATTAATTTCCTCTGATGCCTTTTTGGAGGCTCAGTGTGAATGCAATAATTTTTGGTAATCAATGCTTCATGGATTTTATTCATCGAGCATTGATTCAATAAACAGTTTTAAATTGTTATAAAAATAATTTTAAAGAGAATTGCAAAGTAGTTCTTGCAACAGACAGACAAAACACCTATTGTGAACTTTGGAATTTCTCATCTCATATGTTCCTGTGCCACACTAACTTCACACTTCTTTTTCTATAAGGAGTATCCAGTCCCAAAGATGAATACTTAGAACAATATGATAAACATAACAGTGGAGATGAGGCAATCAACTTTTGAAACAGAACTGTATTCATAATTCAGTATAAGTGAAATTTTGAATCATAGTCTATATATGCTACATGACAACTTTACAAGCTATACTTTCTATTTTTTTATCTAAAATTTAAAAATATTCCAATTATTTGAGACTTTAGGTTTTTACTGTGCTAGAACTCAGAATCAGTGGAGTAGTGAGCATAACTGGCACCCGGGGCAAAATACCTTTTTGGCGGCCCCCCTTCCCCCAAAAAAACATGGTTATATATGATGAAAATCTTGTTTGGAGACCATTTGGCGCCCCTCTGCGAGTGCCGCCTGAGGCATCATACATCCCCTTTTCCCCCCTTCGCTACACCACTCCTAAGAATACATGTTTACTCATTTTCATGGTCCTAGGTATTTTTTTTTCTTATGAAAGCAACTTCAGTGGTAAGCTCCCCATCTTTCATTAACAGATTAAAATCTTCCTTCTTCAGTATTCATTGCATCCCCTACAGCCTCATAGCCATAAACATTTCCTGATTAATTTTGGCTAATTTTTGCCTCAAAATATCCCTTCCAATTAGCAAAATTTTAACACAGTTTTAACCTTTGTTTATTCAATTATTTTCAATTTTTCCCCCTTCAAATTTTTTTGTTTGAGTGTATGCTCACATTTCGATTTTCTGTATTGTAAAAGAAGAACAGAGGAACAAGCTGCAATTTACTATTATTGAACATAACATTAAGTATAGCAACACATAGGAGTTGGTGTAACTATAAGGTTTTCAATATTATTATTTATTATTACTGCTTTCACACACATACTATTCATACTGTTCCTCTGGGGCTCAAATTTTGAATGAATATAATTTTAAAATGCTATAACGAACATACTTTGTTCATAAGCTAGATGTCATGTAACTGAATGTTTTGTGCTACATGCTTTCAATGAACAATGTTATATATATTAAGTTACATGTAAGAACAATGTTATAATGTTATATACATACATTAAATATACCTATTCTACTTTCCAAAAATAGTTTCAACTGGTTATACAAAGAAATTATTATCTGAAATGCTCTGCTACACTGGTTAAAATAATTGGTTCTTCAAAAAATTCAGTTTTAATTGAGCAATTTTCAAATGCTTAAGAAGTAATAAGCAATTCACATTAAAAAGTTATAAATTACCTTGTATGGCTAATACATAATCATCTGTGAATAATCCAGCATAACTCTGTACAGTGCAGCGATAAACACCTCCATTTTCAGGCATTACTCCATTTATAACCAAAACAGGTCCTCGAATCCTCACATTGTCAGGCAGGGGCCCATCTTGAGCAACCTTTTGCCAAGATATATAAGCTGTAGCATCACCAGTAACTTTACAACGTAAATCCAATGTATCACCCATATTCACAATCTCTTTGTTAGCTTCAATGTTCACTTCTAATGTTGGGACCGCTGAAAAGATCACAAAGCAAATATAGTACATATCTCAGCATAAAGCCAATATTGTATCAATATAACAGAAAAATATATCTTAAAGTTAGCTTTAAATATGTTTTAAGCCCCTAGATGACATCTGTTATAGACCTTTACAACAATCAGTAAATTTGTACATATCCAATAAAACTTTGTATCTTGCATATGACCTAAAATTCAGCCAGTTCTTAGAGTGCTTGAACTTCTGCTGGTTGGTGAGGCAGGGTACTTTCATTCCATACATTGTTATTTCAATGAGGGTATGGCATGGAAATCCAAGAATAATGCTGCTCAACAGTTCATCCTCTTTGGCATTGTACCCGCTCAGAAATAACAAAGCAGTAGCAAAACATTTACTGTTATGCTTCTTTGCAAGCCTTTTTGGAAACCCAAGTATTCAGTAACAGTTTCATGCAAAATTGTAAGTGAAATTTCAGGAAATAACTACAGAAAGATAGGAGATCATAAAACATCTAATCCTCTGAATTTTTGCATCAGCTTGACAAACTAGTTCATCACTCACAGTAGATGGCCGGCCACCTCTTGCTTGATCATGCACATTTGTTCTGCTTGAAATGAATAACTGAACTCCTTTTCTAATCATTTTCTCATAGCTGTATGGCCATGCTCTTCACAGATTTGCCTATGGATTTAACATGTTCACAAAGTCCAAAACGTGAATTATGAAATGAATTTCACAGTTCGCAGAACCTTCTGTAGTCTTCAATATCTTTAGTATACTTTTAAATTGTGCAGGTTTAATATTTCTTGTTACCAAACAATTTTCTAGTGTGTCTTGGATATAAATGGTGATACTGTCTCATGATTCAATTATGGTTGCTATGGTAATGAGCCTGTCAAGTATGTAATTTATGTGTTCCATTCTTTTTTATTATTGCTACAGTGCTTTTGAGTGATGTGTGCATTAAAAAATGATGTGCCGTCACGTTGACAGCATTTCTTCTATTTTAAAGTGTTTGTGTAAATAAATAAAGCTACGGTCCACTTTTTGTGCATCTTATTATTAACCAGTGTATAACAAACTTTTTTGAAAAAACTTTGCTTTTTAACTAAACAATTATTGTTACTTTAAAACCATTTCTTTCAGATGCTGGGATAAAAGACACCTTTACACTACTTTACATTACGAAAACAAATGCTTCAGAATTTTTAAACCATCTCCTGGATGTTTTATCTAAAACTGCATTTACGTTAAAAACTTTCACTAGATTTCAAATGCTTCTGAAGCATTTCTTCCTTCTTGTAGTTAGTATAAAATACAGTGTCATAAATGAATGAACTTTATTGGTAGCCATGTCTACATGATCATATCTCAATAATGATACGAGACACTTTTGCTTCAATTAATTTAGAAGAGCACATGTGCATAAATGCAGTGATAAAGAAAGAAAGCCATATATGTTTCAAATGAACATGTACATGTGTGCTGAGACTTGAAACAGCATTATCAGAGAGAACTTTCCTGTAGACCTCATATGGACTTGTAATTAAAAAAGATAAAATTTAAATATATTCTATATTACCAGATATGTGGGCATATTATTTAAAAATACAAACACATTTCCTTTTGAAATTGAACTAACAATAAACTTATTTCAGTTTATTCAAGTGAAAGAATAAAAATTAATTAAAAGTTTGGAAGAGAGATAAAAATAAATTTTGGAAATGCTTTTATAGAAAGAATTTAGAAATTGACATTGCCAACATGAATACACTATTTTTAGATCAAGAAAGAGCAGAAATATTTTTATACTTACCTCGCACATTAAGTGTTACATAATCTCTAGTACGACCTGCAGTATTTGAAGCAGTACAAATATATCGACCTGCATTCTCCATTCGGATGTCCTTTATCCTAAATTATTACAATTATTCAGTATATGAAACAGAAAAACTCAGTGAACTTATTTCATGATTTGAACATAAAAATTTTAATCTGCATCAATTTTCTATGCACAACAGATAATAAATAAAATTTATGTCCAAATATTTTCAAGCACAACTTGTATTTTTATATTAATATCTACTATTAAAATATTCCATGACCATAAAAATTTATGCATGTTTATTTATAATGGACATAAAAATTAGGTCCCATAAATTCAAATGATCATATTTCAGTTGACACTACAAGTCAAACTCAGAGAACAATATTTTTGAAATATAAAAACTGCCTTGAATATGATACACATATTAAACCATTTACAGTATTAGAAAATTTTTATTAAATTACTTCTGAACAGACAAACTAAAAACACAGCATTTAATACACAAGAGTATTAAATATCTAAAATATTATTTACATTTTAATAATAAAATCACATTTCAGATTGCAATATTTAACTACAAATTTATACTGCACACCTTGTATTATAAATATTTTGACTAAATTATTTTTACAAAACTTACCTCCCCAAAAGTTAATGAAACTGTAAAAAACTCATAAAAGTATTAATTTCAGTTTAAACAGTTTAAAATGTCATATTTGACTGCATCTTACAACTATTAATCATTTAGTCTGTATAAAAGAAACACATAGATGTAAAATTTTATGTGTTTGCATTAAATTAGGCATTCTTGATAGAAATCTAAAATTATTAAATTTTCTAATGCTAATAAATATCGTACTAAATGCAAAATACAAACATTACCATAATTCATTGTTGATAACTTTTGCATTATTTGGCAAGGGACTTCCATCTTTACTCCACTCTAACTGTGGTGCTGGAGAACCAGCTACTGCACATTTCAACTGGATGTTTGCACCTATAAAAGCTGTTTGCTCTTTTCGAACATAATCAATGGGAGTTTCTTCTGAAATAAGAAAATTAAGCATACCAACTCTTTAAGAGTTTTTACAATGAGAATCTGTAAGTATTTACAAAATTCAAAATAAAATTTAATTTTTCTGCTACACTAAGAGATGTGCAAAACATTTCAAAATGTTATTTTCCTACTTATATTTATGAAGATGATTTACATTTAGAAACAGAACTAACATACTGACCAAAATGATAATATTCATTATATGAATTACTTATGCACCTAAAGCATTAATTTTGGTCACTACACCAGAAACCTACTTAATCTTCTACCAATAACTTCAAAAATACACTTTGCTAACTAAACAAATTGATTTAAAATTCCAGAAAAAGTGGAAAGAAAATTTTTTGAATTATTACCATTTACAACTACTTCAGCTACTCCCTCAGCTTTACCAGCAGCATTAACTGCGGTACACAGGTATCTCCCAGCATCATTAGCTGTAATTCCTTGGAATGTCAGATCTCCTCCTGACTGAACCATATTTGGTGCCAAATATCCTCCTATACGGCTCCAGTCTATTGAAATTGGTTGATCCCCAGTTGCAGTACATTGTATACGAATGATATCACCAATTCTAGCTGTTTGTCTAGGTGGATTCAATTGTATTCTCGGAGGAGCTATGATATAAAATCTCCCATCAGAAATACATACACACAGAAATACATAGGCTATTATACTCATAATGATTAGTTTATAGAAACTGCTGATATTAGTAATACATATCTCACCTCTAGACCAAACTCCTTTAACGATGCAGCAAAATTAAATTTAAAAGGTCAGATATTAATGCAATTTATTTTACCATAGAATGTATTACCAATATATCATATGAAAAAACTAATTAAAAATAAATATCATATCATAAAAAGTATTACCAACATATAAAAAAATTTTCAGTACAGTTCAAAATATTCATAATGCACTAAAGTGGAATATACAAGTAGGATTGCTATTTAACTAAAGAAAATGTTAACTTTCTGCTTAGATGTTTTGTTTTTATGGCAAATCTATTCATAATAAGATGCAGCATATTTGAAAATGTAAGTAACATCAGGATTTTAATCAAACTCAAATCCTTGTGGTTACTCAAAAGTTATTGAGTGCTCATCATTAAAAAAGAATGTCTAAATTTTGTTTTAAATCTAAGAATTAAATAGTGCACAAAAAGTTTTTTTCTTTTCTTTTTTTTTTTTTTTTTAAACTTTAAGGAAAACAAGCCTTGATTTTCAACAGTTTTTATATACAAACAAACAAAAAATATATTGAGGAGAGGGCAGCGGTGCATAGTATTTAAACCAAGTGTCTTCATTTAAAATTTTCTTTTCAGAAAATTCTAAATTTCCTTTTTTATTTAAATATGAATTATTAGATGAGGTTGCATGTTTCTAGTTGTCCTGCAGCCAGAACTAGTATTTAAAAGCCCTCTGAGAACAGAGCTACATGCCATATAGTCAGCAATATTTTTTAAAAGGGTTCTCTTGCACCTTGAAGAATAATTAACTTGCCTAAATGCTCCTCAAATCCAATTTTGCTACTATTAATGCAAGACTGAATGTTGATCAACTATTACAGTGCATTTCAGATAAAAGTATTCATTATCTTCAAAATTTTTTCACAGTGCTATAACACATCGGATGTTTTCCTCAATACTCCATACTGGTATAAGAGTACCCAAGTGAGATTCCATTTGTGTACAATTGAGAGAAAAACTGACCATATACCTGGCACAGTTATCACCCCACATTCAAAGTTAACTCATATTGTGATGCCCTACCATATTTATAAAACTGCATACTCTGACTGTATACAGTTCAGTAGTGAAAAACACAATACAGTCAAATACCAAAAATCCGCCAACCTAAAATCTGCATTATCTCTCAAAATATAAACATCCAAATTTTTAGCTTCCGGAAATTGCAACATGGAGAATGAAATATTGAAGAAAAATACTTACCGAATAATAATGACTCATAACGGAAATACCAGAGCAAGAAATACCAAATTACTGACTTTATGATAAATGTGCCCCCCCCCCTCCAATCTGCATCGAGGTAAAAAATGAATCAGAATTTTTGAAAAAAATTCTTTCAGGTGACCATTCTATTTCACTTTGTGATTATAAAAAAATTCACCATCAAAGACTGCATTTATTTATTATCAAAATCATAGAATTCTGTTTCCCAAACAACATTAGTAAATGCCTGTTGTAATGTAGGTTCATCTTCTCTGTTTATTGAAACAGAGTGATGACAGTGAATTTTTTAGTTTTAGGGTCAGTTAAAGAATTGCTTTTATATTAGAAAGAAAGAATAAATGAGGACGCTTTGAAAGGAAAAGATATCGTTGAATGTATGATGCATTTAGATGAGCCAACACTGGCTCATCAGATGACCGATAATGAAGTCATTGGCTCTGTTTTGAACTCGTCACAGCAAGAAAATGATTCTGACACCACCACAGATTGTGAATTTGATAGGAGTGAGAAAATATCATTTATTGAGAGCTTGGAACATAGTGAAAAATACCTAAAATTTTTAAAACAGAGCTGTGTCCCAGAGCAAGAGATTATGACTCTTACCTTAAAAAAAAAAAAAAAAAAAAAAAAAAAAAATCTGGAGCGCCCTAGAGTTTTAAAACAAACCTCTACCAGAAAAATGTAAATGTAGCATGTAAAAAAATGAAATATTTTATGCTTTATTAATATCCCTTATTTTTATATGTCTTTATTGTATATGTCCTTAATGCTTTTAAAAAACCCTGTAATCATTGTAATATAAATGAATAATCTATAATAATTTAAGGCATATAATAAATTAATGTATATAATAATTTAATTAAATGTATTTAATATGCCTTGTTTATTATGAATATTATGATTTATCATTTCTGTCCTGAAATTCACAAAATCCTAAAATTCGCAAAACCTCTGGTTCCAAGCATTGCGGATTTCTGGACTTCTACTGCATACTGTAAAAATGGGATGGCAAGTATATGGCATGGAATATGGTTTGTACACTTCCTACACTAAAAGTGTAATAACTGGATATTAAGGATTTTTAAGGACCACCAATGAAAACATTAAGGACCTACCGGCAAAACAAAACTGAAAAACTTTTAAACAATTAACTAAGCAACCACTTTCACTTTTGCAATACAATTTTAAGAATAAAATGGGAAAATGTAGGATGCATCATCATTAAACACAATCTAATACTTAATGTAACTATGAAAAACAAGTTTTAGAATAAAACCAACTCAAAAAGTATTTTCAAGTTCATCTACATTTTATACTTGCAATATCTGCCCATATTTTAAAGAAAATTTTTATGGTAATTATTCAAATATCTTTTATTTTTTAAAATCATTTATTAAAAAAGGACTATTAAAATCATAGTCTAAAATTTTTTTTGAAGTTTAGAGAAACAGATTCTGAAATGTCTTTGCATTGCTACACTATCAAATAAATACCCAGAGACAAACGTAAAAGTTTTTGCTCATAAAAAGATGCTTACTTATGTATTGAAGATACTTGTCCTGGAAATGTCTTATTTTCCCATTAAGTTTGAAAAATATTATATCTCATTACTGAATTCAATTAACAGTATGATATTCTAAATTTGAGCTTTTGTATATTAAAGCGCCAAATTGATTAGTAGCATTAGAGTGACAGAATTATTATATAATAATAGAAGACTTCTATTTTGAAATTTGAGCTCAAAAACCAAATCAAAAAGAATTTTTTTGTGAGAAAAAATTTGAGCTCTTGTATTAGGCTGGCAGATTTCTTATGCAGTATAAGATATTTTTCTTTTGAAATTTGAGGCCTTTTATTAGAGTTCCAAATCAAGAATTTTGTTGTGTGAATCAAGTTAACCACTTGTGCTAAAAAGACGCGCCACGCACGTCGAGATGCATTGTCTAAAATCGCGAGCAACGTAAACACAACATCGATAGGCATTTATCGCAAAAACGAAAATAATGTGGTGCACACATCACCTAACAATGAGATTGTTTATTTCTTGAGTTACAGCTCTGGATCGCACTCGCTAATGCAGAGCGGCATAAATGAGACACTTTATCGCTTGTTATATTGTAGCACACGGCACCACAACCGTGAAGTTTAATCATAGTGCAAGTGGTTAAAGAGTTGAATTTTTATTTACTCTAGTATTTCTTTATTAAGAGCAATCTTGGCAGATTGTTTTTTGAATGAAAAGCATAGGTTTTTATTGCACTGAGTGTTTTCTTTGAAATAAAATACTCTGTCTCATATTTGAATTTCTAATTTTACAACACAAATACGTAAATAAACTGCTAGATTGTGTAGGTTGATTTGAAACTTTGTATACTTGCTAAAAGTGTATTTGCTTTAAAATTTAATTTTGATACTCTATGGAAAAATTTTCTATTACAACAATATCTTTTCTTGCTAAGAGTAGAAAACAAGATTTAATAAAGGTAGCCAAAGAGAATTAAGTGGGAACATACCACTTACTAGTAAGGTCCCAGAAATTAAAAGTGTAATAACTGGCAGAGTGTTAAGATGAGGAAGAAGTTAATTCTAAATCAAGTAATTGCTGATTAAGAAGCTAAAGAAGCTCAAGAAGTGAAAGAAGAATATCTGGCTCAAAAAGTGAAAGAACATCTCGCTCTGGAAGCAAAAGCACTTGAATTAGAAATAAAGTGGTTGAATCCAAAATCGAGAAATATGAACTAGAGTATCACCAGAAAATATAGTTGAATCGAACCCAAACCCAATAAAACAATAAAATCCAGTGGCCATTAATTACTCCCAAATCTGATGAAACAAAGGATGAAATGGGGCTAGATTTGATTAATTTTGAGAGATGAGGTCTTAAGATTGGGTAGCTTTTGGGTGTTTACCTGCCAAAATCGACAATACGCTAGTTGGAGATGCAACTAAGTATGATTACTTAGTTGCCTGAAAGTGTATTTGCAACTAAGTATGATTGCGTGAAAAATCTGTATAAGTGTATTAAACAAAGCTTTAAGAAAGAAAAATCATAGAAAACAGGGTTTAAAACCACAAGAGGGTCATCAAAATGGGAACAGAATGCAAAGTAGCTATCACAGTAAATGCAATCTTAAGAAAATCTCAGAAGGTTTTAATACTAAGTCTGTAATTAAGACAGAATTTACTAATAAAATTCACGAAAAGGAATTTGAAAAATCGAGACAACCTCATTGTTTGGATATCACTCTCATCTCCAACCTCAATGTGATAAAAAGAAGCAATTTGGAAACTGTAGCCTCAAATGGAATTCTCAAAATTAATTTTAAAGTACTATGGCTTCAGACACCAGCCTAGACAAAATAAATGTCTATAAAAGTGCCATACTTAGAGACACTGGTGCAATTTTGCTCTTAATTTGCGAAAGTATGTAAAGCCTTTCATGTACATGAGTGGAACTGTGTAGATACGGACATCTCTGGAAGAACATCCAGTCTGCTTACGTTTGGTTGAGATAGAACTTAAATGTGAACTTGGTCATGTAATAACAAAGTCAATGTGAACTTATTCATGTAATAACAAAGATTCAATAATAAATCTTAAGAAATTCATTAGACTAAGGAATGTACCTTTTGTAACAAAACAGCTACATTATTTGAAGCAAAACGAGATGAAGAAATTCAAATTCATATGATAAAAACCATTCAAACTCGAGGTCTAGTAACTTCTAGAAGAAACAGAAAATCAAGGCTAGACAGATAAGTTAAATTAAGCAACTGATGTTAGGGACAAAGACAAATTGAGTTAAAATGATATTTTGCCTGTTTAGGAATTAATTGTTCTGAATTAGATCTTATAAAGGCCTCTCCAGAAATATTTATATAAGATCAAAAGGGAAGCACTGAAGCCATTATATGAAGCTAAATCTTGTAAAGGTACTTGCATAATACCTTATCTGAAAACATCAGAAAACATCAGATTTCCATATAGTAGACAGAAGAGATACTTAAATGTTGTCTATATTTGATGAACATATTCTTAAGGCTGTTGATAAATACAAATATATACCAATATAATCTAATCATTCACGTATAAAACCATGTGAACCTGCTGTTTTAAATAATACAGTTTTGCTCCCTGAAGATAAGGAATTGACTAAAATTATCCCTTTCGCTCATTTTCAAATGAAAATAATATAAATGTTTCTCAAGCTTCTATCTCTTCTCCATCTAGTATAAATAAAGATACATTCATGATGAAATGCAACCTATAGATGCATCAGAAAGATCTGCAGATAATCTTGCAACCCAAGAAAATAATTCTTTTAAAACTAGAATTTTGCTCTAAAATGGAAACATGCCTATTGAAACTGGAGACCTGGAGACTTAGAGAAAGTCCTTTTTTCAGATCACAATACACAAAATTCTGCAAACAGTCCTCATCAAAGGTATCAAGACTGGACGAACTGAATCTTGATAAAAATGACTTTGACTTTGAAAAGCATGACAAGAAACTTTTTAATGATGATTATTATGACATTCAAGAAGAAAAATGTCCACAATTTCCTCATGATGAGGATCTCTATAATGAAGATTGGGATTATTGGACTTGACAATGTAAAAGTGATGTGTGGGGTATAGAACAGCTTGATGAAAGCACTTCTGAAGAATCAGATACTGAGGTTACAAATTTTTAATCAGAGTTTGAGAAAGAAATGATTGATGATTGAAATCCTGATTTGCTAAAGCAATTTCTAAACTAAAAACAGAAGGAAAAAAAAATCAAAAGAAAGAAAAAGAAAATCAAAACAGAGCATAATTGAAATAAATAAGTAAAAATCACACACACACGCACGCACGTGCGCGCACACACACACACACACACACACAAAAAAAAAAAAAAAAAAAAAATTCTTCACTAGTCAGTTGACTTATCACTTAAATAGAACATTTCCCCAAGAAATAATTCTTCTAATAAAAGGAACATTTTCAGCTGCCTATAGGAGACAAAAGATATACTTTATCTGATGAAAGGTTGGGTGCATAGGGTAGTAATCCAAACAAATTTCATAGCAAAATAATATATTCCCAAAAATAATTTACTAATAAATTCTTTATTCTATGAAAATAAAAACTTTTCTCTGAAAAGTTTTCCATGAGGAGTTTCAGATTGCAACATCTTTGCATTGCTGTGCTGCCAAATAAATACCCAACAAGGAATGTAAAAGTCCTCATGCTTAAAAAGATGCTCGCTTGAAGATCTTTGTCCTGAAAATGTTTTAGTTCTCTGTAAGTTTGCTAAATAAAACGTTTGATGTTTGACAAAAATGGTTTAAACATTTCATTATAATGATTATACAACCAATTTATTACATTAGTTTTTAAAAACATGTTAGAATAATTATACACTTGAAGATATAAAAATTCATAATATTACAAAATATTTCCAGCTTTTTAATCTGAAATTTTTCGAGTATTTTAGCTTATTTATAACTGCTTCCCTTTTTTAATAACTTTTCTAAATTCATTTCTTTAATAAATAAATGTTCCTACTAGTCTCTGCAGCATCTGCTAATTTGTTAATAATTTCAACAATGAATCTTTGAAGAAAAATATCCTTTAGCTTTATGTAAACAATTCCCTTCTCAATAATTTTATTTATTTTAAATTTGCCAGTTTAAAGTTGGCAGTGAATAACAGAACTCACAGTGTAAAAAGGAAAAAGTTACGTTTTTATGCAATAAAAAGAGCAGACTTTAATATCCACCAAGCATATGTCCTTTAAATACAGAACTGGTAACAAATCACAAAATTAGAGCAGTTTCCATAAAAGTTATTAAAATTTTGTGAAAGTTAGTACACTTGCATCAACTGTGGATTTATAAGTCTTACTAGAACCTATAGTCTAAAAGAAAAGCTGCCTCAGCAGTCAGCCACCATTGTTGATCCTTTCTTTATTTGACTGATTATTTCTTCTCTAAATGGAATACTCAGAATCAAAATGGATGAGTGGTATTCAAACCGCAGTCAGAGTTTCAACCCTTACTTACATAACATAAATTCAGATTTTATAGAATTTTTGTCCTCCTTTAATACCATTATAAATTTTCTCGGTCCCAAATTGGGTTGTGATCCACAGTTTAAATATCACTGCTCCAGCTGGTCCTCATTATTCCTAGCAGCACAGCAAAAAGTGCAGCTGAGCTTCCAGCATAAATATGTGCCTTCCCAAAATTTAGATTGTCAGATTTGTTCAGAACATCTTTTCCCTTTTTTGAGTATCTTATATAAGTCTCTACCATATCCTTAAAGAACTTACATATTCTTTGAAAACAGGAGTAGAAGCATGAGTTTTATGAAATTTGATCTTAAACTTCCTTCATTTTCACCATTTTTTAACTCACATTTTCATTACAGTTGATCAAAGCGTACCTATATGTAAAAAATCCAAGATTTTTTTTTTTTTTTAATACACAAACAGTATTTTTGTTACAAATAAATATGTGTGAATAACCAATTAGAACTGCAAAACTTTCTTTCTCCAGTGAATAATCTTATCTTTTTTCAACATCCGATTCAAATTGCTCTGTTATGAGCCATATGGTTTGAATTCGACTTTCATCCGAAACGTTAATTCATGTTTAGAATGGACTTACAGAAAAATTATCTAAATGCCAGATGAGGAAAATTAAGGAGCAGTTGCAGATTTTGGCTCAAATTAAAACCTTTAAACAAGAGGGAGAAACAACCCTAAGACCTAAGTCAATCCTAAGTTAATGACTGCAAGAACCTTGGCAAAAGCAACTGCTTTTTTTTTTTTTTTTTTTTGTATGGATGCATCAAACTAAAAATATGTATCTTCTATAACATATCATATTTAGAAACTGGCTTAAAAATAAAGATAACTCAATTTTGCAACAGATATTTTATTATCTACTACAGCAATAAACAGAATTAATGAATAAGCCACATACAAATTTTAAAAACTGTTGAACATAAGAACCAATGCTTAAAATCCATTCTTTCATAAATTTTTATTATTTAACTAACTTACCAACAACAGCTAGCCTGGCTTTGGCTGTGAAAAGAACAACGTCACCTTCAACAATGCCTAAACAGGAATATTCTCCAGCATCCTCAGGCTGGACATTTGGTATATATAGTACTCCTTCCCGTAGTATGTGGTTTGCTGGAATTTGGCCACCATCAGTTTTAGTCCATTTTAAATATATATCCCTATCAGTTCCTGAAGATGAATCATATTCCAAATTAATAGCTCTATATATTCTATATTTATTTTCATTTACATTAATTATTAAATCTTGAACTTTTACATTTTTTTTAACCTTGTTATAAGATAAAAAAATTTATCTGCAAAGTAATGGATATTTTGGCTGAAAGATAAAATTGCCATTGAAAATGAAATTTTGAAGCTAATAGTTTGAAAAATGAAAGAACTATATAAAAAATTAGCTTATGGTTTTAATTAAATTAAACTATCAATAACTAGAGCTTCTAGTGCTATATAAAACTTGTTTTGTCAATATGCAAAGATGACCTCCAAAAGGGAATTTGAAAAATTAAGTTTCATTTAATCATATCTTTGACAATTTATTTGTTTGTGTCAAGGTAACAAATGCATATAATGAGTTGAGACAGTATTCTACAAATCTAAGAGTGAAATAACGTAAAGCATCAGCTATCTTTTATAAATCTTTTTTTTTTTCCATTATTAAAACTGAAAAGTTAAGTACTCTACTCAGAATCACTATTTAAAATTAAATTTAGATTAAAAAAGTCTTAATTTGAAGTAACAGTAACTCTAAAGTTAAATTTAAACTAAATTAAAGTTTTAAATATTTTTTTTAATTTATTACTTATTTGAAGATATAAAGAAGTATTAATAATTTTTAGATATATATACATTCTTAGCACATCAAAATAACTGCAGATTATGTTGCTTTAATTACAAATTTATCTATAAATAATAATATGCTTATTTAAAAATGGAAAGCAAATACCTCTCACAAAACATCTTAATTCCACGCTGCTATTAACAGCAGCAGTAGTAACCCTGTCTTCAACCATTATTTCTGGCACAACAGATTCACTGTCTTCCACTGAAACCAAAAATATAAGTAAGTAAAAAGATGCATTTAAATATAAGTACTTTAATTCTGAAAATTAATAACTCTTAACTGAATCAAGAAATTGGTTGTAATGCAAATTATTCATTAGTATTTTGCACTTATGTAAAAATTTAAATTTAAATTAATAATATATTAATATTTATTATATCAATAATAATTATTATTTATTGAACTATTATTTATTATACATTAATATTAAAGAAGATATTTAAAGCAAATACATTTATTAAATAAAAAAGATCTCAGCATTTATCCTATCAATAACTATTCTGCACATTTCAAAAAAATCTCTCTCTCTCTCTCTATATATATATACATTCACAGTCACAATAGCTTTGTTTGCATTATATCAAGAAAGCTAGAAACACATTCTTAGCTATCATGAAAACAACACACATTATGACAGACACATACATAATCCATAACATGTGCTAAATAATTGAATTTACTTTTAGGTGACCATGTGCTCTTTTTCTTTTTAGAAAGGAACTTGCTCTGATATCAGCACATTTATCTCCTTATATGATTACAGAACAATTTTAGCATGATTGTTGTAAGACATATCAATACTAGAAATAACTAGTATAAAATATGATCAAAACTGTTTTCAAAAGAAACATAAATTTGACTCTAAAATGTGACTAAATTAGGTAGATTAATAGATTTAAAGCAAAGTGCATGAGTGCCGCCTGTCTATGGGAAGGAATACTTTCGTAGAGACATTTTAAAAAGAAAATACCTCATATTTATGTTAAACATGAGAAAACCAAGCTCAAGCATCCAGTTTGTTCACCTGGTTTTGAATCAGAGTTAAACTTCTAGTGCTCAGTGACCTTAATGTTTATAGATTAGTTGTTTTAATTTTATCTCATTAGTAACTCCTAAGCATTTTTTAGCTTTACATTATTATGAAAGTTCTGTTTTAGAAAATGCTCTTTTTTTTCTTTTTCTTTTTTTTTTTTTTTTGTGTGTGTGTGTGTGTGTGTGAAGTCATTTTTACTATGGAGTCTACGAAATAAAGTTGGCTTGTTAAACCATTTTGACCAACTTTCAAAAATGAGTTGATGGATGGTTTGGTTTATTTCATCATGGCAAAGCACTCAAGGGCTATTTGCCTACAAAAATCGATGCTTTCACAGATGACTTTATATAGAAAACTGGCTCATATACTTGTTATAAAGATTAAAAACACCAATGCAGCCTGCCCATTTGCCTGGATTCAAACCCCAGACCGAACTACCAGTGTTCAGCAACTTTACCACTTGGCTGCTGGTGGAAAATAAATTGATGGAATGCTGTTCTTAAGTTTAATATTTCTCAGCCTTCTTAGGAAAGATTTTTGAAGACATTATTTGCAAATTAAAGCCAAAATCAAAATGAAAACATGAAATGGATCCATAATAGGAAATAACAGAGTGTTGAGAAAGTGCCAAAGATTTAGTTCACAAATCTTTGCGGAATGGCAATTAACATCTATTGATCCATCAAAAAGTTGAAGATTCAGCAAAAAAAGATGATTTTGTAGCAATAGAAGGCAAGTTTAGCTGATGGAAGAAAAGAGGAAACATTGTTTATAAACACATTCAAGGTGAAATATAAAGATGCTGATTTGCCTGCTGCAGGAACATAGTTGTCGAATGAATAGCTTAAATTGTCTGCAAAGTACTGTCTCGAAAAAATTTATAATATCAATAAAACAGGTCTGTACTACTATCATGCATTGTTTAAACATATATATTTATTTAAAACTGAAAGTTAAAAAATTGAAAAAATATCAAAAGATCATATAGCTGTTTTATGCATCATCAGTAAACATCGTCACTGGAGTAAAGAATTTACCAATATACTATAACTGTAATTCAAAGATGTGAATGATGCCACTAATTTTTAATGGATGGTTTCTGAAATGCAATAACAAGCTGAAGACTTTATTATTGCCTTCTTTTTGTTCATCACTACTAACATCTAAGGTAAATGTTGTTCTTAAACATAGTTATACATTTGCCTGCAAATACTACAGCCATAATTCAACCATATGTTCAAGAGAACATTAGAGCAATGAAAGAACGTTATTTTCATGAATTGTGGCAATGTGAATCAGTTATAGCATAGATGACATGAATATAAATACTAACCGATTAGCAAGGAAAGCTAGCCTTCTTGATGCGCTACATTTGCTGAACAGATCTTGGAGCTCCATTTCAGAAAAGACAAAAAACTGTTTTAAGCACACCAACCTTTTAATAAATGACGAAATAGAGGGAGAAATAAAAATAATGTTTTGAAACTAGTATGAATTCTGATGAATTGAATACTTGGGTTGATACTAATGAAAAACTCAAGTTGGAGTATCACAAATAGAAGATGATATCGACCAGTCACTTTCTGAATACCGTAATTTCCGGAAGAAACGCCGCGGCGTTTACGTGTTTAAAACTTAAATTTTCAGCGGGTGCGGCGTTTCTACCCATGCGGCGTTTAGGTGCACTAAAAATAAAATATTTCCTATGATGGTCATTGTACATAGTTTGGATGGCTTGTCATTCATTGTACATAGACTGGTGCTGTTCCCGCACGAAAGACCACTCAGTTGCTTTTTGCGAATGTTATTTTGTTTACATTCTTTCCCTTGAACGGACCTACATGTCTTATTCACCCTAAACGAGATCTCAGAACAATAACATTCTTCCCCTTTCAAATCAACATTCTCATCAGTTTGAATAGTCTTTCTCCTCTGCCATTTGATGAATCTTCTATCTTCTTTCCACTCCTGCCTTTTCTGCAATTTTTTTCAAAGGCGGACACGACTCCACCTGCCTCGCAATAACGAACTCCGACGTATTTCTCTTTCAGCATGAATGGATTTTTCTTGGCATTCTGCCAGATACAGATCCCATCAGTTTGGGTAAAAGTACTTGTTGGATAGTTTTTAAGTCATATATCAGGACTTAAGTTGAGTTTTTGCATCTATACGGCCCACGACGATGTCATGCGCAATTTAATCTATTGCAGCGTTTACGCTGATGCGGCATTTCTGTGTAATTTTAATTTTTTTCCCGCCATTTTTCTCGAGTGCAGCGTTACGCTGATGCGGCCTTTCTTCCGGAAATTACGGTAAATACTAATAGATTAGTAAGGAAAGCTAGCCTTCTTGATGTGCTTGCTACATTTGCTGAATAGATCTTGGAGCTCCATCTCAGAAAAGACAAAAAACTGTTTTAAGCATACTAACCTTTTAATAAATGATGAAACAGAGGCAGAACTGAAAACAATCTTTTGAAACTAATATGCACTGTGACGAATTTAATGCTTAGGTTGATACTTATGAAAAAACTCAAGTTGGAGTATCACAAACAGATGATATCGACCAGTCACTTTCTAAAATAAGTCACAGCAAATCATGTCGTACACTTTCTGTATAAGATGATGAAACTAATGAATTTTCTTCAAATGCTGACACGAGGGAGGGATTCTCTACAAGTACAGTCAAAAGTCTTTAATCCGGACTCGTCGGGACTTCGGCGATTCTGGATTATCGGTTTTTCCGGATTATAGATCATCAATTTAAATCTGTTAAGATGGCATGCAGAAATTATAAAATTAAAAATATGAAACCGTAATTTATGAAATAAAGAGCAATTATGATCTAAAGGGTATCAAAATTTACAAAAAAAAAAAAAAAAAAAAGCTTAATATTTATTTGTTTACTTTATTAAATATTCCTTTCAACACGCGCATGCGTAAAGCATACATTATGCATAGTCAAGATTAGAAAATTCCAGCCAGAAAACTATTTGATGTGTATTCGTGATATTTATAATGATGAGGAATTTGATTTAAATCATACTGAAGACGGAGTACATCGAGATGAAATACTACATTTAGTAAGGAATTATAAGCCGAATAAAATAAAAACATCTGCCCTGAAGATAAGGATAGTGCTGACAGGTCAACTTCCAGTTCATTGCGCGCCGTGTCGCCGCAGAGCAGCGTGAAATTGATAAACAGATTTCGAAATGGTTAGAGAAACAAAGGATATGCCTTTATCCATTTTTTGCAGCAATTCCACTTTTTGTTTGATGGACATGGAAACATGCTTTCACTTTGTAGATCCTTTGGCAGCTGCAGAATCAGAAATTCTTTCTTACATAATCAAATTTCAAGCTTACTTTTATAAAATTGCTCTAACAGTCTGCAAAAAATAATAAGCCGGATCCATCTAATACCTTTATTCCCAATTTAAATTTCATAATCTAATACCTTTATTTCCAATTTAAATTTCATAATCTAATACCTTTATTCCCAGTTTAAATCATTTCAAATATGAAACTATCAAACTATGAAAGTGACTCATGTTGAATATCTAAATAACAAGAATCTCAGAAGATCCAGATAATTTAAAAATCTAAAGAACTGAAAACTCTTACTTTTGATATATTTTTTTAAAGCAATTAATAGTCAGAATGGCTCAAAATACATACTTTAACAAATCTTATTTACGGTCATTTAAATAAATTGTAAATTGTAAATTTGTAAGTTAAATCAAATTAAAGCAATATATAGTATGAATACTTAAGCCCTTATCACATACGATATTTGTTGCCGGAACAAAACGTTTGGTGGAACAGTTCTGAGAAACGCTCTTTGGCGAAATAGGGTTACCATCTTCACTTGGTAAACAGGCTGAAAGCCAAACAAGAATCAGTTATGGCTCAGATTGGTGAAAGTGACGTTTCCTTTCAAGTGACGTTTGCTTCTTCGTGTTGTTTTGTATCGCTCACACTCTTTTTGGTTTAAACTTTATTGTTAGTAATGGAAGATAATAGAAAAGTGATTGTGTTAGAAGATTAACCCTTAACTTCCCAATTTTTTAAATTTCTATGAAAAAATTATATCAGCTACTTCTTAAGTAATAATAAAAGGAAAAAATATTTTTTTTAAAAAGTAAGCAGTTTTAAATTTAATTTCAGTCACTTTTTTGTTTGTTGCAGAAGTGCAACATTGCGCAGTAGTGCTGTAAAATTACAAAACTTTTTTTTATATATGGATTTGATTATTCATTGTGATAAATTGCTTTAGCCTTACATACAATGAAAACTTTTAAAGCAGTTATTGACTTTGTTGTAAAACGTCCCCTACTTTACACTTTTCGCACTCAGTTTGAGTGTAGCTCTTGCAGTTTGGAAACTTGCACAGTATTTTTTTCTGACCATATTGGCCAATGATTTATACCATCTCTACGAATGTCCTTACATAGAACGGATTGGGCAGTCCCTTTGCATCTTTTAGTCCGAGACATTTGCTCTATTGAAGTATTACTAGGTCTTCCTCTTTCAGCATTTCGATCGTACCCCATTTTGCATAAGCACGATGCAACTTCAGATTTGAATTTTTGTAAATTCATTAGATTTTTTTATTATTATTTTTATTTTTTCACATTTCTTCATTGTTTCTTTAATTTGATCAAATCCAAGCTCTTCTGACCAGTATGCTCTATAGTTTGGCAGGTGAACTAGAGATGCATAAATGCAAATACCCAAATATTGATTTATTTCATTCTGTGATATAGTCAAAGGCTTACTTGGATTCTTTTGAATAGCATATCGTTTGCTGTCTTCATAAATGTTACTTATGATCTCTTCTGTCCATAAATATTTAAAAAATTGGTACGTAGTGTCCAAATCCGTAATTTCTCTTGGGAGCGTGTCATCTCCATGGAATTTTATTACTTCTTCAATCAATGAAATGTTTTGATTTTTCCATAAAATATTCTTTGAAAATGTATTATTATTCTTAACAGTTAAATTTAAAAAAGGTTCTCTGACTGAAATACACCAGCGGTTGAGCGGTAAAGTCGCTGAAACACTGGTAGTTTGTTTTCGTGGTTTTTTCCATGTGTTACTTGTATACAAACCAGTCTCCCTTAGGAAATCCTCCACGAAGGCATCCCTCCACGTAGGCAGATAGCTCTCGAGGCTTTGCCATAATCACACACACAACACTGACTGAAATATGTGACGTTCCAACAGATACTTCAACTTCTATTCATGAGATGGCGCCACGTGTAAATCCAGTTCTTAATCGGAGCAGCAAAGTGACGTCATTACTCACTCAGACTTTTCGTCAGACAACTGTACACGACGGTAGCATGAACTGTGTTCCGAGCTCTGCGTTGATCTCTGCAATGTAATTTAAATTGTAATTTAGTACTTAATATATTCTTTTGTTATAGGAGATTGTCTACTCTTATTTTCTTTAATTATACCATGCATTAAGCACACGACCACCAAAAGTGGTGACCTTTTGACTGAGCACGCTACTGACAATCGATTTTCAATGACCCTAAGCCACATGCATCTAAGGCATTCTGAAGAACTGACTAAAAATAACAACGAATATGGACATTAAACGTATGCTACAATGTATCCCTTCAATTATTTCTAGAAGTATTGATATATATTGCTTGTGTTTTTTTTCAAAGTCGTGCATATCATCGCAAGGAGCTTCAGCAAATCATCAATGTGATCTGTTCCGTTCCACTGACTTTGCCAGTCGTGCAATAATTCTTCGATCATTCAACTTTTGTGACAAATGTGATACAATAGTGATTTTCGCTAAATGTGCTACATCAGTAATTTTTCTGCAACGTGCTATGGAAAAATTCTTCCCTCAGTGTTCGAAAGTAGTGAATTTTTTCCCCATGTGCAACAGTAGTGATTTCCTTTTTCCTTCGAAAGTGTCTTAGCAGTGTGAAGTGGTGATTTTGTGGGTGCGCAATACAAAATGAATGCATCATTTTTTTTCTCAAATAGAGGTTTCTTTTCAAATGCATTTCGGTAAAATAATATCTGTGCGTGTAATTGCTGACCCTGTCTTATTTGTGTGTGTATAGTTACGTAAAATTTTCTGCATGGTTAAAATATTTATTGTTATCATGGTAAAATATCAATAGTGTATCCTCATGCTACCATATTTGTGCTGTTAAGTGTTTATTAATTAAAGTGAAAATTATCTATCAGTATGCCCGACGATATTCCACCAGAGCCACAAATCACACGCGTTGCGGTGAAGCCACCGCCTTTCTGGAAAAATAATCCTTCATTGTGGTTCGCTCAGATCAAAGCACAATTTTCTATCACTCGCATTAGTGAGGATTCTACAAAATTCAACCATGTTGTTGCAGCAATTGAGTCTGATATTCTGAATTCAGTGCATGACTTAATTCTCAAACCACCTGATTGTGATAAATACTCCAAACTGAAACAGCGGCTCATTGAAATCTATCGAAATCTATTTGAAATTGAAATCTATTCAGAAAGTGAATCTTCAAAAATACATACTTTACTACAAGGACTTGAACTTGGGGATCAGCGACCTTCATACTTGCTATCACGAATGCGTGATCTGGCAGGAAGCCATTTTAGTGACGACTTGTTGAAGTCACTATGGCTTTCGCGTCTCCCTTATAACAAACAAATAATTCTTGCTGCTTCCAATGAAGATCTAACCCATTTAGCAGCAATGGCTGACAAAATTAATGAACTTGTTACTCCAGCTTATGTCAGTGCTGCTAATGCTGCACCTTCCAGTTCATGCCTCGAACAACAAGTGGCTGAATTGACCAAAAAAGTATCTGAACTCTCTACAAGTCTTCATGCTTCACGGAGATACAATCGATCAAATCAGGGCCCACGTAATAAATTCCGTGCCCGAAGCAATAGTCTATCTCGTCACAATACTCGAACGCAGTACAAAGAACCCACAAGTGGCATATGTTTTTATCATATGAATTTTGGCGCTCAAGCTCGTAAGTGCACCCTTCCATGCACTTTTGAACAAGCGGGAAACTAAATGGGCGGTCTTCTGCTGGCCAACAGAATAGTACTGGCTGATCGTTCAACTCAGTTATGTTTTCTAGTAGATACTGGAGCTGGCATATCAGTGCTCCCGAGAACTAAAACAAATGCTCACCAACTTAATAAACTTGTACTGTATGCAGCCAATGGTACCCAAATTGCAACCTACGGCAGCAAACTATTGACACTTGATTTAAACTTGCGCCGGACTTTCAACTGGCCTTTTATTATTGCGGATGTAACTCAAGCAATTATTGGTGTCGATTTCTTGACACATTTCCACCTCCTAGTGGATGTCAAGAATAATTGCTTAATTGATGCTACAACTCAGCTGACATCACAGGGCCAAGCTTCTCACATATCGAACATACCTACCAATATAAGTGTTGTATCGGGCAGCACATGGTTTCATCGGTTATTACCAGAATTCCCTGACATTTTAAACCCATCCAAATCAGGGCAGCATACTCATCAGCCAGAAGTGTATCATCACATTGAAACACATGGCCCACCTGTATTTTCCAAGCCTTGTCATCTTTCTCCAGAGATGCTAAAAGCTGCTCGCAAAGAATTTGAATTCATGCTAGCACAGGGAACCATTCGCCCATCTAAAAGTCCATGGGCCAGTCACTTCACATGGTTAAAAAGTCTAATGGTGACTGGCGGCCTTGTGGAGATTATCGTCGACTTAATGCCGTCACAGTCCCTGACAGATATCCAGTCCCACATATCCATGACTGTACCCATCTTTTTCATGGAACAAACATATTTTCTACCCTCGATCTTGCCAGAGCATATCATCAGATCCCAGTGCATGCTGAAGATGTGCCCAAGACTGCAGTGACTACACCATTTGGTCTCGAGTACTTAGATATGCCATTTGGCCTTCGCAATGCTGGCCAAACATTTCAGCGTTTCATACACCAAGTACTGTCTGGCCTCGATTTCTGCATCCCATATTTTGATGATATCCTGGTTGCATCTACAGATGCGGAAGAACATTTTCAACATCTGCGTCAGATTTTCACTTGCCTTAAAGATCATGGATTAAAACTAAATCCATCCAAATATGTACTTGGTCAACCCTCAGTTTCCTTTCTTGGATGTCTTATCACCCAGAATGGAGTCAAACCTTTACCGGAAAGAGTCAAAGCAATTAACGACCTATCTCAGCCCAAAACCATCTCTGAATTGAAGCATTTTCTAGCAATGTTAAATTTCTACTGACGCTTTCTGCCAAATGCCGCAAAAACACAAGCCTGCCTACATAAGTTTCTGAAGAATAGGAAAAAAAAAAAATCAACGAGCTGTCCCTTGGACTGAATCTGCATCTGCAGCATTCGTGCAATGCAAACACGATCTGGCAAATGCAGCCACACTTTCTTATCACTCATCTAGTGATCAGCTCTCTATAATGGTAGATGTATCTGACATGGCCATAGGAGCAGTGCTTCAAGCCTGCTCCTATGGCCTAAAGGCCTATGGCCTCCTATGGTTCCTATGGCCACTAAAGGACTTTGCCCAATGGCATTCTTCCCCAGAAAACTTACTACTGCAGAAAGGAAATACAGCACATATGACAGGGAGCTACTTGCGTGTACTGTGCTGTTAAATACTTCCGGCACAACTTGGAAGGACACGACTTCATCATTTTCACCGATCATCGACCATTAACCTTCGCTTTTAGAAAAAACTCTGACTCATGTTCTCCTCGTCAGCTTCGACATCTGGGTTTCATCGCCCAGTTTAGTACAGATATCAGATATGTCTCTGGTACTGATAATTGTGTCGCTGATGCCTTGTCTCGGGTAAACAATATCAACCTCACTACCCCAGATTTCTCTGAAATTGCAAAAGCTCAATTGCATGATGAGGAACTCAAGAACTTAATCTC
Source organism: Stegodyphus dumicola (assembly GCF_044657685.1). Lineage (NCBI taxonomy): Eukaryota > Metazoa > Arthropoda > Arachnida > Araneae > Eresidae > Stegodyphus > Stegodyphus dumicola. The sequence goes on from NC_140768.1 coordinate 187,832,143, forward strand.
AAATCCACAAACCTCCTTTCAGTTACGACTGCTGCACATTGATCCAACACTTAAAATTTACTGTGACATAGAGAACAATAGAATACGTCCCTATATTCCTGTCAATTTTAGACGTGAAGTGTTTAATGCCTTGCACAATTTGGTACATCCTGGAATCCGTGCCACCAAAAAGCTGAACGCAGACAGATTTGTCTGGCCAGCAATGAATCAAGACATCACAGAATGGACTCGTTCATGTATTAGATGTCAACGGTGTAAAGTATCCCGTCACACTCACAGCCCCATTCAACAATTTAACCTTCCAGCAAGACGCTTTGATCATGTGCACTTAGACTTGGTTGGCCCATTGCCTCCTTCAAATGGTTACACTTACCTCCTCACTTGTATTGATCTGTACACAAGATGGCCTGAAGCCATTCCTATTGAAAATATATCAGCTGAAACTGTAGCTCGAGCATTCATCTCCCAGTGGCTTTCAAGATTTGGCATGCCTACCACCATCACTACTGACCAAGGCCGACAATTTCAATGTCACTTGTTCACATCCCTCACATCTCTTCTTGGCATTCGCCATATTCGCACAACACCATACCATCCATCTGGAAATGGGATGGTGGAACGCTTTCACCGATCTTTCAAACAAGGTCTGAAGTGCCACAGTAGCACACACTGGACAGAAGCCTTACCCCTAGTCTTGCTTAGTCTTCGCATAGCATTCAAAGAAGACATTGGTAGCACTTGTGCTGAAATGTTATATGGTGCAACCCTCCGTCTGCCAGGTGAATTCTTTCACCCAGAATCTACTCCAGTTATCGACCCTCCAACATTCCTTCAACGTTTGTGAGACCATGAGCAATATCTCGCCAACCCCAGCATCTTCGCATAACCAGCCAAGCTATTTTGTACATCCTGCGCTTGAGACATCTTCGCACGTATTCGTGCGCAACGATGCAATTAAGCCAACTTTAACACCTTCATATGATGGTCCATTCAAAGTTGTCAAACGAACACCGAAACATTTCACCATCATCTGCAATGGAAAACAATCAGTGATTGGAATTGATCGTCTCAAACCAGCATTTCTAATGCAAGATCCAACAACTTCCTCATCAACATCACTCCCGGAAGAAAGCCTACATCCCGTTAAAGAGCAACCTAAAACTACCAGATCTGGAAGAAAGGTTAAATTACCCCAAAGTACTTATAACGTACCGATGGTACTTGGGGGGGGGGAAGTACTGTGGCGTTCCGACAGATACTTCAACTTCTATTCATGAGATGGCGCCACGTGTAAAATCCAGTTCTTAATCGGAGCAGCAAAGCGACGTCATTACTCACTCAGACTTCTCGTCAGACAACTGTACGCGACGGTAGCATGAACTGTGTTCCGAGCTCTGCGTTGATCTCTGCAATGTAATTTAAATTGTAATTTAGTACTTAATATATTCTTTTGTTATAGGAGATTGTCTACTCTTATTTTCTTTAATTATACCATGCATTAAGCACACGACCACCAAAAATATTTCTATCAAATTTATTATCATCATCATTGGATGTTTTTATATACTGAATTGTATTTTGTGAAACAACACTATTTCACAGTCGCTATCCGAATCATCATTAGATAACACACAATCAGGTAAAAAATGAACATCACCAGCAGAATTTTCAAGACTATCCTCACTTAAATCACTCAATTCGCCCAAATTATTCATATATCTAGCAATTTCATCTTGGGTTAGTATACGCTTTTTGGCCATGTCAAAATGGTAACCAAAGACCAATGTTGCAGACCTGCAACATATAATTAAAATCAAATTTCTTTCAAAATTTTTCTATTAGAAAATCAAAATTTCTTTTAAATGAACATAAAATGTTTAAACTTCTTACCTGGTAATTTTTTTTTTTTTTTTTTTTTTTTTGTCAATAAACAAGAGGAAGCATCAAATATAATGGATTCTTTTTAAAGCAAACACACAGTTCTTGAGGAATCAGAGATTTTTATAATTGTTGCGATTTCTGGGGAAAATGTGCTACTATCTAGTGACAAATTTAGCATGTATTTCATTGCAGTAACCTTTTTTTCTTAGATAAGTGATTTGTAGGTAATTAAAAAAATATTGAGTCTGTTAAATTAAAATAAATCATATGTTGCAGAAATGCAACAGTGGGAAGTTAAGGGTTAAGGAACAACGCAATCTGCAACGTTAACTGAAATAGATTATTAGATAATTTTAGACATTAAACGTGCATGCGTAAACATATTATGCACATGCGCAGAAAGTTTGTAGCTTTGAGGTCCGGATTATAGATAATTCCGGATTATGGACATCCGGATTAAAGATTTAGTCCGTTATACATTAAACGTACATGCGTAAACGCATTATGCGTTTAGGAATGCGTAGAAAGTTTGTAGCTTTGAGGTGTGGATTATAGATCATTCCAGATTATGGACGTCCGTTTTAATGACTTTTGACTGTATTAAGATTATGGGTACAGCATTGATCAAATAATTTCCAGAAACATTTTGAATGCGAACAGTGCAAAAACAAATTCTTGCATAACAACTGCAGACAATCAACTCTTTTGTCTACCTGAAATGATATGAATATGTTTCAATTTATATGTACATTAAATTAGTTGAATTTTGTCATTTTGAAGGATGATTTTCTCATTGCTCTCCTTTTCTCCTTCAAAAGAGTCATAGACCAACATGATCATATTAAATGGTACCTATTGTACAGCAGGCTATATTGAAAGATAATTTATTTCTTTTATTTTAAATTTCCTCCAATAGAAACAAAAATAAAACTGAAGTAATTATTTATTAAAGTGCAAGTATTCTTATCAATAGATAACATATAAAGGTAAACAATAAAAATTTAATAAAGACTACCTTATTTATAAAGCTTAATATAAAAGAGTCCAGTAGGATGATGCTGTATGGCTCTAATGGCCAGAAAAAGTTACATCCAGTTCATCTAAAATCTTCATGACAACTTTTGAAATTTGTATTTGAACTATTTTTGAGTTAAAATAACTAACTGATATCCCCCTACCCAAACTGTTTCTTGAAGTTATGTAATTTTAATGCTTCCATGAGTACATTACTTTTCATCTCATCAAACAATGTGCTTTTAAAGTAACTCACTAGGTCAGCATTACACAGCTTTGAAATATGCATAATATCAGTAGCAAACCTTTTAGATAAGGTAAAACTTTTCTGGATAGGGCAATAATCAGTAGGAACCCTTATATAAGAAGGAATCTAAAAACAACATCTAAAATTTCCTTAATATCTGCAATAGAAACTACTAATAAAATTATATATTTTATGTTAACAATATTAATTTATCAGATATAATTACATAAACTCACCAATCAGTTGAATACGTTCTTCGGTAACACCTGCTGTATTTTGAGCTTGGCAGATATATACTCCAGAATCCTGCTGAGACACTCTTCGAATTTCTAGGATAGCCTGTCCATCTTCAGCTCTTTCAGCAGGAGTATATGAAGCGAAAGGCTTGTCAAGTCTTTTCCAAGAAACAGAAGGTCTTGGATCACCTTCAGAAAAGCATTCAAACCGGATGGTTTCTCCTGGTCGCACACGATATGGATTTGCTTGTATTATACGTACAACTGGTGCACCTGTAAATCAGCGGAAACATTTCTCTAAATTTCATAATCTAATACCTTTATTCTTAATTTAAATCATTTAAAATATGAAACTATCAAACTATGAAAGTGACTCATGTTGAATATCTAAATAACAAGAATCTCAGAAGATCCAGATAATTTAAAAATCTAAAGAACTGAAAACTCTTACTTTTGATACATTTTTTTCAAGCAATTAATAGTCAGAATGGCCCAAAATACATACTTTAACAAACCTTATTTACGGGCATTTTTAAAGTTAAATCAAATTAAAGCAATATATAGTATGAATACTTAAACCCTTATCACATATGATATTTGTTGCCGGAACAAAACGTTTGGTGGAACAGTTCTGAGAAACGCTCTTTGGCGAAATAGGGTTACCATCTTCACTTGGTAAACAGGTTGAAAGCCAAACAAGAATCAGTTATGGCTCAGATTGGTGAAAGTGATGTTTCCTTTCAAGTGATGTTTGCTTCTTCGTGTTGTTTTGTATCGCTCACACTCTTTTTGTTTTAAACTTTATTGTTAGTAATGGAAGATAATAGAAAGGTGATTGCTATCAAGTTAATCACTTTGATCGCCACTCTGGCACTTCAAGTAACAGATAAACACACTTCTGCTTATAGCAATCAATTACATCAGTAATAGCCAAATTCTGTATACACCAAGAATAGTTTAAAACGTGTGCTGGATAAGTCTATTTATCAGACATTACTTAGGTGTATTTTCTGTTGTGTGCATTCCAATCAAAATTTGATGGCTCACTGGAAAATTTGTGACCTGGTGAAAGCATTTTCTTGACTAACTTTATGGCTCATAATTACTGTTTTGTCCATTCAAATAAACAAACAGACAAAAAAAAATGCTCATCAATTATTTTTCAACTGATTATTACATATCCATAATAATTTGAAAAGAACTGAATGCTGCCAATTACATGATCATTATATGAATTAAAAGTAACTTCAAATAAACTTTTTGGCAATGTTCATTTTTGTATTCATACATACACACACACACACACACATATATATATATATAAACAACTAATAAGTCATACATTTACATACAGATAGAGAAATGAGATGGTTTAGACATATATATATATATATATATATATATATATACAGACAATTAATAAGTCATATATTTACATACAGATAGAGAGATGAGATGGTTTAGAAGTTGTTAATATATATTTATTAGTATTAATATAAAGAATAAGATTTATATTAATGAATGTATATACAAATGTTTTTCATCATGCATAATAATAAATCCATAAATTTCCAATGTTTCAATATGTAGCATTTATAATAAAAGTATAGTTTCTAATGTATTTATAATCCAATAAGTATTTCATTAATAACATGAAATAGCCGCGCATATATAAACGGATTTTAAAAATTATTCAACTTAAATTTAAGAAATAAAATTCTATTATATAACAGTGATAATACACGATCAGCACAAAATATGACAAATTTGGCAAACTTTTGGCGACAAACAATTTGTAAACAAATCCAAACTGCAAGAACGTCGTAAAATACTGTCAACTCTGAAATTTCCACGATTATATATTTAATGAATATATAAACATTTTAAAACTGACTCAGGCAGTTATATTACAACAAAACAGGAATAATTAAATTGGCCTCTATTTCCACCGCCCATGACTTCACAGTGAGAGCCATCGCCATATTGAAAGTTACCCGTGATCCTTCAGAAGCAGAACTTTCGTCTGATTGGTTGAACATTCGAGGAACACGTCTCCAGCCGGAACATTTTTGGAAAAGTTTTAAAATGTTGCTCGTAGCCAAGACATGTTCCTCCTAGCTAGACGAAACATTTCCCGGAAGCCTCCCCCTTAAAGCAGTGCTACTAGAATCTCATTTCTCGGAATTGTCCCACGTAGCCGCGCGTGTCCCCTAGAAGTGATAGCCTCTTTAGTGTTACCATAGAACTGCAAAAGTACGATTTTCATTAAAGAAGTTAAAAAAATTTAAAGTAGCATTTTGGTTTTTTTTTCTTTTTTGTGTGCATGCGTGTGCGCACGTGCATTATAAAAAAGAAAGAGTGCTAACCCAACATTTTAAGATTATTTAAAACGAGCAAAGAAATTAAATTGGCACATGCAGCAATCTGACTAGATATTTTAAATTACACACCTTAAATGGTAGTTGATTGCAGTAAGAAATGTCTAGATGTTATATAGTAACTATTTTGTGAATCTGCTGCCATTTCATAAGTGATTTATATTCATGTTTCGATGTCAGCATACATTTAAATTTATAACTCTTGTGTACAGATTTTTAAACTGTTTGTATAATTTTTCTTCCAACATTAATTTTAGTTGAAGTTAAAATAATTTGTTTCTAGGTTATATTGAAGTACACTATATAAATTAATAAAATAATCATTGTTTAATTGCAATAAATTAAAAATAGAAACACAGTTATGCATTTAATTTAAGGGTCTAAAGTAAAAAATAATTTCTTTGTTTTACTTTAGTTGGTACAAAAAACAGCTATGTATTTTGATAAATAAGAAAAAAATTATTGTTTTATTTTACCAAAATATTTGTTTCATATTTTGTTTTATAGAGATAAAAAATATTCAATCCTTTTATTGCAACAAAAATAAAGTACAATAAACAAAACACAAAAACTCTCATTTGCATCGCTAATAAATACACATATGACCTTAAAAAAAGATAAACATTAATAAAATTAACATATATGATAACATAATAAATTAATTAATAAAATTAACATATATGAATGGTCCCAGTTAATTTGAGTATAGATAATTCAAGTGTACGGAAGATTTAACCACTGACATTAAATAAAGTAATGAAAACATGGACAAGAAATATTTTTATACATAAACATGTAAATTAGAATTGTTAGTTCATCATGGAGAACTCACAGAACCACAGATGTTATTGTAATGGTTAAGTAATCTTGTGGGTCTTCATGTATAAAAAATTACATCTTTTTCATGCAATTTATGGACAAAGTACTTCTCAAAATAAATAAATTCATAATAATTTACTTATTAATAATAGAAATAAATTACTTATTAGTAATATTTACCTTGGATCTGAAGAACTGCTTTTGCAGTAACTCTACCACCGGAATTTTCAGCAGTGCAAATGTATGTTCCTTCTTCATCACCAGTAACCCTGTTAAACCTGCAGAGAGAAAAAGAAAATCAGAACATTATATCATTACATTATACATTAATACAGGAGTTTGCATTATATAGAAGTTTTGAATTCCTAAAGGATGCCAGTTCATGAAGAAAGGTTTAGGAAACTGTCTAATACAATGAAAATCGTTTAACATGAAACTGAGAGGACTGAAATATTTTTTTCATGTTAAAAGAATTCATGTTATTACATAGATATGCATATATACATGTATTTAATAAAAATTAATAGAACAAAAAACATCCACAAGAACTTTCTAAAATTTAATAATAAATTTTCAAATTTTTTGAAAAACAAAACACTTAAGTTTTTGGAAAATAATCTGATATTTTTCTTTGCACTATGTTTTTTAGCATCAGATTGTCAAAAAATGGTTCAACGTCATCCATTTTATTAATCGTTTCACCATTGGAATCCACATATAAATAACTGCGAATACTTCTCATGATGTTCCTCATTTCAGATGATGTGGTAACAGGAGCTGTATTATTCCTTTCATTTCCATCATCAGAATCTGCATCAATGAGGCTTTTTTAGCTTTGAATAAACTCCAAAACATCCATAATTGGGGGCGGTACACACATTATCATCATCTACTGCAACAAATTGTTCTGATGATATAGTAGGACAGTCCAATAATACAGAAACTTCCTCAAACATTTCATTAAGCGTTGGCTCAGTTTCAACATCTTCCTCCTCCATTTCTTTTGGAATTTGATTCTTTTGAGAATCCTGCATGACAAAAGCAATTTTTAATTGTCCTTGGAGTCACTGAATTCTGTGCAGAGTGCAACATATGAAGAGCATCTAATAAATTGATTGAGAAATCTTCATTTGCTTCAGTTGCGAGTAAATATTTTCAAAGCAATTCCTTTTGGTAGAAAAAGTTCACGTTTTGCATAATCCCTTGATCCCAAGGCTGCAAGACACTTGTTGTATTCGAAGGCAAAAAGATAAGCTTTATAGCTTTCAATACAATGTTGGGGTGAGCCGGGCAGTAACCAATTATCATTGTAACCTTACACTTTTCTCGTAAGAACCACTCATCTAACTTTATGATCCAATCGGTGAACATCATAAGCTACCATCATTGCCCTTTTGTTTGCTGTATATCTGACCAGCAATGTTCTTACATTTTTAAAACAACGTGATTTCAAACTTTTGCCAATAACAAATAGGAGTAGTTTTTCAGAACCATCCAAATTGCATCCTACCAATACCATAATTCGTTCTTTAGATAGTTTCCGCTCTGAACACTATTGTCCCTTAAATGATAAAGTTTTATTGGGTAAGCAGCTGTAAAATAATCCAATTTTTTCCATGTTGAAAACATCTTTCGCTTCATATTCTTCAAGTATTGAAGGCAACGTAGACTGAAACCAATTTGCTGTCATGGTCGTTACGCTTGATTAGCTTCACCGCAAACATTTTTTAGTACTATGCTATTTCTTTTCTTGAAACATTCCTGGATTTGCAGAAAATATAATACCCATTCGTTTAGCAAGTTCATTGCTTCTTTCTAGCATTAAAGGTCCTGATATGGGAGTATTTTGAGATCTCGCTTGTTTGAACCAAACAAGTAAAGACGTTTTTAAATCCTCGTGCTGGGCCGTTCTCATCCGATTTCGCTGTGGCTCAAACTTACTCCATTCAAACATTTCTGTAATTTGCTGTTTTTTTAAATTATTGTTGATAATTTAAAATTAGCAAAGTCTTTAGAGATTTGCATTTTTCATCAACAGCCTTAAAAAGCTCCATCTTCATTTTAAGCGATATAACAGTTTGCTTCCCCCTTGAGCTCTTTGCCATTGCACTCATAAAAAAATTATTCTAAAATAGGAAAGAAAAAAAGTGAACCAAAATCTCTGATTTTTACTCAAACTGCGATGCACTTGTCACCGAATTCCAAAGCCAAATAATGACAGATGAGATGTTTTTGTGTTACGCTTGTAGGGGTGGAGGGTGAAGTAGCTTAGATAAACAAAAATTGGCTCATATCACAGGCTATTCCAAGGGTATTTCAAGGCCAAGTTAGCCTCCTTTCTAAGAAACATGTGAAACCACCTCTCTTTCATTTCCCACCCCTCTTAAATCCTGCCTGTGTGGCTGGTGTTTTAAATATTTTGTTCATTCCTGAAGCAAAATCTTTTCCTGTTAAGGGATTTTCGCTTTGTGTTAAGAGTTAAAATGCATGAAAATACATAGTAGTTTGTCGGGATCACTGCATTATTTCATAGTAACTGATATTTCATTTTAACGTTTTTGCATTAAACATATTTCAAAATATGTTGAAATATGCAGTACAACCAGTGAAACAAATGTTAACTCGGTTACCTAAAACCAGATTGCGAAAACATTACCTTTCTATGTTACTGATGTGGCTTTCACAGGTCCTGCTTACATGAAATCTGGAAATGTCATTCAGAAATCATGCATCATATTGTTTATATATACTGTTACACAAGTGTTACATCTAGAGCTCATTTTCAATATGTCTGCAAATAAATTTATTTTGGCTCACCAAGGTTTCCTTTTAAGATCAGGGAACCATCACACCTTTTATTTAGATAACACAAAGACATTCAAAATATGCTGACAAAGATTTACAGTATTTTTACAGCATAATTAAAGGAGCAGACTTTCAAAATTTTCTAGCAACTGAGGTTTGATTTGGAAATTTATTGCTGAGCTTGCACAGTGATGGAGAGGATTCTATGGATAACTCATAAAAGCATTAAGAAACCATTTAAAAAGATCAACTGAATTTTTAAGAATTTATGATTACACAGAAGTCGAAAATATTGTGAATAGACAACCTTTGACCTATGTTTACAATGATTTACATGAATCTGAACCACTTAAAGCAGCTAATTTTCTATTGATCATACATTAAGTTGAATATGCATAAAACTTTGCTGAGGTTCTGAATACTTCTCTAACAAGAGAAAGTCTAATCAAACAAAAAAATATCAGATAACATTTATAAAACAGATTTCGAAAAAATGGAAAATCCAGTACCCTCTGGATTTAAGAAATGCTCATTTCTTCCATACACCTAAAACTAAGGGGAAAAAAATGCAAATTGATATACCCCCTTGATATATCAGACTGAAAATTAACTAATTTAGTAACTTTTTTAATATTCTTCATGTTTACATGAATATTAAAAAATTGCAAATTGATATACCCCCTTGATATATCAGACTGACAATTAACTAATTTAGTAACTTTTTTAATATTCTTCATGTTTACATGCATAACTATTAGTTAATTAGCTGAATTAATATTTATAATTTACTGTTTATAAGTCAATTTTATATTTACTTTTTGAGTAACTTTTAAATTGTTATGCTGTTAACTATGTTTGTTAATTTTATAGTTTCCCTTTTCCTGTTTATGTTTACATCAGGTAAATGTACTTGATACTGATATGTAAGTTGCTTTCTTACATTTGAATTCTTTTTGTATGTTGAAATAAGCATTGAGAAACTCCACAGATGACTGATTTGTATCATCATTGGAGGGCACTTCTTTTCTTTAAAAAAAGAATGTTAGTTTTGTTTATGAAGTTAAAGTGTAAAGAACCACCAATGGTTTCTGAACCTGTTTTGAAATAAATAATTATTTTGTAATCTTGCTTGTCTTTTATCAATATTATATCTATGATCAGTCTATTAAATAACAAATAACTGTTTTACATACTAACATACTTACATATGTAACAAAAAATTTAATTTCAGATAAAACTAGTGGAAATTATTAAAACTTGCATACCTAATTACTCCACCATTCAGAATTTCTGTGCTGCTTGTGAAAGGGCTGCCATCTGCTCTGATCCATTCCACAGTGGGAGTAGGGATACCTGCAGTGACTCTGCATTGGAATAAGGTGCTTCCACCACGTAAGACTACTTGAGTAGCTTCAGGATATAATTCAATGGCTGGCACTTCTCTTCCTGAAATCAAAAGCATAAATCTTTTTACATCATTTACAGTCAAGGGCTTTAGTTATCAGTACATGCATGTAAATTAGCGGAGAACTGAATACCAACTCATGCATGCTTTAAGAAATTCTTGCACGCATATCAAGCTTGAATTATCTAAACCAATAAATGGTTTCACATAATTTTTACTTAAAGATGACTTATTTTAAAAAGAGAAGCACACAAAAGCTATTTGTTTACTCTGTTTTAACCATAAGCGCAAAAAGGAATAGGAATCTGAGAAATATAATTTTATTCACTAACCACCAGCTTTTTTGGAGGACTTTAAGTAAATACCTTCATTTCACAAAGACATTACAATGACAAATGCCCATTTGCCACCGTATGAAAAATGCTCAGAATTTGACGTAGCTTAAATTTGACATAGTACTATAATTTGACCTAGCTTAAAATGATTAAAACTAGGTGAAGTTACTCCTCCCAGCTGCATACATCAATCATTTGCACTTATTCCTCAGACAAATGCGGTATTGATGGGAAAGTATCTCTACAGGTTCTATGATTTTTCTTTAGGTAAGTAAAATTCAAGATACACGGGAGAAATTTTTGGTGTAGCACCAGGGTGCCTGGGTTGAAGACCTACCCCTTATCCAATAGCATGAGTAGTTTTCGAATGATACCCATAAAATAAATGAAAAGGAGATATTAAGAATGAGCTTTTTTTAAAATAGATTCTTAAATAATTAGATGAACAAAGTAGAATGGTAAATATGGGTCATGCAAAAAACTCAAAAGGTCATGAAAATGCTATCTGCAATAGCTAAGGACTGTCAAGGTGGTGAAAAACCCCTCAAGCTAAAAATTGATTCATATATGAGAAAGAATAAGTGCAAATCTTAATATATTGCCTCAATTTCTTGGACATATTTGAAGATGCGCAGATGTTTTCTTACAGACATCACGAAAAATGTTCTAGGCTATATATATATGGCTTTGCCAATCTGAGGGTTTTATATTTAAAAACTTTTCTGGAAGACATAACCAAAAAAATTATTATAATTTACAGAGTCGTAGCTAGGGTTTTCAGTGCCCAGGGGCAACTGCAGATTTTGCGCCCACACTGCTTGCCAAGGTAGGAAAACATTTAATTCTAAAATGTCGTAACATCAGTTTGGCGCCCCTTGGATTCTGCGCCCGGGGACAGATGCCCCCCTTTTAAATATTGAAAATCCAATTGCAATTAAATTGATTCAGAATGAGATTTTTAATGGAAAAAATAAAAGAACTGAAGTAAGATGCTGTTTTTTCTTTAACAAATTTTAAAATGGTAATATCATTTTAGTTTTTGTAACTTCTGATAACAGCAAAAGACTCAGGTAAACTGAAATTTAATAAATTAAGAGTTTTGTAGTGCATTAAAAGTGTTATTAAACTAAGCAATAAACATTTTTTGCTGACTAGAAAAATAAACTATTAAAACACAAACTAAAATATAAAAGTAACTTTTTGAATTTAATACAGGAAATAAAAATTAAAGGAAGATACAGAGAAGTGATTTCCATTTATGCAATTATTTACAAATGATTTGCAACAGTAACAACATAAGTGGTTAAGGTTCCAATCTTGTCACTTTTATGTAAAAAATATTTTGGTTTCATACTCTTATATGATGTTATTGTGTTATATACATTAAAAATATACTTTAGATATAAATGAATAAATACAAAGTAAAAAGCAGTTCAAAATCGATTTTTCTCTGTCGTTGATTTAAAAAAAAAATATTATTTGGGTACTAAATACTATAGATCATTGAACTAAATGTTATGTTGAAATGAAGCAAACTTATTCTTCACTTAATTTTATGGCAGTTACTTTCGAATTTCTTCTAAGATTTATAATCCAAGTAATTCAATGCTTTTTCCCTTTTACGAATTATTAATTTTTACTATACCATATTAATGTTACAATAGAAGTTTTTCCAAGTTATTTTTATTAATATTCATCTGTTTAAATTAATGCTTTGGATAATTTGTGGTTAAATTAAGAATATTTTAAATTTCAGCCCTTTTTAATACAATTACAGATACGAAACACACTCATGATTTTACTGCTTGCAACGTTTAAAAACGTAAACACGTTGCATTGACAGTAATGCAAATTCTGCAAAAGATGGAGACAGGTGCTACTCCTCGGATTACAGCAGAATCACATGGAATTGCGATACAATTGTGTATGATATACAGAAAAATAAAGAAAAGCTGTTGAAATTCTACAGCAACAGTGATTCTAACACCGGAAATCTTTGCATGAGGTGAAATCGGCAAACCTCGATGCTGCGTATATATAATACAATGAATAATATAATCAATTTATATATGCAATAATAATTTAATGCATATAATAAGTTATTGCAATAATGTATATAATAATTTAATTAAATGTATCTAATACGCCTCATTTATTCTACACTTTTAGTCTAAATATTATGATTTATCTTTTCTGTCCAGAAATCCACACAACCTCTGGTCCCAAGCTTTGCGGATTTATGGATTTCTCCTGTATTATAATAGGTAGAATATATTTTCTTTTTCAAAACTTTTGTTGATTTAATGTTACATATTTTAAAAACTAGCTCTTCTTTTTAAATTTTCTTATTTTATGTATATATATTTAGATCAAATTTTCATTTATTAATTCTTTATAAGTTGGATTACTTTTGCTTTACATGCTTTTTACTTTAACTAAAAATTGTTAGATTTTTAAGCTTTATTGCTTTACGATTTTGATCATAAGATTTATTAACATTTTTATCTCAGCTTGCATAATTTGAAAATTTACATATACTAGATTGCTTTGATTTGCATCTCTTGTTTTTTTGTCTTCGCCAGTTTAAAATAATACTTTTATGACTTTTTTTATTTGTTGATGTTTTTGATGCTATAATTTTGCAATTATTACTTTGGTTTATTAATGCTAAAACCCACTTATGTTGACTGCTTTTCTGAAATTATTTCAAGTTTTACACTTTATGTCTTTATTGGTTAAGAGACGGGCTGATATTTTATTTCTTTCAATGCACCAATTACTTGATGATGATTCAGTAAAAGATGCAAATTTTATACTTCATTTTTTAGTTTTGGTATGTTTTGCCTCTTTTTTTTCTTGCAGTGTTTGCACTGTGCTCCTGGTTTTGGGTTTTTCACACGGTTTATTCCAACTGAATATGGGATGAATTTTAAACTGTATTATGTATTTTAATTTATTTTGCATATATGTATTCACAGCATAAGTTTGCTATCAATAGGGTGCCTATATACTTTCATCGCCATTAAGATATTATGCAAGTGCCTGATACAGTCTAGTTGATTTTGACTGACTGATTTTAGAAAATGAATAATCCCTCTGCAATTCAAATAATGTTCTTTTCAGTATATTAAAAATCATATATCCATCAAAAAGAAATGCAAATTTTACTGCTGTTTTAACAGTCGTCCAGGATTTCAAAAAATGAAAATAACAATGTTCTTTTGTTAAATAATATGATTTTAGACTTTTAAAAGACATTAACATTTTTACAGATAATATCTCTCACTAGAAGTATAATACATTAATGTTTTAATACAACAAAAACAATGAACAGGTAAACGGAATTTTTAAAGTAAGTAAAAAAGATTTTAAAGTACGGTAAGTTAAAAAAGTGTTAACAAAACACATACTTTCAACTTCCACTATAGCAGAAGCTTGAGCTGACCCATCTCTATTTTCAGCTCGACAAACATATAGACCTCTGTCTTCAACAGTAACATCTGATATATATAAATTATCATCTTCAATCTATAAGAGGAAAAAAAAAAACTTTCCAGTCTGAAATTTCATTATAGGTCTTTTGTTAAACTTCTCACACATATTGCTATCAATGCAAATAAAGAAAATAACTAACAAAAGTATTTTCAAGATACTGAGATATATAAATACTTAATTGTAATTGATATAATAGTATTAACTGCAACATATTTCCTGATTACAGATATTGATCATCTGATATTGAATACTGAATACAACAAGTATTCACTATCATCGTATACTGAAAGACAGTTATTGACTACTTTTATATAACTTGATTTATATAATACTGAGATACTGATGCATTTAAGAAAATAATTACATAAAAAATTACTTCAATAAAAACCAGTCTATGATTCTATAACAACAGTGATTTAATACTTATACTGTTATTTAAATATTTATTCAAACATGACACCAAATGTACACTGGTGTTCCTGTTAAAGTCCTTAGGCATTTCTGGGAACTTTTCTAATTTTCTCCATTACATTGTCATTTGTCAGGAATTTCTGCCTTCCTAAAGCTTGCTTTAGCTCACCAAAAACTGTGAAATCACAGGGTAAAAGGAAGAGGAGATTGAGGAATACAGTAAAGGAAAGAGCAATAACTGAAGTATGGTGAAAGACTTCCTAGTTGATTTTTCTTAGTAAATATTGTGGCATTTAGCATATGAAATTCAATATTATTATGAAGAAGAATGCCAAGTGAAAACTTCCCAGTTCTGTTGATCTGATCATTATTGCAAGGATGTCAATGCTGCCCTAAAACACTGTGCATTTACTATAGCTCTGCTCATGAAGTTAGCAAATGGTGGTGATTTTCCAGATCAAAGAAGAATTATCAACATAACCTTATTCTGTCACTAATGTAACTTATGTTGAATTTTCTGGGTAGAGAAGAATCTGAAAGTTTCCACCAGACAAACTGGCATTTTTATTTCAATTCAAAATGCTTCATTGTAGCAACTATCCATGGCAGGATTTGTGATCCTCTTCTGTGGCATATTGTTGCAGATACCAAGATGCATTGCCATACAACAAGCCTTTTCTTCTCCATTAAACTGTGAAACACTTTGATTAAGGAACATACTTTACATAAGTCTAATTTCTTTGCAACCATCTCATGAACAAATCTAATGCTTAAAGTAGATAACATCAGCAATTTTCTCTGTTGTTATGCATCTATCATGGTGAATAATCTGATTTATTTTTGCACAATGGCATCCTGGCATGCTTTACAATATCATAATACTGGTTGTTTGACAAAAGTGATCATCAAATCCTTTTTCCCCCCATTCATTTACCATTTGAGTGATGTGCAATTCTCTCCATGATTGATTAGTTCTGCATCTTCTGCTTATTTCAACATATAGCTAAACTTTCTCTCAGATCTTATACTTGTATCGGACTTTCCTCTCCACACTGTAACTTCTTAGACACTTGGCCTGGAATATTTATTTCTCAGCATAGTTTTCACCTCTTTCTTTATTAATGCACCTTACACACACATTATATATATATATATATATATCAATGGCATACCATCAATGGACTCGAGACCTAGGCTAGACTCTAACATTTGATGTAATAATTCTCCCACATATATATTACCTAACATTCAAATGCATAAAAGAGACATAATTTTACCTCCTCAAGAGACCCACACCATTCAAGAATAATCAGGTTTTCACTTATAATGAGAGGAGATCAAACTGCATTTGCTCTATGAGAAGAATCAGCTTGCTTTCACCAGTTCCCATGGCTACTGTACACAAACTATTAATTATTGGTGGTTGATAACACTAAATTTTAATTTTCTTTTAAGAAAAATTAATTTAACATTTAGCACTGTATGTTTGCTTGTCTTCATGAAAGCATTCTTACGATACATGAAATAATTCAAAGTAAAGTATACTAATACAGCAATTCTATGTTTAAACTATGGAGAGGGAAGTGGGAGAAAAAGCTAGCTGTTATACAAGAGATAATTACAAAGAATGTGCAAATAACCTCAGATAATCTGTTTTATCTGAGGTTATTACAAAAATATTTTTTTTTTTTTTTTTTTTTTTTTTTTTTTATGATCACATTCATGAAATTCACATTCTCCCATAATGGCCTACCAAATGTCAAATGCTGGGTGAAAAAGACCAGCATTTGAGGATATTTGTGCCAGAGATGATGGAATATAGTGTGTGCAGAAACTATCCAGCAAAATGGGTTACGTGCATAAACATCCTGTGAACTGTGTATGAACTATCACATTCTTGTGGGGTTGAACAGTAACTTTGCACCAAATCCTAGCTAGCCAGTTTTCTTATTTAATTACAATAGTTTAGTTAATAAAGTAATATAGTTTAAATTTTGTATTGTGCTGTCCGTTTACATTATATTAATTCAGGAAGGAGGGAGAGAAGACCGAAATAATTTTAATGAATGCCAATGACTGTAGATGGTGACGGCTTAAAAAATGCATAATTATGTAGTAGAAAGCCACCACATTTTACTTCTGTATAAAATAATTCTTAAGACACATATTTTGATTTACACATCATTATGAGTGCAATCTGCACTCCACATCTTTGAGAGTTTACATTTTAAGAAATATAATGAATAATAGAGATAGAAGTGAACTGGAAAGTGTGACACATCATCTACCTTTAGCAGGTCTACATTATTAATATATATATATATATCCAGTAGATTAATAATTTTCTGTAAAATTTTCAAGAACGAGAGGGAGGAAGAAATTTCTTTGATGTAATACTGTTTTATCCTTTCCTGTTTCACCCCAGCTCGAAATGGCATTGTTACATCCACTGCCTTCCCTTACTGATTCTCTCTTTCCTGTTTCATTTGATTTTTGATAAAGGGAACTGAATCACTTTATGATAAAGGAAACATTTGTTTTCATCAATTAAAAAGGTTTAGACAAGATGACCCTTACTACTTTGACCTGACTAAGCCTTTGACTAATATTTATAATTATTTCTTTCAGACAAATTATTCTGAGCAAAATAATGGATTTCAGGCATGTTAAAGTAATTTGTTTCTGAATCTAGTTACATTTCTGTTAGAGTGTTCTTTTTTTTTAATTTAGTTTAATTTTTTAAATTTCCTGTACTTTTAAAGCAGTGAACCTGCGGTTCTATTGCAAGAAAATAAAAATGTAACAAATGTATAGTTAAGATTAATGTATGTGGTTTGCAAAACATACAGTGTGATTAAAAAAGGGTGCTTCATACTTAGATATTACAGCAACATAACTGTAATGTTTTTCCCCAGTCAGCTGTTATATAAGCTCCCACACCATTTCTGAATGTTTTACTTATTTCCCTGCTGTCTTGCTGTAATAACGAGCATTGCCGTTTTCTCTGTGTTGTCAATTGTGTAAAGATGTGCTAAGCTATACAGAATTGTGGGGTGAATATCACACCCACAATAATGTGTGAATGAGAATATGTCATAGGGCTTTTAATATTTTAATTAACCATTTATTATAATTTATACTTTTACTGTCACTTCTTTCCATTTCCATGCCAAAATGTAAATTAGCTCGAGTGTATTTAAACTGAGGTTTTTACACTGGAAGACAGAGCATGTTCTGCCTCTCAAGTCTACATTACTAAGTTGTTGCTAGCTCAGATAAGATTTGTAGTCTTCAAACTTGCATTATAATTGTTGATATTTGAATATCTTCACAGGTTAGGTTTGTGAGCGATATTCACATTAAATTGAATTATGTAGCCGTTAGCTACTAGTTACTTGAATTTAAGTTTTACATTTGACTGTTATTTTAAGTTAACTCACCGTAAGTGTTGGTTGAGTTGAGTTGTAAGCACCAGGTGTGTCCTCTGTTCTCCTTTAGTTTTAATAAAAGGGCCTTTTACACCCTTCTCAAGACTTATTATTTTAGATTTATTAATAATCTGCTTAACTTCTACCAAGAGTTCGGATGCTAATTGCTAATTGCTAGACGTACCAAACTCTAAAATATACTCCAAGAACTAATTGTCCTACAATAAATTATGTCTTGTCTCCAACCGCATTTGCCTATAAATGTCATCTTTGAATCAATGCAGGAAAACCTTCACCAAATTGTTTGCAACTATAGCTCATTCTTCCAGAAACCATACACACACACACACACACACACACACACACATATATATATACATACTTGTCTGTTTTATGTGTGCATGCATATCTATATCTATATATATATATATATAGTTCACTTAAACTAATTTTTTCTCTTTCTAAACTTGCAAGTTTAAATTTCAAGGAAATATATTTATTGACTATACTTGAATCTTATGACTGGTAATTTTTCATAAATTCTTTTAAGAGACTCTAAAAATACTTGAAATAAAAGTCACAACATTGAATATATTCAATAGAAAAAACATAGCTTTTTCCTATCCACTTCAAATATACTTCTGAAGTCCTTTAGGTACAAATATATAAGAAAGCATAAAGAATATTTTTTTCTGGAATTTTATGATTTTTGATTTAGAAGTAATACATTAGTTTTGAAAATTATTTTGATTATTTTATAACAATGTTAGCAGTCAAGATTCAGATGTGTCTGTGTGTGTCAGACCTTTTCAGATTTTAATCTTAAAAATCAATATTTATTCTCATATTAAATTTCACTTAGAGGCAAAAATAGCATACAACCATTTTGACACATACCCTATGGCGATTAGAGAGATCCGCACCAACTTTACTCCAGCTAACAGTTGGTTTAGGTATTCCACTAACAATACATCTAAGCTCTCCAGAAGAGCCTTGCATAATAGTTTGTCTTTCTGGTTCTACACGAGCAGTAGGTGGACTACGACCTTTAAAAATTGATAGGAATAAACATTATTATTCTTTCCATACATAAGATGAATACAAAATATTATTTTTTAAATAAACAATGAAATTTTAAAAAAATGCTATTCATATTTCATTTGATAAATAAGATGCAAAGTACAAAGCAATATACTCATTTGTCTGTAATAAATCATTGTAAAATAATAATTCTACACAAACTTGCAATATTATTTTCAAACGTTGAATCGACAACAATGATGCAAAAACATTTGCCCTTAAAGTTAATGAGAATAAAGAGAAATTGACCATGTCTATGGACTAGTACCACTGTGCAGAAAAGACACTGGGGGTGTAAATTCTTTACTGTGAAGAAGACTTCTATTGATTAAATGATATTTTTTTAATTTAAGAAAATATATCAAAATTTATAAAAATATAATTCTGTATGCAGTCAAGAAAAAAATAATTACACACCATGGACCAGCACACTTACAGATTACCTAATGGAAGAATTCTCAACTACATAGAAATTTCTTGCTGTTTGGTTTTAAGCAATTTTTTTGTTTTTCAGCTACTTTGACAGGTTTGCTTTAGAAAATACTATTTTGTCTCAAACTCTAAAGGCCTCATTCAATTGAAGCATTTAGTGATCGTTAGTCGTCATACGTCTTCAGTTGCGATTGATTTTGCTGTTTTGGTATTCAATTGAAACATAACGATCACTCTGAGCTCGCGATCGATCGTTCTCATAGCGAACACTTGGAACCCATCATTCCTCATCGATAAACGATTGAATCAATATGGCGGCTGTGTTGTTTGTGCTTTCACGAGGACAGAAATCAAGTGTGCTAAAGAAAATGCTTTAGATCTGCTGAGTGAGCAGCAACTTATATAAAAGTATAGGGTGTATTAAAAGGCTTCTTACTGTTTCTTATGCAAGGGGAGCCAACTCATCATCTGTGTTGTATCCAAATTAAGGGCACTTGTTGCTAGTAGACATTGATTTAGCGTTGTGTTGTTTACATTTGTGGTGATGGATTGCCACCTAATTCCGAGAAATATGCGTGTATGCACTGCATCAAATTATTCATATCGTTCCAGAAATAACTTTAGTATGTTCTGTTTCCTGAGAAATGAAGAAATACGAAGAAAATGGGTAATTAATTCTTGTCCTTTGGAATAGATTCCGATCGCAAGACCGTGAGCTTTTGAAGTAAGTTCAGCTTCGTATGTTTTCATAATTGTTAAAAAAATAAATGTTCATGTTTCAGCGAAATGTGTATTATCATTTAAGTATTGCAATTAATGACAAACTGATTTATATGTACAAAATGAATATCAGAATGTGTATAGTCAATACACAGATACCAACAGCGATAAGTAGATGCTGATGTGATTTTTTTTATTGTTATTGCGAAAGGACAAAGTTTAAATAATTATATTTTACATTTGATTTCAATTTTGTGTGTGATTATAACTATGAAGTGCACTTTTTATTTAAATTTTAATGCTGGTTTCATGGTTTAAAATCGTATGTTATTTTGACCCTATTATATTGTCGCCAAATCTGTCAGTCGGCCTCCAATGTAAAAAAAAAAAAAAAAAATGTAAACATTGGATTGAAATTATGCATTATATAATGTTTCCCTTAAAGTAACATAAATATATCGTATTTATATTCATTTTGAAGAAGGTAAGCATCAATTTAGATATTTAACAAATAATTTTGACCATATTTATACATCATGTAGACTATATTTCCAGCTTTTTCATTTAACTGCGATTGCTGATAATTTATTTCCAATGTATCAACATAAAATATGTTTTAAAATGCTGTACAACCTTAGTCACTTATTCTTAATTTAATTCAGACAATTTGTATTTGTAATTAAAATAATTTAATAATATATGTTACTGTAATTTACTACTTTTGATTTTAATGTTTTAGAAATTTGCTAAATAAAGTTTATTTTTGTGTGACCTTGTATCAGAGGCGCCAATAATAAATTTGTTTTGGCTTTCACTGCTAAAGTTTTTAATGAAAAACTTATTACTGATGTAAAAGAATGAAAAAATGATATTTGCTTCCTAATCAGTGCCTTATGATATTAAAATAACTTAAAAGGCTTCTTACTGTTTCTTAAGTTGCATAACATGTTTTCATAACTTCTTGTCATCTTTATGTTTTATTCGTCTATGTTATCGAATAAATATAAAAGGTATGTTTCTAATTAAATTTTTTTTTCATAGCAGTGTTATGTACCATGATGTGATATGTGTTGGTGTTTATTATATAGTTATGAACATTATTCATTATAGAGTTTTATGTATTTATTAAATATATGTAATTTACATCATTATGTATTATATAATTTTCCGTTTAGAATATATTACATTGTATTTTTTGAGTTGTTAATAGAACTAGGTACATTTTTCTTTTCTTTTGCTTTAAAAGGTCTTTTGAATCACTTTTTTTTTCAGTATGCACGTAAAACTTACTTGACCTATGTTTTTCACATGTATATGATTTATGTGAATGGAATGTGTCTCTTATGTTATTTGTTTTCATAAAGGAATTAAAATAAAATGATACCTTTGAAGAATTTTCATGGATCCAAATTTGAAACAATAGCGCTGAAAAGCCAAAGAGGGCACACCAAACCTGAGCTGCAACCCTAAAGAACTGTTATGAGGAGTCAACCTGCACATCTAGTAGCTCTTTCATTGGTTATTTTGAAACCAACGCAACTTCCGACCACGTGACAAACAGCATCGCGCATCAAGTAACGTCTGGCAACCCCTACGAGTTCGACTGGTAGGAAAGTGTTTCAAATGAATATGAAAAATCACTCGTTTTCAAAAGTGATCGCTAATGCTTGATACAACGATCGCTGTTTGAGCAATCATCGCTGTTTCAATTGAATGAGGCCTTAAATCACAAGTTAGAACTTATGGCACAGTTGAAACAAAAAGAAAAAAAATTTGGAATAACCATATTAAAAAGTTTATACCATGTTTAAAACTCAGTTTCTTTACGTATCTCAATAAACAAATTTTCCGTAAAACAATTGCTCCAGATAGCTGTAATCTATAATGGGTTGGGGAAAAAAAAAAAAAAAAAAAGGGGAGGGGGAATTTTTTAAACAACAAAATAAATAAAAGTCATACGTGATGCAATCAACAATCGAGCCTGGGCTTGAGCTGTACCATGGACATTGCTAGCTGTACACACATAAACACCTTGATGGCTTTCTGTAACCCGTGGTAATGTCAAAGTACCACCCAGTTGACTGCTGTCTTCAGGCAGCTGACCACCAGAAAAGGACCAAGTTATTGATGGTGTAGGAGTAGCAGTTACACGGCACTGAAATTTAACAGTTTCAAGTCTCTGAGCTTCATATGTAGAAGGAGATATTGTGAGTTGGGGCTCTTCTCCGCTCGCTGGTCCTTCTAAAATTAAAAATA
The DNA here is from genome assembly GCF_044657685.1 of Stegodyphus dumicola. Classification (NCBI taxonomy): domain Eukaryota; kingdom Metazoa; phylum Arthropoda; class Arachnida; order Araneae; family Eresidae; genus Stegodyphus; species Stegodyphus dumicola. The sequence goes on from NC_140768.1 coordinate 187,855,085, forward strand.
AAATCACTGAAAAAATGCAATAAAACTACAACACAGTGCATATTTTCCACTTTTTTACACAGTGCATATTTTCCACATTTTAATTTCTAAATGTCAATTTATTTTAAGAACATTGATTAATTCTGATAATAAGCTTACAATGATGCCCAGTCAAAAATTGGGAATTTCAATGGAGATCAATATGTTTAAAATAAAACTGCAAAATAACTTCATGGAAGTATTTAATTCCTTGAAATACCAGACTTTTGAGGTCCAAACAATTTTCATTAATGCCATCTTTAGAACTAGCTACTTCTACTAGGCTAGCATACTTCATGCTTCCATTTTAAAAAAAAAGTCAATGTAATTAGAATAGAAACATGCCAATGTAAATTTTACAGTTAGATAAAAAAGCAATCTTAGATTAGCGTAGGGTTTGAATGAAGTATATTTTACACTTGCCACAAAAAAAAAAAAAAAAAAAAAAAAAAAAGATTTATGTTAGATTGCTTTTGAAATCAGAAGTTCCCTCTGCCCAAATAAAATCTACATTGGTTTGAAGTTGCTTTTTTTGGCCTACTTTTATATCAGCATCTCATGTTTTTAAAATCTTAAAAATAAAATTAATTAAAAAGAAAAAAATAATAAATAAAAAAGAGAAAAATTTTATCAAAAGACCAATATGAAAAATTCCCCACAAAAATGAAGTAATCCCCTCTCTCATTTTCACGATTTTTAGTCATATGATCGTAAGCCAGTTGAATGTTGCCCAAATTTTCAAACTATGGTATACAATGTCACATCTTATGTTCATTTCAATACTGATTTTTTATATGTCAATATATTATTTTGTTAAAGCAAATACTAGACTCAGGTTTTCAAGGATAGGCTGCAAAGAATGGCATTGCAAAAAGTTGCAGATTTGCACATCAAGGAACTTCAGTATAAATGAAAAACAGCAATATCAGTTCAGTGATTTCTCCCTACAATCAACATGGTAATATTCTCTATGTTCTAAATTTCTCTACCTTTAGTTGCAGTAATTTTTCATATTTTCTGAAAAGAAAATGGATCACAGGAAATTCAGAAAAAATATGTAACAATTATCACTATAAAAAAACATTTTAAATTTCATTGTAAACTGAATGAGCCACATCGTAAAGTGATTGGTAGTTTCATGCATACTTCACAAGAGAGATCAGATATTTCTTTTACTGTATCTTAGTGAGTATTTAAGATAAGCCAACAATATCAATATGGATAGCAGACAAAAAGAGTTTTGAGATATCTGAAAGAAACATTAGCCTTGACACTGCTAAACAAAAAAGGAAAACACAGATTGGAAGGATTTTTCAGACTTAGATTAGGCTGGTAATAAGTCTACCAAAAACAAAATTGTTTCAGGATATGCAGTATTCTACTACAGAAATCCACTGAAATGGTTTAAAAAAAAAAAAAAAAAAAAAAAAAAAAAAAAAAAAAAAAAAAAAAAAACTCTGTATTTTATCTCATGAAACTCTGTATATTATCTCATGAAGCAGAATATACTGACGCATCTGTAACTTAAGCTAAAATTTTTTTCTTAGCTAGAATTGCAGCTGATATGAACATAACAAGCATTTCAGTGGTCATTTAATTTTAGGCAATCTGGGTGCAACATTTAACAAAGTTATGAAAATGTAAGAGCTCAAAGCGCATATTGATATCAGATATCACTTTAATAAAAATTTGGTAGCTAAAGGAGTAATTAATGAGGATTATGTACACTGCTCAAAATAAATAAATAAATAAATAAATGGGACAGTGCTATATCTCCCGTTCTACTGGGCCGATTGATAAAATTCAAACTGCGTTTTTCATGTCTCGAAAGTGCGACTTAGGATATATATTAGATTTTTATCACTATTCTATTCTAACATAGGTATTTTGACACAAAATCTGACTTTTTCTGAAATAACATATCAATTTTTTTCCATATTTTGATTCTACGACTCAAATTATGCCAGAATGCCAAGTTTTGTAAAAATCGTACGAGTAGTTTTTAAAATATTAGCTCTAAAAAATTTAGCTCCTCAATGTTAATTGAATTTGACAAATATTTATTAATATCTCTTTTTTTTTTGTGAAACTTTTTAGATTTTTACTTTCACATTTCGAAATTTAGGTTCATTCCAAATAAAATTTACCCATTTTTTGTGTTTTATTTTTTAAATTTCTATTTTAAAATGATTTTTATACATTTTTCGAAAAAAAATTTGAATTATAACCTATAAAATTTTTACCATCATCTTTAAGAAGGTGTATTTCTAAGCATACCTGCAAAAAATTAGACTTTTTTTATTCAAAATTTTCTAAGATGTATACGAATTTACATATTTTTGTGTTTTGAAATTTGGCATCTTTTTTTTTGAGCGATAATAACGCCAAATGTGGTTTATAGACTTTTGTAACATAATGAATTGCCACAGCTACTTTTAAACTTAAATTTCAAATAAAATTTTACGGAGAATTAATTATATGAAATGTTTTCCTTCAATAATGCATAATAAATAGTCATTAATACTATAAGAAAAGCAATTTTTTTTTAATTATAGATGATATTATTCAAATTTTTACCTATTTTTTTAAATTTCTCTCTTTTTCCTTTTTTAAAAAATATTTGTAAGAGTAAATTTTTATCTTCGGCGTTTTATTGTCTGCTACTTTACTTCGTTTAAATAGAATCGTCTAAAACTAAGAACTTTCGTTTGATGTTTATTTGAATTTTATGACATTAACTGCACAATTTATTTCTAAACAAGCTGTTGCTTATGAAGTGGCGGAAAGAGCAGCTGATACTATCATCAATATTTTTAAAGCACAGTATATTTTTATAGAAACATAAGATTTAGAATAATCATTTATATAAGAACCAAATTATGGTATAAACATACAACCCTCTAGAGAATGAATTAATGGAAGTTCAATGGTTATGTAGAAATGATCTGCAGCTACTTAATGGCTGGATAAGCCAGCAGATTCTGTGGACAAGTAAGAATAATTATATACATGACACACAACATTCTGGATTCAATTAACAACGATAGTATGATGTTTATTAAATGAATTTAAGAATAAATAATCAACTCATTTTCTATCCTAAAATGTATTTTTATGCGTAGCGTATTTTCATTATATCCTTAAAATTCTAATTTAGAATGTAATTGTCAAGAACTGAATTCTAATTATCAGTAATACAATAAGTAATTATTATGGTTATTAATAAATCCTTCTTATAAAGTAATTGCAAATATTTCAAAAAACTTTCTGTCTGAATGCAAATATTTTTCTATGCAAATATTTCTAATTTTATATTAATCAAAATTGCACACGATATTATTTATTTACACTTCAATTCTTACCATCAGCTCTAGCAGAAGTTACAAATCAATTATATCTAATTAAGGAATGACCATCTAAGTTTAGAAACAGCGTACCAGAACAGCAATTCAATTATTGGCACCGTATCTTTCATGTTACTCCTGATTGGCAACCTGCATGATTTTTAATGAGTATTCGGATTTTACTAGTAACTTCACTTGGAAATTGCGCTTAAACTAGGTTAGTTGGTTATTTGAACATAGAAAGAACATGGGAACTATTTGATTAAGATGCTTTCATAGAGAATCTTTGTAAAGAGAACCTAAAAAACTACGAAAACCAACCATACAGCCTGGGTTAGACTTCGCAACAAACAATTAGTATTCAACAATCTTCAAATGCTAGGCAACTGGTGAGGCTCCAATTAAATCTCCAATTTAATATTTTATTTGTAAATATTTAAAATATTGTTGCATTCTTAGACACAAAAAGCAGAATTTTTGTTAACTCGTTAGTAAACTACCAAGCCGTAGTGCAAATGAATATTCAATTTCTTTTGCAATAATTGTATTCACTTAATATTCTTGGAATATGAGCTAAAGAAGGAACGTTCTCGGAAGATTAAAGTGTTTAAATCCAGTGATATTAGGTTTGTCTTACAAGCTCAGGATCAAAACGATTCTGCGATTGCCCGAGTAGGCGACTTGTAAATGGCTGTGAATTAAGCAGATAACTTTTAATCTTACGTTATTCAGTCAGAAAATGTATTCCAAATGTTTTGTGTTGTATAACAATGCATCTTTTCATTACTCAATAACCAATCAGAGAACCGCTTGTTTCCTGAAAATAAGTATGTGTACTCAGTTTTTCTGCATGTTCTACAAATTTGTCTTCTTGTGATTTTTTTTTTCTTTCCCCAAAACTAAAGTTGCCTCTCAAAGGAAAGTTTTTTGACATTGAAGAGACAAAAAGGAGTATGACATCTACTTTTAGAGGCATGTCAAAAATAGATCTCTACAAGCCTTCTCTTCCATTACATGTTGTGCATTCAGACAAGAAGTTGCAGTAGCATAAATTCTATAATCTATTTTTATTACACTCTGATTACTTTATTAACATACAGTGAATATATACTAAACATTTTACTTCAGCTTCAGTAATTCAGAATTTTTGACGGAATTATTGTTGGAACTAGGACTTAGAAGATAAGTCAAATTGAATATTTCGATAATCCAATAAATTCAAGGTCGAAGTTTCAATATTTTATTTTCGGAGAGAGGGGAAATTTTTTCAGTTTTGATCCATTATCCTAAGAATATTTGCTTCGATTCTTTATTTTTTTTCATAAAAGCGAAAATCTTATGCATGGTATACATATAACGCATAGCTTCAAATTAAAATTTAATAATATACAGGGTGGTTATAATTAAAGTTCCACTTTGAAACGGTCATAAAAGGAAAACTACTGGACCAAATGTTATCAAATTTGGTAACCGTGTAAAGGAGGTCATGGAAATTTATTTTCCATGAAAAAAAGAAAGTTTGAAACCTTAACACAAGGGGGGGGGAAATGGCGCTGGATGCAATATTGTTAAAAAAAATATGGGTCAGAATCTAACTTAACCTTTCGTTATACGGGTTGAATATGTTGTATACCATTAAGAAACTTTGAAGTAAGTTGACACCATTTAAAGGCTTTAAATTTGATAAAAGTCAAGTGCACCATCCGTGTAAGAGAGAAATTCGTCCTTGAAAACCACGAATCAGCGATTATAAAATGTGAAATCGCAAATCACTCGTACAAGTGCGTACAATCTGAAAATCGTTTTCTTACAGATCGCTAATTTGTAATTTTTGAAGCCTGAATTCGTACTTAAAACATAAAGATACTGATTCAAAACGCTTTTAGTCGATTTGGCCAAAGAAATCCCTCATGTTATCTACCTAGTTCCATTTCATTCTCCTACTGCATTCGATTGCATAGCAGTCATTCCACACCATTGTGTGTGCAATGACAGCTAGTTTCATAACTGAACCATTTTTCTCTGAAGAGCAGTTGACATCTGGATCACTGTGACTGCAGCTTGCTTAAGAATCAATGTTAAAATCTTTCGTGATACATGAACTGCAGTAACGTGGCATTTTAAGTACTAGGATTTTTATGCAGGGCTGGGTCCCACCTCACATGGTGTTGCACAGTTAGTTAGGCAACATTTTACGAATGAATGTCTTATACGCCGACACTTCCCACTTCCCACCAGACCTCAACCTCTTGGCTATGGGATTATCTCAAAAGCACTGTTTATGGTGATAATCTAAACAATTTGGCAGAAATGAAAAATGTGATACACCGACATGTCCGTAACATTCCTCCTGATATGCTAAGAGCTGCTGTTGAGAATGCAGTAACAGGATTTAACTTCCTTTCAGAAAATGCTGGATGCTACAATGAACATGCTTTGTAACACGTTTCGGAAACTATTAAACACATTTTAAACCCATATTTTCATGTCTTATTTCATTTAACAATATTGCATACAGTGCCATTTTCCCCCTGGTGGTGAGTTTTTGAACTCTTTTATTTCCCGCAGAAAATAAATTCTTATAACCTCCTTTACATGATTCCCAAGTTTGATAACATTTGGTCTGGTAGTTTTCTTTTTATGACCATTTCAAAGTGGAACTTCAATTATAACCACCATGTAAATTAAACTTTAAAAGTTTGACAGTTCGGTTCAAGTCCCAGCTTTAAATATATATATATATATATATAAATATAAATTTTTATATTAATTCTCTTAGAAAGAATGTTTTAAGAAGCTAATTTTTCTCTCATGTTATAGATTGTATAAAAAAACATGATCTTTAATATGATTTAGATTGTTTCAGCCGATATAAGAATCGGGCAATTGGTGGTACAGAATAAACACTGCTGGACTATTTTACTTCTTTGTTATTTAGCAAAAAATCTTTTAACTAAAATATTTATCCTTTGGACTTTGCTCTATACTTTGTTTATAGTTAAAATGTCTAGAACGTGAAAAACTGTCTCCAGCTGAAATGCAATTCATGCAATTGATATTTTAAAAAAATTCACAAGAATGCAAAATTTATGGAAGTCTAGCAATCGAAATATCTTAATTTTCTTGTGTGAGCACTGAAAATAACTGTAGAAGAAAATTAGGGAGAAAAGTAAGTAAAAATTTGAAGGGAAATTCGGCTGTCAGACATACCAAGATGTTTCAAAAAGTTGGATGCTTTTGAATATACTTTCAGGATACTTCAAAGAATTTAGGTGTTCAAAGAGAAAACACTTGGACGTGTACACCAGCTAATACCATCAATTGAGCTTGTGTTAACAGAAAAGACAAAAACGATATCATTCCCGATTAAAGTGAAGAGAGACTGGTTTTAGACTATTTTAGACTGGTAGTTCGGTCCGAGGTTCGAATCCCGCGAACGGGCTGGCTGCATGGGCATTTTGGTGGTTTTCTCCATGTGTAACGTGTATACGAACCAGTTTTCCTTAGAAAGTCCTCCAAGAAGGCATCCCTCCCCTTAGGCAGATAGCGCTAGTGTGCTTTGTCATAATTAAATAAACCAAAACCTCTTGATGAAACCAGCTTTTCCTTCCATCTCATACTTTCAAAATGCTAACCTCTAAAAATTGATAAAGGCTCTGACTTAAATACTGATGAAATGGATTATTAAGTTACGGCAAAGCAGGGCTATCTTCCTAAAAGGAAGGATGCCTTCGTGAAGAACTTCTAGAAGGGAAACCAGCTGGCATACATGTTACACATCAGAAAATCCACGAAAATGCCCATGCAACCAGCACGTTTACCGGGATTCGAACCCCGGAGTGAACTACCAGTGTTCAGCGACTTTACCGCTAGGCCGTTTGTGGGCCCTTTATGAAATGGAAGGTGATAACTTTATTTAAAATGATTGTCAGAAATACCAAGATGTTTTGAAAAGTTGGATACTTTTTAATATGCTTGCAGAATGCCTGAAGAAAAAGAGCAAGAATAAAGCATAATGCCTGAAGAAAAACTGTTTAAAGCAGTGTATGCAAGTCATCCTAAGTTAAAATGTCGGTTATACATCACTCTTATTTGCATATCTTTTCTGAACGGAACATTGAAAGGCGTGTTGAGTGTGCTTTACTGTATTTTCTCTTTTACTATATGCAGTTTTCAAAAGCATCGTAGTCTGGGTTACAAAGTATTCTTCCGAAAGAAACACAATTCAAATAAATAAAATCAAATTGTGGAAAATTTATATTAATAAATATATTTAAAATGCTCAGTTCGAATGAATAAATAGAAAATTTTAAAATAATTATCTGAAGAGACAATGCAACACTAACAAAAAAAATCTAAAAATTTAAAAATTACCTAAAATAGTGACTATGACTAAAAATATAGTATAAAGTTCTGTATTTGAAAAAAAACAAAAATAATAAACGATGCACCTTTGATTTAAACTACACAGTTCGAATGAGTAAATAGAAATTTTTAAAACAGTTATTCGAAAGAAACTATGCAACGTAAACAATTAAAATAAAATTCGAAAAAGAAAAAAATTGCTTAAAATTAATAACAATTATAATTAAAAATATAATATAAAGAACATTATTTGAAAGAAGGAATGATTGAGTCTTTTTTTTTCCTCTCACTCACTATGTAAAAATGGAAATGAAATTGGGTTGTCACATATTAAGAAGTTTGCCAAGTGAACTAATTTTGGCACAAACTGAATAAAAAGCGGCAACATAAATTGTTGAATTTCTCCACAAATTTCGCACCAAATTTTACAAAATTTAATATTTAGGCATAATTTGAGTCGTAGAATCGAAATACAGTCAAAAGTCGTTAATCCGGACACGTTGGTACTTCGGCGATTCCGGATTATAGATCACCAGTTTAAATCTGATAATATAGCATGCAGAAATTATAAAATTAAAAATATGAAACTGTAATTTATGAAAAAAAGAACAATTATGATCTAAAGGGTATCTAAATTTACAAAAAGAAAAAGCTTAATATTTATTTGTTTACTTTATTAAACATTTCTTCCAATGTAAGTTGTTTAAGTTACTTCGTTTCATGTGATAATACTTTCTCTTTAATTCTATTAAACAGACATAATTTCTTGTTTAGTTACGAAGTTCCGTTGTTCAAGTCCTATAATTGCTGTGTCGAGAATATGGACTAATTTGTCAATGGAAATTTTTTCGCTTTCAATAACCTCTGTGTCACATTCTTCACTATCGGAAGCGAATTATAATGTCGAGGAACTTTGATTTAAATCATATCAAAGACGGAGTGTATCAAGATGAAATACTACATTTAGTAAGGAATTATAAGCCAAATAAAATAAAAACATCTGCCCTGAAGATAAGGATAGTGCTGACAGATCAGCTTTCAATTCATTGCACGCGGCGTCATTTCCCTCCCCCCGCAGAGCAGCGTGAAATTGATAAACATATTTCGAAATGATTAGATAATCAAAGGATATGCCTTTATCCATTTTTTGCAGCAATTCCACTTTCTGTTTAATGGACTTCGAAACATACTTCCGCTTTGTAGATCCTTTACATATTAGTAAATATATATTGGAAATTCTATTTGACATAATCGAAAGTTCAAGCTTCCTTTTATAAAATTGCTCTAACAGTCTGCAAAAAATAATAAGTCGGATCCAATTCGAAGATTAAGGAACAACACAATCTGCAACATTAACTGAATTAGATAATTTTAGCTTAGCTTATACCATCCTTTATACATTAAACGCGCATGCGTAAACGTATTATGCGCATGCACACATGCATATTCGCAGTCGTAAAAGTCTTACACGCACGTGTAAACGTCAACGCGACGCATGCGCATAATGTTTGTAGCTTTGAGGTCCGGATTATAGATCATTCCAGGTTATGGATGTCCGAATTAACGACTTTTGATTGTATGTAAAAAAATTGCTATGTTATTTTAGAAAACGTCCGATTTTGTGTAAAAATAGGTATGTTAGAATACTGCTATATATAAATCTAATATATATCCTAAGTCACGCTTTCGAGACATGAAGAACACAATTTGAATTTCGTGAATCGGCCTAGTAGAACAGGAGATATAGAACTGTCTCCTTTTTTTTTTTTTTTTTTTTTTTTTTTTTAGCAGTGTACCAACTTCAGAAAATATTTTGGAGATTCTGATTAAAGCTGCATCCTTCATAAAATTTATAAACAATGCCAAAAAGCTTGACTTTTGGAATTTGACGTATAATGCAATTTTAATGTTTAATACTATTTAAAATTGAGAAGGGTGTTAAGAATTACTTCTGCTACTACTCAGTATTTTGATGCCCTGTTCAGGCATGTGTATTGTTAAACTGTGAGTATTAGCTTAAGTATAAAATAAAATAGCTTTTAAAAGAACATTAAATCCCACTTTGCTATATAGCTGATTATATAACAGGACAGTAATTCCAGTAGAATAGTAAATATAATAAGGTTTAAAAAAGGATAGAGAAGTTAAAGGGGCAATGCACGGAAAAAGAAGAATATAAAAGGTTAGTTTGAGAAAGTTTCACAACACATGTGCTAGTATCATTCAACTACAACTAACCTCCTCGAACTAAGAGAATAGTTCGCATTGATTCAGATCCAGCAGAATTTGTAGCAGAACAGAAATATTCTGCCTCATCACTTTTTCGTGCAGATGGGATGCGGAAAAAGCCGCCAGCAAAAGTAGCCTGAGGGTTGATCTGGTTATTCCGGCCACCAGTCCATCGAAGCTGAGGTTCTGGGAAGCCTTCTGCAATACACCGGAATTCAACAGGATCACCAACTTTTACTTCTTGGTAATGAGGTTCGATGGTTACTCTGGGTGGAGTAGGATGACCTGTTCCTAAAGTTAAATTACACAGTTTTAAGTTTTACTTTTTGATTTAGAAAAACAAAACCTATAATTTAAAAATTTAATCCAGGGAATGGTTACTTCAGCCTTACAGATATTTTTTCAATTTCCAATGGTAGAGAATTATTGTAATTGTTGAACTACTGCATTAGTAACAAATAAAATACAAACAAAGAACGAAATACAAAAAAAGAAACTCTTGGCTCATTCAAATTCTTGCCTTCCAGTACCATTTGACCAAGGTAGCTCCATGAAGAGCTTTGCAGTAAGAAATATGGTAGCCATTCCTAATGATGTCGTTACCGCAAAGGGTACAGTAAGGATTTGGAAAGACTAGCAATTTCAAAGAGTTGTTGTTCAGCCAAACATATTACATTTTTATAAACATTAATTTTCAGGAAATGATTGCATAAAAGTATATATCTAGAGGCTATTTATCTATTTTAGAACCATTTTCCTGAAAAAAATATACACTATTTAAAAATATTTATTTACAAGAACTTATCACTTATAACCTAAATTTAGTATGTAACAAGTTTTAGATAATATTGTAATTTTCATTTCCAAATAGGAACATTCTTAGCTAGTCATTAAAAATGTCTTGTAAATAATTATATTGGTATTGATAATAAGTCACATTATTCACAAAACAGATAAAAGTATTAAAACTCTCTTTTACACTAGGACAAAGAGCTACAAAAGAAAGTTTAAAGGAGACATGGTCTTTTTAAACTATTTCCAGTGGTGTTCCCAGTTTGGGAAGAAAATTTAACAATTCAAAGAATTAAAAAGACATTAAATATCAATGTGTCAACAGTCAATTAAAATTTAAATTTTAAAAGTGCTAAAAAAGGCTCTTTTGTCTAAAATGTGTCTAAATACATTGCATGTTTTAGAATTAATATTCCGCTAATAGCAAATAAAAATACACTGAGGCAACCGATACAGCATGAATTGATCTAAATAACTGCGATAAGAAAAATGATTTATTATAAAAAAAGAAAAAAAAAAAATAACTAAAACTTATTTACAGAATTTAACAAAATATTTCAATTAAGGACTTATAATTAATTTTTCATACAATGTAATACTAAACGATTAAAATGCTAAAATAAAATTCTTATATTTTCAAAGATTTTAATGCATATATTTTAAGAAGAAATTTAATTTCTAAAAAAGAAAATTTGACTTTTCATTCCCAAAGCTCTTATTCAAAACGTCTCTATCACAATAAAACGATTATATATAAAAAATATACAAAAATTAATTAATATTTAAAAAATAACCAACTAAATAAATATTTTTTTGAAAAAATGGCAAGAATGATAAGTTGTTTTGTTTGACTGTTAGAGCATTCAAGTCCCTGGATGTTTTCATCTGTCGCTACTGTGGTTTGGAATGACAAAGAAACATTTTTTTCTAAATGCAAACTTAAAATACTGGAAGCATTATGGAAAGAAAAATGAAACACAATACCACTGCTTAAGAATTTAATTTTAGATAAGAATCTCTGAAATCAAGATAATGATTAACATATCAGAGAAAAGCAATCATATAAAGTATATTAAAAAAGGTCCTTTTATTCAAATCTTATTTTCAATCTATATAAAATTGTTTTAATTTTAGATAAGAATCTCTGAAACCAAGATAATGATTAACAGACCAAAGAAAAGTAATTAGATAATGTATATTAAGAAAAGTCCTTTTATTTAAACATTTTCAATCTATAAAACTTTTTCTAAAAATGCATAAATAATCTTGGTATATTACATGCATGTGTTTGCATGCACAATTGAAAACATTTAAGGTAAATAAAATGTTATTTAGTGTAATACAGTCAAAAGTCGTTAATCCGGACACCCATAATCCGGAATGATCTATAATGCGGACCTCAAAGCTAAAAACTTTCTGCGCATGCGTCAATGTAAAATGCCTTGACGCATGTGCGTAATACCTTTACGCATGTCCATATGTGTGTATGCTTGCGCAAAATTCGTTTATGCATGCGCGTTTAATGTATAACGAGCGGTATAAGCTAAGCTAAAATTATCTAATTATCAATTTCACTTAATGTTGCAGATTGCGTTGTTCCTTAATCTTCGAATTGGATCCGGCTTATTATTTTTTGCAGACTGTTAGAGCAATTTTATAAAAGTAAGTTGGAATTTTCGATTATGTCAAATAGAATTTCCGATGCTGAAAATACAAAGGGAAAGCATGTTTCGATGTCCATCAAACAAAATGTGGAATTGATGCAAAAAATGGATAAAGGCATATCCTTTGATTCTCTAACCATTCCGAAATATGCTTATCAATTTCACGCTGCTCTGCCGAGGGGGGGGAGGGGGGGAATGAACTGGAAGTTGATCTGTCAGCACTATCCTTATCTTCAGGGCAGATGTTTTTATTTTATTCGGCTTATAATTCCTTACTAAATGTTCATCTCGATGTACTCGGTCTTTGATATGATTTAAATCAAATTCCTCGTCATTATAAATATCATGAATACACATGAAATAGTTTTCTGGTTGCAATTTTCTAATTTTGAGTATGTGTAATGTATGCTTTACGCATGCGCACGTTGAAAGAAATGTTTAATAAAGTAAACAAATAAATATTAAGCTTTTTTTTTTTTTTTTTTTTTTTTTTTTTTTTTTTTTTGTAAATTTTGATACTTTTTAGATCATAATTGCTCTTTATTTCACAAATTATGGTTTCATATTTTTAATTTTATAATTTCTGCATGCCATCTTACCAGATTTAAACTGATGATCTATAATCCGGAATCGCTGAAGTCCCGACGAGTCCGGATTAAAGACTTTTGACTGCATATCTTCTCTCAACAAGAAAGATTTCCAATAAAATTAAATTAAGAAGGAACAAAAAAATGTGGAAATTATCTCAAATGACATATTTGCATCAAATAATAGCAAAATTAAAGCAAATAATGCATCACAAATCAAATTAAGCTATTACTGCAGTTTGATTTGTGCTTAATAAGCTATTACTGCAAAACACTCTGCATATGAAAGTTAAATGCAAGACATAAGAGCAACACTTAGATTAGACTAAAAAATCACTGATCACTGAAAGACACTTTACTATGTCTTCTTCACCAAAGGCATCATAATCTAGACAGTCTGGGTGTACTATTTATGATAATTTCATATAAGCATTTAGTTGTCTGAAAAATTTTAAATAAGTTAAGCTTATTACTAAGTTATATTAAAATGAAAACAAAATATAAGCTCTTCAGAATACAATACACAAAATTGGGTACCACGTAAAAGAGATGAAAATACATAATATAAAAAAAAAACCTCTCTCACGGATGCCAAATTAAATAAATAAATACTAAATCAGGGAAAAAATTTAAAGTTTTTTACATCAGAAAATTTTTAAAGTTTTTACATCCTGAATCATACTAAAATTGACATAAAATTACCCAAAAGGGTAAAACTACAATATGATAACCTTGCAAAACATGTTGTAAAGAAGATCAAAAACAAATATTAAAAAGAAAAATGTAGGAAAGAGAATAATGATCAGATTCTAGTACTCTCACCAAATTTTTAAAATAATTAATTATTGGCTGAAAAGACAACAAATGAACTTATTTCTATAGCTTTAAACATAAAATTAAAATTTAGAGTGCTATTTGTATTCTTTGCATGTAATAAACTTAAAATTATTTTTTTAAATAGCTATTTTAGACTTTTCCATCATTTTTTTCAAGTCAAGAGTCTGTAGCAACTATTTTTAATGATAATTTTATTTTCAGCTCTTAACAGCTATGTTTAACTCCTTCACATTTTATAACTCATGCCCAAGACAAAAAAAGCTACTAACTATAAAAAGATAATCTTAAAGTCTATAAAATATAGCTATAATGTGCAACAATAAACTTCAGTGCAACATAACCTCAGCATTATGGTCATATCTGCATTCTAAAACAGAGTATGCTTATAAATGCTAGTTGCTTAATAATTCAGTCATAAAAGCAACAATCACCTGCAATCCAAACTTAAATGATAATTTTATGGCCATCAATAACAAAAACATGAATTTGTATCTTTTCTATAGCTAATAGAAATATGGATAAATACAGGTGACTTGAGTAATTTGGCTTTTGATTTTGCAACTTTATTTATGTTAATTTTGTTTCAAAACTTCACAGGAAAGCATTTCAGGAAATTGCAGTAGTTTAGAAGACAAGGTATACCAAAAAAGTTAAGAAAAATTAAATTGGGTGTACATATGAACATGATAGTCTATTTCATCATGCACAAATCTAGTAGAAAAATTCATTTTTTAAAATCTAATTTTAACATCTACAGCATTTTCTAGTACTATTTTTTCTAGTAAAGTACAACATCTAGAGTATTTTTCTGTTGCAGAAATACTGATGTAGGGACTGACAAATTGACGACATCTTTCAAATGCAGCAAGGTATATTAGATATCAGTATTTCAGATTATTTATTGTTTGTGCAAAAAGCCTAAAAAACACTTTTTTTTTCTTTTTTTGTAAAAATAGCAATATTTTGTAACTTTTGTTAATTTTACTTTTTGGTTTTAGTAAACAAATGTGAATATATTTGTCATTTAAAATTTTTTATCCGAAAGAGTGCACTTTCAAGTTAGTTCTTTGGGAAAATGCTGGCATAATATATCTTGATAGCAGGGTTGTCCTAATCAAACTGTCTCTTGTGTTAGCCCTACACACCGTTTTAGATGTTTCCATCACAAGTTTGATCAAGTGCAATTTGATGCACTATTCTACAGCTTAGGGCTGAAACGGGAAGCTTTGGAAATCCAGTTGCAGCATAGTACCAATCTTTAATAGATTTCTGATGTCCTCACCTGTAATATTTTCTGTGACTATTCCAACAAATGATGTTGAGGTAGTCTGTTGCCTCAAAGTAGAGTTTTGCCATGATAAAGTATTGAATAGATTTTCCCTTAGAAAGTGATTGAAACTTCAACTATTAAGACAGCCCTGTGTCTCTGATAAGTCATTTTTCATCTACAATTATTGCAAAGATCAAATTTTATGGATGAGCAAAGAAAGCATTCCATTGAGTTAAGGGGTTAATAGAAAATATAATTTTATTTGAAATTTTTTTTTTTTTTTTTTTTTTTTTTTATTTATTTTACTCAGCGATTGGTATCTTCTCTGGGGTATAGCAATTATCTCTGAAGTTCTTAACAGCTACATTTTCAGGAAGACAAAGTAAAATTATGCATAAGCCTAACTGGTAGAAATTTATGCTTCCATGGAATTTAAAAATCAATACATAAAATGGGAGTGGGGCTACACACATCTAACGAAGAATAGTATTATGAAGAAACATAGTCCTAATTACAAATAATGCCAACTAAAACAACTATTACTAAATTACTCAAAAGGTTTGTAAATTTAAGATCTAAAAAACTAAAAGCAAAATTAATTACATCAGGAATAAAAAATCATGGTACATATTTCAGAGAAATCAGTTAATGTTAAAAATCTGACCTTCAACTAATAGGGTTGCTCTGTCCTGTGCAACACTAGAAAGGTCAGACCCAGTACAAATATAAGTTCCAGTATCTTCAGGTCTAACATTAGGTATAGCTAAGACACCACTAGCCTCAGTAGCTTGTGCGGGCATTGCAGCTCCTTCTTTTGTCCAAACTAATGTATAAGTTACCTGAAAAATTAAGCAAAAATATTTTGAAGAATACAGCAAATAAGAACTTTCATAACAAATTATTAAATATTGAAAAAATTACACAAATAGTGAGAGTTTCTATCAAAATTTACATAAGGAAAAGAAACTCTTATGCAGTTAAAAAACAATATTTCACTGAAAATGCTCTTAACAGAAATAATAAGTAACATTGAATCAGTGACTTCAAAAACTAGTTGAGTTTTTTTTTTTTTTTTTTTTTTTTTTTGCTACACTTTTTTTTCATTGCTTTATTCTCTAAAAATATATATATGCAAGATAAAAAATATGTAAATCCTCTTTATAATTTAACTTAGTAATAGCCTTTTCATTGCTCTTTTTAAATTTGATTATTTCCTCTTTGTTCTAAAAATAATAATAATATTTCTATACAGCATCATTTCTGGATTGATATATGCTACAAAGCTTGCATAACGCTGATGACGTAGTTATTTCAGAACTTAAACTCTGAGGACTGAAACCTTTCTAACATAAACCAAAACCTTCCTCTTTGGTGAACTGCCATACTGGATAAATGCTTACTTCACTTGTATCTGCGTTGCTGAATGGATGCCATTTTATTGTGCTGTGTTCTTTTCCTGTTGCAATAGTATTAAAAAATGTTCAGAAAATAGGCATGATTACAGTGCCAAGTGAATTGTGGCCTCAAATGTAAATTTAAATGAAAATGGAATTAAAACCACCTCGACTGCCAAGTTTCTCATTCATTATGAATTCTACATTCTATGTATCAAGTATCTATACAATCAGTATTTCTGCATTTTTACGTCTGAATGCTCACATATGAATTCTAATGCCAAAAATGAAAATTTAAAATTTAATTGAACCTTTTTCGGTGCTTGATCTCAAATGAACCAGAAGAATGAAACATGTTTTTGAAAGATATTAATCGACTTTCGTGAAGCTTTAATTCATTTTCCCCAGATGGGTTCTGAACTGGAGTTTCAGTAAAAAGAGATTAATTTTTAAATTTGTATATTTTCCTTTTCGCATTATTATTTTTCAAATTTGTTCTAATACAAGTCCTTAGTTTAATTTGTTTTGATTTGTGTAATACCTCTTATACACGGTTGCAATTATTAATAGTATTGATAAATTGCCTTGCTTTGATTCCAATTTAATATTAACTTTAGATGCTTAGAACTTGTCTTCAGAATTCAGTTAGTTTATGTTAAGAAGGTCATCTTAAGAATTTGGTTCGTTTACTTTTTTTAAAAATTAAATTTTAATTTCAAATAGGTTTTTAAATTGAGGACCACCCAATTTTTGTGTGTTGTTTAAATGACAATTTGGTTTAAAATATACTTGTTTTGCTCTTAATTTGCATAATGTAAAATTTTATTTATTTTTTTGAGTAGTCGATTTGGCACAATGTTATATTTTATGCCTTTTTCCAAGTGTTTCGAAAACAAGCAGGGAAAATTATGGTACATACTAGATTCGATTTTTCGGTTTTATATGAATTCTAATGTCTTAAAGGAAAATTTAATTGAACTTTTTTGGGTTTTTGATCTCAAATGAATCAGGAGAACGAAACATGTTTTCTAAACATATTAATCGACTTTGGTGAAGCCTTTAATTAATTTTCCCCTGATGAGTTCTGAATTGGAGTTTCAGAATTAGATTAATAAGGAGATTAATTTTTAAATTTCTATATTTTTCTTTTCACACTATTATTTTTCAAGTTTGTTCTAATACGAAATCTTATTTAAATTTGTTTTGATATTGTGTAAAACCTCTTATACACAGATGCAATTATTAATATTGTTTAGGAATTGTCTTGCTTTGATATTTTACGTCAATCTAGCAGCTATAGCGCAGGACTTTTTTTTTTAATTGTTTTTTTTTATTTTTAGCCTATTATTATTATTATATATATGCCTATTACTATGGATATATATACTATGCTTTATAATATTCAGTTACAACAGTGTTTGGCATACAATAATAGTATGCGTAGTAGTAAATAATAGTACTAAATATAATAGAAGTAATAATAATAGTAGTAATACATATATATATGTAATAATAAAATCACAAGAAAAAGACGGAACACTGTCATTGCGTGATTAGACCCATATTGGAGAAGATTTTTGATTGCGTAGTATTTAAAGAACTTGGCAGTCGAGGCGGTTTTAATTCTATTTTTATTTCCAATTGATATTTGTGGCCACAATCACTTGGCACTCTAGTCGTGCCTTTCCACAGAAGATTTACATTTTTGATATTGTTGAGATAGAAAGCAAGCCAGCGAAATTACATCTTAGCACAGTAGCGAGCAAAAGCTGAAGTGCGTAGTTATGCAAGATGGGGGCACGCGAGGAGAAAAGTTTTGGTTTACAAGGACAGTTTCAGTTCCCAATGATTACGTCATCAGAGCTGCGCCGATCATAGAGTGATCTAGAAATGACGCAATGCAAAGAAGTTATTACGATTTTAGAATAGAGAGGAAGAATTAATGTTTTATAGTTTAATCTATAATTTTGATTCATACATTGTTATCTTACATATTCCCCCCTTCAAAAAAGAAAAAGGCGTAGCGACAGAGAAGCCTTTTTAAAGAAAAAGAGTTAAAGCACAAGCAAATTTAAAAAAATATAAATAAATAATAAAATTTTGATCCTGTAAAGTATTATTTATAAATATCAATTTTTTTTTTTTTTTAAATAGATTCTTAATTTTTAGAGTCCTATTGAATTTTTCAACATTTCAGTCCAAAAGTCTTTTTGTTTGAGAGTTCACATAATCATACTTCTTCAGGGAAGGTTCTTGTTATTACAGAATATCACAAAAACGTTTACATAATCATTTCTTATAATTAAATGTAATGCACATAAATATTTATGATACTCATTTCCATACTGATAAATTATAATTTAACATCATAAATAATTGGATTAAGATTTTCAGAATTTATGGTTTCACCGCTATCATCTTTCATTTACAATTTCTGATTTTACCAAACTGGAAGCCTCGCAATACTTCTAAACAAACATATCCATCAATAGGGCTGTCCTCTTGAGCTAACCAGTGTATTCTCTGCACTGGTGGCCCAGGGTGCCTAGACAGTTACTTGAAAAGGCCTCCGTTCCTTGCATTAAGGTAACTGGCCTTTTAGAGCTGCACTAATACATTCCATAATAAAAAAATATATAATAATAATATGAAAAATTTACAGCATTCATAAAATGAGAGCCTCCAACATTATCTTGCATGAAGAGGGTAAAAGGAACAACTGTACAGAGGTAATAACAGGCCTCTGTTGAAGGAACCAATACTCCCTCGACATACACTATACTTAACATACAATCACCCATAAATTTAACATGCATTTACCATAATTTCATATTACGTATCTGTAATAATTTCACTTATTTTTTACACCTACTTCATTTTTAGAATAACTATAAAATTAGTATTCAAAATTCTCAACAAAATTTCAAAAACATAAAAAACTTAGGATAAACATAAAAACTTATCTTAATATCCTTCCCTATGAATAATTTAAATAGCTTAAAATTAGTTACTTAATTTGCTCACACATAATTATGAAAAATTAGAAAAATTAATGAACAAGAATTTCAGATTTTCTCAAAACAAATTGCAGAAAATTTTAACCAAAGTTGAAATGAAAACTATAGAATCTGCAGCACATTAAATTATTTAGTTCCTGAGCTAGATTCACACGAATGTAATAATTTTTGAGCTGTTGAAAAAGCGGAAGTGCAAATAATTTTCTGTCGCACATACTTGCAAACACTAACTCAGATCAACCTTGAACCTGCTGTAATGCTTAATTCCTAAACGGTAATTCACTGATGATTTCCTTTTCACTAGGCATTCGAACTTCTCAATTTATCGAGAGATCACTTTCAATCTGTAAACACTACGCGTGATTATTATTATTATTATTATTATTTTTTGAAGCACTTGCACCACAGAAGAATAATCTGTTATTTTTTAAACACTGAAAAAACAAACTTGATGATTCACTTCTTTCACATTATCTTGGATTTATCACAAAACGATGATTTGAAGAGCTGAATTAAATTTTCCATTGAGGTTTCAGGCTGCAGGAAACTATCCTTACCGGCTTAATTGTCATAATAAGAGCAAAGGAAAAAAGACGGAGCAGTGTCGATGCGTAGTTATCCTATATTGAAGAGGAAGTAATCTGATTGCGTCGTATGCTAGTAATGTTAACTTGGTAATCAGCTATAGCGCAGGACTTTTTTTTTTATTTTTAGCCTATTATTATTATATATATATGCCTATTACTATGGATATATATACTATGCTTTATAATATTCAGTTACAACAGTGTTTGGCATACAATAATAGTATGTGTAGTAGTAAATAATAGTACTAAATATAATAGAAGTAATAATAATAGTAGTAATACATATATATATATAATATGCTTTATAACGATAAGTTACAACAGTATTTGGCATACAATAATAGCAGACTGTGAAATAAATCTCTGTTCAGGAAATGACATTCAGGACATTCATTCATGGATTAAGTAAAATTTTTCTTTGTACTAAAAGATTTCTAAAAAAGCAAATGAATTATGATATTGAATGAACTGTAGTTAAGTTGATAATATTTCAAGGTTTCCAGATCAGAGAATCCTTGAAACCTGTATTAATTATGAGATACTGAGAGATTAATTACTACTAGTTTTTTATTCACATTTTTATAAGCTATAATATTTTTTAAATATTAATGCACACAAATTACAATACTACTAATTCCATTCTGCATTTTATTTATCATATATACTACTAATTTTATTCTGCATTTTATTTAATATATCACATGTTCATATTGTTAGGAATGTTAAATTTTCTGTCGAAATTCATACCTAATGTATCTAAAGTTACTGCTCCTTTAAGAGAAATCATTCAAGAAAAGGTAGAATTTAACTGGGGAGAAACTCAGGAAGAGTCATTTAACAACATCAAACAACTGCTAACCAAAGCTCCAATTTTAAAAGTTTTCAGTGGTAATGAGGATATAATTATATAGTGTGATAGTTCGAAAGATGGCCTAGGATTGTGTCTAATTCAAAAGGGTAAGCCTGTATCATTTGTGTCTCGCAGCCTGACTAACAGTGGGGAAAAAAAAAAACTATAACTTTAACGGTGCTCATGCTATGCGATTCCGTTGTTGTGATGCATGTGTTACTGTGCTAGCTGAATGTCATGTGAACTGTTTAAAAATGTAATAATGAAAATTTTGAATTCTTGAGGTACACTCATTAGCTGAGTCTGCTTTTAAAGTACAGAAGTTATTAAGTTAACAAACTACACAAGAAGTTACACATATAAGTTAAAAAATAATTAAAAAAAAAGAAAGCTGTACTTCTATAGTTACAGGTGTGTATTATTATTTTTCAACATAATTTAACACTAGAAGCGCTGTTGGGGTCATTTTTACCTTTTTTTCCAATTTTCCGCGTTTTTTTTTAACATGCAGCTGAGCTTCGAAGCTGATATTTTTTTACTTTTTCTAAAATGTTTCCAAGTATACTATGCCAATTTTTCATATTTCTACGTTAATTATTTAAATAAATAATCGCAGATATACCTAAAACAGCCAACTGGGGTAATTTTGACCCTCATAAGAAAAACGACATATTTTTATATGTTTTGCGGAACAAGAATTGGGGACCACCTGTGTTCAAAGAAACAATGTCACGCAATCGGTTCCGTGAAATAATGTGGTATCTCAGAATCGATGTCCGAAGCACCAGAGCTGACCGTCTCACCACTAACAAATTTGCTCTCGCTTCTAAAATCTGGTACAAGCTAACGGAAAACTGTTATTTATGCTATAACTCTGGACCAAAAATAACCGTTGATGAACAATTGTTGCCTTGTAAATCAAGATGTAGATTTATCCAATACATGGCGAATAAACCGGAACAAGTTTGGCATCAAATTCTGGCTAGCAACTGATGCAAAATCCAAATATGTTTTGAATGGTTATCCTTATCTGGGCAAGGATGAAGAACGACCAACTAATTTACAACTTGGGGAAATTGTAGTTCTCAAATTACTGCAACCACATCTAAACTCCGGACTCAATGTCACAACTAACAATTTTTTCTTCTGTGAAACTTGCAGATGAACTTTCTGCGAAAAAAACCACAACTGTCAGAAGGATGCGTCTGAATAAGCGAGAATTATCCCATATCGCTCGTGACACTTCTTCGGCACGATATTCATCTGAAAAATGGAGACAAAACACTCACAATATATAGGTGCAAGAGCAAAATGAATGTCATGATTCTGAGGACGGTGCACAGTAATGTGTTTGTTGACGACAGCATAAAGAAAAAACCGAACACTGTCACTTACTACAACAGTACAAAATGTGGCGTTGATGTCGCAGATCAGATGCTGAGGAAATATAGTACAAGTAGTCACAGATGGCCTGTACATGTTTTTTACAACATCCTTGACATAGCTGCACTCAATGCTTGGATTATATTCAAAGAATTCTTGGGCACCTTTATTTCTTGTCGAGAAATTATTCTTGCATTCGTGGAAGAACTACGAGTTGGTGCACTACGCAACAGATGCCCCCTATTGCTCAAATACAGACATTTAAACGAAAGAAATGTGCATTTCAAAGTTGCAAGGTACAAAACAAGACAGTTGTCAGCTGTGAGGGATGCCAGAAACCAATTTGTGGTAAATGTGTTGCTGTCACTGTCAAGCGTTCATATTGTATCACCTGTGGTAATGTATAACAAACTTTGGAAAACATTGTGTGTTTATTCCCAATTTATGTTTTTTTGTAATTTTTTTCATTTGTATCTTTTTTTTTTTTTTTTTTGTTTTTCATAGATTTTGTTTTTGTTTTTGTCATCTTACATTGAAAGATAGTGTGTGCTAATTTGCACTAATTGCATGAAAAAAATTCTAAAGTATAAAATAAGTAAAAACCTCTAAAAACTCTTTTATGTGGTCATTTCAACATTATTTCAATCATTTACTGTGTTTCTACTTACATTTCTTATGAGGGTCAAATTGACCCCCAATGGCGGTTTTCAGTTAGTCTGAAATTCGGCTGTTCTAGTGTTTTTTTTAAAAAAAAAAAAAAAAAAAAAAAAAAAATCTTAAAAAGCAGAATTCTTTATTCTTATTTCATGTAAAATACACTTAATATCGTAAAAACCATACATACGAAAAGAGGTAATTTCCATTTTTTCCTTTATGGAAAACCTGTCTAACCATGCCATTACCTTAGAGTGGAGGAGGGGTAACTCCAGGCTATCTACATCAATTAGTTTGATAAAGCAAGTATTTTGCAAGCCTTTTGTTATACAAAATACAAAGAACTTACACCATGAATTTGACTGACACCAATACATCTAAATGTCACAGTAGCACCCACAGGAACACGTTGTGTTCTTGGTTCTTCAACTCTTACACGGATAGTTGGGCTTACACCTATAAAATTAACAAGCATTTAAAAAATTGCTTCATACATAACTTACTAGAATGAATAATAAAGCAGAACAATGAAAGCTGATATTTTAGTTAAACGTGATAAATTCAAGGCAATATTAAAAGCGAAATCATAATCAGTTTTAACATTAGAATTAAGATCATGCTTAGCATTTTCATTTCAAAGAATCTGAGTTATCCAATTAGATAAGCATTAGTAATATCTGTTATCCTTATTGCTAAATATAAAGCAGAGTGTTTTTTCTTCAAACGTATATGGATCACTTATAGTCAGGAAATAATTTCAAGAATGAAAATTAAATTGTGTTTTTCTTTCATTAATTGTTTGACAAATATTTTTTAAATGCAGCTCTTTTCCAAACTTTTCTTAATAGCAAGTACTGCTTAAAAAATGAGATGTGCTATTTGCTTCTTTGAAAACACTAAAGCTGTATTATTCTTGCTCTTAAATTTGCTTTGACAAATGAAACTCTAATCTAATATTAAATATATAAATAAACTTACAGGAATGTTGTTAAACAAGATAACTTTCATTTTTGTTACTTTTATTATTTTTTTATAAAGTTCACAACTGACTTGAAAAAGGAAGGGGGAAAAAACAGATATACAAAGCATAAAACTCGAGTATTAATCATTTTAATAAAAAATTTCTTACGTCTGGAAAGTCAAAAATTTTCCATGAAATATACTGATTTTTTTATTATAATTTCCTTTTTTCGTATGCAAAATCCTATAAGATTTCTAAAAGTTTTGCAGGATATTAAAAATTTTTTACTTAGAAGTAAAAAATTTTCCATGAAATATACTGATTTTTTTATTATAATTTCCTTTTTTCTTATGCAAAAACTTATAAGATTTCTTAAAGTTTTACAGGATATTCTATATTATCAATTTTCTGATATTTAATTTCTTGCTTGGATCAATGAGCTTGTCTTGAAATAAATGCATCACATGAGTTCTTACACAAGATTACATTCAAAAACTATCCTCAACTTTTCTCTTAATTATTACATTTTCGTACTGAATGACGTCCATAATTAGGGAGATTAAAGGTGACTATCAATTTCATGTGACTCTTTAAAGTACTATTTTTATGGCTCACAGCAAAATTAACAAAACTTTTTATTGCCATTATTACCAAACTGAGGAGTTCTTGAAGAATACATACTTAGGATATTTTAACATCTCACAAATATCACAAGATTTGTTAGAAATAACAGTTTCATTGAAAATTCACTTTAGTAGAACTGATGCTTTTGATAGGCACTCATGAAGATTTTACCAACTTGTACTAAAGTGATGATTAAGTGGTAGCCTGCGATACATATGTAGCCCATACCAGAAAGGTTAATAAAATTTATCATTATTGACACAATTTCTCAATTAGTATTTATTTTCGCACTTCTCTCTTAGGACTTGAAATTAATACCACAAGAAGCTTACTTTTTTTAATAAGGGTCATCTTACATTCATTTTTATACCTGCAACAGTAACACTATAAACAAAGACAATTAGAAATATTTATTATAACTATCTTGAGATAACCGGCAGTTGTTATTTGCAGAATATATTCCTAACTTATGGCAAAATAAAACATCTCACAGCTTGTGGCACCAATATATATCTTAAATTGCTCTCTGTATAGATAGAATCTGATCACCTCTGATCTTCAAATGTGGAAACTGATTTTAAAGTATGAAAACTATAATTTCATATTTTAGTATTACTTAGCTACAAAACCACTCGTCTTCAGAAAGTAGTTCCTATAATATATTTCAATCTACCAAAGAATTATTGATGTCATTTAATCAAAAGGTCCTTCTTCCCTCTAAGTAAAAATTTACATTATAGTAAATGATCTGCTACAATATAAAATTCATTTTCATTTAGCCTGTCATAAAAAATGTGTTGTTCAATAAGAGTAAACAATGATATTTCTTAAGTGTAAAATATAAGTGGTTTCTTTATATTTTATATTATATATCTTATGTCTTCTGAAATTCCTCAGATGTTATTTTTAATAATACTTGAAACCCTAGCCTGGTATGAATATTTGTACATTTAAAGTGAAAACCATATATATTAATTTTTAATTAGAAAATAATTCTTCAGAAACTTCACAGATTTTACTTAAATATAAAGTATACAAACTTTTATGTTGTTATTTAATCAAAATGTCAGTTGCTTCATAAAACACACTCATAATTTCAAATTATTTTACTTATAAAAATTTTATATATTAAATCCAGAGTTCATTTATAATTACAAAATCATTAATAATTGAGTGCAAGACATGTTTGCACCGATATCATATTTAAAGATTTATTTAATATATTGAGTTTTAAAAATGTACTTTTTGACTTAATAATTAAATTAGTTTTATTTTAAATGAACAAGAAGATAAACGTTCAAGTATGGGTAAGAATATCCATACTCGAATGTTTATTTTAATTAGAATAAAATACTAAAATATAAAATTAAACCCATCTTTTTATTTACATAAGATAAACTGTACATAGTCAAATTATACAATTCAGTAAAAGCATAGAGTTCATTTCAGTAAAAATATATTTCAAGAGAAACCTAGTTTTACTTTAGGAGATCATATCCAAATTAAGTCTGGCAATGATTAAGCCATCAATTAGTAGATTTACAAAGCATGTGCTGCATTTCATTTCTGTAATTTGACAGTCATTAGCCAATGTAGATCCCAGAAGATAATAAACCTCATACAAGAATAAGAATATCATCAATGGAAAATGGATGACGAGCACAGTGTAGCTTGGTCAAATATAGTCTGTTTTCAGCTGCTTGCACCATATCTATCCAAGAGACTAAGATTTATGGATTTATCTACCAGCAAATGTTATATAAGATAGTGCAAGCAATCTTATGGTGCTGAATATATTTTCAAGAAGTATATTAAAGTGCAATGGAAATGTAACATATTCAAATCTCATTTTAGACCATGCGCACTTCTTTAAAAATTTCTCCGAGATGGTAGTTTATATCAGCAGGATAATATAGCTTCTACATCAGCATAAGTGTTCAAGAACTATTTTAATGAAATTCTACTGATTTATAAATACTCAGATGAATCCTATAATTATATGTTTTAAAGTTTACTGAATACATCTGAGCAGTGCAGAGCTTCGAAGATTTTTGATTTATAAACATTCAATGAATCCTATAATTGCATGATTTAAGCCTTACTGAATAAATCTGAACAGTGTTCAGAGTTGAAAATTTTAACAAAAGGCTTGCATTTTATCTTATGAAATATCAGATTGTAATTAAATAT
Organism: Stegodyphus dumicola; assembly: GCF_044657685.1. Taxonomy (NCBI): domain Eukaryota; kingdom Metazoa; phylum Arthropoda; class Arachnida; order Araneae; family Eresidae; genus Stegodyphus; species Stegodyphus dumicola. The sequence goes on from NC_140768.1 coordinate 187,881,851, forward strand.
TCCATTTCAAGAAAAAGCATACAAATATCTGCAAACATAAAAAAATTTAAATCGTAAACTATCGCATAAATTACAGAAAATGATGAGTCGATTTAATTATGCAGAACAACTTATTCTAGAGGCTGTCATCCATTATTTTTTTATTTTACATTAATTGATCTTCTAGGAGGTTCTAAAAATAACAATGATTTTTCAAGGGGAAGAAAGGATTTTAATATAAGGTTTAAATTTTTTAAAGGTTTTTTGTTTAAGGATCTGAAACATGTCATATAATAAAAGAAGATCTTATCATGATTATTATGATTACTATGATGAAATTATTGTTCATCAAGATGAAAGCTCACTCAGCCTCAGTGTTAAAAGTAGCGATAGTCTTCATTATGACTTTTTTTCATTAGCTATTTTTTTAAACTGTTAGGAATGTCATCCTGCACAAAAAGAAAGATTAATGCTAGTCAAAGAATGATTATGACACTTAAGACATACATATTTCTTGGAATACGTACACAAAATGAACAAGGAACTTATAAATTAGAGACAAGTTTAATAAAGGGCTCACACATACCTCCCTAAAATTTATCACTCTCCTGAGACTTATATGAATCTTACTAAATGTTTTACATCATCATCATCCAATGAAGAGGATAGCGTAGCTCAAATTTTCCAATTTCATTGATCTCACATTCACCAAGTAACTGAAGTTACTGTGCATATGAATGTATTACATACTGTTAATTAAATGTGCCTAATGTTTTAAAAATTCAGTTTATATAAAAGTCAAAAATAATTTTAAAGCGTACTATTGTCTTTCCTGGTTGTTACCTATTATGACACATCCAGTTTCTGAATTTCTACATAGGAAACATATGTGAAAAACAAATAGCATGAATTAAGGTTAATTTACAATGATGTTACATTTTTTTTTTAAATAAAAGATTCTGCTAAATAATAAGTTTCTATTTGTTACATACAAAAAGACAGCTCTGGATTTTCCATGCAGTCAGTTTTCACATTTATTATTAGAAATACTGTTAATTAAATGTGCCTAATGTTTTAAAAATTCAGTTTATATAAAAGTCGAAAATAATTTTAAAGCGTAGTATTGTCTTTCCTGGTTGTTACCTATTACGACACATCCAGTTTCTGAATTTCTACATAGGAAACATATGTGAAAAACAAATAGCATGAATTAAGGTTAATTTACAATGAAGTTACATTTTTTTTTTAAAATAAAAGATTCTGCTAAATAATAAGTTTCCATTTGATACATACAAAAAGACAGCTCTGGATTTTCCATGCAGTCAGTTTTCACATTTATTATTAGAAATAAGAAGTTATCAAACTCCCAGAGATAACTCAAGTATATGTAAATACTTATGTTAAAAATGTCTGCTTTTTTTATATGCCTCCTTCCATTATAGCTTGAAATAAAATGAAAAACATAAATGTTCACTTGACTTTTTTTTTCTGTTTTATAAAATCTTTATTAATATACATGTTACTTATCAAAATACTCTGAACATAGGAAATTCACATACCTGCAGCTGAACTAGCTTTGTATAATATACTTTTACAAGCAAAATAATTTGATATATAAACAAGGCTTTCTAGCATTGTTAAAATCTGCTTTACATAAAAGGCATAACATTATTTCATTATTCATTTTTAATTCTTGAAGTTTATTTTATTAAAGTTTCTGAAGAATTATTAATTAGAACATTAAAAATAATACACATAAATACTTCATGGAATAATTATAAATATATTAAGTAACAAATATAAATATTATATGCAATGAACAAAGTATAAAAAAAACTTTGGCACAAAGCAAAAGGTGTTAATACAGAGAACTAATTTTATCACTACAATAATGTTAATTTGAAAACACAGGTAACAAAGCAAAGTCAAGAAAAAGGTAAGATATCTTGAACTCAGAGATGTTTACATATACGTTTTTTGCAAATATCAGTTTATTATATATGGCAAAGAATTTATTTTTTAAATGCAGTAAAATTCAGGTATACAATAGTGTAAGTGACTTACTTAATATAAGGGATAATTTATGTAACATCAAATTAACAATAATAAAATTAATAATATTTTGGTGTTAAATATTCAATATCTTTTAAATAAAACTGTGTTTAAATTGCAAATTCTTGAAATCAATTTTAAAAGTGGCTATAGGAAATAAAAATAACTTTATTCAGAACTATCACTGATTGAGCAAAAGATTTATACAAAATGGGGATAATTATAAAATTGAAAAATATTAATAATGAAATATATTATCACTTTCAATACAAATAAGTGTAAGTCACAGTATAAGTACAGATAACACTAACTTCCTAGTAAAACTATTATAACCGGCTATTTCTATACCATATTAGCTGCTTTTACTACCATTTAAGCAAGTAGCAAAGAAGTATAAATTTCACAAAGATTCATTAAAATCCAGATGACACAAAAGCAACAATAGAAAAGACAGTTGCAACAGATATTACAGAAATATGCGAAAGGAAAACACTTTTAAAACAGAAAACATTCCACATTCAATAAGAATTCTTTACTAGCACTTATAAAAAGAAGCAACCACAGCAACATACATTTTAGATACTGGACTAACACAACAGTGGTATTTTACCAAACCAAAATGTTTTCACATTCTGAAACATATAGGCAAACAGTGAAGAAAGCACAATGCTCAGAAGCTAAAGTTCATCTACAAAAATTCCACATTATGTGTGCCAAAGTACAGTCCTCTTATTTCATTAGTTTTTTACCCAAAACTGTGAGCTTGGCCACTTTCTGGATACTTCTGTTTTTCGAAATGGCCCGACAAGTGTACAATCCCTGATGTTGCCTAGAAACATTAGAAATTGTTAAGGTGCTCCCTTTGGCAGTGCTGTTGACAAAAACTCTTGATTTTGAAGCATGAACTGTGTCGTTGTTATGAAGCCAGACAACTCGAAATGGTAAATCGCTGCGGATTTGGCAATGTATCACCACCTGCTCACCAACATGCTTTACCACATTTGTGGGTTCAACTGTTATCTTCAGAAGAGAGCCTATGGAATTGATCTTTGAAATTCTGCTCTGTTGTTACAAGGATAAATACTGCAGTGGAACATTAAATTGCAAAAAACAAAGGAAGAAATAAGAGTTATATAAAAATTACAATTAGTCTGGTATACTCAAGTGTATTTTATTAAATTTAAAGAGAACTTTAAGTGTCATTTTTAACCAAAAAAGGTACCTAAAAATGATTAATGTAAATCAAAACAGAAAACCAGAATTTAAAATAATAACCTGTGCATTAATATACATGTTAAATTTAATATTAGTATTAACACAACAATTTTAATGAACTCTGACAACAAAACAAAGGAAAAGAAAAAAATAATGACTTATTAAAAATACATATCTAAAAGCTAATAATCAATTACATTGTTTGAGAAATAAAATAAAAAAATATAATTGTTTGATCAACCATGTATTCTAATAAAGGTACTGTAATAACAGCTGCCAGTAATTTTAATCAAGAGAACCCACTGGAATACCAAATTCATAATAGCACATTGTAAATAGAGGAAAAATATAAAATTATTCTGTTAGTAACCATAGCACAGATAATGAAAATTAAAAAAAAATCCTCATTTACTATGCATAAAACCATAATGTATTTAATTTTCAGTCCTATCATCAAGAGGCTTCTGGTAAGGGGCTAAAATTTTTTAAAAGAAAAGTTTAAATAAAAAAGGCTGCAAAGAAATTTATAAATTACAAAAGGACAAAATACAACAGGAAAAGGACATTCACAGGAACTCAATTACAGTCACCTCTGATTATTAATGTAAAAGGCACATTCAGCTTTAAGCAAAATTTGAAGGAAAAATAGGCAACTAAGCAAAACTGATATCTACGATTAACCATGTAGATACTCTTATGACAAACTTGCACACATTTTCAGAAATTTTTACAGCATCATCTATTAGTATTGTGTATTTAAAAATTTTAAGTGGAGTTATCGAGGTAACCTACATTATATGTACATTCCTTTTCATCCCAAATGAAGTATTTACATTAATCACTGAACATGCACCAATATTTTTTAATAACACTGAAGTGAAACATCAGTATTACATTGTTAGAAAGATATCTCATATCAAATTTTCTATAACTGTTATTTATGGATTAGGTAGTAAAAAATAAACACAATTTTGAATAAAGCCAACTTATCTGAAATAAATATTTTGATTTAAATTTTTCCTACAAAAAATTTTGAATATTAGCAAAATTTTACTTCACTATGAGAGCTACATCATGTGGTAATTGTTAATGTGCTTAGTATTTATAGATAAATTATAAAAAGTACCTGTGCTCACAAGTTCTATAAAATGAACCCAAACTAAAGTTTAGAAGACGTGATGACACAAAAAGACACATGAAAACTATATGCCATGGAAAACTCAAATCTCTTTTACAAAATCTCCTAAATTTCCTTATAGGGAATCTTAAAATATTTCTACAAGAATGAACAAATGTTTTCTTTCTCAATGAAAATTTCCATGGAATGTATATATTATACTTATTTCAGATTTTCATTTTTAAAATTTCATCCAAACATCATTTTCTCTTGATTCTATATTTTTATCTGGACTCTCGATTTTTATCTTAGAATTTTGTAGTAACTTGGAATTACACTTAAATAATGCTACATGTATCAGCCATTCAATGTTATCTTTTAATTATTTAAGAGCAATTATGCTGATTCTGCATTTATTTAAAGATATATGTATTAACTTCTTAGCACAATGATGTTAAACTGAAACAGTTAACAATTTCTATATATTCTGATATAATAACTTCAGTGGTTAGTATTTTTCTTAAAGTAAATTAAAAATTTACAATTTCTGCTACTAATAGTAGATTAGCAAATTATAATATGTATGAAGCATTAGAAGACTTATATCAAATATCATGCTTAATATTTTACATTTCAGACATGAAATTAAGGACTGCCTAAATTACTAAAATGCTGAAAAAATATTTTAATAATTTGCCTTCATGTTTACAAATTATTATAAATAATACAAAAGATGAGTTTAAATCTTTCAAAGTTGCAAAAAACTAGTAAAAATAACAAATTGCAAGATAGCATACTATAACAAAAAAGTTGATAACTATTTATTATTAAACAATTCTGGAAGTAAATAGTTTGTGATAATAATATTACAAAACCAGCAATTTGCATACATGGTTCATTAATGAATATATTTTGAAAATACCTAGATACTAGCAAATTAGAAAATTTTTTATTAAAAAAAAAGATCCTTACCCCCTATAGGTTCACACCTTCCACTTGGCTGCACTGGTGTTCCTCGATAGCCAGCAGCACATCTGAATAAATACAAAACAAGTTACAATAAAGCATAACCCACTAAATGGAAGCAATGAAAAGTAAAAGTGAGCTTTTGTCTAAAAACATAATTACATCAATAAAATTTTATTGCAATAACCACAATATGTAGTTAATTACAGCAGAAATATCAAGCAGTAAATAATAATTATGAAAACACAAATTTTACAACCATTTATATTAAAAGCCATAGAAAAATAAAAATAATTTACAGTAATAATGTACACCAGACTAATAAAAATATCTTAAACAGCATAAAAATTAATATAATGTAAATGGCAAACCTCCTTCATATAAAGTACATCTGACATGTCCACTTTCAGTAGTATTTCAATAGATGTATGGTTTGTTGATATTAAATACTATTACTGTAAATTATATTTTCACGGACATACAGATATTAATGAATTTTTTTTTTAAATCTTGCTCTTAATAACGTAAGTATGTTAATGAACGTATATGTACACAGGTGTAATCAAGTCTCATAACAAATAATCCATATTTTTAGTATTCCAGCTTCTGCTAATTACTCTGCAGAACTGAACAACAATCATACATAAATAATGCACATGCCTATATAATAGAAGGACAGAACAGCAGGATTAACCTATTAATATATAATTAAAATATAAGAAGAATTTAACTGAAAGAGAATAACACTAATGTATTAAATCTTCGCCTTCAGGGGGGGAAGAGATTAGCATTGATTTTCAATAAACTGTGCTGACTTCAAGGGTGATCAGGCATTCATTCCACCATCTTCTTTGAGATCACCCTTAATATCAATAACAGCTTTATTCAAAATCTATGCCAATCTAGGATTGCTTTTTGTCTAATTTTAAATTAGAATAATTATATTTCAATCTATATAAGGATATAAGGTCAACATGCCTACTTGTTCGTTAAATGCTGAAAAGCATGTATGAAAATATTGAAACTAATTTTTAATAATGCACTTGAGAATAGAATATAGATAAAAACAATACCAAGAAAAAGGATACGGTTAAAAATAAAATCATTGCATAATACCAAAATTTTCAAATTTAATTTTTCTATCAAAAATTATAATGCACAAACATACAGTTCAAAATCAGGAATTGACAAATAAGCAATGAAATGGCAAAATAAATAAATTAATTAAATTAAAAATACCATAAGTAAGTTACAAAAATGGTACTTACGTATTATCTCATTGGCTGTAAAGCTTGATACAGAGCAGCATGATTTAGCAGCAATTATGGATAAGTGTAACATAACAAACACTCAAAAGGTCTGTTCTTTTGATATAACTCTGCCTCATTCTCAATATGTCACCTTTTGTTTTTATGATTAAAGATATAAATGAACTGTTAGTGCTGTATTTTTTCTTGCATTTGGGGGGGATTAAATTTTGAGATTTGTCTTTTTCAGAGCAGCAGATTAATTTCAAAGTTATGGGATTTTACCAGCAATAAAGTGTGTATTAATGGACACAATGTGGTCAGCTGAATATGGCCAGAAAAACAGTAATGGACTGCAAGAACTACCTACTGGAAGTTTGCATTTATATCATTCTAAACAGATCAGAGGGCCTACCAAAATACTAGAAATCAATGAAAGTCTTTTTACAAAGTGCAAAAATGAAGCAGGTCGAATATTAAGAGATGTTAGCTCTTTCAGAATTCCACAGGAACAACAGGTGCAACATTCGCAGGATCTTCGTCAATTTTTGTGGTTTGATGGTTGTGAACTTTCACAGAGATAATACCATAAAAATTTAGACAAAGTAAAATAACATAATATAAAGTAAATAATTTAAAATTATTTAAGCAAATTTTGATTCAATTTAAATTTAAACATGAAAAAGTTTCATATTATTAATGCATATCAATTGAAAGCATTCAATAAAGATTATCTTTTGGCCTTTGACTTTTTGAATACCAGATACTGGATGCAAAATTATGCAGTGGATTTTGTTGATTTTATTAATATTCATTATGATTTTATATGACAAATTCTTTAACAATCGCATTTCATACAATATCATTTACATAAGAAATTAAACAGCTCGAAAAAAAAAGCTGGATATTTTTTATGGATAATAACCAGCTAAAAATAAAAATGTAATCTGAAGTAGAGTTAGACTTTATGTACAGATCAAGATTTCAAGCTCAAGAATTTTAAAATACAGGGTGCATAAAAAATGTATACACATTTGAATTGTCACAGAAAATTAATTTCCCTTTCTATAAAGTTGAATTTCTGGAGGAAAAAAAAAAGTGTATTTCCTTAACAGGTGAAGGCAAAATCATCTTATCTGGCTGCACAATGCAGTTACTGCCAAGACAGCAACATCAAAATGGCAGATGCACTTTTGAGTTTTGAAGACTAGAAGCAAGTTATTAAGGGGTGCTGGAAGTTTACAAATGTTGCTGTGGTTCAGAAACAAATGTGGAGATGTGAATATGGGACTGGTGTACCTTCAAGGTTAACAATTACATGTCTACAATACAAATTCAAGTTTCATAGAACAGTGTGTGATGTGCAGAAAGGCAGACAACAGCTACAAGAGATGAATCTTCATTTGTGGTGCTAAGATTATTTCAGCTTGTAACAAAATTCTTCAAGGCAAGGGACACACGAGAATGATGTATATGCTAGCAGTATGCCATGCATCATGAAGAAAGGTGAATTGTGTGCATACATACCAAGGCTGGTGCAACAGTCAAGTGATGGTGATTCAGATTACAGGGTGCAGTTTTGTGAATGGGTTTGGAGATGGTTACATGTGGACTGGGATTAATGGGTAGAAGTACAATTCAAATTTAATGGTAATGCAATAGGCGTAACTACGTGCAGTGGACTGAAAATAATCTTCATATTAGTGTTGGGAAGGCTGTGACTTTATCTACTATGAATATGTAGCGTGGACTATATCCTAGGGAAACTCATTAGGCTTTTACATTTTGAATGTACCATAACTGGAGAAAAATACCTAACACTGTTTGTTGATTCCATTTTAACTGCCATGTGTGGAAATGACAGACTTTATCACCAACAGGATGGTGCTTTGCATTATCATAGGAATGTGCAAATATACCAAGATCAGAATGTACCATGAGAGTGGACAGTATGCAGAGCACCAAACAAGTTTTTTGCATGCTCCCGACTTTATGCCAGTCATTTTCTTAGCACAGTAAGAGATGAAATGTACCATAGTAAACCATATAATCTGGATATACTTTGACATGAGATTCAAACAATGTGCACAGAAATCTCCCTGGACACTTTGGTTCGATATATGAAATCGGTCATGATTCATACTAAAAATACATCAGTGCTGAAGGCACCATTTTGAATATTTACTTGAACCCCAACTTTGAACATTCAGTTTGACCAGAAAGTACGCTTATTATTTAAACTGGACTGTAGCCTTACTTTTCCCCAAAACTTAATCTTGAGGTTTCTAAATAAATTTTTTATGATACTTCCATTTTTTAATGAACACTGTATCTACTGAAGCTACGATATTATTTCGTTCTTAATATTATCTTAGAATCAAGTTTTAACAAAGCATTTACACTTTATGCTTCTAACTGCTTTAAAAAAATTTAAAATATTGTGTTGTTAATTCACAAGTAATTCAAAAGCTAGTCACAAGTAATTCAAAAGCTATAATAATAAAGCAACATACAGAGTGAAATTTCTTATTACTCTTTTGGAGATATGATAACTATCAATTTAATACACTGAATAAATCAACACATAATAGAAGCTTCATACTTCACATTTAAAAAAATGTTATATAATTTATACATACATTATTAAAATTTAGCCATATCATATAACCTACGAACCATTACATTATGACCACCGCTTATCTAAAGCAATGAGCTTGTCCAGAGACAAATTTCATGGCATATGCTTGGCTGATGCTGGAGAAAATAAAGTGCCCCAAAACTGTTTTTCCACATGTAAAAATGCTTAGTGACATAATGGGAAAAGCAGCTGATTGATCAGATTTTGATAAAGGTTATGGCTCGGCACCTGAAAGATTCAATTTTAGAAACTGAGCATTTGGTAGGCTGCTCACATGCAGCTAGTGTGAGCATTTAACGAAAATGGTGTATGGATGCTGAATATAGGCTCAATAATATCTGGTGACTGTGATGGCACGTGCTGGGCAAAAATATGGAAACACTGAAGTAAAAACATATTGCTGTAACTAATATGGTGTAGGAAAACCAGCATTCAAAACAGCTTGTAGTCTCCTCAGGATGGTAAACAGAGGTACTGTATACTTTTCAAGGGAATCTTGTATCATTCTTCCTGTAAAACATCAGCAAGTTCAGTTAACGACAATGACTGTGTATAGTGATCATGCAGATTTCCCTCCAAAATAGCCGACAAAGACTTGTGGGGTTTTACCTTCCCCCCACATTTCTTTAACACCGTGATTTCTTCTCCTAGCACATGCACGATAAGAATCTCATCTCTGCATGACTGCAAAAAAAAACTTTATCCTTCTTTTTTTACAAGTTTTTGTACACACTTTATTCATCGCTGAGATTAATATTATTCTAACGCTATGGATATATTTTGATTTATTAAAAGAATTTATTCTTTATGAATTGATATCTAGTAGTTATATAGACCCCCAAAGGCTCAATAATATCTGGTGACTGTGATGGCCATGGTAGACATGCAAGTTCACCCTCATGCTCAGAAAACCAGTGCTAGACTATGTGAGCTGACTGAATAGGCACTCTGTCATCTTGGAATATGACATCACCATTGGGAAACAAATTTTATACTATAGGGATAGATGTGATCAGCCAGAACGGTCACACATCCCTTTGCAGTAATGTGATTTGGATGGTAATGATGGGTCCCATGTAATACCACAATAATGGCTCCCCAAACCATGACATAACTACCTCCATGTTTCACTCTCAGCAACAAACAGTCTCTAGCATACACTTGAATGCATTCGGTCAATGTAAACTCACTCAGAATTTGGAAACAATGTGAAGAAAGATTCACTCAAACAAATGACAGTCTTCCATTGCTCTACATTCCAGGTTTTATGACTTTGGCACCCCTTTCTTCTCTTACAGGCATTTTGATCTCCGAGTGTGGCTTTTGAATTGCTGCTTGTCAAAAAATACTCTCTTTGCGAAGCTCCATTCTTATTGTTTTGGTGCTGACAGGGTTTGTGAGTGTGACAATCAGTTCAGCGGTCACTTTTGCAGCTGTAGTCCTCTTATTTTTCATCACCATCCTCTTCGATGATCATCTGTCATGATCACTCAACATACATTTTCATCTGTGCTATGATTTTGCTATTGTGGTTTTTCCACTTTTTCTGTAAGAGTTAAAAATCTTTGACACTGTGCCTCTAGACACACCGAACATTTCAGCTACCTTGGTTTTTGAAGCACCCACCATATCAGCCCTAACAATTTGCCCACATTTGAATTCATTTAGCTACAACACAATGCACTCACAACTGCACAGAATGCTGTCTCAATAACGAAAGACACTTGCAATGTGTTGAGGGTGTTATACAGGTAGTGTTAATGAGCAACATATCAGCTTCACCAACAGCTTTTGCAAGAATAAACATTTCAGTTCAAACATTCATTTTATGAGGTGTTTCCATATTTTTGTCCAACCCCTGTATATTGAAACTGATGCCAAATTGCATTCCTGTGCCGATGTCACGTCATCACCAACAGCACTGGAATGGGCTTAAGAACATGGGCTCTGGACCACAGAAACCCTGGTACCTGGGTCCACAGTTAGGTGGATACAAGGCAGTGCTGGTGGTATTATGGTGTAGGCGATATTTTCATGGGGCACATTAGGACCTATCATTTCCATAGAACAATTCTTGACATCTGTGGGCTACTTTAACATACTGCAGGTGAAGTGCACCCTTCATAATAACAGTGTGCCTGGTGGGTGATGGCATTTACCAGTAAGATAACGCACATGTCACAAGGACTTAATTTTCAGGGAATGGTTCGAGGAACATTCTGGTGAATTTCTTGGTGTTCAAATTCATCTGACATGAATCCAATCGAGTATTTGTAAATCCAACTAGAAAACTGAATTTATGCTGCCACACTACAACCTTGCAATGTCTGGGAACTGCAGGACCAGTTCTTCAGTGCTTGGTACCACACATGTTAAACTACTTGGTAGTATCCAGTCAATGTCTCACCTGGAGATTGATGACTTTGCAGCAGACACTAAATACAGGGTGGTTATATTTAGACCTATATTTAGTTATAATTAAATATTAATGTTAAATTGTTATATTTGGTTATAATTAAAGGGTGGTTATATTAGACTAAATACAGGATGCTTATACTTACACTTATGTAGAATCCTATTTCACTGAAACGTGGTATATACATTATATGGATCATGGGGAAAAGAAATCTGCAATAAAAATTAAGAGTTCATACTTTGACTGATGACTCTTTTCATGTAATGTAGAAAGGCTCTTTTCATGTAATAACGTGTAAATTTGAATTACTTTGAAAAGCCAGTAATCAATGTCATAAAATCATTTTTCATCATATACCTTTAGAGAAGAAGATTGACCTTCACTGATCGAGTTGTTTTATCAGAATGGCAGTAATATTTCAACTTCTGTGCAAGAATATTGACACTTGAAAGGCTTATGAAAAGGGACTATTTCGAGACAGGGTTTGGAAAAGATGATTACTAAATATGAAGAGATAGAGTAGTTGCGTGTACTGTAAGGAAGAGGACAGAAATAGATTTCAAATGAAACTGGGAGAGTAGTCACTCCTGTTGTGGTCAAAAAAACACCTGGTTCCTAGTATTCTTTGAAAAGTGCTCAAGCTGTATCGTATAATTTCTCTCTCCTTTGGTTAGCAGTATGAAAGGTTCTGAGGTCCTTTGTAAAGTGGCATCCATATAAGATTATGCTCTGCAAGAGCTGCACAGTGCAAACAGGAAGAAAAAACATAGCCTCCTTTTGGCCAGAATAGCCATCATTAAAGCATGGTCTTGGAACATTTTGTGGTCAGACAGGTCCCATTTTACACTAGACAGTGCAATTAATACCCCAAACTGTCACATATGGGGTACTGCAATTCTAGTGTTGAACATGAATGGTTCCTGCAGTCTGATTACATTACCGTATGGTAAGAGCAATAGAAAAGGACCGCCCACCTGACACAACTGCCTTATGGCTTAATGGTACCTCTTCCTTCAAACCACAAACGATGGCCTCCAGCGATCCGACCGTGCCCCCCAAAAAAGATAAATATAAAGTTTGATATTTTTAAAATACACGCCGAGGAGCTGAGAGGGTCCGGGCAACTAAAAAGGGTTAGTAGAAAAACTAAAACAAAATCAAATAAAACTAAGAATACAAATGGTCGCAAAGCTGATAAACAATCATACAAAAGAAGAAAAGAAAATGTAAGCTGCATAAGCATGGTTAGTAGAAAACAATAATAGAAAAGGAGTAAAAGCAAGAAAAGAAAAACACAATTATGCAACCAAGACAAACAAACATTTACACAAGACATCACAAAACATAGTCAAAACAAGTGCTCAAGCACAAATACACTGAAACCTCCAGAAGGACAAAATCAAAAATGTATTAAGGAATTCCCAGTTTAATAATAAGGAGCTTTCTACACCATTTTCAAGTAAACTATCCAGACCGTTGGAAGGACCAGTGTCGATTTAATCACTGAGACGCTAGTTCTCAGTGATTCTAAATGCAAATATAAACAGAATCAAATTATTATAACAGTGTAGTCTAAGAATTTACAATGTCAGGAAAAATTACATAATAGCTATTCCAACAGATCTACAGAATAGTGAGAGGTGTTCAAAGCTTACATAGAACATTGGTTGTATGCCTCCCTGAGCTGTAAAAACAATTTTATAATTTGACATTAATTGTTTTAAAAGACAGAAATTTTGAATCTATAATACAAATGTAATAGCAGTGTTTAGACGCAGTAAACAACACACAAAAGATACAAATATAAGTTCTTCTCTTTTGATATATCAGAATCAATAATAAATTACGATAATAAACAATACAATCTCCAACACAGCTAAGATGGAGAAGTATAAATCTTAATTTCAAGTACAATAGTCACCACCAGGAAGCCAATTAACACAAATACAAAACACATTACCGTATGGTATGGATTTAGTGCTAATTTCATTCATGGTCCCTTTTTCTTTGTGAACACTTCTCAAAGCCCTCAAAAGTGTTCCATTATAGGTGCCTGTTACTGCAAACTTCATCAGCAGCAAATAATTCTAGTCTTACAAAAATGAGAATGCTTAGAAACTACTGTCTTCATGCAAAATGGTATACCAGCTCACTTTACCAGACCAACGAATGTAGTGCTTCGTGCCCACTTTGGAGAAGCTTGGGCAACTTTGAGAACTTTTCTGATTGCTTGGCTTACTAGTTCTACTGACTTGGATTCCCGTCATTTTGGGTTGTAGGGATTCCTGAAAGATCATGTCTATTAGGAAGCATATGGACTATGCTTGAAATAAAAGCAAGCATAGCAGAAATGTTGCTGCAACCTGACTGAGATATCTTTCCTGCTATTGTTGAATATGCTGCACTATGTCTTGAACAAGTGATTGATGCAAATGGAATGCACATTGAACAAATACTGTGATTAAATAAAGTTTTGTGTTTCCCATTTATGTTTTGTGTTCTTCATGTGCCCTTATTTCACCTAGTTGAAATGTGAACTATTATTTTTGATTGCAGTTTTTGTTTTCCCCATGGTCCATATAACATATACATCAAGTTTCAACAAAATAGGTCTATGAGAATGGGCTCTACACATATAAATAGCATACCATTAATTACAACCATCTTGTACACAATGAGTAGTCAATTTAAAAATTTAACTTTAATGCATTTTAAGTCATCTAATTTCCTACAACATAAATTTTACTTCCTATGTAGATATCAATTATTTTAATGATAAAATGCATATATTTTTGAATACATACTTTTCACAATTCCGTCCAATGTACCCTGCAGGACAAGCATTACAAGTGGGTTGACCATCATTATCAAGGAAACAAGTTGGAGAAAATCTAAAACATAAGAAAAATGCACGAGTTAAGGCAACAAACTTAAATAAGGAAGCTAGCTTCAAGAAATCTTCTTCTTTAACATATTTTGGTGAAATAAAAATCTGAATTAAAAGTTCCACATTAAACATGTTTAAGAACTGCATTTTATCAAAAGAAAAATATGAAACTTGCTTAACACATTCACTGCCAATTACCATGCTAGGTGATTGGCTATTGAATAATAATACCCCCATCATTTGCATCTGTATGATTATCAGGAAGCATGTTAATTATGCAGCAAACTTACTGATTTGAAGAAACTGTTAAAGGACATGGACATGGCTTGCAGTCCTCTGGAGTACCTCGAGTTGCATCTCCATAGTAACCATCTGCACATCGTTCACAGCTTTCACCTACAGTATTATGCCGACAGCGCTGAATAATGTAGAATTAAGTCAAATTATAAATATCTATAAATTTATATCATAAAAACATTTCAGAAAGGAATTCTCACAGATTACAATAACAGATTTCCTTAATTAATAAATCTTTCTAAATTATTTATTTAAAAAGCAAGTTTTTCTTTGAAATACATTTTCTGGATTTAATCTCAATTGATATACATGAATGAAAATTTCTATGAATTGAATTTAGTGTTAATTGGCTGTTATGAAATTTTAAAATAATTTCTATATTTGTATTGAAAGCAGAATAGAAAATATTTCTAATAAACAGCATGAAAATTATTTACAAAATAAGTATTTTATCCCATATATTTATTTTTAACACAAGAGCATACAATGGTGAATAGATCTCTCTTTTTTCAAGCCCAGAGGACAGAGAAAGTTCTTGCTATGAATAACAAAAACATATAATATTATATAATACAAAGTACATGTTAGTTGGTATTCAACAAGGAACAGCAAACGATTTGAATTGCCTAGCATTTTTTTTTTTTTTTTTTTTTTTTTTTTTTAAATTTTTTGACAGCTATTGTTTGGCAGTCACATTCAACATTCAAAATGACATTAAACAAATTATTATTATTTGAAGCTTGATATTTAAAATTAAGCTTTAAAACATATAAGCATATGTCATAGCTTAAAATAGCTTCTAGAAAATTCATAACTATAGACTAAAATATACACTTCTGAGAAACTGGAGTTTTTGTGCATGTGAAAATAATTTTGTTATTGCTTTTTTCCAGTTATTCTTTTAAATAAAAATCATACAGTTTTTATTTAATAGGATCATACAACTCAGATATATAAATTTGAAAAGCAGACTAAAACAGCTAGAAACAGATAAAAAAATATTTGTGTCTGCGAAAAAAATTACATACAAGGAATTGAAAAAAAAAATGGACAAATCTTCCTTAACTATCAAAAATAGACAAAGAATTAAAATGCAAATAAGGAATAATCATTTCACTATGTTAATTATAAATAACACTTACTACACAACGTCCTGAAGTAGCATCACATGATTCAGAATGGCCATTGCAATTACAACGAGTACATCGTCCAAGCCCTGCTCCACTTGAATCACGAATGTATCCAGGTGCACATTCCTTTTAAAAACAAACAGCAGAGTTTAACTTACATTTTTTTTACCAACAATATACATTAATTTTTAGCAAAACAAAATTAGCACAATGAAATCATAATTTAGAATCAATATTTGTGAACTTAATTTGCATATTTCTGGACACAAAATATGGCAAAGTTAAATAATGTCTAATAAAAAATTGCAACTATAGAAGCAATATGCAATTTATAGTGTTCTTATTTAAATATTTCCAACCCACTCAATTTAAAATTATAAAACAAAACACAATTCATTATTATGAATTTCTAAATATATATGTCGGCATGGAATACTGAAGAAATAAGGATATCAAAGAGGATTTACATTTCTAAGAACAGAAAAATGTCATTCCTTATCGAACACAGTAAAAATTTAAGACGTAACTGATATGATATAATTTTAGTGGACCCCCAAAATATTTATCATTTGTAAACACTTTTGGACTGTGACCATTTAGTGACAGAAACAAAATTAATTCATTTTAAAATCAAAATATGTTCAAAAATTTTATTAAAAATTATCAAATTGCCAAGATATTCACAATATTACTCAATATTTAACAAGGAAAGAAACACCCATGAAATCCACAGAGAAGAGAAAATCATTTTGTTTACTTTGAAAATAACCAAAAACATTTTTTTGCATGCCTTTCCATAATGATTACACGATTAAATATCATTTGAATGGCTTCCTGAAGATTTTTCTTCAAGTCTAAGAAATTACATCAAAGTTCAGTTTTCAAATTGTGACAATTTTGATCATACATAGCAAAAATATTAAAAAAATTTTAAAATTTTTATTTGGGACTTGCCAAAAAAGAAAAAGGGAGCTTCACCCCCCTCCTTTGGAATGGCCAAATTAATCAAACAAGAAAATTATTATGATCAAAATTACCTGAGATATCATTAAAATATTTATATACAATTACTGCTAAAAGAGATATACAACTAAGTTTCCTAATATAAATTTCTAAAAAAGACCTTTCACCGATAAATGCAATATGTATGCACAGGCCAATTTTCATGCATGGAAAAAAAACCAAACCTTTACATTATTTATTTTATTTATTTATTTTTGTTAAAAGTAATTTTTATACAGTGCTTTTCAATGTTTATTTTCTTCACAAAAATTCATTTATTTCATATAGTTTTGACAATATTTTTAATCTACATATGTGGATTAAAAGCAAATTTTTAAAAATTTCTAATAAAATGAAGATCAATTTATTAAATGAAACTTTCCATGCAACATGTATAATTGTAGAAAAATTACAATTTTGCTTAATTTGCAATGAAAATGTGCAGCAGCATCAAATTTGTCACTATCTGAATGCCTACTTTTTATAATTTGTTTCTTAAAATAGAAATAAGAGTTAACAAACTGCTCAAAAAAAAAAAAAAAAAAAAAAAAAAAAAAAAATTAATCGCGAGATTCTTTTTAAAATACCCTGTTTACATATCATAAGAAGTCAAGGCTAATGATCAATACATAAAGAATTACTTTCTCAATTTCAAAATGAAAATGCAGCTTACAGAGCTACGAAAATAATTTGGAACTAAAAAAAAATTTAAGCACTCACTTCACATGATAAGCCAATATAACCTGGTGGACAAATACATTGCTCAACTTCAGGTGCTAGTCTTTGGCCAGTACTTTGTGGAACAGCAGTGTCTATTATTACATCCCGAAGCAAGGTCTGTTGCATCCGGTTGTGAAAAGATGCACGAATCAGCAAAGCTTCAACATTTGCCAAAACTTTCAAGAAATCTTCACGAGTAGCAGAAGTTGGTCCTCTTGAATCTACTCGCTGCCAGTTTGTCTAATGGAAGAACAAATTAACAACTTCTTAATAAAACAGCTGATTTACAGATATTTTAAATATTTATGATATCAAATATTCAGAGTATCCTCATGAGAAAATCAGAAAAGCAAAGAGTTCAAATACTTCATTTTGCCACATTTAGTAAGGAAATAATTATTAATATTATATTCCTTTATATTTTCATGCTTTCAAGATTCCAAGTTATGTTTCTACGCCAAGTTATGCAACGAGAAAGCAAAGGTCAGAAACACACTCTGTCTTACACTCGAAAAACCTCAGTTTAAAAACTGCCTAAGTGATTCGCATTCTATTGAGGAAATAGAAATGGGAAATTATAGTAATGGTTGAAGTTATATACAACTGAGTAATTTACATAATAATAACTGTACATATCTTTGATGAATAGTTTTCTTTCTCTTTATTTATTCAGTTTCTTTCTTCAACACGTTTTCTTTTCATTTTTGCATTTTAAAATTTAATTAAAGATTTCTTTTATTCTAAAAAAAACTAAATGCATTTAAAATGCATAGAAAAAGCTGCTAATTCATAGACTCCAACCTTCAGCAAACCTTGTCAGTAGTCAACGCGCGAACGACATTTTTACAACTTTGAAAATGTGCGCGTAGCGTATGTTGTAATTAACCATTCATTAATTTTAAATTAATAATTAATTGTAATCAATTTTATTACATTTAAAATCCATATACATATAAAACTGAATAATTAAAAATATACCTTGTAAATTATACGCACATTTAATTAGAAATTTTCTTTTAACTCCTCAAGCATTCACTAATAAAAAGTACTTCAAATCACTACTAATCATAGAAAAAATCAGAAGCTATAAATCATATCTTTATTCTGGATATGATTTCTACAGGGAAATAAAATTTAAATAACCAAGAATGATACATATAAGTATTAAACAAAATACGCATAATTTATGAATGCAAAGATTTATATGTAGCATGCTTAGCAAGCTTAAGTTCTGATTTTGAGAATGTTTTTTTATAACACAGTTCTTCATTTGCCTGCATATTTATTTTTTCAATCAAAACTGCTTCAAGAGTTTTAAGACCTTTTTGGTCGAAATTCCGTCTGATTTTTTTTAACAATAGAAAAAATTCTTTCACAAGCTGCATTTGAATGAGGTATTATTAAGACAGCAAGCATTACAGAAGGCAATACTTTGTATTTAATACACCCATTCATATTTTTTAATTTGGCAATTTCTCCCCATGCTATATCAATACGCAAATCTACAATTTCTTTCAAATCATCTACTTGATACATGGAAAATTCAATTTCTACTTGATTAAGACATTTTTCATCAATAATGGATGGAAAAGTATTCATCAAGTAAAGAACAGATGAAAATAAGACTTCAGTTCTCAAGTTGATGTCAGCAACTTCAGCATGTTTTAGAAATGGATCACTCAGAGGAAATTTATCAATTATATATGAACATGCAGTTACAAGAAAAGCTCGCACAGAATTGAAAAATGATTTCACTTCACTTTCATTCAACTTGGCATTTTTTAAATATAGTCTTGTTTCCGCACCAATCACTAAATTTTCATTTTCTTTTTGTTTACTATACTTCTGAAATGGAATAGACGTTAGAGTAACATCTTCATTTTCTTTAGAAATTACTGATGGTTTTACGAATCTAACAAATAAATTCATTAAAAGTTCAAAAAGTTCTCTTCTCAATTTATGTATATAAGAAGCTTGTTGTTGCAAATTAATATTTACTGTTATAAACAAAGGCAAAGAGGCAAAGTATTTTTCAAAAATAACAAGTACAATTTGGTGGTCGGTGACTGTAAAATTTTTTTAATGTTTTGCAATCTCTTTCCTTCATTCTCACTGTTATCTGGTTTATCTCCAAAAAAATTTATCACAGCATCCCACTGTTCCAAAATCCTTGTTATAGATTCTAAAAGAGACAACCATCTTGTACTGCAATATTTCAAAATTTTATGAGATTTTGCATTCTGTCCCAAAATTTGTTGAGCAACTTTGAAGCTATGCTTCCGTTTCGAACTTTTCTCCAAGTAAAAATATATATCTATTATCAACATTTAAATTTCCGAGCCAATTAATTTTTCAGTAGCCTTTTTTGCAGCTATATGCAAGAGGTGGCACGGACAACCTCGGGTGATTATACTTGGTTGATGCATTTTGATAAATGATGCTACACCTTTAAACTTTCCAATCATATTACTAGCATTATCTGAAGAAAATGATAAGCAATTTTTCCATTCTAAACCTTTGTTTTTAAAGTTTTCATTTATACAATTAAAAATACCTTCTCCTGTATTATTCGTGCATTCTAAAATAGAAATCAATGAAGTAATTATCACTCCCTTTTCTTTACTGTAGTATGTTATAACCAATGGGTACAGTTTGTTATCATTGTTATCATTACTTCCATCAGTACTTAGAGAAAATGATGTACTGCACACTGATTTTATAATATCAGCAACAGTATTTTCTGCAAGAGTTTTCACAATAGCAGCAGTTTTGGTATGACCGCAGCTAAATTTTTTTGCTATGGCAGAATCCGGAAACATTGCTTTGAAAAGCTCTTTGGAATGATCCGAAACAGAAAGCGGTAGATTATGTTCAATTAAAAAACGAACAAAATAGCATTCGGCTTTTATAGGATCTGTTTCATCATCTTTTATTAAGAAATTTGTTATTTCTTTAGATTTTACGGTGCCAAGTTCTATATGCTTTTGAGAAAACACATGCCGTTTACAGTCATCTTTTCCGCCATGAGCAACTGAGAAATCTTTGTTGCATACACTGCAGTGTGCGTGATTCACAGAAATTTCGGACGCTTTAATGCATGGATATTCTGAAGAATATGAATCTTTAAACTTCTGCTTTGATAATTTTGGCTTCTTCGTTCAAGGCAGCAAGCATTATGATTAAAAATCTTTCACCTGATTCACAGTTCACAAGACACATGCTAAGCTCTCGCCGTAAACTACACAATGCAGCCGAATGCAGCCTAAACACGCATGAGCGAGGAACCTGGGAGACAGACAATTGGGTGGAACTATTGATAAGTCGTTAACGGTTGGAGTTACTGATCTACGATTGGCTAATTCTTCAAAACTAGGAACGCACTCAACACGTGATATATGATAACACGAGTATTCAGCCAATCATTGGATGAATTAGTTGGTTCCGTTTTGCGTACTGGTTCTTCTGCTCTTGTTTCTGTAAAATCCGTAGTTTTTTCCATACTTTTCGTAGCTCGTAGTTTTTCATGAATTTCCGTAGAAACTACGGAGAATCCGTAGTAGTTGGAGTCTATGTTAATTTTATTTTGTTAGTAATAAGAACATTCAAAAGAAATATGAAATATATATGGTAAGGACCATTTACAGAGCTGACGTGGTAATTTCTTTTTATTTTTTTAATTTAGTGACACACCAAGCAACCAAATCTAGAAATGGCAAAACGTTTAGAATTTAGAGCAGGCACTGGATGCAGAATTTAGGATCCATAGAGATTGCATCAGGTGGAAAAATGCCTAGCGCCAACCCTGTGTAAGATGCATTAAGATATATTTAGATGAATCTTTTAAACTGTCAATTATCAATTTCTTTATAAATAAAAAAATTCTTATCTTTAATGTCTGTCCATGTGATAAGATTAGAACCATTTTTGATATTTTCATGCTTGTGTTTAGAGAAATATAGAGAAAAGAAAGGGAAGATGAACATGTTAAGAAAAAAATTCTAGTATCAGAAGTAAAAAACATTCAAATAATATGCTTTCATTGTTCTTCCACACATTCTCCAAAAAGTAAGAAATTCATCGCAAATTTTCTGTAAGACATTACATGATAATACAATGGAGGTATTTTTCATTTTGTCACAAT
Source organism: Stegodyphus dumicola (assembly GCF_044657685.1). Lineage (NCBI taxonomy): Eukaryota > Metazoa > Arthropoda > Arachnida > Araneae > Eresidae > Stegodyphus > Stegodyphus dumicola. The sequence continues at coordinate 187,903,658 of NC_140768.1, forward strand.
TTTTTGGAATCTTCTAGAATCGTGGGTCTATAAATCTTGCCTTCAAATCCTTTTAAATTTTCCAAGCTGCAATGTCTAAAATCCTAAAGAAAAATTACCCCTACCAATTCTATAGCAGCAAAAAGGCCAGAAATATTTTGGAAAAAAAAAAAAAAAAAAAAAAAAACACAGAGGGGGAAAAAGGTGTAAAATTAATTTTATACAGAAAACTGATGCATACTCTGAGAATTCTGAACATCCTGAGACAATTACATGGGAAAAACTCTTACCATGAAAAAATTAAAACGAAGACACTTTTTAATTAATTACATAGCTAATTTTCCTTTTGCTAAGAGCTGTTTTGTAAATTGTGCTTTATAACATTATACCTTGTTTATTTTTCCAACTCAAATAATTGTGTAATAAGTGGTCAAAATAGAACTTAATAATATGACAGCAAAAAATATTTTTTTTTATTTTAATATTACTTTCTAAATATAATTTTAATATATTACCATTATTTTAATGAAATTGATCAATGTTACAACGTTTTAAAAAATCGTCAAAAAATTCCCAGATCTCAGAATTAAAAATTTTCTTTAGAAACTGATCTTAAAATTGCCAAAATGTATATAAGTCATAAAACTTAGAGCCATTTAATAAAAGGATTCACATTCCCAAAAGCAAAAAGTTGTTTAAAAGCTCTTTGTTAGAAAAAATGAAATAATTTCGAAATGCTTATGTTTCACTTCTTGCTTAGAAATTCCAGTATCCTACCATTTACATTAGAAATAGGAACAAATTTCCATGAACCCATTCAAAAGATAACCACATTTATAAGTGAAATACAAAAAATATTCCTCTAAAATGCTAATTCACACTCAAAATGGCAGCCGTAAAAACAGATAGAAATATCAGATGATTACAATTAAGGACCTTCTGCCAATTTTGAACGAAATTAAGGATTTTTAAGGACCAAAAATCCTAAGGACTTTTAAGGAATCTTAAGGATCGTACGGACCCTGAATCATCAAAAAAGACATTCCGCCATTAGAAATAACATTAATAATCTTGTCATGCTTCCATTTTATCCTTCTGTCAGTTACAAAATTGCATGGATTCTTCAGAAATTCAATTTTCATCTTTTTTTTTTTTTTTTTTTTTTTTTTTTTGCCTACCAATAAAATCCTCAGTTCAACTCTAAAAGACTCCATTTCTTACTTAATTCTTGGGGAATTTATAGCATATTGTGTCAGTGTGGTTTGAGATTAACACATCTTTGATAGATAATCACTATTTAAAATTTAATCCTAATTTTGACTTTAGGTCTGCAAAAATCATTCAAAAAGCTCCTTCAGTTGCTGATTTGGATTTTCTTGAGGCTTTTCATATTCACAAAGATTTATCTTGTTTAGTTAATGAGTAAGCCCAATTGAGTCCTTCCTAATGCTTTTAAAATCAAGTTAATTTTTTTATTTCTTAAATATTTTTGCCGATAGATAGTGCTACCTTCTCGTTTCGCTTTACTGTGGAGTATAAGTATGACTGTTATGCCCACTGCTTTCCAGTTTTGCAGATTTCTTTTACTCCTGATAAAGACAGACCTGGAAATGTTTGCCCTCAAAATCGTTTGAGATCTTGACTTAAGTCTTTAATTTAAGTGTAAACTTAACTAATTTTACATAGATTTTATTATTTTATATAAATAATAATTATTATATAAAATAATATTACAATTATTATATAAAACTAATATATATTATAAATGTAACATATACAGTCAAAAGTCGTTAATTCGGACACCCATAATCCGGAATGATCTATAATCCGGACCTCAAAGCTACAAACTGTCTGCGCATGCGTCGCATTGATGCATGCACATAAGACCCTTACGGCTGTGAATATGCCTGTGCGCATGTGCATAATACGTTTACGTATGCACGTTTAATGTATGACGGACGGTATAAGCTAAGCTAAAATTATCTAATTCAGTTAATGTTGCAGATTGCGTTGTTTCTTAATCTTCGAATTGGATCCGGCTTATTATTTTTTGCAGACTGTTAGAGCAATTTTATAAAAGGAAGCTTGAACTTTCGATTATGTCAACTAGAATTTCCGATATATATTTACTAATATGTAAAGGATCTACAAAGCGAAAGTATATTTTGAAGTCCATTAAACAGAAAGTGGAATAGCTGCAAAAAATTAATAAAGGCATATCCTTCGTTTCTCTAACCATTCCGAAATCTGTTTATCAATTTCACGCTGCTCTGCGGCGTGGGTGGGGGGACGCCACGGCACGCAATTAATTGGAAGTTGATCTGTCAACACTATCTTTATCTTCAGGGCAGATGTTTTTATTTTATTTGGCTTATAATTCCTTACTAAATGTAGTATTTCACCTCGATGTACTCCATCTTTGATATGATATAAATCAAATTCCTCGTCATTATAATTCGCTTCCGATAGTGAAGAAAGTGACACAGAGGTTATTGAAAACGAAAAAATTTCGATTGACAAATTAGTCGGTATTCTCGACACAGCAATTAGAGGGCTTGAACAGCGGAACTTTGTAACCGAACAAGAAATTAAGTCTGTTTATAGAATTAAAGAGAAAGTATTATCACATAAAACGAAGCAACTTAAACAACTTACATTGAAAATGTTTAATAAAGTAAACAAATAAATATTAAGCTTTTTTTTGTAAATTTTGATACCCTTTAGATCATAATTGTTCTTAAATCATTGTTCAGTTGTTTTTAGATCATAATTGTTTCATAAATTACGGTTTCATATTTTTAATTTTATAATTTCTGCATGCCATCTAACCAGATTTAAACTGATGATCTATAATCCGGAATAATCGATAATCCGGAATCAACGAAGTCCCGAGGAGTCCGGATTAATGACTTTTGATTGTATTAACGATATAATATAAATAATATTAGAGTCTCAGACTATTATAAAGGATTATTATACAGATTTTTTTAATATTTGATTTATAAATCGGCATGTCAAATTAACAAAACAAATAAACCCTTAATAATCATACAGTTATTCAATCAGTTTGTGTTGAGAAAGGTTTATTCTTAAAAAACACACGATTACAACATAATTTCTGTGACCTATAATTAATTTTTGACAATACTGCAAAATCTTTAAAATTTAACATGTAAACAAAATATCAGTTAATTGTAACTCAGAAATATAAATAAAAGATTCAGAAAACTTCTATACATACTTCTCTCAATTCTATTTCAAATGTTCGTACTTCCTGTGGGTTCAAAGTGGGAATGTTCACATAAAATACTGATATTCCATTTCCCTAAAACAGTAAAATAATTACCTGATTAAACAGAAATATCAGAAAATTAGATTAGGCAACTTGTTTTAAAAACTAATGAAAAATACAAATCATAAAAATAAATACTTACAGTCATTTCAACATCCGCATCAGCATACAGATCTCCCCCATCACCGGCTAAGTATTGTTGAGTATAATGAAGTTTCCCTCCATATGAAGCTAGCTGTAAAAATTTATCTTGCACATGTAGTAATATATTTTTAAATTAAAATTTGTATCGTATTTAATTTTTCAGGTTAACAATTTGAAATATATACAATCTTAGATACAAGATCTCTAATACTAAAATGCTGCCGTAAAAGTTTTCATGAAAATAAAATAAAATTATTTCAAATTAAGCCCACTAATAATTTCTTATGCAGTGCAGGAAAGTTATGTATTTTTTATATGTCATTTCATCTGCACCCGAATTCATTCCAATAAAAATAGTGCATTTATACGAATCATAACTTCCTTTATACACAATTTTTGCACTGGTTTATTCATCAACATATTCGAAACTTCACCTTGGCGCACTTTTTCTGCTTTATGCCAAAAACAATGCATTTCATAAACTTCTCAGTTTACAGCAACTTATTTCACTTTCCCTTTCATTTGCCGTAAATGGGAAAAATGCAATGTTCTTCCTTTCTTGCATATATTTTTTAATCACATTTGTTATTTCTAGATTTGCTCCTTTCTTTTTAGAATTTCATTTTGATTATTTCAGTTACATGGTTAAATTACAGTTCTTCAAAATGTCCATTTAAAATTTCCTATTTATTCATTCCCATTATATAATTTAAACATGTTTGTTTACATATTTTTTTAATTTTATTTTATTTACTCTAAAGCATTTTTTGAAAGTATACTTTTGTCATGCAGTAGGCATTACGATACCTTTGAAAACTGTCTTATGAATCAAAACAGAAAATAACATAAAACACAGTTAATACCCTTTTTCGAATATGTTGATGAATAAATCAATGCCGTCCAAAAATATATATATAAATGAGAAAGATTTATTATCTATATTTAAATTTAGAGTGATAGGTATACAAACAACTGCCCACAGTTTTAGTACTGTGCCATCCCTTTACATAATTTTACCATCTTGGATTTTTGAACGAATGCAAAATTTTCATTTTTAAGTCATAAAAATCAAATACAATATCATAAAAGAAGACAATTTTATACAAATAAATAAAAAAAAACTTAATCTCTTGATGACTTCCTTGAGATCATCTGCAGATATATCTGCAGTTACCGTCCCCTTTTTATGTGCTATATATACACCATGCTTTAAACATATTTTCAAACAGCTTGTTTTCTGCAATAGTCTTCTAAGCAAAGGTGTCACTTTCCATTTAATCAGTAATTGGGCAGGATAAAATAGTGAAGCACTTTTGTTCATGACATTGAACATCTTTAGAAAACAGGAATTTTGAAGGCATGAGATGAAAGAAAAGACTAGTTTCATCAACACTGAAAACATTTTTAGCTAGTATCCATATACGTTTTTAGATAAATTCATTAATCTTCAATAAATTTGGTTGAGACATTTTTGAATTCTCCATTTATGATACAATACGATGTTCAGTGGTGCAGTTACAATTTATACAGCCCTTCAGCGCAAATACAGTTGCCCTTTATGATTTTCTTCTGTTTTTTCACTGGTACAGGCCCATTTGTTGGAATATTTGGTGCTCTGCACTGAATGCAAACCTCAGCAAAATACGATTTGAATCACCAAATATTATCCCTTGAACACACAATTTCTTTGAAGGGGTTTTCTACAAACTGATGTTCTTTTTCCTTCTTTCAGAAACATTTGTTTTCAGTATTGACACAAGAATATTCATTTTAAAAATAGCATCACGTTTCTCCACAACGATGTGATGGGAAAGCAAAAATTAAGATAATATTTGAGGTGTACGCGAATGTTTATATATTTAAAAGTATAAATGTTACAATCAATTTAAATACATTGTTAGATAGATGAAAGAGCACATTAGCAAGCACAAACACACACAAAAAGACAAAGGATATATACATAGTATCATGCCAAAAATAGTAAAATTTTGGTGAAGTTTCATGAGTTTCATGTGCATGCATAACCACACGTGAGTGGCAAATTTTGCCAAGCTAGTGGTATGATTTATAGAAATTTGACACATGTAGCAGATAGTATGCTGAACTTACTGTTAAGCAGCTTAATCATTTGAACTCCACGTGTCTTTGCTGTTTTCCCATCCAAAAGTGCCAAGGAGGTCTTTTTCGCTTGTCTTATTCTCCGATTAAAAATGCCAAGGAGCGCTATTGCGCTGTTTTTGCTCTCATATGGTAAGTTGTAATTCTTTCAATTCAGTATTGTTCTGACATCTTTCTGAGCATAAGTACAGATATCAGCATCTTTAAATAATATAAAAATATTGATTAGGTACCATTCCATAAGGTATTTGAACCTTATGGAATGATATCTGTAAAGTCGCCCATCAATGAAACCGAGTGTGTCGTGATTATCATTTTGCAGCCTACAGTGCTGGCACTTTTCGAGCAATGCAGAAGAAGTACAAACGCACTCAAACGGTTAAGAGAACACAAGACATACATTTTCCATCATGCCAAATTTTCTGACATTTAAAGTTTTGTTTGATTATATGCAAAAATGTATATGCACTGCAGGCATTCATGACAGCTGTATTGCATATCTAGAAGTAGATTTTTAACTGAAGATAATGTGATAGTCCTTTTTCTTCTTCCTAATAAAGGATTAACAATTCAGGAAGTATCCAAATTCTACCATAATAAATTAATGGTTAAAGCAAAATATTAATATTTTTTCATATTGAATTTTTTAAAATTTTAATTAAATATAAAAATAGTATATTTCTTTCCCTTGTAATTTCACTTTCACTTATAATTATCACTATCAATCTAAGAGAAAATAATTTGAAAACATTTTTTAAAAATATTTTATTGGTTAAGAATAATGTATGATTAGCATTAAACTACTCTCAAGGAAAAGCAATGTGAATTTTTTAATAAAATAACTGAATTAAGAAATTTTAAAAATAGCAACCACTTTTGTGCAAGATATGGTTAACATTATACTGCCCTAAAGTACAAAGAATTTTGTCCTTAATTTATCTAAAAATAAGGATTTGAGCCTTATGTTGATTATAAAAATATTTCAGTATTATATGACATTTAGAATAATAAAGCCAAAGTATAAATAAAATTAATCTTAATTTTCTTAAATTTTATTAAAAATTCATGAACATATCAAAATTCAAAATATTATATCAAAGAGATATATTTACCTTGTTGCCTAGAAATTGAGCTGGTAAAGACCAAAATAATGTTTCTGTTTGTTCAGGTTCTCGAGGAAATGAGGTGAAACTTACTTCATTCTGACTGGGATTAACAATAATGCCTTCTGTTATAGTTCGAGTTCTGAATCTGGAAGTTAGTTGGAAATTGTGGCTGTATGGATCAATAAGGTCCTCTAATCTCATAGCAATCTGTAAGGACAGAAAATTTTATTCAAGACTCGAGAAAAAGCAAAAAATTATACATTACAAAGAAAATCTGGTTAAAATAGAATTTATATATGTGTATGTAAAAATAATAAGACTTGTATTACTTAAACATGGGCTTCATTTATCTTTTTATATTATTAGAAGAAAGAATCATAGTTGAATTGACCCTTAACAATCATATATTTATTGACCCAACTATTTCAGATGATCATTTAAAAAGTATGCATTCTCCAGAAAGAGTGATGCATTTTTTGCTAAATTCAACTTAAACATACATCTCTTCTTAGGATACTGAATGCACAGGAGTATACATGTTTATTTAAATACGTGGAAATATACAAGCAGTAAACACTGTGGCCTAGAAATTCCTTACCCAGTCCTTATTTTTGCAACCATTGATCATAGACCTATACTTCCAGATACAAAAATATTTCAAAGGATTTAAATATTCATGTTCTGGCACTTTTAAATTAAAAGAGATAACTTTCACAAAAAATAACAAAATCTAACTTTTTATATATTTTCTTAATTCAAATACTTAGGAAAATTTTATATTTGTTATGAAACACAAAAAATTTCATATCTGTATGACAAATTTATCAAAATATTACATCTTGCATTTTCTGATCACATTCAGACACCATACACAAATTGAAGAGCATCTTTGCATTTGGGTGTAACTAAAAATATCAGTTTATAAAAATGCTTCAGGTGGTAATAAATTACCTGGTGAGCAATTTTGTGTAGCATGTCATGTATTGCTGTATTGAACAGCACAATTATTTTTTTCAAAAAAGAAATCTTATTCACGGAATCCATATCATAGAAAAAACACTGGTAGGCTTTGGTATTCACACATAGCACATTTGTAAAATTATTTGTCTAAATTAAAAATATTTCTAATTTAATAAATTTTCATAATTTTGGTAATGATTCTAAAGTAACAAAATTTCATGAGAACATGAATAACCTATTTTTAGAGTTTAAAAACTTATAAACTACTTGTGTGAATGCACTTTCTGCATACTAGGTACACAATAGGACAATAATGGTACAACATACTTAATAAAGTTCTATGGTGAATATAAATGCCACATGTGTTCTACATGTGTGGTTCAGCGGTATTCCTATCTAAAATCAACATTCAGTGCAGTTTAAAAGGGAATTTATTAGAATACCAAAACAAATTAATCTAATCTAGAATCTATTTAACATCTCATCTGAAGCATAAGCTGTAGCAAACAGACTGAAAGCAAGTTCTAAAGTTTACACTATTGCGACACAGTTTTCTCTAAACAAATCTCAGAAATGCTTTTCTTTCTTCTCTAAGCACTGTTGCCACTTAGCTTTCTCTCTGTGCTTCTACTGATTTTCACATTACCATTCAGAGGCATATTCAGTCTATTCAAGCCGGAACACCAGTTGTAACAGTTACAAATTAAAGAATATTATACACTATTAAATCACAAGAGAATACCACCAAATTGCATTTATGAGGGAAAAATCAACCTCAAATTATTTTAACCAGCCCTTCAAGGCAAACTGGAAATAAGGTCAAAATATTCCAAACTTTGAAATTAAATACCTGGTCAGTTTTTGTTGTACGAGGTCAATTTTTTTGTGTTTTATTTCTTATAATGAGTACACAGTTTTTCTAAATACGAGTACAGGGACCAGATGACCATACAAAAAATTTGATTTCTTAAAATTTTATAAAACTGACTCTTGTAAATTAAAAAAAAGTCAAAACAGGAATTGTGTCGCTTAGAATATTTTGCAGTTGAAAGGTTATGTCTCTAACCAATGGTTGTGAAAATAAAGGCTGGGTAAGGAATTTTTTGGACATGGTGTGTATTCAATAAAGCTATATTAATTAAGTGATTCTACTTCTAGAAGTCATTTAAAGAACTGTAAATAGGTAAAAACAGTTACTCTTGACAAACTCTAAATTAACTAAAATTCTGGCATCAAAACAGAATTTGCCAACAAACTATTTTGCTTTAATTGTCCCATCTGTTTAATTAATTTTTTAAAATAATCCACAACATCCTATTCAGTTTTTAAGTATAAAATTGGCTTTCTATCTCTACAAAAATTCATTAATAAACTCTTCTGTTAGCAAATATTTTGAATAAATTTACTTTTTAAATTTTTTTGTACTTGCATAAATGCTATCACACTACTTATGAATTACAAAATAGCTTACTAGCCATAGATGGTAAAACAATATTATTCTGAATATTAAAAAAATCTAATAAGCACATTCAGAAAGAAAAGAGGAGAGGAAAATGTTTGATGTATTAGTGATATTGATAATTTTTTATTATCTGCACCCCCAACCGAAAACCTCCAAAAAGGTCTTGATGAGACAATGTATCATTTGACAAAAAATAATTATGAGGCAACCCAAGATGTTGCCTCAAAGTATTTATGTGGCAACCCATGTATGTGCATAGCATCCTCCCAGATTGCCTTCCAATTCTCTGAATATTTTTGGCAGTATGACTTCAAGATCATGTTCTCTCCTCTAGAATTTTAGTGTTGTGACATACTGATGGACTGTATACTGCAATTTCTGTAATCTTCGGTGAAATCTCAGCTTTTTGCATGAATAGACAGTAATGTGGCTCTGTTACAGACATCATATGCTTCTTTTTCATGTCTGATTTTAGGATTTTAGTGCAGGGACTGTCTATAAATTGCCAAGTTTATTTTTTGTGTGAAATGACTGCAAGTAGATTGCAGTGTACATTGGGAAAACAGCAGTATAATAAGTTGAGAAGTGTGCATATCTTGTAAAGAAGAAAGTAAAAAAAGAGGTGGCATTGGCTACATTGTTGAAATAAATATAAAGCTATCCAAACAAATATTTCTCTTAATATTTCTTTTAAACAAATATTTCTGCAAACAAATTTGCGACTTTTTTGCCGGGGATGCAAATAATCAGAAAGTACCATAAACTCAATATGCAGTAAGTGGAAATTTTATCCTGGTAAATGCACAGCAATAAATGTGCAAACATGGTACATTAGTCTAAAATAATACTCAGCAAGAAAAGGCATAGAAAAAGCATGAGCAAATAAGTTGTTCCAGCTTTTCTGATGTTGTCAGGTTACTTGGAAAGCAATGCATTTGAGTTAAACCACACAAATCAAGAGCAATGCAGATGGAATTCACAATTTTCCCAGAAGGAAACACTATTGCATTTTTCAACAATTATGCGATACAGCTTAAATACTTTTTCCAAGATGATGGATACAACGTAGATAATTAACTCCACAGAATTTCTTCATTTAATGCCCTACAAAAATGTGGTTTCATAGTGAAAAGATTCAGAATCTCATTTGACTGAAAGAAAGTGTCAGCATAGCAATTACAAGCATTAATTGCAAGCACCACAGAAAAACAATGCAGTGCTTTTTCAATTCTACATTATCTGTTAATTACAATGGAAATATTTCATATTTTACAAAAAATATTATGTAACATTTAATATCTCAAATATAAATATCAATACTTTCTGATTATTCACATTACTATGCTAACTCAATGGTTGATAATTTTTTGTTTGGAAATTTGTATGGCTCATAGCTACTGTTTCCTTCATAAATAATAATAAAAAGAAACATTTTACAAGAAATATATTTTATGAGGAGGAAATTTAATATGCAAAAAATTTATGTTTCTATTGTTGGTGTAAGCTGTTCATCAAAATGATCGTTAAGCATAAAGTATGTAAATCCACATGTACTCAAATATGTGTGTGGAATGCATGTGTATGTATACTAAAAAAATTTGTCAAAACATGTCAGTTCTACTAGATGTTGAAACCAGAGGGGCAGGTAATTAAAAAGTACCAAACTGCCTTCAATATTACTGAGTGCCTGGTAAATATATAGAAATATGAAAGCAATTTATGAGGTCCACATAGCTCAAATTAGCAACAATAAAGAATTATTGCCCAAAATTCGGGAAAAAAAGGAGGAGAGTAGAATTATTTCTGTTAATTCTCATCTGCTTAACTCCCCCCTTTCTTTTACAAAGGAGTTTTAAATACTTAAATATGAAATTAACATAGATACTTAGATATTAAAACTAGGTATCTAGATAAGAAATAAAATTTCAAAGTCTTAATTTGTTCAATAAGCATACCTAACCAAATACAATAAAATAGAAAATTTTTACCTGATTCCTATAGTAAGAACTACTACTGCATTGTCGAGTAACTCCAAAACAGAAACATGGAGCACATCCTTCTGGATTTCGTGTTTCCAGATTGAAAAAACCTTCTTTACATTGATTGCAACTACTTCCTTGAACATTTGACTGAAAACAAAATTGTTCAAATAATAAAACAAAGAGCAAGTTTGAAAAAATGTTTTGGATATAATACAAGGTATTTTACTTGCAAATAGAAAATACATATTTTACCTTGCAAGGACAGTTATTTTTAGAGTCACATGTTGTTCCAAGACTTCCCCGAGAATCACAGTCGCACTTTTGTAAGCCTTCAAAGAAAGAATAATTACATAAATCATGATGTTATTTCCATTCCAAAACATAAATGTATTTACTCTCACTTATCATAATCAAAATTTCAAGTGTAATATCTGCCTATGCATAATAGTTGATACAAAACTTAGTAGGGAAGTAGCAATTACAAAATTATGAATAACTGCATAACCTGTAGTTAAATTTAATGCACAATTCATTTATATTATACAGAATCAAAATATTTAATATAAATTATAAAACTTGTGTTCTACATAACCCCAATCATAAATGTTATTTAAATGAATGAAAAAATGTTATTACACATAAATATTTAGGAAACGCAAAATAAACATTTAGACACTACATATAATAAATTATTCTATATTCTTTCTAAATTTACATCTAAATTTAAAGTTGATAAGCTTCTCTTACATGTAAAACTTTAAAAAAATGTCTTAGTTATTTAATACAAAGAAACATCCTTTGGTGTGATTTCCTTTTTATAACTAAAATATTTTAAAAAGTTTTAAAAAATCTAGCTAGCCATGAGAAGAAAATTGAATACATGTATTATTAAACTTGAAAATAAATTTGTGAAAGGAGAAGTTAAACACAGGTATCAAAAGAAATTATTTTAAATATTTTCCATACATGAGTCATACTTACGTTAAAAGCAGAAATTATTTTTATTATCATGAAAAAAGAGCGATTTTCTTTTATATTTTACACCATTTAAAATTCGGAAAATGAAAATTAATATTAGAAATAGGTAATCATTAAGAGGGGAAGTTATTTTTTTCCAGTATTATATAGGACAGTAAAATGTGCTTTTTTTTTCATTGCAGATCCTTCAAAACGATTTTGCTGTAACCTTAAATGGAAATGAGTACAAAATTAATGCAACAATTGAGTGCTTCAACTTTTCATTACAAATTTTAATCACTGAAAATTTAGCAAAGTTGTATTTAAAAAAAAAAACCAATATAAGCATACTGTACACAAAATAAAATTCTAGAAAAGATTATTGGACATGTTATGCAATGCAAATATATAATTGTTGGATATTTTTTAACAAGTACTAGAAGACAGCTGAAGCATCACACACTTCAATGAGTATGCATATCTAATCTAATAAGTTATATACTTACAGATTTAAATTACACTGTAACAAAATAAGTTTAAAATTGATAGTAAATTTGGTAATAATTGATAGTTATATTAAAAAATTATGCTTTAAGCATACCTATTGCTGGTTTGCAATCATTTGGAGTCCCCTCAGCTGCATTTCCAACATAGCCTGGCAAACATTCTTCACAGAAGTCTCCTCCAGTATTATGCTGACAGTTCTACAAAATTAATAATAGTTATTTATAGAATTTTCATTTCTTTCTATTTTTTCCCCTTCTGACAAATTATAATATCTTACATCTGAAGTTTGCTGCTTTCCAGCAAACTTCTCTACAAGGCTACTTTCTAACTATGTTCCAAACAGCATAGAAATAAAAATGAAAATGAAGCTAAATGTTTTAATATATACAAAAGTATATATGCACACTATATTATACCATTTGTAGCTTCTCATTCTCTCAATTGTTCCTGTAGCACATGTATAAAAATATCTAATAAAATCTATGCTATTAATAAACATATCATATTACAACTATTCTATTCTTATGAAGGCCAAAACGCAGGCAAAATTCACCATCAATTCATCATCAGTGAAAAAAATTCCTCAGAAATAGTGTTATATATAAAAGATAGTAGATGCTTCAAGATGAATAACAGTAACTTGCAGAAAGGTTAAGAATAGGTTGATGCAACTGATGATTTCTCTCAGATTAAATGACAAATTGGCTCATTCTTCAGCAATAAACTTTACGACCAAACCACTCAATACTTGGCGATATAGTTTGGCAAGTATTTTAATCCAAAAAGTAACAGCTTGGAAAAACAATAATAGTGTGTATTTAACTTCTGTATACAGTTTATTCCCCCATTAATTTAATTTTTATTTTGAAGTTCTACAGAGCTCAATTAGAAAATAACCTTAAGTTTTGTTTATATTTAACTTTAAACTAATGCTTGTCATTAAGACACAATAACATGCCGAACAAATACTAATGCTTGTCAATTTCGATATCATTCTTTGGTTAACAGAGAAGTTGGTACTTGGGGATGGTACTTATCAGCCTGTTTAAGCTCTGCCATTGATTCTAGTTTTGTTCACAAGTATAGAAACATGTTTGCTGGGAGCTGTCCTTATAGGAAAGAGCAACAAAAGTACAATGCAAGCAATGAAGTCAACCATGTCTCTAAAAGTATTCTGTTTTGACTGCCCAGCTGTTACATTGATGGAGATAGTGCATGTACTGTTATTTGGTTTAAAAACAGTTTTTTTTTTGGGGGGGGGGTCCTCAAAATTCAATATTATTCCAAACATACTGATGTACTCATTGGAAAGAAATACAATAAATGCAATAAACTATTACTCATATATAAACTGAATCATACTGTACTATATGATACAATATGAATTTGTTGTACAAGACTGCTGTTGGGCAGTGAATCAACCAGTCATATTATTTGAAAGAAATCACCAGTTGCCATTAATTATTCAATTGATAAATACTTCATGTAAAAATAATATGGAAATTTTAGGTGTTATAATAATTGTCCAAGATTTACCCTGCATATTCCTGTTTCTGGAATACAATCACTTGAATGATGATTGCAAAAGCACGGTTCACATAATCCAAGATACAGACCAGCTCCAGATCTAGTATAACCCGCATCACAATCTTCACAAGATAAACCACTATACCCAATAGGACAACGACACTGTTCCACTGCAAATGCTCTACCCATATCCATAGGTCGATCCACAGCAATTGTCAGAGACACATCAGCTAAGCTGTTAAATTAACAAAAAGTTTTTGTATACACAAATATTTATAAAAATATATTGATCAATAACACTGAACAAAGAAATGTTTTTGAATATCCCCTTCCCCCCCAAAAAAAAGAGTTTTGCAGAAACTGTAACATATTTAAGAGATATTAGGATGGAAAAAGATGATTATATAATATTAATTAATATTGTTTAATATGCACTACTATTATCTATTCTATACTACTTTAAATGTTTAATGTAAATTACAGGTGTAAATTACAAGATAAACCACATACACACGATATCCTCCTTTTTTAACAGAAATAAAATGACTAAACATTCTCTTTTAAATAACTGTCTTTTAAACACCTTACCAGAATTCTGCAAATAGACATAGTCACATCTAGTTGCATAATTTGATGACATAACACTTCTGTTATAGGTGGGAAAATTTATAGGCAGCTTTAGATTTGGAGAATTTCTACTAGTCTCAAATTCATTTTCATTAATGTCTTTAAACCCCATAAGTGATCAAATGGTTATGACTACTAAATGCTAGTAATTCATCCTGCATTCAAATCCAGGTGAATGCATTAGCCGCTTGGTTGGTTTTGGTGATTTTTCTCATGTGTAATGTGAATATGGGCAATCTATGATAAAATTTATTTTCTGTTTTTATATCTAGTTGCTTTTTCTTCTTTATTTTATGATGCATTCAGATGAAATAAATATGCTCTGAGTCCCATAATCAAATTTAGATGGGACTCGTCAAAAATTTGTATACTACCTGAATACTACTAAGCACCAATAAGCAAACAATGCAATAGAATTCAAAACTGCTTATGTCTTTAAAGGTAATCCAAACATGATGTATGAAAAAAAAGAATTGCACAATGAAAAATTTTATTTGCAGCTATAAGAATGGAAAAAAAAAAAAAAAAAAAAAAAGGTAGAACGTGAAACTAACATCAACAACATTCATTTAGTCTCCGTTTGTGCAGTGTGCATTACAAAACAGTTTTTTGTAGTTCAGTGTTCAAAAAGGTCTAGTCCATTTTTTAACAGAAGGGTGAAGGAAATGATTGCACAGACTCTTTGCTCTTTATGAACAATTCTACATGTCTCTTTATCTTGTGATGTTCTCTTTTATCTTTTCCCCAAACTAATAAGTTACCTCTCTCTCTCTGTCTATATATTTATGAACTCCTTCTATATCACCAAAAATTTCAGAAAAACTTCTGGCAATGAACAGAGTCCGTATAGCTTTCTTAAAAAATAATCGAATAGAGTATAAGATGCAGGGAGCTCACCACTTAATTTGCCAAAATGCTTTGTTTGCATCAAGAACACTACTTTTACATTTGATATTAGAGATAAAATTTCTTTGAAAATGTATGTGACATTCTTTTAGCCTATTCTAGTTAAGATACTGATGATCTAAGTATATCTTAAAAACAAACACAACTTATGAAATCACGAATTCTCTAGGTTGATTAACTTTCTTCATAACACTCCCCTTTTCCATTCTTGCCAGTTCCTTTTTTAAAGGATTTAAAAAATTATATGGAATTTTCCTGCAGTGTTCTATTTTACGAACAGCTTCCAGTTTAATTTAACATGATAGCTATAGCCAGTTTGATAGCTATTTAAAGATTTTGGTAACTTTTCCTTGACACAAGATTTACTGTATATATCCTTTGCACTAGCTTTAATTTAATTTTTGGAATGTAGATGAAACTAAGCAAGAATAATATTATACGTTTTAATTGAAAATTTGTTTCTTTTTTATCACCTTTAAATGATTCACATACGAACATTTTCCAATTATATCAAGTGGAACTATAGTAATTATTTAATATGATTTTTGATTCAGTCAATTATCTTAATTGTTTAAATTTAGGCAATGGCAATACATTACATTGATCATCAGTATCCAACTTAATATAAGAATTTAAACATGTTTAATTTCAGTTTTTCAAATTATTTCTGTTCCTCCTTTAAATAAATGACTCTTATCTTTACAGATCCTAGAACATATCCATTATTATTATGTGACTCATGCTCCATATTATTCTCTTAGTACACATTACAGAAAAGCAATTTTTCTTTTTACGGTATTAACAAATCTTATAAACAGGATAGCTACAAACTCGGATAATATCCTCATTTCCTGCAATTTTTTTTTTTTAATTGAATTTATTCCCTAGCTAATTTGCAGACGATGTAGCAATTGGTGGCTTTTGTGTAATACAGTTTTTTTTTCGGGGGGGGGGGGGGGGTTACATCACTGACTGCTTTACTCTGAACTTTTATTCTGCTTAATCACTTCACTCTAAAGTCTCTAGCTGAAATTCTATTTAAAACTCTGCTTATTATCCTACTTCAAATTATCTTTTAACTCTGCAAATATCAGTTTCTTTAATCCTGTTCAAAAACTTGTATGTTGGGTGCAGAAGAAAAATAAATACCTATCAATACTTTCATTTACTTTCCCCACACACTAGTCATCAAAATTAAAGGATAATGACAAATATAAAGTGTAACTGATATCTAATGAAAAATTATCAATATTATTTGTACAATAGCATTAGTTAACATGAATCACAATGTTTGACAGTTGATTATTCACATGGAAATTGGATCATGATGGAAAAGAAATTTATATTCTTGTGGAAAATTTTTTTCTTTAATATCCTGTATGGTCGCCTCAGAACAGATATGCATATCTCACATCTTGATTTGATAAACTTTACTGAAGATCAGGTCTTGTGGAACTGCATGCCACTCTTCTAAAAGTGTGCTTTTCAGCACCGTCTGGCAAGGAGTAAGGCATGCTGAAATTCAGTGCCTTAAGGCATTCCACAATTGGATTCAAGTCATGAGTAAAGTGCCTACTTCATTCGAGTGATATCTTCTATTTGCAAGTCTTCTGACACCACATCTACTCTATGAGGCCGAGCATTGTCATCCATTAGCAAAAACACAGGCCAACAATACCCCTAAACTTTGGGTTCCAATATACTTCTCTGAGCAATTACAGAACCTCCTCGAAAGATATGCAGCTCGGCCATTTGTCATGATTCCTTCCCTAACCATTAAACCATGGCCACAGAAACGGGATATTTCCTGGATAAGGGAAGGCAAGTTGCATATTCCCTCCTCTCTCCAGATCAAAACACATCTAGAATCACTGTTTAAACCATATCTGGACTCATCGGTAACTCGGGCCCAGTTGTCTTGGCACTATTAAACATGACAGCAGCACAAGATTAAATGTGCCGCTTTGGAAGCTGAAATGAGTAGGATACAAACCATTGGTTTTCTCGCATACAGTCCAAACTTGTTAAGCTTTTGTGCAGCAGCAGATTTGAGTCCCTGCAGCAGCCTGCAGGTCTAAAACCAAATCTTTTAAAAGTTGCTTTATGGTTTATTCAAGTCGAGAATGATTGAAAACGGTCTTAAGATGCAGTTGTTGCTCTTGGTAACCCTTGATCAGGCTGTCTATCAACTGTTCCAGTGCTTGATAAGCGGCTCTGAACTTTTGATATGACACTTTGAGGGATAATCAAACCTTGGGAAACCTCCATTTGTTTGATCTTCCTCAAGTCTACCGATTATTCACCACTTTTGACCTTCACTTAAATAATGCCCTTGAGCCATAACTACTGAATACTGATCCCTCTCAGAAACTACATTCACTTTAACACTACAGACCAGAATTCCAAGATGCGTCCATTATGCACCACATTGTCCATTCCCAAATTTGCATTTTTCTGGCACTAACATAAGTGTGGAAGTGCAATTTTATGTTCAACTGTATTTAATTAACATAAATAATTACAGAAGGCACTACTGTTTGCAACATTAACTTAATTAAGACACAATAACACGCCCAATAAATACTAATTCAGAAGTCAAACAACAAAAATCAGCGTTAATTTACAAAATTTTCACAGGACTAGTTTCGATGGTTTTACCGAACCATCATCTTCAGCTGCAAAACCGCAAATGAACAAGATAGGAAATAATGTTTAGATAAGATAAGAAAGCCTGGACAAGAATAAGCAAGTGGCGCCATCTGTTGGCGAAATCAGAACTAAAACATAATTTCTCTAAAAGCCGAAGGCAAATTTGGATTGGAATTAGGATCGTTAACTAGAACAGAAAGATTTTTATGAATGTGAAATGCCTCTAGAAAATCCAGTTCTCCAATGGAAGATGTTTTTTGAATAATTTTGGCAGCAGAAAAATTGAAAGTGTGATTTTCGGACCAACAATGTTGAGCAACAGAAGACTTCTGTGTTTCCTTTTTTCTAACATATGCCTCATGTTCTTTGACGCGAAATTTCAAGGCTCTCTTAGTTTGGCCAATGTAAATTAAACCGCACTGGCAAGGAATCCTATAAATACCCCAGGAATTCATATCCGGAATGGGGTCCTTGAGTATAGAAGTTGGAATTTTATTGATGGGAGAGTAAACAACCCGAAAGTTAAATTTCTGCAAAATATGTGCGACTTTATAGCTAATTGATGGAAAGAAGGGAATGACAACAGAATTTTTATAATCTCCTAAAATAAGAGTGTGGCTTTTAGTGTGTTGAGATGAGAATTTTTTAACTGCTTGATTAATAATGTTGGGTGAAAAGCCCCTGTCAATAGCTATTGCTTTTAAATAATTTAGTTCTTCATCAAGGGCTAGTTTGGAGGAGCAAACTTGAAGAGCACGGAAAACATAGGAATAAAATGAAGCTAAATTTTGTTTAGTCGGATGACATGATTTAAAGTGTGGTGGAAGGCAAACCGATGAAGGTTTACGGTAAACTGTAGTACTGAAGTTGGATGTGTTACGTGTGACCAGAATGTCGAGAAACGGAAGAGAATTGCAAGTCTCAAGTTCAAAAGTGAACTGAATAGCAGGATCAATAGAATTCATTGTTCAAAGAACTCTGTTTAAATCATCTTTATTACCTTCAAACAGGGTAAAAGTATCGTCTACGTAGCGGAACCATGCAGGGAAGTTTAAAGTTTCAAACAATTTTGATTCATAATAATGCATGTAGATATCAGCCAGGATGGGACTGAGGGGGCTTCCCATGGCTAATCCCTCAGTTTGCTTGTAATATTTATTTTGGAAAACAAAATGTGTTTGTTTCAAACAGAGTTGAGTGAGAGAAATTAGCTCATCAATTTCGATGCAAGAGAAATGAAATTCGCGAAATCTGGTTTCTAGACATCTTAATGCACCCTCCATTGGGACATTGGTGAATAATGATTTTACATCAAAAGAAACCATGAGTAAATTACGAGGAGAAATGTTTTTAACCTTTCTTACAAACTCTATTGAAATTTTATGGTGTAAATGTTATTGTCTAATAGAGTGGAAAATCTAGAAACTAAATATTTAGCTAATGGATACGAGGCAGTACCTAAATTTGATACAATAGGGCGGAAAGGAATACCACTTTTATGAATTTTGGGAAGAGCATATAATCTGGCACAATTCGCAACAGATGGGATAAGCGAATGTTTTAAATTGCTTGAAATGATTTGCGAAGATTTGATCGCAGTTTTTATTTTGGATAAGTCCGAAGGTGAAGGATCTTTAGGGATCGAATTATATGGTCCTTCGTTTAAGAGTTTAGTGACACCATCGATGTAAGTGTTCTTATCCATGACGACTATCTGGCCACCTTTGTCGGCCTTTGAAATGACAATATCCGGGTTAGAATGAATCTCGCGCATTGTAGCTCTTTCTCTCGCAGTTAGATTTGGTTTCAAAGGTTTATTATTGAATTTCACATTATGAGCGATAAGATGCCTAATCATTTCTTTCTGTGAATCTGAAACTTTACTGAACTTGAAAGCTTTTTCGATAGGAGCCAAAATCTTTGGAATCGAGGGTTTACAGGTTTGTGAGAAGTTAAAATTATATTTTAGAATTCTCACTCGTTCTTCTGAAAGACTAACATTAGAAATATTAACTATTGGCTTGATGTTTACAATGGGAAGATTTTTTGAACTACTTGGACTGGAAGACTGTAAAAGAAGTTTTTCGAATTTAACTGCAAGGGTGTTTTTATGACGGTTAACTGCATTCTCCGTTCTAGACCAAGACTTTTGTTCAAGGGCAGTGAATTTTGGATATGTTTTAGCGAGTTCCAGATGAAGCTTATAGAGTTCATGTTCAATTTTGGACAATTGTTGACGTATATCCCTTATCACGGACCGAAATAAAGCAAGTTTGCAATTTAACAGAATTCTTGAAACGCGACTCGAAGGTTTTTGATTAGATTTGATTTGAATAAAATTGGGGATCAATTTTTTACATTTACATTTAAGTAAAAAGTCAAGATGATTTAGGAATTTTTGCCGTTTCAGGCGTAATTTAGTGAAACGATTAACGGATGAAGGCATGATAAACAATGCAGAAAATCAAACTAAATTAACTGAGCAATAATAAAGATTATGGTTCGGTAAAACCATCGAAACTAGTCCTGTGAAAATTTTGTAAATTAACGCTGATTTTTGTTGTTTGACTTCTGAATTAGTATTTATTCGGCGTGTTATTGTGTCTTAATTATAGAAGCTCCAAACAGGCTTACATTTTGCTTTCTTTTTTGCACGTGGTGTGGCCGCCATTTTGTGATTGTAGGAGTTTCGGTGAGTACATTTTTGCAATTTTCAAGTTATGTTTATGTTTTGTACTTTTGGATATTGTGCTTTGTTTGTCTGATTTCATGCATTTTGCTTACAAACATTTTGTTTTCTATTCATTTCAGTGAGGGATTTTTCTGCTATTTTGTGTGTACTTTATTATTGCTCAGTTAATTTAGTTTGATTTTCTGCATTGTTTATCATGCCTTCATCCGTTAATCGTTTCACTAAATTACGCCTGAAACGGCAAAAATTCCTAAATCATCTTGACTTTTTACTTAAATGTAAATATAAAAAATTGATCCCCAATTTTATTCAAATCAAATCTAATCAAAAACCTTCGAGTCGCGTTTCAAGAATTCTGTTAAATTGCAAACTTGCCTTATTTCGGTCCGTGATAAGGGATACACGTCAACAATTGTCCAAAATTGAACATGAACTCTATAAGCTTCATCTGGAACTCGCTAAAACATATCCAAAATTCACTGCCCTTGAACAAAAGTCTTGGTCTAGAACGGAGAATGCAGTTAACCGTCATAAAAACACCCTTGCAGTTAAATTCGAAAAACTTCTTTTACAGTCTTCCAGTCCAAGTAGTTCAAAAAATCTTCCCATTGTAAACATCAAGCCAATAGTTAATATTTCTAATGTTAGTCTTTCAGAAGAACAAGTGAGAATTCTAAAATATAATTTTAACTTCTCACAAACCTGTAAACCCTCGATTCCAAAGATTTTGGCTCCTATCGAAAAAGCTTTCAAGTTCAGTAAAGTTTCAGATTCACAGAAAGAAATGATTAGGCATCTTATCGCTCATAATGTGAAATTCAATAATAAACCTTTGAAACCAAATCTAACTGCGAGAGAAAGAGCTACAATGCGCGAGATTCATTCTAACCCGGATATTGTCATTTCAAAGGCCGACAAAGGTGGCCAGATAGTCGTCATGGATAAGAACACTTACATCGATGGTGTCACTAAACTCTTAAACGAAGGACCATATAATCCGATCCCTAAAGATCCTTCACCTTCGGACTTATCCAAAATAAAAACTGCGATCAAATCTTCGCAAATCATTTCAAGCAACTTAAAACATTCGCTTATCCCATCTGTTGCGAATTGTGCCAGATTATATGCTCTTCCCAAAATTCATAAAAGTGGTATTCCTTTCCGCCCTATTGTATCAAATTTAGGTACTGCCTCGTATCCATTAGCTAAATATTTAGTTTCTAGATTTTCCACTCTATTAGACAATAACATTTACACCATAAAAAATTCAATAGAGTTTGTAAGAAAGGTTAAAAACATTTCTCCTCGTAATTTACTCATGGTTTCTTTTGATGTAAAATCATTATTCACCAATGTCCCAGTGGAGGGTGCATTAAGATGTCTAGAAACCAGACTTCGCGAATTTCATTTCTCTTGCATCGAAATTGATGAGCTAATTTCTCTCACTCAACTCTGTTTGAAACAAACACATTTTGTTTTCCAAAATAAATATTACAAGCAAACTGAGGGATTAGCCATGGGAAGCCCCCTCAGTCCCATCCTGGCTGATATCTACATGCATTATTATGAATCAAAATTGTTTGAAACTTTAAACTTCCCAGCATGGTTCCGCTACGTAGATGATACTTTTACCCTGTTTGAAGGTAATAAAGATGATTTAAACAGAGTTCTTTCAACAATGAATTCTATTGATCCTGCTATTCAGTTCACTTTTGAACTTGAGACTTGCAATTCTCTTCCGTTTCTCGACATTCTGGTCACACGTAACACATCCAACTTCAGTACTACAGTTTACCGTAAACCTTCATCGGTTTGCCTTCCACCACACTTTAAATCATGTCATCCGACTAAACAAAATTTAGCTACATTTTATTCCTATGTTTTCCGTGCTCTTCAAGTTTGCTCCTCCAAACTAGCCCTTGATGAAGAACTAAATTATTTAAAAGCAATAGCTATTAACAGGGGCTTTTCACCCAACATTATTAATCAAGCAGTTAAAAAATTCTCATCTCAACACACTAAAAGCCACACTTATTTTAGGAGATTATAAAAATTCTGTTGTCATTCCCTTCTTTCCATCAATTAGCTATAAAGTTGCACATATTTTGCAGAAATTTAACTTTCGGGTTGTTTACTCTCCCATCAATAAAATTCCAACTTCTATACTCAAGGACCCCATTCCGGATATGAATTCCTGGGGTATTTATAGGATTCCTTGCCAGTGCGGTTTAATTTACATTGGCCAAACTAAGAGAGCCTTGAAATTTCGCGTCAAAGAACATGAGGCATATGTTAGAAAAAAGGAAACACAGAAGTCTTCTGTTGCTCAACATTGTTGGTCCGAAAATCACACTTTCAATTTTTCTGCTGCCAAAATTATACAAAAAACATCTTCCATTGGAGAACTGGATTTTCTAGAGGCATTTCACATTCATAAAAATCTTTCTGTTCTAGTTAACGATCCTAATTCCAATCCAAATTTGCCTTCGGCTTTTAGAGAAATTATGTTTTAGTTCTGATTTTGCCAACAGATGGCGCCACTTGCTTATTCTTGTCCAGGCTTTCTTATCTTATCTAAACATTATTTCCTATCTTGTTCATTTGCGGTTTTGCAGCTGAAGATGATGGTTCAGTAAAACCATCGAAACTAGTCCTGTGAAAATTTTGTAAATTAACGCTGATTTTTGTTGTTTGACTTCTGAATTAACATTAACTTAGTAAGCATAGCTTTGTTCATTATCTTTTAATTTTGATGACTAGTGTCATCAAAATTAATATTTAAAAGTTTATTAAAAGTTTTAAATGTATAATAATTTTCAAAAGCTCCAATTATCTTGTCAATATAATTTTTACCTTTTTTATTTAAACCAAAAATATTAAACTTCCCCAGCTTGCATCATCAGCAGCATTCAATAAAATAGCTACTTTCACTTCGGCAGATTTAGTATTACTATCAGACCCATCATATTAATTTGGAATTTTTCTACTTTCATATTTGCTTTAAAACTTAAAGTATTCAGTGGCTTTGATCTATCCATGTTTAATTTAAGACTTTATATAGTCTAAACGTAATATATTTATTTGCCACTCCAAATTAAAGTAAAACAGTGTACCTAGCAGTCAGAAAGAGTTTCCATTTAGATGGACAAACAATGAGCAATATTCAAACTGTCTTCAGTGTTACTGATTATCTATTATTGAATGGTTATTCATCAAAATGCTTTGATGAACTGGGCCATATAGCATAACTGTGAGTTATTAATGTGATCAAGTAATATTATACAAGAAGAGTTAAACCTTCTATCTACACCACTGCTAACTACGAATCTATACTGCAGTTACATCTTTTATGTTACAATTACAGCTGTATGTATGTATGCAGGAACAGCAAACAGAATTAAACGTATGACAGAAATAAGGTATATTTTATGCACAGATTTGAGAATAAAACTGGTCTCATTAAATATATTCATAAAGAAGTACATTACCATTAATTAAGTATTCCGTAATAGGTGTATGCCACTAAACACACTTACAGCAGAACTAAGAAAATAATATTTTTTATATGTTGGCTTACATTTAGAGCTAGTTAAATTAAATTTTGAAGGTTATTAAATTAATTCTTTAGCTTTATTTTTATGAAGATTAATTTAAAATTATTTAAGAGCTAAACTAAAAACTTTATTAAAATTTCCTGTTTTATTAATAAGCCTTCTTTATGAATAAATTATTCACTATCATGTGTTGAACATATATATCAATAAGTATGAGTAATAGGAATGTTTTACCACAAAAATTATGATACGTATACCATTAACTATAGCTATGTACCTGGCAGAAGAAGTACCTCCAGTATATGTTGCCTTAATTAAGATTGCATCCAAATCTGCTAGTGTCATAAGAAGATGCTCTCTGGTTGCTGGCTGGCCATCAGATCGAAGCCATGAAGTCTGTATTATCAAAATTAAGATAGCATTTAATGATTATTTCAGACTAATGAAAACAAATAAATTACTCCGATTTTAAACTAAAGATATTAGGTTCATTCTTGCAACCTTTTTTAATTAAGGATACCATACATTTTTTAATTGAACAAGAGAATGGAATATTGTTGAAATAAACGTAAATTTCTATTCAACTCTTGTCATTTGAAATGCAGAATACTGTACAAGCCTATAAACTTTATTTTCCATACTGTCTATATAAACTCAAAATACTGGTTGAAAAGTTCCCCCCCCCCCCAATTCAATACTCCATACTGTTGATATGATGTAAAATCTCACATCACAAAAGTATATTAAAAACACTTTACAACCAATTTGAATTATGTAGTGAAACCCAGTTTCCCTTAAAAACTGAAATAGACTAAAACGAATATTTTTCCAGATTCAGTTGTCAAGCAACATTTCTTGAACTGTTGAAAAATATTCAATCAAGTCTTTGAAATCTACAAAATGCTCCTGAATATTTTTGCATATTTTTCTTTAATTCTGGTGTTATTTTCATTCAAGATGCTTTTTGTAAGAGGGAAGGAATTGATATCTTCCTTTTCTATACACTCGAATCAATATGAAAGTTTCCTTTTAAACTAAGACTCTCATTTGCATCAAACAACACATCTGCATCATTACAGAAATTTGCATCAAACAACACATCTGCATCATTACAGAAATTTGCATCAAACCTATGGGATATTTCCTTGCAAACTGCACATTCATTTTGTTCATTTTGCTAAAAATGTCATCTAAATATGCCAATTTGCATACCTAGGTTTTATCTTTTACACAAGAGCCTCCAAAAAGTTATGATGTATCAGAAACACTGCTACATCTTCACCCAATTTAACCAAACATAACACCGTTTTGCTCAGTAAAACTGCTTTACTTCAGTATGTACCAGAAGAAGTCAAGGTGAAAAGCCACCATGAATCCCACCTTCACACATTATTTTGAAAGGCCTGCTTTTGAGAGGTCGGAATTTTAAAAAATTATTATTTCTATATAGGCTAACATATGACTCTGAAAAATGCAATGGCGGCTGCTGTATTTCTTTGCTTCAAATTTAGGAATTGCTCCAGCATTGTGACCCACCATTGCTTTTGTACTATTAATGCATATCTGCATAGTTATCTCATCTTATTTCATTTGATGAGCAGAATTCATTCGAAATATTAAATATTTTGTCTGCTGCAAGTTGACTGATAGTAGTCTGCAAAAAAGAAGCTCCTCTTGATACTTTTATGAGTAAGCATGAGGAACAAAATTACTAACCTGCGACATCAATCAGTTCATCCATTTGCAGCATGAATTTGGTATCTGATGCAGTTGATAACCATCTCTTTTCATCATCAGCCATATCCCTGAATTCTCAGGCAATGGTGTTATTTGACAAACGTGAATATCCAATAATTATAATACGTATATACTATAAAATACCTAAACGTATATGAGCCTATTATCTGAATTTATTAATGTTAATTTTGTGACCACTTGACACAAATATTAAAGTTAGGTCCTTTTTGAAATTTAAACTAACATCCACCTATAGGATAATGAAAAAAAGAAAAATCTTGCAATATTTCTGTCATTTAAACTGCTAATGCCATGCAGAGATCTGTTCACGATTAATCTTCACTTTTTTCTAAATAGTCTTTTGAATGCCTTTTTCTGCTTTGCTCAAATACCTCATTATTGTCTTCTTGGACTTGCCAGTTTTTATTGCCATTTGAGAAAATATTCCATCTAGGTAATACTGATAATCTAAGTTATAAGCTCTCAATTTTTATTTTTACTTTTATAATTCTGTGAACAAAATTAAACACTTTTATTTTTATACTGCAAATATAATAAGCACTGTTTATAGATGAAATATCAGTGATAGAGTTGTACATTTTATCATTAATTACTGAAAAAAATTAAATTGTAATTGATTGAAATTAAGCTACTGCAATGTCAAGCATTGTTACACCAGGTGTTTTATTTCTTTTTCTTACTCCATTATTCCCGTTTTCCCAGTAAGTTCTGATAATTCTTTAACTCATTTTTAACCCTCTGGGTGGCCAGAGTTTTCTCTAAGAAAGCACAAATTTCTCAAAACTACTATGAAAACAAATTATTTTTTTGATTTTAATGCAAAACCCTCTCCTGGTATTTCATACCTGGATTCGTTTTCTTTTGATATATTGCCTTAATTTCGTTGACATATTTTAATATGCACGTATATATACGTTCTTACAAATATCACAATAAATATTCCAGGCCGTATATATATATATATGGGCTTGCCGCTTAGAGGGTTAAAGGCCTGCAATTCCTAGTATCAAATTGTTTTAGAATTACTACTCTCAAATTCCCAAACTAAATAAAAGAATACAATAGATATTTTAAACACAACCACTGGCTTCAGATCTGTGGAATATTTGTTTGTAAGAACTATGTCCTAAAGAGATTCCAGATCTCTCTCTTTTAAAATTTGAAAATGTTTTTCCAATTCTTCATTAGACGAAATCACAACACTTTCCTGGAAAACAATAAATTTTAGTCCAATGAAAGTATTCAAACATCATGCCTGTGGATAATATTTGCTATCATCATATACACCAAAGTGTCTCATCTGAGCTAGAAGCTAAATTAAGAGTTTTTTTCCCTTTCACACAATTTTTGAAGAACAATTTGAAACTGGAAATTTTAACTATTATAATTCAAATATTTTATTACTGCTTACAGAGTGTTAAATCCTCACTGCCATAAAAATTTACACATTAAGAAAGATTCGTCAGATTCGAATCAGAATTTTATATATGTGAGTGCAATAATGAGATGAATAAGTGACCACAAAATTAAAGTAAAAATATCATTTATTAAGAGAAAACTGCAAATGAATGGATATTCTACCATGACGGATCACATCTAGCATAAATACATGATGCAATCAGTACGCATTCAAGCATACATGCCCTGTATACTACCCTGCATCATCAGATTCTACAGTTGATGTGCATTTCCAGATGAATCAAATTCCTAGGTTGCCCAACTTGTAAGATATTTTTTCTTCCTATTCACATACCTTTATGGTGTAATTGAAGCATTTCTGGCTGGCATTTGAGAGGTCTGGAGCTCAAATACTGGTTAGGGTACATTTTTTGTCTCTCCTGCTTCAAAAAACCTAAGTGGCACCTGAACTAAAAAAAAAAAAGTTGTGGATGATAATTTTTCCCCAACAAGATTTTGGGATTGGACTCCTTCCCTTCCTCCAGCCACTCTTTAAGTGAGGGAGAATGCAAAGTATTTTCTCCTTACCTCATGCCTTCCTAGTGTAACTGGAAGCACATATTGCTGGCAATCAAGAGATTTGAGTTCAAATCCTCACGAGCTCACATTTTTTTACATCTCCTTTTTCAAGAAATCTAACTCCATATACTTGCCATCCCAAGTTATTGTAGATCTGCTTGATCAGTGACAAATCTTCAGAACGAGATGGGTGATAATGTGGGAAAGGCCTTCCTGTGGCATTTTCCCTGCATGTAGCTAAGCAGCATCCTAATGCAAAATAATACTTGCAAGCTCTGAAAACAAGTGCAGCTGAAGTATTTCATGAGCATGCTGCCGGGATGTCAAGGTGCTGTAGATCTATATATATATTTGTGTGTGTGTGTGTGTGTAATGATTTAACTGTAGATAACTTGATGTTAGAAGATAGCTTGAAATTGTTACATAGATGGAATGACTGACTTGCAGACAAACATGCTACATGCAGTGAAAATGCCACAGGAAGGCCTTTCCCACATTATCACCCATCTTGTTCTGAAGATTTGTCACTGATCAAGCAGATCTACAATAACTTGGGATGGCAAGTATATGGAGTTAGGTTTCTTGAAAGAGAAGATGTAAAAAAATGTGAGCTCATGAGGATTTGAACTCAAATCTCTTGATTGCCAGCCATATGTGCTTCCAGTTACACTAGGAAGGCATGAGGTAAGGAGAAAATATTTTACATTCTCCCTCACTTAAAGAGTGGCTGGAGGGAGGGAAGGAGTCCAATCCCAAAATCTTGTTGGGGACACATGGTTTATTCCTGGACATTCTTTACACATCTTCAATCGCACATCATTAATTTCTTAGGATATCTATTGATTTTCACAGCATTATGGGTGCTATAAGTATTCCACAATTTTATATACACATATTATATCTTTAAAACAATGGATGAAAGCAGCAAAGCGAGTAATTACCTGTTTATGAAGTGACAGTGAGAGAGAAAAGAATGTATATTTTCCAGCTAGGAAATATATAATGTCAAAATCCTTTGCCTGAACCTTGAACAGCTACTGGGCAAGAGTTTTCACAATGCAGAACATTTCATATGAAATTATGTAAGCAAAGCAGTACAGATTCCCAGACAGGGATGTAGCCAAATTACGCATTAAGCATTATTGCCAATTAAGTTAGGAATTTGTTAGTAATTTTCCTTCACATTTACTAACTTTAGCAATAGTTCTTTAATTCCTGTTTTTAATTTGGTTTCATGCCCACTTTTTCTTTGAATCTAAAGTGCCTCATCTGAAAATTAATACACTTCATGTCTCTTATATAATTAAGCTGCAGTGTAAGAGCTCTCAGCTAAACAGATTAAAGAAATAATTTACTACATTCTAGTACTTTGCTGTTGTGTACCTTTTTTCTTTGTTTGCTACTGTTTAGACATATTACTTAGCCTTTGACTTTAAATTATTTAGCCTGCTGCTCATTTGTCTAAAAAATGTAATCCGGATAAAATTGTGGGATGCATAGTGCCGCCATAATGATGAAGTGTAATGAAAATGAATATTTATTCTAAGAATCCGTTATCAAAGAATAAAATTATGTGAAGAAAATTGGCTATGTCTGTCTTAGAGTGTCATTCTTCTAACTAAACAGTAAAGCTTGCCCAAATTATTATAGTAAAAAGAACCACCATCAGTCCATTACAGCTATTTCCAAACCATCCCATTATATATATGCAATTAGGAAAAGTCATAAAACTTCAGCAGCCTGAGCCCCCAAATAAAGAAATAACAATTGAAAATAAATCTGAAACTATTAAAATCATTGTAGTCATCTTTCAAGAGTTAAGTAGATGCATTTCGGATTTAAAAAACAATGAAACAGCATCTCAGATAATAAATATTCAATTATTGGTAGTATACATACCTCATACATTGGGACTGAAATAGAGATCAGTGAAGAAGGACGGATTAAATCTGGATATCTGTACATTAACACAATACCATTTCCCTAGAAAAATTTAAAAAAAAAAAAAAAGCACTAGAGTATCTCAAAATAGTTTCCACACTGTATGACAAAGGAGATAAAATACTAACACAATTAATACATTACCATAATTTGGACATCTGGATCTAAATTTGGATCAGCACGACTTCCTGGTACATACATCACAGTATAATTCAATCTTCCTCCATAAGCTGTGACCTAAAAGCAAGAAAAAATATATTCTTTAAAACATTTGTATAACATAAAATCAAAATAAGTTGAATGCAGTATTAAACAGAACATTTGAAGTGATATGATCTCAACATGATCAATGATCTGATCTGATATGATTTGAAATTTGATATCAATAGGTTTCTATTAAAATTTAAAATACAGTTTCTGAAATACAAATAATACAAAACAATTACAATATATACATATTCTTTCTAACTAAATACTTCACTCTTTAACTGGTATAGTTGGATTCTACATGCAATAAAACATTTTGGAAAGAGTTTTCTAATACACAAATAATTACTCATACAAATGAAACTTTAGAAAATGAAAAATAAAGTTACATAATTTCTTTGTAAGATAAAAATATGCTTAACATTTTCAAAGAAACTAATGAAGAAAGCAACAACCATTTGACATTCCCCAGATAAATAAAAATAACATCAGCAAACAAAATACAAATCTTGAGCCTTTAATTTAAAGGACTTGAATTTCAAATTGACTCTTTGATGGAATATGGTAGAAAATTTCACTTCCCAAGGCCACATTTTTGTTTTATAGAAACTTCCAAAATATTCACAAATTGATAGAATACAGATCTATTGGATGCAAGAAAGAATTTATAAGGTATTTCTCCTGCCTCACCCACACACTCGACACATATTCGAGAGGCCCGTGATTCGAATCCCAGCGAGGGCATTGCTCATATTTCATCTCTTCTGCTTTAAAATAACCTAAAGTCTCTACAAATTTCCTAGTTTAACTGCATGATGCAAGTACACAAATGTTTCATTTTACACACTCAAACAGAAGGCCAAGAGTAATACAAATTACATCATGACTGAAATCAAATGACCCAAAAAAGCAAACAAGTTTATACAATAATAGTCTGAAGTCTCAAATATGTAATATATGACTCAAGATTGGATATTTGATTACAAGAGCATCTGTTTGCTGATTGGCCCTGTGTTAAGTGCACACAAAATAAAAGATGGCTTTAGCACTGCTTACTATTGAGGATTCCTGAGTTATTCTGGTATTTACATGTTAATGGAGAAAAAGCCAAAATTCGCTAAATAACTGCGAACAGTTGCCAACTTCGATACCATTAGGCAAATTAATAGCTTCTGCAGCTGTATGCTTTAGCTAAATTTTAAGAATGCCTATAAGCCATAGTTTTAAGAATGCAGTTTTTTCTTTTTCAGAGTTTATAGTTTAATTAGATCTGTGGCATCTACAAACCAATGAAAATAATGCTATTAGTTTCTTACAAGAGTATAAAATATTGCTCAATAGCCATCAATGTTGCAATTTGTGCACTTCCAATAACTTTTTTTAAGTTAAAAATATGTTTAATATTTAAAAAAATAATGATAGTGAAAGTACCAAAATCTTATGCTATTCCAAAGATAAGTAAAATTAATACAGTCAAAAGTTGTTAATTCGGACACCCATAATCCGCACCTCAAAGCTACAAACTTTCTGCGCATGCGTCACGCTGACGTATGCACATAAGACCTTTACGGCTGCGCATATGCGTGTGCGCATGCACATAATACGTTTACGCATGCACATTTAATGTATAACGGATGGTATAAGCTAAAATTATCTATTTCAGTTAATGTTGCAGATTACGTTTTTCCTTAATCTTCGAATTGGATCCGGCTTATTATTTTTTGCAGACTGTTAGAGCAATTTTATAAAAGTAAGCTTGAACTTTCGATTACGTCAAATAGAATTTCCGATGCTGGAGCTCCTAAAGGATCTACAAAGCGAAAGTATGTTTCGATGTCCATCAAACAAAAAGTGGAATTGCTGCAAAAAATGGATAAAGGCATATCCTTTGTTTCTCTAACCATTTTGAAATCTGTTTATCAATTTCACGCTGCTCTATGGCAGGGGGAGGGGAAACGCCACGGCGTGCAATGAATTGGAAGTTGATCTGTCAGCACTATCCTTATCTTCAGGGAAGATGTTTTTATTTTATTTGGCTTTTAATTCCTTACTAAATGTAGTATTTCATCTCGATGTACTCCGTCTTTGATATGATTTAATTAATAGAGTGAAAAATATCCTTATAAATCATTGGCTTACCTTATCCCCCAAAAATGATGATGGCATTTTCCAGTAATATGTTTGAGCTGGATAAGAGGCAAAGTTTCTGAAAACAAGCTCTCTGTTTCTAGCATCTACTTGCAAATTTTCAGTTATAACAGAGCTTCTCAAACTGTTGGTTAACACTACATCCTGTGAACTGCTTGTAAAGCTCAAAACAATCTAAACAAAACAATATAAGTCATATTAAACTGAATGTAATGAAGGAAATGAATATGTATTTACACACGTTAAACAAATTCAGAGTAATACAGCTTCAATTTAATTTTTCTATGCTAGTATGTAACATAAATGAGGCATAAATCTTGAGTGCACTTTACTACTGAAAAGCTAACTCGACCAAATTAAATAATATTTTAAGAAAATTAAAATATAAAAAATTAATATTAAAATACATTGAAACTTTCCTAACTACTCTTAGTTAAGGATGAGTTTGATCTTCTTTTGAGGGGATAATCTTAAACAAATGATATTTCAGTACTGATATTTATTTATGTTCACAGAAATACTTGTCACTTTTACAGATAGTCATTTATGAAAGAGGTAATCATCATGACAGGTTTTACTAAAAAATTATCAGTCACACATTCTGAGATCACCTTCCTCTACATGTAATGGATACATATTAATAAAATAAGATAGGGCTTCTGAAATTATGTGTTATGTAAAAATAACTGAGGATTACAGAAAACATTTTATTTATCAATAGTTAAGAAACTAAAGATTTCAGCCACATAAAACATATTACGTATACCCTGTGCATAACGTTATCTGATAAAATACCTCTGCTATGCTTCCTTTATTAATTTTTGCGACATACTTTTAATTCTTTTTTAACTCAATTTCTTTTATTTTTTTTAAAGGCCAATAAAAAGTGTTATAAATTACAAGTGTGCTGAGTGATTGGGAAAAAAAATTAGGCAAAAATGTAAATGAGACTAAAATAAGCAACTTCTATAATGGAATATGTGCATGAAAATGGCATACTCAGGTTGATACACAGTGTTGTTGAGCAGCAGATAAAAGTGTTCTGATGGTATTATTTGTCTTTCCCCAAACAAATTTCAAGTAGCATGCATTGCTACATGAACACGGAACCTCATTAAAATGCATTTTACCTATGGGGCTGCAGGTGGAAATAAAGCAGTGGCTCAAAGGAGGCACTTGGGAATCGATCTCCCTACATCCTTTGAGTAGCTACTCTGTTTTAGCTTCCCCATCAGTGGGACTGGCCATAAAATTTAACCATAGGTGGGCTGCGCCTTTATTTGCCATCTATCACCAAAAAAAAATTAGTCGAAATTGTTTTATGAGAAAGTCTGCCCAAAATATTCATAGCTCTTCTACTCTGAAATATAAGAGTTTCAATGCAATGGTCTGTGAAACATGCAATGTGTTAAGCTCCGATTTGGATAATTGCAAAGTGCGTACAAAAAGGATTGACTACTGCAATTTACGTGTCCTTGGAAAGAGTTTGCCGACAGAAAGGTTTTGATGCAAGAATTGGAATTCTACAAAAGTCTTTACAGAAGAAACAAGAAGTCAGTTTCATGAAGTTTGAAAATTTGATTCACAACTACATAATAATAAGAAAATTGCATGGTAAAAGCAATTTTCTTATTATTATGCAACTGACTCAAATTTAGAGATAGCTGATTTTTGCTATATGACTGTAGAACAGCATGGTAGTATAAATTTTCATATATAAACTGCTAAAAAGTATTAATTTTATCATATGGTATCATAGCCTTTTATAAATTCTTCAGAATTACATTTATTTTTAAATTTATTTAATTGGACATTTTTTATTGTTGAAAAACTCAATTTTTAATAATAGATTAAATAGCACATGCATACTATTTGCACCAACAACAGTTCATTAAAACAGTTTAAAATAACATTGATCATAAAAAAATTGTTCCGCATATAATAAACAGTTCTCACACTTCATTTATTAAAACATTTAATTCTTGTTATCAATCTTCCTAACACTTTTTAAGCAACAACAATTACAAAAGAGTAAAGACATCAATTTTTTTTTTAAATTATTACATGCTCTGCCATTAGGCACTACATGGAAAGGGAGGGATGCATCTAAAGGACTTTTAGGAAAAACTGGCTCTTATCCATGTTACACATAAGAAAAAACCACAAAAGTGCCCATGCAACCAGCCTATTTGCTGGGACTCGAACCTTGGACGGAAGTACTGATGTTCAGTGACTTTTACAGCTAAGCTGCTAAGGGGCCCACATCAGTATATTGACATCAAAGTTAGAGACAACATGTGCAACAATCAAAATAGATACAGAATTATAGCAAAGCACCTAAGTACTATCCAAAGACAGATTTCATGTTTTGATTTGACAGTTTTCATTTTCGCACCTAGACCTGCAATCTGTGCTAAATTTTCACAAATATCATCAGTGTCAAAAACAAAGAAGTCTAATAAATCCTCAATCAGTTTAATAAATAAGCATTCTATAAATACTATACATACCGGTACTCCATCCTTAAATAAAACTTATCACCATTTAAACAAACTTGAAATTAGGGACATAAACCAAGAATTCTTAAAGACAATCTTCAACTCCCAAATCTTAATAAGCAATTTATTCGAAAACTTCAATAAGCTTAATAAGCAATTTCTCTAAAACTGCTATAGATGTTGACAATTCGTCTAACACTGATCCTTATTTGGATATTGATTCAAGCTTCTACAAAGAAGAAAAAATATTCATCCTCTATAAAAAGTGTACATATTTAACTAAAAGCAAATACAACAGTTGTTTTTGCTCCCTCAAGAAGAAAGAGGACAACTGCTAATTGCACTACTGGCTTTAAAATCAATTGTATAATCAGCAGGGCCGAATTTACGTATAAGCTACACAAGCTATAGCTTAGTGCCCCCACTTTCTTGGCAGTCCTAAAAAAATTTAAATATATTATAAATAATATTTAATTGTATTATAACAGACTTATAAAGGGCCCCATATCTCAAATAGCTTATCAAGTCTAAATCTGGCTCTGATTAGCAGACCCTCATTCTCACACATCAACACCAGTAAAAGAAACATCTGAAAATATGAAATCAGTGACTGCAAATCATTAATAAAACATATTTGCAAGTCATTCATTCTTCTCTAAAGCCAACATTATTAATATATCTTAAGAACAATAGCTCAAGTGTAAAAAAACTTGCAAAGGAATTCACTTTACCAAATACTGGCATTCAAGTAATAACTATACAATGAATTCAAAAGGGAGACCTCCCTGTGGTTTGCAACTCTGACCTAAATAAACTGAAAACCACACTTAACTCTGATAAAGCACTTTCAGTGGTAAATATCAAATAGCCAATCTTAGCATGCCTTAAAGCAGCTATACATAGTATCCCACTAGAAGTGCAAAAACAAGAAAACGAATTAGTATTAGTATCAGAACACAGTTTAAACCTTTCTGGATGGGCATTCCATACCTGAATTCCCTACTAACGTCTCTCATAGTCCCACCTATGTATCACTGGAGAATGTGCTTAAGGGGTGGGCGATGTATATGTGCATTTCAAGAAAAATATTTCTAAAGACCACTAGATGGATCCTGTGTTCAATACTTTTGAACCGAACATAGTTTTAAGACTTGGACCTTTAGTTTGATCACATTCTGCCTAACTTTGATGTCAGCTGGTGCTAGGAAGGAGGGAAAGTGTAATGTAAAAAAACAGAGCTTGGCTCTTCAACTTATCATTCATGTTTCTGATATTTTTTAGAAAAATTTTCCCCCTGCTATTATATAAGTTTTTTAACATTACTATGTGCTATTCTGTTATACTTTGCATTGCTTTTATTGCTTATATATTGTGTACTTCCTTTTATATTTCTGAAGGCCTTTACTTCAGTTTATTATGGCAAGCAAGCATTATCTATTATAGCAAGGATACACTTTGCATAGCAAATGAGCCAATTAATGATATGGATGAGAGTGATGACTTATTTTCTAAAGAGTTAGAGAGTGATGTTTCTAGCGATTCTGATACAGCCATTTTGTAAAAAACTGAGCTCACTGAGTGCTCGCTTTTAACTTCCATAAAAGATTTTGTTACTTCTAGTAAATAGTCTTCCTAGCATTTTTTAAAATTGATTGTAAATTTGTTAATGTATTTTTTCAATTAAAATATTAGAACAATTTGAATAGCGCTTCTGTAAATTATCCCTTAAAATAAGCATTTTTTATACATATTTTCATTTAAAGTAAAGAAAAAGATAATTAAATACTAATTTTTATATATATGATAGTTTATGTAATAATCTAAAATGGTACCTTATGAAGTTAATATTTCAACTTTTAATTTTTTTTTCTAAAGTTAGGTTTAGGTATGCAAAATCCCCCATCCATGGGGCGATTCCTTTCGACAGCCATACATTCCGAGGGAAGATCTTAAACAAAGGAGCATCATCTTGAAAGGGTTAAACAGCCGTACAGTCAAATTATTATACAGATTGAAAAAAAGAAATAATATCAAATGGATTTCAGAAAGCACCATAAAAGCATACCATACAATCATGCATAAACCAAAACTCCACATTAGATGGCATTCATATATTACCACCGAACATTTTTCAACAAAATGTTGTTTCCAATGTTAAAAACTCAGACATATCCAATAGGAATGTAAAAACAAAATATACTTTGCTTTCTGTTCAGGTATTCACAATATCAAAGAATGTAATGCAGGAAATCCAATTTGCATCAACAGCTCAGATTTTATTACAGAACATCAAACAATATCTCAACAGCACATCCAGCTTATGTCATTTCCTGTCTCACAGAAGCTACATGGAAATCTACATGTAGAACACGCAGTAGAAAAAGAAACATGCAGTATTAATCAGGAACCATTAATCAAGATAGCTGTACTCGAATTAATTTACAATGTGCAGAAGTCACATCTACATAGTTAGTTGTGCTTATAATTCAATAAAATGTAGATTCTTCTAATTAAAAAACCCTACAGTAGGAAAGTTCAAATCACTAGTTTCTCTCTTGGCAAAAAATATAATACACATCAATTAACTAACAAGCACCAAGAGCCATCATCATCTGCTGTAATCCTTCCTGATCACTTATTAATACCATCATTGAAAAAGACTTTGTTGCCATCTTAATGCAATTTAATTCTTCTCAGCTCATTTTCTGTTCTATCTACTCTTCACCTATGCATGACATCATCATGATTTTAACAGAAGTAGATAAACTCTGCACTAGATGCACATCTCACACGTTCTTAGTAGAGACTTTAATGCACACAACACCATCCGGGGCTGCACTGGTGAAATCCAAAAGAATTCACATCCACAATAATACAATAAATGCACCTCCAATATTTGATAACAACTAGAGAAAAGCCTGGCCAGAACTCTGCCTGCCAGTAATATCAGGCCTGAGTTGTTTCAGATGGCGACAGTTGCTCAGATCGTAAATATGTTCATTATAACATCTGCATAGAGACTTCAAAACAAATCTTCATTAATACAAACTTCTTAATAATAAAATAAAACTACTTACCAGACAGCTCACTGTCACTCTCACCAAAGATCAACTACAAGTGAACAACTGCAATAGCCCAAAAGATTTGGAAATATATACAGAAAACTTACTGAAAATATTAAAATCCAACTGTGATCAAATACTTCCTAAAAGAATACATAAAAACTAAAAGGCATTACTTGGTGGACAAAGGAACTATGGTAGCAAAATCAAAAATGCACAGCATTGTGAAAAAGACTACATGCCACTACAGGCAATGGAAACAAGCATTCTTACTGCCTTCAAAACAGAAAGAGCATAATATCAACAGAACATCTTATCTGCAAAAATCAACAGTCTGCAGCATTAATTCAAATACTTGTGGCATCCTTCATAAACTAACTACACAAAAAAAAATCTACCAAATTCCTGAAACAATCAGCCATGCAAAATATTCCAAGTCTCGCATCCAACACAGTAAGCTTCCTTCTCAGTAAAGTTTTTCCAGAAGATAATCGAGCTAATGACATCTTACAGCAGAAGCTGCTCAGAGAAGGCATAACTGATCTAGCGATTGAAGATGAAATTCCTTTCATAGTTAAAGAACTTCAACAGGTTTTCCGTAATCTTCCATGGAAGAAGATCCATCCCAGACCATTGATGGTTTGGATACCCTGTCATAAAAGATTGCATACAAAGCATGTCTTTTTTTTGTCAATATTTCAGTCATCTCCTCAAACAGAAGCCTTTTCCAAAATCTTTAAAATTAGACCAAGTAGTATCCTTTGTTAAAAAGAAAAAGAACTGCAACTCTTTAATCATTAAAAACAGTCTGCCTACTATCTGCACAGAAAAAAATCACAAAACGCTCCTTAGTTATCAATAGGCTGTACAGCAACAATAAAATAGAAACACAGATCTCCATGCATCATAGATCTCCATAAACCTCAAAAGTGGCTTTAAAACCCTCTGGTGGCCAGCTATAAAGAAAGCAGCTCCAATGTTCGTCAAATCTGTTAAAAATTTTTGACAGTTATCTGACAAATAAAACTTTATTAATACCACACCATAATAGCATAAGCTCCAAAACACATGAAAAAAGTTTGCAAGGATCCGGTGTGGGCCTTTTTCTATGGAATTTAGCATTTAACCCCATCCTCAAATTAAATTGCCCATATAACGTCTACATATTTGTGTATGCTGATGACAATGATATCCTTATCAAAGGAAGTATCATGAAAGAGCTCGAAACTTACAGAACAACTGCATGCATAAAATCTGCATCTCCACGGTCACATTTGAAACTTGAAATATCAATAGAAAGTCAGCAATAATAATAATACCAAGACCAGGTGCGAACCCATCAAGGTGCCCATGGGCATAAAAATCCTCAATAAAATATTAAAATTGCAAAACTACTAAAACATTACGGTCTTACATGGGATACAGAACTTACCTGGATTTCCTGCATTCAAGCTTTTTGACTTGAAACAAAAGCAGTATCTCGCAACATGTGTGGGAACAAAATCCATACATTCAAAAAATCATATATACCACAGCAGCTAAAAAGACAACATTTTAATGCAGCAAAAATATGGGCATAACCAAAGGCAAGGAAGAAATTTCAATACATTTTAATGTTTCAACATCCATTCACCCTGGGCCTATGTAAAGCATGTCGAAAAACTACCATCAACACAATAATAGAAAACTTTAAATGGATTTGTGTTTTGTTCTAACAGGACTGATACCACTTCACATATGAGCTGAACAGGAGGCTGTGTATTCAAGAATCATACTACTAAGATTCTACTACCTTCAACTATATTATGTACAGTACAATACAATATGAACAACCTTTAAAGATCTTACAGACACATTCTGGAGTAAGCTGAAATAGCATTCAGGATAGAAAAGGATCAGACATACACATCCTAATCACCAATATGTAAAGTCATTTTATTATGCAAAAGACACGACACCTATTATTACATTCACAGATGGCTCCAAAACTACTGAAGGAGTTGGCAGTGCTTTTGTACAATTAAAGAGTGAACAAGAATTTTGTGCTTCAAAAGGACATTTCAAAGAACAGAATAGGTGAAGCATTAGCTATGACCACACCCATCCAATACGTAATTAAAATATTACTAGGAAATGCAATTATCTACACCGATACTATGTGTACTTTACTCAAAATATTGAATCACAAGTATATTTTTCCCTAACAGTAAATATCCAACACCTTTTAGAACATAATAATCAAGTCTATATACAACTTATATGAATTAAAGGCCATGTATGTTTTATAGGTAACAAAGTAGCATACAGAGTAGCTAAAGAAGCAAGCAGTAATTATGAAGAAAAGAAACTTATTGTCAACACTTTCCTCTCAGCTAAAAAGAATTCTACACAAAAAAAGGTAGTATAACAATGGCAAATAGAATGGGATTTAGGAGAAACTGGCAGATGCACATATAGTTTCATTACTAAAGTCAGCAAAGTTAGACACAGAGACATGTTGGAACTAACTAATTTTATTATGAGACAAGGCCCTTTTCCAAACTGTCTTCATCACTTTTGCATCTCAAATCTCCAAATTAGAGGGCTCACCTGACTATAATGTCTTTCACAGTCCACTTATAGCTATCATCTACCTCAAGCGACCTGCAATGTGGGTTCTTATAATTACAATAAATTTATTATCAAAAACCATGCATCAATTAAGAACATCTGCAATGCTATTTCAGCTACGGGGGAAGATACCTGTGAAACAGAATGGAGAAGTTAATAAAGTTTAGAAGTAATAATTACAACAGAACAAAGGCTAAAGAACTATCCAAAGAATTTTTAATTCGATTCTAAGAATTGTCATAGACATTTAACTATTAAACACAGTAATTAAAATTTTACCACAGGAGCTCATAATAATTATAACGTGCACTTTAAAACATAACTTTAAACATTTTGCTATTAATTTCCTAATAAATTTAGAAGTAAAAGACCTGTTTGCTTGAAAAACTTTAAATGGATTTGTATTTAGTCTAAGCACTTAAGGTATTTTTTAATTTAAATGATGGTAAATTTATAATTTGTGTATACTTTTGATGCTGAATTTAGTTATGAAGTGTAGTTATACTGTTATTTTTATTTAGCTATATTTTATGTGTATTGTGTATCTATCTATATAGTGTATTGTATACATTATATATACACCTTATAGTCATATGTCACATTAAAAAAATATTGCAGATGAGCAGAACCTCTGCTGCCACCTCCATAGTTACATATGACTCTGCGTTTAATTTAATCTCAATACAATATCTTTAGAGACCTCATGAGAGGTGTTAGCACCTCAAGATAGTGGAAGACACAGGATAAATACATACTTACTGCTGTTAGACCTCAGGCATCCTTGTCTTCTGTTACCTGTCCCACCAGTGAACAGTTAAAGACCACTGAAAACTGCAGTGGCTGAACACTTAAAGACCACTGAAAACTGCAGTGGCTGAACAGTTAAAGACCACTGAAAACTGGCAGTTTGTTTAGGTTCAAACCCAGGAGAATGGGCTGGCTGCAGAGCCGGTTTTCTTGTCCCCCCCTCCAATGTATTATGAATACAAGCCAGTTTCTCTGGGAAAGTCCCCCCTGAAGACATTTTACCCCTTAGGTAAACAGCCTTCACATGTTTTGCCATAGTCAAATAACCAATTAACCAAAATGTTTAGCTATTGACTTCCATGTTTTTGTAGCAATAAATACTACTAAAAATTCACTTAGCAAATATTTTACGCCAGAACAGCACTTTTATCTACCATTCAACAATGTCATATGCCATCTTAAATGTTACACTTCTGCATACGTATTTCATTACAAAATCTGCTTATCTTTACAGTCTACTTTCCATTGCAAAATCTATGGGTACTTGGGCTACCACTAACTGTGTTATAGTTTTTGTGATCTGATAAGGATAATGGTTAATAATGCAGGCTGCCATATCTGCAATAGGCCCTGGTTTGAATCCCAGAGAAAGCATGGATGTACGTAAGTGTTTGTGTGGCTGGTGGGTGAAAACTTATCTCGAGTGGTTTGATGGTAGGGGAAGAGGGGCAAGAACCTCAGGTCTACTTCCCTGGACACAGTCCATTAAAATTTGGGTTCAGCTGTATGGTTAATGCAGTCATACAACACCTGTACAACCAACAAGAAATTAGAAATTATTTCAAAGAAATTTAAAAGAAA
This sequence comes from Stegodyphus dumicola, assembly GCF_044657685.1. Taxonomy (NCBI): domain Eukaryota; kingdom Metazoa; phylum Arthropoda; class Arachnida; order Araneae; family Eresidae; genus Stegodyphus; species Stegodyphus dumicola. The sequence continues at coordinate 187,945,929 of NC_140768.1, forward strand.
GAAAAAAATTAAGATTCTTTTCCTCAGATTTACAAAAGCAATATTTATTTACATTTTTCTTTCTAGAAATGTAGCCCATTAATATAAGGAATGCCATATTCAATATGGTTTTATTTTACTTTAAATGTAGCATGCTCAGAATCTTCATTTATAGTATTAATATGATGCACATATCAAGTAAAGATAATAAGATAATTACTTCATCACGATACCAGCTGCTGCTGGAGCACGTTTCAGTTATGCCCATGCAAAAGCAATCAATACATCCTAGAGGAGATTCTGGATTCAGATGGAATGTGCGAGGTTTACACTGATCACAACGAGCTCCAGTGACATATGGCTGAAAAATGAAATGCAATTTTATGAAATAATCAGGTTATTTCATCTTTGAAAACTAAAACAGTTTTAAAATTTGGATAATCTGAAAAACACTGATAAAGACTCTAAACATTATTTGGTAAATGCATCAAATAAAATAGTTATGTTGCAGACAAAGACTATAATAATAAGAATGTAGCATTATTATTATTATATAAAGCAGCATATCATATTAGCTTAACAGACCAGAGTGTTCATTATGATTCATTTACAGATTCCAAAATAATAGCTGAGCTAGGATTTTGACACTCTAAATTTTGATACCATGTAAGGTCTCAGGCAAATCCAAAATACTTAATAAATCTAAGTTTGTCTCCAAATATTTTAAGCAACCAGTTTTTTTCCAGGTCATTAAATATTAAATTTGCTTATTTATGTAAAGTAAGGGAACATTTTTGATATAGAATAGTTTTATGATTCAACAAATCTGAAAGATTGCATTTTTTTTTTTTTATTTTATACAAAATTTTCAAACTTAACAATATGTTAACCTATAATTAAACCAACATTTATGTGAATAGATAAGGGATGATATTCAGGGCTGTCAAATGTTAACCTGAAACATCATAAACTGAATAATATTATGCATAGTCCGGGTATATCTAAATCATTTCTTAACCTTATAAAATTTTTAAAACTAAATATTCCTTTCTATTATGAGATATATTAACACGATTAATATTGATTAATTAACTAGGATTTAGGACTACAATTATTAACAAACTAAATCCAGGATTTAGACTTGATAAGGTCCCAAGCTATTTGAAATATGGGGCCCTTTATAAGTCCAGATATTATATGTCAGTGCCCCATATGATTTTTGGGTACCTACAGGGTTTTTTGGGGCTCACAAAGAAAGTGGGGGCCCTAGGCTATAGCTTATGTAGCTTATATGTAAATCCTGCACTGACTAAATCTAAACAAAAGATGTTTTATAGATCCAGTACCATGTTAGACATATGAAGGTCCTTAATCTAAACCTTAATTTTTCTAATCTGTACAGCTAATCCTTTTCTTACAGTAAGATTATGACATTCAATTGAAAAATCAAAGACATAAATCCACAGATATATTTATCCTTCTTACAATTCTAGATGTTTCAATTTTGTTGTCTTTAAGAAAAAACATTCTACTGTTTGTTTCTAATTTTTACAAAATTCTATAGTTCTTTAAAAAAATGCAAAACATTACAATCAAAATTTACCACAAATTTTATTTTAGCCAAAATATCTTTTGCACACACGTGATATCTTTCCCAAATTCCTAGAAGAAAATAACCTGATGTGTTAAGTAAGTAATGCATTCCTTAAATCTTTATGTAACCTGAAATTTACATTAAGTCAAACTTGCAAATTGCTTAAATACATAAAAAAATCTTTAGTATTTATTATTATTACATGTATGTAATAAAGCAAGCTTAACAATAATGATTTTGTAGAAATATTGATGGCATAGATATGTAGAATGTTGATGACATAGAAAGTAGATCCAAAATGAATAGCAAGCATTTTGATTGTGTAGAAATGTCGGTCCATAACAAACAGGAAACTGGCAGCCCAGACAGATTAAATATTCATCTCTATTTCAGTTACCATGTTGTGACCACAAACAACTTGACACACTAGTTGTGCTTATTTCAGAATGTTTACATTTTTGATAGTTTTTGCAGAAAAAGATAGCAGCAGTCCATCTATGCCAAAGTGTAGAAAGCAAACATGTTGTGTTCAGGATTAAATCATAATTCAGACTGCGTTGGTTTTGGTTCTCAATGGATTTTGAGTAGATAATTAATAATGCTTATTGGCTATTTAAGTTCCATTTACATCATCAGTGTTATTGAAGAGTCATATGATATGGATTAATCTCGAAATGACACACTACAGAAAAAAATCACCACTTCTAGAACAGAGAGAGGAAACACTAAACCAAGTACCAAGAAGCCCTACCAATTCAAACCACAGTTCGTCTTTCACACTTTTTTTTATCTTACATGTATATATATTTTATACAGTATTATTTTATAAATAAAATATCATGAAGAAGTATTTATTCGGATATAAACTATTAAAGTATGAAGATGATATAAAATAATATGAAAACAAACTGAAATAATTCTTTTCAAATAAAACAATGTCTCATGAAGATAATTTGGCTCAGTAGAGAAAGAGTCAGCACTTGAGAGGTATGGGTTGAGAACAGAAATTCTGTTCTTTGGCAACTTCTCAATCTTTTGTTATGATGAGACAGTCAGTATCTTATGAGTTGTTTTCTCAACATATGAGCAGCATCTCAACACATGGCTATAGTAAGCTGTACTATCATATGATATTGTAGAAGGCCTTATAGCATCAGAATGGATAGCATTTTCAAAACCTTAGTGTTCGGATTCATCGATTTTATATTTGCTATCTGGTTACTCTGTCTATGACATTAAAAGCCTCAAATAGTCCCTTTATACAAAATGTTTTAATGTCTGGAGTTAGAAATTCAACCAGCATAGTATTTGGAATTTCAGAACAGTCCATATTTCTATTTGGAAGGTTTCAGTTTAAATATTACAGCTTTTGCACACTTAATATAACCAAATTTATTTATTTGAGGAATTACTGTAATTTTCAGTGACATGCTATTGTTATTTGCAGAAAATGAAATCACTTTCTCAGTATATAACAGGTAGTGTGATATATAGAGCCTGAAATTAGTGAAAAACCAAAGAAATAATTTAACATTTATTAAAATACTGAACACTGAGATTTTGCTACTGTGATGGATAGATAGTATTCTTTCTCTCTCTCTCTCAATGTATATATATATAGAGAGAGAGAGAGAGAGATTCACACATATATACCATATGAATGTATGAGAAAGGCTAAATTTGGTACAATGTTATGTATGCAATGCTTTTCTTGTAAAGAAATAGCAAATTAATGTACTGAACATGGTTGTTTTGCTTGAAAATTTGAAAATAGGAATACTAATGTTACTATATTAACTTTTACTTTTGACATTAAATATGGATCTGGTACTACAATAAAATTCTGATACAAATAAAGATAATGCTAATATTCTGGTAAATACAGAATTTGCTTAAATATTCTTTGAACACTTTCAGTAATGTAAAGTACAATTTAAGAAAATTCCTTCCCATATTCTTGAAATAAAAAATAGGAAATTTTCATTATAATATCTACAAAATATGTAATTACTTCATCATTTGTATTGTTTTCATTAAATCATAGCTCTGAATATGTTATTAACTTTAACATGGTTCTGACTATAACAGGCAATTAATTTAACATACTATTACAGTTCAATACATGACTAATTTAATACGATTAGATACAAGATCAATTTGATGTGATTCTGACAACATTTAAAAAAATTGATAAAAAGTACAACTGAATTAATTAATTATGGTGAAGCATATAAAGATTATCCACCTAATTTCTGCTCATTTCCTTCACTACGTACGTATGTTATACCTATCTTAATAAAAGTATTTATGAAATTCATAAGCGAAAGACACAACAAACATATAACATTACAAAATTACAATTTAACTAATTTTCATATAAAAAATATATAAATTTTCATAAACATACCTTACATTGACAAAGTCCAGTTGTTCGACTAGGATCGGGAGTTAAACTTCCCACTGGGTCACACTGCAGACCACCTGTAAAAAAAAGAGTCCATTATCTTAAATTACAGATTTTATAAAACTAGATCAATGTTTCCTGAACTTTTTAGACATATAACCTACATTCACATAGTTCAGACTTTTCATGAACTACATGCTTAAAAAAAGAGGAAATGTAATTATAACTAAACAATATAATAATTAAATTCATCCTTAGAGGTAAATAAATATATTTACTTATACAATATGAGAAACAGGATTTTAAAACTTTTCACAATCCACTAAAAGTTCTTTTGTAAGACATTGGCGGGTCATAATCCACGTTTTGGAACCAATCAGCTGCATTATTTACATCATATGAGCAGAAAATTACAAACAGATAATTTTAAAGTAAAAATTCATACCACGAACTCTACAACTTCCACCAGGTATATTAGGATTGCCATCATAACCTGGTCCACACCTCTCACAGCGCCTTCCCTCATATCCAATAGGACATGCATCACATGTTACTTGGTCATCCTTGTCTAGGATACATGTAGGTGAAAACCTAAAAATCATCAGTTTTTATGCTTTCTCACTTCATTACACTTTTCTCTAACATGAAATAGCATATTTTAAAAAGCAAATAAATAAATTATAGCAAATTATCAGTTTTTTATTTTCTCACTTTAAAATTAAGCATTAGGCTTTCTTATGCTACTAATATGCATTACATTTATTACACTAGTATTATAGACATGTAAGAGTTACTTAAGGATGCTAATGAGCACTCCTAAACCAAAGAAATGGTAACTGCCATGTATCACGAATACATGCAAAAATCACGAAACAGCAAAAGCTTCGTCTTGAGCAGAACATATTCACAAATTACATATGCATTTAGCTTTGCAGAAAATTAGGTTAAGGCTTCTGCAAAATAATTATTTCAGATACACCTCAATGAATATGTTTTTCTCTACTTGGAAATAAAAATTTTTTAAAAAAATTGAAAGTGAAAAATGATTTTAAAAACTCTTGTAAGTGAAATTATAGCTTCTTTCCTCAAAAAGAAGGAAAACAGATTCTTGGTTTTTGCATACTGCTAAATAACACTACCGGGGGGGGGGGGGAATGTGAAGAGCCTATCAAAACTATTTCTTTAATCAGATTGACAGCAAACAAAATCAAGAAAAAATGACGTTGGTGGGGAGGAAATAATTTAAACACATTTAATGCAAATTACAGTTAGATGAAAAAATAAATAAATTAATTAATTAATTAATTAAACAAAATACTTTAAAATTAATTTCCTAAATTTAAACTTGGATCTTGGTCCATGCCTTTTAACATTTAAAATTAAAATTAAACCATATTTTTTAGAAAGATCAAAAACTTAAAAAATGGTAAAATAAGTAAACTGAGGTAACAAAACAAATTACTACCTAAAAGCAATTTGAATGTTACCTTAACACAAGTATTTTATATGTATGTCTAAAAGACAGCATAATTTTTCTTTTAAAAGGATCCTAAAATAAATACAGTGCAATTTTAGGGCCCTGTTTGTCAATTTTTAAATTAAGAAAATCTTTAGGCCTATAAAATTATAAAAATTTTTTAGACATTATTTTCTTAAGTATAAAATAAAACAAAAATAATTTCATTACGTAATATTTCAAAGTCTGAAGATTTTATAGAAATATTCAGTATGTACAAATTTTAAGATATATTATATATATAAAAGAACTTTAAATAATTTATAGTTAATTAAAAATTTTCAAGCAATTAAAGTAATTGTTTTAAAATGGCAAAGCTAAGCAAAAAATAATTTCTTGTTGTCCAAATGAAAGAATAATATTTAACATGAGATAAAATGAAGATGAATTAAATTTATTCATGGTGGAACAAATTAAATATAAAAGTATTCTGAACACAGATTACACTAGTGTAAATGATTGAAATTCAGATAAGAAAAATCAAATGCTTCAAACAATAAAATTTACTACAAATTTAATAAAATAAAGTTGGAGCAGAAACAGAAAACTTTTGAAACAGAAAACACAAAAAATCAGCAAGGAAATTTTTAATTTGAACTCTGGTTCTTCTGAATGCACACCAGTTGTGTTACTAATTACACCACAAAGGTATACAATTAAAAAATTGTTTACATTCTCATCCACTTAATGGGTTCCTCAGGAGCGAGGAAAACTAGTTGCCAAATTCAGATAGTGATGAATTATTATCAACATTTTAATAGAGCACTACATGTAAAGCTATTTTATTTTTGAGCATTCAGTTGCCCTCACCAGGATTAGAATTCTAGGCCTGCCAGCTGGATGTGCTACCAGTTGTACCACATAGGCACATAGTGGAAAACTCGTAATCTTTCATTAAAATTATACAAGCTGTTACGTATTACAGATTAACCCTTTGACCCCTGAAACCACCAATTTTCGAATTTTTTTCTTATCTTCTTTCCGAAATTTTTGAGTGAAAATCAATTGATTACTGATCTTTTACTTCTAAATAACACAAAATGACTGCAGAATCATACATGTTTTAGGTCTTAGTACTTCAAATCGGATGCCTTTTAAAATTCATTTTCAGTGAGACAAAATAACTTTCTTTTATTAATATAAACAACTTTAAATTTCAAAAGTTATTCATCGCACATCATGATTTCTATCATAAGCAATAAAAAACAGCAATAATTAAACTGCGGGTATAAAAAAAAAAACCTCTATATGTATGGCATTTGCTTTGTGGTTTCATGGCACTACAACTGCACCACTAGAGCATTGTGTCACAATGATCTCTCTAGAGCAGGGATGTCAAACTCATAGGTACACTTGGGCCAAACAAACAAGGTTTAACTTTAGGCGGGCCGCAAAAAAAAAAAAAAAAAAAAAAAAATCAATATTCATAGAAACGTAGATTTCTTTCGAATAATAAAATAATAAACATATATATATATTTATATAGAAAAGAACAAGAAAAATTTAATGTTTACATCCTGATACTTGACATCTCTTCTCTGCTATTATCTTTCCTATTTCGGGAGAAATTTTGTTTGCAGTGATAACTTTCAACGCTGACTTAAGGTGAGCATCATTAATATGGTTTCTAATAAGAGACTTATTACCTTTCATGACTGAAAATAACTGCTCGCACCGATAAGTGCTACCAAACATGGAAATAATTTCATATGCGAATTTTCGAGTATTTTCAAACCTATAATTTAAATAACTATGAAATCCGTAACAATATGAAATACCTTTAAATAACTATGAAATCCGTAACAATATGAATTAAGTAATAATTAATAATAAAGCAAAGTGCATGCACATGCATGCACCAATATATCGTACAAAACTATGATTGGAAAACTGAGACCATGAGTTCGGCCACATTCGGCTATCGGGGATGCGTACAAGTTCTGAGTGCACGTGTCCCCCAAATGCCGAAGGTAGCTGAACGCAAGCTGCTCACACGCATTTGTAATTTAAGTAGTGTGTGTGTCAGCTCGCTGTGAGTAATCTAACAACACTGAATTAATTATCGTTAATTACTTAGCAGTAAACATTTCATTTTTTTCTTCATTGATATGTTATTTTATTATTATATATTATTATTTGCCGATATATTGATTGGGCCGCAAAAATATTTGTTGTGGGCCACGAGTTTGACATCCTTGCTCTAGAGGCTCAGTGGTCGTGCCTTGAAACCACTGCTCTTCACAATGGTGTTTGCATGCTTTTCAAATAGGAATGTTTATTTTTACCTCGATATAGAGAAGGGGCTCTGAAACCACAGAATTATTTTATTACTAAACAATACACACACTTGCCCAGTAAAAAAGGTCTTTCTTTTCCAGAGACTTTTCTCTGACCTCAACACACTTGCTCTCCAAGCTAGTATTGTATTGTGATTTTATAAATTATTTCCTGTGGTTTAAATTTAATGTAAATATACTTTGCTATAATGAAAAATAGAAATCGCGTAAAGTTTCATTTAAATTTAAAATATTTTCTGAATATTTTGGGATGAAATACAAATAAAATAAGTATATGAATGGGAAACAAATGATCTGTACCAAAGCCAAAAAGACCAAGCCAACCCCCCCCCCCATTAACATAAGGCACCACAAATTTCATGAAACTATTAAATAACGCTGGTCATATAACAGTGAAATTTAGATTAAGGCAGTGTACATTTTGTAGCACAAGGAACAAACCTCATAGAAGAAGATACACTGAGACATACTGAAAAAACACAGAGTCTTTTTTTTTATCCTTATTTTACTGAGTTTTTTTTTTTTTTTTTTTTTTTTTTTTTTTTTTTTTATCTATTTAGACAAGCGCCCTTATTATGTAGGTACTTATATTTTCACTGGGATAGAAAAATTACATAAATGTTTAAAATTTTTTCTACACAGTGCGACCACCACCCACAGAACAATGGGTAAAAATAGATTTTTTTTAATTCATGTATTATTTTTCTCTAGGATCATAACATTCAATTTCTAGAGTTTTTAGTTAAAAAAATTATAAAAATAATATCACCACGTCAAAGGGTTAAATGATTACTTAAGAATTACTTTTATTTTTTCCAGGAAAAAAAGTTAAAATATATTGCTGTAAAATTTTAAAATAAAGAAATTTAACTTTTTTTAAAAAAAATTTTGATTTTAAAATAAATTATACCTAGACCTTTTGCAAAAGATGATTCCAGACTTTCTAACTTTTGGTAGTTATAAAGAATTATATTTTGCATTAATAATTTTCAGATGTTGGAATTGTCATGATAATAAAGACAAAAGACATTTGTAAGAATGATAAATGCCAAGTTACCCTCCCCTCCCCGGTACAGATTTTTAATTATTACATATCGTTGCATATGAAAAGAAATAAATAAAAAAATAATTAAAATTTCATATATAAACTATTAGTGAGAATTATTTTCTTTAATATATTAATCTATGGATCATATAGTTCTCATAGCAACAAAAACAATACTGAAAGTCAATATTAAATTGCATCAATATGTTTTAGATCCCCTTCCTTCCAAAAAAAGATGGCCATTTTAAAATGATAATTTTATCAACCTCAAATAATGACTCAGTCATAGCTGATTTTAAAAATATGATGTACAATACAAAATAAAATGGTAATGTAGTTACCATAAACATTTAAAAAAAGTACTGTGGAAAAATAGTAAATACTAAGGAAAATTAAGAAAGGGCAAGGTGAACATATAGAAAAAGAATTTTAGGTGAACAGACAGAAGAGTTTTTAACAAAATAAGCTAACTGGTCATTTCCAGAACACTCAATAATATTGAAAATGTCAAAACAACTACAGTGTTTATTTTTGTGATAATGAAGATTTCATATTCATTCTGAAATACACAAAATATATAAAGCTCATTTTAAATGATTAAAAATATAATACAGACTTAGACATCAGAACAACAATTATACACATGCAATTCTGTTTATTGCACATAAAGTATGACTTTTTCCTGCTTTTCATATGGAATAATATTAAATTTTGAGTTTAAAAAGATTCATCATGAGCATTTATTCTGCTCCAAGCACCTTGGTTTGTGAGAACAATTCATTCTGAAAATGTGCTCACAATCCAAACCAAATTATATCAAAGAAATTTTACCATAAGAAATAATGGAAACTCAGATGATTTTGTTCCACAACTCAAAAATATTCATAGAAAAATAATTACTACAATGAATAAAAAGTAAAATATATAAAACAAATTAATTTGCATTTTACCTTTAAAAAATTTATGTCTAACTATCAGAATCACTACTATCTACTGGTTCACTGAATTTTTTGGGGAGGAAGGAGTTGCAAATTAAACAGTTATTTTATTGAATGGCAACTGCATTTGCCTATCATTAAACATAATCATTACTCACATTACTATAGCCATAACAGATTTGTGTTTTTCAACAAAATTCTGCACTCTTTCAAACATTTCATATATTTTCCTAACCTCACTTCATGTAAAGAATTTCTTTGCTTTTTAATCCTCCTCCTCCTAAAATAAGATATCCTCCACAAATTCTTGCTGTTGCTCATGATGCAGAGCCATCAGTTTGACAATGGCAACATACTAACTATGATCCTTTTTCAAATCTTGAATAAAACCCTTATTTATTTCCACCCCCATAGTTTTCGCAGGAACACAATTCCATCAACAACTGGCAGCTTTAGTTCAGAGCAAAACTATCAAAGTAATGTCCAAGAACTATCCTGGTGACACAGTTCTAAATTTTATAAATGATCACGAGGCTGTTGGTATTATTAAGCTATTGCGAGGGGAAAAAATTCACTTTGATGAACATAAATTCTACAAATAAATCATTTTTAAGGCCCTGAGAATGAGCAGTAGCATTATCCATTAACAAGACTTTGATACAATACTTTTCTAAAAGTTATGTCTTCACTATAAGGTATTTATTTCTAGGACTATTCATTTCTAAACGGTATTTCTAGGACTTCAACATAACGTTTATCTGACTCTTTTGCACATGCTTAAAGACTTATAGACTCAAGGAATGCTACACAACCAGTAGCTTGATTTTGAAATCCCCACCAGCACTATCTAACAGTAAGACAGAAAATTATCTTTCACAGGCTTGTGGTTGGAAACTGCATTCTCTTATCAAAATCGCAGTAACAAACTTGTATTTAGCATACACATATTAAAGCACTCAATTAATTTCGAGGACAGCTAAAGGTCCTTCCTCATCAGAAGAATGAAATTACTTGAAAGAGAGAAAAAGAAGAAAAATAAAGCATCAGCAAAGGAGTCTCAGAAACACGTGGTCATTATCAGCACTGCACATGGTCGTAACCAGATTTTGAATCTAGGACTTCAACCGGATTTTCAATCTAGGAGTTACACTGGCCGCCTACTTTTACTGAACCAGGCTATCTGATCAAACATATAACACATAGACTAAAACGCAAAAAAAATCAGCATCAAAAAACGCAAAAAAAGTCAAAAAATAGGGAGTGAGGGGCAACTGCACTTTCACGCACCAAGTCTGAACCTTGAATGCATTCTCTTATGCATGCCATGTAGCTCCTTTTTGGTACCCTTCTTCAAAAAAACCCATCTCATCGCTGTTAACCCTTTGACTATGAATTTAAAAAAAAAAAAAAAAACTGACCACGTTTTCTATCCAAGTGAACAAAATATGTCATGAATAAAGTAAATTTAGCATTTGGGATTTTTTTGACAAATGGTTTTCAAGCCAAAGGTTGGGACACATATATCCCACATATAACGGTCGACTTACTATAAGCACACCTATAATTCTAAAAAACTTTATTATATGAAATAGATTTGCTTTGTATGGTACAAGGTAAAGCATTCTTTGCATTACCCAACATTACACATTGGGCAAGTCATTCCGGATTAGGGGTTTTTCCAGATTATAGATCATCAATTTAAATCTGGTAAGATGGCAGGCAGAAATTATACAATTAAAAATATGAAACCATAATTTATGAAATAAAGTGCAATTATGATCTCAAGGGGTAGCAAAATTTACAAAAAAAAAAGCTTAATATTTATTTGTTTAATTTATTAAACATTTCTTTCAATGTAAGTTGCTTAAGTTGCTTTTACTTGTTTTTTGTGCTAATACTTTCTCTTTAATTCTATAAACAGACATAATTTCTTGTTAGTTACGGAGTTCCACTGTTCAAGTCCTGTAATTGCTGTGTCGAGAATACAGACTAATTTGTCAATCAAAATTTTTTCGTTTTCAATAACCTCTCTATCACTTTCTTCACTATCGGAAATGGTATTTTCTGGATCTAGAACCACACAACAGATTTTGCCATCCGCTAATTGATTGATGATTGGGGTATTGCCGTCAAAATGAAAAACTTCTGTTATATCATCTTCATTTATTACTGCTTCTCCACATTTCTTTACAAAATCCAATAACTGGAAAATTTCACCTTTAGTTTGCGATGTCCGAAAACCTTCAAATTTGCGGCTAACATCTTAATCGTCCTCACCTTGAAATATGGTAGCTGGCCATAAATTATGCCAAGCATTTTTTAACGTATCTGGAAACACATCCTCCCAATGCGCATGAATAAACGCATTACGCACATGCATAAAGCATACAAAAAAAGTGTAAGGATCCTAAGTTTTACTAACATTTAGTTTTATTTTAAAACTGTACTATCACTTATTTTCTGCTTCCGGCCAGAATCAAATGCTTTAACTTGTTTATGCAAATTGTCTTGCTAACGCCCAAGTATTTAAGTTATGGCTTTTTGCCAAGAGGGAGAGAGAAGGAGATTTAGGAAGCAAGCCACTTGCCACTGCAGTTCTACGAGTCTTCACTCAGTTGCTGGTTGCCTTTAAGGCCAGCAGTTTAGCCCTCTTGATATTTGAAAACATATAGTAGTTTCAGCAACTTGGCGTACTACATGCGTACCCTTTTAAATAAAGGCCAGTCTTAATGCTAGGCATTTGTATACTAATTCAAAGTTAGCTTTTAGTTAGAGTTTTAGTTAGTAGTTTTATATTCTTATGTTCAGACCACAAGTGGTTGGTCTCTGTATCCTGAAGTTCGGGAGTACCTGTAAAGTATTGAAAATAAAGGGTTTCGTATACCCTTCTTGCTTGTGTTGTCTACTCCACACATTGTTGAACATAGCTTGAGTAAGCTCCCTGTTCCTATTCAGGAACATCATGTTCCCAAAGCAAATCAAGGAAAACACAAGTCTTGACAAATGGTTTGTACCTTTGAGGTCCAGATTATAGATCTTTCTGGATAATGGACGTCCGGATTACGGACTTTGTACTGTAATAATAATTTGCACATGAGTTAACATTTTCTTCAATTTGCAAGTCTTTGTAAAGCAAACTTGTATCTTCACGAATTAGAAAAAATCGAAGCTAAAAAACTGTGGGATTAGGGCCATTTTATAGAAATTTTGTGGAAACATAATAATATTCACCTAGATGCACTAGAAAGATAATAAATATGCTGCAACAGTATGCATAAACATTATGTAGAGAATGAGTTACCTCATCCCTAGCACACAGCCAATAATCTTGGAAGACAAGATATCTCATCCACAGTTGGCGAAAAGTGTTACATCAGAAAAAATGCAGATTAAATCAATATCAACATCCATCGGTCCAACCCTTACAAGTCTTGATTCAAAAAGGTAATTTGGCAAAAATTAAATAAAATTTAAATAATTAAACAGCAAACTGAAAACAAAATTTAAAATTGCTTTCTAAATGTGCATGCAAATAAATACTGCAGTTCTTAATAATGTAAGTAATTTTGTGAGTAGCATAAAGCAATCAATAAATGAGAATCCAAGTCACGTATTGAGAACAATAAATAAACATGTTTACTATTATTAATAAAAATAATTACCATATTTGACGGCATATAAGACGCGCCCTTATTTAGAAGGCCACACACATTTAGATGTAGAAAACGTTATGTGTGTCTAGACCTTTATCCGGGCTAAAAATGGCATTCAGTATTGAAAGTTAACCTGTGTCCTTCATGTATAAGACGCAGGTAACTTTTTTTGAGACCAAATTTAAGAAAAAAAGTGCGTCTTATATGCCGTCAAATACGGTAAATTAAAATTTCTTAATTAAATTTAAAAAAAACTTTTTTTAATTCAATCAAGGTCACAGTTACATACATATTTCAAACAAAATTTTCAATAATATTCCATTTCCTATTTTTGGCTTCATTTCATTGATTTGCTGGTTAGTTATTTTTATTTTATTTAAATTTAGGCAAAAAGACATTTTTTACTTTTTCAGTTCCACCCTGTAAGGCATGGACCAACAGATGCACATACTGATTTTATCTAAATTTTTTCTTGATTTAAAGATTAATTTTATACATTTGCACATTTGACTGTTCAGAAACAGGCTTTTTCTCTTATGTCGCTTGGTACACCAAACCCTGATGCTCTGAGAAAGGTAAAATCTCTTCGCCTTTATCTTTTTGCATTTTCATGTGCACAAGGTAATTTCTGTAGAAATCTTGTTTTTATACTGTTTTGGTTAGTCTGAAGATTTCGGAACAGCTCTCATATAGTTTTTGTTTGTTTGTTTTTTGTAATGGTTATTTGCATCAGCTATTTTGTGTCAGAATTTTATATCAAATTGAACGCGATATTTGAATTTGCTTAGCTAATGTTTTGATTTTAATAAATATTAGCAATGAATTAATGCAGTTCACAGCACATAATTTAGGTTTTGGTACTTGAACTTAATTTTTCTGTTAATTTAAATTATTTAAATTTACATACATACATGTATATATATACAGAGAGAGAGAGAGAGAGAAGGATAGATTTTCCTATCAACCTCTTTTTACAATTATCAGATTATTATATTTCCATATGATTATCCATTGTATATGATAATTGTTACAATTATCAGATTATCATATATCAAGTTACTTCTGCCCAAATCTGATTAAATTATTAAAGTAACTAAAATAACTAAATTTTAGATTTATAAAAATTTGCACTCTGCCTCATGAAGATAAGAATTTTTAACAAGAAAAAGTCATACATTAATTATGTGATGCACCAGAATACCATGCATAATAAAATATAATAAAACAGAAAATATATCAAAATCCACTCTTGCAAATAACTTCCCTCTCATTTTTTAATGCTTTAGTAAATATATGACACAATACCATGATAAAGAAAAAACACTATTTCACAATGTGTGACATACATTAATCACAACACAAGCATTACATCATTTAATTATAGAGTCTTAAAGATAATGAATCAAAAACATGCTAAACACATTATATCATGCAGAAAACACTTATTTGCACATCAATGTTACCATTCAGATAGCAAGGAATGACTTCTGGTGTCCAACAGACTGAGACAATGCAGAGAAGAACATAACATTTTTATTTTATTCAATTACATGGTATTAATAAAATACTGCTGTTTAAAAAAAAATACGGAAACTGGTCATCTTGTATTTAACAAAAAATTTTATAGTAAAATTAATCATTAAATTCCATTTTTTTTCCTGAAATAACTGTCCTATATCCCATTAGTAAAATTACATTCTTTTTTGAAATAACTGACTTAAAGCATATCAATATTCCAGGCTGGCACCACAGTTCGTGCAACTGTACAAGGTGACAAAATTTTGGAGACACTAAGCACCAAAAAGCCTAACACTTGCTCTATATGTAAATAAAAAATTAAGTTAAAAAAATTCTGAAATATAATCATAGCTTTAAGTCTGTACATACAAGAAATTGAATTTTTATGAAAGAACTGTATTATGTAATGGCTTTTAAAATTTAATGTATTTATTATAAAATATTTTTAATATAAATCTTGTTATTAAATTACACTTAGCTTATATTCACTTAGCACTTATTACACTTAGCACTTAGCTTATATACTTGTTAAGCAGCTGATTAATTTTGAGTAACCAAATTTAGAAGCTATGGCTTTATAAACATCTTTCACTGCTCAGTTGTATAGATTCTTATAAAAATCTTTAACAAGGTATAGTGTAAATTACATTTAGTAGCTGCATTATAAATTATATTAAATAAATATATTGCCATCAAATAAAATAACATTTCACAAGCAATATATATAATGTTTTCACATCTCTCATTTATCTCTTATAATTACATATAATTTATGCTTAAATTTTAAAAGATAAATTTAGGATCTAATCCAGTAAAACTAACAAAAGCTTTCAGAATTTGCAAGTAGTTAACTTGTGATGTGGAGAAAGGTGGTAATATTGTAAAAGTAATAAGAGGCAAATGGAAATATTAGACCCCAAACGTTTTTAACATCAAAAACTGGCACTTAAATATGAGTGTGCATATGTACAAATCATTACATCACTTTATGTTAATAATTACTTAAAAATATATGTATAAAATTTTAAAGAATAGAGAGTTGAAGCTTTATGCTACTAAGACAGCCCTATTATTATTTCTTACAAATAAACTCTTCTTTTATAAGAAATAAATTATTATTTCTTATCATAGAAATATGAAATAATAATTATTATTTCTATTATTATAAAAATAACAATAGAAATAATAACTATTTCCCTGTTATTAGTTCTTAAAATTATTCTTATAAAATATAATTATTATTTCTCATAAACTTTTCATATGATACTCAATCACTTATTTAGATAAGTTTTAGTAAGTATTCTTTGCCTTTCTACTTTTACTTTTTTAGTTTATTTAATTTGTGCATTTTGCTTAATGTTTTAGTATGTTCAGTGCTTAGGTATCTGATCTTTATTATTTTTATTACTTTTCATGTGTTTGTTTCTGAGAGAATGAATGCACGTAGGAGTAGTTTTGAACTAATTTGAGACTCTCTGTTGATCTTATTTATCAAAATTGGAAAATTGTTTAAGACTGTGTTAAGTCTCAAATTGTCCAGAGGATCACAAACATCTATTCAGAACTCATTAATCGACTGAGTTTAGTGTTTCAAGCACTTACCTCTTGACAAGTTCTGTTTGAAGCAGTAAACAAGGGAGACTAATATTTTGTTTTTCGTATTTCATCAAATTTCTTCCTAGAAAACTTTGTGTTCATTTTTTACTGCTGCTTTTATGGTTTTTGTTAATTTTAATTTTAGTTTTTAAGATCTCATTTAATTTTAAGATATTAACTTGTTAGAGATTAACATACAAAAGACTTACTTATTTTCATAACATTAAGTTATTCACTACACCTTCTCCTTAGATAGGATAATCAAGATTAATTTAAGCATCCCTCAACAATCAGCTAGTAGTTATGTTGATTTGCTTTGTGAGGACCTGACAATTTTAATCAAATGTTCTATTATTGTATTGCATTATGTTAGTTTTTTATGTTATTAATTTCTACACTTTATATTGCTTTACAATAAGAAAATAAGGATTATTAAAATGGGTAAATATTTCATTTTAAAAGAATTTCATGGATGTGTAAAGGAAAATTTTTGTTTTTATATTGAAAATAATAGTTCCTACAAAAAGACTTTGAAGACAAGGATTTAAAATTATATCACGATATTTAAGTAAAGATTTTTCAAAAACTGTGAGCATTTCTAATAATTTTTGGTGAACTTTCAAATTTGGATTGAAAACTTCAGTATAATCTAAAATTTGCATTCATCAGTCAAAAATGTTTTATTTCAAATTGAAAGAAAAATTTTATGATTTACTTTCCCCAAAAAACCGTATCTCCCTTGTTTTGCTAATGTTCTAATGATTTCTTCTAAAAAGGTTTTTCTATTGCTAAGCCTTTTTCTCTCTGAAGTATGTGTATAGGAGGGGGGATATGTAAGATTTAAAAAAAAAAAATCAACCTTTTAATTACTCATTTTAATTTGGTTACATCCCTTTTCCCTGGAATGTAAACTGTATAATATCTGAAAACTAATTCCGCATTATGCCATTTTAACCTTCAGAGATGGCTCTCATCCAGTTGCAGATCTCAAAATCTGAACAAAAGAACTGAGTTTGTAAAAACAACTATTATAATTATGCAGCCCCTTTTTTGCTACTTCACTTTCTTGCTGGCAGTGTGTCACTTAGTTTCTGCTAATTATTTTCGATTGTTCTGAAAATGTAAGCTGTACAAAACTGTGGGAGCATCTTGCTTTATTAAAAAATCAAAATTATGCCCCCAAATCAGTGGTCATGACCAAAAGAAGTTTTCAGTTTTCTCATCATCAGTATCTACACAGTAATATGAATCCTTAAGTCATCTCTACACAAAATTCTCACAAATATATTTAGGCATTTCAGGCCAAAAATAATTAAGCAAAAGTCTGACCATCCAGCAATAAACTAATCAGAATATTTAAAAAACTTTTCAACAAAACTTAAACAAATGCGAGACTGATTAAAGCATTATAAAACATGTATAGGACTAGTACTAGCAAACCTGCTTATAAAAAATTAAAATGCAAAAATAACTGACTGACTCTCTTTCCGAAGATGTGGTTCCCCATCCCATTATTGTAGCCACTGAATTATTCCAAAAAATTATCCTTGGAGCAGGATGCTCCTCATATGTATCCTATACACCGAACTACTTCGGGCAAACAAGAACTGATATCAAATAATGTGCTCTACTGCCAATAATGGCTAAATGTGACATGACAATCACAAGATCTTCTCTATACTTTTATATAAATTCACTCATTTAAGTTTTTGTAAAAAAGTTACCTACTATTTATCTATCTTTCTCTCACATTTGAAAAAAATTATAAAAAATTGAGACCTGCATTATATGGAACAGCATGCAGGAGTATTTTCAAAATTACAGGATTATGACATGGAAAAGAATTGTTAACGGGTACAATAAGCAACTTTATTTGAAAATGAATGAACAATCACATGGTAGTGAGTAAAACATGATTAATATTAATACTATATGCATAACTTGCATCACATCACTGATTACCTAATTTTATAAAGAAAAGTCTGTTTCTTCACCTATCTAGAGATGGTAGAAGTTTGGTGGAATCTCTGTCAACTGTCATGGTTGATGGGATTTTATAATTGGTTAAGATGCTTTATATATTTTAAAGCCTATGAAAATACATCAGCTTTTATTTCTGAAATGCAATTTTTCCCCAAAATGTTATATAATTTAAAATTTAGACTTCTGATAACAAGTAAAGTGACTGTTTTTATAATCATCCAAAATTTATTCTTCCTATTCATTTTGCTTTGAATTGCAATTTTTATGCACTCAGCTATCCAGAATTTTCACATGTCTCGTATTCATCATTTCCTGAGCTTTCTGGATAGTTGAATTTTTACCATAATTCCATTCTTTGAAAAAAATAATGTTATTTTGAAAACCTATAGGAATCAAACAATGTCAAAATATTAATTGTTCAACTTTATAGACACTAAATGATAAAATGTCACTTGGTTTAATGTATTCATTCTAAGGTATATAAATTTATCTTGGACTAAAGGAACTGAAAGTATTTTCAATTTTATACCTTTTAGCAATTAAAATGCAGAAATTGAAAATACTTCATTTCAAATGTAAAGATACTTCCACTTGTAACTGTCTAAAATAATAATTTTTTGGGGAAGATTTAAAAAATTTGCATGCTATTTTTACGTAGCATCAATATATATATAAGCCAAATGAAATTTCCTATACCCCACCCCCCGACAAAAAAAAGGCCAAACTGTCAGGATTTAGTTTAGAAAAACCTATTTGTCATTTTTTGTAATTTAACCATTTTAGTGCAAGACATAATAAATAATTATTTATATAAGATACTTATGTTTAAATACAACTCAGATTATAAAACATTTCTTCTAAGACCGACATGTTTAAAAGACGGGAGTTTAAATTTCCTGTATGAAATATACATACTGATTAGGTGTGGTTATAAGAGGACAAGGACATGGTTGACAGTCACCAGGAGTTCCTTGCCTAGCATTGCCATAATAACCTCTTTTGCATCGTTCACACTGCCTTCCTTCTGAGTTATGACGGCAGTTCTACAGAAAAGATAAATATTAGTGCATGGCATAAAAAGACAAGTATTAATGGGCTTTTGAAGAGAATGTACTCGGATTTTTCCATATATGATAGAAGTTTTATATATAATAGAAGTGTGTAGAAAAGATTAACATTTACAGCACACAGAAAAGATAAACATTCTGATCTACAAGAAAAGAATGCAGTGTACAATATAAGGAAAATAACCTTTGCTGTATATAGAAAATATTAGCATTTATACATAAAAAGACAAACACTGATGCATTGTTTAAAAATAAAGATTAGTGCACTTATACAGAAAAAATTAACAGTAGTGCATTAAAATCTTTAGAAATTTCTTAAATTCTTAAAACTTTCTACTTAAAATTATCTTCTTAATAATTTTAAATTATTAAAAAGAAATCTTCAGAGCTCTCCCTCTCTCTATATATAGTATGTATTAACATGAATACCTGAACATTTAACAAAATGGTTACATAAATGCAAATATCAATACAAAGGAAACTTTGCACTGATATTTGCATATGTTCAGCAAAATGATAATACACATGTACTAAAAAAAGAAACTTCCACAGCATTTAATACACATAATAAAGAAGTAATTATTTATTTTAAAATTATCATTATAAACAAGTTAAACCATGCAAACAAAACATCACCCTTCTACAAATATTAAATTTAATCAAAACATTTTTAATGAAACAAGTTTTTTAGACTTTAATTTTTTCATTAATTAATTAACATTTTCAAAGAAATATTTATATAGAGTATAATTAAAATCATCTGAATTCCAACTATCTAAATCACTTTCAGTATTTAAGAAAAAAAAAATTAAGATGGAAAAGTAACACGATTCACAAAATAATGATTCTGTCTATGTGCATGATGTGTCTATGTATTCTGCCCTCTGCGAAGCTAGTGTAGGCGCATCGCAAACATTATTTGAATGATGAGTCACTGTCTAATAGTACAGTTCTATTACTGGCTACAGTATTGTCATCCATTGCCAGGTGGTTGGCCTGGCTCACCTGTTACTATTCGTTTTGATTACTAGTCGGTCAGTTTGTCATTGACCTACTAAGTACTGTGATGGTACTCCTTTCACGTTGGTGTGTTATTTTGTTTGCGAGTGCATTTTGTCTTCACTGTGGCTTTTAAAAGAAAATGTGTTCTGTTATCATTAGCAGATAACTAAAAGTTATAGAGCAATCAGATAAAGAAGTTACAGGTAAACAGTTGGCTAAGATGTACGGTGTTGGACAATCAACAATTTCAGACATTAAAAGGAGCAAATCTACACTTTTAAACTTCATGTCACTTCTTGGAAACAAAGATGGAAGTTCTACAAGAAAATCAATGAATTCAGCAACAACAAAAATTTAAAAGATATTGTTTTCAAGTGGTTTTTGCAGCAATGTTCAATGGGATGCCTAAGTTTGGGTCCGATTCTTTTTGAAAAGTTAAGACCTTAGCTCAGAAGCTTGGTTGTCCATCCTTTAAAGCAAGCAACAAATGGCTGCTAAGAAATTTTAAGTGCAGGCATGATATCTATGAATTAGATTTAAGTGGTGAGAAGTTATCAGCAGACTCCAAATCTGCAGAATATTTTATTGAAAATTTTAAAATTGCAGCAGACTCTTACGATCCTGAGTTTTTATACAACAATGAAGCCAGTCTTGTTTGGAAAGCTCTGCTTAAAACCACTTTAGCATAGTGTCCAGTACATATAGTAAAGATCATGTTATGGTACTTATCTATGTGAACTCTATGGGAAACCATGAAATGCTCCTTCTGTTGATACAAAGTGCAAGAGCATTTTAAAATGTTAAAAAGCTTCTCCTATTTTATAAAAACCAACCCAAAGCTTGGATGACTGCAGCATTGTTTACTGAGTAGTACGACGAAATTTTCATGCCTGAAGTGAAAAAGCACCAAAGATTGAAATAAAGCTGTTCTTTTTGCACCTGATAATAGTCATAAAATGGATGCAAGATGCACAGCTCCTTGAACCATCATGAAGAAACAAAACAAGCATAGTTATTTAGTGCAAATGCCACATAATAGCATAAAACATATCCATATTAATGAGATTAAAATGTTTAACATACAAACAACCAATGCTGGTGTTTATTTAAGAAACTGATGTTAATTTTGGTGAAATTAAAAATACCATTGTAATCTTTTAACTGTCATGCCCGAAATAATTTTGGGCACAGCACTGGTGTTCCAAAATGTCAGGCCCAAGTTTCACTCCAGACCTGATTTAGGGGCTTTGTCCTTGAAGGACTATTGTTTTCTTTTTGAGATTTTGCATTGAATCACTATAAATGTCCGTTTCACTTTTCAAACTATTGCCAACAAATGTTAGAGTCCTGCATTATATTTGAAGAAATTAAATAATGAAAAATCTGCATAAATGTATGTATATTTCTCGCATTGTGATAAAACAACGGTACATAGAGCCATCGAATTTTGAATAACGTAATCCTACTGCGAATATGGGCATATGGAAGCCAAAATTTTAAATTTGCAATTTGTTTTATTATCGACTTCATATTTTGTAAAACTTTACCGAACTTTTGATTAACAAACTCAAGGATTTCAAAGTGAGCAATGGCAACACTCTATGGAGGGAAAAAACCTCTGTATCTCCAGCGCGCGGAACTGTGTATTGGAAATTCTAAAGATATGCTCATTTTAAAATTATCTTGCGACATTGCTATTGAACTCAATTTTATGGTTTAAGTGCAAAGAACATGATATTTAATAAATAAACGTAACACACAAAACGTTAAAAAAACACCCACTTGGATGTAATTTAAAATATGGAACCTTTCAGTTTTTTTTGTGGGGGGGAGTGCCCGAATATACATAGTGAAAGGTTTATTTTCAATAGATGACAATTCAATAGATGACAGCACCAGGGTTGCCGCTCAAACAGGAGAATGAAATTCCCTGACTTTTCCAGGTTTTCCAGGTGTGTTTCAAGAAAATTCCAGTCTATCCGCGTAATGTACGTTGGCTGTGCTAAGATGTAAATTAATTATGGTATTAACTTGTATTGTGTAGCAAATTCATTTAATTATTCAATAACTCCCAGAGGATATTTATTCTTAATTATTCTTGGTATACTTTGTTTGATAATTTTGTTTAGTTTTCCACTTAAGAAACTTAATAAAATTTAAGATATATATATTGGATAACAAATGTATGTTTTATTTAATTATTACTCATGATCATCACCAGTTCAACACGAGGCTAATCCGGCCCTTATAAATCACAACGCAATGCTAAATAGTTAGGTTAGATTTTAGGTAAATTTAATTTGCTTGAGGTATGTTCTTAAAAGGCACCTTAACACTTGAAAACACAAATATAATTATAATAGTTGTTGTTTTCTCCACTGAAGATTGAGATTAGAATCTTCCCAATCTGGAATAAAATAAGGCTTTTTTTGCAGACATTCTGCAGCTAAACGAAAGAAAGAAATCTATTTTAATAAATTGAGCTATTTTATATTTATTTTGCAGCATACATAAGGAAAAAATATGTGCATTAAATTTCGTGATGGTATGTCATCATACTGCTATAATTAATTTCAGGATTATGCCAGAGAAAATTTCCTGAAATTTGGAAATATTATTTACTAATAATAAATAAATTTAGAGGGAAGAAGCAACATTAAATTATATGAATAACATAAAAATAATTACTTAAAAATTGAATTAGAATAATCAACGATATTTTAGCGAATATAGTTATATTACATGGCTAGCCTAGATGACTGATACTATTTTTTTATTTTACTGCAAAATGGCAAGGTATTTATTAAAAAGAAAAAAAAAAAAGGTTTAAAAAGATTTTGTGGTAAAATTCTAGTACACGGTAAGGCTTTGGCACGATTTTGAAAATTGTCGCCAAGACCAAAATGACCCGTTTACTGCGCATCAAGATGTCGCCAAATCCCATTATTATTCTAACCAAAGA
Organism: Stegodyphus dumicola; assembly: GCF_044657685.1. Lineage (NCBI taxonomy): Eukaryota > Metazoa > Arthropoda > Arachnida > Araneae > Eresidae > Stegodyphus > Stegodyphus dumicola. The sequence continues at coordinate 187,969,483 of NC_140768.1, forward strand.
ACGTCTATGTAAAGAAGAAAAGGTTCCATACAAGTAAAATGCTACTACGCCGCTAGAATGCGGAGGGAAAATTTGCCAAGGGATTTGGCGACGGAACCTGGCGGCCAGAATTTCCCTCTCCGCGATGTGTACAGGAAATTGAGAAGCACGTGTTAAGAAGAAACGCTCTTTGACAAAAAGAAAACTACGAAAATCCGTTTTTAAATTATTGCGAAAAATCCAAGAAGAAACGTTTTATCAAATTACGTTTCTTCTTGGATTTTTCGCAATAATTTTAAAACGGATTTTCGTAGTTTTTTTTTTTTTTTTTTTTCCCTTGAAAATAACTAATCCATGAATTAATTTACTTGTGCGAAAAAATATTTTCTTTTCCTTTAGAGTTTAACCACTTGCGCTAAGACTAAACTTCACAGTTGCGGTGCCGTGCGCTACAATATAACAAGCCGTAAAGTGTCTCATTTACGCCGCTCCGCATCTGCAAGTGCAATCCAGAGCTGTAACTCGAGAAATAAACAATCTCGTTGTTAGGCTACGTGTGCACCTCGTTATTTTCATTTTTGCGATAAATGCTTATCGACGTGGTGTTCACGTCGCTCGCGGTTTGAGACAAAAGCATCTTGACGTGCGTGGCACGTCTTTTTAGCGCAAGTGGTTAAAGAAATTTTAAACGATATTCATTTTATGAACTCTTGATAACGTGGCCTTCGAACTTCGACACCGGTTTCGAGCTTTGGCGACAGATATATCAGACATGCACAGCTGTTTTCCCTCTATGATGGAACGGAGCCACAGCCACGTCTGTTGCAGAGAGGTTTTCCTTCTTTACAATACATACTCTTTGATTCTAACCTCCATGGTACCGTATACTAGGATTAAACCCATTTTGTTTTATACGAGAACAGGTACTTTCTTTAGTTCATGCACTGCACATGCGATTCTCGAAAATATTGGAAACCAAAAGTTGCGGGAAAGTTGCTTTGCCTTTCTAAAAGACAATATTGGAACTGCGAAAATTGGCTCTATGCCAGCTACGCGAATGACACTCACGTGATACATAATTCTCCAAAAAAGTTACCTCTTCCGACGTCGGCGCAAAAATCACTTTTTTTGGCGGGATCGTTGTATGAACTTCCCTGACTTTTCCAGATTTTGACAAAAATACTTAAATTCCCTGACTTTTCCCTGAATATTTTGGTCAATTTTCGAATTCCCTGACTTTTCCCGGTTCTCCCGGTTTTCCAGGTAGCGTGGCAACCCTGCAGCACTTTACTGAAGGTTTCAAAGGATAGAGGTTTATGTTCAAAGTGCACAGCATTTTTTATATTTTTTGATTGTGTGGCAAACATTTGATTTTTGCAATGAAAAAAATTGACAATTTCTGTACCTAAATCTTCAAAATAATTTCACAGTTAAAGGGTTAACAGATGAAAACTATCTTAATGGATATTTGAGCTGTTCTAAAATGCATGCTGGACAAAAACAAGCAATTTGTGCCTTACTTATCAGAAAACTACCATTCATCTCCCTAAATTGCAAAAATTGGTGAACATTAAATCAAATTGATACCCAGTATGCAAAAATCCAAGATGCAAAACCCCTAGCAGATTCCTAAAATTTTAAAAGAAGTACACAAACAAACTTGTTAGCATTAAGGCTTACTGAGACTAGTGGACTAGAGACTTAAAAGTGAATATGGATGTCTTGTTGTATGTGCATCAAAGAAAGACAGCACAGTAAGATTATGTGTAAACTTCCATTATCTGAATTCCAAAAATACCACATATTTTATTGATTGAGTAGGCAACTTCAAGTTTATACCTTTGCTTGAGTCCTTAAAAGGTTACTTGCAGATTAAAATGAATCTTTAATCGAAATACTTAACATCTTTTGTAATTTATCGGGACCAGTATGCTTTCAGAGTTATGCCGTTTGGTCTAAAGAATGTTGCAACTACGTTTTAAAGTACAGTGTTTTAAATAGCTTAGATTAAGCAAAACTTTATCATTAAACTTCAAAAATACAGCTCTGCTGAGTCTCAAGTGAAACTTTTAGAACTGGCATACCTAAAATAATTTTTACACATCAGGATACAAATTTCACTTTTAATTTTACAAAAGAATTTACGAAAAGGATAGGATCCTCTTCTATACTGTTTTGTTTGGGCAAAAACTGGCAAATATTTACCTCAACCTGAAAAGTGCTTGGAAGTAAAAACATTCTACCCCCCAAGACAAAGAAAGATGTAAGATATCTATTAGGTTTCCTGCCCTATTACTGACCATATGTCCCAAAATTTGCAGAAATACCCTTTGATAGGATATCCTAATGAAAAGCAAAGCTCTTTGCAAAGTCAAGGTGGACCGAAAAGACTTAACAAAATTTTGAAGAAAGTAAGAAAAGCTATTAGTGAAGCTCCTGATTGTGTTGCGCCAAATCTTCAACCTCTTTTACTATCTTATAAATGCTTCCAAGTGAGCCTTTGGAGTCTGTGATCAAACTGATGAAGACAGAATTGAGCGATCAGTTGCTGAGCAAGAACTTACATATACGAATCTGGAGTCCATGCAGAGAGCAACACTAACTCTGAAAAAATTTCCGTAATTTCCGGAAGAAACGCCATGGTGTTTGCGTTTTTAAAACTTAAATTTTCAGCGGCTGTGGCGTTTAGGTGCACTAAAAATAAAATATTTCCTTTGATGGTCATTGTGCATAGTTTGAATAACTTTGTCATTGTACATAGCTTGAATAACTTTGTCATTGTACATAGTTTGGATGGCCTTGTCATTGTACATAGACCACACTCAGTTGTTCCCACATAAAAGACCACTCAGTTGCATTTTGCGAACGTTATTTTGTTTACATTCTTTCCCTTGAATGGACCTACATGCCTTATTCACCCTAAACAGGATCTCAGAACAATAACATTCTCCCCCTTTCAAATCAGCATTCTCATCATTTTAAATAGTCTCTCTCCTCTTCCATTCGATGAATCTTCCAGGACCCATCCTCTCCCCACCCCTGCCTTTTCTGAAATTTTCTTTCGAAGGCAGACACGACTCCACCTGCCTCCCAATAACAAACTCTGACGCATTTCCCCTTCAGCATGAATCAATTTTTCTTGGCATTCTGCCAGATACAGATCCCATTAGTTTGGGTACAAGTACTTGCTAAATAGTTTTTAAGTAAGAAGGGAGCGGAAAATTTTTGAAAATGGCACCTAAACGGCACAGAAGCTATACTGCTGGTTTTAAGCTTAATGTAATTCCAAGTGCTGAACAAATTGGAAATAGAGCAGCAGCTCAAGAGTTTGAAGTGGACGAGAGATGTACTCGACGTTGGAGAACTGAAAAAGAAGAACTTAAAAATATGCCACAACAGAAACGAGCCAAAAGAAGTGGTACTGTAAGGTGGCCGAATCTAGAGGACGACCTTGCAAACTGGATAAAGGAGCAACGAAAAAAAAAAAAGCAATGGCAATTTCGACTGTAAAAATTTGCTTACAAGCAAAATTTATAGCAAAGCAAATGAACATAAATGATTTAAAAGGAGGGCCTTGCTGGTGTAGCAGATTTATGAAAAGAAAAAATATTTCTGTGCGTACTAGAACAACAGTCGGACAACAATTACCAATGGACTGGCAGGATAAAAAGGCATCTTTTCTAAAATATGTGATAAATATTATTGACAAAAGAAAACTTCTTTGGTCACAAATAATAAATATGGAGGAAACGCCGTTAACTTTCGACTCTCCTGCAAACAGAACTGTTGATGAAACTGGTGCAAAAACTGTATCTGTGCTTACGATGGGGCATGAAAGAACGTCATTTACATGTGTGTTAGCTTGTGCCGCAAACAGTGACAAGCTAAAGCCGACGATCATTTTTAAACGGAAAACTATTCCGAAGGGAGATTTTCCTAATGATGTAATTATTTGTGCAAACGAGAACGGCTGGATGTGCGAAACAATCATGCATGAGTGGTTACAAAAAGTTTGGCCGTGTCATAAGGGATCTTTTTTCCAACCAAAAGGGTTATTGATAATGGATTCCATGCATGCTCATTTACTTGAGTCAGTGAAAACCAGATGTCAAAAATTGTCTACGATCATAGCAATAATTCCTGGTGATTGACAAAAATCTTACAACCATTAGATTTGTCAGGTAATAAATCCTTCAAAGCTGAAGTCCGAAAGTGGTGGGAGTGTCGGATGAGTGAAGGATTGCATACGTATAACAAAAGGGGTAAAATTCGTAGCGCATCTTATGAAGAAGTTGCAAAGTGGGTAGGAAGTGCATGGAAATCAGTAAAAACATTGCCAATAATAGCAGGATTCAAAGAAGCTGAAATTATATCTTTAGATAAAGAGACTGTAAACCAAGAGGATGAATGTGACGATCTGGAAGACTTGGACTTAGATCAGGATTTATTAAATCTTTTTAATTCAGAAAGTGAAGAATCAGATTTTGATGGCTTCATATGATGTATAGTTTGCTGTAATTCCTTTTGTAAGTAAAATTTAAAATTTCCTTTTGTAATCCAAATTTAAAATTTCCTTTTGTAATCCAAATTTAATGTTTTGTTGTTGCACCATTTTTTATAATATAGTTTGAGTATTACAAATATGGACTTCTTTAGTGGGTAAATATAAGTATATTCGTGAACGTAAATATATTTTCAACATTTCTTACCTTTAATTTATTTTTGAATTATGGCTTAATTTCATGCATTTTTCTTTAACTGATATGTCATATATGAGGACATAGGTTGAGATTTTGCATCTATATGGCCCACGACGATGTCATGCGCAATTTTAATCTATTGCAGCGTTTACGTTGATGCGGCGTTTCTGTGTAATTTAAATTTTTTTCCTGTCATTTTTATCGAGTGCGGCGTTTACGCTGATGCGGCCTTTCTTCCGGAAATTACGATAGTTGATTTTAGGTAAAGTGTTTTTTTTTTTTTAAATCATGGCTGTTGAGCACCCATTTGAACAGGGAAGCGTGAGGCACTAGTGGCATTTATGGATAGCAAGGACATCAGGGAGATGCAGAAAAAAACAGCAGAACACACTGACTAGTTCTTTTTTTAAAGAAAATCTTAATAAGAGATGTGTGAACAATGTATGTAAAATATAGTTAAGTACAGTTGAGTTGTGTTACTGTAAATAAAAACATTTAAAAAATATAAGCTTATCAGCGACACCAAATAATGCACAAAAAGAACACACAATCACAATATTAAATTTTGTCAAGTTTTTTAATACTTATGCAGTAATGCTTATATACTTTATATTGTTGAAGATTTCACTTTAGCATAAATTTGGAGGTGGAGAAGCAGCAGAAATTAATTTTCCTTCCAACCTGCTTAAAATTCTGCTTCTGCATAAATTTGGAATTAAATTTCTCCTTTGGCTCAAGTGTTCAGTAAGAAATTAGAAAAATCAAAATATTTTACCTCTTCTCCTGTTGGTGGTAATTTGAGACTATATATATATATATATATCATTATTACCAAGCATTGATTTTACAGCATATATTCATAAGTATATACTTTGGAATAAAAATTACAGCAATCAGAAAACTGAGCAGCTACCATATTTGGAATTTTATTTCCCTCTGAATTCTAGAGGTGGCTTTATAAATTTTTTATCACTGAAAAGAGGGAAAAAAAATTTAAGTAAGGGAAAATCTCAATTTTTTTAAAAATTATTATTATTACCAAACATTCTCCAGTAGATGGATCACACAAGCTGGAATGGCCATGGCAGTTACATGGTACTCTAGATGGCACACAGTCTCCAAGACCACTGCCAGTTGTTCTTCTAGAGTAGCCTTCTGAACACTCCTATAAAAATAATAGAAGAAACATATTGATATATTTTGTGCAACAATAGCTATATACACACCTACATATACATACAAAAAGTCAGAAAATTATGAGTGATTATAGTTTAATGCATCTTCTCTTCTATGTCAGTTATGAAAATTCTTTTCTATAGATATTTTAAAATTTTGCCCAAAGAAATATACTTGAAGGGCCAGGAATTGGATGTCTATGTGAGAACTACAGATAACATTATTTAAATAAATTCTTATACTGATGTAATGGGAAAAGAAGAAAAAACTTGTAGCAGTCTGAAACAGAATTTCTACCAGTTTATTATTCTGAATGCAAAGTTTAGAAAACTTTTAGTTTTCAATTGGGAAATTCATGACCTGATGGATTATATAACAAATATATAGCAGTACAAAATGCTGTGATTGACTACTAGGAAAGAATTTTAAGCTCAATGCAATGAGTTATTATGCTAAGAAGGCGATTTGATCTGGTCATTCAAAATAGCAGAAATATTGACAGAGCACATGTATGTTAACATTTCTAAAACATTAATATAGATATGATGCTGCTTCAACTGTTAAATAGGCTAATGAAGCTTATGTAAGAGACTCTCATCGTAGTTCTGCCAGTTTCAAATGATACAAAGATGGAGAAATTTAAAAATGCAGATTAAATATAATTATTTAATTTAAGCAAAGTATGTGACAGCTAACTTCCTAAGCTACACCATTTTCAAAAATGGAGTCCAAACATCTCATACTTCTCTCTTCCTACACCTTCTTAAGAGTGCTTTAAACTTTATAGATGCTTAGTGCCATAAAAGCACTGCAATCACCCATATCCCTATACTGCCCTGGATTTGAACTTGGATCTAACAACTTCTGCAGTCAATCTCTATTACATAAGCATTTCAGAGAAGAATGCAAATCTGCTTTCTGGTGTTTGTTAATTCCTTCCACTAATTATTTATTAATGGAATTCCATTTATTAATGAAATCCACTAATTCATTCCATTCACTAATTATTTATGCCTCTAAAACTCCTCAGTAAAGTGCAAGAGTCTGTTATTCATATAAACTTAATGTGGAAACTGCCAGTATTATATCATTATGCTCACAAGATTGTGAAAGACTCTGAAAATATCTTAGATTTCATCTTGATGAATTCTACACCATTCGGCACTGGAACAAAATGAAACAATACAGCCATGCAAGATGATGCATAATTTATTTTGAAAACCTGAATCACACCTTGACTTATTATGAAATTCAGATCTTTCACTAGATCTCTAAATAATTAAAAGCTTTCAGATCCCCAACAATACCTTGGTGATTTAGGAAAAAATGCATACAATACTCTTTTACTATAAGAGCAAAATATCTCAATTTAAATGCATAGGTATAACAAAAAAAAAAGTGTGCAGCTCAAAGGAAAATACTTAGAGAAAGATGCAACTGGAGGATTCTTCAAAATGACATTTACGGGAACTTTTCATTCGTGCCTGATAATTATATAGTCAACCTTATTTTTAAATATTTTTTTAAAAAACAGCAGCATAAATAGCCTCTCATTAACATGATTATAGATCTGGAGAAGCAGGAACTTGAATTTTGAATAATGCCAGCAACCTGTAATTGAAATAATGTGGCTGTAATTAAAATAATAGATTATATTCTATAACAGATGAAGAAATAGCCTTGAACATTATTAAATTCAAGATTTCTATGATAATTCCTTTTTAAAGATAACAAAATTCAAAGCAAGAAAATCTTCCTACATATTATGCATATTCAGTGAATTGAATAAAATTATTTAAGTTTCATTTATGAATAAAAAAAAAACCTATTGAATATTACTACATGAAGTAATGAAACAGATACACACAGATTGCTTTTTTTATAAATAATATTTAAGTCAGCTTTCCTAGGAATAAAATTTTAAATTTTTTAATACATATAATGGAAAAGGTTTTAGATATGTGCAAACAGCTGTAGAGTCAATACCACACTCTTTTGAAAAGAATAATGAAATTAAATAATTTAAATAAGGAAAAAACCTAATCTACTTTATTTTCTCAAATAATTACTTATTTGTCCATTTTTATGATATGTTCTTTAAATTCAAAGTAATATATACATAATCATCTTTAAAAATAGTTATCAAATTTAACAAAAAACAAACCAAGCTTGAGCCTGAAGCTTTATATTGCTAATTAATATAGCATTAATAATAAATTATGTATAGTTTGTCTAAGATCTATGACATAGTTTTAAAATGGTTTGAAGATATATAGAGAATATTTGTGATTTTTTACTCATTGTATTTTTAAAAGTTATGTAAAGTTAACAAGTTTAATCATTGCATTTTGAAAAGTAATTTATTACCTGACTGTGTAGACAATTCTTTATGACAAGAACTTAGGAATTTGCTTTTAATGTTATATTTTACATTGTTCAGTTAAGAAGGCAGCTCCAAAATTAGGAAATTGTGCCTCTGCACCAGTCAATGTGAATAAAGTATTTCTGTCCTGTAAACATGTTTACTCAACCATCCATCTGTTCTCTAAATTCCTTCTCTGCGATTAATTTCTCTTCCGAAAGAAAAGTTTTATTCCTTATAATAATGAAGAATTCCAAAGAAATGTAGCATCTAATTTTGTAGCATACAATACATAACAACTTCTATAAACCTTTTATTTCATTATGTGATAAGACCACGGGACTAACTGCAAGATGGTGTTTTAAGTAATGTATGAAAGTTCTGCAATTTTTCACTTTTTAATTAAAAAAATACTTACTCGTTATTTAATTGTCATACCTGCACAACAAATACTGCATAAACAAGCAAAGCACTGACAGTCAAACAAAGGATATTTCAGCCTGCTATGCAGAAATACAATATGAAAATGAAGGGGAAAAACAAATTTAGAAAAATAAGTCTGCTATGTATCATGAACGTATACTGCTTTCTATCAATTATTCATAAATCTCACCAGAAAGTAGAATTCATCACTGTTGCTGCACCATTCCTACCACTCACCAATTACGTTTAAGACTAAATTCTTCAGGCGCACCATACTTTCAACAGCATACATTAAGGAGGAGTATCAGCACTTAAAATTATTTTTTTCTGACGTTCAATAAATTAAAATGAGATACAGTCAAAAGTCGTTAATCCGGATTCGTCGGGACTTCGGCGATACCAGATTATTGATTTTTCCGAATTATAGATCATCAGTTTAAATCTCGTAAGATGGCATGCAGAAATTTTAAAATTAAAAATATGAAACCATAGTTTATGAAATAAAGAACAATTATGATCTAAAGGGTATCAAAATTTACAAAAAAAAAAAACTTAATATTTATTTGTTTACTTTATTAAATATTTCTTTCAATGTAAGTTGTTTAAGTTGCTTCGTTTTATGTGATAATACTTTCTCTTTAATTCTATAAACAGACATAATTTCTTGTTCAGTTACAAAGTTCCGCTGTTCAAGTCCCGTAATTGCTGTGCCGAGAATACCGACTAACTTGTCAATTGAAATTTTTTCGTTTTCACTAACCTCTCTCGTCACCTTCTTCATGTCTTTATCCATTTTTTGCAGCAATTCCACTTTTTGTTTTAACAGACATCGAAACATACTTTCGTTTTGTAGATCATTTGGGAGCTCCAGCATCGGAAATTCTATTTGACATAATCGAAAGTTCAAGTTTACTTTTATAAAATTGTTCTTACAGTCTGCAAAAAATAATAAGCGCATCCAATTCGAAGATTAAGGAACAACGCAATCATCAACATTAACTGAAATAGATAATTAGATAATTTTAGCTTATACCGCCCATTATACATTAAACGTGCACGCGAAAACGTATTCTGCGCTTGTCCACACGCATATGCGCAGTCGTAAAGGTCTTACGCGCATGCGTAAACGCCTTTGCGCATCCGTCAACGCAGCGCATGCGCAGAAAGTTTTTAGCTTTGAGGTCCGGATTATAGATCATTCCGGATTATGGGTATCCGAATTAACAACTTTTGACTGTATTAAAAACTTTATTACATCTATTTATTTATTTATATTTTATTAAACTAGTTTATAATAAAGTAAGTTTAGATTAAATGGCCTTTGTCCAGCTACAAAGTAGTGTGTCTTCTGAGAATGCTTAAAAACAGGCTAGGTTGCTATATTCCATAAATCAAGTGCAAATCCTTCTTTCATTTTAAGTTGGATTCATCAGGATGTTATTGATAAACTCTCGTATAACATTTTAAACATGTTAATTGTTGATATGCATACTATTCATATAATATTTTATGTAAGTGAATGTAATATTTTTCCCCTTCTCTTCTTAAAAAAGATCACACTGCAACCACAAAACAGTTACTCAAAAAAATACAATAAAACCGGAACTTTATAATAAAAACAAATACCTCACAAGAATTTCCTGTATAACCTTGAGGGCAAGAACATTTTTCAACATACACAGCTTGAGGAGCTGTAGGGTCAGCTAATGATGCAGAATCCATATGGAAATTAAGAATGCTATAAGACATAGAAGAAACAAGCTTAAATAGCAAATAAAAATAATAGAAGATAAATACCAAAAACAAATTTTTTAAATGTTAATTTTTTCATATTTTAAAATATCTGAACTGAAAAGAAAAGTAGTTTCAAAAGTGAGAAAACTGTCATAATGGCCTAGGTGGCATTTCTTCCTGCAAAACTTTTACTTCTGACAAACATAAACATATAGGGAAACTAATTGCAAAAATAGATTAAGATAAGTTATTATTTATATTTTAGTTAGTATAAACATATTTAGTTCAAGGTAAGGTATTTAAACTATTCAATTATCTTTCAAAATCTCGTAAAACATCTTTAACATTCCAGCTTTTACATGTAAAGGTGTTTTACATATGCAAGCTCTTTTTTTTTTTTTTTTTCCAAATAACTTCAAAAATTTCAATAGCATTTTGTTTAGACAAATAAAGTGTTAAAAAAATAATGCTAATTTAATAAATTAAGATAAGAAGTCCATAAAAAATTTAAACTGATTGAATTATAAAAAATATTGTTTCTTTTTCCTATATTTCCAGTATATAAAGCATATATTATTAAATGTTAAATAACAACATTAAAGAAATAATCTAAAATAACTGGGAATTTATAAGAATGGTTGAAATAACATTTACTTAAAGAAATTAATATTATCTTACTGATATTACTTAATATTTTACATGTTTAAGGCATGATTAAATGAAACATGTTATAACATTTAAGATAACTGAACCAGTACATCAAAAGCTTTGGAAAGCAGTATACAATGAAGTGAGAATGCATCAGATATCATTAGAAGCCGTCATATGCTTTTAAACAAGCATCTCACAAACTAGAAAATGGCAGACATGACAGGGCAGTGGAGTCGAGCAGATTTTGCGGTAAAAGAAGTCGGAGCTGGAGTCACTAAAAACAGGTTGACTCAGACTCCAGTTTTAATTGGACAGTTTGAATTTTAAATGAAATTAAAATGAATTGAAAAAAATTAATGACAAGCTGAGTTATTATTTTTATTTATGAACTGTATACATTAATAAATAGTTATTTTATTTGCCTATTAATAAATATAAGGGAGGAGGATGGACATGATATTTGCCATTAGTGAATAAATTGATTCATTTAGTTACTTCATTTAGTTACAAATCTCACTGGCAAATTTAGGTAAGCAGCAATAGCAGCAAGAATTTCTAAAATTGATGCCATTCTTAGGAAGCTAGCAGGAAGAGGAGCAATTATTGATCAAGCAATGCGATAAGGAAGTACATATTTGATGATAAAGAGGTTTTTAGAATTAAGAACTTTTTTAGGAGATGCAGATAACTCTAATGTTTCACTAACAGGAAGACTGTAAAATGATCTTGCAGAATTGCAAATTCTTCTTTTTATATCGTATATAGCCACAAAAAGCTGCAATCTGAAGAATTGACAGGAGGTGAAAATGGGATGTTTGTTCTTTCTGAAATGGACGGTTTATTGCAGAAGGAATAATTTCTTCAATGAAGAAAAGAGAAACTTGTCTGCTAGACAATGAGATCTTGTTGAGTTCAATATATGGAGAATGAAACACCGAATTTTCTTGGATGACGAACAAATTAAAAGGGCAAAGAAAGTCAACTATGAACTTTCATTAAAAATGAAATTATTCTCAGAACAATTACAGAATTCGAAGCAGGGCAGTCAAACTGCAGACATTGCAATTGAGTCTCTATCATCCTTTTCCACTGATGAATTAGATTTTGAGAAATATTTTTGGATAATATTGAAAAGGCTAAGGCAAAGCGAATGAAAATAAACAATAGCCTTTAGATATAAAAATGAAAAAAATACAAACAAGATTTCTATATGGCTTTTGAAGAAATAGAGAAATATGATTGTGCTTGCAAGACACCTCTTTTAGAACTTATAAAAATCTATCCTGAAAAGTTAAAAGAAGTAGCCCTAACAGTAACAGCTCTTCCTCCTACTCAAGTTAGTGTGGAAAGTTCTCAGCTCTGAAGTTTATCAAATCTGAGCTATGGCCCTCCAACAAAGAAGATCTTGCCGAAGCTATACTGTTTCTTAGAAATAACTAATGCCAGTTTTTCCATTTCATAGTAAAGGCTAATTAATATAAATAATTTGCTATGCCATCTGTAGCAACTATTACTTATTTTATATTAAAGAAATAAGCTGTAACCCATGTGTGTATGTTTACATACCTCTCTCTCTCTCTCTATATATATATATGTAATGTAACAGCTCTTGTCCGGAATAAATAGATTTGGTGAAGAATCATAGATGTAGTCGTAGCTTAAATTATCAGACAATAAGTTTAAAAAACAGGATCCATTTATTATTAGTCAGGAGAAATAGCAGTTACAAAATTCATATGTTCAGAGTAAATAAAAAAGAATTACTAATAACTTTTTGTATGAAGTTTACTGCATTGGTACATTAAAGAAAAGCCCCGATATTCTTTTGTGAGTCCTTTTACAGCCTCTGGAAAGGAGGAGCTTCCAAGAAATGACGTCAGCCTCGTCAGCCACTCCAGTTCGCTTTAAATACTTCCAGAACATTCTATAACTGTACGTGTAGAAAAAGCAGGAAAAACAACTTGACTATGGGGCTGTATATTTAATTCCATGTACTTTCAAATAAGAGACCAACGCCATTAAAAATGAAAAGAACATACAGTTAGAATTTTAAGTGTTTTCTTGACTATGGAATTTTATTATTACATATATGAGGGTGTCGAAGTCATTAAAATTCCATGAGTCAGAGTCAGAGTCAGTCATTTTTCCCTACTCGACAGCCCTGAGACATGACCTGTGCATTTAAAATAGAATCACTGGTCTTTCAGAACATTTTTTTTTAAAGACTGAACAAATGAAAGTCATGTAGTAGAACATCAAGGTTAGAAACTCAATGGTGCAATATTTCTGTGTTCATACATCATGCCCAAAGTTCACAAAATGTGGACAAGTAATGTCATAAAAGACAAAAAACTGTATAAAAGCCTCCTCAATCATTTATCTTAGGGTTTCATGTAGTTCATCAGTGCTGCGTTTGTGACTGCTAATATTGATGCTCAAATCAAGCTCTTTGAAGTATTCCAACAGAAGTTCTTGGACACCAAAGAGTAGTCAACATAACATTACTCACAACAGCCTGCAACTTGAATTTTTTTGAGTTAGGTTAGCACATAAGTTTTCATTTTATGCTTATTATTTTACTAAATAGTTGAAAGTGAGAGCAAAGAAATATATTATACTCTGCTTTTCCACGATCATCATGTTTTTTAAACTCCAGTCTATCTTTACTTCCTTGTATGAAGTAAAAAGGAAGTATTGTAATTGTTAAAAATTTCGGGTATCATATTTCAACGAAAATATTCATTTTGACCACTATTGAATGCAACTTAATGATGCTTTTGTGTGACATCTGTATGCAAGGGCAGAATAAAGGACTCTTCTTTTTCCAAAAAAAAAATATTAAAACATTTAAAATGAATTCTGAAGAGATCTTTTTGTGCTCTCTGTACGTAAGTACCTCACATAACTCAAAAAAGAGTAACCTCAGAACATTGAAATTTTGTATATAGGACTGCTATAACATGTAGATGTGCACCTCCCATTTTGGTAGCAATCAGCCACACCAAAAGTATATAAATATATGTGTGTATGTACGTATATCCACTCTGTTACTCGGCTCAGTTTCTTTATCCTTATATGTTTTAAATTTTGCATTTTTTGCTTTAAAAATTATTGAATTATGTTGTTCTTATCTTCCAGTTAAGGTTTTTATGCCTTTAGTTAACCTGCATGCAGTAACTGTGGCATTATCAAAAATTTAAAAGTTTTTGAAGGGCGGCTAAGCCTAATTTTTGTTAGCATGGCAGCCATATTTGTTTACAATTGAAACTTAGCAGGATAGTGGATTTGTTGCCAATCTACAGAAACTACAAAGTAACGTATTCTTTTGCAACAGCAAAGTAATGTATTCTTCTAATTAATTTTAATGCAAATTAAATTTTGCTTAATTCATTCTGGAATTAAAATTTTAGTTATTAACTTGTTTTTGCGTAGAAACTGTAATTTTTTAATTGTAACTGTACTTGGTGTTTTATGTTTTTCTATATCTTTCAATTTTTAATGAAAATATTTTGAATTTTTATGCATTTTTGCCTTGCCGCGAAGTGAGAACTGGATTAATTAGAAGTGCATGCGCATTAGGTAAGTGGCTCTGAATCATCTATGAAAAACAGTTTCTTTTTTAATTGTTTAATTTTTTTATACATCGTTTTAGATTTAGTATAGTGTTTGAATAGAAAATGTGGTAATTCTTCAGATGTGTGCACTCTTGAGTTATAAAATGAATGTGATGTAATGCTGTTAAGTGAACTTAGCGCCGAAGTGTCGCTATGGTAAATAAATATAGCTAACTTTAAAGAGTACATTTATTCTATTGTGGCTTATGCACTATCCATGGCGATCTATATGTTGACTCAATTCAAAACTCATTAACTGTTAATTCAATGTGTTTAAATAAAATGAAGAAAAATTGTGTATAATTTAATATTCCATACAAGGAAGACATGTGGTGTATACATCAGATTTTTTTTTTTTTTTTATGATGGCCAGCCAGTATCTATAATACACCTTGTAGACAGCACCTTCTGATACTTTGATTTCTTCATAACAACCATTTTAACTATCCCAAATGACACAAATTCCTCAGCAAGCAAATGTAAGTTCTGCTGATGGTCATTTTCTACTCAAGTATCAATTCTGAAAAATGTTTCACTTGTTACAAAAAAACATGTACCTAGTCCAGCCACTGAAGGTGTTTTCTTTTCTTTCTTTCAGATACTCAACCACTGTTATCATCAGCAAAAATTTATCACCATACACGTTCTGCTTTCTGCAATGAATATTGACTACCAACATCTTTCTGGAATTAACATCTAAAAACAATTCTTTACAGAATCAATACTTCTTCTGTTAAGAAGAAAATTACTACTTATTGATCCACCTTGACTGATTCTAAATCAGTTTTTATACGCAAAAACCAGATATTCCAAGAAGAGTGAATTTTTCTTGCTTTTCATTTGTCTTGGTTTCTCAAACAAACTATGATATCATGCTTCTTGTGCTCTAGAACCTATGATGTGTCACAAAGAGATTTCATTCAGAGATTTCATATCAAAAATATTTACAAGAAAGCAGTTAAAAATTAAATGTTTCTAGAGAGGATATATAATATATGATATAACAAACGTCTTCAAGTAATTACCTCCAAATATACATAAATTATCAAAAGTATATATTATAACTTAAATGTATTTTAAATTATATCAACACAATATATGTTCATTCATAATTTCATTTTAGCAGCTACATGAATGGCACGTGGTTTAGAAGAATGATGTATGTTATGTCTTGGAAAATGTAGGAATAAAGAACTAAAAATACTTCTAACATCTAATATGTACATATTTATAGTGTAGTCAATTATTTATTACCTGGAATGAATCATTTCATCATCATAACTAGCTCGAACATAAAATGCTTCAATGTTTTGTAACACCATCATAATATCTTGTCGTGTTGTAATATCTACAACAGGAACATCAGCTCGCCCTTGAGCTTCACTTTTGTGCCATTCTCCCTGAAATTTAATGTTTTATAATAATTTATAAAATAAAATGTACTTAAATATGCCATTTAAAAAAAACATTTACAATTTAAAAACATATATTTGAATTACAAATAAAAGAGTAGAATACTGCAATAATGTTGCACGATATCATGATAAAATATGCTGTAATATCTTAGAATGAATTAAAAAACTTGATTCTTTCTGCACAATGAACAAACTCAGTTAAGAAATATATTTTATTTGTTATTCAGCATCTTGTAAGTAGACAGCTTAAATACATGGCCTACAAAATATTTATATATTGTGGCATGATCCACTAGATTTATTAGCAAATAAGTCATCTATGCTTAGAATTATTGAGACAGCTTCCAGAATTTTCAACTATGCACAAGTATAATGATTACATAAAAATTCTGGGAGATTTCGCTGGATGCTACACTGAAATAATGTAACACACAGAGCCATCAAGCTCAGCAGTAACACACTGATGTTTCAGATACCATTGCAATCATGTTTAATTTTTAGTTAATTTTTCTATACTGAGCATCAGTTAACTAATCATTCCAAAGTTTTGGGTTAAAATACTGAACGATTTCTAAGGTTAGGATTCAAAACATTCGAATGACAGAAAAAGCATCAAGAGTCCATGTTTGGAATTTAAAATCTTTCTTTCTGAGATCTGATGATTTGAATGTATGTAAAAGAATAAAAATGTAACTTGTAATCCATTTCGCATCTAATGAATTAATTCAATTACTTAAAGCTAAATTTGTTCTCAGTATACTGACCCTCATAAAAAATTATTAATTTTTATACAAAAGACTAAAAAGGTTGATAGCTTTTTTTAAAATAATTTTTCTTTCTCAAATAAAATTTCTCTACAATTTTTCTTGACTTGAATTGCTTCATTTATTTTTTAAAAAGGACTTCTTTCGAGTTAAGGGGGGAAAAAAACACTCTTTTTTTTTTTTTTTTTTTTTTTTTTTCAATTATGTATAATTCACTCAAATGAAAAATATTTTACATAACTGTATTCTTAAAGACCAATGGATATTCTTCCAATTTTAGCTTACTTCTAAAATCAAACAACAATTATAAAAGGAGAATGATAAAGGAAACAAAAAGAAAACCTTTGCTTTTTCCATCTGAAAGAAGAATGCTCAACTGCATAGTACAGTAATTTCAAATTTACACCTGTATTATGAAAGCATTCACTAAAGAACTAAAGTTTATCATAGAGCTTACTGATACAGATTTATACAAATACTCTATGCACATTTCTTTCTTTCTGTTATTTTATGCAAATATTCAGAATAAAATATCAGTCGAGCTTCCATGCTGTGCAGTTTAAACTAAATTTTCCCTTTCATTACTTCCTGGTAAAAGAATTCCACTTTTATTAACTGGTTAGAATGCTATTTTATCATAATTATTATTTTTAAAAATAAAAGTAATTAATTGTGTGTTACATACTAACTGTTTTTAATTTAATATTTTCAGGAAAGACTACTATGTGTTTCATTCTGTGCAGTCAATTAATTACAGTAAAGCATGCAAAAGCTAACTGCATGAGAAAATGAATGCTTTTTAGAGACAAGGAAACTGACTCATATTCATGCCATACATGAAGAAAACTACAGAAACAGCTATGGCTTATTTGTTGCCGTCTGAATCAGGATCAATTTACCAATATTTAATAATCTCATCAATATTGCAAATGATGGTCCAAAAAATGCCCATGTAAAAATTTAAGTTCTTTTCAAGTAATTTTCACCAATATTAATTAGCTATAATCTAAAAGTTTATATCATCTGTTATAATACAGATCTAGCGCAAAAGACAAAAGACTAAACCATGCATTGTTATCAGTATTTCTGACATATCCTATACAGAAAATAAAATGAACTTTCTTGTTTGAAGTAATAATGCTACAAATTTAACAGCATATTAAATGTTTACTTTTATCAATTTCTAATGGCAAAAGTAACACCAATTAATTTAAAATTTCTGTTAATTTTGACATGTAGCAGCTGCTCTTAAAGCATTGTTTTTCCCTTTGATTTCCCTACACACATATTTACAGTTGCTTTTTACTTTACAAACTTTCACATATACAATTATGATAAATGCTATATGTTCAAATGGTATGAATTGTTTGGTGATCAGAACAATTCTTAAGAAAAATCCCTTATTTGAACACATTGAAGATGCAGTGCTTGGTGCAATCAATAGTTATCAGTCAAAAATTCAGTGTTGATACAGTCAACAGACCTGATACATCTCATATAGGAACAGACAGAGGAGGAGCCAGTTAAAAAGTTTGACACAAAGTTAATAGAAGTAGCTTTTTACAAGTTCGAAAAAGACTTTCCTCTTTTTTGAAAAAAAAGACACAAATTCTGAAGGCTTTACTAAAGTAATGTCTGTTGTTCATGATATCATATACTGCTTTCATCTTACTTGCAATGAAAGAAAAGAAAACCTGTTCATGATACTATATAGTGTCCCATCTTAAATAAGATGCAAAAAGAGAAAACCTGTTCAGACTAGTTTAGACACTTATTTTCTTAAGAAAGACATTTCAGAAATTGGTATTGTTGTCTTACGGCAACATCCTTCATCTCTCATACTGATCCTAATTAAAAATGCCCCCTTTACTTGTCAGTGAAATTTCAGAAGGCAAGTCATCTCTTCCTATATAAAGATATACTAGTCTCCTTCTTGCCCTATTGACACATGCCTCAAAGACAACAACCCAAGGTATGTACTGTACAGTAAAGTTATTCATTTAAAATTATTCATAATGTATTAAACTATGTAATGTAATAATGTGTTAAAATATTATAGGTATGAATGAAAAACATTAAAATATATTATTTATTTTCTTAGTATTTTTAATTATTTATGTCACAGTATTTATAGCTGTTACCTCCCAAATATCACTATGAGGTATGTGTATAAAACCTAGTAGCATTTTACAGATAAACTGGTGGTACGAATGATCACTTGGAATGTAACTTGTTCATAAGGTGAAGAGCATCTGTACCTACTATCACATTTCATTCATTTTATTATTCCACAATATTTAAATGCTTTAGGTGGGTTGCATAACGTAATCTATCTTGTAAATTTCATATGGATATCATAATTAGAACCGTGTTGCAAATGTTTTTCTGATTATTATTTGTATTTAAAGAGAAGTTACCAGTACATGTAAATTTCTATTTTATATTTTTCATTTTTTTAATTACTTAAGTTTTTTTATTATTATTATTATTATTCAAAAAGATAGCTAAATAAATACTTTAAAAACAGTACATTTTATTTACTTATGAAATTTTGAAAAACAGTTATGCAACAGTGAAATTTAAGAATACTGGAAGCTTTACTTAAAAAAAAAAAAAAAAAAACTTTCTTGTTAAATAAAAATAAATAAATAAATAAAAGCAAGGCATCTGAATTAGAATTAAATATAAAATAGCATTTTGAAGATATTAATTAGCTTCAATATAAGATGTAATAACTGTTTAGAAAACAAACTAATAATAGATATTAATTTTAAATAACTTTCTTTTAATTAAAAAATAACAAATTATACTTAAAATATAAAAAATTTTTGAAATTTTTTCATTTCAATATTTGTTACCTTTAAAAGTTGAAATAAAAAACTGCAGTAAAGTTCAGAGAAAATCCTTGACAGCAAAATAAAATTAATCTTGCTTTAAATAAATAGTCAGTGATAAAATTAATCTTTTAGATAGAAATTTAATAAATCAGCAACAAAAATAAGTTGCATGCTTAAGAAAAAGGCAAATATATTTTTTACATTGTTTTGAAATATTTTAGCATTGATCTATATGAAAAGTTATATTAATAAATGAACTTCTAGATTCTGATATAATGGCATGTTAAGTATTCTATTATGCATCAAATGAAATTAATGCAAAACATACATTGTTGTACATAAAATTCACTATATTTAAAAAAGAAATAAAGGTGACTTACTTCCCAGAAGCGAACTTCAACATTGTTATCACGTTGAGGTCCATAAGGTTGCTTCAGAACATGGTATAGCGTGATTCCATTTCCTCTTATAATAAAGTCTGCTATCCTGGGAGGCTTTGGAAGGAATGGTGCTGAATATCTGAATATGTAACGAATATATCCTCCATAACTGTTGAGCTAAACATTTAAGAATGATCTTTATTTTCACATGTACTCATTTTATAAAAGTTTTAAAATAAATTTCATCAATGGAATAATTGCAAATAATGTTTCAAAAGATAACTTTTCAAAATGCATATTTAACAATCAGTGAGCACTGTGAACAAAAAATGTATCATGAAATTTTTGAATTCACAGCCTCATGTAACTTCAAACTTCAAACCCTTTATTACTTTTATTACATTCTGTTACTTAAATGTATGCACAAACAGAATATGTGACCATTATAATATGACACTAAATGTTGTCCGTATGCTTACGTTTTAGACTAAAGCTCTAGGATGCTTTTTCTAAGTTAAAATAGTCTTAAGATTTTTTCCAATGGTTCCACATATACCCTCCTCCCCAAAAAAACAAATATAAATTTAATTATAGTTGTAAATAACAAGTTATTTTAAACATCTATAAAACATAGTATCAATTAAATATTCTAAAAATGTTAAATTTATGCAAATGTACACATAGGTATTATATTTTTCAAGCGATATAAATATGAGATAAGTCAAAATCATGGTAAAGAAATAACTAAAACTAGTAATATCAATTTAGGGTCTACATAAATATTTTAGGACATTTCTAGCTGATCTAAAAAGAAAAGAAAAAAAATAAGGTAAGAAATTTAATTCCTGTGATACTCTGAACATAAAATACATATTGGTGTTTAGTGAAAAAAAAGTTACACTAATCTAGCTTATATAGTAAAAAAGGTTAATGTAAATACCTGATTTCCCAGGAATTCAGGAGGTAAGCTCCAATAGTAATATACATCAAGAGGTGCATCATTACGAACATGACCTTCCACTTTGTATTCTCGATTGGCAGAATTATATTGAATCGCATTCTGATTTGGAGGATATCGTTGGCCAACATCTTCATAGTTACCTCTTGCATCTTTTTGTAATGCAACAATTGATATTTCAGTTTGGAGTGGTATCTAAAATGCAAAAAGTGAGTAATTAAATGTATTCTATATACAGGACATACAACAGAACAGTGATTAACACACTTTAAATTCAGAATGCAGAAAATATGATGAACATAAATGGACACCCACAACATACTACTTCAGCATGTTCAGAATATCATAAATGAATTTCACTAAAAAAAAGGCTATAAAGAAAATATTAAAAAATGGAGTAATTGGAAATTTAAGAATAATTTATTATATAATGAGAATTATAAGATAAATCATTAATCTTAAGAATATTTTACTGTATAATTATACATATAATTTGTTATATACATTTATATCTATAGACAGATAGACGAATATACATAGAGAGATAGATAGATATAGATAAAAATCAAACTAATGCAATATCAGACAATTATAATTTAAGTTACATTGTTCTAAAATTTTTACAGCCTAGTCATTTCATACATGCATTTTCTTCTTTGCCAGAGAGAGCAATTTCAGGGTGAGAACAGATAAATAAGATAAAATACTTAATTAAACATGCAGCATGTTTTAGAGTAAAAAATGAATTAATTTTTAATTAAAAGCACAGAAGTTCCAACATTACACATTCAATACTTCTAATAAAAATTTGGTTATACTGTTAGTAATAAAAAATTTTCTATATCCATGAATAATTTACAGAATTTCAATTTAAAGAATATATTTCTCAAAACTAATATATTAAGAACATTCATATTTAGAAATCTTTCCAAAAAATGACCATATACTAATAAGCAGAGATAGAAATCTATTTTATATATGGATGAATAAATAATATAAAAAAATGCATTAGAAAAACTTTAAACAAACATTAAAAAAAATACTAACACTGATAAGATGCAGACTACTACTATAACAAGCTTCTGTTACACCAAAGCAGAAACATCTCAAACAATCAGAAGAGACTGTAGCTTTTTCATTAAACAGAGGAGGTCGACATACTCCAGCTTTTGCTACAAAGAAAACAGAACTGAAGTCACAAACTATATTCATACAGTCATTCAACCTAAAATTGCAGTTAAAAATAAAATGCTTACGTTTTACCACTAATACAGTATCTGGGATAGCCAATACACTGTCTTTACTATTTATGGCCTCACAACTCCATGCTCCTTGATCAGTTTGCCTGGCATTACGTATGGTTACAGTACCACGTCCATTTTCGCTAGTTACAGAAACACGTGGTCCAGGTGGTATGTTTCCCCAATTAAGTCGCCAACTGATTATAGGTGTTGGGTTGCCAACAGCAGTGCAAATAATTGTAACAGTTTCATCTTCTTCAACAGTTAATGTTTCAGGTGGTGGCTGTGTTATAGTTGGTGCAGCTATTAAAAGTAATATTATATATTTTACATACAAACACATAAACACACATTACACAAGAAGAAAGGCAAAAATAACAATAAGAATTAGCATAATAGGCATAAAAGATGATAAGACATATTTTAAAGAATCTGACCAAGCATTCCTCTTGACTGCATGGTGAATGAAGCCATGTGAAAACAAAAATAGAGTATTTCAAAATATTTTGTAAAAAAAAGGGGGAAGAATTCATAACATATGAAGCACATAATGTCATCTGTTGATGGCAAGGTGAATGTCAAACAATTTAAGATCCAGCTTGAATAGGTTAAGTAAAACAAGAAGTTAGAATTTTGATAATTAATCAAAAAGATTTTTATAAGTACAGAAAACATTCCCAAAATACATTTCAAAAATTAAGCAAATGAAGACTTTTGGATAATTTTCACAGCGGAAAAATGGAAGACATGATTTTCTAATAATATTATACTAGAGAGCAGGGGTTCTCAACCGGTGATATGCAAGAGAAAAATAGGTGGTATGCAAAGAAACAAAGTACTTTTAACTATTAAATTCAAAAATTAAAAATCCAACTTCCTGATTGAGGCTTTTCTACAACACTCATAAATTTATGCGATTTGAGCTTTGTTCAAAAGGTTTTTCAATTTTTGTTTAGATAGTACGCGTTAGTCAAAAGGTAGAGAACCTCTGCAATAGAGTGTTTAAGTTTTCTTGAATGCTAAGTGTCAGGTTCCTTGATACAAAATTTCAAAGCTTGCTTAGTTGTAAAATGGTTAAAAAAATAAAACCACCTAAAATAAATGAAATTTTATAATTAACCTCAAAGAAGAATAGAATAATTACCAAATAATTATTAATAGAATAAATATCAAGAATTTTTATTTAGAATAAAATATTAGTTCAAAAATCTGATAGTAAGTTAATAATTAGTTAACTAAAATGATTATCATCATTTCATTTTTCTTTGAGTGGCATTTTGAACAGTTTTATTACTATTAAATTTATCTGCTTATCTAGCAATGTTATTTTAAAGTCACTCTTAATGAAACAGGAAACTTTGCATGCATTAAAACGTTTTTAATAATCACCTGAAATCTAGTATGTTTCCATTTTGTGTAGCTTAACAACTTCAGGAAGTTTATCGGTATAAATCAAATAGCTAACATAATCTAACAATGAATGCAGATATCCGAAAGTTATTTTCTGAGTAGTTCTCTACTTTGTCATACAGTATACAAAATCATTCATAATCATAAAAAAAATGTATTTACTATCAAAGAATTAAATAAAGTACTTGGAGATGATATATTTTTTAACTCATTGATTTGCTGCATTAACTAAGCTAAGACAGAAGTTCAGTTACTACAATTAACTCACAAGTTCAGTTACGTGAGGTTTCATATTGCAAATTACTTGAGTATGCTTCCATATGACAACTTTCAAATAAAAAACATTTAATGTATGTCAACACATCACTGATATAGAACAGAACTAAGCCAATGTTATGTTAACACTATTAGTATTACAGCCCTATAACACTATTAGTATTACAATAATCTTACCACAGCCAATTTCATCAGATTTGTCTTGACAATCAAATTCACCATCACATTGAAATGCTTTGGGAATACATTGATCTCCAGATAAACAACGATATTCATCATAACGACATGGTGATCCAGCTGGATTAGGAGCTGTCAGTATGAAAATAGAAAATATTACATATATCACATTATTCAATGTAACAAAAAAAGCAGTATTTCCAAGCTAAATAGAATTATTTTGCATTATTAAAAAATTTTACTATATTGAAGAGTTATTGATGATATTCAATAACTTGATGATATGCAACACAGGAAAGTGCCTTTATTGTGCATCTAAGGATGAAATAAAGGAATCTAAGATTGTGATCTAAGATCAAAGTGATTGTGAAATATCCTACAAAATCAAAAATAAATGAAAAGCAATACATGACACTAATTCTTTAAACTACTGATGAGTTAAAGGAACAATGAAGCTATGTTAAGAACCAAAAGGTGCCATCAAAATGCTGTATAAAATATCGAATGACCCAAATATTATTATCATATGATTAATACTAACACTCTTTCAATCATAAACCCTTTTTTTATAATAAAGATTTGCAAAAACATAGACTTAATAGAAAAACTTATTAAATTCTTTCAAAACAAAGGGCTCTGTATAATTCGTAACATCTTTTAGTCACAACATTTTTTTTTTTTTTTTTTTTTTTTACCAAATGATACACAAAAATAAGACTACCAAGGCAGTTTCCAATGACATTCAGTTTTTAATTCCCCTGATTTTCCATGATCAAATTCAATGATTTCTATATTCAAACACTATCAGTTAATTAAAATGAATAATAAATTAATAATATGAATATTCATGTTACTAAAAAAAGCAACAAAATACCTAAGAATATTATAAAAACCTTAATTGCTTTACATTACCATGAACACAGCTTAAATTGTGCCAGAGCCCGGCTCCGGTACTTCTTAGTTTTTGGAATAAATTCTAATTTTAGTTGGAGCGCACCGGAATCCTAAATAAGAAGGCTCCGGCCCTTCGTTTTGTAACTGAACAACAATTTCAGTAGAAATTTGATCTCGAAAATTTTATTTTTAGCAATAAAATTATATTAAAAATTGCTTATTAAATTTTAATTTATATCTTTACATTTTATTTAAGCTTAATAATTTAATTACTTTAATTTTTAATTATTTAAATAAATTAATTATGAATGGATTAAACAATTATCAATTAAATAATAATTAAATATTAATTAATCATTTCAATTAAATAGTTATTAATTAACTTGATTACCATTAACTATTTAATTTTTAAATTATTAATGATTTTAATAGTCATTTTATTTATTGATTTACCAATTGTTCCTCTTTCCTGATGATCTTCCATAGGGCTCCGGCACTTTTACTTTTAGAAATTAAGCCCTAACTGTGAAGCAAATGAAAGAACGGTTATATTATATTATAAGAGAAGAGTGAATAAGTGCTCACTACAGGTGAAGAGGAAGACTAGTTGATAAAATTGCATCAGATATGAGGTATGTGAGGTGGAAATAAAGAATTATTGCAATCTTAAAAAATCTTAACAATCTTAATCAAAGATTTGAAGATAAGGGATTAATTTATTCTCATTCTTTTCAAGAGAAAAACCTTCAACTGCAAATTTTGCAACATGAAATATCTGAATAGTCCCCCCCTCGATGCATAGTGTTCACTGATGTGGCCAGAATAGATTTGTTTGGGTTAAATCTAGAACTGTAACTGTCATGCATATTTCAAATTTATTGTTATGGTTTTTTGCCAGATGTGTTTGGGATTACACATTCTGTATTTTGGTTAAAATAACAGTCCGAGACTAGCCCAAGATGTGTTAAAACTGGCTGACCTTTCTCAACTCAACTTGAAAGTCAATTTTCAAATCTTCATTCAGAAATAAGAACTGATTGAAATACTAGTCTGATGTAGCTTATGTATGGATATTTGCAGTAGCATCTCATGATGTTAATGTGTAGAAAATCAAGTACTGAATCAGAAAGAAATTAAACAAATTGGGTATTGCATGAGAACTATCACACTATGCATATAAGCATATACAAAATAATTTTTAGCGCAAAGGGGCAGTTTTTCCCAGTTCACTATAAGCGGTGTATCACTTTTTAAATTGTTACTACCAAATATTATCACCTTGCATTAAAGAAGTTTAATGAAGAATGTGCATGGATGATTGCATGTTTCTCGCATTATGAAAAAACAACAACACCTAGAGCCATTGAATTTTGAATAATGTACTCCTCCACCCGAACATGGGCACCTGGAAGCCCGAATATTGAATTTGTTTTATTACCTATTTTACAATTTGTAAAAATTTAACGAACTTTTGATAAACAAACTCAAGAATTTCAAAGTGAGCAATGGCAACACTGTACGGAAGAATAACATTTTTATCTCCAGCACACGAGCCTGTCTATTGGAAATTCTAAAGATATGATATTTTAAAAATATTTTGTGATACTGCTGTTGAACTGAACTTTATGTGGTTTAAGTGCAAAGAACATGATATTTAATAAATAAAGGTAACACACAAAATGTTAAAAAAATGCCCCTTTGGGTATAATCTAAAATCTTTCAGTTATATATATATATATCATATGCATTCTTAAAATTTGGAGGTACACTTCAAAAATCTCATGGCACAGTGGTTGAGAATAACTGCTATAGCCACGAAAGGATGACTGATGATGTTGAGCATCAAATAGTATCAACAGAATAAATGAAAATAAATAAACAATAAAATTATTTATTATATTACTTAAAATATTTATAAATGGATCTAAAATATAAACTAGATCATTAGGCAATACTGTTCATAAAATCTTACAAAGAAGACTAATTAATTTTAAGATTAATTATTAAAAAATGCTTGTAGATTTTTCTAATGTACATGAGACCCACAGATATTTGTACATTAAAGGGAAACTTACTGCAAGATTTTTCATCACTATTGTCAAAGCAATCATTATCTCCATCACAACGCCAAACTTTTAACACACATTTCTTGTTCTCACATTGGAATTCATTAGGTTGACACTGAAACTGATAATCTGAAAATAAAAACTATTGTTATTATAATAAATAGCTCCCAGTTCCATAGAACCTTGAATACATTTCAAAACGTGTTATAATTCTACATATCTTTAAAATACACAATACAGAATGAAGAAGAATCCTTGAAACACTACTCTCTACAGAGAAAATGCAAATGCATAACTTTGATCATGATACAAATGATTTTGATCTCTATACAGAAAATGCAAATACATGGTTTAATAATTTTATCAAGGGCTTACACCTTTTATTAAATGTCATATTATGTGCTTAATTTATTAACAAGCTAGTCTCCCCCCCCAACCTAAACCATGGCTAATTTGTGCATGTTTTTAACAAAATAATAATGTATAATAATATAAATTTTAAAAAAAACTGCAATTTGAAAATTTAAAAATGCAATACAACACTGCATTTGTTTAAAGTTTCAAAAATATAAATGTTAAGAACAGCAATCTGATCCTCATATGTAAATGCCAGTTTAATATTCGAAACAATTTTAGCTAAATAGTTAGTAGAAGCCTATTAATTTAAGAAGTAATCGCTCAAAAATATAAAATACAGAACTTAAATAGTTTACAGTGAGTTATTTAAAACAAGAAAAATAACTTGAAACATTATTAGTTTCATCACAAATCGATTTCACATTGATTGAGCACTTATTTAATAAATAAAAGGCTTAATTATTCAAAACATAACTACATATTTTTTCTTCTCACTAGATTACTTGCACATGAGGATTGCAATAAATATTTCTTTTAAATAGAAAATATATATTCTGCAAGGATAACAAATCTACAAACTAAAAAAAACAAACATTTCAAGGGGTTTCCTTCGAAGCATTAAATAACATAATTAAGCTAAATAATAATCAGTTTCAACAAATACTCCTAATGAAATGAAAACTTTAAAATAAATACTGCACCTATAATGATACAGAAATATAGATACATAGTACAATGAAATGAATTATAGAATTTTTGACACTAGCAGTAAAACTGTCACATTAACACTTTTTCAATATTATAACTAATTAGGATGGTAAAAAATTAAAAATACTTTAAAACTCTTCACTGAGTAATAAAAATATTATTGGCATGGAAGATTAATTATATTTCAAAATGATTTCTTTACTAAGCAACAATTTAACAACAATTTTTTGCAATTCAAGCATTTTCAATAAAGTTTTCCAATTAGCAAATACTAACCACAATTCAACTCATCAGATTGGTCAGTACAGTCAAAATCTCCATCACAAGCATATTCCCAAGGAATACATTCACCATTTTGACAAGTTGCTTCCTCTCTGGCGCAAGCTCCTGAAGGACGAGTTGGACGAGAAGTTGGAGGAGTATCTGAAATGATTTGTAGTTTTAATGATTAACTGTTCTTAATAGTATCAGTTTCCTTTATTTCAATCATCAATGTATTGGCACAGTTTGACAGATTTTATTTATCACAAATTCTATTTAACTAACCAGAGTTACATATACTTCTTGCATTAAATAGAAAATAAAATGCATACTTTCTAAACAGGAAAATATATCCCTTCCCCCTCCCTTTTCTTAAGAGAAAAAAAGAAAAAATCTAAAAATTTATAGGTCAATAGCTTACAAATTATATAAAAGCATAAAAGTTTGCGTTCTGATTCTGCAAAACTTCAGAATAAGATCTAATTCTTAATAAAAGTATCATTATTACTTTTTTTCATTTAAAAGGAAATTTATTGAAAAAATATTAAAAATCGCAAAAAGTGAGATTTCATTTGCATATTTAGACTTCAGTTTAATATTTGGAATAGTATTATGCTATACAATACAATTGGCTTAAATTTATCACCAGAGAATCAAAATATCCAACCAAAATCATATTTAAAATAAACTGCTAAACATAACAGTAGTAAGGCATTGTATTGTTGTTGCTAATCTCATTTGTCTGAGCTAATCAGAACAATTTCACAAATTTTATCATCGCAAGGTGTACAAAATTGTATCTGTCACAATTCTGTACATTGGCATAAATCTCGAGTCCTGTACAAGACAACAGTACGACTGAAGGTTCGTACCAATTCTGAAAGACAGCACCCTGGGGGATGCTAAGTACTTTCGGCTCACCAAATATTTTGAGTGCCCCATGTATATACCCCATGCTTCACAGACACTATACATTTACAAACATCCATTCCATCTTCAAGATTCAAACCAGGCCCTTTGGAATGGCAGTCAGCATCATTAACCAGCAACTGTCTGGGTGGCAAGGATTTTGTTATTTTAAATGGTAGGGAGAACTGTTAAAATATTCTACAAAAAAAGATTTTAACATCCTATGGGCAAGACACAATAACACGCCGAATAAATACTAATTCAGAAGTCAAACAACAAAAATAAGCGTTATATTTTCAAAATTTTCGCAGGACTAGTTTCGATGGTTTTACCAAACCACCATCCGCAGCTGCAAAACTGCAAATGAACAAGATAGGAAATAATGACTAGATAAGATAAGAAAGTCTGGACAGCAATAACCAAGTGGCGCCATCTGTTGATGAAACCAGAACTAAAGCATAATTTCTTTAAAGGCCGAAGGCAAAGACGGATTGGAATTAGGATCGTTAACTAGAACAGAAAGATTTTTTTTAATGTGAAATGTCTCTAGAAAATCCAATTCTCCAAAGGAAGATGTTTTTTGAATAATTTTGGCAGCAGAAAAATTTAAAGTGTGATTTTCGGACCAACAATATTGAGCAACAGAAGACTTCTGTGTTTCTTTTTTTCTAACATATGCCTCATGTTCCTTGACGCAAAATTTTAAGGCTCTCTTAGTTTGGCCAATGTAAATTAAACCACACTGGCACATTTTGTTTTCTAAAATAAATATTACAAGCAAACTGATGGATTAGCCACAGGAAGGCCCCTCAGTCTCATGCTGGCTGATATCTACATACATTATTATGAATCAAAATTGTTTGAAACTTTAAACTTCCCGGGCATGGTTCCGCTACGTAGACAATACTTTTACCCTGTTTGAAGGTAATAAAGATGATTTAAAGAAAGTTCCTTCAACAATGAATTCTATTGATCCTGCTACTCAGTTCACTTGAGACTTGATATTCTCTTCCGTTTCTTGACATTCTGGTCACACGTAACACATCCAACTTCAGTACTACGGTTTACCGTAAACCTTCATCAGTTTGCCTTCCACCACACTTTAAATCATGTCATCCGACTAAACAATAGTTAGCTTCATTTTATTCCTATGTTTTCCATGCTCTTCAAGTTTGCTCCTCCAAACTAGCCCTTGATGAAGAACTAAATTATTTAAAAGCAATAGCTACTGGCAGGGGCTTTTCACCGAACATTATTAATCAAGCAGTTAAAAAATTCTCATCTCAACACACTAAAAGACACACTCTTGTTTTAGGAGATTATAAAAATTCTGTCGTCATTCTCTTCTTTTCATTAATTAGCTATAAAGTTGTACATATATTGCAGAAATTTAACTTTCGGGTTGTGTATTCTTCCATCAATAAAATTCTGAGTTCCATACTCAAGGACCCCATTCTGGATATGAATTCCTGGGGTATTTATACGATTCCTTGCCAGTGTGGTTTAATTTACATTGGCCAAATTAAGAGAGCCTTAAAATTTCGCGTCAAGGAACTTGAGGCATATGTTAAGAAAAAAGAAACACAGAAGTCTTCTGTTGCTCAATATTGTTGGTCCAAAAATCCCACTTTCAATTTTTCTGCTGCCAAAATTATTCAAAAAACATCTTCCATTGGAGAACTGGATTTTCTAGAGGTATTTCACATTCAAAAAAATCTTTCTGTTCTAGTTAACGATCCTAATTCCAATCCATCTTTGCTTTCGGCCTTTAAAGAAATTATGTTTTAGTTCTGGTTTCATCAACAGATGGTGCCACTTGGTGATTACTGTCCAGGCTTTCTTATCTTATCTAGTCATTATTTCCTATCTTGTTCATTTGCGGTTTTGCAGCTGAGGATGGTGGTTCGGTAAAACCATCGAAACTAGGCCTGCGAAAAATTTGAAAATATAACGCTGATTTTTGTTGTTTGACTTCTGAATTAGTATCCTATGGACACTTTTTGCACTTATTTAATAAAGAAATTATTTCATTATTAAAAGCTTAGCTATGCAGTTTTTTCGCTGGTTTAGTTGTATATGAATTTGCAGCAAATTTCCCCTTTAAATGAAATGGAAACAATTTCTATTTTACCAGCACAAGAAATTCATGCAGTGAAAAAAAAATCATTTGAAGCATTAAAGAATTGTGGAACAAATAATGTACCATGTAGGCAGATTTTCAGATATACAACATCATCTACTGCAAATCCAAAATAAAGTACAGAATATTTAATGTTTACAATATATGAATGATAAGTAAGGCAATCTGAAATTCAACTTAATAAACATTTTGAAAACAATTTTTGTAAGCTACAATAAAGAAATATCTAGATTTGGATGAAAAAGAATAGTTTTCACCAAGGATAATGCTAAGCTGAATGACGCTGTTATGGCATTACCAGTACCACCTGCAAAATAATTTGCTAACTTTTGACTACCCAACATGCAGACTGTGATAGTTAGGCATTCTGAACTTTGAAAAGCCAGTTATATGGCAAGAATTTTTCTTCAGGTAAGAAAGTGAAAAAAGTTCATATCTACAGTGATACATAACATTTTATGAATTGTTTATAAAATGCTATGAAAAAAGTAATTTGGTACGAAAGACCTGAATTTAAGAAAAAATTGGTACAGGGTCCACACAGTCAGTGAATAAGAGAATCAGTCTCAACATTTTTCAGCCAATCTATGTGCTTACAGACATGCAATTCACCAGTTTCATTTTGGAGCTGACAATCAGTTTCTTAAGTGTAATAAATAAGAGTTAAAAATTTTGTGCAGTTTCTTTGTTCTTTGTAAATAAAAAATAAATAAATAAATAAATCATCTTTGGAAGAGCATAATTACTGCCATGAAAAAATACAAAGATGGGTTTGATATTTATGTTCTTTAATTTCTTAGCACAAAAAAAAAAAAAAAAAAAAAGGAGAGAGAGAGAGAGGAAGAATTTCACTGTTAGAAATTGTTGCATTTGGCAATAGCATTTTGATTCAAAATTAATATCCATTCTTACTGCAATGCAAATTTTACAATTATTACTATGAGAACAGCAGGGCAACTTTTAATATGTTTGATATGTTCCTGCACATTATTATATATAGCACCACACACCCTGTTACTAGTATAATAGCCTTCGTAGATTCACATTGACAGATGTGCTCTCCCAATTTCAAAATATCCTTATTAAAGAGGAAAACGAAATATTATATATCTATACGAATATCTATTTTACAAAAGGGCGAAATGAATAACGAAATATCTATTTGACAAAAGGGCATGGAATACATTACAGTAATAAAAAATTCCTGTATCTATAATTAAAAAATATCTTAGAAAATTACCAAATAGCATTACATAATAAAAAGGAAGACATGAATTTAAAAATTCAACTTCAGATCAACATTAATTTTAAAAATGCTCTGTTTAAACATAGTAGTACCTTTTGTATCTGTAAGTAACACCTTCCAAGACCTCTTCTCGTTACATGAAATCATGGATAATGAATGACAAACGCTGCATAAAACATGTATTTACATAACATACAAAATGTGGCTAAATGATAATTATGTATTGAAAGGTATTAGCCATATTTAATTAAATATACTGTACACTATACTATACTACCTACTACTATATTACAAAATAAAAGAAATTCAAAATATACCATGCACTATTATCTCGCATATGTGTAAAATTTTCAGACATTTTAACCTAAACTACAAAATGTGAGGGAAGAAAATTAGTTTCTGTGTTATACAGTATGAACTACTTTAAATAACAGAAATAAAAAATCCTTCTTTTTTATGGCACTATCAGCACACTACTAGTTTTCAGGTTTTATAAGTATCATTTATTCTGATGCTTCAAGCCCATGTTTACAGTAAATAAGAATTTTTTAGCATGAAAGCTGTGATAACACACATGAACACAGCACATATAGGAGCATGCTTACTTGGAGTATCTGAAGGCTGTATTTCACTGTGTTATATATCACTGTCACTTAATTTAACATGCAGACATTAATTTTCTTTGTTGGTATTCTTTCCTGTTCTACATATAGAAACTGAAGATAATTAACTATGAATGAAGAATCAGCAGATACGTAGGGCATGATTGTTTAGAATTAGAAAAATTCTGCTTATTTTGAAAGATGACTAACACGCAAGTCTCCTTCCCTAAGCTGAATTCGTAAATAGATGCCCACACTGGATTATAAATCAAAAGTTTGTGCTTTTAAAATCAATACCAAACTTTAAAGACAAGCCTTTATTTATGTAAGTATTATTTAGTATTAAAATCTGTTAACCTTATAATGATCTACAGTTACTTTAACATAGTAATTAAAATATTTTAAGCTTACCATTAATATATCCAAAATAGCAGCAAGGAAGAAAGAGTAATTATGAGAAATAAAAAAGTCATTCTTGCCAAACTGTTTATTAGTATTTTTAATGAAAAAATTAACTAAATATTCTTAAAATGCATAAAAAAATTCTCTCATATTATGCTATACCATATTATACTATACATTTATCACAGATATACTTATAACATCTAAAATTTAAAAAAAAAAAAAAAGAAAAGAAAAAATATGAACAGTATTTATTTAACAACTATTTATTAAATGAAGGCCTTTCCTACGTTCTTTTGATACTTCAGTGCAATAACAATATACATATTAAAAAAAATTAAAAGAGGGGGGGAATTTTTCAAAATTGAACTACTAAGATGCTAAATAAAGAAATGAAAAATAATCTAAGAATTAAAAAGTTATATGGTTGGATTTACTAATGCAATTGTGATTTTAACAACTTCACCAAAATACACAATAAAATATTTATAACTTATCAGTTAAGTCTCGTAAGAAACTTTTGACAGAAAATTTATACATTACGGAAACATACATTGTGTAATACAATTCTGTACACATCAAAGGAATTGGTTTCACTTAAAATGAAGAAGATCAATGCCTGATCAAAGAAAATTTTTGCTTCAGTGTAAATTTTTGAAGATATTTTAGGATTAGGTTATTTGATTATGGCTAAGCAACTCAAGGGCTATCTGCCTATTGGGAGAAACGTTTCATGGAGGATTTTTGATTAAAAGAGGCCAATATACATTTACACATTAGAAAAACTATGTAAACTTATGTATGCAGCCAGCCTGTTTACCAGACCTCAATTCCTCAATTAGGACAAAATACATGAGGGGCACATGACAAAGTATATGAGGCTTAAGATCCACCCAAATTTTGATCAATAACACCAGAGGTTATTGAATTAGAGAATCTATACATTTCACCCTCCAAATTTTAATTCTAAATTTTAGCATGAATCTCTTTAAAAGGTTTTATAAACTCGTGTGTTTTTTATACTCTATTCAACAGACACTACAATCAAATACATAAAAAATATCAAATAATCCGCCAGCTTCGTATTATAGAAAAAGAGATTACTAAAAATTGCTGAAAAGAATCAAGAAATATGCAAAATGAAAAAATTATTTCTTTCCTCAATGGAAAATACTTCAGTAAGGAGTGATATTAATTCTACGACATTCTCTCAACTAGAAAATGTTTCACATTTTATTATGCCTTGTCTTTATGCTCCCATTTAAAATATTTCCAGTATTGCATATACGCAACCAATTAAGTTCCACTATCTAAACTTTCATCATTATCATCATTGAAAATGTGCCAACCTAAAGAGTTGAAACAAGTTTTCCCATATTTGGTAACCACTAGCTTATCACTTAGGCTAACATGCTGGTACTATATCATAAATGTTGCCTGTTTCTACTAGCTTGCTCTTTCAGAAACAATGAAAAATGCTGAGGCAATTAACATGGTGTCAGAAGTAAATTCAAAATTTTACTCCTTACATGCTAATGGACATACATAAAAATCAAGCTAATGGAAAAATAAAACTACCCTCTGGACATCCAAATCTTGATGCAATGGATATTAAAGGAAGAGCATAGCAACGAAGTATTGTTAAGTCACTGGCATTGCTAATAGGCTGCTTTTCACCATCTGATGTAGCCCCACAGATTATTATCAACAAAATCATGGACTCATTCAGGACTTGAATAATCTTTTTAAACAATTATGCACTGCAATATTGAGACAATACTGTAGTCTACTTAAGATAAAGCTACTACTTTTATTAATAAGATAATGTATGATGTTCATTAGAAGGATTATAAAAGGAAAGTTTGAAGATAAACCAGCTAGCCCTCAGCTCAAATCAAAATTTAATATGCATGTGAAAAAGATCAAATAATTATAATCAAAATGCCTCAAAGAACAAAGCTGAATTAAACTGGCTTTAAAGATTCAAAAACAGAAATATTAAACCTGATAATTAAAAAAGTTCAATGTAAACAATACAGCAAACAGTGACAGTTAAAACAAATACTTTATTAACCAACTCAACACATATACTGTACTATATTTTTTTTAATTGAAGAAGAGTTGCCAAAATATCAATATCAGTGTTATGTGTAACAGGATCCCTGTGAACAGAAGCTTTGAGTCTTAAAGACAGTTTTATATGAAATATAATTTGAGGAATACATTTTTGTCAACAATCCATACTCTCAAATACCAATATTTCTGCAGACTGTTATTCGTTTGTGTAGTCAAATCTAGAAGAGCATGCAAGGAACAACCTGCTGACCACAAAAGCACTTATAAAACCAATTCATTCACTATGAATCAAATTTTGGTCAATGTTCAATAGTTTTATCTACTTAACCATGGACAGGGTCATATATGAAGTTGTACTGCTGATAACACGAGATGTTAAATAACTAGTCAGTACTGCTTATTTATTTAAATACATACCAGTAGTATATTCTTATATTATCAACTGTGCCTACTATTTTAGTTACAGAATATATTGAGTCTGAATGAACAGAAGCCAAGCCTTCATAATAATATTGCAGAATTCTTCATATTAATCCCTCAATTTTAACTATCGCATTCACAGTAATTATAACATTTTTCTAATTTACTGCCCTGTCAAATAAATAACCCTAACTTTTAGTTTTCTTCATTCTTTCTAAAGAACATTTTGAGCAACAAATATATTACCTATCAATGACATTAAAAAATTATCTTTAGATTACTGTTTGTTAGTAACATTTTCTTCCTTTTTTGCAGAAGTGAATATAAATCCACACACACAAAAGAAAAGTAAATCATTCTGCACAACTTAGACACAGAATTGTTAAAGGTCTAATTGATAAAACTCCAAACTATTTCTTCAGACACAGGGTTAATACTACAGATACTTCTAAATTCTGCCATAAAATGAACCTTAATACAAAGCTATCCTAAATTTGTATACATTTATCCCTCCCAAATGAGATGCCTTGCCTCCATATGGCTATATTTTTTTCATGGTTGCTTTCTAGATTCCATATTTTCTGTATAAACTACTGTCACAGAATGGCTATGAAGCAACGTGAATATAAAGAGCACAAAAACATCTATCAGGATTGCATAGACTTGCAGATAATATGTATTTAACTAAAACTAGAAAATTATCATAATTGCTTACTCAATTTTAGAATAAATTTGATGATGATAGCCTTAGTCTCATAAAACTGCAAGTTTAAATATCATTTAAACATCTGCATTATTTTATCACATGTATCCTAAAAAACAATATGCATAAAAGCATTGATAGAATGACAAAGCTAAAACATTTACGTGCACTATGAAACAGCTTTTAATGTTGCGTCAATATATAATTTTAGCCAAGAATATGTCTTGCAATGGACATTCTATTATTAGATAATTACTATAGTTATTAAACTCACTGCATAACTCTTTAACTTTTATAGTATCTTTGAACTTTTTTTATCTACTGGAAATAAAGATGTATGAAACTTTTTGATTCATAAATAAATAAATTTTATCCATAAAAAAATTCATTCATAAGCATGAAACAACTTGTATCTCTTTTATTAGACATTAAGATACATTATTTTGTATGCAAGAATATATTCCTTGATACCATTCATTTTCTTTTAAAAATCTGGTTTTTATTGGGTCATCCAAAAGTTCCTGCAATTCTTTTTCAAGTGTAACAAAATAATTAAAGTATATTTCCTTTTAATTATTTGTTACTCTCGATACAAAGTGACCTTATTCGGAGTGGATGTTCAAACACTTTTCTCCTCAAGTTGCATAACTCTAGCATATGTTGTGCCATAATTTTTGTTTCAGTGTAGTGCTAGGAATAGAAAATCCAAAAGTACATTTTTATTATATTATGTCCTTTTATTTTAAAAAGGAAAAAAAAAAATTTTAATCGTACTGTTTGTAAAATTTGAGTTCCATATGAACAAAGTGCTGTTCTGATGACACAGTTCGAAAGTGGTTTGAGAAATTTAAATGTTAGAATTTCAACCTTGAAGATGATACCCCCCTCTGGGCAATCATTAAGTGGATAAAAAAGGACCTATTTAAAGAAGCAATGTCTAAAAATCCATGTTATACAGTTTTGAGACTATGAGATACACTAAATATTCCAAAAAATAAACTGCATGATGGAAAATAAACTGCATGATTATTTGAAGACGATGGCATGTAAGCCCATAAGACACTACGATTTATCCCACACTTTTAAATATGCTTGCTTGAGTTTTAGCATGTAATTCTTTGCTGGAAAGGAAAAAAAAAAAAAAAAAAAAAAATGGTTCATTATTGAAACAAAGAAGCAGATATTATGCAATAATGTTACCAGAAAAATATCATGGGACAATCCAAAAAAGCCTCTATTAAATAACATAAGCTGAGGAGGAGGGGGTATCAAACACTTTTTAGTAGCTTATCATTTCTTTTCTAGTATGAAAAGCAGCTTGCCTGCACTAAGACAATGAATTTATCAGATAACAGACAATTTCCGCATGAACAAGCCCCGTTTGTTGCGACATCCTCATACAATTAAAATTCTACCTCAGATGATGATCCTTGATTCATGGATTTACTGCTTTGTTCATCAAACCCTAGACAGATTCTTTAAGTTTTTAAGGTCTGATATACTCATTAATGGTATATTCAGAAAAGACCCTTAAACTAGTTTTCGTCAAGAACTTGTAGGATTTTTGTCATTTTAGATATAAAATGCTTCACATGATTTCAGCTCATTTCATTTGCCTAAAATTCAAAAATGCATAGGTTTCATCAGCACATTTTTTATAACTGTAATATATTTTCAAGGAGCTCTAATATTTAACAGTTTATACTTAGACTTTGGTATGGATATGTTCCACTTTGTTTGGAGATGCAGCATGCATTTCCCATCACTGGTATTATTATATGATCATTTAGCAGACGTGATTTTAAGAGTAATGCTATATAATCTCAATGACAAAATAATCTACATTTTTTTAAACCTGCCTTTATATTAAGTAAATGCAAATAAAAAGTCTTTTTCCATATATTTTCATGGTAGTTTTTTTCTATATAATCTTTATTTAGCTTTCAGTTATTTACTATCTCATCAGAAAAAAATTAAAAAATTGATTTATTTAAAACTCAACAATATAAAATGAAATTGATATAATTTTATGAAAAAAAAGTTAATTGCTTTATTAAATATGGCTCAGCTGCTATACCACATAAAAATAAGAAAAGTATAATTGAGCCAAATAAATATTTCATGGAAGTTTTTTGAAGGGAACGAAAGCTTAAAGTAACCATTTCAATGCATATTGACAAAATGTGCTATAATATAATATAATATGCAGAACCTAGCATGGAACATACTGTTTGTAACGATTCCAATCTCTCTTATTTTTTATCTTAAACAATTTTCCTCTAGTAAATCCCTTCCCTGTAAGCAAAAACAGCTTTATATATATGTGTGCGTGTGTGTGAGGTAAATCCTCACATATATATATAGATATATATAACAAAACTAGAGAAACATACTTCTGGGATGGGTAGGATACACCTATATGACACAGAACCCCACAGCAACATAGGATCAGAAATACAATCCCAACATGATAGAGGGATTATTAGGAGCTGCTGCAAGAAAACAATCATCAGCCAGGACATAAAAGTATAAGGATGGAAAATATTTGAATACATTGTGATTGCAAACTGACATTTAAAAGTCATCTGCTTAAAATAAGTCATGATTTTTCCTGATAATAGTCCAAAATTTAGCAATGTGGGTGCGACATGGAATCTTCGAACATTTTGAAATACGTCTGGCATCCATTAGATGTTTGTGATAGCCATGAAGCTGATACATTTCAAAACACTCAGTGCATTTCAAAATGTCTGATATTTCATGCCTTACACCACAGAGATGACAGGATTTATTTTTAAGGTCATTAAATGCCAATTTGTGATGATGATGAATTGCAACATTTTTTTTTTACCTGTTACTGCTCATCAGCTGGAGGATAAACAAAGATGCATGAATAACAAACCAATAAGGGGTGTAAAAATTCTTTATTTAGCAATAACTTACAATATATGTACACTTCAATTTCACAATAAGTGCTCAAAATTCTGACCATTTATCATTATGCAGTCTTCATAATGGTGACACATGGAGTGTCAGAAGTGTCTCTTTCAAAAAAATACCCAACATGTTATGGACTTTTGCAGGCCTCATAAAGATTCTTGCAATGAGATCAGAGTTACAGTCAATGGACATCTTGTAGCCCAGATTTTTCGAGGTTCATCACAAGAAGAAATCCAGGCTAAATAAACACATCCAATCCACTGTTGTGCAAACATACTGTTCAAGTTATCATGTACAGCACAAGCAAAATGAGCTGGTGCCACATTGCAGGCCAAACAGATGTAGGAACATTGCCAAGCAAATGAAACAATACCTCCAGAAAAATGCGATATTTTTTGCCATCTAATAGGTTAGAGATATGGCCCAATTAAGTAATCATCAATAATACCCATCCATACATTTACATAAAAAAAACCATCGTTGAACAGTGTGTAGTCATTAGGTATTTTCGAAGCAAAGGAGATGAAAAATGAGCAACACCTTCAGCAGGAATTGAACCACGGACTCTGGAATACGCTCCCAACGTGCTGACCATTACACTATAAGGTGGGAGAAATACTTTATATACTTCCCCTTTTAAAGGGCAGCTGGGTATTAGGGAACCCAATCACCAAATCTGGCTGGTGGAGAATCATCATTCACCACCCTTTTAGTTCGGGGGCCACTGTAAAGACATTAGGTTATTTCGAAGCTGGAGAGATGAAAAACGAGCAATGTCTTCGCTGGGAGTCGAACCACGGACGTCTGGAATACACACCCAGCGTGCTGACCACTACACTACAAAGCCATGTTAAGAAGGTGGGAGAAATACCTTATAAGTGTATGGGTGCATGCTTTGTGAATTCTCGTGGCTCTACACATAAGCACTGTATTGATGGACCCATTGCAAATGATATGGATATAAATGCTCCTTGC
The DNA here is from genome assembly GCF_044657685.1 of Stegodyphus dumicola. Classification (NCBI taxonomy): domain Eukaryota; kingdom Metazoa; phylum Arthropoda; class Arachnida; order Araneae; family Eresidae; genus Stegodyphus; species Stegodyphus dumicola. The sequence continues at coordinate 188,010,279 of NC_140768.1, forward strand.
ATAATTTATAATACAATGAATTGAGATGCTACAATATCATGGGCAATGGTTCATTTGCTTATACCAGGAGGTTCTTCCACTCAATGCAATATGTTTTCTTCTAAGGTAGGTGTGTGTGTGTGTCATTCGTGGCCGCTCTGTATTATGCTTGCTCTTCCAGAATGCCTATATTTATACACAGATTATAGGCAAATTTGCAAACATTCAATGCATGCCTGTTTGGGTACTTCTTGAAATACAACCATGCCACAGCTTTTCTACTGCAGACACACAATGTGCATATCTGCCATTTCTGTGTTCATAAACTGTTCCATGTTCTCTGTGTGCAGTCAGAATTTAAAATAACTAATGCTGCTACAGCTGGAAAGTTATAGCTCTGGTGAAAGGAGCCTTCAAGAAGATAACTAGCACCCTCAAATGTGCAAAACTGGAATGTTCAGAACCAAGCATGAGCCAGAAAACTTCAAGCAACTTCATTATGAAGAAGGTCATAATTTATTCTACACTTACGGTCTTTTAATGTCAATTTGCATTCATGATGTATTCACAGTTTTCATCCTAACACCTCTGTGGGTGGCTATCGATAGTTTACCAATGACAACCCCGAATACCCCCCATCTCGCTAGAACTGCACTTCCAACCCTGCATCGCTATGGGATTCCAAGTCATCTAGATGTACACTACCCATCCTAGAATTATGTTCTTCTAGTTTTGAATCAATCTGTACATACAAAAATGAATAAATACAGAGTAAAAAGCACTTGAGACCTTATCCAACTGGTAGCAGCAACAAGTAGAGGTAATAATGTGAAATAAATTAAATCAAATTAATACATTTAAAATTCATCCCATACTCAATTTGGAACAAACCGTATCCAATAATAAAAAACCAGAAGCACAGGGGTATGCTGATACATGTCAATCAATTGGAATCAGTCTGAATCTTCTTAAGACAGTTGAAAGTAAGCATTTTTGTTAAAATTCTTACATTAGTTTTAATTTTGATTAGACTGTATAATAATTGTTTGCCTCTTTTATTATTAAAATAGGACTATGTTAGTTTCAATGTTTCAAGAATGCTTTTTTGAATGAGTTCTATATTCGGTAAGATTTCAAAACTTATTTCATTTTCAGTCTTTTTTCTCTTTTAGGTTACCTATAACTTGCAATGGTTTGTTAAATTCCTCATTTGCATTTTCTAAAATTGCTCACAACTTTGCTCATCGTCACCAGACACTATCCTATCTTCATCACATTTTAAATATCACACACTTTTATTAATCATCTCAATTATTTTTTTAACTTTGTTGAAATTATTTATTCTTCAAAATTTGTTGAAACTTCTTCGAAAATATATTCATGCTTAGCACTGCAACTTCTCTCGTTTATTTAAATGAAATGAACTAAAACATTACTTGAACTTTATTTTTTGGTGGGTAGCAAGTGACTTTTTTAGTTGGATTTCGGATTCATAATCTAAGTAATATAATTTTTTTTTTTTTTTATTACAAAATTTTACATTTTTACTTTATCATGCTTTGTGTTACATTAAAGTTTCTTCTAATTATTTTTAAATTACTAATCAGTTTAAAATTTGTTTAATTTCATTACCTACCACATGTTAGGCTTAGCACCAGTCTTACCTTACTGAGCATGTTGTATTAATTTTTTCATTTCAAAGCAACTGTTACTCTAGTGTTACAGATCAAGATCCAATTTAGGGTGGGGAAATAAATTTTTAAGCCTTTTAAGGTTTTGATACTATGACTTTGCAATTTTTTGCACAAATTACTCTGCTTGTAGAGGTTAGACTGGTAAAGACACAGTTACTTTGATTAATTTTCTGAGATTATTTTAAGTACTAAATTTTAATTTGTGTCTTTGTTAATTCAGAAACAGGCCAACGTACTGACTTCTTTCATAGCACCAACCCCCTAATGATGATGCAATGAAATATGTAAATTACTTTTTTCCTATTTTTGTTTTAACATTTTTACATTGTTTGCATCTTCCATGCAGTTTACTACAGTGCTCCTAGTTTTTTCTTATTGATAGTTACCACTGGACATTTTAATTGTGCCAATGAGACTGGAAAACCTTTGCATACTCATGATTTTGAATAACTCAATAATCAGAAATTAAAATCTATCAGATCTGGAAAAATGATTGGTCATCTTCGCTAAAAATGATGGCTTATCGCTGAATTATCTGAAAAATTTGAGAGTAAATACTGTCTACAAGTGAAGTAATGTGGGATACAGCAAATATGTCATAAAAGTCAATGCTCATCTTTCATCTAAACTTGAAATAATATTTTATAAATTGAGAACAGTGGTGACTATTATAGTTAACAATGAAAAAGCAGTGTCATAGATTTAGAATTTCAAGATTCTTATGACAACTAAAATATTTGCATAGCAAAATTACTAATATTTGGATCAGCATGCATTTTCCAAATACCTAATTTATACTCATGTTATGAATTAATAGCTTTAATTTCTCTAATTAACATAACTATGGAACTAAGTACATACAGAGTAAAAAATTACTTTTTTGATAAATAAGAGCAAAAATAATTTTGTTACAAGGAAATTTGTAATATACTTTGTAATATAAATTACAAGGGAATTATGAAGAGAGATTTTCATGCAAATTATACACAACCAAAATATTTTATTAATGCTTAAATGGCATACTTGTTTAGCTGTGTCATAATATTTCTGACTAGGATTAGATTTAATTCAAAATTAGAATTTAAAACACATATCTTCAGACACAGATGATATACTTGATTAAATAATAAATTTTTAAGCAGTTAATTTTTTTCATAATTATACCAAAATTTAATTTTCAATAATTATTTACTTATTCATGCATTGTCAAACATGAATAATAGAATGAGAAAAAAAAAGATAAAATTATATGGTTTGTAGTTACACAGAGAGTGAACAAAAATGCTACTTGAAAATAAGTAAAAGTCAAATCAATGACAAAGCAACTAAAACAGAAAAATATGTTTTATTCATATAGTATTATTTTTTCCAATAACTTTACAGCAAAAATATGAGCATGCAAATTACAAAATGTTTGCAATGGCATGCATACAGAGCATGCTATGCTAAAAAATAGAATCATACCTTTGGATTCTACATGAGGAAAAGACGTTCCATAGAAAGGAACAGCTACAGAGCAAGTTGATTTTTGTTAATACACTAAAACTAGCAACAAGCTGACACATCAAATACAACAAACAAAGACTGGATTCAACTTTAAGCTAACACACAGATAATAACTGCAGATGTTAAACAATTAGTTTAGCAAATTCTCATTTAAAAATGTTAGATGCAAATTAGTGCTTAAAAAATTAAAATTAGTACTTAAAAATTTATTTTTTTAAGCAAGAAAAGTGAAATCATTCCATTAATAGATAATAAAAACCATATTTATGAATGTTAGAAAATATATAAAATGTCATAATAAAGAAAAGCAGTTCAGTTATATAGATATACCTGTTAAGATCAAAGTTACAGCAATTCAAAGGAGCTGACTAGTATATTTCTATCACTTTTTAATGCAATACAAAAAAAATGCAATATAACTCTTTTAAATAATGTGTTTGACTTCCCCCCAAAACATTAGTTCTTTTTATTTTTGATTTTCAATTATAAATCAGGCATTCAGATTAAAAGCTATTAAATTAAAAATTTACCATTTGCCAGGCTACATGTTAATTCAAGTTTTGCAGTTATAAAAGAGTTTCCACTATTATAAAATTAATGGAATTAATATGATAGGTTACAAGATGAAAGAGCAAAAATGACAGCTTAAAATTTCATCACATTATCATCACTACAAGATAAAAGGTAAACAGACATATAAACTTAAATTTAAAAAACTTAATTTTAAACTTAAATTATTTCTAAGATAAAAAAGTTGAGAGTTTAAAGAAAAAGAAATTGGAATAAAAGTGGGATAAAAACACAGTTAGTGGAGACTTTGAAATTTTTTAATTTGAAAAAACATCAAATACACAAATTTCCATTTAAACAAATTGATCAAGAATATAAACAGCAGCACTGCTGGCAAATTTCAGATTACTCAAAATTTTACAGCCTGTTCTCCCCACCACAATTTGAAGTACTTTTCTTTAGCATAGTCATCACAATACACATCTAAATTTAAATTTCAAGTATGCAAAAATCTATAATTAAACAAGTCGAATGAGGGGGGAAATGTGTAATAAATAATATTAAAAGTATTTTATAAAAATTCATCAAATTGAACAAGTAAATAATGAGACTATGTAACTTTCTTCAAACTGTAATAATGTCTGGTATAAATTTATTAGTTTAATTCAGCTTTTTTGAAGTCTAAAATTGATTTATGCTGCCAAATTATGTAGGATAATGTCCAGTTTTCATTTAATATTATGAATTTATTCAAACTTCAAAATAAAATGCAGTCTTTAATGATCAAGTTCTAGGAAATGCCAATTAATTGCATTAGAATGCTCCAAAGTGCAAAATGTAAAAAAAAAAAATTTCTCATCTTCATGATAAACTTTTAAATACCTTAATAATCACATTGTGATTTATAAAATTAAAAAAACACATACAAGTGCTTTTAGGTGCTGATGTATTTACCATACTCACAGCTAGTGGCACATGAAGCACATAGACCATAAAAAGAATATTATATTGCATATGATTAATGAAACTGCACAACACATTTTTGCACCCATATGGCCTACCCTTTTTTAATATATCAAAATATTTATGAGCTGTATTTTTTCTTTAATGTAATGAAACCATTTTTTCATCCAATTTATACACAGAGTCTACTTCAAAATTTTAAATAAATAATAAATTTCAATTAAATCTCATAGATGTTAATAAAAAATTAATTTGTTTGCACTTATTGGCAACCAACTCATTATCCCAAATTTCTCATAATATTAGTAGCTTACTTCTATCAGAAAACAAATGTTTAATAGAATTTGAAATACGGACATCATCAAAAAAGGATATACTTGACACGTAGTAAGTGTAGCTACGTGAACCCATAAAGATAAAATATCACAGATTTGAATTATAAAATGCATTTTAAAGCAGTAGTAAACCACATTTTCAGTCTCTACATAAGGCATAATTAAAGCATATATCACTTATCATTACAATGTATAGATATTTGTAATTCTTCTTTTCGCAAAAATAATTTATTGGCTTAAATGAGAAGTAGTACAGTAAATGTAAATAAATTTTGAAAAACATAAAACTATAATAAGATGTATATATTTTATGATAAATAATCATTTGATAATTTTATATGGAATGATAATTATTAGGATTAAAGATTATGAGCCTTTTTTACTGACATTTTACAACCATTATTCATTAGGTGATTCATATTTAAATAACAGTTTATCTATCAAACAACAATGAAATTAGTTTGTCAAAATTAAAAAGAATGCTTATGCATAAAAATAAATCTGGTCATCATCCAGTTGCTAATATAAAGGAATTTTGTTAGAAAAAGATATAAATTTTTTATTTATAAAATCAAAAGTCATTAAAGTTAATTTTAAAACTATGTATTTAAAAAGTACATTCCACTATGCTAAAAAATTAAAGAAACTCAAACCTTTTGTTTACAACCTGCACATAAAGGCTTATATTTGTACCATATTTTTATCATAAAATTTCAGAAAATAAAAGAAAATTTTTTAAAATAATTTCAGGATTGTAGCTTTTAGGGATGTTAGGGGAAAAAAAAAAAAAAAGGTTAAACATTAGTTGAAAAGAGAAAACTTATGACTTTTTCATTTAATAAAATCTTTAAAAACAAATTAATTGCTACAGTTTATTTAAATCTACGTTGTAGTGCCCAAATTTTGGCTAGGTCACAATAATCAGCATATTTACATGGTTGAACAGTCAGGAATGCTGCTTTCTGTGCAGTAGATGTACTGGGTGATGCAGTAGATGATGCACATATGTAAACACCACTGTGTTCTGGCTGAATATTTGGCATTGTGAGACGACCTCCTCTATCTGTGCTTCCTGGAGGCATAGGACGGTTGTCAGCTCGAATCCATTTCACAGGAGACCTGCGCATGCCTTCATCTCGGCATCGGAAAACCACTTCACGTCCTAGAAAAAATGGACAGAAAAGCTAAATTAAGGAAATAAATAACAAATTATAAGCTTTAAAAAAGTATGTGTCTCTCCAAGAAATATATTATTATTCTAAAAATATAAAAATGGTGTGCAGAACTTAAAAATGAGAGAGGAAACTCAGTAGGACATCTTGAACATTAGTGGCACCAAGTGAAAGCTTATCAAGATGTTGGCCAAGATCAGGCACAACAGAGCAGATGGCAATAAGCAGCATGGAAAAGGGCCATGTCATACAAGCAAAATGCAAATGAGTGTATTATCCATACACAGTATTTGAGTGGAATACATGTATTAACATAGGCCGAAGTGTTCTCATGTAGACAGGTATTATGCTGGATACATATTCCAGATACTGGAAGAAGGTATTCTAATTATCAGTGAGGAGTTTTATAATTACTGCCTAGCCCCATATACAAATTTCAAGGGGTGCATTAACCCTAAGTTCCTCCTGAAGGATGGCAACAATATGCAATAGTTCGTGAAATATAAATTTCTCTCGAGTGGCTGCATGTTCTCCTAACCTAAATCTGATTAAACATATGTGGGACACAATGAGAACTTCAGAAAGAAATACATTTAAATCCATAAGCCAATATCTAGCAGTTCAAGAAGTGCTGACAGATTAATGAAAAGGGATACCATAAGAGCTCATCAATGATCTCATGCACAGCAACAATGCATAATATTTGTTGATCACATTTCCAGTGAGAACCATTTTGATCTTATGTTTCACGCTTTCTACACAGCATTTAAAGACTGTTAGCCTGTACGTAAAGGCCGCTGTGTATGAAAAGTGCTAATCTTTCTCTGTGCACCTCTAATTTCTTAGCACTGTTTCTTTTGTTTATCATTATCCGAGATTCAAAATACATATAATATGAATTTCGTCTACTAGAAGCTCTTAAGAAATATGACATGGATAAATCTATCTCGTGAATTTTGCATATAATGTACAATTGTATCAACCAATGTATCAAAACTACTGATACTTTTGAAAACTATTCTGAAAATGCATGTTATGTTGTAGGCTTTTATCTTTCTTATTACTTCAGATGAAACATACCTATCTTAGGCATATTTTAATAACTTTATTATAGCCATACATAGACACAAAATTCTTTTTGGAAAACAATTCTTATTTAACAAATATTTACTCAAGATTGCTATTTTCCCAAAACAAAACAAAGCCAATTTAAAAATCTATCGATTTGAAACTGCAAAAATTATTTGTAAAATCTTATTTTACACAAAAGATCGCTGAATCTCAAACTTCTGAATGGATATAGGTTGAGCAGTAGTTCAATAAAAATTTTGAGATCTTAAATTCAAGGTATAAATTCCGGGCTAAAAATATATATATATATATATATATATATATATATATGCTAATAAATGTAATTATGCTAATAACAATGCCATTTTTTACTTATTTATAGTCAATTGCACATGAAAATAATGTTACTTTACTTTTTCTTTTACAAGACTTCATATGAAACATTTGCAAATATTTTTCTCGCAGATGTATATTTCCGCGACAAATATATTTGAAGTAATATATATTATGTCAGCATTTGATTTCAATTTTTCTTCATTTCTTGCTGGTTAATATTTTCAAACAATTAACTAATCAACAAATTTTCATTAATAACTGAGCAAACTAAGCATTATTTAAAAATTTAAAAATGTTACTAATTTCAATTTTTCAACTTCTTAGTATTGTTTTTGGTCAGTACTTTCTTTCAGCAATTAATAAATTAATAGTTTCAGTTAAATGTTAGAACTTATCAAAATTTAAATATTTACAACTGTCATACATTTCAGTATTATTATTATACATCAATAAAATTCAATTTCTCAGTGAGGATTAATCAATTACTATTTCATCAGTCCTAAGTATGAAATGTTCTGTTTAAAATTTAAGGCATTAATATCCAGTATCACAAACTTTGAAAATATCCATTCCTGGTTAAATTCCACAATGTCTCTCATATCATTTTTAAATGAATTTAATTTTAATTCCAAATCTCACTGTCAGTGAATTACTGAAAAGCCTCCTGTTTTTTTTTTTTCACCTTCAGTGCTATGCATTCCTTTTTCAAAATTAAATTTTTTTTAATCTTTCTCAAACCAAGTATTCAATACTTTTCACTTATATCAAATAGTTAAGTCTTTTACAACTGAATTAAAATTTTTTTTAAATTAAATTAAATTCTTTTTTTTTCAGATACTAAATTTTTTCCCTGCCCCAGTTAATACAAGAATAATGCTAATTAGGAAATATCAGTATTTAATTAAGTAAATTGGCATCAAAACCAAATACATAAAGTATCAATTATTGATGTTGATCGTTACTAATTATAATTACTGCCATCCAGTACTTAAAATACAAAACTATAGTTTAGCAAACTAGAATATTGATCCTTCAGTAGCAATGTTACAATTTTCTAATTATAATATAACTGGTTTAAGTTCAGAAGAAACTAACAAATGCCTTTACACTTCCCATGCATTTAGAAGTAGCAAACAAATTTTCTAATAAAATTGCCTTTAATAGCAGAGAAAGCTTAGCAGAGAAAGGCTTTAATAGCAGAGAAAGTAATACCGTATATACCTGCATATAAGTAGACCCCCCCCCCACTTTGACATAAAAAATTCGTAGAAAATAAGAAACCCCCCCTCCGAAAACAATCGAGAAACTTCGAAATTTTTTTTTAAGTACTACATTTATTCAAAACCATCTGAGAAAAAAAGTAAATATACAATAAAAAATACCTTGGTAAATAAACAAAATCAAAATCCCTCAACGTCCGATTCATGGTCAGATTCGCCAAACATTTCATAGAACTCTTCTGTCATCATTGGCTCGTCATCATGCATATTTTCAGTCTCGAACTCTATATTGTTACAATCACTACTAGAGCCTTCGTTGTCATTTTCACTTTCAAAAACAGCATCATCTTCCATGCCATCTAGTTCGTTGCTAATACAACATTTTTTAAATGATTTTATAATCATTTCAGAGGGTATTTCGTTCCAAGCATCTTTAACCCACTGAGCAATTAATGTAATATCGGGCTTTTTAATGTTGCCTCCCTTTATAAATGTTGGTTGACCGGAACTAATCCACTCTGCCCAATATTTTCTAACATTTACTTTGAAGGGCTTATTGAGGCAGACATCTAGGGGTTGAATGACGGATGTCAATCCTCCCGGAATTATGGCCACAGTCGTTTTTAGGTGTTTTGTCACTTGTCACTTCTTCAGAAAAGTGTCCACGTAAAGAATCGTATACTAAAAGAGAAGGTTTTTTGAAAGCTGCTCCCGGTCTTTTATCCCACACATTTTTAAGCCAATCGACTGTTCCGTCAGGATCCATCCATCCCTTTTCATGGGCGCGAACTAGCACACCTGATGGAAACACAACGTTTTTCGGTAAAGTTTTTCTTTTAAAAATGATCAAAGGATGAAGCTTACTGCTGTCATCCAAGCATGAAAGAACGACCGTAAAATGGGTTTTTTCATGCCTGGTTGTTTTTATCAAAATGCTTTTTTTCCCCTTGCAGTCAACTGTTTTATTTTCTGGCAGATCGAAACACATGGGGGTTTCGTCCATATTCCCTATTTGGGAAAGTTCAAAAGAATTCCGTTTTCTTACATCGATAATGTATTTTTGAAACTCCATAACCTTTGCTTCCAAATCAGATTAACTACCAATAAATCAGCCATATCAACAGAAACAAGAAGGGAAACAAAAACATACTGACAAGAGTGAGTAAGATTTAACAGTGGGGCACGTGATTCTAGCAAAGAATTCGTCGAATCTGGGCGTTAAACGGAAGAGTTTTCTGCCCCCGAACAACCAATCAGCATCCAGCAGGCAAAAGCATCGCCAACATATCCAAAACGCAGGATAACTGGGAAAAAATGTTTGTATATAGTAACCTTCTAAAATTTGTTCCGGAAAAGATTCGCGTACGTAAAATCTATCTGCATTTTCCCTTTTTAAAAGTTAAAAGATGTATTCAAAACAGTTCATTTATTGCGTGGGCTATTTTTTTAATTTTGACATGTACACCTGTTAACAAAAGTATTTCATGAATGAACAATAACTATTGTAATGACTTATACGTACGTAAAAACTATCTGCATTTCTCTTTTCTTGGCGTGTTGTAAAAACTTTTTTATTGCTCGATATTGATCGGTTGTTCGGGGGCCGAAAATTCTTTGGTTTAATTGAAACTTACTTTAGTTAAAGTATGAAACTCTGTGATTAGTTCATCACATAATTTAAGTCATGAAATTACTTCAAGTAAGTGACTTATTTGATAAGTCGTCCAATTTGAGTGCGGGAAGAAAACAACTGCATTATATAAAGAAATTTTTGAACTTCCGATTCTTTTAATTTTTTATGGCCCCGCATATAAGTCGACCCTCCCTCCCCACTTTGAAGTTTTTTTTTTGTCCAAAATATCTCGACTAATAAGCGGTATATACGGTATTTAAAAAATTTACATGACATTATAATGTAACAATAACCTAACATGTGGTCTATTAAATAATAAGAGGTATTCTCAGGTACATCAATAATATGAATAGTATGACAATTGCAAAATGTCTTATCTAATAACAAAGACTAAAAATATAAGACAATATAAGACAGATAAGACACAAAAAGATTAGTAAATATAAGACACAAAAATTTATATTTTGTCTTATATTTACTCTATAGGAGATGTAACTGTTAGTATTAATATGATGAGCTACTATCAGTAATTTCTTTTACAGTCAAAAGTCGTTAATCCGGACTCGTCGGAAATTCGGCGATTCCGGATTATCGATTTTTCCAGATTATAGATCATCAGTTTAAATCTGGTAAGATGGCATGCAGAAATTACAAAATTAAAAATATGAAACCGTAATTTATGAAATAAAGAACAATTATGATCTAAAGGGTATCAAAATGTACAAAAAGAAAAAGCTTAATATTTATTTGTTTACTTTATTAAACATTTCTTTCAATGTAAGTTGTTTAAGTTGCTTCATTTCATGTGACAATACTTTCTCTTTAATTCTATTAAACAGACATAATTTCTTGTTTAGTTACAAAGTTCCGCTGTTCAAGTCCTATAATTGGCGTGTCGAGAATACTGACTAATTTGTCAATCGAAATGTTTTCGTTTTTAATAACCTCTCTGTCACTTTCTTCACTATCGGAAACTAATTACAATGACGAGGAACTTGATTTAAATCATATCAAAGACGGAGTACATCGAGATGAAATACTACATTTAGTAAGGAATTATAAGCCAAATAAAATAAAAACAACTGCCCTGAAGATAAAGATGGTGGTGACAGATCAACTTCCAATTCATTGCACGCCACGGCGTTTCTGCCCTCTCTGCTGCAGAGCAGCGTGAAATTGATAAACAGATTTCAGATTTCAAAACATACTTTCGCTTTGTAGATCCTTTACATATTAGTAAATATATATCGGAAATTCTATTTGACATAATCGAAAGTTCAAGCTTACTTTTATAAAATTGCTCTAACAGTCTGCAAAAAATAATAAGCTGGATCCAATTCGAAGATTAAGGAACAACGCAATTAGCAGCATTAACTGAATTAGATAACATTAGCTTAGCTTATACCGTCCGTTATACATTAAACGCGCATGCGTAAACGTATTATGCGCTTGCGCACACGCATATTTGCAGCCGTAAAGGTCTTACGCGCACGCGTAAACACCTATGTGCATGCGCCAACGTGACGCATGCACAGAAAGTTTGTAGCTTTGAGGTCCGGATTATGGGTGTCCGAATTAACGACTTTTGACTGTATATCATTTAAAAGTTTGTCCTGTTGTTAAAAAAGCATAACTAAGTCACTTCCTAGAAATAATGTTTTCTATCTCTGTGAATAAATGTTACCTTACTGAATACTGAAAAAGTAATCTTCTAATTCAAACATCTAAAAATGGGTGCAGAGAAATATACCTTAAATCTGATGCAAAAATATTTTAGAAGAAAATATGAAAAGAGCATTTTCTCACCTTGCCTGATACTTTGTCTTTCTGGGTATACCTTGATATTAATGCCACCCTCAGGAGCTAAAATGTAAAAATCATAATTCAGAATATTATATTCCTCAATAATATGAAATGTTTAATATATTAAATACTTAAATAATAAATAAATAAAAGATTTTAATGATTCATCACACTAGTGTCCATGAAATGAATTCATGCGAATAAAAAACTTACCACAATCAGATTCATCTGAATAGTCACTGCAATCAAATGTACCATCACACCTCTGGGATCGTTCAATACACTGTCCATTAGCACAAACATACTGACCTGGTTGACAAGCCCCTTTAAAAAAAACAAAGAACTCAAATCATTCATCAATAAAAAATAAACTAGAGGAAATGTATTTAACAGAAATGAGAAAAATTACAGATGTAATTAAATTAAAACTCCTTAATTTGATACATAAGATCCACAAAGAAAACAGGACAACCATTTTAAGTTAATGCATATGCTAATTCACAACACAACAAAGACTTGTTACCACATACAGCAATCCAGTTCATCAGATCTGTCAGGACAGTCTGGAAGACCATCACAGTACTTTGCCCTGTCGATGCATAAACCTGTTACACAACGAAACTGAGAGGGCCGACAGAGACGAGTCTCTGGAAATGGTAAGAGAGAAAGAAGGAAAAGCATTTTATATAAAAGAGACAGAAGGAAAGTTAGAATTATTTTTATTATTTAACATGCAAATTATTCGCCACGTGGAGAAAGAAAATTGCATTACTATGAAAGTTAATATGCGGAATTAATTATTTTCAAGGTCTTAGAATCAAGATTAATAGAATTTTGGCAAAATTATACTGTTTAAATCTAAAATTTCGCCTTTAAAAGTTATTAAATTTCCAGAAATATCTCATTTACATTAGCAAATAATAGTAAAAAATGCCTGCACATAAGTACACAAAAGAAATGTTAAAAGAAAATGTTTAACTGCAATGAAATGAATTTATTGATTTTATTAATTTATTGAAAACATTTTGAAATGAATTTATTGATCAGTTTTTCTAATGCAATTGTTTTCAATATTTATCTCCTTCTCCTTACTTTTAAGTCAGAATATCATTCTTCTTTCCCATCCCAAATTTCTTTACCCATAATTTTATTTTAGTGTTGCATTTTAAATAGTAGAAAACAAAAAAATATTTTCATTTTAGCCTTTTATAAAGTTATATATTGTTGTAAATATTTCTAACTATTTGAATCCTTCCTGTATTCTTGTTTTTCTGTATCGTTTTATTTACTTATTGTTTTCATGTTAATAGTTTTAGGGCTTATTTTCTGTTTAATCTAATTTGTGGCCAGACCTACGGTATTTAAGTATTCACTTGCTATACAGAATTGTTGATATTTTAATTCTCAGTGCAGCAACATTAGAATTGTAAAAACAGCTCAATTAGAATATGAAATGTGGGCAACTTTGTTCCTAAAATTTTGTTGCCAAGCAAACATTTGGCAATTTCTTGCCACCTTAATGATTTACTAGAAGATTTATGAAAATGGATTTTTGAAGCCCTATACATGAATACTTCCCAAAATTTCCACAGCCCATTCTATAGTGCATAAATACAGTTTGGGGAGCTAGGGAGTTAAGTTGTGAATCAGCAGTGATATTTTAGCAATTACCTGAATTACAAGTTAGGGTTTACTCTGAGAATGATTTGGGGAACTTTGATACATTTCAAGTACTTGGAAGAAATTGCTTAATGTAACCATTCTCTTTGAATTTTCTAACTATTATTAGTGCTCCTTAGGGTGCTGATTTTAAGTGTACCTTTCTTTCTGCTAATCTGGACTTATTATTTATAGAAATATCAATGATCTCAGCTCATAACATATAAATTTAAGATTTATTACATTATGACTTAAACTATACCTTAGCTTTTTATTACAATTTGAGACTACTAAAATGATGTCAATGAAATCCCTTTTTTGATACTATGAAATTTCCCCTGTTGAAAAACTGTGGTTTAGTGAAAGATCCCACATTCAAAATTCAAGAACAAATTATGTACTTATTATCAGATTTTTCTTAATTAAAAATATGAATACATCTAAAATTAGCAGACAACATTAATAAATTATAACAAAATCCTTTAACATGTTAGATTAATTGCTACTATACTGAAGTTTTAGATACAATTACATAATTGTATTCCATGAAAACACTAACAGTCCGAAAAAAAATTTAAGCTTGAGGGTGGCCCAAAAGAGCTTGATCCATTTAAATAGCAATTATGAAAAACATATCAGCAATAGAAAAACAAATTTGCAAATAATCCTGTAAAAACCAAAAATGTTTATCATTTCATCACCAAATTGAAACGTGTGATCTTTTATTGTTAATATTAAACAGCCCATATATACACCACATCTGATAACAAAAAAGTCTCAAATGTTTCAATTATTTATGGTTTAAGTTCTGAATGTTTATCACTTGTAGAACATGGACATTTTCTTCAAAAAGAAAGCAAAGAGTGTATTGTCTGAAAACTGGAATGGCCGTAAGATTGACCCATACTTCTAAATCCATCTCTTGGGAAATTCTCTCATTCAAACAATTTTGCAATAATTTATGTCAAACTTTGCATATTATTATCAAATGATATCTGGATGCAAATGAAAAATTTGAGAAACAGCAAAAGTACTCAAATATTTTTTTTTTTTTTTTTTTTTTTTGAAAGCAGATTTGATATAAAAGGAAAGTACAATAAACTAAAAAATCATTTTGGATTACAGTAGTAAATCTCTGTAAACTTTGCGTTCCTATTGCTTATACTTTAAATTTTTTTAACATAATAAGAGCTTTTTTACTATTGCATATAAGTTTACTTGGCAATGGATAATTATTATTTTTTAAGTACCAAAAATAATTCATCAATTAAAAAAGTTCAAATTATTCTTATCATGTCACTTGCTCTCATATATAAATTAAAGAGTAAATTACAATGCACATTAAGTAAGTGAAAAATATTAGGAAACTTATTAACACAGAAAATTAGGTTTTTAAGGAATTACGAGTAAGAAATTTGATTAAATATAAAAGTTCAGAAAGTACATCAAGTAATAATACAATAAAGTAATAAGCTGTTAAAAACAATGAATTCTTTATGTTAATGATTCAAGCAAATTTACCACAGTCTTGTTCATCTGAATAATCAGCACAATCATATAATCCATCACAACGAAATGTGTCTTCAATGCACTTTCCATCACCACACCTAAATTCATCAGCATCACATTCTTCTATTTATAAAATGTGTTCATAAAGAAGTATTAATAGAATATTAGTAAAAGAGAGGCTAG
Organism: Stegodyphus dumicola; assembly: GCF_044657685.1. NCBI lineage: Eukaryota > Metazoa > Arthropoda > Arachnida > Araneae > Eresidae > Stegodyphus > Stegodyphus dumicola. Next base: position 188,025,852 of record NC_140768.1, read on the forward strand.
CATAAAAGATTGAAGATAAAGATTGAAGCTGATCATGCAATTAATGAATTAGCAAAAGGCAATTATTAGAACAAGCAATGAGAAATGATTATTAGTTTAGGAGTAAGACTACATTAAATTTAAAGCACAGAAAGCAGAAAAATTGGTATTAAAACTTCTAAAAAATCGAACCTTTACAAAACAAATGAGTACTTGTTGAATTAATTTATATTAATTAGAATTATAAATGTAAACCCTAAAACCCAAGTTCTTATTTTTCTTTCAGGCAGCATACATTCTCATGAAAAATATGTCAGCAGCATTCTGTAATTTAAAAGTGATTCCCCAAATTCAGTAACACGTATTATTTATAACATTCTCCATTTACAAACAGAAACATTTTCATTTTAAATAGACAAACAATAATCAGATAAAAATTAGCTAAATAAATAGCTATTAAATACTTCTGTTTTAGATATTAAAATTATATATAAAAATTTTTAATAAATAAAGTTTCCTTTAGCACACTATAAAGTTTTGGTACCATTTCCTTTTGGCTTCAATTAAAAAAAAAAAATCAAGACTAGAGAGAAGTTTAACTCTCATGGTAAAACAGACCTACAAAAAAGCTGACTTCTCTTTCTTCTTTTTAATTACATCCTATACAGGGTCACACAAAAAATGTACAACACACTTATTGCAAAAATGTTTTGCTTCTTTAAACTAAGCAAATACAATAAAATGAAAAAGAACTTTAGCCACAATTAGATAATATTAGATCATTAGCACTTGATAGTGATCTCTACTAGAAGAAAACATAAACAGTTACCCAAAATTACATTACTATAATATCATTCATACATGTTAGGTAGATGCAAATTATATAATAATTTAAAATTATCATATTAAATTTTAAAATGAAAATTAACTCACAAAATTTGAATATAATAGTTTAAAACTGCCAAATTTATTATATGATCACTGAAATTTATATAGCCTGTTTTAATGTATTTACACATGCATACGCAAATACATCAGAAAACAATAATAAAAAAATTACAAGAATTTATAACAAGCCCATCATGGCGTAGCCCATATATGGTCATAGGGCAAACTTTGTTTTGCAAGGTGGACCGGGCTGCGCCCTAACAAAACAAAACAAGCCCATCATATTAAACAGATAATATGCAAAAAACAACATAAGCCATCTTACATTAGCTTTTAGACTGTTCTTATAATCTTACACAATTCTTATAAATTTTTCAATGAAATGCAAAATAAATAATTAAGGTACTATGTAAGTGAAAAGATGGCATCTCAAAATAGGAATTTAAATAACAACTTCCTTACGGCAATCTCTTTCATCAGATCCATCGTTGCAGTCAGGAATTCCATCACAATGAGACCTGCTGTCGACACATTCACCATTATTGCACTGAAACTGAGTTGGGGTACAACCTAAATATAATGATTAAATAATTTTAAAATATAAATAATCACATCAAAATTTCATATTATTCAATCAAATACAAAAATCATGTATACTAATAAATTATTTCATGTAATAGAGAAATATGCATTAATTACTTTAAAGTATACAGTATTAAAAACTACAAGGATTTTAAAAAATTAGTACAGTTAAAAAAGATAAAAGACAGAGTGAAACTTTGCAACAATTAAAGATTTTTTTAATCCTTCATATTCAGAAGATTTTAGATTCTCAGGTAATCAATTACAAGAACTTTCAGATAATTAGTAAATCACATTATTTCAACACTGTTGAGAATCCAAAATCTATTTGTCCTAGAGCTGAAAAATGAAGTATCATATGAAGACATACAGCTAATGAGAAACATGAGCTTCTCATTAGCCATGAGAGAAACATGACTAATGAGTGACAATTCATGGACACACAATTCTGTGGACTTGTCTTTAAAAATACTCTATTTCATGCCCTTCAAAGCAGGTCACAGAACTTTTCCTGATGAGAATAGACACAGGAGTAGTAATTAAAGAAACTTTTCTTTTTTAAAAAATGGCTAGTCAAAATTAAAAAGCAGATGATTCTGACACAGGAAACTACATTTTTGGGAAATAATGAAATATTAAACCAAACAAATAAAAATTTTAATAAATTTTAGGAATAAGAGAAATATGGGAGAAGTATATTGGGTTGGTGGGCGTGCATTCGAAAAATCAAGAGAGTAGGTGAGTATATGTTAAGAATTCATATGTAAGATTAGCTAATGATATACATCTTAAACATATATTCATAATCTACTTCCATGGCAACATTTTTCTATAACAGAAATAGGGGGGAAAAACCTTCTACAGAATATCCTCATAGAAATGTATAAAATAAATTATTTGCTTAAAGAAAAATTAATGTTAACGCACATATTCAAATAAAAGAAAACACTGAATTTCTAGTTTCACACTGTAGAAGCATTTATCCTTTATAGTAAAAAATGTTGATTTTTAATGTATCTATCATATTAACAATAAAAAACAATATGCACTCAATCTTCTATATCATGTGTACAAAGTGGGTCTTTATAAAGAAGTTTTTGATATTCATTGCTCTGAAATCAGTTTGACATTCCAGATGCAGTTTATCAAGAATGTCAGTTCATTATTACTTAAGCTTCCAAAAGTGGGTGTTTATATATATATATATATACACATCAACAAATATAGCATTCTTTTTAAGCTTTGCTGAAGAATCATATTGTACCACAGTGGCTATCCCCCTTAATTTAAAGTATACAGTAATATAGATGCATTTTATCACCTCCCATTTTTATTAAAAATTGAGATTATGTTGGTACTTAAAAATGCCACATATAAATTTTGAGATCATCTCCACAAAATACTGTAACATACAAAACTGTCAGTTTCCACCAGCAGTCTGGGGAATTTTGGAAACATTGTATAATTATCATAATTACAAAGATTTCATTTGCACAAAATGAACTAATGAAACCTGACAAAAAATAGATATTACTGTATTTGATGGCATCTAAGATGCCCTTTTTTCCTAAATTTGGTCTCAAAAAAGTTACCTGCGTCTTATACATGAAGGACACAGTTTAACTTTCAATACTGAATGCTATTTTTAGCCTGGATAAAGGTCTAGACACACATAACTTTTTCTACATCTGCCATAATTATTTTGCGCATGCGTGAAATATCTGTCGCCACAAAGCGCCAAAGCGCAAAGCTGATGTCGAAACTCGAACCGGTTTGACGGTCACATTACCTCTATGGAGATTTTCCTTCTTTACATTCTTTGACTCAGGCAACACACATGTCGGTATCGATACTATGTAGAAACGTGTCAGTATCGGTGCTTAAAACTATTTGTTTTAAAAAAATACCCTGGAAAATATGACTACAGGAAACAAAAGATTAAACTATACAATTCAGTACAGTCAAAAGTCTTTAATCCGGACTCGTCGGGACTTCGGCGATTCCGAATTATCGATTTTTTCGGATTATAGATCATCAGTTTAAATCTGGTAAGATGGCATGCAGAAATTACAAAATTAAAAACATGAAACCGTTTACTTTATTAAACATTTCTTTCAACGCGCGCATGCGTAAAGCATACATTACGCATAGCCGAAATTAGAAAATTGCAACCAGAAAACTATTTGATTTGTATTCGTGATATTTATAATGACGAGGAATTTGATTTAAATCATATCAAAGACGGAGCACATTGAGGTGAAATACTGCATTTAGTAAGTAATTATAAGCTGAATAAAATAAAAACATCTGCCCTGAAGATAACGATAGTGCTGACAGATCAACTTCCAGGTCATTGCGCGCCATGATGTTCCACCTCCCTCCCTGCGCAGAGCAGCGTGAAATTGATAAACAGATTTCGGAACGGTTAGATAAATAAACAAAGGATATGCCTTTATCCAGCAATTCCACTTTTTGTTTGATGGACATCGAAACATACTTTCGTTTTGTAGATCCTTCGAGAGCTCCAGCATCGGAAATTCTATTTGACATAATCGAAAGTTCAAGCTTAACTTTTATAAAATTGCTCTTACAGTCTGTAAAAAATAATAAGCCGGATCCAATTCGAAGATTAAGGAACAACGCAATCATCAACATTAACTGAAATAGATAATTAGATAATTTTGGCTTATACCATTTGTTATACATTAAACATGCATGCAAAAACGTATTCTGCGCTTGTGCACACACATATGCGCAGTCGTAAAGGTCTTACGCGCACGCGTAAATGCCTATGCGCATGCGTCAACGCGGCACATGCGCAGAAAGTTTTTAGCTTTGAGGTCCAGATTATGGGTGTCCGAAATAACGACTTTTGACTGTAAACTAGAAGTGTCAAACTACGCCAAAGTGCATGGAAAGAGAATACCAGCAAGGCATTTTGGTCTACCACCTACCGAAAAAATGATACGTACTTGGCAACTGCAGGAAGATTAACTGAAGACTCCTAAAAAAACAAAAACATAACCTTCGATGCCCAGTTCAATTTTGGCCTGAACTAGAAAATGCCGTAAAAGTGTGCGTGATAGATAAGAGGAAATCTGGGATAAAAGTTCAACCAAAAGGATAATCAATGAGGCCAAAGGATTTGCAGAAAAACATGGGAATCAGAGCTTTTCAGGGTCTGAGGGCTGGTGCTACAGGTTCATGAAAAGGCAAGGCTTATCAATGCACACAAAAACAGCTATTGCACAGAAAATGCCAGCAGATTATGAAGAAAAAATATTAGCATTTCACAGGTTTGTTATAAATGCACGCAAGAAAACTTCTTTTGAGCTCGGTCAAATAGGAAATATGGATGAAATTCCACTCACATTTGATGTACCATCCAACAAGACTGAGTATTAAACCACAGGTCATAAAACATAAAAACCACAGGTCATGAAAAAAAGCTGATATACGGTAGTTCTAACATGTTGTGCTGATGGCGCTAAACTACCGCCGTTTTTCATACTCAAAAGAAAAACTCCTTCGAAAGAAAAACTTCCAACGGGTGTAATTGTTCATGCTCATCCGAAAGGCTGGATGGACGAAGCTGGAATGAAACTGTGGTTACAGAACGTATGGGGCGAGGCGACCTGGTGGACTCTTAAGAAAACCCTCTCTTTTGGTTTTGGATCAGTTTAGCGCCCATAGAACTGAAACCATAAAGAATAAAGCGAGAGAATTAAAAAGCCAGATAGCTGTCATTCCTGGTGCAATGACTAGCCAATTGCAGCCTTTAGATGTATTGGTGAATAAGCCATTTAAGGAAAAAGTGCGAGAACGATGGAACAAATGGATAGAAGAGCCACATCACGCCCTCACACCCTCAGGTACAATGAAGCGGCCTTCTATTTCAAAAGTGTGCGAGTGAGTAAAAAGATCTTGGGAGGACGTAAAGGCTGAAGTAATTGTTATGTCCTTTAAGAAGTGCGGAATCAATAATGCTCTCGACAGAACAGAAGACGACGCATTATTCAAAGAAGGTGATACTAGCGATGACAGAAACAGTAGTGATGACGATATTCTCGTTTTCGATGATTATGATAGTGAAAAGGATTTTTATGGTTTTGAAAGTGATTAAAGTCTTAATTTCATGATAGGCAATGTTTTCCTTGAATCTGTGTTTTTTGTTGTTTCTGCTTTATTTTGTATTATGTTTGATTGCTTGCTGTTCATTCATTTATTCATTATTGAAATTTACATATCATGTTCAAAATAGCTTGCCGTTTGTTAATTTTCCTTCATAAAAATATGTTTAGTAATTGCATTCAATGATTGTTTATTTGGCTTTTACGAAACGTGAGAACTAAAAGAAACCACATTTTTAGTTAGCGTGGACTATTGAAACTTTTTTTTCCTTGCGTGTGGCCTTCTAAATAAGGGTGTGTCTTATATGCCGTCAAATACGGTATATTGCAAATCATTTTCAGAAAATCTCTTTGAAAGAAAATAAGTTTAGTTGATTTTTAGCTCACAATAGAGGTCTGCATTTCTTAATCTTTTCTTTAAGTGGAAACCTTTTTAATGTCCACTTTCATCATGGAAGCCCTGGTTTACTTCAATATGCAACATTCTGTAAATGGATTATTTGCAACAAAAATGACAATTTATTTCAAACAATATTTATTTGCTTCAAAAATCAATTTAAAAATTAAACCAAGCATTTTTAAAATAATGCATTTAAACAGGAATTTGAAATTTAAATTTAATGAAATGAGTGGTACTGCCTTTTATTACCACAAACATAATTAATTAATCTTAGACTTTATGAATGAAAATTGAATTCACATTGTTGCAGTGTTTATTTTTTTTGGTAACACATACAGCTGAGAACCTCATTTGATGCAAAGCAGCATATGATAAAAATGCCAGCATGGTCTTTTAGACAAGATAGGATATGCATTTTTTAAATTGCATCAAAATTTCACTAATAATATTAATTTAAATTTTTCTTGTGATGATGAAGTAGATATTATTTAAATTAAAGTTTCATATTCTGCTGACATGATAAAAGATCATGCATTGACAATAAATGAGGTTTTAATCCACAGTGCATTTTGATTTTAATCTGTTGTTCATTTTGAAAATACTGATTAAAAGTTTCTCAAACCTTTCAGGTGCTGAATAATTTTTTAAATAAGCATGTACCCTACCCTCTTTTTGTTTGGTTGAAATTCCAACTTTAAAAAGTAGCGTGCCGGAAAGGGTTAATGATTCTGATGATCTCATCAACAGCAATGTGGAAGAGATATATATATATATATATATATAATTAAAGAAAGGAGAACAAACTAAAAAAGACCTTTGTGGTCAAGTATTTCGCACAATGAGCTGCAAAAATTAGAAAACAAGGCAAAAAGAAAATTCTTATGCTTAAATGCTTAACGATTAATATATACATATTGTAACAAGTGTCTGCATGTGTTATTCAGTGGTTACTAGAACAGTTTTCAGTGATATTTTTGATAAGCCTTACAGCTTTTATATCATTCATGGCCTCTGTTCTATCGTACAGATGTACCAGTTATCCCATGGTAACTACATTTGTAATCATCAAGAAATAAATGTCTTATTGTAGTTAAATTTCCTTATTATTTACGTTATGGTCCCCTAGATTACGGATGCACAACCTTTTCAGCAGAAGGGACATGAACAGAAATGACTTGGTTACTGAGGGCCAAGAGTGTATGGAAAAAAATTTTAGAGCCGGGGAGGGGGGGATCAATGCAATAAGTCACTTAGTTTGCAATTTAGACATGTACCATATCAAATTTTAATTAATTTGGAGACCATTATGTATGTATGTAATGAGATGTGATGATAAAGAGGGATAGGGTTTCCCTTTTCCTTTGCATGTGCTACTGGAGCCAAACACAGAGTTCACTTTGAAAGGGAAAAAAAAAAAAAAGAAAGAAAAGGAAAAAAAAAAAAAAAAAAATGCAATTTACGCTTGTGCATGATAATTTAATACTCGTATACAAATATTTTAATAAAAATGTGTACAAGTTAGCCATAGTTAAATATATTAGTGTTATGGTTGAGACTGCATTTTATCAACAATTTTTTATATATTTGATTGAAAGTTAGTTGTTGATTGACAGATTGCAAGTGTTGACTTGTCAGTTTATTTCATAATTTTGACTTTTTTAGATTCATAAGAGAAAATGTTTGTTCACATATATAAGTACTACCAAACATTGTAGCACATCTGCTTGCATTATCTTTTAACTGCCAAAATTCGGCAGGTAGAGTTCTATAAAAGTCCAGAATATCTAAATCATGGAATCTGAATTTGCATAAGTCAGAAGTTTGTAAATTGATATGTTCTATTTGAACATCTTCTCGAGCTTCTTCGACAACAACAGAAAATGGATCCCCGACAGTTTAAATTTAACCTTATGCAACTCAAAGTCTGCAAATCGCTTTTAAAAAGAAATAAGCAGCCTCTTTATTCAATCTGAATAATCCAGTTGTTTAATAGGAAAAATTTGAGTTTCTTCAGGTAAGGAAAATTTACAAAATTTTGACAACCAAGCCTCTTTGAGAACAGCTGGAGTTTTAGTTTGAAAGCAGATACTGCAATGGCCAGGTATTGATGAACTGGTTTTTTCCAATCAATTTTTTGTTTAGGTCATTCAGATGGGCTGTCACATCAACTAAAAATGCTAAGTCACACTTGAAAAATGATTCCTTTAACATCCTAGTTTGCTTGCCATTTTCTTCAAGGAATAGTATTGTTTCATAAATCAAATCAGCAAACCTTTTCAAAGCCTCTCGAAGGCTCACCATCGTACTTCAAAGTAATATATGAGAATATATTATATTTTAATAAAAATGTGTACAAGTTAGCCATAGTTAAATACATTAGCGTTATGGTCGAGATTGAATTTTATCAACAATTTTTTATATATTTGGTTGAAATTTAGTTGTTAATTGACAGATTGCAAGTGTTGATCTGTCAGTTTATTTCATAATTTTGACTTTTTTAGATTCAAAAGAGAAAATGTTTGTTCACATATATAAGTACTACCAAACATGGTAGCACATCTGCTTGCATTATTTTTTAATCGCAAAAATTCAGCAGGTAGAGTTCTATAAAAGTCCAGAATATCTAAATCACAGAATCTGGATTTGTATAAGTCAGAAGTTTGTAAATTGATATGTTCTATTTGAACATCTTCTGGAGCTTCTTCAACTACAACAGAAAATGGACCCCTGAACAGTTTAAATTTAACCTTATGCAACTCAAAGTCTGCAAATCACTTTTCAAAAGAAATAAGCAGCTTCTCTATTTGATCTCAATAATACAGTTGTTTATCAGGAAAATTTTCTTTGAGTTTCTTCAGGTAAGGAAAACTGACAAAATTTTGACAGCCAGGCGATTGATGAACTGGTTTTTTCCTGTCAACTTTTTGTTTAGGTCATTCAGATGGGCTGTCACATCAACTAAAAATGCTAAGTCACACTTGAAAGATGATTCCTTTAACATCCTAGTTTGCTTGTCATTTTCTTCAAGGAATGGTATTGTTTCATCAATCAGATCAGCAAACCTTTTCAAAGCCTCTCCATGGCTCAACTATCGTACTTCAGAGTAATATATGAGATCACTATGTGGTGCATCTGTGTGTTCTAGGATTTCCTTAAATTGCCTGTGGTTTAAACCATGTGAGCGAGTAAAATTAATTGTATTGCTCACTACCTTCATTAGGTGATCAAATCCTAGTTCTTTCACACATAGCTGTTCTTAGTGTATGATACAATGATACCCAAGCAAATCTTTTCCTCTATCATCCAAATGGTTTCTCAGACTCACCATGCCATTCTGAATTCCAATCATGGCAGGAGCTCCATCAGTAGTGCTACTAGCAAGTTTGTTAACATCAAAATTATATGCAGAACACAAATTTAAAACTGAGGATAAAATATCAGTTCCAGTTGTTCGCCCTTTCACTGAACTCATTCCAACAAGTTTTTCAGTTGCCTCAAAATTTTTAGAAATTCTTCTGACTAACAAAAGAAGCTGATCTGTTGAAATAATATCTGTTGACTCAGCTGCTAGAGAAAAGTACTTAAATTTGGCGGCAGCATTCTCTAATTGTTCAGTAACATCATCAGATAAATTTTCAATTCTTTTTTGATTTGTCATTCTGCTGAGACTCGCATTTTTAAATTTCTGCGTAGCTTCAGGGCATATTTTCTCAGAAGCAATTAAGGCTGAAATTCCCAAACTAACTTTGTAAATACATTCCTTTGAGCAACGAGAGAATGGCAAAGAGATTCTATTTTACAATTTCGATCCTCTCCCTCAAGCTTTGATAATGTTGAGTGTTTCGTGTCATAGTGTTGCTTAATGTTAAACTCCTTGCAAACAGTAATCGTAAAATTACATATCAAGCATGTAATTCTATTATTTTGCTCTACAAAAAAAGTATTTCGAAGTACAGGCCTCCAAAAATTCCCTGTCATCATTTGCTTCCTTTTCGTTTTGCATCCATTCATCATGGCAACTATCCAAACCGTAGGGAAAAAAATTTCAAAAAATTCTGCATTGGTTCCACTTTCAAAATAATATTTAAACAGAAAAGTGAAATATTCAAAACATGAAACTTCTTAATGGTCTTGAAAAAAAAAGATAAAAATAAACATACACGTGATAGAATAATGTATAGTTATGAAGCCAAAAGTGTAACAACACCCAGCAAATGAATGCACAACTTCAGATCCGAGGAAATATTTTTCTCTTCCACTTTACTAGTGCATGCATGCAAACACACTCAAGCTACGTCATACCACAGACTCTTTCTCAATCTTCTACAGGTGTTGGTCCTAGAGGGGCTAGGAGCCATTTTTATGTTCAGGCAGTGGATACATGCTTTGGTTGACATTGGGAACTTGGCTCAATGCCAAATCTCACTTCGAGGAGACAGAGTAGAATGAGTAATGAAGGGGGAGTGGTGAAATTTTTGTTGCTCGCAACCCCTTCTAGAGACAACCGATATGTCAAATCGCAACAAAAGTTTGAAAAGGTCTCGACAGGCCACAGGTTGTGCATCCCTAACCTTAGATGTTGTGTTTTTCATTTTTTAATCTTATGGAAGAGTATGAGTGATGTGATGTTATAATGACCAATGAAGTTTATCAATAAGCTAAAAATTAAAATAAAAAAACTTTCAATCAATTTATATTTTATGAGACACTCATCGTATTCACAGCACCCTTTTATATTCAAGTATATTGAATTCTCCTGTATTTTTCAAACTCAAGGTTTCCCCATGTGTAGCACTGATTAAAATATAAGCATGAGAATCATCAGTAGCAGAATTCTGGTCAATTCCCCAGTACAGCTGTTGAAGAATACCAAACACTGTCCTGGTGGTGATGTCAGACTGTCGCACTTACGACAACTATAATTTCTTAAACATACATAAATCTCATAAAACCTTTGAGTGATCTATGGAACGCCAGGTTTCTGTGGAACACAGTTTAAGAAATGCTGATGTAGATGAAAATAATAATCCGAATTATGATATTTACTTAATTAGAGTACAACTGAGCATATTTGAAAAAGTCATAACACAAACCAAGTAATTAAATTATTAATACTAACCACAGTCTCTCTCATCAGAACGATCTGGGCAATCATTTCTACCATCACAACGAACTACAGCATCTACACATGTTCCATCACCACACTGAAATTCAGATGGCTGACAACGAGCTAACCAAACACATTATTCATTAGTCTGAATTCATTACATGATATAAAAGCAATTGGACAGTAAAATTTATATTATAGAATATATCACAAAATGAATGTTTCTATCTTTGGTATTAAATATTCATTCATCACAGAGAAACTACTGATGTATCCACTTACCAAACTTTTGCTTGCAACACAAAGACTTAAATTTTTTCTATGTACTGAGTGATTGTCAAATGATATACATGAAACATAATAAAGTTCTTGTCACACAAACTTCAGCAAGTATACATTAACACTTTACCGAACGGCCGTCGATTAATCGACGTTTTATTCTCAGCGTATACCGACCGGCCGTTGATTAATTGACATTTGCTCCCCAGCACTTACCGACCAGTCGTCGATTAATCGACTTTTGATCCCCAGCGCTTACCCACCGGTCGTCGATTAATCGATTTTTTATCTTTCTGTTAGATTTGGTTAGGTTAGATCAGCAAGCAGAAAGCATTTCGCATTCTTTATTCAGATAATCGGTGCTTTTTTCTTTAGCCCTTAGAAATGAATAAAAAGGATAGTCTCGGTGAGTTTTATCTCAACAACATGTCAGATTGTCTTGACTGTCGTTCAGCAAGAAGTTGTGATGATGAAAGTGATAGCAGTAGTATAGCCACTTGAAAACGACATCCTCTACCGCTAATATACAGTGATTCAGAAGACGAGGACATGAATAATAATGTTGAAGACAACAATGATACATGGTCAATGAACGACAAGAGTATAATTTTGGAACCTTTCGAAGGCAGCTCTGGCGTAAAAATTATGCCAAGTTCCTCCAAAAGCATAATGGATATTGTGAATTTATTCATTGGAAGTGACCTGATTGAGCACTTCGTGAGGGAGTCTAATAGATATCATTATCAAATTGTGGAAAAATATAGAATTACATCAAAAACGAAAAAATGGAAAGACGTCACGGTTACTGAAATGAAGAAATTTTTGGGTCTGATCATTCTCATGGGACAAGTAAAGAAGGATGTTCTCTATGATTATTGGTCTACAGACCCATCTATAGAAACACCGTTCTTCTCGAAGGTTATGAGCAGGAACAGATTTTTACAAATAATGTTAAGCTGGCATTTTTGTAATAATAACAATATTTCTCCCATTTTGCATAGGCTGGTGAAGGTCCAGCCTGTCATTAATTATTTCAAGGAAAAATTTAACAATGTATATAAACCAGATCAACAATTGTCTCTAGATGAATGTTTAATTCCGTGGAGAGGTAGACTGTCAATCAAAACATATAATCCGGCAAAAATTACAAAATATGGAATACCGGTTAGAGTGCTGTCTGAAGCTCGTACAGGATACATATCCAACTTTTGTCTGTATGCCGCTGATGGAAAAAAATTAGAAAAGACAGTATTATCGGTCATTGGACTGTATAAGAACATGTGGCACCATATATATCAAGATAATTATTATAGTAGTGTCAACATAGCTTTTTTTTTTTTTTTAAATAAATTGCGAGTGTGTGGGACGATTCAAAAGAACAGAGGTCTTCCTCAAATACTTCAAACGGTTAAGTTTTCAAGAGGCCAATATCAATTTCTTAGAAATGGCCATATTTTATTACAAGTATGAAATAATGGCAAAAGGAATGTAAACATGATATCGACAATACATTCTGCACAAATGGCGGAATCTAGAAATAGAAGCAGGACATCAGATTGCTCCATACAGAAGCCTATTTCAATAATAGATTATAATAAATATATGAAGGGCATAGATTGCGCAGATCAATATCTGTCCTATTACTCCATTTTTAGGAAAATAAAAAAATGGATGAAACATGTCGTAATGTTCTTCATCGGTTGTGCACTTTTTAACTCCTTTAAAGTATATACAACTCTGAACGGACAGATGATTACATATAAAAATTTTCTGCACAAAGCGGCACTTTCATTGATAGAAGACTGCGAAACTGAAGAACAAGGTAAAGATCTACCTAATTCCGAACCCACAAGAACCACATCCCGATTTGATCATCCCGGAAGACTGGCAAATTTCAGAAAGCATAAACTAGTAAATATAGTGACCAGCGGTCAATGTAAAAAACCCCTACGACAATGCAGAGTTTGTGCAAGTAAAAAAAAAATAAGCAGAACAGGTTTCGCTTGTAAATGCTGCAACGTCCCACTACACAAAGGTGACTGTTTCGAGCACTATCATAGTTTGAAAAAATATTAAACAACTTCTCTTTTCGACAAATATTGTTATATTTATGGTATATTTTATGTAAATAATAAACTGAAAACAATTGTAATAGATAAAATAAATATTGTTTAACACTAATATGATTAAAGTAAAAGATTTTATTAAATTTCGTTACCCTACAATAACACGAAGCGTACAATTTTACCAGAGTTTAAGAAAAGCACATATATTCCCGCGCATTAGTCTAGGCCGAAACCGAGCCGGTGTCTCGGATAATCTGCGGCTGAGCGGGCGGTGAAAGGGCACCGGTACCGAACCGCTACCAGTCGGTAAAGTGTTAATTGTTTCTTGCAACTGAATGTTCCATAACTGCCATATCTTGAGTAGGTGTAGCACAAAAACACTATACTATTTTTGTGTCACACCTACCTCAAGATACCACCTACTTCTGTGTATATCTAAAATATACCCACAAAAGAATAATCATGGCAAGAAATTATTTGTAATTTCGGTGATCAATTACAAAATGCCAAGTCATGAAAATATACAGTAGCCAACCTTAAAATATGAAAAAACCAGAAGTTCTTGCATGAAAGCATAGAGTTTCTAAGAGTTTTTATTTGCAAAGCAATTACATTTGCAAAAAACTTCAAACTGACATAAATTTATATTATAATGAATGGTTCAGGTTATTAAACAATTTATAATATGATTCTGACATAAAATATATTAATATTTAGTTCATATTCCAAATTTCATGTCCTTTGGCTAATTTCATTTTGTACTTTTCTTATACTTTTAAATAAGAAAATCCTAACGGGAAAGAAAGCTTTTATTTATAATATGATATGAAACTAAAATTAATAATTGATGTACATGCATTTCCATGAATAGGCTTAATAACATACTATACACTGAAATGAAGCTAATTAAATCTTATTATAAATTATTAAACATTACTTGAATATGCATAAAAAGTTTGTAAAATGTGTACAGTAAATTAAAACAATGAAAATAAAATTTAATAAAAGGAATTATACTGAAAAATGCTAATGGTAATAATTTGCAATTTAAATTTCAGCAGTTCAATAAATTTCATTTATTGCAGGGAAACATTTTCCTTAGCAAAGGCTAAGAATCAAAAACCAGAAGATTCTATGGTCTACTACTATAATACCAACACATGTGATGAAATTCTGAAAAATTAGCTACTTTGGAAACACAGTCAAGCAGTTAAACTGATGTTTATTTAGGTAATGTCTCATAAAGTCTTGATACTGGTAATGTCTTTATCATGAAAAGAAAATTGATACCAAATGTGCAAAGTAGTTTCAATCCTTTTGAATTTCTCTGCCTTTTCATAGCAAAAATTTAATTTGCTCCGAAAAATAGAGAGTAACTAAATTGCTTAGTATGTTTTACAGCAAAAATTCTAAGATTTATCTAATATTCAAATCACATATGTTCTATAATTAAGAGTTTAACACACGATATAAATTAAAAGTGGTAGCAATAGATTATAACATCAAAATAAGCAGTTTTTCAAGTTATTAAGAAAAAATAAGTTTATAAGGTTTAGCCACTATGGAAGATACCTATATATAAGCATAAGCCCCATTAACAAGCATAGCTTCCATCAAACTCAGCCATTCAATTGAAATGGATGGAAAAAAATGGTTCTGAAGTTTCTAAGGTTGATTTTATATGATGTCCCCAGAAATGCATTGTCTTCAATTCCCTTCCCCATCGATTTCTTAGATGAAAGATTGACATTCTTTACCCTGTCTTCAAATATTTAATGGTATGGATTTTCTTAAATTACTTTTGCTAATTTAGTCAGAAATTTGCCGCATAAAAAGCAAAATATTACCAGTGGCATGACTTGAATAATTTAACAAGTTTGCCAGCTGTGGTGATTAATTTAATTTTAAAAAATATTTATAAACTTATGCAAACAGCTTTACTGCATTTATTCACACCAATGGATTCTGTATGTTGAAAAATACACAAAATAATAGCAGTAGTACAAATACACTAAAAAACACAACATAACATCTTTTAAAAAATACCAAAACTGAATATTCACCATTGGATCTACTAACTGCAAATAACCGATAAAAATAGTTTGCTCACAAGCGAGCTATATGCAGCTCTCTTTTGTGAAAATGATGTTTGAGCTGAACCTAACATCTGATAATTGCAAGGAACAGAAAATTCTATTTCACTTAAATTTCCAAAAAGCGCGTCTATACGCAGAGATAAGAGGTTGTATGAATTTTGCTCCCACATTTTGCTTCACGGTGAACGGAATATTCAGCCTTACAAGAGATTTTTTTGTACCTGCAGTTACAGCAAAGCACTAGGACTTCAGTAGTGTAAGTTTAATCATTATTCACTGATTATTTAATTAATTTTCTAAGTATTACTGTTTCGGCTTGTGTTCCTGACCGTTGTTACTTTAACACAGTAACGCGGTTACCCGACCCTTCTTCCTTCTGCTGATAAGAAAAAGGAACTTTAGCATTCTCCCCTCCTCTCAGTCTCGGACATAGGCAGCGCAGGGGTGCGCTTGTAATCGAATACTACTCTAAATTCACCCCTTCCAAAATCGCTTTTATTTTATTTATTTATTTATTTTCCCTTCAAAACAAGAAGGAAAAGATTGTCAACCGCCATCTTTGGCCACATAAGAGTAGTAATCATCTTACGACTGTCAGTGTATTTGATTTTTTTACACATCATTCGTGCCAAGTGCATGTTTGCATTCAGCTCAAGCAGTATTTTCCTCTATTAGTGCTACAGCGCAATTCCTCATCCAAGTTCATATCTGTGAAAGTGTGTGCATTGCTTATTTTGAAAGAGATTTTAACGCTTACGAAGTATTTACCTCTTACATACCCCAGTCCGAACTAGTGCTATAGCACATACTCAATATATGTAAAGAAGATTTTTGAGATTTCACCATACATATCCTCATTCATTATTAATACCAGGAGCTTGTGCATCGTGTTCTCGCAGTACGGTACATACTTTATCGGCAGTGTATGTGATTTGATTGTACATTTCCTCATTCAAGTTTAATGCTACGAAGAGCTCCAGTATTAATCATATTATTCAGTGCTTTGATATAGTGCGTGTGAATATTATTCAGTATTTACTTAGGGCAGTGAAAAGTGCGTGTATTGTGTCAAGTATTCATTTTTTTTTTTTTTTTACAGCACTGCGTTACAGTGTACAGAGTGCGTAATTTTTATTCAGTGCTTACCGTGAGTGTGTGCATACGTTATTGCTCTTTCTTTTTCTTTTTTTTTAATCTTTTCTTTCATAGTGCTACAGCACAAACTCAATACTTATGCAAGATAATTTATTTATATCTTCATTCATCTCCTAATCAAATTTTCAGTGCTGTGAAAGTATAGTGTTCTTGCAGTTATCTCATCTTATAGTGCTATAGTGCATAATTTACTGTCAGTTTATGTGCTTTGATTGCGCATCTTCTCATTCGAGTTTAGTTCTAGAAAGTATGTGCATCATGTTCTAGTAGTCATTTTATTATTATTCAGTGCTGTGTAATAGTGTGTGTGATTATCAGTCGTGCTTACTTAGAACTGTTTAGTATATAAGGTTAAAGTGTGTGCGTCACATTTTGTATAAAACAAATATATATATATATATATTTTCCTCTTATAGTGAGTGCTACAACCCATACTCAATATACAAGAGAGTCTATTAGCTTATGAGGTTTCATTATACATCACCTCATCCACTTTAGTGCCGTGAAAGTGCACACATTGTGTTCTCGCAACTATCTAATCTATTATTGCTACGGTACATGCTTAGTACTCTAGCCCAAGTGCATGCGATCTGATCGTGCATCCCCTCATTCAAGTTTAGCGTCGTGAAGTGTGTTCATTGTGTTCCGCTACCTTTCCTTACAGTACTATCGTGTAAACTGAGTATTCCTGGAACATTGCAGGTGCATGTGTATCCATCATTCATCTCATCATTCGTTTTTTATGCTCTGAAAGCAGCTTCATTGTGTTCTCTTACTTGCTATGCCTTCGGATACTCCCTCATCACCAGTCGGCGCGGAGCACAATATTCAACATTCTCCCCCTTCTGTTAAAGGTGCTGCTAGCACATCGACACCTAACTCCAGGTTGGAAGCAATTAACCACATCTGTAACCAACTCCAGTTATTCATCTTACAAGCAAAGGAATCTCGCAGACTAAACGCTTCTGAAAGAAAGCAATTTACATCTTTTGTGAACACCGTTTGCATAACGTTAACGGAAAAAGAGGTTTATCTCGCCCAGCTGCAGGGACAAGTCTTGGCTCTGCAACAACAGCAACTCGCACACAGTTTACAGCCACCTCACGAGAATCCTCAACATTCCGAGTCTTATCAAGCAGTGGAATCCTCAGCCCCAGAAGAACAGTCCACAAAAGAATATCCCTTCACTGAGGTGACACGAAAGAAGCGGAAAACTTCTCCACCTTCAAGATCTTCTCCAGTTCTATCGGAGCACGTTCTATTATTAAGGTCAAAGAACTCCACACGGACACCCGAAGGGATTAAAGCTCAACTTTCGGCAGATTTGAAACCCTCCCAGCTAGGGATCACTTTAGTGCAGATTCGGCTGACAAGGTCCAGAGAGATTCTCATCCGGTGTCGAGAAAAAGCTCACCTGCTACGCCTGAAACAGGCAATCGAGGACAGGCCAGCACTACTAGAGACACTTGAATTTCGGGAGCCCAGCCAAGAAGGGAAAGTGTAATTATTTGTGGAGTACCTGAGAATCTAGGAAAAGAAGATCTAACAGCAGCACTTGTAGACCAACTGTCCAATTTCAATCCCAGTGCTTTTCAAATACGAGCAAACCGTTCCGGGCAAAGCGGAAGGAAAAACTGCGTGATAGACATAGACACTAAGACTAAGTCAGCAGAACACCTAGTTAAGCTAGGCCATCTTTTAGTGGGTTTTGAGTCTTGTCCTCTCCGTCCGTACATTAGGATCATACGCTGTTACAACTGCCAGGAGTTCGGTCACTATAGCAGGAACTGTAAAAACGCTCCAGTTTGCGCGAAGTGTGGTAACAGCCATCCGACGCAGGAGTGTAGCTCGGAAAAAGTGAGTTGCACTAATTGCTGCAGTAGTAATTCTGAAAAGGGGACCTCTTTCAGCACAGATCACCCAGCTACTTCAAGTTCCTGCCCAGTGTATGGAGCCCATTTCGAGAGTCTGAGAAGGACCACTGCAAAGAACTAAACCAAGATGACACTAAACAAACATATAGCAGGTCTTCGATTTTTACAGTGTAACTTGCAGAAGTGCTATGCAGCAACCATAAATACGCTGCAAGTAATGACACATACTGCTGCCAATGTCGGAATCTTCCAAGAGCCATACGTTTACAACGGAGTGATTCCTAGTGTTCCAACACACAGCAGAACGTTTCTCTCAAAGAATCAGCTAGCTGCGATTATTTACAGTGGCTCTCTCTCCCCTCTCTTAATGAAATCACAGAGCATACAGTCTCCATCAGACTAGACACTAGTAATTGCAGCATTGATATTGTTGCTGTGTATCTACCCCCGAGCGAAGATATTACCTCTCTATTAGAGGAACTTAATTCTAACCTTCTAACTGGGGCATCACACTGTATCATAGCAGGAGACTTTAATGCCACCAGTCAGCTATGGGGTGCTGACTCGGAGAACCGAAGGGGAATTGCGGTACTCGAATTCTTAGACAGTAAGCATTTCATTGTCATCAACGCTCATGACTCACCGCCTACCTTTGAAACATCTAGAGCTCGAGGGTGGCCAGATCTGACAATATCAACTCCCAATACAACTCCGTACATACAAGATTGGACAGTGAGTGACCTGCCGTCACTCAGTGATCACAAAATTATTACTTACAGACTGGATACTCCTATAGACTACATAATAAAAAAAAAGATTCAAAACGGCATTTGGAGGACATTCCGTTTTACGGGAACACATTCGAGCCCATGTAGAGAAATTTATCAAAGATTTCAACAACTGCCAGGACAGAAACTCCTTAGATAATCTCTACGACTTACTAGTTACAAAAATAGTGCAAGCCGCCCACAAAGCATATCGTTTGAAATCTGTTAAGGCAAAACACTCGATATCCTGGTGGTCACCAGAGCTTAACACAGAGAGGAGCAGAGTTCGGGCACTTCGCAAAAAAGCCCAATCCACGGTAGATCCATATCTACGGCAACTCAAAATGATAACATACAATAAAGCCAGAGCTTTATATAAAAGAAAAATTAAAGAGGCCAAGTTAATCTCATGGAGAACTTACTGTAGTAATGTCACTAAAGCCTTTGGACCTACTTAAAAGATAACATGTAACAAGGTGTTTCGTCCTACGACCCTTTCGCCTATGGTGAATAGCACTGCCTCATCCAACATCGAAGTAATCAGTGAGATCATAAATGCAGTTTTTCCTGATGATGATGAAGAGGATTTCTTAGAGGAGCAAGAGGAAGCGAGAAAAACCTACAGTATGAAATTTCGCCAAGTTACCAGAAGAGACGAACTCCCTCCTACGCAAATGGAAGTGGATAACATCATACATACTCTGGCACCCAAAAAAGCTCCAGGTCCGAATGGAATTGATAATATCATCATTAGAGAGATACACTGGGAATTCCCAAAACTATTCCTTGTGGTCATTTCAGCTTGCTGGAAACATCAGTACTTTCCTAAAAATAAGAAGTTGGCAGAAGTGGCGTTATTCCTAAAATCAGGCAAAACTGCGGCAGAACTTACAGCTTACAGGCCAGTCTGTCTACTGCCAGCGCTCGGTAAGGTATTGGAAAGAGCAATTCTTTACAGATTGGACTTTTTCCTGCAAAGAACAACGACCTGCATCCCAACCAATATGGATTCCGAATAGGCAACTCAACTGAACATGCCATAAAAGACTTAATGGCCACTATCAAACAGAACAAGGATAACAATTTGCACTCACTGGTAATAGCCATTGACATCAAGGGAGCCTTTGACTCCCTTTGGTGGCCAGACGTAATAAATTTGCTGCACAACATGGCCTGCCCAACAGCCATTATTACCATCCTTCGCTCGTACCTTCAAGATTGAAGTGTACAAGTAACATCAGACAGTGGCATTTATGTCAAAAATGTCTTTAGAGGATGCCCACAGGGGTCATGCCTTGGACCAACACTGTGGAATATAGTGGCAAACTCGGAATTTCGTCAGTTTGAGAGCATAGAATACGTTCGAATCATAGCCTATGCGGACGATTTTATGCTAGTTGTGGCAGGAAGGAGTAACCTCGAAATGAGATCTCAATACTATCTTGATCTGTTCTCCCAATGGGCCAGAGCACATAAGCTTCAGATTTCGGCAGAGAAAACTAAAGCTTTGCTCATAGGACGCAGCAGGCAGCTAAGACGCAACCCAAGCATGAAACTCCATGGGATACCGGTAAAATGTTTCCCCCAATTGAAATATCTTGGGCTATTACTTGACAACAGACTTTCTTGGATGCCACATGTCAGGAATCTTAAGACTCGAATTAGCATCCTAAGCAACAAGAGACACATGACTTCACATAAATGGGGTATCTCATCTAAGCTACTAAAAATTTGGCATAGAACCATAACAGAAAGAGTAATAACTTATGGAGCAGCAATCTGGGGTGGCGAACTTACCTCTCATATGAAAAGATCCCTGCTCTCTATTCAGAGACAGCAGCTACTTCAAGTATGCAGGGCCTACCATACCACGTCAACACTAGCCCTACAACAACTAGCAGGAATTCCTCCCCTAGATTTGATAGTAGAAAGGGAGGCAGCTATCGTAAGGGTTACCAGGCTGGGTCAAACTTCAACACTCTGGGGTCATAGTTATCACCACTCGGACTATGAGGAGCAAAACAACTGCAATAACTTTCATCCAGCAGCTTTTAATCTCTCTGACGGTATCAGTATAAACGACCAACCAATTCAGAGGTACAGTAATAACCTTTTCACAGATGGCTCCAAAATTGAGAACGGCACGGGCAGCGCCTTCTGTAGACTAGAAAATGGAGTTGTAACATTCGAGTGGAAAAGGAAATTAGGCTCGAACAACTTGGTATACCAAGCAGAGCTTCTAGCTATCAGTGCTGCAATTAGATATGCGAACACATGTCAACAGGAGAAATTCTCCATACTCAGTGATTCAGCATCAAGTCTGGCGGCTATCGCAAGTCAAAACAGCCGGAGTTCATTGGTATACAGAATTCAGAAACAGCTCCTGACAATGCCTATTTCACAAAGACCCACTTTAAAATGGGTTCCCGCTCACACAGGGATTCAAGGCAATGAAGCCGCTGACCTACTGGCCAAGCAGGCAGCCAACTGCACGGATATATTAGAAAGACCAACTAAACTTCCTTGGTCTCATATTAAGAGAACAACTTTGACAAGTCTGCTACAAAATTGGCAAAGTAGATGGACAGAGGCAGAGGTAGGACGAAGGACATTTCGCTTACTGCCAAAAGTTAACATGGAAATAAAGACCCACTGTGCTAGCCTAACACAGTTCTTGACAGGTCATGGACCATTCCCAGTATACCTGAACAGATTCAGACTTAGGGATACTCCTTTCTGCGAATGCAGAGAGGAAGGCGACACGGACCATTATTACTTCCATTGTGTACATACAAGAACCTGGCACTTGAAGAAACCAGCGGACTGTGCCTGGGCAATGTGGATGACTAACACACTCAAAAACAGAATAGCCCTTGATAAAATAGAGAAAATCTCAGGACATTGCCTAGGCAGAAACAACCGTGGATAATATTATAATGTTTCAAAAGTTCAGAACTTAAAGCAGATAACCAGAATAACGCTTAGTGCCGTGCAGTTAACAATATGTAAAAACTGTTATTAGTATATAATATTCAACCTTGTTACTCTGGAGTCTTCCCCGCCGTGATGGTATATAATTCCGTTTGGTTCATGTCCATGGTCGGAAGCCATCATAGCGGTGCACTCACTCACTTAAATTTCCGATTTGTATAAAATTTCTCAAGCTTGAAAATATTCTTATCCAGATAGTCCCATCAAATTATTATTGAACAAATTCCACTCCTTAAATATTAATCAAAGCTTTCAATTCCTGTGAGCAGATAATTTAAGGCAATTAAGCTAGTAATGCATATCACAAAACAACCTGAGCAATGCAAAATGAGAAAAATTCCCCATCTGCTCTGTCCCCAAGAGAATACAAATAAAAAAGAAACTACACTCAATTTAACAACCTGCCAATTCTAGTTAAAACAGATTTTCAAGACTCAATAAATCTGCTTTTGTGAAAGAGGCTATAGTCATTTCCACTTTTCTGCTGCATATGAAGCTTCTTAACATGCTATATATTACTTCCTACAGAATAACTTTAAAAATGCCAGTCTTTGATATGCAACCTGTTGCAGCAAAAATAGGAAGTTACTTCATTTGTCATGTAATCTTAACACAATTTTATACCACTGTTCTAAAATTTTGTAACAATTAAAAAATTTCTAAATTATTTTTAATGCATAACAAATTCACATACTTCCAATACTCAATTAATAAAATATCTTTGAACTTGTACAATTCAGCAACCATACAGAATTTATTTGAATACACCATTCTTTTAACAGGAATCTTAATAAATAACATTTCAGACTTAAGCACTAGTACTTTATCACGTCTTCATAGTTACAAAAACATATAATTATTTAAAATAACAGATGTTTAGCACAGTGGTAAGATTACCTTTAAAAAAGCAGCTACTGAATCCACTTTATAATACCCCCACCAAATAATTAAAGCATTTTAGCATGCTATAAAGAAATATTTGCTCATTTAATTAAAGGGATAAAATTTAAAACATAAATGAGGCTACCTTAAAAGCATTCTAAAACAGGCATAATTAATATGACCACACCATTACATTAGAACAATTAAAACACACACCATTACAAGTTGTTTCATCTGAGCCATCAATGCAATCATATTTTCTATCACATCTTAAACTTGTATCAATACACTGGCCATTAGTACAACGAAACTGATTTTCACTACACGCTTCACTAACTGTGAAATAAAAATATAAATTTAATCTAAAAAAATAAATGAAATTAAAATAAAAAACTAAAAAATTAAAATATATAAAAAATACCAAACAGAAACAAAATAAGCTAATAAAATAAAATTAAAAAGTCAAATCAAAATGAAATAAAAATACTTTATCATACCACAATTCAATTCATCAGAACCATCTCGACAATCATAATTTCTATTGCATTTTAAACTACTGTCTATACACTGGCCATCAGAACAAGGAAACTGGTTTGGTTGACAAGATGGACTAACTAAACAAATTACAAACATGAAAATATTTTTTTAATATATATTTAAAAACATTTTTGCTTTAGCTGCACTATAAATGAATATCTAAAAATATATTATAAATTTGAATAAAATATTTAAGTACAAATACTTTATTCTAAATGAATTTTTAAGCAGCAAGCATGCTGTAACTAAAACATTAATCATAAAAATGCTTACAACAAAATGTTTCATTTTAGAAAATTTCAATGATTTGTTTTACTATCAAATACAAATAAATTTATTTCTTTCATGTTTTTTAAAGTTTTAGAAACAGCTAAATCTGAACATCATTTGAAATTTTTAAAACTGCTTCTGTACATCATTGGCAACCAGAAGTTTTATGAAGGATGTTTAACTAAAGGAATTTCCAGAAATCTGAGATTTAAAAGTGCTAATCTATGATTTTTTTACATTAATAAATAAAGATGATGAAAAAGGCGTTAATAACAATACTACAGTTAATATTTTAAGATTTATAAATTTGATAAATTAAATAAGTTTCAGAGACATTTTAAACTGTGAAATTCAGGATGGTTAAAAGTGTTTTCAATGTTTGTTGCTGAAGTTGTGTTACAAAACATGACGTAATTAATGCATCTATTTCTTATGCACAGCTTCTAAGATACTCTCAGAATTTCTTTTTAATGAAAGCAGATTATCTATTAGCTTCAGTGGATCTCCTGAAAGAAGACTTGACACAAAACTCACGAGTTTAATACCTTTATATAGTGCACCTACAGATTTTCAATTTTCCAATATCAAAATCAATGATACCAATCTTAGCAACAAATCATGCTCTGAAGGATCATTAAATTAATGATATGGCACCAAGAGTCTATGTTTTATGAAGTTTACTGCCATTATGAATTAATTTACAACTAGTAGAATTCAGAACATATACTATTAAACTATCTAGAGAATTTATGGATGCACAAACATAATTTTTAAATTTATATTTTAAAATCTTTTAATGCACAAACACATAAGACTCAGTTCATTTAAACATATAAGTACTATCGATATAGTCTGGAAGTAACATAGGGGCGCATATTTTGATGCATTTCTTGTTACTGAGAAAATAATGCATCAAAGCACTAGAAAAGGTCAAAAAGTGTTCCCTCCCAAAGGGGCAATTTACCCTGAATATTATTTTCATTTTGGCATTTTGTGTTGGTTCACTATAAACGTCCGATTCACTTTTCAAATTGCTACCACCAAATATTAACGCCCTGCATTATATCTAAAGAAATTAAATAATGAAGAATCTGCATACATGCATGTATGTTTTTCGCATTGTGATAAAACAGTACCTAGAGCCATCCAATTTTGAATAACGCACATTTCCACCTTAATATGGGCATCTGGAAGCCCAAATTTGGAATTTGTTTTAATATTTATTTCATATTTTGTAAAACTTTAACAAATTTTTTATTAACAAACTCAACTATTTAAAAGCGAGGAATGGCAACATTCTACAGGGGAAAAATATATTCTCCAGCGTGCAGATGCACTCATGATTTTACTGCTTGCAATGCTGAAAAACGTAAACACGTTGCATTGACGGTAATGCAAAAAGTGCAAATTCTGCAAAAGATGGAGACAGGTGCTACTCCTCGGTTTATAGCAGAATCGTATGGAATTGCGATATGATTGTGTATGATATACGGAAAAATAAAGAAAAGCCATTGAAATTTTACAGCAACAGTGATTCTAACACCGTAATCTGAAACCAGAAATCTTTACATGAGGCGAAATCAGCAAACCTTGATGCTATGTATATGTAATACAATGAATAATAAAATCAGTTTATGTATGTAATAGTAAGTTATTGCAATAATTTATATAATAATTTAATTAAATGTATCTAATACGCCTTATTTATTTTGCACTTTTAGTCTGAATATTATGATTTTTTTTTTTTTCTGTTCTGAAATCCGCAAAATCCTAAAATCCGCACAACCTCTGGCCCCAAGCTTTGTGGATTTCTGGAATTCTACTGTATTACAATTTCCTTCAGAAAAAAAAAATTAGTTACAAATAGCATCACCAGAGTGCATTATATTAATAAATTATACATTTAGCCACATCTTTAAAATAGTTTTACAATTTTACAAATTTTGTTACAAAAAAAACATGTTGCACATGATGGCCATCATTTTCAGCCACCATCTGAAATCACAAGATGGCATGCACCAAAGTATGTGCTGGGTTCAGCACATGGTATGAAATGCTGGCTTTAAGATCGGGTAAAATTCTTAGATTGTTACGACTTACCAGATGTTTCAAATATCCCCAAGGACAAAAATCACATGGATTAAAGTCGGGAGATCAAGGAGGCCACACATTATGAAAGTGCCAGCTAATGCATGTTCTTCTGTAAAATGACATTTAAGAGCATTTGTAACACGCTGTGCAATATGTGGAGGAACTTCATATTGGATAAAGCTTGTGTGCGCAGGGCACTGATGTGCTTGCAGAGATGGAAAAATTTTGTTCTCCAGCAGCAATCGAGCATGTTACTGTACCTGTGAAATTTAACTCTTCGAAAAAGTATGGGCCAAGAATAAATGATGTAGAAAATCTACACTATACCATCACTTTTGGTGAATGCAATGGAACCTCTAATTTTCTTATTCCCAAATTTGGCAGTTGTGAGTATTCATTGCACCGTCCAAATGAAAATGTACTTTGTCTGTCCAGAGGATATTCCAAGACCATTCTGAATCAACTTTAAAGTGAGCAAGAAACTGAAGTGAGAACTGGAGTCATGCATCAAAATAATGTGGAAGCAAAAGCTGCATTAGTAAAAGTTTGTAAGGTTAATACTGAAGGATATTCCACATAATCAAATGAACAGTTGAACATGATTTATCCAGTTCCTCTGCTATATGCCAGACACTGGTACTGGCTTAAAAGTTTGAAGCTGTGTCCTCTATGACCTGAAGCGCTAACAGGTTTTCCTCCTCTTTCAGGACGAACAGAAAACGATCCTGTTTCTTCAAATTTCATTATCATTTTCCAAAGATTTTTAACATTCATTGGGCCTTTTAGAATCCCCTTCAAGGTCTGAAATTTAAGTACAGCAGCTACTGCGAAATTATTGTTTTGGTAAAACAATTTTACTAACAAAGTGCGATCTCACACACTTATTGTGATTGTGAGCAACAAGCACATTGAAAACAGATCTCTGCAATCATTTCTAGGTTTTATAACAGCTGCTGCATGATGTTGACAAAAATTTACATTTTTACTATAGGTTTTTTAAAGTAAAATGCCCTCTGGTGACTATCTGTAACTATTTTTTCCCCTCTGCAAAAATTGTCATCCCTTCATTAAGTCCGTCACAAAATTTCAGAATTTTCTGATCACTGGTTTTGCTTTTAGGCAGCTTTATAGTAGGGTTCTTTCATTATAGACATGCTGTATAACAGTAAATTATAAAAATGTCTTACTCAAAAGAAACAGAAGTTTTGTGTGCATGAAATAATCAGAATAAATATGTTTAATGTTCATATTGCTGCATTTTGCTCTGTGAAATACCTATGCTCTACGAATAGTAATTTTTTTTTTATATATATATAACTAGTTGGGTATTGTTTTACTTTTCCTAAGAAGAACTAAATGAAAAAGTTGATAAAAACAATTAAAATCAAAGAACCAGCTAAAAGTAAAACAAAAGGCAAAAAATTAAAGAATTAAAACAGCCAAAGCTTCAGTTCATTAGCTAAATATATGATAAATTTAAAGCAATTTAAAAAACTATATAAACAATACAAAAAAGCGCTAAAATGATATATTGAATTAAGATAAATAAAATAGCATATGAAAAAAAAAAAGAAACTAATTTCCCAGCATTAACCTACCACAATCCTGTTCATCACTGCCATCTCTGCAGTCATACTGCCTATTACACCGCAGATTACTTTCAATGCACTGGCCATCCTGACATCTGAATTCATCTGATTGACAAGCTTTTGGTTCTGGGGAGGCAAAGCACATACTGTCACATAAGCATTAAACTTAGGATGGTTACTGATGCATTAGTTAGGTTAACAAAAGTTTGAAGAGCCATAACAGAAACAAACAGCATGGCATTACAGCAAATAAACATAACAAAAGTAAGAAATTAAAAGCTGTAAAATAAAAAAGTTTGAGAATGTGTCAGTTATCTACTTTTATGGTTTTTAACCCATTCATGATCAGCTACACACATCACATGTTTGGCTCTTTCGTACCCACATGGTCTGCATTGCATATCATGCAATGGAGAGTAAAAATGCTTGATTGAAAGTGATTTCATTGTTATTTACACATCTTCTTTTATTCAGGGATTATTTTTTGTATTTCAGAATATTTCTAATAGCTAGTCTCCCTTTCTTCACAGTTTTTCAGGGAGATTTCCACCTCGAATGGAAAACACAATCATTTTGTATGTTTGATAATTTCACTTTCCTTAGTTATTGCTCCATGTCAAAATAACTTTATGGTGGATTCAGAGTGTAAGTTTTAAAGGCAATGAATAAAATAGCCACGATAATTTTTTTAACAAAATAAGTAATAAAATAATCGACAATAAATTATTTCAATAAGATTTTTACGCTTTGATGGTCAAGACAGATTTTTTTCGGCGAGCACTAGGCATTTTTAGCTTTCGCCATTAAAAAGGCTGGAAGCGGTAGTCATTATATTATGGAGGCAGCCAATTAGGTGGCCATTGTTACCTCCTATGAAGGGGTAGACAATTTACATCTATGCCTTCTCCAGGATTCACACCTGGGTCCTTTGGTATCACAATATGCTCCTCTAATTACTATATCAACTTGGTGGCTTAGTCAAAAAAGACTGTCAAGCTATTATCATGGTAACATTGTAAAACTACTTTCCAAAACACTTTTTTAAGTATTTTTAACTGTTCTTTTTATTTAGTCACTAATCTTAAACACCCCCAAAACAACAGATTTGATATATGCAGAAGCAAAGAATACTTTTTAAATTAAAATTTGGGTGCATTGCTGCAAAAACTGGAGATCAGTGAATAGGATATTACATGTATAACCTGCAGCAAAAAACTGCTTGCTGATAAAATTATCTGCCTCTTTGAATTTAGGATAAAACATGTATTAACTTTCAGCAATTAAAAAAAAAACCTGACCAAGGAGATGTTAATTCAGAAGTCAAACAACAAAAATCAGCGTTATACCTACAAAATTTTCACAGGACTAGTTTCGATGGTTTTACCGAACCATCATCTTCAGCTGCAAAACCGCAAATGGCATTTGCGGCTCAAGATGATGGTTCGGTAAAACCATCGAAACTAGTCCTGTGAAAATTTTGTAGGTATAACGCTGATTTTTGTTGTTTGACTTCTGAATTAGTATTTATTCGGCGTGTTATTGTGTCTTAATCAAGGAGATGTTAACAAGTATCATTAAATAAGGCTATTAAAAAAATAATTTGTCCGAAATCTTAAAACAACAAGTATTGATTTAAATTTTAAAAACAAATCTATATTTTAAGTGACAAAGCACAAAAGGTGAATTTGGTCTATGTTTCAGATGAGAAGCACAATTTGCCATATATAGTATATATGCAAAGAAATTGTTACTGAACTTAACTGCAAACACATTTGCCAATTTGTCCAGTTCTTGCCCCATCATAACCACTAAATCATATTTTTGGTTATTTCATGGAAGCCACTGTAATATGTTTCTTTCCTTATTAATATAAATAAAATGAAATAGTTTAAAAAAAAAAAGGATAAGAATTATTTGTTTACACTGCAAAGGAAGAATGATTTTATATTCTGTAAAAAACTGGCTTATACAGTAAAAGCTCAACTAACTATTCAAGTAACCGCAGTATTTTAGAAACTCTTTTCTCCTAGAAATCTCTCATTAAGCAAATGAGAGATTTGTAAAGCCATTATAAAGCATGTACAGTGGGATTTAGTCCCAATAATAGATAAGTGTGGCATCACAACACAATCATAAGATCTTCACCTAGATTTTATGTACACTGAAAAATTCTTGGTAAGACAGTTTAATTGTTGTAAAGAAGGATATAAGTTAACAGCAGTTCAATTTTTTTTTTTTTTTTTTGCCCCTTTCCATTTTCAGAAGATGATTAAAATCTGAGACCTGCCTTCTACAGAATAGCATGCAGTAGAATATTTGCAAACTTATTGGTTCCTGGCATCAAGAAAAATAATACTATGTATGATATATTATGTACTGTGAAAGTAATGAATACTATGTATGACTTGATTCAAAAACATAGATGCAATGATGATGCAACATGTAAAATTATGATAAGTGATTTTACATTTTCTGTGTGCTATACCAATAACTTGTACCTCATCAATATATAAATATATTAAGAAGTATCTGCTCTTATAAACTTTTATTAGAATGATTGGTGCAAGTTTGGCAACATGCTGCAGAAATTTTCAAATTAAGTAACAGAAGAAAAATTGAAAAGTCTCAAAAGGTAGCACATAATGTCAGTAATCACGTAATTTTAGTGACATAATTTCATATGTTCACATGACTTTTAACTTCACTGTAAATTTCATTCCCTAAGTTATTGATTGCAATTCGATTGTTGGTCCTTTTAACTGTATATATTAGTTTCATCCAACATTTTAAAAGAATATTGCTAATTACCCATTGTTTAAGCATTCACTTTTTTTCTTTAATCAATTTTCAGTTAATTTAGGTTTTTATTTTTAAATTAGTTTGTCCATATCCATTGTTAAATGCTTCCTCATGTTTGGATTGTTAGTGCTTTAGTACTAATTTTTTTTTCAGTTGGAAGTTCACTTCTCTAATTAATTATTTTTTGCTTTATTTTAACCGTTTGAGTCCGGCGAAGCGCTATCACACTTCACTTGTCATATGCCAAAAATACGGTGCAGCGCAATAGCGCTTCTTTTGTTTTGTATCGAGAATGCGAAGATGCTGCTGCTGGTTAGTATACTTTACGCAATTATTGAGAGCAGTTGTTTTATAGGAATTGGAAATTGTTTTATTTTTTTTTATCAAGTGCTATACTGATAATTGCGAAATAACCCATGTCAAGTTCTGATTCATTTGAAAGTGACTATGTTATGAGAAGTGATAATGAAGAGTACAGTAATGACCTTGAAAGTGATAGTGGACGTGACATCATCATTTGTTCTAAGAGATTACGAGTTATTAGTGATAGCAGTGATGATGATGAAGTAACTGCAAGTACCTCCGATGACGATATTATTGATGAGTTTTTACTCGTGGATACAATTTTTCTGAACGAATCGAATACTTTTTCTGAAGTACCTGGACCAAAGCATGCCCCTCCTCCTGATGCGAAAGCAATTAAATATAGCAATTATTTTTTTTTTCAATTTTCAATATTTTTTTTTTTTTTTCCATTTTCAATAATTTTTTTTCCATTTTCAATAATTTTTTTTCCATTTTCAATTTTTTTTTTTTTTTTTTCAAGTATATTAACAAACAGCAGCATCTTCACATTCTCGATACAAACGTGCTGCGCCGTATTTTTGGCATACGACAAGTGAAGCGCATGCCGGACTCAAACGGTTAATTGTTAATACATTTCAGTGAATTTTCCATTCTCCCTGGTTGACTTGTTTAACTTCATCAGATTCTGATTACTAATAAAATCCCCATTCGTTCATAGTTAAATTTCTGATGATTAGTAATATTATTAATAAAAAAGAGTTTGCTTTAATTTTTAAGTCATCTCAATTGTTTAGTTCTTAGCAATATAATACTCAGGATAATTAATTTAATTTCTTTCTCTGATTGAGTACCCAATACTGCACTCAGGTCTCATGTTGGTCGTTATCACCATAGAACTGGAGGGGGGGATAAATTTTTAAATTGCCCTTTGCACAAAAGACAAACAACTCGAGTATACATTATTTTTGGTATCAATTTGTGAAACTACATATCTTCCCTACATTAGCAGAATTTTTTAACAGGGAAAAGAAAAAAAAATATGTTAAATAAATATATAAAAGTTGTTCTTTGCACTTAATATAGATTTTGTAACAGAATTTAAAGAAGGAAAAAAGCATTAAGAATGATGTCTTGGAATTTTATAGATACAGTGAGATAGTTATTCTAATTATAAACAGACATTCATTTTTTAACTTTTAAAGTTTTAACTCTGCTTTGCTGAAAGAATATTTATCAGTTCTAATGTCGGTATTGGTCCTTTCCTGGATATTTTCTGTATGATAAGCAGTACCACTCTCACGCCAGATTAGTTTCATTCTAAAATTAATCTAACATTTGAAATAAAATATGTAATAGAACAAACACTCTTTGAAACTAATAAATTTTAGGAAATTTTCATTTTCTGTGGAGGTAATGGTTTTAATGAGCTAAGTAAAATTATGTTCTCAAAAATACAGACCACTTCAGAAGCGGTTGCCTCAAAAAAGTCTACTGAAGTCATATTTCACTGTACTGTAAGATAGCGTATCCAAAGTCATTGAAAAATGAATTTTTCACACCAAATTATTATCTTGTGTTTGATCTGAATAATTAATTTTAATAACACTTTTCTTCATTTTAAAATAAACCAAGCAGTACTTGAACTCAAATAAAATATATTACACACCATATTATCATAATACAATTGTTTAATTTTTTAAACTTTAGGTGGAAAACAAATTAAATGAAAATACATATTTTTTATATTAAAGTTTTTTAAAGAAAATTTAATTTAATAACTCATCACTATCCTGTTCATTTTCTTGGTTCCTTACTCTCATTTCTTTCTTTTTATAAACATCTGAGCTATATATATATATATATATGAATTCATGGGGAGTTTACAAAGTAAACACAGAAGATTTCTTTTTCTTCTAATGACATCTTCATACAAAGTATGGAATCTAGGCATCCCAAACACATTGGATTTGAATGTTTGGTTTTGGTTGAAGCGACTGTTGATAAAAACCTTTCTATATTTTCATTGTTTATTGGCAAAGATTAAGCAAAGCAATCAATCAAACAGGTGAAAACATCAGTGACTAGGGCTGAAAACTGTTTGCACCTGTTCAGTGATCTCAGGATTACCAGATGTCAACTTCTATTTAAGCCTAAATAAATTGTTTACCTTTATTTATTAATCATAAATTAATTTTAGTAGATACATTACTTTAACATGGAAGCGTTTTACAATGTATTAAAAATTTTTAAAGTAAAAAAAAATATTGCAAGGAAATGATGAAGTAGCAAAAATTTTGCAAAATAGCATACACATAAATTTTAGTCACATAGGTTTGTCAAACGCAAAAAATTTGCAAAAAATTGCAAATTTGTTGCGTAGCTGGAAAAAATGCTCTATTGCCATATGTATAAGGTTTATAAAAATCATCAACTATTATGCCTAAAATGAGCCCTTTCCCCAGTTTTACAAAATTTAAATGTAGGTTTTTGATATTTAAGTTATAACAAATAAGGTGATTGTTTTTATAATTTTAGACTATAAATTTCTTTCATTCACCTTTTCTACCATGAATTGTACTTTTTATATGCTCTACTATCTGGAATTTTGATGTAAACGGCATTCAGAATTGAGCTTTTTGGATAATTCAGCTCTTACTGTAATTTCTTCCATATACAGAACAAAAATTCCTCTGCAGTAACTGACAAAGTTGTCCTCTTCTAATTTACAATTACTGCAGCCAAACTACTAATTTATATATCTAAATAAATCTGTAAAGCATGGAAATATTAAATCAGCAACAAATTCATTTATCAACCAGAAAACGTAAAACAATTCCATTACAAAATGAAAGGACGTACTTTTTGCATTAAACAGGGTTCGTAGCCACATTTTAGTTAAAAAAATAAGCACCTATAAGCACTTTTCAAGCACATTTTAAGAAAAAAAATAAGCACCTGTCTAATTACATCATACACAACTGCATAACCTTAAAAATTTGACTTGTAATTTAAAATATGAGAAATGAAATACTTATTAAGAGAGAATAAGCATTACCTCAACCATGGAAAATAATTACTTTTTTTTTTTTTTTTTTTTTTTTTGTTTTGTTTTGTTTTTAATTTTAAATAATAGTTCAATTTACAGAACTAGTTTACAATGAGGGGAAAAAAAACTATGAAGAACTAAACTACGAGGGCTATCCAGAAAGTAGATTACGTTTTGGAATAAAAAAATAAACAAAGTATAGGAAACAAATTTTATTATATACAGATGAAAGCCACACTCAAATACTACTTTTCTACATAGTCACCATACAAATTAAGGCATTTATCGTAGCGATGTACGAGCTTGGAAATTCCTTCGTCGAAAAATTCGGCCGCCTGCGCTTCAACCACTTCGTTACCTCTTCTTGCAGCTGTGCGTCGTCATCAAAACGCTGCATAGCCAGCCACTTCTTCATTGCTGGGAATAGGTGGAAGTCGCTCGGTGCCAGGTCGGGACTGTACGGCGGATGAGGAAACAACTCCCACTTAAAAGATTCAAGAACTTTACGAGTGACATTTGCCGTGTGAGGCCGGGCGTTGTCGTGAATCAACAAGATCTTAGAGCTCAACATTCCTCTGCGCTTGTTTTGAATTGCTCTTCTGAGTTTTGGGAGAGTTTGGCAATACCTTTGAGAGTTTATTGTAGTGCCTCTTTCCAGGAAGTCCACCAAAATTACACCTTTTCTGTCCCAAAAAACAGTCGCCATCATCTTCCTTGCCGACATTGTTTGCATGCATTTCTTGGGTTTTTGGGGAGAACTTGTGTGCCCCCACTGCATTGATTGCAATTTCGTTTCACAGTTCACATGTTTCACCCATGTTTCGTCACCAGTAACGATGCGATCGAGTAAAGAGTCACCATCCTTATGGTAAGCGTCCAAAAAGTTCAACGCTGCAGCCATTCGCTGATTTTTGTGGTCCTCTGTCAAGATTTTTGGAATCCATCTTGCACAAAACTTGTGGTAACCAAGCTTTTCGCTGATGATTTCGTGCAACAAACTTCGCGAAATTTGTGGAAAACTCAAAGAAAGTTCCGTTATTGTGAAATTTCGATTTTCACGGACTTTAGCATCGACTTTTCCGAGAAGTTCGGCGGTCACTATGCTGGGTCTCCCACTTTGATCTTCGTCGTGAACATTGGTTCGGCCATTTTGAAATCTTATGACCCACTGACGCACTCCACCTTCAGTGATAATGTTGTCCCCATACACTTCACGAAGCTGCCGATAGATTTCTATCGGTTTACAGTTTTTTGCAGTCAGAAACCTTATTACTGAGCGCACCTCGCAGCTCGCGGGATTTTCAATTAATGCAGACATTTCAAACCGTCACAGTATCTGAACGGAGCACAGCACGAACCTCTCACTAGCACGGCTAGATGCAGACTGAGCTGCGCAACGCTCTGACCCCAAGATGGCCGCGCTAGCCCCGCCCCTAGCGGACACAGATGGAAACGTAATCTACTTCCTGGATGGCCCTCGTATATTACAAGATTTAATGATGAAATTTCAGTTCAAAATAGAGAAAATAAATAATAATACGGTATATTTATTGTATTCGCTCGGAACCTAATAATAAATACAATTTATTTTTCCACTCATATTGATATTTAAATAATTTAAATCTAAATTCTAAACATTTTCTAAATTTTCATTGTATATCAGTTTTCTCTTAACAGATATTGCAAGCAAAGTAATTTAAGTAAAAAAGAGGAACATTTCTGAAATCAGAAGACAAAAAATTTGCTTCATGCAGTCATCTTTAAGCTTAACTAACCCGCATTGGAAATTAGCGAATATTCAGACAGTCGAGCGTAACTTGAAGGAGCGGAAGGAGGGGTAGACTTTAGCCGCTCTTTAGATTT
Organism: Stegodyphus dumicola; assembly: GCF_044657685.1. Lineage (NCBI taxonomy): Eukaryota > Metazoa > Arthropoda > Arachnida > Araneae > Eresidae > Stegodyphus > Stegodyphus dumicola. The sequence continues at coordinate 188,061,549 of NC_140768.1, forward strand.
TTCCACTAAATAAATGCTTTTGGCAATTCAATATGTGCATCATATAAAATAAAGCAACGGAACTAAAAAATATTCTGCTTAGCAAGCACAGTAAAACTCTTTTAAGTGTTCATAAACAAATCTCGGACTGAACATCAAAATTAATTATCTCTGCAAAATATCGCAAACGTTATTGCGCAATACGTGCGCCGTAATTCTTCCCTACCTGATATTACGCAATCGGAATTAACAACTGAAAAAAAAAAAGGGGGGGGAGGTCTGTTGCTTGTTTTGCAGCGAACTGCAACAGTTTCAATATTCAAGATTTTGCGGAGAAAGGGAAGACCTCCTAACCTTCGTACTGTACAATGTATTGTCCAAAAAAATGAAATTATTTTGACTATTCGATTACTTTCCCTTTATTTAAGCCATTCCGAATATTATTCCTTAGAAAGCTAAATCTGTGTTAAAACACAACCATTTTTGAAAGTTTACTATACTTCAGCAGTTACTGCAACTATGTTATTATAAACATTCATACATATGCTCATAATATAAGCATTACGATCATAATAAACACGAATATGAACTGACCAAGCAGAACGAGAATGCAAATTTTTAATATCTTGATAGAAATTCAAACGTGTGTAGTATTTGGGTGGGAGGAAAAGAATGCCAAATGTAGCGGAATTTTCTACTGCTTTCGCAATTCTTTGACCAATAGAACGACGGCACCTGTCTACTCTTCGTGCACACCAAAGGTTATGTTAATGCAGAGAAAGGGGGGAAAGCTATTTCCGGGAGTATGACTCACCATCTGACATTCCATATTAGAAAGAAAAGTTGTTTATTTAGTTTCGGCTTTGGTACGGGGAAAAATAGCGCGTTCATTAAAAAAAAAAAAAAAGCACTAAAAACAAAAAAATAAGGGCTTTAAAGAAAAAGGAAGTACCTATAAGGGCCTTTATATTTTATTTTCAAATATAAGGACTTATAAGCACTTGTAAGGACCGCTAGGAACCCTGTTAAAGAAACTTGTTAAGATAATACCTGTTTGAGATCTACAACACAAAATACATAATTGTTTTATTTAACACAATTTTTTTGGCAATTAAAATTTAGATGTAAATATTACTGGTCATGAATTTAATTCTGTAAGACAGAGTATGTATCTCTTCATATGCACTATAATAATCACACATGCAGAGCATCATTAAGTATAGACAGTACTAATATGAAGATACTCAATATATAGACTGCTCTGAATGGTCACTGCATTTAAATTCAAATGAATATACTTGGGATACGATGGGAAGATGAACTGCTAGCTATCAATCATTTCTACTTAGCTCTTTTGAATAAAACATGTCCTTTAAAAGGAGTGGCTAATAAACCACAAAAATTACTTTATAAGCTCATTTAACAATATCGTACGGATATAGAGTGATTCTAATAATACACATTGATCACCCATTCTAATACCAGTTTTTTACAAGTTTTTTTTAACACAGGAAAAGCAAAAAGCTCACAGCATAAAAATTAAGCAAATTTATCAAATATAATGAACTTTAAATTTATGTGTACCCCTTTAGCACAGTAAAATAAACTTTCAACTTTTAGTTCTAATACATTCCTTAAAAAAATAATTAAATAAATAAATATAAATGGAGATGTATGGGTGGGGAATGATACTCTACCATATACTGAGCTAGGGCAATAAAGGTTGAGAGGCACTTATATAAATGAGTAAATATGGTTCAAAATCAAATAGCATTTTGAACCTACTGCATGTGCCTGCCAAACTGCTGGAAAGAATGCAGATGATACCCCCCCACAACAACAACAACAACAACAACAACAAACTATCACAGACATTTTCAGGGAAGGACTAAAATTTATGCAATTGCTTTTTTAACTTCCAATGAATTCTGTTAAAGCATTATGCTATATCTCACTCACTAAAATCTCCAATTCTACGTGTATTTTTGCATTAATTACAGTTCTAAGGAATGAATTTCTAATTTGGATTATCCATGTTTTCCTACTACCAGAGATATGTGTTCAGATAGAAAAGTCAAGAATCTATTACATATACATCAAAATATTGAAATTTGGACATCAAATATCCAGAATGGCCTAATATCCAAAGTTGAGGGTAACTGGGAAACGTGGGGGAATTATGAATATTTCCCCTTACCTTTTTACTTATTCAAATATTCAGGAACTTGATTTTCCTCTGGACTAACAGAGATTCCTATATGTCACTTTTAAACACCTGATAGCTAGGAATCACACCCTGGCCAGTGACGATATACTGATTAATACTGTGTAGATAATGACTAGGTCCACACTTTTAGCCCTCGAGTGGCTGTGGGTTGAGACAGCAGTAAAGCACCATGGCATATTTATTTGGGGTGAGATGTTGCTCATATTTGTTTTCTTTTGCTGATATAGCAGCAGGAAAGGGAGAAAATTAGATTCCAAAGTCAATATATCAAATTGCATTTCTCATTAACTTTCTAATTCAGTTTAGTTTATTACTTTTTCCAGGCTATTTTTTTTTACAGCTAGCGTATCAAGTTAAATTTTGGATTTAAAACCATGCTAAAGTGAAATCTGTAGCTTGATTTTAAATCCAAAACTTAAACTTGATAAGCTAGCTGTAATAAAAATAGCCTGGAAAAAGTAATAAACTAAACTGAATTAGAAAGTTAATGAGAAATGCATTTTAAATCCAGATAATACAGCTACTGATAGAGAAGAAAGTGATAAAGAGGTTGTTGAGAACAATGTTTTTGACTGACAAGATATTAAGACAAGGCATTTTCAAGATTTAAACAACAGAACAAGAACTTTTGTTTAAAAATTAAAGATAGAGCATTAGCCAAGAAAAAAAGTTTAAACTAGTTATACTGAAAGAAATGTTTAATAAAATAAATTAATAAGCACTGTGCTTTTTGTTTGTAATTGTTGATTAAGGTCATAAAAATGCTTCATTATTTCAGAAATAATAACTATTTCATATTTCTGATTTTATAATTTCCATACCTCATCTTATTAAATTTAAACTCATGACGCAGGGTTCGTAGCCACAGTTTAGTTAAAAAAAAATAAGCACCTATAAGCACTTTTCAAGCATATTTTAAGGAAAAAATAAGCACCTCTCTAATTACATTATATACAACTGCATAACCTTAAAAGAAAAATTAGACTTGTAATTTAAAATATGAGCAATGCAATATTTATTAAGAGAATGAGCACTGAAATTTAAATTCAAAATATAGAAAATAAATAATAAGAAGCCATATTAATTGTATTTGTTTGGCACTTAATAATAAATACAATTTATTTTCCCACTCATATTAATGTTTAAATAATTTAACTTAAATCAAAATTCTGAACATTTTATAAATATTCATTGCATAACAGTTTTCTCTTAACATATATTACAAGCAAAGTAAATTAAGTAAAAAAGATCCACATTTCTGAAATCAGAAGACGGGAAATTGCTTCATGCAGTCATCATTTAACAGTAAAAGCTTAACTAATCCGCATACTTGGAAATTGCTGAGTATTCTGAATAGTAACTGGAAAAAGAGGAGTGTGGGAGATTGTAGCCGTTCTTTAGATTTCTCGGCTAAATAAATGATTTTGACATTTCGATATGTGCATCATATAAAAATAGACCAACGGAACTGAGAAATATTCTGCTTAGAAAGCACAGTAAGACTCTTTTAAGTGTTCATAAACAAATCTCGGACTAAACATCAAAATTAATTATCTCCGCAAAATACCGCAAACGTTATTGCGCAATACGTGCGGCGTAATTCTTCCACATGTGATATTACGCAATCAGAATCAACAGCTGCCCGTATTCGAAGAATAAAGAACTAAATAAAGGAACAGAAAGAGACTTACTGATCCGGGGTGTTTCCGATTCTAATTTTCAACAGACTGCGTTAAATTTCCAGAATAGAATCAATCTTGGCTTAGGCTAGGTAGACCACAAAAACTTTTAGTCCTATTCAATCCAGATTGGACATTGACAAAAAAAAAAAAAAAGACCGCTGTTTCAATATTAAAGATTTTGCGGAGAAAGGGGAGAACCTCCCAACCTCCAAACTGTATAATGTATTGGAAAAAAAATTTTTTTTTGAGTATTCGATTACTTTCCTTTTATTTAAGCCATTCCGAAAATTATTCCTTAGAAAGCTAATCTGTGTAAAGACACACTGGAATTTTCTACCGTTTTCGCAATTCTTTGACCAATAGAACGACGTGCACCTGTCTATACTCTCTCGGGCATCATAGGTTACGTTAATGCAGAGAAAAGGGGGGAAAGCAATTTCCGGGAGTATGATTCACCATCTGACGTTCCATATAAGGAAGAAAAGTTGTTTATTTAGTTTCGGCTTTGGTACGGGGAAAAATGCGCGTTCATTAAAAACAAGCACTAAAAGTAAAAAATAAGCACTAAAAAGAAACAAATACGGGCTTTAAAGAAAACGTAAGCACCTATAAGGGCCTTTATATTTTATTTTCAAATATAAGGACTTATAAGCACTTGTAAGGACCGCTACGAACCCTGTGACCTAAAATATGAAATCATCAAAGTCCCAAAGATTCCTGATATCAGACTTTGTACTATAACAGTTAATTATAAAAAAAGCACTGCTAAAAAATTATTTGTATATGAAACAACCACAATAAGAATGTATGTTTAATGTTCATATTTTTATATTTTGCTCCAAAAATATCTGTAGGTTTATTTTATTATACAAACCAATTAAAATATTTATAAATAGCAGGATATTGCTTTATTGTTTTCTAAAAGAACTAAAGAACTGTTTAAAAAAAGCAATTAAAATGAAAGAACCAACAAGCCAAAGCTTTAGCTCATTAATTAATTATATGATGGATTTAAAATAAATTTTAAAATATTATATAAATAAAAATAAAATAAGCATTAAACTGATATTTTGAACTAAAGGATAATAAAGTTACATGAAAACAGAAGAAACTAATTTCTCAGCATTAACCTACCACAATCTCGTTCATCACTGCCATCTCTACAATCATATTGTCTATTGCACCGCAGATTACTTTCAATGCACTGGCCATCCTGGCATCTGAATTCATCTGGTTGACAAGCTTTCGGTTCTGGGGAGGCAAAGCACATGCAGTGACATAAGCATTAAACTTAGGATGCTAATTGTTACATTAGCTATGCTAACAGAAGTCATAACAGAAACAAATAGTAGGCATTGCAGCAAATAAACATAAATAAACAAAAACTAAAAATTTAAAAAATCTGGAACAAAAAGTTGAAAAAGTTGTTAATTATTTACCTTTGTATGGTTTTTAAGAAATGTCATTAAATACAGTTTTTTAAAAAAATAAAATCCTCAACATCTTAAATCAACTAGTATTGATTTAAATAAGCAAAATCTATGCATAAGATTTAAAAACACTAAAGGAAAACTATTAATATCTTTATGCTGATACAATAACATATAATGCATAAACAGGCAGCGAGTCTTGCATCATTGTAACTACTAAATCATGCATTTTATTTTTATTCATGAAAGCATTTCCCTTAAACTCGTCATTCTTTTATGTATTTCAGTTTGATTCATGAAATCATTTCCCTTACCCTAGACATTCCTTCTCTTACTAATACAAATGAAATAAACTGATAATATTACCAAAAAAAAGATAGAAAAATTACTCATTGTACATGCAAAGGAAAAAGAACTGCTCCATATTCTATGAAAAACTAGTTCATATTCATCTTAATACAGAGAACAAAAAATCTGCATTAACTGACAGAGTTATTCTTTTCTAATTTATAATTACTGCAGCCATTCTGCCGATAAAATGAATAATAATAATTAAATCTACAAAACATGGCAATATTAACTGAATAATGAATTCATTTATTAGGCAAAAAGTTTAAAGCTGTATCTATAAAAAAGTCTAATTTCATTACAAAATGAGAGGACAATCTTTTTTCTTGCATTAAAGAGCTTGTAGTAGTTATGATAATGTCAATTTGCAAGGCATAACACATGATTCACAGCTGTTTTATTAACCATGAGTTTTTTCTAATTTAAATTTAGAAAAAAATATTACAGCTACTAAATTTAATTCATTTAACTAGAGGATGTATCTCTTTAAATGAAGACTAATAATTATTCATGTAAAGCACCACTAATTATAGATAGGAAATAGGGTGAAGATATGCAATATATGAATTGCTTTGCATGGTCGCTATCAAGGTTGTGGAGTCGGTAGGAAAAATGACCAACTTCGACTTCTTGAATTTTAATGACTCCGACTCCCTCATATATATATATATATATATATATATATATATATATATAAATGTGTCTGTGTGTGTGTGTGTAAACATATATACATGGATTACAGCTTATTCTTTAATACAAAAGAAGTAATAGATGCTACAGAAAAAAATTGATGGCATAGCAAATTATTTATAACAATTAGCATTTATTATGAAATAGGAAAACTGGCATTAGTTATTTATAAGAAACAGTATAACTTCAGCAAGATCTTTGTTGGAGGGCCATAGAATACGATTTGATAAACTTCAGAGCTGAAAAGGTCTTTCCACACTGATTTGAGTAGGAGGAAGACCTATTACTGTTAGGGCTACTTCTTCCAACTTTTCAGGATAGATTTTTATAAGTTCTAAAAGAGGTATCTTGCAAGTGCAGTCATATTTCTCTATTTCTTTGAAGGCCGTGTAGAAATCTTGTTTGTATTTTTTCATTTTTATATCTAGAGGCTCTTGGTTCTTTATTTTCATTCGTTTTGCCTTAGCCTTTTCAATATTATCCAAAAAATATTTCTTAAAATCTAATTCATCACTAGAAGAGTCAGAGTTGGATGATAGAGACTCAACTGCAGTTTCTGCAGTTTGACTGTCTTGATTCGAATTCTCCAATTGTTCTGAGAATAATTTCATTCTTAATGAAAGTTCAGAGTTTTTTTTTATCATTTATTTATTCTTTGCCTTTTTAATTTGTTTGTCATCCAAGAAAATTCGGTGTTTCGGATCTCCATACATTGAAATCAGCAAAATCTCATTTTCTAGCAAACTAGTTTCTCTTTTCTTTATTGGAGAAACGATTCCTTCTGCAATAAACCCTCCATTTCAGAAAGAACAAACATCCCATTCTTCCATTCTCGCCTCCTGTCAATTCTTCTGATTGCAGCTTTGTTGTGGCTATATACGGTGTAGGAAGAAGAGTTTCCAATTCTGCAAGATCATTCCACAGTGTTTCTGTTAGGGAAACATTAGAATTATCTACTTTTTCTAAAAAAGTTCTCAATTTTAAAAGCTCTTTATCATCAAATATGTACTTCCTTATCACATTGCTTGATAAAATAATTGCTCCTTTTCCTGCTCGCTTCCTAAGAATGGCATCAATTTTAGGAGTTCTTGCTGCTATTGCTGCTTACATAAATTTACCAGTGAGATTTGTCACTAAATGAATCAGTTTAATTGCTAATGGCAAATATCACATTCATCCTTATATTTATTTATGAACATGTCAATAAAATAGAAAATAACTATTTATTAATGTATACAGTTTGTAAATAAAAATAATAACTCAGCTTAATTTTTTTCAATTCATTTTAATTTCATTTCAAATTCAAACTGTCCAACAAAAACTGGAGTCTGAGTCAACCTGTTTTTAGCAACTCCAGCTCCGACTCCTTTTAGCCCAAATTCTGCCCGACTCTGATTCCGACTCCAACTCCACAGCCCTGGTCACTATACTTAAATTCAAATGAATGTACTGGGGAAATGATGGTAGGATTAACTGCTAGTGAGCAATCATTTTTACTTAGTTCTTTTAAATTAAAAATGCTCATCAAAAGTAATGGATAATAAATCACAAGAGTTACTTGATAATCTCATTTAACAATGCCATACAGATATAGTATGATTATAAAAATGCATGCTGATCATGCATTCAACATGGAAATATTTGTACTTCTGAGTTTTTTCTAATATCAAACTTCTAATTCATTCATGTAAAACTGGCTGCTGAGCACACATTTATACACCTGGATGATTATTCTGAGAATGAACATGCTTTTCTTTCACTACCTTTTATCATTATTCATAAATTTACATCCACTTTTTTCTTCTTTTCAAGGAAAAATAACTTTTTTTTTTTTTTTTTTTTTTTTTTGTTGTTGTTGTTCTATTACACTAGTTCAAACATTTTAAGGATTCAGACCTTCGAGGGTATAACATGGGCTAAAACGTGATTTGCATTTCCTCAGAATCAACTGTCAGCAATGCCAGATGCAGGCGTCACACTTTAAAGTGTGCTTCACAGAAATGGACCATACCTTAACAAGAGCAAGATGAGCAACACCCCCCTCCCCCACCAACTTTGATTTGCAGCAAGGTTACTACTTTTGCCAAATGCCTCAATCTGCCACTATTTTTGGCTCAATGCTACCACTTGGTAGGACTTCAAACCTTTGCCTAGGCACCTGCTTTTTCATCCCAAAACAAATGCAGCCCACATACTTATCTGTATCTTGTAATTCAACTTTTAACTTTAAATTTAACTTTTGTGCTGTTTGTAAACTTTACCTTAAAATTTTTAATTAATTCTTAAATATAAATCTAATATATTTAATTTAATCTTTCAATTTTTAATTTAATTGCCTCTTATTCACTGCCTAGTGAAATTTTCCTTTAATCCTAAATTTGCCCTCAGCACTTAACTTTTAAAGTTATAGTCAGCTTTCTGAAATCACAGTACCAGCAGAATCATGAACTGCCAATAGCCTCCCCATAATTCTTTACATTCTGGTTCGCAGCTTTTGATGCTCATTTTCATAGCAGTCTTGCATGTGTAATCTTGGTGTGTGCCTTTGCCATCCTCATTTGACTTTCAACTACTGCTCAGATGCCTTGACATAGGGGACAATTGCTCCTTTTATGCAGGCTCGCTTGGAATCGTTCTAATCTACAGGCGACCCTTTATCTGTTTCTTTGTTAAACATGTAATGGCCTTCTTGTTACTCTTTAGCCAATGCATCTTTTCTTAACTTCAATTTTTCATTTTTATGATATGGAGGTAATTATGATTTTGTTACAAAAGTGCTCCTTAAACAAAATGCCTCAGTCCTAATATTTTTGCAGAAAATATACTAATAATTATATATCTAATGGTATGATAATTAAGTTTTATATACACATAATTAAATTAAATAGATTGCAAATTTAATCATAGTTTAGGGAAAAAAAAAAAAAAGATGGATCTACTTCTCAAAGTAAGATTTTTTAAGATTAATAAATCAATCAGATATTTTAATAGAAATGTTATCAAATTAAAAAGAATACTGGGACCATCTGGTTAGCAAATTAAAAGAAAATTGTGACCATCTGTTTCTAAACATTTTAGCTTTCACTATATCACGCATCATCTTTTTATACTTTGTAACTGTTTAAAATCATTCTTTGCTATTCAGCACCATCTTTTTCCTTAGTAACACTTGCTTTTGCAGCATACAGCTATATTTAGATTCATTTTGCTAGAAGAATACTTAGTATTTAACTATTTTTTATGATACTGAAATAGATAACTATTTTGTATTAGATAGATGCAGCAAATAAAAATATTGATAATGTCACAAAAGTATCTCATAGCCACTAAAACGGAAAGATTATAATTTTTTATTTATGCTAATGCAGATCACCTTTTATTTTCTAATTTTCTACACAAACAACCTTTCAAGTGACAATTACGAGGGCTATCCAGAAAGTAGATTACGTTTTGGAATAAAAAAATAAACAAAGTATAGGAAATAAATTTTATTATATACAGATGAAAGCCACACTCAAATACTACTTTTCTACATAGTCACCATACAAATTAAGGCATTTATCGTAGCGATGTACGAGCTTGGAAATTCCTTCGTCGAAAAATTTGGCCGCCTGCGCCTTCAACCACTTCGTTACCTCTTCTTGCAGCTGTGCGTCGTCATCAAAACGCTGCATAGCCAGCCACTTCTTCATTGCTGGGAATAGGTGGAAGTCGCTCGGTGCCAGGTCGGGACTGTACAGCGGATGAGGAAACAACTCCCACTTAAAAGATTCAAGAACTTTACGAGTGACATTTGCCGTGTGGGGCCGGGCGTTGTCGTGAATCAACAAGATCTTAGAGCTCAACATTCCTCTGCGCTTGTTTTGAATTGCTCTCTGAGTTTTTGGAGAGTTTGGCAATACGTTTGAGAGTTTATTGTAGTGCCTCTTTCCAGGAAGTCCACCAAAATTACACCTTTTCTGTCCCAAAAAACAGTCGCCATCATCTTCCTTGCCGACATTGTTTGCATGCATTTCTTGGGTTTTTGGGGAGAACTTGTGTGCCCCCACTGCATTGATTGCAATTTCGTTTCACAGTTCACATGTTTCACCCATGTTTCGTCACCAGTAACGATGCGATCGAGTAAAGAGTCACCATCCTTATGGTAAGCGTCCAAAAAGTTCAACGCTGCAGCCATTCGCTGATTTTTGTGGTCCTCTGTCAAGATTTTTGGAATCCATCTTGCACAAAACTTGTGGTAACCAAGCTTTTCGCTGATGATTTCATGCAACAAACTTCGCGAAATTTGTGGAAAACTCAAAGAAAGTTCCGTTATTGTGAAATTTCGATTTTCACGGACTTTAGCATCGACTTTTTCGAGAAGTTCGGCGGTCACTATGCTGGGTCTCCCACTTCGATCTTCGTCGTGAACATTGGTTCGGCCATTTTGAAATCTTATGACCCACTGACGCACTCCACCTTCAGTGATAATGTTGTCCCCATACATTTCATGAAGCTGCCGATAGATTTCTATCGGTTTACAGTTTTTTGCAGTCAGAAACCTTATTACTGAGCGCACCTCGCAGCTCGCAGGATTTTCAATTAACGCAGACATTTCAAACCGTCACAGTATCTGAACGGAGCACAGCACGAACCTCTCACTAGCACGGCTAGATGCAGAATGAGCTGCGCAACGCTCTGACCCCAAGATGGCCGCGCTAGCCCCGCCCCTAGCGGACACAGACGGAAACGTAATCTACTTCCTGGATGGCCCTCGTAAATACGATAGAAATTGACAAAGAATTATTTTTCTCAAATAATTTAATTAGATTGTAGAGTCATTAGGTTATTTTGAAGCAAGAGGCATGAAAAATTAGCAGTGCCCTCGCTGAGACTTAAACCTTGGACCTCTTGAATACCCATCAAGTATGCTTCAAATTACAACACAAAGGCAGGTGCAAATGAGAGAGAAAATGCCTATACTCCCTCTTTTAAAGGGCAACTGGGGATAAGGGGACCAAAGTATCAAATGCTGATGGTGACGAATTATCGATCACCACTTTTTAGTTCGGGTGCTACTGTAGAGTCATTAGGTTATTTTGAAGCAGGAGACATGAAAAATTAGCAATGCCCTCGCTGGGACTCGAATCCTGGACCTCTCGAATATGCATCAAGTATGCTTCCAATTTATACCACGGAGGCATACAAAAACAAGACAGAAAATGCCTTATAACATATGTAATAACTCTTTTATAAAATTATGTTTACTTAACTAATCCTCTTAACTAAAAAAATTATTTTCTATTAATAATTTAACTGACTAAACCTTTTTACCCAGTAAAGAAATTTTATCACAACATCAGCTAAGATTTTATATCAGTATTTTACACTGATCAATATAATTTTATCTAAGAGCTATCTCATAACTTTTGCTCAAATTAAATTTTTACAAACTTTTAAATTACATCTTTGACATACATGACATCAATTGTTTTGCTTTTTTTAATAGGCTCATTATTTCTAGTTTTATTTCAATGGTTGTGCATGCATTTTTCCACTTATACAGTGAAATACAGAAATTTTACAGCCTTCAGTGAATTTCCCCCCCCTCCCTATGCAATACTCTATAGTTGAAGTAGTATAAACAAATTACATATGTAGGCATATGAGGTACATAGAGGTTCAAATAATGCAACTATTTTTAAGTATATGAACACTAAATTGAAATATTTTACTTAAATTAATTGAGTGACACTTCAAAAGGAATGCTTTTGAAAAAATGTTTAAAAAAATTAAAACATCTATGGGCCAAAAGATCCCATGTGCTATCCATGCCCACCCCTATGGATAAAAAAGCAAATCTAATTTACCAGTCAAAAATAATTTACCAGTCAATTAATTGAGTGACACTTCAAGAGGAATGCTTTTGAAAAAATGTTTAAAAAAATTTAAACATCTACGGGCCAAAAGATCCCATGTACTATCCATGCCCACTCCTAAGGATAAAAAAGCAAATCTAATTTACCAGTCAAAAATTAGGTGTGAAGAAAACATATTATAATGCATACAATGATGTAAAATACTTTGTTTTAAATAAATATGTTAATATTTTTGCAATTGGGCAGAATTTCATACATGAATTAGATACACTTTATAATCTGGTTCCTCTCACAAATTTATTTGGTCATCAAATTTATCAAAAAAAAAAAGTTTTTCATGGTCCACATGTTTATTTGATTCAGAATTAATATTTTAAAATGTATGTTATAGATAAAATTTAGCAGTTTAATGGCCTGAAATTATATGAACTCATAGCCAAAATTATACAAAATAAGCAAAATTAACTTAAAATATGCATAAAACATATATAATTAGCATACATGCAAAAAAAAAAAAAAAAAAAAGTAATATAACTGAAAATGTTCAGCAAATTGCCATACCACATGTAAACTCATCAGTGCCATCCCTGCAATCATACTTTCGATCACACCTCAGATTACTGGCAATGCACTGGCCATCATTACATCTGAACTCATCTGCCTCACAAGCCTTAGGCTCTAAAATATGTTTAAATGACAAAATTCCTTTAGGCATCTCTTCATATAAAGCAAGATGTAGTGAAAAGGATATGAATGTTGCAAATATTTATAATTACACTTAAAAAGTCAAAACTATATGCATTTGCACATTTATGAGACTTAACACATCTTAAGTGGGAAACAACTAAACTAATTTTGTACAAGTTGTTATTAAATTGTGGGAGATGAAAAATGTTTCCTATGAATTATCAGTGGAATTTTTTATCACAAAATGATTTTTCTTTACAGTAAACTTGAATTTTATACAATAAGTTCCTAAAAAGAAGAACGAGCTTACCGATGATTATTTTAGAGGTGATAAAATTATACCACATCCGAGGATTTTTTCCTGATAAAGAATTACAAGCTGTTCTCATTCAAACCCAGATTCAGATAATTCTGGTTTTAAAGAAGAATGGCTGTCAGTAGACAATCCATCAATCTTGAAAGCATTTCTAAACCTCTCAGGAATAAATACAGAAAACATTCCGGACAGTGTACAGCATATAGTGTATATGCTATACTAAAAAATCAGAATTATTACAAAAAGCTTTATGGAAAAGGTAAAGATGAGGCAGTAAAACTGCATCAATCTATTGCTGGCCAGTCATAGCCCCAGCTGTAAGCACATATAGGGGCATGCGTCATTGATTATCATGCCAACACATATTGTGCGTCTCAGATATTGGTTCCTTTCCTAGATATTTTTTGAATGATAGGCAGTATCATTCTCAGACCAGATCAGTTGGCATCTACAAACATATGGCAGACTGCAGTTACTTTCACCTGAGAATACTGCACAAGCATGGCCCTGTTTACCGCAACTATGATGCTCATGACACGGTTGCAGACAGATTTTGGTATGGTATTCTCGGACAATAGAACACACACAAGAGATCAATGGTGTGTAGTTCTTCTTCAAGCATCTGGTTACAGTTTTCCAGAATATTCACTGATCTGTAGCAGCAAGAAACTTATTCACCACCAGCTGAACAGAGATGTACTGGTTTCATTTTGCTGATAGGGCAAAATATCTATCTCTTGCAAGCATTCATCAACACTATATACCATCAACATTTGGTATTAGAAAAAAGCAACAAAGTACGATATTCCAGGGAGACTTTTCAAGGACATGAGACAACATACATTAGAAGAACTTATCACAGGAGCTAGCAAAAAGTACTTTGCGACAACTGTGTGTGCTCTGTCATAAAAATATGCAGTGTAACACAGTATATGTGTAAATTTTGCTATGCACCCTCACACAAAGGAAAGTGCTTTGACAGATATCCCGCTTTAAAACATTAAATGTATTGTTATTAAGAAAGTTTTTTTTTTTTTTTTTTTATAATCTTTTAACAGACAATGATTTTACCATTAGTAATTCAGCACACTAATTTAAAAAAATGCCCATTATTGCTGAGAATTTGGTGAAAAAATACCCGCTTAAGATATTTTAAGACATGCATACAGCTGCAGATAAGAACACAAATATGCCATGCATTACAGTACACCGAGCTAAATCTGTTATTTTTTATTTGCATAATTTTTTTTTTTCTTTATAGAATATAAAAATAACTGTTGGCACCTGAGAAATGAAATAATGTTATACTGTACTATAATAAAATATGTACAGTGTCGAAAAGTAAGTTTACAAGGTTATTATTTCAATAGTAAAATTTATTTTTATATAGACAGTATATTCCATAATAATTAATTAAGTTTTCTATACAATTATGACAAATATAATTTATTAAAACAAAGAACATATTTTCAATGCCCGTCTTATAAAATATAGTGCTTTAGAAGTTGATTCACTGTGTCACCACTGTTATGATATTCTTATCACTTTAAACATGTCACCAAAAGATGTTCCTTGAGAACTGAAAAGAAGTGAAATCAATTTATGCCAGTGGACTATATTCAAAGTCTCTTATATTGCCTATAGTTTCTGAATTGAAACAGCTGAGTGTTGATGAATATCATTATAGAGGATTAAACAAACTTACAATGTAAGCTGATAAAAAAATGGTTGCTGTAACTTGGAATCGGAGAAAGCAAATCAATACACAGTATGACACGGGAAAGGTTACCTTATGAATTAGCATCAGACACTCTCCTAATATGCTGCTTACAAAAGGTAAGTTAACCCTCCTTGATAATTTTTTTAAATGCAAGTCCGCTTCAAATTCAGGAACTTTTCTAATGCTGTCAGATGAAAACTTTTACCACTTGCATTTAGTCTTTGATTAGGTGATGCCTTTTCCAGTTTTCTTAGCTTTCCTAGTCAAGGGTGTTTGCTTGTTTGGGAAACTAAAGCAAATCCCACAATGGCCATCTGTCTACAAATTAGGTATACCTTCACAGAAGTTCTCTAGAACAAACTAGCTTATATTCACATTACATATGCCATGTAGCTAAATGCCCATGCAGCCAGTCAATTTACCAGGATTGTAATCTGATTGATTAATTTTATTTAGATTATCAGTAATCAAGAAGATTATTTATCTTTTTTGCCACTAGTAGGTACAATAGTCAAGTGTGTACCTTGGATGGCCACAGTTTTTGTAAGGCAGAGGAGTAAGATGTCAAAACAGCAGTGATTCAAGCATTAGGATGCTACATTTTATAAGATGGGTATCAAAAATCCTGTTTTAAACTTAGACAAACTTAAACAAATCTTAGACAAATACTTCTATTGTCACAGCACTTGTACAGAAAAATAAGGGATAGAACACAATGTTCTATGCATAATTTTTCTTGATGCAATAACTCTTACAAATTTTTCTTTGGGATGTCCTTTTTAGCATTGTCATCACAGAACTAGTATTAATAGCTTTACAATTACTTTTTTACGTGTGTTAACTCAAAAAAATGAAAGACCTCATAATCAATACTGATAAAAATAAGTTGTATTAGCAAAAAAGTTCACAATAAATTTACAAGCATAAAATTAACAATATAAGAAAAAAGGCATTTCAGCATAGGTATGGTAATATAAAGGCAGATGGCCGCATTTTTTTCTTCAGCTTTCTCTGAAAGAAAAGCAAGTTGAATGCTATATGAAATAAATATATCAGTAATTAAAGTCATAAACATTCTGTATAAGTTCAATAACTATTGGATGAAATACATCGAGTTTATCCTATACTTTAATTCACTTTAACCAATATTTCCACACCATTCACACCCTAAATAATTAATAATGATTCTGATACTCAGATTTGTAGACTACCATAAATTGTGAATATATCATGGTTATAATGATGCTAGTAGTGCCATACTTACTTATCTAGCAGAAAATTGGAATAGACATCATCTGTCAGATGTATCGAGTTTTAACAAATGTTTTCTGCCACTGCAAATAATATTTGTGCAAACAGTTCACATTTGGCGTGTTTAACCCTTAATTACACAGGTGGCGCACAGAGTGCTACAGTTCTTGAAAACCTTTTCGCGAATTCTAAGAAAATCACATGACTAGCACCTGCTCCCAACCTAACCTTTGTCCATTTATTCATTTCAGAAAAGGAAGCCATAAAATGTTGAAGGTCACAGTTTCTAGGGTTTAATTTCAGGATTATTTTCGACAAGTCTCTCGTGGTGCACAAAGTGCTACATTTGTGTAACAATGTAAGTATTTGTTTTAACACTTCGTAGTTTGTTTTTTAATTTTTGCATGATTAGAAAGTAATATTATCGTTCATAATACTTTAGAATTATTTAATTTGTCAATCTTTCAGATTACTTACTAATATACAAAAAATAAGCTGACTTTCTTATATTTCAGGTTTTCAAGAAGAAAAAATATAGTTCACCGTGATGATTATGCAAGACTTCTTCAAGAGTTATCAGATGAAGAATTAAGCAAATATAATGTACATTGTAAAAATGTACACTGTAAAAATTTCACTTATAAAAATTACATTAAACAAATAGACTATATTTGTATAAATTGTTATAATCAGAAAAATAATGGAGAATATGATATGTCCAAATTAAAAAATATCTGCAACTTTTTTTTTTTTTAATTAAGTCTATTTTATTCCAGAATTTTCCTTAAATTGCATATAAGATATTATTTTATACATTATGCAGATCAAATTGATACAATTACATTTTTATTTCATTGCTTAGCATACATTATTTATTTAAATATTTTATTTACTAAATAATATTACAAAAGATGCCTTTATGACTGAAATATTAACTGGCGCATTTTATGCACGAACTGTGTAACTACGTAACTTTCCCCACCTGTGTAACAAAGGGTTAATCATATTTTGTCGAACTATTTTTGGGATTTGAAAGAAAGAGACTTGCTTTAGAACACTTTGTTGTGAAATTTGTAAAAAAAAAATATTGTTATCATTAAGTACAAGGTGTCTGAAATGACCTACAGCAGCCATACCATTCAAGTCATCACCCTTTGTGATTTTGGTGGTGTCAAGTTGGAGCTCATTGCAAAATGGAGAAGAGATCTGATCTGTTCTGTTCTCAAATGAGAGCCTTTTATGCCTTGGTGAAAGTAATGGTCATATGTTGGTTAGAAGGAGGCCAAGAGAACTCTTGGAACTCTTGTCTGCAGCATAACAGCATAAACACATTGTATCTACACCAGAGCTTATGGTGTTGAGAGCAATTTCCTATGACATCAAGAGAACTCTTTTTGTCATCCCACTAATCTTTACAGCAAATTTGCACATCAGACCGGTGACTGCACCAGTTTTGCTGCTGTTCTTAAGCAATATTCCAATGGCAATTTCCAACAGGATATCATTCTTCCATTGAGCATGTGCGGGACATGACTAGGTGAAAAATCCAGTGTCAACCACAACCAGTATGGACTGCTGCTGATTTAACAACCAAGTGACGAAAGTATAGAACTGTACCCCACAAAATGACATACAACACTTACATGACACAATGCATGCATGCACACATGCTTACTTCAAAATTATACTGACTATAGTGGTTATTAATGGATCGCCATTCAAAATTTGACATGCTCTTCTTGCACATATTTTAACCTATGACCTTGAAACATTAATCAAGTAAATATGTTACCCAGAAAAAATGCTTTGCCTACATTACATTTCTCTAAACTATTTTCTTCTTGGTGTTAAGATTTCATTTTCCATCAATGACTCTACATATATGTCATATTTTTAATGCATAGCCGTGGTGGCTGAGTGGCAAGACAAACAGTTGAAGAAGACACAAATGAATTTTGAAGAAGTCCCAAGCTTTATTTTCACACATATAAAACCATCTTAGTAGATACTTATCCAATTATAATGACTTACAATAATTTCTTGTATACACAGATTAACAGGGTAATTTTAGAATAAGAGAAAGACGGGCAGAGTAGCAAAGTGTTGATAGCGTGGCTGGAGTTAGGAAAAGACTGATGTAGTTTATTGTACCAAGAGTATTTATACTAAATAGATGCAATTGTAGAGACAAGCTATGATTAGTTAATTTTAGTTACCCTTTTCAACCTGTGTTATATAACATGGAAAGAGCTCGAATTTAGGAGAACAGATGAATTTAGGGACACAGCACCAAATCTAGAATAGTTAATTTTGAGGTCGCCAATTACTCTTAGTATAAAGTCCAAAGTCTAGAATGATCAAATATTCAAACCAGTACCATTTTTTTTTCCCTCCAAAATTTAAGACTGGAGCATATAATACTCCAATCCATTCCAGAAAAGCAGTGTGCATAGTAAAAGCAGTTTTTCTCTTGACTAAGACTGAGGTTTCTGAATGTCACTTTCAAACACCTGCTGGCTAAGGAAATCATTCTGTGGTAAATGACAGCTCACTGGAATTAGCTGCCATCATACTTCCAGCCCTTGAGTAACTGTGGAGGTGCAGGGTTAATATTTTTTCTATATGACCTAAACAATAACTGAAGGCCTAAGATATATTTATTTGAAGTTATTACTACTGATTTTCTTTTTGGGTATAACAGAGGGGAGAAAGGAAGAATTAGATATGGAAGAAATTAAGAATTAAGTTCTGTTAATACAGCAAATTATACTCTTCCTTAACTAATTTGATACAGCTGATTATATTCACAAGCTATTATTATTACAATCTTATCAGAACTAGAGTTTGAATTCTTGATTATAATGAAAAGACCTTCTAATTCTTGAGTTATATCACAATCTGCAAAGTGAAAGCATATTTCTGTTTGGTACTTGTCTTCTATAGCAGCCTTGATGGCAGAAATTGGCATTGGCACAATTCAAACTTAAGAAAGCAAGATTACAAAATTAGGTAAAACAGCAACTTTGTTATGGCATATATTATGAATGCTATAAAAGGCAAAATTTTCTAATTAATGGAATTGTGAAGAAATGCAGAGAACTGATAATAAGTAAAGATGATATACCAGCTTTCCATTGTGAAAACAATGTCAACTAACAGACTGCAAAATCTGCACTATGGATTTAAATTCAGAAAATATCACTACTGATCATGATGAAAATGACTAAAAGATTTTTGAGAATGAAAAGATCTTAATTGACAGTGAGTGTGTACACATGTTTGTACAACGTACCACAAAGAAATAACTTTTTTCTTCCTTAAATCTTCATTTACTGGCAATTCATTTTTGAGTATGTACAAAACTGTCATAAACAAAAATTAATTCAGTTGTTGATATTACATTCTAAATATGGATTCAGCTCCTCAACATTTTCATATATATGTGCAAGTGCATTTTTTTCCAGCATTGCAGATGAAAATAACAACCTGCTCACACTACTTTCCAGTTCTTATAAAATGTGATTTCTTCAACACTGTCAAAGATTCATTTATGAGCCATCAATGCCCACATACATTCAAGAATTTTGTTATCAGAAAATGCATGAACTGTAGGGTGTTGTTTAAAAGGATTTTAAATATGATGGGGTTTTTCTCAATACTTTTAATCCAATCATTAAATAGATTAAACAGAACTGTAGCTACAGTCATTCAATTCGCAAGCTTTTTAAATGTCTTCCTTTGTAACATCACATGATTTACTTAAGAAATAAATATAAACTTAAGAAAACTCTTCTACAAAATCTATTTCCACTTATAAAGAACATAGGTTGAAATGCTTATATTATAATAACCTACCACAAGAAAACTCATCTGAACCATCCCGGCAGTCATACTTTCTATCACATTTTAATTCAATATCAATGCACTGTCCATTTGTGCAACGGAATTCATCTTCGTCACACGATTCTGGCTCTAATGTCATCAAAGCAAGAAAAGCAAACAAAAACAAAATTAAAATTTTATGCAATAAAAGACACAGCCATGCAATTCTTAAATATATATTTAAAAAAAGAAACAAATTCATTAAAGAAACACATTTCCTTTGTACAATGAAATTATAGGTTTAAAACCATTCTGGCATGCTCAGAAACAAATGCTTTATAAATTATTTAATTAGTTAAATATAACCATAATTTTTTTATCAGAATAATCTTTACAGCTTGTTCAAAATTATATGGTTAGCTGTTATAGATTTGCTGCAGACAGTAGATACAGGGTGATTCAAAAATATCTGGCAAGAATGCAGAGGCAGGCAGAGAGGACAAAAGTAAGTAAATTTTACAGTGGAATGGATGCACGAAATTATGCATTGAGGTAGTCTAACACTCTGGTGAGCAGTACATAAAAGTATTTTGTTGGTGCAAATTATCATTCTCAGCACAGATTTCAAGCAATGCATATTACAACAAGAACTCACAGTTCACCAATGTGCATTTTATCTATGGGGTTGTGAACGGAAATTGAGCAGTTACACAAGGAAGTACTCTGAAATTATTTTATGTACTTCCTTAGAATAATTGCTTTGTTTTAGCTATAGCCCCATACATAAAATACATGTTGGTGAGCTTCACATTCATGTAGTGATCCATATCTCTTGAAATCCACATATGCCAACAGATTGCTTTTACCTAGCATTTAAAAATGGCTGTACCACCTCAAACACCATTTTCAAGCACACATACTTCATAAAAACTACTTTGCCAAACATTTTTTAATCACCCAGTACACTATCTGACCATTCATACTGACTGGACAACATTTTGAAAAAGCAAGTCAACAAAATATACTGAGGAAAAAAATAGCCACAAGGGGGAGAGAAGAAAAATCAAAAAGCTAAGGCCTATTGAATAATGGCACCTATTACACTGAAATGGGGGGAAGGGAAATACCAAAAATATTCATTATTACCTTATTTAATAAATGACAACTGAAAAAAGACACTAACTTTAAATTTCTTTTAATAGTAACTTAACAATAACATTTTTTTTTCACATTTTGTAAACCCCTGTTTGCTGTCCTAAGATTAAATGATCCCAAGCTTAGCAATACTTTTTTTATTTTTTCAGAGGAAAATAAATTTTACATTACTAATATTATTTAAATCTTTCTGGACTAATAACTTGATAGTGCCTTAAAAGTTTTATTTTTTTAAGTGAATACTGTGTCCGTTCAAGTAAACATTTTTTTTTTATTTGAAATAAATGATATTCTTTGTCTCTTCTGTACAGAAATGTATTTACTTCACATTATGGTGAGATGCAAAGAATAAAGATTTGGATTGATTCTTCGAAAAAGCAAACTAGTTATGCCTACAGGAACATTGGTCCCATTCTATCTGTTAAAATTCATCTCACAAGCAGGTGTTGTGACACTACCTAAAAAGGTTCTAAATGCTCAGAATCTCTCTAGCCAGCTAATAAACTCATTGGCTCCCTGCCATATTCTTTTCTAAAAAGAGTCGTTAAGAGTATTTGACAGTAAATTGTTACAGCCAATTCATATGGACAACAAATTTGTTATATTATTAAAACAGTCGATTTTAATATAATCATCTCTTTTTTTTTTAACAGGCATCAAACATATTATATATACATATATATATACATCTGTGTCATATTTCTGCAAAGGATACAAGAAGAATCAACTTTCAGTCATCATAGCTGTGGTTAAGGCATACAGATGAAGATAATAAAACATGAACTTGAAGAATTTCCAGTCTTTATTCTCACACATATCCAATTAATTTGGCAAACACTTATTCAATCATAATTAAATATGATGCATTTCTATATACATTGGTTTTTAAAGAAAACGATGTATGCAGTTAAGAAGCAAAGTGATGCAAGGATGACACAGCAGCAGTTAGGGAAGTTAGTTAGCCAGAGCATTTATACCAAGTTTAATGTGCACGTACAGCTAATCTACGATTGGTTAGTTATTAGTTTTGGTTACCCTTTTCAAGCATTATTTAATATAAAAAAATCTCGAATTTGGGAGAACAAATGAATTTAGGGGGAGATCACCAAATCTAGAATGCTAATTTTGAGGTCACCAATTATTTCTTAAAGCAGCCGGTAAGAATAGAGAGGGAGAATGTTCAGCCGAAAGGATCACCAAAGGATTAATGCAAAACATCAATAACTTAAAACAAACACAGTTTTCTACATCAGCTAGTTACAGAAAAGCATACAAAGGTTACGTGACAACAGAAATGCATCTTCATGAAGTTCTATTGATATCTATAACAGTTTGATTTTTTGATTTGTTGGACATTTAAAATTTTATATTTCTGAAACGTCAAATACTAAATAAATAAATAAATAAATAAATCATCAGTGCTAAAACATTTCAATATACAAACATTATCATCTGATAGCATATTTAAGAAACTCAGTCTCTATATGTAAACATTATTGTTACCAAATATTGAAAACTAAACTATTCTTTTACAAAGTAATATAATCAGATAATCAGAAATTATGCTATATATAAGGAGACATTCAAAATACCCGATGTAGCTAGCATGTAAACTGAGCTAGCAACAAATATTGATTGCTTGTTGCTTTAGCCATTTGTATGGTAATGAAACCTCACTGTGCCTAGATATCATGGTAGCATTTAATAATTAAACATTACTTGTATTACACATCTGATTATTATCTTATTTCAGTAATGAACGCAATAGTTGTAGTTCTCTTTGGGGTAAGATAATGATCAAATTTTTCTGTTTGTAAACACCTATAATTCCATGCTCTCCATAGCTTCAAGTTTTGTTTAACTTAAATGAGAATGGAAAATCAGTAATAGTAAGCAGTTCTGTCAATAGTACACACAGATCAGCAAATTAATACTTTAATAAAACCATGCACGAGCTATTACACTGAATGATAATTTTATTCACAGTAAAATGGTAAAATATGCTCCAATAAATTAAAATATATTATAGAAAATATGCCTTTAATAACATTCAATGTTTTAACTAATAACATGATACTACTACATCATTATTTGTCAGTTTACATAACATGCCAATTTTCACAGATCACTTTTGCTTCGCTCTTTTTAACCCATTGAGTGTTATGACCGGATTTATCTGGTCATCAGAAGTTTTGCTACTTTGCATATATCAGCTTATAATTTTAGATATTTTGCTTTCTTACTTTCTTTAATAATGTAAATAGCATCTTAATGAACGTAAGTTTATGAAAATACAGACTAAAATAAGTAATTATACAAACTAAATTAATAAATGCTCTTTAAATACTGGTCTTCCTAACGGATCTAAAATCCTGTGCCACTCAGAGGATTAATGAAGCAATAATAATTCTTTTGAATTAAATTGCAATGATGGGAACATATCCTTTGAATGTCATATGGTTTCAAGAAAAACACCTTTCATTATTCATGAAAACCTTCAACTGTTCAGCATGGAATATAAAAATGTTAAATTTTTTCGACAATTTTTTGAAGAAATTCACACCAAACATTTTTCTGGTTATAAGAGGTTTGTAATTTTGAGAGTTAATTTTTTATTGGGGGTGGGAAACAACTTCAGAATTTCATTCCATTTCAACACTATTGATTGAATATAATTTATCACATTATCAAAAACTGAAAACTAAAGCCTTGTAATGAAATCAAAAATCATATTATATTGTAATATTACTATATGGGTAAAAGCTATGCGAATATACATCTAGACAGTTAAGTACACTATCTTGCTGAAGGATTACATGTAAAATAAGAAGGTATGTTATTTGTTATGCAGCAATTTTTTCAAAGAAAAATTTAAAAGTTCTTATAAGCAATCAAAGATAAATAAATTCTATTTCCATTTATTTTTATGCTTAAATGACAAAGTATATGCTTACTCCATTGAATAATATTACATAGATATGTCCACTTTAAGAACAATACATTAACAATATTAAACCTCTTGTAGCTACATGAAATACTTGTGTACATTTTTTGCATTAAACCTTTTAGATAGCTGAAAAGAGAAAGTTCCTAAAAATATTTCTGTATGAGATACATAATTAGACCATATTTGACATATGGAACTGGAATCTGGACATTGACTGAAAAGGATGAAGAAACACTTGCAGTCTTTGAGACAAAAATCTCGAGAAACATTGTTGGAAGAATTAAAATCTGTTTCAACGATTTCTGTAGTTTTAGGGAATTCTTCTGGTTTGAAAACTCTTAGTTGATTTTTTTTAAACATTTGTATTGAGAAACTTTGGGATTTTATTGTTTCTGAATTTCATTTCTTTCACGTCTGTGAATTAGGTTCTAAATTTCTTACTATTTTGTGTATAATAACAATCGAAAATTTAATTTTTAAAACTTCATTAAGGACTATTTTCAAGAATGTATATATATGATATGTATACACACATACATATTTTATATATACATGAATTGCTTTTAAAAATTAAAAGAAAAGTGAAACTATAATAGCTAAAGAAGGCATTAAAAATGATGTTTAATGCATTAGTGGAACCAACCTCATGAACATTTCACACATGTTTCATTATTTGAACACGTATAAACTCTCAAACACAAAAATTATAAAATCAAATTTTGCTGGATTTTCTAGAGATTTTTACAGCATTTATTGCAATAACAGTTCTTTTATCACATTGAGGGTACAGATAGCATAGCCGTATTAATTTGTTTGGTTGCAAGACATGTAACAAATCACAAACTAAACTTTCCTTGAATGATGCTCTAAATAAAATAAATGCATATTACTAAATGAACTCCTTTGTGAATTTTACGTTATTGTTGAATTTATATATCAATATATGAAAACATACCACAATTTTCTTCATCAGAATAATCAAAACAATCCCGTCTTCCATCACAGTGTCTCCTCTCATCGATACAAATTCCATCAGAGCATTTAAACATGTTTGCTGCACATTGTTCTGTGAAAAAAATTGCAAAAAATTTATTGCATTTAAGCAAATTAAAATCTAAAAACTTGGTTTCACTGCACTAACATGAAATCTATATTTAATATTTTTAGCACTTTCAATCTGCATAATTTCAATTGCATTCTGGAAAATCTCTGCTCTGGGCTCTCTCTTGGTTATACTTTAAATTTACTAATGGCCAGAGTTTGATCAAATTCCTCGTCACCAATATACTTATGAAATTCCCCATAAGTTGAAAAATCTTGATCTAACCTGGCTGAGATTATTAAATATATTTATACATATTTATCAAAATATCATAATTTTATTAAGTACTACAGAAACTACCAAAAAAGATAAAGTTCTTCTGTAGGGGACATTTTTTTCAAACATTTTCAAAAGATATATTTTATTCTTATTTTAGCATATAATTTATCTCACAGGCTTTTTTGAAAAGTAGCTATTTTAACTG
Source organism: Stegodyphus dumicola (assembly GCF_044657685.1). NCBI lineage: Eukaryota > Metazoa > Arthropoda > Arachnida > Araneae > Eresidae > Stegodyphus > Stegodyphus dumicola. The sequence continues at coordinate 188,087,187 of NC_140768.1, forward strand.
AAATGTCAAGCTGACCACTTTCCCAGCGCATATGCTGAGGCACTCGGGGGCCCAGCAGATTTCGGGACACTGCAGGCCATGGCCCACTAGGGCTGTTGCACTACTGAGTTTAGTTTTTAATCAAATAATTACATATTCTCTCTCCGTCTCTATATTTTTTTAATAAACTGTATTTATGGGCTTGCGTTTATTTCAAAATTTTCAACTAAAATTATTAGGAGCATGATAATTTTTAAAAAAATCTTGAAACCTTATTTTGTGATTAATCTTATTTTGAGATTCTGTAAAATAATCTGCAGCCAAGAGGAGGTGTCAAAAAAATAACAAATGTTGTAAAATTTAAATTTAAATACAAATAATTTTTAAAAGAAACAATTATAGACAATGGTGAATTACAACCTTATAATAAGGTTAGTATGTTGTATATACACCATATCCCAAAAAAGGCATTACCCGGCCTTATTTTTGCAACTGCCGGTTCAGACATCTCCAAGCACAAAAATATTTTTAATCATGTAAATATTCATGTTTAGCATTTTTAAAATTTAAAAAAACAATTTGTTAAAAGCTACAAAAACTAACTTTTCATGCAATCTCCAATCTTTATAGTTACATGTAGGAGAATTTTTTACTCACTATACAAAATAAAACACAGAAAGTTTGACTTCCATATGACAAAAATTGAATGAGATTTTTAATTTCCAAATATTCGATTTTTTACATCATATTCAGTTTTCGCTGAAGAGTCATTTAATAAATAAATTAGAATAATTCAAGTTCAATTTTCTCCCATTTAAGTGTCATTTAAAGACATTATTTTGTGATTTAATAGTTCTTTAATTTATAATTCTATCATATTTGGCATGATGAAAGAATTTTCCCATAAGTAATTTATACACTTTCAATGTCTAAGAATATTTAAGTTCTCATGAAATTTATTACTTAAGGATTACAATCTGAAAATCGCACAAAACATTAATTAAATTATAAATAAGTTTGATTTTTTAATTAATGCAAATAATATTACGAGTTGGCTGCAAATAATATTATGAGCTTTATGATTTTTAATTAATGCAAAAATATTACGAGCCAATTATATGTCAATAATAAACCCTATTAGAGTTTTTTAGAACACAAATATCACCCAAGTAAAGTGGTTAATGTCATTTTGAAGGACCCAGGTTCGAATCCCGGAGAAGTCATGGATGTAAATATATAACAACTGTGCAGCATAGAAGCACTCAAACTATGTAGTGAGCCAGAAGTCCTCCAGAGAGATTGGTGGTTAGTGAAGAGAGAAGGTGAACTCTCAGATCTGCCCTCTAGCGGTCATTCCTTCAAAACTGGGATGGCAACTAAGCATAGAGTCTGACTGTCACCTGCATGGTGCTGAAGGCTCTGACTAATGAGAGACACAATCTTGTACTCCTTACTATAATAATTCATGGGCTTGCTCTGTTTACATCAGACAAGTAAGAGTAGTAACAATAGAACACAAGTTCTGTAAGATTCTGTGAATAAGATCTAATTTTTGAAAAAAAAAATTATATTGATCAATATTTCAGAATAATCTGCATAAAAAATGCTTGCCATGTAATTGCTTAACATCACAAACTTTTTTTCTTAAATAATACTTTATTTTTAATTATGTGTAAATGAAATATTTTGCTTTTCAATTTGTGTATGACCCCTGAATATGATTCCCCATTTCTATATCAAATATTTCAATTAATTTTTGTCACACTGGAGTCACACTTTTTGTGCTTTATAATGAATAAGAAATTTTCTTAAATATAAGCAGAAGGACTGGTTGAACATATAAAAAATTAGATTTCATACTTCCTGTAAAATTATTTGTTTTTTTAATTTAAAAGTACAAAAACATGAATCTTTGCATTAATTAAAATATTTTGGTAACTAGAAGTACATGTCTACAACCAATAGTTTTAAAAATAAAGGCAGAGTAAGGACTTTTATGGACATGGTTTATAATAACAGATATAACATTCAACTAATATTAGATATAATAAGGGATATAACATTTTTAGATGAAATAAATGTATATAGATAAACTTACCACAATTTACTTCATCAGATCTATCACGACAATCTGGATATCCATCACATCGTCTTCTGTCGCTGATACACGAGCCATCACCACATCGAAACTCATTTGCCTGACATTCTGGGAAAGATGAAAGTTTCATAAAGACATTATTGCTAACAACCTACGTGATGTAACTTAAAATAATTTATAACAAATGGAAAGATGTTTTTAACATGTTGAGGAGAATGTGAACTATCATTTTTCGTTTTCCAAACAATAAAAATGGAAGACAGAAAATGGCACTTTTTAATTTCAAAAATCCCAAAGACAAATAAGGATTTATATTATTGAACTTTCAGATGCATGAACCAAATTACAACAGATCACATTTTTGTATATGTAAAATCATTATTATTTCAACAAAAATCAGTTTTGAACAATTAATCCAAAATGGAGCATTACTCCTAAGAACACAGTGCAGTAATTTTCCCAGATGTGTTTTCAGATATACCAAGTATTGCTGGGATTATGATATTTTTCAGAGTGAGAGTGATTTTCCTAGTCAACAAGATGAAAAAAATATTCATCCCTTGTTCAATGATAGCAGTGGTGGTGAAGATAAAAGTTAGCAAAGTAACAACCTTGGGTTTATCATAAATTTAGTCAATAACTCAAATGATGATACATGTCTTGAAAAGAAATCTACAAGACATGTCTTGCAAATTTCTTCGCTCTTGATGAAGAACGGAACTATAACTGTCTTCCCTCAAAATTGATTGAGTTATTGATCAAATTATAAGTTGCTTATTGAATCTATGGCAAACACAAAGGTTGTTGCTTTGCTAATTTTATGCTTCATTTTGGCATATGTCTATTCTGTTTTGAAGATAAAAGTTATTTAATAGACAACTACATCGATAACGTCAGGCATTAAACAATAAAAAAAATTACTATTTTGGGCATATTCACAAGAAGTCCAGACAAATAATAAATTCCTTCCATACCTACAAGCATTTCTAAATTACAGGTTTGGTTTTTGGTGATGCTTTCTTTCTATGTTGTACACTGGGCAAACCTATTTTATCATCAGAATCAATAAAAATGGAGAATAAACTACTCCAGAACAATAAAATGAATTGCTGTAAGGATAAAGGAAATTTAACAATAGATCTGTTATTATAATTGTGCCACATACAAAAACGAATCATATCAAGGACCTACAGATCCATTTTTAGAAACTCCAAACTTGCAAAAATAACAAACTAAGAACTGATTTAATCAGAATTTGCAATCTCTATATCTCAATAACAATGAATTACAAAATGATTCAATAGTAGACTTCTCAAAATGAAGCCAGATTTAGATTAGATACTAAACTATTATCTCATCAACCATGAAAGTTGGTGGGAGTCCCGCCAAAGTTGCACTAGCCATTCATGTGGAATTCTGAGCTACACTTCTGGCTGTAATTCTTGCACATAAAACATGCATCAGTTTCTCTGCAATAATCTAACAATATGCATTGCTAGGGAGGTGTTCGAGCTGCTTCACTTTTGCACTTCATAAAATGGCTTTCACCAATTTCAGTTATTTTGTTAGGTCCTCCGTTTTTACTGGAACTCCTGTTTAGAAAGTCATAAGTACCAATTTCCCATAGGTGACTGTTCCAATCTATTGCTGTTTTATCAACCATATCAAGGTGTTTTTTCCCCTCTCATTCAACAGATATTAATTCTCTCACCAACTGTAAATGAATTGGAATGCAGTCACAAATGTAATTTTACAGCCATCAAACTCCCTCTCCCCCCCAAAAAAAAATGAAAAAATAGCAGTAATAGTTCATTTATATCTTTATTCATAAACACAGAAAAAGACTTATTGAGAATCAACAGGAGTTACATCAAACAAAAGCGCAGATACTAGGAGTGTGCTGTGATGCCACATTTACATATAATTGTTACTAAATTGCATTGCTTGGTGACAGTTTCATAGTGGATGAGAGAATACCTAAATATCTTAGATTATTTCATTAAAGTATTAAAAATAGTATACAAACTCACCCAAGAAATATTACAAGATGAAATTATGATTTCTGGAAAGTTAAAAGTTCTAATGTATAACTTGGTGAAAATTAATTACATTAGAAGTAATAAAATATTACCTACTTTGAATAGGTGAATTTATATTCCTGTATATACCCAAATTATGGAGATACCGAGGCTTGATTTATTTTGCAGTATATCATCAATAGTACATCAATACAACAGCATGCTAAAATTACTTCTAAAAGTGTGTTATTTAAAGACACAGAAGATTTAGTTAACCTAAATAAATCTTCCTTGTCTTTAAATACAGTCAAACCCCACAAACTTCAAGGGATCAAAAGTTTTGTTCACTATACTTAATTTGATAAGGGGGGAGAGAGGGGTTATCTCTCAAAATAGTATGAAAATTGGTGAATCAAACAGAAGCAGTGATTAGCATTATCACATCTTCCCCAAAAATGTTAATGGTAAATATAATTTAACAATAAGTGTATATTAAAAGTGGATTGCAATTATTATTATGTGCAATTACTAAATTTCTTTTCTGTTGTTTTCCAGTTTCACCATACGTTAACAATTTTATTTGCAAAATAACTTAGCATAAAAGTCATGATTTACAGCTGCCCTTCAGTTACACACTTCCATCTAAAATACACATTTACAAATATGAATAAGCATTTAAGCACAGTACTGTCTGACAACTCAATCAAAGAACTGATACAAGCTCTTTGTCTCAAAGAATCAACGATTCTTTGACTCAGTACATGACACAATAGGATATCGTAAGGTACATTTATTATGTGTCCTGGTTTTTCAAGAACTGAATGCTACATCTGCATTGCACAGCCTTTTGTTCGGAACACACAGAAAAGTTGGAAAGGGGAGAGATAAAATAATAATAACAACCTAGAAGTGTTCTTCACTATTCTAATAACTTTTTAAAATGGGGGGGGGGGAATTCAGTCCAAGATATCCACAAAGTTCATTAGATCCAATTTAAACACATTTGGAAGTTGAATGGCATGAACAAGTTCATTCATTATATCCAAGGAATTCATTATAAGCCAGGTTTGCCTGAAATATGTATTTTTATACACAAATCTTAACTCTAGAAGAAATTCTTAAGCACAGACATAACATAAAACATATAAACACATACATAATACCATAAAAAAGGCCTTTCTTAAATATTTGTATTCATTAATAAATTATGCAATATAAGAAAAATTTTCAAAAATTATTTAATTAGATTTAAGGATATTCCCCCTATTGTCCTCATATTTTAAGTGTCAATTTGGCACTAAGATTATTGCGACATTCATGTTTACTTCTCACATGCACTCGGTGGCTACCATCTGTCCATGAATATTTTTAGTATGAAGAAATCAGAAGCATTTTCTCATTCATCCCAACACTTCCACGACACGAACCATGAACCTTGAACATGTCCTGCCATGAACAAGGTAAGACATATGATGATGGTGAAACATGCCTTATTAATTTTTATCCCACTCTCGAAATTTGGATGCTGCAAGTTTCAGTTAAAAGTTATTTAATAGACAACTACAGTTAAAAGTTATTTAATAGACAACTACATCGATAACGTCAGGCATTACAGATTGCCTTATTAACTTTTATCCCACTCTCATTATTGCCTTATTAATTATTACCCACTCTTATTAATCATTACAATCATTACATTATTAATCATTACATTATTGCCTTATTAATTTTTATCCCACTCTCGAAATTTGGATGCTGCAAGTTTCAGTTCTACTTCATAAATTTTACCAGGAGCAGTGGCAAAGAATCTCTAAGGAGAAGAAGTAAAGGTTTCCCGAGGCAAATGTGGCTCTGTCAGACTGAAGAGACACTGTGTATGTCCCTGAAGCTTATTTCAAAGGGGCAATCCATCCACCCTTCGTACCTTTCTGCGCATGTGCGAAATAGCAGGCAAGAAACCGGCATGTCGTCAGCCATATTAGCAATCTTTTACCGCATTGTTCGAAAAGGTTCATTGAAAGTTTTTTTCAGTTCTTTTCTCTAGTTATTTAAGCAGATCATAAGATGGATGTTTCGCAAGGACGATCACCGGAATTCACCCGATTCTCTTTCTGTGAGGTAAGCTTGCTTTTTTAATTCGAAAACCTATCATAGATTTTAAAAATTGATTTTGTATAGTACATTAATTTTGATTCCCAAGCTCCAAAAATATTTTGTCTCATTGTATAACACAGCAACTAGATTTTCATTCTTAATATATTAACTTTGCATTTTAGCATATGAATCTCAATTTATATAATTAATCATATGGCAAACAAATACTATAGTTTTTGCAGGCATATTGGTATTTCTTTCCAAATTTTTTAAATGAGTTTTAAGCTTTAAAGTCAACTAATAATAATATTACGACAAAACGAGCGATCAGAAATAAATTTGCCATTTATAATAATGCGGCAGCTAATGGCATGTATGATTGCATAAATTAATTTTATTAATAAATTGTATTATGCTTCAGCTTTAAATTTATGCTATAGATTATAAAATAGTTTATCTGAGAAAATTTATAAACTTATTTAATATTAGTGGCCACTGAAGATTATTTTTAATTTAGTATATTGATAGTTATATACAATTTTTCATACTTTATGATTATTTTTGAAAATTTTATATTCATTATTATAAAAATATAATTTTGATTTCTCTCAATATTTGATGTGGTGTGGTGAATAACAGACTAACTCAATCTATCTTTTACTTAGCAAACAACCCAAATCCTGATATTGCTGTTGTGTTTGTGGGACAACCTCTCGAAAAACACCAGACAGGAAATTCTTCAGATTTCCTAAGGATTCTATTAGGTAAATCATTTCTAAGTTTGAAAGAAACTAAGCTTTGATTATTAATAATATATACATATATCTCAATTTTTGATAGAGAAGCAAATATTTCATTTATTTGGAATAATTTAAATAAATAGCTTGTTTTTTTATTAAGTGTTCCTCATCATAGACAAATAGTTCAGTGTTCTTTTGTAAATATCCAAGATAACTGTGCTTGTGATACAGTTGCTCCCAAAAGTGTTCATACACTTTAAGAATTTGTAAAAAATGCGCTGTAGCCCGGAATTGAATTTGATTATAAAGCCCAATATTTTCTCATATCTCGAAGTGATTTTGAATAAAACCATTTTCTTTTTAAATTTTTTTCTTCTAATATTTTAGAAGATAATTTTTGTAATTTATGTATTACAAGCTTGAATGCTGCAGGATATCCTACAAAAACTGACAGAAATTTAACTGCAATATTTCGTAATAGTGTCTGCAGATTTCTTTAAAGTGCACGAAAATTTTTGTGAGGTAACTTTTTTGTTACTTTTTAATTATTAATCCCCCCCCAAAAGTTTTACTGTATTCTTATAATACTTTTATAGAGTTTTGCTAAGATAAATTTATAGATATTAAAAAATTCTCACAGCACTATTTCACTGAAACATAAGTATACGAACACTTTAGGGAACCACTACATATTAGTGTGAATAAGGAAGGAAACATTTAAAAGATGCACTTTACGAACAATGTGTACTTTTTATTGGTGCCTTATCCTTTTTTAATCATATTGTTAACAAAACTGTACAAAGAAATGCTAAATTGTTTAACTAGATACTATGACCGGTAACTACAATTTAACACAATATCTGCAAAATTATTGGTTTTCGTACATCAAAATAAAATTAGATGAAATGCAATTCGTTTCAGAATTTGTTACTAATGTAAAAGGAATTTTTTAACAAGGTTAAATTTCTAATAACACTGAAAAGAGGTTCTTTTAATTAAAGAAAATAAAATTGTTTTTTGTTTTCATAGATCAAAATAATAGAGAATTAGTATAAATAGGTCAGAAATGTAATAAATCATATTATGTACATGAATTTTTCCTTAAATTATAATTTAATGTTTGTTCTTAAAAAATATATAACCTTTCTCGAGATTGTGTAACTAACGTATAAGGAATGTTTTTAGTTTGCTATTTTTCTACTAACACTGAAAATGGATTTATTGAAATTTAAAATAAAAAATTAATGTTTTTCATTTTTATAGATCAAAACAATGGGCTGCTGCATGCAGTAATCAAGACTTGTTAAATAAATCACCAACTGATTTGTATAAAACTGCACTAATATGTTCGTCACGCTTCAAAGATCACGATTACTGTTCACCAAAGATGCGATATTTACATTCCTGTGCAGTGCCGACAAAATTTGAACAAACAGGTATCTACAGTGTTTACTGTTATTATTTCAATATGCTTAACGATGGCGCCATCTAAGAAATAACTCATCAATAATAGTGGATCACCTGTAATGTTATGCTCAAAGAATACTGGGCAACAAAATTGATGGTTTGGATCGCCTGTCATGTTATGCTCAAAGAATGCTGTGCAACAAAATTGATGGTTATTAGTCGAAATATTGACTGTTGATTTTTGGCAAAATTAAAATTATGTAAAATACAGCATACAGCATTTTTAGAATTATTATATGTATAGTGAAGGTGGAAAATAGGCATTTCTTGTAATTGCTTTTTAAAAGAATTAATTTCTAATTTCATAATTTGAAACAATCTTCATCAGGATGAGCTGCAACAATATTTATTTGATTCAGTGGATTATTTACAAAACTTCTTAATACCTATAGGTTTGATTTTCAAGTTAAGTATTTAATCTTATATTAATAAATGTGAGAAGTATTGAATATTTTATGAACAAAAAGAATGAAATTAGTTATTTTAGTAATTTATGTGCAACTTTTGTAAGACTTTTTAAATGTAATCTTGTATTTGTTAATTTAAGTGAAATGCTTTTGGCTTTTGGTTGCAAACTTTGCTCTTTTTTCATAATGGTCATTCCAAATAATTAAAATTTCTCTTTCACCCCCCCCCTTCTTTAAAGTTGAGGTCAGATAATTGTAATGTATTTCAGTGTTTTCAATTTATTTAGGGATACTTTTAATTGTTTTTAATTATTTTTTCTGTTTTGGTTAGTTATATGCAAATTTTGCTTGTAAAATTTTAAATATGGATTCATAAAAATTCATTATGTGTTGCATGGTATGTGTTTTCTTCTTTTTTAAGCTTACAGAATTAAATGTACTCATTGGTCGAATAATTCTTTATTAAATAGATTTTTGGCAAAATTAAAATTATGTAAAATCCAAGCCCAAGCATAGAGTATTTTTAGAATTATTATATGTATAGTGAAGATAGAAAGTAGGCATTTTTTGTAATTACTACTTAAAAGAATTAAGTTCTAATTTCATAATTTGAAATAATCTTCATCAAGATGATCTGCAACAATATTTATTTGATTCAGTGGATTATTTACAAAACTTCTTAATACCTATAGGTTTGATTTTCAAGTTAAGTATTTAATCTTATATTAATAAATGTGAGAAGTATTGAATATTTTATGAACCAAAAGAATGAAATTAGTAATTTTAATAATTTTTGTGCAACTTTTATAAGACATTTTAAATGTAATCTTGTATTTGTTAATTTAAGTGAAATGCTTTTGACTCTTTGTTTTCATAATGGTCATTCCAAATAATTAAAATTTCTTGGTATTTTTTTTTTTTTTTTTTTTTTTTTCTTCTTCTTTTTAAGTTGAGGTCAGATAATTATAATGAATTCAGTGTTTTCAATTTATTTAGGGGTACTTGTAATTGTTTTTAATTTTTTTTTTTTTTTTTTTTTTTTTTTTTTTTGTTTTGTTTTGTTTCAGTTAGTTATCATGAAAATTTTGCTCATAAAATTTTAAATATGGAGTTATAAAAATTTATTATGAATTGTATGGTTATGTGTTTTTTCTTTTTTAAGCTCACAGAATTAAATGTACTCATTGGTCGAATAATTCGGAATTAAATAGATTTTTGCAAAATTAAAATTATGTAAAATCCAAGCTACAGCATTTTTAGAATTATTATATGTATAGTAAAGATGGAAAATAGTCATTTTTGTAATTGCTATTTAAAAAAATCAATTTCTAATTTCATAAATTGAAATAATCTTCATCAGGATGAGCTGCAACATTATTTATTTGATTCAGTGGATTATTTATAAAATTTCTTCCCAGGTAACAAGTATTGAATATTTTATGAAAAAATAATGAAATCACTTATTTTAATAATTTAAGTGAAATTCTTTAAAAGCCCTTTTAAGTGTAATTTTGTATTTGTTAATTTAAGTGAAATGCTTTTGGTTCTTGGCTGCAAAATTTGCTCATTGTTTTCATAATGGTCATTCCAAATAATTGTCTAAAAAATTTCTTGGTATTTGTGAAGATGCTTAAAATTATTTTGCATATGTATATTTTGAAACTTGAGAAATGTCAATAAAAATCATTTTTTTACCTTAAATGTGTTATTCTTTGTTTTAATATTTAATAATATGCTCGATGTGAAAAGAAAAATAGCGTTATTTATGTAATTAATTGCAGATTTGTTAGAAACCTAACACCACTGCAGTAGTTAATTTTGTTTTCTATTAATTCTGATGTTAGTTATAAATTAATGCTAGATATTATATCAAAAGAAGGGTTAAGGGGAAAAATAAGGAATATAAAAATAATAAAATTTATTTATTTATTCATTCATTTTGCAATTGAATTTTAGGATGTTCTATGCAAAACATCTAGATGATTAAAGATTAGAAGATAAAAGATCAGCTACACAATTTATCTGAAATGTATGAAAATAAAACATTTTGAGGAATTTCAAAGCAAAAAACATTACTATCTCCTCGGACTGCGCTATTTAAATTCCACCCTGCGCTGCTGTTTCACTGCATAGCCGTGGCTCCTCGATATAGCGGCGCAGAGGCGAAACAGGTTTACATTGCGTCTATGGAAGCTTTCATTCTTTTCCTTACAGATTCTTTGGCAGTGGCGACTCGTAATAAACACTGTGGAACTGCAGCACCCCCTATTTCCACTTATTATTATTTTTAATATTTAATATAGTGTGCCCTTTAGTCTCTACTCCTTTCTTTATACTTTTACAATACATAAGCCTTAAGATTAATATCAGTAGCCATCACGAAAATCTTTGTTTGGAACTGCGCGCTTCATAGTTCCAGCAACGTAGCGTTTGGCTGTTCTGTGCATGTGCACACAGAAAGCAGCACGCGAGCTGGGTAGACAGAAGAGCACTGTCACTCTTGCAATGCCGAAATTCTGGCATGTTGTTGGCAACATCATTTCTTTTTACTATGCGCGTGTGTTATTCCTCCACAATGTGGAACTTCATCACACGGGCCATAAACAGAGTTCATGAAAATTTGCAACCTTTAAAAAATTGTCTTACTGAAATTCAATCAACATCAAATGCAGATCAAACTATTGCAAAAGAAACAGGAAATTTAAAATATCTAAATGACGATAATTTCAAATTTTGGTTAGAGCTTTTTTGTCAGATGCCTCATGTTGAAATAAGATACAACTAAATGCAATCCAGAGAAATTAGTGTGTTTAAAGTTAACGAATATATAACAAATTTCAAAAGTGCTATTTTAGAATTAGGAAATTCAAAGTACTGTGAGAAGTTTTCAAAGACACTGATGGCAGAAGCTAAGGAAATATGTGACTTTATATTGTGCATTGATATAATGCACTAATATTTTTCCACTAAACACTTAGCAGCTGCTAAATTGCTAAACAAGAAATGCTTCACTAGTTTTAGGAATGACCATTCTATAAAAGAAATAGTACTGACCACTGAAGCATATCCAGTGATTGACAAAGAAAAGCTTGAAACTGAAATAAAAGTATTCTATTGTACGCCTGATATCCATGAATAATGCAAATTAATTGAGCTATTGAAATTTATCTTCAAAAATAATCTAAATGATGTTCTTAGTGAAATTGCAAAATTGATAAAAATTCTCTTGAGAGTTCCCATGACTACATCAGAGACAGAACGCTGCTTTTCAACATTGAAAAGAATGAAAACTTTTCCAAGAAGCACTAGGAATTCGGAAAGACTAAATGTGCTTGCATTGCTTTCAACAAAGAAAAATTTCCTCATTTGTCATTCAGAGATCAAAGAGAAAATTATTGATCTTTTCACACAAATTAAAAAATGAAGAATGGTTTTCATTTTTAAATGAATACACAAAGATTGAACTGTAACAATTTTGGTTAAAGTAATTATGAAATGTTTAATTATCTTCTTGTAAGATTTAATGAAATTTCAAAATAAATTTTCTTTTTAAACATGTTTGTTTCTTTTTAGACAATTTTAAAACAAAGGTTACATTTTTTTGGAACAGCACCCCCACTAATTTTAGCCAAGAGCCACCACTGACCAGGGGTATAAATTGATAAAAGAAACAAAACACATTTATATCATATAACTCTAACAAAAAAATAATATAGAAATCCTAAGACATATCAGTGTTAAGGAGCAGTATTACTATTGTCGTACAATATGCGTGTGTATCAAATACATTTCATGAATTTCAATAATCAAACATTCACTTTATGTTATGTTAAAGAAAATACAAAGCATAAAAAATAAAAAGCACATAACGATAGTAAAGAAACAAAAATGAAACAAAACTTGAAATAAGTATTATGAATAAGGCAGTGGTTCCACATACCACAGTTTGCTTCATCAATTCCTTCTAAACAATCATTTCTTCCATCACAGCGCTTGCTGACATCCACACAACTACCATCCCTGCATACTATATCTCCAGGTTTACAGATACCTTCAGTGGAGAGAAAATAATGCTTTAATGTACAGAAACATTTGGTTGTAAAGTCCATAAATTATGATAAATGCAAGGCACAAAAAAATAAAATTTATAAAAATAAACCTTTTAGACAATGCTTGTACCACATAATTATAATAGTCAAATATAAAATAATCTGAGAACAAAAATACAGTACCAAATCTGATATCTGGAACAGATGGAATATTGACGATTTTTGATTATGAAAATTTCCTGATTTTAAACCGTCAATTAAAATCTAGTAAGATGATAAAAGAAATATCAAATTTTTATTATTTCTATGTATCTACTGTCCATTGGGTGACTGATGACTGTTTTCATACCCAAAGGATTTTATTACAGGGTTCGTACACATTTCTGCACACGAAAATTAAGTACTTTTAAGGACTTTTAAGGACCATTAATGAAAAAAATTAAGGACCTATGAGCAAATGGAAACTGAAGAAATTCAATTAAAAATATTATTCTATGCCCCAAATTTCACTTTTGTAATACCATCCCAAAAATAAAATAGATCCCTAAGTAGTATGCATTATTACTAGAATTAACTAACATAATTATTAATAAGTTTGAGAATAAAATAAATTTCATGCAGTTTATCAAATAGCATTAAATATTTTACACTTATAATAGTTGGACATATTTAAAAGAAGATAAGTGACATTTACGTTTTACTAATAGTTAGCTTTTTTTTTTTTTTTTTTTTTTTTTTTTTTTAATGTCTCATTTTGTCACATGCTTGGTCAGTATAGAGGTTTAGCAAATAGTAGGGAGATTTTATGTCAAACGGCATAGGTTAAAATGAGAAGTGAGATCATAATCAGCATGATTCATAACAAAAGACTGAATGTTGTCTATAGAGAGACCTGCTGACTGGAACAAACCTGAAAGGCCTGATGTAGGCACAATTGGTAAGTGTTGAAAAGTTAGTCAAGCTCTGCTTAATGCAGTTAATTTCATAGCTTTATGTAGAGTTCTAGGGGTTGTAACCCAGTTAATATACATACTTTAAGGTTCCAATAAGCCATTAAAGTTCCAGAGGTGATAAGTTGTTTTATATACAAGTCTCAGTAGATGCAAAGAATAAGTTTTACCTAATGGTGTTGATGGTTATTTGATGGGTGATGGTTACTTGATGGGTTCTCCACACAAAGGATTTGGCGATTGGATTCCCTAAAAACCCCAGTCGCTGTTTAAAAGGGGGAGTATATAAGGTATTTCTCCCACCTTCTTGGTGACCCTTCGTGGTGTAGTGGTTTGCACACTGGTAGCGGTATTCCAGAGGTCCCCGGTTCGATTCCCGGCAAAGACGTTGTTAATTTTCTATCGTTCCTGCTTTCAAAAATACTTAATGTCTCTACAAGCCTTCAAAAACATTTTGGCTAGTTTATATCGATTTTCTTCTCTTTAATTATCAATCTTTTCTGACAATAATTAGAAATTTGTTTCTATGCAAACCAATGTTCTCGCTAGTTTCTGTGTGCTTTATCTCCTAACTTGTCAACCTCTCCACAATGTACCTATGAAGATTTACTTCATCTGATTAAATTTAAATAGTCCCACCCCCGATAGACGTGAAGCAAATTATCACGGTATCTGAAAGTAACTACAATATCAGACAAGGAACTTAGAACATAAAGGCATGTTCTGATGCTAACAAAGTCAATTAACAGCTCACAGTGACGTAATTAAACAAGAACAGTCAAATTCAAACTAAAAATGTGGACTAGTGGTCAAAGATAATACAATTTAATTTTAATTTAATCTGGCTCAGTAACTCTATCATATGAGGAAACAGAAATGGGAAGTTATAGTAAAGGCTGAAATGATAAACAATTGGGTAATTTACATAATAACAACTGCACATATCTTTGAAGAATAATTTTCTTTGTGTATTCGGTTTCTTTTTTCAACGTGTTTCCTTTTAATTTTAGAATTTTTGGATTTAATTAAGGATTTCTATTATTCTAAAAAATACTAAATGCATTTAGAATGTACAGAAAAAGAAGCTAATTTTATTTCTTTAGTAATATGAACATTCAGAAGAAATATGAAATATATATGGTAAAGGCCGGTTACAGAGCAGGTGTGGCAGAATTTTTAGAATTTAGTGACACACAGAATAACAAAATCTAGAAATGGCAAAACTTTTAGAATTTAGAGCAGGCATTGGAAGCAGAATTTAGGATACACAGAGATTGCATCAGGTGGGAAAATGCATAGCACCAGCTCTGTGTACGATGCATTTAGACACATTAGATGAATCTTTTAAATTGTAAGTTTTTAATTTTTTTTTTTTTTTTTTTTTATATTAATAAAAAAATCTCTTTCTATAATGCCTGCCAAAGTGATAAGATTAGAAGCATTTTTGATATTTTCCATGCTTTTGTCTAGTGAAAAGTAGAGAAAATAAAGGGAAGATAAACATGTTAAGAAAAAAGATTCTGGTATCAGAAGTAAAACATTCAAATATTATGTTTCCATTGTTCTTCCAGACCTTCTCCAAAAAGTAAGAAATTCATCACAAACTTTCTGTAAAATGTATCCATTACATACCATGGAGACATTTTTCATTTTGTCACATATTTCTCGAATCTTCTAGTATTGTGAGTCTATAAATCTTGGCTTCAAATCCTTCTAAACTTTCCATGCTGCAATGTCAAAAATACTAAAGAAAAATTATCCCAACCAATTCTGTAACAGCAAAAAGCCAGAAATAGTTTGAAAAAAAAAAAGGAAGGAAAAAGTGTAAAATTAATTTTATAGAGAAAACTGATGCATATTCTGAGAATTTTGAATAATCTGAGACAATTACATGGGAAAAACGCTTACTATGAAAAAATTAAAAAGAAGTCATTTTAATTAATTACATAGCTAATTTTGCTTTTACTAAGAGCGGTTTCATAAATTATGCTTTATAGCTATATAACTTGTTTATTTTTCAGATTTAAAATATTGTATAATAAGTTGCCAAAATGAAACTTTATAATATGACAGCGCAAAATAAAAATGTTTTATTTTAATGTTATTTTTTAAATATAATTCTAACATATTACCATTATTTTAATGAAATTTATCAATGTTATGATGTTTTAAAAAAATCGCCGAAAAATTCTCAGATCACGGAATTAAAAATTTTCTATAGAAACTGATCTTAAAATCGCCAAAATGTTGACAAGTTGTCAAATTTAGAACCATTTAATAAAAGAATTCATAACTCCAAAAGCGAAAAGTTGTTTATGAGCTCTTTATTAGAAAAAATGAATTTCGAAATGCTTATGTTTCACTTGCTTAGAAACTTGAGTATCCCATCATTTATATTAGAAATAGAAACAAATTATAACCCATGAACCCATTCAAAATATAACCATATATACGTCAGTGAATTGCCAAAAATATTCCTCAATGCTAATTCACACTCAAAATAGCAGTTGTAAAAACAGAGAGAAATTTCAGATGATTAAAATTAAGGACCTTCTACTACTGATTTTGGCCAAAATTAAGGACTTTTAAAGACCAAAAATCGATTTAAAAAAATTTAAGGATTTTTAAGGTCTTTTAAGGACTGTACGAACCCTGTATTATATCATATTCCTTTATAATCACTTCTCCACATTTCTTTATAAATTCCATTAACTGGAATATTTTGCCTCTTTTTTTTTTTTTTTTTTTTTTTTTTTTTTTTTTTTTTTTTGCAATATTCAAAAACCTTCTGATTCATGGTTATCATTATTATCTCACCATGAAATATTGTAGCTGACTAATATAATATGGTAGCCTTCAAGTAACTAAACATCTTGTTATGAAAAATGCATTTTAGGCACCAAAAAAGTAAATTCAGTTGAATCTGTATTAATGAAAAATGTGATTCAGCAGATACTTCCCATTGACACAGTTTCTGAAAATCAGGATTCCTCACAGTAATGCAAACCCACCTCGTTGACTGACACACAGCCTTGGTTCTAATTATCTGCTAACTTGAGATTAATTTATAATTTTTCTAATTCTATAAAATTTTAATAACATTTTTAGCTTTTCAAGCCAATATTTTACTAAAATTACTATCAGTTGTAAAATTACTTTTTTAAGAAAACATTTTCAGGCTTTTCCAAGCGCATATTTTTCTATAACTTTAAAATTTTGATCATTCATAACTGCATAATTTCAATGGGAGCAGTATTCTGAGATCCAAGATACTACCTGATGGTATTTAAAGTTTCTGAAGCCTGTTAGTTTGAAGGAACCATATTTTTCTATATTGCTTTACTTTTCCTGTTTTAGATTTTGCTGCATTATGAAACTTCTTTGGTGATAATTTATAATGCTGCTATTTCTAAACCTGCAGTCAGGTGAAGTTTATGAATTTTATCGTAGCCAAGAAAGACAAGCCCTTGGGCCCCTTGCAAGTAACAGTACAAGTCTACTTAGCTCGATCCAAATTTTGAAGAGTCTCCTGCAGATAGATCCAAAGATCTTCCATTCCTTTTTCACTAGTACCACTTTTTGAGAGAACATTCAATTTAAAAGTACTTTAGGTGCTAGCCTTTTTCATTTGTAAATCCACATAATTATCAATTTAAACATTACTGCATTCACAATGATCATAATTTGAATTGAGACAATGAAAAGTGATAAAATGAAATTTTCATACGATTTCAAATTTATAGCTTTTAATCTTCTTGTGTCGGAAACAAAATAATCGCCCATTTTATATAAATATAATTTTTACACAATAAATCAAAATTTCCTGAAGTTCTAATAAGCGTTTTAGACAACCATGCATAGCTGTCAAATCACAATTTAATAAAATCTGAAATGAAAAATTATCTTCAAACTGTGTTAGCTTATTATTTAACTAAAATCAACAAATATATAAACAGATATGCTAATAACTTATCTAAGTATAAATTCATACAAAACTCTATGCAGAAGTATTTTTATATAGTTAATGGGATTTAATATGAGAAATTTGCTGAAATAAAATACAAGCAAAATCTTCATACCCTTTAAAAAGCAAAAGCTTAGAGATATTTGTCCTCATAACTTTTGTTCTGAAGAAACATGAACATTTTTACATGAAGTTGAGTTTAAAATGCTAGCAAGAAACTGACTTAAATATGAATGCATAAGAGAATTGATTTGGGGGAGAGGGAAGTTTATTGAAGGCTACTTTACACTTTAACTAAGATCCATTTGTGAATACCGTTTACTGAAATTTCTTGCAATAATAAGAAAATGCATAAAGAGTATCCTGCCATTCTTTGCATAGAATCCAATGCCACTTGCATCCACTGCAATAGTCTTATTCACTGTGTTAATCACCTGGTTCGTAACAGCAAAAAAACATGAAAACTGTGGGCATTCATCATCAGATACGTGAAACTTGTGGTGACAATACAAAGAATAACAGTAAAGCGCAAAAATGATTGAGATTGCCCAAAGAAGGTCAGAAAAAAAGCCCATTACAAATAATGCTGTGGTAGTCATCAGGAATCGCTGAGTTTTAGCACCCAAATTCATGTAAATAGGAAATTTTAGCGAATGGCAAGGAGAAATGAAGACCACTTTTTGAGAACTGAAAACAGCAGTGAGTAACTAGTTATCATGACAAGCAGCAGAATTCCATGTGCAAGGTCCCTAAAACTCCTAGTTCATCTTGATAAATGCACAAATCAACAAGAAAATTATGTAGAATACCAAATTTTTGTAAATTCAGGAAATAACATTGATTGTATTGTAAAACGAGCCTCATAAAACAAATAAATAAATAACACTTGTATTTAAATTAAAATAACATTTAAGCAATAAAATGCAGAAATATTTAAATAATAACAATTAGGTAACAAAATATTGAATATGTATTTTAAATTATTCTATCAATTAGAAACTGTAAAAATTTGAAAGAAGTCTAGTGACAGTTGAAAGTCGAAAAGAATACTTAAAGATTTTATGATTAAATAAGCACGGAATGGCAGAAATTCCAATTACTTGAACTTACTACTGCTATTTTATACTTCATTGACATTAGCACAGCTGCCTAGATGCAAAGGAGTAGCAAAAGTTAATTAAAAAGTCAAAATGCACAGGTTCAGTCATCATTGCATTTATTCATATTTCCATAAATATTACTAGATATTTCTCATTTTAATGGTTACAAGACATGCAATACATAACTGTAATATTGGTTAAAAACATGCTAGGAATATTACCAATAGTTATTAGCATTTATACAAAGGATCTCTTTAGCAAAATTCACAAATAAAGTATGAATATGCCTTGGACTACATTAATATTAGAAGATAATAAGCCATACATTTTTATAACAATACATGATTTCACTGCATAAATTACAAAATAAAGCAGTAACAAAATGCACATTATACATACCACAATCCAGTTCATCAGAGCTATCGGCACAGTCCGGCCTTCCATCACATCTTCTGCGTTCATCCACACATTGTCCATTTTTACAACGGAATTGGCCCTTCTCACAATCCACTAAAAAAGGAAATTAACAAAATGTTCTTTAAGAGAAATAATATTATATTATTATAACAAATAAAAAATTCAGAAAAGCACAAAAAATGTAATTGTCTTGGGTGCCATTTATAATAAATCAGTATAATAAAATTACCTGGACAATCAGCTTCATCTTCACCGTTTGGACAATGACTTCGACCATCACATCGTTGTCTTGATTCTATACACTGACCATTGTTGCATACATATTCTCCAACACCACATCGACCTACGTTTTAATGGGAAATTAAAAGTATTTGCTTATAGTAAATAAATACTAAATAATATGTAAATCTGCAGTTCATACATTCACTTCCGATAGTGCAGTTGTGTATGATTGGAGTTACTTGAGTTGAAGAGCCAACCAACGCTCTGGTGCGTAGCATGGGGTGGGGTGGGGTGATGTCTCAGGTGCAAATTACACACTAGTGCAGGAAAAGCAATATCTCATTATTTATTATCAAGTTCATTTGGCATTACGTTTTGAATATGTATGCTGGCATTGATGTGGAGTAAAGGTTAGAAACTAAAATGTATGCAGTTTGAAATGAAAATTAAGTTTCATTTCACGCAAAGATCATACATGAATAAGATTCTGAAATATATAGTTTGCAATAATATCATTGTAACTATTTATGTATAATAAATTCATTTTTAATATATATATTTGTTTGTGATATAGTTTCATACAAAAATGATGTATATTGTTACCTGTTTTGACTCATTTTTAAATGCCATGTGGCATTGCAGAAATAATATTATCCCAAGTACCAATCATGTGTTGGCATGTAGCCATAAAAGTCTATGCTTAGAAGCTTAGTAATCAGTGTGGTCCACATAATAATTTTTTTATTACCTCTTAAATCACATTCCTCATAATAATTGAGTTGGCATATTGTTACAATCTATTTCTATGGCAGAGCATTAACTATCAACACAACCTCACATGACCAGAAGCAATAGTGTTAAATAAATATGAAAATAACAATTTTTGATAAGATGAACAAAATTTGAAAATATTTAAAAAGCTACATAAAACATTTACTACAGAAGAGTATAAATATAATGGCAGTTCTCACAGTTAAGCACATAAAATTTATATACTTTATTTTTCCAGAATCTGACACATTCTATTAAATCTTAGTATCTCATTGTAGGCAGATAATCCTCGAGGCTTTGCCATAATCTCGTAAAAACCCAAACCAAAAAAAAAAAAAAAAAAAACTTACTAGCTCATTCTAAGCTTAAATACGGCAAGCAGACTGACTTCCAGTATTTGAGTACACTTTTATAACATCCCACCATGGACAACGCAGTGGCCGACCACCTGCACTTAACGACCGAGACCAGCGACGTCTGCGTATGCGTAGAGTTGTCAATGTTCACAGACAAGCAACACTGCGTCAAATAACCACAGAAATCAATGTGGGAGGTACGAGGGATGTGTCACGTATAATTTTTACTTATATAACAGCATTTTAAGTTGATAAAAAAGAAATAATAAAATTGGATTGATTTTTTAGGATAGTTAATATATATATGCAAGATTAAAAATATGAAAGCAAACTTCTAAATTTAATTCACTATAACATCTTATTTTTTTATTTCATTTGGAAACTTTATTGCTGTATCCTAAAAATAGCGCTGTAAGTCTAAACAACATCATTCAAATTAAACATGTGATCTTACATAACCCTTAATGCAGATGCCTCTTGACCAATCACCAAATTGTAAACCAAAACTAGAAACAAACTTACGACTCCCTCCCTTTTTTCTATGCACTAATGCGTCACTTTTGCTTGTGCTTTCCTCTTGGCGAGACGTCTTTCTGCAATCATGTGTGTGCTGCTATATTCGCTTTTATGGCAATAATATCAAAATTGTAAATGTTCTTTAATAGGCACGAGTAGAGTGCCAAGTGAATTAGACGAACAAAATGGGAATTTAAATAAATAAAAGGAATTTAATCCGCCTCGACTGCTTATTCTTCAAAATGGATGGATGCTTTAAGCATCAAGAATCCAACGCAACTAGTATTTCTACGCATCTACGTCTCAGAGTTCATATTTCAATGCCTCTAAAATTGTTCTGTCATTACATTCTTCGGCCAGTTCCAATTATGAAAAAAATCTGCATATGTTTGTTAAGCTATGTTCACAGTGAATCATGGGAAAAGTCCTGTTTCACCGAAAATTTTAATGCAAGTTTGTACCGTATTCACGATCAAATCTTTCATCTCGTGTCATCGAACCAGTTTCATTACATATATGTATATATATATATACATATTCAGAAATATCTTTAACCTTCCAATCATCCTAATGATTTAAAAACCTCAAAAATTCAATGAAGAAAAGGATTTTCTTGATCATAATTTCAAAATGCCCATGCCATTTTAAACGCAGATTCTTTTTCTTCTTATAAACATCCTTAACTCTTACTGAGTATTATAAAGTGCATAGACATACGCAAATTACTTAGGATTGTCAGTAAAAATATTATACAATGTAATGTACACTGAAGTGACTAAAGTCATGGGATACCTCCTAATATTTTGTCGGTCCTCCTTTTGCCTGGCGAAGTGCAGCAACTTGACGTGACATGGACTCAACAAGTCGTTGGAAGTCCCCTGCAGGAATATTGAGCCATGCTGCCTCTATAGACGTTCATAATTGTGAAAGTGTTGAGGGTGCAGGGTTTTAGGCACGAACTGACCTCTTGATGATGTCCCATAAATGTTCGATGGGATTCATGTCGGGCGATATAGGTGGCCAGATCATTCGCTGGAATTGTCCAGAATGTTCTTCTAACCAATTGCAAACAATTGTGGCCCGGTGACATGGCGCATTGTCATCCATAAAAATCCAATCGTTGTTTGAGTACATGAAGTACATGAATGGCTGTAAGTGATCTCTAAGTAGCTAAATTTATCCATTTCCAGTCAATGATCGATTCAGTTGCACCAGAGGACCAAGTCCATGCCATGTTAAAACAGCCCAGACCATTAAGGTACCACCACCAGCTTGAACAGTGCCTTGTTGACAATTTGGGTCCATGGCTTCGTGGGGTCTGCGCCACACTCGAACCCCACCATCAGCTCTTACCAACTGAAATCATGACTCATCTGACCAAGCCACGGTTTTCCATTCGTTTAGGGACCAACCGATATGCTCACGAGCCCACGAGAGTTGCTGCAGACAATGTCGTGCTGTCAGTAAAGGCACTCGAGTCGGCCTTCTGCTGGCATAGCCCAAGGAAGACAAATTTCGCCGCACTGTCCTATCGGACACGTCCCTCATACCTCCCACATTGATTTCTGTGGTTATTTGACGCAGTGTTGCTTGTCTGTGAACACTGACAACTCTATGCAGACGTCGCTGGTCTCGGTCGTTAAGTGCAGGTGGTCGGCCACTGCGCTGTCCATGGTGGGATGTTATGCCTGAAATTAGATACTCTTGGCACACTCTTGACACTGTGGATCTTGGAATGTTGAATTCCCTAACGATATCCGAAATGGAATGACCCATGCGTCTAGCTCCAACTACCATTCCGCGTTCAAAGTCTGTTAATTCTCGTCATGCGGCCATAATCATGTCAAAGCCTCTTCACATGAATAACTTGAACACAAATGAAAGCCCTGCCAAAGCACTTCGTATTTATACATTTTCTATGTGATACTACTGCCATCTGTATATTTGCATATTGCTATCCACGACTTTTGTCACTTCAGTGTATATGAACAGACTGGCTGGTTGGAAGGTTAAAGCAATCTTCAGTACTTAACTTACTGCATATGCTTTCATCATCTCCATCTTGACAATGTACAGTGCCATCACATTTTATAGTTTGGTTTACACAGGTTCCATCACGGCACGTGAAATCAGTAATACGGCACACTGGTTTGATTTCTATTAAAGAAAAAAGTAAACTAAATGAAGATAATTATTCTTAACCATTTCACTGGTGAAACAGAAAGGATCTAAAACATCTCATTAAAATAAATAATAAAATTCTTTTATACTAAAACAAATTATTTTTAAAAGCAGATCCATTTGTGCAGCAAATAAAATACAACGCAACATGTGTAAAATAATTTATAAAATATTGATTACTTAAAATTAAATTTCAAATTATGTTCATCTATATTATAAAATAAAGAACTTGTCAATGAGTATACGAATTCATGATACCGTAGAAGGGCAATCATACCTAGAACCGCTAAATTTTGAACACATGTAGTCCTGCATCTGAACATGTGTACTTTGAAACTAAAATTTTGAAATTTGATTTTTATTTATTTAATTTATGTTTTGTTCCAATTTAATACCTTTTTAATATTTTTCCCTTTCCAGAGATTGCATTTAGTCATTGCACAATTCAAATTACAGACATTTCTCTTTCAAACAAAGAGTTTCATTTTCATATTTTAAAAATAGCATTTTTTAAAATTGTTATAAAAGAGATCTCAGATTCTGAAAATTGCTTTTAATTGCAGATTACAAAAACTAATGACTACAGAAAAAATATTCACTGAAAAACCAAAACATTATGACCACCTATCTAAAATTTTGTTGGTCTACCTTTAGCTTGGACAGCAGTGACATGGCATGGACTTGCTGTACTTCTGGTATGTGTTTGCAGGCAGAGCATACTGAATGTCTAGCCACAGGTCCCTCAGATCATGTAAACTGCATTATGAATTAGAAGAAGCCATCTCGTATATGTTCATTTAGATTGACATCTGTGATATTAGACAGTTAGTAAAGGAGGCTCAAACTGAGGCATGCTCTTGAAACCATGTGGACACAAATCTTAAAAGCTTATAACAGAAAGCATTGTCTTGCTGGAACGGTCTACAACTGTTAGGGAAACAGATGCCATGAACAGACATAACCAGTCCTCAGTGGCATTCATGTAACTCAAAGCTTTCATGGTTTTGTATATAACAACCATAATACTTGACTGACCATGCAAACTTTTTCCAAAACATAAATGAATTACCACCACCCTAAACCTGAGTTGCAGTTGCCTTGCAATGAACTAACAGCTGTTTCCCAGCCAACCAAGAATTCTGACCCTGCAATCGACATGATACAAAAGAAATCAGGTTTCATCTTATCAGATTACAAATTTTAGTGTTTAGTGGCTGATCATGAGCCCAGTGCAAATATAAATGAAGATGACATGATGTCAGCAACAGAAACTCCGTATGTCAGTAGCAGTAGACATCCATTCAATAAACTATTCAGTACTAAAAACATCCATTCAATAATGTGCTCTGAAACACTTCTGCTTTGCTTTGCATTAAAATAAGCAGCCAATTTGGCAAGAAAGCGGCTCTGATTGTATTTTATCAAATGTGACAGCCTATGGCACCCACTGTCTTTAAGGAGGCATGGACAGCCAACATCTTGCCATATATTGCTTGTTTTACTACTATCAGTATGCTATTTCCATAGATACTAACTACAGCAGCACATGAAATGCTTTGTTCAACACATCAAGCCATGATAATCTACCTCTGCCCTATGTTGAACTCGCTAAAATCTCTGACTTTACCCAAGACAACAACAGAAAACAATCTGATTGATAACTGTGATTTCCTTCCAACAGATTTAATATATCTTTTCAAAGTCATTACATGTGCTTTATTGTCCAAAGATACCAAGTAGCTCCGAAGATTTGAAAACTGGTGGCCATGTTTTTATATTCACTGTATCTCATCTTAAAACTAATTTTAAGATAGTATATATATATACGGAATATCAATGAATATATGAATTTAATAATACCCTTTGACCACTAATAATGGTGTTATAGAAATTAGCATATGTATAAAATGAATAAATCAGATATGTCAGTTTGGTATAGGAAAGTTACTTTCAGTATGGAGTATGATCTCCCCTAGAAGCAATTCAACACATACAGTGATGTGCAATGCTGTCAACTATGCAGTCTATTATGAGAGCCATTGCAATTGCAAGCATGGCAAGGGTCTGAAGAAGAGGATTGAGAGCTGCTATACATCTTCCTAAAGCATTCTAAACATGCTCAATAGGATTCAAGTCTGGTGATCAAACAGGCCACTCCATGGACCAATTTGTTTTTTGAAGATATTCATCCACGATGCGAGATCTATGTAGTCTAGCGTCATACTCCTGTAGCAGGAAATTATAACCTTTTGCCCTGGCATAAGGGTGCACATACGCATTAAGGATGTCATCTCTATATGCCTGAGCATTCATGGTTCCTGGTGGAAAGACTTAAAAATCTGTGCATCCACCCAAAGAGATACCAACCTAAACACAGACATTGCCTCCTCCGTATGCATCTCTCATGAATGCTTGATGGGTGATAACTGATTCCATGTCCTCTCCAAATCAAATAATGCCTCCTATCGCTTTAAATGCTAAACTTGGACTCGTCCATAAGAAAAACAGCCCTCCACTGATCACCCATCCAGTAGATATGTTGGCGTGCGCTACTCAAATGTTCTCTTCTATGATGTAAAGTGAGCTGCAGACAAATGGCTGGTCACCTTGCATACAGACCTCCTTCATGAAAATTTCTATGCATGGTTGATGTTGACATCAACCTTCCAGTGACTGCAGCAAGGAATGATCTAAGCTGATTCGAAGTTGATAATCTATTCCTTCATGCGCATTACAACAAATATCGGCCTACAGCACTCGTCGTAGCAGTAGGCCATCCTTGACCGAACTTCCTGGATGCCAAATCTGTGGTTAGAAATTATTGCCATTATTATTATTATTAAGTCTATCAAAACAGAAGGAGTCACATTTAGCCATTTGGCCACTTCTGTCTGACTTTGACTTGCCTCTAGTCTCCCAATAGTTCTCCATCGCAGTTCTTCAGGCAAATGATGCCTGGAGGTGATTGTTACAAATTGGCTATCCTAGATTTCATATTTCAACATTATAGCAAAATTTGCAGGCTTGCTCTTAAACATGCAATTTTATTTTCCATGCAGATGATGTATTTTGACTGCAATGCCACTAATTTGTATGGTACTGTTTTACTCAGCAATTCTCATTTGATAACATATTCAAATTTTATAGAGATTGGCTTATTTTTGAATGAATTATCACTATTTTTGTGATTTTTCCATAATTTTGGAAACCAGTGCATTAATAGATTAAAAGTTCAATGTTACTGGAATTGGAAGCTTTTAAAATTTAAAAAAATGAAATTATCAAGTACCACAGTTGACTTCATCAGATCCATCTCTACATTCAAATTCTCTATTGCAGCGAAGCTTGATGTTGATACAAGATCCATCATTGCAGCGAAACTGATCATCAGCACAAATTCCTTAAATGCCAGATTTATATAAATAATTATTATATTCAAAGTCAGAATCAATAAAACTAAAATTAAAAGATTCCATATTAATACTCAGATAGTTAACACTTACCACAACCAGCCTCATCTTCACCTCCAGTACAATCTTTATTACCATCGCAACGCTGTGCGATGTTCAAGCACATACCATCACTACATCGATACTGATCAAAACGACACTGATTTGTAGGCCTACCTATATAAAAATTATACAATATTCAATGAACAGGAAAATCGTTCTTATTACTACTAGATAGAGATTAAAAAATTCAAGATATAATGGAATGTTTCATGAAGTGAAAATTACTAAATGTTTTAGAATTTTAAAATATGTATTACCTCTCAGAAAAAATTATTTATATTATTAACAGAGATTAAGAATGGGATAATGATGATTTGGCTGGCAATCCAGCCACAGAATTTCCTCACTTTGAAGATGTTTGCCCATCAGTTGAGCCCTAATGTAGATAAACATTATCATTCATGAAAGGGGGTTAATTGCCACCCTAAAAGTCAACCCTATTTGTTGAAGGAACAGAACTGAGTCTCGGGTTTTCTCTAGATAACACAATGCTAAAAACATGTCTCCATTGAATCTAGATGTGCCACTGAAAAGAATTTGAGTCAACTGAAACTAGGTTCAAGAATAATGTTCTCTCAAAAAATCTCAAAATATCAAAAAATTTCACATGCTATTGCACTTTTATGGATCGAGGAATATACAAGTACTCAAGATGTATCGAATGTTTGTGTGGAACAAACTACTGTATTAGTATGCCATTCAAACATCATGCCTTCAGGTAAAAAATGCTCTATGTGATTCTTTGAAACTAAAGTTAACAATAGTAAGTCACAAAAGGACTGAAACAATCTTCTGGAACCTGTCTAAAAGTGCATATTATTGATCTTTATTGGGCATCATAGCTGATGGGTACCTTTTCCAGATCTTTACAACATAGGCTTGATCTCCTGAACCAGTATCCAGAAACTGAAGAAACAGAGGCATTAAACCGAGTTCTCTTGTAACCTGTACATGATTGCACTGACAGTTTACTAATAATACTCCACCTAATCCTGTAAGCTAAACCTTCATAGTTATTCATTTTACAATACCGATATGTACGACGCTTACGAAATTTCACAAACTTTTATTACAAATGCTAAGAAATAAAAAACTACTCAGTTACTTAGTTGGAAATAATATGCTCCTTTTATGACTTTTATTCATGCTTCAAAATTTTTTGCCATACACAAAGTCACTATAAATATAACATGCCAGCTTAGGCCCATTATATGAATTTATCTGAATTTGGCAAAAAATTAAATAAATCTTTTGAGACTAAGTTTTAATTTAAAGCATCAATTTATATGCTAGAAAATATGTTATATCCAAGTAATATTTTTATGAATATTTGCAGCTTTATTTTAATTAATAAAAGATGTGTCTAATGCCATATGTTGTATAACTGGTCAAGAATCTTTTTATTTTTATATACCTTACATTGCTTTATGTTTAGAATTTCTAATGGCAAATTCTTCTTTGAAGTATAGATTGTAATCTGAGGTTTTTAGATAGTGCTGAGCATTATTAGGAAAGTTTCCTTTGAACTTTCCTTTAATTATTAGCAAGATATTTTTGTATCTGCATTTAAATATTAATTAGATTTGAGTAATTACTTTATTCTTTGTTTCCATTACACCCTGTCCATGTCATGTAATTTATAAAACAAATGACATGTAATTCATAAAACAAAATAAGAAAATAAAACATTTTAAGTAACAAGGTAATATATATATCAAGTCACAACAAATCTGATGACCAATTAACACATTATACTACAGCCCCGTGAAAACACAGGTTTCGAAGTCTATCGCTTGAGCACCGGCCGCGAAAACATGGTTTCGAGGTCTTCGTTTCAGCGCCAGCCCTGCGATAATGCAACATTCTTTTATTTGACGATTAGTTTGCTCTCATCATGACTCATCGATCTGCGCTTTTTATTACGTCGAAAAAAAACTGTATACATGGTTTCTACAACACTAAAAAACTAAAAAACGGGAGAACTATTAGAAAACAAAACAAGAAATTATAAAACCTCAATCGGTCATAGATTATAACAAATATATGATTGGCGTAGATTTGGCTGATCAGTTTTTATCATATTTTTCCATTATGAGGAAAACAGTGACATGGACAAAAAAACAGTTTTGTTTCTTTTAAATTGTGCATTGTTCAATGCATATAGATTATATGTTGAGTTCAATGGCAACACTATAAAATATCAAAAAATTTCACATGCTGTTGCACTTTTATGGATTGAGGAATATACAAGTACTCAAGATGTATCAAATGTTTGTGTGGAACAAACTTCTGTATTAGTTCCTACACCTCGCACATCAAAATATGATCACCCTCAGAGACTATCAGGTGATATGAATAAGCATACCGTTACTCGAATTATTGGACCTGGGAACAAAAACCGATATGTACGACGTCCATGCAAAATTTGCTCTGCTAGCAAAAAAAGAAGCGAGAGTAGCTTTATGGGTTCTCTATGTCTAGTACCTTTACATCTTGGAAAATGTTTTGAAAAATACCATACATCCCTTAAATATTAATATTTTTCTTTCTGTTTATATTATATATATATGTAATATTCAATCATCAAATAAAACAGGTATATTTTTTTATAATTATATATTAATTTTTTTTTATTTTGCTCGTTAAATTGCATATAACGAATATGCAAACCAAATTTAGTGTTTTACGATAATGTATAAAATTTTTAACATTGTCTTCACCTATTCATTGGTTGCCAACAAGCGAATCAGGCTGGTGCCCACGCTTTAGGCGGTCAACACGGTTCCGGCGATCAGACTTTAGTTGTCTCGGATGCCACCAGCGTATAATGTGTTAAAAGTGGTCATGTTCCTCAGATATACGTCATTTTTCACTGGCATATATGCATCCCACAGATATGCAGTTATTGCATAATGGCAATATTTTTATCATTCTTTATGAAAAGTCCACAGCGATTAGATATTTTGTTAAAAAAAAAAATTCTGACAATGAAAGTCTCATGGGAAGCTTACATTCACAAAGAAATATGGTAAGAATTTGTGAATGTCAATGTAACTATAATTTATCTGTGATAAATATTATATTGCCATGACTTGTAAAACAATAATTATAAAAAAGTTTAATAAAAATCAGTGACTGAAAATTAGAAACTCTATACTTATACAGATATGCAATATCTTCTATATGTGTTGTAAAACTTTCTACTCCTAAAAAGTCTATATGTCCTCTTCATACCAAATTAGTTAATTTCTGCCTCATATAACATGACTAACATAAAATCTTGTGTATAAATTGTTCAAAATATTTTGCTCATTATTAAATTTATGTAGTTCTCCAATTTCAGTTACATTAACAATTCAAATACTTATATATGATTTAGTGATTAAAATACAATCATAATAATACCTAGTAGTAGTAGTATGAAAGAAATTAACTGTATAATTTAAGATGAAAATTACAGAAGTTGCTGTAATTGAAGTAATTTAGCATGGTTTTGCGAATGAGTTATAAAAAATTAATTTGATGAAATGTTACTGTTGACACAATCTCAAAATCAAATATGGGTTTTGGGGGGAAAAAAAACAGAAACAGATAACTTAACAAAAATCAAGTTATAGCTTTCACATGATACATTCTCATCGTCTAACCAATACAGCAATTAACAAAAGTTTCTTCCAGGTTAAAAAGCCCAGGTTTTGAGCCTTGAAGACCTTGACATTTATGAATGAATTTTTGCAAAGAAGAGGAATTTGAGATCAGTCTGTCACAAAATTCTCTACGGAATTGATGCAAGGGAATGAGGAATGTAATAGCCTACATGAGGATTGGAAAACAACCCTCTTGATGTTCTGAGTCAAAAGTAGGATGCATTTGGTTAAAAAGCTATTGCCATCACCGATACCAAAGGTAAAGTGTGACTTTCATTGATAGAGTAATTAAGTGCAAAATGAACAATCACAGTATAAATGCATTCACTCATGATTATTAAAAATATCAGCCCCTTATGACAAATACTGAGGCTCCCTATAAACAACAGTGCAATAATTTTTTCACATGACACTTAGAAAATATGTATCTCTTCATTTTCATAAGTGCAAAACATAGAAAAGAAACCAAAAAATGCATTTAGATGGAACAGTATAAAATGTAGATTTGAAGTTTTCTAGTGCTGTTTAACCCTTTCATGACAAAAAGTACAAATGTGCATGTACCTCTGAGGCTGGCTAATTCTTTCATGAGTGTCTCTCCAGAACTGAAGGGCTTTCCACTACTAAGCTTAAATCCATGAAATTACAGGAAGATGAACACTCTGTTTAAATAATGCTCTGCAGGCACATATGTGGTACATGTTTTATATACTTTTTATTTACATATTTCATATAATTAAGTTTTTTTAATATTTCAATCTTGTACATTAATTTTTTTCTGGTATTTACTTCATAACTTGACTTTTAGTGACTTTTGACATTACACATTTGATAATTAAAACATTTCAGTTAAAATTTATTTTTAGTGTGATAAATTTCAAAGCAGGGATCTACACAAAGTCCTATATTACAATTCTTGCATTCTTAATAGCTCATTTACCTTTTTTGGAATATTTTTGTGGTAATGTGAATAGCAAAGCATCACCATTGCACTTTCTGAGAATCTGCATTTGAACAAAGCACTTCCTGTCTATCTTTGAAAACAGTTTTTCATTTTGGATGGTGGAAAATTTTTAATCATTCCTTTTCTTCTCCTCATTAAAGTACCACAACTATTTGTTACTTGATCAGTGTATAATATGATACCCTTTACTAGAAAATTGTTCAAGTAAAGACTTAACTCTTTTATCATATAATCTTGAAATTTCTTTTTAATTCTGTTTCTTTTCCCATACAAACAATACCGTTACAGATATAACCTGATTTAGATCCACATAATTTGTTAAAAATTTTCATTGCCTCAACATTGTAATGCTCAAAACAGAAATATATCACATACACAAGGTATAATTCTTGATTAGAAACTGGACTGCAAACCTAAACACCCAATGCCTAGGGGGGGGGGGAAAGAAAAAGAAAGCAAGAAAAAAAGAAAAAGGGGGAAAAAACACCCATTGCAATCATTAAAAAATACCATATCCACATTTAAAGAAACATCCAACACTCAAAAAGAAAAAATATATATATCATAACATTTATCAATAAATACCACTTGCACATTTAAAGGGTCCTTAGAAAGCCTCCATCAAAACATGCCTTTCAACTTACATTTATATAATAAAAAAATCTTAGTGCTTGTGACTCATCCTTTGTCTCATTTCAAGTAGGTCAAATCTACAGGCATCCCAAATTATATGGATATTCCAAAACTCTTGACATGAATGCACGAAGGGCGAGGGTCATCTGTCGCATTGGTGTGCCAGCTGAGAAAAGAGTATGTTTCATGCTGGCACATCTGCATGAACGTGAAAGAGTTAAGATGTATTCTTAAAATATCAAATTCCACGATAGGAATGGTTCTTCAATGAAATTTTAGGAAGTTTTAGCATTACAGAATGATAAGATAAAACTTATTTCTAGCAGTATTTTGAAATTTAAATTTCAAAGGGATATATTGAAAAAGGGATTTATTTATTTGAAATAATATGAAAAAGGTTTTGACTTGAAGAAATGTTTTAAAACTCACGGCAATCTATCTCATCGGAACCATCTGGGCAGTCATACTTCCTATCACAGTGTGCAGATGATGGAATACAAGTTTTACCATCCAAACACTTGAATTCATCAGCTTCGCACTCTTCACCTGTGTTCATTATAAGAATCAGATTAAGAACTTTTTTAATCAAAAACTGAAATTTATTATCAAAGAAACAAAACTTACGACAATCTTTTTCATCAGATGAATCTTGACAATCATTATAGCCATCACATCTTCTCCTCATGTCAATACAGAAATGATTTTCACACATAAATTTATCAGCTGGGCAGGCTATGAAATATTAAAATATATATAACATATATGCAGCCTTGACTGATGGTTATGAAATACACTATTAAAAAAGTGGAAAAAAAAGAGAATATAAATTTTTTTTTAAAATTAAGTTTTGCTACATTTGTAAAACTTACGTTTGTGCTCTTTTCCTTAACATTGTAAGCAAGGAAGAAAAACAACAGTTACAATAATTACAAGAAAAGAAATGATCTATTTTGTTTTTTCATATAAACTAATAAATTATACTGTAATGAGATAGATTTGACAGAATATGATACTCAATAAAATAAAAATCCATTCATTAGAAAACCTTATATGAAAAAGTTCTGACAGAAGAACTCTGTGTTAAAGATTTATTTAAATGGGAAAAAAAATAAATCTTTTCAAAATATATAACAAAAACTAACCTGGCCTCCGTCTGCCTTTAGCATAGGAGAAAAAAAAAACATTATTGCAAATATATATGAGAAAAGCAACACTTATCCAAAATACAGTTTAGATAATTACTGAAACAACACTTGGTTGTGGTATTTAGATTTATATACACTGACTGCATAAAGTGATTTTTAATCCAAGTACAATATAATTAACATAAAAAATTAGTGTATATCTACTTTATTTCTAGTTTAAAGATAAAAATGAGAAAACAAATTTATTTACAAAAAAAGTATGTATACAGTATACTCTACAAACAGTATACCTCTGAAGTGATTAGTATTTCTGACAACATAAGTAAACATTGGGACAGATAATTATAAATTACTCTCCAAGATGCTTATTGCCTAGTTTGACAAAAATACATCAAATATGCATTAAGGCATCCACTGAATTAAATAATATATGTACTATCCAAACCTTCGGAGAATTTACCCTGACATTTCCACACCAAAAGATTTTTTTTTTTTTTTTTTTTTAATTTGAAAACCACAATATTATTTGCCATTCAGTTGTTAAGAAAGAGTAATTTTTTGTCACAAATACTCATAGGCACCTTTTAAAGAAATAAGATTTCACACATACAGATCTTAAATAAGATCTATATGTGGAATCTTATTTAAGATCTATATGCACAAATCTATAATAATAATGATCTTAAAGTATCATTATTATACAAAAACTATTATTATGTATTATTATTATGTATGCATAATGCATATACATATGCTTAATTTTTGGACTTAGAAAGTCATTTACAATTTTTAATATCAGCATCACAAAGTCCTATATTTAAAATTTTCAGTGATTCAGTAGAACATGCAGATGAATTCAGAATATTTCTTTTGAGGAGGTAGTCTAAAAAACTACAAAAAGCATGAAATAGTGTGGATGATATAATGAAGTGTTTTTAGTAGTACTAATTACAGGTTGCCCACAACTTCTAATAATAAATTTTAATCTTGATAAAAATGAAGTCACAGAGTTAGGTCAATTATTAATATGACTCGAAAAAGTGGGAAAAAAACTATGATGGCAGAAGAAGAAATCTTGGCAGTTCTCTTAAATGAAGCTATGAGTTATATAATTACAACAACAATGTTATAATCTAGTAATAAATAAGATCACAGATTTTCTTCATAAAGTTCAACTTGTTTAAAAAAAACTATTATTTCATTAAAAGACAAAAATTAACTCTATGACATCTATGAATGATTACAGCAGTAATTTAAAATTTGTTCAATAAAATTCATAATGTGACGATTTTGTATTCAGCCCCTTCACATCTAATATCTATTTCCTGCATTTGAAACATTATTCACTAACAGTATTTTATAAAATTAAGCATACCATAATTTTTGGAAAAAATGCCATGGCGTTTTTTCGAGAAAAAAACTTAAACTTTCAGTGGGTTTTGGCATTTCTACTAATGCAGCACTTATGCAGACTTAAAAATATATCCCAAGATGTTACTAAAAATAGCTTAGATTACCTTGGTGCTGCTCCCACACAAAAGGCTACCCAGCTACTTTCTGTGAACATTACTGCATTTATATTTTTTCCCTTGAATGGACCTACATACTTTTTCACCCTAAACAAGATCTTGGAATAATTACATTCTTCCTCCAATCAAATCAGCATTCACATCAGTTTAAACAGCCAATGTTATTGTTCCTTAATTAGTTTTCCAGAACCCATTATGTCCCCTCTTTTTTCTATTATAAATATATTACGGTCCTTTCCAAGACGACCAGATTCAACTTGCACTGCAATAGTTAAAACCTATGTATTTTTTCTTTCTCCCCTTCAGCACATATCTATTTTTGGCATTTTGCCAGCTACAGATCCTATCAGCTTCAGCATAAGAACCTGTTAGATAGTTTTTAAGAAGGAAGCATAATTTTTAAATGGCACCTAAATGGAATAGAAGCTATACAGATAGTTTTAAGCTTATAGTGTAATTTCCCATGCTGAACAAACTGGAAACAGAGCAACAGCTTGAGAATAAAGTGAAGAAGTAGTGTATTCGATGCTGGAGAACTGAAAAAGAACTTGAAAATATACTACAACAGAAACGAGCCAAAAGAAATGGTACTATAAAATGATCAAATTTAGAGGATGACCTTGCAAAGTGGAAAAAGGAACAACAAGGAAAGAGAATGGCAATTCTGACTATAAAAATTTGCTTACAAGCAAAATTAATAGTGCAAAAATAAACATAAATGACATCAAAGGAGGGCTTTGCTGGTGTAGCATAATTATGATAAGAAAAATATTTTTGTGCTTATTAGAACAACAATCAGGCAGCAATTACCAATAGACTGGCAGGATAAAAA
Organism: Stegodyphus dumicola; assembly: GCF_044657685.1. Lineage (NCBI taxonomy): Eukaryota > Metazoa > Arthropoda > Arachnida > Araneae > Eresidae > Stegodyphus > Stegodyphus dumicola. The sequence goes on from NC_140768.1 coordinate 188,122,778, forward strand.
AGCATTTTTTTCTAAAATATGCAACATAAGATATTATTAATGAGAAAAAAATTCTTTGTTCGCAGATAATAAATATGAATGAAACAGCATTAACTTCTGATTCTCCTGCAAAAAGAACTGTTGATGAAACTGGTGGAAAAACTCTATCCATGTTTATGTTGAGACATGAAAGAACTTAATTTACATGTGTGTTAGCTTGTGCTACAAAGTGACAAGCTAAATCTGATTATCATTTTTAAAGGAAAACTATTCCATGGAGATATTTTCCTGATGATGTAATTAGTGCAAATGAGAATTTATGGATGTGCAAAACAATCATGCATGAATAGCTAAAATAATTACAATATAGTTAGGGATTTTTTTTTTTAAAAACCAAAAGATTGTTGATAATGGACTCCATGCCTTCTCATTTACTTGATTCAGAGAAAATCCAATATCAAAAACTGCCTATGACCTTAACAATATTTCTTGGTGGCTTAACAAAAATCTTATAGCCATTAAATTTGTCAGTTAATAAACCTTTCAAAGCTGAAGTATGAAAACAATGGAAGTATTAGACGAATGAAGGATTGTACACTTATGCCAAAAGTGAAAAAATACGGACAGCATATTGTGAAAAAGTTTCAAAATGGGTACAGAGTGCATGGAAATCAGTGAAAATATTGTCAATAATGTCAAGATTCAAACAAGCGGAAACTATATCCCCAGATAAAGAGACAAACCTAGAGAATGATGACAATCTGTCATACTTGGACTATTTAGATTAGGATTTGCTAAATCTTTTTAATTCAGATAGTGAAGAATCAGATTTGGATGGCTTCATATGATGTTCAGTTTGCTGTATTCTTTTTATTAATAAAAGTAAAATTTTAAATTTACTTCTTTCATTCAATTTAATATCTCGTCGTCATATTTTTTTATAAAATATGAGTATTACATTTACAGACTCCTTTAATGAGTAAATATAAGTACACCCATGAACATCAGTAAATTTTCAACATTTTGTACCTATAACTTAATTTTGAATTATGGTATCATTTCATGATTTTTCTTAACTGATATGCCCCATGGCAGTATCGGGCACAATGTGCAGCATTTCTGCAAAATTTTAGTCTTATTTTGTGTGTGTATGTGTGCACACACTATTTTCTTCGAGTGTAGTGTTTACGCTGATGTGGCCTTTCTCCTGGAAATTACAGTAAATTTTTTAGTCTTCCTCTAACATTATTCATTGCATATCTTCATAATTATACTCAATTTTTATTGATACAACAGTATTAATATGCCAATACACCTTCAGTGTTATTTTAATGGATACCAAGAGTTTTGACGAGGGTAAATTCACTGTACAAATTCTAACCACTATTGTCTATAGTCATCTCTTTTAAGATGACCACTTTTACAGGAGAGTTCCTTAGTTAACAATTAATTGTTAGGATTACAAAGTACATTTAAAGGAGGAAAAATCTATTATAGTCCTTTCAACAATCCATAAACTACTAATAAATATAAAATAAATTATTTTAACAACATGCTTTTTTCATTATCACTATTTATCATTTTTTCTTATGAATACTGAAACTAAGCATATTACTTACGGCAATTCCATTCATCAGAGCCATCTCTGCATTCTTGGCGGCCATTGCATTTAGCACTGGATGGAATACATGTACCATCACCACAGCGGAATCTATCAGCTGGACATGCTGCTATTGCTGAATTCAATTATAAAAACACAATAAGCCAATTTTATTTACAAGGACAAGTCTGCTGACTTTAAATAATTACATAATACAAAAAAAATATTCTAAATGAGAGATACAGTATCAAATGCGTTACTTTTTAAATTCACAAGATCAATCAATAATAATTAAAAACATACTACACAACTTTTTTTTAATGATACAAAAAACTTCAAGAAAATAATACAATTTTTTTCCAAACTTGTTTCGGCAAATCATTTTTTACTATATCTAAAGCATTAAAAAATGTGAATTTTTAAATTATGCTGGATTATGTGCAAATATACCACAAAGGCATTCTTAACACCTTTTCATACAAATTCTCTCTAAGTAAATATGATGAGTGGGAAATAAATTTGTAAAATGGACCGAAGTAGTTTGAAATCCATAGAATAATAAAGCAAATTATTGCAATTTGCCAATTTACTTCAAGCAATAACAATGTTGTTGAAGTAAAATATAAGTGAATAGGAAAATTTTGTTAAGTAAATTTTGGGGGGGGGATGGGGTAGATATATTTTTATACAGCACTTAAAGCAAACAAAGCATGCACAAACAAACTTTACAAGCTATATATCAAAAATAAACAATACTTTTACGAACTAAGTATTTTGAGACTTTAAGAACGTAACTTCACTAGCAGGAATGTAATAATCTTCAGATCTAAAAATAAGCATTACATTATAAACAACAAATTTAAATTCATATAAATATCCTTGCTCAAAATTATAATTTAAATTATCATGAAGGAAGTATGATCCACCAACAGTACAAGACATTCAGTTTTTATTCTGCAGACTATAAAGAATCCTGGCTTACTTATGCAGCATAACTAAAAAATTCAATAATGATTAATTACTTTTTTAATATGGTTTTCCTACAGCTAAGTTTGTTTAAGTTTTACCACTAATTTACCAACCGTATCCGACCACACAATCATCCAGTGTCTAATTAATAAGGCCCATAGTTGAAACCAGGAATCCAAATTGAAACAGTCACAAATGGTCCAATTCATTCCAATACCTGTTCAACCCAAAACTTCATCCAGAGTCCAATTAGTCACTGTCTGGTAAAGGGTTAATAGATCCGAAAAAGAAAAGTTACATAATATAACTTATAAAATCAGTAGTAAGCTGTAGAACATTAAGTCATCAAGACTGATGAGATTGCTCCATGGTAGGGAATATTACTTCTCTAAGAAAATGTGCCTTTCTACACAAATATTTTTATGTCATGCTAAAATTGAAATTTCCTTTGCTTGTAACTAGTACTGACTTTTATACTCTAACAGCTAGGAAGTTCTACTCATTTGAAATTTTGTCAGTCATTTTAAATAATTCTGCATTTTAAGTATGAAGATTTAGAACTCAAACAAAATACATTTCTTATTAAAACCATTTGATTTAGTTTGGTTAATGGTTTTAATAAAGTTCTTATTAAAACCATTTGAGTTTTTTTTAGCCATATGGCTGAACCACTTACCCAGCAGATATTGGCATGAACTTTATGCAAATATTTGTGAATTTTATGAAGAAAACACTATAAGAGAAAGGGAGTATCTATAAAATAATAAAACAGAGAATTTGCCTGTGCATGTGTGTGTGTACAGTACAATTTATGTTCTAGACTGTTTGTTTCCTGAGTTACAAATGGTGGTGGTTCAGTTATGCTTTGGTCAATTATACTCTGGTTTGTAGTTGATCCAATTATCTTTTTATATGACAGAACAAATATCATTGATTACATAACCATTTTAAGTGACTATATGTATTCAACAATACAGACACTGTTTTCTACATCTTTCAAAATGATCATACCCTTATGTAAAGTCAAATTGTTCAGTCTTCATTTAAGAACACGAAAATGAAAGTATGCATTTCCTTTACCTGCACAATCGCTAGACTTAAATATCATACAGCCATTATGGTATTTACTGGAAAATAAGAGATCCCATTTTTGATCTTCTGGAATATCTAAAAAACTGTGAGTAGTTTTTGATAAAAGTTTAGCATAAAATGCCAACTACAAACTCTCAGACTTTATATGCCTCCATTGCAATTGGATTTCAAGAGTTTAGCATGCCAAATTATGTATAAATTTTTTCCTATTTTTAAATGTTTCCTTTATTTTGAACAATTTCTGTACTACCTGTTTTGACAGGATGCAGTTTGCCTCATGCATTAAAAAAGATAATGTTTCTTTCATGTATAAAAATAATAAAATAGAACTAAATGTCTTTTTATTGATATACTATTAGAATTGAGAAATGCTATCTCTATTCTTATAATATGGCTTGATGAGAAAAGATACAAATAATAAGCATTTTAAATCTACTTTACCACAATCTCTTTCATCTGAATTGTCTTTAGGACAATCGACTTTGCCATCACATAATTTACTCCTATCTAGACACTGTCCAAGATCACACTGCCACTCAGAAGGAAGGCAAGCTATAAGCAAATATATATGTAACACATTTATTGAAATGAAAAGAATTACAGCTTTAATATTACTATATTTTTTTTATAAATATTGTAAAATAAATACCATACAATACATTGAATTACAAAAATAATTGTCATTTAGACCAGGATCATCTGAACATCAGACTATGCTAACATTTGACAACTGACTTTTTATCTATTTATTACAAGATTAAAATGCTCAACCACAAGAATAACTTTAAAAAAAAAAAAAAAAAAAAAAAAAAAAAGGAATGAAAGGATTATTTACATTTTATTGGAAAGTTTCAATCATTCAAGAATGTTTTAAATGTCTTATGACTACCAATGATCAAAATATCAGTGACAATAAACTTGAAAGATCAATTGTAATTTTCAAGTTTAAAATTTAAGGCCCTACAATGGTAGTTTTGAAATCATATTTTGCCATCAATTTGGTTCAGTTAACAGCTTCACATCGAACATTTTAATCCTCTGCCAAAACTATTTCTTATAAAAAATTACACAATAAATAAGAAAAAATATCATATGCCAAAAGAACATTATTTTCAAATGAAAATAAAATTACTGCTTGATTTTAAAATGTGCAAATATTGTGATAATATAAAATATTACAAAAAATAAATATTTGTAACCAGGAAAAACATTTGCACTTCAAATGGCCAGTGCATGAACCTTTGATCAAAGTTTCAGAATCTGAACTAATAAAACATTTTATCATATTAATATTTAGCATAGCAACATCAATAAAATATATTCTTTTACTGAAATCGGATGTATTCATACCATCTCTGGTTATCTTTGCAGATTAAACCAAGCAGTGGTTAACACAAACTCTATACAGAATAACTGAAAATTTTTAATCAGACTTACGACATCCTCTTTCATCTGCACCTGAGCCATCTGGACAATCTTGTCGTCCATCACACCTACGTATTATTTCAATGCAACTTCCATCATCACAACGGAAGTGTTGATCTGGGCAAACAATATTCCCTGTTAAATATTATTTAAAATGTTAGCAATGTTGCAAATGGCACAGAATAAAAATTGCTCTGTATAATTCAATAAAGAAATTTTTGCTTTTGTGGTAGAGATGTTAAAAAAAAAAGGGAGAGGAAGAATATATATATATATATTAGCACACAGTGCTCCAGAAAGATCCTCCTACAAGGAAAGCTATAATACATATTTTGTTTCTTGAACAGAAGGAATATCGTAAGCAGGATTTGTCAGCACTTCTTTAAACAGAAAATAATTAAGAATATTTTAGAGCCACAAAAAAAAAAAAAAAAAAAAAAAAAAAACTGAATAAATTAAATCAATTATATCTGCAACCACCTTGACTACTGCAAGGCCATTTTAATAATAAAGCAGAAATGCATAGCTTGCATGATTATTAAACACAATTTAATATTTAGTATAAAATATGTTTAGCCAAAACAGTTTGAGAATACAATTAATTCCCTAAAAGTTTTAAAGTAGTTAACATTAAAATGTGAATAAAATTTCTTGAAATACTTATAACAGTCATACTTATTTTAAAACAGTCACTATTAAGAAATTATTTTCCTTTTTAAAAATATTTATATAAAAAATCAGTTAAAATACAGTTATCCAAGTGGAACTTTTAAGATCTATGTGAAACTTTTATTATCTAGGTGAAAAGTTACATTCTAGGAATGTACACAAATTATCTGAATATCAGTTTTAAAACAAATTTATGCAGTTCAGTCACACAGTGCAAGTCAGGAAACACAGTGTTTATGCTCCATGATAATCCTACACTCATATTTGATAACTTAAACAATGTGCTAATGTACTTCGGCATTGATACTTACAAATGACCTACCATGTCTCTTCTCCATAAAGTTAAAAGTGTATATAGTATCAACTATTACCTTTGTTAATACCATTTCATGTTGAAAAGGAACCTTATCAATATACTGTGTTATAAACAGAAGAATTACTCTCGAGAGAGAGAGAGAGAGAAAGTATGGAAGATGTATGTAGAGATACATACATCTTCCATAAATGTAGTTCAAATGCTCAAAATTTTTAAAACAATATTATAGATTTAAAATTTCTTACCTTATTCAAAGCATATAAAAATAACAGGAAACATTAATTATATACTATTTTGAGGATGTAAACTAATTTTTATGTTTAAGAAGTAATATTCTAACTTTTTTCTAACATATTTATAAGCAACATAAACATACCTTTCAAATGCTTACTAAATTTAGAAGCAAATATTTTTGTATCAGAGATGTAATAAGACCAAGGAAATGATTCTTATTTTATTAATATTTCCATTTATCTTAATTTTAACTATTTTGGAAATAGTTAAGCTTATTTTGGAAATTATTTTCTTGTAACCCAAGTATTATCCATGTGTTATAAAAGAAAATAAAGCTTTACAATTAAATAAAATTGCTTTTACCATTTTTTAAATATAGGTGTATGTGATACTCCATGCGCCCACTCTAGTAACTTTTCTTGATGCGCCTTCCGATGGGTTAAACAAAGTTTTTAAAATGTACATTAAAAATGTAAAATAATATGGGCAAATTTCAAAAAATATTAAAATAAACATACTGCAAAGTAAGACAAAGATAAATATCGTTTAAATGCAAAATCTGTTAAGACTCTATCAATACACTTTAAAACCAGTAAGAAATAATGTCATAAACTGACACAAATAAAATATAATAGATAGAAATCTACTTCACAAAATGAATTCAAACGACATGCTGAAATAATCACTAAAAGTGCTAAATATTGGAAAACTAATAAAAGGCATTGGGTACATTAATACTTTCTCATTTTACATCAATTTAGATACATACATAAAAAATACACGATCAGAGTACATTTCCAGAAATTTGCATAAAGACATGCTATATTCAGTACATGAATGGAGATTTTTAAATACAGGAAGATCAAATAAATCAGAAATTTGATTAGGAACGTGCTATATTCAGTATGATAGATTTCTAATTAAAACTTTGCTTGAAGATTTTTAAATATAAAAAGATCAACATAAAAGACTAATGTGAAGTTACAATGGAAAGGGATATTACTATACAATTTATTAAAACAGTCAAAATCTGCTATGTATATTGTACTACGCTAATATCAGTTAAAAGATACTTGAAATATTCATGTACAATTGCAAATGAAAGAACACATTACAAAAATTTCTTACATGATTCTCATTTCAATATTTTATAGGAAATATGCAGGCATACGTAAAGCTAAGAAAAAGGTGAATATAACAAAAATGCAATATGCATTCTAAAACTAAAACAGAAATATTCAATGCCTTCTATATAATTGCATATTGCATAAAACTGAATAAACAAATTCCATGCAAAATTCAAATATGCATTGCAAATTTAAGCTTTGCCATTTTAAATTAGCTTTAAGTATTTTAGAGGAAGTACTCATTTTAAAGAAAGTTAAACTATTTTCTTTGCACAAAAAAAAGTATGATATTAATTAAAATACTGAAACTGTGACAAGAGGACAAATTAAAAAGTCATACAATAATTTACCTCGGGATTATAAGACTGCGACCAAAAGGTTTATCATGTAAAATTATGGATGAAAAAAATTTTAACTATAATTGACTGATTAAATTATATTAAAATAAAGCTTTTTCTGCATCAGTATCATTAATTTTAAAGAAATCCTTATTCCACAATTTGTATTTCTTTCCATTTGATACTTAAAAAGATTATTCTATTTAATGAGGCTACTAGCTCAAATTTTTTAAATTATACAATCACTAGCAATAGCTCAAAATGAATAATAAATGTCTAAGCATTGAAAAAAAAAGCATAACAGCAAAAGTAATTGAAGTAGCTGTCACTGAATCTTTAAGAATTTTTTTCATCTTTTAAAGTATTCACATAACTGCTAACAATACGGCCAGAAAAGTAAAAGGTTTATATTAAAATTTAATTCATAGCTGAAAACATCTGTGTATAATAAAGCACCAGTTGCAATAATACCTGTTCACAATTCTTAAAATTACCTTTTTTCCTTTTAATCTTTCTGAAAACACCAGTAATATTAAAATCTTTAATAGCATTTAAGAAAATTAGAAATTAAATGTTAAAAGCTCTTAAATAAAAGAACTGAGTTTTTGTAAGAAGGCTAATCCAAGAACTATTTAAACCAATATAAAAATAACATCAAGATATGACAACGACTGGAAACATGCAATTAAAATACTGGGTTAACTTACTGCTGCAGTTCTGCTCATCAGAAAAGTCTGGACAATCATATTCTCCATCACAACGTTGATAACTTTCAATGCATGTCTTATCATTACAGCGAAACTCATCAGGAGAACAATGCATTTCCTCTAGATCATGTTTTGTAATAAAATCAAAATCATAAAAGGCAAATAAAAATGTTAAGCAGCTTAAATAATAATATAAATAACAGCATAAAAGCACACACAAAGCATAAAATATAGCATAGCTATTTTAAAAACTCAAAAATTTCACTTGATTGTTACCATTTTGTTGATAACAATAATTGCAGCAGAGTAATTGTAAAAAATAAAATCAAGACTGCTTTCAGTGCAAAGCACAAAAAAAAAAAAAAAAAAAAAAAGGTGTATTTCATGAACAGAAAAGTTATAGTAAACACATACGGCACAAGCTTTCATCTTCTCCATTAGGGCAATCAACAATCATATCACATCTTTGGAAAAATTTAAGGCATTCCCCTGTATCGCAAGGAAATTCATCAGCTGCACACTTTCCAACAGCATCTAAAAAGAAAAGTTTCACAATTCATAACAGAAAGAATTAATGAAATGGCTGCATCTGATTTATCCTTAAAGAAGAATTTCTATTTCACAGACAATCTTTATTCAGCATGCATCTACTTATATTATAACTTATCTACCACATATCATTCTTTCCTATTTTTCTCCTTTCTTAAAGGAACATAGTTCTCAATTTTAGATGCTTCTTATTCAAAAGAGTTTTAAAAAGTCTAACTCATCTTTAAGAAATTTAGTTTTCATATTTTTTAAATAGCTTTAAACTACATTGCCATTACAAGTATAAATCTTTACTGCTAAGTAATACAGTTTTTCACAATCATTAAACATTTGGCTTAGGAGGAACAAAAAATGGCTAATAATGAATAATTTAATACACATAAAAAAACACTGTTAAGAAACTATTTATTTTTAAAAATTAACCAGCATTGGCAATAGCAAGGAACAATTATTTTATGTTACATAACATAATGAAACTACTCACTAATTTGAGTTTTCTTACACGAAAATAAATCTTTTTTTCAGAAATAACTCCTTCACTCATATATATGCATGAATACACACACATACACACACCAAAAAGTATAAACTATACTTGCATTGAAATTAATGAGACATTTTTAACACTCAGATTTCTAAAATGATGTATTTCCCAAGAAAGTGTTCTAAATATTTTGCCACTGGTTTCATACTAAAAATCATTAATCATAAACAGTGCATAACTATTACAGGACAAAAAATTAAATCTATTGGCTGATCACATCAAAAATTGCAAATATCTCATGGACTTAGGTTTCACAATGACAATTTAGAGAAAATTTCCTAGCCTATGATTTTTTCCATCAAAAGTTCATAAATTTTACAACCTCGGAATTATGCTAATATTATAAAAAAAGTGCCAGTGTAGTTAAAGTGTTCTAATCAAGTAAATATAACAGAATTAATGATCATTTAACATTTCTTAAACATAAATACTTATTTTAATAAACTAATCAAATTCTGGCTATCAATGGCACTTTATGGGATTAAGACTTATTTTTAAATTTAGAAAAAATTCTTTAAGTTTGGCTACTACTTTTAGTGAAATTCCTTCTGAATTTAGAGACTTTTTAGCTACTTTTTGCATGTGTATCTAGCAACATTTGAATGTGAGAGTTGGTATCCGTGGATATACTGCTGTTATCAATAACAGCACAATAACAGCTTTCCTTTTAAATTACAAACATACACTATTGTTAGTCCTCCATGTCAACAGGCAACTTGATGGATTTTTATGAGAACCATCTGCAGTCTTGTTTATAATTGCATCACTGGAAGTTTCCATTTTTGTTTTGTATTGCTGTTGATCAATGGCACCATTGCTGACTAAGCGATGATTATTAAGTTTACAATAACTAGAAATTGGAAGCATAAAACTTTCAGTTTATTGATATTACTTTGTGTTTACCGATTTGTTCTTGCTTTTCGTGAAGTTTCTTTTCAGTGATGTGGAAATGTGAAGCTTTCTGTACAAGAAGATAAGATTTTTGTACGTTTCATGTAATTTTTCAATGTGAACAAATATGTGTAGTTTGCTGATTATTACTGTATAAATGTATTTACCTTTTCTTTTAAATTCATATTAGTGGTCTGCCAAATATAAAATTATATATGTAGTGGTCCGTAAAGTTCTAAGGGTTGACGACCGCTGGTCTAAAGCATCAACAGATTGTGATTTATCAAGATCAAAAATTATACATGCTTTGAGGAATTTGTGGTTGACTGACATGAAGAGTGCTTTTAATTTTCTTTTATAAGTGGGCACAGCTGGTTTAGCCATTCAAGATTTAAAGTTCTTAATTTGATGTACGAATACTTTACAAGACATTTTTTGCTTCTCCTAATTAAAAAGTAATTAATTAATACAAATATCAACATTATTTGTACACAAAAAAAAAATAATCCAACAATTACATTGGTGATCAGAAAATGATAAGACAACAATCTGAAATTTCTAAACATACTTGACAATTCCTCAAAAATTAAATTTAAGAAAATCTCCTATTGTGGAACTCTTCGGAAAGATTTGTGCTCTAATAAAATTACTCTCCTAATCAAAAATATGCTTGAATGTTATATAAAATACATAAATGTAATCAATATAGAAAATGTAATTTTTTTAATTCATGAAAACTTTTTAAACTATTCTTGTATTATTTAAATTTTAGACCGTATCTGATTGATTTTATTAACAGAATATATTAGATATTACAAAATTAAAAGTTGTTGTGGCAATTAAAACACTGCAGTATATAAATGGGAATAGACACAGTATTTCAAGCACTAATTTTAGGTAATGCAATGATGTGAAACAATATTAATCTATTAAGTAAAAGTCTCTGGCAATTATAGACTTTGTAAATGTTTTTTATGCTTATGAGGTGTTATTTGACAGAATTTGTAATAACTTTAATTTGTGTAAAATGATTCTTCTGAATTCCTAAGGTAAATGAAATAAATTTACGTATAATAATTGTTAATAATATAAAAATCAAAAAGGAATAGAAATTTAGTTCAAAGGTGAGCCTTAAAAGAGTTAAACACTAATTTTAAATAAACATACCACAAGACAGCTCATCCGATCCATCCCGACAATCACGTTGTCTATTACATCTAAGGGTACTTTTAATACATTGTCCATCAGAACATCGAAACTCATCCCTCTCACAGGTAGGTTGATCTAAGCAAATGATATTTATTTTTTTTTTTATTAAGAAAGTACAAACACAATATGAAGTAACACACATAAAGCATATAATTCTTGTGGTAAATCTTCCACATAAAATTAAATAGAAATTTAAATAAAAGAAAAATTCATGCAAATGCACTTTTCTGGAACAATTACTTCAATTAAATTTGCAATGCTGACTAAATTGCAACACCAATAAGGATAAAATGTAAGATGATCAAGTTTACTTTATTTTGCAATTCCTTATAATACAAAGATGAAATCATTAAAATTTCAGGGACATTGGAGAAACAGAATATGCTTTGATCAATTCTAAATGTGGTTAACATGAGTAACTACAACTATAGCTGTGCAATCAGGCATAGAATATAGAAGACTTTAGATGGCATTTACTGCATTGCAGGTAGATGTAAATTTGGACTAGAGTTCATTTTTTGCAACTGCTGCTGGTCGTTGCTGTGCCACTATGTGTGACATCACAGGAAAGATGTAGTAAATTGGAGAAAGATCTGGTGACTGGGTGAACAAAAGCAAAACTGCAATCAGCTATGCTTCGAGAGAAGTTAGGCAATAAGAGTGAGGGGCAGTTGTGTATAAATTTACAATGTAAATGGCTCTAAGATCACTCAAGATATAGTACAATTGCAAGTCTTAGTACATCTGTATAATTTTGATTGATCAAACTGCCAGATATGTGTAACAGATGCAAAAAGAATTCATGTTTAATCATACCCCATACCATAACTCCCAAAGCAGGACCAGAATGATGATACATAAAGTAAGATTCTCAGTAAGTATTTCTCATTTCCTCATGATGAAACTATGCAAGGTGAATTTTATGTTGCAATGTGTAAATTACTAAGAGTTTTTTATATATTTGCTTTTCTCCTCCTAATTTTAAAATACTCAATCCAAAACTGAAAAAATGAAATTTATGAGAAATAAATGAACTAGGAAAAGAGGTATTCCATAGCAGGCATAATGGCAACAGCTTAAATTCATCCAGTTTGAGAACAGACTAAGAGTAGATAATTTTGACCATTCCTCAAGAATTTATCTGCCGAAAGTTAAAAATAGAAACTAATAACAACACGGCTATGAAAGTCCTTAACTATATTTTTAACTCAAACCACATATCAATGTACTGATAATACAATTCACTTCCCATCTGTTAAGGATTTTGAACTAATTAACATTTACCAGATCAAGTGAAACCTCACGCAATTTAACATCCTTCTTTAAGTTTGTTAAAAATACTATCAGTATTTCAGAATAAATTAAAATATTTCATTTTTTAAAGTTTCAAGAATTGAACAGTATAACATTCAATTTTCTTAGGGGATTCTGCAAATACATCCACTATCATCCATGTTTTTATTTTTCTTTATTATAAACATTTTTTAAACATTTTGTTTCCTGTAACTTTTTATGAACAGAGATATCGCTTTCTGTTTCATCAGTATTTGGACACCATAAAATAGTGAAGCAATTTTGACCATGATCTAAAGTTCTTCAGAGGCAACAGATTTGAAGACATCAGATGAAAGAAAAAGACTAGTTTTATCAACATTGAAAATATTTTTAGTTGATATCCATATAGAACGGGAGATATAGAACTGTTCCCCCCTTTTTTTTGCACAGTATACATGTTATTGTATATTGATTAATTATTAATTTTATTATTACTGTATACATCAACTTAGTAATAAGTCATATATTGATGCAAAATAAAATTAAATACAAATATTAACAAATTAAACATTGACTGAATCTTCATAAAAATTCTACAAATGTTTATAATACATTAAGACAATTCAGAAGGAATAAAATTAATAAGAAAAGTTAAGCTGAAAATCACCATGGTTGGAAAGTGAAATTTGCACAATTCAAGTTTTATTAATTCAATAAAAAATACGAGATATTTTTTTTAAAAAAATGGGAGATTCTATGATCTACCAGAAGACCAGAAAATGTGATGATAAACCAAAAGAGTTGGCAGCTATGACTTTATAATGCACTGTTCAGGTTATTATTCTGCTGTTAATAATACAATTCTGATGTAAAATATATTAATAATTTAATTAGATATCAATATTTTATGTTCTTTGGCTTTTGTGAGTTTGTCACTCTTTTATACTGAGAAAGAAAAGAAAGGCTTTACTTTTCATCAGTCCTTTAAAATAAAACTGATGATTAATGTACTCACTATTATGTGGATAAACTTTGTAATATACCACACTGATGTAAAACAAAATTAAATGCATATTAGCAATGACTAAGTAGAGGTTAAATTCTTTTAAATTTTCTACAGATATTTACAAAGATAAAAATAAGTCAGATCAAATAAAATTGAAGAAATGCTGAAAAGGGTGGGAGTGGAATTAACATGTACAGTTTAGTTTTCATTAATTCAATGAATTTTATTTATTTCAAGGAAACTTTTTCTTTAGCAGTTTTTCTTAGTAAAGGTTAAAAATTACACCTGGGAGATCTGGAAGATATGATGAAAAACTAGGAGATTAGTTGGCAGCAATAAAATACCAGTCTGAGAAATTAGTTTTTGTGCATTGAAGATAGGGGATTTTGCAGGTAAATAAAATCCATACTAGCATCATGCATCACATGCGAAACTGAACATAAAGCTAGATCACCAGTGTCATCAACATTGAAACTGATGGAATCTAGAACTTGAAAGCAGCAGTTCTGCTCAAATTTTCAAAATCACAATTTGGCAGCTAAGTTTCGTTTTAAGCTCTTATTTTAAACAATAATGGAGAAAGAACATGCTCTTGTGAATTACAATTACAGTAATCATTGTCAATTGCAATTATTATCAATTTATATAATTCTAGATTACATCTATATGCTTCAGAAAATACAGGTAAAGTTGAGTCTATTACTTTACCTGAGTACTATCTCTATTATAATTTTGGTATCATTATTACTATAAAAATAGAATTTTTTTAGAATTGAAATAATACGAAATTGCAACAGTTTTATTTCAAAAGTAGAAACTTTTTTAAATGAAAATAAACAAAAAGAAAAAGAAACTTATGCTGAGTTACCAAAAAAAGTCATGCAATTTTCATGTAAATGCTTTAATTAGTATTAAAACTGACCAAAAAGCAAAATTAATTTTATGATGCCACACAAACTGGAAAAAAAAAAAAAAAAATGACTTGAGTTTAAAAACACAAATTTGACATCTCTGATAATACTACAATATTTATCTCACACAACAAATAAATCATACAAAAAAAATCATGCCAAACATAACTTAGAGAGCCCAAATTTTAAAACAAATATTCAGATACAAAATTCATGTTTTCAATACTTCACGGCAGAAATGTATTAAAGTATTAAACCTTCATCAATTAAATTTACTCGATAATTTATCAAGTTACAACATACCACAAGTTAATTCATCACTACCATCTCTGCAATCATACTGCCTGTTACATTTAAGATTAAGGGAAATACATTGTCCATCTCCACACCTAAATTCATTTGATGCACATGTTGCTGGTTCTGGTCAAGTAAATAAAAGAATATCAAATAAAAAATATGCTCACTGAATATTATATCAATACTTTTGAAAAATAATAAATATTTTATAAAATATTAATTAATAAATTGAACACAAGTTA
This sequence comes from Stegodyphus dumicola, assembly GCF_044657685.1. Taxonomy (NCBI): domain Eukaryota; kingdom Metazoa; phylum Arthropoda; class Arachnida; order Araneae; family Eresidae; genus Stegodyphus; species Stegodyphus dumicola. Next base: position 188,138,158 of record NC_140768.1, read on the forward strand.
AAATAAAAAAAAAAAGTAAAAATGCTGTAGACCAGTGATTTTCAACTGCTGGTAGGCAAGAGAAAAATAGGTGGGATAAGTAAGTATTTTTAACTATTAAATTAAAAAATTAAATACTCCAACATCCTGTTTAAGTTTTTTCTCTAATACTCATATATTTATGCAAGCTGAGCTTTGTTCAAGGTCAATAGCTGCTCATAGACTTTAGCGAAGTAATCCATTTTTATTTTCACAAATATTCTTTTAGCCATAGACATAGCAAAATTTGTCATAAACGATGTTTTTAAGAGGAGTAATAGTAATGGATGTTGTTCAAAAAAAGAATTTAAAGGGATTTCAATAAAAGCTTTAAATTTTTGCTTTTTTGCACAACCTGGTGTATTACCCATGATCCTGAGACAAAATGGCAATCATCTGCATGAGCTTGAGAAGATTTATCACACCTGCAAAAACCAAACTTCTGTTCAGAAATCTACAGTAAAGATCATGTTGATCACCATTTTTTAACTGAAAAGGGATAATCAACAAGGAAATTTGTTCCTAAGGGACTAGGAGAGAATGCTAATAAAGTTGTAATGGAAAGACTTTTCAAGAAAAAATTTATTTAACCTTAAGCTCAATAACTAATTTCAGCTTCATAACAGTATGCCATTCTCAACAAGTAATTTCTAACAAAGAAAAATGTCACAATTTTTAATAACCCCACCTTTTTCTCTAAATTTGGCACCAACAGACTACTTTCTCTTTTCTCAAATTAAAATTCACTTCTAAAGTCCTGTTGTTAGAATTGAGGAGATTCAGAAAAATTAATCACACACTTAAGCAGTATTCCAAAACATGAGTTTTATGAAAGAATCAAGTAGCTGAATAAGTATACTAACATTATATAAACTTCAAGTATTGTATATTGAAAAGTGATAAGAACCAACATAGTTTTCTTTAATTTTTTATTTTGTACAAACTTACTTAATTCGAAAACTCTGTAGATACACTTCATAAAACATTAACTCTATCATAAAAGTTATAATTGACTACTTTCTAAATTCCCATTTTGTAAATACTTGTTCAAAAGTTACAGTTTCCTTTAATTCAACATATAAATAATAAGGTATTATAGATAAATAATGGTTATAACCATGAATAATTCTTTAAGGGTGCAAATTCTAATTTCAAGAAAATATTTTTAAAGTAAACTTTTAATACCTAATTTCAATATCTAATTTCAAAAGCTTGCCTACAAAAATTGCATTCTAGAAAAATAAATAAAAACCATGCAAAAGGATTAGACACACAAAGCATTCAAAAGTATTTCTAATGCACAAAAAAGTACTTATAATAAGCATGCATAATTAAACTAGACCTATAATCAAATTTCACCAAAAGCTGCACAACTAATTAGCAAACTTTACAATTTCAAATTTTATTCCCGTCCCTCTGAATTTTCATTTTATGTTCTTGTTAAATAAATTCCAGTTTCTTTTCTGTATCACCTTTTTTTAAAATCAAGAAAACTTACCACATGTCAGTTCATCAGTGCCATCAGCACAATCGTACTTCCTGTCACACCTAAGATGGCTCTTAATACATTGCCCAGAGCTGCATCTGAATTCATCTGGTTGACAGGTAACAGTTTCTATATTATTTAAAACAAAAAAAAAAAAGAAAAAAACATACAGAAACAATAAAAACAAGCACCATTTGAAATTATGTTTTGTTTATGTATCAGTTTTATGTACCTAAAAATAAAACTTTTTTTTTTTACATGCAAAATGCAACTAATAGTTTTAAAAAGCATTGAGAATGCTGAAAATATACGTTATTATAAAAAAATCCCATACAACAATCTTTTCGATTTTGATTTAAAAACTTGAAAATTATCAAACTTTTAAACTTGCTTTGTGAATGCCCAATTCCATCAAAGTTCAGTTCTAATTTTTATCCCTTCTTATGATGATTAGAAATATTCTTTATTCATGCGCATTAGAAATATTCTTTATTCATGCGCATAATATTACAGGCATCACACTAAAATATCTCTCTGCAAAACTGTCTTTTGGGGGAAGATGAAAAATGTTAATATTTGACTCGTGTTTGATTTTGAAAAATAACAAATCTTGTCTTCTATATTGCAATTCTTTTATGTGTATTTCAGAGTACATGAATCTCTCTCTTTCAGTAAAGTTTAAAAAAAATCTAGAAAATGCATGTGTCTGTAAGAACAGCAAAAAATGCAGATTCATACTTTTGTCAAAATCATATAAATATGGGAAAGTATAGATATGCTGATTAAAAGTTACCTTTTAGTACAGTAATAGAACAAAGAAAACACCTAATGTTTAGACACATTTGGGTCATATTAATCCAATGCTAGTTTGGCATGATGCTTTTAAACAAAAATGAAATAAAATTAAAAAATTTATAAAATATCATACCTTGTTTGAAATTCAGACATACGGAAATGATGAAATATTTCATGCAGGTTAAATTTTTTTTAAATACCTATAATTATTAAGCTCATTTATAGACTGCACTTAATATTGATTATGAAATCTCCTTTGCATCCGACAGAAAATGACTATGCTGCTATTATGAAAAAGGATACACTCTCAACAGAAGTGGAGTATTTGTAATAGAATGGTTCTTTATTTAGTTATAATAATAGATTAGTTTATCAGGTGGCCATTATTGTGAATGCCAAACGAATTTAAATAAAATAAAAAAATCTGATGTGTACACCACATGACTTCCTTGAACGGAATATTAAATTATACGCATTTTTTCTTGAATTTCATTTAAATTGATTGGATTGAATTAAATCTACTTCGTCGACAGCGCATAAACCACAATAGAATAAATGCACTCTTTAAAATTAACTATATTTGTTTACTATAACGACACTCTGAATGCACAAAATTTATATCATTTGAAGAATTATCGTTGCCACATGTTCTATTCAAATACTATAATAAAGCTAAAACGATGTGTGAAAGAAATTAAGCAAACAAAACCGAAACGAAACAGTTTTTCACAGACGATTTAGTATTTCTCATTCAATTAGATCAGTTCTCACTTCGCGACAAGGCAAAAATGCATAAAAACTCAAAATATCTGCATTAAAAATTACGAAGTAAATCTTAAATACTTATTTCCTCAAAAAAATTCCAGAAAGGATTAAGCATGATTTAATTCGCAATAATAAATGAAGTTGTTATTTTTGTGTTGCGAAGCTTAGTCTCACTAGATTGGCAACAAATCAACAATTCTGCTGTTTCAAATGTAAACAAATATGTCCGCCATGTTACTTAAAACTTAACCGCACTTAAACAGCTTTTAAATTGTTGATAATTGTACAAATATTGCTTTCAGAATTACGAAAGGCATAAAAACCTTAACCGGAAGATAAAACAACATAATTCAATCATTTTTAAAGCAAAAAATGTACAATTTCCAAACATATAAGAGTAAAGAAACTGAAATCATTGAGCCGGGTAACACAGTGGATATATATATATAAATATATTTATATACGTTTGGTGCAGCCGATTGCAACCAAAATACGAGGTGCACATCTACATGTTATAGCAGTCCTATATACAAAATTTCAACATTCTGAGGCTACTCGTTTTTGAGTTATGCGAGATGCGTACGTACGTACATACGTTCGTAGAGATGCCACGAAAAATTCCCTTCAGAATTCATTTTAAAGCAGTTTTATAATTTTTTTGGAGGTAAAGAGTCTTTTATTCTGTCCTTATGTACAGATATCACGAAAAACATCGTTAAATTGCATTTGATCACGGTCAAAATGGATATTTTCATTGAAATATGTTGCCTGAATTTTTTTGCAATTACAATACTTCCTTTTTACTTCGTACAAGGAAGTAAAAACATACAGATGATTGTAATGTGCATTAAGGCTTAATTCAAAAGGAAAAATCTTTATCTCTGATTCAAGATGACCTTTGACAAAAGCTAAAGAGCATTTTTCATTTCTCAAAGAAATAACCAAAATTATTTGATTTTTATAAAGTATTATCTCAAAATGCCCTTTCTACTTTGCTTTGATACGATATTCTTCAAAATAGAGATGGTCCTAAGAATTCCAAAACCATTTTGTTAGTTAACCCTAGGCTAATGTTAAATTCAGACCATTCACTTTCCTCCAAAAAAACATGCCCTGAAATGGATGTTACACCATCAGAACAACCAGCCTTGCTTCCCAAAATAAAACCAGTACCATTCCTTGCATGTGTAAATAAGTTACTGTGACTGAAATACATCAACAAGTAAATTATATTTTCCCATACAAAAATTTCAACTACTGCTGAAGAAATATGGCTTTTAAACAAATAGCAGAAGACTTACCACAACCATACTCATCTGTACCATCTCTACAATCATACTGGCGATTACACCTGAGACTAGTGCTTATACATCGTCCATCGCCACATTTGAATTCATCAGGCCGACATTCTTTCTCTATAAAAAATAAAACAGAATGAACATAAGAACTGAACCTTTCTGTAAATGAATTTAAATGTAACTCTAGAATATCTAGAAATACAATATCATGTAAAGTTCATGTGCTTGTACATCTAGAACTACAATACTATATAAAATTCATGTGCTTGTACATCTAAAAATACAATATCATGTAAAGTTCATGTGCTTGCACATCTAGAAATACAATAACATGCAAAGCTCATGTGCTTTGCAAAGTTTGCTTACTACCAAACAACATTACTATAGCAGCTAAAACATATTTATTAAATTATTAAATGTTTAGATTAATATTCTCCTTGCAATACTTAGATAAGTGCAAATGTGATAATTTAATATTTTCATTGAGATACATTAATACTCAAAACACACTTATCTATATGTAATTCTAGACTGCTGCCATATATTATAGACCATACCTACAAATATTAAATATCTCTACATATAATAAAAGAAAGAGTCTGTCTGAGTGCGTGTGTCTTTCGTTCGCGCTGCGCATAAGCTAATAGACCCACGGCTCTGAAATTTGGTACATAGGTGCATCTAGACAAGAGCCAGTGCCCCTCGAAGCGACTTTTTCGAAATTCAAATTCGAATTTTTTTTTATTTTATGTTTTGTGACGAAATCGTGTCATTTTGAGACATAATGGGCTATAGGATAGTGAGATTTTACTCTACACACTCCATTTTTACATCGCCATGAAACATAGGCACTTAGCTTAACACCTTTTTAACAGGATTTTTTCTAAAAAAGTTTACTTTTAAAAATGTACAGTTTATTTTTCTTTGATTTTTGGACATGTTAAACTTTTATCCTTGCAACTGCTTTTACAACAAGAATTTTGGAAAAATGATAATATTTTGTATTTTTAAAAAATTTTTTAAATGAAGCTTCCGAGTACACTTCTTACATCTTTAAAAATGTGATTTTGGCAACAATTTTCCTGTCTTATTGTTGTTGATAGATTTTTGATGAAATCGCATCATTTTGAATAGTTTCATTCTTTTAGATTCTTTTAGAATGGGTTTTGCAACAATTTTTCGTTGTATTTCTTATGTCACTGTTTTTAAGAGATTGGCATATTTCATTGTCATTTTTATATATATATATAAAATACATTTTTTTTTTAATAAAGTTGTTCTGCAGAGTAAAATTCTGTGCAGAATTTTATGTTTTTTGAGTTTCTTTCATGTTATTTTTCGCTTATTTCACTGTTTGTAAGATATTGAAAAGTTTTGCATGATTTTTTTTTTCCTTCAATGGAAAGTTGGTTAATTTTCTTATTAGAATAATTAATATTTGTATTATGGGATATAGTTTATTTCATTGAAATTCTTTTCTCTTGAAAATATAAGGTAAAATATCATTAATTATACTTTGCTTCTCAGAATTTTTTGTTTTTTGGATTCTTTTATGTTATTTATTGCTCATTTCACTGTTTTTAAGATACTGAAAAGTTTTGAGTGATTTTTTTAAGAAACAAACAAGGTTCGTACACATTTCTGCACACGGAAATTAAGGACTTTGAAGGACCATTAATGAAAAAAATTAAGGACTTATGAGCAAATGGGAACCGAATAAATTCAATTAAAAATATTATTCTATGCCTGAATTTCACTTTTATAATACCATCCTAAAAATAAAATAGATTCCTAAGTAGTATGCATTATTACTACACATGAATTAATTAACATAATTATCAATAAGTTTGAGAATAAAATCAACTTCATGCAGTTTATCAAGTAACATTAAATATTTTACACTTATAATAGGTTGGACATATTTGAAAGAAGATAAGTGACATTTACGTTTTACTAATAGTTAGCTTAATGTTTTTTTTTTTTTTTTTTTTTTTTTTTTTTTAATGTCTCATTTTGTCACATACTTGGTCAGTCTAGGGCAGAGTTTCTCAATTGGTGATGCGCGTACCGCTGGTGGTACGCAAGGAAAAATAGGTGGTACACAAGAAGCGAAGTATTTTTAAATATTTATTTCAAAAATTAAAACCCCAACATCCTGATTGACTTTTTTTCTCTAACACTCGTAAATTTATGCAATATGAGCTTTGTTCAAGAGTGGTGGTGGTAATAGTACTTTGTAGTGGTGGTACTAAAGGTTTTCAGTTTTTGTTTAGATGGTACACGTTAGTCAAAAAGTTGAGAACCAATGGTCTAGAGATTTAGTAAATAGAAGGTAGATTTTATGTCAAACGGCATAGGTTAAAATGAGGAGTAAGATCATAATCAGCATGATTCATAACAAAAGACTGAATGTTGTCACCGCTTGTCTAGAGAGAGACCTGTTGATTAAAACAAACCTGAAAGGCCTGATGTAGGCACAGTTGGCAAGTGTTGAAAGTTAGTCAGGCTCTGTTTGATGTAGTTAGTGTCATAGCTTTGTGCAGAGTTCCAGGGGTTGTAACCCAGTTAATATACTTTCAGGTTCCAATAAGCCATCAAAGCACTGGAGGTGATAAGTTGTTTTGTATTATTTTAAGTCTCACTAGATGCAAAGAATAAGTTTTACTTGAATTTCTACATTTTTATGTTTTATCTTGCGACCACAGTGAGTATTAATGAAAAGCAATAACTCGCTTTAATATGTAGAGATAATTTTTAAGGGTAAGCAGTTAGTTATAAATAACTAAATTAGATAAATAGGTAACCTTAGTCATTATGGATTTACATGGCCACTATTAAATTTTATTTTTTAACAATATTTGTTAAAAAAAGCCCTATTAAAAATCAAAATTTAATAAAATTTCACAGTTTAAAATACATGTAATTTATGACATTGATTCTTAAAGGATATTAGAATAATTACACATTAAAAGCTACAAAGTTTGTTTTGTAACAAAACTCAACAAAATATTTATCAATCATTTTGATTTGAAGCTTTCCCAAGCATTTTGGCTAGTTTATATTGATTTCCTTCTCTTTAAGCATCTTTTCTAACAATAATTAGAGAATTGTCTCAATATGCAAACCAATGCTCTCGCTAGTTTCTGCGTGCTTTATCTCCTAACTCGTCAACCTCTCCACAATGTACCTATGAGAGTTTACTTGATCTGGTAAAAGTTAACTAGTCCAAAACCACCGATAGACGAAGCAAATTATCACTATACCTGAAAGTAGCTACAATAATCAGACAAAGGTTTAAATAAGCCTCTTATTTAAAAAGAACTTAAAACAAACATAAAGACATCTTCTGATGCTAACAAAGTCAATTACATCTCACGGTGACGTAATTAAACAAGTCAAATTCAAACTAAAAATGTGGAGTAGTGGTCGAAGATTATACAATTTAATTAAAATTTAATCTGGCTCAGTAACTCTATCATATGAGGAAATAGAAATAGAAAATTATAGTAAAGGCTGAAATCATAAACATTTGGATAATTTACATAATAATAACTGCACGTATCTTTGAAGAATAATTTTCTTTGTGTATTCAGTTTCTTTCTTCAGCATGTTTCCCTTTCATTTTAGAATTTTTGGATTTAATTAAGGATTTATATTTTTCTAAAAAACACTAAATACATTTAAATATATAGAAAAAGTGACTAATTTAATTTCTTTAGTAATATGAAATTCAGATGAAATCTGAAATATATATGGTAAAGGCCGGTTACAGAGCTGGTGTGGCAGAATTTTTAGAATTTAGGGACACACCAAACAACAAAATCAAGAAATGGCAAAACTTTTAAAATTTAGAGCAGGCATTAAAAGCAGAATTTAGAAAAGCTGTAAGATTCTCCACTGTGTAATTCTAAGTTACAGTGAAAAGTGAAGAATCTTAAGAACTAGCAAATGAATAATCGCTTGAGTTCGTGAGACAGTGCATAAACTTGGAAAGGGTTAAAAGACCCTTTATTATTCAAATAAAATTTAACAGAACTCCATCTTGGAGTTGTACAATAAAGCCAACACTCAGACTTGAACTTAAGAGACTAAGAATTAAACTAAACTAATCTTAACTAAAGAGATAAGAATTCTAAGAGAGATGACCTCTTAACGCTAATTAACTGCGAAGCTATCAAGGGCCTAAAGTTCAGCCGAGCGTAATAATAGCTTACGAGAGAATAGCCTAAAAAGGCAGACACGTGCTAGCCAGAATATCTGGTATCTCTCTCACTAAGGCAAGAGAATTTCGCGGTTAAATATGCTCTTCCTCATTAGCATTCAGATGTGATTCTAAAACTACGTTCTCGCCGGAAGTGGTAAGTTGAAATTAAGAAGCGATAAGAAAGGAAGTTAAACTCAAAATTTAACTGTTAATAAAATTAGCATAATCCATTAAAGTGCAGTCAAATTTAGGAGAGGAGGATCCTTACAAGTACAGTCGAATACACTATGCAGTCAAATTTAGGATCCACAGACACTGCAACAGATGGGAAAATGCCTAGTGCCAGCTCTGTGTATGATGCATTAAGACCTATTAGATGGATCTTTTAAATTGAAAGTTTTCAATTCTTTTATTAATAAAAAAAATCCTTTTCTATAATGCCTGCCTAAGTGATAAGATTAGAAGCATTTTTGATATTTTCCATGCTTGTGTCTACTGAAAAGTAGTGAAAATAAAGTGAAGATAAACATGTTACGAAAAAATCAGGAGTAAAACACTCAAATATTGTTCTTCATTCTTCTTCCAGACCTTCTCCAAAAAGTAAGAAATTCATCGCAAACTTTCTGTAAAATACATCCATTACGCGTTGATACCATGGAGACATTTTTCATTTTATCACATATTTCTCGAATATTCTAGAATCAAGGGTCTATAAATCTTGCCTTCAAATCCTTCTAAATTTTCCAAGGTGCAATGTCAAAAATACTAAAGAAATATTATTCCAACTATTTCTATAACAGCAAAAGGCCAGAAACATTTTGGGAAAAAAAAAGGGGGGGGGAAAGTGTAAAATTAATTTTATAGTGAAAACTGATGCATATTTTGAGAATTTTAATATTCTGAGTCAATTGCATGGGAAAAACGCTTACTATGAAAAAATTAAAAAGAAAACGTTTTTAATTAATTACATAGCTAATTTTGCTTTTGCTAAGAGCTGTTTCATAAATTATGCTTTATAGCATTATACCTTGTTTATTTTTCAGATTTGAAATATTGCATAATAATGAAATGAAAGTTTAATATGACAGCGAAAAATAAAAATGTTTTATTTTAATGTTATTTTTTAAATATAATTCCAATATATTACCATTATTTTAATGAAATTTATCAGTGTTATGATGTTTAAAAAAAATCGTTGAAAAATTCTCAGATTTTGGAATTAAAAATTTTCTATAGAAACTGATCTTAAAATCACCAAAATGTTGACAAGTCGCCAAATTTAGAACCGTTTAATAAAAGAATTCACATCCCCAAAAGCGAAAATTGTTTAAGAGCTCTTTATAACAAAAAATTAATTTCGAAATGCTTATGTTTCACTTCTTGCTTAGAAACTCGAGTATCCCATCATTTATATTAGAACTAGAAACAAATATAACCCATGAAGAGATTCAAAAGATAACCATATATGTCAGTGAATCGCTAAAAGTATTCCTCCAAAATGCTAATTCACACTCGAAATGGCAGTTGTAAAAACAGACAAAAATTTCAGATGATTAAAATTAAGGACCTTCTACTGATTTTGGCCAAAATTAAGGACTTTTAAGGACCAAAAATTGAATCCACAAAATTTAAGGACTTTTAAGGACTCTTAAGGATTATACGAACCCTGAACAAAGTTCTTAACCTCCTTTATACCATTTGAGTTCTTAAGATTTTGCAAAGGGAAGTTGGTTAATTTATTTATTAGGATAATTAATATTTGTATTAAGGGATATTGCTTATTTCATTGTAATTTTGTTATACATAGTACCTTCTTTTTATGAAGTTGTTCTGCAGAGTAAAATTCTGAGCAGTTTTTAAATTTAACGTTTGGTGTTCCCTTAAGCCATTTTTCCGGTACATTTAAAAGCCAGATGAAGGCTGGCAGCGAAGCTGCTAGTTTTGAATAAAAATTGCCCTTTTCAATACTTTTATTTAATAAAACACAAAACATAAAATAACAGCTTTTCTTTAAACTGAAAATTAGTATTTATAAGCAAACAATACAACCACTAACAACTTCCGATGCAGTTCACCTGCGTAATTTTTCAAAAAGCAAGAATTTTCTACAGTATAAAGTTATAATATTACAAACTGTTTCGATTCCGATTCTCTCACAAAAATGAAGTGAAAGTTAGTTCATTATCTTATAGCTACTGGAAATAATTTTTTTTAAATGCTACTGTATGCTAAAACAAATTAATACAATAATTTTTTTTAATGTTAAAAGACACAAAGGGAAACAGGCATGCTGCTTCTGTGATAATGCAAAATTATAAAAAAATTCAAAAAAATGAAATTTGCAGAAATGATAAAACAAATAAGCATGCTAAAAATTTATAAAAATGATATAAACAAATAAAATAAGCATTTTACAGGTAAAATAATTGAAAATTACCAAGTTTTGATTCCATTTAAATGGCAGACTTCCAAGATTATTTTTGTTATATTACAAGTTTTATTCAGGTGAAAGAGAAGAATTACAATGAAAAATTAATTTTCCAGAAAGTTCATTTTTAAATTAAAAAATAAACATAAATTTATAAGTTTTTGAATTAATATAACACATTTTATACAGTCAAGTCGTTAATCCGGACTCGTCGGGACTTCGGCGATTCCAGATTATCGATTTTTCCGGATTATAGATCATCAGTTTAAATCTGGTAAGATGGCATGCAGAAATTATAAAATTAAAAATATGAAACCGTAATTTATGAAATAAAGAACAATTATGATCTAAAGGGTATTAAAACAGTGGTCTCAAACTTGGGTGCAGGCCAAATGCATGATCTGAAAGCAGCTGATAGGCTGGCATTGTTATAATGGAGCATATGTTTTGTAATGAACATCACTGTCCTCTTTTCTTTAACTGCTTTGTTTAAATCATACATTTGCTGACAGTATTTTTCCAAATTGAGCTTTTTGTTAGGTTTCAAAAGCTTGCAGTGTATTGGACCTTGGGTGTTCCATCGTACATACAGTATTCTCTTATTAAAGCTCAAGCTCGGTTTAGAAGTGGAGATGGCAAGTTGTCCAAGTTCACAGTATGCTCTTTTCTTAATGATATTTTCTTAGGTAATCCACTATCATACAGTCCAATAAGGATACATTTTTGTCCCAAGGAAGCAGAGAAGTGCATGTGACAACTTAATCATGCAAATGTTTTTCATTTAACTCATGAGGAGCCCATTTAGAATATTTATAAACCAATCCTAGTTTACAAATATGATCTGATATGGTTTGTTGAGCTAAGCTCATCTGCAATCTCCAGTATTGCCAAAAAAGGATCTTTCTCTTTTATGGTCTTGATTACACAATAATCAGTTGAAGACGGTACCCAAAGCTTGGCTTATCATTAAGGTTGAAATCACCTGCTCTAATCATCTCCTTGATGTTCTATCCAAAACTGCACTTCCAAAGACTTTCATTAAGTTTCAACACACTTCTGTACCATTCCTTCCTTGTTAAAATTTGTACAAAATACAGTATAATGAATGGACTTTATTGGTGATCATATTTACACGATTACATCTCAATAATGATATGAGACACTTCTTTTTCCAGTTCATATAGAAGAACATGTGCATAAATACAATGATAAACAGAGACAGTCATATGCCTCAAATTAACATGTGCATGCATGTTGAAACTTGAAATAACACTATCAGTCTGACAGACCTTGTGTGCGTGCGTGCATGCATAGCCTAAACCTAAAAGATATATATTTAGGAAAACATGATACACAGCAATTATAATAACCATATAAGGTATATTTTAATTTTATAAGAGTAATTTTTAATTTTGAAAACCTTACTTTTCAATTCTTATTTCCCACTTACCACCAGAATGAGTTTTTAGTATCGTGTTTTTATGTAAATGAGTTAGAAAAGTACTTAAGGGATGTTCAACTTACTTTGAGAGAGTGCTTAGAGTACTTTAGTGGCGCGCGTTTGTCTTCTGGCTACTTCATTCCTGAAATTACAATGCTCGGCCGTATTGTATGTGCCTGTTGAGATACGCCAGCTAGGTTAATTTAAGGGCCAACTACATTAGGTATTTGTGTTTAGCTTCAGCTAAAGTATTTATTTTAGCATTTGATTAGTTTCTTATCCTGATTTAAAATTTTAAGTGAAGGCTTTCCTACAAGCTTGAGAAGGAGCCATCTGTTATTATTTCTTTGAGTGAATAAAAAGGTATTTTAACCCTTCTCAAGTCTCTGTAGCAACTACTTGAACTCAGCAATAATTTGCTACTTAGTTCACTAGGTTCCTCGATATTATATTTAGACAAAGTATTCGGGAACATTATAACCCAAAAGGGAAGTTTTCAAATTTCTATTTAATTTTTATCTGAAATCTAAATTTTGATGTTTGCTAGAATTTTCTCTTAGTTGTGCTATGCATTCAAATGTATTAACAGCTAAGTTTTAAGTTTTTGAATTAGGGCTAAACATCACAATAAATAATAACAACCTTCTTTCTTTTATTTATTAAATCTATCTTCAACACATGGAGGAATACTTGTACATGAACAATTATATACTTTTTTTCCTAACTATAATTTGAAACTTTATGATATTTCGACACTAGTAAACTTTGGAGCTTTGAAAAAAAATTACTAGAAACTGTCTTCATCACAGATGGTAGATGCTCATCGGTCAATGGAGCTCTTTTATCAGACATATTAATTTTCAACTGCGAAAAACACTATTCACATCCCAAAGAAAGCAATTACACTCAAACCTGTTTTTGTGCGGTGAATAGGAACCTCATAAAAGAAACCACATTAAAAAAAAAAAAAAAATTGCCCAAAACTTCACAAGTAGCTATAAAAAATAGTTTTTACAACACAATAAAAACAGTTTTTTTATACGGTGAATAGGGAACACATAAAATTCCCACAGAAAGCTTTATGCAACAATATGTCAGAAGGTTTTAATGCCTGAACCACCTGAAAAGTGTATGGCCAGAATTGTAAACATTTCTGTAACACACGCCACACTGTTACATAAGGCACAATGAGTTCTGAACTTGCACAACGCATTGATTTTGTGAGACTTCATAAAAATGTTTCATGAATTTTTGTAGCCACTTTGGTTTGGACTGCTGTTCACCCACAAGCAGCCCATGACCTGAAATTGCTTCCCCCATCAGTTGATATTGTGACGATGTGGTGATTCTTTACCAAATTCCATGCAAAAATTTCTTTGAATGACGATAAACAATATTTTGGTATACTTCAGAACACAATATGCTTTCTCCTGCACAGATGGCATCATTTTGATTAACACTGCCTCTAGAGATGATTTCATAACCAGAAGATTATTTGCCATTGCCAGATAAAATTTGTATAATTTTAGTTTCAGAATTAATAAGTTTTGACTTAATAAATCAATTACAAAATTTGTACTAAGCTGTTCTTTTTGTCCCATTCGATATGAAACACCCTGCTTATCTAACTGAAATAAATTAAAATACATTTAATGTACATATATTGATCTGAAATTTTTTAATAATATTTGACGCTTTGTTGTAGTTAATGAATGGTGTTTCTAATCTATAGCTAATACAAAATTTTTCTTTTAGATTTTTTTTTAAACTGTGATGTTTAATATTTAACTTTGTTTTGTGATAGTAGATTATTAACTTGAAGTCTTCAGATTGCAGGTTTTTTTGGTTTAAGAATTTTTGTTTAACCTCAGTCATCTGCCTGCTGCTTAAATTTAAAGAAAAATTAAAAGGAAAAAAAATCAAAAGAAAAAACGCTACCTGGGCAGTTACTCTCATCACTCCTATCTGAGCAGTCTGGTCTACCATCACATCGCCTCCTTTCCTCAACACATCTCAGACCATCACACTGAAACTCACCAGGAAGGCACTCAGAAATACCTTAAAATTACAAAATGCCTAATCATAACTGCAACTTTCATTTTTATTGACGATTTTAGTCTGCTGCAATTTTTTCTCTCCTCAAAAATTAAAACTCTGAATATAAAAATGTATGCAATCAAAATCACTCTATGCTTTACAGTTTTATTTTTAAATTATTTTCAGTGTTTAGTAACACTGAGACTGTTGACTAGAAAAGCTTCAGGCATTAAAAAAAAGTGACAAAACATTTAACGTAATTTTAGTTGCATTAAAATTTTCATTGAAGTATGTTTTGACCAGAAACACAAATTTCTGAAAGTTAAACAGTTTATGCATTAAGTTGATGTTAATATTGTATAGCTAGCTTATATAAGAAATCAAAGAATAGATTAAACAATATTGTTTTTGCAAATTTTTAGAAACAACTAAATGAAAAGTCTAATTTTATAATTCAGCAAATAATGCAAAAAATTGTCTAATCATTTAATTTAATAATAAATTCCAAACATTTTTCTATTACAATTCTCCTCCTCCAAATTGCTACTATGTTAATACAAATGATTTAAGCAGCTTGTTTATTTTCAAACATAATATACAATTGCTGATTTTGAAATTTTTCAGAAATCAAAATTGTATGCTATGAGTAAAGTTTTTTCAAATATATACAAAAAATAGAATGCAAAACTATTTACCATGCTGATGCTCTATAAAATTTCTTATTTTAGTATATGCATTGAATTTAAAGAACACTTCTCTGATTTATTAAAATTTTAAATGAATATATGCAACGACTGCACAGACTGAATCACGTATGAAATTATTCTCTTAAATTCTTAGAATTAAAAATGTAATTATTTTGAACAAATGATCTCCCATTGGTTTTGGATATTTATAAATATAAAAAAACTACTGAAAAAAATGTTGAATAATAACAGCATGGTTAAATATACACATATTCTGTAGATTGATTAATCTTTTGATGCAACTGAATCTTTTTTATGACTATGTAAATATAAAAGATAAATATCTATTTTATTACCCATTAATGAGCTACCTTATTTAACACTTGAGATAAAGATGACTTATAGGCAAAAATCTCAAAAAAAAAAAAAAAAAATATGACTATTTTTGCATATAAAATTTCCTGTGTTGTAAAAATATTTGCTTAAAAATTCTTAAATTTTTTTATTTTTACTCTACCTGATAAACATTTTGCATGGTATGACTGTCTTTAATATATACCAAATGGCAATCTCATGGTGAATAAATTATTAGTCAAAATACTTTTTCATTAAACGATCTAAACATTATTTTAATGGATGAAAGTTTATGAAAACAGGGATTAAATAATTGATTATATGAATTTCCTAATAAATGCTCTTTATGTACATTTCTTCATACACAGATCCAAAAAGCTGTGCCCCTCAGAGGGTACTTGATATGGAATTATAAAGAAAACAATAAAGGAAAAGGAACCCAAAAAGACAGATTGATAAATCATCTGGCCTCAAAATAGGAAACAGCCCTTTAAGAGCCCGATAAGGAACAACTTAATTTACAGATGGAAAATATATGTTCATTAATTATCACATAAATTCATTCAAATTCAAATAAATGAAATAAGTTAAATGCAGTGTACCATTCATAACAAGCCAAATTATGATTTTTCTTGTAAATTGTCTATATAAGTATTTCTTATATACATATATAAACTATGCATTTTGATTGACCCTTCCATGAGCTTGAAATATGCGATATAATATATGAAAAAAAATCTGATTGCAGATATGCTTCAGTTTGTAGTTAAGAAAATAAATGAAATAAAGAAACAAATTTTACAGCCAAAATAAGGTACCTTTCCGACAAAAAATTTAGACCTGTCAAATACTGAACTTCTAATCAGATATTCTTAAGCCTTCTCATCAGTACAGAGAAAAGCATGAATCATTTTGTTATTGTAGCATTTTGACTTACCAAAAGTTACTAAATGTCTGATAAATAGAAGTTAAACAATTTTGCTAATCTGCAGTAGACTTTTTTAAATGGGTAAAATTAAACTATTTTATGATATTAAGATAAGGTACATATGGGCTATACATAAAGTAATGGCAATAGTTTTAGAAAAAGAGCCTGCTGTATTAGATGAGTGAACGTTGGTGCACAGACTGCCAAATGCACTCTGTTATCGACAAGCAGCTGCAGCTATGCAAGGCTAAAGTAAATGAAACTATATATATGGTTCCAAAGCATGCCTATGAAACAAGAACATCTCTAGTTCAAAATTCTACAGCCCTATGATAAAAATGTATGGCATTATCAGCAAGCCTGTACTAGCATACATTACATATCAAATGTCTACAAAATTAGTCGGTAAGTTTCTTTTGAATTTGGATGAATTCACTTATTTGGCATAAACATTCTTCATAAGCAGGCAGAACAAGTGGACGGTTCCTCTTGAAATGTCTGTCTACTGAGCAACGGAGGATTTATGAAATGGATTCCATATAATAAAACAGAAAATATCTTTGCTATTCTCAAAATATAATAATAAGTATGTTTTGGGATCTTCTAACATGGAGAAACTCTCACAACTGAAATTTGAATGTCCTTATTCATTTTCCTTTGTGCTAGGATATCAATTACCTATAGAAGCTGGATGCAGTTATCAAACTGTGTGGCTCATCATAATTTCATGTATTTTTCAGTCAGTGCTCCATGTGGTAGTGCGTTTGATTACTGCAATCAACAGAAATAATTTCTTTCATGGCATTCAAGAGTTCCCACAAATTTGACAAAAGATACTAGATCTTGCTGATTAATTACATTAATGGGATGCAATGAAATTTTACATTCAAGTTCAGTAAAAAATAAGGCTACCATAAAAGACTCATTCATTTTCAAAATGCTGTATATTCAAAAGTTATACATGTACAAATACGAGTGTTCTGTGAGAAAACTGGTTGAAGTTACAGCAGTTTCTGGAAGTGGCTCCTGATTCCATGGATTTTGTCATCCGACAGGATGCCCCCCCCTTTTTCATTCAAGTTCGTCAATACCTGAATGATGAACTTACGTATTGGTGGATCGGACATATTGGTAATGATAACCTTGCTTTGTTCCCTAGTCCCCCAAAGTCCCCTGATTTAATGCCCTGTGACTTTTTCTAAAGGCACATTAAGGACCATGTTTATGTACCGCCACAACAAAAAACATTAGAAGAACTCACGGAATGGAGCAGTGCTCCATAGACAGAATGGCACTATAAAATGTGAACAGCAAGTTCAATTGCCCCCTGGATATGAGTCATGTGACTCAGAGAGTATACACAGAACATACCTACAGTGTGCAGAATATTTGTTGAGTTTGCAGTTATTTTCATATAGCACTCATATTTGTATGTTTAATATTTCTGAATACATAGCATTTTGAAAATGAATAAATCTTTTATAGTAGCCTTGTATCTACACTACGCATGTTACAATTGCTTAATTTACATCCCTTAAATTAATATACATTTAGCTTAGTATAATCTTCAAATTATGATGGATTTATCAGAAATTCACCATTTAATGGAAGCATTAATATTCTTAGACAAAATATCCTGTAAACATTGTGACAAAACACAAGATGAATGTAAAAGAGCAAATAAAATAAGGAATATCTTTTCACTAATGTTGAGTGAAGACAACATACCCCCACAAGTTACTTCATCTTCTCCATACGTACAATCTTCTACACCATCACACACACGAATAGAATCAATACAAGTTCCATCAAGGCAAATCATTTGATCATCACTTCGGCAGCCCTGAACGCTTTGCAGAGTTTTTGCTCGTACAGCTGTAAGATCAAGCATGCACAATAGCATAGCTAATACATGCAGTAATCATAATAGGCTATTTCCTATTGGTAGAACCTGGCACGAAACAAAGACACGCACCGAGGACACAACAAAGCCACAAAACAGTCATAACAGACAAGGTTAGGTTTTCTCACAGAAAAAAGGAAGTTTATTTGTATGCAAACAAACAAGACAAAAGACTACATGATTTCAATGGATAACTTGAGAGCTGTAAGCATAACTAAACTAAATTTTTAACAGCAAAATTAAGAAACAATTCAATAATCCTCTGTAAAAAAGAAATGTTTAAACATTAAAATAAAATTAAATGTATTTGATGGAGAATGCTTTTAAATAAAAGCTGTTAATATTTAATATTTTATCTTTTAATTTACAGAAAATTTAGTTTTTCTTTTTATCTACATATGTCAAACAATTTATTTTCCTCAAAATATATTCCATTAAAGGGAATAATTATTTGACTGCTCGCACTAAATTTAGGTTATGGCATGGCTCACATTAGTAAATAATGGATTGCACAAATAAATAAAGACATTAGATTCAATGCCCACAAAAGCTGCTGGATGAGCAAATTCAGCCCCACACCTTTTTTTAACAGTGGGATAAGAAAATTCCAAATACTTACTGATCTATGGAAATTGCAAGATGAGCAGTGAGCAGTCAGATGGTTAAATTTAAATTTTTAATATCACACTGATATCAAAAACAGTGGCTTATACAACCAGTGTTTTTTTTTGGGGGGGTGCCCGAAATGGAGATACTTGCCTACTTTTTGTAATTTTCTGCATATTTGTGGATTGCTTTATGAATACCTAAGCATAAATAGTAATAATATTTTAATACAAATCTGTTAAAAATTAATATTTAGCATTTATGCAAATAGATAACGTTAAAACACATTGATACATTTATTCCTATACAATGGACAGCATCCCACCAATAGCCTTAATTGACCCTATTTTCTAAAAAATCTATATATAAGTTCCTTTCTTATAAAAACTTGACTGCCCAGTGGTGTAAAGGCTAGCACTGCACCACAGGTCTGTGGTTCGATCCCCAGGCTGGACAAGGTTGACTCAGCCTTTCATCCCTTGAATGAGTTGATAAAATGAGTACCAAGTTCACTTGGGGACTAAACACCGGGGGTCCTGCGACAAGCAACCCAGAGCATATGCTGATGCACTCTGGGGCCCAAGGTCAAGAAAGCAGATTCCAGGGCACTGCAGCCCACTAAGGCTGTTGCACCACTGAGTTTAGTTTCTTATGAAACTTAATTACATGAAGCACATAACTCAAACTTCAAATATGATTTTTTATTGACTGACCATTCTGTAGATTTGCAGCAAAAGTTAAAACTGCCTTCTCTTTTTTTCCCAAAAAGTAATGACAAAGATTTTCGTAAAATTCTGGAAAATTTACTAAACTAATTCATATTCTATTCCTATTATACACAAAATAAAAAATATTACTTACGACAACCAAGCTCATCAGACCCATCACGACAATCTTCACGACCATCACACCTTTTAGCTGCATTTACACATTCAAAAGATGTGCAATATATTTCATCAGGTGCACAGGTCTGAGGTATACCTTGATCTGTAGCAGCTTCAAGAGAAATGGAAAATGTGCTTTTATACCTCTAGTAAAGTTCAAACAATTAATAATAAAAATTTAATTAAGGGCATATGAGAGTAAAATTTAATATAACAGTTTTTTAATCCCTTATTCTCCAGAGAAAATTTTAAATTCCAGAAAACCTTTAATTAAAGGAAAATATTACCTCCAAATGACCTAACAGAAAAACCTTCAGGAGACAATTTATATTTTCCTAAGGAGCCAGACTGAATAACTTGTTTTATCACATCTTCTATACTTTCTCTGTCATTACTACCCAGAGAACCAACATCAAGTGTGACTAGAACATATTCTTTGCTGGAATGTGGAAGAGGGCTGAAACAGAAAATTGTATAATTATAAATTTACAGTTATATGGCTTGCTTTACAATTTTATGCTTAATGCTCTACAGTTTCTAAGAAGAGCATAAATGTATTTTAAATGTATGTAGTTCATTATAACTGTACAGCATTCAAAGATCAATTCAAAGGCGATAGCTGTGCCATAATGCAATAGATTTGAATGCTGTGCCATAATGCAATGACAGCCTTACAAAGATTGCCTCTGAAAAGCATTTTCTAAGTGAACTGACTGATATTCATATTATACACAGGATAAATCATGATGTCAAATTGAATTGGCATTCAAATATAGGATGAATTACCAGTATTCAATGGCTTCTCAAACACTGGTAAGCCAAAAAAAAAAAGAAAGAAAGAAAAAGAACAGAGGACGAGCATAATGGACCTCTTGTGATGACTAGTTCCTTTGAACAAACATTTGAAAGTAACCAATGTTTCTGAGAATGTACATAAGCACGTCAATTTGCATTTAAACATCTGTTAAGCATTTTTTGAAGTCCCCCAAGATTTTATAAAAGTAATATATTATTAAAACAAATGGTTTTTGCTGCTTTGTTGCTTATTTTTGATTGCTTGGTTTAATGTTGTTGATCTTCCTTTACTCTTGATATGTTAATGTGGATTTTATCTGCTTGCTTAATTTTATCTAGTGTTGGATGGAAAAAAAAATAACATCAGTCAAATGATGTGAGAAAAATGTAATATATGTTAAAACAAATGATTGGAATTAAATTGAAGAAACCAATAAAATTGAATAACCAAAATGAAGAAATCAATAAAATTGTTAAAACTGATAAACTTCTTTTGTACATAAGAAAAACAATGCCAGATTGGATCTTACCTAACATGGGATAATCAAGGACATGTGGCACAAAACAGAAGTGTATTTCTGACTGAAATTCCTCATATAGATGCCAAATATGTCATAAATATTTTGTCAAATATTTCATTTGGAGCTCTATCTCCTGAATTTAACTGACAGAAGTACAAGAGCTGTGAAAATTATTTATGGCAGTTACAGAATTATTGCCATTAAAATTCTGATTAGATTTCACACTTTTGACAAACTGGCTGCTCCAAAGATATTCAAGTACCTTTTGCAGAAAAAGCCAGTAGAATTTTATATTTTTAACTTGTTTACAAGCATTACATTAAGTGTTGCTCATTATAATCATGTCTGTCCACATTTATTTTGATAAAAATAAATGATAACCAAAAATATGCTTCAAAACAGCAAAGGAATTTAATATAAAAATATAAGGAACATATCACCAGGCATTTTGATTATGAAATGTTCATAACATTTCTGGAAATTACATGACCAATGCTATATCCCTAATTTTTATATTCGGACTGCATCCTTCAATGGAACAAAACATGGCAATGTAAAATTTTAAATTAAGCAACCTTAGTTTGTTATATATGCTTTCAGGAAACATTTTGCTTTTAAGGGGGGGGGAAGAATACTGCAGAATTCCTTTTGCTCTTGAAGAAGAAAGATTTGCATTTGATTGTCTTCAAGATTAACAGAATTAATCAAAATACAGGTCAAAGTAAGGTTCCATGTTTGCCTAATTTAAATGGTTGACTGAAACCAAAACCAAACTTTTTGGCGACTTAACCCCTCACTTGGCGACATTTTTGTGTCACTTGGCAATTTTTTTTAATTATTTATTTTTGACTTTATCTGTTTTTTTTTTTTTTTTTTTTAATTATTCTGTAACAGTTTGATTATATTAACCAAGCTGTTGATCACAATAAATGACGCATTTTCCACGTTTCCGTATATAAAAATCAGGACTTCGGCAAATTGCTAACAATATCCGAATGATAACATTAACCACGATTACGTAATGCAATAAATATTTCTGCTTTAAATTTTTTAGATCATTCGGATATATGTAACGAATTGCCAAAGTCTCAACCATTTACACATGAAAACGGGAAAAATACACTGCTTATTGTGATCAAAAAGTCAGTTAATGGTATCAAAATACTATAGCATGAAATTGATTAACTGAAGTAAAGTCAGCAAATGACAGATAAAATTTTCAAATAAAGTAAAGAATTTGCCAAATACCAAAGACTTGTCATGAGAAAAGGTATTAAGTTGCCACTAATCTTGATTTTGATTAATGACAATTACATCCTAAGGAATTCATTTTCGAAGTTTTAGGAAGATCGGCCAAACATTGCATTTTTGTGAAAAAATTATTGACTCGCTGCCTTTGAGCTTTACATTTACATGAATGTTTTATTCTGGGACACAGTCTTTTTTTTTTTTTTTTTTTTTTTTTTTTCCCCTCATTCTACTTTGTAATTTTTATCATAGTTTAGCAGAAAGCATAATGATTTAAGGAATAAAACTGACTTGTTAAAACTTATGACCAATTTCAAAAGTGAATCTACAGAATGCTGCTCTTAAGTTAAGTTATCATAAAATACTATCTGTGCTAAAAACAAAAAGCAATTAATTAAGTACAAATAAACCAGGCAGCATATTAAGATCAAGCAACGCAACCATTTTATTAGCGTATGCTACAGTCGGCTTAAGAAAAAACTAGAGAGAGTAAAAACATGAGTTGAGTAGTAGCATGTCTGATACAGAGTTGAGTAGTAGCTTGTCTGATACAGAGTTGTTACTATAATACTTCCTTCACAAGCTACAACTTATTTAAGATTAAGTTAGCATTCATTAACAAGACTATTAAATGAAAACAGTCCTAACAAGATACACAGTTCTTTGAACCTAACACTAGGCAATGATTTAATCATGATGTCTGCTAATTGCATTTTACTAGGAACATGCTTGATGAATAGTTCACCATCAATAAATTTTTCTCGCACAAAGTGATAATGGACATCTATGTGCTTGGACCGTTTATGGTATTCAGGATTCTTGGCAAGTTTCACAGCACTAGCATTATCTACCAGAAGAGAGGGAGTTTCGATATTTGTTATATCGCTGAGCAGATGTTTCAGCCAAATTAGTTCTTCAGCACTCTCACTCGCAGCAACATATTCGGCCTCTGTAGTAGATAAAACCACACTCTTCTGCTTTTGGCTCATCCACGAGAAGGCTCCACATGAAAATTTATAGAGACCATTCCAGTTCTTGAGAGTCTTGTTTTTAAATCACCTGCATAATCAGCATCACTGTATACTTCGACCGCCTGGTGATAAGGGACTTCTTGCCCTATCAATTTATTTTCTGTGTCATCAAAAACAAAGCTTTTGTCACTTGGAGTTCATATTGGCGGAGTCCATATGAAATTTTGAGAGAACTTTTTTTAAATAGGCACACTGATTCACAAAAATTGAACCATCATTCAATCTTGTTATGTTCATACCTAGAAATTGATTTAATGAACCCCTCGTGATCTGAAAAGCATGACCAAGTTGACTCATAAACTCCTCCACTTCAACTTTGTCCCAGCAGCAAGGCCATCATCTACATAGATAACAACAAGGAGTTTCTTGTCAGTTCTGTGTCTGATAAACAAGCGGGGATCAGCTGTACTAACTTCCGGCACCTGGTCTTTCATAAAATTCACAAAACACTGATTCCAGCAACGGGGTGCTTGTTTGAGTCCATATAAACTTTTGTGCAATTTACAGACTCTCCCACTATTATCATTGAAGCCTTCTGGTTGTGTCATGAACACTTCCTCATTAAGGGTTCCATACAAGAATGCAGTCTTTACATCAAACTGCTGCATGTACAAATTTTCTTTTGCCGCCACAGCAAGAACAGCTCTCACAGTGTCATATCTTGCAACAGGGCTGAATGCCTCGTCGTAGTCAAAGCCTGCTTTTTGGGCATAACCTTTGGCCACAAGATGAGCTTTGTGTCGCTCCACAGCACCATCTGGATTAAATTTCTTCCTCAGCACCCATCGACAGTTGATAACTTTGGAACCTTTGGGTCTCTTAACAAGTTCCCATGTTTCATTTTCATGAAGGGCTTTTATTTCTTCTTTCATGGCTTCTAGCCACAAGTCACTTTCACTTGACGAAAGAGCTTCAAAATATGTGGATGGATTTTCACTGTTTTCAAATTCTTCTACTGCAGCTACGTTTGCCATCAGATATTCTCCAGATTTCATCCATGCAGGAGGGCTTCGGTTTCTTTCAGATTTTCTAACAGGCTTTTGTTCTTCAGATGAATTACGTTTTTCACTCCGAGTTTCTTCATACCTTTTATTTAAGTCATCAACCACCTCCACTGTCACAGGAGTGGTGCACAAACGTTCTGGTTTGAAGTCAACATCTCAAGATCGCATTATTTTCTTCTGAGAGGGCAGATAGATCTTATAACCATCTTTCTTGTTTACATACCCCATAAAATGACCACGAACACTTTTGTCATCAAATTTACGTCTGAAGATCTTTGGTATATAAACATAGCATTCGGTTCCAAATACTTTCAGGTGGTCAAGTTTATTTTTTGGCTCACCAGACCAAAGCTCATGAGGACTCTTACTTTTGTCTGGGGATAAACCAGTGTGATTTAGCAGATACGCTGCGGTTTCACATGCGTTGGCCCAAAGTGACCGAGGCAATGCACTTGTTGCAAGCATAGAACGTGCCAGTTCAACAATTGTTCGGTTTTCCCTCTGTGCTGCGCCATTCTGCTCTGGTGAGTATGGTACACTGAGAGTTAGTGCTACACCTTTTTCAGCAAATATCTTTTAAACTTCACCACAGACAAATTCTCCTCCTCCATCACAACGGAAATGTTTCACAACATGGCCAAGATTAGCGGCTTCATTGAGAAACGTACGTACACAACAACTAACGTCACTTTTCTTTTTCAAAAAGAAGATTTTACGATATTTGCTATAGTCATCTTTAAACAAACATAATATCTTGCACCACTAAAGGAGCCCACAGACATAGGGCCATTGACATCAGCATTAATGATTTCACCAGTTGACATCGCTCTTTATAGGGACGTGACTTGAAGGGTTTTCGATGAGCTTTTCCCAGAGCACATCCATCACAAAATTCACTTGTCACTGCATTACTTACAGATATGCCCATATCAGTTAGCAGTTTTCGAACGTGTCGCTTATTTTGGTGACCAAGGCATTCATGCCATAGCTGCAAAGATTTAGTCTTGGAAGTAATAGTTATCTCAGCTGGACTTACTGGGATAATAACCCTCATAGACATAATGCATGTGCCATCTCTCCAGGATCCAACTGCAACAAGTTCTTCATTACGAAAAAATTCAGCATACCTTCCAGTCATTTTTACTTTAACTCTGTGCTTGGCAGCCCGTTGTACAGAGAATAGATGCCGTTTCACATCAGGTACATACCAGACATTTTCCATGTGAGCATCATACCATTTACCTTGAATACAAACTTCAATGTTTATTCTGCCAGATCCATATGCGTAGATCTTGTTATTATCAGCAAGTGATACCTCAATTGGCACAGGAAAATGTCTGTAAGAAGTAAAGTACTGTTTCTTAGCAGTCATGTGGTGTGAAGCACCAGAATCACAGACCCAAACATCAGGGTGTGTTTTGTTTGCACTAGCGACAAATGCACCTTTATTATGCTTCGATACATTTAACTTTCTCTTAGGGCAGTCCTTACAAAGACCACACTTAAAAAAGTTCTTTTGCTTGAAATTACTAGATTTATTACCTACAGTACTTTCAGGAAGTCTTTCCTTATTTTTCACAGTTTTTTGCTTAAAACCCGGCACACGGGCTGCAAATGCACCATAATCCACAGCAGCATTAGATTTAACACGTTGTTCAATTGTACAAAATTTTTCAACAAGATTCTTGGTTGTTCGTTTATCAGAGTCTAGAGACTCCCAAACATTGCTGAATTCTTGGAATTCTGAACCCACAGTAAGCAATATTTTGCCATGCAGTAATTCTTCTGGAATATTACTTGATCCAATACGATTTAATTCACCATTCATATCCATGTAGATTCTTTCAACTTTAGCTGCATGTGTAGCAACATTGTCATTAGGATCTCTACCGACTTGAAAAAATTGTGTCATCAGTAAATTAAGTCTCTGAATACTGCTTTGCTCAAAAACACTAATTAATTTGTCCCAAATGTCCTTTGCATTCGAGTACGTCATCACTAAATCCGCTACAGAAGTGCTCAACGTACTTGCAATAAGCGCGGCTGCCTTAGCATTATCACGCCGCCATTCAGCCACCTTTTTCACGTGCTCATCCGCACTAACATCACCGTTTACAGCGACCGGACAAATTTTAGTTCCATCAATAGTTAATGTGAGATCATATTGTTCAAGGTGCATTTTCATTTGCAACTTCCATTTGCTCCAATTTTCCGCACCTTCTAGTTTATCGATTTGTACTTTCAAATCCATAGCGTCTCGCTGTTAGGCCTAGCATGCGGTTCTCTTCACTTTTCAAAAAATTTTAGCAGATATTAAATTCACGCAGATTTAAAACATGCTGAGCCCATAACCTGTTGAAGTTATCGTAAAATATTACCTGGGCTAAAAACAAAAAGCAATTAATTAAGTACAAATAAACCAGGAAGCATATTAAGATCAAGCAACGCAATCGTTTTATTAGCGCATGCTACAGTCGGCTTAAGAAAAAACTAGAGAGAGTAAAAACATGAGTTGAGTAGTAGCTTGTCTGATACAGAGTTGAGTAGTAGCTTGTCTGATACAGAGTTGTTACTACAATAAAGTTAAACAGTTCTTAACCAATTCAGAAGTCAAACAACAAAAATCAGCATTATATTTTCAAATTTTCACAGGACTATTTTCGATGGTTTTACCGAACCACCATCCTCAGCTGTAAAAGTGCAAAAGAACAAGATATGATATAATGATTAGATAAGATAAGAAAGCCTGGGACAGAAAATAAGCTAGTGGAACCATCTGTTGATGAAACCAGAGCAAAAACAATTTCTTTAAAGGCTGAAGGCAAAGATGAATTGGAATTTGGATCGTTAACTAGAACAAAGATTTTTTGAATGTGAAATGCCTGTAGAAAATACAGTTCTCCAATGGAAGATGTTTTTTGAATAATTATAGCAGCAGAAAAATTAAAAACAACAACAGAAGACTTCTGTGTTTCCATTTTTCTAACATATGCCTCATGTTCCTTGATGTGACATTTTAAGGCTCTCTTAGTTTGGCCAATGTAAATTAAGCCACACTGGCAAGGAATCCTATAAATACCTCAGGAATTCATATCCGGAATGGAGTCCTTGAGTATGGAACTCGGAATTTTATTGATGGGAGAATAAACGACCTGAAAGTTAAATTTTTGCAAAATATGTGCAACTTCATAGCTAATTGATGGAAAGAAGGGAAGGGAATGACAAGAGAATTTTTATAATCTCCTAAAACAAGAGTGTGCCTTTTAGTGTGTTGAGATGAGAATTTTTTAACTGCTTGATTAATAATGTTGGGTGAAAAGCCCCTGTCAACAGCTATTGCTTTTAAATAATTTAGTTCTTTATCAAGGGATAGTTTAGAGGAGCAAACTTGAAGAGCATGGAAAACATAGGAATAAAATGAAGCTAACTTTTGTTTAGTCAGATGACATGATTTAAAGTATGGTGGAAGGCAAACCAATGAAGGTTTACGGTAAACCATAGTACTGAAGTTGGATGCATTACATGTTACCAGAATATCGAGAAGTGGAAGAGAATTGCAAGTCTCAAGTTCAAAAGTGAACTGAATAGCAGGATCAATAGAATTCATGGTTGAAAGAACTTTATTTAAATCATCTTTATTACCTACAAACAGGGTAAAAGTATCATCTACCTAGCGGAACCATACCAGGAAGTTTAAAGTTTCAAACAATTTTGATTCATAATAATGCATGTAGATATCAGCCAGGATGGGACTGATGGGGCTTCCCATGGCTAATCCCTCAGTTGGCTTGTAATATTTATTTTGGAAAACAAAATGTGTTTGTTTCAAACAGAGTGAGAGAAATTAGCTCATCAATTTCGATGCAAGAAAAATGAAATTTGCGAAGTCTGGTTTTTAGACATCTTAATGCACCCTCCACTGGAACATTGGTGAATAATGATTTTACATCAAAAGAAACCACTGACTTCTGAATTAGTATTCGTTCGGCATGTTATTGTGTCTTAATTAGTTCTTAACCACTTTAATGACAGATTTTAAAGAATCATGAAGATCTTGTTTGTAAATAAAATCAAAACCGAAATGAAAATATGGAATGGATGCATAGCAGGAAAATCACAGCGCTGATAAAGCACTGAAGGTTTGATTTACAAATGTTCAAAAAAAGATGTTACTGATCATAGAAACTGGTTTTCCTACTGATTCCTACTGATGTCTAGAGATGCCTACTGATGTCATAGAAAGCTGCAGAATTAGCTGCAAAATTGGGGAATTTTATGGCAACAGATGGCAGGTTCAGCAGATGAAGTAAAAAGAAAAGTGCTTAAAGAATGCACCCATGGTGAAGAAAAATATGCCCATTTACCTGCTACATAAACATGGTAATCAAATGAAGTTACGACCATGGAAACACTTATAATGCCAAAGCCACAAATCCATATAGTGAATTTCCCAAATATACATAGTTATTTAAATTTTAAAGTTCAAAAGGATGTAAAATCTCAATAGATCGTGCAACCATTTTATGCTATTCGAATATATCTGGTAAAAAAGTAAAACTATTACTAACTGAAAAAAAAATCCCTCATGTTTTAAAGTAGCAGCACTTAAATATATTGAAGTTATATACACTGAAGAGCCAAAAAAACTGGTACACCTGCCTAATATAATATATGGCCCTCATGAGAAAGCAGAAGTGCCACAACACGACGTGGCATGGACTCAACTAATCTCTGAAGGTATGCTAGAGGTAATTCACACCATGAATCTTGCATGGCAATCCATAAATCCATAGGAGTGTGATGTGGTGGAGATCTCTTCTGAACAGCATGTTGCAAGGCATCCCAGATGTGCTCATTGAAGTTCATATCTGGAAATCTAGGTGGTCAATGGACATGGCTAAAGTCAGAAAAGTATTCCTGTAGCCACTTGGTAGAAACTCTGGATATGTGGGATGTCACACTGTCCTGCTGGAAATGTCCAAATCCATCACAATGCACAATGGACATGATTGAGTGTAAATGATCAGACAGGATGCTTACATATCTATCACCTGACAGAGTCATATCTAGATGCATCAAGGGTGCCATATCATGCCAAATGCACATGTCCCAAACCATGACAGAGCCTTTACCAGCTGCGACAGTTCTCTATTAATATATACAGTCCATGGATTCATGAGGTTGTCTTCATGCTCGTACATGCCCATCCGCCAAATACAATTGGAAATAAGACTCATCAGATTAGGCAATGTTTTTGAGTCATCAACAGTCCAACAGCAGCGTTGGTTAGCCCAGGCGAAGTGTAAAGCTTTACGTCATTCAGTTAACCCGTTCGGGATGAATGCCGCAAATATGCATCAGCCCTAGATGCCCTTCACAGCCTAATACCGCATCCTTGAGTTATGGCGAATCCTACACAGTGGGATGATTGCAGCACAGTTGCATCATGCTTTTGAAACTAAATATTTACTAACAGATAGCATTACTAATCCATGTTCCATTAAAAAGATTGCTCTTATACATTAGTATTTCTCTCTCTGAGGTCATCAAGTGTCTGTGATTTATTGGATTTTCGTGAATGTAAATACAAACACTAGCACGCTAGTGGGTGAAAAGGGTAACATAAATACATGGGCTTTTAGCTCATTTTGAAGTGGTTGTTTATAGTTTTGATTCTATTTTAGGATGGGATTTTATGGGAGATATTCAAGCATGGATTTTACTTTTAGATTCATTTGTGTAGCCATGATTAAAAGACCACGTTATCTTTCTGAGAAGAAAATATCTAAAGTTATGAATGATCAAACTATGGATCTTTCCAATGATGACAATGAAACAACTATAAATTATTGGAGTTCTTCACATAGTAGTTCTGAATCTTCAAATTCTGAATTAGAAGATGATAATAAAAGACATATATGATTGAAATTATCCTTGATAATAATGCAATGTCGGTCTCTGTACTGATCCTTGCTTTGAGATTTTTCATACAGCTTTGAAATATTAATTATTACAATATTCTTCAAGTATTTCATAATGTTACACATAAATATTTAAAATTTTTTTAATATTTTGTATCAACATTTAGTGTTTAATTTAGGTACTTTTAGTTATAGTGAAATACAATATATTTATATTTTTACTGTTTAATATCAATTAATTTAATTTTTTGTTATGATTGAAATTATGATAATATGTGATCTTTAATCACATATTTAAAAATGGTTTCATTTCTACGTAAAGTGTACATTTCATCCATTATTATATAATGTGTACGTTCCGAAACTGCATATTAGGCTTAGTGGGAGAAATGCCCCGGCCTGTAAGCACAGTCCACGTGTAACAGCTCCCGTCCTGAGGGAGCGCTATCTTCCGTGGGCTGCTGTCCGGAACAGGTTAACAATGGTACACGAGTGGGCCTTCAGCTCCAAAAGACATATTAATGATGATCCATTGAATAGTTCACATACTGGCACTTGCTGATGCCCCAGCACTGAAATCTGTAGCAATTTGAAAAAGTTGCATGTTTGTCATAGTTAATGATTCTCGTCAGATGTCATTGGTTCGATCTTTCACGGGCTTTTTATGGCCGCAGCAATATCGAAGATTTGATGTTTTACCAAATTTCCGATATTCACGGTACACTTGTGAAATGATCATATGCAAAAATCCAAATTTTATCACTACTTCGGAGAGGCTATGTACCACCTCTCCTACACTGACTATAACACGACGTTCAAACTCACTTAAATCTTGATAACCTGCCATTGTAGCACCAGTAACTGATCTAACAACTTTAAGAGATATTTATTGTCTTACATAGGTGCTGCCAAATATCACGCTTCACAGTGAGTGGTTCTGTACCTCTCTTACTTATTATACATATGCCTATACCAGTTTGTTTGGCTCCTCGGTGTATCTCTGTTATTTATATATGTACGCCTATACAAGTTACCTCAGTGTATCACCATTAAATACTATAGACATAATTCAGCCATGTGACGAAGGACTTATTAGAATTGTGAAATAATATTATCACCATGAAATGAGTGTTAAAGAGTCCTTTACAGCACAGATGATACATATATAACTAGAAATGAATCAGTAGGAAAAATCCACTTTCTTGATGTGCTGCATTTGCTGAACATATCCTAAAACAGCATCTTGAAAAAAGACATTTTAAGGTAACCTTTTAATAAATCATGAAATAGAGAAAGTTGAAGAACTAAAGACAATATTCCCAGCTAATATGAGTGGTAAAGCATTTAAAACTTAAGTGGATATTAATGAAAAAACTCATTGCAGCATCAATGCTACCTGCCAGCTGCTGCTTTTGGAAAGAAGGTAAACTTTCTGTAGATGATAATGATAAAATTGGTGAATTTCCTGCAAACACTGAAAGGAAGGATGCTTTATGAGTATGAAGATTAGGGATACAGTATGAGTTAAATAATTTCCAGACATTAAGAATATGAACATTAACAAATAAACTTTAGAGTAATATTTGAAGACAATAAAAGAGTAATGATTTTTCTTCATAATTAAAATACTATGTAGGTAAGTATTTATATGTTTATATTTATACTAAATTAATACTAAATTAATCATTGATATTTTGAAGGATATTTTTCTGGTTACTTGTTGTTATTGTTTGGATAAATGTGATTGCATTAAGCGGTGCCTATTGTATATATATTCAACCATTTTAAGTTCAACAATGACTAAGTCTAAAAGTTGAGGGAAGACATAATCCATTGCTCACTATATCAGATTTAACTCATGTCAATTATGTACTGAATCCTAAGATAACAACCTTTTCTTTGTTTTGTTTGTTTGTATACACAGTCAGTCATGAAACTATTTTGGTTAATTTATGTTCAAATATTTTTCATAGATAAAACACATTTCTTATTTTAAATATTATTAGATTATATATGCATATTTAAAAATGCATTAATAAAGAAAATGAGTACTGATATATAATAAATAATAAAATTAATGGTGCTACTTTGGTAGATGGTTGCACGGATTTTGGCGATTTTTTGGCGAGTAATATGACTTATGGTAAACCCATTGCTGGATAAGTTATTTATTGTAACTGACACTCTGTTGTCATTTTATTTAAAAAATAATGGGTTTTATTATGCATAAATTTCGTGTTTTAAATATTATTTATGGCTTTTAAATATTAAAAATCAATTTAATTTTGCATTTTTATTTGAAATAAAAATTTTATTGTTTATGATATTTTATGCAATTTTATGTTGTGGATGATGTAATCAATTACGTCACCTAACTTTAAAAGTAATTAGTTTTAATATCTATAAATTTAATCTAATGTTTAAACATTATTTATGGCTCTTAAATATTAAAATACAATTTAATTTTGAATTTTTTTTAAAAATGATTTTATTATGTATGACTATTTAAATAATTTTAATTCTAGGTGTGATGTCATCAGCTCTCTGATTGTTTATAGAATATTTGTGCATTAACAAGCTGTAATCAGCTCCCTGATTGGATACTGAAAATTTGTGCATTACCGCGCCATTTTAAAATTTAATTCATATCTTCGAATTCCCCAAAAGATGAATGTTGTTATTGGCAAGTACCAAGAATTATTGGTATCGGAATCAAAAAATTGTCTTTGTACTTCAGGGAGGGGCGGTTAACGGATCTTCGAAATCTTAAAAACATCTATTATTAAAAAAGTCAACATCTATTATTGTAGGGTTCCCCCCCCCCAAAATTTTTTTGTTTTTAATTTTCATGATCCATTAATTTGGCTCTAAATTGTTTTATCTATATATATATATATACATATATACATATATATTTTTTTTAATTTTTTTATTCTTGCCCCTGATATTACATTTTTTTCAAATTTTTTTCATTGATATCTAAATTATGATTCCAATTTTTTTGTGGTACTTATCAATAAATGACAGGTTAAATGACTCAAAAAATGTAAGTACATATTTTTCTGTAATTATATAATTGTATATTTCAATTTTTGTTAAAAAAATTAATGCACTATTTTCAAAAATTGCTGAGATAATTATTGTCACATATGTTTTAATGTTAATTATATTCTATGCAGCGTATTTTAAAGTATTTGAATTTAATAATATTCTAATTCTTTTAAATGTTGGTATGATGGTTTTTAATTTGATATTCAATTTCAGTAATATTTTAATCTAATTAAAAGTTGGCACAATGTTTTTATAGTGATGTTTTTATTCTCTTCTTTGCTATATGAAAGTAATAATAACTTAACTTTAGTATTTTATACTCATAGTAAATGTATTTATTTACACTTGCCTGCCATCTTAAAAAACGACATTTTCAACAAAAAATTAATCCATTATTTTTAACGATATTTTTTTTTTTTTTTCCCCAAGTTTCGAATACTTTACTATGTGTAAAAACAGCGTTTTTCAAGATGGCTGACGATTGTAAAAATTGCGCCAGCGTAAATCGCCAAAAATCCATGCAACCGTCTACCATAGTAGTACCAAATTAATTTTTGCTTCATAAAATTTCTCACTTAAAAGCTGATTAAAAACTAATAATGCATAATATGATCATTAAAGCTTTAAACTGAATAAAGTTAAAAATATTTAAGACTTAAGGGGGGGAATCTTTACATAAATTGTACTATAATAATACCATACTAATCTGATGAATATAACTTAAAATTATAAAGCATTTAATGCTCTTAATTAATGCCATTTTCAATCTTGCCACATATTTCAAAAGTAAGACTGGAAAAAATATGGTAGAAATATGTTTCATTAAATAATTAAAAAAGTATATTATTGTTTCATATTACTGCTATGAAAATAAATATTATATTATTCACTAAGAAATAATATTAAATACAAGTTTTTTCACAGGCCAAATAAAAGTATGCTGATCACAAATTTGCACATTTTGATGCAAAAATCATTACAATACAGTAAGTTGCTTTCATATTGAGCTAGGAATATTGTCGCTAACAGTTGTCAAATTAAACCATACACCCTTAAATGAAATGTATACCCTAAAATGGCCCACAGTTTACATAGTATTTAAACATTCAAAAATGAAACATTAGTACTCGATAATATGTTTTAAATGCATTTATCTTTTATAAATAATGCAGAAAGTGCATTCTGAATTTTCTCACCTGAAAGACAATACAGTAACAGCTTGTTGTCCTGGTATTGTTCTGTATAGAGCTTCAAGACCTAATACTAAGTCTTCAGCAACTCTTGTAAATTTTGGAGAGTTTTGTCGACTTAATTCCGGATCATGCGGAAGATTTGTAATAGTGAAAGTGATCCTGAAGTAGACTAAAAAGGAAAAAAAGAAAAACCGAATTATGCATATGATCAGAGAATATGTAATTACATTCGAGTATTGTATGGAAATTTATATTTCCATCTACGGTTTGAGAAAAGTTATAACTAGTTAGTATTCAATATAAAAATTCTAAAAAAGACCCTTTCGATCAGCT
The DNA here is from genome assembly GCF_044657685.1 of Stegodyphus dumicola. NCBI lineage: Eukaryota > Metazoa > Arthropoda > Arachnida > Araneae > Eresidae > Stegodyphus > Stegodyphus dumicola. The sequence continues at coordinate 188,173,088 of NC_140768.1, forward strand.
GATATTTCGGGAAATCCGAAAGTGCCGCGAAACTTGGAAAATGAGACGCAACGTTGCCAGTCAGGAAATTACAAAGACATATCGAATTATTAAAACGGAAGTACAAGATAAAAATTTAAACAATTTTTTTTTTTTTTTTTCCATCTGAAAGGTATCAGATTTTAAATTACGTCCAAAGGGGCGCCGCCTTTTTAACGTTTTGTGTGTTACCTTTATTTATTAAATATCATGTTCTTTGCACTTACACAGAACACAGAAAATATATAAATCAAATATATTTAAAACAGTTCGTTCAATTGCGGGCCTGCCTCTACCCGAGGCTGGGTGCATTATGAATAAAGACAAAAAATTCTTAATAAGTCATTCTTTATTTCCATCAAAACAGTATCACTCTTCCGAGATCAGCTTTCGTTTGTCTACAAGCAAAACATTCGAAACTCTCAGCACGCAGGCTGACATCACAAACAGCAGCGCCTCGCACCGGTTATTACTTCAGTTCATTTCACAACATCCTCCACCCATTGAGACTCAGGTTGAGTCTCAAACTCATAACAAACATTATTTAAAAGATCAAGTCTTTTTGGAGCTTTTACAAGTCGTCCAGAGGAGGAATATTGTTGCATCACCATTTTATCAGGTGCAATTCCCTTTTTTAACGTACACCCAGCACTAGAATTAGATTCTTCTGCACCCAGTTTCTTATCAGGAATTATGTTTCTATCATTGGACTGTATGTCCAGAGGAAAGATGCGTTGTATTGGTCGTATAACTATTCCATGCCGGGTCTTAAGTTTAACCGTACGAATCTTTCCATCACGTCCAGAGATCAATTCTGTAATTCGGGCTAAAGGCCAAAATAAACGTTTTCTGTTATCATTCCCCATCAGTACTATTTCTCCTACTACAGGTTCCCGAGATCGTTTTTCATTATGCTTTTGAACCAGTTGACTAAGGTATTCTTTTCTAAATCGTTGTCTCAGATCATTTAACAATTTAGTTCTATACTTTAATCTCTTATTAAGACTTGACGAATTTAATTCATCAAGATCTTCAACATTGGAATTTCTGTTCTCGATAAGAAACATGGCGGGTGTCAGAGGTACTAATTCTTGCGGATCTTCAGAAACATAAGTTAAGGGTCTAGAATTAATTATAGTTTCACAATCACAAATAATAGTATAAAGTTCTTCATATGATAACACTGATTTACCTAAAGTACGTTTCAGCAATTCTTTTACTGTACGAACCAACCTCTCCCACCAGCCACCCCACCAAGCTGCAGTAGGTGGAATAAATTTCCAGATTATCCTTTCAGTTTCTGTTTCCTTTAATACTTTAGCCCAATTTAGTTTTGATAAATCATTAGATGCACCCCGAAAATTTGTCCCGTTATCACTATAGATTATTCTAGGGCGTCCGCGCCTAGCAACAAATCGTCGAAGCGCCAGGAGAAACGCATCAGTAGAAAGAGAATTTACGAGTTCAAGGTAAATGGCAGGGTACACAGCGCAGGTGAACAGCGCGATCCACACCTTTCCTCCATTTTTTAAAAACAGCGGTCCGGCCAAATCAATCCCTATGATTTCAAATGGCGCACAATCCGTAACTCGGTCTGGCGGCAGAGGTGTCGGTTCGCTTGACATAGCCTTAGTTTTAAATCTTTTACAAACGATACAGTTAAAGAGGACATTTTAAATGGCCTTTCTAGCTCTGACTATCCAAAATCTTTCTCGTAATATGCATTGCATCATCTGAAGACCAGCATGACAGTTCTTATTATGCACATTTCTGACTTAGTGAAATCACATTTTTCTGGTAACAGTATTGGATACAGAAAAGATTCATAGTCATCTCTATTTAGTATTCTCGTTTTAACTCTTAGAATACCATCATCATCAATGAGCGTTTCAATAAAATTATAATATTTCTTATCAGTCAGATAATAATTTTGAACCAAACGAATTAAATTTTTCTCAGAATTTTCAATTTCATACTGTGAAAGTTCAATGTTTCTATTCTTTTCAGAACCACCTTTACAATTATTTACAAATCTAAATATCCATGCAAATATTCTAATCATTTTGTCATAATTGGATACATCGATTCGATGCCAAGGGGGTGCGTCTTTTGATAGATCAATATTCACTATTTTTATCTTTTTCCTCTCCAATTCTATTTATTCATGCAAACAAATAATCTCATCAGTGGGCCAGTTTTCAGGGCCTTCTCGCAACCACAAGGGGCCTTCCCACCATCTAGACCGAAGCATTTGCTTCGCAAAACATCCGCGCGATAACAAGTCGGCAATATTTAGTTTCCCTGGGACATGTCTCCATGAATGACCTCGCGTCAACTCTCGAATCTCTTTAACCCTATTTTCGACGAAAACGGACCAATTTCCTTGCTCTGTTATCCACCAAAGGGCAGTGGTTGAATCAGACCAGACGGTAACTTTTAAATCGGGCAAACTGAGAGCCTTGATAATAGAATTTGCAAGTCTAGAACCTATACAACAGGCCATTAATTCTAAGCGAGGAATACTTAAAGATTTCAAAGGCGATACTCTAGACTTCGCCCGTACGATATTTATTTTTACTTCAGAATTAAATATTGATCGAACAAAGACGCACGCTGCATACGCCCCCTTGCAAGCATCCACAAATACATGTAGTTCAGACGTGTCATTGATAAACAAGTATCGAGGCAAAGTAACATCTTTCAAAACATTAAGTTCTTTAAACCAGTTAAAAAATATATTTACATCATTCGGAGACAATTCATCATTCCATGCAATTTTCACTTTCCAGAATTTTTGCAACAACAGTTTTGGAAGCAATGTAGTTGGCGTTAATAAACCAATAGGATCAAAAATTGTCTGCACAATTGCCAAAATTGTCCTCTTTGTGATTTTCGTATTACAGGTCAATGTATCTGTATCTGTGCAGCACCTCAGTGTATCATTATCCAAATTCCAAATTACCCCCAAAACGGAAGTATCCCCTGAATGTTTGTCAACATTTGTACCAGCCACATTGCTTTCAAAACCGCGCAAGTTAAAACATCCATTTGACATGATTAATTTGGAATGTTCAATAAAAGTAAACTGTTCATCAATACTACAAACACTAGATAAACAATTATCCACATAAAATGACGATTTTAATTTTTGAGCAACTTCACTATATTGACGTGGACAGTTTTCTAATAGATGCATTATAGATGCGTTCAACAAGTAGGGGCTGGAAGAAACTCCAAACACAACTCTGCAATGCCTATAAATTAATTGCCCTTCATTGCATGGGAAAAAAAATCTGAGAAAATCTCTATCTTTAGATGCGACGGATAACATTAAAAAAGCCTTTTCAATATCGGCACTAATACCAATCTGATACATTCTAAAACGATCTAGAATATCAGGCATTAATTCAATAAGATTTATTCCTTTACACAAACATTCGTTCAAAGAGAGTTTCCCTTTCTCAGATGCAGAAGCGTCAAAAACAGGACGAATTTTCGTGGTTTCACTTCCTAATTTGATTACAGGCCTAAGCGGCAAATAATGACATTCATTATTCAGTTCGGTTTCTGGTACGCGTTCAATAATATTCAACCTTTCCCATTCCTTGAACACATTTTGATAATCATCGAAAAATTTACTATATCTGAATTTATAGATCATCTTTTGATACCTTTTTCCAGGATAATTCTTTATTATCGGTTAAATGTGTCGTATCACATTTCCACGGAAGTTCTACTTCATATCTTCCATCTGGAAGAATTTTCATTTTGTTCTCAAATTCAGATAAATTAAAACTTTCATTCATTTTAACAGTTTCGTTTGGAGCGCATATTCCTATTTTTTCAAGTTCCCATAACTCATTCAGAGGAATTCTCCTGACATGCATTGAAAATGTTTTCAAAATATTATCCTTTTCACCCGAATTTCGTTTTCCAAATACCGTCCACCCAAGTTTCGTTTCGACAGCCGTTACCCCGGACTGTAATTCAATAGAATTTCCCGTCAATAATTTTCCTATAACATCTGCTCCGATTAAAAGGTTAATTTCAATTTCCTTTTGCAATGGATCAGAAAATTCGATTTCTTTTTCTTTTAATTCATTCAAAATCTCTTTATCTTTAACCTTAGGAATAAAACCGCAAATCATTTTTTCCGATAATGCCTCAACACTACACGCGAATGTTCCTTTTAAATTGCTGACCTCGACCGAAAACACTTCACGTTGTTTAGGTTTCGTTTCGTCCCCCCCCCAAACAGTGCATGTATAACTGTCTCCTCCCGAAGTGGAGATGCTTTAAGCTGACTCATCATATTTTCACTAACGTAGCTACTTTGGCTTCCGCTATCAATTATGCAGCGAATAATTTTCTCGCAACCTTGACACCGAATTCGAACGCAAAGCGTTTGCAAAAATACAGCTTCGCTTCTGCCACAGTTAGAAAGAGAACTCTCTTTTGAAACATTTATCTGATCATTATTTTTTAGCTTTTGATTACACATTACATCAAAATGGTTACAACTTTTGCAAATAGAACAACTTAACTTACCTTTGAAAGGACAAAATTTACTAACGTGATTCGCTCTTTTCAGACAAGAGAAACAAGCACCTTTTTTCAACAACAATTGTTGTTTTCAGCTAAAGTCATTTTTTTTGCAGAGTAACATTTTTCACTAAAATGTTTCTTTTCACAAAAATTACAGTTCGGAACACTCTTACCTGAATTCTCAAGACTTACTAGAGCTGATGCTGTTACGGGATCATTTTGCTTTACCAGTTCATGGTTAAAATCTTTCTTCCGATGGTTCTGTTGGGAAGCGAAACCAGTTCTTGCGAAAAGAACCATCTCTTCCCTCTTAACTTCCTGTTTTAAGAAATTCATTAAATATTTCAAAGATCGATTCCCTTTAGTTTCAATGGAGTCGTGATTTCTGCTTCTTTCCCATGCCATCAATACTTCTTCTGGTAAGCAACTTTCCACTAAGGGGGTCAAAAAATCTCCATATTTTTCTTGAGTTCTCCCCAAACTTTCCAACGCTCGCAATTTTTCTTCTAGTTCATCATGCAGGGAGGGTAGATCCGTTTTTGCTCTTCCGGTTACAGCGTTCTTCATCACTAGGCTTAACAAGTCTCTCACATAGATTTGCACAAGTAAATTTTCGCGTCCAAAGCGCTCTCTTAGTTGTTCGATGGCTTTAGGATAATTAGCTGCCATTGCCGGGAAGCTAAGGACTAGGCGTTCTGCTTTCGATTTGGGTTCCATGGCCTGCAATAGATACTGCATTTTATCTTCATCGGCGATACTTTTGTCATCGTGGATTTTCTGGAACTGACTCCAAAAAGTCAGGTAATCTTTAGCTTCACCACTGAATTTTTTAAGCTCAATTTTAGGCAATTTAAATTTCCTAGATTCGGAATTATTTGAAAGAGAGGAGGCTTTTCCGCATCTATTTGAGCACACTGTTCTAGAAACTTATCTCGATAATTCTCCGCTTCTTGAAAATCATCACTAAATAATTTTTCTCCATCTTCAGTCTGCAAAATCTGCTGCGATATAGCACTCTGGCATACGTCAAGTCTCTGGAATTTATCACAAAGTTGACACTTCAAAATCGAAAGTATTTTTAAATCTCTTACTTCTTTAGTTAATTCACTTTCGGTTTTCCTTGAGGTTTGCGAAAACGCAATTCTAAGTCCTTTTCTTTGAGTCTTTAAAGCGATCAAATCCATCTTCAAAGTATATTCAAAATCGAAATTCAATATCAAACGTTCAATAGGAAAATTCTAATTCATAGCACCCGGTCCCGCCGAGGGTACCACTATGTTACGAAGAACACAGAAAATATATAAATCAAATATATTTAAAACAGTTCGTTCAGCTGCGGGCCTGCCTCTACCCGAGGCTGGGTGCATTATGAACAAAGACAAAAAATTCTTAATAAGTCATTCTTTATTTCCATCAAAACAGTATCACTCTTCCGAGATCAGCTTTCGTTCGTCTACAAGCAAAACATTCGAAACACTCAGCACGCAGGCTAACGTCACAAACAGCAGTGCCTCGCGCCGGTTATTACTTCAGTTCATTTCACAACATACACCATAAAATTCAGTTCAATAGCAATGCCGCAAAATAATTTTAAAATGAGCATATCTTTAGAATTTCCAATACACAGTTCCGCGCGCTGCAGATCAAAAGTTCCCCCCCCCCTGTAGAGTATTGCCATTGCTCGCTTTTAAATTGTTGAGTTTGTTACTCAAAAATTCGTTAAAGTTGTACAAAATATGAAATCGATAATAAAACAAATTCCAAATTTAGGCTTCCACATGCCCATATTCGTAAGAGGATTACGTCATTCAAAATTAGATGGCTCTAAGTATCGTTGTTTTACCATAATGCAAGAAATATACATACATTTATGCAGACTTTTCATTATCTAATTTCTTCAAATATAATGCAGGACTCTAACATTTGGTGGCAACAGTTTGAAAAGTGAAACGAATATTTATAGTGACTCAACGCAAAATCGCAAAAATCATTTATGAATTTTAACCACATTAACAGTAATTCAAGAACTCACCTCACTGCCCCCAGCAGTTTAAACCTCGCATTTTTTAACGCCAACGGTATTCGCCACAAGAACGTTGAAGTTCCAAACTTCCTTAATCACCATAATATTGATATGTTTCTAGTGAATGAAACTTGGCTCAGACCTAATGATAAGTTCAAGATCAATGGTTACAACGCATTCAGGACGGACAGAGACCATAACAGGGGCGGCGGTACTATGATATTAATTAAAAGGCATCTGCACGCCAACGAGTTTAATATTCCCAATAGCAGCAGCATTGAAACCACTGCGATCGTTGTACATTCGCGCACAAATGAGCCGATTGTCATCATCTCGGCTTGTAATCCCCCCAGAAACATTCTCACCAACAATGACTTGCAAATTTTTAACAATATCACTCACCCTGTTATTATAGCAGGGGACCTGAATTCTAAACATCATAGCTGGAATTCTCAAAGAAATAACACAAATGGCAACAAACTTTATAGCTATGCTCTTACGAATGACCTTAGAATTTTTGGACCAACGGAACCTACCAGGTATCATCATACAGGCAGCTCGGATGTTCTCGACATTGTTATTACAATAAATATCCAGCAAATCCCTTTCCTACAGGTGATTAATCAATTAACCTCTGACCATCTCCCTGTTAAATTTACTTACCATGGCTTTGAGAAGACCTTGCCTTTAAAGAAAATTATAAACTGGCAGAAATTCAATAATTCTCTGGAACAATTATCTGCCCACCCGGCTCTTGCCGATATTGTAGACATTGAGTACAATATCTCTAAGATCAATAGTAAAATTAAGAAAGCCCTTGATGATTCCACCAAATTCAAAGATTATAAGAAAGACAAGCTCCCCGACCACATCATTGAGAAAATAAAAGACAAAAACCGCACAGCAAAAATCTGGCGAAGAACAGGTGATCCCACTGTTAAAGGAAATCTGAACAGAAAAATTAGGAACATGAAGACCCTCCTCCTAAAGTACAGATCAAATTGTTGGGACGATTTCTTAGACTCTATGGATTTCTCTCCAAATACAGTCTGGCGTATTGGAAATTCCTTAAGGAATACTAATAACAGAAATATTGGTCCTCTCCACACCAGTAGTGGAATTGCTTATTCTGAACATGACATGGCTGAAGCCCTTGCGCAGCATCTAGAAAAGACTTTCACCAATCATGCCTCTAATAATGATGAGACAGATCAAGAAGTCGATAATTTCATTAACCACCTAGCTGACAGAAATTGTAATAATCATTTCAACCCAACTTCTTCAACAGAAATAAGTAATATAATTAGCAACTTAAAGTCCAGGAAAGCTCTCGGCTACGATAGAATCACCAATACGGTTCTCAAAGCTCTCCCAAGAACCTACATAGTCCTCATTACAAACATAGTCAATGCTTGTATGAGGCTCAATTACTTTCCGCAACAGTGGAAGCACGCGCAGATAATTACGTTTGTCAAGCCGGGGGAAAACCCAAAGGACTTAAACTCCTACCGTCCGATCAGCCTTCTCCCCAGTTTGGGAAAGTGTAACAGCTTTAAATAATATTAAAATCTTGTAGTTTAAATAATTTAAATACATGAACATTAAGGTATTTGTGAATGGCAATATTTGAAACCAGACTCGAGTGCCACGTGCGACTCTCGCACGAAGAATGTAAATTATTTTTAAATGATAGAATATGTTTTCTCTTCTTGTTTGTATGTCGCCTTTTTTTTTTTTTTTTTTTTTTTTTTTTTTTTTTTTTTTTGAGTGTTAAATAAAAGTTTTTGCTGTGTTCCATCATTGGAGTTGCTTCATATTGCCAAAGAAGTATCACAGTCATAATTATTTTGGAGGCACCGACCGAGATCGTATAATCGTGCGTATTTTTATTTCATTAGTTCATCACTGAACATAATATTAGTGATACCAGGTTATTACTTCCTGTTGATATTGAATTGCCTTATTTTAAGTTCATCACTGAACGTAATATTAGTTATATCAGGTTATTACTTCCTGTTATCACTGAACCGCCTTATTTTATTAGTTTATCACTTGAACGTAAACTTAGTGATACCATTTTAATGCCATTTCTACTAGAGCTCAAAGGAAAAGAAAAATAGCTGAAGAGCAGATCTTGGAACCGATGAAGGAAGAAAATAAAGCATCCAGAGATGTATTTGAAGAAGTTAAAATACCAGAATTAAACGTGGAAGATGCTCACGAAAATTTGAAAAACGATAAGAAATTAATATTGGGAATCATTTTGCAATGCAACGTTATCATCATCTTTCGGCTTTCGATTTAATATCAAAGCCGCTAGTAATATACGAAGAAAACAATTGTCGAAAACAAAAGAAAATTGAATATTATCCGAAAGGCACAAATGAACTGAGGAAAGGCTTTGTTGTGAATTATATATATATATATATATATATATATATATATAAAGGAAGACTAATTTGAACACTGTCCATTTTCTTCCTATTTAAATGTGGTGTAAAAATATTTGTTTAAAACTTAAAAATTTTGACCTGAAGTTTGGAAATTTATCAGAGAAGTTACCTTTTCTCTTTAAGGAAATGAGCAAGCCGAGCTTATTAAACTATCGAATTTTACAGAACTTTTGCCTTCGGAAAAAGTCTCTCCGTTGGGGGAGAGGTTGTAACAGCTTTAAATAATATTAAAATCTTGTAGTTTAAATAATTTAAATACATGAACATTAAGGTATTTGTGAATGGCAATATTTGAAACCAGACTCGAGTGCCACGTGCGACTCTCGCACGAAGAATGTAAATTATTTCTAAATGTTAGAATATGTTTTCTCTTCTTGTTTGTATGTCGCCATTTTGAGTGCTAAATAAAGTTTTGTCTGTGTTCCATCATTGGAGTTGCTTCATATTGCCAAAGAAGTATCACAAAAGGTATTTGAGCGTGTGCTCCAAAAGAGATTAACTCAACATCTAGAGGATAAGAAAATTATATGTAAAGAGCAGTTTGGTTTTAGAGCCGGTCATAGTACCGTGCACCAACTACTGAACGTTACAGAATTTATTGCAGACTCCTTCGCAAAAAAGAACACAATCGCTAGCTGCTTTCTATATCTAGAAAAAGCATTTGACAAGGTGTGGCATAAGGGTCTCCTCTACAAGCTGCACCTTGTTCATCTGCCCATCAGTTTTATTAAGCTCATGAAAAGCTATCTTAAAAACAGGACCTTTCAGGTAAAAATTAATGACTCTCTCTCTCTCTTCAAGAAAAAGAATTAAAAGCGGAGTGGCTCAAGAAAGCGTTCTGGGACCCCTTCTGTTTAATATCTACACGAACGATATGCCGGTTCCTTTGAATGCAAAAGTAGTGAAATATGCCGACGACATAGCAATTTTAACCAAGTCGCTAAAACCTCAGCTCGCTGTAGATAAACTTGAAAGCGCAGTAAATATCATAGCACACTATTATGATTCATGAAAATTTAAAGTAAATCCGTCAAAGAGCCAAATTCTCCTTTTCAGACGTCATCGGAAGTTCACTCCTGTGAATGTAAATATAAAAATTAATGATCAAGCCCTAGCAATTGTTTCAAGTACCAAGTATCTAGGAGTGGTCTTCGACTCATAGCTGTTATTCAAAGAACACACGGAGTATGCCTTGCGCAAAGCCACCGCTGCTAAAATGTCTCTTTACCCTTTAATAAGAAGAAATGCTAAATTAAATATCAGTCTCAAGAAGAAGATCTATACCAGCTTAATAAGACCCACCCTACTTTATGCAGTGCCTATCTGGGCCACTGTGTACAAGACTTATAGACACAAACTACAGGTCTTTCAGAACAAAATATTCAGACAAATTGTTGACTCCCCATGGTTCGTACGTAACCTGCAGATACATAAAGAACTAAAAATAAGACCCATAGCTGATCAAATTCTCACCACGAGCCACAATTTCTATGCTAAAATAGAACTTTCTCAATATGAACATATCAGTAACCTGATAAATTATGATCCTACTATAGAAATTGCAGCAAAGCGCCCAAGAGGCATCTTCCATAACAGCAAATGGTGAAATGTGTATATATTGTACATAGTACTATTATCTTTATCTTCATTGTGTCATTTTACCAGTGTCTTTGAAACTTTATAGACTTATGGACATGATCCGTGTACCTGGATCTTCAAAGCACTGATCTTATATTTGTCATTTTCGTAATCTTCTTATTGTTGTATCAGAGACTTTGTAATCTTGTGGACTTATGGACATGATCCGTGTACCTGGATCTTCAAAGCTCTGATTATTAATTGCTAGTGTAAAATGTTTTTCACCATTTGCTACTTCGCTCAAATACCGCCGTCCCTATATGTACATAGTGTATAGTTTCAGTAACTCATGTGCCTCAGTGTTGTACAAGAACTTTAGTGTTTAATTTCTCAGACCAAGACTTCACTGAATTGTGACATCTACTATTTCAAGATGCATTGGCTGTGGACAGTTCACGGGAGGGTGACCCCCACCTGACTACCACTGTCCAATCTGTGTTTTACAGCAAGGATGAATTTGAATATTTTGTTTAGCTAATCTGTTGCACTTAGTTGTGCCATTTGTCTTCATTTAGATCGCGATATTAGTTTAATTATTCCAATCTGGATAACCTGTTTCAAAACTTGATAATTATTAATATATCCAATATTTCTCATTGCACGCGTAAGCTGCTTTGCTCGGAGTGTCAAAATTTCACAAAATTTGACAAGTTTCGCCTAGTTGGCGCGGCGTAAATCGCCTTAATAAAAACTTAAGTACCAACGCCTTAGGGCAATTTACCAACAGAGACGATTAAAGTAGCGGTTGGCTACTAATTGCCGCCTAGCCATTGACTCGATTTCGATTTCGAAATCGCAAAACGAAAATAGTCCTTTAGGGACAGAGCCCCTTTGGACTAATAGTGGTTTTTTTTTTGGCACTTAATAATAAAAGTAAAGGTTAATCAAGAGGAAAATATAAATGCATGTGAACAAATCACTATCTATTATATTGACCAGAAGAACAAAGATTAACTGGAACCTAAAGCTGCACTGTCAGACTAAAAAGTTCATGAAATAGAAAGTGTGCAGTAAACCCCCACCACATTATTCTACACATTAAAGACTTGTGAGTTCATACATCGGTTGGCGCGATCTCCAAGCCGTTCCATCGCATCGTAACGTTTTGTTAGATTGGCTTGATACCATCGAATCGATGGCCTTTTAAGCTTTGATTTCTGGTTTGGAAATAAGTTATCTGGTGGTGATAAGTCCGGTGGATGGGGAAGGGCGTGTAGAACAGTATTTTTTATCCCAAAGGAGCGTTAGCTCAAAAAGGCTATTAGTCTCGAAACGGAGTTTTGCGTTGAATCACTACAAAACGCTGAATCACTTTTCAAATTATTGCCCTCAAATATTCTCGGCCTTTATTATTTTAAAAGAAATTAAATAAAGAAGAATGAGCATGAATGTTATTATGTTTCTCGCATTGTGAAAAAATGCGGTACCTAGAGCCATCAGATTTTGAATAACGTAATCCTCCACTCCAACATGGGCACCCGGAAGCCCGAATTTTGAATATCGAATTTGTTTTATTATCTATTTCCTATTATGTAAAATTTTAACGAATTTTTTTATTTAAAAACTCCAAGATTTCAAAGCGAGTAATGGCAACACTGTACAGAAAAAAATATTTTTATCTCCAGCGCGCGAGACTGTTTATCAGAAATTTTAAAGATATGTTGTTTTTAAATATTTTGTGATATTGCTGTTGAATTGAATTTTATGTGCGAAGAACGCCATATTTAATAAATAAAGGTAACGCACACGTTTCCTGCCAAGTATTTTAAATAAATAAAAAAAATGTGCCAATTTGCGACTTTGGGCCCCTTTGGGCGTTTTTTAATGTAAAATCTGAAGGCGTTTAGATTTTTTTTTTTTTACTTTTATTTTTATTTTATTTTATCAAAAACTGCATTGTGGAACGGTGCGTTATTTTGTAGTGAGAACGAGTTTTTGTTTGCAGAAAGTCCAAATGCATACTTGTGTTGTTTCAATATCCAATCCAATACACCCATGTAATACAACGCAATCACTATTTTTTCTTCAGGAGCAAATTCCTAATGAATCAGTCTTCCGAAGTTAAAAACGACCCACTAATATTGTCTTCATCCTAAAATTTTGAAAACTCACTTTATTTGACTTTGACGAGTTTTAGTCAATCCACTCTGCTCACCGTCTCTTTGTTTCTGGAGTGTAAGCGAAGCACCACGATACATCACCTGTGATATTTTTTTTTTCTCTAAATCTGGATCGCGACTTCGCATGTCAAGAAGATCCTGACAAGCCGCCGGTCGATCATCCTTTTGTCTTGTTCCTAATAAACACGTTATTATTATGCGTTATGTCTTTTTCACGGCAGTGTGCAACTACTAAGAGTTCTAACCTGTTCATTCTGTATTCGCCTGTAAAGGAACAAACACATTAGAGCGAGGAAGACACATTTTACCTTAAGCGCTCTGCCTCATTTAATGTTTCGCAAGCAGTTTTGCCACTTTTAAAAGGAAACTTTATCGCATATCTCTGTTCAAAATACAATTCCATTACAATCATAAATGACATTCAAACGCCAAAGATAATTTTCTCCTTAACCACTTGCGATAAAAAGACGTGCCACGCACGTCGAGATGCTTTTGTTTCAAACCGCGAGCGACGTGAACACCACGTCGATAGGCATTTATCGCAAAAATGAAAATAACGTGGTGAACACGTCGCCTAACAGCGAGATTGTTTATTTCTCGAGTCACAGCTCTGGATTGCACTCGCAGACGCGGAGCGGCGTAAATGAGACACTTTACCGCTTGTTATATTGTAGGGCACGGCACGGCACTGCAACCGTGAAGTTTAGTCGTAGCGCAGGTGGTTAACAACTCAACTTATCGTAATGCGATTACCAGACTACAATCAGAATTTTTTTACTGCATAGTTTCCGCTTGTTAATATACTGTTATACCTTTTTTAAGTCCCTTAATTCGGAGTTATTCTCGCTAATACTCACACACGGAAGCATATTTTCAAACCCTACCCAACTTTTTGAAATTTTGACGACACGGAAAAATCGACTAGTTTCGCCTGTAGAATTCTTGAGCATGCGCTAAGAAAAAGACAAATAAACGTCTTGACTTGTGCATCGTATTCTAGGACTGAGCCATTAAGAAAATCTTTGTAAACAAGAACACAAAATCAACTGTTATATACCCGTAGTCATTCGAAAGCACGCCGTATAGTGTAAGTCGAGTATGTTGATTTCTATTTGTCAGGTGAAAGTAGTCAATATTTCCGTGAAGTCAAAAATTCAAAAACTGGGGTGAGGTTTAGAAATACGGCGCACGGATCCCACACATTAGTTTTTATTAATCACAAGTTTCGAGCCTATAAAGCGAGATTGTTCTCTCTAATTACTCGAAACATCATTTTACATACAGACAACAATTTATTCATTTAAAAAACCATCTTGCGTCCTATATTATGCTTGGGCTGCTTCGACGTATTCATATAGTACCAACTGAGAACAATTACAGACTCCTCTAAATACTTTTTTATGGCAAATCTATAACACAGCTTGTTATCGTGAAATAATAAAATACACGAAGACTGAACGTTGTTTCACTCAGAATCCTAGACCATCGGCCGCCCATGAGCAAATTAAAATTGATCGCCCTCATTTAAAGAAATAGATGTTTAATAATCATTTCGTCGCCCTTAAATTTGGGCGCACACGTGCTGTGTACCATCCTGGCCCCGCTAGGATGGGCCCTGCTCAGAAGTGTCTGTTACATACTGAAAAGTAATTCCTTGAGAAATCCGCATAATTAAGATAACGAATGCATTAATGTGTATGATTATGACATAAATCCCGTAATCAGTGTTAAAAACCCAAGGGAATTCTGAATCTAAATATAATTTAATATGCAGCAATATTAATTCTCTGTTTGCTTTATACTAACATTTACATTGCTCTGAAGATATTTTTGCTATTTAGATATTTGTAACTTGCTTTAGGGATTCTAAAAGTTGCACATTCAAAGCACATTCCTCCGAACTGCTAAAATCCGCAATGAAAATTCTCATTCGATAAGGATAGTATCTCCTGCACAGGTAACCTGGTGTTTGCACTATTTCAGAGACTGTGTAAAATTACGCTATAACAAATTTTAAAAATTCCTTAATTGCTAGCTAACTACGGAAGAAAAATGAAGTTGATAAAGTTCACTCACGCATGGGAAAACACTCTAGATGAAGTACTACATTGAGGATTTTAGGGCGGAAGAGAAAATTCAGGCCGCACATAAAATAATATAGTTAGATATAAGTTGTTATTACAGAATAATTTAATTCTAACGTAAAAATAAACAAGTTTCAAAGAACTAACAATTTCAGGAAATGAATGACGGTACCTAAAATCTTTACTTTCTTGCTTTAAGAAAAGGAGTTAGAATTTCTTGTAAATGTTCATCAATGATCGTAAAATGTTTTTTATTAAGATATGCGGATATAAGATTAATCATAGAAAATGTTTCTTAACAGATATCAGTTCATCCAAAAATAAATACTATGTCTGGAACAAAATTCTTAGGATTTTCGCACTTGTGCGAATTAAACGAGTATTGTAAAATTTTAAGATTTCTTCTCGATTGTGCAGTTTCTTTGAAATGCGTATCTATCATCTCAAGGTTGTATCTCCTCTGCACAATCAATTTCTATTAAAAATAGATCATAAACTATCACCAAAATTATTTAAATTTTTCAAAATTCTCTAAATTTTGCTAATGAAAATTGATCTACAACATTCTATTTCGCTTTGAATAAATCTAATGTTTATAAAACTGTTCACAAGCTAATAAATTCAAAAACTATTAAAGTTGAAATTTATTGTGCTTAAAGAGACATTAAATGCAAAAATGTAAGCTATTGTGAGAAATGTAATATTGTTCGCGGCTCTTTGCTAGGGTTTGTATATTAGACAGACCTAATCCGAAACCAATACTGAAAATAAGATGATTGCTAACTGGTCGAAACTTGCTGAAATAGGGAATGTTTGATGAAAAGGTTTTTATGCATAAAATCAAAATCACAGTGAATCTTACACAAAAACTGCAGTCATAAAAAGCAGAAAATAAATAAGCAAAAATATATGTACACCACACAAAATATAAATAACTGTGTGGTATACATGTTTGCGTAGAAAGCAGTATATCGCACTTCTGCTCCAGTAATCGCATATAGTCACAAACATCTCAGATCTGCATCCTGAAAGTTATTTCTCCCGCCTTCTTAGCATGCCTTCGTGGTGTAGTGGGTCCGTGGTTCGAGTCCCGGCGAGGGCATTGCTCATTTTTCCCATCTCCTGCTTCACAAAAATCCTAATGTCTCTATACAAAGTATTTTCTGCCCATGGTACGTCAGAAATGATAACATTCTCGAGGAGCTGAGTGTTACCCCAGCTACGTGTCGCTATCATTTTAAAGCACATAATTTTTATTTAAGCATAAGGAAAAATAACAATAGCATAATACCAATGTATCACTATAACTATTACTCTGTAGAAAATGTCAAAACATCTACGGCCATTCTTAATAACTTAACGTAGAGGCCATGTCACTTATGTAACTCTTTGACATTTAATTTACCTTTCTATATTAATGTGTTTTCCCATTCCTATTCTGATCCTATTTACTTTTTGCGCTCATTCTTTCTGTGTCATCTTATTCAAATGTTCTCCGTAAAGTGTGTTTTTATAATAAAGGTTTTTATAATAAAGGTCTCTCGAACGAATTTGGACTCTTACCAAAAAACTATTGATTACTGAACTGTACCTCACCAACTCGTTCAGCTTTTTATTTCGTCGTATTCTACAAAGTTTTATAATGCTACTGAGCTCTCATAGTAGTGAATTAATTTTGAATTTAAGGTTTTGTATCTAAATCATTCGGGCCAGTGAATGATTATAAATTTTACAATCAGTTTCAACAGAAGTAAAGCCCGTGCCCGAGTACTATGGTGATTACACCATTCAACTCCTGCGGCAAGAGGGCATCAGAGTTACTTGCACCAGTGTACCAGTACCTGTAAGTACTATAGTAAGCTGCAGTACTAGGGTTAACTGCAATCTAATTTATTTCCAATTAAAGTTTTGAAATTTATTTAATTTACAATATGTTTCCGGCAAGACGTGTGCACAAAGTAAACAGTAAACATTAGATAAAAGTTTCTGCAGTAATTTCTGTAATAGTAAAAATTTGGTATTTCACTGAGCATACCCAACGAAACCGAGGTTCCATTTTCTAGGTGATCAACCAAATTTCAAAAGTTTTGCCAAGAATCGGTACGGGATCACTTGAGAGAACTATAGTCCTCCAGTGGGTTCCTGTCAACTGTGGGGTTCCAGGAAACGAGAAAGCCGACTTCCTGGCAAAAAAAGGTGCTTTAATCATGCAGAATATTTCTTGTCCTTTGCCCCTTTCCATACCGTTAGAAATCTTATTAAAAGATCTTTCAAAGTACGTGCCCAGGAAGATCTCTATCATCGTGTTTCTCATAAGTCTTGGAAGAATGCTATCTCGAATTTGTGCAATGGCCCAAGGCGTAGAGCGGTCGCTGAATTCCGCCTTGCCACCGGACATGACTGTCTACGATATCATCTTCATAGACTCAAAATTGTTCCTTCTCCGATATACAGTCCGTGCAGCTCTGGAGAGGTGATGGATGCCGCACATCTACCCCACTGCCCTGCTTTGCGCAAGACTTCTCTCGCCGAGCGTTACTGGGAGGCAAGAGATATGTTAGATTAATGGACTCTGTTACAGCTTTTTTTTATATTGTGTTGCTGTGTTCTATGTTCTTGTTTTTGCTGTAACTGTTCATAATCTGCCATTGGAAATAAAAAAAAAAAAAAAAAAAAAAAAAAAAAAAGAATCGGTACGGGATTGAAATTTATTTGAGAAACAGCTCGAGATCTGCATTTTCCTAACTTATTAAATACAATGACGGGAATGATTTTGAATGAAATGCATCCTTTTAAGATCTATGGATTAAAAATCTTAATAACTTTCACATTTTTTAAAAAATTATTCGACTGAAAACAAATAGTCCTGATAGAAAGTTTATTTCTCTTAAAAAATGACAACAGATTTCTTCCCAATGGTTCTTGCAACAGTGTTTTTGACTACTGGCAGCAAATCCGAAGGTAGTGGTGGCGAAGCTTTTTGGGGCCGCGTGGCCAAACCCTTTTTTTTTTTTTTTTTTTTTTTTTTTTTTTTTGAGGGGGGCGGCGTGTTCAAAACCTCTGTGATTAAGTCCCTATCGGAGAGCGGTTTACCATGTTTTTCCAGGCACAGTCGAATTTGAAATCTGGCCGTTGTTAGATGGTATCTTTTAGAAAGATGATTGCAAAAACCAATTTTCTGGCAACTATAATTTCTCAATTTTCCTTCAATAACACCTTCCGTTCAGCTTCAAGTTCGGTAACAATCTCGTGGTTGGTGTTAAAGTGGCGTAAGTAAGTAAGTGAAAAGCAAGCCGTAAGTAAAGATAAGTAAGTAAGTGAAACGTTCAAGAACAGACTAAAACACTTATTTAAATTACATAGTATCATTTTATTGTGATTATTGATTAAGGAAGTAATATTTTAGTCGCGTGCCGGCTGATGAGGCTCTGCGTGCCGACTGTGGCACACGTGCCATAGGTTCGCCATCACTGGACTACGATAAGCTATGATACTGATGATTTCAATACATTAAATGCATAACAGCTCCATTATCTTTTCAACTTGATCCTAGATCAAAACGTAACCCTGTTTTAAATATAGGAGGGAGTCGTCTGAATAAGAACTATTGCTTTAAATCACAATATATGTGCAGATAAAATTTAATAATACAAAATATTCTGCCAGAACTACTACAGAGTTCATAAACAGAGGCCAATTCTCAGTCGAAATTTTAAACGCGTTGTCATTATTTTGAAGCACAAGCACTGATAACCTGGCTTTTCAAAAACTTATACTTCCCAGCTTAATCGTTCAAACTGATAATTTTACAATACGCCTACACAGTATGCTTTGTTTTTTCAAATGTAATTAAGGACTAGTATTTCATTAATAATCTTCATTAATAATTAAGGACTATTTCATTAATAATTAATCAATCATTCATTAAATAATCCACAAAGAATAACAACGAAAGTACAGCTAAACGAAGAACTAGAATTATATAAGACTTTTTTAAAGGAAAAGTAAACCAATATGACATCAGCCATCATCTTCACCACTCCTTCCTAAGGCTCATTTATTATCATCATGGTAAATAAATTCAAGAGTACCCATTTCTTTTCGATTGAAGAGTTAGATACATCAAAAATGAGTTATCTTTTCTCCCACTTTTTATTACCAAGCTTCTTGCCTGATAAAATGAGAAAAGGCGATGAGATTGAAGAGGTCAGAGGTACAAAACCTCAATAACCATTCTTATCATGTATTATTTATTTACCACGACAAAATTTCTGCTGCTGTTAGTTCTATTTATTTGATAACGTATCCCGCCCACATCTCGTATCGCCCTCTTCAGATCGCACCATTTCGGGATCTAGGCCTTCTCAAGTAGGTATTTGGGATGTTATCACTTAAAGAGGATTGAGTAAAAAAAGTTCTCATATCGGCCCAGACAAAGCGAACTTTTGTTTTTGTCTCGTCGAAGGTACACGAAAGAAGGCATGAATGGGTGGTGGTTATTCGTCAAGTGGCAATGAGTTTAACAGTTAAACAAAGACCGGCCAATGTTTAAACTTTTGGTCAGTCTTTAAAATAATGGCAATATTTCTACTTAATTTTGGTGGTATTATTTTCATACCCTGCCGTATAAAGATTTAAACTGATGAAAAGGTATCCATAATCAGTGCCTGAAATGTCAAAGAAGTTTTAGGATGTGCTTTCATAAAAGTTTTGCTTTGTTGATAAACACTTTTTTGCTACAAAACATTCTATTTTTACGCATTGCAGCAAAAACAAAACAACAATATTATAACTCATTTTAAGTTTTGTGTTTGCCATTTAAATTTTTTTTTTTAAAAAACTCAAATTAAAAACACGTCACAGTCTCTAAAAATAATAAATACTTAAAATTATAAATATATATACTTATATAATATAAACATTTAAAAAAGATTATTATATACAGAACGAATATAGTTTTCTTATCAGTTTTGCGAATTTAATTCTTCGCATCACTACAGCTAACCAAAATGCTTCCATTACTTGCTTTCCATAGAAATTCTAACTATAAGCATATTCAAATAAATATTTTAGTACTTATGTAGAACTTTCATGATAAAGCATGGTTCATTTTCTTGAACAATCCTTAAAATCTCTCGCTATGCTATAAAAACTCTTGACTTTTGCACTTAACGGAAAGGGTAGTATGAATGCATGCAGATTATTACTCTACGTAACTTATCAATTAAACTTCACCTAGCTATGCATGTTGCAATGATACTCCACTGCGACAAGTCTTATCAAATATTACATGCGGATACGTAGACACTATAATGCAATTAACATCTGCCTTTTTCCTCCTTCCATTTATATCCATGTGTCACGTCTGAAACATATACAGAAATATTTGTAATGTATCATGTTTATTTTTGTTAATAACAGCAACACTAGTGTACTAGCTCACAAAAAGCCATTTCTTCAGTTCGCATTACAGCCTAACTAAATATTTAATTCTTTACGCTTTTAACGTCACAAGAGCTTTACAATTCTGATGGGGGGGTATCTTTCTTTTCCACAGATGCAACATAAGAAATAATTAATAAAATACTGTTACTTTTTTTACTCTTCTCTGATACCAGTTGTTACGTTATTCTCTTCCTTCACGCTCGTACGGGGTTCCTAGATTTGGAGTGAATAACGACGACACTTGATGAAGTATCGAAACACACTTTATTTAGGCAATATTAATCAGGACAGCTCCAAAGTCACTTTTTACAGTCGTCGAAGACCTACTATAAACACGCTGACACGATCAGCCTTCCCACTGTCAGGCAATAACGGTGGAGATAGCTTCACTTAAAAGCACCCGACTCTGCTTTCCGGAGTACAGCTCCCGACTCTGCTTTCCGAAGTACAGCTCCCGACTCTGCTTGGTCGTTCTCGGAACTCCACGTACTCTCGAGACTCTCCACGCTACAACTCGCGATGCACTTGACACACGAGCACAGCTCCCGACTCCTTGGTTCAGTCGTTCCCAGAGCTCAACACGCTTTCTCGACGATGCACTAACCGCGATACACTAAGAGACTCCTTCGGTGAACTCGACGACCCACTCGGCACTCGTTGCCCGGCTGTCAACTCGATCGACTCCGCAGGGATTGACTCGCTAGACGAGACACACTCTCAATACTACTATCAACTCATTAGCCGAGGCACTTACACACTAACTGACTGCGGACCAGCAGGGTTTATATAGCTTTCGGCTTGTGTTCGAGAACCTTCTGGGCTAAACCGGTAAGAATTCGTTCCAGAAGGTTCTCCATCCGTCCATGGTGTATCGCCAATTTTGTCGCCAAATGGGCGATTTCTCTCCAAATATGGCAACCCAGGCTTTTCTCATTTTATGGCAACCCTAAAACTGTTTTGCGGGGAAGCCATCTTACCGCACCTGTACATTTCGTAACACTGCCCCCCTCCCAAGGACTGCACGTCCCGGGCAGTACAACCCTTGGTCAGAGGCATAATTTGATACAAACAAAAGGTAATAAAACAAACAAATAACATAACTAAGGAAACAAATATTTACACCATATTCAAGTTATATACACAAATTAAACACATAACAATTTTAAATTATACACATTAAAGTTAAGAATGAATTTCAGTCTCAGTCTTTTCATTAAGTTATACCCGGGTCAAATACTTTTCCACTGCAGTTCTCAGTTGCATTTCTTTTTTGCATATCACAGTATGAAGATTCAGTCCTTTCAGACGTTTCATCCACAGGAGGATCGGAAACAGTTTGTTCACCACTCTGTAGTTCATTCACAGCATGCATACAGTTCACGATCATGCATGCATACAGTTCATGCATGCATACAGCATGCATACAGTTCGACGATCTCGTGTTTTCACTTTGTTCACCTCGGTATTTTTAGCAATTGGTACATGCTTATTTACCTCTGTTTCCTGAAAACCAGTTCTGATGTTTGCATTAGAGTCGCGAACGGAACCCGATTCTTCACTATGAGACGCACACATAGTATGCAAAAGTGGGTGAATTTTCTTGCCATACTGGAGCGCACTGCTTAAGCTGTACATCAGCTTCTCCCATCTCTGCATCACACGCACTTTCAGATGATTCAACACTTGCTGCTTGCGACTTCGTCATTTCACTATCACTTTCGACGATCTCGTGTTTTCACTTTGTTCTATCTCTACTTCAGGCACATGAGATTCAATATCTTCTTTCCCGTCTTTTATTTCTTCATCTTTTCGTTCTTTTCCTTTAATCCCGTTAAATGTTTCCTCCATCATTTCTTGATCTTTCTCAGGCAATTCATTAGCTACTTCTTTCATTTCTTCATCCTTTGATTCTTCAGACGCCACTTCTGTCATTTCCACCTCGTCTTTTATGCCTCCAGTTTCTTCTGTAAGCTCAACTTTCAGCTGTTGGAGTTGCTCTCGCACATTTTCTTGGCCGCCATTTATCTCTTCTCGTCGGCCTTTCTTCTCTTCTAGTCCGGCTTTAATATCAGCTGTAATCTCTTTATATCCAGCTTTTATCTCTTTATAGCCAGCTTTTATCTCATAATATCCGGCTTTTATCTCGGCAAATCCGGCTTTTATCTCAGCATATCCGGCTTCCATCTTTCCTTGGAATTCAGCAAAGGCAGTCAAGAGCTGTCTTAGTAGATCTTCCATTGGTCTTGTCACTGGCATTCACCCTCAAATCCCACTTCTGATACCAGTTGTTACGTTTTTTTAATTTTCTCTGACACCAGTTGTTACGTTATTCTCTTCCTTCACGCTCGTACGGGGTTCGTAGCTGAGTCAATAACGACGACACTTGATGAAGTATCGAAACACACTTTATTTAGGCAATATTAATCAGGACAGCTCCAAAGTCGTCGAAGATACACGCTGACACGATCAGCGACACAGCCTTCAGGTTATCAGGCTATCACGGTGGAGACAGCTTCCTGCAAAGCACCTGACTCTCTGCTTGGTCGTTCTCGGAACTCCACACTAAGAGACTCCTTCGGTGAACTCGACGACCCACTCGGCACTCGTTGCCCGGCTGTCAACTCGATCGACTCCGCAGAGATTGACTCGCTACTCGCTAGACGAAACACACTCTCAAAACTACTATCAGCTCACTAGCCGAGGCACTTACACACTAACTGACTGCGGACCAGCATGGTTTATATAGCTTTCGGATTGTGTTCGTGAACCTTCTGGACTAAACCGGTAAGAATTCGTTCCAGAAGGTTCTCCATCCGTCCATGGAA
Source organism: Stegodyphus dumicola (assembly GCF_044657685.1). Lineage (NCBI taxonomy): Eukaryota > Metazoa > Arthropoda > Arachnida > Araneae > Eresidae > Stegodyphus > Stegodyphus dumicola. Next base: position 188,196,239 of record NC_140768.1, read on the forward strand.
TATCACCAATTTTGTCGTCAAATGGGCGATTTCTCGCCAAATATGGCAACCCTGCCTTTCCTTGCCATTTTATGGCAACCCTAAAACTGCTTTTCGGGGAAGCCATCTTACCGAGCCTGTACATTTCGTAACAATGCATATTTGAGTTTTCATTGTGACAGAGAGCTTAAAGAGTTGTTCTAATTTTATACCATCACACACTATATCATTTTCACTTTTTTTAGTGTGTGTATGCAGTTAACGCAATGTTTCATCCAAATTAAATTGACATTACCTTCAAAACTGAAAACAGTCTCTTTCAACATGCCATAAGCTTGTCTAATATTAAACAATACTGCAACTGCAACGATGATGGATAAAATTAACGCAATAATAAATTGTCGATAAGAAAGTGAAAAATCTTCTTTTCAAGAATATTAATGTCTAAATCAAAATAATATTATTAATTTAAAGGGAATACCAGAATTCGTACACATCGTACATAAAATTCAAAAATACTTTTTTTTAAAGAATAGTTTAATTAAAAATAATGCTCCCGATCGAGAAGATAGACAAGTAAACATATAAAATGTAAAGCAATTTCAACCTTCAGTATCTGTCTGCTTCCATGCCCTTCGAATTAACTTACACCTTTTCGTCGCCCTGCGATGGCAACACGTTTTTGATTTGTCGTCGATGGAATTCGGTCGCTGAATGTAGCTAGCTGACTTGTAACTGTTCTTAGTTAAATTTTATACTTAAAACTTAACTGTGTTATAAGATTATTACTAGATGTTTACATATGGATATTTTATTATTAAATGGTTAATAACTAAATATCCAGTTTGGTTCGAATAAACCGAGAGTAGTTGAATTTATTATAAATATTTAAAATCGAAACTACTTCTTCCGTTTCGGCGCCATTCAAACATCGGAACGTAAACAGTATCTTTTTAATTTAACTAAATATTCAAATTAAAAAGGTCATTAAAATTCTACAGTTTCCAACCTACTAATGCATACATATTAATTCAGCTGAAAAAACGGCGATATACCATCTCCAAGACTCACCAACGATACAATGAACCATGCACATTCCATAATTAACTGCATTTTTTTTTACACGATCATTATCTAAATCTATGGGGTGGGTAAAAATAACAACTCACGAAAATGATTCTCTTGACCTCCTTGACTGCCGAAGATAACGACAAAATTCCAATTAATAGCACATCTAATTTTACCAAATTACTGACTGGCAGCGTTCCATCACACTTTAGACTGGGTAATTACTGAAAGACGCTCAGACAGCGGCTGAATGCTACGATTACTGTTGCTAGGAATGATTCATATGATACATTTTTGATTGCATATGCTATGACTGCCTGATTACTATAAATTTCATGCAATGCACAGTAAAATTTACTGGAATTTTATCATTTACACTTTCAATTTTGAAATATGATTTCCTACAGTGAAAGTATTACATACATCTTCAGACTGCACTTCACCTCAGAAGTAGGTAACGAGACCTTACGTAAACCCTTGTTTTTGTCCTAAAATTTCAACAGCAAATAATAAAAATGTATACAATTTATTCCGTCATTAAATTAGATAAGGTTATTTTAATATGGCAAAGGACACAATGACTATCTGCCAAAAAGGGAGGGCTACCTTAATGGAGGACATTCTAAAGGAAATTGGCTCATATTCACGTTACATATGGAGAAAACCATGACAACCACATGGAGATACCTTATCCTACGGCTGATGCAGTGCTGCCGAGCTTTGGTACTTTAAAGGGGTATGGTACTTTAGTTTACATCCAGAACATGTTGCCTTGACAGCGGTTTGGTAGTACTTCCACACAAGACATTTCCATACATATCGGAAAATTGAACACTTCTGCACAAAAGAAACATTCATTGTTGGAGAGATAATAGCAATCTGTCTAGTTTAGTGGTATTTCCACACAAATCACATCTTGGTTATATTTCGATAACTTGCAACAGCAATTTTCATTATGAATTTGTTTTAAAAAATTTTAAGCTACTGGACTACAAAAATATACATTTTTTCAAAATGTATGCGTTACATATAAAGCATGATAAATACCTTAAGGTATCTTTAAAATGTCAAAATATCGTAAAACACACTTTAATTTTCTTATAACTAACTGGAATAAGCGTAAAAATTTGCATACTTCTTTCGATGCCCTTGACACTGTATTTGCTACTCTTCTTTTATGATCCATACATCAAAATGCATTAAATTGTAGCATTGTAAGATGCACTTTTTAAAAATTCTTAGAGGAGGCACTTAGGTTTTATATAATTAAAACAGAGACCCCCCAGAGGTTTAGTGGTTGGGAGAGCATCCAGAGATAACGATAGGACTGGGTTCGAATCCCGGAGAGGGTCTAGAACTTTTCGCGATCGCCATTTCACCGTGGCCGTTTCGCCGTCAAGATATATTTATCTTTACATGACTGTATTTTATCTTGTCGTATTATACTCGTATTAAATTTATTTAGTTTAATAATTCTGTTTACCTTTTGTGCAATAATGTGTGTATGATTATGGCAAAGCCTCGAGGGCTATCTGCCTAACGGGAGGGATGCCTTCGTGGAGGACTTTCTAAGGGAAACTGGCTCATATACACGTTACACATGGGGAAAACCACGAAAACGCCCATGCAACCAGCCCGAGAGGTGCCGTGTGTGTTACAAGAATGAAATTAGAAGTGAGACTCCCTGGCAGTGTAAACAATGCAGGATTCCTTTGCACTTAACCAGAGTGTTTTGAAAAGTACCACACGCTTGAAGACTATTAACCATATACCTAATTAAAGTTTTGCTCTGATTTTTTCTTAATTTTACCGTTTTTAATGTTATTTAACAATATGTAAAAATAAATATTAATTAAGAATATGTAAGAATTATAAAATGAAACAAGTTTTTTAAATAAAAATTAAATGGTTATTTCATGCACACTTTTTCATTGTTAAATAACCGGAAGAGGTTAAATATACATGAGTATTTATGCATACTCTTGTAAAAATCGTGAATTCGCTTTTAATTAAAAACGTAAATGTTTATTAAATTATTTACAAACGTATTTGGAAATGAACGATTGATTCATTCATAAAATCCTGTGAGTGTTACTGTGAAGAAATTTATTAATTAAATACATCTAAACTAATAGTGATTATAAATATTATCTAAATATATAATGACCTTAACATTTAACCGTAAGCATAAACTGAAATTATGTTAACAAATACATCTATAAAACTATGTAAGCAAGAATTATTCGTACTGCAAAACAACTATTAAAATGTCTTGCGAAGCAGAGTCTATGAGATGCGTACTTAAGGAAATAGTAAAGTCGAATTTTTAAAATGTGTATTGTTGAAATAAAGCTTAAAAAATTTTTGGTTAATATTAAAATAAATATTTCCTTACATTTTACAATAATTTAATTAAAAGTATTTAATAATACTTAAAAACTTTTCTTTTTCTATCCCATTCAGAAATCCTGATAGAAAGTTAAATACACGGAAATCGGAAATTAGCAACAATATGATAAATTATTATATATATAATAACATTAAAACAAATAACTATTAAAAGAAAAAGTGCTCTAATTTGAAATAAACTTTGATTTTTAATTTTCATGATCGTTAACGGAATAAAATCGAATTACCTTGAAATTTTCGTCAAATGAAATTAGCGAAAACTGAAAACTTGTGAAAACTTTTCACTCAAATTAAAACTATTCTGAGCATGGAAAAATTATAGCATTTGATTCCGTTCAGAATGAAATGTTGTTTAAAAATGTATTTTATTCACATGGTTAGAACTCTGAAATATTGTAGGAAAATTATACTTAAATTTATAACGTAATTATAAATGTTTACCTGTGAACATGTCAAAACCTATTAATCTTATGGCAAGTCACTGAATGTCTGAGCAGGAGGGGTGTGTCACTGCTTTTCAAGGGAGTGTACGAGAAAACTTATTTCGGCCTCTCCTCCTCTTTCCTACCTCATAGAAATCAGCCATGCAGCCAGCCCGTTCGTCTGGGATCGAACCTGAATCGATCTCCCAGTATTCAACGGCCACTGGTGAGGCCTATTCCGTCTTTAACACCATTTTCTTTAGCTTTTATCGTAACTGGAAAATTATATAGTAATTGCTCTTGCATTTCCTCATACTTAATTTCTCTGCAAAACCTATCTAAAAAATTGATTAGAAGATCTGTGATGGCATCTTCAAATATGGAATCCAACCGCTCCAGCATCAAATAGGCTTACACTAAAGCTATGGTATAGTTTAAGAAAACTACATAATAAAAAGTAATGGAAATATTTAAAAAATACATACTTTATTACAATAAAATTCTTTATTTTTCAACTAATATGTAATAGTCATTATATTTAATTATACTAGACATCTTTCCTCTAGTTTAGACTACATTTAATAAGTTCTTAGTATCATTAGTTGATAATTTCTCCAATCGCTTTGCGTAATTTCAGAATAATATTAATAACATCGCCTCCATCCAAACATACGAACATGTTCAATACTTTAAACATATAAAATTACATTATTTCCTAATATGTAGGAAAATATCCATCATTAGCAGAAATTCGATTCAACCATCTACTGTAAGACAGTTGGGGAAGAACATTTGTGTGATTATTCCTTTGCGTGACTGATCATCCCATCTATTCTACGATTCAGTTACACTTAGTTCTTTGTTTTGAATGTCTTAATCGGGGTTTTCATGAAGAAGTTGATGCTGGGGAGGAGGAGGTAAATTTTCTTTAGATTATATCAATTACTCTGCTGTGTTGCTACCTTGCACATTACATTTTAAATCAACTTACATACACTGGCATTACGACGTACTAATGACGCATCTCAAATCTTCCTAAACAGTACTACGGATAAGTAACGCCTTGAAAAAAAAAAAAAAACTAAAGGTAAGTCGAATCCTGAAAAATACATTCATGTCCATAAATTAAGGATAATTCGGAGTCACGCGGAAATCGAACTCTAAAATAAATATATCACCTGTGAAATCACTACACACATCTTCAAGAATCATATGCAAATTTCAGGAAGTAACCAGATGACACCGATGGTACGTCACAATGACGAGAGTGTAAGAGAGTGATATATAAGGAAAACAGGAAAAGAAGTAAAATTGGTCGCAGGCGCTTTATAAGCATTTCAGTCCAATAACCGAATAGTTATGACACAAAGGGCGCATTTGGATGATTTTTTACGTGGTAGAATTATCGGCCGTCTGGAACATGGGCGTACCCAACTGGAAGTATCAGACGAACTTGAAATTGCCCAGAATGTCATCTCCAGGCTTTGACAACGATTCCAAGATGATGGTAATGTGAGTAGACGTTACAACACAGGTCGCCCCAGAGTTACATCGCCGAATGAGGACCGGTATTTGGCAGTTACTGCCAAAAGAAACAGGCGGAGCACAGCCTCAGACCTGTCTCGTCAGCTCTCTTCAGCCACTGGTACGACAATTTCAAGGCAGACCGTGTACAGACGCTTACGGCAGATTGGTCTATATAGTCGTAGACCTGTCAGATGCGTTCCACTTACTGAAACTCACTGTCGCCTGCGGTTAGCCTGGAGTAGATAGCATGCATTGTGGACACCGCAAAAGTGGGCTTGTGTGATGTTTTCCGACGAGTCCAGGTTTAGATTCTCGCCGGACTTTCATATGGAGAGCTCCAGGTACCCGTTACCACCAAGGAAACATCATTGAACGACACCGTTACGGTGGTGCAGGAGTGCTTGTTTGGAGTGGAATTATTCTGGTTTCCAGAACTGACCTACATGTTCAAATTGGAACCATGACAAGCCAAATGTATCGGGACGTGATTCTGGAACAACATGTACGTTTGTTTCGGGGCACCATGGGCGCACAATTTGTGTTTATGGATGACAACGCCCGTCCTCACCGTGCAAACACCGTAAGCGAATGCCTTCAATCGGAGGATATCACCCGTATGGACTGGCCAGCATTCTCACCGGATTTGAATCCAGCAAAGCACGTGTGGGACATGCTTGGCTGACGAGTTGCAGCCCGTGAACCTTCTCCTACATGTCTACCGGAACTTCGGAGAGCATTGCTTTTTGAGTGGTGTAATATTCCCCAAGATCAGATCGATAATTCGATACTCAGCATGCCTAGGCGTACGGACTGTATTGCATCGTCTGGGAGACATGCAATGTATTAACAATCATACCAACCATGTAATATTGGTTTTTTGTAAATAGGTTTTTTTTTTTTTTAATTTGCTACAGGGAGAAAAAATTGCTAATTTTTTTAATAATATCAAACATATAGCATCTTTTTTTACTCTTTACCTTTTGTTTAATAAATAAGCTTTACAAGTAAGTCAAATTTGTTCTTCTTCTAACTCTTCCTTTGCCTGATTTTGCATTATCCTTAATTTATGGCCATGAGTGTATTTGAAAGTGAAATACCTACCTGATCTCTCAAATTTTTAAAATAAGAAAAAAAAATTTAATTAATATTTAATTTTTTAAATGAAGACAAATCTGAAACCTGCATTTAATGAAAAACGAATATTAAAATTCCTTTTCTTTTTAAATACACATATATTTATTTCAAAAGTGCAAATGAAATGTATTGAAACGAAACATATTTCAATATGGCATTTCTTCGAAAGCTCTAATAAAAGCAATTCTTAGGAATTAATGGAAAGAAACAGAACATTTTTACTCGAAGCAATTAGTTAAATACGAGCTAAAAGGCCCGAAAGTGTAATTTTAACTAAAGGATATCTAATGAGGTATTGGAAATATCATTATTTTCATGTTTTTATTGAATTTAAATTGGTTGTTTGAAAGTGTCCAAATACTTATGCGAGTCTATTTCAAAATTGTTCGAAAATTATTATTACTTTTTTTTTTTAAACACCGAAAACACTACCAATATTTTTTCGAATAGAGAGATAGATGCTACCTAGGAGAAAATGTCCTATCGCTAATGCTTCATAACTGATATTTGTAAATAAATATGAAAAGCACAAATGTTTAAAAACAAATGTGAATTGTATATATGTATAAACAGACAAATTAATAAGCTTCTCGAATAAAAATTTTAGAAATTATGTTTAATTTTATATTAAGAAAAATAGTCCATTTGGGAGATCTCAAAAATAAGAATATTAAACTCTTTAAGGAAATGTAAATCTAACATGTTTAAAGCAGATAATTTTATTACTAAATTCATTACCTTGCTAATCTGAAGGAAAAACAATCAGCTAGAAATATAAATTTGTTTAACCATAATGCTACGCGTAATATATATAGAATTTTATGTCGATGATGATGAAAGAATTCTATTTTCATTTTATTTAAACCATTTCAATACCTGGAACATAGAGTAAAAGAATATCAAAATATATATCTAAATTTCACGATTATAAACCAGTTTTAACTGCAAAGATATTTACCAGCAATTATGTTTCAAAGGTCACCTTCGAAGATTATTTAAATCTTCTTTTAATTTGAGTTCCCTGAGATTTTGCTAGATTTTGTTCTATCAAAAATTCCGTTAAAAATTCTCTAATTCTTTTTTTTTTTTTCCCTTTTGTTGTTGTAGAGGCAAATTAAGAACTAATTCACGAATATTTAATAACATTTACGTTTTTGAAGCAACCATATCAATTAAATATTGAAATGATGCAAGTTCTAAGAATACATCAAACAGACGATTTTTTTTGTTTGTTTTTATATATAAATATATGATAAAAATATTTTTTTTCTCTGTCAACTAAAATGCTTTTGTTCCCTACTAATGAATGGCGCCACACGAGCACCTCATTTGTTCAAAGTTTATTTATTCTATGGACGGCGGCACAGGAGACTCCGTCGCTAGTAATCTCCGAGTTCTAGCACAGCATGTGTACAAATACTTCCATATTATTGGATACAACTTATTCGATTCTTCAAGCATTTAAAAGTCAAGTATCATATATTGGTAAAGGCCGTTAATGGTTGATTGCCTCTTACTAAGCGATAAGACATAGACATAGACATAGACATGTTTTTTTCTGTACAACGTTGCCATTGTTCGCTTTGAAATCCTTGAGTTTGTTAATCAAAAACTAGTTAAAGTTTTACAAAACATGAAATCGATATTATTTTATCCAAGAACAAATGATATACAAGTGCATTTTATATTTACAACAAATGATTTCATTTGCAGTCCCATTATTTCTGCAATATGAATTTTCTCCATAAAAACAGAAAAATTCTTTTTTTTTTTTTTTTTTTTTTTTTTTTTATCTCACTATTTCTTTTTCCAGGAAAAAATATTTAACTTTTAAAGAGGAGAAAAAGTAAACGCGTTAAATAAAAGAAAATCATTTATTTTAACTTCAGTTTAAAGCACCTTTTAAAATCTCGATATCATTTTTGGGTATCATATATTTGCTAGAAATGGATTTAAAATTTCAGAGAAATATTTTAAATTAAAATTATTATAAGATAGTTTTACTTTAAAATTTTGCATAAATTGCTTCCCTTGCTGATTTATCTCTGATGTTATACATTTAAGATATAAAACTCGGATTTCATTTCGATTAGAATCACAGCATAAAATTCATAGTTGTAAATAAAATACAAGAAAATTATTTTAGTGTCTAGAAAATTATACTTAATAAACGCTGTAAATTCTAATAAACGCTGTAAATTCCATCGCAAATTATTAAAATTAGACGAAAAGAAACATAATTAAAATATAGTCAGAAAATCCTTTTTGAAAATTCAATTTTTATTCATATTAATCTATCAAATTTCCAGGATATCTTTTCAATTAATAAATACAAGAAATTACTTGAGAGAAAATATTTAAATGTGTGTGTTCTGTACTACTAAGATAATTTAAGTCATAGCATTAAATTGATACAGGAAATAAATACGTGCACTCATCAATTTATAAATATGAATGAGTATTTCTTATAAGAAACGTTTTAGAGCTGGTATTAAAATAAAGAATTTTGAAATAAATTTAATTGTTAATTCCTACAGAAAGAAAATTTACTTTACCACTGTAATAAAGGGATAAGAAAACTTGCGAAACATGTAAGGATTATTTGCTCTAGATCAGTGGTTCTTGATCGGGGTGCGGGAATGTATTTTTGGGGGTCCGGGAGAAGCCCCTACCTAACCATAAAAATTATTAAATATCATTTATTAGATTTCTTTTAATAAAATATTTGAAATCTGCAATAGTGTCCCCAATATTGAAGCTCATAAAAATTGGTAGCACCTAGCTTACTTATCGGCAAAAGACATAGGAAAGAGCCGGTGCCGATGAGCGTATACACTACGCTACCAAAAGGCATGAAACGCTACAAACGAACGCGAACAAGCAGCTAGGTGACGGAGAAAAGAAAAAAAAAAACTTTCTGGGAATACAAGCCGAGAACGTTATCCCAGCTTGCGCATGCGCTGAGTTCAATATGTGCTGCTCCAATGGAATCTACGGATTCACAGATTTGTATCTGCACCTACTGCTCCTGTGTTAGGTTGAGTCAAGTTGAGTCAACTATTGTGTCTGCGACATGTGTATTGTGTATTCTGACTTGTCCAGAAATCTCTTGAAACTAATACATTCTTAATTGCCCGTTCAAGCCGAATAAGATTCAGTGACATTACAAACGTAAGAATATTTTATATATCATATTACATTATTTCTAACTAATTAAATGGATTATAGTGAACCCCACTATGTCAAAAACAACGACAATGGAACGATAAGCATGCCGGTTATGGATTTACCTGCACAACCGAAAAAGATGGCACGCAACGACAACAATACATCTTGTGTTCCAAAATATTTTCAAACAGCAATCTCAAACCATCAAAGTTATTAGATCATTTCAACAATCTGCATGGTGGCGAAAAAGCACATAGCATGAACAGCTTGAAGTCAAAGAAGGCTCGGTTTGATACCAGTGAAACTATCCTAAAATTGTGCAGACCAGCAATTAAAAAACTTTTATTAAAAGCGTCATATCAAGTGGCACATTCACGTGCAAAAAAAGAAAGAAACCTCACACGATCGCTGAAGGGTTGATTAAACCTTCTGCTATAATTATTGCTAAAACAATTTTAGATTCAAAAGCACATAAAAAAATCCAACAAATTCCATTATCGAATGATATTATACAATCGCGAATACAAGATCTCAGTGAAGATGCTTTAATGCAAGTTATTGAAGACATAAAAATTAGTCCACTAAAAATAAGCATGCAACTGGATAAGTCAACTGATGTTGATAATTGTAGTCAACTTTTGGTATTTGTCAGGTATGTGAAGGAAAAAGAAGTGATAGAAGAATTTCTATTTTGTGAGCCATTGGAGGTGAATACGAGAGAAATTGATGTTTTCAATCGCATCAAAGATTTTTTTACTAAATATCAATTACCAATGAATGTGATTGGCTCAATATGCACTGATGGAGCCCCAGCAGTGTTAGGCAAAAATTCAGGATTTGTTTTCACACATGAAAAGAGAATTACCGGAAGTTTTAATAACGCATTGCATGTTGCATCGTCATGCACTTGCGTCGAAAGCATTGCCAGAAAGTTTCAAACAACATCTAACTACAGCAGTAAATGTAAAATACATCCGAGGGCGAGCGCTTAATCATCGCATATTTCGTGCATTTTGCGAAGAAATCGGTGCTGATCATACCATGCTCCTATATCACACCGAAATACGATGGTTATCTAAGGGTCGCATGCTTAACAGAGTTTTTGAATTGCGTGAGGAAATTATTCAATTACTGACTAGTCAAAACTGTTATTTAGTAAAAGATTTTGAGAGTAATGATGCAATGCTGAGGCTGGCCTACTTAGCAGACATATTTAACCATTTAAATGAATTGAATCTATCAATGCAAGGATTTGGTATAAATATAATAATATCTAGCAAAAAATTATCTTCATTTATCGCAAAATTAGAAATTTGGATACGTCGAGTAGAAAAGGAAAATTTAGCAAACTTTCCCTTGCTTGATTCTGTTATTGCGAAAAATGAAAAGAATACATTTATACTTGATATTTTAATACATTTGAGACGATTGAGCGATTCATTCAATGGATATTTTTCTACCGGAAATATTACCAAAATTCAGAAATGTATACTGGATCCATTTCTATTTAGAACAATTAGAATTGCAACAATTCTGGTGCTCACAGTTCAACGTTATCCAGAGTTGGCGAACGGAACACTGCAGTTACTCTTACCCTTTGCTACCACCTACTTGTGCGTGCGAAATGGGATTTTCATCGCTTTTGCATATAAAAACTAAAGCGAGAAATCGCTTAAATGCAAGTGGTGATTTACGCGTATGTCTTTCAAAAAGGATGCTCGCTTCGACAGTATAATAATGAACAAACAACAGACTAGTTATTAATAAAAATAATATTCTTTTGTATTTATATAAAATGTACAATGTTTTTGAATAAACACTAAGTTTCGCAAAAAATGTATTTTTCTAGACTAAAAAATTTAAAACACATTTTTTAGTGGGGTGCGGGAGATATATTTCCAGATTCAAAGGGGTGCGACTCGCTAGAAAGGTTAAGAAACACTGCTCTAGATGAATGATTTCGAGAAGCTGATTTTCTCCGTGTGAAACGGATGCAGGGCGGTTATACGTATTTGACCCTATATACAGACACCTATATACAGACATTTTTGGTCGATGCTATTTCGTTGAAACTTGGTATATACGGACGGATCATGAAGAAAAGAAAACTGCGATATAAAATAAAAATTTAAACCACTCCACACTCATCCGAGAAGGGCACTTTAATTACGATTACCCTATAAAATAGACAAAATAGAACATTCCGTAACAATACTTTAATTCCAAATATCACTAATGTACATGTTTTAACCGGAACAAAACATTCTTCCACTAACGTCCAATATGCAAAATAGTAAATAATAAATTCAAAGTATTCAAAACTAATAAAAATCTGAATATATACATTATTTTATGTTCAGAAGAATTACTCAGTTTTTTAATACAATTGTTTTATCAACTAGGTAAAATATTTATCTAAAAGTTTAAGCATATTTCAAAAAATAAAAGTCAGAATTCTGTCTGTATTACTGTTAATCACACAACCCGTAATTGAATCACATTAGACTCCTTTTAATTTTTATTTATAACTACCCATATTCAGTGCTATAACTAATATAGTTATACCAAACTATATGAGTCAATTCACACAGTCACATCAATATTGATGTCGGAAAATTAAAATGAAAACTTGAATTAAGCGCTATGTTAATTGAAGCACAGGCAAATATTCAAAAAGAACACGTACTAAAACGTTTAAATAAATTTCTTAATGGAAAGTTACTTTAACAGTTTTATGGCTACCACAATAAAATATAATGAATTTTTTTTTCAGATGCGAAGAGAGTTAGTTCGTGAAGAATTTATGCAGAAAAAAATTCTATTCAAATACATTATTCGAGTAAAAATGGGGAAAACACTAATTTTCTTTCATTCTATAAATTAAAATAAAGGTCTCTCCTCTTTATAAATGTTCTAAATTTAAAATATTTATAAAAGCTATTTAAATTATTTTCCCGATTTTGTGTAGTAAGTTTATTTCAAATACCATTTCAGTGGAACCGATTTTTAACATGTTAAACACGCCGTCGATCTTGGAATCGGCTTAGACCAAGCAATATATGCCTGGCGTTTAAAGCGCTAAATTAGCTTCAGGAGAATATACGTATATATTATTTTTATTTATTACAAATAGATGTTTTGGATTACTTTAAAATTCTTCGATGTGTTAACTACAGAATATAAAAAAATTAAACTCTTAAGTTCAAAATAATTACTTATGGAAACATGTCAAAGAAAAAGGGGGAAATTTACAAAAGCACTTCAATGGGAGAGTGCAAAAAACCCTATTCCAATAATAGTTATATTTTCTCAAAAACCCGATGGTAACAGAATAGAAAATACAAAAGTAAAGCAATAAAATTCTAACTATAAATAAATTTCGTACATAAATAATTACTTTCATTTGGATTTAAAATATTTGAGTCCATACTTTGTGTCTCCAAATTTCTGAAATCCATACAGATTACATTTCAGATTTCCTTTTTATAAACTAATTACAAAAACAGTAATAACAATTCAAAAAGTACTCGCTTCTTAAAAATGTAGAAATGAATTATATTATATAAATTATTATTAATATGTAAATTATTATTAACAGAAACAGTAATTGAAATTACAGAAATTATTTTTATCTTGAAAAAATTCGAATGATTTATGATAAATTATAAATAAACATAAACAGAAAATACACTATAAATGCAAAAAACTGCAACAGATAATTTTTCTAAAACTACTTCATAAACTGGAAACAAAATAAAAATCTTATCTGATTATCAAATATAATGATGCCTTAATAGAAAATTAATGATTTTTAAACATTTTTTATACAGTTCTAAAGGAAAGGGTGCAGACTACGACTTACCGATGGCAGCCAAAGGTGCTACCGTCGTAACCATGGTTACCGTAACCAACTGCCGATCCCCGATGAACTTCCAAATGCATTTTTACCGCGCGGTGGTGATGTGATCATCGTTGAAAAGAGGGCGCAAGACGTTTTGCGATTGGACAAAATGCTCTAAGTAAGTGGGCGTTACTTCAAGTGCCAAATTTCATTGAGTGCAGCATCATAGCCTCATTTAAAACGCAGACGACAATTTTATGGAACTTTTTCTTTCATTAGGAAATGTTTGCAAACGTAAGTAAAATGGATTTGTCACACTTACTCAGAACGTTCTTAAATGATGCACAGTTTTATTCGTTATTATTCTCTTCCGGTTACGGCGCAACCGAGGACGTAGAAATTAAGTCACATGCTATATTTGCATTTATTAAAAGGAATACTTATGACAAGGCACGTTCAATGCATAGCGTATATGCATTTTAAATAGCTTACATGAATTCTATGGAAGGAATTTTCGTGCCTTAAGCGGAAAGTGATAAAGTAACTTATTACGAATGAATGAGAAATTATGAAATAAGTGGCAGATCAGTTGCATAATTTTTCTTAGAAACTACTAGCAAATCATTCTTTCCAAAAATTAAAATTTCATTCATATTAAACTTAAGTTTCCTTCCTGAAAAACAACTTGATGCTACAGACTTGAATATCCTAAAAATATTCCTCTATACATGAAAATGGTGGAAAAGACCATGTATTTAAATGATTGTATTCATGAGATCTCTGTGATCCTTTTGAGTTAATCTCAATTTCAAACAGTTTCAAAACGAAATAACTTCGATATCTACTTATTAATGTCCTCTCGATTCATTCTGTAAGAAATAACACATTATTTATTGCAAATTTTTTTTTTTTTTTTTTTTTTTTAAAGTTAGATGATGCAGCATCCAGTTTGTTTAAAAAACTGAATACCCTCCCCCATTTGTTTGGTACATGTGCAATGCACATATTCTAGAGAAATACGCTTATTTCTTATTCAAAATCGTGAATTCATAATTATTTTTCATTTTAACATCCCTTTCTCTTTAATTAAAATTTATTTATTCACCATTACAGATTTCAATATATAACTCTTAAATTTAATTGCAAATGGAATATCATTATTATGACCTTTCGTCAGGAGACAAATAAGGAGACAAATAAGCAAACAAATAAAACAACTCAGATATAGGTTTAGTCTTGACACTGATACGGTAAAGGTCGAAACTTTTGTTGAGACTTTAGAAAAGAATTCACTCCAAATGAAATTCTTCATCACCAAAATTTCATTCAATTCGTCAGTTTTTAAGACTGGCGTAGTCAACCAGGTGCTGATAATGTCCTTTTACTCAACCTGCTAAAATTAAAAAATATAATCTTGAAATTAGAAAACAAAAATGCTTTAGTTGAAGAGGGAATTACAAACACAATGCTAAAAACTCTGCCATTAAATTTTATAACCTAGCTCATCAGCATCTACATCTTTCTCTGCATTATTTTCCAACTATATGGAAGACTGCTGAAACAATTCTTAATTCCTAAGGTAGAAAAAGACGGGATGAAGAAATTTACAGACCTATTAGCTTACAATTTAAGATAAATATTATAATCCCTTCGATAAACACTTCAGCTTTCCTTCGGTAACGTTCTCGAAAGCATCATCTACTTTATGACTGAAGCTGTCTTGAACAATTTGGATTTCGAAAAGGACTATCTACTCCGATGCAATTTGTAAGAATAACAGAAGTCATTAAATCTGCAATTCACAAACGTTAGTTCACTGCCCTCCTAATGTTAAGATGTGGACAAAGGTTTTGCCCACATCTGGCATAAGTGTCTTTTCTTATAAATTAATTAGCTGCAATCTAAGCAGGGAAATTATTCTAATAAATTGCTTCTTTGTCAGGAACATGTTTTTTACAGTTGAACAAGGAATATTTTTCTGCTCCCATAAATATTGAACCTGGGATTACCCAAGGATCAATTCTGGGTCCCATTTCTTATTTCATTTATGGTAAAGATTTCCCTCTTTATAACGACTACTCAAACCTATAAATTACTCGATAAAAACTCTATAAATGCGCAAATATTTAAGTAATCGAATAATATTCCATTAATGCAAGGTCTAATAGATGTCCTTTGATCCCATTTCCAGCATAAAGATTTTAATAGTCAGAAGCTTTTGAAAAAGCATAACTCTTATGTTCATTAACGATTCCTACTAATATTCCATAATGCTTTCTTAATGAGCGGAGTAGGGAACAAGGCCGGTGCTAGGTTCCCCAGTGCTAATTCTATAATTTCTAAATTCAGCCGCCCAGTTTCTTCCAAAATTATCAGTGTTTTGCCCCCTTTAATTTCTATCGCCCGAATCAAATGCATCGGTTGCAATAGTTCTGGTGCCGGCCCTGGCGTCGGACTGGTAGGGAATATAAGAAACATATTATACTATATATTCTCTTCGGAGCCACAGTTAGGATAAGACTTAAGTGAAAGAACACAATATGCTTCTAAAGTATTATTCAATATAAAATTTTTAAAATATTTTTTAAGAAATTAATATCAAATAATGTAACATCGAAATGCTAAATACGGCAAGTACTGTTTCAACAAATCCATTAATTTATGGAAAAGTAAGTTAACTTCGATGAAATAAACTTCGCTAGAGATTAGTTTTCATTCAAAACATAATACATTGTATGAAATTCGGAATTTTTTGAGGTTATTTAATTACTATATCAAAATTTATTAACGTTGAGTTCTTTTTTTATCTCCAATCATCAGGTCAAAACTGTTCTCCAGAAATTATTTACAAATAAGCAAATTAATAAATATTTTTATTCAAAAGATTTAGGATGCTTACGAGATAAAATCTGAATCTAACTTTTAATTCTCATGGATTATTATTCATAAAGAATATAAATATGATATGTTTTAAAATGGAGATAGTACACTATTTTGCTAATCCGATCAACTTGATATTCGACGAAAAAATTTCTCTTTCTCAAGTATGCAAATGATTAAAGTTTTTCGTGATCAGTGAATAAACACTTATAGTGCGTAACTTGCACTCTATAGAACAGCTAACAATTGCGAGATGCGAACATTTTTCTCATCCTTGACTTAGAAATTACTAATAATGTCTTTACGATCCACTCGGAGACCTTAACCCAAACGGATAAATTCGATGGGGGTCGAATCATCTCGCTGAGTGAAACTGCATGATCATTTAATTCAACAATCTACCAACTGCCCTGTAAGAGCACGGCCATGCGAAAATGCTTGCCACAATAAGGTACGCATCAATCAAATAATGGCTCTATTTGGCGAACGTGCAAAAATGCGACAGTAGACCGACTGATTATGCGACAAGCCCGAATTGGTTCAAAATCATTCATTATCCATAATACAACATGCTGTAGCCTTTTCCATACGAGCTGTAGTACTGGTCAGCATTTCACGACGCTTGGTCGAGTCAGGATTACGCTCATGCTGCCCTTTTACGACGTCTGTCTTTAACACCTTAAAATCAACTATGGCGTTTGGAATAGTGACATTCCCGAGCAACATGGTTGGCCTATAGACTAGCATCGGATTCAAGTGACAAAACCCGCTTCAGTCTCGAAATAGATAATCATGGCCTCTGCATACAAAGAAGTCCAGGTAAACAATCCTTATTGTGCAGAAGCACACAGTCAATACCTATTCCTGGAGTGATGGTGTAAGATGCTACCTTTTACGACAGCAGTTAATCCTAACATTATAGTCCTTACGCGTGTGCAGTCACGAAGCGTTCGGTCGTTCCACATGTAGTCACTTCTAAGCATAATCGTTATGCATTCACAGAGTAGTGATATGTTAATAACATACCGCAAACAATCGCGCTAGCCTTTACGGCGTATCACACTGGGTTCATTTTACCAGCAAGATAATGCTAGGCACCGTACAGTTCGCATATCTCTGGAATGTATCATTACTGTTTTAATTCTGCCCTGTCAACAAAGTCCCCAGCTTTTTCAACAGTTGAACATCTACAGGATTAATTACAAGTCATCAAGTATGTGAACCAGAGAATATCAAAGGTATGGAACAACAACTTAAGAATACCCAGAAAGATGTATCGCAGAATGACATTAATAACTAGTATCATACCTTACTTCGACGTATAACAACACTCATCGTAGCCAGGAAAGGTCTCATAAACCGCTCACCGTAACATTTAACTTTAAAGTAACTGTCAGCTATAAAATTGTCATAGGACCTTAAAATTTTAATTATTTTATATTATCTATATATGTGGACATTCGCTCCTACAACTCAACCGCCTTTTCCTAAATCTGGCAACAGCTATAGCAGCGATATACTTCTTCAAGCTGCGTGAGGAAATGGACAGACTTGCATTCCGATGAGGTTATAACGTGGCGATGGATGGAGCTGAACTATGCCGCTCGAAAACATTGCTTGATGATGTAATTCCGTTTCATGATGAATAGAACTTTTTATCTTACTTCCTTTCACTCTGTACACACCATAATCATGTTTATTCTTTCATTATTAAATACTCTTAAAATGCCACTGCCTTCTTCTATTTGAATCCTAACCTCATCCCACATGGGGGCTCGGCCACTGGAACTCTTCCACCTTTTGAACTAAACTCCCTAGACACCACTATATAACTATAAATGATGGAACGCTGTGGACTTAATGGAATATCTCAGGATTCCAGTTGTTGTGATTCACCAGCATGTAAGTACAGCTAATTTTATTTGATGAAGTAATGCTAATCAGGAAGTAATATTCTTTCAAATTATGAATATTTGATGACGTATTTTTATGAAGTTTATTTGACGAAGCGAAAGGCATTTGATTTTGATGAAAATTCATTTTATTTTTGAATGATTATTACTTTGAAGAATTAACACTTCCGTTTTCGAATTTGATGTTGATGATAATTAATTAAACAGTGTTGATGAAGTTTAATTGAATAAACTAAAGGTATTTGATTTTGATGGAAATACATGACTGACTATTTACAGAATTGTGGTGTATTAAAAAAGTTACTTTGAAGAATTACTTTCCTTTTCGAATTTGGTGCATAAATTTCTTATTTCTTGTTATGCCTATATTTTCCAAGGACTGTACAATATTATTTGAAGTTATTAATTTTGATATCATATTTTAACGTAGTCTTATATGAAGATTTGTTTGACGATATATTTTACCATTTGTTTGAATCATATGTTCACAATTTCATTTATGATTTTTGAATGTTTTAAGATCATTATTGTGTAAGAAGAATTAATATTATTGTGAAGAATACGAAACATTAAAAATATACTTTGTTATGATAATTTCTAATAACGAAACTGATAAATAATGGCTACACTTAACGATTATCCCAACATTGCACAGTCATTAAAAACTGCCAGTACAAAGCATATCAAGCTTTTACATCGTTTAGTTTTTAGCTCAGATGGTGATAGGCAGAATCGTGCTAGGTTACGCAATTTTTCTGGTTTTTCCCAAACCATTTAACTTTGACGAAACGAAACAAAAAATTATACAAGAATTTTCTCTCACAGATTTAATTGCCATATGTAGCGTACTGCATTTAGAATTATATAGATTATATAGAACAATATTCTTACAAATCTTGCTGACGTCTCATTGTTAAAATCAGATTCCGCTGACTACAGCGAGCTTGAAGAAGACGCTTTGGTGCAAAGTTCACCCTCGACGCATGGCGTCGCCCAAACAGCCACTAATCACACTCCAGATGAATCTTTATGTAAACAAATGGAGGCAAAAATCTCTCTTGAAAGTGCACCTGCAAATTTATTGGTATCAACTAACCCGCAAACACAGACCGTACCGTTTCAATGTTTTGGCTTAAAGACATTGTTGATTTAATCAAACCCTTTTCTTCTCGGAATAATTACAGCGTTGAAACTTTTATTTCTGACATAGAAGATATTTTTAATCTCTATGAGATCATGAACCCTGTACACCAAGTAATTTTTGTTATGGTGCTGCTGATGATGATGGCACTCATGAAGCTAATGAAGATGGTGATAATGATGCTGATCAAGATGACGTTGCTATTGTTGATGATGATCATGTCAATGATGATGATGATGTCGCTCATGAAGCTAATGATGATGATGTCGATAATGATCCAAACGTGCAGAATACTGAAGAAACTGTGAAAAATAAACTGAGTTTGAACAAGCATGTGCTGATCAAGCAAACGAGAAAACACCTGTTAAAAGTGCAGAAACTCCCAAAGAACAGAAGCCTGGAAGTATAAACGAAGAAAATTTAAACAAACTTCAAAGACAATGAAATTGTTGACACAGCATGATGATGAAAAAAAAGCTGCATTATGCATTGAAGCTCAACGGAACCTCCTCCGTTTAAAACAAGCACATATACGACAGTATAAGAAACGTCGCAAACCTGCCTGCAAATATAAGCATGGAGACCAAATATCAATCCATCCTGAACTGAAACTTCCACTTCGACTTGAACTGAAACTTGGACTTAAACTTCGTCCCAAATTCTTCGGTCCTTATGAGACAGTTCATCCCTCTGATTGTTACGAAGTACGAAAGATACGCCATGAAGGAACCAATATGATACCAACCTGTACTGATAAGATGAACTGGTGGTGCACAAAGCTAACATTCGCCAACTGGACAATGATTTTTTCCCCTTTCTCTGCTTTTTGTTTTTTTTTTCCTTTCTTTTCAGATCAACCTCCAGGCGAGGACGCCTGGCAAGGCAGAATGGCCGTGTGGACATTCGCTCCTACAACTCAACCGCCTTTTCCTAAATCTGGCAACAACTACAGCAGCGAGATACTTCTTCAAGCTGCGTGAGGAATGGACAGACTTGCATTCCGATGAGGTTATAACGTGGCGATGGATGGAGCTGAACTATGCCACTCAAAAACATTGCTTCATGATGTAATTCCGTTTCATGATGAATAGAACTTTTTATCTTACTTTCTTTCACTCTGTACATACCATAATCATGTTTATTCTTTCTTTATTAAATACTCTTAAAATGCCACTGCCTTCTTCTATTTGAATCCTAACCTCATCCCACATATATGTGGTTCACACATATTTAAATACAAGTGCATCTAACAGTTCTGAAGACGTATCCCATACAATTAATCAGCTGTAACATGCAACAAACATAACAGGCATACCATCAGTAAGAGGAAATAATTTTTTAACGCGAATCTTCAGTAGTGAATGGTAAAGGTAGCGTATTCTTGATCTTTTCTTCTGTAAAGGTCCGAAAATAAAAAGTCGAAAAGTATAAGGCTCAAAATGTGCTTGTTTCTGCATCATGGGACGTCGATATTTTCAAACGGTCCAGCATTTACTGCCATCTAAAATTGCAAGTTGGCATGAATCCTCCCCCTCCTATGAAATCACTTGTTGTTTTTTAAAATATGTCGCATTTGGCTTTACATTGTTGAGTGCTTTCAGTAACCTATAAATCAAACAGCATGCAATTCAAATAAAACCGAAAGACTATTTCTTATGCGTTTAATTTTTGTGAATAATGGCACAACAATTACTGGCAGTTAAATAAATTAATAAATTCTTTATTAAATTACTACATTTGAAGAAGGGAAAATACCAGATTTTACCCTTTTAAAAATTACGTAAGACAATAGCAACATAAAATATCTGTGCTCCAAAAATTCACTCCTCTTCCCCCCTACCCCCAATAAAGAAAACTTTCATCACCATCTAAACATTCAAATTCCATAATAATATTAACGTGTAGACTTTGTAGGGAAAAGTTAAAGGAGAGGGAAGAGAACTAAATTTTCAGCTTCACACCCCTCCAAGGAAAAGTGGAATTTTAACCAGCAAATGTATCCATGCACTAGTAATTAATTTATAGAAAATAAGAAGCAAAAGTAAACAGCATCTAATTACGAGACTTCAAACAGCAACGCTATAGATTAAACAGCACGCTGTCAGCAATTTTCCAATTCCGTCATGGACATGCAGAATATTAAGATCCTTCTCCAGCAGGCAAGCGAGCTCAAGTTTGGGCAACAACTATAAACGCAACAATTTGGACTCGGTTTGGGGGGGGGTCTAGGCTTAGCTTAAGTACATAATGACGCTAAATGATGCCATCAAACAGTTCTTCGCTCGCTAATTGCGCCAAGCAGTAAATCAAATTTTCAGAAACATGTCTCGCGCATGAGAGTCATTACAACACGCGTCTTAATTCTCCAACACGAAGTGTTGCGGGACTTTTCCCATTATGGAGGAATTAGCAGATACAGCGGAATTCCCGTTACCTGAATCATTCGTCTTTCTGTCTGGTCAAGTAAAATTTAACTTGTTGTTGATTTATTTACGCGTTTTTAATTTCTTCATTAATTTAAACATTAGGCTATTTTATTACTTTACATCAGTTTCCGTTATTTACTTCAAATTTCATTTCACATCAGTAAAGGGAGGCACTTGCGTCTGACATTCCGAAGAAACTTTTATATTAAAATGATAAAAAGTTAAATAATGAAAGAGTATGAAAAATATTTCCGCTTCTCCTTCTAAATTAAAATAATTACCGTTGCCACATATAAAACTACCTATAGCTAAACTTTTGCTACCGAATAAAATTAAAACTTAGTTCCCATTTAAAAAAAAAAAAAGTAAATAAAAATTAAAAAATTAAAAACTTGACGTTCGTTTCTGCATTTTTCTTTTCCCTTTTTAACGTTAAATAATTAAGCAGAAAAACACGAAAGTATTGTTACGTACTCAAGGGTTCATAGCGGATTGAATGCACGCAGAAACCAATGATAGCTTGATAATTTCTCCCCCCCCCAAAAGAAGCACTTTACAATTCTGGAACTTTCCATAAAAGCACTCTTACCGGTTGGATAGAATAATTTAAACTACTAAGAACGTTAAACACAAAGCACTGCATAGCGCATCTAAAGAGGGAATCTCGCACGGAAATCTCTCAATACTCCGAAATCAACTTACTCCGAACTCAAATTGCGAATTGATGCTCTCTCCACTCTTTTATATAGTTTTCCCCTGGTGACGAAAAATTTCCAGTACATTCCATTTCTCGAAACTACTGGAAGGCATATGCGGTTAAAGTTACATATAAAGGCCGGACACGGTTACACTTACATATTGACATTAATTACAGTTATTCAATTACACTACCGATTACAGTTATACAGGGATCAGACCTAAATGTCGCCAAATGGTCGCCAAGTTTGGCGACTTTGGTAATTTTTTGCCAATTTTGGCGACAAAAATTAGTTGGTAAAATCATTGCCAGCTTGATGTTATCTCGCAAATTCGTCGAGATAGCCATTTACCTCAATGTTATTCTTCCGGCGAAGTTTCGCAACTTTGAGGCGTTTCAACATGAGGTCTTACAACTTTACATATAATTTCACTAAAATTATTTACATATGTATAACATTCGTAACACTATTCAAAAAGAAGTCTAAACATTTTAATCAAAATTAAACAGATGTGTGTATGAAGGCTTGCTGTCTGTACCTTATAGCAAAATTTCATGACTGTTAGTTTTATTCTAGACTGAAGACCATGCGTAAGAGTAGTAAATGTAGAAATATTATAATCAGCCTATTTTAGGGAGTCAAAAACCAATTTTACTTATGACAAGTCATGGTATACCCGTTACTTATAACACTGAAAGCTTCAAACATTCGGCCACTAGTTTATTGTTAACAGATTAAAGCCTTTATTGTTAACAGATTAAAGCCTTTATTGTTAACAGATTAAAGCCTTTATTGTTAACAGATTAAAGCCTTTATTGTTAAAAGATTAAAACATTCATTGTTAACAGATCAAAATAAAGTGCTATCTGCTTAAATGGAGGGATACCTTCCTGAAAGATTTCAAATTGGCTTGCATTCGAGATAATCACCAAAACAAAGTACAACAAACCCCGCTTCAAAAAAAGGGGGGAGGTGTGCAACCCGTTTGCTGAGATCACAATTCAGCGCCACTAGGCGGCCATTAGTAGGTATTTCGGGCATTGGTGAAACCAGTTACCTTTCAAGTGACTAAACAGCATATTTTTGAGCTCGCTATTTTGCGTGTTTAATAAGAAAAGAGAAATATGTCCAATTATACAGGTGTACGGCGAAAACAACACAAGGAGAAAACGTCGTGGTACAAAACATCGTGGGAGAAAACATAGCAAAGAGAAAACATCGCAGTTCTAAAAAACATCGTGGTAGAAAATATCGTGATAAAAAATAAAGCAGTTCGAAAACTTCGCAGTTTAAAAACATCGTCGTCGAAAATATCGCGGTAAAAAATAAAGTATCTAGAAATCATCGCACACATGAGTTTTCAGGTTTTGAAAGTTGTAAATGCAACTTTCAAAACCTGAAAACGCACGTGTGCAATGTTAGTATAAAGGCCATAGAGCGCAAGAATGAAAGGAGGATTCTTTAACTTCTATATTTCACACATTTGAACGAACTAAAGAAGGAAATTTAAGCATTTAGAAATTGAAAATGAGTAGAAAATTAATGCAACTTAAAAGGCTTAATAGAATTTTAAATTTACATAGTTCATTAATAAATAAATCTTTTTTATAAAGTTTTACTCATAATTTTTTATGAAAAAAGAGTCTAAAAAGGCTAAGAAAAAGGAATACAAATAACTGCCTGAGGCTACCTTTATAAAAATTGCTTAATTAATGATCAAATTTTTTACTTTCACATTTGTTAATCTGATATTGTATTGAAAATTACATATTGTTTTGTTTCCGTTTATTTTTAAACTGTCGTTAACATTTTCGCGTATGGCGTGTAATCAATTTTTCGGAGGTCAATTTGTTAGTTTTGACGAAAGTCAGTTACACAACATTTCACAATGCGATTTGAAAAACGCATGTATGCGATGTTATCGTCATGCGATGATTTGTGGGTACTTTATTTTTTTTATCACGATATTTTAGACAACGATGTTTTTAAACTGCGAAGTTTTTGAACCGCTTTATTTTCGACCACGATATTTTAGAACTGATGTTTTGTACCACGACGTTTTCTCCTTGCGTTGTTTTCACCGCGACGTTTTCGTCTGCGATGTTTTCGGCTGTAACCAATTATATGTGATAAAAAAAAAAAAAAAAAAAAAAAAAATAACGTACTTTTATCCTTATGTAGAAATTTTGTGGTTCTTCTTCTAAAACTGATGCCTTTGTTCGAAATGATAACGCATACATCTCATCAAATTGGAACTCTCTTTTACATAGTACGAAGTATTTATAGGTCTCCCATTCTTTTGGTTTATT
Source organism: Stegodyphus dumicola (assembly GCF_044657685.1). Lineage (NCBI taxonomy): Eukaryota > Metazoa > Arthropoda > Arachnida > Araneae > Eresidae > Stegodyphus > Stegodyphus dumicola. The sequence goes on from NC_140768.1 coordinate 188,221,154, forward strand.
TGTATGTGTGTGTTTTTATTACATTTTGGGTTTTTGGGGAGGGATTAATAAGGATTTTAATTTTTAAGGGTGATTTTTTGAATTGCTTTTCTCATCATGCGTAAATTAAAAAAAAATATTTACATAACAATCATATACTTCCGAATTTCTGTTTTAACGCTCATGGAAAGGGAAAGAAATGATTAATATGAAAAAGAGCAAATTTCGAACATTAGTCTAAAGCTTAACATTTTACCGGATATTACAATCGAATGAAACAGAAGAACAAGTAGAAAATATAGCAGTACTTGAATCAGATTGACATATTTTCCAGCTGCACTTCAACCAAGATTTGAAATGCTCTTCCGTATAAGACGTTCACATTCTATCAGAAACTCATTTTCTTTACAGAATGAAAGTCGGAAGGCGAGCTAAATGCGTACCCGTTATTTGTCATTGACCTGGATCTTTTTCCAGACTTCCTCATAGTGTGCCAAGTTCAATGTTTACATGCCTTTCAAAGAAAGGGTACTTTTAGAATCAATGCACGTGGCTTTCTCTACACTTTCAAATTATTATTTCTTAGGTTTAGTTTCTATGTCAAAAGCTTTCTTAAAGGGGCATAAAAACTGAAAAATATTCTCTGCCTACAAAAGTCCACTGATATATCGCATCTTATATATGGCAGTAAGAGGAGAAGGTAATGTCCAAACGCGGACACTATAATTCCTATAATTCTCTGGAAAATATCTTGCAAACCTCACAACTAAGAATCATAAGTGCAGTTAATTTATCGTGATGCGACTTTAAGGGAATTTTCTAAGCCTTCGCGAATATAGAAACTTTTCCTACTACATATTATTGTTATTATAACTATTAGATTTCTTCTATAGTTAAGTAATTTTTTTACTATTTTCCATTAGTTTATGCAAAACGTGAGCTGTAAAGTAATCCTATTCTTAAATCCAAACTAAAAGAATTCCCTAAGGAACACATTTCCTAGGATTTTCCCAAAAAGAAGAACCTAATAATAAACAACAAGAATTGGCGTAAAGTGATTTTCTCAGAGTAGGAAATTAGAAATTTCAGCCCCTCACCAAGATTCGAACTACAGATCTTCCATTTAACTAACTGCTGTATTTAAATATCCATGGAAGGATTTTGATAATTCCTTACGACGTGAGTAAAATTATTACATTTGTTACTCGAAGTTTTGTTGGATTTCCCAAATATGAGAAAAAGTCGTTTCCTAAAATTACACAAAATCACCTTCCGCTGCCCGTCGACGCAAACAATTTCGATACCGAGAAAACCGTTTTCAGAAAAACTTTAATTTATGAAGAAAATCTGTATATTTACTTTATATCATGAATACTTGGATACTGGAGTGTTAAACAGAGCTTCTACTGCTATTGCAGTACTTCCTTGTAACCTGGAGTCCGCTATGGGTCCACTTTTTGATGGTTACCTGATAGGTTTAGATACTTAGATTGGTTTATAAATGCAATGAGCAACATAACTTTTATTCTGTTATGTACTTAAAAAATACTAGTTGTTTTTGTAAAATTTGCTAGACTAACTTTAGTTCAAAAATCATACATTGTCCGATACTTAAAGTGAAAACAACATGCAAATAATCTCACAGAAAAAGCTGTAGATTAAGCCTGCTTTTTATAATTTTGATTATATTTAAGCCAATATATGTCCATAAACTACCTAGTTACAGCTAAGCCAATATTCACACACACATGCCTTGCTTGAACAATCGCCTTGAAATATCTATCGAAGTCAGTATTTCCAAACAGACTTTAAATAATGGTACATAACTGTCAGTGGTGTTATCAATAACATCAGCATCTTGGTTGAAATGATTCAGAAAGACGAAGAGGAAGAAAAATGAAGAATAAAAAGGCGAAGTGAGAAAAATGTCTCTCTTGTAGACGTGTAGCTACAGCTGTCAGTGCTACAAAAATAATATTACTTTCTTATGTAATAAAAAGAAACACTTAAAAACTTCAATAATACATTTTACTCTAACCTCAAAACTAGCTGAGATTACAAAAGAACATTAAAATTTTTTTAAAGAGGTAAATGTTTAAAAATTTGCATATGCACATAAGAAAATGACAAAAAAATGTATTGATATTTCGATTTTAAACTACTACAGATGCACTGAGTTGATCAATGTTTTCGTAAATGAGAGTAGTCAAATACTTAGTTCTCTCCGTGCGCTTAAGGAATTAACATCATCAGTAAGTAGTCAAAAAGTTTAGTTCTCTCTGTGCGTTAGACGAGAGTTAACATCAGTGTTAACTCATCAGAAACATTACTCGAGACAAATCACTGGGGATTGAAAACAAGGGTTGAACGTTGTACAAGGCATATTGTACGTTGGTTTGGTCGTTTTAATTTAAAGCATTATTCCATTCGTTAAACAATACTAGTCTAGGATTAATAGTGTTTTTATAAATGAACAAAGGAAATTTACATATCTGAATTTGTTTACTGAATAACCGAAAAACTCTTCTTTAGAAAATAATGGAATCGGGGGAAAAGAATACGAGTCTTTCAATCTATTTTCATGGTACGAATATTACAGAGTCTCAAAAAAAATTTCCGTTTCAATCATACGAATACAACATTGTCTTAAAACAAAAATTTTAGTTTCTTTCTTTGTACGAGTTTCCTTTCAAAATTTTAAGCTAAAATTTGTACAATAGAAAAAATGTTGTTAAAAAGCAAGCACATTAAAGAGTGTTTTATTTATTTATTTATTTATTTATTTTGACTAAGAGAGACATTCTTAGCAAAGGTTTTATAAAGCAAATAGTCTGTCGCATTATATTGGGGTCTAGTCGCTTAAAATATTCGAAAAAGTAATGCTTTTCACAGTTAGGTATCAGAGTTTTATGGGGAACTATAAAAGTATTAGCGATTTTTATAACTGATCTATTTGCAGATGCACTACACTAAAGAACTCGCTTTTATTTATTTTATTAAACAGTTATTTTAGGTTACATATCTTTACTGTCACTCTCCCTTACGTTTTTCCTGCCAGAATGCTAATTTTAGTTCGCGTGCATTTAAATGATGTAGGAATAGATAGTATCTGAAGGAAGGTTTTAGATTGCCTAAAAAAGACAAAGCGTGTTCAGATTGCTGAAGGCCACGTTACTAGTTAATATTCTACGTTAACATTCTGTTTCGGCTCTTGCCAATAGAACTTGTCAGATCGGTATAGGCTTGCGCCAACTTGCGCGTTAATTATTTCTGTGTAGCATTTGGCTAACCTGAGACTCAGTTTAAATTTGAATTCCTTACTTTTTGAATTACGCCGTAACTGCTGACTGGTTTTTGTAATTTCTTTCTGTTCAATTATTTGAGTTCTGAATGACAAAATAGGCTATACTCTTCTTGTTCTCTTATTTATCTAGACATAGCAATGTCTAGATAAATAAGAAAACATGAAGAATGTCGAATCAATTGAGTGTCGCTTACGTCTATTCAAGAATCTTGACATAGTGTATGCAGCCTAATACAATGAAACTCTACAAATTAACCAGTTAACTGTGATTGACGAGTATACTCGCCATGGAAAAACGGCACGATTTTGTGTATTGACGATTATACTCGCCATGCGTATATTATGTTAATGAAATGGAACGATAAGAGGGAGGTTTATTTAGTAAGTACTGTACATAATGACAACTGTACATAACGTAATAGAAACAGAGAAAAGAAACATAATAACAAAGAAACCGGAGCTAGTGATTGATTATAATAAAAAAATGGGTGGAGTGGATATGAGCGATGGAATTATCATAGCGTACTCCACAGCAAGAAACGACTCGAAAAGTACTACAAAAATATATTTCTCCATTTCTTAGACATTATGTGTCTGAATGCATTCATATTATATATAAAAAAATAATGGAACATTATCGCGTATCAACTTTTTGCTCAAATTTATTGAAGACACTTTTGCGACGTATCCAATTGAAAGAAAGAAATCTTCACAAACTCGGCCATTTAGACTTAATATAAGCCAATTAGGCGGGAATCATGTTCCGGATTATATACCCGGAACATTAAAAAAAAAAATCCTACGCGAAGGTGTTCGCATTGCTACAAACGTAAGATCAGGAATTAATCGCGTTACTGGTGTTCGATTTGCAGAGTCCCATTGTGTACAGTACCCTGTTTCGCTGAATATCACTCCACAGCAGGAATTTAAATTCTTACTTTTATATGTATAATATTTAATTTAATTTATTGCACTTTTAGTTTAATATGTATGTAATATATGCTTATGTTAACCAAATAATTAAATATTAGTGACAAAACTTTCAACTTTATAAAATAAACCCATTTTTTTCATCCAATATCTTACCAGCGCAACTTACTCTGTGATTGACGAATATACTCGTCATGGCTCGAATCTGACGACACAAAACGGTGCGCACTCTTAAACTAGAGAGCTACAGTTAACTGATTATTTAAGAGACGGAAGGCGAGGAGCTATAAAAGTTCTTTTTTTAGGAAGATTAAAACTGTTGTACACGCAAAAAAATTCAAAACAAAAAGCAAACGGGCGTGCAGAATATTTTGCCATATCTGAACTAGAATCATCTACCAATGACATACGTAAAGAATTTTGAATAAATAATTGTAATACCCAAATTGCTTTTCATAGCGGTTTCCTAAAATGCCAGAGGTTTCCGAATTAATTCTATATTTATTTCCTTTTATATATATATAATTAGGGTTACTTGTTCTTTCCGGCGAAGAACTAAAAATATAAGACTGTGCGTTTCATGAAAAACGTTTACCGGCAGAAGCAATAGCAAAAATTCAATAAGCAACTCTGCTGAAATTTTAAGAATCATACATAATATCGCAGAATTCTCTTCCCAAGATACTTCACCCAAATGAATACAAATACACAGAGCATCCGCAAAATAATTAACTTAAATCATGCAAATAGGAAGCTGAAGAAAACAGCTTATCTAGCTTTCTGTATTCATTTCACTTGATATATTACAGATGTCTTGTTATGTTCAAAAAATCGCTAGATGCTTTCGTAAAAGTCAATAATACTTGGAACACCTATTTAATTCTCGCGTAGTTTTCATAGAAGCCAATAGTTGATTTCAAATAACTGAAATGTTGGTGATACTTAGAAAATAATACTTGAAATGTTGTTTTAACTCATCAAAAGTTACTGTTTAACTCCTTCAGTAAATGTTACATTTCTAAGTCCAAGCATACAATAACAATTTTCCATTAAAACTTAAGAAATTTATTGATCATAACATAATTTAATATCATATTCCACAAATTCAAAATGAAACATAAGCATAACTTCTAATGCCAAAATACAGCTCCTAATAGGGTATATAAGTGATGCTAAAAATAATTTATTTCAACTCCAAACAAGAAACGTCAAACTAATGCAAACTACACAATTCTGGTGGTGTAGTTCTGGCAGGGGTTCGCAATGTCTCTGAATGTGAAACGCGTTGTACGACTGTAGCTAACTGGTTGAGAAATAAACAACGAAAATGAGGGAGTCGGCAGACAGTCAGGGGCAGGATTAGTGCACATGTCTCTAGAAAGTTCCGAACTAACAATAATAAGCATTATTTGACGGTTACCTTGCACAGACAAGTTGCAAAGTCACAGGAAACTTTTCTTCGTCTTCTACAAATCTTTACCTTAAGTTACATGTTTTGGTTTCTGTCTATACGTAATTCAGTTCTCAACTACTTGTATGAATGACTCTTAAACGTACTCTTGCCAAAAATAATTACAAATTCTTTTATATTGTAGCGAAAATCGCTCTTTTCAACCGAGCTCCTCATAGCTTAGCGGAGAAGGCGCGGGATTCGAAACCGGAAAGTACCGGGTTCGAAACCCATCAACGGCAAGATGCCCGATAATTGGTTTTTATGTAAATATCCTTGTTGTTAATGTTATCTTATTTATGTAAATTTCCTTTTTATTCTTCCAGAACATTCCAAGTCTGGAATGTTTCAGCATGTTCACCAGCTGTATATAAGTAGCTCTTCATTCAGTTCTAGTTAATAAAAAGTCTTGAGTTTAGACTTGCCTGTTCATTTGTAGGATCCCCTCATCTACGCGACAGTTTGGTGGAGGCGCCGGGTATTTCTCAGTTACTACGGCAGTGTTACGCCGAAGCCTGCGGATTCGAGGACTTCCTCCTGAGTTTGGGCTCTTACAGGATTCGCGTAAAAGATCGAGAAAGATGGTTGATGAGAAGGAATCCGAGCAGAATTCTCCAGCAGCCAGTTCCGCTTCAAGTAATATCGCACCAATACCGATCCTGACGTACCAACTACCCAGAAGCCCGTGTATGTTCAGCGGGGATAGCCAAGAAGACACTAATAGATGGCTCAAGGACTTTGATCGAATTGCGAACTATAACCACTGGAATGATCAAATGTGTCTGGCGAACGTCATTTTTTACCTTGGCGGAACCGCTCGACAGTGGTTCGATAATAATGAAGATACATTTATCAGTTGGACTGTTTTCAAGACTGCTCTTAAGAACACCTTTTTCCGAGCAGCTGATGTAAAGCGCCAAGCTGAACGAGTACTACTGACACGTGCTCAGCAAATCGATGAGACGTCTGAAGCATACATTCAAGATGTTCTCGCTCTATGCCGGAAAGTAAACCCATCTATGTCTGACGACGAAAAAGTGGCCCACCTCATGAAAGGTATTGCTGAAGATTTGTACCAGGTCCTGTCGTCCCAGGACTATGACAGCGTCGATGCCTTCGTGAAACGCTGCCGTCACATAGAAAGCCTTCGACGAAGACGTATCGCCCGATCACGATTCCAGAGGCTGCCTAATGTCTCCGCGGTCTCGGCCAATGCGGACGCCAGTGAACTAAAGTCTATAGTGCGCACCATCGTCAGAGAAGAGCTTCAGAAGGTCCTTACGCAAGTTCAGGGCTACACGGAAATAGAACCCGTAGCACCGAATGACATAGCATCTGTGGTCCGGGAAGAGGTTATAGAGTCGCTGGCACCACTCACAGGAGCAGGGAGAAGCAAAAACACTACCCAATGTTCACTTCCAGTTAGGTCGCAACCAAGACGTGAAGCCAGCCAGAGAACTGCTCCACAACGCAGGACAGATCTGTGGAGGACTGACGATAATGTACCTCTCTGTTTTCATTGCGGACGCCCAGGACATGTTCTGAGGTACTGTAGGGAAAGACGCCAGATATTTGAAAATGCAAGAGCCGCAAAGACGTCCAACCGTCGACGGGACAGGGACACTGAATCTACATACAGCTTCAACGACGAATATGCACAACCTAGTTCTTCCCGAATAAGGAGCAGTTCACCTTATCCGCGAAGCTCTCTCAACCGCCGACAATCGCAGTCACCAGTACGCCGGTCCAGCCGTTCCCCACGCCGAACCAATGAGGAAAACTAGCTCAAGCGACCTGTACAGGCGGTGAGGCCGCAGTTGAAGAAAATCCACCGACGTACACCACAGCCAAGTTGGAAAAGAATAACACTTTTATCACCGTGAACGGACAGTGTGTGAAAGCCCTTGTTGACTCGGGTGCCGATTATTCTGTCATATCTGAACAGTTACGTCTACAGCTAAATGCTCCTATGTTTGCTGAGAATGGACCTGTATTGAAAACTGCCTGTGGTAAAACTGTAGCTGCCTCGGGTCGCTGTGTATTGAAAGTTGATTTGAATGGGACTAAGAAGCCATTTGAATTCCTTGTGTTTCCTGAATGTAGTCATCAAATGATACTTGGATGGAATTTTTTCCGTGCCACCGATGTCGTTATCGATTGTGGAAATCAAGAACTTACACTTGCAGAAATCCTTCCAGACATTGAATATTTAAATAAGTCACAGCTCTCCTTGTTTGCCGCAACCGATTATGTAATTGAAGCAAACACCGCAAAGCGAATATGTGCCTTGAATTCAGAGCTACAGGAAGCAGATGAAGCTATGATTGTTGGAAATAGAGTTCTTATGTGCGAAAAAGAACTATCGATACCAGCCTCAATTGTCACTATAGAGGATGGTTGTGGTAAATTATGGGTAACTAATTGTTCTCGACGAACCCAACTGATACCGAAAGGGATGAATGTCGGCTATTTAACGACCATAAAAAGCGACGCTATTTGCTCCCTCAGTGATCAGGCTCCAGCAGGTTCCAAGGGACATAGGTCCAGGAAAAGGTTATCTCAAGAAAACTTAAAAGAGATTTTTGATACTGATTTGACCAATGCTGAGGAAGACGAGCTATTGAGTCTACTAGATGAATTTAGTGACATTTTTGACTTTAACAGTATTGCGAAAAAATTCCGATGCAATTCGGTGAAGCACAAGATTGATACAAGTGACAGTGCACCAACCAAACAAAGGCCATACCGTGTGTCAGCCACTGAGAGGCGTGTGATTGCAGACGAAGTGCAACGAATGCTAAAAGAAGATGTGATACAACCATCAGATAGTCCATGGTCATCTCCAGTCGTGCTTGTGAAGAAGAAAAATGGTGAATGGCGTTTTTGTGTCGATTACAGAAAATTGAACAAGGTAACTAAAAAGGACGTCTATCCGTTACCTCGCATCGATGATGCTTTGGACTGCCTGGCTGGTGCAAAACTTTTCTCTATGATGGATCTGAAGTCAGGCTACTGGCAAATAGATGTTGATGATAAAGACAGAGAAAAGACAGCTTTTGTGACTCCAGATGGTCTCTATGAATTTAAAGTCATGCCGTTCGGATTATGCAATGCTCCAGCCACATTTGAACGGATGATGGACACGGTACTAAGAGGTCTCAAATGGAATATTTGTCTGCTACCTCGACGACATAATCGTGTACGCACCTAATTTCGAAGAACATCAAAAGCGTTTGAGGGAAATATTGAAATGTATCCAAAGAGCAGGACTGACGCTAACTTCCAAGAAATGTTCATTCGGCAAAAAGAAACTGACTATACTGGGACACTTAGTCGATCAACATGGGATATATCCCGATCCACAAAAGGTAGAGGCTGTAGCAAAGTTCCCTATTCCGAAAAATATCGCCGATGTCCTAAGTTTTCTGGGCTTGTGTTCCTACTACCGACGATTTATACAAAATTTCGCAGATATCGCAAAACCCCTACATGATTTGTTGAAGAAAGATGCAAAATTTTCTTGGAACGCGTTACAGATTGAATCTTTCGCAACGCTCAAAAGGCTGCTGACCAGTGGCACTGTTTTGGGACATTTTATTCCAGACGCAGAAACCAGGATACATTCTGACGCTAGCGGCTATGGTATCGGTGCAGTACTGGTTCAGATCCAGGATGGCAAAGAAAGACCAATAGCCTATGCATCCAGGTCCCTTAGTGCAGCTGAAAGGAATTATTCCACCACCGAAAAAGAATGCCTTGCCGTCATCTGGGCAATTATTAAATTCAGGCCATACCTCTACGGAAAACCCTTCACGGTAGTCACAGATCACCACTCTTTATGTTGGCTGGCCAATGTTAAGGATCCATCCGGAAGACTTGCACGGTGGGCTCTCAGGGTGCAGGAATACGACATAAATATCGTCTACAAGAGCGGTCGGAAGCACTCCGATGCAGATTCACTACCGAGGAAGCCTCTTACAGAACCAATAATTGAGAACAATGAAGACATCCCTTTCTTTGCAGCAATCATGGATTACGGAAAAGAGCAGCAGAAGGACAAACAATTAAAATCCATCATTACAACTCTCAAGAGAGGTGACGCATATCAAAATCATCAAATAAAAATTGGTATACTGTACAAAAGAAGCTATGACCCTATGGGACAGCAGTGGCTCTTGGTGGTACCAAAGCAATTTCGTAGCGAGGTTCTAAGAAGTCTTCGTGATGCTCCAACCGCTGGCCATCTCGGATTTTCCAAAACGTACGACCGAATAAGGAGGAAGTACCATTGGCCAGGGCTATATGGAAGCACACGGCGGTATGTATCACACTGCCGAGAATGCCAAAGACGGAAATCACCGCCGCAACGTCCACCAGGACAGCTTCATCCGATAAAACCTCCTGACACACCGTTTACAAAAATTGGAATAGATTTACTTGGACGCTTTCCTGTTACTCGAAATGGGAACCGGTGGATTATAGTTTGCACAGATTACCTTACCAGATTTGAAGTCACAAAGGCAATACCGACAGCTGAGGGCACTGAAATTGCCAAGTTTATAGTTGAAGAAATTGTACTGAAGCATGGTGCCCCCAAAGAAATGATAAGTGACCGAGGACGCAACTTCCTATCCAATGTTGTTAAAGAAGTAATTCATCTATGCAAGACGTCTCATCTGCTGACGACTGCTTACCACCCTCAGACCAATGGCTTAACTGAAAGATTCAATAAAACATTGGCAGACATGTTGTCCATGTACGTAGACGTTGAACAGAAAAATTGGGATACTATTCTACCATTTGTAACCTAAGCCTATAATTCAGCCAAACAAGACACAACGGGATTCAGCCCATTCTTTCTCATTTATGGCAGAGATATCCAGACTCCTCTCGACGTAATTTTCCCATACAGTATCGAAGATCCCGAAGATAGTTATGCGCAACATCTGATCACTAGAGCTGAAGAAGCTAGACAGCTTGCAAAACTCCATATTCTTAAAGCGCAAACCACAGACAAGCGCCGATACGACGAGAGACATCGACCTGTCAGCTACAACATCGGAGACTTTGTCTGGGTCTTCACTCCAGTACGAAAGGTTGGGTTATCCGAAAAGCTTCTAAGACGTTACTTTGGACTGTATCGAATAACACGACAGCTCTCTGACGTGACGTACGAAGTAGAAAGCATGGAACAAAATAAGAAACGACGGAATTCAAAAGACATCGTTCACGTGTTGAGGTTGAAGCCCTATCTTGATCCGAAAGTACAACTAGACGATGAAAGAAAGCCCAATATTTCCAGGAGACCTGTTACAAGAAGCCAGACCAGAAAGCAGCGGGACGCTGCTTCTTCCTAAGAAGGGGATAATGTAGCGAAAATCGCTCTTTTCAACCGAGCTCGTCATACCTTAGCGGTGAAGGCGCGGGATTCGAAAACCGAAAGTACCGGGTTCGAAACCCATCAACGGCAAGATGCTCGATAAAATGTTATCTTATTTATGTAAATTTCCTTCTTATTCTTCCAGAACATTCCAGGTCTGGAATGGTTTCAGCATGTTCACCAGCTGTATATAAGTAGCTCTTCATTCAGTTCTAGTTAATAAAAAGTCTTGAGTTTAGACTTGCCTGTTCATTTGTAGGATCCCCTCATCTACGCGACAATATTTTGGGAACAAACTACTGTTTTAAATGACTTGAGAACAGCAGAGTTTAGAGGCGTTTGTAGGTGACATGCGACATTTTGTTTACTCGAACTTCAAAAGATCAGCCAAACATAACAAAGAAACAATTGAAAGATGACGTTCGAAAAAGCGTGAAACTTAGAACGTTTAGTGAAATATTTTGCCATTATGAAATAATAAAACCAAACGACCCTCTTCCACGATGCAGCATTACAAACATCTTTTATTAATTAAAATTATGTTTCAAATGTTCACATAAATTATTAATTGACTATTATTGTGAATTAAATGTACCAGATTCCCGATTCTATCCCAGGTTTCAAAAGTTTACAGTAAGACGTTAAATATAACATAAAAAATAGTTAAAATGATGTGATATAAGAAGAAAGTCTCGTTCTTAAAAAATAAAGCAAGATAACAAAGTTTTTCTCACAGAAATATATTAAACAAAATGTATGGACTGAAAAGGATAAAAATGACACTACAATACGCCAGAATTAGATTTTAAACTTCATTATGAGTATGAAAGAACAGATCTTAAAAAATAAATCAATATTTACTAAATTACCTGAATACTATACCATATGTATAAACAGATACGAAATTTTATGATAAAAAATAATAAATTAGAATTCCGTGCGGTCTTTTGAAACAAATTCAGGAAATACACTAAAAAGCCTTCTCCCCTGAATTCCATACTATTTAAAATTGTAGTGAAAGTACTCCATTTTTTAATACATTAAAATGAAATCTCGAATTTTATTTGAATACGCAACATCTCTGAGCAGAACTTTGCGGAAAATAATACGAAGGTGTTAAACAGAAAAAATAACCATTTTGTTACATAAATCGTCGAAAGATGGCAGCACTATAAGAGTAACTGAATTGTAACTCTTTTATGCCGGTAACAACACGAAATCATAAAAAATATACTTGAACAATCATCTAAAAATGTTCAAAGTTTATAAAAACAAATTTAAAAAATTTGATGTGTACACCACGACTTCCTTGTTCGGAATAAATTATACGCATTTTTTCTTGCATTTCATTTAAACTTATTGGATTGAATTAAATCTACTTCGCAGACAACACATAAACCACAATAGAATAAATGCATTCTTTAAAATTCACTCTAGTATGTGTTTACCATAGGGACACTCTGGCGCTAGATTCACTTAACAGTATTATATTTCGTTCATATTATAACTCATGATGCACAAAATTTATATCATTTAAAGAATAGAATTATCTAATCGTTGCCACATGTTCTATTCAAATACTATAATAAAGCTAGAATGATGTATAAAAGAAATTAAGCAAACAAAACAAAAAAAGAAACAGTTTTTCACAGGCGATTCAGTATTTCTCATTCAATTAATTCAGTTCTCACTTCGCGAGAAGGCAAAAATACATAAAAACTCAAAATATCTATATTAAAAATTACGAAGTAAATCTTAAACACTTATTTCCTCGAAATAATTCCAGAAAATTGGCAATAATAAATGAAGGCGTTATCTTTGTTGTTGCAAAGCTAAGTTTCTCTAGATTGGCAACAAATCCACTAGTTTGCTGTTTCAAATGTAAACAATCAATGGCCATCATAAAAAAAAAAAAAAAAAAAAGGCTTAGCGGCAGTTAAACAGCTTTGAAATTGTTGATAATTCTAAAAGTATTGCATACAGATTTACTAAAGGCATAAAAACCTTAACCAGAAGATAAAAACAATATAATTCAATCATTTTTAAAGCAAAAAGTGTACAATTTACAAACATATAAGAGTAAAAAACTAAGATCACTGAGCCGGGTAACAGAGTGGATATATATATAAATATATTTATATATGTTTGGTGCAGCCGATTGCAACCAAAATACGAGGTGCACATCTACATGTTATAGCAGTCCTATGTACAAAATTTCAACGTTCTGAGGCTACTCGTTTTTGAGTTCTGCGAGATACATACGTACGCACGTACGTACATACGCCACGAAAAATTCTCTTCAGTATTAATTTTAAAGCAGTTTTATAATTTTTTTTGAGGAAACGAATCTTTTATTCTGTTCTTACGTACAGATATCACGCAAAAACATCGTTAAATTGCATTCGATAGAGGTCAAAATGGATATTTTCGTTGAAATATGCTGCCTGAAACTTTTCGCGATTACAATACTCCCTTTTTACTTCGCACAAGGAAGTAAAAACAAATAATATATAGATAGTAAGTAAAATATTCCTGGAATTTCAAGAAAGAAAAACAACAAAAATCAAGAACGTTATTATTTGTACTGCAGAATAAATTTAAAATAGATAATCAAACTTACTACATTCAGAACAGCAAATTTATATGGCAGTACTTTTTATATGGCAAGGTGTGGTGGTGTGGTGTATTTAATTATGGCAAAGCACACTAGGGCTATCTGCCTAAGGGGAGGGATGCCTTCGTGGAGGACTTTCTAAGGGAAACTGACTCTTATACACGTTACACATGGGGAAAACCACGAAAACACCCATGCAGCCAGCCCGTTCGCGGGATTCGAACCTCGTACCGAACTACCAGTGTTCAGCGACTTTACCGCTCGGCCGCTGGTGGGCCCTTATATGGCAAGGAGACTGAATACACAACTACTAATTTTTATTTAAAAAAATTTACTTTAAACAATCCTTGAAATGAAGCTTTGCTCGCATTTAGCGACTTGGCCTGAATTACGTATATCCATGGAAAATTTGACATCAAATTTTGTTAACATTACGGAAGAAAAAATCTGTTTTTGAAAATAATGACATTAAAAGAAAATGCACTTAAATCGCCTGTCCATCCTTAACCACAATAATAATATGAGTTATATTATACGCACGTATATACGTTATATAGTATATGCACATATAAAATAACACAAAAAATATTCTTCATTATTAACTCTTCAATAATGTCTACAGTGAAACTGCTAAATATTCCAAATTTTCTTAGTAAAACATTTATAGAAAACTTCAGTATTCCGCATTTAACAATAAGTATGCTTAAAGAAATTTATTAATTTTTTTTTAAATCTTCAATCAAGTAACCGTAAAATTTTGAAATGCAAAATGTTTCTTTTAACAGTGTCTTTCCCGCATTAAGTATGTAATTACGAAGTAGCATTTTAGAATTCAACACTAGATGGCACTGTTGTATCAGACAATACAGCATCATCTTTTTTTTAACCATGATTAATCATTTGATCACTGCGGTAAATATTTCCATTTATGAAAGATATTTTTTAAATGGAAACTTTTAACTGAAATTATTTCTGCTATGATTATCAAGTCTGCTTTTCATAAAGGCTAGAGTTTCAGCTTAAATTTCAAATGTTTTTTTTTTTTTTTTTTTTTTTTTAATATTACTTTCTTTTTTTTCAGCGCGCACTCTGTTAAAAATTTGATTTAAACTGTTTCGGAGCCAACGGAGACTTTGCACGGTTATTTTCCAGTTTACCTTCTAAGCGGAGCGCACCGGAGCCCTAAATAAGACAACTTCCGGCACTCCTTTTTATAAAATTGAACAATAATTTCAGCAGAAAATGATTTTGATCTCATAGCCTATAGGTTCTCTAACCACAGTTTCAGTGGGGAATAAAAACATCCTTTTATTTAGCTGTTAAATATTTAGTTTCAGTTTATAAAAACTATTTTTATTCAGGTTATGGTATTTATATTGTGTTTATTTTTTGATAATAATTAACACATTAAAAATAATCTAAATATATATGCATATATATATATACGTATATGTGGGGGGGGGGGCGTTGCCGGGGGCTTGAAGGCGACATAAGACGCGCACAGCATCGCAGTCCACTTCTGTGGGCGTGGGTTTGAAATCCACTTCTATTAATTTGTAGTGACTATCTGGGCGGCAGAAGTTCAATCTAGTTTTGAATTTTAATTCTTGTTGCCAACTCTGAAAGGTATTCCTAATAACTTTAAATATGATCAAACTATATATTGCTCTGATTTATTACTCAGCCGATTATTTAACTTTTTGTCAATTCCTACATATATATATATATATTATTTCGAGTTTTGGAAAGAAAGAGAGAATAGTCTAACAACCGCGGAAGGGGTGCATGCGGAAGAATAAGTTGAGAACCACTGTTGTAATATGTTATTTTAATAATAAGTAAAGCTTGGAAGTCGATATGCACAATTATGAAAACAGGTGAAAGCTAGACCGGCCAACACCTCCATACTACCACAGGTAACTAAGGTATCACTGAACCTAATTGACTGTTAGGCTACTGCCTCAACTTTAAGAGAGAACACACAGGGTAAAGACTCAGGTTCTTCTACCTCTCTTCCCCTATCACCAACTCCCTCGAGAGGGCTTTCGGCTCGCCGTGTATTTTGAGTAACCCCCTTGCTGCGTCGACACTATACACTTATAAACATTCTCTGGAATTCGAACCCAGGCCCACTGATACGACAGGCGCCCTAACCACTATACTGGCTAGTAAGATAGGATCCAAAGTACTGTAAGTGATCTAATGAGACATTCGTAATTTCGTCTTAATACGGCATGCACTTAAACAAATATACGACCATTGGCAGGGTCAAAATACCCAAATGCATGGATTTGGTTTTTAGGGAAAGACAGAAATCTTTCGTGAAAACCAAACCCTTGGATAGAATTTCCGATGTTTAAGTCAAGACACGCTCTCCAAATACATGTCGAAACTTCCTACAGTAAGTGTAACAAATATATTATACCTTATTTGGGAACGGATAACTTCTAGTCCCCGAAAGTACTAGTGGTATTGATACGAGAGATACTAATGTAAATAGCTCATCCAACATTAGTGACTTCCTCTGAGAAAGAGGACCTGCAGAACTTTCAAAATGTTTACTTATACTGAAAAACTTTGAAAAAATACTTCAAATTTATATTTAATTGTTCTCGGCTTACAGCCCTCGTATACAATGGTATTTTTTCCTCGCGTCACATTTTGCTAGATTTTTTTTTACTCGCCGCACATTTTGTTTGCTATAATTATATCGACACTGGTTCTGAGAGAAAAAGTGCTTGATTCCTTTCTCTCTCTGCCTTTGCATCTATCTTCTTTGTTACATTTTTTTTATGTACTCTAACACTGCTTCTAGTATTCTCTCTATTCTCATTAGCGATGCTTGGTGTGTTGTAAAAAGAATATTTTTTGCTATCATTCTTTGAAACAGTACAGTACTATTGTTGCGTGCGTACAGGTTCGTAATGGACTGAATAGACACAAAACCGATGATACCTTGATAAAATTTATTTTTTCAAATGAAACACTTTAGTTTCTGGAACTTTCCACGAAAATACTCGTACAGCTCCTCTCAGTATAACAAAGCACAATCAGTAGTTACACTTCAAACTACTAAGAACGCTAAACACAACGCAGTGCAAAGTGCATCTAAAGGTCGAAGCTCGTACGAAGATCTCTCAATAATCCGAAGTCAACCCTGAGCTAAAAACAGAGAATTGGTACTCTCTCCGCACTTATATAGTTTTATCCCCTGATCACCGAGAAATTTACAGCACCTTCGATTTCTCGAAATTACTGAAACGCATATACAATTCGAGTTACAGTTGCATATGGTTGGATACAGTTACAGTTATATAGCCATTTAGGTCAACTACAGTTGTACAGGAACTGACCCAAAAAGTCGCCAAATGGTCGTCAAAGCTTAGCGACTTTTTGATTCAGTCCCTGTACAACTGTAATTTGACGCTTGGCGACATTGGACTACGAAAATTAGTCGCCAAAACCATCAGTAGCTTGGTGATATCTCGCATATTTAGCGAGATAGCCATTCACCTCAATGTTAAATAGTGTAATAGTATTCCTATTTTTCTGGCAAAGCTTCGTTTCTAAAAGCCGTTCATGTTACATTACACAAAATTTGTAGCTCTATGTAGGGGCTTAAATTCAGCTAGAATTTCTTAGTTTTTGAGTAAAATAGTAATTAACACCGGATTCCTAAATAAGATGAAGTCCGATATGTTACTCTATAATTTAACCATTTGCTTTAATTTAATTTTTATATATCTCGTTATATTTTATTGAATTTTAATTATTAATTTTTATACATTTTATAACAATCTATTAAATTTCGATTATTAATTTTTATACATTTTATAACAATCTATTAAATTTCGATTATTAATTTTTATACATCTTATTACATTTTATTAAATTTTAATTATTAATATTTTATTTTTCTATTCCTTCTCAAATTCCTTTACGGTTTCCATATGGCTCGGCACTTCTAATTTAAAAATTAATCCTCAATTTTGTTCACTCGACAAATAGGCAGATTCTTTTCTCCTTTCTTCGATAACCCTCTATACATAAGGGGGAAATGTAACTAATAACTAAAGGGAAAAAAATCTCGTTTATACACAAATTTTTCTGGGTATGCTCACTTTTAGAAAAGTTTGGGTCACAAATATTCTTTCACTAAAGACATTCATAATAATATTTATTAATCTAATATTTAGGCAATCAATAAATAATTGACATGAAATCATTCTTAATCTAATTTCATTACTTTTAATTTCTGTGACTTTCATAACAAAATATTTAAAAGAAATAAAATTAATTAAAAAACGTCTATTTACAACAAATGCATAAAACAGTGAAATCTTCCTAAGCAAAATACCTCATATTTGTAGAAAATTAAGGCATTCTGTGATGTTCATGTCACCTTAGAGGATATACTATCTGATCTGCGTCATTGTTAAAAAGATTAGTAATTTTTGCTATCCTCATCTCCAAATAAATAATAAGCAGAACAAAAAAAAAAAAAAAAAAAAGAGAGAGAAATTACAACAAATGGTTGCGACAATCACATATATTCGCTCAGACCCGAAGATTATGGGAATCAAGGGCACCTGCAAATACGTTTAAAAACTAAATACGGCAGTTTAAACTCACGACATGTACATTGAAAAGCCGTCATGCTGATTGTGAGAATTAAAGGCAGATTGTTTGGAAAGTGGCAGTGTTTGTCGAAAGCGCGACTATTCACGTTTGCCATTCGAGGTTGGTAAATGCCCTTTCACAACAATTAGCTAAGGGAACGACAACGTATCTTCTTTAAAGAAATCTGATTTTTGATAACTCTAAATTCTACACCAGATCGCCTAAGTGTGAACAAGTTACTATCAGAGAAAGTAAACCTTTCATTCGTATACTCTTGCTTTAATTGTAATCCTCTAAGAGTAGACAAAATTTGCTAAATTTTAAATCTGGACTTGTTTGTAAGTTGACTGAAGTCAGGACGATAACTTGTCGACAATCTATAAGCAACTCTGAGCAAAGTATAATTAGTTGGATATATTTTTAAGAATGGTTAAATAGCAGAACATCAATTTGAGCCTTGCTGCTAGTACAAACAAAAGTATCATTTCCCATTTAGATCCACAAGAACAAATTTCCTAGATTTTAAATAACCATCTAATCATCCTATAATTCACAAGAATTATGTTTTTCCTTCATATAAATCATCAATCAAAGATGGCATCGGCCTGTCGCCTAAGTCTATACATAAGAAACACAACCCCAAGACTATATATTTAGATAACTCCCAAACCATGATATAATTCATCGGAATTATGCTTTTTCCTTCATAAAAATTCATAAAACCTTCATCGGGCACTGATCATAATGCATTTAGGAGAAATTACAAGAATCTAAACTCTACTTTAACAAAAGCAAATAGTACTCACAAGGTCCATCTGATAGCGTGGGTCCCTCAGGATAAATCCGAGGTGGTTGAGGAATAGAAAAATGTTCATTTTCTCCACTACTGCGCCAATCCCAATCTGTAGAACCATCTTCAGCATCCCGAAAGAAGTCTTCGTCATCGGAGAGTGATCCTCTACGACTGTGCGATTTCTTACGGCGGTGCTGCTGTTTCTTTTTATGGTGATCGTATTGCTGATCATCTTGCATCGCATGCAATGGACTGGAGAGTGGATTGATAGCATTGGACAAAACATTGCTGTCCACCTGTATGCTATTCAGCTCGTCAAAAATCAAGTCTGGATCATGCTGAAAGAGAAAGCCAATAATTATTTGTATGAACAGATTTCACAGACATTTATTAAAATTCAAGATTACTAAAGCCAAAAAACATTTTTAAATAATCTGATATCGTATTACTTTTCTGAAACTAAGCGATTATACTCTGCTACATTTCTAACATTTCACGTTTAAGTCCAGTTTGATAAGTCAGCGGGCTGACGATGGTTTTGGCGGCTAATTTTTGTCAGCAGATTTGGCGAAAAATCGCCAAAATCTGGTTAACACCAATGAGGTGTGGTGGTGTGGTGTATTTAATTATGGCAAAGCACACTAGGGCTATCTGCCTAAGGGGAGAGATGCCTTTGTGGAGGACTTTCTAAGGGAAAGTGGCTCGTATACACGTTACACATGGGGAAAACCACGAAAACACCCATGCAGCCAGCCCGTTCGTGGGATTCGAACCTCGGACCGAACTACCAGTGTTCAGCGACTTTACCGATCGGCCGCTGGTGGGCCTTAACACCAATAAGAGTTTCTCTTAAAAGTACGAACTTCCGTTGCGCATGCGTATGCAAAAATACACGAAAAACATGGATGACCGATAAATGATCCTGTAGCATTGTAACTAATGCTTGCATATGTAAATAAAGAAATTTTGGAAGATCTTAAATGAACTATATGCAGCATATTGTTAAAAACGAAAGATACCATATTCAGATATAATCATACCGCGTTGGAAACACCTTTTATAAATTAATGCCGCATATATTCACAATAATGACCAGTTTAACTCATTATTACGGGAGTACGGGATTGAATGCATACAGAACCGATGACAGCTTGGTAAAATTTATTTTTTCTAAAAGACACACTTTACCGTTTTGGTACTTTTCACAAAAGTACGCGTACAGCTCTTCTCAGTATGACAGAGCAGAGTCATCTCTAAGTACCCCGAATACAACTCTGAACTAAAAACTGAGAGCTGATGCCCTCTCCGGTCTTATATAGTTTTCCCTCGTCCGCCGTTAAATTTCCAGTACCTAAATTTCTGGGAGACATATACATCTACAGTTATTACATATAGGACCGAATACAGTTACTGTTATACAGGGGGATCAGACCAATTACAGTTATACAGGGGGATCAGACCAATTACAGTTATACGGAGGGATCAGACCAATTACAGTTATTCGGAGGAATCAGACCAATTACAGTTATACGGGAATCGGACGAAAAAAATCGACAAATGGTCACCAAGTTAGACGAATTTTGGCGAT
This sequence comes from Stegodyphus dumicola, assembly GCF_044657685.1. Lineage (NCBI taxonomy): Eukaryota > Metazoa > Arthropoda > Arachnida > Araneae > Eresidae > Stegodyphus > Stegodyphus dumicola. Next base: position 188,241,812 of record NC_140768.1, read on the forward strand.
CTCTCTCCGAATCTGATGACATAAATTAGTCGCCAAAATTATCGTCAGCTTGGCGCTATGTCGCCATTTACCTCAATGACAAATGTTGCGAATTTTGGCGATCTCTCTCCAAATCTGATGACAAAAAGTAGTCGCCAAAAACCATAGTCAGCTTGGCGCTATATCGCCGTTTACCTCAATGTTAAATGGACCTACCATTTTAATCTTATATTTCCTGTGGAACTTCGCTCTCTTGAGGCATTTCATGTTACATTATTCGCAAAATACTATGCTTCAAACATAATGCCACTAAAATTATTTACATATATACAAAATTCGTAATAATATTATAAATTAAATATACTTAAATTATATAGGATAAAATAAAGTAAGCTAAAGGACACCAGTGACCCTCGGGTTGACGGTAATCGCAATGGAGCGAGCAGTAAATTTAGGCAGATTACTACGGTATGATTAAATCGAAAGATATTGGTCACCATCACTACCACTGTTAAGTCAGCCCAATGGCTGACGGTTACTGGTGTCGGGCACAGTAAAAAATGTAACTTTAGATAGAGTATTAAAATGAAATTAAACCAAAAGATACTAGTGCTCCTAATAGCCAATCACTGCTGTTGCCCACGGCAAAATTTAGTGTATTGCCAACTCTTGCTAAACAATCTTTCCTCCGTGTGTTTACAAACATCTGTATTCTGGGAGCTTCGTCTTTGAAACGGGAAAGTATCGTAAACCGGGTTCCTATTTAAGATCCCACTGGTTCAGCGCATTGGACGATAAAGTGGTTTCAAATATTAGCATGGTTTTGCTTAATGATTTCACGCATGCTTATTCTGCTCATAAGGAAGACCTCTCCAAAATCGGGATGAGGCCAGAAACGGTAAAAGATAAGTAAAATGTTTTTAGTCATTACAGTGGGTTTTTCTTTGTTAAATCTGCTCATTGCATGTTAAGGACTGGTGTGGGCCAGATTGAATTGGATTACTGAGATAAAGCACGCTGTATCTATCTAATGTTATCAGCCTAAGGGAAGTGATGCATTTGCTGAAAATCTTTTAAAGGCAAATTGACTAGTATTAACTTCATATACGGGAAAAACAACAAACTTCCATACAGCCAGCCCATTCGTGGGAGTTTGAACCCAGGTCAAACTGTAAGTACTCAGCTGTATTGTCTCTTGACCACTAGCGGGTCAGGCCTCATTAGGGCTTGAAACAAATGAGCGAAACCCCACAGTTGCATTTATGTCTAGTGGACAGTGCAAATTTAAGTTAGATCCCTACGCACATGAATGATAAATTTACAGGTACGTAACCATAATCAAGGTTCATAGCCACATTTTAGTTAAAAAAATAAGCACCTATAAGCACTTTTCAAGAACATTTTAAGAAAAAAATAAGCACCTGTCTAATTACATTATACACAACTGCATAACCTTAAAAATTAGACTTGTAATTAAAAATATAAGAAACGCAGTATTTATTAAGAAAGAATAAGCATTACCTCAACCATGGAAAATAATTACTTTTTTTTTTTTTTCTAAATTTTAAATAATAGTTCAATTTACAGAACTAGTTTACAATGAGAGGGGAAAAAAAAACTATGCAGAACTAAACTATATTACAAGATTTAATGATGAAATTTCAGTTCAAAATAGAGAAAAAAATAATAATAAGCCATATTTATTGTATTCACTTGGAACCTAATAATAAATACAATTTTATTTTTCCACTCATATTGATATTTAAATAATTTAAATCTAAATTCTAAACATTTTCTAAATTTTCATTGTATATCAGTTTTCTCTTAACAGATATTGCAAGCAAAGTAATTTAAGTAAAAAAGAGGAACATTTCTGAAATCAGAAGACAGAAATTTGCTTCATGCAGTCATCCTTTAACAGTAAAATCTTAACTAACCCGCATACTTGGAAATTGGCGAATATTCGGACAGTCGAGCGTAACTTGAAAAAGAGGAGCGGAGGGGGAGGGTAGACTGTAGCCGCTCTTTAAATTTTTCCGCTAAATAAATGCTTTTGACATTTCGATATGCGCATCATATAAAAATAAACCAATGGAACTGAAAAATATTCTGCTTAGCAGGCACAGTAAAACTCTTTTAAGTGTTCGTAAACAAATCTCGGACAAAACATCAAAATTAATTATCTCTGCAAAATATTGCAAGCGTTATTGCGCAATACGTGCGCCGTAATTCTTCCCTACGTGATATTACGCAATCGGAATCAACAGCTGCCAGTATTGGGAGAATAAAGAACTAAATAACTGGGGTGTTTTTCATTCTAATTTTCAACAGACGGCGTTAAATTTCCAGAATAGAATCATTCTTCGCTTGGGTTGGTAGACCGCAGAACTTTTAGTCCTATTCAATCCAGATTGGAAAGTGACAAAAAAAAAAAAAAAAAAAAAGTCCGTTGCTTGTTTTGCAGCGAACTGTAACAGTTTCAATATTCGAGATTTTGCGGAGAAAGGGGAGAACCTCCCAATCTTCGTACTGTATAATGTATTGGCCAAAAAAACAAAATTATTTTGACTATTCGATTACTTTCCCTTTATTTATTACTTTCGCATTTCTTTGACCAATAGAACGACGGGCACCTGTCTGTATTCTTCGTGCACACCAAAGGTTATGTTAATGCAGAGAAAGGGGAAAAGCTATTTCCGGGAGTATGATTCACCATCTGACATTCCATATTAGGAAGAAAAGTTGTTTATTTAGTTTCGGCTTTGGTACCGGGAAAAATAGCGCGTTCATTAAAAAAAAAAGCACTAAAAGCAAAAAATAAGCACTAAAAACAAAAAAATAAGGGCTTTAAAGAAAAAGTAAGCACCTATAAGAGACTTTATATTTTATTTTCAAATATAAGGACTTATAAGCACTTATAAGGACCGCTACGAACCCTGATAATGTAAAATGCTTCAGAAATTACGGAAAGACTCTTTTAAGCATGTTTTTGACAACAGTAAGGTTTACAGTAAAATCCTACGTAGCGAAAATTGTAAAGTAAACCAAGACTGAATATGTAAGCTCAAAAACATTTTTCTTTCTCCCTGATCTGATTATCGAAATTTTTTATTCAAACGTAAATACATGTTTTACAGATGGACATTTAAATACCTACATTCTCTGACTGATTATGCCGATTTACATTTGTACTGTGGTATACGATTTCTCTAAAACTGACTAAATTACCAAAAATACGGAAATCAATAATTCTCAATGAATTATTTAAAAAAAAAACTTTGCAATACATTTAAGTAACTAATCTGTTATTTTATGAATCCAATTAAATCTTCGCAATTTTGTAAAAAACACAAGTTTTTTTTTAAGCTATTTAAGATAGAGGAAGAAAAGTAGTCAAACAAATTAACACAAGATTTCCCGTATAAAAATATTTTGTAATTACAGAGTCATTTTGGTACCATTTAAACAAATGCGTTAGAAGTGGAAACTTTGAAAGTTATTTTATTATAATGGTATCTGGAACAAAATTTTTGCCGAAAGTGATATGGTCAGAAAGAAACTATTATAATAGATTTATTAGATCATAGCAAAGCACACTAAAGTTGTGTGTTTATAACCAAGGAATATCTTCGTGGACTTTTTAAGAGGAACATAGTTTCAAATTGGGTCCTTTGCTTATTTCAGTAAAATCTTAAAATTAACTCCTAGCTAACTTTTAATAATATAATTTTCTTGAAAGATTGCACACATACTTATTAACGATGAAAATATATCCTGTAGCAACTTTTCCAAAATTCGATACAGATGTTTTACAAATTTTTCGCACTAGAAATTAGTGATACGAAACGAATAGAGATAAATTATTCATTTAAATATCTAGTGAATCCATATCAGAAAGATTAATCCATGTTTTCGAAACTAATAATAATAATAATAATAATAATAATAATAATAATAATTAAAAAAACAGGAGCTTTTGAGAAATTTCTTTATAACTTTTATTTGATAAAACAGTAATACATATTTGCGGCCTGATTTTCCTGCGCAAAAGTAGAAATATTAATTAGTATTTAAGCTTCTTATTTTATTTTTGGGTAAAATATGCGCATATTTTACCACCCAAAAATAAATAAAGAAAAATTAATAAATGCACGAAAATCGTGTTTTATAGTTTTAGTTTAATGCATTTAAAATTTATGACATTATAGTATCCGCCGCTTATTAAAATCACTTCCGTTGCAAACACATTTGAATTTATTCAGTAGCTGAGTAAATGGACGGTGATTTGTGCATTGCAAATCGGGATATCAGTTTTAAACTTTCGAGTAAAATATTCACTAATAATTAATTCAGTAATAAGTTCTAAAATAATAATAAAAAATGAATGCTAAAATTAAACTAAGTAATTTTCAAATTAATTTTAATTCTTATAAAAACATTTTTGTAATTACGCTCTTGATAAAATGTTACATCTTACAAACAGCTATTCTACTTGTATTTATTTGACATTTTTCAACAAAAGCTTCCGAATTCTATTTACAGCTCTGTAAAACTGCTGGTAGCCTTTTCCGATCAGCACCTTTCACTTGAGCGCTTTTCTTAGAATTTGCAGTGCTTTTTTAGATACGATTGGCGCTGGCATATCATCGCTATTTTTCAAGTCAGCTTCTACACACTTTGTCTCAATATGTTTTGCGCACTGATGCATATTATAAAAATCATGTCTCTTCAGTTTCATGGTCTCATGATCATTATTCGGGCAACGAGCGGCTATGTTATTATGACTTATATCAAGTATCTGACATCTGAAGAAGTTCGTGAATTTTATCGTGAAGAAGAGCGCAGAACTGCGTCTATCGTTAGTATGGACTTTCAAATGGAACAGATTTTAAATGTCTCTCGTCCCTTTTCCCTACAACAAAACCTTTCCAAAGGACTTTGGGCTCATCGCTTGAGTGCCTCATGCAGGAAAGACTCTGTTCACAAACATGTAAGCCCTCTATAGTATTCGGGTCTTAGCCCAAGCCAGTATATCTAATCACTACACTAATCAGAGTGACTTAGTTATTTGCCAGTCGATGCAGAAATCGCTGTAGGCATCAATCATTTGCAGTACGGCCGGTTACTAATGCAATTTTGCGAATGTAACTTGTTGTTGCGTGTTCAACGCGATCATGATTATTGACATAAACGTATGATTCATTTGAAATGGAAAGACCAAGCTTCAAATTTATACCATTTACTACTCCACTCTGTAGTTATAAAGCAGTGCATTACATTTTCTTCAGACGTTTAGCCATACTTCTGATACACTTTGTCCCAACATGTTTAAATTTGCTTCCCAACTTCTTCAAAGACCAAACGTCTTAACGCTTCTTTCGGGTTCTTCCAAAGGCTCTTTAGTATTGCTGAATTACGAATACCTTGGTCTGATTATAAAATCCAAAATTCTTCACGATTTTGTTCTTCTACATGGATAATTCTACGCTTTCTTTTGTTCTAGGCCTTTGTACATCAAATTATTTCAAGAATACCAGTTGCTACAATCTCTTACCTGTAGAATTCACATACTATATTCCATCAGCAATAAATGTTTTTCAGCTACAAATTCACGTTAAGATTTTAACTGCATTCCAAGTCTTGGTAACGGTATTCATTCCATCAAAAACCCTCAATTTCTTCCAAAAAATTAAGACTTTTATTTTATTCAAGTAGCAGTGTGAAAAAATGTTCGAGGACGAATCATGGAAAACTATAAGATCAGTATATTTTTCAATGCCAGCATATGCAATATAACGTTTCATCGTATGTTTTCACTTCAATACATGACTAAAGAGCTCTTACATTACCAAGAAATGGCCAATAAAAGTCCTTCAGCTAAACAAATGACAAGAATCTCCTCGAATTTATGGTGAGACTTCATGAAATTTTGTGATATGTGTGCTATGCCAAGTTGAATAAAAATGTTTTTATTTGATTTTATCACTCAAAAATATCCCACATAAAATTAATCACCTACAATATGTGCATCATTAACAGCACGACTGACGTTATCGGAATATTCTTCAGTCTATACTCAAGGAAGAACATCTGGGTGCATCGATAGCAATTGTTTTTGTGATTCACTCCTTGAGGTGATAAAGATTATTCTTTCACTGGAAACTGCATTTTTGACAAAAAGGCCCTTAGAGTAAGAAGTCTAGTGAAATAATATCAAGACTTCCTGCTGCTCATGAGAAAAATCAATTTCTGCCAGTTTACCGTCTTGGAAATCGGTTGTTCATCTTGCCTTAAATCAGGGTTTAATTTCTAAAATTAGAAGTGCCCGAGCCCTATGGGAAGACCGTCAGCAAAGAGGAGCAAAAGTAAACAAATAAAATGACTAATTAAAAGCATTGATAGTTTAGAAAACTAAATAGTTAATTATTACCAAATTAAGTAATAATTATTTAATTAATAATTATTATTTAATTAAATTAAAAATTAATTCAGTATTTATTTAAATAATTAAAATAAAAAGTAAAGAGATAAACTAAAATTTAATAAGCAATTTTTAATATAATTTTATTGCAAGAAAATAAAATTTTCGAGATCAAATTTCTACTGAAATTGTTGTTCAGTTACACAAAAGAAGTGCCAGAGCCTTCTTATTTAGGGCTCCGGCTAGAATTATGATTTATCCCGAAACATAAAAAGTACCGGAGCGGGCTCCGGCGCTCCTCCATTTAAGTTCTGCCTCCAGCATGATTCCTAAAGTGAAGCATGATTCCTTTTTGAAAGAAGCAACTCAGCATGATTCTTTTCTTCAGTTTGAGGGAACAAAATGATCTATCACATTTCCAAAATTCACAGATGTTGATATTAGTTTTCGCAAATTAAAAAGTACTTAAAAATTTAGTTGCTCATTAGCCTTCACCAGATATTGACCACAGGAGAACTTCAAACGTGAACTTCATGTACCATACGCAAGTTTTCAGAGTCAGGAATTCGGCAACTGTGTGATTCACCTAGCCATTTACACAGACCGTGACATCATACGAGAAGATATTTTCAAGCATTCTGTTCATTTTCAAATCTTCTATAGTATACTAAAAACGTAGGTAATCCAATGAATGATCCTTATGCTGCAGTTCAACTGTGCAATAAAAATCATTTTGTCATCAAATGTTTTTGAGAAACGGAATTAACCGTCATAATAACATGAATCTCGAAACAAAGAGAGTTCTTACAAGGTTCATACCGTTATGATGATTAAATGACATTAGAATACTCTCGACGATGATTTCTGCATTAGACAGAAGAACTTTAAATCCTAAGTTGCTAAACGCTTCAAAATTAAATCCATTTCTAATATTTTTTACGATTGAAACTTTTTGGGATAAAAACGAAAGGTTGTGCCAAGTGAGTTATTTTTACCATCGTCCAGGTGCGCCTTTATTTATTTGTTTCCTGCAAAAGTTCTAGATTTAGCTTTTTTAATTTGCTCAAAATATTGAGGTAGCGGATGAACTCAAAACGTATTCCACTACAAATTTTAAGCACTATTCTTTTTATATAGTTGATGGAGTGTCAAAGTTCCGAGATGGCGATACACAAACATCAAGGCAACATTACAAACAATGAATTTTGTGACAAAACGGTACGACGGAGTTATGAAAAAAAGTACTGCGTCTTTCTAACAATTTAGGTATGCAGTATTCTTCAAGCACAAACTCTTTAACTTCAGTACTGTCTACGGACTGTAACCATCATGATGGGGTATGTCTGGATATTCATTGTTTACCATTCGTAAGCGTTGCGTTATTATATGTATGCCAGCAGAACTTTTGGCGTTAAATTATTTGTTAAATCATGTCTGTAATTATATGATCAATAAAACTGCAGTTATATCTGTTATTGTATTACTTGCAAAAAGTGTTATCTATAGCAAGTTCAGTTGAAATTTTATGAAATGAATCTACTTTTAAAGAGGTTATTTTTATTCACAAAGCGCTAACGATGCAAAATTCAAAGGCCGGGTAAGGAATTTTGTGGACACAGTTATACATATTAAAATTTTACATTTATTGCATAGTTGCAGAATTAAATATTTCGCATTCTAATTTAGCGTTAACTTATATAATGCGGCACCATAAATAAACAAATTCTTTAAGATTTTGAGATAAATAACTTATTAAATTTTTTCTAACGTTATGAAATCCAGTCGTCTGGAGTTTATGATATGCGTCGTTCAACATAATAGGTGTGGTGTCTGGTGTATTTAATTATGGCAAAGCACACTAGGGCTATCTGCCTAAGAGGAGGGATGCCTTTCGTGGAGGACTTTCTAAGGGAAACTGGCTCGTATACACGTTACACATGGGGAAAACCACGAAGGCGCCCATGCAGCCAGCCCGTTCGCGGGATTCGAACCTCGGACCGAACTACCAGTGTTCAGCGACTTTACCGCTCGGCCACTGGTGGGTCCCAACATAATAGGTCAAGAAACGAAAGCGTCATCAAGAAACTGACGGTCGGTAAATCTATTGAATGTACACTGCGGGGGGGGGGGGGGAAGAAAGTTCTATATCTCTCGTTCTACTGGGCCGTTTGACTTAATTCAACTTGCTTTTTTTATGTCTCGAAAGCGCAACTTAGCATATATATTAGATTTATATAGTATAGTATCATTCTAACATTGGTATTTTGACACAAAATCAGACATTTTCTGAAATGACATCCCAATTTTTTTTTCCACATTTCGATTCTCCGAATAAAATTATCCCAAACTGCCAAGTTTTGTAAAAATCGCACCAGCAGGTTTTAAACAATTAGCTTTCAAAGTTTTAGCTCTTCAGTCTTAACTGTATAGCTTAATATTTATTAATATCTCTTTTTACTTCCTTGTACGAAGTAAAAAGGAAGTATTGTAATCGCGAAAAGTTTCAGGCAGCATATTTCAGCGAAAATATCCATTTTGACCTCTATCGAATGCAATTTAACGATGTTTTTGCGTGATATCTGTACGTAGGGACAGAATAAAATAAACTTTTCCTCCAAAAAAATTATAAAACTGCTTTAAAATGACTTCTGAAGAGAATTTTTCGTGGCGTCTGTACGAAGGTACGTACGTATCTCGCATAACTCAAAAACGAATAGCCTCAGAGCGTTGAAATTTTGTATATAGGACTGCTATAACATGTAGATGTGCACATCGTATTTTGGTTGCAATCGGCCGCGCCAAACGTATATAAATATATTTATATATATATATATATATATATATATATATATATATATATATATCCACTCTGTTACCCGGCTCAGTGATCTCAGTTTCTTTACTCTTATATGTTTATAAATTGTACATTTTTTGCTTTAAAAATGATTGAATTATGTTGTTCTTATCTTCCGGTTTTATGCCTTCAGTAAATCTGTATGCAATATTGTTAGAATTATCAACAATTTTAAAGTTGTTTAAGTGCCGCAAAGCCTAATAATGTTTTTGATGGCGGCCATTGCTTGTTTACATTTGAAACAGAACGATAGTGGATTTGTAACGAATCTAGAGAAACATAGCTTCGAAGCAACAAAGATAACGCTTTCATTTATTATTGAGAATTAAATCATGCTTAATCCTGTCTGGACTTTTTTTCGAGGAAATAAGTCTTTAATATTTACTTCGTAATTTTTAATACAGATATTTTGAGTTTTTATGTATTTTTGCCCTGTCGCGAAGTGAGAACTGAATTAATTGAATGAGAAATACTCAATCGTCTGTGAAAAACTGTTTCTTTTTTGTTTTGTTTGCTTAATTTCTTTTATACATCGTTCTAGCTTTATAGTATTTATAGTATTTATAGTATTTATAGTATTTGAATAGAACGTGTGGCAACGATTAGATAATTCTTCAAATGATATAAATTTTTTGCATTCTGAGTTGTAATATGAACGCAATATAATACTGTTAAGTGAACCTAGCGCCAGAGTGTCGCTATGGTAAATAAATAGAGTGAATTTTAAAGAATGCATTTATTTAATTGTGGTTTATGCGCTGTCGTCGAAATACATTTAATTCAGTCCAATAAGTTTAAATGAAATGCAAGAAAAAATGCGTATAATTTAATATTCCGTACAAGGAAGTCATGTGGTGTTACACATCAAATTTTTGTTATTAAACTTACTTGATTCTTTCTTCCAGAATTCGAAATTTAGGCTTAATACAAATATAACTCGCACATTTTTTATGATTAATTAGTCCAAAGGGGTTTTGTCCCTGAGGGTCTATTGTTTCCTTTTGCGATTTTGTGTCGAATCGCTCTGAATGTCCATTTCAATTTTGAAACTGTTGCCACCAAATATTATCGCTCTGTTTTCTACTTGAAGAAATTAAATAATGAGGAATCTGCATAAATGTACGTATGTTTCTCGCACTGTGATAAAACAACGGCACCCAGAGCCAGCCAATTTTGAATGACGTAATACTTCTACGAATATGGGCATGTGGAAGCCGGAATTTGTTTTATTATGTATTTCATATTTTGTAAAACTTTAACGAATTTTTGATTAACAAAAATCAAGGATTTCAAAGAGAGCAATGGCAACGCCGTACAGGAAAAAAACATTTTTATCTCCAGCGCATGAGACTGTGTATGGGAAATTCTAAAGATATGCTTACCTTAAAATTATTTTGCGATATTGCTCTTGAACTGATTTTACGGTTTAAATGCTAAGAACATGATATTTAATAAATAAAGGTAACACACAAAGTGTTAAAAAATGCCCTTTGGACGTAATTTAAAATCTGAAACATTTCAGATTTTTATTTTTGATATTGTGATACACTTCAGAGTTAACAAATGTTGCTTTATATATTGTAAAGAACAACTGCAATCCAAAGTTACGGACGCTTTTCAAATCACTCAAATGAATTACAAGTTCTCCAGATGAATGAAACAAGTATGCCAGTCAGTTAAAATGCAGCCTTAAATTAGCATTGCTAACATAACATCAAAATTAGCTGACAACACTGCATTCTAAACATTACGTAAAAAACGAAAGCATATTTTTTCCCTTTGAAAGCAATAATGATTGTTGCCATTTAGGAAAGTAATAACAGAAACATAAGTATAAAATCATAAGTGAAGTAGTAATTAAGTTCAAATAATGATATTAATTATTGTACAATCTTTAACATATATTATTTTGTTCTTAAATATTTACGAAAAATTTTTTTGTATTATAACGTATAAAATTTTTAACGTCCTCTTAATGTAGATGTATTTCTAGGTACACCTGCAAAAAATTATACACTTTTTAGTCCAAAGGGATTTGAATCCCGAAGGACTATTAGTTTCGTTTTGGCATTTTGCGTCGGACGGATAAATGTCGGTTCACTTTTCAAACTGTTGCCATAAAATGTTAGAGTCCTGAATTATATTTGAAAAAATTAAATAATGAAAATCTGCGTAAATGTATGTATATTTCTAACATCGTCATAAAATAACGGTACATAGAGTCATCGAATTTTGAATAACGTAATCCTCCAACGAATATGAGCATGTAGAAGACCAAATTTGAAATTTGAAATTTGTTTTATGATCGATTTCCTATTTTTTAAAACTTTGACGAATTTTTGATTAACAAACTCAAGGATTTCAAAGCGAGCAATGGCAACGTTGTGCAGAAAAAACATTTTTATCTCCAGCGCGTGAGTCTCTGTATCGGAAATTCTAAAGATATGCTCGTTTTAAAACTATTTTGCGATATTGCTGTTGCACTGGATCTTATGGTTTAAGTGCGAGGAACATGATATTTAATAAAAAAGGGTAACACACAAAATGTTAAAAAACGCCCCTTTGGACGTAATTTAAAATCTGATACATTTCAGATTTTTTTTTTTTATTATTCAAAATTTTCTAAGATATAGATAGAATTACATATTGGCATCTTTTTTTGAGCGATAACTCAAGATGTGGTTTACACACTTTGGTAAAATTATTTGAAAATATGAAAGATGACTCTTTTTCCGCTCATCTGCAATGCGAAACAGGAAAGGAAAATTAGGTTGCTATAAATTGAGAAGTTCGCTAGAACTTCTATTCAGAATGAAAGATGGATGTTTACAAAGATGATGCAAGTATACCCTCCCCCCACCTTTAAAAAAAATTCTTGGTGTAATATTCTTCAGAATATACACAGCTACGCGCATCCTAATATTATTATAGTGGAGGCATACGTTAGAACAGTAATAATTATGTTATTTTCATTAGATTAAAAAATCTGATGCGTACACCACATGACTTCCTTGTGCGGAATATTAACTTATACGCATTTTTTTCTTTGAATTTCATTTAAATTGATTGTATTGAATTAAATCTACTTCGTCGACAGCGCATAAACCACAATAGAATAAATGAACTCTTTAAAATTCACTATATTTGTTTACTATAACGACACTCTGAATGCACAAAATTTATATCATTTGAAGAATTATCTCATCGTTGCCACATGTTCTATTCAAATACTATAATAAAGCTAGAACGATGTATGAGAGAAATTAAGAAAACAAAACAGAAAAGAAACAGTTTTTCACAGACGATTTAGTACTTATCATTCAATTAATCAGTTCTCACTTCGCGACAAGGCAAAAATACGTAAAAACTCAAAATATCTGTATTAAAAATTACGAAGTAAATCTTAAACACTTATTTTCTCGAAAAAATTCCAGAAAGGATTAAGCATGATTTAATTCGCAATAATAAATGAAGGCGTTATTTTTGTTGTTGCGAAGCTTAGTCTCTCTAGATTGGCAACAAATCTACAATTCTGCTGTTTCAAATGTAAACAAATATGTCCGCCATGTTATTTAAAACTTAACCGCACTTAAAAAGCTTTTAAATTGTTGATAATTGTACAAATATTGCTTCCAGAATTACGAAAGGCATAAAAACCTTAACCGGATGATAAGAACAACATAATTCAATCATTTTTTAAGGAAAAAATGTACAATTTACAAACATATAAGAGTAAAGAAACTGAGATCACTGTGCTGAGTAACACAGTGGATATATATATAAATATAGTATTTATATACGTTTGGTGCGGCCGATTGCAACCAAAATACAAGGTGCACATCCACATGTTATAGCAGTCCTATATACAAAATTTCAACGTTCTGAGGCTACTCGTTTTCGAGTTATGCGAGATACGTACGTACGTACATACGTTCGTACAGACGCCACGAAAAATTCTCTTCAGAATTCATTTTAAAGCAGTTTTATAAGTTTTTTGGAGGAAAAGAGTATTTTATTCTGTCCTTACGTACAGATATCACGCAAAAACATAGTTAAATTGCATTCGATAGTGGTCAAAATGGATATTTTCGTTGAAATATGCTGCCTGAACCTTTTCGCGATTACAATACTTCCTTTTTAGTTCGTACAAGGAAGTAAAAATGATCAATTTCTCAATCAAGAGATATAGTATTGCTTAATTTCTATTGATTAATGAAAAGCTTAGGTTTCGATACTATTGAATAAAAGACTACGGTTTCACTTAATCCATATGTAAATATACGCGCCATTAGCATTATATAAAATTCGCAAGACAACAATTAATTTCGATAATAGACCTTCATAAATATTTTAATTGTAAGCATATTACTATTTATATGACAGAAAGGGCAAATAACCAAATTCAAAAGAAGACTTCGTTGGCTAAAAAAAAATTTGAAATTTATTGACATATAAACAGTATTTATTCAAATCTGAGATACACCTTTTTTACCCTCATATATACTTCATGCTACTATTATTAATAAATATACAAATGAACCCTCTCTGAGAGGACCAGCTATGTTTTCATATTTGTTTGTGTTTAGCGGTTAACACAAAAGATAAATTAATCAAATAATTTCTATGGCTAAATTTTAAATAAGCAATCCCCCCCCCCAAATTCCCTGAACAGCCAGCCTCCATAAGCACCTGAAACACATTGAATTCATTCATGACAGCAGTTTCCAAAGTATGTTATCAAACCGTTGAAGAGTCACTCAAACTACTAATTCTTTAAAATGAATCCAGCTACAAAGCAGCAGTTTCTAATTTAACACCGCTACTCATAAAGCAATGAACCTAAAACATAAAAAAGTGTTAAAAGTTCTTTGATGGACATTTCTTGTTATTAATTATTCATAAAAAATATTAGCTCTTAATGACTACAGTTATTATACTGCAGAAAAAGTTCAATTCTGAAAGAATTCTGAACGTCAACGTCTCTTGTCGCGCGAATTTGATCGTAAAAATGACATATGGCTGCCATATGACTCTTCCGCTACCTACAGCTTTCTAGAATGTATGAAACTGACGCAATACTTTAAGATAATGGCATTAAAGAAACTAAAGCGGCCAAGGGAAAGATCATGTTGATTGCGATGGCGTCTGTTCGTCCAGAGATATATTCAAAATGTAAATCAAGCGTTACTTCTAATTAGTGAACTGTGACGTATACTCACAGCTCGATTTGTTTGAGAGAGTAATAAATGCTCATGGCAGCACATTTGTTGTTTCCTGCCCAAATCTTGGCATCAGCTGTTTAGAAGACCTTACGAATATCATGGGCAAGTGCATTAGCGTTGCCGTTTTATAACGTCCTTAGGCATTTTTTGAAGAAAAAAACATAAATTAACCTTCGGACTTCGAACTCCGGATTGGTAGCAGGGTGTGCTTTCCAGTTACACGATGAAGGAATGTGGTAAGGAGGGAAAAAATACCTTAGAGTTTCATCACAAATCCTGAGAAAAATGACAATACAAATTCTGTTGTATCCAAATTCTGATTTAGAACAGACCGTAGAGTGAAATCTGAGCATTTTATATTCATTTTCCTTCAACAACTTATACAAAAAATCTCTCGGCACAACTGATTCTGGTTTTGCTCTTCAAAGATGTATAGAAACGGCCCTGCTAACCCCGGCTAAGAAAGAGGGAATTGCTGTACATCGCTTGCAAATGCGTTTTAAGTTTTCTACTCTGGTTGCTAACGATAATGAAATTCTACTTGCAAGTGTTCCAGTATAAAGGTATGGTATGGGTACCATTACAAAAGCTTCTTTCAAGTAAAAAGAGAGGGAAAATCTTCATAGGCGCGCAAGCTCACATTACCGGGTTCAAAAGGTGCCCTCCCCTGCAGAGTGTTGTCATTGCTCGCTTTTAAATCGTTGAGTTTGTTACTCAAAAATTCGTTAATGTTTTACAAAATATGAAATACATAATAAAACAAATTCCAAATTTCGGCTTTCACATGCCCATATTCGTAGAAGGATTACGTCATTGAAAATTCGATGGCTCTATGTACCGTTGTTTTATCACAATGCGAGAAATATACATACATTTATGCAGATTTTTCATTATTTAATTTCTTCAAATATAATGCAAGACTCTAATATTTAGTGGCAACAGTTTGAAAAGTGATTCGCCGTTTATAGTGATTCAACGCAAAATCCCAAAACGAAAACAATAGTCCTTCAGGGACAAAGTTCCTTTGGACTAATAATAATAATAATAATAATAATAATAATAATAATAATAAAAAAGAAAAAAAAGCAAGGTTTCAGATTTTAAATTACGTCCAAAGGGGCTTTTTTTTAACATTCTGTGTGTTACCTTTACTTAATAAATACCATGTTCTTCGCACTTGAACCATAAAATTCAGTTCAAGAGCAATATCGCAAATAGTTTTAAATTGAGCATATCTTTCGAATTTCCGATATACAGTCTCCCGCGATAGAGATTAAAATGTTGTTTTTTTCTGTACAATGTTGGCATTGCCCGCTTTGAAATCCTTGAGTTTGTTAAACAAAAATTCGTTAAAGTTGTACAAAATATGAAATCGATAATAAAACAAATTCCGGCTTCCACATGTCCATATTCGTAGTAGGATTACGTCATTCAAAATTGGATGGCTCTAGGTACCGTTGTTTTATCACAATGCGAGAAACATTCATACATTCATGCACACGTCTTCATTATTTAATTTCTTCAAACATAATACAAGGCGATAATATTTGGTGGCAACAGTTCGAAAAGTAAAACGGATAATCAGAGTGATTCGACGAAAAATCGCACAACGAAAACAATACTCCCTCAGGGGCAAAGCCTCTTTGAACTAATAAGTAAACAAAAATTCAGTTAAATATATAGATATAAATAAATCAACCGTGATTCGAACCATGGATCTTCCAATTGCCAGCTGGAACTTGTGCTACGAAATTATGGTTGACAAAATACCACAATTCCTTACATTCTGTACTGCCTGAGCGAGTGCCAAATGTTATCTTGACCGTTCACTCGTAAGTCACTACTAAAGAAATCTTTTCCATCCAGAGAAACGACGCATTTAAAAAGTGAATTTCGTGCATGGAAAAACGCTACCGAAGAAAGCGCTTGTTCTCATCGAAAAGCTTTTAAGTTTGTAGAGAATTTGACTTATACATTCCCTTCCTATCAGTCAAAATAACTTTTAGTATCAGTAAGACACAGCATAAATTCACAAAGTTCAAATCTTTTAATTTGCTTATTATACCTCGTCAAAAATTCTTAGATTCAAACGTCTTAATTCAGCTGAAGTGCTTGATATAATATTTCGGGTCAAGAATCTCCATCTCAATAAAATCCAAAGATTTAAGGAAAATTCTGTCTGAAATAAATGGTAGTAAATTGCTAAATCAGGTAATAATCAATAAGGGTGTAAAATTTCAGTTATTTAGTTACTTAGTTTCAGTTACTTTTTTTGGTAAAGGTGAATTAAATGACCTTAAACTGACAGAATATTCGTTTATAAGAAAGCTGCTGCTTTTCTCTATTGACTTGAAAGGATAATAAAACAGCAAATTCTCTAAATCCAATAGAATGTGTTAATACTTAGAACCACACTGTTTTTACGCAAAACATTTCTGAATTTTTCAGTTGTTAACATTTTCCTGTAAACATCTATCGTCGCGGTTAACTGAAAGAGTTTTAACCGACCTCGTTCAAAGGGCTTCTTTCAAAATGTTTGTTATATTTCTGAATTTATGTGATTTTTTAATGGATTAAACTCACACTTAAATATAATCACTATAAAAGTTATAAAAATTCCATTATTTTGTGAAGTTTATGCAAAAAAACGGAAAACTTTACATCGGAATTAACAAAAACGTCATGGAAAATGTTTATTCACTAGTAAAATACGTCAATACACAAAGATATTTAAAAAATGCATACACTATTGAAGAAAACATTACGTAATTTAAATTCTGTAAGGCTAATATTTTAACTCTTAGTCTGCACCATGCATAATAATATACAAACTCTATGCAAAATTTCATGTAATTCTATAAGGAAATTTTAGAGTTATCATGGCTGCTGTGAACATAAATCATTAAAAAAAGATTTAACTAAAATCGCATTTAAAGTTTTCAGATTCTTTATTCGCTGTTATACTAGACGTAGCTTGCGAATTTTACAAGATTTTTGCATTTATTGTAAAAGATTACATGACAGAAAAATAAACCGTCATAAAATGAAAAGAAAAAGTGGCCAAAAACAAAACAGGCCGAAAACATAGGAAGCGTCCTGATGGTAGAATAGCAGAATCATTCCTCTAGGACATGATGCATCTGGTGATTCATCTTCCAGTGAAGTTGAAAATAGAATAAAATTAAATGTTCACCTTTTCAATTAATTGAATAAACTGCAGGGCTAGCTGAAGTTTATCTTCCTGAGAGCTCAAGTCTTTAAGTATCATAGCAAAACGTAAAATGTTGCCAAAGAAGCCAGCAAAATTGTCCATCAAGATTTTAAATTGCACATCAGGAAATTTATCAAAGTCCAAATTCTTTAGAGTCTTTAGTCTCTTGGGCTGCAGAAACATCAGGAACAGGTTC
The DNA here is from genome assembly GCF_044657685.1 of Stegodyphus dumicola. Taxonomy (NCBI): domain Eukaryota; kingdom Metazoa; phylum Arthropoda; class Arachnida; order Araneae; family Eresidae; genus Stegodyphus; species Stegodyphus dumicola. The sequence goes on from NC_140768.1 coordinate 188,259,695, forward strand.
TGTAGAAATTTTTATAGTCTTCTAATTTTCTCTCGATAGCCGAGAAGCGGTCTTATGATCAGTTGAATTCCTGCGAATTTTTGGACAAAATTCGCACCCCTTATAAGAAGCAATATGTGATTTCTTGCATGTCACACAAGTGAGTTTTTCATCTTTCAATAATTTACAAGTGTAAGTTAAATTATCAAGCCCACACTTAAAAAACATTTTGGCGCATTGCAGCATTGTAGCCCTGACCAAATCTTTGGCAGAGGAAGCACATCACTATAATTCGGTTCATCTGGATCCGGCAGATGGTAACATTTAGATTCAGAATTGTTTTCTTCTTATAGATTCTTATACCTTCATCATTTCGCATCAGAGACGCAAAGAAGACTTCGCAACAGTTCCATTAATTTTCCGAACAAATTGAGTAACTTTTGTGGCCGTAAAACCATCATTACTGAGTTCCTCACGGATTTTTTCAACATCCGAATCTTCAGGTAAACGTCTGATGACGATCTCGAGGGGAGAATCTTTCTTTTGTCGAAAAGTACTGAACTGGAAACCATTCTTGACGAAAACAGCTAGTGCTAACTCGTAACTAGCAGAATTTTGTCCCTCCTAAGTATTCCAGGGTACCCTTTCACATCGTGTTTGATAAAAAGGGTTCTGACCTCCTTCCAGAAGTTGTCGTGGACACACATTCGGAGGAACACGTTCTCTACATTTGACTACTGAAGCGAGTGCAATATCGACAGGGGTAGCGACGCTAACCTCATTTTGTGAATTCTAAACACAGTCCATAGTATTTTAAGCGTCAGTATACGCATTTAGAACTTCAAAATTATATTTAACAGGGATAATAGGATACAAGTTTGCCGTAGTATGAACATCCTTAAGCTCAGTTGAAGGTTTTTTAACTGGCGACACCTTTGCAATTTTAGCAGGAGTAGTCCATACGGAATCATCAGTATTCATCATAATTTAATAGTAGCAATACTCTGAAGATTCGCAGATATACAAATATTCACGTTGCCAAACAAAAATGAGAAAATTCATAATTAAAACACTTATAATGTGTTTCATTCATAATTAAAACACTTATAATGCTCTAGCCAGATTCTCCAGACTAATTGAAATGCTTATAATTATTTAGTTAATAAAAAACCTAAAAAAGGGCGAAAACTGCATTTTTAGTTTGCCCTTTAAACTTTCACTTTTAAACCTCTGTGGCAAACACTAACTTCCGGTTTGTCGCCTCTCAGTAAAACTGGGATATCTGCACTTCTAATAAACATATCAAGAAAAGTTGTTTTTGATAGCTAAGAGTGTGGCCTTTAAAACCCTTTGTTGCTCAGTGTTCCACTACATAGAACACCCAACATGAATCGCTTCTGAAACCGTTAAATTCAACCGTAAATGCATAAAAATGCCTTTATAACATACTTCGAACTTCTCTTTTTAAATAGTAGATGGCAGCATATCACAAGAAGACCCCGAATTTTCATTTATGATGTGTTATTAAAATCCACTTATTTTCTATATTTTTTGTGGCTATGCTCTATATTATTTGTTATATATTTTTTTACATTTTTCATACAAAAAGCATGCGCAGAATCATTGAATAAAACGGGGTGTTCCATTAGCGCAGGGGTCTATCTGACCCAAGGGGTCGAATGGGGGTCTATTGGGACTCGAAGGAAAAACAGTTCTTAATACGAAAATCACACATATCTAACTGCGTACGTAAAAATTTAAAATATTTTTATAATTGACTTAATATTATATTTTTTATAGAAAATAAAATAATAAATCAGAAAACAATCTGCCCCTTTTTTCCTTATGGGTTTTCGTATGTACACCGTGACGTCACAACTTGACCTTGTGACCAGTCTGAGTAGTTTGTAGTTAAAAATTTGACAATACATAAATTTTGGACTAATATAAATATAAAGCAAAAATATGTGAAACTTTACGAAATGGCTCAGCCATTTATGCTGGCGTTTCCAAGTTCGTATATGGTTGAAGCCGGTTTCAGTCACGTTAATTCAATTTTAACTAAAAACAGAAATAAATTAAATGTGGAGCTTCGAGGGGATTTACGGTTAAAATTGACTAATTTCGAACCCAATATAGCGAACCTTACCAAGAAACACCAGGCACACTCATCTCATTAAGAAGTAAAAAATCTGTAGCTACTTTACTTACAGTTTCTAATTTATTAAATATTTAGACTAATATATAGTTTTATTTTAATTATCTGAAAATTACCTTTGTGGGGGTCTATGGAGATTTCGAAAAATTATATAGGGGGCGATGATCAAAAAAGTTTGGCGACCCCTGCATTAGCGGGAGAAAACATCTGTTGTATATGTTTTCTATTTCCGTTGTTTTGGGGGAATGAAGTCAAACAAAGCAGTATTGAGGGCCGGGGTGTGATTTTTGCTATGAAAGCCCTAATATGGGCATCTTGAAATTTTTGTGAGTAGTTTTCAGGCGGGAATTTTATCAGTAGCTCGTGTCATCTTAGGAGCTACTCGAATTTTTTGCTGTCGCTCTTTAGTCTCATTCCCGTTTATTTTCAAGAATTGTGTACATATTTTTTTGTGTATGTATATCTTATAGCTTAATTTTCTTTATTGTTAATATAAATTGTAGTTATTTTTTATTATTCATTTTCCATAAATGGCGCGGAGAGGTCTCACTCTTTCCGAAGCGCTAAAAGTGCTTCATGAATTTACCCTCTGATTCTGAATCAGAGCATGAAGATAGCAGCGATACTGAGATATACGCTCCTGAACCACTTGTGCAATCCGACGATGATATGCCGGATGAAACTCATTTATTTGATGAGAAAGTTCCATATCAGCCAGGCCTCTCTACGCAGCCTCAAGTTTTTACTTAAAAATTCTAAACATATTGTTGCACGGAACAGAAGCCTCACAAAATGAGTTTTGTGTTCAAAACCTGCAAAGTTGGTTTGTGCTTCTATCAAAACATGTGATATACTTTGAACAATTTCACGAAGGTACGAAATCGAAATATTTGTAAATATTTTTTATATAGGGCTTGTGTATTACATATATTTATCTCATTTATCCACATACATTCAAGAATGTTGTGTATATCCAGAAAACCATGTATACAAACATAATACAGTGTTTTTTCATTACTATACAAAAGCATCTACTCATTTTATGCTTCACTGCAATGCTCGCTTAGTCGCACTTTTAAAAGCTCTGGCGGCGCAGTCTTCCACCTCATGGAACATCCACAGAATTAAAACGGTAAGTGCAATTTTTACAAAATTTTACCTGTATACTACTTTAGGCCTAGATAGACGGCATACAACTTTTTTTTTTGTTTTTGTTGAAATTCCGACTTTAAAGTATAGTGCACCACAAAGGGTTAAATATGTGAAATAAAAAATTTTTGAGATTTTTTAGGCAAAATCGGCCTTTTGAACGAGGTCGATTATCTTAATGGAATTTACATTTAGGCTTTAAACCAATGCCTCAATGCATGCTTAGCTTCCACGATGTCGATTGCCTTTAAAGGTACTTTTTGCACCCCTTCCCTCTTAAAAAATATTCTCTCTTCTTATCATTAGCTTCTATTTCATAAGATTGTAAAACACCTTTTCCTTATTACAAGACGTGAAATTTGGGAATTGCTTTATTTAGACGAAATTTTAGGTCGAATTGCATTATGACTACGTACACAGCACGATATTTGATGAAAATTACAATTTTCAATCTAAGTAAACGGTTAACAAAGTAGAAAAGATTAAAAAAGGCAGTAACGATTCTGTTGCAGATATTGATTACAATAACGCTTCCAATGTTCATAAAAGTTATCACATAGATGTATTATAAATTACGAATACTTTAATATTTATCATTTTCATATGGTATTAAAATATAAAATAAGGACTTAAATAATTAAACAATGCATTTATTGCATTTAAATGGTTCAGTTTAAACGATTACAGACTGAAAAAAGTGTGGAAGACAAAGATCTGTTTTACAGAAAGAAATTCAGAAAACTGTTTATGTGAGAGGCCACGTAGACGATATATTAAAGACATGATGTTTTGCATGGTGGCAATATTTGCTAAGACGGTATGGAATGGCATATGCATAAACGTTTCAGTTCAAAAACTTTGTAAAGAATCCACTACGAAAGTTCAGGGAATAAAATAGATAATAGGCGTTCTGATCTTCGCTGTCACGTTTTAACTGTGAGCCTCAAAGACCCAACACCGTACCACGATTCAGAAGAGTGCTATTTCGGTTTCACCCTTAGTCTTCCGCAATCGCATTTTCGTTCAGACATGTCTGTGTTTCCACATGTGCCACGGACATCACGTGGTGTGGATGGCAGATCGTTCAACTGCTCCACTGTGCCAAGAATTTTTTTGTTAATGCAGCAACATCGTCACCGGAAATGAATGAGATATTTTTTTTTAACTTAATATTTCTGACGGAGGAAGTCCTTCGAAAAAAAAAGTCTCGAAGCAATATATCACGCATGCAGTATGCACAAAATCACACTTTTTATTGGGAAAACTGAACTTTCGAAGTTCAGCTGTAACATACAGTTAGTTCGGCACTTGGAAAAAAGTTTATTAAAACTTTTCGTAGATGCTGTAATTTTCCACCTATGCTTGGAAATTTCCAGTCCACTGTACGATATTTCTACGTTTATATACTTCGCAATATGCGAATTTTTTTCATGTTGTTGTTGTCTGGGCCCACCCAGACTGCTATGTCTGGGCAAACCTTTGACTGCTTAGCCTATAAATTTTCAAAACTTTAATACAGGCATAGAAGATACATGGAGAAACGCATGGGAAATTGTAACCGATAGATGATGGTACGTAAGAGAACATAATGTAAAACATTCGGATTTCCATTTATTTTGAATTCACAAAAGATACACGACGCTCTGTAACACACTAGTTTCCAGGAAATAAGCCAACAACGACACATTTTAAGACCCTTCTTTGAAAACGTTTGTGTTAGCAGTAAAATAGAGTTAAGAAATAAAATGTATTAAATAATTCAAAACATTACACACATATCAATTTTTAAAATCTCTATCATTCTTAGAAAAACGAATGTCAAAAAAGCATTGCAATTGTATCAATGTTGTGTGCAACTAAGGCAAAAATTTGAAGAAAACATTACTATATTATAAGTTCACTCAAAAAAAAAATAATAATAATAATTACATCCAGCAGTGTACTCGAATGTTTTCCAGTCTTGCTTCCCGTTCCCGAAAACGTGAAAGGTAAGCACAAAATTTATCCGTAAAATTAGCTAATGTAACCTATTAACATTTGCTAGAGTTGATTTACGTTAGGTATTAAGTCTAGCTAACGTAAATTAACATTAGCTATTAACTCTAGTTAACGTAAATTAACTCTAAATTTTCTCTGTAATATTAACTCCACATAAAGTACTACCAGCTAGTATAGTGGTTAGTGACAATGACTTCCCGAACCTATGGGCCCGCGCTCGAATCCCAGAGAAGGCATGGATATTTGTAAAAATATAGTGTCTCTACGGAAAAGGGGTATTCAAATTACACGGCGAGCCGAAATTCTCGAGAGGCAGTCTCTCAAAATTGAACTGCACAGTTGGTGCGGCGAGATTTTACTTCTACAATCAACGGTGAAATTCCGGTGCCTCGCCCACCTGCAGATATTTTGCAGCCCCTCATTATGTCTAACCAAGGTTCTTTAATATACTAACTCATATTTGTTACCGTCTGCTTCAGATTCTTTTTCTTATTTATACTATAAATAATAACAGCTCTCCAAACCATGTTAATCCATTGTTTATGTTATCTTTAAACCTTCTCGTCGAACAACAAATTAATAGCAAGCTTTTCTGGCGGAAAGGGTATTAGAGGCGACTTTGAATTAGCTAGGATATTGTAGACCCTCACCTTCGCATAATTCAATGAACAAATGCAAATGTATGTAAATGTTTCTTGAATATTTGCAGAGAAATTTGCTATCGACTTTACATTCAACAACTCCTATTTTTTAATTACATTTTGATATCTACTCTAAGGGACGATCCTAGCGCGGGGTGGGGTGGGGTGGGGTGGGCAAGATGGTGCATAGAACGTGGGCGACCAAATTTAAGGTCGGCGAAATGATATTCAAACATTTTATATTTCTATAAAAAAGATCGGCCAGTTTAATTTGCACGTGGGCGGCCGCCGGTCTAGCATCAGTACTGCCTTACTGTCACTGAGTGAGTACATAATGTTAGCATTCCTAAGTTCCGAAATATTTTAATAAAAACTAAGCATGAACACGCCACTTTGCTAATGGTGGCCTTCGTTGCATAATTTGTGTGTTGCGCGTATCCTAAAAGCTAATTCCAGGCGCCGAAGCATCAAGCAAGAAAAAATTAGCAATTTTTGTCCCGCCGGATAAGGACAGAAATGGTAAATACAGCTTTTATCTGAATTAAAACCCCTGAATATTTAAAGCGCAGGAATATCAGTTTCAATTCTCGTCGACAGATAGCAGTACAGCTCAATCCGTCAACACCTGGAAAAAAAAAGATGGCTCCCCCCCCCAGCTATATTTGTCTTTGCCGCAACACATCATAAATACTATCATGAAAATTGCAATCGCGGCTGCGAATTTACGAACAGCAGGAACTACGAAAAATGTTATTTTTGACAAGAACCGTGTTTTCTTTTGAAACAGTAAAAGCATTCCTTCAATATCAGTGGTATTTCTTTTACAATTTTCAGAATTACGATTCCTTCAACAGCCGTGTCACTCCTGTCATAGCTTTCAGATTTATGTAAGGCAATGTAAATAAAGGTTTAGGATAATGAAGTTTCGGTTATAAAAGCAAGGTATTTAGCGAAATTTCAAATTCCTTTCAGTTCAGCAACTAAAGCTTATTTTCATTTCAGCAGCTTCAAGCTTTCATATCAAGCTTATTTTCAGTGAAATTAAGGAAATTATGAATGCATTCGGAAGTACTCAATAACATTACACCGATGAAAAAGAATGCAAACACTAGCAATAAATACTGGAAACTATTCTGAAATCAATTCAGTTCCCTTCAAAATCAGGTCCAATTTCCAATCCTCTCTGTATTTACTCACCACAGCCAATTATAGACTTATTAAATATTCAAGGGAAGGTTTAAATATGTGTAGCATATTGAGATTTCGTTCCAAATGTTCTTTAGATATATATATATGTCGTAATAAAAGCAAAGTAAATGACGGAACACTGTAGATGCGTGATTAGACCCATATTGAAGAAGAATTTTTATTGCGTAGTATTTAAAGATTGGCAGTCGAGGCAGTTTTAATTCCATTTTTATTTCCAATTGATATTTGTGGCCACAATCACTTGGCACTAGTCGTGCCTTTCCACAGAAGATTTACATTTTTGATATTGTTGAGATAGAAAGCAAGCCAGCGAAATTATATCTTAGCAGAGCAGAGGGCAAAAGCTGAAGTGCGTAGTTATGAAAGATGGAAGCACGCGAAGAGAAAAGTTTTGGTTTACAAGGTCAGTTTCAGTTCTTAATTATTACGTCATCAGAGTTGCGCCGATCATAGAGTGATCTAGAAATGACGCAATGCAAAGAAGTTATTACGATTTTAGAATAGAGAGGAAGAATTAATGATTATAGTTTAATCTATAATTTTGATTCATATATTTTTATCTTACATATTCCCCCCTTCAAAAAGAAAAAGGTGTAGCGACAGAGAAGCCTTTTTATAGAGAAAGAGTTAAAGCACTAGCAAATGAAAACACATAAAAATAAATAAATCATAAAATTTTTGTCCTGTAAAGTATAATTTATAAATATCAATTTTTTTTAAATAAATTTTTAATTTTTAGAGTCCTATTGAATTTTTCAGCATTTCAGTCCAAAAGTCTTTTTGTTTGAGAATTCACATAATCATAATTCTTCAGGGAAGGTTATTGTGATTACAGAATATTACAAAATAAACTTTTACATAATCATTACATATAATTAAATGTAATGCACATAAATATTTATGATACTTATTTACATACTGATAAATTATAATTTAACATCATAAATAATAGGTAGGATTAAGAATTTCAGAATTTATGGTTTCACCGTTATCTTTCATTTACAATTCCTGATTTTACCAAATTGGAAGCCTCACAATACTTCTAAACAAACATATCCATCAATAGGGCTGTCCTCTTCAGCTAACCAGTGTGTTCTCTGCACTGGTGGCCCAGGGTGCCTAGACAGTTACTTGAAAAGGCCTCCATTCCTTGCATTAAGGTAACTGGCCTTTGAGAACTGCATTAATACATTCCATAATAAAAAAATATAATAATAATATAAAAAATTTACATGCATTCATAAAATGAGAGCCTCCAACATTATCTTGCATGAAGAGGGTAAAAGGAACAACTGTACAGAGGTAATTACAGGCCTCTATTGAAGGAACCAGTACACCCTCATCATACTATACTTAACACACAATAACCCATAAATTTTAACATGCATTTACCATAATTTCATATTACTTATCTGTAATAATTTCACTTATTTTTTACACCAACTTCATTTTTAGAATAGTTATAAAATTCGTATTCAAAATTCTCAACAAAATTTCAAAAACATAAAAACTAATCTTAATATCCTTCCCTATGAATAATTTAAGTAGCTTAAATTTCGTTACTTAATTTGCTCACACATAACAATGAAAAATTAGAAAAATTAATGAACAAGAATTTCAGATTTTCTCAAAACAAATTGCAGAAATTTTAACCAAAGTTGAAATGAAAACTATAGAATTCGCAGCATATTAAATAATTTAGTTCCTGAGTTAGATTCACACGATTTTGAGCTGTTGAAAAACACGAACTTAATACAAATATCAAATATCCTAATAGGTGTGGTGTGGTGGTGTATTTAATTATGGCAAAGCACACTAGGGCTATCTGCATAAGAGGAGAGATGCCTTTCGTGGAGGACTTTCTAAGGGAAACTGGCTCGTATACACGTTACACATGGGGAAAACGCCCATGCAGTCAGCCCGTTCGCGGAATTCGAACCTCGGACCGAACTACCAGTGTTCAGCGACTTTACCGTTCGGCCACTGGTGGGCCAATTTTTTATAATGAATGATGTCTTTTCTCTGAAAAAATTCTCGGTAAAGTGCAGAATCGCCCACTTATTTGTTTGCCGCTTTTTACTAGGGTAAACGCAATTGGATTTGGTACTATTCGGTTTCGGGGCCGTAAAAAATCGCCAAACTATTGTTGATGCAAATGCTGTCAAAAATAATTGCGGCAACCCTAACGCAAGAAAGGAAGTGTAATAGCAAATAACTATCTAAGATTGTTATTTTAATCTAGATGAAAGGTTAATTTCATATAATACTTTTTTATTATTATAATTTATATGAAAAAGGCTAAACATGACTGAATGGAAGCGTAATAGTAAATAACTATTTCAGATCATTATTATAATTTATATAAAAATTGCAAAACATAACTGAATGGATGCCTGCCTCGCTATTTCACTACCGATGTATCGCTAATGAATAATTTCATCTCGTTGCTTGTAAAGGGTAAAAACAATTGGATTTTTGTCAATTTTCTTTTACTTTTTAAGTGAAAATAGGTCGATGTGTACATAGATAAAGCCAGCGCAGTGCCATTCTTGTGCAATTCTTGGACTTTTTTTTTAAGTAAAAATAGGTCGATGTGCACATGGATACCGAGTACGTGCAATTCTTAAAAACGCATCAAGCAGTAGGTAATTCTGCACTTTACCTAAAATTCTATTGCAGACTGTTCATCATGGGCAATTCCCAAATTGTTAAATCCATAGTATATTAAAAAAAGAATTTAAAAGGTAAATTAGTATTCCAATGGCGTTTTAAGAAATATAGAACTATATAAACTTAGGCAATCTGAAATCAGCGCGTACGCTAGATTTAGTGCACTGTTAAATGGGCGCTTTAGGTTTTCATCCGCAGAGAACCCGTTGGCGCTTCGGGAAAGAACCCGTTGGCGCCGTTGCATTTTTACTCGCCAAGCTCGCCGTACATCGACGATGAGACGAGCCGAGCCGTAAACGTGATTTTTAGTGCATGTAAATTCAAATTAGCAGACAAAACAATATATTAAGCATATGGTAGGAAAAATTCACAGATAATAAGCATGTAGGTGTAAAACTAGCCTATTAAACGTGATATACGAAAATAAATTTGTATTAAATTCAAGTTAGCACAGAATATATTAAGCATAAGACAATATATAAGGATTTGTAACGGAAATAAAAATTCATTAAAAATATAAATTATTAGTAATATACTGAAATTAACCGGTTAAGATATACGAAAAAAATTGTCTTAAATTCCAGTTAACACAGAAAACAATATATTCCTTACACTAGCAGTGGTTTGCAAATTTTGATGACCATGGTGATGCACCGAACTATTCTGTCATCTTAGATAATCAATAATATTTTTTATTTCAATTTAATCATCTATTTATGTCACACCTGCCATCCTCTGAAAGGTTATTGTTAGAAAATATCTAACATATATCTACAAAAATATTTCTATCTATTCGTTGTTAAAAAATTCAGAAAAAATAATAATAAGTAAGAGAAGAATAATATAAATCTGCAAATGCGAACAACGACAGTGATAATTCAACAAAATGAACGCATGAGGAATGGTTGCAAACTTCGAACAAGCGAATAGGATACATCCGATGGGTTACCAGGTTTGAACTATTATCGCCAAAGTTGGCGATGTTTACATTTACCGGGTTCTCTGCGGAAGTGCTTCCGGCGCTTTTGCTAGATTTGGCTTTTTTGCGCAAACATTTTTGCTGCAATTTTTTACAGTCCTCAAAAAGGAATAGTATCTTGGATTTTTGTCAATTTTCTTTTACTTTTTAAGTGAAAATAGGACGATGTATACATAGATAAGGTCAGCGGTGTGCGCAGTGCCATTTTTGTGCAATTCTGGGATTTTTCTTTTTTAAGTGAAAATAGGTCGATGTGTACATGGATGCAGAGTATGCGCAATTCTTAAAAACGCGTCAAACAGTGGGTGAATCTGCACTTTACCCAAAATTCTACTGCACACTTTTCATCATGGGCAATTCCCAAATTATTAAATCCATAGGATATCAAAAAAGAATTAAAAATCAAAAAAGGATTTAAAAATTAAACTAGTATTTCAATGGCGTCTTAAGAAATATAGAACTATATATAAATTTACACAATCTGAAATCAGCGCGCATGCTAGATTTGGCGGGCTGTTCAATGGGCGCGTTTGCTAGATTTGGCGCTTTTGCGCATACATTTTAGCAGCAATTCTTTTACGGTCCTCAAAACGGAATAGTAGCGAATCAAGGTTATGGAAATTATCGTGAACAAACGTGATCATAAAGTGATGCCTGATGTCAAGTCAAAAATAAATCACATTATTCTAAAAAATTACGCTGTGAATTAATCGAAATCTCGGAACAGCCAATTTATATAAATTAATGTATACCAGAGTAAAAAATATAATGCAATATACCGATATGATAACCGAACTAAACAAAACAAGTTAAGCACCCTTTATCTTGTAAAACTATTTTACGTACTGCATAAAGTTCTCTCTACCCAAACATTACATTCTAAAGAATTACACACACACACACACACACACACACACACAAAAAAAAAAAAAAAAAAAAAAAAAAATGAATCATGAACAAAACTCATCCAATAAGAGAATACAAATATAGAAAATTAAAATTCTAACTGATATACGAAGAGAATTTCATTTATAAATCATTTAACAAAGAAGTGCTAAATTTTTCTATAAAGTATTTACTGGACTTCAGAAAAAACTTTATAACTTATTTTTATTATATATCATATTATTATAAGAATTTTACTGAAAGCAATCTTAAAAAAGCTACAGAATAAATGCTGCAACAAATTACTTCATTTGTAGGCAGGTGATAATTTAAATTAATCAACTAAATCGTGCATTTTGAAACTATGGAGATTAAAATCACACTCTAATAAACTACGAAAAGCAATACAATCTGAGCACATAATTAATAGACATTTGTTTTACTTCTAATGTACAATAATATCAGTTCAAAGCGTATAAGATGATCAAATAGTTACTGCATTACTAAACATTCTAATTTTATGAACAATAAGCAGAAAAATATATATGCAATGCGAATAGCTATAAATGCAGAAAATTTGAATATAAAAAAGCAATCAAATAAAATGATTATTTTATAATTATACCTTTCGTTAATTTTATACTTCAAACTCCATGAAACCGAATTAGTATTGCTCTTCACTCATTTGTTTCTCATCCACCCTAGACTTCTCGCGTGAAGAAATATCAACATTATTATTTATCATATCTACATCATTCTCGTACTCATTTTGAATACTAGTATCACCTCCACCCTCAGTGGTATTGGTCTCTCCGGCTGCTTCTTTTTTAAATTTATTCAGAATTCTCTTGAAGTAATTCTCAAACTCTACCATCTGCCTTCTTATCATATCAACAGTATACGGAATATCGGCATGCTTTTGCAAATTTTCAAAAATAGTAAGGCATCTATCCAGAAATTCTTTCTTTTCCTGCCACATATCACGGAGCGATTTTATATCTTCGCTTTCAGAGCCTGGCTGAGCTTTGCCAGTTGATAGTAAACTTAAGGTTCCATCCGATGACGACAACATATCCACGAACGTTTTGATCACTAATGGTCTCTGTTGCCAATCGAGAAATTTCGTGAATATAGGGTCGAAACATTTTCTTAATTCACTTAATCTTGAAGAATACTCTGCAGTCTGTCGATCTTCAGTTTCATACAACCAGTTCTCTACTTCATTTAAAAATGCAAGTAATTTGTTTCTTTGCTCTTCCAATACGTACTCAGATAACTCATCTTTTAATTTACCTCTCATATCGTACATATACTCTTCTAGGACATTTCTTGCATCAGCTTTTTCTTTTTCCTGCAAATCAATATTTATCATTTGCTGTTCCTTCTTAATTAGGTCATTAAGCTCAAAGCTAAGCAAACATGTAGGGCTAATTACTAAATCATACGATGCAACTGATTTAGATTTTGCTTCAATTTCTTCTCCTTCGGCTTTCACCTCGCAAGACAATTTTTCAATATCCTCCGTAACTGAAGTATCTGATTTTTCAGAGACTTCACAAAACGGCTGTTCTGCATCACTTTCAGAGCAATCGCATGGTTTAAGTTTCCCAATCAACGATGCACTATTAACAAAAAATATCCCATGAATATTCAAACCAAGTCTGACTTTTATGCGAGCATTTTCCATATTTTTAGTAGATGGTACATCTTTAATTATAAATTGGCCAATTTGCGGTAAACTTGCAGAAATTCCTGGTTCATCGTAATACGCATCAATTGAAAACTGTCTGTTAATGGCGAATGTCAACATTTTAGAGGCAGGAAATTTGTGGAAACGTGGAAATATTTCAAATCCATCTCCCCCCACTGTTTCTGACTTCCATGATATTTTTATGGGATATGGCTGTACGTCATCAATAGCGAAGTTCCTTGTCTTTAAGGTTGGAGATAACAGCGCACACTGCAAAGCACATCCTCGAGCCACAGCTTCGTCCTGATTTAGAGTGGAAACAGGTTCTTGACCAAACACTCGGGCAATTATCGTTTTCAGAGCTGGTAATCTACAAGATCCACCAACAATCTGAACGGAATCTATATCGTCTATCTTCAACTGAATTTCATCTAGTAGTTTCTTAAACGTTGTTTCAATCCCCAGCAGAAGATGGGCGGTCAATTTTTCAAAAGTTTCCCTTTTCATTCTTCCACTTACATCAATGTCACTCATGAAACATTCAATGTTGATTCCCAACTCTAAGGGGTTTGCACTCATTTGTTTTTTCAGTGCTTCGCATTCTAACATCAGAGTCATTACTGCTCGTTTTGAGGACATAACATCCAAATTATATCGAGTTTTAAAATCTTCAACAAAGTACTTCACAAGAACATTATCAAAATCTCTTCCACCAATATTTCTATCCCACACACAACCCAAAATTCTAAGCTTCTCCTTGCTAAATGCACAGGCGGTCACTGTCAATGCTGAATTTCCCAAGTCAACAAAAATTACATTCTTTGACACATTAGATAAGTCTTGTTTATAGAAGCCATAAGCAAGAGCAACTGCTGTTGATTCATTCATTAACCTTAATGTGTTTAATCCTGCGATTTCAGCTGCATTAAGCATAGCACGTCGTTCAACATCCGTATAATACACAGGCACTGAAATAACACAGTCACGAACTTTCATTCCTAACTTAATTTCAGAAAGAGTTTTCATTTTAACAAGGATCATAGCCATTACCTGCTGCACAGAAAACACAATATTTTTATTCAAGTACTTTACCTTGATTCCTACGTCACCTAATGGCAGTTCGCAGACTTCAAATGGTAAATAAGCCAGTTCATGTCTAGTTACAGGGTCGTGGAACTTTCTCCCAAGAATTTTCTTGAAACCAAAAATGGTGTTTTCTAGGTTGGATACTAATTTGTTCTTAGCAGCTACACCGAATTCTCTAGATCGTTCGGTAAAGGCAACATAGGTTGGCGTAGAACGGAAACTGTATTCATTTTCGATCATTTCTATTCCACCTGCTCTAGCTGTTGCAATGTAAGAATTTTCATTACCTACATCAAATCCCACGACAGACATGTTACCTCTGTTCACTGTTACTTATACAATGCAAAGATAAATTACAATCAAAACAAATCTTCTACCACAGTTAACACCAGATGCAACAGAAAATTTCGGAAACATACACTTCCAACGATTACAACTAACGTTCTTTGAATAGCTAGCATATGATTGGTTTTCACCATGACGTGATTAAAAGCAAGCTTAAGGATGCCAACGGTAAAAGGAGAATAGCTTAAAATAATAAAAAAAGTCGTTTGCTTAATAATTTTACAGAATGAAAAGCAGCGTAAAAAAGGGGGGTAGAAAGCTGGCTGATTTGAGGAGAAAATTACATAACGATCTGAAAAAACATTTTCATTTTTGATTAAAGATTCACTTTTTATTCTCATCCATAAATTATTTTCCTACTGGAAATAATGACGTCAGCATATGGTTGAATCCATTACTTCTTGAGGTAGAGAATGTTACGACGTTAGAGGAACTAATTTACGTTATTAATAATAACGTCTACATATAACGTCTACATATAAGGCTGAATCCATTACTTCTTAGATAGGCCGTGTTACCACGGAAGATGAACTGATTTAAGTTATTAATATCGCATTAATATATATAATTATCTTTTATCTATTTAGGATGGTTTAGATAGCTTTGATTCTATTTATTTTTTCATCTAAATTCATTTCTAAGAAAATTCGTAAATGAAAAATATTGAGACCTTTAATGACATTATACGCATGAATTCGAGCGTTCCGCAGATTGAGTCTAACATATTAACTATTGTGTAATAGGTAATTGGGTAAAGCTAATAGAAATACAGTGATTTACACTATATTACCTTCTTACATCATTTAAATTTTTTTTTAATTATGCATGTAAGTAAATTATCAGCAATTTTATGTGGCGTCAAAAGAAGAACAGGGATCGAAATTATTAGGAGCTCAATCAAGATTTGGATTTGCTATACGGTTACGGAAAGACTATTTTTATTTAGAAAAGGGAAGCGAAAGTCTTGTACTGATTTGTATTTCAACAATGTTTGTAAAATTTGGAGTTAGATGCGCTTGTATACATATATATATTCAATTATTAAGTTTTCTATTTATGATTATCTCCTAGGAAAGGAGTTGTAAAATTATTACAAATTAAAATAGGAAATGTTAAAATAGTTCTTAAGATGAGTGTATTAAAACTACTAAAACCTTAAGTTAGAACAATATATATATATATATATATATAAAGTGAATTATTGCTGATTTCGACGCGATCAAAAAGAACATATTTACAAAAATATTGCTATAAGACCTGACGGAGACTTTAGAAGTATCAATGCACATAAAACCAATGTAAGAATATTATTTAATTTAATCTATTATATAGTTATAATATCTTAATAACATGCATATAAAAATAATATATATATATATATATATATATGTCATATTTTGGCAGTCGAGAACTTTTGAAGAATCACAAAAATCACTTGATATTCCAGATACTATAGCGTTTGTGTGTGCGATTATGGCACAGCCTGGAGGACCATCTGCCTAAGAGTAGGGATGCCTTCCTGGAGGACTTTACAAGGGAAACTGGGTCGGATAGACGTTACACATATATCATAACGATTAATCTTGAAATGAAGCAGTTTAGGTAAATTTATTACACGCAATTACAAGGATAAATAAACAAATTAAAACAATAAAAAAATCAAAAATTTTAAATTGCGTCCAAAGGAGCGTTTTTTTTAACGTTTTGTGTGTTACCTTTATTTATTAACTATCATGTTCTTCGCACTTAAACCATAAAATTTAGTTCAACAGCAATGCCGCAAAATAACTTTAAAATGAGCATATCTTTAGAATTTCGGATACACACTTCCGCGCGCTGGAGATAAAAAGGTCTTTTTTCTCCGCGTAGAGTGTTGCCATTGCACGCTTTTAAATAATTGAGTTTGTTAATAAAAAATTCGTTAAAAGTTTACAAAATATGAAATCGATAATAAAACAAATTCCAAATTTAAAATTTGGGCTTTCAAATGTCCATATTTTCAGAAGGATTACGGCATTCAGAATTGGATGGCTCTAGGTACCGTTGTTTTATCACAAGCGAAAAACATACATACAGTGGTGGCCAAAATTGTGGACACTTTTGGAAATTTTATGTTTTTGAACTTTGTATGCTTATAGAAAATGTTACGTTTCGCAAAATGCAAACTTGTATATATCATTTTAAAGAGAATTTACTACTGAATTCAATACAAAACACAAAATTCAATTATTTGGAATGCAAAATGTTATATGTACTTTAATATAAATAAAAAACACAGTTATGAAGTGCTTTGTAATGTCTAGCTTTCCTGGCCAATCACTGTTCTTGTTCTGAGAACCAATCAAATGTTAGTAACTGCCAATAGAAGCTGACATCGTGTTTACACTTGAAACAGTTCATTATTTTGCTTTGTTCTGTAGAAGGAGGACCTGTTTCTTATACACTGTAATTACAAGTAGGAATTTTTGTAAAAATTTTTAATATTTAGTCAAGAAGCAACGACATCAAATAAAAGAGTAGGTTGGACACCTAGGAAGAGATGTATTATTATTGTGTTAGGAGAAAGTGGTCTTCCCTATGCTGAAATTGCAAGACAGATGGGTGGTTCAGTGACTACATCTGGAGTCCGAAAGTTTTGTTTACGATATCAGGAGACAAATTCAATAAAAAACAAAGAAGGAAAAGGCCCAAAAAGGTGCACCACATCTATTGATGACAAAAGAATAAAAATATTATGTCTCCAAGTTAGAAAAATGTCATCAGCGGCCATCAGAAGTGATCTGAATGATGCTGGTGTTTCTGTCAGTTCAAGAACAATCAGGAGAAGATTAACAGATGTTGGACTGAGAGGTAGAATTCCACGAAAAAAGCCTTATCTTAATTTTCAGCAACGAAAAAAAGACTACAGTGGGCAGGTGACAGGTGACGGAGGACGGGGACGCCTGGCGTATAACATAGGTAAACAGGCATATGTCCCACGTCCTCCACTATCTCGAAGAAGCAACTCGCTGGAGCCCCATGAGGCTGCACCGGGAGTTTACATGGCCATACAGGGGCTAGTTTTTACATAGGACGTTGTTAATAACACAAAGTAACTTAAAAAGAATATAAAGAATAGCATTAAAACACTAAAACACTCATATAAGCTGAAACACATAGATATACAAAATTAAAAGTAAAAGCATAAAAACACACTCGTAATTACGTAACATAAAGACATAAAAACACACACGAGAATACATATCATGACACATAGAATACATATGGAAACACGTAGAGGAAAATAATAATGCAAATATTACACACAGAAGAAACATATGAGACATAGTAAGGTGTGCGTAAAGCAGTAGCGCTGCGCGGAAATATGCTCAGTTCCCATAATACATAATGTACATATTTTCATTAGGGGCATCTGTTGCATGATTTACATATTTCGTTGCATACACTACATTCGTGCATTGTACGGATATTATATATTTCGATTTACGATAACACATCATTCCATTGGGTGCCCAGTGTTTTACACAGATAAACATGTCAGTAACATTATTTCTGCAAGTTGCTGGCTATTGAAAGCAGATGTTAACATGAGGTTCGAAATTGAATGTGTATTACAGAATGTGTACGTACTGCGAATATCGTTGAGTACATTGTCTGCAGTACCATGCTATTGTGGCTCGCAAATGTCTTGCCCTAGGGCGTTGATTTGCTGTACAACTGCGCAGATACTCCTTATAGCTGGCGGGTGTTTGATTATGAAACGATAGTAAAGTGTTCTATCATTCGTTGGATGTGGTAAGTGGTGGTTTGTTGTTAGACCGCAGTCAAATAGGTAGTGCTCGGGAGAACCTAGCATCCCACAGACACAATTGTCAGATGCTGAGATGCTATGATGAGTAAAATAAGATGGAAATGGGCCATGACCCGTTATGTACTGTGTCAGTGTGGCTATTGTTATAAGACGTTCCGTGTCTACCTTTGGTAGGAAGTTATACGTCCTTCTCCCTGTGTCGCCACTATTCCATTCTTCTTGCCAGTTTTCTTTACAGATATTACGCAGAGTTTTCTTGAGGTGTGAGACGGGGGTAGGGAACTGTTCACTGATGGATCAAAACATGATCAGGGAGTGGGCTGCGCGTTTGCTCACTACGAACCGTGGCCTTCCGAGATTAGATGGCCTGGTCAGCTGCAGAATCACGTGATTTGACGTCACGTAAGGCGTCTGAACTTTCACCCTTCGCACTGCATTGTGTGGACACTGCAAGCGAAGACTTCTTATTACGTTGATTGCGTGCTGTATTTTTTTATTATTCGTGTCTTTTTATTGCTAAATTTAAGTAATTTTAAGGATATTTTCGTTTTTAAATTGAGATTACTAGTTAACTTATTTGTTAACAAGAATAACGATCGACGTCTATGTAGAGCTGTCTTCATCATACCTGCACGATGTTGCGTTCCAGCATGCAAATCCAATTACGATTTCACCAATGAATAAGTATTCAAATTTAAAAAAGGTACGGTAAAACGGAATTTATGGATCAAAAAAATTCCAAGGAAAATTTTTATTCCAAGTGATCGCAGCGTTGTGTGTGAAAAACATTTTCGAAAAGATGATATTATTCGCTATGATTATTTACCAACAAACGAAGGCACTTTTATTCAGATGTCCAGAGGGCATCCTAAATTAAATAACGATGCTTACCCATGCAGTTTTTCTGGTTGTCCAAAATACTTATCTGAAAGTCCAACCCCTCAGAGGATGAGCAGGGAGGAAAAAAGAACTAAGATGGAGAAGCATATTTTTAATGAATTTTTGAGAAAGGACAAAATAGCATCATTTGAGGATTTTTCTTCTATGTTACCGAATAAGTTAAATATTTCAGATACTTCAAATATTATTTTACACAAATCTGCTGCTGGTATTTATATTTTATTGCTCAGTTTTCATCCACATCCTAAAATTGAGAAAAGTATCTTTGTATCGCTTCATATGGATATAGCAGTTTATCTAGGAGATGAAGTTGTTCCAGTTGAAAGTAAAGAAGAACCAGTAAAGAAGATAACAACAACATTCTTTACTGGTCAAACTTACCGAGATATATGTACAAAACATTAACATGTTTGATGTTCATGAAACTTGTTTAATGTGTGGAATTCTCTTTTCTAGCAGATTAAAAAAAATAATGAGCACCATTTCAAATATTTGTTTAAACAATTATACTAAAGTTCTTCAAAATAATATGCATACAAAAATCGATGAAAGGAAACTTAAAAAAGTCAAGAATACGTGATGAAAAGATATGAGTATGTACATGACATTGTTTTATTTTTTTAAAAATAGTGTACTAAATATGATGCAGTTCAAATATATTTTCAATAATGTATCTTTTACATTTAAATTTATTAATCCTTTTGCTGTTTCCTTATTATTTGATAATACTTCATAATTTTTCAAAATAAATTATCAATTGCGATTAATTATTGCTTCAGTATACTAGTACAACTTGCACAGTATTTGCTAATTAGACAGAAATGATGGTTTGTTCTATGTATAGTTGTTTTGCGGTTTTCGTTGGCAAATTTATTGATTTTACGCTTTTGTGAAACATTATATGGATGGCTTTTATTTGTAAATATATTATTTATTATGCAGCTACATATAAGTAATAATGTAAATATTATTATAATTATTGCTATAGATAACATATAAATATGTGAAAGTTATTCGTTTTCTGTAATGGTGCAGCAAAATTGTAATTTATTTAATTTAAAAATTGGGGATTTAAATTTTTTCTGTGGCTTTTGAACTGCTATTCATTTTATTAGATAGTAATTTAAATGAATTAAAAACGCATTTGCATAATGTTTGGAACTCTGAAATATTTATAGTTTTAAGGGAAAATAATTTTTTACGTCTTTTAATTTGCTAAATTTTTAATTTTGTTAGTGAATTATTTATATTTCTAAATCTTTTCATTCCTTTCATTCCTCTCCTTCTCAAACTGTAAAGACATTTTTATGTTAATAAATCACAGTCTTTTTATTTACTTATTTCAAAACTTTCTTTTTCGAGTGTATCCTAAAAAATTATTCCAATACAGTGTAAAAAAATGCACAAGATAACCTAAAACATGGCATAGAAAATTTCGCTAATATTTCTTAAAAAATAATATTTATTAAGTTATTAATCTTAACTGCAAATGAATATACGACCTTTTATATACGTTTTCCAGTCAAGTCTCTGGCAATTTAATTATTATGCATTATTAAAAACAAAACACTCTAAACATCGAACGAAACGCTCGTATTCAAATCTGAAGCAAAGAAAGTCACGGAAGGATCAGACGCCTTTCGTGACGTCACCCGTAGCTAACCAGGCCATGTTATCTCGAAGGCCACGCTACGAACATGGCACACTAGTAAAGGAATGGAAAGGACATCTCACTAACAGCAATAGTATCTTCCAAGCAGAGGCGCTAGCAATATTGAATGCGCTACGACATGCCCTCAACCTTTCCCTTACCAATGCGACTTTTTACACGGACAGCATGTCAGTGCTACACGCACTCAGGGATCATCACCACACTTCACCCATCATCATAGATATACAGCAACTTTTACGCAATAATCTTCTAGCCCGCTTTAACATGGTATGGGTGAAAGGACACTCCGACAACGAAGGGAATGACGTCGCAGACCGACTGGCTAATGAGGCTGCCAACAACTACAGTGGGCAAAGGAACACATTAAGTGGACAGATGATCAGTGGTCACAAGTTACATGGAGCGATGAAACTAAGATATCGTTATTCGGTAGTGATGGCCGAAAATATGTAAGACGTAGAATAGGAGAAGAGCTACATCCTGACTGCATTCAGTCAGCAGATAGTATTGGTTGCCTTCATGTCATCGATGGGACACTGAATGCCAGAAAATACATTGACACTATTCTGGAACTAAAACTTCTACCTTCCATCAGAGATCTCTTTCCCAACAATGCTTCGTTTATTTTTCAGCAGGATTCTGCTCTTTGCCACACGGCCAAAATATCGAAAGAGTGGTTTCGTACAAAGAGCATTAAATTGTTGTCATGGCCAGGAAACAGTCCTGACCTCAATCCTCTCGAAAATTTGTGGCACCTTTTGAAAACTCTTGTCCGAATGAGGCGCCCATCAAATAAAAGGGAACTAATTGAGGCTATAATTGTTTCCTGGCATCATGTAATATAACGAAAAAAGAGCTTAAAAGTCTTGTCAGCTCAATGAAACGTCGATGTGAAGCTGTAATCAAAAATAAAGGGTACCCTACTAAGTACTGATAACTCACTGCAATCATCACTATCTAATGTATATCGATAACTATTATCGTTTAACTTTTTTGTATTGCAAATAATTGAATTTTGTGTTTTGTATTGAATTCAGTAATAAATTCTCTTTAAAATGATATATACAAGTTTGCATTTTGTGAAGCGTAACGTTTTCCATAAGCATACAAAGTTCAAAAACATAAAAATTTCCAAAATTGTCCACCACTGTACATTTATGCAGATTCTTCAATATTTAATTTCTTCAAATATATAATAAATACAGGGCAATAGTATTTGGTGGCAACGATTTGAAAAGTAATAAACCGTTTAAAGGGTTCCGACGGAAAATTGCAAAACAAAAACGATAGTCCTTCAGGGACAAAGCCCCTTTGGATTAAAAAGGAGAGGGGAAAAATAATTAAAAGAAATTCGTAAAGCCTCAGATTTTATGAAGCTGAACGGACGGATGCCTTCATGGAGAACTTCCTGACTGAATTTGTTTCATATTCATATTACAGATAAAGAAAATCATAAAATCTTCCGTGGAACTAGCCCACAAGCAAGATTTGAACCCATTTACTGATTTTAGTCGGCTGCTGTTAGACGAATAAGTACAATTAAGCAATAAATAATAGTAGGCAAATACATACAAACAGGTATTTTGTTACAATTTCATTTTCTAAAGAACTGACTAATTACCGAGAACTGTCAACTTTTTAGTCCAAAGGGACAATTTACCCCTGAAGGACTATTATTTTCGGTTTGGCATTTTTCGTTGGTCCATTATAAATGTCCGATTCACCATTCAAATTGTTGCCACCAAATATTATCGCCCTGTATTATAGTTAAAGAAATTAAATAATGAAGAATCTGCATAAATGTATGTATATTTCTCGCATTGGTGATAAAACAACGGTACACAGAGCACTCAAATTTTGAATGACGTAATCCTCCTACGAATATGGGCATGTGGAAGACAAAATTTGGAATTTGTTTTATTATAGATTTCGTATTTTCTAAAAAAAAAAATTCATATTTTCATGTTCTCTTAATAATGAAAATATTTCTATTTTCATTATTTAGAAATTATTTTCTAAAGTTCTAAAACTTTAACGAATTTTTGAGTAACAAACTCAACAATTTAAAAGCGAGCAATGGCAACACTCTACGGGGAAAAAAAAGACCTTTTTATATCCAGCGCGCGAAACTGTGTATCGGAAATTCTAAAGATAGGCTCATTTTAAAATTATTTTGCGACATTGCTGCTGAGCTAAATTTTATGGTAAGTGAAAAGAACATGATATTTAATAAATAGCACAAAGTTATAATACTTGATAGAAACAATTTTAGAAGTGATACACCGTTAATAGTGAACCATTACAAAAATCCCATTTCAAGACTAGAGAAATTCAAAACTTTCTTTTTGGAGAAGGATGCTTTCGTGGAGACAAAAGTGCATCCTTCTACATGAGAAATTAAATTAAGTAATCAAGGAGATTTTGAGAAAAAGATACTGTCGATTTTACTTCGCCAAAAGCAGGAAAAATTAAATTACAAAAAAAAATACTTGAATATGAATGCGATACATTTTATGCTATTTCAATGTTATCAGCTATTTATCAAAAAGGTAAAAATTTGTGTGCGTGTGTGTTTTCACTGAATATTATAAATTATCACACGTATTAATTTTCTGAATGCATTAAATTTTTGTTACAGATATTATAAGAGTTATGGTATGATTAAATATAACTATATTGTTACGGCTTTTGTATTTATTTAGCTATTTTTAAATAGAATTAATTAAAATTCTTTTATATTACCGTGCAATGCAGCTCGAGACTTATTTGAAGAGAAAGCTACGCTGGAAAAATTAAAAATACAGGAGCACGCGCATTTAGTAAATAGACATCTCGTAATTGTACTCTTGCTATCCAGAAAAATCGAGCAAATACAAGAATTTTCTCGTGCATTTAAAAAGCTTATAAAAGCTGGAGGAAAACATCTCAATTCAGTAGTTGTTGTTTGGATAACTGCTGTGTTTACTGTAGCGAATTAGCGGTGAAATCGGATTAGCTTTCTCTGTTTTGAACCAAGTTCGGTTGAATGTTTTAGTAATTTAAAATATAACTACTATGAGATATTGCAATACTGTACGAATATTTGGTAAACTTTAAACATTTTGTTCTATTTTTTGTGATAATGATAAATTTTATTCACTTTTCATCGGGCTTGTGCATTCAATTAGTCCGTACGCACGCAACAATACATATATTTATGAATATTAAAGTATAAAGATAGGGTTAATTTAATTATACAACATAAGGGCGCGTATTTACCTGTCTGCCTCAAGGGAAAAATAGCTAGACATAGCTCTGGCTACTAATTCTAAAATTATATCCGACTTCATGCCAGTAGAAATATTAAGTAAGTATAACGGATTCTTGCTCAACACTTTTCTTTCATCTTGAGGAATGGATATTCAACACATTTAAGGCAAATCAGTGGAAGTTTTTAACAGCCAGCCAGTTTTTCCAGATCGTCCCCACTGAAGGATTTGGACCGTCCAACATCCAATTACGAAATAGATGACTGAACTGCAGTTCGTTAAGTGTTCGTAAGTGCATCGCTGTCTAGCACGTCAAGTTCTTCAAGGCAAATCTTACGTATACTCAAAAGGGAAATAATGATAGAAACTATATCTTTAGCAAGTCCAAGTAGACAGAGAAATATGTCCGATATATTGTTATCCTGGTTCTAAACATGAAGGAATAATATTCCTCTTTTTCAGTTTCAGTCTTTTTCAGTTCGAAAACTAGCTGAAACAATTTTTTTAATTACCATCGTGTCATCATTTCTTCCATCACAGGCCGGCCACGTAATGTTTTCTTGATTGTGTGATTCAGCAAATAATTTCTGTCACAGCGAATTTTTCCTCTTCTATTCTGTTTTTGACAACGACGTGAGACTTGTCTGAATCAATTATCCCATACATAATTATATTACATTACAATATACACAATAACATTTACAATTACACAATATAGTTACACGGTATGTAATAATTTTAGTTATCGTTTAAATGGTTTGTAGCAAAAATTACAAAATATCACTATTTTTACAATTTTTTTTAACATTTTCGCGCAAACAATAAATAATTTGAAATAGCAGGTTTTAAACTTTTTTCGTGTTCTTCATGCCCCAAAATTCATATTAGGTCACATAACGTTTCGATCATACTGAGCTTAGTAAAAAAGATACTATAAAAAATTTGACGAAAAACATCAAAATTTCATCATTTTTCAAAATTCTGAGTGCGATGCGAACCCAAGGTATATTTGAAATTCTCCCTCCCAACTCAAATTTGCTTAGCTAGGCGATAGGCAACTTTTCCGGGGAGTAGTGTTAGAAAACCAAAAATATTTTTTCGGCGCACCCTATTATATAAGGCATTGGAAAAATATTTCATTAATTACATTGATGCTGCAATGTTCTCAGTTAAGAATTTAATGTATCAAATTACGTATATTTTAAATTGCAGCAGATATATTATTAAAAATAAAGATTTTAATTGTTCAGAAATGAATTTATTGTTGACAAATGGCTCAATTTCTGAACCAGTTATAACTTTGAAACATGGGTTTAAGAAACTGCGACCCATCGAATGGCAATTATCTGCAAATTGACAATTGACTAAATCCTGAGGCAAGAACTTTTTTTTTTTTTTTTTTTATCAACTACAGTTAATGAAAAAATTTTAGTTAATCACCACAGAACTGATAATAACTCAGTCGATGTGTATGGTTAATTTAATGGATTGTAAAAATTGGTAACTTAACGTGAAGGGAAAGAGAATTAATTTAATGACGCAGAAATACAAAGAAATGTTTTTAACGACATTAAATAATACTATTTAAAAACTAAATGTAATTATTTTCAAATATTATTATCTTTTGAAAAAAAAATGGATGTTATGTTTCATCTTCAATTACTAGCTTCTTTTCTTCATCGAGTTTTAACGTAGCTATTTTCCTATACTCCGTTTTAAAGACTACGTAGGGAAGATAGGCGCTAGTTCTAACAGGGGCAAGTAGTAACACGCACGTTACGCAGTAGCTTTTAAGAAAATTTTATCATAATTTTCACTAAACATGATTTTTTTGACAGGCCCTAGTACGTAAGCACAGTCAACACCCCGTCGAAATGGGTTGCGAGATTTTGTGTTGCACATGCTTAGCTAGTTAATGAGAAAAAAATACTTCGTGAATTTCGATTTAAAATAAGTTAACTGAACTTGATTTTAACAATTTATTACCTATTTAGTCTATATATTAAGTGTCAAAATGCCGCTTTAATTTTTTTTTATAAATCAATAAAAATGTCTGAAACCATATGATGGAATCAGTTGTAAAAAGTTTCGGAGCAGGTTTTATATTACAACTTCGCTCGAGGTTTTGATTCATGTAATTAAGACTGTTCTTTAAATGTTAACATGCAACTTACTGTTTTCTCAAAAATATATATACAAAATATAAAAATCAGTTTTCACTCTAAAAGATTAGATCTCTCCGTAAGAAGGTATCTCGGAAGTAGTCTAATAGAAGCCGCCGCAAAAGGAAATCTGCCATCCTAACCGACACATCCGAAAAAAAAGCATTGGGAGGAAAAATATGAAGAAAAACATAAAAGAAAGGGAAAGGTTAAAGAAAAATTCGAAAAAGATAACGAAGAGATAAAATGGATGAAGAAGATTTTGAACTCGGATACAGATTCTGAAACAGAAATGTGGTTTTGCTTAACTTGCGAAGATACTTGCAACAACTCTGAGGGAGAAGAATGGGTGCAATGGTTAATTTGCAAAAATTTTAAACGCAAGATAAATGTGTAAAAGGAAATAAACAATCTGTCGTTTGTTTATCTTAACTGAAGTTCTGGTGAAGTTCTCACATTTATGTTGATTGGTTAAATAATTTAATCTTTGTTTCACTATAAACCACTTGATATCATTCAGTGTCAAGTAAAAATAATCACCAAATAGTTTTCAAATATGGTTGTTTTAGTTACCATTTGCTCTAAGTCCAAGGCAAAACCGTAATAGTCGAATAGTTTTGGTAAAATATTTTTTGAGGTAAAATAAGCAAAACTACCGAATGTTTGTTTTGGGACTATGATAAAGGGATAATTGTGCTATAAAAAAAACAGCAGTTATATTCAAAACGAATCGCAAATATATTTAAAAATATAAACATTTTTTGCAATTAAGCCCTTCTTCGCTTACGTGGTTTCAAAATTCGACATCTCGATCGTTTAAAATATGGCTAAAGGTGGGTAGAGAAGTTAACGATCATCTGTTAGCTATTTTGCTTTCTTTTACTTTTTGAAGTTAAATAAATCTCTTGAAGTGTTTCGTCTACTGCGTGATCAGGTTTTGACTAACATTTAGTCAAACTTATTCATTTACGTTGACTTCCAAAACATCCATTAAATTGGTTTTATAATCTTGCTTTACGAAAATTGTAATTAGGCTTAATTTCTCTCAGGTCTCGTAACAACGTATAGATTTCTAAGAATACTGTGCCTTGTTTTTCTGTGTTTCCCTTTAAATGGAAGAAGTAAAAATATTTTAAATATTTTTATATTTTACTGCAATCAGAGATTTGAAGGACGATATTAAAATAAATGTTACATTCAATGTTGTCTGCTATTGATTTTCATCAATAACATTGAAGTTGACGTTTTCTGCCTCTGAAATTAACACAGAACTCGCACAGAACTTTTACCCACGCAGAGCGTGATGATAATTGGTGAAACATAGTAGATACGACAGAGAGCTGTATGAAACCATACAGCTTTTAGCTGGAAGAAATACACGGAGACTCAAAGCATCAAAAATACGTACAGGCCTTAGCAGTAATCCTTCGAATGTATCCAAATATGAATATTTAAAATTAAATGGATTTATTAAATTATTGAAATTTGGATATTATAATAGGAAAGATAAAAAGAAGAATCAAAGAAGAAAATCTGCCATGAGATAGGAAGAATTAATAAAAACTCATTCTTTCTTTATTACTTAAGTTTCCATCCAATATCCCACACATCTCGATACTATACTAGAGGTAGAAAAGAAAGCGCGATTTTATATAAATAATAAAACACATGAAATAATATTTATTTATTAATTACGTATTATCCCGTCGACCATAAAATTTGGCGTAGATACCGCCAAAGCAGCGTCTGTCGTTTCTTCGAAATTCTGAAGGAAATAACATCTATTTATTTAATAAACAATCAATATTCAGGTGCAGTGCAGGTGCTTGAAGTAACATTCTGAAGTCTAGATTAGTATCTCATGTTGTAATTCGTCTTTCAGATTTATATAGTTGCGGAATATATCAGCTGAATAATGCTTTTATTATGTATGAAATTTTACTTTTATTCTGTATGAATTCTACGTTGTTTTTCCGCCCCGTAAATAAAGGCTTCGTCGATTTCTTCTATTTTATTAGGCCATCCGAGTTTACTGAAATTTCTGGTTAGAACGATATGAATACAAAGTTCCTGCAGATTGTTTCAATTTATTAATGTTTGTCAGCTATACATACAGTTGACTGAGTCGTGTTCATTAATAAACACTTTTTAATGGTAGGATGCCTTGAATTCGAAAATAATCCACTGCTTGTATTCGATATAAATTAGGTGCCAAATTTTAATATTTTTTATTTCAAAATGCACGAAAAATATATAAATAACAGTTAATTAATAGCCTTGTTTACTAAAACAAAACATGGTTTAGCAAGAATCAGTCGGGTTTACATAAAAAAAAAAGCGCAGATATTATGAGTGTGCTTTTAAGCTCTGCTTATCCATTATTAGAGCTAAATATTGTTGCTTGGAGATAAACTTATTAAAGTTTAAATAATATTTTCACTGAAATATGTATAATGAAAGTTCAGTGTACAACCAGAACTTTAACACTAGAAGCGCCGTTGGGGTCATTTTGACCTCTTTTTCCAATTTTCCGCGTTTTTTTTTTTTTTTTTTTTAACATACAGCTGAGTTTCGAAGCTGATATTTTTTTACTTTTTCTAAAATGTTTCCAAGTATACTATGCCAATTTTTCATATTTCTACGTTAATTATTTAAATAAATAATCGCAGATATACCTAAAACAGCCAACTGGGGTCATTTTGACCCTCATAAGAAAAACGACATATTTTTAAGCGAATGTCCGTTTTCAAATTCCCGATTCCACGTTTTCGTTATCTGCGCATTGGGAAACACGCAGCTGTTATCGCGATGACTAAGGGAAGAAAAATAAAATCCAGAACGGAGCATATTCTCTCTCCGTTGCAATGCCGAGAGGAAGAGGATTGAGTACACAAGAGTGCCTTCTGAAACCTGGTACAAGCTAATGGAAAACTGTTATTTATGCTATAATCCTGGACCAGAAATAACCGTTGATGAACAATTGTTGCCTTGTAAATCAAGATGTAGATTTATCCAGTACATGGCGAATAAACCGGACAAGTTTGGCATCAATTTCTGGCTAGCAACTGATGTAAAATCCAAATATGTTTTGAATGGTTATCCTTATCTGGGCAAGGATGAAGAACGACCAACTAATTTACAACTTGGGGAAAGTGTAGTTCTCAAATTACTGCAACCACATCTAAACTCCTTACTCAATGTCACAGCTGACAATTTTTTTACTTCTGTGAAACTTGCAGGTGAACTTTCTGCGAAAAAAAAACACAATTGTCGGGACGATGCGTCTGAATAAGCGAGAATTACCCCCTATTGCTTGTGACACTTCTTCGGCACGATATTCATCTTTTGCACTGAAAAATGGAGACAAAACACTCACAATATATAGGTGCAAGAGCAAAAGGAATGTCATGATTCTGAGCACGATGCACAGTAACGTGTTTGTTGACGACAGCATAAAGAAAAAACCGAACACTGTCCCTTACTACAATAGTACAAAATGTGGCGTTGATGTCGCAGATCAGATGCTGAGGAAATATAGTACAAGTAGTGGAAGTCGCAGATGGCCTGTATATGTTTTTACAACGTCCTTGACATTGCTGCACTCAATGCTTGGATTTTATTCAAAGAATCCTTGGGCACCTCTATTTCCCGTCGAGAATTTATTCTTGCACTCGTGGAAGAACTACGAGCTGGTGCACTACGATGCCCTCCAATTGCTCAAATACAGACACTTAAACGAAAGAATGTGCATTTCAAAGTTGCAAGGGACAAAACAAGACTGTTGTCAGCTGTGAGGGATGCCAGAAACCAATTTTTGGTAAATGTGTTGCTGTCACTGTCAAGCGTTCATATTGTATCACCTGCGGTAATGTGTAACAAACTTTGGAAAACATTGTGTGTTTATTCCCAATTTATGTTTTTTTTTGTAATTTTTTGCATATGTTCTATTTTCCACTTTTTGCATTTGTATCTTTTGTTTGTTTTTCATAGATTTTGTTTTTGTTTTTGTAATCTTACATTGAAAGATATTGTGTGCTAATTTGCACTAATTGCACGAAAAAATATTCTATATAAAAAATAAATAAAAACCTCTAAAAACTTTTTTATGCGGTCATTTCAGCATCATTTCAATCATTTACTGTGTTTCTACTTACATATCTTATGAGGGTCAAATTGACCCCCAATGGCGGTTTTCGGTTAGTCTGAAATTCGGCTGTTCTAGTGTTAAACACTGGCTTATATTAATCAACGAAAATTAAAATTTTACTGGGATGACTTTGCTTTTTATAAGACAACTAAATTATCCATAAATGCAAATACTCTGAAGAATAGACTATATATACTAGTGATATAAAGGATACGTTAGTAAGTTTTCAATTTCTTCATAATTATGATTAGTGTTGAAAAGGCTAGAAACAGTAATTTGCGGAGAAACTGGCTACAACTACAAAACACTAAATTTAAATGTACATCTTGAAATAAACTTTTGTGGAAAGGAAATTATTTGAATGAATTATACATATTATTTTTAATGTTTACTTATTTCAGATGAAATACGCCTAATTTTTAAAATTCATTAGTCATTAATATTATTTCTTTCACGCGTATTTTTTGTTTTATTCTAACGGTAGGGCACGAACTGCGCCAAATTTGATCGAAGATCCCCGTCCCCCCTGTCATCTAATCCACAAACTGCGCGACGTTTCCTGCCCCCTATTTCTTTACCAAGAAGATTGGGTGCTACAAAAAGTCCTTTATCGCCATTAATGGGACGTTCTATTGAGACTGCAAGCCTTTATTTTCGTTTATCAATATCGTAAAAATTGTACATGCAAAACAAATATTAATTTAAAGTCTGGCGTGTGCTAAAGTAAAAATAAATTTCTTTTACACTCATTTTAAAGTTTTATGATGCTTAAAGAAATGATGAGCCAGATCTTTTTCATTCTCTGTAAGAATTAAAAACTTTCCAAGTTGTAGATTTTAGTCGCTGATATATATATATATCAGTTTTGAATAGTAAAATTGATAGATTAATGACATACACAAAACTGATACATAATCAACGTATCAAATATCGGATTTGTAGCTCATCTTAAATAAGTTTCTCGTCTAGATAAATATTAACAAATCTTCTTAGATAGCAGAATGGTTTTAACTTTCAAATTTACCATTTTAGGTAAGCAGTTCTAATTTAATTTTAAAACATTCTCTTTATTAAATCTAAAAATTGGACTTCTTAAGTCGTTTTCAATCCACACTAATATTATTGCAATATATTCCCGTATTAAGCTTTCCATTTTTAGTCATGGAAGTTATTTTAAGGTTATTTAACTTAGTTACAAATTCCATATTTTAATACTAGAAACGTTTAAATATTTATTCTGTTTTCCACTTGATGTACTTTGGCATACATTTAATTTCTAATACACATTTAATTAATAAATTAATAATTATGAGCGTCAGCAGAATTTTCATAATTAACAAAAAAAAAAAAAAAAAAAAATCCTCAAACTCTCTTATATTCATATCCTCGGATTTTCAGTTCCCTTTTAATCCATTCCTTTTTCACATATTGTTGCACTGTACTCAGGTTTTTATGTATGTAGAATTTATATATTTTGTATTGTATTTATGCCAATTTATATTTAAATGATAATTTTTACGAATTCTTGCATCATAACTCTAGTTAAGAAAAGATATTTCTAACACCTTGGGTAAAGCTTAATCTTCAGCATGCAGATTATTTTCTAACCTAGTTTCAGGCTGAATTATTTGTAAAATTAATTACTTGAAATTATTTGTTAACAAAGATGGTCGCTAAACCACGCTAATAATATTTCTAACTGTTGTAATTTATAATGCAACGAGTTTGTGTGATTTATAACATAATTCATTTATAATTTTTTCAGCAGTATTGAAATTAATAGCAGATACTGATAATGTTATACATTTAGATTACAATGATTTATATTGCCATTGCCTTCTTCCCTCATGTTTTTATGCTACATTCCTAATATTTCATAATGGCATACAGGTAATTTTAACTCATTCATTAAACATGTAAATCTCTAATTCAGCCCACTTTTGTTCTTACGTGTGCTGCATCTTCTGTTTTCTTTAATATATTGTTCAGCCTAATTTCAAAAGGTCTTATGATCAAGCGGAAAAGTCACTAAACATTGGTAGTTCGACCCGAGTTTCTAGTCCCAGTGATCCCCCAGCTATTTCTTTTTTTTTTTTTTCCTTTCTTTCTTTCTTTTTTTTTTTTTTTTTTTTTTTTTTTTTTGTATTTATTTATTGTGTAAAAATTTCAGTTCATGAAGTAAAAATACATTTTTAATTTATTTTAAAAAAATATTGCAAAAGTTTTCACCTTTACCTTAGCATATCTTTTTACAAATCTTTCTAATAAGAAAAAATAAGGAAAGAAATTAACTCGGTTTCGGTGATTGATACCTAGGTGCAAATTATATGTAACATTTTTTCAAAAGCATAGAGTTTATATGGATATCAATAAATTAAGGATTATTTCTCCATCTAATTTTCTTAACATGTTTATTGCAGAATTTTCTTTTCACACTGTAGCGCTTAACTTTATGAGTTTTCTATAATTATTCAATTTCTCTAGCCATGGCAACTTTGCATTTCTGACAAGTAATTATATTTTTAACCACTGTATTTTAATTCCTGTTGACTATCAGTACATTATTCACTTGTTTCACAAGTGCAATTTTTATTTTATACGCAAATCTACGTAAAATAGCATTAAAACTTCAGTTATACGGAGCTCCTGATCGATTGCTTGTTTTAGATTGAATGAAATTAAGCTTAATGTTGCTGTTAATTAGCTTGTTATTAATTTAATTGTATGTTTCTAACTAATTATATGTTCAGATATTTTTAAGTATATTACTCAAACTTTTGCATCCCAATTTTTAATTCTTGATTAAAAAAATAAACTTTTATTTTTTGAGAGGCCTGATTGATTATATTAATTTGCAGTATTTTTTTTTATCTAATTCCTTTATTCTAGATAAATTTTAGAAAAAAACTTCTTAGCATAATAATTTAAATTTATTTACAATTTATACGTCAGTATTCCAAATGCATAGTAATGTTTTTATAATAGATTTCATGCTAAGCTTTTTTTAAATTTAACTAAACTTAATTTCTGCAAACATTTACATCATTACTTTAATTAACAAAAAATATTTTTAGCACACTTTAACACACTTTGATATGGAATAATTTTTTTTTGCACGCTTGTAAACTCTATTAAATTTTCCAGTCTACTTCAGACATCTTGACTATTATTGATGTAATTTATTAAAAATATAATTTGTATGCTTTATAATTATTTAATTTATGAAATTATTATAATAAATGAAAGATGTTTGCAATGCTAATATGTATGTTTACCAATACCTTTTATTTTCTTTGTTAGCTCTCGCATTTATTACTGTTATTCGAGTAATTAGCCTGCTTGTTAGATATTTTTTACTTGTTCTTGTGATATGTAATTCTATTTATTTATTTTTATTTTCCTCTTGGCTACAATGGGCTTCGAAAAGTTAAATTGTAACCCTGTAGGCAACAGGGGGAAGAAATTTTGATTGGTGCAGTTGGACTATAGCTCGACCCGGGGGGGGGGGGTTTCATTAGCGCAGTTGGAGTACACCCATTCTTTTGTTTTCTATAAAAATTAAATAAAAATTAAATGTCTGTGATATTAGCATTTTAAAACATTCTCAGTAAGATAAAACTGTAATTAAAAGGTAAAAAAGTATGCATTTAATCTTAGATATTAAAATTATAAATTTAACACACACCTAAAATTAATTTCAGAAAACTTTCTTTACCTATCTCATTACTGAACGCTTTTTAAAAACTGATACAGAATAAAAAGTATTATTCGGCTACTCTATTCCGCAGCTATAAACCTGAAAGCCGAAGTACAGCATCAGATACTAATCTAGACTTCAGAAAGTTACTTCAAGCACCTGCACTGCACCTGATTTTAGAGTAAGGGTTTCCCACGACTGTCAGAGAATTTGAAAGATTTATAGAGGTTAGTTGGAAACAGTTGAAAAATTTCATAGTCTCATACTCCGCAGATGAAACTTTTCGGTCATAGGTGAAATCTGCTATTAGAAGCCGTTAAAATGAGTTTTAGAAGCATGAGCTCGAAATCTAAATGGTTGGGAAGTACTGATGGCAGGTGAAATTTTAAACAAATGATGGCATTTGTTTTTCCTTTCATATTTTTCTTTGCGGTCGACAAGTGAGAGAGAATTGTTTTAAAATTATTCGTTTTAAATATACACTCGCTATCTTTTAGAATATGTAATGCTTATAATTAATTATTTTAAAAATAATGGGTGAAATACTATTCATGCTCAGTTTTATTTTAATATCATTAGATAAATACATACGACAGAATACTTTATCTATATATAAATAAATAACAATCAAAATTAAAGTTTAAATGCGAAACAATGATTGCTCATTTAACTGATCAAAGCAATTTTATTTTTATACAGTACAAAACCATTAATTTCCAAAATCAGCAGCTTCACAGCTAAAGCTGCGCTCTAAACATGTTCTCAGAAATAAGGCTTAGAGGCAATAAAAACAATGAAATTAATTCATCTAAATTATATTTCAGTTAAAGTCATGAACAATCTCATTATTTTAGTCCGAAAATGAGTCTCTTTAACAAATCGAAATGAGGCATTCACATTTAGGTCTGCTACTAATTATTTACTTCAAGATATAAAATTTAAGTTGACAGTATAATGTATACGTGTACGCTTATTTAAAATTATGTAAATCTTTAATAACATTATACTGAATAAAATATTTTAATAAATTAAGATGTTTCTGGCGATCGATTTGTCGCACAAGTTTGCAGCCTTCAATCGAAGCAACAAATACACTTATTTCATCGGATGAATATTTTTAAATAACAGGGAGTGTTTTAGAAATTCAGGAAAAAAATTTAGAATATAAGGGTTTTTTTTTTTTTTTTTTAGTTGTTGTTCTACACATAAGGTCTGTTTTCTCGTTTCTTAAGGTATTACAATACTTCAGAGAATTAAAATCATATACGACACTTTTTTTCGAAGTTTTGTTTTCTGCTATATTATTCACTATTTATCCCTTTATAATCTGTTACTTACAATAGGTTCTTCAAGGTATTTTAATCCTCCTTCCGTAACAGCTGTTACGGTCAAAAATTTAATTAATGAAATTTAACTTTTTTTTCATCATACTGCACAGCACTTATTTTCTCCAACTCATTTGAGTTTATAGTTCAAGCCAGCATTCATGCGCTTTTCACGCAGCGAAACACTATCAACAGAAATGAAGAAAAATAACTAGGAGGACTCGGCTATCTGCCGCAGCTGTCATTACCATGGTTGCCAGGTAAACCGAACTGGGAAAATGACCCTGAAGTCCCCATTCTAAAGTAACAGATTATTATTATTAATTCTATTAATTCATTGGCATTATTGAACCAATACATCTTAATTTAATTTCAGTGTTTTTTTTTTCCAGTAGATACAACAGCAGTCGGGGAAAATGAATAGGGTAAATCAAATCGAAAATCGCCATTACCGGTTGTTATTGTTTTAAGATAACCACCTTCAAAGAACAACAAAACCATATGAAACAATGAATAGACAATCTTATCAGAGACATTACTATACAGTTTTCGAAGAAGTCCGAAGTAATTTTATTTTTACATCTTCAGATATCTAACAACCATAGGAATAGTCGAAAATAAAGCTGATGAATTTTTTGAGAAGTTACGTAAAATGTTTTCATTTCTTTCTCCCCTCCACAAATATGAAAAGAGAACAGAACTAAAAAATTTTGATAACTAAATAAATTTAATAAATAAAATAATAATTAGAATAGTCCAGAATATAGCGTTCTGAAGTTCCAACATAGACCCCTCCTCGCTACAAATCTACTGAGAGAGAAATTTTACGTCTCAATTCGCCACTGAGGGACTAGCGAAGAAATGAAAATCAGTACACAATTTGAAGTAGGGCTGATTACTCAAAAAATAATCTACCGTCGCCTCTCTGTTTGTATACGAATCTCGAAATACGATTTAAAAAGTTTGGAATAAAATTTCCTCAAATTATCTTTTCAACTGAACGTATTTTTGCAGTAGCTGAAAACTATAATTCGTCGCATTCTGAATACGAGTTTTAGTTTTCAAATTCGTAACTTCTAGCCATTTCCAATGCAAAAGAAATATAGAAATAAATCTCTTCCCCAGAAGCTCCTCACTTTTATTTGCCTAAATATACACTTTTTATTTCAACTAAAACAACGAAATGTTATTTTTATTACATTTAGCATTAGGTAAATAAAAGGAATGATATTAATTTCTCCTTACTTACAAACTGATTTCAATGAACTGGATACCATCTTCCAGCTGAAGTTGCGAAAATGCCTTAGTTTTTTCCTTAAATGTTAAGTTTTTTTTTTTTTTTTTTTTTTAAGGTCAGCTAAGTTATTGCATTATCTGTTAATTTTTATTACAAATTACTGCACTCTGAGACATAAGAGTTTAATGAATTTTTAAGCCCTAATTATACGTTTAATTATTTTAATGCCTAATTTTATTTATCCCAAAAATAAATTACTCTTAGCTTAAATTTATATCTTCGAACGCAGAACAACAAGGAAAACCACCAATTTCGAGTAACTGCAGCAGAAATCCTCTTTGCGAATGAGAAATGACACGAACTTTGGACTCGAATGGGCGCAAATTTTACAATAGAAATTTGGCGCCGTGCCACTGTGGTCGGTGACACGAAGCAAATGAAGGTGGCGCCAATTCGTCGTTCTAGCAAGCGCCATGTTTTCCCATCATCCTTCAGAGGATGAGAGATCTTTTAAGACAAATGGAATCAAACAAAAAAGAAAGGAAATTGGTGGAAAAGATGGGAAAAAAAATCTTGATGACATCCGGAAATAAAACGAAAGAATTGAATTAACGTGCTATCGACAAGGCCGCCAAAAGGAAAACTGTTCTTTCTCATTTATTTATGCAATATAAAAAAGATTTACGATTTAACTTTGTTTCTGTGGATTCGGCAACGAACAAACAAAATATGTCTTTTATTGTTCGAAGCTTTCTCTTTTCATCAACCACAAGACTAATTTGGCTTTGTCTAAGGTCGCAGAATTGAACGTTAAGCTAAAAGCCATAAAAACGTACATTTATTAAAGCCAAAATACGAAAGGCAAATACTTGATTAAATTAATCGAGAAGGCTTAGGAAATTTGCTACCACTGACGTAATAATAAGCTTAGTTCTAAATCTCATTTGAACAAATGGACCACAGTTCGATTGATCAGGAATAAACAGGCCGAAGTATTATAACAAATATAAGATTTCTTTTAAATTAGACATTTGGAATTTTAAAGTATTAAATTTTCCATTTTAATGGTAATAAAAGAAGGAAATTATAAAAATAATCTAATTCAAAGTTTAACATACAGTTTGCTGGTTATGATATAAATAGGTATAATTCAATGAACAGACTAACTTTTTAATTCAAAATAAAAATATTCCAGACTATTATTTTTCATTATAAGTTAAGGAATAAATAATTTTTAATGTAGAAGTTTAAAAGCAGACAAGATAAAAATATGAAACTTTGTGAATTATGTACCTTGCAATGACTTACAGCATACTGGTATAAGGATCGTACATCTTATTCTGCTGGAAAAATAAAAACGTGGTTATTAAAATTGTCGTAAGAGTAATTGCAATTATGAGTGATTTATAAAATGCGAAATGAATACTTTTTTTCCTCAAATAAATAAGAAAATTGTAATACGCAAATGTTCCCCCCCCCTGGTGTGAATGCATGTTTGGCGCTTCCTCTCTATTCTGACAAATTATCAGAGAATTCCGTTTTTTAGTTTCTCAGTTCAATTACTTGATAATTTGCTTTATTTCAGGGTCTCAAAAGGAAACAAAAACCAACTTATCTTCAGATGTGATGCGATTCTTATTTGATTGGGCTAAGGCTTGATGATCCAACTGGGCAGAATGAATTTCTTGAATACCATGCTAACTGTTCAGGAACGTCCACGAACTCAATTAATAAGCAATAATTTAATATGTTCATTATAATGTAGATTTTTTGTGGCAATAGTGAAGCTTCGTTCACATATGCTTTGAGCGTGATAAAGCACGGAATGTTCCATTTTTGATATGTTTAGAATGCTAAATAAATAGGTTCGTTGTTAATTAAAAACGTTCTCTCTGGGAAATATATTTCCATTCGTCCGAAGCTATTAAAATAAGTTAAGAAATTGATTAATTTCAAACACTAACGAAGAAAGTGGTCGATTATGCTTAAACAATGAGAACAGTCGTTATCATCCATTAAAAACCAAGAATCATCTCTTGCGGCAGTTTATGAACTCACATAAAGATCGAAGGTGTCATCCTACACACATATTAAAACAGAAGTTTAAGTACTATTTCCTTCAGGTGTCGGCAACGTGTTTTGGATGCGGGTCAAGATCGACCAAAATGACGTTAAGACGACCAAAATTAAGACAACGTTTCATTTTAGAAGAGTTTTTCTTCGTGAAAAATAAGGTAAACTGTATTGAGAAAATAATTAAAATACGCTTCTAACATCAAACATAAAAATTTTAATTATTATAAAAATAAACGGTACTTAACGTATTCATGCAACCACCTTGGCGCAATTTGGCAATGTTTACAGATTAAAAGGTAAAAGTTTCTTATCGGTTACAAGTTGGTGGTTTCGCGAATTTTCTAAGTTCCGCAAACTTTTGATATTTATTGTAAGTTAGCAAATGTTATCAAACACACGAAAAAGAAACCTATTTTAGTAATTTAAAATACTAACTTTGAATTATGAAATAAATATTACGTGATACATTAAAAAATAAAAGTTTTCTCCAAACCCTTCTGTAATTCTGTTGTGCTATTCTTCTCTCCAAGTACACAGCGGCCTGTTTACACTTAAAAAACATCAGAATATTGCAGACACACGGCATCGCACAAACACCGGTAACAGCGCTTATGCAACAATTGTATCGCCTTTGTTGTTCCCTTGAGAGATTTTGCGTCAAAATTCAGAGTTTCTGAAGATATTTTACCGCAGTTTCTTCCAGTACTTGCAAAATCCACTAGCTCATGTTTTATAATTAAGGTGTAAAATATTACATTTTGTTTATAAATCCGCTGGTTGGTTGACTTTTTATGGCACAAAACCTTGAAGGTTTATTATACGCCAGACGAATGGTGAATAAAATCCAAAATGCACGCAAACACATTGTATCAAATGAATTGTTATCATACCTGTCATGCTGATGAAGGTATGTGCAAATCAGCGTGAGAAATGCTCTAGCAACAGGTAGAGCAGAATAATGGGAAAATAACTCAAATCATATGGTAAAATGAGACGTCTTTTAAAAATCTTACGAGCTAAAAGCCATTGGAGTACAACAAAAAGAAAGCATGCGAAAACTGCGACGTTGGCTTGATTGAAGGATTGCTGTCAGCACGGTTGCTTGAGTTTGGCACATTTTGAAAATTTGGCAACTTTTACTAAGGTGGTTGCGATAACGCGTAAGAATCGAACAAACGTAACTGAATGAATTTTATTTTTCTTTTCAACACCAATGGCTTCTCTGATGCTAAAATTGTGACGTCAAATTTAGTCAAGTCTGGCTTATAGTTAGTCGTCTTAATACGAACAGAAGCATTCGAACTTTCGGTAACTAACCTGCTCGTTTTCTCGCTTAAAATAAATTCCATGTAAGAAAATATTTGCTCGTATTTATAAAGGGTGTCCCAAAATTAACGCAAGATTTGAATTTGTCACTGTTCGTGCAGTAACGTTTTGGCAACACTATTAAAAAAACACAGTTCATAAATTTCGTTGAAGCCCATTTTCACCTTGATGGCTTTGTTAATCGTCAATACTGCTGCATTTGGGGTTCAGATAATCAACATGTGATTGTCGAAAAATAAATGTATCCTTAGCATGTCACTGTTGGATGCGGATTTTGGGCTAGAGGCATCATTGGACCATAAAACTAGTCAAGCAATGAAGTTACTGGTGCTCGATATAGCGACACGATAACACAGTTCCTTCTGCCTCAATTGGATGATACTGATGTGGACGAAATGTGGTTTCAACAAGACGGTGCCACATGCCATATTGCCCGATGACAATTCAATTACTGCATGAGACATTTCCTGGCCGTATACTCTCTCGTTTCGGTGATGAAAATCGGTCCCCTAGATTGTGTGATTTAACACCATTAGATTTCTGCTTATGGGGTTATTTAAAGTCAAAGGTTTATGCCAACAGCCCAACAAGCACGCGTGCACTGAAGGATAAAATTGAATGCTGCATCAACGAAATTCAGCCACATTTATGCGAAATGGTTATGGAAAATTTCGACAAAAGTGTAAGTATGTGACAGCAAAGCCGTTGAGGCCCATTTGCCCGTGTGTTATTCCATACATAACCCTACCCTGTATACTGTACGATTCAATAAAAAATATCAATTTAAAGAAAAAATTGTGTTTTTTTATTTAATTCAAATCTTGCGTTAATTTTGGGACACCCTTTATAAGTTGAAGTGAATGCGGACGATAATGCAGGCTTTTTTTTTGGGGGGGGGATCATGGATCAGGGTCGCCAAACTTTTCAATTTCTCTTTAAAGTCGTGTTACAATTATTATTTTTTTAATTAAAGTTTCATGTTCGTAATTGCAACGTTGTTATCAAACAAAAATATTACTGTTATTATTTATTTTCGGTCTGTTTTTTATATATTCTTCAAGTGTTCGTTTCTTATTTATTTTTATATATTACGCTTTATTTTCGGAACTCAAGTGGGTCACTCGCTTACCCACGGGTCATAGGTTGCCGAGGACTGATCTAATTCCTATAGGATGAATAAAAACGTTTAGCACACATAAAAACATTTAATATGCGAAGAATATAACTACGATACTATGGTAAAGCCTACATGATAGGAAAGAAAAGGACACATAACAAGCTGCTGCCAGTTCTTTAAAGCTAAATTAGAGTTCAAATTTCGGTGTTCTGTACATAGTCCCTCCCATCTTGCTTCTGAAACGCACGGTTCTAAATTGCAGCTCAGTTCTTAGGAAAATCTTTGTCTAATCTATCTGAAACATTTATTAATCTTCCTGATCTGGTAAGTACAGATGCCTTAGAAACCAATGCCAAATCTTATTCATTTACACTGAAGTGACAAAAGTCATGGGATACCTCCTAATATTTTTTCGATCCTCCTTTTGCTCGGCGAAGTGCAGCAACTCGACGTGGCATGGACTCAACAAGTCGTTGGAAGTCCCCTGTAGGAATATTGAGCCATGCTGCCTCTATAGACGTTCATAATTGTGAAAGTGTTGACGGTACAGTGTTTTGGGCACGAACTGACCTCTCGATGATGTCCCATAAATGTTCGATGGGATTCATGTCGGGCGATCTGGGTGGCCAGATCATTCGCTGGAATTGTCCAGAATGTTCTTCTAACCAATCGCGAACAATTGTGGCCCGGTGACATGGCGCATTGTCATCCATAAAAATCCCATCGTTGTTTGAGTACGTGAAGTCCATGAATGGCTGTAAGTGATCTCCAAGTAGCTGAAGGTATCCATTTCCAGTCAATGATCGGTTCAGTCGTACCAGAGGACCGAGTCCATGCCATGTAAAAACAGCCCAGACCATTATGGAACCACCACAAGCTTGAACAGTGCCTTGTTGACAACTTGGGTCCATGGCTTCGTGGGGTCTGCGCCACACTCGAACCCTACCATCAGCTCTTACCAACTGAAATCGTGACTCATCTGACCAAGCCACGGTTTTCCATTCATTTAGGGACCAACCGATATGCTCACGAGCCCACGAGAGTCGCTGCTGGCGATGTCGTGCTGTCAGTAAAGGCACTCGAGTCGGTCTTCTGCTGGCATAGCTCAAGGAAAACAAATTTCGCCGCACGGTCCTATCGGACACGTTCCTCGTACGTCCCACATTGATTTCTGCGGTTATTTGACGCAGTGTTGCTTGTCTGTGAACATTGACAACTCTACGTAGACGTCGCTGGTCTCGGTCGTTAAGTGCAGGTGGTCGGCCACTGCGCTGTCCATGGTGGGATGTTATGCCTGAAATTAGATACTCTCGGCACACTCTTGACACTGT
Source organism: Stegodyphus dumicola (assembly GCF_044657685.1). Taxonomy (NCBI): domain Eukaryota; kingdom Metazoa; phylum Arthropoda; class Arachnida; order Araneae; family Eresidae; genus Stegodyphus; species Stegodyphus dumicola. The sequence continues at coordinate 188,302,533 of NC_140768.1, forward strand.
GGATCTCGGAATGTTGAATTCCCTAACGATATCCGAAATGGAATGAGCCATGCGTCTAGCTCCAACTACCATTCCGCGTTCAAAGTCTGTTAATTCTCGTCGTGCGGCCATAATCACGTCAAAGCCTCTTCACATGAATAACTTGAACACAAATGAAAGACCTGCCAAAGCACTTCGCATTTATACATTTTCTACGCGATACTACTGTCATCTGTATATTTGCATATTGCTATCCCATGACTTTTGTCACTTCAGTGTATATGCGTAATGCAATACGTGAAATCTCGATTAGTCCCTTACAATTATTTTATTCAAATTAGGTTCTTGCTCACTTGTAGCAATCCTTAATCTTGAAGCAAATTTTCATGTATAATTTGAGATCGATATTTATTTTTCATTTACTTCATGAACGAAAATCTTCTTTCGCACAAATACGTTGATCCAAATAAAAATTAATAAATTTTGACTTAATCCCGAAAATTTTTGAAGTTATCAGCATTCAGAAAAACTTGAATCGAACAGAATACCTCCTGACAATTACTTTTCATTCTGGTGTGTTTTTAATATCGACAATATTCATACTTCACAGATTTAATTTATAAATAAAAGTTGCTAGAAATGACAGAGCTATATTCTTTTGCTCCACATGATGCTTTTTAGCATATCTACTGTTATTATTTTACGTTGACTGCTAGTATAGTTATGCGTATTTAAGTGCATTTGCATCGTAACAATAGATGCGCACTGTTGCGGAAGATACAAAATTGGATAAGAAAGAGGTGAAAATATCACATGATTTCTAATGTAACTAGTTCCAGGTGCCTTTTCGTGTTGCTCAAATACTCGGCAGATTGTCATAAGACAGTTAAATTGTTGTTAAATTTAATATCGCAAGTAGCCAAGTTTGAACCACATGCAGAGGTGTGGTGTATTTTTAATTACGGCAAAGCCTCGAGGGTTATCTGCCTAAAGGGAGGGATGACTTTGTGGAGGACTTTCTAAGGCAAATTGGCTCGTATACACGTTACACATGGGGAAAATCACGAAAACACCCATGCAGACAGCCCGTTCGCGGGATTCGAACCTCGGACCGAACTACCAGTGTTCAGCGACTCGGCCGCTGGTGAGCCACAAGTAGATCTGTATGCTGGCACGAAGAGACTCATGCATGAAAATGCACATCTAAAATCAGTCTTGAAACAGCAGTATGTTCAGATGGCAGTGGAGTTTTGAATTCTTCGTTTTTATTGCGTTGCAAAATTTAATCAGGACTATCAACAAATTATTTTTATCTTTAAACACTTGCATGTCTGCAAAATTTTTATTTCCTCCAAAACTTTTTAAGCAAAGTTACTTCAGCCTTTTAGACTCATTATATGCGAGTGACCTTTTCTTTCCCCCCCTCGACAATTATATTAGAACATAAATATCCAGCCAATCATCCGAATTGTCTTGTTGTATATCGAGAAATATAACAATTTATTAGTAAATTCTTTACCATGATGAACGACATTTCTACTTTTAACTACAGTCTTGACTTAGCCTTCTAAGACTTCTAGCCTTCTGACTCTAGAAAATCCAACAGAATCCTTATAACTACAGGATATTTGTCTTAAGACTACTCTGTTGAAATTTTCTAGTACCACTTAAGACTGTCCCATTATATGAAGAAAAGAACTGTAGGCTTAATCCACAGTTTTGAATTCATCATAACACGATTTTGAATAGGCATATCAAATGGATTCGAAGCCTTATTAATTGATACCAATCAACAAGTTTGCTACACTGGTTTATGTCTTCGCATTTATTCATTATCAATAAAAGTATGCCATTTAATTTCGGGTTTAATTCAAATAAATACAGAAGCTAAATAATTAAGAAAAATATGCCGATTGCTAAATGACCTTCAAATTTTGAAAGACAATGTATTTTATATTTATACTGGCAGAACCTGTTGTTGGATACTGGATACTGGATATCCTGTTGTTGAAGTGCTCTTGAATTTTCTATCCTAGTAAAACACAAAGCTTATAAAAACTCAGTACTTCAACTATATTAAACCAAGATAGTAGATATTTGAATAGACAATCCTACAATAGAAGTTTACATCGTTTCTAAGAGATAACAATGGATTATAAACGCATCTAAGCGCTTTCAATCTGCCGCTTCCCGATAAATGAAATACAAACGAATAAGACAAGTAATTATAAGACTAATAGAAAAGCAGTTTTCGTAGTTACTCCGTAATTATAAAAATAACTCGAAACACGAGATTTGTCATTAAGATTCTTTTATTATCTTCTAAATGAATTCATTTTAGACATACCAGGAATATTAATAAGAAAGGCTTGGAGCTTTGGAGTAACGTTTCATCTTGCACTCCTTTAAAGTTTTTATATTGCCAAATTTTTTTCTAGAAATAATATTGCAAACAGAAAACATTCTCTGCAGCGCTGCAAATATTTTTGAGCGTTTAGATTTAAATCAAATATTAAACAGAACGAAATGCAATAAAATCATTGAAGGACGGTGTTTGTTATCATTAACCATCATTTTTTTTATCATTCCTACCTTGTCTATCAACAACCGTAAAATTGCTACCCACTGGTAGTTTGACACAGGTTCAAATCTCGGCAACGAGGCAGGTTGCATGAGAATTTTCATGGTTTTCCCCGTGTGTAACGTCAGTATGAGCTAATCTTCCTTAAAAAAGTTCTCCACGAAGCCAAATAGCTCTCGTGTGCTTCGCCATATTTTAATAACCTATCACTCCTACATTTTCGCGTTGGTGGTGATATAGACGAACCACTATGCGAATTCGCGTGCAGCTTATTAGATGCCGTCAAAAGACAGAATTTCGATTCTTAGGTAACCACTGGTGCGATCTTAAATGAAACTTGACATCCTCATGGTTTAATAATTTTTGACGTTAGAAACATCTTTAGCAAAATTGACCGAAGAACGTCTGAGCCGTTACTTTAGAACCACCTTTCATTTATTACATCCAAGTGCTATTTATTAAAAATCTTATCTCATAATAAATAGTAAACACTTTTTGATAAGTTTATTCTTCAACATTTGATGACGCATATAGGACTTCTTGGTGAAAGTGTTACGTTTTTACTGACAAGTTTTCTTGCGATGTTGAAAAGAGTTCTCTGTTCCTCTTGTTTACAGCATCCGAATTTAAAAAAAAAAATAAAATAAATAAATGAAACTTCTGGAATTTTTATTTAAAAAAAATTACGTTTCTTTATTTCAATTTAAAATAATGCTAGACGTGCTGGATTAAAATCTTTGGCGCATCGGTTCTTTAGTACGTAAGGCATGTACGGTCGAATTATGCATGAGCAGCTAAATTAATCTAGTGTTAGGCAAAAGAATCTTGAATCATTCATTAAAAAAATTCGCTATGAAATCTCATTCGTAGAAAATGCGTAATCAGACTAAAGTTCAAAATGTTTGCCAGATTGCCGTTCATAAATGTGCTAAGAAATCTCAGCCAGTTATACTCAAATAATTCACCAACATCGTGACCTTGAAACAACCTTGAAGCGTCGCGTCCACTGCCTATTTCCTTCCAAAAAATATATCGCAGTTGATAGGTTGACCAACTGGCAGACATTTTTATTAGGCATCTTGGCTGGTGAAAAATGGAAAAATATATACACTAGACGAAGCATGGTTTTATTTACTAACTGTGAAAGAAAATTATTTTTTCTCTTTTAAGAACGCGAGGAGAAATAAAATCTTTCTGTCAAGCGAAGATACCAACATTCCAATATTTATTTTAGGAGGTTTCATAACGTTATATTTTAGGAGGAAAAAATAAGCATGCGCTTGTAAAAGTGGATATTAAATCAGAAATGAATTCTGCCTATTTATCAAATTAATATAATAAGTGCCTTTCGTCATGATACCTGTCTCTTGCATGAGATTATGTTAAAAAATAATACCTTGCTTTGGTATGTTAAGCCTTCCAATTTAAACATCAAGGCCCAGTGCTTATAAAAATTTATCAGCAAATAAGTATATTTAAAATTATCCACCTACTGTGCCAAAATCTGGATTGTTTCTTTTTTTTGCCTGCTAATTTTATTCAACTGAACAAAGTGCAGGACTCTTATCTGCCCAAAGTAAGAAATGTTTCCGATTTCTAGGCTGGTTTTACGTTACACATGGGAAAAGTTATTCAAACAATTACGCAGCTAGCTATTTCTCTGGGATTTTAGAGCCTCGAACAAATTATATCTGTGCAAGTAAGTTATTTTAGCCATTCAACTGCTAGTCGACACCCAAAAATTAGGATGTTTACTCCCGTAGGATTTTATCTTTCTATGCTCTTGAGCCTAAACAGGCTGAAAGTTGTGGCCCACAACACAACAATTTGGGGAAAATAATTACATCGATGCAATCCAGTGGTCTTCAAACTAGATTGCATACAACTTCATTAGAGGTTTCGTAAAAAAAAATCAAAATTTGAAAGAATATTTTGCTTACCATGTGGACTGAAGAGTATATATATGGTATATTTAAAAGAATTAATGTTTTTTATTTCTATACGATTAATAAACTAATCTATTAATCAATCAATAACTACCCTTATGTAATTGTTCAATAAAGTAATGAAATAATGTTTTTCTGTTCATTTTCTACAAAGATGATATATTTTCAACCCCTTTTTTAGAGTCATTTTTTTCTCAGAACCAAAAAATACAATTTCATGGTTTCGCTGAGTGGACAACGGTTTTGCAAACGTTGCAAAGGACTACAGATATAAAAATAATGCAAAGTAACTTCTAGCGATATAAACAGTAAACAAATTACGATATTTAATCTAAAAATTAGCATACATAAATACATATTTATTGTTGATAGCAGTTTCGTTGATTTTATTGGCAGTAATCAACAGGTGCGGATTAAGGTCGACTGATGCCCACAAGAAAATATTGAGCCTCTTAAAAAAGAGAGGGGAAGAAAAGATAAAAATACACATTAACCATATTTTTAACGGATAAAAAATATTCTGTACAATTATTGTTTAATTTTTCCAATAAAATTTCAATACATTGTTACATTTTTCTGTAGGTATGGGTTCGTGGATTTGGAGTGAATAACAATGACAGCACTTGATGAAAAAGAGCAAAATACAATTTATTAGCCGGTCGTCGTTTTTACGATCGTCGAAAAACTACGACAAACACATTGAAACAATTAACAACACAGGCTTCAGGCAATCAGGCTACAACGGTAAAGACAGCTTCACGGCAAACACCAGAGCACAGCTTCCGACTCGGTTCAGTCGTTCTCAACTCAACGTACTCTCGAGACTCTCCGCGCTACAACTTGCGATGCACTCAACGATAAGCAATAAAGTGCAACTCCATGCTCGGTTCGGTCGTTCTCAGAGCTCAACACACTAAGATAAAACTCGACGACGAACTCGACACTCGACAGACTCGCAATCGACTCGATAGACTACGAGACACACTAGACTATCAACTCGCTAGAGGTAGCACTGACTGACTGTCCACTACTCACTCACTCGCTAGACTCTCACTGACTAGACAGAGAGCAGTTTAGTCACTGACTAGACCTGTCTGCGCATAGCCTTTGGGATTGCGTTCGAGAACATTCAGGGCCAAACCGGTAAGAATTTGTTCCAGAAGGTTCTACATTCGTCCACGGCATATCGCCAAATATGTCAACCCTGCATTCCCTTGCCATTTTCTGGCAACCCTAAACCCGCTTTGCAGGGAAGCTATACGCAGCTGGACATTTCGTAACAATATGAATGTAGAGTTACGCAACTGAAGAGCACATGCAGCACGAAATAGGAATAAACTAAACTAATTTATTTATGAATTTACTAAGATGGTATGAAAAGATGATGACAGCATATAGCTGGTGATAGATGAAATTGACATAACGCATTAGAACGCCTCAACTAAGCTCGGTCCTTTCATAGTTCCTGTAACGATGATTAAGTCTCACAGGACTATCAGTTATGAAGGCACAACTGAATTGCAGTTTCTTGAACACTGGTCGAAGATACAAACATTCCAATATTCATCCTCTATAAGCGGTCTGCTTGTCTTGACGGAACACATCTGTTCCTTTTCATGTCTTGGAGTCGTCTCCGCTTCTCTGCGTTGCGTTGGCAACAGATGACGTGTTCGATGACTCAGCGTCGGTCGTTGATGAGTGTGTTTCTCACATGTATATATAATCAATAATAGCATAATAATAATCACAAAGTTTTGAACTAAACAGTTGAACATTTTTTTAGTAATTTATAGTTAATGAACAGAGTACGATCCATAATAAGAGTTACAATCAGAAATTTGAACCAAAATAAATAAATAGAATTTTACCTGAAATTAAAATTGCAAACAGAAAAACATTTAATTTTTTGGAGGGGGGGTTTACACACTAACTCACTATCTCATCACATTCAATAATTTTAAGTAAATCGCTCTCGATATAAAATAGCCACATTATTTAGTTTTTCCCTCTGACATTTAATTTCATAAATAATTTTTTATTGTTTTAGGCAATAAAACGGGCTTTTCTCCCGATGCATTTGAAGTAGCATGGTCAAGAAAATTTGCAAAATAATTTTTGCATCTGGAAAAGTTGCCTTCATATTTAATGCATTTTTGAATATATTATTAACTGGACACTTGTCTTTATATACAAGATCTAAAAACTTTTCCAATTCATATTTAAAATTACTTGCATGTTATCTTTACACAGGATGGCCAGAACGTCTTTTTATAGTTCAACTAAATGTGTGTAGCAGTGCAAGATAGTAAGATATTTATGACTCAAATCTTCCATTTTGATCATAGATATGGCAACAGTGCTCCAGACGTGAACTTTAGCGCGACTGTCTGGGAAGGAGAATAACGCCTATGCGTTGACCAGTTCATCGTCTCTGTGCATACTGAAGAATAGCTGCAGATATAAGCGACTTCACTTTGGAGAAGAGCTTAGTGACAAGTGTATGGTTCCATGAATGGAAGCACAACAACGAAAATATGACACAGATGGATATGTTTCGTGAATGATTTGGCAAGGGGCCACCAAGTGGTCAGACTTTGAAGACATGGAAGAAGAAAGCATTGGTCGGGGTTGAAAGAACACATCTTTGGTCCATATTTCTTTGAGGATTCCGTGACCCAGGTTACTTATCTAGAGATGTTGAATGACTGGCTTCTTCCACAGCTTCAGAGTTTGGGCATCAACGACACGGTTGTAGACAACACGATAAACCTCTCGCCCACTTCGCGCTTGCCGTTCGTGAACGCTTGAATGAACCATTTCCTGGCCGTTGGACAATAGGTCGTAAATCCCTAAATTTACCAGCCCCTTATACTTCGCCGTTACGAAGTTCGGACCTTGACACCAATGCCTTGTGTGGAATCATCATATCATACGTCAGACGAAGCGGTACGTGGACAATGATGCTCTGTGGGCTAGTGTGCTTGAAGCCTTCCAGCATGTGACACCACAGCTGCTGGAGTGGATGAAGAGAAGGACATTCAAGCGTATCAAGCTGTGTAGAGACAATAGTGGTGGCACATAAGAACATTCTGGAAAAATAACCATAAGTTTTATTAAAGTACTGTAAGTGTTATACAGTGAAATAATTTCACCGTGAAGTAACTTTCTGGCCACCCTGCACAATTGTAATAAATTATTAACGCATTTTCTTTTTCTTCTACGCATAGTGTAAACACGAAAAAACGCTAAAATGACTTTTCCACATCCACTAGACTTTTCCACATCTGTTTAGGTTTACTATAAAACGATCGCGTATTATGATTCCGTATTACTTAGAGCACATCGCGTAAAAAAATTCCTTTGGACTCTCTATTCACGTTTTCTTGAGATCCTCTTCAAATGTTTAATTTGTTTATCTGTCTTTCTCTTGTTTGGCAACTTGTTCGCAACTTTTTTTCAAATTTGTCTTTTTCAGCCCTTGACAGATTTCGTTTTATTTAGCTAGCTACCAATGAAAAAAATAGTCATAAAATTTAATAGTCTGCATGATTAGAATACAGAAGAAGAAATTTATCGTTATCGTGCAATGAATTAATGATTAATTAAAATTTAAAAATTACGCATAAAATGAGGAAATCCAAGTGCTGATAGCAGGCAATATGAGAATTAATTAATCTTAATCTAACTTCGATAATAGGAATTTATTTCATAATTTCAATTTACCTAATTATTTATTTATACGCATAGAAAACTGCGTTTAAAATCGTAAATGAAGGAAGTACATATCGTCCAACTAATTTATATCCCTGCGTATTTGCGTGTATCCTAATTCTGCATTGTGTGAAAACCTTTATAATTACAAAGAACAAATACGATTCTATTACCTCCGATGAGCGGTAGTGTAGTCGGGCGGGAATTATGCAGTGTAGTACGTGTACAGTATGCATTCTAGTAATGAAATACTGAAAATAAGCGAATATAAATATACTATCATGTTTCATCGCCGATTATAAACATGTACATAGTTAAAATACACTTATGAAGATAAACTTGGTGTCATTACAGAAAAAATGTAAAATTTGGGTTTTGTGGGGGTCTCTTCAGAAGTCGGGACCACCCTCCCGCCGTTAAATCCACCTCTAGTAACAACAACGATTTGTTAAAGATTCCAACATGGAATTCCAACGAAACAGTCATCAGCAATAAATTTTATTTTTGCAGACTAGAATTTTTCACTTGTTTATTCGGGAAGGGATGCTTTCGTGTAGGACTTTCCAAGGAAAACTGGCTCGTATACATATTACGCACGGGAAAAAACCAAGAAAACGCTCATGGACGCTCAACCTTTTACTTAATGATATAATTTAAACTTGTTCTGATTTAATACGTAAAGTACTTAAAGGAATAGTATTATAACTAGATTTAGATCTCTACCTTGTCTACCTTTCCTTTCTCCGCATAACACGTAAAAACATAAAACATGAAAGAAACGTCTCTAAAAGTTGTTTCTACCTACAGTTCATGTTATTAAGTTTCCAATATAACCGCAAAATTTATTTTTTTAGTCTGACTTCCTTCTTCTGTGAACACAGGAAGTAAGAAAAAGATTAAAATTTTTAATCATTAGTTTCGCTACATTTGAATACATACCGCACAAGGAGAGAAAAAAAAAATCTTTTCTAAGAAACAGCGGTGACTTCTGAAGTTACTCAACACCCAATTATCCGGCTTTCGGACGTAGCGTTTCAAAAGAAAGAGCTTCCATTCGATAACAAATTTATGCAGAGTATTTATTCTTGAAACTGGGTATTTGAGAGACAACTTTACTCGGAAACGCATTGAAAAAACCAATAAAGCGAAAAATTCGATACGGTAATCTTAGTTCTTTAAATACCTTGGTTTATTGAAAAGCCGCATATGTTCAGGACTTCTGAGTAAAGTTACTTGAAGTCAAACTAGAATTTCAACTATCTGAGCTGCGAGGGATCCTGATAATTGAAAGACATGGAATTCTTTTCTTAAGGTTATGTATAGGTACAATAATAATTTTATAGTTGCACGAAGTTCCTATAGTTTTAGGGAATTTTTAAGATTATGAAAAGATTTTTTTTTTTTTTTTTTTTTTTTTTTTTTGAGGAGGGTGGTTGTTGAATAAACCTGTGAATTTCGAATTATTTCAGTTGTTTTTTAATTCACTATTACCAACACTAGCAGCCTCTCGACAATAAACAAGATTTTTTCGCAGTGCCAACAATACTCTGAATGAATTACAATTCTCCTGGTGAAGTATTTTATCACCTTGCATCTACAGATAATTAGATGATCTGCATTATATCTTCAAACGACAAAGGATCTCCACATTCCTTACCTGTCACAAATAATTCCAAAATAAATATAAGGGAGGGGGAAGGAAGAAAGGAAAACATAAAATAATGAATACGGTAGCAAACCTTAACTTCTCTTAGAAGAAGACAAAAACTTCTCTTAAAAAAGAGGAGACATCAAAACAATGAATAGGGCAGCAAACCATTAGCATAGATTTATATCATTCTTAACAAAGAACGCGCCATCAGATAGCAAATTCCAGAACGCCCAACAATTTTTTTATTATCTTTTTCGCTAGTTACTTTTTTTTCCGTTATTTACATTTTCAGCACATCCAAAACGCCTTAAGTTATTTAGCTTCCATTTTACAAGTTACTTTTACAACCTACATCTCAAGAAAATAACGGTCAGGGTAACACTTCGCAAGCAATACGCAACGGCTGCACATACTTATTCTCACAAATCTGCTTAAGCACTGATTCAAAGAAGTACTATATCCTGAAAAAGAATTGCACACGCACAAAATTGCAATCGCAGGCCAGTACCCGTTGATCCCGAGGTATAGCATAGGTATCTTAGTCTGCTTTGAAATAACAGCTATAAATGATTTCTTAATTTTTGTTACAGTATTGAATTATTAGCCCAGAAGGGCTATTAATTTCGTTTTGGCATTTTGCGCCGATTCACTTTCTGCGTTGATTCACTTTTCAAGCTGCTGCCACCAACTATTACAGCATTATCTTTAAAGAAATTATATAATAAAGAATCTACATAAATGTATATATGTTTCTCACATTGTGATAAAACAATGGTACCTAAAGCCATCAAAATTTCAATAACGTAATTCTCTAGCAAATATGGGCATCCAGAAGCCCGAATTTGGAATTCGTTTTATCTATGTATTTTGTATTTTGCCAGACATTAAAGAATTTCTGATTAAGAAACTCAACGATTTCAAAGCGAGGAACGGCAACACTGAACAAAAAAAAAAAAAAAAAAAAAAAAAAAAAAAAATTATCTCCAGCGCGCGAAACTGTGTATCAGAAATTCTAAAGATATGTTCATTTTAAAATTATTTTGCGATATTGCTGTTAAACTGAATTTTATGGTTATGTGCGAAGAATATGATATTTATTAAATAAAGGTAACACACAAAGCATTATAAAAAACAACCCTTTGGGCGTAATGTAAAATCTGAAAACTAAGATTTTTTTATATAATTTTATTTTATTTATTATTACTTTTTTAATGTTACGTAATTTTAATGCTGTTTTCCGTTTCGATCTCCAGAAAAATATACAGCAAAATATTCCTATTGCAAAATCCAAACTACAAGATTGAACATGGAATTGCTTTAAGTTTTGCTGGTCTTGAAAAACCAGAAAAAAGTGTTCCCCACAGTTACATAAAATCAGTCTCTGTTGCCTATCAATGACGATAGACTAATTCGATGCCTAACGATCCATCGTATTAAAAAAGCTGTTTAATTAAAAAAATCTACAATGTAATATATAAAAACAAAGTTCAATTAAATAATAAAAAACGTATGTTCATGGTTTTGTTCCCGCTGCGCCCATATTATTTAGTTTACCTCAGAACTGTGCAACTGGTTTCATTTGCATTAAGTTCTGGGTTGGTTACAATTGTAGCTAGAAGGATTTAAATGAATGCATACCTCAATTTTATTTTCTGTTAAGACTGGAATGTGATGACATGAGGTAAAAGATGTTTTCCCATTTTCTGAATTATTTTACCGTTTATAATGGAGTAATAAAATTAATTCTGTAGGACTAAAGAAATTAAAAAGGTTCACAATTTTGCTGTGAAGGAATTAAGTCTAACTATGAGTGCTTATCCTGAAATAACTGGTATTAAATTACAGAAGTAGTCGTAATATTCAAATATAACTAAGGTTCTTAGGAAAAGAATTGAGTCAAAGATTTTTTATCCACCAGCGAATTGATGTACTGACTGCAGTTTTTTGCGTTTATTTACTGCATCTAGAACAAAAATATAAATCAATGACAAGTTCTAATAGAATACACAATATTGGTGGCATAGAAATGAAACTAGTAGGTTACTTTCCGAATTACGTGAAGATACTATTAGCGGCACGAGTCTCTCTAGTCGAGAGTTTAAGAGCGTTCTATATTCTTGCCTTGTCTAAAACTGTTTGCAGACTGAATTAGTGATACCCTCTTGATTTTTCGGTTGTATTTTATGTCCGCTGATTCGTTATATTTGGAACGATATCAGAGAAGCAACAGGATCATTGGTCCGTCAGGCCTTCCTGAAGTCCTGGCTTTGGTGACAGACACAGTGCGGATCGCTAAATCCCTTGACACTGGCCGTGAAGTTATGATTCTCGTAATGTCAAGTGGAGCCATAACTGAAAGAATTATTGCTTTTGCAGTGCCAGAGTTGTCGTTTCACACCTCGCCACAGCAAGATCAACGATGCGACCCGTGGGGTACCGCACACATGAATTTCTTACATACTTATACAGTTTTACAGTTACTTGTACAGTTTTCGTAAGCTAGTATTGCTCAGATCATTGCAATGTACTAAAAATAACAGCATTTTGATATAAATTAATTAAAAAGTTTTACGTATGCTACCTCCATCGAAATTAATACTGTAAGAAAGAGTAAAGATAAATAAAGTTTTGCAATCAAAAACTAACTATATACATGTAAAGCTGTAATTTCAGTCCTAGGTTTGAATACCATTGAACGGGCTCACGTAATTTTCGCCATGCGTAGCGTAAATACGGAGCATCTGTTCCCTTAGAAAGTTTTCCAGAATGGCATCCTTGCCTTAGGCAGATAGCCTTGTTTTCTCTATTTAATTAAAGAAACAAGTAATCATAATAGACGGATGATTATTTTATTTACAGCATATGAGAGAAAATCTTAAGAAATGTTGAAATTTAACTTTAGAAATGAATATATTGTTGCGTTCTACATGCTCTTCGATTTGGAGTGACTGATGATAACACTTGATGAAGAATCAAAATACAATTTATCCGTCAGCATTACACAGGACAGTTCCAAAGACGCGTTACAGTCGTCGACAAACATACTAAAACAATCAGCCAATCAGCAGCACAGCCTTTAGGCTATAAAAGTGAAGACAGCTTCACGGCAAAGCACTAAATTACAGCTCCCGACTCGGTCAATCGCTTTCAGAGCTCAAGATACTACTACTGAACTCTCATACTCTTGATCCTCACGATACACTTGATGCCCTCAAGATACTATCACTCCGCGTACAGGCAGAGTATATATAGCTTTAGACCTGCATTCGAGAACATTCTCGGGAAAACCGGTAAGAATTCGTTCTAGAATATTCTCGCTCTGTCTAGCGCATATCGCCAATATTATCGCCAAAAGTCGGCAAATTGGCGATTTAGTGCTAAATCTGGTAACCCTGCCTTTCCTTGTAACTTTTTGGCTAGGTTTGCGGCTAAGCTATCTTACCACAGCTGCTCATTTCGTAACAACATTGTTACAAAATGTCCAGACCCGTTAAGATGGCTTCCACCGTAAAGCCTGTTCAGGGTTTCCATAAAATGGAAAAGGAAGGCAGGGTTGCCACATTTGCGAGAAATCGCCCATTTGGCGACAAAATCGGCTATATGCTATTGACGAATGGAGAACCTTCTGGAACGAATTCTTACCGGTTTAGCACAGAATGTTCTCGAACACAAGCTAAAAACTATATAAACCCTGCTGGTACGCGGAGAATCAGTGCGAGATAGTTAATATCGAGTTAGTGCCTCGTCTAGCGAGTTGATACTCAGGCAGCGAGTGCCGAGTGGGTCGTCGAGTGCACCGAAAGAACCTCTTAGTGTATCGTGGTTAGTGCATCGTCGAGAGAGCGTGTTGAGCTCCGGGAACGACTGAACCAAAGAGTCGGGAGCTGTGCTCTGTGTGTCGCCGAATGCATCGCGCCTTGTAGCGTGGAGAGTCTCGAGATTACGTGGAGTTCCGAGAACGACCGAGCAGAGTTGGGAGCTGTACTCTGGTGCTTTGCAGTGAAGCTGTCTCCAACGTTATAGCCTGATAACCTGAAGGCTCTATCTCTGATTATATCAGCGTGTTTATAGTACTTCTTCGACGACTGAAAACGCGTTATTGGAGCTGTTTTGAATAATACTGGCCAATAAAGTGTGTTTCGATACTTCATTAAGTGTCGTCGTTATTTACTCGAAATCTACGAACCCGGTACGAACGTGAAGGAAGAGAATAACATAACAATATCAACAGAACTTGAAATGAAAAAGATAATTTAATAAATCAAAACGCAAGAATCTGTTGATAACAGAATTAAATTTCAGAGAATGTCTTTTCCATTGTAGAAGTAAAAGAAGTGACAGATATTTTCATTTCGCAAACAAAATGGAGACAAAATAAATAAATAAATAAATAAAATAAAAAAATAATGAAAAATATTTAAAAAAACAAATAAACGATATGGCTTTCTATTTTTATTTCCTAACCTATGATAAACTAACGTAATTAGATTTAGATTATTTAAAAGAAGCAGTTAATAACTTAGTAGCAACTAAATATCCAAATGATATACACTGAAGTGACAAAAGTCATGGGATAGCAATATGCAAATATACAGATGGCAGTAGTATCGCGTAGAAAATGTATAAATGCGAAGTGCTTTGGCAGGGCTTTCATTTGTGTTCAAGTTATTCATGTGAAGAGGCTTTGACGTGATTATGGCTGCACGACGAGAATTAACAGACTTTGAACGCGGAATGGTAGTTGGAGCTAGACGCATGGGTCATTCCATTTCGGATATCGTTAGGGAATTCAACATTCCGAGATCCACAGTGTCAAGAGTGTGCCGAGAATATCTAATTTCAGGCATAACATCCCACCATGGACAGCGCAGTGGCCGACCACCTGCACTTAACGACCGAGACCAGCGACGTCTGCGTAGAGTTGTCAATGTTCGCAGACAAGCAACACTGCGTCAAATAACCGCAGAAATCAATGTGGGACGTACGAGGAACGTGTCCGATAGGACAGTGCGGCGAAATTTGTTTTCCTTGGGCTAAGCCAGCAGAAGACAGACTCGAGTGTCTTTACTGACAGCACGACATCGCCTGCAGCGACTCTCGTGGGCTCGTGAGTATATCTGTTAGTCCCTAAACGAATGGAAAACCGTGGCTTGGTCAGATGAGTCACGATTTCAGTTGTTAAGAGCTGATGGTAGGGTTCGAGTGTGGCGCAGACCCCACGAAGCCATGGACCCAAGTTGTCAACAAGGCACTGTTCAAGCTGGTGGTGGTTCCATAATGGTCTGGGCTGTTTTTACATGGCATGGACTCGGTCCTCTGGTACGACTGAACCGATCATTGACTGGAAATGGATACCTTCAGCTACTTGGAGATCACTTACAGCCATTCATGGACTTCACGTACTCAAACAACGATGGGATTTTTATGGATGACAATGCGCCATGTCACCGGGCCACAATTGTTCGCGATTGGTTAGAAGGACATTCTGGACAATTCCAGCGAATGATCTGGCCACCTAGATCGCCCGACATGAATCCCATCGAACATTTATGGGACATCATCGAGAGGTCAGTTCGTGCCTAAAACCCTGCACCGTCAACACTTTCACAATTATGGACGTCTATAGAGGCAGCATGGCTCAATATTCCTGCAGGGGACTTCAAACGACTTGTTGAGTCCATGCCACGTCGAGTTGCTGCACTTCACCGGGCAAAAGGAGGACCGACAAAATATTAGGAGGTATCCCATGACTTTTGTCACTTCAGTGTAAATATTTCAATTCATCAGAAATGTTTAATTTTAGAAACCAGTTGTTTCTGGAATTTAAGCTGTTTCAAGTGAAATTTTTTTAGAAATAACTCACGAATAAAGTTTAGTCTACAGGAATTCGGAAGCTGCACTTAAATTCACGATAGCATCTTGCTAGTGGTGAGAGAAGTTTCAACAAATTTAGGAATGTAAAAATTATACAAGATTTTCACTAGGTCAAGAAAAAAAGTTCCCCATATAACATAAATTAAGTAATCAAATAATTAAAAAAACTGATGCTTTTGCTTCATTAAAGACAAGAAATTTTAAGCTATTAAAACTCATAATTAGAGCAGCATTTTTTACTATTACATCACTTTTCATTTCAGCGTTATTTACTAACTATGAGAAAAGCAGTTTTTTAATGCTTTTCTTTTAAAAACTCTAAATCATCAGTACTTGGTATCATTTTTTAGAACATATAAGGCTATGATTAAAAATACTATAAAAATTAAAATACCACGATTTACAATAATTACCTTTGAGGAATATGATAGTCTAAAAATGTAATTAATTAAGAGCGCGTCTATGTCTCTCTGCCTCAGATGAAAAAAATACCTCGGCACGGCTCTTTCGAGAGGTCTAATTTACTGGGCCATTGGTAGGCAAAAGTAATCGGCAAGTAATCGAAATTGTGGTGATTGGGCTAACCACAAAGGCGTTTTGTGTTTCTTATGTGCATAATGTGATTACGATCTTGCTTCTCTTAAAACGTCCTTCACGAAGACATCGCTGCTCTTTGGCAGATAGCCCTTGTGTCCTTCGCCTTATTCAGTTAAATAAACTGAAATCATGGACCTTGAGTACACCTCTGTCCACGTGGTTCATAGTTTTGCGCAAAGCGAAAAAAAAACCGCTTAATTTAAAAGCGTGGAAGAAACAGAACCACTATAACAAACCATATTGTTATAGATTTTGCAGGCATGTAAATAATTTTAGTACGTGAAATTGTAATATTTTTTGTATAACATGAAATTCTTGAAAGTGATGATGCTCTGCTGGAAAAATAAGATTACGGGGGCGAGTCTTTAACACTGAGGTAAATGGCTATCTTCCTAAATTGGCGAGATATCTCCAAGTTGGCGATGGTTTGGGCAACAATTTCTGTCACTAAACTTGGGCAAAAATTCGCCAAATTTGGCGGCCGTTTGGCAACATTTTGGTTCAGTCCCTAATGATACTGTAATTGATCTTTATACGTAACTGTAACCGTATCCGATCCTTATATGTAACTTTAACCATCTATGCCTTCCAATAATTTGGAATACCGGAGTTTGGATAAACGGAAGATACCAGAAATTTCTCCGCGGCTGGGGGAAAACTATATATGACTGGAGTATATTAGCAGTTTTCTCAATGCCGATACTGACTCACGTGATAAACTGGTCATAACCTCTTCCATCTCCTTAGCTGTCAGGCATTCATTTTATCTCCAGCGCCATTGCGGCACACACCTCATAATCGCCTGAAAACAACATGCGAAACGCCTGTTTCTCGCGGCTAAACAGCGGAACTAGGAAGTTTTCTCAGTTCAGAGTCAGCTACGGGGTACTGATATATCTCTGTGAGAGCTTCGCTCTTTAGATGCGCTTCGCACTGCCTTATGTTTAACTTAGTAATTAACTGTTAGTAGTTTGGGATGTAACTTCTGATTATGCTCTGTCACACTGAAAAGTACTTTTGTCGAACGTTTCATAATTGCAAATTCTTCCTTTCTGTAAAATAAATTTTATCAAGCCATCACAGGTTCTGTGTGCATTCAGTCTGTAACGAACCCGTACGTACGCAACAGTATTTTAGCTTATCTATGAAAGGAAAATGAAAATCACAGTAGTTTGTTGTCTGCAACGAAGAACGATGAATTACGGCAAAAGATTTTCCCTCACATTTAAGGGCATAATATTTCGATTCGCGGAGGGACGACCTGAAAGCAGTGGCGTGGGTCGGGTCGTAAACCACTTTCGCCGGGAAAGAATGAAACGGCGTTTGAAATTGAACAATCTTCCTCCTTTTTGCTCGCCGCCCCAAACCAGCTCTCAATCCAGCGCAATAAGACTCTCAAAGGAAAGATGATCAATCAGCAGAAGCGACGAAGAAAAAAAGTACAGAAACTCCACTCGACCTCCTCTTTTCTAACTTGCACCAAATCGGAAACAAGCCTAGGGACCAACTACATATTGAGCTTCCATAAAAAAGAAACTATTAATGCTAGATTAGTTGCTTAAACTTTTTCCACTCTTTACGGAAGTACAGATGTTATTTTGAATTCCTTGATTATCTGTAAATGAACTGATACTCATTTATCAAAAAATAAAAACGAGCTAGAAAAGAAATGCTATAGTATGGCTTCACTTTTCGCTGTTCATCTGATTATTGCTAATAAGAGATGGAGTCAACAGTCATTGTGGGTGGAATGTTGGATTTCCAGTAATTTTTTTTAAAATTGGTGAAACACAGAGCATTTATTCTCAGTGTGATAATAATGCTATATACACATTCAGCAAGAAGAAAAAAACAATAATTAACTGATGATTTGTCCCTAATAAAGCGCTTTTGAGTACTTGTCTGCATACGCATTAAAGTAAAGATTTCTGACATCCGTTTCAAATTTTCTACCAGAGTTCTCTCTGGTCGTAATCTACCGAGTCATTTAAAAACCCAAAAGCAGCTTTAAAAATTAATTAAAAACTAGGCACAATCTAGATAAAAAAAACTCTGTTCACAAATTAGGGGAAATTTTCGGTAGTGGCATTCAAACTACAATTCATTTTAAAAAATAAGAAAAGTTCACAAAATCTGGACAATACACTGTTATTTGAAAAAAAAAAAAAAAAAAAAAAAAAAAAAAAAAAAAAAAAAAAATGGTTTATTTTATTATCTCAAAGCACTGAGGGCCAAATGCGAGAGAGGTGGGATGCTTTCGTAGAGGTCTTTTTAAAGAAGCCGGCCCGAATCCACATTACACATGGGAAAAACAACGCAAACGCCCAAGCAACCAGCCCGTTCGCCTACCACCCTCAATATTAGTTGTAATAACTGAATGTTTCAGAACAAAGGTACCAGGCATATCAGTCTAGTATCAACATTTTCTGAGTTAGCAATGTTGAGTTACAAAGTAGCGGGATTTAGCACAGGTTAATCAGGTCGTAATGCAGAATAGAAAAACAGCATTGTAAGTGTAGTTACTTATGTACCACACATATAATTACTCTTCTACTCGCATTTACTGAAAATACCTTTTATAGAGCAGTTGAAAGATCATAAAAGAAACTTCAGGTCAATGAAAATGTTTTAACTATTTTAATTCTGTTTTGTTCTGTGTTATTTTCTTTTAACTATTTAAATTTTTTATATCTGTAACAGAACTGTAAATACGGACTGTATAATGCTTCGCACTTTTGCCTGAATCCCACTATGTAGTACATAATGTTAATGAAGATTACTCGGTACATATGGACGGACAACGAAATCACTAAAGCTCATATAAATTACGCAGTGAACCTTGTGTATACATGTTATGAACCTTACGTATTTATTTAGGTCCTATAGGCCGCAAATCTTGATTAGTCACAATAATTACGCAGCCCATTTTCAAGCTGAGGTTTTCCATCTACCAGGATGACGAATCTGGAAGACATTTACTTAAATGTCAGGTCCAGGTCAACCTTAGTGGCGCACAAAAAGTTAGCCTGAAATTGAACTCAGGTCGAACTACCAGTGTTCAGCACTCTGCTGCTGGTGAGCAAAATGAAAATGGTGTGAGTGAAGATGAAGAATGAATAGATTTAAGTTCCGCAAAATACACAAAACTTTTAGATACATTTAATAATCTTTAATAGCATTCAAAGCTGAACTGCCATGCAAAGGGTGAAACGTACATGAATTTCGTTTGCGCTGTAAACAAGCATATTACTTCCTTATGCAGCAATGTTAAGTAGTTGACAGAAAAGGGTGAAAAGTGACTTAAATAAATTTGACCATTGAGAAATTTAATTATATTTCATACTTTGCAATGGTCAGTTAGGCAACTTCATGGAATATAAGTACAACGAGTTTTTAACACGTTGAGCGCCATGTCAGCCATCTGTGGCTGACACTAGACTTTCCGTTTAGGCCACGTCGACCGCCGCTGGCTGACAGAGTGTAACATGATATATAACGATATATAACTATACAATTTACACTGTTTTATGGAATTACAGAAAAATTATTTAAAATTTACTTAATTTTGATTCATTACAGGACTAATGGATTTCATTGAAACACGGTAAGCATAAAAACGGTTCTCCATTACAGCTATTACAAATTGTGACAAATGTCTTAGTCTTTTTTCTGGCTATTACTCTACCAGCTTCAGTTGCATTTTTATCATAACATAATTTACAATATTTCTGTACTTCAGAGGCTTTTTCCGGTTTTCTTTGGAGTTTATGCTGTCGTTTTTTAGATATTCTTGCATTTCTGTTCGATGGAATATCTTCTTTTTCACAACTTGTAAGGGATAGAGCTAATTCTTTCCAGACTTCAGTAATGCTAATTTTCTGCTTCGTAATATCTTTGCCTAGAATGTAACTATTTACAAAACAGACTTTGCGCGTAACGTGTTGAATGAATGCCTATAGGAATCGCGTTCCAAACGTAAACTATCTTCTACTGCGATAAGAATCGCTGGCCTTACAATGCCAGCGCTTTTAAGCGGCGCGCGTGGCCTGAACGGGATTGCCTAAGAAATATGTTTGGCGCTCAACGTGTTAATTTGTTAATTAGTAGTACTTAGGATTACTAATTTGTTTGTGTAAGTATTAATTTACAAAAGCATGCAATAGTTAGCGTACAAAAAGGATGCTATTGTTCGAGCAAAGATTTTTATTTTCACCACTTTAACAAGTATATAAGGTAACAAGTATTTACACACGAGATTTTTACTTTAACGAGTATATAAGGCACTTTAACGAGTGCTTAACAGGTAACGTGCAGATTAGTTAAGAAATGTAAAAAATGAAACAGTTTCGTAACTTTAACAAATCGGTCTAATTAATTTGCAGTTTACATGATTTTCGCACTCCGGCGGTAATATATACATTGCATCGAGCCGTGCTAGTCCGATACAAGATTTGAACCTTGCCAATCATGTTTATCAAAAATCAAATTACTGCTTTGTAGAAGTATGGAAATATATCAGCTTTCATTAATTTAAGCTTAATGAGTTAATTTTTTCATTTACTCATTAAGCGCAAAATTCGGTAATTATTATACATTAGTCATACATCGGTTAATAAATTCAAGTTGTTTGCGTTATTACTCGTTCCCATGAATCAAAGAACACTACACAAGTGATCACAAATCATTAAAATTAACGATCATAAGAAACAAGATTACATTGGAACTGCTTACGAGAAAAACAACAGAAGACACGAACTTACAAATTGAGCCGAAAGATGATTCTCACGAATTAAAAGTGATGTCGTGAACACAGAAGAGAACAAACAACTGGTGGTAATAAAAACCGATGCGGTAGGTTAGCTGTTGAAAGAATATAGTTGATAATAAGAATTTTTAAAAAAATGCAACATGATCCTTCGAACTTTAATTTACTAAACTAATATTAATACTGTAAGGATCCCAAGTTTTACTAACGTTTATTTTATTTTAAATCTTTACTATCACTTCTTATTTTCTACTTCCGGCCAGAATTAAAAGCGTTAACTTATTTATGCAAATTTGTCTTGCTAAAGCCAAGTGCTTAAGTTGTGGCTTTTTGCCAAGCAAGAGAGAGGAAGGAGTTATTGGAAGCAAGCCGCTTGCCATTTTAGTGTTACGAGTTTTACTCGGTTGCTGGTTGCCTTCAAGGCCAGAGGTTTAGTCCTCTTGATAATTTCAAACGTATCATAGTTTTAGCAGCTCTCCGTACTACATACGGACTTTTGTTAAATAACGGTCAATCTTATTGCTAGGCACTTGTATACTAATTCAAAGTTAGTTTTAGTTAGAGTTTTAGTTAGTAGTTTTATATTCTTACGTTCAGACCACAAGTGCTTGGTCTCTGTATTCCGAAGTTCCGGAAAGATAGAAAACCTGTAAAGATAGAAAAATAAAGGGTTTCGTATACCCTTCCTGTGTGTATTGTCTGCTTCACAATTTATTGAACATAGCTTGAGTAAGCTCCCTGTTCCGAGTCAGGACAGTTCATGTTTCCAAAGCAAGTCAAGAGGAACACAAGTCCTGATAATTCACTTTGAACATTTTCTGTTTTAAGGTAACAGGTTAGATTGAAGCATAACATATTGGAGCAGATTTGTTACTCTTTTTAAGAGGTAACCAAGCTAAAATATTGTTACGAAATGTCCAAGCGCGGTAAGATAGCTTCCCCCCAAAGCAGTTTTAGGGTTGCCATAAAATGGCAATGAAAGGCAGGGTTGCCACATATAGCGAGAAATCGCCCATTTGGCGATGTTTGGCGACAAAATTCTGGAACGAATTCTTACCGGTTTAGCCCAGAATGTTCTCGAACACCATTCAAAAGCTGTATAAACCCTGCTGGTACGCGGAGAGTCAGTGTGTGCTTCATCGAGAGGGCGAGTGAGTGTGCCTCGTCTAGTCAGTATTGAGTTGGTGTCTCGTCTAGCGAGTCAATCTCTGCGAAGTCGATCGAGTTGACAGCCGGGCGACAAGTGCCGAGTGGGTCGTCGAGTGAACCGAAGGAGTCTCTTAGTGTATCGCTGTTAGTGCATCATCGAGAGAGCGTGTTGAGTTCCGGGAACGACTGAACTGAAAAGTCGGGAGCCGTGCTGTGTGTCGTCGAGTGCATCGCGAGTTGTAGCGTGGAGAGTCTTGAGAGTACGTGGAGTTCCGAGAACGACTGAGCTGTACTCTGGTGTTTTGCAGTGAAGCTGTCTTCACAGTGATAGCCTGATAACCTGAAGGCTGTGTCACTGATCGCATCAGCGTGTTTATAGTAGTTCATCGACGACTGTAAAAACGTGTTTTGGAGTTGTCCTGACAATACTGGCAAATAAGGCGTGTTTCGATACTTCATCAGGCGTCGTCGGTATTCACTCAATCCACACGAACCCCCTACGAACATAAAGGAAAAAAATAACGTAACAACTGGTGTCAGAAGAATAAAAAACGCCAACAATATACTAATCCTTTCCGGGGAACAATATATAATATACGAGTGTGGTGCACCACCTGGTTGATAATAATCGGCCTCATGGTTAAAGCAATACAGACAAACAAAAATTTATTTGAAATTTAAGGTTAATAAAAAAATCTGAAAGGTTTCAGATTTTAAATTACGTCCAAAGAGGCGTTTTGTTAATGTTTTGTATGTTACCTTTATTTATTAAATATCATGTTCTTTGCACTTAAACCATAAAATTCAGTCCAAGAGCAATGTCGCAAAGTAATTTTAAAATGAGCATATCTTTAGAATTTCCGAAACACAGTTCGACGCGTTGGAGATAAAAAGATCCCCCCCCCGTATAGTGATGCCATTGCTCGCTTTTAAATCGTTGAGTTTGTTACTCAAAAATTCGTTGCAGTTTTACAAAATATGAAATCTATCATAAAACAAATTCCGAATTTGGAATTTCAGATGCCATATTCGCAGTAGGATTACGTCATTCAAAATTCGATGGCTCTAGGTACCGTTGTTTTACGACAATGCTAGAAATATACATACATTTATGCAGATTTTTAATTATTTAATTTCTTCAAATATAATGCAGGACTCTAACATTTGGTGGCAACAGTTTGAAAAGTAAAACGGACATTTATAGTGAACCAACGCATAATTGCAAATCGAAAATAATAGTCCTTCAGAGACAAAGTATCCTTTGAACTAAAAGAAAATCAAACCTAAATTCCCACTATTATTCTACTGCCATGGCAACAGCATGTTAATGATAAACATTCTGAAAATGACCAATATGTCTAATAACATAAACAAACATCAATATTCATAATTATATTATTCTTTAAGACGAACACTTCCTAACCCTAACAAGACTATCAAAAGACATAAATTAAAACAATCACTAAATTATCTAATTTTGCTATCATCATCTGAAATATTTGTACACTAAATAAATCAAGAGTATGTTCCCAGTTCTTGCTATAATAGCAAAACTAATTTTACGAGAATAATCATTAATTTTATTCCTTCACAGGATCGTGTAATTTATCAAACAGGCTTGGTTCTATGGTTATGATGCAGCATTCCTTAAATAATTCGTTGCGTTTCTAATTTCTGATAATACTTTTCCACCCTCCCCCATTTGTCATCCATTTGAGTAACAAATATAACAAATCAGCTAAAGTATAGAAGATGTTTCATTTTTTTATGTTACTGCAATAGCATTTATTCTTTTGCCCAATTTCGCTACAGTAACTCAATTCTTAGCAGAAATCGAAATAAACTAGAGGAACCTGTCCGCTGTATACCTTGTTGATGGGAATAAAGGTAAATTAGAAAGCTGCGTTTAGAAACAAGATGAGTCTTGCAGACTTAGCAGACTCTTTTAAAGACGGTGTGAAAAACGAGTACTCGCGAAGGCCAACACCCACGGCTTCGGCGCGAAATAGTTCCTTTTTTGCATCATCGACAGTTTCCCCGCTTTTGCCCTTCATCCCGCGCAGCCATGTTGCTTCTTCCGGTGATGTAACCTGCTTATTTAGCGACTGACTGTCCTTCCTACCACGTTTTTTTCATGCAACAAGCCGTTCGATTTAGTAACATGCTCTGCCGCTGCTGATATTATGTATAACTTTCATTCTTCTTAATGTTGTTACAACGCAGTTTGATGCACCGCCATCGTGAAAGAAGGAAATGGAGTGTCTAGAAGTTGTAAAAATGTCTTTTTTCTTCCTTCACACGCGGCAAGAGTGTAGATAGGTTTATGTATCGGTCTATTTTTGAAAAAAAAAAAGTCTCTGAGAGAGAGAGTACAGTAAACCTAGCCGAACTGCCAACGGATGTGATGTCGAAAGAATGCTTTCGTTTGTGTCATTTGCATTCTAGCAATTTCTTTATACAAAATGGTGTTTTATATTTTGTGTGGTTAGAACCTAAAAGCTGCAGTGTATTTGCAGCAATAAATATTTTGAATACGGCGCAGTTAATTAATATTCTGAATACAAAATTCCCTTTTTTTGGGGGGAGACAGTAATTTGTGGTAAGAATATAAACTAGCTGGTTTTATTTATTGGAATAAATCAGTAATATTTAAACTGTTCCATTACACGCTGGATTTTTTTGTAATACATTTAGGAATTTCGAAATTTTTTTTGACATTTGGAAACATTTCTAATCCAGTCTTTCCAAAAATTTTGAGATCCACTAGTCATGGCACGGATGAGACCGTTAAATACTAGTAGTTCGACCTGGGTTCATATTCCACCAAACGAAATGGCTGTATAGAGTTTCCATAATTTCCGCTCACCATGCGTAATATAGATACTAGCCAGTTTCTCTAAGAAAACCTTTTTGAAGGCATTCATTATCCTTAAAAAGAATGCCTGGCGAACTTTGCCCTAATCAATTAATCAGTTATTAAGCAACTAAGCTTTTGAATTGTTATGTTATCTTTCATTTGACAATTGTTGCCATTCTGCGAACATAGTATCTTTAATATATCCACAGACCCTCGCAAGTAACTAGGTCTCAGACTATTGCGATTCGACAAGGCAAAAGAGGCCGCCGAGCAGTGAAGTCGCTGAACACAGGTAGTTCGGTCTGAGGTTCGAATCCCGACAATGGGCTGGCTACATGGGCGTTTTCGTGGTTTTCACCATGTGTATACGAGCCAGTTTCTTTTAGAAAGTCCTCCACGAAAGCATTCCTGTTAGGCAGATAGCCCTGAAGACTTTAATGTAATCACATAAACCAATTTTTTCTACAGGCCAAAAGGTCTTTAATTTATCTTTTTAATCTGATTAATCTGAGTCTGCTTGCCAACTAAAGGATAAACGCACTTATTCGTAATTTAAATCTTTATTTGATTTTAGAATACAATATCTAATTGGTTTAATTAAAAGTATGTTAAATTTTTGATGCATCCCATTAGTAATGTTCATGAACATTTATAACATTATTTCAATTAATTAAGTACGAAAACAAAAGCTGACAAAGCTTAAAAAATTTAAATATTTATTTGACGGAAATGCACATCAAAAAATTAAAATTTCTGAAGAAGTTTATAAAAACATTTATCCTTTAATATGACCATATTCTAGCGATATATAGTGCGAAACGTTAGGAACGCCAATGAAAAAGGATCAGGGCGAGAATCATAAAAAGATCTTTCAAAAATCGTCAAAAAATTCAATTTTTATTATAGTAAAATTTGCGATATATAGTGCGAAACGTTAGGAACGCCAATGAAGAAGGAACAGGACGAAAATCATAAAAAGATCTTTCAAAAATCGTGAAAAAATTCAATTTTTATTATAGTAAAATTTGCTCATTGAATGACAAAGCTTATTCAGTTAAATTGTTCTAGCAAGAGTAGTCTATTGTTATGCGTGTGGGCGGACGCGATTAAGTTTTAATTCCTTGTACGAAGTAAAAAGGAAGTATTATAATCGCGGAAAGTTTCAGGCGTTATATTTCAACAAAGCTATCCATTTTTACCGCGATCGAATTCAATTTAACGATGTTTTTGCATGACATCTGTACGTAAGGACAGAATAAAGGACTCTTTTTCCCCAAAAAAATTATAAAACTGAAATAAAGTGGATTCTGAAGATAATTTTTCGGGGCGTCTGCGCGTACGTACGTACGTATCTGGCATAACTCAAAAAGAAGTAGCCTCAGAACGTTGACATTTTGTATACAGGACTGCTATAACATGTAAATGTGCACCTTTCATTTTGGTTGCAATTCGCCGCACCCAAAGTATATAAATATATGTATATTTTACAATGACTCATAGTTGGCAACATTTTTGCACACTAACAAGAATTTTACATTTTACATTTTTGAGATTTACAACATGGTTTTTACAATAGCTCTCAAGGTAGAAGCTTTGCACACAACTTTACATTGTATTAGGACCTTTATTTTTACAGTTAGCAATACAAACTACTTAACTCAAATTGCTTAGCAAATGCTGGTACAGCTCAGAAATTCAAATATGTAACTGGGTAAGTTAAATTAAAACTTGCTATTTACTTGCCTTTTTATTACTTTTATTTTTTAATTGTTGTGTATAGCTTATTTTAGGTTTACATTTAGGTTTTAATTCGTGTAGGGGAAGTTTCTCGTGGGCAAGAGTTTCTAAATTATTTTGGTTTTCTATTCTTAAATGACTTTTAATTAATTTAATTAATTTTAACTTTTGTTATTTTCTTGCTTGCTATTTCCTTAAAATTCCACTCTTTAAAAAAAATTTTTTTTAATTCACAAGATTTGATTTTACTTTTGGTTTTGAATTTTACTTTTACTTTTGCCTATATGGATGGCGGAACACAAATTGAGTAATTGAAGAGTTAGGTATGGGGGCCACTTCTCCTTGATAAGTCTGTCTCCTGCCTGCTCAACAATTATTCACTTATGCAATTTTTAGGAATTAATTTAATTTTTTGGAATAATATATTTTTTCATGGTTTTAGATAAGTGCAATTAATTTACATATGCTCTTAGAATTTAAATGATATTGTAAATTAGTTCGCAGCAATAATAATTATTTTTGTTTTTATTTCTTTGCAATTAAAATTTCTTAATTAAATTTTATATTTGCTTTATACGAATAGAGAATTTTATATTTGCTTTATACGAATATAGAATATTTGTTAAATATATGCATATATATATATCCATTCTGTTACTCGGCTCAGTGATCTCAGTTTCTTTATTATACGTTTGTAAATTGCGCATTTTTTGCTTTAAAAATGATTAAATTATATTGTTCTTATCTTCCGGTTAAGGTTTTTATGCCTTTAATAAGTCTGCATGCAATATTTGTAGAATTATTAACAATTTAAAAGTTGTTTAAGTGCGTCTAAGCCTAATTACGTTTTCCATGGAGGCTTTCAAATGTTTGTTTACGTTTGAAACTTGGCAGAACAGTGGATTTGTTGCCAATCGAGAGAAACTAAGCTTCACAATAATAAAGATAACGCCTTCTTTTATTATTGCGAATTAAATCATGCCTAATCCATTCTGGAATTTATTCGAAGAAATAAGTGTTAAAGATTTACTTCGTAATTTTTAATATAGATATTTTTGAGTTATGTATTTTAGCCTTGCAGCTAAATAAATTAAATGAGAAATATTGAATTGTCTGCGAAATCTGAATTAATTGAATGAGAAATATTGAATTGTCTGTGAAAAACGGTTTCTTTTTTTTTTTTTTTTTTGTTTGCTTGTTTAATTTCTTTTATACATCGTTTTAGATTTATTATTTCGTTATTTTAGATTTATTTGAATAGAACTTGTGGCAACGATTAGATAATTTTTCAGATGATATAAATTTTGTGCATTCTGAGTTATAATATGAGATAAAATGAGAAAAAATGCTTTATTTAGAAATGTGTTGCTACAGATTCTGAGTTATAATATGACGTACTTGCTGTAATAACTATTTCTTTGAACAAAAAAATGGATGCGTAGTTTCTCTCTTGTGACGACGACTGCTCTTCTTGATTTTTGGTAAATATAATTTTTGCTTATTCTCCTCGATATGGAAAGTAATAACGAACCACCTGATAGGGGCAAAATTCCTTGGCATGCTACGTTCAGCGATTATGATAGCGATAATGATTCTACTTATTCGAATTATTCAAGAAAATCGACTACATCCAAAGAGACGCCTGTAATTGCTTCAGATGACCCGGCGCTTCAAAGTATAATAGCTACTCTAATTTCTACTTAGAAAAGTACATCCCAGAGAAAAGAAAAGAAAACCGCAGGAAGTCCTAAGAAAATAGCCGATAATACTAAGCAATTCAAACCCTTCCCTTTAAATTTTGAAGCAGTAGTTAACAAACACAGAAAAGGTTTTCCTAACTTAACAGAAGCTATCTCGCAAGAATATCTTAATGCTCAGCTTCCGACTAACCCAAAAGATCTCTCACTCAAATTATAAAACGAAATTGCCGATAAATTAAACTGTATTGAGTCTATGAAGACATTAACCTCCCCACCAGCGATAGAAATGATTTCAAAGTTACAAGAAGGAATTCAACAAAATCAGTTCATTTTAGCAAGGATTTAAAACAGCGCGAAGCTCTCAAATTTTAAAACAGATGATAAAACAATAAATCAGGATTGGGAAACTCCAAAGAAAACAGCGAAAAATTCCGAGTCTATCCCACCACCAGATATTCCGAAAAATAACAGATTTGAAACTCTTAACGAAAATAATTAAGCTATGAAAGTTACAGATGAAACGCAGACGACTACAACACAGAATAATGCAGAAAATAAAATGAAAATTTCCCCATTAGTCATTCCAGAAAACTATGTTGATTGGCCTGAAATAGATAAAATGCTCAGAGAAATATGTAAAAAAGAATTTGAAGTTACAATTAAAGCCAGACAGATTTTCCTTTACACTACCACCGAAGCCGATTATGAAGCTACAGTTGATAAATTCCAGAAAGCACAGATTATTTTTTTATACGTACCAAATTTCTTCAGCCTCTTCAATTAAAGTTATACTTAAGAATATCCCAAGATCCTACACAGAGCAAGCAATTCACGCAGACTTAGAACGCAGAAGCTTCCCTATAATTAAAGTAAAGCAATTCACGAAGAAAGCAGAAAACCAAATTATCCGTTTACCTAGATTTTTCCTTGAACTAAAAAATTCTGCAGGAGAGAAAATTCATCAATTAAACAATATGTTCGGATTCAATATCACAATAGAAAAATATCAGCCCAGAAAACGCCCAATTCAATGTTTCAATTGCCAGGAGTTCGGGCACTCCCAAAATAACTGCTTTGAAAAGGTCAAGTGCTGTAAGTGCGGACAAAATCACAGATCCAATACCTGTAAATTAAAACCAGATGAAAAACCAACTTGCATTAATGTCACGAAAATCACGTTTCCTCTTATCGTGGTTGTAAGGTATACAGGAAAAGATCCAATCATTTAGAGAAAATAGAAAAACCACAAGAAATTCCCACTAAAGATGACTTCCCCAAATTCATTCAAGCTTCAGGCCAAACTAATCAAGAAATGCCTAAAAACCTTTACAGTGGTAAAGTTAAGCAGAAAAACCCGCAGGAAAATTTAGCAGAAATCATTAACATTTTTCAAAGATCAGAAAACCCTTTATCTCATGAAATCAATAACCACAATAGTTCAGAGAATTAAATCAGCTAAATCAAATATGTAGAAACTTTGCCTAGTTTTTCAAGTCATTGAGATGATTTTGAACTTTGCAGATCAAGATTAATTCGCAGCTTCTCTCAAGACAAGCATAGCCGAGCGGCAGAAATCCTCAAGCTGCAGATCCTCACATCGTGGGGCCACATTTACTTCTCTTCTAGAGACTCTGCACTAGGTGCAAAAAGTACTTCCATCTTACTGGATTCAACTCATCATTAAAGACACCCTACTTATAATATATTGGTAAAGGCAGCACTAGGCCGACTGCCTCTTACAGAGTCGTAGCTAGGGTTTTCAGCGCCCAGGGACAACTGAAAATTTCGCGCCCCCTACTGCTTGCCAAGGATGGAAAACATTTAATTCTAAAATGTCGTAACATCAGTTTGGCACCCCTTGGATTCTGCGCCCGGAAACAGATGCCCCCTTGCCCCCCTCTAGCTACGTCCCTGGCCTCTCAATTGTGTTATGACATAGACATAGTTATAAAATGAATGAAATGAAACGCCGTTAAGGGAAGTTAGCGCCAGAGCGTTACTATAATAAACAAATATAGTAAATTTTGAAGAGTGCATTTTATTCTATTGTGGTTTATAAGATATCGATGAAGTAGATTTAATTCAATCCAATAAAGTTAAACGAAATGCAAGAAAAAATGCGTATAATTTAATATTCCGTACAAGGAAGTCATCTGGTGTACACATTAGACTTTTTTTATTAAAAAAAGGTACTATGTAGTAGATTAAGTTGTGCAAGTGAAAATAAACTTTACTAAATAAATGTCGTAGTTAAAAACAGTTTCCATTCCGCAAACTTTAATTAAATTCAAATTTTTTGTTCATGCAATTCCTTTTGGTATCACAATAAAATAACATCACCAAAACGTTCTTTCTGATGGAATGTGATTAGTTGCATGACAAAAGGCATAGCGACTAATTATAGAATTACGGTACACATTAAGGAAAATACTTCATATACAAGTTGAGCAAAGTTTAATTACTATAAACGCCAGCGTTTATTAAAAAAAAAGAAATCAAATCAAATGTATACCGAAGTGGAAAAAAAAACAGATACTGGTAAAATATCGATAAAAATATTTTATGCAAATATAAACGTGGCTGTATGCGAAGCGAGAAACCTCTGTCACATAGCAATGAAAAGAACTCAACTTCTGCGGACTTTCCATGAGCCGAAAACTTTAGTAATGCTTTTCCGATGGAAATATCCCGTCATTCCATGCATTTTGATGAGATAGAGAACAGTTTGGCGACTTGTCGGCACTATGAGGATATAGTATTTATTTTTATGTCATCGCAAATGCAAAGAGGCGTAGTTCCTTTTAAAAATTGGATATATTTCATCCCTCCCCAGCGATCTGACACTTGGCTGAGGTATATTTCATTTAAATCAAGTTCAAGAATGCCAAAACAAATTTTGGTTTAAACTATGCTTGTATTGAATTCTATTTTAATCTTGTTAAATTTGATTTATTTTTGCGATAGAACATTTTTTATTGGAATATCGATTTTTTTAAATAAAGGAAAATCAAATTTTATTAATTAAAGGAAAATCAAAATTTGGCTTATTAGAAAACCGCCATTTTGCCAAAAAATGCATAACATTAAAAGCATATTTCATTTAATGAACTATTTATACAGAGTGCCCCGTGAATGTTGCGACTAACTTCTGTGGGGGGGCTGTAAGTGGTAGCAGAGGTAGAAGATGAGAAAAGAAAAAACAGTGATTAATTAAAAATATTTATTGGACATGAATACAAATGGTGTACGACAGCTTGGATGTTACAACAGATGCTCGAAGATTGCACCATCAGACGCCGAACATACCCGACACCAACGGACCTTTTATTGCCGTCGGTCATGTTCAAACACACTGGAAGTTTCTTTGATAGTAGCCGCTGCGCAGGCGAGTCTTGCCTCGAGATCCATTTCAAACACAACAGGATCGTGATACACGACACTTTTGATGGCTTCCCGCAAAAAGAAATCATGGCACTTAGCACATTGTATTTAAGTACAAGGCACTTGTATTTAAGTACACTTAGAATTCGGCCCACCTTAAATTATTTCTTTATAACGTTACTCATAAAGCACACCTATCGCACACTAGTTTAAGTAATAATAGCAACTGAAATGAAAAAATATTATTTAAAATAATTTTTTTAAGGTTTAGTTTTTCTTTCATGCGGCTTAGAAGTTCTTTCTAGTTCTGATTTTGACTTGTGGAAACCCTAAATGGGTTGCATGGAATCCTATGGTTCCACGGAAATGCGTTAAAAATCACTGGACTAGATAGATAATGATTCAAAATTAATCGTTCGTGGAAGAATGTAAGAAATCAAATAAAATACCAGATGTCTAACAAAAAGATAGAATTCATCTCAGTAGTTAAATCTCTGTTTTAAAGCTATTTCTAATATACTTTATATGGATAGAAGTTATTTTTTAACGTAAATTTAGCTGAGATATTATAAAATAAAATTAAAAAAAAGTAATATAATTTTTCTGTTTTTTAAAGTCAGTTCCTTCTTAGGTTAACAAAGAAAATTTTTATTTTAGTTACTTTTTATTAACATTTATTCGTTTCTAATTTATGAAGCTGATGGTGGTCTATAATTTCACATTCTATCTACCTCTTGTAATGCTTCATTATTGCAAGGAACCTTTCCAGTGAGTTTCGAGCAGTCCAGTTCTTTAATTAATATTCCATCTAATGATTTCACACGACTCAAGGCGACATATGCTTGACGTGCTGCGAAGGACTTTCGCAGCAGATTTTCTGTGACTTCATGTAGGTTTTTTGCGAAAACTACTGCTAGCGCACTGAATCCATATTCACCAAGTACTCCATCGAATATTGGACTTTCTCCATCTTGTTATTTATATACTCCTTGTTGATACTCCATCAAAATATATTATATACTCATCTTGCTTTTTATAAACCATTTTTATATTACTTGTGTATATAAACAGGAATAAATAAGTAGGAATTGACTTTAATATGTGAATAAACTGTATTAACATCAAGTGCCATCCACTACAAGTTTAAAAAAATGTATTTGGACTTAGTGGATGAACAAAAAGCATTTTATTAACGATTGAAAATTTGAACAAGATATAGGGAGAGTGAGTTAATAGTAGGAATTTAATAAAAAGAGTCAAATTCTTAATTTACTGCAACTTTCAAGTGTTTAGATGGTTAAATAACTGACATTTTTAATGCAAAGAAAGCGTGGTAATTTAATTCCATACATGGCCGCATAGTGTCGCTCGTGTCGTAATTATAGTGAAACTAAGTGAGTGCCTCTAGTTTGAACGTGCTAATATACGCTTATATTTCAAGTTAATATGATTTAGTTTGTAGCAAGGAGATTAACAGATGTGTGTTAGTACACTTTGGTGTAAAAATGGGCATCGAAATTTAGCTCAGCATTTCGTAGCATATCAATAGTAGATCGTATCAGCACGAAATTTTCTTTCAAAATCGGAATAAACGTTACTGCAGTATTAGAAATATTGAAAGCAGTTTTCACTTTACTTAATTTTATACTAAAGTTTTTTTTTTTTTTTTTCCAGAAACATAATGAAGCTACCAAGCAAGTGATGAAATCGATGGAGAATTTAAGAAACTCTTGGGGCTATAAAAGAGAGAAAGAAAAAAAGAGGCTAGAACGAGATGTAGGTATTTTTCTGTTCGACGTATCAGGTTTAATCGCAATGATGGATTCAGTACCCGTCTTGAAGCAATTTATTACAGAATTATTCTGAAAATGTAAATTTTTTATTTAGACGATATTAATCAGATTTATTCTACATTAACGAGAAATGATAAAAATTAATTCTACGGAAGGCGCCATGTTAGGTATAAGAATTTTTCAGAGCATCCTTTTCGTTTGGTTTTTCAATAGTAGAGGTCAAACTTGAGACTTGCTTTGTCTGCAGTTGGGTCAACGTACTCGTTCTGTGCATGATAGATGATGAAGGCTGACAGGTGATACAGCCGAAGCAAAATTATTGTTATATAAATGACCTAACTTTTGATTTTATTGTTATTCGCATCTCTTAAAAAAGCGAGCCAGCATCGCTTAATATGGCAATCTTTTTATGAATCAAACCCCACAGGCAAAAATACAAGAAAGATACAACTTTAATTTATTCACAAAGGTGTGTTACTTCATTTGATATATCTTTCATGTTATAAAATGATATTGCTTTAACGTTTAATTAGCGTTATTCTTCCGCAGTCGCAAAGAATTATGACGAGTTAAAGAACAGCTAAAATTGGATCAATTATAAATTAAATTAATGATTATATTTAATATTATGAAAAAGAAACACACATATGATCAATAGAAATACCTTTAAACTCTTTATTTTATATGTCAGAACCATAATATTCTCTAAATTTGGAATTTTTAAATCTTTCAGAAGATTTTAATGGTAAGAATTGCTACCAAAAGAAAGAATAGAATAAGAAGTGAACCTTATCAGTTAAAGAAAATTTTACGTTATTGAACTGGAAGAGGTAATCAAACAGTTTCAGTTCGAGTGTGGTATCGCTCACTAGTTTTACTATCAAGAATTCATTGGTTACTGATATTCTTTCTTTCAGGCGTTACGATAACTAACATTAACAAATTATGTAACATATTTTAACTAGAAAAGAAATAAGTCAATATAAATTTGACGAGTTATTAACTAAATCGTTTTTGAGTGCGATTTCTTTTCCTTTTTTCAGATAGAAATACTTTTTGCAAAAGTAGGAGAAGTAGCAATCATATTTATATAGAAAGCAATCCGCGGAACAAATCGTAGACGAACAGTGTTACCTGCGGAGGAAAACAGTAATGAAAAACGTAAAAATTTAAAGTATTAGAATTCTGAAAGCGCTAGGAAAAACTAAATTCGCACTAATAGAATTAAATAAGGAAAATGAATTTTGTGAATGGGAAGCTTTCAAGAACATCCATTGATGAAGATCTGATGATCATTTTCGCAAAACCAAACTCAAAATTCACAATTTTAATAGAAGAATTACGCTGCTGACCATCTAAAATATCATGCATTATTATCACTATCATGAAATGACAATTCAAAAGTATCAGTACCATGAATGAAGCATCCAATACAGCCTGATAAGACATGTGTTAAAACTCGAACGCCAAATGAGCAAAAGTTTCGCCTCTGAGAGTGGCAACGGGGAGTCGAAACACAAACTTGGAAGAAAGCGATCGGTTACTCGGCTTCTCTTAATAGAATTTGATTCGAATGGGGCATTATTCCCATCTTTTGATTTAAAATTAATCTCGAACCATATGAATAGTGTAATATAGCAGATGTGCCTAAATAAATAGTCATTGAGACTTATTTTGAATTGTGATTTCGAAATCGAAAGCTCTCCCAAAACAGAACCGACGGCTTTTGGAATTCGTGGATTAGAACATTTTTAGAGCATTTGAAATTCGTGGATTAGAACATTTTTAGAGCATTTGAAATTCGTGGATTAGAACAACATGTATATGATTAGCACTGGAGAACAAATGCAAATCATATATGCCAATATACGCCAGTTAAAATCAATATGAAATGGGCAGCACATATGTTTTAAAGCTCTCAACAATTATTCTTAATGTCTTGCGCAAATATTTTAATTTACTGACTGCAAAAATTCTGGTATTCTTTGTATACTAACGTCTGCATTCAAAATCAAAGATAAGGAAAAATTTTGCAACAACATATCTATTGCAGGTCTCTTTCTGTCTACTACTAGTTTTAATTTTGTTCACAAAAGAAACCTATTTTTAAGTTGTTTTGTTCCACGCTTAGAAAGGAAATACAGAAACAAGCGCAGGAGTTTTTACACTAAAATTGTTTTTTTAATTAATTTTATTGAAAACAGTAAAAATTAAAATTTATCAATTGACAATATTACATATTAGTACTTAGAGAACATGATATTTATTAAATAAAGGCAACACACAAAATGTTAAAAAAACGCCCCCTTGGAAATAATTAAAAATCTGAAACCTTTCTTTTTTTTTTTTTTCCCCAAGGTGATGGATTTTTA
The DNA here is from genome assembly GCF_044657685.1 of Stegodyphus dumicola. Classification (NCBI taxonomy): domain Eukaryota; kingdom Metazoa; phylum Arthropoda; class Arachnida; order Araneae; family Eresidae; genus Stegodyphus; species Stegodyphus dumicola. The sequence continues at coordinate 188,338,626 of NC_140768.1, forward strand.
ACCTCGTTAGATTTTTAACTAAAATTTGTATACTAGCTGTATTTTTGCTTCACACAGCGTTTTTAGTAGACCATACTAAAATTCGGTTTCATGTCGTTTATTGTTTCCTTAAGTGCGTTAACAAAGACATAAGAAGACAGTTCAGTCCTTCAGTGATTTGGTTCGCTTTGTCTGATTGCAGTAATGCACACAAAGGCTATCTGCCTAATGAAGGGATACTCTCGTGAGAGACTTTTTAAGGGAAAATGGCTCGTAACCATATTACACATGGGGAAAACAAGAAAACACTCATTCATTCAGCCCGTTGGCTAGGAGTTGAACCTAAGTCGAACTACCAGTGCTCAGTGACTACCGCTCGGCCGTTGCTGAGCTCAGTCCTTCACAGAATTCCAATAGATAGACAATCTAGGAATATCTGGTGATCTTATTCCCATTCGCCTCCGGTCAGCCCTATGGCAAAGAGTGATATATTATATAGGGTGCTTCAATATTAATGGAATACACTTTGAGGAGTGGTAGAACACGCCCAAACAAACACTTTTTATTCTACAATGGATAGTCACGTGTTAACCAGTTAACTGTGGCACCTTCGTTTAAGAGTGCGCACCGTTTTGTGTCGCCAGAATCGAGCCATTACGAGTATATTCATCAATCACAGAGTAAGTTGCGCCGGTAAGATATTGGATGAAAAAGATGGGTTTATTTTATAAAATCGAAAATTTTATTACTAATATTTAATTATTTGGTTAACATAAGCATATATTACATGCACATTAAACTAAAAATAAATTAAATTAAATTAAATATTATACATATAAAAGTAAGAATTTAAATTCCTGCTGTGAAGTGATATTCAGCGAAACAGGGTACTATACACAGTGGGACTTTGTAAATCGAACACCGGTAACGCGATTAATTCCTGACCTTAACGTTTGTAGCAATGCAAACACTTTCGCGCAGGTTTTTTTTTCTTATGTTCCGGGTATATAATCCGGAACATGATTTCCGCCTAATTGGTTTATAATAGGTCTCAATGGCCGAGTTTGTGTTCGATTTATTTCTTTCAAATGGATACGTCACAAAAGTGTATTCAATAAATTTGAGCAAAAAGTTGATACGCGATAATGTTCCATTATTTTTTTATATAATATGAATGCATTCAGACACATAATGGAGAAATATCTTTTTGTAGTACTTTTTGAGTCGTTTTCTTGTTGAGGAGTACGCTATGATAATTCAATCGCTCATATCCACTCCACCCATGTTTTTATTATAATCAATCACTAGCTCCGGTTTCTTTGTTATTATTTTTCTTTTCTCTGTGTCCATTACTTTATCATTATTTACAGTACTTACTAAATAAACCTCCCTCTTATCTTTCCATTTCATTATAAACATGACGAGTATACTCGTCAATAACAAAATCGTGCCGCTTCTCCATGACGACTATACTCGTCAATCACAGTTAACTGGTTAAGCTGTTAGGCACTAGAGGTAGCTTTCCATTTCCTCACATAAGCTGTCTTCCAGAAAGCAGGGAATACTTACGGATAAGTCTATTAAATTGATTATTTTTGTATGCATCATCCTCATTCTTTTTGCTTTCATTTTATTTCTGGATTTGCATTTTTCTTCTCCTACGTTGTGGCGTAACTGTTGACTTTTCTATTCAATATTTTGAATTCATAGTGAGCATAGACTTCTCTAAAACTATCAAAATAACTTCTAGTAGATAAGGTCTCTTTTCTTTATCTCTTTCTTCCTCGATCTCTTCAGACTTAATTACATCATGTGTCTTCAGTGACTTATTCACAGTGAGTCAACTCGTGAAACGGAAAGCAAGTTCTTGCACCTAATCGTTTAAGCTGTTTGTTTCTTTGTCCTCTGCCATACTGTAAAGTTATTAGGTTCCAAAATCCTGTATAAAATCAAGCTAATTTACCACAAAAATTGCATTTACATCATATTTCATGAGCTTACTATGTCAGTATGTATGTCAGTATGTGGTAGTCAAAAGCAATTTTAGCGAGAGAAAGAACTATTTATCATGCTCGCAGTAATCAACAGAAAATAGACGTTTCAACCATGGATATCAAATTCGTATTTCAATTACAAACACTCATATGTTTGATGAGTGAACAAAAAATAAAAGTGTCTTTATAGACATATGACACTGGATACAATACGTATTTGACGATTAACAATAAAAACATATTAACGACACTTGGTAAAAAAAAAGCAGTCATACATAAAACAGGACCTTGACGTCTTTTGTGCCCGCAAAGCCTACACTTAACTTTCGATGTTCAAACAATACCTCGTTATGACGTCAGCAACGGGAAAAGAAAACCTAGTTTTTTTTTTTACCTTCCCATTTACCGCTGCCAAATCGAAACTCTTATGTCTTCTTTATGTATAAAATATACTTAATACTTTCAATTTGCTTACAGTTATTCTGTAAGCAAATTGAAAGCTTTTTGCAGTTTGAAGCGTAAAGATTGCACACAGACGTTCATCTAAACTGAAAATGTGTGATCACTCAAGAATGTTTAATCACAAGAAACACAGTTAAACCTTTGGGATAATGGCACCAAATATGAATTTATCGCAAAAATCTGTTTGTTCAAATTACTACTTGAAGAGGGTTTCTGTGTCAGCCTCTCTCGAAATGCATATATATATACATATATTTTTTTTTACAAAACGAATGTTCAGTCTAAGACTGAATTTGATCCAATTTTAGGTTATTCTATATTCGAAATGCATAACACATGATTTTAGAAACTAGCTTTACTACTTACTGAGTACCTAATAAAAGTAAAACAGAGTCCGTATAACAAAAGTCCGGGAACATTTTTAAGAAATACTCTAGCCAAACGAGTCGTACTACAAAGTAACAAAACACATCATTGCAAAAAGCAAAGTTCTTTCCTCATGGCAGGTGTTTTGCGTAATTCCATGTAACGTCGCTAGGTGGTGTCATAATAACAATGGCGCTTTCTGGAGCTGAGAAGGCTTTCTGATATGACAAAACAAAGAGTACAAAGGATATCCAATGAAATTCAGGTTGAAGTACGAGAGAACAGCATCAGCTAGGAAGACAATCGAGGCCATATTCAGAAATGTATGCATGTCTGCATTATACGTATGGATATATGTGTTCATGTATGCATGCATGTACGTACGTATGTGTGTATACATACGTATACACACTTATACGCGCACATACGTACACATATACCCATACATACGTATACAAAGTAATACGCACGTGCAATAAATGCACACGTGCATACATACATTTCTGAATCTGGTCCCGATAACAGAAGAGTACCAAAGAATCTACAGCTGTGATGTAAAGTTGTTGAAAATGGGTGTCTGTGTGTCAAGAAGAAACAGTAGTTGGCCAGGTGTGAGTACACATGACATTCAACGAATGAGAGAAGCTTTCATGAAAGGCCGAGAAAATCTTTAAGCGGAGCTTCAAGCGAGTTGGAAGTGTCAATAATGACTGTATGGTGTGTTATGGGTAAACATTAATACATTATGAGCGGGGCAGGTATTTGTACCCGTTGCGAAGATTGCCACTTATAAGCGGGGCAGGTATTTGTACGCGTTGCGAGGATTGCCACTTATAAGCGGGACAGGTATTAGTACCCGTTGCAAGGATTGCCACTTATAAGTGGGACAGGTATTAGTACCCGTTGCGAGGATTGCCACTTATAAGTGGGACAGGTATTAGTACCCGTTGCGAGGATTGCCACTTATAAGCGGGACAGGTATTAGTACCCGTTGCGAGGATTGCCACTTATAAGCGGGACAGGTATTAGTACCCGTTGCGAGGATTGCCACTTATAAGCGGGACAGGTATTAGTACCCGTTGCGAGGATTGCCACTTATAAGCGGGACAGGTATTAGTACCCGTTTAAAATAAGTAATTTTAAGTGACACAAGGGAAAAATAATGTTTTATCAAATATATGACTACGTCTCAAATAACGTAAAGTGAGATTGAAAAAATTCCGTCTATCTATATTTTAACCAATAATATTCTTCGAAGCCACGTGTTTCCACAAATTCGTTTTATGCGATGTTGTATGTTTATAGTCTATTAGTGGAGCAGCTCGTAGAAAGAGATACATGTAACGTTGATATTGTGTAGGCGGTCGATACCACCTTCAAATCAAAGACAATGGATTCTAATAGGGATAGTGATGTATATGCAGATGACTTGTCGCAGATTTCAAGTGACGCGGAATTTCCTGATTTAGACAGTGAAAGTGACGAGGAATTATTTCGACCTAGAAGAAATCGAGTTTTGCCAATACCATCATCTAGCGACTCCGAAGACAGTGATGACGAAGTCAACAGCATATGTCAAAGTCAACAACAACAATGGTCAACAACTGATAATGTACCAATTATTGAACAATTCCTCGGACAAAGTGGAGTTTTTGTAATGCCAGATAATTCAGAAAGTGTAATAGATGTGGTTAAGCTATTTATTTGAGATGCCTTATTTGAATATATGGCAACGGAAACCAATCGGTATCGCGAACAAAACCCAGATGCATTTCGAGACAGAGCAAAATCTGTGAAGTGGAAGGATGTGAATATGGTAGATTTTAAAAAAATGCTCGGACTACTTCTCCTAATGAGACGAGTTCGTAAAGATACAAGAGACGAATATTGGTCTACAGATAAAACTATCCAAACTCCAATTTTCGCGGAAGTTATGAGCAGGGATAGATTTAGACAGATATGGTATGCGTGGCATTTCTCTAATAATGATGACAGAAATCGCCTGAAAAAAATCCGACCGATTATATTTTACTTCTTACCTAAATTTCAAGAGGTTTATAAGCCAGAGAGAGAGTTATCACTGGATGAGAGCATCATGCCATGGAGGGGCCGTTTGTCATTTAAAGTTTATAATGCATCAAAAATTATAAAGTATGGTTTACTTATAAGAATGGTGTGTGAAGCTAAAACGGGATACATTTGTAATTTTCGCATGTACTGTGGTGAAAGAAGTCGTTTGCAAGAAACGATTTTAAAACTGCTTGAACCCTATTCCAACTTATGGCATCACATTTACATGGACAATTATTACAATAGTGTTGCCACTTGTGAATTACTTTTACAGAATAGTTTACGGACTTACAGCATTATTCGGGTAAACAGAGGCCTTCCCAGTTGTTTGAAAAATCCTAAACTAGCAAGGGGGAATCTATATTTCGTTGCCGCCAGAATATTTTATTACAATGTTGGCAATCAAAACGAACAGTCCGAATGATTTCAACTATACATTCAGCTGACATTGCCGAAAGCCATAATATTGACTGGGCAACAAAACAAAGAATTTGGAAGCCAATATGCGTAATTGATTATAATAAAAACATGAAAGGTGTTGATCGCGCTGACCAATACTTATCGTATTACTCGATTGTGCGTCGTACAAAAAAATGGACGAAACGAGCTGTAATGTTTTTTTTATCAATTGTGCGTTATTTAATGCGCTTAGAGTTTTTAAAGCGTTAAATCCACATTAAAAAAAGTATATGTTTTTACATGATGGTGCAAAGAAATGGATTAGCGAAGCTCTTCCTAGCAATACAGATTATCCTGTACAAGGTACATACGCTACGTCCAGCAGAAGTGATCCTCCAGGGAGGTTATCAAAAGATCCCAAAAGGCATAAATTGGTTAAAATTACAACTAGTGGAACAAAGTTGAAACCTCAAAGACAGTGTCGCGTATGTGCCGCACATAAGAAAAAACGTTTAACGTGCTATATGTGTGAATTTTGTAAAGTTTCGCTGCATCGGTGAGATTGTTTCTTCAAATATCACACTCAAGAAAAATATTAGGAACTAGCCTTGATTACACCAAACTTTATAAACTAGTACATTGTCCTGTATATATATATATCCTATAAAATAAACCGCTAACGGCGATATAGTATATATATATTGTATATATATTTGTAACTATTTAAGGATTTAAATAAACTGTATATTTGCTTGCATACTTTTTTTACATATGGGAGAAAGTGCAGAATCGCCCACTGCTTGGCGCGTTTCTAAGAATTGCACGTACTCGGTATCCATGTACACATCGACCTATTTTTACTTAAAAAAAACATCAGAGAATTGCACAAACTAGGCATTGCGCACTTTCTTGACTTTATCCATGTACACATCGACCAATTTTCACTTAAAAAGGCATAGAAAATTGACAAAAATCCAATTCTTCTTATTCTTGTAAAAAGCTCCAAACAAATAAGTGGACGATTCTGCACTTTAGCCTATGTATATATTATCGGGGTATTTTATTTTGCTCCCGTTGAATTAGGAACAACGGCCTATAATTCTAATGGCTTTATATTTTTTAAATGTTTATTGTATTGTTTTTTAGTGTAATTTTGTTCATAAGAAATTCGACAGTAATATTGTATTTTTATAAAACAAGTGAGTCCTGCATAATCTCACGAATTCTGAAATATACTTATCAAATATAAAAGTATAATTTAATGTATATAAAATATAGTTCCAGATAAGACCCATTACCAAATTTTGCAAAAATCTAACTAACCATTACTTTTACGTCTATCAAGTTTATTTTCACACGCATATATTTCGCTTAGCTGGCAAATTAGCCCGCTACGCAGCACTGTCCGATATCATGGGACCGCTCATAATGTGTTAACCATGAAACAGCACTAACTAGAAGTTAGTGCTGCTTCATGGTGCTTTTGATGATGCTTTTGTAATCTTCATAATTTTTTCGGATGAGGCAATATTTCATACAAATGGGAAAGTAAAGTTGTTGTACAATTCGGGGAACAGAAAACCAGCACAACATTGCTGAACACCAGCGGGATTCTCCAAAGGTCAGTGTTCTTTGTGCCTTGTCTCACAAGAAAATTTATTAGCCTTTTTTCTTTGAAAAGCAAACTGAAACTGGACGAGCTTTCGTTCAGATGTTACAGAACTGATCAATGCCAGTATTTTACATAGAATCAGAAAACTTTGGCCTTCAGTTACATGCCCCCCTTATCATAAGCGTGATATTAGTGTATATCTAAACGCAGAATTACTCAATCGTTGGATTGGCCGTGATGGAAGGACCAACCAACTTCCTAGGCCCCCAGAGATGCCATACCTTGTAATTTTTTTATTGAGTTATGTAAAGGACCTTTCTTTTTCCACTTAATGCTGTACATCCCAAAAAGGAAAATTAAACAAGGAACAGCCACAGTTTCGGTATACATCTTGAGGCCGTGTATTTTCCATTGTCCGGTCACACATGATTTCCACCTAAAGTGTTTGTGAAATGAGTGCTGCTGGAAAGAACTTATAAATATAATATTTATAAGACCAAAATGTCTTTGAAATGAGATACTTTGTTAATCTGTTTGTAATGCTACTCGTTTAACTATTATAAAGTTTTTAAAGTGTTCCCAGATTTTAGTTACAAACTGCATATTTGTAAAAATATTAAAACTAAATGCATTACAAATGATAGCAAATATATAAAGAGAAAAACACTGATTTTTTAGATCAACATATGTTAGCTATAAATATTGAGTTTGTTACAATGAAGAGAAATATACGGCCATATTTAAGCTCATACGTTGTAAAACTAACTCTTATATTCTAACGAATATAAGAGTATAATCTTATATTCGTTAGAATATAAGAGTTAGTTTTACTCTTATATTCTAACGAATATAAGATTATATTCGTTAGAATATAATCTTATATTCTATAGTTGTATTACCATTCGTTAGAATATAAGAGTTAGTGTCGTTATATAGTCTAACGAATATATAACGACACTAACTCTTATATTCTAACGAATGGTAATACAACTATAGTAACACAATTTTTTTTTTAGTCCAAAAGGACGAAGCCTCGAAACGCGATTTTAGGTTTCACTTTAATGCGTTGTTTCACTTTTCATTCGAGTCTGTTTCCATTCGGCAAAATCGAAGATATTTATCTTTCAAATTTAATCTGCCTGTTACTGATAAGATTTTTTTTAATATGATTCAGTTAAATAAAAATGCATTTAATTCATGACATTTAATTAAGAACATTAAATATTTTTAAAGAATTTCATTACATACTATCCTTTCACTTTTCAAATATACAGAAGATGTATAACGTTCCCATATTAGTCTAAATGCATATTCGTCCAATATCTCACAAAATCTTTCACTATTCGACCTAGATCATCTCTGTTGACAATTTCTGCTGATAAATCGTATCAATCTTTAAAAAGCATTTTTGAGCGAACGTTAAAAGTTTAGATTTAAAAAAAATATCTCCCTTTTTTTCTTGCTCTGCTAATAAAGCTACACAGTCTACTGTCACTTTGTTCTATCAATAAAAAGTGCTTTAATAAAACTACCAGACACAAAGTGAGAAATGCAAGATTTACTCTGAAAAACAATAAACTAATAACGAAATAAAAGGGAACGAACGTAAACATTCCTTGACAGTATGAAAATAAATCCAGACAGAAAACAGCTTAATTACTCGATATGGCAAAACGATTAGGCAAAATTAAAAACTGAGTTTCGCCAAGTATTTTAAGAGTTCTCATTCTTTAGCCACTACAGGCTTTTAGTAAAACAATATTGTTTACATTATGAACAAAATGTAGAAATAAGAGATTATTTTAATTGCATATTTTCACGCGAATTCACAGAATACACTGGTAAAAGGAAAATATGCCAGAATATTAATGCACGCTGAATTCTTTGCTTGATATAGTTCCCAACCGTTAGGTGGCGCTGCTTGCTTTCATGAGAAGAAAGTTTGAAAAAATAATTTAAAGCAATTAAAATTGCAACGCTAAAAATAATTTTACAGAACTTGGAATTGTATGCGAGAACATTAAAGGAAACTTTTCCAAATGACCTCAGAAACAATCCCAGACGAAAACTATAATTGAATACTTTTCTGAAAATGGGCGGCCATATTTAATATGCAGACATAAAAATTGAAATACTTTTGTTTTATTTTTTCTGTGTAAGCTCCTAAGATGAGAAATAGTAAAATGTAAAAACTTCCCAGTCACTGAATAAGCATACACACAAAAAGATTTCCTAGGGAAGTAATCATAATGGAAAGGAATTAGGATTTTACTGCGTCTTTCATTTACTTTGCCGCGTGAAAAAAGTAAAATGCTAATTACTTGCAAGCACAAAGAATTTAGCTTAAACGGGTTTTAAAATTATTTGTGGAAGCAGAACAGAGATTTAAATTTTAAGGCAATCACGACGAAAAATTTTTAATCTTCTTCACTTCCAAAATTAAATCACTTTTTTTAAAAGTGATTTAATTTTAAATAAAGTAAAAAAAAAAAAAAAAAAAAAAAAAAAAAAACAATCTGAAAACTTCAGATTACAGTGCAACATCTTAAAAGAAGAGCTTACAAATGAAATTTTCTGAAAAATTTTAAAATACTAAACAGTTGAAAATATAAAACATAAAAAATTTATAAGAAGAATGACTCTATACCATTTATGTAACATAAGTTAGAAACATCTTTTATTAATTATGGATTCAAATGATCGTAAAAATTAACAAATGAATCTGTTGCATTTAATTTTATCAATTATATATCTTGTAAAAATAAGTATCTAAAACCCTAAGAAATGTGTGTATTACTTATAAACTGCTTCTTATAGTAGTGAATAACTAATTGATTAAATATGGCATGATAACCTTATGCTTCGCAGAAGGCAAACACTCTGAGGATTCGTAAACGATAAATGCGTTATGTTTATTTTCGCGTATGTTAAGCAATGCTTATTACTTGTTAGTAGATTTTTTCTATTATTCATCCGTTAATTTTCAAAGCATGATCGTGTGTATGAATTTAATAGGATATGAAATTACATGCTAATAGAAAACAAAGCACTTATTGTGATATTTAAAAAAATAAAATATCATTTAATTAATTAAAATTAACTAAATATAAACACTAACTACATGTTTCAAAGTCGTGCTGTTTCCAACCAAATTACACTGCTGTTATTTATCATTTTGGATAAATAAATAAAATAAGGAAAATAAGGAAACCAAACGATTGCTGTGTACGGAAGTACTATGGCACACAAAAACCATCTTTCATTAAACAAAATATTAGAGATGTTCATAAAAAAATTAATTGAAAGAATTATTAAAATTCAACGTCTTAAATTATATCAATTACATATATTATAAATTAAATGAATTTTTAATTATATTTATTAGTCCAAAGGGGAAATTTGCCCAGAAACACTTAATTTCATTTTAGCATTTTGCGTTGGTTTACTATAAATGTTGGTTCACTTTTCAGATTGTTGCCACCAAATATAAGAGCTCTGTATTACATTTAAAGATATTAAATAATGGAGAATCTGCATAAAAGTAGGTATGTTTCTATCATTGTGATAAAACAACGGTACTTTGAGCCATCACATTTTGAATAACGTACGTTTTCACCCGAATATGGCATCAGGAAGTACAACTTTGAAATTTGTTTTTAGTCCAAAGGGATTTGAATCCCGAAGGACTATTAGTTTCGTTTTGGCATTTTGCGTCGGACTCATAAATGTCGGTTCACTTTTCAAACTGTTGCCACAAAAATGTTAGAGTCCTGCATTATATTTGAAGAAATTAAATAATGAAAAATCTGCATAAATGTATGTATATTTCTCGTATTGTGATAAAACAACGGTACATAGAGTCATCGAATTTTGAATAACGTAATCCTCCAAAGAATATGAGCATGTGGAAGACCAAATTTGAAATTTGTTTTATGATCGATTTCCTATTTTTTAAAACTTTGACGAATTTTAGATTAACAAACTCAAGGATTTCAAAGCGAGCAATGGCAACGTTGTGCAGAAAAAACATTTTTATCTCCAGCGCGTGAGTCTCTGTATCGGAAATTCTAAAGATATGCTCGTTTTAAAACTATTTTGCGATATTGCTGTTGCACTGGATCTTATGGTTTAAGTGCGAGGAACATGATATTTAATAAAGAAAGGTAACACACAAAATGTTAAAAAACGCCCCTTTGGACGTAATTTAAAATCTGAAACATTTCAGATTTTTTTTTTATTACCGATTTCATATTTTGTAAAACTTTAAAGAAGTTTTGATTAATAAACTTAACGATTTCAAAGCGAGAAATGGCAACACTGTGCGGGGAAAAAAAAAAAAAAACATTTTTATCTCCAACGCGCGAGATTGTGTATCGGAAATGCTAAAGATATGCTCAGTTTAAAATTATTTTTGCGATATTGCTGTTGAACTAAATTTTATAGTTTAAGTGCGAAGAACATGATAACTCGTATTTAATAAATAAAGGTAAAACACAAAGCGTTAAAAAAGACCCTTTGGGAGTAATTTAAAATCCGAAAACTTTCAGATTTTTATATTTTTTATTACTATTATTATTTAAAAATCTATGCAAACATTATAATATTTAACAGCTGCATTAACAGCCTTTAAATCACTCGGTTTGTTAAATAGTTATAGAATAATTAAGGTTGAAACGTAGAGTTTTTATATTTTATAGAATAGCAATACTATGAAAGCTAGCTATTTGCCAAGCCACATGGAAGTAATTTTAAGATAATATATTTTGCGCAAAGGCAACACTGGCAGAGTTACGTGAATAATAAAAACAGGGAAGCATAATATACATTATAACTAACATACCTTTCTGAAAATTTTTGATTGACCTTTTTTGTAGGTTATAAAACACACGGTGATTGTCATATGCGTTCTTGGGGAAACTTTATAAAGGAAGTGACTCGTGTATATGCTACACATGAGATAAAACTCAAACATTTTAGGAAAAGTTCGCTAAAGTCGTTTTTAGCGTCAACAGCACCTATAAAGAGCTATAAAATTATGATAAAGATTCCGCTGAGGGGAAAAAAAAATCGCTGGCAATTTCATAGTTAAGGGAATTATGTTTCACCAAGAGATGGTAACTTCTAAACGAATAAGAAATCGTTTAAAAAGATTCTTTTTTTTTTTTCTTTCCTGTCTGACTAACTTCCCAAATCCATTAAGTATTACAGAAATAGTGAACTGTTTTCCTCAACGACAACTAAAATGGCTTTCAGGGTGATCCTTTAATTTTTTGCTTTCCTGCATAATACCCATCAACAATAACAAATTGCTTTTATAAACCGATGACGTAAATTATACACTTATTCGATTTTCGAAACCGCTTTGGAAGCTTATTATTTTATAAATTTCGGAACACATTATACGTAATACTAGAGATCGGTTCTTGGAAGATCGCCATTCAGCTATGTCGCTCGAAAAAACTGACAGCCACTAAACTGACTGCCCACTCGGCAGCAATAAAGGCAGACAGTTTGCGAAAATTAATTCATGAAATTACATTTTCAGGTTTCATGCAACTTGATTATCAAACAGGATGGAATGTATTATTTAATCGTGAGAAAAGTAATCGACTTATTTAAGTAAGGTTTCTGTTGTAACTGGAGTTGTGGTTCTGTAGTAGTGTCCTGTTGTAGTAGAACAACAGCGGTTTCTGTTGTTCTGTAAGCAGTGTCCTGTAGGACACTACTAGATAAGTACAGAGTTTACCTACGTCTTAAATAACTCACAAGATAAGGAAGAAGGTTAAAATAACTTTTTTATTTAGTTTTAAAGTAAAGGAACAGGAGCAATTTGTGCTATAGACGAAACTTTTACTATTTGTGGATATTTAAATTAACATAACAGATAATTAAATTCAAACGCTGACAGTGTAAAAATAAGCTAAATTAAGACAGACTAAAAATAAGCTAGCTCAGATATTTTGCCAGCGCGTATTTAAAGCATTGACTAGCGAGCTGCTAAGCTGGAATTAAACTTTTAAGCAGAACTGACGAAAAGATGGCGGTTGTCAGAACCTCTCATCTAAAGTTTCAAAGCCTTCAGCTTAAATACACACAAACATAATTTGCAATGGTGAAGAATACAGAAAGTGACTTAAATCATAATAACTGGTTAATTAACATTCTTATGTTAATTAGCCAGTTATTATGATACGAGTATTTTTACCTTACACAGTAGCTGACCAAGAGCATCCCTGTTGCCATCGAAGAACAGCTGGATGTTAATTTAAATTCGAAATATCTACAGCGAAGTTTCTGCAAAATTTTTGGTGCGTCGTATTACGTTATTGAGTATTTATTATCCGCAACTTTGGCAACTGTTGTTACTAAAACAACACTGCACTGCCCTACATTAAACACTGAAAATCTATAAGACACCAATGATTTTATCGGCCCCTGACGACAATGAATTTTGACGGTCAACTATATTCTTCGGTTACGGTCGAAGTTATTCTTCGAATTCATTTACGCTTAACAAATTATCTAAGTTTGTATGGAGTTTTTTCCTTCCTTGCAGCGTCCCTTCGTGGTGCAATTGGAAGCATCTATGGATAGTAATTGAGATATCCGGAGTTCGAATCCCGAGGGGAGTACAATACATTTGTCAAATGTTTTGCTATGGAATATAATGTGTAATGTTTTCTTCAAATTTACAGCACTTTGTCATACCAGTGATCTCATGGGACTTCAAGAACAGACGGCCAGTAACTAACTATAAGTCAGCAGTGATCAACAGATTCGCCTCTGGTGTCCTTCGGTTATTTTATTTTTAGTCTATTGAAATTTATTCGTCATTCCCATGCTAGTGACTAGTGGACTAGCCACCAGTTATAGTCAAATCACATTATACGTAATATAAGCGGAGATTATATCAGCGGACACCAAAAGATTTCAGGGTCTCGTGTAAGCTTCATTTCTGTTGACCAACGCATATTATTAGTAGGGGTAAGCAGCATTTATGAGTATCTGTGTCCTTTGTTTTAATTTATTTTTATACGCCTCCAAAAGAAATCTGCATTATTTAAAAAACTTTGTATTACATTATGCCGCTATACATATTTTCACGGGACCTGATTACTGTTGCTATTGTGCAAACATAAAAAAAAGTTCTCGAATAAGCAATTTCTCTTAATGCCATTTTGCCTGCAAAAGCTATTTATCCTTCAGATTGTATAAACATAAATTGTATATTTCACCTAATCTACTTTTATATTTGAAGATGGTATCTTGAAATCAAGCTTTGGAACTATTAAGAAAATACTTAATAAATAGTTACAATGCCTCTCAAGATACCAGCTTTATTAATGTCGTCCCGTTTTCTTCCTTCTTCGTTTTCATTCCTAGCAACTTTTTGTATTAAATAGTTTTAAAACAAAATATTAAACAAACATTGATACTAAAAAATAGTGAATCATGTGATTTTTAAATTTTGGGGTAAACATATAAAACTTAGCAGCCTGCCCACTTAATGACATTTCATACGAAGCATCTAATTTTACTCTAAGAAAAATTAATTATATTTACTTGAAAGGCTTCGGTCAAAAGCTACCATCCTTGTTCCTAATACAAATAGCAAATTTTCCTACCTACTGGTATAATGACTCAAACATTTTATTCAGCAAATATCTCCGAAAAACATCCGAATTTGCATAAAGAGGTCATAACAATTCCGTTTCCTTTAATTCCTTCCGTGGCATTTCAGACAAACCCATTTCAAAACAAACCTACGAATATTTTAAAAATGGCGTTAAAGTCTAAGGTTCTTTTACGTCAAAACGAGAGAAAAGAAAAACGGTTGCTAAAATCTTCTCAGAGGATATTTATTTGCATGACAATAAGACGAGGCACCCATCTCGTCTTCACCAAGAAAAGCTCTGAAGGAGATAGAATGAAGTGCCACTTACACACCAAGGCCACACAAGATTTTAAGGTCTGCAATGCAAGTTTTTTTACTCCTTTCTCTGTGAGATGGTGGTTTTCTTTTAAGGTTTATGCTTTAACGGTTATGTGCCAGCGAAGCAGGAAAAGGATTTGCAAGTGAATGATTTTGAAATTAACGCGATTGTTCTTTCTTTCTTCTTCAGGTTGAGCCGTCCAGGTTTTTGGGTTACAGCTGTTAGCTTCCACGGAGATCTAAGGGTTAAATAAATAGACAAGTGGGGGGTCAAGGATATCTATTCCAACAGCCAACTAACTAAGCTGTACAAAATTGCCAGTCGGTGGGTGGATTACAAATTGTGTTTTTAGCACAAAGGAATGCATTAAACTGTGAACATTGATTCGGCACGTACATAATTCTGCCATGGTAGTTTACTTTCCTTCAAGCAAAATTACTGAATTTTCGACATCCCGTCACCATTTCGCATTCCACTTGAGCTGAATTAGCCACAAGTCAGAAGCTGCTCGTACAACATTCCAACTACGATCACTGCTTACCAATGACCTCTCGCATTAAAAGCTGTTCCTTTAGCCCCCGGCCTTTTAGATAAATGGTTCTCAAATTTGACTCGAGGAAACCATAATATTTTTTGTCGATTCACAGAATCCCTAAAACCGTACTTTTTCTGGGAGTACTTTATCATACTTCAGTAAAGTGGTACACGTTTGGAACAGCATTGAAAAGATAGTATTGCGCACACTTCGTCTAGAAAACAATAAGAAAATAATTTCATTATAACTTTACGCGTCAAAACAAATCTATTACATATTATTTTAGGTGACATTAACAAAGAAATAAAATTTAAAAAAAGAAAAAAATTAAGCATCTTAAAAATCAATGTATGCACTCGAGTTTTGTGGACTTGATCATATCTTTCGAATCTGGAGCGATTTGTACAGCCCCCAGAAAAGTTGCATGGAGCTCCAAGCTACCATGAAGTAGTTTAAAAATCATTGTTTTAAGAGAACTGATTTTCTCTATTAACAGCACACATAGCGAAATTACTTCTTTGTCCGTTTACAGAAAGTATTAATATTCGTTTTCAAATACATTATTAAACCCTCTAAATCTTAATGGATATTAATAGGCCAAGCATTTAAAAATTTAATTGTGCTCATATGATATCTCTATATATGCAAGATAAAAAATATGCAAATCAAAATTATAATTTGAACTAACGATAACCCACCCCTCAATTCTCCCTCTCTGTTCTAAAAATCATAATAACCTTTATGGCTTGCATGGCCTACGTAACGCTGATGACGTGGGTAATTCGGAATCTAAATTCAAACTTTTGAGAACTAAAACCTTTCTGACCTAAACCAAAAACCTTTCGCTTGGCGATCTTGCGTTATTGGATTAAAATGCGCACTTCGCTTCTACCTCTGTTGCTGCTTCGACGCAATTTCACTGTGCTCTCTTCCTATCGCAAGAATATCAAAAATGTAAAAGTTCTGGAAATAGGTACGATGAGAGTGCCAGGTGAATTTTGGCCACAAACGTAAATTTAAATAAAAATGAAATTTAATCCCCCATCGACTGCCAAGTTTCCTAGTCATTACGAATTTAACATTCTACGCAATCAGAATTCTTCCTCTTCAATATGGGTTTACTATGTTCTAAGCTATCCAAGTGCTTTGCCATCGGTATTTCAACGTTTCTATGTCTCAGTGTATATACATGAGTAATTCTAAATTTGTTTTCATCATATATTAGTAAAGAAAAGCACGAAGAAAAAATTAGTGAATTTTAAAATTTATTTAATAAGACTACAAAGTATAATTCTGCGCTGTTGCTGCCAAGATAGTACTGAATTTAATAAAATAATAGAGAATATAGTAAATAAAAATTATCTCCTAGGAATTGCGAAGTGAAATTCAGAAAATTGCGGTAAATATTAATTCGAATTTTTAAATAAATACACTGGAATTGCCGATCAAAATGTGAAATAAAAGAATAAAGCAAGAAAATTATTGCCGATTCCATAGAAAGATCCCGACCGACTAAATTTCACTTCGCATTTCAGTATAAAACTTCGAAGGATACATTTTTTAGCGCGGGCGGGGAAGTGACTCGCATTAATTACAATCGCAAAAGTTCATTTTGAACTATGCAGATTCCAAATTATTCCGTGAATACCTGCACATCAGTTGGCAACAACAAATACTTCTGTACATTAATGCAACTGTAGATTAAATGAGATTCAGACTAGACGAGTTTCAAAACGAATGCGGAAAACGAATAAATAAACTCATAAAATAAGTACTTAGACTCGAAGATTCTAACTGTTGGAAGTACCATTGCAGGACCATGTTATTTCCATGAGGCAACACAGCGTTATATTTATTACCGCGGTATATTAAGCAGCGTTATAACTGGTCAGATTTTATAACAGACTCAAAATAATATCATAAGATCCCCAGGACTTGAAGATTCATTGTTAAATTATGTGAACAAAATAAGATTTTACAAATAAAATCTCTTCAAGATACACTGGGCAGAAGCAACAAAAGAGTAAGCACTACATAGGCTTATTGAACACCACACGAACGATCAATCAAGTTCCCCGATAAGATAGACGACGACGCCAGAGCGAAAGTTGGCCATCGATCAGATTTACTCGGGACATTAATACAACAAGGAAACAAAAATTGTTCACTTTCCAAGAAAACCGTTGATCTAGCGAAATTTGGGGATTAATTTTCTATAGCCGGCGCGATGTTGAAGATAAATCGGTCGACGTCAAGCCAATCTGAGAGTTTCGCACGGCCGCTTGTTGTAGCCCGCAGAGAAGACACTTTAAATCACCTGAAAGGAAACCACAAATCTTTTAACTTTTAATAGGACGAAAGAGAGAGATGGTAACAGCTGGAGGAGAATCTGAATGTGGTGGAATTAATATGAGTAAAAGATTAGTCCAAGATTTATGGAGTGCAAGCGGTATGTCCTCTTCCGATATCTTAGAGCCAGATGGTGTTGACTTTTGATTGAAGCATATTATGCTAGACCACTAATGTTCGTGCAGATAAATGAGATTGTAAAGACAAATCAACAAGAAAATCATAGCTTAGAGGACATTCAAATCAGTGTCAGTACATTAAAATTATTAATATCAGTTTAATTTCCCTCATTACACTACGAGGAAGAAAATTAAATTCGTGTTATAAGATCACCAATCGTACAGAGCAAATGAAGGCTTATTCAATGAGAACAATTTAATATTTACATTGCGTAATGGAATTTCGATATTCCGGATCAAATGGAATTACAACCTACCTAGAAAATTAGAGTAATCGGGTTGTACTTAGTCTTGTAAACCAAATATGTATTTATTACAGTACAAGGAAGGGTTTGTAATGTTTTACTTGTTGTATTTTATTGTAAACAGATTTAAAAAGAGTAAATAGTCTCCATAAAATTCGAATTATGAAATACACATTTTGGATTCAATTTAGCAATAATTTCTTTCCCTAAACACAAAAGTGATCCAAATAAAAAAAAGCAATGAAATTGTTGTGTTCATATAGGCTTTAAAACTAAAAGAATGATTTAATTTAATATATACCATATAATGACAAAACAAAATTGTAAATTTTACTTGCGTAAACTAAAACGCAACAATCTATTCACAGATAAATAAGCTAAGCTAATAACATAAATTGATGTAAAATAACAATCGAAAATTATTTTATATTGTAATTAAGTTAATAGAAATGTTAACAAATTAACAAGAAAAAATATTTTACACTACTAGAAAGAATAAGAAATCATCTGGATGGCTGAAGTTTCTGATTATTTAAGTCTGAATAATTGAAATTTTAAATTAACAGAAGTGCAAAGATATTAGAGCTCTGTTTTATGTGGAGTTTTATACATATATACCCAGCAGTAACTCTCTAAAACAAAGATGTCAAACTCACGGCCCACAACAAATATTTTTGCGGCCCGGCCAATATATCGGCAAATAATAATATATAATAATAAAATAACATATCGACGAAGGAAAAAATGAAATGTTTACTGCTAAAAAAACTGCTAAGACTGCTAAGAAATGTTACTGAAAAAAAAAAAAAAAAAAAAAAAAAAAAATGAAATGTTTAACGATAATTTATTCAGTGTTGTTAGATTACTCACAGCGAGCTGACACACACACTACTTAAATTACAAATGCGTGTGAGTAGCTTGCGTTCAGCTACCTTCGGCTTTTGGGTAACACGTGCACTCAGAACTTGTACGCATCCTCCGATAGCCGAATGTGGCCGAACTCGTGGTCTCAGTTTACCAATCATAGTTTTGTACGATATATTGGTGCATGCATGTGTATGCACTTTGCTTTATTATTAATTATTACTTAATTCATATTGTTACGGATTTCATAGTTATTTATTTATTTAGTTTTTTTTATTTTGAATTGTAATTAGATTTGCTTCATGTTGCCTTAGCAACGCAGACGATTTTTGAAAAGACAGCTGCGTTGGAAGGTTAAAAATAGAACAGCGCGTTCATTTAATACCTAATAAATAAATATCTCGTAATTGCTGTTGCCATCCACAAAAATCCAGATATTTATAGATGTTTCCAGTATATTCGAGAAATTAATTATAAAGCTTATAAAAGCCGAGAACAAACAACTCATCTCAGTAGTAGCTGTAGTTCTAGCGAACTGTTTGTTTACTTAATGCTGTGATTGATTTGTAGCGATTTCATTGTGAGATAGAATTAGTTTCTCTGTTTCGAATTGATTTTTTAGAATTAGTTTCTCTGTTTTGAATTGATTTTTGCTAAACGTTTGACATTTTGTGATATTGTTAGAATATTTTTGAAGAAATATTTCAGCATTTTGATTTATCTCTTGTGGAAAGAATAAATTTTTGTTAACTTTTTAACGTTAACCGTGTTTATTCCAGCCCTTTGTATTCAGTATGTCTATATCAAAACCAAGTGGTAGTAAAATTAAACGAAAAATCGCTGACGAACATAGAATATTCCAAGTAAAATGGGAATTAGAATATTTTTGCTGTGAAATAAAAGATAAAATAATCTGCTTGATATGTAATAATACTATTAATGTATCAAAGTTATATAATATTAAACGTCATTACGAACAACACAAATCGAAATATAACAATTACGAAGGATTAATGAGAGAAGAAAAGTTGAAAGAGCTCAAGTTAGGAGTGAAAAAGCAACAGTCCCTGTTTAGTAAAGTATTGCAAGAAAGTGAAGCGGCGGTACATGCAAGCTACGTCTTGTCCGAGTTGATAGCTAAACATTCGAAGCCTTTTACTGACGGTGATTTCATCAAGGAATGCCTAATGAAAGCTGAAGAAATTGTTTGTCCTGGAAATGTGAAGGCTTTTCAATCAATTTCATTGTCTCGAAATACAGTTGCGGAAAGAGTTACTGATTTAGCCGCGAATTTAAGTGATCAGATCAAAGCAAAATCATCTAGTTTCGAAAGTTTCTCCATTGCCTGTGACGAGAGCACGGACATTAGTGGCAAAGCTCAATTAGCAGTGTTTCTTCGTTCTTGTGACAAGAATTTTAACATTTTTGAGGAATTACTGGAACTAATACCGATGCCTGGTACTACCACAGGAGAAGATATATTTACTTGTGTTTTTGGACTTCAGCAGAAATACAATCTACCTTCGGCAAAATTAAATTCTGTAGCTACAGATGGCGCTCCATCAATGGCCGGGAAAAACAAGGGCTTCGTAGCATTACTAAGAAAAAAACTTAGTGAAGTTCACGGTTCAAACATTCATCATATGCATTGTATTACACATCAAGAAGTTCTATGCACGAAAGTAATAAATATGGAGAATGTTGTGTCATATATAAAAAAAAGTTATAAATTTTATAAATCTCGAGGTTTAAATCAGCGTCAATTCACTGCTTTCTTAAGTGAGTTAGATAGTGAATATTCGGGTTTGTTCTACTATATCGAGGTACGTTGGTTATCTTGCTCCAAGATTCTCAAACAATTCTGGGATTTGAAAGAAGAAATATGTCAGTTTTTAAAAACGAAAAATCAAGACGTAAGTTTGTTTTACGATCCAACATGGATACAAGATTTATCTTTCTTGGCTGATATAACCAAACACTTAACCGATTTAAATTTATCGTTACAAGGAAAAGATCATATCATTACGAACATGTTTGACATAATTAAAGCATTCAAATGTCAACTAGTTCTTTGGGAAAAACAACTTAAAAATGAAGATTTGACGCACTTCCCGACGTGCAGCATGAACAAATCAGGTTTAGATGATACTTGTTCGTATCAAAAATACGCACAAAAAATTGCAAATTTAACAACTGAATTTGAAACGAGGTTTAATGATTTTAATTCCCTCAAAGACATTTTTTTTTTTTTTTTTTTTTTTTTTTTTTGTTTTCTTCGATTTTTCTCAATAAGTATTGACTCAGTACCTAGCCATATGCAAATGGAGGTGATAGAGATTCAATGCAACTCAAATTTGAAAGCAAAATTCATTGAATTGGGCGTGCCTGAATTTTACAAATATTTACCAGCCAGGTTTGAAAATACTCGAAAATTCGCATATGAAATTATTTCCATGTTTGGTAGCACTTATCGGTGCGAGCAGTTATTTTCAGTCATGAAAGGTAATAAGTCTCCTATTAGAAACCGTATTAATGATGCTCACCTTGGGTCAGCGTTGAAAGTTATCACTGCAAACAAAATTTCTCCCGAAATAGGAAAGGTAATAGCAGAGAAGAGATGCCAAGTATCAGGACGTAAACATTAAATTTTTCTTGTTCTTTTCTATATAAATATATATATATGTTTATTATTGTATTATTCGAAATAAATCTACGTTTCTATGAATATTGATTGATTTTTTTTTTTTTTTTTTTTTTTTTTTTTGCGGCCCGCCTAAAGTTAAACCTTGTTTGTTTGCCCCAAGTGTACCTATGAGTTTGACATCCCTGCTCTAAAACAATGTTTATGCATAACTGTCAACAAATTTTTTAAGTAATAAAAAAAAAAAGACTGAAATAGAAGAAGTAATTACATGCTGTCACACGTACGGATGCATATATTAAATATATATTAATCAAGATCAGGTACATTTTTATACATACAATTATTTATGAAACGTACATGAGATACGTATCTATGTTTTACAAAATTTTAATTTTAATACCACATTTCCAGTATTCTCAGCTGTCATTTCGTTCTCAGTAGAGCATTCAAATAAAATCCTAAAGAATGGAATAATCGGAAAATGGAAAAATAACATATATTAAAACAGCATTAACCATCAGATTGCTCTCGTTATATCTTTTTGTACATACAAGGTAAAAAGGAAATTCTTCATGCTAATTGCTTTAAAGCAAATGTGATACTGTGGTTCCCGTGAATAATTTTAACACTAAGTTAAAATAAAGGTCTTAGTTTTTGTGTGTTCTCTTTTCTTAAATTATTTTTGTTCATACATATATACCATTTGTCCTATCGTGGTCTAACTACCTCAGGCTTATTACTGCCTAAATAAACCGCTAAGCGGTTCTCCTTTTCCCACATTACGTACATTCTGCTGCACAGCAGCGCCATCTATTTTCTTTATTTTGAACAAACATACTTGAAAAAGCATGTTATTATTCGATGCATCCCCCCTCCTACGCTGTAATGCAACTTTCTCAATGTTCTTAGAGCCGGCTTTAGACTTGATGAGGCCCTAAGCTATTTGAGATATGGATCCTTTATACGTCTGTTATACTATACTATATTTAATCTATATTTTAAATTTTCGGGGGACTCGCAAAAAGTGAGGTACCTAAGCTATTGCTTGTGTAGTTTATACGTAAATCCTGCACTGAATGTTCTAAAATCTGTTTTATTCCCTTTTTAAAAAAGTATTTGGTTGGGTTCGAAAATGCTGAAGAACAACTATGATGACACTAAGAAACCTTAATAAACGTGGGTTATAATAGGCACGGATCAACATACCCTAGCTGCTTGTAAGTGATTGACATTTGTTCTCTGTATTGTTTGGTCAAAATCTGGCAGCTTGAGATGCCTGTTCCCATTTAATGATAATCTTCAGTTCCACCTGCAAGGCCTTTTCTATTTATCCATTACTCCCATATAGGCGTCACACGTAACTGACAAGATGGAGTTTCCACTCTATTTTAATTGACACAGAAGAGTCAGACTACTGAGGCCCATTCACTCGACAGCAACAGTCACTGCGGCACAAATATTGCATATTCGACAGTTGGGTCATATTTGAATAATCTAATAAACAACTAGTAACAAATGATATAAACTGATATTATTACAACTAAAACAGTTATTATTAGGATTATTTCGCTCAGTATAATGAGTGATATTAGAAAATTGTAACGTGATAAAAATGCAGTTTCTTCAAAAAAAAAAAAAAAAAGCATGACCAACATAAATGCCATAAAGCGGCACTTTGAATAATGGTAGAAATTTCGGGAAATAAGCACGTCAGAACGCGACAACTAATTTTTTTAACAGTTAAGCTTAATTTAAACGTTATGTTTTCCTTCTGATTCACGTCACACGTTTAGAAGAGAAGGTTGTGCAGAGTCTTTTTAGAAGCAGAAGAAGTGAAAAATGAGCAACACCTTCGCCGGGAATCGAACCACGGACCTCTGGAATACGCGCCCAGCGGGCAGACCACCGCACCACGAAGGCATGCTAGGAAGGCGGGAGAAATACCTTATAAAAATACTTTTATGAATATTTAAAGTTACAATATTGTATCATCCAAATTCTTAAACTCGGGTTGCATGCAAGGAAATGATATGAAAATTAGAAGTTACGGTCATTTCCCTAAGAACCTACAAAACAGTGAAACTAAGGATACCAGTACAGGAAAATAGGGATAAGTGCAAGAAATAAAAGTTGTTAAGAGAAAGTAGAATTACATAAAAATTTAATATTATTTGCACCTGAAACAACGTTAACCTGTTATGTTAACGAAATTCTCAGCGTAAAACATTCCCTTTCCCCCAAAATTTAATTACTTTAAAATCTCGTTTAACCGAAATGATGAAGAAACAGACATAAAACAATTTAAGATCAAAATGCTTCATCATATTTTTTGTTGATAAACAATGCATTTTTAGGACTTCGAAGAAACCCTATGTATCAAATGATCCTAAGTATCATCGATTCATAAAGATGCTTTTGCGTTTATCACCTTCATCTAAGACTTCAGCTCTAACTGATAACTCTGATACCTGCTTGAAATGCCAAAACCATTTCCAGTATATTTATTAAAAATAATAAAAATACAGCGCATAAATACAGGGGCGTATTTATGGAGTAAAAGGGGTCATCTTATCTGAGATTTCGGGTTGCTAATTTTTAAGACACGGGGTATGTTTACTATGTTTTCTAATTAGTTACCTTATATTTGGGGGGCATCTTGAAAAGCGGGGCTTCTGGCGATCGCGACTTGCATAACCCTATAAATCTACCTTTATATAAGTGGAGCAATGTACTTCAAAACTCGCCCTGCTCAAGGCTCTGCAAGCATCCTATGAGCCCAACAAGAAACTAAGATATCAATCACTACCAGGGCTGTGGAGTCGGAGTCGGAGTCGGGCAGATTTTGGGATAAAAGGAGTCGGAGCTGGAGTCGCTAAAAACAGGTCGACTACAAATCCGACTCCAGTTTTTGTTGGACACTTTGAATTTGAAATGAAATTAAAATGAATTCAAAAAAATTAATGAAAAGTTGAGTTATTATTTTTATTTAATAACTATATACATTAATAAATAGTTATTTTCTATTTTCTGACATGTTAATAAATATAAAGGAGAAGGATGGATATGATATTTGCCATTAGTGATTAAGCTCATTCATTTAGTTACAAAAAATCTCACTGGTAAATTTAGGTAAGCAGCAACAGCAGCAAGAACTCCCAAAATTGATGCCATTCTTAGGAAGCGAGCAGGAAAAGGAGCAATTATTGATCAAGCAACGCGATAAGGAAGGGTATATTTGATGATAAAGAGGTTTTTAGAATTAAGAACGTTTTAGAAGATGTAGATAACCCTAATGTTTCACTACAAGAAAGACTGCGGAATGATCTTGCAGAATTGGAAACTGTTCTTTCTACACAGTATATAGCCACACACACACACACACACACACACACACACACAAAAAAAAGCTGCAATCTGAAGAATTGACAGGATGCGAGAATGGAAAAATGGGATGCTTGTTCTTTCTGAAATGGAGGGTTTATTTCAGAAGGAATCATTTCTTCAATGAAGAAAAGAGAAACTAGTTTGCTAGACAATGAGATCTTGATGGGTTCAATATATGGAGATCCGAAACACCGAATTTTCTTGGATGACGAACAAATTAAAAAGGCAAAGAATGCCATCTATGAACTTTCATTAAGAATGAAATCATTCTCAGAACAGTTGCATAATTCGAATCAGGACAGTCAAACTGCAGACATTGCAACTGAGTCTCTATCATCCTCTTCCAGTGATGAATTAGATTGTGAGAAATATTTTTGGATAATATTGAAAAGGCTAAGGCAAAGCGAATGAAAATAAAGAAACAAGAGCCTTTAGATATAAAAATGAAAAAATACACACAAGATTTCTGCATGGCCTTGGAAGAAATAGAGAAATATTATTTGTGCTTGCAAGACACCTCTTTTAGAACTTATAAAAATCTATCCTGAAAAGTTAAAAGAAGTAGCCCTAACAGTAATAGCTCTTCCTCCTACTCACGTTACTGTGAAAAAGATTCTTCTCAGCTCTGAAGTTTATCAAATCGGATTTATGGCACTCAAATAAAGAAGACCTTGCCGAAGTTTTGCAACTGTTTCTTAGAAATAACTAATGCCAGTTTTTCCACTAAATAATAAATTCTGATTAATATAAATAATTTGCTACGAAATCATTTTTTCTGTAGCATCTATTACTTCTTTTATATTAAAAATAAGCTGTAATTTCATTAATATATATATATAGATAGATATATGGTGGCCAAAATTGTGGACACTTTAGGAAATTTTTATGTTTTTGAACTTTGTATGCTTATAGAAAATGTTACGTTTCGCAAAACGCAAACTTGTATATATCATTTTAAAGAGAATTTATTACTGAATTCAATACAAAACACAAAATTCAATTATTTGCAATACAAAAAAGTTATATACACTTTAATATAGATGAAAAACACAGTTATGAAGTGGTTTGTAATGTCTAGCTTTCCTGGCCAATCACTGTTCTTGTTCTGAGAACCAATCAAATGTTAGAAACTGCCAGTAGAACCTGACATCATGTTTACACTTGAAACAATTCATTATTTTGCTTTGTTCTGTAGAAGGAGGACCTGTTTCTTATATACTGCAATTACAAGTAGGAATTTTTGTAAAATTTTTTAATATTTAGTCAAGAAGCAATGACATCAAATAAAAGAGTAGATTGGACACCTAGGAAGAGATGTAATATTATTGTGTTACGAGAAAGTGGTCTTCCCTATGCTGAAATTGCAAGACAGATGGGTGGTTCAGTGACTACATCTGGAGTCCGAAAGTTTTGTTTACGATATCAGGAGACAAATTCAATAAAAAACAAAGAAGGAAAAGGCCCACAAAGGTGCACCATATCTATTGATGACAGAAGAATAAAAAGACTATGTCTCCAAGTTAGAAAAATGTCATCAACGGCCATCAGAAGTGATCTGAATGATGCTGGTGTTTCTGTCAGTTCAAGAACAATCAGGAGAAGATTAACAGATGTTGGACTGAGAGGTAGAATTCCACGAAAAAAGCCTTATCTTAATTTTCAGCAACGAAAAAAAGACTACAGTGGGCAAAGGAACACATTAATTGAACAGATGATCAGTGGTCACAAGTTACATGGAGTGATGAAACTAAGATATCGTTATTCGGTAGTGATGGCCGAAAACATGTAAGACGTAGAATAGGAGAAGAGCTACATCCTGACTGCATTCAGTCAGCAGATGGTATTGGTCGCCTTCATGTCATCGATGGGACACTGAATGCCAGAAAATACATTGACACTATTCTGGAACTAAAACTTCTACCTTCCATCAGAGATCTCTTTCCCAACAATGTTTCGTTTATTTTTCAGCAGGATTCTGCTCCTTGCCACACGGCCAAAATACCGAAAGAGTGGTTTCGTACAAAGAGCATTAAATTGTTGTCATGGCCAGGAAACAGTCCTGACCTCAATCCTATCGAAAATTTGTGGCACCGTTTAAAAACTCTTGTCCGAATGAGGCGCCCATCAAATAAAAGGTAACTAATTTAGGCTATAACTGTTTCCTGGCATCATGTAATAACGAAAGTAGAAGCTTAAAACTCTTGTCAGCTCAATGAAACGTCGATGTGAAGCTGTAATCAAAAAATAAAGGGTACCCTACTTAGTAAGTACTGATAACTCACTGCAATCATCACTATCTAATGTATATCGATAACTATTATCGTTTAACTTTTTTTGTATTGCAAATAATTGAATTTTGTGTTTTGTATTGAATTCAGTAATAAATTCTCTTTAAAATGATATATACAAGTTTGCATTTTGTGAAACGTAACGTTTTCTATAAGCATACAAAGTTCAAAAACAAAAATTTCCAAAATTATCCACAATTTTGGCCACCACTGTATATACATATATATATGAAGGAGTCTGAGTCTTTAAGATTCCGGGAGTCGGACTCAGAATCAGTCATTTTCCCTACCAACTCCACAGCCCTGATCACTACACTCATTGATTTCAGAACCATTAAAGTGCATTTTAGAACAGTCTACAGGCAAGCCGACGACATTGCTGCGCCTTGCGATGATTTCTTCCTGGCAATCTTTCAAAAATTGTCACATTCGTAACTGTCGCCCCCTTCAGCTTAGACCCAAAGAATGCATTAAAAGTTCCCTCCCTTTTTTTTTTTTTTCCTTTGGCTGAGTTTACTCGAAGGAATGTGTACGCAATTTGCATTCAATGTTCGCACTCGGATGGATGAAGAATGAGATGAGGACAACTGGTTCCGCTATTGCAGTAAAAGCTAGAGCGTATTATTGTTATTTTACTTTATTCCTTTTCACCTAAACGATTCGCATCGAAGCGTGTCAGCCAATTGATTATTTTGGAAGTTTTAGAATTCTTTACAGGAAAAGGAAGTTTTGCAAATAAATTGACGAAGATTTATCATGGAGAGAAAGAAAATGCGTGTTTATTGTTAGGTAGTGTTAAAAATGTAAACGCATTTTTGATATGTAATCAGCATATTCAACGAGCTATAGAAAATTGCCCTTAATGCAAATTCGATATGCATGATAATCACTTATGGTACGTTATGCAAGGGATGAATCAATTAAGATGATTATTTTACTTGAAGCCATTTATTTTTCACTCTGCGGTGATAAATGTAAATCGAACAATATCGTAAAAAACAGGAAAAAGTGTAACATCTATTACATTGAAAAACATTGTTAAGGCTTCATTCTGGATACACAATAGGGATTTTCCAATAAAACGTTTAAATATTATACATTGTTTTTTAACAAAACACTATTTTTCAGATTAATGTACTCGTAACCGGGATTAATTAAAAGTTACATCCCTCTCCATTCTAATACAATACACGCCAAGCAATTTACTATAGGAAGATTGTATGCACTAAAGTACCTGGTCATTATTTTATTTGATTCTGATTTATATGAATTCCTGTGGAGAAAGGGGAATAATGACAAAATTCTGTTTGAACAGATTTAACAGATACTGTAGTTCATTGGCTACTTAATTAAATGTGTTTTTATTTCAAAGTAAATATTGTCAATAAAAAATGTATAAAATATGGTATTCAGTTTTAGTTCTTTGTTTATTAAAATAATTAATCAATAAGACTTTTTTTTAGATTTAGGAAAATGGACCTACACATTTTTCTACAATGGAAAGAATACTACTGTTTTGTTTGTTGAAATTTGAATATGGTAAAGCACACTGGGCTATTTAACCTAAGAAGAATAACGTTAAGTTATATGGATGTGGCAAAGCGTACGAGGGCAATTTCCTTAACTTCATGGCTTCGTGGAGGATTTTCTAAGGAAAATTGACTCTATTTACATTACATATAAAGAAAATTACGAAAAACACCTATGCCACCAGCTCATTCACCTGGATTATTGGGTTAAACTACGGATAATCAACGGCTTAAACCACTCGGCCACTGGATTGCATTTACCTGAGATCAAGTATGCCACAAGGAAGAATTTTCTAAGAAAAACTACGCCTTATATACATAAGACGAACCACAGAAACACACACGCTGCTAGCCATTTCACCGAGTTTTGCGTCCGAGTCAGACAGGAAAGAGGGGAAGGGAATCCTAATATGTTACTTTTTAGTTGCTGTTTCAGATTTTATTATTACCTTTGTTAGTCCTTTGTTAGTCCAAAGGGGCTTTCCCTGCGGGAGTATTGTTTCGTTTTGCGATTTTGCGTCGAATCACTCTGAATGTTCGTTTCACTTTTCAAACTGTTGCCACCAAATATTATCGCCCTGTATTATATTTGAAGAAATTAAATAATGAAGAATCTGCATAAATGTATGTATGTTTCTCGCATTGTGATAAAACAACAATACCTAGAGCCATCCAATTTTGAATGGCGTAATCTTCCTGCGAATATGAGAATCCAGAAGGCCAAATTTGAAATTTGGAAATTGTTTTATTATCGATTTCATATTTGGTAAAACTTTAATGAATTTTTAATTATCAAACTCAAGGATTTCAAGGCGAGCCATGTCAACGTTGTATAGGAAAAAAACATTTTTATCTCCAGCGCGTGAGACTGTGTATCGGAAATTCTAAAGATATTCTCAATTTAAAATTATTTTGCGATATTGCTTGAACTGAATTTTATGGTTTAAGAGCGAAGAACATGATATTTAATAAACAAAGGTAACACACAAAATATTAAAAAAAAAAAAAAAAACCCGCCCCTTTGGACGTAATTTAAAATCTGAAACCTTTCAGACATTCATGCCTTTATTATTTTTTTATATTTATATTAAATTAGTTAAATTGCATTGCTGCTTTGAAATATATTTTTACTTTTTAAATTTATTATCAGTTACTGTTATATTAGAAAATACTGCAAATCTACATTCTGTCACCCGTCATGAATTGTACGAAACGGAGAATATTTAACTGCCCCATCCCTAGTCCCCACAATTTGCGAAACTGAATTAAAAACTCTTTCCTTAAAAACGCATTTTCAATCCTTTGTTCTGTGTTGTAATGTATAATAAATAGTCCATAAAGAAAACGCTCAATCTCTCTAAAATAAATATATCTGATGAAACAACGATGGTGTAAAAATAAAGGGAAATTTTCAACAGAGACGTTTAACGAATGCGCCTACGGACGCATGTCCTTAAAACAGCGGTCTTTAGAAGCGGCTACCGAAACTCTAATTAGAAACAAACTGCACATTAAACAAAAAGGTCTTCAGACGAACAAATCAAATAAAAGAAGTTAGTGTTTTTACTGCGAGAAATTAAAGAACAAAGAACAGCACCCACTTCGCTCATTAAGCCATTTAATTCTCAGCCATTAGTGACCGCCTACAGCACAAGGAATTGGGAACAACACGATACGAAAAAAGGAACCAAATACCACTGCCACCACAGAATCCCAAATACAGAAAATGATTTCACACGTAACGAAGAATTTATTTTTATTTTTATTTATTTATGTATATATTTTTTCTGAGCACCTCAAAGAAAAACTTTTGGTAGCGTTTATTGTTTACAGTTTGCAATTAAATCATATTATTATTTAAAAAGACAATTTCACACAGAATTGCTGACAATATTCTGCAACAAGTGCTAAGTAGCTTTTAATTTTTCCTAAAGGCAAATAATCTCGAAGTAGTATCTAATGTGTCAAGATGTCGAGTTAGAGATTTACTCGTGTGCACTATCGTCTGCATTAAAAATTAAACCTAATGGTTAAGATATTTTGCAGTACATTAAATCACAATTTATAAATCTCTCATCATGTTATCTCCCCTAAAAAAAGAAAAATGAGCAACAAATGTATTTAAAATTGCAGTTCAAGAATCTAATGCGTATATTTTTTAACTGTGCAATATTAATGCTGTTACACATACTATAGTTCTATTATTAAGCAAATTAAATTTAAACATTCTGCTTTTACTTTAATACACTAATCCTATTTCTTAAAAGTCAAAATAAGTACACAAATTCTATAATATTTAAATATGAAATGATCATATATTAATTTCAATTGCAAGACTTAAAAACTATACTTGCCTATGTGATATTAACCAGTTAACTGGGATTGACGAGTATACTCGTCATGGAGAAGCGGCACTATTTTGTGTATTGACGAGTATACTCGTCATGCTTATAATGAAATGGAAAGATAAGAGGGAGGTTTATTTAGTAAATACTGTACATAATGAAAACTGTACATAACGTAATAGAAACAGAGAAAAGAAAAATAATAACAAAGAAACCGGAGTTAGTGATTGATTATAATAAAGAAATAGGTGGAGTGGATATGAGCGATGGAATTATCATAGCGTACTCCACAGCAAGAAAACGACTCAAAAAGTACTACAAAAAGATATATCTCCCTTTCTTAGACATTATGTGTCTGAATGCATTCATATTATGTAAAAAAAAATAATGGAACATTATAGCGTATCAACTTTTTGCTCAAATTTATTAAAGACACTTGCAACGTATCCAATTGAAAAAAATTGACACAAACTCGGCCATTTAGACCTAATATAAGCCAATTAGGCGGGAATCATGTTCCGGATTATATACCCGGAACATCGAAAAAAAAAAAAATAACCCTACGCGAAGGTGTTCGCATTGTTACAAACGTAAGATCAGGAAGGACCCTGTTTCGCTGAATATCACTCCACAGCAGGAATTTAAATTCTTACTTTTATATGTATAATTTTTAATTTACTGCGTTTTTAGTTTAACATGTATGTAATATATGCTTATATTAACCAAATAAGTAAATATTAGTAATAAAATTTTCAATTTTATAAAATAAACTCATCTTTTTCATCCAATATCTTACCAGCGCAACTTACTCTGTGATTGACGAATATACTCGTCATGGCTCGATTCTAGCGACACAGTTAACTGGTAAACATAGACGTAGATTTTATTTTGTTATTAAGAAAAAGTATCAGATGTAGCGCGTAAACGGTGTCTGTGTGTGTGTGTGTGTGTGTGTGTGTGTGTGTGTCTGTGTGTGTATGTGTATGATTATGGCAAAGCCTCGACGGCTATCTGCCTAAAGGGAGGGATGCCTTTGTGGAGAACTTTCTAAGGGAACTGTTTCGTATACACGTTACACATGGGGATAACCACGAAAACGCCCTTGCCGCCAGGCCGTTGGCGGGATTCGAACCTCGGACCGAACTATCAGTGTTCAGCGACTTTACCGCTCGGCCGCTGGTTGGCCAGCGCGTAAACGGGCCATTGGATTTTCAGCCTTAAGGAAAGCATTGCAAATGTAAAGCTTAAACAATAACCCAATTCAAATATGCTTATCAAAAGCAAATGAATGAAGCATCTCTCACAACCTTGTCAGGTTGTTGTTGGAGATGCTTAGATCAGCATACTATTTATCTATTCCAGGCCTTTCCAACCCAAATATCTCCGTGGGCCGCAATGGAAACATAAATATACATATATATAAATTTTTCAAGGTGAAAATTTGAAAAAGAATAATTATATTATTTATTAAAGAATAATTATATTATTTATTATTATTAATAATATAATTATTCTGTTTTAAATTCATTAATAAATTAACAATAGAACATTTAAGCATGCATTTATGACTAAAAATAATTATAATAATAATCAATAAGACAAGCGAATAATACATTGGTTATCATAAATTAAGGAAAAATCACAAAAATAGCGATAACTCCCTCAAAAAGAAGCCAAACCGCTTAAAATTTGACTATGTTGCCAAGTAAGAGTAGCTGAGTAAAACTGCAATATGCAAATTAGTGGCGCTGCACTCGGAATACGTCATCTGCGAGGAGCATAAAAGTCCATGTTTGAGAGGAAGACCACATATTTCACTGTGATAGTGACATCAGAAATCTGAGATAGCCAATTCGTTACACAATGGCTCCCAGGTATCATTTGCCTGCAAAACTACGATGGAGAGCCATTGGGAGACTTGAGGCAGGACAAAGTGATGACAAAGAGGTGGCCAGATAGCTAAATGTGAGTCCTTCTGTGGTTCATAGACTTTGGAGATTATTTCAAACCACAGATTCGGTATCTAGGAGGTTCAGCCAAGGATGGCCAGCTGCTACGACGAGCGTCGATGACCGATATTTGACATTATGTGCACGCAGAAATAGAACCACTACTCCGATTCTTCTTAGATTCTCCCTTGCTGCAGCTACCGGAAGATTGGTGTCAACGTCAACTGTGCGTAGAAGGCTTTACGAAGGTCGTCTGTATGCGAGGCGACCAGCCATTTGCGTGCCTTTCACGTCACGCCATAGGAGGGACCGTTTGCAGTGGGCACGACAACATGCCAACTGGACACCTGATCAATGGAGGGCTGTTCTCTTTACGGATGAGTCCAGGTTTAGTCAAGAAAGCGATGGTAAGCGTTATTTGATATGGAGAGAATCTGGAACCCGTTATCATCCGTCAAACATCCCTGAAAAAGATGCATACGGAAGAGGCAGTGTCTGTGCTTGGGGTGGCCTCTCTTTGGCTGGACGCACAGACCTCCATGTCGTTCCAAGGGGAACCGTGAATGCTCAGGTTTATAGAGATGACATCTTTGATGCTTATATGCGCCCATATGCCGGGGCAATAGGTTATGCTTTCCTGTTACAGGACGACAACGCAAGACCACACAGGGCTCGCATCGTAGATGATTATCTTCAACAGGAAACAATTATGCGCATGGAGTGGCCAGCTTGATCCCCGGACTTGAATCCCATCGAGCACGTTTGGGATGCTTTAGGAAGACGTCTAGCTGCTCTCAATCCGCTCCCTCAGACTCTTGTCTCGCTTGCAACTGCTTTGCAAGAGCAATGACTCTCGCTTTCTATGGAACTGATAGACTACATAATTGAAAGCATCACACATCGCTGTACGTGCTGTGTTGCTTCTAGAGGCGATCATATTCCATATTGAAAGTACTTTTCCTGTAGCAAACCGACACCTTCGATTTGTTCATTTTATATATGTGCTAATTTCTATACTACCATATTTGTCTAGTAATTTCTTTTTATGCTATTTGATACCTTACTATGTGTTGTATATTGTGGGTAAGTTTCATTAAGTTCTACACCTAACGTTTTCAGTAATCGTGATTTTTGTGATTTTTCCTTAATTTATGATAACCAATGTATATTCATTATAACCAAAGCGATATTTGTTTTTCTGTTCTTTCATGAAGTTTTTAAGTCGATCTCGATATTTGCATTTGCACATCGTAATCGATGTTGCAGGTTTTCATCAGTTAAGGACACCCGTGATTTCCGTGAATTTCATTTAGAAAAACTTTTGCGAATTCTGTTGCGGACCGTAAAATTTTACGAAGCGCGGGCTGTATACGACCCGCGGGTTGGATATCTCTAGTCTTTCTAGCCCTCCAAGTCATCTCTTTACCGCTGAACCCCTACCCACTCTCAGATATCCCGAGTTTTCTTTTTTTGTATCCCGGTATTGAATTCTTAGAGTTTCGCATCCCAGTGTTGATTTCCTTACTGAAAGATAGAAATGGTATCCGGGCACACTATTTGAACTGAGAAAAGAAACATCCATGAATAAACAGGAAGAAAAATAACATGCAACTGAACTTACGCGTCATATAAAGAGAATATTTAACAATTTACATGTATAGCAATAAATAAGAACAGAAGCGAAACAACATATAAAGGACTATAAAGTATATTTTTAATTTAGTTAACCTTTCCCATCGCTTCTCGTTTCAACTTACAACTCCCTACCAGAATGAGTTTTTAGAATCGCGTTGAATGCAAATAAGTAAGAAATAGTGTTAAAGGAAAGTTCAATTTGTAGAGAACCGCGGACCTCTGGAACACCGGCTCAGCATGCTACCGTTACACCACGAAGGTACGCTAAGGAAATGGGAGAAATACTTTATAAACTTACTCAGAGAGAGTCTAGGAATCCTAAGTAGCGCGCGTTTACCTTTGGGCTAAGTCTCTCTGACTGCTGTTATGCTCGGTCGTTTATTACGTGTTTTATGATAGTTCTTCTAGTTTAAAACTAAGGGCCAAATCCGTTAGATTTGTGTTAGCTTCGAATAAATCTCTTAATTAGTTATAGTTAGTTCTTATTTCTTATTCCGAGTTAAAGCCCGGGTAGACGCTTCCTGTAAGCCCGAGAAAGGACCGATTGTTTTTCGTATTTGAGTAAATAAAACGGTATTTTAACCCTTCTTCGGGTCTTTGTCTTCAGCTATTTGATAAGATATAATTTTACGATTTTTTTCAGACTGGCTGCATTTTGCAATAATTCGAAAAACTGATAACCGATTGCTGAAACTGGCAGCTCTACCTACCAGATGAGTCCCAGTTCACCATCAGCTTCCATTCAAAAAAACAAGAATGAGAGAGCACTGCACAATGAAAGGGCACTTTTAGTGCAAAGACCTTCTCAATTATCCCAGATTCTGCGCATTAGCATCATTTGACACTTTAGAAAGAGTGTGGTGAATTTTACTTCGATTTTCCAGCTGTGGTAACCACTCTTATGCAATCGTATGTCACTCCCTTCAACAGCGCGGTCGCTTTTACGAATAAGATTACAGCTCGTCATTTTTAATACATAGTGAAAAAAGTCAGGACGAATAAAAAAAACCCAAACAGTTTTAAAATAAAAGTTAGCACTTTTGCAAATCAATGGTATTAGCAAAACTGAGGATGATGATATCTAAAAAGGGTATGACGATGATGCTAACCATGAAATAGGAGATAATGACAGTCACTTCGATTTGCAACTAACAAAGATAGACTTCCAAGAATTGCTAGAAAATTCCGGCTCGGATACCGATATTAAGACATTTGATTAATGCGTCATGAGATTAAATAAAAAATAGTAATGTTATTTCAATTATTTAAGGTATAATATTTTTGTAATTGAAATATTTGTAAATCATTGTGAATTCTTACTAAGTCGACTCCCACACTTCAGAAGCAAAAATATTGTTAAAATCTATTCGCTTTATGCATGAAAATATACGGTAGTCATTGCTTTAAAATTGTTTAATTAATTAAGCAATGGGGTTGATAAAATTAAATAGATAATTAAAAATCTTACGCTTCGTTGAATGGCAATACTCTGAAAACCGACTTTAAATTTAAAAAATAAGTAGAAATCTTACGTTTCGTTGAATGGCAACACTTTGAGAAATGGCTACGTATTAAGCCGCTAGTTAAAATTAGAGGAAAATTAAAGATCTTAAGTTTCCGTGCGACTGGCATAATCGCATGGAGAATAAATGCATGATAGAATAACCTAACGTAACGTGACAGTATAAAATTCTAGATACCTATGAAGACGTGTCTAATATTAAGGGAAAAGGACAATTATACTACCAGTAATTGCATGCGGCAAATAAATAATTAATCAAATAAATAAGCCATAGCTCACGGGAAATTTAACGAT
Organism: Stegodyphus dumicola; assembly: GCF_044657685.1. NCBI lineage: Eukaryota > Metazoa > Arthropoda > Arachnida > Araneae > Eresidae > Stegodyphus > Stegodyphus dumicola. The sequence continues at coordinate 188,375,204 of NC_140768.1, forward strand.
AAATTTAAAAACTGCGGAGGCTGCTATGCGGTGTTCATTAAAGCGAATTCGAATGTCTTATACCAAAATATACTTTATAAATGTCTGACAGACGAGTCAGATTATAAACGTGAAACGCAATATTAAATTCCATACTTTTTTAAATTATTTTTTAACGGAACGAATTATATCTCTGACTTAATCCGCTGGAATATAAGGCTGGTGCTTTTTAGCGTATATGAGCTCAGTATCGTCTGGTCGACATCAAAGTGACAGTCGGGAGATGATGACTTCACTTCTCTTCATTTATTTATTTTCCAGCATGAGCTCACCCCATATCATCTAATAAAGATTAGTCACTCGCGTAGTATCCCGACAGAAAAACCCCAGTTCCGACGACATAAAATTTAAAAAAGATGAATGATAATCATAGGCAGAGTAGGAGAGAGAGCAGTTGGAAACCTCATTACACCCACGCGTCTTGAATCCTTCCGCTCTTCGACGGGCGGGAGGTCGAGTGATTAGGTAAGCAAAATGAAGGCTGTTGAACGAACGCAATAAAAAAAGTGTGGGAAATTTTGAAAAGCCTTCCGTAGTTAAAGATGAGCAGACGGAACGAAAGTTCTACTCGCTGCAACTGTAACCTTGGCATGTATAGTGAATATTGAGATCTTCAAGACTTTACTCCTGTGGTCTGTTAGAATTTAACTTTATACATTTTCCACACTTATTTGCAGATTTGTTTAGCCTCTTTTTTATATCTGTAGGTTTTTTTAAATCAAATATTACTAATACTGTCAACTAAAAAACTGCCTTACTTTTTTATTACCTTTCTTTTCTAATCTTGCAGGCTGAAAGACGTAGCGACTGCAAAACAATGCATCTGCTTTATCTGTCTATTATGTAAGATCAAATTCCAATTCAACTAATATGGTTCATGTTTCGAATAAAAATTATAAAAATAAAACAAAATTCAAGGTTTAAAGATTATTTTAATCTGATTTTAAAAACTGCTTAAAAATTTCAATTGAATTTTTAAAATAATTACCTGAAAGGCTGAGACAGCGTAAGAAACACCTTTAAATGACATATAAACTCTATTCCTAGGCAAACAAGAATTATTCTTGTTTTAAATATTAATAGGAAACAATTTTTAATTTTTTACCACTAAACTGTATCAGCAAACTATACAACGTCTGTGTATGAGCATAATTCATTCAGTTAAAACGCAAGGCATTCTTAGTTATCCAGTCATTCGAATTATGAAGTATTAGCCAAACGGATTTTGAATTATAAGTCAAACGAATACTAGAACATTTGGAAGTAAAAAATCTCAGATTAACATTTAAATTCAAAATTATATATGCAAAATTATTGATAATATTTTGTCAGACGTTCAAGCCGTACAGCTAAAATACTAATTTTAAAAAGATGGAATTTTATGACCAGAGTGTTTTCGTAATGTGCATCTCTGCTATATTTAGCATGTTTTAATAAGTTTATGTAACTGTAGTTTATGCGTAACTGCAGCAATAAATCTGGCAACGGAAGATAAGAAGAAAATGAAGCGAAGAGTGATGGCGCAGGTGCAGAGTGAATTTTCGCGAGCTAACAGAAAATGAAAATCTTGATCGAGAATTGTATAGAAAAATGTTAAGCGCTAAGCGAGTTACGTATAAAGAAATACCTTTCATATTATATAAATTCCTAAATAAAACTGTTTCTAAGATAACAAAAGGAGAAAAGTGAACTGTCTTGAGAAAACGAACCAGATACATCACGGCAAAGTTTTATCGAATGCTTTTACCTTCTTAGAAATATGTGAAAGGTACTAATTCTACACTGCACATACGTTATTATGTTTATGAAGACTTCGGATTTACTATCATTTTATCTCTTTTAGAATTCGTTCTATTTACGGATGTGGCATTTGAATCCTGGAGACTCCGAGATTTGGAAACTTAAAAAGAGTTTTCGATTTCGCTCTTTTTTCGTCATTCACAACTTTCAAATCCTAACTTAAGCGTCCATTTAACGTTTTTAATTCAAATCTCTGGAAAGGTTACTTTTGATGATGATGATGTCGTGTCTATGACAAAGTGCAGCTATACAGTTCCAAAACTGTCAAAGACAGCTTTTGCTACCTCGGCAGCTCTATCAGTATAAAGCAGGTCCACTGGGTCTTCAATGCCGATGTTAAACAGTCTGGCCTGGATTGCTGGGCAGCTGAAGATGTGATGGCGAGACAGTGGGATGTCATCTGGGCAATGAGGACAAATGTTGGTGTAACTACGCTGTCCGTCTGCAGAAATCCTCATCTCTTTTAAGTGATTTGTCCTAAGTCTGGTTATGATAGTCGAGGTGCGCTGTATGAAAATTGGGGGCCGGAACTGAGCTAATTCGCCCTGTCATCTGAATGGTGCTCAAGGCTGTTGCCAACGGCAGGCGAATCCAGTAAGCATAAGTAACAACAACAACTGTACCCGTAACCGGCCCTTATATGTAACTTTAATGGCATACGTCTTCCAATAATTTCGAGAAATGGTTCTGGGAGACCGAGGGAAAACTAAAGCTCAGAAAGAGTATCAGTTCTCGGTTTTTTAACTAGAACTCGGTTTTAGTTCTCGGTTTAGTAAGTCAGATCTCCGTGCGAGCTTCGCTTTTTACTTACGCTTTGCATTGCGTTCTGTTTAACGTTCTTAGTAGTTTAAAGTGGTAATTACTAACTGGTAATTTACTAATTGGTAGTTTAAAGTGATAACTATTACTGAATAAAACTATCGATTTCAAGGGGGATCTAGTATAAGTCCCTCTTCCTCAGAAGCAGGAGGATTCTTCATAGAGCATAACTCACTATTCTAAAAATACATATCACATACTTCCGTCACAAAATTTTGTTGTTGTTGAATTCAGGCTTTTCTGAATCGCTGAAACAACTGCAACGAAAGCGATGGGGGCTGACTTTACATTCTGCGCCGCGGAACTCTTTTTAAGTTCCAGAAACTCCTTTGCGGTTTCACGAGTCAAAATACTTTGTGAGCTACGAGTAATGAGCTACTATGTTGTGAGCTACGAGTTCATGTATAGCTCTTTAAATAACTACTCCGAATGAGCAGAAAGAAACTAGCAATTTATTTTAAATAACGATAACACTAAATCGCAATTCAGCTAAAGCTCATTGAACCGCCAACTCGTACAGATGATTAACAACTGACTCGCACTAGATCTTGGAGCCGTATTTAGGCGGTTTTGCGCGGGCTTCTCGAAATAATTCTTTAATTACACGTAAAATAAACCCCAAAACTATTCATGACCTTAAATGCAAATATTTAAATAAATGAAAACATAAAATAATGCGAAATATCACAATAATACACTAAAACTACCAACAATGTAATCAAAAGGATTTAAGTAGCTACATAAATTTACAGTGCATGCGGACTACAAAGTTTGACATCTAAAGTGATTAATTCAATAATATTCTTTTACTTCTTTCGTAGTTTTGAAGTAGATCAATTTTCATGAATTAAAAATTGCAATGAAATGAAGGATTATATAGATTATGGTAAAACAAAGGAGACCTATCGCCCTAAGAGAAAGAAAGCCTTAGTGGAAGACTTTCTAACGGAAACTGTCTCGTATTCATAATGCAAACGGGAAAAACACAAAAAAATTACCCAGCCAGCCCGTTCACTGCGATTTTAACCCTAATGCAACTACTAGTGTTCTTGTGCCCACCAGCGGCCAAGCGGTGAAAGCCGCTAAACACCGGTAATTCGTTCCAGGGTTTGAATCCCAGCGAACGGGCTGGCTGCATGGGCGTTTTCGTGGATTTTAACATGTGTAACATGTATACGAGCCAGTTTTCATTAGAAAATCCTCCACGTAGGCATCCCTCTTAGGCAGATAGCCGACGAGTACTTTGCCATATTCAACTAAAGCAAAATCAAACCCATGCGTAACGTGGATACGAGCCAGTGTACCTTAAAAAAGTCCTTCACGTGGCATCTCTTTTTTTCATGTAGTGCGTAATGGCGCAGCGCATAATAATGAATAATAAACCCGCAGTGTTCAGCAACTTTAACTCTCGGCCTTAGTTGGCTCCACAATGGCATGAAATTTTCTTTTTACATTTCGTACAAAATATACGCACCATGGATATATTATCAATACTTTTTTTTTAACATTTGCTTTACTGAAAATAGTAGGGTTTATAAAAAAATGGGTTCCTTAAGTCTCAAAAATAATTTTATAGGCTGCTTGAATCAACAAAGTCTGAAGACCATTCCCCTGGTAGCTTACATTATGATTCAGTAGGCTGCATTATGATAAACTGTATAAGATTATATTTAAGAGTAATCGATTACTGTAAAAATGTCGAAGGTCGCTTTCTGACTTCTTTTCATTAAAACATGCATGCAGTTTTTAAGGTACTAAATGTGTAAAAGAAGCGACGCTTGCCCCAAAATTAGAAATCTTATGATTATATTGCGGTTTTTAAACAGCGCCTTTTACCAGACACTAACAGACCGAAAGTACTTCTTTCAGAAACCATGTGTTCTCGTTTAAGGGACTGAAATCGTAAACGCACGGAATGGGTAAAGGTAGGGATGAAAGATTGTTAAGCAGCAATGGCCTCAACTCGGAAGATACGGTTAAGTACTACGGGGAAAGGCGAAACAAAATACTGTTGCTTCTTTAATCTTTGTCCTCTCGAAATAGCGGCACTTGAGGGGAAAGGATGAGCAGATTACAGCCAAAATGTACCTTTTAAGTGGTCAGGCGATGTCTGGGATGAGTACGCGCTGGATGTTGGGATGGGGATGAAAGAGCAGAAAAGAAATAATACGGCGAGCAGATCGATTACGGAATGAATTTGCTTTTTGTTTTCACCTTCAGCGGCACAGTCAGCAAGGCTGGAAAAAGTTCAGCAACCCCAAACCACAAAGTGATATAACTATAGTGGTTATGTAATGTTTGTTCTCTAATGCAAAATCCATCAAAAATGGTGTATAAATAAAAAGAAAATTTTTCTTTGTACTTTATGAGTATCTACTTGAAATTACACTGGGTGAAAATACACAGTGGAACTGTCAGAAATAAAAGGGCGGACACACTTGCTAAAATGGCGGCATTTGGGGATGGATAATTTTGATATCGAAGATTGAAAAAAAGACCATTGATGAAAGGGAAAACTGGATTTATACAGAATGGAATTTTTGCTGGGAGTCTTCTAATAAGAAAAAAGAGTTAATGAAAAATATAAAGTTAAACAAGAAGATAAATATTATAAATAATGTTGATATAAATCAGGTACTGTCTAATGATGGGCGTTTCCCGGCTTCTTTTAATCGGTTCCATCTACAGAATAATGATAAATGCTTAATTTGTGACAAGTTTGGGGACGCCAGGAACTTCGTCTATGAATGTGCGCTTACCCGGAGTGCAGGAGAGAAATATAGAAAGAATTTTAAGAAAGATTTTAAAAGGAACTATTCAAATTTGAAATATTTGGAGAGACAACAATGAAAATTATAAATACGAACAAAGAGTTGGAATTCGTCAATGAGACTCAGATTTTGGACTTTATAGGTTTTTTTCTTATATTTGTTTTTTCTATCCAGTCCCACTTTATGATCATACGGTCGCTTCTGCCGGCTAGGAGGATAGGGGCTATGCTCTTATGATGATGATGATGATGATACTCTATGTAAATTTGAAAATAATTTAATGAATATCATCATTAAGTTATGCATACGACATACATAAATCTATTTTCAACCGAAAAACGCCTGAACATATCTAATGCGAAAACATTTATAAACAACTCGTCAAAAAATGGCAAAATTATTATCATAACTCATATGCTAATAAATGAAATTAATATAAAAATTTTAGTCAATACTCGAAAACCTTTTCTTTTTAAAAATGTATCATGATTTCTACTACACTTTTAAGTAGGATGGGATATCAGTATTTACAAATTAACATCTCAGTTACAATTTAGCATAATACAAGTATACTTACTGTTAATATTTTCAAAAAATTCAAACAGCAGATTAAAAAGTCTGAAGAAATTCATGTCCGAGATCTGCTCTAATATTAAGATTCTATTTGACCACTAAGAGAGTGGTTTAAAGCGTTTAAAATAAGCAGTACAGAATAATAACGGAAAAAAGCTAGTCAAAATATTAAGCTGAGCATCTCCCATCGCATCTCTTACACCCAAGGCTTCCCCTCTGCATCCCTTACACCCAAAGCTTCCAGTACTTTCAACAAACATTATGCCTTTTTTTATGCCCATAGGAACAAAACACAAAAGATACTTTTTGAGCAAAATTTAACCAATGAAAGTACCATTTTTATATATGTGCACGAAAACTCTGACAGAAAGTAACCACATGTACAATTAGGCAAAAACAGCATAGATTTTGAATAAAACTTGTAAGGTTTATCCTATTTTTCTAACAGTTAAGTTAAAACTACTTTCCTGTCCTTCCTAATTTCAACTTACAATTTCCCCTACCAGAATATGGTTTTAGAATCGCGTTTAATGCAGATGAGTAAGAGTCGTATTTAGGTTCCGCTGACTTCGAGAGAGAGGCTCAGAGTTTATGACTAGCGCGCGTTTACCTTTTGGCTAAGTCTCTCTATGCTGTACCTACGCTCGGCTGTATTACAGGCCCTTTGATAGCTTCGCTAGCTTCTTCGATACTTAAGGGCCAACTACTTAGAATTTTGATAGCTTCGGCTATATCTCTTAAGCATTAGTTAAATCTTATTTCTTATCATTTTGAGTTCAAGTGGATGTTTTAGTGTACGCCCTGAGAAAGGGGCCTTCTGTTAAACTTTCATTTCGGTCAATAAAGGATAATTAACCCTGCTCGAGTTTACGTCTCTGTTCCTGAACTAAAGCGATTATTCGCATAGCTGTTCATTAGGTTCCTCCACATTTAGTTGTTAGATAAAAAAGAGTGAAACCCCACAAATTCTATCAATCTATAGAGTTTTACTTCTAGTTAGGTCTTCAGGAATGCTAAAATTTGCTAAAAAGTAAAAAGAAGCTAAAACTAAGGTTAGAAAGTAACCATTTAAAATTAGGCAGAAACGGCGTAGATTTTGAATAAAACCCTATTCATCTATAGAGTTTTACTTAATGTATAGGTCTTCAGGAATGCTAAAATTTGCTAAAATCTAAAAAAAAGCTAAAATTTAAGGTTGATTTCTTGCTTAATTTAGCATGTTTCTCTTCCAGTTTAACTAATAATAATCAAGATTACAATCTGTAAGACAATTTTACTTCCTTGGAGAGCGAACTGAAAATGTCGGCATTTATTTATTCTACAATTTTTAGTAAAGAAGCATTTCTTATATCTAAGCAATGATTCACAGAGTTTATCACAAAGTAAGCTTATATACATACTGCAATTAGAGCAATAATATTCTTATTCAAACTTTGATCCAAAGTTATTTCCCAAAATTTACAGAGTTATATATTCGTCTTTCGCTGCCTATAAGTGTCGACGAACACTTTCTGTGCAAATTATAGATTGGTACACTCCCTCTTTTATGGGATCGAATCAGAAACGTTCTCTCACACAATTGCACTAGTTCTTTTACATGACTTATTGCTCACTAACAATAACCTTGACGAATCAAGATCGGAAACGGGGAGTAAATCAAGAGCGGTGTGGGAAAAAAAATGCGAAGAGCGAAAAGAATCAAATAAGGAGTGGGATCAGACGATTACACCTATTCGAGTCATTAACACCCTAGACTAATTTCATTCAGTTGTGCTTCGGAGGTTCCCTAAATTTTCCTTTTCTACGCAGAATTATAGTGCTCAAAAAGGTCAGAAATAATAAAATTAAACACATTTTTAAACATGGAAGGAGAAACTTTCCTTTCAGAATCGCTTCCAATTTCCCTGGCACGCTTCCAATTAGAGTTCTTGCAAGAGCTATCGTTTTGTTTGTCGAATTACCGTTGCCTTATTCAATAAAGTGAATCAGTTTTTTTTTAATCAATTCGATAGCGCCCACCCTAGAGTAAATGATTTTTCTTTCTTTGCTTAAAGAGCTGTATAAGGTGACCTTGATCATAAAATAATAGTGCTGAATACATTTGCAGACTTTGATTGGTTTACAAATGAAAATGTCAACTGAAAATGGAGAAGTTCAATAACACATCAATTATTTATATTATTATTCCTTTTCTGGTACACCTTGTCTTTTAATATGTTATAAGGTATTCCTCCCACCTTCTTAGCATGCCTTCGTAGAGCAATAGTCAGCACGAAATCGAGAGATCCGTGGTTAGAGTCCCTGCGAGGTCATGGTTCATTTTTCATCTTTCCTGCTTCTAAATAACCTAATGTTTCTACAGTGGCACCCGAACTAAAAATGGTGGGAATGGTGATTCACCATTCCCACCATTTTGGCGGATTTTGCCACCAGGATTTGGCGGTTGGGTCCCCTAATCCCCAGTCGCCTTTTAAAAGGGAAAGTATATAAGGTATTTCTCCCGCCTTCTTAGCATGCCTTCGTAGGGTAGTGCTCAGCACGCTCGACGCGTATTCGAGAGGTCCGTGGTTCAATTCCCGGAGAGGGCATGACTCATTTTTCACGTCTTCTGCTTCGAAATAACCTAATGTCTCAAGGTGACGGATGATGATTCACCAGGATTTGGCGATTGAGTGCCCTAATCCCGAATCACCCTTTAAAAGGGGGGTATATAAGGTATTTCTCCCGATTTCTTAGCATGCCTTCGTGGTGTAATGGTCAGCACGCTCGGCGCGTATTCGGGAGGCCCGCGGTTCCAGTCCCGGCGAAGGCATTGCTCATTTTTCACAACTCCTGCTTTCAAGAAATAACCTAAGATGTCTACAATGTTAATACAAATCCTAGACTGCGACATTTTTCATCACTTTTGGTGTAAATCCAAGGCCGCGAAAATCTCGCGCAATTTCACTACTCACCCTGTGAGTTTTCCTCTTTTTTTTTTCCACTATAAAATTACTGCTTTAATAATGTTTATATTTTTGGTTTATGCGCTTACGGTAAAGCCTCGAGGGCTATCTGGCTAAGGGAAGGGATGCCTTCGTGAAGGACTTTCTAAAGGAAACTGGCTCGTATACACGTTACAAACGGGGAAAACCGCAAAATTCGGGGGGGGGAGGAAATACATGGAAAAAACCTCGCGAGATTTGAACTTCGGACTGAACCACCAGTGTTCAGCGACTTTACCGCTCAGCCGCTAATGGCTGAGCGGTAAGCTGCTTAATGTTTATATATAACATTAAGCGCCATGTGTTTCCCTCGCTCAGCCGCTTAATGTTTATATATAATGCACTGTTACTCCCGGCAACACTTATTTGCTTTTGTGTGCTGACCATTCACAGCGGCAATTCTGTGCATTCATGTATTATAAAACTGATTTTCCAACAATAATTTTGCATTAGATATTGCCAAACATTTTACACCAGTCTGCCCACCATGTGCTTTCATCTGAATTTAATAAATTCTTAAAAATATGCAGTATAACGGATTATAGTTTCGTGATGCCTAAATAAAAAAGAAATTTTATAAACACAAAAAATCGACAATGAACTGTATTGTCGGCATAAAACAATTAAACGCCATTCTGATAATTGGTGCTCCGGATTTCTGGATAACTGGAAAACTACTATACAGTTTTCGAATACCACATAAAATTTCTGACTGTCATCCCAAACGTAAGAATAATATATTAATTTATAATAAAGTTATAACGCACAGAATATTCTCAGTCCCACAACTTAATTTACACAATTCAACATCTCTCAACAAGAAATAAAACCTTTTGCTAACCAACTATAGTTTTCGCTATCAAGATTTTAGACACGGAAAGAAACAGTGTTTAAGCAAAGTATTTTATCCAGGGCTGTAATCACATGCTTTACTCGAGCTGTGAGTTAAAAAAAAAAAAATAAAAAAATAAAAAACTGCGGGGGAGGGCGTAGAAAAAGAGGAGGTCATCGTAAAATAAACTCGGTGATCGTTAATAACTTAAATCTAAAAAAGGTGTTACATTTTCCTCTCTCTGTCTCTCTGAGGAAAAGATGACTTATTCGATTCCAATATTATTTGCTAGCCGTTGAAGCAATTTGTAAAATGAACAATGAACTAGGTGAAATAATCTTCGTATAGAATATTGCTAACCCATTATAAAGTGGTTTCATGCATGAATTTCCTAAAAGCAATGCAGATACTGTCACAGCTTTTGCGGTCGATCCAACATGACGAATTCTGAGATCAAATTTTCACATATAAGCTTCTACGCAACACGGCAGCCGCTCCGATCGGGACAGTGGTTAGCTATGTTAATTGTCATAACACATGGGTTTGAGTCACGAGAAGGCAGGGGTGTTTCTAGGCATATAGTATCTGTGCCGCATGGGAGCACTTAAAGTACTATAAAGCCGAAAATCCTCTCGAGTGGTTATGTGGTAGGGAACGAGGGATGGCAGCTTCCCCCCGGATATTCTCCACCAAAATTGGGGAAGAGGTGAACAGTTAGCGCGGTAATTCTATACCTCTACAATCAATGATGAAATTCTGATGTTTCCTCCACTTCTACCTGTATAACACGGCACTCCTGCAACAATGTTTTGCTTTAACACGATTCTAGAAATGAAGGAAATTTCCCTTCATAACACATCATTCTCATAACACTGTTTTAGCTCTAGATACGGTTTAATTAAGGGAATTGTTATTACCGAATAATTAGAACCGAACTGCAGGTATTTCTGTAATATATAATATTAAAATGCAACATAATTAAGACAAAAAGGTCCATACAGATAGCCACAGGATAATAATAGTAACAATAATGATAATACTAATAATAATAACAAACACAGACGGAAAAATGTTTAATTGCGCCCATCTTAATCGGGAAATAGAATTTGTATTATCTAAATAAAGCTCCTTTCCGCTGAAGGCAAAATCCTTAAATGCTCAGCATCGCAATGCCAGATTTATGAGGATAACGAAACATAAACGATTATTTTTTTCAAAGAGTAGAAAGCTAAGAAAATAAAGCATTTCTCCAAAACGAAGATGCCTACATTTAATAACGATTAGTAGTGATGACAAACAAAATATTATGTAGCATCAATAGCAAACACCTTTGATCAATTATTATTTTAACAGACACGTTTCTTTCAGTTATCAAATGAAAACAACACTTAATTCCTGAAACTAACCTTCTTCCCCTCTCTTCTTCTTTGATTACTATAAGATGAATTCGCATAGCACTGGATTTTTTAACAACCTAAGAACTGTGTTATATGGGAATTACCTACAGTTTCAAGTTTTTAAGGATCCGTTTGAACATTTAAGGGAAGGTTTCCTGTCAATGTAGAGGAAATTAATAATATTCGTTCTTCAATTGTATTGATGCGGTGATCACAAAAACAATGACAGTAAATCAAAATATGTATAATAAATAGGTTAGCTTTCAAAACAGCAAAACATTAATTCTTCAAAAGTCAAACTCCTTTACTTATATACTGAACACTGGTAGTTCGTCCGAGGCTCGAATTCCGCAAACGGGCTGTCTACATGGGCGTTTTCGTGGTTTTCCCACATGTGTAAACGTGTATACGAGCTAGTTCCCTTAGAAAGTCCTTCACGAAGGCATCCCTTCCCTTAGGCAAGTAGCCCTCGATGCTTTGCCGTGATCAAACAATGCAAACCCTTTCCCTACATTTGTTTTATTGTTGAATTAGCATGAACGAGTAGGATCATTCAATTATTCAATACTTATAAAGAAGGAATGTTTTCGCTGAGACATTTTACAAGAAACTACCGCTTCAAATGTTACACACGAGGAAAAACAACGAAACTATTATTGTGTTATAAATTAAACCCAGAGACAATCTTCTAATATTGCTCTAGTCTACTTATACGAAAATAATCTAAAATGAAGTATTAAGTATAATATTCTATCTTCAGTGCTACATCTAAGTGCAGAACTAAAATTTCCGCATGTGTGTATTTCAAACTCATTATATTAGGAATCCTGTTATGAACATCTTAAGATAACTTTTCTTTGTTCAGTGGCCATGGGTGAAAAATCTAATGAAACGGCTGACTTGTGAAGGCTGTCGGCTATTAAGATTACTAAACTTCACCCTCTATGCAAAAGTCACTAGCGTTTTACAGGCTATTATATATCATGACTTAGTCCTTCCATGAAAGGTATTTAATATACGCTACTCGTCAAAATAAAAGTTATTGACAGAAATAAAACTTGTTACTTATGGAAAAATGATTAAAAACAACTGGTACAAAAGCATTATTCAACATAAATCTCCACGTCTGCTAAAGAATTCATCTCAGAAGAGTGAATTATAAGTCAAACTTATGGAAATTTAAAAGTAATAGGAAAATGATCGTTCTACTTTTGAAAAAAAAAAATTTTTTAATGCGATGTATAATCACCTCAAACAGAAATACAAATCTGACGTGTCGATTCCTCAGATTTTTTAACAAACTATTGATTATGTCTTCTGGAGCTGCATGTTATTCTGCTGAAGATAACTCTTCAGAGCATCCCTAAATAGCCTTTTATAATCTCCTGATATGTACCTGAAACTTCGCATCCCCCAGTTCATAACTTTATGAGAACGTCTGTTGATTTATTTTCAAATGTGCAATATTGTTACGAAAAATCCAGCTGAGGTAGGACAGCTTCCCCGCAAAGCGGGTTTAGGGTTGCCAAAAAATGGCAAGGAAAGGCAGGGCTGCCAGATTTGGCGGTACGCGGGGAATGGACTCATCGTGCCGGTAGAATCTGATTTCACCTGCGAATTCGCCAGATTCGCAGGAAAAACAAATCTGATGTGTACGCCACATGACTTCCTTGTAGGTTTGGTTTGGTTTGGTTTGGTTTATTAGATTACGGCAAAGAACTCGAGGGCTATCTGCCTTAAGGGAGGGATGCCTTCGTGGAGGACTTTTTAAGGGAAACTAGCTCGTATACACGTTACACATGGGGAAAACCACGAAAACACCCATGCAGCCAGCCCGTTCGCGGGATTCGAACCTCGGACCGAACTACCAGTGTTCAGCGACATTACAGCTCGGCCGCTGGTGGCCTGACTTCCTTGTAGGAAATATTAAATTATACGCATTTTTTCTTGCATTTCATTTAAGCTTACTGGATTGAATTAAACCTACTTCGCCGATAGCGCATAAACCACAATAGAAAATAAATGCACTCTTTAAAATTCACTATATTTGTTTACCATAGCGAGACTCTGGCGCTAGGTTCGCTTAACACAGTTATATTTCGTTCATATTATAACTCAGAATGCACAAATTGTTATCATTTGAAGAATTATCTAATCGTTGCCACATGTTCTCTTCAAAAACTATGATAAATCTAGAACGGCATATAAAAGAAATTAAGCAAGCAAAACAAAAGAAACAATTGTTCACAGACAATTCAGTATTTCTCATTCAATTAATTTAGCTCTCACTTCGCGACGAAACAAAAATACATAAAACCTCAAAACATCTATATTAAAAATTACGAAGTAAATCTTAAACACTTAATTCCTCGAAAAAATTCCATAAAGGATTAAGCATGATTTAATTCGCAATAATAAATGAAGGCGTTATCTTTGTTGTTGCGAAGCTTAGTTTCTCTAGATTGCCAACAAATCCACTATTCTGCCAAGTTTCAAATGTACACAAACATGTCCGCCATGTTATTTAAAAATTAGGCTTAACCGCACTTAAACAGTTTTTAAATTGTTGATAATTCTACAAATATTGCTTGCAGATTTCCTAAAGGCATAAAAACCTTAACCGGAAGATAATATAATATATATATTTTTATATACGTTTGGTGCGGCTGATTGCAACCAAAATACGAGGTGCACATCTACATGTTATAGCAGTCTATACAAAATTTCAACGTTCTGAGGCTACTCGTTTTTCAGTTATGTGAGATACATACATACGTACAGAACACCACGAAAAATTCTCTTCGGAATTCATTTTAAAGCAGATTAATAATTTTTTTGGAGGAAAAGAGTCTTTTATTCTGTCCTTATCTACAGATGTCACGCAAAAAAACATCGTTAAATTGCATTCGATAGCGGTCAAAATGGATATTTTCGTTGAAACATGCTGCCTGAAACTTTTCGCGATTACAATACTTCCTTTTTATTTCGTACAAGGAAGTAAAAAGGATTCCTTTTCTCTTTCGTTTTAGCCTGAAGTGGCTATTGGTCTCAAACGGTATTTTGCGTTGAATCACTATAAAAGTTTGAATCGCTTTTCAGATTGCTTCCACCAAATATAATCGCCCTGTATTATATTAAAAAATTTAAATAACGAAGAATTTGCATGAATATGTGCATGATTTTCGCATTGTGAAAAAAACAACGGTACTTAGAGCCATCAAATTATGAACAATATTCCTCCACCCGAATATGGACATCTGAAAGCCCGAATTTGGAGTTTCGAATTCGTTTTATTGTTTATTCCATATTTTGTAACATTTTTAACGAGTTTTTGGTTAACAAACTCAACTATTTCAAAGTGAGCTATGGCAACACTGAACGAAAAAAAATATTTTTATCTCAAGCGCTCGAGACTGTCTATCGGAAATTCTAAAGATAGGCTGTCTTTAAATATTTTTAGCCTTGAATGCTCTAGAAACGTGTATGTGTACGTAAATGGAAAAAAAAAAAACGCCCCTTTGGGCGTAATACAAAATCTGAAAGGTTTTTTTTTTTTTTTTTTTTCGCTATAAGAATTTTGTACCCACCGTCAGAGGGTTAAAGTTCTAAGGACAGTCGACGTAAATGCTGAGTAAGGTAAATCGACGCTACATAAGAGAAGTTACTACTATATTTACGCTAATCTATACACTTTTGTAATAATAACAGCGAATTTTGTAATTAATAGACACATAATTTACATAAAAAGCAGCGGTTATCTAGCTAATTTAAGGCAAGTAAAAATATAGCTTACGTAATGCGATTAACTTTCTAAACTAAATTTTCTTAGAAATAAAACCCATTTTTAACAGGAGAAGGAGGAAAAAAATGACGGTATATCATTTCTCACTCAACAGCTTAAGATTCTGTTAAAAGATAATAATTAATTCACTTAGCTCAACGAGGGAGGGAAAAAATAAATCACTTGAATTCACTCATTCAGTTTTCGCGAAGATACTATGTGCTCATAAAAAAACAAAATGTCACATAATCGCTACCGTCAAGGACTTCTCTATCCCAAAAAACACGATTAAGTAACCATTATCAAAGAAAATCTCATGACAGAACAGCTCCATTAATTGCTAATTAATTTCAGAAATGGCTCGGGGAAATTAGTAGGATTAAATCCCTAGCGTTTCTCAAAAGAGAGTGGTGAAGAAGACGAGAGGGAATTAATGCTAATTAGCGAGGAACTATCACTCAGAGGGGGAACAAGACAATAAAGATTAAAGTACAAAAAAGCAAGAATGAGAAAAGAATATGAATGTATTAACGAGTTTTATGCAGAAAATAAATTTGTCTTCATTTTTTGCTTAATCAGAGATAAAAACATTTACAAGGTTACCGTAACAATTGAAGATAAAAATTCCATGTTTTATATATTTCTAGCAACCTTGTTAAGGATTACTACTTTCCGTGTATTAGTAGTGGTTAGCAAATCTAGCTATAAAATGAAAATCCATATTTTATACAAGTCTGCTTCAAACAGGTTTAGTTTTTGATGCGCAGTGCTCGTAATATGCAGAACATCTGCAATGTTTAGGTCATACTTATGCATGTACACCAACAGTAAGTCATCCAATCGACGGGGAAGGTCGTAAATAATGATATTCAGCGGCCGGATATCTATACTCATATTAAATCAATGAAATAAATAACCTGAATAAAAACTAACTTGCAATGGGAATAAAGTATATTACAACCAAATACCTCGGTAAAGGCTTATTAAATGATTTAAAAATTATAAAAATACAAATACTATGATTTTGCTTCTCTTCTTAGACACACTGCTGCCAATTCATAAAGCCTTCCACTGACAGAGTGGCAAAATCGCTGAACAGTGGTTCAGGCCTAGGCTCGATTCCAGGTGAACGGGCTGCAGCATGGGCGTTTTTGTGGTTTTTCCCATGTGTAAGGTGTATACGTTTCTCTTAAAAAGTCCTCCACGAAAGCATTCCTCCTTTTAGGCATATAACCCTACTATGCTTTGCCATAATCAACTAAACCAAACCATACAGTTAAATATTTTTTTACACCACAAAAACTCAGTTCTGAAAGAAAGTCAGTTTTAAAAACTTCGGCATTTCTTTCTTCAATGTAAAATGATACGAAAAGAGAAAATAGTAAGTAGTATATAAGAAAAAATACAAAGTTATTCTAAAGCTAATTCAATTGCACTCTGAAAGCAGTAACAAGTGGCGGTAATAATGCAAAATAAATAATGCGTATAAAATTCATCCCCTATTCAAGTCAGAATAATTTATATATGCAAGGATAGCACACTTTTGGGGGCACTGATATAAGACCACTGAAGACCACTATATCCAGAACATTTACAATTTTAATACTATGGCGATAGAAGATATCTAAGCAGCCCATACATGACAGCGCCAGCGTCTTGCCAGAATGAAAGCTTAAGCAAAAAGAGAGAGAGTGTTTCGCATTAGTAATGCCATGGAGGTAGGAAGTAAGATGGAGTCGCCCTAAACAAGTTTCTCCCGTACCCTGCTCTGAAGCACCGGCGATCCCTACGTGGTGACCAAAACATTGGGTCATTTACCATTGAGTTCTATGGGATTTGACGCGTCCGGATGTAAATATTTTGTAATTACGTCGTAAATATACATATAAATGTATATATTTTCTTTTTCTACAACACTTCAGAGTCCTAAGTATGTGAAAACAACATATTTTTAAACAACATTTCATTCTGAACGGAATTAAATGCTATACTTTTCACAGGACAGTTTTCTCAGAATGGTTTAATTTGAATGAAATATTTTCACAAGTTTTCGTTAATTACATTAGAAAAAAAATAAGGTAATTCGATTTTATTCGGTTAAGGTACTAAATTAAGATCAAAGTTTATTGTATTATTAATATTAAAATTATGCATTATTTCTTTTCTATTTATAGAGCTTCTTCCTAAAATACTCTCTTAAATATGACATGAATTTTTGGCTTCTGAGGCATCTTTTAAATCGAGAAATGTAAATCAATTTATAATTAATGCTCTATTCGGTTCATTTTAAATTAGAGAATTATTAGGAATTAGCGAAATACTTTAAAGAAGTATTTCGCTAATTCCTAATAATTAAATAGGTATTAAATAGTACTTGACTTTCTCTGAAAGGAATAAACATTTCTGAAAGGGAATAAAATAATTTTTTTTTTTTTTTTTTTAAGTATTATTTAAAACTTGTAACTGAGTTATTATAAAATGTAAGGGGAATAATTCTTTTAATTATACTTATCAGATTTTTTTTTACCCTTCATTTCAACAATACATATTCCAAAACTCTTTATTACGCTCTTAAGTGCGCATCTCATAGCATTTGCTTTACAATACCTTTTAACAGATTGCGTTCCAATACGAACAATTCTTGCTTAAATAGTTTTATAACGTATTTGTCAACAGGATTTCAATTTATGTTTACAATTCAATATTAAGGTTATTATATATTTAGATAACATTTATAATCATTATAAATTAGATACATTTAATAATTAGATTTCTTCACAGTACTTTCACATTTGTTTACAAGTGAATAAATTCTTCATTTCAAATGCATTTATAAATAATTTAATGAATATTTAAGTATTTTGTCAAAGGCAGATACATGCGTTTTGCAAGCACATGCATAAATACCCATACATATTTCCTATTTTTCATTTCGGGCATGTGCAAATCTTTAATTTCTGTGCATTCACTATATTTTTCGTGTAAAGTAATTTACACTAATTTAGCATACACCCGAAAGTTTTATATAAAAAATATATATGAATATAATTTGAATGAAAATTATAAGTATTATTTTTAATACCTACTCAAAGGTCAGTTTTTCTTCAAAATTCCTCCACGATGGCATCTCTCTCTTTAGGCAGATAGCCCTTGCATGCGTTACTCTATTTAATAAAAACTTAATCTGACCTATGTGCCTAATTACAAATATTTTAACATACATAATTTTATATTTATAAAACGTGTAAGCCCAAAGTGATTATTTTTCAGATATATAAAATTAAAACGATGGGTTTAAAATGAGCAGCAGTAAAGCCGCTCCTCTAAAAAATTTTAAAAGGTACATGCTACAATAATATATGGATGTGACAAACATTTGTTTCATTTAAAACATTTTGACGTTTGGAAAATAAAATGAAAGTAGCGAATACTCTATCAAGGAAGGGTATCGAAAGACGTATACAATTTTAAAGGTACCGTAAGGTATTTTTCATTCTTTAAGCATAACATTTTTCTTAAAATCTATATTTTTGTAGTGCAACAGCTTATAAATTTATAAAACAAATTCATAATTAAAATCGCTGTTGTTAGTTATCGAAAAATAACCAAGATGTGATTTTTGCGTAAATGTCACTAAACTATACAAATTGCTATTATCTATGAATGTTTCTTTCATGCGAAAGTGTCCCTTTTTCGATTTCTATGGAACTGCCGAGTGTCGAAATACTATCTGAGTGTAAACAAAGAACACCCCATCTGGTGACCCAAGCTTCAAAGCAGTGCTTCACTTTTAGCGCGGGTTGGCCCCTCCTCCCTTTCCTACCTCCATGAGTAATGCAGAGGAAGAAGGGAGGGAGTTAACAAGTTTCGGTTTACAATTTGGTGATTGGTTAAGAGGTATCTACATTAAGTGTTACGTAGGATCCCCTTATTAATTTGAATGACGCAGTGTAGACTTGTAGAGCTATGTTTAAGACAGAGAGATGAAGTCCCCAAATTAAATAAAAAAGGTTATAGCCAATTAAATTTAGAAGTATGCTTTTATATTTATCTTACACACTCATATATATATTATCTTTGAATAAAACTGTAATTAATGGATAAATAAATAAACGAAATAAACATACAAAGAGAGGCTTGCAATCTATATGTCATTATAAACATAACACCAGCATTGGATATTTGGATTCATGTCCAAGGACTCGTATCCACACCCAGGTAGAATAGACATTTTGCAGTCGACCTGATATAATAGGATGTGAAAAATCCACTTAATTTCTGACATTCACGGTATAAAACAAGAGTTGTTAAAAAAGTGTTCAGAAGTTCAGGGAAAATGAGTATGTAAACGAGAAACAAACTCTCAGCAGAGCACTTTGATAACATTGTAGATAAATCAAAGACCATATTCATCGCCCATCGAGAATGTCGCACGTAATATTTTCGAAACTTGGGGAGACAAAAAAAACTTCTCAAGGTCTTAAGGACTTATCGAGATTCAGGCATTTTTATGCCGGGACACCGCTGTGGAGGTTAAAGTTTTAGTTTGATACTTTGATTAATACCATAAATGAAAACTCTGCTTGACTAGCAGAGCTTAACGGTTTCAGCAACTTACGAAGACAGCTTTTTTTGACAAAGATGTCCTTCAGAGTCTTGAAAGGTTAAGTTACTTTGCTATTCAACTGCTTTGACAAGTCATACAGCTGCAACTCACAATATGACCGAAAACACATAGGTCGTCAATGGCCACAGAATCCACTATAAGTTTCACGGTCACCAGTGTTCTTTGTTTATGGCCAATGGTGCCCTTCTCATTTAATGATCTAAATTTACCATTAGTTTCTCTAAATTTACTGCACGGCCTCACATAGATAAAGCATGTGTTGACTCCAAGAGGCAAACAAGCTTTGAAAGGCACCTATCTCTTTCAATTTAATTTTACAATCTATTGGGTTGAAACATAATCAATGGCAGTGTTTTTAATTTAAAAATTTTATTTTAACAAAAACAAAAACAAAAAAAAATTAGTCGATAATATCCGAGTTTTTAGACTTAAGATGTCGAACTATAGTCATTTGGCTACAATCCATTCGTTCGGCTAATTCTCGAGTGGTTTGACGCGCGTCTTCGTGCAGAAGTTGATCCAAATGCTCTTCATCAAACTCATTTGGTTGTCCGGAATGAGCAGCGTCTTCGAGGTCGAAATTTCCATTTCTGAATTTTTCAAACCGATTTCTTGCAGTCTGTTCAAGCATTGCACCTTCTCCGTATCTTCACAAATCTCTTGGGCAGCTTCTGTAACATTGGTTCCTTGATTAAACGCAAAAAGAAGGTGGTGTGGAAAATGCTTATTTTTATCGACTTCACACTCCATTTGAATGATCTGAAAGTTAACAAAAATTAGCTGAAACAAAAAAAAATTCAAATACGCCATCTTATAGAGGGAAAGATTCTCTTTCGAATAACACAAAACATTATGCCGATAAATTTTATTTTTACCGCATAATTTTAAACAATATAAAAAGTGCATTACTTATGTTTCAACCCAATATTTAATTTACTCTTATTTTTCACATTGGTGTTCTATTAGTTCACTTCCAGTATCGGTAAATTGGTAGGCCAATGATTTTGATGGATAGCGATGTTCTTCAATTTATTTAATCAACGTATGTATTAAATTTACTGCACCATTCCATACCAATGATCTATAAGAAACCATTTTACAGCGGGCTATTTAGGAGGTAACAATGCTACTAATAAAAAGGATAACGCCACAGTCTGCCTGCTCTACCAGGCCAAACATTACCCTTAGCTTAAAACGCGAAAAGGGCAATCAAAGCGGACCTTCGATAACCTCACGGAGAGAAAAATATGAATTGCCCACTTAGCGTAACAAAGGCTCTCAGTTCAGCGAACACAACATATCTAACATCAATCGAACACCTATTCCAGCATTATCAAGCATCAAAATTTGAGATATACCCAAGAGTTAAAGGACTCAAGTACTCAGAAAGAACTACTAAAACAGAGGAAAAAAAATTCCGTGAGTCATTAACAAGTAACTAGATATAAGCGGAGTACAAGAAAGAAAGAAATTAAGAAGAGGACGAAGAAGAGGGGGAAAAAAGAAAAGGTTGTTTTTTGGTGAGATTTGAAGAATGTTAGAAGACAGTGTTCATTAACTGAGAACTTGGGATAATAAGTAGGTCAATAGGCTAATGCTGCCGGAAAGAGTTCGTTTTTTAAAATTTGGCTGGTTATTAAAAATGGAGTTGAAGTGAATTAGATGAGAAAGTTGTTTCATTAAACACGCGAATAAATAAATCAAGAATCTGGAGGATGGAAGATTCCGACGCAAGAATAGAAGCTCCCACCAAAGGGATGCGTGGCTAATCTGACTCTCCTTTGGATAATCCTTTATTCAATGCCATAAAAAAAGATTTCCAAATAGTTTGCCTTATTGATTAAAGAAAGAAAACAATAATTACAAATGAATCTTGAAAACGTTTGTTTAATTAACACAGTACCTGCCCCAGATGTCGATTTGTTGAATTTGAAAAGTGCTTGGTAGAGTTTCTCCAAAATATTTGCACCGTTACGTTACGTTACGAAATCCTGCATTTTACTCACACAGCTTGACAAGAGACACAACTGCACGAAACAAAAATCTATCTTTCGACGCCTTGCATACTACCAGTTTTCAACTCTTCTTAGTAATTTAATTATTTATTTTATTACTTTAAAAAAATCTGAAGGTTCTCAGATTTTAAATTACGTCCAAAAGGGCGTTTTCTTCAACGTTTTGCGCGTTACCTTTATTTATTAAATATCATGTTCTTCGCAATTAAACCATATAATTAAGTTCAAAAGCAATATCGCAAAATAATTTTAAAATGAGCATATCTTTAGAATTTCCGATACACAGTTCCGCGGGCTGGACATAAAAAGATCCTCCCCGTAAAGGGTCGCCATTGCTCGCTTTTAATTTGGTGAGGTTGTTAATCAAAAATTCGTTAAAGGTTTACAAAATACGAAATTAATAAAATAAATTCCAAATTCGGGTTTCCAGATGTCCATATTCGGGTGAAAACGTACATGATTAAAAATTTGATGGCTCAAGTTACCGTTGTTTTATCACAAAGCGAGAAACACACATTTATTCAGATTCTTCATTATTTAATTTCTTTAAATATAATACAAGGCGATAATTTTTGAGGCAATAATTTGAAAAGTAATTCGGACATTTATAGTGAACCAACGTAAAATGCCAAAACTAAAATAGTCCTTCAGGGCAAATTGCCCTTTTTGGACTAATAATGTCTAGTTAAATAAAATTAAAAGTACCTTTAATTTACAACATATCCAGTTAAAAGATTTATAAACGTTTTCGGCGGTATCGTCAAAGACATTTCTTCATTCGTTACATATTACATTCCTATAATTAAAGATAATTCCAGTACCATACAACATTATGCATATTCGATACAGGATTTTTTATAAATACAGGATGATATATTCGTGTGGTCACTACTGCACAGAGAAAATTATAGGATTTTAGCAAATTAATGAACATTTTTTCCCGCAGCAGTCGTTACCATGGTTTGGGAGATAGAAATGGCCTTCAAGTGCCTATTCCAAAGTAACGCATTCTTTTGACAGTTCATTTTTGACGCTGATGATCACCGTATTGCTATAATTTGAAAAAATAAAAACCAAATAAATATAAATTAACAAAGCATCACATGCATTGTTTTCAAGCTTTTCAATCTGTTACCTTGATAAGGGATATACAGTAATGCTATAAATTGAAAACTACAAAATTTCATAATAAAGGAATGGCAACAATTCTCAGAAATGAAAATTTGCAAGCTAAGGTGATTTAATATCTATTCTGCTGTGCTAACCTGCCGATGAACAGAAAAACTACATTTCGGATTATATACTTCACGTATGATTTTTACTTCCTTGCACGAAGTATTGTAATCTCGAAAAATTTCGGGTATCATGTTTTAACGAAAATATTCATTTTGACCGCTATCGAATGCAATTTAATGATGTTTTTGCGTGACATCTGTATGTAAGGACAGAATAAAGGACTCTTTCCCCCCCAAAAAAAATTATGAAGCTGATTTAAAATAAATTCTGAAGAGAATTTTCGTGGCGTCTGCACGCACACGTACGTACGTATCTCGCATAACTCAAAAACCAGTAGCGTCAGAACGTTTAAATTTTGTACATGGGACTGCTATAACATGTAGATGTGCATCTCCCATTTTAGTTGTAATCGGCTGCACCAAAAAGATATAAATATTATATATATATCCACTCTGTTACTCGGCTCAGTGAGCTTAGTTTCTTTATTTTTATACGTTTGTAAATTGTGCATCTCTACTTTCTTATACGAAGTAAAAAGGAAGTATTGTAATCGCGAAAAGTTTGAGGCAGCGTATTTCAACAATAATATCCATTTTGACCGCTATGAATTGCAATTTAACGATATTTTTACGTGACATCTGTACGTAAGGACAGAATAAAAGACTCTTTCTCCAAAAAAATTATAAAACTGCTTTAAAATGAATTCTGAAGAGAATTTTTCATGGCGTCTGTACGTACGTATCTCGCATAACTCAGAATAGAGTAGTAAAAATAGAAATTTTGTAAATAGGACTGCTATAACATGTAGATGGGCACTTCGTATTTTGGTTGCAATCGGCCGCACCAAACGTATATAAATATATTTATATATATACATCCACTCTGTTACCCGGCTCAGTGATCTCAGTTTCTTTACTCTTATATGTTTGGAAATTGTAAATTTTTTGCTTTAAAAATGATTGAATTATGTTGTTCTTATCTTCCGGTTAAGGTTTTTATGTCTTTAGGAAATCTGCAAGTAATATTTGTACAATTATCAACAATTTAAAAGCTGTTTAAGTGCGATTAAGCCTAATTTTTAAATAACATGGCATACATGTTTGTTTACATTTGAAATAGCAGAATAGTAGATTTGTTGCCAATCTAGAGAGACTAAACTTCGCAACAACAAAGATAACGCTTTCAGTTATTATTGCCAATCAAATCATGCTTAATCCTTTCTGGAATTTTTTCCAGGAAATAAGTGTTTAAGATTTACTTTGTAATTTTTAATATAAATATTTTGAGTTTTTATGTATTTTTGCCTTGTCGCGAAGTGAGTACTGAATTAATTGAATGCGAAATATTCAATCGTCTGTGAAAAACTGTTTCTTTTTTGTTTTCTTTGCTTAATTTCTTTTATACCCCGTTCTAGATTTATTATAGTATTTGAACAGAACATGTGGCAACGATTAGATAATTCTTCAAATGATAGCAATTTTGTGCATTCTGAGTTATAATATGAACGAAATATAACGCTGTTAAGCGAACCTAGCTGTTAAGCCAGTCTCGCTATGGTAAACAAATATAGTGAATTTTAAAGAGTGCATTTATTTTCTATTGTGGTTTATGAGCTATCAACTAAGTATATTTAATTCAATCCAATAAGTTTAAATGAAATGCAAGAAAAAATGCGTATAATTTAATATTCCGTACAAGGAAGCCATGTGGCGTACACATCAAGGTTTTTCCTTTAAAAATGATTGAATTATGTTGTTCTGGTTATGCCTTTAATTTTTATATTGTTTGTATTGAGTTTTATGCCTTTAATTAACCCTGCATGCAATAATCGTGGAATTTTCAACAATTCAAAATTGTTTTTAAGTGCAGTTAAGCCTAATTTCAGATTACCATGGCAGCCATGTTTGTTTACATTTGAAACTTAGCAGAAGAGTGGATTTGTTGCCAATCTAGAGAAACTAAGCTTCAACAAAGTAACGTCTTCTTAATTATTGCGAATTAAATTATTGTTTATTCATTATAGAATTAACATTTAAGTTATTAGCTTGTTTGATTGTAAAAACTGTTTTTTAAATGTTTTAACTGTATTTAGTGTTTTATGTTTTTCTTTGACTTTCAAATTTTAATGAAAATATTTTGAATTTTTATGTAATTTTTGCCTTACGGCGAAGTGAGAACTAAATTAATTAGTAGCGCATGTGCATTAGGTAAGCGGCGCCTAATCGTCTGCGAAAAAATTTATTTTTTATTTGTTTAATTTCTTTATACATCGTTTTAGATTTGTTATAGTATTTGAACGGAACTTGTGGTAATTCTTCAGATGATATAAAATTTGTACACCCTGAGTTATAAAATGAATGTTAATGCTGGTAAGTGAACGTAGCGCCGAAGTGTCTCTATGGTAAATAAATGCAGTGAACTTTAAAGATTGCATTTATTCTATTGTGGTTTATGCGCTATCCACGAAGTAGATTTGATTCAAAATTTGTTAACTATTAATTCAGTATGTTTAAATGAAATGCAGGAAAATTACGTATAATTTAATATTCCGTATAAGGAAGTCATGTGGTGTACACATCAGAATTTTTGTTTTTTATATAAAAATAAAAAATCACTTACGTATTAAGCCATCCCACTTACCTTATCCGTTTTCGTTTGAATTCTGAGTTCAATTCAAAGAGACAACATAAATAGGAAAGGACAACAGTCATGCAATTAAATATCAGAATATTATCATAATAACTGCTGAAAAGAAGTGAAGAAAAAACATGCGAAAAATAAATTAAAGTAAAAGGGAGAAAAGCAAAATTGAAAGGAGAAAAGTGCTAGCTAGGAAAATAATTATCAGTTGCTCAGCAGCAAATGTGGAAAGTTCGAACCATTTAAAAGAATGTTGAAAACCATCTTAATGTTGAGCTAGGTGGAGCTACATTAAAATGTAGCGGCTGTTTGTGCCGGGGGGGGGGAGTCTTAATGACGAGGTAAGGAGGCTGTTATTGTTGTCTATCCTCTGTCTGCGGTGACTCAAAAAATGTTAAATGGGGGGGGGTGAGTGCAGCTAGCTGACTTAGCAGTTTCGGGTGAGAGTTGAACGATTTTTTTGAATGATTTTTTGCAGCTGCGTTGAAAGACAGAAAATTGGGGGGGGAAAGGCATTTTTAAGAAAACAGGGAGGGGGAAAATTTCTCAAAAGAAATAGTTTCGGCAGTTCCAAAAAGAATTCCGTAATCACTTACATAAAGATACTTTCATTGCACAATTTTAAAATCATGTAACCCATGACTAACTAGTATTTGTTTAAAAAATCTTTTACCGCACAGACACTATACACTTATAACATTCTCTTGAGATCTCTCATGATGATTTGAAGTTTTAAAATAACTCCTAAGACAACAAAAATGAATTTATGTCGATTGATCAAAAATTTCATTTCAATTAACTCCTCTCTTAACACCTGACCTAACTGTATTTTATTTTAATTTTTTTACTTTTTAGCCCAAAGGGCGTTAGTCCAGAAGGCTATTAATTTCCTTTTGTCATTTTGCGTTGAAATCTTTAAATGTCGGTTCACTTTTGCAATTGTTGCCAGCAAATATTATTGCCCTGTGTTATATTTAAAGAAATTAAATAGTGAAGGATCTGCATAAATGTATGTATGTTTCTCGCCTTATGATAAAATGACGATACCAAGAGCCATCACCCATATGAGAACCTGGAAACACAAATTTGGAATTTGTTTTATT
This sequence comes from Stegodyphus dumicola, assembly GCF_044657685.1. Classification (NCBI taxonomy): domain Eukaryota; kingdom Metazoa; phylum Arthropoda; class Arachnida; order Araneae; family Eresidae; genus Stegodyphus; species Stegodyphus dumicola. The sequence goes on from NC_140768.1 coordinate 188,401,821, forward strand.
ATCTATTTCATATTTTGTAAAGCATTTATGAGTTTTTGATTAAGAAATCAACGATTTCAAAGAGAGCAATGGCAACACTGTACCCCCCCCAAAAAAAAAACATTTTTATCTCCAGCGCGCGATACTGTCGGAAATTCTAGATATGCTCATTTTAAAATTATTTCGCGATATTGTTGCTGAACTGAATTTTATGGTTTAAATGCGAAGAACATTATATTTAATAAATACACGTAACACACAAAACGTTACAAAATCGTGCCTTTGGGGGTAATGTCAAACTTGAAAACTCAGTTGGTTTTTTTTTTTTTTTTTTTTTTTTAGTTGAAGGCAATATATACAAAACGGTTTGCCGTTAATATCTTTTTTTCCCGTTGTATTAAAAATTGTTTGACGTAATTCACATAGACGTTTGAATAGCATTATTGGAAACACTTAGAGCATGGAATTAATCACATTGGCTTTAGAAATAAATTATGTGTTATTCACTGAATAGAAATACTTTTGTCATTTATTACTGTAAGCGCAGTTATTAAATGAATTTATTTTAAATACACAATATTAAAAGTCAGTTAAGTGTCTTGATGCTCACCCTGGACCCTTCAGTGAAGACACTGAATATCGGCATCTGAACTGGCTTCGATTCCAGGCAAACAAGCTGGCTGCATTATTCGTGTTTTTCCTCATGTGTAACTTGGACACAAGGGAATTTCCCATTAGAAAGTCCACCACGAACGCATCCCTCTTTTTAGACATTTACTCCTCGAGTGCTTTGCCATAATCAAGTAAACCAAACCAGTTGTCGTCTAGCTCATTTACCTTGTATCAATAAGAATGCTTTGCTCATCATCATCATAAGAAAGTGAAACATTTAAAAAAGCAATTTCCTCTGTATTTTCCCACTAAGACTTTGCAGTAAGACTTATTGTATATTAATAGCGCAATTCATGAAATGCGTTTTTCAAGAACCCTATATTATATCGGATAAAAAATTTATAACTCCACTTCTTGCATATATTACAGTCACCATCCAAAGTAAAATCTTAACCGTACTGATGAAAAATTCATGGCAAACCACGAATTATAAACTTCTTTCTCGATATTCCTAGTCCTCGATATTCCTAGTTCTCGATATTCCTAGATTCCTAGTCTTTACTATATGCAAATGCTATGATTTTTATAATATACCTTTTTGATAATGCACTGTTCTGATATGTTCAGAAAAGAAATGTAGGAACAGGGTCACAGTTTTGAAATTTATTTATTGATTGATTTTTAAGTCGGGCTTTAATTTTGCCTAAAGCTACAGATTTACTTTTTATCAATTGGCAAAAGTAAGTACTTTTTCTATCTAATGACAAAATTTTATCTTGTCATAGAACGTATAATCTGGAGTTCCCAATAAATGAACAGATAAATAAATAGAGTAAAAAATAAATAATAACATTGTAAATAATGTAGAGTCCGTGTGGGCGGTAGAAATTAAATCTATGGGGCTTCTTGATTTAGAAAGACATTTTAATTGACAGAATTCAAAGCTCATCTCTTTACCCCTCCAAATCTTATACTATAATCTATGGCTACCAATACAGCATCCGACTTCATACAAACAGTTGTTCTAAAATTTAGAGCAAAAACATTAAATTTATAGCAAGTTATTTCCCATTATAGTGTTTCTGTATAATATATCTAATATCAGCGTTAACTTGCGTACTCCAAGTGATAAACTGATTGTTAGACAGAGGCTTAGTTGATATAAAAAATAAATTCAACCTTTCATTAAGTTAATAACCCAATTAATTCAACTCAACTTAATACAACAACTCCATAAACATTCTTGATCATAAAACGAAAAGTTGCATTAAGTGGTTAGCCGCTGGGCAGTACTTTCAATTTCCTCAGAACATGCCGTGTTTTTCAACGGAGAGACTAATGATGATTCTCATTCGTATTACTAATGCATTCCAAGTCGCTAATAACGGTACATGAAAAAAAAAGCTACGATGTAACCGAGATCGCACGAAAACTCACGTGTCCGATTTAGTGAAAATAAACTCATTAAAGACTCACAACAAAATAAAGTCTGGATCTAAGCATCGATATGAAGCTACCCCTAACGGTTTGGTTCAGTTTATTGCAGCAAAGCACACTAGGGCTATCTGCCTAGAGGGAGAAATGCCTTCGTAAAGGACTTTCTAAGGGAAACTGGCTCGTATACATGTTACACATTGGAAAAACCACGAAAACGCCCATGCAGCCAGTCCGTTCGCTTGGATTCGTACTCAGGTCGAACGTCCAGTGTTCAGTGATTTTATTACTTGGCCACTCGTAAGCTCGTGACATGGCTGAGGGAATAACCGAAATAGGAAATAAAAACATGAACTCACTGTCTCTTGACCCAAAATTACTTGAAGGGTTAAGAGAACTCCAGAGTGTCTATGAATTGAAAGCATTGAATATGGAACCCATCAGTTGGATAGAAAAGCTATGTTAGAACTGGGGAGCACATATAAGCAAAATAGAAGAAAAAAATGCAAATACAGAAATTAAGTGATTAACAATGCCAATGGCAGTTGAAAAAAACCATCACTTGCCATACGTGCATTAGAATGCACCCTCTTACGCCTAACTGCTTAATGTGCGACCACGCATTCTATGATGAAAAATGTTTCTATGCATTCTGAAACTCCGCATAAAAAATGTGTTTTATTAAACTTAATAATTAACTTAATAAATTAAACTTTTAAAATCAAAAATAGATTCGTTTTGCATCATTAAAAGCATGATTAGGATATTTTTACCCCAATCTATTAGTCTTAACAATCGTATTTATATTTTACAGATCCTCATTTCAGGAACAGAGCAATTATGAGCTAGTTTTATACTTCCATACATAATATTTTATATGGAGTCCAACACTGCATTGACTGCACTATTTCCTTGTTTGTTTTGCACACAGCACGTTTTGGTTTCCCTTACATAAAAAATATACATAAAAATACATTAAAAAATCATAAACATATAAAATGAATTGTCAATTACATTTATCCAGTAGAAGGGGACAAGAAATACTAAACCCGCCACAGTAAATTCAAATACGCTGTTGTAATATTCCAAACAACTTTTACTCCCGAGGACCGTTAAAAAACAGATTTTAGGTTATCACCACACTTTTACACAGTTCAGTGTTAAGCATTCTGAAAAAACAAATGAAACTTTTGAATTAAATTTTAATTTCCATGTAGCAGATCTAACCTTAATATTTCCCTCATTTTTGAAAATACAGCGAAATATTTACACTGAAAGCATGATCATATATACAAATAAAACATACAAATTAAAATATTAACATAACTAATTCGAAATTGTTGGTTTTGGTTTGGTTTATGTGATTGCGGTAAAGCTTTGAGGGCTATCTGTATATGGGGAGGAGATTTCTAAGGGAAACTGGCTCGTATACACGTTACACATTGGGGAAACCACCAAAATGTCCATGCAGCCAGCCTGTTTGAGATTTGAACCTTGGACATAACTACCTGTGTTCAGCGACTTTACCATTCGGCCGCTGGTGGGCCTCAAAATTGTTAAATTAGTCATCATGTTCCTTTCATAGATAATGAACAGTTAAATTTTATATTTCAGAAATTTAAAATAATTAATAAGAAATACTTAACCTAGAAAGGAACGTTGTAACTGGAATCAACGGAAGATACTTCTAATTTAGCAAAAATATCTCAAGTTCAACCCGCTCGGTTTTTAACGATAGCAAGCAATTTACTATAAGGTATCTTTCATTGTAATTTGAGATTAATTGCGCAATTTATCAGCGCTAAAAATTTTAAAAAGAAGTATGTAGCATTTCTCTAAACAACAAAAAATATTTAACAATAACTCATTTAATCAGATAGTTCGTATTCAAGTCACTGCCTTTCGACAGACTTGATAAAAAGATATGTAACTGCAAACGTAACCCAACCAAGAGGCATCTAGATAATAACAGATATTTAAACTGTAATCAACGTCAAGAATAATATCGTCTGCTGGTTTCTTGTCACTTATTCTAAATGACACACGATGCCCCAAGAAATGTATCCCGCAAGAAATGACAGTTTACTTGATTTATTTTTTATTTAAACTTAATAATAAGTAATGCAGAACAGAATAATGAATGTTTTAAGGAATAGTCTGCTGATCTATACAAACTGGACTACGCTGGCTGTCGCACATGGAAAGAAAAAACATGAATAGCATATAAAGATGTAACAACAGTTATTTCGGCGTTCTAGGATAATTATCTTTTAACAGCGCGTTGGGACATGCTCCCCTATCCTCTAAAAAGTTTTCCTTTTTCTTTCCTCACCCTTCCTTTTTTTAACTCGATCGTCACTAAATACAAATACAAAGTCGCTAAATTGAACATTGCAATAATATTAAAAAGCTGAAGCAAAAGTAATTAAAGTTTCAGAATTTTTTTAACATTACTTAAAAATTAGCTTGAAAGCCGAGAATTTTAGGTTGCAGCTGTATTTCAAGGAAGAATTTAATCATTAAAAATTCTGAAAAATAGACAAATAATTTAAAAATATACAAATAATTAGCTTCTGTATAGAAAAATATATTAAACAACCACAACTGCCCACTTACAGAACTAAATCTTTACTATTGAATAACTCAAAATGCAACTAAAAATAGATTCAGTTTTGAAGCGTTTTAGCCTTTGTTTCTGTATTTAATTTTTCGAATGTAAAATGGTACACACACACACACACACACACAAAAAAAAAAAAAAAAAAAAAAAAATGCTTTGAAAAATGTTTAACCTAATCCAAACATTTAACTCCTGTACAACTACACTTGACCTTACACTCATAAAAGGTATTGATAGTAATACAAAAGGCGCTCAGTTATCATCCAGTCACGTACAGGCTGAAATTACTAATAGCAAATAACATAATCCTATAACAACACCCTCTAGTGAGAAAATTCAAAACTATGTATTCGCTTACAAAATTTCGAAATTGAAATTAGACTCTTCTGATCTTTGCCTTCACTAAGTAAACATGCAGTCTACCAGCTGCAAAAAATAGCATAACGGTGACCGTCCACTTGACACACCCAGCATTATTTTGCACTGGAATTTGATTAAAAAATTTAAAAAGTTGTAAAAGATCTTTGAGGACATTAGTTTATTAAAATTAGAATTTTAAACAATATAAACTAAGTACTGAATGAATCGAACACGAATCATTCTGTGGTAAACCATCCACTTTAACTATGATAGGTTCTTAGCGGTCGTTGTTTTAACAGTTACGGATATTATCGAACAAATTCCTGTATGTGGTCCTACTAACAATCTCGAAAGATTGTATGGAATTGCGGTGGATTACTTCTGCAGATGTTCCAAAAAAGACTGATCCCTCTCCCACTTGACCCTTTGTAGCATACAAATAATCTAGAGAAATTAAACAAAAATGTTTGTATTTTTTCTAATTAAAATAGCCTTAGTAATAATAATAAAAATTTTTTTATTCAAATTTCGTTTTAAATAATTGCTGCAGTTTGTTCCCTACAGTGGACAGCCTGCATATACGTACATGCATACAAATCTCTTCCCAACAATTTACGGTCATTGCATTTGAAACCATTTCCTGCCTTCTTTGCAGTGATCATTATCATCTTCTAAATGGTAAATCTACTACTGAATGTACATACAGATCCCCCAAAATACCTCCATTTCGTCGATTGTGATTGAATTCATTTTGCTACGATTTTGTAACCTGTACTTATTGGATTCAAATGTCAAATGTGTAAGAAATTCCTTGCCAAACAAACATTTCCAATGGTGTTTTGGCTTGACATGCAGTACATTTGGGTTTCATTTCACTCTTTTCGGTAGATCTTTATCTACCCACTCCACAATTTTCTCAAACTGACATTTAAAATAAAATGTCTAAAATTACTAATTATGAATAAAAAATGGCAGTATAAGAAAATGTAAGCAATATTATATAATGTTTACTATGAGAAATTGTACTAACTTGGAAACAGAAGTAGCAGCCATTTTCCAAATAGCAATGCTTTACTTAGTGATGCTATACAGCCATCTATGAACGACAGTTGAAAGTTCGAATAATATAGAATGAATAAACACAGGAATGGAATCTGTTAAGGCATTTACAGAAGAATAAACAGATTTAAACTTTTGTCTACTAGAATGGACATGATGCAAAAAAGGGTTAAATATGTTTAAGTAGGCCTAGCATCTGCTGCTTCAAAGCAAATGGCTCTTGAAAGACATTATTACGTATGATGAAGCATGGATCTGTGCTTTTGATACAAAAAGAGCCTCAATAATGAAGAGAATGGTGTTCGAAAGGGGAAGCAAGACCGAAATGATAATGACAAAATCATTCAGAAATCAAGATAATGTTGATTGTTTTCTTCGACTGTTGTGGTTTAATGCAGCACGAATTTCTAGAAACTGGCCTAACTGTTAATAAACGATATTGATGGAATACATGAATGGGCGGAGTCTCTTCCGTTTGAGAGCTGCCTTTATTTTTGCAGTGCACTCTAAGCTGCGAAACCAAACGGTTGCTTGTGTTGCAAACAGCCATGCCGCTGTGGCAAAAACGCCTAGTGCTGACCTGCTGCAAGTCGCAATCAGCTGTTACAACCTCATTTATTTCTTTTTACATCAAGGTACATTATGTTAGGTTTAATAAATGTATTGTTTTCTTTATAGAGATTCGTTCCCTAGATCCGTTTACTTTAGGTTCAACACTGACCAGATGTTATTTGAGTGTTTCGCGGTATTTGCGAGAAACAATTTGTAGAAACCGACATGATTTTTGGCAACGTAACGCGATGTTTTTACCGGAATAATGTGCCTGCTCACAAATGTCCTTGTTGTTCACGAATTTTAGAGAAAAGGTCCATCGTCAAAGCGTTTCGGGAAACCTCTTACTTTGACATGACTCGTACCGACTTCTTAGCAAGCCTAGAACGTCTCCTGTTGAATGTGGAACAGCTCCCCTCTGCTGAAACCGTATTTCTTTGATCCCTAGTAGGCATCAGGAACGATATTCGTTCTCCTCGTCCTCTCTCGACATAACGTTCAGAATTCTGTCTGAACAAAAAAATATAGACCCCCAAATACCATCAGCACACAAAATACACCAGACAATGATCTTTTGTGGATGAAGAGGTTTAAACAATGACAAATATTGGTTTCTCGCTGCCCCAAATCTAATAATTTTCATGATTGAAACAGCTACCCAACCAAAAGGGTGGCTCATTTGGAAAAAATAGGATTTCGACGCAGTTGTAACAATGTCGATCATTCTGCACATGTGGTTGGCGAATTCGGCTTTTTTCGATAGCATCTGAGCCGAAAGGTTGTCCTAACAACATTTTGTAAGGAAAAATGTCTAAAACTTTGCGGGCTATTTTAAACGCTGTGGCTGCACTGTTGTCAAGTTGTTGAGACAAGTTGATGTTAATGGCGCTTCCTCAATTATTGTTTTGACAGCGGTGATATTTCGGGCATCTTTACAATCATTTGTTTGGTCTTCATATTCGCTTTGTCATCAGCTACTGAATCTATTCGCTCAAACTTGGCAATTAACACTCTTAACACGCTTGAAGATGGCATTTGTCTATTTTTAAAGGCACTAGACAACATTCTGAATGTTTCAGCAGATTTCTAATCACAAAGCCATTTTGACTAAGAAAAAAACACGCTCTTCGATTAGTACATTTACTTCGGTAAAAACAAAATATTATTCAAAACTAATCACAGTCTGTAAATAAGTTTCTTTTGGATCCTTGCGCATGCGTGCGCAATTCCATGTTACTAGCTCCACCAGCTGAAGAGTTATTGAACTAAAAGTCTCGTTATACCCTGCGAAGTATACTTTATTCAGTCAATCATTAGCTGGTTAACTGGATATTCAACTGCGCAATTCACTTTGTTATACTAATAAAGATAAACTAACGTACCGCTAATAAATCCTGCTTATTTGCGGTTGTAAGATCTGCAATACATCAATACCTATCGTTTAGAATTGAGCATAGCTTCTGAGTATTGCTAGTTGGTTGCTTGTACGGTGCAATCTGTATGTGCCCCGTATGTATATGTGTGTGTGTTACATTTCATTTAGTTATAAAAAAAATATTCGACCCGTCAGCTATTTTCAGATCTTGCATTTGGCCCACCTGCGATATGAATTTGAGACCATTGATACATAGCATTTAGCAAAAGGAGCGAAAAGGTATAGCTTCTGCAACAAACACACAGTACAATAAAAAGAAAAGAAAGGAAAGGGAAAATATATAAAGAAAAAAAAATAAAAACTGCAGAAGATGAATCAAGAAGGAAAAATCATTACGAAGCAACAAAACATGCCCAACGTTTAGAAGCAATTGATAAAATGCACTATCCGGAAAAAGAAGGAACTGTAAAAGTTTGTAAGTAGTGTTCTTTAAAGTCAAACGGACCATAAATGAACAGCATCTCAGGATTAAACAAGTTTCAGAAACCTGATTTTAAATTCTGAACAGGTAATTCAACCAATAATGTCTGACCCGGCACAAAAAGAAATTAAACTCTCGTATTCTTTTAAGGAAACGCAATAAAAAATAAATTTCACAAGTTTAAATGACTGTAAATTACGTGTTACGTAAGTTATAAAAAGTATTTTTACTTGTTATGTGCCATGTGCGTAAATAAGAATAAGCATTTCATATCTTTTAAATATATATATAATGTCATCATTTTCGAAAACTTGCATTTAAAAAATTTTTTTCCAAAAAAATCTAATAGATAATAAAAATTAATTTCTTATTTTTTTCTCATATATTCTGTTCTTTTAAGAACCTGTTCATTGCAAAAGAATATGTTGAAAACGTTTCTAAAAATATTTTATTCAAAATGTATTGGAAACAAACTCGAGCAAATTCGGGCACTTAAAACACAAATGCAATATTTAACAGAAATATACAAAGAATAAAGCATTTCATATTTAATAGGATGTTCTTTAAGCTAAATTTATATTTTGCGGACGTTCCGGCTTGGTTCAACTCGTTTCTTCACGCAGGACTATTTTATTGCATTGCTTAGCAAAATTCCTTTCAGTTAGGTTTTTGAAGAATTATCATATCCTTCTCCCCTTCACTCCATACACTTCTGACAGAGTTTAAATACGAAGGAATACGAAGGCATTCTAATATAACAATCATAAGCGAACATTAATACTATTCAGACTATATACGTATTCTGACTACATAATTAAGATCATTATACTCGTAGTAATAGAACTTGTAAATGCACGCCTAGATTTTGCGCGAAAGATATTATATTTTGCTTTAGAATCTTATGTAATATAGAATGATAGTATTTCTTATGAAAACTAAATTTCCCATACCTTAAACAGCAAAATATCCTCAAATTATTAGGCCTTCGGGTTTAAGAATAGGCAACATGTTTTCCGGATTCTATTCTTCACTGGGCTTCTGCCACATAGTAATTCTTAAATCGGACCCAAATACATTGAATTTTGATACGCCTACAAATATAACATAGTACAACACAGCAAATTTTCCCTTACCATGGAATTTGCAAATAAAAAAAAATCTTTCGCGCAAAATACCAGGTATAATTCCTTACAAAGATTTCACTTCTGCCATTCGGGCTTTTGTATCCATATGCTCTGATGACTCGTCACACAGTTAAGATTCGGGATTAACTTTCACGATAATTTTTTATTTTTTAAAAATTTAGTTGGAAATTTTACAGAACAAAGCCTTGAGTTCTGCTTGGTTTTTGCAGAGGATAAACTTCCACTTCCTAAACGTTAGCTTAAAATACAGTCCTAATTTTAAGACCGATTGAAGCGGTTCACCAAATAATCATCGTTTTGCAACATCAAGTACAATTCAATGCTTTACGTTAATTGTTTTTACGATATAGTAGTTCGACCGTCTCCAACGTAACCTTGGTTCGCATTCTGCCAAAACACATAGACTCGTCCAAAAGGGCGTTTTTACTTGCTGTGACGTGAAAGGTCACGTGAAGTCCATCGGAAAGAGAGAATTTATATGCTCCAAAAGAAAGAAAGTCCCCCATCCTTCCACTCTATTTTATTTTGGGAATAATTCGGTTCGAATGGTGCATGCGCTAATGGTCGCGGATGAGGCGGTTAAACTATAATTCGTTTTTCTAATGTAGTTACCACCTTTTAAGCATTATATAATTAAATTTCTAGTAGAATTTGTGGTTAGTTTGTAACATCTTGCCATGTTTAATTTGAGGTTTGTAATAACGAAAATATTTGCTGAAGAATTAATAACTGTGTTGTAATGTACTTTCATTATAAAAAAATGTGAAAAAACTCATTGTTTCGGGGGGGGGGACCTCAGCAAAACTTTCTGGGCGTCCGAACTTTTATAAGTCGCTAACCTTCTGAATAAATTATTTTATTTTTAGAAAATATGAGTGCTTTTTTTAATAGTAAGCAAGATTTGAAATTGATAAAGAACAGTATACTTGTAAAAATTCGGAAATAATTTCTTTATTATCTAGTATATGTTTTTTTCAAATAAAGAATCTGTATAAATGTATGTATGTTTCACACATTGTGATAAAACAACGGTACCTAGAGCCATCAAACTCTGAATAACGTACATCTCCACCCGAATATGGGCATCTGGAAGCACGAATTTGGAATTTGTTTTATTATCTATTTCATATTTTGTAAAGCATTTATGAGTTTTCGATTAAGAAACTCAACGATTTCAAGCAAGCAATGGCCAAGCAATGGCAACACTGTACGGAAAAGGAATATATATTTTAAATATTTTGTGATATTGCTGTTGAATTGAATTTTATGGTTTAAGTGCGAAAAACATGATATTTAATAAATAAAAATAACACACAAAACGTTAAAAAAACGCCCCTTTCGGAGTTATATAAAATCTGTAAGATATCAGATTTTTTTTTATTATTCCAAAGGAACAATTTGCCCAGAAGGACTATTAATTTCTTTTTGATAATCTTGCGTTGATTCACTACAAGCGTAGTTTCACATTTCAAATGGTTGCCGCCAAATATTATCGCCCTGTATTATATTTAAAGAAATTAAATAATGAAGAATCTGCATAAATGTATCTATGTTCCTCGCAACCTAGACCCGTCAAATTTTGAATAACGTAATTCTCCTGCGAATCTGGGCATCTGCAAGCCCATATTTGAAATTTGGAATTTGTTTTATGATCGATTTCATATTTTGTAAAACTTTAGCGAATTTTTGATTAACAAACTCAACGATTTAAAAGCGAGCAATGGCAATACTCTACGGGGGGGGGGACATTTATCTCCAGCGCGCGGAACTGTGTGAACTATTCGTGAACTCATCAATGGTTCACACAGTTCCCCGCGCTAGAGATAAAAAGTTTTTTATATCCAGCGGAACAGTGTATCGGAAATTCTGAAATTCTAAATATGTGCTGATTTTAAAATTACTGTTGAACTGAATTTTATGGTTCAAGTGCAAAGAACATGAAATTTAATAAATAAAGGTAACATAGAAAACGTTAAAAAAGCCCCTTTAGGCGTAATACTTATTTTGGTAAAAGTTTTTTTCCTGCAGTTTCTTTTTAAATAATATATCGCGATAACATTTGGTGGCTACAATTTGAAAAGTGATACGGACGAAGTCGAGTTTAAAGATTAACAGCACATCTACTGCTAAAAATCAAAGCTAAAACACTAGTCTTTTCTACTTATTCATAGTAAAATGCATCATCTAGGGTTTGAATAAGAACAATTTTTTAAATCAGACTTCTATATGATAAATTTTGTGTTTACCTTTCGTGGAAACAGATTCATTCATGTCAAAGAAATGTTTCAAAACTTACCTGAAAAAGAAAGAATGAAATTTTACTAATTAGCAAGTACAATTGTATATATATATTAAGAAAAGCATGTGGTAAAACAATTATTGAATTAAAATGACGCCGACTTAGTAACTGAATAAATTCAATTTGTTAAATTAGTTAAATTTAATTTGTAGCTTTGTAAATAACCTACGAGACTAATAACAGCTTTGTACAAAGGACGTCGAATAATAGTATGCGTTGTAGCCTTTTTTTTAAATAATTTTAGAATTTAACCTTTTCTTATATAATTTTCCTCATTTTGCAATTTTAATGTTAGAAACTTCTTCAGCAGAGACTGATCAACATTTCTGGTTTCTTAACGTTTCGTTATGCTACCAAATTTTTATCATCCACGAGGCTTAGGAAACACTGTTATTAGGAGAACAGCAGATTTTTAATTGAGCTTCCACACTAATTAAAAACTACTAGTACCTAGAGTGCAGCTTTTCAAGGCGCCATAAAACCTTCAAATTTTTATTTTACTGTTTAACAGATTGAACACCACCCGAACACACTGACTATCTACCAGACTATCTGGTCACTCGCATGTGATCGCGCATGCGCACGGAGATTACCAAAATTCCCGCTATTTTTGACGCGTTATTTTGCGTAAACCCTTAGTCTTTTTTTTTTTTTTTTTTTTGTGTGTGTGTGTATGTATGTGTTTGCTTAATGTGTTTGTTCACCTGTCTTATGATGCATTGAAAGTGATTGTAACAGTTGTAATTTCGAAGATATGTAGTGTCTTAATTTTTGCTTTCCATCACACTAAGAGGAACGTAATCCGTCGTTAAAAAAAAGAAGCATAAAGTGACTTTTGCAGCGAAAACTGGCATAGATTTGAATATTTTGAAACAATTAAACTGATGAAACCTCTTACCATAAAAACTGAAAAGTTTTTGTTTTAATTTCAAAATCGAGATATTCAAAAATTACCATAACATAGAGATTTTAAACTATACAGAAAGAAATAACAGATGTTCTATTTATTCGTTACTTTTCTTAAAAAAAAAAAAAAGTAATTTCAGTATATTATTGCACACTTTACTTCCTTGTTAAAACGGCCACTTCGCTTGGCAATTAAACTGGCAAACTTAATCGCTCATTACGTCACGTGAAAATTTCAAATCTCGCCAAAGGATTATCCGTCAGCCGCTTCAACGAAAAAATACCTTATTATCCTTATTTTAATGATACTGTAACAATATTTTCTCTTTAAAAGAAAGCCATGAAATTCGCAAACCACCAAGCCACAAACTGATTTTAAATCCCAAATTCCTATTAGAGCAAACAAAAACATTCATGCTGTCAACAAAAAAGCTCACGTTGCAGAGAGGGAAGAACTTTGTTTTTTAGATATAATAAAATGGACTAATTCAAATGGTCGCCCGCCTGTTTCCCAAAAGTATAAGCAAACAAATCAGGTAGATCAGGCAAACAAATAGCTGCGCTAGCATAATTTTGGGGCCGTTTCTAAAAATTATCAAATTTATAAAAACTGAATTTGCAGCTACGATAGTAAAACTTCAAAAGTTTTTAACAAAATTTGCGAAAGGTTCGTAAAAGCTGGCAGATATGCGGCGCCGTTTGGAATTACTGTCTTTGTTTACTATCCCTCTACTTTAAATTTCACTCCCATTGGAAACAAAAGAATGAAGAAATTGAATTTCGTAAGTATTCAATAATTCCCGTCATCATCATATTTCGAACACTACAATCATGGCCTGACCCCCTAGGACCTACCTGTCACGATAAAGAGATACAGAATTCTAGTTAAGTGATGACTCCACATTCAAAGTTCAGCACGCATGCGCAAGGCAGACTCTCAAATTCCAAGCGATTGCAAAAAACAGGTGTTGATTCCACAAGTTTCTGGTTAGAAAATGCAGTTTCGTCTGTCGCATTAAAGAAATAAAAAAAAAAAAAAAAAAAAAAGTAAGGAGGGATGAAAGTGAATGTTTGTTCGCAGTTCACTCAGTTTTCCATACATACAACAGAACAATAAATCAACTTGCAACTTCGAAACTACAGATTATGTTCACAGAAGTAATTAACCAGTAAAAGTATTATTAATTTATGAAAGAGTTCTTACAAACATACTTCGCTTCTTTCTTAAATGAAGATTTTTTTTTTATTTATATTTATTTTGCCAACTCATAAAATATTTATTGTGTGAATAAAAAACTAAAAGTTCTGAAATGATTTTTTTTTTTTAAATCATACTTGGATTTTTGGTTTTTTTTTTTAAATAGTCTCCGAAATATTTGTAATTATTTGTTTAAAATTTTGTTTTATTAATTTTTTATTTATTAATTTACGACATTTTGCATTAGACTTTTATGATTTATTGAGTATATTACTTATTTTTAAAGTTGTGGCCACTTGGTCTATTTGCATTTGTTTATTTTGTGGCGGTCCCGAGGTGTAAAGCTCACTTGTGCGACTTTCGATCTTTCCCGGCCCACCAGTGGCCGAGCGGTAAAGTCACTGAACACTGGTAGTTCGGTTCGAGGTTTAAATCCCGCGAACGGGATGGCTGCATGGGCGATTTCGTGGTTTTCCTCATGTGTAACGTGTATACGAGCCAGTTTCCCTTAGAAAGTACTTCACGAAGGCATCCCTCCCCTTAGGCAGGTAGCCCTCGAGGCTTTGCCATAATCAAACACACACACTCACGATTTTTCCCGCTTTTCGTGTTTCCAATGTTATTAGGCACAACTGGGAAATGCGGCGTGCGAGTTCCCGAAGTTTTTGGCGACGGTATTGCGATTGATCACGTATCAGCATCGTGTGAATTAAATACTGTACCGTTATCGCAAAAGAGCTCCAGTGCGACAGTTTACGATATCTGAACTGTTTCGTGGTGCGAACATCTGACTGGCCATTGTAATCGCTACAAATTTCCAGCCAACTATTTTGCTGCGATATGAGAAGATGCGACTGGTCGTCGCGATTCAGCCCGCTTTGTGGGCGTGGTTGCGACCCTGTGCCTTGGTGTCATTGTTGGTTGCGTTTGTGGAATGCACTTCCAGTGTATGGGCGCGCGTAGGTGTACTGTTGCGCGTGCGCCATAGCCATGTACCAGAATAGCGCATATGGCGGACTTTGTCATTTCCATCAGGTAGGTAAGGGGCATGTTCCAGCCACGTTTGAGGTCATCTGCAGAGCATTCGTTAGGCGTGATACTAGCTTGTGTGACATTCGGTCTTTTCTGCTTATATGGGTCGCCATCAATTAGCACTGATAGAAAGCTCAGGATACAATTTTCCAATACTTTGGCGAGGGGTATACGACCTTGGGATTCATCGTGGATCTGCTTCGTGACAGTTAAATATCGTTAAACTTACGTGACAGTTAAATATCGTTATCGTTATCGTGACAGTTAAATATCGTTAAAATATCGTTATCGAAAAACGGCTCCTGTGCGAAAATTTTCGATAACTGAAGAATTTCGCGGTGCGAGCGTCTGACAGCCCTGCGGAATGACGTTTCATGCATTATGCTCTGCACCTGTTCATTCTAAGCCAACTGACGTATGAATTGTAAGTGAAAAGCTCAGGCAGAACCAGAGATATGATCGAAAACCCTCTACCTAGGCCATAACGACAATTTTAGACCTAATGTTGATGACATTTTTTTTCAAGGAGCGATTTTTCTGGAAACTTCCAGAAGTGCTTATTCTCCTCTCTTGAAATATAAATATATCGCTTGTGATGGAATTTAGTCTGCAACTGTTTTGACAGAAAGTTTTGATTAACTACTTTTACCTCGCTCGGTGATTACCGTTTCGGACTTGGTAAGTGATTCTGGTGACTTGCATTATTCCTAGTCCGTCAAGGAGAATTTGTATCATCTATTTTTCTCCTTCAGCTATGCATAGTTGTTTATCTTGATGTAAAAGCTGTTGTTTACATTCATGTCCATAAATTAAGAATAATTCGGAGTCATGCGGAAATCGAACTCTAAAATAAATATATCACCTGTAAAATCACTACACACATCTTCAAGAATCATATGCAAATTTTAGGAAGTAACCAGATGACACCGATGGTACGTCACAATGACAAGAGCACAGCCGACTGTATCATGGCCTTGAAGCGAAATCAGTTTCGGAAGGTCACGTGATCAAAATAGTCGATCTCTTTCGCTTTACCATAATCCCAGAGTTAAATTTTACCGAAAATAGTAGTTTGTCTTAAAATAAATATAAGTAAAATTAATAAACGTGAGTAGGTCGTATGATTTACATTAAATTTTTCACAGTGCAATATTTTTACAGGCGGTAAAAATGTATATCTTCAATAATTTTTTTAACAATTTGTACTTCGTTTATGTAACTAAAAATATCATTGAGAATGACCACATGCGAACTTTATTTATGTAATTTTGATAAAAATGAAATTCATTTATGTAATTTGAATCAAATTTATTGCCAAAATAATATAAAATCCACATAAGGGGGGAATTCAATAGATTTATGGATGCAAATTTTAGATTTTTATACTAGTAAAATAAATATTAAGGGAAAAATTATTTTGTAAAACTCCATGCCGCTACCATCGCATCAGCTATATAAATTTTTAGAAGTCAAATACCCATAGTCATCTCTCTTCACTCCATTCACTAATAAAATCTGCATATCTCAATTTTATCGAAACAGGGAAATGAATTAAAATTCCTTAAATGCTAGAAAATTTGAATATAAAGATGAAATTACATGCACGTTATACTATAAATAAATCTTTCAAGATAATTTCAAAGAGCTAAATGCTAATTGCATTCATAAAAAAGGACAACCATCTATTTGTACCAGTTCCAATTTTATGTTGAATCACTTTTTCCAAACCATCCAAGAGATAAGTGATTAGAGGCTTGGTTTTTATTTTTAAGTATTTCCCCAAATTACAGGCCTATTCCACTATTAAAAATAAATTCATAAAATTTGGAGCTGTACCATATACATACATGCTACATATTATTATACATAATCTATGCAGAAACAAAGCATAAATCAAAATAAACAATTGAGTTATTAACTGAAATTAATTAATTTTTTTAACATTTTTATATGAACATTTTATATTAATTTTGTCATTTTTATATTTTGTATAATTATTTAACATTATTTTGCAAATTATCAAACATATTTTCTAACCGAGTTTGTAAATTCATTCCACAAGTGCAAGAAGCTGTTGAATTAAAGTAACTGTATAGTGTAATAACTGTATGCAAGATAACTTATATAAAATATCCATTTGCTTTCCTGGCATAAGAAATGCATTTTCCATGTTTTTAAGAATTTCACCAAATAAGAAATAGACAATTGAAGATTTTAATAGAATAACTTCAGATGGAAAATTTTTAATTTCCCCCTTATCTAATTCTTTAAGAAAACCAAAAATATCATCTGCTGTATCTACTGAATGAATACTTTACAATAAGTCCTGGCAAACATTGCATTTTATCACCCTTAATTTTTTCATGGCATCATAACCTGAAACATAAACTAGCACTGCTAAAATATCAGAAGAAACATTTTCTATAAAAAATCATTAATTAGTAAATTTGAATAATCAATTAATATTCGCAAAAGTAAAGATAGAATCCTTATCATAATCTGGTAAAAGGGACAGTCATATTTGATGATGAAATTATAAAACGAAGCTTCTTCTCATTTTCTAATAATTGTAGGTCATTTATTTAATAATCTGAACCTGACATTTGCGGATACATTTCAAAACGTGATTCAGGAGCATCAGTTTGAAATTTTCCTAACAATATGTATTCAGCTTCATACTTTTGAAACAAACATGGAATCAATTGAATGAATGCATCTGTAGTTGTTATTAATGCCTGAAATGTTTGTGGTGATAAAGTTTCTTTTATTGGGACAGAATGTTAAATATGCTATTAGAAAGAAATAATCAAAATAAGGAATTCCTAATGTACTATTCCAAACAAATATTCAAAACAACACTATGCGAAACGTCCAAACTAATGTATTCGATGTTATGTTAAAACGAAATACTTGAATAGGATTGAGAACAGCTACAAATTTTCCTAAATAAATCTAAAAATTAAAAAAGTATAAAACGAAGTATAGATAAAAATATTATTTACCTTAGCGTTAGTGATTTAAAATCACTTAACAGCAAAATATACATCCAAAAAATCTACGACCACAAGTTCACAACCACACACTACCACAAAAACACATCGACCATCTCGATCACGTGACTTTTGCGCTTCAAGGCCATTATAGAGTTGGCTGTGGACAAGAGTGTAAGAGAGTGATATATAAGGAATACAGGCAAAGAAGGAAAATTGTTCGCAGGCGCTTTATAAGCATTTCAGTGCAATAACCGAATAGTTATGACACAAAGGACGCATTTGGATGATTTTTTACGTGGTAGAATTATCGGCCGTCTGGAATGTGGGCGTACCCAACTGGAAGGATCAGACGAACTTGGAATTGCCCACAGTGTCATCTCCAGGCTTTGGCAACAATTCCAAGATGATGGTAATGTGAGTAGACGTTACAGCACAGGTCGCCCCAGAGCAGTGTTTCTTAACCTGTGGTTCATGGACCCCTTCGGGGTCCATGTGTCATATTTTGGGGGTTCGCCGACTGCTCCTAATTTTTAAAATGTCTGAATCAATATTTAAAAAAAAACTTTTTTTGTCACGAGCAACCACTGTAAGCCGTCTGTCTGCCATTTCCTAATAATAGAGACCTCCACAGTACGAGGAAAAGAACATTCGCAAACCATATAAAATTTGAAACTTTTAGAAACACAAAGTAGACTTTGAATTTTACTTCACTTGGCAATAAAGTCAGGTTAAAATTAGTTCCTCAAAGTTCTTGCAAATTTTTAAAACAAAATATTTGTTTTACTTTTTCATAAGTTGTAATTAAAGTATTTTTTTTCAAGTGTTTTTTTTTTTTTTTTTTTTTTTTTTTGTGTGTGTCTTAATGTTTGTTCTTAATGTTTCATTTGATTATTTGATTTTTTTGTAGCCCAAAATGTCCAAAAAAAGGAAGGATGATGAAAATTATGTAAAATATAGACTCTGCTTCATGAAGGAATCGGACGGTGTTGAAAAGCCACAATGCTTTCTGTGTGGAAAAGTTCTGGCAAACGCCAGTATGAAACCGGCAAAATTGATAGAGCATCTCAAATCTCTTTATCCTGAAAATGCATCTAAAGATCTAGAATTTTTTACAAAGAAGAAAGTCCAGTTTTCAAAATCTGGAACATAAACCAAACTTGGATTTGGTATTTCACAAAAACCTTAGGTTGAGGCATCTTTCAGAGTTGCATATTGTATTGCCAAAAGTAAGAAACCGCATACTATTGGAGAGACATTAATTAAGCTGTGTGCGCTGGAAATGGTTGAATTAGTTTGTGGACTGGAACAGAGAAAAAAACTTGAGGCTATTCAAAGGATTGTTCAAGCATGTGATACATTCAAGAATAGTTGAAATTTCTTGCAATATCTTGAAACAGATCATCGATGAATTGAAAGCATCGTCATTTCCCTTTAGTAGTGCGCTTTAGTAGGCAACTGGATGAAACTACAGACATCTCGAATTGTAGTCAAATTCTTGTTTTTGTTCGTTACGTTCTGCTGATACTATCAAAGAAGAATTCTTATTTTGTGAGCCTCTTTTGCAAACTACAAAGGCAGTTGATGTTTTAGCGATTTTAAATGTTTTCTTTTCCAAACACGACTTCGACTGGAAACAAAAACTTCATTCACTTACCACCCGGCTTACCACACGCAAGTGCGCTGGCTATCACGAGGACAGGTTTTGAAACGAATTTTCATGTTGAAGTCAGAAGTATCACTTTTTTCAGAAGAAAACGATAACTAACTCTTCGAATATTTCAAGAAAAAAGATTTTATATGTAAATTGGCTTACCTGGCATATATTTTAACCACATGAACGATATATGTCTTTCAATTCAAGGGCCTGATACAACAATTATGGATGCCACTGAGAAATTACAGGCATTTTTATCGAAAATGTCACTTTGGAAAATTAGAATTCAAAATGGGATATATGCAAACTTTCAAATGTTGGACGAAGTGCTTTTTGAAAATGGATCTCGGAAAGATAGTTTGTTATTGAATAACTTGAAAAATGAAATCTGTGAACACCTGGAAGAACTTCAAGTTTCATTTGAAAAATATTTTAATTCGGATGGAATAAATATAGAAGATGAGTTGTGGATTCGTAATCCTTTTCTTTGTGATATTGACTGTATCGATGCCATGAACCTTGCCAAAGATGAGCTAATTGATTTGAAAACCAAGTCCTTGTTAAAAATGGATTTCGATTCAAAAACTCTTGGAAAGTTTTGGTCTTCTTTAAGAGAAGCCTACCCATTGCTTATAATACGAGCTATGGCAGCCATTATTCCGTTTGCTACAGTATATCTTTGCGAAGCGGGATTTTCCACACTTGTCACAATAAAAACAAAACATCGAAATAGACTGAATGTAGAACATGATATGCGCGTTGCTTTGTCGAAAACCATCCCTCAATTCAAACTCTGATGAATCTCTGATGAACTCTCTAATCAAAGAAAAGCAGCAACAGCCTTCAAATTAAAAATTTTAATTTCTTCAAATTTTTTATACTATTGAAATAAAAATATTAAAATAAATAATAAAACAGAATATATTTTGTAATAAATGATGTTTAAGAAATTTTTTTTCACAGAGGGGTCCGTGACATATTTAAAATTTTTAAAGTGGTTCATTGTGCCAAAAAGGTTAAGAAACACTGCCCCAGAGTTACAACGCCGAATGAGGACCGGTATTTGGCAGTTACTGCCAAAAGAAACAGGCGGAGCACAGCCTCAGACCTGTCTCGTCAGCTCTCTCCAGCCACTGGTACGACAATTTCAAGGCAGACCGTGTACAGACGCTTACAGCAGATTGGTCTACGTAGTCGTAGACCTGTCAGATGCGTTCCACTTACTGCAAGTCACTGTCGCCTGCGGTTAGCCTGGAGTAGAGAGCATGGCATTGTGGACACCGCAACAGTGGGCTTGTGTGATGTTTTCCGACGAGTCGAGGTTCAGCTTGCAGTCTGATTCTCGCCGGACTTTCGTATGGAGAGCTCCAGGTACCCGTTACCACCAAGAAAACATCATTGAACAACACCGTTACGGTGGTGCAGGAGTGCTCGTTTGGGGTGGAATTATTCTGGGTTCCAGAACTGACCTGCATGTTCAAATTGGAACCATGACAAGCCAAATCTATCGGGACGTCATTCTAGAACAACATGTACGTTTGTTTCGAGGCACCATGGGAGCACAATTTCTGTTTATGGATGACAACGCCCGTCCTCACCGTGCAAACATCGTAAGCGAATGCCTTCAATCGGAGGATATCACCCGTATGGACTAGCCAGCATTCTCACCGGACTTGAATCCAGTAGAGCATGTGCGGAATATGCTTGGCCAACGAGTTGCAGCTCGTCAACCTCCTCCTACATGTCTACCGGAACTTCGGAGAGCATTGCTTTTTGAATGGTGTAATATCCCCCAAGATCAGATCGATAATTTGATATTCAGCATGTCTAGGCGTTGTACGGAATGTATTGCATCGTCTGGGAGACATACAATGTATCAACAATCATACCAACCATGTAATATTGGTTTTTTGTAAATAGCTTTTTTTTTTTTTTTTTTTTTGTAATTTGCTCCATGGAGAAAAAATCGCTAATTTTTTTAATAATATCAAACATATAACATCTTTTTTGCTCTTTACCTTTTGTTTAATACATAAGATTTAGAAATAAGTCAAATTTGTTTTGCTTCTAACTCTTCCTTTGTCTGATTTTGCATTATCCTTAATTTATGGACATGAGTGTATTTCAATAAAGTTTAAATTTTTCTATGTTCATCTGATGTTGTTTCTAAAAGTTTCTCTACGATATTGCAGCGCACAATAGCGCTGTGCTAATTGTGCAGCTGTGTAAGTTTTCCAACGGTTCTTTAAAAGATTTGCTTTTATGAAGAGGTCTTCTATAGTATCTGCTCGAAGTCAAACGTTGCTTGAAGCCGCTTAGCCAAAAGGTTTTTGTTTGCTTGCCCTTTTAATAACAATTTTTTCTGCAATAATGCATGGGTTTAGGCAGTTACTTGAATAACAAAATACAGTTTTAAAAATTACATCATAAACTAGGAACAAAGAGAAAACAGCTTCTCAGCAGAAATGAATTAAAGGAATACAGGCATTTGTGCTCTAACTGATTTCAAGAAACAAGCACACACACACACACACACACACAAAAAAAAAAAAAAAATTCCGCACAGTTGGTATAGGGGCTAGGGAAGCCTACTATGGTACCAAAGGACCCTGAAAAGGCATAGTTGTAACAGTCCGTCCCTTCATAGGAGGCAACGGTGGCTGCCTATTAGGTGCCTCTACAATAATATGGCCTATTAAGTGTCTCGACAATAAAATGGCCTATTAAGTGCGTCGACAATAAAATGGCCAATCTTTTCAGGCCTTAAGAGTGGCCAATACTGAATAGGCAAGTGTCTGCCATTGGATTAAAAAATGCGCAAGGATTTCTAATATTTGAAATGAAAATATTTCCAGCACGGCGTTTTTGGTTTCTGAGTTTTTGAAAGCTACTCATGATTTTGGATTCACTACATTTATCTATCAGGCCTGGAATATGTTTCAGAGCCTTAATGCTAATTCGCCGTTGAGGGGAAGGGATCCTTCATTCATATAAAAAATGTTTTTCTCAATAAAAACGTCAAAATAAAATCAATATTCAGCTGTGAAATATGTTGATATGCGAAATGCCCCATGCATAGTACCCACAGAGATGAAATATGTTGATATCTGTCAACTATAAATGTCAGACCAGCTATAAATGTCATTGAACGTTATTACAACACACGATACAACCAGAGTTTATTGTTCAATGAAATTATTAAACGTACCACACTCTGCTTTCTTAATACAATGTCCCCCAATGGCAGTCGAGCGGTTAAAAGCGATAGAATACTGATAGTTCTTCCGGATTCAATGCCAGGCGAAAGAGATCCCTACATGGTTGGTTTTCACTTTTTTTTTTTTTTTTTTTTTTTTTTTTTTGTGAAACGTGAATACGAGGCAGATTCCCTCAGAAAAACCTCCACGAAGGCGTCCCTTCTTTTAGGCAGATAGCTCACGCTTGAATATTCAAATAACCTTATCTAACCTTCTCAATATACACTCATGTCCATAAATTAAGGATAATGCAAAATCAGGCAAAGGAAGAGTTAGAAGCAAACAAATTTGACTTATTTGTAAAGTTTATTTATTAAACAAAAGGTAAAGAGCAGAAAAAGATGCTACATGTTTGATATTATTAAAAAAATTAGCGCTTTTTTCTCCCTGGAGCAAATTACAAAAAACACCTATTTACAAAAAACCAATATTACATGGTTGGTATGATTGTTGATACATTGCATGTCTCCCAGACGATGCAATACAGTCCGTACGCCTAGGCATGCTGAGTATCGAATTATCGATCTGATCTTGGGGAATATTACACCACTCAAAAAGCAATGCTCTCCGAAGTTCTGGTAGACATGTAGGAGAAGGTTCACGGGCTGCAACTCGTCGGCCAAGCATGTCCCACACGTGCTCTACTGGATTCAAGTCCGGTGAGAATGCTGGCCAGTCCTTACGGTGATATCCTCAGACTGAAGTCATTCGCTTACGATGTTTGCCGGGGAGGACGGGCGTTGTCATCTATAAGCACAAATTGTGCGCCCACGGCGCCCCGAAACGAGCGTACATGTTGTTCCAGAATGACGTCCCGATAGATTTGGCTTGTCATGGTTCCAATTTGAACATGCAGGTCAGTTCTGAAACCCAGAGTAATTCCACCGCAAACGAGCACTCCTGCACCACCGTAACGTTGTCGTTCAATGATGTTTTCTTGGTGGTAACGGGTACCTGGAGCTCTCTATATGAAAGTCCGGCGAGAATCAGACAGCAAGCTAAACCTGGACTCGTCGGAAAACATCACACAAGCCCACTCTTGCGGTGTCCACAATGTTCACTCTCTACTCCAGGCTAACCGCAGGCGACAGTGAGTTGCAGTAAGTGGAACGCATCTGACAGGTCTACGAGCATGTAGACCAATCTGCCCTAAGCGTCTGTATACGGTCTGCCTTGAAATTGTCGTACCAGTGGCTGAAGAGAGCTGACGAGACAGGTCTGAGGCTGTGTTCCGCGTGTTTCTTTTGGCAGTAACTGCCAAATACCGGTCCTCATTCGGCGTTGTAACTCCGGGGCTATCTGTGCTGTAACGTCTACTCACATTACCATCATCTTGGAATCGTTGGAAACAAAGCCTGGAGATGGCACTCTGGGCCATTCCAAGTTCGTCTGATACTTCCAGTTGAGTACGTCCACATTCCAGACGGCCGATAATTCTACCACGTAAAAATTCATCCAAATGCTTCCTTTGTGTCAAAACTATTCGGTTATTGCACTGAAATGCTTATAAAGCGCCTGCGAACAATTTTACTTCTTTGCCTGTATTCCTTATATATCACTCTCTTACACTTCCGTCGTTGTGACGTACCATCGGTGTCATCTGGTTACTTCCTGAAATTTGCATATGATTCTTGAAGATGTGTATAGTGATTTTACAGGTGATATATTTATTTTAGAGTTCGATTTCCGGGTGACTCCGAATTATCCTTAATTTATGAACATGAGTGTAAGTTTGTCTTTGCACATAACACGTAACCAGCGAATCATTTAATGCTAATAACTCTGTCCTCGATTCGATTCCTTACATTACAGATGATTACACGATTTTTTTTGGTATTTTTTCTTAATAAACAAACATAAAATTTAATGTTTCCCTTTCAAAACCAAAATTTTTCCAAGAAACATCTCAAGGCAAATGGCCCTAGTATGTTTTGCCAAAATTGTTTCAACCAGATATTGATATCAAGTGTTTTCTATTTTGTATTTACTATGACAGGAGAAATGGAAAAAATTATGCCCCCCCCCAAAAAAATCTGTATTTAGTATTTCCATTGTGATCATTCAGCAAAATTCAAACTATCATTAAATGCATTCAGTTACTGCAGCCTTTTAGTGTATAAGAAGACTTAATCGACTGCGAAATTCTAATATCATTGCCTTTATCCTCCGTTTCCAAATAAAACATAGATACTTTTTCAAGTGCTCATGAGACTCTTCATTTTACAGAAGTTTATAAAACAAATCGAAGAGGATTCTTTTAATGTAAACGCCAAAGTTTTCCCATTATGATGCGAAGTGGTACAGTTTGAGTACCAGGGGAGAACGAAAGAAAAAATTGTTTTTGAAGGAAGGTAAAAAATGGCCATCTATAAAAAGCTTACGGAAACTAGAGCAACCGAAAGAACATTTGAAACAAACTTGGATTTATTCTACTTCAGGTACATTTCCTATGTTATATGAGCTATATCATAACGCATAAATTAATTTTTTTGTAAAGAACAGATAGCATTTTACATTACAACAGCTAAATTTTGATTTTATTTTGTGCGGTTCGATCGTTGCAACAGATTCAATTAACTGTTAGAGTAATTTTACTCACAATGGATAAAATGGTGAACAGTTAAATACAGACTCATTTACTTCAAAATGGCAACTTTGCGACTCTCGTAGGTTTTTAAATTTCGAGAAGGAACGTCTTCGAAGAACATTTTTTTAAAATGTATCCATCTAGTGAAATGAGACGTGACGAAGTGATGCAACAAAGAACCGCATCAAATTAGATCAGTAATTTAGTGCACTTTGCCCAGGACTGTTATCTGTTACATTTTCTCTTTTCACGCAGTTCTAAATGTCATGTGGGTTTCAATGCTCTGCTTACAAATGTCTAATTTTAAACATATCAAGGTTCTTTATGAAAGAAAGAGACTTCAAAAAGTCTCCACATTCATTTAAAGTTGACTAATTATTTAAATTTTTATCCTCAGTTAGGCAACAAAGCAAGCGATGGTAAACAAAAGAGAGAATCCAAGTAAATAAATCAATATACCCATGGTGACAAGATTCGAATTGCAAAATTAGCGCCGAAAAATTGTTGAGTATCAGAAAACATAAAACTAACGTTTAACCTTAATGGCAGAACACTGTACACAAAGCCAGCTGCAAAGATAAATGAATGTTCACTCGTTAGTAAGTCAACGAAAAAACTGGGAACACATTTTGCTGAAGGGTTGTAATTGATCTAGCTGTTAATGTCAGACACAAGATGGGGCGGAATGCAATGAAGACTATATTCCATCGGGAAGGCTTGTTTCAAAATATCGAGTGTCCCAGATCTAAATGAACCTCAGTGGACACGAGTAAAATAATCTACTACCATGTTCACGGTATTTATTAAACGTAAAGGTTAACAACTTTCTGATATGAGAAAGAAAACCACCTCATATATCAAGTTAGTTTACCACCTACAAGACTTACAATAACCTTCAAAACTCGCAAACTGTTCCTTCCCCCCCCCCCCCCCAATGACTCATAATCGGATTGGAGTTGCAATTTGTCGAGATGAGAAAGAGGATATTTTTTTCGAAGTATTATAAGGGAAGTTGGGTTGTAAAGTGTAATGAATAAAAAAGCATTTTCACTGACTGTTTTCATCCCCATTCTTCAAATTCAAAAGCGTTACAAATGATCGGGTTGTTTTCGTAAAATGGTTTCTAGATATGTAATTTTTGTATTACGGCAAAACTTCTCATGTCTAACGTAGACCAATACTACCTTGAACAAAATTGAAGGTCAGTGCCATTTTGGATATCTATATAATTCGCCAACCACCATTCATAACTAAGTTAATTTGATACAAATCAAAATTTTTAAAATATAATTTAATATATTTTTGTAAAACATCATTAATTTCACAGCAAATACGTACAACAATTTAAAGACTAAACATCTGCATTATTGTAGTAGCATTTCGGTATGAACGTTTTCACTCACTGAACGATAAAATGATGGAACGTATGGTGAAAAAATGCAATATATTTTATTATGTTGAATTTTTAACCCTTTGCGGCACCTATAAATTTCCTTCTGTACGCACAGAAAAATTTAATGAAAAAGGATTTATAAGCTACTATAGGTTACTCTGAACCTTCTTTCTTTATAGTAGATGGCAACTCAACATAAACCAGTCCATATATTTTAGCCATGTTTAGTTTTTTAAGACCCACATTTTTCAAAGAAACCTTCCAGATGTTTTTAGGGTATAAAAGGAATTGTTTGAAAAGAAGTTTCTATGTTATTTTTTGGCTGCATGCTAATCTCCTTATTCTATATTAGTTTTAAATTTTTACCTTGAAATCTTGCCTAAAATCAAACGGCGAACTTTAGGTGTGCCCAGAGCGGGCTCACCGATAATCTAGGACAACTGAGATTCTGCATTCTTTGTTTCTCCGCATCTCATCGGTCAGTTCATTGACAACAATGCTCGTTTCAGCACTCTTTTCGAAGCTCTATTCAATCAGTGTGGGCACGCCCACAGAATTAAAAGATACAGTGGATGGACAAAAATATGGAAACACCTTGTGAAATGCATGTTTGAAAAGAAAGATTGATTTTAATGAAATGTGTACGTGGCGATGGCGTTTTTGACTACTGACGCCACCTATACAACTTCGTAAATGTGCTAAACAGTTCAGTTGTTGTCGGAGTACTGTTATGTAAGGTTGTCATTGCATTATGTCAGAGTTAACAGACTTCGAAAGTGGGCAAATTGTTGGAGCACGTATGGTAGGTGCTTACGTAAGCAAGGTAGCCGAGGTGTTTAGTGTTTCAAGACGTACTGTATCGAAGATTTATTCCGCATATTTGAAAAGCGGAAAAACATCATCTGCTAAATCACAGCGCGTACGAAAGTGTGTCCTGAGTGATTGTGACAGACGATCATTAAGGGCAATTGTGACGAAAAATAAGAAGACCACAGCTGCAAAAGTTACTGCTGAAATGAATGTTGTGTTACCGAACGCTATGAGTACCAAAACAATTAGAAGGGAGCTTCATAAACAGGGAATTGCTGGCCGTGCTGCAATTGAGAAGCCACTCATCAGTGATGCTAATACCCGTAACAGGAAAAGGTGGTGTTTAAGTCATAAAGCCTGGACTGTAGAGCAGTGGAAGCGAGTAATATGGTCTGAAGAGTCTTCTTTCACATTGTTTCCCACTTCTGGCCGAGTTTACGTCTGGAGAACGCCATCTCAAGCCTATAATACTGACTGCTTGTTGCCAAGAGTGATGGCGGGGGTTCTGTTATCGTTTGGGCAGCCATATCGTGGTTCTCTGCTAGCCCCATGATAACTGTGTCAGAGCACATGACTGCCAAGACTTATGTGAACATTTTGGCCGATCAAGTTCATCCCATGGTACAAACTTTGTTCCCCGATGGTGATGGTGTCTTCCAAGACGACAAAGTCCCTGTTCACACAGCTCACATTGTCCAGGACTGGTTTTCTGAGCATGAGGATGAGTTGTCCCATCTCCCCTGGCCACCACAGTCACCAGACCTGAATATTATCGAACCTTTGTGGTCTACATTGGAACGGAAAGTGCGTTCTCGTTATCCACCGCCAACATCGTTATCTGAACTTGCCACCGTTTTGCAGGAAGAATGGTATAATATTCCCTTGGCAAACATACAGGAACTGTATTTATCCATTCCGAGAAGACTGCAAGCTGTTTTGGATGCCAACGGGTTTCCTACACTATATTAAGGAAAGAAACATGTTTTTTTAAAGGTGTTTCCATATTTTTGTCCAACCTCTGTAAGTGCTACCTTCACAAAATGTTACTTTTGTACTCCTCTAGACCTAATTAGACTGCCTACCTTTTTTTTTTTTAAATCAAAACTCCAACTTTGAAAGGTAGCGTGCCGGAAAGGGTTAAGAAATGTCCTTAGAATAGTATTTAATACCTCGAAAGGCGATGCTATAGGTTTCACTATGAATTTCGCACTCCCGCAAAATAAAAATTATTGGCATATCATTTGCGTAAAATAGCTGTTGTAAACTTCGTGCAGTAGCGATTGAAGGAGAAGAAATGAACCGCTACATCTTAAAAAATTAAATCTTTCCTTCATTAAACAAGTGCTAGTCTGTGTTGTTTAGGATGAAATATCATCAGTGGAATTTTTTTTCTGGCATTTCACGTCATTACGTCAAGAGATTCCCTCAAGAGATTATAGTTTTATGTTTTGTACCTTAAAAGTTTTCAAGATTTATTCTTCATGTCGCAACAACTCAGCTTAAACTTAATTGCAAGTTAAATTAAGAGTAGAATAGATTTCTTTAATTAAGATTTAAAAAAAAATCTTAACTGCAAATACTATGCAATCTGAAGTACGCAAAAACGCAATTTTTTTTTTTTAAATTTATTTTCGTTTTCCGATTTTGGGTTGAAAACTTTAAAAGGCTGTATCACTTTTCAAATTGTTGCCACCAAATATTATCGCCCTGCATTATATTTGAAGAAATTAAATAATGAAGAATCTGGATAAATGTATGTATGTTTCTCGTATTGTGATAAAACGGTGCCTAGAGCCATCCAATTTTGAATGACGTAATCCTACTGCAAATATGGGCATTTGGAAATTGTTTTGTTATCGATTTCATATTTTGTAATTCTTTAATGAATCTTATTAACAAACTCAACGATTTAAAAGCGAGCAATGGTAACACTTTATTTGAGAGGGGGGAGGAACCTTTTTATCTCCAGCGCGCGGAACTGTATATCGAAAATTCTAAAGATAGGTTCATTTTAAAATTATTTTGCGACGTTGCTGTTGAACTGAATTTTCTGGTTGAAGTGCAAAGAACATTATAAAAACGCCCATTTGGACGCAATTCAAAATCTGAAACCTTTCAGACTTTTTTTTAAAATTTATATTGTTAATCCTGGCTTATTTGACGTAATGCTTTGCAGTTGCTTCAGCAACAACATGCTACCAGATGTATGGCTTTTCCGCTGTTTCAGTATGCAGAAGCGTTATTTTTTCGATAGCATGGAACGTTCTGTATGAAAACGGATGTTCTATTCCTTCGGTACAGTCTTCAAACTAAAGCGATTATACAATGTAAGAAAATAACGTATTAAACAATGAAATCAATTCTTACAATAGGGTACTTCAATTAACCGGTCCTCGAATAACAGAGAGACTAGACAGTATTTTTATGCATTTGACAAGTTCGTACACTTTATAACTATATCAGAGGGAATGTTTTTGAGTAACGCAAACTTACATTCACATACATTTGAGATTCATTTATATTTAAAAAGGAAGAATTATTGCCATTAATTTCCAACGTACTGAGGATTAAAATTTCAAGAATAATAGACACAATAAAAACACTGCCACTTTAAGATTTGATAAATTCCAGCGACTGTAAAACGTTTCAACAAAAGGATGAATGCTGAGAAACAAAAATGGATGCTTTCTTTAATCTTTACCAGCGAATGTTCTACTAACCCTGCAGTGAATACGTCCTTTAATAGTCTATTCCGGATTTAATTCTGGCAGCTAAACGGGTGCTGTACGGAAGTTTAATGATTTTCTCCACGTGTAACGTGAATATCAGGGAAGTTCTCCACGAAGCATCCCGTCTCTTAGGTAGATACTTTTCGAGTTAATAAACCAACTAAACCAAAAGTATTTATTTTATTTTACGAATATCTGGCTACATTGATATCGTTTTATTAAGTGAATATTATTTTTATTATTAATTCTTACATTTAGTAAAATTATCTTGGAGAGAGAATTACTGAAATGTTTAAAAGACTTAATGTTTTAATTACTCACACCGAACACAATATTCTTATAATGGTCAATCACTTTACAGTATCTATTGAAGCGCATGAAATTTAGTAAGCTCCTCTTAACAGGCTTTAACAATTGACTGTTTATAAACCGAAACACCTATCCAAAATATAATGTTATTTTATATTTCCTCTCCTAGCCAAGATACTACATTACAAAATCTCTTCTGTAAACATATAAATTCAATTTTTGTGTACTGTTGCTATATCTCATCGTTTTGTTTATTGTTTAATTTTCGTATTTAGGATAAATAGTTTTAGGGTTTACCTTGTGTAAAATTGAATTTTTGGCCACACTTTTATTATGTGTTTAGTTCTTGCATGGAATTACAAATCATTCAATTCTGAATATCCAACGAGGCATAAATTGTTAAAATAGCTGAACTAAAACGTAAGAAAGGGAAAAAACGCTCCTGACGGGTCTTAAACTGGGTGATTTCTAGACAACTTAGCAACTTTTTTGAAAATTTCGGGAAACGCATTTTTTAAGCCCTGGGCAAATTTCTCTGAAACTTCCACATGCCCGCGCAACACCATATACAGCCCCAAAAGCCAGAAGGAAATAACTGATACTAGAGTCTAATAGAATATGGTGCAAAGAAAGTAGGCTGAGTTACAGAGTTTACTTTGTGAGTTAAGTCAAGAATTTACGATATTTCTCATATTCTTACGAGAATTTAATATCTGCGTTCTTCTTGAGTAGTTAACAGCCATTCATTTTGCTGTAAAATGTTACAAATTACAGTAAATTGTCAGTTTCTTCCTTCTCATCTGGAATGTTTATTTAAAGAGACATCCACGAATCCGTAGCTCGTAACATTATTATGCCACAAACTGGCGTGATTAAAGATAGGAAGCATTCAAGACGATCGTAGAGGTCTAAAAGTAGAAAGCTGTCAGTTTTTGACAGAATACAGTGTCTTAGAATCCTCTTCTTCCTGCAAAACCATATGGATTTGATACACATGAATTTTTTGAATTACTAAAAAAATGTTTCTTCCGGTGATTTGTTTGTAAACAGAAAAGGGTAATTGCTCTTCTCTGTTATTTTGGTAGAAAGAAGGGAAAAAACACATTTCATTTCAGAAAAATTATAAAAAGACTTTTTTTAATTGCTTAACCTTTTGACCAATAATTATTTTTTTATTTATTTTTTTAAAAATATTCTCGCTTTCAGAAAAATCGTAATAGTCTGATAATTGTGTTGTTTTTCAGGTACATTAACTCTATAAATTTTCCATATTTTCCGTAGTTCAAATTAGAGAATTATTTTATAACTTTACAATTAACTGAAAACTACTTTTTCTGCCCTTAATATCATATTTCAGTTCTAGAATTTATAAAATTCCTTGTTAGCATAATTTATGACACATTTGTCAAACTAGTAAAGCATTAATTAGAGTTGAAAAGCATAGAAAGAAAAAAAAAACAGCGAACTTACGTTGATAATCACTGTTAGTCACTTAATCAAGCATTTGATTTTTCTTTTGTTAAAATTTTCAGCCCCCTCCGTAAATCTTCAGTTGATAAATTATATTTGTTAGAAGTCTTTCACATTAATTAAAATTCAGAAAACTGAATTTGATTATAAATACATTTTTCCGAATGTGTTAAAGTGTCTCATTTTAACTGTTTTGTACCTTTCTTTTTTACTTGTTCAATAATGGTATTTCTTTTCTTTTTTAATTCGTTTTTCTAAGGGATGAAACTTTGTAATAATGGCACCGAATAAATAGTATATATATATAATATAAACATGAGTTCACTTCACACGAACCCACTAGCGACCGAGAGGTAAAGAAAGTCGCTGAACACTGGTAGTTCGGTCCGAGGTTCGAATCCCGCGAACAGGCTGGCTGCATGTGCGGTTTCATGGTTTTCCCCATTGTAGCCAGTTTCCCGTAGAAAGTTCTCCATGAAGGCATTCCTACCTCAGGCAGATAGCTCTAGTGTGCTTTGCTGTGATCTCAATAAACCAACAGTTCACACAAAGATAAAGTTTTGAGTTTTCGACTGACGAAATGATATTAGAGAAAGCAGAAGCACAAATAATAATTTTCTGGCGCACGTATTCCATATTGAAGAATTCTGATTATGTAGCATGCTAATCCATAATGAATAGGAACCTTAGCGGTCGAGGCTGATAAAATTCCATTTTTATTTAAATTCACATTTGAGGACACAAATGTGCCTATTTTCAGAACATTTACATTTTTGAATACTATTGCGATAGGAATAGAACACAGCGAAATGAAATGCCGTCCAAGCAGCAACAGAGATACAAGCGAAGTGCACATTTATCCAATATGGCAGCTCACTAAAAAGAAAGTTTTTTTTTAATATATATTTTATTTTATTTTATTTTATTTTTATTTTTATTTTTTTTTAACTTTAGAAAGGTTTCAGTTCTCAGAGTTTAGTTTCCGAAATAGCTACGTCATTAGCTTTGTGGCACAGATTAATCTAGAAATGGCGAGGTCCAGAAATATTATAACTTTTTTTTTAAGAGTAAAGAGGAAATACCCAGATCAAAAACGGGTAATTAAGAGAGTATTATTATTAAAATTAAGTTATAAAGCCGATTTACATATTTTTTAAAACGAGAAAACTCAGAATACTGCCATTCGATAAAACACGAGATCCTTAACAAATATTTTATTTTAATTGTGGCTTGTTTAATTATCTGACAGATTTAAATGCAATAAATGTACTTTTCAATAATTAAAATTTTTATTTCATTTTAATGTCAATTATCAATATATTTATTTTCAACCGATAACTTTATGAACATTATCCAATATTGTAATTATCTAAAAGATGTTTCTAATGCTAAATATTTATTATATATCTGATAGATATATATTTTTAATCAAATGATTTGTTGTGAAATTCTTTAACACATGAGACAGAAGACCAACTAAATTTTTTTAATTTAACAGAAAATGATATTTTTTTTAATTATCTTACTCTGGGACTTTTAGTGACACCTTGCATAGTCTTGATAAGAAATCCTGAGGAAATAGAATTGTTAAGGTGTTTATTTTTATGCCACTACACGACATTTCGATTGAGAAACACTGGTTTAACGACAGGGTAATATTTTTCAACCAAATGGTCTGAGTCACAGAGCCTTTTGGAACCTTCGTAGGAAAAAAATTTAGCCTAATTAGATGGGAATATTTTTTAGTCAAGTGATCCTTCGCAGTAACCTAAATGATCTCCCGTGGAATCCAAACTAAGAGTCCTTAGTCAAACACTACTTACTGGTCAAATCAGATGTATAAAACAGCAGGAATGGGTTTGTAATGAAATTATCTCTCACGCAGTTGCAGTAACACTTCATTAACAGAGAAGTATTGACATAATAAAGCAAGAATGCGTTAAGTCAAATAATCGTCTTGCAAAGCCCGTACAGGATAAACATATGAAACTCAAACTGAGAAACCCTATATCAAATCCAATATTCTGCACTGCAGAAATTGGACTTCACCGATTTACGGAGTTTATGAAAGCAACTAAGCAGATGGCTTCTATGTGGAACATTGATGGGTGGTTATTCAAAGACTACTAGCCAAAATATACAAACATCTAAAACAACGGACATGTCTTTCTAATCAAATAAGTTCTCGCCAAATTCCATTGAAAAGTACTGATTTAAACAAGTGAAATCTTGTCAGTCAAATGATTTATAGAAAACCTGAGCGACGAGCTATGGAACCCTAACTGAGAAACCCTTAAGTCAAATAAACCTGATCCATACTAAGTCAAACATGAAATAATTACTCCACTGATGTGAGAAGGAACTCCAATCGAGAAACACCGATTTAATTAAACTGAATGTTTGAATCGAATCTATCTCTAAGGTCTAATGTTCATGTCGTATAATCCTGTTTGAGAAAAAATGATTTATAACTGAAGAAACAATGAACTTCATGGATACCATTTCAGAAATTTCATAATATTTTATTACAGCTTCCCAGAACTCCCTGAATTTTTTTAAGGCACGAAAGTATTTTGCCTGCCACCCCCATACTCAAAATATAATGAAGTCTTTCAAACCCAAGTCTCTGGCAGTTATCCTGCAGGAAGACAAGCCACGGTACCTTAATGTGCTACTCACTCATACACTATAATAATCCTAAATCCAAGAATCCTTGAAAAGATGTCCTGTGATGCTGAAAGAGGTACACATTCATCTGACCCCAGTTGCAGTAGCGGCATCATACTCTATGTTAATTGGAAGCCAAGTGGGTCACGAAATTTACCAGCGCATCTTCCAACTAACACGCTCTTCACGTGTTTAAATTTAAATCTAGGGCTAATGCATTTGGCTTTCCTCATCATCCTTAGTATGTTTCGGAAGTGAGACTAACATCAATTAACAAGTTGGAAAGGATCCAGTGTGGAAATCAACTTCAGAATGAAACTTCATTGCCAATTTCACCAACCAAATTAAACGAGATGAAAATAGAGCAATACCGTTCAACATGCGTCCAATTTTTAAAGCTACCGACAGAACCCAGATGCAGTATAGAGCGCTAGCCTAAAAGATGTTTCATTAAAATGTTAAGAGCTACACGCGATTACGCTTGGCATAATGCAAAGGAAATGTTTTCAATGATTCTAGTGGCGGAAGGCTTGATTTTGAACTCGGATAAAATTTCTTGAATTGAGTTAGGGAAGAGTAAATACAGCGTACAATTGTGAAGTAATGTAAACTTTCCCTTTTAAATGTTGAACTTTATGCCAGCCTAATACAAGAACCGACCAATTACAGCAAAAAAATACGAAATGATATTCAGTCTATGATTTCGTTGAGTCGGCTGCACATTCAACTTCTCTAATTATTTATAGATGATCTGAGGCATAAGGAGTAGCTGAGACAACAATAAGGACGAGGAAGATTCATGAGTTACAACGAAATAGGAACCAAGATATCTTATTAGATATTGTAATGTTTATATTACTATGTATTCTTATTAGAAAGTAGGTTTCTTTAAAGAAATAATATTGTGATGGTTAACTGTAGTTTATCCATAACTATTTTTCATTTGTTACGTTCTTATTGTAACTGCGTCCTTCAGAAATTAAATTTTTTGTAATTTCCCCTTCTCGATTTTTGAACGATAAAATTAGTAAAAAAGTAGGAAGTAATAGGCGAGGAAATTCAGTACTGCAGGAAATCCTCCATGAAGATCCCTTCACAATGCGTGAAGAGTCTTCTTGTACTTCGTATCAGTTAATTATAAACCAATTTAAGAAATGTAGCATATGATGTTGGGAATAGATTTCAACAATCTGGTCTTGTCTTTTTAATTAAAATATAAGAAATTAAAATTTTATCAAGGATACAAAATCAGATTAAAAAAGGAAAAAATGCAGTAAAATCCGTCTTTTACATTTTCAAGCGACTTAAAAAAAAGCATAAATTGAAGGAAAGTGTAAATGGTGGGAAATTGTTTATATGTAATAGTCATACTTCCCTCCCAGAAGATAATCTAAAAACAACATTAATAAAAATACCTTCATATTTCCTTACTTAGCAGCTTTAGCGCAAGTATTAGGCTTTTCAAGTTCCAAATTTACCATATTCAATTAGTCACGCGTATATTTTTTCGTTCAACCGGATTCGCGGATTTGGAGTAATTGATAACACTTGATAAAGAATGAAAACACAATTTATTCGCCAATAAGCACTATTCCACAGGAGAGTTCCAAAGACACATTTACACTCGTCGAAAAACTGCGACAAACACGCTGAAACAATCAGCAATACAGCCTTCAGGCTATAACGGTGAAGACAGCTTCCCGGCAAAGCACTAAAGTACAGTTTCCGACCCGGTCGATCGCTCTCCACCTAATCTTTAAACTCAAGACACTACTCTCTCCCAAGACAGGCAGGGTATATATAGCTTTAACCTACCTTCGAGAATATTCTCGAGAAAACCGCTAAAAACGCATTCTAGAATGTTTTCACCCCACCACCCAAATGGGCAAATATGGCAAACCCTGCCTATCCCAATATATATGTATATATCAACAATATATACACATTTTAATTAGTTATATTTATAGACAAATTGCCGGTCATAAAATGCATAGCACTGTTACGAAAAGCTCTTTATTGATATATATATTACTGTACTGAACTTTATGTAATTTAATCTTTAAAAAAAATTACAGAGAGCAGTGAGTCATGTCAAACTGCATTTCAGTATCTAGCAGTAACAAAACAATTTTATGTGCATTAAAGTAAACAAGTTTCAGAAAAACCTATGCATATAGTTTACATTATTTCTGAGCGGCGAGGCGTTATTCATTTTGTACAATGTTGGAGGCTATTTATTTAACATTATTAATACTGTGGGACAGCAATATTTTGTTAAAACTTGCTTACACGACCACCCCTTTCGACCAAAAAGCCCTTCTCTTACGGATCATCTCGATCTGTGTTTCTGTTTCATATAGATAAAACTATCAGCGGCATAAATGTATTTCTTGATAAAGTTTATCTGTTGCAATGACCATTGCATGAGAGGGCACATGTATTATCTCCACAGCCATTTTCAACATCGCTTTCTTTGCTCACTTCTGTATTCCACCATAGCATCTACGGATAGTATTTCAACGGTAACAACTTCATCGTCAACCGATCACAAACGATTTTTTTTAAATATCGAAATCACCATCTTTTCTCTATTTTCAGTAGTATAGAAGATATAAAAATGCCGGGAAATTCAAAATTTCTTTAACGAAGTGGAAGCTGGGTCTGGAATGAACCATGAAAATAGAGAAAAACTGAAGGTATTCAAAAAGGTTTTAAAAAACACCAATTCTTCTAATAAAATTGTTGCAATCGGTCAATTTTCCTTTATTCTTCAAAAAAACCTTTCAAGAGCCAAAATACGCAGAGTTATTCCTGAATAAAGTTTCAAAACCAGTTCTACACAAAGAAAAATTTCTAATTTTACGGATCGTATTAATTTTGCATTCTGTTAAATACGAAATTTTCACATATCTACTAACAACAACCAGAAACAACATTCCTAAATTTATGTTTTTTCTGATGTAAAAGCTTTCTAAGAAATTTGCTTTAAAATTTTTACATATGTAGCATTAATTATATCCGTTATTAAAAATTTTCATTCGTGACACGTGTAATAATTTTGATCGAATTCAGCATTTTTGGCTGTGGAAAACCCTTTTTTATCCTCAGCAAAGTCGTCCCTACGATAATCATATAAAAAGTTAATTTTCGAATATTTTTTCCTAAAGAGACCAGTGGACTGTTTTTCTTTTAATTGATATCAAAGGTTTGCGACCAACCATTCAAAGCATATTTAGTCACGCAATCACCACCCTGTAATATCGTTTCTTTAAATGCACATTGATTAGAAAAAGGCAGAATTCAACTACAATGAATATTCTTCAAGATGTCGAAACACAATTCCGGATGGTTCTAGTCTTCGGAAGAGAGTCAGTCATTTCAGGTAAGTTGCATCCAACACCACTATAAGGTACCATAAGGTATTTCCTCAGCTTCTTAGCAAGCCTTCGTGGTGGAGTGGTCAGCGCACTCAGCGCGTATTTCGAGAGGTCCAAGGTTCGGCGAGAGCACAGCACATTTCTTCATGATTTCTGCTTCAAAAATTCCCAGTGTCTCTACAGTGGCACCCGAACTAAAAAAAAAAAGTGGTGGATGATGATTCTCCACCACCAGAATTTGGGGATTGGGTGTCCTAATCTCCAATCGCCCTTTAAAAGGGAAGTATATAAAGTATTTCTCCCGCCTTCTTAGCCTATGGCTTCGTGGTGTAGTGGTCAGCACACGCGGCGCGTATTCGAGAGGTCCGTGGTTCGAGTCCCGAAGAGAACATTGCTCTTTTTTACATCTGCTTCGAAATAACCTAATGACTCTACACTATCGCTTAATTATAATGTCAGAAATACCGGTCACTTTAATATGCGGTCCTCATTAGAGTCTTCACTGCATTTTATATTTAAATCTGATTTGATTAGGGACGAAGCAAAAATATGGAAAGAATTTTACATTGGAAAAGCATATTTCATTTAATAGTATGCTGGAATTACGTTGAAAGTTTAATCTCTACATATAATAAAAGAAAGAGTCTGTGTATCTTTCGTTCGCGCTGCGCGTAAGCTAATAGAGCCAGGGCTACGAAATTGGGTATATAGATGCATTCGAAGCGATTTTTTCAAAATTCGAATCAGAGTTTTTTAATGTTATCTTTTCGATTTTATCGCATCATTTTGAATAGTTTCATTCTTTTAGATATGTGGTTTTGGCAACAGTTTTTCATTCAGTTGTATACTGGACTGCTGACTGTTAAAAATCAGCACTGTTGCCACTTGGAAAAATGCCGGCGATAATTCTGTGCAGTTTTTAAATTTAATATTTCTCTTGGATACTGAATATTTGTTGAGGGAAGTTGTTGCGAAGAGAAGTTAGTTAATTTATTTATTAGGATAATTAATATTTGTACTAAGGAATATTGCTTATTTCGTTGAAATTTTGTTACTCCCTCAGGCATTATTCCGGTACATTTAAAAGCCAGACGAAGGCTGGCAGCGTTGCTGCTAGTATGTATATAAAAAGCCCTTCGATAATAAGAAAGAAATTACATAATACCAATTGATGAACAAATAATATTAAATACCCAGTGCCGAGCGGATGGTATTCGACCAAACCGGGATCCGACCAATGTTCGGATTCCGGTTTTCGCTGTATGTTACATTAATAAATTATTCTTCGGAAATCTTCATTAAAGTCATTCCTACCTTTAACCCTTTGCGGCACAGTGTGTGCGATTTGGACACACCTAAAAATTTCCTTCTGTACGCACAAAAAAATTGAATGAAAAAGGTTTTATAGGTTACTCTGAACCTTCTTTATTTATAGTAGATGGCAGCTCAACACAAACCAGTCCATATATTTTAGCCATGTTTAGTTTTTTAAGATCCTCATTTTTCAAAGAAATTTTCCAGATTTTTTTAGGGTATAAAAGGAATTGTTTGAAAAGAAATTTCTATGTTATTTTTTGGCTGTATGCTAATCTCTTTATTCTATATTAGTGTTAAATTTTTACCTTGAAATCTTCACAAAAATCAAACGGCGAACCCTAGGTATGCCCAGACCTGGCTCACCGATCATCTAGGACAACTGAGATTCTGCATTCTTTGTTTCTCCGCATCTCATCAGTCAGTTCATTGATTGAGGAATTAGAAAATACAATTCGTTCTCTACCATCTAAGAAGGCCCCCGGACCAGACGGTCTTGATAATATTATCATAAAGATACTTTTCAAAGAATTCCCCCAATTGTTGTTATCTTTATATCGAGCATGTTGGAAATTGGCTTTATTTCCACGGCAGATGAAAATTGCCGAAATAGTTTTATTTGGCAAAAAAGGTAAAGATCCTGCTATTTTGTCTTCTTATAGACCAGTGAGTCTTCTTTCTTCTTTAAATAAACTCTTTGAAAAATTAATATTGAACAGACTAAATTATTTTCTAACTGAAAATAAAGTGATCAGCGACTTTCAATTTGGATTTAAAAAGAGGGTTTCAACTGAAATGGCTGTTTTTAATCTGCTAAACACAGTAAAACGCAACAGGGATGGTAACAGGCACGTTAATCATCTCCATTGACATACGTGGTGCATTTGACACGGTCTGGTGGCCTGACATAATTGATGCATTGGATAGCGCAAACTGCCCTGTAGAAATTTTGAATTTAATTCGAAATTATTTGGAACAACGCAAAATTCAATTAACCCTGGATAATGAAATTTTAATAAAAGATTTGCAAAGAGGCTGTCCACAGGGTTCCTGTTTAGGACCAACCCTGTGGAACTTAGTCGCTAATTCGGCCTTTGGTATGTTTGAAAATAGTGAACAAGTAACTTTGCAAGCTTATGCCGACGATTTTCTGTTAATTATCTCAGGCGTAAAGGACATTGAAGTAAGAGCTCAACAAGCGATTAATAAGTTTGTAGAGTGGGCAGACATGCATAAATTAAGAATTTCCGAAGAAAAAACTACTATGTTGTTTATCGGTAGGAAAAGAAAAATGCGTCGAAATCCGTCTATAAAAATCCATGGAAGGCCAATAAAATGTGCAAACACCTTGAAATATTTAGGCTTTGTTATCAGCAATACGCTGTCTTGGTTTCCACATGTGAAACATCTTAAACAGAGATGTGCCGTTCTTACGAATGGCATGACAAAGACTATGGGCCTTAATTGGGGTACTTCCCCAAAAATCTTGTGGCTGTGGTATAAAACAATCACTGAAAGAGTTCTTTTGTACGGAGTTTCCATTTGGGGTTTTGATATGAACAAAACTATGAGTGGCTTACTGAATTCAATACAGAGGCATCAGCTATTACTTATTTCCAAAGGTTATAGAACAACCTCGACAGCCTCACTGCAGATTTTGGCGGGTATACCTCCATTAGATCTGCAGGCTCAAAGAGACTCTTTCTTAGGACGGATCCTACGATTACGATTGAATGGGGATTTATGGAACCAACATCACCTAGTAAATGATTATGAACTACGGGTTCCATCTAATCTTGGCCATCCTGCCTCTTTAAAACTCAAATCTGCAGTCAATTTATACTATACGGCTCCAGTAGCCAATGACATTGCTCTATTTACAGATGGTTCTAAAACTGAACGTGGAACAGGTTGTGCATTTTGTGTATTTAACAATACTCAAAAGGTATATACATGGACTCGAAGGCTTGATAACAGAAATACTGTTTTTCAGGCAGAACTTTTAGCGATAAACGCTGCTCTCACTTATGTTAAAAGAAATCTATTGGGCAAGACTAAGATCTTCAGTGATTCATTATCTAGTCTGCAGGCTATCTCAGACATTACGAATAGAAATCCGATTGTACAAGTTATTCAAGAGAAATTGCTAAGATTTAATTCATCTGAAAGACCACTTCTTACCTGGGTGCCAGCTCATGTTGGCATACTGGGCAACGAAGAAGCAGATACTTTAGCTAAATGGGCTGCTAATGATATCAACGGAATTGAAAATCCAACGAAATTGCCTTTTTCACACTTGAAGAGCGAGACTTTAAATACACTGCTTGTGAAATGGCAGGAAAGATGGACTAATGACTCCACAGGAAGACGAGTCTTCTCTTTCTTTCCAAAAGTTTCACTCAGTCAAAGAAGCACATCGAATTTTTATACTCAATTTTTCACTGGTCATGGACCTTTTAATACATATCTCTTTCGATTTGGACTACGTACGACTGAGCTTTGTTCTTGCGGGGAGTTGGGAGACCCTGAACACTATCTTTCACTGTCCATTTACTAAAAACCTTCACTTGAATAAACCTTTAGATCAACACAGGCCAAAATGGGCTGAAATGATATTAAAAAACTCTAGTGAGAGTAAGAAATTTAAGGAAATTATGCTTTTCTGTCAGGAATTAAATTTTTCTGTAAATAATTCTCTCAGATCATCTCTATTGGGAGTGAGTAATTGACTTTCAGCGACTGTTAGATTTTTACTGTATAATGGTAATTGTTTAACTTTGTGTGTTTGATGCTTATTATTGTTCAGTTTTGTTGTTTCCACTACTTATGTTACTGATTTAAAATTAGAAGTGGTTTTACGTAGAACAGACGTATCTGACATTGAATGCATCTATGCTCTTATAAATTGTAACAGTTAATTGTAGCTTATTAGTTTTGTAATTGTTAATTAAATTTAACTGAAAATTTTTGTGACAATTTTATTATTTTGCATATTTTAATGCGTTTTTTTGTAATTGAATTGATTCACTTTGGTGAATTTGATAGGCATTAATTGTGCATTCTATTATAAAAATTTGCATTCATGATAGTTATTTTATATTAATTTTCTTTACTTTAATCTTGAATGCATTTTGTTTTTGATTTTGAAATTCTGTAAAATTTTGTGTCGGCATTTTTCTAGTATTGCATTTGTCTTAGCGATGCCAGCAAACCTAATCTAGAATAATTATTTTATACACCTTTTTGCACTTTTCTGAATTGAATAGTTGACCTGTTTTTGTGAATTTTATTGGTTTTACTTGAGTTCTCTATTGTAAAATGTGCATTTAAGGCAGTATTTTATAATAATTTTCTTTGACTTATTTTTGAATGTATGTGGTTTTTGGAATCGGAATTTTTCATATATTTATGTTGGCATTATTCTTGTACTGTATTTCTATCGCGTCGCCAGCAAACCTGATGTAGAGTTTTTATATTACTTGGAGTGGTTTTGTTTTTAAACCAAATTTATGTTTTGCATTGTAATAATATCTCAGGTTCAGTGTATTTTATGATAATATTGTTCAGGTATTAGTTATTGGTTCTTAATTCTGAATTCATATGAAAAAAAATTTATTTGGCAGTTTATTATTGTCTTAGTTTATCTTTATGCATTTTTTTTCCCTAAATTGAATGGTTCTTCTTGAATTTGTGAATCTAATTGATATTAATTGTGTATAATGCAGTAATGGATGTATTATATTTTGTTTGTACTATAGTTTTTATTTAAATTAGTTTGACTCAGTTTTGAAAGTATTTCGTATTTTCAGTACAAATTATGAAAGTATACTCGGTTTATTGTTTGAATGCTTATAGGTACTACTTGTAACATGCTTTCTTTAGGGTCTATCATGACTATGTTACTTATGTTCTTGTGTTCTTGAAGGCCTTGTATGCCACTGTAAACTTATTCTGCTTAGTCATAATAAATAGCTTCTGGAGGCAGGGGCTTTAATCCGTGTAAGGCAGACATCATGTCAGCTAGGTAATGGAGCCCCTGTTCTCTGGTTAACAGTCAGTTCATTGACAACAATGCTCGTTTCAGCACTCGTTTCGAAGCTGTATTCAATCAGTGTACCACTTTTGGCACACCCACAGAATTAAAACAATAAGCGCTACCTTCACAAAATTTTACTCTAGGCCTAATTAGACTGCCTACCTTTTTTTTTTTTTTTTTTTTATTTTTATTTATCAAAACTCCGACTTTAAAAGGTAGCGTGCCGGAAAGGGTTAAATAAACCGTCCTCTCATATTCCGTCATAGTGATTTAAACCAAATAAACATAATAACTCAAAAATGCTGTGAATCTGTTGTTACAAGACAAAATGCTTTATTTCGCATTTACATGAAAAAGGCGACCAACAGCAGAATTCCCATTCTTGATGTAGTGTATTTTTGAAGGATGAAGAGCATAATGCAGCGCAATGAAATGTCTATTAATTCAAACATATAAAACGCTCTAGAAATATATATTTAACCTGATGGAATACTTATTCTATCATCCTTTGTAGGAATACTCATATATGTAAATTCTTTCAATGGAATACAAAAGGTTTCCCGAGAATGGTTTTTAACGAAAAATAAGCATTCATATGAATTTTCAAATAATGGCTCTTTTGTTCATTTTAAATTTCGCTATCTCTTTAAAATGAAAATGTTCATTGTTACAGGCTTATAACGCCATTTTCCTTGGTTTTGTTAATCAAAAATATCAGTAAATATGAAATATAATTCGTAGGAAGCATTTAATGTAATAAAAACAGCTGCATGAAAAGACGA
This sequence comes from Stegodyphus dumicola, assembly GCF_044657685.1. Taxonomy (NCBI): domain Eukaryota; kingdom Metazoa; phylum Arthropoda; class Arachnida; order Araneae; family Eresidae; genus Stegodyphus; species Stegodyphus dumicola. Next base: position 188,446,251 of record NC_140768.1, read on the forward strand.
AGAATTTAAGAACATGCAATTAAATCGAAATTTTCTCTAAATCACAACTGAACTGAATGAAATAAAACTGAGTGAGCATTTTAAAGTTACAAATCACAGCACAAGTGCCATAACTCCATCACGCACAATTTTTAACATTCATTAAAATATAATAAAATAAAAAATCTGAAAGCTTTCAAATTTTATATTACGCCTATAGAGGCGTTTTTTAATGTTTTGTGTGTTACCTTTATTTATTAAATGTCATGTTCTTTGCACTTAAACCATAAAATTCAATTCAACAGCAATATCACAAAATATTTAAAAGAGCATATTCTTTAGAATTTCCGGAACACAAGTCTCGAGGGTTGGAGATAAAAATGTTTTTTTTTTTTTTTTTTTTTTTTTTTTCGTACAGTGTTGCCATTGCTCCCTTTGAAATCGTTGAGTTTGCTAATCGAAAATTCGTTAAAGCTTTACAAAATATAATAAAACAATAAAACAATTAAACAATAATAAAACAATTTCCAAATTTGGGCTTCCAGATGCCCATATTTCGGGTAGAAACTTACGTTATTCAAAATTGGATGGCTCTAGGTACCCTCGCTTCATAACAATGTGAGAAACATACATACATTTGTGCAGATTCTTCATTATTTAATTTCTTCAAATATAATACAGGACTGTAATATCTGGTGGCAACAGATTGAAAAGTGAACCAACATTTATCGTGAATCAACGCAAAATGCCAAAACGAAATTAATAACCCTTCTGGGCGGAAGACTTTCACGGTGACTGGTACGAGAAGCTGCAGTACAAAGCTCACTGATTATTAGCCTTTTCGGCTAATAATGAAAACCATTAAACTTTTTTATTGTATTTACATGTGATAATAATACATCCGATATGCAACATTAAATCCTCCCAGGAAAAATATCTCTCGTAATGTAAAGATAAGTCGCAGAAAATATAATATTAAGATGCATGACCTTGTTTAATTCTGTACCCTCAGGGTTTCTACTTCAGTATAGTGATATTAGTAATCATTCAGTTTTCGGTAAATAATAAAAAAGTGAGTACCGATAATACCCCCTTCATAACAATCTCCAAAAAAAATCTAAAAGAGTTCAGATTTTCACGATCGCTCAAAAAGATTTGTTAAGGATTTTTTACGTGGTCGCTGAATTCGCAGTCTACCAATCTTCTGTTACACTCACTTCTGCTAGTTTTATTATTAATTGCCGAGATTATTAACGCTGGCTGCCCTAGACAACAAACAGCGCACTGTCGCTAGACGTGGCGAAAGATTTTCACGGTGACTGGTACGAGAAGCTGCAGTACAAAGCTCACTGATTTCAGTTTTCTAATAGAAAATTGTCATTATTATCAACTCTGCCGTATATAACAAGGAATACACCGTTACACAAAACAATATTTTTTTTTTTTTTGATCATTTAAAACTCTTTGTTGGAAGGATACCCCCCCCAAACTAAAATGCTGGGGAATACTGTTTCTGACAGAAAATTAAAAAAGTCTAAACTATTCACTACTCGAAATTGCGAATTTCAGCAAGATATAAAACACCTGCTCTTTTGTTTGCCACCAAATGGTTTAGGAACTTGACTATTTTAGGTGCTGCTTTGAATAGCACTTACATGGAAGGCTCACATGTCTCACTCAAAAACCTTCAGGAAAAGCTTATGCTGTAACTTTCAAGGTAACGCCCACTGGCAAAAATTACCCTCTGGACCGTCTCGGCAAGAAAAGCCTATGTATTTTGATTATCAAGTTTATTATCTCGTACACTTCCCCTCGCATATGATACAGCTATATGAAAAGAGATTACGAAATTGACATCTTACCAAGACAGTTTATGCATCCCACTCCCTGGAAGGATGAATTTTTTTACGAACTAGTCTGTTCTTTGTATCCATACTGTCTAACTTGCTTTGGGTTTTTATTTATCGCGATCTTCTGTAGCACTTAAGCTGTGCATGGTAAAGGTGCCTTTTTCTTTCATTTCTTCTTGTATGGATGTCAGCTTCGAGATTTTCTTCTCAGACTATCTACAAAAGCAATATTCCATATAAAATGATCTGAATGATTACATGCAGGAGCGCTCCGTTGCTTACAAGAAGTTTACTTCATATTGAAGTAGTTATGTTACACATGAGGAAAACTACGAAAACCCCCAAGCAGTGAGTCCGTCTGCGTGATTTGAAGCGGATTGAACTACCTTTCTTGCTTTCTTGCTTTTTGTATTCAGCGGTGTTATCCATTATATTTTGTTACTTCATGATTGAAACTTCAAAGCCATTTCCCCCCTCCCAAGCCATGACTTATAACCATAGAAATGATTTCCAAGGAGAAAAGGTCGAGTCCTCTAATTTTCTAAAATCATTTAATACCCTTATATACAGTAATGACGACACTCGTTACGATCGCAAATGAGGCGACGGTAGCTGCAACTCTGAAGTGCCTATTTTAAAGTAACAGACTACAGGCACATTTATGAATTCAAGAAGTAATTACAAAATAAAAGCTTCTTGTTTTGACAATTAACGATAACTTCAATAATTATCAGAAAAAGTTTCTACAGATATACATACATATTTTCGAGGGGCTGGTAAAAATTTGTAATTAAATTTGAAAGAATTTGCCAGTATACTTGTACAAATTTTGCTCACAAAAAGTATAGAACGTTTAGTTTTTTATTAATAATAAAGCCTCACGAATATTTCACAATTATTAATTCTGTTCGAAGAAAGTTATTACTCCTGATTCGGGAAATATTTTCATAAAATTTTTGGCATTCTTTCAAGAAACTTTATAACTACAACTGCGTGCCTTGGCTCAATAATTAATGTAATTAAGCTCGGAGTCAATTTTTTTTTCAGAATCTACACAACATCAAACTAAGAAAGTGCAAAAATAAAAAATGTTAAATCTTCCTTCGTTCCCGAACTGGAGAACTTTCCACGGAGATTCAAGATCGTCTTACATAATTCACGTGAATAGTGTCTTATCTTCGTCCTTAGCCGAAAGCAAGAAAGGTTACATAGTATCAGTAAGCAATTCTCCAACGATAATATAATCTTGTAAAATAATCGTTATCTTTATGTGCTACAATCGAAAATGGTATCTTTTAACTTGAGCCAAAAAGTAAAGCGATAAGAAACTATCTTGAATGTACTTCATTCATGATTTTAAAACAAGGCCTTGAAATCTTTTTTTTTCCCAGTTCAAAGGACACAAAACTAGTACCTATTTTTTTTTTAATTCCAAAATACTAATACCGTGCTCTTCGAAATTAATAGGCAGCTTAAAAAATCCAACAGCCTTTCTGACATGTGAAAAGGTTTTTAGTAAACTTTGTCTATTTTTATTTTTTTTGGCTGTTGTTTTTGCTTTTTAAATTTAAAATCTCTTGCCTCGTTTGCATGCCGAAGATCTTGTAGAAGGAAAAAAAACCACCTTTTAAAATTTTAGGAAAAGCGTGATATGGGTTCGTTTGGGTAGTTAAGTTACAGGTGTCGGCGAATAGATTCACAAATGTATAGGAATAAAAGCTCTTTTTCCTTATGGTAAGAAAAAAACGTTTCCTGTTGCTTAATGAGCACAAATCGTTACAGATCCACGGGGAGCTCATTGAGAGGACCAGATATTTGCTTTAAAAGAAAAGGTTTCCTTGCACTTGAATTACCAAAATAGCCAGAAGAGCTAAAATTGGAGAAACTGAAATGTATAGTAAACAAAATTACTATTTAAATGGCCCTTTGACTGCTAAAGAAACAAAATGTAAACAGACTGCCTAAAAAGCCTATTATTTTTTAAGAGACGCTTTACAAGACCTACGTATTATTAAAGAGAACATTAACTGGATTCCACGCTACGTGAAGGAGAGCAAAATGCAATACGTTAGTCACTTCGATCTGGGCAAAGAAAGTGTGGTGCATAATTTTAATTGCTTCCTGTTTTCATTGGTTTGAGGAAAAAGTGGTGACTGAAGTTTGACCAACGTAAGAAGATGTGCGGCACGATGGTTGAGAAGTCGGTTTTAATTAGGTTAGGACTCAATAGAAAAAAACATTGTAAAAAGAAAGGAGATTTTGTCCAGATGTGATATAAGAGAGAAATAATAAGGAAAATAGAGGCGTGAGGATGGACGCTGAGGAAGTATTGACGCAAGGAGAACGCGGCGAAAGTTAAATTCAAGAAGGAAAAATGAAAAATACGGAATGCAGAATGAACGAGTTAACTAAGATTTTGCGAAAAGGTAAGGAATGCGTAAGCATCAGGATTCAATTTTGATACTGATGGTAACGAAGAGACCGAGAACTAGCATACGGGACAGTGAAAGACCGATAACTAGCGATGGTGCAAATGATCACCTGAATTAAATACTTATTTGATGTACATTTGGAACTGCTATTTAGTCCGAAGGAATCGGACATGAAAGTGCAAATTCAAGACTTAGAAGCATCGACATTCGATACGACGATTGTGCAATATTATGTGTGCTGCATTCCTGTCTACAATGTGTTCGGTTCAGCACGACGAAATACCGATTAGATTCCCCCTTGATTATTACCAGAAATTCTGTTCCAACACTTATTTAATGAATAAATGGACGTGAAAAGGACGTGAATATGCAAATTACAGATTTAAGGACTTACAATATCGGTTTCCGACTATTACGATGTGCGACGATCCGGATATGGTGTTCCTATCTACCACATGCTGGGCCCAGCGAAATATCAAATTTATGACTCCTTGAATGATCAACAGAAATGCTGTTCGAGAATGTTAGTATAGGACGACGGAAAAGGTCGTGAGAGTGTAAATTTTCGGCCTTTAAAGAATGTAGACCCTCAGCTTCCGACTACGATGATAGTGCGGTGATCCGGGCGATGTGTTTTCATCTACGATGTATTAAAAAGAGACTGTTCCGGAATGGTATTTTACGCCATGGAGACAAGTTAACTGCTATCAAAAGACTGTTTTAGGAAGTGTATGAAGACCGTTTGTACCCTTCCTCCTAGTGGAGTGCTAACCGGGTTATTCCACAGCGTGACATAATTTTTTTCAGGTTCAGAAGACTGCTCATTTAAGCACTCATTACCTAATCTTAGCCCTTCAGGAAGAACCCTCATTTAAATCATACGAAGGTCAAGTGAATTTTTATATGACAGTAATGTTTGGAATTTTATATCCCACTAGAGATTCGCATATCAGCATTTGTGTAAACTTTAAGGTAATATCATTCTTTAAATGCCTTTTATCACCACTTTATATCTTTCTAAAGAATTTAATGTATCATATATTGACCTATGGATATTAAAATAAAACTTAAGAAAGTATTCAAAATGTGTATTTATGTATAAATGAGTATGTATACCATGCTACAAGCATAAAGAATTCCCGATTGTATTTACTAAACTGAATCTGGGTTAAGTTATATTAAAAGGATTAGATTAATATTGAATCCAAAAATTGCGGTAATGAATTTGAACTTCATATATTCACCAATCATTTCAACACACCATAGTCTTCTATGGCAATTGTGTATCACGGTTAAATATCCTAGTTTTCTACTAAAGTAAAATATTCTAGTAACTCTTTTTAGCTAAAGTGGGGAGGGTTAGGAAAAACATTCCACAGTAGAATACTGTTTAAACAAAATTAGTTTGCTTTTTGTTGCCTACCATCATATTGCAAAATCCTGGATAAGATATATCGACGCTGACTGTTGCGACAGGTAAACAAACGTACTAAGACCTATGACCTGACGGAACGGAACAAGATTAGATAAGAAGTTATTCCTCCAAAGATCAAATAAAACAGACTGTTAATATCTTCGCAAATACTTCCCGAAACCCATGAACAAATTAGACTGCATGAGCCATAACCCATTTTAAAGAGAAAAAGATGGAAAAGTACCGTGAATTCACTGTGGATTAATTTTGCATCGAAGCCTCAGTATAGTTACAATAACCCCTAAATTACGTAGTCTTTCTTTTCTAAATAAATTACTGCATAAATCGAAACAAATGAGTCATATGTGCTATGTTAAAGATAAAAAAGTTAACTACATAATTAATTTTTACCAATTAATAAATGCATAGAAGACCATATTCGATTAAACGTATTGAAAAATTTTAAGCTAGAAATGAATTAAAACTTACGACAATTATGCAGGATTAGCTACAAATTTATGTAACTTGCACCATAATTATAAAATCAGACAATTCTGTTAAAGAGGCCTTTGAATAATACACGAACTTCTCAACAGAAGATCAAAAATAACCCATTCTTTCAGAATCTCGTCATAGCGGGCAAGAAAATATTTATTCTTTTCCTGCTGGTGCTACTGCCGGCTCCTCTCAATTCTTTGCTTAATTTTGAAACCATCGTAACTTTCGCTACAGGCTTAAGCACGAAAACCTGCCATTTCTAGAAATTCCACTTCCGAAATTCCAATAGATCATTGAGCATGAGTTTTTTATCACAGAAACTCAAGAGTTTTACATGTTCAGCATCGATTTCCATAAACGCTTACCATAACAATGACTTCGTTTACAGTGTGTCTCATTAAGCCTGGAAACAGTGGATTCATCTCTATATTCTTAGATAAACGCATGTTAGAGTCGTGGAAGAAACGCGGTAGATGTGACTACTGGAATCTCGCTGAATAGAAATATGGTTTTCATTATGTGTCTACAACATAACAACAGACATTCTGAAATAATTTTGTAATAAAAAAAGATTCTGGTGGTGTTTTACGGAGCATAACCCTGCAAGTGCAACCAAATAGAACTCGATATTAATAGCGGAAAAGGATCGATTAGTGTACTAGTTGCAGAATTCGTATTTCCTTAGGACTATGTATCATTGAATTGAAGAAATCGTTCAAAACTATCCTTCATCGTCGTTTCCATATTTTTCTATCGTTATTTCTACATTTACGGCTGCACTCACACTGGCAAAGGCATGTCGAATGCATGTGCCTCTTCCACGCACTTTACTATAATAATAATGCAATTATCATGTCTTCCAAGATTACAAGCATTTTGCTAAACGTGTCATGAAGCAAAAAAGCTTCAGAATCATTGCATCAGAAAACAAATCTCAGTTATAACTAATCTAAACTAGAACGTTACAAACACTGCAAAATTAAAAAAAAATTCTCAATCATGCATTTATTTTTTTAGCGATGCCCAAGATGCAAAATAATCCATAAAACAGCAACGAAAATCGAATCCTGTGCTTTTAGAAAACGGAAGTTAAACAATGAAAAAACTTTTCGGGAGGAAAATAGCCTCTAGTGTTTAAACGTTTTGAAAGAAATACGATGAGTGAAGGAAGGAACGTTAAATAATTGAGTTTTCAAGATGAAGAACAGGTTATATTTATAAAGCAATCTCTGCTGCTTCTTTTAATTTCAACTTAAGGATGTAAAATTATTTTCATTGAACCTGATAGACGGTGATTTGAAAAGAAGCAGATTGAATCCAGCATAGAATTCTTGCCGAAGGGCATATTTAAAATAAGAAATACCCATCCGAAAAAGGGCCATTATAAAAATGAAATTACTAAAATTACTAAAATAGGGCCGTAAAAAGAAAAGGGCTTCTATGGAAGTAGGATTTGCATTAGAATTTCTACAGGAAAACCAAGACCTTTTAGTCTATTATTTATTGCAATGTTTATCTTCTTCTGTTTCTCACAAAAGACATCATTAATGTATAGATCTGTGAATTATAAAGCAAAGGCTTTTGGAAAGTAATACTTCCTCACGGATACTTATTTATGTTGGCTTCATGCATGAATTAAAGTCTGCATTAACTTCACAAAGGGAAACTGATTCGCATCTATACACCGTAACATACATTTATCATTTGTATCTACGCTGGATCGAATATAAAGGAGGTTTCATATACAAGATGGCCACTATAATATACACAGAGAACTTACAACTACCAGCTAAAAATTTACAACACATCAAAATAATTTCAGGAATTACTTTTTGCTACTAATCCAAGCAATGCTTTGCAGAGTCCTTAGGTTACTTTGAAGAGGAGATATGAAAAATGTGCAACGCCCTCACCGGAATTCGAACCTGGACCTCTCAAATACGCGTCAAGTATGCTACTGTTACACCACAAAGGTATGCTGGAAGGAGGGAGAAAATACTCTATAGCTTCACGTAGCCTGTTATGACCATAAAAACCAACTTATTTGGTTAGGTGGGTTGGGCCGCGCCCACTTTTGGTACCCTATAGCCTCAAAATGCTAACTTGTTGTAGTGATTACAAACACTTCTAAAATCGTAGCAACTTTAGTTTTCAAAGCCAAGAAATATGAAAAATCAATTCTGTCCGCACACAGATTCGAACCACGTATCTTTCAATACTATTCGGACTTGCTAACCACTTACACTATGAGATAACGCACGGAGGAGAATAGGATATTTCCTTACATTTTTTCCTCATTTAAAGGGCGACTAGAGGCACAAGACTGAAATCCAAGTGACGATTTATCGTCCGCCACATTTTAGTTTGGGTATCACAGCACAACCCCCATTAGACATTTTGAACCGGAAAACATGAAAACGTCAACGGTGCTCTCCAGGAGATTCAAACCATTATAGGATTCAAGGATATTCCAATGCTACCTGAACATACTAATCACACACCACAAGAAGACTCATTTCTTTAAAATATCGCCTGCTTATAGAAAGAAATTTAAATTCAATTTTTATGGCGGTTAATATATACAGTAATGGATCCAAACATTGAACCTTCAGGACTTAAAAAAAAATTCTTTCTTGGTCAATTTATTTTATTAGTTTATTGCAAAGAAAACATGAAACTATTTCTTAATGGTCCCTTTGCTCTTAGTTTGGAAATCTTGAGACCATTTTCCTTTCCTTGGAACGAAATATCCCCTTAAGACGCATCTTTTGAGATTATTTCAGAAGTTTGGAACGTAATGACGGAATGAAAGAATTAAAATGCTGCTTCAACGAGCACATCAAAATGCTGTTTGAATGTAATAACGTCTAAAATTATACCGAATCTAACTACTTTAAATGCTAATTCCAGTTCCATGGAAGGAGTCAGGTGACTTATCGTCGACGGTTTAATCTTTCAAGTGAAGTAATACCGAACGCAGAAAAAGGTTTATAATAAGTTCCTCAGCCTAATCATTTACACAGCCTTATGTAACAACTGAAAAGATTGCAGGATTAATAGAAACAAAGGTAAAGAAAAATTTAAATACTTAAAACGTGTCATTTATACGACAAAGTGCACCAACGACTTCTAGCTCGGACCCTTGACTCATGCAAACAAAATATGACTAGCAAAGCCAAATTTAAGTAAACTCAGAAGCTGGAATAAAATAGAATAGAGACGGTTAACGAATGCTTCCAAAACTTCTCTCTTAAACTCAAAACCTCTGTACTTATATACATTAACTAATTTATATCCTGATGGCAAACGACGCAAGTACGAGTCACAGCAAAGACACAAATAATAAAATAACTAGTTAATAAACAATAAAATCTTGCAGCGCTAGAAAAGGAATTTAGGCAGAATTTGTTATGACTTGGGTCCCTGGATGGTCTAAAGTTTTGCAGAAGTATTATATTTTCTAATTTTGTGGCAATGTAATCTTTGCTCACATTGCAGTAAACACAGTCTACGCTTATGCTACAGAACGTAACTGTTATTGTGGTAAAGTGGCCATTAACATCTGACCCGCACATCTGAAGACACGTTTCGGCAGCAATGCCATTAATATACGTACCACACCTTCGACAATGATTTGAGGCAACAATATCATTAACATGTATGTCGCACACCCACATTAACATCTTTAACACACATTAGGCAACGCCTGTCAGCAGCACTGGACTTAACAGCTCTACTGCACATTAGACAGGGCCAATGGAATCAACATGTATGCCATACGTTTGACAACGATGCCATTAATATGCGTACCGCATATTCGGAAACGTCTTTCTCGTACGATGTAATCTCAACTGCACTGCTAATTCGACAATGCCTTTTGGCAGTAATGGCATCAAAGTCTGTAACCATAATTTCCTTTACATTAAATGCAATGAACTTTCTGACAAGTACTTCCTATAGACGACCGCCTCAGAAAACGATGAGTATTTTTGAGTAAATATAAAATAAATTTTGATTTTAAACTTTGAAAGATGCCAGCCTTCCCGCAGAAGACCTAAATCATCTGGAACCCTGGATGGTTATCTTAGAGGGGACTAACTGTTATTTGCTTATCATAACTCACGATGGACACGTGACCTTGGAGCTATCAAACGAAACTTTTTATTGATGCCTGCTAAATAATATAAAGACATTAGACTAAGCTTGAATGCTTTACTAGTATAGTTTATTCCCTTGAATATAAACATTTAGGCAATTCCCGTCAGGTAAAAATATTTTTAAGTGAGTAAAGATAGCAGCAATATTATCATATCAATAATAAATTCAGTTTCTTTCGAAAATAGTACATTATATCCAAACATATAAAAACTAATATAATGCAGTTTGTGCCCGCAATTCTGAAACACAACAGATTTCACTTCCATTAACTTGTCTCGACAGAAGACGGATAGATTCAGAAGTAATATCCATATAGTAAGTTTTTTCCTTAATATAGTCTTTCAAGAATAACAATCTTATTTTGATTTTTTCAACAATAGGAAGTTTGTTAACCCTAACCTTGTCATCACCTAGGCGTGGTAAGACCACATACTATGATCCACGATTCTTCTTGATTTAAAAAAAATTTTCTATACAGTCACGTAAATATTACATTTCTCATTTTTGACATCTATAACATTCAAATGCAGTAATTTTAAAAGAAAACAAATGCTGATTATATTAGCAAACTTTTTCAAGGAAAGCGAGGTAAAAGAATTTGCACACTGCGCCAGTAGATACACTGGGCTAGCTGCAGTGTGTTGAGAGAATGGTGGCACTGTTAACCTCATTATACACTACCAGACGCCTTAATCTTTTAGCTGCAGTTAGTAATGTACTATACCCGCATATCTAAAAATGTTAGTACTACACCGACATGAGAGTGATTTAAATTAATCTGAAAAGGAGAAAGGAAAGAAACGGTCCCTGTACCAAGTGCAGAATATAAGGACGGTAATCCTTTATTAAGTTCAATCATGGGCAGAAATTATTAAAATTTAACTGTTGGATATATTTAAATTATATACAATTAAAATTATTCAAATTAAGTCAAAACGAAGATTTTTAAATACATTGGTCACTAGCTACATAATGCTGACGGTTACTTGAGTCAACAAATTGACTATCGTTGTATGGGTGCAGTCAATTTGCAAAGTATTTTGAATTTTAACTAAACTAAATACATCAGGGTCCATCAAGGTTGTTTATCACTACTGACGTATAGGAGTCAAACAGAGGTCACTAAATGACGCAGTAAAGTAAATTTGGATGAATTTTTGAAATTAAAAGGAAGCATACAGTTTGCTGTCAAGGATGAATGGTACTCAGCAGGTATGAACCTTAAAGGAATATAACATCTACTTGTTATATGATTTCCTTACAGCAAAGTCTTATCAATAAAATTTGTGTCGTAAAATAAGTGCAAAACGTTTCATGCCTTTAAGTGGAAAAAATTTGGTAAGTTATGAATAAGTAATAATTTCTTGGGACCAGCTGGTAAAGACACCGATGAAATGCGAAGAAACAAAGAATACAGACTCTCAGTTGTCGTAGATTATCGGTGAGCCCAGTCTGGGCACACCTAGGGTTCGCCGTTTGATTTTAGGCAAGATTTTAAGGTAAAAATTTTAAACTAATATAGAATAAGGAGATTAACATACAGCCAACAAAATTACATAGAAATTTCTTTTCAAACAATTCCTTTTATACCCTACAAAAATCTGGAAGATTTCTTTGAAAAATGAGCGTCTTAAAAAATTAAACATGGCTAAAATATATGGACTGGTTTGTGTTGAGCTGCCATCTACTATACATAAAGAAGGTTCAGAGTAACCTATAAAACCTTTTTCATTCAATTTTTCTGTGCGTACAGAAGGAAATTTTTAGGTGTGTCCAAATCGTACACACTGTGCCGCAAAAGGTTAAAGCAAAGCACACTAAGGTTATCTACCGAGAAAGGGATGCCTTTGTAAAGGACTTTCTAAAAGAAACTGGATTATATTCACGTTACACATGTGTAAAATGACAATAACATCTGTGCAGCTAGCCGATTCGCTTCATTCCAGCCATTCCATCGTGCACGTAAAGAGTTGTATTTTAAATTTACAGGAATCTCCCTATAGAATTAAAAATGAATTTGCATAAAATCTCTCACTTTATTTTTCGAGTGTTCAGGAACTGAAAGTACACGTGCATGATCAATATTTACGAAAATAAAGCCTGTAGTCCCTTTATCGAATATTCTTTGTATGTTCATACTCTCAAGACTTTTAAATAAATTTCAGTAGGTCGATATTCGAGAAGTTCAAGGGCATTGTCTCAATAATGATAGACAGCTGAAGTGATTTTACATCGCTACAACAATAACTTGCACTTAACCTTATCGTGCGATACTGATAAATTGCGACGTTTGGAACAGAGGTCCCCAAAACACTCAACACGCTGCATTTGGATATCAAATTACCTAACGATGTAATCCACATATTTATATGAGCTTAAAATAATTTCATACAAATTTATAATTACTTCACACAAAATAAGGAATTTACACATAGTAGAATTCAAATTACCTGGACTAACTGGAACCAATGCCTATACGGAAAAAGTTTCCCCATAAGACAAATATATATTGTAACACGAATGATAATTACTCAGTACTTACGAAAACGAACATTACACTTAAGATCAAACATTCATGCAAACACATCTTAGGGTATTTTATGAAAGAAGACTCTTAGAAAAGTAATTTACCGCAGTTATGCTCTAAATTGTTTGACAAAAATTTTTTCTATGAAAAAGAAATTGGTATATTATCACTATGTTAGCGGTTAAAACACCTAAACTTCGAAAACGACATACAGCCGAAAAATGAAGAGCAAAAGGATTTACCAAATACAATAAAAACTATAGAAAAACAACGTTATAAAGCAGTTAAATTATAGAAACTATAAGCTATATGGTAATTTCTCCAACACAAAATCTTTTTGCTCTTCAAGAAGAGGGGTTTTATGCCTGATCGCCTTCGAAATAGATAGAATTTAAAATCCATGCCAATCCATTACTGCATTTTTGCCCAGTTTAGAATTCTACACTGGCTGCTTTTTTTTCTTTTTGAATTCGAGAAAAATTTCCGGCTGTTTTGGTAGTTTTCTTTTTCAATCCATTCTGACGTTTCGGATAGTCATACGATTTTGTGGATATTTTTATTCTAGAAAATTCTCGAGTATATTTCAAATCCTTATTTCTCATTATTTATTCAGTTTTTAAGTAATCCTTGTTTGATAGTCTACTTTTTTTTTTAAACGTGTTAGTGAATAGCCGACAATTAAGCTGCATTACAGTGTTGTATTGTTGTTACTGTATTTGCTGCTTCCTGAAGTTCTGATTGCTTCTCCGATGACTTTTTCAATGCTTTGATTTTATATTGTTTTCCTATATTTCATAGTTGTGATACCCACTATTACTTGTATATTGCGTTTTTCCCATTTTTTGCCCAAAGAAGCGTTAGCTCCGAAGGGCTATTATTCTCGAAACAGGATTTCGCGTTGAATCACTGTAAAAGATTGAAACCCTTTTCAAATTGTTGCCATCAAATATTATCGCCCTGTATTGCACCTAAAAAAATAAATTAAGGATAATGAATGTAGGTATTTTTCTCGCATTGTGAAAAAAACGACGGTACTTAAAGCAGCAAATTTTAAATAACGTAATCCTCCACCTGAACATGGGCACATGGAAGGCCGAATTTGGAATTTCTAATTTTTGTTTAATTATATATTTCATATTTTGTAAAACTTTAACAAATTTTTGTTTAACAAACTCAACGATTTCAAAGCCAATAATGGCAACACTGTACGGAAAATAAAATTTTTATCTCCGGCGCGTGAGATTATCAATCGGAAATTCTGAAGATAGGCTGTTTTTAAATATTTTGTGATATTTTGCTGTTAAATTGAATTTTATATGGTTTGTGCGAAGTACATGATATTTAATAAATAAAGGTAACACACAGAAAATTTAAAAAAAAGCCCTTTGGGAGTAATGTACAATTTGAAAGCTTTTAGTTTTTATTTTATTATTATTATTTTTTTTTGTTGTTGTTGTTATTGTTTGTTTAAAATGTGGGTAATACATCAGAAATGCTAATGCTTGTTAATATATCTGTAAACAGCCGTTTTTGTACGTTATGTTATGCCTGAAACATGAAATTTTTGAATTAGCAACACGTTCCTTTAATCATTTTGTACAAAAGCAACGTTTGTTGTGACTAAGCAATGAATGACTTGTACAGGAAACCAAACAGCAAAAGTATGGTACATAACTGCTTTTCTGTTGTGCATTAGTTGAACATTTTACGGCAATTTACATGTCATCTATCAATATATAAATTAAACTTTTAAAATTATATTCTGTGCACTGTATTACCTTTTACTAGTGTTTAAACTTTTAGAAAATTTAAAAATAAGTAAAAAAATTTACATAAAGTTAATTTTTACTTAGCTTACATAAAGAAAAAAAAGTTATTCAGAAAAATAAAGTTCCCTATATTTGGACGTATAACTTTAAAAAAAAAGTAAATACTGTAAATTACATGCCTTCAAAAACAAAACCCGGGTAAATATTTTTAAAAAAAGCGAACAGAGAAATTTCGTAAATGAAAAGAAATTTTGGTAAGAATAACTTACATATTAATTATTATTTAGTAAAATTTTCTTTATTCCCATATATGATTGAAATACTCTATAGATTTCAATTGCAAGTTTTCTGGTAACTTTGATTGCTACTGAGAACAGAAAATTAAATGTACTTGGCGATTCACATTTACTTTTTCAAAGTCTTCTAATTATGTGGAAATCAATGCCGCATATTTTTTGCTGTTTACACGTTTTTGTCTAGACGCATTTCCAGAGAAAACTAAATGGTTACTATTAACGTGATACCGCCGCAGTTTCAATTTAATTTTGAATGTTAATAACAGAAGTTTAGCGAGAATGATGAGCCTATGATCAGTATTCGGCTCTGCTTTAGTTAATAACATTTTTATAATTAGTTATCTGCAACTGATTACTTTTTAAATTTACAAGAGTTATTACTGCACTGAACTTGCGTTCCACTAAAACAAATTAGAGGAATGCTATGGGAATGCTATGGAAATGTTATGTGCAATATTACGTAACCCAGGTTAAATTATCTGCTTCTTACAGCCAAATCTTTCGGTATTTAACTCGAATTTTAAATTCCAGCTCTCAGTTGGCTCTTAATGCAATAACTTATTTTTCTAAGTCTGCAGAGGTTTCTATAATTGCAAAGGAGAAAAAGGGTTCACGAGCCAAATTGGGTATAACCATTTTTAAAATATCTTGAAATCATTTCTCCAAGCCCAATTCTAAAGTTTCCAAATGTTTGAAATATTTAAGTAATCTTCGTTATTTTTCCTATATTCGATGAATTCGGAAAGTCGCTAAATTCTTCTCCTCGACCCAAATTTTTTTATACATTATAAAGTGTTGAAACAAAAGCAGAAATTTCAATTTTTTTTTTAAATTTAGATCATAATTTTGGAGCTGAAAGTTTTGGATTCATTGACTTTATTAAATAAGGTATTATTAAACAAGATAAGATAATACCAGCTAAGTTAAATCTTCTTTTGAAACCAAGTTTTATTTTAAAGCAGGATCTTTGTTTTCCATTAAATCCTCTTTTGAAATCAAGTCTGATCTTATTGCAACATTTTTGTATTCCACTAAATCCTTTTTTGAAATCAAATCTGATTTTCAAGCATTTCCAAAACTCTGAGTGGAGATGCTTAGAAAAATGGTTCGATGAGGTTCCTTTTAATTAAGATAATTCTCTTTAGTTTATTCTTTTTTAATTAAGATAATACATTTTAATCAAGGTTCTTTCTGATGGCCAACGAACTTCTGTATGATGAATTAGACTGAAATGTTTCCAATCTAACAACCTACCATTCAAAAAACCACTTCTATTTTTTTCACAGCTTTGATAATAAGATGAAGTTAGCTATATAAATATTTATCAAATCTTTCACTATTAGCGGTGAATAACATAATATATTGTTGCTTTTTTTTCTGACACCAGTTGTTACGTTATTTTCTTCCTTCACGCTCGTACGGGGTTCGTAGATTTGGAGTGAATAATGACGACACTGGGTGAAGTATCGGAACACACTTTATTTAGCCAATGTTAATCAGAACAGCTCCAATAACACTTTTTACAGTCGTCGAAGATCTACTATAAACACGCTGGAACACTCAGCGACACAGCCTTCAGACTGTCAGGCAATAACTGTGGAGAAAGCTTCCTGTAAAGCACCAGAGTACAGCTCCAGACTCTGCTTGGCCGTTCTTGGAACTCTACGTACTCTCGAGACTCTTCACGCTACAACTCGCGATGTACTCGATGACACACGACCACAGCTCCCGACTCTTCGGTTCAGTCGTTTCCGGAGCTCAACACGTTCTCTCGACGATGCACTAACCGCGATACACTAGCAGACTCCTTCGGTGCACTCGAAGACCCACTAGGCACTCGCTGCCCGGCTGTCAACTCGATCGACTCTGCACGGGCTGACTTACGAGACACACTCGATACTAACTATCTCGCATTTTAGACGAGGCAATCTGACTCGCCCTTTCGACGGGTCACACACTCGCCCTCTTGACGATGCACACTCTGACTGACTACGGACCAGCAGGGTTTATATAGCTTTCGGCTTGTGTTTGAGAACATTCTCGGCTAAACCGGTAAGAATTCATTCCAGAAGGTTCTCCAACCGTCCATGGTATATCGCCAGTTTTGTCGCCAAAGAGCGATTTCTTTCAAAATGTGACAACCCTGCCTTCCCTTGCTATTTTATGGTAACCCTAAACTGCTTTTGCGGGAAAGCCATCTTACCGTGCTTGGACATTTCGTAGCAATATGTCGAATATACCCAGTAGCTTCAAAATATTCCATAAAATCATTATAGCGACCAATCATGGCAGGCGCACCACTTGTAAAAACTGATATTTTATTCAGGAAAATTTCTTTTTGTTAAAAGGCCCACCAGCGGCCGAGCGGTAAACTCGCTAAACACTGGTAATTCGGTCCGAGGTTCGAATCCCGTGAACGGGCTGGCTGCATGTGTGTTTTCGTGGTTTCTCCCATGTGTAACGTGTATACGAGCCAGTTTCCTTTAGAAAGTCCTCCACGAAGGCATCCCTCCCCTTAGGCAGATAGCCCTCGAGGCTTTGCCGTAATTAAATAACCTAACCTATCTTTTTGTTAAAAAAATGTTATTTGGCATTAAATAACGATTCTCGTTTAGTATTAGTTTGTAAAATTTGGGCAAATAATAACTCTCGGCAGATCCGATCATTTACGAATCGTATATAAGCGAGAAGTAAGGCTCTATTCTCTGGCAAGTTTATTCAAATTGTGTTGAAAAGGGACATATTTTTGAAAAATTACGAAGAAAGTTTAGTGTTTTCAACCATCTCGTCGATTCATCGTTATTCAAAGAGTGTTTGATAACCTCGTTTGGTGACTTATGTATAAACAGTCGTTAATATCACCTTTACGGTTGGTAAAATTAGTTGTTCTCCATAGCATGAGGTTTCTTTGATCTTGCTTAAGTACAGTAATATTATAACAATAACAAAAACCCACCGTCATTTTGTTTGGATGCAGCTGAAAAAGAGATTTTCCAGTGTGAACTGGTTTACAAACTTCTTTCCAAGCTTTGAAAAATACTGTAAAGCTATCCTTATTTATCTGGTCAGAATTTTGATAGATGTGCTTGAAGGTCTGGAAGCCTTATCAAATTCAGAAAAAAACGATTTGGTACAGTAGTTCATAAGGTTCATAACGTTCATTAGTTCATAATGTATTTTTTTAAGCTAAGCTCATGGTCAGACATGAAGCTCTGACGTTCAACCAAAACGAACAGAGTCGAGGATATTTGTTTTAAGAGAAAAAACAGAAACTGTGTTTCTCTCTGAGAATATTCAAATTAAAAGTTCTGTGGAAGAGAAATTCTTTCCCTGTTTTTTATCATACGAAAATTCATTGTAGTTTTCTCAATTAAAAAAATCAAAGTTCTTGAGCTCTTTAAAAAGAAAAAAAATGCAGACCGTAGAAAAATTATAAAAAAACAAATTATCAGTATCCATCATTTTGAATTATTATTTTTAATCATTCAGTTTTAGGTTAAAACCATAAGAAATATTTCACCTGTTTATATATTAAATGCACATCAGGATTTAAGAAAAGCTTTTGGATATTTTAAACAGTATTTTATATTTTAGTAAATTATTTGTGACAATTTCCCAATACTGTTACGTGCGTACGGATTCGTAATGGATTGTATGCTCACGGAACTGCTGATAGCTTGATAAAATTTATTTTTAATTTCCAAAAGAAACATTTTACCAGTTCTAGAATTTTCTACAAAAATATTCGTACAGCTCTTCTCAGTATGAAAGGATAATCAACAGTTTCCACTTCAAACTACTCAACACAACGCAGTGCAAAGGGCGCGCGGAGACCTTTCAATACTCCGAACTAAGCACACCAGCGGCCGAGGAGTAAAATCTTTGAACACTGGTAGTTCGATCCGAGGTTCGAATCCCGCGAACGGGCTGGTTGCATGGTCGTTTTCGTGGATTTCCCCATGTGTAAGGTGCATACGAGCCAGTTTGCCTTAGAAAGTACTCCACGAAGGGTTCTAGGAAAGATGCCCACAGGAATAATGCTCACAGATATAAATGCTCACAGGAAAAAAAGTCCAAACAGAAATATGCCCCCATAGAAAAAAGCTCACATGGAAAAATGCTCACTTAGAAATATACTCACACGGAAAAAAGCTCACACAGAAGTATGCTCACATGGAAATAAGCCCACTGATAAATAATTCACATAGAAATATCCTTACATTAATGAATCAATAATTAATCGATTTGAACATCGTACACCTACTTGAAGTTTCTAAAGAAAAATTATTTAAATTACCAAACCATCTATGATATATATTTAAAAAACTTTATAACTTATGTGTAGATTCAATTGCTATATAAGTTTAACAATGAGCCGTTTCGAATTAAAAGGAGAGGAGAAAGGAAGTAAAATTGAAACAGTGAAAAATTGTTACAATTTTAATTGTTAAAAAATAAAAAATTAATAAATATAAGTTACACATTTTATAATATAAACATTTAAGAAGAATAATGAATGAGAATTTAGAATGATTATTTTATTTAAATTACGTAAAATATTTAATTTTATCATCGATTTCATCATAGTTTCTTACATGATACACGATTACCAAATGTAAGTTTTCATGTTTTCTTCTTTTTACTTCAGTACATCCTGTATTTACATTAGCTACTAACAAACGTTGAGAGGCTAAATCTTTTTTCAGCCCGTCAAATAAAAACAACATACTGGAATGTCTACAATTAAATAATGAATTTAGTGCGTTATGAGAGCCTTCGCAACAATTTGTGGTATTAGGAGATCTTTCGAAGGCTGCTTCATAATGTTCAACTGAGAGGCATAATTAAAGTGCCTAAAAATGTTAATTTTATTTCTAAAATTTTAAATTTCTGCAGAAATTTTACAACTTTTTTGGCTCTAAACTTGAATAACTACATTCAAACATCAATTTCTATCGATGCACATCAAAAGTAGGCAAAAATAGAGTAAAGAAACAAAAATTAATTATTGGCAGTTACAGGAAAAAAAAATGTCGTACAGGGGTAGTGGTATAAAATATTACGGTACATGCAAAATTTTACTACAGTTTTCATGCTTTTATTTACCTCCCCTGAAAAGGTTAATGGGAGCATTTGTCCATGTGAACATATTTCATGTGAGCTTTTTTCCGTGTTAGCATATTTCTAAAGTGAGCATTTTTCCATGTGAGCTTTTTTATATGTGGGCATATTTCCTTGTGGGCTTTTTTTCCTGTGAGCATTTATACCTGTGAGCATTATTCTGTGAGCATTTTTCCGGTCACCTCCACGAAGGCATCCCTCTCCTTAGCAGATGCTTTGCCGTAATTACATAAACAAACAATTACTCCGAACTGCAAACTGAGAACTGATGCTCTCTCCAATTTTACAAAGTTTTCCTCCGGCCGCCGATAAATTTTCAGTACCTTCGATTTCTCGAAATTGCTGGAAAGTTACATATAGTTACATACAGAGATAAGACTAGTTACAGTTGTATAGGGATCGGACCATAATGTTCCCAGGTATGGCGAACTTTGGCGATTTTTCGCCAAAAACATCCCCAGCCATTTACTTTTTCCCCAGCCATTTACTTTCCCCAGCCATGAACGGACTTTATTTTTCCGGTGGAGCTTCGCTCTGTTGAGGCCTTTCATGTTAAATTATACAAGAAATACTACAATTTACAAATAAATTCAATAAAAGTATTTACATATATGCCACATTCGTAACAAAACGTTTTTAGTCCAAAGGTGCAATTTGTCTAGAAGGACTATTAATTTCGTTTTGGCATTTAGCGTCCATTCATGATAAGCGTTGTTTCACTTTTCAAATTGTTGCCACCCAATACTATCGCCCTGTATTATATTTAAAGATATTAAATAATGAAGAATCTGCATGAATGTATGTACGTTTCTCGCATTGTGATGAAACAACGGTACCTAGAGCCATCCAAATTTAAATAACGTCATCTTCCATAGAATATGGGCATGTGGAAGCCCTAATTTGAATTGGAATTTGTTTTATTATTGATTTCATATTTTGTAACACTTCAACGAATTTATTATTAAAAAACTAAACGATTTCAATGCGAGCAATGGAGCAAAACAGTGTATAAAAAAATTTAAAAAAAAAAGAAAAAACTATCTCCAGCGCGCGAGACTGTGTATCGGAAACTGTAAAGATATGATAATTTTTAAATTATTTTGCGATATTGCTCTTGAACTGAATTTTATGGTTTGAGTACGTAGACCATGATATTTAATAAGTAAACGTAACACACAAAACGTTAAAAAAATTACCCTTTGGACGTAATTTAAAATCTGAAACCTTTCAGATTTTTTTCTGTAAGCATGATTGTGATTATACGACTGATTTCAATATCCACTCAAGAAATCGTGAAGAATCTATCATTTCTTTTAACGATCTTTTGATTTCCTATCATTAAATTCACAAACATACAGACATTTAAGAAGGTTTAACTCACATATTATAATAACGAAATTTGTATTCAATCTGTACTTGTTTGCATGTGATAACAAGATAAAAAGACAAACTCTTATTCCTAAAATAACTTATTCTTATTCCTAAAATAACACACAGTAGTAACATTTTGATTCTGATATTAATTACATTTGCACTGTTAAACTTTCCGACATATCATGAGCAAATAAAATCTCATCTTAATCGCGTCACTGCACGCATGGATACAATTTCCGACTATCGCGATGTGTTGATAGTCATAGAGAAAGGTTTACTAACGATGAAGCATGAAATATACTTTTCTATTGGCAGAGTGTTTATGAAACATCGAATATTTTTTCCCTGTATATTAAATTCAGTGTATGCGCATAACAGTTCAGAAGATTTAAAACGCTGTTCTTGAACTTTGTTTCATGTGTCATATCCTCGTATCTTTCAATTTTGACAATCGTACAAGACTTCAGACTTAGGCAAGTGTACTTTTGATGACGATATATTAATTTTAAATTTATTAACTCCTCTCCTTATCAGAAATCCGCAAATGCGAGATTGTGTTCCAAATACGCACAGAAAATCTTTTTTTGATTTAAACCTTTGCGCTCGACGTTAGTCGATCGTGGTAGACTTCCTTGCGATAAGTAATGATTGGTTTAGCACACTGTTTAGCGGGAGCAAGAAAACTGAATTTCTTTCAAGGTTCGTCTGCGCTTTTGTATCATAAATAAAAGAAGTTTGGCAGTGCTGATAAATTCATGAAAGCTAGTTGTTTTCTGAAAATTTCACTCAAATCAAGTAATGAGTCATCACTTCGGCAATTGTACAAATCGGCGACCACAGATATTAGCTGTGAACGATATGTTTCTGAAATGTAAGCGGAGGAAAGCCTCGAATATTGCCATATGACTACAGTTTGTTTCATACCGCACTGACTGCTATTACCACCAATATCATTTGGAACTTCATTCGCCTCCATGTCTCCAGTGCCCAATGGAGGATGGTAGCACCTACTTTGAAAATTACAGGAGGGGAAGGAACACTTTCATGTAGATCTCTAACAGAAGAAATGCCATAATATAGGTAGGTCTCTTCGGAAAACTGGCTTGTATTCACGTTAACCAAGAAAAACACCTAGAAGAGTCCATGAGCTGGCCCCTTCACCATGATTCGAGCCTGCATTGAAGTGTTCAGCAGTCTTATCTGAAAGGCTGCTGGTAGGTGCAAAAATTATAAACACTCGTTTTTTTTTAACCATTCAACACATAAGAAAGTAGAAAGTGGAAGATAATACGCAGGCAAAAAATTAATAGAAAACAATTAAAAAATGTAACTGAGCACATCTACTTCAGTAGTTCTTTTCTCGTAGGTTTAAAATTACTCAAATTATCTGCATGAAAATGACCTACTATGAAGCTGCTGTCACAAATACGGGATCCTAATCTCAGCGTTTAAAACATTTTTTTTTCTTTAAAGGAAAAGAAGTTCATTGTTGAAAGATACCCACAAGCAAGCGGAAACTAAATTTATTGGATGATTAGACGCCAGATGAGGGATTTGAAGAAGTGCAAAACGCCGTTTTATCAGTATAAATAAACAGAGAGATGACCCCGAAGCAAAACACGTGATAGCCCTATCTTGAAAAATGAACAGCCTGGCGATTGTTCAGCTGATAATTGGCAGTTAGTATATCTCGATATGGTTTATTCAGAATCACCTCCGCAAATTAGTCTTGGCGGGGCTTCCGGCCGTCCTTGCATTTATCACTACACATCCTGCCAAGAAAAATATTCATTTTCAACAACTGTTTACACAAGCTGAAGCTAACTCTACGACTGAGCAATCATATGCAAGGAAGTTCTTATCAAGGAATCGTATTCAAGATTTCACCGCTTTAAATCCCCAGCTCAGATTTCTAAAATGTACGCTTAATAATATGGTGAACTCTCGTTAAAACAACCAGTCACGGATCCAGATAATTTTGAACATTATTTGGATAATATCAAAGCACAGAAGGACTACCTCCCTAAAGGCTGCCTTCATGGTGGACTTCCCAATCAGAATTAACTCGTACTCACATTATACATTGGGAAAACTAGCTAAGGGGTCTTGTATCCACTCGGCCACTGGTGAGACCGGCTCACTTGTGGATTATTCTTTCGTGGAAGTAGTAACTTAAGAGTAAGGATGTTTAATAATGGTTGTTTATTTCCTCAAAAATACTGATTGCTTTCAGAGGATTTTGTCTTAGTGAGGTGGTTATAATTAAAATGTCATTACATTTGTTTAATCGATTAAGATACAGTAGGCGAGGTCTATGCGGCTACGAGCAGAGACGCTTAGAACTTCTAAGGATAACTGGCTCATATTTGACTTGCGCATGGAAAAAAACACGAAAACGGCTATGCAGACATTTCACTCGCCAAGATGCTGGTATGCCATGCTTGAAAATACGCAAGATTGGAGTACAGCAAAATGCTCAGATTTTCATTTAACACGTTGATGTACGTGAACTTACAATCAATTTCGAAGGTTAAATAGAATCTTCTTTTTTAGCTGCGGAAGTCAAAATGAAAGAGTTGGAAAAGTGCCTTCTAGGAAACAACACAAATAAATTATAGAACGTCCTCGCAAAATATCAGGTAAAGACCATGTATTTATCTCCTTGTCTCCAGAGCCACGCATTTATTGAAGAAGTTTTTATTTAAACCTTCGAAACTATAGTCCTACAAATATTTTATATTCTACATTTATAGTTTGTGTATTTATACTTAGGGTTGTTATTCTGAAGCGGAAAAGAGGACCTTGCACACAACACACCCCTTCCCTTTTAATAGGATTTTACGAATCGGAAAAACACCCTTGCATGTAAGATATTTAAATTTGATATGTCGTAAGGCATTCCACAAAGAAAGAATAAACTGATTAAGTATCATTTTGTAGGCAAAACTAAAAGCTTTTTTAATGTAAAATATAGGCCATAAGTAATAAATTTTTCAAATATAATTTTTAAATCTTAAGCTGCATACATAAGATAGGTATGGTTTTTCATAGTAGTAGTGCTGTTCGCATAACAAGCGTGCGTACAGATAAAATGTTCTGCTAACGAAATTGTTTCATCATACGAGTTTTTGGTCACACACTTTAAACGTATAGTTAAAATTTTCATTTCCTCTTTAATCTGCTAGTAAAGACATGAAAAAAGTACCCGCGGATAAACAGAGACAATGAGTAGAAAAGCTGGCGAAGAATTATGCTTTTAAGCATTATATTACCACGCCAAGACCTAATTGACAAATAACTTCAGGAATCCTACGGGGAAATTTATAAGGTGAAAAGAAAAAATACAAAGGATCCATGCATATTGCAATTATTGAGGACAGTTTTGAAGAAGTGGTAATTAGACTCGCATCTCTTCAAAGGGAAAATCAGTTTAATTAGGAGTGAGAAAAGTTTCCAGGTCATAGCCAAGCAATGGCAATCTGTGCCATCCTGAAGAAGAAGGAGACCACTTTACACAACTTCTTGAAACACCGGGCCCTCCCATTAAAAAGAAGGAAAGAAAGAAAACATTAAAGAACAGCTTAGTGATCAACTTCCAGTAGAATGTGGAAAGACTCACAGTAAAATGAACTAAAAAAATGAGGCTCTTCATATATAGCATAATGTATGCCAATATTTTTACAACTAATATATTATAAGTTTATTTACCATATTTTATAACTAATATATTATTATAAACATTTTAGGACTAATAAATTAGTAAATTTTTTCTTCTTCAATGGGCTCGACAGCCCTGTGTGGACCCTGGTCTTCTCCAGGCATCTGTACTTTTGGCAACCGTTTTCCAGTTTTTAATTCCCGACATACTCAACCCATCTTAGCGAAGGGGGGTCTGCCCCGCGATCTATTTCTATGGGCTTTGCCAGAAAGATTTTCTTGCAGCAACGATCTTTATTCATTCTAGCCAGATGGCCAGCCCATTTAAGTCTCTGTAATTTGATAATTTTAAAATATAACGTTGTTTGTAAATTTTATAGAGTTCTAAATTAGATCTTCTTCGTGATTCATTCACTTGGACTCCACCAAGAATGCAACTTAAGATCTTTCGCTCGAAAATTCCCAGAGCTTCCTCATAACGTAAAGTCAGTGCCCAAGTCTTTGATGCACAAGTCAAGATAGATCTTATAAAACTTTTGTAAAGAATCAATTTAATTCTTAATTTAGAAAGCTGGATTTTAAATAACTCTTCAGGGCATAAAAACATCTATTTGCGGCAATAATTCTTTTATATAAGTAAATTCCTAGCTCTTGTAATATTTACGCTCCAATACTAATCGCATTACGAAAGATGTCCGCATCTTTCGTTATACGTTCCACACAACGAAAGATGTGTATTACGAAAGCATCCAGGTCATAGCCAAGCAATGGCATCGCAGTCTGGATTTCGTTGCTTATGCAAAGCACTAATCCTATAAATAATTTTGTATTTGATTTCCAGAAAAAGACTAGCTAGTTTATTTTTTGAACATCCTAAGAGGTTGTGATCCCAATAATTCTATATATTCGAAGCTCGACTGTACAAAAGTATTTATTTATTGTAAGATTTAATACAAGTTTGAGGAGTATATATGGGTATTCATTCACAAACATTCATCTGCAACTTAGAAACATACAAATTAGATTTTCACATTTATTCAGTTTGGACGTTAGCATGCCATTTATCATTTATATGAACTGGCAAGAATTATTGCAGGAGAGATAAGATCTGCAACTTTATAAACAGCAAGATTCTAGAGTGTTGCCAATTGGCATCACATGTTAAATTTGTCTTCCAAGTTACAGTTTACTGCTAAAACTGAACGATTAAAAGCAACAAATATTTTTCTTAATTATTTAAAATTCAAATTTTATTTTTTAAAAATGGATTTCATTGATATAATGTAAAGTACAATTAATTTTAATAAATCTCACTCACACCTAAAAAAATCTCAAGCATTACTGCAATTAATACGCGATACATGATATATATATTCCGTACATAAATACAAAATCGTTTGCTTTTATCTTAATGGCGATTTATTTTGCAATTAACTTTTACACGTAAAAATAGATTTCCGTATAAGAAAACAAGCTGCAACTAAAGGAGTAGCAATCGCATCCAACGACAATTTTTAAAATGTCTATTTAAGAATTTGTAATTCCAATCTGCATCATAACTCAATTACACACGTGTTTGGTTACGCAGCATATTTTTTTTTATATTCCAAATATTTTCCCCTTTCTTTATTTTAATTGTCCTCCAAATGTTTTAAGCTGTTTTAAAAAGCTTGCACTACTCAAATAGGTTAAAGACTTTCTCTAACAATAAGATGCAGTTCCATGATTCTAGTTATAGAAGGAAATCATACGAGGTTAGCATTTCAAGACGAGAAAATATGTTACATGAAGTCTTTCAGTAAAAAACATACAAAATTTAACATTTATATACGATCTCCGTAAAATTATTATGCTATGATAAAACTATTTTCTATCCAAATCAGTCAAGCAAAAACTAAACCCATTCTCGTAAAATCAAAATCACGACCAACCATGTCGCTGCAATTTGTGGAAAACTACGAAAACCCGCAGAATCCTAGGCTCGTTCGCTGTTATTTGATCTAATTGAATTACCTGTATTTAGAAGTCTTATCAATTCAACCACACCTGTTCTCTGCAAGAATAAAGTATTTATTTGAATTTTCTATGCAAATATGGTCCAGCATAAATATTTAAACCTCTTAATTTTACTAAAAGGTCTTATGTGATCTAAATGGTCACAGGATTTAATTCATTCGTTAAGCTGGAACCACAAGCCTACAGATAGGACTATTCAAGAGAAATATAAATCGTACATTTTGGTTTTGCAGAAATATCGAAGGTGTTAAAACCATCAGTTGCGGCTAACTAACGAGAAACCAACATCATCGCTAAATTTGAATTTGACATTGAAACAGAAAATGGCTTCAGTTCAGGAAGGGGGATTCAAATATTACAGTTATAAACAAGGTTACAGAATAGAAGCTCATCATTGAAACTAGCTTGCATCTTCTGTTTTAATCTCGTTTCAATGTACAGTTTAAGGTAACGAACAGTAAACAATAGTTTAAAACTGGGACTGGAATTTTGCCATTGATGATACCGACTTTCTGGCGAATATCCAACATGGCTGCGAAAGTTTACTTAAAAAAAAAAAAAAAAAAAAAAAAAAAAAATGAAGCAGGCTTTTCTAAACATAAACCTTTCCGTTAAGTGATTCATAGAAAATTAATTGGAAGACACTGTAATGTAATTATGCTATAGTATAAATACGTTAAATGAAATTGAGTTATTAGTCCAAAAGGGCTTTGTCCCTAAAGGACTATAGTTTTCGTTTTGCGATGGTTCACTATAAATGTCCGTTTCACTTTTCAAACTGTTGCCACCAAACGTTAGAGTCCTGAATTGAAGAAATTAAATAATGAAAAATCTGCATAAATGTATGAATATTTCTCGCATTGCAATAAAACAAGGGTACATAGAACCATCGAATTTTGAATGACGTAATCCTACTGCGAATATGGGCATGTGGAAGCCCAAATTTGAAATTTGGAATTTGTTTTATTATCAATTTCCTATTTTGTAAAACTTTAACGAATTTTTTAATAACAAACTCGAGGATTTCAAAGCGATCAATGGCAACGTTGTACAGAAAAAGCATTTTTATCTCCAGCGCGCGAGACTCTGTACCGGAAATTCTTAAGATATGCTCAATTTAAAACTATTTTGCTCTTGAACTAAATTTTATGGTTTAAGTGTGAAGAACGTGATATTTAATAAATAAAGGTAACACACAAAATG
The DNA here is from genome assembly GCF_044657685.1 of Stegodyphus dumicola. NCBI lineage: Eukaryota > Metazoa > Arthropoda > Arachnida > Araneae > Eresidae > Stegodyphus > Stegodyphus dumicola. Next base: position 188,474,545 of record NC_140768.1, read on the forward strand.
TAAAAAAAAAAAAAAAAAAAAAAAAAAAAACGCTTCTTTGGACGTGAATTGAAGAGCACCACTGAATAATTATTGTTCAATCACACTTCAAATTGCAAAGAACGGCAAAACAGCATGTGAATTTTCATAGTTTCCTATAGTGTAAAGAGAAAAGAGTCATATTCCCTTAGGTTTCTACTAAAGCATCCTTCCTCTTAGGCAGATAGCTCTCACTTCTCTGCCGTAATCGAAACAATCTAATCTAATTCAAGACTCCACTGTATTTTTAACTCAGGGTTCATCAAATAGGATTCTGAACGTTACACCGCTCTCGGGGATTCGAATCCCCACGAGCAGGCTGGTTGCAAGGCCGTGTTCCTGGTTTGCTCCATGTGTAATGCGTATACGAGCCAGTTTCTCTTAGAAAGTCCTCCACGAAGGCATCCCCTTCCCTTAGGCAGATAATTCTCCAGTGCTTTGCCATAATTAAATAAACCAAGCCACAAACCATACAGATCTTGTAAGTACATTCTCTACTTATTTTTTTAGGTCGCCAATGCGCATCGGGTGATAGATTAAAATTTTCGCGAGCGAAAGAATAAATATCTATATTTATAAGGAAAGTCTGTGTGTTTGTTCGCGATTAACTCAGTCAGTATTGTAGCTATCATCACCAAACTTTCTAGAATTCCTTTCTGGGTCCTGGGTCCTTTTTTAAAAAAAAAAAAAAAAAAAATCTAAAATCACAGATATTAATTAAAAACTCTGAAAACGCTAATTTTCGCCCTCATTTTTTTGAGTGGCAACTGTGAAAGAAAAAGGATATCTTATTTTATCTCCAGCGTTAAAATCTGCTTTGAAGTGTTGACACTGCTCTCTTTCAAATCGTAGAGATCGTTTGTAGAGTCATTAGGTTAACTGGAAGCAGAAAAGTTGAAAATATGCAACCGCTTTCGCCGGAAATCGAACCACGGACCTCTGGAATACCGGCCCAGCGTGCTACCGTTACACCACGAAGGCACGCTAGGGAAGTGGGGAAAATACCTTATACGTTAATAAAAAATTTCTAAGTTTTACGATGAAATAAAAATAGCATTTCAAAATCTTAAATACATTATTCCCGATTCCAAAAATTCGTGGGAAGCTATTTCGATTATTCCCATCTTCGTATGACTTTAATCAGCCGAGAAATTAATTAAAAACTCCGAAAACACATCTTTTTCCAAGTGGCAACAGTCTGGCGTGTGGGAGATAAAAATGCTTTAATTTAGTGTTGCTACTGCTCGCTTTCAAATCGTAGAGTTTGTTAATCGAAAATTTGCAAGTTTTACAAAATCTACATATATAAAGAAGAATGCCTGTTTGTGTGGTTGTTGGCGTTATTCATTTCTGATCAATTATGATCTATTTTTTGCCACATTTAATCGACTAAAATTGAATATATGTGAAATATTGGATGGAACTTGAGCTTTTATGACCATTTAATTAGAAAGACGAAAATCATTGAAACCTGCGTGCCACTGTTGCTAATATAATGAGAGATAATTAGTTAACTTTTCTATCGAAATTTTTTATGTGGCCACCACACGCATCACACTGAAAAATGTATGATTAAGAATCGTATTTTTTGCATCGTTATTGGAGAAGGATTACAGTGGTATCGTTCTGTCTGTTGTTAGATACATTACTCTCAATCTAACTTAACTGGCATCGGATACTTCCGCTAGTAAGTTAATATTTCGGGGAAATTTCCAATCTATTCTTTAAGACTTCAACAAAACACAAGAAAGTTTCATAAAATAGTACTCTTGCAGAGTAAATATCATTACAACTGAAAGTCCAAAGTTGTTTTATTGATAAATTTATATTTGCCTACATTTCTCTTATTATAACAACGGGGAAAAAAAAAAAGATACCTTCATTTTTTGTTGGACACGGGTTTTGGAAACATAAAAGTGACGCTTTTAAAATGTACATGAACTTAGTAGTAACTTCAAACACAATGGAAAACACTTTACTAATCCGGGATTTACGCGGTAAAAAGAAAAAGGATTTCTTTATCCCCCCCCATTTTGTTGTGGGGGAATAAAAATGGAATTTCTTTATCCTCCGCAACAGAATGTTTCGATACAAATTCCGTTCCTGTTCACAAATGGGAAAAAAAATAAAACCACAAAAAGCTACAATTCAATTTATATTCTTAGAGAGGGAGAGGAGGAAAAAATGTTCATTTTAAAGCGAAAACACCTGGGAACATTAAAGACGAAGACTTGTCATGCTGTTCTTCGTTCACAGTGTTAGTAATGGAATCTTTTTCGCTCGACTTTTCTTGCCGTCTTCAAGAGACCCTAATTTACCCAGTCATTTGTTTCACAGGTTCCGCCTTTTACTCGTTCTACAAGCTTTGTATTTCTTAGATGGTCTGTTTACTTTTTCTTTTATGAGAATTAAAATAGTACGAATCATTTTAGCCAAATCTCGCGAGATTCTATTAGACTTTTACCCTGGCTTCCTGGGTAAAAGTCTAATAGAATCTCGCGAGACTTTTACTTTTTTTTTTTTTTATTTAATCTTTACTTTTACCCTTCCTTCAAATTAGTCTTAATTCATTAATCCAAGTTCATATTACCGAATGTAAGACAAAACGGAAACTGTAACAAGGAAATTATTACATACAGTAGGAGAGAAAAAACGATATGTTTCAGAAAGGGGGAAGGGCCCACCAGTAGCTGAGAGGTAAAATCGCTGAATACTGGTAGGTTGACCTGGGTTCGATTCCAGTCGTATACGTTACCTGCATGGGGGTTTTCACGGTTTTGCCTACGAAACTTAAATGCGAACCAATTTCCCTTAGAAAGTTCTCCATGAAGGCATCTCTAGGCAGATAGGCCTAGCCATAGTCGAACCATAAATTGTGAATTAAATTTGAAATTTTAATATCCTTCAGCGAATTTAGTGAAAAATATTTCTGGCAATTTTAATATTTCAATGCACCTATTTTAATCTTTGAATAGATATATACTACAGAAAATACTTTTGTATTTCTCAAAGAATAAAATCAAGAGAAGATGCATATACGAAGTGTGAAAATTGTTAAAATTGAAGTATGATTTATTATGCAATTTTCACGAAAAAACTGGCATAATTATAATTAGCGCAATTTTAACGCACCAAACCTATTCCTATCTACAGTTAACTTGCCGAAGTCAACAGGATTTCTGTTTTTTCGCAAATTATTATCCATAAAATATTCCAAACATCTATAGAATAACGCGCCACCTCTCTCTTGATACAAATTGTTGACGTAACTCTGACCGCCGGAAAAGAGAATTTCACAAGATAGACACTATCTATATCATAGAACAATCAGTACCTATATTTAACATAAATCAAGTTAGAAAATATCGTTAGCCAACTGAATAAGAAAAATTTAAAAACGGATTCACATTTAGATACTTCACGCGTGCAATATCTCGTGGCAAACCCCCCTCGGAAAGTGTTTATTGTTTCTGAGAACATAAAAAACATTATTTCTAAAATCACCTCTCTGAAAGAATTACTTTTATAGAAGATTAGAATCATCTGTAACTATGGGAGGCTGTTTCAGAGAGGATCACTACACTTAGTTATTGGTTTACTCTGTTATTGGAGTTTTGCACAAAGAAACATTCTGTGAGAAGACTTCACCAGAGATGAACATGGACTCGATAATTACAATATTCCATCTTGTTAAATCATTAAAGCAAAAGCTTGACTCACCTAAAAGTTGAGCATTATAGTATCATATTATGATACTCAGAATGTAGTTGCCCCTCAACAATCTTTATGCTCCTAATTCCAATCCTAGACGTATGCTCGTATTTTGGAATCATTTAATTATTCCAGGAGAAACAGCATACCTGGACCACCGGTCGAAAAAAAAATTTCAAGCATTCAATTCCATTTCCTTACAGAACTTGTAAAACACACATCAAATGAACTGAAGAAAATCCAAATAGATATGATATTGCCTTCTTCTGTTACGAGATGTTAAAAAGAGTCATTATAAAGCCATTCAGCATAAGAGTAAGGCAATGACACTGGTTAATGTTATAATCCAATAAATACAAACACGCAGAATTTTCAAGTTGCTTTGGTGACAGCGTTTCGTTTAATTACCAGATCATTTTACAAAAATGGCACCTTGATTTAAAGAAACTAGTAAAAACAAAATGGTGGCTTTTAAAATTGTGAATCCAAACGAAAATTTTTGTATTTGTCTGCCCCAAAGGTTGTCTGCTATAATAAACCATTTAAAAAGATCTTAAAGGAATGTGAATAGCACGGAGAATTTTGGAAACAAGCCTTAAATCTATAAGCAACTAATTTCATCCAAAAGTGGGTAGAAACTCAACTCATCACAGATTATGAATCATATTTTGCGTTTTATCCTAATTCCAGAGGTAGCACGAAGTATTATCATTAAGAATCCCTAGCTGTATTGTATACCTATGCACTTCATCGGATAAAGCCTACAGAAAAATTCGTCTATGTCACCCACAGCAAAGGAAGGCAATGTCTTTAAATTAGTCTTTTTTTTTTTTTCTAGAAACTCTCAATGAATTCTTTTATTTAAATTAGTGAATTAAAAAACTTTTTATTTTTTTCATCCATTATTATCATCATAATTAACATTTTTTTGGGCTGGACTTAATTAACAGTCATTATAAAGATATTATCAATTACCCGAACAACTACAAAGCAAAATACTACTCAAAGGGGGGGGGAAGAGAAATTCTAGAGAGAAAAAGTCCTCCTTTTTCTAATTCAATGAGAAGATTCTCAGTCTCTTACAAATAATTTATACTTTAATGTAAAAAGATTCGTAAATCGGAAACAAGCTTCTAGATGCATGTACCTGATTTGAGGATTCACTGGAAGTGAGGAATATCCAATACCATCCCACCTCAATATGAATTTGATCCCCTACGGAAAGACATGAAATCCAAACACTATGGCACGGTTCATCGATAATACTGACACAAAAAGAAACACAGATGGGTTCAAGAAGTTAAAAAACAAAGTAACCCACAGTAAAAGAATCTTTTTGAAGTCTTCAGGGTCAGGGCCAGAAATCAAGAAAGCTTGCAGGCAACTTAGCATTATACAGACCGTAACGCGATATACATCATCTCTGGTCCTTACCCTCTACCCCTTGCAATCCGCGTGAACAGTAGAAAATATTCCCGAGCTAAAACAACAAGGAAACTGTCAAACGCATCAAAGGACAGCAGAGAAAGGGATACTTCAGCTGGTTACTTTTTCTTATCCTCCTCGAAGCTCAACCACGGCGATGCATTTCTTTTCTCATTTTGATAGACACGCCCAACAAAAGAAAGAAGTGACAGTTATAGATGATTGCATAGGAATAGTTCCAGCGCATTATGTGAAGCACATTTTCGTTTTCAGAATATATGTGCGTGTCTCTTTTTTTAAAAAAATTATGTTCTTGAAGTGAAGATTTAAAAGCATCATGCATAAGACGTTTACCTTTGCAAACTTCTTCCTTACCAGTATCGCGAACGTTCTTCTATCTCTGCACCTGTGACCTGTAACTTAAACGGATTCTTAAGTTTTGATTGTGGATTTTAAATGCGCAGTATTGTTTGTAAAATGCTCTAAACTTTAACGCTTTATTCAATGTTTTCAAAATATTAGATCATTGTTGTGAATTCTGATGAATTTTAGGTTTCAGCAAAGAAGATATTTGCCATTTGCGGTTCGTTTACAAAAACAGTAGAAGAAACCTCAAGGCCAGTAATCACCATTCCTTTATTGAACTATTTTTACATACAACGATGTTTTAAAAAGGAAAGGCCTTCAACATACAGGTATAATTTTTTGGTCTCACGCAGATGTAAAGAGCTGAGACTGGATCTGATGCAAAAAACAATGAGATAGAGTAAGTACCTGTTCACATGCATATTCACATTATTACAACTAATGAAGAAGAGACGCGGTAAACTGCAAATTAGAGTAATATGAACAAAGATTGTGCTACCGATATTAGATTAAGAATGCTGCAGTAATCCTAATTCTCATCAGAAGGAATTTTTTTTTAAATTTGGATTACGGCAATGCCCACAATAATCACCAAGAGAAGAACCTTTTGCCTTTGCGAAGTACATCCTGAAGAGCCTGTGTGTATGATTACGGCAAAGCCTCGAGGGCTATCTGTCTGTGCGAAGGAATGCTCTCGTGGAGGACCTCCTGAGGGAAACTTGCTTGTATACACGTTATACATGGGGAAAACCGTGGAAACGCCCATGCAGTCAGCCCGTTCGCGGGATTCGAACCTCGGACCGAACTACCAGTGTTCAGCGACTTTACCGCTCGGCCGCTGGCGGGCACGAACTTCCTGAAGGAAATTGGCTTGTAGTTATGTTACACGTGGAGAAAACTACGAAATCGCCATGAAGCAATCCGTTTGCCGAACTCGAGTTGAACAACCAGTGTTTAAACACTTTTACCTTTCGACTACTGGCGAGCCTTCCAGCAGAAGGTTAGCATCACATCAAGATAAAAAATTAATGCTATACAAAGCAGGTATCAAAGCCAAGCAAAACATTCTATATTGTGCAAAGGTCTAACCACTTTGCATAACAATTAAGAGATGTACTTACAATTTCGAGATGTACTTATTACCAGTTTCATTTAAATTTTTCTAAGCATAATACAGTTTGAAAATGCATATTTCCTTAAAAGGCGACAGGTCTATAACCATAACTCGGGGAATAATCATGATTGGCAGTTTGAGAAGAACTTCGTACTAAATTTTAAATTAAGGTGGAGTCCCGTTTTGTCTTGTCTTCGCAGACGGGGTCACGAAAAACAGTGTACCTCATTCATAACTAGCACGAGCTACTCGCGATAAACAAAGTGAAGAAAATGTGTACTACAATAAGTAACCAAGAAGATCTGATTCTAAATTATAGATTTAAATGCAAGTCCACTGCTGAACGTATATTCTGATCAAATTATTGACAGCAATTTTTGATGAAAAACAAATAATCAAAATAGTATATCCTAGTTATTTTAAATCCAACTATATAGCAGCTCAGAATTTTTTGACATATTAAATTTTAAAACAATTAAATATGTCCTCGTTTCGTGACACGCAACAAATCCCAGTCAATATTCAATCGCCTGCTATCTGTTCTTCAGCATGTCGGGGATTATTGTTCTAATAACTTCCGCAATTCAATTTTTTAAGTTCAAGAATGTCACATAATTGGTTTGCCTAAACTTTGTTTCTTAGAAGCATCCACTAAAAGAATTTTGAGGTGTTATGCCAGGAAAACAATTCATAAAACTCTCCTTGATTTATTTATTATGAAAGATCATGCCTATGCAAAGAAATTAAGAGGCAGGGTAAAACTTAAACAACTAATTATGGAAATCATTAGAACAATAACTAATGTCGTAATTGATGAGGGCTTCATGGTAAGAAAGTGGCTGGTTCGTTAATCTACTATTACGTAAAGCATTCCAGGGCTATTTCCGTTAAAACAGGTGTTTTCGTAAAATATCTAAAGTAAACTTGGACTGTATTCATTGACACTTCAAGAAAACCACAAAAGTTCCATTCCGCCAAGACCTGAAGCCCAAGGCGAATTCTTAGTGCGTTGATGATGTACGTTTTCATTCATGATGCTATTCCATTGTTAACAAACAGCAAAACATCGTGGCGATGTCTGGTTCAGATGATGGTGAAAATTCAACATTCTACATTAAAATGGTACTGTATTCTACATTATGAAATGCCTAATCCAGTTACACATTCATCTTAATGTATTCTACATTAAGATTCTACATTAAGATGAATGTGTAACTGGATTAGGCATTTCAGCATGGGAAATGAATGTGTAATAAAAGGAATGAGCAATGGCAGATAAGGCATACAGCAACTGATATTGACAAATTGAAGCATCATCTCCGATGAGGTACAATGTGACATGGGTATTGGCAGAAGAATTCTATACGCTATTGAGCATGAAGATTTGAAAATGCATAAAATTTGAGCTTATTGACTTGCAGAAAAAACAACTTATGATAATGTGGAGAAACTGCTGCATCGGATTGTGGACTTTTCAGAACAGTAAAGGAGAACCAACATGGTCGATGATTTGGCAGCAACGAGGAACTGCAAGAGGCTGTCCAATAGTGAACCCGCGATACTCCTAAAGAATGGTTTGTTGTAGAAATCCGAAATTTTCCTGGAAAATGCATTTCAACTTCGGTGGTAATTACCTGTAATTATTACATATGTGCTCCAACAATTAAAGTATGCCCTGTCACTTCCTTCGTCTTAGTCCAAATCATTACTGGACTATCCAGTAACAGAGCACAGGGGTCCTATTCAGTGGCAATCTTAGCATCTTTAAAAAAAAAAATTACGTGTTCTTAGCATTTTCTTCAATCATTTATGCGGTTTTTTTTCGGGGGGGGGGGAAGTCAACACAGTTTATATGGTAAATATATCAACAGTAATATCAAAAATATTTACGCTATAATTAGTTAAATACAAAAAATAAATCTATGTCTCATAAACGCAGAATTTATTACATGCGCTTACGTTCATCAAAAATTAAAAAAGAAAAGGCCAGTTATATAATTAATGACGAATACTGTGTTAGCCAGGATGGATCTAATATTCACAAAAATGAACGTTTTTCTCTTTGTATGTTCATTCCAAATTTAGTACTTCTGAGAAAACATTACGGTAAACATTAAAGACAAGCAAGGAAATACTATCTATATCAGTAAATTCTTCTTAGAGAATATTTTCGCGAATTTTGCACATAAATGACAAACAAAAGAATTATACGAATTAAAACATTCTTATGTTTTGTATTTTGATTAATTTAAGCATAAAAAAAATTTCACAGCTAGAATGATTACCCTGCCGGAATCAAGTTGTTTTAAGGGATAAGGGTAGAGTAGAAACAAACCTATTTCCGATATTTTTTTAATTCAACACCTTATTTTAGGGAGTTTCGTAATTCGAAATGCCTGTCTATGACTCAAAGGAAGCAAGTGCCATGACTATGTCTTATGAATAGGCTGTATATCGTTAGGTTTCTGACATTACTACAATTTTAAATTCAAACGCCTGTTTTCTACGTTATCAAAGGAGAAAAAGAAGTTATTTCCTACAGCTTAGCAACTGTGTATTATCGAACGACGTTTTCTGTAATAAAAAAATACTGGGAAAATTTTTCTCAACACGCATAACCTAAGGCTACAACAGCTCGGTGATTCAAAGCAACACTTTTTATCAGATAACGTAACAGTCATACACTCAAAAAAAAAAAAAAAAAAAAAAAAAAAGTATTCCTCATAAAACACCGCCAAAATAACAGGTTTAGGAACACTTCTGAAAGGTCAAGTGAAAGTGACAGCGCTTCCGAAAGGGGGGATAAAATAGAAAACGAGCAGCTAATCCTCACCTTTCTTCCAATTTCTTACCTCCATTGATAGACTGGAAGGAAAAACTGTGTCTAGCCGCTTTCACCTTCTAGTTAGTTCTTCATACAGACCCGAGATTTAACGCAAATTATTTTCTTAGTCTGAGCGTGATGTTAAAATGCCTCCTACGAGTAAAAAAATCCCCTTCCAATGGCGAAAATGCTTGTATGTTGTACGACAGATAGCTCTAACATTGCCAACAGTCTAAGGCATTGACATGCAAATATAAAATGTTTAGTTTAAAAGATTTATACTTCTCCAAAAGGCTTATGATTGTGTCAAAAAGAATGAAATGAAGACCGTATTCGGATGGTTTTCCACTCTAGATTCTTCAAGGGATTACTAATCCAAAAAGCTGCTGGAGTGTACTATTTCTGGAATATAAGAATAAGTTCACTCCACTACCTGGAGAATGAAGCACTCGCGGATAGTAAACGGTAATGTGATTTATATTAAAGCTTCTCACAAAAGTTACCTGTATTTGCAATAGTCTTTCAGACTTTGCGAAAGGCTGAATACAGATTCAATTCACTCCCAACTCAGCCTTAGAAGTTTTATTCCCAACTGAGCCCGACCTGAAAAATACCCCCTTATTTCATTTTTAACACAGTTTACGTTCTTTGCATGCACTTTTATTAATTAAACTGAAGCCTCGCTACGCTATAACGAAGGAACGGTTTCGTACCACACAGTTTTCTGTTTATTTTTCAGTTTTAGTTGTCATCCAGTTTTCTGTTCATACGCTATTCATGTTCAAAGAATATGATAATCGGATACAATGAATTAGGTACTTCCAATGGTAACTTTTTAGGTTTTTGTCATTTTTTCCAGGATTTCAGCAAGTTTTAAAGATAAAATTATTAACAGTTTAGTTTTTTTTTTTTTTTTCCTCTTTAGGATATTAGAAACGCCATTCCAACTACATTCCAACTGTAAAGGAAACCGCTCTAACATTATTTTTATTCCCACTTTTCTCTATTTTTTAAACAAAGCCTATGCGTGATAGGAGTAACACCCAATTTTAGGACAACGAAGAATGCAATAATTATATATCAGGACACCATACGGTATACATGATCATTGAACCTGTAAACGTGAATAGGTACTCCAATTATTTGAGATCCATCTGCAAGGCGGAACTCTATTCAAGGTTAATGCCATGATGAAAATTTTGAAATTGCTTCTATTTAGGAAAAGTTTGGTTAATTTACTTATGGCAAAGCACTCCAAGGATATGTGCTAAAGGAAGAGATGCCTTCGTGGAAGATTTTCGAAGGGAAACTGGCTCGTAGTGGAAAACCACAAAATCCCCGTTGGCAGAGATTCGAACACAGGACCGAACTACCAGTGTTCACAGACTTTATCGCTCGGCTGCTGGCGACTCCTATGCAGAAAAAGAGGAAGTGGTGAATCTTATGAGCTTGCTGTTTTACAGCTCATTCCTCTTTAAGGGGGTAATTTTTTTTTTAAATCTTTACCGGTTTGCTTTGTTTGAGTATAAATGTTAAGTTCTATACTCCGGATAGGTGTTTTGCATTCTTTAGTTCTTTTGCTAAACATGAGATTATTTTTAATAACGATTGTTGAAGCTTTGCGTTGCAACCATGCTTATCTTGGGGAAATGATTGTGTTCTCCCTGGGCATTGAATAAGACACGTAGAAGGAAAACCATCTCATATTTTTCAGAAGAGCAAAGTTTTAACATATTCTTTGACCAAATATTCTGCCAAATGCTTTTGAGTCAAAAATGCTTCTGGATTTAAAATAGAGTGAACATTATTCAAAAACGACAAAATGGATCCAGCTAAATCAACACCTGCCAGATATGCAGTTCTACCAAATCTACAATTACGAATATTACCATATGAAAAAACAAAGTCTAAACCTTCTGCTCATTGCAAAAAATTTGGATACAAGAAAGCAGTTGAGAAAAAGCCATAATCTGTCAGTCCCTGAAATCTAAATTTGCTAGACACTGTGGAGAGACTGGACGAAAGCGAACAACAAACTTCATAACTGCGTGTAATAATAATAATTTCAATTAAATCTCAATATTATTTTTAATTAGATTAATTATTCTCTTTTTTATAGCAGGACAATATTATTCTTTTTTCTTCTTTATTCATCATACAAAATTTTTCATATTTTTGTGAGATAATCCATTTTTCATATCGGATTCGTTATAGCAAACCAAACTTTTGATCCCTTAAAATTCGTTACAGAGGAGGTGCTACTGTAAATGAAGATAGATTTACGTACTGCGATCTTAAGAGTATTTCCACTACAAGCTAGTAATATTTCCATTACAGCCGACAGATCGGTAGAACACCTATTTATATTCGTCTTTCTGCGCTTGTCTCAAAAAACTCACCATCATAAATTAGAGCTTTTGGGCTTCAGTCTATTTCAACATTCTTTCGAAAACTACTAAAAAACACAAATTATCGTAACCAATGCAGTATAGTGTGCAATTAGCTACCAAGAGAAAAAAATGAAAAATTCCTAATACGCAAATTTGGTCTGTAAGAAAGTTCAAAGACGAAGATAGATTAATAACACAACTTATGATCCAACCAGTTTATTAATAGAGACTTTTCTCGTATTTCACATTGTTCGTATTATTTTATATCCCATCGGTAGAATACGTACTTAATAGGGTACAAAGCTACATAAAAGTTTAATTTGGAGATTAAAATATCTTTATGCATAACCATATCAAAAACACTTTTTGGGAGAGTAGAAAGAAGATTAATAAAAAGTTACATGTAAGTTTTTACGTTTAGTATGTAAAAAAGGCAGGAAAAATCTAAATAGCCAAATGAATTCTTGGATATCTAAAAACTATTAAAAAAATTGCCAGGCTTTTGGAAATGTGTTTTGAAAATGGAAAATTCCACATCGATTTTACGAAATATATAGTCCTGAACAGTACAGCTCGAGTACCAGGCAAACGAAGAACATAAGTTCGATTCTTATGAAAAACGTTCTCCTACATTCTTAGGTGTAATATCAGGCTCCCTCTCTGTTGCACCATAAACTACGTTTCTTAGTGATAAATAACCAATGGATTAGAACACTATTCCAAGCAAACACTAGCTCAGAAAATATTCGATCGTTTAAAAAATACCTACGATATTTTTCCAAAATTAGTTATTCCACAAACTGACATAACCACAAAAAAGCAACACGATTTACGAAATTGTACAAGCATTCATTTATTTTAACTCTCCATTTGTTCATATCTCCAAGATCACGTGGATTAGCGTAAACTGCAAGTCAGATCTTTCCAATAAGTAAAAAATAAAAAAATAATAATAATAAAAAAAGAAACTACTTCGAGTATTCTACTTCGAAAAGTACAAGCTTAGAAATTTCATTTAACTAGTTAAAAGAAATAAAATATCGTTAAGAAAAGAATTTCTGTTTCGCAACATTAAATTTCCTATTACATTAACTTACCTGGCAATATTCGTTTCTAATAAAACCCAAGCCACGCTACGTTACTTTCTAATAAAAATATTTTCGGAGCTGGAATTTGAAGCGGTTGCTTTTATAACAATACTATTCGGATATTTTTATAACAGCATACGATGTTAATACATGTTTCGCTTTATTGCCACTTCAAAACTGGAGAATAAAGTACGATTTACACGTCGCTTTCGAATGACTATAAAAGGATCATAAAAGCTCAGAATGACAGACATTTTTTAAAAAAATAAGGCATCTAGCAAAAACGTTATTCCATGTTCTGAACATGAATTATTAAGAGGCCATGTGGAATCTGACAGAATACTTGCATTATTGATTTAGAAAGAAATTAAACTGCCACATAGCAAAATGAATTTTTAGCTCAAAAGGCGTTAACCCAGAAGGGCTATTAATTTCGTTTTGGGATTTTGCATTGATTCACTGTAAAAGGCGAATCACTCTTTAAATTGTTGCCACAAAATATTATCGCGCTGTATCATATTTAAAGAAATTAAATAATGAATAATTTGCATAAACGTATGTATGTTTCTTGCACTGTGATAAAGCAACGGTACCTAGAGCCATCAAATTTTGAATAACGTATGTCTCCACCCGAATATGGGCATCTGGAAGAGCAAATTTGGAACTTGTTTAATTAATTAGTTCATATATTTTAAAACGCATTTTAAGTTTTTGATAAAAAAAACTCAACGATTCCAAAGCTAACCATGGCCACACTGTACGGAAAAAAAAAAAAAAAAAAAAAAAAAAAAACATTTTTATCCTCAGCGAGCGAGACTGCGTATAGGAAATTCTAAAGACATGCTATTTTAAAATTATTTTGTGATACTGCTGTTGAATTGAATTTTATAGTTTAAGTGTGAAGAGCATGATATTTAATAAATAAAGATAACACACTAAAGGTTAATAAAAAAACCCTTGGGCGTAATATAAAATCTGAAAATTTTCAAAATTTATTTTTCCTCTTTTTTACTGTCTTGATAATAATATCGGAATAAATTTCAAAGAATATTTCAATAAATTACAACGTATTATCAAATTAAATTATTGAAATTATCAGATCCGAACAAGAATTATTGAAAAGAAAATACCGACATTATTAATTCGAAATATCATGAGCAATTCATACAACCGCATTACCGATTCAAATGAAAAACATTCGAGTATTCTAATTAATCAATGGTAAAGAATTATCCAAATCTTTATTGTTGTAAATACTGAAAGTGAATAATCAAGAGGGAATATCGATTCAGGGTAATATTACTTCTATAATCGATTAAGAAAAATTCCTACAGCAAAATGTGTTTCTTCCAATCATTTGCTGCATTCGTTTTCATCTCTATGGCGGTGGTAATGGAACAAACTTTCTAAAGGAAAAACACTTCGCTGTAACCTTGAAAATATATAAATGAATGTTAATGCAAAATTAGGAGGAAAAGTTTGAAAAAAAATTTACGTCAGACACAAGTAAAGACAAGGAAAACACCTAATAATATCATTGTCATTCTAGGGTGTTCTTCTTCGTTAGAACAGGAAACTCAATAAATTAAATAAAAATTTTAACAAAATTAAACAATCAAATACTTAAGACATTAAGAAATGCGGAAAAAATAAAATTATCAGATGATTATCAGAAGTATACATTATTATTTAAGTAATTTTCCTTTTTGCAAAAATGGATTGACTCTGCGAAACCTAGAAAAAGAAAGAAAGAAAGAAAGAAAGAAAGAAACTGAGGGTACTTTTGCGTTAAAGTGGCCAATGCAAAAGAACATTCCCAAGCACATACTGAGAGACTTAAAAAAACTCCAAGTAGAAAATGTATTAAAATAAAAACGTTACAGATGAAAGCAAGATATAACAAAATTACACATATTTATTTCTTTTGAACAGCTTCTCACTTACATTTGTTTCTGGTACTGGTTTCCTGCTATACAAGGTGTAGCTAAATGAATATCGGGGTTTTAACGCTTTGTAGTACTATTTATTACATAAAACTTAATATCATAATTAATACATGAAATGAAAGAGCAACTCAAACAGTTCTGTTCATTGATATGCACAGGCGCGTGCAATAGTAGCAAAATTGGCGACTAGGTAACAGAAACCTTTTTGTGTTCTACAGTTTGCAGAGACCGAATCTGTAGTTACTGTGCAACGTGCGTTCCGGATTAAGTTCCGATGTGATCCCCCAAGTGATAATAACATCCGTAGATGGTATCATCAGTTTGAAAATACCGGCTGCCTTTGCAAGAGTACGGGGTGACCAAGGATTAGTGAAGAGAGTATTGAGTTCATAAAGGATCGTGCGTATGTGTCTCCACTACCAGTTGACCTACCCGACCTAAGAAACAGGATTGACGCAGCTGTTGCAACAATTATACCACAAACACTAATTAACGCTTGGGAAGAAATGGGCTATCGACTTGATGTGTGCCGCGTGATGAAAGGTGCTCACATTGAGCACTTGTAAGTGTAACTGCTTGAGTTGCTCTTTCAGTTTATGTATTAATTATAATTTTACGTTTTACGCAATAAATACTACAAAGCGCTAAAACCCCGATATTCATTTAGAAAGACCCTGTATATAGTATGTGCCGTTAATATGGCTCCAGAAGTGTTTTCGTTTCCCATACAGAAATTCTGTTAGATCCTAATCAAAGTAATGCCAAGACATATGTGATATTATTTCAAGAAAAGGAAATTTACCTCGTAAGAGAATAAGCAAATTTGATCATAAAATACCCTCAATGATGAAACCATTTGGAAATGCAACGTTAAAAAGTTGTTGGACGAAGAAAGTCAGTTGTGTTAGATATTGGTGCCAAGGTTCCCAACAACAGTTTCTAAAAGCGTTGTGATTTATATATTTTGAGGCAAAAAAACTTCCATCCATTAAATGGTGTAAGAAGTAATTAAAAATTTCTGAAACAATTTTTGGCTAGAACGTCTATGTGCCTGTATGAGGCATTAAATAGGGTTGATTTTCAATTGGTGATCAACGTTGGCAATTAATTGGGTAGGACGCACTTTTCTTTCTCACGCCAACTGTGACACGAATTAAAATCACAAAACGCTAAAATTTGCAAGTAAATTCCATAAAAGCATAACAAAACATAAACATTCCCTTATTCACGTTAGAATTATCATTAACGAAAT
Source organism: Stegodyphus dumicola (assembly GCF_044657685.1). Taxonomy (NCBI): domain Eukaryota; kingdom Metazoa; phylum Arthropoda; class Arachnida; order Araneae; family Eresidae; genus Stegodyphus; species Stegodyphus dumicola. The sequence continues at coordinate 188,490,679 of NC_140768.1, forward strand.
CTTTCCAAAAACGTTGGACTCCTAGATAAAATAGGCTGCAACATCCGTTTAGCAGTGTTGCCATTACTCAAAATGTAAGATCTTCGTTCTTCACTAAGCCTAGTAAATAGCTGTTTTCTGGAATCTTGCTATTCGACGTAGCTTTAAGATCTTTAATTTATCTTTCAAATTGTAATCGCTTAATAATTCACATTTTCTCTTTTTAATAATCTACCTAATGGTACGATTTGCAGCGAACCATAAGTCTAATGGTCTGATTTGCTGCGAACCTTTTAATTTTAACGATGTAAATTAAAACAGATAATTATAAACTTAAGAATAATTATTGTAATAAAAGATGTTCCTAGCCCCACATATTATGCATATAGTAAAAAAATAGATTGTTTTTTAATGCTTTATTCGGCACGATTTCTTTTCTGGAGAGCCAGGAATGTTTCGAAATATTTCCTGTGGAATTAAAATAACTGCTACTTCGTTCCCGCTATTTGAGTTTAAGAACATTTTTAGATGTAAACACTGTGTGGGGGTATTTCATAAGTACTTTAGCAAAGTGTGGTGCCGACCAGGGGGCGAGCGATTAAATAGCTGAACACTGGTAGCTCAACTCAGGTTCGGGACAGCTGCATTGAAGTTTTCGTGGCCTTTCCGCACTTGTAATGTGAATACAAGCCAGTTTCATATAATGTCTTTCATGAACGCTTGCCTCCTCTTAGGCAGGTAGCCCTTGAGTGCTCTGCCATAATCTAATAGACGAGCGTTGTCTTCCATTAGCAGGACCCAAGACCAACCGCGCCCCTTAAAAGTCGAACATAGGGCTCTAAGATCTCCTCTCCATATATCTCACAGCAGTCAGGAAGTCTTTGTCAAACACTTAATAAAGGCTGAAATGTGCGACTGCCCAACATAATGCTTGAACAAACTATTACACCGTAACGATCGTTTTCTCCGACGAGATTCAGAGCTCCCATAGGCATACAGCCCTATCTGAAGAAGCTTTCGGACAACTGCAATCCATGAAACTCAGGTTCCCATAATAACCTCTCCATGCTCACTCCATGAACAAGTACATTGAGAACCAATGTCTAGATTGAATCTCGACACATCTACAAAATGCACGGTGCTCCACTAAAGTCTGGTCCAAAGCGCATGTTGTCTGCGCTGCTTGCGTCCCGTCTTGTGTGTTGCAGTGAGCGGTACGCAAGCAACGGGTCTTCTAACATACAACCCTATCTCAAGAAGCCTTCGGATAACTGCAGTCAATGAGACGCGGGTTCTCATGGAAGCGACAGCTGTGAAGCTATAACTATCCTGTGTTGCAGCGCTGAAGGCGTCAAATAGCAATCTTCATTTGTTGTTGTGGATCTTAGTCGACGTTTACAGTTCTGTATAGCTACCTGCGCTTGTGACTGGCCTGCATCCAATCTACCGACAATTCTCCATCCCATTCCGTCATCTATATATTCATAGCTACTCATTTAACCTGATATCTTATAAAATTTACCCAACTGTTGCGAGAAACACGGCGAATATTATGAAGAGCACGAACACACCAAATCGCTGAAAACTTCTCGTGCCGTATATACCCTCCACATACACAGATCCGCAGATACGCCCGTGTAAGCTTATGTACTCGCCTCTGAATATTTGCATAATTCTTCGGCGGCATAATTAATACCTTTGGTTCAATACGTTTCGTAAAAAAAGATATAATTTACACATTCTCTTCGTTTTGCTGACGAGTATCATTAAAATCAAATTAAACTGATGAAGACTGTTACGGCCTTGGCGGAAGATTATAGAGGGCGCAATAAATTTAAGCAGACTTATTAAAATAAGATTAAAGCGAAGAACATCGATGCCTATCAAAGCCAGTAATTCCGGGGACCTATGGGTTCAGAGTTCACCGCCGGTTAATCTCAAGGTCATAGGTATTAGGCAGAGAACAAAATTTAGGTTATTAAAAAGAATTACACCGAACGATTTAGAAAACCGTCTAAACTATTAGTTACTGGTCAATTACGATCTGATTTACTTCGGATGTTGTCTTCCATGTATTTATTTTTTGCAGTATTTTCAAAAAGTTATCCCTTTCGAATTCTTTAAATGGTTTAATTTCGCCGCCCATTCATCATCACTGAAAGTACGAAACGCAGCTGAAACAAAAATCTAGAAATTCTTTCAGAAACCTGATCATTTTGAGGACCTTGCAATATCCCTAAAACATATCTAGAATGCATAATAATTTAATCATTGAAAATATTATTACTGTTTCCACAGAAACATCTTCATGACCGCATGGAGCGGAATTAAGATAATTCATATTAACAAAATCCGGGAATATTTATACACTCCCGCACAAAACGGTACGTTTGGTCATTTTACCGTAAAGTAGATATCCAACTACCACAACATCAACTACGCGCTAAAAAAAGTTAGAAGCAAAAGAATTCCATATTTTTATGTGGAAAATTTTAGACAGATGTGAATAATTTATTTCTCCGAGCCACAAGTTAATTCATAGTTCTGTTTTAATTCGCGCAGTTGCATTAATTCGCATTTGTTGTCTCGTTGTTTCCCGAAGCTTAGGAAAAATTTACAGAATATTCAATTCCAGTTTAAAATATGTATAGAGTAATAATCTAAATTAGCGAATTTATTTTGTTATATCTTATCGAAATATTTTCTGTTAAAGGTGTACGTTGAAGTGCCCAAAAATAAATCAACGGATAAAAGGGCTGAATACTAGTAATTCGACTCGCATTCAAATCCCAGCAAATCTGAATCGCAAAATCAGTCTTGAAACTTTTCAGTTAGCCTTCGTACATCAGGATCCTGATGTGTAGCAAAACACTTAAAAATACTGTCCAACAGTGATTAAAATGTTCGTTGCAACTAATGGTATGATATGGTAGAAAGTATATGTCAGTGATAGCCAGATAGTGGCTTTACGAGATCTTTCTCTCAAGTGCTTTAAATTTTAAAAAAAATATTATTGACCGAAATTCAGAAATTTTGTATATTTTCATATGTATAACTAACTTAGTACAAAGATTGTTTCGAACTACAACAATAATTTTGAAATAATAAGTGTTTCTTATTTGTAGGCATATTTTTTTTAAACGGCCTATGCGGCCGGCGGTTCTGTGGCAATTTAACTGGCTCTCGAGGGCTCAAAAGCTGACAGCTACTCAAATATGAGATCGTTTCAAACACACAGTTCGTGAGAGGGAAATAACAGAGTTCTTGCCCCTAAAATATTTAATAAGAACGGAATAAGAGTGAACGCCGGATGTTCAAAAATGGAATATTTTACGAAAAGCGAATAACATCAAGAAATGTAGAGGAAGTCATCAAACAAGAAAATACAACTCAATATTATTATTTAAATGTTTTCAAAGCTTAAATGTTTTAAAAGATAAATTATTATTTAAATGTTAAAATCTATCCTTGATCTCCCAACAAAACTCTTCTTCCTGTCTTTAAGCGCAAGATGTGTTTATAAGTATTAATAATTAATTGCGTTTCTTTTTAAGACTTATACATTTTCTTCAGTCCAAAGATAAAGTTTTCTTATTGGAAACAGATGTAGTTTAAGAAATATTTATTTATTTACTTAAAAATTCTTCAGCAAATGAACTGATAATAGCTGGTGTCTCAATGCACTTTTGGCTGGCTGTTTTCCTGAGTAGTTCCACAAACTGTTCCCTACTGAAGTAAAACCTAGCACTTTTTTTTTTTTTTTTTTTTTCAGCAGAAAATTCAACGCTCCCTTTATCGATAAATCCCAGACGTTATATTAAATATCAATTCTTGAGCAAGAAAGAAGATGAAAACCTAACGACCCCACTGGCAAAAAGGGGGAAGACCATTGTGTAACAGTCAGTATCTTACAAAGGGTCGTCCAACCGGTTCGAAAGCCTGCGGTCAACAAAAAGAGCGACTAGACGACAGAACCGGGGGAACACCGGCATCGGAGCAGAATAAAAATAACAATAAAAGAAAGCTGATGTTACCTCATTAAAATCGGGTTTATAATTTTTTAGACGACCAGTGCGCCGCTGTGGACTACGGAAAATTTTTCTTCATAACCCAGCTTAGTTATCAGTAAATTATTTCTAAATTGCTCGATGACTATCGAGATAAATGACTGATTTGGATTAAACGATAATGTAGAGTACTCGTTCAACAACTTTTTGCTTTCTGTCTTTTATTTTCGGATCGATTCATTTCTAGCAACTCGACCCTTTAAAGAAAAAGTGGTTTTAGTTCTTAGCAATTTTGATGCCAAATATACCCACATTAATCAAAATAAATATGAACTTTCAAAAATAGAGATTAAAAAATTGGTTTAAAAACATAGGTAAAGCCCTTTTTATTATATAGTGTTCTTCAATTATAACGCTGTTCCATAGATCCAATGGTCACAAACTCGCGGCCGCCTTCATTTTAATTATGTATTTGCCGCAAATGTGGTGCTTATAGTTACTTATACAGACAAACAGAGATTTGGACTGAACTCTTATACGCATGTGTGTAGCTAGCGGGGTGCAGAGAGGTGCTCTTGCCCCCCTCCCTAAACAAACCCCTTTTTTCCTGCTCAGATATTAGCCAGCAAAACCTACCAAAAAATTTGCCTCTTTCTCATTATTTAGTTTATTGCGAACTGAAGAGAACTGAAGCTGGGGTAGAGTGACGTCAAATTCTAGAATGTTTGAGAATCGGAATTAGTCTTTAGTTTGGAACGTTAAAGAACGTTTGGTAGTCGAGTCTGCCGTTGTACGTGTTCCCATGTGCCTCAATAAAATGTTTTTCGGAATGACTTTTCTTCCTGGTCTTTACAAAACACCCTGCATCGTGTAGATGCGAACCATGAGTTGAATTTCGGCTTTCCATTCTCAACACAAGAATGCACTCGCAAATTACTACTATCTGTAACTACGGCAGGCGAAACCCAAATGTCAACTTGGGCTTTGCCCCGGATCAATCAGAATAAATATGTCCAATTACTATTCACAGAGCCCGATTAACAAAATCCTAAGTACAGTGTGCTTTCAAGCTTCCCTAATTCTCTTTAAGGACCTTTTTTGAGTATGTGTTTGTGTAGGGAAGGAAGGTATCAGGATGAATTTGGGACCCTCTAATACATAGGCTGAAGCTCGAAGCTCGTGGCCTACGCAGTAATCAGACCCAGTTGTTTGAGTTTTTTATTAAACAGTCTAAAACACAGTCATCTTATTGTGATTAATAATTCAAAATTCAATTTAAGTTAGAAAATAGTTGCATAATTTTGGAATAAATTTAAATTAATTTATGTGGAGAAAAACTAATGGAGCGTAAAGACGTTTACTGGATTTAATATTTCAAAGGATGATAGGGAAAAAAAAAAAAAAAAAAATATTTGTCCAGCACGCTAATGGAAAAGGTAAAACAGTTAAAGCGCCGCTATAAAACTATAAAGAATGCTAGAAAGAGGTTGAGAAAATTCATGTGCATGAAATACAAGCATTCAACAGAAGGAAATATGGTTCCTTCGTTCTTTCGTCAGAAATTTCGCCTAATTTTCTCACCCCCCCTTGTAACTTGGAGTGTCTTTTCATGATTTCCCCCGCTGACCTCTTAACCTCAGTATCACGTTCCAAATGGAGGAAGCAAAACGGGCTTGGTTTATTTGATTGTGGAAAAACACGCTAGGGTTATCTATCTAACGGAAGGAATGCCTCGGAGGTGGACTTTCTAAGGGAAATTGGCTCGTAAACTCGTTACATATGGGAAAGCCTGCCAAAATGCCAATGCAACCAGCCCGTTCGTCTGGTTGAATTCAGCTCGAACTACCAGTTTTCAGCGACGTTTCCGCTCGGAGGTTGTGAGTCACTCCTTTTCGGTTGCTTGTGAGATTTCGGGAAGGGCAAGATCCGAGTTTACCTCATTCTGCCCTTTCATTCCTTATCTCTTTCATCTATTAACTCCTACCTCTATTTCATATCACTAGTTTATAGTGATATCTACAATTATTAGTAAATTATTTTTGAAATGAATTTCGATTCATGATGTTATTAAGACTTCTCCCATAGCTTCTTTTTTTAATCTTAATTTAGGTACTTATTGATTTACATAATATGCACAATTTCGATCATAAACAATAATAAAAGCGTGCTCCTTATGATAATTAAATGTAATAACATCATCATTTTCATAAATTAAACTTCATACATAAAACATGCATACAACTTTTATTGAATAACAAGACATTATTTTTCATTCACATCTTCTCTCTTCTTAATGTCAAACGCGATTAGTGCAGAGTAACATTTCGGGAATGGTTATTTTAGATACTTATTGAGAGGAAAGAATGAACAATTCAATTAGTGCAATGTAACATTTTTTGAGTTTCGAACATCAATTTTGAGAAGAAATTAACATTGCTAATTCTCCTGTTAATTCCGATGGATTGTTTTCATAGCATTAAATTTCTTTTATTACTTCTTAATGTCCTCTAGAATTGAAAGTTGGTAATCGCAATTTCTTGCTTTAAAACGAATATCTAAATTTTCGTTGCTAATTTGGCTTCAACCTGAGGTAAAAGCCTCACTTTCCTAATCCTCATCTAGGCTCTGGCAACACGTAATACTTATTTTCCCCACTTATCGCTGAATATAGGGAAAAATAAAACAGAAATAAAAATTTGAAGAAAGGAGAAATAGTTTTAAGGATTTACTAATCTCAAAAATTAAATGCTGTTCTTTTATAACATCTTTAAATGTAAAATCTTAATTGAAAAAAATAGAAGGAAAAGAAAGGAAGAGAAAACGATTTCTTCGAAGGAAGGAGGAGAGAAAGTAGGATTCGACGAGAGTGAAATATTCTTCAGATTTTTTCGTTCATTCTTCCGAAACACATTTTAACTTGAGATTTTAGTAAACATGAGAAAAATTAACAAGTTGCATACATGCAGTAAATTTCTTTCATTTTCGCAATTAGTTTCCAAACGCAGTTTCTTTTAAAAGATCCCAATTAGTTACATAAACGAATGTAAATTAAGGTACTAATTCTTTCGAAAATTTATTCGGAAACAAAGCGAAGACAAAATGCGCAAATTTTACCCACGGGTAATATTTGGCGATTGCTCTTAAAATTGGCGATAAAATGTATTTTCATTTCCTGAAAAAATGGAAATATTCAAATAGTTTCTACAATGGAAATGTTATTTTTTTCTAAAAGTTAACCGCATTAACAAAAATCTAAACTAAATTAAGCATATCTATTATAAAAGCGGAAGTCTTTCATTAAGATCTTTCTATAGGAAAACGTTAACGATGGCGACAAGGTAGACATATTAAATACTTGAAATCTCGTTATCATATCATATAAACTAGCAATACTAAATTTTCTCAACATTAAAATTTTAGTAATCAGAACTCAAATTATCATCCTATTAAAACTTGTGTTAATTATCAAATAATAAACAAACCTATGGATAACATTTCATTTACGTTATCCATTTTACGTAAGTATTTTAATTCGAAACAGATACAGAATGATACATCCTTAGTGTATTGAACCGTTTGCAGGAAAAGGCCCAACACGCATGTTTCTGTTTACAGAATTAAGAGTTTAAAATGCTTGCAAGCATAGGAAAAATTTTAATAAAACTTTTGAAAATAGCTCTGTTAAGCATCTAATATTTTGTTTTTTGACCAAGTTTAAAGTTCTGGCTATCGAACTGGTTAACATAGGCGTTTTCGTTCTCTTCGCCATGGTGTCATGTGAATACGATTCAGTTTCGTTTTGAAAATATTCCACGAAGGCTTTATTCTCTCAGACAGTTAGCTTTGGTGTGCCTTACCATAATCTAATAAATCAAATCTAATCCCTACATAGAAAGGTTTGGTTACTGTATCAAAATACTCGTTGCTTTTTGGAAGTAAGTACTTCATATGCGAGATCTACACGATTCAGTCTTTATTCATCCCCCCTCCCTCATGCAAGTTTTAAAATAAAAATTTTGTTAAAAATATATGCAGCGTACCTCAACTTCTACTCTCACAGCATAATTAGTTACATTTTTAAAGTTATAAGTACAGTCATGCCATGCCATCCCATGAATGAAGCACCTGTCGGGAGTAAAAATCAAAAAAGGGGAGATGCAAAAATTAAAGCATAGCATGCTAACTGTAAGCATCAAAATGATAAATGTTTTCATAGAAAATTTTGTCTCGAGTGCTCCAATCTGTTAGCACAGCTCTCTTTATGAAAACTGAAACATTATCTGCTGGATACTACGCGAACTCTAATGTGACTGTAGACTTGACCAAACTAACATTGTGATTGCTTCGTCGCAGAATTCGGATAATACTGAAAGTTTTCAACAAATGGCTCCACCCGTATAAAAATGATGATCATATTGACTAAAAATTCGTCAAATGATTATTTTTAATCAATATAATCATCAATAAAATGATGATCATATTGACTAATATTTTACAAACAAAATCTGAGTAAATATTTGGAAAGATACTCAACAGAATATAATACGGTTTAAATTACGATAAAATATAGGCCCTAGTATTTTTATTCAGAAAATTATTTTGAATATAAAAAAATTAAAATTTTTTCGACACAAACGAGGCTGGTTAGATTAATTTCGGCAAGAAGTTATTTTACGTTTTCTCTTGCCAATAATCAGCCCACAGAGGAACTTATATTTGCATAATAATTTCCTTGCGAGTTTAATGTATTTTTTTTGAGAAATATAGAATTAAAAATTTGTCTCAGTTTCTTAAATATTTTATTTCGTGCTCGACAAGACAGCCTTAACAGCATGAATATTTGATAATTTCGCTACATTCATTATCCCTTTCTGCTATAAAAAGAACCGACCTACAAAGGAAATAACATGCATCGATAAGATTGTTGATAAGATACACGTGTTGGTTATTATTTTTGAGTAAAGATTCCTTCTTTCCCCTCTATCACGAATTAAAAAAAAAAAAAAAAAAAAAAAGATTAAAATTTGCCATTTGCCTACTACAAAAGAGCATGCTGTTGAATTTATGGAAACTTACCGGCCTCAAAAAATGTGTTAATGGCCACGAAATGGCGCTTTATTTAAAAACTGAGAAGCAATAATAAATTAAAAATAATGGAAATTTTTACTGAAATATTATATGTAAATAAATGATTATATAATAAATTTGAAAGAAAAATAAAAATAGAATGTTTTTTCTTGCATTTAGTAAATGGGTCTTTTTAGTTTGGCGCGACTGGCGCCGTCTCTTGTGGTCGACGGGGTTTTCCGTAAATACCGGATAATAAAATTATACAGTATGAAGAAAACATAATATATACCGCATAATACTGCATATTTAAAATACTTAATTATATTTTAAATAGTACGAGAGAAATGCACAGTTTTAGTTATTATATCTGCTATATCAGATACCGCCTCTTATAGGTAAAAAACGCTAGTTTGAAAACTGAGAACTAAGCTAAACGCTAAGCAGCGGAGGGGAAATAATGAGAAAAAGTGTGTGTGTGATTATGGCAAAGCCTCGAGGGCTATCTGCCTAAAGGGAGGGATGCCTTCGTGGAGGACTTTCTAAAGGAACTGGCTCGTATACACGTTACACATGGGGAAAACCACGAAAACGCCTATGCAGCCAGCCCGTTCGCGGGATTCGAACCTCGGACCGAACTACCAGTGTTCAGCGACGTTACCGCTCGGCCGCTGGTGGGCCTGAAAAAGAAAAAAAAAAAAGACTCATTTTTAAATGAACGGATCTACATAAACTGTAACTAATACACCGAAGGCAGATAATGTGTGAAATCTGGAACTCCCGGTCGGATAGGAAAACTCAATAAAATGAACGCCATGCGTAAGCTTTCACTTATCTTTTCCTTTCGCAAATTCTTCTTTAACCCAATTCCTTCCATGGAACAATTACATTAATTTCCACTTTCATTTCTTTACACACCCGATTTTATGTGTGTTTTATTCCAATACGCGAACATAAAAATTAAATTCAATAAAAATAAAATTGCATTTTATCATAATTTTCTAACTATCGTAAATGAGTATTTTTTCCCCGTGAAATCTCGCAAGTACTTATAAGATATACAAAATTTGTTCCCGAATAACTTCTTCATTCTTGCTCCTTCCCGAAGAAAAAAAAAAAAAAAAAAGTATAATAACAACGGCTAAAGCAGCGTATCTTAGAGCGTGAAAAAATTTTGGTTTTTAATTAAGACACCAAAAAAAATTATTTTTGACTTTTTAATTAAGGAAGCGTTGCATAAAGCTGTTTTAAGAGACGCTAAAGTATTAAATTTTCTTTACATTATTTTATCACCGATTTGCTGAGCAATTCAAGTATTGCGTTTTTATCCGGAAGGAGTTGTTTAGACAGGCATTTTACTTAATGGCATTTGCATTAGTTGCCGAAATAGTTTAAGGATCATAAAAACAATGCAAATAATAATAATAATTATTATATGGTTTAAATTTTTCGAGTTTTGTTTAAATATTTTAAAGTATTAGTTTACGTATAAAAAATAAAGTACATCAAAATAAATTTTAAAGAACATATCAGAAAATCGAAATAGAATTCACTAGCAAAAACTCCCGAATACATTGTTCCCAAATGAACAATACTTCTAAAAAAATTATTTAAGTTATTTTCTTGATTTTACGACATACTTTATTCCTAGCTGAGTTATTCTACTGCTTTAAATACTATTCAAGTGAAATCTCTTTTTAAACGAATTCATTTCTGATCAAAACTATTAAATTTTTATTTATTCTAAACAGACTAACTTCTTCTAAACCAGAGTTTCTTAAACTGTGGATCGCGAAATATTTTAGTAGTTTTTATATTTCTTTAACTTATTACAACAATTTAAAAATTACCAAATATTTTTACACAATGAATCTGAAGATAGATAAAGATAATACAATACAGACAAAAAAAAAAAAAAAAAAAAAAAGGAAAACGTTTCGACGCATTCTTTTTGTAATATAAACGTTTATTTTACTTGCTTTGCACGTGACGCTGTCATTTTGGCTGCCACTCATTTAAAATTTTCACATTGTTCTGTGTCTTAAAATTAGAAATTAAAGTTAATGACATAAAACTGCAATAGTATATTACTGTACAAGAGAAAAAAATGACAGTTTCACTCGCGAGTGTGTCAAATTTGCGCAATGGTTTTAGGGTCCCACAAAATTTTCGTAAATATTATGTCGTTCTGGGGTCGCGAAAAAATCTCAGTGATAAAAAGTAGTCGCGAGTGAAAAAAGTTTAAGAAGCCCTGGTTTATAGAATATGAAGTATAAATAGCTTTAAGAAGCCCTGTTCTAAACGACTAATTCTCTTCTAAATGACGAAACACATCCTTTTTTTTTTTTTTTTTTTTTTTTTTTTTTTTATAAAACTATACAGAATTATACACTTTATTATAACTATACTTTTGCAATTAGAAAGTAAGAGAATACAAAATATGAATCATCTAAAAAAATGTTATTACGATATAAAATGCTAATATTTACGAAATGGCAATTTAATCTAAAAAAACACCTCTAAATTAATAAAAAATCTAACTGTAACCGATTTCGGCTGCTTACGATCAGGCAAAGTTCCAGCACATCAGATGCCCTAGACCAGTGTTTCTCAACTCGATTCACTCTTAGGACCGGTAAAATATTTCAGTGTTTTATCGCGGATCGGTAAGGTTCATAATTTGGGCTAACTGGCATAATGTTAAAATATATATAATTTGTGGAAATTAAACAATTGGAAGGATTCAGCGGCTAAGAAAAACTGCCTTAGGTGATCAGAACATTCAGCGCCTCTTATAAATTTAACGAATTAATAAGTAAAAACAGAGTTTATTTTATTTAACAGTCGCTCGCAAGGCCTCTAACAGAGGCTAAGTGTTTAAGATTGCTGAATATTGGGGATTCGAGCTGTATCCGATCCTAGGCGAACGGGCTGACTCATGGTTAGTTGTCCCTGTATGTAATGAAAACATGTGCCATCTTCCTTTAGAACGAACTCAACGAAGATATTCTTTCGTATCTTAAACAGGTAGCCCTGTGTGCTTTGCCATACCACAAACTAAACTGTCCCTTGTGAGAACAACTTAACCGGTGCCCATAGATGCTGTGAACTGGCCCTATGCGTGATTAAAGAATTCGCAAACATCAAAAAGTTTCAAAATTATATGAATCGAGAACTAAACAAACTCTGTTTTACTTCTTTAATGGTTTTCACGTACTGGAAATATTTACTGGAACTTTCTAATTATTAGGCGCTTCTGGATATTCTTTACCTTATAATAAACTGGCAGCCTTCCTCTTCTTAAAAACGGACTTTCATTTGGTTAATAAAATATTAACGACGACTTCAGTACGTTACGCAAAAACCTAACTTCATTTTGCAAGCAGGCGAAAAATGGAATCTGAAATATTGCAACTGCAGGCTTTTATTGTTTAAACGCAAATGAAAAAAAAAAAAAAAAAAAAAAAAAAAAAGATTGCCGAGAATACCCAAGTTCGAGAAAAGTTGTTTAAAAGGTTTAGAAGTGGCGAAGCGGTTGTTGAAAAAAATAACAAAGCGCGTTTAGGAAGACCGAAAGAATTCCAAGAGCGATGAACTGAAAGAACTTCTTCATCAAGATCTCGCTCAGACACTTGGAAGGCTTTGCCATAAAAAAATGTGCGGACTTTTCCTTTTGCTAATTACGTACATGTGTTTAAATATCCGGCTAACTTTTACAAGTATTTTAATATTAAACAAACATTTCATTGAAAAAGCGCAACTCCACAAACAAACTAAAACGTCGGATATTAAATTCTCTTCTAGTTCACTGGCGATATTCTACCATTAGAATTCTTTATCAAAACACTGATTATTCATCGTTTAAGCCAAAAATCCCCAAAGAGCGAATGAACGCAAATATCACTTTTAAAACTTGAGTTTTACTTCGTTGGCAATTGAGTTGTTAGAATTCTTTTTCATGAGCTTCCTAACTACTCGGTATTTAATCTCAACAGCTCAACTTAAACTAAAAGCTTGAACATACTCAAAAATCGCACTTGAAACTGAATATATTTAAAACGCATACTGGCGTGGTTTATTGCCTCGTTCGCTATATCTGTTGGATTTTTTTTTTTTTTTTTTTTCTGTACTCATTCTATGTTCCATTTAAAAAATATAAATGAATAAAATTACAAATGTTATGTACAAAATTTATGTTTTTAATACGAAGTAACATAATGCCTGTAATTTTTGTGAACAAATATTAAACATCACAAGAGATTACTTAGATATATTTTAAGAAATAATCATCAAGAAAGATTAGTTTAGTGAAGAATAATAATGGTTTTTACCTGTCCACGTGCAGACGATGTTCCGGTAGCCGCAGAACACAAGCACAACAGAAAGGATGAGTACAACAGTTTTAGCAGGACAGCCATTTGGGATTAGGGGGAAGGACAGTCAATTTTTATGTAAGTTATTTTTCTCCCTCTCTTCTATCGGATGATTTATTATTTTTCTATCAGAACTAGACTACAGAAGAAGAAGAATAAAAAAAAAAAGGAAAGTTATTTTTCCGCTTCGCTCCTCACGCTCCCGTCCTCACGAAGCGCTCACAACTACTCCCTAACACTCCCCACAGTTCACTCCACTTGTTTGGGGAGAGAATCCGGCTGAAGGAAACCGGCGCGAAGAAAAAGCTGAGGAGCCAGCATAATCGCGACACGGTCTGGGGTTGCCGATTGTGCTTCGTGTCGCGGATCTCGCCAAGTAAACTCGCCAAATATTGAAGGAAGAATTTCGCTACTATTAAAAAGTATTCTTGCAGTGAAAATTTTTAAGGCAATTAAAAAATTTTCTAAAAGTAAGCTTTAAAACTTAGATAAATTTTAATTATCTGCACCATTACTATATTTGATAAATACGTTAATATTAATAATTTTAATTAGCGGATATTAATTTCGTTTTGGCATTTTGCGTTGGTTTCACTATAAATGTCGGTTCACTTTTCAAATTGGTGCCGCCAAATATTAGAGCTCTGTGTTATATTCAAAGAGATTAAATAATGAAGAATCTGCAAAAATGTCTGTATGTTTCTCGCATTGTGATAAAACAACGGTACCTAGAGCCATCAGATTTTGAATGACGTAATCTTTCACCGAATATGGGCATCTGGTAACCCTAATTTGGAATTTGTTTTATTATCTATTTCATATTTTGTCAGACATTAACGAATTTTTGATTAACAAATTCAACGATTTCAAAACGAGCAATGGCAACACTGTACATTTACATTACAAAAAATTATCTCCAGCGCGCGAGACTGTGTACCGGAAATTCTAAAGATATGCTCATTTTAAAATTATTTTGCGATATTGCTGTTGAACTGAATTTTACGGTTTAAGTGCAAAGAGCATGATATTTAATCAAAAAAGGTAACACACAAAACCTTAAAAAAACGCCCCTTTGAGCGTAATGTAAAATCTGAAAGCTTCCAGGTTTTATTTTTTTTTAGACTTTATTTTTTAATGTAAGGATTATAAGGTATTTCTCCCGCCTTCTTCGCATGCCTTCATTGTGTGGTGGTCTGCGCGCTGAGCGCGTATTCCAGATGTCCGTGGTTCGATTCCCGGGAAAGGCGTTGCAAATTTTTCATCTTTCTCGCTCCTAAAAATACCTAATGTCTCTATACTGACGCCCGAACTAAAAGGGTGATGATGATGATTCTCCACACCCAGGACTGGGTCCCCTACAAACACCAGTCGCCCTTTAAAAGGGGAAGTATATAAGGTATTTCTCCCGCCTTCTTGGCATGCCTTTGTGGTGCATGCTGGGCGCGTATTCCAGAGGTCCGCGGTTCGATTCCCGGCGAAGGAGTCGCTAATTTTTCATCTTGCCTGCTTCCAAAAATACCTAGTGTGTCTACAAGGATTTGTTCTTTATCGAGTATAAAATATAAAATTTTCAGTGTATAAGCACGAAAACTCACCATAATGCAACTCAATTTGGGCGATAATTAGTTACAGCCCTATGACAGTAAAATACCGTTTATACTTCCTTAAAAGGATTGCTAGTTACAAAAAGACGTACAAATAACAAAAAAGCACAATCGAAATTTCAATTTAATGCTGCGATACCTCTATTTTAGAAGTAAGATTTTAATGTTACCACTGCTATATTATTACTATACATCTATTACACAAGTTTAAGTCTATTACACTACTCTTAATGTATTTAAAATATTACCTATCTTAAAAACAATATATATTTCATTTCCAAAATGGTAAGAATTCAGGCTGCTTAATATTTAATATAAAAAATGAGAACGACTATACTTTCATTTCAGTTGGATGCTTTCAATAAGTAACACTTCATCACGGGACGATATTAATATGCATTAAGACTTTAATCCTTTCTAAGGCAAGAAAAACCTTCAACTTTATATGTGATGTACCAGTGTTATATGTGTTGTTATATGTGAATTCGATCAGTCGGCCCAGCACGAAGAACGCAAAGAGCTTTACCAAGGAAGTTAAAATATATTTATCGCTTAAAACACAGACAAAGCATTTACTATTTCATGTCGCAAACTTACAAGACTGTCTGTTTAACAAACTTAATTGTCTATTCTAGGGCTTCAAGCGATTTCTTTCTATCCGCCGTCTGGCTATCCTATTAGGTCTCTGATAGTTCCCATCTCCCTTTCTCTCCTATTATTTCATAATCTAAACAGCTTCCAAACGCTACTGAAAGAAAAAGCAATTTTTAGAGGAACTGTTTTAGCTGCGAAACGAGCAAAACGTTGATGAATAATTCTGGTAATTAACGACGTCTAACAAACAGAATTTACGCTTTCTATAAGTGAAGTATTTTATTATTAATATGAATATGGCCAAATATGAAAAGGCGCATAAATTGGGCTTGATCTGCATTTTCCGGGTTTAGGGTTGTTCTTAATTGACATTTTTTTTTAAGTGATAGGAAGTTTTTATCGCTTACTGCAGCTATAAATTTATTTTAAACCTAATATTTTTTTTTGATTTATTTTCTCAATTCTGGTAAAACATACGAGGGCTATCTGCCTCCCTGCTCCGGTAGTTCAAAGCAAATGGATTCCTACTCAAGTTACATATGGGAAAGATCAACAATAATCATAAGAAATAGATTTGCCGCCCAACCGGGACAGTGATTGGCCACGCTGACTGTTCGAATCCCGGAGAAGGCATGGATGTTTGTAAATGTAGAATGTCCATGTGGCATGGGGGTAAGCTAAATATGCGGCCAGCCAAAAGTTCTCTCGAGAGGTTGTGGTAGGGGAAAAAAGGGTGGGCAACCCTCGGACCATCCCCCGAGGTGCTCTCCATCAAAATTGGGGGGCGGGCGAAACTGAGCAAAATCGTACTATGTCTCCTGTATGGTGCTCAAGGCGCAGTCATGCACTCCTTGCCATAATAAATTTCGTGGGCTTGTTCTGAAGTGACTGTCAGAAAAGTGAGATAAGTCACAACAACAAGAGAGATGTTGTGCTTTGAAAAACATTGTGTAAGTGTCACGTTTATGATACACACGGTTTGCGAGAATGCAGGGTGGGATTTCATGAGATCTCTGTGCAGTATGTCTTATATATGTAAAATGCTTATATTTAATTCAATCACTCAGATTTGATGCGTACGTTTCTATTATGCATGTAATTTAAAATTCAACTACTGCATTCAGTTCAACGCAGAAAAAAGAAGCTACCTGCGATGGTAACATGCTACAGAGATTTGACAAAGAAGCAAATTTTCTGTAAAATGTTCTTTTCTCTGATGAGACCCAGTTCCATATAAACGGTTATGTAAATTGCCACATTTAGGGCTCTGATACACATTTGAGCATTCCAGATTCTCTCAGAGCCTGGGGTTGTCGAAGAAAAGACTGCCATACAATATTGCATTAAACTTGAAGTCCTGAATTACGCTTCAGAACACAGAAACAGAGCAGTTGAAAGCGTTTTTAGCAACCTCCAATCTGAACAGATGGTACTAGAATGGAAGAAACAGAATACGGATCTTGTGAATGCTGATAGGAGTAAAGAAAAGTTACGTTTATGTGCTTGTAAATGCCGAGAACTAAAGGACTGGATAATAAACTACAGAAGAAAGGGATTACTGCTTCAATAAAAAGTATTTTAACTGAAGGGAGAAAATTATAACAGATTTGTCTGCAGCCGATTTGTCAATGTGAGAAATTCATGAAAAGAAATGGCTTGTTTATGCGTACCAGAATTGTTTATGCATACCAGAATCATGTGGCAAGTTTAATGCAAGCCACATGATTGCGAAAGAAAGATTACAGAATTCCACAACTACGTCATTAACTTGAGGTAAAAAAAGATGTGTTTTGAGACAGGACAAATAGGAAACATGGTTGAGCTGCCCTTGATGTTTCATGTGCCATATGATAAAGATTTCTGGTAACGAGAAGACGGGCTCTTGCTCGTTTGCGCTGACGGTTTAAAATTCCGCCCTTTATTACTAATTTCTAAACGAAAAACGCAGTTTACATTTACAGTTCCATATGGATTTCATATCCATGTTCATTCCAAAGGATGGATAGATGGAGAGGCTATGAATGTATGGTTACAGATGTTGTCGCACAAACGTCCAGGTGGTCTTCTGAAGAAATTGTCTGAAGTGTGAGATCAGTTTAAGACCCATATAAAATCCTATCTACCGAACTAAAGATGCATTCTGCTGCGATTATTGTTCGATTGACTTCTCAGTTGCATCCTTTATGCGTTTCAGTCAATAAACCATTCAAAGAATTTGTTCATGAAGATTGGATAAAGTTGATTGGGACTCCAACTCATGATGTCACATCGACGGGAAAAATGAAACGGAAGATTATCATCAAGTTGTAGAATTTGGTTTATTTTGAAGCAGAAGATGTTAAAAATGTGCAATGCCTTCATCGGGAATCGAACCTAGACCTCTCGAATACGCCCCAAGTGTACAACTGTTACACCTCGAAAGCATGCTGGAAGGAGAAAGTCCCTCTTTTAAAGACCGAATGAGGATTAGGGGGGGGGATCCAGTCGCCAAATCCTGGTTGTGACGATGTCTTGTCCACCACCTTTTAGTTCGAGCGCAACTGTAGAGTCATTAGGTTTTTTTTTTATACTAGAGACGTGAAAAATGTGCAATTCCCTCGCCGAGACTCAAACCGGGAAAACTTGAATACGCTCTGAATGTGCTACCGAGTCAGCAAATCCTTTTCTATCTGATGCAAGTATTTTTGTAAATTTTAACCTAATAAATCACCGAGTACCACGAAAGCATTTTGGAAGAAGGGAAAAAATACTTTATAAAGTCTTTTAGAGTGTAGAATTAGCAATCGCTAGAAGGAAGTGAAGATGGTATTGTGCATGAGGAAAATGATAAATCCAGTGACAGTAACTAAAGTGAAAATGACTGCGTATATTATTTTACCAGCAGTGATGACGAATTCTTGGGATTCTACGATAAATAAATGCTAATATATTTGTTAATTGTTTAATGTCACGGTATCAGTTTCTTTGTATAAAGTGTTAACATGAAAACAGGTACTTTAATCCTTTTCTATCTGATGCAAGTATTTTTGTAAATTTTAACCTAATAAATCACAGCGCTTTTTATAACCTCGGAAATCTCTACATAAAATAAAAGAAAGAGTCTGTGTGTCTTTCATTCGTGCTGCGCGTAAGCTAATAAACCCAGGGCTACGAAAGTTGGTATATAGGTGCATTTAGACAAGAGTCAGTGCACCTAGAAGCGATTTTTTAAAAATTCGAATCAGTTTTTTTTTTATCTTTTCGAATTTATCGCACCATTTTGAATAGTTTCATTCTTTTAGAAATGTAGTTTTGGCAACAGTTTTTCATTCAATTGTACACTGGACTGCCAAGATCAGTAAAATACTTCTACTGCGCCTGCTTTATGACGTCACTCGTAGACCTGACGCTATCTTTGATTTTAAATATCGCATAAAAAGAAAATATATGCTACGGTCTTAGCTTTGGTTAAGAGTGTCCGATTAACTTATTCTGTATGAAACGTTAATAAATTGTTCTGTTAATGTTTAAATTGTATCATCATGTTATTTTGTACTTCAAATTTTGCTCATGTTTATTTTTATAATTTTAATATATTTACTGTGTTTAAGAATTTTATAAGATACAAGTTTATTAGCTGCATCTAAATGTGTACCGTTTTAAGTGATGATGAATGCAAACTTTATCTCACACACTTGAAATCTATACTTAATTCTGCAGTAGCTGCACTTTATATCCTCTGCATGTATTAAGCATAACGGAATTGTCTATTAATGTGTAAACAGTGTCAGCAAGTTGTATTGCACCATGAATTGTTCAATGGATATGTAAAAATCTTTAGTAGTAATGATAAATTTAATCTAAATATTTTACTTTCATATTTGATGCCTATATGTTATAAGAATTGTTTTTATATCATCTCTTTGTATGAAGCATTAATTGTTCTGTTAAGGTATCATCATGCTATTTTGTACTTTGACCTATATTTTTGCTCAATGCAAACTTTACCTCATATATTTTTATTCTTGACTTGAAAATTATGTTAAGCTTATCAGATAAAATTAGTCATACATATTTATAGAGAATAACTTTCAAGGTGATAGTTTGCATTGTGATGTAGTGGCCGAAACCGCTACGCAAACCCTGGGTTGTGACACAGGGTTGAAATCAACTTCTAACTTAAGTTTTAACAATAACATCAATTTTAATTAGATGAAAACAGTTGCATTCTTGACAGTAATGGACTTGGATATATTTAGTTCCGTAATTTCAGAATTTTGTTACAGGAAAAATGCTCTAACGCATTATACACGAGGAATGATCGTTCTTAGCAGGCCAACATGCCCATAGCTCTAAACAGGAAAAATTGTCCCCTCTTCTCAAGAAACCACCTTATATATCTCCCTGAGTTTACTTGCGCTGAACTCCCAGGGATGGGGAGTGAGATTCTTTCACTCATACTTAACAAAGTGTCCATATCCTGACCCTGTTGAAAAGACTTCTTTTACCTCTTTGTCCACTGGAGCGACCTTCGAGGCTGCAACCAGAATCGTTAACAGAGACACAGGATTTCACTACGGATATGAAAACTATTGCACTCTGAAAACTCATCCTAGAAAAAGAACCTTTATGTCACCTTATCACAGCATTTACAGATAAATTGGATCTTACATGAAGATGGTTATTTTAAAGAAGTGATGCTCTGTATCATTATTTTTATTCACAGAAATACTTATCAGTTTTAGAGGTAGGTATCTTAGGGTAATGGTTGATCAACTATCAGAAATGCTCTTGCTTTAGAAGGTAAATGGCAACATGCAGTTTTTGTCCTCCAAATTATGGATAAATTATGGATAAAGATTATGATTTGCATAAGAAAATAAACATACTGATTTCAAACTTACAATTTACATTCATTTTGTATTTATTTCTTTTAATACTCTTCCAAAGAAATGGAATTTTTAAGAAAGTTGTACTCGATATTAGACAAACAAGGCAGATATAAACTAATATGCATTTGAAAAGAGGTAAAAAGTTTCTTAAACATCTTAATTTAAAAAAAAGCAAAGGTATTCTTATTCGCATTATCGTATTTTACAGAAAATCACATAGTTCAATTTATAGATATTATTTAAATTAGATTAAGGTAAGGGTCAACATATGAAAACTTATATTCCATAAATTCAAACTGCAAATAGTATATGGACGCATAGTTAGGCAGTTTTACTCGACACAAACAAAACGCAAGATTTCACATCAAACTGTAAACTGACGCAAAAAAAAAAAAAAAAAAAAAAAAAAAAAAAAAAAACAAGAATCATAGTAGCAAAACTAAAATATGCAACATTATAAATTTTCATTACTCATTTATTACATATAATGCTTACTTTATGTGATGCTGCTAAAACAGAAATATAGTTCAATAAATTATAAAAATACTTAAATATGCGTCTAAGTAATATTTTCTTTCAATATAATATACATATATACCATCGCAACTACTGTGGCAGTAATATGAGGTTCGAATCCCGGAGAATGTGCTGGCTGTACGGGCGTTTTCGTGTAACGTTGTATACGAGCTAGCTTCCCTTAGAAAGTCCTCCACGAAAGCATTCCTCTAGAAAGATAGCCCTTGAGTGCTTTGCCAGAATTAAATAAACCAAACCAAACTTTACACATGGCTATTAAATTTCAAAAGCTGAATGCCCCACCACCACTATTACCACTTAATTTGGTAATTGTCATTAGAGGGTTAATTATATCTCTTCGTTCTTTCTGTTTAGTTCCGTAATTTAGATAGAATGAGTCAAAAATAGAGTAAAAGAATTCGACTTCAATCCTTGGATTAACTTAAGTTTGTTTCTGTTTGATAGTTTACTTAAGTTATGTTAGTACGTAATATAATTTTAGTCCACAAAAATTAGGATATTTAATAATTAAATGTAGATAATTAAATATAAACCAGCTTTTTTATCAATAATTTTATGTATTTTCCTTAATAGTGCATGACTTCCTTTTTTTCCCTCTTTTTATTCAAGAACGGACGCAATAAGTGTTCAGTCACAATCATCTATGTTATTTTTGAAGTAGTGCTTTCTTTTTCTGCTCATTAATGGATGGAATTAAGAAAAAACTCTCTCTGAAAACACTGCAGAAAGAACACAAAAAGAGCTTAACACAATCATAAAATGTAGAGGAGCAGTAGTCTTTAAACTGTATTCTACAGAGCCTAGGTATTTATATTAACTGTTCGAGGGAATCTGTAGGTCAAGATCTAAATCCAAAAGATATTTTTAATCTATGCCGCGTGAATAGCCTTTTGAAATAACTTATAAAGGTGTTTTTTTGTTTGTTTGTTTGTTTCTTTCTTTCTTTTGTTATTGTTACCTAAAATGATGCGAAAAAGATCAATTTTCACAAATAAAATTACCAGGAAGTAACGATTTTTTTTTTGTTTCCATATAAAATGTAAGCAAAGGGATATACTTTCAATGTTTTTTTTTTTTTTTTTTACCGTTATCTTGAGGGCAATGGTAGGGGTTCCACAAAGAAGTATACATACTTCTAGGGGTTCCCTGAATCGGCTAAATAACTGTATGGGCTCCCGGAGTCTTTTTAAAACCTGTGATAAATGAAATAATACGGATGGTTTGATAGTTATTCTTTATTTGCCTAAGCATGCAAACCATTTTTACTTCAAGTAAAATAAAGAAAATAAAGAATAGAAGTTAATTTTTATTGACTTACACTTAAAAAAACAAGCAATTTCATTGTTGAAAATAAAATAATGACAAGATATATATAAGAAAATGACAAAAGACAAAATATATATAAAGTTTGCTCTTATATATAATGTAAACAATATATATATAAAGTTTGCTCTTATATATAATGTTGACATTATATATATTTTGTCTACATTATATATAAGAGCAAACTTTATATATATATTGTTTACATTATATATAAGAGCAAACTTTATATATATTTTGTCTAAGAAAAGACAAAATATATATAATATCGCCATAATGCTTAAACCTTCTTCATAAAAAAACTTATAATACCTGTGGGATGATTTCTAATACCTGTGGGATGATTCGCGGAATAAATGAGTAATAGACATATGTACAATATGTACGTAATTACTTTTCTATTAAATTTAGTCTCTTACTACTGATACTTGACAATTTGCTATTGAATTAAATACAACAAATATATATGGCGTGTTTATTAGCTTGCAAATAAATTTCTTTTCATTATAAGAAACTGTTTTTTATTGTGAACTGAAAACAAAACTTATATATATTAATCTAAACTGATTTAGTAGTTTCATAAAATTATATAGCTCAGCTTTTCTACAGTATTTGAGCCAACAAAAAATTTTAAATACGTTGGTAAATTTAGAGCAAACTTTATTATAAACGGTTTTGAAAGAAGAAATACGATCTTAATAATTAGAGTTCCTAATAACTGGAGTTTTTGCTGTACCTTTAATGATTAAAGTTAAATATTATATCATTTACCTTTTCTATACTGCATTCTAAAACAATAATTACACTAAATTTGTAAGTCCTTAACTGGGATATTTTTCTAGTTAATTTAATGGAATTAAAAAATTGCAATTTGAAATTCAGAAGCCACGAAAAAGAGTTTACCATTTATTTCTTTTTAATAAAATGTGTAAAAACACTCAAAACTGTTAAGTATATCTGCTGTTATCCTTCATGCCTGAATAAAATTAAAACTCATAAAAAATATTTCAGTTTTAAAAGTTTTGGCTTTCTGCGTTTTTTGTACATTTCGTTTTCATATGTAAAATTGTATTCAAAGGTAAACATTAAAATATTAAAAACATATATTACGCTAAAGGGAATTAAAACAAGAGGAGATACTTATATAAAGTCTTTCAACCTATATATACCATTAGTAAAAAATTTGATTTCAACTGGCAAATTCTGTTTGGGCGCGAACTCGATAATACAAATTAGAAATTTTTCAATCAGTCTTTCACCAGGTTGCTGGAAACTTATCTTACTTCATCACACTGTTATATAATAACACTTGTTGAAAAATACTTTAAGATATACACATAAAGTCATATTTTAAATGATTAATATACGTCGAATTAAGTAAAACACATTTATAATGCGGAAGATAAATGAACGATCTTATATTCGATTAGAAAAACGATATATAATTACGTAGGATGCAGTTTTATCGAAATTGAAAGTATTAACATCTCTTCGTATGATTTCATCTTAATGTTAATAAAATTATGTAGTAATTTAATAATGAGTTTTGAAATCTTTTGTTAATTGCACTTTGAGCGTAAGCCGTAGTGATATTAATTAAGGTCGTATATTGCTTTAAATAACTGCATCTATTGAAAGCAATGTAAAATTCTAAAATGAAAGTTTTAGAAAAGATCTAATGCTGCGCAGTGTCAGTAGCTCTCAGAATCACGAATTTTCAACTCGCGTAGATGAAGAAGAAGAACTGGTATCATGGCATAAAGCGGGAAAAAGAAAGATAAAGCTATAAGTATGTCTCTTGTCTTAACTTTCTAAGAGAAATCTTTGTCTTCTATATAGACGAAACATTTATTTAATGTTTAATTAAATTAAAAATATTCACATGAAATGAACATAAATGAGAATTTTAGGAAAGCTCATTCGTCTAGTAATGGCGTAACGGGGGTTATTAGAATATGCAATAATTTTAACAATAAGATACTTTAATTAACCAGTATTATTAAAGTTACACCACATTTCATGTAAGATTTCAATTAAAAAATAAAAACATGAAATCCAGTTTAGTTAAAGTAGATCGTTTTCTCTGCCTGATGTTAATTCGAACGCAAGGATGCCTCGGACATCATTTGGATGTTATTTTTTAGAAGGATAAAATCCTTTTCATCGCCAATGTGGGTGATAAAAGTAAAATTCTAGAAGCTTTACAAAACACAGATGAGCATGCGTGCGATCTTCTTGCACTTAACTTTGAATGGAAATTCCAACACCCGTCTAAACGCTCGCCAATTCTTGCAGCTTATCGCTCAAATATCAAGCGAAATTTAACCCTAAGGTTTACAATATCACGGAATTGCGCATCCTGCCATAGTTAGAATCCGGCATCAGCTGCAGTGGCTGGGATTGGAAGTTAACAGACGAAAAATTTATACAGTAGTCAGTATCATGCTAGTAATGATGTAAAACTGAAAAGCTGAAATATAGGATAAAGATTTTATTTTGTCCCTGATTAAAGTTTATTAGCAATTTGTTCCAAAATAGTAACTATATTTATAGGAACAAGCAATTGTTTATATGAATTTTCTATTTTGAAAGTCTTTTATTAAAGAAATTTGCAAAGATTTTAAATTAATTTTGGAATTCAATCTCTAGAGGAAAACTGTAGTTTTCTTCACTTAATGGCGAGCTTTAGATGTGTGTGGCAAAAATTACTTTATCAAAACCAGATCCGATTTTTTTTCTGTCATTGTGTAACATTCGATATATATACTAGCAAAAAACCTTTTCTTATATTACTTATTAATGAAAGTCGCTATTGACCTGCGGACGAATTCCTTCGCTAGTGGCATTTTAGAGTAACAGTATTTTTAGAAACTGATGTAAACGTGACAGGATAATTTTAAATCATGTACCAATTCCATTTTTTGGCGAAAATTTTAAAATGAGAGATTTCTTCAGACGATCATTTGTTAAAATTACGTTAAGAGATTAAAATATCGTTTAGAATTCTTGAAACGAGAACAAAACTTTGAAGAAAGCAAGCATGAAGTTAAGAAGAAATCACCAAAGTGAATTGGGTTCAGTTTAGCTACTTGGTTTTTACTGCCAGAGTTCGACTGAGGTTTTTCCTTTGGTGTGCAGTTTATTTGATTTGGGCAAAAATCTTGAGAGCTATCTGCCTAGAAATAATTTTATCTTCGTGGAAGTCTTTAGAAAGGAAATTCATATTTTCAACGTTAGCTCAAATACATACGCGAGCATAAAATTCCTATTTTCAACATTATGCATGAGGAAAACCAAAGCAGTCAACCCATTCGTCAAGGTTGGAAGTTGGGTGGAACTATCAATGTCATTTCACTTGGCCCACTAGTGGCGGAGCTGTAAAGTCTCTGAATACTGGTAATTCAGTACGGAGCTCGAATCCCGACGAACGGCTTAACCGTATGGGTGTCATCGTCGATTTCCCCATGAGTAACGTGTATACCAGCCATTTCCCTTAAAACGTCCTCCAAGAAGGCATTCCTCTCCTTAGGCAGATAGCCCTCAAGCGCTTTGCCTGTATAATAATAAATAATAATAATAATAAACTAAACCCATTTCATCTGGCCCATTTGTTCTTAAGAGTCTGCGCTTACTTTCTACAGAGCTTTATTCTCGTTTCAAGAATTTTGAACGATATTTTAATCTCTTAACGTAATTTTAACAAATAACCGACTGTAAAAATCTCTCATTTGATAGGCTTTAAGATGCTTTCTTTGAAGCATACTAGAAAATCTTCATTTCACCAGGTAATTTCAAAATATCTTTTTTTTTTTTTTTTTTAAATCTTTGTTCGATTTTTACTACCATGTTCATTTTATGAAATTTTAATACAGTAGAATTGAAAACAAAATAACTGTGATGCATATAATGCATTTCAGTTCATTTCGTTACTTAGGAAGTGTTTTTTTATTTTCTGAATTTGCATATAACATAAATCAACCTGTATTTGAAGTAAACTATATTGCTTCTCCGGGAGAAAGTTCAAATACAGCGAAAATTCGATTTCTTAGCAGCCATTTTCCAGGGCTTAACCCTCTGACTGCGGTTACAAAAATAATAGATTAATAGATTTTAATTAAAAAAACTGCCAAGCATATCTAATTTTTTTGAGAAACTGATCGCAGTTGAAATCTCAGTGTCATTCCCGACCCATCCGCTGCTAGCCCTCCATCCCCCTCATCAACTCCCACTGACGAAAGGCGGAATTTTTCCTGATTCTTCCCCTTTTCGAAAAGTTGTTATTGAGAGAGTCATTTGTTGAGAAACATTAGGCGATAAACAGTAAGTGAAAGCTAAACAAGCCATTTATGTGAAAGCTAAACAAGCCATTTATGTGAAAGCTAAACAAGCTAAACAAGCCATTGGGCTTGTTTAGTTTCACAATCTAACTTAGCAGTATATCAGGTACTGTGAAATAATTTTAGAACGACGCACAATTGTGAAAGGTAATTCTATTTTTAGTTATAGATGATTATCCTAAATTTGACTTTTGGTATTTTCATGCACGTCTGTAGCTTATGGCAAAGGAACATTAATGATAAATTCTGAAAATGTTTATAGTGATTTTTTGAAGGACTAGAATTTATGGATGTTTAAAAACGTTTAAGTTTACAGACTTAACTCAGATGTTGGTTAAAATTCATTGATGTCAAGGGGTAAATTTTTAGCTTACGGTCATCAAGAGGTAACAGTTAATTTATCGACAGATAAAAATTTTTAGATATTTTTCTACTAACATATCGTATATGGACCAACTCTCAAGTTGTTTAACGTTGTGATCAATTTTATTTATTTAATCCATTATTAATTTTAAAATGTTGTTGCAAGTTAATAAAAATTCATTAACAAACTAACAGATTATTGAAAGTTAAAGTTAGTGCTTAGTGTTTGACACTAATTTTGAATAATCCTAATTTATAAGTCCAAAGGGGCAATTTGCGCAGAAGGGCTATTAATTTCATTTTGACATTCTGCGCCTATTCCCGAAAACAGTTGTTTCACGTTTCAAATTATTGCCACCAAATATTATCGCCCTGTATTATATTTAAAGAAATTAAATATGAATAATCTGCATTAATGTATGTATTTTCTCGCATTGTGGTAAAACAGCCGTACCTAGAGCCATCAAAATTTAAATAACGTCATCTTCCATAGAATATGGGTATGTGGAGGCCCTAATTTGAATTTAAAATTTGTTTTATTATCGATTTCATATTTTGTAAATCTTCAACGAATTTTTGATTAACAAACTCAAGGATTTCAAAGCGAGTAATGGCAACATTGTGCGAAAAAAAAAAAAAAAAAAAAAACATTTTTATTTCCAACTCGCGAGACTTTGGATTGGAAATTCTAAAGATATGCTCATTTTAAAATTATTTTGTGATATTGCTGTTGAACTGAATTTTATGGTTGAAGTGCAAAGAACATGATATTTAATAACTAAAGGTAACATACACAATGTTAAAAAAATAACCCCTTTAGACGTAATTTAAAATCTGAAACCTTTCAGATTTTTTTTTTATATTATTATTTCTTTTACTTTCTCTAATTGTTCCATTTTTTCCCCAATTCCTGGAAAAAATAATCTTTACTTTCCGAAAGAAAAAAGCATCTTGCAAAGCCTGAAGCTGTTGCCAACCCATGCGATAAATGATTGTTCATTTATTCTCTAAAACGTAACAGTAGGTTGACTGTTCCTCGGTGCGAAAAAAAAGCAGTTTCAAACGGATATGTGGATCTTAATAATATTTTGCTGACAATATAAAATTATTAGTGAGATAGTTGCTGCTATTATTACAGATCCCGTGGCTTTCATGCTGTGTATATGACTTCATTGTTTTTTTACAAACAAGTTTATTTTTAATTAATTAAAGATATTTTCACTTATCTTCCAGATTATAGAATCAGAAGATTACCTAAATAAGCTATTTGAAAACATTATCTTAATGATATTTTTAAGCTTATTAATAGCAACAGAATTAATAATAGATATATGTTGTGCTTATCACATGCAGTGACGTAATTGCTGTTCGTAAGCAAATTGCTGAATTCTGTGTTAACAAAATATTTCATTCGTCATCAGAATCACAGCAATCAGTCGTTTGTTGATGTAAAGCAGAACAATGTGGCAATTAAATCCGTTACACACTTGTCAATAATTATTTTGATTAAACAAGATTAGCAGTAAGATATTTGTTCTTATCTCGCTATTTCATTGGTGTTTGCAAACGAAGCGTTTAATTTCTATGAGCATTAGTTAGTTTACTAACAACATTAATCATTACAATATTTATGTGACGTTTTACTGATACTGCATAGTGCACCTTTTCGCTGTGAATGTTATATAATTACGATTGTGTAATAATGCGTAATAATTTTTTTACTCATAGTTTCATTATAATCAATCTTTGGTTTACATTACAATCAAAGCTTGCATATAATTTTGAATGTAAAGTTACTTAAATTTTATTACTCAGGTTTTATAATTATGAATTTTACTACACTGTTAATTTTGAGGTTTGTT
Source organism: Stegodyphus dumicola (assembly GCF_044657685.1). Classification (NCBI taxonomy): domain Eukaryota; kingdom Metazoa; phylum Arthropoda; class Arachnida; order Araneae; family Eresidae; genus Stegodyphus; species Stegodyphus dumicola. Next base: position 188,519,596 of record NC_140768.1, read on the forward strand.
GTTCATATATAACAATTATGCAGAAATATGACAGTAATTGCAGAAATTTTTTATTACAATCAAGCATTTATTACAATTTATTATGATAAAATCTTGATTAATAATTGTAAACGTACAATGAGTATGAATTTTACTATGCAATCAACTATAAATATTTATTCCTTAGTTTATTGTAACTTTTTTACCTAAGCATAATAATTAAAAGTTTTATAACGCAAATTATTGCTATAATCAAAATTGATTATAAAATTGTACTTTCTGTCATCATTACAGGATTCAGAAATGTATGTATATATGCACAATAATGTATATATGTGTGCATATATGCAAGTATGTACGTATGAATATGTGAGTATACACACACATGTACACTGCGGGGGGGATGGGACAGTTCTATATCTCCCGTTCTACTGGGCCGATTGACAAAATTCAAATTGCGTTTTTCATGTCTCGAAAGCGCGTCTTTTGATATATATTAGATTTATATATAGCACTGCCCCTAACATAGGTACTTTGACAAAAAATCGGACATTTTCCGAAACAAAATGCCAGTTTGTTTTCCATATTTCGCTTCTACGACTCAAATTATGCCTAGATATTAAATTTTGTAATTTTTGGTGGGAAATTTATGGGGAAATTTAGAAGTTTATCCTGGCGGATTTTCATTGTCCACGAGCGGTAAAGAGTCACCGTTCATACTTTCAACCACATTTTCGTTATTATCGCTTATGATAAATACGCCAAATTTCAAAACGCGCCAAAATGTAAATTCACGTATATCTTAGGATAAATAAACAAACTTTAATTTTTTGCAGGTATGCTTAGAAAGACATCTATTTTACGATGATGGCAAAATTTTATAGGTTATAATTTAAAATTTTTTTCGAAAAATTTATATAAATTATTTAAAAATACATATTTTAAAAATAAATCATAAAAATTGGCGAATTTTATTTGGACTGAACCTAAATTTCGAAATATGAAAGTAAGAATTAAATAAGTTTAATAAAAAAGCGATATTAATAAATACATATCAAATTCAATTAACATTGAGAAGCTAAAATTTTTAGAGCTAATTTTTTAAAAACTACTTGGGCGATTTTTAAAAAAACTTGGCAGTTTGGCATAATTTGAGTCTTAGAATCGAAATATGGAAAAAAGTTGGCATGTAATTACAGAAAAAGTCCAATTTCGATTCAAGATACCTATATTAGAACAATGCTATGTATAAATCTAATACATATAGTCGCGGTTTCGAGACATGAAAAATGCAAGTTGTATTTCGTCAATCGGCCCAGTAGAATGGGAGATGTAGAACTGTCCCCCCTTTATTTTCCCCCGCAGTGTACCTACTTACAAACACACATACATGCATACATAAATAAATTTCTGAATCCGGTTCCGATAACAGAAAAGGGTTAATCTTTGGATTATGGTAACTTGGCGATTTTTTTGGCGAAAATTTGGCAACTAACCCTGCTACAGCAACCTGCTAGTTTTTGTTTGGACGCCATTTTGTTTTTACGAAGTAAAGGCAGGTTTGTTTTTTTTTACTCAACATTTTTTTCCAACAATCTGCTAGCCGAATTACGCTTATGCTTTTATGGAACAAAAGTGCTTAATCATGACGATGATTAGGTGCGAAATTGGGAGAAAGTTCAGAATCGCCCACTGCTTGCCGCTTTTTTAAGAATTGCACATACACGGTATCATCCATGTACACGTCGACCTATTTTCACTTAAAAAAAACATCCCAGAATTGCACAAAAATGGCATTGCGCATACTCTTGACTTTATCCATCTACACTGCTAAAGTCCTAGCTAGTAGCTTTTATCGCCTTACCAAAATGTCGCCAAACTACCTGTTACCATATTCCAAAGATTAGCCCAGAAAAGTACCATTATAGGTACCATAATATTTTATAGTCATTACTTGCTTGGCAATTTATGATTTTATCCCGTACTCAATTAAGTACACTTTTTATTGCCCATGAATAATAATTATGAATTTAACTATGCAATTTTTTATAATAAAGTTTTAAATTAAATCAAAAAATTTTATGATAAAAGTTTTAATTAAAATTGCATAAATTTTTGGTGCCAATTTTACACATATTTATACTAATTGTAGTTAACACATAACGTATACGTTATTATAGATTGTAATATTCCTGCTACAGGAATTTGCTGATTCCATTAGCATTCTAAAATTTGCTGATTTTCATTTTACACCGTAAATATTGCAGTGAAAGGGATAAAAAGTATTTAGAGAGCACAATTTTGACGTTTGCCTCAAGCGTTTAAATCAATCGGTACGGCTGTGGCTCAGATAATGGTTTGCTTCTCCGTAAACTCTGCAACTAAACGAAGCAAAGTTGACTGTATTTGCGCTTTGCTTCATGAATAATGTAAATGTGCTGAAGCTGCCCTAGAAAACTCTAAAATACCAAAAACTTTTCTTCAAATTTGAAGCTGTGTAAAATTTTTGAATCTTAAATTTAAACCAACTGTGCATATTTAGAATTACGCATAATATGGAAGCTCACAGGGGCTGTGGAATGATAGGGAAATATGGATACTCCGTTGGATTCCCTCTTCTTTTTTTCCTTATTTTTTAAGCTGATTTCAATGTTCAGATTTATAAAATATTAAAACAATAAAGAAGGGTATACTGCGTTAATAACTGTTCGATTACTGTTTTATTTTGATTTTATAAAAATCTCTTTCGCATGGAGCGTTTCGCTGTGTTATACTGCTCACGCATCAATCATCCATACGGCCTGGTAACTGCAGATTTGAGAAGCTTTGCCATTCCTACAATATAGCATCTTTAATTTTATTTTCCAAAATTTAACAGTATTTCTTTACTACGGACACTGAATTAAATTATTTAAAAATCTATCTACATAGTTATAAAAATTTTATCTACATTATAATCCCATTGCTCAATACATATGTCTTAATATTTTATTAGACCTAAGGCCTTTTGTTTTCGTTTTGGCATTTTGCGTCGACTCACTTTCTGCGTTGATTCACTTTTCAAACTGTTGCCACCAAATGTTAGAGACCTGTATTATATTTAAAGAAATTAAATAATGAAGAATCTGCATAAATATATGGATGTTTCTCGCATTGTGATAAAACAATGGTACCTAAAGCCATCCAATTTTGAATAACGTAATCCTCCACCGAATATGGGCATCTGGAAGCTGGAATTTGTTTTATTATCTATTTCATATTTTGTAAGACATTAAAGAATTTTTGATTAACAAACTCAACTATTTCAAAACGAGCAATGGCAACACTATAAAAAAATTTAAAAAAAAAGAGCATTTTTATCTCCAGCACACGAGATTGTGTATCCGAAATTCTAAAGATATGCTCATTTTAAAATTATTTTTCCATATTGCTGTTGAATTGAATTTTATGGTTTAAGTGCGAAGAACATGATATTTAATAAATAAAGGTAGCATACAAAACGTTAAAGAAACGCCCCTTTGGGCGTAATGTAAATCTGAAAAAAATCTTTAAAAAAAATCTGAAATCTTTAAGATTTTTTAAAATTTTATTTCATTTATTTAGTAATATATCTGGTTATATATCAATACATATAATAATTTATAACATACCTAAACTTTTATGCCTTTTATAAGCATTTATATCTAATTAGGGAAGCTTATACAATATGAAGTCTTACATTATGGACGACTCAATTGCAACATAACCGTCATCGTCCCTTATTAGCAATTTTTTGCATTTTAATTTAATTAATACTGAATATTTTCATCGGATGGCTTTTTGATTTATTTCTTTTCTTCTTCCTTTCTTTTGTTTTCTCTAAATTGCTTCTCATTTTTCTTTTTCCTGATACCTGTAAGAGAGCTTATTTAGATTAACTTCCTTTTATTGGGGAAAAAAAAAAAAAGTACTGTTATTTCTTCGAAGTTTCGGTGTGTGAACTAACTCGAGAGTTCTTCAGCTTGCTTTTTTTTGGAAGACTGTTTTGTTTTGACAAGGCTTTCAAACAAACGTTCTTCTAGTAACAGGCATGTCTGTGGGAGGAATTAAAGAGTATGATAAAGACTGAGGTAGTCACATGTTCTTGGGACTGCGATAGTCACATAGTTTGAAATTATAAAAGATCACTGGTTCCGTCTAAAAATTGCAAATTCTATCTATAGTTTTTATGTCTAATCAATAACCTAAGAGACACTTTTGGCTCTTAAAGCGTTGATTAAATTCGCGACGTTAACTAAAAAATCTGATGTGTACACCACATGACATTCCTTGTACAGAATATTAAATTATACGCATTTTTCCTGCATTTCATTTAAACTTATTAGACTGAATTAAACATACTTCGCCGACAGCGCATAAACCACAATAGAATAAATGCATTCTTTAAAATTCACTTTGTTTACCATAGCGACACTCTGGCGCTAGGTTTACTTAACAGTATTATATTTCGTTCATATTATAAGTCAGAATGCACAAAATTTATATCATTTAAAGAATTACCTAATCGTTGCCACATGTTCTATTCAAATACTATAATAAAGCTAGAACTATGTATAAAAGAAATTAAGCAAACAAAACAAAAAAGAAACAGTTTTTCACAGACGATTGAGTATTTCTCATTCAATTAATTCAGTTCTCACTTCACGAGAAGGCAAAAATACATAAACACTCAAAATATCTATCTTAAAAATTACGAAGTAAAACTTAAACACTTATTTCCTCGAAAAATTTCCAGAAAGGATTAAGCATGATTTAAATAATAAATGAAGGCGTTATCTTTGTTGTTGCGGAGCTAAGTTTCTCTAGATTGGCAACAAATCCGCTACTCAGCTGTTTCAAATGTAAACAAGCAATGGCCGCCATCAAATTAGGCTTAGCGGCAGTTAAACAATTTTAAAATTGTTTATAATTCTAAAAATATTGCATAGAGATTTACTAAAGGCATAAAACCCTTAACCGGAAGATAAAAACAACATAATTCAATCATTTTTAAAGCAAAAAATGTACAATTTACAAGCATATAAGAGTAAAGAAACTGAAATCACCGAGCCGGGTAACAGAGTGGATATATTTATAAATATATTTATATACGTTTGGCGCGGCCGATTGAAATCAAAATGCGAGGTGCACATCTACATGTTATAGTAGTCTTGTATACAAAGTTTCAACGTTCTGAGAATACTCGTTTTTGAGTTATGCGAGATACGTTCGTACAGACGCCACGAAAAATTCTCTTCAGAATTCATTTTAAAGCAGTTTTTTAGTTTTTCTGGAGGAAAAGAGTCTTTTATTCTGTTCTTACGTGCAGATATCACGCAAAAACGTCGTTAAATTGCATTCGAAAGAGGTCAAAGTGGATATTTTCGTTGAAATATGCTGCCTGAAGCTTTTCGCGATTACAATACTTCCTTTTTACTTCGTACAAGGAAGTAAAAAATGAATGAAAAGGAGAATGCGCGCAAATGGCTGGAATACGGTTAGGTGATTGTTATGCTTAACACACCTATTAAATTCTTTAGAAGTAAAATCAAAAGATTTTTGAAAAAAATTTAGAAATAGCGTGAGAAATAACTGACTGAATATTTTGCAATTCGACAAATAAAGTTTATCACAAAAAATGAAAAATTAGACAAACAAAATTCATTCATTCTTAAAATAATTACAGTCACCTTTTATTTTTCTTTTACGGAGATTCGGAAACTGAGTTTTATAACATTTATTATTTCATTTAAGTTTCAGAGTCATAACACTCAAACCATCAGAATGAAATATAAAACTATTTAAAGCCATGATAGATACTTTTTATATTATAGCAAAGTGCTGAAAGGTTAGATTGTGGCAAGGTACCTAAAGGAGCTGATGAATGTGTGGAAGACTTTCTAACACTTTTGGCTCATATTCACGTTACATATGGGAGAAAACTACGAACCTATTGAAACTATAAATAATCAAGCCGCAACCGCTGGTGAGTCATGATAAACGGAAATAAAAATATTTTATTTTGGCATTCTTTAAAATTTTAACACAATATCATTATTTTAATCATATTATGGCAACGTTATTGTATTTGTTAAGAATCCTTTGGTTAATTTAAGATATGATAGATATGTTTTAGATGCAGAATTTTAATCCCGCTGTTAGACTAAATTCTATTATAGAAAATTAATTTTATCATCCTCTTATCGTCTTAGACAAGCGACTTTTTTGAAGATTTTATTAAGCCCTATCTTTTTCTTAAATTTTAGTCTAAAGGAGCAATTTGCCCAGAAGAACTATTAATTTCGTTTCGGTATTTTGCGTCGATTCACGATAAGGGTTGTTACACTTTTCAAATTGTTGCCACCAAATATTATCGCCCTTTATTATAACTTAAAGAAATTAAATAATGAAAAATCTGCGTGAATGTATGTTTCTCGCACTGTGATAAAAAAAATGATACTTACAGCCATCAAAATTTGAATAACGTAATTTTCCATAGAATATGGGTAAGTGGAAGCCCTAATTTTAATTTCAAATTTGTTTTATTAACGATTTCATATTTTGTAAAACTTTAACGAATTTTTGATTAACAAACTAAACGATTTCAAAGCGAGCAATGGCAACAGTGTACGGGAAAAAAATTATCTACAGCGCGCGAGACTGTGTATCGGAAATTCTAAAGATATGCTCATTTTAAAATAATTTTGCGATATTGCTGTTGAACTGAATTTTATGATTTAAGTGCGAAGATGACATGATATTTAATAAATAAAGGTAGCACACAAAATGTTAAAAAAACGCTCCTTTGGACGTAATTTAAAATTTGAAACCTTTCAGATATTATCCCCCCCCCCCTGCTCTCAGAGCAATTATTTTTAGTGCTGACACAGGAATACAAAGTTTCTTCGTTATATCGACTTTGGACAATCTTGTGTTTTGTCCATTATTTTTCAAGAAATTTTTTGAGAATATTCTTCGTTTTATATACGTCAGATTTAAAGAAAAGTGTAAAGTACAAATAGATATCTGTTTAAGGCCTGTTTTTTTTTTTTTTTTCCCAATTGACACAGGAATAAAACTTCTTCCATCAGTAAATCTATCTAATCACTAAACTATCCTTCAATGTATACTACTTTACTCTATCCTTCAATGTATACTACCTTACTCTATCCTTCAATGTAGACTTTTCTATCTAGTCAATGGGCCCACTAGTGGCCGAGCGGTAAAATCGAACAACCCAGCTAGTTCGGTCCAGGGTTCGAATCCCGGCGACCGGGCTGGCTGCGCGGGCGTGCGTTTTCGTGTTTTTTCCCTGTATAACGTGCATACGAGCTAGTTTCCCTTAAAATGTATTCCACGAAGGCATCTCTTCTTATAGACGGTTAGATAGCCCTCGAGTGCATTGCATAATCAAATAAATCAAATCAATCCTATCTACAAAATAAATTTCAACCAAGTCTGAGATGCCCCACATCTTTGTTTTCTCTTACTCAGACCTTCACGTACAATTAACCGATGCTATTACAAGAAAACAATTACGGTACTTATCGATAATTTGTTAAAATATGTCGCAAATCATCGCCATAACAGTTGGCTGTCCTAACCACGGTCATTTATAATCCCCCAACATTATAGAAGCTGTGAATAGGACACATGTTATTGATTTATATCTATCGTATTTTCCTTTTTTCCCCCACTTTCAAAAGTGGTAACAGTATTTCATTAACCAAAGAGTGCGGAAGGAATGCAGCTATATCATTCTTCCAAGAAGATGGCATTTTTCCTCGCTTTTGAATACCTGAAAATATCGACAAAAGAAAACTATATATCAAAGAAAGTATTTGGAGGCGTAACGTGTAAAGCTGAAAGCAAAAGAAAGACATTCTGATTACTGATTCAGCGGTTTCAGATCAATTTTTGTAACATCGCTGCGATTTATTTGCTGTTTGCTAAACTGAACGAGGTTATGTTTGCTATACAAATTTTTACTTTTTTTCTTAGTTTAAATTTGGTCTCAGTTTAAATAACGGTGGTTTTTTTTTTTTTTTTTTTTTTTTTTTTCTTTTGTTTTACATATTATGAGTTAACTTTATGTATTAAATATTCTGCTCTTCTCATTTAAACCATAAAATTCGATTCAACACCGATATCGCAAAATACTTTTAAAATGAGCATATCTTTAGAACATCCGATACACAGTCTCGCGCGCTGGAGATAAAAATGCTTTTTCTGTACAACTTTGCCATTACTCGATTTGAAATTCTTGAGTTTGTTTATGAAAAATTCACTAAAATTCACAAAGTATGAACTAGATAATAAAACAAATTCCAAATTTCAAATTTGGGCATCCAGATGCCCATATTCGCAGGAGGATTACGTTATTCAAAATTGGATGGCTCTACCGTTGTTTTATCACAATGCGAAAAACATACTTACATTAATGCAGATTCTTCATTATTTAATTTCTTTTAATATAATGCAGGGCAATAATATTTGGTGGCAACAATTTGAAAAGTGAAACAACGCAAAATGCCAAAACGAAATTAATAGTCCTTCTGAGCAAATTACCCTTTGGATTAAAAATCATCAAAATTACTTCCTGATAGAAATAGTTGAGTTACGGGAAGAAACATCGGTGAAAATAGAGAACAAATATGAACGTGTAACTAAAGCATGCGTCGTATAAATAAAATATTTTACCACGAATAAGCACGGAAATAAATTAGGGCAGTGATAAAATGAGGTATAAAATGGGAAATGTTTAGACGGTGAATTAGTATAACATTTAAAATGAGCTGTCATTACAAATTTACAGCATACTTCCTCGCGTTTTTACTTAATACTAAAAAAACTGAAACTTAGTATATACCTATATTGCCCCAAAGAAGAATATACCTATATTGTGAAAGAATAACAAATCTTTAAAGAAATTAGTTTTAAATTAATTTTTAATATTTTTATTATTTACAATTATATAACAAGTTATTAGTAAATATTAACAATAAAAAATTACTTCACTTGAAAAAATAATAATTTATGCATTATTATTTGTACATTTTTTGCTAATGACAGTGGAAATCTTTTTATGTGTACATCTTCCGCAAACATACTTTTGACATTTTTCACATATATTATTTGTTTTGTTGTTGTGGCAAAGTCGTACTTCACAAATTTTGCGTTTGTTAGATGGATTACATTTGATGACGTTGCAGTTGATCTTTGTGGGTGTTCATGTTCTGATGACTTTTTATGCCTTGCAGCTCTGTATTCGGTGGAAAGCTGTTCTGCTAATTAAAACAAGAACTCTTTTCGTTGTATTTGTATTCCTGTCGTTTCTTTGTAAAGGATCCAAGCATTTATAGCAGCCAAATCTAAAATATTGAAAAATATTTGGAGGGGCCATCTACGAGAACTAGCTTTTACTGTAAATTTTTTAGCCATTTGATCCGTCATATCAACTCCAATTGCTGTTATAAAATTGAATAGATTCCAGTAACCTTTTTTTTATTACTTTTATCAATTTTCACAAATTTATGCTTAGAACTTAGAACAGCTACTCTTTTATTTGGTTTGCTTTTATAAACTGGTGTGCAAAAAAAAAGGAGGTCTGGAGATCAGTACAATGAACACGTAAGTCAGTAGAAACGTGATGCGTATGCAAATATCAGAAACGAAACGTCAGAGGCGACGTGAGCGTACACAAAACGCGTGATGTCGGAGCGCGCAGCTCAACAGTAGAATAAAAGGAAGGACGGAGACGCAATTCAACATATTCGCTGCAAGTGTCAGTTCATGAAATATGGCTAGAAGAAATCATCTGGACGACTCACACGTGGAAGAATGATCGGAAGTTTGGAAGAGGCAGGACTTAAAAGATCCCTGGGAAGATCCCTGGGAAGAGGGGCATACTGTTACCAGTGTAGCTGCAGAGTTCGAAATCAACAAAAGTGTCGTTTCGCGCGCTTGGAAAGCGTTCCAAACCACAGGTACAGCTGTTAGAAAGGTTGGTGGTGGCCGCCCGAGGACGACAACTTCAGGGCATGACCGATATATCATCCTGCAGGCGAAAAGAGGCCGACAGCAGTCAGCAAGCGCCATTGCTCAGCACCTTTGTACAGTAACAGTCCGACAAGTGTCGCGGTTTACTGTGGCCAGACGCCTTCACAAAGGGGGTCTATTCGCCCGCCGTCCTGAACGCTGCCTCCCGTTGAAAGTTGGCCACCGACGTCACTGTTTACAGTGGTGCAGAGAGCACAAAAACTGGATAACTGATCAATGGAGTCGCGCCCTCTTTACGGATGAGAGTCGGTTCAGTACCAAAAGCGATCCCTAACGCGTTTTGATTTGGAGAGAGGTCGGAACTCGGTTTTATTCCAGTAACATCAAGGAAAGACACCGTAACGGTGGTCCTGAAGTTCTTGTCTGGGGAGGCATTATGCTGAGCGGGAGAACTGAGCTCCACGTTTTCGACAGAGGGTCTGTAACCGGGAATCGCTATTGTGAGGAGGTACTCCTTCCCCATGTGCGTCTGTTCCGAGGTGCGATTGGCCCAAACTTAATTTTTATGGATGACAATGCACGGCCACATCGGACTCGTGCTGTTGAGGAGCTACTGGAAAGGGAAGATATCACTCGAATGGATTGGCCAGCGTACTCCCCATATTTAAATCCCATCGAACATGTGTGGGATGCTTTGGGGAGACGCACTGCAGCACGCTTACATCCTCCGGAGAACACCCAACAACTCAAACAGGTGCTGATTGAGGAATGGGCACTCCTACCGTAAGAAATATTGCACTAGCTGTTTCTGAGTATGCGGAGACGGTGCGAAGCAACCATTGCAGTCAGGAGAGGGCATGCATATCCCATATTAAGGAACATCTGCTTGTTGTTCTTCCTCTTGGATAGATAATCATGAGTCACGATACTATGCGTTCAATAAAGCTTGTTTTTTTGTTTGATTCCATACCGTATGCATTGTAGTCCTTTTTCAGCTCCGATGCTTTCGTCATCCTTTACGTACATAATACTCTCCTTCATTTCTGCATTTCATGTCTGTCAGTTGATTTCTCGTGAAGTTATGGCAAGAAACCTTGCTGTTGCTTAAGTTTTGCACACCAGTGTGTATTGTAAGAATACAATTCTCTGATTTATATAGCAGAGTGGAAAAACGAGGCATGTTATCTTTTGTTTCTTTGGCTGATTTGGGTAGTTCTCTTTTGTTTCCTTTAATAGTTCCAACTAGAGTTGTTTGTTTGGCCAACAATTTTGTCGCGAGTAACATGCTAGTGAAAATGTTATCGATAGTCATATTTTTTCTACAGCTTGTATATGGCTCGGCAAGTTTCCGAACAACGTGTTCACTCAGATTCGAATAACAAGTACTACTTTAGCTTATTAAGAAACTGCAACTTATCAAGTATACGCCCAAATCGACAATTTATCATGTACTTGTATGCTATCATGTGACGGTAATCGAAAAAAAATGAAAACTTATTTCAATATAGAGCCGAACTGGTCATATAAGAAATTTCCTCAATTCAATAATAAGAGTCATTTGGTTATTTAAAATTTCCCAGGCAGTCAAAATGACTGCTTTTGAGTAATGTAGATATATATATATACCGGAAATGAAAGAGGGGCAGGTAACTACAATTATTAATAAACCCATTTATATGCTGTTAAAAAAGTCACAAAGTTCTAAGAAATTGTGTCATTATATTCATAATTGTTTTTCTAATTGAAATTAAAAAGCAGTCAAAATGACTTTAGGCAATTTAGTGTTAAGTATGAAAGTAAATAATTCTGATGACTTAATCTAATATTTAGAAAACGATAAAGTAGTTAGCAATTAACTTGCTATGTAAATGTGTTATTTGAATACATTAGATCAGTGGTGCCCAACCTTTGGCCTCTCACAAGCACATTTTGGCATATCTCAAGCACATTTCCAAAACATCAACATTTTTGTTAAACATATTTCCAATTTTATCTAATACATCTGAAATATTAAGTCCGGCAAATGAATAATATTGAATGATAATATTGGTTGAACTTTATGGAAATCAGAAAAGCGGAGTTCAAAATTATTTTTCAGTGTATTTAGGTTTTCCGAGTATTTCTCTGTTTCATTTGCTCTGTTCAATTACTAATATGGCTTGATAAATTCTGAAAATGGATGAAATATTTTTTCTTTCATCTGATTTTTCCACAAATTTAACTTTATCTGAAAAGCAGTTACAGTCCCAGTCAATTGAAAAAGGTTTTTTTTTTCTTTTCCCTGGAGATCTTTGTTCAGTTTAGCTGTTATATCCGCGAGACAATACAGATCGGATAACCAATTATTATCGTCTAATTCTTTATAACTTTCGTTTCTGGATTCCCAAAACTGCTTTATTGGCGAAAGAAGTTCTACAAATCGTTGAGGTACTTTTCCCCTGCTGAGCCATCTAACATCGGAATGAAGCAATAAGATTCCATGTTCGCTATCAAGTTCATCAGTTGCGCAATCAATTATTTTATAACGTTTTGCAAGATAACTCTTATGACTATAAATGCTTACCATATTTTAACAATTAAGAAATATAAATGAATGGTTATTTTTAAAATAATTTTTGTTCATAGTACCTAATCGGCCTGGCGAACACATACAAAACGATCGGCAAAAAAATTAACACAGAATGATAATTAGGATCTAATGCAGGGGTGCCCAACCTTGTGCCCGAAGGTTGGGCACCGCTGCATTAGATCCTAATTATCATTCTGTGTTAATTTTTATTCCAACTTCAGATTTCTTAGAAACTTGACCCTGCTAAAGGAATATATTTTTAGGAGAATGCATCATAAACAGTGATGCAACACACAGACTTCCCCTCCCCCCAAAAAAGTGATTTTTTTAACACCACTCCCGTTACTTTAATATTTGAACAGTAGATCGTGCTTAGATATTACAGGTTTTATTGTGGAAACTATTCTCACTGAATCTAAATTTCATACCAGTAGACCTAAAATTTCAAAATTCTCAAAATGCTGGTCAATATATTGCCATAATTTCAAGAGCCTTCAATTCAATTTTTTGCATGTATATTCTTACTGCGCGATTCGTGCATATCCATCAGAGTATCAAGATTGATTCATTTTAGATAATGAATACTTTATTCACACACTGCATATACATGGCGCAGAGGTGAAAAGTCACTCCGCAAGGGTTCCGCAACAAGTCATATTGACCTTTTCTCAACTCTTTTAGCCAAAGCGTGGAAAAACGAAGAAATAAGAGTGAACACCGATAACCTATCAGCAGGAAAGATGAGTTATTACTTCTAACTTCGTGATGTTTCTGGAAGAAACATCCTTATTAATCACATATTTCATAAGGGTATTCTACAAGGTCCCACTCTTCGATCAAGAAATGGCTTGATTGACTAGACTTCTACTGAGATGCGACAGAAAAAGGAAGTTATTTTGGAATTTTTTTCATTTGGCGTCAGACATCATTTAGGGTAAAAAGTTTCAAACTTAATAGAGTTATAAATATCAGTTCTGACAATTGTGACAGCAACTGGAGGATATCATAAACTTACAAATTGTTTTAATTTAAATTCTTTTGCTTTATTTTTTCTGCCTTTCTCCACGTTTTCAGGATATTCTTGCTTTTGAAAATACTTAACTCTTCATTAGTTATCCAGTGTCGATGTAAAGACATCTAATTAGAAGAAACATTTCATTCACAAAACTTTATTTGAAGACGATTACAAAAGGGAATCATTTACATCTCCTCAGACAAATATGCAACATTTCTCAAAACTTCATAAAATCATATTATTCAATAAACAAGTCTAATATTTTTATAGTATACTTTCTCTATGGTGCAACTCAAAAATTAATATAAAAAACTCTAAACATTTATAAGGTATAACAGTAGAAATATTTGTTTAATAATACTAATTCTGTAAAATTTTATAAAAATAATCAGTTGTAATATTTCTTCGATTCTAAGAGCACTGCTCTTAGCAGTATAAACAAGGGACGGAGCGACTGATTTGGGTTAAATTATTACGTAATATTAAACGCTAAAATGCATGTAAAAAATAGGTTTTTAATATCCGATTGTGATTTACCAGCAACGTAAATATTTATATTTGTTTATAATCTGCATTTTTAACCCCAAAGGTAGCAGAGGGGCGTTAATTGATATAAAAGCATTAATTAATATAAAAGCATTGATCCAGAGGGGCGTTAATTTTGTTTTGGCATTTAGCGTCGAAAACTTTAAATGTCCGTTTCACTTTTCAAATTGTTGCCACCCAATATTATCGCCCTGCCTTATATTTAAAAAAATTAAATAATGAAGAATCTGCAAAAGTGTATGTAGGTTTCTCGCTTTGTAATCAAAAACGGTACCTAGAGCCATCCAATTTTGAATGACGTAATCCTCCATCGAATATAGGCATTTAGAAGCCCTAATTTGAAATTTGCTTTATTATTGATTTCATATTTTGTCTTCAACAAACTTTTTTATTAACAAACTCAGCGATTTCAAAGCGAGCAATGGCAACACTGTACGAAAAAAAGACATTTTCATCTCCAGCGCGCGAGACTGTCTATCGGAAATTCTAAAGATATGCTCATTTTAAAATTATTTTGCGATATTGCCGTTTAATTGAGTTTATGGTTTAAGTGCGAAAAGCATGATATTTAATAAATAAAGCTAACACAGAACACTTTAAAAACACTCCCCTTTGGACGTAATGTAAAATCTGAAATCTTTCAGTTTTATTTATTTATTTATTTTGTTATCTTTTTTTTTTTTTTTCTACTATTATTGTTGCAAACCGAGACTTAAAAAGAACTTTGGAGAAAAGAAGGAACTTAGCTCGCACGGGCAAGGATGAAAGAGATAATTTGTCATGTGTTTAGAAAATAGAACACTAAAATTCGAGAATTTTTTCCCCCTAGTTATAAATATAGAGTTTTGAGGGACAGAAGTAAACGAGTTGAAAAATCCAAATTAAGCAAAGTATTAAAGAATATTTCATTTTAATTGCGCAGATGGAATTCCTTCAATTCCAGAATTTGCACCAAGCAGCTACAGCTTACAGGTAGCGAATTCGAATCCGCTAAAGGTAAGTAAAACATCTGAAATTAATTTTAGAATCTTTAACGTTGATATAGCAGTTAAGCATTTGTTTTTATTTATCTGTTTAATTAGTCTATTGTACTTCGGTTTTATGTTGTTTAGTTCTGGCCGCTTACTGTATTTTTACGTGTTTATTTCCTATATTATATTTTATACCTTTTAATTCTGAGACTATTGGTGTTTGAATTGTCAGAATAGTTTAAGATATGGGCAGAAAACTTCCTTCTGAGCCTTGGAGACAATGTTCACTCAGAAATCACCATCTTAACGACATTCTGAAGGTTTCCGAGAAACATATTTTCGGAGCTGTAGGAGGAACGGGGTTTTCCCAAACACCCAGAATTGATTACCCTAGCCCCTTTGAGGGGTATAAATATGAGGCCTAACTATAAATATGAGCCTGCTGTCAGTCAGTTATTTGCGTAGAGAATGTTTTCTGTTTTATAGTATTGTGCTTGCTGCTCAGAGATTACCTCTTTTGACATTGCTCTGCAAGCGCTTTTGGTAGTCTGCAATATTCCTCGCTTGTTAAGAAGAATTTCTTGCTGTTTCTGTTTTTAATCGTGGGATGTTTATAGCTGCTTTCTTGCTGTATTTATGTTTACCTTAATAAAATTCCCAGTGTATCTGTTTATCTGGCTAAATTATTTTTAGAAGATATCTGCAAACCTACAGAATGCAATAATATAATTTTCCTTACGAAATAATAGTTTGGAAAATGTTTTGAACTGGAGGAAAAGAATGAGATAAATTTAATTTGGGAATTAAAGAACATCTGAACAGTTGAAGTCTACGAAATTATTCGGAAGCCTCCATGAACCTGCACGAAATGTATAGCAATTTTTTTAGAAATATAGTGTAATTAAATGAAGTCTACAACAATGCGTGATATGTAAAGAGATAAAGTCTAAACAATGATCAATAAAATATGATGTAATGTACACAAAATAAAATCTAAAAAATGATCAGATTATTTATATTACACCCTGGATTTTATTCATTCACTCATTCACTTTGCGGTAGCTAAAATTAGTTACATTTTAGTAAATATTACTGAGAATAACAGGCGACGTTAAAGATGGACACCTGGTCTGTACTTGACGCTAGTAAGTATTTTTCATGCGCAGGTGCTGAGATAAAAATTTGATACAATGAATGAAATAAAAGGATTAGCCAAAAAGAATTAAAGCTTTAGCTTATTTAAATTCGGCAAAGCACTCGAGGGCTAGCTGCGTAACGGAAGGGAAGCCTTCGTGGAGGACTTTCTAGGGCAAACTGGTTCGCATACACGTTACACATGGAGAAAACCACGAAAACGACCATGCAGCCAGCCCGTTAGTCGGGATTCGAACCCCGGACCGAACTACCAATGTTCATCGACTTTACCGCTCGGCCAATCGTAGGCTAATCAGAATTAAGTAGTCAGGTGCAGCAGCAGTTAGTTGTAACTTGATCATTTGATGGAGAATATGTTAAACGTAGTATAGCCAATATTTTATACATTCTTGTACATATTTTACCAACAAAATTAAAAACATTAAAATTATTCCTTAATTTATCTTCATATTTTGACAACGACTGAAGTTTCAATAATTTAGAAGCAGAACATGCACAACTACCGCCTTCTTTAAGAGAAAAAGCAGGGGAGAAAACCCTAGGGAGGGAAGGGGAAGAAGACCACGTCTGATTTAGTTCTTTATTTCATTTCCATAGCAACACATAGTTTTTTTTTTTTAACAGAAAAACACGCTTTTAAAAGAGTATTTCTAAAGCAATTAAAGCACCAGAATCTAGCGATCATTGCATAACAAAGATGTCATTGTTTAATTTTTTTTTTCGTACCATCGGAGTCGGGATATGCTTCAATTATTTTGAATCCTAATTAGGCAATTTTATTATCAGAAAATTAAACGAGCTCGAAATAAACTTTGACAATTGTGTGTTCTTTATTGTGTTCGTCCATTTTTTGAAACGTAAAATTTAAATTCTTCGGAGAAATAAATACAGAATTGCAAGAATTTAAATAAAAAGGAACTCTCCCGTGTTTGTGTATTTATCTGTGCGTGATTTCTGATCTCATGTTTACGCGATTTTTTTTCCCAGGTAGGTTTTATATCTGGTAATTACCTCAGAAATCTTTTCAGCAAATCTCTTCTATTTTTATGCATTCGATATATAAAGATTTCTAGGTCTTTCGAAGCCATTAATCATAGTAAATAACCATACTTTGCTAAGCTTCAAACCATTGATCTTCCAATACTAGCTAACACACCAACCACTTACATCACGACAGTACCCTTAGGAGATTACGCTAATTTCTTACGGGTGGATTCTAGGATAAATAAGAAAATAATTAAATATTAATCAAATAAAAAATGTATTGCATGTGGGTTTTGATTGAATTGGGTTTTGGCAAAGTCTGCGACGGCTGTTTGCCTCAGAGAAGGAATGTTTTCGTGAAGGCTATTTTTTTCGATTATCGCAAGGCACGCAGGGTCTATCTGCCTAAGGGAAGGGATACCTTCGTCGACGACGTTTTTAGGAAAACTGTCTCGTATCAATATAGCGACGTTACACTAAGGGAAAACCACGAAAACGCTCATGCAGCCACGACATTCGCCTAGAATCGAACCCAGGTTGAACTACCGGTGTCTAATGACTTTACCGCTCGACCACACGTGGACACTATTTTCGTGGATAACTTTAATAGAAACACTGAATTGTATTTATTTAAGTTATATACGAGGAAGAACACAAAAATTCTCTTTCAGCTGTACAGAAATTAGGATTTTTTTAAAGTAGGCAAGATGAAAAATGAGCATTGCGTTCTCCGGGAATCGAACCACGGACCTCTCATTTAGGCGCTGGGAGTGCAGACCACTACACCACGAAGGCATGCTAAGAAGGCGGGAGAAATGCCTTATATACTCCCCTTTTAAAGGGCGACTGGAGTTTTAGGGGACCCAGTAGCCAAATCCTGGGTGTGAAGAATCATCATCCACGACTATTTTTAGTTCAGTCGCCACTGTAGAGACATTAGATATTTTTGGAAGCAGGAGACATGAAAAATGAGCAACGCCTTCGCCGGGAATCGAACCGCGGACTTCTGAAATACGCGCCCTGCATGCAGACCACCACACCCCCGAAGGCATGTCAAGAAGGCGGGAGAAACTCCTTATACAGATAGCAAATCCTCTGGGATTTGAATCTTGGTCAGACTAATAAATTTTCAGCTCGATCCCTGGGTGGGCAATACAACATGTGGAAAATCAGAAAAAAAATGGTAAAAAAAAAAAAAAAAAAAAAAAAAAAAAAAAACTTCTCTAGCATGTAGTTGCCAATCGACAATTAATCAGATCTGTTATTTCTCTATCTTTTTATTTGTCTTTATTATAAAGGTATGTTAATGATTCATCTTCTTAATTATCATCAAGATAAAAGTGAAAAATCCTTTGAAAAATTAACTTCGCTGTACTTGTTAATAATAATTTACAATAATTGTTATGTTGTATCCCATATGTGATAAATAAATTCCCTGACAAATGATTATTTTATTAATTAGAAGCATTTAAACTTAAACAAAAAGGCAACCTTAGACTAGAATAAAATCTAAATATACTTTGTCAATTTCGAGGTCGGTCTTCATCAGGAGCAAAACAACCTCTTGTAGCATTTCGTTCTTTTCAGAGCAAAAATGTTCTTGTTTTATTGTGCCTTTGGCCTGCTAAATATATCTTTTTCTAATTACAAACTTGGATTGACAAATTCTGAAAAGTAGTATAAAAGGAATAGAAAAAAATTGCCTGAAAAGTTTACGAAAAGCCATTTTATCATATAAAGCACGAAGCAGAATTATGTACTAGAAAGAAAGACCATCAGATGATCATCAGAAATATTTAGGTAATTTATGCTTACAGTTTAAAATTTAATTAAATAGCCCCGAAATCATTCTAAAAATTTGTGAATACCCTTTGCATGATTGTATCCTTAAAACTGCTTTAATGCAAGTTTTAAATGTTGCTTTAATTAAATACTTTTAATATTAAGTCTTTTTTTTCTTTCTTATTATTATTGTGTGACAGATTTCAGAATCTTTCAGAATTCGGATTCCAGTTGAAAAAAACTTTAGGCTTATCTAAATGGTTCATAAGTAAAATTTCAAAGAAATTGTTGGGAATTAATGTTGAGAAGGTACTTATACAATATGTGTAATAATCTTAATTTTTTCTTGAAATGTAACGGTACTTTTCAAACTTTGACTGATGACTGTTTTGATGAAATTTTACCGTTTGAAAGATGCTGAGATAAAGAAATCCACTTTTTTCTGGGAATATCCGAAGACATTTTCCCAGTAGTATATAGTGGCTGATTTAAATGTTTTCCCCACTTTTGTTACGTTCAGCTTCTGAATATAAGATAAATATATGTATATGAATATATATATATATTCTCTTACCACCGAATCATTCCAAAGTACTTTGGCTTGTCGTATGTTTAGAGTGCTCACATGCTGCACTGACACTACAAGTTTACAAACAACCATGCATATTCTGAAGTTCGAACTCGGGTCCTTCGGTAGCATTTTTTCTGATAAATGCATTATTCATTCTGATAAAAAAAAATTCTTAAAAATGTCAATATGCAGAAGAGAAAATATTTTAAATTGTGAAAAGGGGAATTACCATACGAAAGGAAATTTGTTTTTATGTCAGAAAAACGCATTTATTTGTGGTAGATAAAATAGTTAGGGAACTTAATTATTTCGGTAATAGTTCTGCAAAGAAAGAAAAAAAATCTATTAATAGGTTTCGGATATTCAAAGCTGTTTTCACGATTACATCCAAGATTTTCTTGGGTTTAAGTTGGTTTGGTTTATTTAATTATCGCAAAGCATTCGAGAGCTATCTGCTTAAGGGGAGGGATGCCTACGTGGAGGAATTGCTAACTTGGGTTTAGGAAATTCAAAAGTACTTTCAGGAACGAAACCATTGAAATTTGAGTAAGGTATGCAGATATACCACCTTTTACTGCATTTTCCAGATACAGCAAAGCCATTCAGGGATGAGGTTAGGTTATCTAAATACGACACAGCACACTTTCTGGGAATATCTGCCTAAGGAAATAGATACCTTCCTAGAACACTTTCTAAAGGAAACTGACTCGCTTTCATTATTACACACAAAACAACCTCGCAACGAGCTTGTTCGGCTCGAAACCGAATCACACTGCAAATGATCAGCAGTCCTAACCATTCGGTCACTGCTGGGAAGTTGTGAAATACTGTAGTTAGCGTCGGTGTTTACTGTTGTAGGTTGGTTGCATTATCTTTTCATCGTTTTGCTTATGTGTAATGTAAAAACGACCGAGTTTCATTTAAAACGTTTTCCACGAAGCCATCTCTTTCCCATAGGTAGCTATTCCTAGTGTGTTATGTCATTATGATTTAAATGAACCCAAACCCACATACTTTACTTTCTTTCTACTAACGACCGAGCAGCCGAACCATTGGGGCAATTAGCATATCGGCCAGGTGGCTCCGCTGACGGAAATAACTTCGCTACAAAAATTCCTGGACTGCAGGCTCACCAGGCCTATGTTTGACGAAGGGACGAGTAAAATGCTATGTTTTAGTCTTTCTCAAAAGTCCAGAAAATACTTTGGTGTGTTTCTTGCAAGGCGAGTGTTTTGACGAGTACTAGTCCCACATGCTGTACATTTTTACTGTGATCTAATCCAGATAGCATCTGTTTTTTAAACAGTGTCCTTTTTTACTTATTTTTTATCCTTTGGTACTATTCCATTTTGAGGACCTTAAAAAATCGCCAAATTGTTGATGCCAGTTCTGCCAAAAATAATTGCGCAACCCTATCACAAGAAAGGAAGTATAGTAGGAAATAACTATCTAAGATTATTCTTTTAATTTAGATGAAAGGTTAATTTCATATAATACTTTTTTATTATTATAATTTATATAAAAAAGGCTAAATATAACTGAATCGATTCTTGCGTCACTATTTCGTTTACCAAGTCATCGCTAAAACATAATTTCATCTCGTTGGTTGTTCAAACATAATTTTCTATAATATATGATGTCTTTTCTTTGAAAAAATTCTATTGCAGACTTTTCGTCATGGGCAGTTCCCAAATTGTTAAATCCACAGGATTTAAAAAAAAAAAAAAAAAAAAAAAAAAAAAAAAAGGATTTAAAACTTAAACTAATATTTCAATGGCGTCTTAAAAAATATAAAACTATCTATATTTATGCAATTTTAAATCAGCACGTACGCTAGATTTGGCGCGCTGTTAAATGGGCTAGATTTGGCGCTTTTGCGCATACATTTTAGCTGCAATTTTTTTACGGTCCTCAAAACGGAATAGTACCTATCCTTTCAATCCGATTGAATCCTTCAATCCGATTGAAATATTATCCCTTGATATAGTGGCAGCTTATTCAGCCAAAAAATAGTGCGCTTTTTTACAGTGACAGCTTCTTTAATCTAATTCTGATATTGTATGGTTTTACAATAGCAGCTTAATCCGATCTAATCCAAATGCGCACTTCTGGAGTCACAACTTTAGAAGTGCAGTCCAATCTACATATTGCGGTTTTTAAGTGTCAGCTTAATTGAACTCAGTACAGAAATTATGCTTCTTTATAATGGAAACATAACATTCAGATACAAGAAATGAACGCTTTACAGTGTTATCTGAGCCAATCCACTGTATATGTTGTACAGTAACACTTTATCGAATGTAGTCTAGATACTGCACTTTTTGTACAGTAACAAGCAGTCTAAGCCAGATATTGTCCTTACAGTGTTATTTTTACAGGGTTCGTAGCAGTCTATCATCTCCATTTCGCTAGCTGAATTTACTCTCTTCTGCTTTTGTATTCCATTCCGATTAATCTCGCCCAAGCGGTAGGCATGTGGATAACCGATGAACATTAGTAGCTCAACCAAGGCTCGAAATGCTGGGTACAAGCTGGTTGCCTATCCGTTATTATACTTTTCCATAAAGGTGTTCCATCGCCCAGACGGTATAGTAATCAGGGTAGCCTATTACGGTGCCGAAGGGCCAGGGTTTGAATCCCGGAGAAGACATCGAGGTTTGTAAATGTCGGTACGGCATGGCGGCACCCTAAATATGCGGCGAGCCGGAAGTCCTCTCGTATGAGTTAGTGGGAGTGGAGAGGGTTGGGAGACCATCGGCTCCCCCCTCGGGGTGCTCTTCCTCAAAATTGGGGGCGGAAAATAGAAGTCTAACCTCTCTTCGGAGGAGGTTCTGGTAACCATTGTTCCATGTAATCTGGACAAGACAACAACAACATTAAAGGTGTTCCCTACATTACGAAGCAGTTTTCCTTTGAAAATCATCTAAGAAGAAGGCGTCCTTCTTCTTAGATGGAACACCACTGGCTGAATCGGAAACAGATGAACATTAATAAATCAACTGCTTTTAGTTTTGAAGAGCAATCTGGCCGCATAGATATTTTCATGGTTTTTGTTTTGTATAATATGAATAGAAACCAATTTTCTTTTGAAAATTCTCTATGAATTCCTCCATTTTTTTTGGTAGGTTACCAACATGTGTTTTGCTTTAACACACCTATACGTTTTGTGAACGCTTTCGTACTGGTTGGATTGATTGATTAATGCTAAGTACGTAAGGGTTATGTACACTGTGGGGGAAAAAAAGTGGGGAACAGTTCTATATTTCCCGTTCTACTGGGCCGATTGACAAAATTCAAATTGCGTTTTTCATGTCTCGAAAGCGCGTAGGATATATATTAGATTTATATATAGCATTGTTCTAACATAGGTATTTTCACACAAAATCGGACTTTTTCTGAAATAACGTACCAATTGTTTTCCATATTTCGATTACGCGACTCAAATTATGGCCAGGTATTAAATTTTATAAAATCTTTTATCAAATTTGGTGAGAACTTTACGGAAAAATTCAAAAATTTATCTTGGCTCAACTTTTTTTAGTTTGCGCCAAGAATAATTTACTTGGCGAACTTCTTAAAATGTGGCAACCTATTTTCCTTTCCCTTCCATTATGAAGGAGTGGAAAAAAAGGCACCTCGTTCCTACCTTTTTTGACATTGTGCATGAGCGGAAAAGAAGTCACATCGTTTCTACTTCCAAATAATTTTAGCAAAGTGTCTAAACCACATTTGATGTTTTATCATTTTCAACAAATATGCCAAATTTCAAAACGCGCCAATATATAAATTCGCAAATATCTTCGAAAATTTTGAATAAAAAAACAAGTATGCTTTTGCAGCTATGCTTAGAAATGCGTCTACTTTACGATGATGGTAAACATTTTATAGGTCATAATTCAAAAATTTTTTTGAAAATTTTTAAATAAAAAATATTTAAAAATACAATTTTTAAAAATAAATCATAAAAAATGGGTTAATTTTATTTGGAATGAACCTAAATTTCGAAATGTGAAAGGAAGAATCAAATAAGTTTAATTAAAAAAGAGAGATTAATGAATATATACCAAACTCAATGAACATTGAGGAGCTAAAATTTTTTTAAAAACTAGTCGTCAAGTTGCGATTTTCACAAAACTTGGTAGTTTGGCGTAATTTGAGTCGTAGAATCCAAATATGGAAAAACGTTGGCATGTCATTTCAGAAAGAGTCCGGTTTTGTGTCAAAATACCTATGTCAGAATGATGCTATATATACTAATATATATATTACGTCGTGCTTTCAAGACATGAAAAACGCAAGTTGAATTTTGTCAATCGGCCCACTAAAAAGGAAGATATGGAACTGTCTTTTTTTTTTTATTATTATTATTATTTTATGCGCAGTGTACCTGAGAGGTTACATGTCTTTAGTAAAAAATTAAAGAAAACGGGCTGGTATTCACAATTAGCCCACCAGCGGCCGAGCGGTAACGTCGCTGAACCCTGGTAGTTCGGTCCGGGGTTTGAATCCCGCGAACGGGCTGGCTGCATTGGTGTTTTCGTGGATTTTCCGATGTGTAACGTGTATACAAGCCAGTTTCCCTTAGAAAGTCCTTCACGAAGGCATCCCTTCCTTAAGGCAGATAGTCCTCGAATGATTTGCCGTAATCTAATAAACTACATCACAATCACATTTGGGCAAACCGCAAACAACTCACACAGACAGCCCGTTCATCGATGTTTCAATTCGAGTCAGACTGCTGGGTTTTAAGAGTTCTAACCTCTTGGCTGCTGCTGACTGCTATGTTCATTGTACATTTGATTCTAATCCACCCTGAAAAAACGTAGATGCGCATGCGAAATCAGAGAAGTCGGTATTAGACAACTCAAGCAAAGCGAAAGCGGCTTTCTCTTAACAGAACGCATTAAAGCGTTCTTTTTTTCATTCCCACTGCCGCCATGGGCAATACCGAGAATTTCATCTCTAATTTCGTCACAGTTCTTTTCAGCAGGTGAGAAAACAGCTGATATGAGCTCAAATACAACGGGAGATAGGAAAAAGCATCAAAGCGTGCAAATTACAAGGGAGACAGATAAGAATTTCTCCTTGTTGTGCCGCCTTAATGTGTTTGTTCAGAAACTTTTTTGGCTTGAACTGGGCGAGACGAAAAATATTTCGAGGAGACGACTGTCAAGTTGTGGAAAGCTAAATTATTTTAGTCATAATGAGACCTTTTCCTAACTTATGTAAACATGAAACTAAACCTTTGGCCATCCGGCCATAGGCTAGTATATTGTCTCCTTTCTGTCAGATTTCCCCTAAACTGCCTACACTGGATAAAAAGTTCGTTTTACTAGTGTATTAATATGTAAAATTTTTTCTGATCCAAAGCTGAAATAAAGTAATGATTTCAAATTATTTTTTCATTCGCAATGTACTGTATGGTTATATAAATTTCTCATGAGATGTGTCGAAATGTGTTAGGTCGAATTTATAATTAATAATAGTTATAATTACGGCTGTGATTTTACCACGCACGCAAAAAGGAAAATTCGCGAAATTCTCATGGCCTAGAATTTACACCAACAGTTCGAGAATTTACGTTAATATTTTATCGGATAGGTGCATAACAGAAATGAATAAAAAAGGTCAGATAACTAGTATGTAACTAAAGTTACATTTTAATATTTTTAGCTAAGCGACTGTTCGCACAGACGATTTTGCTTTGCTATAAATAAATCGCCTGCTCGGAAAAAATTTTTTAACTGCAGCTGTATTTTCTAAAGTACAAGTTATTGTCTGCTGCTTGACAATTCAGTTCTCATGCAAAATGGGACTTTTAAAGAAGTAATGGACAGAAAGCTATGGTCGTGCTCTTTCCGAAGAAAATTATTCGTATTTAGTTATGTGAAAATTCTGTGAAAGCCATGTTTTTTCGGTATGTAAAGTAACGATATAGAATATTGTCAACAAAAAATCTGATGTGTACACCACATGACTTCCTTGTACGGAATATTAAATTATACACATTTTTTCTTGCATTTCATTTAAACTTATTGGATTGAATTAAATCTACTTTGCCGACAGCGCATAAACCACAATAGAATAAATGCATTCTTTAAAATTCACTCTAGTATTCGTTTACCATAGCGACATTCTGGCGCTAGATTCACTTAACAGTATTATATTTCGTTCATATTATAACTCATAATGCACAAAATTTATATCATTTAAAGAATAGAATTATCTAATCGTTGCTACATGTTCTATTCAAATACTATAATAAAGCTAGAACGATGTATAAAAGAAATTAAGCAAACAAAACAAAAAGAAACAGTTTCCCACAGACGATTGAGTATTTCGCATTCAATTAATTCAGTTCTCACTTCGCGAGAAGGCAAAAATACATAAAAACTCAAAATATCTATCTTAAAAATTACGAAGTAAATCTTAAATACTTATTTCCTCGAAAAAAATTCCAGAAAGGATTAAGCATGATTTAATTGGAAATAATAAATGAAGGCGTTATCTTTGTTGTTGCCAAGCTACGTTTCTCTAGATCGGCAACAAATCTACTAGTCTGCTGTTTCAAATGTAAACAAACAATGGCCGCCATCAAGAAAAGGCTTAGCAGCACTTCAGCAGCTTTAAAATTGTTGATAATTCTAAAATTATTGCATACAGATTTACTAAATGCATAAAAACCTTAAACGAAAGATAAAAACAGCATAATTCAATCATTTTTAAAGCAAAAAATATACAATTTACAAACATATAAGAGTAAAGAAACTGAGATCACTGAGCCGGGTAACAGAGTGGATATATTTATAAATATATTTATATACGTTTGGCGCGGCCGATTGAAATCAAAATGCGAGTTGCACATCTATATGTTATAGTAGTCTTGTATACAAAGTTTCAACGTTCTGAGGCTACTCGTTTTTGAGTTATGAGAGATACGTACGTACGTACGTACAGACGCCACGAAAAATTCTCTTCGGAATTCATTTTAAAGCAGATTTATAATTTTTTTGGAGGAAAAGAGTCTTTTATTCTGTCCTTACGTACAGATATCACGCAAAAACATCGTTAAATTGCATTCGATAGCGGTCAAAATGGATATTTTCGTTGAAATATGCTGCCTGAAACTTTTCGCGATTACAATACTTCCTTTTTACTTCGTACAAGGAAGTAAAAAGGGAAAGAAAAGTCAGAGTTTGGCTTCAAGGAGAAAGGTTGTTCAAACTACATATCCAAGGAAAAACTGGAATATTGTAAAGGTAAGCACTTTAACATTAAAAGAAAAACCTGCGAGTTCAAAGGACAGTTGAATAATCATTAAAATGCTCAGTGTCAAATGTAAACAAAGTAATTAATACTGATTTGAATCTTCAAAAGGCGAAAAAACGTCGCGGAGAAAGATAATGTGCATCATCTTTCTCCGCGACATATCGCCGAAAGAAGAACGCGCTGCAGAATTCTGCATGAGTAACAATTATTCGAACAAAAATGGAAAAATCTTGTCCCACTAGATGACTCATGGATATATTTCAATGACTTCAATAAAAAGAGATCCATTTGTTATCATTAAAAAGAAGAAAAAAATCTTATAACGTGGTTTTAAGAATATCTAAAAAAAGTTTTTCAAAAGGGATTTATGATTGTTGTTGGTTTTTTATATAACGACAAATAAAAATTAAAGACAGTGAAGAAATCTGTTGAGGTCAACTCCACATATTATCAGGAACATATTTTATAGCCAGTTTTCAAACATGAAATACCTTCTTTTTACCCACAGTGCCATCAATCAGTAGAGCTGCATCAAGACAAAGCAAGCAGCCGAGAGTCAAAATCCACTGTTAATTTCTTGGAAAAAATGCAACAAGACACAAGGTGCCAAAATCATATAATTCACTCATATCTCTACTAAATTTTCTGATGTATCATCCACGGGTTTTTGGGCTTTGGACTTTTATAAATTGAATTGTCCAAACATCAACCTACAATCCTCCTTGGACTTTGGAAACGTTTTGCAAGAGGAATGGCATAAAATACCTCTTTTAATACTATAAAAGGCTTTATTGTCTTGGAAATTACGGTGTAGAAAGATGGTGAAGTAGAAGGGCTATCAAATAAAATATTTAAAACACAAAACTATTAAGTAAAATATTCCTGGAAATACAACGAAAATTGTCTAAAAAATGTGTGAACAGCCACCGTACTAATCAGTTTATGGAAGCATATTCAACGCAATGCTTAGATCAAGATTACCATTAAATGGATAATACTTTTAGATATTACAATGTGAATACACAGGTTTTCGTAATTAAATAGTTTGTTTTTAAAAAAGAATCGTTCGCCATCAGAATTTTTTGTTAGCACTGAAAGGTAACGGAGGCTAATTTTACGTAACTTACGAAAATAATTTTTCGACTTCCATAAAAAAAAAATTATTCCAGAAGTACGTCAAGACTTAAAATAATTAAAACTTCCTTTCAAACAGTTCAAGTTTGGATTTTGAAATAAACAAGTTTTGCTGATAGTGCATTCTTGCAGGAATTCTAATGGAAAAAGAAGCATAAAATATACTTAAATAGGAAAATATTCTATTAATAGTAACAGAAATTAGGAAATGATAGGAAAAATCTGATATTAGGGAATTTATTCAACCTAGAACGAAGATTTAATTTTCGTGAAATCTTGTAAAATTCCGTAAAGCTAGGATAATGTAATTGCCGAAATTAACAGCGCGATGAAATACTGCTTACTTATATTTAATCCTCTAATACAGCGGTCGCCAACCGGTGGTCCACGGACCGCTGGTGGTCAGTGAAAACTTTTTGATGGTCCGCAGAAAAATTGGTACATTATTTATATTTTTATGAAGATTCAGTTTAAAAAATGACGAGTAACAAAACCTATTATGGAATATGGATTATGCCTTTTTTTTTTAAAGAATTTTAGCTACTACTTTTAAGCGAAATTCCTTCTGAATATAACGACTGTTTAGCTACTTTTGCAGGTGTATCTAGCGACATTTGAAAGTGAGAGTTGGCATCCATAAATATGCTGCTGTTACCAATAATAGCGCGAACTGGAATTCTCTTTCCTTTTGAATTACAAACATATGCTATTGTAGTCGTTAATAACACAGTTTTTCTCCGTGTCAATAGGCAACTTGGTAGATTTGTATGAGAAGCAATTGCATTTTTGTTTATAATTGCATTACTGGAAGTTTCCGTTTTGTTTAACTGTTGATCGATGGCGCCATTGCTGAGTAAGCGATGATTATTATGTTTACAATAATTAAAAATTGGTGGCATAACACTTTCAGTTTATTATATTGCTTTGCGTTTGCCGGTTTGCTATTGCTTTTCGTGAATTTCCTTTTAAACGATATGGAAATGTGAAGCTTTCTGTACAAAAAAGTAAGATTTTTCTACTTTTCATACAATTTTTCAGTGTGAACGAAATATGTGTATCAGTGAGATGTTAATAGTGTTTTAATGGTTACTCATCATCAGGGGCGTAGCCTGAATTTCCATAAAGTCATGTTGCTGAACACCAAATGTTTCGAAACTTATGTATGTTAACAAATAAAAATTAGAATTTCATGTATTGGAAAGTTGAATATTATTTTTGTATGTCGTTTTATGTTGTTGTACGTTGTTTTGTATGGTGTTTTTATGTTATATATATGTTGTTTTAAGATCTGATTTAAAGGTTTTTTTAATTCATAATAGTGATCCACCAAATATAAAATTATACATGTAGTGGTCCGTGAAGTTCTAAGGGTTGACGACCGCTGGTCAAATACATGCAAGCATATCTTAAAAAAGGAGTCTGGCAAATGGAAAAGTCTTCAGATTATAGTCTAGTTTCCCTAATAGTTTACCGTAAAAAATAATTTTAATTTAAGAATAATAAACAAGTAAAAAAACACAAAAAAGTCATGGAAATTTTTCAAAAATGCAAGCTAATCTTCGTATTCGAATTGCAGTTTAGTACCTAAAAACAGTACTAGGCTAAACGGAAAAGACAGGTTTACTGGTTTCAGAATGAATTCCCAGAAATTAAAGATGCAGAACATAGCAATCCGAAATGATTATAAAAAAGTGTTATAAGTTAACGTGTGTGTTTAATGTGCTATGCAAGTGTATCAGTTGACAAGAAAGGGAACGCCACTTCAAAACCGTTTACGCAGAGTGTTAAGGGATTTCACACCGAATTCTGGTCTAATGAGAGAATGGGTAAGGCAGTTAAAATCTAAACTTAATGCTCCACAATCAACGTTATTAAAACCATTAAACAAGAATACAGCGGCAACTGAGGCTTATTCTAAATCTCAAATATCATTGCAGATAAAAAGGAACCATACAGAGAGGATGAAATAATCAAAGCTGCATTTTTAAAATCTACAGATGCATTATTTGATAGTTTTAAAAATAAAACTGAGATAATGTCTGATATTAAACCTGTACAGCTGTCTGCAAATACAGTAATATGAAGGTTTCAGGTTATGAGTTCTGACGTTACCTCACAACTTAAAACTGCTTTTGATCGCTGTAGATATTTCTCCCTACAACTTGACGAACCGACTAATACAGTTGATATAGCTCAGTTAACCATCTTCGTAAGAATGGTTTTTGATAATTTCGAAATAAGAGAGAAACTGGTAAAGATTATACTGTTAACAAGACAAACTAAAGGAGAAAACATGTTTTTAGCAGCTAAATATCTTATCAAATCTGGGAATGTTCCTATAAATAATTTGGTGGGCTTAGCAAATTATGGAGCTCCTGCGATGCAGAGAGAAGGGATTCATAACCTTGTGTAGTAAAGACAAGACCTTTCCGAAATTTCTGTCTTACCATTGTGTAAGACCGAAGTCACTGTGTGGACCAGAAGTCACTGTATGGAAAGTTTATAAGTATGAACACAGTCAGCCATAAAAATAGTGAACAAAAGTAAAGTATATGCAACTCAGAGATGTTTGTTTAGCGCACTGACTGATGAACTAGATTGCCAGAATGGTCATCTAGTGCTTTATACGGAAGTTCGTTGGGTGAGTAGAAGCAGAGTTTTACAACGTTTTCAAAAGTTGCTTCAGAATTTTTGAAAGGAGGTAAATCTTTCCGTGAACTGGAAGATCCTGTTTGGCTGCAATATTTTGATTTTCTCATAGACATCACCTAAAAGTTAAATATCCTTAATTTGCAGCTTTAAGGTAAAGATATTAGCGGAATAATTTCAGGTGTGCTTTATTCTTAAAAAAGCTGGAACTGTGTGAAAAAAAATATCATCCAAGGTGAATGCAAACCCTTTGCCTGACTGAAACAAACCCTTGCCAAGCGAGGGTTTTCAACACCTCCTTATAGCAAACAATACGTTGAAATTATTTCAGGTTTGAGATGTGAATTTAAAGTACGCTTTCAAGATTTTAGAAGGATTTCAATTGTTGCGCAGTTTGTCAAATCGCCTTTTATAGAGAATGATGCTGAAGATTTCTTGACTTGTGTCATGGTACATTTTGATTTTCAAGACGGCAGTGCTACAGTGGAGTTGGAACGGATTGTTTTTCAAGATGATTTACCTGTAAAATCGCTTTCTTCAAGCTGTAGAAAAAAATTTGTCCTCTTGTTTCTAAACAACAATACCCAATAATATTGGTCCAGGTTTGTCTCAAAGTGAAGGCAATGTTCAGCTCTACATATCTATCAGAGATTTCTTTTTCCAGTATGAAATTTATTAAAAATAAGTACAGAAATTGACTCGCTGATGAATACTTGGACAACTGTATTCGAAAGGCAGCCACTACCTATTCTCCCAACATTAAAAAACTTGTTGATTATAAAAAGGAGTTCCATTCTTCTCATTAACGTTAATAAGATTGACAAAAAAGTCTGTTATTACATTTGTTATTAGTCCAAAGGGGCTTTGTCAATGAAGGACTATTGTTTTCGTTTTGCGATTTTGCGTTGAATCACTATAAATGTCCGTTTCACTTTCCAAACTGTTGCTACCAAATGTTAGAATCCTTTATTACATTTGAAGAAATTAAATTATGAAAGATCTGCATAAATGTATGTCTATTTCTCGCATTGTGATAAAACAACGGTACATAGAGAAATCGAATTTTGAATGACGTAATCCTCCTACGAATATGGGCATGTGGAAGATCAAATTTGAAATTTGGAATTTGTTTTATTATCAATTTCTTATCTTGTAAAACTTTAACGAATTTTTGATTAACAAACTCAAGGATTTCAAAGCGAGCAATGGCAACGTTGTACAGAAAAAACTTTTTTATCTCCAGGACGCGAGACTCCGTATCGGAAATTCTAAAGATATGCTCAATTTAAAATTATTTTCTGATATTGCTTTTGAGCTGAATTTTGTGGTTTAAGCGCGAAGAACATGATATTTAATAAATAAGGTAACACACAAAATGTTAAAAAATGGTCCCTTTGGACATAATTTACAAATCTGAAACATTTCAGATTTTTTTAATTTATTTATTTGTTTGTTATAATTTTCTGGAATCTAACATTTATATTTAACATTAACATTTTTAACCTAATATTTATTCATTTTTATACTAATTCTTTGTTTCCTGTAACACGAATGAGCTTAATGCGGTATTATTAAGAACCTAATGAGCATGTTATACGCCCGTTACGTGCTTTACGTGCATTTAAAATAAAATCATTTACACACACTAACAGTCAACGACCACAGAAAAATGATCATTCTTTATAACAGGATCTTACTTCAGATGACAGGATTAATAAATGATCCTGATATGGAAGGAATTCGTATTAAAGAGAGTTTCAAGAATAAGATAAAATTTGATTTTTCACTTTTTCAGTTTAAAGCATAAATTTGCTGCGATATCAATGTCTGCTGATGAATGGACAAGCATGCAGGGTGTTTGCCGACACTAGTAAAATAATCACATTTTCACAGTATCTATTAAACGCTTCAGCTTTTTATATTGTTAAAATATGAAATTTTTCTTTGGACTCAACGGTACTTTCTTTGAATCTGTCTTAAAACATATAGTTCAATGAAAATGAATACAAGTTTTCCCATTCCGCTTTGCGGCAGTAAATCCCACACCACTACTAATTATCGAACTAGAAAGAGATTAGTTTATATGAAGAGCTATAGTCGTTTACTTCTAAGACGATGATCAGCTATGAGAGATTGAGACCACGTGAATAACTTATATGCGATCACTGCGAATATTTCAGTGCTTATATACTATTTCGTTATTCAGAAAGTTGGTGCCGATTTTGAAGGAAAATTGAAACGCAGGAGATTTAAATTTTAGGATATATTTATTAAATTATATAGGTTCCATCCTGTTCTACAACCTACCTCCATCTTTCAGGCAATTTGAAAATTTCGTCTTTTCAGAATCTCTCAGGTTTTACAGCGAAAACCTTTTCCACGCGCTTTTTTATTTCGACCGAAGAGTTGAAGTTTTTTCCATTAAGGGAATTTTGTAATGATGGATATATGGGGATATCAGGGGGCGCGAAATCTGAGGAATGTGGTGGAAGGGCTTAAAGATCCCAAACGAGTTCCAACAACTTTTGTCGAGTTATCAAAGACACGTGAGGCCACGCATTGCTGTGATAAAACATGACTCCTTTCCAATTCGTCGTTTCTGGACATTTTTGCTCAATTTCTGTCTTTAATTCGTCTAATTGAGAACGATAGTTCTCTGAATTTATAGTCTCATTGTTTGGTAAAACTCATAATATAGGATCTCTTTCCAATCCCATCAGGCGCAGAGCATGACTTTTGGATGAAGACCAGCAATAGAAATTATATTCCGTCCGCAAGGTTTTAGAATCAGATCATCCATCTGTTGATGCTATGAAAGAAGACCGTCTAATGTGATTTCTATCAGCTTATCAAGTGATCTGAAAATTACTTTCAAGGAAATAATGTCGCTATATTCCCTCAAATTTAAGACCCCTTGGAAGTGCCATTTGGATATAATTCTGAACAAAGAAAACTGACTGAACTATCCTCTGAAAGTATACGGAAGACAAATTCATTAGCAGGTATCTTATATGATGTAGTCTGTATGTGATGCCACATTTGTATTAAGCTGAGTTTTCCTCGGGGGGGGGGCTGCAATAAAGAACCAAGTCTGGTTAATAAAATCAATATGAATCAGAAAATCAGGCATTTACAGGGTGATTCTAAATTCTTTTTACAAATTAAGAGGGGTGATAGTACTCATCCAGATGAGCAATAATTACCATAGAATATAGGGTCGCATCCCACTCTGGGAGGCATAAAAGAGGACTATTAGTATTCCAACCTGAAAAAAAAATTTACAATAGTGTTGAGAGATCGAATGAACGGGACCAAAATTTGCATAATCAGTTTAGGGAAAAAATCCGAAAACTTCGCGTTCGAGTGTTAATTCGAGCTCAGACTTTGATGGCAAACACCCAAATGCACATCTTTAGTTGGCAAAGACTCAAACTCGCAAACCATTGCAGCAAGTTAATAATCTAATCAAGGGCTGAATATTATCAACCAGCAACTTCCTCTGTATGTCGAGATTAGCATGAAAATCCATGCTGTGTTCCGGCTGTCAGAACTTCGTGTCGTATAGAAGGGCTCATCAAGTAATATGAGCGCAGTCCAGGAGAACAGGATAGAAGATTACGAAAGGGAAAAAACTGCTACCTTTATACTTGATATCCTTGTTGTTTTCTTTAATAGATAATTTCCTTCCAATAATTTAGATAATTAACTTGTTGTAGTCGTTTGCGAGGTTGAGACCTTGCCAACTAAAGATGTGCATTTGAGTGTTTGCCATCAATGTTTGAGCTCAAATTAACACTCGAACGCCAAGTTTTCGGTTTTATCCGTTTTGTGCACCCTCTGTGAGTTTTTCACTTAACTGATTGGGCAACATTTGGTATCAGCATCAGTATCAGTATCAGTAGCGGGCGCAGCCCGGCCCGCCTAACCAAACAAGTTGGTCTTATGGTCATGACAGGCCATGCCCATTTCAACAAATGAAAAAATGAAACATAAAATATCTAAATGAGAATAATCATGTGTAAATAATAATTATAAGCATACAAGTGAAGAAAAGGAACAAATACAAACATTTAGACAAAAGCAGACACTAAAGACAAAAACAAAAAAGCGAATAACAAACACAAACAATGGTAACAAAAAATTATTAAAATATACCAATTAGTGATGGCAATAAAATGCAAATATCATACACTGATTCCCACTGCCCGGCGCTCACCGTCAATAAATTTCATCACAGATTTACATAATTGTGCGAAATCTTTATAGCATAAAAAGGGATTTTCAAAATCAATATTTTTATTGTTTCTTAAGCCATCAAAGTATGGATAGACCTCGAGGAAATGCTTAGCATCACCAAACAGATCACATAGTTTACATTTATTGTTGTTCTGTATCTTAAACCTAGCGAAGTATCCCGGGAAACGCCCATGTCCGGTCAGAAACTGGTTAACTTTAAAATCATTAAAGATATTTTTTTTTCCTAATCAGTTCTAAATGTTTCAAATAGCGACTTTTCCTTTTAGAAGAATTCCATTGTAACTGCCATTGCTTAAAATAAAAAACGAATAAATAACTTTAGTTGCTATTTTTTTTTAACCTTGAACATAAGGCGTCCCCGAAACACTCCCTATGGCAGCCTCTTTTGCGAGCACATTCGCTCTCTCATTACCGTATATTCCGATATGGGCTTTAACCCGACCAAACTTGATATTAAAGGATAAGGATAGTTTTGGGAAAAGATCTTTAATATCGATAATCAAACCATTATTATTTTCTGCATTATAAAGTGCATTTAAACAAGACATGCAATCTGTAAAAATATAGAAGTTAGAATTTCTTGCAAAATTACTTTTCAACTTTTCAATATCCATTTAAGGGCATAGAGGACGGCGATGAGCTCGGCTTGATAAACAGAATTATATTTTTCAAGGCCCAATTTATAGTGATAGATCTCAGTATCAAAATAATATACAACAAAAGCCGAACCCACCCCGCCCTCATAACTCGATCCATCAGTAAAAATTTGGTATTCCGTTAAACAAGGATCATAAATATTATAATTGATAGAAATACGGTTTGCGGGACGGATCACATGTAAATTAAAGGCAGAAAATGAGTCAGCAAAAACTGGGATTTCATCATAGTTAAATAAGTCCGAAATATTGTTTCTTAATATAGTTTTATCATAATAAAACTTAGAGAGGCGGAGTGCCCGCCAGGACGCAAAGCACCTCACTCGAGACTGTGTGGAAACAACGGGTGAGCGCGAGAAGCCAGCTCCGCTGAATGGAATTGAGTTTCGCAACATTTGGTATCGTTTATTCGCTCTCCCAACACTGCTTAAGTTCAAGTTGCAATTCTAATATTCCTCTTTTCTGGCTCTAAAAGTGGAACGCGGCCCTATGTTCTATGGTAATTATTGCTCATATGGATGAATACTATCACCCCTGTTAATTTGTAAAAACAATTTAGAATCACCCTGTATATTTAGCCTCATGCTAAATTTTCAAAACATATATAATAAATAGAATTTTCCCACTTCCCACTAATTGTGGTTCATTTATTCGATGATATGATTGTTTAAAATATCACTTATTATACCCAAATGTATATAGTTATTGTAAATTATCTCTGTATATGAAATACGTGTTTTATTTACTTTTTAATTTAATCAACCTAATTACATCACTAGTTAGAGGAGGCAAAATTCTTAGAATTTAGATAGGCAGCTGGAAGCAAAATTAAGGCCAGCACTGATTAAACTAAAAAGTAATGGATGATGATTCTTCATCACCAGGATTTGGCTTTGGCGATTGGGGGCCCCTAATACCCAGTAGCTCTTTAAAAGGAGGCGTATAAGGTACAAAGGAAGAGGAATACGACGCAATCTACCTGATCTAAAAATAAACCTTATGGTGTTGTTTGGATCGCCTACTCTCTTCCTCCTGTCTGCATGTCTTCGTGGTGTAATGGTTAGCACACTCGGCGTGTATTCGAGAGGTCCAGGTTCAAGTCCCGGCGAAAGCGTTTCTCATTTTTCACTTTTCCTGCTTTAATAAAGGCACAGTCTAAACCTTTGGATGGCTGAAATACTGAGAAAATAAGATTACATAAAATAAGTGCAAAAATTTACAGAAATACTTTAATATATTGAAAAAAATAGATGCGTCATATTCACGAAATGAGCAGTTCATAACTACACATAAAACTGAATTCTATTATTCTGAAGACACAAACAATAAAAATTATAGTAGTCACTGAAAACTAGTAGTTACAGAGTATTCTTTCGGCTAATATAATAATAATAATGAAAAACTTTGAAATACTATAAAAATCAGAGCCAGAATATAAAAGAACTATACAAAAGTTAACAAATCTAAATATCTAATGTGCAGAAATCCGTTAGTTTAATGCAAGATTATCAGAAGCGTTCGACTAGTAAAAGGGTACAATGAGACAAAGAATATCAGTTTTATCTTTGCTATGTTTCTAATTTTAAAGAAAAATGTTTTGCCCTATAACTCCATCATTATGATATATTACATAAACCATCAGAAATACTTAAAATTTCAAGAATATCATTTGGGTAGAGGTTGCTTAAAAATTTATTTTAAGATTTGATCTAAACAAAAACTAAGCCAAAAAAGCATATTATAAAAAAATAAACGATCCTATATCAGATACGTAAAGTACTGAGTTAAAAATGTTTTTAGTTAATTGCAATGATGCTGCAAATGCATTCAAAAAATTATCAACTACCTATCCTAAAATATTAATTTTATTACAAAGAACTAGATGTATTATTAAAAATAAAATAAAGATATAAATACTTAAAAAGTGAGTTAATTATTTTAAAACTGTTCAGTTTCTTCAACATACTGATAAATTAATGATCTTACGCTTTGTTGAATGGAAATATTCTGAGACCTGGTCACATGGACGATATATTATGTATGTAATGTTTCGCATAATTGTAAAAGTTGCTTAACTGCGTGACTGAAAAATGCATAACAAAGTGGCGCAGTGTAATATTATGGTCCAAGAATGCGCGAGGCCACACGGGAAATAAATTAAAATGTCTTACGTTTCTCTCAATTGCAGCTCTTTCTAAGGGGTGTGGATGCTAAGGGTATGGTCATGTAATGTAGAATAAGTTAACATAATTGTCCAAAAGTTTTGGTAAGACTAAAGATACTTATAACATTTAAAAAAAAAAAAAAAATCTTTATTAATCTGAGATACTTGCAATTTTTTTTACTTCACAAATATGAAAATCTTAACTGTTAACGTCACTGAAATTAACAAGAAAATATTTAACAATCCAAAATATCTAAACTAAGTGTAGAAAATTTAATTGAAAACTAGCCGAAACACAACTCAAGTGTATTAAAATCTGACATTTCTTTATATCACTGAAGTCCACTTTGTATTTTTTAGATGGGAAAGATAAAACTTTAACCCTTATTCCCATTTCCATAAAACAAGATCACATTTACAAAAACGTTAAAAACGTGGCACAGAGAGAGTAGCGTTGCAGTCAGAACCATTTGACAACCTAATCCATATAATGCCCATAAAAAATGTCAGTCAGAAACTTAAAGTATTACTTTCCTTACTTCCTCTCTCTTCTCCTTATTTTTTTAATTTTATTTTACTTTAGCCATCCTTCGAGCGTATAAAGTATCTGGACGGATTCTCAGCAGTTTCTGCGTTTTGAAGACACTTTTTTTTCAGGCTAAAGTAATTTAATCTTGGCTCTCTCTAAGAC
Organism: Stegodyphus dumicola; assembly: GCF_044657685.1. Classification (NCBI taxonomy): domain Eukaryota; kingdom Metazoa; phylum Arthropoda; class Arachnida; order Araneae; family Eresidae; genus Stegodyphus; species Stegodyphus dumicola. The sequence continues at coordinate 188,558,005 of NC_140768.1, forward strand.
TTTGAAACAGTCTTAGCGTAGCTTGCAAAGACTTTGAGAGGTTCTTAGCAAAGCTTACAGTGTGGATTATCTTCATATCAACTGAAAACAATGAATATCTATTACTTCTTATGTTTGTTTTAGATAAAATGTTTACCTTTGTCATAAATATGAAAGCAATGGAATTTTGTTTTTCGATATTTATCTTTGAAGAACTTTGAAGTAAGTCTAAATTAAAGGAAGCAAACTGAAGAAATGATCTTTTTTCAGTTGTGTAAATTTTATTTGTAAATTAATATACTGGAAATAATAATTAAAGTAATCATAAAACTGTACTGCTGTGGTAAAAAATGAAGAACTTCATAAAATATAAAACTTCAGCTTATAGCCTTTAAAATAATCTCTTCGGACCACACTGCACTGTTTTTAGTCCAAAGGGGCGTTGTCCCTGAAGGACTATTTTTTTCGTTTTGTGATTTCGCGTTGAATTACTATAAATGTCCGTTTCACTTTTCAAACTGTTGTCACCAAATGTTAGAGTCTTTGCATTATATTTGAAGAAATTAAATAATGAAAAATCTACATAAATGTATGTCTATTTCCCGCATTGTGATAAAACAACGGTACATAGAGCCATCGAATTCTGAATGACGTAATCTCCTGCGAATATGGATATGTGAAAGACCAAATTTGGAATATGTTTTATTGTCGATTTCATATTTTGTAAAACTTTAACGAATTTTTGAGTAACAAACTCAACGCTTTAAAAGCGAGCAATGGCAACACTACGGCGGGGAAAGAAACCTTTTTATCTCTAGCGCTTGGAGCTGTGTATCGGAAATTCTAAAGATATGCTCATTTTAAAATTATTTTGCCACATAGCAATGTCGCAAAATAGGAATTTTTATGGAGCTGAACTGAATTTTATGGTTTAAGTGTTAAGTTTGTTGTCCTCAAAGTTAGTTTTGTAATGCTTCAAACGTTTTTAGTGTCAGAAATTCTATAGCGAAAGCAAAATTTAAAGCATGTTCTTTCTTCATTTGTTTCCTAATGGCGGGCGTATGCCGTCATCTGCCACTCCTAAGGCCAGATAGGATGGTCTCTTTATTATGGAAGCACCTAATAGGTGGGCCACCTTTGCCTCTTATGAATGGACAGACAATTTTTACATCCATGCCTTCTCCGGGATTCGAACCCGGGCCTTTCAGTATCGCAGTCAAGCGACCCTAACCACTATACCGCCTGGGCGGATGTTCTTTCTCCATTATATCAGCCATTTTGGGCGACTGCCAAAATAAAAAAAAATTATTCGTTAAAACAGAATTTATATGTGAATAGTAAATGGAAACGAAATAAGGATTATTGCCAGATGTCGATAAAACTCGTAAAAGCTTTTTAAATAACTTTACATTCCTATATATTTTAAATGAATCATTCCCTGCACTTTTGATTAAAAACTAGTATTAAATACATTACTACAACCTCACTAAGCATAACATGGGCTAAGATCTAATGTGGAGGTATGTGTTCATGGATGATCACGAATGCTATATATATAGAGCTATATTTACACTTTTTTACATGAAATCTTTAGTTTTCTTCTCTTTTACTCCCTTTCATTTATCTAATTTTTTGGCTGAAATGCGTAAAATTAATTTTCGAAGTTTGCTATTAAACACATGAGCACAAATCATTCATTCATTCTTTGTAAATATTCAGTTTCGCTTCATTCATAGAAGTTTAATTTTTGCGCCATTTGTAGTGTTATAGCGGAGGAGGTTTATAATGGTAAAATTTTCCAGAAAACTGCTTTCTGAAAAAGAAAATTCGCACAAAATTACGTGCATGACTTGTTCATTCGCAGTAAAATATTTTATCTTTTGTCACATCTCCGCTGTCAACTTTTATTTTCCTTAAAAATTATTGCTTTCATCCATTTTTGTCAGTTCTTCATTTAAGTGTCGGAAATATCTTGAAATTCTAGCACCTTCCTTTTTTTTTACCCCTTCCTTTTTTTTCGGTTATTAGTTGAGGCAAAAGTCATATATCAAAAGGAAAAAAGGTCAGAAACTTTAATTGATTTATACGGAAACGTCGAAAGTTCTACTTGGTGATTAATTTAAGAATTCTTGTTGACCTTCAATGACTTTTGAAAATTCCTGACTTGCGCGATTCTGAGTAATGATAAATCACGTCATTTAAAATATTACTAATATAGCTTCATCTCATAGGTCTCTGATATTTAGTTTCTTGTTACAGTTAAGGTTTGCTTTCAAAGGCATTGATTGATATGATATGTCGGCGATAGTTTCGGTGAAAAGAAAAATATATACTTTCTGGAATATAATAAAACGATAGAAATTACATAACATTATACTTTTAGAGAAATCTTCCAACACAGAGAATGGCTTCACTTTTTCATCCTCTGTTAGATTTACGCAACCTAAAATATTTAAAAACATATAATATATAATCTTTAAATTTCCTATTATTCCTGAACCTTTTAATAACAATAGGATGAATTCTAAATATTCTCGAATACAAATACAGTATAAAGTAATAGCTTTTTCATCTACTATAGCCTCAACAGACTTGTTATCTTTAAACATATCATAGCATAAAATACAAATACAATATAAAGTAATAGCTTTTTCATCTACTGTATCCTCAACAGAGTTACTATCTTTAAACATATCATAGCATCAAATGCAGTATACTATAATAGCTTTTTTATCTACTGTAGCCTCAACAGACCTACTATCTTAAAACATATCATAGCATCAAATACAAATACAATATAAAGTAATAGCTTTTTCCTATACTGTAGCCTCAACGGACTTACTATCTTTATACATTTCATAGCATAAAATACAAACACAATATAAAGTAATAGCTTTTTCATCTACTGTAGCCTCAGCAGACTTACTATCTTTAAACATGTCCTAGTGTCAACTTCTGTGGCTTTGGCAACAGTTTTTACTAGCCCTATTATTTGACTTTGAGATACTGCTAAATTTTTACAATAAGTTCGTAGATATCGAAAATCCACAAGAGTATTTTAAAATCGGAAGAGTGAAAGACCTATAATAAGTTATTATTCGGGGTTGAACAAGTGCATCCTTAGAGGCAATCAACAAGGGATCTGAAAGTAGATAGTATTTTTAAAAGAAATTTGAGAAATATATTCAATACGATGCTTCCACCTTAACTTGTTGTCAAATACCACGCCAAGATAAGTAAACTAATATAGGAAAACAGTGACTGAGGTAATGATACAGGATCTACCTCTCTTTAGCCACATAAACTAATCTAGATCCTATGACCTGGCGACTTCTCGCACTGGCGTGAAAGAATACCAGCACAGAAGATGGGCGAAAATAACCTTTTATTAATTTCGATTATGAACAGAAAGGCACGTACTTCGTACTTTACAATAATACCGACAACCTGCGCGGGGAAGGGGGGGGAACTTGAACGTTATTACACAAATCAATTCAAGTCTAAAAAGAATAGTGCTGGATTAACACTTTAAGTTACGGCTAAACTAAGTTCACTCGACAAACCTAACCGACGTGATAATTATTCAAATGACCAAAAGCGTATCAGCGTAACAGCAAGGTTAGAAACGAAACGTGCGCTGGCTAGCGAAAGCACGCTCTGAATCAACCCCAAGATTCATCCGTTTAAATACTCACTTCACTTAACTTTAAATTTAAATCCTGGCGAGGAAATGCGAGGGGGAATTGAGGAGTTCAGGAAAGATAACAAAAATTTGAATAATACGTTGGTTGAACTAAAGGAAACCCTACAATATAACTCTGCTTTCATATTTAAATACGTAAGAGTCTGAACATTAGTTTTTAAAAATTCAACAAAAAATTTTTCTCATTGCACCTTTTCTCCAGAACCTCAAATACACCCCTGAGTGTCTTCTCAATATTCCATGAAGTATTTTTCTTTGATGGATCGGTCCAGAAAACCAAATCATTCACAATAAATAGACGTTAACTCTTCTAACAAGGTTTAAGGCAATTACCAAATCATTTATGAGCAGGTTAAACAACTTGTAACAATTCTTTGCGAAGATATGAAAGAGCAATGTTAAATAATAAATATTATAACATATATTTATTAATATATAAAGTAAACGGTTTAACTAATCAAACTCTGTTGAACTTTCATTTTGGTTGGCGCTATTTACTAAATTTCCTTGCCATCACTTTGGGATGTTCTAGACTAAATTTTCTTTCCAAAGCAATAGCATACTAAGTCCTTTTAGTAAAGCGGCCAAACGCATAGTGAAATCTGAAAACAATTTCATCCGTTGCTTTTTAGATCAAACAATGGGATTACAATAAAAGTAGCAATAGAACTTAGAAAACACCTCATCTATCTCTCTAAGGAAATGGGTAGTTCATATATGTTTGCATTCTTGATTGAGAGAAGTTAATAGATTTGACGGATTTCTTGGGGAGGGGGAATGTAATTGCAGTATGAAGAAAATTTTTGCAAGATAAAGGAAACTACTTTCATACTGGGGAATGAATAATTTTCTTCATGCTGCTCATTTAAATGTTATCCGATGTGTAAAGTTTATTACAGCTGAAGTCAATCATACCATAAATGACTTATTACGCCAGTTTCGTTGCACATATCGTCACATCCTATTACTATTACTATTATTATTATTTGTGCAAGCCATATCACTTTCATGAATAGATATAATTCTTTAAGAGTTATAATTTAAATCTTAAACAAAATCAGTTCTAAAGCAAGTATTATTAAATATTATATTGCGAGGCATATTTTCAAAAGAGAAGAAATACAGGAATATTAGTAAGAATTATTGCACTAAAAATTTTTGAACATTAGTTGCAAAGCTTTGTTTAATAAACAGGACTACAGCAATAAAACGAAGAATTATTCTACTATTACGTAAAAGAAGGCATTCGAACAATCTTCAATTAACTTCGCTAACAGTGTGAAAAATTATAAAAGCATGAAATAGATGTTATTGAGTGAATAAAATAAAGATGAAAATTAGCAGCGAGTGTGCATAATAATTTTCAAATCACTTAACCGATTGCACTGAGAAGCATTTAAGAATGAATGCTTACTCTTAATTAACTAAACAGATTTAAAAAAACTTGAAACAATAGATTGTGATTTTTATAAAACGAAAGCAAATATTTTGTGCTCGTGAAGCATAATGATTTCTACGATGCAGAAAAGCCTCCTGCATATTATTGAGGAAGAATTTATGTTATGTCGACTTAATGATGTCCAGATGTCGGAGGAATTCCACATTTTCCTTGATCGTTGCAGAGACGTCATTATGCTGTCTCTTTTACATGACGATCTATTCCAACTATCTGGCTCAGATCAATACCTAACATTTTGGTCTAATTAAACTACTGTTCTCAATTAATAAAAATTCGATATTTAAAATTATATTAAAATTTGATTTATGAAGCTATATTGCTCTTAAACATACGGTGGCACACACATACACACTTCTGAAAAAGAACACGCGGTAAATAAAGAAAATGGCTACAAATTCCTTTTTCTATTTCTTAAAAAAAAAAAAAGAAACTCCTTTTTCTTCGTAATCTTCTAAGGATGCAAGTGGGTACCAGCAAATACGCACACATGCATGTACATCTGCAGAACATATGAGGGCAGATATTTTACGAAAGCATTTCTGTGTATACCGAAACCAAAATGTTTGGCGATTCTTCAGACGGGGAAGAATTCCTACCAGTAATGCAATAAAATAAAAATAGGAAAAGGAAAAAGAGCAAAAGTTTTCCTGTGATAGAAACCAAGCATATTTTTAAAGTCTGGAAAATTCAAAGGCCAGCTTGTGTGTGTCGAATTCTATTCCACGGAGACATCGAGTTCATTTTTTTATTTGTTTTCAGTCTAACATTTTATTTTCCCAGTATGCATTTCGCCAAAGGTTGTAGAGGAAGGGAAAATGGTACATTGGTTTATGTCTTCTAGTTCTGCCGATGTTCGGTATAAACATACATGGGTCAATAATTGGGTATCGGAAGAATCATGTTCGTGAATAAAATTCTTTAAAGAATCTTAAAAGTTCTCAAAAAGGAATCTGTAGAGGATTTACGACCATGATGTAAACAAGTTAAATCAGACCATTCCTTTGAAGAATTTTTTGGAATGTGTCTTTGGAATATTTTTCTGTCATTTGAGTAACTAAATATGTACTTTACAAATATCGCTATGGAAATAAATACCATGTGTTTAAAACTCAATTTCCCGTTTCGTTATTTTATTTCAAATCAAACTTTATTCAGTGCATCTTCGAATTCCCTATACACAAGGAATATTCCCAATACATTATTCTTTAACAATGTACTATTCCCTATACATCATTCTTTAACAATAGCGTTCTTCGACAACAAGAACGCTATTGTTAAAGAATATGCTTTTAAAAAATTATCAATACAGAATGTTTTTGATATTGATAATGATTGATATATTTTTTATATTGATTGGTTTTGATACAGACAAAATGTTTAAACTAAAGCCAAAGGGCAAAAAATAAAACAGTTTTAACGCATAAGAACCATTTACTATGAAAATCGGAAATCCACTTTTTGTGTGTGGAGACATTTAATTATTTGAATATCAATTATTTAAAAGTACTTTTAAAACATACTAAGCCTACCCATGTTTCTATAAATTTAAATATGCGTAAAATTAATTACAGAATTGATTTTTAAGTGTATCATTACTGATGATCTCTTTGGACGCACACTTTTTAATATTTACGTGAATGGCATGCCATCCACACGTGACACAACATTAGCTATGTATGCAGACGACACTGCGATCCTACTACGAAGTGCGTTCGTAGGTCCAGTCATTCAACGATTACAAAACTACATCCATGCATTAGAGACTTGGCTTACAAAATGGGAAATTCAAATCAACGTGGCTAGAACACTGGCCATTTTGTTCGCCAAAAAAAAAAAAAAAAGAAAATTCAAGGAAAATCTCATCTTCAATAGCACCCCTATTCCCTGAGCCAAGCAGGTCCCTTATCTTGAGATGATCCTCAACAAAACTCTTGCATGGGCCTCACATACTACATCTATTATCCAAAAGTTTCGAGTTCGTAAAGCTAAACTATATCCTTTAATTGCTCGAAACAGTGTTTTATCAATTGAGAACAAGTTACTCATTTATAAGTCCATTCTCCGTCCGTTACTATGCTATGCTAGTCCAGTTTGGGCCTATACCAAAAAATATAATAGGAAAAAATTACAGACTTGCCAAAATTTCTTCTTAGCAAATAGGTAAATTGGAGTGGTATATCCGCAAAAACAGAATTCATGAAGAACTGGGTATGGAGCAACTACGCTCGCATTATTATAAACCTTCTAAAAGCTTTCATGTAAGACAAAAAAAAAAAAAAAATTAACAAACCGGCCATTAAGATTTGCAATTATGACTATAATGACCTAGCAAAATGGACAGGCCCATGGCCCATCTGAATGTATATATTATGTAATACTTATTGTTTTGGCCTCCTCGGTGATTGCGGTGATTTGTGCCCAGAGGGCGCACCGCACAAAAAGTTAGTTGCGTTACAGAACGTAAGGGAAGCGGACACGCCAAAATGTCGGGCGTATTACCGCTAATTGAGGTAATTGCATCGTATCTGTCAGGTGGCAGAATATGTCTATCATGTACATGCCAGGAGGCATAACGCTTGTAAACATGCCAGGTGGCATACGACTTGTAAATAAATTGTAAATAAATGTACAGTAAAATATCTTAGTGCAATAGATCAAGGAACAAGCATCAACAACCTTCTGATCATTTGGATACGTACATTTTTTCTGGTGACACCGGACTTGATTTGTGGAGATGAAGAATGGACGAAGAAAATTAGTGAGTTCATGACTGAAAAGCCAGGATTTAACGCGAAGAAATTCGAGGTAGGCCCTTTTTCATTTTTCCAGTTTTGAATAGAATTGTTGAATAAAAATCTTAGTGATTATTATAGTTGATAGAAACTAATGGTAAAATGGAGGCTATGAATAAGGCAAAGAAGTTGCGTACGGTGACGCGTAACTTAACTACCAAGTTGATGAGTAAAATAGATTCTGCATTGTTAGAAGAGGGTGAAACCGCGGATGAGAAATTAAAAGAATTACTCGAAATGTTACTTGAAAAATCGCAGTTGTTGAAACAATACGATTCTGAGATTGAAAAACTTATAATTACGGAACAGGAGTTGGAAACAGAAGTAATTTCTGCGCAGGAATATCAGGAAAGAATTATAAGTTTTAAATGTAAAATTCAGGAAAAATTAAAAAAAAACGCGTGTAAAGTTGAATCTAGAAATTCTAGTGAGAAAACTATATCTCCGAAGTTGAAAACGTGTGAAGTTAATATTTTAAAATTGCCAAAATTAACGATTACAAAATGTTACGGTGATCCTTGTTCTTGGCTTGAATTCTGGAATCAGTTTAGTAATTCCATTCACCAAAACGAAAGTCTCAGTTCGGTTGACAAGTTTTTGTTATTTAAAATCGCTTTTGGGAGGTTTAGCTTTAAATGCTATTAGTGGATTAACATTTACTAGTGAAAACTATACGGTGGCTGTTGATATACTAAAAAACCGTTTCGGCAGAGATGAGCTGCTAATTAATGCGCATATGAATAAATTGTTGAGTTTAGAACCTGTAAAATATTCCGGAAATACGGCTTCTTTGAGGAAGCTTTATGACGATATAGAAATACAAATAAGGAATTTAAATTCTTTAAATGTTACTAGTGGTTCTTATGGACATTTATTATCCCCTGTTTTGTTAAAGTTAATACCCGAGAATTTAACTCTAGAATTCACTAGGAAAAGAAGTGATAAACAAAATTTCGATGTTAATGAACTACTAACGTTCTTGAAAACGGAAGTGGAATGTAGGGAAACATCAATAATGTTAGCGCGTTCTAAGAATTTTGATGTAAATGAAACATCAATACGGAACAAAAGTTCCCATCAAGGTTATCAAAATAAATCTATCATGCATTCTAAAAGAAATGATTACAGTACGAATAAGCAAGGTGCTTCGGTATTAACTAGTCAAAGCGAAACTCCCTCTAAATACTTTCAAAAATCACATTTTAATCCAAATCGAAAGTTCTCTACCCCGCCTAAGAAAGAGAATCAAAATGTCTGCATATTTTGTTTATCTGCTTGTCATATGAATCATGATTGCGCACTTGATTTAAAGGCTCGCCGAAAGGCATTAATGGTTCGAGGTTTATGTTTTATTTGCTTTTCGAAAGGGTATCCAAGGCGTTTCTGTGCTCATAAAGATGAAAAATGCAGACTGTGCAATGTCCAAGGTTTACATAATTCGTTAATATGTGACGCCGCATCGAAAGGTTTAGAGACGGATACTTCCAATCAGACAAAACAAACGCCAATCCCTGAAGCTTCTCTTTCGCTCTTATGTAATGAAAATAATAACAAAATTAAACTACCGACTTCCGTTCTTTTACAGACGTTTTCGGCAGCAGTTAGGTGTAAAGGGGGGAACGAAAAGGTATTACGTTGTATGCTAGATTCAGGGTCAACAAAGTCGTTCATCTTACGAGAAGTGGTTGATTCACAGGGTTTGAAAATTATTAATAAAGAAGCGCTTCAGAAGTCAAACAACAAAAATTAACAAAAATTAAACAACAAAAATTGTGTCTTAATTAAAGAAGCGCTTATTATTTTCACATTTGGATGCAAAGATGCAAAAGAGCGCGTGTATGATAATCGTAGAAATCGTATTGCAAAATGTAAGCCATCCCAATAAAAAGATAAAAATTAACGCAATAATCATTGATTCTATAACACTAGGGCAAGTAAAAGTTCCTTCTCGGTGGATACGAAAGATGGCGTTTGAGAAGGGAATAGAATTAGCAGATGCTGGTACGAGTGACGAAATTCAAGTATTAATAGGTTCGGATTATATTTGGGAAATTTTAGGAGAACGAAACGTGAAGATTTGTAAAAAATTAGTCGCAACAGAAAGCACTTTCGGTTTTGTGATTCATGGCAAGGACGAAGGATCAAATTGTAAGGACGCAAGAGTTAATCATATAACCGTTGTAAATGAGGACTTGGATTATGAAAGAGTTAAAAAATTATGGGAATTAGAAGCAATTGGGATAAGTTCGAATAAAGAAATATCTCTATCAGATAAAGAAATTTTAGAGTCATTTGAACGAAATACAACTTACAAGAATAAAAGGTATGAAACTCGATTATTGTGGAAAGAGGGTGTTGAAGGTTTAAATAACAATTATGAAATCGCGAAACAGCGTTTAGTATTTTTAAATAATAAATTTCAGAAAAATAGCGAGCTATATTTAAAATATAATGAGATAATTAATGAACACTTGAGAGATGGTATAGTGGAACGGTTAGATATGTATTTAAATAGTAGTTTGAAAACGGGGTATTACATGCCTCATCACGCGGTAGTGCGCGAGCAGAAGGATTCTACAAAGGTTCGAATAGTTTTTGACGCTTCTTCTAAAAGTAAGGGAAATTTATCACTTAATGATTGTTTGGAAAGCGGACCTAATTTAAATCCTGATTTGCTAAAGATTATCATTAAATTCAGGGTACATTCAATTGCGTTTTGTACCGACATTCAGCGTGCATTTTTAGAGGTAGGCTTAGCTAAAGAAGATAGGGATTTTTTAAAGTTTTTGTGGATAAATGAAGAAGGGTCAAATCTCGATCACAGTAATCCCAACTTACAAGTTCTCCAACACAATCGAGTTCCTTTCGGGGTCAAGTGCTCACCTTATTTATTAACAGCTACAGTAAGAGTGCATTTAAAAAAGTATGAAGATGCCTACGAAGAGGCACGCAGTATGTTAAAAGAGCTTTACGTAGATGATTTAATTTCTGGGACAGTTAATGTAGCAAAGGCCTTACATTTAAGCAAGGACATGATTTTCATTCTTAGCGAGGCCAGTATGAATTTACGTAGATGGGTTTCAAACTCACCTGAGCTGAATGAACTATGGAAACTTAATGGAATTGACTCTCGTGAAACATCTGAAGACTCTTTGGTACCGTTGAAAGTTTTAGGTCTTATCTGGGACAATGTCAATGATAATTTGAAAATAGATGTATCTCAGTTTGAGTTACAAAATCTCAAAGTAACTAAACGCATCATTTTAGCAGCATGTGGTATGCTCTTTGATCCCTTAGGAATTATGAATCCATTTACTGTTCGAATTAAACTCTTAATGCAAACTATGTGGGAAAAGGGTATTCAATGGGACGAAAGTGTTCCCCTTGATACAGAATTCATATTTCAGGAATGGTTAAAAGAAGTTGAAAAAATAAAGTTTTTCGAAATTCCCAGACAGTACTTCAGTGATATGTGTTGGAAGTTTATAGAAGTTCACATATTTTCTGATGCCAGTCCCAAGTGTTATGGTGCCGTAGCATATTTTAGATTTAAAAAGAAAAATAAATGTAAAACAAGTTTCATAATGTCGAAATCCCGTTTGGCTCCATTAAAAAGGGTAACACTCCCTAGGCTTGAACTTTTGGGAACATTAATTTCTGCAAGATTAGGTTCGTATTTGCAATCGATATTTCCGCAGTTGGATAAGGGAAATATATTTTACTGGACTGATTCCCAAATTTGCATTCACTGGATCAAGGGATCTGCCAACGAGTGGAAACAATTTGTTAGAAATCGTGTGGTAGAAATCAAGGAGAAAACAATTTTAAACAACTGGTACTTTTGCAGTGGGAAGACAAACCCTGCTGATAAACTTACGAGGGGGATGGATGCTGAAGCTCTAATTAATGATAGTGATTGGTTTTCTGGGCCACCCTGGCTTTCAGAAGTAGATATTCGACATCACATAAACGAAATGAATACCGAAGCTGACTTGCAAAATGTTAGTGAAGAACGTAAATGTGTTACTTTGAAAACACTTGTGGAATCTACAGAACCGTTACTAAATCTTGAACTGTACGGAAATTTAACCAAAGTACTGGGAATAATGGCTTATGTTCTGCACTTCGTGAACAACTGTAAATCCGCTCGTGAAAAGCAATCTGGGGTGCTTACCGCCTATGAGTTACGGAAGGCTTCAGAATTTATTATAAGAAATGTTCAACTTAATGAATTTTCAGAAGAAATTAAGGCTTTAAAGACAGAACAACCGATTAAAACTAAAAGCAAAATCATTTCGCTTAATCCATTTCTAGATGAAAACGAAATTTTAAGAGTAGGAGGTAGATTAAGAAACGCAGAAATTACCAGAGAAAGTAAACATCCCATTATATTGCCAAATAATAATCACTTCACAAAATTAATGATACAGCATTATCACGAAAAACATTTACACGGAGGGTTGCATTTAATGTTATCCGCAATAAGACAGAAATACTGGATAATAAGTGCAAAGAATGAAATTAAAAAATGCATTTGGAAATGCATAAAATGTTGCAGAGTACGAGCAGTAACATCTATTCAATTAATGGGAGAACTACCTGCAAGTAGAGTGATTCCAAGTAGAACCTTTTCAAAGGTTGGCGTTGATTATGCCGGCCCATTTTCTGTGAAAATGAAAAGGGGAAGAGGTATAAGACCAATTAAATGTTATGTCTGTATTTTCGTTTGTTTAGCTACAAAGGCTATCCATTTAGAGATTGCTAGCGACTTATCAAGTGAAGCATTCCTAGCTGCTCTAAAACGATTTGCTTCGAGGAGAGGAAAACCTCAAGAAATAAGAAGTGATTGTGGAACTAATTTTATAGGTTCAAATAAAATCCTCAAGGAAGCAGTTTCATCTGTCCAGTCAACCTCAGAATTTCAAAGGTGGTTAGCAAATGAAAACATAAGGTGGATATTCAACCCGCCAGCTGCTCCACATCATGGTAGTATATGGGAAGCAGCTGTTAGATCTATGAAGCTGCATCTAAAGAAATGTGTTGGAACTCAAATTTTGACTTATGAAGAGTTTCTAACTCTAATTGCACAAATTGAAGCATGCTTAAATTCGAGGCCAATAACACCGGTCTCCAGTGATCCCAATGATTTGACATCTTTGACTCCTGGACACTTATAGGGACTTCTTTAACAGCTGTTCCGGAACAAGATTTAACCGAAGTACGAGTGTCTCCATTGCAAAGATGGCAACTAACACAGCAGATGTTCCAAGGGTTTTGGAATCGGTGGTGTAAGGAGTGCCTGTGCCAACTACAGCAGCGTAGCAAATGGAGAGAGCCTAGCAGAAATATTCGTCTAAATGACTTGGTTATCATTAAAGAAGATAATATGCCTTCATTACGTTGGAAACTCGGGCGAGTAATAGAAGTGTTTCCTGGAAGAGACAATAATGTCCGAGTGGTTAGACTAAAAACTGTGCACGGGGACATTAAACGTCCTATTACCAAACTGTGTCTTTTACCAATTGAAGAACATTAACTTAAGTGTTTGGTTTATATTGAATATGTTTTATTATTATTTTCATTTCTTATTGTACTAATAATTTTATTTGTTTGTTCTAGTTTAACCCTCATAGTTAACGTTTCAATATAGTAAGATATAAGATGTTTTGCTAGAAGATTGTTAAGTGTAACATGTAATTTTATACTTTTTGAAGGTTTTTGTATGTTTTCAGTTTCTATATTTTTCATTTACTTGTTTGCATATATTGAAGATTGTATTAAGATGAATGTAATTCATCGGGGGGGGGGGAGGATGTTTTGGCCTCCTCGGTGATTGCGGTGATTTGTGCCCAGAGGGCGCACCGCACAAAAAGTTAGTTGCGTTACAGAACGTAAGGGAAGCGGACACGCCAAAATGTCGGGCGTATTACCGCTAATTGAGGTAATTGCATCGTATCTGTCAGGTGGCAGAATATGTCTATCATGTACATGCCAGGAGGCATAACGCTTGTAAACATGCCAGGTGGCATACGACTTGTAAATAAATTGTAAATAAATGTACAGTAAAATATCTTAGTGCAATAGATCAAGGAACAAGCATCAACAACCTTCTGATCATTTGGATACGTACACTTATTATAATGTCTTTACGGTTTATGTCAACCTTTTCTTATTGTATCTGCTACGCATTCTTTTTAGTCTTACGTTCATAGTATTTATATCTTACTTATCGGATTCAAATTACCAGTGTTCGCCTAACCTTGCTTTTATCCCCACGCTCAGCTCAACGACTTCTGGCCTGCATTCATTTGACATCGCTTAATACTTTAATTAGCGTTCCCTAACTTTTGGCTTAAACATGAATTCTAAATTTTTAATTATTCACTTTAAAAACTTTATTATAAAAAAATTACCTTAGATATCTTTTAGGTTATTTTATCATACTATTCGCAATTCTTAAACTGTTCCACAAGGGGTAAAGCCTTGTCACTCAAATACCTTGCTGTACCAAACACCGTTCCACGGATGGAAGTTCAGCCGCAATCATTTTCATTTTTTTCTGATTGGCTACACTGGTTCGAAGCGAACATGCTGGTGCTTATGTTTGCGACTGTTATGGTGTCACTGGGCGAGTCTGAGCTTTCGTATTAAACTGTGCTACAGACCGCTGTCACTTGGTGCGCATTTCAAAACGTAAACAGCGTTATTTATTTTTTATTTTATTAATTTATTTTTTGCTGTAAGCTTCGGATGCTTGAAACCGTGAGTCTTGAATTAGACGGAATCTGAGCATTTCAGAAACCTTGATGAAGAACAAGACAAACTGCGCTCATAACAGTTTGAGCGAAATCACTTAAATAAGATTTCTGAATGCCTTCCGTCAAGAATGAAACTGAGGTTTCTGCACGTAGTTATAACTATAGAGTTCCTCACTCTTTTTGGCTATGGTCAACGTGGAGAAACCTAGAGAACTGTTTAGCGACTTATCGCTGAGTTCAAATAACTAAAGATGTATACTCAAGAATATGGTTAATCTACCCTTTATTTCACTCAAATAAGAATAATATTTGACCCCTTTCTCGGGCTTACAACAAAACCTCCACTCGGGCTTGAACTCAAAATAAGAAATAAGAACTGAACTATAATTAACTAAAGGAGATTAGCCAAAGCTAAACAAAAGTATCTAACGTAGTTGGCCCTTAATTTAAACTAGGTTATTTTATTTATTTAGCCGACGAAAATCAAGATGAGCGTAATATACGGCCGGGCGTAAAGTCCCAATCACATTATGTTTCGGCTACGCGGGACTTGACGTCGAAAGGGACAATTCTCAGAATTCGCACAATTCCAGGAAACCCACGTAGCTAGGTTACCATTTTTACTTACTACAAAGACTTAACGCCAAACAGTAATCGATTATCGCTCAGATCGGGATCACGTAAGGTTTCAGAAGCAGAACTTTCGTCTAATAGGTTATCTCGATCCGGGACTGAGGTTCAGCCGAGACATTTTCGGTGAGGTTCGAAAAAATCCCGCTTAGCCGCAACATTGTTTCCGTAGCTAGACGGGACTTCGCTTCAGGCGGGGATCTTTTTTCTAGGAATCCTCCCGTTTAAACCAGTGCTACCAGAATCTCGTTTCCCAGAAAAGTCCCATCTAGCAGGGACTGTAGCCATGTGTGATAACCTCTTAACAGTTTCAAGAGAGAGCCCGAAGGCAAACACACGCTATTCAGGATTCTTATCTCTCCCTCGCGATGTAAGTTGAACCTTCCTTATATACTTCTTTTAATTCATTTGCTTAAACACTATTCTAAAATCTCATTCTGATAGGGAGTTGTAAGTGGAAACAAGAATTGATAGGAAAGGTTATCTAAATTAAGATAACTGTTATAAAATTAAAAATACCTTACAATATAATTAAGTGTTAAATGCAAATTTATGCAGGTATTTGTTTTTTTATGATCCTTAGTTATAAAAAACAGCTATTACAGTATTTCAGCAGAAGAAATATTTATGTGTGTTTCAAATAGTTATTCAGTAATCGAAAATATTTTCTAATGCAATAAAATGCAAATTTTTAATAAGGTCCAATGGCAAAGGATAGCGCCGTCTATAAGAATTAAAAACAACTGAACGAGAGACATTTATTTCAGCTCAGACATCATACATTTTGACTTAATTACGACCATTCCATCCCTATGCGTTAAAACTTCATAACCGCCGTGTCAGTGGATAAATGTCATCAAAATGATTTACGGAACTGCACAAATTACAGCGCAGATGACAATAATTACGTACAATGGAACCCCACGGTTACAGCGAGACTTATGCCTATAAATTCAATTACTCACTCCACGAATCGTGACCTAAACTACTCTCGACACCAGCGTTGACTTAAACCGTGTTTCGAATTTGATGTAATTTGGAATAAATTGCAAGAATAGTTGCCTAGAATTACGTGACTTACATCATGCTCAGCCGTTATGAAATGAAATGAAGATTAACGCAGATTAATCGTAAAAACGGTTTTTAAAAATGAAGATATGAAGTGTTTATACCATTAAAATTGCGTTTCCATGACTAGCATCTATTCTGAGGAATTTTTGACCACAAATGGGTCAATTTGTTATTTAATCTTCAGGGAATGATACTACTGTTACACTAAAAATGGAAATTATCTCGTGAGATTGATTTCCGGGAAGCTTAGATTTTCTACAGGTTTGTTAGAATAAATTGATGGATTTCGAAATTTTTCTTATTACTATTCAATTTCAATATAATTGTTTGATTATGTTTTATATGTTTTTATAATATTTAACTATTAAAAACGTATATGAAGTATACAAATATATTTTTTCATATTTAAATCATTTTTATTTTACTTTCCGTTAGAATTGTACCAAAAATTCAGTGCTTAGTAATTCTGTTCCAGTATTCAAACCAGAACTTCGAATTATTCTATGTTTTTCTGGATTTTTGGAATATAAGGAAAATTCATTTCTCGAAGTCGCATAATGTTGTCTTCCATTATCAATGCTGACTAAAAATTTCGTTGTCAAATGATCTTTTCATAAAATCGAAGGAAATTTGTGTATGCACAGTATAAATGCATAAAAACATTAAATCGGTAAACGTGATCTAAAATAATGATGTTGATTATGTTTCAAAAATTTGATTGCTTTTATAAATATAAATGTAATATTTTGGCAGTCGGGCACATGAGTGAAGAAGCTTGGCATCAGAGTCCAGGCCTTGTTTAGCTGAGTGGAATGCAGCAGAATGAGGACACAGAAGAATTTTGCTTTTAATTGCTCATCTTTAATCAATTCAATGGCAGATAATCTTTCTTTTAGATGAAATTCTCATAATCACATATCAAATAGTGTTTCAAACTTAAATACGTTGAAATCTAGGCTTCTGACGTCATAACTATTCTAACAAAGGGAAGAAAGATGAGAAACGCAGCAGCATAGATCTTGACAGTAGAGGGAGAGAGTAGCTTCTGACGCCAACTTTGATACGAACGTGATTATGCAGGGTTTCTACTGCGGCAGCAGTACTTCCTTGCAAATTGAGATATTTCCACAATGGGCATGGTGATGAGGTTTACATGAGTAGATCCCAAGATGGGATATCAACATTCTAAAGAAAGAAAATGACCCAAAAACATGGCTTGGGGAAGTTAAGAATCTGCTGGAGATCTTGGAGAAGACCGGTACTTCTAAAAGTCGTTACCCACTGAATATCGAACTGACGATCTGCGGATCTGTAGGTCTATGCTATATCCCTTCGGTACTCTATTAATGCTCGATGCTTGTGAAAATATGAAGACTAAGAAGCAGATCATGAACTTGTGTGGGGAAAGCGTCAAAGTCCGACGTGGGATGAGATAGTTTTAGCTGTTTTGACTAAACATATTAAAGGCATGAGCTGTGAAGGGCCGAGCAAATTAGTCGTCATCGATTATTACATAGTTTAGCACGTCAGAAAATTCAGCAAAGTGATTATGGATGGCTTTCTGATAGAAACTTTCGTTCAATT
This sequence comes from Stegodyphus dumicola, assembly GCF_044657685.1. NCBI lineage: Eukaryota > Metazoa > Arthropoda > Arachnida > Araneae > Eresidae > Stegodyphus > Stegodyphus dumicola. The sequence goes on from NC_140768.1 coordinate 188,575,981, forward strand.
TGTCGAGGTGGGTCTTGACGTAGTCATATCAGATTTCTATGGAGATTTTTGTTCCTGATGAAGTAAGGTGCTCCAGTAATGAGTCGTAAAAATTTATTTTGGATGGTTTGCAGTTTTTTAATTTCGTTGCGTTTTGCATTTGCCCAGACAGGCGAGGCATATGAAAGGATGGGACGGATGATGGTGGTATAAATACGCTTTTTCCTGGTCATGCTGAGCCCTGCTGAGTTTTCTGAGAGTAGAAAATAAAGTTTCCGCATGATAGCGTAGATTTTTCCTCTGGTAGTATTGATGTGCGCTGAACAAGGGAAGGATCTATTAAAGGTGACTCTCAGATATTTGGCAGTGTTTACGAAAAGAACTTGTTTTCCGAAGAGATAAACAGAGTTAGTAATAGTATCTCTGAGCTTGTATCTTTTGAGGAGAAGGATCTGGGACTTATTAGGATTTATGTGTGTTCTCCATGTTTGACACCAATTTTCTACTTCTATCATTTTTCGTTGTAACTAAAGGATTGCGTTGTCCGGTTTTCTTGATTTTTGGATGAGCGCAGTGTCATCTGCGTAGCATGCGAGCAGGAAATTGTGGTCACTGGAGAACTTAGGAAAGTCGTGCACATAAATTAAGTAGTATATCGGACCTAAAATGCTTCCTTGAGGAATTCCAGCAAGTATGGGATGAGGATCAGAGCTGATATCACCTGGCCTCACTGAAAACGTTCGATGTTCCAGTAAAGACTTAGTAATGGGTATCAGTTCACGAGATATTCGAAGTTTGACGAGCTTGTAAAGCAAACCCTCATGCCAGACGCGGTCAAAAGCTTTTGCCACGTCCAACATGAGGAGTGCAACACTGAGTTTGTTTCGCAAGGCAGAGCCAATAAACTCAGAAATCCTGATTAACTGATGCGTCGCAGAAAGACCCTTCCTGAAGCCGTATTGCTCATTTGGGAGAAATCCTAGATGTGGTAGTAGTCTGTTATAGATGAGACGTTCGAGAACCTGCCCAAGTGAGGAAAGGAGGCTTATAGGGCGATAATGGAAGGTTTGTCCGGTGGATTTTTGGGCTTGGGAATGAGAATTATATCAGCGTGTTTCCAGACTGATGGGAAATGCAAGTTAGTAAGACAGGTGTTGTAGATGCTCACAAGCTTGCAGATAGCACTGTGTGGGATGTTTTTCAGCAGTTCATTTGTAATTCTGTCGTTTCTGGGGGCTTTCCTGCTTTTTAGAGTGTTTTATAGCTTCACAGACTTCTCTGGGAGTAGCAAGTTTAATGATGTTGTGCGGAGTAGGAGTTGCAATTCAGTCGTTAACGTGACCAGTAATGGCGGCGATCGAGCCTTGATCGGAAGGAGTATCGTTCGGGACGAACTGCTCATATAAGTGGCTTGCGAAAACAATCAGCTTTTTCTTGATTTGTGAAGGCAAAGCCGTCTTGTTTTTTGATTGGCGGGATGTTGTGTAAGGGTTTCTTGATTCTTCTTAGATAGTTCCAGAATAAACCGTCTTAAAATTTAAATTTAAATTTAAATTTTCAATTTTTGCATTCCAAGTTTCAGTGCGATGATCTTGATTTTTTCTTTTAATAAGCCTGGTTAGTCTATTAATTTCAGTTTTTGATGCAGAGTTCCAGGTGCGGTTAAATTGTTTCCTGGTCCTATTTCTGAAGGTGATGATTGATCTGATGTGTGAGGGAAGGGTGCCGTGAGTGTAGAAGTCGATCTTCTCTGTGGTGGCCTGAAGAAGGAAATCATTCAATTTTTCTGAGAATGTTTTCGCAGCCGTGTCGACGCCAAATGGCGCGAGTTCTCTATTTATAGAAGCGGTTACGTAATAGGCTCGAATGTTCTCGAAAGTACTGGTATAAGATCCGGAAATTGCAGAAAGTCAATTAAAGGTTGCATAGAGCAAAGCCATCGTGTTTTTTATATTTTACATCTCGACAGGATAGTTGATGGTTTAGAAATGTTGATCCATAATGACTAGGAAATTGGAGGCGAAGGCAGATTAAATCTTCAGTTTTATTTTCAGCAACGTGTTACGGTTACACACAAGTCAGCACATAAAATGTGCCTGTTCCAAAAGGCTTACATTTTTGATAACTTTGTAGCAAGAAAGCTGCAGCAGACAGACAGCAGTCTAGCTATTCCAAAGCGCGGAAAGCAAGTGCGTTATGTTCAGAGTGAAATCTTAAGTCAAACTGAGTTAGTTTTGGTTCTCAAAGCATTTTGATTGGATAGTTAATATTGCTCTAAAATTACTATTGGCTGGTTTAGTTTCATTTACATCATCATAATTACGTAAGAATCACATGACATGGAATAGTCTCGAAATGACGTAGTGCAAATAGATGTTGCTATTTTTAGAATAGAGAAGGGAAATTTTCGTTGCTAATTTAATCTTTAACATATTCTTTATTTTCCTTACATAAATATCCATTAAAATGCATAATTCAACTTTATTTAGTTCTATATTAATCATTTGCGTTATTATTTCGTTTCTAGTATATAACCGCTTCCCGAAATATTAATGTAAATCCTCTACCGTGGAATTTTTTATGAAGCTGTTAATGTAAATCCCAATCCTCAAAAGTTTCGCGATTTTTTTTAACTTACCTCGCAACCACTCAAAGAATTTTGCCTTTTTTTAACCCTCCGAGGTAAACTTACTGCCCTAATAATACTATACAATATAGAGCTTCCCTACCTTAACACAAATAGATTTCCTTACCTTAATACAAATTGATGCCCCATGTTTCTACTTTATTATCGTTAAAACATGGACTTAATATTTAAAGTCTCTACAAATCTATAAATGGCTTAAGGGATGTCTTGTTAAACAAAGAAAGTCGTGAGCAGATCAAATATGTTTCACCATATCTAAATTTCAATAATGTTCTGTAATCAATCTTCTAGCAAAAGAATGGATCTGCGATCTTTAAAGAAATTCGAGACCCTAAACCTCCCCTTAAGGAAATATAGAATAATTCTGTATATAGGACGACCCTGCGTTTCGGAAGATATTTTACAGGAAAAATCACTTCTGTGCCAGATAATGTCATATCAAATTGTGGAAGAAAAATAATTAATTTTAATACCTTATTTTTAAAAAAGAATTTTATCAAATCACCTAGGCTCAGTTTACTCACCGAGATTTCGATATGCAAATCAGATCGAATATAATCAGATTTTGATCTGTAAAGGGTAACGTCCCGCTGGAGGGGGGACACCCCAAAATACTCGCTTTATAGGATAATTAAATATAGAATAAAACAGTAAAAATACAGTATCCGCAAAATAATGTTAACGTTTTTTTAAATCTTAATAATAGAGAAACTATTAATGATAACTTGATTGGAAAATTGGTATCTGAAGCCGCAATGTTTATGTTGAGTTTTGTGTAAGTATATATAGGCATTATGTTGCTTTAGTCGTTACAGCCCGCTAAAAAGTAGGCATCAGAGTACTCTAAATAGTAGAGGTGACTACGCGTTTCCTTTCAAGCAACGCAAGGGAATTTTAAAGTGTTACCAGAAAACTGAGAATCGGCGAGGTGCAAAGACGACGGAGGACAGAATTTGACACTTCACTACAATTACTGGTTACAGTTACGATCAGGTCACAAGGTTTAGAAGGATGAAACTACCTGTGATCCGAAGAAAAGATGATGCAATAGCAAAAGAACGATAACGAATGAAATGTGGGAATGATATGTTACAAGACTTTCAGGGTGTACCCACAAAACCATGGACAGGGATGACATGAGACAAAACGATAGAGAACATCTTTGTTTCCTCTCCTTCTAAAATCACATCCGCTCTTTTTTATAACGTCCAGATGATATATTTCTGCGAATGGTAATCATTTTGAGTATCTACCACTTTAAGACAGATTATATCGAAAGAAGTTGGTAGTCATTGTTATTAATAGGCCTGGACCCCTTTGCGGCACAGTGTCTTCGCTCTGGACACACCTAAAAATTTCCTTCTGTACGCACAGAAAAATTGAATGAAAAAGGATTTATACTCTATACTCTGAACCTTCTTTATTTATAGCACATGGAAGCTCAACACAAACCAATCCATATATTTTAGCCATGTTTAGTTTTTTAAGACCCTCATTTTTCAAAGAAATCTTCCAGATTTTTTTATGGTATAAAAGGAATTGTTTGAAAGGAAATTTCTATGTTATTTTTTTGGCTGTATGCTAATCTCCTTATCCTATATTAGTTTTAAATTTTTAAATCTTGCCTAAAATCAAACGGCGAACCCTAGGTGTGCCCAGACCGGGCTCACCGATACTGAGAGTCTGTATTCTTTGTTTCTCAGCATCCCATCGGTCAGTTCATTGACAACAATGCTCGTTTCAGCACTCGTTTCGAAGCTCTATTCAATCAGTGTGCCACTCTGGGCACACCCACAGAATTAAAACGATAAGTGCTATCTTCACAAAATTTTACTTGTGTTCTTCTCTAGGCCTAATTAGACTGCCTACCTTTTCTTTTTTTAATCAAAACTCCAACTTTAAAAGGTAGCGTGCCGGAAAGGGTTAAGTGGAAAAAAATTTAATTTGATGAGTGAAAAGGGTAGTCAAAGATCAGTAGTTTGGTGGAGACTTCATGTACAGTTTATTTTGAAAATTTTTACTATAAAATCTCATACTTCTTTTATTTAATCATGAAAAAAATAATTCGTTTCAGTAAAAAAGTTTTTAGACTTCCTGCGATTGGTGAAAACTTCTGTGGAGAGAAACAGCGTTCTACATCGATTCTAACTAAAGAAGTGTACTTTATATGTACCCGAAACATCTCTAAGAGAGTTTTTTCATCTTTGCTTAGACGTCTAATCTTGCCCACAGATTCTGAATCGTCAAGGCAGTTGTTGTTATTATGGAACAATGGTTGCCAGAGCCTACTCCAAAGAGAGGTTCGACTTCTATTTTCCGCCTCCAATTTTGAGGGAAAGCACCCCCGGGGGGATCCGGGGTTCCTCCACGCCTCTCCCCTTCCACTAATCACACGTGAGGACTCGACGCATATTTAGAGTGCCGTCATGCCGCACCGACATTGTACATTTACAAACATCCATGTCCTCTCCTAAATTCGAACCTGAACACTTCAGTACCGTAGTAGGCTCCCCTAACCACTATACCGTCTGGGCGACGTCAAGGTAGTTCAAATATTCTTATTTAATAAGTCTCGTTATCCCGAATCTCTAGGGACTGAAAAATTAAGAGTTCGTATTAAAAAAAAAATTCGTGTTAACTGGGGGACTCAAATTTTATTTTGAGAACAATTTTTTCTACGCATGAACCATTTACAAGCATATAGTTATGCAAGTACTGCAATACATTATGTCGGTCTTCATAGTATTGCATAATTACTGTATTGTGACTTAAAAAATTCACTCGCAGATTATTTTTTGGTGAAAAATCCCTGTATATTGCAGTGTCGCAGACGGGAACAAAAATGCCTGATAACATCACGGCCAACTGCATGCCTTTCGTAAAATTAGCGGTCAGTCCAATATTGCTGCAAAATGTTCTGCAATGTCCAAGGCCTGTAACATTTCCTCTGGCGGGTTGGACGGAATGATATTGTCCTCCTCACCTTCTTCCGATGATATTTCTTGCACCACAGACAAAACTGCTTGTAGATCAGACCAGGAGCACACACGGCAGCATTGTCATCTGTACTAATAAACTCCTTGAAACCAATACCAGGGTTCGCAATGTCTTGTACACTATTCCATTGCCAGATGAAGTGATATCATTGTCACCATCTAACTCCTCAACAGGATTAGCGTCTTATGTCTCTAGGCTCTGCTACAACAGTTTTGTATGTGTTTTGATAACGTGGATTTCCAGGGTGTGGCGATAAATTTTATTGCATCAAGGACACTCCAAATTGGCGTTTACGTCTCCTTTTGAGCAGCACGGATTGCAGCTCTCATAAGTCGCTTACACTAAGACCTCTTCATAACTGCAATAATGCTAAAATCCAAAGCCTGAAGACGACATTTTCTGTCTGAGATATGAACCTTTACATTGGTTCCTTATATTTAATGTAGTATCAGGTCATGTATATTACGGCCTGTACACCTGCCCAGTCTCATTAGAACCTGCCTATTCTGAGCCACTATTCGACTACTTAAACGGGAAAGCCAATTACGAAATCACTAGCTGTTGATACAAGGTTTTTTTATGGTGAGAATAGATGCAGTGTATCGTACTATTATGTTTTTAAAACAATATGGTTTCTTGGAGTCACCAGTCACCCAAGGACGTTGTTTATTTTTGCCGGCTGCATAACACACAAGGTAAACAATTAAATGTTGTTTACTGCCTGCTTCAGCCATGGAACTCTTCACCTTTTATTCCGAGAACACAACTTGAGAAATGATTGTAAAAAAGTTCAGTTTTGTCCATATTGTAGACATCACACGAAACATACTTTTCTCTTGCTTGGTCAAATTCAGTGTTTGGTCATTCATTCAGTTGTTTGCTCCTTCTTCATCAACTTTATTTTCTTCACTACAAATCACTAATGATGAAATCGAGTGTTTCTTTTGGGAGCGGTACCTTCAACCAGCGGAACAACTAAAATCTTGAATATCTAAATTTTGTGCAGTCTCTTTTGCTTTTGACTGAATTATAGGTCTACTTAAATGTACGTTGGAAACGTGAATATGATTGAATTATTATAGAAATAAAGTTTTAATATCTTCGTACTTAGCACTGCGAAGCCGCTTAGATTTGTTCTCGTAACCCAATGCAGCAGTAGTAAGAAGGTTTTCACTATTTTTAAACATTCTGAATAAGGTAGATTTAGCAATTACTCACTTTTCGGCAATTGTACATTTCTTCAATATACCACGGCCTACCTTCCTCTAGGATTTTTAGCTTTGTTTTCAGATCTATTCCTACCTTCTTCCTCTTGGGTATGAATGGCTCTTTGACTGCTTGCACTTAGCGCTAGTTGTTGCGTCCTAAAAGCTACCAGAGTGCCATCTACGGGTCTATTGAACATTGTCACTAGAAGTTACGGAGACTGAAGACATTTTGGTGCGCGCTGAAAATTCATATGTCCAATAAATATTTCTACATTCCAATAAATCTATGTAAATATTTTATTGTAAATGCCATTCATTGCAATAAAATATTTACATAAATTTACTTCATAAATTCATTGCATTTAAATATCCAATTAATATTTAAATGGAATTTATTTAAATATTAACTGGAATTTCATTTAGTATTCTGTATCCTTATGAGTTTTAGGAAGCAGAGAAGATACTAACTCGCCCCGGTAACATTGGAAGAAGAAGGCAAGTAAGCAATTTTACCTGATTAATTCAGAATTAGACAAGATTTAACATTAGTCATACTAGATAACTTGTAAAGAATGAAAAGCACATCTGCAAACAGAATTGCGTTTCTTGATTGAAGTTCGCTCGCGGTGATCGCATCTGTCGAGCAATTTACCCACCCTGCCTATGTTATAAGGAATATAGTATAGTGTATTCTGGGAGATTTTTCAGTTAAACGGGACGGAACCTTTCTGAATGCAGTCTTAGCAGAGAAACAACAGGAGCAAAATATTAAGAACTTTCAAAGTTCGGGTTAAATGATAAAAATGTAATTGCGCAACGGACTGAAAAACAGTTCGTAATTCGCGTTAACTGAGTATTCGCCTTCAGAAAGTTCGTGTTAAAGGGAGTTTACTGTATTTGAATTGTTCTTATTGAATCTTAAAATTACTGAAATTATCATAACAAAACATAAATTTTCATAACTAAACCATATTCTTCATTTTGTCACAAACGGATTTGAAAAGAGAGGTATATTTAAATAATATTTTCTTTATTTTTGTACATTTACAGCGTTTTTGTCGCGAAAATTCACAAAGGTTATATAATGCATGAAAGGTGCATTTTAAGCGCTTTGAGTGTCATTAGTATACAAGCTGCTTGATATATAACAGCAAGGTGAAACATGGTCATACTTGGTAATGCAATTTTCCCATGAAAATATATCTGCATCATTGAAACACCTCATTGCAATGGGGCTATTTGTCCTTTTCAAGCAGTTTGTTTTCACCTGAATTGGGTTTTTCAGAATATGCAGTTACCGAAGCAACAAGTACATTCAATACAAATATTTCTTTTATCTTCTTCAGGGTGTTCATAATATTGCCCAATATAAAATTCATTGAAAAGTCTTTTATAACTGACTTAATACGAAATTTTGTTTCATTATAGAAAAATACCAGATAACTCTTTCGAATTGTATTTTTGTTCGGAAATGGAAATTTTGATGCACTTTAATATGAATATTTTAAGGTCAGGATGATTGCTTCATATAAAAGTACTCCAGGTTTGAATAAATGTGGATATTAAATCAGTAAAACTGAGTTGAACTCACAATGGGTATTTGCATTTATGCATTCAATCACAATGGATATTTGCCTTTATGCAAAGTTCAATCATGCTGGTTTTTTGTCGGAAGAATGTTTCACATCATGAATGCATTTAGGAAGTGACGTAGTCTCTTAGTTCTATAAATAGATCGCAGATTTTGTCGAACTACTATCTAGTAATAGTATAGTTCTCAGAATTAATAATAATATAGCATTTATATCTATAATAGTATAGCATCAAGAGCATCACTCACATGTTTTATCACATAATAAAATACGTGAGTGTTATTCTGAGCGCTACGTAACGGGAAAGCAAGAATCTTTGGCTTGGAAAATGGCACATCACCATTTAGTAAAACTGTACAGCAATTTTTAACTTGTTCACTACAATAATTATTCAGTTCTGAGCCACGATGAGAGGATGTTTTTTCAAAATATGTCAAAATAATTATTTACCCCTAAAAGGCGCAGTGACCGAGGTCTGATATCAAAGTGATGTGGATTATTTTTAACTTTAGTAAAGCTATGCAAACTGAGTTTGTAGTCAAGAATGTAGAACGAATTATAAATATTGTAAGAACTTTTAATTTAAAAAAAAAAAAAAAACATTACGCACAGGAAGCTGCCTGAAAGACTCGAGAACCATTTCATCTTTTAACATGAGAATGCTGTTTGCCATACATTGCTTCTGCTACTAAATACATACCATATAAAAGAAATCAGATTAGAGAATTTTATGTTTTTTAACCAGTTGCCTTCTTATTTTCATTGGCACTTCTACTTTGGTCAGCTCCCATCATGATACAAATACAGATTTCTTGAGTTAAGGGCAGATGCATAGTCGTTCGCAATATGCTTCATCAGGTAGCGCGCCAAGTACAAGCCTGATTCGACAGCCTAAATAAGCGGTTGTCGAATGACGGTTTTTCTGCACAGACGTTTTAGTGGTTCACTATATCCTTCTCTTGCGTTAGATTTAATCTCCGACCCTGCATTACTATCTGATTTCGATTCACCTTTGAGTAGCCTACCCTTCTCAGATATTCGTATACGTAACAGCGAATTACCCTGTATATTGATAAAACATGCTACTTGAACTTACTGGATATCACTGAAAGTACTCTACATATTTGTGAACATTGTTTAGAGCACCAGATTAACAATGTGTAAGTTAAGATTACTTGGAATAGGCAACTGAAACCATATGTAACTTAAACTAGCTTGTGAAAAGGATCAACAAGAGAAATTAGATATGATTTATTTAAAGATATGTGAGTGTGATCTTTATATATCAACTGTACGTTTGAAAGTTTCTTTTAGAAATGTTTGTTCAACTGAATTGTCTAAGCATGTTCTTATTTCTCAATGCCCTCTTACTGACCTTTAAGATCAGTAATACTTTCAGATCGTTTCAGTGCCCACCGGTGGGCAATAATATCCATGTTAGTAAATTATTGCCTTATCAATGTTGACCAATGTTGGTTTCATGACCACAGCTGTTTTTCCGTTGCGCTCAACGTTGCTTTCATGATTACAGCTGTCTTTCCATTGCTATCAATGGTAGCCTTTAGTTTTCGCGTAATTTTAACAATTTACCCAAGTTTACTTATTCAACACAAATGGCTGTATGCTTTTATCGTCAAAAGGTCACTGGTGACCAAAACATAAATCAGTATTGACCAATTTGTAAGTTATGAGTGACTAACAGCTTTCATGGACACAGTGTCCTTCGGTTTAATTTTATTTTTTAAACTTATTCAAATTCACTTCACTGATCCATACTGGTGACTTATAGATTGACTTCCCAGCGAGCGTCAGCTCATAAGTTATTGTGACCAGTAGTTTGAAAGGCACATAGATGAACTTCATTAGCCCAAAAAACATTAGCCCAGAAGGGCTATTAATTTTGTTTTGGCATTTTGCGTTGAAAACTTTAAATGCCGCTTCACTTTTCAAATTGCTGACACTAAATATTAGAGCCCTGTGTTATATTTAAAGAAACTAAGTAATGAAGAATCTGCATAAATGTACGTATGTTTCTCGCTTTGTAATAAAACAACGGTACCTAGAGCCATCAAATTTTGAATAACGTAATCTTCCACTGAATCCCAGCACCTGGAAGCCCTAATTTAGAATTTGAAATTTGTTTTATTATCGATTTCATATTTTGCAACATTTTAACCAATTTTCGATTAGCAAACTCAACGATTTCAAAGCGAGCAAAGGCAAAACTGTACGAAAAAAATAAATTATCCTCAGCGCGAGAGAATGCGTATCGGAAATCCTAAAAAATATGCTCATTTTAAAAGTATTTTGCGATATCGCTGTTGAACTGAATTTTATGGTTTAAGTGCAAAGAATGTGATATTTAATAAATAAAGATAACGCTCAAAAGGTTAAAAAAAAGTCCCTTTGGGAGTAAGTAAAATTTGAACGCTTTAAGATTATTTTTTTTTTCATTTTTTAAATTTTCTAAATTTATTTCACCATCTCACACCCGTGATTCTTCTATTTAATTTTGATCTTTTGAATAATATTTAAGTAATCTACCTAAATATTTTAAATATATGCAACTTCAAATTTTTACTAACATCTGCAATATTATTTTAATTAATGAGCTAATTCTAACTTCGTATATTCAATACCTGAGACGGAATTATTTGAGATCTTTTCCTTTTTCATGTTTTCTTGGTAAAGCAATTTGTGTCTACGTGACTTTTATGATCTTCGCAATTCTTAGGGGAGGAGAAAAAAGAGACAGACTGGAAACAGAAGGAAAAAATTAAATATATTTATTTAAAAAAATCGCCGTAGAGATAACATTCGCAATTGAAATTCTCATATTTTAATGTTCAACTGTCTTTAATTAATTGATTATTTGTTTCTTGCAATCAAAGCATTTGCTTTTATAAAATGCAACTAACTCAGCGTTTTCGTCACCTTTAATGAGAGATATTTTTTGTTGCAAGTTATAAAGTTCGTGCTTCTCTACTGAAGTAGTTAATTCAACAAGTAAAACATTTTCAGATACATGCATGGTTTTGAATGTTTAAACACTCGTTGATTTGAAATAATGTGTAACTAAATAAATAAACAATAATAACATGAAACAGATTTAAAATTATAGTAACAACGCAAATTAAAATTTTATGGGAAAATATTTAAAACTTTACAAGGGTTTTTTTTTTTCCATTAATTCATAAAAAAGCAACTCAAGTGGTATTAAATCTAAAATAGCAATTGTCAACCTTTTGACTAACGCGTACCATCTAAACAAAAATTGAAAAACTTCAGTGCCACCGCTACATTTTACAATGATTATTTTTTGATTTCTCGCTAGAAATATTTTAAAAAGTATACTTTGCCCTTTTGCACAACCTTTTGGATATTTGCATTAAATACGCACAGATAAAAATTGTTAGATTAAAAATTGATTACCATTTTAATTATCAAAATTCAAGCTATAATACTTTAATTCTAAAATTTAGGCCTATTTAAGAGAGAGCAATATCTGGCCTTATTTCACTTAGTTTGAACCGTAAATTAGAATTTCAGTTTTGTTCTGTATTTATTTTTTAAATATAAAATGCAAGAAAATCTTTGTTCACACAAAGAGGTTGTGCAAAGAGGCAATAAAAATTTGATAGCTTTATTTGGAATGCCTTTAAATTCTTTCTGTTCAGCTAAAAGTTAACATGTTTGTTATTTTTGAAATCTTCAGTTAGAGTTCAATCACAGGAAATTTTTATCAATTGTCTTGCCCTTTTTCTTCAGGAACATTTTGAATTTAATTGTTAAAAATACCTTGTTTCTTTGCGTACCACCTTTTTTTCTCTTGCATACCACCAGTGGTACGCGTACCACCGGTTGAGAATCGCTTACCTAAAATTTACTGAAACCGAGGTACCCAGTTTAACTCTTGAAACAGACTTTTGTTTATCTTCAGTAAGAGAAAAATTGGATTTAAAAGTTGTGATTTTCCACTTAAGTGTGTAATTTTCGACTGAAACGCAAAGCACAACATAACAGTAGTCCGAAATATTAAAAGAAATATTAAAATAAATAATCAACGCAATAGAGAAAAAAATCAAAGTTGATGCCGGTGAAAGATATCTCAGATATTATTAAAATAGATCTGTTTTTAATGGCATTCCGCAATCGTGTTTAGCAGAATGGCTGCAACTAATCTGGAAAATAAATGGAAGACCACGTTCAAAAGAAGGCACAAAAGCTCTTATTTTGCTAAAACTCGTAGCACCGCTTAATGAAAACTGTAATACATCATTTTAGGTGTTAATAATAAGTTAGCATGCAACTGTAATATGAGAAAAAGAAAAAACTCTCTTATGTATTTTATGCATATATTTAAATGTATGTACATTTATCAAGGTTACAGGAAGAAATTTAAGACTTTGGGTGTTAAAAAAATTTTTTTAACTTTTTTAGTAGGATGTATATTTCTACGAACTGTCACAATCATAACACACCTTTCATGAGATTATTAACATAAAGGAGCGTTAGCCCAGAAGGGCTATTAGTTTCACTTTGTCATTTTGCGTTGATTCACTTTTGAAACTGTTGCCACCAAATATTACAGCCCTGTATTAAAGAAATTAAATAATGAAGAATCTGCATAAATGTATGCATGTTTCTCGCACTGTGATAAAACCAAGGTGTACCTGCAGCCATCAAATTTTGAATGACGTAATCCTCCTGCGAATAAGCATCTTCTCCTGCATCTGGAAGCCCTCATTTGGAATATTGAATTTTTTATATTACCTATTTCATATTTTGTCAGACATTAAAGAATTTTTGATTAACAAATTCAATGATTTCAAAGCGAGGAATGGCAACACTGTACGGGAAAAAAAATTATCTCCAGTACGCGAGACTGTGTATCGGAAATTCTAAAGATATGCCCATTTAAAAATTATTTTGCGATATTGCTGTTGAATTTAATTTTATGGTTTAAGTGCAAAGAACATGATATTTAATAAATAAAGGTAACTTACAAATATAAAAAAACACCCCTTTGGGCGTAAGGTAAAATCTGAAAGCTTTCAGATTTTTATTTTTATTTTTCAAAAGTTCTTTTGATTGAACAACATGTTCCAGTTCAGAATGTCATGTATTGTTTATATCTAAACAGCTGGGAACTAACTTATCATCTGTTTATCAGGTCCAAAGCATGCTGAATCAGGTTTAAAATCAATGAGCACACCGAAAAGCTCGTGCGTTTCACGCCTTCATTTTGCACGATGTCTATAATCAGTTCTGTTGTATTTTCATCCATAAAATGAGCGTTTTTATAATTTTCGTCATATTTAACGTAAATACGATTACAAGCTGGTTTCTCTTTTTTGAGGATTTACCTCAAAGAATGGAAACCAGCATTCTACCTCTTTGGAGAAATAGCCCTTGTATGCTTTGCTGTATCCAAAACAAACAAGTAAATAAAATCATTCAAAAGAACGCAAGAATTTCCAAATAACGATCAGGAGGTTTCTTCTTTTCACTTATACGCTATCAATTTCTGATTGAATAAAAGTGAACATGGCAATTAATATTTGTTCCCCGTGAAATAAAAATTAATATTCTTGCTCACTTACCATTCTTGTAATACAAAAAGGTTGTAGCAATTACGTTTTACTCGAAGTCAGGAAAATGTAGAAATCCACAGTGCCCTTGCCGGAATTCGAACTCCAGATCTGCCGTATATGCGTCGAGCATGCTTCCAGTTGCACCACGCAGGCATGAGGAAAGGAGGGAAAAAATGCCTTATAAGGTTACTACAAGTTTCTCACATTTCAGATGTAAAGTCGTTGAGTATTCCATTGTATGCTGTATCCCTGCTCCTCTACAAATAATATTAAATGCAGCTATCTCTGTCTGAGTTTCTCAAACTGTGGTTCTCGAAGCCTACCCTTATGATCCTCCTAGATTTCTAAGAATGAAAAAAAAAAGAAGAAAAATTCAAATTATCTGCGTATATCATATTGCAGCTAAAAATATCTCTAAAGACTGATATTTTATTACACATTATAAAAGATTTTAAAAGCAACTACCAAGGTAACCAAAAACGTTCTTGCCGCTTTGGACAATCAAAAAGAAAAAGGTCATAAAACAAATAATGCTCTTGAGCTTTCCGAAGAGAAATATTACTATTCCATAATTTATAAACGTTGTTAAACGCATGGTATCAAAATTGCTAAGTGTAAAATTATCATTAATCGGAAAAGAAGAAAACGTCAATCATTACTTCTGCACGGAAGGAAAACTCCAAACGAATATCTGGGAAAGGTACGTACTGTTTCTAAAGTTAAATCATTGGTACGCACTACAGCAAGTCCGCCAACGCAGAAATCAATTGCAGAGTCTTTGAATATATCTGTAACAAGACTAAACAAAATAACAACACAAGATTTACAACTTACAAAAACAAAAAACATGATGCTCACCAGCTTTTGCCCAGGCATGTAGCTCAACGTAAAACAGTTCGTATGCAACCCTGTATGAAAATTATTTGGTAGCATATGCATGGAAATAATACCATTGATGACCATTGATGAAGCATGGATTTACCTGAAGCATGATTTTGAAATGACTGCAACAAAAAAGGTCTGTTTAATTAAAAATGTCTAATTACTTGAAAACGTAAAGAAAAAATTAATAAACCTCGTTCTGTCAATCAAGGAAAGTTTCAGTAAGGGGTTTATTATTATTGCAGGGTTCTCTTACAGTGGAAAATTAAAAATAAGTAGAGGGGAAGAAAATGTTAAAATCAACTAACTAACTCAACATACTCTAAACAGAAAGTTTTGCGTCCGATATTTACAGATAAATTTCCCTTTCTTTATCTCAGTAAAACAAGATTATGACAAAGCAACAAGTCATACTTCGATAAGTACCACTACATTTCCTCGAAAAAATAAAGACTGATGCAGATATTACCTATATATACCTTTTCAACGTATTCTTGCAGAGTCCGCTAACGTTCCGCCTTTGGAACATTGTGCCTCTAGTCTCTTGAAAAATTTTCTTCCTAAGCGCATACCCACCACGATTCTTGGATTCTGGAAAATAATGGAAAAGTAAGGAAAATACAAAAATACAAACACCTGAAAGATTTTACAAAAAGCCTTTCTATCGGCTAAATCACGATGCAATGTTATGGTCCAGAAAAAGGGCTATCAAAAAAATATTCTTTACATTTTAAACAGTTAAATGGCCCCGAGATCTTTCTAAAAATGTGTAAAGACCGTCTGTATAATCTTTCCTCAAACTTTAATAAAGTTTTGCTCATTTTAAATGAGAAAAATAAGCGATGATCATTAATGTAATATTAAAAATGATTTCTACATTTGGAAAAGCTGCTTTCATCTCTAATGCTCTTTTGAATACATTATTAATTGATCGTCTATTCATGTAGCATGGTTAAAAACTGTCCATTTCATTTTTAAAAAGTATTTGATTCAATCTCTTTTTTATACATTTCTGTAAAATAATTAAAGCAATTTTCCTCTCTTCTACACACAATGTAAATATGAAAAAAAAAAAAAAAACTCTAAAACTTCTAATACCATTTTTATCGCTTTTTTTCACTTCTGTTAGTAAATGACGGGCTATTATGTAGAGTATGTTATGTAAAAGAATTCCGTTGGACTTTTTGTACGTGTTCATTAACGATAGTCTTTAAATGTTAATTCTTTAACTTCTGATTCGTTTCTTTGAAATTATGTCTTACTTTTTCATTAATAAAATTTCCAGACGTTTTCATAATGACGCATGTTTAATAATTACGTAGTCAATAGATTGTAAAAATTCATTCGTTGCATTTTATTTCGTAGGCTGTTATTGCAGTAGTTTCATAATCTTTCATTTTTAAGCAATTATTTTGTTTCAATGACAATATTTTTTTTTTCTTTTTAGGAACTGAATATTTTATCTAATGCCACTTTTATATTTCTAGAGCAACATTTTAGAGTTAAAACGGCATCATCCTTGACAGATCATCTAGTATCTGACGATTTTTTTTAAGGTATAAGATTCTTTATCTAATTTTGTATAACATATTCATCGAAAATTTGATACAGAGGGGGAAATATTATTGCACCAATAAAAGATATCTCGAAGGATTAATACAACTAGTATGCACAGCAACATTACCAACTAAACTGAGTGACCACGGAATAAACCTTACTGATGGAGCACGTCTTATTCTTGTTTCCACCCTAGGATTGTATATACTGGCTTAGTTTTATACTATGGGAGTAGTGTCTATAGAGGCTCAATTACACGAATCCGCTTCCTACTGCCAGAAGGGGCTAAGGGGCTGCCTATGCTTTTTACGGACGTTTGTGGCTTTGTTGCCACCCAAGTGGGTAGCATTACGGAACACAGAGTCTACGAATGTCTCCCCTCCATTTGGTGGTTGTCCTCCACTCTCCGCGTCCGAGATTCGACGAGCGTCCGGTATGACTGTTAAGCCTTGGAAGTTGAAAGAGAGATTTCATTTTAGAAGTTTGTGCTGCGTGATTGAGGCGCTCGGTAGTGCAGCAACGAGCTAGACAGTTCCCTCTTTTGAGGATTCTATGGACATCACCCGACTCTCCCACCTAATTGGGAGGTTGTTCAAGAGGTGTCACCTTAGTTGCATCAAGTTGCAGGAAAGATTAAATATTTTGATTCATTATTCTTGTTTGCAGATTACTGTACTTGACCGACAAATTTGCTGCATTGTCGTACGATTGTTCGAGGTAGTATGTGATATCTACTGGGAAATTTTGCAATGTAGAGGAAACTGTCACTTCTACATATTAAGAATCGTGTCTTTCTATAGGGAAGAATTTAAAAAATCTTTCTTTAACATCCCTATTTGCAGATAAATAATACTACGAAATAAGTTGATCCACATACAAAACAGCGGATGTAGAATAGGAACTAATTCTACAATATTTTGAGCATTTTATCTCCTACACGATGTGTGCAATAAAGAGCATTGGTAACTGATTTCAAAAGTTCATCACACGTCTGATGCGATTATTAATTTACCTGGATCTCTCCACTTTTGTAAACGCACCTTTAAAAAATCTGATGCGTACACCACATGACTTCCTTGTACGGAATATCAAATTATGCGCATTTTTTCTTGCATTTCATTTAAACTTATTGGATTGAATTAAATCTACTTTGCCGACAGCGCATAAACCACAATAGAATAAATGCATTCTTTAAAATTCACTCTATTTGTTTACCATAGCGACACTCTGGCGCTAGGTTCACTTAACAGTATTATGTTTCGTTCATATTATAACTCAGAATGCACAAAATTTATATCATTTAAGGAATTATCTAACCGTTGCCACATGTTCTATTCAAATAGTATAATAACGCTAGAACGATATATAAAAGAAATTAAGCAAACAAAACAAAAAAGAAACAGTTTTTCACAGACGATTGAATATTTCGCATTCAATTAAATCAGTTCTCACTTCGCGACAAGGCAAAAATACATAAAAACTCAAAATATCTGTATTAAAAATTACGAAGTAAATCTTAAACATTTATTTCCTCGAAAAAATTCCAGAAAGGATTAAGCATGATTTAATTCGCAATAATAAATGAAGGCGTTATCTTTGTTGTTGCAAAGCTAATTTTCTCTAGATTGACAACAAATCCACTATTCTGCTGTTTCAAATGTAAACAAGCAATGGCCGCCATCAAAAAAATTATTAGGCTTAGTGGCACTTAAACAGCTTTAAAATTGTTAATAATTCTAAACATATTGCATACAGATTTACTAAAGGCATAAAAACCTTAACCGGAAGATAAAAACGACATAATTCAATCATTTTTAAAGCAAAAAATGTACAATTTAAAAACGTATAAGAGTAAAGAAACTGAGATCACTGAGCCTGGTAAAAGAGTGGATATATATATAAATGTATTTATATATGTTTGGTGCGGCCGATTGCAACCAAAATACGAGGTGCACATCTACATGTTATAGCAGTCCTATATACAAAATTTCAACGTCCTGAGGCTACTCGTTTTTGAGTTATGCGAGGTACGCACGTACGTACATACGTTAGTACAGACACCACGAAAAATTTTCTTCAGAATTCATTTTAAACAGTTTTATAATTTTTTTGGAGGAAAGGAGTCTTTTATTTTGTCCTTACGTACAGATATCACGCAAAAACATTGTTAAATTGCATTCGATAGAGGTCAAAATGGATATTTTCGTAGAATATGCTACCTGAAACTTTTCGCGATTACAATACTTCCTTTTTACTTCGTACAAGCAAGTAAAAATCCTCATATACTTTAATCTAGTCAAACTACTGCTTTTTCTTGAAGACGGATCGCATTATGGCCTTTAAAAGCAGTGCCCGAACTTGCGAAGAATTTTATTGTGGATGCAATTGTTTTTCTATTCGCAATATAATTTGCAGAATTTAAATATCAAAGCGACTTAGAAGAGAAAAAAAAAAAAAAAAAAAAGCTTTTTCTGTTAAAATGATTTTTACTTAAGCCTCTATTTTATAGTAAATGCGATACCGTGTTTATAGACCGATTTAAGTGTAGTTATATCGCCTGTATTTTTTAGCTTATTTCAAATTAGAAATTTAGCCATTTCATTACATAAAACGCCAGGCCAGAGAGCAATACACTTTTGTAACATGATATTTAATAAATAAAGGTAACACATAGAATGTTTAAAAAAATGCCCCTTTAGACGTAATTTAAAACCTAAAACCTTTCAGATTTTTTTTTTTAAATTTTAAAATTTGAAATCACGTTCAGGAGTCGTACACAAACAGAAGAGTAAAATATTTCAATTTATACGTAACAAAAAACAAAATGTCAATTAAAACAACGTTTCTGCTATTAATAAGTTATAAGCATTGTTATTCAGACTGTCATGAAACGATATGATCAATACATATTTTCCCAAAAGGCAGGTCTTATTCATATAGTAGAATCAGATTTGTGTTCTAGAAAACAGTAATAATTTTGCTTCTACCGTTTTCTAGTATTTTTTTCTTTTACGGAATTAAATTTTTAAACTAATGTCCCCTTTATATTTCAGTAAGCACATTTTAACGTTAAAGCGGCATTAGCTCTAGCAGACTGCTGAAGCTGAAGATTTTATTCCACGGCCATATTAATATAGTTCATATTATATAAAGGTAATTAGTTTAAATCATATCTCCAATAATTTTATCTGAGTTTCATAAATTCAGAAAAATGGTTTATAATTTTTACTTCCTTGTACGAAGTAAAAAGGAAGTATTGTAATCGCGAAAAGTTTCAGGTAGCATATTTCAACGAAAATATCCATTTTGAATGCAATTTGAATCCATTCGAATGCAATTTAACGATGTTTTTGCGTGATATCTGTACGTAAGAACAGAATAAAAGACTCCTTTCCTCCAAAAAAATTATAAAACTGTTTAAAATGAATTCTGAAGAGAATTTTTCGTAGCGTCTGTACTAACGAATGTACGTACGTGCGTACGTACGTATCTCGCATAACTCAAAAACGAGTAGCCTCAGAACGTTGAAATTTTGTATATAGGACTGCTATAACATGTAGATGTGCACCTCGTATTTTCGTTGAAATCGGCCGCGCCAAACGTATATAAATATATTTATATATATATCCTCTCTGTTACCCGGCTCAGAGATCTCAGTTTCTTTACTCTTATATGTTTGTAAATTGTACATTTTTTGCTTTAAAAATGATTGAATTATGTCGTTTTTATCTTCCGGTTAAGGTTTTTATGCCTTTAGTAAATCTGTATGCAATATTTTTAGAATTATCAACACTTTTAAAGTTGTTTAAGTGCCGCTAAGCCTTTTTTTATGGCGGCCATTGATTGTTTACATGTGAAACAGCAGAATAGTGGATTTGTTTCCAATCTAGAAAAACTTAGCTTCGCAACAACAAAGATAACGCCTTCATTTATTATTGCGAATTAAATCATGCTTAATCCTTTCTGGAATTTTTTCGAGGAAATAAGTGTTTAAGATTTACTTCGTAATTTTTAATATAGATATTTTGAGTTTTTATGTATTTTTGCCTTCACTCGAAATGAGAACTGAATTAATTGAATGAGAAATACTCAATCGTCTGTGAAAAACTGTTTCTTCTTTGCTTTGTTTGCTTAATTTCTTTTATACATCGTTCTAGCTTTATTATAGTATTTGAATAGAACATGTGGCAACGATTAGATAATTCTATTCTTTAAAGGATATAAATTTTGTGCATTATGAGTTATAATATGAACGAAATATAATACTGTTAAGTGAATCTAGCGCCAGAATGTCGCTATGATAAACAAATACTAGAGAGAATTTTAAAGAATGCATTTATTCTATTGTGGTTTATGCGCTGTCGGCGAAGTAGATTTAATTCAATCCAATAAGTTTAAATGAAATTCAAGAAAAAATGTGTATAATTTAATATTCCGTACAAGAAAGTCAGGTGTACACATCAGATTTTTTTAAAATAAAAACGTTAATTTATACCTTTTTTGATAAACGATGTTTAAACAGTACAGATAATAATAAAGTTAATGTATTATATTACGCTTTTTTCAAACGCTTATTTTTCTCCTTTTTAACTCATCAAAATCAACAATAATTTTCTCAAAATCTATTTAATAACTTAATCAGCGAACAGAGTAAACAGCCACATTTGAAAAGCCATATTGGGAAATTTTTCTTCCAAAAGATGAAGGGCTTGCATAATTATTCTCATTACTATAAATTTTCTGTAGCTTCTTTCCCCACTAGCAAGATTAAAATATTTTTAAGCAATTAAGATTAAAATATTTCTAGCAAGATTAAAATACTTTATTCGAATATGTTTGAGGTAAATTAAATCCGTGAATTTTCGTTTTTTGAATGAACTCTTATTTTTCATTTCCAAAATCATTGAAATAGCATGATATTTTAAATTAGATGTTTCAGGGGAAATTTTTGCAGCATTTATATCACTCGGATACTAAGCTATTTCTTTTTATTCTTTTCCCTAAATCCAAAAACATTAATTTTTCACAAGTCAGAAACTGAAGATTGGAAAGTATTTCGTTTATTTTTCATATCTCCATTTTACTTGCGACATTGAAGCATCTGTCCTTCTTTCATTTCTACTACGAAAAAATATTTTTCTTAAATATTACTTCTTTTTTCTATGCTATCGTCCGCTTGTTAAATATTTATTTACTTTATTATAAACACGTCAGATTCATATAAATAAAAAATCTGATTTGTACACCCCATGATTTCCTTGTACGGAATATTAAATTATATGTAATTTTCCTGCATTTCATTTAAACATATTGAATTGACAGTTAACAAATTTTGAATTAAATCGACTTCGTCGATAGCGCGTAAACCACAAAAGAATAAATACACTCTTTAAAGTTCACTATATTTATTTACCATAGCGACACTTTGGCGTTAGGTACACTCAACGCTACATCTCATTCATTTTATAACTCAGAGTGCACAAAAATTATATCATCTGAAGAATTACTACAAGTTCTATTCAAATACAATAATTAGTATAAAACGATGTATAAAAGAAATTAAACAAATAAAAAAAAACAGTTTTTCACAGACGATTCAGGGCCGCTTACCTAATGCGCGTGCGCTACTAATTAATTCAGTTCTCACTTCGCGGCAAGGCAATGATACATAAAAATTGAAAGATATAGTAAACCATAAAACACCAAGTACAGTTAAAACAATTATAAAAACAATTTTGCTATTAAAATTACACTTCCACTCAAAAACAAGCTAATAACTTAAAGGATAATTCCAGAATGAATTAAGCATAATTTAATTCGCAATCATGAAAGAAGATATTACTTTGTTGTTGCGAAGCATAGTTTATCCACTATTCTGTTAGTTTCAAATGTACACAAACATGGTTGCCATGGTAATCAAAAATTAGGCTTAGCCGCACTAAAAAAATTTTTTAATTGTTGATAATTGCACAATTACTGCATGCAGGTTAACTAAAGGCATAAAAATCTTAACCAGAAGATAAGAACAACATAATTAAATCATTTGTAAAGCAAAAAATGCATAATTTACAAACATATAAGAATAAAGAAACTGAGTTCAAACATATAAGAATAAAGAAACTGAGTTCACTGAGCCGAGTAACAGAGTGAGTATATATACATACAGGTAGCCCTCCTACAATACGGCATCCTGTAACACGATTTCGCTATAACACGATTCATAAAATGCGAGAACCCTTCCTACAACACGGTTTTCCTATAACACGATTTCGCTCTATCGCCATCGGAAAATTGCCGTAGCAATCCGAATAAATCTAACGAACTCCGCTCGAAGTTTTTGCATATTGTGCAAAGCATCTATATAGTCATTTAACACATAAGAATCCTTGTTTCATAAATTCTTCCAGATGTCTTCCAAGATCCGATACCCGTAAGAACAAATGTCCAGATGACCAGTATGAATAAAAGTCCCCAGATAACAATGGAGAAACCTCACTATCGTAGAAGGTGAACAACATGAGGTCACAATAAGTGATCTAAAACGCAAATCCTGCAAGTTTGGCTTCCAAAATTCGAATCTTTGTCTCCGTGGCCTGCAAACAAAAGTGTCTCACGCTGCTGGGCGGCAGTCTGCGTGGAGCCACGGTGTGTTAAAGAATAACTTTTTCGTCTTTAAGACATTAAGTTTCAGTCCCCAAACATATTCGATAAAAGATAAAAAAAACAACGTTTATGAGGAAACTCATTTCTTTAGAAGTACAGATACAAATCTTAGACCATCTTTTAAAAAGGGAAAAGGCATCTCCCATTGGAAAAAGTTTTAATTGGAATCAAGAAACTCCAGACTTTCTTTTTTTACTTTTACACTGCTAAGGAGGACTACTGACCGGGAACAAGCCCTTGCAGTATGATGTCCACCCTGCAGACATTTATTAAGTCTAAATTTTAAAAAAATAAATAAATAAATAAAAGATTACAGAGTCACATCTAGATAATACAAATAGAAACTCCGGACTATTAACAAAAATGAAAAAGAAATAAGTACTGCTGCTGCAGGATTTTCGACATCCGCAAAACGTGCAGTTTGCCCCCGGGGGAGCCAATAATTGAGAAATTGGAAAAGGCCCTGAGCATTTGGATTGATATTAGTTATGAAAAAAGAATTTCGTTGGATGATAATATCATTAAACAAAAAGTGCTCAAAATTTTCAAGCACCTCAAAGATCATGAAGAATCTTCTGTCAACCCAAGTAAAGCGTTTTGCAATTCATAGCATAAGAATTCAAGAAGAATCCGCGTCTGCTGATTATGAAGCTGCTAAGACGTTTCCTGAAAATTTACAAAATATTATAGAAGAAAAAGGATAAACAGCAGTTCAAGTTTTTCGGTGCCAACAAAACTGGGATTTGATGGGGAAAAAATGCCCAGCAGAACCTTTATATCGAAAAAAGAAAAAAACTGTATCCTGATTTAAGGTGTCTAAAAATTGTCTAATGCTACTTTTGTGCAGTATGACTTTATGACAAAACCGTTGTTAGTTCATAGATCTTTAAATCCTCGTGCACTTAAAGGCGTAAATCAAAACACCTTACCGGTATACTGGAAAGCAAATCCAAGAGCTTGGGTAGCTGGGAATATATTTAAAGATTGGTTTTTAAATTGTTTTGTGCCAGACGCTGAACGTTATTTAAGGCAGAAACATTTTAGCCTTAAGACGCTTGTTACTATTGGATAATGCTCCACCCACAAGATTTGAATCATCTCAGTGTCAAAATACTGTTCCTGCTTCCTAACACTACTTCTTTACTCCAACCATTGGATCCTTTAAAATATATTACATAAGAAGAACATTACAGTAGATTTTAGACGTAACCGATTCAAAATCAATTAATGTAATGGAAACTTGGAAGACATTTTCAATCAAGAACTGAATCGACATCGTATCGTCGCTGAAAAAACTGAAAGCACCAACGTTAAATGCATGTTAGAAGATATGGCCCTCTTCAGTTGAAATAGAAAACGTGCATGAATTGTAATAAAATGGAATTGGTATATTAGATTGGTATATTCGTCTAAATCAATCGGAGGCGAAGATTTTGTGAACATGGCTATTGAAGACACTCAAGATTTATTAGCGGAAGAAGAAATTGACGAAGATTTGATAGAACTGGCATCCGAATCTGTAAATTAAATCAATTCTGAGGACACTACCACTGATGAAGATTGTGAAATTAATAATTTAACATTAAAAAAATTAAAAGAAAGCTTACGCTTAGATGAAAATCTCGAGTTATTTTTCTTGAGGGCAGATCCTTCCACTGAAATAAGGGGAAAATTCAAAAGGGAGCTGCAAAACTGTCTAGCTCTATATCTAGAAATTTAAAATGACCCGGTAAGAACTAGAAAGCAAATAAAAATTACAGATTTTTTAAAGAGGGAAGAAAATCTCAGAAGTTTAAAAGAAGAAAGAAATTCTGAAAGTGAAAACGATCTCATTCCACCGAAAAAAAGTTCTGTGTTGATTATACTAAGCAATGACAATGAAGAAATTTATTAAACTAAAATTGCGTTTAATTAAAATATGTAATATTTTTGTTTTGGGTTGTCTCCCCCCTTTTTATACTGGCACTGGGTCTCATACAAAACAGCATGACACAACATGGCATTTTCTAGGAACCTATCTACCGTGTTACCTATACATATATTTATATTCTTTTGGTGTTACCTATACATATATTTATATACTTTTGATGTTAACTATCCATATATTTATGGCATATAGGATTTACATAATATAGCAGTCAGTACAAAATTTCAATGTTCTGAGGCTACTCGTTTGTGAGTTATACGAGATACATACATACATGAGTATGTACAGACGCCACGAAAAAATCTCTTCAGAATTCATTTTAAATCAGTTTTATAATTTTTTTTGGGGGGGGAGAAGAGTCCTTTATTTTGTCCTTACGTACAGATGTCACTCAAAAACATCGTTAAATTGTATCCGATAGCCGTCAAAATGGATATTTCCGTTGAAATATGATACACGAAATTTTTCGCGATTACAATACTTCCTTTTTACTTCGTACAAGGAAGTAAAAAAGGTATTTTTATTAGCATATTTTATTAACATAAATTGTGAGGGGCAACAATGTTTAATTTTAGTTTATTGTTATTCTAAACACAAAAGTTTCTTTAAATTTATGTGTTTGAATGAGGGACTGTCTCTGCTTGCTTGATAGAATTATACTCTGTAAATAAAAGCGTCTTTATTTTTGTATCTTTGTTATGTAATGTTTCTTTATTAAGCAAATTCTTTATTAAAGCCTTTGTGGAGCCTGAGGCTCAAAGGTAGATGGTTTCATGCCAAAAAAAAATGGTGAATTTTTGAATTGCATTTTAAAATCTATTAATTCTTGATCTAATTTATTAACCTTTCTTTTAATTTCATTTCAAATTATGTTGGTTATTTTATCCTTCCATTTCTCAAATATATTTACTCTCCTGTACTGTCTGAAGAAAGCGAGATTCCCTGTCTTACATACTGCCTGAGAGAGGAAAAAAAAGCAACATCACGCAAATAGGAATAAAATGTGAGGGAAATTCATAAACATACAAAGATAATGCATATATAAATACATGATTTTAATTTCAAAAAAAGATAACTCTATTCAGCGATTGAATTTTACAGAGTTTTCAGTCTGAAGCAAGACCATCTCTTGTGAAGGTACAAGAAGCAACCCTTCGAAGTACAGATGAAATCAGCATGCGGATGGCCTACCTGATGGACGACCATATGCATTCAACCATCTTCCATAGTTCGTTCTCCGATTGAGGCTGAGACAAATCAAGCAAACAATGACCAACGATATCCCAAATATGCTGGATCAGTGTGAGATTTGGAGATTCTTGTGTCCAAGAAAGCATCTAAGTTTATTGCAGGGCTTGTCTGCTGATGATTGCTGTGAGGCATCACCTTGCATAAAAGCAACGTTTTGTAAAGGCTAGAGGTAGGAAAGCAACTAACTACAGCTTATGACCCATACATAGTGATGCTATCTCTGTGCTTCTTATACAAACCAACTACTCATGGCGATGGCACAAAAAATCATTATGCCGCGTTGTCGAACAGTATGGCGTTTAAAGTCACGTAAAGTCTCCAGTCGCCTCCAGGATCAGATTTGTCTATTGTCATTGGGGAAACAGAAGCGAGATTCGTCACTGTACACTTCACTGTGCCATAGCATCGTCTAAGTGGCTCTCTGTATCTTCATTTGGCTTTGGTGGCTTTGCATTAATGGGAGTTTTCGTAAAAGGTGGCATGACAGCAAGTTGCTCTAAATCAATCACCTGAAAATCGTTCTTGCAAATATTGGAGTATTCAAAGCTCCCTGAACATTTTGCACAATGTTAACAGAACTCCAGGGACACAAGTCCTGCCCTGCACTGACCTGCCCTGGAACTAGCCTTTCAGGTTGTTAGGTCCGAACTTCGGGGACCATCCAAGCGACTTAGCATATTCATTGGATTTAAATATAGCGTTGTTCTAATATAGGTATTTTGACACAAAATCGGACGTTTTCTGAAATGGTATGCCAATTGTTTTTCCATATTTTGATTTTACGACTCAAATTATGCCAAACTGCCAAATTTTGTAAAAATCGTACGCATAGTTTTTTTAAAAATTAGCTCCCAAAATTTTAGCTTTTCAATGCTAATTGAATTTGATATATATAATTGTTAATACCTCTTTTTTTTTTTTTTTTAACTTTCTTGATTCCATCTTCCAGAATTCGAAATTTAGACTTAGTCCAAATATAATTCGCACATTTCTTATGATTTATTTAAAAATTTTTTAAATATTTTTATATAACCTATAAAATTTTTAACATTGTCTTAAAGTAGATGTATTTTCAGCCACATCTGCAAAAAATTACAGTTTTTTATTCAAAATTTTCTAAGATATACATATTGGAGCGTTTTGAAATTTGACATCTTTTTTTTTGAGCGATAATAACGCTAAATGTGGTTTATGCATTTTGTAAAATTATTTGAAAATATGAAAGATGGCGTTTTGTCCGCTCGTCTACAATGAAAAAACGAACAGGGAAATAGGTTGCTATAAATTAACAAGTTCAGTTGAATGTGAATGGGAATTATTCTTGGCGAAAATTGAAAAAAATACGCCAAGATAAATTTTTGAATTTCTCCGTAAATTTCGAACCAAATTTTACAAAATTTAATATTTAGGCATAGTTTGAGGCGTACAATAGAAATAGGGAAAAACCTGGCATGTCATTTCAGAAAGAGTCCGATTTTGTGTCAAAATGCCTATGTTAGAATGATGCTATATATAAATCTAATATATATTCTAAGTCGTGCTTTCGAGACATAAAAAAAGCAGTTTGAATTTCGTCAATTGGTCCAGTAGAACGGAAGATATAGAACGAAAACGCTATATTTCGATAAGTGTTGCCACTGCTCGCTTTCAAACCGTGGACTTTTTTAAGAAAAAATTTGTAAGTTTTACAAAATATGAAAGAAAATATCATTGCTAAACATTAAATATATTATTATTATGTAAAGTCACATTCTGACTTTAAAGAAAGCACGTGATAGCATGTGGCGTCATTGTAAGTCGAAAATGTTTCGTCAATGGCAGCATTTTAAATAAATAGCTGCTGCTGGCGACTTTTTTAGTTTCAGGTTAGGATAACTGACACGATACTGCTATTACCACGCTGATTCTTTTATTACTATTGAGAAAACGTTGTTATATTACATTAAGTTTCATGACGCCGTACGCATACATAAGTTGTCAAAAGTTTTTGGTTCCTCGTTTGGCAACAAAAAATTACTTACGTATTGGTTGCTGCTTGGAAACAATGAACCGATTTCATTCATATTAAAACTGTGTTTTTTTTATACATTTTCTTTTCATGTGTATATAGGACTTATAAATATTGCTTTAGCTGGCAACCCGCTCATCTGGTGGACTTGCCCGTCAGTACTATTAAAATCTGTGTGCGTCTGTTTGTTTGTGGCATTATCTTCTCCGGAACGACGGGGAGTTGAGTTTGGGGACACGTACTCCAGATTCTAAAAATTCGTGGGAAGCTATTTCGATCATTCTCATCTTCGTACAGTTTTAATTAGCCAAGATATTAATTAGAAACTCTGAAAACGCTAATTTTCGCTCTTTTCGGGAGTACATAGAAATTTATATTTTGCCTTGGCCTCACCCCGCTCATCTGGCGGGCTTGCCCGCTATTTAGATATTTTAAATCTTGGAGCACCCACAAAAGAATTACATTAACCACGATTGCCATTTGTCTTAGAACAAGTTCAGTACAGCCGTTCCTTAAATTCGTTTCTCTTGAAACCACAGTTTTGCATCATGTTAACGTACGAGGTCGGGAATAAAATGGCTTCAAAGAGTGGATCATTGAAAAACGGAATTGACTCATGTATTTTTTAACACTAAATATTTCTCATTGCATTGCAGGGGCTGAAATTCAAAATTACTTTCTCAAAAATGTAATGCTGCAGAAGTTAATCGATTTGTGCGCCTACTGACCTATAAAAAATTTCTTCCAGTATTTCGCTGAATGCGCATTTTATCATAACAACATATTATTTATGTCTGTGTTGAAGATAACTTTATAAACAACCAAAAACAAATCTCTTAGATTAGCTTTGGATAAAAAAAAAATTGGGGATAAAAATATTTATTTTATGATGTTTACTATATCCAAGAGATATACTCCAAATGCAACTGCTACCGAGATCTACTTCGTTTTTATTACAAACGATACATTGCAACTTTGTTTCGCCCTCCCCCTCTTCCTATTTCAGCTACGCTCAGACTCCATCAGCTAATATACACACCGAAAAAAAAAATAGATAAGAATATTTCCAGGCAAGATTTAACTCCCCATAAATTTTATTCCTCCGATAGCTAGAAGCGATGCGACAAAAGATTATTTTTAAAATACTCCTTCTTCTCAAAATAAACGAACAGAGGCAGTCTCTGGCTATAACTCCGACCTTCGTAGTGCACGCTGGGAAGGAGAAACAACAAAGAAATGGCGAATTTTGGAAGTTAAAAGAAGTAAAAAATCTCGATAGAAGATGCATTTTGCGCACTGGCGCCGCAGATATGCCCTATTTGATGCCCGGGCAGAAGATATTCCACTCTAGACAAGACGACGCCGGGTCTTCGATCGAGAGGGGGCGGTCGTCTTTTGCAGCAAGCGATCCCTCGCCTTTGCCAATAAAAGAGAACACATATCGTTCGTGGGGTTGTCCCGAATAAAGTATGCACTTCAACTACAAGCAATGAAATGCCGCCGGAAGCTGATGAGGAGGTCACTGATCTTTAGATGGAAGGAATATCTACATATTGTAAAAAGCTAACGTTTATTAAGGTTATAAGCGTGCTAAAATCTGTCTTCGTATATCTTTATCCTTAAATTGATAAGTACAGCTGTGGCGCTTTCTTTCACAAGAAATATCAATTGAATTTTAAAAATGTCTTCTCCTTCACTTTAGTATTTACGGTAGAACCCTGATCATTTGGGGTCTTAGTACCATCTTGAATAACTGAAAACTAGTTTAAAACGGAGAGTATTGTTACCTTAGGAAACAAATTATGGGCAAATGTTTTGGCTAGTTTTATAGTACAATATCGTTTTTCAAATTTTTCCCTACTTTTTGGAATTTAAGTCATATACATGTGTAAGATAAAAAATATGTAAAAGATAAATTACAATTTACATTAGCAATAGCCTCTTAAAGTTTAAATTAATTTACCTTCTCTATTCTAAAAATAATAATGTCTTTTGAGACTAATGCATGTCATATGACCCTTACATAACACTGATAATGTAAATGGAGCTAAAATTCAAACAGCCAATAATAATTTTGCAAAGGTACTAGTTATCCAATCAAAATGCACTTAGAACCAAAGCTAACTCAGTCTGAATTGAGGCTTCATCCTAAACATAAGGCGCTTACAACGCCTCGGCTAAGCTGGACTGCTGCCTGCTGCTCTCTTGTTACTGCAAAGTTATCAAAAATGTAAACATTTTGAAAGAATTCAACTTTGTACATATCTATGCCATCAATACTTCTACAACATCAATATTGCTAAGTTTGCTTTCATTTGCATATATGTAAAGAAAAAAAAAAGGAAAATAATCATATTAAATACTGATATCACGCATAAAATTCCAACCATAAAGTTTCTCAAAATAAGGTAGAGAATTTTACAGAAACAGTTTCAGCGTTGAGTATAAAACGATTTTTAAAATTGCAGTATTATTTAAGTTTTTATATGGTTTCCGTTGAGCAAAATGCTAACTTTGTAGGGTATTTTTAAAATTTTTTATACCCCTCTGTGCTTTCTATTTTCATATCTTCCTTTTTCATGATGTAATTGGAAGCCTGTCCAACTAGCAGTCGGGGGGGGGTCAGGAGTTCGAATCCAGGCGAGGTTTAGTATATTTTTCATATTACCTGTTCGACAAACCCAGCGACTCAACAACTGTAAAATTTTCATTATTCCTACGCCTACTGGTAAAATTTCTAAACATCTTTTACTGGTAAATGTCCTAGACATATTACAAAGCAAGACTGTAGACTTAAACTACTTTTTAACCTACACGTTCTGAAGAAATTTAATATTCCTCAAAGTTTTTCTTAAAAGTAACAGGGAACAAAAAAAAAGTGATTAGTTCTTTTTAGCGATTAATCATACTGGGAATCGTACTGGGTACAATAATACATTGTGGCAATTGTATACAGAATATCCACCTTTAAACAAGAAGCCAAAGTTTAATTTTTTGTGGAAACCTCGAACTTCAAAAATCATGAAGAGTCATGATGTTTGATGTTTAGAAACACCGCAACGAGAGACCAGGAACACAACTAGAAACCGAAGAAAGGAATAAATAGAGTTTATTTTCTACAGACATAAGTACTAAAATATTAGATAAATGTAAGGCAGGAAAAAGCTCATTCCGGGTGAAATGTTTGAAATGATTTTTTAAGACATGCAACGAGTTTATGAAAAGAGGTAAATAGGCATATCAAGAAAGGTCTGCAAAAACGGAATAATGTATAACGAAAAAGCTGTTGTAGATCCAGAAACATTATTAAGACCAGAGAAAATTTGTAGGTTTGTATGTAATGTAACTATGACTATGTAACATTGAGATAGAAAAGAGGAATATAGATTTTTAAGTAATATTTGTAAATTAACTGGTTTACCAGAAAACCCGAACTGAGTGCAAGTGGACACTTCGAATGAAAGCAAAAGACAGATGATGCAAGTGATCAAGACAAAGATTTGTCGCCAATGGGTGCTCGCAAGAATATGGGATTAAACATTCCAAGACTTTTCGCCTGTTGCTTGCTATAGCACTGCGATAAAGTTCGTGATAGCACTACGCTACTTTGGAATAAATCGAGGGCACGTTGATGTGTATAATAAGTATATGTAAAACACTGGCATTCGCAGCTAATTATAATCTGAACAGGTATATGGAACGAATGTTTAAACAAGTTTTATCAATACAGCTACTGATGAAGCAATATTTACGACAGAATGTAATTGTATTTGTATTTTTAATTTCTAAAAGAAAAATTCTTAAGGCTTAACAGTCTCAGTCTGCGGACTTAAGCAAGTAGGACGAATGTGGACCCTAAAATTCCATAAAATTTTAAGAAAGCTTAATTTCAAAATTTAATATCGGATAACTGTATTTACGTACGAAGGGGGATTGCCACTGGAATAGATGTGAATGACTTAAGAATAATTAATAAAAATGAATCTGTGATATCGCAATTCAAAAAATAAAGCCTTAAGAAAATTTTTAAAATGGGGAGCTGGATAAAATAAAATAGTGTTTAAGAATTAATCCTCAGCAAAATGGAAATGTGTCAACTACTCACGGTGAACGTACAGAAGTTTTAATCAAAGTCATTAGGATTTCTTTCGAAGTAGGAAACACGAAAAATGTGCAACGCCCTCGCCGTGTTCGAACCTGGACCTCACGAATACGCGCCGAGTGTGCTACCGTTGCACCACGAAGACATGCTGAAAGGAGGGAGAAAATTCCTTATATACTCCGCCTTTTGGAGGGTGAATGGAGACTAGGGGACAAGTCTCCAGAATGCAAGAGTGCAAACGCATTTCAGAATTGCTAGATCCTTATCAGATATTTTCTCCCTCCTTTCTGCGTGCTTTCGTGGTGTAACGGTAGCACAGGCGGTGCATTTTCGAGACTACCAGATTTGAGTCCAGGCGAAGACACTGGTCATTTTTCGCATAGCCTAATAGCTTCAAAATAACCTAATGACTCTACAGTGGCGTACGAACTAAAAGATGAAAGATGATGATTCTTCACCACCAGGATTTGACAATTGGGTCCCCTAGTCTCCAGTCACCCTTCAAAAGGCGGAGTATATAAGGAATTTTCTCCCTCCTTTCAGCATGTCTTCGTGGTGTAACGGTAGCACACTCGGCGCGTATTCGTGAGGTCCAGGTTCGAACACGGCGAGGGCGTTGCACATTTTTCGTGTTTCCTACTTCAAAAGAAATCCTAATGACTCTAAATCCTAATATTAAAAAAAATAACACATAAACTGATAAACGAATTCAGAAAGATTAATAAACATTATCAGTACTTTCTATCGGTATAAAATCCTATGAGAAAGTACTCATGAAAAAGTGAGAAAATTTATATGAAGCTTAGTTGAGTTACTTTTAATGTGTAGTTTCCGCAGTTTGCGTACTACATATGTAATCTTTTAAAAGAGCAGTCTTAGTGTTAGGCATTTGTAAACTAATTTAAAGTTAGCTCTTATTTAAAATTTTAGTTAGTAGTTTTATACTTTTACGTTCAGACCACAAGTGGTTGGTCTCTGTATCCGAAGTGCGGGAGCACTTGTAATCTTATAGAGAATAAAGGGTAAAGTCAACCCTTCCTGCTAGTGTTGTCCATTCGACACATTTTTGAACATAGCTTGAGTAAGCTCCCTGTTCCTATTCAGGACACATCATATTTCCAAAGCAAATCAAAAGACATACAAGTCCTGACAGGTTGATCCAGGAACATTTAATTTTTTTTCAAATTGTAGATAAATTTTCAAAAATTAATTCTGAAAAATCTGAAAAATTGTTAGCGATTTTGTTATTTTGTAGCTTAACCGAGGAATATGAGGGCTCCAAAGTAGCAATAGAATGTGATAAATTGTCAGACTCGATCATGTTAAAAGTTAGTTACTAGGGAAAGAAAAACGATGTAAATTTATAACGCAAGGAAACAGCTAAGTTCAGGGTTTTTTAATCAATTTGTTACCGCTGCAACAGAGGATATAAGGCAGCGGAGTGTTGCAGATAGAGTAAAAAATGCGCAAGGAATTAATCGTGATATTCTTGAACATATGTAGAATACATATATACACGTGATCATATGTGGTCCGATGAATGTTAAGTCATTAGAAGTTGGTAAATATTTTGTAACTTTTATGGCTGACAAACTGCAAATTATTACTAGGTAGTACATAATAAGAAAAAGGTTAGAACCTTTGAATATATAAAAGCGTAATTTTGCTGGAGGAAAAACAAATGGAAAAGCAACTTAAAATTCTGAAATGATAATACTCTGAATTCACAAATTATGAATTTAATTAATTTCTGGAGAACGAAGGCACGAAAAGACAATTCTCCATTGAGTAGAGACTTCAACAAACTGTGACAGGTTGAAATAACAAATCTGGTATTCAAATCAATATTACGACAGCGATTATAGTTTGAAAGTATATTTTCTGGTTTGAAAGTACTTTCGTACGAAATAGGTATTCGACAAAGTGTAGATAAAACAAGGAGTTTGATCTGTATCAAAGCCTATAGGATTTTATTTGAGAGTAAGTGAAAGGAAAACTTTAGTGTTAACCAGTCTTATCACGAAAAGCAAATTTCTGTTAAAAGGTGAAGAATATGTTCTTGGTTATTTAGAAGAAAAGAAAACATATCTCACAAAGCTGAGCTCACAAATACTGTTAAGTCGTGGAAAAAATCACATAACTTCTGAAATGCGTGAATCAAAAATATAATACAACAAAAAGTGAAATTATCTTAAAGTGAGTAAATGAAAAATTAAAAACTCAAATACATTTAATTTTACGACTTCATGACAGCGTGTGGATTACAAAGAGTGTTTGAAAATGGTAAGATAAGAACGTACCTAAATTTGGTTTATCTTCAGGTTAGCTTATTTGAATATGGCAAAGTACAAGTAATTTATCTGCCTAAGGGAAGGATGCCTTCGTAGAGAACATTACAAAGGAAACTGGCTTCTATTCACGTTATACATGGGAATAACAACGAAAACCAACCATACAACCAGCCCGTTCGGCCTGGGTTTGAACTATCAGTGTTTAAAGGTCTGAAGTACTCAGATACTAGCGAGGCTGCTCAGGCTTAGTTACAAATGGCTACAGTTACAAATGGCTTGGTTACAAATAGATATCATTTAATTTTTTTTACCCGAGTCTTTAGAGGGGATAATGCCTAAGGGAGATGATGTAACATATGAAATAAGCGAAGAGCACTACGCTAAGTGGGAAAGTATGTTGTCCAGCTGATGACTTGATGAAGGATGAAATATCTTCGGAATTTTATGCATTAACTATCTGACTACATTAGCTGGTATGTTTACATCAGAACACTAATTAAATGAAGTTTGTATAAATGGTTAACAAGCAATTAAGATTTCGTAAGATACGCAAACACAAAGAAATGGTAATATATACAGAACAGAAAAAAATTTTGAAATATCATGAAATGAGAATTCATAATAATGATCTTAAGATTTACTTCTGGTTTTACTTCATCACTTGGGATCATAATGCACTGTGATTAACCTTTTCAAATTATGCAAAACCACGGGATTATAGTCCATGCGTGAAGCAATCGTAAGGAACTCAGAGGTTGAAGTTTTGCTAAAGAAGCTGTGGCAAGTCGGTAAAGTATATTCATGCAAGTGAACTATATTGAAATCGTTTAAGATAATAACGTACGTACGTACGTACGTACAAATCATGGCGTATAGATCATGTTTCTCAATAACTCGTTCTGGAAACGATAAAATCGCTTTCGTTTGGTTCTGAGAGCGATAGCCCAAGCTGATATGGCGCAAGTAATTATTGGCTGTATGAAGGCGACATAGAGAATTCTTTTGCTCTGTTAAGGCTAAGCTTTGATTTCCTGTCAAACAAGTTATATAAAGACATATAAGCGGAATTTTTTTTAGTGAGTGTATATTCAATGTGTTCCTTGAATATGAATTCTTCATCTGAAATGACTCCTAGAAATGTTTTTGAAGGGATGACTGAAATTGAGTTCCATAGATAAAAATGTGTAACACTCTAAATTCTTATTGTATTTTCTGAAGATAATAATATTACTTTTCAGCGGATTTAACTTTGCGCGTTATTTAGGGAACCACTGAGAAATACAGGGGATGGACAAAAATATGGAAACACCTTTAAAAAAACATGTTTCTTTGCTTAATATGGTGTAGGAAACCCGTAAGCATCCAAAACAGCTTGCAGTCTTCTCGGAATGGATAAATACAGTTCCTGTATGTTTGCCAAGGGAATATTATACCATTCTTCCAGCAAAACGGTGGCAAGTTCAGATAACGATGTTGGCGGTGGATAACGAGAACGCACTTTCCATTCCAATGTAGACCACAAAGGTTCGATAATATTCAGGTCTGGTGACTGTGGTGGCCAGGGGAGATGGGACAACTCATCCTCGTGCTCAGAAAACCAGTCCTGGACAATGTGAGCTGTGTGAACAGGGGCTTTGTCGTCTTGGAAGACACCATCACCATCGGGGAACAAAGTTTGTACCATGGGATGAACTTGATCGACCAAAATGTTCACATAAGTCTTGGCAGTCATGTGCTCTGACACAGTTATCATGAGGCTAGCAGAGAACCACGATATGGCTGCCCAAACCATAACAGAACCCCCGCCATGTTTCATTCTTGGCAACAAGCAGTCTGTATTATAGGCTTGAGATGGCGTTCTCCAGACGTAAACTCGGCCAGAAGTGGGAAACAATGTGAAAGAAGACTCGTCAGACCATATTACTCGCTTAGACTACTCTATAGTCCTTATGACTTAAACACCACTTTTTCCTGTTACGGGCATTAGCATCACTGATGAGTGGCTTCTCAATTGCAGCACGGCCAGCAATTCCCTGTTTATGAAGGTCCCTTCTATTTGTTTTGGTACTCACAGAGTTCGGTAACACAACATTCATTTCAGCAGTAACTTTTGCAGCTGTTGTGTTCTTATTTTTCGTCACAATTGCCCTTAATGATCGTCTGTCACGATCACTCAGGACACACTGTCGTCCGCGCTGTGATTTAGCAGATGATGTTTTTCCGCTTTTCAAATATGCGGAATAAATCTTCGATACAGTACCTCTTGAAACACTAAACACCTCGGCTACCTTGCTTACGTAAGCACCTACCATACGTGCTCCAACAATTTGCCCACGTTCGAAGTCTGTTAACTCTTACATAATGCAATGACAACCTCACATAACAGTACTCCGACAACAACTGAACTGTTTAGCACATTTACGAAGTTGTATAGGTGGCGTCAGTAGTCAAAAACGCGAGCGCCACCTACATATTTCATTAAAATCAATCTTTCTTTTCAAACATGCACAAGGTGTTTCCATATTTTTGTCCATCCACTGTATTACTAAGTTTATCCACTACATAATTTGGGTTGCGCGAAACATTTAAATCTGCTGTATTATCAAAATATTTAGCAACATACCTTACTAGCGGGTTCTGCAGATCTTTAACAAATAAATTAAATAATTTTGCTGGAACCGAACTCTGATGAACTCCGATAAAGATGCGTTTTCTAAGAGAAAGTGCATCGCTACTGCGAGCTTCAAAAGTATGGATTAATTATTTTAGCAATCTGAAGTTTTATGAGTTTGAAGATAGTCCTTGATGTCAGACATGTCAAATGCTTGAAGGTATGTGCAATTTTATTGTTACCATTTTAACCGGTTGATGAACTCTGGAATGGCTTCTGCAAAACCCGAAATGTATTCTACTAATGATACTACGTTTTTCTGAGTATTCTATAAGTCTTCCTTGGATCATCCTTTTGAGTGAGAAGCAAAAACAGCGATCTGAAGCGAGCTTCCCTGTGCAGGGAAACACCCTAGTGGATCTATTAATTATCAGTATCTTTAGAGTCTTTCCCTCCCTGGTTGAGGGAAACGATGATATCATGCTTTCATTGTTGTAGGAAGTAGTGCTATCGTAGGCATGCGTTCAAAATACTGAAAATTAAAATGATGATCTTTCTCGGAACTTTTTTATGGCTTTTTTACCGAACGCACCTAATGATCCTGTTAATATAGTTATTTACAGCCGAATTCCTAATTGCATTGTGATATAGCATTGAGTGTTTTATACATATAAGTAATGGTGCAAAAATTAGCGGGAAAATTGAGGCTTTGTTGCAGCAAAAAGCAACATTTTTAACGAAATTATTTAATTGAGTTTAATAACTGAAACTGGATATTTGGGTGCTTGGGAAAAAGCAGAAAAGATAAGAAAGTTACTATATAAGAAAGTTTGTCAGAAAGCTACTTTCTATCAAGCTACGCAGACTAGGAAACGAACCAGGCCCTATTCTTTAATAAATTGATAAAATTCTGTAAAAACGTTTTTACAGAAGCAGTTTTAGAAACATTCAGAGAGACTTCAAGTATAACATCAGCATTTGTTTAATAACAATTGCTATGTTACTATTTCTAAACTCTCTGTTCATACGGAAATTTCACTATGATTTGTTTCCTATGGCAGAATTGTTGGAAAGCATTCTACAAGAAAAACCGTGTCCATTGGTCATTTTGTTGTCTTTTCACGGAGAAGTTTATCCGGAAAATTTTGCACCACCGGGAGTACAGTATTCCATCAATGAAGGAGAAGACATACAAACATACAATCTTACGGGGAAGTCGGTAACACACCCTCTTAATTTCGGGATAGTAGTCAGCCTCCTCTTACCATTATACTACCCAGGGAGGTAAGCAGTTTATGATATTTTGGAATATTATTGAAGTTTTGGCTGATTCTGATGGACATTAATTACAGTGTTAACAATAACATATTTTAATACGTTACAGTACCAGATATAAAATTTAATGCTTTTAAATAGAAAGCTCATAATGTAGGGTGAAGGCATTACGATTTTTACGAATTACATTCAATTAGCTTCCATTATTGAAACATTTATTACTTTTATGTAATTTTAAGCAGTTAGAATAGATATCATTTATTTCAATTTGCTTAAAATCATTAATTGCAGTGATATCATCAACATATTTTTAAGCATGTATATTTTTATTCTAGTATTTTAATTTGTTACAGTTTTTTGTGAATTTTTCCCCTTGACAAATAAAAATTAATAACAAATTTATGTAAAATAGCTTGTAGGAACAAGAAGCTATACAATTAATTTGCGAGTATAATTTGTTATTACGCTTAATTTATTCATTAAAACTTGCATAATTATGATAGTCCGATTAATTTTGTAGCTTATTAAATTTAGTAAAATAAATATTTCAAAACATGAAATTAGGCAACTATAATTTCTGTTTAAATGAAAAAGATGTATACGGATTCTCAAAATCATAACGCTTAGAATTTGAAGTTTCATATTTGTTTAGAATTTCTATTACAGTTTTGTTGTTTCTAATTAACCAATTATTTAATGTATTTTTATAACATTAAAGATAACTACGTCACAAATGGTATTATATTTAAGTGATATAATTTTAAAATAAATTTAATTTATAATGCATCTAACTGGTAATTTTGGAACATTATTGAAATTAATAAGCACCTTTAATACCTTAGTGTTTTCAAATCGCAAACTTCACATACTGATAAAACATTTCTGACAGCATTTCTGCTTGATGAAAATAGCTTCTGAAAGTTTCATGAGCAATCAATTTAGTGAAATAAATGCACAATTTCATATTCTATATTTTTAATTTCTGGGAAACAAAATCTTAAATTAGAAGTCTGTCATGACTGCCTACTTAAAATAGTTTAAGCTTGTAGAGGTATTAGGTTATTTCGAAGCAGGAGACATGAAAGATGAGCAATGCCCTCGCCGGGACTCGCACCTCAGACTTCTCGATACGCGCCGACTGTGCTGGCCGTTATAGCACGATGGCATGCTAAGAAAGCGGGAGAAATATCTTATATACTTCCCCTTTTAAAGGGCGACTGGGGATTATTGGACCCAATCGTCAGTCATCATCCACCACCTTTTTTTAGCTCGGGCGCCACTGCAGAGACATTAGTTATTTCGAAGCAGGCGAGATGCAAAATGAGCAATGCCTTCGCCGGGACTCGAACCACGGACCTCTCGAATTCGCGCCAAGTGTGCTGACCACTACACTACGAAGGCATGCTAAGAAGGCGGGAGAAATACCTTATAAGGTGTTAAATTGAATTTGCATTCCAAGATGAGTGCAATTTTTTATGCTTACAAATGTTATATATTTTTCAAATTTTTAATTTTTTTCAAAACATTTTGAAGTTTTGATGGTAAATTATTGTAGATGTTAGAGACTTTAAAGTGATTCTGTTTCTTCCTTTGTTTCCTTTAAATGTTTTTTCCCCCTTATCTTGTGCATCAGGACTTCATCTTAACTGTGCGTTTGTTTACTCCTTTCAGCCTGTTTATCCTCAACGGACAATTAAGATCTGTTATTTACTGTATTTTTTTCTTTACAAATAAACATCGCAATAAACTCTTCTGGTAATCTGTGTTTTCTTCATCTCTTTTCCCCTTTCCGTCTGGTGATTTTCAATTTCTTATCTATAATCACTACGTCACAAATGAAAAGTTTTAGTTTTCTGACGGTATATTCAAGATTTTCAGTAAGCCAAAATGATTTCAGATTGGCTTCACTGCAAATTAGGTTAAAGACAAGAGGAAAGCAGAAGACAATAAAAAATTAAAAAATGCTTTTACTATAGTTTAAAAAGGTCGTATTTCTAGAGTATACCAAATAACTTCTAGATGTATATGCAATTTAAATAATATTTCTAATATTTTCCCTAAATAATTATAAAATATGAAACCACCATGTAAAGCTATTGTTATAACCAAACATTAAATATTAATAGCTGTTCGTTAGTAATTATTAATAACTTTAACGTTTTATTAATAACTTTATCAACTATTGATAATTTATTAGGAATATTAGGAATATTTAGTTAGTAACTGCAAATGTCTTTAAACCTATTAACAACTACTGAGAGTTTAATAGAAATATTAAGTTATTAGCAACAAAATATTAAAATATTATTTGAAACTATTATTTTAACAATCATTAAAAAACTACTTACTTACTCGTAAAATTAAATATCCTTGTAATTACTGATAACTCACAAAAAATTTCTTTGATTTTAACCAATAAAAGTGTAACAAAAGCCGAATGAACATTTTCAAAATTTGAAAGATATTTCCAAATATTTACTGTAGCCAGGGATTACACATAATTTTATCTTAAAAATACAAAACAGTCTAAAAGGTAATTAAACTAAATACACGAGTTAATGGTTTACATTTTTTCTTTCCTGTTTGCTATTGCTAAATTTCAAATAAATAACAAATCATAATTATAAGAAAAATTAGATTTACCCGGAAAAGCGATTCATTGTTCATAAAATGGCAAATAATATAATATTTTTGCAGACTGATTTATTATAAATATTTATTTGTTTATCTGTATTTTGAATTAATATATATTTATTTTTCATTACTTTAAATTTATATTTATTTCTTTAATATTGGAATTTTTTAAATTTTTGTACAAGTGTATGCTACTTTACCAAAATAAAATACATCTGAGAATTTTCCATCTGCCAAAATGGCATACGATGAAAGAAAGAAACTCTTAATTTATATGGGAAAATTTTAAGCGTGCCCGAGTTTCACTCATATTCTCATAATCATAGCAAATAATGCATAAAATCTAAAATAACATTAAAAACAAGAACGGTGGGATAAATCCACAACTCATATAAATAAAAGAACTATAACGAGCTTGTAAAGATCTTCTAGGTTGTAGAGTCATTAGGTTAATTGGAAGCAGAAAAGATGAAAAATATGCAACCGCCTTCGCCGGGAATCGAACCACGTAGCTCTGGAATACCGTCCTAGCGTGCTACCGTCACACCACGAAGGCATGCTAGAGAAATGGGAGAAATACCTTATATACTCCCCTTTTTAAAGGGAGACTAGGGTTTTTAGGGGACCTAGTCCCAAATCCTGTGTGCGGAGAATCATCATCCACAACCCTTTTAGTTCAGGCGCCACTGTAGAGTTATTAGGTTAATTGGGAGCAGAAAAGATGAAAAATATGCAACCGCCTTCGCCGAGAATCAAATCACGAACTTCTGGAATACCGGCCCAGCGTGCTACCGTTACACCACGAAGGCACGCTAGGGAAGTGGGAGAAATACCTTATAAGGTAACCAATCCAAATAAAGACGACAATGTTTTTGAAGCATTTTTCCCCCTACTAATTAGGATGATCTGCTAAAAATAGCTCAAAGACAAATGCAAGATTCTTCTGAAAACCGGAACGGTTATTATCAATTCGGTTTTCTAAACGAATTGGTAATATTTGGAAATATTTCTAAAAATGCAAAATATTTGGAGTCGAATCCACATCTTCAGATTTGTAAAAGTGGAAGAGAATTGCTAAATTGTTCAAAAAGCAAAGGTTAGAAATTTTTTATATCTAAACTCACAAGCACACTAAAAGAAATATATTCTAAACATATTCTCTTGAATGCCTCATGGCTATTCCCTTCATTTATACCACAGCCGAAAGAAAGAAAAGGACACGACGAGAACGTGTTAGAAAAATGACTCTTATGATCCTATAAATATGCTTATAAGAAACTCCTAAAATATTGGCCAAGTTGGAAACAAACTGACATATATGACCAACTTTAGCGGTAAACATTTTTCATCAAGACCATTTGTGCAGCAGTAGCTTTATCAATAAAGACAGTTCTATATTTCCCATTCTGCTGGACCGATTGTCGAAATTTAACTTTCGTTCTCCATATCTCGAAAGAGCGGCTTACGATATACAGTAGATTTACATATAGCAAATTGTTCTAACATAGGTATTTTGATACAAAATTGAACTTTTTCTGATATAATATACCTATTTTTTTTTCATACTTCGATTCTATGACTCAAACTATGCTTAGATATTAAATTCTGTAATTTTTTTGTAAAACTAGGGGCAAGTCTAAAACTGGATGAAGATTCGAAAGATTACATCCTAAAACATGAAAGATTACTATATTGGAATTTAAGTACTATTTAAGTACTATTTAAGTACTTGTAAATTTTTAATTTAAAGTCTCCAAACCATTACATTGTCATTGTAGATCTGATAACAGAATTTTCCGCATACTACCCTGACCCTCCAATCTCGTACATATTTCTGGAAGTACTTTTGCGGAGAACACGGTAAATGTACGCACGTAGATCCATATGTTTTCGGCCTGATATATTGTTAAAAGAAATAGACACATTTTTGCAGTTTGTTTTTTCAGTATGATCTCCCTGCACCTCAACACAGTCACGTCGTTGAATGCAAAGCTGTTCACCCTGAAAACGTAATCTGAAGGATTGCCCTCAGGACGTTCTATAACCCCATCATTATCATTAAATCTCTTTCCATGAAGTTCCCATTTTAATGTGGAGAACAAATAATAACCATATGAAATTAACTTTGGGTTGTAAGGGGCGTAAAGCTTCTTAATCGCATTGTTGTTTCTGAAAACCATTGACACGTATTGCTAGTTTGAATTTGAGGTATCAGTCTTGCAAAGACTTTTGCTCATGTGAAGCGTTCATGCAGAATGTGCGAAACAGTTTCAGATAGAGTCTTGTTGCTGTCTCCTTGACTTTTGATCGCCTATCGCTCAATACTTTTTTCTAGGCTCAAGAATTATTTTCTGATATCAATGCTACCAATGGCCGAACCTTCCCGAAAATCACATTCTACGGATTCTCCACACATGTGACATTGTTTTACTCATTCTGTCACTGAAGAATAGCAAGAAGATGAATCGCTATACATATATACCAATGATAATAACGTTATTTTATTTCTTTGGGTCAATTCTTTGTTTCATTTCTGATCAAAAAATGAATTACAGAACGATACGCAGTTTTAAGTGCTTTAGAACAAATTAGCTTATTACGTTTTTCCTCACCCAAACTGGCCACACTTATAT
Organism: Stegodyphus dumicola; assembly: GCF_044657685.1. Classification (NCBI taxonomy): domain Eukaryota; kingdom Metazoa; phylum Arthropoda; class Arachnida; order Araneae; family Eresidae; genus Stegodyphus; species Stegodyphus dumicola. Next base: position 188,619,832 of record NC_140768.1, read on the forward strand.
AGACTTATGTTCTTATTCAGTCATTGCATAGAATAAGAACTGAATCGTATAGACATGTAATCATGCCTATTCAAGAACATTTATATTTTTGATACTGTTGCAATAGAAAGGGAGCAGAGCGAAACAGCGTCTTAAAAGGAAGAGAGGTAGTAGCTAAAAGTGCGCAATTATCCAAAATAGCCGCCTTTTAAGAGAAAGATTTCAGTTTTCGAAATTTGGAGTTCAGATTCCGAATAAGCTACGCCATTAGAGTTATGCGAGCCATGTGATATAGAATGATTTAGAAACGATACAGTCCAGAAAAGTTATTACTATTTTTAGAATAGGAAGGGGAATTAAGGGCTCTTACTAGTGTAAATCATAGTTTTTAGATTTAGATTTTTTTTATCTTACACACACGTATATTTATCTATCTATATCTGTATAAGCAGATTTTTTTTTCTTTTGAATTTTCAGCAATTCTGCAGAAGGTTCCGTATTAAAATTTTAATTTAAATACAGTCCATTACGTTGAAATTTTAATAAATATATAAATAAACTTTTAAAAAGTGTGAAAGATTTCAAATTTTAACGTTTGCCCAAAAGGGATTGTTAAAGTTTTTTACGCTCTCGCTAAGTTCGTAGTCTACCAGTCTGCTGTTATTCTCACTCCTAGTATCCTTTGTCTTTTTAGCTTTGTTATTAAGTAGATGTAGAATTTCTGTTAGACAACAGTCTCGCCCGCTGAAATAATTTCTTTATCTGTACAGTGTTGCCACTGCTCGCTTTCAAAACGTTGAAATTGTAAATCAAAAATTCATTAAAGTTTTTAAAGTTTTACAAAATATGACATAGATCATAAAACAAATTCGAAGTTCAAAATTTGGGCTCCAGGTGCCTATGTTCGTGTGGAAGACTACGCTTTTTAAACTTTGATGGCTCTAGGTACCTTTTTTTTTTTTTTTTTCTTTTTTTTCATAATACGAGAAATATGCTCACAATTCCTTCAGATTCTTCATTATTTAATTTCTTTAAATATAATATAAGGCGACAATATTTTGTGGCAACAATTTTAAAAGTGATACAATGCATATAAGCGTTTCGACGCAAAATGCCGTTTCGAGATTAATATCTCAGGACTAACGTCCACTCTGGGCTAATAAATTATAAAAATATTTGAAAGAAACTGTAATCTGACTCTTTTATACGGATTTAACTCCTGAAACAGTTTTAAGCACTTAAGCCCAATAGTTTAAGAATTAATCTCCCAGAATTTAAATATTTAGAACAGGGCTTCTCAACCAGTGGTACGCAGGAGAAAATAGATGGTACGCAAAGTATTTTTAACTATTAAATTAAAACACCAACATCCTGATTGAGATTTTTCTCTAACACTCGTAAATTTATGCGATCTGTGCTTTGTTAAAGAATGGTGATAGTATTAGTACTTTGTAGTGGAGGTACTAAAGGTTTTCAGTTTTTGTTTAGATGGTACGCGTTAGTCAAAAGGTTGAGAACCGCTGATTTAGAACATAAAGTCATTATATTTAAAATGAGTTGTTGGAAAAGACACAGCAAAATGGCAAGAAATAATATCAGCCAAATAGAATGGCTGATATTATTTCATCAAAACGTAAATCGACCACCTGTTAACTTGTGCGCTTATTTATTATTATATAAAGAAAAGAGCTAAGTATTCAAACGTATCTGTGCGTTTATTTCATTGATCATTTGCACAAGAAAGTTGTAACAAATATTTTCTTCAAACAACAATATTTTTTAGTTTGTCATCGAATCCGCAAACTGAAATAATAAGAATACCCATTCTGCGAACTGAAAACAATAAACACCTCGAAGAGGTCATACATACCATTTTATTACTGTAAAAGACAAGTATATGTTAATAAATCTGACAGATATAACACTTTTTTGTCGTTCTCGAAAATATGGTGATGTCCTTAGAGGATTTGTTTAAAAGCTGCAATTCTACCTGTATATTTACAACACTATTACTAAAATTTTGGATAAGAGAATTCTATTTCTCGCTTTTATTTTAATTCACAATGGAAGAGAGACTATCCTTCCGACTTCAGCTTTAAATTACTAGAGTAATAAAGTATTATTAGCCCAAAGGGCGTTACCTAGAATTTAGCCAGAGCTATTAATTTCGTTTTGGCATTTTGCGTAGATTCACTTTCTGCGTTGATTCACTTTTCAAACTGTTGCCACCAACTATTACAGCCCTGTGTTACACTGCTGGCCACCCAAATTGCAACACCAAGAAAGATAAATGATATTACAACAAAATTTATTTAGTAGATAACATGTTGACCAAGTATCAAATGATTAAATTTATAGACTTCTGTGAAGTGTGGTTCCTTCCAGAATCAGTAGCCAGAGTAGCCGCCATTGTTGGAGATCACCGCTGCCACACGCCTCAGCATTGATACAAAGAGACTTTGGATGTGTTCTTGGGGTACAGCAGACCAAGCAGCTTCGACACGTTGCCAAAGTTGATCTGGTGTGGCAGCTAGGGATGTAATCTGGGTCAATCGTTCAGCAACCATGGACCACATGTTATCCATCGGCGAAAGATCTGGAGAGCGAGCCGGCCAGGGAAGCAATTCAATCTGGCGATTAACGAAGAACCCTTGGACAATGCGTGCCACGTGTGGTCACGCATTATCCTGTTGAAATATGGCTGTGGGCAAACCCTGAAGGTAAGGAAGGACAACTGACTCCAACACCTCGGAGATGTAGCGCTGGCTGTTTAAAGTACCCGCAATGAGTATTAGAGGAGTGCAAGAGTGATATCCAATACCACCCCATACCATAATACCCGGTGCAGGACCAGTGTGGCGGTGCATAACGCAGCTGTTCAGCATCCTCTCTCCACGGTGTCTCCAGACTCGAATCCGACCATCGTGGTGTTGCAGACAGAAGCGTGACTCGTCAGTGAAGACAATTTCATTCCATTATGCCGTCCATATACTTCTTTCATCGCACCATTGGCGGCGGAGACGTCTGTGGTTCTGCGTCAAGGGTAGACGAAGCAATGGACGTCTTGCGGACAGACCACTTTGCTGTAAACGGCGTCGAAAGGTACGCGCAGACACAGAATGATGCGTTACAAACTGAATGTGCTGTGCTTTGGTTCGTGATGTGACTGAGCGATCCGTCACTGCCATGCGCACAATGTTCCTGTCATCACGTGAAGTGGTGCACTGAGGTGGATGCGATCGAACACACCGGTCCGTCGTACCCTCCTGGATCCAGCGGTCACATACCCGCATTACAGCTGTTTGGTTTCGTCCAACACGACTGCCGATTTTCCTGAAAGATAACCCACACTCTCGGTAGGCCACTATCCTTCCTCTGTCGAACTCGGGTACTTGCTCAAACGATGATCGCTGTTTACTACGAGGCATAATTGATTTTTTTTTTTTTTTTTTTTTTGAAAAAAACCGTACTTTTTCGGCATCTTGAGTATACACAAAATTTCGAATACGCTTTTCTTAGTCTAATTGAAGTAGATACTCTATTTGGAATTTTCCCCGCCAAAAAGGTACACCGAAAAAGTACAATTGCCGAACTTGAAATCGTCGAAAACTCCAAGCCTTAAACAGCGCTTTGAAGTGGCGCCACAGGCGCGCCTGAAGTGCGTCTGCGCTGAAATTCTAATTATTTGCATATCTCACCTCCGGTAATGCATGTTATAAATTTCATGTTATTTGCATGCTTCCTTCAGGGTGTTGCATTTACGGTGGGCAGCAGTGTATATTTAAAATAATTAAGTAATGAAGAATCTACATAAATGTACGCATGTTTCTCGCACTGTGATAAAAAATCTGATGTGTACACCACATGACTTCCTTGTGTGGAATATTAAATTATACGCATTTTTTCTTGCATTTCATTTAAACTTATTAGATTGAATTAAACCTACTTCGCCGACAGCGCATAAACCACAATAGAATAAATGCATTCTTTAAAATTCACTTTGTTTACCATAGCTACACTCTGGCGCTAGGTTTACTTAACAGTATTATATTTCGTTCATATTATAATTCAGAATGCACAAAATTTATATCATTTAAAGAATTATCTAATCGTTGCCACATGTTCTATTCAAATACTATAATAAAGCTAGAACTATGTATAAAAGAAATTAAGCAAACAAAACAAAAAAGAAACAGTTTTTCACAGACGATTGAGTATTTCTCATTCAATTAATTCAGTTTTCACTTCGCGACAAGGCAAAAATACATAAAAACTCAAAATATGTGTATTAAAAATTACGAAGTAAATCTTAAACGCTTATTTCCTCGAAAAAAATTCCAGAAAGGATTAAGCATGATTTAAATAATAAATGAAGGCGTTATCTTTGTTGTTGCGAAGCTAAGTTTCTCTAGATTGGCAACAAATCCGCTACTCAGCTGTTTCAAATGTAAACAAGAGCAATGGCCGCCATCAAATTAGGCTTAGTGGCACTTAAAGAATTTTAAAATTGTTGATAATTCTAAAAATATTGCATACAGATTTAGTAAAGGCATAAAACCCTTAAACGGAAGATAAAAACAACATAAGTCAATCATTTTTAAAGCAAAAAATGTACAATTTACAAACATATACGAGTAAAGAAAGTAAGATCACTGAGCCGGGTAACAAAGTGGATATATTTATAAATATATTTATATACTTTTGGCGCGGCCGATTGAAACCAAAATACGAGGTGCACATCTACATGTTATAGTAGTCTTATATACAAAATTTCGACATTCTGAGGCTACTCGTTTTTGAGTTATGCGAGATACGTTCGTACAGACGCTACGAAAAATTCTCTTCAGAATTTATTTTAAAACAGTTTTTTAGTTTTTTTGGAGGAAAAGCGTCTTTTATTCTGTTTTTACGTACAGATATCACGCAAAAACATCGTTAAATTGCATTCGAAAGCGGTCAAAGTGGATATTTTCGTTGAAATATGCTGCCTGAAACTTTTCGCGATTACAATACTTCCTTTTTACTTCGTACAAGGAAGTAAAAAAAGGTACCTAGAGCAATTAAATTTTAGAACCACGTAATTACTCCAGCGAATATAGGCATCTAGAAGCCCAAATTTAGAATTTGGAATTTGTTTTATTATGTATTTCACATTTTGTCAGATATTAAAGAATTTTTAATTAAGAAATTCAACGATTTCAAAGCTAGGAATGGCAACAGTGTACGAAAAAAAAAAACATTTCTACCTTCAGCGAGCGAGACTGTGTATCGGAAATTCTAATGATATGCTCATTTTAAAATTATTTTGCGATATTGCTGTTGAACTCAATTTTATGGTTTAAGTGCGAACAACATGATATTTAATAAGTAACACACAAAACGTTAAAAAAAAAACGCCCCTTTGGACGTCATGTAAAATCTGAAAGGTTTCATATATTTTGTTTGTTTGTTTTTAGAAAAATAAAGAAGAACGTACAGAAAAATATATTTCATTTAGTATGTGGGATTACAGAGAAACCAAACTATGAATTTTAACTTTATTACTATTACTAAATCTAAATCTGCTGGATTTGAAGATTTATAAAAAATTTTCATTTTAGAAGGGAAAATATTTCCACATTGAAAATTGGATTTTTAAGGGAAGTTTATATGGAAATAGCATGTCACTTTCATGCAAATTAGTTTAGTATTGTAAAACGGCGGGGAAAATTCCAAATAGAGTATCTACTTCAATTAGACTAAGAAAAGTGTATTCGAAATTTTGTGTATACTCAAGATGCTTGGAATAGGTATGAAATTTTGAATAGGCGAATTACACCATACTATCACTATAGAAATGCTCCTTCCATACCTTAAAGAATCTGCAATAGAAACACCGACATCTAGAATACAAAACTATCTCCAGTGTGACAACATCCCGCAATTTAAATGTAAAACTACTCTTATTCATTCAGTTGGTAGAGTTTCGAGTTATATTTTATGCATGGCCAAATAAAAGAATTCGGAAGGAAAGTGCAAGACGCGCTTTCTCGAGAATCCAAGAAAATTCAATTATAACTGTTTCTAAAAATTCTTAGAATTCTACAAAGCTTCATGCAAGTGACTTTATTTATTATTTTGTTTATACGCGGGAATATGTGAAGAAATTTCTATTTACTATTCATGAATTAAATTTTTACATGGACCTAGAGAGAATAATATTCTTAGACACATATTGTTCTCGGCTTTTTAATTTGTATTTAATACAGATCTTTAAAATACATGGAAAGCTGTTAATTTAAATTAAACCTGTTGGAATGAAATTTTGCATATAAGTTCGTAAAGTATTTTTTCTGTCTTAATCGCGTGCCTTCGTGGTGTACCTAGAAGCAGTCCAACTAGAAGCGGAAGGACTGGAGTTCAAATCCAGGTGAGGGCATATTTCCCGGCTTAAAAAAAAAAAAAAAAAAAAAAAAAAAAAAAAAAAAAAATCTAAATTGGCACAGTGGCACCCGAACTAAAATGTGGTAGGTGATAATTTGTCACCTCCAGGATTTAGTGATTATGTTCCCGCTTCTAAGGGGAGGAGACTATCAAGCTTTTATTATCAAGCTTTGCTCCGCCTTTTACGCTGTGCCATCGTGGGGTAACTGGAAGCATGTCTGGCTTGTAGTCGGTAGGTCAAGTGTTTGAATCCTGGCGATAGCGCTGCACATTTTTTATGTTCCTTGTTTCGACGACTGTAGCAGCTTATCTTTATCTTCGTTTCCCAAGTTTCTCGAGTTTTTGGAGAAATCTGAGAAAATGTAAGATTGCTCCAAAAACTCACTGAAAATTAGAACTAGAGCAGTTAAAAAATACACAGATCAATCTTGTTCCAAAAATAAAATGTTTATGCTTTAAACGACGGTAACCAATAATCAATAATCCCTTTTCTAAAAAAGCATATGAAGAGTTATTTTAATATTTTCAGGTTTTCTTATAAGAAAGTAAAATTTTTATTAACTCACATACGTCTTGTGTACCGTTAATGGGCTGTGGGCAGCTGTTCATTCTTATCTTTAGAGATCTAATGGTTCAATTAAAAGAAGAACCTAAAGTCCAGAAGAAGCAGAACTGGAAACTGGAACAAATTAAATTCTAAAGATTTCTGTTAGAAGTGCAATTGCTCTTCGAAAAAAAAATAATGCGGTTTAGTTTAGCGTTATGTGACTCTACACTGCGAAAAAAAAAGGACAGTTCTATATCTCCCGTTCTACTGGGGCGATTGACGAAATTCAAAAGCGCGAACTTAGGATATATATTAGCTTTATATATAGCATTGTTCTAATGTAGGTATTTTGACACAAAATCAGACTTTTCCTGAAATGACAGGCCAATTGTTTTTCCATATTTCGATTCTGCGACGCAAATTATGCCTAAATACTAAATTTTGTAAAATTTGGAGCGAAATTAACGGAGAAATTCAAAAATTTAGCTTGGGGCATTTTTTTTCAGTTTGCGCCAAGGATAACTCACTAGGCGAACTTCTTAATTTATAGCAATATATTTTTCTTTCCTTTTTTTCATTGCAGACGAGCAGGATAAAAAAGGTCATCGTTCATATTTTCAAATAATTTTAACAAACTGCGTAAACCACATTTGGCGTTATCGCTTATAACAAATATGCCAAATTCCAAAACGCTAAATATGTAAATTCATGTATATCTTAGAAAAGTTTGAATAAAAAACTCTAAATTTTTGAAGGTGTGCCTGGAAATACATCTACTTTAAGATGATGTTAAAAATTTTATAGATTATAGTTGAAAATGTTTTTCGAAAAATTTATAAAAGTATTTAAAAATACAAATTATGAAAATGAATCATAAAAAATGAGCGAATTTTATTTGGAATAAACCTAAATTTCGAAATGTGAAAGGAAGAATCAAATAAGTTTAATAAAAAAAGAGATATTAACAAATATATACAATTTAGTTTAATTAAAAAATTTTGAGAGCTAATGTTCTAAAAACTACTCCTGCGATTTTTACAAAATTTGGCATTTTGGCATAATTTGGTTCGTAGAATCGAAGTATGGAAAAAATTGGCATGTCATTTCAGAAAAAGTCCGATTTTGTGTCAAAATACAATGCTATATATAAATCTAATACATATCGTAAGTCGCGCTTTCGAGACATAAAGAATGCAATTTGAATTTCGTCAATCGGACCAGTAGAACGGCAGATATAGAAATGTCCCATTTTTTTCCGCAGTGTACATTATAATTGGTATAACATACATATCAAATAGACATTTGTTTTTCATTGCAGCATTAATCTCATTCAACAGCTCTTTTTATAGGTATTAACCAATTTGCTATGAATTTCATTTGCATTTTGGCCGTTAGGTTCAATAAATATTATATCACGCTTGGCAAAACAAAACATTCCATCAAAATCTTTATACGCATAAAGTACCCAAACAAAAATGAAGAATTGATAGGGCAAATAGCGTAACATAATATGTATTTCACTTGATAAAATAGCTTTCTTGCAGCGCTTATTGACTAGAGAAAAAGCACGCTAAGCATGCTCCTTCCTGAGCAACAAATGCAGAAGTTCAGCGCAATAATTAAGGCAAATAAAAAAAAGTTTAACGCTGATTTCAGTTTCGCTGGAGCTCAGCTCAAATTTAACAACACGTTGCTGTTACGGTGATGAATGTAGTAAAACTTGTAGTGCTTGTCTCGGAAGTTGAATCGTTTGGTTTAAGGGAAAGAAGTTCTCTGAACACGTTTCTCCACATTCATAAAATTCTTTATGAATGAAGTTTTGTGTCTATATGACAAATCCAGAGATCTTTGAAATTCAGAATAAGAGCGAGCATATATAAAGTTTTCGCCGAAGAGAAAGAAGTGAAAAAAAAGCAAAAGTTATTGCTTGCATTAATTCACCCCTCAGCTTAGATTGTGCAGTCATTAGTTTTTTTTTTTTTTTTTTTTTTTTTTTTTTTTAAATCAGGAAGCATGAAAAATGAGCAAAGCCTTCGCTGAGACTCGAATTGGACATTGGACCTCTCGAATACGCGCCGAGTGTGCTACCGTTATACCACGAAGGCATGGAGAAAGTAGGGAGAAAGTGCGGAGCATTCTCGTGAATAACGCAATCATTCTGTTACTGTCGGAGACATAAAAAAAAAAAAAAAAAAAAAAAAAAAAAGCCTGTTTCGAACTCTACCTCTCTTCTAAATACAAAGCACTATAACTTCTATTGTATTCTTCTCCTTAATAGCAACACTTAGACAAACACGAACTGAGCTACAATGAAACTGCAGTCAGTGATACTTTCTCCGTTTTTTGTGCTAATTATTACGTCAGGTTCTTCATTTGTTTACAATTAAACTTCATGAAGTTATTTTCGTAAGGACTGCTTCACTAAGTTTGGCTGCATCTTACTAACCACAACATTAGTGGTGATTACTGACTTGCAACCATAGACTTACGAATGGAAGAACACAGCAATTAAATAGCATATTAATTATTATCGAGCATTATCAAGAGTCTTTCTGCGCATATTCTCGATCATGTGTAGCCTATGAGCCAACTAAATATTCAGTTACTTGTCAGAAATTCACGCCGAAAACACTCGGGCTGCATCTCAGAAAGCGGAACTCATGAAAGTGGCTTAATGGGCCCAATGAATATATTATTCTTCCCACTATTTCCGCAGCTTCGAGACTGTATGGCCAATAAAGTCTGAAGGAGTTCGTTAAGAGTAGAATGGATCGCATTTCGTTTCGGTGGCATTTCCTTTTAGCTAATTGAAAGAAATCGTTGTTTCTTTTAAGCACTCCACAAACATTCAGAACATTCAGTGCAGGAAACCAGCTTCTAATCAAGTTAGATCTTAAGATAACCAAAATCGCATTTAATTTATTCAAGGGATATTACCATGCCTCTAAACAAGCATATTTCAATAAATAAATCAAAGTATTTGCAGCATTAAACACAGACACGAAATTAATTTCATGCAAAGGGGAACTTAAATGCCTATAAAGTTTGAATCTAAATTTAAATTCGGACACTTGAAGCTTCCTTTGACTCTAAAAGAAGGAGAGAAAGAAGACTGAAGCTGTTTGATTGCAATCAAAAATTAAGGATAAAAAGTAAACATTTAGATTGTAAAAATCATCCAAACTTAACCTCAGTTTCCTTCACAGTGAATTAATGTCTGTGATTAAAATGAATCTACTTTAAAGTGGCCATATGTCCCAGATTGTGGGGGACAATCTTTCCTGGTGTAAGCGGCTGGGATGTCTGGCTAGCAAACAGAAGCTTTGTGGTTTCAATTGCATTGAGCGAACGTTTAATTCCTTAAGTTTCTCACATCTAAAATCTAATAGGTTTGTATAGTGGCACCCGAACTAAAAAGCTGCGAACGATAATTCGTCCCTACCTAATTTTGGGCATCGGCTCAAATGCCTCTTCGCAGTCGTCCTTTAATGGAGAAGATTGTAGGGAACTGTATAAGTTGTATAGTATATATTGCATAAGAGTATATTGTTATGGATTTTGTATTTATTTAGCTATTTTTTGTATAATTGTAATTAAAATTGTTTTATTCCCCCGTGCAAAGCAGCGCGCGACGAGTTTTAATAGAAAGCTCCCCGGAAACAGTAAAAATACAGGAGCACGCGCATTTAACATTTAATAAATAGATATCTCGTAAATGTACTCTTTTGCTTTCCAGAAACCTCGAGAAAATAACAGAATGTTCTCTGCATGATTAAAAAGCTTATAAAAGCCTAATTACAATATCTCAACTCAGTTGTTAATTAATTGTTTACTTAGTTTTTGTTGATGATTGTAGCGAATTCGTGGTGAGATCGGATTAGTTTTCTCTGCTTTGAGTTGTGTTCCATTTAACGTTTTAGTAGTTTAAAATATAACTACTGTGAGATATTGCGATATTGTACGAATATCTCTGAGGAAATTTCAGCATTTTGTTTTATTTCTTGGGATAAGAATAAATTTTATTAACTTTTTACCTTTGTGCATTCAATCCAGTACGATCCTGTACGCACGTAACAATATTGTTAATTAATTGTATAAGATTGTATAAAATAATTGTAATTGTATAAGAATTATATATATTGTAAAAGAATGGTGAAGTGGCTAGCATTTTCAGTTAGCAAGGGTAAAAGCTGGGTTTGGGATTCGAATCCAGGCGAGAGCACGGTTAGTTTCTCATATTTCCCGTTCATAAATATTTATTCGTCTCTACAGTGTTCAAAAGTTCTGTAAATAGAGTAGCCATGAAGTTTACTGGAGCTGCTCCGTATAATCACAGAGCTACTTTTGTGAGATTACACTTTAGTGAGATCGCCGGTCCACGAAATGAATGTTTTTAAAGTTTTGCTCGCGTTTGTGTTTCTCACTTGGAAAAATGGACTCTGCAATTAATAATGTATAGAATTATAAAGTGTTCACTTTCATAGTAAAGATTAGCTTTTGCCAGAAAAAGATTCAAATACCAGCCAGTTTTCCTGAGGAAGGACAAATTATCTGTTAACGAATCCTTCAATTAAATATTTTACTTAAAACAAAATGCGTGAGGAAAAAACGTACGAGTATAAAACGTAAACTGAGACGAAATGGATTAAAACTGTTTCAGTTTCAGAATAATCATATTTTAATAAATAGGTAAATTTAATAATTAAAATATACTTAAAACGGAAAAGCGTGTATTTAGATAGTAAATAATAACTGAATAACTAAAAAAAAAAATCCAATTAAATGTCGACATCCTGAGATCAACCTGATAGTCACGATCGGTTTGGAGTGTTATCTGCCTAAGGAGAGGGATGTCTTCGTAGAGGATTTTCCAAGGAAAACTGGCTGGTATTTGAATTACACATGGGGAAAACCACGAAAGTACCTATGCAGCCAGCCTGTTCGGCGGGATTTAAAACTCGGATCGAGCTACCAGTGTTCAGCTACTTTACCCTTCGGCCACTGGTGGGTCACCTGATATTCACGAAAAATACTGAATTAACTGTAGGAAGAATTCAAATGATCAACATGATAGAAAATCGGAAGTCTTTGTGAAAATCTAGGAATGGATAAGTGTTAGGTAAAATCTTTGAAAATGTAATAGTTTATAGAATCATTTAGATTTTTACCGAGAAATATGAAAAATGCCCTCATCAAAACATTTTCGTACTCTTGCCGCCATTACTTTGTACTTCCAATTACATCATGAAGGCAAGCAGTAAGAGGGCAGAAAATGCAAGTTTTTGAGAAACAGATTGTTTTGTTGTTTTATGGAATGGAATGTTAATGGAAGAACTTATATACTAATTGTTTGAAATAACAATATAAGGTAAAGTTAAAAAAATAAAACTTCGAAGAACATTTTTTCGATATGTACGTTGTTTTTCAAATTTCATTAAATCACGTTCGTAATAAACTGCTGCTGCTCAGTGACGATGCACATGGTATTTAAAGTTACATTCAGAGTTACAGAATGCATTCCTCAGTGCAGCATTAATTATATAAAAACTCATTTTACTTAGCCTTCTTAAGAAACTATTTAAAACAAGTATCATTTTGTACCATAAGTGCTAGTAATAAAATAGGTTCCTAATATGCTACGATTAGACGATTGCAAAATTTGTTTTGGGTACATTATCGTCTGCATTTAAAATTAGAATTTAAGGAATGTGCTAAAATTTTGTAGTAAATTGCAGATTGCAGATTCCATGTGTATTTTCAGTGGCATTTTGTTCCAACGGAAATGTATGCTTTTTTCTGCAAAAAAAAAAAAAAAAAAAAAAAAAAAAAATTTAAATGCAGAAATAATAATAAAAAAAGAAGGAGCGTGAAACATATTTTCATCAAAAACATTAAACCTGGAAGCTAGTTTCATTTGCAGAAACTCGCGTCTAATTTATATTTGAACTAAAGTCATAAAATTAATTTTTATTTACGGAGGTCAGAAAATTAAAATATAACAATATTTTAAATTTTTTTTACACTATAATTAAACAAAATTATGTTGTTTGCGGAATTATTGTTATTTTGTATTACATTATAAAATACTGCAGCCGCTAGTGTATAAATTCACCTAAATTAATTAAACACTATTTCTTAAAAATGAATATTATTAATTTCTTCATAATCTTTTTTAGAGATGAGACATTCAAAACTCGAATGCCACATATTCTGAAAATGATTCGAAATTCTAAAAATCGAATCTTAGCTCATCCTTTTCATTCGAATCCTTCGAAATCATATAAAAACCGTTAAATCTTTCAACTCAAAGCTTTGGAATGATTTCTGCTCTGAGGCATGTGTTGGTTAGGGAAGTTGGCTGCTGTAACACTGGGGCTGGATTCGAGTCTCTGAGATGGAAATTTATAAATATGTGGTGTCTTTCCACATTTTTAAATATCTATATCAGAACTCGAATGCGAAAACTTAACAGTACCACTAAGCTGATGTTTCTTAGAGAGGCTGGTGATAGGGAAAAAGGGTAGAAGACTTTTGCATTCGTTTCCAGAGGTATTCTCTATAAAAATTAGAATGGGAGTAGGCAAATTCATACTGTCATATTTATATGTTACTCAAAGCTTTGACCAGTGACCGACCCAACCGTTTGACACTTGCCACTTTGAATACGTGAACTCGATCTGGATTATGAGAAGGATTAGTCAAACAACAGCTTATGGAAAATTAGTTTTATTGACGTCCAGCAGAAAGTGTTTCATAAGCGAATGCTACTATCGCAATTTCATTGGTATAGTTCGACCGTCCGAAGCGCAACCCTGATTGGCATTCTGCCAAAACCCATAGACTAGTCCAAAAGGGGCGGTATTACTTGCTGCGACATGAACGGTCTTCTCTTCTCCGGAAAGAGCTATGCTGAAATGAAAGAAAGTCCCCATCCTTCCACCCTATTTTGAGAATAATTCGGTCCGAATGGCGCATTCGTGTTTGCGCTCATGGTCGCGGATGAGGCGGTCGAACTATAGCAGGATCATCATGTCCCTTCGTGGCGACTCTGAGCACCCGATTATTTTAGTATGCTACTTAAAATCTTGGAGAATTTTTAAAGTAATCGTAAGGTTTGCTTTCTTCAGAATTCTAGAAATAACTTTTAATTGTCTCGGTGGTTCTGAGTATGGATATACTATTAACAGATTCTGGATGTTTCCAGCAACTTATACTGCAGTGCATAAATTGGACATTCCGCATATGACTTCATCTGCCTATGAGTCGAAAATTACTCAGCCATGGCTTTTGAATTTGGGGCTGCTAACTGATATCTGAACTGTTGCTTATATTTTTCATCAAAGTACGTTAAGGAGGTCAACCTCAAGATTCAAGAATTTCAACTATGCACTATTTACTCATTTTCGTCTGTATTCCTCTTAAAAAATGTACGTGTATCTTAAAAATATTATTCTGATTTTTCAATAGAAATTTTAAACTATATTTAAAATCTTTTAAAATTAAACAACATTTTTTTTTTAATTATACTTATTTGAAGGATTCCAAGTTCGAAAGATTGGAGATACTCTTTACGATTCGAATTGGAGAAAACATAGGATTCGTCCGCCTCTATTCCTTTTTATATTGTTGCATGTGTACGTATTCGTAATAGACAGAATACACACGTCTAATGAAAAGTTAATAAAATTTATTCTTATCATAGAAATAAAACAAAATGCTGAAATTTTTCCTCACAGATATTCGTACAATATCACATAGTAGTTATATTTTAAACTACTGAAACGTTAAACAGAACACAATTCAAAGCGCGAAGAAAGCTAATCCGTTCTTAAAATTACAGCAGCTAAGTAAACAACTGAACTGAGGTGTTTTTCTTCGGCTTTTTAAAGTTTTTAATCGTGCACGAGTACATTCTGGTGATTTCTGTCTTCTCGAGGTTTCTGGACAGCAAAGGAGTAGAATTACAGTTACAGCTAACACACAATTGCATTTATTCAATTAAAATATAAATTACGAGATATCCATTTATTAAATGCGCGTGCTCCTGTCTTTTTACTTTTTCGGCGTAGCTTTCTCTTAAAACTCGTCACGCGCTGCATTGCACGGGGATATAAAACAATTTCAATTACAATTCTACTAAAACTAGCTAACTAAATACAAAATCTGTAACAATATTATTCGGGTTAAAGTTTCTCAGTGTTATGATTTAATACTTTACTATGTGTATACTTTAATTTACTGTATATACAAGTATAAAGAAGCTTGTATTTTCTGCCTCCTTGCCGCGTGTCTCTAAATATACATTATTTATACATTTATTAATATTTAAATTACTATTACAGATAATTAAGGGTAGATGAAGAAAATTTTACATGAATTTGGCTGCGCTATATTTAACTCTTTCACCTTTATATGTAACATAACTTCAATCACATCGCAGCTGGTCTTTCCTGTGAAACTTGTGTTACAATTCTCAGATAGTTGCGGCATCCGGACGATACCCGACTAGTCTATGTAAGCCGTCCGGGTGTCCGGACCTGCTCTCATATGTCACCTGTCTACCAAACCAAGGTAAGACTGAAACCGCGTTGGGAAGTTTTCCAGTTTAGGAACCCTGATTTAAATTACAAACGCATCAAAAACAATTGAATATATACGTTTAATTTTAGTTATCATGGAAAGAATAAAAAATCTGATGTGGACACCACATAACTTCCTTGTATTCATTTAAACTTATTTCCTCGAATTTCATTAGAGATGTATCTGTCATTCAATTAATTCAGTTCTCCTTGCGATAAGGCAAAAATATATAAAAACTCAAGGCAGCTTCAGTAAAAATTGTAAAACACCGAAAAACATAAAACACAAAATACAATTTTAAAAAAACAATTTTTACAATTAAAATTTGCGTTTGCGCGCAAAATCAAGCAATTCGGCCAATGGGCAGGAAGACATATATTTTTGTGCACAAAACTGAAAGTTTACCTTAGGTCTCACTCGGCAAAGAGACACTGAAGTTGATGTTAATTCACTGTTCTACTTAGAGTTTCAAATGTAAACAAATGGCGGCCACGTTATGCTTAGCACCACATAAACATTTAAACTGTTGATAATTCTGTAACTACTACATGCAGATTAACTAAAGGTATAAAACCCTTAACAGGAACATAAGAAAAACTCAATCATCTTTTAAAGCAAAAAATGCACAGTTTAGCAGCATGTAAGAATAAAAAACTGATTTCACCAAGCCGGCTAACAGGGCGAGTTTATATATGTATACAGATTTGGTGCGACCTATAGTAACCAAAAAGGAATGTGCACAACTAGATTTCATAGCAGTTCCATATACAAAATTTCGACGATCTGAGGCTATCTCGATTTTGAGTTGTACAAGATACATAAGTACGTACATACGTGCCGAAGTCACGAAAAAATATCTTCTGAACCCATTTTAAATCCATTTTACAATCAGTTTGGGTAAAAGGAGTTTTTTATTCTGTCCGTTATTACAGATGTCACTCAAAAACATCGTTCAAATGAATTCGAGATAGGTCAAAATGAATATTTTCTTTGAAAACACCCGAAATTTCCGCGATTACAATACTTCTTTTACTTTGTGCAAGGAAGTAGAAAGGAAGCCGTGTATACAAAAAAAATCTGTGTATGATTTCTCATACGGAGCGTTTACGCCCCATTGAAACAACGTACTTCCAGCTGAGCAGAGAGTTTGGTCTATTTTGATTATAACAAAAAACACGAGAGTTTTGTGCCTAAGGGTAGAATGCCTTCGTAGAGGACTTTCTAAAGACTAGCAAAGAAATTCTACACTTTAGGGCACTATTATTAGTGCAACAAGAACCGGCGTAAAGTGCATAAATTTACAGGACTATAGTTTTGAAAGTTAAATAGAACCTTCTTTAGTTGCAGGAATGAAAATGGCTATAGAAAATCAGGGAGTAATGAAAAAAAAAGGGGGGGACTTCCAGAAGGCTCTACCTAAAGAATAAAAAACAAAGCCTTGAATGCCATTTATTGGAGGGGGAAGAAACGAACGGAAAGAGATTAGTCAGCAGATGGGCCAGTGGCTTTGTTTTTCTTCATAGCTGAAACCATCTCGGCATTTTTGGTCTATTATTATATAAACAGGTAAATTTCTGTCTCCATTTTCGCTCTTGCAGCTGAAGAAGAAACTTCTAATTAACTTTCGAATTTATTAATCCTGCAAATTTGTGCATGTTACACCGATTCTTCTTGCGAGTTCTTTGTACTTCGGCGTCTTCTTTTTGTTATATTTAGGCTTATATTTATTTTGAAACACAGGCGATTGACAATGAGGAGAAAAGGAATCCTTGAAAGGAAGATGAAAGCCTTTTCTAGTAGGAATACAGAGGCTGTTTGCACATTTTTTAGACGATTTTGGTAAGCGGTAATAAAATATCGTTTGCTGCAAAAAAAGTAATTGCAATTGTACTATGTTTTTAAAAGTCAAAATTATCGTCTGTGGCTTGAAAGTTTTGTTTTTATTCCAAATAGCGAATTTAACAAAGCAGTGGTTCGAAGGCTACATTTACGCTCTTTCCGAAGAGAAATATGTATACTCTGTTATCCGAAAACGATGTGAGAGTCATGGTTTTGTGATATCTAAAGCGTTGATAGGTAATATCATCAGCAAGAAAGAAAAAAACGTCAAGTTGGAGTCCTAGTCAAAGGACAGTTGCAAAATCATTGAAATACTCGGTGTCCACTATAAACAAAATGATAAACGTTGATTTAAATCTTAAGAAAGCGAAAAAACGCAATGTGCATCGTCTTCTTCCAAAGCATATCGCTCAACGCAGGACACGCTGCAGAATTCTATATGAGAAACACTTATCTAAAGAAAAATGGAAAACAATTGTCACAATAGATGAATCATGGGTGTATTTAAATGATTTTAACAAACAAAGAGCCATATATTATCATAAAAGGAGAGAAAAAAAATTTAAATACATCGTTCAAAGAATCGAAAGAAAGTTTTTCTAAGAGATTCATGATTGTTGCTGGTTTTTCTTATAATGGCAAGTTAAAAATAAAGAGAGAGCAAAAAAATGTCAAGATTAACTCCAAATACTACCAGGAACATATTTTATCGCCAAATTTTATTAATGAAATACCATCGCTTTACCCACAGTGCCATCAATCTGTGAGACTCCATCAGAACAAAGCTAGCAGTCACACATCAAAATCCACTGTAAATTTCCTAAAAGAAATGGAACAAAAAAATTGGTATCAAGGCCATACCTTTCACTGATATCCCTACTAAATCTCCCAATGTGTCACCTATGGATTTTTGTGCTTTCGGACTTAAAACTGCATTGTCCAAACGTTGTCCCAAAACCCTAACAGGACTCTGGAAAGCTGTTCGGGAGGAATGGGATAGAATACCTCTTCTGCCACTTCAAAAGGCATTGTTATCCTGGAAATTGCGGTGTCGAAAGATAGTTCAGAATAAGGGATGTCAAACTGAACATTTAAAGCAGAAGAATGTTATGTAATTTAGTTTTTTGAATACAATATACATCGTCTAAAAAATGTGTGAACAGCCTTTAGTTTAAGAAACTCCTAAACAAACTAATTTGTGTTTCTTACCTTTCGTCACTTTACTTTTAATTTTTATTTTAAATATATCTTATAAGTAAGCAAACAATACAGTTTCTGATTGAAACACTCTAATTTTTATTGTGTTCACTATAGTAAAAATGTTTCAATAAAATTGCACCGAACTCCAACGAAACTGCAGTCAGGGAAAATATTTTTCATTTTTTGCTTATTTGTGCTAATTTTTAAGTTTTGGTTCTTCATTTGTTTACTAGTCAGCTATGTAAAATTATTTCTTTATCTTCTTCAAGAACAAATCTCATACTCAACTGCAACAATGAAAATACAGTGGAACCTCAAGATACGAGTTTAATTCGCTCCACCATTGAGCTCCCCGTATCTAAAAACAAATTTCCCCATTGAAAACAATGGAAATCTAGTTAATCTGTTCCGCACCCCTAAAAATCTCATTACCATCTCATCTTCAGTCGGTGTTTTTCAGAGAAGGTCAAAGTACAGATTCTTAGCCTTAGCGCAAATGATAGCTTCCGACACCGAATCGCCTTTTAACTGCTTCTCGTTAATCCACATCAACAACAGCTTCTCTACGGTAACTCCTTTGGCCACATCAAGTTTCTTAATTTCTTCCTTCTTCTTCAGAATAGTGCAGATCGCCGATGTCGGGAACGGCCGTAAGTCTTTGCCAATTTCATCACTCTTACACCACGCTTATGTTTATCTATGATTTCTTTCTTAATTTAAACGGCCATGGCTTCCTTATTTTTCTTTGCAGCACTAACTAAGGCGAAAATCTTTTTGGGAGGCATCGTGAAATAATTATTTTCACGTTAAATGTTAAAAAGAATTAACTCGCTAGAGCACAAACACGTAGATCAAAGAACACTGAGTATTCCTCGAGTCGAACCAGACCGGGAAACGCGCAACCCATACCAACAGCCTAGCTTGTTGCTCGTTACTCGAGTCAATACTCGTACTTAGAGTCGAATTTTTCGCTCATAATTTCCTCATATCTCGAATTTCTCGTATACAGAGGCGCTCGCATCTCAAGGTTCTACTGTAGTTTGCTTCACGCTGAAAAGTTATAAAATGTTAAATAAAAAAAAAGTCATACCCGTTTTGGATATAAACTATGGATAATTCGCATCATTGACATTAGGAATGCCCTTAGTTAAGATTTTCTAAAAAATTCCGACCGTTAAGTACATCACGCAAGCACGTATACGAGTATGTCATTCACTCACTTTAGCATGTATTGTCACTTTGCGAACCGTAAGATCTTGAATTTATCTCACAAGAAACCTCTTATACCCCTTTCCTTACAGTGTTGCCATTCGGAAAAACATATGACCGTTGTATTATCTTCTGATTTAATCACCCGATTAACTGAGACTTTTATAACCTGAGGCATCTAAAATTAAAAAATCTGATGTGTACACCACATGACTTCCTTGTACGGAATATTAAATTATATTCATTTTTTCTTGCATTTCATTTAAATTTATTGGATTGAATTAAATCTACTTTCTCGATAGTGCATAAACCACACTAGAATAAATGCACACTTTAAAATTCACTATATTTGTTTACCATAGCTACACTCTGGCGTTATGTTCACTTAACAGCGTTATATTTCGTTCATATGTCTATGTCTATGTCTTATCACTTAGTAAGGGGCAGTCGACCGTTAACGGCCTTTAACAACATATTATACTTGACTTTTAAATGCTTGAGGAATCGAGTAAGTTGTATCCAATAATATGGAAATACTTGTGCACATGCTGTGCTAGAACTCAGAGATTACTAGCGACGGGGGCTCCTGTGCCGCCGTCCGTAGAATAAGTAAACTTTGAGCAAATGAGGCGTCGTGTGGCGCCATCTGTTAGTAGGGATGAAAAGTATTTAGTTGACTGGAGCTCTGGTTGCGCCATCTCTTGCAGGATGTATTGTAAGCCATTTTTAAAATTTCATAAAAATTATTCTTCTGCTAAGCAATAATTTTGAAGTGAAATGATGAAAAACACAATTTGCTGTACATTGAAACGTTTCACAAGCGTAAAAACTATTTACATACAAAATCGTATTATAACTCAGAATGCACAAAATTTATATCATTTGAAGAATTATCTAATCGTTGCCACATGATCTATTCAAATACTATAATAAATCTAGAACGATGTATAAAAGAAATTAAACAAACAAAACAAAAAAGAAACAGTTTTTCACAGACGATTCAGTATTTCCCATTCAATTAATTCAGTTCTCACTTCGCGACAAGGCAAAAATACATAAAAACTCAAAATATCTGTATTAAAAACTACGAAGTAAATCTTAAACACTTATTTTCTCAAAAAAAAAAAAAAAAAAAAAAAAAAAAAAAAATCCGGAAAGGATTAAGCATGATTTAATTCGCAATAATAAATGAAGGCGTTTATCTTTGTTGTTGCGAAGCTTAGTCTCTCTAGATTGGCAACAAGTCTACTATTCTGCTGTTACTATTAGCCAAGTCTACTATTAGCCTTAAATTACGTATCCTTAAATTTTTACTCCTAGCTGCAGTGACCTTCTGTTTAATCACGAATATTCGATTATCTGAGCCCATATCAATTCGCGAGGGCTCAGATAATAGAATATTCGACAATATAAATATATATCGACAATATAAAGCATAAAGGGATTATCGAGGATAATCCCTGCTTTGCTTTTTCATTAAAAACTATTACCTGTTATCGCCTGGTAAAAGTAGCCTAATGATCAATTATTTATAAAAGAAAGAAAAAAATCCCCTACATATAACGCCCACTTGCTTATTTAAACAAATTAGAACTTTTCCCACAAACTCAAGAAAATCTTTGTAATTCACAGTTTCATAATGCGTTAAATAGCGTAACTATTCTTAGACATAATATCTTTTTTATAAATCCTTCAAGTTTCTGGATTCTTCTTTAAGAGATCCTCAGCAGGGAAGACAGTGATGTTAATGATCATAACTCTGCCACACTAATGCATAATTACGCCAGTGAAACGAGGCCATACCAATCAAGATCTATTACAGAAGCCTTCTCATTAAATCAAGCTGGCTAGGTGTTCGCCATTAAGGAGATACATATTCACATGAAGCTTTCGGCGTGGGAGTGAGATGTTTTATTTTTTTGAGGCAATTCGTCTTCGTTTTGTGACTGTTCCTCCGGTGATGTCATTTCCGTCTTAGTACATTTGTTCCCTTTGGGACGAAATGTGTTCTCTGTGGCCTTCGAAATTTCATAACGCGTGTGTGGTTGCATCGTTAAGATTTTGATGCTTCTTGATATAATTGATAATTGCTAGTATTATATGTCAAATGACCCTTGAATGAATCGAAGGGTATTTTTTGAATCTTTTTTCGATCTTATGCAACTTTTTTAAACCTTGCTAAAAATATAAATTTTCGCTGCATTAACTTATTATCTATATTTTAATTAAATGTTTTTTAAATACTCATAAGTGTAATAAACAAAATTAAAAATCAGATGTGTACACCACATGACTTCCTTGTACGGAATATTAAGTTATACGCATTTTTTCTTGCATTTCATTAAAACGTATTGGATTGAATTAAATCTACTTCGCCGACAGCGCATAAACCACAATAGAATAAATGCAGTCTTTAAAATTCACTCTATTTGTTTACCATAGCGACACTCTGGTGCTAGGTTCACTTCACAGTATTATATTTCGTTCAAATTATAACTCAGAATGCACAAAATTTATATCATTTAAAGAATTATCTAATTGTTACCGTATTCAAATGCTATAATAAAGCTAGAACGATGTAAAAAAGAAATTAAGCAAACAAAACAAAAAAGAAACAGTTTTTGACAGACGTTTGAGTATTTCTTATTCAATTAATTCAGTTCTCACTTCGTGACAATGCAAAAATACATAAAAACTCAAAATACCTGTATTAAAAATTACGAAGTAAATTTTAAACACTTATTTCCTCGAAAAAAATTCCAGAAAGGATTAAGCATGATTTAATTCGCAATAATAAATGAAGACGTTTTCTTTGTTGTTGCGAAGCTAAGTTTCTCTAGATTTGCAACAAATCCACTATCCTGCTATTTCAAATGTAAACAAGCAATGACCGCCATCAAAAAAATTATTAGGCTTAGTGGCACTTAAACAAGTTTAAATTTGTTGATAATTCTAAAAATATTGCATAGAGATTTACTAAAGGCATAAAAACCTTAACCGGAAGATAAGAACAACATAATTCAATCATTTTTAAAGCAAAAGATGTACAATTTATAAACATATAAGAGTAAAGAAACTGAGATCACTGAGTCGGGTAACAGAGTGGATATATATATAAATATATTTATATACGTTTGGTGCGGCCGATTGCAACCAAAATACGAGGTGCACATCTACATGTTATAGCAGTCCTATGTATAAAATTTCAACGTTCTGAGGCTACTGTTTTTCAGTTATGCGAGATACGTACGTTCGTACAGACGCCACTAAAAATTCTCTTCAGAATTCCTTTTAAAGCAGTTTTATAATTTTTTTGAAGGAAAAAAGTATTTTTTTTCTGTCCTTACGTACAGATATCACGCAAAATCATCGTTAAATTGCATTCGATAGCGGTCAAAATTAATATTTTCGTTGAAACATGCTGCCTGAAACTTTTCGCGATTACAATACTTCCTTTTTACTTCGTACAAGGAAGTAAAAAACAAACCTTAAATCATAAGAATTCTTTTCTTTTTATCATATGTGAGGCAAGCCATACTTGAGACTCCTTTTAGACTAACAAAAAACTTCTTACTCCAAAATATTTATTTTTTATTTTTTCGTGCACGAGAAAGCTTGAAAATAGAATTAAGCTAAAATAACTAGGCATTTCACGTACTTATTTATTTACTTAATTTTACGAAGTATAAAATAAATATAAATTTTTTGTTGTACTTTGAAGCATAAATACATATCATACCAATAAAATACCACAATTTTAGTTCAAAATACTTGAAGTAACGTATTGGTAGTGTGATGCAAATTTCATGAAGATATCTTAAAATTTTTTGAAAAACTTCACATGAAAAATAAAAAAAAATAAATAAATAAATAAATTTAAAAAAAAATCTCTTTTAGATGAAGAAAAGGCTATCAAAATTTCTTCCCACTCATGAAAATTACAATCATTATGATTTTATATTAATCGTAATATCTCGCATCTAACTGCAGGTGTTCAGCCAATTGGTTAAAAAAATTATTTTGTAGTTTAAACTTTTTTATATTTTAGAGTCCACTTATCTAACGTCTGTGTGAAAACTGTAAGAGTAGTAGCTGCACACAAGAAGGGTTAAAATACTCTTTATTACACTCTTTAAAATTTACAATGCATCAACTCGACGCTAACACACTACACCTCTTCTTGAGCGGTAAATGAAATTACAGAACTAAACTAAAATTCCAAGATATGCACAAGTCGTAGAACTAAGCTGCAGGGCTCAGATAATCCCTGTTTCTTAAACCCGCGTCGAAACTAGTGGCAGCAAGTAAATGCAGTTAAGTCACGTGAACCAGCAAAAACTCTGGGAGCAGACGCTTACGCAACAGGAGGTGACGGCAATAGCCTAACTCCCTCTAACTTTCCTACTGAACCTCGGTTTTTAAACTCTTTCTTCAAGGTAGAATTTGCCTTCCTTCATTCTGGCTATTAAATTTAAATAGTCTGGCAGTGATAATTATGGGAATGAAGGCTGTTATTGATTTGTCTAGTTATCAGCTGTGTAGACTAGAACAGTACCACATTTGGCCGTATTGGCAACTTTCAGAAGTTCGTTTTTCACGGCATCTTTTTCCCATGCCATCAATAGTTCCCGTACCAAATTTGGTGACATTCCAACTGATACATCGCGCTCCAGATGGCTCTGAGTAGTGTCAATTGTATTTATTTATATAGCGTGTCAACTAGTCTTTGTCGCCACGAGTACTTGTTTTGTCATACTGTTGCAGCTTGGTAAGCAGTTTACTAATCTCTTTAAGCTGTTGCTATAATACAGGGTGTCCGTAAAAGAATGTCCGAGTTTTAATGGTATATTACAGGAGTTTATTTTATACTAAATATAACAAATCATACATGAAATTGAAGGAAAACTAACCTAGTTCTTCCTATAAGTGCTCAATGTGTGCGCCTTTAGTGATACGGCACACATTCAACGAAAATGCAATTCTTCCCATACTGTCTGCAGCAAGTCCGGAGTAAAGGAAGCAACAGCCTGTGCAATTCTACCTTTCAAGGTTGGTAAATCGTGGGGTAGGGGTGGAACGTAGACCCGATCTTTTACGAAGCCCCAAAGGAAGAAATCACAAGGCGTGATGTCAGGTGAACGAGGCGGCCAGGGTAGCAGAACTCTGTCGTCTGGACCGTGACGCCCAATCCAACGGTCAGAGACTTCGACGTTTAACCAATCTCGCACAAAGAGACTCCAATGAGGAGGGGCTCCATCTTGTTGCCAAATAAAGTTTGCAGGTTCACTTTCTACTAATTGGGGAAAGAGCCATTGTTGTAGCATATCCAGATAAGAAACCCTTGTTACTGTAGCTTCAGCGAAAAAAAATGGTCCGTACACTTGTCGTCGTGAAAACAGCACAGAAAACGTTTATTTTTGGAGAATCTCTTTCGTGTTGTACAAGTTGATGAGGATTTTCTGAACCCCATATACGAACATTATGGGTATTTACCTTCCTACTTATATGAAACGTCGACTCATCACTGAACACCACATGATGCAGAAAGTCATTGTGCCGTTGAAGAACTTCACATGCAAAACGAAATCGTACTGCACAATCATTTGGCTTTAATTGCTGTACCAACTGTAATCGGTATGGACGCAAGTGTAATTTTTTTTAAATCGTCCAGACTGTCGTCTTTGGAAACTGTAGTTCATGACTTGCTTTCCGAACAGATTTCTGCGGACTACGACGGAAAGATTCTTCGACACGTTCCACATTCTCTACAGAAACTTTGGGTTTTCCCGGGCTTTTACAAAGACATCCGGTCGTTTCGAATTGTCGATACCATCGGAGGATATTTCTGTCACATGGGGGATCACATTTAAACTTTAATCGGAACGCAAGTTGAACGGCAATTACTGAATCACTCTTAGCAAACTGCAGAACACAAAACGCTTTACGCTCAGAAGTCGCCATTTTGAATAGATGACGCTGCAACTGTGAAAACGATGTAGCGGTACAAGCGCATGCGCTTATCTGAAACTGTTGGAGTTATTCTTTATTCGTCACCTTCAACCACAACTGTCGAACGATTACAGCTGATACTATTACAATTTGAAACTTGGACATTCTTTTACGGACACTCTGTACTTCGATTTGAACGCTGTGAAACTCAATTATCTTGCTTTAACATCAAACCTCGCAAGAAGCACTTGATGATACATATTAAATTGAGAGTTTTAATTGCTTAAAACCCTGAGCAATAAATATATTAGCTGAAATTTACTTGTACGGGATATCTGATGTTTCAAGCCTACTAAGTTTGGTGTGATGGCAAAAATTCAGAAATAATGGCATTGCCCGATATGTGCTTTATTATGATGCAAGTAGTTTACATGTTAAGGTTGCAGCTAAAAGATCGGTTGTTCAAAACCAGAGAGGACACAATAGATTTCTCACTTTTCCTGTTGTATAACACCTAAAGCTGGTATCACTTTTGTGGACGCTAAATGCATTAAACCTCTTTTCTTGGAACGCATTCCCACAGAAATAATTTGAACACCAGGTTTTAGACACTAGTCAACCGCGAAAATTTTCCGTTTGCGTATGTCAGTCAGTCAGTCAGAATGAAGTACGAATCAGGGGGCTTGATTACGCAAAATTCCTGGAAACAAGAATTCAGCGAAAGTTTTGTTCTAATGAAAAATGTTGCCCGGTTTCAAAGCAGTTTTATAACCTGTACTATGGCGTCTGAACTAAAATTTGGTAGGGGTTTTTCGACTAAGTCTTATGCCTTTTATCAGTCACTCTCGAAGTAGTTCAGAATGTGAAGAATTATCGTATTTTGCAGTGCGTGCTGTTTGGTGTATGTGGTTAGCACATCGATCTAGTAATCGGAAGAAACTGATTACATGGTGAGAAACATGGTGGGAGCAAAACTGAATTTTCACCGTTACTTTTCCGAAAAACTTCTCTAAGAGATAGGGTTGTTGTTAGAGAGTGAGATCTGTCGAAAGAATAATGGACTGTAATCAATTATAAAGGTTCATTCATCAATAGAAAGGCACAGGGGCCTGAAGGATCAGAGCTGTACGCTCTTGCTAGCGCTGATGGCTATTACAAACAGATGGCGCAGGAGCCCAAAAGGAACAACCGCTCTGTTCGCGGTCTACAGAAGTTCTGTCGGTTAAAAGGGGGGGGGCGTCGCAGCACCCTCTAGTGAGATGAATGTTGCAACAATAGGATAGGACGGAACATCCCGCCCTGCGTTGAAATATTTGTATTTCAATACAACATAAGACTTATAACATAATAAAGTATAATATAATACTATTAAAATGAGAATATCCATTACGACATAGTGAATTCTGGGATATAATAGAATAAAATAGCATAAACATTTATACAGTTACAGAAAATGATAATATCTAATATAATATGATTCTACATTAATGAGGTTCATGAAATAAACATACGTATTATTATTCAATAGGTAGCAGACATATTTTGGATATGCACCTTTTGAACGTGCCGGTAGGAGTTCTAACTATAACTACTCCGACCTTTCCATCAGGTCCGGTTATAACTTCCTGTATACGACATGTAGCCCATTTACAAGAAGGCAAATTATCTTTCCTTGAGTAAAGCAAGGGCGCCAGGGTTTACGTTTATCTTGGCAAACTGCCATTTATTGCACTGTTGCAACAGGGATAAATAGAAGGGCTAGCTCATTTCTTTGTTCGACTCCTCGCCGACGCGAGCCTAGTGGGGGGACGTAACAGGCAATAATCTGACGTCACTGTGATGCCACCTGTTCTGATTTCCCGCGTTTAAAACAGTAGTTTCATTGAGCTGCGAGACGATTTTCTAGAGGTTACATATCCCAAATTAATTTTAATAATATATATATCTGTTTTCTAATAATGTATATATTTAAAATAATTTATATATATGTAATTTTATTCAGTTTTTATTTTAAATTCTATATTGTAAAATATCGTTTACGTAATATGGCTTTTTGCGCTGCAGTAACGTGCCGTAGCACTTACAGAAGTATGAAAGGATGAGATATTTTGTTTCATGGGACCAAAGGATCCAAATGAGAGTTTGCTTTTGACGAAAGAATGGATACACAAATGTCAAAGAGAAGATTCTATTAATGTGAAGAGCGGAAAAATCTGCAGCGAACATTTTCTATGCAGTGTTTATGAAGATGATATGAAAAATCGATTGTTTGGATAGCCACAAAAAGAAACTGTTGAAATGGAATGCTGTGCCGAAAGTAAATTATGATGGCAATAATAAATCGAAATTGATGATGAGAATAATAAATCAAATTTTAATGATTTTGAAATAAAACTCACAAATGAAAATGTAGATCATCTTGAATGTTTAAGAATAAACAAGAATGCATTGATAATTTGAAGAACAAAATAATATCCTTAGAAAATTGTATTAAATTGTATTAAAGTATTGAAAAATAGAGAAAAGAACAATTTTAGAATGTTTGTTCAACGACAAAGAAGGTGGACGACATCTAGACAGAAATTGGTATCAGAAATTAAAATCTCAAATAGCGAAATTTGGGGGGGGGAGCACAAATCGGAGAATTTGGAAAAATGTCTAAAGCCTATTTTTATAAAGACGCAGATTAATGCATTACTGAAAAAGAAGAAAAAAATCAGGTGGACTAGTGAAAATATTTCACGTAGCATTGTCATAAGAGCTCTGTCATCTTAAAGCTATGATTTTTGTAAAGAAAAAAAATTGGAATATCTTTACCTAGTATTATCAAATTAAAGAAATGGTGTTTATTTTATTTTTTAGTGTTTTCTAAATTTTAGTGTAGTCCAAGAATTCAAAGTAATGTTCTTACTCTAAAGAAGGAAAGAGGCGAATATTTGTATTCTGTAGAAAAAATATGCGTTCTCAGTTTCGACGAAATGCATATAGATTGAAAACTCTGCTATGACTCTAAACTGGACTAAGTTGGTTCTTTTCAAAATGTGCAGTTTGTTTGAATCAGAGTCTCATTTCGCGCTCTGCCTCAAATTACTGAGAAACCGCGTTTTAGATAGAGGATTTGTTTTAGAAGATGTAACTGTTTGAAATTTTGATATTATTAAAGAGGTTTTAAATAGAGATTGAGAAGAAATCAAATTGTGTCACAAACAAAAACCAAATTATTTAATGGTCAAGGGAAACGAGAGACAAAAAGTCGCTCCAGAGAAAACATTATTTTCAAAAAGTACCGCAAAAGGTATACTCTACCCCACAGGAAATCAGAAAGCATCTGACTTCTATGAGTTAATCGATAATATCTTCGGTATTATGTGTATGTGTGTATTTAATTATGGCAAAGCACACTAGGGCTATCTGCCTAAGGGGAGGGATGCCTTCGTGGAGGACTTTCTAAGGAAAACTGCCTTGTATACACGTTACACATGGGTAAAACCACGAAAACACCCATGCAGCCAGCCCGTTCGCGGGATTCGAACCTCGGACCGAACTACCAGTGTTCAGCGATTTTACCGCTCGGCCGCTGGTGGGCCTCTTCGGTATTATGAATAGTACCAAAGAATAACAAGTATTTAACAAACTAATTTTGTAAAGTACTTGTTAAAGTTATTCTTATTGTATCCTTTGTAACTAATTATTGATTAGATTTTGTGCTAGATTAGCATTCTAGATAAAATATAATAGTATAAAACATCAAAGTAATTGGCATAAAAAGACCTGCTTCCTTTACTCACACTTTTGAAAAATTAAATAACTGTTTTAGGTACTCTGAATAAAGCTATTTTGTCAAAATTAAGGTAACAATCTTATATACATTTATTTAATTGTAATATAGATATAAGTATAAATTACAAAATTATTTAAAAAATATCTATTATATTGAATCGGAAGAGAATTATAACGATGTAAAATTTACAATTAGGCAAAAAATC
Organism: Stegodyphus dumicola; assembly: GCF_044657685.1. NCBI lineage: Eukaryota > Metazoa > Arthropoda > Arachnida > Araneae > Eresidae > Stegodyphus > Stegodyphus dumicola. The sequence goes on from NC_140768.1 coordinate 188,649,544, forward strand.
AAACGTAGGTTAGCAGAAATGTTGCCATATATGTCATATATGTTTAAACCTATGTCAATGTAAAGTTGTTTTTTGAGTAAATTTAAATAGCTGCTATTATAGTTATCTTAGAAGCAGCATAAAAATTCTCTCAGTTAGTATGCAAATAAAGAAATGATTAGAAAAAAACGTGCATTAAATAAAAAAAACCTGCAAATAAAAATAAAAAAAACCACGGAACTTTATGTTAAAAGAGTAGCACATTTTATCTATTATTTTTAAATTGAGTAAGCATTATTAAATTTTTAATGGTTCAGTCTAAAATTCATAAAGCAGTAACATTGCCTTTTCCAAATTATAGCTATCTTTCACACACAGCTCATTTTAAACGCTGGTTCAAAAACGCTAATTTCCAAGCTGTGAATTATATTGGCGCGCTCAGCGTCATCATGGCTACGTCATCACTTCTCACTTTCTGCTTCAGGGGGAAAAGCTCTATGAGCTAGCCCTTCTCTTCTAAGTCCTGCTGTTGCAAGTGGTTAAGGTAGTCTCGATGCCCCCTTTTCCAAATTGACTGAACCATCTTAGTAGTTTTTTTGCCAACGAGACAGCCTATTTTCTTTTAGATGCAATACATCAGGTTCTGCCATGGCATTTAATGGGCGTCCAATCAGAAAATGCCCATGAGTGAGGACTTCATAATCTGTAACTTCAGAGGATAATGAAGTTAAAGGACGTGAATTCAGAATTCCCTCTATTTGAATAGAAACAGTCAGAAACTCTTCTAGTGTAAGCTTAGCATTACCAACAGCTCGTTTCAGATGTTAAACGATTTAACGCCGGCCTCCCAGAGACCTCCAAAATTAGGGGCTCTAGGTGGAAGAAACTTCCAAACAATGCCTTCTGAAGCTAAATAGCTAGTTACTCCAAATTTTGATTGTGTTACCAACTTTTCCAACCGTTGTAATTCCGAACGTGCACCTACAAAATTCGTTGCATGGTCTGAAAAATTGCTGAACTCTTACCCCGTCAGCCAAAAAATCTTTTTAAGCCAGCAGTCAAAGACTCAGAAGTAAGGTCTGTCAGAAATTCGAAATGAACAGCTTTAGTAGCAAGACAAACAAAAATACAAATATAAATCCTTTGCAAAATGCCCTTTCTCTGCCCTTGTATTTGATTTGAAAAGGATCGCAAAGGTCAATGCCCGTATTGGTAAATGGCGGGCTTGGTGATACTCTTTCAGACGAAAGATTACCCATTAATTGAATCACTGCAGTGGGATGCATTTTGAAGCAAGTTAGGCATTCATGAACTACCTTTCTGGCTAAGTCGCGGTCGTTGATAGGCCAAAACTGTTGACGTACACTATGTAAAAGAGACTTCGGCCCTACATGTAAATCTCTTTTGTGGAAGTATTCCATTATGAGCTTCGTGAATCTACTGTTTGGGGGGAGGAGGATGGGATATTTTTGATTCTAATTCAAGTTGGAGCTACTTAAACAGCCTCCTACACGTATTAAACCTTTCTTATCCAAGAAGGGATTAAGAGATTTTAACTTACTCTTGTTGGAGACGGGTAGACCTCTTTTTAGAGCCGAGAGCTCTTCAGGGAAATACTGTACCTGCGAATCTCGAATGAGGGTATCTCGAGCTTCGACGTGTTCTTCTAAATCCAGGGGACCCTGACGTTTATGTTTGGAATTTCTAGCATTGTAAATAAATCTAAATATAATTAAAATTCTAATGAGTTTCTTATAATTATTAGTCCTGTTCATAAGTTCATCTAACATATCACTACTTGTGGACATAGCTAAAGTCGTAGTCACAGGAGTTTTCAGTTCAGTGAAATAGTGATCATCTGCAGGGCTCACAAATGTCTTAATCATTGGTACACATAAGTAGTTAGGATTTGAGTATCCTTGCACCCCGGAAGTGCCGTCGTCCTTCAAAAGTACTTGGATGTAGTAGTAGGCGGTAATGTAGGCGAGACTGTTTGTCATATACCATGTTTTTCTAAAATGGGATTGCTTTAGTTAGAGACTGACCTCTCGGTTGTTGACTTTTGGAACATGTTTGTTGTCGATCGGTAGGTTTCTTTTGTTTGATAGCCACCAGCTGTGAGTGCTTTTTTGTAGTATTTTTAACGTTTTTTGGATGGTGTAAGTGAAGGACAGCAGCGACGTTGTGAATGCTTGTCCCCCTCGTACACCATTCATAAAACGCCTTCGATTTTCTTAAAAGTAGTATCTTCTTCTTTTCTTTTTGGTAGTTTTTTTAACCTTCTTTGGACGGCGGGGGGTCGGAGACGACCAGCAGTAACTCATAAAACGTCAGGTCATTCATTGGGTTCGTTGTCTTGAGTTCGCTTGTGCATTTTCGTTTTTCTTTTTCTTTTTTTTTTTTCTTTTTGGAAATATTTAGTATAAAAAGGGAGTTGAAAGTGAGAATTAAGAGTAGTAGATGCAAGATGAGTGCAACAAAATGGAGTATTTTTATTATAAATTTCGTTTTATTTTTGGCAATAACAATAGTCGTCGTAGGAATATTTTTCGGAGAATTAATGAGGAATTGTGAATGGGGTGAAGGGAAAGTGGATTTAAGAAATTCTACTTGTAAGGAATCAGTTTATATTGGTCGAAAATTGTTTTTGCATGTATGTGTAAAAGAGAATAAAACAGTTTATGATATACGTTATTTTTGGAAAGATATCGATATGTTGAAAGCCGATATAACTGGCGTACAAATGATGAGGGGGGAATTTATGAAACTATGCAGTTTTTGCAGACAAAATGTATAGACATTTGAGTCCTCGGATATCGGAAACGGTTGGATGAATGTAAATATATTTTTGTTAAAGAAAAAAAAAAGGAATTTATCAGCGATGTTAAAATTCAAACATCCAAGTTCCTGTTTGGTTATTGGCCCGAGTCAATCAGGTAAAACTTCGTTGGTACGCGAAATGATACGAAATCGAATATATGAAGCCCCTATCAGAAAAGTAAAATGGTGTTATTCGTATTCCGCATCTTGGTTTTGGGAAGAACCAGACATTGAATTCATTCAAGGTCTTCCGGATAGATACGAAAAAGGGGATTTGATAGTGGTCGATGACCTGATGCATCGACTAAATGAGAAAATTGCCGATCTTTTTACTGCCGCCTCACACCATTGTGAAGTCAGCGTTATAGTGATATTACAAAACTTATTCCCTCGTTTAAAGGTTATGCGCGACATTAGTCTTAATGCGCATTATATCATTTTGTTTAAAAATGCAAGAGATGTCTCCCAAGTTAGTTGCTTAGGACGACAGTTATATCCTCAGAACTGGCATTTTTTGACGGATGCTTGTATAAAAGCAACAACGAAACCCTTTGGTTATTTAGTTATTGACTTACACCCTCAAACATCGGAGGAGTATCGGATGCGCGAAAATCTGTTTCCAGATAAATACGGAATACTGTGGTTATTTCGTCCGAAATGACGAAGAAGAATTTGAAAAAGCAGTATCATTTCTTGCGAATATTAGCTCATTCCCACCCATCGCAGAAACGTGCTTTGTTACAGACTGCAAATAAGGATCAAATTTTATCTCTCTGCGAAGTTTGTTTAAATATTTTGAATGGAAATATCCCCGTTAATGTACGTAAGCTGAAAAAATATAAGAATCTATTAAGGTTGCTATCTAAAAAACACGAAAGCATACAAAAGAAAAAAAAAATTTTAGTCAACCAATCGGGAGGCTTTTTACCATTGATTGCTCCGGCAATAATATCTGCCTTGGGTGGTATTTTAGGACCAGTTATTAGCAAACGACTGTAAAAAAATTCTTAATCCCAATTTTGGGCTACAATGGCCAAAAGAGTGGCTCTCATACCCGAAGAATTGGTATCGTCTTATCATCTTCAGAAGCCAGAATTGAGATTGGAAGATGACATAGACACGTTATTAGAAAGAGCAAAATTACCCGACGACATGAAAGCAAAGTTGTTGGGGCAACTAATCACGCGGTATCACAGAACAGTGCACGCACCACCAGAACCTATACGTGTGAGCCTTGCGAATGAAGCGAAAGAAACCAAAGAAGAGAAGGGATTCCAGCAAGTGGAAGATCCTGTTATTGAGGATATTATTCTATCAACACCCCAGAAATTTTCTAGATTGGTGCCTCTGGTCGTCGAAAAATTAAAATCGAGGCTTTATTCATGGAACGATCGCGGAGAAATGATTCTTGACGGTAAAACGATTCAGGGATCCAGTATGGTGGATTTCTTTAATTACCTAATGAGAAATATAAAAAATGCTCAAGAGCCAAGGCATTTCGATGTATTTCTAAAGGCTATCGAAGAAATTAATATACCGCGCTCATGGATAGGGAATTAGAATGTTTTGTCTCGCATGAGAGATACCTCATCGCACTACCCCCTCACGGAAAATAAATCCTCGAGCGGCGAGGAAAATGTCTTTCGATGGCCCCCATCAAATGTGAAAGACTTCGATCATCAAACAAAAAGAAAACAGCAGAGATATAAAGTACAGCAGGAAAGAAGAGGGAGATCCCAAAGTCAAGCACCTTATAAAGAGGAATGGGAGGAGCTTTAAACGATCCCGACGCAATTTTAGAAAATATCTATTACGATGTAGAAAACCCCGCTTCGTATGGCGGAGTGGTAAGATTGGCTCGTGCCGCACAACTTCCGTTGAAAACGATGCGTCGATGGTTAATGAAACAGGATGCTTATACGTTACATAAACCAGTTCGCTTTAATTTCAAACGACGGAAGGTGTTGTCTTTCGGCATTGGAGAATTAATGCAATGCGATTTGATTGATTTGTCTAAGCTCTCTAAATATAACGATGGTGTAAAATATTTATTAACAGCAATTGATGTGTTTTCTAAACGCGGGTATGCCATTCCTTTAAAATCGAAGAGTGCAGATTCTGTACTCGAAGGATTTAAGAAGCTATTTAAGGAGACAAATTTTGTGGTGAATTTACAAACAGATGAGGGAAAAGAATTTTTTAATAAAAAAGTTCGTGACTATTTTAGAAGACATGGAATACATCATTATGCCTCTAACAGCGAATACAAGGCGAGTGTTGTAGAGCGATTTAATCGAACGTTAAAATCTAAACTCTATCGAATATTTACTTACACCAATTCCTAAAGGTATGTGCATGTCTTGAAATCAGTTTTGAAAAGCTATAATTTGAGTATTCATCGTAGTACTGGTTATGCACCTGCCGACGTGAAGCCGGAACTAGAAAGTGAAATTTTTGAAAAACTGTATGGCTATAGCATAAAACCAAGATACAAATTTGAGGTAAACGACCAGGTGAGGATTTCTAAAACAAGGCGAGCATTTCGCAAAGGTTATTTGCCCAGTTGGACGGATGAGGTTTTTGTCATATATAAGAGATATCCTTCGAGTCCTCCGACATATCTGCTTAAAGATTTAAAAGGAACAGTTCTGAAAGGAAGGTTTTACGAACAAGAGATACAAAAAGTATTAAAGAGTTCTCACGATTTCTGGAGAGTGGAAAAAATTCTGCAAACGAGAGGTGTCGGTGCTAAGAAAGAATATTTCGTCAAGTGGATAGGCTTTGATCGACGGTTTAATTCGTGGGTGAAAGCGTCATGGATGAAATGACAGACGAATTCTACGTTACTCTACCCAGCAATGCGAGCATGCAGTATTTCCCTCAAAACAATCAATCATCTTATCGAACAAAACTCGCCTCTCCTCTGTTATTGAACGATTCTTGGGAAGTAGGTCTAACTGAAATTTTTATTCCACGAAATTGGTATAATGTGGGAGAGTATAATAATGACTATGTAATAACTAGGAATGTGGAGAAAAGCATTCCTATTAAATTTTCACGCCATACTTTATCATTTAATTATGGCGTTTTAGTTTCGGTAAACGCAGATGTTTCTCTAGAGGAATTTTTATCAAAACTGAATGATAAAATTAGTACCATTCTCGGTAGAGAGGACGCTGTAAAATTCGTCCTAGAACATGAAGGGAGGAGTATTCGCTGGGTTCTTGCAAATGGTTTCGAAGTACACATTTCTAAAAGAAAAGCTCCTAAAATGTTACAGATGTTTTACTTACCAGATGAAGATACTATTATTAAAAAATCTCAAGTGATGAGATTCAGATCAATAGCTGAAAACAAAGATCAGTTATTTTCAATCATAAATAGGAGCCCTTCTAGCACGAAACTGCATTTGATTCCGTTAACCTTAATAAAAGCAGATGTATCTAGGGGTCTCTTTGGCGACGTAGCAAAAAATATCCAAGATCTTAAATTGGAAAATTTTGTCACTTTCACCTACGATCAGACGAAGTCCCAACTAGAAATAAAGGTGTCAGAAAACACGGAGCTGCATATTACTCAAGAAAGAGCATCCTCCCTTTTAAGGATACTCGGCGTCCGCAAAAACCTTATAATTTCGCAAACGCGAAAGTTTCCTGTGCTTTTGCCCCTAACTGTGGAGGAGGGGGAAGCTGTGGAACTTATAATTAAAGGATATCCCGAAGTAACTATGACTGAAAAAGAAACTTTACATTTGCATGTCAGCGCAGGCGTATATAAATCACCGGAAACTTTATTTCGCGAATTTCAACACGTACATTTAAGACAATTAGCGAATTCAAAAGTGTTTTTAGAAGTTTCTCCAGAATCGGAGCTGGCATTTGGGAAAGGGCTGGCAGACATGCTGGGATTCGTCAACACCCATTTCAAGAGCGGAAAATATATAAGCGACTATCCTTTAGAACTGGACGGGGGCATTACAGAAATTTTTGTGTACAGCGATTTAATCGAATCACATCACGTTGGAGATGTGCATGTTCCGCTGCTAAGGGTTATTCCCTGCGTGAATGAAAAAAATGATCAATTTGTGAAGCATTATGAAAAAACTATATATTTTCCTTTGCGAAAGCACTATGTGGAAACGATAGAAATAGAACTGAGAACGAGTAGCGGGAAAAAAATTACCTTTACGGGAGGAAAAACATTTGTAGTCCTGTCTTTTCGCCGTAAGAAAACTATATAAATTGAAGATTTTTCAAGCTTTCCTCTCACTTTCTTAAAACATCCTTAGAGAAATGCACTTAAATCAGAAAGAGTGCGAATCCTATTATTGTGCTCAAGTTGGTGGTGGCGGTGGTGTTTACTTTCAAGGTATACCTCACCAACGAGGTTATGGGTTTTTTGGAGATTTGCGCCGATACATTACGCCGTTGGCACTTAGAGCCGGTCGTTATTTGGGCAAACAGTTGATGCAAACAGGAAAGAACGTCTTGTCAGATGTTGCAGCGGGATCGTCATTTAAGGACTCTGCTCGGAGCAGGTTACGTGAGACCTCTAATAAAATAAAAAGTGATATTTTTGAAAAATTACAGAGGGGAGAAGGTATAAAAAGAAAGCGCAAGAGGAAAAATCGTCAATCAAAGAGCAAGCGTTGTAAGACAAAAGCAGATATTTTTACATAAAGATTAATAGTAATGGAAACTCAGGGGGTTATATGCCTTAAGAGCGAATTGGATCTCTTTAATGGTGTCGCCGTACAACTGGGCATCGATTCCTCTTCCTTCGTGGAAATCCACCCCGTATCTTCATTGTCTGATAAGACGCCCATAGAATCTTACATTAGCGGTAATGGTGAACACTATTTGGATTTGGCGCATACGATACTACACACACGACTTAAAATAACGAAAAAAAACGATACCAATCTCACCGACGCCGACGGGGTGGCACCTGTTAATTATATTTTAAACACATTGTTTTCCGACTGTTCAATATTTTTAAATGATAAACAGGTTTCGTCACAAGTGAATTATTCTTATAGAGCCCTTTTGGAAAGTTTGTTGTTCTATTCCAAATCAGGTCAAGATAATCTACTGAGTGCTGGCTTATTTGCAAAAGATACTGCATCTAAGCATGATGTTGTGGGAGACGAAAACGAAGGTTATACAACGCGTGCAAATCGTTGCAAGCTTAGCCAAAGCCTCGACCTCGTGGGACCATTGCACTTCGATTTGGCCACTCAACCGAAATTGTTAGTCAACGGGGTTAATGTACGCATTAAACTGGAAAGGCATAAAGATGTTTTCACTTTGATGTCGGCAAACGACAATTATAAAATTAGAATTCAGCTAGCAGAACTATACGTGAGAAAAGTCAGCGTGGCTCCCTCCATCCTAATAGCACACGAAAAGGCTTTAGAAAAAGGAGTTATTAAGATGCCCATTCGTAGGATTGACATAAAAAGTTTTGCAATATCGAGCGGTTTGCAATCGACAACTATAGCAAACGCTTTTATTGGTCAGCTACCCACACGTCTCATTCTAGGTTTTGTATCTAATGCCGCCTATAATGGAAGCATCAACAGAAATCCTTTTAAATTTCATCACTATAACCTAAACTACCTATGCATATTAAATGGGGGACAGATGATACCTTCCAAACCCTATCAGCCCAATTTCGAAAAAACATTTTATGGGCGAAGTTATTTAAGCATCTTTACAGATTTAAATCGATATCATTCAAGCCCCAACATTAATATCTCCTTTGATGAATACAAAGATGGGTATACATTATATGCCGTTGATTTGACTCCAGATATGGCATCTAATGAAAGCCACGTAAGCATAAATAAGAGCGGAAACATAGCCATTGATATCAAATTTGCAGCGGCCTTGCCAGAAACAGTTACCCTGATAGCCTATGCTGAATACAGGAACATAATTGAAATAGACAAGTCACGCGGAGTCACGACAGATTATTAAAAATCATGGACGAAGTTTTGCAAATATACGGAAATGAAATTATCGAACTAGCTAAGGAGGCGGGTGCAGGCGAGGAGGTAATTCGAAGTATAGGCGATATGATGTTTTCCAATAAAATAGCGAACCTGCGCATTGCATTCTTTCTCGCTTTTGCCGAAAAAATTATTGAAATTTTCCCATCAAAGAAACATCAAGTGTACGAAGAAGTGTTTAAAAGCATATACAGAAATATTCATTTCGAACAAAGGCGGTAATGGATACTTTAACTCTGTGTCAATATGCCTGTGGCGACAGTCGAATCAAAAAAACATTTGGAGGTGTATATCCTTCCGATTTCATACCCTTACGAAAGAGACATTACTCCTCATTTATAGTGAATTCGGATCCGCATACTTTACCTGGGAGCCACTGGATTTCGATATATTTTAAGAAAAACAGCACGGCATATTACTTCGACAGTTATGGTCTTGCTCCATCTAACAAAAATATTTTAAACTTTTTAATGACCAACGCTAACAAAACATTTTATAATAAAATATGCTTTCAAGATGATGCCAGTACATCCTGCGGAAAATTTGCTCTTTATTTTTTATTTTGTATGGTAAGAGGGTACTCTTTGAAGGACCTCTGCACGAAAGATAAGAAAAAAAATGAAATTTTTATTAGGGAATTTTTTTAAAAAAAATTCAAACCTCGCCGCTGTTGTCATGCTTTTCATGCCAAGAAACAAAATTGTGTGTCTTTGATAAATATGCGTGTTATTCCTGCAAAACATCACTAACGCTTCAGAAGTCGACGATGAAACGTTACGGCTATTTGCACACTGGAAACTCCGAAAACAGTCCTGTTGAAGAAGTACACGTTGAAAAAATTAATCATTTTTTCTTTAAAAACCTAGGCGACTGCATTCGTAATGCTCTTTACGATGAAAACACTAGCGGGAAAGGAAATCGTCATTACCTGAAAATTTTGAAGAATGCCGAAGTGGTCAAGCATATTCATAAAGCTGACCATCAACCACAACAACAATATGGATATTGCTACTTATACATTCAAAATGAACAAATAGCTCTTTTTTCGGCATGTAGTAAATTATATAATAGCATGTTGGATTGTGTTTCTTCGAAAAAAACTGAATATGAAAGTGAATGTATAAGAGATGAAAGCTATGTAATTAAAATTGCTTACTTTGTTATTCTGAATGATGATGCTATTGTGCGAGAATTACATCGCACTTGTGTGTAACACAAACAATTTGATGAATAAAAAGGATTTTTTTCTTTCAAATGCAATTTTTTTTTGTCTCTGAAAAAAAATATCAGATATATAGATAAATAATACATTTTTACACTTATTTATGAGCTGCCTTTTTCTGTTCCACTGTTTTGTTTTCCGGTAAAAGCATCTGCCTTGAAGAAATTAATAAAATGTAAATTCCTCCAAGAAGATACTAAAACCGGACCTCTTGGATAAGGTCCATTTTTTTATTTTTTTTCTAAAGGATTACAGAAGCTTAATACAAAATAATCATTCTTGTATGCATGATACAATGAAAAAATCAAATGAAACAAAAAACATATTACTGTTGTAAAATATATAAAGGTATCAAAAATTAAAATGAACATTTAAAAAAAATCAAAACGATTTTTCGATGTAACTCCAATATGGGAACTAACCCATTATTTTCATTATACCATGTGAGATGTTATATTGATAATACAATAAGTAATCAAATGAAACAAAAAGTACATTTCACATTATTACAAACATAAATGGAATCATTAAATATCAACAAAAATTTCTTTCCCTCCCCCCCCCTCTTTTTCGTCGAAACATACATGGAGGGGGTGTTTATAAAATAAAAATGATAAATCAGAATATTGCCTTAATGTGTCAGTATTTTTATTCATATTCGACAGTTAAAAGAAAAGTTTTCTACATAACCTCCATAACAATTATTATAACAGTCATCATGGTTAATTCGCGAGACATTCGTGTATCAAGTTTACAAAAGAAATGCAACATAAATTCCTGTCGCAAATGAAATAAAGAGAACTTTGCTTACATATCTCACACCAATTATCTTCATTTCGCATATAAGTATCAGAAATTAAAATGAACATTTAAAGAAATCAAAACGATTTTTCGTTGTAAATTTATATAGAAACTAACCCATTATCTTCATTACACCATGTGAGATGTTATATTGATAATACAATAAGTAATCAAATAAAACAAAAAGTACATTTCACATTGTTACAAACATAAATGGAATCATTACATATAAACAAAAATTTCAGGGTGTTTATAAAATAAAAATGATTAATCAGAATATTACCATAATGTATCAGTATTTTTGTTCATATTTGACAGTTAAAAGAAAAGTTTTCTACATAACCTCCATAGCAATTATTATAACAGTGATCATGGTTAATTCGGGGACATTCGTGTATCAAGTTTCCAAAAGAAATGCAACATGAATTCTCGTCGCAAATGAAATACAGAGGACTTTGCTTACATATCTCACACCAGTTATCTTCATTTCGCATATAAGAAAGGGTATCCCTTTCATTATAACATAAGAAATGATTGAATTTTCTGAAAATTTTACATTTCGTTCTGGTAGTGTCTGTTTGACATCGTAACCACAATTCTAAACATTTGTTGCAGCTTTTCAAATAAATATTAGACTCATTATTTTGAACAATTACATGTTTTACAAATGTGATATGTGCAATCTTTAGGTGTAAAAGAAATATAACATCATCATCAAAGAAAAACCAGGCAATAAATTGTTTAGAAAACCACTTATTAAATCGAATTCTTTCATAGAGAGTTAAACTTTCATCCCAAAATACATCTCTGTTCTCTAAAGAGAAACTACTTTCAAAATCAATCCAGAATCGACCTTTCTCTATTATATCTCTTAAAATCATACGAGGAATATTCAGTTCTACATTATACAGTTCAGCTATACATAATATCGAAGATAAAATAGTTTGAATACACATATCTTGCAAAGAAATTGGTTGAAATAAAGCCATATCTTCTGGGTATTCTATGGGAGGGAAACACATTTTTGTTTTTTTGTCGATCATTAGCATAAAAAAATATAAGTTGCAAAAATACAATGTCACACTCTACAATAAAATGTTAGAAAAAAGTTCCATCATTTTTTTTTAATTCATGTCTTCTTCACGCGTGTTATAGTGACCATAAGACAATGATTGAATTCCATCATCTAACAAATATTTTTTGTCATAATATCCCGAGAGGCTAGCTTTATTTTGAAAAATCGTTTGCAGTTCGTGCTTTTTTGAAATGATTGAATATTGAGAATTCCTAATCAGGGAAGCATTTTCGAAAACGTTTTTATACGTTTCAAATCCAATGTTTTTGAGCGCGCTCCTTTTGATTCCTTTCGCGGTCTTTTTAACAGTTTCACCGAAACGAAATGCGTACATTTTGCATTTCAAACCCACAAATTCCGATATGGGGGTGAGTGTCTCACTTTTTAGAAATCCCAGTTTTCCACGGTTCTCTTCATTAAACATTATATGATTGGGTTCGAAATTACTGCAATCCAAAATATTTAAAAAATTCGTTTTTAAATCACTATATACATCTTCAGTTGTTATATAGAGATACAAAGAATCTGTATCTGTGTATAACAACTCGCATTTTTCTTTGTAAAAGTGTTTAAAATGGGAATAGAATAATTTATACATGTGCAACTTCGCTAATTCTAAAACGCTGAAACCTATATAAATCGGTTTATCTAGACACAAATTTGGATTTTTCATTTTGAAAACTGAAAAATTTTCATTAATTATTTCAAAATATTCCAGCAGAGGACTGTTTAATTTTTTTTGGCATTGTTCCTCACTAAAAACGCCCTGTACGCGAATACGTTTCCTAACATTTTGACAGGTTTTTCCATAGAAAGCGTTATTCATCTTTTTAAAGAAAGATTTTTCAAATTCGCTAGACGCATTTTGTCTTTTCATATTATTGAAAGCAATGTATTCTTTAAGCCACGCTCGTTGTTTGAAAGCTAAAATTCTATGAATTTTCTTAATTATTAAACCCTGTTCTACGTAAAACTTTAGATTTAAATAATGAGCGATGTAATTTTTTTTTTCAAAAAAATTGGGTAATAATTTTTTGCATGGAAGTGTCGTCTCTAACTGAAATTTTTTGCTCAGGGTTTTGGCATAAGGCGATAGCATGTCAAAAGTGAGTTCAAAATGTTCCGGTGCTAGCGGTAAATCATTGTGTTGGTCATGCAGATGGGAGGGATATAACAGATCGGATTCGATAATATACCCCACATCACCGTCTTCGACAAAATATCAAACGCCTCCACCTCATTTTCCTTTAACCAGTAAAAACCTCCCAATGGCAGGTGCTGGCTCATTACACACCCGTATAGATTATTTGCGTCTAAGACTAAGATATAGGTGTGTGGTAAATCGGGTTTATAACTCTCGGGGATATAAAGATTATTTGCAAGAGCATAACGTCTACCCAGAAAACAAATACCTCCTCGCATTTGGTTTTCAAACCAAATGTATTGATTCACATCTCCTAGAAGCTCTAATTCAATTTTAGACGCTTTCAGTCCGGCATTCCACGTTAATTCGGCAGCCGTTATAAAATGTACAGGATCCAACTGGTAATATTTTAGAGCGGTGCGTCTGAAGGATAAAAATACTTCGGCTAGCAAAATAACATCTGTATTTTGATATAACTCTAAGTAATCGGCAAAAGTGTTACATCCAAACGAATGAAATACGTGTGTGGCATGTACATAATCTTCGTCGGAAACTGCTTCTCCTTGTAATACATTATTAAACGCGCTCTGCGGTGGAAGCGAAATTTCATCCAACACCGATGTTGACGCAAAATATGAGTAAGGAAATACGCCTTTCCGCAATAACAATTCTCGTTGGGGATTTTTCTCAAAAAATGCATTAAACAATTTAAATTCATGTTGTGACGTTTTCAAATTCGACACCAAAGTGTCCAAAGACGCATCTAAAAATTGAAACGAATCAATAAATTTCATTTCATCTAGTGTAAACATGGTGAATTTTTCCAAATTCACCGGAATAATGTTAACTTTATTTGCATACATTTTCGGCATGTGTTTTAGTAACAGGTGACTATCATAATTCCTGAAATTATGAATTACCACCGGAATGTAGTTTGACACTTTAAAATTCAAATTACAGGAGCGATGTGCAAGACCTCTCACATGCCCATCACTCCAGTGGCAGTGATCTCTGACCCGAACATCGCCTTCTAAGAAAGGATTCAAACATATATGACATATATTTGAACCGTAACTTTTTTCCGACGTCTCCTGCATCGGTAAACACTCTTTCATCTTTTGCAAAATTTTAGATTTGATTTCGCTCAACGTTGTGAAAAAATGTTCCATTACATTCTCTCCGCAAAAATATTCATGAAAAATAATCTTGTCTTCCACGTCAGTAACTATTAGGGTATAACTAATAGGAATATGCTGTTCAATTGGGGTAGTATGACTCTGTTGCGGAGAAGGAAACGCAGTTTGAATCTTGCGCGTGAGGCATTCAAAATCGGTAAAGACACAAAAAGGATGATAATGCATTTTCATTAAATTTGTAAATTTAAGAAGTGTGTTTTTAGGAATGCTAACTTTCTGCGGTTTGTTTTCATTGCAAAGAGTTTTGTGATACTCTAACGTTTCCCTTCTCTGAAACCCACTTAAACAAGTTTTACAAAAAAAATTTACTCGTTTTTCGTTTGCGTGTAATAGACGATTAAAATTTCGAATACAAAAGAAATGTTTTTGAAAATATAGCAAATCTACTGTTTTTGTCGCATTTCGCTTTTCACTTAATTGCAAAGGTAATATTTCATTTTCCTCATATCCATACACGTTTATGGATACATCGTTCAGGTTTTCAAACATTTTTACATCGCCTAACGCTAAGGGAAATTTGAGGGATCCTAATTTAAAACGTGATATATCCTTTTTATACAAGTAAGCCTTCTGAGGATTTCTAGTGGATTTCGGAAAAACACTTGCGGCAACAGAATATAAAAAACAATTGTCGTCACCACATTTGATATTTAACAACGCTTTTCTATTTTTTAATCCCGTCGGTAAAGCGATGTTTTTACAACCACCGCGAATTTCCCGATAGTTTCCAACGTGTAAGTCAAGGTACTCTAACTTTTTTATTTTCCACCCGCTTCCATTACGCACAAAATTATCTATCAAATTTAAAATCTTTTTAAAGCATCTGTCAATGCTTTCGTAGATTTGGTTAGAGGATAAAATCCTTTCGCAATGAGAACAAAAATAAAAACACTGATTAATTTCTTTTTCATCTTTCCCCAGTTTCTCAAAACATATTTTCAAACATATTAAAATCCTGAGTCTTAAACTCGATCTAGTATTTAAAATGTTGTATATGGCAGGGCGTGCCGTTCTGAATATCTCATACGGATCTTTCTGAGAAGCATCGAATGTTGTTCTTAAAGTGCGCAAATAGCCTCGGTGGGCTTGCGCTAACTGAATAAAATTCATCATTTGAAAAAAATAATAAATAAATAATGGAACTTTTTTGTTTACAATATTATATAAAATTCATATTAATTTACTAACTTCCACTACCGCTTTCCAGCAAAATTAGCATTTTGATATCTTTTTTTTTTATTATTATTTTACATACAGTGGCTCTTAATCACCCCCAAAGCTTCGATTATACGATCAATACAATTCATATTTATATTAAATCTTTTGGGGGTGGCGGCGGTTTCGGGATACACCCTTACAAATGAAACATAATTGACATTTTTGAAGTCACAAGTTTCTATTGAAACATTTTTTCCAATGTATATTTTAATTTTTTGAGTTTTTTGCGGGAGGTTTCGCCTTCCTCGGGAGCAAGGTTTAAAATAAGATCTTCCGACGGCTGCACATCCCCCAACGTGTCAACACATCTACGTTTGCGTTCTAAAATAAACTAATTTTAATTATAATTTTATGCTTAACATTTATCGCAGAAAGTATTTAACAATAAAAGAACAATAACACAAAAAAAAACCTTACGTTTCACTCACCATTACGAGCTTCCATTGTAATCCTTATGGAGGATGATAGCACCAACCTCACCGCTTCGAAATGTAATGATCAAGTGAAAGTTTCACAAGTCTCGCCTTGTGCGCTTACAGGATGTTTACGCTTTCAAAACACATATTACATCAAATACTACTTTCCCCTCCCCCTCAAAATCTTAACCTTGATCTAACCTTTCTCAAGGAAAAGCGACCATTTCGTTCCTAATTTAGCAATGCAGAATATTATCCCAGCCCACTCAACTGAAACCAACCCTTTCAAATGCGCATATTACATTCGACTCGTGAATTTTAATTAAATCATTTCCCTTTTTTTTTTTTTTTTTTTTTTTTTTTTTTTTTTACAAGCCTCTCATCCTTCATTTAACGCACTATTTTAGAAAAACATAGTATATGACAAACAGTCTCGCCTACATTACCGCCTAGTACTACATCCAAGTACTTTTGAAGGACGACGGCACTTCTGGGGTGCAGGGATACTCAAATCCTAACTACTCACATACTTCCTTAAATAGAAATGATGGTCCGTGCCACCACATGTTATTTGATGTTATTTCTTCTGGATTCAGACCTCGAGAAATTAAATCAACCGGATTGTCCTTTGAGGAAACATGTCTCCAAATAAAGTTTTCCGTGAGATTTTGTATTTTTGTTACTCTATTGCCTACAAACGTTTTGAGTGAATGAGGCGATGTGGCAATCCAAGCTAATGCGATCGTTGAGTCTGACCACAGGAATACTTTAATGATCTCTAATTTCAGCGCAGAGAGAGCCTTCTTCACCATTTGAGCTAGAAGGAGACACGCACACAGTTCGAGTCTCGGTACAGAGATTTTCTTTAATGGTGACACTCTGGATTTACTACACAACAGTTCAGTAGAGCACTGCTCACTAGATATTGATTGAAGGTACAGAACCGCTCCAAATGCTGTTTCACAAGCGTCAGCAAAACCATTGAGCACAACTGTAGTATTCGGGTTCACAGCCCGTCTAGAAATATGAAGCTTCTCGATTTCGGTAAGTGTAGAAACAAAATGTGTCCATTGCTGAGCTAAAGGTTCAGGAAGATGCTCATACCAATCAATGTTAATAAGCCATAACGATTGCATAAAGGTTTTTAGCTCTTGTGATTATTGGCCAATTAAGCCCAAAGGATCGTATATGCGGGCGATATCTGATAAGACTTCCCTTTTCGTATAAGAAAGACGGGAACTGATGGTGACTTTATAGGAAAAGGAATCATTTGTTGTATTCCATTCGATACCTAAAGCCTTGACAGTTCTTTTATCATCCTGGAAAGGAAAAGCATAGTTCTGCTTCGTAGAGATATCAGCGTAGAGTTCTGGTTTACTAAAACACCATTTGTGCAAATTAATCTTTCCTCGTTGTAACATCATTGTCAACTCGGAACACAATTTTCTTACCTGACTTAGTTCTAATCCTCCAGAGAGGATGTCATCCATGTAAAAGTCAGTTAAAATAACAGAAGACGCAAGAGGGAAGCTTTCCGCCTCATCATAAGCTAGTTGATGTAAGGTTCTGGTTGCCAAATAGGGAGCACACGCGGTTCCATACGTTACAGTCTTAAGCGCATAACATTTGCTAGGTTCATTTGTGCCCGTCTTCCACAGAGTTCTTTGGATATCAAGTTGAGAAGGATCGATTTCAATTTGGCGATACATCTTTTCGATGTCCGCAGTAAATGCATATACATGCTTTCTAAAACGCAGCATAATTGAAAATAAATCATCTTGGATTGTGCCACCTTTTAGTAAAATGTCATTTAATGAACGTCCATTTGTTGTTTTACAGCTAGCGTTAAAAACCACCCGAAGTTTAGTGCTACTCTTTTCCGGTTTATAAACCTCGTGCTGAGGTAAGTAATAGGCAGCCTCAGTTTCAGTTTCAATTTCCATCATGTGATTTAGCTGTTCGTATTCTCTCATAAATTCAGTATACAGCTTCTTCATTTGTGGTTGGCGTTCCAAACGATTCCATAAACCAACCATTCCTCACTATTTGATCCAAGAGTTTTGACGCGATTTCCTTAGAACTTCCAAGAGTTATATTTTCTTCATCAGTTTTTACAGGCATCTTTACGACATAAAGTCCATCCGATTTTCTTCTATGGGTTTTTGCATAATGTTCTTCGCAGTATTGCAGTTCCTTATTACGTTCCTTATTCTTAAAAACGTATATCAAGTAGGTGTTTTAAGTGACTGATACAGTTCATTTCCTTAAATAGATATAAAATAAAATGTTTCCGTAACAGTTTTTGGAAAATATTTATTTTCTTACTTGTATTTATCCTATGACTGAATATCTGCAAAACTGCTACATGTCTTCACAATTTAATAAGAGATTATATTTTACTGATTTATCGGAGGTGATTTCCCTTCGTTAATAAATTTTTAGCCTTTGTGTTTTTTCTTCGTATTCCAACTGTTTTACTACGTATATGATGATTATCTCCTAGTTACCCTGAATGAGGATTATTTTCGAATTTAATGATTGAGTGATCGTATACACTCAGAATTTTACCTTATTTCTTAAATCTTCTGTTCATAATATCACATATACTTTCCCTAATCTTCATTACATTACTCATTTTTATTCTTAAATTCATTTTACCCAGAGTTTTTTCAGACTTGTTAGCCATACTTTTAACTTATTTGTTATATTTTACGAGTGTAATTACTAAAACACGCATTTTTATGTGTTATATTATTTAATGTTAGATGTAATTTTTAACTTTCTTCCTGCTTTTTAACGTTAGCGATCTTCAACATATTCTGTATTTTAACTTATTTCATACATTTTCTAATCATATAGATGACTTGTATTTAATTTTAGATGTAACATTTCTAGCTTGTTTTGTACATTTTAACCTTCACACTATTTAATTTTATTCATTATATTTAACCAATTTATATTTTCACACTGTATACATGCCCTTTTACTTTATTTCTCGCATACATTTTAACCTCTATGATTTCCAATATAGTCCTAATTTTCACATAATTCCTGCATTTTCATATCATATACCTGACGTTTATTTAATGTTATGTGTAAATTTTAACTTATTTTCTATTTTTTAACGTTTTTAGTTTCCAACATACTCTGAGTTTTAACTAATTTGCTATATTTTTACACTACGTACATGACTTTTACTTCATTTCTCTTATACATTTTAACCTTCATAATTTCCAATATAGTCCTAATTTTAACATAATTGCTATATTTTCACATCATATACCTGATTTTTATTTAATTTTAGGTGTAAATTTTAACTTCTTTTCTATATTTTTTTTCTATATTTTAACGTTTTTAGTTTTCAACATACTAAAAATTTTAACTAATTTGTTATATTTTCACATGACTTTCACTTAATTTGTAACGACTTTCATACGTTTCAACCTTCCTAATTCAAACAGGCTCTTAATTTTAGCTTAATTCCTCTATTTTCTTACCATGTATATGAGCTTTATTTAATTTTAGATGTTATTTCTAACTTTTTTCGTACATTCTGAACCTTCGTAATTTTGAATTTTAAACTTTAATTTTAAACATTTTACTTTAATTTTAAACTTGTTTATTACATTTTTCTACATTTTTTTACCCGACTTATTTAATTTTAGATGTAAAATTTAACTCCTTTTCTATTTTTTTATCGTTTTTAGTTTCCAACATACTAAGACTTTTAACTAATTTGTTATAATTTCACATGACTTTCATACGTTTTAACCTTCCTAATTTCAAACAGGCTCTTAATTTTAGCTTAATTCCTCTATTTTCTTACTATGTGTATGAGCTTTATTTCATTTTAGATATTATTTTTAACATGTTTCGTACATTTTATACCTTCGTAATTTTTATAGTACTCTAATTTTGAACTTGTTTATTACATTTTCCCACCATACGCATGAACTTTAGATAATTTTAGATGTCATTGTTATACTTTTCTGACACTGGGTTTCTTTCTAGTTTCCAACATACTCTAAAATTTAACTCTGTTTTACAATTTGTGATTGTAATTGCGCTTGTGATTTTACTATTTCAGCTAAATTAGCATGCTTAAATTTCTTAAAAATAGAGATTGATTTCAATTAAACATTTTATTTTACAACCTTTAACTGTTATTCATATCCAATTCGTTGAATAGCCCTTACTTAGTCCATATTTTATAGTACTATTTTAATTTGCCAATTCTACAATTTATCATTCTGTAGTACTCTTACCATGACTGATCCTACTACTTTACTTCATTATTAACTTCATTCGCATTTTCAAACTTTAACATTTCCTGCATATTCCGGCATTTCCTTTTAATTCTTAATACCCTTTATATATAAATATATGTTTTTAAGCTCTTCAGTGTTACCAATGTTCAGTTTTGAATTTTGATTCTCATGAAGCTAGTTTGATAGATTCCGAATTTTTAGAATGAAATCTCAACTTTCATCCATAATTTTAGACCCATATTCATTCTTTCATGTACTCATACAAAATTCTTTCTTATTATTTTGAAAGCTCAGTACCTTTTAATTCAGTAATTTGTACTAATTGAATGCATTCTACATCACTTTAAATGTCTCGACTAGGTAAATTTTCACTTTATTACCTTTCCCTACACTAAGTACTGATATTTCTACCTTCATGAACGAATTTCATGTGAAATGGACGAACTTTGACGTTACATGTATAAAAGAAATTTCTAAGATAAACATTTACAGTATTGAATAAGAGATGAATGACCATCGATTTTACCCATTGGTTACCATTTCATCTCTTGAAAGTTTGTTTTATTGATATGCATTAATTTCTAACGCATAATGTTAACACATTTTCTTAACTTAGTTCAGTTCCAACTTAATTCCCTAGACAATTTCATATCTAGACTATATTTTAATTTCTTAGACTAAAATGTTCTTTTCGAAAATGTCAGTTTGCATTAATTTATTTACCAATTTATTTTCTTATGAACGAAATCTTGTGAGGTACTTTACACAACATATATCATTACCAATATACCCATATTTACAGAAGGAACCACAGAGAGAAAGAGACCAAATCTCCACTATAATTTCGAATATTTTAACCTTCTTCATCACAGATACAGAAATTTCTTCGTACAATACTCATCATATCAGCTAAATATTCCTTACTAATACACATTTAATGAGGAATATCCCCTTTTCAATAAAAAATTACACCCAAATAAGTGTTACGTTTTCTTGTAATTATACATATAGGTTTGCATTACAGGAACATTCTATGCATTTTCGAGAACTGTAATTTGCTAAATATTACCTCTTTCTGAAATAAAAACTCCAAAGACTATTCAAATCATTCATCTTCACCTGCAGTATTTCCCGCAGTACCGAATACTTATCTTAGAACTATTTTCTTAAGAACTAAATACGATAGAAGCATTTTTCACTATAGAATATTTAAGGTTTTACCCAAATGAGGATATAACCTTTACCGAATTTTAGTTATTTACCCAGAATTCCAACAAATTTTAGAAAATGTGCTATAGAAAGCAACTTATTTACCTAAACATGAGTCATAACAGATTTTTATCGGCTTCAGGTTTACTATCAGTGGGAAAAACCTGAAGTTCACTTTATCTACCCTCGTCAGTATACACAGAAAAGTCATGAATCATTCTGTAGTACAATTAACATTTTAATACTAATTAACTAATTTTAATTAACTTTCAATTAAGATTTTGAAAAGAAAATATATTTATGCGACATATTATCAAATTATTCCCAAGCATTATTAAGATAAATGCAATTAAATATCCACGTACACACTACAAAAATCCCATTCATTAGGAACAGTAAAACTTTACCAACACTTAAATGAAATGTAAAATCTTGCAATGCATTAATATAAAACCTGAGTAACATATCATTTCCTATAAGCAGTATACGGTAAAAAAAGAGTATTCTTATAACTTATCAAGACTTAAGAGGTAAGATTAAGGTAAAGAAATATTCATTTAAAACATAATAAGAAACAGTTGACAGCTAAGTAAAGATACATTTCAATATAAATAAAACATTTTTTATTAAAATACATACTTACTAAATTTTTTTTCTTGCAAATTTGCTATTTGATCACGTAAAGGTGACAATGAAATATTCTTTAAAAAGTCTTCATTATCATAAATACAACAGCAAGTGTCCTTATAAAGTTTTTGAGCAAGTCTTTTAAAGTTCATTGACAATATAGCTTTGTCAGTATTATTCATAGCTTTTTCCCGAGTTGTCTCCATTATACAGGAATGGCGACGTTGACTTGGATGATTGACCGCACATCCCTCACAGATAAACACCTCGTTGAGACTAGTTAAGTACTCCTCGTAAATAATATTGTTAACTTTTTGCATGCATTGCTCGCTAGTTAAATGTTCCAACTGCTGGCATTTAGATTGCCGTTTTCTTATCTCATGCGGTAACACATGTTGAAATAGGGTAGTTTGGATAGTTTGTGTTATTTCACTGTATAAATCTAAAAGTTTATCGGTTTGATATGACTCTAATTCAAAACAATCTGCTACGAGGCGGAAACCACCGTAGGGACTTTTAAAAACTTCTTGAAGAACACATTGCGCGTTTACAGAAAATACCGCCAACTGATTATTGGCTATGAAGGATGCTTCCGAATACTTGAAATTAAAGTTTGGTAATTTTTTCATGAAATCATACCACGTCTCAGGAGTCATACTCACACCCTCAAGAGAAGATCCACAGTTGAAATTATTCGTTTCTGCAAAGTTTTGTATAAGAATTCGAACTTTATTATTTCTACTTATAACGATGGAAAGACGAGACATCCGTTCTAATGACCAATAATTGATCACCTCATCATGATTTCGTGATGACTGGTAATGACGACTCAGCCACTCGTCCTGGGGTATCTCGAGCACCTCATCTTCTAAACATGGTTTCTTACGCGGAAAAGTTATTTCATTCATGCACGGTATAGGGATTGTGTTGTCATAATAACCAAAGTCCATTTCATCAGAAGAACGCTTCACTTGTGGAGATATAATTTTTCTAAGCGTCAAACTTATTCGAATAGTCTTCACTTCGGGATGGGATGGGATACCGTGTTTCCAGACTACATTAGTGAGGGGTTTCATCACTAGAAGCGAACCATGCTCCAGACTCAGAATGTGAGTCATATAATTCTCTCTTGTAAAATGCATCACTCGCGTCGCACCGTAACTCAGCGTGGGAATGCAGTAGGAAGGATCCAGGTAGCTTTCATCGTCTCTGTGCGCGGATATCTTTCCAGAACGATGTCGATATATCGAACCTTGTCATGATGAATCATCTAAGGATAAACAGATAGGGTAGCCCGTATCACCATAAGTTAATAAACCATCGATTAGAGAAATGAGGCTTCTTAAAATAGGCTGTGTATATCAATTGATTAATTGTGTGTTATCAATTGATTTAGCAATCTATTGTAACTTAATCTTTGCTCTTTGACAACAGGAAATATTTTATAAACCTTTCGTCCAGTTTTGTCATAATGCCATCTTTGTTGCCATGTGTGGAGAATCTTGTCATGTAGTACACTCTTAATATAATTAAGAGATAAAGGAACCGGGATATCAATATCTGTATTATAGCATGCTTCCTTAGCAGCAGAATCTGCTGCTTCATTTCCATAAATATTCGAATGTCCTTTTATCCAATTTATATGTAATTTCATTTTTGAATTAATATTGTGAATATAATTTCTGACTTTATCTACTTTCGCAGATAAACATTTTCTAGAATTAAGAGCACTAAGGATGCTCTGGGAATCTGTGAACACCGAAATCTCCCAATTTGTAATATATTTCTCATTTTCTTCCTCATTAGCCCATCTTATGGCGTATTCAAAGGCAATAAGTTCTGCATCAAAAATAATTGAATTATTATTCAATCTTAATTTAGATTTATATTATTTGCAAAAGCAACAAATGCTGCTGCAACATTTTTATCAATCACGGAGCTATCAGAGAATAATTCCAAACCAACACCAGTTGGAAGAAGTGTCTTCCAGGTAACCTCTTTAAATTGTGCCGGATGAAAATAAAACTTTTCTAATTTTGGATCAATTTCTCTATTAGAAATCTTCAGGTCACAATAATCTATATTCTTCTTCATATGAACAGCTTTATAAATCAGCGTTTCAGCTTCAGCTACTAAGTCTATAGGCGTAACCCCAGCTAAGACCTGTAGGCTGGTGGTAGAGACTGTTCTGTAGCATCCCGTAATGGGTAGCATTGCAACCCTCTGAATCTGTAGCAATTTATTTCTCACCCTTTCCGTTCCAGTCCACCAAGCGGGTGAGCCATACAAGATTATTTCGCCGCAGCCTTGGAATTCCTCAACTTTTTATTTTCTGACCTCACCAACGGCCGGGCTGTCAAGCCGCTGAACACTAATCCAGGATTCGATGCCCGAGGATGTAACGTGAATACAAGCCAGCTTCTCTCAGAAAGTACTCCATGAAGGCATGCATTTCCTCAGGCAGGTAGCCCTCGAGTGCTTTGCCATAGTTAAACATACTAAATAAACCGTATAATTTTCTGGAGAGTTTGGTATCCTATACTTGTGTTTATCTAAGTTAATTTTTGAAAAGAAAAAGTTTCTTTTGTATATTTGCTTCAATTTAAAAAGATACTGGGAAAATGTTGAAATAAAAAAGCGTAAACTGTTACTTAAATATTTTTGTCAAAATATGTTTCGGAAAGTTCGTGATTCAGTTGTTTTTCGTCATTCGTGTATTCATTTCATTAATTAAATTTTATTTCTATTTTCTTGATTAGTATAACATAATTTACTCGAAAATGAGATTCAATTTTTTGTTATATTTTTTTCCTGAATTTTAATAAAGGTCTAATAATCAGGTGATTTGATAAATGAACCTGGAGAATGACAGAAAGGAATTTAATTACAATATCTAAATATAATAAAAGAAAGAGTCTGCATGTCTTTCGTCCGTGCTGCGCGTAAGCTAATAGGTGAGGGCTACGAAATTTGGTACATAGGTGCATCTAGACAAGAGCCAGTGCACCTCGAAGCGATTTTTTCAAAATTCGAATCCGATTTTTTTTTATTTCATCTTTTCGATTTTATCGCATCATTTTGAATAGTTTCTTTCTTTTAGAAATGTGATTTCGGCAACAGTTTTTCATTCAAATGTATACGGACTGCTGACTGTTGAAAACCAGCACTGTTGCCCCTTGAAAAAAACTAAAGTTTTTAAATTTAATGTTTCTCTTGGATACTGGACTTTTGTCGAGAGAAGGCAAAGGAAAGTTGGTTAATTTATTTATTAGGATAATTTATATTTGTATTAAGGGATATTGCTTATTTCATTATAATTTTGTTATGTGTAATACATTTTTTAAAATTTTTTTTTTTTCTTTTTTTTTTTTTTTTTTTTAAATGAAATTGTTCTGCAGAGTAAACTTCTGCGCAGTTTTTAAATTTAACGTTTGGTGTTCCCTTCAGGTATTTTTTCGGTACATTTAAAAGCCAGACGAAGGCTGGTCTCCTAGCTACTAGTATTATATAAAATAAGTACACCATTTAGATACTAAATAGACTACACAGGTATATCGTATATTTAAAATGCGTAACTACCTTTAATTATAATAGACAGGTCTAGTTCAGAGATTCCAATTAAGCACGCATCTACTATATGCATTGGTGGCTGATACGCCTGCAAGCAAGTAGATAACAATATATCACTAAAAATATCTCTGAGCGACAACCAGCGATGCTGTTATTTCAAGGAAATGTTGTAAGAAGGAAAAATACTGAGGTTCTCTTACTCAGAATTTCTTCAAGATAAAATAAATATTCACCTACACTATTATTTCAAAAAACTTATCCTAAAAGGAAGAGAGAATCGTACGTTCGAGCGGTGGTTTTATTTTTGAGTAAATACAGTAGTTCTAGTATTTTCAAAAACTGTATTCTTCAGATTTCTGTTCATTATTCGCAAAATTTTAATTTTGCTTCAATTAAAAACTTTTAATATTAAATAAAATCTCGTCTTCTTTTTATTCGTCCAGGAAGGATTAAGAGATTCGAGAATCTTTTAGAATTCGAATCTGGATTAAAGGAAATTTAGGATTCTAGTCCCACAACTATTTTAAATATTTCGGAGGGGAGAGGCGTGGTGAACTGATTGTTCACGGCAAAGTAAGCCAGAACAATCTGTCTCATAAGGGATGTCTTCGCACAGGACTTTCTAAAGAAAGTTGTTTTATATTCATGTTAACGTACGGGGCCTTCGGAAATATAAGAGAGTGGAAAGATGAGGATTGTAGTTATTTAGCTTAAAACTATTTGAGATGTTATACTGCAGTGAAGATCAGATTGCATTTTTTTAAACATAAACTCTGATGTGTGTGTTTATATATGTATTTAATTTTCTAGTTTTTTTTTTTTTTTTTTTTAATTTTTTAACTTTTTTAATTTACTGAACATGCTTTATGTTCAGTTCATTATGCTTTATGTTCAGTTATGTTCAGTTCATTATATGAACATATAATGTTGCAATTTACATTCATTGTATACTTAAAAAAAAAAAAAAAAAAAAAAAAAAAAAAAAAACTTAATTTTATCAAATTAGATTTTGGGTAATCTATGTTAGTTATATTAAAAATTAATTATGTTATTATAATAAAAAATATCTCGTAAAAATATGAAGGCAATTACAGAGAACTGAAATAGCATTTCATCTATGTGACTACAGACGGAAATGGGAACTGTGGTACTCGGATAGCACTCTCTGTACCTCATTTCAGTGGCTAGCCCACCGATAAAATGCTTGTGAGAGAACTATACATGAATGTATAAGATGATGTTAGGCCGCTCAGACGGTATAGTGGTTAGAAAAGTCTACTGCAATTCCAAATGGCCAGAGTTCGAGTCCTGGAGAAGGCATGGATGTTCGTAAATAAGTAGTTTCTGCGTAGCACGGACACTCTAAATATGCGGCGAGCCAGGAGTCATCTCTAGGGGTTGGTGATAGGAGAAGAGGAGTGAGAAACTCTTTCACCCGTCGCTCGGGGTGCTCCCCGTCAAACCGGGGAACAGAAATGAGCGAAATCGTACTGTCAATTGTATGGTGCTCAATGCTGTTGCCAACGGCAGGAGCAATCTTACTGTCCTTGACACGATGAATTTCGTGGGCTTGTTTTGATATTATTGTCAGACAAGTGAGATTAATCACAACACCCATGATGTTAGTACTGTTGCATAAAGCTGCCGTGCCAGCCGACTGAACACTTTTTTATTCATAAAAAATAGTATTGTTTTAAACATGTAACGCTAAACTGGTGCAAGACGAGAGCAGGTTCTTCAATAATCAATAAATGCATAATTTATTAACATCAATATGATTAATGTAAGAATTAATCAGGCAGAATAAGACAGGCAACATTTCAGGGGCACAGAGATGCAAGAAATGTGTGCCCATATTACGATATGGATGCTAAATTAAGAATAGCAAGTTCAGCTTCAAATTTAGCACTACGCGCTTAATTCCTTTGAGTTAGAATTCGGTCCTTTTGTAAAAGTGACTGCAAATTTCATTCCTCTTAAGGTTAAAGACCGTGATTTCCGCCCCTTTGAGATTGATAAATTCGCCCCAATGAAAATGAGAGGAAATTTTCGTTCTCTGAAAGGTTGGGAAGATGAGGGGAGTCGAGTCGATTTCTAGTCACTCGAATACAGATTCTGAAAAAGAACACATATCTTCATCACAGACCACCACTGAAGAAGTCTGAAGTTGCTGAACAACAATGGCAAGTAAGCTGTAGATCGTTTCATTTAGTACAGTCATTTATGTCTTCGTGACAGTTAGAAATATCTTATAGTGGATATTACTGATATAATGCGACAAACAGTAGCTTTAGTTTTCTCCTTTATTACAGGCATGTGCAGAGATATGGCACTGATACATGCTTTAATTTGCTGGCTAGATTTGCTTACATACTGCATACACAATTAAATCTGTGTCAACGGATGATACTTTTTGTAAACATCTTTTAATGTGAATTTTTAATTTTTATACTGTTTGCACAATATTACCGATTTTCATCATCTATTCGAATATTTACATAAAGATCTACATGGAAAACGAAAAGTCACTTTGACTATGGATATATGGAAGAGACACCGTTTAATGTTTATAAGAATTTTCGAAATTATAACTGATTTTCAGTGTCTTTGTTTGTTTGATAGACACACGAACTATTATGCATAAATTTTCTGTTTCCTGTTTATATATATATATATATATATATATATATATATATATATATGGCTTTTAAAGTGTCTGAGTATAATTCCTTATTTCAAACTTACTACGTAAATAATGATTTTCAGAGTCTTATATACAAGCGCACAATCTCAGCAATTCATTTCTGTATTTAGATGAATCTCAAATTTTCCATACTACAACGGTATTTGTAAAGAATGTTATAGTATCTGTTAGGATATATCTATATGGCAGAAAGTTATGTTCCGATTGAAGTAATTTGATACTTGTTTATAACAGTTAGAAAACATATCATTAAATATATAAAATGCGGCTATAAATATAAATGGGAAAATCCAATACAACAGACAATGCTATGAAGATTTTCAAATAAGTGTATAGACACAAAATAGTCATTGTTTATATACAATCAGCATCAAAAGTATTCATACCTTTTTTTATTTGCAAGCAAAATGATATAACGAGCATTTAATGTTATGTTCATATACTGGAAGTGTTATATTATGAAGGAAAATATTAAAAAAAAAAAAAAAAAAAAAAAAAAAAAAAAAAAAAAAAACATAAAATCTGAAAGTTTTCAGATTTAACATTACGTCCAAAGGGACTTTTTTTTTTCACGGGGACTTCAAAACGGGATTTGAAAAGTGATACAGGTATTCATTTCATCGAGTTTCAAGTCATTCGACGCAAAATAACGTTAGACATTGTAACGTGTTTCCGCTGCTGCGCTACCAACATAAACTCATGTCCATAAATTAAGGATAATACAAAATCAGGCAAAGGAAGAGTTAGAAGCAAAACAAATTTGACTTATTTGTAAAGCTTATTTATTAAACAAAAGGTAAAGAGCAAAAAAAGATACTTTATGTTTGATATTATTAAAAAAATTAGCGATTTTTTCTCCCTGGAGCAAATTAAAAAAAAAACCTATTCACAAAAAAACCAATATTACATGGTTTGTATGATTGTTAATACATTGTATGTCTCCCAGACGATGCAATACAGTCCGTCCAACGCCTAGGCATGCTGAGTATCAAATTATCGATCTGATCTTGGGGAATATTACACCACTCAAAAAGCAATGCTCTCCAAAGTTCCGGTAGACATGTAGGAGGAGGTTAATGGGCTGCAACTCGTCGGCCAAGCATGTCCCACACGTGCTCTACTGGATTCAAGTCCGGTGAGAATGCTGGCCAGTCCATACGGGTGATATCCTCCGATTGAAGGCATTCACTTACGATGTTTGCACGGTGAGGACGGACGTTGTCATCCATAAACACAAATTGTGCGCCCACGGCGCCCCGAAACAAACGTACATGTTGTTCCAGAATGACGTCCCGATTTGGCTTGTCATGGTTCCAATTTGAACATCCAGGTCAGTTCTGGAATCCAGAATAATTCCACCCCAAACGAGCACGCCTGCACCACCGTAACAGTGTCGTTCAATGATGTTTTCTTGGTGGTAACGGGTATCTGGAGCTCTCCATATGAAAGTCCGGCGAGAATCAGACTGCAAGCTAAACCTGGACTCGTCGGAAAATATCACACAAGCCCACTGTTGCGGTGTCCACAATGCATGCTCTTTACTCCAGGCTAACCGCAGGCGACAGTGAGTTGCAGTAAGTGGAACGCATCTGACAGGTCTACGAGCATATAGACCAATCTGCTCGAAGCGTCTGTAAACGGTCTGCCTTGAAATTGTCGTACCAGTGGCTGAAGAGAGCTGACGAGACAGGTCTGAGGCTGTGCTCCGCCTGTTTCTTTTGGCAGTAACTGCCAAATACCGGTCCTCATTCGACGTTGTAACTCTGGGGCGACCTATGCTGTAACGTCTACTCACATTACCATCATCTTGGAATCGTTGCCAAAGCCTGCAGATGACACTCTG
Source organism: Stegodyphus dumicola (assembly GCF_044657685.1). Lineage (NCBI taxonomy): Eukaryota > Metazoa > Arthropoda > Arachnida > Araneae > Eresidae > Stegodyphus > Stegodyphus dumicola. The sequence continues at coordinate 188,679,646 of NC_140768.1, forward strand.
GGCAATTCCAAGTTCGTCTGATATTTCTAGTTGGGTACGCCCATATTCCAGACGGCCGATAATTCTACCACGTAAAAAATCATCCAAATGCGTCCTTTGTGTCATAACTATTCGGTTATTGCACTGAAATGCTTATAAAGCGCCTGCGAACAATTTTATTTCTTTGCCTGTATTCCTTATATATCGCTCTCTTACACTCTCGTCATTGTGACATATCATCGGTGTCATCTGATTACTTCCTGAAATTTGCATATGTTTCTTGAAGATGTGTGTAGTGATTTTACAGCTGATATATTTATTTTAGAGTTCGATTTCCGCGTGACTCCGAATTATCCTTAATTTAGGGACATGAGTGTAATACCAGTGAGAAATGTAAAGAAACTTCACGCATAAAATATCCTTTGAAGATGCACGCGACGTTAATGTTAATGGAACGCTTTGAAATCGTTGAGTTTACTAATCAAAAATTCTTTAAAGGTTTACAAAATATGAAAATATATAATAAAACAAATTCCAAATTCGGGCTTCCAGATGCCCATATTTACGTGGAGGATTAAGTTATGCAAAATTTGATGTCTCTAGGTACCTTTGTTTTTCCACAATGCGAGAAACATACATGCTATATTCATACAGATTCTTCATGATTTAATTTCTACAACAACGCAGGGTTTTAATATACAACGCAGGGTTTTAATATTTGGTGGCAATAATTTGAAATCTGAAACGCCGTTTATAGTGAACCGACGCAAAATGCCAAAACGAAATTAATAGCCGTTTGGGCTAAAAAATAAATTCTTTTTATTTTCATTTGAAATAGGAAAAAGAAATAAGTATCCCGGTTCTGCAATTAGAGCAAGCGTATCTGAAAGATTCATACACTAGATTCAAAGCAATTAATTGAACATAATTTCCAGATTTTTTTAATTTAATTAATATTTGGTCGGATAGCTTTAAAATATCAAAATTATAAATACAAGCACAGTATTAAAAAATAGAAGAATTTTATAATTGGTAATAATTTTAAACAAAACCAATTTAAAATTAATCAAAATCAAGATAATTAACGTTCAATAAATACAAAAGGAAGCCGATTTACTATCTCTAGTAATGCAGTATTGAAATGTGTTAGGTAACGAACTACGAAATGGGGTAAAAACTTAAGGGGGTGAAACAGGTGTTTAGCGGGAAAAACTGAGCCAAAAATGGAGCTTTGGGGTGCAAAGCAAATTGCTATAAAACTATTTTAGAATAATAGAATAGAAAACAATATAATAGAAAAGCAAATATATTCTTGCATTTGGGGCTGCAATGCAGCTTGAATAGTAACTGGCCTGTTAGTAACAGAAATTTGCTTCAGAGGAAAAGATTTAGATTTTTATACTTATACACAAGTTACTCATCCGCATATACCCAATTTCGGTTTGATATAGAGCTTCGTACGTAACTTATAGTTTTATCGTGTGTAATTAATCCTAAGTTTTATAAACTGTTTTTTAATAAAATAAAATGTAACTTGGTTTTTTAGAAGCGTTTTTCCAAGAATCTATAATTCATTTTTAAAATCGGAAATTTCTGAGCAAATATTTTTAATCTTGTATATTTGATTAATGAGGATGTCAGTTGTCGGTCTGTAAGTTTGGTGGTATTGAATTGAAAATTTTATCATTTATCAAAAATTGTGATTTGTAGAAGTTAATGATGTTAATTTCTCGATAGGCAACAAGTGTTTTTCCTTTATCAGTTTTATTAAGGTAAGGTGAATAGATGATGCTATTTTCTAATGGTTCCTCATTATTTATGGTTAAAATATCCTCTATTCTTCAGAAGGTAAATTTATCATTGGTGAAACATTTACTTGATTCATGAATTCATATTCTTTGGCAAAAAGGTAAAGTTAACAGATGCGAGTTGAATAATTGAAACGAGTTGAATAAATATCTATAATTCGTGATTCAAATTGAAGTTCCTTTTAAAAAACTTTTCAAGATTCAATTTTAAATGCTTTTAAGTTACTTCATTCAACTACAATTCTACTAACTTTATCTAAGGAGATAATACACTCAATAATCCATTAGTAAATAATTATTATTTTATTACTTAGCAGCTATTGCGCAAGTATTAGGAAATTTATTTCGATTTATTAATGTATTTAATTTAATTCAATCTTATATATATGTAATGTAATAAAAAATAAATTTAGAAGCACTGACGTAGTAACACTAGATGTAGAAATGTTTATTACGTAGATAAGATACGTAGTAGATTCATATTGTTGCGTTTTTTTTTTTTTTTTTTTTTTTTTTTTTTTCTTTCCTGACACCAGTTGTTACGTTATTAACTTCCTTCACGTTCGTACGGGGTTCGTGGGGATGTGGAGTGAATAACGACGACACTTGATGAAGTATCGAAACACACTTTATTTGCCAGTATTGTCAGAACAGCTCCAAAACACGTTTTACAGTCGTCGATGAATTACTATAAACATGCTGACACGATCAGCGACACAGCCTTCACACTGTCAGGCTATCACAGTGGAGAAAGCTTCACTGAAAAGCAGCAGAGTACAGCTCCCGACTCTGCTTGGTCGCTCTCGGAACTCCACGTACTCTCGAGACTCCCCACGCTACAACTCGCGATGCACTCGACGACACACAGAGCACGGCTCCCGACTCTTCGTTTCAGTCGTTCCCGGAGCTCAACACGCTCGCTCGACGATGCACTAACCGCGATAAACTAAGAGACTCCTTCGGTGCACTCGACGACCCACTCGGCACTCTTTGCCCGGCTGTCAACTCGATCGACTCCGCACGGCTCGCTAGACGAGACACTCTTTCAGAGACATTAACTGGTTGCAGACCAGCCGGGTTTATATAGCTTTCGGCTTCTGTTCGAGAACATTCTGGGCTAAACAGGTAAGAATTCGTTGCAGAAGTTTCTCCATCCGTCCATGGTATAACGCAATTTTTGTCGCCAAATGGGCGATTTCTCGTCAAATGTGGCAACTCTGCCTTCCCTTGCCATTTTATGGCAACCCTAAAACTACTTTGCAGGGAAGCCATCTCACCGCGCCTGTACATTTCGTAACAATATTGGAGACGAAGAATTTTGATTGCGTAGAACCCTAATCCGTAATGAATAGGAAATTTGGCAGTCGAGGCGGATTAAATTCCTTTTTTTTTTTTTTTTTTTTTTAACATTTTTTTTAATTGGCATTTGTGGCTACAATTCACTAAGCACTGTAATCGTGCCTAATTCCAGAACATTTACATTTTTGATACTATTGCGAGAGGAAGAGAGTACAGCGAAATTGCGTGCAAACAGCACAGAGGCTGAAGCGAAGAGCGCATTTATCCAATATAACAGCTCACCAAAGAGGAAGGTTTTCGTTTAGGTAGAAAGGTTTCAGTCCTCGAAAATTTTGAGTTCAAGTACCCAAATAGCTACGTCAGCAGCATTACACAAGCCATGCGACATGGATTTGTCTAGAAATGACCCAGTCCAGAAATGCTATTAATTTTCTTTTATAATAAACAAGAAATAACTAAATTAAAATCATTAATTAAGAGGCTGTTATTAAATTAAAAAGCTGATTTGCATATTGTTAACCTTATACATACATACACTGCTCAAAAAAAAAAAATGGGACAGTGCTATATCTCCCGTTCTACAGGGGCGATTCACAAAATTCAAATTGCGTTCTTCATGTCTCGAAAGCGCGACTTAGGATATATATTAGATTTATATATAGCACTATTCTAACATAGGTATTTTGACACAAAATCGGACTTTTTCCGAAACAACATACCAATGTTTTTCCGTATTTCGATTCTACGACTCAAATTATGCCAGAATACCAAATTTTGTAAAAATCGTGCGAGTAGTTTTTAAAATATTAGCTCTCAAACTTTTAGCTCCTCAATATTAATTGAATTTGGCAAATATTTATTAATATCTCTTTTTCCATTAAACTTTTTTGATTTTTTCTCTCACATTTCGAAATTTAGGTTCATTCCAAAGAAAATTTACCCATTTTTTGTGTTTTATTTTTTAAATTTCTATTTTTAAATAATTTTTATAAATTTTTCGAAAAAAAATTGAATTATAACCTATAAAATTTTCATCATCATCTTAAAGTAGGTGTATTTTTAAGCATATCTGCAAAAAATTAGATTTTTTTATTCAAAATTTTCTAAGATATACACGAATTTACATATTTTCGCGTTTTGAAATTTGGCATCTTTTTTTTTTTTTTTGAGCGATAATAATGCCAAATGTGGTCTATGGATTTTTGTTACAGTGAATTGCCACAGCTATTTTTAACCTTAAATTGCAAGTAAAATTTTACGGAGAATTAATTATACAAAATTTTTTCCCTTAAGGATGCGTAATAAATATTTATTAATACTATATGATAAAGCTATTTTTTTAAATTATAGATGCTATTATTAAAATTTTTAACTATTTTTTTTTAATTTCTCGCTATCTTTTTTTTTTTTTTTTTTTTTTTTTTTTTAAATAAGAGTAAATTTTTGTAAGAGTAAATTTTTACCTTCGGCGTTTTATCGTCTGCTACTTTACTTCGTTTAAATCGAATTGTCTAAAACTGAGAATTTTCGTTTGATGTTTATTTGAATTTTATGAAAATATTTTATGACATTAACTGCATAACAAATTGTTGCTTATGAAGTGGCTGAAAAAGCGGCTGATACTGTCATCCATATTTTTAAAGCACAGTATATGTTTATAGAAACATAAGATTTAGAATAATCATTTTTATAAAAGTCAAATTATGATACAAACATACAACCCTCTAGAGACTGAATTAATGGAAGTTCAATGGTTATGTAGAAATGATCTGCAGCTACTTAATGGCTGGATAAGTCAGCAGGTTCTGTGGACAAGTAAGAATAATTATATAAACGACACTCAACATTCTGGATTCAATTAACAACGAGGATACGATGTTTATTAAATGAATTTAAGAAGTTTTAAAACATAAAAAATCAACTCATTTTTTTAACCTAAAATGTATTTTTGTGCGTAGCGTATTTTCATTATATCCTTAAAATTCTAATTTAGAATGTAATTGTCAAGAACTGAATCCTAATCACAGAGGCGTAGCTAGGGTTTTCGGCGCCCGGGGACAATTGAAGATTTTGCGCCCCTTTCTCTGTGCCAAGAATGGAAAACATTTCATTCTAAAACTTCGTAAAATCAATTTCGCGCCCCCTGAATGCTGCGCCCGGGGACAGATGTTCCCCCTTGCCCCACCCTAGCTACGCCACTGCCTAATCATCAGTAGTAGAATAAGTAATTATTACGGTTATTAATAAATCCTTCTTATAAAGTAATTGCAAATATTTCAAAAAACTTTCTGTCTGAATGCAAATATTTTTCTATGCAAATATTTTTAATTTTTTTATTAATCAAGATTGCACACGATATTATTTATTTAGACTTCAATTCTTACCGTCAGCTCTAGTAGAAGTTACAAATCAATTATATTTAATTAAGGATTGGATTGAAATGGATTATTTAATTATGGCAAAGCACACGAGGGCTATCTGCCTAAAGGGAGGGATGCCTTTGTGGAGGACGTTCTAAGGAAAACTGGCTCGTATACACGTTACACATGGGGAAAACTACGGAAACGCCAATGCAGCCAGCCCGTTCGCGGGATTCGAACCTCAGACCGAACTACCAGTGTTCAGCGTCTTTACCGCTCGGCCGCTGGTGAGCTATATAATTAAGGAATGACCATCTAAGTTAAGAAACAGCGTACCGTAACAACATTTCAATTATTGGCGCCGTATCTTTCATGTTACTCCCGATTGGCTAGCTACATGATTTTTAATGAGTATTCGGATTTTACTAGTAACTTCACTTGGAAATCGCGCTTAAACTAGGTTAGTTGGTTATTTGAACATAGAAAGAACATGGGAGCTATTTGATTAAGATGCTTTCATAGAGAATCTTTGTAAAGAGAACCTAAAAAACTACGAAAACCAACCATACAGCCTGGGTTAGACTTCGCAACAAACAATTAGTATTTAACAATCTTCAAATGCTAGGCAACTGGTGAGGCTCCAATTAAATCTCCAATTTAATATTTTATTTGTAAATATTTAAAATATTGTTCTATTCTTAGACACAAAAAGGAGAATTTAAGTTTTGTTAACTCGTTAGTAAACTACCAAGCCGTAGTGTAAATGAATATTCAATTTCTTTTGCAATAATTGTATTCACTTAATATTCTTGGAATATGAGCTAAAGAAGGAACGTTCTCGGAAGATTAAAGAAGTGTTTAAATCCAGTGATATTAGGTTTGTCTTACAAGCTCAGGATCAAAACGATTCTGCAATTGCCCGAGTAGTTGACTTGTAAATGGATGTGAATTAAGCAGATGACTTTTAATCTTACGTTATTCAGCCAGAAAACGTATTCCAAATGTTTTGTATTGCATGACAATGCATCTTTTCATTATTCAATAACCAGTCGGAGAACCGCTTGTGTTCCGAAAATAAGTATGTGTACTCAATCGTCCTGCATGTACTTCAAATTTGTCTTCTTGTGAATTTTTTTCTGTCCCAAAAACTAAAGTTGCATCTCAAAGGAAAGTTTTTTGACATTGAAGAGACAAAATTAATATGGCATCTACTTTTAGAGGCATGTCAAAAACATATCTCTACAAACCTCTTCCATTACATGTTGTGCAGTCAGACAAAAAGTTACATCAGCGTAAATTCTATAATCTATTTTTATTACACTCTGATTACTTTATTAACATACAGTGAATATATACTAAATCTTTTACTTTAGCTTAAGTAATTCGGAATTTTTGACGGAATTGTTGTCGAACCTAGGACTTAGAAGATAAGTCAGATTAAATATTTCGATAATCCAATAAATTCAAGTTCGAAATTTCAATATTTTATTTTCGGAGGGAGGGGAAATGCTTTCAGTTTTGGTCCATTATACTAAGTATGTTTGCTTCGATTTTTTATTTTTCCATAAAAGCGAAAATTTTACGCATGGTATACATATAACGCATAGCTTCAAATTAAAATTTAATAATATACAGAGTGGTTATAATTAAAGTTCCACATTGAAACGGTCATAAAAGGAAAACTACTGGATCAAATGTTATCAAACTTGGAAATCGTGTAAAGGAGGTCATGGGAATTTATTTTACGCGAAAAAAAGGAAGTTCGAAACCTCACCACCAGGGGGGGGAAATGGCGCTGTATGCAATATTGTTAAACGAAATATGGGTCGGAATCTAGCTTAACCTTTTGTTAAACGGGTTTAATGTGTTGTACACCCTTAAGAAACTTTGAAGTAGACAAATTACCATTTAAAGACGTTAAATTCGATAAATGTCAGTAGCGCCATCCCTGTAAGTGAGAATTTCGTCCGTGAAAACCACGAATTAGCGATTAGAAAATGTGAGATCGCAAAATCACTCTCACAAGTGCGTACAATCTGGAAATCGTTTTATTACAGATCGCTAATTTGTAGTTTTTTAAGCCTGAATTCGGCACTAAAACATGAAGATACTGATTCAAAACGCTTTTAATCGATTTGGGCCAAAGAAATCTCTCATGTTGTCTATCTAGTTCCATTGCATTCTCCTACTGCATTCGATTGCATAACAGTCATTTCACACTGTTTACTGTTGAATGACAGCTAGTTTTATAACTGAACCATTTTTTCTGAAGAGCAGTCGACAGCTGGACCACTGCGATTGCAGCTCACTTAGACTCAATATTAAAATGTTTCGTGATACATGAACTGCAGTAACGTGGCATTTTAGATACTACGATTTTTATGCAGGGTTGGGCACCACCTCAAGAGTGTCGCATAGTTACTTAGGCAACATTTCACGAATGAACGTCTTATAGGCCAACACTTCCCCTCTTCCCACCAGACCTCAACCTCTGTGACTTTTGTCTATGAGGTCTAAACAATTTGGCAGAAATGAAAAATGTGATACACTGATAACATTCCTCCTGATATGCTATGTGTAACGTGTATACGAGCCATTTTCCCTTAAAAAGTCCTCCACGAAGGCATCCCACCCTTAAGGCAGAAAGCCCTCGAGTGCTTTGCCGTAATCTAATAAACCAAACCAAAACCAAACCTGATATGCTAAGAGCTGCTGTTGAGAATGCAGTAACATGATTTAACTTGCTTTCGGAAAATGCTGGACGCTACATTGAACATGCTTTGTAACACGTTTCGGAAAATATTAAACACATTTTAAACAGATGTTTTCGTGTCTTATTTCATTTAACAGTATTGTATACAGCGCCATTTTTCCCCTGATGGTGAGTTTTTGAACTCTTTTTTTTTTTTTTCCGCCGAAAATAAATTCCCATACCTCCTTTACATGATTCCCAAGTTTGATAACATTTGGTCCGGTAGTTTTCCTTTTATGACCATTTCAAATTGAAACTTTAATTATAACCACCATGTAAATTAAACTTTAAAAGTTTGACAGTTTGGTTCAAGTCCCAGCTTTAAAAATATATATATAAATATAATCTTTTATATTAATCCTCTTAGAAAGAATGTTTTAAGAAGCTAATTTTTCTCTCGCGTTATAGACTGTATAAAAAAAACATGATCTTTAGTATGATTTAGATTGTTTCAGCCGATATAAGAATCGGGTTACTCTGTGGTACAGAATAAACCCTGCTGGACTGTTTTATTTCTTTGTCATTTAGCAAAAATCTTTTAATTAAAATATTTATCCTTTGGACTTCGCTTTAAACTTTATTTATAGCTAAAATGACTAGAAAATGAAAAGCTGTCTTTAGCTGAAACGCAATTCATATAATTGATATTTTAAAAAATTGACAAGAATGCAAAATGTATGGAAGTCTAGCAGTCGAAAAATCTTAATTTTCTTGTGTGAGCACTGAAAATAACTGTAGAAGGAAAGAAGAAAATTAGGGAGAAAAGTAAGCAAAAATTTGCAGGGAAATTTGGCTGTCAGACATACCAAGATGTTCAAAAAGTTGGACGCTTTCGAATATACTTTCAGGATACTTCAAAGAATTTAGGTTTTCAAATAGAAAACACTTGGACGTGTACACCAGCAAATACCATCAATTGAGCTTGTGTTAACAGAAAAGACAAAACGATATCATTGCAGATTAAAGTGAAGAGCGACTGGTTTTAAACTATACGTTGTGTAAATTACGTTATAGAACATCATATCGTATCATAAATGGTGATACCCATGATTTTCTCAGTCGAATTATTTGAAGATTCAGGATTTTATCCAGTGATGTATGTGGATGTCACCTAAAGATGTTTTTTTTCCCTTCCTGATGAAACAGCGGCCGAGCGGTAAAGTGGCTGAACACTGGTAGTTCGGTCCGAGGTTCGAATCCCGCGAACGGGCTGGCTGCATGGGCGTTTTCGTGGTTTTCCCCATTTGTAACGTGTATGCGAGCCAGTTTCCCTTAGAAATTCCTCCAGGAAGGCATCCCTCCCCTTAGGCAGATAGCCGTAGTGTGCTTTGTCATAATAAAATAAACCAAAACCTTTTGATGAAACCAGTCTTTCCTTTCATCTCATACCTTCAAAATGTTTAGCCTCTAAAGACTGATAAAGGCTCTGACGAAATACTTCGTGAAGAACTTTCTAAGGGAAACCAGCGGTACACATGAGAAAATCCACGAAAACGCCCATGCAACCAGCCCGTTTACTGGGGTTCGAACCCCGGAGTGAACTACCAGTGTTCAGCAACTTTACCGCTCGGCCGTTTGTGGGCCTTTATGAAACGGAAGGCGATAACTTTATTTAAAATGATTGTCAGAAATACCAAAATGTTTCGAAAAGTTGGATACTTTTCAATATACTTTCAGAATGCTTAAAGAAAAAGAGAAGAAAAATAAATTTTTTCGTAAAATTTAGTATTCGTATTTTTTTTAATTTAAAACTTTTCAATCTTATGATATTTGATTCTTGCGATTTCAAAAATAAAATATTTGACTAAAATATGAATAACATTTTAAGAAACCAAATGTAGGATAAAATTGTGTAAAGCAATGGGCACAATGATAAAACTGTTTAAAGCAGTCTATGCAAGTCATCCTAAGTTAAAATATCGGTTATACATCTCTCTTATTTATATATATTTTTTCTGAACGGAACATTGAAAGGCGTGTAAAACTGTGCTTTACTGTATTTTCTCTTTTAATATAGTATGCAGGTTTCAAACGCATCGTAGTCTGGGTTACAAAGTATTCTTCCGAAAGACACGCAGTTCAAATAAATAAAATCAAATTCTGGAAAATTGATATTAATAAATATATTTAAAATGCTCAGTTCGAAGGAATAAATAGAAAATTTTAAAACAATTATCTGAAGAGACAATGCAACACAAACAATTAAAATAAAAGTATAAAATTTTAAAAATGACCTAAAATAATAACTATGACGAAAAATATATATAAAGAAAACTATTTGAAAAAAAAATAAAAGCTGCACCTTTATTTACGCAGTTCGAATAGGTAAATAGAAATTTTTAAAACAGTTATTCGAAAAAAAAAAGTGCAACTTAAACAATTAAAATGAAATTCGAAAAAGAAAAAATTACTTAAAATAATAAGTTATAATTAAAAATATAATATAAAGAATATTATTTGGAAAAAAGGAACGATGGTGACTTTTTTTTCCTCTCACGGGAAAGGAAACTAGGTTGCCATATATTAAGAAGTTCGCCAAGTAAAGTATTCTTGGCGCAAACTGACAAAAAAGTGCCAACATAAATTTGTGAATTTTTCCGTAAATTTCGCTCCAAATTTTACAAAATTTCATATTTAGGCGTAATTTGAGTCGTAGAATCGAAATATGTAAAAAAATTGGTATGTTATTTGAGAAAAAGTCCGATTTTGTGTCAAAATACCTATGTTAGAATAGTGCTATATATAAATCTAATATATATCCTAAGTCGCGCTTTCGAGACATGAAGAACGCAATTTGAATTTTGTCAATCGGCCCAGTAGATCGGGAGATATAGGACTGTCCCATTTTTTTTTTTTTTTTTTTTTTTTTTTTTTTTTTTTTTGAGCAGTGTACATTGGCTTTTTAAAAGGATATGATGTAGTCAGTTGAGAGGCGAAGCGACGCGGATGTATTAGCAGTGGCGAAGGAATGACGTAGTATTTTGTGCCAAGAGTATTTGTACCAAGTCTGAGGTATAAGTAGAACTAATCTGTGATTGGTTAATTTGGCATTGCTACATAACATAGAAGATTCTCGAATTTGGGAGAACAGATGAATATAGAGAGGGGAGAACACCAAATCTACAATGTTAATTTTGTGGTCGCCAATTATTTTTAAAGCAGCCATCGTATTTTGTTATATTTTACATATACATATATAATTAAAAAAATAAAGGTTGGAATGAAAACGAATAAAATTCTGTTCCAGCAATATGAAGGTCTAACCTTTCTTCTCCGGGTAAAAGTTTCCAAACTGAATAAACGCACATAAAGAATAGTCATAATTGAAGAGGAAATTAATAAAATGTAAAGAGACGAATCTGCGCTGAAGCTGCTAGATAATAATAAACTGATAATGAAGTCGAAAATAGGAACATAAATTAAATATAAATTTAGTCTTAAAATTATAAAGGTCTACCAATTTCAATCTCCGGAAAATGGCTACGAAAACCTAGAAACTCGAAGGAAGGTTACAAATTAAATACTGAAGTGTTTAAAGAAAATCTTAACAAAGGAAATCTTAAAAGTGGAACATGTGACTGTAATAACACAAACTGCCATAAAATTACCCAAAATTTATTTCCTTTGTTTAATGCTTTATACAGAACTTGTCAAGAGAAAAGTGTTTTGAAGCCTTAAGCCAATTAATGAGTTCCGAATACATGCTTCGTTCCTACAGATATATATACAGTAATTAATTTTAATTTTATACCACACTGAAATTTTGGGTCTGATTACAGGAATTGAATTATGCACACTGAAATTTTAGGTCTGATACGAAAGATGAAATAATGACAATTAAACGATTACAAATTAGATGCAGTCATAGTTAGTTGATATTCTTGATTTATAACACAGCATTATTTGTATAAACATATATGCCTAAATCGGAGCAACATCCGCACTCGTTATTCCATAAAGATAAGCTTTCTTTCCCATATTCATAGCAGTACAGCTGCGATGAACAGAAGCAACAGGCGACATGTCATCTGGACAGAAGCGGGATGCGAAGCAGAAGAGAAAACCGAAAATTGGGCCTATTTTTATAAGATTAAGAATAAGTAACTTGCAATGTTTCTTACAGAACATAAGTACGATTGGTTAATTAAAAATTTTAATTTGAATACTTTTTTGTATTATTGGGTAAATGACTTCGCTTCTGAAGTTATGTAAGATCTGTATTTGTTTGCATAAATATTGACAGGAAAGCATTAATATATTGCATATTAATGTAAAAAATTTAGATAGTTAAAATAATTTACATATTTCTCAGCTGTTCCTATCATGCGTGCCATTTCTACTTATCGTATGATAGGTAGGAAACCTGATAAATAATATTCGCTGTAACAAAATATAAGTGCTAATAAATGCATGAAATAATTAATAAAAAAATCTGAAAGGTTTCAGATTTTAAATTACGTCCAAAGGGGCGTTTTTATAACGTTTTGTATGTTACCTTTATGTATTAAATATCATGTTCTTCGCATTTAAACCATAAAATTCAGTTCAACAGCAGTATCGCAAAATAATTTTAAATGAGCATATCCTTTAGTATTTCCGATACTCAGTCTCGCGTGCTGGAGAAAGAAAACTTTTTTTTTTTTTTTTTTTTTTTTTGTCGTACAGTGTTGCCATTGCTCGCTTTGAAATCGTTTAGTTTGCTAATCAAAAATTCGTGTAAGTGTTACAAAATATTAAATCGATAATAAGACAAATTTCAAATTCAAATTAGGGCTTTCAGATGCCTATATTCTATGGAAGATTACGTAATTTAAATTTTGATGGTTCTAGGTACCGTTGTTTTATCACAATGCGAGAAACATGCATACATTCATGCAGATTTTTCATTATTTGATTTCTTTAAACATAATACAGGGCGATAATATTTGTTGGCAACAATTTGAAAAGTGAAACAACGCTTATCGTGAATCGACGCAAAATGTCAAAACGAAATTAATAGTCCTTCTGGGCAAATTGCCCCTTTGGACTAAAAAGGGTTTCTAAGATAATCTACTACTTATTTTTGTCTTCAACTCCGATATTTTATAAGAGTAAGAAATAATTAGTTTTCTAACTTCTGCTTTCGATAAAAATTCTCTGAAACACTTTCCTTTTCAAAACCAGTTCATATCCAAAATCGGAAGCTCTTTCTTTAGGTAATGAAATATAGCTGCATATATTCAAATTTAATTTTCTGCGAAACCCTTCCCAGAAAATTTATCTGCTGAGATAAAACGAGCAACATTCGGTACTAGAAATCCGAGAACGCTAAGTCTTTTTTTTTTTTTTTTGTTTCGCGGAATGGCAACCACAGGATGTCTTCTCTTTCGCCCACTCTCGTCAGTTCTTATCTGACGTGCGGTTAAAATTATTCGCTGATACTGGACACAGCAAAGTCTACATGTCATCACACGCGTTTCCCACAGAAAATTACGCGGTTTCGACGTTCATTAGTTCTGCCCAGTGACATGGAGAATGACAGGGAGTAAATATTACTCCCTCTTCTCGAAATTATTCCCACTCAAATAAAGCCAAATAAATCAGCCAAATGACTGAAGTTAACGGATTTATTTGGTACAGGACTTGACCAGGAAATATTTCCAGATTCTCTGATATAATGCTGCTATGAATTTTCCTAAAGAACCTATTGAAGAGAAAAGCTGCAATTTCATACAACAGGCTAATATTTTTTTTTTTTTTTTTTTTTTTAACTTCTGTAAAAAATTTTATTTCCCAAGTAAGAAATAAAAGAAAAGGAAAGAAAGAAGATATTCGCAATCCGGGAAGATTACAGTCTAAAGCACCAAAGAAAGAGCTTAACATTAAAAATTTCAAAAGCTTTAAAAAATAAAAAAAAAAGTGTCAATTTAATAAAAATTGAAAAACGTCTCAATTACCGAGCATATGGCATTAGAAATATATATCATTAACTACAAATAGTCATAAAATTTATCAGTTGGGTATATTATAAATTGTATTTCACCCCTTCCAGCATGCATTCGTTGTGTAACGGTATTCGGCCCGTATTCGAGAGGTCCAGGTTCGAACCCCGTTGAGGGCATTGCTCATTTTTCACATCTACTGCTTCAAAAGAGTCTAATGACTCTATAGTGGCGCCGAAACTAAAAGAGTGGTGGACGATAATTCATTATTACCAGGATTTGACGATTGGGTGCCGTCATCCCCAGTTGCCTTTTAAAAGAGGGAGTATATAAGGTATATTCTCTCTCCTTCCAGCATGCCTTCAGGGTATAACGGTAGCATACTCGGGGCGTACTCGTGAGGTACAGGTTCGAATCCGCTAAGTGCATTGTTCATTTTTCACGTCACCTGGTTCAAAATAACCTAATGATTCTATAATACATTTAAATTTGATATTAGTTATATTTGTAAAAAAGTAAACAAAATATTTATCATACTTTGTTTTTAAAACGTTCATTTTGTTAATAAAAAATTTAATAACAAGTTATTAAATTTTAAGTCAAAGATCTTGTGTCTTGCCAAATAGCAGCATTCTCAGACTCGACGATGCGTGAGTGTTCGCGGAAAATAGATTAAATATCATATACTGCCATGTCCAAATTTATCTTTACATACACAAAAACAATAATGTTCCTTGACACATCCAATTGATATAAACCATTTGTGACAAACTAGTTTATATTTAACTAACAAGTTGAGTTTTTAATATGCGTCTTTTCTATCACTTAGTATTGCAGCTCATTCGCTCCCGATGGTTATGCAGATTTTTGAGATGAGCGTGGGAATATAGGTAGGTTAGCTGGAACCGTAGAGTTGTCTAATGTCTGGGCTTGTCTATCTGAAAAACGTCTGTCTGAGTCTGGGCCTAGGTGTGGAGGAGCAAGCTGGAAGATGGAGCCGCTCGCAAATAGTTGCTGCTGAATACTGCTGTTAAATCCTAGCCAATGTAGCTGATTCCAGAGAAGTCTTCTCCAAAACGGTAAGCTATAGTTGAAACGTAGCACATTAAAATTAGACCTGTGATTCCTCTTAAAGTTAAACTTAAGCGTTAATTTTAGCAAACTCAAGACAATTGTTTATGTTTTTATGTTTATTCTCAAGTAGAAATTCATTTATGTTAAATGCTATTTAGTTCTTTTCTGCATGAACCTGAAAATATCATTTCCATCACGATAACTAGTGTAAGGAAAATCAGTGGCACTTAAAAATCAGAACTCACGCAGCTAACTATAGTGGTTACAATATCCCAAACACTCAAATCTAACAGAAGGTGTGATACTTTTTTGCATTCACTCATTTTACTATTGCCAGTAGAATCAATCTCGGAAAATGAAGTCAGCTTTTTTTAAGCAATTGCAAAGTTTCTTCAGTGACATTATAATTATGTACTTTAGATACGCAGCCACGTAAAAATTTATTACACATAAAGATTGATTACTTTCAATTCCCATTAAGGCTTTGAACAAAATTCTTTTGCGATAATACGTCTTGTTCCGTAGGCTTAGTTTAGTAGTGTATTTAAAGGAAACAAAAAAAATCTGTGTGTACACTACATGACTTCTTTGCACGGAATATTAAATTATACGCATTTTTTCTTGCATTTCATTTAAACTTATTGGATTGAATTAATCTACATCGTCGATAGCGCATAAACTACAATAGAATAAATGCATTTTTTAAAATTCAGTATATTTGTTTACGTAGCGACATTCTGGCGCTAGATTCACTTAATATTTCGTCGACATTATAACTCAATGCATATAAATTTATATCATTTGAAGAATTATCTAACCGTTGCCACATGTTCTATTCAAATACTATAATGAATCTAAAACGATGTATAAAAGAAATTAAGCAAACAAAACAAAAAGGAAACAGTTTTTCACAGACAATTCAGTATTTCTCATTCAATTAATTCAGTTCTCCCTTCCCGACAAGGCAAAAATACATAAAATCAAAATATCTATATTAAATTACTCAAACTACTACTTACTATATTACTTACTACTTACTATATTACTCAGAATATCTATATTAAAAATTACGAAGTAAATCTGAAACACTTATTTCCCCGAATAAATTCCAGAATGGATTAAGCATGATTTAATTCGCAATAATAAAAGAAGGCGTTATCTTTGTTGTTGCGAAGCTTAGTTTCTCTAGATTGGCAACAAATCTGCTATTTTGCCAAGTTTGAAATATAAGCAATTATGTCCACCATAGCAAAATTCATTAGGCTTAGCCGCACTTAAACAACTTTTAAATTGTTGATAACTCCAAAAATATTGCATGCAGATTTACTAAAGGCATAAAAACTTTAACCCGAATATAAGAACAATATAATTCAATCATTTTTGAAGCAAAAAATGCACAATTTACAAACATATAAAAATAAAGATACTGATTTCCCTGAGCCGAGTAACAGAGTGGATATATATATATACTTTTGGTGCGCCCGATTGCAACCAAAATACGAAGTGCACATCTACATGTTAATAGCAGTCCTATATACAAAATTTCAACGTTCTGAGGATACTCGTTTTTGAGTTATGCGAGATACGTACGTACGTGCACGTGCAGACGCCACAAAAGAACTCATTTTAAATCATCTTCAGAACTCATTTTAAATCAGCTTTATAAGTTTTTTTTAGGGAAAAGAGTCCTTTATTATTTCTTTACGTACAGATGTCACGCAAAAACATCGTTAAATTGCATTCGATAGCAGTGAAAACGGATATTTGCGTTGAAATATGATGCCTGAAACTTTTCGCGATTACAATACTTCCTTTTTACTTCGTACAAGGAAGTAAAAACCGTAACATTTGTATACTTGCAATGCAGTGCGGGAAATTCACATCTCCATGACAATGGCAGACACTCCATGACAATGGCAGTGCTTACTCTTCCACGACAATGGTAGTACTCACTCTCAAAATATCAAACATGAGAGTTAACACTGCAACTGTCTAGAGCAAGTTTTCGTTTCTATACAACCTTGTACTTATCTAAATATTTTAGCCACTTTTAAAAAATGTCTGAGGTTCTCTATGAGTTCTTGTTGAAATCATAATGTCTTCCAGTGATTTAATACTTTTTTACTCTTTCCTATAACTGAAAGTTCCAGCTTTTCACTTGATTCCACGTTTGCACCATTAGCACTCTAACTTTTCTGTGCTTGTTTCCGAAACATTTCTACTTTTTTAACGTTAATGTCCTCTGCGGTAAACGTTAATAAAGTAAGCCGGATTCGTTGGCGTTGAAGATATCTTTTGATTTGTGCGTTTTCGTGATTTCTTTTAGTTTTCGATCTTTCCATTACATTAATATCTTTTTCATTAACATCTTCATCTTTCCATTTCATTAACATATATTTCATTGACATCTTTGCTTTCTTCACAATTGTGCAAGTATCGAAATTTTGTCTCGAGTCTTGAATATTGTTGATAAACTTTTTGCGAAATAACGAATTTAGTGGCAATGCCTTTCCTTTCTAGATCTTTGCCCACTTCACGGAGAATCAACACTTTTTTTTCAAGTGTTAGACAATTTCGTTTCGACATTTTTATCATTTAATGCACAGTTAACTTTAAAAAAGATTTGCGGAATAAAAACACGAAAAGCAGAAATAAAAGTAACGTGCAGCTGTTGCTTAAAGATATTGGACTACGTTTTGTTTCTTTTTTCTTATATTTTGGGTTAAAAATGTGTTAAATTTTCAGATTACTAGGTATGTTCCCATAAAAACCTTTATCAATATTTTACTTTTATTTTTTCACTTAAATTTATTAAGACATGAGGAATTAATTGGACTAAAATTTAAGTTACAAATTAAGACATCTACTAAATATACCTATTTGAGTACATGCGCTAGCTGTTTTTTTTTGAGAAATTTCTTTCTTTTCATTTACAATATCATCTGCAAAAATTTTAAATATGTACATAAACCTGAGGATTTTACTCTGGTTAATTTACTTGATTTTATGGAATATTTGTAGAAAGTTCATAAAATTACTATAGTGAAATTTCAAGTTACAGTTTTCTTTCGAAACAGAAAAGTTGGAAAAAAAAATCAAGTTTTTCAAAATATAGGTTTAATGCAATGTAAACTCAAACACAAAGAAAACGTTGCCAAATCTGAAATTGAAATTAGGAAACTAATTCCGGAGAGCTTAGTAACAAAAAGAAAGTTCTCTATCCAACATCTGCAAAATTGGCCTCGTATTGGTGATGAGACTTCACTGTCTCTTTTGGCTTTACTGCAAAACTCTCTTCCTGTCATAATATACATCTGCAACGGATTCCTTCAAATATTGGCCTCAGTGGTAATGAAATGGCTGATGCTCTGGCTAAGAAAGATACCTGAATGACTCTGACCACTGACACCCTGACCTTTTCGGAGATCTGCTCAAGAGTTAAATCTACTGTTGCCTTTTCTGTTATTTTCCTCCGACTTATGATTGGCAGTTCGGCAGACAGCCAGGAGGTGCTATTGCTTTTGGCGGTAATCGTGCTCAGCAGACTACTTTGACGAGACTCCTAAGTGGCCACCTGAAATGCCTTAAACCTGACCGGGGAAATAAGATCAACCCCATCTGTTAAAAATGTAATACTGATTATTTCACTCCTGGAGATCTTCTAACCTGTTTGGGACTTGTAAAAGAAGACCTATTGAAAAAGCCTACCTTCGTATTAGAAATATTGACGGCTCTTGGATTCATGGATCTCGTCTAGCCTAATGGCTAACCAGTTATGATCAATAACAACAACAAGTTCCAAAATCATCTTTTGAACATCACCAAATGTGCTCAGATGAAACATTCTCAGTTGAGAGATATTTAGAATAATCTGTGCCCCTTTAAACATCAACTTCAGATTCACAGGCAGCAGCAACTTTCGGTTCGCGGAGTAGAACAAGAACAGCCATGACGCTTTCTCTAATCACCAGAGAGACGTACTCCAAAATAGTTTTGGGGAGCTTAAATATAAACTTTAATATACAGTGATAAAAAAATTTGAAAAATTTCGTAAAAATTGACGATTAGAAAATAGTAGGTTACCTTAACCTTAAACTGGTTGAGTATTGGTTGGGTAATTTTTAACAGTTGGGTGGGCAATTACTTTCTTATTTGAGAATCTCACTTCTCCCACTTCATCTCTCATATAGAATGGAATGTGACAATCAGCCACCTGCCTTTTTGTTAGGACCGAAAGCGCATGCATGTACGTGTCACAACAAATAAATAAATAATTTTAAAGTATAAAGAAAAATCTTGAAAAATCATCCGCTCAAAACTTCGTCAAACAGAGAATTTACTTTGCTATTTAGAGTTTATATAAGGAAATTCACATGGCGGGCAGATTCCCGTGAAAAACTTCGCTAAATAGAGGAAATATATAACAGAGGTTTGACAATAATAAAAGAATTCTTATAAACATACTTTTTCCCTTTATGCTTTATTGTTTGAAGTAATTTATAGCCTTAATTAATCTTTTTCAATTTTTCTCATACCTACTCAAATATACTTAATGGTTGCAAACGATTTCGATCTTCTGCGAACAAGATTATTGATAATGTTCAATATCATTGTTTACATATGTTATCAGAAATACTATTCGCTTTTAAATGCTATCGCCGCGACAGATTTCAGTATATTCGTTATCGACACTTTGCTGTTATTCCGTGTACACGAAGTTTAGTAATGAAATTACAGGTTATAAAAAAAAACAGGATTTTCTAATTATAGGAAAAAATTTTTCTCCATTTCCTTTAATTTCAATTTTGTATTGGATAATAAATTATTTTTTCTCGTATTTTATAATGCAATAGTTTATTAAATACAATATTTTATTTAATAATTTGCTGTAAGGTAATTATAATTTGTAAAAACATTTTCTTTCGAAAGCTAAGATTTCAATTACGAGTTTGAATTCTATAACATTTTCAGATGTTGATCCATTTAAATTTCAATAAATTCTTTCACAAACCATTCTTTTTCTAAACCTTCCAAATTCCTTAAAATGTATACACAGAAAGCACGATTTTTTGCCCAAAGAGACAATTTACCCAGAAGGGATATTAATTTCGTTTTAGCATTTTGCGTTGATTCACTATAAACGGCGAATCACTTTTTACATTGTTTCCACCAAATATTAGATCCCTGTATTATATTTAAAGAAATTAAATAATGAAGAATCTGCATAAGTGTATGTATGTTTCTCTCATTGTGATAAAACAACGGTACCTAGAGCCATCCAATTTTGAATAACGTACGTCTCCACCCGAATATGGGCATCTGGAAGCCCAGATTTGGAATTTGAATTTGTTTTATTATCTATTTCATACTTTGTGAAGCATTTGTGAGTTTTTGATTAAGAAACTCAGCGATTTCAAAGCGAGCACTGGCAACAAGGTACAGAAGGGGAAAAAAAACAAACATTAATTTCCAGCGCGCGAGACTGTGTGTCGGATATTCTAAAGATTCAAATTATTTGTTATATTGCTGTTGAATTGAATTTTATGGTTTAAGTGCGAAGAACATGATACTTAATGAATAAAAGTAACATACAAAACGTTAAAAAAGCAATCCTTTCGGCATAATGTGAAATCTGAAAACTTTCAGTTTTTTTTTTTTTTTTTTTTTTTTTTTTTTTTTTTTTTTAATTTTAGTCCAAAGGGACTTTGTCTGACTATTCTTTTCTTTTTTCGATTTTGCGTTGAATCACTATAAACGGCGAACCACTTTTCAAACTGTTGCCACCAAATGTTAGAGTCCTGCATTATATTTGACGAAATTAAATAATGAAAAATCTGCATAAATGTATGTATATTTCTCGCATTGTAATAAATCAACGGTACCATCGAATTTTGAATGACGTAATCCTCCTAGAATATGGGCACGTGGAAGACCAAATTTGAAATTTGTTTTATTATCGATTTCATATTTTGTAAAACTTTAACGAAATTTTGAGTAACAAACTCAACGATTTAAAAGCGAGCAATGGCAACACTCTACGGCCGGGAAAAAAACCTTTTTATCAAAATCATGTATCGGAAATTCTAAAGATATGTTCATTTTAAAATTCTTTTGCGACATTGCTATTGAACTGAATTTTATGGTTTAATTGCAAAGAACATGATATTTACTAAATAAAGGTGTAGAGACATTAGGTAAATTGAAAAAGATGGAGAGATGAAAAATGAGCAATCGCCTCCGCCGGGAATCGAACCACGGACCTCTGGAATACCGGCCCAGCATGCAGAACCACTACACCACGAAGGCACGCTAGGAAGGCGGGAGAAATACCTTATATACTCCCCCTTTTAAAGGGCAACTGGGGTTTTTAGGGCACCCAATCATCAAATCCTGGGTGTGGAGTGTCATCATCCACAACCCTTTTAGTTCGAGCGCCTATGTTGAGACATTATGGTGTTTTTTTTTTTTTTTTTTTTTTTTATGGGAAGCAAACAAGATGAAAAATGAGTAATCGCCTTCGCCGAGAATCGAACACCAGACCACTACACCAAGAAGGCACGCTTGGAAGGCGGGAGAAATATCTTATAAAGGTAATACACAAAATTATTATTATTATTACTAAGTCTGTTTCTGATTCCATAAAAGCTATTTTTGTGACCATTCGCAGCCACTCGAAAAAAATTACTAAATCTGCACTTACAAAAATCTAAGAATATTTACAGAATGAAGGACGTGTTGAGGATGTTTTCCTGTACCTGACACTGTTTTGAAATGAAAACTATCTCACATAATTCGGGACGTCTGGTCACTTTATTGCACATTATTTTAAACTCTTAGCCTTTAACTTCAATTATATCGCATTTGTTTTCAGTTATATTTTTTATAATTTATCTTTTCATCCTCTTATCTTTGTAGAGACTAACAGATTGTCAAAGCAGCAAACTTTAGAAGTCAGTTGTGCACTCCTTAGAGCTCAAGAGGCGATCTTGCAGTTTACTAACTAAATACATTACATGAACATGCACGGAGGAATAATGCCATAATTCCTAATATTCTCCCCCAAAAGAGCGGCTAAGATGGGATTATAGACTCATCTACCAAATCTAAGTAGTGAGAACTTATCTTCTATGACACTTTTAATTCGGATGACATTGTAGAGATTTGTTAGACACTTCGCGCCAAAAAACGTGAAAACTTAATTATGTCTTTCCTAAGATTCGAACAAGTGACCTTCGCGTTTGCTAGCTCGACATGTTATTCATTTATATCAGGAGGAGATGCATGAAAAGAATGATGTAATTCTGCAGCGGCGGCGCCAAACAGGCGATACGGACTTAAAAACTGTACTGAAAAGCGCCAATTGGCGAAACAGTAAACCCGTTTGGCAAACCTACAGGCTGACGGAGAGAGAAGATTTTTCCCCGGCAGTCAAGTGGAACTACTTCAACAAATGTGTGCGTCTCTGTTTTCGCCGAGATATGTAATCTTGTGTACTCGCATCTGTACTGTGCTCTGAATTTCTTAAGCCGTTATAATGTACCCGGCAACTGTTACTTTTCCTTATTAAATTTGATTATTAATTGTAACATGTCTATCTTAACTAAGATTTCGGCTTTCCTAGTTAATGTTAGGGATATTTTCGTATGCACGTGTTACTCACACGTACATCATTGGTGACCCTGTCCCTCGCTCCTTCTGTTTCGATCCCTAATGACTATCTGTCTTAATCTTTGTTTAAAAACTAAAAATATGCCTTATTTTGATGTCAATGCTCTTCCTTATGACTGATAAAGGCTCAACCCTATTTATTTCCTCCTCATTTTATCGTACGGATTACACGTGGTTTATCACACTTAAGGAGGATTTACAGGTATGTGGTCAAATTTTTTTAATTATCTGTGATTGGTCTTAATTATGTTTTTGTGATATGTTTTGCTCTAAAATTATAGTTTTAATTTAATTATTGATTGTTTAAAATTTATCTTTGGGTAATATTCGTGCTCACACTTTTATTGAGATATTGAATGTCTTCATTATTTTATTCTAAATTGATACTGTTTTGATAAGGTATAGTGCAAAACATTAAGTTTACGATTTACGATATATTTATAATTGGCAACCATGCCAGGATCGGAAGGCCAAACCAACGAGAAATCGAATATGGCGGTTCAGGAGCCACAAATCTCACACGTGGCAGTTAAAATTCCCCCTTTATGGAAAAAAAATGTTAAACTTTGGTTTATTCAAGTTGAAAGTAACTTTGCTTTAGCGAAGATTAGTAGCGATAGTACAAAATACAACCACGTGGTTTCTTCGATAGACCCTGAAACTCTTTCCGCAGTATCAGATATTTTATTTAATCCCCCAGCGACGGCTAAATATGATGCCCTTAAAGCTAGGTTAATAGTAGAATTCTCAGATTCGGAAAGCGAGCAAATACGCAGACTTATTTCTGAATTGCATTTAGGGGACGACAAACCATCTCACTTATTGAGAAAAATGAGAGAATTAGGTAGAAACTGTATAACTGACGAATTTTTAAAATCATTATGGCTGCAAAGGTTACCTTCCGAGGTGCATGCCATTTTATCAATAAGTTCGGAATCCTTAGACAATTTAGCAAAAATGGCTGATAAGATAGCTGAAGTGCGCACGCCAACGAACAACAGCGTGTTCGCGGTCCAGGCAGCTTCGGCGAGTTCCCCCAGAAACCCTAACGATTCTGGTGCCCCCCTCGAGGAGCTTAAGGCCTTAAGGAGTGAAATCTCTGCCCTAAGTAAACAAGTCGAGCGACTCTCCCGCGGAAAAACGAGGAATAATTTCCCCCGGGATCAACATAACAAAGCACGTAGTTTTTGCGTGGGCATTCCCGAGAGCGTGTGAACAATTATTGTTATTTTCATTCGCGATTCGGTAATAATGCACGAAAATGTCGAGCACCTTGTTCCTTTTCTCAGAACACTACGGCCCAGGAAAACTAGTAGTAGCGGCTGTCGATCGAAATTCATCGGCAGTCGCGCATTCATGTCGTTTACATGTTTACGATAACAGATTAAATTTAAACTTTTTGATTGATTCGGGCTCGGATGTTTCATGTGTGACACCGACTTCTAAGTTTAAGAAAATGCATCCTGATTCGCTTCAATTATTTGCCGCGAATAATTCCAGAATTTCTACGTATGGAACAAAATTGTTAACTGTGAATTTAGGACTTAAACGAAACTTTTCGTGGAAGTTTTTAATCGCCGATGTACCAGTGCCTATAATAGGAGCCGACTTTTTAAGGCATTTTGATCTTTTAATCGATTTAAAACGAGGTAGGCTTATCGATAATACTACGAAATTAACTCGTATTGGTTCTCTTTCCGATTCTAAAAATTATTTTTCGGTAAAGTTAATATCTGGTGATTCACCATATCACAGAATCTTGAAAGACTTTCCGGAAGTACTGAAGTTAAAATCCGATTCGGGTAGAGTAAAGCATAGTACGGTTCATTACATCGAAACAAACGGTCCTCCTGTGCACAGTAAACCGCGTAGGTTAAGCCCTAAGTTATACGAAGCAGTAAAAAAAGAATTTCAATTTATGATAGATCAAGGTATTTGTAGACCATCAAAATCAGCATGGTCATCACCTCTTCATGTAGTTTCTAAAAGTTCGGGCGACATACGGCCAGTAGGAGACTACCGAAAACTAAACGCGTGCACCGAACCCGACAGATACCCTATCCCGCATTTACAAGACTTTAATAATACGCTTAGCGGAAAGACAATTTTTTCAAAAATTGATATCGTTCGGGCATATCATCATATACCAGTCCATCCAGATCATATACCGAAAACTGCAGTTTGCACCCCATTTGGTCTTTTCGAATTTCCGTTTTTAAATTTCGGACTGTGTGGAGCAGCTCAAACCTTTCAAAGGTTTATGAACGAAATTCTTGGAGATCTAAAATTCGCCTACGTCTACTTAGATGATATTTTGATATTTAGTGATACGGAAGATGAGCATAAATCTCACCTACGTACTGTTTTTGAAAGATTAACTTCATATGGATTGACAATTAACGCTTCGAAATGTGTTTTCGGCGTTCCGGAAATATCTTTTTTAGGCCATATAATCAATAAAGATGGTACCAAGCCTCTGACGAACAAAGTGGAACCGATACTTAACTACCCACTTCCTAAAACGGTAAAAGATTTGCAGAGATTTTTAGGATTTTTAAATTTTTACCGTCGAATTTTACCCAACGTAGCCCAGAATCAAATACATTTAACTTCGTATTTAAAAGGGGCTAAGAAAAATGATAAGAAAATCCTGAATTTGTCTGAGGAAGCGCGGAGTGAATTTCAAAAGTGCAAACAGCTAATCGCTAATGCTGTTCTTTTGGCACACCCGAAGAAAGATGCCCAGTTGGTTTTACAGGTTGATGCGTCAGACTTCGCGATCGGTGGAACGCTATCACAAATAGTTGATAGAAATTTACAGCCTCTCGCATTTTTCTCACGAAAGCTTTCGCAGGCGGAAAGGAACTATAGTGCGTATGATCGAGAGCTATTGGCAGCTTATGCTGCTATTAGGCATTTTAAGCATATGTTGGAAGCACGGAACTTTTCTTTAATCACCGATCACAAACCGCTCACGTATGCATTCCGACAGCGTTTGGATAAGTGTTCACCTCGTCAGGCTAGGCAGTTAGACTTTATCTCCCAATTCACCACTGAAATTCGCCATATAAAAGGTTCGGAGAATATCGCTGCCGACGTACTTTCGCGTATAGAAGCAATAAGCATGCTTCGACTATCGACTATGAGGAAATCGCTAAAATGCAAGAAATCGACCCAGAATTACAAACATTGCTTAAAGAGTCAAAAGTTCTACATCTCAAAAAAGTTACCTTACCGAATTGTAGCTTACCGATATATTGCGATGTGTCAACAGGTAACGCCCGTCCTTACATTCCTCCGGCATTCCGGGAGAAAGTTTTTGCCACCTTGCACAATTTGTCTCACCCCGGCATTCGCGCATCAACAAAGTTAGTATGTTCACGGTTTGTTTGGTCTTCCATCCGCAAAGATTGCGCGAAATGGGCACGGCAGTGCATTCCGTGCCAGAAAGCAAAAGTAAGCAGGCATACTAGAACCCCGTTAATGAAGTTTCCAGACCAATCACAGAGGTTTGATCACGTCCACCTTGATCTTGTTGGTCCCCTACCTCCTTCTCAAAATAATTATTACTGTCTAACTATGATAGATAGATTTACTAGATGGCCCGAAGCAGTACCCTTACCAGACATAACAGCACGCACAGTAGCACAGGCTTTCTATGACCACTGGATTACTCGATTTGGTTGTCCGACTGTTATTACTACCGACCAAGGGCGACAGTTTGAAAGCGGCTTATTTCGAGCCCTTTCCCAATTATTGGGAATCAAGAGGATCAGGACGTCTCCGTACCACCCACAGGCGAATGGACTGATCGAGGAATTCCACCGTCCTTTGAAAGCTGCCTTAAAAGCGCACGATACCAGTGACTGGGTGGCTGCCCTTCCAACGCTGCTGATGGGTTTCCGCGCCGCTCTCAAAGAGGACATAGGAGCAACCACTTCTGAACTGGTGTATGGAAAGACTATCCGTCTACCAGGAGAATTTTTCAATCCGACACCTCCGGATGCGTCCCCCAAACAGTTTGTGGAGGATTTAAAATCTCACTTTGCCAGTGTCCGCCCGACCACGACTTCTAGCCACGGCCAGCGAACATGTTTCATTCATCCACGCCTTCACAAGTCCACATATGTGTTTGTTCGACACGACGGAGTTAGAAAACCACTTCAAACTCCTTATGATGGACCATTTAAGGTGCTAGAAAGACGAGATAAAACGTTTGATCTCGAAATAAAAGGGACTAAGCAAACGATCTCCATAGATAGACTGAAACCCGCTTTTGTAACCATGGACTCTTCTCAAGTTGCTTCCAAGAGTGTGAAAAAAACTTCGGACAATTGTATCACCCGTTCTGGACGATTAATCCGACCCCCGCATCGGTATGTCACATTTCGTTGACACTGCGGAGGGAGTATGCAGCGGCAGCGCCAAACAGGCGATACGGACTTAAAAACTGTACAGAAAAGCGCCAATTGGCGAAACAGTAAACCCGTTTGGCAAACCTACAGGCTGACGGAGAGAGAAGATTTTTCCCCGGCAGTCAAGTGGAACTACTTCAACAAATGTGTGCGTCTCTGTTTTCGCCGAGATATGTAATCTTGTGTACTCGCATCTGTACTGTGCTCTGAATTACTTAAGCCGTTATAATGTACCCGGCAACTGTTACTTTTCCTTATTAAATTTGATTATTAATTGTAACATGTCTATCTTAACTAAGATTTCGGCTTTCCTAGTTAATGTTAGGGATATTTTCGTATGCACGTGTTACTCACACGTACATCAATTCCTTACAAAGTTATTAGTGCATATTACTACACTGTCACTTCCGATTTATCGAGCATGCCGTTTTTAACTAGCAGTGTGAAACAAATAATGCAATTCAAATAAAACAAACTATTTATTAAAATCTGAAGCTCGTAGACTCTTGACACCTAAACTAGATTACAATTAAATTCGACTGCTTGGAGGATTATAATATTATGTCTAATTTCACCTGCAGGTCATTAAACCTTAATTTAATACATGCCAATTTAAATCATACACAGCATGTGTAAATGAAACATAATCCGCATTTGGAACTTTGTGTGATTAGTTCCACTAATTGTACTCGTGAATTTGGTGACAGCTTTATTTACAGTCCCTTTAGATTAATTACAGTTCCACTAAGTAAAAGTATCTTCATCAGTGCAAGTTAGAGCCACTTTATTAAATCATAACAAACGCTGATGCGCATCATTATCTTTGACAATAATTCCTCAGTTCTGATTAGTGCTAAGTGGGTAGCGTAGATTTTGAATTGTAACCTCTTTATTTGCTTTTTAAGGATTAGTTTTAAACATGATTTTTCAATTTTGAGGTATTTCCCTTGTTTTATTTTAGAAATCTCTTTTGTTTATGGCTTGAAATCGCCGAAGGGAAGTCGCCATTTGATAGATAATGCAATTAAATATTTCTTAATTTATAATTCCTTGCGGCTGTAAAATTTACCCTCAAGATTTAATATTTTATTCTAAATGAACTACGTGCACTGGATGAAGACACTTTCCCGCTTAACAGAAGGCATTTGTAACGTATTTTCACCCTCCTTTCCGCATGCCTTCGTGATGTAACTGGAAGCACAATCAACGCTTAATCGGGAGGTCCAGAGTTCGAATCCTGGCGAGGACGCTGAGGATTTCTTCAGTTTCCTGACATCGGAAAAATTCTACAAGATTCCACAGTGACGCCTAAAAAAGTGATGGGCTATAATTCATCACCAGCAGGATTTGGCAATTGGGTCCCCTAATTCCAAGCCACCCTTTAAAAGGCTGGGGGGCACATGTAAGGTATTTTCTCTCTCCTTTCCGCATGCCTTCGTGGTGGAACTGCATGCGCGCTCGATGTGCATTCGGAAGTTCGATTCCCGGTATTAAGATTTCTTTAATTTCCTAACTTCAAATATATTCAATGAAAGATTTTTATGGAATCTATATTAAATAATTCATAATAATTAATTGTGTTTTTATTTAGTTAATTTTACCTTTATGTAAAAAACTGGAATAGCCCATTTCTTAATTCCGCACTGTAGCACAAAGTACTACAGTGTTCGTAATATGGGGATAAAAACTATATACCATCTGCGAGAGTCTGCTTTTTCAAATAATAGTTACAAGAATATGACTTATCTATCAACGTTTGACTATGACTCCTGTCGGATGATGGTCTTTTGCACCACGCATTCTTCTAAGCGGCGCTGGGAACTGTCCATTGTTTTTTGTTGTTGTCTTATCCATGAATTTCATGGAAGAATCATTGCCAGATCCTCCAGGAGGTTGGATTTCTATTTCCACCCCAATTTTGAGAGAGAGCAAACCAGGGGTGGTCCAAGCGTCTCCCCCTTTCCCTTGCCGCCAATCCACACGAGAGAACTTTCGGCTCGCCATACATTTAGAGTGCCGCCATGCTGCAAAGACACTATACATTTACAAACATCCATGCCTCCTCCGCGACTCGAACCTGGGCCTTTCGGTACCGCAGTAGGCTTCTCTAACCACTATACCATCTGGGCGGCTGTCCATTGTTTGTATATCCACTACTATTAATGATATATATATATATATATATATATATAATGTAAAAAATACAATGGCTTTGTTCTACGCGAACAAGCAATCTCCTATTAACTTTCCGCAATTTAGGATCTCCGCTCTACACCAGTACCTTCGAGAACATGCCAGCTTATTACGTAACCGCTAGTCTAAATAATGAGCTCGCGTGATTTTGATACACAACAACAGAAGCTCCACTCCTCCTGCGCTACTAAACATCGCTGCTGCTTTTCTGCCTTTCTTTGTTCAAAGTATGACCCAGTAAATTTAAAGTAGTATTATTTAGTAACGAATATTGATCGGCTTCTGTAACTGAAATAAAGATATGGAATAGTAAAATGTGAAATTCTGTGTCGTCTTTGGATTCCGTCTTACCACTCTGCAAAAGCAATGTCAAGATTCATCCTGTCGACTAAATAAGTATCTAATACGATGGCTTTGCTCTACGCGAGCACGCAAACTCTAAGTAACTTTCCGTAATTTAGGATCTTCCCCCTAGATCAGTTCCTTCTAGAATTTGCTAGCCTATTACGTAACCGTACTATAAATACTGAGTACGCGCCATTTTTCGGTCAGATTGCTAGACTGCTTCCTAATATCGCTGCTACAAGACTCTGCGCTGCCCTGTCCATCTTTTCTTCCTTTGTTAGAATTAGTTATGACGCATAAAGTTTAAATTCAATCATACTTAGTTAAAACCACTATGGATATGTAATTTAAAGAGTGTTATCTAAAAGGAAAATGATCCGCTAATTGGAGTAAATAAAAATGGGCAATTAAAAGCTAAATCAATTTGTGTCGTCTTTGGATATCCTCCTTTTACCACTTTGCGAAAAGCCATGCCTGAATTTTAACGCCGAGCTTCACGACTGCCAAAATATCACATATATATCATATCGTTAATGATATATATATATATGTGATGTATCAGCTTTAGTCGTAGCTTAAATAATCAGACGATAAGTTTAAAAAACAGGATCCATTTATTATTATTCAGGAGAAATAGCAATTACAAAAATCAGATATCCGGAGTAAATAAAAAGAATAACTAATAACTTTTTGTATGTAGTTTACTGCATCGTGACATTTAAGAAAAAGCCCCGATATTCCTTTTGCGAGTCCTTTTATAGCCTCTGGAAAGGCGGAGCTTCCAAGAAATGACGTCAGCCTCGTCAGCCAATCCAGTTCGCTTTAAATACTTCCAGAACATTCTATAACTGTACGTGTAGAAGAAGGCGGGAAAAACAACTTGATTACGGGGCTGTGGATTTAATTCCATGTACTTTCAAATAAGAGAACGTCGCCATTAAAAATGAAAAGAACATACAGTTAGAATTTTAAGTGTATTCTTGACTATGGAATTTTATTATTACATATATATATATATATATATATCATATCGTTAATGATACTGGTGAGATTAGTTCTGATACGATTTTCAGTAAGGTAGCTTAAAGAAGTTTTTTTATGCGGATAGCTTGAGATTCATTATTCTTGAAATAAATTTTAACAGCCAATTGTCGACGCTGAGCAATCCAGCTGTATGTGTTGAGCAAACAAAATGATAGCCTCTAAGTACGGATAAACAACGTTGTCTTATATTCGGTTTTATTTTAACAGAAGAGCTTTCGGCGACTTTATATCATAGCCGTCTTAAGCTACAACTAAATAAAAGACAAGTACCAGAAACAGAAAGAAAGACAAATTTTGAGGAACTCACTAGCAGCTAAACAAGGATGCTTCCTTTAATGAAAGGGAAGAGAAAAATATTGTAAAGAAACAACGGTACCATATAAGGGCGAAAATGTCAAATTGAGAGTTCATTTGTGTTTCATAAAGTCAAATTGAGAGTTCATTTGTGTTTATAGACTGATAGGGAACACGGGTTAGAATTGAAGTTATTGCCAGGTGTATACAGAGATTTTTATGGGCACTGAAAACTTCAATGACTACTTCACCTACTGGAAAGTTCGTTTTGGATTACACTTGCAGAAGCAAGATATTATTTTTAATTTTCTGACTGGCAATTGTAAGAAAATTTCGCTTCCTCGCAGTGTGCTCTAGTGTTGTAACAGATCCCGCTTGCAGTCGGAAGATGCGGGGTTCCAAGACGTGGAAGGCACTGCAGGTTTTTCGTGTTTCCTGCTTCGAAAAGCTTAACAGACCGTTCAAAATGTTCTGTAATTGATGAATTTATTAGGCCAAAGGGACAATTTACCCAGAAGGGCTATTAATTTCGTTTCAGCATTTTGCGTTAGTTCACTATAAACGGCGTTTCCACTTTTCAAATTGTTGCCACCAAATATTACATACTTGCATTATATTTAAATAAATTAAATAATGAAGAATCTGCATGAATGTATGTATGTTTCTCCCACTCCGAAAAAACGACGGTACTTACAGACATCAAATTTTGAATAACGTAGTCCTCCACTCGAATATCGATATCCGGAAGCCCAAATTTGTAATTTGTTTTATTATCCATTTCATATTTTGTAAAACTTTAACGAATTGATTAACAAACTCAACGATTTCAAAGCGAGCAATGGCAACACTCTACAAGGGAAAAAAAAAAAAATTATCTCCAGCGCGCAATACTGTTTTGGAAATTCTAAAGATATGCTCTTTTAAAATCATTTTGTGATATTTCTGTTAAACTGAATTTTAGGGTTTAAGTGCGAAGAGCATAATGTTTAATAAATTAATAAAGGTAATACACAAAATGTTAAAAAACACCTCTTTGGGCGTAATATAAAATAACGTTCAATTTCAAATTTCAAATTTGTTTTTCTTTTTTTAGACATGTTCCTTGATGCAAAATTGTTAAAGTGTTTGGTTTGACCAATGTAAAAGCCCCACTGATAAGGAATGCTATAGATTCCCTATGAATTCTGTATTCATGTCAGAAGTCAGTTTTTTAAGGACCAAATTGTGCATTCCGCTGATATTATGATTTCGTCTTTCTGTCTTAGATTTGATTAATATATGCATATATTTCATACTCTGAACACAAAACTTGCTAATTCTAGCAACTTTCTGAACTTTTTTATTATATTAAACTCAGAACAATTAAAAATCATGCATTTACTTTTATATGTGTAAGGGAGTGAAATATCATTCACTTTAAATCAAAAGCTGGTACAGTTAAAAGTCTTTAATCCGGACTCGTCGGGACTTCGGCGATTCCGGATTATCGGTTTTTTCCGGATTATAGATCATCAGTTTAAATCTAGTAAGATGGGCATGCATAAATATAAAATTAAAAATATAAAACCATAATTTATGAAATAAAGAGCAATTATGATCTAAAGGGTATCAAAATTTACAAAAAAAAATAGCTTAATATTTATTTTACTTTATTAAACATTTCTTTCAACGCGCGCATGCGTAAAGCATACATTATGCATAGTCGAAATTAGAAAATTGCAACCAGAAAACTATTTGATGTGTATTCGTGATATTTATAATGACGAGGAATTTAATTTAAATTATATCAAAGACGGAGTACATCGAGATGAAATACTACATTTAATAAGTAATTATAAGCCGAATAATATAAAAACATCTGCCCTGAAGATAAGGATAGTGCTGACAGATCAACTTCCAGTTCATTGCGCGCCGCAACGTCCCCCCCCCCCGCAGAGCAGCGTGAAATTGATAAACAGATTTCGGAATGGTTAGAAAAACAAATGATAATGAAAAAACAGGATCCATTTATTATTATTCAGGAGAAATAGCAATTACAAAAATCAGATTTCCGGAGTAAATAAAAAGATGGTTAGAGAAACAAAGGATATGCCTTTATCCATTTTTTGCAGCAATTCCACTTTTTGTTTGCTGGACAGCTTTTGTTTCCTTTGGCAGCTTCAGAATCAGAATTTCTTTACGATATAATCGAAAGTTCAAGCTTACTTTTATAAAATTGCTCTAACAGTCTTCAAAAAATAATAAGCCGTATCCAATTAGAAGATTAAGGAACAACGCAATCGGCAACATTAACTGAAATAGATTATTAGATAATTTTAGCTTAGCTTATACCTCCGTTATACATTAAACGCGCATGCGTAAAGGTATTATGCGTTAACGCATGCACAGAAAGTTACTAGCTTTGAGGTTCGGATTATAGATCATTCCGGATTAATGAAGTCCGGATTAAAAACTTTTGACTGTAATAATAAATACATGTCAAATGCTAACATAGATCAAAACACTGTGTGCTTTTGTTTTAAGTAGTCAATCGAAATGGCAACGTAAAGGAAAATTTAAAACAGTGCCTTAACACAGCTACAGAAGCTAAGAAAGAGGAAAATTCTTAGTTATTGTCTTAGTAAGTGCTGGCCAAATCCATTTATACACATTGGCAGAAGGATTCTGAGGCTCTTCTTAAATACAGTAAAACAAACTTAACTGAATCCCTTTAATTAGCAAATTCTTTACTGAATATCATTAACTCGGCCTGAAAGTTATTTGCAACTTTCTTTAAGTGTTTTGTTTATTAGAGTTTGGGGTATTTTCTCCCTTCTTTCCGCATGTTTCCGTGGTGTAATTGGAAGCAAACTCAACGGGTATTCGAGAGGTCCAGGGTTCGAGTCCCGGCGAGGGAACTGACCAATTTTCACGTCTCCTGCTTCAAAAAAAAAATCCTAATGACTCTGTAAGGCGAGCACGAACTAATAGGTGGTAAACAATAATTCGTCACCACCAGCATTTGGCGACTGGCCCCGTAATCCCCAGTCGTCCTTTAAAAGGGGAAATAATAAGGTATCTTCTCCCTTCTTTCCGCATGCCTCCGTGGTGTAATTGAAAGCATACTCAATGCGTATCCGAGCAGTTCCAGTGAGAGCACTGCACATTTTTCACGCTACCTGCTTTAAAAAAAATAGATAGATAAATCTGAAAGGTTTCAGATTTTAAATTACGTACAAAGGGGCGTTTTTTTAATTTATAATTCCCCCCTACAGTGTTGCCATTGCTCGTTTTGAAATCGTTTAGTTTGGTAATCAAAAATTCGTTGATGTGTTTCAAAATATGAAAGCGATAGTAAAACAAATTCCGAATTCCAAATTCGGGATTCCAGATGCCCATATTCGGGTCTAGACGTACGTTATTCAAAATTGGATGGCTCTAGGTACCGTTGTTTTATCACAATGCGAGAAAAATACATACATTTATGCAGATTCTTCATTATTTAATTTCCTCAAATATAATACAGGGCGATAATATTTGGTGGCAGCAATTTAAAAAGTGAAACAACGCTTATCGTGAATCGAGGCAATATGCCAAAACGAAATTAATAGTCCTTCTAGGCAAATTGCCCCTTTGGACTAAAAAAAACTTCCTGATGTCTCCCCAGTTGAATTAATATATCGTGTGATCTCTCCATATATACAGCTCGCACATTAATCTGACGCTCATTTTTCGTATTTTAGATATGCCTTTTATATTCACCGTGGGACAAAAATGTTAAATCCCTAGCTTGGTATCAACTTCATTATAATAGTCTTTGCCATTTCATAGCAACGATCCGTCGATCAGTTATGCCTCCGTGGGAAAGGAGACTAATAATTTAGGATGGCATTGGAATACCGTCAAACGGGAAGTGAGCTAGACCTAAAATCAATTAGACTTTTTACAGTTTTTAAAAGAATATTCACTCGTAGATGATTTGTTTATCTTGGCATATTTAGTTCCCGAGAATGCAACTCTGGTTAATTCCGCGCAACGTTTATTTTTCCAGCTTATAACTACCAAATTATGAATAGATGTCTGTATCTGTGAAATGAAAGATGAGTGGAGCGTCTGTGCTATTTCTTTTAATGGTTGCTTAACAAACCGCTCAATGGTTTCAGATTTTATTTTGTTGATATAACAAAATGCAATTATTTGATACCCATCATGGGATAGTAGCTCTTTGCTTCCACTGTTAAAAAAAGACAATGACCTACTAGGTGCTGCCATCTGGGGAAGAAATGGTAAGATCATCAAGCGTTTTAACATTAATTTTAGCTGATGTGAGAAATCAACCAAACTTGACGCAGTTGTAAATATAATTTTAATACACACTCACACATCATATATAAGAGTTTTTGGCTACGTGGTTTCAGTTATGTAAGTATAAGAAAGTAAAAAAAATTTTTTTTTACCTCCGTCACACAATTTCTGGTCATCTGGGTCAGACAATAAAATTGTAAACTTTGTTGCAATGCTGGATTTAAAATTAAAATTGTCAAAAAAAGTATGAGTGAACTGACCGTAGTCATTACTGATGTGTCTTATATCTCTGTTTCACTTCCATTGCGGAGTATGCTTTTAATTAATGTACGACAATAATAATTTGTCTAAGCAGGGTAAAGTTAGGCAGTGTAAAAAAAAAAAAAAAAAAAAAAAAAAAAACCTAAATTAACCAGAAATTATATTTGTAGCAATATATATAGTTATGAATTTAATTTTGGGTTTTCGTAACACTGGAGTCTTTTAATATTTTCTTCTCCCAGAGATCGGTGTTCAGTATACGTGTTTAAGCCAAGAAATTAATGAAAGTACAGGAAACTAAAAGAGGCTGGATATATTAGATTTGCTTTCTTAAAAGAATAATACTGTTACCAAAATTAACTGAACCCAACGACTCAGAATTCATTTCTTGATCTTTGCAAAAGTATGATATGCATAGGAGATGCACAAAAACCAACAGTAACATGCTGGTGTACGAAATGCAAGTAAGCAGCAATAACCTTTTATTTCAATTAATTTTGTTCTTAAAATCAAAACAACAAATAATCCTCAAGTAAAGCAAAAGAAAATGGACTCCAAATATAATCACAAGGTCATGAAAAGAAAGCAAAATAAAAAAAATAATAAGAAGTGCTTAAAACTAATTTTTAAAAAGTGACTCAACCCGGAAGTGTCGACTGAAAAGTCATGAAAATGTTTCTGATTTTTCTGAAATGGTTTGTTTTATGTGATTATGGCAAAGCCTCGAGAGGAATCTGCCTAAGAGGATATATGCCTTCGTGGGGGACTTTCTAAGGGAATTTGGCTCGTATACATGTTACACATGGGGAAAGCCACGAAAACGTCCATGCAGCCAGGCCGTTCGCGGGATTCGAACCTCGGACCGAACTACCAGTGTTTAGTGACTTTACCGTTAGGGAATTATTTCCTAAATGTTAAGACATGAATTTTAGTTCTTAGCATAGTTTAAGATTATACTACTGAAATATTTTCGCGATGCTGCTTGATGCATGTTTTCATGTGTTACCAAATGACACATATTACACTGAAATAGCCTTGCATTTATCGAAAATAAATCTAAGGCTTTAAAAAGGCGTCTCATTTTTAAGTTGATTGATCTTATAATTTATAAAATATATTTCTCACGCAATATGCTTTTGTACAGAATAATTGTGTTTAAAATTTTCAGTTCTTTATTATTTATAATGTGTGAAAAGTTTAACCTTTATTGAAAAAACATACGAAACATTAGTTAAAAAAATGAAATTCTTAAGTTTCTATTGCAATTAATATAGAAAAAAGATTACTTAATTATTCGAATTTTTCGAATATCCGGATGAGTTGCAATCCCAGTTTACCTGCATATTTGGAATTCTGCTATAGTTAAATAAGCAATCAAGCACTGTGACGATACCTTATTTGCAGTCGTAATTTTATGCTTAGTATTAAATTTCTAAAAAGCATTATATTTACTGAAGTGAAATAAACAAAAGTGAGAATTAAATAAAATAAATTGATGAAGTAAAATGTGGAAAACAAAAATATCATAAACCGTAATGAGGATTAGGAGAAGGAAAAACTTGTAATCTTTTTAGGGAGAGATGTGGATTTTATAGGTAGCTTAAAAGTTCAAGTTTGTCATCTCAATAATGCTCCGTCGGGGAAAGTATATATAAAGAAGCGAAAAAGATGGAATTGTACAGGAATAAAAGACGGTATATTTGAAAGAAAGCATTTGGACATCGGATTACAAGATAGAAGACAATCAGTGTTTCTTTATTTTACTTTCCGTTTATACCCGAATATTCTTTCTTTTATCTTTCTTCAAAAGAAAGCGATTTATATTGGTTGTCATAGAAACCAGGAAAACAATATCAAGTTGCTTCTTGTTATAAACTGAGATTTCCGGGTGGGATGACTCCATTGTTGCCTCAGCTATCAATGCAGCCGGGTTTCCCAAATTGTGAGTTGTGATTCAGGAGCGAAATTTTTACCGGTCGCGAAAAGTTTAAAAGTTTGTTTTATTTTTATATTATTTGTATATGCTTTTATTCGTAATCTTTAATTAATTTCTAATGATAATTGCATAATTGGGCATCAGCTTTCTGCACAGGCAGTGTCATACCAATAAAATTCAAATAAAGCGTGAGTGTTACTAGTTGAAAACATAATTATGCCTTTTTATTTATTATTGTTCCATGATATTATTTTGTCCTAGAATTGCCTATATCTTCTTTTCTTGCTCTCTCTTA
Source organism: Stegodyphus dumicola (assembly GCF_044657685.1). NCBI lineage: Eukaryota > Metazoa > Arthropoda > Arachnida > Araneae > Eresidae > Stegodyphus > Stegodyphus dumicola. Next base: position 188,717,574 of record NC_140768.1, read on the forward strand.
TGAAAGCAATTTTTGTGAAATCTTTCGTAACGACTACTTTCGCAGGACTCTTATCTCTGAGAGTGACCAGCATTTCTGAGAATTTAGATAAACGGTAATAAACACTATTTTCTAAGACGATCGCCTCTACACAACAGGAGGTGTTTTTCTTAAAGAAGTCTGAAAATAACCAGCACTAAGATCAGTACTTACAGAAGATTTTTACGCTTTTCTAGAACGATTTAGGAAGAGTTTAATTAATGTTTAAAATTTAAAGAATGGTAAAAGCGCAGAATAGGCTGCATCTACAAAGTTCAGTAGGCGGAGCTGTGTGACGTCCATAAATGAATGGGACTAAGCTTGTGACGTCACAATGTAGTCTCCATGGACCTTATAAGAGATAGACTAACCCAGTGGGCATGTCGACATGTCGGCAAGAAAGACTAGGGACGATCTGGTTTACTTTTAACACAGAAACCTATGGCGTTTGTATCACATGACTCTTTTTAATTATTAAATGTGATATGTTGTACAGTGGTGAGATTATGAAAGCCACAGTTTTTTCCAATATTAAAGCCATTAAAGCACTTTTTACTGCATTTCGCGCATTTTTTCACGCGTAATTCTTGTACAAACATCTTTACGTTGGTAAAGCGGTAAAAGCTCTAGGCACAAAATTTATGAACTTAATTTTGCGTGCAAATAACGTAAAATTAAATAAGATTGATAGTACGTGATGCTTATAAAAAATAAATAAGGTAAAATTAAAGATCTGATAACATTTTTTTTTTTTTTTTTTAAATTTAATGACCATTTTCAGGCAGTGATTTTCAAAACTATAACATTACAAAACAATCATTAATTTGATTTATCTCATCATTAACTTATTAACATTAAAGTGGAATATTTATTTTAGTAATTTATAAAATTCGGAGCATAAAGCATTCGGAGCATTTCTAAGCTACCTCCCCTTTGGGCTAATAAATTAAACTAAATAAATTAAACTAACAGTAAATAAAAAAAATCTTACGCACAACTAAAAATAAATTAAAAAACATAATTACTATAAAATACAAGCAAAATTAATTATTACGGTTAAATACAATTTTAATATTAGAATTAAATGTATAAAAATTTTTAAGGAGTCAAAAGTGTTTATCACTATGATGTATCATGAAATATAGTTGAAATAAAATTCCGTTATAGAAATTGTGCTATAATACTCATCTATAATTTTAAGAAAGCAGCACAATTTAGAATTTTAAACAAAACTTCCAAAAATTCGTTTTCAAATATTTTAGTATTTTTTACTTATATACACCGATAAAAAGCGTAAAAATTGCAAGAGAAAATTGCTTGTTTGAAATTTTCTATTAGTTCAGATTTACAATATTATTTTCTAAAAGAAGTAGCTACAAATTTCCTTACAGCATAGGAAAAGCTAAAAAAAATATCCAGTCCTGAAAGCATGCAATAGCTTTATAATTATTTGGAACGTTAATTATGCTTGATAAATATGCAAAATTTTTAAAAATAGATCTCAATTTCAAAAATAAAAATATGTAGAAATTCTGATTTGTGAAATGAGGCGCTACAACCAGCTTTTTCTTGACAATTATAGTACACGCTGCAATAGGCAACCAATGTTAAATTTCTACAAGTCGTCCCTACTCCTCCGGATGTGATCAAGGTGACAGCCGGCAACGCCTCAGATGAGGGAGAAAACCCGTTTGAGTTAGTCTATTTCTTATAAGGTGCATGGTAGTCTCGCATTTGCACTACGCGTACTTTCTATTTTCTCTTAAAAATAACAACAATAAATTGTTTATTATTGTAAATTAATATCAAATTCTTTACTTTTAATTTACATTTATAACATTTAAGCTTAGGCGTTACTGATAATAAGTATAATAAATTGTTTATATTTAAAATTACCATGATACAATGAGCGAATTCTACCAGTTATTAAAACGATAAACAACGTCGCAGTTTCTAATACTTGTAGAGCTTCAATATTTTCAAAGATATTTATTAAAGCATTTATACAAATAAAAAAAATTTTTTAATTTAAATTCATATTGTTCAAAATCTTTCTTTAAGGAATTTAGGACGTGAGAAACTCCAACATGTCCTTTCAACTTATGTTCTTCCATTATTAAACTTCTTATAAGAGGATGATCACTTTGCAAAATAGCAGGAGTTCTGAACTCAGATGTATCTTCTCTTTGAAATGAAATGTATCTTCTCTTTTAGTTCTGATGATACAACAATCAATGAATGGATTAAGACTTGAAATCCGTTTTAGTCTTAAAATCTTCTATTCCATTAAAGGACTCGTTTTGTATTAAACGAATCAAGATATTCTCAGCTTCATTTAACTCAGATACAGTAAGTTCATCCTTTTTCTTGTTTTGATCTTTACAGTTGTAAACAAAACGACACATCCACGCTACCAGTCTGAGTTAAATGAAGCTGAGAATATCTTGATTCGTTTAATACAAAATGAGTCCTTTAATGGAATAGAAGATAAACGGATTTTTAGTCTTAATCCATTCATTCATTGTGGTATCATCAGAACTAAAACAGCGATATTTCAAAGAGAAGATACATCAAAGTTCAGAACTCCTGCTATTTTGCCAAGTGATCATCCTCTTATAAGAAGTTTAATAATGGAAGAAGATAAGTTGAAAGGACATGTTGGAGTTTCTCACGTCCTAAATTCCTTAAGAGAAAGATTTTGAACATTTGGGGATCGCTGACTGGACTGTTATCTGTAAGTAGAATTCTTTCGTTTATTTATAACGGATGTTTTGAAGTGCAAACGATCTCAATTTAGGAGATTGTTTACAAAAGCTTTAAATGATTTTGAGAAGAATGAAAATGATTTATCTTTAGACTGAAAAATTTCGAAACTTAAGTTAGTTGAGGACAAAGCGAAACCTATGATTGAAATAGAACAGACTTATAGAGAAGAATTGATTAAAATTGAAAAAGATGAAACTGTGATAAATAACGAGTTTGATGAGTCAAAATGCTATATTGATAAGTGGAGAATGGTAGGAAGCAAATTAGTTTCGCTTCTAGCTGAAAAGGAAAACAGTTCTGTTCTTCTTTTAGAGAGTTAGTGTAACTTTTGTTTTCCTCATTTGAGGGTATGAGTAAAGGAATTATTTACCGTATTTACGCGAATCTAATGCGCATCGTTTTTGGCCAAATGTAGTACTCAAAATTGGGTGCGCATTAGATTCGATGGCGCATTAGATTCGAGTGCAAAGTTCGCCGATGACGTCAGCAGTTCGCCGATGACGTCAACCGAATTTAAATCGTAACAATGGATTACTGTATTTCTCGACTACATTTACCGTTACATTTATGGTTGACACATTGTTGCACAGAGGATACAAACTGCAGAGTACATAGTCACGAATGGAGGGCAAGCAGAGAAGAATGTCATATGACGCTACTTTCAAACATAAAGTAATTCTTTATCCTGAAAGAAATGGCAATAGAAAGGCTGGGAGAGAGTTAAACGTAGCTGAGAGCAATGTTCGCTTGTGGCGGCAACAGAAATTGGCACTGTTTGCAACTAAAACTAGTAGAAAGAAATTCGCTGGCCCTCGCAAAGGAAGACACTCTAAAATTGAAGAAAAGGTTTTGGAATTTGTACGTGAAAGGAGGAAGAATGGACAACTTGTGACTAGCGACACTATAAGAAATAAAGCAAAAGAGGAGGCTGAAGTTCTTGGAATACCGAAACCAGAGTTTAAAGCTAGCCGTGGATGGGTGGATCGGTTTATGAAGCGGATGGGCTCTAAGACGCCGTACAACAATATGCCAAAAGCTTCCTGCAGATTTTGAGGGAAAACTACTAACATTTTAGCGGTATGTCATCACACTTCAGAAGGAAAAGAATTTTTCAATGGGGCAAATTGACATCGCTGACGAGATGCCAATTTGGTTTGATATGCCTCGTAACTACACCATTACGGAGAAGGGGACTAAAAATGTTATCATCAAAATAGTGAATAAAGACGTTTACTATTAATCACTGATTGTAGAAACTGTTAGCTAGATAGAAATGTTACGATTTATTTCATGTTCATACTTTACGATATGTACCATATACGGTAGTGGTAATTAACAATGATTGTTTCACATAACAATAGCCCACTAATAGGTTAATTCTATGTTCTGCTACTTTATGTATAAATCTATTGTTGTATAAAATATGGTATCTAAATTTAAATAAAATTATCATACCATTGATTGATAGTTTATATACAAATCTATTGTTGTATAAAATAAGATTCAATAAATTCCTCATACCATTGATGCGCATTACATTCGCCGACAAACAATTTTTTTATTGTTTAAAGTTTTAAAATGGGGATGCGCATTAGATTCGATGGCGCATTAGATTCGCATAAATACGGTAATTATTGTACAGTCATAAATAACTAAAGAGATATAGATAGGTATTTCCGAGTAATAAATAGTTCTTGAAATAACAAATTTGGTGAGAATTTTTCAACACATATTGCGGAACATTTCAATTTTATCATTTTTACAAATTACCTTCTTGCTACGTAACGACATAATTCCTTATATACCAATAATAAGACAATTTTAATTATTTCTATAAATTTTAAACTTTACAGTGATAAAAAAGAAGAGTATTTTTTTATTGCATATGAACATCATTACACAGCTTTCATATCAGTTTCTAAAATTCCTAAATCACGCCATATTCTGTGTAGGCATGCTAGAATTCTACGCATTAATAAATAAAAAATCTAATTTCTCAGAATGAAAGAAAATGATATAATAAAATAAATACTACAAACTTGGAACACTAAGCAATGCTTCATATACGCACACACACACATATTATCAATGAACTCATATTATCAAGTGCAATTACGATACCAAACACTACGTATTAAAATATGAGGTAAACGTTACTTCAAGAGTTAAAGTTAGCAATTTTGCTACTGTTGAGTAAATCGTCGGGCTATCGATATACAGGGTTATCCAAATTAAACTTTCCCAACTCAGAGGCCTGTGCAGAGTGTTGTATGGGTCATAATGTGATGAAATTTTAAAAACAGACACTTCAGATCATGCGCTCGAGAAAGTCGGAAAGCGTTATAAACATATCAAAGCCAAAAAATTAAAAATACAGTTTAAATGAAAAATGATGCCTTAAATATCTTTCACAATTAAAACAGCAATACAAATTTAAAATACACAAACGATATGTTGAACATTGCACATAAATAAAGTTACATTACTGCTTGGCATCACACACAACTTCGTTTTCCCTTTTTACACAACGATCAGTATTCGCTCGAAAAACATCAAAGAATTCCACAAACTCGGTGCCTATGTGCTCATTCATTTATTTGCACTTAAAGAAAAATCAGAGAATTGCTCAAACTCGGCATTGCGCACCACATTGACTTTGCCCATGTGCACATCGACCTATTTTCACTTTAAAAAAAATCCCAGAGTTGCACAAACACGGCATCGCGCACAACCTCGCCACTGCGCACCACATTGGCTTTGCTCATGTGCACATCGATCTATTTTCACTTAAAAAAACATCCCAGAATTGCACAAACTCGGCATCGTGCACAACCTCGGCATCGCGCACAACCTCGGCATTGCGCACCACATTGGCTTTGCCCATGTGCACATCGATCTGTTTTCACTTAAAACATCCAAGAGTTGCACAACCTCGGCATTGTGCCCCACATTGGCTTTGCCCATATGCACATCGACTTATTTTCACTTAAAAAAAACATCCCAGAATTGCACAAATTCGGCATCGCGCACAACCTCGGCATTGCGCAACACATTGGCTTTGCCCATGTGCACATCGATCTATTTTCACTTAAAAAACATCCCACAATTGCACAAACTCGGCATCGCGCACAACCTCGGCTTTGCGCACCACATTGGCTTTGCCATGTGTACATCGATCTATTTTCACTTAAAAACATCCCAGAGTTGCACAAACTCGGCATCGCGCACAACCTCGGCATTGCGCACCACTCAAAACCGTCTATACTTTTTTTCGCTTTACTAGTTTCATATTTGTTTCACAAATTGGGCACTTATACGATATTGCAATGAAACTTTTCTCCATACACCACTCAATAACGCTCTTTTTACCTCTTCGCTCCATCTGATAAAAAAAATCCAGATTCAGATACTCATCCATTCTGTAGTAAGCACCGATTTTGACACACTCATCAGTAATCAAAACATTCTTTAAGCAAAAGAATTCTCTTCTGTATTTTCAGAAGTTACGGTTATAATTTTTAACTCATGCATTCAATGTTTTCAATCGTTTGGTAATGATCGTTTTCAATCGTTTGGTATCTTAATAAGACATTTGTGAGAGATAATCCGTTCCGTTAAGTGCTAACACTACCACACAACACACAAAAGTAGTAATTAAAAAATCTCGCGCAGAACATTATAAACCTACCATTTCAACTCAGTTAAAATATAATTTAAGTTTTCTCTAAATACGAAGCTAGAGCATACTTATAACTTGTTTTTAAGAAGAGGCGTAACCAATATTACGTCATAAAAAGGCGTATCCAAGCATAAGAGAAATAAACACAGCATCGACTGATGCAGCCTATTCTGCGATTTAGCCTTAAAGAATATTTTTTTTTTTTTAATGTCCGATATGAAAAACTTTTTCTCTGGGTTATATATCTGCATCGCGACTTCCGTAATATAAGGGCTTTGGGTAAAATTTCCAGGGCTATTAATTTACATTCCTCTTCCATTACGTTCCAGAATCTATTTACCGTGGTGTGTTTGCGCTTAAAAAGAGCTCTTTGAAAGATACAGTAGTCCATAAGTGAAACATCAGGAAACTTTGCAGGAATATATCGAAAAGGTACATATGCAATACCTGTGTCAGTCTTCATTTTTTCAAGGAATGCAATCGTACTTTTCGAAACGTGACTTACTGCTTTGTTTTCATGAAGTTCATTGGGATAAATGGAATTTCTTCTGGAATATCGAACGAAAATTTTCTGAATTAGTATTTAATACTTAAATCACTCATTGTAAATAATTATATTTTACAATCAGTTTCGATAGAGCTATATAATTTATATGCTGCGTTTGCTCGAAATCTTAGCTTTGCTTCTTCATTTGTTTTAAACATACAAGGGAGCCAACATATTTTTAAAATTGAGTAATTTCGCTTCAAGCATAGGATAAGAAAAAAAAAAAAAGAATAAAAAACTAAGTTAAATACAAGTCCTTATAGTGTTTTCACAAAATATTCAAATTACAGTAAATGAAAATTCTATTTCACTGCATTTCTCACATTCAAACTATTTCTAGCGTAAAGAATAGCCATTATAGAGCAATTATGTGCTCTGACTTCTTACAGAAGTGACATACAGTCCTCAAGCATCATTTTTACGATACATTTCAGCCTTTATTTCATATAATTAAAAAACACTGTACTCACAGCATCTACTAGTATGATGAAAAGCGTTAACAAAACATGAATGACTGAGTTATAATTCCATACGAGATTGCTTTTTTAAAATGGTGGACCCTGGCACTCATTAAAACTCAAACCCATGTTACATATATTGCGAATTACAAGAAGACTTCAATAATAAAGAATGATAATAACATTTGTATGGTAAAACTCGTTATAAAAAATAAGCCTCTAGACACATTAGGTATTTTTTGGAAGCAGGCCAGATGAAAAATGAACAATCTCCTTCGGACTTCGCAATCCGGGAATCGAACCACGGACTTCTGGAATACCGGCCCAGCGTGCAGAACCACCACACCACGAAGGCACCCTAGGAAGGCGGGAGAAATACCTTATAAGCCTTTAAAACAAACATAAAAAATTTTAGAAATATAAACACATAACTTATATTTTTTAAAATTATTTATTCTTTAATTTTTGTATTACCAAGTTAACATTATTTTTTTGTTTGAATGATAAGCTAAAAGCCATCTGAGACCATAAATCTTTAGACGTAAACTGTTATCTCTTATTTTAGTTAAACTTCAATTCAGTTTATCTTTAATCTGTTTAAGTAAAACTATGTAGTTTAAGAAAGTTTACTGTATACATACAAGGCCGGTCGCAGAGGTGGTGCAACCTGAGCGACCGCACCAAATGGACAAATTTTAGAATCTAATAGAAGCATCGAGCAGCGAAATTTAGGGATGGCAAAAATTTTGGAATTTTACAGGTACGCAGGATATCAGAATTTAAGAACAGCATATTTTTAGAATTTAGAAAGGCAGCAGCATTTAGACCGCTGAGATTGCACCCAGCGGCGAAATGCCTAATTTTTAGTGTGTAGAAGGCTGAAGAATGATAACAGCCTATGAACTTAGGGAAATTATTCTTGCTAACCTAGTGTGCTATTATTTTTAATTTATTTAAATTTCCATTTGATTTAGGAACTCCATTTCATCATCTTTTAAAACACGGGGTTTCTAATAACTACACGACAGCTAAAAAAGTCGGCTAAATTTTTAAAAACCATCAAAATTCGGAAAATGATCTTAGAAATTTCCGGAAATCTTTATTCAGGTGATTGTTTCTCAATGTATTGAAAATTACCTTATATTTTGTCTTAATATAAATACTGTTTCTCTTACTTAACTTCCGCCAGCTCTCACTAGAATGCAGATTGTTTAATGTATTCAAGTAGAGTTCTTGACTTCAAGGGAGAGTTTTCGGCACCTTGGTTTTTAGTGGTGCGACAACGGCTTATAGACGTACCTCCTTCAAGCAATAAGTTATTCGAAAATATCAAGACGAAGTAAGGCTCTATACGAAATCTGACAAAGTCTTATTAAATTTAACTCTTAACTTCCCACTGTTGCATTTCTGCAACATATGATTTATTTTAATTTAACAGACTCAATAATTTTTAATTACCTACAAATCACTTATCTAAGAAAAAAAGGTTACTGCAACGAAATACATGCTAAATTTGTCACTAGATAGCAGCACATTTTTTCCAAAAATCACAACAATTATAAAAATCTCTGATGCCTCAAGAACTGTGTTTTTGCTATAAAAAGAATCGATTATATTTTATGCTTCCTCTTGTTTATTGACGAAAACAATTACCAGGTAAGAAGTTTAAACATTTTATGTTCATTTAAAAGTAATTTTGAATTTCTAATGGAAAAAGTTTGAAAGAAACTTGATTTTAATTATATGTTGCAGGTCTGCAACATTGGTCTTTGGTTACCATTTTGACATGGCCAAAAAGCGTATACTAACCCAAGATGAAATTGCTAGATATATGAATAATTTGGGCGAATTGAATGATTTAAGTGATGATAGTCTTGAATATTCTGCTGATGATGTTCATTTTTTACCTGATTGTGTGTCATCTAATGATGATTCGGATAGCGACTGTGAAAATAGTGTTGTTTTACAAAATACAATTCAGAATATAAAAACATCCGATGATGATGATAATAAATTTGATAGAAATATTTGAGTCAGTGTGTGTGTGTGATTATGGCAAAGCCTCGAGAGCTATCTGCCTACGGGGAGGGATGCCTTCGTGGAGGATTTTCTAAGGGAAACTGGCTTGTATACAAGTTACACATGGGGAAAAACACGAAAACGAACTACCAGTGTTCAGCGACTTTACCGCTAGGCCGCTGGTATATTTCAGTCAGAGAACCTTTTTTAAATTTAACTGTTAAGTGTGTGTGTGATTATGGCAAAGCCTCGAGGGCTATCTGCCTAAGGGGAGGGATGCCTTCGTGGAGGACTTTCTAAGGGAAACTGGCTCGTATACACGTTACACATGGGGAAAACCACGAAAACGCCCACGCAGCCAGCCCGTTCACGGGATTCGAACCTCGGACCGAACTACCAGAGTTCAGCGACTTTACCGCTCGGCCGCTGGTGGGCCTTTTAACTGTTAAGAATAATAAAACATTGTCAAAGAATATTTTACGGAAAAATCGAAACATTTCATTGATTGAAGAAGTAATAAAATTCCATGGAGATGACACGCTCCCAAGATAAATTACGGATTAGGACACTACGTACCAATTTTTTATATATTTATGGACGGAAGAGATCATAAGTAACATTTATGAAGACAGCAAACGATATGCTATTCAAAAGAATCCAAGTAAGCCTTTGACTATATCACAGAATGAAATAAATGAATATTTGGGTATTTGCATTTATGCATCTCTAGTTCGCCTGCCAAACTATAGAGCATACTGGTCAGAAGAGGTTGGATTTGATCGAATTAAAGAAACAATGAAGAAATCTGATATAAAAATAATAATAAAAAAAAATCTAATGAATTTACAAAAATTCAAATTTGAAGTTGCATCATGCTTATGCAAAATGGGGTACGATCGAAATGCTAAAAGAGGAAGACCTAGTAATACTTCAATAGAACAAATGTCTCAGACTAAAAGATACAAAGGGAGTGTCCAATCCATTCCACGTAAGGACATTCGTAGAGATGGTATAAATCATTGGCCAATATGGTCAGAAAAGAATATGGTGCAAGTTTCCAAACTGCAAGAGCTACACTCAAACTGAGTGCGAAAAGTGTAAAGTAGGGGACTTTTTACAACAAAGTCAATAACTGCTTTAAAAATTTTCATTGTATGTAAGGCTAAAGCAATTTATAACAATGAATAATAAAATCCTCATATAAAAAAAGTTTTGTAATTTTACAGCACTACTGCGCAATGTTGCACTTCTGCAACAAACAAAAAAATTACTGAAATTCAGCTTAAAACTGCTTAATTTTTAAAAAAAATATTTTTCCCTTTTAATATTACTTAAGAAGTAGCTGATATAATTTTTTCATAGAAATTTAAAAAAATTAGGAAGTTAAGGGTTAAGTACAGGAAGTACTTGTTAAATTTAAGTACAATCAAGCGTTATATTTTCAAATTTTCAAAGGACTAGTTTCGTTGGTTTGACCGAACCACCATCGTCAGCTGCAAAAGCGCATATGAACTAGATAGGATATAATGATCAGATAAGATAAGAAAGCCTGGACAGAAAATAAGCTAGTGGAGCCATCTGTTGATGAAACCAGACCTAAAACATAATTTCTTTAAAGGCCGAAGGCAACGATGGATTGGAATTAGGATCGTTAACTAGAACAGAAAGATTTTTGTGAATGTGAAATGCCTCTAGAAAATCCAGTTCTCCAATGGAAGAGTAAAAACAATTTCTGAGTAAATGCAATATGTAGTATGTAACGTGTGAGAATATGTACCATGCAATATGAATGTAAGCAAGTTTGAATAGGGTATAGAACGTATAATAGTCGTGCAAGTCAGAATATGGTAATAGGTAAATGCAATTCTGCAAGTCTGAACATAACGAAATTAAGTACTATTAAGTTTCTCAGTAATTGTAATCTGTACTATTTAATGTGTGCAACATGTACCATGTTAATATTATTGTAATATGTAACATGCTAATTTTCTCAGCAATTGTATTTTTTTTTTAATTGTAAATTGTAAATGTGTGTAATATGTACCATGCAAAAATACCCCATGTCTCAGTAATTGTGTGTAATATGTACCATGTCAATATTCACAGTACTATTTAATGTGTATAATATGTACCATTCTAATTAATTAGCATGCACTATTTAATGTGTGTAATATGTACCAATGTGTGTAATATGTACTATGCAAACTGTAAATAATAATTAATGCGTAAAGCCAACCTATGTGCTAACCTAAGAACCCAACTATACATACTTATAGTAAGAAATGAATCAAACAGGTGTAAAGTACCTTAAACATAAATATTAAGTACCCTAAACAAAAGTATTAATCAATCTGTCAGTAAATGTAAACTGCACTATGAAATGTGTATGATATGTATGATATGTACCATGCAAGTATTAATTAATATTATTAATTAATAATTAAATTCTTAGAAATGTAATTTGTATTATGTAATGCGTGAACTATGTACAATGCAAGTTTTCTCAGTAAATATAAGCTGTACTATGTAATGTATATAATATGCACCATGCAAACCTGTAAACAATAATGAATGCGTAGTGTTAAACTATGTGTTAACCTAAATACCTAAGATGTAAAGCACCTTTAACATAAGTATTAATCAATCTCTCTGTGTGTAATATGTACCATGCAAGTCTGTAAATAATAATGAATGCATAGAGTTAACCTAAGTATCTAATCATGTATAATTAACGTAAATATTGAACCTTACGGATGCAAAGAACCTTAAACTTAAGTCATATTCAATTTCCCAGTAAATGTAATGTGTAATATGAAATGTGTGAAATATGTACCATGCAATATGAATGTAAATGCACCATGCAAGTATGAATAAGCAAGTCCGAATATGGTACGGCATGTGTAATAGACGTGCAAGTCCGAGTATGGCAATATGTACCATGCAAGTCTGAATGGGTAGCGATAACCTAAGTACCTAATTATGTCATTCTAGATAAGGGCGGGCGTGGTGCTCATACCAATTAACCGTAACGGTAGAGGGATGGTGCCCACGTCCTCCGTCACTCACTCACTCTCCAATGGAAGATGTTTTTTGAATAATTTTGGCAGCAGAAAAATTGAAAGTGTGATTTTCGGACCAACAATGTTGAACAACAGAAAACTTCTGTGTTTCCTTTTTTCTAACATATGCCTCATGTTCCTTGACGCGAAATGTTAAGGCTCTTTTAGTTTGGAAAATGTAAATTAAACCACACTGGCAAGGAATCCCATAAATACTCCAGGAATTTCGGAATGGGGTACTTGAGTATGGAACTTGGAATTTTATTGATGGGGAAATAAACGACCCGAAAGTTAAATTTCTGAAAAATATATGCAACTTCATAGCTAATTGATGAAAAGAAGGGAAGGGAATGACAAGAGAATTTTTATAATCTCCTAAAACAAGAGTGTGCCTTTTAGTGTGTTGAGATGAGAATTTTTTAACTGCTTGATTAATAATGTTGGGTGAAAAGCCCCTGTCAACAGCTATTGCTTTTAAATAATTTAGTTCTTTATCAAGGGCTAGTTTGGAGGAGCAAACTTGAAGAGCATGGAAAACATAGGAATAAAATGAAACTAACTTTTGTTTAGTCAGATGACATGTGTTCATGCGATGCGTGCGTTGTTATACAACAATTTCAAATTTACTAGAAGTGGACTGTACTAAATATTTTATTCAACAACGTTAATCAAATGCGTGCCATCTTTCAAGCGATGACTTACTACTAACAACAACAGCAATAATAATAAAAAAAAAAAAAAAAAAAAAAACTGAGTAAGCGTTTACAGGGTTGCTGTAATGAACATCTGCGCCATGCAAGGCGCCAAGAAGAGAAAAAATGACGTAATCTTACAGTTAAATAGTCTTAATGACAACATACCCCCCGGCATTGAAGGGTTACTTCAATAATTTCGTACGATAATACTCATAATAACCTACAAAATTGTACAATTACTGCCTTATACAATAATGCAATACGAATAACATCTCTTAATTTAATATAATAATATCCAATTTTCAATACAAAATTTTGTGCACAATACAATGTACAATACAAGTTTTATAATAATAAGCTAACACCTAACTAATTTAGGAAGCTTCTTCTTGGGAAGGTAGGAATTTAACTAGAAAGATTACCCATGAATGTATAATTTGTAGTAAAAATGAACCAGTCACTATTGAACAAATTATGGGGTCATTCATTACCTGCAGAACGCGTAAATCCAAGCTCACCCTTTAATCATGTCGGCACCGATTTTTGCGGTCCATTTTTTATTAGGTACAAGGGACAGAGGAAAGGAACTCTTCATAAGGTATATTTAGCTCTTTTCATTTGCCTTATAACAAAGGCAGTGCATCTCGAACTAGTGAGTGATCTCACCACTGACGCATTTATTGCCACCTTAAAGAGATTTATTGCTAGGCGCGGAAAATGCTCAATCATTTTCTCAGACAACGCAAAAAACTTCGTTGGCGCACCGAGCCACAGGTAAAAGACATCGTTGCTAAAATTAACCTTTTAGAACATTTGGAATACTTTCGTTTGGTTGTATTACGCATAACTTCATATGGAGTGTTTGGAATGCTTTCGTTTTCGTGTGGATTACGCAATTAAGATTGAATACTGTGTCATCGTTCATTTCCGGTGTCGCTGTCGGGAAATCTGCAATCACGGTAAGTGATAAATTATTTATTTGTTCATGATGAGTGAATTGAAAGCGATTAAATCTAACAAAAAAAGTTTAAAATGCAGTATCAGAAAGTTTGAAAATAAGGTAAATTCTACAGTGGATGAAGCAGATATTTCCTTATTGGAGTTATACGAATCAAAAATATTAGAATTTAAAAAGGAATTAAGTAACATTTTCGATTCTTTATTTGCACATTGTGAAGAAAAGGACACTGACGAATTCATTAAGGAAAAGGAAAATGTAGTAGATAATCTCGATGAAATTCATTTGAAAATTAAAAGAAAAATTTCTGAGATCCGTTCTCAAAGGAATAGCTGCTCAAATGAAAACGGTTCGAGTAAAGACATAATTGTTTCGGATATAAAATTGCCTAAATTGTCTCTTCCAATATTTAGTGGGAAAATCGAAGAATGGATTGAATTTGAGGATTTATTTTCCGCAGCTGTGCATAAAAATAGCAAATTAACTAATGCGCAAAAATTGCAATATTTAAAGAGTTCGTGTAAGGCAGACGCTTTAAATATTATTCAGTCCATTCCAATTTCAGATTCGAATTATGACATAGCATGGAATCTGTTGGTTGATCGCTATTGCAACAAAAAAGATTTGATCAATTCTATCATAAAGAAATTAATTTCTATACCTCAAACGAGTGATTCTACTACTTTTAAAATTTATCGATAAGGTGCATGAATGTTTACGATCCTTGGAAGCATTGGAGCAAAAGGTGGAAGAATTTTCAGACACGTTAATTGTTTATTTATTAGTTGAAAAGTTGGATAGAAATACTCGGTGTTGGTGGGAAAGGTCACTTAAAAAAGACGAGATAGGAACGGTTAAACAACTGACATGTTTTTTGAAGGAACACGCTCGCACCCTATCACATTACAAACCTCCGCATGGGGAATCGAAACGTTCATTTAATACCAAAGCTCTTACATCACTTTCGGAAAATTCAAAAATTTGTCCTTATTGTAAAGCTGATCATTTATTGTTGAAAAGTGCGCAATTCTTAAATCTAACAGTCAAGAAACGATTTGAATTTGTAAAGACAAAAAAAACTATGTTTCAATTGTTTATCTTCGGTCCACACAATCAAGGACTGTAAAAGTTCTAATACATGCAGAAAATGTCAGAAATTTCACAATTCGCTCTTACATTTTGATCGAAATGAAGAAAATTTCGATAGAGCAAACGGCACATCGAATCAAATCACAAACAAGACTAATAAATTAAGCAGTAATATTTCTCCAAATGCTGATACATTTACTCCAATGGCAAGCAGCCAAAAGGTTAGTGACACTAATGAAACCAACCAAGCAAAGTCCATTAACGGTACTACGCTGAATATTTCCAGTTCTTTTAATAAACAAGTTCTACTTTCAACTGCAATTATTTTCGTTAAGGGTAATGATGGAAAATTTATCTCGCTGAGAGCCTTGCTGGATTCCGGTTCTCAAAATAATTTCATTACTAAAGAAGGTGCTGAGTTATTGAATTTGAAGAAAAGAAAAATAAACGCTTCTATTTCAGGTATCAATGGTACAGTTATGGGTGTTAAGGAAAAAGCTATAGCAACCATCGCTAACTCTACTAGAGATTTTATTCGTACCTTACAATTTTTTGTTGTTCCAAAAATAACTCGCGTAACGCCTGCTAGATATATAAACATTCCTGATGTTAAGCAGTTGCAACTCATTGGTTTAGCTGATCCAGAGTTTTATAAACCTGGTCAAATACATGTTTTATTATCTAACGAAATATTTTTTTGATTTACTGGGAACAAATAGAATAAATATGCAAGACCTGATTCTCCATCAGTCAGTTTTTGGATACATCGTTAGCGGGTCAGTACGCATGCCGCAGCAAGGCAGTGTTGATAATTTTTGTGGGTTTGTTGAAAATGGGGATAATTTATCTGACAACATGAGAAGGTTTTGGGAGATTGAAGGTATTAACCCATTCCCTGCCATGGGCCCCATTTGGGGATCACAAAAATTTTTATCTTGTTTATCCCTAAATTTTAGGTTTTCATTTATTTTTAAAGTCATGTGTCTACATAATAGTCTACTCTTAATGTAGATAGCTAATTTATTAGTTTTATTTGCAAAATAAAATACATATATGACATTTTTTCGAAAAATTTCCTGTAAACAACGCTTTTTCACATATGTCTATTTTCTAAGTGAATATCTGTTAATTTATATTAAAATGAATTATTTTTTCTGACAGAGGTTGTTTGCACATGAGTTCTGAGTAATATAAAATAAAAATTGAGCACATTGTTTACTTCATGCCGTCAGCACCTGTAAAATACAATGATCCCCATTTTGGGCTCACGGCTATTGCAATGTAAAATGATTTATTTATGCTACAATTGAAATTTTTATTTGTTCAGTTATCTGGCGCAATATGTTTCCGGAATTTCCAAAAAGGCTGTTACCCACAAAAGTGTGGAATGCTTCCACTGACAAATATAGACTTGATACGGGGGGAAAGAAAGGGGGAGAGTTCCAGAAAGAATGTTTCTAACGAAAATGTTGAATTTGCCCACTAATAATAATAATAGAAACAAGATGTGGGGGTGGAAATAGCAGGTGTTGAGAGCAGGTGATTCTGAAACGCACCTGCTTCTAATTGGGGTGGGACGTCGCCAGTCCTTTTCGTCTATTGGGCAAGATATTTAAAATTTTAGAGCAGATGGACATGAACATTGTGCTGAGAAGTTGTGTCATTTAGAGAGTTTTATCCGCAAGATCAACATGGTTGGATTTTGATAAATGTCAGTATTATTATAATTTGTGTTTTTTAAATATTTTTTTATTTCATTTGGATGGATAATCATGAGTAGAAGAAAATTTTCAACGCTAAGAGAGCTTGAAGAATATTGGGACAATGATCTTGATTTGACAGATGATGATGACCCAGGAGGTACTATTGACATAGTTGAATTACCACCAAATAGAGCGGATGATGTGTCTGATTTAGAAGATATAGATGACAACATTCTGGAAGATACAATTCCAAACGATGTTCCAGGTTCATTAGAAATTCATGGCGGTAGGTGTAATGAAGAAGTTACTGTTCAAAGAAAAAAGAAACCTAAAAAAGAAAAACCCATATCAAGGTGGAAAAGAGAAAGAGCATCATTCAACATTTCTAGTCAGGGAGAAGAAGAGTGCGAGCAACGTAGAATGACCATGATAGAAAGAGTAAAAGATAAAAGGCCAGTAGAAATTTTTGAAATGTTCTTCACAGATGATCTAGTAAATCACATCGTACAGCAAAGTGTATCTTATGCAACTCAAAATAATCGTCACCAATTTACGCTCTCTTCAGACTGCTTCAAAAAATTTTTGGGATTTTTACTGTTAACTGGATATCACTCTTTGCCTCAAGAGCAGATGTATTGGTCAGAAGAAGAAGATATAGATATTGGAATTGTAAGGAAATGTATGTCGAAAAATCGTTATATTGAAATAAAAAGAAATCTACATTTCAGTGACAATACAAATATACCACTAATAAATGGAAACAAAGACAGATTATTTAAAATACGACCAATCTTGGATGAGCTGAATAAAGCATTTATGCAGTTCGGCGTATTTTCGTATAACATATGTATTGATGAACAAATGGTACGTTATTATGGTCATCATTTTCTAAAGCAGTTTATTAGAGGAAAGCCCATTCGCTTTGGGTTCAAGCAATGGGCAATGTGTTGTGGTGTGACCGGATATTGCTATAATGCTGACATCTATGAAGGTAAGCCAAGTAGAATTTCAGAAGAAGATAATTTAGAAGGAGATACTTATGGATTAGGTGTGTCAGTAATATTGAATAAGATAGCAACCATAGACAAACCAGAGGAACACTGCTTTTATTTCGATAATTTTTTCACAAGTTTTGATTTGCTGAAAAATCTAAAAGAGAGAAATATACCTGCGACAGGAACGGTGAGATGTAATAGGATGAATAAGTGCCCTATAAAAACAGATAAGGAAATGAAGAAAGAATTTAGAGGGGCTTTTGATTATAGATATGATGAAATAAATGGAATATTTGGTCTTGTTTGGAAAGATAACAGCATTGTTAAAATGTTATCAAATCATTTGGAAGTTTTACCTTTGGGACGTGTGCCGAGATGGTCTAAGGCTGAGAAAAAAAAAATATTAATTCCACAATCCAATGCCATTATAAATTACAATAAGAACATGGGAGGTGTTGACAAGCTTGACTGGAATGTACAAAAGTATAGGATAAAAATTAGAGGCAAAAAATGGTACTTTCCTATTTTCACTAATGCAGTGGATGTGGCTCTAGTTAATGCTCATACAATATATTGTATTGCTAATGGAAAAATGCCGCTATTAAATTTCAGACGAGAAGTTGCACGGTTCTATTTGAATTTACATTCCGTGTCTGACCCGAAAAATTGTGGACGACCATCGTACAGTGTGAGTTCACAGAAGCGCGTACCAGAAGACGTAAGAAAAAATCCTCAAGGACATTATTTAGAAAGAACATTGGACGGAAAACAAAGAAAATGTGCGGTTTGTAAAAAAAATGTTCGGAAACAGTGCGTGAAGTGTGTATGTAAATTTCTTAAAAAAATTTACAGTTATTTACATGCAATGTACCGTGATCCCCAAATGGGGATTGATTTTTAAATCCATAAAAAACATATTTTTTTTTCTGTATTGTAAAATTTAATGTACTACATTGGTTTACATGTAAATACGTAACTATATATTAAAAAAATATTTAAAAAAAAATCTGGCAGTTAATGGGTTAATGAAGCAAAAAAAGTGAAAAGTCAGGAAGAGGAATTTTGTGAACAGCACTTTCTTCGTACACACACGAGGCAAGATGATGGCAGATATGTAGTGGAAATGCCAATTAAGGAGGAAGGACTTAGCCTTTTAGGGGAATCGAGAGAAAACGCTAGCAAAAGACTGAATTATCTACTTAAACGCTTCACTTGCAATCCCGCAATGAAACACTTATACGAAGATTTCATTAAGGAATATAATGAATTAGGCCATTCCAAAGAAATTGATGAAGGGGATAGCTCTAGTTTCTCATATTATCTTCCTCACCATGGGGTTTTCAGACCCGAGAAACCTAGCACTAAACTTAGGGTAGTGTTCGATGCCACTGCTCCTACGACTACTGGAATTTCGTTAAACGATATTCTGCTGAATGGAGGGTTAGCTCAAGAGGAACTATTTGATATTATTTGCAGATTTCGAACGCATAAAATTGCCTTCACAGCAGACATTGTAAAAATGTATCGTCAGATTTTGATTAAAGAACATCAAAGAGATTTATTACGCATCTTATGGAAGAGTAGTGAAGAAGAACGAGTTAAGGTCTATAGACTGAAGACTATAACTTACGGTACTTCCAACGCACCATATCTAGCAACACGCACACGTAATCAATTAGCAGAAGACGAGAAAAACAATTTTTCGTTAGCAGCGCCAATAGTACAAAGGGATTTTTATGTCGATGACGTACTCACAGGAGCCCATACTCTAATAGAGGCTAAAGAATTACAGTCGCAATTGATTAACCTATTATCACGTGGAGGAATGCGTCTGCACAGATGGTGTGCTAATCATCCTGATCTTTTGCAGTTTCCGGATGGACAAGAGGAATATTCTTTCAGTAATTTCGATGACGATCAGAGCATCAAAACTTTAGGATTATTATGGAATCCAAAGATAGATTGTTTTTCGTACAAATCAACCATCAAGAAACCAACTACTTACACAAAGAGAACAGTGTTGTCTGATATTGCTCGCATTTATGATCCATTAGGACTGCTTGGTCCAGGGATAACAAAAGCAAAAATCTTCATCCAAAGACTTTGGTTATTGAAGCTTAATTGGAATGATCCGCTACCCGAAAGGATAATTAAGGATTGGCAACTTTTTATTGATTCAATGCAATCTATCAACAATTTGAAAGTCAGTAGATATGTTTTACAGGATAGTTTTTGTGATATACAAATTCATGGATTTTCAAATGCATCAGAACACGCATACGGAGTAGCCATCTATTTACGCTGTAGAAGTGACAATAATTTATCTTCACATTTGCTTTGCAGCAAGTCCAGAGTAGCTCCACTAAAACCGCTGACAGTACCTCGACTGGAACTCTGCGCAGCTGTACTGCTAGCACAGCTTGTTGCAAAGGTGGTGCCTTTATTGAAATTGGACATCAGTAAAATATGTCTGTGGTGTGACTCAACCATAGTGTTAGCATGGCTTCAGAATCCCCCGCATGTACTAAAAACTTTTGTTGCTAATCGAGTGTTGCAGATCCAAGAGCTAACACATACATGCCAGTGGAATTATGTGCGTTCAGAGGAGAACCCGGAAGACCTTATTTCCCGAGGACTGAATTTTGACAAGCTGCATGATGCTGATCTGTGGTGGATAGGTCCTCCATTCTTGAGTGAGGGTGTCATACCTAACAAGAACATTGACTTTGAACAATTAGAAAAAACAGAGACATTTTCTAATGAACTGAGAAAAAGAACTGACATTGCTTGTTTATGCACTTTGCCTTCAAAATTTATTGATAATGTCCTAGCTATCACTAACAATTATTTAAAATTATTACGTATTGTTAGTTATATTTTCAGGTTCATTTGGAACTCTAGGTGTGCAAAACAGAAAGGAGCACAGAGAAGAACAGGAGGAGTAAGTTCAAAGGAGTTAAATGAGGCAGAATCCTTTTTAGTAAGAGAGGTTCAAAAATGTAGTTTTTATTCAGAATACAACTCCCTCGCACAAGGTAAACCCATTAATAATAAAAGTAATTTACTTTCTTTGAACCCTTTTTTGGATGCAAATAATGTAATGAGAGTAGGAGGTCGATTACAAGGGGCCAATGTAATGTTTTCAACATGATTTAAAGTGTGGTGGAAGGCAAACCGATGAAGGTTTAGTACTGAAGTTGGATGCATTACATGTTACCAGAATATCGAGAAACGGAAGAGAATTGCAAGTCTCAAGTTCAAAAGTGAACTGAATAGCAGGATCAATAGAATTCATTGTTGAAAGAACTTTATTTAAATCATCTTTATTACCTACAAACAGGATAAAAGTATCGTCTACCTTGCGGAACCATACCAGGAAGTTTAAAGTTTCAAACAATTTTGATTCATAATAATGCATGTAGATATCAGCTAGGATGGGATTGACGGGGCTTCCCATGGCTAATCCCTCAGTTGGCCTTGTAATATTTATTTTGTAAAACAAAATGTGTTTGTTTCAAACAGAGTGAGAGAAATTACGTCATCAGTTTCATTTCTCTTGCATCGAAATTGATGCATTCACTTTTATTTTAGGAGATTATAAAAATTCTGTTGTCATTCCCTTCTTTCCATCAATTAGCTTTAAAAATGCACATTTTTGCAGAAATTTAACTTTCGGGTCGTTTATTCTCCCATCAATAAAATTCCGAGTTTCATTCTCAAGGACCCCATTCCGGATATGAATTCCTTGGGGTATTTATAGGATTCCTTGCCAGTGTGGTTTAATTTACATTGGCCAAACTAAGAGAGCCTTAAAATTTCGCGTCAAGGAACATGAGGCATATATTAGAAAAAAGGAAACTCAGAAGTCTTCTCTTGCCCAACATTGTTGGTCCGAAAATCACACTTTCAATTTTTCTGCTGCCAAAATTATTCAAAAAACATCTTCCATTGGAGAACTGGATTTTCTAGAGGCATTTCACATTCAAAAAAATCTTTCTGTTCTAGTTAACGATCCTAAATCCAATCCATCTTTGCCTTCGGCCTTTTAAGAAATTATGTTTTAGTTCTGGTTTCATCAACAGATGGCGCCACTAGCTTATTTTATGTTCAGGCTTTCTTATCTTATCTGATCATTATATCATATCTTGTTTATATGCGCTTTTGCAGCTGACGATGGTGGTTCGGTAAAACCATCGAAACTAGTCCTATGAAAATTTGAAAATATAAGGCTGATTTTTGTTGTTTGACTTCTGAATTAGTATTTGTTCGGCGTGTTATTGTGTCTTAATTAGATACCCAATTTTCACAAGAGATTGGGTTCACAGGGATTGGATGGACCAACATCAAATAAACTTATTCACTGACTTTCTTTCTACTTCTAATAAAAAACTGAGTAAATATCAAGAAGAGTTTATTTTATACTGTTTTACATTTTGCATTATCAGTGGAAAAGGAGTATCCATTGTGTGTTAAATGCAGTGAAAACTTGGCACATGGAAAGAATGAAACTTGCGAAATTAAAAACACATTTAGAAAGTAAATATAAAGATTTAATAAATAAATCTGAAGAATTTTTTAAGGAATGAGCTGAGAGCATGAAAAATTAAAATGTATTTTTGAAAAAATGTACAACAGTTCCTGAGAAAGCTTTACGGGCATTCTTAAAAGTTTCATATTTAACTGCAAAAAATTAAAAACCTCATACAATTGGAGAATCGCTCATTCTTCTTTCAGCAATTAAAATGCCATCATTTATGCATGGAGAAAAATATAGTAATGATTTAAAAACAATAGCATTATCAAAAGATACTTTTCTCGCCAAATTTCTGTCACATCAGACATTATAGAATACAAAATCCTGTCTTTACTATACAACTTGATGAAACTACAGACATTATTAAAATGTCTCAATTCATTGTCTATCTGAAATACGTTTTTTTTTAAGACGATGCAGTAGAATATTTTTATGTTGTAATATTTGGGATGGAAAAGCAACTGGAGAGAAAATATTTAAAATTATTAACAGATATTTTGAAACGAATAATCTTACCTAGACACACTGTGTCGCAGTTTTTACTGATGATGCTACAGCATTAACAGGTAATTATAAAGGACTAAGAGGGTTAATAATGAAAATTGCTCCCCATAATAATATTTCATCATTGTATGACACATAGACAAGCTCTTGTTGCAAAAGACTGATGAATAATTGCACGGTTATTACTGCAATTAATTAAATTAAAAGGCAAGATCCTAAACAGTTGTCTCTTTTTAATACGGGGCTCACCAGCGTCCGAGCGGTAAAGTCGCTGAACACTGGTAGTTCGATCCGAGGTTCGAATCCCACGAACAGACTGGCTGCATAGGCGTTTTCGTGGTTTTCCCCATGTGTAACGTGTATACGAGCCAGTTTCCCTTAGAAAGTCCTCCACGAACGCATCCCTCCCCTTAGGCAGATAGCCCTCGAGCCTTTGCCATAATCACACACACACACACACTTTTTAATACGCTATTGAAGCTTTTAAAACTAGCTAATACTTTGGCAAGGAGAATTAAACAAAAATAACAGAAACATGCTTTTCAGAAATTGCTAAAGAAAATAATACAGATTTCTTATTTAAAACAACATATGATAAAATTGACAGAAAACGTTTTGAAAAATTTCTAAATAAAGAATTAGGTTGGATCCGTGAGCCATTTTTCTTTAGTATTTTCAATTCCAATGTATCTCTAAATGAAAGAGAACAATTAATTGATATTTTAAGTGACGGAATACTGTGTGTTCAAGTCAAGTCTCTAATTTGGCAAAAATGTTAGTTTTCTATTGGAAACGAATATGCCAATTTAAAAGGAAGGAAAGTAAATTATTACGGTAAGTAAATTATTATATTTTGAAGCTTCCAAAATGCTTATGTTATATTTCTCTGTTATATAAGCATTGAAAGTGGATTCTTCACTGAAAGAAAAAATTTTCTATTGAGTTAACGTGGAGAACTATTTTATTGAAATATTTTTTGTCTGTGCCATTTAGTTGTATTTACTACAAACTAAAGATTAAAGAACTGTTTTTAAAACATTTTGAATTCGTTGTCATATTGATCTACGAAGCACTAGATTAGTCAGTTTTTATTACCTTATTGACAAATATAGTTTTTAAACAAACAAAAATTTTCAGCGGAGATAAACATTTGTCAAATATGAATGTGTTTTCAAAGCGGAAACAAATAATAAGTGATAAAAAGAAAATCCTATTAGAGCATTCATATCTCTAATAACTCTAACAAAGCCCCTTCAGCGTATGCTCAAGAATTACCATCCAGGTAAAACTAAAGCTAAGTTAAACTAGTCGATTTTTCTGTGACGTCTAAAATTCGAAAAGTGTTCGGAAATCGAACGGCGTCTGAAAGCACTTCCGATACCATGACCTTAAGCGCCTCTTATTGCCATTTCTTTCTGTCATCCTCACATCGAACTGATCTCTACGAACAACTAACATCGACGGATGCTATGGTTTGGTTTGGTTTGGTTTATTAGATTACGGCAAAGCACTCGAGGGCTATCTGCCTTAATGGAGGGATGCCTTCGTGGATGACTTTTTAAGGGAAACTGGCTCGTATACACATTACACATGGGGAAAACCACGAAAATACCCATGCAGCCAGCCCGTTCGCGGGATTCGAACCTCCGACTGATGCTGTGATATTGCTTAATAATTGACCTTCTCGAAAAATAAGTTATGTCTTTCCCATATCATCGAATCAACGATCGAAAAGTGACTTAACTTAGATTGGGATAGGACACTCCAGTCCAGGAGCCCATTGCAAGGAAAATATAGTTCACGGTGCTCTGATTTTAGTTTTAAAACTGAAGAGGGAAGGAGTAATCACTTTCTTTATACTTACCAATAATGCTGATTGCCTAACCTTTACTTTCCAACATATTCTTATATTAATATTTTACTGGCGGGTTAAAAGACTTACCTTCAAGATAGAATGGAATAGCTAAATCCATTTATTCTCTAACTTACTGTAATTAAAGCAACAATCTATTACAATGGCACTTTGATATTTTAGACTTACATGGCTTTAAATGGCTCCTGATAGTAGTCAAGTTGATATCAGCAAAAGTCTGAAAGCATATCTAAACCGGAATGAATCTGGCTCGACGGAAGAAAAAAGCAATTTGCTCCGTTCGTGGAGTTTAGATTCCTGGTTTAGTGGATCATCGAGCAGCTTTCAAAATGATGAGGGTGACAAAAATGCGAACTCTTGGTTTAGTCAAGCTGAGAAAGATGCCCTTTGCCCATCTTTAGTAAGACACTAATCATATTTAAAAAATTTCTGTTTGTATTTCAGTACAGATGCCATATAATGAAACGCCAAAAAAGCCAAATTATTTCCTTTTTATTACCTTTAGAATGTTTTATCTTTTAAGAATAGAATGTTTTATCATTTTTAGAATGTTTTACCTTTTTTAAAATAGAAGGTTTTATCATTTTTAGAATGTTTTATCTTTTTTGTTTTCTGATGAAATATTTCAATTTTTATGAATGAACAGAGTGTCTACGCATTAAAAGTATTTGGTATGAACTTATGCAAGAAAAAGTACTAAATTTGTGGGGGGGAAAGAAATAAATATTTATGTGCTTTATCTTTATTCTGTTTACAGAGTCTTATATTAATATCTTAAATCTAAGGCTGCTAAATTGACATATGCAGGGAAGAGAGAAATAAAAAGTTGAAACTCTCATTCATCATATCTGTGAGAGCATGAACTGCAGTCTTCATGCTAGTTATAAAGGTCGGTACTTTCTGATTATCAGCAAAGCCGGACATCTGTTCCCAGGTGCAGCATCCAAGGAATGCCAAATTGATGTTACAAAATTTTAGAATGAAATGTTTTCCAGTACTCTTCTGTTATTATGACTGGATTCAGAAAAGTATGATGTGTTTATGTATGTATTTGCATACATAGGTGCATATATACATTTACATACATACATAAGTACATATATATATCTGATTGGAATGAAAGTTTTCTGCCAAAAAACATTCTTAATAAAGTTAGAAAAAAAAACATGAAAGCATTACCTTTAGTGCAGGTAGTAATCACTATCCAAATCTATGACTTTCTGCCAATGTTTTAGTAGTTTTTCAAAGCCTTCGGCCCAGGAACTAGGTGGCTGCGAGTCCAAAAACAGATCAACCTCATTTTGAACAACCTGTACAAAATGGAAGATAGCAGCAGCAAGATGTAGCTGAAAGTGTGAAAAAATGTAGAATTTCAATGTCAAGGCTATATGATAAAGTGTGGCAAAAGATCCCATTAGAACCTGTACAGAATCCAGCCAGTGACTGCAAGCACGTGTGGTTTTGCATTATCTTGATGGAACATTGCCTTTTTGCACTAGAACTGAGTTCAGCATTTGTTTCTTGATAGCAGCATCAACACGGATTAGCATCTCACTGTGCACCTTACTGTTGAGGGTTTTGTCTTTTTCCAGGTATTTTTTCTAGATAATACCACAGTAATCTTCTCAAATACAAAGCATGATCTTTTTGTTAGTCAAATTGCGACTGTGTCACTGGGCACAGGCCAACTCCTTTTCCAGCCTATGTTGTTCATGTAAATCCATTTTTCATCACAAGTGATGATTTGGTCCAGAATTTTGTCCTTGCATTGATATTCAAGCAGATTAGTGCAGGCCGAACATGTCTGTTCTTATCTGCTTGAGTCGATCTTCTTCCACAAGTTCCTGCAGGCAGCTTTCATCAACATCAGTAGGTCAGCTAGAGTACTCTGCTTCTTGAATGTCATAGTCCTTGTTTTTGAACTTTTGGTAGCAAACCTTTTGCATATAATACAACATTAGCACCTAAAGCTGTATGCATGATTTGGTGACTTTTAGCTACAAAACTGGAAGTAAATGATGCTTTTAATCTGGTAGTTCCATTTCAAACACCTTGTACGTAATCATAACGATATTTTTTTATAAATTTCACAGCTCAGTTTTCTAAAGTAAGTCTCTTTCTTTCAAATGCCCAAAATTGTTTGGCAAAATACGATTAAATACGGCAACGCGAACTGTTTGCGCAGATGATATTTGCGGTAGCGGGGAAACTTTCATTAAAACCCGATATATGCATATATGGCCACGTATGTTCATCCATACATGGATATATTTCTGAATCCAGTCCCAACAACAGAAGAGATCTGCTTTCCATTCTTGTCAAACAGGAGGGGACAAAAAATCTTCAGTTGTCCCCTGGCACCAAAAACCCACTCTGCTGAAAACTTATGAATCCATTGCAGACTTTGGAGAGAAAAATTTGTTGGGTGTTATATCTATTTCATTTATGCATCTAATGCCACTTATTTTTTATATTTCTCTTTTTTGACATTAATCACACAAATTTCTTAGTTTTTTTGCTCTGTTGTTCTTCTCGTATATGCAGTGGTCTGTTTTCGCTAAAACAACTTTGAAAATTACTCAAGCTTGGCATCACTCACAACCTCAGCATTGCGGATCTATCATGATAGCAAAAGAATAGTTTTAGCCAAAAGAATAATAGGCTAATGTTTAGAATATGGTAACAGGTAGTTTGGCGACATTTTGGTAAGACGATAAAGGTTACTAGCTAGGACTTGAGCAATAATCTGAGAAGTACACAGTTCGAATCACAGATTATTTTGTTTCAGAGAAATGGGAGATCATGAGACATGTAATGTGACATTTCCCGGAAAATTCCAATCGTGATTTTAGCTGAAAAGCACTTAGAAACAATTTCACTGCTAAAGTGTAGAATTGCCCACTTATTTGTTTGGCGCTTTGGTTAATCTTTGGATTATGGTAACTTAGCGATTTTTGGCGAAAATTTGGCAACCAACCCTGCTACAGCAACCTTCTACTTTTTTTTCGCCGCCATTTTGTCTTCACGAAGTAAAGACAGGTTTCTTTTTTTTTTTTTATTTACTCAACATTTTTTTCCAACAATCTGCTAGCTGAATTACGCTTATGCTAGAAATTTTATGGAACAAAAGTGCTTAATCATTACGAATATTAACTGCAAAATTGGGAGAAAGTGCAGAATCGCAAACTCCTTGCCACGTTTTTCAGAATGGCACATACACAGTAACCATGTACACGTCGACCTATTTTTACTTTAAAAAACATCCCAGAATTGCACAAAAATGGCATTGCGCACACTCTTGACTTTATCCATGTACACTATTTTTTCTCATAAATTAGAAAAATTTGTTAATCTTTAGATTATGGTAACTTGGCGATTTTTTGGCGACCAACCCTGCTACCTGCGCGTTTTTGTTTGGACGGCATTTTTGTTTTCACAAAGTAAAGGCAGTGGGTTTTTTTTTTTTTTTTTTAAATTTACTTAACATTTTTTTCAACAATCTGCTAGCCGAATTACACTTATGCTAGAACTTTTATGGAACAAAAGTGCTTAATCATGACAAAGATTAGGTGCGAAATTCGGAGAAAGTGCAGAATCACAAACTGCTTGCCACGTTTTTAAGAATTGCACATATGCGGTAACCATGTATACGTCGACCTATTTTCACTTAAAAAAAATCCCAGAATTGCACAAAAATGGCATTGCTAACACTCTTGACTTTATCCATGTACACTGCTAAAGTCCTAGCTGGTAACCTTTATCACCTTACCAAAATGTCGCCAAACTACCTGTTACCATATTCCAAAGATTAGCCGAAAAATTTGCACGAAAATGCAGGAAAACTTTGTGAATCTTAAAAGTCGGTAAAAAGGATATATATGAAATTACCTTATCGCGAAAAAGTATATACCCTTTTCAAGCATGGACATTTGCACATATAAAATAAATAAAATATCCAAAAACTTTTCCCTCTAAATTATCTATTATAAACGTCACCTGCGAATTTATAACGCAAACATTAAAAATGATTGCAAATACTTAGTGTCAAATATTTAAATTATTGCCATGCACGTTTACTTCTACTGAAATACTTTAAAATAATTTACAAAATAACTATCATTTAATTAAAATATAATTAAATTAAAAAACACTACTTAAGATATAAATAAACACATACATTAAATTAATAAAAATTAGCTTAAAATCTTAATTACTTTAAACTAGGCCAGAAGAGAAACACGCTAATGTGGCAATCAAAATCGTAAAAACAACCTTGTATTTACTAATTTAGAAGACAAACAACAAAAATTCATTTGCGGTTTTGCAGCTGAGGATGGTGGTTCGGTAAAACCATTGAAACTAGTCCTGTGAAAATTTTGTAAATATAACGCTGATTTTTGATCCATTTGCGGTTTTGCAGCTGAGGATGGTGGTTCGGTAAAACCATCGAAACTAGACCTGTGAAAATTTTGTAAATGTAACGCAGATTTTTGTTGTTTGTCTTCTGAATTAGTATTTATTCAATGTGTTATTGTGTCTTTACCTTGTATTTAGCGTAAGTATATTGAAACACTCAATCGATTTTGAGGGCAGCTAAAGGTCCCTCCTCATCAGGAGAAAGAAATACCTAGAAAGAAGAAAAATAAAGGGGAAGGAGTCTCAGAAACACGTGGTCCTTATCAGCACTGCACATGTTTCTAACGGACTTTTAATCAGAGTTACACTGGCCGCCTACTTTTACTGAGCCTGGCTATCTGATCCAACTTGTAACGCAAAGGACAAGAAAATTAGCAAAGTTAAAAATAGGGAGCGAGTGGCAACTGCACCTTCACGTTTAAAATCTGAACTTCGAATAATGGATTCCAATATGACAGACATATGACTTCCAGCAATCAGATATTATTATTGTACCCAGTAGAATATAATGCTTAATAAAACTTAAAAAGCAATCTTTACTTCTATCTCGCACAACCTTAAAAAAATACTTATTACTACCCCTTTCGATCCCACTAAATACCCATTTCGAATTCACTTTACATAGGGCCATGGGATCCAAAAATTAATCAACAATGTTTGACACAACACAGAATGAAGCTAAATACAAAATGCTATAAAGTACTGCAGATATTTTTCCAGATTTCCCCCCTTTTCCGATTAAAGAACTGTGATTCATCCATATATGTCACATGACATATTTCATGATCTCTCATTTCTCTCAGACAAAATAATCCGTAATTGGAACTGGGTACTTCTCACATTATTGCCAAAGTCCTAGGTAGTAACCTTTATCACCTAACAAAATGTCGCCAAGCTGCCTGTAACCATATTCCAAAGATTAACCGGCGCTTTTTACAAGAGTAAGAAGAATTGGATTTTTGTGAATTTTCTTGTTAAGTGAAAATACTTTACTTTTTAAGTGAAAATGCTCACTTTTTAAGTGAAAATAGGTCGACGTGTACATGGATACCCTGTATGTGCAATTCTTAAAAACGCGGGAAGCAGTTTGCGATTCTGCACTTTCTCCCAATTTCACACCTAATCTTCGTCATGATTAAGCATTTTTGTTCCATTAAAGTTCTAGTATAAGTGTAATTCGGCAAGCAGAATGTTGGGAAAAATTTTGAGTTAAAAAAAAAAAAAAAATGCCTTTACTTCGTGAAAACAAAACTAGCAGGTTGCTGTAGCAGGGTTGGTTGCCAAATTTTCGCAAAAAAATCGCCAAGTTACCATAATGTAAAGATTTGCCGAATAATAAAAGAGCTAAAAAATATTCCAAAAAAATAGTTAGTTCTTCAATGTACACTCTTGTGTTATAATAAAAATAAGTATAGGACAAACTGCACAATTCGATTACGTTTCATTAGGACAAAAACAAATGTTCTCAGTGCAAAAAGAAATTCTAATCAGGAAAGCGACAGTTGAATATCAAAAGCTATATCAAACTATAGGTCCCTTTTTTCATGGCTTTGAAAGTGCATATAATCGGAAAGCCCCTAAAGCTCTGTTGTTCAAGTTCTGTTATTGCCATGTTGAGAATGCTCACTAAATGGTTGGCTGAAGTTTTTCATTCTCAACAGCCTCTCAGTTTCTTCTGTGTTGGTGGTGATATTTTCTGGATTTAAAACAATTTTCACCATCTGTTAATTGATTAATCATTAAATACTAGGGTTATAATTTAGATGCGCGTCAAGATTGCAACTCTAGCATTTAATGTAATATTAATAACAACTGTAAATGTGCCTTGTAATTTTTATCTCATTTTAGTGCTTAAAATCGTGTAATAGTAAATTTTATGTGATTTGTTATGAAGAAGTCTATTTAACAAAGGAGTTTGTAGTTGACTTATTAGAAATGGTAAAAGTATATTTTAGGGTACCCCTTGACGATTTTTTGACTCGTTATTTTGGCTTGCGAAGCCAATGTAGTGGATAGTAATGTAGTGGCGATTTTTGGAAAGCCAAAATAACAAGACAAACAATTGCACAAACTCGCTATCCATGTACACATCGACTTATTTTCACTTAAAAAAAAATCCCCGAATTGCACAAAAATGTCATTGCGCACTCCTTTGACTTTATCCATGTACACGTCGACCTATTTTCACTTTAAAAGAAATCCCCGAATTACACAAAAATGGCATTGCACACTCTTTTAACTTTATCCATGTACACATCGACCTATTTTCACTTTGAAAAAAAAAATCCCAGAATTACACAAACTTGCATTGCGCACTCCCTTTATTTGTCCATGTACACATCGATATATTTTCACTTAAAAAGTCAAAGGAGCACCAAATTCTACAATATAGGCCAACAAAAAATACATAATCTCAGTAAAATACATTTAAAACCAAATAATCAAATAACATAAAAAAGGGAAAACATGTTATAGATTTAAGCACTACCAAAAGCAAATATTCACTTACCATGATTTTCGAGTTCGCTTCATACACCCAGAGCCACGTAAAAATCAAAATATCAATCATACTCAAATGACTTTTTTCAAACCAGGTACTCTTTCTGATTGAACGCTTCATATAGTGACCATCTGAACCTTTCTTCCTACAAACCCATTCAAATCCACCTAAACGATTTTTACGTTCGACTAAACGCATATCCTTCCTACATACAGGACACTTATAATTGCTACTAAGTAAACCTTCATTTACACACCAGTCAATTAAAGCTCTTTTCCCCTTTCGCTCCAAATCGTACAGAAACTTCAAATTAATCTTACTACATTCCGCCATTCTACCGTCTAAAGAATCAAACCAACGCACACCACAAAAACGCTTACAAAACATCCCATGATTAAAAATTTCCCAGAATCATTCACCGGATTACATCACAATAGGGTTTCCATAACATTCAACTACTCAGGCTACCATAAATGAAACAACAACTTTGCCATAATACAAGGGGTACCTTAAAGTCTACTCTACCCTTAGAAATATTTATTCATGTGTAAAGGAGGTGTAATACTACTTTAACTTAACATAATTCAATTAGAAAACATTTTTTCTTCTACAGCTATTTATAATTAAAAAACAATTATTTCTCAAACAATAATTCCTCACATTTTGCCTATGCTTCTACAATCTAAAGCATGCAGTTCTCTACTAGGCAGTTCATAGTAATGTTAGAAACCTCAATGTAACTAGCATTATAAAATTTAAATAAGTTGAATAAAATTTATATTGGTAAAATCCTGACATTTTTATTTTTTCAGCTAAAGAAATGCCATATCATCTAATTTTCACCAACTGTGACAGTGAGTGGTGAATTGAAATTCATATTGAAATACTCATATCTTATAACTAAAGTTCTAACTATTGCTTAAACTAAAGTTTGAGCAATAGTTCTGCTTTAAAAAAAAAGGGGGATGACTCTATTTATTTAAAAGGTGTAAAAATGTGTAATTGTACTGAGGATTTTAAAATCAGCAGCTTTTAAAAAAATATTGAAAATAAGAAGTGAGTGTTTGAAGTATGTCTCAGGAATATGTGGGATTGTTTGCATATTTTTACTGTTATAGTACAAGTGTTTAAAAAAAATAATGCAGGAAATTTTGATTAAAATCATAGGATTGTACTGTCTTTTTTATTTATTTATTTGAACCGATTCATAATTTCATTTTAAGAAGAAGAAGCTTAAACTAATTTTTCCTGTTTACTTTGTATTCTTAATTCTTTATAATAATCAGTACATAGTTTACTGATTCATATGTGATGAGATGCTGTGAAGTGTTGTATGCAATTTTTTAATTTAAATGTACATTTAAAAATTTTTCTTTATTTTTAATATTATATTTATGTGGCTAAGTATTTTTTTTTCCCTAATAAAAATAGTTAATTCTAAAGAAAAATGGATCAGTGCATTTTTATGTTGGTTTGCTAGCCATAATTATGTTTGTATAGATATAAAACCATGTTTTGGCAAGTTATACAGAATTTTGCATGTAGAAATAGCAGGAAACATTTTACAGTACCTAATCTGAGATCTCAGACTATGTACTAAAGAATCGTCCGGCCCTTCATTCTGGATTCTGAAAACTTCTACATTTCAGATCATTAATTCAAATCTAGTAAGATGATGAATAGAAAATAAAAAATATTAAATGGTTGTTTGTGAAATAATGAAGCATTCTTATAATCTTAAGAAAACCAAAATTTAGCCCCCCCCCAACATTAATGTTTATTTTGCTTTACTAAAAATTTCTTTAAATAAAAGTTTAAACAATTTTGTTTTCTATTTCAATTACTTTCTCTTTATTGTTGTATTGAGACATAATTTCTTGTTTAATTACAAAGTTATATTGTATAAGTTCTGTTATTGTCATGTTGAGAATTCCCAGTAAATAGTCAGTCGACATCTTTCATCCTCAATAAACTTTTTCTCGTTTTCTTTTCTTTCAATGTCACATTTTCTGAATTGGTAACCATATTACAGATTTTACAATATGTTGGTTGATGATTAGGGCATTGTCATCGCAATGAAGACTTCAATTATAGCTTCTTCATTTAGCATGTATTTAGATTTCTTCAAGCATTCATATAATCAGAAATTTTGCTTTTTATTTGTGATATCCAAAAAGCTCCAAATTTGTGACTGTCATTATTGTCATCATGAAATTTGATAACTGGTCATAAATTATAATAAACATTTGGCAGGCAATCTCAGAGAGTAGTTATTTAAGTTTTTATATTCCATATTCGTAATTTGTATTCCTTGGTTATTTAATTATATAAAAAGCATTTATTATTAGCTAACAAAATAAAGTAAAATCTGTTCCTATTTGTTGGTGCAGTTTTTACAGGATTTTCACAAACTTCCATGGTCAACGAGGAAATATGCAAGGAGTCTTACTTTCTCTTAGCATTTTATTTGGCAAAGTTTTTAAACTGACATTTCTATTTCTGGTTCCAAATGATTCTAAAGTTTTTGAAATTTCATCGAACATGGAAATGGAACAAAACTGACAGGGGTAAACCTGCTTAGTTAATTGTGCTATATATAAATTTTAATCATAGGACTTTGTTTCATCAAATTCACAAATAAGGTTTATAAATAAAATTCTTCATTGAATATTAAAACATCTTGGTTAGAAATCTTTTTTTCTTGTTTCAAAAATAAAAATACCACAGAAACTAGTTCATTTCTGACTAAAAATATCCTTTACTAAACTGGAATGTATAATTCTTTCTGTTTAATATCTTTTAAAGCCTTGTGAAATGCATTAGACATACTAGGTTTTTTTCTCTTTGCATGACTTTTAAAACAAATAACTGTCAGATAAAACTGAAAAAATTCCCTTCGTATTGTACATTGGTAATAAACTTTTCTCTTGTCTATAAGTACTTTCTATGCTATTTCTGTGACATCCTATTGAAGATCAACAGAACTCGCAAGATGCTTTACCTCCAAGTGCTTAAGACTGTCTTCCAAAAACTGAAATGCAGTGATCCTTTTTCTGTTTTTCAGTGATTTTAAACAGCATTATAAACTACCTTTCATGCATGGCAATTGAAATAACTCTATTGATATCTTTCAGTCTTCTTTCTCACCAAAAGCCCATTGACCTTCTACTGACCTCTGTTATGCTTTTTTTGTTATTGAAATTTGACTTAATACCATATTTTGTTTTTCTCAGTATAGCTGTCTTTTTTGGCTTATGTCTGTTTCACAAAGTTCAAAATAATTTCTTTTTTATAAATTGCTTTATAATTCTCCAGATTCTTTCTCCTTTAATCTTTCTAATAGTTAAAAGCAAACCCTCCCAGCCCCAAGATTTAACGTCCTGCTAACTTAACAAAATCCTTATATAACAATAATTCAAGCACTTTGCAGACATCATATCTAAAATTTTTACCAACCCATCAGCAAGTGTTCTACTTCCTGCCAAAATCATATCACTAACTGTATTTCAGGCACTGCATTTAAGATTTAACAAAGTAAGTTTGTATTAAAAGGGGGGAAAAAAACTTCCGAATTTTAATATGATATAGAACCAGAAAGAAACTGTAAAAAAGTTACCAAGAGAAATTATTAAGAGGTCATCAAAGGAAAAGTGATCTGTACCAACTGTTTCATGTTTAATGACTATATATAGTTAATATTAGAAAATTCAATGCAGGTTTTTGCAGCTTTTCAAAAATAAAGCATTTATGCACTTTTTTTAAAAGTAAATATAGTCTGAATTACTATTAATTTACATGAATTTTTAGCATTCTTGTGTTCAGAAATGGCCTTCTATATTACATTTTGTAACTAATAAATCCTAAAATATTGCTAGTAAAAGCAATAGTTATGTGATAAACATGTTTCCACAGTAGTTCCACCATCCAGAGTGGAATAAGTAATATAATGACTTCAGAAATGAAAAAATAAATCATCTGAGATTGTGAAATTGAAGGTTACACCTTCAGCAGTTAGACATTAAATAATTCTTTTTTCCCAAATATGCGCAATATCTGTCAGTCAAAAATTTGTGAGTTGTATTTGTTTGCACCCACTGCCGTAGGTAACTGGAATGCAGGAATGATGACCATCAAAAGGTTAAGGAGATTAAATTAAAGAAAAAAGGAAGATAACTAGCTGTTTAGTTTTTGTCTTAATCCATCAAAACTGGATGTTCACTTAGATTAAGTTCTTTTGTGTGGTTTTGTATTGCAGATCATGGTATCTACTTGCCATACCATGTTGTATTTCAAGCTTACTGACTATATTATTTGGAGAATGCTTGAAATAGGATGTTATGCTTTACATTTTTCTGATTAATTTTTTTTCATTTAAAAATGAATCATTTGTTTCTCTTGTTAAACCTATGTGACCTATAAAAATTACGCTTTTGTAGTCATTGCATAAAACACTTACCAAATAGAATTTTCCTAAAAGTGGAAATCATTTGCTAAAAATATTAAATTGTGACAAGTTAAAAATTTTCAGTCACAGTCTTATATTTGGTTTAGATGGCATATTTTTGTATCCTTTTTATTAATTTCCTTCTTTTCTTTATAGTCCAAGACTCAGAGGATTATTGGTTTCATGGGTTGCATATTGATGGGTATCTTCTGTTTTGTTTTGGTTTGTATAATTTTTAATATTAATTTTTATATATTTCGATTTAACATTAGATGCCTAACTGGAAGTTAAGTGTTCTAAAAATATGTACTTTCTGTAATGAAGTCAATTCTTGTCGAACCCATTAAAATTCTATAAGTAATAAAAGGGGCGTTAGACTCAAAGGGCTATTAGTCTCAAAATAACATTTTGCATCGTTTCACTTTTCAAACTGTTGCCATCAAATATTATTCCTGTGTATTATATTTAAAGAAACTAAATAATGAAGAAACTGCGTGAATGCATGAATTTTTCTCGCACTGTGGAAAAACAATGGTACCTAGAGCCATCAAATTTTGAATAACATAGTCTTCCAGCCAAACATGGGCTTATATATACTTGGAAGCCCAAATTTTGAATTCTGAACATGTTTTATTATCTATTTCAAATTTTGTAAAACTTAAACGAATTCTTGATTAACAAACTTAATCATTAAAAACTTAAGAAATAAAAGCGAGGAATGGTGGCAGCACTGTGTGAGGGGGGGACACTTTTATCTCCAGGGCATGAGACTGTGTATCGGAAATTCTAAAGATGGGCTATTTTTAAATATTTTATGATATTGCTGTTGAATTGAATTTTATCTGGTTCAAGTGTGAAGAACATGATATTGAATAAATAAAGGTAACACACTAAAACCTTGAGTGTAATATAAAAACTGAAACCTTTCAGGTGGTTTTTTTTTTTTTTTTTTAAATTTATTTTTTAATTTTGAGTTGGAAGAAGCTGCATAATTTTAAAATATGGAAAACAAATGCAATAAATGTGGAATTTATCTGTATTAGATATTAAATGCAAAATATTCTTTATGAACTTTTTTTAATGCAAATTGGTAAAAAGTAGTTTATTTAAAGACAATTTGTTTAATTCGTGTGATGCTTGCCTTTTAGAGATTTGAAGTCTCTCTCTTTTATCTCTTAAATGTGCTTACCATTCACACTCCTTATTGCCACTTGCATAAAGCAAATTTTGAAATAGTAAACTTGCTTTTATTAGCTATGCTAATAACGTTTTACAGAGGCTGTTCACACATTTTTTAGATGATTTTGGTAAGCTGTAATAAAAAATCGTTTTCTGCAAAAGAAGTAATTCCAATTGTACTATGTTTTTAAAAGTCAAAGTTATCATCTGTGGCTTGAAAGTTTTGTTTTTATTCAAAATGGCGAATTTAACAAAGCAGTGGTTCAAAGGCTACATTTACGCTCTTTATGAAGAGAAATATGTATACTCTGTTATCTAAAAACGATGTGAGAGTCATGGTTTTGTTATATCTAAAGCGTCGATAGGTAATATCATCAACAAGAAGGAAAAGAAATGTCAAATTGGAGCCTCAAGTGGGACAAAAATTCCAAACAAGTATCCAAGGAAAAAACGGACATCTTCGACTATTGCAAAGGTACGCTGTTTAATGGTAAAAGAAAATCCCCCTAGTCAAAGGACAGTTGCAAAACCATTAAAATGCTCGGTGTCTGCTGTAAACAAAATGATAAACGTTGATTTAAATCATAAGAAAGCGAAAAAACTCAATGTGCACCATCTTCTTCCAAAGCATATCGCTCAACTCTGGACATGCTACAAAATTCTATATGAGAAACACTTATCTAAAGAAGAATGAAAAACAATTGTCACAATAGACGAAGCATGGGTGTATTTAAATGATTGTAACAAAAAAAGCGTCGTTTATTATCATAAAAGGGGAGAAAAAAATTTAAGTACATGGTTCAAAGAATCGAAAGAAAGTTTTTCTAAGGGATTCATGATTGTTGCTGGTTTTTCTTATAATGGCAAGTTAAAAATAAAGAGAATACAAAAAAATGTCAAGATTAACTCCAAATACTATCAGGAACATATTTTATTGCCAATTTTTCTGAATGAAATACCATCGCTTTACCCACAGTGCAATCAATCTGTGAGACTCCATCAGGACAAAGCTAGCAGTCACACATCAAAATCCACTGTAAATTTCGTAAAAGAAATGGAACAAAAAACTGGTATCAAGGCCATACCCTTCACAAATATCCCTACTAAATCTTCCCGATGTGTCACCTATGGATTTTTATGCTTTCGGACTTTTAAAAACAGCATTATCCAAATGTTGACTCAAAATCCTAACAGAACTCTGGAAAGCTGTTCGGGAGGAATGGGATAGAATACTTCTTCTGCCACTTCAAAAGGCATTATTATCCTGGAAATTGCGGTGTCGAAAGATAGTTCAGAATAAGGGATGTCAAACTGAACATTTAAAACACAAGAATTTTATGTAATTTAGTTTTGTGAATACAATATACATCAGCTAAAAAATGTGTGAACAGCCTCTGTATTAGTTGAAGAGAAAAAGTTTCATCTCTTGAGGTGTAAGATTTGTGAAATTTTATATAATCAAATTAAAATTTAATGAAGATTATTGAATCTGATTCAAAATTAGTAATCAGTAAAAACAAATAACTATTTGTTATTATTTTCAGTTGTTACTAAAAGTTTTGAACTTATGCTAGTAGTAACTATGGGAAAATTACCTAAATCAATACGTTTATTATCAAATATCTTTGTGAATTTTGCACATAAATTTATGGAATTTCTTGTCTTTAACTTATCAGGGCTGACATAGGTCTTTTCCATAAAATCACCTGGAATTTTTATTGTTTGGAATAGTTTGCTATCTGGAATTTTTTATTCAAGTAATCTATGAACTGTTGTTAAGTTTTTGCATGACCCTGTTGAGAATTTTTACGTAAAATTGTGCACTTTTCAGAAGTTTCATACTTCAAAATATTTTTTAATTATATTGAAATTTTAAAATTTTAGAAAGGAATCTGTCTGACATTAGTAATTAAGGAGATAAAATGCATAATCAACTTTCTTGAATATCATGTCATCAGAAGTACGTCTAATCATATTTAGTTGGATTCCAAATATTAGATAACTTTGTCTTATTTCTAACACTTTTGGTATTTTTTAAAGGGAAAAAATGTGTTTTAAAGAATATTATATTAATTTTGTTATTTTATAGGCAGGACTTTATGCTCCATTGCTTTTACTAAAAGCCAGAAAATTTTGTCTTCTTTACTCAATGGGAAGTCTTTTTATCATTGGAAGGTGAGTAATGGAAGAATTCTTTATGTAAAGTATGTTTTAAAAAATTAATCTGAAAAATTTTATCTTCCTTTTATGTAATTATAAGGGGTACTTAAAATATTTCTGACTGAAGATTGTTCAGTCTGGTAAGTTTGTAATTTGAAAAAAGTTCCTTTGTGTTACAGCTGTTGTACATTTGATGATGTAAGTTGAAGATTCTTTTCTATTAAAAATTCATTTCTTAATGCATAAAAAAGAGTCATATAAACTTCTTGAAATTATCATCAGACTAGAACTAATATCCTCCAAGAGATCAATAATTGAAAACTTAGTTTAGTGACATATCAGGTTTATAGTGTTGTATGCTATCGATTCGTTTACATCTCTTTGAAGAATCTGTCCATGTACACCAGAAGAAATTAACTATTTGTTATAAAAAATCTATTACAAACAGTACAGAAAGTAATGCCAAAAAGCTTAAGCAGAATGTATATATAAACAATTTCTCCTTAGTGCACAAGAAATATTGGCAAGTGCTGAAAAGTCATTTTCACAAAAATTAACTATTCATCTAACTCTCATAACTAAATAACTAGTAAAACAGCAGTAACAACAACTCTTTCTAAAAACCTTTATCTAAACTTTCTTTCTTAGCGGGATTTGTGTAGATACAGACATGGGTCTAGTGTAGCATGAGCTTCTAGAAATTTCGGGAAAGAGCTATTGCCAAGAGCAATTACACATGTATCTCGCATATTACTTAAGCTATTTTTACTTCCTGAATGTTGATACTATCAGAAAAACAAAATCAACAGTTTTATGTAAGAAATAACACTTAAATATCGCCACAAATATAAACAAACAATTAAATAACAGGACTGTGCAATGAAAAGAATTTTAAATATTTGTTATCTATACAACACTGCCCCCCCTTCAGGTCTGCGCATCCTGAGTAGTGCAGTCCTTGGGACCAGGTACAGTTAACTTTTATTACTATAAAAGGCACAATTCAATCATAGTGCACTACTTAGATTTAGCAGAAGAAATTCTTTGGACATGCACAGCTACGTTGTTCAGCTTTTTGATCACATGGCTTTCCAAAGATGTCGGCAGCTTGGGTGTGATCCCTTGATGTTTCTTGGGGTTCCATAGTCAGACTTGATCTCCTTTCTTAAATTCCTTCTCCATGGACTTGAAATTGTATTCCCTCTTCATTCTCTCAGTCAGTGCATTGATCTTGGTAAATCAATGAACATCTAAATGCATCTGTGTATTCTCCAGACACTGCTTAAGTGAACGTCCAAAGAGCAGGTCACACGACAGGCAAAGACCACGACAGGAAAAATCATTTACTCTGGAGGAAATTCAGTTCTCTCATGAATAGCACTTTGGGACGTTAGCAGGAATAAAGGCAATTTTTGGTACCAGTTCTGCTGGCTCTGGGATACAAATAGAGAGAGATTGTCAATGTTGTATGTTTAAATTTGTCCACCAAGGCATCTGACTATGGATGTAAAAGGGTGGATTGAGTCTTTTCCATACCAAGAATTCTATATAGTCCTTTAAATATGGCAGATGTGAAATTTGATCCTTGATCAGAGTGAGTAAGAAGATGTATTCCAGATTGTGAAATCCAGTTTTCTACTAAGACTTCTGCAACTGTGGAAACTTTTTGATTAAGGATAGCATAAGCATCTAGCCATTCATGAAAGTAATCCATGACAACTGGAATGTACTTGTTGACATTATGAAGTAAAGATCTGAGAATATCCAGAGCAATCCTACAATGTAGTGCTGCGGTCTTCCTTGTGTACATGTCTGCAGGCTTTTTCAAGTAGCACAGGCATCACAGGATTTTCACCACTTCCCTACATCTGCTTTCACCATGTTCCAGAACACAAGTTCACAAACATAGAGTGTCTGTTACACCAGAATGACGTTCAGTAGTTATTACTTTGAAGCTCTGACAGAACACCAGGGACTCAACATCTTCATAAGCTTAGCTGCCATGTAAAAGTCATTCCATCATTAGATCCTCATTTTCAGTAAAGAATTCCATTTCATAGGTTAAGGGAATTTCATAAAGTCCAGTATCTTTTTGTTATTATCTTAAAGGTTGCCATTTCTTACCAGTTCAGTTTTTCACCACCATTTTCCATTAATTCTATGAATTATCACTATTCAGGATATTCTGTGTAAGCCTCTCTAGGCTCTTCGTTACTCCATAGGTTATAGAATTACTCTAACATTATAGAATTGGTATTATCTGACCATTCAGGCTTCAAGCAATATTTTGCCTCTTCTTTCAAGCAATATTTTTTCACTTTTCTGCACTATGTTGTCTTGAAAGTGCATCAGCATTTCCATGCAAAGCTCTTTTGTGATGTGGAATTTCCATGTGATATTTTTGTAGTCATGATATCTAGCTAGTCACTTGATTCTCCAGATTTTTGCAGCTATGCAACCAACTTATTGAGGCATGATCAGTGTGCAAGAGGAATTTACAGCCATAGAGATTCTTATGAAAATGTACTATTGCTTTCACAATGGCTAACAGCTGCTTTCTGGTAACACAGTAATTTCTCTCCAGCTTTGAGAGGCTTTTATTAAACTAGGCAATAATATGTTCTTGGTTGCCAATTTTTTGTAAAAGAGCAGGTCCAGTTTTTTCATTACTTGTGTCTGTATCGTGAATAAACTTTTTCCTGCCTGTAGTCTCCCAATAGCTCTCCATCGGACTTCTTCAGGCAAATGATTCCTTGTGATTTTTTCTTAATTTTTCGAAACCAGTGTATATCAGAAAATGTCCATCATTCATGTAAGTTGGATTCAAACATCTGTCTGAAGTAAATTTTTAGTTAAACATTTTGGGAGGAATATTAATGTAAATCTTGCTTTCCATGGCTGATCATCCCATCTGTTCTACCATTCAATCACACTTATGAAACTTCATTTTAATTCCCTGTACTTATACATGATTAAATGCACAATTAAATTAGTAAATCTTCAAGTTCATTTTCTCAACATAAATTTCCAAATATATTTGAATATCACATCGGATTTCAATTAACAATTCAAAATTCAGCAATCATGGTTGAATAGATCAGCTAGTAGACAATTGAACTCATGTTCATGATGTGCTGTTTATATATCAAGTCATGAATCCTATTTCTAGATATATTGATATGGTTCTAATGTACATTTCGAGAATTTTCAAGAAATTGCAGTGCACTGATTACTTGAAAACTCTAACAGATGCTGTTGGATGCCATACTGATATAAAGTGACTGTCAATGTCATTACAAAGAGATTTAAATAATTCAGATACCATTGAGATTGTAACAAGCATTTTTTTTTTTTTTTTTTTTTTTTTAAGGAATAGCACGTCAAAAACTGAGCCCCCCCCCCAAAAAAAACTATTTTCTTAAAGTTTTGAGTCATTATTCAGTAGTTTTTTTATGTTAGGATTCAATGGATTCAAATTAAAAAATTAGTAATAATAATAACATACTAAATATTTGAGTTTGTGAGATCCAAATTTTTTGAAGGTATGAGGGAATTAAGGGTTCAAATATGCTATCCTTAGAAGAAACAAAATACAACTGATGATCCACTTTACATATAAGAATTAAATCAGTTATTTAGGCTTTATCTGTGTGTTTTTGTTCTTGTGTTAACTATATAGAGAAAACTAAACTTTTTTTTTTTTTTTGCAAGATCCTGAAAAGTTGACAATTTGTTTTTAAACAATTTTCCTTTCTCAAATAGTATATATATGTATCAGTTTTGCTTGAATATTCTCCACTGAGCCATCATTCTCCTCAGGTACTTATAATTCCTAAGGAAGAAATAAATCAATAGTGGTACTTAGCTAAATTTTGAAAAATTTAATTTGGTGTGTGAAGAGTGATTTTGAGATACAGCTTTAAACCCAGCAGAATATCAAGTGTTATTTTTAAGTAATAATTCATTTCATAAGTATTAATGTCATGAAAGACATTGCTTTAAAACATTAATTCATGTACTGCCTGAATGTTACTTGAATTACAGTGTTGTGGAAAGAAATATGTATTTATTTCCTTGTATGATATAAAGAAAGTACTGTAATTATGAAAATTTTGGGGTATTATATTTCAGTGGAAATCTATATTTTGATTACTCCTGAAGCCATTTGGGCAATTGTTTTGCATGTACAGACAAAATAAAGGACTATTTTTTCCAAAACATATTATAAAATGGATTCAAAAGGGAATTTTTCGGGATGTCTGTACTTTCGTATGTATGCATGTATCTCGCATAACTCAAAAATGATTAGCCATAGGATGTTGAAATTTTGTATATGGGACTGCTGTAATATCTAGTTATGCATCTTCCTTTTTTATTGCAGTCTTCAGAATCAAACATATCTCCCCCTTACCTGGCTTTAAAGTCCTTAACCAGCATTTAATTGGAGGAATTGTTTAATTAAGTTAAGAGTAATTTGAGGAAATAAATTTAAATGAAGTGGAGCAGAAAATGTGTATACTTTAAGAGGCTGTACAAAGAAGTCATGTGATGTCCACATCAGAGTTTTTTTTTTTTTTTTTTTTTTGCTTTAATGTGTGAGAAGGAGGAATATCCATAAAATATAGTAATATTTTACTGTAATATATGTGTGATGTCTGCATGTTATGTGTTTTTAGTGTTCAGAATGTATCTTATTACAAAATTAGTCAAATATCACGAAAATTAATTAAGCTAAGTATTATTTATTTGATGTGCATTTTTATATATTTATTTATATAGACTATTCTATCACTTTACCAGTTGCAAAAAATTATAACAGAAATTGAATGCACATTACTGAATGTTTTCTTTTAACAGCTTTTCTATATTGTGGGGACCTTGCAATCACATTAAACATTTATGCTCATATCAGAGATTGCCATTTACTGCAGTTTACTTTGGAACAATGTTTTGTACTTTGTACTCAGCATTATGGGTAAGCAATTTTATTTAATTAATACGTTTGGTACAAAAATTCCGCAACAAACCTTGAAAATATATCCGAAATTAAGTTCAGGTCCAAATTTAACAAATTATACATAATTTTAAAGAAAATGTTATACAGAATTTAAAATTTCTTATAGTTTTAAAGTAACAGTATTATTTGGAAAGTTAGGAAAGACAGAGTGGCTCGTGAAAAGCACATTTAACCTATGAAAATTTTAAATTATTGGTACTTACATGTTATCTGTCAC
This sequence comes from Stegodyphus dumicola, assembly GCF_044657685.1. Classification (NCBI taxonomy): domain Eukaryota; kingdom Metazoa; phylum Arthropoda; class Arachnida; order Araneae; family Eresidae; genus Stegodyphus; species Stegodyphus dumicola. The sequence goes on from NC_140768.1 coordinate 188,762,404, forward strand.
CAAACATGTGATTTAGTGTCTGTTATGGATAAGCATGGCATTACAACACACTCACAACATCGATGATTTTGTTCGATGTAACTTCGATTGATTCTCGATAAGCCAGGTTTTATTTTTATGAAGAAGGATATAAATTAACTGCTATTATTGTATTTTCTCCCTTGCATTTTGAAAAAAATAAATAAATAAACAAATATTTGGGACTTACCTTCAACAGAATAGCTATCAATGGATTTTCATCCCGTTGGCCATTGGCAGAAATTTTCATGTAAAGCAATCATTACTGTGGAATTCTCTAAAGCACACCGTAATCCGTAATTGGCAGTATATCTGATTACTTGACTGGTTGACAGTACCTTATTTTCAAAACTATCGTATCCTACCATAAAAAAATGCGTAAGAATTGACATGATATGTACAGCTGAGTGTAGTACAGTAACACAAAATAGTAACAGATTAGAACAATGATTTGTGGGAAGTTAGTACTCTTAATGGAATTTCCGGTAAAATCAAGGAGCCTAACAAAATAATAGAAATCATCAGAAGCCGTTGTACAAGGTGCAAATTAAAGCGGGTTGAATCCTGCTTCTTTAGTAAACAAAAAGGTATCAGTTCCTTCAGAATTCCATAGGGATGAGTGCCGCAACATTGGCAGGCCCTTTGCCAGTTTTCATGATTCAATGATAACCAGCTTTCACAGTTGACAAAATAATATCTAAGTACCAAATTATCTTATCAACCCATTACAGATTTCCCTGGCATCAAAATATTCTCTATAAAAGAATTATTGTTTGCTTTAAGGTTTTTTAATTTTAAGAACTGTATATTACAATTTTGAATTTCAGTTAGTTTTTAGAATGTTATTTGCTAACAGAGTAATTAAGTCTGTTAAAATTATTGCAGTGCATAATGAAGGATTAACTTTCCATCGGATTTATTTAGCTGTCATCATTCGATACTTAGCAGATGTGTTAATAACTTCATTTTAGTAAATACTTCATTTAACTTCATTTTAGTTCACTTATATTTAGTGGTCATTTCATAGTTATGAATTTGATGCATAAATGGCAAATAAGTTGTTCAATAAATGCTTTCATGTAGACCATAAACTAAAGACTGAATAAAAATACCTTAAGAAACTGTAAATTTGTGAAGAACTTTTTCATGAATGAAGAAGATGAATTTAAGAGGCTGTGATTATGTATGATGGGCTGTGGATCAGTGGTGTTAAGTTATCTGAAGCAATGAAACAGTACTGTGTAGAGTTATTAAGTTTTTTGGTACTATTACGTTTTGAGGACCGTAAAAAATTGCAGCGAAAATATAAGCTCAAAAGCGCCAAATCTAGCAAAAGCGCCCATTTAAAAGCGCGCCAAATCTAGCGTACGCGCTGATTTCTGTATCAATTTTGCATTTTAAGCAAGAAGAAAGGAGATGAGGACTTTGGCGAACTCCGTTTCCTCCTCTTCGTGAGAGTTAATTATTGAAACATTTAACAACAAACGTTTTTATAACTTTTATTAAACATTTACAAACATCCATGCCTTCTCCGGGATTCAAACCCGAGCCCTTCGGCACGGCAGGATGATTTCAGATTGCGTAAGTTTAAATAGTTCTATATTTCTTAAAACACCATTAAAATACTAGTTTAATTTTTAAATCCTTTTTTGATATCCTGTGGATTTAACAATTTGGAAATTGCCCATGACGAAAAGTCTGCAATAGAATTTTTTTCAAAGAAAAAGCATCATTCATTATAGAAAATTATGTTCGAACAACCAACGAGATGATTATGCTTTAGCGATAACTCGGTAGCGAAAGAGCGATGAAGGAATCCATTCATTTATGGTTAGCCTTTTCTTATATAAATTATAATAATGATCTGAAATATTTATTCATTCAGTTATGGTTAGCCTTTTCTTATATAAATTATAATAATGATATGAAATATTTATTTACTCTTATGCTTCCATTCAGTTATGTTTAACCTTTTTTATACAAATTATAATAATAAAAATGTATTATATTAAACTAAACATTCATATAAATTAAAACAATAATCTTTAGATAGTTATTTTCTTTATACTTCCTTTCTTGCGTTAGGGTTGCTGCTATTATTTTTGGCAGCACTGGCATCAACAATAGTTTGGCGATTTTTTACTGTCCTCTAAACGGAATAGTACCAGTTTTTTTATGCTGGAAATGTGAAATATGAGCAGTGCCCTCGCCGAGCTGGACCTCTCAAACATGTACCGAGTGTGCTACTGTTATACCATGAAGGCATGCTGGAAGGAGGGAGAAAATATCTTATATACTCTGCCTTTTAAAGGGCAGCTGGGGATTAGGGGATTCAATTGCCAAATCCTGGTCGTGACAAATTATTGTCCACCACCTTTTAGTTTGGGCACCACTGTAAACTCATTAAGTTTTTTTTTTTTTTTCCCTTTCCCTGGAGATGTGAAAAATTAGCAGTGCTCACCGGGACTCGAACTTGGACCTCTCGAATGCGTGCCGAGTGTGCTACTGTTACACCATGAAGCCATGCTGGAAGGAGGGAGAAAAATACCTTGTAACTTTCTTTGTCATGTAATAAAGGAGTTACATATGTCTGATGCAATTACAATCAAAGATTTAACTCACATTGTATGTAATGTACCACAGCAACAATCTCAGCTCATGGAATAGGTTAGTTATGGTATGGGTTTATATCTCAGCACATGGAATAGCTCATTTACATTGTAAAAGAAAAAATGAGTATGACCAAATTTATAAATGTGCTTGAAGGAAAAATGTTTCCTTCAACTTTTTCAAAAATGCTTTCAAGGCAATAAAGGCTTCTTTCAGGATGATGATGCTCCATGGTATCAGGCACCAGCAACAAGTAGATAGTTTTTTCTAAATCAATTCAAAATGTGCAGAGTTCTGCCCATTTTCGGTATCTCAATAAAATTGAAAGTATTTGGATAATACAGAAACAAAATGTCAGTTTAATAAATTCATGCAATAAAGTAGATCTAAGTAAAGTTAATGCATGCAATAAAGTAGATCTAAGTAAAGCTAATCCATGCAATAAAGTAGATCTAAGTAAAGCTATGATTTAGTACTGGTATCATCTAATTACAATGAAAGATCTTCACAAGCATGTGAATAGTGTGCCCAAGTAATGTGTGTTAGCAAGGAAGCACAAAGGTTTTCCAGTTAAATACTAGTAACCTATATAGCTTGAAATATTTTTTTAATTCACTTATTAATATAAAATGTTTGATATTCTTAAGATTATTTAGAATCTACAAAAAAATGTTTGTATTTGCTTGACATTTTCTTCCATTTTCTATGCATGATTAATGAGAAATTTGCTATTTTAGATCTTGAAAATTTTTTGAATTCTCTATAAAATTGTCTCAAATTGATATAGTATTTAGTAGCATTAACATTTCAATTAATTTTTGAAATAGGTTTAAATGCATAAAATATGTGCTTTCATTAACTGTTGCAGAACTTTTGCACCAAGCTATATTTTACATTCATTATTTTTTTTTAAATCAAAGATTTTTTTAAAGCTTCTTTAGCAAACACAAAAGGTTATGGTTAACTGGAACATGAATGAATGAAATATACTGTTCATTTTATCGAGACAATTTATGCATATGTAGGAGTGGATAATCATAAGTGGTTATGAGGAATCTCTATTCATTGAAGTGTGAGTCTGAGTTACATTTAGATTTTGTTATGATCAAATCAATTATATTATGATACAGAGTTTATACATGATTCAGATGTTTATTGTGCATTGCAAATATTGCATAACAGTGAGTAATTTGTAATATGAAAGCTCTTTATGTCTAGAAAAGATTAAACTTAAATGATAAAATAAAAAATTGATACTTTTCCATTTTACCAGCGCAGGAGATAAGGTCACTAATAATGGTACAACTGATGCCAAACAGAATTTCTCGCTGGTAACCTTTTACTCCTCATTTTCAAAACAAGTCGCAGCCATTTCTTATCCGATTGATTGTTTCTTTCAATACTGGCATACCAGACAGTTCAACTTTATGACCTAAGGCCATTCGCAGGTGGTAATTAAGTCAATTAGAATGCAATCACACAGCTCACCCAATGGCGAAAATATAGGAAAGGCAAAGTCAAGGGTTAAATTCATCAATTCTAATGAGAATGCACTAGCAAAGTAAAGCACTGCAGTTTTACATAATTTCTGAGTAATCTATTCGTATGAATTGAAATAATTCTTGCATTTTAACTTGTATTCCAAATTAGATAATTACTGAGAGAATTAGTTTTTTGTAGCATAGTGTGACGTTACAGCTACTAGCCCCCCCCCTCCACGCACGGGCACAGGTGCTGAATTATAACTTCCTGTTTGTTTGCAGACGAAATGGACCATACCTGCAAAAAGCAGGACTGCAGATAAAACCCCCTGGGAGTTTCCGGACACAAGGAACTAATTATATTTCTCTTCGCAGATAACAAAACGAGTGAAATCTTTGTGTAAGAGTTCTTCATGTGATTTTTGAGGTGACAGGACGCATCTTTTACGTTCTAAACCACGCCAGTGGTTTCTGTAGAACAATAGATTTTTTTTTATGCTGTAACTACAGTAAAAAGGACGCCTTTTTGCGTCCAATCTGCGTTAGCGGATATTGTATGATTTAGGGCTGTAATGATCAGTTTATTTTTATGTTTTAATCAAGAAATCTATTTTAGTTTATCAAATAAATAATTTAAAAGACAACCTGTCTTTCTCTCACCCGACACGGGTGTCCTGACATTACAGCTATAATAAATGGTGGCAGCGGTTCAGATAAGAAAATCCATGCAGAAATTACAGACCATCAGACTCTAAAAATTCATCTCAAGATTATGGGACAGTCATTGTCCGGATATCAACAGTGTTTTGCAGATATTTCAGACCGTCAGGTTCTGAAGTGCAGCACGAAAAGTTACGAACGTCAGTTCGAAAAAGTGATTATAGCTCTCCGATGCGACGAGATGAGAAAATCCATGCAGAAATTAAAGACCGTCAGGCTCTAAAAATTCATCTCAAGATTGTGGGACAGTCATTCTCCGGATATCAACAGTGTTTTGCAGATATTACAGACCGTCATGTTCTGAAGTGCAACACGAAAAGTTATGAACATCAGTTCGAAAAAGTGATTACAGCCCTCCGAAGCGGTGAGATAAGAAAATCCATGCAGAGATTGCAGACCGTCCGAGTCTGAAAATCATCTCGAGTTTGTAGGACAGCCATTGTCCGAAAATCATCAGTGATTGCAGATAGTACAGACCACCAGGCTCTGAAGTGCAGCACGAATTTACGAACATCCGTTCGAAAAGTGATTTACAGCTCTTTGAAGTGGGGAATAGAATCCACGAAGAAGTTACGGACATCAGTCCAGAAAAAGAGGAACGACAGTCTCCTGAAATAAGCTCATCTTTAAGCGCGGTGATAAAGGTGCTACTTGTGCGATCATCTTTTGTGTTCGAGAAAATTTACTGCAGTGAGCGTGTGGGACAATCATTGTCCGAAGATCATCAGATCATTGTGATGTGTAGAGTATTGAAAAAGTGATATGTGGGTGATCACCCTTGTGATCGAGAAAATTTAGATCATCAGATCTTGTGTGTGTGCGATATAGTTGCCTGGATCATAAGTGTCCATAAAATCTTAAATTGTGAGAAAGCAAAGTTGTGACGGCATCCGGTTTTGCATCGCAACCATTTCAACTCTCCAATCCAGATGGGTAAGTACCTTGGATTTTTATATTGAGGCAGTAAAGTAATTTAATTTATTTCTGTAAATCAGTATGTAAGTTCACATAACTGTTTTAAGTCAACTTGCTCCTGTAAAGCTTAAAGAAATGTGCTTTTTGGGTTTTATGTTACAATAAGAAGTATAAAATTTAGAATTTAAACCTGTGTTAATAGATTTTTTTTAATATCTGAAATGTTAATGTGTTGTGCTTAAATTAAACTTATATTTTGGATTGTGTAAAGGAGTAGAATTACTGTAACTTGAAGGTTTTAATGTTAGGTGGCATTCTGACATATCATTTCTAAGACGTTTTGAATGTTATAAATATTAGAATTTCAGTTAAAGTGTGTCAAACTTTTATTTGTGTAAGAACTGAGATTTTTTCTTTTCTATTGAAAGAGTAAAAGGGGAATGATAAAACCCCCAGTATCTTTCCTTTTAACTGTTGTCATATTAATTAGGTATTGTGTAATTTATTGTATTTCTGAATGCATATTTTAACATATCCCAAATTTTGAGGAAAGTATATTGTATTATCATAAGCAAGTGTGTTTTACGCAACTGAATTTAAAGCTTTTAAGAGAATAATATTATTTGTAGTTTCATACGTCCTCAAGTAGACAACTTTTGTTTTTATTTTTGAATGCATAATATGCATATTATAGTGTAAACTGTCTTGTTTTTGTCTAACATCTGTAAAATAGGTTGTGAAAAAAATTAGAAAAGTTTAATTTTTACTCTCTCTTGTGAAAATGATATCTGTTTAAATCAATTGTATGTATCGGTAGTGTGAGGGAGCTAAAATTGTTAGGATCATAATTTTGGTTATATCATGGCATTCTTAGCAAAAGTTAGGAAAGAGGATCTTAAATCCTTGGCTGAAGAGTTAAGGGAAAACGTTAGCCCTGAACTTAGGATATTGGATTTAAGACAGCTGATTATGGGAAATGAATCCTATGAGGAGGAACTAGTGAAAGGCCTGTTAGAAAATATCACTTCAACGAGGCTTGAGAGAGAAAAAAAGGAGCAGGAGAGAATTAGGAAGGAAGAAGAAGAGAGGCGAGAAAGAATTAGGAGAGAAGAAGAAGAAAGGCAGGATAGAATTAGAAGAGAAGAAATGGAATTTGAATTATCCAAGTTACGTTTACTAGCCGCTAACGGAAATGACTCTGGAAATGGTGAGAATCAAGAAAATGGACTAAAAAAAAAGCCGATACCATCTAAAAAAAATTATGCCAAAATTTGATCCTGAAGAGAACGATATCAGAGTGTATCTAGTCATGTTTGAGCGCCAAGCAAAGCATGCGAATCTTCATTAATCAGAATGGGTTTCGGTTTTATTGACAATTTTGCCAACTGACATAGTTCAGCTGATTATGCGAGAACCAGAACAGCAGGCTTATGATTACGTTTATATAAAAGGGATACTGCTTAAAAGGTTCAAACTTAGTCCAGAAAAATTTCGCATCAAATTCGTGCAATCTCAGAAACACCCCCAAACCACTTGGAGAGATTTTGCCTTTGAATTAAGGAATTATTTTGAAGAATGGATTGCAGGTTTGGAAGTTACGGATTTTGAACTTTTAAAGGATCTCATAATAACGGACCAAATGAAGCGTCTTGTAAATGCCAAAGTGCGGCAACATTTTATTGACGAATGGTTGAAGATAACGACTCCAGAGAAATTAGCGGAAATGCTGGAAGAATATGAAAATGTGCGTGAACCCTGGAAGAAGATCTCTCCTGTTCATAGTTCGGAGTCACAAAGGGGAAAAACAAATAATTTAAATTCGAGGGATCCACAAAGTTATCACCAGTCTGGAGGAGAAGCTAGATATGCCTCTGACAGAAAGGAACATCTCCGAAATCAGGATGAGCGTCAATTTGATATGAGAAAACCACTTAAGTGTTATTCTTGTGGTTCAACCCAACACTTAAGGCCTCAATGTCCGGAAATTAAAAGGGATCTCAAAACTCCGTTTATTGTAAATAGAGTCCAGGAGATTGAAGAAGATTGTTTAGCCCCGTATCTAACGATGGCTAAAGTGAACGGTTTTGATCTTCCAGTTTTGAGAGATACGAGGTCATGCATTGACGTAATATGCAAGAAATATCTCACTCCTTCGATGCTGACGGGCGAAGCTGTTTGGGTCAAACCTCCGTTTGACGCGACCCCAATTTGTTTACCCTTAGCACACGTCAAAATAGAAGGAACTTTTGGCCAAGTAACAACAAAAGCAGCGGTCATTCGAAATGAATTGGAAATTATCTGTTAGGAAACAGAACCGCCAAAAAATTAGCAGTAGATCAACACGATAAACTTTTCTTTCAGGTGAAAACAGGTATTCGAGCTCCAAGTCAATCAAAGAATGAAATGGGGAAAAGTTGTCCACTGGAGTCTGAACGCGGCGAACTCGAACCCTCAAGCGAAGTTTCTCCCCTCATTATAGAAAGGGGTAAAGTCTTGTCTCAAACACAAAGGATAGAGAAAACCAATTTCTTTCTGCCTGAAACGAAAGTGAATGAACTATCACTGCCTATAATAGAATATTCTTTTATAGCGGACCTACAAAAGAAAAGCGACATTGTAAAGCCATCTTGTGACTTAGTTGCGTTAAACGATCACAGTAACTCTTTGGGAAAGGTGTACAAGTTAAGAATTACCTTTTCGGTTCGGCACGAACAAGAAACTGTAGATAAGCTAAATGACGTTTCGTACCAACCAGACTCGGGAGGTTTGCGAATGCCTAGAAATTCCGTAGGAGAATTGCCGAAGACCCCTAGTAGTGTAAATTTACCAAGGAAAGTAGAAGAATCCCCATTTTATCATTTATCTATACTAGTGCCTGATACTGAATGGTCAAAGGGGATTAAATATAGCTACTTCATGAATGATGTAAATCCAACTTGTAATGAAGTAGTTTTTTTTTTTTTTATGTTAAAGCCAAATTAAATGTACATGTTTATATTGAGGTTAAATGTAGTAGTTCTCATTCAGGTGTTGGGTTACTATTAAGAGTTTATCACAAACAGAAAATTAGAAATCTACAAAGTCTGAAAAAGCCTGGCTAGATATATAATTAATATTAAACTTAAGAATGTATGTTGTATATTCCATTTTCAGAAAACTATACGTTCTTTATTTGTAAGTGTATAATTTAGTTCTCACTATTATGTTGAATATATGTTTTTTTACTGGCCTCAATATAGTTCTTGTTATATATTATCCTTGGTACTTAGCCCAGTGTTGCTGTAAAATGTATTAATGCTAATAACTGCTAGTTTACTTTGAAAACTTGCTGTGGTAGCTACCGGGAATTGGAGTTCTGAAAACCCCCGCCTTCCGGGAAGAAAAGGGGTTGTGACGTTACAGCTACTAGCACCCCCCCCACGGGCACAGGTGCTGAATTATAACTTCCTGTTTGTTTGCAGACGAAATGAACCATACCTGCAAAAAGCAGGACTGCAGATAAAACCCCCTGGGAGTTTTCGAACACAAAGAACTAATTATGTTTCTCTTCGCAGATAACAAAACGAGTGAAATATTTGTGTAAGAGTTCTTCATGTGATTTTTGAGGTGATAGGACGCATCTTTTACGTTCTAAACCACGCCAGTAGTTTCTGTAGAACAATAGATTTTTTTCATGCTGTAACTACAGTAAAAAGGACGCCTTTTTGCGTCCAATCTGCGTTAGCGGATATTGTATGATTTAGGGCTGTAATGATCAATTTATTTTTATGTTTTAATCAATAAATCTATTTTAGTTTATCAAATAAATAATTTAAAAGACAACCTGTCTTTCTTTCACCCGACACGGGTGTCCTGACGTTACGGTAGTTTATGTGAGATAAGATCACTTGGGGTCATGTGATATGAACCAGCGAATCAGGATGTTGTACCATGAAAGCATAGTAAATTCTTAAATTAATGTCTTTTAACAAATTTATTGTCTTTATTTATTGGCTTTTTTACAAAATTTTAAACAACATTAAAATGTTTATACCTTCAAAATAAAAAATTTTTAGAACTAACATTTGTCAACACTTTTTATGTGTGTACTGTGTGTTGTTGCCAATAAAGTCTGCTTGGAGAGATTTGTGCTGGCGAAATGGAGAAGTACCAAAAAATCTAATGTCCGATATATGTTATCTTGAATTAAGACACAATAACACGCCGAATAAATACTAATTCAGAAAACAAACAACAAAAATCAGCATTATATTTACAAAATTTTCACAGTAACTAGTCCTGTGAAAATTTTGTAAATATAATGCTGATTTTTGTTGTTTGACTTCTGAATTAGTATATGTTATCTTGGTTTGTAAGCACTGACAGTTGTCTTAACAGCTATGATTTGAAGTGTAAAATGCAATCTGAAAATTCAGCAAATTTTCTGTTTCTAAACTGCCTACTTTCGAACCACAAAAGCGATTCTTTTAGTAAAGAAACATTACATATCAAAGATTATCAAATAAAGTTTTTATTACAACATATATTCTTCCAAGTAAGTCTAAAATAATATTTTTTTAGAACAATAAACTGAAATTAAATATTGTTGCCACTCACATATTAATAAAATATCATTAGTATTTATTTTAAACTAACATGCTTACTTTAAAATAAGTAAATACTTAACATCAAGGCTGATGAATAATTTATCAAAAGTGCAAAAGAGAAGCAGAATAATAAACTGCAAGGAAAACGCATAAAGAATAACAACAATCGAAAGATCCTTATATTAAAACTGAAGTGGATATTTTATGTTAATCTTTTACCAATAATAAACTTTAAACTCTTTAAATAAGATTAGATGACATGATGTCTTAAGGAAAGAACATAACTCGTTTATTTTTCATCAAAATCAAATCAAATCAAATAGTCTACCAGTTGTTGCTATCTTACAAAAATTAAAACATACAGAAATTAAAGATAAGCTGAAGAGGAAACATAGAGGATGCTACAAGACTGTCTATCAATTGCAAAAGAATTATATGTTAATGGGTTATTGCTAAAAAATGAATTTTGGCTTGAAAAATGATTATCCTGAATTTCAAAGCTACAGATAGAGTGATTACTACATTGGAAAATTAGATACTTACATATTAGTGCAACCACCTTAGTAGAATTTGCCAAATATTCATAATGTATCAAACTCTGTTAACCATGTAGATAACTATTTTTCAATTTAGCAGTATCACCATTTTCAAGTGTGATTTCTTTTTGTTGCATTCCAAATTCTCTGTTTTTTTAGACAAATTATGATATTTTTTGCCTTTTACGTTCTAATTAAGTTCAATTTTCAAAATGTGCTTGTGAAATCTGAAATCGAATTAATTGCAATAAAATTTCTCCAGAAATACAGCTTTTTGAGTGCAAGATCACTAAAGGGAATAATTACTTTGAATCTATTCTTAAAGCAGTTATGCATAAAATTTTCACTTGTACAAAAAGAAACAGAACTCCCTTGTATATTGAGTCATATTTTAGGGTAAGCACCTAATTAAAATATAAATTATATATGTAATAACGTATATGTTAGTAATAAATATTTTTTTTTTTTCAAATAAAAGATTTTGTTATTTTATTACTGTAAAAAAATTGCCAAATTATGTCAAGGTGGTTACACTAATGCATAAGTACCAAAAATTAGATATGAAATAAAATTTAAGAGTACACTTGGTGAAAAGACACTACCATTCTACGGAATACAAAACACAATTATCCAGTCCCACAAAAAAAAAAAAAAAAAAAAAAAAATTCAAAGTGTTATTCTGCAAAGCATATGTCTATTCCACTCATAGACAGGCAAATAATTTCTGTGTTTTCAAATATTAAAAGAAAGGAGAACCAAATCCAATCATTATGTGAAAAATTTGTTCAACTATAAATATTTTCATGTTAAATGTACAACAAAAAGAGGGTTCTGAGTTCACTGTGTATATACTTGTGCCTACCACCATAAATCTATCACACTTGGCTAGCAATCCTTCATAGTATATGTAACATGTATGCATGATCAATTTATTAATGAACTGCTGATGCATCATGGTGTATTGAAATCCATTTTATTGAAATGTTGCCAAATGTCCAGGACCATATGTCAGCATATGCTTCTCCACATGTGATGGCCTCTAGGGAATGTATGCATAGTATCACAACCCTCCTATTTTCTTCCAGAGGAATAGATATTTAAATAATTAAATTGAAATATTTATAAGCTTACTAATAAAATGCGAAATAAAATATTAAAGTAATATAACAAGTTAAATTTAATGTTCATTTTAAAGATAACCAATATCTCTGTTTTCCATCTTAGACTTTAATGTAACAAATGCTTTTTGATAGCTGCTATTGGTAATGTAAAAAATTTGATATAATGATTACTGCTACTTCCTTGAATTCTGTATTAAATTAAATAAAACAAAGTCAATTAAAATCTATTGAAACTCAAAATAATCCGTACTTACCTAGTTTTCCATTGACTATGAATGTTGGCAGAGATTCTGCCTTATTTGCCCTGCTTATTCTGAAAATCTGAAGGGAAAAAATCACTCTTTATTTAATTAGACAGTCAATTAAATTATGCTGTTTGGCATAGACCATATTATGAAATTAATATTTGTTTGTCAGTTTTTTTTTCCCTTGTATTGATGTTATTTATCAATTTCCCAATAAAGTCCCATTAATACAAAACATTCAGAGTGCAAGGAAAAGCAGAGAAATTGTAGGTAACATATATCCTTCTGTACGAAACTAGATTGGCCTATAAGGATTACGTAAAACCCAATCCAAGGTCTTGGATTTAGCTCTAGTAATAAACAGCATCATGCTTATCCGCTATTGGTGCTAAATAACACTGCTCGGTGACAGTTTTTCTTATCAAAAAGGTTAAAAGTATATAAGTATCAAATAATGTTAATGAAAAGAGTAGTCATGTTTAATATTTTTAATCTGTATGATACGTAAATTATAAAAATTCAAATTCCAGAAAAAATTTGATACTTCTGATCAAAATTTCTTATAATTGTATATTGATATTTGAAACAACTATCATCCATGCAAAGACTAATATTGAGAGCTGTTGCCATTTTGCTTCATAGAATATTTTTCCCTCTATTCGTTATTATAAGTGCAACTAATTAAACATTTAAAAATAATATGCAATCTGATAATCTACCTTCTAATAATTTTTATTTATGTTTTATTTTTAGTCATATGCCTAATTCATATTTAACAACATTTTCATTATTAGTGTAATTAATAAAAATTATTTATATGCCTATGCTTTCAGAAATGTAGCTACAAAATAATTAGTTGTGTACTTTATTAAGTAATCAGTTTGGTGCATTTTTGTTTAGTTGTTGCTGTGAATGTTCATAAAGCATTGCACCAAAGTAAATTATTGCAAAATTTCATTGCGATAATTTACAAATTTCACAAGTTTCTTATTTTGGATTTCTCAAGATAGGATTGAGAAAAATCACTAATTTCAAATACTGTTTAATCTAAATGAAATTATAAATTTCCAAAATGAATTATGTCTGCTGATGACTATTTCCTAATTTGTTCTGAAATAAACTGCATGAATAAAATTGTGTTATAACTTATTATGTCCATGAACCTTTTTTTTTATGGAAATGCATGGAAATTTTCATTTTTAAATAAATAAAGGGTAATGAATATATTTTAATATATATTTTTACTCTGATAGTGTCACACAAAAAGTTTTTTTTTTTTTTTTTTTTTTTCTTCCCATGTCTCAAGAACTTTTTTTTTTTTTATTTAGATCAAAAGCACTGGACTCACAGCCATTTGTGCCATATGCCAAGTGGTAGCTTTACTTTGGTATGCTTTTATATATATATATATATATATATATATATACAAAATGGTCTTCACAAAATTATAAGCATTTAATATCTTTTACCCTTTTTCAAAAGGCATTTCATTTCACTTTTCAAATGCTATTCCATTTATTTAGGAAATAAAGTTCCTTTTAAATTTTATAATGCTTAAAATTTCCTCAATTTCAGTAATGACTTATTTTGGGCTCAAGTCTCACTACAAGACCCAAAGTACTAATATAATAAATACTAAGTGCAATATGTAATATTTTGCTGTGGTCCAAAACTATCAGGAATGATTCTGTGAAATACAAGATTTCTTATTGGTCAATATTCAAGGTATCCCCTTCAAAAAAATACCCCACTAACTAACTGCATTGTACTTATGCGAGTGTACTTTTTCTGCCATCGAAACATATTGTTGCATGTGTACAGGTTCATAATATATTCGTTACATGAAGAACCGATGGTAACTTGATTAAATTTATTTTCCCAAAAGAAGCGGACCCACCAGCGGCCGAGCAGTAAAGTCGCTGAACACTGGTTGTTCGATCCGAGGTTCAAATCCCGTAAACGGGCTGGCTGCATGGGCATTTTCATGGTTTTCCCCATGTGTAACGTGTATACGAGCCAGTTTCCCTTAGAAAGTCCTCCACGATGGCATCCCTCCCCTTAGGCAGATAGCCCTCGAGGCTTTGCCATAATCACACACACACACGAAAGAAGCACTTTACAGTTCATAACTTTCTACAAATGTACTTGTACAGCTCTTCTCAGTATAACAGAGGAGTCTATAGTTACCACTTCAAACTACTCAGGATGTTAAACACAAGATCAAAGCTCACACTGAGATCTCCGATTACTCCGAAGTGTGCTCTGATCTGAACACTGATGGTTTTCCCAGTTTTATATAGTTTTCCCCTGGCCATAGAAAAATTTGCAGTACCTTCATTTCTGGAAATTATTGCAAGGCATATACAGTTAAAGTTACATATACGAATATGGTTACAGTTATTCATTTGCAGTAAAAATTACAGTGTACAGGGAGGAGACACAAATGTTGCCACGTCGTTGCCAAGCTTAGTGACTTTTGACGACAAAAAGTAGTTGCCAAAACCATCAGCAGCTTTGCGCTATCTTGCAAATTTGGCACTTAAACTTGACAGCAATTAAAATCTGTCAGTGTTAAATAGACTTGCCCCTGTAACCTTATTTTTCTGGCAATGCTTCACTGTTGAAGCCTTTCATTTTACATTATGCAAGAGATACTACAATTTTAAACACAATTTCACCAAAATTATACACATGTACACAAATTTCATAACAATCTCATATTGTATTAATTTATTTTTGCCCTTTAGTATTTTGGCTTCAGATTTTCTTTTATTGCATTAATAAATTCAGAATGATGACACAAAGCAGCAGTTTTAACCATGCATGGTATCATATCAAGCGAATACTGAATTTGTTGAATTTTTGGCTGAAGATCCATGAGGAACAAGCATACTGTGACCGAATGCATTATTGTTGTGCAAAATCTGTTAGTTGCCATGCCTCAGTTCAGGTTATTTTTTATGAATTCCTTCATACAAATGCCACAAAACATTCAAATAATAATTTTTGTTAATAAATTGACCAGCTGCTAGAAATTCATATTGCGCTGTAATTGAAGACAAAAGTGAGCATTACATTGATTTTCGACCAACTTTGATCTTTTCAGTTTTGCATCACATTTTGATTGCTATTGGCTTTCATTTTTTTAATATGACAAAGATAAAAATAAAATGAATAAAAATACCAAATTTTCAATAGATGAAAATTATCACGCATAAAATATTTAGTGCAAAAATTATATGTAATTCAATAAATTTAAACCAGCTGGTTCTATCATAAATGTAAAACAAGTAGGATAGGCATGTTCTGAAGGAAAAAAAAAAAGTGAAAAAGTGTGCAAGATATTAGTCTGTAAGGAATGATCTGGATATATTAGCACACAAACATTTGCCAACTTTAGCATTCTGTATACAAGTTTTTCCAACTGAATCTCAATTAAACCCATACAAGATTCAGTTATTGTAAGAAGTAATTTCAATATTTAATTGAATGCTAATTTATTTCTGAAAAAAATATTTGAGTGCTTCTCTAAGTTTGAAAGCATTTTATATACAGATGAGGCTCACTTTCACCTCAATATTAAGTTAATAAACAGAATTGCTAATACTAAAATAACAAAGTTCTCAAGTCAAGTACCAAAAATCACTTTATTTGCCTAAAATGTTAGTGGTCATATCATTCAAAGGCATAATGGCCTATAGTTATTTGATGATGATCTAAAAAATAATGTTACTGTCACTTTTGCTAAATATGAATTTTTGGCACCATATTTAAATGTTATGAAAAGATGCAAAAGGATGATGCCTGTCATTAATCAAATATCCACATGGTGAAAAAAATGTTCCCCAGTAAATTGATTTCTTGTAAAAGTGATATCTCATGGCATCCAAGCAGAGCCGGATTTAGACTTGATAAGGCCCTAAGCTGTTTGGGATATGGGGCCTTTATAAGTCCATATAATATATGTCAGTGCCAAATATGATTTTCAGATACTAGAGGTTTTTTTGGGGGGGGCCAAGAAAGCAGTAGCCCTAAGGTATAGCTTGTACGTAAATCCTGTACTACATCCAAGAGTTTGAATCCTTCTCCTACCAACTTCTTATAGGGTTTCTTAAATGTTATGTATGAAAAATTAAACTAATGAAAAAAACACAACTGAAATAAAATTTTCATAATGAAATATCTACAGTTCAGCACACCACATCTCAATCCTGTTTTCCAAAGCCTACATGCTTGGCTGTGAGATTACCAAAGGTAAGATGGCATTTTGAACATAATTGCTAAATAAAATTGAAAACATCTTGAAAAATAAATTACCTGATATGTTTATTATCTTCAGTAAAAGCATAAAAACTAGTTAATTTTAATTTCTAAAAGCTTAAAAATGTATGGTCTACCCTGTATATGAATTAGTCCCCCCTTTTAAATTAAAAACTCTTAAACTGAGAGAGTCATTCCTTCTGATGTGTAGCCTTACTATAATAAGTTCAGTCCAAAAATATGATACAACGTAGCAACAGTGAAATAAATGTTAAAATATTTCATTTGGAACTAAGATAGTTTTAGTTGCATAGTTTTTCTATTACTCTGCACCAAAGTTGGCAAGTTTCTTCCGCAGCGGAAAAACCAGCTAAAAGAAATGGAAGTACCCAATTTTTAAACTATTTCATTTTTATGTTTTATTCATATGTAGAACTGTAATATTACTAATTTAAATATATTTGTATTCTTTATAATTTAAGTAGCCTAATTTTTAATCTGACAATAACCTTGTTTTTGAAAAATGTACCTTTTGTTTTCCGGGGGGGAGGGTTAGTTTGTGTGTGTATTTGCTGTGAGATTTGCTTTCACCATTTGAATTTTTAGATAGATTCTGAAACTGAATTTCAAGTAACTGAATCAGTAAGTATTTTTGTAAGTTTTTTTCAAACTGAATCAGTAAGTATTTTTGAAAGAAAAAAAGAATTGTAATGCATAGATTTTTTTTTTTTTTTTTTTTTTTTTTTTTTTTTGTGAAAGAGCAGAAATTTTTTAATTATGTTGCATTTTATTTTAGAAATAATAAAGCATTTATTTTCAGTAAGTTCAATTACTCAGTAAATATATTAGCTGTCCCATTGAGTGGATCATTGTTAATTTCTTCTACTGTTCTGGAAGAAACCCAACCCTGTTTCTGCACACAAACATGATAATTGACATATTAAAAGCATTTTTATTCATTTGCAGGTATGTTGTAAGTTACATTCCAGGTGGTCAAACTGGACTGAAATTCTTCACACGCATTTGTACTTCAGCTGTGACTAGAACATCAAGCAGAATGCTTCCTGTTTAATAAACTTGTTTCCTTAGTTGTGTATTTATTTGGACTGTGCATATGAATTAATAACTCCAAAGTATGAAGATGTTTTATTTATTATTATTATTATTATTATTATTTTGCTTAAATGAAGACTTATTTTTTTTAAAATGCTGAAATTTCTAAATTGGAATAATTAAGGCATGTTTTTGATGGTATTATTGCATTTCGGGAACAAAAACTGCATTTTTTTATCAGATCTTGTATTATGTATGTAAACTATAAAATACAACTTCTTTGTGTGCAAAATATTTTAAGATAAATGCATTTTTAACATCAGGTTTTATTACTAGAAGTTTTGAACAAATATTCATTATATATATATATCTTTAATTCTATAATAGTTAATATATGTCTATATATATATTTATTTTTAATTCTATAGTATTTAATATAAGTGTATTTATAGAGAGAGAGAGCTTTATATTAAATATTATAGAATAGAGATGCATCCAAATTATATATATATATATAATTTGGATGTATCTCTGGGGAGTGTATAATTTTATGATGTCACCATAAAAACATTTTGTTTCTAAATTAATGCACAATAATTTATTTTTAGTACACTTTTAAATAGAATATTTTGTTGTTAATAAATTTATGCTATGATCTAATATGATGTATTATATAGAGAGAGTTGAGATCAATAAACTTAGTATTATTATTTTGCTATTTGTTTTTGAATATGCATATATTTTTTAATCATTTTGAGATTAATCAATATATATTTTGCCATATGATGTTTCTTTAATTCATGTCTCTCATCTAAAAGTCCTTCATAAAAAGTCACTAAGCAACCACAATTTTCTTTGCTATAAAATCATGGGAATATTTTTCCTTTTAGTTTAAATCTGCTTACATTTGAAAATATTACCTAATTTAGTTGTGAGAATTTTAAAATCGCATATGTATTGCCATGAATGGTAGCTATCTGTATTTGTGTCAGGATAAATCACAATAGATGCTTGCACAGTGGTGTTCAAAATTAAACTAATTTTCACATTTCTTGATTATCTCCAGGATTAATGAACAAATTTTAATGAAGAGCATTTCATGCAAAGTGAAAAGAATATACATATAATTGTATAAAAACTTGCTACGTTATGTTCACGAATTCACAATTCTATTTTTCACGAGTTGGGAGAGCATCAATTAAACAAGAATATACTATTTCAAGAGTCAATATACAATTTTCATGTAAAGACTCAACTTGAAAATAAGAACTTCCAGTTGAAACACAGAAATATTTAATGAAGAGCTTATGTACATTATTTACATTAATCAAAACACAAATTTTGCATATAATATAAATTTCCCCATCATAGGGCCAAGATTAGGTTATCAAGAACAATTATTATAATTGTTGATTGCCGCTATGTGGCCAAGAACAGATCATTTCAAGCGTCGCACTCAAGCTAAACTAAAAGAGTTATTACAGTTATTACATTCTTTCTCTGCCGCCAGTCACGTGACCTAGTCAGGGACAGACGATAAATAATAAAAGAAAAACTGAATCCACTGGAGGGAAAAAGAAATAATTTCAACAAACTCCCCCCGATGAACAATAGGTTCATCATAAATTTAACTAACTATTACAATATTACTATAACAATAAGAAACAAATAAAATTTACTTACATATACAGGTCACATTATATCAATAATTTCTTAATACCAAGAAAATTTTTTCTGAAACTATAGAAAAAAACAAAACATTTAAATTAACATTTCTCAAGATCACCACAAATCGTTAAACCAAGGAAAATAATAAAATGAATAAATGAAAACATTAGGAAAGAATATTTTTTTTTTGTCTATCATCAGTTTATCAGTCATTCAGTCTATTTTTGATAAGTCACTGAAAATTGCAATTATTGATATCATCAATTTCTAAATTGTACAATAGCTGTACTGGACGTTTGATTACCGAATTACCAGTTTTCACTTCACATGATCTGATCATTCCATCTCTACCAATAAAAGTTTTGGTTATTCTTCCTAATTTCCACCAGCTTCTAGGTAAGTTTTCATCATGAACAAGCACTATATCATTTACTTTGAATGCTGATGGTTTCTTCTGACCAGTATAATGAGCAGATCTCAAGCACAGGAGATATTCTTTTTTCCATCTGTTCCAAAAGTGATTTATTAGATTTTCTCGTGTATGGAAACGTTTTAACATTACTTCTCTGGAACCTGGTAAATTCAAGTCACTCCTCCTTACAGCTGGCAAACTCAAGAGTCGTTTACCAATCAACAGGTGGGCTGGAGTAAGTGCGGAGGGCTCTTCAAGATCAGAAAAAACGTATGTTAATGGATGCGAGTTTATCATCGCTTCTATTTCAAGCAAAAGCATTTCTAATTCACTTTGAGTTAAAGATGATTTCCCAATGTTCTTTCTTAAACTAGTTTTTACACTGCGAACTAAACGCTCATAAAAACCGCTCCACCAGGCAGCACGTTCCACAATGTATTTCCATGCGGTTCCATGCGAAGCATAAAATTTTTTAACGTCAGGGTGGTTAATCACTTTCCAGATTTGCTTTAATTCAAGCTCGGCTCTTTTAAACGTTCTAGCATTGTCCGAGTACACAGTGGAACACAAACCTCTTCGGGATACGAACCTGCGGAACGCAAGTAAAAATTCTTCAGTGCTCATGCCTTTTACGAGCTCCAGGTGAATAGCTCTTGTAGTGGCACAAGTAAACAATAAAATGTAGTATTTGTTGTCATTTTCTTTTACATACAAGGGACCTGCAAAATCGAGTCCACAAATTGCGAAAGGCGGAGATTCATTAACCCTATTCACTGGAAGAGGTGCAGTGACTTGTTGTCCAGGACGTACATTATATTTTTTGCATATTATGCATTTACTCAGGATTGATTTGACATATTGTTTTAATCTTAAGAGCCAGAATTTTTCACGTATATGCACTAGAGTATCAGATACTCTCGTATGATAAACCTTTTCATGAGCATCTCGTACTACTAATTCACTTAATTTATGTTTTGAAGGGATTACTATTGAATGTTTGTTGTTAAATAGTAGGTTTGACTTTTGTAGCCGACCTCGTACCAAAAGTAGACCTTCATCTGATAATATGGGATTTAATTCAAACAATTTTGAATTTTTTGGGATATGCTTGTTTTCTCTTAGGGACTCTATAACTTCAGGGAAACTATCTTCTTGAGCTTGTTTTAACCAAAATCTTTCAGATTTACTGATTTCTTCTGTTGAAATTTCCACAAAATTTCTATTTTCCCTTTCTACTTTTAAATTTGATATAAATCTGAAAATCCAAGCAGTCACACGATAAAGTTTTTTCAAGGAACTAAATTTTGTCAAATTCATGAGTGGAACATTTTCAGTTTTGTCTGTTTTGATCAAACACGCTAGGATAGCTTCCGATTTTCGAGATTCTTCTGATACATCATGTAGTTTTGACGTTGATAGTTTGGGTTTTGGCCATTGACTTTCAGGTAACGAAAGAAATATTGGGCCATGCCACCATTTCGAAGAATTTATCAGTTCTTTTGCAGAACAACCTTTTGTTATTAGGTCTGCAGGATTGAGTTTTCCTTCGCAATGTCTCCATGAACAAGGATCTGAAATTTCATGTATTTCTGAAATTCTATTAGCAATGAAAGGTTTCCATCTTTTAGCTGTACTTTTAATCCAATGTAGAACTATTTCCGAATCTGACCATAAAATGACATTTGAAATATGTAGAATATTTCTCAGGTAGTTGGCAACCCTAGCACCCACCAGTGCTCCCATCAATTCAAGGCGAGGAAGCGTTAATTTCTTTAATGGTGCAACACGTGATTCTGCCAAAACAAATGTAGTTTCAAATTTATCCTCATCAATTCTGTATCTCAAGTATGCAACTGAGCCATACGCATTCGGATTAGCGTCACTAAAAATGTGTAGCTGAACAGTGTCCCTGTCTAAATTTGGTACATGAAAATAATATCTGGGAATTTTCAACATTTTAAATTCTTTTATTTCAGAGAGCCGTATTTTCCAGTCATTTTCAAGTTCTCCAGAAAAGACCTCATCAAAAGGTACCCCTTGAAGCCATAGCTGTTGCAATAAACATTTAATTCGAATTACAAAGGGTGCGATAAATCCAGATGGGTCAAAAGTTTTGGCTGCTATTTTTAATACATTACGTTTGGTACAGTCAGTGTTTATAGAGGACAGTAAGGGTGTCAATTCTAGTCCTAAGACATCTTCATCATTATTCCATATTAAACCTAGTTAGTACCTTTAAGGATGTACATGGAGTGTCACTATTGAGAGAAATTAACTTTTCCTTAAGCCATTTCTGCTTAAGCTCTAGGGAATTGGTTTCGAATTTTCTTAGATTTAGACCTCCTTCATCAAGAATTTTAAGAGATTCATTTGATAGATTAAGCGCTTCTTCAACAGTTGTCGCTCCAGAAAATAGGTCATCCATGTAAAGATTTGAGTTAAGCATTTCAGAAGTCTTAAAGTTAGAATTCTTGTACTTATCAATGTGATGTTTTGTTGTGCAGGCAAGGATGAAAGGACTACAAGTTACACCAAAGGTTGCTCTTGTCATTTTGTAAGAAATTACACTCTCTTTTCTATCAAGGTTTTTAAAATAAAGAAATCTCAGATAATCTCTGTCTTCTGCGATTGATATTTGAGGGAATGCCTTTTCGATATCTGCCGAAAAGGCGATCCTATTTTCGCGGAATTTCAAAATAACGTCCAAAACATTTGGATTTAGATTTGGCCCTGGGTGAAGACAGTCATTGAGAGAAAGAGCATTATTTGATTTTGAAGAAGCATCGTAAACGATGCGTACTGTAATGTATTTTGCAGTAATTTACAAAACAGACAATCTTCTTAGTAGAACATAAATTTTATTTCTAGTTCTCGGTGATAGACAAATTTTATACAATTCTTAAGTGGCAAAATTTTAATACTACTCCTAGCTGGCAAAATCTTCAGAATACAAAATCTTTTTAAAACAATATCTCTCGTTGCTGAGTAACGGTTTGATACAAATATGGCATTGCCACTTCAACAATAATTATATTTATTTATTAAATAACAAGATATTACAACCTCTCCCCCCTCCAGATAAACTTTAATTTATATTTTTATAAATTAAAGTTTACAGTTTTTAAAACAATAATATAAGCACAACACAGAATTAAAATACAAGCATTTAAAGGAGAATTAAACAAGAAATAACATAATAACATACACTGAAGAAGAGAGGAAGGAACAAAATATTTTTTTTATCTATATAGAGAAACAAATTATTTAATCAGGCCAGGGAGTACGACTTAATGCGTCTACATTTTTATGGTTTTTACCACTTCGATGAACGATCGTGTAATTGTAGGGTTGTAGTACCAGTGCCCATCTCATAAGTCGTGGATTTAGACTCACATTATTTTTGAGCCAAACTAAGGGATTATGATCGGTCATGATGAGGAATTTAGTATGCCCGTCTAAATAACATTGAAGTTTCTTTACAGCAAATATTATGGCGGCGCATTCCTTTTCTGTGGTACAGTACTTTTTTTCAGTTTTTGTAAACTTCTTACTGAGGTATAATACTGGATGTTCATTGTCTCGTTCATCCTTTTGAGCTAAAATGACACCCATACCAGAGTTTGACGCATCAGTTTGCAAAATAAACTCCTTATTGAAATCAGGTGCATGTAGTATAGGCCTTGAGACAGTTTCTCCTTTTGTGCACTCTTCTGTCCAATTTATTTTCCCTTTCTTTAAGTTTCCTTTCAAAGTTTCTTTTAAAGGTGCTGCGATAGATGAGAACATGGGAATGTAACGATTATAATATCCCGCTAATCCTAAAAATGCTCTGACTTGATTTTTTGTGGATGGCACTGGAAAATCAAGAATAGTTTTTACTTTCACTTCACTTAACATTCTTATACCACGACCTACAATATGTCCTAGATATACATTTTATTGGTTTAATAGTTAAACCGGCGTCCTTTATTTTGGACAAAATGGCTTTCAGGTGACTTAGATGTTCTTCCCAGGTGTTTGAAAAGATTCCCACGTCATCTAAATGTGGAACTGCAAAGTTTTCACAACCGTGAAGGATTTCGGCCATCATTTTACTAAATGAAAATGGTGCATTTTTAAGTCCGAAAGGCATCCGTAGAGGTGTAAATGTGCCAAAACTTGTAACAAAAGTGGCTAATCTTTGAGCATTAGGTGTTAAAGGTATTTGCCAGTATCCCTTTGTTAAATCCAAAAGAGTTATATATTTTGCACCTTCTACCATTTCTACTCGTTGTTCGATGTTAGGTAAGGGGAAGAATTGTGTTTTAGTCAATTTATTCAATTTTTTATAGTCGATACAAGGTCTTGGATCCCTCCCTGCTACTTCTACTAAAATCATAGGAGAAGTGTAATCTGAATCTCCTATTTCAATTATTTTATGCTGAAGCATTTTATTGATTTCTGCTTTTAATATATCCGTTTGTCTAGGAACATTCTGTATGGTTTACAGTGGATTGGGGTGTTTTCTGTCAATTGAATATCATGCGTTATTAAATGAGTTTTTCCAGGTTTATTAGAAAAGATTTTTGAAAACTTCAGCAGCATATCATGCAATTCTTGAATCTGTTGTTCATTTAGCTTATCACTTAAGGAGCTGTTTTCTTTGATGTCCTCAAAATCGAACAATGTTGGTTCAGAGTCCATTGTTGGGAAATTTTCCTCCATATCATCAATTTCAGACTGATCTTCTTTAATCATAAGTTTAACCGATTCTGCTCGTCTATGATAGGGTTTTAGCATGTTAACATGGTAGACTTGGTTAAAGTCATTTTTTTCTTCGAAACTCGCAACATAATTAGTTTTGGATAATTTCTTCGCAGAACCTTTCCATTCAACTGCTAGTCTGTTTGGTTTATTCATTGATACAACTAATACTAAATCCCCTTCAGAGAATTCTCTTTTTATAGCTTTACGACCGTACCACACCTTTCTTTTGGTTTGCATTTCCAGCATTTTATCTGTAGCCAGCTCTTTGCATCTTTTTAACCGATTTATCAATTGAAAAACGTATTCAACAACATTATTTCCTTCGTCTTCAGGATTCATCCATTGTTCATATTATAATGTTACAGGTGTTCTAAGATTTCGTATACTAATTCTGCAGGTGTAAATCCCGTACTCTCGTGCTTTATTGTTCTTAAAACAAATAGAGCTGCGGGAACTTGCTTCTCCCACTCAGGGGCTGCTTCGATACATAAAACTTTTAAAATTCGTTTGATTGTTCGGTGAAATCTTTCAACAGGGTTGCTCTGCAGATGGTGTACTGAGCTTCTAGTTACTTTTATTCCAAATTTTTCTACAAATTCTATGGCTAGATTGCTCATAAAGGAGGTACCTTGATCAGTTTGTATTTCTTTCGGGAAACCCATTCTACTAAATATTTGTAACATGGCTTCAATTACTGACGTTGTGGCAATATTAGGAACAGGTACAGCATCCGGATATTTTGAAGCTAAACAAATAGCTGTAATTAAATATCTATTGCCATTCGGTATTATTGGTAAAGGACCGCATGCGTCAAAGTTAATTTTTGAAAATACTTCTGCAATAATTGGTACTAAAGTCAAAGGTGCTTTGGCTTTATCATTAGATTTTCCCACTCTTTGACATGGATTGCAAGTTTTCTTCTATTTCTTTATAGCAATTAGGCCAGTAAAAGTATCTTGTTAATCTATCTTTAGTTTTGACGACGCCTAAATGTCCAGATGTGCTATCATGACATAATGACTTTATTTGATCCCTATATTTTTCAGGAATAACAATTAATTCCCTTTCATTTCCATTTTTATCTATTTTCCTTTTCACCAACAATCCGTTTTCTTTTACTTTGAAATCATTTGTCTTGCTGGAATTTTCATTTTTAGCTTCGTTAAGCAATGACGCTAGATCTCTGCTTTGATGCTGAGATTCAATTAATTCCTTTGAATTAACATTAATCACTTTCTTAAGTTCCTTGTCTTCCTCATCAGCTTGAGGTAAAATATCTTCATCAGTTTCAATAAACTTCAGTTCTTCTAGTTTCTCCATTTCAATTTGTCTGCTTCGATCATCTTCATGAGATCTTTTTACTTGAGATCGTGTCAAAACTGCATTTATTTTTTCTAAATTTAAGAATGATTTACTTTTGAACAATTGGGCAGTTTTGTTACCCAATACATATCTGCCTGGATCATTTGTAACAACAGCTGCCTTTGTCTTTATATGACCAAGTTCGCAATTAATTTCAACTTCCGCTAACGGTAGACACACTAAATGGTCATTTAAAAGATATTGTACCCAGACATGTTCTCCAGTCATTTTTGCGTTATCTACGTATTTCCGAGAAATAACATCAACAGTGGCTCCTGTGTCTCGAAGAATAGGCATTTCATGCCCATTAACTAAACTGTTAATTGTATATGTCTCTAACAAATCATAATTCGAAGATACGCAATTTATCTTTTCATTTGGTTTTAAGCGAGGACACTGAGGCTTAAAATGTTCGTATGATCCACACTCGAAAAAACGTGGTCGATACCTTTTGTCATATAAATTTTCTTGGTTCTTGTTTTGAAATTGACTTCTTTGTCAGTGATCTTTCTGGTATTTTGAATCGTCCCATTTATCAGAATGCTTAAAATGAGGCGGATGCTCTATTTTTTTCACAAAATTATCATAACGCGGTTTAAATGATTCTTTGTTAATTTTCTCAGTCTGATTGACAGAAAATTTCAGTTTTATTGTTTTCCTCACATCTTCAAAATCTTCAATTTTCTTAACTATTTCAGTAGGTGAAATGATGGTTTTCCATTGATCCATAAAATGTTCTTTGAAATCAGGAGAGGTACGCTTTTTTATTTGATCAACCAGCATGAGATCTTTTAGCTGTTCAAAAGTTTTAATGTTTAATCCATTAAGCCATCCTTCTAAATAATTCTTTAATTCATAGTAGAAATCATACCAAGTACTTTCAGTAGATTTTTGGTGTTTATTAAATAGTTGTCGAAATTTTTCCTCACTTAATTTAAATCGTTGTAACAGTAAAGTTTTTACATATTCACACTTTTTCGCGTCCTCTTCTGGTTCTCTAGCAATACGCTGAACAATGTCGGGAGGCAGCAATGAAATAAGTTGAGTCACTTGATTTTCAGCAGGTATATTCATTATTTTAGCGTGACGCTCAAATAACACCAGAAATAAACTTATTTCATCTTCTTTAGGGTTGAAACGTGGCATGACATCGTGAATTCTGATTTTTAAAGGCTGCTCAGGTAACTGTGTAGTTTCTACCGGCTGTGCTGTGGCAGCCATTGCTTCCAGTTGAAGTTTCTGTAGCTCTAAGGCTCTAATTTGCTCTTCTCTTTCAAGCTCTTCTTTTCTTTCTTCTCTTTCGTGTTCTTTTTCTCTTTCTTCTCTTTTGCGTTCTTTTTCTCTTTCTTCTCTTTCGCGTTCCTTTTCTCTTTCTCTTTCTTCTCTTTCGCATTCTTCTCTTCGTTCCCTTTCTTCTCTAATTGCAGCCAGTAGTTCTCGAGTAAACTCCTCATCATAATCGGGACTTTCCGTAATCAGTTGATGCAATTGAGCAATCTTAAATTCAGGTTTCACGGTTAAACCTAACTCTTCTGCTAGTACTTTTGAATCCTGTTTTTTACTCCTAGCTAAGAATGACATGTTGACACAAGTTACTTTTAATAGGCTTCCTTTTGAAATTCAATCTAAAAGACCGTACTTGTACTAAAAATGTATAATTTCTGGCGAGACTTAATTTCTCAAATACGAAATTCACACTAACCAATTGGAGAGAATTATTTAAACAACTTTGCCAGGTTGGCACAAAATAATTTAATACTACATCGTGTTGACGTTTTAACTCGCTATTCACAAGCCTCATTAGCTATAACTATATAAACACCTTTGCCAGTTAGGCAATACAATGGAATTTTACTAACGTCAGTTTGACGATTTTACTATCTATCTCCACGCCGGTTGGCAATAACAAAAACAATTTTTGCCAGATTGGCAATACAACTTTTAGAATATACAATCTGTTATACGTCGGGATGATGTTACTATCTACCACACGCTTGGATGGCGAGAATTTAGACTTTGCCAATTCTGCAGTATAGTCAAATCACACTACGTCAGTTTGACATTATTACTTATTTTTCGCGCGCATGCTTGGCAACAAATTCAAAACTCTGCTAGCAGTTCTTTTTTATAAACGCCGGGATGGCTTACACATATCAATTATCAACATAAAATTTCAATACAAATAAAAGTAAAGCATAAATAATAATTTTAAAATACTTCTTTACCACAAATATCAATTATAATTTTAAGCTGAATATTTTTAGTGTCAGTTATTTTAAACAAAATTTTACACGATAAACTATAATTCTGAAACAAAGTATTAAAATTCAATAAAATCTTTTTTTTTTTTTTTTTTTTTTTTACGAAAACCAAAAGTTAACCTTATCTTCAGAGATCAGAAGTATCCTATTTTTGACAGTTTTTGCTCGGACTCAAGTTACAGAAGCACAGAAGATAACCTTTGAATGATCCGCTTCAAATCTGGCTTTAAAATGGCAGACTTCTTACATCCATTTATCCTTGAAATAAACAAACTTGGCAATTGGTATTAGCAAACTTGTAAAAAATTCAGTAAATTTCTGGGATTAGGAGACCAGCACCATCGAAATTGATAATTGCACTCCTAATTTCCAGTATCTCGGTGGAACCTCCAATTTATTATGACTGTAATGTATTTTGCAGTAATTTACAAAACAGACAATCTTCTTAGTAGAACATAAATTTTATTTCTAGTTCTCGGTGATAGACAAATTTTATACAATTCTTAAGTGGCAAAATTTTAATACTACTCCTAGCTGGCAAAATCTTCAGAATACAAAATCTTTTTAAAACAATATCTCTCATTGCTGAGTAACGGTTTGATACAAATATGGCGTTGCCACTTCAACAATAATTATATTTATTTATTAAATAACAAGATATAACAGTACTTTTGTTGTTGCTTTGTCGTCTCTAATTACAGGATGGTGAGGCATATAATAAGAATTAAGTGTTGAGCTGTTTTCAGGGCATACTTCTACAATTCCTAAATGTTCTTGTTCCCTGAGAATATTGTTGTATTCTTCAAATAACATTTCATTACACTTAAATTTATTTTCTAGACTAGCAAATCTTCTTTTAGCCACTTCAAGATTGTTTCTCAGTAAATCGCGAGATTTGCTCCATAGTAACTTTGCCTCATAACGACCATTTTTTAATTTCAAATTATTTTGAAAGTCATTTATGATTTCTAAATCACTAGAATTCTTTTCGTTATTCTCAACAATACCCATGACTTCTAAATCCCAAAATTTCTTCAGTTCATTATTTTCACTCTCAACTGATACAGTACAACAATTTATTTTTCTATTTTTTGATTCTGTCTGCCCCTGAATACTATGTCTGAAAATAGTTTCTGCAATGTATAAATGCTTTCCAATTTTTCCTACAATACCTAATTGAATTTGCCATAAAAAGTCTGACCCTAGTAAAATAGTTATTTCCCGTTCATGCCCTGTGTCAGCAGGATTAAATCTTCTCATTTTCAAGCGTTGAATCAAACCTTTGTCTGGAGTTTTGACTGTAGCGCCAGTTATTTTTTCAACTACCAAGGCTTCAATATTTATGGTATTGCTTGATTGCGAAACATTTTGTAATTCAAGAGAAACTACGTCAAATGATGATTCTTGTGGTTTTCGTCCGCCAAATGAATATACTAATAAATTTTCTTTTCTAATAGACTTTAAATTCAGCTTTCTTACTAAATTTTCTTTTATAAAGCATTTTTCTGAGCCACTATCACACAAAACCCTTGCATGGATTCTGTTTTCACCACCAGAGACACATACAATACAAGTTTGGAGTAATGTAGAAATAGTTTTATTTTTCTGTTCAGAAACACAAGATACTAAGGTTGTGGATTTATCTGCGTTAATATTTTCAGGACTTTCATGTTTTTCTGATTTGTTACAGAACAGCTCATTGTGAAATTTATTACCACATTTCGAACATGGGGTTAATTTACTTTTACAGTTAGAAGACAGGTGTAATTTTAAGAAACACTTGTAACAGTGTCCTCCCTTCTTTAATTTAAAACGTTTCTCTTGGTCTATATACCTTTTACAACGCAAGCTTGTATGATTTGAAGAATCACAAAATACACAATATATTTTTATAGAAGTGTTCAAGGCAGCAGCCGAAGGAACACTTTTCTTAGAAGAAACGTTCTGATTATATTTTTGTTTGGAATTAAAGTTAGTGCAAGTGTCATGTATTTTATTATTAGAAGAATTATTTACTAATAATGTGGCCTCACGGGCAGGTAAATCTTCTCTTATAAATTCCGAAGGAACACTTTTCTTAGAAGAAACATTCTGATTATATTTTTGTTTGGAATTAAAGTTAGTGCAAATGTCATGTATTTTATTATTAGAAGAATTATTTACTAATAATGTGGCCTCATGGGCAGGTAAATCTTCTCTTATAAATTCCAACAGGTCATTGACCTTATACTCATTTTCTGTATTCTTTTTCTTATGAAATTCTAGAACCATGTTTTCTGGTAACAATTTTAACAGTATAGGTAAAAGTAGATGCCCGTATGAACCTGTCGTTACCCCCACTGACTTAAGATTTCTGATATGTATTTCACATTTATCATACAGATTTCTAAGTCCCCTTATATTATTTGATGATTTTACTGGCTCTAAGTTCAAAATTTTATTTATATGACAGTTTATGATTGTATCCCGCCTACCATATCTTTCGTTTAACAATTTTAGGCATTCATCATAATTTTCATCAGTGAGATCAAACACTGATACAACATTATATGCAGTACCTGTCAAAAGAGATTTCAGGTATTTAAATTTACTTATTTTTGACAGAGAATCGTTGTTATCCACAGCATTCTTGAAACAGTTAATAAATTCTAAATAATAAATGATCCCAGAGAACTTTTCAATATTTAATTTTGGCAACTTAACTGCTGCAACAAATTTATTTTCAATTACAGGAGTTACAGGTACATTTTGAACTACGTTAACTTCAGTATCTGCTTTACATTTTCTCAACCTATTCTTAATTTTGGATTTCATACTCAAAATTTTATGAGAGTATTCTTCAACCGATTTTAATTCTTTTTCATATTCAGCTTTATCTTCAATCAATTTATCTATCTCTTTATCAATTTCATTTAAAGAATTTTCTTTTTCTAACAAAATATCCTGGCACTCTAACAAGGAATCTGTGTCAGTTCTTTCAATCGCTGCTACCAGCAAATCTGCTTTATTTATTTGTTTAGTGATTGCAGATCTGATAGCAGCTCTTTTCGACTTTAATTTGTGTATATTTTCCATATTTCAAGTAATGGAATATAACGTTATAAAATTCAACAAATAATTGTAATAAAAATTAAAGTACAGTATTTCAATATTTCAAGCACTTCCTTTAAAAACACTATATTTATAGTCCACAAATTTCCTTCGATTAAGACCAATTATTTTTTCAAGCATCAATGAAGTATTATTCTTTCAAGTAATATTTCAATAAATCAACATAAATATTCAATACTTTTATTTAACTCAATCATTATTTTTCAAGATTAAATACTTCAAGAATGAAAGAAAATGGCTTACCTGATATTTTCAGGTATCCTTCCATTATTCCAGCATAGGACGAATCAAGAAATACATATTCAGTTTCGATTTCGTAATATCTAAAGGTCCCGGGTTTCGGCACCAAAAACTGTATAAAAACTTGCTACGTTATGTTCATGAATTCACGATTCTATTTTTCACGAGTTGGGAGAGCATCAATTAAACAAGAATATACTATTTCAAGAGTCAATCTACCATTTTCAGGTAAAGACTCAACTTGAAAATAAGAACTTCCAGTTTAAACACAGAAATATTTAATGAAGAGCTTATGTACGTTATTTACATTAATCAAAACACAAATTTTGCATATAATATAAATTTCCCCATCATAGGGCCAAGATTAGGTTATCAAGAACAATTATTATAATTGTTGATTACCGCTATGCGGCAAAGAACAGATCATTTCAAGCGTCGCACTCAAGCTAAACTAGAAGAGTTATTACATTCTTTCTCTGCCGCCAGTCACGTGACCTAGTCGGTGTCAGATGATAAATAATAAAAAAAAAATTGAATCCACCGGATTGAAAAAGAAATCATTTCAAGAATAATATTTAAATGAAAGAAGTGAGTTCTTGAAGTATTTACAGTTTATTTATTTGTTTTGTCGTAAAAGAGATTTTTACATGTTTACGCAGTAAACACAGTACGTAAGAAAGTCCATTGAACTGATTGACTACATTAAGCAAAGTTATTGATATAGCATAACTTTGTGCTCACGTGATCCTTTAGTGTTTCTGCAGATGCACTTGCAATTTTAAATTTAGTATACCAGGATATGCAATGTGGCATATGAAAATAATGTACAAAATGTATACAATTTCACTGGTGTAATAAGTTTTATATCATGGGAAATGTACAAAATACAAATTCCGAGTATACAAGCGATTATTAGGTACAATGTCAGTTGAAGTGTCCAGTCAGACATTATTTGGACATCATGTAAATTTACACCTTGGCTGTGTAAGGGGTCTCAGTTGCAAATTCACGTTTTCAGAAGCCATCAGTTACAAATTCAAATAAAATTATGTGTATGACATATCAAAATATTGATAAAATCGTGACCAATTTGATGGTGTTGGTTGTAATCACTATAGATAATCCTAAATTCTCTTAGACTATTATGGTCGGAAATTGACCATGGCGTAAAGCAAGTCGTCTAGTGATTGGTTTTCAGGCGACTTCATGCCCTGGACTCCAATAGTAGTCTAAGTCAGGAAGTTGTCATCTAGCATGAATGCTGCAAGTGGTCTCAGATGTCAGTCTTCATTATCTCATAGTGAAATGTAGCAAAATATTTCGTGTTCAAAACGTTGCAAGTTCTTTGGCTTTTTTGAAGAAAAAAAAAAACATTCATTTGCTTTTTGCAGATAATAGTCCAGAGGTTCTTTAGGTCTTCGTAACAATAGTTCATTTCGCACATGGTAATGAGTGTTGGTCATAATTCTTAAGATTTTGACTGAACTGTCTGTAATTTGTAGATGTCATTCTTGGTTTTAGCTGCCCACACGAAGAGAGGCATAAGAATAGGTCTGACAACTGAGAGGTAGATAAGGTGCTTTTTGGCAAAGTTGAGCTTTGAGTTATTCCTCTACGATGTGAAGCATTGATTTGCATGATATACAGAGCTTTCTTTCTTACAAATTTGATGTCGTCTTTCCAAGTGTGATAATCATTGATATACACACCCAGGTATTTTGCATTCTTCACAATCGAAACTGGTTTGTCAAAGAGAAACAGATTTCTCTTTATTTTGCGGTTCTATTTAATTCTCCTGCTAATCAGTAGCTGTGATTTTGGGCATTTATGCAGATTTTCCATTTCCTGTGCTATTCCATCATGAGTAGAGTGTTATCCCTCAGTTTTCTTGCAGATTTTACAGCTAGGGCCTTATCATTTGCATAGCATTGAGCTGTGATTGGGGATTGGCTTTAAGAAGTCAGAAACATAGTAGAGGTACAAAATCGGTCCGATGACAGATCCTTGGGGAGCGTCCACACTGATGGGGATAACATCGGAGAGTGAATTTCCAACCAAGACTTCAAAACTCCATCTAAACAAGAATGAGTGGAGGAGAAGAATGATCTCTCTGTCGAATTTTGCATGTCGAAGCTCTGCTTGAAAAATAAGATCACAGGATTAAGTCTATTTAACTTGTCTAAATTGGCGAGATATGGCCAAGCTGGCAATGGTTTTGGGGACAAAATTTTGTCAAAATTGGCAATAAATCTCTAGAAGTCGCCAAACTTTGCGGCTTTTTGATCCGATCTCTGTATATTTGTAACAGGTATTGATGCTATATGTAGTTGTAGCCGCATCCGGCTCTCTCATATGCCTTCTAGTATTTTCGAGAAGTGGAAGATACTAGAAATCTGTCGGCGCATGGGAGAAAACTATGTAAGAGGGAGAGAATATCAGTTTCTGGGTAGGAGTTGTTAGTTCAGAGCTGAATTCGGAGAATTGAGATATCCGTGAGAGCTTCACCTTTTTAGATACTCTGCATTGCATTTTGTTTACCTTAGTGGTTTGAATTGTACTCTGTGATACTGTGAAGAGTAGTATGAGTATTTTCATGGAAAGTTCCAGAACTATGAATATTTCGTCTGGTAAAATAAATTTAATAAAGCTGTCGTCGGTTCTGTGTGCATTCAATCTATTACGAACACCGTAGGCACACAGCAAATTTTGGTGTCAGAAATCGGATTGAATGCCAGTGATAAAACTGATGAAGAAGCAAATAAGACAGTTGGTGGAAGCCTTTGCTGCATTGAGAGAAGAGATGAAAGTGGGCCAAGGAAAGATTGAAGCAGGTCAAAAAGAAAGGAAAAGAAAAATTACTGCCATTATAGAAAATTCAGGGCTATGGAAGGTAGACTAGACCGTGCTGAAAAAAAGTTAGAAAAATTCAAGTTTCTGCTGCCCAACAACAAATCGAAGAAAGAATTTCTACTGTCTACTAACAAATTGATAACGAATGTTGCTGTCGCTAAGGAAATGGATACTGTATAAAGAAATCCATAATGACAGTTAGTTACAATTATGACGCCTTTAAATTCGTACATATGCTCTCTTGACCTTTTCTAAAGCTATCCACATATAATGGAAAGACCTCTTAGGGATTGTACAAGTCTCGGTGCTCTATAGTGGCAAACGCAAATGGATGGGATTCTGAAGCTATAACCTGTTACCTCACCGCTTCTGTGAAAGAAGACGCAGCGGATATTCAAACTCTGTCCAGAGACTAAACGTCGAAGCCCTATCCGGCGCGTTTGATAAGACTGCTCTCCAGCGAGGATGCAAGAAACAAAATAGTGGCCATCTCGCGGAGCGGAGTTTGAAAGATAATGAGAAGCCTCATTTTAAAGCGCTTCAAATTTGTGCAGTGAATTGTGGCAGTAATGGACTTTTCATCATGGAACACATATATACAGTTCTTTGCAATATAACCATCGCCAGTATCACCATTATCCGAAAAAAACTTGGCTAAACAGTTGGAAGGTAAACTCATCTGGACATCTCTCTGTGTTACTCTATACATTGTGTCCGGTGATAAAATCAACATCGATGGAAAGTTAAACGTTAACATCATGTTTGGAAGTGCTTCTTCCTACTATCATATAGCATATATGGCAGTAATTACAGACCCTTGAATACTCGGATTAGACTTTTTAAGAAAATTTTTTGGACCTTCTAAATAACTAACTGTATTCTGCCTCTGAAAACACATCTGTGCTTAAAATTAAAGATTAAGGAATTAATCAAATAATAATCATCAAATCATAGCTCATAGTACCAGCAAGAATAAAATTTTTACTTCTTGGATCCATAGCTGAAAACAAAAATTTCAAGTACGGCATAAATGGAATATCCCAAGACTTGTATCAGCCTGAAAGGTAGCTTCGACACTCGATCTATCGAAGACGGTCATCCCGGTGAAAATTGCCAACGTCAGGATAAACCAAAAGTCATTAGGAAATCTGAAGTAAGTGCAACATGTGCTCTAGTTACTTGCGTTAAACGAACCAATAGTCCGCCAGGTCTCTGTCTCCAGAGAGCTTAACATCAGAGTTATTGCAGAAAACACAACTAAGCGAGGACTGCTGTAGAACATATCATTAAAGAATTTCAAAATGTTTTCTCCCACTCAGAAGCAGAAGCCCAATGGTGCATAATATACAGAAAATGTTACTTAATCTTGACTCCACAACTCGACTAGTACTTTGCTGGGTGCCTGCATGTACAGGAATTTTTGGAAATGAACTTGCTGATGCTACGGCTAAGGAGGCGGCAATGGGTACGAATCTGCCTGAATTCTCTCTTCCTCTTCTGGGCTCATATCTCAAGAAACTAATTACACTGGTTATCATAAATTAAGGAAAAATCACGATTACTGAAAAAGTTACATGTGGAATTTAATGAAACTTACCCACAATGTACAACACATTGTAAGGTATCAAATAACACACACACACACACACAAAAAAAAAAAAAAAAATATACCAGACAAATATGGTAGTATAGAAATTAGCACATGTATAAAATGAACAAATCGAAGGTGTCAGTTTGCTATAGGAAAATTACCTCAGCCTCCAAAGTCTGTGAACCACAGAAGGACTCACATTTAGCCATATGGTCATTTCTGTTTGACTTTGTCCTGCCTCTAGTCTCCTAATGCCTCTCCATTGCAGTTATGCAGGCAAATGATGCCTGGAGGTCATGGTTACGAATGGAATATGATCGCCTCTAGAAGCAACACAGCACGTACAGCGATGTGCGATGCTTTCAATTATGTGGTCTATCAGTTCCATAGGAAACGAGAGCCATTGCTCTTGCAAAGCAGTTGCAAGCGCGACAAGGGTCTAAGGGGGCGGATTGAGAGCAGCTAGACATCTCCCTAAAGCATCCCAAACGTGCTCGATAGGATTCAAGTCCGGGGATCGAGCTGGCCACTCTATGCGCATAATTGTTTCCTGTTGAAGATAATCATCTACGATGTGAGCCCTGTGTGGTCTTGCGTTGTCGTCCTGTAACAGGAAAGCATCACCTATTGCCCCGGCATATGGGCGCATATAAGCATCAAGGATGTCATCTCTATAAATCTGAGCATTCACGGTCCCCCTTGGAAAGACATAGAGGTCTGTGCGTCCACCCAAAGAGATGCCTCCCCAAACACAGACACTGCCTCTTCCGTATGCATCTTTTTCAGGGATGTTTGACGGATGATAACGGGTTCCAGATTCTCTCCATATCAAATAACGCTTACTATCGCTTTCTTGACTAAACCTGGACTCATCCGTAAAGAGAACAGCCCTCCATTGATCAGGTGTCCAGTTGACATGGCGTGACGTGAGTGAGTGGCACACAAATGGCTGGTCGCCTCGCATACAGACTACCTTCGTGAAGCCTTCTACGCACAGTTGACATTGGCACGAACCTTCCGGTGGCTGCAGCAAGGGAGGATCTAAGAAGAGTCAGAGTAGCGGTTCTATTCCTGCGTGCACATAATGTCAGAAATATCGGTCATCGGTGCTCGTCGTAGCAGTTGGCCGTCCTTGGATGAACCTCCTAGATGCTGAATCTGTGGTTTGAAATTGCCTCCAAAGTCTATGAACCACAGAAGGACTCACATTTAGCCATCTGGTCATTTCTGTTTGACATTGTCCTGCCTCTAGTCTCCCAATACCTCTCCATTGCAGTTCTGCAGGCAAATGATGCCTGGAGGTCATTGTTACGAATTGGCTATCTCAGATTTCTGATGTCACTGTCACAGTGAAATATGTGGGCTTGCTCTCAAACATGGACTTTAATGCTTCTCGCAGATGACGTATTCTAAAAGCAGTGCCACTAATTTGCATATCGCAGTTTTACTCAGCTACTCTTACTTGGCAACATATTCAAATTTTACATGGTTTGCTTATTTTTGAGGAAATTATCGCTATTTTTGTGATTTTTCCTTAATTTATGATAACCGGTGTAGTATGCATCTTTCTCAACAGGGGCAGCTCAGGTGGAATACTGCTAACACAGGTAGAAGAATGCACAAATTTGTCTTAAAGGTCTCAACCAACTTCTTTCCAGCTCCTCGGCACTCACAACGTTTTTAACAGGTCACGGACCATTTTTAACTTGTCTCTTCAGATTTGGCCTTTCTAGCAATAAACAATACAAATGTGAAGTTACAGGAAGACCTGATCATTATGTTTTCAACTGTCCCTTGATGTCAGCTTTCTATTTAAACAGACCAGCGAACCCGTTCTGGAAGGAATGGACCAATGACTTAGTAAGACAACCAATAGCATTAAAAAAGTTGACCAACATCATACAGTGGTGTTCCGAAAATGTTTCATTTTTTAGAGTTCCACAACTTCAAGTATTAAGATTTACTCAGATCAGTTTCTTATGACTTGATTAGAATCTTAAACTGAACAGATCTACTCAACTTTTCTATACTGACTTCTACTTATCCCATGGAATGCACTTCCTTTGAGAAACTCTTTGAACTCCGGGGGATAGACATGCCAAAGCGTAATCATAAGCACAGTGTATCTATTTACAGGCAAGAACGTATTTGCTTTCAAACCTTTGAATATCATTACAGTCATAGTGTATGAACTGATACGGCTCAAAACCTTATACCTCGCAAGGTTGCTTTATAAATGATGGCAAAATTGTCACCCCTTTAAGTGCATCCCCCTCTCCAACTTTTATTTAATTCTTCATAGTATTAGTTTTATGTTATATTTCACATATGCCTTTCTGATGTTGCCATACATTGATGAAAATGACATTATTATTTATGGCAAATTACTGCAAGAAACTATGTTCCTACAGAAACTTGTGCATATCCATATAATAGCGAACTTCATATGTCGCAGTGTACTACTTACACAACTTATCTATGTTACCTATATAATCCATATTATTATAACAACATTCAGTTCTTAAAGTTGCAAGCTATTATACTGATAAGTATTGTTTTTTGTTCTTCATGTACTAATAGTAGAAATCTACTTTTATTCACTGAAAATACACTCAAAAGTCTTTAATCCGGACTCGTCAGGACTTCGGTGATTCCGGATTATAGATCATCAGTTTAAATCTGGTAAGATGGCATGTAGAAATTATAAAATTAAAAATATGAAACAGTAATTTATGAAATAAAGAGCAATTATGATCTAAAGGGTATCAAAATTAAAAAAAATAAGCTTAATATTTATTTGTTTACTTTATTAAACATTTCTTTCAACGCGCGGATGCGTAAAGCATACATTACGCATGGTCGAAAATAGAAAATTGCAACCAGAAAACTATTTTATGTGTATTCGTCATATTTATAATGACAAGGAATTTGATTTAAATCGTATCAAAGACGGAGTACATCAAGATGAAATAATACATTTAGTAAAGAATTATAAGCCGAATAAAATAAAAACATCTGCCATGAAGATAAGGATAGTGCTGACAGATCAACTTCCAGTTCATTGCACGCCGCGTCCTCCCCCCCTTCCCGCAGAGCAGCGTGAAATTGATAAATAGATTTCGGAATGGTTAGGGAAATAAAGGATATGCCTTTATCCATTTTTTGCAGCAATTCCACTTTTTGTTTGATGGACATCGAAACATGCTTTCGCTTTGTAGATCCTTTGGCAGCTTCAGAATCGCAAATTCTATTTGACATAATCGAAAGTTCAAGCTTACTTTTATAAAATTGCTCTAACAGTATACAAAAAATAATAAGATGGATCCAATTAGAAGATTAAAGAACAACGCAATCTGCAACATTAACTGAAATAGATAATTTTAGCTTAGCTTATGCCGTCCGTTATACATTAAACACGCATGCGTAAATGTATTATGCGCATGCATAAAGGTATTATGCGCATGCGCAAAATGTTTGTAGCTTTGAGGTCTGGATTATAGATTATTTGGATTATGGACATCCGGATTAAAGACTTTTGACTGTATTACTGTGTATTATCTATGCAACTGCCTGCATAACTGCGAATTATATGCGTCGCCATTTTATCTACGTAATTACATACTTCCACATTTACGTCTGAAATACTCTGTATTGTATTACTCGTATTTAAATTGTAGGGTTCTTTTGTTTTGTGTGACTGGCAGTGTTAACCATTTTTTCATAATGCCTATGTAACTGTGCATCATCTTCCCTCCTTTTTTTTTTGGTAACTCATGCATAGTAATAGATTAAAAGATTTCTATAACAGCATTACTTATATGTAACGGTGAGAATTCGTAATCTAAGTATCAAATGTACGGTATATCATTGGTTTGTAACTGAATTCATAATGTTGTAACATATATAATGCCGAAAGTTGAAGTTGTAACCGTATTTACCTTGACCTTTGTACAAGTAATTTCTAATCACAAGATTTTGCAACCTTAATTTTGCACTAGATCAAGATCATTTTTACTTTGTTTCTTCTTCACAACTTTTTATTTTCCTATTGTAATAAGCTTATAATATCTGAATGTTTCTTTAGTTGCTTCAAGCAAAGATGACAATGTAATTATTTTTGGATTGTGACTCTGTAACTCGATTATGTTAAATTAATGCCTGTCTGATCTGTCTTGGCCAACTGAGGCTGTGGCGGAGCTTGTAGTAGACTTCCACTGATCAGGCACTATTCCGCTTGGTAATCTTTTAGATAATCTTATGTCGGAAGCCTACTCAGTGGTACTATATGCTATATTACTTAGGTCGAATCAGTTTGACAGAGCATAGAATTCATATGGGAGATCATCCATCCATCCATCAATCAAGCAACATCCAATTAAGCAAAATCCTACCGATTGCTAAACACGAAGAGGTAGGAAAGCTTCTAAAGGTCTCGCAAAAAAGGTACGTTGTCGAGCCTTCAGAAAGTCCATAGGTAATTAAACACTCAACCTTTAGGGTAAAGAAGAAAATTTAATGAAAAATAAAAGGTAAATCAATGAGAAATTTTCCATAACCACCAAAAATCTAAAAATACGATCAGTATTCCTTATTATCCCTTGGTCTTTTTTAAAAATATCACTATTGGCCGCATACAACCTACTAGTTGATACAATTAATAAATGATGACAATTCTGAATCTCCTCAGAATGAAAGAAATTTTTGCAAACTTCTCAGATTTCGAGTAGATGCAGGAGATGACATATTAAAAATCTAAATCATTTAGAATTTTGAAGCAATAACAAAACGTATATTTCACAAAAAGTACAAAATGAAATCGCAAATTCTTGCAATAAATTATTTTGGAAAAGATCTTTGAAAAAGCGAATGCAGCAAATGTTTTTCAGTTTTAATTGATGAAATTATAATCTAGGGATAGCCAAACTTCATGTCATCAAGGGCGGTATGGTGAAATTCAGGAAAGTTCAAGAGCTGCAACTATATTTATCAGAACGTGTATTCCTTTTAATTTTTTTTTTTTGAAACATGACATGTCCTGACTGGAGAGGGAGTTTAATTACAAACTATATCTTAAGGAGTATTGAAGAGATAAGATGAGAAGGGGTTAGTTACCCTTTATTTTCCACAATAATACAAGCGCTCCTGCACTTCGGATTACAAAGACCAACCACTTGTGGTCTGAACGTAAAAATATAAAAACTACTAACTAAAACTAAGAGCTAACTTTGAATTAGTTTAATACAATGGCCTAACGCTAAGACTGGCCTTTCAAATTATTACGTATGTAGTACGCAAACTGCCGAAACTACAATACGTTTTAAATAACGAGAGGACTAAACCTCTGGCCAGGCAGACAGCAGCTGATTGAAAACTCGTGCGGAATGCAGTGGCACTTTCCCTCTATCTGACTCTTGGCAAAAAGCCACAACTTGGGCGTTAGCAAGTACAATTTGCATAAACAAGTTAACGCGTTTAATTCTGGCCAGAAGTGGAAAATAGAGGGGATAGTAAAGTTTAAAGCTGCAACTATATTTATCAGAACGTGTATTCCTTTTAATTTTTTTTTTTTTGAAACATGACATGTCCTGACTGGAGAGGGAGTTTAATTACAAACTATACCTTAAGGAGTATTGAAGAGATAAGATGAGAAGGGGTTAGTTACCCTTTATTTTCCACAATAATACAAGCGCTCCTGCACTTCGGATTACAAAGACCAACCACTTGTGGTCTGAACGTAAAAATATAAAAACTACTAACTAAAACTAAGAGCTAACTTTGAATTAGTTTAATACAATGGCCTAACGCTAAGACTGGCCTTTCAAATTATTACGTATGTAGTACGCAAACTGCCGAAACTACAATACGTTTTAAATAACGAGAGGACTAAACCTCTGGCCAGGCAGACAGCAGCTGATTGAAAACTCGTGCGGAATGCAGTGGCACTTTCCCTCTATCTGACTCTTGGCAAAAAGCCACAACTTGGGCGTTAGCAAGTACAATTTGCATAAACAAGTTAACGCGTTTAATTCTGGCCAGAAGTGGAAAATAGAGGGGATAGTAAAGTTTAAAAATAAAATAAACGTTAGTACAACTTAAGATCCTTAACAAATTTTCAAAAACCTCATGTTTTCATCATTTTAAAAGTAGTGAAACAAATTTTAAATGGAAAGGAATGTCTAGTAAATTTGTAAAATTTAATTTAATTAATTAAGTACTCCTTTTGGGCACTGAGTAATTTTAGTTTATCACCATATTTCATGCATATATTTTATTTGCATAAGAGCCACACCACTTTCCTCGTGGTTGGCTAGCCGTGCTAGGGCCATCCCTGCTTTAGGCAATTTATCACGAGAACATGTATCATTATCATCAGCATCATCATAAGGGTACAGTCCCGATCCTCCTAGCCGGCACAAGCCAGCCATACGATCTTTCAAATTTGAATAGTTCCTTTTAAAATCCTAATTAAATTTTTTTCTATGTTTCTCTCTTGCACTCCGGGTAAGCGTACATTCATCGACAAAGTACCTGGTGTCCCCAAATGTATCACATAATTAAGCATTTATTACCATCCCCAAGTGCCGCCATTTTAGCAGAGGTGTCCGCCCCCTCATTTTTGATAATTCCACTGCGTGCTTTCACCCAGTGTAATTTAACAGTATGTTTTCTTTCAGCCTTTTTAAAGAAGTCTTATTTCATTAATCAGTCGATTTTTATGATTTGGTTGGGAGAATGCCTCATAAGTATAGATGTTTATAAAATATTCAACTGTTAATTTTTTACTAATCCAATTCAAAACGTGTCTTAATGCGCAC
The DNA here is from genome assembly GCF_044657685.1 of Stegodyphus dumicola. Classification (NCBI taxonomy): domain Eukaryota; kingdom Metazoa; phylum Arthropoda; class Arachnida; order Araneae; family Eresidae; genus Stegodyphus; species Stegodyphus dumicola. Next base: position 188,805,005 of record NC_140768.1, read on the forward strand.
AGTTCCATTTGATAAACCAAATTCATTCATTTAAGTTTAATTCTTTCATTGTCTATATCCACTCCATAAGAATAAATTACCACAGCGCTACGTCGTTTTCGCCACCACAAGGAAAATCAAAATTTGTGTCAGATATGTGGAAGAACTTGAAGGAAAAACCAATTTAATAAACAATAATAAGAAGAAGAACATTTTACAGTTCGTACCTGTAATGTTAACTCACAGAGAAGGTTTGTAGAGACATTAGGTATTTTTTGGAAGCAGGCAAGATGAAAAATATGCAACGCCTTCGCCGGGAATCGAACCACAGATTTTTGGAATACACGCCAAGCGTGCAGACCACCACACCACGAAGGCATGCCAAGAAGGCGGAGAAATACCTTATATACTTTCCCTTTTAATGGGCGATTGTGGTTTTTAGGAGACCCAATCGCCAAATCCTGGGCGAGGAGAATCATCATCCAACACCCTTTTAGTTCGGGTGCCACTGTAGAGACATTAGGTATTTATAGGAAGCAGGCTAGATGAAAAATTAGCAACACCTTCGCCGGGAATTAAACCGACCGTAGACCTCTGGAATACGCGCCCAGCGTGCAGACCACCACACTAGGAAGGCGAGAGAAATACCTTATAGGTTTTGTTAGTACTATTATAGATAACTTGACATCATTAGACTAGATTTGAAATACACGAGAGATCAAGGCTGTAATACCGCCACAACGATGTTCGGGATATTCAAAGGTAAAAGCTAAAGTGATAAAGTCAGAAAAAGATTTCCATAAGCACTCAGTGTGCATCGTGCTTCTTATTCCCTAATTTCTGATGCATGTCACAATAAAAATAATTGAATGAATGTCATATGGAGAAAATATTAAATATTTGAAAGAATATTTTTACGTACAAGTTACTGGCATCCAACTACATAACACAACATGATGGCTTCGTTGGGCTATAATTATCCATATACTTAATATTGTGGTGGTTGAAGCGATGTGAGGTCATGCCACCCTGAATATCCTTTTCTCTAAACACATGCATATCAGGATCGGTGGATACAATATCAGTTGGATACAATATGCGTAAAGCGGTGACCAGGCCAGGTGCAGTATAGACATGTGCAAGGATCCAGTTTATAGAAATCAAGGCACAGTGAAGTTTTCGAAAATGTCTGCCAGGAGCAAGACATCACTCTTTACATAGGTCGTCGTAGCCTCCTAGATGACGTAATCCGAATTCTTTCAGACTCTAGTCACATGGTCTCACCAACTCTAGTCACTCTAGCCGCATGGTGTTAATCATCATTGCTGATGTCACTCTGTGTTAAAAAAAGCAGTGAGAGTGTGGAAGCTCCTAAGTACTCTTGGGAGTAGACATGTGTATGAGTAGAAAAACCATGAAGATAAATATCATACATATAAAAAGTAATAATATCAGGTTGTAACGAAAGTTTTCAAATATCGTCTGCGCAAACAGTTCCCGTTGGCATATTTTGTCAAACGATATGTTTAATCATATTTTGTCAAACGATTTTTGGCATTTGAAAGAAAGAGACTTGTTTTAGAACACAGTGCTGTGAAATTTGTAAAAAATATTGTTATCATTAAGTACAAGGTGTCTGAAAGGGAACTATCCCTCTACCAGATTAGAACCATCGTTTACTTCCAGTCCTGTTGCAAAAAGTCAGCTACAGAATATCACCAAATCATGTATCTTTATGTATTAATTTTGTATCATATGACACTATGAGTTGGTACCGAAAGTTCAAAAACAAGGATTTTGACATTCAAGAAGCAGAGCGCTCTGGCCGGCCTACTGATGTTGATAAGGCCCACCTGCGAGAACTTGTGGAAGAAGATCAGTATGCAACTACTCGAGACTCCGTCAGAATCAGATCCGCAGGAGCGATGAAAATGCGAATAGTCACGAATGTGAAGGTTCTGCGACTAGTGCCGGAGCGCTGATAATTCGGAATCATAGGAACTAGCTCCTATAATCTACGTACTTTAAGCAGATCCTCTGACTGCCAGATAGGAAAAATAGGGTCTAATCTGGATACCGGTTGACTCAGGCACCCGCGCAACAGTGCTATCCCGGGATAACCGTGTTGACGATTTTCGATCTGTAATGTGTCCGAGCATAGAACAGGGAGAACATTAGATTGAAAAACTCGTAGTGGAAAGCAGTTATAGAGTTTCCGAAGTAGTCATCACGTCGATCAGGAACAGTGTAGGAAGTGGAAAAAATCCTCGATGAAATGTTTCAGGCCTACACCAGTGGCGACGCTCAAATTAGGCTGGGAAATGCAAGTACGATGAGGAGTACTTTAACTTAGGAGGAAGCAAAAATTAAGGAAAGCAAAAATACCCAGCAGTCTTAACCAGAGCAAGAGATGGTACCAAAAGTTTAAGAGACATAGGAAGTAAAGTTAATTTAAAGCGTTTATTTCCTCCATAACAGAGTAGAGGATGTTAGATTTAGTAATTTGCAGCCTGCATAACAGGCAGTTTACCTTTAAAAATTTGCATGACCTTGTGTAGGTTAGTTCCAAATGCTCTTTGAAATTCAGATAGAATTTTTCATTAGTTCCAATAATTCCATCAGATTACTGCCGTTTGGCAAATTACTGGAGCTCATGCCGTTTCTACCGTTAGTGAGATTTGTAAAAAAATTTAAGTCCGTAGCAGCAGGTTCCGAAGAGGAATTGGCATTTTGTTCTTCACTACCTAATTTTAAAGTTTGAGCATAACTCGCCCATTGCGACTATCAGAACAGGGCTTTTTTTTAGGTGTCTTATTTAGGCTAGGAAAATTTTCACAACCCCTATACGAGGTTGAGTGACCGTGTTTCCCGCAGTTGCAGCACTTAGGAACGTCTAAGCGTCCTTTATCGCAGTCCTGAATGTTATGATGTCCAGCGCATTTCATGCATCGTGGGGAAACATGACAATTCTACGAGGAGTGGTGCCATTTCTGGCAATTAATGAACTGCGGAGCTCAATTTCGAAACATAATTTTCCACCGTAATTGAAAATAGACACAGGTCAGTCAGTTTATGAATTCGATCGATTACTTCATTTTTAAATAACTGTACTTGAAATAAGAGCATGGAGACCCGAGTCCTATTTTTTGTCAGCTGCACTACTTTGTGAACCTTGAATCCTTGCTTAACTAACTCATCTTTGATTTCGGAGACCTCCATATCAGAAGGTATACTTCTCAGTAGAAGCTTAACAGACTTTTCATGCCTAAAATTTACTACAAAATGACCGATGCCTTTTTCGAGAAAGTATTTACTCAGAGTCCTATGATCATTATCAGTGCGGGGTAGAACCTTTGGACACCGGTTGAGATCGATGCCGGAAAACCAGTCGGGATTCTCTTTCCACTCGACAACAGACGGGGTGTCCCTTCAAATTCCGTCGGCGGAAAATGAAGTGGAAATTCCGTGCGGAAATGACGTTTATTACAAAGCAACCAGTCTGTCTCACTTCTACATTGTTCGAGGCTCAGGGGAAGGGGGTAATTTGTTGACAAAAGTGCTGTTTCGCGCGTGCTTACCACTGAGGATGGCTGTAGAGAAAAAAAAAAAAAAAACTACCAACCAGTTTGAGTAACTGGTGAAATTTTTCGGAAAAGTCTCCAGCTGTTCGGCAAACTTGATAGCACATTTAGTAAAGAGCATAGAAAAAAGAAATGGAAAGCGTTAATGGATATTTTAAACGCAGAAAGAAATGGTCTTTCCAAAACTGCAGATACGTGAAGAAACATAAGCATAATTTCACGTATGATCTTTTGCGAAATGGAAATTTCCTAAAGGTTATATGTTTGTAAACTTTTTGTTAACAGGAATTTTATGATTAAAATATTTTTTTCTTAAAAGTTATGCAACAATGTCATAAATCAAATCATTGAAATATAATATAACTAGAAAGCCCGCCGGTCATACGAAATGACCGCTGTTCTAGATATTTTAAATTGTAATTAAAATGATTTGTGCAAAGATGTCTGCTAATTCAAACTGAATTAACGCAGGACAAGCGGCGAGGACGCCCCTTTGCTTACTGCTCCACGCAGTGCTTAAATTGCGCCGGAGGCCGGCTACGGTGCTTCTCAATTTTTTAGATAAATTACAATTTTAGCCGGAGCGCACCGGAGCCCTAAATAAGATGAGCTCCGGTACTTCTTTTTATAAAACTGAACCACAATTTAAAGGGAAAAAATTTAGAATTCCTAGCGTTTTAGTTTAACAATAAGCAGACCTTGCAATACTTTATTTCCCTAGAAATACGAACTCATGAGAACATAAGACGTTCAAGTAAAGTCCCCTCACTGACATGCGGAAACCAAGCGGAAGAAAAGCAATAAATCATGGAGGTAGGAAAGGGAGGGGCCATTCCGCGCTAGAAGTGAAGCACTGCTTTGAAGTTTGGGTCACCAGACGGGGTGTTCTTTGTTTACATTCAGAAGCTCGCTTGACAAGATTCTGATAGTATTTCGACACACGACAGTTCCATAGAAATCGAAAAAGGGACACTCTCGCATGAAAGAAACATTCATAGTGTGATGGATAATAGCAATTTGTATAGTTTACTGACATTTACGCAAAAATCACATCTTGGTTATTTTTCGATAACTAACAACAGCGATTTTGATTATGAATTTGTTTTATAAAATTCTAAGCTGTTGCACTACAAAAATATAGATTTTAAGAAAATTGCTAAAAGAGATCTGCCAAAATTTATTTTCTAGAAGATTTGAAAAGTTTGAAACTTGACTGCTAAATGTAAATATAAAATTATGTATGTTAAAATATTTGTAATTAGGCACATAGGTCAGATTAAGTTTTTAAATAGAGTAACGCATGCAAGGGCTATCTGCCTAAAGAGAGAGATGCCATCGTGGAGGAATTTTGAAGAAAAACTGACCTTTGAGTGGGTATTAAAAATAATACTTATAATTTTCATTCAAATTATATTCATATATATTTTTTATGTAAAACTTTCGTGTGTATGCTAAATTAGTGTAAATTACTTTACACGAAAAATATAGTGAATGCACAGAAATTAAAGATTTGCACATGCCGGAAATGATAAATAGGAAATATGTATGGGTATTTATGCATGTGCTTGCAAAAAGCGTGTATCTGCCTTTGACAAAATACTTAAATATTCATTAAATTATTTATAAATGTATTTGAAATGAAGAATTTATTCACTTATAAACAACTGTGAAAGTACTGTGAAGAAATCTAATGATTAAATTTATCTAATTTATAATAATTATAATTGTTATCTAAATATATAATAACCTTAATATTGAATTGTAAACATAAATTGAAATTCTGTTGACAAATACGTTATAAAACTATTTAAGCAAGAATTGTTCGTATTGGAACGCAATCTGTTAGAAGGTATTGTAAAGCAAATGCTATGAGATGCGCACTTAAGAACGTAATAAAGAGTTTTGGAATATGTATTGTTGAAAAAATGAAGGGTAAAAAAAAAAAAAAAAAAAAAAAACTTATTTTATTCCCTTTCAGAAATGTTCAGAGTCAAATACTATTTAATTCCTAATAATTCTCTAATTTAAAATGAACCGAATAGAGCATTAATTATAAATTGACTTACATTTTTCGATTTAAAAGACGCCAAAAAATCATGTCATATTTAAGAAAGTATTTTAGGAAGAAGCTCTATAAATAGAAAAGAAATAATGCATAATTTTAATATTAATAATACAATAAACTTTGATCTTAATTTTTGTACCTTAACCGAATAAAATCGAATTACTTTAATTTTTTTTTCTAATGTAATTAACGAAAACTTGTGAAAATATTTCATTCAAATTAAACAATTCTGAGAAAACTGTTCTGTGAAAAGTATAGCATTTAATTCCGTTCAGAATGAAATGTTGTTTAAAAATATGTTGTTTCCACATACTTAGGACTCTGAAGTGTTGTAGAAAAAGAAAATATATACATTTATATGTATATTTGCGACGTAATTACAAAATATTTACACCCGAACGCGTCAAATCCCATAGAACTCAATGGTAAATGACCCAATGTTTTGGTCACCACGTAGGGATCGCCGGTGCTTCAGAGCAGGGTACGGAGAAACTTGTTTAGGGCGACTCCATCTTACTTCCTACCTCCATGCAATAAATTTGGGGGAGTTTGTTTAGGAACACCTAAATTTCTCGCCATGCCATTGTATCTAGTGTATTGTTACCGATGCTTACAGTTAGTTATCCTCGCAGGAAGGAAAATTTGTGTTCTTAAATTGCGTTAAGTGACAGCGAGTACAATAAGAGTGAAATACTGAGATAAACTGCTCAAGCACGTCCTATATACCGTCTTTTCCACAGTATCCACTAATGAGGGGGGGGAGCGTAACCAGCAACTTTACATTTAGGAATCCGATTCAGTTACCCCTGACACCCATCTGCTTGATGGCTATAATTATGTCAACAGAGAGCCGCGGTCAAAGAGAACGTTCTCTCTAACCAAGATTCCCCTCATTTTTTGTTTCCACCCGCTCGTGAAGATAAAAGAACTCCCCCCCCCTACGATCAGAACTTAAATTGAGCCGGAACCCACCGGATCTCAACTCCAGTGCTTCTTAGTTTTTGTAATAAATCATAATTCTAGCCGGAACGCACCGGAGCCCTGAATAAGAAGGCTGCGGCACTTCTTTTATGTAACTGAATAATAATTTCAGTAGAAATTTTATCTGGAAAATTTTATTTTAACAATAAAATTATATTAAAAATCGCGTATTAAATTTCAATTTATCTCTTTACATTTTATTTAATTTTAATTAGTTAAATACTTTAATTATTTCAATAAATAATAATTAATTATCTGATATTTATCAATTAAATTATAATTAATTAATTATATAATAATTATTGATTAAATAACAATTTATAAACATTAATTAAATATCTATTAATTAATTTGATAATAATTAACTATTTAATTTTAAATTTTTAATGAGTTTAATAGTCATTTTATTTATTTATTTACTCTTGTTCCTTTCTGCTGATGGTCTTCCATAGGGCTCCGGCACTTCTAATTTTCGAAATTAAGCCCTGGCCCCACGCGGTTTCCCCCTTCTACTTGCTTAATTGCTTAAAGTAGAGTGCAATGAGGGAAACCACTGACGGAACATTTCTTAAGAGCCGCTAGCTGAATAAATAAAGGTGATTTAAATAATAAAATGTTAATTCACATGTCAAAGATTCTCTTCGTACACAACATTTCTTGTGTAGATCTTTCCATCATTTTTAAGCTCGCCTTGCAGAGGACCATCAATTATTTTTAATTTTACGTCCGTTATTTCACGAACTCACAGGTATAAAGCAGTGCGAAATGCCTAGTTTGTGCAATTCTTTGATTTTTTTTAAGGGAATATAGATTGATGGGCACATGGACACCGAGTTTCTGAAATTTTTTGACTTATATATTGGAGTTTTGTGTAGCGGCCCTCTTGAAATTATACCTTCCTGGCGTCGATCTTGGCGTCAAAAAAGAATTTAACTAAAGTAATAGAAAGGGAAATAAAAATTTTTTTTATAACTATAGGTTAAATCACAAAACATATCATCTTGCATATAAATGCATGCACACACACACACATATATATTATAGAAAATGGAAGGGAAAATTACATAACAACTGCACATTAAGCGAATGGTAGGATTTTCTGTTTATATAAATAAATCTTGGCATTTTTCAGTGTCATTGGGTGCAATTATCGATACGTGGGTACCATCTAGACGACGATGATAACAGGAAATACAAACTTTCGATTGAGTACATTGATATAAACTAATGCCTATACATTAGTTTAAAATTTTCAACTTTAAATTAAAAATATACACTTCTTCTTTATATGTGAAAAAAGAAAGCAACAAATATATTATTTTCACTAAAATTAAGTTAAGGAACTGCTTATCTGATAGATTCATATCATACAGATATGAAAACGAGCGAATTATTCTTTACCTTTAATTCAAGTGTTATTGCTTTTTTTGATGTGGATGCTTCGGTAAAGTATAGCCTTAATCTATTGATAATGATCCATGCTATGGGTTTGGAAAGTCGAAATAATCCAATAAAAGTAGAATCGTCAGCATCAGATGCGTTACTTCTATCACGAAACATTGGAGTTTTTCGCAAATATTAAGAAATAAAAATATTTCTAACGTACTCTTCCAAAAACTATCCGGGACCTCTGCCGTCTTCAGTTTAGCTCTAAACGACAGTCAGAAAGATAAACGGCAGCTACTTAGCTGATGGAAAAATTTCCGACGCGTCTGTAATGATCGAGACGATGACACCGACTCGAGACTCGCTCTTTGCCGAGTAGATCGCAAAAAACGACCCCTTTTTACACCTCGACATGGGCTCCTTTCGACCTGTAGTATATGCGACCTTAACCTCGACGGTGTCCATCTCTAGGTCGGTTCCGGAGCGGATACTGAAGACTGAGAAGGGCGCTGTGATCACGTACGATGTAGGCAGGATCTTAGAAGAGCTCCTAAATTTTCAAAGGTATTTTTCAGAAAATGTTCATTTATTTAAGAAAAATTTTCGCGAATATCCTCTACATTGTCTCGTTCTCAAAACCGAAAGTTCTCCTGTACCTAAAGGTCTTATCTTCCTTGCAATCTTTTACATCACCAAGACGGAACATTCAGATAAGTAGAACGTCTTTTCTCTAAGCTAAATCAAATATCTGTCACTAAAGTACCTTTAAATTCATTTATTTATTATGATCATTATTATTATGCTCATTTTATTATATTCTTGCATTAAATACTTAGTAATTGCTTTAAATCATGTGGTTCTTTTTTTTTTTGTTGTTGTTTTTGTTTTTTGGTTACCATCTCGTAGGAACGCTATCCTTATCAGAAGCCCTTATCAGTAGTGTAGTCTGTTAGCACTACCCGTTGGGGCCCCTTTGAGAAATTTCTCGAGAGGGAAAAATCACAATCTTGGGCCTCAATGAATGTATAGATTTGTAGTTTATGCTCCTTTAATCTATATTTCTTATCTATTTAAATTAAAAGCATATAATAATACAGTGCGCCTCAACTTGATAAAATAGTACACATATAATAAATTAGGACCATTAACTTAATAAATAAATAAAATCCTTTTATTTTTTTATTTAATTAATATTAAAATAAAAAACTCTGTAATTTATTTACTTATTTATTTTTGCTGATGTGTTCTCGCCTTGTTTTAGATTTATGATTTTATCTCATGGTGTTTTCTGAGTATATGAATATGTTGGAAACCGCAATAGATGATGTTACTTTAGTTAATGTATAATTTTGCATGATATTATATGCATCTTGATCTTATGTGTGTTCTGTCACTGTGTCTCAAGGTAGAGGCTAACATATTGTTTCCCATGTTAAAAAATTTAATTTAATTTAAAAATTTTTAAATTTTAGTTTGCCTGTTATAGCAAAAGTTAGCTTCTAAACTAGACTTATACTGTTATGTGACTGGACCCCCAATATTTATATTTTATTATTAATTTTCCCCCATCTTCACATCTATTCAGCTTTACAAAACACATTCATTACACACACTTGGAAGACTCTATTTAATGTAAATAACAACTTCCTTTCACTACACTCATGGGCACAATCGTGTTTTTTTTTTAACAAAATTTTCTTACTTCCTTTCCTTTTCTTTCTATAGGCTCTTTTTTTTTAAATTATAAATAAAATTTTTTCCCCTCTCCATTATTTTTGGGCCATTTCTTTTTTACTTTATTTTGTCCCATCTTTTCTTCCTGGCCTTTCGAACTCGTATAAAATATACGAAGTTCCTTTTTACTCTCCTCTGAAATACGAAATTGCCCCCTTTCCTTACATACATTGAACTGCGGTGCTTAACCACCAGGGTGCCTGGGCGCCATAGCCCTACCCCTCATCGAATAACATGATAAAAGTTTCGAATTATGAGAAATATAACTGAATGTGCTAAATAATTAAATGAGTAAGAGTTTAAATACATAATTGCTAATAGTTAAATACATATTTTTTCCTTAAGTACTTAATTACTAATCCATACATAATTAACTATTTTTTAACAACTATTTCACAGAAGAATACATGTACACACAAGAGAAACAAAATACGAAGTGCGACGCCTTAGTGCCACTAGTAAAAACAAAATGCAATCAGGAGGAAAAAAGAACAATATACAATAAAGAATCTGAGCAACAATTTGCATAACACATATACAAGAAATTGGGGTCTCTAGTAACATAGCAATAGTTAACAACCACAGGATTGTCCAGAAGTTCCTGTTTATCATAAAATGCCTGCTCCGTCTCGGTTAGAATATTTATGTCTATTTGTACTGGCTTAATGTTTGCAGCGCCACGTAATGTTAGTGGCGAGAGCCCAGTACTAATCAGTAAGCGATAGGGATGCACTCGGTCCACATCGAGTCTCCGTTCCTCTACCCGAACAAAGCGGCAGTCAATTGTTAATTATTCCTTACTCACTCTTTGCCCGTTTAAGCGGCATTATTGTTCTTGAAAGAAAATAAATGTTGTTAAGTTTCTCAACTTGACTTTTATAAATTAATATACAGTCTACAACTACCAATTGCTATCAACATTTTGGTCCTAACTGACCCGGAGAAAGAACAGCAACTATGGATAATGTAATATCTTTGAATAGGCAACGCGGTTGTCTGAAAGCAGAAGTCACAAAACTGGAACATCCTCTGCGTGACTTCGTCGAAAATGAAGAAAGTGAATCATTTTTAGAAGTGAAATTGCAATCGTTATCAGGAATAAAGCGACCCTTGGATGAATTAAAACAGCGGTACTTCAATCTACCAGCAGAGGTCGCCATAGAGGAATCTTGTGAAATTATTTAAGAGCTGAAGAAAATGGAGGTCTCAAATACCTCCTTTCAAAATTAAAATCAAAAATTAATGCATTACCCGTATGTAATAATACTGTTGAAAATATTAATGTTAAATTGCCTAAAATACCTTTACCTGAATTCTCGGGAAAATATGAAGAATTTCATGATTTTAAATGCCAATTTATATCCTTAATTGCTGAAAATGAGAAATTAACTGAAACACAAAAACTTTATTATTTAAAAACTGCTCTTAAAGGAGAAGCCAAGAATATCGAGAATTGCGAAGATACGTACAAGTCAAAGCGGGCGATAGTGGATAGTCATATTCAAAATATTTTGAATCAAGAAAAAATTCAGCAGGAATCACGTAAGGAACTTCGCCGATTATTAGATCATATCAAACGCAATCTACGCGCCTTAAAAACGTTAGAGTACAATCTTGATAGGCTATCTAACGCAATTTTAATAAATATTCTCCTTCAGAAAATTGACAAGGAAACCCGGAAGCAATTTGAGCTTACCTTAAAATCTAAAGATGTTCCATTACTCGATGAATTTTAAAATTTTCTTGAAAACCGAACTTTGGTACTAGAAAGCATTCATAAAAATATGCCTATCAAATTTCCTCCTAAACCCAGTATCGGTGCAAAACCAAAAGGTTTTGTTATAAATTCAATTCATTCCAACTCAAAAAAATGTATCCATTGTAGAGGAAACAATGCCCTCTTTAAATGTAGTGCGTTCAAACAAATGAATGTTGAAAATAGGCACATTATCGTCAAAAATAAAAAAAATTATGTGTGAATTGTCTAAAAACTCATTCCGGAGAATGCAATTCAAACTTTTCGTGCAGCCACTGTTTCCGAAAACATCATTTCCTTCTCCATATGGACAATGACCCTCAGGGTCCAACGGAAACTCCCTGCTTTCCTCCAAACCAGGGGAAAACAAACCCCTCCGAAGAAGCTTCGGGTGACAATATACAGCAAGCAGTACATAGTCTTGCATCCATTTCCGGTGCGGGAAATTCTGTTTTACTGAGTACGGTGGTTATTTATGTGACGAATGTGTTCGGGCAGCGCTGCAGAATAAGAGCCTTATTGGACTGCGCTTCGCAAATGAGCCTCATCACCAAAGAATGCGCAGAATTTTTGGGTTTGAAAACTAAACCCATCCGAACGCACATTTTGGGAATAAGTGGTTCAGCTCATTCAATCAAAGCGAAGATTTTAGCCCATATTTCGAACGAAAGAGAGACCTTTTCTCACAATTTAGAATTATGTATTATTCCAAAAATAACAGATGTAATTCCTTCGACAAAACTGGATATTTCTAATCTAACGATACCGCGTGACATTAAATTAGCAGATCCTAACTGCTATACACCTGGTAAAATCAATATATTGATAGGAAATTAACTATTCTTTAACATCTTGAGGGAAGGTAGATTTCAAGCGCTGAATGGAAACATAATATTGCAAAACACAGAATTTGGTTATTTAATGACAGGGGTTCTACCTGCTGTTAATAATCAATCCTATTGTTGCTTGATAAAGGAATCAAGTCTCGATAATGCAATTAAGAAGTTTTTCCAATTAGAATTCTTCCCGGGAGATGGTAAGGAAGTCGTAAAGAATGAAGAAGAAATATTTTGCGAAAGGCATTTTAATGAAACATACTCGCGTGATAAAACAGGTAGATACATAATAAAATTACCTATGAAGGATGCTGGTTTCATGATGCTGGATACATAGTAAAATTACCTATGAAATTTATGCTGGATACATAGTAAAATTACCTATGAAGTATGCTGGGTTCAACTAAAGAAATTGCTATTAAGAGACTGAATACAATTTGGAATCGTCTTGATGCTAATAAGACTATGGCTAATTTGTATAAGGAATTTATGAACGAATATTTAAACTTAAATCACATGGAACCTGTTATGCCCGTGGATAACTGTGACACTTGTTACTACATTCCCCATCACGCAGTTTATCGCCCGGAGAAAACTTCAACTCGATTAAGAGTTGTTTTCGATGCATCGTGTAAATCATCCAGTGGCTATTCGCTAAATTCAATTCTATTGAACGGAGGCACAATTCAAGAAGATCTTTTTTCTATAGTTTCCAGGTTTAGAAAGCATCGCTTTGCCTTTAGTGCCGATATTAAGCAGATGTATCGACAAATACTCATACATCCATCGCAAAGAAATTTACAGAGAATTGTTTGGAAGCCAAGCCGCGAGGCCCCAGTTCAAGTGTATAGGTTACGTACGGTTACATACGGCACTACTAGCGCGCCGTTCTTAGCCATGAGAACCTTAAAGGCATTGGCAGCTGATGAAATGGACTATTTTCCCAGGGCGGCTGCGGTTACATCAACGGATTTTTATATGGATGATATCCTGACAGGAGGAAATACTTTAAAGAAGCAAAGGAGCTTCAGTCTGAATTAGTACAAATGCTTCGTCGTGGAGGTATGGAGCTACATAAATGGGTATTTAATCATCTTGAGCTGCTGCATGATATTTCAACACAGGAATATTCCTTTGAATCTCAAGAAAGCGTAGTGAAGACGCTAGGAATGCTCTGGAAACCGAAGGATGATCACTTGACTTTCAAAACAGTTGTGAACAATCAAGATAGCTTTACTAAACGTCAGGCGTTATCTGAAATAGCTAAGCTTTTTGATCCATTGGGTCTCATCGGACCCGTAGTAACGAGGGCAAAAATATTCATGCAGAGACTATGGCTGCTGAAACTGGACTGGAACGAGGAATTACCTCCCAAGGAGTTGTGTGAATGGAAAAAATTCCTTTCCCAGCTTCAGTTAATCGATCAATTGAATATTCCCAGATATGTTTTAACTGAACATTCCGTTAGAACTGAGATCCATGGGTTCTCGGACGCTTCGGAAAAGGCTTATGGTGCAGCTATTTACGTCTGTTGTATTACCACTGATGGAATGAATTATTCCAATCTTTTTTGTAGCAAATCCAGAGTTTCTCCTATAAAGCCTGTTACAATTCCACCTCTTGAATTGTGTGGAGCATTACTTCTGTGTAGGCTTGTGTCAAAGGTAATAACAGCTCTGCAGCTAAGTATCGATGGTGTTTATTTGTGGTGTGATTCTACTATTGTTCTAGCATGGATAAACACGCCTGCGTACAAGCTCAAAACTTTTGTGAGCAATCGAATTGCTGAAATTCAAAACTTGAGTCATCGATTCAAATGGGGTCATGTTGCCTCAAAGGAAAATCCAGCGGATATAATATCCCGAGAAGCAGACACTAGTGAACTTTTGGCTAATTCCTTGTGGTGGTCAGGTCCTGAGTTCCTTAATCAGCAACTTCCATTTCCAGAATGCATTTCTTATTCGTCGGACGAGGAGTATGGGAAAGAACTGAAACAATCATCAATTCCAGTTCTGACTTTGACAATGAATGAACATTTTATAGACTCTTTTTTTAAAACTTTCCAATAATTTTCCTAAGCTAATCAGAATTCTCAGTTTTATTTTCATGTATATCTTAAATTGTAAATCCCAGGATAAGATGCAGGGATATTTAACTATAGATGAGATGAAAAAGGCTGATGAGTTTCTTATACGGCATGCCCAATTAACTGCCTTTAATTCGGAAATTACAGGTCTTCGACGAGGTAAACCTATTCCTGCACAAAGTAAGTTAAAAGGTCTTGACCCTTTTCTAGATGAGAATTCTCTTTTAAGAGTTGGAGGAAGATTAAAAAACTCAAATTTATTATTTGATTGTAAACACCAGTTAATTTTGCCTCCTACTCATAGAGTTACTGTATTGATTTTTGAATATTTTCATAAGAAGTACCTACATATTGGAGTGCAGGGTTTACTACATCAGGTGCGTTTGAAATATTGGCCCATTGACGGCAAGGGCTTGGCTCGTAAGATAGTTCATGCTTGTAAAACAAACCAATTGCAGCAAGTCAGGTTATGGGTAATCTTCCCACTGAGCGTATAACTCCGACTTCACCCTTTTTTAATTGTGGCGTTGACTTTTGCGGACCATTTCATGTACAATTCAAGGGTCAACGTAAGGGCATTTTTCCTAAAATCTATGTTGCTATATTTATATGTTTATCCACATAGGCAATCCATTTGGAGGTAGTGACAGACTTGACGTCTGAAGCCTTTATAGCAGCTCTTAAGCAATTTTGTGAGAGAAGAGGGAAAATCTGTTCCATCATTACAGATAATGCCACAAATTTTAAGGGGGCTCATACAGAGTTAAAAGCGTTTACAGAAATTGATTAGAAAACCAGATGAGGAGTTATCCAGCTATTTCACCTCAGAATCTATAGTCTGGAAATTAATTCCCTCTAGATCACCGAATTTTGGTGGACTGTGGGAAGCGGGGTTTAATTCCTTTAAGTACCATCTAAGAAGAACTATGGGAAGTACTAAGGTTACTATGGAAGAATTTCTTACAATCATTACTCAGATTGAAGGAATTTTAAATTCACGTCTGTTAACCCCTATGTCTAATGATAGAATACAATTTGGAATCCTGAGGATGTTTTGTGCTATAGGGGTTAATGATATTAAATGAATTTGAAGTTTTAACGCCAGGACATTTTTTAGTCGGCCGTCCAATCACTTCTATACCAACCTGAACTTATTGAAATCACTGATAATAGGTTATCAAGGTGGCAGCGAACAACAAAATTTGTTCAATTAATATGGAAGCGTTGGCAAACAGTTTACCTCAATCACTTGCAACAGCGCAATAAATGGCCGTTTCAGAAATCCAATGTAGAAACAGGTGCAATGGTTTTACTTAAGGATGAGAATTTGCCGCCTTGCCATTGGACCTTAGGTAGAATTTTAGAGACAGCCCTGGTACAGATGGTAAGGTACTTGTAGCTAAAGTTAAAACTGCTTCAGGAATCTGCACTAGATCTATATCAAAGATCTGTTTATTGCCTATGTAATATTCAAATTTCTACTGACTTTATATATATTTGTGGAATCAGTTTATACATTACAAGAATTTAATAATGATTATATGTTTAAAGGATTTGTATGGCTTATTTTGAAATGTATGTGTATTGTAACACTTTTTATGTCAACTTAGTATATATTGTTTCCATAATTACTATTTTCAATATTTAATGTTCTTAAACTACATAATTCAGTTTTAGATCTGGAGTAATCTGACAATTATTTATGTGATTATCAGTTTTGAAATATTGTGATTTGTCACTAATTAATTAATTGAAATTTTTGTATCAAATTTCAATGCTGGGGGGAATGTTCCGTCTCGGTTAGAATATTTATGTCTATTTGTACTGGCTTAATGTTTGCAGCGCCACGTAATGTTAGTGGCGAGAGCCCAGTACTAATCAGTAAGCGATAGGGATGCACTCGGTCCACATCGAGTCTCCGTTCCTCTGCCCGAACAAAGCGGCAGTCAATTGTTAATTATTCCTTACTCACTCTTTGCCCGTTTAAGCGGCATTATTGTTCTTGAAAGAAAATAAATGTTGTTAAGTTTCTCAACTTGACTTTTATAAATTAATATACAGTCGACAACTACCAATTGCTATCAACAATGCCCTAGATAGGCGGCAATAAAAATCACAAAGATCCTCTATTCTTAACTCTTTACGAATTTGGCTATTCCGAATGTACCAGGGGGCATTACATATCATACGCAATACCCTGTTTTGGGCAGCTTGTAACTGCCTTCTCAAACTTTTGCACGAGTATGCCCAGACGGGGCATGCATAACTAAGAATTGGACGCAACACGGTTTTGTAAATGAGCAACTTATTATCAATAGATAGAACACTGTTTCGAGCAATTAAGGGGAAGTTTGAAGCTTTACTAGCTCGAAACTTCCTGAGAATATGTGTAACGTGTGGGTTCCATGTAAGAGATTTACTGAGGATCACCCCAAGATAAGGGACCTGCTTGACCCAGGGAATGTCCACACCATACATTTGCAGGTGAGTCGGGAAATTCTTCTTAGTAGTAAACAGTATGGCATGTGTCTTGTCGACATTCACTTTGACTTTCCATTTGGTCAGCCAAGTCTCCAGCGAGTGGATGTGGTGTTGTAGCTGTTGTATTGCTGAACTAACAAATGCACTTTGCGTAAGGATCGCTGTATCGTCTGCATACATGGCTAGTGTTGTTGTTAAAAATTTTATCAACTTTGTACGATTAAAATTTTTTGATCATTAAATAGATAAGTTCACTTACCTTCTAAATAGGGCTGCCGTGAACTGCCTTCTTTCCTTCTTGTCGGTATCCGTCTCTATGCTGAACTTCGATTCACTGCGGAACACAGCTATAAACTTTTTTAAGAAATTTTAATTCATATGAAAGATATCTACAAAATATTTACAAGTTATCATGATTACAAGCATAATTTATACGGAGACGGTCTATCGTTATACATCTGTTAGACGTGTCAGCTAAAGACTAGACTAAAAGTAGTCAGTTGAACGTCAACTGACTACTTTTAGTCTCTTTCGCCAGAGGGCGTCCGTGGAAGTAAAATTTTAGTAAGCAAACGCGACACTCCCACCTTGAGGTCCAGTATCAGCAGAGGATGGACCTCAGCTGACCCGTATTTCAAGTCTTTTGAGATTTCGTCATACGTCGAGTTCTGTACCTCACTTGCATATCCGACTCAGGTGTAAAGTTGAGTTCAAGAGGTATGAAGTTCTTAGTAGGTCTTATAATCTCCCCTTGTGCAGTTTTCTGTAAACGCAACGTATTAATTTTATTTTAAAATGTAATATCACGATTGGCAACAACAGTTTTTTTTTTTCAGAACGAGAATAATTTGAACTGTAATACTTTTGAGCAGTAATGTTGACGGTAATGTTTCTGAATAAAGCAAGTAACTAACAATTAATGTTTGACGGAATGTGTTTTTAATAAAGGAACTAATTAATTGCTAACATTTCATTTTCACTAATCTAATGTGTCCGTCGTGAGATGGAAAAATTTCCAGGATTCTAGCTAAGGGCCAGTTTATCCTTTTTTCGTTGTTGGACAGAATTACAAGATCACCAACTTTCACAGAAGATGATTCGCGGATGAATTTTGAACTTAGTTTTAATTGCCCTAGATATTCAATCGAAATCTTTTTCGTAAATCTTTTCTCAATTTGGCTCTGTAAAGGTATCTTTTATTGATGGATTTAAAATCCAAAAGATCTAATTCAGAAACTCCAGTCTCTGGAATTTCTGTTAGAAACATTGCTGGGATGAGAGCTCATAAATCCTTTACGTCTTCTGACAAATACGTGAGAGGACGGTTGTTCATAATGCTCTCGCAGTCACAAATGATTGTCAACAATTCTTCGTAGTTCAAAGAAGATTTTCCTAGTACCTTTCGAAGAATTCTCTTTAGTACTCCAATTAATCTTTCCCACCACCCTCCCCACCATGGCGAGGAAGGGGGATAAATTTCCATTCAATTTTCTTAACTGTTGCATTTTCTAAGATAGAATTCCAATCTATGGTCTTAAAAAATTATTTGATCTAACAAAATTGGTTCCATTGTCGGAGTATACAGTGACAGGTCCACCCCTTCGAGCGATGAATCGCCTGAACGCGTGCAGGAAACTTTCGGTTGATAGAGATGATACTAGCTCTAAGTGAACTGCTCTATATATTGCGCAAGTAAAAATGACGATCCATGTTTTTTGGCTTCCTTTTAAAATTAAGGGACCCGTCAGATCAACACCAATAATCTCAAAAATTAAAGCATCTCTTATTCTGTCTTCAGGTAGTGGCGCTTGAGGAATCTTCTATGAATCAGAGGCGAACCTTCGACATCGTACACAGTTTTGGATAACCTTGCGTACGGTCTTCCTACTCTTTATGATCCAATATTTTTCACACAAAGCGCACATAACGAATTGTACTCCAGCGCGACTTAGCCTTTCATGTTCAAATTTGATCAGTTTTAATACTAATGGATGTTCTGAGGGAAGTAAAACTGGGTAACGAAAGTCAGCGTCATCGTCTCTCTGAAAGGTCTTCACTAAGGCCATTGGAGTTCATGATAGGTTCTAGAGCACGTATTCTTTTATCTTTCAATCCTTCGAAAGATTCTCGTTGGATCAGTCGGAAAACCACTGGTTCAGCTCCTTTTAGTTCTTCGACTGAAATTCTGCCATGAGTTCTTTCAGATGGTGGTGTTGTAGCATTTTTAATGAATCTAAAGATCCAAGATACGACCTTTATGATCTTTTCAAATTTTGAAATATTGTCAAAAAGGTTAAATTTATCTGTATTCGTGTTATTGCTGGCTGAAACCACAGTTCGTTTTCTCTCTCCGTTTACTATATCGAAGTCAAGATGTTCTCCATCTGCAATAGGCCACTCTTCTGGAGGTCTATAAATCCAATCTGGTCCTTTCCACCATACGGATTTCCTCAATTCTTTTGCAGAGCAACCGCGAGATGGCAAATCCGAAGGATTAAACTTTCCGGGAATGTGATGCCAGTGATCTGGGTTACTCAATTTTCGAATCTCATTTACTCGATTGGCTACAAAAGTGGACCAATTTTCTTTCTGTTTTATCCAAAAGAGAGCATTTGTGGAATCCGTCCAGTAAAAAACTGAAACTTCTTTTAGTTTCAAGTCTTCTCTTATTGTATGAGAGAGCCTGGCTTCAATAGTGCAAGCGAGTATCTCTAGTCGAGGTATGGTGAGTGCTTTTAGGGGAGCAACTCTCGCTTTAGATTGTATCAATTGACAAGTGACTCCACTCTCACCGCTGTGTCTAAGGAAAATGCAGGTCGCATACGCGTCCTTGCTTGCGTCCGAAAATACACGCAGAGTGGTACTATCGTCTATTTTGGGAAGCAGTCTAGGAATTTTGATGTCTTTCAAATATTTCAACTGAGATGACCATGTGGAAAATTTCCTTGCTAGATCATTCGGGAGATTAGTATCCCAGTTAATTTTCTGTTTCCAGCACTCTTGCAGAATCAATTTAGGCATGAGAGTAACTGGACTAGTAAACCCAATAGGGTCAAAGATTTACTCAATTCGGAAAGAACAGATCTTTTGCTCAATACACGGCTTTCTTCATATTTTACGGGACAATACAAAGTATCGTCAAACAAGTCCCATTTCAATCCCAATACTGACACAACATCTTCATAATCTTTATCAGAAAGGTTTAGAATTGAAGCTTCATTTTTTAAGTCTATTATGTTTCCAACCTCTTAGGTCAAATTTTGCAGTAGCCATTATTTCTTTAGATCCTTTGATAAATGAGTTTAATTCTTCAATTGATTCCACGCTCGCTACGCAGTTATCCACATACATGGCTTTCTTTAGCTTTGAAGCTATTTTCTGATGTTGTTTTGGTACATTTTCCAAATGGTAGTTAATCGTGTCAGCGAGTAAAAAGGGCTGGCGTTTACGCCGAATACAACCCTTCGGTGCCGATATATACTCAGTTTTTCAGGCTGTCCTTTCTCCCACCATAGGAACCGGAGAAAATCTCGATCCGCTGCGTTCACACCTATCTGAAGAAATGCCCTTTTTATATTCGAAATTACTCCATACTTCCCCTCTCGAAATTTTGTCAAAATTTTGGGGATCAATTCAAGATAATTAGGACCCTTTTCCAGGCAGTCGTTCAGAGATACCGAATTTTTCTTCTTTGCAGATGCGTCGAACACTGGTCGAATTTTGGTAGTAGAATTTTCCCGAAACACTGCTCTATGTGGCAGATAATGCCCTTTGATCTTTTCTGCCTCCGAAATATCGACAGGTTCAATTATTCCCTCTTCTACCCAATCCTTTAAAACAGTTTCGTAGGCTTCTAAGGAATTCTTTATCTGGAGGGTTTTCACGCAAGACTTCAGACGCTTTTCTGCAAGAATTCTATTATCTGGCAACTCAGGATGAATTTGAAACCATGGCAGTGACACCTGATACCTTCCAGCGTCATCTCTTTCTAAAGTACGGATAAAATAATTTTCTGTAACCTTTTCTATTTCATGTTTTGTTTGCGAAAGAGCTGGTTCAGTTATTCCGATAGAATCAAGAGACCACAAGTCACAAATTTTTCTGTCACTAATTTGTAGTGATAAAAGAACTTCATTAAAATTCTTTCCCTTTACCCTTGTTCTCCCTAATATTGTCCAACCAAGGTGTGTATTCATCGCTACTAAACTCTCCGTTACGTGTTTTATTTCCCCTGTAAAGAGTTTTCCGGCATAGTCTGCTCCTACAAGCATGTGTATTTCATTAGGGTGTTTTTCAAATAAACAAGAATTCTCATTAGTTACATAACTGGGAAAAATTTTTTAACCTCTAAGTTTCTTTAAGCATTCCCTATCCTCCAATTATGGAATATGTGAGCATATGTTTTTTTTGGCTCAAAACTTCCATTTCGCATGTGAATCCTGTTTCTAGATTATTTAACTTAATCAGATACTTGTTGTGATTTTCCCTTTTTTCTATCCCTCCAAAACGCCCATGTGTCACACTTTCCTGACCTAAAGATTTTAGTTTTAATTTCTCCGCAAGAAATGTGCTGATATATGATCTGCTACTTCCGGTATCCAGAATTATTCGTATAAAATTGCTTTCACCATCTCCGTAAACATTGACAATTAAAGTTTGCAAGATTACACTTTCATAGGATGAATTATTCGTTAAGGCCTTATTTTCAATTTGTTCTTCCTTAATTTCTCCTTTTTCGCTTTTAAAACACATTATAGTGGCATGTCGTTGTTTACATAATTCACATCTTATTCTAGAAGTGCTTTAATGCTAAGGTGCCGTGGGTGTAAACAGCGATAACAGATTCCTTTCGTTTTGCATTGCTCCCTTTTTTTTCTCAGTAGACCATAAAGATGCTTGTTTACACGTTATAGACTCGTGATCAGAAGAGTCGCAGAAAACACATGGTGTTTGTCCCCCCCCCGCAAACTAGCGTTCGTCAACTTCGAAGCTGTGTGTTTCGCAATAGGTCTGGTTTCACTCAGTTTGTTATGCTTTTGCGGCGCCGCCTTTGGCCGGACCGTCTGGAATGTACGTTCCCGCGCAACTAACTGTTCAGAAAGAAATTCCACTAGGTGATTCAAATCGTAATTTGATTTTCGAACTGTTTTATTATATTCCAAAACCAAATCTGCGGCCAATATTTTAAGCAAAATAGGTGTTAATAAATGTTTCTGAGGTCATATTTAATGATTCAAGACATCGAATATGTTTCTGTATATAATTGAATAACTTACGGAAATTTTGAATGTCATTAGAATCTTTTAGAGGTCTTTTTTTCAGTAATTTATCTATATGGGCGTTTATCAGTACATCTTTATTTCCAAATCTTTCTGTGAGGAGTTTAACTGAAGTTTCGTAATTTTCTTCGGTTAAATCGAAACCGTCAGTGGTGTTATAAGCAGTACCTCTCCAAAAGGATTTCAAATAATTAAATTTGCTGATAGCATCAAGCGTTTTATTTTGGTGTATGGCTGATGAAAAAGTGTTCCAAAATGTCAGCCATTCGCAGCTCTCGCCATAAAACTTCGGAATCGTAAGTTTAGGAAGCTTCACATTATGACTTTCGATTTTAAGGTTTTCTTCAATACTTTCACTTAACTGTTCAGTGCTTCTTAACACACTCAATTTCTGTTGTTCTATATTAATTTCTTTCAATTTTTTGTTAGCTTTGTATTTAAATGTAGTTATTCTTTCACGATATTCGTCAACACCGTTTAATTCCTGGTCTAGATCCTTTATGTCTTGTTGGAGACGGCGGCTGCAGACAGACGATTACATAATAGCTCGCCGAAGGTCAACAGAAGGAGCGCCGCTTCTGATTGGACTATTTATTATTATTATTATTTTCATTTTCCTTTAACTGCGAACTAAGCGGAGAAATTCCCTTTTCACTCAGTTATATGTATGCACTTAATAGAGTAATGTAACGTTTTCAGCTTGTGTGAGATATCCATATTAAATCTTTATATTAATAATCCCTGCTGTGATTATTTAATTTGTAACCTGCACGTTGTAGCCCTGTGAGTTGCAACATTGTAAATTTGGCGTCCGCTACTTTATATTTTAATAAAATATGGATATAAAAGTTTTGAAAGCAAAACGAAAGTCGCTGAGAACAGCTTTTACGGTATGCTGCAACGATATAGCTCAGAAGATCGAAAACAAAAGTTTAATAAGTGACGAAGTCAGTACGTTGTTTCGGCAGATTCAAGACAAATTCTCACGTTTGGAAACAACTGAAGAAGAAGTTTCGAATTTGTTGCTGAGTGATGATGCACTTCAAGATGAATATTCTGAAGATTTTTTGAAAGCAGAATACCGTGACAAGTTCTGCTTGATCTGTTCGCTGTTAGAAAATACAAAGAAGGCAAATTCGGTTACGGAAGGAACAACAACCGAGCAAAGAAAGGAAATTCAAGCTTCCGAAACTTGAATTAAGGAAATTTAGTGGAGAACCGAAAGACTTTCTTGCCTTTTGGTCCCAGTTTGAAAAAATTCACAACGACCTCTCCATTGTCGATGAAGATAAATTTCAATATCTTTTACAATGTGTGGTAGCAGATTCTAAAGCGTCAAGACTCGTAACAAGTTTTCTGCCAACTAAAGAAAACTATTCAAAGGTGATCGCACAAGTTAAAGAACGCTTCGGGAGAGATGAACGTTTGGTTCAGATTTATGTACTGGATCTACTTTCCATAGTAATGAAAAATGCTACTGGTAGGATTAAAGTAGATTTAGCTGAACTTTATGATTTACTTGAGAGCAAGCTTATGGCACTGGACAGCCTTGGTAGAACTAAGGAAAAATTCGCAGAATTTTTAGAGCCACTTGTTGAGTCCTGTTTACCAGAGACTGTTCTTCGTGCGTGGGAAAGAAGCCGCTCGATGGAAGATACTGCGTCACAGCAAGATAGTGCGGGTTCGTTGGATAAACTTTTGTGCTTTCTTCGAAATGAAGTGCAAAGTGAGGAAATGATTAAGCTCGCTCGTACCGGGTTGGGAGCTTCACGTTTTGAACATTCGCGTCCCCATTGTGATGATCCAGGTTGCTCTACAGCTGCTGCCTTGGTAAATGTTCAAGACAATACAGGTAGGCGAAATTTATGTTGTATTTTTTGTGACAGATCCCACAATTCTGCCGAATGTTTTTCTGCTCGCAAAATGTCTTTAGAAGACAAACGAAAACTTTTGGTGCAAAAGCGCGCCTGTTTTCGCTGCTTACGAGTTGGACATAGTTCACGGACATGCAAAAATAAAGTTAAATGTTTAACATGTGATAGATTTCACTATACCATTATGTGCTCAAATGGGGAACCTGTAAAACCAAATGAAACTGACAGTACTGTTATTTCATGTAAGGCATTGTCTAATCAGTCAACTGTTGATGAAAATGTGTTTTTGCAAACACTTGTTTTAAAAATAGTTTTTGAGGGTAGACAACTTACAGTTCGTACGATTTTGGACAGTGGTTCTCAGAAATCTTATCTTTCAGAAAGGGTTATCGCGTTTTTGCAACTGAGTCCTAAATCGAAACAAACCATTATCCACGGTTTGTGTGGGGGGAGAGAGACAAGCCCTCATTCCCATTTTGTGTTTGATGTTAATTTAAGAAATTTTGAGGGCACTTATGACCATAACTTTGAAGTACTTTCTCAAAACAAAATATGTGGATGTGTTCCAAAAGTAGTTGATCCCAATACCCTAAAAGAATTAAAAGAAAGAAATATTACCTTGTCTGGTTTGCAAGCTAAAGAATATGACATTGAATTGCTTTTAGGAGCAGATGCCATCGGAGACATTATTACTGGCAGTTCTCTGAAACTGAACTCTAACTGTAACTGTAGTTGGGGCTAAATTCGGATACACTGTGATTGGTAAAGTAAACAGATTATCTAAAGAACCTACTTCAACTACTATTCCAGCAATACTACAAAATAATTTGTGTAATAATGTAGTTTCGTTGCATTGTGCTAATCTTAGCGTAACTGAACTCTGGAATTTAGATGCCATTAGCATAACAGATCCAACTGAAGATGTTAAACTTAAACTTGCTCACTCTGACACCGTTAAGCAATTTAAAGAGAATTTAAATGTGCTTCCTGATGGCCGATACGAATTGCCACTACCTTTTAAATCTGAAATTCTGTTACCGAACACTAAGTCTATGACTTTTAAAAGGCATCAAAGAATGTGTCACCGAATTAATGAGGAAAATCAGTTAGATGACTATAAGGTAGTTTTTAAGGAATGGGAAGACCTAAAAATAATAGAAAAGGTTCCTGAAACGGAAATTGATAATTTGAGTTATTATTTGCCCCCACAGACCTGTTATAAAGTATGCTAGCCAGACAATGAAGGTAAGGCCGGTGTTCGACGCTTCAGCCCGAGAGAGAAATCAACCATCCCTAAATGACTGTTTAGATAGAGGGCCGAACTTAATTGAACTCATACCTGATATAATTGACAGGTTTAGATTGTATTCTGTTGGTTTATCATCGGACATAGAAAAAGCATTTCTTCTGCTGAGTATTATCCCAGAACACAGAGATTATTTGAGGTTTTTTCTTCCAACTCTTGAAGAACCTATGATTTACAGACACTGCAGAGTGGGTTCGGGGTTTGTTCATCTCCGTTCCAACTCTCTGCATCGATAGAGCATCTCTTGGATAATTCCCCTGCTGAGTCTGACGATGTGACCCAAAAATTAAAGCATTCGTTTTATGTTGACAATTGTGTCACTGGGGTTCACGATATCAAACAGCAAGAAAATTTTATAGTTAAGGCTACAGAAGTAATGGCTCGGGGATGTTTTAATCTACGGGGTTGGGAAAGTAATGTTCCAGGTCATTGTATTTCCCGTAGTTCAGGTATAACTTCTCTTCTTGGAATCTTATGGGATTTGGATAACGATACATTAAAATGTAATCTTAATTATTCAATAGATAATGAGATAAGTAAACGTAATATTTTGGGTATGGTACATAAAATTTTTGATCCGCAGGGTTTCTTGAGTCCAACTACCTTGTTACCTAAGTTGCTATTACAAGAAGCTTGGACTATGAAATTAAAATGGGATAATCCCTTGCCGGAGAACATTCAGAAAACTTTTCAGAAGTGGCAGGATGAAATTAAATATCTTGAGAAAATTAGTATTCCACGATATGTAGAGATAAATGAGAATTCAGAGCTACATCTATTCGTTGATGCATGTAAGAGCTCCTATGGTGCATGTGTTTACATTAGAGCTGTAACGCCCGTGGGAGTCAAAATTAGATTGATCAGAGCCAAATCCAAGATAGCGCCGTTAAAATCTCTGACAATACCTCGGTTTGAATTGATGGCCTGTTGCATTGGCGCAAGACTGGTTCACTCAGTATACGCCGCCTTAGACTTGCCTGATTTGAAAATTATTGCATGGAGTGATTCTATGGTAGCACTCTGGTGGATTAAAAACCGTGGTGATTGGTCAGTTTTCGCTGCGAATAGGGTAAAAGAGATAAACAGTCTGATTCCTTCCCATTGCTGGCGCTATGTACCAGGTTATTTAAACCCGGCAGATATGCTTGAAAGAGGCTGGTGGGAGAGGTTAGTTCGTGTAGTAAAGGAACTATTGAGAAGGACACTCGGTAACGCGGTTCTTACAACCGAGGAGTTGTACACAGTATTGTGCGACTGCGAGTCAATAATTAACTCTAGACCTCTTACTTATCTGTCGGAAAATCCGGATGATTTAATCCCACTTTCCCCCGCCATGTTTCTCATCGAGAATCGTAGCTTAGCTGTTCCTGATGTTGATTTCTGCGATTCGAAAGGTCTTCGAAAAAGGGCTAGACATCGCCAAAAACTGCTTAATAATTTAAGGCATAGATTTAGGAAAGAATATTTAGGCCTTCTGGTCCAAAATAAGAAGGATACATCGTCAGAGCTACGGTTGGGTGAAATTGTCCTAATAGGAGATGACATCAAAAAACGGATGCATTGGCCTTTAGCTAAGGTCATTCCACTAATTCCTGGGAAAGATGGTAAGCTGAGAACTGTAGAACTGAAGACTCAAGCTGGTACGCTGCTTCGTCCCATTCAGCGAGTCTTTCCATTGGAAGTGCAGTTAACGGACACACCCACTGATCCCATATATGATAACTCTTTTACTAATCCTATTTCTTCTATTTCTAGTGATGAGCATTTAGATTCTAATGACTCTAGTAACATCCTGCAAGGTGCTAAAGTGTCAAGATTTGGACGTGTGATCAAGGTGCCTCAGAAATTGGATCTCTTCGACCAGGTACTGTATGTCTTTGAGCCAATCTGAAGTCGACTCAAAGAGGGGGACAATGTTGGAGACGGCGGCTGCAGACAGACGATTACATAACAGCTCGGCGAAGGTCAACAGAAGGAGCGCCGCTTCTAATTGGACTATTTATTATTATTATTATTATTTTCCTTTAACTGCGAACTAAGCGGGGAAATTCCCTTTTCACTCAGTTATATGTATGCACTTAATAGAGTAATGTAACGTTTTCAGCTTGTGTGAGATATCCATATTAAATCTTTATATTAATAATCCCTGCTGTGATTATTTAATTTGTAACCTGCACGTTGTAGCCCTGTGAGTTGCAACATGTCTATTAATTTTCTATATCGGCATCTATTTGTTTTAACTCGTTCGATTTTTCATTCAAGAGTTCTAAGGAAATTTCTAGTTCCTCTGCATTCACTTCTGTTTTTGGTAATTCACTTTCGATTCGGCCAATTAATTTTGTAATGGCAGCCCTTATGTGGCCGCGTTTACTTTTCAATGTATCGATGAATTCCGTCATTGTTTAATATTCAATAATTCAACAACTATCAGCAATTCACTAATTATTTATGCTTATGTATTATCTATATCACTGACATCAATTTAGACAGTTTCAATAGTTAGGAAAACCGCAGTTACTGGCAGTCCCTGTTCGGGCGCCATGTTAAAAATTTTATCAACTTTGTACGATTAAAATTTTTTGATCATTACATAGATAAGTGAAAGCTCACTTACCTTCTAAATAGGGCTGCCCGGAACTGCCTTCTTTCCTTCTTGTCGGTATCCGTCTCTATGCTGAACTTCGATTCACTGCGGAACACAGCTATAAACGTTTTTAAGAAATTTTAATTCATATGAAAGATATCTACAAAATATTTACAAGTTATCATGATTACAAGCATAATTTATACGGAGACAGTCTATCGTTATACATCTGTTAGACGCGTCAGCCGTTCAACTGACTACTTTTAGACTCTTTCGCCAGAGGGCGTCCGTGGAAGTAAAGTTTTAGTAAGCAAACGCGACAGTTGTGTTGTGTGTAGTTGGGATGTCATTCACGTAAATATTGAATAGGGTAGGGCCCAGAAGGGATCCCTGTGGAGCACCAGCCCGTATAGGCCGGTTTGTGGATAATGAACCAGAAACATGAACGACAAAGTGTCTACCGGTTAGGTAGGATTTAATTATGTTTGTGATGTTGTAAGGATCTTAAGTTTTACTAACGTTTATTTTATTTTAAATCTTTACTATCACTTCTTATTTTCTACTTCCGGCCAGAATTAAGAGCTTTAACTTATTTATGCAAATTTGTCTGGCGAACGCCAAGTACTTAAGTTGTGGCTTTTTGCCAAGCGAGAAAGAGGAAGGGGTTAGTAGAAGCAGGCCACTTGCCTTAGCAGTTTTACTCGGTTGCTGGTTGCCTTCCAGGCCAGAGGTTTAATCCTCTTAATAATTTTAAACGTATCGTAGTGTTAACAGTTCTCTGTACTACATACGGCTTCCTGTTAATATACGGCCAATCTTCTCGGAGGCCCTTGTTTGTTATTCCAAACTTAACTTAGAGTTTAGTTAATATTTTTATATTCTTACGTTCAGACCACAAGTGGTTGGTCTCTGCATTCCGAAGTTCGGAAATTATTGTAAAGAGTGAAAAATAAAGGGTTTCGTATACCCTTCCTGTGTATCTTGTCTACTTCCCACATTTATTGAACATAGATTAGCTCCCTCTTCCGAGTCAGGTCTTTGCATGTTCCCAAAGCAAGCAAGCAGGAACAGAGAACCTGATAGTGGCGCCCGACGAAGAAGAATAACCATGGCCGAGTTTCAAGAAGAACCTGTGCTGCCTGCAGAAGCGGCTCAGAATCCAGAAATGCCAGCTGCCGCCCTGGAAGGATTTGGTTACATCGTCCAGACCATGCGCGCAGCGATGAAACCAGAAGCAACATTTAATGGAAACTCACCGGTAACCAGTTTTTTGGAAAAATTGGAGGACCACTTCATGATGTATCCCGTGCACGAGTTCCAGAAAGTCACCTTAGCTACTAGCGCTTTGAGGGGCCAAGCGCTTAATTGGTTCAAATGTATAGGCAGAAGTCTCTTGGGTCAAGCAGGAAGTCCCACCTATACTTACGAAAATTTGAAGACTGCCCTAGTAAAAGCCTTCCCTGTCGTAAGGGATCGTGCGAAATTAGAAACGGAACTTTTCAGCATATATCATCAAAGAATCGAAAATCTTTCCACCTTTATTTTAAGAAAAATTCACGCCTTCAAACTCTTGTATGGAAACCGTCCGGATCCTGAGATAATTCAAGTGATTTTGCCGAGGTTACTTCCCCAAGTACAAGACTTTATTGAATTAAGGAATCCGACTACACTGGAAAAGTTATTTGAGCTAGCAATCCAGTTTGAAAGTAGAAGAACGGCGGACATTGAAAGAAGACGCCAATATCAACAACGAAACCAATTTGGTGAGCCAAGACCACAGCAAAGTCAAGCACACGGCTACGGAAGCAAAGCGAATCAGTGGGCAACGAAACCCGAGCATCCAAAAACAGCCGGCGAACGTCGACAGTTCAGTAGCAATCCAGGAAAAAAGTCTCAAGGCCAGTGGAAAAAGAAGGAAAGCATAGAAAGGAAAAAAGATTTAAACTAAAACGGATTTCTGCTGACGGGAGGGTGCGGAAATCCGAAGGCCGAGAAAACCCCTCTTCCTTCAAGTTAAATACAGTAATGGTGAAAAATTTGACTCTTCCGAAGATTGAAGTGTTGGTGAATAACATCCCAGCCACCGGACTCCTGGATACAGGCGCGCAGTGTTCCTGTGTGGCAGAAGATTTTTTTAGGAAGTATTTTCGGAAATACCGCATATATAATCCGGATAATACGACAGTGTTAGCTGCGCAAGGAGAAAGATGCAAGTGCATAGGTAAATTACCGCTATACGTCCGTATCAAGGACGAACAAGTAAAGGTTATGTTTTTTATAATAAAGAATCTGCAAGCACATATTATCTTAGGGATAGATTTTCTTTCAGAGGCAGAAGCAACGCTTTATTTTAATGAAGCGTCCCTTAAGCTGACGATGAAACCAGTCCGAGAAGAAAAAACGGAACCACCAATGTTAAACCTTGGCCGCCTGCCTAAGGAAGAGCAACAAAAAACCCGACAACTGGTAAGTGAATTTGCTTCGTTATTTAGTGATATTCCAGGATTTACTCAAGTTACTAACCATAGTATCGACACCGGAGATTCAATGCCAGTTCGCCACAAAGCATACCGGTATGATAAGAATAAAGAAAAATTTTAGAATGGCACATTAGCGATATGTTACGTAAAAAGATCATAACGCCCATCTCAAGTAGTTATGCTAGCCTGGTGGTTTTATGTAAGAAAAACAATGACTATCCATTAACACATCCAAAAAGGTGGCGTTTCGCGATTGACTATCGTAAATTAAACTCCATAACTAAATATCCGGTATATCCGTTACCTATTATTGAAGAAATTCTAAGGAACATAACGTCTACCAAATACATGACGACTTTAGACTTAACGACTGGTTATTTTCAAATAGGGGTTAGACCGGAGGACGTGCCTAAGACTGCTTTTATAACCAAATCTGGCACTTATGCATTCCTGCGTATGCCGTTTGGCCTTTCAGGGGCACCGGCAACATTTCAGCGATGTATGGACATTGTGCTAAGGCCTGTTCTTGGAAAGTCCACATTTATCTATTTAGACGATATCATTATTACTAGTGATAATCTGGACCAACATGTACAGGATTTAAGACAGGTGTTTTCATTATTAAATGAGGCCGGTCTAAAAGTTAATGTCGAAAAGTGCAAATTTGCAGCCCCTGAATTAAAATACTTAGGTTACAAAATATCTCAGAAAGGAATCGAGACAGACGATTCAAAAATAATCGCTGTGCAAAAGTATCCGTCGCCAAATACGGCGAAGAAGCTCTCTTCTTTTCTAGGACTTTGTTCATATTATAGGTCCTTTATAAAAGATTTTGCAGCTATAGCTGAACCATTGTTAAAATTAAAAAGGAAAAAGGCAAGATTCTCGTGGACGGCCGAAGCCAATAGTGCTTTCGAAAAATTAAAGCAAGCATTAACGCAAGCCCCTGTGTTGAAATTTGCTGAAAAGAATGAGAATTTGGAAATTTCAGCGGATTCTTCGGATTATGCGGTAGGAGCGGTACTTTCGCAAAATCAGCAGCCCGTGGCATTTTTTAGTCGAACTTTAAATCAAACACAAAGAAATTATTCCGCGACCGAGAGAGAGGCACTTGCAGTTCTGTTAGCAGTGCAAAAGTTCCGAGTCTATTTTGGAAGGGCGCCAATAACAGTGTATTCTGATCATGCGGCGGTTACTAGATTGTACTCAGGGAAAAACTTATCCCCAAGGTTAATAAGATGGGCACTCAAGCTACAAGAATATAATCTAATAATCAAGCATACCCCCGGAAAGGAAAATATCGTAGCAGATACCCTATCCAGAATAAAAATAGATGAAGAAGGTAATACTGTAAAGGTGGCAATGCTCACAGCATGTACAATAAATTCCCGAGAAACTGTAATAACCGAACTGGGTAAGGATCCTGAATTTAGGAACATTTATGAGTATTTAAAGGATCCTGAAAATTTTAGCCACCAAGATATTATGGCGATAAGAAATAGGGCGGCCCATTACGAACTAATACATGATCTATTATTTTATACAAAAACTACAAATTCCAACAACGAATTTCGACCTGTTATCCCAGCTAGTCTTAGATTAAATATCCTGAAGGAGTTACACGACAGCCTATTAGCTTCTCATGCTGGTATTCGAAAAACTATCCAACGCGTACGCGAGGCAGTCTATTTTCCTGAACTGCAAAAGTTAACAAGGGCGTATGTCCAGTCCTGCCCAACATGTCAAGCAGTTAATTATATTAATTTCCGCCCGGCCGGGTTTCTAAATAGTATTAAATCCGATTTTCCAAATGAAATAATTGGCATCGATTTATTGGGCCCTTTCCCAAAAAGTCAGTTAAATAAAAGTCGGTATCTCTTTGTTATGGTTGATCATTTTAGTAAGTGGACCGAAATTGTTCCCTTAAAACGAGCCTCCGCGAAATTAGTTACTGATTCTATTTTAAATAAATATATTTTAAAATACGGGGCGCCCCTAAAAGTTATATCGGATAATGGTCCTCAATTTGTAAGTAATATATTTGAAGACATGTGCCAAAAACTGGGCATACGTCATTTAAAAATGGTCCCGTATCGGCCGCAATCAAATATAGCGGAACGGGTCAATAGAAATATAGTGAAAATTATCCGTAGTTATGTTAAAAATTTTCATAAAAGCTGGGATAACTATGTCAATGAATTTGCTTTCGCCCTTAGGACCGCAAAACATGATACAACGGGCAAAACTCCTGCTGAGTTATTTTTAGGCAGAAAGATTATAACGCCGTTAGATAAATTATTTTATGTTCAACAAAGAGCCCCAGAATTTAAAATGGGTGATATAGAAAAACTAATTTTGTATATGAGGGCATCCAGCCATACTCTATCGAAGGCCCCCCTTTCCTTCGCACCTATGCTTGATTTTCGCCCATCGGTCAGAAAGACCTAGCGGTTGGCGTAATGGCAGACCGCACATTGAGTTGAACAATGTTAAGCAAATTTCGCTTACTGCGCATGCTTGATGGTGTACCTTTGGCGCGGGAAGAAATATTGGCGACTAAGCAACCCTACGCTAGCTTATTCTTGATCACCATGGCTGTCGAGTGTGTTCGAATGATGTTTACAACTGTAATGTTGTGGAACTTTGCTTATTAGTTATTTTAACTTCTATACCGATTGCACTTGCTTATTTTTCTAATATATATTTCATTGTAATTTGTCAATAACATTGCATTTAATATTTGTTAACATATGTTCGTAATAATTCGTTATTTAAATGTAATTTGTTTACATGTTATAATTCAGTAATTGTAAACTGGAGTATCTCGCTTAGTTTGTTAGCGTATATTCGCGCTTTTATTTTCTCATTTCAAAGAATTTAATAACTAGCATTAAGGAATTGTAAAATTTCTTCAGTGTTATTTGCAAGCACTTGTTATATTCCTCAGTGTTTCTTTATGTATGTACGAATGGAACGTATGGTAAATCCTGAATTGTTTTTATTGCTTAAAAGTATAATGAATAAATTTTCAACTAATATATCCTAAATTTCAGTCTTTTTCTGAACGAAAATTTGTACAGTTCCAAAGGAATGTGCAGAATTTTATAGGTATTATATTTTACATTTTGAATGCAAACACAGCTTCACATTACTTCGCAATAATTTCAGCTTTCTAGTTGTTTGAGCAGTACAGCAAAAAATAGTATTTTAACACAGTAATTAATTTACATTTACATTATACTCTACGAAGATTTAAATGCCAGATTTGTTTACAATCAGATGGCGGTACATCTACCATATACCGTATTTATCTTCTTTTCAAATCGCGCCAACATAGTAATTACGCCAAATTGTTTTCTGGGCATGCGCAGTACGCGACATTCGTTTAACACTGTTCAACTCAATGTGCGGTCTGCCATTACGCTAGCGGTTGCAACAAAAGACATCTGCCTACTTTGTCTGTCTGTCTATCTGTCGGAGCGGATACTCGCGCATGTTCCTAAAACGTACTCGCTGTACCTCCTGCTGTGATAGCTGCTTCGCTGCTATTGGTTAGAAGAATACAGACGTAGCATAGAGCTTTCGACGTCATTTGTTTTGTCACGTAGTAAAGCTTCTCGAGCCCGTGTAATAAAAATCCTTTTATGGCGTACAGCGGTTATGTTTTAATCCTTAAAAAAAAATCAGTTAAAAAAGTCAGAGGTGTTTTTATGTACAATTGAATATTAATTCATATGTTAATATATATTTTTACTTTATGCAATACACCTTGAGAAATACCGAATCATTACAAAGGAAGGAAAATGGGTTATTTACTTGAGAGGGTTATAACCTTATTCTATTTTGCTAATGGAATGTTGGAAAAATAATATTTAACATAGTTTATTAATGTTTTATCGTGATACAACTACATTTTTAAGAACAAGATTACAAAGCTTACAATTTTACACCTAAATTTATCTCACTTTTCACCCTGAGATGGAATTCCAGGAAAAATATTGTTAGTGATGGACTAGATTAAAGTAGTGATATAGAGAAACCACACGTGGGATCTTTTCCTTTCCTGAATAACATTTGCCAGTCAATTTACAGCAAAACATATATGCCTACATTGCTACTGTCCCTTAAATTAAATATAACCTTTGAATCGCTCTTAATATTATTCTTTTAAAAGTAACTGTTGTCAGTTAAATCTATCAGGAGCCGTATCCTCCTACCGTGCGACGAGATCTCGATACGAGAGTGACGTAGCAAGCGAATCCTTCTCGTTCGACTGCTACTAACGATTGAGAGCAAACTGGTATCCTCAAGCGCCTCTACCGTGCGAAACGTTAGGGCTTTCGCCGATCGAAAGAGGTATTAGCTCCTCCTTCGCACCGCCCACATTTTGACGTCAAACAATAGTACAACAACCAATGAGAAAACTTGCTGAAAAAATAATCGTAACTTTATTTTTTTTTTTTTTTTTTTTGGTAAACGGATTTGTAAACAACGTATCTTTTTCCATCTCTGTTTAGAATAAGCCGTCATCCCGGATAACTTCTCGTCAGTTAGAGACATTTGTGTCTTTCATGGAAAAGCACCATTAAAGATACTAATTTATACACATCACACACATGCATATTTATGTATTATTATTTAGATTGCTGTTATTCATTTTCACCATGACATTTCTTTCAAGAAATTTAGGATCATTAAATAACTAAATTTTTTGTAATCTTGTTCATTTGAAGTTCTTTATGCAGTTTTATGTTTTTCAATCTAAGATGTACAAAATTTGTTTATTATTATTATTATTATTATTATTATTATTATTTTAGTTTAGGTCAGTGAATTTAGATCAGGTTTATACACTTTTTGGTTACTTAAAAATATGTAGATATTTTTAAACAGATCTCAGAATAGAAATTCGATTATTTATAGGTTTCATTAACAGCAATATCTTGCAGCACAATCTGAAGATATATTCCAATAATTTATGTATAATTTGAATGACTAAAAAAATTGAGGCTAAAAATATATCATTTAATTATGAATTCCTAAATTGAAATGCAAATTTTACATGTAAGGCAACTTTAATAACTCTGTTGTGGGTTGTTTGCTTGATTGCTAGAGACTCTGAATCTATTTGTGTTCAACAGAGTGATTCATGTGTTTGGACAAAACAAGAAGCAGATGTTCAAGTAATATGTTATTGGAATTTGCAAATGTGAAAAAGACAATGTTAAATGAAAATGTACTGAGGAAACAAGAAAATATTAAATACTGAAGAAATAAAAAATTAGTGTTAATT
Organism: Stegodyphus dumicola; assembly: GCF_044657685.1. Lineage (NCBI taxonomy): Eukaryota > Metazoa > Arthropoda > Arachnida > Araneae > Eresidae > Stegodyphus > Stegodyphus dumicola. The sequence continues at coordinate 188,840,706 of NC_140768.1, forward strand.
AATAAGTGTTAGAAGATAAAGTATGCTTTTTAAATACTTAAAAAAATAACTGAAAAAGTTTTCAAGGTATATCATTTTAGTTTAGTTCTTTTTCTAGTAAAGTAGCTAATATAAGAGACTTATTTCATTTACATATATCTCATTAATATGTTAAAAATATAGCTTAAATAAGTTTTATGTACATATGGAAAGGAGGGGGAAAAAGGCCTCAAATTAAAGTTTGTTTTAAAGCAATAAGTAAATAAATAAAATACGCTGGTTCTATTAACACATCAAAAAAGTACTGTTATGTACTCTAAAAACAAATTCCAAATATCACATCACAATACATAAAACTCTTACAAAAAAAAAAAAAAAAAAAAAAAAAAGAGAGAGAGAGAGAGAGAAGAAATATGTAAAGAAATTTTTCTTTAAAAGAAGAAATATGTGATTATGAATATGCTCTTTTTATTTATTTGATGACAAAGAAGAGTAAAACGTATGCAACATCACATTATGAAAAATCTTGCAAGTCATTACAATACTATAAGACATTGATTAGCAAGGTAAACATCAGGTGAACATTCTTTTACAGTAGCAATAAATTTTTTATTCAGAATTCTTAAAACGCCAAAACAAATTTACGATTGATGCCTCAGATGCAAGGTCACGCAAAAGTAAATTTGATTTAGCAGACCACGAGAAATTTATGAACTATGTCATTTATGAACAAATTGACTCTCTTCAAAATGTACCAGCAAATTTAACAAAAGCATGCATGAAATTTAACATTAACATTTAAAGCACTAGTATTTAATTACAGTTACAGGTATTAAATGAATTTAATCACGCTTTTAAGAATGCAATTTTCTGGTAAATTTTAATTTTTATATGAAAATAGAACAAAATTAAGAAAAAGTAAGTTTGTAAAGCTACTTGAAACATACTTCCACACAATGAAAATAAATTTAAAGTAACTATAGTTAAAAATACAACATGAAGATTTACAACTAGATCAAGCATGATAATGAGATTAAAATGATTTGTCAAATATTTAACTTAATATTTAACTTCTTCAAAATACAGAATATATTTAACTTACTATAAAGAAAAAGCAAAATCATTTATAATTTAGATCATACTATCCAGTTTATAACATTGGCACCAACTAACAGATTTGGCGACAATGCATCATAATCAAAACATAGAATGTTACTTTAAATCTCCAATCGTACAGTAGAATTATATAATAATAAAAAAAAAGAACATCACTTTCCTACGCGCTGCTTACAAAAATAACAATTTTACAAACAGTATAAACTATTCGTGATAATAAAAGAAACAATAACATCACAAATATTTACTGCACAAACACAATATTTTACTGCACAAACACACACATTCCATAATTGATTTTGTATTTATAAAAATCAGATGATCATCAATAAGTGGCAGTTAAATGAAAACATACATTTTGAGGAATTACGAAGAGTAATTTTTCTAACATTCTATAGAAAAATACCAAGCTGAACTCACCTCTCAAATACACGCTCCTGGGCTGGGAATCGATTGAGCTCGACAAGAATTAATTATCCATTTTCTTCGTCTTTCTTTATTTCTCGGAAAACGAAATATCCTTATGCTATTTTTAGAATGGAACAATGTGGTGCAGCACATCCCCCGTGTTTCTCAAAATTAGGTCGGAATCAATCAACAAATATGTCAACATAATAATGCTGATCCAATGGCAGATAGCAACAAGTGTGCTTTGTTGGCTACAAAATGGACTATGAGTCAGCTCCCTTTTATAGAAGCCCCTTTATAGTGTTGGGCTGTACATCAACACTCTGTGATGATGTAGGCAACGAAACCTTGATTTATGTACACCACTGTATCTTTCCACACAGTTCCTTGCTACTGCATGCTTTTGGTTATAATTTTCTTCTGTATATGAAGAGGGATTTATATGTATAGTGTCAAAAGCCAAAGTTCCAACGGATAACCTTTATCACTTGAAATACTAAAAAATAAATATATGGAAATAAAAATTCCTTGTACAGTTGGAGAAATCTAATATCAGATTTCAAAAAGAAAAAAAAAATTGTCACCCATTACATTGCAAAATCATTTTAAACTCATTAATCCGAAAGAAAAAATGCATAATTTTTAGGTACTTCCATTTGATAAATGGAAGATAGAAGTCTATAAAAGAATTGTCTTTTATCTGCATTTATTGAGAACACACAATTTTTTAACTTGCATGTATATCTAAATGCATATAAATTAAGTACATTTCATGTTTAATAAAAATTTAGTAATCTATTTCTTTAACATTCCACCAATACAGTCAAAAGTCGTTAATTCGAACACCCATAATCCGGAATGATCTATAATCCGGACCTCGAAGCTAAAAACTTTCTGCGCATGCGCCGCGTTGACACATGCGCATAGACGTTCACGCGTGTGGGTAAGACCTTTTACGTCTGCGCATATGCGTGTGCGCAAGTGCAGAATACGTTTTCGCGTGCGCGTTTTATGTATAACGGACGTTATAAGCTAAAATTATCTAATTATCTATTTCAGTTAATGTTGATGATTGCGTTGTTCCTTAATTTTCGAATTGGATCCGGCTTATTATTTTTTGCAGACTGCAAGAGCAATACTATAAAAGTAAACTTGAACTTTCGATTATGTCAAAAAGAATTTCCGATTCTGGAGCTCCCAAAGGATCGTACAAAACGAAAGTATGTTTCGATGTCCATCAAACAAAAAGTGGAATTGCTGCAAAAAAATGGATAAAGACATGAAGAATGTGACAGAGAGGTTAGTGAAAACGAAAAAATTTCGATTGACAAGTTAGTCGGTATTCTCGGCACAGCAATTAACGGGACTTAAACAGCGGAACTTTGTAACTGAACAAGAAATTATGTCTGTTTATAAGCGGCCGAGCGGTAAAGTCGCTGAACACTGGTAGTTCGGTCCGAGGTTCGAATCCCGCAAACGGGCTGGCTGCATGGGCGTTTTTGTGGTTTGCCCCATGTGTAACGTGTATACGAGCCAGTTTCCCTTAGAAAGTCCTCCACGAAAGGCATCCCTCCCCTTAGGCAGATAGCCCTAGTGTGCTTTGCCATAATTAAATACACCACACCACACCATATGTCTGTTTATAGAATTAAAGAGAAAGTATTATCACATAAAACGAAGCAACTTAAACAACTTACATTTAAAGAAATGTTTAATAAAGTAAACAAATAAATATTAAGCTTTTTTTTTTTTTTTTTTTTTTTTTGTAAATTTTGATACCCTTTAGATCATAATTATTCTTTATTTCATAAATTACGGTTTCATATTTTTAATTTTAGAATTTCTGCATGCCATTTTACGAGATTTAAACTGATGATCTATAATCTGGAAAAATCGATAATCCGGAATCGCCGAAGTCCCGACGAGTCTGGATTAACGACTTTTGACTGTATTTTAATTACTACTTACTGAAAAAAAAAGGGTATGGGTAAATACTACTAAACAACTAAAAATGAAATCATACTTAGTATAATATACTGTATAAAAATACTAGCACATAAAAAATTATATTTATTTATTATTTCTATAACCAGATATAAATAATCCATCTATAATTTGAAAGAATAATATCATAACAATAATATCAAATACATTCTAAATGCAGACAAAATTAATCAAAACATACTACAGACTGAAAAATTGGTACTCTGTTATTGGGACTGGATTAAGGAATGTATATATGTATGCGTGTATGTATGTGTCTATATGCGTACACATATACATACGTATGTACATATAATATACATATACACTCATTTCTGAATCCAGTTCCGATTACAGAAGAGTACCGAAAAATCTTATTTCAGGATTACAAGAATTGAGAAAGTATTATTGATAACTGACATTCAGTTTCTTCCCCTGTCTCTGAAAAATACTTATTTGCGCTTCATTTAATTTCTCAGAGTACAAATATGTTTGACAAAATGTGCTTATTTCCTTCCTTACATAATTTTATTATAAAATTTTGGGCACATATCTATAAGCCAATAGTTTGTCCCTCCCTGCAGTGCCAAGAAGTTATGAACTGCACTGTCCCCATATGAACGTGTCATGAACACAATTACATTTTGCATTTATTGCCAAGATCTTCATATTATGATCAGAAACCTGCAAAATATTACTGTCGTACATAAATATGTTATCTAAAGGCTTAAACAAGAATAAAGGAACTATATGCTATCAATAACAGGAAATATAATGTTTATCAGGAATATAGAAATACGATAACTTTTAAATGTTTTGAAACTTATTAGCTAAATGATAATAATCTACTTAATATGAAATTATTGAGGAGTGTTAATTAAAATCCTTGGTTTACTAAGAAAATAAATTACATAAGCATTATACAAATCTTATTTCAAATTTATGGAAAGATACATGTTTATAACATTATGAAAGCTGAGTTATTATTCAAAACTAATCCTACTTCAGAATATTCTCAATACACAGTTTTATAATTTTACATATATGTAACAATTATGAGTACAATCTCATAAAATTAACATAACCTTCTCATTTGTGGTGTCCAAAATCAAGATCCGAAAGAGATTAAAATGACCTACTGACACCTACTAATTGTTTTTATAAACTGTATTAATCTATCACATGAGAAACTTGCAATATTTTCACATGATACTTCTAATATAGCATAATAATATACTGGTAAAGTAAAATGGAGAAAAGAATGCTCTTTTTTCAAACAATTTCATAACAACATATCCTTCATAAGCAGAAACGGTGAAAATGTGCTTTAGCCCACAAAATCGCCAGTAAACGTTGTATAAACAAAGTTGCGAAGGCGGAGCTATGTGACGTTCATAAATGGGTGGGACTAAGATTGTGACGTCACAATGTATTTTCTACAAATGTAGAAATAAGTATACTAAATTTTTGTATTTCAAACTATTGAATACGGTAAGTGAATTGTAACAGTTATTGAAACTGTAAACAACGTCGCTGTTTCTCATACAGGGTGAATATTTTTTAACCTTTAGTATTTATACAAATAAAAACAGATTTTTTTTAATTTTAATTTCATATTGCGGAACATTTTAACATTATCATCTTTGCAAAATTACCTTATTGCTACGTAACGACACTATCTCTTACATACTAGTAAGTAAACAATCTTCATTATTTTCTAAAAATTTTTAAGCTTTATATTAATAAAAAAGGGAAAATATTTATTATTGAATATCAACATCATACACAGCTTTCATTTCCATGTTTCTTAAATTCCTGAACCACGTTCTATACTTTTGTATTAGAATTCCACACATTAATAAATTGAAAAAATCTAATTTCTCACAATGAAAGAAAATATTAAAAATAAGCAATTTTAAAAAGAAAAAATATTTTCAGTTACCCTTTTCAGGAAAATTACGAAGTAAAAATTCCAAAAGAAATCGTCTGCTTGGAAATTCTTTTTAACTGCAAGTATAGTTTTGAAAGCATAAATTATCGTCTGACAATTGACAATTTGTCTTCGGACATTGTGCTCTATCCGAAGAAATTTATTCGTATCTAGTTATTAAAAAGCGCTGTGAAAGCCATGGCTTTTCTATATCTAAAGCTACGATAGGTAATATTGTCAACGATAGGAAATTAAAAAAAAAAAAAAAAAGACAACAAATATAATGAAATTAAAAAACAAAATAAAATCTGAAATTTAAGATTTTACATTACGCCCCAAAGGTGCATTTTTTTAACACTTTGCCTGTTACCTTTATTAATTAAATATCATGTTCTTCGCACTTAAACCGTAAAATTCAGTTCAACAGCAATATCACAAAATAATTTTAAAATAAGCATATCTTTAGATTTTCCGATACACAGTCTCGCGCGCTGGAGATAAAAATGTTTTTATCTGTAGATCATTGTCATTGCTTTCTTTGAAATTCCTCAGTATGTTAATCAAAAATTCGTTAAAGTTTTACAAAATATGAAAACGATAATAAAACAAATTCCAAATTTCATATTTGGGCTTCTAGATGCCCATATTCGCAGGAGGATGACGTTATTCTAAATTTGATGTTTCTAGGTACCGCTGTTTTATCAAAATGAGGAAACATACATACATTTATGAAGATTTTTAATCGTTTAATTCCTTTAAATATAATACAGGGCGATAATATTTGTTGGCCAGAATTTGAAACATTGGCTACATTGGCTTTTCCCATGTACACATCGATCTATTTTCACTTAAAAAACATCCCAGAATTGCACAAACTCGGCATTGCGCACGACATTGGCTTTGCCTATGTGCACATCGATCTATTTTCACTTAAAAAAAATCCCAGAATTGCACAACCTCGGCATCACGCACAACCTCGGCATTGCGCACCACAATGGCTTTGCCCATGTGCACATCGATCTATTTTCACTTAAAAACATCCCAGAATTGCACAACCTCGGCATTGGCTTTGCCCATGTGCACATCGATCTATTTTCACTTAAAAAAGAAATCTCAGAATTGCACAAACTCGGCATCGCGCACAATGTCGGCATTGCGCACTACATTGGCTTTGCCCATGTACATATCGATCTATTTTCATTAAAAAAAACATCAGAGAATTGCACAACGTTAGCTTTCCCAATCTTCTAGGATTGAGCCAAAAAGGAATACAAAATATTAAAATAAGCAACTTTAAAACGAACCATACAAGAAAAATTTTTTCACTTACCCTTAAAAAAAAAATCCCAGAATTGCACAAACTCGGCATCGCGCACAATGTCGGCATTGCGCACTACATTGGCTTTGCCCATGTACATATCGATCTATTTTCATTAAAAAAAACATCAGAGAATTGCACAACGTTAGCTTTCCCAATCTTCTAGGATTGAGCCAAAAAGGAATACAAAATATTAAAATAAGCAACTTTAAAACGAACCATACAAGAAAAATTTTTTCACTTACCCTTTTCAAGAAAAATGTAAAGTCTTTTTGAGGGGTTTTATATATGAATTTATTTCAGGGGGAAATCCTTTGGGATCCCCCCCTCATCTTTAAATAAATTTACAAATGTTTATACGCCGTTTCCGTAATATATGCGGAAAAAAGGCTAAAACCCACAGGCGAAAACACTCGATTAAAAAAAGAAACCACATAAGAACATTGAAACCGCAACAGAATTAACAAGTAAAAAAAAAAAAAAAAAAAAAAATGAATAAAATAAAAATAATGAAAGCTTTTAGATTTTACAGTACGCCCAAGGGGCGTTTTTTTTAACGTTTTGTGTGTTACATTTCTTTATCATATAATGTTTTTTACACTTAAACTATAAAATTTAGTTCAACAGCAATATCGCAAAATAATTTTAAAATGAGCATATCTTTAGAATTTCTGATACACAGTTTTGCGCTCTGCACGTAAAAATGTTTTTTTTTTTTTAAAAATTTTTTTTTTCCCGTACTGTGTTGCAGTTGCTCGCTTTGAAATCTTTGAGTTTGCTAATAAAAATTTCATAGAAGTTTTACAAAATATCAATCAGATAATAAAAAAATTCCAAGTTTGGGCTTCCAGATGCCCATATTAGGTTGGAAACGTATGTTATTCAAAATTTGATGGCTCTAGGTACCGTTGTTTTATCACAATGCGAGAAACATTCATGCAGATTTTTCAATATTTAATTTCTTTAAATATAACACATGGCGATAATGCTGTTATCACATCTATAGACGCGCGCGCTTACCCGGGACAATTCCGAGAAACGAGATTCTATTAGCACGGCTTTAAACGGCAGGCTTCCGAGAAATGTTTCGTCTAGCTAGGAGGAACGTGTCCCGGCTACGAGCAACATTTTGAAACTTTTCCCAAAATGTTCCGGCTGGAGACGTGTTCCTCGAACGTTCAACCAATCAGACGAAAGGTCAGCTTCTGAAGGATCACGGGTAACTTTCAATATAGCTCTCACTGTGAAGTGATGGACAGTGGAAATAGAGGCCGATTTAATTATTGCTGTTTTGTTGTAATACAACTGCCTGAGTCATTTTTTAAATGTGTATATATTAATTAAATATATAATCGTGGAAATTTCAGAGTTGACAGCATTTTACGACGTCCTTGCATTTTGGATTTGTTTACAAATTGTTCGTAGCCAAAAGTTCGCCAAATTTGTCGTATTTCGTGCTGATTGTGTATTATAACACTATTATATAATATAATTTTATTTCTTAAATTTAAGTTGAATATTTTTTTAAAATCCGTTTCTATATGCGCGGCTTTTCTCCTAATTACTCATCTTTTAAATTGTTAACTGCATAATCAGTGACACATTTTAAACTGCATAAAAGATGCATAAAAAAGAAAAGCATAGCTTATGTAATAATGAGAATAATCATTAAATTTGTCTATTATTTTCATGTTATTAATGAAATACTTTTTGGATTATAAATACATTAGAAACTATACTTTTATTGTAAATGTTACATATTGAAACATTGAAAATTTATGGATTTATTATTATGCATGATGAAAAACATTTGTATATACATTCATTAATATAAATCTTATTCATTACATTAATACTAATAAATATATATTAACAACTTCTAAAACATCGCATCTCTCTATCTGTATGTAAATATATGACTTATTAGATGTGTGTATATATATATGTATGTATGAATACAAAAATGAACATTGCCAAGAAGTTTATTTGAAGTTACTTTTAATTCAGATAACGATTATGTAATTGGCAGCAACTATAGTTATCAGTTCTTTGCAAATTATTATGGGTATGTAATAATCAGTTAAAAATAATTGATGAGTATTTGAGTACTAAAGAGTGTACACATTTTGTTATTGGGTTAATTCATAATTATATCATACGTATGATCTACGTAATAAAAACATGACTAATAAATAATAAGAAATGTAACAGCTGTGCATTTATAACATTTGATTACTTAACCCATTAACGGTTTGACCCGGATTTTCTCGTTCTTTTATGCAGGTCTCTTAAAGGTTCGTTACGGATTATTGTTAGTTTAAATGTACCCTCGAAAACGGACAGTCCCGTGTTTTTGTATTATCGAAAAAACACTCCAAAACGGACTAGCCTGTATTTCTGTATGTCTTCCAACCCCCAATGCCTAAGGGGACAAGGGTCCATGCAATCCTGACGACAATGGGTAATGGCTGTCATTAGCGTGGGGAGAAATCTTCTTGATGTTTTGGGATAAAGGCCTTGCACTGACTCTAAAGAAACAAATTTATTACCAGTTACAAAGTGGATGCATATATAAAGGGATTTAAGAATTTCCGTTTTAGAGCAGTTATTGAATAAAAAATAGAATTTTTTACAAAATGAACGTTTACCTATAAGAGCATTAATGAATTAAAACGAGAAAAATAAAAGTAATAAATGCAAACATAAAAATTTGAAAATGCAAATCTTTCAGATTTTACATTACGCCCAAAGGGCGTTTTTTTAACGGTTTGTGGGTTACCTTTATTTTTAAATATCATGTTCTTCGCACTTAAACCATAAAACTTCAGTTAAACAGCAATACCGCAAAATAAATTTTAAATGAGCATATCTTTAGAATTTCCGATACACAGTCTCGCCCGTTGAAGATAATTTTTTATATTATTATTTTCATACAGTGTTGCCTTTGCTCGCTTTAAAATCGTTAAGTTTCTTAATAAAAAATTTATTGAAGTTTTACGAAATATGAAACATATAATAAAACAAATTCCAAATCTCGGCTTCGAGATGCCCATATTCGGGTGGAAATGTACGTTATTCAAAATTGGATGGGTCTAGGTACCGTTGTTTTATCACAATGCGAGAAACATACATATATTTATGCAGATTATTCATTATTTAATTTCAAGGCAGATAGCACTCGAGTGCTTTACCGTAATCTAATAAACCAAAACCATTATTTAATTTCTTTAAATATAATACAGGGCTGTAATATGTGGTAGCAACAGTTTGAAAAGTGAACTGACATAGTTTTCCAACGGAAAATGAAAAAATGAAGTTAATAGACCTTCTCGGCTAACGCCCTTTGTTTTAAAAATAATATATCTTGTAATTTAATGGGAATACGAGATTAAAAAGTTCTCTTTAAAAAATTCTTCTACAAATTTATATCACGCATAATAAAAACGTGAGGCTGTCTTGATAAATTTATAAATATTATACATCTGACAATGCGATTCAATTATTTGATTTCGTAATTTAAGAACCTATGATTCTTCTTATAAAACTGTACAGGAATTTAGCAAAGAAGCTATTAAGTAATCTCTTATTACCATTAATCTATGCGATAAATTATTATTATTATTACTTTTGGTTCAGTCTTTTACTTCCAAGTATGCTTTTACCTCAAATAATCGAAAAGATATATAAATTTAAAACAAAATTCGCCCCAAAATCAGAAATTAGGTTACGAATTTCATACAAATTTAATTTCAAAAGCTATTTTACGCTCTGTAAAATGATGCAAACTTAAAAATTTTGAGATTTTTAGTTTATTCTTAAATGGAAATATGCGCAAAAAATTTCTTCGACATTAAATTTTAAAAACGAATTATTATCATCCGTAAACGGTGTGTGTAGAAAATTTGAATTCAATAGCTTATCGATAAGTAGTTCAAAAATTGACGACGAGCTTTTGATTAAACACCGTGAATGAACTGAATACAATTTTTGGAACAGCTCTATTTTTAAGCACTTTGGAAAGATCGGTAAGTTGTTGATATAGCATAACCGTTATTTTTATAACATTCTTGGCATTATGAAACGTGTAAGTGACATTCATAAGCGATTCCCGACAGTTCTGTTCATTTGTCAAAGTGGCTGCTTTTGAAAATATTGTGAAGCTCACTCGATGTGCTCCACTATCTATGATACTCATTAAAGATATTTAACTATGTTTTATTTCTATACAGAAATACTCCCCCCGGGGGTCGACGTAGAGAACTCTGCGAAGCTACTGGCTAGGATCTGTACCTAGGCAGTCTCGGCCACGGGGGTATAAAATTTATGAACTTGGTGGTTCTGAAGGCTCTGGGAAAGGTCACTTATTGGCCGGCCCCGGAGTCTGGCACGTCCTAGCACGGCGTGGTACTAGTAACCCGGGGGGTCTCCCCCGGGGTCGCTGGGTAATGTCCCGCTGCGACGGGCTCGCCCAAGCGACTGGTAGGAGCATTAGACGACCGGTGCTGCCTGGGGCCTGTCCCCAGGTGGTGCGCTGCTCTTGTGGAGGGTAATAGTGGAGGTTGAACCTCCACGACGTGCCCAAAGGGAGAGTAGACCTGTAGTGGGATTAAGTTCCCGGAGCAGGGCAGCCAAAATCCTATACAGAAATACTGGTAAAATTAAGAGGTCAAATATTTAATTATTTGAGTTATATAACTACTTATACTGTTTCAAGAAATTTTGAGTCATTTTGTAAAAATAATCTTTTCTTTAAAATTCCTTTCCCCCCTACCCCCTATGCTTCATGACTTTATTACTATTCTGATGAATGGAAGGTTTGTAGAGACATTACATTTTTTTTAACAGCAAGAGACATGAAAAATGAGCAATGCCTTACCCGGGACGCGAACCACGGACTTCTCGAATGCGCGCCGAGCGTACTGAGACCACGAAGGCATGCTAGAAGGGCGGGAGAAAATACCGTATATACTCCCCCTTTTAAAGGGCGACTGGGGATTAGGGGACCGAATCGCCAAATCCTTGCGGCGGAGAATCATCATCCACCACCTTTTTTGGTTTGGGTACCACAGTAGAAACATTAGGTTATTTCGAAGCAGTACATGTGAAAGAGGAGCAATGCTTCCCCGGGACTCGAACCACGGACCTCTCGAATACAAGCCGAGCGTGCTGACCATTACACCCCGAAGGTATGCTAAGAAGGCGGGAGAAATTACCTTATAGGTTATGAAAACCAAGAGTTGAGTAGGTAATTACAAATTTAACTAATAAATGCTCTACAAATACAACTTTTAATATTTTAGCAGAATTTTTTTTGAAACGTATTTATATAGATTGTTGTAGAAATCGACACAGTTTGATGCCAATTTAGAGGAGGGGTTGTTTATGAGCGTATTAAAAATGCTTTTCCCACTCAAAATGTTAACTACTTTAAAATAATAATTCATAATCGCACTGAATCTGATATGAATTATTTCCCCTGAGATTTCTTTAAAAAGAAAGAATTACAATTGTGTTTAATGCAGAAAATTTAATGGAATTGGCATCTGCGCAAGAGGACGGAAACTATCAGTTAGGACTTTCTAAGGAAAACTAGATTTCCTTCACATTGAACGTAAAAAAACTTTCATCGAACAAGCATGTTCACCAGGATTTGAACTTATGTAGGATTACCAGTACTCAGCGGTTTTAGCGCTTGGCCACTGGGGCCCAGAGACCGATTAAAAATCTTGTTTAGAAACCTTTTATCTTGATTTAGTGTGACAGGTGCCGTAGTTTGAAGGTTAGGATTACTTGAATACACCAAAACACACGAGGACTATCTGCTTTTAAGGAAAGAGATGCCTTCCTAGAGGAATTTTTAACGAGAAAAGTCTCATATTCATGTTATACATAGGAAAAAACATGGAAAAATACCATTCAGCCATCGTATTCGTTCGTCAGGGTGTAAATCTAAGTCGAACTACCAGTATTTACCGGCCACTAATATGGCCGTAGTTTAATAGGGGAAATAACTGTTGGATTGTAAGGCATCTAAATTAAGAAATAAAAAAAATTCACTTCTGAGGTAATCTTAAACCCAAATTAAGTTTTTTATTATAATTATGAAAGAGTTCAACTCATTTGTTAATTTTCAGATCGTTAAAATTAGTGTGGCTTTAATGAATGATTATTTAGACCTGTTACAGGAAACAAATACATCAAAAGTTTCCTTTAAAATATCAGGAATTATTGAAAAATCTTCTGTAATTTATAAACGAGAAAACGTATTTAACCAGATTTTACATGTGTGAAAAAATAATGAATTTTGATCTCCCCTAGTAGAGACATTTGTAATTATATTTCTAATTCCAAATTCAAAGTGAGAAATCTAGGTGCCTGAAGCCAGAGAACACTATCGATTCTTCTTGGCTTCTTTTTTCAGCGATGAAATAGATCAACTGCATGGAATTTTTATGATTTTTCTCAACATGTAAACTAAATGCGTGTAAGTGTTTCTTAGAAAGCTCGTAAGTAGAATATCTCTATCTTGGTAGATAGATAACGTGTGCTTTAGTAAATTTAACAAATCTAAACACAGGGCCGACAGTACTATGTTTGAGGCCTTTCTCTAACTTAGTCGAATAGTGTATCGAATAGCCGAACAGTGAAATCACCCTACATCGCCCTCTTTTACTTACTTTTATACTTTTATCTCAATATTATATATTGCATCCACGAAAATTTCTCTGAATTAATGTTATTTGGATTCGAAAATCATTTTATGCTTAAATACATCTTTCCAGATGTTTGTCTTTTACTCACTGAGAGTCAATGCTTCTTGAAGATGTCAATTCATGAATGAAAAATTATTTCTTGCTTTTCCGGTTTCTCCTAACCGTTCCCACAAAGGTCGAACCTTTGGGCAAAAACAGCCCTCCTTTGATGTTAATTCCTTAGTAAAAGAGAAAGCACTGAACGGGGTAAAGTAGTAGAAATCTTGACCTTCCTTTTCACTCAAAATTCAAGCATTCCCAAAATCTACTATAAAAGATATACTTCCTAAGGTATAAAATTTTTGTGTAATGAAATTATAAAATGCTATATATATATATATGCATTCTAATATATACATATGCTAAAATATGAATGCATATATATATCATTGATTATATAAATATATCATTGATGACATATATATATATATCAATTAAACCATTAGACACACTCACACACATACATAATCAGATATATTACAGATATAGAATCACATAGTATCAGTAGGTGAGAGAAGAAAATATATCCTACTGGTGAAAGATTGCTGAAGAAATTCAAAGCATAATGAAAGTTTCTTTTATCTTGGAATCAAAGAACTTTTTTTTATCGCTTTAGTTTTTGGGAGACTATTAGATTAAAATGTAATAAATAAATAAGTATATGGAAGAAAAATAAATCTTTAAAGGAAGAAAAAGGAAAAATAGAACCAAACAATCAAATCATTTTCAGCATTAAAACCAATTTTAAATGCGACAGTTTATTTTTCTGCCGATACGAAAACTTAAGAAAATAGACAGAAATCTGCATTGTTTCACCTATTAATATACGACAAATGGAAAAACGATACAAGAAAAAGTAAATCTGAAAAATTTGCGAAAGCGGAATAATTTCGAATGCTGCACAAACAGAAAGATACCATGCAGAGACATTGGATTTTTTTGGAAGCAAGAAATGCGAAATTTCAGCAGTGCCCTCATTGTGCTTCTAATAAGGAGGTCTTCCAAATTCTAACTGGAAGGACTTCCATTTATAACAAGATAGTGAGAATGGCATAATTCCTTATTATTTGTTTTCATTTAAAGGGCGAGAGAGAAGAAGCACGAGGCACTGTCGGAATAATTCATGTGTTAACGAATTATCGTCTGACATGTTTTCGTTGAGGTGCCATTGAAGAGACATAGCGTTTTTACAAGGAGAAAAAAAAAAAAAAAAAAAAAAAAGACACGAAAAATCCGTTATCTTATCAGCGGAATACGAACCACAGGCATTCCGACTGATAGTCCGATCTACTATCACTTGCACTCCGAGTTCAAATTCTAGCTGGAAGAAGCTCCATTGAGCAATTTCCAGCTAAAAGAAGAATGAGATAATTTCTCATAATCAATATGGATATATAACTGATGATTCTAAAATTTTATTATCATTAAGACTGGAAAAAATACACGATTTAATTCATTTTCATACATTTTAAAAGAAGTTAAATTTTTCAGAGAGTTACTATAAAATATTTATTAGAATGTCAAATTTAAGCATTTCAATTATTTATATAATAAAGGATAAATTTTATATTTATATAATAAAGAAAAATCGTTGATAAAATCACTCTGATTTTAGTGGAGATATTTTAAGAAATAAATAAGTGAAAGCTGGAGGAAGAAAAACTATTTCAAGTTATATGTTTATCTTAAAAGTAACAAGAGAAAAATTATGTTAAAAGAAAAGGCACGCATATCGAAATTGTTCCCTGTACTGCTGACAAATTGTTATATGGCATGCATTACTATAATGTTCATGAATAATTGATTGCTACTAGATTAATACAAGCATAGCATATTTCTAAGGACTGATTTGCTGTAATTTCCAATTTGATTTTTACATACTTTTATATTTATAGACACTAATTACATCACACTGAAGATTACTCAATGCAATAATTCCATTGCAGTTTTATAGAAAATTATAAAATTTTCAGTTTCAATAAACAAATATATAATATTTCGATGACTCAGCAGGTAACATAATTTATTATCTTTCAAGTTTTTTTCGAAAACACCTCGGCAGATATAGAATCAGCCGCAGACTGTACTAACTTTAACAAGCGCAGTATCTGAGTGTTCACATTTCTGTTTATAACTGCAATAAGAACAAGTATAAGTTTGAAACGTTTACCAATGGCTATGTGGATAAAAGAGATGATCATAAGTATTTTGACCTGGTTTTGGTTTCTGGTCAATACGTTGGCTGTAGGGAAGATTTCGTGATTTTTTCTATGTGAACTAGTTTTCTTTATAAATTCCTTTAAGTCTTTCGTTAAGTGCATACAGAGTTGCTACATTAAACATTAGTAAGTGTTTACATAGGTAAACATTTTAAAAGCGACTAGCGTAAAGAAAGATTATTTAAATTATGTTTTTAAAATGCAAATTCATAACACTGAAAACCAAACAGTAAACATTATAAGACTAATTTAATAATCTTTGGTTTGGTTTACTTGAAAACTTTGATGAAGTCTAACGTTAGGAATGGAGACAAATAAATAAGCAGAGATTCATCTAAATTAACATATATTGAAACACAAAATGGCACAAGTACAGTAAATTCTACATGGTAAAGTAAAACAGTGACAACAACTTAAAAAAAAAGTTGCCAAGAGAAAAATATAAAAAGCGTGTTGCCACACATGTTGTAAAATACAAATGGGAAATATAATCACAAATAAAAGTTATTTGCAACACTCCCCCTTGATTAAATTTCCCTCAGTCCTACACAGAACCTTTGATTGAACAAGGCTTTCTTTTGCACACTCTTTGTGAACATGTCTGCTGCATTTGATCTGGAAGGCACATACGTAAAGTTTAACAACTTCTCTTCAACCTTTTCTCTCAAGAAAAAATGCCTGAGTTCAATATGTTTGTTACGCTCTGAAGTGACATGGTTTTTGGCTAAAGAAATGGCACCCTGATTATCAACAAATATGCTTTGTGGAAAGTTTAAAAAATGTTCTCCCACAATTTCTTTAAAAAAATTTTGGAACCACAGTACTTCCCTGGCTGCGTGGCACATTGAGAGGTACTCAGCTTCAACTGTTGACAATGCAGTTGTCTGTTGTTTCTTACTGCTCCATGAGACAGCTCCACCTGCTAATAGCACCACATAGCCACTAAATGATCGTCTGTCAATCTTATCACTAGCCCAATCAGAATCACAAAACACTTCCAAATTCTTTCCTGTCTTTTGGTAAGTCAGCTTTAATTACTTGGTCTGTTTTAGGTAACGAAGGATATGTTGTACACCAGCCCAATGTTCCTTGCTTGGGCAATTATTGAATTGGCTCATGTAAGTAGTAGCAAAAGCTAAATCTGGCCTTGTTCCTCCTGCTAGGTACAAGAGCCCTCCAACTGCCTGCCTATATTTTAATGCTCCTTCAGCATTCAACATGTTATCCTTAGTGGCTGTTGTATATTTCATACCTGGATCTAATGGTGTTGATGCTCCTTTAGCATCTTGCATATTGGTTGTTTCCAAGAGTTCACTAGCATAGACACTTTGGTCAAGAGTCACACAGCTATCTTCCCTTCTGCTTATCCTAATTGAAAGAAGGTGATATATTTCTCCCAAGTCCTTGATTTTAAATGTAGCTGCAATATTATCCTTAAATTCCTGAATGATGAATTCTTTGCTGGACATTACAAGAAGATCATCCACATGCACATCTACAATTAACTCCTTTTCTTTATTGAAGTAAACACAAGGATCTGCTCTGGATCTTGTTAGGCTCGTTGATTTCAGAAATTTATCGAGGCACATATTCCATTCTCTCTCAGACTGATGAAGTCCATAAAGGCTTCTCTTTAGCAAGCAAACTTCTCTGTGTGTTTTCTCATGCAGACTCACGGGTGGCTGTTCCATGAAAATTGTCTCACTCAGTCTTCCATTTAAATAGGCTGCAGTAATATCAAGTTGATGAACCTGCCAGTCTTGCTCAACTGAGAATGCTAATAAAGTTCTAATTGATTTTGTTTTTATTACAGGAGAAAACGTCTCTTTGTAGTCAATTCCTTCGACTTGGGTGTAGCCACGAGCAACTAAACGAGCTTTATATCTTTCCACTTGTCCATCTTTGTTAAGTTTTCTCTTGAAGACCCACTTACATTTCACAACTTTCCTTCCCTCTGGCCTAGGCACTATGTCCCAAGTTTCATTTCGTTTTAAATTTTCCAACTCTTCTTCCATGGCTAACTTCCATTTTTCTGCATCTGGACTAGTTAATGCCTCTTCTAAAGTTTCAGGATCATTCTGGAAAGCTTTCTTGGTTGTTGAGCCTTCATATTTCTGTTTCTCGGATTGTCAGCTGCACTGCATTCCACTTGTAATTCCATTTATTTCTGGAGGATTTTCTTCATAAATCTCTGAATTTTCCATGATATAATCCTTTGTCCACTTAGGCGCTGAAATTTGTCTTCTGGGTCGAGTCTCCTTTTCTGGTATATTCTCCACCTCCTGTTGAGGGCCTTCATCTATTACTTTATATTCAACTTCATCATCTTGAGATGAATTTCTTCCAGAAACTTGTGGGTGCAATGTTATAATGTTTCCAGTCATGGAAGGTTTCTCTTCAAATATGACATCTCGGGAACAGATTACTGTACTGGTTTCTTTGATGAAAATGCGGTACCTTTCATCTCCATCATACCCAAGGAGATAGCCTTTAGTTGCCCTTTTGTCCATCTTTCTCCTCTTCTGAACTGGGATATGAGTATAGCAAGTCGATCCAATGATGCGCATGTGTTTTATTCTGGGTTTCTTTCCCATCCATAATTCATAAGGGCTTGAATTAGGAACTGAAGACTTGCCTGTCCTATTCAATATATAAATTGAAGTACTGACGAACTCTGCCCATAGGAAAGCTGGAAAGTCCACTTCCTCATTCGAGTATTTGAGAGTTCTGGCCATTTCTAGGACTGTTCTGTTCTCTCGTTCAGCACTGCCATTTTGTTCTGGTGTATATGGAGCTGTGAGCCTCTGGGAGATTCCATGCTTGTTCAAGATCTTGCGAACGGCTTGGTTGTCAAATTCTCCACCATTGTCACTGAGCATTTCTTTAACCGTATGCCCTAAGTTCTTAGCGTGAGCTATGAAATTTTCAAGCACATCTTTTACTTCTGATTTGTGCTTTAAGAAAAAACAGTATCGAAATTTGGTGTAGGCATCTTTGAAGATTGCAAAGTAACGGTATTTCCTAAATGACTGATCAAATGGCCCACAAATATCTGTCGAGAACAATTCTCCAGCTTTTGTAACCGCTTTCCTGGTTCCAAACTTTAAACGGTGGGATTTTCCGTATACACAAGCTTCACATAATTTCATATCAGACTTAATCTTAATATTCAACTCTTTCTCTACAATGGCCTTTACATGCTTTTTATCTTGGTGACCCCATCGTTCATGATAAAGTTGGAGAGTTGATTCATTATTCTCAGTCATGTTGATGTCAATGTGAGTTTCAGGAACTAGGTCTTCATCACGGCTTTGAAGAGACCCCCACCAGCATTTCTTGTTCCATGCAGAACTATTTCACCATCTATTTTTAAATAGCAGTCCTTAAATGTTGACTCAAACACACTGTTTTGATTTCTATCTTGAGATGCTAATACAGAAAATAGATTTTTACTTATTTCTGGAACATACCAGACATTTTCAAGATTTTTGATTTGATTCATCCCATTTACAATGGTCATTATCTTGATGGTGCCTTTTCCAATTGCTGGTAATGACTTTCCATTTGCCACAGTGATGCTATGAGGAAGCTTAAATCTTTTGAAGTCTATAAAGTAGTGCCTGTTATTGACGACATGCTTCGAGGCCCCATTATCAATAAACCAATCATCAGTATTCGTTTCTGCAGAAAATATTGTATCATCTACGGCTAGAAGTGTCATATTTGCAGCAACACTGTTTTTACTTCCCTTGTTTGGCCCTATATGTGGACTGGGTTTCGGCGGTTTTCCATCAGCTATCCATTTCTTGCATGTTCTGACCCAATGTCCTCTCTGGTGGCAATAATTACACTTGCCATTGTTTTTCTTGTTAATAGATGATTTCCGCTTAAATTCCGGATTTGCTATCAATGCTTCCTGATCTAAAGTTTCTAAAAAATTTGGATCTTTCCTTAATTCTCTTTCATGGGTGCACAATTGTGTGGTTAATTCATCTAAAGTTCTCTTTTCATCACTAAGAAGTAACCAACTCGATTTGAAAGTACGATAACTGGGAGAAAGAGTATCCAATATTTTACAAATCAACAGCATTTCTGGCAGTCTGTTTTCTTCCTTATTTTCAAGCCCACTGTTCAGTTCATTCCATAGATTTTTCAATTTTGACAAATGAGCTGCCATATCATCATTTGACCAACTGAATTTGAAGAACTGTAAACATATGTTATAAAGTTGGTTATCGGACGAATCTTTGAATATTTTGTGAAGTTCCAGCCAAATGTCTCTTGCGCTGTCAAATCTCATTACCGTTTGTAAAGTGTCTTCAGTCATGGAGTTCGTAAGAACCATCATAGCGCAATTATTTGCTTTATTAAAAACCTTCATATCATCTCTAAATCTCTTTCGAATCTCTTCGGCGGCCGCATGATCAGGCTCCTCTGGCTTCTTCAGTTTTCCTTCCACGACTTCTAAAGCGTTTTCGTGATAATTTAATACGAACTTAATTCTATATTTCCAAATAGGCCAATCACTTTTTCCGCATAACGGCTGAACCAATATCTTTGCAGCTTCCATTTTTGCGAACTAATTTGCCGACTCACGTACGGCTTAAGAACTGCCGTGTTAGGCTTACGAACTGCCGGTAATGTTTATCTCCACTTCGCTCATAAATTTCCCCGCACAGTTATAGCATACTGGTACCCATAACCTGATGAAGTCTAACGTTAGGAATGGAGACAAATAAATAAGCAGCAGAGATTCATCTAAATTAACATATATTGAAACACAAAATGGCACAAGTACAGTAAATTCTACATGGTAAAGTAAAACAGTGACAACAACTAAAAAAAACGTTGCCAAGAGAAAAATATAAAAAGCGTGTTGCCACACATGTTGTAAAATACAAATGGGAAATATAATCACAAATAAAAGTTATTTGCAACAAACTTTACTTAAAAAACATTGAAATTTACAATGTTTACAACAAACTATTATTCTGCCATATTCATCGATTGCGTTAATCAATATCTAAAATTATTTAACGTAAAATGTAACTATCCGAAAATTATGTAAAATGAGAATTTTTTCCCACTATATCTGTAGCTTACAATGGCTAGAAAAAAAAGATAGCTCTAGATAATGAGTATTTCTACAATGAAAAAACTCTATTGACTAGAAATAGTCTTTGGAGACCTTACTGTCAGTTAGCCGGCGGAGGTCAGGTTCCCTTCCAAGTCGTTTTCTTTTCCCAGGAGGCAGAGGTAGAAAGGATTCTTCCCGATTATTATTACTTTTAGCAAAGATGTTTACAATTATCAATTCAATCCTTGCTAATCAGACGAATTTGAGAAGGAAGGGAAAGTTGTAGATAAATTTTGCTTCTTCCAGTGCCAATTACAAATCGTACAGTTATTCAATAACATTTGAACTATATCATTAACGTTGCATATTACTAAAATGTACTTGTTCTTAATTAAAGTCCTTGATCTGTTCTAAAAATAATACCGCAGAAGTTTCAGAAGTGAAGTACAATTTAAAGCTACTTAACATTTCTATGTATATAAAAAAGTAAAACTGTTTAAAATGCATATAGTTTAACGCTTCCTGTTTTATTTGGAATAATATTTCAAAAATAAAACTCGTGTTGGTTACGACCCAAGCAATACTTAACGGGATAAAGAGCCGTACTTTGATAATGCCTAGGATCATGCATTCAGTTTTCGTCGTTTTAATAAAATCCATTATGATACTTATGCTGGTAATTATACCAGCATAAGTATCATAATGGATTTTATTAAACGACGATACTGCATTTACGGATACAGAAGTATGATTAATACACTAATATCACAGAATATAAGCTTTTTATTCTCTGACAAGTTTTGTCAAGATACCAATTTTTAGTTCATATACAAGTCGTAAATTCCCTAGCCAGATTCCTTTTTTTATATAAATAGATGCATAGAGGACAAATTGGAACAGTTAATTATATTTTTTATTCTTTTTCAAAATTTAATTCTTTTAGATATAATTTTTAACGGTAAACGATATTCTGCTAAGTTATAATACAAAATTTATTACTAATAATAATTTATATCCTAATATTTATATCCTAATTTAATAATATATATATCCTCATTTATATCACTCAAAACAGAATTGGAAAACTCATTCAAATCATATTTAATCAAAACATTTTACGAAATTATGGGAAAAAGGAATTTTGGAGTTTGTTTGATTTTTAACGGTGAATTCAATCATTAAAACATTTTTACCGTGTTTCCTCATTCATAAAACATTAGCAAAATAATTTACTAAATAATTCTTAGATGTAATAGTATTCTTGTTTATCTTTTGTTATATGACTAAAATAAATAAAAAAGCGGCTGGTATTCAATATTTATTTTTATTTAATTACAAATACTTGGCTATTGGTACTCAAGACATAGTCTTTCCATATTATCACTTTTCTATTAGGCCTTGAAATTATGTTAACGACCTAATAGAATTCGGAAAATCCTATGATTACATAAAACTGCGGGAGGTGCTAATAATGACAAATTTTAAATGAAAATAGAAATTTATTTAAATAAATTTATTTAAATTCTATTTGTGAGTGTCTGCTTTATGCATTTAATGTATCAAATGCAGAAAAGTGAGAAAAATCCATCCAACACACAGAAATAATTTTTTCTAGTCTGTGGTAAGATTGTATCAAATACATTTAAACTTCCGTTTAAATTCGAAGTGCGATCTCTCAAATCAACGAAGGAATACATTTTTGGCTTTAAATTCCACATTAGTAGCAACTGTATAATAGCTAAACTTACCAAAATATTTGTAGAAAACCGCCAAAATTCTAGAAATAGCTATAAAATCCCGAAAAATATTAGGAAGATTATTGCTTGCCAATTCCACGCTGAAAAGACGAAGATGAGCTCGACTGTTAACGAACAACTTGTGGGAAAAATTCAACGCTAAAATATAAATGCATATGCCAAATTTTCCAAAAATTCCTGATAAATATTGTACTCTCATCGTAAATATATATGGACTTATAATGTGATGAAAACTGAGTCGGTAAAAGAATGGATTAAAATTTAATTTCCCAAAATAAATTTTCCTACTAAAACTAAATAAAATAGATAAGTAAATAGTAAAAAAAAAAAATGGGGAACAAAATAAATAATGATCTTTCTTAAAATACTGCCCAATAAAACATGTCGAATAATTGAAAGTTTACAAGCTTGGAAGCTAAAATTCTAAAAAGATTTCGGAAAATTCGGCCGTCACATGTTAAAAGAAACAAGTCTATAGGCTACTAGTACAAAGAAAGAGGAGGGAGACGAAACTAAACGCAACAACTACTTCCCGCCATTCAATAGCGGGCAGGCAATTTTATGGCTTATCCACCACACTAAGGGGAAGCAAACATATTGCCTTAGGCTGGGCCATCTTAGAGAGATTTCAGAAAACGGAAGCGATTTTTTAGAGGGGTTTGTTGTCTGACAACGCGACCGTTTTCAAAGCATTTCGTTCCGAGGGGCGGGCTCGTTGATGGGTTAAAACAGCGCACAACTGATTATCACATTCATGTCTGTTTACATAATGAATTGCACTTTCCAATTAAGTGCACGGGCCTACTAGTGGCCGAAGCGTCGTTGAACACTGGTAGTTCTGTCTCAGGTTAGAATGCCGCGAACGGGCTGGCTACATGACGTTTCCTTGGTTTGTCCCATTTGTAACTGGTATACGAGCCAGTTTTAAAAAATCTTCTACAAAGGGATCCCTCCTGTTGTTATCCCTCGAGGCTTTGCGGTAATCACATAAAACCAACTGAGCCCACCAGCGGCCGAGCGGTAAAGTCGCTGAACACTGGTAGTTCGGTCCGAGGTTCGAATCCCGCGAACGGGCTGGCTGCATGGACGCTTTCGTGGTTTTCCCCATGTGTAACGTGTATACGAGCCAGTTTCCCTTAGAAAGTCTTCCCCGAAGGCATCCCATCCCTTAGGCAGATAGCCCTAGTGTGCTTTGCTGTAATCTCAATAAACCAAACCATAAAACAAACTTATGATGTGAACACCTAATTTCTAGAGTTGGTATAATTAATGTGTTTTAGGTATATTACCGAGTGTTGGACAGTAAACAGTGTTGGACAGTAAACAACTCGCACATGTTTGATTGCTCATGTATTCATATGCTTTATTTGATCTTCATTTTGCTGAATAGTATCTGCTGGCTGTGAGGAGGTAAATATCAGCCATATAGATTTTTGTCATTTGAATGGACAGAACAGTAATTATGAGCCATAAAGTTAGTCAGAAAATACTTTCACCAGGTCACAAATTTTCCAGTGAGCCATCAAATTTTCATTGAAATGCAGACAACAGAAAATACACATAAGCGATGCGTGATAAATAGACTTATCCAGCACATGTTTTTAAACTATTCTTAGTGTATGCAAGAATTTGGCTTTTACTGATGTAACTGATTGCTATAACCAGAAGTGTGTTTATCTGTTACATGAAGTGCCAGAGTGGAGATCAAAATGATTAACTTGATAGCAATCACCTTTCTATCATCTTCCATTACTAACAATAAAGTTTAAAACGAAAAGCGTGTGAGCGATACAAAACAACACGAAGAAGCGAATGTCACTTGAAAGGAAACGTCACTTTTGCCAATCTGAGCAATAACTGATTCTTGTTTGGCTTTCAGCCTGTTTGCCAAGTGAAGATGATAACCCTATTTAGCCAAAGGCCGTTTCTCAGAACTGTTGCTACAAACGTTTTGTCCCGGCAACAAACAGCTAATGTGATAACGCTTTAACATTTAGTGGCAACAGAATAACAACACAGCTTCAAAACATCGGGTTAGCCATGTTGGCCGTTTATTGCCCATTGAAAAACAATCGCCAAGCAGTGGGCTAAACCGTATTTTAATCGAAGAGACAGGGTATTTTACATCAATAGGTAAAAAATTACAATCCCTTTTCACATGAATTTTTAAGCACTATAATTAGATAAAATACGAGGGCTATCCAGAAAGTAGATTACGTTCTGGAATAAAAAAATAAACAAAGTATAGGAAACAAATTTTATTATGTACAGATGAAAGCCACACTCAAATACTACTTTTCTACATAGTCACCATACAAATTAAGGCATATATCGTAGCGATGTACGAGCTTGGAAATTCCTTCGTCGAAAAATTCGGCCGCCTGCGCCTTCAACCACTTCGTTACCTCTTCTTGCAGCTTGGTTACCACAAAACTTGTGGTAACCAAGCTTTTCGCTGATGATTTCGTGCAACAAACTTCGCGAAATTTGTGGAAAACTCAAAGAAAGTTCCGTTATTGTGAAATTTCGATTTTCACGGACTTTAGCATCGACTTTTTCGAGAAGTTCGGCGGTCACTATGCTGGGTCTCCCACTTCGATCTTCGTCGTGAACATTGGTTCGGCCATTTTGAAATCTTATGACCCACTGACGCACTCCACCTTCAGTGATAATGTTGTCCCCATACACTTCACGAAGCTGCCGATAGATTTCTATCGGTTTACAGTTTTTTGCAGTCAGAAACCTTATTACTGAGCGCACCTCGCAGCTCGCGGGATTTTCAATTAACGCAGACATTTCAAACAGTCACAGTATCTGAACGGAGCACAGCACGAACCTCTCACTAGCACGGCTAGATGCAGACTGAGCTGCGCAACGCTCTGACCCCAAGATGGCCGCGCTAGCCCCGCCCCTAGCGGACACAGACGGAAACGTAATCTACTTCCTGGATGGCCCTCGTATTAACAGATGACTTCAAGAATAATATCAAAATCTAAAATCCCAACAAACACTGTAATTCGTTTTTAAATAATACTGCAAATGAATCCAACTAGTTATCTTTTTTCAGATCCTGATTTTTGACAACAAAACACAAATGGGAATGTTATGCACCAAAGATGTAATTTATTATGAAAACCAGAGAGAAATTTAACTAACATATTCTTCTCTGTTTACTATTATATAATTCGGAACTTAATTCCAATTGAATTTTTCGAATGTTTCAGATATTAAGCAGAAAATTATTTGTTAAGTATAGACGAATTCATAAAAAATGTTTCTACAACTGAAATTGATCAGAAAACCAGAAATCACGACACATGTAGAATATATAAACATAAATTATAGAATAATTGATTAAGTTATTTACAATTTTAGACTGAAATTTCAACAATTCAAATAAGTAACTTGCTCTTAGCTCAGGCGGCAATCCAGTAAAATGTAAGAGTCTTCGAACAAAAGCTGTTAGTTCAGAACAGAATACAACTGTTTATCTCCCCTAAATAACTTTATAAACTGCTTAACAGATAATGCAAACGTATCCAGTATGCTTCGGAACATTCTTCTTTGAATTGAATTACGATGGTGTATTCAATTTAAAAGATACATCGCTAAACATTCATCCGACGCCATTACTTTTCGATCGCAAGATTTTTAAACGGTTGCATATAAGCAGCCGAAAACCAGACGATCGCTACGCCGCACGAAATGGTTTCGATCGGTGCCGGAGGATTGCAAATTGTCGCTCCGCACGAAAAACCCGTCATATGTGACGTCACTCTCGTATCGAGATCTCGTCGCACGCAAGGAGGATAAGGCCCCAGGTACCTTTATTGGCTAGAGTCACCGATTTTATCGTCGGCTAGTGAGCAGTGAACACTAAGGCTCCTAGTCCGTCACAATTATGTACAGACACACGCCAAAGGTGTACGGAAAAGTTTACCGTGACGTCACGGGCTTCTGTCTGGGTTACAATATTTGGCTTTTTATCATGTTTCGCGGTGAATTATGGCAAAGATTAACAATTTATCGTGCGATGTAAAGAAACATCGAAGATTTCTTGTTAGGGTGCAAACGTTGTTGTAGTCAAAGAATATCTTAGATATTCGTTGGTTGTAGTGTTCGCTTATTAATAAATTTCTTCTGGTGATAATTCAGTTAAAATCACTGACAAAAGTTTGATAGGACATGTGAGAACTTCCATTGCAGTGTTCTTTGAATTAACATTTATTTCCTGCTAAACGTATTATAAATAAAAGAACAAAACAATTTCAATTTTTAATATCTCTGTTAGCACTTCATATAATTTTTTTAGTGGTATGAATAAATTTTGTGCATATTGATTTAAAACTATTACCATCAGGGATACAAAACTGAGTTTTTTTTCCTCTTACGAAAGCACTGAAACTGTTTAATTATAAAAATACTATTTTAATACTTAATTTTGAACGCATTTTTTCTGTTGATAATTTATTTAATCGTAAAATGACTGTGCTTTCGCATAATTTAACATCATTTGTGAAGTGAATGACACTAAATTTCAGATGTGATGATTTTTTAAATTGTTTCTGCCTCTGAAATAAAAATTTATTCTAATGTTTTGCGAGTTTTTAAGTGTATCAAAATGTCAATGTTCCATCGGCACTTGTGCAGAAACATGGGAAATTGACTCATCGTTTGTTGTAATTATTATGTCATTTAATGTGAGCAAAATGTTGCAATGTATTTTATTTTTTTCTTGATGAATTTGAAATTATGAAAAAATAACGTATGGTGTAGATGATGACAGAAATTTTTAATGAATGAATTTAGAAACTGTAAGATGAAAAGAATTTTACCTTTGATCTGATTCACAACTGCATGTTACAAAACATACTTCATAAAGTATGCCGAAGTTTTATTCCTTGCAAAAAACATGATATCTATTATTCAAGTTTGTGATCAGAGAATTATTATAGAGCAATGAAAGAATATGATCTTCGTGAGGTGAGCTGTATTCTTCATAATCAGGAAAATTTGGAATTTTATTCCTTGCAGAAAACATGATATCTGTTATTCCAGTTTGCTATTAAGAAATTTTTATAGAGTGATGAAAGAATATGATCTTCGTGAGTATTCTTCATAATGTGGAAAATTTGGATGAAAGTGCAAATGAATTAATAAGGACTAACCTCCTTGGTGTATTTTCTGCATCTTCTAAATACATATTTTGAAACCATGTTTCAGAAAACACAATAATAAACTGTTTTAAGCAGGATAACTTTTACTGATGGCAAAATCAGTCACTTCCCCAAACAGATCCAAGTACAAAATAAAATAAAAATGTCTTTGAATATGATGATGAGAAAACTTTCTTACTTATTATTTCTCAAAACTGTCTCACCCAGTGCTCATAAACTGTGTATGAATGAAATTTTTCATGACAACTGCATGCTCTCCACTATTATTGAATTTTTAGCTCTTATTTCTTAATAAAAGTCCTATGGAAACATGCAATTTTATATTTCAATTATACAACCATTTATTTAGTTAAACTGTATTGCAATTTCCTTGGGCATATTTCTCATCATTTAATATTATGATTCAGTTTTTGCTATCAACACAGATATGGACGAATGTAATGATATGCAAAACAGTGTGTGCTTTTTTTGTAGAAAATGCAATCGAACTTTCCAAAGAGAATGACCTCTTACTTAAATAGATTTGTATTATGGGAGTGGTTATCTAAGGAAATGTGCTATTAGTGATGTTCTATTATCAGCCATTATTTTATTTTATATCAAGTATGCTAATCATTCGCAAAGGACCTCTTCACATAAATTTTCTCTCCATTATACATGTATAAATCAACTAGTTGAATGCTTTGGCATAATCAATAAAGTATTACTACTTGCACAGTGATGTTTTGGTAAAAGTATATTTACAAGTACCCATTGGTGATTTTTGGCGGCACATGGATACCGAGTTTGTGCACATTGACCTACATAAATGCGACACGAAAAATTACAAATTATGATCAGAACGAGAGAGTTATAATAAAACATTGGTATAACAAATACATTTGTTAATGGAAAAAAACATCACAGAATTGCACAAACTAGGCATTGTGCACTGCCTTGACTTTCTTTATCCATGAACACGTTGACCTATTTTCACTTAAAAAATCACCAGAGAATTGCAGAAACTTGGCATTGTTCACTCCCTTGACTTTATTTACTGACTGAGTATATTTACGGATGTACAGAACATTCAACTACTCAACAATCAACATAAATGAAACAACAACTTGGCAATAAATGAAACAACATCTTCGCAATAATACAAGGGGTACCCTTCAGTCTACTCTAACCGATGCTTTATATAATTGCCTGTACTTCTGATGAAATGATATTGTAGCTTTTGCTTACAATATTTTATCAATAATTATTTTCTTTTCTATTAAGAGCATGTATATAGTCCTCACTGTACCTTTATTTACCTCATCTTCATGATATGCATTGCTATGCTTAATTTGACATCTGCTTTCTATTTTAAATATTTTTCCTCCTCTTTTTTTTTTTTTTTTCCCAACTCCTTAAAGGATGGGTCTTTGGGAGGAAAAATTAATGTCTCCTAAAGTGTCATGTGCTGTTCTCAAAGTGGGCCAATCTTTTTTTACCTGCTTTTTTATTTTCAGCTTTCTTGAAGATAATCTTTTTAGCTGAAAGGGGCAATTTGCCCAGAAAGGCTATTAATTTTGTTTTGGCATTTTGCGTTGATTCATTATAAATGGTGAATCACTTTTTCAATTGTTGCCACCAAATATTAGAGTATTATATTTAAAGAAGTTAAATAATGAAGAATCTGCATAAATGTATGTATGTTTCTCACGTTGTGATAAAACAACTGTGTTTAGGGCCATCAAATTTTGAATAATGTATGTCTCCATTAGAATATGGGCATCTGGAAGCCCTAATTTGGAATTTGTTTTATTATCTATTTCATATCTTGTAATGCATTTATAAGTCTTTGATTAAGAAACTCGATGATTTCAAAGTGAGCAATAGCAACTCTGTATGGGAGGAGGGAACATTTTTATCTCCAATGTGCGAGACTGTGTACTGGGAATTCGAAAGACATGCTCTTTTAAATATTTGTGATATTGCTGTTGAATTGAATTTTATGATTTAAGTGTGAAGAACATGATATTTAATAAATAAAGATAACACAAAATGTTAAAAAAAAACCTCAGGGCATAATATAAAATCTGAAAGCTTTCAGTTTATTTATTTATTTATTTTCAAAAAGTAGTCAATGGTTGATCATGTTCAGATAAATGACTTGGTGGTTTCACAAAATGAAATTTGCTGTCTGGTTCCGAAACGAAAAGTAAAACAGATCTGATGAATTGGAAACGGATGAGTAATTACACGAGATGTCACTCAAAAAGTTGCACTAAATGTATTTAATATGATACATAATTTGCTATTTTTATTTTCTTTTATATGAATTGTTGATAAATTATGATTAGTCATGTATACTTCAGATTGAAACTACTTTGTGAAATCAGGTAAGGTATGAGGATTGAATATTAAAATTATCGTACACAAACTTAAGAGCGTATTTCATTTCTTAAATGAGTTGAATGAAAAATTTAAATGGGTGAATTATCTGTTTTCTTGGTACATTCACTCTGCTAAAACAGATTACAATATTTGGATTTTATTTTTGCCTTATGATTTGGTGCAGTTTTTTTAATCAAATCAATTAAATTACTACAAAAATTCAAGAGGGAGTCATACAGTGAGCTATAGTACAATGAAATTAATAAATACACAGATATTACATGATTTGTAAGTTTTAAAATGTTTTATTCTGTAACATATTACAGATAAAAAATGATTACTACATGAAATGAAATAAAAGTTCATCAAATTTGACATAATACCATAAAGGTCATTGTGTGTTCCTGTTGGTACAGGACACATATTGACCGGGTATCACAATTCTATTCACAAACATAGTAAAATTTCCCTGCTGATGGTCATCAAAGGAGCTATAATGCAGTCTTGGAGTTTTGATATTATTAGCAATAGGAGCATATAAATATAGTCTAAAGCACATTCCAAAAGCAAAAGATTACGGAGTGTATGGTCAATGATCTCATGGTCATCTGAACAACATTGAGTCATCTTCTGATATTGATCAATCCAAAAAAAGATATAAATTTATTATTAGGTAATACAACAGTTTTCAGAGAGGAAATGTGTATTTTTCTGAATCATATTTCATTTAGAGAAATAACAACTATAACGTATTAAAATCTGACATACCTTTTACAGTGTTTCTGTAGAAAAAAAGGACCCATGTACCTTTATCAGTGAAATGGCATATAAAATGTTCAAGTAAATATAATTTCTATTCAGTAACAGCATGACAATTTTCCATGTCCAGTACATAAACGTACCTATCCAATAAATGCTTCACCACTAGATAGTGGAAGAATTGTCTTCCATGCATACGATTGCAAAATTTATATTGCAGCATCTGTAAATAATATGGTTTTAGTTGTAATCAACATTGCAAAATCTTCCCTATGTTTGGTTATAGAACACATATTTGCTACTAATGTAATTTGTAGACCTATCCTGTTTGTGGATTACATGCAGTGGTGAGCTATGAAAAACTTGACAAAGAGTTTGCATTTTATTCTATATAAACAACTTATGCAATTCTAATGAACTGTTATATTTTTTACAAAAACAGAAAATACTAATAATTGTATATGAATGAGAAAAACGTAATATCTTTTACCAATAAATCACAAAATATCAATTTTTAAATATTTCAATACGTTTACCATTACCAGTCTCAGGTTAATCTCATTGATTTGGAGGGTTAATCTCATTGATTGGTGATAAAATGCATATAATGTATCAAGAAATATTTCAAAATGATTTCTTTAATGGTTTTGCTTACTGAATCTTGTGATACTACTGTAAATAAGAAGCTAAGCAGTATACAGTAATAAATTACAATATTAAGAAAAATATCTAAAAGTTTGATTACAGCTACTTTTTTTCCCTTCTTAATGTCACACCAGCTGTATGTGAACAAACTGCAATTAAATCTTTCTTCAAATAGTTTTAAAAAAATAGGTATGAATGTTAACCATTCATTATACATGCATGTGTAGATTCAGTAGCAGCATTTTCTGAGTCTAAACAAAAAGAATAAGTTGTATCTATCATAGCTTAGATATAAATTTAATAAGGGGCTAATGCAAGTTTCCTATAGCTCAGTTACTAATTTATATGCGAAACTAAATTTTTGCACTGTTTCATTGGAAATGACTGGCCATCTGGGGTTCTTGCCTTTATATAAGTAGCCAGTGTTCTTGAACTGTCAATACCATCATAGGATACTCTGCAGGTTTAGAATCATAGGATGCTTTGTGTACACTGGTGTGCAAAAATTAAGGACGAAGTCGAAAAATTAGCATATCAGCTGAACGAAGGGGCAGAGCGGACAGAAAGACCAATCAAGAGATTAAGTAAGGTGATGTACGGTAGCACATGCGCAGATATGCAGGTAGACGTAATGGGGGAGTGTCTGAGTAGTATAAAGCATGTTCTTGGTGTAAGATCAGTATTTCTGGCAAAGAGATTGCACACCGTATAGCAGTTAAAATCACACCCAGTTGCTGCCTCAGCGAGAAATGGCGAATAATCAATCTGTTAGACGACATCTGGATGCTTTTACCCGAGGTCGAATCATTGGCAAGTTGGAGGAAGGCCGCAGTGTGACAAATGTGGCTGCAGAGTTCGGAATTGCTCACAGCATCGTTTCACGACTTTGGAGACAATTTCAAACTACAGGAACAGCTATCCGGGGGTTTAGTAGTGGTCGTCCACGAGGAACCACACTCGCAGATGACCGGTATATTGCCTTACAGGCCAGAAGAAACAGGCGGGAGAAATCGCTAGACACACGACACAGGCGACTGGACGACCGATATAGCGTTTTACGATGGCCAGAAGACTGCACGGTGGTGGTCTGTTTGCACGACGCCCTGTACGGTGTGTACCTCTAACGCCTGCTCATCGGAGAAGGCGTTCTCTGTGGTCCCGGGAACACCGGAATTGGAGAGACAATGAATGGGGACGAGTACTCTTTACAGATGAGAGCAGATTCAGTCTGAGTAGCGATTCTCATCGCATACTCATCTGGAGAGAGCGGGGAAGCCGCAATCATCCCTCGAACATCATTGAAAGGGACAGGTATGGAGGTGGCGGTGTTCTCGTTTGGGGAGGCATCATGCTTGGTAGTCATACAGACCTTCACATCTTCGACGCAGGTTCAATCAACGGGACCCGTTATTGTAACGAGATTCTTCTTCCAAATGTGCGTCTTTTTAGCGGCGCTATGGGTCCGCAGTTCCTTTTCATGGACGACAATGCACCATGTCATCGCACAGTAGCTGCCGAACAGCTCTTGGAGAGTGAGGATATTGAACGTATGGATTGGCCGGCACGATCTTCGGATCTCAATCCCATCGAGTATGTATGGGATTTTCTAGGCAGACGCTTGGCAGCTCGTATCTTACCACCAGTAACGATTCCGGAGCTTTGATTGGCGCTGCAAGACGAATGGGCAGCAATTCCTCAACAACTCATTGACACCCTCATTCTCAGCATGGGCAGACGCTGTGAAACCTGCCTAGCAGTCAGGGGAGATCATATCCCCTATTAAAGACCGGATGTTTCTTGCTGGACACCCATCACAGGGATGTTTCGGCCTTCAGTCGCATTGCGCTCCATGCTACTTTTTCAATAAAGCTTCTTTTTATCCCTCTGATTTCTCTTTTAGTAAGTGTTGCTTACATTACTCATGTCCTTACGTATTGGTGATCTTACGGTATTTAATGTGTTGATTTGGAAAGCTTTTGTACAAAGTTATATTGAAAAAACCGTCTCGTCCTTAATTTTTGCACAGCAGTGTATATCAATCATGCTTGTCTTTGACATATGTGTTGCATAGTCAAAATTTATAATTATTTTGCTTTTACTAAAACAAAAGCTTTTCTCTACTGTAACTTCACATTTTCAAAATAGAGCATATATTTTTGCTACATATCACAAGCAAGTTTCCATGCACAAATTTTGAAGTTTAAGACATTTTTTTCATTACTTGAATATCAAGAATGTATGAGTCATCGATCACATATTCTTGATTACTTACAGAATCTTACAACCTAATGAACCATTTGTATTTTCTCCCTCCTTCCAGCATGCCTTTGTGGTGTAACAGTTAGCACAGTCGGTGCATTGAAAAGTCCAGATTCGAGTCTCCGGTGAGAGCAGTGCTTATTTCTCACGTCTCCTGCTTGAAAATATCCTTATGACTCTACATTAAGACTGTACGATGATAGATAGAACTGAAAATTTCTAGATCAAAAGTTCCCCCCCCCACAAATAAAAGAGCATATGATTGATAACACTTTTCGCAGGCGTTGTAGAGACATTAGGATTTTGTTTGGAAGCAGGCAAGATGAAAAATGAGCAAACGCCTTAGCCGGGAATCGAATCGCGGACCTCTGGAATACCGGGCCAGCGTGCAGAACCACGAAGGCGGGAGAAATACCTTATATACTTCCCTTTTAAAGGGCGACTGGGGTTTTTAGGGGACAATCGTCAAATCCTGGGTATGGAGAGTCATCATCCACAACCCTTTTAGTTTGGGCGCCACTGTAGAGACAGACATTGGGATTTTTTTTTTGGAGGCTGGAGAAATGAAAAATTAGCAACCGCCTTCGCCGCGGACCTCTGGAATACCGGCCCAGCGTGAAAAAACACTACACCACGAAGGCACGCTAGGAAGGCGGGAGAAATACCTTATAGTGTAACTTAATTTTGAGATTCTACATATATGACGTGCTAGGAAGGCGGGAGAAATACCTTATAGTGTAACTTAATTTTGAGATTCTACATATATAACGTGTAGAACTATCTAAAGGCATTTCTTTAAGAAAAGCAGAGATATACCTATTTTAGGCAAGAAAATCATCAATGAGTAAACGTTTTTACCTTTTATATCTTGGAGATAGAAGCTTGAAAAATATAAGTCATCCTGTGTTGTGCTGGGAATCATTTGATACAATAAGAAATTCACAGTGAACGAGCTATGAACAGCAGTTGACACCCACCAATGGCTGGATGGATAGGACCACCGAATACCAGTAGTTTGACCTGGTTTGGATGTTTATGATTTTCGTGTTTTCCCATCTCTCACCAGAGTCCCTTTTAAAGTCCTCTACAAAGTTAAATCTTTTGGAGAAATAGCCTCTTGTGCTTTGTCTTAATCAATTTGTAGAGACATTAGGTATTTTCTGGAAGCCAGAGAGATGAAAAATTAGCAACCGTCTCCGCCTAGAATCGAACCACGGACCTCTGGAATACCAGCCCAGCGTGCAGAACCACTACACCACGAAGGCACGCTAGGAAAGCGGGAGAAATACCTTATAAATTTAACAATGATAACAGCTGAACAGCACCCTCAGAGCTTGTTGTGAGTGTGGCAATCCCAAAGTATCCTAATCCTTCAGAATATCACCCTCTTGGTGAAATGGGATTCGCGATCCTGGAGCCCTAGTGATCTTTCTTCCTTTCTTTTTCGTCTCTGCTTTTTTGTTCTATTTTCGTTTCTTGCACCTTAGTGGGTTTCCTTTTCGGGTGTTGGGACTGAATGTGTGATTCTGTTACATCACTTTCCTTCCAGTTTCTCATGAACAGGAAACCGCTTACGCGTTTGCCGTGCCTTGTCACCCATAAAACTGGAAAGGAGGATCCTGGTAGTTGAGGGGTGGGGTACTGTCCCCAACACACTACTTTGCCCTCTGCTTCAGATTAAAACAGGAGGCTTTTAGCTGTTCCCTGTAGTGTCAGTCGGTTAGTCACTAGTCCTTGGTATCAGTGGTTTCGGGTGTTTCCGCTTTTTGGAAAGCTTACTGTGGGGCTTCAGATTGCGTATAAAGTCAGTGCACCCTGTCGCAGGAATCTGCATCCCTATGTTGGACTCTGTGGTGGGCTGGGCTGCTGCCGGGACTGAATCTTTTATTTCACTAAATATGGCTTCTAACACACAAACACATGAACAAAATGAAAATTGTCCTATTTCTATCAAAGTTAAGACAAATGCAAATTCTGACAAGAATAAAAAATAAACTGCAGTTTCTGATAATTAGTAATCCATCAGAAAATCTTCAGAAAGTGACACCGTTCTTAATGTGTGTGTGTGTAAGAACGCTAAGTTCTGCAGCCAACAAAGGGCACTACCTGATAGGCAGTTCATCGCCTGCGTACCTGAGACAGACAAGGATAGACACTACGCGAAGGTGAAGGCTATCGACTTCCGATTTTGTTCTGATTCCGTGAGGGCAAGAAGTGACTTTATAAAGAAATGAAAAATTTCCTTGTGTTTATCTAGCGCGAAGAGCCGCTAAACAACTGTTATATCTCTATTTAGTCTGTTAACTTTTATCCGTAATTAAATAAATGCTCTGTGACGTGGAAAACATTCCAATTTTCACTCAAAATTTTTTTAAGGC
This sequence comes from Stegodyphus dumicola, assembly GCF_044657685.1. Classification (NCBI taxonomy): domain Eukaryota; kingdom Metazoa; phylum Arthropoda; class Arachnida; order Araneae; family Eresidae; genus Stegodyphus; species Stegodyphus dumicola. Next base: position 188,876,827 of record NC_140768.1, read on the forward strand.
TAGAAGTTTTCAAGTTAGAATTGGCTCTGTTTTTTTTTTTTTTTTTTTTTTTTTTTTTTTTTTATATATATATATATATATATATATATATATAACTTTGAACAAGACGAGGTTTGCTCATGGGTGTGTTTTGAGTGTTATCTTAATCACGCTAAAAATAAACCGTATCTTAAAGGAACTTCCTCTCACTGTCTCAGGATAATTGTACATTGACAATCTTCAAGTTACCAAGGGGCAGATATGAGATATGTGGAGAGGCAATTACGGATCACTATTAATAAGATCCAGATATAGTCAAAGAAAAATGGATTTGCGTCTTCAAAACGGAAGGCTGTCACAAGCACTTTTGCAGAAAGGGAAATCTGCATCCTGAGCTTTAACTTGAAGGGTCATTAATTCCAACTACGCCCGAAGGGAAATTCCTATGAGTGATTGTTCAATCGGAAACTTACTTTCCTTCCACGAATGATGTACCTGAGGAAGAAATGTTTCAGAACTCTTACCTTCTCAAAGGTCCTGGCCAACACCTTTTTGGGTGCAGAGGATGGGATTATTGTCCCGCATATATAGGCAATTCATCCGCTCTAGACTGGACTCCCGATAAAACGTGATTAGGTCTTTGTTTGTACCTTACTTCAACCCATATTATTACTCTCAACACATTTTATTATTCTAGTGTTAGCGCATTTATATACTTTGCATATAATTTTCAATCCTCATCGCTAGAATACAGTGTCTTAATCTATTTCATCTATGCTTATTATGTTTCAACTTTATTTTGCATTTTCCATATAGCAAATAACATTTTCATGTTTGTTTAACTTAGATACTAATCTAAGTCGCGCAAAAGCGTTTATCCTTCTATTTCTAGCCAAAGGCCTCAGAGCACAACGCCAACTAGAGGTCAAAACTCCTAGTGGTTGATGCCTCAAGAGCCACCAGCGATGTCTAGACTGGACTATAGGTTCAGAAGTTAATGATTCGGTACAGACTTTTGTATTATTGAAACTTGATCCGATTCATCATTGAGCTCTGCGGATTTGCCCTAGAGTCTTTAAAATATCTCCTGTATAAAAACAGTACATTTATTGCTTAGAATCATCGTTTAAATTAAAGCGTGAACAATTGACCCTTCATCACTAGTTTTGTATAATGTCGCAACCTAAACATCCTTGTCTGAGTACTCTTGATGACTGCTATAGCTTATTATTTGCAGCACGGCCTCTCTGCATTCCTACGTTCCCTGCAAGAGCTGAGCCTTTGATAGAAAAATATTCAGTGCTTGATGTGAATAACCGTGCCCCGAGCAGAATGACGTCATATCCTACCGTGAGATGGTCCAGAAATTCGGCTCATAGAAACTTTTACGATTATGATAACAGAAAAACGAACGAGTTAGCTTACAAATAGCTTTTCTATGAACAAGGAACAGACACTGCAATTACATTCCAATATACATTAATGGCTCAAAAACAGCAGGTCATGTGGAAGTATCATTTGCGTTTCGACGTCACGTAGAGAAAAGAAGGCTGCAATGTGCTTGCTGACTATTTAACGCTGAAGCCGATACATTCAAGTTACTTCGTATACTTACTTTGATACTTACGTATCGGTATTACGAACTTAAATAATTCGGTGTATGACGCTGTTAAATATTCATCTAAGCCAAAAAAAGTTTATAAGGTTATTTCTCCGGCCTTTCTATCATTCCTTGGTTCGAGTCCCGGCTAGAGCATTGCTCATTTTTCTTGTCTCTTGCTTCGAAATAACCTAATGTCTGTACAACTTACACCGATTTGTTAAGTGCACAAAATGCTTTTCAAAGTTTCTCTAGAGCCAGAAACCGATGGTGACAGAAGTGTTATTGACTACCTTAAAACTTAATAAGCCGTGAGTACGAGATCCTTTACTGCTGTGTTCTTGGACACATTCAGATAACGGGTAACGAACTGGCAGATATCACAGCAAAATCTGCCGTGAGACTGTTTAAATCAACTTGTTACTTTGAGAAATATTAAAGTGATTATCAAGGGTAAAATCCTGAGTCTATCGCAAGGACCTGCAAGTGAATAATAAAATTAGAAGCACAATGCCTAGAATTAAATATTGGGAATCAGAGTAGGAGGAAGTCATTTGAACCTGTCTGACAAACGGTCACTTCCAAATTACGCACAATTATCTCTTAAAAGCGGATAGGGAACCAGTATATTCCAGTTGTAATATTAATCTGTCCTATATGACTGGCGGGTGGCGATTGGCCTCCCGAGGACAAATGTCCAGAACCGGCTGTAGGCGGCGTGAACCGTGAGCTTGAGATCGTCGTAGGCAGTGGCGGAAGGCAGGAGACCCGGCGTTTGATCGATGGGCAGGGACTGTGGGAATGGCTTCAGGCTGGCCTGCTTGCGTCTCCCACAGTTCAGCGTCAGCCTCCTCGTGGTCCCGCTGGAAACTATACGGTGCCTTGGTCCAAGCCTTGGCTCGTATAGGCTAGAGCTACTAGAGATACTTTATAGTAGCCTTAGTATAGGCTAATGAAGCTAAGCAACCAATCCCAGGGGATCGACTGGTGGGAATTTCCGGAACCGACCATTTATGGGAGGAGACCCGGGGTTCTCCCAGACCACTGGCTGGACTTGTGTCCTGCCAGCTTCGATTTGTTGGGTAAATAATCAGACTTCACAGGACTAGAACCACAGGTCCATCCTATGGTAGGCGCGGGCTTGGCAGAGACCGTACTGGTACTGTCGTATCCGTTGCCTTTGCTGTGGGGGCGTTCTCATGTAGATTTTGAGTGCTGTGCCGAGGTAGGGGACGGCTCCCCGCGTAGCCCTCAGTGTGATGGATTATGGCGATGAACATGAGAAGTCCCTGCGGGCTGTTCGGTGGGTTGGCGCCCCGCCAGCGCAGTCAACTGAGGAAGGCCTCTGTATCGTGTTAAGGCGCTCTAGAAGCAGCCAGGTAATGTTGCCCGAATCGGAGTTAATGTTCTATATGACAGATTTTGTTAGAATTGCTCACGTTTTGATAGACTTCAGGAAATACTATTTCACTTTTTCAGGTACTTCTCTCGACTTTTAATTGGAAAACCAATCGGGTCTCACGAAAATTTCCTGCCACCGCAAATATCGTTTGAGCAAATAGTTCGCGTTGACGTGTTGAATCATATTTTGTCAAACGCTTTTTGGCATTTGAAAGGAAGAGACTTGCTTTAGAACACTGTATTGTGAAATTTGTAAAAAAAATTTCATCATTATTATGTACAAGGTGACTGAAATGGAACTATCACGCTACGAGATTTAAACTATCATTTACTTCCAGTTTTATTGCAAAACGTCAGCTACAGAATGTCACCAAATCGTGTGTATAGCTTTAGGTGTGTGTGTGTGTGACTATGGCAAAGCCTCGAGGGCTATCTGCCTAAGGGGAGGAATGCCTTCGTGGAGGACTTTCTAAGGGAAACTGTCTCGTATACATGTTACACATGGGGAAAACCACGAAAACGCCCATGCAGCCAGCCCGTTCGCGGGATTCAAACCTCGTATAGCTTTAGGTACTACTAATGTTTGACATTGTTAAGGTCAGTGCCAGATTTATGTATAAGGTGAACATAGCTTAGGGCCCTCCGAAATATTGTAGCATATCCCATATAAAAAAATTGACTGATATCCCTCATAAAGGGCCCCATATCCCAAATAGTTTAGGCTCTCGTCAAATCTAAATCTGGTGCTGGTGAAGGTTTGGTATCGAAATTTCAAAAACAAGCATTACGACATTCAAGAGGCAGAGCATTCGAGTCGGCCTACTGATGTTGATGAGGTCCGCCTGCGAGAGTATGTGGAAGAAGTGCAGTATGCAACCAATTGAGAGCTTGTTAATGAGTTAGTGCCATGTCCATTGGTCGCAGTATGCATCTCATACACTTGACGTTAAAGTTGAATCGCTGGGTGCCGCATGAGATGATTCAAGCTGATAAGGACGGACGTGTTTGGGCCTGCACTCATCTGCTCGAATATCAACGCAAAGATAAAATTCTGTACCGGATCATCACTTGTCATGAAAAGTGGACTTCAACAACACAGGCCAAAAAGAGGGGTTGGTCTGCACCCGACGAGCCCATCGGCAACGTCGCAAAGGGCAATTTGGCTAACAAAAGATAACGCTTTGTATCTGATGGGATTGCCGGGGTATTATCTAGAATATGTATCTGGAAAAAGATAAAGAGCGAGATGCTAGTCTGTGTTGACGCTGCTATTAAGGGCAAACGTCGAATTGAGTTCCGGAGCAAAGAGGTAATGTTCCATCAAGATAATACAAGACCACATGTGTTTGCTTTCACTGACTGGAGTCTGTAAGGACTCGAATGGAATCTTTTGTCACACCCCCCCCCATATAGCCCTGACATTGCTGCTTCGGATTTCTACCTTTTTTCACATCTGCAGTTACATCTTGCTGGTGCTATCTTCCATTCTGCACAGGACGTCTGAAATGAGGGTGATGTTTTTTGGATTCTTGGCCAACAAGTTTCTATGCCGAAAAACTACCAAAACTTTGGCAGAAAATCATAGATTTGGGAAGTGATTACTGCCCGCACTAAAGGTATTGGTTTCATGTTTTCTCCCTAACTTTAATGAAAACATTAACCAGATATTAATCCATTTACGTTTTTAAGGGAGACTGGGTTTTCTTCTTTAATCTGAAGTGGTTGTAAAGCGTTTTAATGTACTTTAATAATTAGAGATTTTACTTGGCTTTATATTTTATTTGATCTTGTGAATTTTATGCATCCCTTCACATCACGGTTTTGCTACGAGTCGTTTCATTATTTTGTTGCTTTTATGTTGTTTTGCATTTTTCTCATTACATAATGCATTTTCAACATGTGTTAGCTGATTTTTATAATTTCATACCATTTCTAAAGGAGGGAATAGATTATCATGCTTTTGGCCTATTATAGTCATGTGCCAAAATATCCACCAACTAACCAACAGTATATGGTCATAAACAGACCTAAAATTGTATAAGCTTGGTTTTTGAGATGAATCATAATTCTAGACGGAGCGCACCGGAGTCCTAAATAAGAACGCTTCGGCACTTCTATGTAACTGAACAATAATTTCAGTAGAAATATGGTCTCGAAAATTTTATTTTTAGCAATAAAATTATATTAAAAATTGCTTATTAAATTTTAATTCATCTCTGTACATTTCAGTGCTGGTTTAAGCTCATTTCCGGCGCTGTGCGCAGAGGATCTAGGGGGGCCCTTGGCACTGGCAGATCCAAGGAGGAGCGATATCAAATGAAACAAAATTTTAATTTTTATTGTAAAAATATATATAAAAATAAACAGTATTCTTAAAAAAATAATAATTATACCAGCATTTGCTATGACTACACATAAAGCACAAGGACAATCATTCAAAAAAGTGTAGGTATATACTTAGCTGAACCTTTTGTCACATTAAGTAGAGTAAGAAATAGATACAATTTAAAAATCGCATTGCCCGTAGATTCAAAAGAACATATTACAAATGTAGTTTACAAGGAGTTATTGTAACCAGATTAAAGGAAGCAATACTTTTATGAAATATATATACTTAAAAAAACTTTTAAAGATGAATACTATAAAATCCATTCTCAGAACAGGTAGCTCTGCTAGTACTACTACTAATAATTTACCTTATTCACTACTATCTGCTATCTTGCAAACCAGTACAGTAATCTATCGTTTTGTTTTTCTGGCAGTCCACACGCCATTATTTATTTATAATGTTTGTGTCGTGTTACATATTTGGTAAGGTACTGTCTGTAGTCTAATTCATCTGCCTGCTTCCTGATGTAAGACTCATTATAGTTGTCATCCCACTCTTACCACCCGGAACCGCAAATTTGATATAGACAGACAATATGGACATGGATGTGCAGGTGAGAGGCGCGGATTATTTCCACAAAACTATTTATAGTTTTTCTATCGAAATTTATAACCAAAAATTCTGGTTGGGTCCAGCTTATCCGGGCTATTTTATATATTATTATAACTACTTATTTTTTAAATTATTAATGATTCTCATAGCCATTTTATTTATTTATTTACTTTTGTTCCTCTTTTCTGATGGTATTGCATAGGGCTCCGGCATTTTAGAAACCAAACCCTGGTCATAAAAGACAAAAAACAAAAACATAGCACCAAAATGTATCAGATTTTGCAGATGAATTAAGGCTGTTTTCCCCAATATTTCAATAAATTATCAGCAGCTGTCTAACTATACTACATTACAAATATGAAAATAATTTGGGAAACTTTTCCTCCGGTGCGTATCAGTGCATCCCAATATATAAAGCCTCAGAAAAATGCAGTTTTGTGAAGCCAATAAAAAAATATTCACGATTTTCAACAAATGATGGAAAACTAACAGTTCTTTCAAAAAATAATAGCATAGGAAAATGAGTAGTTAGTTAAGGCATTTTCTGCTCTAAAAACAAGAAAATTAATTAATTTAGGAGGAAAATTATTCAAAGAGAAAGGAAAGAAATAAAAGGAAAAATTATGTATGTTGTGAATGAACAAGACAGATTTTAATGCAAATTGATCAAAAGCATGTATTGTGATTTGCTAGATTATACAGAAAGTATGGCAGACATTTTGAGATTTATTAATTGCTACAAATATTTTTCATTAGATGCTATTTCACTACCTTGTTGTAGAACAGCAATTTGCAACTGGAAAGCAGGAAAATGTGATTAGTTGCAGCTTTTCAGCCACATACCAGCAAGCCATCATTGTACCTTTTACACGAATTAGATGACTGGCTATTAATATCATATTGATCACCAATACGACATTCGACAGTTGCAACAGGATTCACTTTTTCTTCATAACTAGACTCGAACATTGCGACTATTGTTTAGTACAACAAAAATTATTCCTTAGTTAAAAATGTCCTGAGCCATTCATTTCATTACACCAAGAATCTTAGCACCTTCACATCAATCCAATCTGTCTTGTCAGAACAGCTGTTACCAAATACCAAAAGGTTTTCAAAGATCCACATCCAAGCAATCTTAAAAAAACTCTCTTCACTTAAAATGGAATATCTGCAATTCCTTGTCAGAATGTCAAAAAAAAAAAAAAAAAAAAAAAAAAAAGCATTATGTAATTTTCAAAACATATTATAATTATGAAATAAATCTTACCATTTCTTTTATGTCTTGAAATGTGTTTCCCTTGTGCTACTTTAATTGAAAGTAGTGATTACACATTTCCATTTTTTGTTTTCACCCCATGCAAAAACTAACATATTTTTTTGTCTATCATCCTATCTGTTAAAATCAATTCCTTCAAAAATTTTGGTACTGTTCTGTTATCAGGATCAGATTCAGAACTGTATGTGTTCATGTATGCATATATATATATGTATACACATATGAATGTATGTGTGTATACCTGTACATTTCTGAATCCAGTCCCGGTAACAGAACAGTACCAAAATTTCATTATAAAACACAGTTGTTACTAATAAATGCACATGTGTAACTGATGTTTGACAAATATCATTATATTAAAAAAAAAAAAAAAAATATTTTTATTTCATATAATAATCAACAGATGATAAAATAACAATCAAGAAAAACTATAATAAAGCAAAACTGAGCATAGGTGAACTTGCTATCCTAAGGAGGGTCCAGACACCAGACATAGAACTAAGATGTCCTAATTTTCACAAAAGGGGAATCTGAAAATATCCTAAAAGCACTTATTTTTTGAAAGCTATCCAAATGTACTATATAGACAATCATAAAAACAAGTGCCATTGGGATTTCATGAAATATGGTCATATTGAAATCTACGTAAATTAATTTACATTTATATCTTTAAACAGACACAAAAACATCATGTAAGCTCTTATTTCAATATTAATAATAAAAAAATGTCAGCAGAGATTTTAATGGCTAACAGAGAAAAGAAATTGATTATAAAAAAAGTCCCTCCTGAAACAAAAATTTAAACTAGTTTTAGGAGACTATTTAAAATCATTAACATTAGAAACAGTCCCAACACTGACAGACATCAAGGCCTAAATATGAAATCAAAACAAGATTTATCACAGCAATTTAATTATTAAATTTCAATACATAAAATTTTGAATGTATCAAATTTCAGGGTTTTTCCTAATTTGCATAATTTATTTTCCTGTTCTCAACTTCCCCCTCACATTCTCTCACCAGGATGTAAATTTAAAGTTAGGTGAAGTGCAATTTAAACGTGTGATTATATCAGTTTATTCAGAGCGTGTTTCACTAGCCTAGCACACATTTTGCGGTCACTCGATTAAGCCTTTTGGCCTTACCCGTTTAGATTTCTGCGAGTCCATCTCTTAGGCGTAATTTTGAAGTGCGTTCTTGCACTCATTTTTTTTTTTCAGATTTTATTTGTATTTTCGTTTATATTTAAGTTATCGCCGCAAGTGAACTGTGTTTTTGTAACGCACAAAGCCCGTGCTGTCTGTTATTTTACTTTGAGTTAATAAAGGGTTATTTTGCACCCTTCTTTTGTGCTGGTATTTATTTCATGCATGTGCGAGAATTCGCCAGGTTCATTGTAGGATCTAAGTCAGTGTATGTGAAAAAGTAGAGATGGATCTCATAAAATTTAATGTTTAGAGATAGCATAGCATAAAAATACACAGGTTTCTATGCCACCCAGGAGGTACTGTGTCAGCTCATTACCATAATGGTTCCCTAAAACTAATTACATTTTTACATTCAGTTCTACATAATTACCATTTAGGTTTTAAAAGTAAAGTTTGTAGTTATCCAAAGTAAAAATGTTTGTTAAAGGCCTATAATAAACTAACTTCATGAGATGGGTTATGATGCAAGTTTCAGAAAAAAAAAAAAAAAAAAAATAAGCTGTTTAAATTCTCTTTAAAGTGTTTACTTAATACTTAAATGATACAAAATACTGATCGAAAAAATAAGTTCAGGACATATTAATTATTTTGAATATGAAATACTGGATAAAATACATCAATTACCTAAATTTAATACTACAAGAGAAGTAAAATTTTAAAAAACAAATATACTATTCAAAATCAGACTAGTTAAAACTTTAGCTCTCATTATCTCAGATACGTCCATTTACTTGAGTTTTCATTAAAAAAAAAAAAAAAAAAAAAAAATTTCTAATGGCTTGGCAAAAAATTACAAAAAACTAAAATCTTATAAACAATAGAACTACGGATAAACAGATTCATGGTTTTTTAATACAGATAAAGCAAAAATATATTTTCTTAAAACAAACTTTATTACATGAATATTGAATTGTACTTAAAAAACCATTAAACATTTTAAATCATGACCTGCAGAAGATTTTGGCAAGCTTCAGAAAGCTACTGTTATTCAACATAATGAATGTATTAAAAATGAAACAAACAAAATAAAACTGTGTAAGATGGAACCATATAACTTTACTGAAATACTCTGGCGCAGGAATAAAAACTCAAAAATCCTGGTTCGACAATAAACTTCGTTCCCGCGGGAGGATACCTGAAAAGAGAATGATCTTCGGGTTTAAGCGCTGAATAATCTTGTACAGATATTTATGATGAATTATAAGTATCTTCATTTTTCCTGTTTGCTTAGACAAAGACATAATAAAAATAATACAAATAACAAAATCAAATTAAGAATAAGCACGTGCTATAAAAACACTCACCGACGCAAATGGCGGAATACGATTTGTATTTTTACTACATTACGTATTTGGCGCAAGTGTCCAGTTTGGGGTGAAAATGATAACCCTCCAACCAATCACAGCAAAGTACACTTTCCCGACACATTTGGCGTTTGTCTGTACATAATTGTGTAAACTCCGCGACCGGGGTACGCCGTCTTGCCAGGTGAAACTAGTCGATATTTTGGTGACGTCAAAAATTCGAAAAGTGGGGTAGGGTTTGGAAATACGCGTCACAGCAGGAGGGTACGGCGAGTACGTTTTAGGAACGTGCAACAGGCCCCACAATATTTTACAGTTAGCTTGATTTTTTTTTTTTACCTTCGAGCACAAAGACATACGAAATAAGACACACGTGTCTGTGTTTCTGTTTGCGCAAAATAATAAAAAGAATATTCTAATAAGTAAGTAATAATGTTTTTTTGATTGAAATGCGATTTGAAGTGCCGAAGTTAAGAAGCAGGACCATTGTCAATAGTAGAAATATTACCTGCATTTTATTTGAATGTAAATTCTAAAGTTCTGCTTTTAACCTGGTGAATATCGGATCTGTCATGGATGTGAAAGGTAAACAGGCGAATGCAGTGGAATGTGTTAAGACTGAATTCGTATGCTTGAGATTTTTGATTAAACTGAAATTGTCAGAAAACAGTGCATTAAGCATAACGGGAAATGTTAACGCATTAAGCATAACGGGAAATTTCCCGTTATGCTTAATGCACTGTTTTCTGTGCTAACTTGAATTTAATACAAATTTATTTCGTATATCACGTTTAACCTGTTAGTTTTACATCTACACACTTATTATCTGTGAATTTTTACTACCATTGTCTGCTAACTTGAATTTACATACTCTAAAAACCACGTTTACGGCTCGGCTCATCGGAGCTTGGCGAGTAAAAATGCAACGGCGCCAACGGGTTCTCTGCGGATGAAAACCCGAAAGGGGAAAATAAATTATCCTTTACTGTACTAAACGTTTATGATCTCTTAGTTACAGTGTCTCACAAAAGTGTTCGTACACTTTGCGGAAAAGCGCTGTAACATGGAATTTAATTCGAATATGAAGCCCAATATTTTTTCATATTATTTACATGTGATTTTGAATAAAACCAAACTTTTTAATTTGTAATAATGACTTATTTTCTTTTTCTAAAATTGAAAATATAAGAAGGCACAGATAAAACATTTCATAAAAGTGATTGTACACCGAAACATTTTCATTTAATATTTAAAAATGCTTCGTAGTCATAAGCAGAGGCGTAGCTAGGGTTTTCAGTGTCCGTAGGGTAACTGAAGAATTTCCACCCCTCTATGTGTGCCAAGAATGGAAAACGTTTCAATTTAAAATTTCGTAACATCAATTTTGCGCCACTCCCTCCTTGCCCCACCCTAGCTACGCCACTGGTCATAAGGAAATAGCAAACATCATTCAAAAATTGATCATTTTTCTATCATAACGATGGAAATTCGATTCTGGATATCGCTAAAGTAGTAAATTTATCCTCATGTACTGTGCAGTATGTGATAAAATGCTCTAAAAAAGAAAATCCAATTCAAAATAAAAGAAGAGGTCTGGCAAAGAGGATTTGATGTGACTCAATGTGATCAGAGATTTAGTGTTAGAAAATCTGTGAAAAATCCACATTTAAGAGTTGTAAAGATTTCAACAGAATATACTGAAAAATGTTCTACTTCAATTTCATTTAAAACTGTTTGACGAGTTTTCAGATCAGCTGGATTACATGGGCACTTTGCTCGAAGGAAATTTTTGGAAGTGCAAAAAATAGAAAGCTTAAGCCTTTCTCCTCAAAATCAATGCTAAATAAGCTTGAAGCATATTGGAATCGTATTTTATTTGCAGATGAAAGCAGATTCACATTTTTGGTCCCTATGGGCACATAATTGTATGGAGGGGGAAAAAAAATGAGCTTAATCCCAAGATCTTGGTTATGAATAATAAAGAATAAAGAATGGCGAAATGAGAAAATAATAAAGAATGGCGGTGGAGGTGTTCCAGTGTGAGTGTGCATATCAGCACCAGGATTAAATAATTTAGTATTTATTGATAACACAATGAACCATGATCTTTATTTAAATATTTTGAAAGATAATTCAAAATTATCCACCCAAAATTTAGGTACTATAATCAACTTTATTTTTTATCAGGGTAATGATGTCAAGCACACGGCCCTCAATGTTCGCCTTTTATTTTGGGTGTCTATAATCCACAAGCTCTTAAAACACCAGCTCAGTAACCACATATAAACCCAACAAAACACATTTGGAGTGAATTAGAGGTTGGAGTACGAAGACACAACATTAAAACAAAAACCGAACTAAAAATGGTAATGATGGAAGAATGGAGAAACATTGATGCAGATATTACAAAAAAAAAAAAAAAAAAAAAAAAAAAAAGGTGTTAACTATATGCCTAGATGTTTGAAAGCTGTCATAAATACTGCAGGATATACTACAAAATACTAAGTGACAGAAATACTACAATATTTACTAATATATGCAGATTTTTTTAAAGCATACGAAGACTTTTGTGAGGTAACTTTTCTGTTACTTTATTAGTATTGATTTCCCCCCTCCAAAAAAAAGTTTTAATATGTTCATAAAATAATTTATGTAGTTTTGTTAAGAGAAAGTTATAAATATTATTAAAAAATTCCATTTCAAAAGCAATATTTTTCAAAAGCAATTTCCAAAAGCAATTTCCAAAAGCAATATTTCACTGAAACTTGAAAGTGTCTGAATACTTTTGTGAGCCACTGTATATAAAATTATGTATAAATCGTGTTTCCCAGGTTTAAATAGATAGCCCTTGGGGAGTTTGCCATATTCTAATAAAGTGAAAACCCAAGTTTTAATATCTTAGAATGATGGGGCACACCAGTTGGTGTTTTATGTTAAATGGTAGCATTTTCAGCAAAATGGGCAAGAATTGATCATTACTTTAAATTATCGTAACTATAAAATTAAGTGAAATGGCAAGATTTAAGGATATATGTAGAAAGGTTTTGATTGCTGTTTTCCAAGGAAGATTTTAAAATATATAAAGAAAGGTTTTGATTGCTATTTTCCAAGGAAGATTTAAGAATATATAAAGAAAGGTTTTGATTGCTATTTTGCCTTTGTAAGATTTTTACATTTTGAATTATTTATTTGAAATTTTGATATAAAACCTTTAATAATTTGCCTTTATGTGATATCAAAGGAAGCACTCGAGATATAAAGAACTCTTCTGAAAAGGAAGCTAAATTTTATTTAGTTGGATGATAAGATTTGAAGTGTGGTGGAAGGCAAATGGATGTAGTTTTATCATTTACAGTAGTGTTGAAATTGCATATACAGTCAAAAGTCGTTAATTCGGACATCCATAATCCGGAATGATCTATAATCCGGACCTCAAAGCTACAAACTTTCTGCGCATGCTTCGCGTTCACGCATGCGCACAGGCGTTTACAAGAGCGCGTAAGACCCTTACGGCTGCGAATATGTTTGTGCGCATGCGCGTTTAATGTTTAACGGAGTTATCTAATTCAGTTAATGTTGCAGATTGCATTGTTCCTTAATCTTCGAATTGGATCCGGCTTATTATTTTTTGCAGACTGTTAGAGCAATTTTATAAAAGTAAGCTTGAACTTTCGATTATGTCAAATAGAATTTCCAATATATATTTACTACAAAGCGAAAGTATGTTTTGAAATCCGAAATCTGTTTATCAATTTCACGCTGCTCTGCGGCAGAGGTGGGGGCAGAAACGTCATTATTATATTATGATAGATTAGAAAGATTATGTCAAATAGAATTTCCGATATATATTTACTAATATGTAATTTGTATCTACAAAGCGAAAGTATGTTTTGAAATCCGAAATCTGTTTATGAATTTCACGCTGTGGATTGGAAGTTGATCTGTCAACACTATCCTTATCTTCAGAGCAGATGTTTTTATTTTATTTGGATTATAATTCGGTACTAAGTTTAGTATTTTGTCTCGATGTACTCTGTCTTTGATATGATTTAAATCAAGTTCCTCGTCATTATAATTCGCTTCGGATAGTGAAGAAAGTGACCCAGAGGTTATTGAAAACGAAAACATTTCGATTGACAAATTAGTTGGTATTCTCAACACAGCAATTATAGGACTTGAACAGCGGAACTTTGTAACTAAACAAGAAATTATGTCTGTTTAATAGAATTAAAGAGGAAGTATTATTACATGAAACGAAGCAACTTACATTGAAGGAAATGTTTAATAAAGTAAACAAATAAATATTAAGCTTTTTCTTTTTGTAAATTTTGATACCCTTTAGATCATAATTGTTCTCTATTTCATAAATTACGGTTTCATATTTTTAATTTTGTAATTTTTGCATGCCATCTTACCAGATTTAAACTGATGATCTATAATCCGGAAAAATCGATAATCCGGAATCGCCGAAGTCCCGACGAGTCCGGATTAACGACTTTTGACTGTATTTCATGTGACCAAAATGTTCATTTTTTTTTTTTTCATGGAACTTTCTTGAATTTTCTGGTCTATTATCCTCATCGGTATCGCATGAGCACAGGCTTCTTTGTTATTTCATTTCTAAAGAAGGAGGTTCTATATTCAGACCTTTGAAACAAATACTGCAAATTCTTGGAAGTTACCTCTAATTCTTGTTGCTCTAACACCTGCAGTAAACACTGAAAACTGTCCATTTATTGTGAGAAATATTTTTCAAGATGCCGTGGAGATGATTCAAAACTGGTTGATTATTTTAAAACACTTTTAAGGTTTAAGTTTCTGACTTTAATTTGATAGCTTTTTGAACATTTTGGTATGTTTTAAAATTTTTATTTTTATGTGTTCTATTTATTTTAAAGTTTTATGTGTTTTTAAATTTTCCATGTTTTTAATTCTTTCTGTGGTAAAACTGGATATTACGGTCCAGTTTTGCACATTTTAATAAAATTGCCAAGTCCAGGTTACGGTATCTGGAAAACCGGAAAAAATCAGGGAATTCGAAAATTGACCAAAAAAGTCAGGGAATTTAAATATTTTAGTCAAAATCTGGAAAAGTCAAGGAATGTCATACGGCGATCACCCAAAAAGCGAGTTTTGTGCCAATGTTGGAAGCGATGACTTTGTTGGCGAATTATGTATCGTATGAGCGTCATTCGGGCAGCTGGCGTAGAGCCAATTTTCGCAGCTTCAATCAGATTTTCTTTTAGAAAGGCAAAGCAAGTTTCCGCCAATTTTTGTTTCCAGTAACCTCAAAAACAGGGGTGGCCCAAGAGCGATGCGTTGTGCAGGGAGAAAATTATGCCACATGTGCATGACGCCATGTGGGTGACAGTCGCTAGTTCTTGGTGTTTGTTTACATTAGCTGCATCAACAGTTTGCTTTGATTTGTGTTTTTAATTTGCTATTATATCTAGTCGGAAGTGGCAAATTGTGCTCTAGCGTTGTGTCAGAATTATGCACGCCAATATTTTTTTTTGGCGGAAAACACTTTACAACCACTATTAAAATAACTGACTATTTTTTTAATGAATTTATGTAGTTTTCATATATAACTGTGATGTAATTTTACATTTATTTTTTATTTTACTGCTATTTTACATTTAAAATGGAACAGCTTGAGTATAGGACCCCCATTGGCGATTTTTTGGCTTGGCGACCAGAAATGTCGCCATGGAAAAGCCATTAAAATTGAAAACACAAGTTAGAAAGCACGGTTTACCCAGAAAAAGTTTTAGAATATATGTTGAAACAGCAAATTTGAAGGCACATAAGTAAGTAGGAGCACATTTTAAAAAGTAATATTGAAAATACAAGTTTAGCCTTGTAAAACCAGTTAAAATTGAAAATAGATGTTAGAATGCACATTTTAACAAAAAAAAAAACAAAAACAAAAAAAAAAAAAAAATTAATACAAATTTAGAATATATATTTAAACAGTGAGACTGAAAATAAATAACGGCATATTTTTAGCAGTCATACTGAAAATACAAATTACAAGCTGTAAAATTGAAAATAGGAGCTCAGAATACATGTTTAAATTAAAAATATAAAAATAGGAGTTAAGAATGCATGTTTAAATTAAAAGTAAAGTTTGAAACTACACAAGTACATGGAGGCATATTTAAGCAGTAATATTGAAAATGCAAGTTTTAAGTTATAAAACTGAAAACAGGAGTTCAGAATACATGTTTAAATTAAAAATAAAAGAAATGCTGGAAATTTAGTAAAATTTACAAAATCATGGTAATTTTACAAAGAAATCCTATACTCTGCCCAATTTATGTCCCTTACAATTTCAAGAAATTTGTTGAATACGAAGTGGAGTATTCTAGAATTTGCTGGGTTACCAGAAAAACAACCATTCAAAAAGTGCACCAAGCCAAAAGTCGCCAATGGGGTCCTATACTCAAGCTGTACCTTTCAAATTGAAAAATTTTTCATTTTAAATAATTTTTTATCATAATCTTTATTTTGTGAATGAAACTTACATCATAGTGAGATATTTAAACTCAGCGTCATGTTTACCAATATTGAGTACCTGAATGATTAGTTGATAAATTCGCTTATCCAACTTCATTTACATGTTTTGGTTACTTTCTTGGCTGATCTTTGGAATATGGTAACTGGTAGTTTGGCGACATTTTGGAGGCGATAAAGGTTACTACCTAGGACTTTGGTAATAATGTGAGCAGTACTCAGTTCCGATTATGCATTATTTTGTGTGAGGGAAATGAGAGATCATGAGATATGTCATGTGATATTAATGGACGAATTACAGTTCTTTAATCGGAAAAGGGGGGGAATTTGGAAAAATATCTTTGGCAGTATATTATTTTGTATTAAGCTTCACTGTGTGTTGTGTGAAGTAGTGTTGAATAATTTTCGGATTGTAAGGCGCTGTCTAATATTATTTTAAAGATCCGGAAACAGGTGCACATACCAATACAATAGAGGGCACGTGGAGTGTTATAAAAAGCGCCATTCCGAGGCATTGTGATAAAATACAGCACGTAATCTTACGTGCTAATCGCGGCATAAAGTGGAACATGGAACAACATTGTGATAAAGAGAATTTTGCTTTTTATTTAGCGGAGGAAGTGTGGAGGAAAAATTCGCAGAAAAAATCGTTCAATAATTTTATTGAATCAATAATAAAAGTGTATCCACCATGTAAGCAAGATTCTGAAGAAGATTAGGTAAGTTAGTATTTTTAATTATTTGAGGATATTATTTTTATGCATTGTTCTAAATGTAAGGTGGAAGTAAAGTAATTTGGTATTATTGGAAAATTGTTATTAGCAATGATTTAGTTTAAAGTAATTAGGATTGTAAGCTAATTTTTATTAATTTAATGTATGTGCTTATTTATATTTTAAGTAGTGTTTTTGAATTTAATTATATTTTAATTAAATGATAGTTATTTTGTGAATTATATGTTTGTAGAATTTGGTATACGTTAGAGTGGAAGTAAACATGCATGGAAATAATTTAAATATTTGACACTAAGTATTTGTAACCATTTGTAATGTTTGCGGTATGAATTAGTTGGTGACGTTTGTAATATAATAGATAATGTAGAGGTAAAAGTTTTTGGATATTTTATTTATTTTATACATGGAAATGTTCATATTTGGAAAGGGTATATACTTTTTCACGATCAGGTAATTTCATATATGTTCTTTTTACCGGGTTTAAAGATTCAGAAAATTGTCATGCATTTTCATGAAATTTTTCTAATTTATGAGAAAAAAGCAGTGTACATGGATATAGTGAGCGCAATGCCATTTTTGTGCAATTCTGGGATTTTTTTTAAGTAAAAATAAGTCGATGTGTACATGGTTTAGTGATATTTTAATTAAATGATAGTTATTTTGTGAATTTTATGTTTGTACGAATTTGGTATACGTTTAAGTTGAAGTAAACGTGCATGGAAATAATTTAAATATTTGACACTAAGTATTTGTAATGTTTGCGGTA
The DNA here is from genome assembly GCF_044657685.1 of Stegodyphus dumicola. Taxonomy (NCBI): domain Eukaryota; kingdom Metazoa; phylum Arthropoda; class Arachnida; order Araneae; family Eresidae; genus Stegodyphus; species Stegodyphus dumicola. Next base: position 188,894,555 of record NC_140768.1, read on the forward strand.
TGAATTCGTTGGTGACGTTTGTAATATAATAGATAATTTAGAGGTAAAAGTTTTTGGATATTTTATTTATTTTATACGTGGAAATGTTCATATTTGGAAAGGGTATATACTTTTTCGCGATCAGGTAATTTCATATATGTTCTTTTTACCGGGTTTAAAGATTCAGAAAATTGTCATGTATTTTCGTGAAATTTTTCTAATTTATGCGACATGGATATAGTGAAGAGTTTTAAGTAAAAATAAGTCGACGTGTACAGGGTTTATGTGTATGTGTTTATTCGGAAAAACGCACAAGGAGTTTGCTATTGTGCACTTTTTCCCAATTTTGCAGTGAAAATTTGTCATGATTAAGCAGTTTTGTTAGATAAAATTTCTAGCATAAGTGTAATTCGGCTAGTAGATTGTTGGAAAAAGTGTTGAGTAAATAAAAAGAAAAGAAACATGTGAAAAGAAAAGAAACTTTACTTCGTGAAGGCAAAATGGCGGTGGCAAAAAAAAAAAAAAAAAAAAAAAGATTGTTGCTGTAGCAGAGTTGGTCGCCAAATTTTCGCCAAAAAATCACCAAATTACCTTAATCCAAAGATCAACCAAAAAGGCATTACGCACACTCTTGACTTTATCCATGTACACATCGACCTATTTTCATTAAAAGTCAAAGAAAATTGACCAAAATCCAATTCTTCTTACTCTTGTAAAAAGCGCCAAACAAATAAGTGGGCGATTCTACACTTTAGCAGCGCAATTGTTTCTAAGTGCTTATTAGCTAAAATTACGATCGAAATTTTCCGGAAAATGTCACATTACATGCCTCACGATCTTTCATTTGTCTGAGACAAAATAATCTGTGATTCAAACTGTGTACTTCTCACATTATTGCTGAAGTCCTAGCTAGTAACCTTTATCGCCTTACCAAAATGTCGCCAAACTACCTGTTACCATACTCTAAAGGTTAGCCGCCTTTTTTGTGCAATTCTGGGATTTTTTTTAAGTGAAAATAGGTCAACGTGTACATGGATACCGTGTATGTGCAATTTTTAAAAATGTGGGAAGCAGTTTGCGATTCTGCACTTTCTCCCAATTTCACACCTAATCTTCGTCATGATTAAGCATTTTTGTTCCATAAAAGTTCTAGTATAAGCGTAATTCGGTGAGCAGATTGTTGGAAAAAATGTTGAGTGAAAACGTGCTTTTACTTCGTGAAAACAAAATGGCGTCCAAAACAAAACTAGCAGTTTGCTGTAGCAGGGTTGGTCGCCAAAAAATCGCCAAATTACCATAATGTAAAGATTCACCGATTTATTTAATGCAGACAATACAATACAAAAATATTGAAAAATACCTTGTTTTACAACATTTATTTCCCTTAATTAACTTAAATATCGTTTTTCATTTTCTAATGCTTTCCTTTAAGAAAAGGATGTAATGTTTACTATTATTTTCAGCATTCGTACAAATTCTGTGCATAAAATAAATATTTGCTTTAACAAAATGCTTAATCAGAAGGTATATACCTGGTATTTCCGGTATTTTATTATAACTACCGCATATAAATTGATAGCTTACATTTTTGTTTACATTTTTTCCCTTACCAAAATCATGTGTCTTGTCACCCGGGTGACGTCACTACCAGCAACCAATAGCATGCTTTTTCCGTTCCTGGCCTAACCTTTAATATTAAAGAACCTTGCCTCGAGAATCCTAAGACTCACATGTGCAGGTTAAGTTGAACTGAAGAAAATACCTTCCCATTCTCGTATACAACAAAATCGGTTTAATCCCAATATACGGTACCATGGAGGCTAGAATAGCTCCCATGTACTGTGTTCTAATGTAAGAATGTCTATGCAAAGAAAGAAAGGTTCTATATACGTAATGTAAATCAGTTTGCTATAGTGCCGCTAGAAAGCGGAGAGAAAATTGTGGAGCATTTATGTTAAGAAGAAATGTTCTTTGACTTTCGCAATAATTTATACTCAGATTTTCGTACATTTTTGGCTCAATATAACTAATCTATTAATTAATTTACTCGCACAAAAAAATCTTTTCTTTTCCTTTAAAGTTTAAGGAAATTTAAAACGATATTTGTTTTATGTATTCTTGATAAACTTGACCTTCGAACTTCGCGAGCTTCGGCGACAGATATTTTCTGCATACACAGCTCTTTCCCTCTACGTTGGGACAGAGCCATTCCTGTTGCAGAGAAGTTTTTTTATCGTAACAATACATATTTTTTTAATTCTAACCTCCATATACAGTACACATGGGATTTGGCGACATTATGATGAGCAGTAACTACAGTAACTTCTTTCTGTTTCTTAGTCTCTGTTTAAGAAGGTGTTGGGTAGTAAACCAGTCATTTTGGTGTTGGCGGCAGTTTTCAGAATTGTACAAAGATCATAGCGAAGACTAGGATTTTATCGCAAAATCTTTTAAACTTTTTTTTTTTTTCATTTTAAAAAATGCCTTAAATTTCATTTTGCAGTAAAATAAAAAAATAGTAATCAGTCATTTAATATTTGCCAAAATAGCATTAGTTATTGTAATTAAATTTTTAAGTAATTAACTTTATTTTAATGTTATTTATGTCATTTAATGTTCTTTCCTCTAAATTTATTTTTTATTAGTTAATAATACAGTCAAAAGTCTTTAATCCGGACCTGTCGGGACTTCGGCGATTCCAGATTATCGATTTTTCCGTATTATAGATCATCAGTTTAAATCCGGTAAGATGGCATGCAGAAATTATAAAATTAAAAATATGAAACCGTAATTTATAAAATAATGAGCAATTATGATCTAAAGGGTATCAAAATTTACAAATAAAAGAAGCTTAATATTTATTTGTTTACTTAATTAAACATTTCTTTCAACGCGCGCATGTGTAAAGCATACCTTACGCATAGCCGAAATTAGAAAATTGCAACCAGAAAACTATTTGATTTGTATTCGTGATATTTATAATGACGAGGAATTTGATTTAAATCATATCAAAGACGGAGTACATCGAGATGAAATACTACATTTAATAAGTAATTATAAGCCGAATAATATAAAAACATCTGCCCTGAAGATAAGGATAGTGCTGACAGATCAGCTTCCAATTCATTGCACGCGGCGTCGTTTCCCTCCCCCCGCAGAGCAGCGTGAAATTGATAAACATATTTCGAAATGATTAGATAATCAAAGGATATGCCTTTATCCATTTTTTGCAGCAATTCCACTTTCTGTTTAATGGACTTCGAAACATACTTCCCCTTTGCAGATCCTTTACATATTAGTAAATATATATTGGAAATTCTATTTGACATAATCGAAAGTTCAAGCTTACTTTTATAAAATTGCTCTAACGGTCTTCAAAAAATAATAAGCAGGATCCAATTCGAAGATTAAGGAACAACGCAATCATCAACATTAACTGAAATAGATAATTAGATAATTTTAGCTTATACCGTCCGTTATACATTAAACGCGCACACGAAAACGTATTCTGCGCTTGCGCAGACGCATATGCGCAGTCGTAATTGTCTTGCGTGCACGCGTAAAACGCCTATGCGCCTGCGCAGAAAGATTTTAGCTTTGAGGTCCAGATTATAGATCATTCCGGATTATGGGTGTACGAATTAACGACTTTTGACTGTACTTTCAAATTTCAGGCAAATTTCTCTGGCATAATTCTGAAACTAAATCTAGCAGTATGATGACATGCTATCACGAAATTTAATGCACATATTTTTGTTTATGTATGCTGCTAAATAAATTTAAAATACCTGAATTTATTTCAAAATATCATTAAATAGATTTCTTTCTTTCGTTTAGCTGCAAAATGTCTGCAAAAAACTCATTTTTTAATCCAGATGGGGCAGATTCTAATCTCAATCTTCAGTGGAGAAAACAACTCCTATTATAGCTACAATAGTAATGTTTTCAGGATTATATATATAATAAGTCATATGCAATAGGCAAATTTTTGTGTTTTCAAGTGGTGCCATAATTAATTTACCTCTAAGCGCAGCCAACGCGCACTATGCGTATAGACTGGAATTTTCTCAAAACACACCTGGAAAAGTTAGGGAAATTCATTCTCCTCTTTAAGTGACAACCCTGCAAGTCGCCAAATCGGTTGTTTTTGTGCGTCTTAGAAAATTGCTAATTCATCATATCACCATATCAAATGATTGCGAATTTGAATTAATTCTGTAGGCATGCAAAAATATCTAAACAACCTGTAAACATGCAAAAATATCTAAAAAAGGACTTCAAGAAAAACAACAAAAAAGGGAGAAAGTGCAGAATCACCCACTGCTTGGTGTGTTTTTAAGAATTGAACATACTCGGTATCCATGTACACATCAACCGATTTTTCACATAAAAAAAAAAAAACATCCCAGAATTGCACAAAAATGGCATTGCTCACTCCCTTGACTTTATCCATGTACACATCGACCTGTTTTCACTTAAAAAGTCAAAAAAAAATTGACAGAAATCCAATTCTTCTTACTCTTGCAAATGCCAAACAAATAAGTGGGCGATTCTGCACTTAAGTATTTGAAAGTTAATAACTATGTATTTTATAAGATCAACAATATTAAAAGTTTTCATAATACCATATACCATTTTTAAGACAGTAGCAAAATGCAGTAAAGCGTTTTATCACAAAATTTAAGAAATTGTAATAAGCAATAAATGATCGGAAAGCATTGATTCGTATTTAATCGGTTGTTTTCATGCGTTTTAGAAAATTGCTAACTCATCATATCACCATATTAAATGATTGCGAATTTGAATTAATTCTGTAAATATGCAAAAATATCTAAACAACCTGTAAACATGCAAAAATATCTAAAAAAGGACTTCAAGAAAAACAACAAAAAAGGGAGAAAGTGCAGAATCACCCACTGCTTGGTGTGTTTTTAAGAATTGAACATACTCGGTATCCATGTACACATTAACCGATTTTTCACATAAAAAAAACATCCCAGAATTGCACAAAAATGGCATTGCTCACTCCCTTGACTTTATCCATGTACACATCGACCTGTTTTCACTTGAAAAGTCAAAGAAAATTGACAGAAATCCAATTCTTCTTACTCTTGCAAATGCCAAACAAATAAGTGGGCGATTCTGCACTTTACTTAAGTATTTGAAAGTTAATAATTATGTAGTTTATAAGATCAACAATATTAAAAGTTTTCATAATACAGTATACCATTTTTAAGACAGTAGCAAAATGCAATAAAGCGTTTTATCACGAAATTTAAGAAATTGTAATAAGCAATAAATGATCGGAAAGCATTGATTCGTATTTAAGACAAGAGGTTACCAGATTTGGTGCAATTTCCCTTCACTTGGAGACTGGACCGTAATCTCCAGTCTAGTCCCTTCTGTGTGTGCACTGCATGTTTCTACATGCTAATAAATAATGAGTACTTTTCCCGGTAAAAATATTTTTACGCGTGCCCCTTGGCGAAAATTGGCGGTACAGGGATACCGAGTTTCATCCTATTTTCACTTGAAAAAACATCAGAGAATTGCACCAACTTGGTATTGCATACTCCCTTGACTTTGTCTATATACACATTGATCTATTTTCTCTTAACAAGTCAAAGGAGCAGCCAAATATGTATATAATCTCATGTAACTACATTTTAAATCAAACAATCAAATAACAAAAAAAAGGAAATTCATCTTAGCACTACACAAAGAAAATATTCACTTACTTTATTTAGAAATTTTCCTGTGTTCAGTCAAACAAAATTCCTTAACAGCACCCAAAAATTACCTAAAGTTATCTGAACTTGAATCTGTATACTGGCATCGCCACATAAATTCACAAAGAGAAGAGTCAAAAATATCCTTCGACGTTCAACCATATTTCTTTCCTTCCTACAAACAGGACGGTTATAATGGCTGCTAAGTAAACCTTCGTTTAGACACCTGTCAATTAATGCACTTCCCCCCTTTCGTTCCAAATCTTACAGAAACTTCAAATTAATCTCCCCATATTCAGCCATTTTACCATCTAAACCACAAAAAAAGCAATAAACTTCCTACCCAACACACAACACAAGCCCTTACAAATCTTTTCCCATCATTTAAATTTACCGCAATCAGGTAACCAATTACGTCATTATAGAGTTTCCATAACATTCAACTATTCAGGTTACCATAAATGAAACAACAACTTTGCGATAATACAAGGAGCAACCTTAAATCTACTCTAACCCTTTTCCCTTATGCACCTGCCCCCCCCCAAATTCAAACACCAGGGTTTTTAATTGTAAACTATTTCTAGTTACAGTTGATGGGTCTTGGCATCAGGGCTGTGGAGCCAGGAAAATGACCGACTCTGACTCCTTTATATATACAGCCAAAAGTCGTTAATCCGGACTCGTCGGGACGTCGGCGATTCCGGATTATAGATCATCAGTTTAAATCTGGTAAGATGGCATGCAGAAATTACAAAATTAAAAATATGAAACAAAGAACAATTATGATCTAAACGGTATCAAAATTTACAAAAAGAAAAAGCTTAATATTTATTTGTTTACTTTATTAAACATTTCTTTCAATGTAAGTTGTTCATGTTGCTTCGTTTCATGTGATAATACTTTCTCTTTAATTCTATTAAACAGACATAATTTCTTGTTTAGTTACAAAGTTCCGCTGTTCAAGTCCTATAATTGCTGTGTCGAGAATACCGACTAATTTGTCAATAGAAATGTTTTCGTTTTCAATAACCTCTCTGTCACTTTCTTCCCTATCCGAAGCGAATTGTAATGACGAGGAACTTGATTTAAATCATATCAAAGGCGGAGTACATCGAGATGAAATACTACATTTAGTAAGGAATTATAAGCCAAATAAAATAAAAACATCTGCCCTGAAGATAAGGATAGTGCTGACAGATCAACTTCCACCGTTGGCGTTTCTCCCCCCCCCTCCCTCACTGCCGCAGAGCAGCGTAAAATTGATAAACAGATTTCGGATTTCAAAACATACTTTCGCTTTATAGATCATTTACATATAAGTAAATATATATTGGAAATTCTATTTGATATAATCGAAAGTTCAAGCTTACTTTTATAAAATTGCTCTAACAGTCTGCAAAAAATAATAAGCCGGATCGAATTCGAAGATTAAGGAACAACGCAATCTGCAACATTAACTGAATTAGATAATTTTAGCTTAGCTTATACTGTCCGTTCTACATTAAACGCGCATGCGTAAACATATTATGTGCATGCGCACATGCATATTCGCAGCTGAAAATGTCTTACCCGCACGCGTAAACGCCTATGTGCATGCGTCAACGCATGCGCAGAAAGTTTGTAGCTTTGAGGTCCGGATTGTACATCATTCCGGATTATGGGTGCCCGAATTAACGACTTTTGACTGTATATATGTGCGTAAACATATACAAATGGGTTACAGCTTATTTTTTTAATATAAAAGAAGTAATAGATGCTACAGAAAAAAATTGATGGCATAGAAAATTATTTATATTAATTAGCATTTATTATGTAATAGAAAAACTGACATTAGTTATTTATAAGAAACAGTATAGCTTCGGCAAGATATTCTTTGTTGGAGGGCCATAGATCCGATTTGATAAACTTCAGAGCTGAGAAGAGTCTTTCCACACTAACTTGAGTAGGAAGAAGAGCTGTTACTATTAGGGCTACTTCTTTTAACTTTTAAGGATAGATTTTTATAACTTCTAAAAGAGGTGTCTAGCAAGCGCAATCATATTTCTGTATTTCTTCAAAGGCTGTGTACAAATCTTGTTTGTATTTTTTCATTTTTATATCTAAAGGCTCTTGATTTTTATTTTCATTCACTTTGCCTTAACCTTTTCAATATTATCCAAAAATATTTCTTAAAATCTAATTCATCACTAGAAAAGGATGATAGAGACTCAATTGTAGTGTCTGCAGTTTGACTGTCCTGATTCGAATTCTCCAATTGTTCTGAGAATAATTTCATTCTTAATGAAAGTTCATAGATGACTTTCTTTGCTTTTTGAATTTTTTCGTCATCCAAGGAAATTCGGTGTTTCAGATCTACATATATTGAACACAGCAAGATCTTATTGTCTAGCAAACTAGTTTCTCTTTTCTTTATTGAAGAAATGATTCCTTCTGCAATAAACCCTCCATTTCAGAAAGAACAAACATCCCATTCTTCCATTCTAGCCTCCTGTGAATTCTTCAGATTGCAACTTTTTTGTGGCTATATATGGTATAGAAAGAAGAGTTTCCAATTCTTCAAAATCATTCCACAGTCTTTCTGTTAGTGAAACATTAGGATTATCTACTTCTTCTAAAAAAGTTCTTAATTCTAAAAACTATTTATCAACAAATATGTACTTCCTTATTGCGTTGCTTGATCAACAATTGCTCCTTTTCCTGCTCACTTCCTGAGAATGGTATCAATTTCAGGAGTTCTTGCTGCTATTGCTGCTTACCTAAATTTACCAGTGAGATTTGTAACTAAATGAAATTGCTAATGGCAAATATCGCATCCATCCGTATATTTATTTATTAATATGTCAATAAAATAGAAAATAACTATTTAATTAATGTATACAGTCCATAAATAAAAATACTAATTCAGCTTATCATTAATTTTTTTCAATTCATTGTAATTTCACTTCAAATTCAAACTGTCGAACAAAAACTGGAGTCGAAGTCGACCTGCTTTTAGCGACTCCAGCTCCGACTCCTTTTACCCCAAAATCTGCCCGTTTCCAACTCTGACTCCACAGCCCTGCTTGGCACATGTGTGGCTTCTCTTTCTCAAGCATTAAAAAGCATGGCAATTGTATAATGGAAAAGTACCAAATAATCTTATATTGACATTTACTGCTAGAAATATTTTTTAATAAATGACATTTTGCAAAATGCATGCTTGTTGTATTTTTATGTCAAGGTAAATTAAATCATTAATAACAAAAATATATACCTTCTGTAAAGTGTAATTATTTAAGGCAGATATATTTTTAAGATTTTTCTTATGCACATGATTTGTAATGTCATTAGATTATTTCAGTGTGACATTCAAATCGTCATCACTCTCAACAAAATGGCTATTTTCCTACTAACTTTTAATAAGATTTAATTAATGTATAATAAGTTAATATGTGCATTTAATTTGGTTTTAAATCAGTAAATGATGAATTACTAATAATGTACATTATTGTATGTGTATGAATTAATAATGTTATCTTCAGTCTGTTTAAAAGTACTTAGTTTAAATAGAAGCTTGTTTTCCTCACTCAGGATTTCACCAGCATAACATTTTAAAGGAAATAGATACTTTCTGGTTGCTTGCATCTCTATGAGAAATCGCCAACTAATTTGTGATTTTTTTTGTTATAATAACTAAAAACTAATTTGTGATTTTGTGAAAGTGATAAGTTTGCATACCTTTATGGCTTGCAGGTATTATTCTGTTCATCAATGAAAATAAAAGAAGCATTTTATAAGAGAAAAAATTACAAGTGAAAACAAAATTCCGTATGGCTCAAATTTACATTTTTACAGCCAATAGGTACTGTAGCAAAATATTAATTAATTGGAAAGTTGTAAATCCAAATGTGTTCAAACTCTATGTGGTATACATGCATGGAGGTAGTTATTGTCACATGTGTTCTTGAAAATATGGAAATAACTTTCTTATTTCCATGTTTTTATTTGGCACTTCTATTGAATGTTGAAAGTGGGAGCAGAGATACAATCTTTGAAAAGTACCGAAAATTGCAGAAGAGAATTAATACTGCGTTCTTTATATAGAATAGTGCTGTTGAAGAATCGGTCCAGTAATATTGCTTTGAAATTTCGACCTTAAGGTTCTTGACAAATGAGGCTAATCGCACCCCAATAAAACAAGCAAGCAATTCAAGTCGTGGTATACGTTTTTCAAGGGAGCTACTCGTGCTTTGGCTTTCACTAGAGTCACTTTGACTTCTTTATTTTGCCTTCTCAAATATACTGCACTTGTATAAGATCCCTGTGAAGCATCTGCAAACATATGCATACTAAAAGAGTTTCCTTTTGTCAGTGAAAGTAGTCTGGGAATCTTCACAGATGATAACAAGGGCAGTTCTTTGACCCACTTCAAGAATTTTCTTTTGATATCTTCAGGTAGCTCTGCATCCCAGCTCAATTTAGTTTCCCAGCTTTTTTGCAAGTATAACTTTAGAAGGAGTGTAAAAGGACAGGTGAAATCTGTTGGGTTAAAAACTCTCTGTAATTGATAGTACATTTCACCTTGTCAATGAGAGATCACTCAAGTCAATATTAGGGATGTCACAAAACAAAGAATCTTCATATTTATCCCACAAGTACTTTCAATGGTTCGCTCATTGTAGATTTTTCACTACTCAGTTCTGTTTGTTCCCACCCTCATAAGTCAAAGTTAGCACTTGCCATTAACTGAGTTGATTTTGTAATAAAGTATTCTGCTTCTTCATTCGAATTCACTGAAGTGACACAGTTGTCAACATAGAAGGAATTTTTCAATTTTGTAGCCACTTCCTTTAAAGAAGGTTCACATTGGTCTAAATGAGAGTTGATCACTGCTCCTATAAGAAATGGAACTGTATTTTAGTCCAAAGACTACTCTGCAATGGCGAAATTTTCTTATTTCCTTTTGTTCCGAGTTTTTCCACCATAGGAATCTTAGGAAATCATGATCAGAACTTTGAACAGATATTTGAAGAAAAGCTATTTTAATATCTGAGATAATCCCTATTTTTCCTTGCCTAAATTCAAGAAGCAGTCTAGGTATTAATTCAATTAAATTTTGACCTTTTGCTAAACAGTCATTAAGTGACGGGAAATCCTTTTGCTTGCACAAAACGTCAAATACAGGCTTTACTGCTGTTGTACAGTTATCTTTGAAGACTGGTCTGTGGGGAAGATAATGATTGTTAACTGGTTCCTCTTCTTCTGTTACTTCTTCTATTACTCCAGATTCGAGCCATTCTTCGAACACTGCATTGTATGTTTCAAATTTATCTTTCAACATTAGCTTCTTTGTCGTGAAAATCAATCGCTTTTCAGCAACTTCTCTGTTACTTGGCAAAGCTTCCTTATCGTTGATCCAAGGTAAACTGACTTCATAGCGATCATCCACCCTCTTCAGAGTCCTATGAAAGTGATCCCACACTGCTTCTTCTAACTCTGAGTCAGTTTTACTTTCTTTGGCATCTCTAATTCCCAGTGCTTCTAGCTTCCACAAGTTTTCTATGTCACTGCTGTGAGTCAACATCGACGTTATGGTTTAAGACATGGACAAGGAGTTTCTTTCTGAAACATTATCTTTTATCTTTCCCGTGATTGTCCATCCAAGTAGTGATTCCACAGCAGTCAGCCCATTTTCTAATTTCTGAATTCTTCCGGTTAACAGAACACCTGCGATGTCAGCTCCAATAAGAACTTCTATTTTCAAATCCTTTTTTCCTACATCAGTTGCATGGATATTCTTCTGTTTTAGTTCTTCTATCCATGGTCCAGGCTGTAAACTGATTACTGGTCCACAAATCTTCGACTGTTCCAACTAGATTAGTCGTCTAGAAAAATCACCTCTTAGGCTTCTAACGTTCACTTCATAGCGTTTGTGAATTTCTTTCTTTGTTGTTACTCCTCCAAAAAGTGCATGGATTAAAGATTCAGATCCAATTGCGTGACACCCTACGTCTACAGCAGTCTCCTTTAATATGTATGAACGTTGCGATCCTGTATCGATAAGTGCCCTTACAGTCTTCTGCTTTTTATTTGCGTCTATATTAATTAATAGGGTTTGAAGAAACGCTTCATTTAGGAAATTAGTGCTCGCAAGTGATACGTTTTGTGTTTCCTCTTCTTTATTCTTTTCAACATCATTGCTCTTTTGATTGGTGGGCAAATCCGGACACATAACACCCCAATGTTTTTTCGAGCATATCAAACATCCCCAATGTCTTTTCGAACATATCAAACATCGTACGTTTGTTTTGCATTGCTTGGTCTTGTGTCCAATTTTGAGGCAGAAGAAGCAACCCTTCTTTTTGTTAATTTCATCATTCTTTTAACTCGGAAGCATCTTATGAGCAACAAAGCAGTCTCGACTTCCATGAAATTTTTCACAAAATATGCAAGAATTCTTCTCACTATAATTGGTTGCTTTATTATGGCCTGAGAATAAATCATTTGCTGTAGGCACGAAATGTTCACTCTGGTACCTTTTATCTCTTCTACTTTCTTTCTTGGCACCCGAATCAATTAATTTAAATCCAGCTTTTGCCAAAGAAATTATCTGCTCTCCTTCCACTTCGTTCTTTAAAAACAATAATAATTGTTTCAATTTCTCAGAGTGAGAATTTTCTGCTGTAATTATTGATGCATAATTTGTAATCAAAACTCGTAGAATTTCCTCAGGAATGCAAGATTCCGCGAGCGGAAACAGCATTGCAGCGTATTTCTCGCTTGTCATTCCTGTTGACTCCAACGAACGTAAATACGACTCTAACTTGTCATACAATTCTGATATACTGCATTTTCTCTTTTGATCAGTGACATTTTTAATAATCAAACCTAATAATTCCCGAATATAGAATTCTACCAACAATTCTTCCCTGCCGAACCTATTTTTTAAGCTTTCTATAACTTTTTCATAATTTTCGGCAGTTACAGGGGAGCTGTTTACAATATCCCGTGGTCTCGTACTGGGTACGGTCGCTTGAACAAGATAATGCATCTTATCCTCATTTTGAATTTCTTTATCTTCATGTATTCACCAAAATTGCCCCAAAACCGTAACCAAACTTTAATTTCGAAACCGAAGTGTTTTAACTCTATTTTAGGTAATTTTAGTTTCCGTTTGTTCGAATTCGGCGGAACACTGCTAGTAGATTGTATCATTTGGTGATTGAAGAATAATTCCGTTTTTACTCATATTAAATCTAATTTTTCTTTGTATTCTTCAACTTTTGCCCATTCATTTTCAAACTGATCATTCAAAGAAAATTCTGAATTTAATATTTGAGTATCAAATGCATTAAGTTCAACAGCTAAACGTTCTAAAGTAACGAGTTTCATTTTTATAAATTCTTCATCAGGAATTTCCTTTTCTAATTCCTGCAAAATTGCATTAATTGTTTTCATAAAAGACTTTCTGACAGGTTTCCGTTTCTCAATTAATGATTTCATTTCAATAAAAATAAATTCAATAAAGTCAAATAGAATTAAATTCGATAAAACCAACAAAATTTCCTTGACTTGTTTTACCGATCAAATAGTTCAGTAGCTTCAGAATAAGCTAAAGCTTTCTCACTTGAAAAGCTTTAATTGCCTTATACCATGGCGATTTTTTAATTTGGTTAACCAACCCTGTCTAATATGTGTACTCATTTTTTAAATTAATATCTTCATGAAAAATTTTAGCTTGAAACATTAGCACTGTATTTGACAATGGCAAGCCCTTGCTGTGATGCCGTCTGACCCATTCAAGCATCACTTTGTCATGATCGTCACTTCTAGCGCAACGGATAATTTTTCTGTTATTCTTTGCAAGTGGGGTGTTGGAATCACAAAAATTTTTTTAAAAAAAATTCCTTTTTCTCTTTTCTTACGTGATGTACAGTTGACTTCCCAATACCATACTCTTAGCATAATATTGAGACCTTTATTAATTTTTTGTAGCAATTCCACTTTTTGTTTAATGGACATCAAAACATACTTTTGCATTGTAAATCCTTTTGCAGCTCCAGAATTAAAAACTCTTTTTGCTGTAATCAAAAGTTCAAAACTTTTATTTTCATAAAATTTCTGTAATGATAACAGCCTGCAAAAAATAATAATATGGATCAAATCAGAATGTTAAGGAACTGGGAAATCTGCTGTATTAACTGAAATTCTTTGGAATCGGTAAAGTATAATTTTAGCCTAGCTTAATAAGTCTGCTGCTCAGTTTTGTCTTGTTTCTATCGCACATTGAAGCAGTTAAGCCTGAATTAATTGAGTTATTTATTATACTTACATCTATTTTTTGCAAATGCTTAAGGCTTATAGAGGGTCGACGCTAGATATCTTACTACCTCATGTAGTCTCTGGGGGGTCATAAATTCAGCTCTCGAGTGCCTCCCTCAGTTCTAAATTTTTGCCGCCCATAAATTTTGGATCCCAGTGCTTTTCCTAAATTCTAAATATGTCATGCCTTAATTTTGTTGCTCGGTGTTTCTTTAAATTCCAAAAATTTTGTCTTTTCTAAATACTGCCACCCGGTGTGGCCATACGAGTTCTGACGCAGGTTCTTGGTTAATGTGAAAAGCAAATCGGTTATTCTTAAGTCAAATAGCACTAAATGTAATATTTTGGTCTATGAGTATTAATAACAAAATCTATTTTTAGCATATGGAAAGAAATTTTTGTTAAATTCTTCCTCGTCGTCATTTCTTTCGCATTTAACTTAAATCTGCAATCATTGCGAAGTGTAATATCAACATAAAAGGTTACCATACTTTTTGCTATTCAGTTACTAATATAAAAAAAAATTATTTAGGCATTGCTGCATGAGTCTTTACCGGTATAAGTTATCATGTGTTGATAAACATGCGGTGATGAAAGTAAAATATAATAGATTCCCAAGGTTGGCATCAAGGAGCCAAATTATTGATCACACAAATAATTTATGCTAAAATGGTTGTTTCTTGAATAATAAGTTATTTTATTTAGTATCGAAGTGAAGTTAAAAATTGGAACTCTCCGCATGTTTTATAATGGGGAAGGGGAATCAAATGTGCATGCATAAAGCATCCAAAAAAAAAAAAAAAGTTGTTGGGGGCTTTGAAGTCCAGATTTTACATCATTCTGGATATTGGACGTCGTGATCTCGAACTTTGTACTGTATTTCATTTTTAAAATCGTAAGAATTCATATTACAATATTACTTCAAATTTAAGGCACACTTTTTATTCTAATTAAGACAAAATTTGGCTTATATGAAAAGTAAATGTTTATAATTTTTCTACCAATATTCCTTTCTACATAGATTTTTATTTTTTAATCTTTCTAAAATATAGTATTAATAATTATTTAAATAGTACTCAGGATAATGTGTACTAAAGATAGGCAAAACTGCTCCTTTAAGGAATCTGATCAGAGCAGTTTGTTCACTGAAGTGAGTCATTTCTTTATAATGACTCATCGCTCACTAACAGTGACTTTGATGAATGCGTTTGAAAAGGGATTGATCAAGAGTGGTCTGCAAAGATGGGGGAAAAGCAGAAAGAATTGAACAAGGAGTGGGATTACTGGAATCAACTCAACCAAACTGCTCACTCCTTGGACTGATTTCTTTCAACTGTACTTTCAAGATTCCCGAATAAAAAATCTTTCTACATAACAACAATAAAATTTGGAATAAAAATTAAAAAATAATGAAAACTAAACCTAATTTTGTTAAAGATTACATTATTAGTCCAAAGGGGCACTTCGCCTAGAAGGACTATTAATTTTGTTTTGGCATTTAACATTGATTCACTACAAGCATTATTTCACTCTTCAAATATTTCACCACCAAATGTTTTCACTCTATATTATATTTAAAGAAATTAAATAATGAACAATCTGCATAAATGTATATATGTTTCTCACATCGTGATAAAACAACGGTACCTAGAGCAATCCACTTTTGAATAACGTATGTTTCCAGCTGAATATGGGCATCTGGAAGCCCAAATTTGGAATTTCTTTTATTATTTATTTCATATTTTGTAAAACTTTAACGAATTTTTGATTAACAAACCTGATGATTTAATCGCGAGCAATGGAAGCACTCTTCGGGGGGGGGACCTTTTTTATCTCTGGCGCGCAGAACTGTGTATCAGAAATTCTAAAGATATGCTCACTTTAAAATTATTGTACGATATTGCTGTTGAAGTGAATTTTATGGCTTAAGTGCGAAGAACAGGATATTTAATAAATAAAGGTAACACACAAAACATTAAAAAAATGTCCCTTTGGACGTAATTTAAAATCTAAAACCTTTTAGGTTTTTTTGTTTTTTTTTTTTAATTAATTTTTTTACTACTATAATTGATATTTTATTGCTACTACAAAAGCACAGTGTAAAAATTAACTTTTAGATTGGAGGCAGATCCTGAAGAACAGAAAATTGTCTGCTGACAGTACCGGCATTTTCCTTTTTTTTTTATGTAATTTAACAGAATGATACCAAATATCACTCAAGATTCTTCGGTAGGATCCACATTTTGTTCTGTAACCTTGAAAACATGCATTAGATAGACAAATTTATGTTTATAAATATATACTAATTCGAAAGAAGATTAAAGAGAAATTTACAGTTAGTAAAATAAGTAAATAAAAATATAATTTATATTACATGAAATTTACTGTGATATTGTAGAGAAAAGGTAATACTTAACATTCATATCTATACTGTGACACAGTATTGAAAGAATCGAAATGGAATTCATAGGAACAGCTCCAAGGAAACAAACAGAAAAAAATAAGACTCTGCAGGAGCTAGATTTGAAAGAGCAAATAATGAAGACTCATCGGAATCAAATCCAGTCATGACTCCAGATAGTGTCAGAGTGCTATAATTAAAACTCCGCAGGAGCTATATTTGAAAGAGCAAATAATGAAAACTCTTTGAAATCAGATCTAGTCATGACTCGGAAGAGTGTTAGAGAGCTGGGAAACCAAGGAACTAGTTCATGTACTCCAAGTACTTTAAACAGATCCTTGTACCGCCAGATGGGTAAAACAAAATTCCATCAATTTACAAACAGGAGTGATTAGTTTCGCTGAGATGCGTCGTTTTATTTAATGTTTTGTTTTTTAAATACTAGATGGAGCACAAGCAAGCCAGAAGCACACATATAAACATGCATAACACACTTAAAAAAAAAAAAAGAAGAAAAGTCAGAGATGTTTTTGGTAAATAATAAAGGAAAGGTTGCTAGTATTTGCATTAAAATAAATCAAATTTTTTCCCAACAGCTCTTGGTGAACTGAAAAAAAACTGCCGTTCCATTTTCGCCGGAGCACTGATCATTCGTTCAGTTAAAGGAATTGGTTCTTCTAGTCAGTTCCGGAGCAGATCATTCATCTCTAAAGTGTACCAGTGCAATAATGAAGATGAGAATTTAAATTTTGAAAGTGAAATTGTTGGAATAATATTTGAAGATTTTCAATAAATTAGATTCCTTATTATATTTGCATTATTATCTGTTAAACAAATGAACATTTTAAATTTTTAACATGTGTTATAAAATTACTGTATTTTTAAAAATTTAAAATTTTACTGTGGTGTAAATTGAAAGTAATATGACAGTAAACATGTATAGAAAATATTTGTGTTTTCTTATTGTAGTGTTCATTTTCTTCAGCCATTCTGCAAAAATGTCAATGTCACACACACTTTTTTGTATAAAGAAAAAGTATAAAGAAATTTTGGTACTATTCCGTTTTGAGGACCGTAAAAAAATTGCAGCAAAAATGTATGGGCAAAAGTGCGAAATCTAGCAAACGCGCCTATTTAACAGCGCGCCAAATCTAGCGTACACGCTGATTTCAGATCGTAAGTTTATATAGTTCTATATTTCTTAAGACGCCATTGAAATACTAGTTTAATTTTTAAATCCTTTTTTTGATGTCCTATGGATTTAACAATTTGGGAATTCCCCATGACGAAAAGTCTGTAATAGAATTTTGAGTAAAGTGCAGAATCACCCACTGCTTGACGCGTTTTTAAGAATTGCACATACTCGGTATCCATGCGCACATCGACCTATTTTCACTTTAAAAAAAAATCCCAGAATTGCACAAAAATGGCACTGCGCATATCCTTGACTTTATCTATGTACACATCGACCTATTTTCACTTAAAAAGTATAAGAAAATTGACAAAGATCCAATTGTATTTACCCTTGTAAAAAGCGGCAAACAAATAAGTGGGTGCTTCTGCACTTTACCGAGAATTCTTTCAAAGAAAAAGCATCATTCATTATAGAAAATTATGTTTCAATAACCAATGAGATGAAATTATGCTTTAGCGATCACTCTGTAGCGAAATAGCGATGAAGGCATCCATTCAGTTTAACAGTTTTTATATAAATTATAATACTGATCTGAAATAGTTATTTACTCTTAGGGTTCCATTCAGTCATGTTTAGCCTTTTTTGTATAAATTATAATAATAAAAATGTATTATATGAAATTAACCTTTCATCTAAATTAAAACATCAATCTTAGATAGTTATTTACTACAGTCAAAAGTCGTTAATCCGGACTCGTCGGGAATTCAGTGATTCCGGATTATCGATTTTTCCAGATTATAGATCATCAGTTTAAATCTGGTAAGATGGCATGCAGAAATTATAAAATTAAAAATATGAAATCGTAATTTATGAAATAAAGAACAATTATGATCTAAAGGGTATCAAAATTTACCAAAAAAAAAAAAAGCTTAATATTTATTTGTTTACTTTATTAAACATTTCTTTCAATGTAAGTTGTTTTAAGTTGCTTCGTTTTATGTGATAATACTTTCTCTTTAATTCTATAAACAGACATAATTTCTCCTTCACTTACAATGTTCCGCTGTTCAAGTCCTATAATTGCTTTGGCAAGAATACAGTACTTACGTATTATCGCAACCAGGTTGGCGCTATTTGTAAGTTTGAGTAAAAAAGTATGAATAGAAAGAAAATGTACATTTATTAATTACAGATAATTTTTAATACAGTTTATTATATTATTTTGTTTTATAATATAAAATAGCAATTAAACCCTTCCGGTTTCGAATTTGAATAAGTTGCAGAATTATTTTTTCGGCGGAAATCTTTTGGCTATTGCTTTTAGCACTGATTGAAAACCGTATTCGCAATAACCATGTATGTGTCGACTTATTTTTACTTAAAAAAACATCCCAGAATTGCACAAAAATGGCATTGCGCGCACTCTTGACTTTATCCATGTACACTGCTATTTTCTCATAAATAACAAAAATTTGCACGAAAATGCAGGAAAATTTTGTGAATCTCCACATGCTCTTTTTACAAAACTACGTATAACACGTAGGGTTGCCGTAAGTAGGGTCGCCAAATTTGGCAATTTATGCGAATTTTGGCCTGGTTGCGTTAATACGTAAGTACCAAGAATACGGACTAATTTGTCAATCGAAATTTTTTCGTTTTCAATAACCTCTGTGTCACTTTCTTCACTATCGGAAGTGAATTATAACGATGAGGAATTTGATGTAAATCATATCAAAGACGGAGTACATTGAGATGAAATACTACATTTAGTAAGGAATTATAAGCCAAATAAAATAAAAACATAACAAATAAGTGGATGATTCTGCACTTTACCGAGAATTCTTTCAAAGAAAAAGCATCATTCATTATAGAAAATTATGTTTCAACAACTAACGAGATGAAATTATGCTTTAGCAATCACTCGGGAGCAAAATAGCAATGAAGGCATCCATTCAGTTATGTTTAGCAATTTTTATATAAATTATAATAATGATCTGAAATAGTTATTTACTCTTAGGGTTCCATTCAGTCATGTTTAGCCTTTTTTGTATAAATTATAATAATAAAAATGTATTATATGAAATTAACCTTTCATCTAAATTAAAACATCAATCTTAGATAGTTATTTACTACAGTCAAAAGTCGTTAATCCGGACTCGTTGGGACTTCGGTGATTCCGGATTATTGATTTTTCCGGATTATAGATCATCAGTTTAAATCTGGTAAGATGGCATGCATAAATTATAAAATTAAAAATATGAAACCATAATTTATGAAATAAAGAACAATTATGATCTAAAGGGTATCAAAATTTACCAAAAAAAAAAAGCTTAATATTTATTTGTTTACTTTATTAAACATTTCTTTCAATGCAAGTTGTTTTAAGTTGCTTCGTTTTATGTGATAATACTTTCTCTTTAATTCTATAAACAGACATAATAATCTTCACTTACAATGTTCCGCTGTTCAAGTCTTATAATTGCTTTGGCGAGAATACCGACTAATTTGTCAATCAAAATTTTTTTGTTTTCAATAACCTCTGTGTCACTTTCTTCACTATCGGAAGCGAATTATAACAATGAGGAATTTGATGTAAATCATATCAAAGACGGAGTACATCGAGATGAAATACTACATTTAGTAAGGAATTATAAGCCAAATAAAACAAAAATATCTGCCGTGAAGATAAGGATAGTGCTGACAGATCAACTTCCGATTCATTGCATGCTGCGGCGTTTCTCCCTTTCACACACACACACACACCGCAGAGCAGCGTGAAATTGATAAACAGATTTCAGAATGGTTAGAGAAACGAAGGATATGCCTTGATCCATTTTTTGCAGCAATTCCACTTTCTGTTTAATGGACTTCGAAACATACTTTCACTTTGTAGATCCTTTACATATTAGTAAATATGTATCAGAAATTCTAGTTGACATAATCGAAAGTTCAAGCTTACTTTTATAAAATTGCTCTAACAGTTTGCAAAAAATAATAAGCAGGATCCAATTCGAAGATTAAGGAACAATGCAATCTGCAACATTAACTGAATTAGATAATTTTAGCTTAGCTTATACCGTCCGTTATACATTAAACGTGCATGCGTAAACATATTATGCGCATGCGCACATGCATATTCGCAGCCATAAAGGTCTTACGTGTATGTGTCAACGCGACGCATGCGCAGAAAGTTTTTAGCTTTGAGGTCCGGACTATGGGTGTCTGAATTAACAACTTTTGACTGTATTATACTGCCTTTCCTGCATTAGGGTTGCCGCAAATTATTTTTGACAACACTGGCATCAACAATAGTTTGGCAATTTTTACGGCCCTCAAAACTGAATAGCACCGAAATTTTTAGTCAAGTTTATTAGAGTTCTTTTGATATTGGGTCACTACAGGTTCATAAACTTCCTGCGTTTCATATTTCGAGATTAGCTAGGGTAGTACTACTGTATTTCTGCAGTTATATAAATTTTAATGATATACTTTTTTACCCCTTTGAAATGTCCTTTCTTCTGTAACTTTCCTGGCTAGAGGAGTCATCACAATTTTCACAGACAATGCTCAGTTTACAAAAGTGGAGACTTTGGCCAGAATAAGTAATGGAGGCATTCTCAATTTATTTTTAATATGTAGTTGATGATGTTGATGCAAATTCTATTGCATAAAATAACCTTATTATTCAACATTTTTCATTCAAAGTTATGTAACCAAAATGGTACATTTTATTTTCATGGTTTTAGTTTATTATGTAAAGGTTTATTGTGCATAAGGTAAATTTACACATTTTGTATCAGAATCTTGTTTTTTTATGAAGAAAAGGGAGGAGATTGATTTTATTATAAACTTAAATTACAGAAATATGACCAAATGAATGCAATTTAATTGTTTATCAGTCTAATAATTAAATACATGAAAAATCACAATTTGATTTAATAATTTAAAATTTTAAAAATGACGAATAATATTGGCTCTTTTTTATATTATATTTCTCAGTAATGAAAATTGCTTTAGTAAGTTGGATATTCTAATGCAGTTTAACATTTTATTCTTGCTTCTAATTTGTGTTTTTAAAACTTGAAATTAAAAAAAAAAGTATTTAAAATTTTATATATTTTAAATACTTTAGGAGGATTTGGATGCACTTTTGAAAGTAGAAACCAGAGCACGTCCCATTTGTACTAGCAGAAATCAGTATTAAAGTAATGAAGCAACTTTTTTTTTTTTTTACTTTATTATGTTGAGAATATAAAGGCTTAGTTTCTTACTGACTTGGAATGACAAAGTAGATATATTTCATCAACTTGAGAATTGTCTTCCAAATAATCACCAACCTTTCTCTAGATAAGTTCTAGGAATAGTTTCCAGCAGAGACGTATTTGGATTTTTCACTTATGGCATGGCTTAAAACTTCATTGTTCGTGAACTCATCTTATTTAATAGTATTCTTCACATTTAACTGAGTAACTATATCTTTAGCATTTTCAGTTAGCATAGGTAAGCTATTCACTGGAATATTTGATGCATGGCACAGATCACGAACCTCAAGAAAATTGTATCCTGAGTTTGCAGCTTCATTTGAAGCAGATTTTCTTCAAGTTGCTGCTCCCAATTCTATTTTTTTTTTTTAATTCAGAAACATTTTCTTTTTGTTATTGACACAAAAATATCCAGTTTATTCCCAACAATTCTATTTTTATCAATTCTGTATTATGAAATTCTTTTAAAGTTTTAGCTTTGTATTTTAATTATACAGTCAAAAGTCTTTAATCCGGACTCTTCGGGACTTCGGCAATTCCGGATTATCGACTTTTCCGGATTATAGATCATCAGTTTAAATCTGGTAAGATGGCATGCAGAAATTATAAAATTAAAAATATGAAACCTTAATTTATAAAATAATGAGCAATTATGATCTAAAGGGTATCAAAATTTACCAAAAAAGAAGCCTAATATTTACTTGTTTACTTTATTAAACATTTCTTTCAACGCGCGGATGCGTAAAGCATATCTTACGCATAGCCGAAATTAGAAAATTGCAACCAGAAAACTATTTGATTTGTATTCGTGATATTTATAATGACGAGGAATTTGATTTAAATCATATTAAAGACGGAGTACATCGAAATTAAATACTACATTTAGTAAGGAATTATAAGCCGACTAAAATAAAAACATCTGTCCTGAAGATAACGATAGTGTTGACAGATCAACTTCCAGTTCATTGCGCGTCGCGACGTCCCCCCCCGCGCGCAGTGCAGCGTGAAATTGATAAACAGATTTCGGAACGGTTAGATAAACAAAGGATATGCTTTTATCCATTTTTTGTAGCAATTCGTTTTTTGTTTGATGGACATGGAAACATACTTTCGTTTTCTAGATCCTTTGGGAGCTCCAGCATCGGAAATTCTATTTGACATAATCGAAAGTTCAAGCTTACTTTTAGAAAATTGCTCTTACAGTCTGCAAAAAATAATTAGCCGGATCCAATTCGAAGATTAAGGAACAACGCAATTATCAACATTAACTGAATTAGATAATTTTAGCTTATACCGTCCGTTATACATTAAACGCGCACGCGAAAACGTATTCTGCACTTGCGCAGACGCATATGCGCAGTCGTAAATGTCTTGCGCGCACGAGTAAAACGCCTATGCGCATGCATCAATGCGGCGCATGCGCAGAAAGATTTTAGCTTTGAGGTCCGGATTATAGATCATTCCGGATTACGGGTGTCCGAATTAACGACTTTTGACTGTACTTTTCTTTTTTATGCATTTTATTGCAAAGGACAAGTAATCAAATTACAATATATCTCTGAAATGATATAAAAACACATTTTCTATTAAAAGCCTATCTGTTCATTAGAATTCATAACCTGTTATATGCCAGCAGGTGATCTTTTCTTGGTACTTGTGTATTAATGCAACCGCTTTGTAGTTTGGCAGTTTTTTACAGATGAAAAGTTATTTATGCGGGTATAAACTGGAGATTTTCATGACTTTTTTAAAAAGATTGTAAGAGCTTTAATATCATTATTAATCTCTCGTGCATTTGAAATAGATGAATAATAAATAATGTACAGGTAACTATCAATATTGAAACGCAGGCTCGAGAGCCGCATGCATTTTCTCGCATGAAGCATAATTATTTTTTTAAAATAAATTTATATACTTTTTCTTCTCTTGTTTGTATGTCGCCATTTTTTTTAGTGTAAAATAAAAGTTATTGCTGTGTTCCATCATTGGAGTTTACTTCAAATTGTTAAAGAAGTATCAGTCTTAATTATTTTAAAGGCACCGGCTGAGATCGAATAATCATGCGTATTTTTATTTTATTAGTTCATCACTGAGCGTAATATTAGTGATACCGGATTATTACTTCTTATTAATATTGAATTGCCTTATGTTATTAGTTCATCACTGAACTACCTGTTTCTAAAATTAGTGATACCAGATTATTACTTTCTGTTAATATTTAATTGTCTTATTTTATTACCGTATTGGATATTATTTTTAATATTCATTTTAGCTGTCTAAATTAATTAAAGTATTTGATTTGAGCTATTTTGAGGAAGTTTAAAGAACACAGTGTTCATTAATTTTAAACATAGAAACAATGTCTTACTTAGGAAGAGCTCGTAAGGAAGATTTGCAAAATCTTGCGGCTGAACTGGGAGTTCATGTGACTGCAGATTTGAAAATAACCGATTTAAAACAGAAAATTGTTGAAAGCAAAGATTATGATGAAGTGTTTAAAGGAGTCTTAGATATAATAATAGATACAAGTCTTAGATACAAGAACGAAAAGAGAGGAAGGAAAGAGAAGAACGTAGGAGAGAGGAGACCACTGGGTGAGCAGCTGTGCCGCCATAAAGACTTTCAGCTTTATTGCTCACTCAGTGGGAACGTAGGAGACAGGAAGAAGCAGAAGAGCGGAGAAAGAAAGAACAGTACGTATTAGAGAGATTAAGGCTTGAAGCAGAGACTTGAAGAATTTGTATCTCATTTACTAGGACTACTTCCTTACGAAGTACGAGGCATATTCGGAAACTAAGTACTGTTTTGAAAAAAAAAAAAAAAAAAATAGTAAAACAATTTTTTCGAATCCAATTTTATTTTTACATGAAAATACATGTCTTAAACTATTTTTCAACATAGTTTCCGCCAATGATCAAACATTTGTCATAGCGGGTGACCAGTTTTTGTATGCCATCGTCAAAGAAACTTCCCGCCAGTTTCGATAACCACAACTCCACAGCATTTTTCGTGTCATCGTCAGATCCAAAGCGTTTGCCACCAAGCTCGCGCTTCATGTGCAGGAACAAGTGATAGTCGGACGGCGCAAAGTCCGGGCTGTACGGCAGGGGATCAAACTGCTCCCAATGCGGAACTGTCGAATTAACGATTGAGTGACACCAGCAGTATGGGGCCGAGAATTGTCATGGAGCAACACAATTCCTTTACTGAGCATTCCTCTTCGTTTGTTTTGAATGGCACGCCTTAGTTTTGTTAAAGTCTCACAATATTGTGCCACATTAATGGTTTCACCTCTGGGAAGAAATTCAGTAAGCAAAATGCCTTTCCTATCCCAGAAGACAGTGCACATGATTTTTTGTGATGACATTGTCACTTTGAACTTTTGTTTTTTCGGAGAATGAGTGTGTCCACTCCATTGATTGTTGTTTCGATTCTGGTGTGAAATGACACACCCAAGTTTCATCACCTGTCACAATTTGGTTTAAAAAAGTTTTCTCCCTCATCACTGTACCACGTAAGAAATGTCAGGGTACTACCAAGTCGCTTTGTTTTGTGAACATCAGTGAGCATTTTTGGAACCCATCGGGAACACAGTTTGCGATAATTCAAGCGGTCAGACACAATTAAGAACAAAACAGTACGTGAAATTTGTGGAAATGCTTCTGAAAGAGTTGTCATTGTGAAGCGTCTGTTCTCATGAATTGCTTCATCAACTTTCCTTACCAAATCATCGATGACAACAGAAGGCCGACCACTCCGAGCCTCGGCGTGGACATTTGTTGGACCTGCATTAAACATTCTTACCCACTTTCTCACCATTCCATCACTTATCGCGTATTCACCGTAAACTTCTGTCACTTGACGATAAATTTCGGCCGGTTTAACATTCCTCGCGTTCAAAAATTTAATCATGGCACGAATCTCGCAGTCAGCGGGAGAACTAATTGTCTTAAACATTTTGAATGTACACAGCAAACTGAAAACACAACATAGAGCAACCAAAATGGCAACAATTGAAAGTCAGTGAACAAGAAAGACTAGTGCGCATGCGCAGGACGCCTACCACAGCGCTGCGACGGCGCTAGAATGAAACGGTACTTAGTTTCCGAATACGCTACGTAACACAGTTAATAGCTAGAGAACCCTCCGATAAAGCTAAAAAAAATAAAAATAAGACTGAAAAAAATTGTCATCAGGATTTAATTCGCAAAGCTGGTTCCATAGACCTAGAAGTCCATGTCCAGATGATAAATTTGAAACACGGAAGACGCCACAATGTTATCAGTGTGGATCCTATCAACATTTAAGACCCGAATGTCCAAAACTTAAGAATAGTACTGAATCTTCTGCTAATCTTAACAGAATTAGTGCAAAACCAGAGGACAAAATTCTATTACCTTATACTAGCATGGGTTATGTAAATGGTCATAAAATTCCTATATTAAGGGATTCAGGTGCTAGTATTGATATACAGTATAAGTCCAGAAATCTGCAAAGCTTGGGACCAAAGGTTGTGCAGATTTTGCGGATTTCAGGGCAGAAAAGATAAAGCATAATATTTGGACTAAAAGTGGAAAATAAATAAGGCGTATTAGATACAATTAATTAAATTATTATATACATTATTGCAATAATTTGTTATATGCATTAAATTATTATTACATACATAAATTGATTATATTACTCATTGTAATTTATGTACACAGCATCGAGGTTTGCCGATTTTGCCTCATGCAAAGATTTCCGGTTTTGGATTCCGGTGTTAGAATTACTACTGCTGTAAAATTTCTACAACTTTTCTTTACTTTTCTGTATATCATACACAATCGTGTCGCAATTCCATACCATCCATTCTGCTATAAATCGAGGAGTTCCATCTTTTGCAGAATGTGCACTTTTCGCATTACCGTCAATGCAACGTGTTTACATTTTTCAACGTTGCAAGCAGTAAAATCATGAGTGCATTTCTTATCTGTCATTGTATTAAAAAGGGCTGAAATTTAAAATATTCTTAATTTATCCAAAAAATATCCGGATTAAAAAAAAAACAGCACTAAACAATCTCGTGAAATAATAAAGCTAAAAAAATAAAACAATGTGAATCGTGAACTTGAACAAAGAGTTGAGTGAATCGTCTGCTTTTTTACCTTGATGCAGATTAGAGGGGAAAAATCTTTCATCTTTTTTATTTTATCTTATTTTTTTTTACTTTTTTATGTCAGTAATTTGGTATTTTCGTTATGACTCATTATTATTCGGTAATTATGATGTCATTATTCGGTAAGTATTTTTTCTTCGATATTTCGTACTCAATGTTGCGGTTTCCGGAACCTATAAACTGAATGTTTATGTTTTGAGAGGCAATGCAGATTTAAGGTCGACGGATTTTCGGTATTTGACCGTAGTTTGTTGCAAATACATCGTGCCGGAAATGCTGACAGGTGAAAATGTGTGGGGTCAACAGCCATTAGATTTGAATCCAACCTGTTTACCATTAGCTGAGGTCAAACTAAATTGTGATCTTGGGTGAGTAATAACCAAGGCTGCCATTATTATAATTGAACTCGACAAAGGAAGATATTTAATAGGCAATCGAACTTTTTCACTGTTGAATAAACAAAGAAAGGAACCTGATAGTTATCCTCACCGGATTAATGCCATCTCTACTAGAGCTCAAAAGAAAAGTAAAATAGCTGAAGAGAAGATCTTGGAGCCAATAAAGGAAGAAAATAAAGCATCCAGAGATGTCTTTGAAGAAGAAGTTAAATCAACGGAATAAACATGAGAGATGTTCACGGAAATTTGAAAAACGATAAAGAAAATTAATATTGAGAATCCTTTTGTAATGCAGATTTATCATCATCTTTCGGCTTTTAATTTAATATCAAAGGTGCTAATAATTGACGAAGAAAACAATTGTCGAAAGCAAATGGCAGTTGAATATTATCCAAAAGGCACAGATGAATTGAGGAAAGGCTTTGCTGTGAATTATAGCTGAGGAGCTGGTCCAACATGGAAGAGATCTAGGTGCCGTCAAGAAAAAAGGAAGACTAAATGAATACTGTCAATTTTCTTCTTATTTAAATGTGATGTAAAACTATTTGTTGAAAACTTAAAATTTTGGTTTAAAATTTGGAACTTGTGAGAGAAATTACCTTCTCTTAAAACAACTGAGAAGGCCAAGCTCATAAATTTTCGAATTTTACAGAAGTCTCTCTGTTGGGGGAGAGGTTGTAACAGCTTTAATATCATTATTACTCTCTCGTGCATTTGAAATAGATGACTAATAAATAATGTACAGGTTACTGTCAATATTGAAACGCAGGCTCGATAGCCACATGCGTTTTCTCGCACAAAGCATGTAATTATTTTTTTTAAATATGTTTATTTACTTTTTCTTCTCTTGTTTGTATGTCACCATTTTTTTTTTTTTTTTTTTTTTTAAGTGTAAAATAAAAGTTATTGCTGTGTTCCATTGTTGGAATTTACTTCAAATTGTTAAAGAAGTATCTCAAGATTCTCAAACCATCATTTATCACAAGTCACCAAACATGATCAATATGTGAAAAAAAGGTGTTTTAGTAATTTAAAATGCAATTTTTAATTATTAAATAAGTATTACACTATGCATTAAAAAGTAAAACACTTTCATTCTTGCCAATTTTTATTTATTTATTATTTTTTGGGGAGAGGTTCTGTTTTTTTCTTCAAGTGCACAGTCATCTGTTTTTTCAAACAGTTTTTCATTTTATTTATTATAGATGAATCATTATAATTGATATATTGTTCGTTTAATTTAATATAGAATATATATGTGGAAAATGTTTTCATTGTTACAGTTCTTATACTGATATGTCTCTCAATACTGCTAATCAATGCAATTATCTGCGAGAAGCATGCATGCCTAGTATGAAATAAGAAGAATATAAAAAAAAATTGGTTTTTCTGAATAAGAGTAATTTTCTTATTTATTTATTTTTTTTTTTAAAGTTAAAACAGGTCGATGTGTACATGGAGAGTAGTGCCAAGTTGCTATGCAATGCCAAGAAATTTACAGTTCTCTGACTTTTCTTTTTAAAGTTAAATTGGGCTACTGTGCACGTGGGCCAAGAAAATAGAAAATTATGGGTTTTATTGTGGATATGTTGCAATTAAAATTTACTTAATTTACTTTTATATTAATGCAAACTCTTGGTACACTTCGGTAATTCTTTACGAATAAAAAGATAAAAGCTACTTATCACATATAATTTGCTGGTTTTTGCATCTTTTTGTTAGAAACTATTGATATTTGTCGGTAAACGTTATTAATGCATGAAAAGAAAACATACTTTAACAATTTAAAATACAGATTAGAACTATTATATAAGAATTAGATGATACATAAAAAAAAAAAAAAAAAAAAAAAACTGAAAGGTTTTAGATTTTAAATTATGTCTAAAGGGGAATTTTTTTTTAACATTTTGTGTGTTACCTTTATTTATTAAATATCATGTTCTTCACACTTAAACCATAAAATTAAATTCAAGAACAATATTGCAAAATAATTTTAAAATGAGCTTGTGTTTAGAATTTCCGATACACAGTCTTGCGCGCTGGAGATAAATATGTTTTTTCCTGTACAATGTTGCCATTGCTCCTTTTGAAATCCTTGAGTGTGTTAGTCAAAAATTCATTGAAGTTTTACAAAATATGAAATTGATAATAAAACAAATTCCAAATTTCTGCTTCCAGATGCCCATATTCGCAGGAGGATTACGTTATTCAGAATTTTGTGGCTGTAGGTACCGTTGTTTTATCACAATGCGAGGGACATACATACATTTATGCAGATTCTTCATTCTTTAATTTCTTTAAATATAATACATGGTGATAATATTTGGTGGCAACAATTTGAAAAGTGAAACAATGCTTGTAGTAAATCAACACTAAATGCCAAAATGAAATTAATAGTCCTTCTGGGCAAATTGCCCGTTTGGACTAAAAACTTACATTCTTCTTGAAATCTTTCTTTAATTTTTTTTTTACTTGTGTTATTCTTCTTCCAAAGTACACAGTGATGTGTTTTTGCTTTAAAAAAAAGTTAGAGAATTGTGGCTTTGTGCAACCCTCGGCAACAGCAGCTATCTACAAAATGCATTTCCTCATTGTTCCCTTTGGAAAATTTTCTGAAAAATTCTGTATTACTGCAGAAATTTTACTGCAGTTTCTTCCATTGCTGTCAACTACAAACTCGTATTTTAAAAGTAAGTTTAAGGTAAAAAATATCATGATTTGTTTTTAAAAACTGTTGGAACTTTGAATGCAATGAAAAAGAACACATACAGAAATGGCAGCAATGCTTGACTGAAAGATTGTTATGAACATGATTGCTTAATTGAGTTTAGCACGTTCTGAAAATTTAGCAACTGCTACTAAGATTGTTGCATTAATATGCATCCACCTTAGCAGTTACTATATCTTAGTTAATTTATTACTGTTTGTAAAATTTTGAATTTTTCATTATACTTAATTTATAATTTTTATTATGGATGTTTTTAACATTTTTAATTTTGTTACTTCGTTGCTGTTTTATGCAATTTTCAGCGTGCCATCATTTAAAAAAAAATGACTACTATTTCTTACATGTTAGCTTGGCAGAAAAATAGTCATCAAAGATTGGCGACTTTGTGAGAACACACTAACACTGAGTGGATAACGTGAAAGTGTACCCCCTTTTCTTTATTTGCCAACTAGATTTAAAATCTTCCACCTATCTGAGATATTCTATATCTGTTTTTATGTTACCGTATTCCCTTTTATATTTGGATACTTCTAAAAGAATGAAATGTAATCCAGAGAAATTATTAGACTTATGTGTGTGGGGGGGAGGCATAATTCAGTAAGTGAGGGTAAAGAACATACAAGCAGAGTCATATATTGCATTGTATGAATGAAACATTTTACTTTTAACATTGAGTAATTAATTGGGGAAGCAATGAAATGACATATAAGTGAGAAATATATAAAATTTTAACTACAGAAGTACTAATTCTTATGCTTACTACTCTTGTTATTATTTTATCCACTAAAATAGCCCATTTAATTACATTTTTTTTTTTTTTTTTTTTCATTTTAACATATAGGAACATTTTCCAGAATTTTCCTGATTAACATTTCTATAGAGCGATTTTCTGTTTGTATTGATATCACGTTACATGAATCTCTTTGATGAAACAGATATTGTGTTATAATGGATAAAATCAGCTCTAAAGAACCGGTATGTTTTCTCCCTTTTTCATATTTTCATTAAATTTTAGTGTTCATGGTATGTAATATTTTTCTAAAAGTTTTTTTCTTCTTTGTTGTTATGTCACTGTATTTTTCAAAATAACTACGTCCTATGGTTCAGGTTTATAGTATGACTAAATATGAAAGCTGTTTACCTTGAGGATTCAGGATAACAAATCAGCAGTGCTTCCTTTAAGTGCATATAGTAAATTTGTACCGAAATTATTAAAGAAGTGCAAAATGTTTCTAGCAACCTTAAGAAATTTTAAATATGAAACTACAACTAATGCTATAAACTACATATAAAAACTTTATATCAATGTTGTGATTTCTGTGCCAGTTGTTCAGATTATTCCTAATTGTATATGTTACATCAAACTAATAAAAAAAGGCAAAATATCACAAATTTTGCATGAAATTCAGATTTCAAAATCAGCTGTGTTGTGAGAAGTGAAATAATCCCAGTTTTGTGCCAAATATTAATCCAAGATGAGGTTTGGCTCTAAAGTTTTTATAAAAACAGCGTTTTAAGGAATTGTGCTAATTTTTCTCTGCCAAGTTAACTATAAAGTTGTCTCCCATAAAAAGTGAAATAACAGTAGAATCCGAATTATTCAAGTTTTGATTAACCAAGGTTCTATGTTATGCAAGCTCAATGCAATAATAATAATAATAATAATAATAATAATAATAATAATAATAAGGTTGTTAAAATAGCCTTGCTCGAAAGATAAACAATCTGTAGACTTGGATTTTAGCAATAATTCAAAGATAAAAACTCCACCATTATTATGTTTGAGCTCAACAGCCTTGATTTTTTGCTTAGAGTGAAAAAAATCAGTTAGTTTTTAGTTTTCACTCAGAAGCCACAGGATGTAACTTATTATGCAACAATAGATCATTATAAGCAATTTTGGCCTTCCCCCCCCATTCTAGTAACTGCTTGTTGAACAGTGGCTGGCAGAAGAAATTGTATGGTTTTATCACTAGAAAAAAAGCATGGTGCTATTAACAGGCTATATCATAGTAAACTGATTAAAAGGTGACTAGTTGTTTACGCATTGGCAAACTTACAGTTGGAGACTGGAGAAGGAAAAGGGAAGAAATTGAAAAAAAAAAAAAAAAAAAAAAAATGGTTGACTCAGTATGCATATGTGATTATAAGGTATAGGTGCAAAAGACCCCCCCCCAAAAAAAAGTTGAGATGGGAAAAAAAACAATGAAAGATAGCAACTGTTAACAGACATTAAAAGCATTGTTCTTATGGTTTCAGCATATAAGACAGCAGAAGTCCAGTATCTGGTCCAATATAAGGCTTTGGACTTTTTTAACATGGCAAACACAGTGAAGAGGCAGTTGCTAGCACAAGTTGGCTTAATTGCTGGGAAAAAACAATATGCATTGCAACAATTAAAGATTACAGGGGAGATTTTGTCAACTAACTCAGTGACTCCTTCTAAACAGACTAGGACCACAGCAAAATTATAGCTGGGACGAAACATATCTGAATTTTAAAGTGTCTATGCAATATGCAATTTTGCTACGTCTATGCAATATGCCGGCAGGAAAATAAAGCAGCACAATAAAACAGAAAGCTATTACTTGATTTCTATAAAAATGTGTGATATTTTATGCATACTCTATAGCACTTCATTTGTAGTGCATGTACGTGTTTTCAAGTACATAGTGTATTTAGTACCATGTATATATCTGTACATTTGAACCAGCATAATCGGGATTCTTTTGTATATATTGGAATGAAAATAAGCATTTAAACATATTTTAGAAATGTAAATTGGATGAACAGTATAGTAGTATAAATAAAGTATCAGACAGAGGTAAAACATTTAATATATAATCAAATTCAAGAGTTTAAAACTTCATTCTTGATTAGTTAATAAAAAAATTATCTTTGGGACTTAAAAACATAATTTTTAATTTGAATAATTAACAGTGCCCTTTCCCATTTAACCTAGAAAATCCTGAAAAACCAGGAAAATAAAAAAAGTCAAAAACTGAAATTTCATCAAAAATGTCAGGGGAGTTTTAAAAAAAAAAGTACTGGTTAGTTGACTCAAATAAGCATTAGTTTAGAAGCTCATAGTATCAGTTAGCAATAGTAATAAATAAGCAATAGTTTAGAAGCTATATATTCATTTTTTAAGTAATACACAAATAAAAATGCTACTTTTAAATGCAAAAATCAATACAAATAATTAGAAATGCATAAATACAAATTATTCTATCAATAATAACTTATTAAATTTTTAATTCTATTAAATTCTTCTCAGTTTTACAAAACAAAAGTAAAAGGGCTATTTTTATGAGTAGTTTGGCAGTGTACATCGGGAATATCATGTATGGCCAAAAAATAGGTGTCATTTCTATTAACTGATCAAAATAATGCAGATGCATTTGTGGTTTACTACTCTGCATGTTGTGTAGAATGTAACACGATTCAGTTATTTGAATATTAGGACCTTTGCAGGATTGACAAGAACTTTATCAGTCCTGCTAAAAATACTGCAGACAGCATTAAAAAAATGATTAAAACTAACAATTTTAATGGCTTAGTAAAAAGTAATTAACTAATTGAAAGCAGTTGATCACAGACTACATCATAATCTAAAATTTCTTTTGCAGAATCTAAGATTTTTTTTACAGAGTTTGATATTTATTTTTAAAAACCCAACTTTTTTTTTTCCTTGGTTTTTAATATGCATATTTCCTGTAGATATTTTCAAGATCCCATTCACAATAATAAATATGATAAATTATTGTAATTTTGTTTTTTATTGCATTGTATTTTGTAATAAATTTATAAAAATATTCAGTTACTCATACTTAATTTGATAACTAATTCCTGTATTTGGTCAGGGAAATTAAAAGTTGAATTTTGGTAAGAATCATGTACTTTTTTTTTTTTTTCCCTGGCACTTCTGCATGTTGAAATTTGTGTACTTTCATTATGTATTCTTTCTGTCTTGCAAAAAGATGATAAATTAAAAACAATTGTTATCGAGTCCTTCCCTCTCATTCTAAAGATAGCAATGTATTTTTAATAGGTTTAAAAATGTGTCATAAAATTCAGATGTTTTGTACCACAAAATAAAAACTTTTATCTTGCTTTTGTTTAAGTTTGTTTGAAAATGTGCAAAATTATAAATTCAATTTTTTTGCAATTTCACACAATACGGTCTCCATGAGGCATATGAATGTTGGTGGCACTTTACACAAACCAAATGGCATCACCTTGAGTTGTCAGCTTCCTTGTTCAGTAGTAAATGCTGTATTTTCTTGGTTGTTGGTGTATCTTTACCTGCCATTGCACACTTTCAAAAACCACTTGCTTCCAGAAAGAGTGTCATGAATTTTAGGAAGAGTAGGTGTCTTTGTTATGTTATTTAACCAGTGATAGTCAACATCAAATCCGTTTGAACCATCTTTCTGATCGGGGTGATGCGAGATGCCCAAGGACTTGCTGAAGGCTCAATAACATTGTTTTCTTGCATGTTCTTTAGAATTTTTCCCACCACTTCCTATTTAGCAGTTGGTAGGCATAGTAGGTTGCTTGGGTAGTGAATGATCCCCATATCAATTCTGTGTTGTACCAAACTTGTTTGACCTATATCAGAATAGATACTGGAGAAAATATCTTGAAATTCTTGAATGATATTGTTGCGTGCATACCGGTTCGTTATGAAATGAATGCACAAGTCCGATGAAAAATGGACAAAATTTTATTATTATCACAATAAAGATGCTTACATTTTCAGTAATACAATATCTCACAGTAGTTATCTTTTAAATACTCAAATGTCCAATAGAACGTAATTCAAAACAGCTAAAGAACGCTAATCCGCGAATTCGCTACAATCAACAAGAGCAGTTTTCTAAACAACAACAAACTAAGCAACTACTACAAACTGAGATGTTTTCCTCCTTTTATAAGATTTTAAAATCACGCGCTAGAATTTTCCAGTACTTTCTCGAAATCAAAAAGAGATATTTATTTATTTAATGCACGCGCTCTTGTGTTTTCAATTTTCTGGCTTAGCTTTCTTTTAATATTCGTCATGCGCTGCACTGCGCGAGAAATAAAACCATTTAATTTATAATTGAACTAACATTAGCTTTTTAAATACCAAATTCGTAACAATATTTTCTCCAGCAACCTCTCTTTATTGCTTAGTTGTGCAGTCTGCAATAGTCCTGATATTAGGCTTTCTGAAGACACAGAGACTGAAGCACTATTGGATCATTTAACACAAGTCGCTGGGGTACATGCTGCAACCACTTCACCTTTCCACTTACATTGGTAACTGTCACCAGGATGATGGTTGTCAATAGTTGACTAGTACTGTGGTTACTAGAACCCCTTTCAGCCTTTTACATTTCTTAAGATAATTAATAATTCCATTCTGCCATACCGGAAATTTCTTTTTTCAGCTATGGATCCAGGAAGCAAAATATCTGTTCTTGATGTTATTGTGATTTGATCTTGAGCTAATGCAGTTCATTATTTTTAAAATTCATGGAAAAATTATATTTCCTTAGAAAGTCTAATGCGAATATGCAAGGATCCATAATATCTACTACACATGTCATGTGATGGTATGCAGCACTCTTAAATGTGATATTAAAGCTTAACTTTCCATCAATTTCGATTTTATCCCAGTCTGGAGGAATGCTAGGTGGCATCCAGATGAGTTTACCTTTCAACTGTTGAGCTAAATCTTTCTGGGTGATGGTAATACTTGCTCCAGATCGATGATCGTATTGCAAGGAACTTCATTTGTATGTCCCATGATGAAGAGACCATTACTGCCGCCACTTATTGCAAAAGTCTGAAGTAATTTCTGGATGATGGTAATACTTGCTCCAGTATCAATGGTCATATTGCAAGGAACTTAATTTATATGTCCCATGATGAAAAAACCATTATTGCCGCCACTCATTGCAGAAGTGTGAAGTACTTTAAAATGAAGCTTCCCAATATCTGGCGACCTCCACCAGTGAGATGGCCACTAATTAGTTTCCTTCCTCTTTGCTGGGAATAGTTTGTATCCTGTACAGTCTACACAGTCTTAGCTCCTGTATATTAGGGTGTTCTGTTTGACAGTAATTTTTTTTTTTATTTTTTTATTAGCTGTCATCTCTAGGCAAAACAATATGCTTGCAAATTGAAATGAAGACATGAAGCATTTAAGAGGACTATAAAAATAAGCTCATTGAGAAAGAACTGGAATAAGTTCAGAAGCAGCAATAAAAGGTGACTGTGGAGAAAGTATCTTCAAAGAACAAGGAGGGAATAGAACATAAACCTAACTCTTTGATTCGAAAAATTTATGCTAAGTGGGGTAGGAGCAAAGCGTCATGAGAGGATATTGCTCTGAAAAAGCTGTAGAATGGTACAGCATGAGCATTTTCAATGATAATGCATTGTCTCATCTTTGGAAATTTCTAAATGAGGCAACAACAAATCACATTGAACAAATTTTGAGTGAAGCAGAAGCCCAATGAATCTAGAAGTGACGAGTGACACTAAACAAAGAAAACATACACCATAAACTCAGTTGATTACCTTATGTTTTTATGGAAAGGGAATCCTCATTGAAATAACAACATTGCTTCCTTTTCTCATCCTAATTACTTTCTAAAATTCCATTCATTTTTCTTTGTATGGGTATAGCAAAATTAAATCCAGTTTTTATTTTATCTACTCAACATTACGTTCCACCCCCTCTAAATTTAATGATTTCCATTTGTTTCATGTCACAAAAGTATTGAGTTGTAACACTAACAAAACTATTGCACACAAAATGTTGTTGTAAAGGTACACTCTGGTTAAAAATCCAACCCTGAGAAGAATCACCAGGCAATGTGCTGGCAACTGAAAATTTTATGAAAATTTATTTATCTGACAACTCATAAATGGCTGCTTGCATTATTCCAGCATGGAATTCGGCTTTTGAAATTCTCTGGCCATCTTTCTGGCTGCTGCTTATTAACATTTCTTAGGTGAAGGTAGTTTTTTCCAAATTTGTGCAATTGTGTGGTGTTTTTTCTGGTGCAAAGTCAAAATAGGTCGATATATACATGCAAGAACAGTGGGAAAGTAGCTTATCAGCTGTTCTTAGGTGATTGTGATAATTGCTTTTTCCGAATTTGTGCAATTCTCCAATGTTTTTTTAACAGGTCAGCGTTTACATGCAAGAAGAGTGGGGGAAAAGGTAAATGTTTTATTGGCGACTATATTTCACATTTTAGGTTAGTGAAACATTAGTTGCCAGCGATTGACAATTTTGTGGGAGGTTTAGTGTATAAGCTGAGAGTACCACTTTAAATTTTAAATAAGCAAACATCTGTGGTCCAGGAATAGATTTATCCGATTTTACATCGGTTACTGTTCCGAAAATAATTTGTTTACAAATATGTCAGATGAAGAGCATCTTTCAGGAATGATTTAAATTTATGAACCAAGGCTTCACTGTATGTGGGACATTTAAAAAGATAATGCATAAGGTAATAATGCAATAATGTGCATGGCAGAAGTACAGGGTGGTTGATGCAACTAGAGTAAATTTATGTTCTTAACAGTTAAATGCTAGAGGCAGCAGCAATATGCTGAGTTCTTTTTTGTACATCTGTTTTTAAGTGATGAATGTTTGAATTTGAGACTTATGGTGCTTTTAAGTATGTGCTTTTGGGACAGTGGACAGTAATACAGTCTGATGTTGGCCTTATCATTTTTATGAAGGTTTTTCTCAACATACAGAATGTCCAGTGGCCAAGAAAACCAAATTTATGAACCAAGCATCAACAGATGAACAAAGTGTGATGATCAACAGATGAACAAAGCATCAACAGATGAACAAAGCATCAACAGATGAACAAAGTGTGAAATTTGTGATAGATCCTTGAGAATGAACATACAGTAGTATACAGGAAGGTATTATAAGCTGTTTCATCAACATCAGTATAATATAATTTGATAGAAATTTGTAAAAAGGAAGTGTTTATGTCCAGTAAGCCCTTCCCTCTTGACTTTGAACAGAAGCAGAAATGCCTGATTGTTGCAGTGTTCCTGAAACAAAAATTGACATTAAAGATGAAACTTTTCTGTCTCAAATAATCATCACTGAGTGTGTGGGAATTAGAGACTTTAAACTGAAATTGAAATTGCAGGCAAGTGGAAACTTCCAAGCTCTACAAGATCCAAAACATTATTAACTAGTTCAAACATGAATGAATGCAAAAGTTGTGCAGAAAACTGCACAAAAACTAGTATGGTTTGCTTAGAGTTGGACAACTCGTTTTGCATAATGCAGCATGTCTGAACCTGAAAAAAGTTTTGACTAATTTGCTGATCAAGTATGATTAGAATTATTGCCTTTCTTACTGTACCATACAGATATAAGTCCATTCGATTATCAGCATCTTTTCTAAGCTGGAAAAACTACTTTAGGGTAAAATTTTTCCTTCCTGGGGAGGTTTCTTCGGTAATTACCCAAAAATTTAATAAAAGTGGTACACTATATAAGACTTTTTTAATTTAAATTTTGTGATGGAAGAAGATTAACATAGAAAAATTGTAAGAAGAAGCAATAAAGAAAACCAGTAAGAAGTAAAAGTTAGTGTACATTGTTTTTTTAAATGAGTTTTATAAATAGTCTTAAACGTAATATTAGGATTTTTTTTTGGGGGGGGGGTGCGTGTGTAAAATATTTCATTACAGCAATACTGATTGTCAATCATTAGTAGTTTTTGAGCTTTTATGTTTTATGTCTATTTATTCAATTTATCACAGAAGTGGTCATTTTAATTTTTTTGTCATAGATCTCTCCTCAATATGAATGTGACTACTGTCAGATGAAGTTTAGAAGTAAGAGAGTTATGTCAAGGCATATTTTATCCCATACAAGTATGGCCATTTTATTAATGCTTCTTTTAATAAATGAAGTGTATTTATTACAAAAAGTAAAAACCACTATCATTATCTTGTCATTTATCAGTGATCTCGTATATCAGTTACTTTGTGTAGGTATTTTTGGTAAAATTTGATTGGATGGGATCTGATTTGATTGGTAAGATGTAACTTGTAAATGTGTTAAATTGAAAAATAATACAGTACAAAGTCTGTAATCTGGACTCGTCGGGACTTCGGCGATTCCGAATTAGGGTTTTTTCCGGATTATAGATCATCAATTTAAATCTTGTAAGATGGCATGCAGAAATTATACAATTAAAAATATGAAACTGTAATTTATGAAATAAAGAGCAATTATGATCTAAATGGTATGAAATTTTACAAAAAAAAAAAAAAAAAAAAAAAAACTTAAATGGCTTATTCACCAATAAAGGCTGCAATTGGCTAGTCAGTCCACCAGGAATGACAGCTATCTGGGTTTTTAATTCTCTCGCTTTATTCTTTATGGTTTGAGTTCTATGGGCGCTAAACTGATCCAAAACCAAAAGAGAGGGTTTTCTTAAGAGTCCACCAGGTCGCCTCGCCCATATGTTCTGTAACCGCAGTTTCATTCCATCTTTGTCCATCCAGCTTTTTGGATGAACATGAACAATTACACCCGTTGGAAGTTTTTCTTTCGGATGAGTTTTTCTTTTGAATATGAAAAACGGCGGTAGTTTTGTGCCATCAGCACAACGTGTTAGAACTACCGTATATTGGGTTTTTATGGTTATTGATT
The DNA here is from genome assembly GCF_044657685.1 of Stegodyphus dumicola. Taxonomy (NCBI): domain Eukaryota; kingdom Metazoa; phylum Arthropoda; class Arachnida; order Araneae; family Eresidae; genus Stegodyphus; species Stegodyphus dumicola. The sequence continues at coordinate 188,934,340 of NC_140768.1, forward strand.
TCGACCCTTTAATACTCACAGTCTTGTTGGATGGTACATCAAATGTGAGTGGAATTTCATCCATATTTCGTATTTGACCGAACTCAAAATAAGTTTTCTTGCGTGTATTTATAACAAATCTATAAAATGCTAGTATTTTTTCTTCATAATCTGCTGGCATTTTCTGTGCAATAGTTGTTTCTGTTTGCATTGATAAGCCTTGCCTTTTCATGAACCTGTAGCACCAGTCCTCAGACCCTGAAAAGTTCTGATTCCCATAATTTTCTGCAAATCCTTTGGCCTCATTGATTATCATTTTGGTTGAAACACTTATCCCAGATTTCCTCTTATCTATCACCCACATTTTTACGGCATTTTCAATTTCAGGTCAAGATGGAGCTGGGCATCGAAGGTTATGTTTTTGTTTTTTAGCAGTGTTCAGTTGATCTTCCTGCAGTCGCCAAGTACGTTTCATTTTTTTGGTAGGTGGTGGACCGAAATGCCTTGCTGCTGCTCTGTTTCCATGCACTTTGGCGTAGTTTAACACTCCTAGTTTATATTGAATTGTATAGCTTAATCTCTTGTTTCCTGTAGTCATATTTTCCATGATATTTATTTCAAACAAATAGTTTTAAGCATCGATACCGACACGTTTATACAGAGTAGCACCGATACCGAAATGTGTGTCTGCTGAGTCAAAGAAAGTCTAGAAGGAAAGGCTCCATAGACGTAATGTGACCGTCAAACCTGTTCGAACTTTGACATCAGCTTCAAGCTTTGACGCTTTTTGGCGACAGATGTTTCACGCATGCGCAATATAATTATGGCAGATGTAGAAAACGTTATGTGTGTCTAGACCTTTATCCGGGCTAAAATAGCATTCAGTATTGAAAGTTAACGTGTGTCCTTCACGTATAAGACGCAGGCAACTTTTTTGAGACCAAATTTAGGAAAAAAAGTGCGTCTTATATGCCGTCAAATACGGTAAGTAATGTGGCATGAAATGATTTTCTCAATTTTTGGGGGCTAAATTGGTTTGCAGTACAACTAATTTTTTCCAGCTTACCCATCAATGTGAATGACCCTTCTGTTTTCATTCAAAACTCACAACTAATAATGTTTACTACCTTTATTCCTGCAGCTGACATGTGACTTGACGTTGGTAAATTATGTAGAATTTTAGCTTTTACAGCCAGCATTGGATTTCTACGCACTTTCAGTATAATTTGAGTTAAGCGATTATGCATTCTGTCACGTAAATTTATTAATTTAGAATGTACTTTTAATTTATTGGTAAGTATAAAAAAATGCTTTACTGAAGTAGGTGCTTGATTCACTTTTCAAACTGTTGCCACTAAATATTATTGCCATGTATTATATTTAAATAAACTAAATAATGAAGAATCTCCATGAATGTTTCTTGCATTGTGAAAAAGTAATGGTACCTAGAGCCATCAAAATTTGAATAACATAGTCCTTCAACTGAACATGGGCACTTCTAAGCCCTAATTTTGAATTTTTTTTATTACCTATTTCATATTTTGTAAAACTTAAACAAACTTTTAATTAACGAACTGAACGATTTCAAAGCGAGCAATGGCAACACTACAAAAAAAAAAAAAACATTTTTGTCTCCAGCATGCGAGAATGTGTATCGTAAATTCTAAAGATATGCTGTTTTAAAATATTTTGTGATATTGCTGTTGAATTCAGTTTTATGTGTTTATGTGCGAAGAACATGATATTTAATAAATAAAGGTAATTAATGCACAAAACGTTAAAAAATGCACTTCTGTGTGTAATATAAAAATCTGAAAGCTTTCAGCAGATTTTTTTTTTTTTTTTTAATTTGACTTTCAGTATGATATATATTTATCACTGTTTTATCTCTTTAAAGGGTATTTTAAATGAAATGTTCATAATTTAAATTCATATTACGCTTTTCATTATATACGAAATTTACCCAAATCACACAGTGGCTTTTCACAAATTTTGGATGATATATTTAACTGAACAGTTTGCTTGGAAAATAGCTTTATATGTCATATTTTCCAAGATCTGATGTATGTATATAATTTGAAAAGAATAACGTATCAAAAAATAGCCAAGGTTGAAGGAATTCCTAAAAATTTGCAAATAGTTTAATATTCTAAAAAAGATTATTAGTTGAGAAAAATTGAAAGTTATAGAATTGTCATGAAATTAGAAGGAAAAAAAGAATTGTATTCTTAAAAAGAAGAGAAATGTTCTTGTTTAGGAAATCTGCCACAAGTGTGAAAATTAATATCTTAATTTAACATTTAGTACCATATGATATAAATTATTGTGAAATTACCAGATGTGCTTATCAATTTTAAATGAAGATGAGTGCATTTAGGATGGGACGTTTGCAAGAACAATATTCTTAAAATTCAGAAATGAAATTATCACTGCTACTAAGAGTTCTGTTTTAAATTTTTTAGTCTCGATTCCGTTTCGATTAATCGTTCAAGAACTAAAGGAGGCTACTAAAATAAACCATAAAAATAATTTACCTGTTTTTTGATTAAATAGTATCTCCCCTCCCTTTTTTTAAATATTGAAAAATATGTATAATTAATCTTAGCCATATAATGATAAAATTAGTTGTTAAGAAATTTCAAATGTTATTTTTAATTTTCACATCTACACACACACAAAATGATAAATAAACAAATAAATATTCATATAGGCGATTATCACTGTCTGGTTATTTTTAAGGACTTTTATCACATGTGCTTTCACCCAGTGGGCTTTTGTTTGGTGATTAGTAAAAATGGAAATCAGAGTTAGAACTACATTTCTTACTATTTCTGAAATTTCATTGAATGTTCTTGTCTCATTCAGTCCACATATTTTTAGTAAACTACTTTTTCATCTTTAATGCTAATTAAAACCAAATGTCATTCAACGTTGAAACATGCTGAAGATGCTTTATGTCCAGCAGTGTCAAATATCGCACCACCATTTAATTTCTTATGCAGCAGAAAACAAGCATATCTGTCTCATTCGAATTTTCTTTAATTTTTGTTTGCTTTTAAGCTACTTCTAAATAAACATAAAATTACTTCTTTTTATATGTATATTGTTTACCAAAGAAGTAAATTATTTATGGGAGGACATTTATTTTTATACTTTTATTTTATATTTAATATCTGGGGTAGTGAAAAAAAACTCAGCGATAAAAAGGGGTCACAGTTTAAAAATGTCTAAGAAGCTCTGCTCTAGACAGTTAGTGTGAGGGGACAATACCTGTAAAATCTCATAATGAAGTTCTGGTGTCCTTTACACTTTTACCTGCCACCTGCCTGAGCTTTCATTCAGGTATGAAAAAATATTAACTTTATTTCTCTGGAAAAACACTTTTTTGATTAACAATGATTGTAAATATTGGGAAGACATCAGAATAGGCATTTCTAATGTCAAAACTATGAATTATTTGGAATATGCATTAATTTTTAAGCAGAATAATTTTTTTAATAGATAGAAATAAAGAATCAAGTGTTATTCAAACACAGGTAAAGAAATGCTTTCAGAATTTTGTCTTAGGCACAGCTATTCCTCAAATGAAAATATCCTTTTCTGTAGCATTTGATATGTGAATTAAAAATGAGAGTAAAATCTTAAAGTGTATATTTAGGCTATGAATCTTCAGCTAAATTTTGTAATTTTATGTCTTCACAGTAAATTTTTTATTTGAACAATTTTTTATTGGGATGGAATCCTTTCAGATAATATGTTTTTGAAAATTTTGATTGAAATGATGAAATGAAATGAAAAATGAGAGTAAAATCTTAAAGTGTATATTTAGGCTATGAATCTTCAGCTAAATTTTGTAATTTTATTTCTTCACAGTAAATTTTTTATTTGAACAATTTTTTATTGGGATGGAATCCTTTCAGATAATATGTTTTTGAAATTTTTTGATTTGATTTGTTATTTTTTACAATTAAAGATAGAAATAATTATTGACACCATTTAAACAAAAACTTGCATTAAATATAGAGTCAAAAGTCGTTAATTCGGACACCCATAATCCGGAATGATCTACAATCCAGACCTCAAAGCTACAAACTTTCTGCGCATGCATCGCGTTGACCTTTACGCGTAAGACCTTTACGGCTGCGAATATGCTTGTCCACGTGCGCAAAATACGTTTACGAGTGCGCGTTTAATGTATAACGGACGGTATAAGCTAAGCTAAAATTATCTAATTATTTATTTCAGTTAATGTTGCAGATTGCATTGTTCCTTAATCTTTGAATTGGATCCGGCTTATTATTTTTTGCAGACTGTTAGAGCAATTTTATAAAAGTAAGCTTGAACTTTTGATTATGTCAAATAGAATTTCTGATATATATTTATTAATATGTAAAGGATCTACAAAGCGAAAGTATGTTTCGAAGTTCATTAAACAAAAAGTGGAATTGCTACAAAAAATGGATAAAGGCATATCCTTTGTTTATCTAAACTTTAACGTTTGTTTAACTAAATTTTGTTTATCTTTAACGCTGCGGTGTGCAATGAATTGGAAGTTGATCTGTCAGCACTATCCTTATCTTCAGGGCAGATGTTTTTATTTTATTTGGCTTATAATTCCTTACTAAATGTAGTATTTCATCTCGATGTACTCCGTCTTTGATATGATTTAAATCAAATTCCTCGTCATTATAATTCGCTTCCGATAGCGAATAAAATGACAGAGGTTATTGAAAACGAAAAAATTTCGATTGACAAATTAGTCGGTAGACACAGCAATTATAGGAGTTGAACAGCAGAACTTTGTAACTGAACAAGAAATTATGTCTACTTATAGAATTAAAGAGAATGTATTATCACATAAAAAACGAAGCAACTTAAACAACTTACATTGAAAGAAATGTTTAATAAAGTAAACAAATAAATATCAAGCTTTTTTTTTCGTAAATTTTGATACCCTTTAGATCATAATTGTTCTTTAATTCATAAATTACGGTTTCATATTTTTAATTTTATAATTTCTGCATGCCATCTTACCAGATTTAAACTGATCTATAACCCGGAAAAATCGATAATCCGGAATCGCCCAAGTCCCGACGAATCCGGATTAACGACTTTTGACTGTATATTGAGATGCCTGCATTACAGTATATTCACATATCTGAATTCAAATAAAATGTCTTAATTTTTAAATCACCTCATTAAAAATACTCAATCTGTTTCTTGTTTTTCTGTAGTAAATTATTGACGTGACTAAAGCTTGCTTCCACCAGGTAAGAAGATGGAAAAGCCAGTTATATTGGTTTAATAACAACTTTTATTTTAGAATATTTCGTTCAGATGACTTGATCCAAAACTTGGTGTATCTCTCTGTCTTGAATAAGGTATGCTTGAAAAGCTTTCTTTAGTGCAATGAACTCTTGCATCATAATTGTAGTATATTTTTCCTCTATGTTTATTTTATATGATTTTTTCCTTGCTATATGATATAGCTTTATTTCAATAAACAATAAATTATCAATTTTATTAATAATTTTTAATCAACGAGATGTTTATTAAGCTGTTCAGTTACCATTGCATATTCAACTATTAGCCCCAATCGACCCCTTGGATAATCATTTACCGTAGTTAAAATTTCAGAGGCCCCCCCATACTGTCACTGCCGACCCCATTAGGAATCCGATTTATAGCAACATTTAACTACCGATTAATTTCCTTTTTTGTGTACTTTTTTTTCTTTTCTTTTTTTTTCTTTTTCTTTAATGTGGTGTTCTGTTTGCATGCAAAAATGCATTTTTTGACTAACAATGTAAATATTGGGACATCAGAATAGACATTTCTAATGTCAAAACTATGAATTATTTGGAATATGTATTAACTTTTAAGCAGAATAATTTTTTTTAAATTTAATCTGTTACCAGTTTTTAATGCATTATTATGTATCATGCTAAATGTGTAAACGAGTAAAAGCGTTTTTCCAGAGAAATAAAGTTAATATTTTTTCATACCTGAACGAAAGCTCAGGCAGATGGCAGGTAAAAGTGTAAAGGACATCAGAACTTCATTATGAGATTTTACAGGTATTGTCCCCTCACACTAACTGTCTAGAGCAGAGCTTCTTAGACATTTTTTAATTGTGACCCCTTTTTATCACTGAGTTTTTTTTCACTACCCCAGATATTAAATATAAAATAGAGATATACAATGAAGTGACAAAAGTCATGGGATATCTCCTAGTATTTTGTCAGTCCTCCTTTTGCCCAGCGAAGTGCAGCAACTCGACGTGGCATGGACTCAACAAGTCGTTGGAAGTCCCCTGCAGGAATATTGAGCCATGCTGCCTCTATAGGCGTCCATAATTGTGAAAGTGTTGACGGTGCAGGGTTTTGGGCACGAACCGACCTCTCAATGATGTCCCATAAATGTTCGATGGGATTCATGTTGGGCGATCTAGGTGGCCAGATCATTCACTGGAATTATCCAGAATGTTCTTCTAACCAATCGCGAACAATTGTGGCCCGGTGACATGGCGCATTGTCATCCATAAAAATCCCATTGTTGTTTGAGTACGTGAAGTCCATGAACGGCTGTAAGTGATCTCCAAGTAGCTGAAGGTATCCATTTTCAGTCAATGATCGGTTCAGTTGCATCAGAGGACCAAGTCCATGCCATGTAAAAACAGCCCAGACCATTATGGAACCACCACCAGCTTGAACAGTGCCTTGTTGACAACTTGGGTCCATGGCTTTGTGGGGTCTGCGCCACACTCGAACCCTACCATCAGCTCTTACCAACTGAAATCGTGACTCATCTGACCAAGCCACGGTTTTCCATTCGTTTAGGGACCAACCGATATGCTCACGAGCCCACGAGAGTCGCTGCTGGCAATGTCATGCTGTCAGTAAAGGCACTCGAGTCGGTCTTCTGCTGGCATAGCCCAAGGAAGACAAATTTCGCCGCACTGTCCTATCGGACACGTCCCACATTGATTTCTGCGGTTATTTGACACAGTGTTGCTTGTCTGTGAACATTGACAACTCTACGCAGACGTCGCTGGTCTCGGTCATTAAGTGCAGGTGGTCGGCCACTGCGCTGTCCATGGTGGGATGTTATGCCTGAAATTAGATACTCTCGGCACACTCTTGACACTGTGGATCTCGGAATGTTGAATTCTCTAACGATATTCGAAATGGAATGACCCATGCGTCTAGCTCCAACTACCATTCCGCATTCAAAGTCTGTTAATTCTCATCGTGCGGCCATAATCACGTCAAAGCCTCTTCACATGAATAACTTGAACACAAATGAAAGCCCTGCCAAAGCACTTCGCATTTATACATTTTCTACGTGACACTACTGCCATCTGTATATTTGCATATTGCTATCCCATGACTTTTGTCACTTCAGTGTAAAAATAAATGTCCTCCCATAAATAATTGACTTTTTTGTTAAACAATATACATATAAAAAGAAGTAATTTTATGTTTGTTTAGAAGTAGCTTAAAAGCAAACAGAAATTAAAGAAAATTCTAATGAGACAGATATGCTCGTTTTCTGCTGCATAAGAAATTAAATGGTGGTGCGATATTTGACACTGCTGGGCATAAAGCATCTTCAGCATGTTCCAACATTGAATGACATTTGGTTTTAATTAGCATTAAAGATGAAAAAGTAGTTTACTAAAAATATGTGGACTGAATGAGACAAGAACATTCAATGAAATTTCAGAAATAGTGAGAAATGTAGTTCTAACTCTGATTTCCATTTTTACTAATCACCAAACAAAAGCCCACTGGGTGAAAGCACATGTGATAAAAGTCCTTAAAAATAACCAGACAGTGATAATCGCCTATATGAATATTTATTTGTTTATTTATCATTTTGTGTGTGTGTAGATGTGAAAATTAAAAATAACATTTGAAATTTCTTAACAACTAATTTTATCATTATATGACTAAGATTAATTATACATATTTTTCAATATTTAAAAAAAGGGAGGGGAGATACTATTTAATCAAAAAACAGGTAAATTATTTTTATGGTTTATTTTAGTAGCCTCCTTTAGTTCTTGAACGATTAATCGAAACGGAATCGAGACTAAAAAATTTAAAACAGAACTCTTAGTAGCAGTGATAATTTCATTTCTGAATTTTAAGAATATTGTTCTTGCAAACGTCCCATCCTAAATGCACTCATCTTCATTTAAAATTGATAAGCACATCTGGTAATTTCACAATAATTTATATCATATGGTACTAAATGTTAAATTAAGATATTAATTTTCACACTTGTGGCAGATTTCCTAAACAAGAACATTTCTCTTCTTTTTAAGAATACAATTCTTTTTTTCCTTCTAATTTCATGACAATTCTATAACTTTCAATTTTTCTCAACTAATAATCTTTTTTAGAATATTAAACTATTTGCAAATTTTTAGGAATTCCTTCAACCTTGGCTATTTTTTGATACGTTATTCTTTTCAAATTATATACATACATCAGATCTTGGAAAATATGACATATAAAGCTATTTTCCAAGCAAACTGTTCAGTTAAATATATCATCCAAAATTTGTGAAAAGCCACTGTGTGATTTGGGTAAATTTCGTATATAATGAAAAGCGTAATATGAATTTAAATTATGAACATTTCATTTAAAATACCCTTTAAAGAGATAAAACAGTGATAAATATATATCATACTGAAAGTCAAATTAAAAAAAAAAAAAAAATCTGCTGAAAGCTTTCAGATTTTTATATTACACACAGAAGTGCATTTTTTAACGTTTTGTGCATTAATTACCTTTATTTATTAAATAAATTACCTTTATTTTTAAACTGTGACCCCTTTTTATCGCTGAGTTTTTTTTCACTACCCCAGATATTAAATATAAAATAAAAGTATAAAAATAAATGTCCTCCCATAAATAATTTACTTCTTTGGTAAACAATATACATATAAAAAGAAGTAATTTTATGTTTATTTAGAAGTAGCTTAAAAGCAAACAAAAATTAAAGAAAATTCGAATGAGACAGATATGCTTGTTTTCTGCTGCATAAGAAATTAAATGGTGGTGCGATATTTGACACTGCTGGACATAAAGCATCTTCAGCATGTTTCAACGTTGAATGACATTTGGTTTTAATTAGCATTAAAGCTGAAAAAGTAGTTTTCTAAAAATAAGTGGGCTGAATGAGACAAGAACATTCAGTGCCATTTCAGAAATAGTGAAAAATTTAGTTCTAACTCCAATCCAGAATTCATCAAGGATTTTTGTGAAAACTTAAGTTTTAATTTTAAATCTCTAGATAGCTGTACAAATTCTTTTTGCACTTTATATAACTGGTAATTAATCTCATTAATATCAATAAATATAATACCTTTAAAAGACTATCATTTATTTCCAGTTCTGTTGCAAAAAATCAGCAGTAATCTCATTAATGTAATTCTTTAAAAGTCTTAAGAATGCAATTTCTTTAAATTCAGATATCCAATTGAATTTTTGCGATCCCATTTGTGGTCGCAACCCATAGTTTAAGAAACTCTGGTCTAAAAAGACCCTTCGAGGCGGTCCTGTGAGTACCCTGTTGAACGAAAGTTGAAATCTTGAGGCACTGGGTGTTTAAACTGGTGCTTTACTGAATGGGATAGCAAGGCTCAGCGTATAGTTGATGACGTAACTGCAGTGGGGATGCTTTCATCCTTGCTAAATTTAATGGTCTGTAGATAATGTGTTCTTAAAAATCAATTTAATAGACTTACAAATAAACTGAATTTAAGGTTTCATATTTAATTCTCATTGTTTATAAATCTGGAAACTACCTTATTTTCATTAAAATATGGAACGCCAAGATTTTTATTTGTAGAATGTTTCTGGTATGAATAATTAGATTATCACTTCCATTAACAATTATCATTACTGTTTTATAAAATTTAATTGCTGAGAAACTCTTGTTAAGCAACTTAATGAATCAATTGAACTTATTTTACTGCCATTTTCTTTATACTGTATGGCCACTAAATACTGAACTGTGTGCTTACTGCAAGATTTCCTTTGTCTCTAAGGTAAAACTAATTGTCCCACACCTTCTCCAAGAATTTTGTCTGTGGGAAAGTTGTCAATTTGTATAGTAATTAAACTTTCCTGTCTTTCTCCCAAGCTTCCATAAGAGATTCATAAGTCTCCTGTTCTCTTCTAAACACATGTAATACATACTCTTCCTGATGGGGGTTCCTTGTTTTGTTTACTCAATTCCACATTCCTTTTCCCACCAGGATTTCTCTCATTGCTGGTCACTTCTGGCTTCCATGCATCTACCCTCACTATAGACTTTTCCTCCCTCCTAAACTCTGGGTTTCTTGCAGCACTTTGTGCAAGGTTTTTCATCCACTTCACCTATGCCCTGTAACTCACGTCCTAATATGGTGAATACTTCAAGAGGAAGGAACACATCCTATGCTATTGAATCTGCAACTGCACATAAAATCTCTTGATGTGTGACATTGGTGCTTTCTCCCACAGTGGTACTCAGAGGAATATTTACCAAAGAGCATGTAACATCTGAGCCAAAAATACCCTTCAAATATATAGTCAATTCTTCAATTTTGAGACTTTTAGTTAACATTTTCCTAACCTCTGTAATCTCTGCCCTTGAATCAATGAGAACCTTTACCTATTGTCCCATTTACACTAATAGAAACCCTTTTCAACGTACACAACTGGTAGTTTTTTACCTTCTCTGTCTTCCTCAAAGGGTTCACTTGAGTAACCATTGTCTTCTGAAATATCATTATCTTGAAATTTTCTTACACAGTTTACCATGTCTGTAATTTTCCCTCATTAAAGTTATATTGTCTGGAGCTTTTAATCTGGTGACAGTTCCTTTTAAAATTTGAAGCTGACCCATATACAAAAAGTTTTAAACCATTGGTTTTCAAGGGGGGGGCAGTAAGGAGAATGCTGAGGGGCAGTGAACTTGCTTTGGATGGCAGAGGGCAGACATGCTTGGGGCAGTGTGGGGGCGATTTTCGGATTTAATTTTAAAACTACCAAAAAATTTATTAAATCGATTATCCAGTTTACACCATTTATACCAGCAATAAAATGAACTTATGTGATGCCTCTCGTGCAGTTCTAAGAATGCTGAGAAGAATTTGCATTCTAGACAGGATGACTTTGAAGAACTCAATACTGTGGTTCTTCTCCGATCCCTACTAGCACAGTGCATGCATTCTTTCATATGAATGTTGGATTTAACCTGTGTTTCTTATGCTGCTTTTCGTTTGTTCCCTCCAGTTTCGATTTACTTTCATTGTTTATTTGGCCAGTTAGCTAGGTAATTGCGCTTATTAGTTCTTTATTGTGATCATGAATTATTAATTTTGAGGAATAGTTATCTTTCCCTCTTCATACTTTGCTGCGGCCAATGATGTCATTTAATAAAAAGAAGTGTCGTCAATGCAGTTTCACACACTTGAAGTTTGGATTTGTTCCTTCTCTGTGGAACTTGCAAATAGTCATGTGTTTACTTTGTAACAAAGTGTTATCTAATGAGGCAATGAAATCATATCATTTACAGGAGCATCTACAAAAAGTTCATCTTGACAAACAAAACAAAGATTTGAAGTGTTTCACAAACATCAGGGACAAGTGTCTGAAGGCACCATTTGTCTCAAGCTTATTAGCAACCTCATAAAAAATGCAATGATGGTTTGATATCAAAATTAAATGCTAAATCAGGGAAAGTTCATACCATTGTCAAAGAGTTGATGCTGCTGGTTGTCAAAGAAGTTTTAGAAAGGGTTTTACACCATCCAGCCACATTGAATGTTATAAAAAATGTCCCATTAAGCAATGATACAGTTGACAATGAATTGATGAGATAGCTTAAAATGTTGAAGCTTCCTTATGCAAACTTTTGGTACCCACCGAATTTTCACTTCAGGTTGATGCATCAACCTTGCCAAGTACTAATGAGGCTTTACTGTTGGTGTATGTCCAGTTTGTGAAGGAAGGAAAAATTATTCAAGAGATGCTTTTTGCAAAGACCTTGATTGCAGATACTAAAGCTGAATCTACTTTTAATACTATCAAAGGTTATTTTAATGGGAAAAATATTCCTCTTGCAAACATTATGCCTGTTGCCACTGACGGCACTCCTGCAGTGGTCGGTTGTCATCATGGATTCATTGTCCTTCTGAAGAAGTATCAACTATTTTAGCTGTTCACTTTGAGATTCATAGATAACATATAGTTGCAAAAAAAATCGGCGACCGTTTGCATCAGTCATTACAAAATGTCATCTTTGCTGTGAACAAAATTCACAGTAATATTGTCAGAAATCGATTATTTGAGTACTTGTGTTAGACCAACAATGAAGATTTCAACCACTTGCTTCTGCACACCGAGGTTCACGGGCTGTCCAAAGGCATCTGCCTTAATCCATTAACCGCCAAAACTACAAGGAATGTTTCTTTTCTCATGAAAATAATAGCAAGTATTAAATTAAGCATTTATAACATAAATTTACATTGAAAATAAAGAAAATGGTCTTACCTATGTAAAAAACGAGTGTTGCGTTCGCGCAACGTTAGTGGAATAAGACTACAGATGTTTAGTGAGTAGGATTGTACTCGTGTGATGTTTCTTTCAGTGGAGCGCAGGATTACTTTTTAGCTGTATAACGTTTTATAAATCTACAAATCACTTTACTTGTAATTAATTTAATATTAAAATGTACATTTTATTTCTTTTACAAATACAAATTATTTCAATTGAAAGATTCAAGCATGAAAAACTTGATTACAATCATGATGTAAAGCTACATTACATACTTTGCATCTATAAACAGTCTGGCTATGGTACTCTTTACAACAAAGTCTTTTGTTGTCAACGGACTTTACGATAAAATGTCTACCATCTATCTCCATGCAATGGTTTTTGAATGCTAAATTTACTACGTCTTCCTGTTGCTGATCTATTTCTGGCTAATTCTACACTCTTAATAGGAGTTTGCAAAAGGAATAATGCATTCTAGCGTCTGAAATCTAAAAGAGACTTTACATTTCCAGTAGTAAAAAGTGGTGTTATTTAGTAAGTTTAAATACGGTCTCACCTCATATAATTTATCAGTGTTGTCAATTTGACTATTGTCAAATGCAAATTCTGCTTCATATTCCTGTACTGCAAACGTGATATCAATTCTCGTACAACAGGAACAGAAATGTCCTTATCAAAAGACCAATGCATTTTTTCTTGAGGTAAAGAATGATATCCTGTAAGCAATAATATTCCAATAAATCTTCTCATATAGGCTTCAGATGCAATAAATTCTGGGATTTTTTTTCCTTATGAGCGTATATATTTGTCTGTTCAACGAGAAGAGAGTAAATGTCTAAATCAAAAAGAAAATCGAAAATCTGCGCACTAGTTTTACCTTGTGTTTTGTCTTTTATAATTTATCTTCTATCTCTTTCTTCATGTTTCCTGAGACATAACTAACAGTTCCTTTTTTATCCACTTCAAGATTTCAGTCTTCTAGTATGACCATAACTGCTTTTAGAAGGCTGAAATTTACTTCTTACGTGAATTTCAACTTCCCCAGCAGTATCATTTGGCAAAATATCATTATCATTATTTAAAACATTGCCATTCCTTTCTTCTTCGTCACTAGCCTCTGCAATTTCTGGGGGAACAGCAACAATATCAGTTTCATTCTAATCATTATTAACATTATCATCATCTATTTCTTCATCAAAAAATCTTTGAAGGGCTTCTTCTAATGTAAGATACCTCGTTCTAGGCCTTTTTAAACAACCAGAACAGGAACCAGAACATCAAAAGGAATGAGTGAAAAAGGAGATTGACTACCCGTTTCCTGCTGATGTTGCGTCAACGCAACACCTGTTTTCCCTTCTTTTCCAACACAAATATAACATCTGACTGATGTAATGTTCTGATAAACGGTGACCTTGACTAAAAATAGATCACTCATAAAGACGGCGATTCTTTCGTTAAATATTTTCAGCAAAAATACCCGGTCGAAAATTTTGCTTAAAGTATGAGATTAATTATTATAAACAAAATGATTGTTGAAGGCAAATATTTTTTACAGAAATAATCTTCATAATATTCCCTATACAAAATCATCTGCTGGTATAAAATATCTTAGGTAGTTATATTTATATATGCATTTATTTTGACTATTGCGTCAACGCAACACCAGTGGCTAATGGGTTAATAGGTTCTGGAATCTTTTTGACTCTGTACTTGAGTTCTTCAAAGAGAAAAATGTAGCTCTGAAAGACAGATTGCTGAAATTTAAGAATGATGTTGCTTAAATAACTGATGTATTTTCAAAATTCAAAGGAATTAATTTGCAGCTTCAAGAGGGAGAGCTCAATTTAATCACAACAAAATTTATTATTTATACCTTCCTAAAAAAACTCATTTTGGGGAACCCTTTGATGAATACAAGTTTATTGTCAACACCTTGAGTCTTTGCATGAGAACTTTTCTGAGTGTTTTAAGGATAGTTCTTTAATGGAAGTCCCTCAATGGTTCATGAACTTTTTTATGAATATAAAAACATCAGAGGTTCAGAATCAGGAGGAATGAATCAAACTTCAAATTAATGCATCTTTGAAAGCCAGCTTGCAGAATGGTAATCGTCTCAGGGAATTTTGGCTTCAAAGTAGCATCATTCGCCTTTACCCAGGATTGTGGATTATTGTAAAAAAAAAATTCATTCCCGTTCTTTGTCGAGCGATGATTCAGTGCTGTGATTGATCTAATTACAAAAAAGAGAAATCGACTCCAAACTGTGAAAAGAGGGGACTTGGGCCTTCATCTCTATAAAAATATTGAACCAAGCATTCAGAAACTGGCTCTGAATCATCAAGCACAAACATCCCTCTGATCATACTTGATTATTTCATTGATATTACTCTTTTAGTGTATTATTTTACTGTTCTTTGTTAATTATTTAATTTATTATTATTAATTGTTAATTAATAAGTATTTTTTAAACATAAAAGAATGTTTATTTTATTTGTTATTATTATTTTTTTTAAGCATCAGTCATTTTAGTTCTAAAAAAAGTTTGTAATTACATTCCAAGGTAAAACTGTAGAGCTAAACAAATTTGTTGTATAAGTCTATTGGAAAAACTTGCATAAAATTTAGGACTTCTCCTTTCCCATATCTGAAATTACAAGGTTTTCAAAGGGCTTGTTAAAAAATTTTTCGCTCCTTGTGGAGGAGCTTTAAAAAGGTTGAAAATCACTGTTTTATACCTTTAAAGTTACCTGTGCTTTTCCCTGTTCTAGCTTTGGTGTCTGATTCATGGCAATCACCTACTCTCTCTTTGAACTTTGGTTTGTTACCTAATGCTTGATATAAATTCTTAATTTCACTTGTTTCTGTATGTATGTTGTAGGATTTCATTTTACTGAACAATGAGTCTCCCTGCCTTAAAGTATATTTCTGTATACATAGGTCTGGTAGATTTTTATCTGTCATCACCAACTGATTAAGACCTTCAAAGTCTGTCACACCCCTTGATTTTACATAATTTTCAAACATAGCTATTACTCTTATAGAAAACTGGCCAAAGGTGTCTTCTGAACTTCACCATTGCTTTCCTGAAGTTCTCTAGGTATGCTTGGGATGAGGATTTAAATTCTTCCAGCACTGTCTTCTTCATTTCCTCATAATTCCCATAATTATTCTCATTTATTAATGTTAATAAATTTTCTGCATTATCTCCCAAGATAAATTAAAATTATGTCCTTATGCTCATTAAGAACATTTTTGTTACCATGGGTTATTTCTAAACTGTAAAAGAAATAGTCTCAGCCATCTGCCCTACTCAGAACCTATTGACTGTTTGAGTGTAGGGCTTCTGTTTAATTAACATTCCTAGTTATCTACCATATACATGTCAAGGACAGTTCTTTTCTCCGCCTTTAATTTATATTACTTTTCTTACCTTTCCTTCTCCTTCTTTGTCTCCCCCATCTGCAATGGTACACTTAGAAGATCCTTTGCTGCTTGCCCCTCATAGCTTTCACCAGCAAGAATTTTTTGCATTAAGCCCAAAATTCTGAACTCGGATAACACTTTAACATCAAACTCTTTTACAAAGCCAATTAGATTAGATGTTTCTAGATTTAATTAAAAATGACATTATGAGAAATTTGTGTTCAACATACTCCACGTTTAAAAAATAATACTGAATACTACTTTTAAAAAATAATACTGAATATCCTTTTAGCAAGTTATACATTAAATTAAATAATTAATTAATTTTGAATTTTAAAAATATAAAAGATGCATTAAATCTATATATCATCTAAACCTAATATATATATATATAATTAGATAAAAGCACTTAAGACTTAACCTTCTGAGCGGCCAGGGTTTTCGCTAAGAAAAAACAATTTCCCAAAACTACTATGAGAACAAATTAGTTTTTTGATTTTAATGTAAAAACTCTCCTGCAATATTTTTAGAATTATCAACAATTTTAAAGTTGTTGAAGTGCTGCTAAGCCTTTTTTTTATGGCGGCCATTGATTGTTTACATTTGAAACAGCAGACTAGTGGATTTGTTGCCAATCTAGAGAAACTTAGCTTCACAACAACAAAGATAACGCCTTCATTTATTATTGCCAATTAAATCATGCTTAATCCTTTCTGGAGTTCTTTTAAACTAGCAACATGAAGCGCTAATTGATTGCAGTTCACAAATTTGACACTGTGTACACATTTTTTGAAGCACTGCATGCTGTTAAGACATGCACCTTTTGTTGATTTCCACACACACATTTTTTTTTATTTATTTTTTATTCCAAGAAATGACACTGCAACTAAAACCACTTTGAAATATTACACACTCTTAATTGGATTACACATGTAGTAGATTATGCTTCTTCCAAGTGTAACCTGTGACTCACATTTAGATCTTCCACCTCCGATACAATTTGCAAATTTTATTTCCTGTTAAAATATAATTTGAACTCTGCTACCACTTGTCATGGAACTTTCTGACCATTTTAAGTTATTCCCATGTTAGGATGATTCAATTATACAGTTCATCTTTCATCCACTTACGATATATATCCTCAAACAAAGGAAGAAACTGCATAATTCCTGCAAATTTCAAAGTAACAAAAAATATATTACACTTTTTATGTGTAATATATTTCTTACAGAGTAGCTTTAAGCATTTCAAGATTTAAACATAATGTCATCATTCAGTTTAACAGAACTCTCTAAAAAAATAAATATAATGACTTAATTCAAACTGTAAAAAGTTCTGAAGCCACAGCGAGCATGCTGCCGTTCCATCACCACCTCTTCTCAGATCCTTCTTTCTTTTCAGCTCAGTGTGGTTTGCCTCGCCAGTCTCTCCAGTAGGGCTGTGTCAGTTGCTCTATCCAACCGAGCACATGCATGACCAGCGGTTTAATAAATGAACTGTTTGGTTAAACAAAGGAATAATGATGAATGTTGAATATTACTGTTTAGCAAATGAATTTTCCGTAGTCCTATATTTAATCTAACCCTAATTTACAGTAAAATCACACTATTGTTTAACTTACAGTAGTTCTATATCTGCTATAGATTAAATGATTAATAATTATAATGACATAATTATAAATGATACTATCTGTTATAAATTAAATAAATAGTATGTAATAAGTCATAATAGTTATATTACAATTACTAATATATTTATTATTGCAAGATTAAATGTATTTACTTTTTATAAATATACATATTTGCTGTAGTTCAGGCTAATTGTATTTTAGAAGCGTTTTTTTTTAATACGAGTAAATATAATCTCATTCATGAAAAAAAGACTGAAAATTTTATTGGCAAATATTTTTTTTTCTTTCCCCCTGTGAATAGCATTAGTCCATTTGTTTAACATTTCTTTCCCTGCACTTTGGGAGCACTGGAATATTTCCTGTTACATTTGGGTTACACAGCATGTGTATACCACATACAAGCTTTGATGAAAGAGAAAAACAAAGTGTATACATATAAAACGGAAACACACTATGGCCTTCATATATTTAGGGGATGCTGAAGATACTGTGTTCCACCCTTCAGCTATATTTATGGGCCAAAGGGCTATTATATATGATTATTACTCAGACTGTGATTAAAGAAACTGCTTTGGTATTAATGCTTTTCTGCAGAATGCTCAAACACGAATCTCATAGACCATTTTTATAGTTAGTTGTAAAAAAGAGGCTGAAAGAATAAAAATAGAAGGCAACTGCAATTTATTCATATTTGCACAGTTAAGAAAAATGCATGGGATGGCTGAGAGAAAATACAAAACCTTTTTTTCACGGCTTGATATATATATATATATATTTAAACAGATTTAAATTTTAACAAACATGTATATACGTAAAAAAGCAAATTTAAAGTTAAAATAATTAAAAAATGTGCAAACATATAAAAGATTTAATTTTCGAACTAATCTACAATATCATTTAAATTCAGATAGCATAAGTAAATCAAGTGCAAAACCAAACCTTGAAAATAAATTCACCAATTTAGCAAATTAAAATTAATCTAAAAATTTTTTTAAAAATGCATAAGTGAATGACTGTTGAGCAGGCAGGAGACAGACTTATCAAGGGGAAGTTGCCTCCAAACCTAACTCTTCAATCATTCAATTCGTGTTTCGTCATTCATGCAGGCAAGGGTAAAAGTCAAAACCAAAAGAAAGAGTGAAGAATGTCTAAAAAGAAATACCAATAAAGTGGTACCTTTAGAAATTAGCAATTAAAAATTAAAGTTCTAAAAGGAAAATACCAATGAAGTTTTTTGAGAAATAAGCAATATAAAGTCTAGTATTAAATTAAACTTTTAAAAAAATTAAATTAAAAAAACATTTTCAGAAAAATTAATTTAGAAACCCTTGTCTACAGAAACCTCCCTGACATGAATATGCATATCAATAAAAAGAAACTAGAAATTTATGTAAAGCAATAAGAAACAAAAAGAACTAATTCATAATTTATAAAAAACAAATGTATACTTAAAAATATAATTTCATATACTTAAATACTACATAAAAATTCATAGAATTATAATATATATATAATATTCATATATATAGAAATATAAATATTCATAGAAAATACTTAAATACTACATAAAAAATATTTAAAGCAAGTAAATAGTAAGTTTTAATTCTAACTTACCTAATATATTAGCATTGGGATCTGCAAAAGTATTTCCAAAGTGATGTAAGTGTGTTCTGCAAATTATATAGATGGCGCTTATGTAAGTAAAGTTGAATGCCAAGCTGCTATCTTTGTTTTATTAAAAAATTTTTGTAAACTTTAATATTAAAATATTTAAATAATATAAATCTAGAAAAAATTAAATATCCTAAAAATATGTAATTCAAGTTTTAATTTTAACTAATCAACTATTTATGGTAGGGAGTTTAGTAGCTGAACCAATCAAGAGATGTAAGTTTGCTTTGCAAATATCATAAAAAGAGTACTAATTGAAGTAAAGTAGAGTTAAGTGGTTATTGTGAATTAATAAATGTAAACTTGTTTGTAATGTGAAATGTGTGTTCTGTTGCAAAATTGTGTAAATATTGCAAATAATAACATTAAGTAAAAAAAAATTTTGTGAAAATTACAAATAATTAAAAAGTAATTAATTAAAACTGAAATGTTTTAAAATTTTAAAAAAGTTTTAAAGTAAAATTTAAAATTTAAAAAAGGTCTTAAAATGTCTTAGAAAAATTCCCCAAATTTTTTTAATACACATTTTTTTTTAAAAAATTCCCAGAAATTTCCTAGAAATCTCCCAAAAATTCCTTAAAAAAGTTAATTAAAAGCTATATTTAAAGAAAGAAAATATTGAAAGTTTAATAAACTTGATTTCAAGTGGTATATCAAAACTTTACTAAATACTGGCTAAAGTATGGAAAATTAGAAGAAGATTAAAATCTTCACTCAATTCGGGCTATAATTGAGACTTTTGAAAAGAGTTGGCCCTTTATTAGTAAAAGAAAAGTCATAGCAGTTAATGTTCTTGATTTTTAAACTTTTAAATCTGTTGAGAACTGGAGCATTATTATAAATAATCCAACTATAATTGTGTTGTTTGTTAACGAGTTTTTGGATTAAATTGCAGATTTTTTTTATTTTAATTGCAAATATGTAATCAATATTCTTTTTATAACCTTTTGTACCATTAGCAATAAATCTAAATTTGAGTGGTGATTTATGAAATTTTGGGAGAGCATATAGATTTGCTAATCTATTGTAGTTAGATGGTTGTGAAATTTGCAGTTTCTTATGAAATGCTTTTAGCTTTTTTGCAATAACATTTTCTTGTATATTGGTCTATGCATTTGCAAAGTTATACCAGACACAATAGTTAAAAACCAAACTCAAACTCAGGTGCAAACACCCTACAGAAGTTATTACAAGCAAATTCAAACTTCCATTAACTGTGTGTCTCTCTTGCTGGCAATGTAAGCTGATTGGCTGATTCTAGAGAGATGCATGACACACATGATATCAAAAGAACAATTAATTTCATATCGTTTCAGTACTTTTGAAAAAAAATAAAGAGTTTGTTTAAAATGTATTGCTCTTAATGGCTGAGAAGTATACTTAAAATCAATTTAGAAATTCATATGCATTAATTAGAATATAAATGTTAGATAGCCTGGAAAAAAAAAAACATCTTGGTAAAATTCCTCTTGTAATAATTTAAAACTTTTATTGAAGTAGTATGTAGTATACAAGGGTTGTGTAAAAATAAAAAGTTGTTAAAAATTTTTATCTAATAATTTTTAAATCTCTTCAACAGTGGTTTTCTGGTGATCTAATTCATTCATCTTTAATATATAGGTATTAATTTACATCTGTTTGTTGCAGATGCAGAACCAATATATTGTGATGATTGTGGCGGGGAATTTCCGAATCTTGCTGCTCTGGAGCAACATTCAGGAAAGCATGAAAGAAAAAACAAATACAAATGCAAATATTGTCTTGAATCTTTTCGACGGCATTGGAAGTTCACGAAGCACTTAGAAACACACGACGGACCTCATCCATATGAATGCCGAATTTGCTTGGACAGTTTCAAAACAGAGAAATACTTTCAAGTGCATTTGAAAACACATAAAAGGTTAGAGCCAAAGTCATTTGTTTGTAATAATTGTAAAAAAAAATTTACTCATTTAGCTCTGTTAAATAGACATCTGCTTACTCATAGTAGCATAAAGCCATACCCATGTGTCTTGTGTGACAAAACTTTTCCAGATGTTGCCACTAGAAGTAGACATGTAAAAAATCATGCTCCATTATGTCTTCTTTGTGATAAACGGCCTTTTAAGAATTTTGCAGCTTTAAGACATCACATTGAGCAAATGCACAGGAAGAAAACACAAATAAAAATTGCTGGAAATAAGCAGGCTGAAAATGAAATGCATAAAATTGAGCATGTCCTTCAGAAAGAGGATGAAAATGTACCTGATGGCAATATTGTCGTTAGAAAAAGTCCTGATTATTCCAGAATAAAAAATTTGTTTGAAACCCCCAAACAGGAAATAAATGTTCCAGTAAAGAAATTTTTTGATGTGAGAGAAAACATTATTAAAAATACCAGTTCTGATGCATTATTTCAAAATGTATCTGAAAGTGGAGAAGAAGATGAAAAGTCTGTCACGAGGCAAATTTTAAAAGTAGCTGTAAATAACAACACTGATGTGAAACCTGAGCTGCCAGATTTTCCTTTTGATGTGAAGCCTGAGGTGCAAAAGCTTCCTCTTGATGTGAAACAAAATGTTCCTCTTGATGTAAGCAATCAATGTCAAACAGTGTTTAGTATGTTTCAGAATCCATGGATTGGAAATCAGAATCAACTCATGCTTCAGAATCTTACTATAGCAAGTGTGATACCTTCTTCTATGCCTTTCAGTTCTGAATATTTTATTAACTGGTTAAAAGAATTCACAAATCAGTGCAGGCTTTTGAAATATCCAGTTGAAGGTTTTTTATTAACAAAAATCAATCAGGTTCATAAAATTATTTTGGATTTGTTGGCCTCATCTTCAGGCGTATTTTCCCAGAAGGAAAATTTCCAAATTTTGATGGAAATAAATGAAATATTAGAGAAAGTAATCTCTGGTAATATGAAATATAAATTGAAAATGCTTGCTGTATCATAATTTTTTGTTTTTTATTTTTTTAAAGTTCTGCTTCAAAATTATTTTCCATCGTATTTATGAAATTTGTCGTATGGATCCTGCTTTCATGTCTGTGAATTTAGTCAGATTCTGAAACTGAATTTCATTTCATATCAGTAACCAAAATAGCAATAAAGCAGAATGGTTTTGAAAGAATGGAAAACAAACTAAGTTTTAGAAATGTATTAAATTACAAAATTTAATTTAAATTGGTGTAAAAAGAGAGTATTGAACCAAAAGTTTTTGCTGTAGCATATGGTAACTTATTTTCTAATTTTTAATGTTTTTTTATTTCTCAAAGAAGAGAATTTGCTCCAAGGTTTGCTGAACTTTAATTTCAATTATATTACATAATTGATGTGAAGTGAGCCCTTCAAGAAGTGATGCATACAAGATTTAATGTATTGCACATGGCATCAGTATAAAGTAAGATTTTGAAAATGGTGTATTCTCACCATCTGTTGCATACGGTAACTTATTTCCTAATTTTTGATGTTTTTTTTAATTATTATTATTTCTCAAAGAAGGGAATTTGCTCCAAGGTTTGCTGAACTTTAATTTCAATTATATTACATAGTTCTTGTGAAGAGAATCCTTCAAGAAGTGATGCATACAAGATTTAATGTATTGTACATGGCATCAGTATAAAGTAAGATTTTGAAAGTGGTGTATTCTCAACAGGATTCTCAAGTTTGTTCCTTGGTGGAGAAAACTGGCAGAAAAAACAGATTTTTTGCTTCATTATTAGTATTATATTTTTTTCTGTATGTAACACTATTGAACTTCTATTCAGATTAAAGATTTCATTATATGAAATTTTGGGGGGGAAATGTTTAATTATTTTGCATTTCATTTCAGAAATAACAAGACATTTATTTTCAAATGAATTAAACTATTGTTAGTAATTTTATCACTTTTAGCAGCATCAGAAATGCATCATTGTTCATTGCCTATGTTTATTGTAGCATGCGCATTTTTGTTTCTTTTTTTTTTTTTCTTACAGAGAACATACAGACGCCCCATGCACCACATATGTACAACATGGGGCTTACAAGTAAGTTAACTAAAACATTATTAAAATTTACATGCATAAATAAACATTAAAAGTTACATCCATAAATATAGTGAACAAAAGCAGAGAAATGCAGTCTGGACTTCACGAAAACAGATAAGTTCACTGGCCAAGTTACTCCGAACATTTTCAAATCATTCTGTAAGCATAATCTAGGGCCATCAAATGTTCCACATCCTGAAGAACTCTTTTTGAACATTCACATAAATTGTTTGATCGTAGATTAAAACAAATTTGATCATAGATTAAAACGAATTTGATCGTAGATTAAAACGAAACAGGTAACTTGCAAATTTACTGTGACCAGATAAAAACTGAGACACTTTAAAATTTAACGATAGGAAAGACTCGAAATTCAGTCTATGGTAAATAGAAGGAAGGAACTTTTTGGTGACTTCAGCATTACAAGATGAAATGTATTCCTCATTCCACATAGCTAAAAGCTTTTTATAATGAAAGGACATCCAATAACTCTTTGAAATGCTAATGTTGATATCAATGGGTAAATTTAAGGCATCTTTAGCTGAGAAATCAGCTCTTTCATTTCCGTAGAAACCATGATGAGCGAGCACATAAGCAAAGCAGATATCAATACCTCTAATTCTAAGTGAACTAACAGTTACTAGGGTTTCAATAACTAATTTATTGCAGCTGGTAATACTGTTCAAAAGTTGAAAATAAGAAAGAGAATCAGAACAAATAGGGTACTTTGAGGATGTTGTTTCATTATCCTGCACCCATTTGACGGCAAGATAAATGCACAGAAGTTCTGCTTGAAAAACTGTGCATTCATTCCGTATACGGTATCTAAAAAAACAAACCTCGGAATGGCCTTCAAAAAGAACAAATGCAAGGCTAACCTTGTTGTTCATCTTGCTGCCATCTGTAAAGAAAACCATATAACTTATTTCAACAGTCTCTTTATAATCACAGAAATTTATGGGTTCTAAAGTAGCGGGATGAGGAAGATCAGTAAAGGGGACAATTCCATTAATACAGTCTTTCAAAGCATCAGTTGCCAATGACTCGAAAATATTATTCTTATATGCAATTTCAAAATCAATACGCGGAACTCCCGCAAGAACAAAAGTAGCCTCATAGCTTAAGGTTCTATAACCACTAATAATACAAAGAAGAATTCTCCGTTGAATCTTTCTTAAATTTCTTTTGTTAACCTTCTTGGCAAGAACATGTCCCCAAGCTTGACAGCCGTACGAAATGAAAGGTACAATACACTGCTTATACATGAGTTTCTTAACATCGTAGCTTACTCCAAAAGTATTTTTGGCGATTCGGTGAAAGCCATTAATAATTTTTTCACATTTAGCAGAAAGGAATTCAATGTGCTTTTTCCATGTTAATTTTTGGTCAAGAATGACACCAAGATACTTAACATTTTCTACAAATTCCAATGGAGAATTATCAAGCTTCAAAGGAGCAATATTTTGTTTATCAAGCGTACTGGGAACAAGCATAGCTTTACTTTTTGAAGGATTGAAAGTGAGTTTATGAGAAATCGCCCAACTGGAGACAAAATCTAGAACTTGTGCTCTCAAAAAAATTTTATTCAAAATCCTTCCTTGGAAAATTAATAGTAAGTCGTCTGCAAAAGCAATTTTTAAACAACTGTCGAGATGACTTAAAAGATCATTTATTATTATATTCCAAAGAGTACGTCCAGATACAGAGCCTTGAGGACAGCCTTTTTCTAGAGAATAAACCTTAGCTTCGTTCCCAAGCTGAAGCTCAGCGGTCCTCTCGTTCAAGAAGCTTTTAAGAAAGTTATAGATATTATGTGGTATACCAGCATCTTTTAAAATTTTTAAGATAGTTGGTCACTAAGCATTATCAAAAGCTCCTTTGAAATCCAGGAAAATAAGAAGTGTAGTATACTTCATTTTCTTTGCACACTGCAAAATATTCCAAAGGCAAATAATGGCATCTTCAGCGGACTTCCAAGGAGTAAATCCGAATTGAGAATCATTATAAAAGCATTTCTGTCTCAAATACCAATTTATTCTGTTAACGAAGAGAGTTTGAAGACATTTTCCCAAAGTAGGCAAAAGACTAATGCATCTAATATTATCAAGATAAGGGGTTCTTGTATCTAAAGTTTTAGGAATCAAAACAACCCGAGCCTTCTTCCATTGTGCTGGAAAAACTGCTAATTGTAAACAAAGGTTGAAAAGTCTGTGTAAAACTGTGCTATCCACCGCATGAAAGTGCTGTACAATTTCATTAGAAAGAGTCAAGCCCAGGTGATTTGTTCTTGAGATTTTTAATAACACTGTTAACTTCTGAAGTAGAGAACGGACAGTCCATAAAAGAAATATAAGGTCCATCAGACTCAGTACGCATAGTTCTATAAGAATTTCTATCATCACGTGCATTATCTCTTGAGAAATTCTTTGTCGTTATAGCAACAATTGTATCGCTCAAACTCAAAGTAACACTGCCATCCGGGACTCTAATTCCCGAAATCTCAATCCTGTTCGCAAAATTGGTCTTAACCCCATACTTATATATATATATTCAGACATCGTGAACATTAATAGTTGAGAGAAAATTTCTCCACGACTCAAGCTTGGCATTAGCTAATTTAGCCTTATAATTATGCCGCAATTCGAAATATTTTAATTTTATAAATATTTTTAAGAAGACTGTTTCTTTCTCTCTGGAATCTACGCCTAGCAGCATTTACATGCTTTCTAAAACAATCAATTTCCTTAGACCACCAAGGGACCCCATTCTTCTTACTTTTCTTCATCGGAATTGAAAGTAAAGCACAATTAAAAATACTGGTAGAAAGTCTGTTTACAACATTTTCTAATGCAATACAATCAGAGCAACTGTTAAGAAGGATATTCAAGTTACACAATTCTCTCTTACAAAGTTCAGTAAATAAAAACCAATTCGCTCTTTTTAAATTAGAAGATGTAATTGGACGGCATAAAACAAGTTCAAAGATAACCATTTTATGGTCCGAAAGAGAATCTTCCTCAGAGATATCCCAACCTTGAACGTATGGCAGCAGTCGTAAGCTACAAAGCGTAAGGTCAATATAACTCGAGTCTTGCATGGAACAGAAAGTAGGTCCGCGATTTTCATAAGTAGAAACAAATGATTCGCACAAATAAAATCGCTAACCTTCGTTCCTCTAGCATCAGTAATAGGACTATGCCAAATCGCTGATTTGCTATTTGAATCCATACCACATAAAAAATTGCATGGTTTCTTCATCGTTAAAATACGTGAAATTTTTAATAGTTCTATGTCAATATTAGTTTGGGGCTCGAAATAAGCGGAACAAATAGTTCATCAGTCAGATCCATTAATTTTTATATCTGAAACAACTGTATTATAAACTATGATTTAAGTCAAAAAAAAAAAAAAAAAAAAAAAAAAAAGATTCTGGTTGCGAACAATAACAACAGACTTGACAACTTCTGCTTCGGAATCATAGTAAACTGTATTTTATTGGAAACCAGGAAGAACACCTTTATAAAAGTGCGGCTCCTGAATCAGTGTCATTTGCTTCCATATATAAGTTGCTGAGTAGCAAATTTTGATTTGTGTAAATTTATTTGTACAAAACAAACAGACAAATTGTCGGACTTACCCATAATAAATTTTTGAAGCTGCAAGATTCATCATAAATGTATGGCTAGGTCAAGTTCCAGAAAATGTCTTATGATTTACATCAACTTTCTTAGTTGCATTTTTCGTCTTTTTATTAAATCTTATGCAATTAATACACACTTGCACTTCTTTTTTATCACATTCTGAACTCTTATGCTCACCAGAGCAGCAATAACAAGCCAAGAGATTTCTGCAATCAAGACTTCTGTAGTAGCCTAAACATTTAAAACAACAAAATCTTCAGCTTTACACATATTCCACATCACTTTAATACGCCCAAAATTTAAAATACGCTTGTGCACAGCAGGATGCACCTCAATAACCACGCTTCTCTCACATTAAAACTTTTAGTAAAGCGAACTTTTAACGTCTTTCCAAGTCTCTTCACTCACGGTAATTTCAGGATTTTGTTCTTCAATAATTTTTAACAGTTCATCATTACTAAGGCTGTTTGGCACATTTTAAAGTAAAACTGTAGGATATTTTCGCCTTGGAATAGAGGGATTCAAACTAGATGAGTCTTCCTGCAAAGCAGTAAACAGTTTTTCTTTATCATATCCCGAAGCACATTTCACCATTACTTTATTGTTATGAACTGTTCGAATATTGCTAATTCCAATTTTATGTTTCCGAGAATCGATTTCAGCCTTAAGGAGTTTTTTAACTTCATCAGATGTACAGTTTCGGGCACTCACAAAACACAGCAATCTGAATCAGTTTGATTTGTCCCAACAGATGGCGCGACAGTATTAACATACGATTTCGTTTGCATGACTGAATTCAATAAGCCTTTTTTACAAGCTTCACGAAAATTTACAGATTTAGCATGCTCAACATACCTAGTAATCAAACTTTTAATCTCACTCAAGGCTTTTTTCTCATTATCACGAATCTGGGGATTCATCGATACGATGGCTGATTCCACTTTTTGAAGCTCATTGTCCAGAGCTGCATAGAACTCGTTGTTAGAACACAGCCTCAGTTGTTATTTTTCTTTTCATAGTTTGTCACTGTAAGAGTGGCAACCATCTGATCTTTGTTGTAGTTTGTTGTAGATCTACGAATTTTGAAAATAAATATGACGCTTTCGAACTTTATATGTAAAGTTATTTTATTTTAAGTTTATTAGGAGAACGGGTAGTTCTTGCAAATCTCGAACAATTTTGTTGACGACGGAACTGATCGGTAAAACAAGTCAAGGTAATTTTATTGGTTTTATCGAATTTAATTCTATTTGACTTTATTGAATTTATTTTTATTGAAATGGAATCGTTAATTGAGAAAAGAAAACCTGTCAGAGCGTCTTTTACGAGAACAATTAATGCAATTTGCAGGAATTAGAAAGAGAAATTCCTGATGAAGAATTTATAAAAACGAAACTTGTTACTTTAGAACGTTTATCTGTTGAACTTAATGCATTTGATACTCAAATATTAAATTCAGAATTTTCTTCAAATGATCGGTTTGAAAATGAATGGGTGAAAATTGAAGAATACAAAGAAAAATTAGATTTAATACGAGTAAAAACGGAATTATTCTTCAATCGCCAAATGATACAATCTACTAGCAGTGTTCCGCCGAATTCGAACAAACGGAAACTGGAATTACCTAAAATAGAGTTAAAACAATTCGGTGGCGAAATTAAAGATTGGTTACCGTTTTGGGGACAATTTCGGCGAATACATGAAGATAAATTCAAAACGAGGATAAGATGCATTATCTTGTTCAAGCGACCGTACCCGGTACGAGACCACGGGATATTGTAAACAGTTTCCCTGCAACTGCCGAAAATTATGAAAAAGTTATAGAAAGCTTAAAAAATAGGTTCGGCAGGGAAGAATTGTTGGTAGAATTCTATATTCGGGAATTATTAGGTTTGATTATTAAAAATGTCACTGATCAAAAGAGAAAATGCAGTATATCAGAATTGTATGACAAGTTAGAGTCGTATTTACGTTCGTTGGAGTAAATAGGAATGACAAGCGAGAAATACGCTGCAATGCTGTTTCCGCTCGTGGAATCTTGCATTCCTGAGGAAATTTTACGAGTTTTGATTAGAAATTATGCATCAATAATTACAGCAGAAAATTCTCACTCTGAGAAATTGAAACAATTATTATTATTTTTAAAGAATGAAGTGGAAGGAGAGCAGAGAATTTCTTTGGCAAAAGCTGGATTTAAATTAATTAATTCGGGTGCCAAGAAAGAAAGTAGAAGAGATAAAAGGTACCAGAGTGAACATTTCGTGCCTACAGCAAATGATTTATTCTCAGGTCATAATAAAGCAACCAATTATAGTGAGAAGAATTCTTGCATATTTTGTGAAAAATTTCATGGAAGTCGAGATTGCTTTGTTGCTCATAAGATGCCTCTGAGTCAAAAGAATGATGAAATTAAGAAAAAGAAGGGTTGCTTCTTCTACCTCAAAATTGGGCCAAGGCCAAGCAATGCAAAACAAATGTACGATGTTTGATATGCTCGAAAAAGACATTGGGGTGTTATGTGTTCGGATTTGCCCATCAATCAAAAGAGCAATGATGTTGAAAAGAATAAAGAAGAGGAAACACAAAACGTATCACTTGCGAGCACTAATTTCCTAGATGAAGTGTTTCTTCAAACACTATTAATTAATATAGACGCAAATAAAAAGCAGAAGACTGTAAGGGCACTTATCGATACAGGATCGCAACGTTTATACATATTAAAGGAGACTGCTGTAGACGTAGGGTGCCACGCAATTGGATCTGAATATTTAATCCATGCACTTTTTGGAGGAGTAACAACAAAGAAAGAAATTCACAAACGCTATGAAGTAAACGTTAGAAGCCTAAGAGGTGATTTTTCTAGACGACTAATCTTGTTGGAACAGTCGAAGATTTGTGGACCAGTAATCAGTTTACAGCCTGGACCATGGATAGAAGAACTAAAACAGAAGAATATCCATGCAACTGATGTAGGAAAAAAGGATTTGAAAATAGAAGTTCTTATTGGAGCTGACATCGCAGGTGTTCTGTTAACCGGAAGAATTCAGAAATTAGAAAATGGGCTGACTGCTGTGGAATCACTACTTGGATGGACAATCACGGGAAAGATAAAAGATAATGTTTCAGAAAGAAACTCCTTGTCCATGTCTTAAACCATAACGTCGATGTTGACTCACAGCAGTGACATAGAAAACTTGTGGAAGCTAGAAGCACTGGGAATTAAGAGATGCCAAAGAAAGTAAAACTGACTCAGAGTTAGAAGAAGCAGTGTGGGATCACTTTCATAGGACTCTGAAGAGGGTGGATGATCGCTATGAAGTCAGTTTACCTTGGATCAACGATAAGGAAGCTTTGCCAAGTAACAGAGAAGTTGCTGAAAAGCGATTGATTTTCACGACAAAGAAGCTCATGTTGAAAGATAAATTTGAAACATACAATGCAGTGTTCGAAGAATGGCTCGAATCTGGAGTAATAGAAGAAGTAACAGAAGAAGAGGAACGAGTTAACAATCATTATCTTCCCCACAGACCGATATTCAAAGATAACTGTACAACAGCAGTAAGGCCTGTATTTGACGCTTCGTGCAAGCAAAAGGATTTCCTGTCACTTAATGACTGTTTAGCAATAGGTCAAAATTTAATTGAATTAATACCTAGACTGCTTCTTGAATTTAGGCAAGGAAACATAGGGATTATCTCAGATATTAAAATAGCTTTTCTTCAAATATCTGTTCAAAGATCTGATCGTGATTTCCTAAGATTCCTATGGTGGAAAAACTCGGAACAAAAGGAAATAAGAAAATTTCGCCATTGCAGAGTAGTCTTCGGACTAAAATGCAGTCCATTTCTTTTAGGAGCAGTGATCAACTCTCATTTAGACCAATGTGAACCTTCTTTGAAGGAAGTGGCTACAAAATTGAAAAATTCCTTCTATGTTGACAACTGTGTCACTTCAGTGAATTCGAATGAAGAAGCAGAATACTTTATTGCAAAATCAACTCAGTTAATGACAAGTGCTAACTTTGACTTAAGAGGGTGGGAGCAAACAGAACTGAACAGTGGAAAATCTACAATGAGCGAACCATTGAATGTACTTGGTCTTCTGTGGGATAAATATAAAGATTCTTTGTTTTGTGACATCCCTAATATCAACTTGATTGATATCTCAGTGACAAGACGAAACGTACTATCAATTGTATAGAGAGTTTTTGACCCAATAGGTTTCACATGCCCTTTTACTCTCCTTCCAAAGTTATACTTGCAAAAGAGCTGGGAAACTAAATTGAGATGGGATGCAGAGCTACCTGAAGATATTAAAAGAAAATTCTTGAAGTGGGTCAAAGAATTGCCCTTGTTATCCTCTGTGAAGATTCCCAGACTACTTTCATTGATAGAAGGACAATCGTTTAGTTTGCATACGTTTGCCGATGCTTCACAGGGATCTTATGCAAGTGCAGTATATTTGAAAAGTCAAAATAAAGAAGTCAAAGTGATCCTAGTGCAAGCCAAAGCACGAGTGGCTCCCTTGAGAAAAATAAGTATACCACGACTTGAATTTCTTGCTTGTCTTATTGGGCTGCGATTAGCATCATTTGTCAAGAAGAACCTTAAGGTCGAAATTTCAAAGGAATATTACTGGACCGATTCGTCAACAGCACTGTTCTGGATAAAGAACGTAGAAGTTTGGAGCACTTTTGTGAATAACAGTTGTTTTAGAAATTAGAATCCTATCGGATCGTGAAAATTGGCATCATGTACCAGGTGCGGAAAACCCAGCCGATATGCCATCAAGAGGATGCTCTGGGAAGAAACTCATTGAATCAAGATGGTGGGAGGGCCCACCTTGGTTGGCACTGCTGGAAGAAGAATGGCCTTGTTCTATCCCAATCGATAATAAAGAAGAGGTTAATACTGAAAAACGTAAAGCAGTTATAGTTTCGTTAAGCAATATTAGCGATATGTCTTCACAATTCTTTGGCTATTTTTCAAAGTATAAGAAAATACTTAGAATGACTGGGTGGATACACAGATTCATAGGAAATACCCGAAAGAGGAAAAAAGAAAGAGAATCAGGAGAGTTAAAAGTTTATGAATTTGAATTGATAAGGGCTGAGAAATCTATCGTAAAGATTATTCAACATGATTCTTTTTCATCTGATATTAAGAAGCTGAAGTCAATAAGTGTGTTCAAAGATGACGAAGGCATTTTACGTGTCAGGTCTAGGTTGACTGAAAGGAAAGACCATGAAATTTTATTTATCCGATGTTACTTCCGAAGAATCATAAGATTGTGGAGAAATTGATAATTGATAAACATCTCTCTATGTCTCATGCAGGAATTCACGTACTGATGTCAACACTTAAAGAGACGTTTTGGATCCTAAAAAGTAGAGTTACGATTCGAAAAGCTTTTATATGCATGTGTCAGGTGCAGGAGACATGGAGGTAAACGACTACAGACTGTGCCTGCTACTCTACCAGAAAACAGAGTTAGAGAGGCTCGTGTTTTCGAGATTGTCGGCGTTGATTTAGCTGGCCCATTAATTTTGAAGGATAAAAGAAAAGCTTGGATTTTACTTTTCACATGTGCTGTTTTCAGGGCGGTCCATTTGGAACTGATTTTGTCCCTTTAAACTCAAGGATTTTTACTTGGTCTTAGAAGATTTATTGCTCGTAGAGGGAGGCCATCGATAATTTATAGCGATAAGGGAAGTAATTTTGTCGGATCCAATAATCTCTTGAGATCGATTAATTGGAACACCATTGAGATAGAAGCCGCCGCAAACAAGCTCGATTGAAAGTTCAGTCCACCCGCAGCACCATGATGGGGTGGCTCTTGGGAACGACTTGTTCAAATGATTAAGAAGCTTTTGCGTAGAGTCCTAGGGCAGTCATGTCTGAATTATGGAGAATTGATGAGTGTGCTGTGCGACTGCGAAGCAACTGTGAATGCCAGACCACTCACTTATGTATCAGAGGACTCTGATGATCTTATCCCTTTGACACCGTCCTTGTTGTAGGTGAAATTATAGTCTTTGGAGTTCCTGACTTGGATCATCTTGATAAAGTTGATTTCAACAAGAGACTGAGACATTTACAGAATTTACGAGAGTTCTTGAGAAAGAGATTTAGAAATAAATATCTAGGCCTGCTAGTGCAACGTCCATCTACAGTGCCGATTTCTCAACAGATAAAAATCGGGGATATAGTTCTTATCGAATGTGATGACAAACGCAAGGTGTTGTGGCCTCTAGCAAAAGTAATTGAACTATATCCCGGAAAAGACGGCAACATTCGAGTAGTTCGTGTCAAAACCATGTCTGGAGAATTAGTTCGACCAATCCAGAGAATATTCCCTCTCGAAATACCTTCATCTTTGGAGTTAGATGAGGCAAATGAAACTGAGACGCAGGGTGAAGACAGTTTAGTCTCGAAATTACCAAAGAATAATTCAGCTGCAGATTTATCAAAGGACATTAAGACTGTCGTGACTAGAAGTGGACGACAAATTAAAATTCCATCTAGATTTCTAATTTGAACACTACTTGAGTTATTTTAGAGTAGAAATTTAAGAACTTATTTTTTTTTTTAATTATTTAGCCTTAGTATTTGTGTGGACAGTATTTTTTTTATATTTTGTTTTGATTGATTAAGTATATGTCATCAATCAAAAGATAGAACCCAGCCTCAGTTGTTATTTTTCTTTTCATAGTTTGTCACTGTAAGAGTGGCAACCATCTGATCTTTGTTGTAGTTTGTTGTAGTTCTACGAATTTTGAAAATAAATATGACGCTTTCGAACTTTATATGTAAAGTTATTTTATTTTAAGTTTATTAGGAGAAAGGAGAACGGGTAGTTCTTGCAAATCTCGAACACTCGTCACCACCACAATCCGCCATGTTGGCGTCCTATTAGCATGTGCATTGTAAACAACATAAAACGAAACGTTTCTTGAATAAACTCAGATGTTCACATTTTTGCCAGTGTCGTCCTCTGAATTATTTCAAGTGTATTTATTAAGGGTTAAAACCCCTGTTCCAAAATTGAATTCCTTTTAAGGGAAATTTGTAACATTCTGTGTTGGTGGTGTAAATTTTTTTAAGTAAATAGAGTAATAATAAGTATTTTTTTTAAGTAAAGTTTTAAACATGTAATGTTTAATGTTTAAGCATGTAATGTTTAAAACATGTAAATGTTTAAAACATGTTTAAACATGTAATGTTTAAAACAATAAAACTATAATGTTACATTCAAAAACTCCATTAAGGCATCAAAATAAGAAAATGGTAAAATCTTCTTTCAGTAATCAATTTTGTTCTCTTGTGTATTGATGATATACTGGTTAGGGGAGTCCACTACAGTACCAAAGGGCCCGGAGAAGACATGGATGTTTTTAAATGCATAGTGTTGGTGCGGCATGGCGGCACTCAGGCCCGTGCCGACAATAGGTGTAGGGTCATGCGGCGCACGCCGCCGCCGAGTCAAAAAGGCACTGGGCGATCATTAAAACAAGCAGTCTGTCTCACTGCCTGTCTGAACAGGGAAATTCTCGTATTTGAACGTGTTTTTGTGTTGTCTTATTGATACTCAAAAACATCAAAAAGGAACCTATAAACTTTTAACCCTTTAAAATAATTCTATAAACTCCTAAGACCTCTAACTCCAATGAGTTCATAAAGATATTAAGTACATAAATTCAATACTTACGTACTTAATATCTTTATAAACTGTTCATAAACACTTATGAACTCATAAAAACTTTAAATTCATCTCCGCAGCTATTACAGAACTTTCAGATTAGAATTAATTTATGTATAATGATTTAATGTATATATTCAAATTTGAGATATTGTATATATTATAAAATTTAAATAAACATGGTCTCACTGAGTGAGCAATAAAGTTGAATGTCTTCATGACGGCACAGCTGCTCACCCAGTGGTCTCCTGCCACCTGTCTTACTTGAACGCCCTTCCGGGGATCGACTCAGGTAAAACCTGAGAAGCTGTTGATTAGGATCTGTATCTAGGCAGTCTCGCTACGGGTATTTAAAATCAGTCTCCACAGGGATGGCTATTTCAGGGACCATATGGTACTGTTTGGTTTGTGGTGGAGCTGTATAGTTAGATATTGATGGTTGTCCGGGGCGAAACACCGCCGTCGATGGAGTTGACGAATTATACGAGCCTTTAAACTGTTTGAGATTTCCAGTGGGCGCTTGGAGCCTCAAAACTACATGTTCATATCCTTCCTTGGTTTCTCCCTGAGGGCACCTAAAGCCGACGTCTGTATACTGTGACGTAGTGTTAGCAGGCCAAATTGGTGGTCTGGTCTGTCTGACAGTGTTTAAGTGACTTCGTTCTGTTGTCCGGGGTTGGCGCCTGTGTTGATGGCAGATGTTTTTACATCCCTCCAGGACGGGGACATGGAATGTGAGTTGCTGAGTATTTCTGTCGACTCAGCTTAGTCTTAGCTCGTCGCCTCGACCAATAGGTTAGCGGCCTCTTGGATCGCCTCTAAGGGTTAGGGCGTTTAACTGAGTTAAGTCAGCCTCGAGCTTGCCATGTCTGAGTGCCCCTTAAGTGTAGATGCATTCGACAAATTGCTTAATCCTTATTTAGTGTCTACTTTTGCAATCGTAGTAACTTGTGCAACATTTATCTTTTTTGTGATTCTTGTTATTGTTATTCTACTTAAAAAAAGGTATGACCAGTTACATATTATGTTAAACTTTGGTTAACTTTTTTAATCGGAAAAGCAACGATTTGAGCACAATTACTCGAAAACTGTTTACCTGCCATGTTTGAACCATTGTCGTATTCCTGGCCGCATAACTAATCTAACTGGCCGCGTACTAATATCTAAACTATTTTCTTCTAAAGTCTTTAATAAGAATGTTGTTCGTCCTTCACCGGTCGTATCTGTTGTAACACAAAATACTAAAAACCTTTCTTCAATATTTATGTCTGTATTTTCTAAATTGATAACTGCTCTTGATAGGGTACTTGGTAGTATCTATTTAAGACGTAAATGAAATAACGAAACATTTTTCTGTATCGCTAAAAATCGGAAAGTGGCCAATTCTTTATTTTAGAATACCTTGCTTATTTTTACTTCACTTTAAATCTCAAATAGGTATATTTTAAATTCAGTGGTACACCATAAATATGTCAATCCTTTCTTCTGGAAAGATAAATAATTTTTAGTTTAATAAACGAGTGGTTTATGTAAAAGACCATTTTTTCGAGTAATTATGCTCAAATCGTCACTTTTCTAAATTAAAAAGCTAACTTAATTTAACATAATATGTAACTGCACTTACATTTTTCTATGTAGAATAACAATAACAAGCAATCACCAGAAAAAAAAATCAGAAAAAAGATAAATGCTGCATAAATTACTGCGATTGCAATAGTAGACACCAAATAAGGATTAAGCAATTTGTCGAACGCGTCTACGGCTCAGGCCTTTACCCTTACATACGCATCGGCATCACGTATTTTCGTTCACATGTATTTGCAAGAGATGCTCAACTTATGTCAAAAACTGCAAAAAGCATTAATTGATAAGAATAAAACTCATAAAACTCGCCAGTTAAAACTCTAAGCTATATCATTGTCAACAACATAGCGATGTGCAGATAAGAATTTTGGATATATCTCTAGATATCAGCTCTAGAGCATCTTTTGTGCTCTGTTGTAATCACAGTTTAAACCTTGTCATAAACTACGCTGCGAACAACAATTTATTCAGTGCAAACGTATTAGATATGTAAATTAATTTGTTTTTAATTTTAAGGTAATAGATAGTGTTCAGCAATATATTTGGCATCCAATGCATTTAGTATATTATTTCGCTTCACTTGCAGTGTTACTTTTGTAAAACGTGTTGCTGTTGACTAATGCTGACTTGTCTGAGCTACAGGCAGCCCAAGCCCACGAAATTCCACGTGGCGAGGGGCTCAAGATATGACTGTCGTTCGCAACTTACAGGTGAGAGTGCGATTTATCTCAGTTTCGCTCCCGTTTTTTTTAAAATTACAAATTTACATTTATTAATCAATTCAAGAAATGCATACAAAAGCATTAAAGTCAAGATTACTGTTTAATTTGACGGTATTTTTAGACATTATGCTGTACATAAAAAGGCTTTCCTTCTTTAAGAAGTTCGTTTTTAAAAAGGTTACCTTTTTCATCGAAATCGTCGGCACTGATACGAAATGAAGGGCGATTTGTACTGTACTTCAATTTCCTGACCTGTAAGACGCGCAGTGATTTATCAGGTTAAAATGTGGGAAAAATACTTAGACAGAAAAGAATTAAGTACCTATTTTAATGATAAAACACTTTATACAACGAAAACGGAACTATTGCATTGAAAAATTAGCGAATACATCAGCGTTTCTTAGAATCCCAGAAATTCGTAATCATTTGTTGCTAAAATCATAGTTATTTTCACTTATGTTGTCACTGTAACTAGATTTGCCACGTTTCTAAAACACAATGTCATCCTTATTTCCACCTAGTGCACTGCTAATTCCACACTTTTTAAAAGATTTGTTGTAGGATAAAATTGGATAATAGGATAAATATATTTTTCAGTATTAACTTCATTCTGAAGAATTTTCTGCAGTCTAGTTTGCGTTATTTTATTTATAAGTCTCAAATTAAAAACAATTTAATGTTTATATGTCATTAGAAAATTAACAAAAAGCAGCGACCACAATGTAATTGATAAACAGTCGTTAGATGTGAAAAGGTCGAAAGCCATTTGGGTTAAGACTATTTTCTCAGATACTCAGCTACTTCGCATACATGTAACATAGCATTCAAAATGAAAAATTCAATATTTACTACAAATTCATTGATGTAACAAATATCTGTCTTTCTACTCCTACTTTAAAAAAAAGATGTTATTTGCCTTGCAGTTTATAGTTCACTAATACATTTTCATTGTACAAAATTGCATTCCTTCGAAGAATTCAAATTGTATTTTCCTCTGTATAAAAACTGGATGTAGAGAAGTTAGATGTTTAAACGACCCCCACATTTTCTCAAGACCACGAGCAAGACTATCCCCTCCTTTTCAGCCTCCCCCGTGAAAAAAGTGATTCTAAATTTACGACCTGACCGCATATAAGGTGATTTCTACACTATATACGATGGCATGGCGAGAAATTTTAGCGTTCCTAAACAAATTCTCCCAAATTTATTGCCCTTCTGAAAGGGAAAATTTTCTGCATGCGAGTGAGGGGACTTTACTTGAACGTCTCATGCTCTCATGAGTTCGTATTTCAAGGGAAACTGAGCACTGCAAAGCCTGCTTATTGTTAAACTAAAACGTTAGGAGTTCTAATTTTTTTTTCCTTGAAATTGTGGTTCAGTTTTATAAAAAGAAGTACCGGAGCTCATCTTATTTAGGGCTCCGGTGCGTTCCGGCTAGAATTGTAATTTATCTTAAAAATTGAGAAGTACCGGAGCCGGGCTCCGGCGCAATTTAAGCACTGGTATTCATGCAGATTCTTCATTATTTAATTTCTTTACATATAATACAGGGCGATAATATTAACAATTTGCTAGGAGACACGGACATTTATAGTAAAACAGCGCAAAATGCCGCTTCGAAACTAACAGCCTTTCTAGGCAACCGCCGCTTTGGGCTAATAAATTAAATTAACAGTAAATAAAATAATAATAATAATAATAATAATAATAATAATAAATCTTATGCAGAACTAAAGATAAATTTTAAAAAAATAATCGCTATAAAATACAAGCAAAATTAATTATTACGGTTAAATACAATTTTAATATTATAATTAAATGTATAACAATTTTTAAGGAGTCAAAAGTGTTTATCCCTATGATGTATTATGAAATAAAATTCCGTTATAGAAATTGTGCTATAATACTCATCTATAATTTTAAAAAAGCAGCACAATTTAGAATTTTAAACAAAACTTTCAAAAATTCGTTTTTAAATATTTTAGTATTTTTTACGTATTTACACCAATAAAAAGCATAAAAATTGCAAGAGAAAAACGCTTGTTTGAAATTTTCTATTAGTTCAGATTTAAAATATTATTTTCTAAAAGAAGTAGTTACAAATTTCCTTATAGCATAGTAAAAGCTAAAAAAATATCCAGCCCTGAAAGCATGCAATAGCTTTGTAATTATTTAGAACGTTAATGATACTAAATTTTTAAAAATCAATCTCAATTTCAAAAATAAAAATATGTAGAAATACTAATTTGCGAAATGAGGCGCTACAACCAGCTTTTTCTTGACAATTATACACGCTGCAATAGGCAACCAATGTTAAATTTCTGCAAGTCGTCCCTACTCCTCCGGATGTGATCAAGGTGACAGCCGGCAACGCCTCAGACGAGGGAGAAAACCCATTTGTGTTAGTCTAGTTTTATAAGGTCCATGGTAATATCGCCTAATTTAGTTTACTCTGCATGCATTTTATGTGTTTTTTTATTTATGTATCTTTTATTTCTTTATATTTACTATAATAATTAATAAATAATAGGCAATATATTTTTATGTTACATTTAAAATAAGAAATGCAGATGTTTTCTAAAAAGCGGGAACTGTCCCACCAACGGGACGTGTGATAACCTAGATGCCAAACTGAGATTGCTTTTTTGCTGAACTTTAAATTCTATGTTGACATATTTCTCTTTTAATTAGATGTTTTGAAAATGGTCACTTAGCTAAAACACAACTTTATGAGAGTAATAGTTTAAGAACTTTAATGCATTCCTAACACCTGGTCCATGTGGTATAGTAATCAAAAGCACTTCTCCCGCGCTCTGTTCTTAGGAAATCAGAAATCATGTAGGAAATCAGAAGCATTCCTGCTATGTACACTGAGGAAAAAAAAAAAAAAAAAAAAATGGGACAGTTCCATATCTCCTGCTTTACTAGGCCGATTGACGAAATTCAATTTTTTTTTATATATTTATCTCGAAAGGGCAACTTGGGATATGTATTAAATTTATACATAGCACTGTTCCAATATAGGTATTTTGACACAATAATCGGACTTTTTCTCAAATGTCATGCCAGTTTTTTTTCCATATTTCGATTCTACGACTAAAATTGTGCCAAGTTGCCAAGTTTTGTAAAAATCGCATCAGTAGTTTTAAAAAAATTAGCTCTCAAAATTTTAGCTCCTCGATGTTAGTTGAATTTAATATATATTTATTAGTATCTCTTTTTTTGTTAAACTTATTTGATTCTTCCTTTCACATTTCGAAATTTATTTTTACAGGGTTCGTACCGGTCCTTAATTTCGGCCAAAATCGGCAGAAGGTCCTTAATTTTAATCATCTGAAATTTATATCAGTTTTTCAACTGCCAGTTTGAGTGTGAATTAGCATTTTATAGGAATATTTTTGGCGATTCACTGACAAATATGGTTATCCTTTGAAAGGGTGAATGGGCTATAATTTGTTTCTATTTCTAATATACTGGGATACTCGAGTCTCTGAGCAAGAATTGAAATAAGCATTTTGAAATTATTTCATTTTTCTAATGAAGGGATCTTAAACAACGTTTCGCTTTTGGGGATGTGAATTCTTTTATTAAGCGGTTCTAAATTTGGCGACTTATCAACATTTTGGCGATTTTAATATTAGTTTCTATAGAAAATTTTTAATAACGAGATCTGGAAAATTTTCGACTATTTTTTTTAAAACATTGTAACACTGATAAATTTCATTAAAATAATGGTAATATATTGAAATTATATTTAAAAAATGACATTAAAATAAAACATTTTTATTTTTTGCTGTCATATTATACAGTTCTATTTTGTGGCCACTTACTATTTAATATTTTGAATCTGAAAAATAAACAAGGTATAAAACACAATTTACGATACAGTTGTTAGCAAAAACAAAATAGCTATGTAATTAATTAATGTCTTTTTAATTTTTTCATGGTAAGAGTTTTTCCCATTGTAATTATCTCAGAATATGCATCAGTTTTCTCTATAAAATTAATTTTACACTTTTTCCCTCTTCCCCCCAAAAAAAATATTTCTGGCTTTTTTTTTGCTGTTATTGAATTGGTAGGGGTAATTTTTTTTAGGCATTGCAGCTTGGGAAGTTTAGAAAGATTTGAAGGCAAGATTTATACGGTACAGGTCAGTTCGACGCCTACGTTTCGACGCCAACGGTTCGACGCCAGCGTTTCGACGCGGGGTCAGTTCGACGACTACTTTTTTTGTTTTTGTTTGACGCCATACTTTTCGTATTTTTATTTATTTTTAGAATAAGTTTACATCATGATTCAAATAAATGCGATATGCCTGATATAATATATATTACAATAATTTTTTTTTTTTTTTTTTTTTTTGAGAAAGACAGAGAATTCATTTTCCCTGCTAAAACATACTCCAGAATTGGAAATGTACTTGACGATATTTGCATGCTTAACTTGTAAGTAAACATTTGTCATCTTAGGTATATAATCCCTCACTCTGAGTATGAAGCTCTTGTTAACTGCCCCTTCCCGTGGACTCGTATGTGTCAGGGTACTCATAATAATTATGTCGTAAATTGTGTATGTGTCAGATTAGTGGGAGGTTATGAAATCTCTTCAGATTTGTAGTTATCTATTGCCGATTATCAACGCATGCGCATTTCTTATCTTCTCTAAAGAGCCCGTAATCTATTGAACGCCAGTCGACATTTTTTAATTCAATGTTAGCACTTGCAACCATTGAAATGTCTGAAAGCGGAAAATATATGACTAAGAGAGGTAAAAAAAATTATGAGCACGATGGATATATATACTGTTTCCATAAATATATAGAAAATGAAGCAAAAAAATCGTGGCGTTGTAAAGTTGAATTTTTCAAAAACAATAAATGTAAAGGAAGAATTTACATTGATGCAGTTACGGGTGAATTTTTAAAACTTGTTCGCAATCATGCTCATGGAAATGCAGCACGCATGGAAGTTGTCCGCACTTTAACATCAATAAAGCGAAAAGCTGTTGAAATACAAGAAATTCCCGCAGTAATTCGCATTGAAGAAACGCAAGAGCTGTCTGTTGGAGCATTAGGACAGTTTCCAAGTAGAGAAGCTGTGAGATTAGTTATTAAACGACGTAGAAAAGGCATAAATGCAGCCCCGTCGCAACCAATTGACAGGGCTTTCATTGAACTGCCAGAAAATTACAAATATTACGGAAAAAATAACGAAAATTTTGTTGTCGGCGATTCGGGATCGGGTGATCAAGACCGAATTTTAATTTTCGGAAAAGACAGTGTCAGCGATTGGATTCACCGCGTAACAAAAATTTACGTTGATGGAACTTTTAGTCTAGCATCAAATCTTTTTTCCCAAGTTTTTGTTATTATGGCCGAATGTGGAGGTTTTGTACTGCCAATCATTTATGCCCTCTTACCCGACAAGGCGGAAAAAACATATACACGATTGATCGAAATTATTTAAGACAATTGGCCACTTTTTAAGCCGAAAAAAATTTCTTTAGAGTTTGAAATTGCCTTAATTAACACCTTTTCAAGCAAATTTCCAAACGCAGAAATTCAAGAGTACTTGTTCCACCTTGGGAAAAATATGAAGCGCAAATTAGCAGAATTCCGTTTAATGCAACGATATAATACCGATGTTGATTTTGCTATCTATTCACATATGATTTCTGCATTAAGTTTTGTGCCTTCCGAAGAACTTGAAAATGTTTTAGAAGTTTTGAGTGAGAATTTACCTAAAGAGTTAAC
Organism: Stegodyphus dumicola; assembly: GCF_044657685.1. Taxonomy (NCBI): domain Eukaryota; kingdom Metazoa; phylum Arthropoda; class Arachnida; order Araneae; family Eresidae; genus Stegodyphus; species Stegodyphus dumicola. Next base: position 188,977,008 of record NC_140768.1, read on the forward strand.
CCCAAATTTAGATTACTTTGAAGATTATTACGTTGGAAAGATACAGAAAAATAATCGTCGCCCTCGTCCTACTTTTAAACCAGAAATATGGTCATGTTATGCTAAAACCTTAAATAACGAAGGACGCACCAATAATTTCGCGGAAGCAGCGCACAGGCGTCTACAGTCAGAATTTGGTGTTTCCCACCCCACATTATGAGAATTCATAGATGGTCTCAGGTGTGTTCAAAAATGAATTGATCAATGTTATGAACAATTTGTACGTGGAGATGAACCGCCGCACAAGCGGAATAGGTATCTGCGAGCTGATATGCGAATTAAAGTAATAGTTGAAGATTTTGAAAATCGAGAAATAAGGGAATACCGGAAAGGTGTGGCGCATAATTTTGCAATGGATTACTATAATAACAGTTCTGTGATGTAATCTTATTTATCTGTAATTATATTTGTCTGCAATATAACTTCTTTGTAACCATATGTTTAATTACCATTTCTGTATTTTGCCTTTTTGATGCTGATTTGTGAAATAAATAAATAAACAAAAAAAACCTCCCTCATGCCTCGGGGCCTTGACGTTGGCGAGGGGCCTTCTCACTAATCTGGGACACAAACAAAAATCTAGAACACTTTCACACATATACACACATATATTTATTTCAAATGTGCATGCAAACGATCTCTAATTCAATAAATAAAAATCAGTCATATTACTTATTTAAATTACTTCATATTTATTCTAAAAAGAAATAAAAATAAGAAAAATTATGGCGTCGAACTGCTCTGGCGTCGAAACGTTGGCGTCGAACCGTTGGCGTCGAACCGTCGGCGTCGAAACGACCTGCTTCGAGATTTATAGACCTGCGATTCTAGAAGGTTCTGGAAAAATGTGACAAAATGAAAAATGTCTCCATGGTATTAACACGTAATGGTTGTATTTTACAGAAAGTTTATAATGAATTTCTTACTTTTTGGAGAACGGCTGGATGGAAGGACAATGAAAACATCTGTTTGAATGTTTTGCTTCTGATATTAGAATCTTTCTCTAAACATGTTTATTTTCCCTTTATTTTCTCTGCTTTTCACTCGATACAAGCATGTAAAATATCAAAAATGCTTCTAATCTTATCACATGGACAAGTATTATAGAAAGGAATTTTTTTATTAATGAAGAAACTGAAAACTGACTATTTAAAAGATTCATCCAATATCCACCACACACAGGGCTGGCACTAGACATTTTCCCACATGATGCAATCTCTGTGGATCCTAAATTCTGCAGCCTAGTGCCTTTCTAAATTGTGCTTCCAATGCCTGCTCTAGATTCTTAAAGTTTTGCCATCTCTAGATTTTGTTGCTCGGTGTGTCACTAAATTCTAAAAATTCTGTTACACTAGCTCTGTAACCTGCCCTTACCATATATATTTCATATTTCTTCTGAATGTTCAAATTACTACAGAAATAATATTAGCAGCTTTTTCTATACATTTTAAATGTATTTATTTATTTATTTATTTTTATTTATTTATTTATTTTTAGAATAACAGAAATCGTTAAATCGAAAAATTCTAAAATGGAAAAGAAATTTGTTGAAGAAACTTAATACATAAAGAGAAAGAAAATTATTCTTCAGAGACATGTAGAGTTATTATTATGTAAATTACCCAGTTGTTTATAATTTCAGCCTGTATTATGATTTTCCATTTCTATTTCCTTACGAGAATGCAAATCATTTAAACAGTTTTTAAACTGAGGTTGTTAAAGTGTATGATAGAGTGTGTTTCTGACATCCACTTGCTCGCTGTATTAGTTCCTACCCTCGCTGTATTAGTTGAACCAGCTGATAATTTGTAATTATTCGTCTTTACATTATCACCGCCAACATTTGAATGTGTTATGAGGATAGATACTGAGCCAGCTTAAATTTAAATTAAATTGTATAGTCTTTGACCCCTAGTCCACATTTTTAATTTGAATTTTGACTGTTTTTGTTTAATTACATTACCACGAGCTGCATTTGATTTTGTTAGCATAAGAACATGCCTTTAAACATAAAGGCATGTTCTTTTTTAAATAAGAGGCTTGTTTAAACTTCTGTCTGACTTTGTAGTTACTTTCAGACATAGCAAGAATTTGCTTCATGTCTGTTGAGGACTTTTACCAGACTAAGTAAACTCTCATAGGTGCATTGTGGAGAGGTTGACAAGTTAGGAGATGAAGCACGGAGAAACTAGTGAGAACATTGTTTTACCTACTGAGACAAATTTCTAATTGTTAGAAAAGGTGTTTAAAGACAAGGAAATCGATATAAATTAGCCAAAATGTCTAGGAAGGCCTCAAATTAAAAAGATGCATAAATATTTTATTGAGTGTTGTTGCTACAAAACATAAATGTTTTGTAGCTTTTAATGTGTAATTATCCTAATATCATTTAAGAAACAATATCATAAATTGCATGGCTTTTAAACTGTAAAATTTTATTGAATTGTGATTTTAAAAAGGCTTGTTTAACAAATATTGTTAAAAAATAAATTTAATAGTGGCCATGTAAATCCATAATGATTAAAATTATCTAACTATCTAATTTTATTATTTATAACTAACTGCTTATCCTTAACAATTTTAAAATTTATCTCTGCATATTAAAGCGAGTTTTTGCCTTTCATTAATCCTTACCGTGGTCACAAGATAAAACAAAAAAATGTAAACATTCATGTTAAACTTATTCTTTGCATCTAGTGAGACTTAAAATAATACAAAACAGCTTATCACCTCTAGTACTGTAGTGGCTTATTGGAACCTTAAAGTATATTAGCAGAGTTACAACCTCTGGAACTCTACACGAAGCTACGACACTAACTGCGTCAGACGGAGCCCAACTAACTTTCAAAACTTGCCAACCATCCCTAGATCAGTTCTGGTTTCAGGTTTGTGCTGATCAGCAGATCTCTCTCTAGGCAAGCAGCAGTGGTGACAACAGCCAGTCTTTTGTTATGAATCAACCTGATTATGATTTTACTTCTCATTTTAATCTATGATGTTTGACATAAAATATACTTGCTATTTACTAAACCTCTAGACTGAGCAAGTATGTGACGAAATGAAGCATTGAAAAATAAAATTTTTTAAATAAATAAAGCTGTTATTGAAACGTAAATAAAATGTTACTTATCTTCTTTCAAATATGCCCAACTATTATAAGCGTAAAATATTTAATGCTGCTTGATAAATTTCATAAAGTTTATTTTATGCTCATACTTATTAATAAGTATGTTAACTATGTTCAATAATAATGCATCTTACACGAATCTATTTTATTTTTTTAAGCTGATACTGCAAAAGAGAAGTTCAGGCATAGCAAATATTTTTAATTGAATTTATTCAGTTCCTATTTGCTCAAAGGTCCTTAATTTTTGGTCATTAATGGCCCTTTCTGCACACGGAAATTAAGGAGTACTTGTGTGTGCAGAAATGTGTACGAACCCTGGTTTACTCCAAATAAAATTTGGCCCTTTTTTATGATTTATTTTTAAAATTTGTATTTTTAAATAATTTTTATAAATTTTTCGAAAACAAATTGAATTATAACCTATAAAATTCTTACCATCATCTTAAAGCAGATGTATTTCTAAGCATACATGCAAAAATTGGAGTTTTTCTATTAAAAATTTCCGAAGCTATGCGTAAATTTACATATCGGCGTGTTTTGAAATTTGGCATATTTGTTATAAGCGATAATAACGCCGAATGTGATTTACGTACTTTGTTAAAATTATTTGAAATAATGATCGATGACTTGTTTTTGCTTGTTTACAATGAAAAAAACGAAAGGAAAATAGGTTGCTATAAATTAAGAAGTTTACCAAGTGAATTGTTCTTGGCGCAAACTGAAAAAACTACGCCAAGGTAAATTTCTGAATCTCTCTCTAAATTTCACAACAAATTTTACAAAATTTATTATTTAGGGATAATTTGAATCGTAGACTCGAAATATGGAAAAAAGTTGGCATGTCATTTTAGAAAAAGTCCGATTTTGTGTCAAAATACCTATATTAGAACAATGCTGTAGTATATCAATGGTGGTGAACCTTTTTGAGGCTGCGTGCCCAAAATTCAACCAAAATCCACTTATTTGTAGCAAAGAGCCAACACTCCAGTTAAACCTGAAAATGGGGGTTTGGCTTAGCAAAGCAACACACACTTGTCTTAAGACTTAAAGAGAAAAAACAAAAGGAGAGTTTTCAACGATACAAAAAAAAAAAAATACTTTTTAATTAGGAGAAATAGATTTTGTGTAATTAATGGGATTTTTGCTGTTATATATATTCTGATATTTTGTCAAATCTTGGCCCATACTTCCTTAATTTGAGCGCAACACATGCAACACTCAAGTTATTTGTCGGTTTGTTTCTTGTGTCACATTTAGTATAATTCAAAGCTGAAAACAGCTGTTCACACCCATAAGATGATCCAAACAAAGTAAGAATAGCAACCCCAAGTGTTTTCATTGATTTAAACTTATTTGCCAGAGTTTTTATTCCACGCTTTAAGGATTTCATTTTCATAACTATCAATTGTATTGTCCTGTGTGATCTCTTTATACTCCGTCTTCTGAAGTGTTGTACGCAGATAAATGAATTTTCGTTTCCACATATAGCTTTCTTGAAATTCCAATAGCTCCATTTCCAGATTTTCAAGATCTAACCGCTATAAGCAAGAAACGTCAAGTTCTTCAAACTTAGATTTATCTGGAGAAGTAAGATGGTGTATGGTGGTGTGGTGTATTTAATCATGGCAAAGCACACTAGGGCTATCTGCCTAAGGGGAGGGATGCCTTTCGTGGAGGACTTTCTAAGGGAAACTGGCTCGTATACACGTTACACATGGGGAAAACCACGAAAACGCCCATGCAGCCAGCCCGTTCGCGGGATTCGAACCTCGGACCGAACTACCAGTGTTCAGCGTCTTTACCGCTCGGCCGCTGGTGGGCCTGGAGAAGTAAGAAAACACATGGTTGTTTCAATCTGATCTTCTCCATTTCCAGATTTTCAAGATCTAACCGCTATAAGCAAGAAACGTCAAGTTCTTCAAACTTAGATTTATGTGGAGAAGTAAGAAAACACATGGTTGTTTCAATCTGACGAAACTGTACAAATCTAGTCTACAGAAATCTGTCATTTAAATTCTCCTTTGCAGCTGTTACCATCCTCGAAAATTCCTTGCAGATTTCTTCCTGACTTGAAGGATTGTGTGCAAATTGTGTAGAATTTTCTAGATGCAGCTTTATATTTGGAAAATATTTCATCTGCCCACTTGCAAGATCTTTCAAATGTTTTAATATCGCAAAACATCTTTTATGCCGTTTTTCCCAGGTCTTCCAGTTACTTGTTCATTGAAGTGTTGTGTAAAATCTATAAAAACGTGACGTTGTTAAGCCAGACTATATCAGTGAGCTGTGGGTAATCCTGCCCTTTTTCATTCAAAAATAGCCTAATTTCATCGAAGTAGCTTACAAATCTCTTTAAAATCCGTCCTCTGCTCAACCATCGGACATTATCGTACATAAGCAAAGTGTTATACTGTGCTCGAACCTCATTAAGAAGTGCTTGAAGCTGTCGACAATTAAGAGCTCGAGCCATGATGTAATTCACCATTTTGGTGACATCTTTGAGAATATCGTCTAATATTTTGCAGCTCACTCCGTCACAAAGAGCTTCTTGGTGAATGAGAAGATGAAACTGAATAACTGGATGTTTTACTTCTTTAACAAAGAACTGTATTAAACCAGATGAAGTTCCCAGCATATGCACCATCACTAGTAATTGAAACTACTTTTTCTGGTCTTATGTCTTATTACAAAAAAGCTTCCACCACAGCATTGTAAATATCTATTCCTTGTGTTCTTTCGGGCAAAGTTACCAATTTAACCAGTTCTTTTCTCATCGTACCACCAACAGCATAACGCAGAATTATTGCTAGCTTTGCATGGTTATTTATATATGCACTTTCATCCAACCACACTGAGTAACAGGCTGCCTTTTGTCAGTGGTGAGCTTCTGACCAATATCACTTGCCATCAGCAAGACTCGATCTTTAACAGTATTTATGCTAAGTGGCATCTCAGCGATGCATTGTTTAATGTTGTCCTTATTTGAAAAGCCATGGAAAAGGGAATTACTTCCAGACAACATGACTTCTTTGAAAGCGGTTTACCATGTTTTGCCAAGCACAGTGAAATTTAAAAGCTGGACGTTAGTAGAGAAAAAATGAGAGTTCTGAGCCAGGGATCTTAGGGATCTGGAGTTGAGGGAGCTCCCGAGAAGGAAGGCTCAGCCGTGGAAGGGAGGCTTTCAAATGGAGACAGGCAGCCTTATCAGGAGGTGGATGGGAGTAGGGTAGTTGCTACGTCATAGAAAAAAAGATATGCGCTTAGATTATTTTCTTTTTTAATTTGGTGATTTAGGCATTGAGTAGTTATATGATAATGTGTACTTATTTATATTGAGTTCTTAAAAACGTATATCAAGTAGGTGTTTTAAGTGACTGATATAGTCCATTTCCTTAAACAGATATAAAATAAAATGTTTCCTTCACAGTCTTTGGAAGATAATTATTTTCTTACTTGTATTTATTCTATGACTGAATATCTGCAAAACTGCTACATGTCATCACAATTTAATAAGAGATTATATTTTACTGATTTATCGGAGGTGATTTCCCTTCGTTAATAAATTTTTAGCCTTTGTGTTTTTTCTTCGTATTCCAACTGTTTTACTACGTATATGATGATTATTTCCTAGTTACCCTGAACGAGGATTATTTTCGAATTTAATGATTGAGTGATCCTATACACTCAGAATTTTACCTTATTTCTTAAATCTTCTGTTCATAATATCACATATACTTTCCGTAATCTTCATTACTCATTTTTATTCTTAAATTCATTTTACCCAGAGTTTTTTCAGACTTGTTAGGCAATACTTTTAACTTATTCGTTATATTTTATGAGTGTAATTATTAAACACGCATTTTCGTGTATTATATTATTCAATGTTAGATGTAATTTTTAACTTTTTTCGTTCTTTTCAACGTTAGCGATCTTCAACATATTCTGTATTTTAACTTATTTCATACATTTTCTAATCATATAGAGGACTTGTATTTAATTTTAGATGTAACATTTCTAGCTTGTTTTGTACATTTTAGCCTTCACACTATTTAATATACTCAAATTTTTAACCAGTTTATATTTTCACACTATATACATGACTTTTACTTGATTTCCCTCATACATTTTAACCTCCATGATTTCCAATATAGTCCTAATTTCAACATAATTCCTGCATTTTCATAGCATATACCTGACGTTTATTTAATTTTATGTGTAAATTTTAACTTATTTTCTATTTTTTAACGTTTTTAGTTTCCAACATACTCTGAATTTTAACTAATTTGCTATATTTTTACACTATGTACATGACTTTCATTTAATTTATAGCTACTTTCATACGTTTTAAACTTCGTAATTTCAAATATACTTTACATTTTAGTTTAATTCCTATATTTTCTGACCATATATATGAATTTAGTTTAATTTTAGATGTAATTTTTAACTTGTTTCGTACATTTTGTACCTTCGTAATTTTTAAAGTACTCTAATTTTGAACTTGCTTATTACATTTTTCTACCATATACCTAACTTATTTAATTCTAGATGTAAATTTTAACTCCTTTTCTGTTTTTTTTTTTATTGTTTTTAGTTTCCAACATACTAAGAATTTTAACTAATTTCTTATATTTTCACATGACTTTCATACGTTTTAACACTTCTAATTTCAAACAGGCTCTTAAATTTAGCTTAAGTCCTCTATTTTCTTGCCATGTATATGAGCTTTATTCAATTTTAGATATTATTTTTAACATGTTTCGTACATTTTATACCTTCGTAAGTTTTAAAGTACTTTAATTTCGAACTTGTTTATTACATATTCCTACCATACGCATGAACTTTAGTTAATTTTAGATGTAATTTTCATACTTTTCTGGCACTGGGTTTCTTTCTAGTTTCCAACATACTCTAAAGTTTAACTCTGTTTTATAATTTTTGATTGTAATTGCGCTTGCGATTTTACTATTTCAGCTAAATTAACACGCTTAAATTTCTTAAAAATAGAGATCGATTTCAATTAAGCATTTTATTTTACAACTTTTAACTGTTATTCATATCCAATTTGTTGAATAGTCCTTACTTAGTCCATATTTTATAGTACTATTTTAATTTGCCAATTCTACATTCTGTAGTACTCTTACCATGACTTATCCTACTACTATGACTTATCCTACTACTTACTTCATTATTAACTTCATTTGCATTTTCAAACTTTAACATTTCCTGCATATTCTGATATTTCCTTTTAATTCTTAATACCCTTTATATCTGAATATATGTTTTTAAGCTCTTCAGTGTTACCAATGTTCAGTTTTGAATCTTGATTCTCATTAAGCTAGTTTGATAGATTTTGAATTTTTAGAATGAAATCGCAACTTTCATCCATAATTTTAGACCCATATTCATTCTTTCAATTACTCATACAAAATTCATTCTTATTATTTTGAACGCTCAGTACCTTTTAATTCAGTAATTTGTACTAATTGAATGCATTCTACATCACTTTAAATGTCTCGACTATGTAAATTTTCCCTTTATTGCCTTTCCCTACACTAAGTACGGATATTTCTGCCTTCATGAACGGCTTTCATGTGAAATGGACGAAATTTGACGTTACATGTATAAAAGAAATTTCTAAGATAAACATTTCCAGTACTGAATAAGAGATGAATGACCATCGATTTTACCCATTGGTTACAATTTCATCTATTTAAAGTTTGTTTTATTGATATGCATTTATTTCTAACGCATAGTGTTAATACAGTTTTTTAAATTAGCCCAGTTCCAACTTAATTCACTAGACAATTTCATATATAGACTATTTTTCAATTTCTTAGACTAAAATGTTCCTTTTCGCAAATGTCAGTTTGCATTAATTTATTTACCAATTTATTTTCTTATGAACGAAATCTTTTGAAGTACTTTACACAACATATATCATTACTAATATACCTATATTTACAGAAGGAACCAAAGAGTAAGAGACATTTTACCCAAATCTCCACTACAATCTCGAATATTTTAACCTTCTTCATCACAAATACAGAAATTTCTTCGTACAATACTCATCATAGCAGTTAAATATTCCTTACTAATACACATTTAATAAGGAATAACTCATTTTCAATAAAAAAATTACACCCAAATAAGTATTACGTTTTCTTATAATTGTACATATATGTTTGCATTACAGGAACTTTCTATGCATTTTCGAGAACTGTAATTTGCTAAATATTACCTTTTTCTGAGTGAAAAACTCCAAAGACCATCTAAATCATTCATATTTTCCTGCAGTATTCCCACAGTACACAATAACTATCTTAGAACTATTTTCTTAATATTAAGAACTAAATATGAAATAAACATTTTTCACTGTAGAATATTTAAGGTTTTACCCAAATCAGGATATAATCTGTACTGAGTTTAAGTTATTTACCCAGAATTCCCAACAAATGTTTAGAAAGTGTGCGATAGAAAGCAATATATTTACCTAAAAATGAGTCTTAATATATTTTTACTGGTTTCAGATTTACTAACAGTGGGAAATACCTGAAGTTCACTTTATATACCCTCGTCAGTATACACAGAAAAGTCATGAACCTTTCTGTAGTACAATTAGCCCTTTACATACATTTAATATTAATCTAAATAATTTTAATTAACTTTCAACTAGGATTTTTAAAAGAAAAGAATATTTATGCGATGCATTATTAAATTACTCCCACGCGTTGTTAAGGAAAATGCAATTAAATATTCAAGTACACACTAAGAAAATTCCACTCGTTAGGAACAGTAAAACCTTACCAATACTTAAACGAAATGTAAAATCGTGTAATGCATTAATATAAAACTTGAGTAACAAATCATTTCTTATAAGCAGTATACGGTTAAAAAGAATTTTCTTATAACTTATCAACTTTTAAGAAGTAAGAGTAAGGTAATGAACCAACTTTTTAGAAATGCTCTTTTATTTTCTAAATCTACCCTTTTGTAGTAACAAGAAAATTCAGTGATACCCCTATTTTATTTTTATGTAGCATGCGCATTTCTCCTAACAGATGAAAATCCAGATATCTTCTTTTTCCAAAGATTTAGCTTTAGACTTACTTTCATGGGAAAAGGAAAATAATTTTACTTAAAAAACAGGATATCTTCTACTAAAAGACCTTGAAAAAATCGCGATCACATCTGTATGTAGCACTCAGTGATTTAGTTTCAAACCAAATTTTGATATTGTTTAATCCTGCAAGCAACAATTTTCACCTTCGAGTTAAATTTTATACGACTGCAACAGATTTTTCAATGACTTTCATACTCACATTGTGTAAAAGGACTTCTAGTTTTGACTTTTTTAATTTATAATATTGAGAAATACACTGATTATTTTCAGAAAACGCCATTTCAGAATCATATTTTACCACTCTGAAACATTTGAATAACACTTTTCATCATAATGACAACCAGATACTTCATTATTTTTTACAAAAACAGGAATTTTTTTTTTCTAATTCCTTTTCTAGAGATACTAATAAATTCTGCTATAGAAAGATGATTCAATTCCTATTGTAACTCTATACACTATTTGCAAAGAGAAAATACACTGTAGATGATAACATAGCATCATATCACCCACATATTTTTAAAAATTTAGAACAATTTCAGTAAGGCAAATTATCTACAGAGTTTTCAAACACGGATATATTTCTGAAAGAAACTACCTAACATACCGCTCATTTACTTCTAAACCATTTAAATAAAACCAAACAATTAATAAAATATTTGAATTTTCGATAAAGTTTAGTACATCTATACAGTTATTTAATTCATGAAGTACCAAATTTTGAAAATAATAAGAGTAAAAACATCACTATTTTAGAATTTAGGAAGAGATCTTCAATAATGAGAGTGAACATATACCGAACTTCATGCAAGATTTTTATCGTTTCATACCAAACATTTCACTATTTCGTAGATTCTAAGAACATAGCCCAATCTTTTTCAAAGAATATATATCATTTCACATTAATTAGAGAGTGCCATACGAGTTTAATTGCAGGTGCTTACTGAATGACGCTAAACCTTTCAAGGAAATAATCAAATATTTTTCATCTTTCATGAAAATTTGTGAATAACAATGATATTTCATAAGAGCTAGAAGACTTAGTGCAATGAAACTGTATCAAAAATAGAAAACTATTTTCCAAAATATGAATTCCCATTGGAAATTTTAAATATTCTTATGTAAAGTTATATCCGAAGTTATATCACTTCAGTCGAACTTGAAGAAAAACCAGATTTATTACATGATTTGATACATTTCTCGTATTTTTTCCGAAAATAGAAGTTTATATTTTTCATACGCAAACTATTACAACGAATTACTGACATTTTATTCCCATATTACTTACCATTTTTACTGCACAAAACTATTGTAAGTTCCATGTTCGAAGCTCAGCATCCATAAATTTCACATAATACTACAGTTACACAGTGCAAATTATAAGAAAAGCTGGATAATCTATATTACATACAGAACATAGACTATAATACCCAAGGACCTAATTAAAGTATACATTAAATTGTTAAAAAAATTAACCACATTTTATATAATTCTATGCATATTTCATATATTAAGCACATTTCACGTTTTTAGAAATGTAGCATTACGTTTTCCAAGACAATCGCCAATACATCCAACCTTATGAAAATGAATCATCTAAAATAAGAAGGGGTAGTTTTATTATCTTAAACTGGTAAACAAGCGATTAGGGAAGTGAGGCCTTATTAAACAAGGATATGTACATATCCTAATAGTGGTAAGTTTAACAGGCTGTCACTTTCGACTGAAGTGATATAACTTCGGATATAACTTTACATAAGAATATTTAAAATTTCCAATGGGAATTCATATTTTGGAAAATAGTTTTCTATTTTTGATACAGTTTCATTGCACTAAGTCTTCTAGCTCTTATGAAATATCATTGTTATTCACAAATTTTCATGAAAGATGAAAAATATTTGATTATTTCCTTGAAAGGTTTAGCGTCATTCAGTAAGCACCTGCAATTAAACTCGTATGGCACTCTCTAATTAATGTGAAATGATATATATTCTTTGAAAAAGATTGGGCTATGTTCTTAGAATCTACGAAATAGTGAAATGTTTGGTATGAAACGATAAAAATCTTGCATGAAGTTCGGTATATGTTCACTCTCATTATTGAAGATCTCTTCCTAAATTCTAAAATAGTGATGTTTTTACTCTTATTATTTTCAAAATTTGGTACTTCATGAATTAAATAACTGTATAGATGTACTAAACTTTATCGAAAATTCAAATATTTTATTAATTGTTTGGTTTTATTTAAATGGTTTAGAAGTAAATGAGCGGTATGTTAGGTAGTTTCTTTCAGAAATATATCCGTGTTTGAAAACTCTGTAGATAATTTGCCTTACTGAAATTGTTCTAAATTTTTAAAAATATGTGGGTGATATGATGCTATGTTATCATCTACAGTGTATTTTCTCTTTGCAAATAGTGTATAGAGTTACAATAGGAATTGAATCATCTTTCTATAGCAGAATTTATTAGTATCTCTAGAAAAGGAATTAGAAAAAAAAAATTCCTGTTTTTGTAAAAAATAATGAAGTATCTGGTTGTCATTATGATGAAAAGTGTTATTCAAATGTTTCAGAGTGGTAAAATATGATTCTGAAATGGCGTTTTCTGAAAATAATCAGTGTATTTCTCAATATTATAAATTAAAAAAGTCAAAACTAGAAGTCCTTTTACACAATGTGAGTATGAAAGTCATTGAAAAATCTGTTGCAGTCGTATAAAATTTAACTCGAAGGTGAAAATTGTTGCTTGCAGGATTAAACAATATCAAAATTTGGTTTGAAACTAAATCACTGAGTGCTACATACAGATGTGATCGCGATTTTTTCAAGGTCTTTTAGTAGAAGATATCCTGTTTTTTAAGTAAAATTATTTTCCTTTTCCTATGAAAGTAAGTCTAAAGCTAAATCTTTGGAAAAAGAAGATATCTGGATTTTCATCTGTTAGGAGAAATGCGCATGCTACATAAAAATAAAATAGGGGTATCACTGAATTTTCTTGTTACTACAAAAGGGTAGATTTAGAAAATAAAAGAGCATTTCTAAAAAGTTGGTTCATTACCTTACTCTTACTTCTTAAAAGTTGATAAGTTATAAGAAAATTCTTTTTAACCGTATACTGCTTATAAGAAATGATTTGTTACTCAAGTTTTATATTAATGCATTACACGATTTTACATTTCGTTTAAGTATTGGTAAGGTTTTACTGTTCCTAACGAGTGGAATTTTCTTAGTGTGTACTTGAATATTTAATTGCATTTTCCTTAACAACGCGTGGGAGTAATTTAATAATGCATCGCATAAATATTCTTTTCTTTTAAAAATCCTAGTTGAAAGTTAATTAAAATTATTTAGATTAATATTAAATGTATGTAAAGGGCTAATTGTACTACAGAAAGGTTCATGACTTTTCTGTGTATACTGACGAGGGTATATAAAGTGAACTTCAGGTATTTCCCACTGATAGTAAATCTGAAACCAGTAAAAATATATTAAGACTCATTTTTAGGTAAATATATTGCTTTCTATCGCACACTTTCTAAACATTTGTTGGGAATTCTGGGTAAATAACTTAAATTCAGTAAAGATTATATCCTGATTTGGGTAAAACCTTAAATATTCTAATTGAATATTTAAGGTGAAAAATGTTTATTTCATATTTAGTTCTTAATATTAAGAAAATAGTTCTAAGATAGTTATTGTGTACTGTGGGAATACTGCAGGAAAATATGAATGATTTAGATGGTCTTTGGAGTTTTTCACTCAGGAAAAGGTAATATTTAGCAAATTACAGTTCTCGAAAATGCATAGAAAGTTCCTGTAATGCAAACATATATGTACAATTATAAGAAAACGTAATACTTATTTGGGTGTAATTTTTTTATTGAAAATGAGTTATTCCTTATTAAATGTGTATTAGTAAGGAATATTTAACTGCTATGATGAGTATTGTACGAAGAAATTTCTGTATTTGTGATGAAGAAGGTTAAAATATTCGAAATTGTAGGGGAGATTTGGGTAAAATGTCTCTTACTCTTTGGTTCCTTCTGTAAATATAGGTATATTAGTAATGATATATGTTGTGTAAAGTACTTCAAAAGATTTCGTTCATAAGAAAATAAATTGGTAAATAAATTAATGCAAACTGACATTTGCGAAAAGGAACATTTTAGTCTAAGAAATTGAAAAATAGTCTATATATGAAATTGTCTAGTGAATTAAGTTGGAACTGGGCTAATTTAAAAAACTGTATTAACACTATGCGTTAGAAATAAATGCATATCAATAAAACAAACTTTAAATAGATGAAATTGTAACCAATGGGTAAAATCGATGGTCATTCATCTCTTATTCAGTACTGGAAATGTTTATCTTAGAAATTTCTTTTATACATGTAACGTCAAATTTCGTCCATTTCACATGAAAGCCGTTCATGAAGGCAGAAATATCCGTACTTAGTGTAGGGAAAGGCAATAAAGGGAAAATTTACATAGTCGAGACATTTAAAGTGATGTAGAATGCATTCAATTAGTACAAATTACTGAATTAAAAGGTACTGAGCGTTCAAAATAATAAGAATGAATTTTGTATGAGTAATTGAAAGAATGAATATGGGTCTAAAATTATGGATGAAATTTGCGATTTCATTCTAAAAATTCAAAATCTATCAAACTAGCTTAATGAGAATCAAGATTCAAAACTGAACATTGGTAACACTGAAGAGCTTAAAAACATATATTCAGATATAAAGGGTATTAAGAATTAAAAGGAAATATCAGAATATGCAGGAAATGTTAAAGTTTGAAAATGCAAATGAAGTTAATAATGAAGTAAGTAGTAGGATAAGTCATAGTAGTAGGATAAGTCATGGTAAGAGTACTACAGAATGTAGAATTGGCAAATTAAAATAGTACTATAAAATATGGACTAAGTAAGGACTATTCAACAAATTGGATATGAATAACAGTTAAAAGTTGTAAAATAAAATGCTTAATTGAAATCGATCTCTATTTTTAAGAAATTTAAGCGTGTTAATTTAGCTGAAATAGTAAAATCGCAAGCGCAATTACAATCAAAAATTATAAAACAGAGTTAAACTTTAGAGTATGTTGGAAACTAGAAAGAAACCCAGTGCCAGAAAAGTATGAAAATTACATCTAAAATTAACTAAAGTTCATGCGTATGGTAGGAATATGTAATAAACAAGTTCGAAATTAAAGTACTTTAAAACTTACGAAGGTATAAAATGTAAGAAACATGTTAAAAATAATATCTATAATTGAATAAAGCTCATATACATGGCAAGAAAATAGAGGACTTAAGCTAAATTTAAGAGCCTGTTTGAAATTAGAAGTGTTAAAACGTATGAAAGTCACGTGAAAATATAAGAAATTAGTTAAAATTCTTTGTATGTTGGAAACTAAAAACAATAAAAAAACAGAAAAGGAGTTAAAATTTACATCTAGAATTAAATAAGTTAGGTATATGGTAGAAAAATGTAATAAGCAAGTTCAAAATTAGAGTACTTTAAAAATTACGAAGGTACAAAATGTACGAAACAAGTTAAAAATTACATCTAAAATTAAACTAAATTCATATATATGGTCAGAAAATATAGGAATTAAACTAAAATGTAAAGTATATTTGAAATTACGAAGTTTAAAACGTATGAAAGTAGCTATAAATTAAATGAAAGTCATGTACATAGTGTAAAAATATAGCAAATTAGTTAAAATTCAGAGTATGTTGGAAACTAAAAACGTTAAAATATAGAAAAGAAGTTAAAATTTACACATAAAATTTAATAAAAGTCAGGTACATGATGTGAAAATGTAGCAATTATGTTAAAATTAGGACTATATTGGAAATTATGAAGGTTAAAATGTATGAGAGAAATGAAGTAAAAGTCACGTACGTAGTATGAAAATATAGCAAATTAGTTAAAACTCAGAGTATGTTGGAAACTAAAAACGTTAAAAAATAGAAAATAAGTTAAAATTTACACATAAAATTAAATAAACGTCAGGTATATGCTATGAAAATGCAGGAATTATGTTGAAATTAGAACTATATTGGAAATCATGGAGGTTAAAATGTATGAGGGTAATCAAGTAAAAGTCATGTATATAGTGTGAAAATATAAACTGGTTAAAAATTTGAGTATATTAAATAGTGTGAAGGCTAAAATGTACAAAACAAGCTAGAAATGTTACATCTAAAATTAAATACAAGTCCTCTATATGATTAGAAAATGTATGAAATAAGTTAAAATACAGAATATGTTGAAGATCGCTAACGTTGAAAAGAACGAAAAAAGTTAAAAATTACATCTAACATTGAATAATATAATACACGAAAATGCGTGTTTTAGTAATTACACTCATAAAATATAACGAATAAGTTAAAAGTATTGCCTAACAAGTCTGAAAAAACTCTGGGTAAAATGAATTTAAGAATAAAAATGAGTAATGAAGATTACGGAAAGTATATGTGATATTATGAACAGAAGATTTAAGAAATAAGGTAAAATTCTGAGTGTATAGGATCACTCAATCATTAAATTCGAAAATAATCCTCGTTCAGGGTAACTAGGAAATAATCATCATATACGTAGTAAAACAGTTGGAATACGAAGAAAAAACACAAAGGCTAAAAATTTATTAACGAAGGGAAATCACCTCTGATAAATCAGTAAAATATAATCTCTTATTAAATTGTGATGACATGTAGCAGTTTTGCAGATATTCAGTCATAGAATAAATACAAGTAAGAAAATAATTATCTTCCAAAGACTGTGAAGGAAACATTTTATTTTATATCTGTTTAAGGAAATGAACTATATCAGTCACTTAAAACACCTACTTGATATACGTTTTTAAGAACTCAATATAAATAAGTACACATTATCATATAACTACTCAATGCCTAAATCACCAAATTAAAAAAGAAAATAATCTAAGCGCATATCTTTTTTTCTATGACGTAGCAACTACCCTACTCCCATCCACCTCCTGATAAGGCTGCCTGTCTCCATTTTCAGATAAGCCTCCCTTCCACGGCTGAGCCTTCCTTCTCGGGAGCTCCCTCAACTCCAGATCCCTAAGATCCCTGGCTCAGAACTCTCATTTTTTCCTCTACTGACGTTGTTAGATGGTATGTTTTAGAAAGATAATTGCTTCCTCAATTTCCCTTCAATAAAAACCTTCCGTTCAGCTTCATCAAGTTCGGCAACAATCTTATGGTTTGGTTTATTTAATTTTGGCAAAGCACACTAGGGCTATCTGCCTAAGGGAAGGGATGCCTTCGTGCAGGACTTTCTAAGGGAAACTGGCTCGTAAATACGTTACACATGGGGAAAACCACGAAAACGCCCTTGCAGCCAGCCTGTTCGCGGAATTCGAACCTCGGACCGAACTACCAGTGTTCAGCGACTTTACCGCTCGGCCGCTGGTGGGCCGCAACAATCTTATGATTGGTGTTAAAGTGCCGTCTGACACTAGATGTGTGTCACACATCACAACACTTTCTCAGCACAGAATGCATAATACTTTGTGTTAAATAACTCCAAACGATTCTGTCCAGGTCTCTTAAAATGATTTTCCGCTATCAATGTTTAATTTTGCCTTTTTGCTGGAGTCATTTGTGATGGTTCAAGACCTGGAGTATAGAAAAGTATAAAATTTAAAAATGAAGCATTCTACATAAATCGTTCATATACTAAAAAGAGGTAACATTATTAGCCAGTAGTGTGGAATTGGATTTTCAAGGATCAACAATCTATGGCTGCAGATTCAAATATGGACAGGGGACAGCAGTTACTGTTAACCCGGACATCTCTTTGCTAAACTTTAGATTTCATATGCTTTTTTTTCGGCTTTATTAGGCTTATTTTGGTTGAGCGCATGTGAATAAACTTGGTTTCCCTAAGCTTTCGCTTTTTGCTATATTATCAAATTCCATGTTTTTACATTCTGTTTAAGATATTAAATTAGAATTATTCATAAGTTACCTCAAAATGCTTAGATCTGAAAAGTGGAATCTATTTAACAATGAAAGTATTAAAACTTACCGGCAGACTTTAGCTGCTTCAACTTTGACGTATTCTTTGCCATGTAACAAGTCATATGATTGGACCAAACAATTGAAACGTCATAAATTGAGTCAATAAATATGTGTATCATTTCTATGGCGATATATGAAAATCTTATACCTAGGCTTACTGCCAGTGGCATTATGCGATAAATAAGTGGGTGAAACGTTCAAAAACAGACTAAAATACTTATTTAAATTACATAGTATCATTTTATTGTGATTATTGATTAAGGAAGTAATATTTTAGTCGTGTGCCGACTGTGGCACGCGTGCCATAGATTTGGCATCACTGCTATATATAAATCTAATACATACCCTAAGTCGGGCTTTCGAGACATGAAAAACACAAGTTGAGTTTCGTCAATCGGCCCAGGAGAACGGGAGATGCCCCCCCTTTTTTTGGCGTAGTGTACCTAAACCTAAACTTTTAGTCCCTTTAATTTACAATATTTCATAGAAATTTTGTGGAAAGTTTCGTAAAATTATTATAGTAAGGGTGTCGAATTTGATTCTTAGCAAAGGTGCAATAGGATTTTCAAGATTTGCTGTTCATACACAATATAGTTTTTTAATGTATATTTCAATTTTTATTTCTGTATGAAATTAAGAAAAACATCATTTGTATGTTATTTGTTTCTGTTCTGAGCCTTTTGTTTTTTTTTTATCATTTTACTAATCACGTCTTTAAATTTTATTGTGAACAAGAAGAAAAGCATTTTTTTTACCAAGGTGTTTGTCGCATGGTAGATGACTATATGTGTGTCGACAGAAAACATCCAAAGGTTGTATCTAAATGTCTTCTATCGTGTTTTCTCTTTGTAACTTTTGCAGGTTATTTTATTTGCAGTGAAACTTATTTCTGAGAACATAATCGTTATTAAATATTGCTTTTCTAGGGCAGCCACCTCTGCTAAAGACAAAAATAATTTGGTTTTATGGGCTTTCAGGTTATCTCATTGCTTATCTTTTAAAGTATCCTAATACCTTCAGGGGAAAATTTTTATATTGTTTATATTTTTTACATGCTTCAAAACTTAAAACGTAATTTAAAAAGAAAATAAGATTTAAAAATAGGTAAAAGTAGTAAGAAATTAACTTTTTTCAAAACGTAACTCAAATTTGCGAAAAGATTTTTTATATATAAATGATGTTGTGGTATTTATAACCTGCTTTAGGAAATGAACAATTTTCATTATCACAGCCTAGTTGTTTTAAAAGATGTAGATGTTAAACTTGTGAAAAATAGAAAATTTTCAAATGCTATAGGAATCTAATTTGTAAAGTACAAAACTTTAGTCTGCAGTCATATAAATAGTTCCCTCTCCTTCTTCAGCTCTTACATGCAAGATTTGAAGTTATTTGGAGTATAATTGTTTTCTATGATGTTTTATATAAAGGCAAGATGTAAAAAGTGTTTCAAGGGAAAAAAATATTTCACTACATATTACATTTTAAAATTCAAAGTTAAACTTTATGATAATTCACATCTATAATACAGGAGGGGGGGAACAGTTATTCCCCCCCTCCTGACTACTATGAAAACTTTTGTATGCTTTTTTGCAAGAGGAATAACCTATTTGTTTAGAATACCATGGGTAAAAATGTTATCTTTTATATACCAAGAGTCAGCAACCTTGTAGCTTCGGTGTACCAAACCGATCTACCAATATACACACATGTCCATAAATTAAGGATAATGCAAAATCAGGCAAAGGAAGAGTTAGAAGCAAAACAAATTTAACTTATTTGTAAAGCTTATTTTTTAAACAAGAGGTAAAGAGAAAAAAAAAGTTGCTATATGTTTGATATTATTAAAAAAAATAGCGATTTTTTCTCCCTGGAGCAAATTACAAAAAAAAAAAAAAAAAAAAAAACCTATTTACAAAAAACCAATATTACATGATTGGTATGATTGTTAATACATTGTATGTCTCCCAGACGATGCAATACAGTCCGTACAACGCCTAGGCATGCTGAGTATCAAATTATCGATCTGATCTTGGGGGATATTACACCACTCAAAAAGCAATGCTCTCCGAAGTTCCGGTAGACATGTAAGAGGAGGTTGATGGGCTGCAACTCGTCGGCCAAGCATGTCTCACACGTGCTCCACTGGATTCAAGTCCGGTGAGAATGCTGGCCAATCCATACGGGTGATATCCTTCGATTGAAGGCATTCGCTTACGATGTTTGCACGGTGAGAACGGGCGTTGTCATCCATAAACATAAATTGTGCGCCCATGGCGCCCCGAAACAAACCTACATGTTGTTCCAGAATGACGTCCCGATAGATTTGGCTTGTCATGGTTCCAATTTAACATGCAGGTCAGTTCTGGAACCCAGAATAATTCCACCCCAAACGAGCACTCCTGCACCACCGTAACGGTGTCGTTCAGTGGTGTTTCCTTGGTGGTAACAGGTACCTGGAGCTCTCCATATGAAAGTCCGGCGATAATCAGACTGCAAGCTAAACCTGGACTCGTCGGAAAAGATCACACAAGCCCACTGTTGCGTTGTCCACAATGCATGCTTTCTACTCCAGGCTAACCGCAGGCGACAGTGAGTTGCAGTAAGTGGAACGCATCTGACAGGTCTACGAGCATATAGACCATTCTGCCCTAAGCGTATGTACACGGTCTGCCTTGAAATTGTCGTACCAGTGGCTGAAGAGAACTGACGAGACAGGTCTGAGGCTGTGCTCCGCCTGTTTCTTTTGGCAGTAACTGCCAAATACCGGTCCTCATTCGGCGTTGTAAGTCTGGGCGACCTGTGCTGTAACGTTTACTCACATTATCATCATCTTGGAATCGTTGACAATGCTTGGAGATGACACTCTGGGCAATTCCAAGTTCGTCTGATACTTCCAGTTGGGTACGCCCACATTCCAGACGGCCGATAATTCTACCACGTAAAAAATCATCCAAATGCGTCCTTTGTGTCATAACTATTCGGTTATTGCACTGAAATGCTTATAAAGCGCCTGCGAACAATTTTACTTCTTTGCCTGTATTCCTTATATATCACTCTCTTACACTCTCGTCATTGTGACGTGGTGTCATCTGGTTACTTCCTGAAATTTGCATATGATTCTCGAAGATTTGTGTAGTGATTTTACAGGTGATATATTTATTTTAGAGTTCGATTTCCGTGTGACTCCGAATCATCCTTAATTTATGGACATGAGTGTAATTCAGGGTGCCTCACAGTAGGAAGTATTTGAAACAATTCGATTCCCGCAGCAATGTATGCATAGTTAAAGAATAGAGGCTAAGAATACAGATTTAGTTTTTTTTATTATTAAGTAATTATGTATCATTTAAAGATATTTATTAATGTAAAATAAATAAAATAAAACTATTCCATCAATATAAATAAATTTAACATGTATTATGCATCTTTTAAACATATTTATTAAAACAAAAAATAAACAGTATACATCATTCACTTCACTATTTCCATCAAAAGCAATGCTAAATGCAACAGTTTCTTGTGATCCAAAATTCTGTTTTGTTGTTATATTTTCTGCTGTTTCAATTATTCGTCTTTCAGTAGTTCATGCAGAAGCCGACATTTCTTTAATTCGGGGTAATATTGTTTGTAGATTTGGTAAATCGCTGAACAATATTTCAACCCTTTTTTAAAATGTGTCCTTTAATATATTCACCATCTGTGTAAGTTTTGCCTTTGGCAACTACACAGGGAGCAATTACGAAACTACATTCATAACTTTAGATTTGGTTCCAATTGTCCATCCAATCCCTGTGAACCCAATCTCTTGTGAAAATTGGGTATTTAATTAAGACACAATAACACGCCGAACAAATACTAATTCAGAAGTCAAACAACAAAAATCAGCGTTATATTTTCAAATTTTTACAGGACTAGTTTCGATGGTTTTACCGAACCATCATCCTCAGCTGCAAAAGCGCAAATGAACGAGATAAGATATAATGATTAGATAAGATAAGAAAGCCTGGACAGGAGGTAAGCCACTGGCACCATCTATTGATGAAATCAGAACTAAACGTAATTTTTTTAAAGGCTGAAGGCAAAAATGGATTGGATTTAGGATCGTTAACTAGAACAGAAAGATTTTTATGAATGTGAAATGCCTCTAGAAAATCCAGTTCTCCAATGGAAGATGTTTTTTGAATAATTTTGGCAGAAAAATTGAAAGTGTGGTTTTCGGACCAACAATGTTGAGCAACAGAAGACTTCTGTGTTTCCTTTTTTCTAACATATGCCTCATGTTCCTTGACGCGAAATTTTAAGGCTCTCTTAGTTTGGCCAATGTAAATTAAAACACACTGGCAAGGAATCCTATAAATACCCCAGGAATTTATATCCGGAATGGGGTCCTTGAGCATGGAACTCGGAATTTTATTGATGAGAGAATAAACAACCCGAAAGTTAAATTTCTGCAAAATCTGTGCAACTTTATAGCTAATTGATGGAAAGAAGGGAATGACAACAGAATTTTTCTAATCGCCTAAAACAAGAGTGTGCCTTTTAGTGTGTTGAGATGAGAATTTTTTAACTGCTTGATTAATAAGATTAATAATGTTGGGTGGAAAGCCCCTGTCAATAGCTATTGCTTTTAACCCTCCAAGTGGCCAAGCCGTATATATACCTTCAACCAAAATTGTGCTCTAAGCGGCCAGCAAGCATATATACGTCCAACCAAAATGCTCTTCTAAGCGCCCAGCAAGCATATATACGTCCAACCAAAATCTTGCTCTAAGCGGCCAGCAAGCATATATACGCTCGCGTTAGGATTTCTTTCCCCCAGCAATTTCGACGGGAGTGATTGCACTAATAGGCTCTCTGCTGGGAAAGGTTTCGCTTTTCTGAAATTTAGCTTCTTATTTTGGGGTTGCTGCACATAACTGTTGAGTCGCCAAAAATCTATGTTTTGTTCGAATTTTTAATACTGCTATCGAATTAGCCAAGACAGCAGAAATACTTTCAACACGTACTGAAAGTAAAAATGTAATTTATTTCTTCATCTAATATCTAATGTCGCGTTTGCTTACTAGAACTTTACTTCCACGAACGCCCTCTGGCGAAAGAGACTAAAAGTAGTCAGTTGAACGGCTGACGCGTCTAACAGATGTATAACGATAGACCGTCTCCGTATAAATTAGGCTTGTAATCATTATAACTTGTAAATATTTTGTAGATATCTTTCATATGAATTAAAATTTCTTAAAAAAAGTTTATAGCTGTGTTTCGCAGTGAATCGAAGTTCATCATAGAGACGGATATCGACAAGAAGGAAAAGCAGGCAGTTCAGGGCAGCCCTATTTAGAAGGTAAGTGAACTTTCACTTATATATTTAATGATAAAAAATTTTAATAATACAAAGTTGATAAAATTTTTAACATCTAAAATGGAGAATAAAAATAATTGAATAATAACCGCTCTTCAACTAAAATCTGGTTTGACAGTTTGAAGCTAATATATAAATCCAGAGTACTTATTCAAAGTTCCTATTTTTTAATTAGAATCGAATATCCGCAACACAATAAGTTGAACAGGATCATTAAAATAAATTTCAAAATGTTAATGACTTAAGGTACCTTAACATTTAATGAAGATTTGTTTTAATAGAAGCATATCGGTATTGTATTGAAAATTTATATATACAAGAGATGTTTTAATGACAGACTTTAAAAGGATAAGACTGATATTAACGTTATAAACATAGAAACATCTTTACTTTCGGAAATACTAGAATAATAAACATGTTACAAGAATTTTAAATAATCGTAAGCTTTAAATTGATACTCGTTGAAACCAGGGCTGACGTCACAGCAGGAGCGGCAGAATTAAAAGGCGGGAAAATTTTTAGAATTTAGAAAAACACTGAGCAGCAAAATTTAGAGATGGCAAAAATTTTAGAATTTAGGTAATACACAAGGCAGAGGCATTTAGAAGCTCAAAATGTTTTTTAATTTAGTAATGCACCGGAAAGCAAAATTTAAAACCTTCAAAAGTTACGCCGATCGACAAAATGCGTAGCGCCGGCCATGGTTGCAACGCCTCGACGTATGCTATCATATGCTAGAGGTTCTGAACTTTATTAAGTAATGAACTTTATTAAGCACAGTAATGAGCAAAGTGATTTTTATTAAATATAAAAGTAAACGAGTAATAAAATAAATATTATCATTCTTTTCTATACAACTTTTCCTTAACTTTATTTATTATTAAAATTATTGTTATTATTATACCAATACCAGCTAATTATGGATCTTTCACTACGTATTTTAAAGGCGATAGCTGAATTCATCTCCTGCAGTAATCTATAGTATAATAAACATATATTTAAATAGCTTATTGTTTCGTATATGTTTGGGAAAATGGACTAATTTTCGTAACAGCAGTCTTACAAATAATAAGCAATTTAAATCCGAATAAAAAAAATTTTATTATTCCAAAAGGCGTTAGCCCAGAAAGGCTATTAATTTCGTTTTGGCATTTTGCGTCGATTCACTTTCTGCGTTGATTCACTTTTCAAACTGTTGCCGTCAAATATTACAACCCTGTATTATATTTAAAGAAATTAAATAATGAAAAATCTTCATAAATGTATGTATGTTTCTCGCATTGTGATAAAACAGCGGTACTTAGAGCCATCAGATTTTGAATAACGTAATCTTCCACCAAATATGGGCATCTGGAAGCCCTAATTTGGAATTTGTTTTATTATTGATTTCATATTTTGGAACACTGTAAGGAATTCTTGATAAACAAACTCAACGATTTCAAAGTGAGCAATGACAATATTGTACGGGGGCGGGGAATTATCTCCATCGCTCGAGACAGTGTTTCGGAAATTCTAATGATACGCTCATTTTAAAATTATTTTGCGATATTGCTGTTGAATGGAATTCTATGGTTTAAGTGCGAAGAACATGATATTTAATAAATGAAAGTAACACACAAAACCTTAAAATTGGGCGTAATGTAATTTATTTATTTTTTTCTTCTCATTAAAACTGCAGTTGTGACGTGAATACCAG
Organism: Stegodyphus dumicola; assembly: GCF_044657685.1. NCBI lineage: Eukaryota > Metazoa > Arthropoda > Arachnida > Araneae > Eresidae > Stegodyphus > Stegodyphus dumicola. The sequence continues at coordinate 189,002,408 of NC_140768.1, forward strand.
CAATTTTTTCTACAAAGTCTCTCTATAAAGATGTCTACCTCAAGGTAAATAGCTTTTCCGTGCATTTCCATTTAACTTTATCAAATCTGTCTATAAACACAGACGTCTAGTGATTATCTAATCAGTATAAAAACGTAGTCGTTTAATACTTATGCGTAAAAAAAATGTTATACATATTTTATTACAGTGTATTGTAAAAAGTGTTGCTTAAACACTGTTATAAAGCAGTGAATGAGAAGAAAAAAAAAAAGAGCTTCTCACTTTCCGTACAGCTGTTAACAGGATCATTATTTTGTTTTCAAACAGAGAACGAAATTTTCAGAATAGAGAATTTTCAGAGGATGATATATGTCGAAAGAAATTAATGGTGTTACCGCAATTTCGGTGTTCCCATTTTAAAAAACCCATACAATATGCACAAATCTATAAAAATCACTTGAATGATTTTTAATACCCAATTTAGAAGACAGACCTGATATTTGATCAATATGCTTTCAGTTTTATCTTCTTCTCGGTATTAATAGATTGAATACGTAATTCAATTAAACTTTTCCTTGAAAGCATCAATTTCATTTGTAAATGTTTTGCAATACTAAATACTAATATTATTAAAATTCCCAGCCTTCGTAAAAGGCCAACCACTGGCAGAGTGAATAAGACTACTGTAATTGTGTTAAGCCGGCGTTAAAATCCCAGAGAATGAGGTGAGTCGTTTTTGTATTTTTTTTTTTTCCCATGAGCAATGCGAACACGAGCTAGTTGCCCTTAAAAAATCCTCCTCGTATGCGTCCTTTGCCTTAGGGAAATAGCCCTCGTATGCTTTATCAGGTGAGCTGCAAACTCGGGAAAGTTTATGTTCTTTCATTATAGTTAATTAAAAAAGCAATCAGACTCAATAATACTGTTTATGGATGTTTCAGAAGTTATTCAAGACTTAAAAAAACATACTACTAGTGCCTTTTGTAAGCGTTACTAGAACAGAATTTTTGATAGGAATAAATTAGATCAAAAAATTGCAATCTATTGGCTATGCATTAAAGAAAAACAGTTAATTCCAAATTATCATTCATTTCAACATGTTATGGACAAATCTTTCATTAAAAATTACGTATTTATAACAAAAACAAGACCAAAAGAGGAAAATATTTCAGTTTTTCAATTTGATTGTGAAGAAGTAAAAAATGCAGTAAGTTTTTCGTATGCTTTAAGAATTCTTCAATTTCGTAGTATCGACCTAGCGGTAATGTCGCTGAACTGGTAGTTTGACCTAGGTTGAAATCCTAGTGAACGGGTAGACTGCATGGGAGCTTTAATGGTTTCCTTTTCTGTAGCGTGAATACGAGATATTTTCCCTTCAGAAGTCTTCACGAAAGCATCCTTGTTCATAGGCAGATAGTTTTAGTCTCTTAGTTAAGAAGAATCGTAGGTTACCTCACTTGCGTAAATAAACGAAAGTGAGTTCTCGCTCTATATTGGCTCTTATAGACTTTTGAATTGATTTAAGTTTAATGTAAATTTGAACGTGACTCTAAAATTAATTTTTTTATGTCACAAATATTATTAAATTTATATAGCATAATCATTTTTACACAAGTGAGCTAACATGTTCTTCTACGGACTTTGAGTCATTACGGCTTTTGATGCTGCAGACGTGAAAAATGTCAATTGCTCTTTGCCGGGATACGAACCCTGGAGCTCTCGAATACGCGTCGAGTATGCTTCTAATTACACCGCGATGGATTACGTAAAGGAGGGGGAAAATACCTTATTAATTAAACTAACTATCATAGTGTCCAAACTCTGCTATTCTATTCTAAGCAAGGCATTGAAGAAAGTTGCTCTGCAGTAACTCTTATTCTCGAAATAAAGGAAAACAAACTACTGAAATATTATGTCCTTTGATTGTAATCAATTTTGAGTTTTCCTCGTTTGAAAATATAATTATTTTAAAGAATTTTTTTCCTTTTATGAATATAAACGATCTACTGTTTACTGAGATCAATGTACTAGGAAAAAGAAACATAATTTATCATATCAGATATACATGAAAACAATGAACAAATTAGAACTCACTTCAGTTATCTGCAATCAATGCATATATTCTCTAGGAATACGTCAAAGATGAGTGCGTTGATTATATAATGGAATTCACGGATTTATATAAGATTAAAAGCACTTCCTTCATTAGGGACTTAAAAACGATATCTAACGACGCAGGTGTGGAATTGCAATTAAAAAGCGCATAGGATAAGCGATTTTGTAGAAGAATAGCAAATATCATAAGCTTGAATTATTTTGTCGGTTATGAAACTTAGAATTTCAAAATTGTGAACATTACTGATAAAACAGTAATATTAATAATAATAAAATAATATTTAAATAATAAATTATAAAATATTACATATATTATTAAATAATTATTAATAATATATATTATTAAAATAATAAATTATGCAATAAGGCGCGTTTTTTTAATGTTTTGTGCGTTACCTTTATTTATTAAATATCATGCTCTTCGCACTTAAACCATAAAATTCAATTCAACAGCAATATCGCAAAATAATTTAAAAATAAACAGATCTTTAGAATTTCCGATTCAAAGTCTCTCGCGCTTTTTTTTAAAATCCTTTACAACGTTGTCATTTCTCGCTTTGAAATTGTTGAGTTTGTTAATCAAAAATTCTTTAATGTCTGACAAAATATTAAATAGATAGTAAATCAAATTCCAAATTAGGGCTTCCAGAAAAGTGAATCAACACAGAAAATGAATGGACGCAAAATGCCAAAACGAAATTAATATCCTTTCTGGGCTAATGCCCTTTGGGCTAAAATAAAACTACACAAACTGTTTTTTTTTTTTTTTAAATTTATTTATCCAATTTACTTACATTTGCAGAATAAAAGGAAAATCTGAAAAGTTTCAGATTTAAATTACGTCCAAAGGGACTTTTTTTAACATTTTGTGTGTTACTTATTAAATGTCACGTTCTTTGCACTTAAACCATAAAATTCAGTTCAAGAGCAATATCGCAAAGTAGTTTTAAATTGAGCATATCCTTAGAATTTCCGATACACAGTTCCGCGCGCTGGAGATAAAAAGGTTTTTTCTGTACAACATTGCTATTTCTCGCCTTTAAATCGTTTAGTTTGTTACTCAAAAATTCGTTAAAGTTTTACAAAATATCAAATCGATCACAAAACAAATTCCAAATTTCAAATTTGGGCTTCCACATACCCATATCCGCAGTAGGATTACGTCATTCAAAATTCGATGGCTGTATGTACCAATGTTTTATCACAATGTGAGAAATATACATACATTTAATGCAGATTTTTCATCATTTAATTTCTTCAAATATAATGCAGGACTCTAACATTGGGTGGCTACAGTTTGAAAATTGAAACGGACATTTATAGTGAACCAACGCAAAATCGCAAAACGAAAACAATAGCCTTCAAGGACAAAGCTCCTTTGGACTAAAAAGAATATTAGTGAAAAGACTTAGACATTATTCTTTAAATTGTTAAGCATTATTCGTTAGATTAACCTTTGAGAGAATTTAGGGAATAACGTAAGAGTTTAACTTATGATACAGTGTTAAAAAATCTTTACTAAAAAATCCCTGCCTTTTTTTGTTTGTTTTGTTTTTAGTTTTTTATTTTGTTTCTAAAAATTGTTGCAACAAACTGTAGTTTTATTCTTGAAACGTAATTCTAACTTGAAACAGGAATGAAAGCTTGAAAAAAATCTTCAAATGAAATGACAGATACTTTCTCACGATTCGGAAAATCACAGATATATATATCGTCTGCATCTTTCCTTTTGGAGACAGGGTCAAGTCAAAATTGCTTGAATGAGGCGAGGAGGGGGGAGGGCTCTTAAAACTCTGCAGTAGGTTGTCCCTGCCTTTTCTTCTTTCCCATTCTGTCTTTTTCATTGTGACTGAGGGTAATAAAATTTCCCGCGCTGCTGGAGAAGTTGTCCCTTCATCTAAATTAGGTTGCAATAATTGTAACGTTTTGGTCCCCCCCTTTTTTTTTTTTTCCCTTTTGAAGGATTTTCTAAGCTTTCACATTAAAGAAAAATTCTGATATTTTGTATTTCCTTTCTGTTGTCTAAAAGTGTGTAATACAGAAGATGTAAATCCTTAGTTCGATTTCAATCGAATTTAATCATATTAAAATTATTATTTTCTTAAATCACTGAATAATAATTTACGATAAAATATCAATCATTCGTATAATGGCATATTTAAAAATTTTACGTCGTTCGTTTTAGAGATTCGGATGACCTCTTGTTGTCCATCCATTAAAAGTATTATCCACCGAACGATGAGTGCGCATTCAAAACATAAAAATTTTAAAAAGTAGATTAATAAAGGATTTTGATTAATCTTGGAAATATTTCAGAGTAAAGGTTTGGAATTCTTATGATTTTATATTCTAAATGGTATAGTCTACACTAAAAATGGATAAAAAATATTTGAGCTATCTTATTCCAAAAGCGTTAAATTTCTAAAAGCATTTTAAAACATTTTTGATTGGTGCTATGATAAAATAATACTAAATACCAAAAGCAGATTTTGGTTTTTAAAATAAATTACTATCATGAAATTACATTTATAATATTCTGTTGCATTCTGATGACCATACATTAGATACCCCTTTCAGTTTTTAAATTAAATGTTGAATCGAATTGCAGATATAAATTTATGCACAATGAGAATGAAATTTACGTATGGTGGAAATAATCATACAATACTTGCCACCAAGAATAATTCTCAGTAACTGAACAGTACTTCAGGTTCTGCATATAAAACTGTACACTGTTAATTATATTATAAAATGTTCAGGAAACATAAAAAATTTCACTTTATTTGTAATCATTCTCATTAAATAACCATTAATTAACACATCAGTATTTTGAATTTGGATTAACTAAGTCTCAAGTTGTAAGTCACAAGAATAAATTTAAAAAAAAAGTAAATTATTGTAATTTCCAAAACTGGTATAACTGTGTATAGATTTCCAAATGATAAAGTTTTCTTATTTTTTAAAGATCTAAAATTTAACAAATTTCATTTGTAAAATTTATAACGGAATTGTTTAAAATTTGCTTCAGATTTTTTAAAAGAGAAGGTGTAGAAGGGTTTTAATTTTAATCTCGATTTAATTATCTGTATTTTAGTTCTGAGCAATTATCTAGAAGATTATTTGAAGCAAAACTAAAAAACTGTGTATGTCTTATTATAAATTTTAATTGTTTATACATTTATATACTTAAAAAGCAGAATTTGTTCATAATACAGCTAAAGCTTCGTATCTGAGACACACTGTGTATACTTAATTGATTTTTCTACTATAGTTCACGATGATCTGTTTTCTCTTTGAAGAAATGAATAAGTGCACTCCTCGTACGAATATTGTTTTGGATCAATTAGAAATTTTACTACTGTTATATAATTATTATTATTATGGAAATAGATCGGCATATGATGCTGAAACTTTGTTCAGAAAATTTATTAAGGATATTTAGACAGTAAAGCTCAACAAATTACACAATGAGTATTTGTTTTAGAGTGGATATTTTCATTGAAAATTATTTTAATTGGAATAAGGCTGGGAAACCATTTACAGTCCAAAATTCAGAAAAAGTGGGCGATCAGTCCATTTGGTTGAAAGCAGAATTCTGAATTAGTATTTAGGGATTTTATTTGAATATTAAAATAAATTGTAAACATGATAATCTGGGAAAAAATAAGAAAGGTCAACAATAACTTTACAATTTTACGAAAGTATAAATTAAGAATCTCAATATTTCAATATTGCACAATTTGGATGGCGACAGGAACGAGAAATACAGTTTAAGAATACTCAAGCGGCAAACTTTCAGATTTGTGGCTTTGTTACACTATGCAAAATGTGCTTTTCTATGTAAAATATTTAATGAATTATTCATAAAATGTAATTTTAAGAAATCGATAACAAGATGAAACTTGGAAAAATCATATTTTATTCCAGGATTTATTTCGCTGAAATCTAAATTGTGCTAAACCTAAACCTTGCTTATGTTTAAAATGTTCTTAAGTACTAAATCTTACTTATGTTTAATTGTTCTGAACTAATTTGCCTATATTAAAGCTAAACCTTAAGTAAATTTCTAATTTCTCCTAAAAAGCAATCAAACATGGAAAAAAATATGGTGAAAATGTGAAATAAATTTTGTTTGCTTTTACAAACTGAAACATTAAATCCTTATTTTGCCAAAAAGTAGCCAAACTGATAGCACAGGACGTAGACAAGGAACATAGCCAACGGCTATTTCTGGCGATAAGCGCTAAACAAGCGTCTCTTGCATCTATTGAGATGTTTTTGTAATTAGGGAGAAGGAACTCCTAGGATAGTTGAAACACACTTCTTTTCTTTAACAATGCAGATGTTGTACAGCTTGAACAACAAAACTATTTCCATTACTCAGACCTTTGAATAAATAAGGTAAAAATGAATAGAATAACACTCTTAAACATTTGAATATTACAATTAGGATTATAAAACTAAGTGATCTTCTGTTTAGAAAAGGAGAAAACATTGTCAGGTAAAAAAAAAAAAAAAAAAAAAAAGCATAGAGTAAATTTTCTTTTCGTGCTTTGTCACTCTAAAGATTGTTAGCTCAAAAAGCTGCTTCTTTGATGGTAGGAAACTCTATCGATAATTCTTTGATGCCTTTTGCATCACAAACAGTGGGAGGGAGAAACATTCAAACACGGTTATAAAAAGACTTGCGTGTTACAAAGATTTCAGTTGCGACAACTTTTCCGCGACACAACCAGTGATTTAACTGAATTTTCTGAATTTTTCCTTTGCTAATTAAATATGGAAAGTGATGATGATTGCGAATCACTTCTAAGCTCCTCTGAGGATCTTTCAAGTACTGATGAATCGGAATCAGAGGATGATTGCCTTACAAGCGCCAGAGGCTGGTGTAAGATTGATGTCGCTGATAATTTACCACCTCCTCCAAGATTTCCTTTCATCGGAGTTCCAGGACTGAAAATCTGCATTGAAGATAAGGCTAATCCCTTTTTTTTTTAATGCTTTCATGGATGATTCTATTATTCAGCATATAACTACCGAAACAAACAAGTATGCTGAACAATATTTAGAGGAAAATGAAACTACTCCAAGTTCAAGGACTCGGCTGTGGACTGAAACTGATAACAAAGAAATTAAAGTTTTCCTTGTAATGCTTATGCTGCAAGGAATAATTCACAAACCAGTAGAAAAATGGTTTTGGTCGCAAAAACCTATACTCCATACTCCATTCATAAGCAAAATTATGACCGAGAAAAGGTATAGTTTGATAATGAAATTCCTTCATTTCGACGACAATTTAACTTACGACGAAACTGAGCATCCAGAGCCAAAGCTTCGAAAAATTTACAGCATTTCAAAAATGCTAACACATAAATTTAAAACTGTGTACACGCCTGAAAGAGACATCAGTATAGATGAATCACTGATGCCGTATAAGGGAAGACTTGGCTGGAAGCAATATATCGCTTCAAAACGAGCACGATTCGGTGTTAAGATGTTCCATTTGTGCGAATCATCTAGTGGATATGTTTGGAACTCAATTATCTATACTGGCAAAGAGACTGCATTTTATAAAAAAATATGTTAATTATGGCTTATCGACGAAGAGCGTAATGTCGCTGATAGATGATTTATTGCAAAAAGGATATTTTTTGACAATTGACAACTTTTATACTTCTCCAGAACTGACAGAACTACTGATTACTGAGAAGACAGATGTATGCGGCACAGTTCGAACTACAAGAAAAGCTTTGCCTCCTGCATTAAAATCTGAAAAGCTGAAGACAGGAGAAATAGTAGCATTTCAAAAAGGCAAAATGTGTGTTTTAAAATGGATGGACAAAAAACCAGTCTGCATATTAAGTACTGTGCACAACGCAGAAATGATAGAGACAGTAAAGAAAAATAAATCGTTAAAGAAACCTACTGCAGTAGTAGATTATAACAATTCTATGGGAGGAGTTGACAAGGCCGATCAGTGCTTATCCTATTACCCTGTGTATCGGCATCAACAAAAGAAGTACTACAAAATAATATTCCGGTATTTGGTGAATCAAGTCATGTGGAATGCTTTCATTTTATATAAAAAATATGGCTGTGGTGCCAAATTAAATCATTTAGACTTTCGTATTGAAATAATCGAACGTTTAATTGAAGAAAATTGCGGTCCAACAGCTCGTCGTCAATCTGGACAAAATTTGCATATGGATGTTTTTCGATTACAGGGTAGACATTTTCCAACTTTTATACCTCGGTCAGGTAAGAAATTAAATGCTGTAAGACGATGTCTTGTATGTGCTCAACGTAAAAATGAAAATGGAAAGAGAACAAGACGTGAAACCAGATACCAGTGTGAGGAATGTCATGCAGCATTATGTATAGTGCCATGTTTCAAAATATATCACACTGAACATGAATTTTAAGCATCATCTCTATCGTTTAATGTAGGAAACGTGAGCACTTTTCTGTTTTTAGTTATTATAGGTTTGCTTAGATGTTAATATTGTATAATGATTAAAATATTGCATATTGTTCAGTATAAGTTAGTGCATAATGATGATAAGTATAACATTGTTCAAATAGATTTTTATTTTATTTTGAAATTATACTTCTGTATTGATTTGTCTAGAAACAATAGGTCCTCTCCTAATATGTAAGAATGCATTCTAATTTACGCTCTGAAAATAAAAAAATAAGTATATTTTTATTTAAGTAATCTTCATTGCTTAACATTCATACAATAAGCACGTGGATAAATAATGAAATGTTTTATGTTGTTTACTTATGTCAAGCATTTTCTTATTACAATAATTATTTTTTTTATCTGTTTAATTAAATTCAGATTTATTAGATTATGTTAGAGCACAGTAAGGCTATCTGCCTAAGGGAGCGGATGCTTTCGTATATTTTTATTTAAGTAACCTTCACTGCTTAACATACATACAATAAGCACGTGGATAAATAATGAAATTTTTTATGTTGTTTACTTACGTCAAGCATTTACTGATTTTAATAATTATTTTTTTATCTGTTTAATTAAATTCAGATTTATTAGATTATGTTAGAGCACAGTAAGGTTATCTGCCTAAGGGAGCGAATACTTTCGTAAAGGATTTTCTAAGGAAGCCTGAATCATATTCACTAATAAGTTCTCCACGAGGAATTTCTCATCTTACGCAGACAGCTCTAGTAATAAGATTTGCATACCCCTCCGACACGCAAAGCATATTTCTCAAGCAGAAAAAAGAAGGTCATAACTTTCTGTAACCTTATGAAAGTGTAGAGACATTAAGATATTTTTGGAAGAGAGATAGAAAAATTAGCAACGCCTTCGCCGGGAATCGAACCACGCACCTCTGAAATACCGGCTCAGTGTGGTAACCACTACACCACGAAGACACGCTAGGAAGGCGGGGAGGAATACCTTACAAAAGAAAAAGTCATTAAATTAATATTTTTTTAATCTGAGGAAAATATTACATTTCAGAAGTTTTGAGTTGCTGTTCAAATAGTACTAATTTTTTTAATTCAAACACGTTTTATTGAAGATAATAATTTTAACTTTTAATTTAATTAGTCTTAAAATTTGTATGGATTTAATAATACTTTTAATTTGTTTCCAGTTTTACAATGAAATTTTCAAAATTAAAAACGATTTAACAGCGTGATTAAAGCCGAAACAAATTCTGAGATAAGGGGAAAAATAAGAATGGAGATGTAGAATAGAAAATTCAGCATACTGATCCCCGCCCCCCACGAAATAGTCCAAAAATTGGGGAAAGTACAATATGTTATATGCTTAGTCTTGTGTTTTTATCAAAGTATTTTAAACTGTGCAAAGCGAATTCACATACAGATAGTAAAAGACAGATTTATATCAAAATGTTTAAATTATAGAAATAAATTTTTATTATACTATCACATTGGAAACCAAATGTACGTCTCTTATACATGAACTTAAAACTGATAAATATGGCATATAACGATATATGTGCATATATATGTATATAAATGTGTGTATGTGTATTTAAGGATCTGATAATGTGAAAAGATAAGTAGTTTATTTCTATATTATTAGTTACAAATGCAAATGCTAGAAAATCTGGACACGTGAAATATCTAATATCATTTGGGAAAGAAAAGCGTCATAAAAAATTTAATTGTTACATTTTTTTTAAAAATCGTATGCTACATTTTAGCTGGTGATTGAAAGTCTGAATAAGTAGAAATTTGTATGTAAATAATGCAGCAGTACATACATATTTTTAGAACAAATAAAAGTTTAAGTTTATTTAAAAAATCTGCGGGCAGTATCTAAGAAACAACAATTGGGTTACATAATGCGATACTTATTTATTTATTTTTTAACTGATGCTGGCTGGTTGAGATTCAGTTTTCAAGAAGAAAATAAAACGAGAAATCTTTAAAGTAATATTAAAAAGGTACTTGGTTCAGATTACAAAAAGCATACAATATTTTTTGTTTTTCTTAATATATATTTAGTACGACTATGAAACTACTGTAAAGTACGAAATCTAATCGCAGAATATAATACTTCACTTTCGAATATTTTGATATTCAAGAAACGTTTGAAAACACAAAGTCAGGAAAATTTAAAGGAATCAAATAATAATTCTTTGAATCATAAATACTTTTATTCCAAATTAAAAAGTAAAATGATTTAAAGGCACTTAAATTTAGTGTTATGTTAACAATGTTGAGATATTGAAAAACCTATTTTTAATAACTTTTTTACATAATTACTCTGACATTTAATTCTCATAATAAAATGACTTTACTGCCCGTGATATGTAAGCCTATTAGCTTTAAGATGTATCTCATTACTTTTCCTTCTTGTGCCAAATATGTTAGCCGCACACTGACAAACTTATAACAGTTTCAAAACTTTTCGCTCTCTCATGTTGGTAATTCTACGATATTTAAACATTTGCGCCAAAATGACTATACTCAAGCAAGTAAAACTACAATTCTAATATTCCTTGTAAGCTGGTGAACATATTTCATAAATCATAATCTTGAATGTATGTATTTCATTGTTACCTTTGTATTACAATACTTAACAAATAATTGCTGTTAAATTTTTTTTATGCATTATTCAAAATGACAGAATGGAATAACTGCATGCCAATGATAATTAGTATTTATTAAGCTTGGATTCAATGGAGAGCAGCCAAACAAAACAGAAAAGAAACACTCCAAAGCGAAACATAAAATTAGGAAAGCAGCAACCTTGGGTTTAGTAAAGAACTCAGTCGATTTTTAAGTAGTAAACAGCTGTATACTACTGATAGTTCGATCTAGGTTATTGCGCAGAAGAGCGAGTTGTTATTATATATACCATTTTGTGGCTTTCCGGTTTTGTAATGTGAATGCGACCTAGTTTCGCTGAGCAAGTCGTCCTCGAAAATATACCTTCCCTTAGGACAGCCGTCGTGTGCTTTGTCATATCCAAATATCCTGACCTAATAACCCACTAGCTACATTTTAAACCGAGGCGTCCAATGACGTTCTGAAAACTGAGTAATTAAAAAGATTTTTTAATACGTTTTATTTTGCATCTTTTAATTTCCACACTTTTGTTCGTTTTGAAATTTGAAGCTCCTCATGTCTTTAAAATCTAATAATGTGGTTAGAAACAACAAACAAAAATTTGAACCTTATGAACCCACACTGAATTTTCTGTCAGAATAAAAATACCAAATGGGAAACTCGTATTCGATGAAATATTGTACTAGCGTTGCAGAAACGACTCTGCAGAAGCAACTGAAATCGGCAAAGCAAATCAGAAATTTATTTCAAAATTTGACTCAGTCAAAAAAGTTCTTAACTACATAATTCTTAACCTTCAGCTCTTAACTACACATTAGAAAAATAATTTAATGGAATTCGATAAATATACCTCAAAAGGGGAGCACTCTCGAACAATGTACTTTTCTAGCTTACCTTTTTAGTAAGTAAAGAAGAAAACAAGAACTTTACTATGGAAATGATATATATAATGAATGGATATTTAATAATTGAAAATGCTCAATTGATTGAGCGAAAATTGCACACATGGAGTTCATGATTACCATGAATTTACTTGCAACGCTGTTTCGCAACCAAGAAAAGACCTTGCAACTGGCCAAATGGATAAGACCACTGAAAACAGGTAGTTCGACTTTCGCTAAGATTTGATCTTAGCGAAATAACTAATTGCATGACACATCGTGTTTTTCCTCATGTACATACGAGACAATTTCTGTTAGAAAGCCCTTAGCAAAGTCATTACTCCATTAAGGAAACTGGCTTTGAATACTTTGCTTTGTACAGTTAACCAACCATCCAATGAAATAATTGCAATTCCGTTGTCTGCGCATCAAGTTTAAACATACTGGCTTTCTACCCAAAATACATTATTGCTTTTGAAACTATAATTAAAGATATAAATTTAGAATTTCTTTGCGTACATTTCTTTTATTATTTTATTTGTAACCATTAGTTTCATTTTATGTAATGAAAAAATCAAAATTCAGTTAATATCTGAAGTTATTTATACAACAAATATACAGTAAAATAATGTTGTTACCTGCATTACGTTCAATCGTTCATCAAAAGTAGCTCTGAATTGGTTTAGTTTTTATTTCTAAAAACTCATTAAATCGCGTTGTAATATCAGTTTAATTATATGCTCTTATTAAAAATTAATTTTGTAAATATAAATGGGCTATTGGAGACATGAATATGTTGTAAACGCATGATTTAGCACACCCGGAGCCTATAAACTGAATTTATGGGAATTTAATTTTTTTATATTTTAACACAATTGCATGGTAAAATCATAATTAACTATATTTGACATAAAATTAGCAAAGCAACAACCTTGTATTTGGCGTAGATTTAGTCAAGAATGCAGTCGACTTCGAGGACAAACAGGTGCAGGTCCCTCTTCATCAGAAGCAAAGAAATCTGCCAGTACAGTGGGACCTGTACCTGCTTGCCACAAGTGGAGCCCCTACTCTGCAGATCACGTGATTTAACGTAACACAAAATTTTTTTCATTCTTGATTGTTCGCTTGATTGGATTTTATTATGGCAAAGCACACAAAGGCTACATACCTAAGGGAAGGGATGCCTTCATGGAGGACCTTTTAAGGAAAATTAACTCCCATTCATGCTATACAATGGAAAAATCGCTTTCCTTGTTGAATTGAAATTTTAAGCTATAGCTATCCCGGGTAAGGAGACGAAATTAAATAAAAGAATTTACATAAAGTTCAAAATATATACGTTAAAATATATGTGTTTTAATTAGAACATGTTTAAAAATAATGAGGACAAGGATCCTTTGAAAAGTGTTGTACGATTTTTACTTTAGTATCATATGATCAGAAATGTTGGGATAATTTAAGAATTATTTTTTATTTTTCAATGCATTCTGATAAAACTTGCATATTAAAGATTTTATATATATATACGTATGCATGTATGTGTAAATTTCCACGCAGAGCATGATTTCAAGTATCATATTTTTGAATTTTCAATATAGCAAATTAATAAGAAGAGAAACATGCCAATATAATAGTTAAAATTTGTAAAAAAGTAAACTTTAAATTTGCGTAGATTTTTAAATAAACATTTATCAATTTCAAGAGCGAATTGGCATATGTTCTTCTTCTTCAGACGCGAAACAGATTTACTGCAATTTGCCTGCTCAAGATTGCTCTAGAAATCGATAGTGTATTTTTCCTCACGTATTTTTCCCACTACCTTTTTAGCTGCAGGCTCCGTAAATTAAAAAAATATTCCTGTAACTTTCTCCTTCCTCAATGCGTTCAGAGGACGCACTCCTCTAAATTTTAAATTGGATTCGTCCACGTCGTGATTCTTTTAATCTTATTGACAAAAACAAATCCCTGCAAACTACCTGTGAAGGTAACGCCGAACCTTTCCCTTCTAACTCTTGAAATTTATGCCTAATACAAGAACTGACGAATAACAGCGAAGTAAACGCGAAATGACATTCACTCTATGATTTATCTAAGTCAGCTACACATTCCTCTTCTCTAATTATTTACGGATGTCTTGGAGCCTAGGAGTAACAGAGACAACTTTAAGAACGGGAAAGAATCAGCTTTAACACTGTACAGAGAAAAAAATCATTTCTTATTTAATGTCATATAATTTTATCTAACGCGACTCAAGACACACTTATTTCAAGGCATTTTAATTTAATTCTGAAACTATATTTCCGTCAAGAATGTGTTCCTAGAATTTATAACAAAAAAAAGACGCTTCTTTAGGGAAATTTTTAAAAACAGTTTTAACTTTGAAAATACAGCATCTTAAAACTGAATTTTAGATTTTTTCAGTGCACTAAATTAGGCAAAATATTCTCAGTTCTACGTTTATTCGCACGATAGTTTTAGTCTTAATTTTCATTTAAAGTTAGAAATACTTAAAGCATTAATAAAAGAAACTGAAAAAAAAAAAAAAAAAAAAAAAAATATTTTGGAAGTTTTCTGTGCGTATGTACGAATTTAGAAAAATTTCAAGTAATTTATCGTTTTTCAGTACATGATTTAAAATCATCATTATAAACTTTTAATATGGAAAAGGAATTTTTAATAAATAAAATCATTCAAAAATCTAGATAGTAATATAGTTTATCTGAAAAGAGTTCATTTATGTGCCGGCTTTTCTCTTTAGACGATCTTTTATCATTGCACTGTACTTCATGACACAGATTTCTTTCCGCAAATCTCTCCAGCGACGGGGTAAGGCATTGAGGGTCTTAATGTAGCAAAGAATATTTTATTTTTATCTAAAAAAAGTATTTATAATAACGATGAATAGGAAGCTGAGAATTAAAGTTAAGATTTTGGTAGGAAAAAAAGAAAAATGCAGAACTTGTAAAAACTGAATGGTATAGAAAAAATTTAATTTAATATTCTATCATATAAATTCGTTGTGATCAACGTTCAAAGTTACCACGTAAAGAAACATTTTTGAAATTCAAATTCATCTCAAATAGATTTAGTAATAATTCAAGTCAATGTCGTTGGAAAGTATTCATGTTAACGTCATTCAGAAAAGATTATTGATTAGAATATAAATTGAAGTAATTTAAAGACAAAATAAGTAAAATTAGTAGTTTATTAAACTATATGCTAATGTAATGCATTTTATTTAGTACATAAATTATGTACGTTTTTATTTGTATAATGCGATGAGTAGAAAATTTTGATGACCGTATGTTTTCTCTGGGCCTAATTATTAGTTCTATTCTTCTTGCTACGTAATACAAATGAGTAATGGTACAAAGTTACGGTGAAATCAAAACGTAATTTTCTATAAATTTTTGCGTGAGGAATGATTTTTATGCATTCCTCACGCAAAAATTTATAGAAAATTACGTTTTTATGCAGATTTTGTGAAATAGTTTAGTAAAACACGGAGAAATAAAAGTAAATAATTTTCCAAATAAAAAACTAAAAACGCAAAGCAATATCAATTTCAAACACATAAAGTACATACGCTGTTTAAAATCTGCTTAGTTACGCAGCCAACACGGCGATAACCACTAAAATCTGGTATACATTCAGTTATCTTTCTTGCCATAACGAGAGCCTGCTGGACAAAAGGACATGGACACGTCAATACTCCCCGCTGAACGACCATGGAGGTAGGAAAGGGAGGAGGGCCATTCCGCGCTAGAAGTGAAGCACTGCTTTGAAGCTTGGGTCACCAGACGGGGTGTTTTTTGTTTACATTCAGAAGCTCGCTTGACAAAATTCTGATAGTATTTCGACACACGACAGTTCCATAGAAATCGAAAAAGGGACACTTTCGCATGAAAGAAACATTCATAGTGGGATGGATAATAGCAATTTGTATAGTTTAGTGACATTTACGCAAAAATCACATCTTGGTTATTTTTCGATAACTAACAACAGCGATTTTGATTATGAATTTGTTTTATAAAATTCTAAGCTGTTGCACTACAAAAATATAGATTTTAAGAAAATTGCTAAAAGAGATCTGCCAAAATTTATTTTCTAGAAGATTTGAAAAGTTTGAAACTTGACGGCTAAATGTAAATATAAAATTATGTATGTTAAAATATTTGTAATTAGGCACATAGGTCAGATTAAGTTTTTAAATAGAGTAACGCATGCAAGGGCTATCTGCCTAAAGAGAGAGATGCCATCGTGGGGGAATTTTGAAGAAAAACTGACCTTTGAGTGGGTATTAAAAATAATACTTATAATTTTCATTCAAATTATATTCATATATATTTTTTATGTAAAACTTTCGGGTGTATGCTAAATTAGTGTAAAGTACTTTACACGAAAAATATAGTGAATGCACAGAAATTAAAGATTTGCACATGCCGGAAATGATAAATAGGAAATATGTATGGGTATTTATGCATGTGCTTGCAAAAAGCATGTATCTGCCTTTGACAAAATACTTAAATATTCATTAAATTATTTATAAATGTATTTGAAATGAAGAATTTATTCACTTATAAACAACTGTGATAGTACTGTGAAGAAATCTAATGATTAAATGTATCTAATTTATAATGATTATAAATGTTATCTAAATATATAATAACCTTAATATTGAATTGTAAACATAAATTGAAATCCTGTTGACAAATAAGTTATAAAACTATTTAAGCAAGAATTGTTCGTATTGGAAAGCAATCTGTTAAAAGGTATTGTAAAGCAAATGCTATGAGATGCGCACTTAAGAACGTAATAAAGAGTTTTGGAATATGTATTGTTGAAATGAAGGGTAAAAAGAAAAAAATCTGATAAGTATAATTAAAAGAATTATTCCCTTTACATTTTATAATAACTCAGTTACAAGTTTTAAATAATATTTTAAAAAAAAAAAACTTATTTTATTCCCTTTCAGAAATGTTCAGAGAAAGTCAAATACTATTTTCCTAATAATTCTCTAATTTAAAATGAACCGAATAGAACATCAATTATAAATTGATTTACATTTTTCGATTTAAAAGAAGCCAAAAAATCATGTCATATTTAAGAAAGTATTTTAGGAAGAAGCTCTATAAATAGAAAAGAAATAATGCATAATTTTAATATTAATAATACAATAAACTTTGATCTTAATTTTTGCACCTTAACCGAATAAAATCGAACTACCTTAATTTTTTTTTCTAATGTAATTAACGAAAACTTGTGAAAATATTTCATTCAAATTAAACCATTCTGAGAAAAGTATAGCATTTAATTCCGTTCAGAATGAAATGTTGTTTAAAAATATGTTGTTTTCACATACTTAGGACTCTGAAGTGTTGTAGAAAAAGAAAATATATACATTTATATGTATATTTGCGACGTAATTACAAAATATTTACACCCGAACGCGTCAAATCCCATAGAACTCAATGGTAAATGACCCAATGTTTTGGTCACCACGTAGGGATCGCCGGTGTTTCAGAGCAGGGTACGGAGAAACTTGTTTAGGGCGACTCCTTCTTACTTCCTACCTCCATGTGAACGACGGTCATTTGAGTGGGGGGGGGGAAGCAACTAAAGACAGCGAAACGTCTGCCGCTTTTAGCTTTAATCTGGATGCAGAATGAGCAGAAGAATAGTAGAATCTGGTTTCTTTTCAAGACTTGAGATGAAGAGTTTTTAGTTGAGGGTCTCGGCCACTAGGAAGGTTTTAAATAATTTAGTTCTTCATCTAGGGCTAGTTTATAGGAGCAAACTTGAAGAGCACGGAAAACATAGGAATAAAATGAAGCTAACTTTTGTTATGAGAAATTTAAAATATCTTAACCCAAAATAGAAACAAAATAAATTTAAAGTTAGGAATTCATTCATTATCGAGGATGTACAAAGTTGTGAGCAAGTTGGAACAGAATGGTTGTGTGCGATCTATCAGCCTCATGCTGGTTTCCGCTGCACAGTCAGATGAACAAAGAGGATAGATACGATCAAATAATAATTGAATAATAGGATTCAAAAAAGCACGGCTTTGTGTTATCGTCCACGTTTCCCATGCCATAAATGGACAAATACATGAAATTTACATATAAATACATGAACCTTTTTCATTAAATACTACTATATTAAATCAAATAGTATAATCAATTAAAAATAATGGTTAATAACTTCGTCAGGAGCCACGAGAACCAATCAGAAAGCCCTATGGGTAAGACTACTGCCCTCTAGCGGTCGTTGCTGAACTAAAAAGAATGCACTAGAAACTTCTATCATGTTGCAATCACGTGGCGGATTTCGTTAATAGATAAGCGTGGACATGAAACCGGATTACAACACAAACAGGATGAAACATGTGGCTAACGTAGCAATAGCAAGACGGTGACAATGCGTGATGACGTCACGAACAGGATGCAGCGCGGCCGGGCTTGAGCCACGTGGTTGATGAGGTACCAACTCACAAGGGCTCCTCGGTAGATCCCCCTCTCTGAGCACCCCAGCGCCCAGAGGCGCAGAACCCCCGTATTATAACTTACAACATTAACATTAACCCTACTGATAACTTACAACAGCGATTTTAATTATGAATTTGTTTTATAAAATTCTAAGCTGTTGGACTACAAAAATATAGATTTTAGCAAAAATGTTATGCGTAAAGAATGAAAAATACCTTACGGTAGCGACAAAATCGTAAACACGTTTCGATACCCTTGAAAGAGTATTGTCTACTTTTATTTTAAGTTCCAAGCATCAAAATGTTTTAAATAAAAAACATTTTTTGTCATCCACATTAAAAACTAAAAAATCTGATGTGTACACCACATGGCTTCCTTGTACGGAATATTAAATTATACACATTTTTTCTTGCATTTCATTTAAACTTATTGGATTGAATTAAATCTACTTCGACGACAGCTCATAAACCACAATAGAATAAATGCATTCTTTAAAATTCACTCTAGTATTTGTTTACCACAGCGACACTCTAGCGCTAGATTCACTTAACAGTATTATATTTCGTTCATATTATAACTCATAATGCACAAAATTTATATCATTTAAAGAATAGAATTATCTAATCGTTGCCACATGTTCTATTCAAATACTATAATAAAGCTAGAACGATCTATAAAAGAAATTAAGCAAACAAAACAAAAAAGAAACAGTTTTCACAGACGATTGAGTATTTCTCATTCAATTAATTCAGTTCTCACTTCGCAAGAAGGCAAAAATACATAAAAACTCAAAATATCTATATTAAAAATTACGAAGTAAATCTTAAACACGTATTTCCTCGAAAAAAATTCCAGAAAGGATTAAGCATGGTTTAATTGGCAAAAATAAATGAAGGCGTTATCTTTGTTGTTGCGAAGCTACGTTTCTCTAGAATGGCAACAAATCCACTAATCTGCTGTTTCAAATGTAAACAAACAATGGCCGCCATCAAGAAAAGGATTAGGCTTAGCGGCACTTAAACAACTTTAAAATTGTTGATAATTCTAAAAATATTGCATAGAGATTTACTAAAGGCATAAAAACCTTAACCGGAAGATAAAAACAACATAATTCAATCATTTTTAAAGCAAAAAATGTGCAATTTACAAACATATAAAAGTTAAGAAACTGAGATCACTGAGCCGGGTAACAGAGTTGATATATATATAAATATATTTATATACGTTTGGTGCAGCCGATTGCAACCAAAATACGAGGTGCACATCTACATGTTATAGCAGTCCTATATACAAAATTTCAACGTTCTGAGGCTCTCGTTTTTGAGTTATGCGAGACGTATGTACGTACGTACGTTCGTACAGACGCCACGAAAAATTCTCTTCAGAATTCATTTTAAAGCAGTTTTATAATTTTTTTGGAGGAAAAGAGTCTTTTATTCTGTCCTTAAGTACAGATATCACGCAAAAACATCGTTAAATTGCATTCGATAGCGGTCAAAATGGATATTTTTATTGAAATATGCTGCCTGAAACTTTTCGCGATTACAATACGTCCTTTTTACTTCGTACAAGGAAGTAAAAAGGGGTTAACTTGTAGGGTTTATATTTATTTTAACTAACATTTATTTTAAGTTTAAACTATCTTTCCTGTCAAGCCTTACTTTCCCTTGGAATTGCCAATGCCAGAGTATGTAAATTTTAGTAGAACGCGCAAAGTATTCAAAATAGTCAGCGGAAGTATTCTGAGTTAAACAGAAGGGAAACGAGTTCGAAAGTGTGCTTTCTTGCTTCACGAGCGTGGAGGTGGCTAGTTAGAAATTGAAGAACCACGCGTTTCGGCCTGTGTGCTTGCCTCGGTAGATAGCTAAATCTTTCAACGTAATATTCAGAAGTTTGCTGAATTGTCAGCGGTATCTTAGAAAGCGGTTAGGTTAGTTGCGTTTATAGAGCCTCGTAGTTAGTCACTTGTGATTATTCTTTTTTTAGTTTCTTATTTTTATTTTACCACCGGGTCGGCGTAGTTTGTGAGCGTCAAGAGCACGCATCTGTAATTTCTAAAGTTGAATAAAAAGGGATTTAAACCCTTCTCAAGACTCTGTATACTTTCCAGTTCATAGCAGTCACCACTATTGTCGCGTGCAGGTTGGAAGCGCGCAACATTACATTGGCGCCCGAACACTTGTCGAACTGAAATGGCCGAAAATTGGATGGAAGCTGCTGGGCAACAACAAGAAATGGCAAGCCAATTGGAAGGATTTGGATACCTGGTCTAGACGATGAGAGCGTCAATCAAGCCAAACGTCAATTTCGACGGAAAAAATTCGGTGGCGATATTTCTAGAGAGCCTCGAAAAATCACTTCCAGCTCTACCCTGTGCCTGAAAGACAAAAAGTTGCCATCGCCACATCTGCACTAAGAGGACAGGCCGCGCTATGGTGGAAGAATATAGGCAAATTCTTATTAGGGGAATTCGGAGGCCAGACATATACATTTGAAAATTTCAAAAAATCGTTATTAAATGCCTTCCCCATAGTGAAAGATCGAGCAAGGCTAGAAGCCGAACTATATAGTTTTTATCAACGGAATATAGAAGAGTTGACGGACTTTATTCTGCGAAAAATTAAGCTGACGGATATGCTGTATGGGAAGAAACCCGACGCGGAGATTATTGAAATAATCTTACCAAGATTGCTACCTGCTGCTCAAGATTACTTCGAAATTAGAAACCCAAGCACATTGCAGGAGCTCTTCGAATTGGCGGTCAAGTTCCAAAATCGCAGAATAGCGGGAAAAGCTAGAGGGGCATCGTATTCTCAAAGTATCCGAAGGCAATCTTCAAATGAGCAGACCAGAAATGCAAACCGCTCTTATGGGGGAAAGAGCTATCAAGCTAACTCATCGAAGCTCGAAGGTCAAGGCCCAAAAAGGAAATTTGAAAACAACCGTCCGCGTAACCAGAAGGCAGAAGTTGAAAGGAAAGCTTTAAACGAGTAGAGGGCCCTGTGAAAGCGAGGGTCCAGACCCCGGAAGTTTTGAAAAAACCCTCAAGAACATACTTAAATACGGTCATCGTAAGAAACTCACAATTACCAATTATACAAGTCCTGGTTGGCGATGTACCAGTAGAAGCCCTCATCGATACAGGAGCAGAAGGTAATTTTATGAGTGATATTTTTTTAAGAAGAATTTTAATAGGTTACGATTATTTAAAAATAAAAACACAGAAATCATAGCAACGCAAGGACAAACTTGTCAATGTATCGGAAAACTATCTTTAAAAATACAAGTTCAAAACG
Organism: Stegodyphus dumicola; assembly: GCF_044657685.1. Taxonomy (NCBI): domain Eukaryota; kingdom Metazoa; phylum Arthropoda; class Arachnida; order Araneae; family Eresidae; genus Stegodyphus; species Stegodyphus dumicola. Next base: position 189,024,236 of record NC_140768.1, read on the forward strand.
AAAGCCTTAAAGTATTAATTTTTGTAGTAAAAAACTTGCAAAGTCCACTTATTTTAGGTATGGAGTTTTTAAAAGCCGCGAAGGCCAAACTCAATTTTCAGGAAAGTTCTATTGTGCTGGAGATGGATCGGAGGGTGGTGGAACCAGTGGTACAACCGAAGTCGACCTTAGCCATTTGAATGACCATGAAAGCCAAGCCATCCAGCAAGTGGTGAGTACTTTTTCAAACTTGTTTTCAGAACGGCCTGGTAGTTGTCAAATATTTACGCATGAGATACAGTTAACTGCCGACAAACCCTGCAGGACTAAACCTTACCGCTATGATAAACAGAAAGAGCAAATCATAGAAGAACATATTCAGGAAATGTTAAAAAACCAAATAATGACGCCCATAAATAGAGAGTCCAGTCGTACTATGTAGGAAAAAGAACGAGTTTCCTCCTTCGGATAAAAGGGCTTGGAGGTTTGCTATCGATTACAGAAAACTTAATAGTGTTACTAAATTCCCAGTTTACCCTTTGCCGGTTATAGAGGAAATTATTAGAAACATTAAATCTACAAGATAGATGACTACGTTGGACTTAACGTCTGGCTACTATCAAATAGCTATGAGACCCGAAGACATACATAAAACCGCGTTTATAACAAAATCGGGCACTTATGCATTTTTACGCATGCCCTTTGGGTTGTGTGGGGCCCCGTCAACATTCCAGAGAGCTATGGACATTGTTCTAAAGCCTGTCCTAGTAAAATCGACTTTAATCTATCTAGATGATATAATTATAACGAGTAGTACGTTGGAACAACATATTAAAGACCTAGAAGAAGTTTTTAAATTATTAAAAGAGGCCGGTCTTACAATTAACGCCACAAAATGCAAGTTCGCAACTAAAGAACTTAAATATCTGGGTTATAAAATTTCGCAAAAGGGTATAGAAACTCAAGATACAAAAATAAAAGCCATCAAGAATTTCCCACCTCCCAACACCGCCAAGAAACTTTCTTCTTTCCTTGGGTTATGTTCTTATTATCGGTCATTCATAAAAGATTTTGCTAATATTGTTGAACCCTTGTTAGTAATTAAAAGAAAGAAAAGTAAATTCACGTGGACAGCAGAAGCAAATACCGCATTTGAAAGGTTAAAAGAAGCGCTCATCAATGCCCCTGTTTTGAAATTCCCAGAGGGGGACGAAAACCTGGAAATTGCAGCAGATGCGTCGGACTATGCTGTAGGTGCTGTTCTTATGCAAAATGGCCATCCTTTGGCATTTTTAGGAAAACGTTGAACCCTACACAAAGGAATTATACAGCTACAGAGAGAGAAACATTAGCCGTATTAATGGCTGTACACAAATTTCGAGTTTATTCCAGCAAAGCGCCAGTAACAGTCTTTTCGGATCATGCGGCTGTTGGTAGACTTTACTCGGGGAAAAACCTAACGCCCAGGTTAATAAGATGGGCTTTAAAACTTCAAGAATATAATCTCATAATTAAATATAAACCGGGTAAGGAAAACAATGTAGCTGACGCACTTCTCGTATAAAACTGGACGATGAAGGAAATGAACTCAAATGCGCTGTGTTGACTTCAAAAATTTTAGATTCTAGAGAAACAATTATTGCTGAATTGAAAGCTGATCCTGAATTTGGAAGTATCTATGCATATTTGAAAGACCCCGAAAGCTTTGAGCACACAGATATCGATGCGATAAGAAATAGAGCAGAAAACTATGAAATAATAGATAATTTATTATTTTATACGAAAACAACAAACGAAAATCTCGAGTACAAACCAGTCATCCCAGCCTCGCTTCGATTAAGCATTTTGAAGGAATTACACGACGCGAAAACAGCGGGTCATTTAGGGGTCAGAAAGACTTTAAAAAGGGTACGCGAGGCGGTATATTTCCCGCAGTAGTAAGCCACTGTACTCGTGCTACGGAAGTGACGTCACAGAAACGGGGCGTGGCTTGGATCACGTGACCGGAAGTTCCGCCATGTTGTCGAGTGGAGTTGAGTGGTTTCGAAGTGGAAGTGTTTGTTTGAAAGTGGAAGTAGGAGTGAATGGAAATTTCAGAATTTAAGTTTTTTGGAAGTTTCGTTTTTATTGTGTGGCAACGATTATTTTTTTATTTTTTGTGGCAACGAGCTCTTACACCACGTGTTTGGAATGACAATTTATTTAATTCGTCTTTATTTTTTAATGATTTAATATTTTTAATTATTAATTTCTTTTAATTAATTTTTAATTTAACATAGTAATTTTTAATAAATTCATTTTATGTCATTGTTTTAAAAAGAACCGCACGGCTCAGATTCGAACCTGCCACCTCTGGGACGGGAGCCCTGCGCGATACCACAGAGCCACCGTTTCTTCAGTTAAACTTCATCTTATCTCGTTGTCTAGGCGACCTTGTCCATGTGAAAACAACCCTGACGTCACTAGGCTGGGGGGAAAACGTCATCTGTTCGAGTTGGAGCATGCCTACCGCTTTGCACTTTTCTACATCCGCGATGGCGTACGAATACAATCTGAACGACCAATCAGATTCTCACTAATATTTTCTATCCAATTTCCACCAATCAGTGTGCTTGTTTCTTACCTAAGCTACGTATAAATTCGCTTGCTTTCACGATTTTCATCATTTCTACTTTAGCTGTTGCTCAGTGAACATCGACTGTGTGATTTAGTTATTTTGACCTTGCGCCATTTCATTTATATTGAACACGATGTCTTCCAAACGATCTGCATCTGCATCCAATGTAAGTATTTTTCGCTTGTACCTGCTTTTGAATTACTATTTTTTGAAAACGAATTTTATTTCTTTTTGAATGTGTTATTTATTTTATTTTTAATTGCTAGGTGCTGTTTGAAGATCTCGACTTTCCTTTCCGTGACTCGGACGATGATGTAAGCTTATAATATTTTACATAAAATTTTAAGCTGTTATTCTGAATTTATTTTTCTATTTAATATTTTATTTGCTATTTTTATTTTATTATTACGTCTTTCATTTTGAATGTATTTTCTTTCCTAGTTAATAGATGAAGTTGATCAAATCTTTATGGAAAATCCTATGGTTCTGCCCCTGTAATACCATGTGGGTTCCTGATTTGAGGTAAATTTTCGTTATGAGCCTGTTAGAATATTTTTTCTTAGTACTAAAATTTTGAAGTAAATTTTCGTTTAATTGCTTTTAATTAACTGTTAGTATATTTTTTCTCAGTACTAAAGACGAATGTATTTGTTTGTAGACTTCTTCATCATCAGCTCGGGGTCCTATGTATATGGCCGGTTCAGACGAACATTCGGTGTGTATTTTTCTTTTTTGCATGATTTATTAAAATAATGTCTTTTTTGAAAATGACTGATTGTGACCGAAAACTTAATTTTTCCTTTTACTTTTCAGATCGATGAGGCGATTGTGCTGACAGAAAAGTCTCGTCGTAGGAACCATAAGTACAAGGCCGAGGAGATCACCTTCCGAGCCAGTGTGGACATGGAACAGCTGCCTCAGGATACACAAGGAATCCCGATGGTCCGGATTCCCGACACCGTCCGGGAACTATTCAAGCAGCTTATTCGCCGGACAACTGCAGATTTGGAGCCCTCCGACCTCATCCGGTTCTGTATCCAGGCAGAAGGGTTGGACAAACTCATCAGTACTTCCATGATGGCAGTTTCGACACTCACAGTCGAAAAAATTTTGGCTGCAGTCATGAAAGTACTGCAGTCCAAAGACAAAATAGAGCTGGACGCAGGATTCTCGGTGGACGTGATCACATTTAGACGTCCTGTTGGTGCTGGACGAAATCGAAGAGTCAAACATCTCCATGGACAGACTGAATAAAAAATCTATTTTGTCCATTCCATACGACAAGGAAGGACTGTGCTGTGCTAAGGCGATTGTGTATGCCTTAGCACATTTGAAAAAAGATACGAGTGCCATCAATGCCATGAGAAATCGCAGTCGGCCAGCTCTTGTGAACAGGGCCAAAGAACTCCATGTGGCCGCAAATGTGCCTCTAGGTCCCTGCACATTTACCGAAATTGCCAGATTTGAAGAGCACCTGGATACTCTAATTGCAGTCTTCTCATCGGAAAATTTGAATCAGGTAAGTCAGTTTTTCTCAAGATATTTCTGCTTATAAATATTAACCTTAAATTACCTAAACTTTTTCTACATATTTATTTTAAAATCGTAATTTGATTTCACTTCTTTTTTATGTGACAAACTGTAAAATTTATTTTGGTAATGAATAGTTTTAAAATTTGAGATGCGTACATTATACTCGTAGTTTATACATGTAGGCAATTTGTTTCCATGTTAAAAATATAACTTGACAAAATGCACAGTGAACTTTAAATTTTAAGATTAACTTTTATGCATACATATCATTCGTATACATGTTAAAAAATATAGCAGTTAAAAACTGATTTCTAAAATGTCCGATTTTTGAATGATTTTTAGAGAAAAATTTCTGCATGATGCATTTTTCATTTCCATGTTAAAAAATATAATTTGTCAAAATTGAACGCATGGTGAATTTTTGACTTGAACTAAATTTTAAGATTATATTTTATGCATATTTACGCATAGAATCCATGAATGTATGCAGTTCGCTTCGATGTTAAAAAATATACCTTGTAAAAATTAAATGCATAGTGAGATTTTAGTTTACTTAAAATTGTTAGATTAATTTCTTATTTTATGTATGCAATTCGTTAAAACTTTCACTTTTAAAAATTTTTATTTTTAGAATACTTTAACTTTTTAGATTTTATTTACATGTATGCACAAAGGCAATTTGTTTCTATGTTAAAAATATAATTTGCAAAAAGTTAACATTTAGGCATATATTTCTGATCATTTAAATGTTAAAACTTTAACTTGTAAAACTGAATGCATGGCGAATTTTTTAGATTGCGTTAAATTTTATGTATAAATGCATGCATGTATGCGGTTCGCTTCGATGTTAAAAATATGACTTGTAAAAAAAAATGCATGAAGAATTTTTTATTTTTAGATTCATTTTATGCATGCACACAATTCATTAAGATGTTAAAACTTTAAACTATAAAAAATGAATTCACGATGAAAATTTTTTTTGTTTTACTTTAACATATATGCATGTAATTACTTTCGATGTTAAATGCATTAGGAATTTTTAGATCGCTTTATGTATGCAATTAAATGTTAAAAACTGGTTTTACTTTGATTTTTTGGAATTCAAGAGAATTTTTTTTTTTTGTCTTGCTGTATCTTAGGTGGTGTACAAAGGAAGAGAGAGGGCACAACGGATCAATTTATGGCTTCACGATGGACATTATGATGTGATTAAATCCCTGAAAGGGTTTTTTGGTAGCAAATACTACTGCACAGCATGCGAGAAGCCCTACCAGCGTGTAGAAGAACATCGATGTGTCAATGCGTGTCCCATATGTTTGAGGATGGACTGTGCTCCAGACCAGCCCCAACGATGCCCGGACTGTGACCGTCTCTGCCGATCCGATGCCTGTTATGCAGCACACAAAGCCCTCACTGGAAACCAAGAGTTTTCACTTTGCGATAGAGTAAGTATTTTGAAAATATATCGTAATGAACAAAGTTATTTACCATATAATTTTCTCAAAATTGTTATGTTAAAAAAAATTATTGTCGTTACAGGTATACCAGTGCAGGGACTGCTGCCAAGTGATCCGGAGGCGGGATTGCCCTAAAGATCTGCATAAGTGCGGTACCACCAAATGTCCGTCTTGCGGCCAGTTTGTCGTGGCTGCTGAGCACCGCTGTTATTTGCGTCGTGTTGCTCCGAAGAAGTCTGATGACAATTCATTTTCTTTGACTTCGAAACGGATCAGTCTTCGGGGGAACATCTCGTAAATTTCTCGGTGGCTCAGTATGCCGACGGCACAGAAAAAGTGTTTCCGGGATACACGGCGTGCCAAGATTTCTGTGCCTGGCTGTTCTCTACAGAGCACAAGGGCTTCACCGCCGTGGCACACAACATGAAAGGGTAAGTTTAAAATACCATAGTTTGCATGCTTTTTAAGTACGACTATTTTTTCAATATTATTCATAATATTTTTTTTACTTACAGGTTTGATGGGCAGTTCGTGATGGCCTGGCTCCTGGAGCAAGGTACAGCGCCGGAGGTGATCCCTAACGGGTCTATGATCATGAGTGTAAGACACCCTAGTCTGAACATTCAGGTCATAGACTCGTTAAATTTTTTGCCGATGGCGTTGGCCAAACTACCGGGATGCTTCGGTCTCACCGAATTAAAAAGGGTTACTTCCCGCATCTCTTTAACTCGCGAGAAAATCAGAGTTATGTCGGACCGCTGCCTGAAACCCGGTACTACAGCCCGGATACCATGAGCACTTCAGCCCGACAAGCATTTCTGTCCTGGCATGAAGCACACAAGGGGGATGTGTTCAATTTTCAAGACGAGATGCTGGCCTATTGCAGGTATGTTTTTTCCTTTTTTCTTGCTTTAATTTTATATTTTATGTTTCGTATATTTAACATTTTCTTTTTATATTCATAGATCGGACGTGGATATTCTTCGCCGCTGTTGTCTGGAGTTTCGAGCCCAGTTTTTGGATGTGGCGGGTGTGGATCCATTCCAGTAAGTTATTTTCTCATTCTGTTCTAATTATGTTTACAATTATGTTATGTTTAGTGTCTCATACCATCCTTTTAATTTCTTTTCAGATACGTAACCATTGCGTCAGCCTGTATGGCAACGTATCGGAGTGGCCACATTCAGCCCAACACGATTGCCATGGTGCCCACACACGGCTACGTCAACTCAACGAATTACAGCCCTGATTCGATCCGGTGGTTAGACTTTGTTGCTGCTTCGGAAGACATTGCCATTCAACCCGCTTTGAACGGAACCGGAGAGCACAGAATCGCCGGAGTCTCGGTAGACGGTTTCTGCCAAGCAACACAAACCGTCTATCAGTTTCAGGTATGTAAAAAGTAAATTATTTTTCTATATGATTCTTTTTAATGATTTTACACTTTTAATGTTTAATTTACATGTGGAACACTATTAATATATTTGTATTATTTTAGGGCTGTTTCTTCCACGGGTGTAGTTCCGGTTATGACGGTGATGTCATTCATCCACTAAAAGGGCTTTCCTTGACAACGTTGCGAGAGAAAACGGAAGAGACCACACGAAAGCTTCGCACCCAGGGTTTCCACGTCATAGAAATGTGGGAGCATGAGTTTCAGAGAGAAAAAGAGGAAAATCCGGATCTCCAAGCTTTCCTGGAGCAACACCATCTAAGGGACCGGCTTAATCCTCGAGACTCATTTTTCGGAGGACGGACCAATGCCCTCAAATTGTTTAACGAGGGAGACGCTAAATATGTGGATTTCACATCCCTCTATCCATGGGTTCGTACTTTTTTATTATTTTAAAACCTTTTCATGGAGGATGTGTTTTTCTGATTTTTATGTATGTTTTTTTGACTTTTTGTTTTATTTCACAGGTGAACAAATATTGCGTCTACCCTGTAGGACATCCAACAATCATTACGGAAAGCTTTGGGGATATAGAAAATTACTTTGGACTTATCCAGTGCCATGTGATTCCTCCTCGGAACCTCTATCTCCCGGTACTGCCCTATCGGTGTAGGAAGAAGCTCATGTTCCCCCTGAGTCGGACTTGTGCCTTTCTACAGTCTCAGTCTTCCTGTACCCACACAGACGATGAAAGAGCTCTTGTCGGAACGTGGGTATCGGAAGAAGTCAAGCTGGCGATGAAGAAAGGTTACCGCGTCACACATGTAAGTATTCAAAGATTATTTAAATTATTTGTCATAACCCAAATTTATTTAAAATCTTTTGTCATAACTGAAATTAATTCTTTATTTTCTAGATTTACGAAGTCTATCATTTCAAAGAATCGTCTACTTCCCTGTTTCGTTCCTACATTGATCTCTTTCTAAAGATCAAACAGAAAAGTAGCGGTTGGCCTTCGGAGTGTGTGACGCCTGAAGACAAATTAAAGTATATTCGCCAGTATGAAGAAAGAGAGGGCGTCAAGTTGGAAGCTGGAAAGATTTCCAAGAACCCTGGGCGTCGACAAGTTGCCAAGTTTTCCCTAAACAGTTTCTGGGGCAGGTAAGGTGATTTCTTTTGGACTTAAATTTTTTGTAAACATTTTTAATTGTGATTTATGTTGAATTTTTGTTTCAGATGGGGCATGAACGTCAACAAAGCGCAACTGACCTACGTACATACGGTGCCAGACTTTAATAAGGTGTTGGCGGATCCTACTAAAAAAGTAAGTTTTCTTGTCGATTTTATCCATCTATAAGCTTAGTGTGTTTCAAACTGTTAACTCATAACTATTTTGAACTGTTAACTTATGATTCTTCTTTTATTTTCAGATCAAGGATGTCTTTCTTCCTACGCCTGAGGTGGCTGCCATTTGCTGGGAATCTTCAAAGGAGTTTGTACCGCAGGATGCCTCGACCAACATTTTTCTAGCAACTTTTACGACAGCTTGGGCTCGTCTCAAGCTGTATAGTGAAATGGAGAAGCTGGGTCGAGATGTCCTGTATCACGACACAGATTCCATCATCTATGCCTCGAATGGTTGCAACGATCCCCCCTTAGGAAACTTCTTAGGAGAATTTACCGACGAACTGGATGGAGATGTTATCAAAACCTTCGTGTCAGGTAAACACCTTTAAAAAGTTCCTTATTTAATATGTACCAAAAAAATGTTTTTTTTTTCTATTATCTCTTTTTTTCTCATGATGTTTTATTTTTTCAGGAGGACCGAAAAACTACGCATACCAGACGGCCACTGGGAAAACCTGCTGCAAAGTCCGAGGATTTTCATTGAACTTCCGGAATTCTCAGTTGCTGAATTTTGAAGCCATTGTGGTGATCCACGGTTTGAAAATGGTTTCTGAATCAGAAGAGATTCGTGCACTAACCTAGTGCTTCGCATAAGAACATCTATGATATAAAAATATACTTTTATTTACACAGCGAAAACGCGCAGCAACATTGTTAACGAAAGCTCATTCTCCTAATAACGTACTTCTTTTTACACTCCACTTGCGCATGCGCATTGGCAATTACCAAAGGAGCTTGGCAGATACTGCCATCTGTTGGATAAACTATTCGCTACATATTCCTCCCACCTGAATTTACTGGGAGCTAAATTCACACATCTGTTAAGTATAATATATGCATAATAGTACAGTATACAATATTGAAGTATAAAATTATGCCTACCAAGATGTTCTAATTAAATTGAAATACAAATTTACCTGGAGATGCAGCATTCCATAATTTTCTAGACATATTAACAGATAATACTAAACCTAGAAAAATAAAAATAAATCAAATTATTACAAAGTATTCAAACAAGTACAAAACATTTCACAGACGTATCACTGGTTTCACAGTTCTACCACTGCTGGTAGTCATAGGAATATTTTCAGTCATATCCTTTTGGACTGGGTTATCCAGCTGAAGTCTGTACAGTCTTTGCACTGGTCTCAGAAACTCAGAAGTCTCTGTTTTTATGACAGCAAGTCTTATTTGTCCATCACGACCAGGTAGCAGCTTTATGACACGCGCCAGGTTCCAAAAAGCACGTTTTTTGTTGTTATCTTCAAGTAGAACAATTTCATCCACCTGGAGAGGTTTAGCTATAGAGTTTTTAATGGACTGCTGACGTAACTGTCCTAGATATTCCACACGGAATCTTGCTCTAAATTGTTCTCTCACCTTTTGTAGATACTTAGCTCGTTTACTCAGTTTTTCCTTATCCACTGTATCGATATCAGGTACTCCTGATTTGGAAATCTCCCGCAGGAACATTTCTGGAGTTAATGGGGATGAATCTTCAACGTCTTCCGACACGTAGGTAAGTGGCCTAGTATAGATTACTCTCTCACAGTCGCATAGTACTGTAAGCAACTCCTCGTAATCCAGGGCAGCACGACCTAGAACTTTTCTCAGAATCTGTTTAACCATTTGAACTAAACGTTCCCACCAAGGTGCGGAAGGAGGAATAAATTTCCACTGAATTCTTTGCTCAGCGGCCTTTGATCGCAGACTCTCCCAATCAATTGTATGCAGAAGGCTCTCCGCTCCTTTAAAATTACTGCCATTGTCTGAGTATATTATAGATGGTCTTCCGCGACGAGAAATGAAACGTCTCAATGACTGGAAAAAAGCTTCAGTTGTCAAGGATGTTACTGACTCCAGATGAATGGCCCTATAGACCGCACATGTGTAAAGAACAATATAAGCTTTTCGACCATCTTTAAGGTAGAGGGGTCCTGCCAGATCGACACCCACTATCTCAAAAACATTTGCATCACGTACTCTATCTTTCGGCAAAATTCCTGGAGTTACATCACAACTTTTGGATTTAAATCTTTGACATTTAACACATTTTCTAATGCAGTTTCGTACTGTCTTACGAGTTTTGAGGATCCAATACTTTTCCCGCAAATGAGACATCACCATAGAAGTACCAGCATGCAGCAGCTCATTATGTGCATTCATTATTAGTAATTTTACTACTGCATGATCAGATGGCAAAATGACAGGAAACTTAAAGTCATCAGTATCGTCGCGATAAGAAATATTGGTTTTAGCTCTGATCAAACCATCACGATCAACTATAGGTCTGAGGTCTTTAATTTTATCATCGTTCACACTCTTAAATGATTCTCTTTGAACCAATAACATAAGAGTTATCTCAGCTCTTTCAATTTCCGAAACTGACAAAATTTTGGAGGTTTCGTTTGTAATTCTTCGTAATTTAAAGTAAAACCTAAGAATCCAACCTAACATGCGTACAATTTTCTTTATGGATAAAAAGTACCTGTAATACCAATTGTCAGGTTTAGAATCTTTGTTAAGAGTTGTCAATACTGATTTACGCCTTTCTGAATTTATGATCTCTTCGTCCGGCAAATCGGTGCCTCTTGACTATGACGATTCTGGTTCTAACAGCCATGATGGGCCCTCCCACCATTTCGACAGCAAAAACTGTTTAACTGAACAGCTTCTAGAAGGGAGATCGGCGGCATTCAGCTCCGAAGGGATGTAATGCCAATCTTCTATTTTTGTAAGTGTTCTGATTTCTTGGACACGATTCCAAACGAAAGTTCCCCACCGTACGTCTCGCTGGATCCAGCACAAAGCGGTTGTTGAGTCAGTTCAGAAGAATGTTCTTAAATTTGGCATGTTCAAATCTGAAAAGACCATACGTCCCAAGCGTGCTCCGATTAAGCAGGATAATAATTCCAAACGAGGAATGGATATACTCTTCAAAGGCTTAACTCTAGTGCGTGCTTGCACAAAATTTAAATAAACCTTATTTTCGGTCTTCACTCTTAAGAAAATACAGGTAGCATAGGCATGCTTGCTGGCATCGCTGAAAACATGAAGACTTACATCTTCGTTAACCGATCTGTCAATATTAAGCCATCTAGGAATTTTGACATCAGACAGCAGTTTCATTTCCTTTACCCATTGTATGGACTTCTTTTCTAAATGTTCTGGCAATTTTTGATCCCAATTTAATCGTAATTTCCAACACTCTTGCAATATCACCTTTGGGAACAGGGTAACGGGAGAAAGGAAGCCTACTGGGTCAAATAACTTATGCGCGCAAGAAAGGAGTGTTCGTTTACTCGCGACAATCTCCTCTTTCTTTAGTGACTCAATTTTACAGGAAAGAGTATCATCCTTCAAATCCCAGTTTAACCCTAAAACGCAAACGAATGTATCTAATTTAGAGTTGGGAATTATTTCGGTTTCACAATTCGACTGCCATCCTCTAAGATTAAAATTTCCCAGTGACAATAACATTCTCGATTCTAGTACAAATCTATTCAATTCTTCAACATTCTTAAAACTAGTCAGGCAATTATCAACATAGAAGGACTCCTTCAAAATGTTGGCTGTAACTGCAAACTGATCTGGGGCACGATTTAAATGATAGTTCAACGTAGCGGCTAACAAAAATGGACTACAGTTAAGCCCAAAAACTACGCGACTATGTCTGTAAATTTTAGTATTCTCTTCTTCTGCACCTTTCCAAAAGAAACGCAAATAATCTCTATCCTTCTCTCTTATACCAATCTGCAAGAAGGCTTTCTCAATGTCTGAAACTACTGCAAGAGGATATTTCCGAAAACGATTCAACAATGTTGGAATTATTTCTATTAGGTTGGGACCTTTCTCAAGACAATCATTTAAGGAAAGTTCTCCTTTGGCGTGTGCCGAAGCATCAAAAACTGGCCTTACTCGCGTAGTTTCACTAGATTCTTTAAAAATCGGCCTATGAGGCAAATAGTGCTCTCTATCTACTTCGCCTTCATTTACCTCTTCAATAATTCGTTCCTTCAACCACGTATCAAATACTTCCTGATAAACTTTAATTTGATTCGAATCTAATAATTTCCTTCGCGTATTAGTCAGGCGTTTTTCTGCCAACGTTTTATTATTAGACAAGCGAGAGGGGTCCAGTACCCAAGGTAATGCAGTTTCATATCTCCCGTCTGAATCCAAATTCAAATTTTCCTCAAAATATTGCATGGTCTCCTCGTGAATTTCAGCTTTCTTTTTAGACTCAACTGGGTCATTTATACCAATAACGTCTAACTTCCACAAGTTTTCTGCTGATCTTTCGTTTAGCAATAAAGAAACACATGCAAGAGAATCATTTATACCCGAAGATTCCTTCGCTGGAATTTTACCCATTAAAATCCATCCCAAACTTGTTTCCATCGCGACCGGACCACTTTGTAAACATTTAATATTTCCGGTGAATAATTTTCCAGCAATATCAGAACCTATCAACAATTTAATGTCACTTTCGTTTTCGAGAGCATTACCCTCTACATCTGACACTTGAATATTTAATTTACGAAGTTCTTTCAACCAAGGACCTTTAGGTATTTTCTTAACATCAGAACAGATAACAGATTCACTTAAACAATGCACACTACATACATATTTATTATCAAGGCTACTCAAATTAACTATATATTTAGAATGCAATTTTCTTTTGTTTCTACACCTCCGAATAATTTATGAACTAATTTCACTTCACCAACACTGTTACATTTCAAAGAATCTGTAATATCTTTCGTTAAATAACTTCTCTCGCAACCCGTATCTATAATCCCTCTGACTATCCTTTCCCTGTTGCCATTTTTTACCCTTACGATTAATGTTTGTAATAACACATCGGAGCTCGCGGATCTGCTAGCCAAAACATTGACCTCATTTTTCGCCACAGGCTCTACTTGTTTAGTCTCTTTCAATTGAGAAGGAACTTGTTGACACATTACTGCCAAATGCCTTTTCTGGCAAATTAAACACTTAACCTTGGACTTACAGTTACGAGAAATATGGTTTTTCTTCAAGCATAATAGACATAAACCCTTCTTAAATATTAAATCTTTTTTATCCTGATATGTAAGCGTACTAGCTTTAAAACATTTTTCTGTTAAATGTGGCTTATCACAAAATAAACACGATTCCTCAACTTTCTTAATAGGAGCATTTTCTTTAAATTTGTCTCCTGTATACAAATCATTACAAGTAGGAATATTAGACTCATCATTAATGTAATTTTTAGATTTTCTACTTTTATCAAAAGAAAAACGCGGTAATTTAATTCTCTCTTCAGATATCACTTCATTTTTCAAAAACAGAAGAATAGATTCAAGATCGCTCTTACCTCGTTGTGACGAGCTCTCCCGTTCCCTCTCCCACACGCGTAAGATGTCAGGGGGCAGGCAAGATTCAACTAACGGAAAAATAACACTAGCGTATTTATCTTCAGTCACACCGAGAGATTCCAGAGCACGCAGTTTTGTTTCTAAACTGTCGTACAACGATGATAGCGCAAAGTCCTTTTTGGTTGCATTATTATTTATCAACACAAGATTCAATAAATCCCGAACGTACACTTGTATAAGAATATCTTCACGTCCAAAACGATTCTTTAAATGTTCGATGACTTTCGGATAATTTTCTTTAGTTGTCGGGAAACTCTGCACTATTTCCCGTGCTTTCGATTTGGCAGCAGTAGCCTGGATCAGATATACGAATTTCAAATGATCATCTAGCACTGGATCTTCGTGTATCTTACTAAAGGTATTCCAGAAATTCAACCATTGTCGTCGATCACCTGTAAATTCAATCAAATTTATTTTCGGAAGCTTCAAATTCGTTGCCGTTGTTCTTGAATCAACAGTTCTGGTTTCATTTACCGATGCATGAGTCAGCAAATTTTTCTCTATTTTCACAGTGATTTGCTTCACTTTCATCCTGGCTGCTATTAATTTCTCCTTGTAAGTCTCACATGACTCAAATTCTTTAGTATATTCTTCTTGCGAGACTTCTTTCGATTTTGATAGGAGATCCAATATTTCTTCATCCAACTGTTGTAGTCGAATTCCTTTATCTTCCAGAATTTCCAAGGACGATACTAGAACATCACTGTTCAATTCTGACTCATTCAAATGTGCATGTAGGCTATTATATGCTTTCGTGAAGGCTGCACGCAGTGGTATTCTTCTTACTTTCAAGGCTTCCATTTCTGCTGTTAAACCATCAAAAGTGTCCTTTACCTAACTAATGCGTCCTGTTAGACGGACGCCACTTTTTATTGTGGTGATCCACGGTTTGAAAATGGTTTCTGAATCAGAAGAGATTCGTGCACTAACCTAGTGCTTCGCATTAGAGAGTAAAGAACATCTATGATATAAAAATATACTTTTATTTACACAGCGAAAACGCGCAGCAACATTGTTAACGAAAGCTCATTCTCCTAATAACATACTTCTTTTTACACTCCACTTGCGCATGCGCATTGGCAATTACCAAAGGAGCTTGGCAGATACTGCCATCTGTTGGATAAACTATTCGCTACAGCCATTAAAAGTCTGGTCTGCAGCCTCGACCGAAGTGAGATCATCTCTCTCCACAACCCCTGCAAAATCACCAGAGAAGCGAAGAGAAGAAAGGTGGTGAATAAACCGGAAACAAAACTGTACAGAATTGTGTTGGATAAAAGAGTGATCCAACAGGACTTGACCACCTTACCATTTGGCTTTTGAAAATAACTTTTGTAAAAATGTATGGTATGTACAAAAAATGTTTGTATGTAAAAAGATGTTATGCACAGTATTTGCGTGTAAAAACTTATTTAGATAAAAAATAAACAGAAGTTTGAAAAATTATGGTGTTTTTTCTTTTTTCAAAGAATGGCATGAAAGGTAAGTTTTTTTAAATATTTTTTTTAGAAAATAATGGTTATGATTATGTATATATTAGTTTAATCAGAAAAAAAAATGATTTTATATGTTAGCTTAATTAGAAAGAAAAACATAACACAAATAATCAGAAATTAACTTTTATTCATATCTCAAAGTATTACACATGTCATTACAATTTTAGCCACAGCTGCGAAGAGGATGTTCTTTTAGGTCTAGCATACATAGTTTTTACATTTATTAAATGTTTGTTTTTGACAAAGTCTTGAGGAAAGTTGTTAACATTCAGTACATTTTTAAACTGTTCAAAGGCAAAAGGTTTTTGAGTTCTATTTTTCAACAGAAAGTTTATCAACTGAACAATGTCAGAGCCAGAAAACACATGATCATCCAGAATGAGTTCTTTATTTTGTGTCCAGGAAATCTGATGCTCTTTTAGAAAATCTATTATTTTCTGTGCCGTTCTTTTCTGCTTCACAGGAACTGTTTGCATAATTTCTTTTTCTATATCTTTCTCAGAACGTTGTTCAGGTGGTTGTTCTTCGGAAGTGTTCACATGAGGAAATGTAACATACTTTTGCAGAACTTGGATGTACAATTTAGACTTTTCTTCATCGTCCATTTTCTTTTTTAAGATGTTTTGAATTTGGGTATCTAAATCTCTCAAATGTTCATCTTCAAATTGCTGCATATGATCCAGGGGTACCAGCGCAAATTTCTTACTGTGTTCCATGGATAAGGGAGGATAAGACACTGACTGCTGCAGGAATCAGGAAAGATAGGAAACCGTCACCTTTTTGAACCAAAAGACGCCTTTTCTTAAAAAGAGGTACTTTTTTGTCCGCTAGTTTTCTTAAGGGGACTCATACACCTTAAAACTCATAAGATCTCCGAATAGGTGACTGTTGCAAGAATTGGAATAACTTATTTATTTTAAAAGCAATTACTTCCAACTTTTTACAGCTGACTACATAATATAGCTGCTTTCTGAAATAGTCATCAGAAAGTTTGTGTTGCCACAAATATTTTTATAATTTAATTCGCTTTGTGACAACATTTTTCGTCATGTTTCCACCTTGCGCGCACAGTTTAAAATATTCTGTTGCATAATTTGTTTCCATATTTAATATATAGCTTTTATAACATTTGGAAACTACTGTGAACCTAAAATTCTAAAAATTTCATGTTAAATTTTTATTTTATTTGGAGTTGAGTTTATAAAATGTATTTTATTAAAAAAAATCTGTAATGTTTTCGTCCATAAAATTTTTCAACATTAAAATATTTATCATATTTTTGGTTCAGTTAGAAAATAGTGCCCATATAAAGAATTCCATTAAATTTCAAGTATGTACCATTAGCCATTTTTAAAATATCATGCGCGCAAGGTGGAAACACGTCAAAATATTTTGTCACAAAGAGGATTAAATTACAAAAATATTTGTGGCAACACAAACTTTCTGGTTACTAGTTTCCAAAGCAGCTATATTATGTAGTCAGCTGTAAAAGGTTGGAAGTAATTTCTTTTAAAATAAATAAAATATCACAATTCTTGCAAAAGTCACATATTCGAAGATCATGAAAGGTTTAAGGTGTATGAGCCCCCTTAAAGTTCTTTTGAATGGGGCGAGTCGATTTTTGACGCGTTTTGTGATGGGTACGCTTCGTTTTAGAAGATTTAAAACGCATTCACAAACTGATTTGATGAGATGATTTGGGCACTTTTTCAGTAGAGCTGCTTTTATTCGACTTTTTCCTAATAGTTTTAGATAATCCACATCCTTCTGATGAGACATTCTGATGACAAATGAACTCTTCTTCCTGCACACATTCTTTTATATAGGTAGCAAATGCAGCCGCTTTGGTTAAAGCACAGCAATTAAATCCTTTTGCATGAATCGAACATGTTAAAGAACTTTTCTTTTTAAAATTCTCTGTCTTAGGACAGTCTAGATTTATGATGTCTCTACCTAATAAATTTTCTAAAAATAATTTCTTTTCTAACCCTTTCACGTATATGACAGAATAAACAGATGACAAATATTGCAAAATAATACGAAGGTGAGTATAAGGTAATACACCCTCACTCCAATTCATGTGATGACGATTTCTGGTTATCCAAGCAAAACACTTTTGCTGAGATCGTGATAATGTTTTCCAAGGTTGAGGAGGTAAAAATGACCAGCAACTGTGATATCCTTCATGCACAGAATACAAGGCTAATTCTTTGACAATGTAGCAATGAGGCATCCATTGAAAACCTTCGAAATCGATCACGATGGGAGAAGACATGTTAGCCATTCGACGTCTCAAACTGAAATGAACTATCGGGGCTGGTAGACATAGCATTTATCTCCAGGAAAGATGCCTGTACGAAGGCGAAGCGTTTCACTTGTTTCAGGTCGTAAATCAACCAACAAGTAACTGAAAGGATTTGAAGTAGCATCCTGAAAAATTTCTTGAAAGGCCTTTACTTTTCCGGGGAACATTTGTCTAGCTAAATGCATAATTTGACTTTTATCTCTAGGATTTTTGTATAGGACAAGGTAATGGGAATTTAAATGAATATTTCTCATCTCCTTGCCTTGGTGAAAAAGATTTTGCGTTATAAAAATGACTGAAAGGTTTCGGTGATGACTTCCTTTTGTAAAATGTTTGCTTAAACGGGTATCGCTTGCTAGTTCAGACATTAAATCGTCTATAATAATTAAAGCATTTTGAAGAGTCTGCAGGTTAGATGGTAATTCTTCTTCAAAATTAACATTTTTCATGGAATTAAAAAGAGGTTGATAACTTCCGTAGCAATAAATAATATTGGTCGGCATAGGATGGAACATTTTATGATCTATCAATTTCTTCACAAAAAATGTTTTTCCCGAACCGGTAGGTCCGCTCAGAAGACAAGTAGAAGGATGTACGAACTTGGGCAGTTCCATTTTTGTAAATGACAGGAACAAGAAAATATTGACTTTTATACTTTACAGAAAATCTCTAAACAGCCTTTAAGTATATTGTCAATCAGAAGACATTCGCTCCTTGAATCCACAATATTTTTCGTAAATTCCAAACAGTGATTTTTGAAAACATTTAAAGAGCTTTGAACACATTCACAAATTGTTTCTCCGCAATGTGTGTGATTTAAATAAAAATTGGAAAACTCGTGGCACTTGATAAAACCTATTGAATCAATCTTTTGATAAATTTTAAAAATGTCAAGTGTTGTTTTATTTTGAAAACAGTTGAAATCTTGTTTAGATGTCCACTGGAGATGAGTCCAAATTAGGAGGGCCATACTTGAAAAAATCCACAAAACTAAAATAACAACAACAATTTTTTGTCTCTCCATGTTCGTGATGTTTAACACACTGTGTATGGAGAGCCCTTTTATAACCCAAAATGTGTTATGTAAATTGTTACACGAGTTTTGTTTAAATATATGTAGAAACAACACAAAAGAAATACAAGACACAATTTTTCAAATTAAAACAACTTTATTTTTTAAAAATCATGTTTACACCATATCTTTTCTTGACAAATTGAAATATTCGGAAATCATAATTCTTTCCGGTTAACGGTGATACAATGAGTTCCATACAGAGTCCTTGACATCGTTTAACAATAAAATAAATACAATATTGTCCACATACATTAGAAGTTAAACTTTAAAGCGAAATCTTGTTCCAGCGAACATGACGATATTTCTTGACAAAGGATGCGATATCTTCTCCATATACTTTAGGAGGGAGTCCATAAGAATCGAAAAATTCAAGAGTCTGTTGATCTGCAAGGTAGACAGCTAGCCAAT
Source organism: Stegodyphus dumicola (assembly GCF_044657685.1). Taxonomy (NCBI): domain Eukaryota; kingdom Metazoa; phylum Arthropoda; class Arachnida; order Araneae; family Eresidae; genus Stegodyphus; species Stegodyphus dumicola. Next base: position 189,043,326 of record NC_140768.1, read on the forward strand.
GAGTTCCTTTTTCATCATGTTTGTCCGTATTCAGCACCAGTGCACAGGGAAAATTTTGAATCACAGGTATTTTGTCAGATGGGAAAATACCCGCATAATATCTCGAAGAAATAGGATCTCGAGATAAGATTTGATGAATCTGTGATGAATTCATCAGTTTCCAAAATCATACAGAATATTTCGAGCTTTATTGATTTCTATCAAATTTTCAAATTCAGCATACACTAATAAGGTAACAGTTTGTTCTAAAGGACTGTCAAATTTTATTTCTAATCTTAAGTTGCTGTGTCGAATCAGATTTAAATGAGAGCCATCACAAAGATCAGATGACAAATCGAAGCGAAATAAGGAATATCCCTTTGAAAATTCTGATCTTGAAAGGTAAAGTCATCGGTCGTCTGCATTTGTAAATAAATTCTGATAAGCTCGTATAAAATGGTTTTTCTCAAAATTAGGTTGAAGAGGATTATGAGGTACCGGTTGACAATCTACATAAACGCCGATAAAGTTCATATTATAATGCTTGAATTCGAAAGGAGACTTTTTATAGTTTCCATTGAAGGCATCATTATCGACGCAAGTCACCACAATACGATTAGGCATTTGGCCTATGAAAATGTTATCTTGAATAAAAGTCATATTTCCAGTGGGAATGGAATAGGCTTTGCATAGTACTCTTTGAATGGGATATTTGGCTGTTGATTTTTCTAGGCTTTTTGCATGTCCTAGCACAACACCAGGGCTAACTCTCACTTTTCTTACAAACAAAGAAGCATGTTCGAGTACGACTTTAAATTCACCATCTGAGTACGACTTTAAATTCACCATCTCCCAGTAAACAAAATTCGGGTTTGCTGCGTATGAGTTTAATCTTCATATCCACCATATTCAACAAAAGTCTTTCTTGATGAAACATATCCAAATGCAACCGGCTAATCATATCGACTGAGGCACTCAGTGTAAACAATTCTGCTCGTTGGTTGAATCCTTCGTTCGGCTGAGTATCTTGAGTATCAAAAACATTCATACGTCCTGCTGTATCTTTAAAAAACAATTCTGATGAAAGTTGCGAAGTTTTCGTATCAAATCCATGATTCAGTAATTTTTCTATCATGGCTCTGTAGGGATAAGTGTTATTACTGGTAGAAACGAGTCTTTCATTTAAACTAATATCCACTTGTGAAAACATGGAATGTAAAAACAGATTGACAGGTCCTACTTTACTTTCAGCGGTGATAGGCTTGCCATCACTTTTTAAAATTTTCACCTTCACATAGAGTTGTGTCTGTGATAAGTCAAAGTATTCGTCTCCGCTTCCAGAAACATTGAACAGTACTTCCTTCCGACACATTGGCTAATGGATGAAATTCAACCCACTGACCTTTTTCTATCACTGTTTGAGTGGGAGGTAACGAAAATAAATCCAATTCGGATTTTGCGCATTCTGGAGAATCTTTTAACAGAAAAGCCATTACGAGTCAAAAATATCACGTCGTTGCACCTTCCTGGCTTTAGACGAAATGAAGCGTTTGGGGGTTTTGCGCTTCCTTTTAAACCTTCCATGACCGATCATCTCGTCTGCTTTCTGAACTGCTTTCCTCGCTAATTCTTTTCCAGCTTCTTTAGATCTGGTTTTGAGGGACACATTAAAATTTTCGCCCGACAATACGTCGTTCGCAATCTGTGTTCCAGTCCGTAAAGCTTCTTTTCCCACTGTCTTTGCCCCCCTCATAAAAAAAGGCATGGCACTGCGAAACAGTTTTGCAAAAAATCCACCAATCCCATAACCTTTCTGTAAAATGGTTCCTTGATAGTAAGGTAGCCCATTTCCAGTTTGAGCTACATAATAATCTTCAATTTATTTCGTACAACACGTATAAGGCACTCTCATTTTGATGCTTCTATTCTTGCATACACAATTCAAATGAAATGGAATTTCAAATGGATGCTTCTTTTATAGAATTTGTCTGAATCGAAAATGCAATACAAGAAATACTTTGCCTCTTTCGAACGGCACTAAATCTCCAGAGTGAAGTCTTATGTCAATATGTATAGTCTGAAACTGCTGACTGGCAGGTAAAAGGGTCTGGGATAATGAGCGTTTATGATATCCCCATCACTTCCTTCCACCGTGACAATTTTTATCAATGGAGCTTGTACATCTCCCACAATTTGAGGCTCTACGAGATCACAATATACATACATGACAGGAAAAGAGGCTTTTGGATCGGCTACAAAAGGACTTTGCTCCAATCCTTTGTAAACACCAGGCTCGAATCCTAAAAGTTCAGCTAATCCTTCATGAAGAATGACACTGCATTTTTCGTCCGTCTTAATGGTCACTTTTTTCGTGACAGGATGATAACTGAATTCAATCTTATTTTTATGGGAGGGTATTTTCATGGCTTTTAATAAATCTGGTATCGTTTCATAACATCCTGAAGGAACTCTTCTCCCTTCCAGTTTTCCATCTCCTAAATCAAATCTAAATAAATTGTTGTATTTTAGGACGTTATACCACGTGTGAGGGTAAATAAAGTCCACAAGAGATAATTCTCACTGATTATTTAAATCCATCGGAGTAGGAAGCTGAGTGGTAAATTGCGATATTTTGTTGTCTGGGAAAAAGCGCATGGAGCTGTCGCTGATCAGTGTGATAAAGAAAGACATGTTTCTTCAAATGAGTGGTAAGCAGAATGTACAGGCCTTTTATAGCATCCTAACATCTTCTATCCAAGCTTTGAAGCTTTCGGGGTACCCCTGAAATTTCACAAAATTTTCCACTTTCCCTCGACGTTTCCTCTTTTTCAAAACTTTTTCTGCGGGGTAATAACCAGAGTCGGAAACCTTTTGAAGTTCTTGTTTGTAAAAGGTCCCTTGTATGACTTCTGCTAAATCTTTCAGTTTGTAGACGACAGGAGTCCTCCGAATAATTTTATAGATTGTAAAAATTTCTCTTGTCCAGTTTTGTTCATATCCTTTCTCGAACAGCATTTTTGCTCGGCTGATGCGCACCGTGTCTCCAATCTTTAAATCCGTAGGAACATGTTTTTTTTTACTGATTTCTGATCGTACAATGTTTTCCAAATATTTTCTTGATTTTGTAATGTAACGGATACAGGTTCTGTCTTAATACTTCGATGCCATGTATTGTTATAACTGGATATCAGTTTATCAATCACATCAATATATTTTCGTGTATTCATTTCAGTAAAGTATTTCCACATTTTAGTTTTAAGGGTGCGATTAAATCTTTCCCCGACAGAAGCTTTGGTTGCATTATGTGTCGTAAAAAAGTGAATGTTTTTCTTTTTCAAAAAATCTTTAACTTGCTTATTGGTGAACTCTTTCCCGGCATCTGTTTGCAAAGATTCGGGTGTACGTTCCGAAAATATCTTTTCGAAAGCGGATTGGATGGACACAGATGTTTTATTTTTGAGAGGGATAGCCCAGGCATATTTGGAAAGGATATCTATACAGGTCAGTAAATATTTATATCCATTATTAAATGAGGCCAGGGATTGCATATCCACTAAATCAGATTGAAATTGCTCGTGTAAGCCTCCTACGATGACTCTGTTCCTGGGAAACGTGTGCCTCAAAGGCTTGTGTAAAGTATAAGAATCTTTGGTTTGCAACCATTTCTGTATGTCTTTTGTTTTCACGCGACCTTTTAAAGCACGATGTAAACCAGCAACACCCCCGAAACTCGCGGGGACCTGAGGATCCCGATAGGTCTGAGCTAGAGCTGAGTTCATTGCAACAATTATTTTGATCTAAGCGTACACTGATATTCATTTATATATGTTTAACAGGAAAATAATAACTCGCCTATATAAACATTTTATAAATATGACATAAACAAGAAAGAAAATGAACATAACAACTTAAAGGTTGAACAAGTAATGATATATATGTTTACGAACAACCATATTTATATTCTCTGTAATCGATAAGTTCGTACTAAATAAAAACTATATGTAACAAATACAATACTATACCTTTTTTTTCATTTAAAGATTGTCTGAATCAAAGAATGAGGCCATTGTAAAATAAAATAACATTTTATTGAGCATCTATTTTTACAAATATTCATAATATTCAGTACCAAAGCACCATACTGTTCTAAGTTTGTTGGATAAAACGTTTCTCTTACTTCGTTTAATACATCAGTTAAACATACAGATTTTAAAAAGTCCTTCGTGATATAGTTAGCAGGTTTCAATAACATTAAATAGGGTTCTTCACCCCAAATATTTCCATAAAATTGTCTGGCAATGTCTATAGGATGTAATCTCACAGCAAGTGAATTCACAGTTTCTGTTTTATGAACAGCGAGTTCTTCACAGTCTATGAGCTTGGGATGTTTTAGTTCTCCTTGCTGCTGAAGGAGCTCTTCAAGCGATGTTTTTAGAATAGTTTGAAGGCATGCTTTTCCCATAGAAAGATCGAAGGATTCTGGAAGAGTTTTCTCACTAATAGGTTCGTCGGATACGCTTTCATAAGCTTCACAAAAGTTCATGCTTTGATAAACGAGGTTGGTGACAATGTCACTGATACGGCTAAAGTTTGTTAGCAGTTCTTCCCACTGCGTAGTCGTAATGCTGAGGCTACTTTTTTCCTCTCCTCCAGGGCAGAGTTGAGTCAAAGTCTGGTTCCTCCACTGTCATGATGGTTACGAGAACATTCAAACACCATGGCTCAAAGTTTACTCCTCGTCTTGTCGGATAGTAAGCTTTACCATATTTGGCATACTCTCGGATGTGCACAGTCACTTTTCCCTTGTAAATGCTGGGTCCCACAAAGACATTGTTTCCCATGTGAGTGAGTTCCTTTGGAATAGCCTCTTCGGTAAAGAGTCCTTTGCGCTGAAAAGGAAAAAAAATGGTAAGTCGGTTGGCCGATAAAAGAACATACATAAAAATGAGGTAACATAAAATAAAAAAGTTTATAATTTTTTCGTAAATACGTACTTTTTTCTCGAAATGGGATGTTTCTTCTGCTTTCTTTTGGCACAAGAGCTATCTGATTCTCTTAGAACATCATGGCTCAACACTTTATCATTCAAAGGCATGGATTCTTTCTCCAATAGATTTTCCATCTGAAAAATAAAAGGCAAATTAAGCCCCCATTGCACTTTCACAAATAAATTTTTAAAAGATTATAACACTCTAAAAAATAGTATGTTTTCGAAAAGTAACTTACCTCTGCAGCGTTGTTGTTTCCTAGCTGATCCATATTCGAAGCGGAGAAGAAACAGATAAAAGTCCGATGAAGAAAATAACAAGGATCGTCCAAGCAAAAAATGTGCGTACACTCAAGGCGAGAGCAGGGAAGGAAATGCTGAACGCTTCTCGTGACAACTCTATATCAGGTAGGAACTCTTTATTTCATCTGAATGCTGATTGGCTAAGAGGCGGTTGGTCCATTATTCAGAGAATCTGATTGGTCCACAGAAAAATGTATTCGTTCGCCTAAGCGGAAGCACATAAAGATGTAATAAGGGAGACGCCATTTTGAAAAATAACATGCCCAAACAGGAATAGGTGATGTCATCCTCCCGATGCCATTTTGTAAAAGCACGCCTAAACTGATGATGTCATTCCAAACACGTGGTGTAAGAGCTCGTTGCCACAAAAAATAAAAAAATAATCGTTGCCACACAATAAAAATGAAACTTCCAAAAAACTTAAATTCTGAAATTTATATTCACTCCTACTTCCACTTTCAAACAAACACTTCCACTTCGAAACCACTCAACTCCACTCTACAACATGGCGGCACTTTCGGTCACGTGATCCAAGCCATGCCCCTTTCCTGTGACGTCACTTCCGTAGCACGAGTACTGTGGCTTACTACTTCCCGCAATTATACAAAATAGTAACTGCGTGTGTCAGGTCCTGCAATCAATGTCAATTAATAAATGATATTAATTACAGCCCGGCCGGGTACTTAAATAGCATTTGCGCTACATTTCCGAATGAAATTTTAGGCATAGATCTTCTTGGTCCTTTCCCCCAGAGTGAGTTAAATACAAATCGTTTTCTTTTAGTAATTGTAGATCATTTTTCAAAATGGACAGAAATTGTTTCACTTAAATGCGCGTCAGCCAAAACAGTCGCAGATGCATTCCTACACAGATACATTTTAAAATACGGTGCACCGATAAAAGTCATTAGCGATAACGGTAAACAATTCGTTAGCCAAATATTTGAAAATATTTGCACTGGACTTGGCATACGCCATATCAAAATGGTTCCGTATAGACCACAGGCAAACATCGCAGAAAGAGTTTAAAAATATTGTAAAAATAATTCGAAGTTATGTTAGCACACATCACAAGTGCTGGGATGGCTACATAAATGAGTTAGCTTATGCTTTAAGAACGGCAAATCAGGATACTACGGGAAAAACTCCAGCAGAATTATTTTGAGGACGGAAGTTAATTACGCCATTAGATAAATTATTCTTTGTGCAACAAAGAGAGCAAGAATTTAAACAAAAAGATGTGCAAAAACTTATTGACCAGGCGGTTAAAAGCTCGGATACGGCAAGAAATAGACAAAAATTATACTATGATAGAAAACGCCGTGAAGCAGATTTTAAAGTTGGGGATAAAGTGTTGAAGCGGAAATTTTCTTTATCAAGTGCCCCAGACAATTTTACTGCAAAGTTAGCTCCAAAATTTGAAGGCGCCTATGTAATTCAGAAATAAAGGGAGTCGTATTGTACCTTAAGAACGAGAGAGGGGAAATCTGTAAAGCAAGTCCCGACCAGGTGAAAAAATATTATAATCAAAATGATTTTGAAATTCTTAAAAGTTTCTTGCAGGACTCAAGCGTAAAAAAAGTGGAAGGTCAAGGAGTAACGTCACCCGCTCCACCACCCAAGAAGCAGAGAACTGAAGAGAAACCTAGCCCTTCTACAAGTCATGCGACGGTACCGAAAAGAAGAAATGAAAACGTTCAGACTCCAGCGTTTAAGAAATACAAGAAAGCAACACCGCCGCGTAAAGAAGCTTTGGTAAAGGGGAAAAGACCACCTACAACGTATCGCAGTAAAAATTCTGCATCGAGGAAAACGCCTCCAGGGCCAGAGTGTCAGGTGCAAACAAGGCCGCCGTTCCCGAGAACGAAAAGACAGCAGGAGGAACGAAAAGAGCACCACCAACAGAAGAAATTCAAGCATGATTCCAGACCGGAGGACACCTAGACCAGCCGTTCAGGGGCAAAACGGAAAAGACAGCAACCCGACGACTACCACTCCAAGAGGCCAGCATGCAGAGGGCGAAAAAGAAAAAGCAACATGACGACACTCGAAGGACACTAAGGAGACGATTGACTTCGATGAAATCTATAACGTGGGAGCAGTTCTGCTAGGAGAGGATGTCGGAGTTCCAATCATCGAAAACTCAAAGATAAGTTAAAATCTTCTATAAAATTTTTTCTTTTGTTCTGAAATGTTATGCGTAAATACGAAGTTCTATGTTTTGACGGAAGTCAATTTGTCTCGGTTGAGACTTAGTTTTTACTTTATTTAGCTAAGGCAAAAGTATTATTTTCTTTAAGTATAAAATCTAAGAACAAGCAGTTTCTGTTGGTCGAAAGACTAATTCTGTTATGTTAAAGCCAAAATTTGGCCGAAGATAAAAATAACTTTATTCTTGTATTAATAAGAAATTTAGTTTTAGTGCCACCAGCTTGGCGAAGAATGCGTAAAGTAAAAATTTATTTTTCTCTTATTCATTTTATGGTAAATTGTAAAAATCATATGTATTAGAATTTTTAAATATACGTAAATACTTGAAAGTTATGTAAAATTAGAATTTAGTCTAGAAGCATAAAATTTTGATGCTAAAAGTAAATGCTCAAAAGAAATGAATTCAAATTTAAGTATTAAACTGTAGATAAAATCATGCTTTAGAGCGAAAGCCTGCATGTCTAAAGATGAATGAGGGGGAATTTAGAATGAATGTAATTTGTAGGGTTCTCCACCTACACTTGAATTTTAAGAATGTTAAAATAGCTCATCCAGTTTTAGAATGTCGAGTAAGGTGTGTCTATTTGGTCTTTGAATTCTAACAAATCATTGTGGTTAGGGGAAGTGTTGCAATACTAAAACACGAATATTCCCGTTTGACACCACACATGGTGGAGAGCCAGGGTAAAGTTAAATTCATGTTTGAATACTTCAATGAATGTTAATTAAGCAGTAACTAAGGAAAATAAATCGATCAAAAGCAAAAACTTATTCAGTGTGAAGAAAGTGTAAATTATAATGTATTTAGAAAGATACTGATACTTATTCTTTCCAGATGCTGGAAGGAAGAGAACAGATTGATTGCTGAAGTCCAGGAAAGGTTGGTGTAAGAAGAGAGGGTTAAATAAGTATTTACAGAAATTTATTCTACCTTTTGTGAGAAAACAGTTTTTTTATGTAAACGAGGCTCTAAAATTTTAGTTCAGAATTGTAGAAACTTTTCAACAGGTCGTTTCTAGGACCTGCTTCCAAGTTTACCAAATTCTGGCAGCGGCAAATGTAGGGTTTATATTTATTTTAACTAACATTTATTTTAAGTTTAAACTATCTTTCCTGTCAAGCCGTACTTTCCCCTGGAATTGCCAATGCCAGAGTATGTAAATTTTAGTAGAACGCGCAAAGTATTCAAAATAGTCAGCGGAAGTATTCTGAGTTAAACAGAAGGGAAACGAGTTCGAAAGTGTGCTTTCTTGCTTCACGAGCGTGGAGGTGGCTAGTTAGAAATTGAAGAACCACGCGTTTCGGCCTGTGTGCTTGCCTCGGTAGATAGCTAAATCTTTCAACATAATATTCAGAAGTTTGCTGAATTGTCAGCGGTATCTTAGAAAGCGGTTAGGTTAGTGACGTTTATAGAGCCTCGTAGTTAGTCACTTGTGATTATTCTTTTTTTAGTTTCTTATTTTTATTTTACCACCGGGTCGGCGTAGTTTGTGAGCGTCAAGAGCACGCATCTGTAATTTCTAAAGTTGAATAAAAAGGGATTTAAACCCTTCTCAAGACTCTGTATACTTTCCAGTTCATAGCAGTCACCACTATTGCGTGCAGGTTGGAAGCGCGCAACATTACAAACTAAAAAATGAAAACTAAAAAAAAAAAATGAAACTAAAAGTGAAATTATCACCAAATCCTGCAATTTTCCTCAACATTAAAAAGTATACAGACAAATATGCTAATAAGACTTTCAAGCATTTAATCCCCTTATTTATCCAAGTATTTATTCACTATTTAATCTCAAGTATTTAACCAAGATTTTCGTGTTTGTGAATTGAATTTGTGTTTACTACTAAGATATGGACTTAGGGCCTAGATAGGCAAAGACTTTTAGTATCATATAAAGTGTAAATAATTTATCTCATGTTCCAAACATCAAAATGTTTGATGCCTACCACTGTGGATTCTACCTTATTGGCTAGTACCGATCACGTGATACTCTCAGTAACCTAAACTTTGAATTCTCAAGGACTAGATTTTATTCTCACGAACTAACTGTGCTGCTTTTATGATTGTTCAGTCAGAATTCAGATGACTTTCATGTTCTAAAATTGAAATATATGATTATGTTAGTGTACGCTACCTTGACTTGCCACCTAATGCTTGATTGCCTGACCACAGACTCTTATTTTCACCTTCGGTTGAGTAGCGTGATAGCGCCCTTATAATTTTCTACAACCGTGAACGGCCATATGGCAATTTAGAACAATCAGGTTAAAACTCAGATTGCGCGTGGAATGCGCTGCATTTGTGCATTGTAGGAAATATGCTTTTTTTTTACTAAAGTCAGGGCAGCTCAGCGAGAGAAAATCTTATAGATCTTATATGACCTGGCAGATGTCCTGTCCCATGGCTGCAATTGTGGTGATAGACTGACATACCTTATTCACTGTTAAACGATTTTGCATAATAAAGTGTCTGTGAATGTCCACATAACTGAAGCACTGACGTTGGTGACGAGGCTATAGATGTAGTGGTCTGGGAAGCCTTTTGCTCCACAGATCTACGTTGCAGTTTTGAAAATGCCAAAGCGAAGGAAATGAACATGAAGCGGTCCTTGACCCGTGACAAAATTGGTGATTTATGGGACGGACACATGTCTCTGAAGGTTAACTTTGGGGAAGAAATCGTATGTACGTCTGCCGGTATCACTTAAGTCCCATTTCTATTGTCATTTCAGTGTGGCTTTTTGAAGCAGCTCCTTTTTTAGTAAGAGGGAGGTGCCGGAATATTGATTTCCTCTGCGTTTATGTTGCTACTTGCCTATTTGGCAAGTTTGTCGAGTGTTTCTTTGTCTATCAGATCTACGTGTCCTGTGACCCATACCAATTGTAGGTGTTTATGAGTACAGCTTTTCAGAACATGCTGTATGTTGACAATGAGTGAAGAGGAGTGGTTATGATTTAAGACAGCCAGAAGAGTGGATATGCTGTCTGAGTAAATAGTTATGAAAAAACAGGGTGGAGCCAGAGCGTATTCGATAGCCGCTGTTATGGCTAATGCTTTTGCCTGGAAAACGCTGTTCCAGGATTGTAGATAACCATTCAAATGTGAATTGTATGTGCATTATCGAAAAGTACAAAGGCACTGCTTACCCCATCGGAGATCTTATTAGAGCCAGCTGTAAAGAATGTAAGGTCTTCTCCTTGTATGTGTTGATGATGCCGATTGCTGTTGATCTCAACGTGTGTTCCCAAGCCCTTAAGCCCTGGGTGCGTGAGCGTGGGGTTGATAGGGCATTCATACTGTACTGACCTGAATGCTATATTATGGAAACTGTCATCTTGTCTTAGCTGAATGATCCTGGTGTAGGCAGCCTCCTGTTTTGCTTGAATATGGAGGGGAATCAGTTCTGAGAGGACAATGGTGGCGTTGATGGCTGTTGTCCTGTATGCCTTGCACAGATTTAGAGCAAATGGCCGTTGGATTGTGAGTAGTTGTTTTTTAATCGGCCCCTCATTGTCTGAGCCCAGATTGCAGCTGCATAAAGGGTGGTCTTCTCAATAACAGTGGTGTAGAGAATTTTCCGAATGTGGGAGTTTTGTTCCCATGTGGCATCTTGAAATTGGCGAGCCATCCATGTGATGGCTTCAGTTTTAGTTCTTAAGTAATGCTAGAGAAGTACCCATGTCAGTCCTTTATCTGATATAAGGCCAATGAATTTTAATTCCGAGACGATCTTGATGCTCTTCCCCTCAAGCTTGATGTACGGTTTCCGTGTTGGGTTATAGTGGCTTAGGGATTGTCAAAGCAGTTGATTTCTCTGCAGAAATCTGGAGTTTGAGGTTATGACACAGGACTGTAAATTGACTATACATGTTGGTGCACCTTCGCTCGAGTTCATCCCGAGTGCATACTTCGAAGAGAAATGCCACATCGTCGCATATGCGATAAAGTGTACGTAGTATGGCCAATTGGCAGTTAAAATGGAATTTAAAATTTTGTTCGAAAGTATACTGCCCGCACATTAACTCTGGAGGCAGCCTCGTTGCTGGACTTAAGTTCTCATACGTTCTTTGGGGGGGTGCAATGATTAAAGAGTGATCTTTAAGGAAATTGGCGAATGTATTGTTGCGTGCGTACTGGTTCGTTATGAAATAAATGCACAAGTCCGATGAAAAATTAACAAAAATTTATTATTATCACAACAAAAATGCTTAAATTTCCTCAAGTTATCATGCAGTATTACAATATCTCACAGTAGTTATCTTCTAACTACTCAAATGTCCAATAGAACGTAATTCAAAACAGCTAAAGAAAGCTAATCCGCGAATTCGCTACAATCAACGAGAGCAGTTTTCTAAGCAACAACAAACTAAGTAATTACCACGAACTGAGAGGTTTTCCTCCTTTTATAAGATTTTAAAATCGCGTGCGAGAATTTTCTAGTGCTTTCTGGAAATCAAAAAGAGATATTTATTAAATGTTAAATGCACGCGCTCTTGTATTTTCAATTTTCCGGCTTAGCTTTCTTTTAATATTCGTCACGCGCTGCACTGCGTGGGAAATAAAACAATTTAATGTATAATTGAACTAACATTACCTTTTTTTAAATACCAAATTCGTAACACTGCCCCCTTCCCAAGGATTGCACGTCCCGGGCAGTACAATCCCTGGACAGGAAGCTAAACTTACAACTGTGGCATAAATGCAATAATAAGCATTACATTACAATAGCAAACAACATGAACAATAAATGCAATAACTAACTTAAACAAATCAAATGCTTTCAAGTACTAAATGCAAATCAAATACTGAATACAAATCAAATACTAAATACAAATCAAATACTAAATACACATTTAAAAAACAAAAAGGACCATGGTCTTATACTATTTACAATTATTTACACTACGTACAATGGCCATAGTAATGAGCTAACCTGTCGTAATGAACGACTTTAGGTTTAGAGTTCGAAGACTTACGAATCCGAACCACGACGTCATTCAGCCTTTTTAAGACTGTGTACGGGCCATCCCAAGGTGAGTATAATTTCGGACAAAGTCCTTTCCGTCGAGTCGGATTCCACAACTACACCTTGTCTCCTTCGTGGAATTGATGTTCAGTAGCTCTTGTGTCGTAGCGGGTCTTCATCTTCTCCGCCGCCAAATTGACTCGCTCTCGTGCAAAATTGTGCATCATTTCAAACCGGGCCTGGGGATCTTGAATATATTCCTCAGACGATGAAGGAGCATTCGGAGGGCGACCAAACAATACATCACAAGGTAGACGAAGTTCACGACCGAAGAGCATCTGTGATGGAGAATAGCCGGTAGTCTCGTGGACAGCACTGAGGTAAGCCAGTAAAAACAGTGGTAATTTCTTGTCCCAATCCTTTTGGTTTCTGGAAACCACTAATGAGAGGTTATTAAGGATGGTTCGATTGAACCTCTCTACCATGCCGTCCGACTGGGGATGTAATGGCGTCGTTTGGGTTTTGTCAATGCCGAGTAGTTTACATAATTCTTTGATTACTGCCGAGGTAAAATTCCTTCCCTGATCTGAATGTAACTGAAGAGGCACTCCGAACCTGGAAATCCAGTGCTGTATCACAACCTCAGCTACTGTGACAGCCTCTTGATCAGGAATAGGATACGCTTCAGGCCACTTGGTAAAGTAATCAATGACAACGAGTATGTATTTGTTGCCATCTGCAGCTCGTGGCAGAGGTCCCAAGATGTCGAAGGCGATACGTTCAAACGGCACACCTACGTTGTAACGTTGCAGCTTGCCTCGGCTGCGTTTCCTCGGTCCTTTCCGACCTGCACAGGCATCGCAAGATCGGCATCACTTTTGAACGTCAACCTTTGCATTATTCCAGTAAAAGCGCTCACGAACTCTCTGCAAGGTCTTCATTATTCCAAAGTGACCTCCTGTTGGGCTGTTATGTAGTTCTTTAAGGACATCATGAATCCGGGATCTGGGAAGTATCAGCTGCCATCGGAACGTCTTCCCATCATTCGATTCGAATTTCCGGTATAAGACACCGTTTCGAAAGTGAAGTGAATCCCAGAGTGCACAATATTGTTTTGTGGTAGGACTACAGATAGAAATGTCCTGCCAGGTAGGTTTTCTGTTTGATGACTCCATCAAATCAATTATGGGTTTAATGTCGCGGTCTTCCATCTGGTCTTTCCTGACATCATCATCACTCCACGGTTCTCGATCAGCCGATGTTGATGTTGTAATTTGTCTTGCGACGGGAGTCAGCAACTCGTATTTCGCTTCGACCCTGGAACAATATCGGCAGCTTTCCGGGCAAGGTCGTCTAGACAGGGCGCCGGCGTTCCCGTGTGATGATCCCTTATGATGACGGATAGTGATGTCATATGCTTGGAGTCCCTGTATCCACCTGGCTATTTGACACTAAGGATTCTTGAAATTTAAAAGCCAGGCCAATGAGACATGGTCCGTGCGCAGGAGGAATTTTCTGCCGTATAGATAATGATGGAAATGTTCTACAGCTTTGACTATGGCGAGCAACTCTTTCCTAGTAACACAGTAATTCATCTCCGGTTTAGACAGGCACTTGCTCCAGTAAGCTACTACACGTTCTTGGCCGTCTATTTCTTGGGACAAAACAGCGCCGACACTTTCATTGCTCGCGTCCGTGTCGAGAATAAATGGTCTGTCGAGCTGAGGATACGTCAGAATTGGAGCAGACGTTAAAGCTTCCTTTAAGTTGTTAAATGCATCCTCGCATTCCTTTGTCCACGAGAAACTTTGCTTGCTCTCTGTCAGCTTGTGAAGGGGTCTTGCGATGGAAGAAAAGTCCTTCACGAATCTCCTATAGTAGGTGCAAAGCCCTAGGAAGCTTCTCAACTGATGGACATTTTCGGGACGTTTCCAGGATTTAACGGCTGACACCTTTTCAGGATCCGTGCACACACCTTCTGCAGAGATGACATGTCCCAGGTAAGTCACTTCCTTTCGGAACAATTTGCGTTTAGCGGGACTCAGCTTCAGATTGGCCTCTTTCAGTTTCTGAAGCACCTTTCTAAGATTTTCTAGATGCTCTTCAAAATTCTTTCCGAAGATAATGATATCGTCCAGGTATATCAGACAGGCTTCGTAGGAAAGACCTTTCAAAACAGTCTCCATAAGGCGTTCGAATGTTGCCGCCGCATTACACAGTCCAAACGGCATCACCTTGAATTTCCAAAGCTCTTGACCCGTAGTAAATGTCGTCTTTTCTCGGTCTTCAGGGTGTATTTCTACCTGCCAATAACCACTCTTTAAATCAAGTGTTGAGAACCACTTGCTTCCAGAAAGAGTGTCTAGAATGTCGATTCTAGAAGAGGGTAACTGTCTTTCTTCGTAACCTCATTCAACCGGCGATAGATAGTCGACGCAAAATATTGTTGAGCCGTCTTTCTTTCTGACTAGGACGATGGGAGATGCCCATGGACTTGCTGAAGGCTCGATGACATCGCCTTCTTCCATATCCTTTAAAAGTGTTCGTACCTCTTCCTGTTTAGCAAACGGTAGACGTCTTGGATGTTGCTTGATCGGGGGATGATCGCCGGTATCGATTCTATGTTGTGTCAAACTGGTTCGACCCACGTCAGAAGACGAGCGGGAGAAAACAACTTGAAGATCTTTAATGACGCGATCGGCAGCATTCTTCTCTTCATCGTTTAATTGCGCATTCTGAAGTAACTCTGATGTAATGCTTTCTGAAGACACGGATTCTTGGATGTTACTCTTTCTTTCAACGGTGGTTACTGGAGTACATGCTGCAACCACTTTACCTTTCTTAATAATTCTCACCTTCTCAGTTACATTGGCGACTCTCACCGGGATAACCGTTCTGGATAGGTCGACGAGTGTTGAGGCTACTAGTACTCCTTTTGGGCTATTACAGTGATTTGGATATTCTATGATGCCGTAGCGGAAATTTCTGTTTTCGGCTATGGATCCAGGAAGTAAAATTTCTGTTCTTGCCGGTATTGTGATATTGTCTTGTGGTATGATTTTATCGACAGATTTAACTTCTTCATCATTAACTTCAAATAACGGTATGTCCTCAGATGTAGAATGCAATTCGTTATTTTTAAAGTCCAAGGAAAAATTGTAAATGCCTTAGAAAGTCCAATCCGAGTATGCAAGAATCAGTGATCTCTGCTACATATGACATGTGATGGTAAGCGGCACTTCCAAACGTGATGTTATTATCATTTACTTTTCCGTCGATGTCGATCTTCTCACCGGACACAGTCTGGAGGGTAACGCAGGGCGGCGTCCAGATAAGTTTGTTTCCCAGTTGTTGAGCCAAATCTTTTCGGATGATGGTAACGTTGGCTCCTGTATCTATCGTCATGTTGCAGGGAACTCCATTAATATGTCCTATTATGAAAAGTCCATTACTGCCGCCTCTCACTGCAGAAATCTGAAGCGCTTTAAACTGGGGATTTTCATTATCTGGCGACCTCCGCCCCGCGAGATGGCCACAAATTAGTTTCCCTGCTGCTTGATAGGAGCGGTCTTAACATCCGTGCCCTGGGGCGTTCTGCAGTACCTTCGTATGTGTCCTTCAGATCCACAGTTCCAACATTTTAAGGTCGATTTCTTGTCACTGATATTTCGTCTCAAGGCATTCAGTTGTTATATCGTCTAGACGAACAGTGACTTGATCCCTTGGCTCTTGAACTTGAGCAGCTCTGATTGGGTGGCAGTCTCTACGAGTTGCTTGCTGGGCTGCTTCGAATTTCATGGCGTACACTAGAGCGCTTTTTAAATCTTTAACATCCGCCATTCGTAGAGCCTTCTGCATTTCGGGATCCCGGATGCCATCGATAAAGTACTGCAGGGACAGGATTTCCCTCGTTTCTCTCGGGCACTCCGTAAAGGCGAGGTGGGACAGTCTTTCAACATCCGTGGCGAGTTCCTGGAGTGATTCGGTGGGCTTCTGTTGACGGGATTTTAATTGAAGCCTGCTGTAGTCTTTAAAAGACTTCTCGCCAAAGCGCAGCTCCAATGCGCCGGATAGAGCTTCGAAGTCAAGTCTTTGGTTTTCTAGAAGCGTCTGCAGGATATCCGCTGCGTCTGCTCTCAGAGAAACGGCGAGATGACAGGCCTTAGTTTGGGAATCCCATCCATTCGCATCCGAAACGATAGAAAATTGTGTTTTATACACTTGCCAGGATGTCTTCCCATCATATGTGGATAACTTCAGAGATGGACGAGCAGGCATCGGTAAGAATTTAAAACCCTCAGAATTGCTTCCTTCTGTCACTATGCTCTTCTTTAAAGTGTCAACTTCTTTGGCAACAGCAGCAGAAACCCTTTCCTCAATTTGTTGCTCTACCACAGAAACTCTTTCTTGAATTTATCCAACTTTATCTTCAACTGTATCCATTCTTCCTTCCATAGCTTCCATAGAACTTGTTTTCTATTATGCAAGTAATTTCTCTCTTCAATTCCTCTTGACCTACTTTCATTTCCTGTTTAATAGATTTCATCTCTTTTCTAACGGATTCTTCCATTTTTTTCTGACTAGCTTCCATCTTTTCTTTCATTTCTTCCTTAACGGATTCCTGGCCCAATTTCATTTCTACTTTAACGGATCTAATCTCTTCTTTAATAGAGTCTTTCATCTCTTCTTTAAATGCAGAAAAGGCTGCCATGAATTGTTTTAACTGTTCTTCCATCGCTCTTGTGATTGGCATTCAATACCCCACTTCTGACACCAAAAATTGTTGCGTGCGTACGAGTTCGTTATGAAATAAATGCCCAAGTCCGATGAAATATGAACAAAAATTTATTATTATCACAACAAAAATGCTTAAATTTCCTCAAATTATCATGCAGTATTACAATATCTCACAGTGGTTATCTTCTAACTATACTCAAATGTCCAATAGAACGTAATTCAAAACAGCTAAAGAAAGCTAATCCGCGAATTCGCTACAATCAACAAGAGCAGTTTTCTAAACAACAACAAACTAAGTAATTACCACGAACTGAAATCGAAATCGAGTGAATGGTTAGGCGGCATTTAGTAGCCTCTGCTACTTTAACCGTCTCTGTTGGAGTATGCCCTAAGGCGTTGGGAAGAATTAAAAATTAAGGTGATTTACACCGCACCGACAAAGGTGAAGCAGGAACATGTGCTAATGCACGTTAGTTGATCAAGTAGACTTTGGAGAAGGAGGGTTCAAGCATCTGGCCGCCGTACAAGCTGTGATGTATCTTCACTAGTATGAAGAAAGATGATACGTCGAGGCCAGTCACGTGGGTGGTCACCCATCCAAGTACTGACCCCGAGCTCTGCTGCTGTAAACAGGGAAACCTGTGTGTTGAAAAAGTGAAAAGAAATCGTAAACATAGTGAAATTCCCTCAAATGCTTCTAAGCTGGTGATTACTCTTCACTTTCAGCAAATCTCATCAGTGTCATGGCTGCTTTGAACCCGGCAGTAAACTTGTCAGCCGTGGTTTTTGCAGCGCGGATCTTCTCAACGTGCTCAACCATACTGTTCAGAAATTTTTTAATTTTAGGATTTGGATCCAGTTTATGATATCCTTGTACTCTGTGGGTGGATTTTCCAATTTTTTCTTTACTCTATCACTGTAGAGAGGTTTCATCTGGGTTTTACTGGTGTCTTCCTCTGTTTCGATGAATTTCGGAAAATCTGCCGGCGTAGGGATCTTAGCTGCTGGCTTCGCCTGCTGCTTCTTTGCTTCATATCGCTTCTTGTACACGGGGCAACCCCTGTATGAACTTGCGGTAGTGAGCAGAAGACGCACTTAGGTTTTTCTTCTGGCTTTAGAGGGCATTCTTTACTTCTATGGTGCTGTCCACACTTGCAGTATCGCTCAGGATTTGAGCAAAGATGTTGCGAATGTCCATATTCTTGACATCTATAGCATTGAATTACGCGTTTTTTCGGGGCAAACTTCTCGATCTTGACATTAACACTTAACATATTGTTGAGTCCATGAATTGCACGTCCTTTCTTCGTTTTCTTCAGCTCCAACAGGAAAATCGGAAGTTTCTCGATAGCGTCTCCTCTTCGTCTGGAAAACTGCTTGACTTTACTTATCGGGTATTTCCTTCTCTCCAGATCTGCCTGGATTATTTCTTCCTTCATCGTCGATGGGAGGCCCTTAAGGTTAACCTTAATAGGTTAAACCTTAATAGGTTTTTTGCTGAGTAACTGGAAAGTATGAAATGGTATATTTCTTTTCTGCAAAACCAGAGTTGCTTTTCTGTAATCGTCTACAGACTTTAAATTAACATATAGTAGTTTCATTTTCATATTGGCTTCGAATTCTTCATTGCAGGTATTGATAAGGATTTCATGAATTTTAGGCCAATCCACTTCGCTTTGCTGGAAAACTATTGGGGGTGGAGTTTCCTCTTTTTCGTCTCCTCCTTCCTCTTCCATACCTTCTACTTCACTTAGCTGCTCAAATCGATTTTCCGTCGTAACTTCCATTGGAGCTTCGTTTTCTGATACTTTCGCGGTTTTCTTAGGAGAAATCCATTCTTGTTCCCTGTTCCTCTTTCAGTTATCTGCCATGGATAAAATTTTTTCGTGAATGTCTCTACATCCATCTCATCCTTAGTTCTTTTATGAAAGTAATTGCAAATTACGTCAAATCCAAATTTCGCAATCTGGTCCCGGAATTCTTCTTCAGAACATGACTTGAATTTTGGGATGTCCTCATCATTTCCCATTGATAAATCTTCTGGTGTCTGTTCATCAGTAGCTTCTCCATTCGGTGTTTGAATGTCTCTTTTTTCCTTACTAGGTTTAACATCTTTCTTCTTACTTGGTTGTTCGCTTTCCGTATCTGACATAGTTTTCGCCTTTTTCGCTTTACTTTACTTTTCTTTGGCCATAAGGATGAAATCCTCTTTCTTCAATGGATAGTTCTTGTTGGTTTTGGACGAACGCTCGCTTCGGTAGTCCTCTTCATCAGAACTATCGAGTGGTGTCCTATAAAAGGACATTTTTGTTTTTCGGTTTCACAAATCAATGACTTATTTATAGACACAAAAATTTTTGACAACAGCATACGTTTAGAATTCAAACCACGAACTGAGAGGTTTTCCTCCTTTTATGAGATTTTAAAATTGCGTGCGAGAATTTTCTAGTACTTTCTGGAAATCAAAAAGACATATTTATTAAATGTTAAATGCACGCGCTCTTGTATTTTCAATTTTCCGGCTTAGCTTTCTTTTAATATTCGTCACGCGCTGCACTGCGCGGGAAATAAATCATTTAATTTATAATTGAACTAACATTAGCTTTTTTTAAATACCAAATTCGTAACACTATGATAAAGCTTTGCTCAACATTCTGCTATTCTGAACGCTTGCTTGATGGCAGGCTACCAAAGTGTGTCGAAGGTGCTCTTGAGGTCAATTGAGAAGAAGGCTGTGTGGAGCTGTTGTATCCTGTTGAATTCGATGTTGCGGAGTATCTCTTCTAGAGCTTTTAGAGTGGGAGTTTTGGTCGAAAACCATACTGTATTGGACTGATGAAGTTGGTGAGCTACACGTTGTACTAAGAGTTTTTCATACACTTTATCTAAGACTAGAAGTAGGCAGACGGGACGTAGGAGGTAGGCAGAAGTAGGCAGACGGGTCCTGTGGAGCTTTGCATTTTTTAGGGAAGAAAACCAATTGAGCTGTTTTGAAAGCCTTTGGGAAGAGTTGGTGCTTAAACAGCCGTTTAAAAAATGCAGGAAGAACACGGCAAGAGAGCTATATACTATTTCGAGATTATAGTCCAGATCTTCAGGTCCCGGTGCTTTTTTCTTAGGCAACTTGCGGAAAACTTGTCGAATTTTCATGTTAAAGAAGATGCCATATGGTGCCAAGGGAGTAGAGATGTTCTTTCTCTCTGACAGCTTTCTGCATGGGAGTATCATTAGCTGAATCATGCGCTGGAAATATTCAGTTCATAACAATTGTAGCCATGTTGGAGGTATAGCTGGTATATTACGTTATTTGATTTTCCTGTAGGAAGAGTTGATCTTGAATACTTTTACTAGTTGACAGCTTATGTAGGATACCAAACGGACTCGTATTTTCAGTACAGAATTTTCTCCATGTAGAGAGCTCCGATGTACAGTATGGATACAGTAAGGATGTTCTGCTTATAATTAGTCCTTTCTTGTCTGTAAACGGAGAGAATATGGGCCTTTTCGGAATCTTCAGTTGTTTTGGCAATACTTCCCTTCAGGGTTTGGCATTTTGCTCTCTGTTGGCGTAAATTTCTTAACCACCATGGGATCTCTTGGAGCTTTTTCCCCATTCTGCTTGGGAGTGTAATGCCGCAGTACCGTTGAAAATCTTTTATGAGAATCTGTGAGAAAGTTTGAAGCTGCATTAGGTTGGAGCAACTTTGCAGGTGTGATTCTTTAATGGTGAGAGTTTCAGACAGAAGTCTTTTAAGAATACGTAATTTGCCGCCTTTGCTGCGTGTAGTCTGTAGCGCTTTATGATGGTAACTGAAGTAATTGCATTGATGTGAAAGTAGATATATTTATGGTCAGAGCAGCTTTTTGCGCCTAATACCTCCCAGTTTTCAATTAAGGAAATTGCATTGTAAAGGTGAGATATGGCCAGCCTTTGTTATAGGTATTGTCTAAAGTTGGGGGGGCGGTCTATGGCTTTATGAATGTAACGATTGAGACAGACAATGTTGTCTTCGAGATATTGTCTCTTGACATTGATCGAAGTGTATCCCCCTATTCTATTATGCGCATTTAAAGTCGCCTCTTCAGATATGAGGTAAGGAAGGTCTCTTTGCAGATGAGAGTCGAGGGCTTTAATAGTATTGGTAATGGCGTAAGTAGGCGGTGAGTAGATAGATATAAGTAATAATTACCGTAAAGGTATTGGATTCGAGAAGGAGGGTAGTATGATCCCGTTCTGTAGTGATGTTAGTAAGAGACCAATCTGGATTACAGCAGACAATAAAGGCTCGAGGAGCTAGCTCAATGTTTGTACTAGTGGCTTGTATGATTCCCCAGGAGAGAGGAAAGTTGTCTGCTTGTCCATCTTTGCAGTATGGCTGCTAAAGTAACAGATCTGCGTTTTGTTGAATTGCATGTGCAACGGTTTGGCTTGTTGCAATCTTTGCGCTTTGAAGATTTATTTAGATGTAGATAATCGGGCCATTCAGGTAATTACTGATAATGTTTAGGATGTCTTCATGCGAGCAGTTGATTGAGGGAGGAGGGGAAACTGGAGAAGAGGAGTTAGTGGTATAAGGAGTTGCGTCTGATGCGTTCATTGTATTTTAAGTGTGGCATGTTCTGTAGTAGGCTGGGTCGTCACATGGGATTTTGCTGCGTGTTCTTGTATTGAAATCAGCACAGTTGATGCACGTGGGCCATCTTGCGTTACATGCTTTGATATTGTGCCCTTCTGCGCTGAATGCGCAACCCCCATAGCACAAAACATCCTCAGGATGTCCTATTTAAGTCGCAATATCCCGGGACATACTTAGGATGTCCTAAGGATGTTGATTCTCAGATGTCCTGAGGAGATCGTAATTTAACATCCTGAGGATGTCTTATTTAAGTCGCTATCTCCCGGGATATGACAGGATGTCCTGAAGATGTTGATTCTCAGATGTCCTGAGGAGTTCACCAATTTCACATCCTGAGGACATTCATTCTGCATTGTCCGGAGGACTTTTCGTTGTCAAACATTTTGAGGATATTTGTTCTCAAATTTACCAGTTTTAATTTTTTGACATTGCACATCTGAAACTTGCACCTTATTTTATTTTTCATATGTATTTTACTAAGTTGTTTCTAAATGCTGTACATTAAAAATATTGATATGATTGATGATTTATTCTTGTTATTTTATTATTAATTTTAACTGCTAATTTTTCTGACGTTTTTAAAAATTTATTTAGTCATGGAAAAGATTTTTTTCAATGGATTAGCATTTTCTAGAATATTTGCAAAATTCTAAATAACATATATTTTTTTTTATAAAAAATGTGTAAATTACATGTATAATTACTTACAGATTACAAACCCTACTACAAATATAGGTAAAATTAGATATAGATATATTTAATTACGGAAACGAATTTTTTTTTAAAATTTGGGTATAGAGACATTAGGTATTTTTTTGGAAGCAGGAAACATGAAAAATTAGCAACTGCCTTCGCGGGGAATCGAAGGACGGACCTCTGGAATACCGGCCCAGTGTGCAGAACCACTACACCACGAAGACACGCTAGGTGTGGTGGTGGTGTATTTAATTATGGCAAAGCACACTAAGGCTATCTGCCTAAGGGGAGGGATGTCTTCGTGGAGGACTTTCTAAGGGAAACTGGCTCGTATACACGTTACACGTGGGGAAAACCACGAAAACACCCATGCAGCCAGCCCGTTCGCGGGATTCGAACCTCGGATCGCACTACCAGGGTTCAGCGACTTTACCGCTCGGCCGCTGGTGGGCCGAAGACACGCTAGGAAAGCGGGAGAAATACCTATATTACTTCTCTTTTTAAAGGCCGACTTTTTTTTTAACCGCCTTCGCCGTGAATCGAACCACGGACCTCTGAAATACCGGCCCAGCGTGCAGAACTATTACACCACGAAGGCACGCTAGGAAAGCGGGAGAAATACCTCATAAGGAAAAATTTTTTCTTCTAATTACAGGATAGAAAATGTTTTTCAATCGCGCGATCTGTTATTGATATTGAATTACAGTCGTGCGATAATTTCGCAGTAAAGATACATCTCTGATGACTATCCAAGATTCTAGAAACTTTGGTCTTATATAGAGATGGTCGTCTTATAGAAATAATGCTTAATATCAATATTTATTTATAATCTCAGAACTACTGGTCACTTTCAGAAGTGGTCGTTTGAGAGGCGATATTCTATATATTTATTTACTGATACTCTCAGATTCCAAAATTTGTTTATATTCTCAGAAATATTGGACGGAAGGTGGTCGTCCCATACATGCAAAATTTTACATTTCATTAAAAATGAATTCGGCATTATTTAACTATTTCCCTATTAATTAATTAATTAGATAAAGAAAAATTAGGAAATAGTACTGTTTATTACGGAATAATGTAGGAAGTTCTACAGAACTATATTCTTTCGCGTCATTGCACATTGTATCCGGCAAACTACTAGTTCCTCGTATTCTTCCGCAAATCCGTAAACATCTGTCTGATTTGAAACGAAATCCAAAATGGCTGCGCCATGAGGTTAACTTGTATGGATATTTTTTGTTGCATGAAAGGTATGTTCACTTGCAATACTTGTATGTTTACTTTTTTTGCTTTTCGAATTTATGTCATTTTGACAGTTAAATGTTTCACAGCTTTATGAATTGTTACCATTCTGTCGTGAATGACGTATATCTCAATGGCTGGCTGTCTTTTCAAATATCTAATTTGCCCTGCTATCCAAATGTTTATGACTGAATTTTTTTTAGTCTAGTTTATGCATTCAGTTTCAAAATAATATGAGTGATCAGATTGCTTATTATTTTATTGCAGCAATAAATTTATGTTAAATAGTTTGAACAATTGTATAAAAATAAGAGTTTGCATTGTTTTGTCCAAAATATGTATGGTTGAAACATTATCTTAATCTAGTTTGTAATTCAAGTTTTTTTGGGGGTACTGTTCTGTTATTGGGACCAGAATCGGAAATGTATGAACCTGTGTTCGTAAGTATGTGCATAGATGTGTATATGTAGACACACAAACATACAAATATACAAGCATACATAAATACAATTATGAACCCGGTCCCGATAACAGAACAGTACCTTTTTTTTTAATCTTTTTTGAATATTTTATAAAAGGATTAAGCATTTTTCAAACTGCATATCATTTTAAGATTCGACTTGCATGAAGACAAAATATGGTCATTCAATCAAATGCTTATGATTGCTTTTAACATTTTCTCATAAATATTGTTTGCATTTTTATTGTATTTTAGATACTTTAGTTATGTAAAGGGAACATGAGAATATTAGGAAAGCTGAAGAATATGAATAGCTACCATAATACATGTATTTTTTCATCGAGCCCATTGTTTTAGAAACCAATGCACCATTATTATATGCTGGCTTATTTTATAGTTATATGCAGTTTAATTTTATGTTCATGTTACTGTAGTATTGTCATTATAATAAAAGGATTGATAATTTTTGTTGAATCTTGCAAGTTGCCTAACATTCGGAGTTATTACTACCGAATTTTACTGATAGGTTTTTTCGAGTTGATATAATCTGTCTGATAAATAAAATAAACTGGTGTTTAAATTATATGCATTTCTCTTAATGTTTCATTGAAAGTGAGATGGAAATATAAATGCTATCCAGAAAAGTGAATTCTTTTTGCCTGAAATAACAAACTGTACTAAATGATTAATGTTTATATCATTTTAGAAATGTCAATATTAAAGTTTCTCCCCCTTCTCTTCTTTGATTTTGAAATAATTTATAATAAAATAATATATGCATAAGTGTAATTAATGTAAAGTGTCATTCAATAATATAATTTATTTTTACTGATATTTTTATATTTCTTATCTGGGTTTTCTTTTGGTGTTAGAAGGAGGAAGAGACTGTAATGTTTTAATTAAGGAAATAATTAAAACATTACAGTCTTCTAAATAACACAGTTACAGTAATGTTTATTGAAGCAATCAGTACTGTGTGATTGCCAGTGATTGAATAATGTTAAAATGCATTGTTCATAAGAAAATTTGCTTATCTTTGTGTTATAGATTTTATTTTGACACAAGCTGAAATTTGAATTATTGGAAGCACTTTGAAAACCCGAATTATTTCCTGAATCATTAATCAGGCCAATATATAACATACAAATTTTCATACAAAATTATTTCTTTGAGCATATTATAAAGAGCTCATTTAATTTTATTATTTGTATAAATTTTAGACAAAAGTAGCATGTAACAGTTAAAGATTTATTGAAGCCTACTTGTTACTTGTGGTAACAAAGAAGTGTGAAAGATATTGCCACATTAGCGAACATGACGATCATTGATGCTTAGTTTAGTAATTTAATAATATATTGAGAAATGCTGGGAACTTTCAGAAGTGGACATTTCGGAAATAATGGACTTGATAAGAAATTTACATGGTTTTATTATTTATTCTTTAGTTAAGAATGGATTTTAGATGTTCATGTGAAAGAATTCTGTTTAATTATATGTGAAAGAATTGTTAAAGTTTGGCATTTAAAAAAATGAATTAATAATATGCAATTATCTTTTTATTATACATATATTACTATATATTTCTAATGCGCTATGTAAATGTCAGTGCTAAACAATTGAGATACTATTGTCAGGGCAATCTTTTCTTATACATGAAAAATTCTGATACTTTCTTATCATCTGCCCTCACAGCTTCAACTTATGCTAAAACAGCAAGAGTATGCACACGATAACAGCAAACTATGAATATGCATACCACACACATGTATTTACATGCTTTATATTTAATCTTTATTTCTGAATAGTATTCCATTGGATGAAAAATACGTGAATATTGACCCAATGTATAAATTTTTGTGTGTGTGCATCCTAAAATTTCTTGTTTCTTATAAAGTGCTTATTATAATTACTACTAGTGAACAGAGCAGTAGATATGAACCATAAACTAACCATTTTGCCAATTTTCAAAGCTTTGCAGATAGTCAGAAAGCACCAAAATTTGTAATAATGTTAAGTTTAAATTATGTTCTATACTTTTGTGTTAATTTTTCTATTCTATTAGTTCTATTACTGTGTTATCAAACTTTCTGCAGGAATTTCAACTGGTTAAGATGTTATTACCATGTGGAGAAGAATTTGGTTTTCAAGCTAGAAAAAATTGCAGCTGAAGGATTTTGTAGAAGGTCAGTCAAACTGGTTTTATTTAGTTAATTATAATTTAATTTTGGGTGAAGAACTCTCAAATTTATTTATCATAAGTGTCTAAAGGTCTTCTAAATTAAATTCTGCTTGTTTTTGAAATTTTTCATGACATTCATTCTTTGATTATTATTATTATTATTTTTAATTTACTAACTTATATCCAGGCACATAATGTTGCATTTAATGCCATACCTTAAATATTGTAAAATATTAAAATAATACATTTCACTTAAAAATGTGGTTGTGACAGTAAATTTTCTGTTACATTTAATCATATCTATAAACATTGGTATACATCACTTTTCAATAATCTGTATATTATTTTGTGCATTTCTTTTACATCCAAGATCTGGCATATGACTTGATTTTCAAACTGATAACATGGTGTAATAATGTAATCTAATGGTTAAAGTTTACTATGGAACGAGCCGAATTTAATAAATTATTCTTTGATAGAAATTTATTCATGTGTTCAGTGTGTCTCATCTCTTTAAATTGCTAAAGTAAATTTTATGTACTTGCGTTTAGGAATTTTGATTGTATCAGAGTAATTTTTTTTCAGTTATTATAACATGCAAGGGAAAAAATTCATTCATAGCTCTCTGTATTTAAAATTAGTTAATTAAAGTCCTTAATAAAGAGGGACGTTTCGTTGTTTTTAATGTCGATAGAGTTTAATTCAAAAATATGCCACATTAAGGGTTACTTTTTAATCTAATTTAAAATTTTCATTACTTTAACATGTCCAATAATTGTTATTTTAATTCCGATATTGTAATAGTATCAAAATTCCTTACTTTTTGATAGGTAATCCAAATGTAAAACAAGAAAAGAAAAAATTAAAATCTAGAAGTATATTTATTTCATACCTCTAACAAATAAAAACAACACAAACACTTTTTACTGTCTATCTGCATAGTGTGGCATGTTCCGTAAGACTGAGATTTGTATGGTCAAATCCATGTTTCAGTTAAAGGAAAATGCATGCACAGTCTTCTGATTTTCCCTTCGATTAAGAATTCTGTATATACTAGCATAAGAAATATATTAGTTAATGCATTGTTATACATCAATATTTATAGACAATTATTGTGGCTATGTTTATTATAATTTTGTTCACTGTAATGGATGGAGTGCCTAAACCATCATACTGTGTAAACAAAACTCAAATCTTCATCTCTGCATACTGCTCCACTAGTGTTTAAACCACTGAAATGGTGATTATGGTAGAACATCTTTGGTAAAAATTTACTCTACTGTAACCCTTGGCGAATCATTTCTTTATATCAAGATCGTCACCTGAGAGGATCAGCACCAATTTCAAGGTGGCCGCTACACAAAACCAAAATAAGAAGTCAAAGACATACACAAACTCTGTGTCCATGTACACATCGACCTATTAAAACAGAGAACTGCACAAACTGGGCATTGTGCACTGCCTTAACTTTGTCCATGTACACATTGATCTATTTTCACTTTAAGAAAATCAGAAAGTTAAAAATATCATAGTTACCAGAAAAAATTCGCCACTGTCTTAACACACAGACAACCAAAAATACACAGAGAGGAATAAGTTACCAAAAATACATATTTCCTAACATAAAAACATTAAACAACAAATCTTCTAACAAAAATTAACACACAGAGACAAAAAAATAAATGAAACGTCATTTTTTTAACATACCTTTTTTTTCACATGCATATGTTTAGGCTTCCCACCACCATCCTCCAGGTAAGCAATTCAATTAAATTTTTCGTCTCTTAGTCACCTCAGACATACTCAAACGATGGTACCCACACCAAAATAATAAATAGCATGTTCAAAATACAAGACCATACCACTTCCGTGCAACCAAACACAGCAATTGAAAAGAATGGTAAGAACCAAAAACCTGGGACCGTACAAAAGGTTTACTATTAAAAAAAGTAGCCCAAAACTAAATTTATCACAGCACATTGGCAATATTTGCAGAAATAACTCCTTTTTATTGACAAAAAAAGAGTTTTTTTTTTTTCCCCCAAAGGCTACTTTCACCAACATTATCAACATTAGGGTTACCGAAAAACTTATTTGACGCAATGGGCTTCCACATTTCACAAACAACCAATACCACTTTGTGATTTTTTTTTCAGACAGAAACCAAGGTGTACCATACAGTAAAGATTAGCCACATCTTCATTTACTACTGTTACAAGTACTTCTTTGGTAAATTTCTGCGGTTAAATTCAAAAGTTTAAAATTGCATTAACATGATCAGATTCAGAGTCATAGCTAGGGTTTTCAGCGCTCAGGGACAACTGAAGATTTCGCACCCCCTACTGCTTGCCAAGGATGGAAAATATTTAATTCTAAAATGTTCTAACCTCAGTTTGGCGCCCCTTGGATTCTGCACCCGGGGACAGATGCCCCCCTCTAGCTACGCCCCTGATCAGATTTTATTTTCTGCACGTAGCTAACAACAATTACTTATGTGTTGTCAGATAAATGTTACCAGATGCAGTTAATTATTTTTTACTTGCCAATCTCATGAGACAAGTTTTTTTTGCTCCTGCAATACTTTACTTTGTGTTGCAAAATAAATTCATTCTCACTCTTTTTGGACTTGCCTACACATTAAATTTAAAATAGTTTTATGAATAGGTAAGATGTGATTATCATAATTTTGTTTCTCTCTTTATCTTGGCAACTTTATATGTTGATTCAGTATCCAGGTTACCTACCAGTGGCTGATTGATAAAACTGCTCATATGTTCAGCTGGTGGTTTGAGTTTATTTTCTGACATAAAAAATTTTAAAAGGCATCCCCCATGTTTATTTTACTATAATCGAAAAATCAAATAATTGCTACTCTGTTTATAGGTACTAAATGTTAAAATATTTTAAATGCTTCCTTTAATTTGCATTCTAATAGTCATTTGTTTAAATTTAATTATGAATTATATTCACATATAGTAATTGTGAGTGATTTTTTATTTTAGGTGCTGTGAAAGGCAATGACAGAGATCCAATTTATCAAGAGTTCTTATATACATAAGAATACATGGATATAAGATTGTTTTTCATGAATTCAAATAAAATGTGATAAATTGGATTAATAAAAATATTTTGAATTTTGAAAAGTGTTTTTCCTCTGTTAATCATAATATAGTGCCATAAATTTCTGAATGTGTTTATTTTTCATCCAAATAAATAGCTTTACAAAAATTTGTCATATTAATAGATATTGCATAATTTAACATTATTATAAATATTTATTACAGCAGATTTAGCTGAACTACTTTTTTAGTCTCTTCACAGATGAAGTCACAAAGGTAAGTGGTTAGATATTTTTCTGTATTCCCCATTAAGTAATTTTATCTGGTAAATTACTATTACTTATATACTAAAGGTGAAAGAATAAGCTTTCCTTGAAAATACAAAAATTTGCAGGTATATCAAAAAATTGGTATATGTAAAAAAGTTCTTAAATTGCCACATATGCGAAACTGAAAATGTTATATATGAAATAGTTCAGAAATATAAATATTTTCACTATTTTTTAAATATAATTCACTGCATTTGTTATATATAATCACAGTTTAAGGTAGCAGTGCTTTTCTCGCTGTGATTTCTCATGTATTTTGATTCATAAATACACGTACATAAATCCACGTATTTTGATTTCTCTTTTGAGACCGAATAAAAAATGATCTAAACATTCTCGTTGACATTGAGAGTTGAATAGAAGCTCACCTCAAAATAAAATGAATTAATAAATTTATGGAAAATTTTACATTGCATATATTGAGCAGAAAGAGTAAATTGAATATACTTAATGGAATTAATAATTGGTAGAGTTGATAGCAGAATAAAATGCCTTAATTGCATGGTAAACAGTAGAGCATGGTAAGTTTTTCTGTGTTGCGTAAAATGCAGATTTAAATTTTTGATATTGATTGTCATATAAATGGCAATTATTGTTTTATTTTGCTCTGAAATGAATGGTTAGTAATAAAATTCTGGATGAGACAACCTTTAACATACGCTAGAATTTACAAACTTTAATTTGGTGCTGATTTCAACGAGTAAATTTCATTTTACTGAATTTTGCGTAAAATAATACCAATGAACCATTGCAAATCATTATCAGAACTTTTTTTTTTTTTTTTTAATCTAAAAGGGCTATTAGTTTTGAAATGTGACTTCATATCGTCAGTCGTAAACTTGTTTCGCTTTTCATTCAAGTCTTGCCATTTGGCAAAATTTAACATATTTACCTTTAAAATCTAATATATTATTGACTAACAAGCCAAGCTATTTAAAAGCATTACACACAGTTCTTAACAATGCTTTTTTTAATTTTTAATCTGATTGATTTAAAATGCATCTAATTCATGATATATCTAATTGAAAACATTTTAATATTTCTACATAATAACATGATATATTTCTTCATTTTTCAAATATATAGAAGATATATAACTTTCTGGTGTCAGTATCTTATAAAATGTTTTTCTATTTCCACTGCCCCATCTGTATTGATAATCTATGCATTCATAAACTTTTAGCCTTTTTGAGTGACTGCTAAAATCTGAGGCCTTTCAGATTTTTTTTAATTGTGTGAGCAGAAAGATAGAATTTTAGAAGAGCTTCTTGAGTTACCTTTTGAATGATATAAAGAATTGTTAACATAATATCAAATTTTTACAACTAAATATTAAATATATAAAAAAGCCTGCAGCATTCTCATGTTACGAAAACATATTTATTTATTCTGAGGCTAGGAATTGATTTAGTTTTAAAAATACAATTTATTCCTTTTAACAATTTCCCAACAGTGTCATCAAAACACTATAAATTCCTTACATGTTTTAAAGAAAGATGATTCATTTATGTAAAGATGATTAAATGGGTAATTTTATTATTCGATTTTTAATACAAATTAACTGAAATTAGAAACTGATTTTGTAAAATAATTTAATTATGAATAATTCAATTTGGGGGCTACTGGATGTTTAAAAATGATCAAAAGATTTTTAATATCTTAAAAATAAAAGCAAAATTTTCAGTTTTAATATTTTGTATTAATAATTCATTTTAATTTCCTTGCTCAGTTTTAATATATTCACAAATTCAGATTTAAAAACAAAATAAGTTGTATAAATATTTTCAACATTTCTGATTTTTCCATAGTAACCATAGTAGAACGATTTGAGACTATCTGTGTAAAAAAAAGTAGGTTTTAGATCATCACACCTTCACATACTTTCACTTGAATTTATTCACTGTATATATACTGGGATGTGACACTAAGCAGTTGAGAGTATGTATTTAAGAGGTTAAAGGGATATTGTAACTAGTGTTTCAAATCCTGATAACATCCCATACGCTGTCGGTGGGACGTAGATAGGATGTCCTAAGGATATACTGGGATGTGACATTAAGCGATCAGGAGGAAATTGGGATATTACGGGATGTCCTGAGGATGTAGTAAGTAGGACTTTAAATCCCAATAACATCCCATAGGCTGTTGATGGGACATAGATAGGATGTTTTTAGGATATAATGGGATGTGCTGAGGATATCCCGGGATGTGACATTAAGCACTCGGGAGGAGGTGTTTAGGAGGTTCGCGGGATGTCCTGAGGATGTGCGCATATCCCGCGAACAATATCCTTGGGATATCCCAAGGATGTTTTTGTGCTATGTGGGAATATACTTTGTTTTTGCAGTGTTGTTATGTGTGGCTAAATTCCTGACATCCATAGCAACGTTTGGTGTTAAAGGTGCTTGGTAATTCCACGTGCCGATGTAGAGACGTGGTGACTGCAGTATGCTTTGGAAGGCTGTTGGTTTGTTCTCCACAATCCATTTGACATTGCTGCCGCGATGTTTTAGCCGATATAAAACCTTTATTGAGTTCTTGCTGATGCTGTGCTCTGATTCTAGAGCACGTTCGAGGCCTTGTTGTTGAAGTGCTAGTAAGACGTCGTGAATTGCTATTCTTAGGAGCCAGACTGTTGGAGTTTTGGTGTTCACTAGAGACTTTCCGTTTTCGCTATTAGAGTGTTGACTAGCTTGGTTATGTCTTCTTTAGTATGACACTCAACTGCTATGCCACCTTTCTGGGTATGACGCACAGCTTGAACTTTGATTCCTATGTCTAATAATAAGCGGGAATTCCTCAGCAAGTTTTTCTTTAAGCCTATTGCTCTTGGTTTCTGTTTACGGGAGGATGAGAAGCGTTAAGGCTTGTTTTCTTGAGACTGTCACTGCTTGAGAATAGGTCTTTATGCTTTGAAACCGCGTGAATAGCGTAGCCGTAATGCTAGGTGCGTCGGTTTTTGTAGGCACTTTCTGAACCTGACTGATGTTGCCTGTCTTTGCGGCTGTTACAAGTCTTGCCAGTTTTTGTTTCAGGTCCACTAAAACGTCGCTAAGGAGGAAGGATCTGTTGCAACGCTTCCTGTGGTCACCTTGGAGACAGGCTTCATGGAGTTCCTCAATAAACGCGGAGTGTTCTGTTACCGAATTTGATGATGCTGTGGAGGTTGAAGCATCTTGTGATAGGCAGAGTGGTTTTGGTAGAGACCAGTTTCGAAAATATAATTATTCATTGAGCTACTTACAGGGCGTTTAAAATTCCGAGTGATTTAGCTTCGCAGTGATTTCATTGGAGATTACAGTGAGTCGAATATCAAGAGAAAACTTATTGATGTTAATGCTTATTAATGTTGACACAATCAAGACTGTAGGATGTTACGATGCATAATGATGACTATATATCTTGACTGTCACCATTACTCACTGGTGACACTAGTAACACTTATGCTGAATACTTTTTTAATGTATCACTGAATGCGAACCCAAATGATTCACTGATGACTATTAATTCATTGAAACTGATATTTCACTGACAAATTAATAAATAAATTAACACTACTAATGCTTACACGGAACATTAATATAACACAGAATTTGAACACAAATAATGCACTGTTGAAGGAGGATAACTAGTTTCACTTCAGAATTGGAACACAAAAAATTTGCTGTTGAAAGACTGCTGGTGATAACAGGAATTTTGCTGGCAATATTTCACTGATGATACCTTAAACTGCCTAACGCGAAAATCGCTTAAACTGGACTGTATTAATACACTGAACTGATGACTGACACTGATATTTCGCTGACGACACAAAAAATCACTTAAAACTTTTACGGAACATTAATATTACACAGAATTGGAACACAAAAAATTCGCTGTTGAAAGACTGCTGCTGATAACAGGAATTTTGCTGGCAATATTTCACTGATGATACCTTAAACTGCCTAAGGTGAATATTTCTTAAACTGGCTTCTATAAATACGTTGAACTTGATCACTGACACTGATTATACTTATATTACTTTATAATGTTACTTTATAATTTAACCAGTCTATTTTGGACTGGTAGTATTACTAAATCTTTTTCGCTATTCTTTCGATAACTGATCTAGTTTCAGGTTCTCACACAAGAAATTCATTATACTCGAATTTTGCAAATTTCTGTGAAGGCATCAAAATTGTGCAAGTTTGACGATTTGCATAAGTCTGTATTTTTTTCTTATATTCTTGGCAAGCATTCGGTCTACCATTGGAACTCTTCCTCTTTATTAGTCCGGTGTTTAAAATTAAGGTTACGAATACAAAGCATGGTATATCTCAAAAACTGTTCATTTATAGTAATGAAATTTTATTTGCAGATGTTCTTTATTATAAGAAAACCAATTGCAGCATAGCAAAATAAACAGGAGGTAAATGTTTTGCGATATGCAAATGAAAACAAAATTGGCAAAACACGAAACCTTATAGTTCTATAATAGTCCAGCCAAAGAGGAATATCATCACTTCGTAGTTTTACATGCCTCCCAACGCACCTCCATACTGAGAATGAGATGAACACAACTTGTGGAAACAAATCTCATTCTTTTTGTAACCGATTATTTAAATGCCTGGAGCGTGCTAACATCACACCACGACTCACCTAGAGCATGCCAAACTTGCTATATAGGCTTTAGGTCCAGCGACTTTGCCTTCCACCTTAATATGGTGAATATACTGTTCTTTAAGAAAATAATTAGCTGGTTGTGCTTTATTGCTTAGTGTATATTGTTTGTATCTTCTCCAATAACGTCTCGCAAACGCCTCACATAAACTTGAATAAATTAATAACGCTGCACGTTCACATCAGTATCCGCATCGAAAACATGCATTAATTTGCATCCATCTAATATAATACTTTACCACACAAGATTTCTATTATGTTGGAGGATTATAGTGGACCCTTACTCAATCGAGATAAAGACCAGTCAAGAATAAACAGATCTGTCGAGATAAAGACCCATCATTTGTATTGGATGACTCCCCACTAAAGGGAATATGGTTCAGTTTTGCAGTGTCTAAAAATTGCGTGCCTAGCTACACAAAAGACAGACTGTCTTCTGCGATAGGTTGAGAGGAAACATGGTGGTCTGACGTAAAGAGCTTGCTTTGCTTTATGTCTGTATACAATTGCATGGAATTTGTTAAGGACACAGCAACCAGATCAACAGAAAGCTGTTATCATTCTTTTGGTGTGGTACATTTAATGCCACTTATTTTCCTTCACGGGCATTGTGACTCTTCTATAGCCTTGGCCTGATCGAGCGGTGTAATTACTCATAATTTCGAATTAGCTCTATGCCCTAAATACTAACATTCAAGACTATTTTACTACATCTGCCGAATCAAGACTATCTTACTACATCTGCTTGAGACTGCCGTGTTTTGAGCTTGCCGATGGCTCAGTAACGTTTGCGAGAATTAATTTAAATGAAACCAGTCGCACTTCAGATTTTTCTTGCAAGATTTCTTGTGCATTTCTTTACACAGTTCTATTAAAGAATTTCGTAGATTAAGAAACCGGTTATTTTTACGTCTTTTCCTTAATGCACTATCATAACCTTTTAACAAACTTTATGTGCTTACACTACATTTACCATTCCCAAATCGTAAATAATATAAGTTTTTAAAATGGTAATGTTAGCAATTCTGAATTATTGCGAAACATGCGCTAACCTTCTTACTCTAACTTAAGATAGCTTAATATTTGTACCTCAAATATTAAGCTATCTTAAGGATATAAATTCTTTTGATGTGGATCGCTAGACTTGGCAATTTTAGGAGCAGTTTGTGTGCAAGAATTTTGTTTCGGTATATTGTGAATTTCGTGACAATTTTTTAAAAATCATAACATTAAAAAGTAATTATAATATACTGAAATTATATTTTTTAAAAAGAATATTAATTTTTTTCCCTTCCCCCTTCTTGTTTTGAAATGTAATTTATATTTTATTGCATAATCTTTTGAAGTTATTGATAGCTACTCTGACTAGTTATAAATTTATTAACTAACCTTTCAATTTGGCAATTTTCTGAATATTTTGTTTTTGAAATTTAAACCAGATAATAAATGCTATAAAGAGTATAAATACTATAATGCTTTTGATAAATGTTGTTCAAACAACTACATTTATCAAAAGAAAAAAAGGCTACTATAAGTATGTTAAAATTCATTTGATTTATCCAGTTTTTGACCTTTTATTATTAATAGCTTTCCTTCTACAGTCGTTTCAAAATATTCCGATATGTGTCACTTTTCTTTTCAAAATTTATTCGTGCCTTTTTCGGGCATTTTTTTCAAAAAAAGTTTGGTGTTTATTATTATTTTTTTCTTTAAAAACGTTGGATGTTGTCAAGTACGCTAAATAAAATATAAACCTATTGTGTAATAACTTTATTACCTTAACTAGAGGGACCAGAATACAAATTGCGTAACTCCATTTGCTTTACAGTTAATTCCAAATGAAATTGTTTGCATGTAGATTAGAAAAAGGTGACTAATCCATAAATCCATTCCATAATTTCCCCGTAAGGTCCTATCTTAGACCTGTACTTCCAATTACCAAGTTTTTCAAAAGAAAACATATAATTTTATGAGAGCTTCTTCAGTACTGGAAGTGAGAATTCATCAACTAAACAAAATTTACCTTCTTATGTAGTTCGCATTGAGCAAAAATTGTAATTATTAGCATATTTATTTTGCTTTGTTTAGTTAAATGCAAAACATTCACACACAAAATTCGCAATAACATTTTTTCGGGAACTATGAGTTTAATAACTGGTGTTTTATCCAGTACTGAAACTATAATTACTAAAAAGAGCAATTTCTGTTTTCCAGTTGTTTCCTTTTTTGAGTAACATTTCATTTTGGTATAAAATGTGACGTATTTCTAATATCTCTACGTAATTTTAGTGTGTATGGGTCATTTGATATTTGACTAACTAGACTAACATTTTATATTTGATTATATTTGACTAACTAGTAATATTTTGCTAACTAGAATTTTTTGCTCTCAAGGACTTATAAAGACCTGATTTTATGTTTACAGAACCTTCGAGCCTACAATTTTAGCATTGTTTTCCTGATATTCCCTACCTTTTTTTGAGAAACTTTGTAAACGGAAGTGTATATTTAGATTCAATATTTAGGAATGTAAATATTTCCTCTTTTTTTTTTTCAAGCACCTTGTACGTGTAATAAGCTTAAAACTTTCGTAAATAAGTTATCTTCAAACTTCGTGGGTTGACTGATTGTTGACTGAAATTTTGATGAAATATGTTTCAGGTTTCTAAAAAAAATAAAGATCTTTTGTACCGCACTGTGTCAAAGATCCTAAGTGTAACTGTTTATATTTTATTTCATATCAATACAATTTTTTCACAATTTGCTATGGGAAGTCTACTTCTCCATTTTGTAGTTGAAAATGGAACCAATGGAAATAGACTTTGTATATAATATACACTTTGGCTGAGTATTACTCTCTCCTTTCAGTCATTTTATCTGTAACAAGTTTTGTAAATCATGGTTTTACATCGAATCATGGTTTTTTTAACCATGATTCGATGGTGAACAAATTTCATTCATGATTCGTGAACAAATTTCATTCATTCAAAAACATGATTCGATTCGATGGTGAATCGAATCATGGTTTTTTTAACCATGATTCGATGATTATGACTTCTGGAGTCCCTCATTATTTAGACTATTAATGCTCTCTTTATAACTGTTACACTCAAATGTTGCCAACTTCATATCGTGCAATTTCTTTTCTAAAAGACCTATATTGTTGACATATCGATCTTTCAATTTGTCAGTGTCTCGTAGAACTATTTTTAGTTTTTCAATTTCTTTATCTTTCTGGGACAGCAGAGATACCAAATGTATGCATGTTCCAGCCTTCTCATTTAAAGCTTCCTCAATTAGCTTAGTCTTTCTCTCAGCATCAGTCAGAGAATTTTGTAACTTCATGTTATCTTTCTTCAGTTGTTCCAAATGCAATTCATGAGCACGATATTGAGATGTAAGTTCTTTCAATCTTCGCTTTAAATTTCCATTTTCTGCTGTAAATTTTTTGAGAAGTGTGGCATTCGAATTACATTTACTATTTTCGGAATAGTCCGTGTCTTGTTCGTGTTTCAGTTCAATTATTCTACTTTCAACCGACTTCTGCTTAACTGCAACCAAAAGCTCTTCGACGTATTTATCTTTATTGGCCAATTCCTCTTCCAGTTCAAATATTTGTAATTTATTGCTTTCAATCTCAGCTATGAGCTTTTCTTTTTCTTTTTCCTCCATCTTATGAATAGACTGCAATTCTTCAAAACGCTTAAGCTCAGCAATATTTTGTTGAATAACTTCATCTTTAGCAATTATCAAGGATTTGAACTCGTTAATTGATTCCTTATAGTACTCGTTATCCTTCTTTAAAATTTCTGATTCTAACGCGTTCTCCTCCAGCAATTTCTTATACTTTATTAATTCATCTTCCAGTATTCGTTTTTCTGATTTCCACTCTTCTTGTATTTTTTCAATACTGGAATCATTTCTAAAACTAATTTTTGTTTGAGTGCTTTTCTCTTGTCCTGGGTTTTTGCTTCCTTTCCTTGGTATCTCATCGTTCGAGTGAAGTCGTTCTTTCGCACTTTTCAATTCTAGTCTTTTCCAAGCTTTTTCCAACTCATTCTTCAGTGTGTCTATGATATTTTTGTCTTCTTCTGAGAGCCTTATAGCAGCCTTGACCTTTGATTCATTTTCCATTAGCTGCGATTGCAATAAGCTGCACTTCTTTGACCATTTTCTTTCTCTTTCACATACTTGCGCTATATACTTCTGGACTTCTTCTAAAGTCTTGTGATGTTTCGCCACTGCTGAATCTTTCATTAGGGATTTTATTGAATTCAAATAATATTTATCAAGCAAATGGGTGTCTTCAATGTTGTTTTCTGAAGGGCTTATATGAGACTTCCTTTTTTCTGCGGGTTCCATCATTTATATCCCAGAAGAGCTGGATAGCTTTTTGTAAATTCGTAAACTGTCTTACTGAAAACAAATTCAAAAGAAAATCATATAAATTTATGCTTTTGTTTAGCAAAATGTAGGAAAAGAAAAACTGGATGTGTTCAAACAATGCTATAAATGTTAGGAATGCAATATATATCTGAATATTGGATGCCGAATGTTCAGTTTAATTTTAAATCAGATTTTCGGCTATCCGGGAGATGGATGTGAAGATTAATTACATTTACTCAGGACTTTCAAAGAAATAACTAAAGTACACCAAAATGAATAGTTTTAGTAATCATTATAATGTTAACATAGTTGAACTCTTGTACCGAACTTCAGGGACTGGCAGCTTTGCTCGGTATAGCCGGTGGTTCCTATTCGATGAGAAAAATAGACTATCTCACAAAAAGTGTAATGGTTTTTATCCTTCCATCGAATTACACGCTTATATCTATGAATACTTATTTTATCCACAAAAATATAAAAAACACCAAAAAGACTAACAAGAAAAATTCACGAATTTATCTGAACTTTTACTTTGTAGAGTCATTAGCTTATTTTGAAATAGAAGACGTGAAAAATGTGAAATGCCCTCGCTGGGACTCTAAGCTCTCGAATACGCGCCTAGTATGCTAACCGTTACGCCATGAAGGCATGCAGAAAGGAAGGACAAAATTCCTTATTTAACTCTCGAGTAACAATATAATCTGTAATCTGTTGGCTTGTTGCAGATGACAAAAACATTTTACCCAGATCCATGGGCGTAGCCAGGATCGGGGCTAGGGGGTGCGAAGGATCTTAGACCAAGAAAACGAAACTATGATATGACACGAATTTATTAGTGGTAGAGTAGCTAAAATTGCTGAGCACCAGTTATTAGATCTGAAAGCGAATTAATTGGTTGGCTGCATGAGTGTTTTTATGGGTTTTTTTTTTCTCATTATAAATTGAATTCGAGCCATTTTACCTCAGAAAATTCTCCTCTAAGACAGCTTTCCTTCAGGATAGCACTCACATGCTTTGCTACAGTCGAATAAACGAGCAAATAAATAACGGAACTGGAATACACGAGTTTAAACAGATCGTTCAAATATGGGAGACAGGAAAAAAGAGAATTCTGAACATTGTCTACCTGGTCTTTAATTTATATTACAACATTTTTCTACTATCTGAAATAAATCGTTCTAAAAATTTTCTATTTCTATTCTTGTTTCTTGAACAAGCTTTCGATGCACACTTAACATATACAGACCACTTAAGTAATTCTCTGTCATTGTAGAGCGCAACCAAGTGTTTACTCAGGGTATTAAATGATAGCTCAATAGTACACGTAGTATATGGTTGAGACAAAGATATAAGAAGAGCACGTTTCGTTTCTGGAAAAAACATTGTCGCTTTTCTTTATCAAATCTTCCATAGTTAATTCCTTCATGCTGTCGATCTCCAGTCTCTTCGTTTTCCAGAAATTATACCAGAGTTCTCTCTCACTGTCAAAATTATTCACATTTTAAAAATCGCGAAAGCACTCTGCGTTTTTGGTAAAGTCTTCCACTGGTATCTTTAGCATAGCCACAGAATCTAATAGCAACAAAGAAAATGCGGGTAAATTATTGCTGGAAAATCTTCTTTCCAGTCATAGTGGGATTATAAGAGACTTTTTCCAGGATTCATCGGTTGTAGATGCTGGAGGATTTGAACGATGTTTTTGCAGCTTTACAATTCTCGTTGCTTGCAATTCAGTGCCCGTGCTCTCAGAAATAGCACTTAAGAAAGTCATAATTTTCTGGCATAAAACATCTGTTAAACATAAACAACATAAAACATCTACGATGTTCTTTTACAAGCATAATTATTCTGTTTATGTGGTCTGCACATTGTAGCACATTTAAATGTTTGGACTGTAAAATATTAGCCACTTCTAGCACAGCCGCACCCAGGAACAAGTCCAACATTTACAGATCCTTTTCTAGAAAATTCTTTGCAGCGATTGCTGATGCTTTGTGCCATTGATTTAAAAAGTGATTT
This sequence comes from Stegodyphus dumicola, assembly GCF_044657685.1. Lineage (NCBI taxonomy): Eukaryota > Metazoa > Arthropoda > Arachnida > Araneae > Eresidae > Stegodyphus > Stegodyphus dumicola. Next base: position 189,084,177 of record NC_140768.1, read on the forward strand.
TTACAAGCTTCATGCAAGACATGATAACGCGTGAATGGCTTAATAATGAAGGAGCCCTAAACACCTTTCACTGATACAGAAGCAGGAGGGAAAATAACATCAGTACAAGCATAATGCTCCTTTTATACTTTTTGAGTATGCGAGCCAAGAAGCAAAAGTCTTTAGCCACTCACGGTCTAAACTTTCTTCTCGAATGGATAGCATCTGCTGCAAAATCATAATTTTCATTAGGTGTCCAACAACATTTTAATATTTCTATCTTTAGATGTGTGGCCATTCATGGCGATCTTTTCAAATCATCCTACCCATCTTTTCAAATCATGGATGCAACCTTAAAGAATAATGTACGAAACAGACTTATAGAAAGGCCAAAATGCTCAAATAAGAACAAATAGAAAAATTAGATAATTAATATTATTTTTAGTTTGAGGTATGTAATTTCTATTTTTATGAAAAAAAAGATATTGAAAGAAAAAGGATCTTAGCTATTAGAAATTTTGTTTTCAATATTCATGTTACATGAATTAACTAATGGATTTTAATAATTTTCAAAATTTTTGGTTGGGGAAAGTTAACAAAGTTTAATATAGCATTAGCTATCGATTTAAGATATTGTGAAATCGTTTAATATTCATTTTCAGAATAGAATAGCTTCAAATATTGACTTTGATTATACATTATACAGTTATGAAAAGCTTGTGTTGTCACCTCTGCTTGCCTTCGGGGTGTAAGGTGCCGTTCATACTAGCGTTTACCTGAGCAAACGGGAGACATCTGTGTAGCCGACACTGCTCTAAGGTGAAGAAAGGGCTAGTTTTTAGGTTAGGACAAAAAAGCCAGTTGAAAAATCTAAACTTCACGTATAGCGGAGCTATTCGATACATGGAACTAACTCCGTTATCTCACAGAAAACCCAAACGTTAACGGCTCTTAAGTGGTAATAAGGGCAATTAGCAATCGGAAGATCCAGAGTTCGAATCCCAGCAAGGGCAAGTGTTGACTCTCCCCACAAGTGACTAGTAGTTCTACAGTAGTGTCCGACGGAAAAGCTGCATTTCTGTGCATGACGTTGAGAAAGATGTCGGAAGAAACTGGTTTGCTTTTCTTTTCAATTATGGATTACTTCTTGCTTTTCTAAGGTGCGTTCTTTTGTGCTGCCTTTAGTGTTTTTGCGCTTGGATTACCATGGAAACGTCGAATAGTGCGGCGAATATTTCTCCCTCAGAGGAAAATTTTCCCCCGCTTTGTGCTACACCGGCCGATAACGGCGAAGATGCTAAGCCTACCTCGTGGTCCGATGTGATGGATAAGAATGATAAAATGGATACGGAAACGGAATCTGAGGAAAATGTGTTATCAGAAAATGAATCCCTGGAATTTCTCTGAAATGTCAACCGATTAACTAGCCGGAACCCCCTTAACTAGCCGGAACTCCGTTCTCTCTATTGATAATAAGCTGCTCATTTACAAAACCCTTTTGCGTCCCATACTCTCTTATGCCTGCCCTGTCTGGGGATATACCAGCCATACCAATATTAATAAACTGCAAGTCTTGCAGAATGTTACGCTTCGACAATTATCCAGAAGCCGTTGGTTTATAAGAAATACGGCCATTCATGAGGAGTTGGAAATTCCAACTATCTCAAATTACTTCGCACTCCTTGAAGAAAAATTTTTCCAAAATATTCCTAATGTTAACAATAGTTCAATTACTGTGCCTCACTAAGATTACTCACTTGATATTAATAGCAAGCGGCCGCTTGCGATACTAAGATATCTAAATTAATTTCAATTTTTTATAACCTACTTATGTAAACACTCTCCCTTACTTGATGCTTTGTTTTGTTTTTATATGATTACTTTTGATATGATTTGATTTGTACTGACTCGCTGCCTGACTTAATTTCTGTATATAGTGTACATATTTCCTACTTTATGTCTTATGTATTTTTTCCTTATTATGTATTATTTAATTACCTATGGAATGTTATGTATTTATGTTTACTCAACTGTACTATGATGAGTGGTCACACGGACTCTTATTCAGACTAGTGATAGGCAATTTCTTTTTTACTACGCCATTGCACACTTACCTCTGTCTAAGGCATATCAGCTACTGGTGTTTCTTCAAGACTCATATCATCGGTTCTTGTACGAACTCATAGTGCTCGAATTTTCTATCCAACTGCTCGATGATTAAAGAATCGAAAATCGCACACATCTTATCCCGGGATAGCGTTGTCACGCGGGAACCCACTTTGCGAAAACTCATCGAGTTTGCCTGAGCCGACGGAAAAGCTGGTGAACGATAATCCACCATCACATGGATTTGGCCAACTGGGTCTCGTTATCCTTTCCCTAGTCGCCTTTTAAATGGGAAAGAGTATAAGGATTTTTGCCTTTCCCATTGGGTGCTTTCATAGTGTAGATGGTAACACGTTCAGCTAGCTGTAGGAAGTTCGGTAATTTGAATCTTGCTTAAAACACAGGCGATTTTTCACGTTTCTCGCTTCGAAAAGCTTTCCTGTTTGATTCTACATTATTTCGACTTAATGCTGAAAATAATGACATAAAAAGTGCGAGTAATTTTGACTATTGTTATAATGAATATAAAAGGCATTAATAATAAAAATGAGTTATACAATTAAATAAGCTTACTTTAATGTAATTTTATAATTTTCAAGTATTTTATTTTGGCAAAAATTCTCATTGTCAGAAATTCAAGGACACGCAACGGTATAAAATGTTAATAATTGATTTAAAATAACCTCACAAATATTTTTATAATTATAAGTATTTATTTTTATAATTATAGTAGCTTGCGTATTATTGTATTATCTTTTTCGGCAACAGTTTTTATGTTGGAATTCTTTTAACCAAATTAAAAAAATAAAAAATAAAGTTGAAAAATAAAGGATTTCGCCTTGATATGTATGAATTGTATAGTTCAATGTTCAATCGAATACCGTTAAGGTAGTGAGTGTAACGTCGTCAGCTATTTTCCCACGGACTCCCACGAAGTCTGGGAAAAGGAGACTTCAAATGGGCGCCAGATGACCACCCTGATGACACTTACGAATTCTTGAGGTCGAACGTGACCCCCAACAAAGTGCGGAAAGCATATTGTTTTTACGAAAGGAGAAAACTTTCATACAAGTTCTCACGGGTTGTGGAGTGTCCATTGTGTGTATGCGATAGACTGTCGCCAACTGCCTGTTTCTCGAAATAATTTAGATAGACCTCCCAAAAAGACGTTCTGAATTTTCCCACGGAAAATTTTAGTTTCTCAGACTGTCAAGACAGTATCTGAGAACAAATCAGCACCTGTTAACCAATGGAGAGATGCTCCGAAAAAGACGTTTAGCGAATCACTGCAGCAGACGCACAAGACACGCCCAGAAAACCTGGACATAAAAACAGTGAGTGAAAATAATTAGAGAGATTAGTCTGAAGAATAGGCAGTCGTTGCGTAGAGAAGAGAGAGCCTTTCTCTTGTATTTTACGGCTCTTCCGGAGTCGCTAGTAAGCTTTAGAGAGCCCTTTCTCTCTTGTGTATTTTACGACTCGTCCCGAGTCGCTACTAAGCTCTGTCAAGAGCGGAAAAAGAAATTCTCAAAGAAGCGTAGCCGGACTTTTTTCTCCGCTACCTCTGTTTGGACTTTGTTTGAACTCAAGTGATTATCGTTTCCTATGTAAACGGACTATTTTGCTAAGCAAACTACTTTGTTATGATAAGCAGTTGAACTTACCTTAAAATTCAACTTGTGTAATTTAACACCTATCCTTCAGTAAAAAAAAAAAAAAAAAAAAAAAAAAAAAATTATTTACGCTACCCAAAATAAAAATCTGACTGTTCTCAAATCGCTACAGTAGTAAATCTTTACCTACATTTTCCTTCATTATCTCAGCTGAAACCAACAGCTGATTACCCGAAGCGTTCGATTTGTTTAATTAATATGACTACGGAGAGCGAAATAGAAGCAACTATGTTAATGCACGCCGAAGCGAATAAAGTAAACATTAAAATTCCACCATATGTTCCAGAAAGGGTTAATCGTAATATATGGTATAACGTCGGAGGTTTATTTGCATCTCTAGTTTAATAGTTCCTTGTATCTCGGCAACATTCTGGGCTCTTTTATACTCCGTGCCCTTTTATTATCTCGGCTCATTCATACTCTTAGTCTGATACAGACTGATATCCTTAATAACTGAGAATATAAAGCGCTACTAACATATTGTTGTGAGAAAAGTAAGAATATTTTTTATCCGCTTGCAAAATTTCAAATTGAAATTATCCTTTCCTTCATGCCTGCATTCATGATATCAAGGTGTGTTCTGCTATTTCTCATTCTTTTATTGCTAACTATAATATTGTAAATATAGGTAATACATGCTTGCGATAAACGTATTGGGCGCGTCCATGTCTTGCCCCAGTTAGCTGCATATTACTAGCTTCAATGATGTTATAAAGAATTATGCTTGAATAAATGATCACCTCGCATCCAGCTTCATTATGTTTTCTACCTCATGATACTAAATTTCTCTTATTGCCTATGTAATTCGCTATTCCTAGCTTAAAAGTTTTAGATTATGTATTCCATGCTTTGATTCACATACATTTTTGTCTATGGAAGTTATTTTGATTATTCAATTAAAGGAATAACGGGGAATTATATTCAGATGTAAATACCATCTAATTTAAAACGATAGAAAAATGCTAAAAAATATCTTCATTTAATTCAGTTTGAAAGTAGTTTCGTTTTCAGATTCATAAAAACCATTCTTCCGTTTAAAGAGTTTAAATTTTCGCGGGGAATCATCGAAGGAATTCAAATCTAATTACAGTTTTAATTCTCCAGAAAGTCAACTGAAATGGATTTAAATCGTTTTTTATAGACCTGTATCTTTTTTTTATAATTATGTTTCGAATCACTCAGTTTATATATCATAGCTCAAGTAACGTATGATATACTACTGCATCATGATATAAATCATCTTTTAATGTCTTTCAATGCTTTTAAATCTAGACTAAAATACTAAAAATTTCAGAAGGATTAAAAAAAGACGGATGTGATTTTTTAGGTATATTTACAAATCACAGAATTTTAAAAACAATATTGTTTCAAAATTTTGCTCCTTTTACTCAGCTTGAAAAGTCATATAAATTCCAGTTTTATGTAACTAAATTCACTTGTATATTAACATTAAATTAAACAATTTTATCTTCTTATTTTAAGGAAATTTAGATTATTATTATTATTATTATTATTAAAAAGTAAAATATTTTGATCTAAAAAAAAACTCAGGTTTTAACTAACCTATAATTTCTCTCTATAATTAAACAATAAGAGTCTCGTTTCTAAAGTAAAATACAGGCTCTAAGTTTAAAGATAAACTTAAGCTTAAAATAAAAATGTTTCAGACTTAAATGTTATACCTCAGCTGTCTCTTAAACTGGAATAACCTTGTATACATTTAATTGAAAAAACGCATTACATTTTATTTACCTTTGTTTCATTTCCACGCTTGAAACTATTTCAGTATGGGAATAACAGATAATTCTGCATTACGCGTTACTTTTTTAGACTAGCTGTTGTCATAGAAACAGCTATCACAATTTCGTATCATAAAGTGCATTTTATTGGTAGAAAATATAAAATATATTATATAAATTTTTATTAAACGCACAGTTTTTTCCTCGGAGGGGGAAGGATAAAATTTTTGTTCTTGTGGAAATCATCTTTCTTTACCATCTTGATTCTAAGAGATCGCCATTTTCAGCCTTTAATCACCTATTTCTGTTAATCCTTAAGCGAACTGATGGTTGCTGCATAAAGTATTGTTACATTTCGAACCACTGCACATTCGATATGTCGTGTATGTGCTATTTTTATAATTTTCAAATATTTTATATTGGCAAAAATTCTCATTGTCAGAAATTCAAAGACATGCAACGGCATAAAATGTTAATAATTAATTTAAAATAACCTCACAAATATTTTTTTTATAATTATAAGTATTTAGTTTGTATATTATTGTATTATCTTTTTTGGCAACAGTTTTTATGTTGGAATTCTCTTAATCGAATTTTAAAAAATATCAGTTTTACTACTAGAGTTAGAAAGGATTTGGTGTTGATATGTATGAATTGTATAGTTCACTCAAATACCGTTATAGTAGTAAATTTTTATCTACATCTTCCTACCTTATCTCAGCTGAAACCAACAACTGATTACCCGAAGCGTTCGATTTGTTTAATTAATGTGACTACGGAGAGCGAAATAGAAGCAACCACGTTAATGCACGCCAAAGCGAATAAAGCCGTGTTTCCACTGCTGCGTATGCGTTTCTCCAATCAACGAGCGAATTCACTTTAATTGACATCTGCAATCCGGTCGATGCGCGGTGACGGATGACGTACGGATAGAGTTCAACAATGTTCAACTTCTATCCGTATGTCTGCGGTCGCTGCTTTTTCGGATGGCACAGACTTTCCTTTCTCCATCGATGACGAATAGCTGATAGACTCACCACCACACCATTCGACCACGTTCGAGAACAAAATGGCGCTAGATTCGCATGGCACATTGAAGGCATGTTGATGCGCAGAGTACTTGTAGACACTTCCACCATAAACAACGGAAGTGTCGAAAGTACGACGTCGGACGTTTAGCTCAAACACGCTAAAAATGCTAAACGTAAGACTAGTTGCGCAGAGATATCTGCGCATCAACATGCCATGCGAATCTAGCGCCATTTTGTTCTCGAACGTGGTGGTATGGTGTGGTGGTGAGTATACCCAGGCAGCATGCATTCGTAAATTGCACGAGAAAAATACGTGCAATTTACGAATGGCCTTTCGTATAAAAAACGTTCAAGTTGAACGTAAAAATATCATAAAAAGTGTCCAGTGGCAATTACTAAATATTTACGTATATTTTTACGTTATACTATACGTAACTTTTACGTAAAATTTAGGTATATTTACGCGAGGGACTACTGTTTATTCGCAACTTTTACGTATAATATACGTAAATTTCAGGGATTTACGTATATTTATCGCATATACGTAAATCTCAATTTTTTGCTTCCCGTATGCGTATATATTTAGTAAAAATTTACGTAAATTTCCCCGATTTTTTACTGTATATAAACGTATATATTAGGTAAAAATTCAGGTAGATATTCCCCGTATTTTACGGTACAAAAACGTATATATTTGATAGAAATTAACGTATATATTTCCCGTAATTTACGGTACAAAAACGTATATTTATTTGATAGTAATTGACCTAAATCTTCCCTATGTTTTCTTTGCATATGCGAATGACTGGTAAAAATTTAATCCGATGTATTCTCTACTTTACTGTGTATAAATGCACATTTTTTGGTAAAAAATTTGCATAAATCTCCAACTACCTTTTCACTGCATTTTTCATAAAATGTACTTATTTTAATCTCATATTTTTTATATAAATCTATGCGCAAAACTTTCTGTATGCTATGATTAAAAGGTAAAATAATTTTTATATCAAATTCTTACATATCTGCCTTTTAGTTATGTACAGCAATATGGAATATATATAACTGGAAAATTTAAATGCACTAGTAAATTAAAAAAAAAAAAAAAAAATTCTATTAAAAAATTACGTAACACTTAAAGGCTAAAAATGACTTTTAATATTTCATTTCAAAGTGACTACAAAATATGCAATAAATTTCATAAACATTAATTCTGTGTTTTAAATCAATTAATGCTATTGTTCATTTGCATTTTTGTTTACTAAATTCATTTCATAAATTTAAATTTAGTAAAAAACTGTAGCAAACAGTTGTTTACTAAATAACACTTTAAATAAATTATTTGCTTTTCCGAAGGACATTTTCTTATGCCATGTAAATGAACGATAGCATTAATTGATTTAAAACATAGAACTCAGGTTTACAAAATTTATTGCATATTTTGTAGTCACTTTGAAATGAAATATTAAAAGTGATTTTCAGCCTTTTAGTGTTATGTAATTTTTGAATAGAAATTAATTTTTTTGCATTTAAATTTTCCAGTTATATTATATATTCCATATTGCTGTACATACCTAAAAGGTGGATATGTAAAAATTTGATATTAAATTAATTTTAACTTTTAATCATAATATGCAGAACATTTTTGCATAATTTATATAAAAAAATAAGAGATTAAAATAAGCACATTTTACGAAAAATGCAGTAAATAGGTAATTGGAGATTTATGCAAATTTTTTACCAAAAATGTGCACTTATACACAGTAAAGAGGATAAGACATCGGACTAAATTTTTACCAAAGTCATTCGTATATGCAAAGAAAACATAGGGAAGATTTAGGTCAATTATTATCAAATATATAAGTTTTTGTACCGTAAAATACAGGGAATATCTACGTTAATTTCTATCTAAAGTACAATATAGTTAATTAACAAATTCAGTAAACGAATGTAGGACAAAATAAAACATCATACGTTTAGATTATTTGAATGAGTGTGCTAAATTTTAAAATTGTTAAATATAGACCAGAAAATTGTAGAAAACTTACCTTTTCCAATAGTTTACCAAGTTGACTTTGTTATTTTCCTTGAAGATGAATGTTTAATGTCATAAATATTTTATTCATATCTTCAGATAATACACAAATATATACATATTTATTTATTAAAATTGAGTTTATCCCAAACATGTTAAAGAAAATATTAATTTGCATGCAAGTTAATCGAGTAACTTCTGTTTTAATTACACACATAATTAGGATATGTAAAAATTTTACATTTATCAGTCAATCTTGCAATGTATTGTAATCTATTATTGTTGTCTTTCTCAGTTTAAAATCTTATAAATATATTAGATCAGTACTAAAAGTTCACCTCTACAAAAGAAATGCTTTATTGAGGTATTTTTAAAAAGTTCCCTTTTACAATGTAACTGTTAATTTCATAAATAAGTTCATAAAATTATGCAAATTCAAAATTACCTAAATATGTTCTTTATTTTATCTTATATACCAGATAAAATTTTAAAAAGTTAATTTGTTTAGGAATATTGAAGTTTTTAAATATTTATCTCATGTGACTTTTTCTATAACATCATTATAAATGTAAATGTTGATGTGGACATAATTATTTTTTTTTCATCAAATAGCTTTATGGTATTAAATGACTTAAAAAGAGGCCACTGGACAAAAGAAAGCAATTAGAAGTTGGCTAATTTTTTATTAATTTGTTGTCAAATGCTGTGCATTTTAGATTATGCTCATATGATGACAATGAGTTATTTAAATTATAAAATTATTATGAACATATCCCACATAAATTAACAAGTATAAAATTTCAAGTTGTTTGAAGTATTATGAACTGTAATACTTGCAAAAAAAATACACAAGAAATTAATTTAAGAATTAGGTTTATTTTACAGGTATTCGAAAACTGCAATTACTGTTAAACAATAAAAACTAACATTAAATCTGAAGAGCATATTTTTTTCAATAATAAAATTCAACATAGACTTCATGCAGCTTCGCCATATTTGTTCTATAGTTCGCTGTCTTTAATATCCTGCTCGATTTTTGTAAAAGTGAATTCTTTGTCACCCAATGTTTTGAGAACAGCTCCTAAACAAGAAAAAGAAAAATTTGTAATAATTTCACACTTCAGATGTTTTCAGTTTTTAAATATAGTTGAAGTATTAAAAGATGCATATAAAATGCACTGAGTATTTCATATTTAAAAATTTACATTTCAGTAATTAAAAATTTAATTTCATACTATCACACAGTAAGCTTTAATTATATACCTTACACAATGCCTATAATTTCAAGTAAAAAATACTTAAGATTTGTTTAGAACTGCAAGGTTGAGAAAGTCTTTAATGGCTATGTTTGTATTTAAGTACATGAGAAAAAACTTAATTTTGTATTAATTATATTGCATTAGCCTTTTCAATTTTACTCCTACATATAGTAAAGAATATTCGCTTTCTTACAGATAACTTTTTCTTAAATAAAGAGTAAGCAGAAAACTAATCATAACACTATATACATATAACAGAATACTTCATAAACATATACATGTCATTAACATACGTATATGCATTAACAGGCTATTTTACACATTTCAATAAACCAGAAACCAATACACAATCAAAAGTATTATCCGTAAATTCCTCCAAAATCAGAGCAAAAATCTTTAATTATGATAACAATGGCATCTCAGTTTGCAATATAAAATATTTCAAGTCTACATTCATGTGCATTCTAAGCAAACAGAAAGCTGAATAACAATAAAATTATAAATACCATAAAAAAGTTAAGAGCCACGTAGAATGATGGCAAGACTAAATGAAGTCTTCCTTCAAAAATCAATTTAAATTAAAAAATTTGCCTTCCTATTTAACATCTCAAAACAGGGTTACTGCTTTCACTAACTAAATTTCCTGTCTTGGCAAAATAAAAATTTGTCACTTCTGTTGCAGGAAATATTTGCTGCAAACTTTGTATGCAAATAATCCAGTGAAAAAATTTTAATTGTGGCTTGAATATTTTCTTTATTAAATAAATGAAAAATTGCCACATAATATTAATTTATGATCCACATGAAGCTTTTTACCTCTACCATATCATGCAGCTATTTTAAAATATATACTCTCATATAAAAGCCACAGAATTTTTTTACCAATATTAATATAGTATAAATCATTAATAAATCTTCTAAAAACAGCCCCAAAATTTCTCAATTTGATACCCAAAACATAATTCTATGTAACTGTTAATGTATGCATTTGCTTGCACATACTTAAAATGAATTATACACACAAAAATTTAACATATTAACTTTAATAAATTCTCAATTAGCAGGATAACTCAATTAAGGCAAAATATGAAAGAAATCTATCTGATGGAATAGTTGTAAAAGATATATTTAAAAAAAGCTAATATTGTTTACCTTACACATGGCAGAAATTGAGTAAACTGTATGCAGCTGGATTATTATAAATTGAGTAAACTGTATGCACCCAAATGGTTAAAGTCACACTAGGGCTTTAACCATTTGGGTGCAAAGAAGCACCTCAATTTAAAAAAGCTAATAGAATTTTATAACTTTTACAATCTAGTACAAATATTAGACACATAAACAACACTAAATGCCATTATTTACTTGCATATTTTCCTTCTTTGTGTACTTTTAATTTTTTAGGATATGATTTAGAAACAAAGTTATGGTAAAAATGTATACTGGTAAAAAAATATTGCTGAAACTGATAAGTCCTTTTAATTATATACTATAGTGCAAAGAGGGATGAAATATGTGACTAAATATGATAAATCAGATTACAACAACATTAAACAAATAACATGAAAAACTGAAAAAAGAAATTTTATTTGAAATTATTTTTTAACTCGCGGAAAGACAGACAGTATTTTCAACTTATTAAATTCAATTATATTTTACCTTCGTCAAACCAATATTGTTAAGAGAGTTGTATTTAAAATCGGTGCTAAGCTAAAGCTGCTTTCTTGCCTAATTTTATACTATTGAAAATACCGGTAATTGTCAAAGTTATTCGTACTCGATATGTGCAAGATTATTAATGAGCTGCCAAACCGCAGTTAACCATCTAATATACTACATTCAACATTATTATTTTTCTTTTTGAATGTCAGGTTTTCATTATTTCTGCCAATATATCTGTAACAGGACATAAAGATTGAGTTAATGTAGAATAGAAAATTACCTTGCAAGTTAGCACCTGTACCTTAGTGGCAGTACTTCATTCTCTAGAAAAACATTTTAAATTATTATACTTAAACAAAAAATTCATATTTGTTACAGCAAAACGTCATTAACACAATAAACCAGAGTTGAATGCAAATCTAGTTTAACTCCATTCTTGAAAACTAGTTTATTACTTTCAATTTAATTTAAAAATAATAAAATATAAGGTATGTATTATGATGACTACCTAGATATCTCGCCTAAACTGGCAATCCTTGTAGGTTATAAAGGTTAACCCTAACATAGGTTGTAGAGGGTACTAAGATAGAGAGTATTAATCCCACACTAGGGACTCTAACATTTGGTAGGAACAGTTTGAAAAGTGAAACAGATATTTATAGTGAACCAATGCAAAACAAAAACAATAGTTCTTTAGGGACAAAGCCCCTTTGGACTAATAAATACGAGTAAATTAACAGCTTTTAGCTATTTTTTTCTCTTTGTAAAAAATAGACATACAGAATATTTTTAGAAAATAACAGTACTTTAAGCATGCATTTTCCACATATTTAACACGATAATTCATTCTAGCTCTGTTGCAATACTGGCAAAGGTACTTCTCTGTTATTAGGACGGGATTCAGAAATGTACAATGAAACCTCAAGATACGAGGAAAGTATGAGCAAAATATGAGCATTAATTCGAGTAACGAGCAATGAGCCAGGCTGTTGGTATGGGTGGTGCCATTTCCCTATCCGGCTCAACTCGGGGAATCCCATTGTCAGATCACTCAGTGTTCTTTTATATACGTGTTTGTGCACTTGTAAGTTAATTGTTTTGACATTTAACGTGAAAATGATTATTTCAAGATGCCTCGCAAGAAGATTGTTGCCTCAGATAGTGCTGCAAAGAAAAATTAGGAGGCCATGGCCGTCGATATCAAGAAAGAAATCGTAGATAAACATAAGCATGGTGACGGAATTGGCGAAGACTTGCGGCCTTTCAACATCGAAAATCTATACTATTCTGAAGAAGCAGGAAGAAATTAAGAAACCTGATGTAGCCAAAGGAATTATCGTTGCTTCCAAGCACCATAAAAGTACTCCTAGATGTTGAGAAGCTGTTGGTGTGGATTAATGAGAAGGAGTTAAAATGTTGGTAACAAAGTTAAACTATTGTTATATTATTTACCAGTGTTATTTATTAGGAAAAACTGACTTGATATTAAAATGTTGATATTTTTTGGGGTGTGGAACGGGTTAACTGAATTTCCATTATTTTCAATGGGGAAGCTTGTTTCTAGATACGAGAAATTCGCTATACCAGTTGAATGCTGGAACGAATTAAACTTGTATCTCGGGGTTCCACTGTAGATATGTAAGCATGTGTATATGCATGTATGCGCATATATGTGTATAAGTATACACATACATACATAAAGAATATACACATGCACACACGAGCACCTACATTTAAAAATGCATGCATATAAACACACATTTCTGAATCTGGTCCTGATAACAGAAGAATACCTACATGAATCATTGGATTTACATTAATCAGTTTTATTAGAATTCTTAAATGCAGAGGATTTACATTAATCAGTTTTATTAGAATTCTTAAATGAAATCTTCACTATCCGAAAATTCAGTTTCATTTCCAGCTGAAACTGTATCAGGACAATCTCATTTATATTATTTCCCTCTAACAACTGAACATTTTGAAAACCTTTTCTATTCCATGGAAAACTAATGCTACATTAAACATACATTTTCTAAATCTGAAAATTTTAAGTTAGCTTAGAAACTGTAATCATTCTTAAAAAAGTTTGACTTATGCAGATGTTAGATCAATAAAATTACTTTCCTGTGAAAAAGTAATATGGCATTGAACAACATGATTTTACACATCAAGATATACTGAGTGAAAATTCCTGAAATGTTTTATTTCTTGGTATCTCTGCAAGAATTGTAGAAATAAGACTACCTCCATTTTTTAAAAGAAAAATGTTTAGTAAATACTATGAAGAAAATTGGTTACATTATTTACAGTTCATAATTAATAGAAAATAAATCATTTCTTAGCTTATCAGAATTTATTTTTATCACATTCATAAACAGTACTAATTTAAACAAACATACCATTATGATTTCAATAACTATGAAATAGAAAATCCAAATCTGCATCTTTGATGGTCTAGTAGATTGGACGTCTTCGTTTACTACAATTCAGCAGGGTGCTGACTCCCCAGACTGTAATATATATATATAATTAATTTACAAGGGAAAAAGCAACAAAAATATAAACAATTTCTTGGTTTTATATAAGCATTTCTGCGCATTTACAATTTTAATGTTTTTAACTAGCTAGTTATATCAAAATACATGATTAAGTAAAATATAATTAAAATAATTTAAGGTATTTTAGATCAAATACTAATTTTTCAATAAATTTTTTCATGCAAGTCTAATAATCAACATAACTATCAAGTTTTGACTTCAAAAATTATGTTTAGAGAAACTTGAAGCTGCAGTAAATAGTAATAAATTTATTCAAAACTGAAAGTAAAGCATTCTTACTTTAACTATGGCAGATCTTTTAAAACAATAAAATCAAACAAACAAAAAAGAAATGCATTCGTGAAAGGACTTAGGACTTACTTATTATTCATGAAAGGATATATTTCAGTAATTACAAGTGCATAAAAATTCAGTATATATATATATATAAAACAATGAACACAGATTTGGGTTAAAATGCGGTTTAGCCCACTGCTTGGCGATTGTTTTTCAATGGGCAATAAAGCCGCCAACATGGCTAACCCGATGTTTTGAAGCTGTGTTGTTATTCTGTTGCCACTAAATGTTATCGCCCTGTGTTATATTTAAAGAAATTAAATATTGAAAAATCTGCATAAATGTTTCTCGCATTGTGATAAAACAACGGTACCTAGAGCCATCAAATTTTGAATAACATACGTTTCCAACCTAATATGGGTATCTGGAAGCCCAAACTTGGAATTTTTTTTTATTATCTGATTGATATTTTGTAAAACTTGAACGATATTTTGATTAGCAAACTCAAAGATTTCAAAGCGAGCAACGGCAACACAGTGCGAGAAAAAAAACATTTTTACGTGCAGAGTGCATAACTGTGTATCGGAAATTCTAAAGATATGCTCATTTTAAAATTATATTGCGATATTGCTGTTGAACTGAATTTTATGGTTTAAGTGTAAAGAACATTATATTTGATAAAGAAAGGTAACACACAAAATGTTAAAAAAAAACGCCCCTTTGGGCGTAATGTAAAATCTAAAAGCTTTCATTTTTTACAATTTATTTATTTATTTATTTTTATTTTTACTTGTTAATTCTGTTGCGGTTTGAATATTCTTATGCGGTGGTTCTTTTTTTAATCGAGTGTTTCCCCCCCTGTGGGTTTTAGCCTTTTTTCTGCATATATTACGGAAACGGCGTATAAAACGTTAGTAAATTTATTTAAAGATGAGGAGGGATCCAAAAGGATTTCCCCTGAGATAAATTCATATATAAAACCCCTCTAAAACACTTTACATTTTTCTTGAAAAGGGTAAGTGAAAAAATTTGTCTTGTATGGTTCGTTTTAAAGTTGCTTATTTTTAATATTTTGTATTTCTTTTTGGCTCAATCCTAGACGATTGGAAAAGCTGACGTTGTGCTATTCTCTGATGTTTTTTTTTTAATGAAAGTAGATCGATATGTACATGGGCAAAGCCAATGCAGTGCGCAATGCCGACGTTGTGCGCGATGCCGAGTATGTGCAATTCTGGGATGTTTTTTTGAAGTGAAAATAGATCGATGTGCACATGGGCAAAGCCAGTGTAGTGCGCAATGCCGAGTTTGTGCAATTCTGGGATGTTTTTTAAGTGAAAATAGATCGATGAGCACATGGGCAAAGCCAATGTAGTGTGCAATGCCGAGTTTGTGCAATTCTGGGATGTTTTTTTAAGTGAAAATAGATCGATGTGCACATGGGCAAAGCCAATGTGGTACGCAATGCCGAGTTTGTGCAATTCTGGGATGTTTTTTAAGTGAAAATAGATCGTTGTGCCCATGGGAAAAGCCAATGTGGTGCGCAATGCCGAGTTTGTGCAATTCTAGGATGTTTTTTTAAGCGAAAATAGATCGATATGCACATGGGCGAAGCCAATGTGGTGCGCAATGCCGAGTTTGTGCAGTTCTCTAATGTTTTCTAAGTAAAAACAGATCGACTTGCACATGGACAAAGCCAAGGCAGTGCGCAATGCCAAGTTTGTGTAATTATCTGAATTTTTTAATCTTATTTAATTGACTTCAAATTGTATAGCAGGCTTTTCTATACACTGTTTCTGGTATGCATAGTGACTGATATCTCTTTAAGATGCACGCAAATAAATTTTAGCAAATGAATACTTCGCATGAATCATGCATTTTGCAAGAAATAAACTTCCATGTTTGAATGAAAATGTTGTAAATTTCTACGAGGTTTAAACCTCTCGCATTTGTTGTGAATTACACGTAGCGTTTAAGCGAAACTAATGGTATTTTGTGTTTTAAATTTAAATTTCAGATTTTATTTTATTTTTTTAATTTCATTATATTTGTCGTCTTTTTTTAATTTCCTACCGTTGACAATATTACTTATCGTAGCTTTAGATATCGAAAAGCCATGGCTTTCACAGCGTTTTTTAATACCTAGATACGAATAAATTTCTTCGGAGAGAGCACAAATGTCCGAAGACAAATTGTCAAGTAGCTGACGATATTTTATGTTTTCAAAAATATATACTTGCAAGTAAAAAGAATTTCCAAGCAGACGATTTCTCTTGGAATTTTTACTTCGTAATTTGGGCAGTTAATTCAGTTGCCGTTTGAATGTTTTTTGGTAGTTATCAATCGAGTGGTTTTATCTGTGTGTTTTTAACATTTTTCTGCATATATTTCGTTAAATAAACAATCGCTATGGATTTATCTGTGATGCTGAGAGAGGTGAGTGAATGAACATGTAAATTTATTACTTTATTGGAAATGAAAGGGAAACGTGCCGTCATTGTCAAAAAAGACTTTTTATTTTCCTGAAAAGGGTAAGTGAAAATATATTTTCTTTTAAAAATTGCTTATTTTTAATATTTTCTTTCACTGTGAGAAATTAGATTTTTTAAATTTATTAATGTGTAGAATTCTAATACGAGAGTATAGAACGTGGTTTAGGAACTTAAGAAACAGGGAAATGAAAGCTGTGTATGATGTTGATATTCAATCATAAATATTTTTCTTTTTTATTAACATAAAGCTTAAAAATTTTTAGAAAATAATGAAGATTGTTTACTTACTAGTATGTAAGAGATGGTGTCGTTACGTAGCAATAAGGTAATTTTGTAAAGATGATCAGTTAAAATGTTCCGCAATATGAAATTAAAATTTAAAAAAATCTGTTTTTATTTGTATAAATACTAAAGCTTAAAAATATTCACCTGTATGAGAGACTGTGACGTTGTTTACAGTTTTAATAATTGTTACAATTCACATACCGTATTATAGTAGTTTGAAATACAAAAAATTTAGTATACTTATTTCTACATCTGTAGAGAATACATTGTGACGTCACAATCTTAGTCCCACCCATTTATGAAAATCACATTGCTCCGCCTTCGCAACTTTGTTTATGCAACGTATTCTGATATTTTACTGGCAATTTTAAAAAAATCGCCGCAGCTGAAAATCGCCAAGCAGGGGCCTAAAGCACATTTTCACCCAGATTTGGAACAAAGTACCTGTGTTTCTATGGCATAAAATTTCCTTTTTTAATAGCACAATATCTTTGAGTTAAAGATTATATATTAAAGCAAATTTATAAAACTAAATTCAAAAATAAGAAATTAAATTATTTTTAGGGAAAACACTAAGCAAATAAAAAATTTTGAATTTCATAAATAAATGAAAGTTACATGCTTTATTTTTTGGCATAAGGTAGATAACATTTCCATAACAGATTTCTGAACAATTAGTCATGTTAATATTGCCTTTCTTTTTCCATTAAAAGCTATTTGCTGCTTAATTTCAGTATGCTTTAAGATAAATATTAAAACGTTTGAGTAAAAATAATATAACTATAAAAAGGTGTGACACAAACAGTAAGAAACAGACTAGTGCAAATTTTTTTCAATTTATTGTTTTGGTATTCTATGTCATTAACAGTACCAAATCCTGAAAATGAATCATTAGGCTTGTACACAAAAGAACAACACATGGAAAATCACATTTTCTACACAGACGCTATTTATAAAATTTCATATAGGTGAAGAAAGTACGAGTATTAAACACTGAAAATATAAAATATTCACTTACTTTCTTCAAATAATTAGTAACTTCGATGGATTCAGTCACAAACGCCAATCCACGAACTAACAGTATTCTTTGCGACTTTACCATTCTTTTCGACCTCCATTGCTGAGTGCTAGAGCTGGAGCAAACCGCATGTATTCGTTACCGAGTAACGGGTACATCGGTTGACTCGAAGTACCGATTCGGTACTCACAAATTCATTTCGTTACTCGCATCTGTTCGTTACTCGCATCTGTCGTACGATGCGGTTTATTCGAGACGAATGATGCGGTTGCTATTCGAATACGTATGATGCGGTTGCTATGCGAATACGAATGATGCGGTTTCTATGCGAATACGAATGATGCGGTTGCTGTTCGAATACGAATGATACATTTGCTAACAATACCCGTATGCCACATTTTTCATTGATAATTTCGAATTTTGTCGGTGAACTCATCGGACAAACTCTTGTTTACATTATGTGTTTTAGTTGAAATATTGTTTAGTTGTTGATATTTAAAAAAAATGATCAATTTTGATAGCGTGAAGCGTTATTTTGTATTTGCTTTTTACATTTAGATTTATAGCGCATATTATGTCTGTAATTTGAAAATTTAGATTATTATTGATTTTTTTCATGAGCGTGCCATAGGGAGATTTTATTGATTTGAAATATATATATACTGCACTTAGGTATTGTTTAAATAAGAATATATAGGTTAATGTAAGTTCTTTACTTCCTTGTATGAAATAAAAGTAAGTATTGTAATCGAGAAAAATTTTTGGGTATCATATTTCAACGGAAATATCCATTTTTGACGATTACAGAATCCATGTGAATTATTTTTTGGGTGACGTCTGTACAAACAAACACATTTTTTTCCCCCCAGAAACGGATTGTTAAATGTAATCCCATTTACTCTAAGCTGATACTTCAAGTTGATACTTGAAAGGGATTCTTTCGTGATGTGTAAGTACGTTTATATGCATTTCGCATAACTCAAAAACGATTAGTTCTAGAACGTTGAAATTTTGTATATGAGCCCGTTATAACATCTAGATGTGCACCTTCCTTTTTATTGCAATCGGTAATACTACAAAACGTAAATATGTATATTTTAAATAAATTATAATTAAATGTAAAGTACATATATATATGTCATTATAATTAAATGTAAAGTAACACACACACACACACACACATATATATATATATATATATGTAAAATAAAAGCCAAGTAAGGCGAAAATAAAAGCCTTGGTTTTTATTTTATTTATTTATCACTAAGTAAGTTACTTGGATCTACCGTAGACAAGT
This sequence comes from Stegodyphus dumicola, assembly GCF_044657685.1. Taxonomy (NCBI): domain Eukaryota; kingdom Metazoa; phylum Arthropoda; class Arachnida; order Araneae; family Eresidae; genus Stegodyphus; species Stegodyphus dumicola. Next base: position 189,103,584 of record NC_140768.1, read on the forward strand.
CCTGGCACTGTTTAAATCTTAATGGTGGGCATAATCAAAACTTAACAGGGACTCTGCGGTTAGCAAAATGATGCAATAATAAACAGAGCTCATCCGCGCAGTATCACTTGGATTCCTCTTTAAACGAATTTATGTGGCACTAAATTTATAAAGAAGATGAATAATTTGTAAATGTTTTAATGTCACTAAAGATTTTTTAGCCACCAGAGAAGTATTAGCGTTAAGTTTAAATGAATAAGCGTTAACTTTTAACGAATTTTGTTTATTATATAATCTCATAACTTGAGTTCATATTCATTTAAGTTGCTTGTGCAGTACATTCGTGACATGCATCAGTTGATTGTCTAACTAAACTAATAGCGATCTGTGATTATTTAATTAAATGATCAGTAATCTGATCCTCCAATCTTTCTCTAGAATGATTAGTGGAAATCTAGATGGGATCTAGCCCACCGGCGGCCGAGAGGTAAAGTCGCTGAACACTGGTAGTTCGGTCCGAGGTTCGAATCCCGCGAACGGACTGGCTGCATGGGTGTTTTCGTGGTTTTCGCCATGTGTAACGTGTATACGAGCCATTTCCCTTAGAAAGTCCTCCACGAAGGCATCCCTCCCTTTAGGCAGATAGCCCTAGTGTGCTTTGCCATAATTAAATACACCAACACCAACCCAGTTTCTTTATTTGTATTTGGGAAAGTTTTATTGTCATTATGAAAAGTGAAATTTGATATGGATACCGCATAACTTTTTAAATTATGCTTATTTTTGCTGCACTTCATTTAAATTTATTTCCTCGAATTATTCTAACTTAATTAAGCGATACCCGAAGGCAAGTTACAAATGGCATCAAACACTGGAAATTTTGAAATTAAATTTCCCTGTCAATCTCTGTCTACGGGACTCAAACTTCTTGTATTTTTATTTTTTCATAACGAGTATAAAACATTGCCAGCTATAAATATAGGAACCAGAAGACAACATTAAAAGTTAGATTTCATAATTTGTCCAAAATTAATTCCTTTTAAAATTTGACATTGAGAAAATATGAATATTTTCGTCATTTAAAATACTTCTGTATTTTTGTTGCACCGTATTTAAACTTGCTTCTCCGAGTTATTGACATTAAATTACATTAATTCCGTTATCTATTAGAAAATAATTATAGCAAATCATCTAATTACGACATCTCTAAGAGGTCACTTTCTAAGAAATCTGTATTTTTGAGAACATAAACAAACATTGGTAGTGAACATCACCTTTTTAAAACCATGACATGTAAAATACTCTAAAAAGCATGAATGGTTGCATTTAAAGAGACCCATTACTTTTAATAAAGAATGTAACATTAATGTTAATTATACATGTTTTTGGTGTGTGTGTGTGTGTGTGCCAAAATAGTGATACCGTGGTTCTGTTGCTTTAGAAATGTGTGAAATTAAAAAAAATGGATACTATATAACAAAAATGTTATTATATTCAGATACAACACCTTCTGAACAGGTCTGAAATTCATTCTTCTGCTCAGCATAATTCGTCTGCATAAAATAATAAATAGTATTTAGAAATCAAAAGCTAAGTCGAAGTAGAAACAGTCATCTCTTCTAAACCATTTTAATTGAAGTAAACAGACATTCGTCTAATCGTAAAGTAAACACCTATTTTTCAAATAGCGGATAAAACGGAAAAGAGGGAATTGGCGGGGGAAGGCAGCGAACGATATGACACTTTTTGGAGCTGGGATGAAATGAAAAAGGACGAAAAGGTACTAGGCCAATAAGACAAGGTCTGGTATTTTACTTTATAATTTAACTATTCATCACAAATATAAGAATTATTTTAATTTTTATTTGTCTTTACATTTTTGTTAAATTTCACTTATAAGAATTTTATATTTCAGTTGCTAATTATTATGTTACTTTAATTATTCATTATTTTAATCACTATTTTTTATTATTTTAATTATTAAGTTTTTTAATATTTTTTTATTATTTTAATTACTAATTAATGTTATTTTTGTAATATTTATTTTATTTCGTTATTCATTTTTTATTTTATTTTTTCCTATTTCCGTAGGCGCTTCTGACTTCTGAGACACCACAAAAGAAGGTGAATTATTTGTATCCAAAAATACGACGCAAAACTTCCTATCGCATAGTTCCGTATACCGATAAAATAGGCTCAGGATACGAATACCGATCGATTTTACCGAAAGTAACGAGTAACGATACGATAGTAACGAGTACTGGTTCACCGAGTAACGAATACATACGGGTACACAATTTCTCGTTACTTCTACAGCACTACTGAGTGCTGACTTCACAAATATCCCGCCACAACCGGAAGTAGAAAGTGTCTGCTTTGCCATTGGTCAGTGAACAAGAATTGCAATGCTTTTTTTTTTCTTTATAATTAAACATATTAAGAAAGCCTCTAAATTAGAATATGAAATAAACTTACTCTTGCATTATATAAATTTATATTCACAGCATCTCTGTATTAAGGTAATAATTAAATTTTTCTACGAAAAATAGAAATGTCTGTGTATGCGCATGCTCAGTGTATAATCATAAATCCGGTTAATTTTTATAAGTTAGCGTAAAATTAACTATGCAAATTTTGAGTTCATTTAACTGGACCCTTGTACTTATTCTGTAGATCTCCATATTAAGAATGTCTTTAACTGTTTCAGGAAAAATATAAAATTATTTATTTACATTATTTATTAATTTTTTCCTCATATAAAAATTATTAAAATCGCTAATATCATTTTTTCCGTACATTAAACAAAATTAAAAAAAGTTAGCCTCATATGATTTTTATAACAAAGATTAAAGGAACTGAAATATATGTAAAATATCAGGATTCAGCTTGCAATTTCGTAGAGTTATTATTATTATTATTAAATAAAAATATTAGTATATCTTTGATTATAATTAATGATCCTTTGGTCTACATTAAACTATTGTTCAAGAAGTTAAACGTTTTCGAGCATCTTTTTGCTGTATTTATTATTCTATTCCTCGACATGAAAGATTTGCTAGTCTTATTCCAATTTAATTGCCCACATTTCCTAAATAAAATAAGGAGAGTATTGTACCAAACTCAGTAAGTACACAAATTTAATATACAGCTTATTCCAGTTAAATGGGTAATAGGATTTTCATAAAAGAAATTAAATTGTGTAAATTAATGTAAGTGTTGATATGAATAAAAATAACAAATTTGATATAAGAAAATAAATAAGTTATTTTGAAGATGTTTGAATTAAGAAAATATAATTTTTTGCAAAAATGCACGTAAAGATTTAGCTCACATGTTAAAATTTATAGAAAAATTTTAGCCTCATATATGAATGCCCTTTTTTTGATGTTCGTGGACAAGGAAAACAAAGTGAAATGCCAGAAATACACTAAATATTTTGAAGTCTAAAAAGATTAAAAACTTCATTTTCAATCTTTTTAGACTTCGTATAATATCCGTAAAAGTGACGAATGAAATATACCATAAAGGCAGTAGTTTCTTTCAGAACATTCGGATTCGTATAATATGCGTAAAAGTGACGAATAAAATATACCATCATGGCGGTAGTTTTATCAGTACATTCGGATTCGTATAACTTTCGTAAAAATAACGTGTGGAAAATAATGATCAAGAGTCAACAGTAACTTCAGCCTTTTTCAATCGTATAAATTTCGTAAAAGTAACGTGCAAAAAATACCATACCCTTATTTCACCAAAATTATACGTATATTTTTGGAGACGTGCTGCCTGGGTACGAGTGATATCTATTGTTCTTAATTTTAAGTTGAAATTAAAATTCTAATGTTTTTCCCACTTAAATAAATAGCCTTCTTTAATTTAATAGTCTTTTTAATTAATTTTATGACTAATTTTAATCAATATATTTTTTTTTCTTGCACAGAGGGCAATTATTCGCCATAAATCGTTTTCTGCTGAATTTCTGAATGTATAATTATTTTTGACTTTGTAAATATTTAATTAACTTTGAATACAAAATTATTTATTAATTGTATGTAATTTATCGGTGTGTGTGTGCAGTTGAAAGGGAAAAAAATTCGTGTCGTATATGTGCTTATTCACCCAATTTTCTTATTAAACACTGCGAAATGTGATATATCTTTGTATTTGTGTGCTCTCTTGAACAGATATACACTTTTTTTTTTGTATGACTTCTGTTGTATCAGATGAACAGTAATGTTAATTATCTGCCTGAGCAAATAAATAAACTGTTCTATAAACTATCCTGCTCAGCTTGCACCATTTATTATTAGATATCACCTTTAATAATGCTTCTAATTGAGCATGTTTACCAGGGGCGTAGCTAGAGTTTCCAGCGCCCGGGGACAACTGAAGAATTTGCGCCCCTTTCTGTTTGCCAAGAATGGAAAACATTTCATTACAAAATCTCGTAGCATCAATTTGGCGCCCCTTGGATGCTGCGCCCGGGGACAGATTTCCCCCCTTGCCCCACCCTAGCTACGCCACTGATGTTTACCCAGAAACATCAACACTGTGTCTTCAGCCAAGCCAAAGCGTGTAATATTAAAATCAGAAACCTAACGTTATATATTTTATTGTAAACAATCCTAGTATTATTATTCTGTTATTTGTAGCGAAATTAAGTAACGAATATACAAAATTGCAGCAAAAAACAGTGGCTTTTGCTGCGATGTGCTTGTTCTGTCAGTATTAATCGAAATTAATGAATTTTGTATGATTGCTGCATTTTTCATTGCTTCATACGTAGACTGCTAAATTTTTAATGACTGAAGATAGAGAAATGTTAGACGAGATCATTGAATTCCCTCCTGAAAAAGTTATGCAACAGGATTCCATTTCCAGCTGTGATTATTTTCAATTTAAATAAGGTAGTGCGGCGAGAGATTTTGCCATCTCTTGACACAATGCCATGTCAAATATTATAGTTGCATTTTTGTAATTGCATGTGTGTGGTAGTACAGGTAGTTATGCATGTAATTCACAACATTGTTGGTGTAGTGTGTAAGTCAATCTAGACATGCCTAACATCATCATTTTTGTCCCAACTGCAGAGTCATAGGCGAGAAGTTTAGTATGCAGAGGAAATCATAGAATGAATGTCAGTTCGTGTTTGCTTCACTGTGGTTCAACAGTTTTTGTGTTACGTAGCCATTAAGGTAAAAAATTACAAGGAAAAGAAAGGTTCAATGTAACCTTTGCATGTATTTATGGGATTTTGTCTTTGTAAGTAAGACAATGATTACCACATCAACAAATCCATTTTAAACCATAGGAAAGCCCGTTCTAATAATGTATTGAAAAAGGTGGAAAATGATGGGAATATTTTTAATAAATTTCAGCACTGTAAAGTTGGGGGGAATATACTAATCCATTATTGGCAGGTCTTGGATAAAGCATCATGCATCGTAATAAGACATGACGTCATCTATATGACTAAAGGTAAGAATCAGCCGCAGTGGAAGGAAAAAAAAATACCTTGCTCATTCTCTTTTGACATTCATGCTTTTGATATTCATACTTTTGACATGCATAAAAAAGTTAAAATATGCATCAGAAGATTGTTACAGTTCATTAATGCCATATATTTTGTTAATTTCACAAGACTGGATCTAATTATTTTGTAACAGTAATATATAAATTTGGTAAGGTTGCCAGCTGGAATGTCCTCTGGAGCAGGATTTTTAATTTTCTTTTCTGTTTCAAGGGCAAACTTGCTAGCAAATTCCAATCTGTGTAATTATGTCATATATTAACCCATTAAATGCTGTGGTGCTCATTTGGTTATCATATACTTTAAGTCGCCTAGTAACACCATCTAGCTATCTTGGAGGGGAAAAAAGGCAACATTCAACTCATCCACTGAATGTCGTTTGTAGAAAACCTACTGATCACCACCTATACGCTCTTATGCTGAGCTCATGTTCATTTTCACATTCCACTCTCTTCTTATCAGAAAAACGAAACATGCGTTTTGAAAACGGATTAGACGTAGTGGATCGAGGCTAATTTTGGTCATTGTGATTTTACTATATTATTGGTGAGTGTTGATTAAAGCGGTTATTACTTCTAGCAACAGTGCCTGCTAGACGGGACTTTCCTGAGAAACAAGATTTTTTTTTTTTGTAGCACTGGTTTAAATGGGAGGATTCTTTAAATGGGAATCCCGCCTAGCTACGGAAACAATGTAGCGGCTATGTGATATTTTTTCAAACCTCGCCAAAAATGTCTCAGTTGAAGCTCTGTCCCGGGTAGAAATCAACCAATTAGACGAAAGTTCTGCTTCTGAAGGATCACGTGATCCCAATCTGAGCGATAATCGATTATTGTTTGGCGTTGTCTTTGTAGTAAGTGAAAATGGTAACCTAGCTACGTGGGTTTCCTGGAAATGTGCGGGTTTTGAGAATTGCCCCTTTCGTCATCCAGTTCGGCGTAGCCGAAAGATAATATGATTGAGACATTAGATAACGCTCTTTTTTTTTTGGGTCAGTGTAATTTGTATAGATGATGGACACAAATTCATAAAGCCCCATTTAGAGATTACAGTTGATACTGAGTAGAATTTCAACAAGCATTTTATGATTGCATTGTACAAGAATAGGCTTGAGACAAGCTTTGAAAAAATTTAAAGATAATATGGGATTTCCTCTGTAATTCTGCCTTTGAAGATGACGGCAATGATTTTATAAACGTGGAGCTTCCTCCAGAGCAGGTTGATGGAGTTTTCTGGTGATGGACTAGAGGCAGAATGAGGCATCTCTAGGAGTGACAAGTGTTATTTAGGATTCTGTGCTTACAACGAATCATTATGGGCATTTCAATAGAGATTAAAAATTGTATTCAGTTAGTCATTTATCTTCAATAACACACGAGAGGATGTTGAACAGGCACTGAAAGCTCTAGACACACTAATGTTTGTGAAAAATGCAAGACCATGAAGGAATTGTCAGAAATGAATGAAACGAGAACTTGTACACATCGTGGCATTGAATAATCAAACAGGTTCTGAATGTAATCCTGGGAAATGGCTTTGACTTGATGTGAAAGTTCAGTATCAGTGTGTGCCCCTTTAGCTGTACGTGCGAGTCGCTGACCGATGAAATCCTAGGCAAGCTGACTGAGCAACTTATCTGGGGAAGAAGCAGAACCTGTTGTACCCTAAAGAAGGATTGTGCATGGGCACTTTTTTCCTAAAATATAGTGCCTGGAATGCGTCGAATAATGCATACTCTGTCATCATTATACTACAGATTGTAGCGAGATTTGTCGGAGAAAACAACTTGTTACCACAGAGCATGCCACACACTGCATTGCCGTGCTCACTGAAGTCGGAGGCATCTGTTACTCAGCGACAGGGCAATCCTGTGTAGAGGAACCCTTGCATGCAGTTCATGTTGCAGCAGACAGCGACAAACACTTGTCACCGTGCTCCAATATTGTACTAACATACAAGAGGATGCTCTGCGATCCATCATAGCCATGCAGATGAGGTGTTGTCGTCCTGTGCTATTGTGTGCCCCATTGCCAGGATTTCACCTTGTTTGGTTCTCTCTGTCCATTTCTTCGAAACGTGCATCACTGTTGTGGCATTGTGCTGCATGCGGGCTGCGATTGTTAGATATGAAAGTCCACCCTCTTGCATACAGACGATGCGGCCTCGTTCAAACTTGTTGGTATGGCATCCTCCACTGTTGACGAGGCATACTGAGCACAAATAAATGTTCACTGCAGACAGAGGATGATAAACAGATTTCTCACAACTTTACAGTCCTTTATAACTGCCAGTTCTCATTTCATGCATGCTTAATCCCTTTGTAATTCTAATCATTTCTATGTCTTACCTCACTTTACATTTCATGTAAGTTTGGTTCAAAGTGCATAATTCCTTCATGGTTGTGATTTTCACAAACATTAGTGTATATTAGGTAGTCCTAACTGAAAAAACATCTTGAAATAAAAATGTGCAGTTGTCCAGATCAAATTTTTATTTTATAGAAAAATATAAACAACTTATGCATCATGCATTGTTTTTATAGGATTCTGATCATACCTGAATAATAATTTTTCACTAAGTTGTATTTTACAATAACTCTTTCAAATGAGTAACAATTACTCATCCATTATTTTAATTAAAAGAATTTTGTATATATTATTAGAAATATGTAGAAATTAAAAACTGAAAACAAAAAATTACAGAATTAATGTATTGACAAAAAAAGCCAAATTAAAAATTCACAGGAGTTCACCAGACAAGCCAGTTAAAAAATAATAATAATTGAATTAAGGAAGTAGCTGTTATTTTGGAAATAAATGAACAAAAACTTTTCATGTGAATAATAATAAAAAAATATACATGGATTTCAAATCATTAGTGAAAAGATCATTAAAAATGCCAGTGTGGTAACTGTATTAAAAATCTCAGCTCTTCTAGGTATAAATCCATTAGTAACTTTAAATAATAAATATAGGTAAATAAATAAATATAGGTTTTATGATTGCATTGTACAAGAATAGGCTTGAGAAAAGCTTTGAAAAAATTTAAAGATAATATGGGATTCCCAGAACCTCTGTAATTCTGCCTTTGAAGATGACGGCAATGATTTTATAAACGGCAATGATTTTGCCGAAGATGACGAATCATTGCCGAAGATGACGGCAATGATTTTAGAAATCTCAGCTCTTCTAGGTATAAATCCATTAGTAACTTTAAATAAATAAATATAGGTAAATAAATAAATATAGGTTTTATGATTGCATTGTACAAGAATAGGCTTTAGAAAAGCTTTGAAAAAAATTAAAGATAATATGGGATTCCCAGAACCAGATAATATAGGATTCCCAGAAGACATTCTGATGAAGTCATACATGTGTGCTGATTCATTGCAGTTAGCAATATTTCTAGAATTGTGTTTGTCCGGAAATCAGTTTCTCATGTATTTCAAGGTTTTGAAAAGAAGTAAAAAAAAGTATAAAATTGGTTAAAATTTATGCAAAGGGGTTAAAACAAAAAGAATGGCATTTATCTCATGTACATATTTTAATTCTTTTAGAACTTGTATTTTAGAATCATCAAAAATTGTTTTCAGATTTTTTCATTAAATAGCTTCACAAAACTCACTTTATTCTCTTACGACTGAAAGTATTAAACTATATTTCTTATATTATTTGTTACTCTACTAAAAATGGTTTGCCTTAATAGATGCTGTGTATTATTTATTTTTAGATTATTATATTAGATTAAGTTTATTCTTATATAAAGAAAGATATAGTAACAATGTATATATGTGCAAGATAAGTTGATAAAAAGGTTAATTTTTTTATTGTTTGCTTAAAACATCCAACAGACACTTAACTTACTTACAGCATAGGAAAAACTTAAGTTACCACATACACTTAAATTTTATATGCATAAATTGATTCACATATTTGCATTAAACTGAATATTTTTAAATACATTATCTTAGATTAATAATGTACTTATGTAGAATTTATTAATATTTTACTCTATATACATACAAATATATTGCATTATTTCAGACCTCCATATTTAGATATTTTGATAAAAAAAGCCAAGCAGATTTTTTAGATGTCACATCTATAAATAGTATAAAGCATTATTTTCTATATTCAGAGTGTGCAATCAGTCACACATATTTATAAAAAATACCTAGAATTATCTTTATTTTAATTTTGTACACATACCTCTCCTTGTTTTCAATATTAAATATAACGAGTCAATTGCATTTTTAATAAATCATCAGGTACACTATCAAAAGGTCAAAATTTTTACGTCTTTATATTAAAATTTGAAGTCTAAGAGTTTAAAACAAACCCATACACAGCAGTTTGCTGTAGAAACCAAAATTATGATTAAAAAGAATTTTTAATTTTTTTTTTCCCTTAGGAGCTGGGTGGTTTGTTTCCCTTTTTTTCCCCCCAGCTAGATTTTTTCGAGACCCGATTAAGAAATGTATGTATGTATGCATGTGTATCTGTATGTATGTGCGAACAAGTGTGTGCACACACACAAACGTATGTACAAACTATGAATGAAATTCTACATACAAACGTATGTACACCATGGACCTTATAAGAAATAGACTAACCCAAATGGGTTTTCTCCCTCGTCTGACGCGTTCCCGGTTGTCACCTTGATAACATCCGGAGGCGTAGGGACGACTTGCAGAAATTTAACAGTGGTTGCCTATTCCAGCATGTATAATTGTCAAGAAAAAGCTGATTGTAGCGCCTCGTTTCACAATTTAGAATTTCTCCGTATTTTTATTTTTGAAACTGAGATTGATTTTTAAAAATTTAGCATATTTATCAAGCATAATTAGCGTCCCAAATAATTATAAAGCTATTGCATGCTTTCAAGGCTGGATATTTTTTTCGCTTTTCCTATGCTGTAAGGAAATTTGTAACTACTTCTTTTAGAAAATAATATTTTAAATCTGAACTAATAGAAAATTTCAAACAAGCAATTTTCTCTTGCAATTTTTATGCTTTATATTGGTGTAAATAAGTCAAAAATACTAAAATATTTAAAAACGAATTTTTGAAAGTTTTGTTTAAAATTCTAAATTGTGCTGCTTTTTTAAAATTATGGATGAGTATTATAGCACAATTTCTATAAAGAAATTTTATTTCAATTATATTTCATAATACATCATAGTGATAAACACTTTTGAGTCTTTGATTTTTATACATTTAATTTTAATATTAAAATTGTATTTAACCGTAATAATTAATTTTGCTTGTATTTTATAGTGATTATTTTTTAAATTTATTTTTAATTCTGCGTAAGATTTTTTTTATTTACTGTTAATTTAATTTATTAGTTCGAAGCGGCATTTTGCGCTGTTTAACTATAAATGTCCGTGTCTCCTTGCAAATATTATCGCCCTGGATTATATTTAAAGAAATTAAATAATGAAGAATCTGCATGAATACATGTATGTTTCTCGCACTGTGACAAAAACGACGGTATCTAGAGCCATCAAATTTTGAATAATGTAATCCTCCACCCGAACATGGGCATCTGGAAGGCCGCATTTCGAATTGGTTTTAATCTATTTCATATTTTGTAAGACTTTAACGAATTTTTGATTAATAAACTCAACGAGTTCAAAGTGAGCAATGGTAACACTGTTCGTAAAATAACCTTTTTATCTCCAGTGCGGAAATTCTAAAGATATGCTGTTTTCAAATGTTAGGGGCGATGTTTCAAATGTGGTTTACCGGCGAAGAACATGATATTCAATAAGTATAGGTAACACACAAAACGTTAAAAAAAGGTTCTTTTTGGGCGTAATATAAAATCTGAGTGCTTCTAGATTTTATCTTTTTTTCCCCCTTCATTACACTCAGAAAATTTTATGCTCCGAATTTTATAAATTAGTAAAATAAATAATCCCCTTTAATGTTAATAATTTGATGATGATATAATCAAATAAATAATCGTTTTGTAATGTTGTTATAGTTTTGAAAATCACAGCCTGAAAGTGCTCATTAAATTTTTTAAAAAATTATCAGATTTTGTTTAATTTTACCTTATTTATTTCAAAGCATCACGTGTGTTGTATTTTATATGTGTTGGGTACGTGCTCAGTGATGATTACAAGATGTACACAAACATCGTTTATTCTACATTACTCATCTACTATTCTATATTACAGTTATGGTTAAAGATAATAATAGATACAGTTACAGTTATATATATAACATCTCCCTTTTTTATAAAAAATAATAATAGTAGTAAAATTAAACATATTCTTTTAAATAATAAGGTTTCTTAACAGTCCTACCAGATCGAGTGATGTAGTTATGTCCATTTGAAAAATTTGATGATACTATACCTCTTTCACTATTTGGTGACACAACACTTCTGTTAGATTTTGAAGGACTTACAGGCACATCTAAATTTGTAGTGCTCCTACTATTTTCATGTATCTCGGGTTCATCTATAACTTCATTCTCATAGTTGTTTTGTATTGCAAACTCTTCCTGATTAGTTCCTTTAAGAAGGTCTCTTCTGTTCCTTTCTACAATTCTTCCATCTGTTCTTATAATCCTATATGAACGTGGTCTTTCTGCTTCTTCTATAATTTTCCCTCTTTCATTTAGTTTTTTCCCTTTCTCTTTTATGTAAACCTGATCTCCTGTTTTCAGTGGTTTTAATGGTCTTGCATTCCTATCATAATAACTTTTTTATAAGGTTTGTCTCTTCAGTAAATGTTGTTTATGGTCTTCATATCGTTTAGCTTGGACAAAATTCTCTTTTATAGGCATCAGTCCATTTACTTTTCTTCCAAACATCAATTCTGAAGGTGACTTAATTTCATCTGAAATAGGAGAGTTACGATATTCCAGTAAAATTAAATATGGATCCTTGTTGTCAACTACAGCTTTTTCTAACATTTGCTTGACAGTTTGAATATGTCTTTCAACCATTCCATTAGACTGTGGGTATTTTGGACTTGAAGTTCTGGTTTCAAAATTCCATCTTCTTGCAAAATCTTTATATTTCTTGCAATTATATTGTGGACCATTATCCGAATATACTATTTTCGGAATACCATGTCTTGCAAAAATTGATTTCAATTGCTTTATCACTGCTACACTTGACAAATCTTCCAAATGTCCAATTTCAACATATTTGCTAAAATAATCTATAACTATTAGATAATCCCTTCCTTGAAAGTAAAAGAGGTCTGTTCCCAATACTTCCCATGGACTATTAGGTATTTTTTTAGATATCATTAGTTCTTTAGTATTAGCTTTTTGTAAACTTAAACATGTTTGACAATTCAGTACCAAATCTTCAATTTCTTTGGACATTCCTGGCCAATATAATATTTCTCTTGCTTTGATCTTGCATTTTACTACTCCTAAATGACCATAATGAATTCTGCTTAACATATCTTTTCGTAAACTTCTTGGTACAACAACACAGGAATTTTTAAATATTAATCCATTTGCTTCTGATTGTTCTTCTCTGAAGTTAAAATATGGTTTTGCCAGTTCTGGAACCATACATTTTTCATCTGGCCATCCAGTTTTAATTAATTTTCTTAAAACTTGTAGTTCTTCATCTTTTTCTGTTTCCAGTTGAAAAACTTCCATTTTACCATTAGACATTGGTATACATTTTACAACCAGTCCCACATGAGCTTCTATATCTCCTTCAAAGAAATCAGATCCTTCATTAGTGAATGATCTTGATAATGCATCCGCTATAAAAAGTTCTTTTCCTGGTTTATATTTTATCTCAAACTGATATGGCTGTAATCTTATACGCATTCTTTGTAGTCTTACAGGGCATTTATTTAATGGCTTTTTAAAAATTGATTCCAGTGGTTTATGATCACTTTCCACAGTAATATTTTTTCCAAATATATACTGGTGAAATTTCTCACACGCAAATACAATAGCTAAAGTTTCCTTTTCAATTTGAGCGTAATTCTTCTGTGTATCTGTTAATGCCTTGGATGCATATGCCACTGGTAAATTATTCTGCAGTAAGACTGCTCCTAGTCCTTCTTGAGATGCATCTACAGATAAAACTACTGGCATGTTTATATCATAATACTGTAAAACTGGTTTATTTACCAAGACATCTTTTAGTCTTCTAAATGCTTTTTCATGTGTTGCATTCCAGTTCCAGATAACTTGTTTTTTCAACAAATCTCTTAAGCATGATGTCAATTCTGATACATTAGGTATAAATCTAGAAACATATGTAATCATTCCTAGGAAAGTTTCTAATTCTTTCACATTTTTTGGTGGTTTTATATCTAGAATAGCCTTAATTTTGTCTTCATCTGGTTTTAAACCATCTTTAGAAAATATATGTCCCATATATTTCACTTCATTCAGCCCAAATTTACATTTATTTAAATTAAATTTAACATTCTTTTCTCTGGCTCTGTCCAACAACTTCTTTAATCTTGAATCATGTTCTTTTTTATCTTTACCACAAATTAATAAGTCATCTATATATATTTGAACTCCTTCAAAATCACTAAAAATTTCAGAAAAACTTCTGGTGATGAACTCAGTCCATATGGCAACCTCAAAAAACAATATATACCAAACGGAGTGTTAAATGTAGTAAATTCACAACTTGAATCTGACAGTTTAATTTGCCAAAATGCTTTGTTTGCATCTAAAATACTAAAGACCTTTGCATTTGTCATTTGAGATGAAATTTCTTCAAAGGTTGGTATGTGATAATGTTCTCTCAGTATATTTTGGTTAAGGTGCTGAGGATCTAAACACACTCTTAAATTTCCATCCTTTTTTCTTACTACCACTAATGAATTCACGAATTCTGTTGGTTGGTTAACTTTCTTTATAATACCATCTTTTTCCATTCTTGCTAATTCCTTTTTTAATGGATTTAATAAGCTAAGTGGAATTTTCCTACAGGGTTCTATTTTACCAACAGCTCCTGGTTTTAATTTAATATGATATGTATATCCAGTTAAATTCCCAGTTCCTTTAAACAAATCTCAATATCCTTTTAAAAGTTCTGGTAACTTTTCATTAGAATCAGGATTTACTGTACAAATCCTTTGTATTAGGTTTAATTTTTGCAATGTAGGTAAACCTAAAATAGCTGGAACAGTTTTATCACATGCTACAACTTGAAATTCTATTTCATCCTTGTCCCCTTTCGATGTTTCACATAATAATTTACATTTTCCAACTATATCAATTGTAGTACCATTGTAATTATTTAAAGTGACTTTTGATTTAGTCAAACATTTCTCTCTTAAATTTAATTGTTTAAACTTAGGCAATGGTAGCACATTACACTGAGCTCCAGTATCCAACTTAACAAATAAATATTTAGGTATGTTTACTTTTAGTTTTTCAAACCATTCGGTTTTATTTTTAGAAAATGGATTTATATCTTCTACTGACCACAAAATATATTCATTACCATTATTATGTAACTCATGCTCTAAATTATTCTGTACAATATTAACATTTTTAAAAGTGCACATTTTAGAAAAGTGATTTTTCTTTTTACAGTACAAGCAAATCTTATTATAAGCAGGACAGTTGTATAACTTATGAAAAGTTCCACATTTTCTACATGGTTTTGGATTATTGTACTTATTTCCTTGATAGTTTGAAGAAGATTTAGTACTTTTTTGCTTTTGTTTTACATGAAAGTCTTTCTTACAAGGCTGACGTTTTTCCTCTGAAGGTCGAAATTTATTACGTTCTATTTTATTTTCTTCAGTTAAAGTTTTCAGCTAAAGTTCTGCTAATTCAGAAGCTTTACACATTTTAATACATTTCTCCAATGTTAACTGATCTTCCCTTAATAATCTATCTTTGAGATTTTTATTTAGAATTCCACTTACTATTCTATCCCTTATTAAACTATCTTTTAATTCTGCAAATCCACAGTTGCTACTTAATTTCTTTAAATCGGTTAAGAAATCATCAAACGATTCCCCTACATGTTGTGTTCGACAGAAAAATATATGTCTATCAACACTTTCGTTTGCTTTCGGTATGCAAAAATTTTCGAAAGCTTCAATTACTTTGTCAACATCCTTCTTATCTTCTTCACTTAAATTAAAAGTATTAATTTTTTCAAGTGCTTCTTCACCAATAATATGCAATAAAATAGCTACTTTAATTTCAGGTGATTTAGTAATACCACCAGACGCTAACATATAAATTTGGAATTTTTGTTTCCATTTCTTCCAATTTTCGCTTAAATTTCCTTCGAAACTTAGATTACTTGGTGGCTTTAATTCATCCATATTTAATTTAGGACTTTAAATAGTTTATATATACGTATTTTTAGCCACTTCCAATAAAAATAAACAACTCACTTACCAGCGATATAAGTTTCGATTTCACAGTAAACTACTTCCCATGATGTTTTTGTTTAGAACATCTTTACCGAGACTGCATGGTTCTTCAAAAAAGATTTTCTTTTTTAATCAACGACGGGCTGCGCCATGTGTTGTATTTTATATGTGTTGGGTACGTGCTCAGTGATGATTACAAGATGTACACAAACATCGTTTATTCTACATTACTCATCTACTATTCTATATTACAGTTATGGTTAAAGATAATAATAGATACAGTTACAGTTACATATATAACATCACGTGCTATCAATCTTATTTAATTTTACTTTATTTTTACGCAAAATTAAGTTCGTAAATTTTGTGCTTAGAGTTTTTACCGTTTTACCAAAGTAAAGATGTTTGTACAAGAAGTACGCGTGAAAAAATTGCGCGAAATGCGGTAAAAAGTGCTTTAATATTAAATCCTATTTGAAAAAAACTGTGACTTTCATAATCTCATCACTATACAAAGTATCATATTTAATAATTAAAAACAGTTATGTAATACAAACATTATAGGTTTCAATGTTAAAGTAAACCAGATCGTCTCTACTCTTTCTGTGGGGCATGTCGGTGACGCGCGCTCCGCCCACTGGGTTAGTCTATCTCTTATAAGGTACATGATGTACACACATATACATATGCTACATGAACACCTACATCCGTACATACAAGCATATGCAAATGTATTTCTGAATTAATCTCCCGAACACACTCTTTACGTATAAAAAATGCTTCTGTATGCAATTTTATAGAAATATTTAGCTACGCATGACAGAAAAGTTACACAAGGTTTTAAGATGATTTTTCAATTCCGTTTCATAAGAATGTGATTTTACTCCTTGCATGCATGATATTTTTTAAATCTGTTGATAAGAATTTCAATAAATTCTGATTATTTGTGTAAACTCCGTATCTGTATAAAATGGTCAAACATTAGCAATTTAAAACAAGAATAATATTCAGATATATTTACTTTATTTTATATAAAGTTTTAGACATGTATCAAAGAATGATAGTAATTAGTCATCAAACGAAATAACAAATGACTTTTTCTTGATATTCTAGTACTACACGGAAAAGTAATTCACCCTTCCTATAATCAACACAAATGTAAACAAACATCTCTTCACGACTGGTCGGAATGCGCAGAAATCACGAAAATGTCTCTGCGCAACTAGTCGTACGTTTAGCATTTTTACCATGTTTGAGCTAACCGTCCGACGTCGTACGGGTAGAGACAGCCATAAACAACGGCCATTTCATTATCGATGACATACGTCTGCCTATCGATAATAAAAGGAAAGTTTGTGCCATCTGAAAAAGCAATATTACCAGTATGATCCTGGCAATTAAGGCGTACACATATTGGTACAACTCTGATATACTCCCTAATTTCCCCAAATATGGCGATATGTGTTCTGCGCTAGTTTTTGGAGCAATTGCGTATTGTATGGCAACCCTGTTGACGTTGAAAAGTCTTTCGTTGGTTCGCGTCATGCTCTGTGTCTGTGAAGCTAGGGGGGGAAGATAAAACAGTGGAACTTGTTGAATTGAAGTTCGGCAAAAGGAAATATCGTCGTGGCCATCCTGTTGAGGGGCAGTGTGTATTTGGAGACGTGGAAAGAGGGTCTGAGAGATTATTTTTAGTGGCTGTGTATGATAGAAGTAGGGATTTGTGATTATTTGTTATTTTATTTATTTGTGAACCATAGTATGAATTTTCTGGATAGTGTGTCTGGCTGTCATATAAATACGATAGTGATTACGTGGCGGCATGTTAAAGGCGGTACAAAATTAGTATTTCTGCCGTTTCAAAAAGCATTAATTCATGGTAAGTGCATGTTATTTTATTCTTGTTCTTATTTTGTAGAATGTTATGTTCATTGTTTTTTTAGTATGAATTTCTGTCGTTGTTGTTGTTTTTTTAATTGTTTGAAATTTATTTTAGTTATTTTGTTTATTAGCACGTACCGTCTAAATTATGCATTTCGTAGATGTTTTTTAAAGTTGAAACAGAACGCAGTATACATGGTATTCTTTGAAATTTATTGTTGTTATGTTTATTTATTAAAGTGAGGTGTGTGTGCGTAGTTCGTAGATTCGTTCGTTGCCTAAATTGTGCAATTCGTAGATTTTTTTTAAAGTTTAAACAGGATGCTGTGTACATGGTATTCTTTGAAATTTATTGTTGTTATGTTAATTTATTAAAGCGAGGTGTGCCTAGTTCGTAGATTCGTTCGTTGCCTAGATTGTGCCATTCGTAGATTCGTACGTTGCCTAGATTGTGCCATTCGTAGATTTTTTTGTAAGTTAAAACATATCGCTGTGTACATGGACTCTTGTCAAATAATTTTGGTTAGAAATTTACGGTTTTGCTATCTAAATTTTTTGTTTCTGTTTCGGATTTTTAGCTTAAATTGTGTGTTCAAAACGTGGTTTTTGCATTCGCAAAAACCGTGTTTTTGGAGACATTTTAGACTTAAAGTTCGAAATGTAGACAAAAAATATAGATAGCAATATGGCAGCGTAGCGTTTGTCGCCAAAAATGTTTGGCGAGAAATTTGGTGACTTGAGGGCGCATATCAGAGTAGTTCCCACATATTTTTATGCAAATTATGTATTTCAAGAATAACGGTAAATTCAGCAAGTTTTGTATCATAGATTATTTTCTCCTCCACCATCTCGGTGTCCCGTTTTCGTCTGGTGAAAATACTGTCAGCCAAGTTTTAACATTAGCGGTTAATATTAATTTAATAAAATAAAATTGTTATGAAGAATGATCATTATTTTCAACCTATTTTTGAAGTATATTTTTCATAATTAGTTAGCAGATAGTTTTGCAAAGAAAATAATTTTTGGCCTCTACAATTTTGTTTTATAGAAAGCCAACTGCTAACAAGGTGATTGTGATACTACAACTTTCATCTGTCTTGCCGAACACGCAAGCAACCCTTTTACCTTTGGGACGAGTTGGTGTGAAGTCGTCCATTGTATTTCTAGTCTGAATTTTTCATTAATTTAATTACTTCTAAGCATCATAACGGCAAAAATATGAATCGTGGTCGATCATTTAATCGTGGAAAGTGAGTAATTTTATTTTTAATTGTATTATTTAAAGTTTTCCTTATAGTTCCTGCAATTTTTTTATGCTAGTTGTTACCTTTTATTTTTTGCGAAAAATTACTTTTGTATTATATTTAAGAATGGGAAAATATTAAAACGTCTACCGTTGTAATTTAATTTCCTTGTTGTTTTGTAGTATTTGTAAAGAATTTACGTTTAGTTTTACTGTATTTAGAAACATTTGTAGTTAAATAATATTTTGCCACGAGGCGTCCTTCTAGAAGCCGGCAACGCTGTTGTGTGCGTGTTCAAGTTCATTAAATGAACAATATTAACATTAAACATGTTAATTTAATTATATTTTTTAAAATTTTCTATCTATCTTTCTTTTTTTTTTAGGTATAATAAATGAATTTTTGTTCTAACCTTCGTATTTCTCAAAAATGTGTTTTTTAGATATATCAGGGCAAAAGCAGAAAACATGTGTTATAAATAATAAACGTGCTTTTTTATTTGTGAAATTTCTCGTTTAAAGTAAAGGTTTAAAGATAAACTTGAAACCAGGGAAATAACTATTAAATTTTAAAATTTATCTAGTCTTTTGTTAAGAAGAATTTACAGAACATGATGTCGATTTTATTAGTTCAAAAAATTGCTACAAGTATTTGCAGCTTAGAATTGTAAATTTAAATTCTCAAAGTCCTAAGGAATTATATGAGAATATGCAGCTTTTTAGTTATTTGGTATGTATGATCTATTTATAAGAATAAAAATTTTTTTGACACATTTCATAATTTGGAAACAGGAATGTATCCAAAGTTTTTAATTACAAATTCTTAGCTTTCTGAATATCAAAACTAGATGAAAGTTTGCTATATCTAATTGTAATCAATATGGTTCTAAAATGTTGCTGAAGAAAAAAGTTCAGATGCTTTTATGGTGTAGATTGACGTGATATATATTTTAGTTTATGCAAAATAAATTTTGAAAATATAAAAAGTAAAACACACTGTAAATTAAAGTACAGACAGGTCTAGAGGTAGTAAAAGAATGGTCAAAAGGAGTATCCTTGCTAAATAA
This sequence comes from Stegodyphus dumicola, assembly GCF_044657685.1. Classification (NCBI taxonomy): domain Eukaryota; kingdom Metazoa; phylum Arthropoda; class Arachnida; order Araneae; family Eresidae; genus Stegodyphus; species Stegodyphus dumicola. The sequence continues at coordinate 189,123,626 of NC_140768.1, forward strand.
AAAACTAGGAGGCCATATTTGGTCTGGCTAATTTTTGGAATAGTAAATTGCATTTATGATTGAAAGAATAAAATCCTTCCCGTTACTAATTCCAGTGTTCAGATTATTCATTTTTGAACAATTATAATGTTTCTGAATATTAGACATGGGGCAAAACCTCAGCTGAAAATGCATGTTGAGCTGAATTTAAAATTGCTGATTGACTGACTACCATATTATTAAAAAAAATTAATTTCTATGTACAGAAATATTTGAACCCTGTGTGTATGCATGGTCGCATTTTGCGACAGCTTCCCCCACTGAAACTGAAATTTTAAGTTATAAATAAAATACAGTAATAAAAACATTGTTTTCAGATGCATGTTAAATTTATATTCATAAGCATTAACTGTGCATTTTTTTGTCTGTTTTCTATTGTCTTACATAACAGTAGGTATTTTAAAAAGTATAATAAACTTTTCATGTTTCATGACAAGTGAAAAATTATTGAAACTTGCAAACCAAACAAGATCAACATAATACTGCAATTCAGGCATTTGTACATTTGTCACCCAAAATCACAGATTAAATTTCTTCATCGTTAAATTTATTTAAAAAAATATAAAAATTACTTCTAAAATTTATTTACTGTGAAGGCTCTTATTTTCACGAGGCTTCGAGTTTCGCGAAAATTTAAGCCTGGCGAAGTACTTTTTTTTTCTGCCTTAAATAATAATAAAAAATCAGAAATTTTTCACTTACCTAAAATGTAAGGATTTATTGCACAGTTACAAGCTTTTTCTTGATAACTTTCTTTCTTACAACTATTTTTTTAATAATGTACAAGTATATTTCTCGAATATAAAACAATAAAATTAATAAAAGGCAGCTCATTACCTTAGAATATTATTTATACCAGCTTCTTTGAAGCCATTCAAAATTATCTCAAGTTTGGCTTCAATACCGTTAAATACGCGCACAAGCCAAGAAGCGTGAATCGATTTTAGTCGTGATATTCCCAAGTCCACAGATTCTTTTTCCTCTAGAAATTGAAGCTCATTAGAATACCACTCAATGAACTCCTGAGCAAACGCTTGAACTCGCCATTTACAGTTAAGTCCGAAGGTTAGAGCTCTTCTGGGCTAATCTTTGGAATATGATAACAGGTAGTTTGGCGACATGACTTCATAATAAGTCACGGTGGAAGAAGCGACATTGTGAAGCATGTTAAGTCTAAAAAGCATGAAGTTAATGCTTCGGCTTCAACAACATCAAAGAAAGTGGATGATTTTTTTTCAAATTCTGCTACGAATTCGGGTGCCAATGTCATTTTGGCAGAGTGTTTGTTTACACAGTTTGAAGACTGCCAGTTTTGGAGAAGATAGACTTGATGTCCTTGTTGGTACTTTAAAAAGAATAAAAAGAGCTGATGGAACACCAAAATATGATAGACTAGCAAGTTTTATGTGCTATTCTCGTAATTCCACACAGTAATGCTGAGTGCGAGAGAGTCCTCAGTGTTGTGAAGAAAAACAAAACTATGTTTCCTTCTTCAATTTCACCAAAAACTCTAGAAAACATTTTAATTGCTAAATGTTATGAGGAAACTAATTGTTATGACAGGAAATTTTCCAAAGAATTTTTGGCTAAAGCCAAAAAATGCACTCTAAATTCATTGCAATAATATTTTGTGTAACATTAAGTTCTTGTTTTATGTTTCCTAGTAAATTTTTTAGTTACTACTTAATTGAGATTTACTAATGTAAGTACAATTTTCTTTTTTCTATTTGTATAAATTGTTATTTTTTTAATATCAAAGCATGATATTAATTCTTCTTGTTCGTCTGAATTTTGGAGAAATCTTCTGAATTTTTATCTTTAGAGGTTGGCAGGTATGATATAGTCAAGAGTGTGCGCAATGCCATTTTTGTGCAATTCTGGGATTTTTTTTAAGTGAAAATAGATCGACGTGTACATGGATGCTACTGTGTATGTGCAATTCGTAAAAACGTGGCTAGCAGTGGGCGATTCTGCACTTTGCCCCAATTTCGCACATAATCTTCGTCATGATTAAGCACTTTTGTTCCATAAATGTTCTAGCATAAGCGTAATTTGGCTAGCAGACTGTTGGAAAAAAATGTGGGAAATGTTGAGTAAAAAAAAAAAAAAAAATGCCTTTACTTCATGAAAACAAAATGGCGTCCAAACAAAAACTAGCAGGGTTGGTCACCGAAAGATCGCCAAGTTACCATAATCCAAAGATTAAACCTTTCCTGTGCAGGAAGCGGGCACAAAAATTGGAATAATATATCATCTTCTTAAGTTCAGTCAGAAAAAGATCTTGGTGTGCCTTAAAAATGTCAAACAATGCTACACCAGGTTGTTCTGGAACTATCCCGAGAAGCTCTTTCCTTGTCGTAATAAGGTACAAGAATATTCTCGATGTATCGAATCATTGTGTCAGTATTACTCCAGTACGAATCGATGTGCCACATGTCCCAGTCCACGGGAAATGTAAACTTTGGAGGACAGTTTTTTTTCCAGCGAACAACAATTGTGGTGGAAGTAGGTTTCCAGCAAGGGAACATGCTAACAAAACAGTCATCTCTCTTTTATCTTCCGTGCTAATTATAGACACTTGTTTTGAACTACGTTCTTCCAATGTGTAATTAGATGTAGGTACAAACTTTGCATTTGTCTGATCCAGGCATGAAATTTCGCGGAATTCTGCTTTTTTGAACATCACATGGGCTGTTTCTGAAATCGATGTAGAACCTTTGAGAAATCGCGACTGGCAAATGTGTGTGTGTGTGTGTGTGTGGGGGGGTAAACGGAGGACACGCCCTCTCCCTCTTTTCTTTGTAAAAAAAACTTTACATCATGTCAGAGATCGTGAAATACGTTGTTTTACATCAAGGCGAAGTAGGTGGGGCTTATGTGGAAAGATGGAACTAGATGCGTACGAATATTGAATTAAAGAAGAGCAAGCAACCATCAAGCGAGAGTTTGACTTCAATAATTTCAGCGATCGGTGCTGGCGCTATCTGTCAGACATACGGATAACCACTTGCATTCTCCAGTACACAAAATTCTATGTAAAAATGTAAGGAATACTCATAAACTGTACAAAGAAGAGCTAGAGATAGAAAAGGAGGAGCGAGGATCTAAGAAAAGCAATTAAACATTGCCGAAAATAAAGATGAAAATAAAAAAGTATCAATGGATTGTATAAAAGCTGCTGAAAAGAAATTAAAACTAGCTTTCAAACGGAAATTAGAAAAAAGTTGGCTGCAAAAGTAGCAAAAAAGAAAAAGCTTTTTCCCTAAAAAAATTTTAACAGTACATTAATTATGAAAGTTCTCCATCATGTCATGTATATTAAAAAGTGGTAGGTATCATTGACAAATATTTTTGTACAGCTCGGGTGCATATAAGTAGAGTTTGGTCATTCCAGCCTGTAAAATGTTTTATACATTGAAATATTTGATAGCATCACTGTTTATAGACTTTTGATGTATGAAAATGAAATTTTTAAAATTTTAGTCAGTAGCAAAATCATTGATGATACTTTAAAATTGTTTTCTAATTTGTGCCAATTTTATATGATTCAGTCACCAGCATGAGAGCTAGGACATGTGTTCAGATTTATTTACAAAGAGTAGGGAAAAGTTTAATCAATGAAGAATTCTGTCTTAAGCCTTCTGCAATGCAGTTTTCCTATTGTATACTCCTTCCAGACAAGTTGATGTGTTTTGGCTGACTTGGCTGAGATCAATCATTTTAAATAAAAATGAATATACAGGGTGATTCATGAAGAAGTTTACAGTTTCAGTGTACTGTAAATCAAGAACTATGTAAGCTATTATACATTACCCGTAACAGAATTGTATGGGATTATTTTTTGTTAGAGACAGTCCTGGATGTTCTGTGTGTCCTTAGTCACACATTGAGCCAGTAATCTTTCCTCTGAAACGCGTGTTAAGGTTAATGAAGTCCAGCGATAGCAGCTGTGATATGCTATTTCAGCTTTGTTAGATCAGTAGGAAGGGGAGGAAGGAATACTTTGTCCCTTTAAGTATCCCCATAGAAAGAAATCACAAGGTGTTAAATAAGGATTTCTGGGTGGCCATTGGGTAAGTGGTGTCTTCCAATCCATTGGTGAGGGAGATGTTTATCAAGGTAATCTCACACGTAGGCCAACCAGTGTGGTGGTGCATTATCCAATTGGAGAATGAAGTTGTCAATGTCATCCTGCAGCAGTGTCATCAACCAAAGAGTTGTCATATCCAAAAAAAATGGCTCTTATGACAGTTTCATCGTGAAAAAAGAAGGGATTAAACACTTTCTGAATACTGCACAGAACGCATTTACCTTAGGGAAGTGTTGCTCTGTGAATCTGGCATTCTCTGTTTCTCCAAAGTAAACATATACCTTCCCATTGACGTGAAATGTTGCTTCATTGATGAAAACTAAACGATCGGCCAAATTGTCATTTTCAAAACGAGACTGCTTATCAGCATAAAATTCAAAGTGCCTTTTTTTTGGCAAAGTCACTTGGATTTTACAACATGTGCACTTATGGAATAATTTTCCGCTTCTTTCTCAAAATTATCCAGAACAGTAGGCTGAGAAATCTGCACTTCACAACTCGCTTTCCGCTTTGATCTTCCCGGCGTTGCTAAATGGCGGTGCAAATTCTATCGCCGACTTCTTGTGATACAGTTGTTAGTCCAGGACTTTTGCGCTAACAGCCTATAGTTTTAAATTTTTCATGCCATTGATAGATAGATTTTTTAGTTAGCTTCTTTTCTGAATTGCGACAAAAGCGCCATTGCATAGCAATTGCGGATTCCACTTTGCTAAGTCTAACCCACAAAAGCCTTTTCCACTGCAGACGCTGCCATTTCAACTGACTAGTGACATGGTGTGCATGCTATTGTCTAAGCCAATTGCTTAGAAATAGAAAATCTATTTCTCATAATTTAATATTTCATGAATCTTTTAACAAATTTTTGATTAACAAACATGACAATTTCAAAGCGAGCAATGGTAACACTGTACGGGGGGATTTTATCTCCAGCGCGCGAGACCGTGTATCGGAAATTCTTAAGATTGCTGTTGAACTGAATTTTATGGTTAAAACTCTCCGAGTAATATGGGTTTAGTTGTGAAATTTCAAAGTTCCTCAAAATGTCATGAATAAGCAGTATTTTTTTATTTTAATTAAAAGACTACTCTCTCACTTTGTACCTTGATTTCTTTTCTTTCAATATACATCCAAACCGAAATCAGATACATTAAAAGCTAGCAGAAGTTTTCATGTGTAATGAATAAAGAAGCCAGCTTTCTGTATGGAATTTTCTGACCGTAAAACTGAGAGGTTTAAGTGTGGAGAACATTTAATAAAGGTAACGCAGAAAACGTTCGAAAAGCCCCTGGGCATAATGTAAAATTTGAAAGCTTTCAGATTTGTTTTATGTGTATTTACTCTCAGTAAAAAAGTTTTAATTGTTAGAAATATAAAATAAAGAACTTAATATTAATTTACAATAATAAGTGATTATTGTTATTTTTAATTGAAAACATTGTGACATCATAACCTTATCCCACCCATTTATGGCATTAACTTTCTAAAGCCGGCTGGTACAGCAGTTGTACCAGGAAAATGACTTTCTCTAACGCCGGCTATGGTACAACTGTAGTACCAGCTTTCCCTCCCTATTTTAGAGAATCGCCTATCTGTAGATCTCAGGGTGGTCCATTGTCGCTGCTCAGAATAGCCACTGGCTACGCATTATTTCCCTCTTCTAATCAGTTTGGCTACATTTTGGCAAAAACCGCAGGTTTCGTCTCGCGCCATACTTGAAAATCAAATAGAGGCCATCTCTAATTTTTTTAGTGCTGACTTTTGCTGTGATTAAAACGTCAGCGATTTTGCACGCTGTTTAAGCTTACCAGATTTAATGCTTTCTAATCATAGCAACTAAGAATAGATTCCTTTTTTAGATTTAATGCCCTTCTAGAAAATAGCTAAAGCCACTTTTATCGTTTACTTCCTTTTTATACTTATGAATAATAAGTTTTTATTTTGACTTTTTTTTTTTTTTTTTTTGGGCGGGGGAGTGCATAAAACCCTTAAGAACTTTTAAGTCTTTCAAAGTGCTTCTGTTATGTAGGCAATTTTGTCTGATTTATCAGGAGATAAATAAGAGAGAATTGTATGCATGATAGTTTTTGTGATTTTAATTCATTCAATGATTGCTTTCAATGATTTTCATTGATTGTAAATTAAATAAAATCAATTTATCTTCAGACCCTCTTTTAGGATGAAATCTGCCAAAAAGTATTTAAATATCAGTAAAGCTAACATTACTTCTGAATTGAATCAAAACATCAGTTACATTGTATTAAATTTCGGCCAGTTTTATTTGCTGAAATTCTTATACTCTTCAAGAGATAAAGGAAATTCAGACAAGTTAATAAAAAAAATATCTTTAAAAAAAGGTTGTTATTTTGTCTGTAATAAGGTGTATGTCAACTTACTATTAAATGTATGAGAAGTAGGATTGGATTACGGAAAAGCACGCAAACGCTATCTGCTTAAGGGGATGGATGCTTTCGTGTAAACCTTTTTAAGAGAAAATTGCTCGCATTTACGTTCGTGGTGGAAAACTCCACATGTAATCAACCTGTTCTTCGGTTTTGGTTGGATTAATTTTGTACGCTTCCTGAATTACATCAAAGCACACAACAATTACCTGTATAAGGGGAGGGATGCCTTCGCGGAGGACTTTCTAAGGGAAGCTTGTTTGCATTTACGTTACACAAAAACCATGAATCCAACCCTTTAGCCGGGATTCAAACCCAAGCAAGCTACAAGTGTTCAGCCACCTTTACCGCTCTACTGAAGAGCCCATAAAAAAATTGATAAAGTATTGAAATAACCGGTTTAATTTACTAACCTATATTTCTCGATCAACAGTACATAAATTACGCATATGAGGGGGATTATTTTGTGAATAAATAAACTGTATTGAACTTTTCTCCACTATTTCATATTACAATGGAATTATTGCATTTCAAAGTTATTTCTCATGTATTAATTTTGCTCCGTTCATGATTTTTATATTTTCAAAGAGAAAATTTCACACTTTAAATAAAAAAATGCACAAGATGATACTTTATGCAAAATTTGGCATAAACGGTTTTCTTAGTTTTGCTTTAAAAATATTCCAGGGTAATTGTTTTCATTACTGGAAGAAATATGAAAAACAGATCTACTACATTGTGTCAACACCCAATATGTCCTTATTCGTTGAAAATGAAATAGACTTGAACCTTTGGATATAATGATGGCTTTAGACGAGATTTCTACCTATGAAAAGAAATTGACGTATAATTAATTCTTCATAAACATTTAAAACTGTTCTGAAAAATACTTTTGATGATTGCATGTGTAGGTCACGAATTTTTTTTCTCTGCTAAAATAAACAAAAGCCAATTTTACAAAGAAAAATTCTCGTTTGCCTCCTTTACCTGATAGTCCAATGTAATATTTGTTAAAGTTAAATGATGAAAAGCAACCAATATATCTCGGATTTTCTGTTTTATATTATAATAACAAAATTATCGAAAAAAGCAGATTTAAAGCTCTGTTGTTATGTAAAGCTTTATTATTGCTGCAGGGGTGTTTGTGCTCCGGGGAAACCCTGGAATTCCGGGGATTTTGAACTTCGATACCCGGAAATTCCGGGAATCATCATTCAAAAGGAAGTAGGAATAATAATGAATTATTTATATTGATCTGGGTAATTTTGTTTGCTTTGAAAGCAGAAAATGCAAGGTCAGTGTGTGTGGTGAAAACTTTTCCTTTCTTTCTCCAAAGGCAGTGAGTGATAATGCGTGAAAAGGGGGAAAAAAACTTCTTTTTTGTTCTTTCCTTATTGCGAGTTATGATTCATTTCCCCAGTTCTCGGACATTCTCTTCTGGATTCTTTTCAGCAAGTAAGCACGGCAGAAAAAAAAGGGAGAGACTTCGTTCGACCAGAACGAATGTGCGATCACGCGACTCTGGGTTCAAAGGTTTTATCTCTCCTGACATGGCGTCAATAAGTAGAGAAGGGGGATTTGTCATTGATCGCTTCTCAACTTTTTTTTCTCCGCTGTGTAAAATTTTCGTTTCATTTATTGATGCACGTGTAAATTTTTCGTTTTGTTTATTGAAATATTTTTTTATTTATGTACGCAAGAGAATTTCACTATGAAATTTCTCGATATAAATAGTGATATTATACAATTAGAAGAAGGTGTCCGGAATGCATTTAGGTGAAATTGGATTGAACGGAGGGATGGTAATGGGGATACCATCGGCACATGGTGCAAGAAAATAAATGTTGCTGGACAAGCATATTGTGTTTTTTGTAACTCACTGCTGAAGTATGGTGGGGAAGGATTCAAGGCTTTCACAAATCATTCTAAAACTGTGACGCACATAAAATATTCAAAGTGCATTAGACATTCAATGACTTTAAGTAATTATGCTAATTCAAAAAATACTGATGACTTATTGGAGACTGATGCTCGGCCGTTGGATATAGTGACAAGAAAAGCATGCCAAGAGGTATTAATAACTTCGTTTATCGCCGAGAATTCTCTTTCTTTCAATGTAGCTCCCAATTTAATTGAACTCTGCAAACAGTTGAGCCGCGATCAGACGGCACTAAACTCGTTGGAAATGTCCAGGACTACTGCATGTTATAAGATAAAATAAATATAGGCTCGCAAAAACTATTAAGGAAAATATGCTCAAGAAAGTATACTGGCAATATTGGTGCAGTTTTATGACAACAATCAAAATGAAGTTGTAGTTCATCATTTTGCATCTCTAAAGATGGAATCTTGCAATTCAGAAGCTGTTTTTAAAGCAGTTGTTAATACTATTGAAGATAATAATATTCCATGGGCAAACTTAATTAGTGTATTAATGGACTTGTGTAACACCAAGCGTGGAAAAAAAAAAGGGTGTTGAAACCAGACTACGATCAAACAAAGCACCCCACTTATTAGATATCGATGGTGACGCATGTCACACAGCTAGTAACTGTGCAAAAAAATTTGCTTCATGTTTTGATAGATACTTAGAAGATTTGTTTGATGACATCTATTTTGATATGAAAAGCTGCAGTAAAAGAGAAAATTTTTTCAAAATCTGTGAATCCCTTGCGATTAAAAAACTTAAGCCCTTGAAGAGACCAGACCATAGGTGGGTGTACATTTTATGTGTTTTAGAAAGAATCAAAGATCTGTGGGATGCTCTTATTGCATTTTATTTTCGCTACTTGGATAAAACTGATAAAGGGGATTATTTTTCTTATGTTGAAACTGTATACAATAAAAGAAATATTTTTGCAGCTCAAAAAAAATTGTTGAAGGAGTGTATTCTTGCTTGCATTCCCAACAACTCACAAAGGATGCTTTAGCTCTGAAAAAAAGAATACTAAATGGGTTATTTGTTATGCAAAACAAAACTTGATTGCATATGGCATTATATTCAGCAGTATTACCAGAGTTCAACACATATATTAAATTATTTGAAACAAAAAAAACCAATGCTTCATTTAATACATTCCAGTATTTATAAATTGATGGCAAAATTTCTCTTTTTTTATGAAGCCAGAAAATATAGAGTGCACATCTTATAATGATTTATTAAAGGTTGATGTCACAAATCCAGAATTCCATCTACATAGCAAGTAATATTTACTGGTGAAAAGCTTCCACTCTCCTGAAGAAATTATCAAAAAATCATCCAATAGCAAAAGAATTCCAAATTTCTCTGATGAAAGCTTATACTAATACAGCACAGCATATGAAACAGAAATTACTCCTTAAAAATTCATATCTAATTAGTTTTACAGCATTAGATCCAGAGCTAAGAGGTAAAACCAGAACAATATTAGCTTTTGAAAAATTATCATCTTTTATGTCCCATATTTTTAGGGATAATGAAAAGTCAAAAGTAGAAGCTGAAATAAGGTTATACCAGAGTGATATTGATAACACCAAAGAAATGCTCTACACATCTGATGAAAGTGGAAATCAAGTAAAGTGTACAATTGATAAATATTGGTCTAAAGTTTTTAATTTAAAAGATGATTTCACAAATGATTATAAGTATTCTACATTGGCTAAATTGGTCAAAGCCTGCCTTAGCTGCTTCCATGGCCCATTAGTGGAAAGTGCATTCAACTTAATGGATACACTTGTCACTGACTATAGAACCTCTCTTAAGATTGATTCCCTAGATGCAGTGCAGACTATTAAATATGATTTAATGGCTTCTAAAGAAACCTCATGTGAAAAATATGGCTGAAAAAATCCACTGACTGATCCAATTCACAAAGATCTCTTACTGAATATGAACAGAAGTTGGAAAACATATCAAGAGGACTTAAAAACATGTATTTCAGATGAGTCACCTATAAAAGTCTCTGAAAAACCTTCTACATTAGCAGAAAAGCAAACTGCTTCTATCTCTGCATGTGCAATTCTCGAGGAAATTTCTTCAACTGTAAATGAGGAAAATAAAAGTCAGCCTTCCTGCAATTATGAAGTTCACCACAAAAGAAAGACAAGCCCACAAACATCAGAAAATAAAAAAAAGCAGCAGAAATTAGATAATTTTTTTTAAAGAATTAATTCAGGTAATTTAAAATATTTATATAAAATGTAGTAGTTTATTTTAATATTTACATAAAATGTAGTAGTTTATTTGAAAATTTATGGTTATTAATTTTGCAAAAAAAGTAATTCATTGAACTTTTATAATTAGGTCATTCAATACTTCATAATTGTAATTTTTCATTTCTCTCCCCCTTTTCTCGAAACTCCAAAATGTCGGTAGTAAGTCCGTAAAAGTTTCAGGGGATTGTTTGGGGTCCCACAAGCACTCCTGTTGCTGTAAGTTCATCTCAAAATCTAATTGTATTGAATCTCATTCTAATCATCTAATGGTAATAAATATTATTATTATTTCATTAAATTAGTCATTACCATTATTTTGTTAATGAAAATATGTTATTAAAAATCGCATTCCAGCCTGCAGACTTACAAAGCTAGTTCATATTTATATTTTGTAAAATTTTGTTCTTGTTTTCTAATTTCTAATACGAAAATACGTGAATATAAATGAAGAGTGAAAACAAAGTTAAAGAATTCACAAATTATTTAAGAGATTGATCAGAAATAGTATCTATAATAAAATATAAACATTGCATACATTTTGTTCTAAATAAATAGTGCACTGTATATGCATCCAGTACTGCATATTTATTTATGCACTATTTATTTAGAACTTCATTTAAATTAAAGCAAAATAATCATAAAAAAATCACAAATCTAGCAACCCTCTATACTATGGGACGTAAGCGACCGACAAACATGTAAATTTTACTGCATCCATGGAGGGGGAATAACGACTTTTCTCATTAGGAAAATGTCAAAGAGGGGGCAAAACTGTTTCCGATCACGCTCTGAAGGCTATATTATGAGAATTTTGGCCCAGTTTTAGAAGGTTAATAAGCTTTTGCCTTTCACATTTTAAGCTTAGTGGAATGGAAACGCGGTTTTTCTCTCCAAATGTTTTTGGCGATAAATTTTAGCCAACCTGGTGCTTCTGCACATCTGTTCCAAAAAGTCTGTACACATGAAAATTTTAATACCATTCTAAGGAAGTAATCGGATAATATAAATTTTCCTTAAAAGTTAATTTCATATTTCTCTCCATGTTTTTAGCAATAGCTTTTAGCCAAACCGGTGCTTCTGCACATCTGTTCCAAAAAGTGTTGGTACACATGAAATTTTTAATGCTAAGGAAGTAATCAGATAATATAAATTTATCTTAAAAGTTAATTTCATATTTTTCTATATGTATGCTTGCAGGCATTAAATAACTGTGCATATTTGTTTTCAGTGATTTCAGAGGTCGTAATAGTTTTAGAGGACGTGGTGGACAAAGAGGTGGAAACAGCTTTAAAGGGAAAATGCCTGGTGAAGGTCTAAAGAAAGCTAGGTATGATATGGAGACTATGGAAGCTGTTCAAAAGAATTTTTATTCTGAACATCCAAATATTACCAATCTCAGTGAAGTAAGTAATTTTTCTTCTTTAAGATTTTTTACTCGTCATGTGGGAATTATGGGGCTTGTTTTCTGAAATGTATGTATATTGATGCATGTAAGATTTTTAAAAAATCTTCAGGATAATTAAGCTGTGAAAAAGAAAGTGTGCATCTTTATTATGTTTAAATGATAAGTTCTTACAGATGTAGAGAAGTAATTAAAAATAATGTTGAATAAAATCTGCATATGTTGCTTTGTGTCATTTTACCTAGTGCAATACTGCGAGTTAAAAAAATCAAGTATTTGAACTCGGTAAATCTTAAGACTAACTCACACTTCCGCCTTTTACATTGATTATATTTATGTGCTACTTGTATAGGTGACTATCATATCTTAATATTTTCTATAGCCTTGAAAGTAAATTTTCTGGAGGCATCCAAAATATTGCTGGGTAGACTTTCATAGACTGCATCTGTGGTTCTTGAGTTATTTACACAATTCCTACATTTCTTTATGCAAAATTACCAAAATAAAAAAACAAATATTTAGAATTTCTACAATGAACAGAATTATTTATGCAGATAACATCCATCCTTGCAATTACTACTGAGGTACGCGAGTAACCCACGGCTACAAAAGTATTGATAATATTAGAAAAACTGCATTCGTAATTGAGATAAGTATATACAATTAATAGTGAGCATTAACAAGGAAAAGTAATATAGGTACATTATAATGGCTTAAGAAAGATCACGGTCCCAGCACAGACTACATGAATAACTTTATGAAATACAATACCCTATATATGTCTCTAATATGGGAAATTTGACTTACGAAACTTTTTTTTTTTTTTGAGATTATATAAATTATAAAAAAAAGATTAGCTTGTAAAACCATGAAAATCTTTATAGATATATAAAGAATGTGATATTTACTTTTAAAAAATCAATACTTAAAATAGTGTAAATAAAATACAAACTACAAATTAAATATACATACTTTTATTTTAACAAATACATGGCTTAAATAAAACTGTTTCACAGAAAAGAAAGAAAAAAAAAAAAGCTTTTATGAATAGAAAGTAAAAACTAGTAAAGATATAATGATGAAAGCCTCATTCAAACCTGCAAAAGTTCACTCAGATATAGTTTTGATTGGTTTTTTAAATTTTTTTTTGGGGGGGACAAACTATATATATGTATATATACTGTTTGTATGCAACAAAAAGTTAAGGCCTGTTTTCAAGTTTAGGTTTTTTTTTTTTTTTTTAAATTTAACTTCTACTAAAAATCTTAATACACACTTAATATAAATTAAAGAAAATTCTATAGTTATGATATATTTATTAAAATTTATAGTTATGTTGTTTATGGTTATTTATGGTTATTTATGTTGCTAAAAATAGTTTTAAAGGAAAAGGTTTTTAAAGAATCTTAAATTGAACAAATATTACTATGAAAGCAAAAACTCTGCAATCAAATATTGAGGTGATTAAGTTATAAATAGGTGGAACTTTTAAGTTTAGGTAATCTGTTGACATTGCAAGTTAATACCATTTTATTCCTTATACATATAATGTTTAGTAAGTTCGAATTCACTGCCACTTTATTCCTGCTTTACCAGATCATTCTTATGTATCAGCTTAACCTTCCAGCATGCGCGCCTTCCGCACCAACAAGAAAGGTTGCGCGTATTTCCTAGATACGCTATTATAAAAAATAAATTTTCCAGAGCAAAAATATTAAAATTATTTTGAAATGGTTAAATGTTAATAAGTACAATTGAGGTAAACAATATTAACTTTAAATTAAGGAAAATAAAATAAGTATAAAACACTAAAACAGTATAAAAAGGACTAAAGACTTACCAAAATAACTTGAAAGTAAAACAAAATTAAACTGCCAATATTTCAACTGAACTTTTATATTTTTAATAAGTGGAAAAGCACATTAAATGTTACATAAAAATTCAATTTCATAATCACTTCATTGCATCGCTGCAGTCTGAACAAATATGTTTACAGTGCTCTGGACAAATGAATTTCAATCAAATCTCACAGCTGAACCTCGTAATTCTAGTGCGCTTGTCATTTTGGCAGGGTTTGCATCTTTTTTTTCCCTGAAGTCATTTTTTCAACAACACCTAATTCTGATTTTCATTTCAACAATTTTAATTTTAGCTCACTTTGAAGAGGGGTAGGGCTTCTTCTTTCAAAGTTTTCCTTCATAAGAGCATTTGCTAGCTTTCGCAAATATTGCCTTCTAAGTAATTTTTCACTATTATTCGTTGAATGAATTATGTAGCTGTTGATTGCTGCTATATTCAGCATAGAGAAGAAAACTACAAGAGGCCAACGCCTGGTGTTCCTGGCAACATTGTACGAAGCACAGAGTTTGTCCACTGTATCCACACCTCCTTTGGTACAATTGTAAAATGTGATAATCTCGGGCTTTTTTTGCTCCTTGGTATCTTTATCTATTGCTACGTCATCATGAAGACTTGAAATCAATATAACGTTTCTGTAACGTTTTGGTACATAGGAGAGAAGTGTCATATTTTTTCTAAATCCAAAAAGACTCGTATTGGGTTCCCGAGTTTTCGTCAGCTTGAACTTATCCGGAATTTGAGGTTTATTTTTTTTCAAAGAACCTACAAATGACAATTTCTTTTCATCTAGATCTCGTACTAACTCAAAACTTGAAAACCAGTTGTCTGTGGTTACGTTTCTTCCAGTGTTATGAATAGGTTCTGTCAACCTTTATATACATCTTGTGGTTTGTTGCTTACGCAAAAAGGACCATCTGGCTGCGCTCCAGCATAAATTTCCATATTGTATGTGTAAAGCATACGAGCGTCTACCATGGCATAAATAAATTTTTATGCCATATTTATTCGGTTTTTTAGGAATGTATTGAATGAAACCACATCTTCCTCGAAATCCATCCAATTTCTCATCGATTGTGACATTCTCTCCAAGTGAATAGCACTTCTGGCAATTAGAGACAAACTTTTCAAAAATGTTTCTTATTGGAGCCAAGCGGTCGACTCCTTCGTTCTACTCTTGTGTTTATGTCATCAAACGGTAAAGCTTTTAATAAAAACAAAAATCTCTTCTTGTTCATTACTACTTTAAAATCATCCATTCTCCACAGTTCCTCAAGATTAACTCTTACCATGATAAATACCAGCTAAGTAAAGTAAGCCCAAAAGAGCTTTTATTTCTGCTCCATCCGTGTCTCTGCTGTCCCTTATACGAGAATAATTAGACCTCACAGAAGAAATAAACTTATTCGTATCTTCAGCAATGATTTCTATCGTACTATCGGTAAACAGGGTTCGTATGGTCCTTAAAAGTCCTTAAATTTTTCAAAAATGATTTTTGGTCCTTAAAAGTCCTTAATTTTGGTCAAAATGAATAAACGGTCCTTAATTTTGCTCATTTGACATTTCTTATCATTTCTAATAATTGCCATTATAAGTGTGAAATGCGATTTCTCATGAATATGGAATTAAAATTACACGGCTCTTAACCAATCTGTTGGCGGATTTGCGTTGCAAACGATAAAAAAACAATTAGCTACCCTAGGACGAAAGTATCGGGTGTCTGATTGGCTATTCACCCAATCTTTCAAAACAGGTGTTATCCATAAATTTATGCAGATTGTGATGAAAGCGTGAAGCCGGAAGTTCTTTAAGAGGCAAAAGTGATGATGAAGGTGCTCGAGGAAAAAAAGGGGGGGATTCTGAAAATATTTGCCAAAATTAGAACAATGCCAACCTGGAAGGCCGCAACCCCTCCGACGCCAATAGGAACCAGATGCCTGGAAAGTGCATTTTCAATAAACTGGCTTCCTCAAGCTGACTACAAAGACTGGATATTGATGGATGACAATCCTTATAAAGCTAAATGTGGTCTTTGTGAAACAAATTGAAATTTCTAGAATGGGAGAGTCAGCGCTGAAAATTCACATGATAGCTAAGTTTCGTTTTATCATTTCAATTTGTTTTTACATGGTTTTGCTTACCTTAATTTCTGTGTTTGTTTGAATTAAGCCATAAATTAATTTTTGATCACCTTCTATTCTACAGAGAAGAATCTGTGGAGTTTATTTCTCTTTTGCACATATATGTATGGGATATCAGGATTATGAGTTTATTTCCGCAGAGGGTCTGTTATCGATTTCGCGGGAAATCTATTGGCTCCATTTCAATTTTAGGTCGCCAAGGGCAAATTCGGTAACGCTAGCCGAAAAAAGTGAAGTTCGGAAATACGTTTTGAAGCTTCAATAGACAATTAAGTATTTGGTTTAATCCTATGCACAAGGTATCCGTTGCATAAAGAATTTGGCAACTTTATGATTAGCAGTAAACGGGACATACACGATGAGTAGTTAAACGGGTCATTTTCGTGTTGGCGATAATTTTCAAAATTGCACCGTATACTAGAATTTTATTAAGTATTTTTATAAAAGGAATACTGCTTTCAGAAGAATCTTATTGAATTTGATATCGCATCATTTATTCAAATAGTTGGTCGATATAAAATTTCATTGTGATAATGATTGAAATTATCTTTTGTTATTAAGCTAATTTCACCTATTTATAACTAGAAATTAAAATAAAAGCTAAATCCTGAATAAAAAGTCAGTGTTGAAATGATAAGGAAAAAATAAAAGAAACGGAAGATTAATAAATTAAAAGAAAATGACTGATAAGCGGAATGGTTGCTACACGGAGGAAACGTGTTCATGGTATTGCCAATATAGCATTCTTATGGCAATTTTAGCGATGTAACGGAATCTCTGCAGGAATGAATGCCTAGAATATTTCGCAATGTCGCAATTTTTTTATCGATATAGTACATTTTTTAAGTGTTAAAATATAATGCGTAAGAAAAATTCATACATTTTTGTTTAACAGTAAAACCAATTATTGCAGAATTTTTATCTTTGCTCCATCTGATAGATAAAGAAATAATGTTTTAATTCAAATTTTCTGCTGTTACCGATGGTTGCAAAATGTCCCAGCAGTTGAAAGAGCCATTGAAATATGGGATGACTTGCTATTATATGTTAAAAAAGTTGAAATGGGGCAGTTTAAAAAAATTTCATTGAAATCCTTCTCAAATATTTTGGAAGAAACTAAGGATAAAACATTTCTTATAAAATTAAATTTTTTCTCTCTGTCAAAAATATTATTGCCTTTCCTTGAATATTATCAAAGCGGTAAACCACTTATCCCCTTTTTTGCTGAAGATATCTTAAAACTTGTAAATGATTGCTTTTAGCACTTTAAAATTTTGAAACTAGAATATTCAAAAATAACTAAAGCAGAAAATCTGAATCTTTATAAATTTAATTTTAATGATCCAAATTGTTATAATGATAAAAGTAAAGTTTATTTGGGATTCATTGCTGAGCAGTTAATGAATGATAAATCCTGCAAGAAGGACATTTCACAAGCTGCAAGTTTTGTATTGAAACAAGAAGGTCAACAAATGCCGCAAGAAGGACATTTCACAAGCTACAAGTTTTGTATTGAAACAAGGTCAACAATGTGTCTTAACAATGATACAACACTTAATGGCTAAATATCCAATAAATTATTCTCTTATTCGAAATGCATCTTGTATAGAACCACAGTTGATGGCTAAAAGTCCAGAAAAAGCCCAAAACAAAATGAAAATAGTTCTAACCGTATTAACGCGGAATAAATGTGTTTTACAAGATAATTGTGATGAAATTCTGCTGCAGTTTAAAGAGATTCTAGACAAAGTAGTACTAGACAAACTAGACAAATTTACATGAATTTTCTACTTTTGATTCTCAAAATCTTTCTCTTGACACATTTCTCACTTCTTATTTTCATGATTTTCACAATTCTAAAGTATGGAAAATAGTGAAAATGATTCTTATCTTGTCACATGGACAGGCCTTTGTGGAAAGGGGCTTCTCTGTAAATAAAGCAGTTAAAATTGAAAATTTAAGTGACTCATCATACATTTCTCAATGTACAGTATTTGATTACATAAAATTTTCTGGAGGTATTCTTAATATCGAAATTAATAAAGAAATAAGATCAGCAGCAGCTTCGATAGATGCTTTTAGCAGATGAAGCCGAGACCAGCAGGAACATTGATTTGTTTATCAAAACAAATGAACTTAGAAGAATAATTAAAGAAAAGGAAATAGACATAAATAAATTAGATGTTAAAATATTTGAAAAAATTTCAGATTTTAAAAAAGCATAAATGTTTTTATTATCTTTTATTGCATAGTTTATTATTCTAGTATCTTTCAAAAAACCAAAGAAATAAATTGTATGTTTACAAATCTGTTATTTTAATCTGCAAAATATTTTTACATTGCAATTATAATAGTAGTTGACTGTGTTTAAATAAATATCAAATAAGTTAAATAATAATCATGTAAATATCTAAAATATCTGTGGCTGTTATTAGTGTGAAATACACTTATACAAGTTTTCAAGAAATTATGTTCTTAATTTAATGTTATCTACTTCATAACTTGTAGGGTGTAATTAATTGGAAAGCATATCTAGCTAATGATCAGAAGGTCCAAACAAATCAGAAGGTCAAGTCCTCACGAGAGCATTGGATGATTTTTTCCTGTCTCTTACTACAAAATAAAATGCTTGGTGGTGCCTATATGTGATATATGCATAGTATTTCCTAACTTTACTTTCTGCTTAAGTTACTCATTTTTTTAAAATCATTTGAGAGGGGCAAATAGAAAATTTATATAAATAATCATTAAGAAATTGGATAAATAAAGCTTTTGAGAATTATGGGTAGAAAATAATTCTAAAATAGATACTGTTAAGAAGTTCGTTTTTATTTTTCAGTTCATGCATTCTACTTTTCATAAAAATCTATTGTGCCTTTTTATGATAGTGCTGGAAGCATATTTTGTAACAAAAATCTAAATATGTTAATGATATTTTATCTCAATTACTATAATTGTATCATTATATTGGTTTTATTATAACATTTGATGTTTTGACCCATTTTATTTCTTGCCCCCTCCCTTTTGTTTACTATTAATACTTTTTTTATTTCAGAATGATGTTGAAGATTACAGAAATTCTTTAGAAATAACAGTTCGAGGAAGAGAGGTCCCAAGGCCAATATGTGATTTCTATGAAGGGAATTTTCCTGGTATGTTGCACTCTTTCATTTTCATCATTAAATGCAGTATCTTTCAAAATCTTTACTCTAACAGGTATCCTTGAAATATTTTTCTGATCTCATGAAACCACTAAAAAATGCTATAGCTATGTAGGTTTTCTGCCTATGCGAGTTCCCTCTCACCCCCATAATTCTCTTTTTAATTTTGCCATGGAAATTTTTCTTGTGCTGCTGTCCATAGTTTTGGGAGGCTGAGTGGGACTTGTAGAATAGCCCTGTTTAACACTGGGAAGACTTAGTCCTTCAGTAACACGATTGGCATTGCTTATGAAAAGGATATAACACTTTATACTAGTCTTTTCTATTTTATCTAAAAATTTAATCAAAGATATTGACTGGTAAATTTGACTTTCTTTTCTTGATTCCCTTTTTTTTTTTCCATTTTTCAAAAAACTTATTCAGGGTTCGTAGCGGTCCTTACAAGTGCATATAAGTCCTTATATTTGAAAATAAAAATATAAAGGCCCTTATAGGTGCTTACTTTTTCTTTAAAGCCCTTATTTTTTTTGTTTTTAGTGTTATTTTAATCCTTTGTTTTTAATGAACATGCATTTTTCCCCCGTACCAAAGCCGAAACTAAATAAAACAACTTTTCTTCCTTATATGCAACATCAGATGGTGAATCATACTCCCGGAAATTGATTTTCCCCCTTCCTCTGCATTAACGTAACCTATGGTCTGCACGAGAGTACAGACAGGTGCACGTCGTTCTATTGGCCAAAGAATTGCGAAAATGGTAGAAAATTCGGGTACATTTGGTATTCTTTTCCTCCCACCCAAATATTACACACGTTTGAATTTCTATCAAGATTTTAATAATTTGCATTCTCGTTCCGCGTGGTCAGTTCATATTCGTGTTTATTGTGATCGTTATGCTTATATTATGAGCATATGTATGAATATTTATAATAATATACAAGGGCAATCCCCCAAAAAAAGGTCTCCTATATTTTTAGATATACAAAGAACCGTTTATTTTCTATAATTGCTACATCACTTTAAAGATTGAAGAATGCTTTATTATTCAACATAACCGCCACTTCGGTCGATTCATTTTTGTAGACGCTGTGGCAGTTTTACTGTACCCATGTCATACCAGCTTGCCGTCATGCCCTTCAGAAAGCGTCAATCGAGTGCAAGAAGTTGTCCTTTTCGTCTCCATAGTGGTGAAGAAATTCGCGAGCAGAATCAACCCGTTGCCGTTTGTGGTCTTCTGTCAGCATACGCGGCACCCATCTTGCATACACTTTCCAATATTGCAACTTTTCTGTTAAAATCCTGTGGATGGTGCTTCTGGAAACCTAAGGAACCAAAATGCAGAGAGCATCCAGAGCGATCCTCCGATCTTTACGCACGAGTTCCTCAACTTTCGCGATTGTCTCGTCGGCAATTGACGGCCTCCCGCTCCTTCGTCATGAATTTCAGTACGACCGGCTGTAAACTCTGTACACCACTTGCGAACGTTTTTGACATCCATGCATGACTGTTCATACACTTCCGTCAATAGGCGGTGAATTTCAACCGGTTTAACGCCTTTTGCATTCAAAAATCGAATAACTGCACGCACTTCGCACTTGGCGGCAACGTTTATCGGGAGCTCCATTTCGAATGGCTGCCAAGCCAAGACTGAGCATCCCAGCGAAGCGCCTGCGTGCTTATGTGGTAGCGGAGAAGGCACCACTCACAACAGTGTTGCCAACAACTGTATTAAAACTTTCTGTACGTCCCAAAAAAATAGGAGACCTTTTTTTGGGGATTGCCCTCGTAGTTGCAGTAACTGCTGAAGTATAAACTTCCAAAAATGGGTGTGTTTTTACACAGATTAGCTTTCTAAAGAATAATATTCGGAATGGCTTAAATAAAAGGAAAGTAATCGAATAGTCAAAATAATTTCATTTTCTTTGCCAATACATTATATGGTATGGAGGTTGGGAGTTTCTCTGCAAAATCTCTAATATTGAAGCAGCGGACTTTTTTTGTCACTGTCCAATCTGGATTGAATAGGACTAAAAGTTTTTGTGGTCTACTCAACCCAAAGGAAGATTGAGGTAATGTTCATTCTCGTAATAAATATTGCATTGCTCATATTTTAAATTACAAGTCTAATTTTAATTTTTCTTTTAAGGTTATGCAGTTGTGTATAATGTAATTAGACAGGTGCTTATTTTTCCCTTAAAATGTGCTTGAAAAGTGCTTATAGGTGCTTATTTTTTTAACTAAATTGTGGCTATGAACCCTGTTATTGTAGTAATTGCTTTAAAATTCAGTCCTCCCCAGCTTAATTATCTTTACGACTTCTATAAAAAGAGATACAAATTTATAATTTAAAAATCTTTTATGAATTATTAATAAAATGTAACTGTGCATAGTGCATTTTAAAACAAATGTGATTTCTAATAAATTATCCAGCTATGATACTGAAAATGTTGATGCTAAAATTTTGTATTACTTGTTTTCTCCCCAAATTTGGGTATATTTTAAATATATACAATGTCGCATGGCAACCAGCAGTATAAAAACATAGCAAATTTTTTTTAATATTGTGAACCTTTTTTTTTTTTTTTTTTTACAGTTCCTCTGCGTTTTTAAAGCACCAGCTATTTTTAAATGATTTTATTTGTTTTGCAGTAACAGTGCATTCTAGTTTTCATTATATATTTTATCATTAATATTTAATTTTATATTAATTTTTTCATTAATATTTAAGGCTTCTAGAAATGCAAAGAAAATTTAAAAAAATATTCAGCTTCTATGCAATTAGAGATGTTTATAATATACATTATGACCTTACTTATCTAAAAATTGCTAATATGCTTTATTTTCACAGTTCATAAGCAGAAATGAAAATTTCCAACATTTCCAATTTAAGAATATTAAGAGTCCGAATCCTGTAAGTTAAATACAGAGACATCTGGTGGTATTAAATGCAATTGACCACTGAACTTCCGCATGCGTAAATCCAACGCAATAGTGTAAATGGTCGTCTGTCTGCGCCTCCATTGCTCTCATTGATGCTACACATTTGTAACATACTAATGGAAATGGGGCCTAAATCATTTCTGGAAACTGAATAATTGAAAAGCATAGGATTGTAAATCCAAACAGGTTTTTATATTTCTCGGCACTTTTCATTAGCTTGTTGCCAGAGAAATATGAAAATCATTGTGGGTTTGAACTAATCATTGAATTGCCCTACACATTGTTCCTTAGTATAATTATTTTTAAAATAATTTTTGTACTAATGGCTTATATATATATATATATATATATATATATATAGTTTCTTAAATTTTATTTTTAAATTCTTGTGTAGAATACATCTCTAGAGCCCTCATGGAGCAAAAATTTGAAAAGCCTACTTCTATTCAGGCTCAAGTGTGGCCAATTGCATTAAGTGGAAGAGACTTGGTTGGTATTGCACAAACTGGATCTGGGAAAACCTTAGCTGTAAGTATCAGGTTTTTTAAAAATTAAAAATTTTACCTTTACTTGATAGTTGTATCTTATTTGATAGTGTGTAATATGTACTTTCCATTTTTAGTATGTCTTGCCGGCGATCGTTCATATTTATAATCAACCTCGTGTAGAAAGAGGCGATGGATCCATTGTAAGTCTAAGTTTTGAATATTTTTGATTTGTTGTTCATATGTGTACAATCCAAATTTAATATAAAATATGAAAGTGGGCGAATGTTAACATTCGAAGACATGGCCTATAATCTAGACAATCTGTGGTCCTAAAATATGAGAATTATTGAAAGTCTTCTGTACTTTCAAGAACAAAAGTATTCTCATATAAATCAAAATTTTAATTTATAAGCTCCGTATATAATATTGAATGCTTATTTGTGGTTTTCAGTGTACGTGTTCCCAGCGCATTATCATTTGATATATTCTGTATTTTTTAAAGGTACTAATATTGGCACCCACAAGAGAACTTGCACAGCAAATTCAAGCTGTCTGTTATGATTTTGGAAAATCTATGAATATCCGAAACTGTTGTGTTTTTGGAGGTGCGCCCAAAGGACCCCAACTGAGAGATGTAGAAAGAGGTATTTCCAACATTTTAAAAGTGATATTTATAAACATTTCTCTCCTTTTCAGTTATGCTAATATTTGATCTTTTTAAACCTATGTAGGTGCACATATATGCATTGCTACTCCTGGACGACTGATTGATTTCATAGAGTGTGGGAAACTTAACCTACGGAATTGTACCTTTTTGGTTCTTGATGAAGCTGACAGAATGCTAGATATGGGATTTGAACCTCAGATTCGAAAAATAATAGAGCAGATCAGGGTGAGTATATATCACTAAAATTATTAATTTCCTTTGAAATGTTATTTTTCAGTTAGTCTGCTTACCCCTTTTTTTAGTCGGAGTGATCTAAAATCGACCTCAAAACCACCATCATTTTTCTCGTAGGCATTAAGCATGCACATTTGATTCCTCTCTTTGCACATAATAAAACATCTGGAGAGTCCAATTTCACTTCAACACTAAATAAAATACCTTGTTAACGAAAAAACAATCATTTTAGCATAAATTTGTACGATCAGCAATTTGGCTCATTTGCTGCGTATCTGCTACACCTCAAACTGAAATAATCCACACAGATACATCATTGATCTGACACCAATCTGGTGAATCATTATTTATTATTCTTTTCTATGTTTATCAAAACATGACAACTGGAGTAATGACTCATGTAGCGATGCCTAAAAATTTTTTTATGTTAGTAATTGAATAATAAAAGGATATGGTAGCCTTTTATGTTGACATCACACTTTGGGGTGAAATGTTGACGAGGAAAAATTTACCAAAACTTTCTTTGCATATGCTAAAAATGGATTTTGTTGTTATACTCATAGACCCAAGGATTACATTTAGGCCTGTTTGAATTAAGAATAATTTATTTGTCATTCACATAAACCCAGAACTAGCACCAGGGCTCGTTGTGGCCGCACCGAGTTGCAGAATTTAGGATCCACAGAGAATGCATCAGGTGGTAAGATATCGAACACCTGCCCTCAATAAGGCTTAAGTATATGTGGGCATTTATTTATTGAGAACTCGGATAAACCTTAAGCATGTGCAAGAAATAGATATAAGTATAATAAAGTAACTAAACTTATACAATTCAGGCTTAATTGTCTTAGTGTGCAACAGAAGCAAGATAAAATTTAACAGAACAACTTGTGGTTAGTCACCAAGCTCACGATGCATAGCCCATTATGTATAGTGAAGGATAGCTAAGTTTGATGATAGCTGCAAATTTTAAAGATTTCAAATATCTCAAAATGAAGGTGAACTTTTCCAATTAACGGATCTTATAAAGAAAGTTGGAGAAGCAGTAATAAATGAAGGTGATATATAAAATAAGCTTTTCATTGTGATGACAATGCTTCTCAATCATCAATGAATTAATGAATGGTGATATCTGTAGTAGGGTTCTAGATCCAGAAAATCCCTCTACGGATAGTGAAGAAAGTGACAGAGAAGTTACTGAAAACGAGAAAAATTCTATTGACAAGTTAGTCGGAATTTTCGAAACAGCAATTATAGGACTTCAACAATGTAATTGAATAGAGATAATGTCCATCTACAGAATTAAAGAGAAATTATTAGCACAAAAAATGAAGCAACTTAAACATCTTGCATTGAAAGAACTGTTTAATAAGGTAAACAAATAAATATTAAGCTCCCCCCTTTTTTTTGTAAATTTTGATGCCCTTTAGATCATAAATGCATTATTATTTCATAAATCATTATTTAATATTTTTAATTGTATAATTTCTACATGCCATCTTACGAGATTTAAGCTGGTAATCTAATATCCGGAATCGCTGAAGTCGCAACAAGTTCGGATTTTGGACTTTGTGCTGTAGTTATATATGAAGTCTATAGATAGATACCATAGGAATAATTTTGGGTATCTTGTTTCATTTTGTTCTGTTCAGCTTGTTAACATCAGTGTTCTTATATTCAGACAGCAAATTTACTGTTCATAATGGCTGTGATTTGATGTAATTGGGAAAAAAGCCCTTGGTAATCTAGAAGTTTCCGGAAAATCCAACTGTTATGGGAAAATGTACTACAAGAAGCTGTGTTAGAAATTATTTAAAAAAAAGAAAGAAAAAAGCTATAAAAACTCAAAAAGCTGAGAGTAGCAAAAATAGATTTGTATTGCTTTTTAATATGTCATAACCAGTATTTTTGTGATTTGATAATAAAGCAACGCTGATGATGTCATTTCAAGTATATCATTTTGGGGGGGGGCAGAATTTTTTTAAAGGAAAAGCTAAAAATAAGTATGTGCTAGATCAGGAGAAAGATGAAAGTTTAAAACCAGATTAGTTTCTGGGTGTGCAATGAACAAAACCATTTTTGGTCACAAGCATTATAAACAAAATAGAAGAAATATATTTCATAGGTTATATTGAAAAATGTGGATAAGATTTCATGTGGTGATGTAAATGAATGACTAATGCAAATGCTGGATAGTTTCAAGCAGAAATGAGTCAGTATTTTAAAATATCCCCTCTGTTTTACTTTTTTTCATTTGAAATGTTTCTGTAACAGACATATATATATATATGCGTGTTTTGATGTTAATAATGTATATATATGCATATAATTTTTTTTAATTAGCCGGATCGCCAGACTCTCATGTTTAGTGCGACATGGCCAAGAGAAGTTCAGAAATTAGCTGAAGATTTTCTTATTGATTATATCCAAGTGAATGTTGGAGCACTCCAACTGTCAGCTAATCACAATATTATGCAGATTGTTGATGTTGTTGATGAAACTGAAAAAGATGATAAGTAAGTTTTTAGTCTTATATTAGTTTTTATGTATATATATCTAGGCTTTTTCCCTTCCCTTTGAAGAATGATTACAATTTGGAGAGGAGCACTACTGATCAACTTTGGCTCATGTATAAACTTTTGGATTCTTCAGGATGTTACATCAATGAAGTAACTTCTAAGATAATCATAATAATACTAATTTTCTAAAACTTCGTTGTGATACTGCTTATAAACTGATTTAAACATATCTCAAGAGTCAGTCCATTAATATGTCATTCCATATGTTGTATCCATCCTTTAAAAATTTGTAGAAATTGGCATTTTTTATGAAAAACCAGTAGTGGTCACTATTTTAATATTGAAAGGATCTTGTAATTATTTCCTCCTTTGAACTAATAAATAATTCATTTAAAAATTTTTATGCAATATATATTAATTTTTTAAAATCTTAATTTATATATATATAATTGAATATTGCCTTCTTTCTTTATTGTGTAGGTTGAATAAACTTATTCAGGAAATTATGACCGAAAAAGAGAATAAGGTAATTTTATGTTTTTTTTTAAATGTATATGTGCAATTTCCAAATATGCTGTGTAGATTTTCAGCGGCAGTAATTTGTACAGAATATCAAGAGTACCTATAGGCAGTAAGTTGTTTCATGATGAAATGTGCTTAAATTTTGGAATTAAAAATTTTATTTAAAATCATTGGAAGGGAATGCGATGCAAGTTTATTGATAACAGTGTTATTGCCAGGCTTGACACTCTTGCATTTTCAAAGTTTAATACATTTGTGGAAACTTCTTTGAAGTGAATAATTGGGTAATGGCCAGATGTCAGTTGTTCCAAACCTTCTGAATGCAGATAAGCAGAAATTATTGTTAAATGAAATGTAATTTGAAGAGTATGGCATATGCTTGTTATCTTATGCAGGGCCTTTAAAGGCAATTTTTTCCTGCGAATTAATACAGCTTTTTCTTCCTTAACCCCTTCTTGTGCTTTAATGAGCCCGATTTGTGATGAAGATTTTGTCTCAAACATTAACATCACAAGCCAGGCTCGGGAACAGAAAGTCTGGCTAAACATACACATCACGAGCTAGACTCGTGAACATTAACATTGTAATTTCACAGTCGTAATTGAACGATAGTTCCTATCATTGCACTACAAGTTATTCATGATTCTTTATTACATAAATTGTATAATTATTAAAAATATTAATATAATTTGAAACTTATTTATTACAAAATATATATTTATACTATTTGCAAAATGCAGAAGGATTAAAGTTTACTTCCACGCCAGCAGTATCGCATAAAACTGACATAACACAGGCATATACGTTTCAGCTTGTATTGTGACTGTTCTCAAGCACCAGTCCGGCTTGTTTACTATGTACCATAAAACTTGGGCCCAAGTTTTGTCAACGTAAATGGCACGGGAAGGGCTTAAAAATTAATTAGATGATGTAGGTCTAGTTTTTTTTTATTGTATTAGATGAGTTGTTACTGTTATGCATATAAAAAAGTTCCAGCGCACAAATAGTCACCATTATCAGTTGACAAATTTCTAAGAGATCAGTCATTAAGTGGATATAAATATATATCTACTCAATGACTGATCTATTAAAGTAAGTTTATTTAATGAATATTAAAGTCATTAAATCAACTGAACTCCCTTACAGAGCATAAACATTTCATTAATGATCTTAGCACTATTATTGCGTATAATGAGTGCTGAAAATTTTGCAAGCAAACGTTTGCTGGATTTTATACAGGATATAAAATATTTATGAATTCAGGCTAAGATAATTATGTTAGTGCAGTGTCTTGTATTTACCAATGCAAATGATACTTGTGCATTATAACGTTATTTAGCATTATGATTGAGCTATTAATATGGCTAAATGTACTGGTGAGTTATAGGGCATGTTATGACGGGGTTCGTAGCGGTGCTTATAAGTCCTTATATTTGAAAATAAAATATAAAGGCCCTTATAGGTGCTTTCTTTTTCTTTAAAGCCCTTATTTTTTGCTTTTAGTGCTTTTTTTTTTTAATGAACGTGCTATTTTGCCCAGTACTAAAGCCGAAACTAAATAAACAACTCTTCTTCCTAATATAGAATGTCAAATGGTGAATCATACTCCCGGAAACAGCTTTTCCCCCTTTTTCTGCATTAACGTAACCTTTGGTGTGCACAAAGAGTACAGACAGGTGCCCGTCGTTCTATTGGTCAAAGAATTGGGAAAGCAGTAGAAAATTCTGGTACATTCGGCATTCTTATCCTCCCACCTAAATACTACACACGTTTGAATTTCTATCAACATCTTAAAAATTTGCATTCTCATTCTGCTTGGTCAGTTCATATTTGTGTTTATTATGATCGTTATGCTTATATTATGAGTATATGTATGAATGTTTATAATAACATAGTTGCAGTAACTGCAGAAGTATAGTAAACTTCCAAAAATGTTTGTGTTTTAACACAGATTAGCTTTCTAAGGAATAATATGAATAAAAGTTCTGCGGTCTACCAACCCAAGCGAAGAATGATTCTATTCCGGAAATTTAACGCCGTCTGTTGAAAATTAGAATGAAAAACACCCCAGTTATTTAGTTCTTTATTTTCCCAATACCGGCAGCTGGTGATTCCGATTGCGTAATATCACATTATTCACGGCTCATGTATTGCGCAATAACGTTTGCGATATTTTGCAGAGATAATTAATTTTTATGTTCAGTCCGAGATTTGTTTATGAACACTTAAAAGAGTTTTACTGTGCTTGCTAAGCAGAATGTTTTTTAGTTCCGTTTATATGATGCACATATATGTTTTATATGATGCACATATCGAAATGTCAAAAGGATTTATTTAGCGGGAAAATCTAAAGAGCGGCTACAGTCTACCCCCGCCTCCGCTCCTCTTTTTCAAGTTATGCTCAACTGTCCAATATTCGCCAATTTTCAAGTATACGGATTAGTTAAGATTTTATTGTTAAAGGATGACTGCATGAAGCAAATTTCTGTCTTCTGATTTCAGAAATGTTCTTTTTTTACTTAAATCACTTTGCTTGCAATATCTGTTAAAGGAAAACTGATACTGATGTCCAAAATTATCTTTACATACCCAAAAATGATGATATTCAATGAAATATTGAATCAGTGTGATCCGTATTTGCAGGGAATGCGTGAAAACCAAGCCTAATTAGCATTATCCAATCAAAAGTAATCAAACGGTTTGTGATATGCAAATCTAGGCGTTACGTCATCCAAGGGTGAATCAAGCGCTTTGTGCAAACTGAATATTCGAGTGAATTTCTGCAACATAGCGTTTGATTTCAGTGTGTAGGGACTCAAAGCAGTTTGTTATGGCTTCGAAGTATCATTTGGAAGAATCTGTAAAGTGGTGAATTATCTGCCGTTTACAAGCAGGGCAGTCAATCATGGAAACAGCCACATGTCTGAATATTTCAAGACAGACAGTCTCTAAGCTATGGAAACAGTTTCAAAATGATGGAAGTGTTGAAAGGAGGCCTGGACAAGGTCAGAAACGAATGACAACTGCTTCTGAAGATTGGTATCTGGCATTAACTGCCCGTCGTAACAGAAAGGCTACTGCTCGCCAGTTAAGTCCAAAGCTTGCAGTCGCCACTGGAACTTTTGCATGACGGCAAACAATATACAGAAGGCTTAATGAAAGAGGCCTTTATGCCAGAAAGCCAAGGGTATGTGTTTTACTGTCTTCACAGAAAAAGAGGGATCGCTTTAATTGGTGTAAAGAACATCAAAACTGGACTGAACATCAATGGTCCCATGTTCTCTTTATTGATGAGTCGCGGTTTAGTTTAACTGGTGATTCTAAACATGTTTACATCTGGAGGGAGTCAGGAACACGAAATGATCCCTCGAACATTGTGGAATGTGACCATTTCGGTAGTGAAGGTGTGATGGTATGGGGTGGAATAATGATCGATGGACGTACGCCCCTACACGTGTTCAGCAGCGGATCTGTGACAAGCCAGATATATTGAGATGAGGTCTTAGATCCTTATGTAAGACTTTTCAGGGGTGCATATGGACCTGACTTTTTATTTATGGATGATAATGCCTGTCCACATCGAGCAAACCTCGTTGATGAATTCCTTGAAAGTGAAGACATTAAGCGAATACCTTGGCCACCAAACTCTCCTGACCTTAACCCGATAGAGAACTTATGGGACTACCTTGGAAGAGCAATTGCACGTATACATACATCCTCCTCCTAGAGATGTAAATGCTCTGAAGACGGCATTGCTGGAAGAGTGGAGATTAATTCCCCAAACTGTGGTTAACAACGTTATTTCCAGCCTTGAAACACGTTGTGATATGTGTGTACAAGTCAGGGAAGATCATATTCCATATTAAATTCGTAAGACTTAATTCTTTTTCTGAATCATTCCTTTTTTTCTTAACTCTCTTTGTCACACTTTATTACCATTTTTATTGTTTCATGCTACAATTTTATATCATATGAGGTGATCTTCAATTTTTTCTTTTGCATTTATGTGTCATCATGTTATGTATGATTCCACGAAAATTCATTAAATTATTAGTCTCTGAGAAATCCGTGAATTTATGTATGTAAACATAATTTTGGACATGAGTACAATGAAAATTTAGAAAATGTTCAGAATTTAGATTTAAATATCAATATGAGTGGAAAAATAAATTGTATTTATTATTAGGTTCCCAGCGAATACAATAAATATGCCTTATTATTATTTATTTTCTCTATTTTGAACTGAAATTTCATCATTAAATCTTGTAATATAGTTTAGTTCTGAATAGTTTTTTTTTCTCTCATTGTAAACTAGTTCTGTAAATTGAACTGTTATTTAAAATTAAAAAAAAAGTTATTATTTAGCATGGTTGAGGTAATGCTTATTCGCTCTTAATAAATACTGCATTTCTCATATTTTAAATTACAAGTCTAATTTTTAAGGTATTGCAGTTGTGTATGAGGTAATTAGACAGGTGCTTATTTTTTTTCTTAAAATGTGCTTGAAAAGTGCTTATAGGTGCTTATTTTTTTAACTAAAATGTGGCTATGAACTATGTATTGAGTATAAATATTCTACATGTACTGCTGTATGTCGTTTTTGTTATATATAATTGCTATGTTTATTGTAATATGAATTTTCATTATGTCTAAAGGAATTAATAAATCACTTTATTTCGAAGCTGAAACTTAAAAAACAATTACTAGGTGACTCAAAACTCGCGCATGAAAAGAGAATGAGAATCATGCATTGTCAAATCATAGTTGTATTCGGTAGATATAAGCTCCCAATGCAGTTATAATTTTAAAAGGTAAATTTAGGTATAATTTGAAACTTGGAAAAAAAAAATAATTACCGGTTTAAAGCATTATAGGTATGTTTGCTGAAGAAAGTATTTGAATCAGGTCTTTTATTGTAAAACTTGTGTTTCAAATGGCATTCAAAATCACCAAGTTCAGTGACTGTAGCACCTAAGTTAGGAAATGATGTGCAGGTGATTGTAATAGGTTAGAACAATTCTCATATGTGACAGCATTTTGAGCAATACTCACAAATTACCAAACTGATCCAGTTTTAAAGAATAATCTTGTGTGAATTTACCAGGAATTCCAAAATCTTGTTTATAAAGGCAAAATGTGATTTCCAGTTTAAACACAGACCAAAAATAAATAAAAATTTAAAAAATGGGACAATAAAAATAGTAAATTTAGTATAAAAAGTTTATGCATAATACATTGTCTAGCTATTGCAAATTTTTTCTAGTTTGTACAGGAGTTCCTTAAAAACTATAAGATTCAAAAAGTGTGGGGAAATCAATGGATTTAAAAACAGAGGCTAGGAAAATGTTCAGCAAAACAGAATCAGCTTATTCATCCAGAAATTGATAAAGTGAACATGACATTGATAGATTTGCCAGTTCTGAAGAGTAGCTAATCATAAAGCTGTGTATTTAAAGTATTAATCTTTCCAATCAAGCACCTTGCAGCAAAGGGCTTGTTTACCCCTCCTGTCCTTCAGTTTCATTGATTTGAATTGTGGTGTGAAAATGTAGCATATGCTGTCCTTATGAGTGGATTAAACTGGATGCTTTTTAAGTAATAAAATGAAAAATTGTAATTATGCACACATGCAATTTACAGTAATTTTTAGTTTTTCAATTTTTTATCTTGTGAATTTTAAGTTGAATGAAAGTTGGTTAATTTTTATACAAAAAGTTATGTGCAAATGTTCTTCTCACATTGGCTATTGAAAATTTTTACTATAGGTTGGTCTACAGTAATTTGATTAGAGAACTTTTCTTTAGAGCAACAAAAGAATACAAATTATGTTTACCGCTCGAAATGATTTAACTCAAAAAGCAGCACAGAATTTTGTAATTTACTAGAGTTTTCTATGTTGCAGTTTTTGCATTTATATGAAATATTTCCTAATGTGTATTTTGCTTGTGTTTAATTTTAAAATTTTTTCTTCTAGACAATAGTGTTTGCTGAAACCAAAAAAAGAGTTGATGAATTAACCCGTTATATGAGGAGGCAAGGGTGAGTATTGTAGAGATTTTAATTTTGATATTAGTGCATTCTGGTGGTTTTATCTTTCTGTTTGTTACTTAATATTATATTAATTCTCATTTTGACAGATTTCCTGCAATGTGTATTCATGGAAATAAATCTCAGCAAGAAAGAGATTGGGTGTTGAGTGGTAAGTTTTTAATTTATTTATAATGCTTAATTATAAAAGCTGTCAAACTAATGGTTTTAATTTTGACATGGTGGTAGTAATAGTAAACTGCTTTAGATGTTCATGTAATAAAATATGTGCTTTAGTTTAATTAAATGCTTGTATAATTTGAATAATTTTTAGTCATGTCCAGGTAATTATCAGCCATCTCCCTTCTTTGCTACAAATATATATATATAAAAAAAAAAAAAAAAAAAAAAAAAAAAAAAAAAAAATTATGACAAGCATTATAACAAAAGGCCAGATTATATAAAAATCTTTTGATCTTATAATTGGAGAAACATAGTTAAGAATAAACATTAATTATGAATACAAATTTATTGACTATGTAAAGGATTTAATTTTAATAAAAGAAAGTGATGGCTTTCAGATTTTATATTACGCCTGAAGGGGCATTTTTTAAATTTACATGTTTTGAGAGTGTTTGGGCTAAAAATATTTAAAAACACCCTATCTTTAGAAATTTCAGTAGTCTTGTGTGCTGGAGATAAAAATAATTTTTCCCGTGCAGTATTGCCATTGCTCCTTTTGAAATCATTTAGTTTGTTAATCAAAAATTTGTTAAGGTTTACAAAATATGAAATGCATAATAATACAAATTTGAAGTTTAAAATTTGACCTTCCAGGTGTCCATATTTGGGTGGAGAACTGTTATTCAAAATTTGATGTCTCTTGGTACCATTGCAAATTCTTCATTAATTTCTCTAAATATAATACAGAGCAATAATATTTGGGGCAACAATTTGAAAAGTGATTGACAAATATAGTGATTCAATGCAAAATCCCATTTTGAGACTGATATCCCTTCTGGGCTAAAAACAAAAATTAAGCCAAACCAGTTGTAATATTAATTAATCCTCTGGCTGCTCAATTTGTGGACTGTAATCGCTTCAAATTTTTTTTGGCATATTTTAAATCTATATATATTGAAGAATTGAAAAATGCACTTTTTCTTTCTAGAAAACATTTTTTATATAAATTTTTGTGAGAAACTAAGGAAAACCAATTTCAGTTATTATCACAAAAAAAAAATCTTTTTAAAAATAAATTTCATTCGAATTACAGTTAATTTCTATTTATTGCATAATATAAAGTAAAATGTATAAAATTTAAGAAAACATAAAGCGCTGAGGGAAAAATACCTTTGAAATGCAGTTTAGTATGACAGAGTTCAAAACAGGGTTCAAGGCAAAGTCCAACTTCACAGTCTTTGCACCAGATTAAATAAATCAATTTAATTAAATAATCAAGATAATCGCTGAACATTTTCTAGTAGCCATTTCTGTAAGAAAAAGGCACTAATACCACATGCCTTCAAATGCCGCAATTTAGTGGAAAACTAACGATATCTGTTGGCCAAAACGTAAACTAAACGCCTAATACTGTATATAATTTATTTCAATGGTTAAACGGGATGCGCTCCCCAATAAAGGAAGAAAAACAGCCCGCGGAATAAGCAAATTTTGCTACATTTGAGTTGCTTGCGAAAATTGCTGGATGATCAGCCAGAGGATTAAGCAGTGTTTATTGCTTCATTCTCTTTTGAGTGGATCAGTGCCTTTGAAATTTTTTTTGAACATAAAAATTTCTCTGCATGTTTTTCTGCTCAGTGTTTAGACCAGGGAAGGTTTCCTACTCGTTTGAAAAACGTACTTCACATGCTTTATACTTTAGTAATACAGAGCATTAACGTTAAGCTTCTATTATGCATATTTTTAGCAACATTTTGCTGTGAATAAGTGTTTTTATTTGATATTTCAGATTTGAATTACCAGATTTTGAATAATTTTCCCCTCTTTTAATTGTATACTTTTCTTACCTTTATTCTCCCACCCCCTTATCTCTTTTACTTGTTTTAGTAGTTCCCCCCCCCCCCCAAAAAAAAAAATATTCTGCCGTGTGCACTTATCAGGTTTTCAGAGATGGGTAATGATAAAAATTGATTGGCACTGGGAGAGACTTCATGCCTGAAGAACTTGCTCAAAATTAAAACTGGTACTTATTAGATCGGTTTTGCTCTTCAAAACCTTGAAATTTGAGTTCCAATGTGAATTATTTAAGTTGCGAGGAGTTTCATTTTCATGAAATCTATAAGTATTTGTAGTTATGTGTATGTTCATTTTTGTTAAGGTGTTCCACTATGTAACACTGAAATATATTACTTTCAGAGTTTCGAAATGGAAAATCTCCGATTTTAGTTGCAACTGATGTGGCTGCTAGAGGTTTAGGTGAGTTTTTGTCAGTTGGAAACAAAAAATAAAATTTATCTTTTTTATTGTTAAATTTTAATATTTTTGATTCTTTTTGTGGAGCTGCTCATTTATTTTTTTTTAATTTTGTATTTTAAATATTAAATAGCAGTTTTTAATGTGCTTATTAATCCTATTTTTATCTTATGTTTTTTACTCTAATGTAGAAGTTTTTTATATTCTTGTTTTTATTAATCGATTTCTATTTTTTTTTCTTTTCAGAGGCACATGGAAAAATTTAGTGCCTCTGTTATGCATTTCGTTAAGTTAATTTGGAGATGAGCTGCACAGAAATTGTAATAAATTGGGTTGTCTCCTTTGTGTGGAGTCCATTATCCAAAACCAAGATTTTCAGATATATTAGGAAAAGTACTTTCACATTAGTGGTGCTATGTTTTCTGTAGTCATTGGTTACCAAGTATATAATATATATTTTTTTCTTATTGGACTGTGAATGTGCAGTGGGAAAATAGATACTTGGTTAAAAAATTATGGAGCATTCTCAGTAAATAAAAATTAGTGCATGTATATTAATTTTTCACCCTAAAGACAGTACTTTAAATTTCCTCTGCAGTTATTGTATATTATTTTTCAAAAAAAGATTTAAAACAAGTGTTAAAGCTATAACTTAATTTGGGAAGACATTTTTATAATTTTGGATTTATGTGCAGTAGACGTGCTGTAAATTCCACCTGAAACCTTTTACTGATTTTTTATTGCAATATAGCTCATGTTTCAAATCTTAAATGTAATTTCCTTTTGCTGTATATTTCTGCTTGTTAATTTTCCAACTGGAATGTTTTTTTTTTTAATCCTTTCGAAGTTAAATTTATAAATTGCAGTTTCTAGTTGTCTTGCTAGCATTTATTGTTACACATTGGAATAGTACCTCAAGAAATACAGCTTCAATGTAGAGTGCATTAGTGCCGTTGAATGTTTGGTTATTGGTAATCGTTAAGTCCGAGGGTTTGGAACTGTTATTGCTACCTAACGTTATAAACTATGTGAAAGGCAGTCCTGGGAGTTCCACTTTACTGATGTGTTCAGGATATTTCATTGAATGCTTTTCCTTCCAAGGTCAGGTATAAGATCTGAATTACTACTTAGTTATATCAGACTAAATTAGCAGTAGCTGAGAATTTTGTTCATCCTAGAGATGTACTTGTTTCAAAAGATAAAATATAAAAACTTTTGCACATTTAGAAATAATTAATTTTGGTTTCATTGGATAACCCTAAATCGGGGTTTCGGAAAGTAGTCCATTACATTTGTTGGGTGGCTATTAAGAGATGTATTGAAGTTGCAGATTTTTACTTCCTTGTACGAAGTAAAAAGGAAGTATTGTAATCGCAAAATGTTTCAGGCAGCATATTTCAACGAATATATCCATTTTGACCGCTATCGAAAGCAATTTAACGATGTTTTTGCGTGATATCTGTACGTAAGGGCAGAATAAAAGACTTTTTTCCCTCCAAAAAAATTATAAAACTGCTTTAAAATGAATTCTGAAGAGAATTTTTCATGGCGTCTGTACGAACGTATGTACTTACGCGCATATCTCGCATAACTCAAAAACGAGTAGCCTCAGAACGTTGAAATTTTGTATATAGGACTGCTTTAACATGTAGATGTGCACCTCATATTTTAGTTGCAGTTGGCCGCACCAAACGTATATAAATATATTTATATATATATCCACTCTGTTACCCGGCTCAGTGATCTCAGTTTCTTTACTCTTATGTGTTTGTAAATTGAACATTTTTTGCTTTAAAAATGATTGAATTATGTTGTTTTTATCTTCCGGTTAAGGTTTTTATGCCTTTAGTAAATCTCTATGCAATATTTTTAGAATTATCAACAATTTTAAAGTTGTTTAAGTGTCGCAAAGCCTAATTCCTTTCTTGATGGCGCCCATTGTTTGTTTACATTTGAAACAGCAGACTAGTGGATTTGTTGCCAATCTAGAGAAACGTAGCTTCGCAACAACAAAGATAACGCCTTCATTTATTATTGCCAATTAAATCATGCTTAATCCTTTCTGGAATTTTTTCGAGGAAATAAGTGTTTAAGATTACTTCGTAATTTTTAATATAGATATTTTGAGTTTTTATGTATTTTTGCCTTGTCGCAAAGTGAGAACTGAATTAATTGAATGAGAAATACTAAATCATCTGTGAAAACTGTTTCTTCTTTGTTTGCTTAATTTCTTTTATACATCGTTCTACCTTTATTATAGTATTTGAATAGAACATGTGGCGACGATTCGATAATTCTATTCTTTAAATGATATAAATTTTGTGCATTATGAGGTATAATATGAACGAAATATACTGTTAAGTGAATCTAGCGCCAGAGTGTCACTATGGTAAACAAATACTAGAGTGAATTTTAAAGAATGCATTTATTCTATTGTGGTTTATGCTCTGTCGGCGAAGTAGATTTAATTCAATCCAATAAGTTTAAATGAAATGCAAGAAAAATGTGTATAATTTAATATTCCGTACAAGGAAGTCATGTGGTGTACACATCAGATTTTTTATTAGATATGAGATGCTTTGCAATAACTCTTCCATGTACTGATATGTGTTATTTATTGTGTACTGGGGTTAATATTTAAAATTGCACAGTGACTTAATAGACATTATGTAACGTGCAGTAATCAGCGTAACGGAGTTCTAAAGTAAAGGATTGAGTAAAACAGCTGACATTTAAAACTAATATATTGTATTGAAATTATACTTTAAATAAGGAAATTGGTGGAAAATTTTCTAATTTTTTATTACAATATTTTTTACAAATTTTATTTACAAAATAGTATTTTTTAAAGCCATTAATGTGAAAGTACCTCCTTTTAAAAAGTATATTATGTGGGTTATTTTCAAATTTGAGCAATCGTGATCTCTCTGAATTAATACCTCTCCATTTAAAGTTTTTATCTACTATGTTTTTAAAATTCTGTATCTTGGTTTTGTGATACCTATTGCAACTCAGTTTATCCTAACATTGCTGAGTTGGCCATCAATCACCCTCCAGTGTTGTGACATCCCTAGTGAAGAGGCAAGGAACTTGAACATGACACTCAGAGGTCGTTATTCTCCCTCTGTGTGTGTCTGGATGGATAAGTCTCTTGCCTGTAATCTAGAGGTTAGCTGGATAATGGTGGATGGACTCAGTTTAGCCTTTCACAGGTTGTAGTATTATTTTCTTTTTATATCATCCATTCATATGCATAATATTTGTATACTTGATCTAAGAAAATTAATTTTCTTTTAATCTTTAAAAACTGATTCATAATGCAGAGGTGCTACATCTTGATAAACCATAAAATTAGTGATTTCTTAAGTTTTTTTAAATCCCTGAAAATGCCATTTTTAGAAAAATAGATATTTAAAATTAAGAAGGAAGATTCAAGCTTGTAAGCTATTAAATGCATTCTGAATTATTTTTATTACATAAACCTCTAAAAAAGAATTGAATAATAGTACTTGAATGCTAGAAGTTTTTTAGAGCTTAAATAATTACCTTACCTGATAACCTGAAAGGTAATCAAAGTTGGTGTTTTGCAGTACAGTGAAAAGTCTTTAATCCGGAATGATCTATAATCCAGACCTCAAAGCTACAAACTTTCTGCGCATGTGCTACGCATGTGCATGATATGTTAACACATGCGTGTTTAATGTATAACGGATGGTATAAGCTGAGCTAAAATTATCTAATTATCTATTTCAGTTAATGTTGCAGACTGTTAGAGCAATTTTATAAAAGTAAGCTTGAACTTTCGATTATGTCAAATAGAATTTCCGATGCTGGAGCTACCAAAAGATCTACAAAGCGAAAGTATGTTTCTATGTCCATCAAACAAAAAGTGGAATTGCTGCAAAAAATGGATAAAGGCATATCCTTTGTTTCTCTAACCGTTCCAAAATCTGTTTATCAATTTTGACGCTGCTCTCCGGGGGGGGGGAGAGACATCACAGTGCGAAATGAACTGGAAGTTGATATGTCAGCACTATCCTCATCTTCAGGGCAGATGTTTTTATTTTATTCGGCTTATAATGTAGTATTTCATCTCGATGTACTCCGTCTTTGATATGACTTAAATCAAATTCCTCGTCATTATAAATATCACGAATACAAATCAAATAGTTTTCTGGTTGCAATTTTCTAATTTCGACTATACATAATGCAGAGTTGCCAACTCTCCCGATTTAGGCGGGAGACTCCCGATTTTCGACCGCTCTCCCGCCAACCCGATTTACAATATATTTCTCCCGACTTTTTCTTATTCTTAATATTTCTCACGATTTTTATGCAACTTGGCTTAATACTTTGTTATATGAATAAAAAAAGTGCTTTTGGACGTCTGAAAGCAATTGAATTTTCTCTACATTATATCTAAAACAAAATCTTGCGAATCAGATAGCTTCTGCTTTGTGAGTGAGAGCATTATACGTATCCAGAAACGTCATTCTCCAGTTCTCCAATAGGCTTCGAGCTCCACTGCGTGTCAGCTGGCATATATTAGCCAATGAGGACAAAGCAAGTTGTTATTTGGACGTTCTTTTTAGTTATTTTGTTCATTTTGTCCTGAGTTGTGTGAGTACACGTGGCTTAGGGAAATAGTTTTAGAAATTATCATCTTTTGTTACGTCTGCGAGAAAGGTGAAATACTCGTGTACGTTTCAAAAATCGTACACAGTTGACTTTCCTTCCATTATTTCCTCAAGGAAATGTAATAAATTTGCGATGCGTACCGCCTGTCGTTGCGATTTTTCGATTTCGTATGTTGGAAGGGCGGATGTTCTCAAACATGTGCGTACACAAAAACACAAGGATAACATGAGTTGTTTTGAAAAAAACGAAAAATTAAAATTTTCTTCGGAAACAAAGGACCAAGAAGTTATTAATGCAGAATGTCTGTTCTCTGCCTTTTTACTGGAGCACAACCTGCTACTGAATGCATCGGATCACGCTGCAGCTTTATTTAGAAAAATGTTTCCCGATAGTGAAATCGCCAAGAAATACTCAAGGTGCAAGAATCAAAACAGGTGCAATTGTTAAAGAAATGGGTTTGAAAAATAAATCTTCAGTTATTGATTGCATTAAAACAGCTCCGGTCTGCCTTTCTACTGATGGAAGCAATAATACCGATTCAAAACTGTATCCAATAGTTGCTTCTTTTTTTGATCCAGAGTCTTCAGAAATTGAGTGGTTTACTTTATGTTCCCACTTTATAAGGACATTTGACAGGCTTTAATATAGCACAGCTAATTATTAAAACTTTAAAAGAAAACTGCAGGCACTCTGGATAATTGCTTAGCACTTGGTGCCGATAATGCACCAGTATTGGTAGGCTTGGAAAGCTGGTGTTGCAGGCAGGCATCTTAAGAAAGGAAAATTCAGATTATGAGGTGCACCTGTCACCTCTTAAATTTAGCAGCTGAAAAAGGGGCAACTTCTTTACCAATAAATGTAGATGAACACATTGTTGATATTTATTATTATCTTGAAAGGAGTTCTAAAAGGAAGGAAAAATTAAAACAGTTCCAACAGCTGCATAACAGCAGTTTACAATTAGAAAACTTGGATGAAGTTATAAAATCAGCTACGATTGACACCCAGTGGAGTTTAATTGCAAAACTGAAAGGTGCTGATGGAATTTTAAAATATAGTGAACTGTCTAGAATTGTGTTGGTCATCTTGACAGTTCCCTATAGTAATGCAGAGTGTGAGAGGATCCTTAGTGTTGTTGCGAAAACGAGGACTAAATTTAGATCTAATATTAGAGATGGCACATTAGAAAAACTTTTATCAGCGAAAGCAGGCCTACGTGGCAATTGCTGTGAACACAATGATAAAGTTTCTTTCTTAAAGAAAGCAAAATCTGCCACTGTTTATAACATTTGTACGAAAACTGATTAGAGTCTTTTTTTTTTTCTTAAACGATGCGTGTAGTAAAAATTTTTTTATGTGTAAGGTATTTTGTGTTGCTTGCATTTAAGAATTAGTTACTACTTAAAGTTCATTCATTATTAAAAACTATATTTTTATCATTTAAAAAGTCTTTTTAACATTGTGAAAAATCTCCTGATTTCTTAAAAAAATCTCCTGATTTCTTAAAAAAATCTCCTGATTTTTGAGTGTCATAGGTTGGCAAGTATGATAATGTTATGCTTTATGCATGCGCGCGTTGATAGAAATGTTTAATAAAGTAAGCAAATGAATATTAAGCTTTTTTTTGTAAATTTTGATACTCTTTAGATCATAATTGCTCTTTATTTCATAAATTACGGTTTCATATTTTTAATTTTATAATTTTAGCATGCCATCTTACCAGATTGAAACTGATGATCTATAATCCGGAATAATCGATAATCCAGAATTGCCGAAGTCCCGACGAATCCGGATTAAATACTTTTGACTGTATATGTTACATAGCTGCCAACTGCCCTAATTTCTAACATTCAGCTTCTTGCTTTGCTGTCACCTTTAGTGGTGGCTCTATCCTTTCACTAATCAGACTACAGAATGAACCTGAGGGTTGTGATGATTCCATCTTATTAATTTTATTTTCCACATAAGTGTTTTAGAACTTTGATTGAAACTTTAGCACTGCTTCTAAATAATCCTTGATAAAGTTCTATAATTTAGTTTTAATCATTAAAAAGTTTCACAAATGCATAGAGAAATCCCATTTTCATCCTGTGCTCTTTGGATGTGACTACGGTTCTTCTCTAAGTTACTGCACGTAAAAGAGTTGACTTGTATCATTTCTGCAAGTTTAATATAATTAAAATGTTATTTTTAAATATTTGTGTAAATTAATAAAATAAAATGGTTATGTGGAAATATATCAAATTTATGCATTTGAATCTTTTAAGCTATAGGTTAAAAGATAAAGACTGGTATTTTATTATTGTTATTTTTTTTAAATTTGACTGATTTATGTGAAAACTGGTGAATTTTTTATTTGCAGCATTGAATTTTAACGTGATATGATGTGGGCACTATATGAAATTTACTGCAGAATGTTTTAACACTTATAATTTAATCTTGTGTAAATCACTTAGGGAAAATTACTTGTGCATGCCTTACTTATAAAATGTATCTTCATTAATAGTTAATATATTTAATGACATAGCCATTTTAATTCTCTATCGGTATGAGTTCAATGAAAAAGTTTTTTAAGAGCTTTGTATTTCAAAAGTTTTATGTCTTTTTTAAGTGCAAAAAAATATCGCCAATTATTAGGCCATTTAGAGGTTGGACCGTGAAGTATTTGCTGTTTAAAATTTTCATATCGCAAGTTTTTATTTCAGGCAAAAAGACAAACATTTAGTTTTCTCTTTTTGCCTGAAAATTTATTAAAATATTATTAAATTATTTATTATTTTATATATACAGAGTTGCCAACTCTCCCGATTTAGGCGGGAGACTCCCGATTTTCGACCGCTCTCCCGCCAACCCGATTTACAATATATTTCTCCCGACTTTTTCTTATTCTTAATATTTCTCACGATTTTTATGCAACTTGGCTTAATACTTTGTTATATGAATAAAAAAAGTGCTTTTGGACGTCTGAAAGCAATTGAATTTTCTCTACATTATATCTAAAACAAAACCTTGCGAATCAGATAGCTTCTGCTTTGTGAGTGAGAGCATTATACGTATCCAGAAACGTCATTCTCCAGTTCTCCAATAGGCTTCGAGCTCCACTGCGTGTCAGCTGGCATATATTAGCCAATGAGGACAAAGCAAGTTGTTATTTGGACGTTCTTTTTAGTTATTTCGTTTATTTTGTCCTGAGTTGTGTGAGTACACGTGGCTTAGGGAAATAGTTTTAGAAATTATAATCTTTTGTTACGTCTGCGAGAAAGGTGAAATACTCGTGTACGTTTCAAAAATCGTACACAGTTGACTTTCCTTCCATTATTTCCTCAAGGAAATGTAATAAATTTGCGATGCGTACCGCCTGTCGTTGCGATTTTTCGATTTCGTATGTTGGAAGGGCGGATGTTCTCAAACATGTGCGTACACAAAAACACAAGGATAACATGAGTTGTTTTGAAAAAAAAAAACAAAAAATTAAAATTTTCTTCGGAAACAAAGGACCAAGAAGTTATTAATGCAGAATGTCTGTTCTCTGCCTTTTTACTGGAGCACAACCTGCTACTGAATGCATCGGATCACGCTGCAGCTTTATTTAGAAAAATGTTTCCCGATAGTGAAATCGCCAAGAAATACTCAAGGTGCAAGAATCAAAACAGGTGCAATTGTTAAAGAAATGGGTTTGAAAAATAAATCTTCAGTTATTGATTGCATTAAAACAGCTCCGGTCTGCCTTTCTACTGATGGAAGCAATAATACCGATTCAAAACTGTATCCAATTGTTGTTTCTTTTTTTGATCCAGAGTCTTCAAAAATTGAGTGCAGTTTACTTTATGTTCCCACTTTATAAGGACATTTGACAGGCTTTAATATAGCACAGCTAATTATTAAAACTTTAAAAGAAAACTGCAGGCACTCTGGATAATTGCTTAGCACTTGGTGCCGATAATGCACCAGTATTGATAGGCTTGGAAGGCTGGTGTTGCAGGCATCTTAAAAAAGGGAAATTCAGATTATGAGGTGCACCTGTCACCTCTTAAATTTAGCAGCTGAAAAAGGGGCAACTTCTTTACCAATAAATGTGGATGAACACATTGTTGATATTTATTATTATCTTGAAAGGAGTTCTAAAAGGAAGGAAAAATTAAAACAGTTCCAACAGCTGCATAACAGCAGTTTACAATTAGAAAACTTGGATGAAGTTATAAAATCAGCTACGATTGACACCCAGTGGAGTTTAATTGCAAAACTGAAAGGTGCTGATGGAATTTTAAAATATAGTGAACTGTCTAGAATTGTGTTGGTCATCTTGACAGTTCCCTATAGTAATGCAGAGTGTGAGAGGATCCTCAGTGTTGTTGCGAAAACGAGGACTAAATTTAGATCTAATATTAGAGATGGCACATTAGAAAAACTTTTATCAGCGAAAGCAGGCCTACGTGGCAATTGCTGTGAACAAACACAATGATAAAGTTTCTTTCTTAAAGAAAGCAAAATCTGCCACTGTTTATAACATTTGTATGAAAACTGATTAGAGTCTTTTTTTTTTTTCTTAAACGATGCGTGTAGTAAAAATTTTTTTATGTGTAAGGTATTTTGTGTTGCTTGCATTTAAGAATTAGTTACTACTTAAAGTTCATTCATTATTAAAAACTATATTTTTATCATTTAAAAAGTCTTTTTAACATTGTGAAAAATCTCCTGATTTCTTAAAAAAATCTCCTGATTTTTGAGTGTCATAGGTTGGCAAGTATGTATATAGTTGTTTAAATTTTAAATATTTTAAAGCATTGGTTTCTAATGTGAGCACACATACACACAAAAATAGGGCATATGGACACCAGCTCCTGTAGGGTGCATTAATCCTGATTTTTTACATCTAAACACAAAATGACTGTTGAATCATATATGTTTTAGGTATTAATACTTCAGATCGGATGCCTTTTAAAATTCGTTTTCGATGAGACAAAATAACTTCCTTTTATTAATATAAACAACTTGAAATTTCAAAAGTTAGTCATCGCACATCATGATTTCTATCATAAACAGTAAAAAATTGCAGTAATTAAACTTCATATATAAAAAAA
Organism: Stegodyphus dumicola; assembly: GCF_044657685.1. Classification (NCBI taxonomy): domain Eukaryota; kingdom Metazoa; phylum Arthropoda; class Arachnida; order Araneae; family Eresidae; genus Stegodyphus; species Stegodyphus dumicola. The sequence continues at coordinate 189,168,461 of NC_140768.1, forward strand.
CACTCTATATGTATGGCATTTGCTATGTGGTTTCAGGGCACGACCACTGCGCCACTAGAGCATTGCGTCACAATGCTTACAATCCTCTAGAGGCTCGGTGGTCTCGCCTTGAAACCACTAGCGTTTGCTTCTCTATGGCATTCACTTGCTTTTCAAATAGGAATGTTTATTTTTACCCGGATATAGATAAAGGGCTTTGAAACCACAGAGTTGTTTTATTACTAAATAATACATGCATCTGCCCAGTAAAAAGGTCTTTTTTTTTTTCCAAATACTTTTCTCTGACATCAACACACTTGCTCCCCAAGCTAGTATTGTGATTTTATAAATTATTTCCTGTGGTTTAAATTTAATGTAAATATACTTTGCAATAATTAAAAATAGAAATTGCGTAAAAGTTTTATTTAAATTAAAAATATTTTCTGAATATTCTGGGACGAAATACGAATAAAATAAGTATGAATGGGAAACGAACGATCCGTACAAAGCGAAAATGACCAAGCCCCCCCATCATTAACGTAAAAAACCACAAATTTCATGTGCCAGATGAAAAGAAACTAAATAACGCTGGACATATACCAGTGAAATTTCAATCCAGGCAGTTTAAATTTTGTAGCACAAGGAAGAAACCTCATAGAACAAGATGTATGTGCGAAACGTGCAGTGAGGGTCTATGCATGTACCAAAAAGACGAAACATGCTTTGAACAGTGTTACAAAAAAAAAAAAAAAAAAAAAAAAAATTGTTCTTTGAAATTAAAAAAAAACGCCAAATTCTTTTTTATCCTTATTTTATTGAGTTTTTTAATCCATTTATCCAAATGTCCTTATTATATAGGTACTTATTATATTTTCACTGCTATAGAAAAATTACAAAAATTTTATTTTTTAAATTTTCTGATTTTCTTTGTAAAATAATGTAAAAAAAATTATATATAATGCAATTCTTATATACATTTTTTTTAATCCATAAATTTCGTCATTTATTGGAAACACGTGCGGAAAATGCTAAGTTTTTTTTTCCTACTACATCAGTAAGTTTCAAAGTCCTAGACGTGCGGTGGTTTAACAGTGTGACCACCACCCACAGAACAATGGGCAAGAGTAGATTTTTTTTAATTCATATATTATTTGTACCTAGGATCATAATATTCAATTTCTAGAGTTTTGAGTTAAAAAAATTATAAAAATATCGTGCTTGTTAAAGGGTTAAGAAGCAATAAGAATGCTTTTAAAATATGGATCTTTAAACATAATATAAACCACCATTTATTCAGTCACTTGATTATACCAGCATTGCATATCTACATTCGTGCCAAATCATTTGTCAGTTTTTTACGTAAGTTGTGTTTAGAATTTTTTTAAAATTTTAATAATGCAAAAAAGTTCTAAATTATCAAGCTAAATTTATATGTCTACAAATCCATAACTTGCAGGGGGGATCCAAGTACTTAAGTAATATGCAGTACACAGCAGTAACTTATTCTATCAATGTAAAATATTTTTTCAGGTTGGTTACTGTAACAAGATTCTTATTAATTCACCTGAAAGATTGGGGAAATAAAAGAATAATTGGTGAAAACATAAACTTTTTAAAAAAGTACATATCAACCCTTTAAAATGTTTAAATAATTTGCAGAAAATGAAAACTTCCCCTCTCCCCAAAAAAAGAGCAAATGAAGAGGTATCCCTTTTCTTGCAAAAAATATTTAATGCCCCCGAAATCCATATTTATTAAATTATAACCTTCTTCATCTGTTATCTTTATTTTCTTTAAAAATGTGACATACCACCCCCATGTTTAAAAATGTTATTGCATTCCAGAAATAAATAGCATAGTTGCATCTGGATGAGGATGACTAATGATCTAATATCTGAAACAATTTTTTTTGCAAAAAAGGAGAAAGATTCCGAGAGTAGCATATGTTTGAAGATGGTTTCTTTTTTAATTTCACTTCAGCACTAAATAAAAGACCCCCATGTTAAAAAAACACAATCATTTATGAGCATAAATCTGTATTATCAATAATATGGCTCCGTAGCTGTCTTTTGGTCCGCATATATCTCGTACCAAAACTTTATGCTGAAATAATCCTCGTGCATAGCTTATAACCTTGACACAAATGCTGTGAGTCTTTTTGGCTTTAATCTCAACTCGTGGCATTTTGAGAAATGAATTGTGCAATGGTGTCTAAAACATATATATAAATATATGCGTGTTGACATAATGGAGAAGAAAATTTTTCAAACGTAGCCATTGATTCAACATAGTTTTATTTCTAAATAAAGCAAACCTTGATAAGCATTAACGTGTTCACACACTATCATTAATGGATGTGCTATGCACCCCATAATTTTATATAGCTATTTACATCTTTGAACGATGGACAAAGCAGAGCCATGAGAAGCACATTTTGCCATAGTTATAGGAAGGCAGGAAATGTCAGTGTCTATTTTAGCGTAGAGATAGAGTTGGTTTTTTTGTTTAAATGTTGAGTAATATAGTATATGAAGTGTTTCAGCAAAACAGTTACAAACTTTCAGGAGAATTTCATTATTACATTGCTTTCGTTCAGGAATTTCCTTCCACCCCCCTCTGAGCAATACATAGAGGTACATGTAAGTTGGCTGAAAAGCACTGCTATAAACAAATAATCCAACCCAATTCCAGTTGAACAGCACTTATTAATACTAATTGTTTATGGAAAGCATCCTAGTTTTTGAAAAGCTTCATATCATCTAACATAAAATTAATTAATTAATCATCTTAAGAATGATTTTGTGTTGAATATGGCAAAACATTGCTAGGCATGATTTCATGGAGAATTTTCTAAGGAAAATGGGCTCATATTTACATACCTTAAGGAAATCCACGAAAATGCTTACATAAAGTGGTATGTTGCAGTAGGGTTCCTTCAATCCATCTGTTAAATTTGCATCTAATTGTCAAGTGCTCCATGTTAAATTTGCATCGAATTGTCAAGTGCTAAATTTTTTTGGCTAGTTTATACATTCAAAGGAAAATGCAAGTTACTCACTGAACCTCGCACGTTAGTCTGAATGACCTTTAAACCCGATGAACAGTATATTTCTGTGACAAGGCGAGCTTTGACTGTACAATCTGTTTTACATTTAGCGAGCTTGTGCCAAATAAGTTTATTTGCTATTTTATGTAATTTCTGCAATATTTTGTAATTCTTTTATTTTTTCATTTAAATTTTATTTTTTTAAAGATAATTTCTTTTTATTCACAAATATTTATATTTTCTATTTTTCTAATAAGTGAAACATTTAGATTCCGATATTTTGTTTTCATAAGATAAAGTACAAAATCTTTGTTAAAATTTTCATAGCTCACTGTAGTTCAGTGACCGTATTTTAATGTGCCATTTTATTTGCGAGTCCATTCATCCAATTTGAAACTTGGAAATGAATTAACAAATCGATCTTTTCATTCAATTGGTCCTATCGACTTCAATACAGTGAGCCTGAGTAAACGGGAAGTATCTTTCGTAAATATAAAAACCATTATAAGCGCATTTCTAAATAATAATTTTAAAATATAATTTTGACAGCTGTTTGACACTGCTTTCAAAAGATTTCTTAATTATAAATATAAATATATGTATTAAAAATTACGAAGAGAATAACACATATGTATGTGTTTTTGCATTATTAAAATAAGTATTGCTAATGTATGCAATAGGGCTTGAAAACTCATTTTGATTCACCTTGAGAATGACGAATATCTGTTTGCCATACACATGATCAAATAGGGAATAAGTGTTTAATCCATAAGATTATAAGTATTGATTAACATTTCCTATAACTACTTCTAATTGAGGCTTTCTAAGAGCAACCCCCTTAATTTTGACTCGCAGCTTTTAATTTTAGACTGGGATAGGAGCATAGAATCTACCTTTAAACAATGGGATTTTTTTTTAAACACCGTGGCATGACAGTGCCTAGTAATAGTAGTTTTAGCGTCGCTAAGAATCATTTTCTGGATTCTCATATTGATTTTTTTCCAAAAGATATTAAAAGCTGCAATTGACGAGGGTGAGCAATGCGTAATACATACATATATAATGTAAGCATATCATAAAGGAAAATGAACCCCAACAAAAGCCGATCGACTGCTATTGAACACTAAAGAGGGGTTTATCAGAGGGAAAATGGCAATTAAAATCAATTAAAATTCTATTTGATTTTAATTATTTATTTACTGTATCGATTTATTACTAATTGTAATGGATTGGAATATTTGAATATGAATTAGCTGAATATTTAAGAAAACTATTATGACTGTGAGAATAGGAAAAAAATTTTTTTTGAATATTTACTTTTTTATAGAATGCAGATGAATTCATTTTTACTCAATGAAAATCAAAATTTAGTAGCTAATTAATCTGTCCTGTATCGAGCACTTTAGTTCAGTGATCCATATTAATGTGCGCTTTTTAAAAAAAATTTTAAATGCTTCAAGAATAATTAGAAAAGGTCATAATTCTCTTCTTACCCTTAAATTCTTCAATAAAAAAACTGCATTTTCAGCTATAACCAAGTGAAATAATTTTCTAAATATAATTCAAAGCATGAAAAATAAGGTACATAAACAGCTTGGAAATGGGACTAGCATTGAGATTCTCTTTAAGAAATATGGTGAAGCTTAACAAAAAGTCTACGAAGTGAAGTAATTCCGTAGAATATTTTCTAACTCTTTATGATTAAATTGCACTCAATTATACTTTATAAACGACATGTAAATACTATTTAATGTGTACGAGTGGATGTGTGTGTTGCTCACTAGCGGCTGAGTTGTAAAGTCGTTGAACTCTGGCAGGTCGATCCAGGGTTCGAATCCAGATCAACGGGGATGGCTGTATTGGCGTTTTCGAGGTTTTCCTCACGTGTAACGTGCATAAGAGTCAATTTTGCTTAGAAAGTTCTCCACGAGGCACCCTTACCCTTAGGCAAATAACTGTCCAATGCTTTGCTATAATCAAACAAACCAGACTAAACAATAGATATATAAAATATATAAATAAGTAGCTTAAAAAACTGCTATTTTTTATCCTAACTTATTGTATATAATGTAATCCCTATGAAGGCCCTAACAATTCTTTCTCACTTAAAGTCGTAACCCAAAAAGAGAACAAGAAAAATTAAACTTCAGATATGTATACAATACTGAATCTAATACAAAAAATACAAAATATAAAAATAAATTATATATGTACGAAACCTAACTATTTATATTGATATTACGTAAATATACATGAAAAACTCAATGTTTAGTACAAATTCATTCGTGTAACAAATATCTGTCTTTCTACACCTATGGCTTTAAAAAAAGATGTTATTTATCTTACAGTTTATCGTTAAGTAATACATTTTCATTGTACAAAATTGCATTCATTCGAAGAATTCAATTTGTATTTTCTCTGTATAAAACTGAATATAGAGAAGGTAGATGTTTAAACAACCCCCACATTTTCTCAAGATCCGGAGCAAGATTGTCCCCTCCTTGTCAGCTCTCCCCCTGAAAAAAGGGATTGTAAATTTACTACCTGACCGCATATGGGGTGATTTCCACGGAGATAACACGCTTAAGTAAAAAGTTCAGCTTTTGCTAGGGGCTTGTATTGCAGGTTCAGGCCTTGCTTTTTCCTACCTTTGATGGTATGAATATACTTTTATTTTTGAATCTACCGTGATTTTTTTTTTTTGGGGGGGGTGACACAAATTTGCACTTATTTTTCATTTCATTAATGCAAACCTAATTTATACTCGGTATTGTGTACGTTATCCTTTTTTTGACTACGAGCCTTTGGTATAATTCATAAGAAGATCTGACTACTATGATCTGATTCTATTTCGGCTGACACAACACTAGCAGAAGCGATACTGGTGTTAGTATAAAGTTGCTATTTCATCTAATTAAAGAATTTAGTGAGTTCTGAATTTTAAATGAGTGGCGACGACTAAACCATTTGTTAAAAAAAAAAATTAAGAAAACTGTTATTTATACAGAAAAGAAGCTCTCTAGTATGTATCTGATTTCATGGAATACTTCTATGCATTTTAATGGCTTCATGTTTGTTTTTCTTATCATGCATGACCACTTTTCAACAGGTTTAATCTTGATGATAATTTTTCATTAATTTAACAACTTTTGCATGAACATTAGCAAATTTGCTAATTGTGGAATTCAATTTTTAACGCAGAAAAAGTATTATATAAAATACAGCCACTTCATTGAATTTTAAATAAAAGTGACCTTATAACAGGGTTCGTACGGTCCTTAAAAGTCCTTAAGATTTTTTTAATCGATTTTTGGTCCTTAAAAGTCCTTAATTTTAATCATCTGAAATTTCTGTTTGTTCTTATGACTGTCACTGTGTGAATTAGCATTTTGGAGGAATATTTTTGGCAATTCGCTGACAAATATGGTTATCTTTTGAATGGGTAAATGCATTAATGGGTTATAATTTATTCCTATTTCTAATATAAATGTGGAATAGAGTCTGAGCAAGAAGTCAGACATAAGCATTTTGAAATTATTTAATTTTTCTAATGAAGAACTTTTAAATAACTTTTCGCTTTTGGGGATGTAAATTCTTTTATTTTCTTTTATTAAAGGGTTCTAAATTTCGCTACTTATCAACATTTTGACGATTTTAAGATCAGTTTCTATAGAAAATTTTAATTCCAAGATCTGAGAATTTTTTGACGACTTTTTTAGAACATTATAACATTGATAAATTTCATTAAAATGATAGTAGTATATTGTAATTATATTTAAGGAATAACATTAAAATAAAGCATTTTTATTTTTCTTTGTCATATTATAAATTCCATTTTGGCCACTTATACAATATTTTGAATCTGAAGAATAAGCAAGTTATAATGCTATAGCAGTGCAAGCAATAGCAAAATAGTTCTTAGCAATAGCAAAATAGCTATGTAATTAATAAAAAAATGTCTTTTTAGTTTTTTCATGATAAGAGTTTTCCCATGTAATTGTCTCAGAATATGCATCAGTTTTCTCTATTAAATTAATTTTACACTTTTTTTCTTTGAAGGCAAGATTTATAAACCCACAATTCTAGAAGATTCCAGAAAAATGTGACAAAATGGAAAATGTCTCCATGGTATTAACATGTAATTTCTTACTCCTTGGAGAACCTCTGGAAGAACAATGAAAACATAATAGTTGAATGTTTTACTTCTGATACTAGAATTTTTTCCTTAACATTTTATTTTCCCTTTATTTTCTCTACTTTTCACTAGACACAAGCATGGAAAATATAAAAAATGCTTCTAATCTTATGGACAGGCATTATAGAAAAGAAGTTTTTTATTAATAAAGAAATTGAAAACTGACAATTTAAAATATTCATCTAATATGTCTTAATGCATCATGCTCAGAGTAGAACTAGGCATTTTCCTACCTGATGCAATTTCTGTGGATACTAAATTCTGCTGCTTGGTACCTTTCTAAATTCTGCCTCCAAAGCCTGTTCTAAATTCTAAATGTTTTGCCATTTCTAGATTTTGTTGCTTGGTGTGTCACTAAATTCTAAAAATTTGCCACACCAGCTCTGTAACCGGACCTTACCATATGTATTTCATATTTCTTCTGAATTTTCATGTTACCGGAGAAATAAAATTAGCAGCTTTTTCTTTACATTCTAAATGCATTTAGTTTTTTTTAGAATAACAAAGAATCTTTAATTAAATCCAAAAATTCTAAAATGAAAAGGAAACTGAATCAGGGATCCTAGCGGTCCTCACAAGTGCTTATAAGCCCTTATATTTGAAAATAAAATATAGAGGCCCTTATAGGTGCTTACTTTTTCTTTAAAGCCCTTATTTTTTTGTTTTTAGTGCTTATTTTTTGCTTTTAGTGCTTTTTTAATCCTTTTTTTTTTTAATGAACGTGCATTTTTTTCCCGTACCAAAGCCGAAACTAAATAAACAACTTTTCTTCCTTATATGCAATGTCAGATTGTGAATCATACTCGTGGAAATTGCTTTTTTCCCCCCTTTCTCTGCATTACGGTAAGCTATGGTGCGCGCGAGAGTACAGACAGGTGCTTGTCGTTCTATTGGTCAAAGAATTGCGAAAATGGTAGAAAATTCCGTTACATTCGGTATTCTTTTCCTCCCACCCAAATACTACACACGTTTGAATTTGTATTAAGATTTTAATAATTTGCATTATTGTTCCGCGTGGTCAGTTCATATTCGTGTTTATTATGATCTTTATGCTTATATTATGAGTATATGCGTGAATATTTGTAATAATATAGTTGCAGTAACTGCTGAAGTATAGATAAACTTCCAAAAATGGGTGTGTTTTTACACAGATTAGCATTCTAGGGAATAATATTCAGAATGGCTTAAATAAAAGGAAGGTAATCAAATAGTCAAAATAATTTCTCCCCGCTCCCCAATACATTATACAGTACGGAGGTTGGAGGTTCTCCACTTTCTCCGCAAAATCTCTAATATTGAAGCAGTGGATCCCCCCCCCCCACTGTCCAATCTGGATTGAATAGGACTAAAAGTTTTTGTGGTCTACCCAACCTAAGCGAAGATTGATTCTATTCCGGAAATTTAACGCAGTCTTGAAAATTAGAATCAGAAACACCCCAAATTAGTAAGTCTCTTTCTTTTCCTTTATTTAGTTGTTTATTCTCCGAATACCGGCAGCTGTTGATTCCGATTGCATAATACCACATGTGGAAGAATTACGCCGCACGTATTGCGCAATAACATTTGCGGTATTTTGCAGAGAGAATTAATTTTGATGTTCCGTCTGAGATTTGTTTATGAACACTTAAAAGAGTTTTTCTGTGCTAAGTAGAATATTTCTCAGTTCCGTTGGTCTGTTTTTATATGATGCACATATCGAAATGTCAAAATCATTTATTTAGCGGAGAAATCTAAAGAACGGCTACTATCTCCCCCCTACTCCTCTTTTTCCAGTTACTATTCGGAATATTTGGCAATTTCCGAGTGTGCAGGTTAGTTAAGCTTTTACTGTTAAAGGAGACTGCATGAAGCAATTTCCCGTCTTCTGATTTCAGAAATGTGCCTCTTTTTTACTTAAATTACTTTGCTTGGAATATATGTTAAGGGAAAACTGTTATGCAATGAAAATTTAGAAATTGTTCAGAATTTTGATTTAAGTTAAATTATTTAAATATTAATATGAGTGGAAAAATAAATTGTATTTATTAGGTGCCAAACAAATACAATTAATATGGCTTATTATTATTTATTATGGCCAGCATTCTCACCGGATTTTAATCCAGTAAAGCATGTGTGGGACATGCTTGGCTGACGAGTTGCAGCCCGTCAACCTCCTCCTACATGTCTACCGGAACTTCGGAGAATATTGCTTTTTGAGTGGTGTAATATTCCCCAAGATCAGATCGATAATTCGGTACTCAGCATGCCTAGGCGTACAGACTGTATTGCATCGTCTGGGAGACATGCAATGTATTAACAATCACACCAACCATGTAATATTGGTTTTTTGTAAATAGGTTTTTTTTGTAATTTGCTCCAAGGAGAAAAAATCGCTAATTTTTTTAATAATATCAAACATATAGCATCTGTTTTGCTCTTTACCTTTTGTTTAATAAATAAGCTTTACAAATAAGTCAAATTTGTTTTGCTTCTAACTCTTCCTTTGCCTGATTTTGCATTATCCTTAATTTATGGACATGAGTGTATTTTAGTGAATGGACCTGTATCGGTGAGAAAGATCATAGATATAAAATTGCAAAGGACAACCCCCATCTAACCCCAAGAAGGGCTGTATAAATTTCAATTACATCACTGAACATTATATCATAAATGGAGAATTCAAAAATGTCTCAACCGAATTTTTGTAGTCACGAATTTAGTTTAAAAAAGTGTACCACATCAGCTAAAAATATTTTGATGTAACCTTCTCATTTATATATCTTTTTTTAACTTTTCTTATGCATTTAAAGACATGTTTACTGTGCTTCAAGTACACTATGTGAATGAATGATTAAAGTTTTAAAAGAACTGTAATTCTGCCATGCAACTCAAATAATTAAAAGAAAAAGATACAGCTTTTTTAGTGTTATTTTCCTCCATAGACATAACTGTTAATTTTTCTTTTTTATTCATGTAGATGTGGATGATGTTAAATATGTGATAAATGTGGACTTCCCAAACTGCTCAGAAGACTACATTCATCGAATTGGTCGCACAGCACGATCTAATAACACTGGCACAGCATATACATTTTTCACTTTTGGGAATATGAAACAAGCTAAGGATCTGGTTGATGTGTTGATAGAAGCAAATCAGACTATTAATCCGAAGTTAATGGATCTTGTTGAAATGTCTAAATCATTTGGAGGAGGGAGAGGAGGTATTTCATTTTTCATCATTTTTAAAATTTAGTCTTCAGTTTTGCGCTTATTAATACGCCTAAGCTTAGTGAATTAAAATTATATTAAAAATTTTATTAAGAAAAAAATATGAATAAAGTGTAACAAACTGTGCTTGCTATATATAGTATTCATTTAATTATTCTATAACAAAAGTATAAATTGTGTTGCTGAAATTTAATTGTAATTTAATTGTATTGCTGAAAAATGTATTAGTAAAGAAACCAGATGAGTTGGCAGCTAGAAAATGGTACTGAATGTAGACTAAAAAGTCAGAATTTGCACATTCAATATTACATTGGGAAATTATGAGCAAAATAATATATCTGACTTCAATATTATCTTTATGAAAAAGTTACAGGATTTTTTTTATTGTTTCTTAATGATAATGTTAGAGTACAGGACTATCTAAATTCCTAATGAATCTCTTGATGGCAATCCTCAGTTTGTCACTGTTCAGATGTTATCAGGAAACAGTTTCTTATTAAATCTTAAGACAATAAAATTGGGTGGGAAAAGAGTTAAATATCTTATATGGCAAATGTGACTGGAATTTATCTCTGAAAGCATTGTTCTAAAGATATCATAATTGCTAAAAGTAGGTCAGTTGATTGAACAGTGAAATGGTAGACAGTATTTCAGTATATACGAAGAAAATAAGCCCAGAAATGTGATCATTATATCTGATGTGCTCTGGCTTTGTGATCACCATTTAGTTTCTTTCCCTTTGTACTTTTTTAATTTCTGTATAAAATACAACATTAAGTCATGCATATTAATATATTTTTGGTTTTGTTCATACTATATGAGTTAATTTATTTCAGGTCGTAGATGGGGAGGTCGCAATAATGGTGGAGGACGTGGCTTTGGAAGATATGAAGATAAACGTCACAATAATTCCAGTGAACGCCGCACTTTCGGCAACAGGAGTGACAAGTACAGTGGCTCTAGAGACAACAAATTTGGAAATTCTGGGGTAAAAGGTAACACTGGTCGTGAATTCAACAATAGGAATGATTCTGCAAAATTTGGCACTAATCATGAATTTAAAAATATTGGTCTGCATTCTTATGGTACTCGTGGTGTTCAAAACCAGAATTATGGAAATAGATTTAAAGAATCTGGATTTGATGCTACACAAAATCGTAATTATGGAAATAGATTTAAAGAATCTGGATATGATGCTACAAATTCATTCAAACCGAATCAGGGGCAAATTGGTTTGCAAACACCTAAAAATGCTTCTCATTATAGTAATGCCCCTGTGCCTCCCCCACAAAGTGCTACATATCGGGATATGGGATACAATTACAATCAAACTGCCCATCCCAATTCCAATCAAAATGGATGTTACTAGAGAAAAAAATTAATAAAACCCACCACTTAGCATAAGTTATTGTTTTGAATATTAATTAGATTTTGTGCTTGTGGCTTTTCCTTCACTTATGTTTGTTTATGCATAAAATTTAATTTGTTTATTAGCATATTCCAAGTGTGATAGTATTAAAATGTTGTTGCTGTTTCCTTTACGCAATATATTTTGTTCTGTGATATTTTCTTTTATTCCATTTGTTCCTTTAGCACATTTTTAAGTGCTGTCTCTTGCATTTCAGCCACAGAGCTTAAAATTTTGAACAACCATGTTGTCTTTCATGTTTACTTCAGTATTGACTGTTCAAAACTTTTACATTTTTCAGTATTCTATTTATGTCAGTGTCATTTTCATATGCATTAAGCATTACTTTTTCCTTATTGATATTTTCATATCTGAAAGAATTTAAACATAAGCTCTAAAGTATGGCTCTTTTTTTTTTTGTAATATGTTTAAATTTATAGTAATTATAATCATTCCTAATAATTCTTTTTTGTTATTTATCTTAGGGACGCACAAGATCTTCATGTGAAACATCTTAAACTGGCTGCAGTTAGCATGGTCCTTAAGTCATCCAAGCATACAGATTATCTAAACTGTGTGTGCATATGTATAGATTTTACATGCAATCAAATAAATTTTGTTTGCTAAATTTTTAGTTGCATGTCTGTGTGTTATCATTCATATGTATTAACACTTTTTATGTCCTAAAAGAAGAATTCAAAATTTTTCTCTTTAATTCAGCTTGAGGGGTCGGATAAAACAATAAGGTTAAACCAAAAAATATGCATTCTAAGAAAAAGAACATTGAGCATTTAAAGTTTTCAAATAAGCAATGTTTATCTGACGTTAGTGTAAAAAGTGAGGCATGTTTAAAACTAATTCAATTTTCAAAGTAATAAAAATTAGTTATTTATAATCAAGGAAAAAAAACAGGTAAAATGTCACTCATTGATTTTTGAATTTGGAAACAAGAATTTTAAGAGCTTGGTAAAGAAAATACATTTATTTATGGGAGGAAAGGTTTTTAAATACATTCTGTTAATTTTGTCTTATAGTTTTAAAACAGGTACTCTAAGAGTAAGTGCCACCTATAGAAAAAAGTACATTCTCCTGTCTGCTTGCATGTAATTTATTTGTGTTTTTCTTGCGGCATCGATGAGATAATTGTTTTATATTGTAGTCATGTCTGATTTCCACATGCCATATTAATTGATTTACCCATTCTGGCATGTTTTATCCGACCATTTGGTTGTCAAATAATTGTAAAAAATTAGTTTTCTGCATTAAAAAATGTAAAAGGAATGTGCATTTTCATCTGTTCTCAGAATAACACACAGAAATGCCTCTTTAGAAAGAATATATATATAAAGTTGGTAAAAAGTCAATTGTATGATAAACATTTGTTTGGTGAAAGATTTAGCAAAAAAATTTAGCTGCATCATACGCACACAGTTGATGTGTATGCTTTTTCATGTGTAATATTTTTCATATGCCCTCATTGTCTCAGCTTTCTTTCATTTCATAATTTTAAATCATTACCTTTACCTTTTCTGTCTATAAAACTTAAAATCTGCTGCCATTAATGAGAAGAATTTTTGTATAATTTATCAGTTTCCTCTTTTGCATGAACATCTTGTGTACTGACCAAAAAATTCCTTGTCAAGTGGAACAGTTTTTGGTTTACCTTTCATATACTGGAAAAATAAAGAAAGGATTTTTTAAATGTTTCTGTGTTTTTGTTTTCATTATAGACACTTTTTCCACAATTTAAAACGTGTTTAGGTATTCATTTCTAATGTGCTAAAAGTCTGAAGTTACTAAACCTCTGTAAAGTGTAGAATACAGTGCTTTTATTTGTATTAAATTCCTTGCTGAAAAATTTACATATTATAAATTGCTAACTCCTGTGCCGTTTGAAATAGTTAAACCTTTTTCTTGGGCAAAGTAATTTTAGGATCCAAAAGTATTCTTTAAATTATGCAAAAAATGCAGCCTTGAATAGCTATAAATTTTGAATAAATTGTCAATATCGGGAGCAGTGAGGCATAGTTCTTTCTTGAGGAGGGGAGGAATGATTAAACAAAGAAAATAACTTTTTCTGCTCTGTTTGTTATTCTGTAAACTTCCATACACATTGGAGAACTTCTGTAACTGAGAAGTGATATAGGATATGCCAAATACTTTGATTTAACTTTTTTAAAATTTACTTTGTTAATGGACTACTTTGATACAGAGCATAAATTAAAACTAATCCCATTTATTACTTAATCATAAAATCTGTTGGAGAGTATCTAACAAATGGGAAATACTAGTTCTGGTCCATGAGTCTTGGGGTAGGGTGAAATTTTTCAGAGCCAGGAATTCTGACATCATTGCATCTCCTGTTCTGATATTGTGTATTTTCATATCTGCTAAAGCAGTAATAATGTTAGTATTTGTAAAAATATGAGAACTGGAAATGCTTTAATAATGGATGATAATAAATATGTCTCATATTTAATTATTTCTAAATCGGGGTTCGTACGGTCCTTAAAGAGTCCTGAATTTTTTTAAATTGATTTTTGGTCTTTAATTTTTATAAAATTCGGCAGGAGGTCCTTAATTTTAATCATCTGAAATTTCTGTCTGTTTTTAAGACTGCCATTTTGAATGTGAATTAACATTTTGGACAAATTTTTTTGGGCGATTCATTAACAAATATAGTTATCTTTTAAATGGATGAATAGGTTGGTTCATGGGTTATAATTTGTTCCTGTTTCTAATATAAACAGTGGGATACTAAAGAAGTAAAGCATAAGCATTTCGAAATTATTTCATTTTTTTCTAATGAAGAGCTCTTAAACATCTCTTCGCGTTTGGAAAAGTAAATTCTTTATTAAACGGTTTCAAATTTGGCGATTTTAAGATCAGTTTCTATAAAAAAACTTAATTCGGAAATCTGGGAATTTTTCGACGATCCTTTTTTAAAAAATATTATAACATTGATCAATTTTATTAAAATAATGTTAATATATTGAAATTGTATTCAAGAAACATTATAAAATTAAACATTTTTATTTTTCGCTATCATATAAAGTGACATTATTTTCAATTTCGGCAACTTATTATACAATATTTTGAATTTGAAAAATAAGGTAATAACAGCTTTCCGATTTAGCACAATTAATGAAACAATACTTGGCAAAAGCAAAATAGCTATGTAATTAATTAAAACTGCCTTCATTGTAATCTTTTCATGGTTAGAGTTTTTCCCATGTCATTTTTCTCTAGAAAATTAATTTAATACATTTTCCTCCGATTTTTTAAAAAAATATTTCAGCCCTTTTTGCTGTTTCAGAATTGGTAGGAGTAATTTTTTTAAGGACTTTAGACACTGCAAGTTACAAAGTTTAGAAGGATTTTAAGGCAAGGTTTACAGACGCACATATCTAGGAAGATTCCAGACAAATGTCTTCATGATATTAACACGTAATGGATGTATTTTACAGAAAGTTTGTGTTACATAAACTTTTACTTTTTGGAGGATTTTCTAATAAACAATGAAAACATAACATTTAAATATTTTACTTCTGATACTAGACGTCTTTTTCTTAATATGTTCATCTTATTGTTTTCTCTACTTTTCAGTAGACACAAGCATGGAAACTATCAAAAATTCTAATCTTATCACATGGACAGGCATTTATAGAAAGGAATTTTTCTATAAATAAAGAAATTGAAAACTGACAATTATCTTGTATGTATTAATGCATCCTCTTATTCTTATATGTCTCATTGCATCGTCAGTGGCGTAGCTAGGGGGGGATATCTGTCTCCGGGCATAACGTCTATAGGATACCAAATTGATGTTACAAAATTTTAGAATTAAATGCTTTTCATTCTTGGCATACAGGAGGGGGTGCAAAATCTTCAATTGTTCCCATGCACTGAAAACCATAGCTACAGTTTTTGCATCATACACAGGGCTGGTGCTACGCATTTTCCCGACTGATGCAATCTCTGTGAATCCTAAATTCTAAAAATTCTGCTACATCGTCCCTTACCGTATATCATTTCATATTTATTCTGAATGTTCACATTACTAAAGAAATAAAATCAGCACCTTTTCCTATAAAATCTACTTGCATTTATTTTTTTAGAATAGCAGAAATCTTTAATTAAATCCAAAAATTCTAAAATGAAGAGGAAACATATTAAAAAAAGGAACTGAATACATAAAGAGAAAGGAAATTATTCTTCAAAGATATATAGTATTATTATGTAAATTAAGCAGTTGTTTATAATTTCAGCCTTTGCCATAATTTTCCAATTCCTCACCGGAATGAAAATCACCTAGATATAGTGTTTAAGCTAAGGTTTTGGAGTTGTTAAGGCTGAATTTGTTTCTGGCCACCGCTTGCACCTTACGTTAGTTCTTACCAGCTGCGATAATTTGTAATTATTCATCTTTGCGATATCGCTGCCCAATATTTGAATTTGTTATGTGTTCTAAGCCAGCTTAGATTAAAATTGAATTGTCTGGTCTTTGACCGCTAGTCCACATTTTTAGTTTGAATTTGACTGTTATTGTTTAATTGGATCACCATAAGCTGTAGTTGATTTTGCTAGCATAATATCATGTCTTTTATATTCCAAGATCTTTTAAAAAAAGAGATAGCTTTTTTTAAACCTTTATCCGACTTTGTAGTTAGTTACCTTTAGACATAGCAATAATTTGCTTCATGCCTATCACGGGTTTTGGACTATTTAACGTTTACCAGATCAAGGAAAACCTCATAGGTACTTTATCAAGAGATTGCCAAGTTAGACGATAAAAACACGCAGAAACTAGTGGGAATATTGGTTTGCATATTGAAACAAATTTCTTATAATTAGGAAAGATGCTTAAAAAGAAGGAAATTGATATAATAGCCAGAATGCCTGGAAAAGCTTCAAATTAAAAAGATGCACAAATATTTTGCTGAGTACTGTTGGTTCAAAATGTTTCGTTTAAGAATCTGTCATAAATAACATGTATTTTAAACTGTGACACGTTAATCAATTGGGATTTTAATAGTGCCTTTTTAACAAAACAAATTTAATAGTAACCATGTTAATCTAAAATGACTAAGTAAGCTTATCTAACTAGCTAATTCAATTATTTGTAACTAACTGGTCTCCCTTAAAAATTATCTATGCATAATAAAGTAAGTTACTGCCTTTCATTAATCTTTACCGTGGTCACAAGATATAGCAGAAAAATGTAAAAATTAATGTGAAACTTAATACAAAACAGCTTATCACCTCTGGTGCTTTAGTGGCTTATTGGAACCTTAAAGCCTTTGGCCTACACGATATCTGCCAATTGCGCAAGCTATAGTAAACAAGAAAGTCGGTCGTGCGCTGTGCCATTCAACTCTGTTCAGCCTCAGCCATGTACACAAAATGTATACTTTTCATAACATATGTATTTCAGTGTAACGAAAGGAATTGTGAAATAATAATGTTTAGGTACAAAAGTAATTTTAAAACATCTAGGGTGTAGTCATAACCAATTGATCAGTTGACAAAAATAATTGCATGATGGGTTAAGAGTTTAATTCTTTATACGAAATTATATTTGAAACGTGTGAATGTAATGAAGCTTTGCGGGGAACTAAAGTAAAAGATCATATAAAGTTTCCTCAGAAACAATTGAACAAAGCAAAATATTGATGTTACTATCAAAGGAAAAATATTTGATGTAGAATAACGCCAATCGCTTGTTCTAAAAATAATATGCGGCATTTTATGCACAAATTCTTCACCATGAGTCAGACTTGTGGCTTTTGTTTATGGCACAAATTCTTTACCATGAGTAAGACTCGTGATTATACACCAAAGGGTTAACTGGGTTCCGACCCCCAGGAAGCAACAAAACTGCGTCAGACAAGCCAGAGCACAACTAACTTTCAAAACTTGCCAAGATAAGGCTTTCAGGTTTGTTCTGGTGGCAAGCTTCTCTCTACACAAGCAGTAGTGGTGAGAGCATCCAATGTTCTGTAACAAATCTAGAAGGTAGATTCAGCAAGTATGTGACAAAATGATACAAATAAGAAAAATATCAACATAAAGCTAAATTGATAATACGTAAATAAAATGTCACTAATCTTCTTTCAAATATGTCCAACGCCCACCGGCCGAGCGGTAAAGACGCTGAACACTGGTAGTTCGGTCTGAGGTTCGAATCCCGCGAACGGGCTGGCTGCATGGGCGTTTTCGTGGTTTTCCCCATGTGTAACGTGTATACGAGCCAGTTTCCCTTAGAAAGTCCTCCACGAAAGGCATCCCTCCCTTTAGGCAGATAGCCCTCGTGTGCTTTGCCATAATTAAATACACACACACACACAAATATGTCCAACTATTATTAGGGTAAAATATTTAATGCTATCTGATAAATTTTATAAAGTTGATTTTATTCACAAATTTGTGTTATAATTATGTTTAGAAAGAAATTCTGCAGGAACAGAATTTGAGACATGAAAAAGGCAAGTTGAATTTCTTTGATCGGCCCAGTAGAACGAGAGATATAGAACTTTCCCCCCTTTTTTTCCCGGAGTGTACATGTAAATAAGAAAAACGTCATTGCAATTTCAATAGAATTGGAAGATTTATTCCCCCCTCTCAAAAAGAGCTACACAAAATAAGCAAATCTAAAGGCACTAATTTACTTTTCATACATATGCAGTTTTCTACAGTGGCAATGATTCATAAAATGGGCAAATGCTGTTCCTGCAGAATTTTCTTCCAAACTGTATCCAATTATCAAGTTAATTCACCATCATTCTGTGACAAAGATGCTTTCCCATCAGCCCCCAGAAGTGATCTGTGAGGAAAAGCTCTGGTAATCTAATTGATCAAGGAAGCATTTCGGAAGCATGAAGACAATCGGTAGAAATGTGTGCCATGAGCATTTCAGCATTATTTCATCGAAAAGTGAGCCGGGATTACACAAAAAGAGTGAAAACACAACAGATTGTAGAATTTTGTCACATATTTCTGTGCTGTAAAGGTACCACGGATAACCACTAAAGAGGGTCTAGCTATTAAGAGAAATAGCATCCCAAATTATAACTGCCTGCTTCAGCCTATATATCATTAAAGTCAGACCCCAACCCTGTTCTGGATATCTCCAGTCAGATTTGCACTGATTATCCAAATTCAGTTCAAAGTGGAACTCATTATTGAAGACAGTTTGTCTCCAATTAGTGTAATTCCAGGCCGATTAAGCACACCACTATTGTAAATGCATTTTTCACCTCACTGCCCCAACCGAAATGACGAGCGATTCTCAATTTGTCCATAATTATTTCAGTTCCATAGTCTTTACACACTTGTAATCAACATGAATGCATAGGAGATGTCAGTGTGAAAGACCGAAATTTAGAGAATGTCAACATTCACATCGTCGCTTCGTGCATGTTTAAAATGTTTGGCAAATATCCTTATTTCTGACTTACACTGGCAAATGCCACCATGCACTAATGGTAAATGTTGACTATGCAATGCACTTTATTCTCCATATTTCAGGCACGAAAAAACTTTACAAGCGTGATGTAACTTTTTCGCCTTTCTTACTGATAGGAGTAGCCAATCTCGGTGAAGAGAGTTGTTCGTAACTCTGTAGAGATGTTTTCACTCTGGGACATGAAGCTTAAGATTCTAACATGAGAAGGTCTACTCCATACCATTTGCCTTCCTATTAATGACAGCAGTTGTGCTTGGATAAATGTTAAGCATTTAGTTTTAAATTCAGCCAATAAAGAACTTTTTTTTTCTTTTTAACTTCTGCATTTATACCGTATATGTCAAAATACAAAAAAGCTAAAGTAACAGTACATATAAATAAACTTTTGAACTTAAACAGTACATCCTAAATAAGAAAAGAAAATAATACAAAAAAAAAAAAAAAAAAAAAAAAAAAACCTTACTTAATAATGCAATTGAAATCTTACTTATTGCAACAACTTTTATGACATTTTGAACTCCACAAGAGTCCCTTGCTTTTATTAACTGCATTTAGTTGTGGAACATTTACTTTTACAGTGACAGCATGTATAGCAAGGAGGTTAGAATAGAAGGAGGGAAGGTTCAACTCAAATGGTGAAGCTTGGCGGCCATGTTACTGTTATCACTGTGACTTGTGCAAGGAAGTCTGTAATTGTAACATTTTTTCCCCCTTTTCTTTTTGAAGCATGTCAGCTTATATTGCATATGGATGCACAGATAGATTTTCAAAAAATATTCCTGGGATTACTGTTTACTCGTAAGTATTGATTTTCTTTTTTTTTTGTGTGTGTGTAATTTCATAAATATGTTAAAAAATATCACGTCATGTTTTCTTTCCAGATGTGAAAACAAAGACTTAATAATAATCGAAACATGTTAAATACATTTTAATGTTTTTGCTTACAGCTGGTATCTTCGTTCCTTAACATACATGTGCTAGTAATTAAACTGTATGATTTGAACGCTTAGGTAAATAGTTTTATAATTTTCATGAAAAGTAAGAAATCAATTGTTACTATTTTTATGAATTGTAAAAGTGTTAAATAAAGCAACGCTTCTTTATGCATTAATTATTACTCATTTTTAAGTTTTGTGAACTGTTACGAATATAATTTGTGCATTTGATCGAGATAAACTGTTCAGTTGTTAAAATGTTTTTGCATAAGCTTACAAATTTCTGGGCAGTATTGCAATAAACGTAAGTAAAATATTTACACAATTGAACATGTGAAAAGATATATCCAAAAATTTATATAGGTACATTTCTGTAATTCAGCTTAATTCAAGGTAATTTCTTTGAGATTTATAAATATGAAACGCGCATAAACTGAAATCATTGAATTCACATAAATCTGGTTTATTTTATTAATATTTATTTGCTTGTTGATATAAGGTTGTTGGTTGTGAAAAAAAGCTATTTAAAACATTCATTTAAAAAAAAGCAACATGTTACCATTTTTTTAGATAATTATCTGCTATTAATTTCAGGTAAAAATTATTCTAAGTGATTCTTTAATAAATAGTAATAATATTGCGAATAAATCAGAAATATCACTTCTTAAAGAAACAATTGGAAAGTATACCCAACAAGTTGATAATAAAACCTATACAAATTCTTGAAGTTATGCAGAAACATCATTTAGATTTTGAACTATTTCTTAATGATTTTCTGTACTTAGTAAATTACGGATATCATCTTTATAACTTTAAAACAAAAAACTAACAATAGCGAAGCATTTCATTATAAATTTAAGATATTTTTACTGGAAAATCCCTGCATTTAACAGCTGAGAAACATGTACTTTTCACTACCGTATGGCAAATGTTTTGAAGTTACAAACATGGACGCCGCTTGTTTCGTGGAGCTTCATTCCCTGATAGTGGAGGAAACTGCGAACCCTCCCTCCTTCTATTCTAACCTCCTTGATGTGTAGCCTTGCCCTCAATTTCTCAAATTAGCTGCAGCTGCTTCTCTCAGTGACATTTCTCGAGAAAAAATCTCATGTATGGAAAGTAACTTTTCTTTACAAATTATGAACTGATTACGGGTATAAAGCTGCTTGAAAGTACCATTTTTATTTGCTAGTTTAAAAGTCGGAGTCTTCTGTTTCAACAACAACCGCCAACACATTTCGGTCATCTGTTAGACCATGGTCGACATCAGTTACTTGTATTCATTCGTACAGTTATTCTAATTTTCCACATTTTACTTCCTCTCAATGCTGTTCATCTTTAGAAATTGTCTATCAGTGTAATATAGTTATATCTAGTGCACAACAAGCACAGAATAATTTAAAGTCTAATAATACTAAACAAAATTTTACAGGATCTTTGCACTAACCCAACAAGATAATAACGACACACAAGAGCAAGATAAGAACTTCTAGCATATAAGATGGGCTATTGAACCTCTGGTCTACAAAGCCACCCACTGAACCTCTGGTACATAACACCAGCTATTGATCTTCTCTAAAAAACTGGCTATTAAATGATCCATCAATATAATGCACAGGGTAAATAAACAAAACACAGTTACAGGTGAAATAAATTGAATCATATCTAAAGTGATTAGATTTATTTTTTTAATAAATACAGTAACAATTTTACAGATTATGTTCTTATTTCTAACATATAGTACTGAATTCCAAAGTTGCACTTATTTAAAAAGTGCTTAATAGTTCTCCTTTAACATCAAATCTCCTACCCGAGAGATTTCACATTTAGTAGATCACAGCATCACTTTTCTACAACTCAGCACAACATGTTATTTTTCCCAGGATGATAAATAGAAAGAAGTAGACTAAGTAGATTTCTTCTGTTTAGAGAAAGGTTTAAAATATTAGTTTACAATGAAAAAATTTGAAATCTTATATATTTGAACAAAAGGATTACTGCAGTGATTAACAACAGATGTTTCTACCTGAATGTGGGACTAACGTAATTTGATGTTTACTGTACAGACACTGCTGCTGTGCAATTTTTTTCTATTTCAAATATTAACTGAAAAAAAAAAAAAAAAAAAAAAAAAAAAGCTGTAAAAGCATACCTATAAACTAACCATAAATCTTATTTCTATTTTGGATGCCTTAATATTTAAAAATAAAACTGTTCTACATACTGAGCCAACTTACATAAATCACCAATTTCAGTAGGAGGAATTTTTTTTTTTTTTTTTATTATTATTATTTTTAAGGTTCCTAACATAATATTTTTGTTTGGAATATGGTTTTCGGTATGGCCACTGCTCAAATTTTCTTCAAAAGTATTAAGCTTTCTTCAAGCTGTTCTTTGGTTTCGAAAGTATTAGCAATTTTTTCGAGTTGTTCTGTTTCAATATTTGCGATTTGTTTGCCAGGCAAAAAGGATGATACTATGCCTCTTATTGGTTTAATACCAAACACAGCTTCATGAGTACTTTGGCATATTCCTTCCTGATATGTAGTGTTCTTGGCAAATTGAACAAAGGGCAACCCATCTCCCCATTTATTTATATCGTTATCGTTAATCCATGCAGTTGACAAATTCTGTATATCTTGATTAGCCCTTTCAACTGAGCTTTGTGTTTTAATATGACGAGGCTTTCCATGAACTATCTTAACATCTTTACACACAGCACATACACTGGTGTGCAAAAATTAAGGACAAAGTCGAAAAATTAGCATATCAGCTGAACGAAGAGGCAGAGCGGACAGAAAGACCAATCAGGAGATTAAGTAAGGTGATGTATGGTAGCACATGCGCAGATATGCAGGTAGACGTAATGGGGGAGTGTCCGAGTAGTATAAAGCATGGTGTCGGTGTAAGATCAGTATTTTTGGCAAAGAGATTGCACACCGTATAGCAGTTAAAATCACACCGAGTTGTTGCCTCAGCGAGAAATAGCGAATAATCAATCTGTTAGACGACATCTGGATGCTTTTACCAGAGGTCGAATCATTGGGAAGTTGGAGGAAGGCCGCAGTGTGACAAGTGTGGCTGCAGAGTTCGGAATTGCTCACAGCATCGTTTCACGACTTGAGACAATTTCAAACTACAGGAACAGCTATCCGGGGGTTTAGTAGTGGTCGTCCACGAGGAACCACACTCGCAGATGACCGGTATATTGCCTTACAGGCCAGAAGAAACAGGCGGGAGAAATCACTAGACACACGACACAGGCGACTGGACGACCGATATAGCGTTTTACGATGGCCAGAAGACTGCACGGTGGTGGTCTGTTTGCACGACGCCCTGTACGGTGTGTACCTCTAACGCCTGCCCATTGGAGAAGGCGTTCTCTGTGGTGCCGGGAACACCGGAATTGGAGAGACAATGAATGGGGACGAATAGTCTTTACAGATGAGAGCAGATTCAGTCTGAGTAGCGATTCTCATTGCATACTCATCTGGAGAGAGCGGGGAAGCCGCAATCATCCCTCGAACATCATTGAAAGGGACAGGTATGGAGGTGGCGGTGTTCTCTTTTGGGGAGGCATCATGCTTGGTAGTCGTACAGACCTTCACATCTTCGACGCAGGTTCAGTCAACGGGACCCGTTATTGTAACGAGATTCTTCTTCCATATGTTCATCTTTTTAGAGGCACTATGGGTCCGCAGTTCCTTTTCATGGACGGCAATGCACCATGTCATCGCACAGTAGCTGCCGAACAGCTGTTAGAGAGTGAGGATATTGAATGTATGGATTGGCCAGCACGATCTCCAGATCTTAATCCCATCGAGCATGTATGGGATTTTCTAGGCAGACGCTTGTCAGCTCGTACCTTACCACCAGTAACGATTCCGCAGCTTCTATTGGCGCTGCAAGACGAATGGGCAGCAATGCCTCAACAACTCATTGACACCCTCGTTCTCAGCATGGGCAGACGCTGTGAAACCTGCCTAGCAGTCAGGGAAGATCATATCCCCTATTAAAGACCGGATGTTTCTTGCTGGAGACCCATCACAGGGATGTTTCGGCCTTCAGTCACGTTGCGCTCCATGCTACTTTTTCAATAAAGCTTCTTTTTATCCCTCCGATTTCTCTTTTAGTAAGTGTTGCTTACATTACTCATGTCCTTACGTATTGGGGATCTTAATTGTTCATTAATATTGTTACGAAACGTTCAGGCGCGGTAAGATAGCTTCTCTGCAAAGCAGTTTCAAAGTCGCCATATTTGGCAAGAAATCGCCCATTTGGCAACAAAATTGGCGATATGCCGTGGACGGTGGAAGAACCGTATGGAACGAATTCTTACCGGTTTAGCCCAGAATTTTCTCGAACACAAGCTAAAAACTATGTAAATCTTGCTGGTACGACGAGAGTCAGTGTGTGAGATAGTTAGTCTCGAGTTAGTCGGTCCGTGAGTAGTCTATCCAGTTGACTGCCGAGTGGGTCGTCGAGTGCACCGAAGAGTCTCTTAGTGTATTGCGGTTAGTGCATCGTTGAGAGAGTGTGTTCAGCTCCAGGAACGACCGAACTGAAGAGTCGGGAGCTGTGTTCTGTGTGTAGTCGGGTGCATTGCGAGTTGTAGCGTGGAGAGTGTCGAGAGTGCGTGGAGTTCCAAGAACGACCGAGTCGGGAGCTGTACTCTGGTGCTTTGTAGTGAAGCTTGTCTCCACCGTTATTGCCTGACAGTGTGAAGACGGTATTAAATGTGTTGATTTGGAAAGCTTTTGTACAAAGTTATATTGCAAAATCCGTCTCGTCCTTAATTTTTGCACACCAGCGTAGTTAGGATATGACTTGATTACTGAATTCCCTACCGTTATCCAAATGCAATATAGCTGGAGAACCAAATGTTAAAAATATTTGAAAAAGATGATATGATACTTCTTTAGCTATCTTAATTTTTAATGGTCATAGCTAGACAAACTTCGTTAAATGATCTTGATACACAATAATGAACTTATATTCGCCATCCTGTGTGACTGCAGGTCTAACAGATCAATTTCACATACTGAGTTTAACTCAGAACTGATCACTGGTTTCACAACAATAAGTTTCTTAGGTGCACTATGCTTCATTTGACATTGTTTACATAAATTTAAATACAACACTACAACTTCATATGTAATATGTTTGTATTTACCTTACAAATCTTTAAGCATATGTGTTCTTTCTCCATGGCCTATTCTCGTGTGAGTTTCAACTAGTATGCTGAACAATTCATCATTAGTAGCATAATACTGGACATTCATTTCTTTTGGCTTTAAGGGTACATTTAATTTTTCTTCATCATTAATTTTTAAAACATCAAACGTTTTAATCGCCTGTAATCAAAAGGTGTGTTGCACTTAGTTTTTGCAAAAATTACTTCAGAAAGTATTTTAGAGTACTTTTCTAGTGCAAAATAAAAACAATTGTATTCTTGTTAATGCATTTAACTTTTCAAAGAAAACTTCATGATTCACTGCAGTATCCATTCAATATAAATTAGGGTATACGATTAAAAAAAAAAAAAAATTTAAGAAAACGTTGCGTGTACCATCAAACCTTGCATAAGACTGACAAGCAGTGTTCAAGAGTATAACAAATATATGCCACATAACTTCAATCGCAGCAGAATAAAGGATTTGGTGACAGACTGTCGTCCCTCTGTTGACCTCGACTTATCTTTTCGACCTCCACTACAGTACATCTGTGATTGTCGGTATATACCGGTGATGGTCCGAATTTATGAGAATATCATTCAATATTCAGTCTTTCACCAACGTATTTGGTATGTGTGGACATTCACCAGTGAATGTCGACATTCTCTAATTTCGGTCTTTTACAGTAACACAGATACATTGTAATAGTCTAGGTAAGCAGCCACAATACACAACAGCAGCCAACCTTGAAATCTTAAAAATGGGAAGATTTTTCACACTATGTGGCAATACCATTTTAAATGAACTTCATACTGATTTTAATTCACTTTATAATGTACAGTTCAGATTACCTATTTGTAATACAATTCTAATGTAATATATATTAGCATTTAATTAGACATTCTAAATGTTAAGATTGCTTGGCTAATTTAATATTTAAATTTTTTTAACATTTATACTGAGAAAATCCTGAGAAATAAAGGAAAGCTTTTATTAAGTAATTTTAAATATGATGAAAATAAAATTAATAATTAATGTACACAGTATTTGTGTGGATAAACTTCCTAATGTACCATATATTAAAGTATGAATGCAAATATTAACTGATTAAACCTTGCTTGAATCTTCATTAAAAACCTACAGATGTCTGTAGTAGATTAAAACAACTCAGATAAAATGAAGTTCAATCAGAAAAATTGAATAAAATCAATAAAATGTAATTTTAAAAAATTCAATTCGAATGAAAAAAAT
Organism: Stegodyphus dumicola; assembly: GCF_044657685.1. Lineage (NCBI taxonomy): Eukaryota > Metazoa > Arthropoda > Arachnida > Araneae > Eresidae > Stegodyphus > Stegodyphus dumicola. Next base: position 189,195,120 of record NC_140768.1, read on the forward strand.
TCAATAACAAAAATTACCCTGAAAATCACTAGAGGAAAGGAATTTGCCTAATTAAATTACTTTAATTAATTTCCTTTATTCCTGGAAAACCTTTCTTAGGCTAAAAATTAAAATGAGATACAATGAAAAACTTGAATTGACAATTATGATACACTTTCAGGACCTTCATTTCTGGACTGGAGCTCTGACTATTCATTCATAGGGTACTAAATTTTCTCAGTTAGCACGACAGTTTATCAACAAATGGCATTTCATTTCAATACCATTCTTTTTTCTGATGTGCCAATTTATGTCTTACAGTGTACATTGCATTTAAAATTACACTTACAGTGTACATTGCATTTAAAATTAAAACAAAATGAATGACTTCTGAGAAACACAAGTGTTGCAACACTTGTGCAGTGAACTAAAACTACCACACAAAATCTTGATATGATCTTAATTTTTGTTTATTATATGCAAAAATTAAGAAGAAATGGAAGTCACTTAAAAAAGAGGAATCATTTGGTCAAAAATTATTTATTACTTGAAGGAAACTGTACATCGTAAATAATTTTGTTCCATTTCTTTTTCTGTATATCATGATTGAATGTTATACAGGTTTAGCATGCCTGTACCCTACTAAAGAATATTCTTCTGCTTGCCCATGCATAGTTTTTATCAACCTGAAAGATTTAATATGCATATATATATATACATAAACACACATTAAATGACACTTGAAAAGAAAATAATGTAATAAATTATGATCACAATTTTTTTTCAATCTCAAAATACAATATATTTACTTACCAATAATCCTAGTGGTAAATTAAAACTCTACATTCTCATATTATCATGCAGCATACCGACGATGCCGACGAAACATTTGGGAATCCTGACATTTGGCTGCAATAAGAGTCATATTTAGTATTCTTCACATTTAATAAAAATAACACTAAAGACTTTTGATGAACATTTTAAAATTCTTAACAGCATTTAAATCAACAATTAATCTTGACAAGAAAATGACAGTTGCAATCGTTTGCAAGGTTGAGACCTTGCCAACCGAAGATGTGAATTTGAGGGTTTGCCATCAAAGCCTGGGCTCGAATTAACACTGGAATGCCAAGTTTTCGGTTTTATCCATTTTGTGCACTCTCTGTGAGTTTTTCACTAAACTGATTGTGCAACTTTTGGTCTTGTTCATTTGCTCTCCCAACACTGTTGTAAGTTCAGGTTGGAATTCTAATATTCCTCTTTTCTGCCTCTCAGAGTGGAATGTGACCGGTAATTATTGCTCATCTGGATGAATATTATCACCCCTCTTAATTTGTAAAAACAATTTAGAATCACCCTGTATATAATACTTCATAAAAATTCCTATTTTTCAATGATATCAGGTAAATATATTAATTAAAGATAATTTACTTAATAACAATCTACTATGAGAAGCATATATTAGACTGTGCATAATTGAGATTACCAGATATTAAATATACATATAAAGTTATAGGTTTTCAAACATTCAATTTTTAAAACAGTCTCTTATATTAGAGATGTATTTTATAAATCTGCATTTATTATATTTTTCTTTATTTATTATTCATTTTTTGTTCTTCTATTTTAAACAACTACTACGATTATTTAAAACACTTTTAATTGATAATTTATTAAATAAAAATCTCTGAAAGTATATAATCGATTCAAAATAAGTACAGTACAACTCCAAGACTCCAACTTATCCGAACTCCAACTATGCGAATCGCTGATTATCCAAATCGCTTTCAGAATTTTTTGAGGGGGAAAAGGACGCTCAAGAAAAGAAAAGGGACGAGACAGAAGAAGAAGAGGATGAAGTCTCACTTGACGAATTAAGAAACATTCTTTTGAAAATTCCTGGATTTCAGAAGTTAGTGCTGCGGATACAGCAGAATAGATGGTGTATGATTATTCGTCAGACCCTGGGTTTCAAATTCTAAATCATAATGAACTTATTGAAAGTGTGAGAGAAGAAAGTGTCAAAGATGAAGATGACCTTAATGTCAAAGTTGAGGCAGAGACGGGTCCATCAGTTAGTGAAATGTTTGCCTGCCTTGAAACTGTGTGAAAGTGGATGGAGCTTCAACCCAAGTGAGACCACATGCAAAACTGCCAAGCGGATGGGCAACATGGCTGCCCGAAAACATATAAGACAGTCAAACAGCTTACTTTGACCGAGATGTCCAGCAAGCAATGACTTTCAGCACTTGTAAGTGCTGTACAGTACACTATATAACATGTACATAAAAGTGTTGCCTTTTCATTTTAATGAATTAAAACCTCTTTTTTTTTTAAAAAAATAGTTTTTTCTTCCATTTCAACATATAGTAATTAATTAAAATGTACGTAGACCCTTTCTTCGGAAAAAATACAATTATCCAAATGGGGTTTGATCCCAATTGATTCGGAAAATTGGAGTTCTACTGTAGTTGAATTTTGAATCAGCTGGAGCCAACTCCTCGTTGGGCGGAGCACACGATCTGATAAGTTTGACTTCCGTGATATGCCTCCATCTATCCATGAAAGGATAAGTTAAATATACCATGAATACCCTTAGTTTATTTCTATAAAATGGCCGAATGATTTGGTATCGGATTTTATTTTTCATCTCATAATTAAAAAAAAAATTGGCAGCACACAAAAGGGCTGCAGCACAGTGGTTGAGAATCACTGTTCTAGATCTTAATACAATAAATACTGTCTGACAAGATTCTGAGACATAACCAAATGAAATTTTGCTTAGGATCTTAACTATGTGTTACATAAGAGTTGCTTCTACAAATATTATAGGACCACATATTTTAATCTGAGGTTTCTGTGAAAATTATGCACTCACATCTACTGATACCTTCACAGATAAAAATGTATATGCTATTTTTTTAAAATATTATAATCTGTTGCACAAGGCAGTGAAACTGCAATATATGTATTTAGTATGCAGTTCCCTTGCTTAACTGATCCTTTGTCAAATTATATCATGAAGATTCCCCTTAACTGATGTCTGTTTCTATATGAGAATTTCAGTTTGATACCACTGTAGCATTAGATTAATATCAATAATTATCAATTATCAGAAAAATTTTAACTTAATTGACTTTTTTTTTTTTTTTTTACCTTTACGATCATTCAGGTAAGATTCATGCATGGAATATAGTTCTGGATTAATTTTCTGTTTAGCCTGCTTTAAAAGAGATAAAAGATCTTTGGTTAAACTAGCATTATTGGATGTGAAGAAAGAATGGGCAATTCCAGTTGCATGGCCACGTGCAGTTCGTCCAATTCTATGAATATAATCTTCAATAGTGGGAGGAAAGTCGTAATTTACTACATGTTGCACATCAGGAATATCTGAAAAAACAAAGAAATTTTTTTAAAACACTGATATTACCAGAATACAAAATATCAATATAAGTAATCAGAATACAAAAATTTGAATAAGGATTATTAAAATATGTATATAGATAGCTAATATTTATAGCCAACAAATAAATTTATTCTTATGACTAAAATGGTTGTACATTTTTTAACTCAATTAATTTAATATTTTTTCATATTAATTTCTTCTAATAAGAAGTACATACAGGAAACATATACTTTTATCTTACATTTTTCCTAAAGTTAGCCCATAAAACATGAATTAAGCACTTCTATTATTACTCAGTTGGTTAAATTTATTAGCAAAAGTTTAGGACTATCTACTTAACCCCTTTCTCGACAGAATAACCATTATAATGGCACTAGTATGACCATTATAATGGCATTCAAACAGGGCCATTATAATACCCCTGTTTGAATGGACGGGGTTATACACTCATGAGGCCATGTCTTTTTCTCCATTTTCCAGGCTGAAAAAGTTCTGATGAAATGTCAAATTTTAGGTCACTGAGGTATTATCCACTTACCTTTCAAAGGCATTTGTAATGAAGATCCATTTTTCTTATTTTTTTTCTTTTCATTCATAAAGCTACAGAATTTGGGATAACTGCATTCTTATATCATAAACAGAGCTTCATGTTGCGTCGGATCATCGCATATCTTTCTAAAATTTCTCGGAATTATTTTGCTTTAGTTTATAGCAATTTTCTAAAAACAAAAAGAGGATTGTCTGAAGAAGAAATATGAGAGCTTCAAGAGACTGATGATGAAATACAGAGAACGTGAATATGATTGCATGCTAGATATAGAAAATGGATCTGAAAGTGAACATAAGGATATAGAAAGAACTTCATATTTAGTGACAGATTTGCTTAATTATAGTGATAAATAAGCTGATAACAGGAATAAAATCTTTCTTGATGCAAAATTCATATGGCTTGAACCAAAACATGATGACAAGGTAAATGTTTTACATTTTATTAGCAGAAACAAAATAAAGCTACAAAGGAAAATAAATTTTTCAAAAATGTTTTCTGGTGAAATACTATTGAAAAAACTGTCGAGTAAAAAAAATTATTATGCAGAATAAATATTAGGGCAAAATTCCAGTTTTAGCACTGAATTAGAAAAAAAAAAAAAAAAAAAAAAAAAAGGCACAGAATTACATGGAAGGATGTTAAAGAAAATGAACTGCAAAAATTTTTGGTATTGATATTACTGATGGGGCATATTCAAAAAGAGAAGTTAAAAGAGTGCTCGTCAATTGATGAAATGTTTGAAATAACCGTTTTTAAGAAGACTATGTATGCAGAAAGATTTTTATGAATTCTTCGTTTTTTGCACTTTTGAAGATAACATGTCATCATCATATAGAAATGATCCTAATTACAGTCAATTTTGGAAAATACTGGAAATATTTGAGTACTTAAAAAAAAAAAAAAAAAAAAAAAAAAAGAGAGAAGTATATGAGCCCTCCAAAAAACTGGCTGTTGATGAAGTAAATGTTCCATTTAAAGAGAGAGTAATTTTTAAACAATACACTCCTGAAAAGCATAACCATTTTGGATTAAAATTTATATGCATCATCCAAAAAAATTAAAATATTTGGAAGAATTTTTTAATGTAACTTTAATACAAAGCTATTACAGAAATAATTCTTGTAAGCACTTTGTAAAGACACATAATTTTGTAATGATTTTAAAATTTGAATAAAATTTTTGTAAAAAAAGAAAAGTTATGCACTATAAATGTAAAGAATAACCTTTTTTTTTTCAACTGAAGTTTACATTCTCTTCTGCATATCATCGAGTAAACTGATTTTGGATAAACTGGAATTTGAAATTTTTTTTCAATGAGGAAATACATCCAGAAATCCAGTCACTAATCTTTACATTTTCCTTCCTTTTGTGAAATAAATGCAACCCACTGAGAATCTTTTAAACTACACATGAGGATCTCTGTTGCAAATAGAAGTTGATTTCTTAAGTACACATTGGTCAATTTCACTGATGGACATTTTTTTATTCTGATTTTGGCAACACTGGTTGAGCAAAGAAACTGAGAGAATTTGTGAACTTTACATTACATCAGTATATAATATGAAGGTGTTTGGTAACGACAAGTTTTCTGCTTTTGTAAACTTTTCAAAATTGTAATACATTTTTTTTCAGTCATATTTAATAATCTTTGTTTGTTAATTTAAATATTCTTTAACCCTTTTGCATCAAGAGAGGACCAAATCTGTCTCTCTTAAACATCGAAAGCGCCCTTGTGTACGAATTTCTCCTGCAATGGTTCTCCTTCCCCCATGGCAAGTAGAATACTACAGCACTAACAATAGCCTGCTTAAGTAAAGCAACAACTTCTTTCTTGGACACTTTCACCACTGTGGGTAGTTTCCCTTGCAACTTCGGGCATCAACAGCTAAACATTCACAGTAAACAAAGGAAAAATTAAGGCGCATTAAAATAACAGAACTACTTTTATTTGCTTAAGAGAATGATTGGCATGTCACTTAACAACTCCCGATAGCAATGAGCAATGCACTAACGTGATGGGGGAAAGCACTATATAGAAAATGATTCAGGCATTCGGGCAACCCAGCCAATGTCTGAACGGTCGGGCATTTTGGACGTCTTTGATGTAAAAGAGTTAATTTTTTATTGCCATATGATGTTTTTTAAATAGTAAAAAAGGTTTAAAAACATTAAAAATGCACACACAATCAAAATGACCGCATGTGTACCTTTGTGTTATAAAGAACACCAGGTGTTAAAGGGTAAATTAATTAGGTTCAAGAAAACATAACCTTTTAAGGTTCTAACAGTTGCCTAAGCCCTGGGCCAAAAAGTTAAGAGGAAGGCATGCTTCAGATTTTCTACTGGTAGCGGACTTTCTAAGAACTACTGAGGCATATTCTCATAACGCATAAAAGAAAACAGAGCATGCTGCAGACAGCAATTAGCAATGAGAAACAAAATGAAAATTAAATAGTTTAATTCAAAGAAAACCATTCAAATCTCACTTCCTTTGAAAAGGTAACTAGATGGTAGATAAGAAATGGCTTCATATCTGAATGAATATTAAATTCATATAATCTTATTTTAAATACAATATTTAATTTGGTTTGATATGTCAAGAGGGGAAGCAGAAATCTGCTGAATGAATACTTTCATTTGACTTTAGAAAAAAAAAAAAAAAAAAAAAAAAAAAAACTTACCTAAGCCACGAGCAGCGACATCTGTTGCTAACAATACCACTGATTTTTGCTCTCGGAATGCTGTAAATAAAGCAATCAAATAATTACAATATGATTTATAAATATAAATTTTTTATTCTATAATAATTGCATTACATTCATTTTATAATAATATTTATGAAGACTTCATAACAACTCTTTTCTTTTATATGAAAATTAAGATAATCAGAAAAAATTTTAATTTTGAATAGCTTCCTAAGTCAACATATCACAGCATTATTTCTTTTATTTTAGGTATAACCCATTAAGCATCAAAAGTACAAGAAATAATTTTTTCTTACACTAATAAGTATTAAATTAAATATAAAAAACTAAAACTACACTCAGTGGCGTATGCCCAGAACAAGTGGTCAGCTTAATCGCAGGACCCCAAGTGTTTAGTCCCCAAGCGAACTTGGTACTCATTTTATCGACCCAAGGGATGAAAGGCTGAGTCCACCTTGTCCAGCCTGGGAATCAGACCACGGACCTGTGGCGCTGCTGCACGATGCGCTAGCCACTGCGCCACCGGGCCTAAATATTAAATATTTATAACATAAATTTACACTGAAAATTTTTTAAAAAATGCTCTTACTTGTGAAAAATCGAGTGTTGTACTTGCACAATGTCAGTGGAATAATAATACAGATATTTAGTGAGTATGATTGTACTCATACAAAGTTTTCTTCGAGTGGAGCACTGAATTACTTTTTAGCGTTTAGAAGTTTTATAAATATACAAATCACTTTACTTTCAATTAATATTAAAATTTAGATTGCATTTCTTTTACAAATAAAGATTATTTTCAAATGAATAATTCAAGCCTGAAAAGTTTTACTACAATTATAATATAAAGCTACATTACATATTTTGCATCTATAAACAGTCTGGCTACGGCATTCTTTACAACGAAGTCTTCCGTTATCCTCAGACTTTACGATAAAATGTCTACCATCTCCATGCACTGGCTTTTGAATGTTAAATTTACTAGATCTTCCTGTTATTGATCTATTTCTGGTTAATTCTACTCCCTAATTAGAATTTCGCAAAAGAAATAATGCAATCTCGCATCTGAAATCTAAAACAGACTTTTTATTTCAAGTAGTAGAAAGTCATGGTATCATCAATGCATTTCTCAAGGATACATCAATGTAACTAGTAAATACTGGATACCACTTTTTGCCACTAACTCTTATTTTATAATGGCTAATGAGGCTGAGATATAAAAACCTTTTCCCTTTGCGTTCTTGAATACTAAAAAACACTTTTTATGGGTTGAATTTTTTCAAATGTTGAACCAAGAGTTACAACCAAAGTGTCATCCCATCAGACAAAAATTATTTTGTTTTTCTCTTCATACTGGAAATCATAGTGCTTCTGTCTTTCTTATGGACACATTTCACCGTTTCTAGTGAGCACATTTGAGTGGAGTTTCTTGAATTGTTCCTGCTGCATTAAAGCTTTATATTTTAGATGACAGAGAAGATAAAATTATATCATCAAGACTATTCCATTTTCATCTGATCATGACGATGGTTTTATTTTTATCCATTTCAAGTTTTCAGTTTTCTGTTTTTTAAACTTTTTCATATGACTAGCACTGTTTTTAGAAGGCTGAAACTTAGTTCTTATGTGAACTTCAACTTCCCCAGCAGTATTTGTAGTTCTTATGTGAACTTCAACTTCCCCAGCAGTATTTGGTTAAATATCATTATCATTATCATTATTCATGGAACAACAATATCAGCTTCATTCTGGTCAATATCATCATTACCGTCATCTGTTTCTTCATCAAAAAATCTCTGAACGGCTTCTTCTAATGTAAGGTACTTCATTCTAAGCATTTTTAAAGCACAGAATGAATATCTTAACACCTATACCAGCACAACACCTATTTTCCTTTCCATTCTCCTACAAACAGCTGTTTGATGGAATGTTCTGATAAGTGGTGACCTTGGCTAAATACAAATCACCCTAAAAATGGCGATTTATTCTTTGAATTTTTCGGCAAAAATACCTGATTGAAAATTTTATTTAAATTTTTATTCAAGCATGAGACTAATTATTATAAATAAAATTACGGTTGAAGACAAATATTGTTTTACAGAAATGATCTTCATAAGATTCCCTACACAAAATCATCAGCTAGTAAAAGTATCCTTGGTAATTATATTTTTAAAGGCATTTATTTTGAACGTTGCATTAATGCAACACCAGCGGCTAATGGGTTAAAAGATGTTTCACATGATTTAATAGATTAAAAAAAAGTGGAAACACTTAGAGACTTTTCCCATTTAAATTAATAACTTCCCCTCAGCTTTGTCATTTCTATTTACAGAATGGTTTCAGGGTAACAATGAACTTTTGCAAAACAGGCCAAACTGTTATGCGGGGGGAAAAAATAAAAAAATTATTTTTAGAAGTTTTTAAAAAAAATCAATAGACTGCCCTTATCAAATCAATATTACAGGATCATTAAATCAATGTAATGACATAAATTAATCATATTGTGATATTGAAGAATATACTAAAATCTCACTGAGAGCCATTCATTTAAAGCGATAAAACTGACATTTATATAAAATACAGAAAATAACTACTTACACCGTAAAACATGATCCCTCTGACGTTGTGACACATCCCCATGTATGCACATTGCATGAATTCTGAATAGAAAAAATAACTACTTAGGTTATGACAATAAGGAGAAAATCCAAGGGAAAAAAAAAGGGAGAGAGAGAGAGAAAAGAAAAAAAAAAAAAAAATATCATAATAGCTAAATATTAAAATAATATTCTTTTAAAAATAAAAGACCAGCAACAACTTTAAAAAATGGAAATATTTCATTTAAGAATTTATTTTTAATACCTAAAACTGTTTCACAATGCAAAGTGCAAAATATCTGTCCAGGGAAAGCAGAAACTGATGCTCGGCAATAAAGCCTTTGATTTTGAAATTACTTTATTTATTAATGAAGTGTATTACTACTCATTAACACAAGCCATGTTAGTCATTTTAAAACAATCTGCAAATCTTAATAACATTTTGTACAAGTCTTATTTTTATACCATCAGTACAAGAAAAAAAAAAAAAAAAAAAAAAAAAAAAAAAATCAAATGCAATATAATGCATACTTTGATTATAAAAATTTTCACTCTACTTTTTGTAAACAGTACAGTCTGTATACAAAATACATAAGAATGTAGCCTATGAACAATAGCAATGAAATGTACTAACATATGGGAGGGAAGTAAAATGTATGACTTATTGGAATAAATTACAGATGTGTGATTATAGTTTATATCACACACCACACAAAAACCATGTATTTACACGCATTTATTTTCTTTGCATAAATGAACTTAGAAACAGGGGGGAGTAAAGAAAATAAAGAAATAAATTTACTTTTCATGATACAAAATACTAAAAATTCTTATATATGATATGTTTCCCTACAGTTTAGCCTGAATTGAAATAAAGATTTTTAAACATCCTTTGTTTTTCAAAAAAGCAGACAAAATATTTAAAATCAAAATATTACAGTACAAAGTCCACATGCTGAAAAATTACTAGGTGTGTGGGAATCAGAACTTGTCCAATTTAAGTTTCATTAATCCAATAAATTTCATTTATTGCGAGAATTGTTTCCTAGAAAAGGATAAGCATTGAATACAGGAAATATGATGAAAAACTGGGAGAATTGGCAACTACAGCATAGAGTTTTCTTTGGAATTTTGGAATGCCTGCAACTGAATAAGACCATCAATAAACTCTTCATTGTGACTCAAAGAAGCTTGTTAGCATGAATGTACTCTGCCTCAAACTCTAATTACTCTGTCAAAAGTGAACACATCCCAAACTTGCTGTAATTATAACAACTCAACAGTTTTGATTGAATTTTATGGCTTTTGTACATTACATAAAGTCGCATATTACATAAATCAGGGATTACTGTACGTTATTGCTGGAAATAAATGAATAAAATATATTACCTATTTTTCCTCAAATAGAAACCAAGGGAATCAACATCCTTTTTGGTCTGAACAAATACTAAAACCTAAAATAAGTGTGAAAATAAAAGTTTTAAATGCAGAATTACATTTATAAATTATAAATACAATAAATTAAATGTATTTATATAGTGAGCATTGCTTTATAAAGACATATAACAAATATTTATAGAAGTGCAAAATGTGTGTATGCACAGTTATAATTACAAAAATTAAACTGAGAAAAATCTTCTCCCTGATTCACCTGAGTTACCTCAGAATGAGAAAACCATCATGCAGCAATTCGCTTGAGTATACTCGGTATCTTCAAATGCTTATAACATAGATTAACCCAATCACTAGAGGTAAATATCTCCAGTTTTTACTGCAAAGCATGTTTTCCTTTCCCTCATCAAAGCGATTACTAGCAATCAGCACTACAAAAGAGATAACCACAGGAATTAACTTCAAGGAGTTCTACTGAGAAATAACACTGCTCTCTCTTCTGTAAATTCCTTGCGATACTTTAAAAATTATCTGACTATCGACACCACAGGGTTGCAGTTTAACATGTGAGTGTCAGGAAAAGAAACTAATTTTTAAGGACGACAACAAAAGTTTTCAGACCAGTTATTCCTCTGACTATCTATCTATTGCTACAGAATAAAATTCATTTCATTCAACTACCATTTAAAGGGTTAAACTTCTAAAAATAAACATAAAAAACTTAATTTTTTTTGTAACATACATAGATAAAAGGGATATTAAATCCAAATACATTTATTTAATTGATTAAGTTTTATACATAAATAATTTGGAGCAGAAACTATATTTTAAAAAGGAAAAGTACATTCAGTTATTATATCATAATACATTGCACATAAAATAACAATTTAATTTCTTCAAAAAAATTGTAATCAATATTTTTCAAATTATTGTGTGTTTATTTTAAGGCAGAAAGCCATAGTTAATATTCAATACTGAAACTACTTCTGATTTTTTTCATGCATCAAAAATATAAAAACTTAAAGGATATAATGAACTCATGACCAGTAGGACATAGACAGAAAGCAAAATCTCATTTTTATATTCCAGTTTTAAAGAGTTAAAGTTTAATTAAAAAATCTGAACATAAAATGTTCTTTACTATTAGAAAGTTATTATAATTAGGGAAATAGAATCAAATTTTGACTTTAAAGCATTTTTTCTAAAGTTCTGTGGTGCTCATTTTAAATTATAAGTGTGAACAACTGTGAACAACAACAACAACAACAACAAAAAAAAAAAAAAAAAAAAAAAAAAAAAAAACCAATACAATAATTAGGCTAAAAAATCTTTTTTGTAAAAGAAAATATTTATTTTAAATAACTGTGTACAAAACAATGGTTTTAAAAATGTAATCCACTACTAAAGTAATACATTAATGTTTTTAAAAGAAAATTTGATTTATTATTTTATTTTATTTTGATGGTTTATTACAGTAGACTCCCGATTATCCACGCCTGCCGCACAATAGATTTTTTTTTTTTTTACAAGCGTAAAGCAAAATAAATAAAAATGTTCGCAAAACAGAGCAAAAAGTTAAATTTGCTAACATCGTGCTTATTTATGGCAAAAATATCCAGGCCTTTTCGGAACTATTTCCTCGGCCTTCTCGGAACCTTCCCCTCTGATGAGTAAGTGATTTCTTACTCACCCTTGCAGTGCCTGCTCCACCACCCTCTCTCGTCTTAATCTTACTGACATGTCCACTCCCTCCCTTTCACCATTGTTAGTTTAAGCCTGATAATGTTTGCGAACCGGTCGGAGTTAATTTCTTATCTTTTATTGTGTTCAATGCTTGTGCTTTTTGGTTTTGTGTTTTTCGTTACCGATTTAAAATGTCAGGAAAACGAAAGAAGGTTGTGCTGACGATTGCGCAAAAACTAGAATTAATTTCCAAAGTAGCAAACGACGCTACAAGGCAGCAGATGGAATTGGATTATGGAATTGCAGAAACAACAGTGCGTGACATTCTAAAGCAAAAAGACAAACTGGTGAACTTTGTATCAATGTTGGGCAGTGCTTCCGCAATGAAAACACGATAAACTATGAAGGGTTCTACCTTTGATGAGCTAGACACGGCATTGACAGAGTGGTTAACTCAAGTTCGAAAAGAGGGTACTCCTGTAAATGGCCCTATCATTGCGGCAAAGGCAGAAAAACTTTTTTGAGTTGTTCGGCCTGAAAGGAAATTTTAATGAGTCTTCTGGCTGGTTGACTCATTTTAAGCAGCGACATGGAATTCAAGAAATTGGACTTCATGGGGAGAAACTTAGTGGTGACCAACAAGCAACCGACGATTTCCACCATGAATTTGAAGAATTTGTTTTAAAAGAAGAGCTATCTTTTGAACAAATTTACAATGCCGACGAATCGGGACTTTTGTGGAAATGTCTTCCCACTCGCACTTTAGCATTTGAATGTGAAAGTAAAGCGGCGGGTCATAAAAGCAGCAAGGAAAGGATCACTTTTATGTCTTGCAGTAACGCTACTGATGAACATACTTTAAACTTGGTGTCATTGGAAAATCAAAAAAAGCGAGATCTTTCAAAGGCACAAGGATAGAAAATTTGCCTGTGGATTACTTCAACAACAACAACAACAACAACAACAACAAAAAAAAAAAAAAAAAAAAAAAAAAAAAAAAAAAAAAAAAGGATGGATGAACTGAAACATTTTTCAAGAATGGTTCAAAAAAATCTTTGTTCTTCAAGTCCGTAAACATCTTAAATCGAAAAACCTGCGCTATTGATCGATAAAGCACCTTCTCACCCAGCAACAAGCGTGCTAAAGTCTTCTGATGGACAAATTTTTGAAAAGTTTCTCCCCCTAAACGTTACTGGGCTAATCCAACCAATGGACCAAGGAGTCATTGCAACAATGAAGAGAACATACCGAACCAAGCTGCTAATGACCAAAATTGAAGAAGGTTATGATATGAAAGAGTTTTGGAAACACTACACAATCTTGGACAGCATCTACGATATTGCATCTGCATGGGACTCGGTGAAACCGTCAACTCTCATAAAATCATGGAGAAAACTTATGCCTAATGTTGAAGCCAACAACAACCCCTTTGAGTTGTGAAGAAGAGAATGAAGATGTAGACAAGCCCACGGCAACTCTTGCCGATATCGTGAAAACAGTTCCAGATGGTGAGAACATCGATGCTGAAAACATTAACAAGTGGTTGGAGTGTGACGTCAACGAACCTGGTTTCGAAAGCTTGACAGATGATGAAATTGTGAAGAAAGCAAGAGGAGAGACCGAGAATGAAGGAAAGTGAAGAGCCCACTGTGTAGATGCGGAAGACTCACGAAGCGGCGGCCCACCAGCGGCCGAGTGGTAAAGTCGCTAAACACTGGTAGTTCGGTCCGAGGTTCGAATCCTGCGAATGGGCTGGCTGCATGGGAGTTTTCGTGGTTTTTCCCATGTGTAACGTGTATACAAGCCAGTTCCCCTTAGAAAGTCCTCCACGAAGGCATCCCTCCCCTTAGGCAGATAGCCCTTGATGCTTTGCCATAATCACACACACATGAAGCGGCTTTGCAACAAGTCGACGGACTGCCGAGCTATTTGGAAGAACAAGACGACGCGCAGTTGGCCAAGAAACTTATGCTACGAAAAATGCAATCTCGGATCAAAAGAAAATGCTTCCAAAGCAAGAAGCAATGACTGATTTCTTCAAAAAGGTGTAGTTTTACAGTTATGTTTTGTAATTACATAATACATTACAGTATTAAAACAGTACATATGTATTAATTTTTCTGTGTATCCCTGACACCTTTCGTAAGTACAAAGCACTTTTCTGTTTTCATTAACAAAATGCATTTTAGGTTAGTTTTGAGTGATATACTAAAATATTAAGCGTTAGTTAAACATTTTCTGCTGTTTATTTTACGTTTTATTGTACATAAAACAATTTTTTGAAGTTGAAATGACTGTTTTCTCTTTTGCTATACCCGTTTTTAGCTTTTTTCCGATTATCCGCCTGCGCCACCCAATTCCGCAGATAATTGGGAATGTACTGTTCTTCATTACAGCAAAGGAAATAAGAATAATATGCATAACAGGAGGTATGATTTCATAACTGCAAGTGACATTATCTATATTACACATGGAGAAAATCTCAAAAACACTCATTAATTCCAATTCTGCTCACCATATCAATTTTTGCGATCTTAAATGATCAGCAACCAGTAGGAATAATCTCATTAATAAAAAATACGTAAAAACAACGTTTTCTGTATTTATTACTAACAAGAAGCAAAATATTTCGACCATTATAGTTAGAAGAATTTGAAATTTTAACACAATGTAAAATAAATAAATCATAGTTGCCAAATGCCAATTTTAAAATGTGAAAAAGCAAGAGGTTCTCATACAAAAACAGGAGTTCTTGCAAGGTTTTTGCACTATATGGCAACACCATTTCAAAATAGCTCCAAATTGACTCACATTCATTTTATAATGCATGATTCAGATTTATGAAACATCTATAATTAATTCTGGAATAAAGTATATTAATATTTAATTAGATACTCTAAATTTGATATTTTTTGTAGATTTCAATTTGTAATTTTTTTACACTGTTATATTGAGAAAATCCTGGGTAGGGAAGATGAGCTTTCATTTATCAAATTACAGTGAAACCTCGATTCATGAATTCAATCCCTGAAATATTCATAAACCAATTATATCTGCAAAAATTAATATAAAATGGATTAATTTTTTCCTATATTAGAAATGCTTTATTTAAACTTACAGCAGTATTTTGTACACGAGTTCATAAGCCAAAATTAATGAAAATCATTAAACATAGAACAAAAAAGATAAACACAATATTAAACACATAAAACAGAAAAAATTAGTGCAAATTTTCTATATCTATGAGAAGAAGCAAGGATGGCATAAGTGGAAAATGATTATGTTAATGTGAATGCAAAATTCCCTTCTACAAAAACATCAGGTCCTTAGGAAGCATCTTCTTTTTACCTTTGTCTTTTAGGCGTGATTTGGCTCTGCTTGAGATTCATTGGGTCTCTGTTTCACTAAAAATTTGTCCAATGTAATTTTTTTGTTGTTTATATTTTAAAATGTTTCTATAGTGACACATGGCATCGTCATTAAAAATCTCTTGCAATAGCTTGTAAACTCATATGTTGATTTATCATGTTGATATCATTACAGGAAAAATTTGTATCTTACTCCCATTATACATGAATTTTATAGATTCCCGAACTAGGATAATATTTTTGTTCTTTTTCTTTCGAAGACATTCCTTACACTATCTCTTTTTGTTATTCCTTCTGAAGATGTTGCAGTTCTTTCTTATTGGGCTTAGTTTTATAGTCTTATAATTTGTCCATATCTGTTAGCCCATGGTGCCTAGAAACCCAATGTCCTAACAAAAAAGTCCTGCGAGCTCAAAATCTCTGCTTAGAACCCAATCTGGCCATAATTAATCACCCTGTTAGTCACCTGTTGCCATGCTTAGCTAAGGGATGAAGATATTAACCCTTTGCCGCTCAGTGTTCCACTACATGGCACAGCCAAATTGAATCGTTTCTGAAACCTTTAAATTCAACCATAAATAGATAAAAATGCCTTTATAATATACATTGAACTTTTCTTTTTAAACAGTAGATAGCAGCATATCACAAAGAGACACAGAATTTTCATTTATTATGTGTTATTAAAATCTACTTTTTTTTCAAGTAATTTTCTCTATTTTTTTAATGATATAAAAAATTTTATTTGGAAAAAAAAAAAAAATTAGGCATAATTTTGTTGGCTGTACTCCAAATTATCTGTTCTATATTTTTTTTAATCTTTCAGACAAAAACCATACGCAGAATCATTGAATAAACCCTGGTGTTCCATTAGCGGGAACACTGCGCCTTTAGTGATCTTATGCTGTTACGAATCAGAACATCTGGGCTTAGGAGAGAACATCCGTTGTTTACATTTTCTGTTTCCGTTGCTTTGGGGGGGGGAATGAATTCAAAGAAAGCAGTATTGAGGGGTGAGGTCTGTTTTGTGTTATGAAAATCCTAATATTGGCATCTCGAATTTTTTGGGATTAGTTTTTAGGCAGGAATTTTATTAGTAGCTTGAATCATCTTTACTTAGACCTGCGCGAATTTTTTGCTGTCGCTTTTTAGTCTCATTCCCGTTTATTTTCAATAATTATGTTATATATTTTTCGTGTATGTATATATCATATTCTTATTTTTCTTTATTCTTAATATTAACCGCAGTTAATTCTTTTATTATTAATTTTCTATAAATGGTGCGGAGAGGTCTAACTCTTTCCAAAAATTTGTAAATATTTTTGTATATAGGACTTGTGTATATAGATATTTATCTCATTTATCCGTATATATTCAATAATATTGTGTATATCCAGGAAACCATGTATACAGCCATAATACAGTTTTTTCATTCTTATACAAACGCTTCTACTCACTTTCGTGCTTCACTGCAATGCTCGCTTAGTCGCACTTTTAAAAGCTCTGGCGGCGCAGTGTTCCACCTCATGGAACACCTACAGAATTAAAACGGTAAGTGCATCTTTTACAAAATTTTACCTGTATACTCCTTTAGGACTAAATAGACTGCATACAACCATTTTGTTGAAATTCTGACGTTAACGTATAGTGCGCCGCGAAGGGTTAAAGTGTTTCAGAAGCTCGTATGTTAATTATGTGGCATAGGTTATCTCATAGTACTTTTTAAAATCATAAGTTGATCACAAGTCATTAAGTTTTCTTAAAAAAAAAAAAAAAAAAAAAAACATCTTTTTTGCCTGGATAATTGGTTTGTGATTCGAGATCTCTTTTTACTTTTAAATATGACAAAATAAAATTGATACTTAATGTACTTACTATTGTGAGAATAAATTAGGTAACATGCCATTTACTGATGTAAAAAAAAAAAAAAAAAAAAAAAAAAAAAAGAATACAAAAAGTTCAAACATTGGGCGAATTTTCATAAAAATCAGTAAATTAAGAAAATTCAGATCAAATAAAATTCAACAGGAAAAATTAACCTGATCATCAGGTGTGAAGAAATGCAGTCTGCACAAATTAAGGTCCATTTTACTCAACAAATTTCATTTACTGCTGGGAAATATTTTCCTAGTAAAGCTTCCCTTAGTAAGGGCTAAAAATTAAAAACTGGAAAATTCAGTGATCTAGCTGATGTGATGAGAAAAATATCATAAATAAATAAATGGGAGATTGCTTTTTAAAGTTTTAAATTTAAGATTCTTTTAAATACAGATAACACTCATAAATGTTTTCTATGCATATTCAAAATATAATGCTGATATGAAATTTCCAGAAATTTTTTTTATTAATGAACATGAAAACATACCTTTAAAAAATGTTGTAATAATTTTATGACTAAAACTGTTGTAGAATTTTATGTTAATCAACCAGTTATTATGATTTGAACTTTACTTTACATTCCTCTTACTGTAATCCTTACCAGAATACAAATTAGTTTCTGTGCACTTGAGCTGAGGGTCTGAATGTTTTAGGGTTAGAGCTTTTGACAGCTTCACGTTTCATGATGTACTATTGTCAGCTCTGACAAAGTTATTCAAATGCAAGCATCTTCCTAGCTGATGTTTAAAATATGCATCATTAGTTATCTTGAGCCAGCTTAATTAGTCAATTGTGTATGTAGTCTCAGAATATGTTACCTAGTTCTGAATTTGAATTCATCTAATTTAAATAACTGCTAATAGCAGAGGTTTGTCTGTTGCACAAGTAGTGCCTTCTGTTCAATAAAGGGTTAAATAAAAATACTTTTTCTACTTCCTTAACATTCATGTTTGTCATTTGTTTCAGACTAAAAGTGATAATTTGCTTCCAATACAGTAGGGTCTGCAGGACATTGATACAGGCATCTAGATACAGAAGAACCCTACACAATTAATGATAAATTAATTTTCAAGGCTAAGAAACAGATGCAAACCCACTGTAATAACAAACATTCATTTCAATAAATTTTAGAGCTAAAATTCATTTTACTTACTTTGTTTCCTTCTTCTACAGCTATTTTGTCTAACAATGACAACAAACTGCAACGAAAAAATGAATTTTCATTACTTAACGAGTTCTCATGATTTATTTTTTGAAGAAATATATTTTAAAAATCTTTCAAACTACGAAAATGTCATTCCCCCCTTTTTAAAGGGACTGTAAAAACTCTTAAATAACTTTAAAAAATGAAAGTATTGCAGAGTGTAATAACCATCTTCCAATACTTTCACATTAAAAACAGCAACACTTGAGAGTTTCTTTAACACAAATAATTCTTTTTTAATATATTTTCCCTTCAACAATACCTTTAATGAAGGCTTTCATGGCAAGTATAGAAAATCATTAAATGCAATTACCAGCCAAAAACTACCAAATGCAATTCTGAAAATTTTTAATGCTAAAACAATGCCACATACAATTTTTTTTAACATTTTTGCACTTTTCTGAGATGGTGTAATAACAGACTTTAAATAAAAGCAGACAATAGTTTCTCTATGCTTCTTTAGAAACCTCCTAGAAGCTTCAGCCAAGTGCTATATCAAGCACTGATGAACCACCTAGAAGCACTATTCCACCTAAAAGGTTCGGGCAAGTGCTATATCAAGCACTGATGACTAAAATTTCTAATTATGCACATGAAAGAATAGAACTTGCCAGCCACTTGTATGCTACTTCCTCACCTCACAGGATAGAGCATCTGAGGTGCAAAGATCAACATGTCCACTGGATGGCTCTTCTTTTTACAGATGAAATCAGGTTTAGCCTCCCAAGCCATACCAAGCATTCTCTAATTTAAAGGTATCTCTTATCTTCGAGAAAACACCTATGAAAGAGGTGATATGGTGGAAGCAGTGTCTCTCTGGATGAGCAGATGTCTTTCCATATGGTACTGTGACTGCTCAAATCAACACAGATGATATCCTTAAGGCTTATGTGGGCCTTAAATGCCACTGCAACAGGTGATAATTTCATCATACAACATAACATTGGCAGACCACAAAAGGCTCATATTTGTGCACGAATACTTTTTTAACAAATAATTCAGCACATGAACAGGCTAGCTTTATCTCCAAACCTAAATCCTATCAAGCATGTTTGGGATGCTCTACGGAGATATACTACTTTCTCAAGTTCAATCTCGCATACAAGCCACATATACAATTACTCTAAAAGAACAAAAACGTTCACTTCCTATCAACTTAACTGACAGTACCACATATGGTTTTGTGTTGTATTGCTACTTGAGATGATCATAATCCATATTTAAGATACTTTTCTAATACCAAACTAATGCATCAATTTTGTCAGTTTCATACATGTGATAATTAATATCTACTAATTTGATTTTGTACTATTTTACATGTTACTGGATGCTACATACTGTGACTCTTTATTAAAATCAACAAATAACTTTTTGAATTATCACTATTTTCACCATTTATCTTGAATTTATGAAAATAAGTACCATATATTCCAGTATATAATGCACATTTTTAATACAACAATTAAAATCAAATTTATGGGTGCATGTTATATGCCTGATATAAAAATGACAGGTTTAAAAATAAGGAAAAAATGAGCATACAAAAATTATACTTCAGCATGTACTTAACCACTGTTAATTTAAAAAAAATGACATACCTTATGAACTTAATTTTTTTTTTAATCAGATAAAAAGAAAAGTTTTAAATATTCGTCTTCTGCTATACTCACATCAGGCACATCATCGAATTCTGCTCCACCATTATTGTAACTCTTATCCATAAATCAATAATCATCATCTGTTCCATCTAAATTGTTAGATATACTACATGTTTTTAAATAACTTTTGAATCATGTTGGGTTTTGTTTCATTCCATGCTTTCATTATCCACTCATACAAGATTCTACAAGTAGATTATAGTATTTCCAAACTGGCACGAAGCCTTTGGTTTTTAAACTTTCTTCACTTCTAACATCCATTTATTTCACTATGATTTTAAATTTTCTTCCATCGTTTTATTGGTACACACATCTAACGGATGAACAATGGCGCTAATCTGCCTAGAATAACAGCATGATCAATAATAATAACAGCACTCTTTCAATAATTTCTTCATACTTGTATTATTCATTAGATGGGGTGTGAACATGTCCCAAACTAAGACTTTCTGGACTCTTTAAGGCAACAGGATGCTTTTGCCAAATATTTCTTAACTACAATTTCTTTCACACCATTTCTTTCGACCATCCTTTCTCATGAACATGAACGAAAGCACCATTTGGAAAATTACATTTCGGCATCTTTTCAAAATAACCATGCGTTTTAATTTTGTACCATCCGCTAAGCAGAAAAGAACTTCGGTGAGGTGAGATTTTTCATGACCTGCTATTTTATGTCAACCATTTTTGTTTCTCTCACATCAATTGTTTTATTTCCTATCATATCAAACATTACCGGAGTTCCATCTATATTTCCAATATGTAACAATAAATATTTCTTTTTTTGCCTTCATAGGTCAATAATATATTTCCGGAAACTTTCAATTTTTCATCCAAATCTTTTGGAAGCCTTTTCAAAACTTTTCTTTTTACTCGTGGAACAAAATTATTCCATGCCATAAGTCATTTACACCAACTCAGAGTTGCTTTAATGTTACCATTTTCATTCGCCACTTTTTTGGAGCGGTCTCACGGTCTGCCATAAGGCAAATAAACGAATGCTGTCATTTGTTACAATTAATCCATTCTGGTGATTTTCTTGGAACCCATTTAATGCTTTTTTTCTAGGATAGAGCATTCCATTACTTCTTTATGCAAAGCACGTTTACTCTTTAGTATAATCAGTGTGATTTTACATTTTTTTCACTCATGTACGCAGCTTTCACTAAGACCAAGCATACTTACTGCATCACGATTTCCATTTTCTTTCGCAAATTGAATAATTTGGCATTTAAAACCAGCACTGTTTCCCTCCCCCCCTTTTTTTTTGTTCGGCAGGAGCCATATTTACAATTAAAAGGACTATTACTAGTAAAGTAGCTATATTTACTACTGCCTGAAACCCTAAAATAAGTTTCTCGTGCACATTTATATTTAACACAACCCACTCTCTTTGCAGAATTATTTACTCTCTTAGGAATTTTCCCCCAAAACATATTGTTCCCCTTATTGTTTTTCAACTCAAATTCAGTATACCAATGTTCCAACACCAGGGAAATTCTTCAAATCAATGACTTAAAAAGACAAGAGCATGACACAGGTATTCCTTCGTAGTGTGTGCATTGTACAGCAAATGTACCTAAAAATTAAGAAATATAGTTTGAAATTATACGTGCACATTACACAGCTGTGCATGTTATATGGCAGAATATATGGCATGTAATGTTAAACAAAAAGATATAATAATATATGGTATCGATAATCTGCGAAAACCTGTCCTTTGAAAAACAGAGCAAAATGCAACTGAGATGGCCCTTGCAATACAATTAGAAGGCATAACTAATGTAATTTTAATACATTAAAAAGAGGGTAAGACAGAAACACCTATGAATTTTTGAAAAGAAACAAACTTTGTGAAGGACGGGGCTTGGAATATTGCTCAGAAAAGGGTAAATCTTGCAACCCTGTATCATGAGACATCATGCAAAACTTGGATCGTTTAATACAGCGGCATTCAAACTATGGGTCATGAACCCGTTTAAAAAAGTTAAGAGTCATAAAATTTATAGGTAGATAAAAATCCTAAAAGTCTGATTTGATGGTATGTAACTAATGGTCTGCCATTGTGAAATTGTTTTTTAAAATTGTTTACATTTTTATGGGGTTACACTGCCATAAAGTTAGATTGGTTTGGTTTATGTGACTATGGCAAGACTCGAGGGCTACCTACCTAAGAGGAGGGATGCTCTCATGGAGGACTTTCTAAGGGAAACTGGCTTGCATAATACACATGGGGAAAACCACAAAAGTGCCCATGCAACTAGCCAATTTGTGGGATTCGAACCTCAGACCAAACTATCAGTGTTCAGCGATTTTACTGCTCAGCCGTTGGTGGCCATAAAGTGTGAATACTGATTTAAAACATTCCTCAATTATTGATCAGGGATATTTCAGATTCTTTCTCTGATCCTGTCCCTAACACAATTAATAAATGCAGCTCTGATGAGCAAACAATTGATTTACAAAATAGTTTATCAGAATCCAATCAAGGAAACAAGATTAGTCACAAAACAAATTCAATTCTACTAATACACTTCATTTAAAATATATATTAATTAAAAAAGGCAGTGCTTTTCTACATGAAATTTTGATATTTCATAAAAGATGCATTAGAAAAATTGGACCAGCCCTACCAATTACATCTGGACAGACAATGTTAAAAATTATCATGAATTCAAAACTGCACAAAAAAAAAAAAAACTTTAAAACATTATGTATAGGTTTCTCTATGCAGCACATATTATTTTCTATTGCTCCTATTACCATAGTTATAATATCCAAATTTGTACAAGAACTTTATTATTTTATTATAAATAAATGCCCTGCAAATAAATATGCTTTGGGGTGATCTTTAAATGTAATAAGGAACTTTTATTAGAACAAGACATTTTCAAATACTGCAAAACATCTTGAATTTTGAAACTGAACTTCACTTTTCTGCTGTTATACGTCTTCTAGGAGTCTTAACCAGTCTTTTATTTGCTGCTCTAGGTTTTTAACGGTAGTAGTAAAGAAATGGTGTAATAACACCAACACCCAGAGGCGAAAATCATTCTTGATATAATCAGGCAATTAGTCACTCCATAGCAATTATACAGGCAGTTCGTATAAGCAATTATGATAAGCAATTCGTACATGAAATTTTAGGTAGGAATTCCAGAAAAAGCAGTACTTAAGAATATCCACGAGGCATAATCTTTAAGTTAGATGGCATAAATAAGCAATTAGTATAAGGATGGTAGCATTTTTGATAAATAAGTATTTTTATGATGCATTTCAAAATACCTTCACATAGAATACATAGACTCCAACTACTACGGATTCTCCGTAGTTTCTACGGAAATTCATGAAAAACTACGAGCTACGAAAAGTATGGAAAAAACTACGGATTTTACAGAAACAAGAGCAGGAGAACCAGTACGCAAAACGGAACCAACTAATTCATCCGATGATTGGCTGAATACTCGTGTTATCATATATCACGTGTTGAGTGCGTTCCTAGTTTTGAAGAATTAGCCAATCGTAGATCAGTAACTCCAACCGTTAACGACTTATCAATAGTTCCACCCAATTGTCTGTCTCCCAGGTTCCTCGCTGATGCGTGTTTAGGCTGCATTCGGCTGCATTGTGTAGTTTACGGCGAGAACTTAGCGTGTGTCTTGTGAACTGTGAATCAGGTGAAAGATTTTTAATCATAATGCTGCCTCGAACGAAGAAGCCAAAATTATCAAAGCAGAAGTTTAAAGATTCATATTCTTCAGAATTTCCATGCATTAAAGCGTCTGAAATTTCTGTGAATCACGCACACTGCAGTGTATGCAACAAAGACTTCTCAGTTGCTCATGGCGGAAAAGATGACTGTAAACGGCATGTGTTTTCTCAAAAGCATATAGAACTTGGCACCGTAAAATCTAAAGAAATAACAAATTTCTTAATAAAAGATGATGAAACAGATCCTATAAAAGCCGAATGCTATTTTGTTCGTTTTTTAATTGAACATAATCTACCGCTTTCTGTTTCGGATCATTCCAAAGAGCTTTTCAAAGCAATGTTTCCGGATTCTGCCATAGCAAAAAAATTTAGCTGCGGTCATACCAAAACTGCTGCTATTGTGAAAACGCTTGCATAAAATACTGTTGCTGATATTATAAAATCAGTGTGCAGTACATCATTTTCTCTAAGTACTGATGGAAGTAATGATAACAATGATAACAAACTGTACCCATTGGTTATAACATACTACAGTAAAGAAAAGGGAGTGATAATTACTTCATTGATTTCTATTTTAGAATGCACAAATAATACAGGAGAAGGTATTTTTAATTGTATAAATGAAAACTTTAAAAACAAAGGTTTAGAATGGAAAAATTGCTTATCATTTTCTTCAGATAACGCTAGTAATATTATTGCAAAGTTTAAAGGTGTAGCATCATTTATCAAAATGCATCAACCAAGTATAATCACCCGAGGCTGTCCGTGCCACCTCTTGCATATAGCTGCAAAAAAAGCTACTGAAAAATTAATTGGCTCAGAAATTGAAATGTTGATAATAGATATATATTTTTACTTGGAGAAAAGTTCGAAACGGAAGCATAGCTTCAAAGTTGCTCAACAAATTTTGGGACAGAATGCAAAATCTCATAAAATTTTGAAATATTGCAGTACGAGATGGTTGTCTCTTTTAGAATCTATAACAAGGATTTTGGAACAGTGGGATGCTGTGATAAATTTTTTTGGAGATAAACCAGATAACAGTGAGAATGAAGGAAAGAGATTGCAAAACATTAAAAAAATTTTACAGTCACCGACCACCAAATTGTACTTGTTATTTTTGAAAAATACTTTGCCTTTGTTTATAACAGTAAATATTAATTTGCAACAACAAGCTCCTTATATACATAAATTGAGAAGAGAACTTTTTGAACTTTTAATGAATTTATTTGTTAGATTCGTAAAACCATCAGTAATTTCTAAAGAAAATGAAGATGTTACTCTAACGTCTATTCCATTTCAGAAGTATAGTAAAGAAAAAGAAAATGAAAATTTAGTGATTGGTGCGGAAACAAGACTATATTTAAAAAATGCCAAGTTGAATGAAAGTGAAGTGAAATCATTTTTCAATTCTGTGCGAGCTTTTTTTGTAACTGCATGTTCATATATAATTGATAAATTTCCACTGAGTGATCCATTTCTAAAACATGCTGAAGTTGCTGACATCAACTTGAGAACTGAAGTCTCATTTTCATCTGTTCTTTACTTGATGAATACTTTTCCATCCATTATTGATGAAAAATGTCTTAATCAAGTAGAAATTGAATTTTCCATGTATCAAGTAGATGATTTGAAAGAAATTGTAGATTTGCGTATTGATATAGCATGGGGAGAAATTGCCAAATTAAAAAATATGAATGGGTGTATTAAATATAAAGTATTGCCTTCTGTAATGCTTGCGGTCTTAATAATACCTCATTCAAATGCAGCTTGCGAAAGAATTTTTTCTATTGTTAAAAAAAATCAGACGGAATTTCGACCAAATTTAGGTCTTAAAACTCTTGAAGCAGTTTTGATTGAAAAAATAAATATGCAGGCAAATGAAGAACTGTGTTATAAAAACACATTCTCAAAATCAGAACTTAAGCTTGCTAAGCATGCTACATATAAATCTTTGCATTCATAAATTATGCGTATTTTGTTTAATACTTATATGTATCATTCTTGGTTATTTAAATTTTATTTCCCTGTAGAAATCATATCCAGAATAAAGATATGATTTATAGCTTCTGATTTTTTCTATGATTAGTAGTGATTTGAAGTACTTTTTATTAGTGAATGCTTGAGGAGTTAAAAGAAAATTTCTAATTAAATGTGCATATAATTTACAAGTTATATTTTTAATTATTCAGTTTTATATGTATATGGATTTTAAATGTAATAAAATTGATTACAATTAATTATTAATTTAAAATTAATGAATGGTTAATTACAACATACGCTACGCCCACATTTTCAAAGTTGTAAAAATGTCGTTTGCGCGTTGACTACTGACAAAGTTTGCTGAAGGTTGGAGTCTATGAGAATATATATATATATATATATATAATCTGCTGTTGAGATAAATTAGAATTCATCTGGAGCATTTTATTCTAGACTGAGCTGCAAAGCCTATATGCAATATTCTAAAAAAATACTGCTTACTTTACTGATTTTATAAATCTATTAGAAGAATGGTCAATACTTTCTGACTATCCACATTCCGACGGATAGCCACCAACCAAGTTAGTGACTTGGGGGAAAAAAAGCTACATTCATGGGCTTATATGCACTTTTCTATTCATAATAATAAGAAAAAGAAGTGCCTATTGTAGCCATCTGTGTTAATGAGTCTTTTGACAGTTTTGGAGTTAATTTTTATAGCAACCATTCTCATATATCTGCTGCATGTTTTACAGTATTAATTTTAGGTTTTATTTGATTTTTCAAAGGATAAATCTTCGGCGCCTTCATCTTAGCTTAGAATGCAGTCCAGAATTAAGTGCATTTTGAACAGCTGAATGGAACTTCCATCTATTAATACATCTAAGAGGCAGTCTTTCAAAGTTTAGCCTCACCTGGAGAAGACGAAGGGGACCTTACAGACAAGTGAACTAAGATCTGAAACTACACTAAAATTAATTAGAATAACTTATACAAAACTGAACATGATTCCTACAAATTTATTCAGTTAACAAGAACTTTTTTTCATTTAGAAACTTGGATTTTATTGACTCACATTCTTATTTCAATATGAAACCAAAGATTTTTTAAAATGAAACTAATACATAGCAAACTTACGCATCATCTTTATCTTTTTCTTCTAATACATAAATATTCTGATCGATGTTGGGGTTAGCAATAAGTTGTCCACTCCCAATGGTTACCTGAACATAATCAGTCAAAAATTCTTCAGCTAAACTTTGGATTTCTTTTGGCCAAGTGGCACTCCACATTAGAGTCTGGCGATCCGGCTAAAGAAAAAATAATTCTTTTAGCAACAGAATTTTTACCCTATAATGAAATTTTTATATCTATACTTGAATAATAAAATACAAACTATTTGTATGCATAAATATATTATCATTTATTTTAATAACCTGGGTGCATGATGAGTTTTGACTTCCTACACACTGCAGGCAGGATGGTCTTACAAACTAAACTACTTAAGATAACCATCAAGACACTTTTAGCTTCTTAAACTGAAGCTGAAATAAACTCATAAGTGATCTAGATCAAAAATATTCGATACCGCAAAATGCAGAGAACGGCATTCAAATATTTTATAGGACAAAGTTAAGTTTGTTAAAGATCGTTACAAATCTTTGTAATTTAAAGATTTGTACGGCAAATAAAGCAGCTTTCACAAAAAATACTTTTAAAAATGTTAGCAATATATGCATGGCATTAGGCTTTACTAGTAAAAATTACAATACTTTGGAAGTCCCTCCTGCCTATTTGCAACTGCCAATTCAATTACCGTAATTTCGCGCGTATAGTCTGCGGACTATCTGTGTTTAAAATGAGAATTTTTGAAGCTGTGGACTATCCACCAGTGCGGATAATATGCTGGTTGTTCACGGTTAAAATCGTTGAAATTTAAAAAACACGCTGTCGTGAACTGCCAATGATAAAAAAAAAAAAAAAAAAAAAAGCGCGAGATTCCAAGAAAACATTCGTATGTGTCGTATCGATAGTAAACCATAGAGCATAGTGCAGAACGAATGAGTAGTAGCAAGTAGAGCTCCTAAAATCCAGGATGGCGCATCAAGCAATGCCGGGATATGAGCCAAAGAAAGTCTTGTATGAGCACTCACTCAGCGCAACCAGAGTCTTGTATCCCAGTATCCTTCGCACTGCTTTAGCGCAACTGCCGAGAGGGGGAAAAGTAATTGATGCGTCAGCTCGGTTTTTAGGAGCCATAGTAGCAAGTACCTGGAGTACGGGAAAAAAAAAAAAAAAGCGTGATTCGTTTACTTATAGCGTGGTTTCGCAACACCAAGTGAGTGTGGTCGAAGGTCACATTTCATTACCACTTATCACGAGTATAGCACGTTGCACAGTATTTTGTCTTTCATCTTCGATAACGTTGATGAAACATCGGAGTTTTACTGCTGAGTTAAACTCAAGGTATTTGAGAAAGATGGAAATAGAGAAGTGGGCTGTTATTGGTTTAATCCTAGTATTCGGTGCACACGGGATTTGGCTACTTTTGGCGACTTTATGATGAGCAGTGAAAACGGGACATATACGATGAGTAGTTAACGGGTCATTCAAAGAAAATATATAGTTAAACATAGTATATACTATGTGTGTATATACATATACTATGTGTGTATACTATATATATAGATGTTCTTTGGATCATTTTTGGTGTTGGCGATAATTTTCAAAGTCGCGCCAAAGCTGCACCGTATACTAGGATTTTACCCCATTATTTTGAAGTGGACGAGAAAGCAGTGAGAAATTGGCGCAAACAAAAGGATGTGTTTAAAAAGCATGGGAATATTGCCGTATTAAGAAAACGTAATTTCGGACTTATAGTCTGTGAACTATCTGACGATTTTTGAAATTTTTTTTATATAAAATCGTGTCTGCAGACTATACGATGGTGCGGACTATATGTGCGAAATTACGGTACCTTAATTATTATTCACTATGTTCGTATACATTTCTGCACATGGAAATTAAGGACTTTTAAGGACCATTAATGGAAAAAATTAAGGACTTATGAGCAAATGGGAAATGAATAAATTCAATTAAAAATATTATCCATGCCTGAACTTCAATTTGTAATACCATCCTAAAAATAAAATAGATCCGTAAGTAGGATGCATTATTTTTAAACATAACGTAATTAACATAATTATTAATAAGTTTGAGAATTAAATAAACATTATGAAACTTATCAAGTAGCATTAACAGGGTTCATAGACACATTTTAGTTAAAAAAATAAGCACCTATAAGCACTTTTCAAGCACATTTTAAGAAAAAAAAAAAAAAAATAAGCACCTGTCTAATTACATAATACACAACTGCATAACCTTAAAAATTAGACTTGTAATTTAAAATATGAGAAATGAAGTACTTATTAAGAGAGAATAAGCATTACCTCAACCATGGAAAATAATTAGTTTTTTTTTTTTTTTTTTTTTTTTTTTTTTTTTTTTTTTTTAAATTTTAAATAATAGTTCAACTTACAGAACTAGTTTACAGTGAGAGAAAAAAGAACTATGAAAAACTAAACTATATTACAAGCTTTAATGATGAAATTTCAGATCAAAATACAGAAAATAAATAATAATAAGGCATATTTATTGTATTTGCTTGGAACCTAATAATAAATGCAATTTATTTTTCCACTAATATTGATATTTAAATAATTTAAATCTAAATTCTGAACATTTTCTAAATTTTCATTGTATATCAGTTTTCCCTTAACAGATATTACAAGCGAAGTAATTTAAGTAAAAAAGAGGAACATTTCTGAAATCAGAAGACAGAAATTTGCTTCATGCAGTCATCCTTTAACAGCAAAAGCTTTACTAACCCGCATACTTGGAAATTGCCGAATATTTGGACAATCGAGCATAACGTGAAAAAGAGGAGCAGAGGGGGCTAGACTGTAGCCGCTTTTTAAATTTTTCCGCTAAATAAATGCTTTTGACATTTCGATATGTGCATTATATAAAAATAAACAAACGGAACTATAAAATATTCTGCTTAGCAAGCACAGTAAAACTCTTTTAAGTGTTCATAAACAAATCTCGAACTGAACATCAAAATTAATTATCTCTGCAAAATATCGGCCCTACGTCATATTACGCAATTGGAATCAACAACTGCCGGTATTGGGAGAATAAAGAACTAAATAACTGGGGTTTTTCATTCTAATTTTCAACAGACGGCGTTAAATTTCCGTAATAGAATCATTCTTCTCTTCGGTTGGTAGACCGCAGAACTTTTAGTCCTATTCAATCCAGATTGGAAAGTGACCAAGAAAACAAAAGGGGGGGGGGTCTGTTGCTTGTTTTGCAGCGAACTGTAATGGTTTCAACATTCAAGATTTTGCAGAGAAAGGGGAGACCTCCCACCCTTCGTACTGTATAATGTATTGGCCAACAAAATGAAATTAGTTTTACTATTCGATTACTTTCCCTTTATTTAAGCCATTCCGAATATTATTCCTTAGAAAGCTAATCTGTGTTAAAACACAACCATTTTTGGAAGTTTACTATACTTCAGCAGTTACTGCAACTATGTTAATTATAAACATTAATACATATGCTCATAATATAAGCATAATGATCATATTAAACACGAATATGAACTGACCAAGCAGAACGAGAATGCAAATTTTTAAGATCTTGATAGAAATTCAAACACATTGTTACGAATTTGGTATTTAAAAAGCTAATGTTAGGTCAATTAAATCGTTTTATTTCCCATGCAGTGCAGCGCGTGACGAATATTAAAAGAAGAAAGCTAAGCTGAAAAATTAAAAATAAAAGAGCACGTGCATTTAACATTAAATAAATAAATATGTCTTTTTGATTTCGAGAAAGTACCAGAAAATTCTTGCACGCGATTTTAAAAATCTTATAAAAGGAGGAAAACCTCTAAGTTTGTAGTAGTTGCTTAGTTTGTTGTTGTTTAGAAAACTGCTTTCATTGATTGTAGCGAATTCGCGGATTAGCTTTCTTTAGCTGTTTTGGAATTAAGTTCTATTGAACATTTGAGTAGTTAAAAGATAACTACTGTGAGATATTGTAATACTGCACGATAATTTGAGGAAATTTAAGCACATTTGTTGTGATAATAATAAATTTTCTTCATTTTTTTTATCGGACTTGTGCATTCATTTCGTAACGAACCCGTACGCACGCAACAATTTTTGGTGTCAGGAGCGGGGTTTTGAATGCCAATTACAAGAGCGATGGAAGAACAATTCAGGCAAATGATGACTGCATTTACTGCTTTCCAAGAAAAGATGGAAGGGGCTGTCAACTCCGTTAAAGACGAGATGAAAGCAGGTCAGAACGAAATGAAAAGAGAAATTACCTGTGTAATAGAAAATAAATTTGAGGCTATGGAAGGCAGAATAGATGCAGTCGAAATTAAAGTTGGACAAATTGAAGAAAACGTTTCTTCTGTAAAAGAGCAAATAGAAGACTGAGTTTCAGCCGTGGAACAACAAATGGGTTACAGAGTTGATTCAGTCAAAGAAGAAATAGAAGGAAGAGTTTGTTCCGTTAAACAACAAATCGAACAACAAATTGATGAGAGAGTTTCTGTAGTTGCCAAAGAAATGGATACTTTAAAGAAATTCGTAGCGACGGCAGGGAGCAGGAGTAATGATTTTAAATTCTTACCGATGCCTGCTCGTCCATCTCTAAAGCTATCCACATATGATGGGAAGACATCCTGGCAAGTGTATAAGACCCAATTTTTTATAGTTGCGGATGCGAATGGATGGGATTCCCAAGCTAAGGCCTGTCATTTTGCCGCTTCTTTGAGAGCAGACACAGCGGATATCCTGCAGACTCTTCCCCCAAACCAGAGATTAGACTTTGAAGCTCTATCGGGCGCATTGGAGCTGCACTTTGGGGAGAAGTGTTTAAAAGACTACAGCAGGCTCCAACTAAAATCCCATCAGCAGAAGCCCATCGAAACACTTCAGGAGCTTGCCACGGATGTTGAAAGGCTGTCATATCACACTTTTTCGGAGTGCCCGACAGAAACAAGAGAAATCCTGTCCCTGCAGTACTTTATCGACGGCATCCGGGATCCTGAATTACAGAAAGCTATACGAATGGCGGATGTGAAGGATATAAAAAGTGCTCTGTAGTAAGCCATGAAATTCGAGGCAGCCCAGCAAGCAACTCATAGAGACCGCTACCCAGTCAGAGCTATGCGAGTCCACAAGCCAGTGGATCAACTGATGGCTCGTTCAGATGATTTATCCAGACAAGCCGACGCTTTGATACGGAGTAGCAGGGAGAACAAAGTGGCTCAAAGGTGTTGGAGATGTGGTTCTGAAGGTCATCTACGACGGCATTGCAGAACACCCCACGGCACGGATAATAAAATGGATGATTTGATAATACCAGTGAATGCCTTGAGACGGAATATTGGTGAGAAGAAACCAACCCTAAAGTGCTGGAACTGCAGTGTTGAAGGCCACATACGAAGGAACTGCAGAACACCTCAGAGCACGGAAAATAAGAGAGGCCAGTTAAACAGACAATTAAATGCCATGGGACGGAAAAGGATTGACAACAAACTAAAGTACTGGAACTGTGGAGCTGAAGGCCACGTACGAAAGAATTGCAGAACACCCCAGGTTACGAAAATTGAGACCATTTCTGAGCAACGACGCAGGAAACAAATTAATGACCATATCAAGGAACGGAGGTTGCCAGATAATTAAAAACCCTGTTTTAAAGCGCTTAAGATCTCTATAGTGAGTGGCAACAATAACGGACTGGAGTTCCTTGCAATATGATCATTGACACAGGAGCTAATGTCACCATCATTAGGAAAGATTTAGCTGAACAGTTTAAAGATAAACTTATTTGGACGCCATCCTGTGTTACCCTTCAGACTGCGTCTGGTGATAAGATCAACATAACTGGGAAGTTAAACGTGAGCATCACGTTTGGAAGTGCTGCCTACCATCACACAGCTTATGTGGCAGATAATACAGATCCCTGCATACTCGGATTGGACTTTTTAAGGAAATACAATTTTTCCTTAGACTTCAAAAACAACAAACTGCTTTCAGCATCTGGTGACATGACTATCCATTCTCAGAAGAGATCCTCACCTGGAAATGCCTATGCCTTGTCTGAAAGACCCAGCTCGGGAAGCCGCCGAAATCATACTATGGTCGAAAAGAAACGCAAGACTACCAGCTATTCTCCATCCCAGAAGCTTTTTGATCGAGACCTTCGTCTGCCTTGTGACCGTCTGTTTGGTCGCCCTACGGATGCGCCTTCATCGCCTGAGGAACACATCCAAGATGTCCAGGCCTGTTTTGAAGTGACGCACCGTTCCCCACAAAAGCAAGTGAACTTGGCATCGGAGAAAGTGAAGACCAGGTACAACACTAGAGCTATTTGACATAGATCCAACAAAGGAGACAAGGAGTGGTTGTGGAACCCGATTCGACAAAAAGGAGTCAGGCCTGATTTACAATCGCCTTGGGATGGTCCGCACACAGTTCTAAACAGGATGAATGACGTCGGGGTTCGGATCCGTGAGTCTTCGAACTCTAAACATAAAGTCGTCCATTACGACAGGTTAACTCATTAATATGGCCATAGTACGTAATGTAAATAGTATAAGACCATGGTCCTTTTTGTTTTTAAATGTGTATTTGATTTCATTTGCATTTAGTATTTGATTTGCATTTAGTATTTGATAGCATTTGATTTGTTTTATGTATTGCCTTTATTGTTCATGTTGTTTGATATTGTAATGTAATGCTTATTATTGCATTTATGCCACAGTTATAAGTTTAGCTTCCTGTCCAGGGATTGTACTGCCCGGGACGTACAGTCCTTGGGAAGGGGCAGTGTTACGAATTTGGTATTTAAAAAGCTAATGTTAGTTCAATTATAAATTAAATGGTTTTATTTCCCGCCCAGTGCAGCGCATGACGAATATTAAAAGAAGAAAGCTAAGCCGGGAAATTAAAAATACAAGAGCACATGCATTTAACATTAAATAAATAAATATGTCTTTTTGATTTCGAAAAAGTAACAGACAATTCTTGCACGCGATGTTAAAAATCTTATAAAAGGAGGAAAAACCTCTCAGTTTGTAGTAGTTGCTTAGTTTGTTGTTGTTTAGAAAACTGCTTTCATTGATTGTAGCGAATTCGCAGATTAGCTTTCTTTAGCTGTTTTGGAATTAAGTTCTATTGAACATTTGAGTAGTTAAAAGATAACTACTGTGAGATATTGTAATACTGCACAATAATTTGAGGAAATTTAAGCATATTTGTTGTGATAATAATAAATTTTCTTCATTTTTTTTATCGGACTTGTGCATTCATTTCGTAACGAACCCGTACGCACGCAACACTATGTAGTATTTGGGTGGGAGGAAAAGAATGCCGAATGTAGCCGAATTTTCTACTGCTTTCGCAATTCTTTGACCAATAGAACGACGGGCACCTGTCTGTACTCTTCGTGCACATCAAAGGTTATGTTAATGCAGAGAAAGGGGGAAAAGCTATTTCCGGGAGTATGACTCACCATCTGACATTCCATATTAGGAAGAAAAGTTGTTTATTTAGTTTCGGCTTTGGTACGGGGAAAAATAGGGCGTTCATTAAAAAAAAAAAAAAAAGCACTAAAAGCAAAAAAATAAGGGCTTTAAAGAAAAATTAAGCACCTATAAGGGCCTTTATATTTTATTTTAAAATATAAGGACTTATAAGCACTTATAAGGACCGCTACGAACCCTGATTAAATATTTTACACTTGTAATAGTTGGACATATTTGAAAGAAGATACGTAACATTTTATTTAGGTTTTACTAACACTTAGCTTTATGTTAATTTTTTTAATGTGTCATTTTTTTTTTTTTCATTTTTTGATCAGTCTAGAGCAGTGATTCTCAACCACTGTGTTGTGGCACTTTTGTATGCCGCCAAATTTTAGAAATGTATATAGTAAAAATTATAATGGGTTTAATCCTAGTATATGGTACACATGAGAATTGGCGAAATTCAGTTTTTAAGACATAAAGAAGCGTGCCAATTTTGGTATTCAGTTTTGTTATTTGGTGTCGAATACTTCTGTGCTTGCATTAACTTTGAACGAATAGGAAGAACTTATTTTGCTTTCTAATAATCGAGATTTAATTTAAAAATATTCGGAAGAATCAATTAATTCATTTTGTATAAACCTTAGATGTGATTATCCCATGATGGCCAAAAATGCTTTAAATGTATTATTACAGTTTTATACATCTTATTTGAGTGAATTAGGATTTTTAGTATTAACCAACATAAAAATGAAAAAAAGAGCAAGACTGTTAAATGTAGAACACAATATGAGAGTAGCCTTGTCATTTTTACGACCAAATAAATATAAATAAATTATCAAAAACATCAAGCTCAAATTTCTCATTGAAAGTATTTTTATTATTAACTTGTAATTAA
The DNA here is from genome assembly GCF_044657685.1 of Stegodyphus dumicola. Lineage (NCBI taxonomy): Eukaryota > Metazoa > Arthropoda > Arachnida > Araneae > Eresidae > Stegodyphus > Stegodyphus dumicola. The sequence goes on from NC_140768.1 coordinate 189,230,740, forward strand.
TCCCTTAATAAACATACTGCTGTTTTTGTAGTACATATTATTTTATTTTACATTCAAAATTAATATCAAACTATTTTACACAGTGTATTATTATTAGGTAAGTAAACAACTTTTACACTTATCTTTTTCTTTGTGTGTTGCCAAATTTTGAAATCGTTAAAAGTGTGCTGCGAAAAAAAAAAAAAAAAAGGTTGAGAATCACTGATCTAGAGTTTTGGTAAATAGTAAGTAGATTTTATGTAAAGTGGCATAGGTTAAAATGAGAAGTAAAATCATAATCAGATTGATTCAAAACAAAAGACTGGCTGTTGTCACTGCTCCTGCTTGCCTAGAGAGAGACCTGCTGATCAGAGCAAACCTGATGAGCCTGATGTAAGCAGGGTTTGCAAGTTTTGAAAGTCAGCTGGGCACTGTCTGACGCAGTTAGCGTCGTAGCTTTGTGTAGAATTTCTGGGTTGTAACTCAGATAATATACTTTAAAGGTTCTAATAACCAACTAAAGCACCAGAGGTGATAAGTTTTTTGTATTATTTTAAGTCTCACTAAGATGCGAAGAATACGCTTTACATGAATTTTTACATTTTTGTGTTTTATCTTGTGACCACGGTAAGGGTTAATGAAAGGCAATAACTTGCTTTAATATGCAGAGATAATTTTTAAAGGTAAACAGTTAGTTATAAGTAATTAAATTAGGTATTAGATAACCTTAATCATTATAGATTTACATGGGCACTATTAAATTTTATTTTTTAACAATATTTGTTAAAAAAAACCTTATTAAAATCACAAACTAATAAAATTTCACAGTTTAAAATACATGTAATTTATGGCATTGATTTTTAAATGATATTAAGATAATTACACATTAAAAGCTGTAAGGATTATGTTAATTTTATCAACAGTTAAATTTTAAGTTAAAGTTCGTTTCCTGTCACATTCTTAACTTCAACTTACTACTTCCAGCCAGAACGTAGTTTTGGAATCTTGCTGAATATTTAATAAGGAGGAACGGTATTTAAACCACGAAGTTACATACCGAGTCAGAGAGAATCAGAGTTTCTGATTTACGCACGTAAATCATGGCATCTTAGGGAATGACAATTTAAAATATAAAGAATATTAGAAACATATGGATTGTGTTTGTATGCATGACTGCTCTCGAATGGAAATGAACTAGAATGAATAGATTTATGATGCCAGTTAAATGAAAAAATTATAGACTTTGAGTGCTTGCATGACTAAACTAATATCAGACATCAATACAATCATTAAATTTATTTGCCAGCCAACAGATGGTAGAACTTCTATAATCTGCTTTTCTTTCCCTTCTCATGATCAGATGGTACTTCTACTTCCCCCAAGTGGCTCGCTAGTCGGTACGCTGGATGTACAGCTATGCAAGTCATACAGCTTGAAAGATGGAGACAAGCTAATGTATGGTTTATAAAACCTGTTATTTGTGTTTGTTTATTGTGCTTCATTAGATCTATGTTACATTAATACCAATCATTTGAAACTGTGCAAAACATTTGAGTGTTATTTTCATATGAAAATTCATCTTGTTAAATTAAAGTGCTAAACAGAATTACAATTGTGATTTTAATTAAGAGATTAAACTACAAGCCATATCTTTAACAAAGGGCAATATGTCTAAAATGTAACCTGTACTCCAAGAAACGTTTAGAAAGTTCAGAAGTTTCAAAAATTTTTTCTTCAAATATGCAATGTGAGGCAGGAAAGTTTTATAGAACATGAGACCAAGAAATTTTACTTCTGGTAACACCAGAATCAAGCATCTCTCCAGGCAGTAATCAGGATGTAGTTTTCTTTTATGCTAAAAATGGACAACAAATGGTCTTCTGGTTAGAAAACCTAAATTCTTCTTCATTTGCCCAGTCAATGATTCTGTTCACGGCAATTTACAATTGTCTTTCTATACAATGCATATCAGCACCTTGTCAGCTTATCTGGAGATTATTATTACACAATGCTCCACTTACTGTTGAGTGGAGTTTATTTAAAATGGAATTAATTTTGAGGCTAAAATGTATAACACTCAAGCTACATCCTTGTGGCACACACTCTTAAGTGAAATGATTAGCCATTGCAGTATCTAATTTTACTCTAAAGTTCTGTTCCTCAAAAAGTTCTATATAAAAATTGGAAGGTGACGTGCAAGTGACTATTATATAAGATTTGGGGTACGACATACCTCCAGGGCTTACCAGTCTTTTTCCTTACAAAAACAAAATGTAAATTATGTGGTTCCTTTTCAAGAAAGCATTCTGAGTAGTAGTATCCAAAAACAAAATGTTGATCGACTTCTTTGATTAAGGAAAGCATTTAATTGCAAATGTCAGCTTTATGGCTTCAAATCTTTTTCAGTGTTTACATTGATCAGGAAGTACTGTAATCAGTGAGCACACTAAGACAGAATGCAATGAGCAGTTGGTATGTAAAAGTTTTGTATTTCTTAAACCTAATTTAATTAAATATGGATTTTGTGTAGCCACAAATAATTAGATTAAAAATAGGTATAGAATATAAATAATTGAATGATGTGTTTTAATATACTGCTCACAAAAATGTAGCCAAATGCAGACAGCTACACTTAACACCAAACATTGTTTCAATAATATCTTTTTTTTTATTATTATATTTTTAATCTGTGTAATTTTACCTTTGTTACTTTGTTTCATAAGCAGCTTTAAATATTTAATATGTATTCTCTTCAATTTTGATTTAAATTTCAAAAATCAAAAAGGTCATTAAAACTACATTTTGAAATTTTGATAGCAACAGTAGTTTTCCCCAAAAAAGGCACTGGGAGGGGGAACACTGAAAACACAGCAAACGGAAAAAGGCGAGAAACTACAACTTACATTTTCACAGAAATGAAAGACATTATCTGTAAACTTAAATTCTTACTAGATGCAAATTTTCTCCATCACTGGTACTTCCTGCTATTTACACATCTAAGCAGGATTATCTGAGGATCATTCCCATTAAAAAAGAATTTTCAGGGAAAGGAATGCCTATATGGCAGACTTTTAAAGGAAATGAGCAATACTTAAAACTGCACTCAACGAAAACTTGTTGAAAAAACTTTATGCAACCAATATTCAATTGTCAAGAGAATATATCATTGTTTAATATTTTGTCTATTCAGTTACTGGTCTGTCCTTTACATACTCTAATTTGCTTAAATTATTAATTTTATAAGCTCTCCCAACTAGTAATTTGAATAAACAAGTATTTTCTTAATTCCCTTTACAACAAAACCCAAATCTTAATTACTGGTAATTCCTTATCACGTTTGATACTTGGTTTCACATAACACATTTAATTTATAATACATTAGATGAAAAATCCTATAAGCTTACTCTAATTTGATCAACAATTTTTCTTATCTGTGGCTCAAATCCCATATCCAGCATTCGATCAGCTTCATCCAATACTAGATACGTACATCGCTGCAGATTTACTCTATCTTCAGACATAAAATCAAGAAGCCTTCCTGGTGTAGCAATACATATATGAGCCCCTAAAATAGAAGAGAACATGATATATATGTATATGAAATAAAAATGCAAAGGAAAAGACGGAGCAGTGTTGATACGTGCGTGGATCCATATTGAAGAGGAAGAATTCTGATTGAGTAGTATGCTAATAATGTTGACTTGGTTGATATCTAAAAAACTTGGCAGTCGAGGTGGTTTTAATTCCATTTTTATTTTCCAGTTGACGTTTGTGGCCAGAGTTCACTTGGGCGCCTATTCAAAGAACATTTACATTTTTGATATTATTGTGTTAGCAAGCAAGACAGCAAAATTATACCCTAGCAGAGCAGAGAGCAAAGCTGAAGAGCATAGTTATGCAAGATAGAAGCACACAAAGAGAAAAGTTTTGGTTTGAAGTAGAAGATGCAGAGAACATTTGAAGAATCACAAAAATCACATAATCTAAATATATCTTTATTACTTGTTGATTACTCTATTAAATGGCACAGCACAATGGGGCCAATCTGCACCCCACAATTTTGATGACGACGCATTACATTTTTAATAGAAGCAGCTAAGCAAGAGACATCCTTAAGCTAGCTAGCGTAGGCAGAGAAAAAGGGAGGGTATAGACCGCAGACCATCACGTTGGTATGAGGTATTCGACCGTTTCACAGACCTTTACCTAGCTATTTTTGCTCCCAGGTAGGGTTGAACATATGAAGAATAGAATCTCCTGAGTAATCAGGAGGAAGAGCACTGAAGTGCTTGGCATAGGTGTCGCCATCTATTGGTCTTTTGGGACTATTCAGCATTGGTGCCACAATCGTGAGTTTTGGCAATAGTTATTTAAGCAAATTTTGGAGGCATATATTTTCTTGATAAGCAATTTTTCTGTACATTTTCTGGAGTCAAATCTCATCTTGGGTAAATACAGGAGCAATTTTTGGCAATATATACATATGATGCAATGAATTTTCCTATAAATATGGTACATTTGTAGTTTTGCAGATAATGTGATACACAGTTGCGTAAAAAGATTTTTCAAAACTAAATTTTCTATACATGATGCACAATTTTCTTTTAATAATAGTAAGAATAATCTCTTGATTAGATGCAATTAAATAGATGAATTTATTAATATTTACAAGTCCTTTGCAGATTTAATGTTTAGCTAAGGAGCGAACCTTCAATGCTTCATGCAAGAAAAAACTTAGCCTAATACTGCTCGGCTATCGAGCTCTTGTAATTTTTTACGTTTTTTTTCACCAATTACTGTTGTGATGAACCATTCTAGGCCTTTTAAAAGGCTGTGAGATTGTGTAGTCATACTTTCCTATTTTTTTAAGCATTTTATATTGACTGTTATCTATTTTAGTGAAAAAATTATGAGCATGGATGAGAATTTCTGTGTCAAGGGGTTTAATTTTTAAATCTCTGTGGATTGTGGAATTTCTGATGTACCATGGCGAGTTGGTTATTATTCGTAGGGCCTTGTTTTGGATTCTCAGAAGAATTTGCCTATTCCTTTTAGCTGTAATTGCCCAGGCAGGCACTGTATAGAGTATGATGGGTCTGATGCAATGGGAGATTCTTTTTGTTTCTAAATTAGCTTGGAGTTTCTGCTCATAATGGGATAAAGTGACATTAAAGCTTTGATGGCTTTATTTTTAGTCTCGTTGATATGAAACTTGAAATTTAGTTCTTCATCTAGATATATGCCTAAGTACTTGGTTTTAATTTCTCTGGGTATGATTGAGCTTTTGAATTTTATTTCTTCATAGGTTTGCCTTTGAGAATGTATATATAAATATATATATATAAATATACATAAAAAGGAGATTAATTTTTATTTGTATAATTTTGTATATTTTCCATTTCACATTTTTATTTTTCGAGTTTGTTCTTTCATTGGATTTGTTTTGATAATGTGTTAGACCTCTTATAAATGGTTGCAATTATTATATTATAAGGAATTGCCTTGCTTTTATCGCTATTTAATAATAAATTTAGATGCTTTGAGTTTATTTTACTTCAGCCCTGAAGCTATAGCGCAGGATAGTTTAAAAATTTTTAATTCAAATTTTTAGCCTATTTTTATGTTTTATATATACAGTCAAAAGTCATTAATCCGGACCTCAAAGCTACAAACTTTCTGCGCATGTGGCAACGCATAGGTGTTCACGCATGTGCATAATAAGTTCACGCATGCGCGTTTAACGTATAACGGACGGTATAAACTAAGCTAAAATTATCTAATTATCTATTTCAGTTAATGTTGCAGATTGCGTTGTTCCTTAATCTTCGAATTGGATCCAGCTTATTATTTTTTGCAGACTGTTAGAGCAATTTTATAAAAGTAAGCTTGAACTTTCGATTATGTCAAATAGAATTTCCGATATATATTTACTAATATGTAAAGGATCTACAAAACGAAAGTATGTTTCGATGTCCATCAAATGTGCATAATAAGTTCATGCATGCACGTTTAATGTATAACGGACGGTATAAGCTAAGCTAAAATTATCTAATTATCTATTTCAGTTAATGTTGCAGATTGCGTTGTTCCTTAATCTTCGAACTGGATCCGGCTTATTATTTTTTGCAGACTGTTAGAGCAATTTTATAAAAGTAAGCTTGAACTTTCGATTATGTCAAATAGAATTTCCGATATATATTTACTAATATGTAAAGGATCTACAAAACGAAAGTATGTTTCGATGTCCATCAAACAGAAAGTGGATAAAGGCATATCCTTTGTTTCTCTAACCATTCCGAAATCTGTTTATCAATTTCGCGCTGCTCTGCGGGGGGTAGGGGGGACGCCGCGGCACGCACTGAACTGGAAGTTGATCTGTCAGCGCTATCCTTATCTTCAGGGCTGATGTTTTTATTTTATTCAGCTTATAATTCGTTACTAAATGTAGTATTTCATCTCGATGTATTACGTCTTTGATATGATTTAAATCAAATTCCTCATCATTATAAATATCATGAGTACACATCAAATAGTTTTCTGGTTGCAATTTTCTAATTTCGACTATTCGTAATGTATGCTTTACGCATGCGCGTGTTGAAAGAAATGTTTAATAAAGTAAACAAATAAATATTAAGCTTTTTTTGTAAATTTTGATACCCTTTAGATCATAATTGCTCTTTATTTCATAAATTACGGTTTCATATTTTTAATTTTATAATTTCTGCATGCCATCTTACCAGATTTAAAATGATGATCTATAATCTGGATCTATAATCTGAAAATCCGATTCGCCGAAGTCCTGACGAGTCCAGATTAAAGATTTTTGACTGCATTATCAGAAATGGAGCAATAGCACAACTAGTTTTCAAGTATATAACAATAAAAATTGTGTGTGTGTATGTATATATGAAAAGGAAAAACATTCTTGAGTATTAAAAAAATTCTGCAATTAGGGATTACCTCAAGAGTTATGAACCATGTAAATGTTATCAGAAGCAATTTAACCGAAAATATTTGATTCATGTAAATAACTTCACACCAATCAAACCATGAACACAATATTTGTCATTCAAATTATAAAAAGATGTTTTATCACCTTTCTGAATTTATTATTACGTATATAAAAAGCATTTTAGTAAAAAAAAAAAAAATTAAATAAATCCATGAATGTATATTTGAATTAAAAATTCAGCTATGAATCCACTACTCAATATAATAATGTTTTTTATAAATGCTCATTGCCTATTTTTTGAAGGGCATAATTTTGAAGTTCTAAACAGCGAGAGTTCAATTCGTGGCTATCAATAAAGGTACAGAATAGAATGAGTTTAAATTCAGTAATTCTGAAAATGAATACATGATCAATTTTTAAGTACTGAACATGAGTATGGAATGTGCTGATAATTACTTAATAGCTATGCCATGATTTCCGATATAAATTTAGTAATCTTTATTAAAACATACACTGAAAAGCTAATTAATTATGAGCTCCATACAAATGCATGCAAATAAGCTATAATGCCACAGTATTGCAGTTAGATAGCAAGAATGATATAAAATGAACTGTTGGATAACTGATAAAAAAAAAAAAAAAGTGCTAAAGTTCCCTGCTTGTGAAGAAGGAGATAAAATATGTGATCTAATTTACTTCGAAGGCAGTATGATGGTGAGCGGTCAAAGCACTAATCTGTGAATGCACTTGTGAACCATTTGAAAACAAGAATTATTCTTGTTTGCAGATAACAGAAACTAATTAAATTAGATATAATATTAATGGCAAGGGTTACTATTAGTTACTAGATGTTCAAACTGAAATTTTCAGACAAACTGAATTTTAAGGCAAGTTTTTCTAAATTATAGCTAATTTTAATCCAACATTAACTCTCTGGAACTCTGAACATAAACTTGCTGTATAGCATGGAAGTTGAGGACCTTTTCTAAAGGCTTAGCTGGCTATAACAAACAAGATAAAAAATGTTCAATTCACATAGGGTGACAAAGAGTCAGCAATAAATAAACAGAAAAATGCCAAGTAGTCTGATGAATCCTATTTTCAATTAGTATTTCAATCAATACGAATATGCAGAAAACAGCACAAAAGCATGGACCACACTTTAAGCTGCTAGACGCAACATTGTTATTTGGAAAATATTTTTCTGACATCATTTGGTCCCTTAAATTTTGAGGTAAAAAATATCAACAGTGATTAACCCTCCAAGTGGCGAGCCGTATATATACGTTCAACCAAAACTGTGCTCTAAGCGGCCAGCAAGCATATATACGTCCAACCAAAATCCTCTTCCAAGCGCCCAGCAAGCATATATACGTCCAACCAAAATCTTGCTCTAAGCGGCCTGCAAGCATATATATGCTTGCTTTAGGATTTCTTTTCCCCAGCAATTTCGACGGGAGTGATTGCACTAATAGGCTCCCTGCTGGAAAGAGGTTTGCATTTCTGAAATCTAGCTTGTTATTTTGGGGTTGCTGCACATAACTGTTGAGCCTCAAAAATCTATGTTTTGTTCGAATTTTTAATACTGCTATCGAATTAGCCAAGACAGCAGAAATACTTTCAACACGTACTGAAAGTAAAAATAGAATTTATTTCTTCATCTAATATCTAAAATGGGGAATAAAAATAATTGAATAATAACCACTCTTCAACTAAAATCTGGTTTGACAGTTTGAAGCTAATATATAAATCCAGAGTACTTATTCAAAGTTCCTATTTTTTAATTAGAATCGAATATCCGAAACACAATAAGTTGAACAGAATCATTAAAATAATTAATTTCAAAATGTTAATGATTTAACATACCTCAACATTTAATGAAGATTTGTTTTAATAGAAGCATATCGGTATTGTATTGGAAATTTATATATACAAGAGATGTTTTAATGACAGACTTTTGACAGCATAAGACTGATATTAACGTTACAATATAGAAACATCTTTATTTTCGGAAATACTAGAATAATAAACATGTTACAATTTTAAATAATCGTAAGCTTTAAACCGATACTCGTTGAAACCAGGGCTGACATCACAGCAGGAGTGGCAGAATTAAAAGGTGGGAAAATTTTTAGAATTTAGAAAAACACTGAGCGGCAAAATTTAGGGATGGCAAAAATTTTGGAATTTAGGTAATACACAAGGCAGAGGCATTTACAAGCTGAAAATGTTTTTTAATTTAGTAATGCACCGGAAAGCAAAATTTAAAATCTTCAAAAGTTACGCTGATCGAGAAAATGCCTAGCGCCAGCCATGGTTGCAACGCTTCGACGTATGCTATCATGTGTTAGAGGTTCTGAACTTTAAGTAAGCACAGTAATGAGCAAAGTGATTTTTTATTAAATATAAAAGTAAACAAGTAATAAAATAAATATCATCATTCCTTTCTATACAACTTTTCCTTAACCTCATTTATTATTAAAATTATTGTTATTATTATACCAATACCAGCTACTTATGAATCTTTCACTACATATTTTAAAGACGATAGCTGAATTCATCTCCCGCAGTAATCTATAGCAGGGATGTCAAATTCATAGGTACACTTTGGCCAAACAAACAAGGTTTAACTTTAGGCAGGCCGAAAAAAAAAAATCAATATTCATAGAAACGTAGATTTATTTCGAATAATACAATAATAAACATATATATATTTATATAGATAAGAACAAGAAAAATTTAATGTTTATGTCCTGATACTTGACATCTCTTCTCTGCTATTATCTTTCCTATTTCGGGAGAAATTTTGTTTGCAGTGATAACTTTCAACACTGACTCAAGGTGACCATCATTAATACGGTTTCTAATATAAGACTTATTACCTTTCATGACTGAAAATAACTGCTCGCACCGATAAATGCTACCAAACATGGAAATAATTTCATATGCGAATTTTCGAGTATTTTCAAACCTGGCAGATAAATATTTGTAAAATTCAGGCAGGTTTAGCAAAAATCAATTCAAAACAGAGAAACTAATTCTATCTCAGAGCGAAATCGCTACAAATCAATCACAGCATTAAGTAAACAAACAGTTCACTAGAACTACAGCTACTACCGAGATGAGTTGTTTGTTCTCGGCTTTTATAAGCTTTATAATTAATTTCTCGAATATACTGGAAACATCTATAAATATCTGGATTTTTGTGAATGGCAACAGCAATTACGAGATATTTATTTATTAGGTATTAAATGCACGCGCTGTTCTATTTTTAACCTTCCAACGCAGCTGTCTTTTCAAAAATCGCCTGCGTTGCTAAGGGAACATGAAGCAAACCTAATTACAATTCTAAATAAAAAAAACTAACTAAATAAATAACTATGAAATCCGTAACAATATGAATTAAGTAATAATTAATAATAAAGCAAAGTGCATGCACATGCATGCACCAATATATCGTACAAAACTATGATTGGAAAACTAAGACCATGAGTTCGGCCACATTCGGCTATCGGGGGATGTGTACAAGTTCTGAGTGCACGTGTCCCCCAAAAGCCAAAGGTAGCTGAACGCAAGCTACTCACACGCATTTGTAATTTAAGTAGTGTGTGTGTGTGTCAGCTCACTGTGAGTAATCTAACAACACTGAATAAATCATCATTAATTACTTAGAAGTAAACATTTAATTTTTTTCTTCGTCGATATGTTATTTTATTATTATATATTATTATTTGCCGATATATTGGACGGGCCGCAAAAATATTTGTTGTGGGCCGCAAGTTTGACATCCTTGATCTATAGTATAATAAACATACATTTAAATAGCTTATTGTTTCGTATATGTTTGGGAAAATGGACTAATTTTCATAACAGAAATCTTACAAATAATAAGCAATTTAAATCCGAATAAAAAATTTTATTATTCCAAAGGGCGTTAGCCCAGAAGGGCTATTAATTTCGTTTTGGCATTTTGCGTCGATTCACTTTTCAAACTGTTGCCATCAAATATTACAGCCGTGTATTATATTTAAAGAAATTAAATAATGAAGAATCTTCATAAATGTATGTATGTTTCTTGCATTGTGATAAAACAACGGTACTTAGAGCCATCAGATTTTGAATAACGTAATCTTCCACCAAATATGGGCATCTGGAAGCCCTAATTTGGAATTTGTTTTATTATCGATTTCATATTTTGGAACACTGTAAGGAATTCTTGATAAAACAAAACGATTTCAAAGTGAGCAATGACAATATTGTACAGGAGGAAGGAATTCTTGAGACTGTGTTTCGGAAATTCTAATGATACGCTTATTTTAAAATTATTTTGCGATATTGCTGTTGAATTGAATTCTATGGTTTAAGTGCGAAGAACATGATATTTAATAAATGAAAGTAAAACACAAAACCTTAAAATTGGGCGTAATGTAATTTATTTATTTTTTCTTCTCATTAAAACTGCAGTTGTGACGTGAATACCAGCAATTTTTTCTACAGTCTCTCTATAAAGATGTCTACCTCAAGGTAAATAGCTTTTCCGTGCATTTCCATTTAACTTTATCAAATCTGTCTATAAACACAGACGTCTAGTGATTATCTAATCAGTATAAAAACGTAGTCGTTTAATACTTATGCGTAAAAAAAATGTTATACATATTTTATTACAGTGTATCGTAAAAAGTGTTGCTTAAACACAGTCATAAAGCAGTGAATGAGGGGGAAAAAAAAAAGAGCTTCTCACTTTCCATACAGCTGTTAACAGGATCATTATTTTGTTTTCAAACAGACAACGAAATTTTCAGATTAGGGAATTTTCAGAGGATGAAATATGTCGAAAGAAATTAATGGTGTTACCGCAATTTCGGTTTGCGCATTTTAAAAAATCCACACGATATGCACAAATCTATAACAATCACTTGAATGATTTTTAATACCCAATTTAGAAGACAGACCTGATATTTGATCAATATGCTTTCAGTTTTATCTTCTTCTTGGTATCAATAGATTGAATATGTAATTCAATTAAACTTTTCCTTGAAAGCATCAATTTCATTTGTAAATGTTTGCTATACTAAATACCAATATTATTAAAATTCCCAGCCTTAGTAAAAGGCTAGCCACTGACAGAGTGAATAAGACTACTGTAATTGTGTTAAGCCTGCGTTAAAATCCCAGAGAATGAGGTGGCTAATTAGTCGTTTTTGTATTTTTTTTTCCCATGAGCAAAGCGAACATGAGCTAGTTGCCCTTAAAAAATCCTCCTCGTATGCGTCTTTTGCCTTAGGGAAATAGCTCTCGTATGCTATATCAGATGCGCTGCAAACTCGGGAAAGTTTATGTTCTTTCATTATAGTTAATTAAAAAAGCAATCAAACCCAATAATACTGTTTATGGATGTTTCAGAAGTTATTCAAGACTTAAAAAAACATACTACTAGTGCCTTTTGTAAGCATTACTAGAACAGAATTTTTGATAGGATTTAATTAGATGAAGAAAATCGCAATCTATTGGGTATGCATTAAAGAAAAACAATTAATTCCAAATTATCATTCAACATGTTATAGACAAATCTTTAATTAAAAAATACGTATTTATAACAAAAACAAGATCAAAAGAAGAAAATATTTCAATTTTTCAATTTGATTGTGAAGAAGTAGAAAAATGCAGTAAATTTTTCGTATGCTTTAAGAATTCTTCAATTTCGTAGTATCGACCTAGCGGTACTGTCGCTGAACTGGGAGTTTGACCTAGGTTGAAATCCTAGTGAACGGGTGGACTGCATGGGAGTTTTAATGGCTTCCTTTTCTGTAGCGTGAATACGAGATATTTTCCCTTCAGAAGTCTTCACGAAAGCATCCTTGTTCATAGGCAGATAGTTTTAGTCTCTTAGTTAAGAAGAATCGTAGGTTACCTCACTTGCATAAACAAACGAAAGTGAGTTCTTGCTCTATATTGGCTCTTATAGACTTTTGCATTGATTTAAGTTTAATGTAAATTTGAACATGACTGTAAAATTAATTTTTTATGTCACAAATATTATTAAATTTATATAGTATAATCATTGGTACGCATGTGAGCTAACCTGTTCTTCTACGGACTTTGAGTCATTACGGCTTTTGATGCTGCAGACTTGAAAAATGTACATTGCCCTTTGCCAGGATTCGAACCCTGGAGCTCTCGAATACGCGTCGAGTATGCTTCTAATTACACCGCGATGGATTATGTAAAGGAGGGGGAAAATACCTTATTAATTAAACTAACTATCATAGTGTCCAAACTCTGCTATTCTATTCTAAGCAAGGCATTGAAGAAAGTTGCTTTGCAGTAATTCTTATTCTCGAAGTAAAGGAAAACAAACTACTGAAATATTATGTCCTTTGATTGTAATCAATTTAGAGTTTTCCTCGTTTGAAAATATAATTATTTTAAAGAATTTTTTTCCTTTTATGAATATAAACGATCTACTGTTTACTGAGATCAATGTACTAGGAAAAAGAAACATAATTTATCATATCAGATATACATGAAAACAATGAACAAATTAGAACTCACTTCAGTTATCTGCAATCAATGCATATATTCTCTAGGAATACGTCAAAGATGAGTGCGTTGATTATATAATGGAATTCACGGATTTATATAAGATTAAAAGCACTTCCTTTGTTAGAAACTTCAAAACAATATCTAACGACGCAGGTGTGGAATTGCAATTAAAAAGTGCATAGGATAAGCGATTTAGTAGAAGAATAACAAATATCATAAGCTTGAATTATTTTGTCGGTTATGGAACTTAGAATTTCAAAATTGTGAACATTACTGATAAAACAGTAACAATAATAATATAACATTTAAATAATAAATTATAAAATATAATTAAAATAATAAATTATGCAATAAGGCACTTTTTTTTTTAATGTTTTGTGAGTTACCTTTATTAAATATCATGCTCTTCGCACTTAAACCATAAAATTCAATTCAACAGCAATATTGCAAAATAATTTTAAATTAAACAGATCTTTAGAATTTTCGATTCAGAGTCTCGTGCAGTGGAGGTAATTTTTTTTTATTATTATTATTATCCCTTACAATGTTGTCATTTCTCGCTTTGAAATTGTTAAGTTTGTTAATCAAAAATTCTTTAATGTCTGACAAGATATGAAATAGATAGTATAACAAATTCCAAATTAGGGCTTCCAGAAAAGTGAATCAACACAGAAAGTGAATGGACGCAAAATGCCAAAACAAAATTAATATCCTTTCTGGGCTAATACCCTTTGATCTGAAATGAAACTACACAAAATGATTTTTTTTTTTAAATTTATCCAAGTTATTTACATTTGCAGAATAAAAGAAAAATTTGAAAAGTTTCAGATTTTAAATTATGTCCAAAAGGACCTTTTTTTAACATTTTGCGTGTTACTTATTAAATGTCACGTTCATTGCACTTAAACCATAAAATTCAGTTCAAGAGCAATATCGCAAAGTAGTTTTAAATTGAGCATATCTTTTAGAATTTCCGATACACAGTTCCGCGCGCTGGAGATAAAAAGGTTTTTTCTGTACAACATTGCCATTTCTCGCCTTTAAATCGTTTAGTTTGTTACTCAAAAATTCGTTAAAGTTTTACAAAATATCAAATCGATCACAAAACAAATTCCAAATTTCAAATTTGAGCTTCCACATACCCATATCCGCAGTAGGGTTATGTCATTCAAAATTCGATGGCTGTATGTACCAATGTTTTATCACAATGCAAGAAATATACATACATTTATGCAGATTTTTCGTCATTTAATTTCTTCAAATATAAAGCGGGACTCTAACATTGGGTGGCAACAGTTTGAAAATTGAAACGGACATTTATAATGAACCAACGCAAAACGAAAACAATAGCCTTCAAGGACAAAGTCCCTTTAGACTAAAAAGAATATTAGTGAAAAGACTTAGACATTATTCTTTAAATTGTTAAGCATTATTCGTTAGATTAACCTTTGCGAGAATTTAGGGAATAACGTATCATACAGTGTTAAAAAATCTTTACTATCCCTTTTTTGTTTGTTTTGTTTTTAGTTTTTTTGTTTTGTTTCTAAAAATTGTTGCAACAAACTGTAGTTTCATTCTTGAAACGTAATTCTAACTTGAAACAGGAATGAAAGCTTGAAAAAAATCTTCAAATGAAATGACAGATACTTTCTCAAGATTCGGAAAATCAAAGATATATATTGTCTGCATCTTTCCTTTTGGATACAGGGCCAAGTCAAAATTGCTTGAATACGGCAGGGACGGGGGGGGGGGGAAGCTCTTAAAACCCTGCAGTAGATGGTCCTCGCATTTTCTTCTTTCCCATACTGTCTTTTTCATTGTGACTGAGGGTAATAAAATTTCCCGCGCTGCTGAAGAAGTTGTCCCTTCATCTAAATTAGGTTCATCTAAGCTTTAACATTAAAGAAAAATTCTGATATTTTGTATTTCCTATCTGTTCTCTAAAAGTGTGTAATACAGAAGATGTAAATCCTTAGTTCAATTTCAATCGAATTTAATCATATTAAAATTATTATTTTCTTAAATCACTGAATAATAATTTACGATAAAATATCAATCATTCGTATAATGGCATATTTAAAAATTTTACGTCGTTCGTTTTAGAGATTCGGATGACCTCTTGTTGTCCATCCATTAAAAGTATTATCCACCGAACGATGAGTGCGCATTCAAAACATAAAAATTTTAAAAAGTAGATTAATAAAGGATTTTGATTAATCTTGGAAATATTTCAGAGTAAAGGTTTGGAATTCTTATGATTTTATATTCTAAATGGTATAGTCTACACTAAAAATGGATAAAAAATATTTGAGCTATCTTATTCCAAAAGCATTAAATTTCTAAAAGCATTTTAAAACATTTTTGATTGGTGCTATGATAAAATAATACGAAATACCAAAAGCAGATTTTGGTTTTTAAAATAAATTACTATCATGAAACTACATTTATAATATTCTGTTGCATTCTGATGACCATGCTTTAGATACTCCTTTCAGTTTTTAAATTAAATGTTGAATCGAATTGCAGACATAAATTTATGCACAATGAGAATGAAATTTACGTATGGTGGAAATAATCATACAATACTTGCCACCAAGAATAATTCTCAGTAACTGAACAGTACTTCAGGTTCTGCATATAAAACGGTACAATGTTAATTATATTATAAAATGTTCAGGAAACATCAAGAATTTCAGTTTATTTGTAATCATTCTAATTAAATAACCATTAATTAACACAAGCAGTATTTTGAATTTGGATTCACTAAGTCTCAAGTTGTAAGTCGCAAGAATAAATTTTTTAAAAAGTAAATTATTGTAATTTCCAAAACTGGTATAACTGCGTATAGATTTCCAAATGATAAAGTTTTCTTATTTTTTAAAGATCTAAAATTTCACAAATTTCATTTGTAAAATTTAAAACGGAATTTTTTAAAATTTGCTTCAGATTTTTGAAAAGAGAATGTGTAGAAGAGTTTTAAGTTTAATCTCGATTTAATTATCTGTATTTTAGTTCTGAGCAATTATCTAGAAGATTATTTAAAGCAAAACTAAAAAACTGTGTATGTCTTATTATAAATTTTAATTGTTTATACATTTATATACTTAAAAAGCAGAATTTTTTTCATAATACAGCTAAAGCTTCGTATCTGAGACACACTGTGTACACTTAATAGATTTTTCTAGTATAGTTCATGAAGATCTGTTTTCTCTTTGAAGAAATGAATAAGAGCGCTCTTTGTACGAATATTGTTTTGGATCAATTAGAAATTTTACTACTGTTATATAATTATTATTATGGAAACAGATCAGCATATGATGCTGCAACTTTGTTCAGAAAATTTATTAAGGATATTTAGACAGTAAAGCTCAACAAATTACGCAATGAGTATTTGTTTTAGAGTGGATATTTTCATTGAAAATTATTTTAACTTGAATAAGGCTCGGAAACCATTTACAGTCCAAAATCCAGAAAAAGTAGGCAATCAGTCCATTTGGTTGAAAGCAGAATTCTGAATTAGTATTTAGTGATTTTTATGTAAACATTAAAAAAAATTGTAAACATGATAATCTGAGAAAGAATAAGAAAGGCCAACAATAACTTTACAATTTTAGGAAAGTATAAATTAAGAATCTCAATATTTCAATATTGCACAATTTGGATGGCGACAAGAACGAGAAATACAGTTTAAGAATACTCAAGCGGCAAACTTTCAGATTTGTGGCTTTGTTACACTATGCAAAATGTGCTTTTCTATGTAAAATATTTAATGAATTATTCATAAAATGTAATTTTAAGAAATCGATAACAAGATGAAACTTGGAAAAATCATATTTTATTCCAGGATTTATTTCGCTGAAATCAAAATTGTGCTAAACCTTGCTTATGTTTAAAATGTTCTTAAGTACTAAATCTTACTTATGTTTAATTGTTCTGAACTAATTTGCCTATATTAAAGCTAAACCTTAAGTAAATTTTTAATTTCTCCTAAAAAGCAATGAAACATGAAAAAAAAATATGGTGAAAATGTGAAATAAATTTTGTTTGCTTATACAAACTGAAACATTAAATCCTTATTTTGCCAAAAAGTAGCCAAACTGATAGCACAGGACGTAGACAAGGAACATAGCCAACGGCTATTTCTGGCGATAAGCGCTAAACAAGTGTCTCTTGCATCTATTGAGATGTTTTTGTAATTAGGGAGAAGGAACTCCTAGGATAGTTGAAACACACTTCTTTTCTTTAACAATGCAGATGTTGTACAGCTTGAACAACAAAACTATTTCCATTACTCAGACCTTTGAATAAATAAGGTAAAAATGAATAGAATAACACTCTTAAACATTTGAACATTACAATTAGGATTATAAAACTAAGTGATCTTCTGTTTAGAAAAGGAGAAAACATTGTCAGGAAAAAAAAACAAACAAACATAGAGTAAATTTTCTTTTCGTGCTTTGTCACTCTAAAGATTGTTAGCTCAAAAAGCTGCTTCTTTGATGGTAGGAAACTCTATCGATAATTCTTTGATGTCTTTTGCATCACAAACAGTGGGAGGGAGAAACTTTCAAACACGGTTATAAATAGACTTGCGTGTTACTAAGATTTCAGTTGCGACAACTTTTCCGCAACACAACCAGTGATTTAATTGAATTTTCTGAATTTTTCCTTTGCTAATTAAATATGGAAAGTGATGACGATTGCGCGAATCACTTCTAAGCTCCTCTGAGGATCTTTCAAGTACTGATGAATCGGAATCAGAGGATGATTGCCTTACAAGTGCCAGAGGCTGGTGTAAGATTGATGTCGCTGATAAGTTACCACCTCCTCCAAGATTTCCTTTCATAGGAGTTCCAGGACTGAAAATCTGCATTGAAGATAAGGCTAATCCCTTATCTTTTTTTAATGCTTTCATGGATGATTCTATTATTCAGCATATAACTACCGAAACAAACAAGTATGCTGAACAATATTTAGAGGAAAATGAAGCTACTCCAAGTTCAAGGACTCGGCTGTGGACTGAAACTGATAACAAAGAAATTAAAGTTTTCCTTGCAATGCTTATGCTGCAAGGAATAATTTACAAACCAGTAGAAAAATGGTTTTGGTCGCAAAGATCTGTACTCCATACTCTATTTATAAGCAAAATTATGACCGAGAAAAGGTATAGTTTGATAATGAAATTCCTTCATTTCGACGACAATTTAACTTACGATGAAACTGAGCATCCAGAGCCAAAGCTTCGAAAAATTCACAGCATTTCAAAAATGCTAACACATAAATTTAAATGCCTGAAAGAGACATCCGTATAGATGAATCACTGATGGCGTATAAGGGAAGACTTGGCTGGAAGCAATATATCGCTTCAAAATGAGCACGATTCGGTGTTAAGATGTTCCATTTGTGCGAATCATCTAGTGGATATGTTTGGAACTCAATTATCTATACTGGCAAAGAGACTGCATTTTATAAAAAAATATGTTAATTATGGCTTATCGACGAAGAGCGTAATGTCGCTGATAGATGATTTATTGCAAAAAGGATATTTTTTGACAATTGACAACTTTTATACTTCTCCAGAACTGACAGAACTACTGATTACTGAGAAGACAGATGTATGCGGCACAGTTCGAACTACAAGAAAAGCTTTGCCTCCTGCATTAAAATCTGAAAAGCTGAAGACAGGAGAAATAGTAGCATTTCAAAAAGGCAAAATGTGTGTTTTAAAATGGATGGACAAAAAACCAGTCTGCATATTAAGTACTGTGCACAACGCAGAAATGATAGAGACAGTAAAGAAAAATAAATCGTTAAAGAAACCTACTGCAGTAGTAGATTATAACAATTCTATGGGAGGAGTTGACAAGGCCGATCAGTGCTTATCCTATTACCCTGTGTATCGGCATCAACAAAAGAAGTACTACAAAATAATATTCCGGTATTTGGTGAATCAAGTCATGTGGAATGCTTTCATTTTATATAAAAAATATGGCTGTGGTGCCAAATTAAATCATTTAGACTTTCGTATTGAAATAATCGAACGTTTAATTGAAGAAAATTGCGGTCCAACAGCTCGTCGTCAATCTGGACAAAATTTGCATATGGATGTTTTTCGATTACAGGGTAGACATTTTCCAACTTTTATACCTCGGTCAGGTAAGAAATTAAATGCTGTAAGACGATGTCTTGTATGTGCTCAACGTAAAAATGAAAATGGAAAGAGAACAAGACGTGAAACCAGATACCAGTGTGAGGAATGTCATGCAGCATTATGTATAGTGCCATGTTTCAAAATATATCACACTGAACATGAATTTTAAGCATCATCTCTATCGTTTAATGTAGGAAACGTGAGCACTTTTCTGTTTTTAGTTATTATAGGTTTGCTTAGATGTTAATATTGTATAATGATTAAAATATTGCATATTGTTCAGTATAAGTTAGTGCATAATGATGATAAGTATAACATTGTTCAAATAGATTTTTATTTTATTTTGAAATTATACTTCTGTATTGATTTGTCTAGAAACAATAGGTCCTCTCCTAATATGTAAGAATGCATTCTAATTTACGCTCTGAAAATAAAAAAATAAGTATATTTTTATTTAAGTAATCTTCATTGCTTAACATTCATACAATAAGCACGTGGATAAATAATGAAATGTTTTATGTTGTTTACTTATGTCAAGCATTTTCTTATTACAATAATTATTTTTTTTATCTGTTTAATTAAATTCAGATTTATTAGATTATGTTAGAGCACAGTAAGGCTATCTGCCTAAGGGAGCGGATGCTTTCGTATATTTTTATTTAAGTAACCTTCACTGCTTAACATACATACAATAAGCACGTGGATAAATAATGAAATTTTTTATGTTGTTTACTTACGTCAAGCATTTACTGATTTTAATAATTATTTTTTTATCTGTTTAATTAAATTCAGATTTATTAGATTATGTTAGAGCACAGTAAGGCTATCTGCCTAAGGGAGCGAATACTTTCGTAAAGGATTTTCTAAGGAAGCCTGAATCATATTCACTAATAAGTTCTCCACGAGGAATTTCTCATCTTACGCAGACAGCTCTAGTAATAAGATTTGCATACCCCTCCGACACGCAAAGCATATTTCTCAAGCAGAAAAAAGAAGGTCATAACTTTCTGTAACCTTATGAAAGTGTAGAGACATTAGGATATTTTTGGAAGAGAGATAGAAAAATTAGCAACGCCTTCGCCGGGAATCGAACCACGCACCTCTGAAATACCGGCTCAGTGTGGTAACCACTACACCACGAAGACACGCTAGGAAGGCGGGAGGAATACCTTACAAAAGAAAAAGTCATTAAATTAATATTTTTTTAATCTGAGGAAAATATTACATTTCAGAAGTTTTGAGTTGCTGTTCAAATAGTACTAATTTTTTTAATTCAAACACGTTTTATTGAAGATAATAATTTTAACTTTTAATTTAATTAGTCTTAAAATTTGTATGGATTTAATAATACTTTTAATTTGTTTCCAGTTTTACAATGAAATTTTCAAAATTAAAAACGATTTAACAGCGTGATTAAAGCCGAAACAAATTCTGAGATAAGGGGAAAAATAAGAATGGAGATGTAGAATAGAAAATTCAGCATACTGATCCCCGCCCCCCACGAAATAGTCCAAAAATTGGGGAAAGTACAATATGTTATATGCTTAGTCTTGTGTTTTTATCAAAGTATTTTAAACTGTGCAAAGCGAATTCACATACAGATAGTAAAAGACAGATTTATATCAAAATGTTTAAATTATAGAAATAAATTTTCATTATACTATCACATTGGAAAGCAATGTACATCTCTTATACATGAACTTAAAACTGATAAATATGGCATATAATGATATATGTGCGTATATATGTTTATAAATGTGTGTATGTGTATTTAAGGATCTGATAATATGAAAAGACAAGCAGTTTATTTTTATATTATTAGTTACAAATGCAAATGCTAGAAAATCTGGACACCTGAAATATCTAATATCATTTGGGAAAGAAAAGCGTCATAAAAAATTTAATTGTTACAGTTCCTTTTAAAATCGTATGCTACATTTTAGCTGGTGATTGAAAGCCTGAATAAGTAGAAATTTGTATGTAAATAATACAGTGTATTGTCTGTATGCAGTACATATATATTTTTAGAACAAATAAAAGTTTAAGTTTATTTTAAAAATCTGCGGGCAGTATTTAAGAAACAACGATTGGGTTACATAATGCAATACTTATTTATTTAATTTTTACTGATGCTGGCTTGTTGAGATTCAGTTTTCAAGAACATAAAACCAGAAATCTTTAAAGTAATATTAAAAAGGTACTTGGTTCAGATTACAAAAAGCAGTAATAACTGCTTATACAATATTTATTGTTTTCCTTAATATATATTTAGTACGACTATGAAACTACTGTAAAGTACAAAATCTAATCGCAGAATAGAATACTTCACTTTCGAATATTTTGATATTCAAGAAACATTTGAAAGCACGAAGTCAGGAAAATTTAAAGGAATCAAATAATAATTCTTTGAATCATGAATACTGTTATTCCAAATTAAAAAGTAAAATGATTTAAAGGCACTTAAATTTAGTGTTATGTTAACAATGTTGAGATATTGAAAAACCTATTTTTAATAACTTTTTTACATAATTACTCTGACATTTAATTCTCATAATAAAATGACTTTACTGCCCGTGATATGTAAGCCTATTAGCTTTAAGATGTATCTCATTACTTTTCCTTCTTGTGCCAAATATGTTAGCCGCACACTGACAAACTTATAACAGTTTCAAAACTTTTTGATCTCTCCTGTTGGTAATTCTACGATATTTAAAAATTTGCGCCAAAATGACTATACTCAAGCAAGTAAAACTACAATTCTAATATTCCTTGTAAGCTGGTGAAACTATTTCATAAATCATAATCTTGAATGTATGTATTTCACTGTTACCTTTGTTTTACAATACTTATCAAATAATTGCTGTTAAAAATTTGTTATGCTTTATTCAAAATCACAGAATGGAATAACTGCATGCCAATGATAATTAGTATTTATTAAGCTTGGAGAATACATGATTCAATGGAGAGCAGCATGCCAAGCAAAACAGAAAAGAAACACTCCAAAGCGAAACATAAAATTAGGAAAGCAGCAACCTTGAGTTGAAAAAACTCAGTCGATTTTTAAGGCAAGCAGGTACAGGTCCCACTGTACTGGCAGATTTCTTTGCTTCTGATGAAGAGGGACCTGCACCTGTTTGTCCTCGAAGTCGACTGCATTCTTGACTAAATCTACGCCAAATACAAGGTTGTTGCTTTGCTAATTTTATGTCAAATATAGTTAATTATGATTTTACCATGCAATTGTGTTAAAATATAAAAAAATTAAATTCCCATAAATTCAGTTTATAGGCTCCGGGTGTGCTAAATCATGCGTTTACAACATATTCATGTCTCCAATAGCCCATTTATATTTACAAAATTAATTTTTAATAAGAGCATATAATTAAACTGATATTACAACGCGATTTAATGAGTTTTTAGAAATAAAAACTAAACCAATTCAGAGCTACTTTTGATGAACGATTGAACGTAATGCAGGTAA
Organism: Stegodyphus dumicola; assembly: GCF_044657685.1. Taxonomy (NCBI): domain Eukaryota; kingdom Metazoa; phylum Arthropoda; class Arachnida; order Araneae; family Eresidae; genus Stegodyphus; species Stegodyphus dumicola. Next base: position 189,253,846 of record NC_140768.1, read on the forward strand.
CAACATTATTTTACTGTATATTTGTTGTATAAATAACTTCAGATATTAACTGAATTTTGATTTTTTCATTACATAAAATGAAACTAATGGTTACAAATAAAATAATAAAAGAAATGTACGCAAAGAAATTCTAAATTTATATCTTTAATTATAGTTTCAAAAGCAATAATGTATTTTGGGTAGAAAGCCAGTATGTTTAAACTTGATGCGCAGACAACGGAATTGCAATTATTTCATTGGATGGTTGGTTAACTGTACAAAGCAAAGTATTCAAAGCCAGTTTCCTTAATGGAGTAATGACTTTGCTAAGGGCTTTCTAACAGAAATTGTCTCGTATGTACATGAGGAAAAACACGATGTGTCATGCAATTAGTTATTTCGCTAAGATCAAATCTTAGCGAAAGTCGAACTACCTGTTTTCAGTGGTCTTATCCATTTGGCCAGTTGCAAGGTCTTTTCTTGGTTGCGAAACAGCGTTGCAAGTAAATTCATGGTAATCATGAACTCCATGTGTGCAATTTTCGCTCAATCAATTGAGCATTTTCAATTATTAAATATCCATTCATTATATATATCATTTCCATAGTAAAGTTCTTGTTTTCTTCTTTACTTACTAAAAAGGAAAGCTAGAAAAGTACATTGTTCGAGAGTGCTCCCCTTTTGAGGTATATTTATCGAATTCCATTAAATTATTTTTCTAATGTGTAGTTAAGAGCTGAAGGTTAAGAATTATGTAGTTAAGAACTTTTTTGACTGAGTCAAATTTTGAAATAAATTTCTGGTTTGCTTTGCCGCAGTTGCTTCTGCAGAGTCGTTTCTGCAATGCTAGTACAATATTTCATCGAATACGAGTTTTCCCATTTGGTATTTTTATTCTGACAGAAAATTCAGTGTGGGTCCATAAGGTTCAAATTCTTGTTTGTGTTTCTAGCCACGTTATTAGATTTAAAAAGACATGGAGGTGCTTCAAATTTCAAAACGAACAAAAGTGTAGGAAATTAAAAGATGCAAAATAAAATGTATTAAAAAATCTTTTTAATTACTCAGTTTTCAGAACGTCATTGGACGCCTCGGTTTAAAATGTAGCTAGTGGGTTATCAGGTCAGGGTATTTGGATATGACAAAGCACACGACAGCTGTCCTAAGGGAAGGTATATTTTCGAGGACGACTTGCTCAGCGAAACTAGGTCGTATTCACATTACACAAGCGGAAAGCCAGAAAACGGTCTATATAATAACAACTCGCTCTTCTGAGCAATAACCTAGATCGAACTACCAGTATACAGCTGTTTACTTCTCGACCATAAGTGGAGCCCCTACTCTGCAAATCACATGATTTAACATAACAGAAAATTTTTTTCATTCTTGATTGTTCGCTTGATTGGATTTGATTATGGCAAAGCACACAAAGGCTACATACCTAAGGGAAGGGATGCCTTCATGGAGGACCTTTTAAGGAAAATTAACTCCCATTCATGCTATACAACGGAAAAATCGCTTTCCTTGTTGAATTGAAATTTTAAGCTATATCTATCCCGGGTAAGGAGACGAAATAAAATAAAAGAATTTACATAAAGTTCAAAATATATACGTTAAAGTATATGTGTTTTAATTATAAGTGTTTAAAAATAATGAGGACAAGGATCCTTTGAAACGTGTTGTATGATTTTGACTTTAGTATCATATAATCAGAAATGTTGGGATAATTTAAGAATTATTTTTTATTTTTCAATGCATTCTGATAAAATTTGCATATTAAAGATTTTATATATATATACATACATATGCATGTATGTGTCAATTTCCACACAGAGCATGATTTCAAGTATCATATTTTTGAATTTTCAATATAACAAATTACTAAGAGGAGAAACATGCCAATATAATAGTTAAAATTTGTAAAAAAGTAAACTTTAAATTCGCATAGATTTTTAAATAAACATTTATCAATTTCAAGAGCAAACTGGCATAAGTCCTTCTTCTTCAGACGCGAAAGAGATTTACTGCAATTTGCCTGCTCAAGATTGCTCTAGAAATCATTAGTGTATTATATCCTCACGTATTTTTCCCACTATCTTTTTAGCTGCAGGCACTATAAATTAAAAAAATATTCCTGTAGCTTCCTGTAATGCGTTCAGAGGACGCACTCCTCTAAATTTTAAATTGGATTCGTCCACGTCGTGATTGTTTTCATCTTATTGACAAAAACAAATCCCTGCAAACTACCCGTGAAGGTAACGCCGAACCTTTCCCTTCTAACTCTTGAAATTTATGCCTAATAGAAGAACCGACGAATAACAGCGAAGTAAACCCGAACTGACATTCACTCTATGATTTATCTAAGTCAGTTACACATTCCTCTTCTATAATTATTTACGGATGTCTTGGAGCCTAGGAGTAGCAGAGACAACTTTAAGAACGGGAAAGTATCAGCTTTAACACTGTACAGAGAAAAAAATCATTTCTTATTTAATGTCATATAATTTTATCTAACTTGATTCAAGACACACTTATTTCAAGGCATTTTAATTTAATTCTGAAACTATATTTCCGTCAAGAATGTGTTCCTAGAATTTATAACAAAAAAAGACGCTTCTTTAGGGAAATTTTTAAAAACAGTTTTAACTTTGAAAATACAGCATCTTAAAACTGAATTTTAGATTTTTTCAGTACACTAAATTAGGCAAAATATTCTCAGTTCTACGTTTATTCGCACGATAGTTTTAGTCTTAATTTTCATTTAAAGTTAGAAATACTTAAAGCATTAATAAAAGAAACTGGAAAAAAAAAAAAAAAAAAAAAAAAAAAAAAAAAAAATATTTTGGAAGTTTTCTGTGCGTATGTACGAATTTAGAAAAATTTCAAGTAATTTATCGTTTTTCAGTACATGATTTAAAATCATCATTATAAACTTTTAATATGGAAAAGGAATTTTTAATAAATAAAATCATTCAAAAATCTAGATAGTAATATAGTTTATCTGAAAAGAGTTCATTTATGTGCCGGCTTTTTTCTTTATACGATCTAGGAAGGTTAAGGCCACTAGGAAGGTTAAGTTACGGTGAAATAAAAACGTAATTTTCTATAAATTTTTGCGTGAGGAATGACTACAATTTTTATGCAGATTTTGTGAAATATTTTAGTAAAACACGAAGAAATAAAAGTAAATAATTTTCCAAATAAAAAACTAAAAACGCAAAGCAATATCGATTTCAAACACATAAAGTACATATGCTGTTTAAAATCTGCTTAGTTACACAGCCAACACGGCGATAACCACTAAAATCTGGTATACATTCAATTACCTTTCTTGCCATAATGAGAGCCTGCTGGAGAAAAGGACATGGACACGTCAATACGCCCTGCTGAACGACGGTCATTTGAGTAGGGGGAAAGCAACTAAAGACAGCGAAACGTCTGCCGCCTTTAGCTTTAATCTGGATACAGAATGGGCAGAAGAAATAGTAGAACCTGGTTTCTTTTCAAGACTTGAGATGAAGAGTTTTTAGTTGAGGGTTTCGGTCACTAGGAAGGTTAAGTACATTGTTATGACCACAGGAGATGGATATTTTCAACAGACAACGCTACATATTACAAGGTCTACCTTAGATGGCCTAAATGGCAAATGACTTTACATGGACTAGAAGAGAAACACGCTAATTTGACAATCAAAATCGTAAAAACAACCTTGTATTTAGCGTAAGTATATTGAAACACTCAATCGATTTCGAGGGCAGCTAAAGGTCCTTCCTCATCAGGAGAAAGAAGAAAAATAAAGGGAAGGAGTCTCAGAAACATGTGGTCCTTATCAGCACTGCACGTGGTTAAACCGGATTTTCAATCAGAGTTACACTGGCCGCCTACTTTTACTGAGCCAGCTATCTGATCAAACATGTAACACGAAGGACAAGAAAATTAGCGAAGTTAAAAATAGGGAGCTAGGGGCAACTGCACCTTCGTGCTCAAAATCTGAACTTCGAATTCGTTCATCATATACGATTATTCAAAGTTCAGATTTTGAGCGTGAAGGTGCAGTTGCCCCTCGCTCCCTATTTTTAACTTCGCTAATTTTCTTGTCCTTCGTGTTACATGTTTGATCAGATAGCCTGGCTCAGTAAAAGTAGGCGGCCAGTGTAACTCTGATTAAAAATCCGGTTTAACCACGTGCAGTGCTGATAAGGGTCAAGTGTTTCTGAGACTCCTTCCCCTTTATTTTTCTTCTTTCTAGGTATTTCTTTCTCCTGATGAGGGACCTTTAGCTGTCCTCGAAATCGATTGAGTGTTTCAATATACTTACGCTAAATACAAGGTTATTTTTACGATTTTGATTGACTTTACATGGCTTACTTGGCTTCTAGGATCACCAAATTTCAACCCAAGGCAAGAGGAATACCAAGCAACTGAATCCCAAACTATGAAACCTTAAAAAAAGGGGGAAATGGAAAGTACGGTTCATCATATACGATTTCAAATTTTCCAAACTATCAACTAAATATAAGATCATGTTAAGGAAAATCAAAATAAAGAAACCAAATAGTGGCCAAGCAACAATGTACTGAATATGCAGTCACAACAAATTACGCATTCAGTATGCATGGCACAAGTGCCATATACCACTTATACGTAAACAACAAATTTTAAAAAATTACCTCTCAGAAGTTGCAACTGGAACCTTTTTGATGAACCACCATATGCACATGAGCTAATCAGATTGCAAGCGCGGCTAAATTTTTCACCAACTTGTTGAATCTGTTGCACCAGTTCACGGGTTGGTGCTAAAACTAAGACCTAGAAAGAAATACACAACAGAAATGAATTTACCAAATTTCCTTTACATATTAATTACATAAAAAATCCAAGAAATCCAGAAAACTATATTTCTTATATAAAAATTATTAAGAAATACTTAATTTTTTCAGTGTAAATTTTCTATGCCTTTTGGTAGGAAACTGTTGATACTTCCATGTACAAATCATCATTATGGATACACAAAGATTTTCATGATTAGAAATCTTTTCTGTTAAATTCCTGACTGTGCACAGTTATAATTTTCATTAAAGTGAAGTTATTTTTATCAAGCATACTTGAGATAATGTTTTTTATTTATTTGACCACTCAGAGATTGGAACTTAGAAAACTCTATAATCAACGAAAACCTATTTTTATGAAATTAATGAGTCATTTTCGAGTGGAGCATTTTATCAAAACATTAAAATACCTTGTTGTGGGTAGTTCTCTATCTTTGCCCCATTCTTTTTGACAATTTTATCTTGAGTATAAAATATGATATACATTTATTTAGCACATGTTTCTGAGGTAGTTTGGTAGCTATACACTTTACGAGAAGCAAACCAATGAGTTGTAGTACAAAGTAATACAGGTACTTAATGGAGATGTAAACTTAAGGGACAAAAATTTTCAATGATTACCAGATTTTGTTTCCATGCTAAATACATTGCATGTATACAAGTTCACAGCAGATTGACTGCACACAGGTCTGACGATAGGTTGATAAAATTTTATCAGGAGAAACATTTCAGAATTCTGGCAAATTCCACAGAAATACTCATACATGTGTTCACAGAATCACACTGAACTAACAACTCACAACAACTAAGAGCAGATTCTCTCTCTGGCCTTATATAGTTTCACTCAGCCACTGAGATATTTCTAGTACTTTCTGCTTCTCAAAATTACTGGATGACATATGAGAGCCGAATACAGTTACACATGAAATAAATTATAATTATTCAATTACAATACCAGGGATCAGACCAAAACGTCACCAAATTTTTGCCAAGTTTGGCGATGCTTGAAGATTTCTCGCCCAATTTGGTGACAAAAATTAGTTGCCAGCTTGACAATACCTTGCCAAATTACCAAGATACCCATTTACTCAATGTTAAATGGATTGTCCCTGTGTTCTTACTTTTCTGACATAGCTTGTCACTCCAGATTTGTTTTATGTTACATTACACAGAAAAAAAAAAAAAAAAAAAAAAAAAAAATTCACATATAACTGCAGTAAAATCATCTATTTATGTACAATATTCGTAACAATACAATATAGGATCACATTTAATGTACATGTTTGCAGTTGGACTACAATCTTGTCTTTTTGGAGCTAGTCAATTATCATAGTTTGTTCGCATATTTTCCCTCTTTTTTTTACTAATTTTATATTCCAAAAAAATTCATAAGAAAAAGTTATATAAATAATTTAATCCCTGAAGGGTGTGGTTTCAGTAATGACATAACAAATGAAAAGCAGTTGTGAACAAACTATATGCAAGTATCAAACTATCACAATATTATTTCTTTAAAAGAAACATACATTCTAACACAAATACATAGAAATATTAACATTATAATACCTAATAAGATATCTTCATATCTACTTCCCCCTAACTTGAATCCTGCCTCTTCTTACTGTTGTCTCTGCTATTCCTTAGGCTTCGAATATACTAGAGAAATGTACTCGAAATAACTAGAGAAAATAATGTGCACCTGACTCAGTGAAAATGTATACTGAATGCTTGTGTTTGCTTCATTGAGACTAGCTTCTTCTTATATTGGGCTGGCACAAAATTCAACAATTAGATGAGGAAAATTTGGTGCAACCTTCACAAAATTCGTTTTTGTTAGTAAGACGAAAACAATTACTAAGCACACAAATCCATCTTAAAATTTACAGAAACTCATTCTCAAAATGCATCAAGAAAGGAAAACATTATGTGAATATTTTTTTAATTTTCAGAACCTGGTACTTTAAAAGCTAGATAAAAAAATGCATGAGGAATATGGTACTAATTTTTGTTTTCATATTACATAAATGCAAAAAAAAAAAAAAAAAAAAAAAAGAGAGAGACAGAGAGAGAGAGAAAGCAATACACATGTTATCTCCAGATGTCTTTTATTCAAATTAAAATCGTCAGAAATTACAGACTAGGCTACTTAATTCAGGCAAAACACATCAGGGCTATTCCTACACAACAGCAGAGGAATCACTCAGCTCTGGCTAAATCCCACACCATCCAGGAATAAAAGATAGCAATCAAAATCTTCATTCACAAATATTTTTAAAAGTTTACTTTAAAAAGTAAAAAGATGTAAATGCTCAGAGCATTAAAAGTTAAACATTCAAGAACATATCCAATATAATACCCAGGAAAAAGTCAAAAATTTCAGATTATTTTTTGCTACTGGAATAAAAACCATGTACTAATAGATTTTCTTAAACCAGAACCTGAACAGTCATTAATGCAAAAGAAAGAAGGTATAAAGAAGAGTAAACAGATTCTTCCAAATTAAAGAATTCTGCTTCCTCAAAAGAGAAATAATATGAAAATAAACTGAACTCCCATTTACCTGCATGCAGATTATAAATGCATCATCTAAAAAAAAGGCTATGATTGGTAAATAACTGGAATGAAGTTAAAAACTTGATGCTAATTTATACCTGAAAATGGCAGTTCCTTTGGTAGTCAGTCCCACTTCTGTAGGAAAGCTGTTTTCTGGTCTTGTGAAGGAATAGGCAAGTTGCACTTACCCTTCCAAGTGTTTATTATAGAGTTTAGATCTAGAGATATGAGTACAGATGTTCAAAATTGAGTTGCAAATTTAGATCTAGAGATTCGGATGGCCAATTCATCTTGCTAATATCCTCACTGAAATTATTCAATGTGACATTCTGACAAGGAAAACATGCGACTCAAAGTCTATTCCCTATATACCTTGCAGAAATCACAGTCTTTATCAAATGCATGGAGTTCCGTGTGCCCATCCAACATAATACCTACTATTAATTCTGCTGCCATACTAGTACATTTCTCAGACGTTGGAGGATAAGAAGCAGATCTCTAGTTCTCCTCAGCTGACAACGTATAGTGTATTAGTGGTTAATTTGAATCAAGACTTATTTATGATAAGAGAATGATCTCTCACTGATGCTTGGTCCAAATCAATTTTCTATGCACCATGTCAAGCAGGCTCTCTTGTATGCAGAAGTTAGTGAGATGCAAACAGTAGATATTCTTGCGAACATAGCATAACTCTTGAAATTTAGATTCCTACTGTCCCATGAAAATCACAACAGAACTGAAAAGCTGTTGTAATTCTGTTTTATCTCACTGTTATGGACAAATACAGAACATTATCAGTCATCATGGCTCTTGGACCACTTTTCCTAGGCTGACAGATCTGATATCCTTATTCTCTTTATAAACTCAGTATCCTTAAAATGCTTCCATAAACTGCACACCATGATGGGCATTACATTCAAGTCTCTAGCAATCTGCACTTTGATTGGCCTGTTTCCAGTCTCTTAACAATGTTCGACATCATTCCATCATCACACATTGATTGTTACTCATTTTAACTGTCTCCTTTTGAATTTCACCAAATATTACAAAAAAATCAAAAAAGTTGCCAAGGAATGAGAGCAAATGAAGCATGGAAAATACCACGTGAGCTTTAAACTATGCTTCCCTTAAATGCATACATACATTTGTGTACTTGATACCAATAATTTGCATTTGTAGCTTGGAAATATAATTTGTACCTTTTGTTCTGTACTTTTCAAGAAAATTGACAAAATACACAATTTCTTACTGAGTCTCTTAATGCTGAACACTTATACACATTATAAAACTACAACAACAACAACAAAAAAAAAAAAAAAAAAAAGACTCCCAAAAAAATGTAAATTTTGAAACTTGTACTTCTTAACATGCTTTCCGAAAAGTCTGAAAATCCTAAAAATAAAATACTATTAAAAAACTGCATGCTTACCTGTGGTCTACATTCATCTTCCCATCCACTATCAGAAGACTGATTTGAAGCATGAATGACAGCTGGTAGCATAAACTAAAAAGAAAAACATGTCTAATCATTTAATTTATATGAAACCAATGCAGGAAAAATAAATTTTATTAGTGCAAAATAATAATATTAAACAATTTAATATTGTTAAAATGAAAAAATTATGAACCTTCTTCTTTTGTTTATCATTGCTTCAGCACATGATAAAGTGAGTAGAATGTATCTAGATCCCTTATCATGCAGGCAAATAAAATAAATAAAAAAAAAGCTTGCTAATCCATCTGTTGATTCCCATCCCCTCCCCCTTAATTACTGACTGATGTAAAAAATTGTACAGTACAGTATATACATATTTTTAAAAGCTTTAATTAATTAGAAGATATATGTAAGACATTGAATATTGTTAAGAATATATTTGAATATATTCAGCTTACAACATTTAGCAAATATATAGCTCAGAAAAATTAACAAAAACATATTTCAACAAAAGGAATATATTCAGCTTACAACATTTAGCAAATATATTGCTCAGAAAAATTAGCAAAAACATATTTCAACCAAAAAATAAACAATATTATCCAACAAAAAATAAATTTGGACACTGCACATATACCCATTCTATTAAATACTTTAGTTTTATTTGAATAGCATAAGGTATTTCTCCCGCCTTCTTAACGAGCATCCGTGGTGTAATAGTCTGCACACTCAGAGGATAATTAAGAGGTCCGCGGTTCAATATTTGGCGATTGTTCATTTTTCATCTTGCCTGCTTACAAAAAATACCTAATGTCTCTACAGTGGCATCCAAACTAAAAGGGTGTTGAATGATGATTCTCCTCACCCAGGATTTGGTGATTGGGTCTCCTAAAAACCCAGTTGCCCTTTAAAAGGGGGAGTATATAAGGTATTTCTCCTGCCTTCTTAATGAGGCCTCGTGCTGTTACGTTTCGATTCCCGGTGAAGGCGTTGCTAATTTTTTATCTTTCCTGCTTCCAAAAAATACCTAATGTCTCTACAAGAGAAAAGTTATGTTTTTAGTTTTACACAAATAAAAAAACTAGTTTGTGCTTAATTATAGTACAGTAAAAATAAACAAATAGACATTAAATTAAATCATTACAGTACCAAAGTGGGTAGGAGTTTAATGTCAAAAACACTTTTCATTAATTACAGTAACAATGTCTGAGTATTTATAACAATACTCAGACAGATATATTTCAAATTAAATACATTTTAAATTATATCAGTTAGCTATATTAAAAAAAAGATTTTTAATAAATTTTATTTGTAACTATATTTATTAAAACTTCTGCAATTATTAAGAAATTGTAAATGGATTAGATCTGAAAGCTGAATGAGAGATTTTATGTTTTACCAAATGAAAGCTGGCTATTTGCTAGGTTGCATGGATGATAAATGCATGGTGGCATAATGTAATACTCCAAAACTTTTCATAAGACTAAGTTAAAGATGTTTCTAATGTCAAACTAAGATTAGACATTTAGTTAAAAACCTATCAAAGTACAAATAAATTTTGTCTTTAGTCAGATTAAGTATGGTATTTAGACAAAAACAAAAACAAAAACAAACAAACAAAAAAAAAATGTTTAATTTTGTATTAAAACTGCACAATCTTAGTTCAACTTTTTTTTTAAAGGAAAAAAAAAAGAATCCTGAACACAGTGTTATGAAATTTGTAAAAAAATATCGTTATCATTAAGTACGAGGTATATGAAATAGAACTATCATGCTACCAGATTAGAACCATCATTTACTTGCAGTTCATTTGGAAAACGTCAGCTACAAAATGTCATCAAATCCAGTGTACAGCTTTGGGTACTAATAAATATCAACACAGGGACAAAATTCTGGACCAGATCCTCAGTTGTGATGAAAAGTGGATTTACTTCAACAACACAGGCCAAAAAGCGGGTTGATCTGCGCCTGCTGCACCAATCGGCAGCATCGCTTGACTAACAATAAGATCATGCTTTGTATCTGGTGGGATTGCTGTAACATTATCCAAAAAGAGTATCTGGAAAAAGGTAAAACCCTCAGCAGTAAGGAATATAGCAAGATGTTAGTCTGTGTTATGCTGCTGCGAAGGAAAAATGTCAAACTGAGTTGCGGCACAGAAAAGTAATGTTCAATCAAGATAATACAAGACCACATGTGTCTGCATTTACTGGCTGAACTCTGTATGGACTCGACTGGAATCTTTTGCCACACCATATAGCTCCAACATTGCTCCTTCTAATTTTTTTTCACATCTGTAGTTACATCTTGCTGGTGTTTTTTTTTTCATTCTGCACAGGACATCCAAAATTAGGCTGATCTGTTTTTGGACTCGCAGCCACCACGTTTTTGGGCCAAAGGCTTTGAAAAACTACCAAACCATTGGCAGAAAATCGTAGATTTGGGTGTTGATTACTACCTGCACTAAAGATACTGCTTTCATGTTTTTTCTTTCTAACTTTATTAAGAAGTTTTTTTGGCGAAGAACATTCATTACAACCGGATATATATATATATATATATATATAATTTATTTCCTAAACAGTATTTATTAATAATTACATGTTTTAATTTTTCCTTTTACAATTGAAATATTATTCTTCGTGATGATTTAACTCCAGTCCCCCTTAAAACATTATTAACATTTTGCTTTCAAATTACTTCAAAACATCTTTCAAAATATAACTCATAGACTCCAACCTTCAGCAAACCTTGTCAGTAGTCAACGCGCAAACGACATTTTTACAACTTTGAAAATGTGCGCGTAGCGTATGTTGTAATTAACCATTCATTAATTTTAAATTAATAATTAATTGTAATCAATTTTATTACATTTAAAATCCATATACATATAAAACTGAATAATTAAAAATATACCTTGTAAATTATATGCACATTTAATTAGAAATTTTCTTTTAACTCCTCAAGCATTCACTAATAAAAAGTACTTCAAATCACTACTAATCATAGAAAAAATCAGAAGCTATAAATCATATCTTTATTCTGGATATGATTTCTACAGGGAAATAAAATTTAAATAACCAAGAATGATACATATAAGTATTAAACAAAATACGCATAATTTATGAATGCAAAGATTTATATGTAGCATGCTTAGCAAGCTTAAGTTCTGATTTTGAGAATGTGTTTTTATAACACAGTTCTTCATTTGCCTGCATATTTATTTTTTCAATCAAAACTGCTTCAAGAGTTTTAAGACCTAAATTTGGTCGAAATTCCGTCTGATTTTTTTTAACAATAGAAAAAATTCTTTCGCAAGCTGCATTTGAATGAGGTATTATTAAGACCGCAAGCATTACAGAAGGCAATACTTTATATTTAATACACCCATTCATATTTTTTAATTTGGCAATTTCTCCCCATGCTATATCAATACGCAAATCTACAATTTCTTTCAAATCATCTACTTGATACATGGAAAATTCAATTTCTACTTGATTAAGACATTTTTCATCAATAATGGATGGAAAAGTATTCATCAAGTAAAGAACAGATGAAAATGAGACTTCAGTTCTCAAGTTGATGTCAGCAACTTCAGCATGTTTTAGAAATGGATCACTCAGTGGAAATTTATCAATTATATATGAACATGCAGTTACAAAAAAAGCTCGCACAGAATTGAAAAATGATTTCACTTCACTTTCATTCAACTTGGCATTTTTTAAATATAGTCTTGTTTCCGCACCAATCACTAAATTTTCATTTTCTTTTTCTTTACTATACTTCTGAAATGGAATAGACGTTAGAGTAACATCTTCATTTTCTTTAGAAATTACTGATGGTTTTACGAATCTAACAAATAAATTCATTAAAAGTTCAAAAAGTTCTCTTCTCAATTTATGTATATAAGGAGCTTGTTGTTGCAAATTAATATTTACTGTTATAAACAAAGGCAAAGTATTTTTCAAAAATAACAAGTACAATTTGGTGGTCGGTGACTGTAAAATTTTTTTAATGTTTTGCAATCTCTTTCCTTCATTCTCACTGTTATCTGGTTTATCTCCAAAAAAATTTATCACAGCATCCCACTGTTCCAAAATCCTTGTTATAGATTCTAAAAGAGACAACCATCTCGTACTGCAATATTTCAAAATTTTATGAGATTTTGCATTCTGTCCCAAAATTTGTTGAGCAACTTTGAAGCTATGCTTCCGTTTCGAACTTTTCTCCAAGTAAAAATATATATCTATTATCAACATTTCAATTTCTGAGCCAATTAATTTTTCAGTAGCTTTTTTTGCAGCTATATGCAAGAGGTGGCACGGACAGCCTCGGGTGATTATACTTGGTTGATGCATTTTGATAAATGATGCTACACCTTTAAACTTTGCAATAATATTACTAGCGTTATCTGAAGAAAATGATAAGCAATTTTTCCATTCTAAACCTTTGTTTTTAAAGTTTTCATTTATACAATTAAAAATACCTTCTCCTGTATTATTCGTGCATTCTAAAATAGAAATCAATGAAGTAATTATCACTCCCTTTTCTTTACTGTAGTATGTTATAACCAATGGGTACAGTTTGTTATCATTGTTATCATTACTTCCATCAGTACTTAGAGAAAATGATGTACTGCACACTGATTTTATAATATCAGCAACAGTATTTTATGCAAGCGTTTTCACAATAGCAGCAGTTTTGGTATGACCGCAGCTAAATTTTTTTGCTATGGCAGAATCCGGAAACATTGCTTTGAAAAGCTCTTTGGAATGATCCGAAACAGAAAGCGGTAGATTATGTTCAATTAAAAAACGAACAAAATAGCATTCGGCTTTTATAGGATCTGTTTCATCATCTTTTATTAAGAAATTTGTTATTTCTTTAGATTTTACGGTGCCAAGTTCTATATGCTTTTGAGAAAACACATGCCGTTTACAGTCATCTTTTCCGCCATGAGCAACCGAGAAGTCTTTGTTGCATACACTGCAGTGTGCGTGATTCACAGAAATTTCAGACGCTTTAATGCATGGAAATTCTGAAGAATATGAATCTTTAAACTTCTGCTTTGATAATTTTGGCTTCTTCGTTCGAGGCAGCATTATGATTAAAAATCTTTCACCTGATTCACAGTTCACAAGACACACGCTAAGTTCTCGCCGTAAACTACAAAATGCAGCCGAATGCAGCCTAAACACGCATCAGCGAGGAACCTGGGAGACAGACAATTGGGTGGAACTATTGATAAGTCGTTAACGGTTGGAGTTACTGATCTACGATTGGCTAATTCTTCAAAACTAGGAACGCACTCAACACGTGATATATGATAACACGAGTATTCAGCCAATCATCGGATGAATTAGTTGGTTCCGTTTTGCGTACTGGTTCTCCTGCTCTTGTTTCTGTAAAATCCGTAGTTTTTTCCATACTTTTCGTAGCTCGTAGTTTTTCATGAATTTCCGTAGAAACTACGGAGAATCCGTAGTAGTTGGAGTCTATGTATAACTTACCAGTATGGATGCACACTTTTAAAATAATTCTACTTTAATTAAACTTAGGAGATAATATAATCAATTAATCAATATTGTTTAGGAAATAAATTATTATTAACTAACTTTGCAGCAATTGCGCAAGTAATAATAACTTGTATTCGCACTAAATGGATTTAAGTTCATACAACATTTGATATGCTAAATAGCAGCTATTAGCGCTATTTATCTCTTACCTAATGTACCCACTTTATATATTATCTCCATCCTTTTTAAGCTTTAAAATTCTTATACAAAAACTTTACTGTATTGAAGGTTAGCAGCCTCCTTACTTTTATATCTTGCTAGTTTAACTCATATTGAAATCACTAAATGTCATTCCACTAGATGACAAACTTGAAAATTTAACGCCATGCCTGCTACAGATAAACCCAAAAAAAGAATTTCTATGAAAAACATTTAACTGTATTTACATGATTACATGCGGTACTTGACATATTAAATATATAGGACAGACTAAAAACAATCTAAACTTTCGAATCAATAACTATAGAGCTCAAATAAAAAAATTCAACGCACAAAAAAATAGCATTAAAATAAGTACACCATCACAACTTAATACAGCAGAATTAGAACACTTTAAACACCATAACTTCAACTCTATTCAACTTCAGATACTAGATATAATACCCAATCACAAAACACGAATTTTTCAGGAATCTCTCTATATACTAAAACAACGTTCACTTTATCCATATGGACTTAACACATAGTCATAGAGATACTTCTAAGAAGTCTATTTTCAGCCAATTTAAACTCTACAGCATCAAAACGCAGAGAGGAAAAAGAGGAAGCAAAATAAAAAATAATGCGAGATTTTTATCCACTTTGAATACACTTGCATTGAAAAAACAACTGAAATGTTTTTTAGACTCAGACTGCTTTCCCAAGAAACTTCTCAACTGGTTACACTCCTGTACTAATAAATTCCTTATCAAACTAAAAAAATTCATTCAAGAAAGCTACAACAACATACAAATCATTAAAGACATGATTCTTGATTTTAGTCTTTTCAGACTCTCTAATAGTCTCACTCAACGCAAAATTTATTTTAAAGTCAATTTTCTGCATCCGCAGTTTGACAATATTCATTTCTCAAGAATCATCAGAGATTGTAAAGATTACTTCCCCGCAGTTGACACAATACCAATGATTGCATTTAAATATCAAAGGACCTTAAGCAACTTGCTTACTAACCACCATGAAATAGATGAAACTGCAGAATGACATTGTAAGACACCAATTTACAGCAATTACGTAGATTCTCATCACCAGCACATAATTACTGGCAACCTGAATATCATACAAAACCATCAACTAAAAACACTAATGAGTTATGGTACAAAATTTAGACCAGTCAGAAACATGACTACAAATTACTGTTACAAGACTTTCGAAAACAACATCAACGAATTTATAGTTAAAGCAAGCTATCAACTGAATTTACCCATAGATACCTTCTTAAAATGGAAAGCTAAAATTCTTCAACGCATATCCACAGAAATCAGTCACCTCAAACTTAAAAGTACACTGAATTGGTCGCAACTTACATCAGATATTAGTAAATTAAAACAGCTTTTTACTATTACAAAAATAGATAAAGCAACTAATAACTTTAGCATTATATGAAAACAATTATACACTGAGATTATTCATAAAGAACTTCTCAACGCAACTACTTATCAATTAGCCAACCTTACAGAAACATCTATAATAAACAGGATTAAAACTTTTCATAAGAAACTCAATATTACTTTCAATGCAAACTACAACAGATTTACTAATCTTTATGCGATTCCCAAATTCCATAAAACACCATTAAAATTTAGATTTATAGCTAATGAAACTAATAATTACAAGAAAAATATAGACTATTATTTTTCAATTCAACTTAATAAAATCTGTAAATTTATTTTCAATGATTGTAACACTAATCATAACTATTGCTGGATCATTCATAATAACACTCCTGTCATTAATACCATTCATACCATTAACATCCAAAACATTAACTGCTATGATTTTGAAAACTTATATACCTCACTTCCTCTAGAAGAAATCTATACCAGTCTACTTGATCTACCAAAACTTTTCCCTAATATACTCAATATCATGACTCTTGACAAATGGAAAACCTACCTAAAATGCACACTTTTTCATAACTACATCAAGTTTCAAAATCAACTTTTTAAACAAGTCAGAGGATTGCCAATGGGCTTACATTCCAGCACCTCGATCTGTAATACGAGGGCTATCCAGAAAGTAAATTACGTTTTGGAATAAAAAAATAAACAAAGTATAGGAAACAAATTTTATTATATACAGATGAAAGCCACACTCAAATACTACTTTTCTACATAGTCACCATACAAATTAAGGCATTTATCGTAGCGATGTACGAGCTTGGAAATTCCTTCGTCGAAAAATTCGGCCGCCTGCGCCTTCAACCACTTCGTTACCTCTTCTTGCCTTCCATCTTGCACAAAACTTGTGGTAACCAAGCTTTTCGCTGATGATTTCGTGGGGGATGTTTCCATAACCGGCACTTCGCGAAATTTGTGGAAAACTCAAAGAAAGTTCCGTTATTGTGAAATTTCGATTTTCACGGACTTTAGCATCGACTTTTTCGAGAAGTTCGGCGGTCACTATGCTGGGTCTCCCACTTCGATCTTCGTCGTGAACATTGGTTCGGCCATTTTGAAATCTTATGACCCACTGACGCACTCCACCTTCAGTGATAATGTTGTCCCCATACACTTCACGAAGCTGCCGATAGATTTCTATCGGTTTACAGTTTTTTGCAGTCAGAAACCTTATTACTGAGCGCACCTCGCAGCTCGCGGGATTTTCAATTAACACAGACATTTCAAACCGTCACAGTATCTGAACGGAGCACAGCACGACCTCTCACTAGCACGGCTAGATGCAGACTGAGCTGCGCAACGCTCTGACCCCAAGATGGCCACGCTAGCCCCGCCCCTAGTGGACACAGACGGAAACGTAATCTACTTCCTGGATGGCCCTCGTATCTTTTTATTTGTCAAAGAATTTAACTTCCAAAAAAATCTACAACCACAAGAGTTAAATTACTACAAACACACCTACAGATATATTGATGACCTTATTACAATTAATAATTTTGGTAAAATTGAAAACTCCGACATTTATCCGAATTGTCTTAAACTTAATAAAACTAATAATTCACAAAATAGCATAGACTTTCTAGATCTTCAAATCATTAACTAAAAAAAAAATTTTACTTTTTGACAAAACAAGAAACTTCAATTTCAATACTAACAAATTAATAAATTGGAACTCCAACATATCCAAAAAAGTAATTAACAATACTATAATTAATCAAATACAACAAATTAAAACTATATGCACAGATACAATAGATTTACAACGCAAAATTTTGATCCTTATCAAAATTCTCAAAAATAACCTAATTCCCTTTCAATTTATCAACCATTGCCTTAAAAGAGCAGGCGTTAAATACTCACTCTAAATCTTTAACTGATAGGGATATGATAATTTATTCCTAAACCTGAGAAGGCGGTATAAGTTGGATGACTGTCAGTTGAAAGATTTGTATACAGTGTAATTACTCAATTGTATATATTGTAAAAAGCTAATTGTCTTCAGACATATACTGTTACTAAAAAAATGGGCCTATTTCCTGCCTTTAGACTGTCTATTAGCTCTTGGACAGCGAAAATGCCTTTTTCCTTTCTTAAATTCTTAATCATTGCGACACGACAATTAGCCAGAAATTAATTAATTTCCATTCACTAGTATTTTCAAAAAAATCTTAACAGGCGGTCTCTCTCAGATAAGAACTCCACAAAATACATCCCTCAAGAATTCCAAGTCCCACCCACTACCATAAATTACTTCACCCAAGTCTTACCGACTGATATCTGAGTCAGACACGAAGAGAACACTTTGCCAACTCCCCCACTAGAAAGAATGTAAGTTACTTAATACCTTTCTGGCCTTTATATCTTCATGTACATTCACTGATCTTATTTATATTATTTTTATGTTTTCTTTGATTTGTTTTTACAAAGTTTGCATTATTTATCTTTTTTATAATCTTCTATGCTTATTTCAACTTTACTTTGAATTCGATTTCATAATGACAATTTCCAATGTTTAATTTCTACAAATAATATAGTACTCAAATACATAAAGATGATAGTGTCGGGGATGGTTACTCGAGTTTTACAGGATTTCTCTACAGTAATTGATTATTACTCCAAATTGAATTGACTAAAATGCTTCATGAGAATAAGTTCTTTGAGTAGCAATTATTCGCGGAATGTTTGGCCTGACTAGAATTGCCGGTTTGGCTTTAACTTATAACTCGAGTAAAGACGAAACACTTTCATATTTATGTATTTTTATCAATTATTGTTCATTGAACGGGAGTTGGTTTGTTCCCCTTGAAAAGTTAACTAATTTCTGATCAATGACAATAATTACATGTTTTAATTTTTCCTTTTACAATTGAAATATTATTCTTCGTGATGATTTAACTCCAGTCCCCCTTAAAACATTATTAACATTTTGCTTTCAAATTACTTCAAAACATCTTTCAAAATATAACTTACCAGTATGGATGCACACTTTTAAAATAATTCTACTTTAATTAAACTTAGGAGATAATATAATCAAGTAATCAATACTGTTTAGGAAATAAATTATTATTAACTAACTTTGCAGCAATTGCGCAAGTAATAATAACTTGTATTCGCACTAAATGGATTTAAGTTCATACAACATTATATATATATATATATATATATATGTGTGTGTGTGCGTGTGTGTAAGATATAACAAAATATGACAGCTGTTTCAAAATATAATTGATGACCTCAAAATTAAAGATTCTAAATTTGATGATCTACCCCTAAATTCATCTCTTCTCACTTCATCTCATCTCTTCCAGAGTTTTCTATCTTACGTAACGTTTTAATGCAGATACCTCTTGTCCAATCAAATTAAATCTAAACCAAAACTCTGAAGTGAAACTTTCCCACTCCCAGCCTTCTTCCTATGACAGTATTATAACCTTCCCCTTTTTCCGCATAGCTTTCCTGCTGGCAAGACGGTTTTAAAACCAAGCTGCTGCTGCTTACTTACTTAAGATGACGTTCTAATTCAAACTGCAATTTATGTATTCAAATATAATTAGGAAACATCTTGTCTGAAAAAGGATGATTTGATATGCGTGGAAAAAATAAAGACTGAGATTTTGAAGAGTTCCACTGCTTTCATCTACGCATTTGAAATCATTACATATTTATAAAAAGCCGGTAGGATTAACCTGGTGCAAGTTTTCCCGAATGGATTTCGTACTCTGCTGCCTCAAACTACCAGTGAATCATCAAATTTGTTTTCGGTGTGTGATTTAACGGCATATTTTAAAAGTACTTTCAAATCAGTGAGTATCGGTGAGTTCAAAAGTGAAAAGTATTTCGAATCAAGGTCAGAGCCTCCAACGTAGTGAAATATCGTTACTGGTTGTCCCTCGCTTCGAATATTTACAATGTTTATTCATTTCCAATCATTGCGTAAAAACAAAATTAAACATCCAAAGTGCTTTGAAGGTCATCAACCTCATTAGTGAAATAAGAAATGCTAAATAGTATTTTGTGCTCTCTTGCATGTTCAGTGCTTTATTCGGAAAATTCTTCATATTCTAAGAATGCTATATTATCATAGGTCACCAAATATGATAGTGAAGTGGGTATTAAGTTCCAAGTGGAGTAAATTGTGTTTTTGAATGACTTTGCATTATAAGTAATTTTGCATTTATAAGTAACTGCATTGTTTTATGATTTATTAATGGTAATATTTTGCTTAAATCATATTGAGATCAAAGTTGATAATTTAAAAATTTTATCATTTATTTAAAATCTAGTTTTGCATTTCTGAATTGGACAATAAAAATTATTGAACTTGATAAAAATTTGGTAAAGAATTTGAAGGTTTGACTTAGGGAAGGTTCCTAATGTGAATAAGATTTTTGGACTATTGTTTAAATTTCTTTGAATTTATATTTTTTAATTTTTATTGTATGTTAAGAATAAAGCACTGTTTGAAATTTTTGAGTTGTAGGAATTTCTTTAATTTTTTTATGATAAATGTTAAAGGCTCTCACCTTATGAAAAAATACATTTTTTTAATCTAAGTATTTTTATTTTTTCATAAAATGGAGTGTGTTTTTAATATTCGTATGGAATGACAGCAGTTCGAAAAAGGCCAGTTGCCTCTACAGAAGGAACGGAGGCCTTTTCTACAGTAACTGCTAATTTGGCAAATCTTTTGGCCATTGGTGAAGAATATTAAACACCAGTTTGCTCAACTGATAAACCAATATGATGGAAATACTAGTATTTAGATAAAGTTGTGGAGTCTTCAAGTTTTGTAAAGAATAAGTAAATTTTAAAATGTCTTAATAATAGTGAAAAGTTTAAAATTTGTTGCGTTTATGAATGATGTGTTACAAAATTTTTATATTTTAAAATACCTTCCCTAATAAACATAATTAAATAACATGAAAGTTGGCATCTTAAATTGTATTATAATAGAAATATTTTCATCAACAAAAATTGGAAACACTTTTATTTGAGCATTTACTTTGCATAAATATTTGAACTTTTACTGTGTGGAACTTTACAAAATTTCATTGACATTCTTACCTCAGAACTCTAAAATATGCTTTTGTTTAAAAATAATACAGTGCTAAAATTCATAATTCAATTCAAAATTTTATGACTTTCAATGAAATGTCAAAATATCGGTCAAATTTTATGGCAATAATTTTTGTTTAAAAAAAAGTAAATATGTTTTGTATTTTCACAATTATAACTTTAACATTTTGCTGCTCTAATGCTTTTTCTTCCACTCTGCTCACATAACCTTTCTTTTGAAGGAGGGATATGTAAGATATAACAAAATATGATAGCTGTTTCAAAATATAATTGATGACCTCAAAATTAACATTCTAAATTTAATGATCTACCCCTAAATTCATCTCTTCTCACAGGTTCCAGAGTTTTTTCTATCTTGTGTAACATTTTAATGCAGATACCTCTTGTCCAATCAAATTAATTCTAAACCAAAACTCTGAACTGAAACTTTCCCACTCCCAGCCTTCTTCCTATGAAAGTACCACAACCTTCCCCTTTTTCCGCATACCTTTCCTGCTGGCAAGATGGTTTTAAACCATGCTGCTGCTACTTACTTACTTAAGATGACATTCTAATTCAAACTGCAATTTATGTATTCAAATATAACTAGGAAACATCTTGTCTGAAAAAGGATGATTTGATGCATGTAAAAAATAAAGATTGTGATTTTCAAGAGTTCCACTGCTTTCATCTATGCATTTGAAATCATTACATATATATAAATGGAAAAGTTTCATTACTATCAGATATCTACATATTTATGGTTCAAACAACAATGTACTAAAGCCTGGCATAACTCACACATGTGACATATGTCAACCTCTGATAGGGCATCAGTAATACTTATTTGAATCATAATTGCAATTCTAGCATACCCCAACCTCTAGATCTAGATATACACTCTAGCCTATACCAGACGGCTGGAGAGAAGGGATTCAATAGTATAAACTTCATTCTTTCATTTCTGCTTACTCCCATAGAACAGTCATGCAATTCAAAGTTGGCATTTTATATAACAATTTTCAAGATATTTGTATTTCTGTTGCAAAGGACAGAAATAAGTAATAATTACAGAATATCCCCAAAAACTGGCCTATCATCTATGCATTTGAAATCATTACATATATATAAATGGAAAAGTTTCATTACTATCAGATATCTACATATTTATGGTTCAAACAACAATGTACTAAAGCCTGGCATAACTCACACATGTGACATATGTCAACCTCTGATAGGGCATCAGTAATACTTATTTGAATCATAATTGCAATTCTAGCATACCCCAACCTCTAGATCTAGATATACACTCTAGCCTATACCAGACGGCTGGAGAGAAGGGATTCAATAGTATAAACTTCATTCTTTCATTTCTGCTTACTCCCATAGAATAGTCATGCAATTCAAAGTTGGCATTTTATATAGCAATTTTCAAGATATTTGTATTTCTGTTGCAAAGGACAGAAATAAGTAATAATTACAGAATATCCCCCAAAACTGGCCTATCTACATTAGTAGATCTATCATAGTCAGGTCTTGGAATATTTCTGCATTTTTCACATCTGCTGCTGAACAGCATGATAAAAAATCTTTCAAAAATTATGTCAACTGTTAAGGATATACTTTAAGAAAGATGGTGTCCATAAAAATCGCAAGTCAGCCACTTTTCAAAGTTCAAAACATCAGTAGTTAAAAACATTTTGATACCACCACACATTTTACCATTAGCATATGTACCTGTTAAATTTACAAACAGTAAGAGAACAAACAATATTTACAATGGATTTACAAATTAATCTGAGGATACCTGAGAACTAAACAGTAAAAGTTAAGTATTAAAATTTCCTTCAAATAAATCAGTCTCTTTCACATATAAAAACACATACATTAACATTTTTCATTCATTAAGAAAATTCATAAATAAATTCTCATAAAATAATCTATGAGTGACATTTTTACCATGAATGATTAAAACACAGGTTTAATCATTTTTAAATATCTAGACACATAACAATTTTAAAGGGATCCATTTAATTAAGAAATCTACTTTTAAAAATGTTTCCTTCCCTTCACAGAAGACACCAGCTCCAAATGAATTCAGTAATACAGGTAGAAAATAAATGTGTTCTTTGTCTTTTAAAATTTACCCAAATATTTCAAAACTGGCCCTTTTCTTAAATCTGAAGTTGAATTTAACTATCTGAACACAAAATAATAATCAGATTATTATTTTTTATTTATTTTTGTTAAAAAAGTATTTTTATAGTTAATAAAAGACGTTTCTAACACCACATATTAAAATACAAGACTAAAAATAAAAGGAAAACTTCTTTTTTACTATTATTAGTCATATATTTTTAATGAAGGAAAATTAATTTTTTTTCACACATACTATTTGGCACCAAAATGTCATTTCCACCCAGAAGGGCAGCTACAAACCATTCCAATTATTTTTTTAAAAAACTTTTAAAATGTAGCAAAGTTTTTGCCATACAATGGTGATGATACTTCTATAACAAAGCATAAAACATATGATGTTGGAAACATCTTTTATTAATTATTAAAAAAATTTTTAACAACATAATTCGAAAATGTGCAACTTAAAATATGCAAGTGATTATTCCATGAAGGTCAAATATATGTAAAATATAAAAAATACGATGGCTTTGCTCTATGTGAACAGGCAACCTCTAATTAACTTTCCACAATTTAGGATCTCTCCCTAGACCAGTAACTTTGAGAACATTCTAGCCTATTATGTAACAGCCACTATAAATAATGCCATTTTGCGGACAGAAGCTTGCCTCTCGCTGCTGCTTAAATTATCTTTCCTTCGTTAGAAATAGTGATGACGCAGAAAGTTTAAATTAAATCGTACTTGGTTTAAACCACTATTGAATATGTAATTTGGAGAATTTCATATGAAGTAAAGCATGATCTATGGTGAAAATTGAATTAAAGCTATGGAATAAAGATGTGCAATTAAAAGCTAAATCATCTTGTCTCATCATTTGGATTCCGCCTTACCACTCTGCAAAAGCAACGCCAAGCTTCATCACGACTGCTGGAAAATATCACATATATATATGGCATTAATGGGATTTTAACTAATTACACATACAAAACAAGCATATATAAAATTTTTTAGATGTTATAAATTAGACCAATTAGAACTATTATAAATTACATCAATTAATAACATTATTAAAAAATAAATATATATTTTATTAAAGAAATAATTACATTGCTTTTAAACTGCCCAGATTCTTTTCTAGTTTCAATTTGAAAAATAAATATCTTGTCTTAGAGATGGCAGAACTTCTAGTAACTGACGATGTGCTAAGATGTAGACATAATATATTTAAAATCAACTGCCAATTTACCAGATTGTGTTGATGACAAATACCTCAGTTGATATTATAACACGAGAAGATTACACAGAATTTTCTAACAATGATATTTAATTTGAAAAAAAAAAAAAAAAAAAAAAAAAAAACTGAATTGAGTGACTCATTGAAATTGCTAAGCTATTTCTCAAAAGGTGAAAATATGTTGATTTTCAATATCAAGCTAATACAATTGTAGCTGAGCTTGGAATATTTTCAAATATGTCTTGAAAAAAAGGCATCATAATTATAACACATTTATGGTCAACCTAAATGCAAACATCAACTCAATAGTTCAGAACTGCTGAGGTTGTAATATCTTTCATGTATACTAGCAAACTATATTAAAGTTTAAAACTTTTGTGAAGAAAAAGGCTTAGAGAAAATGTCCTGCAACAGCACATCTGTATGTACTTGGAAAGCTTGAACCCATTTAAAAAAATATGGTTACTTTTTTATAATAAATAGTATATGCTTTTGAAGATAATTTGTAAGAAACACAAAATTCCTCATAAACATATGCATCAATGACTGCAGTGATGCATCATGCTGTCTGCTTTATAAATTATCAAATTTTCGGTCACAATACCTTAAATAAAGTACAGTGAAACATCGGACGAGACCACTTAATAACTTACTATAGGTCTTAATTATACTTTATTACATTCATTTAATGTTCTGAAAAATGTATGAACAAAAAAATACTCACAACAAATGTTTTTCCAGAACCAGTTTGTGATACTCCAACCATATCTCTTCCACTAAAAGCAATGGGCCAACCTTGTGCTTGAATCGGAGTTGGATTCTCATGACCCAGTTCAGTGACAACTTTCATTAAGTTATCTAGATCAAATGAGGAGGAAAATATGGACTACTTACTAATTTTACTTAAAAGAGAAAAAATATACATTAAAAATTTTAAATATCAGTGCTTATTCTTTGATCCTTAGACAATAATAAAATATGAAACTTATATATTACTTCTTCAACAGTAAAACTGTTGCCAAGCAGCAAGATTAAGACCAATTATGGATAAATGTTATATCACAACACAATCATAACATATGCACTTTCGTTTGATGTAACCTAAACTGATTTTAAATAAGCCACTTTTTATTTCTATGAATAAGGATATAAATTAACAGATATTGCTGTTTCCCACTCCCCTTACATATTGAAAAACAAAACATGTGTTTGACAATTGTAGAGCTATATTTATGATTGTACTCTTGTTCATGTCCATCTGGTCGACAGAATTTATAAGGTATTTTCTCTCTCCTTTCAACGTGCCTTCGTGGTGTAACTGGAAGCATGTCCAATATGTAAATGGGAGGTCTGGAGTTTGAATCTTGACGATAGCATTGCACATTTTTCATGTCTCCTGCATTGATAAACCTAATGACTTCAAAATTTTACATCAGTTAAATGAGGAAAAGAACAGCAGGATATGACCAACAAAACAGTGAAAGGTTGGAACAATCATTCGTGGGAAGTCTATACGCATAGCATTCTAATTGGAACTTCAAGAAAACTCAGATGGCCTAATAAAATAGTAAAAATAATTTTAAAAAAAAAGTCTATATAAAGCAGGTTGAATATTTCCGCAGCCGTGGCTATTTGGTAGATTATGCAGAGAGACTGATGAAAGTTATTTTGAGAGATGTGGTTAGAAGTGCAACTTAGAATTCTGCAGGAAAGGCTGGTGCAGTGCTGGAGTGATCTCCACCAACTTTCATGGTTTTATGGCAGCCAATTTCCTCAGTTGATGGGATAATACACTAAGTACCTAAAATATAAAATGCTTCAAATGAAAAGGATAAAATTTATCACAGATTTTAGTTCTTACCACTAGAGGTGTGGAGTCGGCAGGGAAAATGACCGACTTCGACATCTGGAATTTAAGACTCCGACTCCCTCATATATATGTAAATATATACACAAGGGTTACAGCTTAAAAGAAGTAATAGATGTTACAGTAAACAAAATTGATGGCATAGCAAATTATTTATATTAATTAGCATTTATTATGAAATGGAAAAACTGGCATTAGTAGTGTCTAAGAAACAATATAACTTCGGAAAGATCTTCTTTGTTAGAGGACCACAGATCTGATTTGAGTTCAGAAGAGTCTTTCCACATTGACTTGAGTAGGAGGAAGAGCTTGTTACTGTTAGGGCTACTTCTTTTAACTTTTCAGGCTAGATTTTTATAAGTTCTAAAAGAGGTGTCTTGCAAGAGCAAGCATAGTTCTCTATTTCTTTAAATGCCATGTAGAAATCTTGTTTGTATATTTTCATTTGTATATCTAAAGTCTCTTGGTTCTTTATTTTCATTCGCTTTGCCTTAGCCTTTTCAATATTATCCAAAACTATTTCTCAAAATCTAATTCATCAATGAAAGGGGATGATAGAGACTCAGTTGCAATGTATGCAGTTTCACTGTCCTGATTTGATTACTCCCAATTGTTCTGAAAATAATTTCATTCTTATTGAATGTTCATAGATGGATTTCTTTGTCTTTTTAATTTGTTCGTCATCCAAAAAAAAAAAAAAAAAATTCAGTGTTTTGGATCTACACATATTGAACCCAGCAAGATCTCATTGTCTACCAAACTAGTTTCTCCTTTCTTGATTGAAGAAATGATTCCTTCTGCAATAATCTTTCTATTTCAGAAAGAACAAACATCACATTCTGTCGCCTTCTGTTAATTCTTCAGATTGTAGCTTTTTTGTAGCTATATACAGTGTAGAAAGAAGAGTTTCCAATTCTGTAAGATCATTCCAAAGTCTTTCTGTAAGTGAAACATTAGGGTTATCTACATTAAAAGTTCTTAATTCCAACAACCTCTATATCATCAAATATGTACTTCATCGCATTAATGATTAATTGATTTAACATTAATGATTGATTTGCGTTATTTTGTTTATGTGCTTAAGATAATTTAAAGATTCAGGTTTAAGTAAAAGTTAATTGAATGTTATACTTTTGAATGATTAAAATTATTGAATTTATATCAAAGTAATTTTAATTGAAAATACAGTACAAAGTCCAAAATCCGGACTCATCAGGACTTCAGTAATTCCGGATTTGGTATTTTTCCAGATATTAGATCATCAGTTTAAATCTAGCAAGATGGCATGCAGAAATTATAAAATAAAAAATATGAAATTGTGGTTTATGAAATAGCTACGTCTGGCTTTAAAATGTACCGGAAAAATGACTGAAGAGAACACCAAACATTAAATTTAAAAACTGCATAGATTTTTACTCTGCAGAACAACTTCATAAAAAAAAAAAGTTATTACGTATAACAAAATTATAATGAAATAAGTAATATCCCTTAATACAAATATTAATTATCCTAATAAATAAATTAACCAACTTCCCTTTGCAAAATCTTAAGAAATCAAATCGCATAAAGGACTTTGTTTCCTAAAAAATCACTCAAAACATTATCAATATCTTAAAAACTGTGAAATGAGCAATAAATAACATAAAAGAATTTAAAAAAAATTCTGAAAAGCAAAGTAATTAATGATAATTTATCTTATATTTTCAAGAGAAAAAATTACTGTGAAATAAGCTATATCCCTTCATACAAATATTAATTATCCTAATAAAAAAATTAACGAACTTTCTGTTGAAGAAAAAAAATCATGCAAAACTTTTCAATATCTTACAAACAGTGAAATAAGCAAAAAATAACATGAAAGCAACTCAAAAAACATAAAATTTCGTGCAGAAGTTTACTCTACAGAACAACTTTATCAAAAAAAAAAAAAAAAAAAAAAAAAAAAAAAAAAAAAAAAAAACAATAAAAATGTATTATATATATAAAGAAATGACAATGAAATATGCCAATCTCTTAAGAACAGTGACATAAGAAATACGATGAAAAATTGTTGCCAAACCCATATTTCTAAAAGAATGAAACTATTCAAAATGATGCGATTACATCAAAAATCTATCAACAACAATAAGACACGAAAATTGTTGCCAAAAACACATTTTTAAAGATGCGAGATGTGAGAAGTGTACTCGAAAGCTTCATTTAAATTTTTTTTTAAAAATACAAAATATTATAATTTTTCCAAAATTCTTTATGTAAAAGCAGTCGCAAGGATAAAAGTTTAACATGTCCAAAAATCAAAGAAAAATAAACTGTACATTTTTAAGAATAAACTTTTTTAGAAAAAATCCCGTTGAAAAGGTGTTAAGCTCAGTTAAATAAATTCGTATTTAATCGATTTATTGAAACACGAAATTTATTTTAAGTTCGTAAAATAGCTAAGTGCCCACGTTTCATGACGATGTGAAAATGGACTGTGTAGAGTAAAATCTCGCTTTACTATAGCCCATTATGTCTCAAAATGACGTGATTTCGTCACAAAACATAAAATTAAAAAAATTCTAATTTGAATTTCGAAAAAAATCGCTTCAAGGTGCACTGGCTTTTGTCTAGATGCAACTATGTACCAAATTTTGTAGCCGTGGGTCTATTAGCTTACGCGCAACGCGAACGAAAGACACACACACACACAGACAGACTCTTTATTTTATTATATGTAGAGATGAAATATTTATGATCTAAAGGGTATCAAAATTTACAAAAAAAAAAAAAAAAAAAAAAAAAGAAAAAAGAAAAAAAAAAAGAAAAAAAAGCTTAATATTTATTTGTTTACCTTATCAAACATTTCTTTCAATATAAGTTGTTTAAGTTGCTTCGTTTTTTATGCTAATACTTTCTCTTTAATTCTGTAGACAGACATAATCTCTTGTTCAAAGTTCCACTGTTCAAGTCCTGTAATTGCGGTGTCAAAAATTCCGATTAACTTGTCAATCAAAATTTTTTCATTTTCAGTAACTTCTCTGTCACTTTCTTCCCTACTGGTAGCGGTATTTTGTGGATCTAAAACTACATACTACAGATTTCGCCATTCATTAATTGATTGATGATTGAGAAGCATTGTCATTACAATGAAAAGCTTCTTTTATATATCATTTTATTACTGCTTCTCCAAATTTCTTTATAAAATCCGTTAATTGAAGAAGTTTACTTTTGTTTAACAATATCAAAAAACCTTTAAAATCAGCGGCTATCATCATCAAATTTAGCTATCCTTCACTATACTTATTTGGCTATGCATCGTGAGCTTGGTGACTAACGACAAGTTGTTCCGTTAAATTTTAACTTGCTTCTATCGTTGACTGAGACAATTAAGCCTGAATTGTATTAGTTTAGTATAATTATGTCTATTTCTTGCACATGCTTAAGGCTTATCAGAGTTTTGAATAAATAAATTCCCACACATACTTAAGCCTTTTTGATGGCTGGTGCTAGATATCTTACTGCCTGATGCAGTCTCTGTGAGTCCTAAATTCTGCAACTCAGTGCGACCATACAAGCCCTGGCGCTGGTTCTGGGTTTATGTGAATAACAAATCAGTTATTCTTAATTCAAATAGTTCTAAATGTAATCTTTGGGTCTATGAGTGTCATCAACAAAATCTATTTTTAGCATATGGAAAGAAATTTTTGGTAAATTTTTAATCATCAACATTTTTAGCACATTTAACTTAAATCTGTAATCATCGAGAAGTGTAATGCCAACATAAAAGGTTACCACACTCCTTTATTATGCAATTAAACTAAACCCAGTGGCATAACAGCCCTAATGGACCAAGCCTTGCAGTGCCCGAAATCTGCTTTCTTGACCGTGGTCCCCGGGGTGCGTAAGCATATGCCCTGAACAAGTGGTAAGCTTGTCGCAGGACCCCCAGTGTGTAGTCCCCAAGCGAACTGGGTACTCATTTTATCGACCCAAGTGATGGAAATCAAGGGATGAAAGGCTGAGTCGACCTTGCCCAGCGGGAATCGAACCCCGGACCTGTGCTGCTGTGCCACCGGGCCTCTTATTATTCAATTACTAACATAAAAAAAATTGTTTAGGCATCGCTACATGAGTCATTACTTAAGTTGTCATGTTTTGATAAATATGCGGTGATGAAAGGAACGTATAATAAATAATGATTCGCCAGGTTGACGTCAAATCAATGATATATCTATGTGGAATGTTTCGTTCGGTTTGAAATACGTGCCAAGCAGATGTGCAGCAACGGAGCCAAGTTACTTATCGTACAAATTTATGCTAAAATGATTGTTTCTTCAATATCAAGGCATTTTATTTAGTGTCAGAGTGAAATTAAGAATCGGAACTCTCCAGATGTTTTATTATGCGCTGAGGGGGGGGGAATCAAATGCGGATGCGTAGCCTAGGAGAAAAACGTTGGTGGTTTTGAGGTCCGGATTTTAGATTATTCCAGATAATGGACGTCTGGATTTTGGACTTTATACTGTAGTAAGAATTAGTTAACTAAGCTTTAAAATATCATCTAGCTTGATATGTTTCCATATGGATTGAATATGTAAAATGTTTGAATATGGATTTCACAGGTTATTGAAATATGCTATCAAATCTTTTATGGGGAAAACATCATGATCTACCATGCAAGAGCATTTTAGCCTAAATAGCAAGTGCATTCGCCTCTCTGCCATGCGAGACCAAGTCAGAACAGACATTGCAAGAAGGGGGTGCCATGAATAAGGCTTATGTATGTTACACTGCAAGCCACAAGAAACATTACGTTTTTAACTTCGCGTGAATTATATCTTGTTATTTGTTTGTATTGTAAATAAAGTGCTGTTCTGTACCATGAATGTTGTATGATTTATAGAATAGCCCACGTTACGTACAGGTTAATACATCAAGAAACCACATTACGATGAAGGTCTCGCATACATAAAAGACAAATTTATAGCTTCATGATTGCCTTGAGACATCAACTTCTTCCGGCAGCTCATGAACATTATTGTGCACACAGCCTACTGAGATATTGGATTCCTTAGCAATTTTTATGGCAAATGTGATCATCATCTTACACCTGAACTTACATATACATCTGTGGTGACATGCTTGACAGGGTTAATTGATGATAGCCCATGTGACAAAAGCATGTGAAAAAAAGCCCACAAAAACAACCTATTTGTGATAATTGAACATACAACAAACACTCAATGGATGAAAATGCACATAAATAAAAGCCCACATCAATACAAGGGCATGTGGTTTTTATCAACACAAAATGTATTTATGATTGTTATTATAATAAATAAAATATTTGAGTATGATTTTTAATATTTAAAAATATGCCTTGATTTTTTATATCTCAAAAATACGTCTTGATTTCTGATGTTTAAAAAATATTGGTTATATATTTTACTAGTACATATATATATATTTCAAGTTGAAAATAAAATTTTCTGCTTTCTGAATACATAGTTAGCTATAATGATTAATCTGAAAATTTATTCATTTACTTATTATTTTTATTTTCTTTGTCTGTCTTGTGTGTATGTATGAGTATGAAAATAAAATATCCTTCGTTCCTCAAATCTACTTTTATACTCATGCTATGTAACATATATGGCAACAATAATAACCCCCATTAATCTAATAATATCCCAATAATCCCTAATAATAATAATCTCTTAAATAAAATAACTTGAACACAAAAAAATGCACAGAATTATAAAAAATATTAACCTGGCAAGCACAATTCCGAGAATTTCGTGATTGGCTTAGGTACATTTTTTCCTTGAACCCTTATATTTAGCTCTTCTCTGTATTTTTCAACTTCTTCCTTTTGAACACAGAAACAAAATTATATGGAATGTAAATTAGAAAATACATCATTATATACATAAAAATACATCATAATATTACAAATCTGGGAAAATAATACTAGTTATACTTTTGTCAATGAGAATACATATTTAGGCATGTTAGCTCGCTTTTTGTGCAGTCAACATGATAGAATTCCCTTCCATATACACCCCCCCCCAGAAACCAGTGATTTACAACATAAAATATAACCTAATGATACTTTGACATGAATGTACAGAATGTGTTAAATATCTGCTTTTCACAACAATGGACTGAACAAAATACATCCTATTCTCAGTCTCTAAAAACAGTGATTGCCCCCCCCCTTCAAGATCCTACAGAAATCCTGTTTTACAACACAAAAATTCAGAATCACATCTGTGTTACAGAAAGAACCACTACAAGCACAGCAAACATTCCCTTCACATTTTATTTAAGTGTTATCTAAACTGAAAATTCTTTTCAAGAATGAACATTGCATGATATATCCTATAATATCAAAATGTGCTTAGGTTTAAATCAAATAATTTTGTTTGAAAGATAATATGTTAGCATTGTATCACTGTAATCAAAAGAACTGAAAGAATAAGTTAGAGGCAGTTCCATGTTTAGAGCCATTTTGTTAAAACATTTAGACAAAGCAGCACTCTAAACCTGAAATCATTTCTGAAGAACTTCATCTGCGACTGATGAATTTACTTTGGTTTACTGGTATTAGAAACATAGTTAATCATACTGGATTGAGAAGATGAGAATAACCAAATCAAGAATGACTTTTATTTTTTTGCCCCCAAAGGGGCAATTTGCCCAGAAGGGCTATTTATTTCGTTTTGACAGTTGGTGTTTATTCACTATAAACAGCAAATCACTTTTTAAATTGTTGCCACCAAATATTAGAGCCCTGTATTATATTTAAAAAATTAAATAATGAGGAATCTGCAGAAATGTATATATGTTTCTCGCATTGTGATAAAATGTTACCTAGCGACATGAAATTTTGGATAACGTACGTCTCCACCCAAATATGGGCATCTGGGAGCCCAAATTTGGAATTTGTTTTATTATCTACTTCATACTTTGTTAAGCATTTATGAGCTTTTGATTATGAAATTCAACGATTTCATAGCAAGCAATGGCAACACTGTGCATCGGAAATGCTAAAGATATGCTCTTTAAATATTTTGTGATATTGCTGTTGAATTGAATTTTATGGTTTAAATACGAAGAACATGATATTTAATAAATAAAGGTAACATACAAAAATTTAAAAAATGCCCTTTGGGTGTAATATAAATCTGAAACCTTTCAGACATTTTTTTTTTTTTTTTTTTTTTTACTTAGTTTCAATATTAGATTAAGACATTTTTGTGTTATTGAGTACAAGTATGGTCATAAATAAAGAATATTTAGAATTTTTCCTTTATCAAAATTACATGCCACTTCAAAGTAATAATGAACTATTTTTATTTTTAATCCATATTTAAATAAAATATACTTTTTTCATTAAAAAGAGTAAATTAGAAAGTATTATTAATTAATATGTTTTAAATATTTATATAACATTCTAAATTTTTTTTAGGTTTTGCCAATTTTAAATTTCTGCAGATATAAGCTAATTACATCAGTTTTTTTTTCCATCAGCAAGAATAATGTACTTGCAACTGACAGACAGCAAACTTGTAGCACTCAATTTTCAGCATTCTTTCCTAGCTTTGGACAAAAATGAAATGCTCTTTTGTGACTGACTTTTCCTCTAACAAAAAATTCAAGGCAATCTTATTTTCTTTTAGGGCTAAATTCCCTAAAAGAAAATAAGATTGCCTTAACACCAAAAGTACTATCAAAATTATACTCTCCCCATGAAACAGGCAGAATTAAGCCTGTGCTATCTTATCATCTCGTATTATAAGAGTTTTGATGGGCAGTTTTATGTTTCACATTTAGTGACATACAATGCTAGAAATGAGTTTCTCCTATCATGCCACTGGTTGAATGGGAGGGTCCTAGTTAACCCGGCGGAAGTCGCACCAAGAAAAGTTACTAGAGTGGGTGCGTGGGGTATCACATACCCCAATATCTAAAATACGATAAAAATAGTTTTATTTAGTTTTAAAGCTGTTTTTCTTGTTCTCGTGTATTATAAAAACGTGAATAATAATTGGGTTTCATAAGATTAATTTCCAAAATAATCTTATAGTTAAAATTAAGATAAATGAAAATAATAAAAAAATAAACATCATGTCTCTAAGTTTCATTGTATGTAATACACAATGCTCATTTTATTTCTTCACACAGAATGTTTTCACATTTTAAACATTGCAGTCACGTTCTTCTTTCTGTCCTTGGCGCGAGGGCAAAAAAATTATCACATCTTTCATACTTAGTTGTTTCGAATTTCATGTATTCGTTTTAATTCTTCGTCAAAACTTCTGCTTTTGTTTTGCATGCAGTACGTCAGTTTCTTGGTAAAGTATTAATCTCTGATCTTTGTGCAATACTTTTTTTTTTATTAATTGTAATGCTAAGTCCTTCAAAAACAGCCTTCTGTTTCTGGTTGGTGGATTAGCAGTTGAATGAAATATAATTCAAGCATTTATTACAGCAACATTCAGTGCAGGAAAGAAAATTATCATTGGCCACCTCCTTGTTATTCTGGCAATTGAACAATTGGCTGACCTTTCATCCCCCATATCCACTGCTCCTTTAGTCATATTATAAAAACATATAATTCCTGACGTTTTATTTTCTCCAATAGTATCATCTATATAGTATGATCGTTATATAATGTTGAAAGCATAAGAACAGTTTTTCCTTTTTTAGGAAGATCAGGAATTAATGTTTTATCTTTTTCGAAACCAAAACAGTGTAGAAAACATTCCTAGTTTCCTCTTCAGTTTCCGAAATGCAGTCTTCATCGCTTTCAAATATTTCTAATAAATCTCACAGGCATTGCATCTCCAGTTCATAGGGAGTCATTCTTTTTACCATAATGCAGTTGAAAATTTTTAAGAATTTAATGTCAAGTACTTTAAAATCACTTGCGAGTAGAAATATTTACTGTTACACTCTAGAAATAACTTTCTGAACTAAATATTCAGTCAGAAAAACACTTATGCGAACAGGCGTGTGGGGTGTGTCATACCCCAGTTCCAAAAAAATACCGATAAATCTTTTTCTAAAACACACAGGCAAAGAAAAAGGCGGTTCTGAAAGTCAACCACAACTAGAAACTCAGCTAATGAAAGCAGCACAGAATTTCAGTTTCACAAGTTAGGAATATTCCACTTTTATGTAACACCCTACGCGCCTTCCCGCGGGTTAAAACAGTCTCACTAAAAGCGATGTTCCAACCATGTGTGCAGAACATTTTGGAACTTAAGTGAAAAATTATTTTGCTTGTAGTTCTGTCTCACGCAAAAGAACCGTTTTTTTACATAAATTAACCAGTAAGATATTCCAAAATCAAAGATTCCTGGAAATGTTTCTTTTGATGTATAGATAGCTTGCAGGTCTCATAACAGGTTTACACATCTGCATAAAAATAAACAAAATGTTAACCCTAACATTTCTAGCTGTATTGTTTTGATCTCCAGCTTAAAACCTACATAAAATGAATACAAAAATAATGTGAATAAAAAATTTCAAAGATTTATTTATTTATTTATTTATTTTTTTCACTACAAATATATTTTTTGAAAGCACAAATAATCGTCTGCTACGTGACTGTTTTGTTTTCATCCAAAATGGCACTTTTAAAGAAGCAGTGGATTGAAGGATATGTTTCTGCTCTTTCTGAAGAAAATTTTTTGTATCTAGTTATAACAAAATGCTCTGAAAGCCAGAGGTTTTCGATATCTAAAGAAAGGGGGAAAACGTCACAATTTGGCTTCCCGTGGAAAAATTGTTCCAAACACATATCCAAGGGAAAAAAGGAACATTTCAAATGTTACAGAGGTAAGGTTTTTAATATTAAAAGAAAATCCACCAAGTCAAAAGACCGTTGCAAAGTCTTTAACAAAGTGGTTAATGCTTATGTGAATCTGAAAAAGGTGAAAAAACATAATTTCTCTACGACACATCACCGAATGCAGAACATGCAGCAGAATTCTTTATGTGAAACATATATCCGAACAAAAATATACAAATGTTTTCATAATAGATGAATTGTGTGTGTGTTTATATGATCGGAAAAAAAAAAAAAAATATCCATTTATTCTCATGAAAGGAGAGAAAAAAATCTTAAAACATGATTCAAAGAATCTCAAGAAAATATTTGAAAGGGATTTATGATTGTTACTGGTTTTCATATAACAAAAAAATTAAATATAAAGAGAGTGGAGTAATAAGCTAAACGCAACTCCACATATTACCAGGAACATATTTTATATCCTATTTTCAAATATGAAATATCTTCTCTTTACATACAGAGCCATCAATCAATGGAGCTGCATCAAAAGAAAACGAACAGCCAAAAAGTCAAAATCCACTGTAAATGTCTTGGGGAAAAAATAGAACAAGAAATGGATATCAAGGCACTCATATCCCTACTAAATTGTATCACATTTGGATTTTTGCACCTTTGGACTTTAAAAAAGGGGACAGACTAAACATTGACCAAAACCCTCTTCACACTTTGGAAATCAGTTAAAGAGGAACGAAATATAATACTAACAGTATTCTAATTTGAGTGCATCTGAGAGCTATGTCATTTTTATGAGTCATGCTATTAGTAAAACCGTATAAAAACATTAAAATGCTTTTCAGAATCTTAGCTGGAATAAAATACTTCAAAGCATATTGTAAATAACTGAAATATAATTTTTCAAAGCATAATTGCCCTACATTTAATACCACAAAATCTAACATCAAGCTCAAACATTAATGTTTAATTTTTTATACTACCTTTCATCCCTCATCAACAGTTCAAAACCATTGGGAATTAATACACAATTAAATCAATAATTTATATATGTAATTCAAATAAGAAATTTTTTATAATATAAATATTAATAAAATAACACTATTGAGTCTGTTATAAAGTACTTACCTCTGATCTATCAGCAACATCAGGATGTTCATTATAAAAATACTTTTCCACTGGTGGCAGATTCTGAAGATCAAATTTTGGTTTTGACATAGAACTAAATATATGGTTTGGATCTGAAGAAAACCTAAATGTTTTGCCATTATTTTGAGAATCATAAAAATTGCTCTCATTAAATCCATGCCGTTTATCCCTATATACATTATCTATTGGACGAGATCTTAAATATGAATTTCTCTCATATCTCTGGTCTTTAAACTTCGGTCTCTCATGATATGGTCTGTCATAACTTCCATCCTGGTGATATTCCTGCTCATATGATCTCCTATGTTTGTTATACATACTGCCTGGCTTTCTATTAAATCCTAATGGTTTGTCATATTCTTCATCTTCAAAATACTCTTGGTTGGAAGTTTTATTCCGGTTACCTAAGCTATTAGATTTCTCACTGAAAGGCTCATAAGTGGAACATCCTCTAAATCTGAAAGTTACAAAAAATTGCTAATTATAATTTAAAAATATTCTATCACAAAACTAAATATTTATTTTTACAATCATGAATAAAATGTTCTCAATAATTCCATATATCTTCTGAAAAAAAGTTATGCTTTAGTGTAACTGCAGACATCTCCTTCATCGAAAAGTTTTAATTTAAACAACAAATTAAAATTACAGGGATTTAATATACTGTAGATACTAGTCTTTTGACTGGGAAACAAAAAAAGTCAACTTTGCTCTGACAAGAATTAAAACCACAAATCTACCAGTTACTAGCTCATAGCTTGAAATATGAAATATGAAAAACCAGGAGATTTTTGTGATGCATATTAATGCCATTTCAAACTGAAATTCTTTTATACTGCATTATTCACATTACTGAATTACTTATAATAAGATTCTGATGTAAAACATATTACTATTTAACTAGATATCATAAGTTTTGTTCTTTGGCTAAGTTCAATCTGTAATTTTCTTAACACTTTTCATACCCAGAAAATCCAAGGTATGGAAGGAAAACTTGCACATCAATGTACTTTTACATATGATGAAAATAAAATGAACAAGATCTTTAAAAGTAATAGAACTATATATTTTAGCAAAAGTAATTTTCCTGTAAATCCCTACTACATGATTTACGTTCCATCCTCCCTATTTCGTCAATAAATCGGTTCGCTTGCGTGTTTGTGGGTATGGTCGCAGCCATCACATTTAAAGTACACTGTCATAATTCCACACATGCTAGGCTACATAAAATACTGCTTTTTCTTTCCATTGAGGTATGAGGTATAATTTTCACTGGGCTTTAAAGCCCAAAATTTTGTTTTCAGAAAACATTGTCCAAAAATTGTACAGTACAAAGTCCGTAATCCGGACTCGTCGGGACTTCGGTGATTCCGGATTAGAGATTATCAATTTAAATCTGGTAAGATGGCATGCAGAAATTATACAATTAAAAATATGAAACTGTAATTTATGAAATAAAGAGCAATTATGATCTAAAGGGTATCAAATTTTACAAAAAGAAAAAAAAAGAGCTTAATATTTATTTGTTTACTTTATTAAATATTTCTTTCAATGCGCGCATGCGTAGAGCATACATTACGCGCAGGCGCAATGCAAAATTGTACATTATGCGCAGGGGCAATGCACATAATGTATGCGCATGCATTTAATGTATCCGCTCGCATTCTTTATGCACATGTGTAAAGCATACAAAAAAAAAAGTTTGTGGTTTGTGTTCCGCTCTCCCCCCCCAAAAAATATGTATTATAGCTTTCTCCACTATACCTTTTAATCATCTACTGCTCATGAAATATTTTCAAAAATTAGAATGACATTTGCTTAATTATATATTTTGCATTTGCCATATGTCACTTTCATAGAAAGGAAGTTACAAATACAGTAGTTATGAAAAAATTAATTGATGTGATGAATGAATAATTTAACATTCGCATCCCTACGAAATTTATTTCATAAGAAAGGAAATGGCAAAATCGCAACTTTATTTCTATAGGATCTCAATTTAAGAAATTATTTTTGGCCCCGAATTCAGATTAAAAGCTTGATCCAACTGAAAAATGTACAACATGTTTTTAAAAATTTCCTGTGGAGTGTTAAGAAGGAAAACATCAAATTATGATGAACGACTTCTTGAAATTGTGAAAAGCATCTTTCAAAATTTATGTATTAGCTGATATTTGTCAAATCGTATGTTCTTCAGACCAAACGCAACAGAAAACCTTACAGCTTATGAATGATTTCTTACATCAATGATTATATACATTCAAGCATACAAATTGTTTTCGGTATTCAGTTAACAATGATTAGGAAACTATTTGTGGCAGCTGTGTGTTAGACATTCTCAAGTTGCCAGCAGTTGACAGTAACGTGGTGAAACATTATTCGCAATAAGAGAATCTGAACACCTTCAGATTTTACATTACACCCAAAGAGGCTTTTTTTTTTTAACATTTTGTGTGTTCCCCTTATTTATTAAATATCATGTTCTTCGCCCTTAAACCATAAAATTTAGTGCATAATAATTTTAAAATGAGCATACCTTTAGAATTTCCAACATAAAGTCTCGCGTGCTGAAGATAAAAAAAAATTTCCCCCTCTAGTTTTACAAAATAGATAGTAAAACCAATTCCAAATTCCAAATTTGGGCTTCTAGATGCCCATATTCAGGTGGAAACATATGTTATTCAAAATTTGATTGCTTTAGGTACCGTTGTTTTATCACCCTCACCCAAGAACACCTCCACTGTCATGGCTTTACTGTTCCAACCCAAGGTAAGCTCTTTCTTTCCCCCCTCCGTAAAATTACACAACCATCGAAACTAAAAATGTTAAATTTGCTTTCATCTGCAAATTAGACATGATTCCAATAGGCTTAGGGCTTCTTTATCTTTGATTCTGAGAAGAAAAGCCTAAGCTTTCTACTCTTTGCACTCCAAAACATTTTCTTCGTACAGAGCGCCCATGTAATACAGCTGATCTGAGTATTCGTAAAGTAGTTTTAAATAAAATTTAAGTAGAAAAATTTTTCAGTATATTCTACAGAAATCTTTAAAACACTTGGATTTTTCATTGAGATTCTAGCCAAAAATCTCTAATCTCATTGAGTCGTGTCGTGTCCTCTTTGCTGGAGAAGCCCTTCTTACTTTATTTTGGATCCGATTTTCTTCTTTAAGGCATTTTATCACATACTGCACCACAGAATAGGATAAATTTACTATTTTAGCAATATCCCGAATTGAATTTCCATCCTTATGATAAAAAATTACGATATTTCAAATGCTGCTCGCTGTTTCCCTATGACTATGTTTCCTTATAACGTTAAATAAAATATAACTAAGCAAGTAAGCAAAAAATAAAGCCAAACAACTTTTTAAATGTCACAAAAATGCAAAATCACTCGGCTTTTAGCCTTAGCTTCTACGGCTTTCTCGGTTAAAAGAGACAAGCATCTTAAGTAAATTTTGAATATTATTTGAATTTAAAAACTTAAATAACTGATTTATCAGTTTAAAATTACATTGAAAAATTCTGCCTTTCTGGTGCACTTGCATCTGTTAATCTAAGAGAATTAGCTGATTTCCAAATAAGGGATTTTAGTGGGGAAAGGGTTTATTCTATTTTTGGGGCTAGGCTGGCATTAAAGACGAAAAGGACAAAAATTTAAGGAATGATTTAAAAAATTTGCATGATTAATTTTTTGTTTTTCCAATCTTTGCATGGGCATACTGAAAATTCTCACATCTTATGCATTGCCTAAGAAAAGCAGTTAATGCCCAGCTGCAGTCAGATAGCTTCCCTGCAAAGCGGATTAATGTTTCCTAGTATGTGGCAGGGAAAGGCAAGGTTGCCAGGTTTGGCATAATATTTGGTGATATACTGTAGACGAAGCAAGAACATTCTAGAACAA
The DNA here is from genome assembly GCF_044657685.1 of Stegodyphus dumicola. Classification (NCBI taxonomy): domain Eukaryota; kingdom Metazoa; phylum Arthropoda; class Arachnida; order Araneae; family Eresidae; genus Stegodyphus; species Stegodyphus dumicola. Next base: position 189,294,970 of record NC_140768.1, read on the forward strand.
ATTTGTAGTGGTTTTCTTGGGAATATTCTCAAAGGTAAGTTAAAGCTATATACAGTCAAAAGTCGTTAATGCGGACTCGTCGGGACTTCGGCGATTCCGGATTATTGATTTTTCTGGATTATAGATCATCAGTTTAAATCTGGTAAGATGTCATGCAGAAATTACAAAATTAAAAATAAGAAACCATAATTTATGAAATAAAGAACAATTATGATCTAAAGGGTATCAAAATTTACAAAAAGAAAAAGCTTAATATTTATTTGTTTACTTTATTATTCAATGTAAGTTGTTTAAGTTGCTTCGTTTCTTATTATAATAATACTTTCTCTTTATTTCTATTAAACAGACATAATTTCTTGTTTACAGACAATTTATTAAACAGACCAAGTTCCGCTGTTCAAGTGCTATAATTGCTGTATCAAGAATACCGACTAATTTGTCAATCGAAATTATTTCGTTTTCAATAACCTCTGTGTCACTTTCTTCACTATCGGAAGCAAATTATAATGACGAGGAACTTGATTTAAATCATATCAAAGACGGAGTACATCGAGATGAAATACCACATTTAGTAAAGAATTATAAGTCAAATAAAATAAAAACATCTGCCCTGAAGATAAGGATAGTGCTGACAGATCAACTTCTAATTCATTGCACGCCGTGGCGTTAAAGATAAACAAAGGATATGCCTTTATCCATTTTTTGCAGCAATTCCACTTTTAATGGAAACTTGAGACATAATGAACATGTTTTATTAACCTAATCAGTCAATTACCCTCTGCTTGTAAACTTTTTTTTTTTTTTTTTTGTAAGTACATCTTCCATAGAAATCATGTAATTATATTCAATAGACTAATTTATAAGATGAAATTATTTTTATAACATTTTTATGATGGTCAATGTCAAGCTACTGATCTTAAAGCTGTGCTTGTTAAATATAGAAATTTTAATCACACAAAAATTAAAGGTTTCTTTCTGTTAAGAATGTTATCAAGATTCTGTATTCATTATGTAAAGAGATTCTGTGAAAATTTTATTTTAAACTACGTCTGGTCTGTTTTCAAATAATGATCTTCCTTTTTTAATTTAGACTGAAGGTAAAGATAAGAAATTCACTACTTCTTTAAACATTCGAATAAAATGAAACAGCAAATACACTCGCTACAGAGATCCTTTGATCGGTGAAGGTTACTGTGCTGTTATTCATATAAATAATAATCACAGTCACAGAACTGGAGTTGCAGAAGCATGGAATTGGCTTCGCAGATCTGAAGAAACACAAAATATTTTTATAAATTTATTTAATAATGGTAAGTTATTTGTAAATTTCTTGTAGAAATCCTTTTCTATAGAGAAACATATCTCTTAATAGTGGTTCACTATAGATATGCATTTTAAGAGTTTTAACTAGGTGTACAGACATGACCAGACTGTTAACCAGAGAACAGGGGCTCCATTACCTAGCTGACATGATGTCTGCCTTACACGGATTAAAGCCCCTGCCTCCAGAAGCTATTTATTATCACTAAGCAAAATAAGTTTACAGTGGCATACAAGGCCTTCAAGAACACAAGGATATAAGTAACATAGTCATTAATAAACCCTAAAGAAAGCATTCAAACAATAAACAGAGTATACTTTCATAATTTGTATTGCAAATACGAAATACTTTCAAAACTGAGTCTAACTAATTTAAATAAAAACTATGGTACAAACAAAATATAATACATCCATTACCATATTATACACAATTAATTTCAATTAGATTCACAATATCAAAAAGAACCATTCAATTTAGAAAAAATGCATAAAGGTAAACTAAGGCAATAATAAACTGCCAAATAAAATTTCTTCATAGGAATTCAGAATTAAGAACCAATAACTTTGATAACTGAACAATATTATCATAAAATACACTGAACCTGAGATATTACAGTCAAAAGTCGTTAATCCGGACTCATCAGGACTTCAGCAATTCCGCATTATCGATTTTTCCGAATTATAGATCATCAGTTTAAATCTGATAAGATGGCATGCAGAAATTACAAAATTAAAAATAAGAAACCATAATTTATGAAATAAAGAACAATTATGATCTAAAGGGTATCAAAATTTACAAAAAGAAAAAGCTTAATATTTATTTGTTTACTTTATTAAACATTTCTTTCAATGTAAGTTGTTTAAGTTGCTTTGTTTTATGTGATAATACTTTCTCTTTAATTTTATTAAACAGACATCTCTTTAATTTTATTAAACAGACATAATTTCTTGTTTAGTTACAAAGTTCCGCTGTTCAAGTCCTATAATTGCTGTGTCTAGAACACTGACTAATTTGTCAATCGAAATTTTTTCGTTTTCAATAACCTCTGTTACTTTCTTCACTATCGGAAGCGAATTATAGTGACAAGGAACTTGTTTTAAATCATATCAAAGACGGAGTACGTACATCGAGATGAAATACTACATTTAGTAAGGAATTATAAGCCAAATAAAATAAAAATATCTGCCCTGAAGATAAGGATAGTGCTGACAGATCAACTTCCAATTCATTGCGACGTCCCCCCCCCCGCTGCAGAGCAGCGTGAAATTGATAAATGGATTTCGAAACATACTTTCGCTTTGTAGATCCTTTACATATTGGTAAATATATATCGGAAATTCTATTTGACATAATCGAAATTTCAAGCTTACTTTTATAAAATTGCTCTAATAGTCTGCAAAGAATAATAAGCCGGATCCAATTCGAAGATTAAGGAACAACGCAATCTGCAACATTAACTGAATTAGATAATTTTAGCTTAGCTTATACCGTTTGTTATACATTAAACGTGCATGCGTAAATGTATTATGCACATGCGCACACGCATATTCGCAGCCGTAAAGGTCTTACACACACGCGTATGCGCAGAAAGTTTGTAGCGTTTGAGGTTGATTATGGGTGTCCGAATTAACGACTTTTGACTGTATATCCTGCCTGTATGGGAAGAGAGTAGTATCTTGAGTTCAGAGATTAGCTCGACAACGATCAACCAAGTCAGGAGCTGTACTTTGCCGTGAAGTTGTCATCATTACAGCCAAAAGGCTGTGGTGAGGCTGTGGTGGAGGTGCTGGGTGGGGCACTTGATGAAGAATCAAAACACAGTTTATTTGCCAGTATTACACAGGATAATTCTAAAGAAGTTTACAGTCATCGAAAAACTGTGATAAACATGCTGAAACGATCAGCTAAAATATTATACAGCCACCGACGTTTCTCTATGGACTGAATGTATTTGCCTTGGTTTCATCATTCCTTGGCTTGCTGGCAATGAATCTGCGACAGCAAGAATTCCTTATGAAGTAGGTCAACACCTCTAGCTCATTGTCTTTTCTGCCTTAAGTAGAGCCAGAAGAGCCTGAGTGCAGCCAGCACAGCTTTTCTTAAATTCCAACATTGAGGAAAGGGCAGTTTTTGTCAAACCACCTCTCCTACACCATGCTGAAGTTTGAAGAAAATTCACGGTTTGTCCACATGCATAGATAAAGAGTTTTTATTATTTAGTGTGTGTGTGTGTGTGTATCTATTCACCTAAGTTTATACAGAAGTTTCCTCCTACATTATATTGATCTACACCATCGAAATTCTTACAGACGATTCCAAGTAATTGCTACTTAGAAAGTCAGAAGCAAATGCTACTCTTTTTTTTTTTTTCACCTTTTTATTAAATTCATGTTCAAATCAAATAGAAAATGTATTAAAGCTTTTTTCCATGTAAACGTGTAGAAATCCTTAAATCTCAAATTTTTAAAAGGTCTCAAACTGATGTGCTTGCATGCTATCCTGTCGACTGTGGTAGTTGGCTGCCATCGAAATGTAAAAGTTTGTGCAGATCCTGCTAAATTTACACTAATAATTCCTGCAGAATTCAAAAGAAATTGACACTTCTTTACTTAAAAAACAATCAGTACTTCACTCATTTGTATTCTATAATTTGTAAAAAGGTTTTCATGGGTTTCTATTATTTTATTAAGTACTCCAATTTTACCGGAAGCTCTTTTAAAATGCTATGAGCACAAACTTGCTGCAGATGTTTGTTTCAATCTAGTACTGTCTAATCAGCTGTATTCAGTTGATCATATCGTGCCCATTAAACACACATTTTTTTAGCCATAACTTTGAATCAGTATTAAATAATAATCCGTACTGACGTATTATCCCAGAGATGTCAAGCTCTCATCAAGCAGTGCAATTTAGCAGAAATTACAGATAAGCGTAACAGTACAACTCACTTGTAATACCTGTGTTTTGGTTTTGAAGTAACCCTGAATGATTTACAATAAGCCACCTTTCGTTTTTATGAACAGGTATATAAATTAACTGCTATTAAATGTTGATTCACTTAGTTTGAAAACAAGTTTTTCTAATACTTGCACAATAGCTGCAAAATAAGACAATAATAATTTATTTACTAAAGAAATATTGATTATATTATCTCCTAATATAAATTTAGTAGAAGTATAAAAAAACAGGGAACCCATATATAGGAAGCTTAATTCCGAAAATTGTGTTTTAAAGTAACTTGAATGTAAAGTATGTGTGATTATGGTAAAGCCTCGAGGGCTATCTGCCTAAGGGGAGGGATGCCTTTGTGGAGGTCTTTCTAAGGGAAACTGGCTCGTATACACGTTACACATGGGGGAAAACCCCGAAAACGCCCATGCAGCCATCCCGTTCGCAGGATTCGAACCTCGGACCGAACTACCAGTGTTCAGCGACTTTACCGCTCGGCCGCTGGTGGGCCCCCTGAATGTAAATTATGAAAAACACGTTTGACAGGGACTTCAATTTAAATCATGAATAAAAAAAAAATAAATTTTCAAACTTTGAAAAAGTAATTAAAAATTAAAAAAAAAAAAAAGTAATTATCGCTATTGATCGAAATTAGTTGAGTTTTCAAGAGGAACAAACCAACTCCCGTTCACATATTTCACAAGTGCACATCTGTGTAGCCACTGGAGGCGTGGCTTCTAGGATGGACCAATGGGCTTCCAGCAATATTTCTCTCATGTCACATGACCTTATACGCGCTTTAAGCAAGATGGTTGAAAATATTTTGCCGCGCAATTTCCAGTATAAAATAATTAAATCATCGCTGATTTCTTCTGAAACTTTTTACTGCGAAGTCAGATCAAATATAAGCAGCTACGAAGATTTCACTACCTGGTTGAGGGAATTTGAAAGAAATACTAACACATGTTGGATACTTCGAAAGAGATCAACAGATCAATCTCGATTTCTGTTTTCAAGGAACTATATTTGTCAGCATTCTTCATATCGTAAAGTAAAGGTATGTACTTAAATTTACAAGTTTTATAACAGTTATGGTAACTGTAATTATTATTTAATGTACTGTATCTGAACTGAATGTAGTACTGTTTCAGTTACTACATTCAGTTCAGACGAAAAAATATATTTCTATACATTTGGAATAAAAATTGTCTTAAAATTTTTAAATACAAATGCATAAATTTATTGAAATTAATTTAAAAACTCTCAATAAAATTAGGCAATTCTCTATTATTAGTATACAGTCAAAAGTCGTTAATTCGGATACCCATAATCCGGACCTCAAAGCTAAAAACTTTCTGTGCATGCGCCGCATTGGCACATGCGCACAGGCGTTTTACGCGTGCGCGTAAGACCTTGACTACTGCGCATATGCGTGTGCACAAGTGCAGAATACGTTTTCGCCTGTGCGTTTAATGTATAATGGACGGTGTAAGCTAAAATTATCTAATTATCTATTTCAGCTAATGTTAATGATTGCGTTGTTCCTTAATCTTCGAATTGGATCCTGCTTATTATTTTTTGCAGACTGTAAGAGCAATTTTATAAAAGTAAACTTGAACTTTCGATTATGTCAAATAGAATTTCCGATGCTGGAACTTCTAAAGGATCTACAAAACGAAAGTATGTTTTGACGTCCAACAAACAAAAAGTGGAATTGCTGCAAAAAATGGATAAAGACATGAAGAATGTGACAGAGAGGTTAGTGAAAACGAAAAAATTTCGATTGACAAGTTAGTCGGTATTCTCGGCACAGCAATTAACGGGACTTGAACAGTGTAACTTTGTAACTGAACAAGAAATTATGTCTTTTTATAGAATTAAAGAGAAAGTATTATCACATAAAATAAAGCAACTTAAACAACTTACATTGAGAGAAATGTTTAATAAAGTAAACAAATAAATATTAAGCTTTTTTTTTTTTTTTTTTTGTAAATTTTGATACCCTTTAGATCATAATTGTTCTTTATTTCATATTTTTAATTTTAGAATTTCTGCATGCCATCTTACGAGATTTAAACTGACGAACTATAATCCGGAAAAATCGATAATCCGGAATCGCTTAAGTCCCGACGAGTCCGGATTAACGACTTTTGACTGTATCTATATTTTGCCTCCGCATGAAGATTTAATCCAGATTCATTTAATTATTCAGGCTTAAATTTACTACTTAAAATATTATGAATGCTGTTAGTTTGCAGAAAAATAAAACTATACAACAAATAAAAGAAAAATAAATGCAAATTAAAAATGTTACTAATATCTATTACTATAATTTTAGCTGTACTAAAAAGTATGAACATTTTATAAATAGAACTTTATTTTAATTAGAGTTACTCATAATTCATCAGAATTAGTTTGATGTTGTGAATACTATGTCAGCCTGAAGAGAACTTTATTAAAATATGGTTTCTCAGTGCATTTAAGAACTTTATTTGTGTTGCTACAGTTATATACTGTTGTTTAAAACTTTAATTCTATAAGGAAAGTTCTGTATTAATTTCTTTTAAATGATTTTAACATTAAACTACCACTTAGAATGGTACAAATTATATATGTATTGACTTTCAGATTCCTAACTGACTAATTCAGGTTACTAAATTGCGATACTACTGTCATATTAAATTTAATCAGATTTGTCAACAAATTATAGTATTTACTTATACATTTATTATGATGCTTCTTTCATCAGTATTTGATAAACAAAATATTAAGATCTGCAAAAATTTATAATATCTGAATCAGTTAATAACTGTAAAAAATAACATTCTCTTATACCAATATATAATAATGGATTGTGGCTCTCTCTCTCTCTATATATACAACCACAATAAGTATATATATATATATTAATATTATATTATTTATAATATATATATTATAAATAATATAATAATGGCATTTTAAATATATGAAGTATAATAATACCACGGAATTAACACAATGAATGCATTCACTTAATTAGTAGATGTTAGCTCAAAATTAAGTCCAGGTCTTAACACTGTTGTAACTCTAATCAAAGTAAAGTCCAATTTTTTATTAAGAAAGAATTTATAAAATTAAGAAAAAAGCCCATAAATCTATCTTTTTATAGCATTTGAGTAAAAACATAATGGATTGTCTGAAACTTGAGACATAATGAACATGTTTTATTAACCTAATCAGTCAATTACCCTCTGCTTGTAAACTTTTTTTTTTTTTTTTTTTTTTGTAAGTACATCTTCCATAGAAATCATTCAATAGACTAATTTATAAGATGAAATTATTTTTATAACATTTTTATGATGGTCAATGTCAAGCTACTGATCTTAAAGCTGTGCTTGTTAAATATAGAAATTTTAATCACACAAAAATTAAAGGTTTCTTTCTGTTAAGAATGTTATCAAGATTCTGTATTCATTATGTAAAGAGATTCTGTGAAAATTTTATTTTAATCTACGTCTGGTCTGTTTTCAAATAATGATCTTCCTTTTTTAATTTAGACTGAAGGTAAAGATAAGAAATGCACTACTTCTTTAAACATTCGAATAAAACGAAACAGCAAATACACTCGCTACAGAGATCCTTTGATCGGTGAAGGTTACTGTGCTGTTATTCATATAAATAATAACCACAGTCACAGAACTGGAGTTGCAGAAGCATGGAACTGGCTTCGCAGATCTGAAGAAACACAAAATATTTTTATAAATTTATTTAATAATGGTAAGTTATTTGTAAATTTCTTGTAGAAATCCTTTTCTATAGAGAAACATATCTCTTAATAGTGGTTCACTATAGATATGCATTTTAAGAGTTTTAACTAGGTGTACAGACATGACCAGACTGTTAACCAGAGAACAGGGGCTCCATTACCTAGCTGACATGATGTCTGCCTTACACGGATTAAAGCCCCTGCCTCCAGAAGCTAATTATTATCACTAAGCAAAATAAGTTTACAGTGGCATACAAGGCCTTCAAGAACACAAGGATATAAGTAACATAGTCATTAATAAACCCTAAAGAAAGCATGTTACAAGTAGTACCTATGGCATTCAAACAATAAACAGAGTATACTTTCATAATTTGTATTGCAAATACGAAATACTTTCAAAACTGAGTCTAACTAATTTAAAAAAAAACTATAGTACAAACAAAATATAATACATCCATTACCATATTATACACAATTAATTTCAATTAGATTCACAATATCAAAAAGAACCATTCAATTTAGAAAAAATGCATAAAGGTAAACTAAGGCAATAATAAACTGCCAAATAAAATTTCTTCATAGGAATTCAGAATTAAGAACCAATAACTTTGATAACTGAACAATATTATCATAAAATACACTGAACCTGAGATATTACAGTCAAAAGTCGTTAATCCGGACTCATCAGCAATTCCGCATTATCGATTTTTCCGAATTATAGATCATCAGTTTAAATCTGATAAGATGGCATGCAGAAATTACAAAATTAAAAATATGAAACCGTAATTTATGAAATAAAGAACAATTATGATCTAAAGGGTATCAAAATTTACAAAAAGAAAAAGCTTAATATTTATTTGTTTACTTTATTAAACATTTCTTTCAATGTAAGTTGTTTAAGTTGCTTTGTTTTATGTGATAATACTTTCTCTTTAATTCTATAAACAGACATAATTTCTTGTTCAGTTACAAAGTTCCGCTGTTCAAGTCCCGTTAATTGCTGTGCCAAGAATACCGACTAACTTGTCAATCGAAATTTTTTCGTTTTCACTAACCTCTCTGTCACATTCTTCATGTCTTTATCCGTTTTTTGCAGTAATTCCACTTTTTGTTTGATGGACATCGAAACAGACTTTCGTTTTGTACGATCCTTTGGGAGCTCCAGAGTCGGAAATTCTATTTGACTTAATCGAAAGTTCAAGTTTACTTTTATAGTATTGCTCTTACAGTCTGCAAATTATACACAATTAAGCCGGATCCAATTCGAAAATTAAGGAACAACGCAATCATCAACATTAACTGAAATAGATAATTAGATAATTTTAGCTTATACCGTCCGTTATACATAAAACGTGCACACGAAAATGCATTCTGCGCTTGCGCACATGCACATGCGCACACGTAAAAGGTCTTACGTGCACGCGTAAATGCCTATGTGCATGTGTCAACACAGCGCATGCGCAGAAAGTTTTTAGCTTTGAGGTCCGGATTATGGGTGTCCGAATTAACGACTTTTGACTGTACTACAATACAAAACATAAATTTGGTTTAAAAACAAAACCACTCCAAGTAATATAAAAAATCTACATCAGGTTTGCTGGCAACGTGATAGAAATACAGGTTAATTTACGTCGAGTTGGTAGAATAGATAAGCATCAAAATTCACAATCTATATAGTATTTGGAAAGTTGCAACTCTCTCCTCCCCACAATTAAAAACTCAACAGAGCTGTTCTGAATATGTCTTTTGTGATATTCCTTGAAGTTTCCCTTTGCCGCTGTCACTTGAGGTGCTGGTAATAGTGTGATGGAATTCATACTGACACCAGCCTAATGCTCAGTATCAGTTCTGAATATATACATGAAACAAACAATGATACTTTTCTGTTGCTCACCTGCCAAGCATTTTTAATTGTAAACAACTTTCTAACAACTATAACTTTCTTAAATACTAATAACTAAACTATTCTTAAATAGTTTATAGATGGCGCACACACACACACACAGCCCACTTTTCCATTATACATACACATGCCAAAATGCATGACAGGTACTTAACAGAAAAGTACTCAAACAATAATACTAAAAATATCAGTACACTAACTACTTTATATAAAAAATTATTTGAAAGTTTTCCTTGCTTAATTTAATTTTAATGAAAATTAACTTTCGATCAAACTTACAGGTTTACGGTAATGCTGTATTAAGTTAAATTTTTAAACTTCTGTTTTCTTACTTTCTTACTCTATTTTCTTAATTAATAAATATATGTATATAGAAAATATTTAAAAATACTTTATTTACAATAATGATCTCGCAGTTTAAGAAGCAGTATTTTTTACAATGTATGTTATACTTGTACTGAATTTTTTTCTTTACACCAAGCCAACAGATGGGCTTTCTGCGGGCTTTGTTCATGAATCAAGGTCCATATTAAAATGCTCATGAAACATGCAAAATCTTGCTTTACCTTCATTGTAAGCAATTGGCAGATGAATATATTCATAGTTGGCTTATGAGGGTCTATACTATCAGTATACTGATCTAGTTCTCAAGAAACAAACTAATTATGTTTTGCTAATGTAGGGGGGGAATTGCATCATTCATAGCTGAACATCAGTTTCACCCACAATTATTAGGTATGACGCCAGCAGCTGCAAAAAATTTCCACGAATCGTCATTAATGGCCGAATCCCCAGAACAACTGGCCAACAGCAGAATTAATCCACCTGCAAAATGGATTTACCAAATTCATGAAAAATGGTTAAAAGAAAATTTTGGAGGATTGAACTATGGACCAGATTTTGAAAAGTCAGTAATTTATCATGTTAATTAAAATGTTCCAGTTATATAACTTACTTGCTAAATTTTTATAATAATTATGATTTCTCTATTAAATTTTAAAGAGTTGCAGAAAAGAAATTGTAAAAAAAGCTTTTCGAAAAGTTACATTTAATTTATTAAATATTATTTCTAATAGGATTTGATATATCACATTATGATTATAAAACAATGGAACAATGGGATTATAAAACAATACAATAATCCACTTAGATTAGTAATATTTCCAAGGAGTTTAATAAAAAGGCATGACAGAATTGTAATGAAGTTAGTGGTTAAATAATCATTTTTGTCAATATTTTCAATAATTATTTATAACATGCTTTTTAAATTATGCTTAAATCTGTGAGCTTATGAATACAATTACAGTTACAATACGCAAAATTAAAGTTCATGTTATAGAGTAAATACATAATAATTAAATATATATATTTCTTTTATTCCTTAGAATTGCACTAAACAGAATTAAAGAGTATCAAGAAAAAGGATCACTTATCGAATTTGCAGCTAATCCTCTCTGCATAGCAGTCATAACACCCCTGATGCAAAGAATGGTGAAAAGTTTGGAAAAATCACATTCCATTTTTGTAGACTCTAGTGCAGTGGTGTGCAAACATTTTTCGACTGCGACCCCCTTTTGTAGAGAGAAAATTTTTGGCGACCCCTAGAGATAAATATTCACAAATACGATGTATATTTTGCGTATATCTTTCATTTCATCGAATAAAAACATCATCATATCTGACTCATATTAATTTTATTTATATTTTTAAGAAAATACTTTTTGTATAACACAAAAATCAGTAAATTGCCCTTTAATGAGATGTATGTGCCTGCAAGTTTCTAATTATCTCATCGATGTTTGACATTTTACATTTAGTTGCTAATTGCAATTCGCATATCATCTTCAGGGTTTAAACGCGAGCGGTATTTAGTTTTTATTGAAACTAGTTTGCTAAACCCAGTTTCACATAAATACGTTGATGCAAATTGTATTAACACTCTGATTGCATTCTTGCATAAAACGGGATATTGGTTTTCCACGGATAGAAAAAATATTTGGGAAGGCGGAGTCTTAAATTAATTTCGAAGAGTTATAATCACTAATTAGAAGAGCTGAACTGCATATGTCAAAGGAAAATGGATCACGAATCCAACCAAGATCGTTTTCAGGAAAATCCTCGAAAAATTTTCATTTAACTTTTCAATGTGATTGGAAATGATGTTTTTAAATGTAAATATATCTATATTATTTTCCTTGATAAAATCGTTAAAGCAAGAGAACATGTCGGTGTTGTTTTTATTCAGTTCAGTTTGCTTATTCTTGAGTTGAGACGAAGCTTATTCTTAAAAGCTTGAATTTTACTGGTTGAAGTTATGATAGTTGAATTCTCACCCTGCAAGCTCAAATTTAAGTCATTAAGTTTTTCGAAAATATCAACTAAATAGCTCAGCTTCCCTAGCCAAACTTCACTGATATAATAAATTGCCAATCTATGTTTCTTTTCGATTAAAAACATGTACACTTCATTTCTCAAATTAAATATCCGTCGTAGTATTTTCCCACGTGAAAGCCATCTGACTTCGGTGTGTAACAGTAATCTCTCATACGTTGAGCCCATCTCATTGCAAAGTATTGAAAAGAGACGGCTGTTGCAATTAGCTACATTAAAATGTAGTTAATTGAACTAACAGCGTCTTGTAATATGTTGTGCAACTCTTCATCCATATCTTTTGCAACAAGAGCTTGCCGATGAATCATACAGTGATTAAATACCATATGAGGCGCCACCTTCTGAATTAAGCCTCTGAGCCCTTTATTCGAACCTGTTCATGCTGCAGCACCATCAGTACAAACCGCAACACAGTTTGCCCAGGTAAGGGACTTTGTTTCAAAATATTCATTTATTACTTCGAATATTTTTTCTCCAGTTGTTTTTCCTTCCAAACTTTTGCAATATAAAAACGTTTCTGTTATATCTTCATTAAAAATAAACCTAACGTAAATAATTAGTTGTGACATTTTAGTAATATCGGTAGTCTCATCCAGTTGTAAAGCAAATAAAGATGAATTTTGTATGCATTTTATGACTTCTGACTCGATATTTCGCGACATTTCGGAAATCCGCCGAGACACGGTATCTATTGATAATGGTATTGTTTTTACTTCATTTCCATATTTATTGCCATGTATAATTGATGTCATCTTAGTTGCTGCAGGAAGGATAAGGGATTCTCCAATTGTATAGGGTTTTATTGTTTTTCCTATTAGATAAGAAACTTCTAAAGAAGCTCGTAATGCTTTCTGAGGTATTGTTGTAAATTTCTTTAAATGTGCACTTTGAATTTTCAGATTTTCAGCTCGTCTTTGAAAAAAATCGGCATGTTTATTTTGAAGTTCTTTATGTGTAGTTTCCAGGTGCCTTTTTAATTTAGCTGGTTTCATGCTCTCATTTTCTAATTTTTCGTTGCAAATGACACATATCGGGAGTTCTTCATCATCAACAACACAAAAAGTAAAACCATACTTAATAAATTCCTCATTGTATTTTCTTATTTTTTTAGATCGGGCATTTAGTTCAGTATTTTGCGACTCCTCATCAGTATTTGTTCGTTTGTTAGCTGAAGATATACCTGGTGTACGTATTACCCATTTATCCGTTATGAAGATAGGGGTTAAATTATTTAAACTAAAACAAATAATATATAAAATTTTATCATTTTTTTTCGAGAAATTCAATAAAATTAACAGAGATCTTTCTCTAATGATATTACATACCTGATAACAAAGAGTAACAAAGCCTGATAAAATACAAAAAAATCATGATTACACAACGTCACATAATAAAACTCGAGGATAAACTAAAAAAATTGCAGGCCGACTGGCTACATGCTACAACTTCGTGCGAACATTTCCCGTCTTCACTGTGACTATCAGATACACCGCGTACCTCGCCATCTGATTGGCTGATCATGGAAGCAAATTTTTCTCCTGTCCCTGCGGTTAACGTCTAGTCAAATAGGCGCTTTTCAGTAAAACTGGCGAATTACCGCAAAGAGGGCGTTATCTACTGGAGTGAAAAACTTGCGTCTTCACACTTTACATACATTACGCATTACGGTCAAAGAAAGAGCGGACAACATGAAATTGCAATTAAACAGTGAGTGACGGCGCTTCACTCTTTATATGTACACTGTATGGTATGCAGCATGCAGGCATAATGTATTTCATAAAAATTTAGCGACCCCTAGTTTGCGCACCACTGCTCTAGTGCATCATGTGATCAGGCAAAGAGCTCTATAACTGTGGTTTTAGTTTCCACAAAAGCTGGGGCAATACCAATTGGGATAGGTATACATAGCTTTCAAAATGAAGCAGATTACTCGAAACTGTTCTCCCAGTTGAGAGAGATGTGGGAAAAAATTAACTTATTCACAATCGAAAATTTTATGACTGATGACAGTGCAGCTTTAACAGCTGCATTACGCCAAATTTTCCCAAGTATGAGGCAACTACTGTGCCAGTTTCATGTTCCACAAGCTTTCTGGAGATGGTTGTGGAATTCCAAAAACAATATAGCAAATGATGATAGCAAAAATATCATGTTTCTATTTAGACAAATAATGTACGCTACCAGTGTAGAATAATATGCAGAGAATGTTAATAAATTTTTTAACTCAAAGTATGTACAGAATTATCCAAATCTAATAGCACACGTATCCAGTTTCTTAAAAAGAAAAGAAGAATGGTGTATGTGTTACAGACTGGATGTTTGAAATCTTAGCCATTATACAAACAATTATTCAGAAGCTACAGTAAGAATATTAAAAGAAATAATTCTGACACGCCTCAGAGCATTCAACTCAATAGCTTTATTAGAATTTGTGCTTAAAATTTTAGAAAAGTATTTATCTAAAAGACTGCTAGATATTGTGCTCGATCGCTTGAAGAAACCACATTTGCTTTTTCAAAAGTATATTGATAAAGGGCAAAAAATAATTGAAGAGTGTACAGTGGAAAAAGAAGACAAAATTTACATTGTACAATCACAAAATAACACATTTTATCAAGTTGATATTGGCATATGTAGTTGTCCTGTAGGAATCCAAGGTGCTTTCTGCAAACATCAGGCAGCTGTACACATTAAATTTGGTGCAACATTTCCAAATGCTCCCACATTAGCCATGCAAGAAAAGAAAAATTATTATTGTATTGCTGTAGGCAGTACAAACGTTTGTATGAGCTTTTTAGAACCAATGACACCTGGCCCAAGTCATTCCAGTCAAACTACAGATATTATGGAAATAGATCCATATATTGAACAAGAAAATGCTAACAGCTTACAATCTACAAATACTTTTCTCAACTCTTTTTCTGATACTGTTGTAAACAGCCATGGAGACACATTCAATTCATCATGTGTATCAACAACAGAGAAATCAGTATCTTCAGAAAATCATATCAAAATTTCGAAGTGAAATGGATCGCCTAGCCAACCTCATGGTAAACAACCCTGATACTGGTATTTTAAATTTAACAGAAAAATTTTTGCATAAAACTAAAAATATTTGTACAACATCAGATTTATATCATTTTATTTTTTACCAATACACAAAAAACAAATCCACTTTTTGTTTTGGCCGAAAAATTAAAGTGCAGCCAACTTCAATAGCTCGACGAAAAGCTTCATCATCAAGAGGCAGTTTAACTGTTCGTGCTGGAAGACCTCGAACAGGCATTAGCATAAAATCAAAATGACCACGATGTCTTATACAAAATATTTTACAAAATTGTAAAAAAATGCTATAAGCCATGGAGAAGGTCACTAGCATATTTTAGTTGAATTAGTTATGGTATTGATTGTATTCTTTTTTTATCTTTATATTGTTGTATTTACTTTAAATTGATAGAAATAAAATAAGAATATATTTAATTTCAGAAATTATATATATATGCCTAATAAAACAATAAATGATTTTATTTTGAAAGAAAGACACAGTTTTAATTATGCAAAATTTATAAACTGAAGATTTTTCTGTCATACAAAACATTATCTATCACTATATCGTATTCCACAAGGTATAGGCAACTGTCATAATAAACAAAAGAAAATTGGAATAAAAATATGTTCATATAACTAAAGTAAATGAATTTGAAAATAAATAAGCATGAGGAAAGATACCTTTAGAATAAATGAGAGTAAAATACAAGCTTATTTAAAAATTGCTAAAGTTGCTCTATTGAATGTAAAAAGTTATTAGCACCTTCACTTAAGTAAATTAATGACTAAGGCCACAATAGGCAATTGAAGCTAACTTTGAGCACCTGGCAGCAAATTATGAACTATATGTTCAGATTTTGTAGCTTTAGTAAAACAATTATATCCATTTTTGCAAAACATTCATTATAATACTGAAGGTTTAATTAATTTTCAGTGTTATAGGTAACAAATTATATTGCAGTTTAAAAATTTCTGCTGTAATGATATATTCATCTCCACAGTATTGCATAAAGTAAAAACTATATTGTATTTCAAAGATTTCTATGTATGTTAAATGTTATTGTCATACATTAATTTCCATTCTAATGCATAAATTTCTACATACAACTATGTAGTGTACCAAATACATTTTAATCTGATAAAATCAACATTTGCAGAAGCTTACTCTGCAAATGTTATTTATAAACACGAAAAACTGATTTGTCTTGCAATATATAAGTGATATTTTAGTAACATTAGATGAAGAAACCAAATATGCAGCTAGCTTTTAGGAAAGTAGCAATCATGATAACCGAGCTGAGTATAGGAAAAGATGCAGAAGTAATGTCGTAATTGGATGTTGTCTTTTTGAAGAAGCAGAAAAATCAATCAAAATGGAAACTTTTTTTTTAATATTTGATTATTTTTCTCTTCAGAAATATCATATTGAATAGCACAGCATAGTGGAGTAAAAATGTGCACTCCCACAATTTTAAATGTGAAGTTACTAGTAAATAATAAAATAGTTTACTACCTCTATACATTTTCTTCTTTCACGACAAGCTCTACTTTTAGTTTGAACTAAGTAGTTCCAACATATTTTGGTGTTAACAGGCACCAGCCAAACTATTCATGCTGTTTGGCAAGGAAGTATATTTTCAACATCAGCAGATAGATTACACAGGTATTTTGATTTCTAATGTACATTATTTGGCACTCGCATCAAACAGATTACTGTTCTCTACAGTTAATCGCTGCTTCCATATAAACACTGCTACAAAGGCAAGTGACTTTTCTATACCAAAATCCACTTCTTAATTTTAACACTTTCATGGCAGGTTTGTTGATGTTGCATATACATAATATATCTTCCATAATGTACAATGTTGTTGCATAAGAACTGGCGGTCTCATGATTTTCTGTCAAAGACTTATCTGAAACTATTAAATTATTTTGGTGTAGAATCGCCCACTGCTTGGCACGTTATTAAGAATTGCACATACTCTGTATCCATGTACACATCAACCTATTTTCACAAATAAACATCCCAGAATTGCACAAAAATGGCATTGTGCACTTCCTTGACTTTATCCAACCTATTTTCACTTAAAAAATAAAGAAAACTGACAAAAATTCAATTCTTCTTACTCTGTAAAAAACACCAAACAAACACCAATCAAATAAGTGGGCGATTCTGCACTTTAGCCAATTTTTGCTTCATTTCTTGGCAGATCTAGTAAATACATCATGTAAAATACAATAAAAACTAACTTTATAAATAAATAAATAATAATTACAATAAAACAATGATATGAACAATGTCCTTAGAACTTTACATGGTGAAAAAATTACCCCTCTTCCTAAGTTACGAAATGCAGTTAACCACTGATAATGGTCTGAAGTTGATTTGAAATGGGCGAAATGCTATCCTTGTTCTGTCTAAGCCAAAAGAATGAAAACAACAAAGATACACAACATTAAAAATTGCATCTTTCTACCAAATAATCTAGACTAGAGTAATCTTTAACACTTGCAAGAAGGTAAAATTATGGGTTGTACTATTTGGCAGTGTATCGCACACACCAGGCAACTATATGCCCAAATCTTGGACTCGTACGATATCCACATTCTTTTTAGAAGTAACTGTACTGTTATAAACAAAAGACAAATATAGTCAATGATTCCTTTAAGTACAAATATTCATGTGAAATATTACTTAACTAGTGGTAAATAAGATGAAAGAAACATGTGATAAACATCTGAGTACAAATGCTTTCTTTACATAAAATTATGCATATGAGAAAAATATTTACACCAATTATACTTGCATATGTACATTAAAGTCAGCACATTTCATTGCAGTCTATATGAAAAAGATGTTCTATAATAATAGCCAATACAGTTTTATTTGAAGTGAATGTTCCAAATTTGCATTCATATACATTTAGTGTGTTAAATTTCACATTTAATAACTGCTCTCTCTTAAATGTACTCTCTGCACAAGAAATATTCATCAAACAGGATGAATTTATCTTATTCACAATTTATTCATATATAACTTTTAATGTTAACAATGGATATAATCATATACACAATAAATTTTCTGAATCTTACACTTTCAAAATCAACAGAATGCAAGCACTGAGATACGAAAATACCAGATTTATTGTAACACTTCCAATCCTTCTCAGCTCAATGAACAGAAAATATACACTTGAATTCTCTTAATCCACAGCTGTTAGTAAAATGTATAATACTCGAGGCTAATTGTAGCTTGAGTGATTTTCTCGATGTAAAGAGCGATAATATGCCATGAACAGCAATCTGAATATCAACGCGTGATAAAAATCGCGAAAATGAAATGTCAGCGATTAATTAAACTCCTAAAACTAAAACACTCCGAGATTTTTTACTACTGCACCATACATTTATAACTGCGCAACAAATGAAAATTAAAACGTAAACAACATGAGCTCATATGCACAGTTTCAAAGATTTAGCGTCACAAGACCAGCAGAAGCTCATTGGTCCATTTTCGAAGCCCCTCCCTCGGTGGCTGCGTTGATGTGCACTTGTGAAATATGCCTCCCGTTCAATGAACAATAATTAATAAATGTGAAGGTGTTTCGTCTTTTACTCAAGTAAGAATGATGATGCCAAACTGGCAAATTAAGTTAGGCCAAAATCGTAGTTTCGTGAAGTGATGGGATTTATAACCAAAGTAGAGTATCAAACAAATCATTCTGTATGAAGCATTTTTGCCAATAACAAGATTCTTTATAAATTTTGAGTGAAAAGCAACTTATGTAGTAAAATTTACAAAATACTTGTGTAAATGTCCTCCGACACCTTCGCTTTTATACATGTTAATTCAAGACTATTTTTATTAAAAAAAAAACAATATTAATCTGAATTGGAATTATGAAATAGAACTCAAAGTAATTGAAATAAGCATGAGAAATTTAAGAAACATAACAATGCTATCTTTGCAAAAAAAAAAAAAAAAAAAAAAAAAAATCTGTCAAATAGCTCGTAGACAGTGAAAATTACATTTTTCCTTTTCTAATTTTCATGACAACTAGCCGGAAATTAATTAATTTCTATTCACTAGTTAGTATATTCAAAATTTTAACAGATGTTTTCACTCACATAAGAACCCCACAACAAACATTCCTAGTCCCTCCCACGTCCCATAAATAACTTCTCAAAAGTTTCACAGCCTGTCACAATTGAAAGTATCCCCGCTGCTGATAATGGAATTTCGGACACGCACCCCTTCTGAGTAAGACCCAGAAGAAAACACTTTACCGACATCCCACTAGAAAGAACGTAAGTTAATTAATGCATTTTCTGGCCTTTTATATCTTCATGTACATTTCACATTTTACTTTCTTATTATATATATTTCAATTTTTCAATTTTTATTTGATTTGTTTTTGCACAGATAGCATTGTTATGTTTCTTAATTTTCTCATGTTTATTTCAATTACTTTGAGTTCTATTTCATAATTCCAATTCAGAATAATACTGTTTATTTTTATAAAAATAGTCTTGAATTAACATGCATAAAAGTGAAGGTGTCGGGGGACATTTACTCAAGTATTTTGTTAATTTTACTACATAAATTGCTTTTCACCCAAAATTTATAAAGAATCTTGTATTAGCGAAAATGCTTCATTGAGAATGAGTTCTTTGGTTCTCTACTTTGGTTATAAATCCCATCACTTCACGAAACTACAATTTTGGCCTAACTTAATTTACCAGTTTGGCATCATCATTCTTACTTGAGTAAAAGACGAAACATTCATTGAACGGGAGTTGGTTTGTTCCTCTTGAAAAGTCAACTAATTTCCGATCAATAGCGATAATTACTTGTTTTTAATTTTTAATTACTTTTTCAAAGTTTGAAATTTTGTTATTTATGATTTAAATTCAAGTCCCAGTCAAACGTTTTTTTTCATAATTTACATTCAAGTTACTTTAAAACACAATTTTCGGAATTGAACTTCCAACATATGGGTTCCCTCACTTCTACTAAATTTATATTAGGGGATAATATAATCAATATTTCTTTAGTAAATAAATTAACTGCTTTTGCTATACATATTCTTACATTTTAAAAAATGAAGGCAGATAGAAAGAATGAATGAAGAAACAACAGATTTGGGGGGGGGAATTCTGTAAAGTTTAGGATTTTAACAGTCGCCAAAAGGGTTAAGGGTATTGATGCTCTCACTAAGCTTGCAGTCTACCAGTCTTCTGTTACACTAACTCACACTAACCTTTTTTTTTTTTTTTTTGTTTTGTTTATTATTAAGCATCATTTTCTTTGCATTTACACCATATACAATTCAACAGCAAAATTACAAAAATTTTAAAAGCAGCATAGCAGTACACGTTTAGAATTCCTGATGCAGCATTAAGTGTTGGTATACATTTTTCTGTTTTAATCAGTCTTTTTCTCAGTTCATCATATCAATGTTCAGTTTTCTTACTAAAATGGCTTTACAAAAATTTTATCTTTTTATTATTAATGTTTATTTATTTATTAAACATCATGTTCTTAACACATGAATCGATGCAAAATGCCATTTCAAGACTAATAGCCCTTTTTGGGCTAATGCTCCTTCGGGCTAACAAGAACATACGAGAAGTTTACAGTCATATTGTTCTAAACACAGTATCCAGTTAAAATCAGAGGGCCTAACAAGATAGCAGAAATTGACGAAAACCTTTTTATGCAAATGAAACAAAGTGAGTTGAATACAAACTGTTTGTTAAATACAGAGGCAAGAATTCCTTCAGAATTTATAGGAATGATTGGCGAAACTTAAGAAAGATCCCTACACACTTTCATTGCTCAGTGATAGCTAAATTTTACAGTCAAAGGGATAATATGCAGTACGCATCAAATAATCCACAGCTTGAGAGGTAGAAAGCAGGTTCTAAATTTTTATCATTAATTTTTCAAACTGAACAAAAAAATACAGCAATAACAATAGTCCTAAAACAAAATCCCTATCCCAAAAACAAAATCTAAATTATACAGGATCTATCGGAGTTGCATCAAACAAAAGCACAAATGATGTAAGTGCCGTCACACTTGTCCAGAACTGAAGTAAATCACTCTGCTTGTTTGCACCAGTTTCACAGTCGACGGAACAATACGCAAGTACCTAAATTGATTTAATTATGATTTTAATGAATCTATTTTCGGTAAAAGTATATTTATGGAAACCCTTTGGCAAAAATTGCCGATTTTTGGCAGTACATGGATAGCGAGTTTACGCACTTCTTTTACTTGTTATTTTGGCTTTGCGTAGCGGCGATTTTAGCGGCCAAAATTGCCGCTACACAAAGCCAAAATGACAAATCAAAGAACTGCACAAACTCAGTATCCATGTACACATTGACCTTTTTTTAATTAAAAAAAAAAAAAAAATCACAGAATTGTACAAAATAGGCATTGTGCACCCTTGACTTTATCCATGTACACGCTGACCTATTTTCACTTAAAACAACATCAGAGAATTGCACAAACTTGGCACTACACACTCCCTTGACTTTGTATATGTACAGATCGATATATTTTCACTTAAAAAGCCAAAGGAGCACCCAATTCTACGCAAAAGTATATTTACAGAATGTTCAATTACTCAGGTTACCATAAATGAAACAACAAGTTGGCTATAAACAAAACAACAACTTGGCGACAAAATGAAACAACAACTTCGCAATAATGCAATGGGTACCCTTCAGTCTACTCTAACCCTATTTTCTTGTATTTACAGCCACTAACATTCTAGATAATCAGCATTACCTAATGTTAATTTTCAGATTTTTCTTTATACAACACAATGTCATTTTAGGGTTAATTTGAATATTGGATTGAAATTATACTTTTAAATTTTAAAAAGAATTCCTACAGAACAAGAAAATTATCACTACCAAATTTCAGAATTGAAAATTAAAACAAAATTATATAATTACAATGTCAAATTTTGCAAAAGATACACAATCAGAAATGGTAAAATTCACTTACTTTTCCACCGAAAGAAGTTTCACAAATGCCTGAGTGAATCTCGTAATGTCTAGAGAATTACTACAAATTCGAAATCTAAAGTAAGGGAAAGAAATAATGTAAAAAGCATTTCAATCAGGCAACAATATAAATTATATTTAAAATTCACAATCATGTCTTAATGTGCATGTATACATACAATAAACTGAATGAAATTGGTTACACCAATGTTTTACATCCTCCCTCCCTAAATAAAAAGGCATTGTAACCCACATGCAAACATTTGTTAGCAGATAAAAAATTGGATTGGAAAATACTAAAAGGAAATACTAAAATAGTGATACATTAATAAGCAAATGTGTATAATTTATTCACAAACAACAGTTATAAATAAGTATATGCAAGTACCCACATCCCTAAGATGACCACCACTACAAATGACAAGTATTTCTGAGATGATAAATAAACACTTATACTGAACATCAACTTTTTGAGATAACCCCTTACACTGAAGACCAAAATTATCTGGAACTATGAGTGGTAATCTAGGAGATGTTTTACACTTCACAGTATATAGTTAAGTAGCAAAATAGTAAAAATGTAATGCAAAACTTTTAATGATCTCCCAAAATTTGTAGCCCAATCTCCACTTTAATAAAAATAGTCTTGAACTACATAATTTATATACACTCATATACTTATTTTAAATCCAAGTAAAGATTCATACTTCTTTCCATAATTCTTATTTTATTAATAATTTTAAGTTCTTACCTAACACTTTTAAAATATTGCAGGATTAAAATTTTAAGCCCTTTGTTCTGCAAGTAAGCCTATGGCATCATCATAATTAATTTGGTATTCTGTTTGATTTTCAATTATTAGAATTGCAAGACTTTATAAACGCTTCTGGTTCATCGATGATCGTAAATAGTTTTTAATAAGTTTTAATTTGCTAAAACTTTGCTCACAGCTTGCGGATGTAGTTGTAAGCATAAAATAAAACTGCAGCGCAATATATGGCCTTTTTTATATCACCGAATAACATTGGAGCTTGTTCTTTAAAAATGGAAAGTTCCTGGCAGAACTCAAATGCATTTAGATCTCGCTCATATTTTCGTGCAAGATTTCCTCCATTCTTTTGCAGTTCTTTAGTTGACACATTCAGTATTTAATGACCAATGAGAAATTTGAATTTAGTGTAATAGTGCTCTTTATCTGTGTTTTAATTTCTAAGATTCGAGCAAACAAATTTTTATTGCATTAGAAAATAGCTGAACAGGATGAAGTGTTTGTGATTCGTTCTGGCACAATTCATCAAATTGCTTTTTATGCTTTAGAATTCATTCATTTGTACAAATAAGTTCTACTTCAGTTTTTTTTCAGCTACTGTTTTAGACTCTTCTATCCAATATTCCAAAGAAATTTCTCTCATTTTTTGTACTTTTGGTCAGACCATCTATTAATGCAATGGAACGTGCAAGAATAATACAGTAGAATTCCAGAAATCCGCAAAGCTTGGGACCAGACTTGTGCGAATTTTAGGATTTTGCGGATTTCAGGACAAAAAAGATAAAGCATAATATTCGGACTAAAAGTGCAGAATGAATAAGGCATATTAGATACATTTAATTAAATTATTGTACACATTACTGCAAAAATTTATTATATGCATTAAATTATTATTACATATATAAATTGATTATATTGCTCATCGTATTATATGTACACAGCATCGAGGTTTGCCGATTTCGCCTCATGCAAAGATTTCCAGCTTCGGATTCCGGTGTTAGAATCACTGTTGCTGTAAAATTTCAACAGCTTTTCTTTATTTTTCGGTATATCATACACAATCGTGTAGCAATTCCATACCATTCTGCTATAAATCGAGGAGTAGCACCTGCTTCCATCTTTTGCAGAATTTGCACTTTTTGCGTTACCATCAATGCAACGTGTTTACGTTTTTCAAAGTTGCAAGCAGCAAAATCACGAGTGCGTTTCTTATCTGTCATTGTATTAAAAACAGCTGAAATTAAAAATATTCTTAATTTATCCACAAAATATCCGGATAAAAAAAAGGCAGCATTAAACAATCTCGTGAAATGAAATAACAAAGCTCAGAAAATACAACAACGTGAATCGTGAACTTGAACAAAGAGTTGAGTGAATCGTCTGCTTTTTTACCTCAATGCAGATTAGAGGGGGGGAAAAACTTATCTTATTTTTTTTAACTTCTTTATATCAATAATTTGGTATTTTGGTTTTGACTCATTATTAGTCAGTAATTATGACGTCATTATTCGATAAGTATTTTTCCCTTCGATATTTCGTACTCAATGTTGCGGTTTCCGGAACCTGTAAACTGAATGTTTATATTCCGAGAGGCAACGCGGATTTGAGGGATTTCAGGTCAGCGGATTTTCGGTATTTGACTGTACCTTCCTTTTGAATTTCAATATTTATTTGATTGATTTCTCAAAGAATATTAGTCCAAATTATCAGGATGATAATAAATTCAACATGTAACAGATGTCCATCCTACTGCGTACTTTGATTCCACACTAAGAGAAAGGCCTTTAATTTCTTTCAAGGATTTTACTACTTCTGGTAAATTCGTTTGAATGGCTTTCACAGCCACATATTTTGCGGACCATCCATCTTGTCTGGGCTGCTTCCTTTTAAGTCAGTTTTTGCACACTTTTTCAGGTACTTACGTATTATCGCAACCAGGTTGGCGCGATTTGTAAGTTTCAGTAAAAAAGTATGAATAGAAATAAAATGTACATTTATTAATTACAGATAATTTTTAATACAGTTTTTTATATTATTTTGTTTTAAAATATAAAATAGCAATTAAACCCTTCCGGTTTCGAATTTGAATAAGTTGCAGAATTATTTTTTCGGCGGAAATCTTTTGGCTATTGCTTTTAGCACTGATAGAAAACCGTCTTCGCCATTAACAGCTTCAGCTTGGCGCCATATAAATTCGATAAGGTATGAGTTAAGATGATGATGGGCTGTTCCTCTCTGTTTTTTGTTGCGCTATTTGGCTGAGCCCCATATGCACTCTACATGTTGTGTGTGAACGCCCGTGTTGGGATCCACAAAGTTATATTTGTCATTAACAGTTCCATGCAGAAATCCAGCATTTTCGAACTCACTTGTATTGTATCCTTTCCAGCAATCCAAATAAATGATGCTTCCTTCCTTGATATTTTCACAAATTTTTTCCATGAGGGTAACGGCGCTTCTGTTAGGTACAGTAACCAAAAAAGTCTCTTTCTTTTCTCGGCAAATTCCGCCGAAAACCCATTGCTATGGTAGTACACGCCCAGTGTTATTTTTTCTTTTTACAAACAAACATTCGTCTATACGTATGGTTGCCGTAAGTAGGGTCGCCAAATTTGGCGATTTATGCGAATTTTGGCCTGGTTGCGTAAATACGTAAGTACCCTTTTTCATAACATCCCATCGAATAGTGGATCCGACAAAAAAGCTAAACATCTTCTGGATAAATCCAAATAGGTTAACTGCTTCGGGACACAGGCAGAATGCACACCAGCAAGATTCAAAGAGTG
Organism: Stegodyphus dumicola; assembly: GCF_044657685.1. NCBI lineage: Eukaryota > Metazoa > Arthropoda > Arachnida > Araneae > Eresidae > Stegodyphus > Stegodyphus dumicola. The sequence goes on from NC_140768.1 coordinate 189,320,905, forward strand.
AGCTATACATGACACAAATTCAGCCAGTTTATTCATTTCTATAATCCCTGCTTGTACTCCTTTATAAGTACTGGCCATATTAGATCCATTATCGTATGACTGACCACAACATTTTCCAATATCCAAACCATAAAGTATCAGTTTTTCCACAATCTGTTGAGAATCTCCTGTCTTTCCACCAGCTTCTATGAAATCAATAAAGCTTTTCTTTATATCACACACATCACCACATATTTTTATGTATCCAATTACCTGGCTCATTTCTTCTGTATGCAGCACATTCGGAGAGTAATAGAACATTATTGTATAATATTTGGCTTCTTTGATATCATTTAAAATACTATTGCGAACTGTTTTCACCATTATATCAATAATTTAATTTTGAATTGTCTTTGACAAATATGATACTTATCCCTTTTTTAAGTGTTCTAACTAGTACTTAATAGTTGAGTTATGTTTGGCTAGCAGAATTATTAAATTCAAAAAATTGCCTTGACTAGGCCAAGGACACTTTGTGACCAGACTGCTAAGGGTTTCATCAGACCCATGGAAAGAAAGATAGTTTTGAAAGATAAAATACAACATCCACAACTATGTGTATGGTCTCTCTCCATGTTTCTTTCTCTGTGTGAATTAGTCGCTCAAGGTCATGATCGATGCCTTGATAAGATTTCATTTGTTGTCGAATTTTTAACTTAATCATGCACTCTTCGTGGATTTCAAATGCTTTGTGTTCAGTTAACCTTTCTGAAGCTTTTTTCCAATTAATGAATCCTGTAGTACACAATGCTGATGTAGCAGCAGTGGCATGTTTCTGGTAAATCTTACAGGTTGTACAAAAAATTGCATTTTTAGTTTTATAATGTATAAGCCAAGATCTTTTAATCTTTTCATCTTTTCAGTATTTGCTAATGTTCTATACCATGATGAAGATGTCAAATGTTTGCCATCACTTTTAGTGGACCCAAGGTATACGTTTGCTGAGTACTTTTCGGCTAATAATATAGTGCTTGACTGCTTAAGAAAGATCGTTGCTGTTCTTTTCTCTCTCTCTTTTTTTTTTTTTTTTTCTTTTCACTAACTACTCTGACAAATCAAAAGTTTTAAAGTCTTCTTTCAGCTGCCTACCTGCACCTAATGAGAAGATTCTTTATATCCTAATTTCATGTAATCTAGATGTTCGTTTGGAGTTGATAAAGAAGGTTCTCTCTGTTGCGAAAATGTAGTCTGTTTGAGGATGATAGATGAAGATTCTTCATTTTGGTGATGCAAATTGCAAGAAATATCAATATCATTTAGAATCTCGGCGATAAGGTTGCAGCAGGGTCTGATGGTTCATTTTTTTCGTGAAGCCATTTTTTCATTTTAGCTGCAATTTGTTTTCTCTGTTCAGCCCTACCTTTTGTCCCTGATAGTTTCCTCCTTAGACGCTCTCACGATTTCTCTTAGACTAAAATAACAGACAGTATAACATGCCTTAATAAGAAAAACTAAAAATTGATGTAATTACACTCAACAGTCTTAGGGCCACATCGCGGACATACATGCTAACTAAATGGTTGCATCTCGTAAATATGGTGAGGAATACTGGAAGCAGGCATATTAAAAGAAAATGAGAGAAGAAAAAAATCCTCCCCAAAAAACATTATAAAAATAATAAATCCATTTTTAAAACCTAAGTTGCCGACTGGCTTAAAATCAAAATGCCTTACTTCATTTCTTTCATTTAAAAATGCCTTACTTCAGAGACATAGTCCACGTTGACGATCTGTTGTATATTCTCGACATACATTAATTTGAATTATTTCATTGGTACAAGAAGGTCCAAAGTTAATTTGTATTGGGTGTTAGGAAGTCGTTACAGTTTACAATACTTCTTCATTTAATTCTCAAGAGGCGTATGTCAAGAGGCATTTGTATGAAAGCAATGTGCCTCTATACTATCGTTCTATTTCTCATTTGAATATTCCTGCTTAGAGAGAGGACAACAGAGAGACTCCAGGTGTCACTTACAGGGACCAAAAACCAAGGCGTTTAAAGAGTACCTTTGCAATAAAATTACATGTAATCTAGATGTTCGTTTGGAGTTGATAAAGAAGGTTCTCTCTGTTGCTAAAAAAATTTAAACAAATAATGGAAACAATGGCTAAACAGACAGAGGAAAACTGTTAAGTATTTAAAAAAGATAAGTCTCCTGAGGATAAGGGCAAGACAGGGGTAACCCAACTGCGCAAATTAAACCATTAGCTTAAGGACCTAATGACTTCATTAAGTGAAAGAAGCTTCCTCTTCCCTTAGACACTGCAGGAGGTCTTCACACTCTCCCTCTCACAAAACGCTGCCTTTAAAAAAAACTAAGGGTTACATTTCGAAGCATTATCGGCGAAGCTGAAAGTAGGGAGTGAATGTGCATCAATATCTATTACTTTATTGGCAGTACAAGGAAAATGGGACATGATTGAATGGCATATGAAAACTGATTTGATTGCTACTTTTTTTGTTTGTCCTAAGTGTGGTAATAATATGTATTTGTGTGAGAGAAAGGGTGCATTGAATGGGTTTGAATGGTAATGTAGAAAGCAAGGAAAAGTGAATGCGCATGATGTTTGTAGGAGTGTAAAAAAAAAAAGTTCCTAGTTTAGACAGAGCAATGGGAAAGTGGTTAGTGACTGTTACTGCCATATCAAAATATCAAAGGGCCCAGATTCGAATCCCGGAGAAGGCACGGATTGTAAATTGTCTGTCCCTTCCTAGGAGGCAAAGGTGGCCCATTGTTGGTGCCTCCATAATAAAGTGAACACTGTTTCTGGCCTAGCACCTATAATGGCACTGTGACTACGTACATGTAAGATCTGCCTGTGGAGGACTTTTTAAGGAAAACTGGATCCTATTCACATTACATGCAATAAAAACTATTAAAAGTAACCATATAGCGAGCCCATTTGCATGTGTTGAACCTGACTCAAACTACTAGCAGTCAGCAATCTAAATCACACACCTGCTGGTGGGATTTGAATTTTATACTCATTTGTGTTAATATTTACTCTGATTTCTTTGTTTGTTTGGTTCTTACATATAAGCAGAACCACCTTGGTGCAGTTTGGCAGTTTTCTAAAGATGATTCAGTGAGTTTTTAGTTTGCAACTTACAATGAATATGGTTACTTAAAGAACTTTTATGCACATGTTGATGACTTCTGAAAATTTGGCAATTTCTATTAAGTTGGTTGCGATAATACTATGTACTGTTTGTTTTAGCATTGTATGCACAAAGTGTTTTCCTCGTAGTGATGGTTAAAATGCAATCAATCATTTGAAGTAATTTCAGTGAAACAAAACAGGAAATGAAATTTCTAACAACGTACACACGACGAAATACAGTCTGAATTAGTAAAACTCTGACAGAGAGATAGAAAGTAGACAAGCGCAGAGTTCAGTGCTTAAATTACGACGGAGCACATCAGAGCCCGACTCCGGTACTTCTGAATTTTAAAGATAAATTACAATTCTAGCCAGAGCAAACCGGAGCCCTAAATAAGATGAGCTCCGGTACTTCTTTTTATAAAACTGAGCTACAATGTCAAGAAACAAAAATTAGAATTCTTAACGTTTTAGTTTAACAATAAGCAGATCTTGCAATACTCTATTTTCCTAGAAATACGAGCTAATGAGAACATAAGACGTTCAACTAAACTGCCCTCACTCACATGCAGAAACCTTTCCCTTTAAGAAGGGCGATAAATTTGGGGAAGTTTGTTTAGGAACACATACATTTCTCGCCATGCCATCATTTCTAGTGTATTGTTATGAACGGTTACAGTTAGTTATCCTCGCAAGAAGGAAAACTTGCGTTCTTAAATGTGCGTTAAGTGACAGCGAGTACAGTAAGAGTGAAATACTGAGATAAACTCCTCAAGCACATCCTATACATTGTCTTCTCAGAATATTCACTAATATAACCAAATACCGGGGGGGGGCAAAAAGCGTAACCAGCAACTTTATATTCATCCTTAGGAGTCAGATTCAGAACTCATTTTACCCGACACACATCCACTTGATGGCTATAATTACATCAGCAAAGAGGCACAGTCAAAGAGAACATTCTCTCTCACCAAGATTCCCCACATTTTTTTGTTTCCATCCACTCATACTCTCATATCCTCATTTTAGCATTATCCGAATTTTCATCAGGTATATTTAAGTATTTAATTTTTGTGATGATAAAAGAACTTCATCCCTACGATCAGAGCTTAAATTGCGCAGGAGCCCACCAGATCCCCGCTCCGATGATTCTTAGTTTTTGTAATAAATCATAATTCTAGCCGGAGCGCACCGGAGCTATAAACATGAAGGTTGCAGCACTTCTTTTATATAATTGAATAACAATTTCAGTAGAAATTTTATTTTGAAAATTTTATTTTTAGCAATAAAATTATACTAAAAATCGCTTATTAAATTTTAATTTATCTCTTTACATTTAATTGAATTTTAATTATTTAATTATATAATAATTATTGATTAAATAAAAATTTATAAACATTAATTAATTTAATAATAATCAACTATTTAATTTTAAAATTATTAATGAGTTTAATAGTCATTTTATTTATTTATTTACTCTTGTTCCTCTTTGCTGACGGTCCATAGGGCTACTGCACTTCTAATTTTAGAAATTAAGCCCAGGTGGAGTTGCCCGATTTGATCCGTATTTTTTATTTGTTAAGAAAAAAGCAATATTCTGCCAAACAGTATAAAAAAATTAAGCTTATCTTCAATCATAAAGAACCAGAGAAACACTACATACGGAAATAAGTTTTAAAAAAAGCTACATAGAATCATATTTTAAAAGCCGGCTACAGGAGAATTACATAATTTCGCATATTTCAAGACATACAAAAGAATTACAGCAAAAACTGTGAAAAACTTCAAACATATTTGTAAATTCTAGACACAATGCGTCAATTAAATTACATTTCGTTCTGCGCCTCTGTGTTTTGATCAGTTTGCTTTACGTTACGTAATTTATAGTTTCCAACTGCTTAAAAATCTCCAATATATTAAATAATATTTTTAACCTTTTCGCACACTTTTATAATTTTAAAATTAATTCACGACATTAATTATAAGTGATTCGCATTTTACGATTTTTGAAATGGGATTCATATCGGGATACATATGATTAAGACATTTTATAACAAGTATTTAATATTATATAAACATTTTGTAAAAAGTAAACATATAGTATTTACTCACCTACAAGTCTGCAACATTTTAAAATGCGATTGTTCACAAAATTAAATAACTAAAAGTAAAATTATGAATTACTAAAGACATGTGCCATGCTTCTCATAACAACATACATAACAGCTGCCACATGTAAGGTAACTAAATAAGAATAATTTAATAAGTTAATAAAAAAAATGGCCTTGACAGCAATTAACAGCTCTTTCTAAAATTTATGGAAATTTCCCTCAAACACGATTAAGTTGAATAATATATATCGGCATCGGTAACATTATGCCGCGATATTGGTAACATTGCAATGTGCCTGGCCGCGTATTTCCAAACCCTACCCAACTTTTCGAATTTTTGACGTCACGGAAATATCGACTAGTTTCACCTAGCAATACGACGTACCCCACTTTTGACTACTACGGCGCGCTTTCGAAAGAATTGTGGTGCTGAATAGTGTGTTTATGTGCTAATTGTAAGATTTTCGCAATTTAAATTTTTATGAGTGGGAATTTACGCAAAATCTTTAGTGAATGGTTATTGTTTATCGCCGTAGTGTATTTGAGGAAAGAGGAGAATAATTCACTGCTGATGTATACATTAACAGTATGAAAAATCTGGAAGGTGATACTCCGCAATAAATGCATTTCATCGCAAAATTCAGCGACGCCAGTAAAACAAACGAAAGTGTTCGAAAAACTTATCCACATCTGAAGCCACTATACAAAAATTGTATGTGTGCCAATACAGCAATTTAAATTTAAAAAAAAAAAATTGCAGGAAACTACAGATCAAGGAATAAGAATTGCAGTGCCTCTATGTGCTTAAAAACTACGAAGCATTCTGCAGACTTTCGTGCCAAAATCAAGGTTGACAAATAGATTAATACATTTTATTGTTTCTTTTAGTGTATATATGGTGCTACTTTGGTAGACGGTTTGCCGGATTTTGGCGAGTTTTTGGCAATTTTTCTTTTGGCGAGTAATACGACTTATGGTAAACCCATTGCTGGATAAGTTATTTATGATAACCGATACTTTGTTGACATTTTATTTAAAAAATAATGCGTGTTATTATGCATAAATTCCGCGTTTTAAATATTATTTATGGCTTCTAAATATTAAAAATCAATTTAATTTTGTATTTTTATTTGAAATAAAAATTTTATTCTTTATCATATTTTATGAAATTTTATGCTGTGGATGATGTAATCAGTGACGTCACCTTACTTTAAAAGTAATTGGTTTTAATATCTATAAATTTAATCTAATGTTTTAAACATTATTTATGGCTGTTAAATATTAAAATACAATTTAATTTTGCATTTCTTTTTTAAAATGATTTTATGAATGTAATCAGCTCTCTGATTGGTTATAGAATATTTGTGCATTAATTAGCTGTAATCAGCTCCCTGATAGGTTGCTGAAAATTTGTGCATTATCGCGCCATTTTAAAATTTAATTCATATCTTCGAATTCCTTCAAAAATGTCTCCTTCAAAGATGAATGTTGTTTTTGATAAGTACCAAGAATTTTTGGTTTCGGAATCAAAAAATTGTCTTTTGAGACCTTATTTTCGCCAGCCTGGCTTTCCTAATCAAAGATTTATTTATAAATTCTTACAAGGGTCAGAGAAAATTTATTTTAAAGTTTTGGAGGAAACGTCGCTAATTGTTTTCTGAGACGGCCGTATATGATATTGTGGTCATGTTGGAAGAAATAACCGCTGTAACGGTAAGAAAATTATTAGACATTCCTCCTTTTTTACCGACAATAAACTAATTGCTGTCATTTTAGCTCTAGTGTACGAAGCATTCTTATTTACTTATTTTAAAGTATTTAATTTAAGTAATATTTTAATTCTTTTAAACGTTGGTATGATGGTTTTTAATTCGATATTCAATTTACGTAATATTTTAATCCTTGGCGCAATGTTTTTATAGTGGTATTTTTATTCTATTTCTATGCTATATGAAAGTAATAATTTAACCTTTCTTTAGTATTTTATACTCGTAGTAAATGTATTTATTCTATATAATATATATATATATATATTATATTCTATATAACGTATTTTAAAGTATTTAAATTTAATAATATTCTAATTCTTTTAAATGTTGGATGATGTTTTTTATTTCGATATTCAATTTCAGTAATATTTTAATCTAATTAAACGTTGGCACAATGTTTTTATAGCGGTGTTTTTATTCTCTTCTTTGCTATATGAAAGTAATAATAACCTTATTTTAGTATTTTATACTCATAGTAAATGTATTTATTTACACTTGCCTGCCATCTTAAAAAACGACATTTTCAACAAAAAAATTAATCCATTATTTCTAACGATATTTATTTATTTATTTATTTTTTTTTTTAAGTTTCGAATACTTTACTATGCGTAAAAACAGCGTTTTTCAAGATGGCTGACGTTTGTAGAAATCGCGCCAACGTAAATCGCCAAAAATCCGTGCAACCGTCTACCAAAGTAGCACCGTATATATTTCAAAATTATTAAAATAACTTGAACAGTTGTTTAATTTCTTAAAACAGCAATAAAGTTCATTTATAAAGATATACAAGGAACTTCATAATTCATTGCTTTGGTGAACAACTGAAATTTACTAAATTACTTAACTTTATACATTAAATATCTTCGTAATGCTCTGTTTTATAAAAGCTTAACTACTTCTAAAAGCTAACTACTAACTAAAAGTTTAGCTACTTACTATTCATTTGTTATACATTAAAATATTTTCTGATTTATTTACTAAATGCGTAATCAATCATCAGGATTATTAAATGTATTAAGAATTTCATACCTGCTTGTGCAGTGTGAATGCATGTTTGTGTAATGAACTTTGATTTTCACGAACGAAAAAGAAATACAATCTCCGAATAAGTACTTTTTTGTTTTCCAGTTCCTGTGTTTAGCTGTAAAAGTAAATTCACTTCAAGTATATGTCTGTGTAATTTTGACGATGTAAATGCTGAAATGTATGTATAGTAAAAACTCGACAAAAAATATCCAGAAAGCTCTTGGAAATTTTGGATAGCTGAGCATATAAAAAATGAAATATTGTAATAAGTGAAAGGAAGAATAAACTACTAGTCTAAAATCATAAAAACAGTTCATCTTATTTGTATCAACTTGATTATCAAAAGCCAATATTTAATATTATGCACGATTTTGAAAAAAATGTATGCTGCTGATCTTTAGAATATGATAACGGGTGATTTTTACAATGGTTGTTATGTGGATTAAGACTGCAAGTTGAGACTTTAAATATGAACAATAGTAATCTGAAAATTTGAAGTAGTAATTTTATATCCAACAATCTCTGCCAAATAACTTCCATGTTTTAAGTAATTAAAATATATATTTTTAACCACTTATTATTAATTTTATAAAGTACATTCTATAATTTAAATTTTATTTACTTTCATCTATTTTTAATGTTTGCCATTATAAATTTCATACTATGTACTTTTTTTAAGATTTCATAGTTATTTTATGTAAGAAAGGGATTTATGTGCAACAGATATTCAGTGAAAATCATTTAACACAAAACTGAGGGGACTGAAATATTTTTTCCTGTTATTGAATATTGAAAAGAAAAAAAAAAAAAAAAAAAAAAAAAAAAAAAAAACATATATTCAACAAAATTAAGCTTATTAAAGTACATTTTATTTACATAGATACGTACAATATATGCATGTATTTAATAAAAACCAATGAAACAAAAACATCCACAAGAACTTAATGGAATTCAATACAAAATTTTCAAGTTTTTGAAAAACAAAACATTTTTTGAGTTTTGGGAAAATAATCTGATATTTTTCTTTGCATTGTCTTTTTTAGCATTTTTGCCTAGCACGGGTTTCTCCCCTATATCGGGCTCAAGAGGGAAATTTTTTAAAGCCTCTTTTCACGTCATTTCCCTCTTGGCGTCAAAAAAATCCTTCCGAGGATTTGGCAATTTTCGCCAATTCAAGATGGCGGAAAAAATTGCGCCAAGCGCCGGTTATCTGAGTCTTCCCAACTACTGCAACGAATTCTTCCGATAGTACCAAGGAAGTTAGAATAGAAGGAGGGAGAGTTCCCAGTTTCCTCCACTATCGGGGAATGAAACTCCACGGAACAAGCGGCGTCCATGTTTGTAACTTCAGAACATTGCATTACGGCAGTGAAACGTACGTTAAGCTGCTCCGTGCATGTATTTTCCACTAAAAATATGTAAAATTTAAAATGAAATACTTCACTATTGTTAGTTTTTTGTTTTAAAGTTACAAAGATGTATATCCGTAATTTATTACATACAGAAAATCATTAAGAAATATTTCGAAATCTAAATGCATGTGTATAACATTAAAGCCTTTAAAAATAATGTTTCTGCATATTTAAAGAATTTGTTTAGGTTTTATTAGCAACCTGTTGGGTGTACTTTCCAGTTTTTTCCTTTAAGAAGTGATATTTCTGATTTATTCACAATATTATAATTTATTAAAGAATCATTTAAAATATATTTAACCTGAAATTAATAGCAGAGAATTATCTAAAAAATTAGTCACAGGTTGCATTTTTTTTAAATGAAAGTTTTAAATAGATTCTTTTCACAACCAACAACCTTATAACAACAAGAATATAAATATTAATAAAATAAAACAGATTTATGTGAATTCAGTGATTTCAGCTTATGCGCGTTTCATATTTATGAATCTCAAAGAAATTGCCTTGCATTAAGCTGAATTACAGAAATATGTCTATACCTATATTTTTGGACACATCTTTCCACATGTTCAGTTGTGTAAATATTTTACTTACTTTTATCGCTATATTGCCCACAAATTTGTAAATTTATGCAAAAAAATTTGAACAACAGAAAAGTTAGTTTATCTTGATCAAATGCACAAATTATATTTTGAACAGTTCAAAAAACTTAAAAATGAATATTAAGTAATACATAAAGAAAAGTATTACTTTATTTAACACCTTTATAATTCATAAAAATAGTAACAATTGGTGTCCTACTTTTCATGAAAATTATCAAACGAATTACCTAAAACGTTCAAATTATAAAGTTTAAATCCTAGCATACATCATTGTATATTAAGGAACAAAGATACCAGCTATAAACAGAAACATTAAAATGTATTTAACATATTTTGATTGTTTTTAAGTCCTTTTTTTCACATCTGAAAAGAAAACAGTATGATATTGTGATATTTTTTACCATAGTTATCAAATTACACACACACACACACACAAAAAAAAAAAAAGAAAAAGAAAAGAAAATCAATACTTACGCGTGATAAGTAATCCAGGGAATCATTTCCGAAAATCTATTTGTGCATCCATATATAACACAAGCTGAAATGCTTCAAAAAGAAAAGAAAAAATATTGCAATTACAGACTTCCTTGCACAAGTCACAGCGATAACAGGAACATGGCCGCCAAGCTTCACCGTTTGAGTTGAACCTTCCCTCCTTCTATTCTAACCTCCTTGGATAGTACAGTAAGACAGTTCATTAATACAGAAACTTTCTCAAACATTTCATTAAGTGTCAGCTCAGTTTCAATATCCTACTTCTCCATTTCTTTCGGCGCCGAAAAATCTGATACTTTTGAGAATCGTGTGTAAAAAAAATAATTTTCATTCATCCTTGGAGTCGCTGAATTCTATGCAGTGCAACATATGAGCCAAACTCACTAATTTTTACTGACACTGCCATGTACTCATCACTGAATTCCAAAGCTAACTGATGAGATGTTTGTGTGGCGTTTGTAGGCGTGGAAGGCGAAAGTACTGTAGATAAACAAAACTGGCTCGTGTCACAGGCTATTCCAAGGGTATTTCAAAGCCAAATTAGCCTCTTTTCTACGAAACATGTGAAACCACCTCTCTTTCATTTCACACCCCGTTTAAATCTCGCCAGCGATACCAGTGTTTTCTGTATTTTGTTCATTTCCAGAAAAGATATCTTTCCGTGTTAAGCGATTTTTGTTTCGTGTTAAGAGAAACAAAATGCATGAAAATACATAGTAGTTTGTCGGGACCGTTGCATTATTTCGTGTTCACCGATATTTCGCGTTAAACGTATTCCACTGTATACAGATGTGTTTGGACTATGTAAATACCTTAATAATAATAATGTTTTAAAAGGAAAATTTATAATCCTTCCAAAAATTTTTGTGCATTATGCTGCTAAAAATTGATCAATAAATATATAAAAAGTAAATTTAGAACCAATTTTTCAGAAAGAATAAAAATTGAAATTAAAATTAACTTGATAAAATCCTGTTTAGGCTAGTAAAATCTTTTTAAATTGGAAGATATTTTTAACTTTTGATTTTACTTCCCCCCCCCCTCCATTTTCCTTTGCTACTGCTGTTTGATAAGAGGTTCTAGTAAAGTTTTGTGTTAAAATTATTTTGAACTTCCAAAGATTTTCCACTGCAGGACTTTAATTTTTTCTACATTTCAAGGGCATGTTTTCTTTCTTTCTTTTTTTTTTTTTTTGTGAACTATTAAGATAAAAAAATATATTGAAATGGTTCATCAGCTAATTCTGGATACAGAGAAGCAAGGATTTTGTTTTAGAAGGGGAAATGTAATTAAATTCGACATACCTCCTCTTGATGATATTATGTTAAAGTTGGTTGGATTCCTCACCTTTCTTGTTCTTTTATACTACTTTTTTGGTTTTTCTTGTGATGGTTTATTTTAACATTTTGACTGCCATTGGGGTCACCGGTGACCTGCACTCGACTTGGCTACAGCGCCGTGGGTGCCACTGGCAACGCGACCAATAGTAAAATACATAACTAGAATAAATACTGATACTGATAAATTTTTAAATAGTACCATTGTTACTATAATGGTTTGAAGAATAATAAATCGTAAAAATTTAAATTATAAATCACAAAAATGGTCTACAGATGTTTGGAGGTCCCTGGTGACCCCCAGCATGAAGCACAAGTATATAACATTATTTTCTGTAGATAATATTTCGACATAATATATATCGTATAATAAAAATTTCAAGTTGCCGTCATGGGCAAATCACGTAAAATGCACGCGGCAGTCAACATGTTAATTTTTACATTTTAAAGTATTCTTCTTCTACATTTATAAGATTTAATGAAGATCATTTGAACTTCAATTTTTAAGTCTTTGTGAAAAGTTGGTTCCAAATTTCTTTATATACTATATATAAGAACTCCTACACTCCTAGAAAAAATTAATTTATAAATTTATTTATCCCACATTTTCATTTTGAAACATTTTAGTACATGCGTTTCCTCAATATTTTAAAAGTTGATTTTTTGTTGAACTGAAATATGTAATATGGAAAAATTCTATCAAAAAACATAACTCAGAATCAAAACAGGAGATAAATAGAGATAATAATAATGTGTGGTATTTGATTCTCTTCCCCTAATAGTCATTTGAAACATTTTAGCGTATTTTTCCATTCAGCTGAAACAGTAAAAATATAGAAAAATTCCCATAGAAACATAATTCGGCTGAGAAACAAAACAGGCAAAAAATTGGGTTGGCGTCAGGAAACTGATTGGTCTAAAACAGAGCTTCTTAAACGTTTTTTCAGTCGTGAGCCATTTTTATCATAGATATTTTTTCACGACCCCAAAATATTTATGAAAATTTTGTGGGACCCCATAAGCATTGCGAAAATCTGACACACGTGCGAGTGAAACTGTCAATTTTTTCACTTGTATTGTAAGGTAGTATTGCAGTTTTAGGTCATATCTCTTTCTCATTTTAAGACATAGAACAATGTGAAAATTTTAATTAATTAACAGACGAAATGACAGCGTCACGTGCAAAGCAAGTAAAGTGAACGTTTATATTATAAACAGAATGCGTTGAAACATTTTTGTTTTTCTCTTTGTCTGTATGGTCTTACCTTTATCTATTTTCAGATACATTGTGTAAAAATATTGGGTAATTGTAAAATTATTCTATTAAGTTTAAGAAATACCAAAACTACTGAAATTTTTTGTGACCCCCTGCTGTAGATGGGGATTGCGATCTACAGTTTAAGAAAGTCTTGTCTAAAATAACGTTACAATATTTGATTTTGTTGGAACATTGGATAACTGAGGCCACACACAGTGCAATTACGGCAGGTGTGCAAATTTTGGAATTTACAGAAATATCAAGTAGCAAAATTTTTGGAATTTAGGAGTGGAAAAGGTTTTAGAATTTAGGACCCACAGAGATTGCATAGCACAACAAAATGTATCTGCTGAAGCTAGGGCTCCAGTGCATGGTTATATTCTTATAAAGAGTGTATGCCTGAATGCAAAGATGCATTCATCGCTAGGTCACCAGCCTACACAGCATTATGTGATACATCCTTCATGTAAATAAGAAATAAAATTGACAGCACATTAGTCAAATAACCTAACTCATTCCTTGTAAGTATTATGCAAGAGTATTGTAATATTGTAATTGTTGAATAAGAATACAACACTTGCTTTCTGTTCATCTGAAATGGGATAGATATTCTAGCAGTTATTCCAGCAGAAGTTTGCAAGAACGGATCATTCTTTATTTAGTTAGATAATCAAAATACACAAGCTATGAACATAACATATTAAACAGTAATTCACTTTTCACATTAGACAGCCAATGTTTATCAATTTTAACATAAGTCGTACTTTCCCGTAAATTTGAAAATGCTCTATTGTATGCTGTTCTGTTCAAGACAAGACTGAAATCATTTTTTTTTTTCAAAATGCAATTGATAACTTGTTTCTTTTTACAAAATTTTAACCTGGGAGTTATGAACAAATTTGTGGGGGGGTCACCAAATTCAAAGAAATTTATTTGACAATAAAAGATATACGGAATTTGAAGAGAATTTTGGATGTTTTTTAACATTTGCCAGGAATTTTAAATTAAACATTTCCATATTTTAATTCTGATTTTATTGCTTTTCACTTGATTTATGTGTTATGTTTGATGATTTCCAAACAGCTCGAATCAAATTTCAAAGCAACTGCATACGCGCAGCTAAGATTTAGTTTTTTCGGCTATCTTAGTAGTGTCTTGCATGCAATTTGTAATTGTAATACGCATCATTTATAAACTATGTTTCTTATTTCTAATCAAATTTGCTGTCAAGTAAGCGCATAACATTTCCTAAGCATTGGAAAATTCAGTAGTGTCTCAAAGGATAATAAAAACAATTTTGTTTTTGTTGCAATTTTGTTCATGATGGTTAAATGGCCCAAAATCTCTTGTAAGAGAAATGGGATGGATGCACCAACATCAAATAAACTTAGAGAAAAACTATTAATGAAAATGCAAACAAAAATGTAACCATTGGCTCTCTTTCTACTTCTAAAAAAAAAAAAAAAAAAGAGTAAATATCAAGAAGAGTATATTTTATACTGTTTTACATGTTGCATTATCAATGGAAAAAGAATATCCATTGTGTGTTAAATGCAGTGAAAACTTGGCACATGGAAAGCATGAAACCTGCAAAAATAAAAATACATTTAGAAACGGTACTTTTCCCGTTTTGCAGCCGCAAACAGTAAAGTCGCCAACAACGGTACTACTGATGCCAAACGGAATATCTTCGCTGCCAACGTTTTACGCCTCATTTTCGAAACAAGTCGCAGCCATTTCTTATCAGATTGTTTCTTTCAGTACTGGCATACAACTACATAGAATTTTTACAAGATAATTAAAATTTATGCCCCAAGACCATTCGCGGTAATTAAGACAATTAGACTGCAATCACACCACTCACCCGAAGGCAAAAATATAGAAAAGGCAAAATCAAGGGTTAAATTCATCAATTCTAATGAGAATGCAGTAGCGAAGTAAAGCACTGCGGTTTTACATAATTTCTGAGTAAGCTATTTGTACGAATTGAAATAATTCTTGCATTTAAACTTGTATTCCAAATTAAGATTTAACTTGAAATTAATGTAGATAATTACTGAGAGAATTAGATTTTTGTAGCGTAGTTTACGTGAGATGAGATCACGTGGTGTTACGTGATACGAAGCGGCAAATCAGGATATTGAACCATGAAAACATAGTAAATTTTTAATGTCTTTTTACAAATTTATTATCTTTATTTATTGGCTTTTTACAAAATTTTAAAAGATATTAAAATGTTTGTGCCTTCAAAATAAAAAATTCTTAGAACTAACAGTTGTTAACATTTTTTATGTGTATATTGTATGTTGTCGTCAACAAAGTCTGCTTGGCGAGATTTGCGCCAGTGAAACTGAAAAG
This sequence comes from Stegodyphus dumicola, assembly GCF_044657685.1. Taxonomy (NCBI): domain Eukaryota; kingdom Metazoa; phylum Arthropoda; class Arachnida; order Araneae; family Eresidae; genus Stegodyphus; species Stegodyphus dumicola. Next base: position 189,336,413 of record NC_140768.1, read on the forward strand.
TACCTCAGAAACTAAACATAAAGATTAAATAAATAAATCTGAAGAATTTTTTTAAGGAATGAGCTGAGAGCATGAAAAATTAAAATGTGTTTTTGAAAAAATATACAACAGTTCCTGAGAAGGATTTACAATCTTCGCATAACCTTTCACATTGGATTTTGCCTTATCATTTTAAAATATATTGTATTATAAAGATTAAATCAAAGGAAATTACTTTATTAGAGATGTGAATGTTCTGACTGAATTTTCTTTTTATCACTTATTATTTAATTGCAGTATTTAAGTTTCGTATTATTAATTGCAGTATTTAAGTTTCGTATTATTAATTGCAGTATTTAAGTTTCGTATTTAATTGCAAAAAATTTAAAACCTCATACAATTGGAGAATCTCTCATTCTTCCTTCAGCAATTAAAATGACGTCATTTATGCATGCAGAAAAATATAGTAATTTTGTCAAGCAAACCAAATTTTTGTCATATCAGACACTATAGAATACAAAATCCAGTCTTTACTATAAAACTTGAAACACCGACATTACTAAAATGTTTCAATTTATCGTTTATGTGAGATATGTTTTTGAAAACGACGCAGTAGAATATATTTTATGTTGTAATATTTGGGAAAGAAAAGCAACTGGAGAGAAAATATTTGAAATTATTAACAGACATTTTGAAACAATGTTACCTAGACACACTGTGTCGCAGTTTGTACTAATGTAAGCTTTAAAAACTAAGACAATACTTGCTATAAAGTATATATATATATATAGCTTTAAAAACTAAGACAAATGAAGGAGAATTGAACACACACACACAAAAAAAAAAAAAAAAAAAAAAAAAAAAAACAGAAACATGCTTTTTTCACAATTTACTAAAGAAAATAATACAGATTTCTTGTTTAAAACCACATATGATAAAATTGACAGAAAGTTTTTTGAAAAATTTCCAAATAAGGAATTAGGTTGGATCTGTGACTCATTTTGCCTTTGGTGTTTTCAATTCCAATGTATCTCTAAATGAAAAAGAACAATTAATTGATATTTTAAGTGACGGAATACTGTGTGTTAAGTTAAGTCTCTAACTTGATAAAAACTTTAGTTGATTGGAAACTAATATGCCGATTTAAAAGGAATGAAAGTAAATTATTACGTTTCTTACATAAAATTGTACAGTAAACCTTTAGCTTCTATTTAAAACTTCTAAAATGCTTATGTTACATTTTTCTGTTATATAAGCATTGAAAGTGGATTTCTCACTGAAATAGAAATAATTTTGCTATTGAATTAACATGGAGAACTTTTTTATTGAAATATTTTTTCTCTGTGACATTAGTTGCATCTACTACAAAATAAAGATTAAAGAACTGTTTTTAAAACATTTTGAATTCGTTGTCATATTGATCTATGAAGCACTAGATTAGTGAGTTTTTATTACATTATTGACAAATATAGTTTTTAAACAATCAAAAAATTTAAAGCGGAGATAATTATTTGTCAAATATGAATGTGTTTTCAAAGAGGAAATAAATAATACGAAGAAAATTCAGTCAGAACATTCACATCTCTAACAAAGTAATTTGCTTTGATTTAATCTTTATAATACAATATATTTTAAAATGATAAGGCAAAATCCAACGTGAAAGGTTATGCGAAGATTACGATAGTACCTAGAGTATTCAGCATTTCGTATAATCCTATAACCAGATAATAATAATATTAAAATAAATTTTATCTGAATGAAGTTTTCTTAGTACAGAAACAGTAAAATTATGCAATTACATAAACGAATACACTTTCAGACAATATACTTAATATCGTTTACAAGCGCAAGCCAAAGTTCTGTTTATGTTACATCTCGCCCTTCAGCGCATGCTCAAGAATTACCATCCAGGCGGAACTAATCGATTTGTCCATGACGTCAAAAACTCGAAAAGTGGGGTAGGGTTTGGAAATACGCGAATCGAAACTAGGAAACAACAAAACATTTTCTGAAAATTATAATGAAGCTAATAATGCTGCTGGTAATAGAATATTCGATGTTGAAATTCTAAAATCTTTATTTTCTGCATTATCCTGTCCAGTGTGTTTCGAAAATCAAAACAATAATGAGAGTTTTAATAACGTATCATACCAAAAGAAGTTTTGGGTGAAAATGGGCTTTAGCCCACTGCTTGGCGAGTTTCAGTAGTGGCGATTTTTTGAAAATAGCCAGTAAAATCTCAAAATACGTTGCGTAAACAAAGTTGCTAAGGCGGAGCTAAGTGACGTCCGTAAATGGGTGGGACTAAAATTGTGACGTCACAATGTATTCTCCATGGACCTCATAAGAGATAGACTAACCCAGTGGGCGGGGCGCGCGTCACCGACATGTCGACAAGAAAGAGTAGGGACGATCTGGTTTACTTTAATATTGAAACCTATGGCGTTTGTATCACATAACTCTTTTTAATTACTAAATGTGATACGTTGTATAGCGATGAGATTATGAAAGGCCACAGTTTTTTCCAAATAGGATTTAATATATCTCATTACACTTTTTTCCACGCGTAATTCTTGTTCAAACATCTTTACTTTGGTAAAACGGTAAAAACTCTAAGCACAAAATTTATGAACTTAATTTTGCGTAAAAATAAAGTAAAATTAAATAAGATTGATTGTACGTGATGATTTGAAATAAATAAGGTAAAATTAAACAAGATCTGATAATTTGTTTTTAATTTAATGAACATATTCAGGCAGTTATTTTGCAAACTATAATAACATTACATAACGATCATATTTATTTGATTACATGATCATTAAATTATTAACATTAAAGTGGATTAGTTATTTTAATAATTCATAAAATTCGGAGCATAAAACTTTCTGAGCGTAATGAAGGAAAGAAAAAAAGATAAAATAAATTCTAGAAGCACTCAGATTTTATATTACACCCAAAAGGAACCTTTTTTTAAAGTTTTGTGTGTTACCTATATTTATTGAATATCACGTTCTTCGCCCGTAAACCACATACATTTGAAAACAGCATATCTTTAGAATTTCCGCACTGGAGATAAAACTGTTATTTTCCGTACAGTGCTCGCTCTGAACTCGTTGAGTTTGTTAATCAAAAATTCGTTAAAGTTTTACAAAATATGAAATAAATTAAAACAAATTCGAAATTCGGCGGTCCAGATGCCCATGTTCGGGGAGAGGATTACGTTATTCAAAATTTGACGGCTCTAGATACTGTCGTTTTTGTCACAGTGTGAGAAACATACATGTATTCATGCAGATTCTTCATTATTTAATTTCTTTACATATAATACAGGGCGATAATATTTGGTAACAACAATTTGCAAGGAGACACGGACATTTATAGTAAAACAGCGCAAAATGCCGCTTCGAAACTAACAGCCTTTCTAGACTACCGCCCCTTTGGGCAATTAAATTAAATTAACAGTAAATAAAAAAAAATCTTATGCAGAACTAAAAATAAATTTAAAAAAATAATCACTATAAAATACAACTAAAATTAATTATTACGGTTAAATACAATTTTAATATTAGAATTAAATGTATAAAAATTTTTAAGGAGTCAAAAGTGTTTATCACTATGATGTATTATGAAATATAATTGAAATAAAATTCCTTTATAGAAATTGTGCTATAATACTCATCTATAATTTTAAAAAAGAAGCACAATTTAGAATTTTAAAGAAAACTTTCAAAAATTCGCTTAAAGTATTTTAGAATTTTTATTTATTTACACCAACAAAAAGCATAAAAATTGCAAGAGAAAATTGCTTGTTTGAAATTTTCTGTTAGTTCAGATTTAAAATATTATTTTCTAAAAGAAGTTTACTAATTTCATTACAGCATAGGAAAAGCTAAAAAAATATCCAGCCCTGAAAGCATGCAACAGCTTTATAATTATTTGGAACGTTAATTATGCTTGATAAATATGCTAAATTTTTAAAAATCGATCTCAATTTCAAAAATAAAAATATGTAGAAATTCTAATTTGTGAAATGAGGCGCTACAACCAGCTTTTTCTTGACAATTACACACGCTGCAATAAGCAACCAATGTTAAATTTCTGCAAGTCGTCCCTAGTCCTCCGGATGTGATCAAGGTGACAGCCGGCAACGCCTCAGAAGAGGGAGAAAACCCATTTGGGTTAGTCTATTTCTTATAAGGTCCATGGTATTCTCTCATGGCCGACTCTATCATGGCCTTGAAGCGAAATCAGTTTCGGAAGGTCACGTGATCGAAATAGTCGATCTTTTTCTCTTCACTATAATCGCAGCTGTGCTAAACAATCTGAGGCAACAGTATCATAAAACCCTTAATGATACTTATAACACTCCCGAAAGCCTTGTAAAACAAGTCGAAAAAATAGCCATTTCACAAAACACTAAAACCAAAGATGAATGGAAACAAGTTCCCAGAAAACGCACACGAAATAACAGTAACTCCTCGGTTGAAGAGGATTTACCCCCTTAAAAACTCAATCAAAATTTGACTCTCTTCCTAGCGAAGAAAACTTAGATAATATGGAACAAGACACTGAAATTGATACTTCTGCGAGTTACACCACGACTACTGCAATTAACGACCACGACTACTGTATCACAGGATTTAAACAACCACGTAAATACGCTGGCAAAATTCCACCACTTATTATCACAGACCCTAAAATAAATTGGAAATAATTACGTAAAGAAATAAAAGAAGATTTAGGCATCGAAAAAGTTGAAGGAAAAATAGAAGGCGAAAACTTCAGGATTAAGCTGTTTTCTGCCGACGACTACCGCTAGTTAAGGATAGGCTTGATTCTCGAAAGATTCCCTATCACACATTTTTACTGAACTCTGACAAAATGGTTAGAAGTATAATAAAAGGGTTATCAAATGACACAGACATAAAAGAAATTGAAGATGATCTTAAATCTCAAAACATTCCAGTACTAAAATGCAAACAAATACAGCGCATGCGCGATGGAATAGCTGTGAACCTACCCGTTTTTTATGTTGAAACTCCACGCACTGAAGCTGGAAAATTAATTAATCATGTACGTCACATTACTGATATTAGAGTAAAAGTGGTTTCGTACAAAAGCAGGCCCGGACCGACGCAGTGTTTCAACTGCCAACGGTACGGGCATACTCAACGTGCATGTAAAAATATGCCCTGGTGTCTCAGATGCGCCGAGAATCACAAATCCTTCCAGTGCCCTCAAAAAGGTAAAGAATTTCCTGCGAAATGTGTCCTCTGTGGAGGAGGACATGCATCCTGTAGTAAGGAATGCCCCAAAAGACCAGGAAATACAGCTATTGAAAAAATTAATGAAGAAGAAACACCAAAAAGTTCCCAAAATAAGCAAGATCAACAGACTCCGGCTACTCTCAGCCAATCACGTAATTTGGGCACTGCTCCGTACAACCAATCATATGCGGCGATTACCAAGAGCAACCCGAAGACGGTTAACGACAGGAAATCCCTCAAGAATAATAAGAAATCTGTAAATAACGATAAAGAAGATCAATCCTCCAAAAATAAACGAAAATCAGTAGACATAGACACAGAAGAACAATCCTTTGAAGAATTCACCGGGTTCATTACTGAAATTTACCAACAATACAAGCAGGCTTCTAACCCCGACTCCAGGCTCAAGACTGCAATGACAGCACTAAAGATATTCATCCAGAACGAGCATGAATAATTACGCCCATACGGCTAATCCAAATACCATGCAACATATTAATTATGCCAAGTTTATGTTTTATAATAGTAATGGTATTAAAAATAAAAAAATTGAAATTCAAAACTACATCAACCAGCACAGTCTGGATGTTATTTTATTAAGTGAAACCCACCTCAAACCGAATGACAAATTTAAAATTCCCAACTACAACATCTATAGATCTGACCGTCTTCATAACCGTGGTGGTGGTACAGCTATTCTCATGAAAAAATGCCTAAACAGTACCATCTTTCCTCTTCCCCTTATGAGCTTTCAAGCAAGTGCATGTATTTTGAACAGTGACAATAAAGAATATCTCATCATTGCTGTTTATAAGCCACCCAACAATAGCCTCAACACTCAAGATCTTGACTATATTCTCAACTTAGGTTATCCAACTATTATTGCTGGGGACCTAAATTGTAAACACGCTAACTGGAACTCCAGGCGGAATTATTCTTAATAATTACATCATCAACAACCCTGATATCAACATTTATGGTCCAGATGAACCTACGCATCTTCATCAAATCTCAAATACTTCTGATGTATTAGACATCTTAATTACCTTCAATGTTCCTCAAATACCTTTTCTCCAAGTGGATAATGAACTTTCTTCAGATCACCTACCAGTACGCTTCACTTTATATGGCTTAAAGCATGGTCTTCCGCCTATAAAGTGTCGCATTAATTGGGAAAACTATGCTTATCACCTTGAAGAAAACATATCTGCTACCACTAAAATAACTAATAACAGCGAAATTAATGATGCCACAGTCTATCTTAGCAGTAAAATCAACGAAGCCATCAACCACGCCAAATTTATTCCAAAACAGACTAATTATACACTCCCACACAATATTAGAAAGAAAATTACAGAGAAAAATAGACTAAGAAAAATTTATCAACGTTCACACTCCACCCAAGACAAAAGAAGATTTAATGCTGCCAATCGAAACCTCAGAAAACTTATCCAAGAGTACAGAAACAATTGCTGGGATAACTTCATTGAAAGTCTTTCGCACACCGACCACTCTGTGTGGAAAGTTACTAAAGCTATCCGAAGCACTCCCTCCAATATTGGACCCATTCTTGATGATAATAATACCAAAATTTACGATCATAAGAAAATTGTCAACCTCTTCGCTGATAACTATGAACAACAGTTTAATATAAATAATTTCCCACACCCGAATGATATCAATATTATCAATCACGTGACCGATTTCCTCTGCAAAGATCCTGAAAATCAAAACAACCCGACTTCTCCCAAAGAAATACAGAAAATTATAAAGAAACTTAATCCAAAGAAAGCATCTGGATATGACAATATCACTAATAAGGCCCTGCAATACCTCCCAAGGAAAGGCATCGTTCTTATTACAAATATTTTTAACGCATGTTTAAGACTTAATACATTCCCAAAAAATTGGAAACACGCCATTCTAACTGTCATTAAAAAGCCTGGCAAAGCTGGAAATCTCACAAGTAACTTTAGACCGATCAGTCTTCTGCCTGCGATTGCCAAACTTTTCGAAAGGCTTATCGAGTCTCGACTCACCACTTTTATTAATGAAAATAACATCATCAAAGACCATCAATTTGGATTTCGCCAGGGATTCTCAACGACTCAGCAGATCGCCCGAATCGTAGAATTCATAGGCGAAAATTTTAATAAAAAGGAAGTAGTTGCTGCTATTTTTATGGATGTAGAGAAAGCCTTCGATAAAGTTTGGCATCACGGTCTTATCATCAAGCTGATGAACTATAATTTCCCACCTGCCATCATCCATCTAATCGCTGATTTTTTAAAGAACAGAACTTTTCAAGTTAAGATTCAAGATAATTATTCTACCACAAGAAAAATTCACGCGAGTTTACCACAGGGGTCGGTAATTTCCCCGCTTCTCCATAATTTATATATTAATGATCTTCCTAATATTGAAAATATTCTCACTGCATGCTATGCCGATGACACGGCACTTTTATGTCACTCACTTAATCCATATCATGCAAGAAATAAACTACAGAATGCCATTAATTACATTTCACCCTGGTTTAAAGGATGGAAAATTAAAATTAACCCCGAAAAATCAAAAGTGATTTACTTTAAAAAAGGAAATATCCCTCAAGAATTAAGACACAATAACACGCCGAATAAATACTAATTCTGAAGTCAAACAACAAAAATCAGCGTTATATTTACCAAATTTTCACAGGACTACTTTCGATGGTTTTACCGAACCACCATCTTCAGCTGCAAAACCGCAAATGAACCAGATAGGAAATAATGATTAGATAAGATAAGAAAGCCTGGACAAGAATAAGCAAGTGGCGCCATCTGTTGGTGAAACCAGAACTAAAACATAATTTCTTTAAAGGCCGAAGGCAAATTTGGATTGGAATTAGGATCGTTAACTAGAACAGAAAGATTTTTATGAATGTGAAATGCCTCAAGAAAATCCAGTTCTCCAATGGAAGATGTTTTTTGAATAATTTTGGCAGCAGAAAAACTGAAAGTGTGGTTTTCGGACCAACAATGTTGAGCAACAGAAGACTTCTGTGTTTCCTTTTTTCTAACATATGCCTCATGTTCCTTGACGCGAAATTTTAAGGCTCTCTTAGTTTGGCCAATGTAAATTAAACCACACTGGCAAGGAATCCTATAAATACCCCAGGAATTCATATCCGGAATGGGGTCCTTGAGTATGGAACTCGGAATTTTATTGATGGGAGAATAAACAACCCGAAAGTTAAATTTCTGCAAAATATGTGCAACTTTATAGCTAATTGATGGAAAGAAGGGAATGACAACAGAATTTTTATAATCTCCTAAAACAAGAGTGTGCCTTTTAGTGTGTTGAGATGAGAATTTTTTAACTGCTTGATTAATAATGTTGGGTGGAAAGCCCCTGTCAATAGCTATTGCTTTTAAATAATTTAGTTCTTCATCAAGGGCTAGTTTGGAGGAGCAAACTTGAAGAGCACGGAAAACATAGGAATAAAATGAAGCTAACTTTTGTTTAGTCGGATGACATGATTTAAAGTGTGGTGGAAGGCAAACCGATGAAGGTTTACGGTAAACCGTAGTACTGAAGTTGGATGTGTTACGTGTGACCAGAATGTCGAGAAACGGAAGAGAATTGCAAGTCTCAAGTTCAAAAGTGAACTGAATAGCAGGATCAATAGAATTCATTGTTGAAAGAACTTTATTTAAATCATCTTTATTACCTTCAAACAGAGTAAAAGTATCGTCTACGTAGCGGAACCATGCCGGGAAGTTTAAAGTTTCAAACAATTTTGATTCATAATAATGCATGTAGATATCAGCCAGGATGGGACTGAGGGGGCTTCCCATGGCTAATCCCTCAGTTTGCTTGTAATATTTATTTTGGAAAACAAAATGTGTTTGTTTGTAAAAAAACATTTCTCCTAGTAATTTACTCATGGTTTCTTTTGATGTAAAATCATTATTCACCAATGTCCCAGTGGAGGGTGCATTAAGATGTCTAGAAACCAGACTTCGCGAATTTCATTTCTCTTGCATCGAAATTGATGAGCTAATTTCTCTCACTCAACTCTGTTTGAAACAAACACATTTTGTTTTCCAAAATAAATATTACAAGCAAACTGAGGGATTAGCCATGGGAAGCCCCCTCAGTCCCATCCTGGCTGATATCTACATGCATTATTATGAATCAAAATTGTTTGAAACTTTAAACTTCCCGGCATGGTTCCGCTACGTAGACGATACTTTTACTCTGTTTGAAGGTAATAAAGATGATTTAAATAAAGTTCTTTCAACAATGAATTCTATTGATCCTGCTATTCAGTTCACTTTTGAACTTGAGACTTGCAATTCTCTTCCGTTTCTCGACATTCTGGTCACACGTAACACATCCAACTTCAGTACTACGGTTTACCGTAAACCTTCATCGGTTTGCCTTCCACCACACTTTAAATCATGTCATCCGACTAAACAAAAGTTAGCTTCATTTTATTCCTATGTTTTCCGTGCTCTTCAAGTTTGCTCCTCCAAACTAGCCCTTGATGAAGAACTAAATTATTTAAAAGCAATAGCTATTGACAGGGGCTTTCCACCCAACATTATTAATCAAGCAGTTAAAAAATTCTCATCTCAACACACTAAAAGGCACACTCTTGTTTTAGGAGATTATAAAAATTCTGTTGTCATTCCCTTCTTTCCATCAATTAGCTATAAAGTTGCACATATTTTGCAGAAATTTAACTTTCGGGTTGTTTATTCTCCCATCAATAAAATTCCGAGTTCCATACTCAAGGACCCCATTCCGGATATGAATTCCTGGGGTATTTATAGGATTCCTTGCCAGTGTGGTTTAATTTACATTGGCCAAACTAAGAGAGCCTTAAAATTTCGCGTCAAGTAACATGAGGCATATGTTAGAAAAAAGGAAACACAGAAGTCTTCTGTTGCTCAACATTGTTGGTCCGAAAACCACACTTTCAGTTTTTCTGCTGCCAAAATTATTCAAAAAACATCTTCCATTGGAGAACTGGATTTTCTTGAGGCATTTCACATTCATAAAAATCTTTCTGTTCTAGTTAACGATCCTAATTCCAATCCAAATTTGCCTTCGGCCTTTAAAGAAATTATGTTTTAGTTCTGGTTTCACCAACAGATGGCGCCACTTGCTTATTCTTGTCCAGGCTTTCTTATCTTATCTAATCATTATTTCCTATCTGGTTCATTTGCGGTTTTGCAGCTGAAGATGGTGGTTCGGTAAAACCATCGAAACTAGTCCTGTGAAAATTTGGTAAATATAACGCTGATTTTTGTTGTTTGACTTCTGAATTAGAATCCCTCAAGACTTAGAAGAAATTACAATGGACGGACAAATCGTGTCACGTGACCACCAAGTAAAATATCTAGGTGTTTATCTCGACCAGAAGTTAACTTTCAAATTTCATGTTAATTATATCAGAGACAAAGCTCAACGTGCCTTAATGAGCATATACCCTCTGATGTGCAAATATTCGAAGTTAAATATCAACGCTAAAAGAACACTTTATCTACAGGCAATCTGACCCATAATTCTATATGCCGCTCCGGCGTGGGCAGCTACTGCACGTTCAAACCGAGCAAGGCTTCAAAGTTTTCAGAGTAAAACTCTCAGATTCCTCTCGAACTCTCCGTGGTTCGTTAGGAACACTGTCATCCATAATTCTTTAAAGATTTTACCATTAGATGCTGAATTACTAAAGATTACATTCAAATTCTACGAAAAATGTGATTCCTCCACTCACGAAGTTATTAAAAACATAGGGGAGTACGACTATCTAATCGAACAGCCGCATAAACGGCCCAGAACTATACATCATAATGTTAGATGGTAGTTCTTGTATATATTTTATTATTTTCAACTCTTTAATCTAGATTTTGTTTCATCTTTATCATCCTTTTCATCTTACTAATGTACGATACTGTGTCAAATATACGATAATGTGTAAAAGATATGCCAAAATTTAGTTGCTATTATAGCTTATCCAACGAAGGCTTCATCTGTGGCCGATATAAGTCGCCACCCCTGTATTACAAGTGCACAGGACTTTTCCAGTTTATGGAATTTAACGAACTTTTACAGGTCCTTAGGGGATTGATAAACATGTAGTGGTAAAGGCCCTCGGGTCGAACACCACTTAACGAATGATGATCTCCGATCTCCGATCTATAATCGCGGAGTTTAACTTGCCGAAAATATTGCCGTTTTCTCTTAAAATAAATATAAGTAAAATTAATAAACGTGAGTAAGTCACATGACTTGCATTGAATTTTTCATAGTGCAATAGTTTTACAGGCGTAAAAATGTATATCTTCAATAATTTTTAAAACAATTATACTTTGTTTATGTAACTAAAAATATCATTGAGAATCACCACATAGAAACATTATTTCTGCAGTTTTAATAAAAATGGAATCCATATGTGTAATCTAAATAAAATTTGTTCCCAAAATAATATAAAATCCACAAAAGAGGAAAAATTCAGTAGATTTATGGATGTAAATTTTATTTAGATTTCCTTAATACTAAAATAAATATTAAGGGTTGAATGTTTTGTAAAAATCCATGCTGCTACCATCGCATCAGCTATATAAATTTTTAAAAGGCAAATATCCATAGTCATGTCTCATCACTTCATTAATAAAAACTTGGAGATCACAATTTTGTCAAAACAAGGAAATGAATTAAAAATTCCTTAAATACTAGAAAATTTGTGTATAAAGATAAACTTACATGCATGTTATGCTATAAATAAATGTTTCAAGAAAATTTCGAAAAATTAAATGCTAATTACATGCCTGAAAAGGACATTCATATATTTGTGCCAGCTCCAATTTTATGTTGTATCACTTTTTCCAAACCACCTAAGAGATAAGTGAATAGGCTCTCTCTCTCTGTCTTCTTATTCTTTTTTTTTTTTTTTTAAATTACAGGCTTATTATTCCACTATCAAAAATAGATTCATAAAACTTGAAGCTGTACCATATACACGCATCCTACATATTATACATAATTTATGCAGAAGCATACATAAAAATAAACACTTATGATATATTAACTAAGACTAATTGGTAAATTTTTTAACTTTTTATATGAACATTTTATATTAATTTCGTCATTTTTATATTTTGTATAATTATTTAAGATTATTTTACAAGTTATCAAACAAATATTTTCTAACCGGGTTTGCAAAGTCATTCCACAAGTGCAAGAATCTATTAAATTAAAGTTAATTCGACCTAACTGTATGCAAGATAACTTATATAAAATACCTAACTGCTTTCCTGTAATAAGAAATATATATTCCATGTTTTTAAGAATTTCACCAAATAAGAAATGTACAATTGAAGATGTTAATAAAGCAACTTTAGATGGTAAAGTTAGTTTCCCCTTTATCTATTCTTTAAGAAAAGGAAAAATATCATCTGCTATATCTACCGAATGTACACCTGGTAACCAGTTCTGGCAAATACTGCATTTTACCACCCTTAATTCTTTCATGGAACCATAACCTGAAACATAAACTAGCACTGGTAAAATATCAGAAATTTTCTATAGAAAAATCATTAATTAGTAAATTTGAATAATCATCAATAATCACAAAGGTAAAGCTAGAATCCTTATCATAATCTGGTTAAAGAGACATTGATATTTGATGATGAAATTACAATATTGTTTTTAAAACGAGGCTTCTTCTCACTTTCTAATAATTATCTGAGATTCATCAAAATGTTTTATACAAATTACGGGGTTTTTAATTTACTTAAACCTCGCGGAATTTTCCTTAACCATTCAGCTCTTCTTTTAGGTGATTTAGGTAAAGAGTAAGTAGTGACATTCTCGTTTTTGTCGTAATTGGATTTTCAAACAAAATACACTGCAGTGTCGAGCATTCTGTATTCAAATATGTTATTAGAAAGACGTAATCAAAATAAAGAATTCCTAATGTAGTATACTAAATACATATTCCAAACAATACTACGCAAAATGTTCAAACTAGAGTAAAATGTATTCGATGCTAAAACGAAACACTTGGATAGGCTTGAGAACAAATCTAAAAATTTAAAATATATAAACTGAAATATAGATAAAACTATTATTTATCATTGCATAAAGCTTACGTTATTTAAAATCACTTAGAATAGCAATATAATGCACTTACATTGTAAGGATCCTAAGTTTTACTAACGTTTATTTTATTTTAAACTGTACTATCACTTATTTTCTACTTTCGGCCAGAGTTAAATGCTTTAAATTGTTTATGCAAATTGTCTTGCTAACGCCCAAGTACTTAAGTTGTGGCTTTTTGCCAAGAGAGGGAGAGAAGGAGTTTTAGGAAGCAAGCCGCTTGCCACTGTAGTTTTACGAGTTTTCACTCGGTTGCTGGTTGCCTTTAAGGACAGAGGTTTAGCCCTCTTGAAATTTGTAGACGTATCGTAGTTTTAGCAGCTCTCTGTACTACATACGTACTTTTTTTAAATAAAGGCCAGTCTAGTTAGTGCTAGGCATTTGTACACTAATTCAAAGTTAGCTTTTAGTTAGAGTTTTAGTTAGTAGTTTTTATATTCTTACGTTCAGACCACAAGTGGTTGGTCTCTGTATTCCGAAGTTTCGGAAATACCTGTAAAGTATTGAAAATAAAGGGTTGCGTATACCCTTCCTGCTTGTGTTGTCTACTTCACACCTTCCTGAACTTACTTGAGTAAGCTCCCTGTTCCTATTCAGGAACATTCATGTTTCCAAAGCAAATCAAGAGAAACACAAGTCCTGACAGTGGCGCCCGAAGAAGAATAACCATGGCCGAGTTTCAAGAAGAACTTGAGGTGCCTGCAGCAGTGGCTCAGAATCCAGAAATGCCAGCTGCCGCCCTAGAAGGATTTGGTTACATCTTCCAGACCATGCGTGCATCGATGAAACCAGCAGTAATCTTTGATGGAAACTCACCGGTGACCAGGTTTTTGAAAAATTGGATGACCACTTCATGCTATATCCAGTCCATGAGTTCCAGAAAGTCACCTTAGCTACTAGCGCGTTGAGGGACCAAGAGCTTAATTGGTTCAACTGTATAGGAAGAAACCTCTTGGGTCAAGCGGGAACTCCCACCTACACTTACGAAAATTTCAAGACTGCCTTAGTAAAGCCTTCCCTGTTGTAAGAAATCGTGCAAAATTGGAAGCGGAACTCTTCAGCACATACCAGCAATGAAGCGAAAATCTTTCAAGCTTTATTTTAAGAAAAATTCACGTCTTTAAACTCTTGTATGGAAGCCGGCCGGATCCTGAAATAATCCAAGTAATTTTGCCTAGGTTACTTCCCCAAGTACAAGACTTTATTCAATTAAGGAATCCGACGACACTGGAAAAGTTATTTGAGCTCGCAATCCAGTTTGAAAGTAGAAGAACGGCTGGCATTGAAAAAAGACGCCAGTACGAGCAACGAAGCCGATTTGGTGCGCCAAGACCACAGCAAAGACAAGATCACGGCTGCGGAAGCAAGTAGAATCAGTGGTCAAGGAAACCCGAGTATCCAAAAACAACCGGCGAACGTCGACAGTTCAATAATAAGCCAGAAAAAAGTCTGAAGGCCAGCGGAAAAAGAAGGAAAGCATGGAAAAGAAGTAAGAAAATTTAAACTAAAACGGAGGATTTCTGCTGACGGGAGGGTGCGGAAATTCGAAGGCCAAGAAAATCCCTCTTCCTTCAAGCTAAATATAGTTATTGTGAAAAATTTGATTCTTCCAAAGATTGAAGTTTTGGTGAATAATATTCCAGCCACCGCACACCTGGATATAGGCGCGCAGTGTTCCTGTGTGGCAGATGATTTTTTTCGGAAATACTTCCGTAAGTATAGAACATATAATTCGGATAATACGACAGTGTTAGCTGCCCAGGGGGAAAGAGGCAAATGCATAGGTAAAATACCATTCTATATTCGTATTAAGGGCGAGCAGGTAAAGATCATGTTTTTTATCGTAAAAAATTTACAAGCACATGTCATTTTAGAGATAGATTGTCTTTCAGAGGCAGAAGCAACGCTGGATTTCAAACAAGCGTCCCTTAAGCTGACATTGCAACCAGTTCGGGAAGAAAAAAGAGAACCACCCACATTAAACCTCAAATACCTGTCTAAGGGAGAGCAACAAAAAATTCGACAAGTGGTAAGTGAATTTGCTTCGTTATTTAGTGATATTCCCGGATTTACTCAAGTTACTAACCATAGTATCGACACAGGAGATTCACTGCCAGTTCGCCGCAAACCGTATCGGTACGATAAGAATAAAGAAAAAATTATAGAGTGGCACATTCGAGATATGTTACGTAAAAAGATCATAACGCCCATCTCAAGTAGTTATGCTAGCCCGGTTGTGTTATGTAAGAAAAATAATGACTATCCAGTAACACATCCGAAAAGGTGGCGTTTTGCAATTGACTATCGTAAATTAAACTCCATGACTAAATATCCGGTATATCCGTTACCTATTATTTAAGAAATTTTAAGGAAAATGACTTCTACGAAATATATGACTACGTTAGACTTAACGACTGGTTATTTTCAAATAGGTGTTAAACCAGAAGATGTGCCTAAGTCTGCTTTTATGACCAAGTCTGGCACTTATGCATTCTTGCGTATGCCGTTTGGCCTTTCAGGGGCACCGGCAACATTTCAGCGATGTATGGACATTGTACGGGAGTACAATCAGATGTTAAAAAGAAGTTCTTCTAGGGCCATCAAACTGGAAAAAAAAAGAAAGCTCACGGAGGAAGGAACTGAAGGGCGAACCCGCACAAGACGGAAGGATAAACTAGACGGTAGTCTTCGCCACTTTCCAGGACAGGGCGGTGAAACGGATGTCGGAATATCATAAAGATAAGTAAAACTTTATGTTACTTTGAAACTTTAAGTTAATTTTTCGTTTTTACTGCAAGTGGCAGAATTTAAGAAGTTTTACCTCATGTGAGGCCTACTTCTATCGCCAAAAAGGCGAGAAATGAGTTTTACCTATTTTGTTACTATGTTTTTCAATTACTCGCGAGTAAATCTAAAATTATTGTATAAAAGGAATGTGTAAATACTTGAATATTGTAAAAGCATTGGTAATCTTTGAGAAAGGTATCTTAAGAAAATTGTAAAATTATTGTATAAAATTGTAAAATTATTGTATAAAATTTTATTTAAAAGATTGTGTCAAGAAAAGAAGTTTTAGTCTGAAGGACTTTTGAAATGTAGTATTTCAATGTAAAAGAATTAGCACTTGCTTGGAAAGAAATAGAAGTTAATACTAATGTATGTTTTAAAATGCGCAAAATTAACGGCATGTTAATATGTCCTTATGTACAATGTGAACTGTTATCTTAAAAGTTAAGAAATACTGTGATATGTTAAAAGTGAAAATGTTATATTAATGCCAAAATTTTTAAGTTATTAGTATGACTGTAAAAAGAGCAAATTATTGTGAATATGTGCTAAAGGTTGAATGAATGTAGTTAGGCTCTCTGACACTACACTTCAGAGTTAGCCACTTTTGAGAATAGTACCTCAGGGTTCAGAGATGAATATAAGTTGTGTTCTGAGGTCTTGTTATGTTGAATTTTAACACGTTAGTCTTTTGATTGCAGGTGGTAGTGTTAAAACACTTGTACATAGACACGCATGGTTTGGTGTTTCTCTTTACAACACATGTCAGAGAGCACGGGGAGATAATTAAATAATGGCATGAATGAAATAAGAATAGTTTTAAAAGAAAAATGTACGTATTCATGTTACATGCCATTTGATTATTTAACATTTCATTAAACTATTTTCCTTCCAGATCTCTGCAAGGAACCAAATTCAACTAAGAAAAACTCATGTTTGTAAATGCAGTACAGATGAAAAGTAATTGTCCATGGAATTGATCATGTAAAAACGACTTTTTAATTTCTAGATTAGATAGTTTCTAGTGAGGAATGTTTGTAAAAGATTGACCTCGCGTTAGATTTAGAATATAGAGCTAAAAGTTTTCAACAAGGTCGTTTTAGACCTCAGTTTCAAATTAATTAACTCTGGCGGGAAGTATGTAAGGATTCTAAGTTTTACTAACGTTTATTTTATTTTAAAACTGTACTATCACTTCTTATTTTCTACTTCCGGCCAGAATTATATGCTTTAACTTGTTTATGCAAATTGTCTTTCTAACGCCCATGTACTTAAGTTGTGGCTTTTTGCCAAGAGAGGGAGAGAAGGAGTTTTAGGAAGCAAGCCGCTTGCCACTGTAGTTTTACGAGTTTTCACTCGGTTGCTGGTTGCCTTTAAGGACAGAGGTTTAGCCCTCTTGAAATTTGTAGACGTATCGTAGTTTTAGCAGCTCTCTGTACTACATACGTACTTTTTTTAAATAAAGGCCAGTCTAGTTAGTGCTAGGCATTTGTACACTAATTCAAAGTTAGCTTTTAGTTAGAGTTTTAGTTAGTAGTTTTTATATTCTTACGTTCAGACCACAAGTGGTTGGTCTCTGTATTCCGAAGTTTCGGAAATACCTGTAAAGTATTGAAAATAAAGGGTTGCGTATACCCTTCCTGCTTGTGTTGTCTACTTCACACCTTCCTGAACTTACTTGAGTAAGCTCCCTGTTCCTATTCAGGAACATTCATGTTTCCAAAGCAAATCAAGAGAAACACAAGTCCTGACAGTGGCGCCCGAAGAAGAATAACCATGGCCGAGTTTCAAGAAGAACTTGAGGTGCCTGCAGCAGTGGCTCAGAATCCAGAAATGCCAGCTGCCGCCCTAGAAGGATTTGGTTACATCTTCCAGACCATGCGTGCATCGATGAAACCAGCAGTAATCTTTGATGGAAACTCACCGGTGACCAGGTTTTTGAAAAATTGGATGACCACTTCATGCTATATCCAGTCCATGAGTTCCAGAAAGTCACCTTAGCTACTAGCGCGTTGAGGGACCAAGAGCTTAATTGGTTCAACTGTATAGGAAGAAACCTCTTGGGTCAAGCGGGAACTCCCACCTACACTTACGAAAATTTCAAGACTGCCTTAGTAAAGCCTTCCCTGTTGTAAGAAATCGTGCAAAATTGGAAGCGGAACTCTTCAGCACATACCAGCAATGAAGCGAAAATCTTTCAAGCTTTATTTTAAGAAAAATTCACGTCTTTAAACTCTTGTATGGAAGCCGGCCGGATCCTGAAATAATCCAAGTAATTTTGCCTAGGTTACTTCCCCAAGTACAAGACTTTATTCAATTAAGGAATCCGACGACACTGGAAAAGTTATTTGAGCTCGCAATCCAGTTTGAAAGTAGAAGAACGGCTGGCATTGAAAAAAGACGCCAGTACGAGCAACGAAGCCGATTTGGTGCGCCAAGACCACAGCAAAGACAAGATCACGGCTGCGGAAGCAAGTAGAATCAGTGGTCAAGGAAACCCGAGTATCCAAAAACAACCGGCGAACGTCGACAGTTCAATAATAAGCCAGAAAAAAGTCTGAAGGCCAGCGGAAAAAGAAGGAAAGCATGGAAAAGAAGTAAGAAAATTTAAACTAAAACGGAGGATTTCTGCTGACGGGAGGGTGCGGAAATTCGAAGGCCAAGAAAATCCCTCTTCCTTCAAGCTAAATATAGTTATTGTGAAAAATTTGATTCTTCCAAAGATTGAAGTTTTGGTGAATAATATTCCAGCCACCGCACACCTGGATATAGGCGCGCAGTGTTCCTGTGTGGCAGATGATTTTTTTCGGAAATACTTCCGTAAGTATAGAACATATAATTCGGATAATACGACAGTGTTAGCTGCCCAGGGGGAAAGAGGCAAATGCATAGGTAAAATACCATTCTATATTCGTATTAAGGGC
This sequence comes from Stegodyphus dumicola, assembly GCF_044657685.1. Lineage (NCBI taxonomy): Eukaryota > Metazoa > Arthropoda > Arachnida > Araneae > Eresidae > Stegodyphus > Stegodyphus dumicola. The sequence continues at coordinate 189,355,518 of NC_140768.1, forward strand.
GAGCAGGTAAAGATCATGTTTTTTATCGTAAAAAATTTACAAGCACATGTCATTTTAGAGATAGATTGTCTTTCAGAGGCAGAAGCAACGCTGGATTTCAAACAAGCGTCCCTTAAGCTGACATTGCAACCAGTTCGGGAAGAAAAAAGAGAACCACCCACATTAAACCTCAAATACCTGTCTAAGGGAGAGCAACAAAAAATTCGACAAGTGGTAAGTGAATTTGCTTCGTTATTTAGTGATATTCCCGGATTTACTCAAGTTACTAACCATAGTATCGACACAGGAGATTCACTGCCAGTTCGCCGCAAACCGTATCGGTACGATAAGAATAAAGAAAAAATTATAGAGTGGCACATTCGAGATATGTTACGTAAAAAGATCATAACGCCCATCTCAAGTAGTTATGCTAGCCCGGTTGTGTTATGTAAGAAAAATAATGACTATCCAGTAACACATCCGAAAAGGTGGCGTTTTGCAATTGACTATCGTAAATTAAACTCCATGACTAAATATCCGGTATATCCGTTACCTATTATTTAAGAAATTTTAAGGAAAATGACTTCTACGAAATATATGACTACGTTAGACTTAACGACTGGTTATTTTCAAATAGGTGTTAAACCAGAAGATGTGCCTAAGTCTGCTTTTATGACCAAGTCTGGCACTTATGCATTCTTGCGTATGCCGTTTGGCCTTTCAGGGGCACCGGCAACATTTCAGCGATGTATGGACATTGTACGGGAGTACAATCAGATGTTAAAAAGAAGTTCTTCTAGGGCCATCAAACTGGAAAAAAAAAGAAAGCTCACGGAGGAAGGAACTGAAGGGCGAACCCGCACAAGACGGAAGGATAAACTAGACGGTAGTCTTCGCCACTTTCCAGGACAGGGCGGTGAAACGGATGTCGGAATATCATAAAGATAAGTAAAACTTTATGTTACTTTGAAACTTTAAGTTAATTTTTCGTTTTTACTGCAAGTGGCAGAATTTAAGAAGTTTTACCTCATGTGAGGCCTACTTCTATCGCCAAAAAGGCGAGAAATGAGTTTTACCTATTTTGTTACTATGTTTTTCAATTACTCGCGAGTAAATCTAAAATTATTGTATAAAAGGAATGTGTAAATACTTGAATATTGTAAAAGCATTGGTAATCTTTGAGAAAGGTATCTTAAGAAAATTGTAAAATTATTGTATAAAATTGTAAAATTATTGTATAAAATTTTATTTAAAAGATTGTGTCAAGAAAAGAAGTTTTAGTCTGAAGGACTTTTGAAATGTAGTATTTCAATGTAAAAGAATTAGCACTTGCTTGGAAAGAAATAGAAGTTAATACTAATGTATGTTTTAAAATGCGCAAAATTAACGGCATGTTAATATGTCCTTATGTACAATGTGAACTGTTATCTTAAAAGTTAAGAAATACTGTGATATGTTAAAAGTGAAAATGTTATATTAATGCCAAAATTTTTAAGTTATTAGTATGACTGTAAAAAGAGCAAATTATTGTGAATATGTGCTAAAGGTTGAATGAATGTAGTTAGGCTCTCTGACACTACACTTCAGAGTTAGCCACTTTTGAGAATAGTACCTCAGGGTTCAGAGATGAATATAAGTTGTGTTCTGAGGTCTTGTTATGTTGAATTTTAACACGTTAGTCTTTTGATTGCAGGTGGTAGTGTTAAAACACTTGTACATAGACACGCATGGTTTGGTGTTTCTCTTTACAACACATGTCAGAGAGCACGGGGAGATAATTAAATAATGGCATGAATGAAATAAGAATAGTTTTAAAAGAAAAATGTACGTATTCATGTTACATGCCATTTGATTATTTAACATTTCATTAAACTATTTTCCTTCCAGATCTCTGCAAGGAACCAAATTCAACTAAGAAAAACTCATGTTTGTAAATGCAGTACAGATGAAAAGTAATTGTCCATGGAATTGATCATGTAAAAACGACTTTTTAATTTCTAGATTAGATAGTTTCTAGTGAGGAATGTTTGTAAAAGATTGACCTCGCGTTAGATTTAGAATATAGAGCTAAAAGTTTTCAACAAGGTCGTTTTAGACCTCAGTTTCAAATTAATTAACTCTGGCGGGAAGTATGTAAGGATTCTAAGTTTTACTAACGTTTATTTTATTTTAAAACTGTACTATCACTTCTTATTTTCTACTTCCGGCCAGAATTATATGCTTTAACTTGTTTATGCAAATTGTCTTTCTAACGCCCATGTACTTAAGTTGTGGCTTTTTGCCAAGAGAGGGAGAGAAGGAGTTTTAGGAAGCAAGCCATTTGCCACTGTAGTTTTACGAGTTTTCACTCGGTTGCTGGTTGCCTTTAAGGCCAGAAGTTTAGCCCTCTTGATGATTGCAGACGTATCATAGTTTTAGCAGCTCTCTGTACTACATAGTACCTTTTTTAAATAAAGGCCAGTCTTAGTGCTAGGGATTTGTATACTAATTCAAAGTTAGCTTTTAGTTAGAGTTTTAGTTAGTAGTTTTATATTCTTACGTTCAGACCACAAGTGGTTGGTCTCTGTAATCCGAAGTTTCGGAAATACCTGTAAAGTATTGAAAATAAAGAGTTTCGTATACCCTTCCTGCTTGTGTTGTCTACTTCACACCTACACTGAACCTAGCTTGAGTAAGCTCCCTGTTCATATTCAGGACCATTCATGTTTCCAAAGCAAATAAAGAGAATCACAGGTCCTGAGAACATAACACTACTGGCATAATATATATCCAAAAAATTCACGACCACGGGTTCGCAATCACACACTACCAAAAAAAAAAAAAAAAAAAAAAAAAAATCGACCATTTGGATCACGTGATTTTTTCGCTTCAAGGTCGTTATAGAGTTGGCTGTGGTATTCTGTATAGATATAGAAATAAGTATAATAAATTCTTTATATTTTAAGTTATAATAATGCAGTAAGTGAATTGTACCAGTTATTAAAACGGTAAACAACTTCGCAGTCTCTCATATTTGTATTTCACACAGCTTCAGTATTTTCAAAGATTTTAGAATTTATACAAAGAAAAAAAGATTTTTATTATTAAATTTATTGCGGGAATTATGTCAGAATGTTGCAAATTATTGCGTGTCTTTTAAATAAAATAGTATATACTCCAATTTACGTTAAATCTATTAATATAAGGGCTTAATAAATTTCAAGACTTACCCCTTTGATGATTTTTTTTAATGCTGGATTATATTCCGAATAGCTACTAGAAAAATACCAACTTCTTTTGTGAATGTTTCAACGTAAAATAAATCATACATATGATTTTGATTTTTTTTGGGGGGGGGATTATATTGAAATAATATTATTTACATTTTTAGTTTAAAAGGGTAATCATTTAAAGAACAATATCCGATTACAGCAAAAACTACCAAAAATCGAGTGCAAGTTCTAAAAAAAAAGTGCTAGTTCTACGGGTTTCGTCTGGTTTCTCTCTGTTGCCAATACGCTCGAATCAAAAACAATTTCCCTCTCTCTCTCTCTCTCTCTTTTTTTTTTTCGGAGTAGTTGCCAACAAATTTAAATTCATATTATCGAACATTTTAATTTATCATTTTTACAAATTACCTTGTTGCTACGTAACGACACAATCCCTTAGGTACTAGTAAGTAGACAATCTTCATTATTTTCTAAAAATTTTAAACTTTACATTAATAAAAAAATAATAAATATTTTTATTGCAGATCAACATCATACACAACTTTCATACCACTGTTTCTTAAATTCTTAAATCACATCATACTCTATAGTCTTACTAGAATTCTATACATTCTACAAAAAAAAAAAAAAAAAAAAAAAAAAAAAAAAAAAAAAAAAAAAAAAAAAAATTTAATTTCTCACAATGAAAGAAAATAAACACTACAAATTTGAAACATTAAGCAATGCTTTACACACATACACACACACATATTATCAATGAACTTATATTATCAAGTGCAATTGCGATAGCAAATTCTACGTATTAAAATAAAAAAAGTATAAGTTATTTAAAATTTTGCTACTATTAAGTAGATCGTCGGATTATCGGTATTTTTCGGAAAGCATTATCAACATATCAAAACCAAACAATTAAAAATACAATAAAAAAAAGATGTCTAAAAGTATACTTGCAATTAAAACAACAATGCAAATTTAAAATACACAAACGACACATTAAACATTGCATATAAAATACGTTACATTACAGCTCGGTATAACATACAGCGTCGCTTTGTTCATGTGCACGACGATCTGTATTCGCTCGAAAAACTTCAAAGAATTGCAAAAACTTGGTGTCGGTGTGCACATCCGTCCATTTTCACTAAAAAAAAAATCAGAGAATTGCACAAACTTGGCATTGCGCATTGCCTTGGCTTTGTCCATGTGCAAGTCGATCTATTTTTACTTAGAAAACAATAGAGAATTCCACAAACTCGGCATTGCGCGCTACATTGGCTTTTCCCATGTACACATCCATTTATTTTCACTAAAAAAATCAGAGAATTACACAAACTTGGCATTGCGCACTGCTTTGGCTTCGTCCATGTGCAAGTCGATCTATTTTTACTTAGAAAACATTAGACAATCGCACAAACTTGGCATTGCGTGCTACATTGGCTTTGCCCATGTACACATCGATCTATTTTCACTTAAAAAAATCAGAGAATTGCACAAACTCGGCATCGCGCACAACCTTGGCAATGCGCACTGCATTGGCTTTGCCCATGTACACATCGATATATTTTCACTTAAAAAAAATAAGAGAATTGCACAAACTCGGCATTGCGCATTGCATTGGCTTTACCCATGTACACATCGATCTATTTTCACTTAGAAAAACATCAGAGAATTGCACAAACTCGGCATCCCGCACAACCTCGGCATTGCGCACTGCATTGGCTTTGCCCATGTACACATTATCAATTTTGTTTAATTGCATTAATTAGTGTTTTGATTTTGTATTAGCATATGTATGTTTATTTTTTTTTTCTAAATCCTGTATGTCGGCCATTTTGTCACCTACACCAAATCCATGTTAATTATTTTGCAAAGCTGCATTTAAGACCTGTTACTTTACACCAATAAGTGTATAGTACCTTTATTATTAATTCGCCATTTTATCAGTCATAATACCAGTCATAGAGCCAGAGTGCTAATTTATGTTATCTCTATATTTGGTACTGCATTATCTCTTTAATTGCCTTCATTAATAAGCGTATATGTGATATTACCTGTTGACAGTATCTAAGAGTTGACAGAGTTACAGTTGACAGATTCTAAGTCTTAAACAACTGCTTTATTTTTGTAAATCAATTTCTCAGTAATGAATTGTGGTATTTTACCATCTAAAGAAGTATTTATTATCTTGGAATTTATTACTGCATCATTCTATATTATCAATTTTGTTTAATTGCATTAATTAGTGTTTTGATTTTGTATTAGCATATGTATGTTTAATTTTTTTTCTAAATCCTGTATGTCGGCCATTTTGTCACCTACACCAAATCCTTGTTAATTATTTTGCAAAGCTGCATTTAAGACCTGTTACTTTACACCAATAAGTGTATAGTACCTTTATTATTAATTCGCCATTTTATCAGTCTACTGTTGTCAATCACTGTGTATGCCATTTCATCATATGACCATTTTCTAATGGCCGCTAAAGACTCCTCACTCCCTCCCTCCGCACCCCCCTCCGTTACATCAGAAGGCTTACCGTGTCCACCCGTTATCGACTCATCCCTTTCAAGAACGCAGAACTTTTTGGCTCAGATCGCCTTCATTTCCCGGTTCCTGGCAGCCAACAACGCCAAACACAAACTGAACAAAGAGGATCTCAAAATAATCCTGGACTTTGTGGACCTGGCTCAGAAATTGGTGCTTGAACAGGAATTAATAATAAACTCCCATCAAGCACAACTGGAAGTCTACAACGGACAAGCAGATTCCCTGCAGAAATTGCTAACATTATTCGAACCTTCCTCAACATCAGTTTCTGTTCCAACCTCCTCTCATCTCCCCACCACTGCAGAGGCACAGCAGGAAGTTCAAGAAGACGAGGGAGGTCCATTCACCTTGATTCAACGGAAAAAGAAACGGCCACAGAAAAAGCTGTCGGACAACGTCCTACTTCTAGCCCCCATAGATTCCACCACTTCCCCGATTGCCATCCAAAAGCAGCTTACTTCTCAGCTAAACCCCTCTAGATTGGGCATCCCTATAGAGCAGATTCGCACCACAAGATCCAAAGAGCTTTTAGTCAGGTGTAACACCCGCGAGCAATTACTCAAGCTGAAAAGTTCAATAGAACAAGTACCATCTTTAAAAGATTCACTCACCCTTCGAGAGCCAAAGCCAAGAAGAGAGTCGATAATCCTCTTTGGTGCACCGGAAGAATTCACTACAAAAGACATCGTTACGGCTTTTGAATTACATCTCCCGTCCAACAAAGTAGGGACTATCCACCCAAGAACTCCCCTACACCAATCCAACTCCAAGAATAACTGGATTATCCAATTGGATAGGGACTACTTCAACAGGCTTGGATCTAGCGGCCGCATCTACTTAGGCTTCTTCTCCTGCCCTTTTAGAAGATACCTCCGTGTCCCTCGTTGCTTCAACTGTCAAGGTCTAGGCCACATCAGCAGGAATTGCCAAGAACAACCCTCTTGTGTGCAGTGCGCAGGCCCACATTCCATGCCCATAGGATCCTGCAAGGAGCATCCTATATGCAAAAACTGCACATTGGCAAATCAGCAACAAGGTACAGATCACGACTGCCACCACGCGGCTAGTTCAAGACAATGTCCTGTATACAGGACTGTGGTCCAGAAACTCCTGCGGACAGCAGGACAACATTAGATAACACACAAAAATCAAGAATTCCAGTTCTCAAAGTCATACAATGTAACTCACAAAGATCCTCAGTAGCCACAAGTCACATGCTGCATGTCCAATTCCAACAGCAGGCGGACTTAGGTATCTTTCAAGAGGTTTATATTACTAAAGAAGGTCTTCCAGTTGGCTCAACTTCACACAACAAAATTTTTCTTTCCCATAACAAGCTAGCTATGATCGTCTATAACGGTGCAATGAATCCCATGCTCTGGAGAACGACAAACCATACAATTGCCATCATTCTGGACTCAATAGAGGGAAGCCTCATGGTCATTTCATGCTACTTTCCCCATAGTCTCAGTATCAACGACCTCCTAACTGAACTTGATTTCTTACACCATACTCCTCTAACCCACATCCTGATCTGCGGGGATTTTAACGCTGCTAACCGCCTTTGGGGCTCACCAACAGACAGTCCTCGCTCCTTTCCTGTCATAGATTTCATAAGTTCTCATGGATTGGTCATCCTCAATAAAAGCGACTCCCCTCCCACCTTTGACACAATACGTGCCAGAGGCTGGCCTGATCTCTCTTTGGCAACACCACAGCTATCCTCACATATTGCAGCCTGGACAGTAGCAGACTTCCCTTCTCTTAGTGACCATCAAGCTATCATGTTTAACTTGCAATCCCCACGCAGCATTGTAATTAAACAAAGATTTAAGACGGCATATGGTGGGACACAAAAACTGGAACAACACCTTTCTCCCTTCATCCCCTCTATTAAAACAGCATTTCAGAATAGCACGACCAGAGCAGCTCTAGACAAAGCCTATGACCAATTAATTGACCAATGCACTGATGCCTGCCGCAAGACTTTCAAGACAAAAAAAATTAAAATTCGGACATCAGCCTCATGGTGGACACCCCAATTGTCACAGGAACGGAGCAAACTCAGAAAACTGAGACGGCAAGCTCAATCCACACAAGAGCCAATGGTCCGCAGGACACTCTTCGCCCGTTACAAAATATAACAAGCGCAATATAAGCGACAGATCTCTATAGCCAAGCAAGACTCCTGGTGCGAATACTGCTCTCGCACCGTTGAGAAATACGACAAGGTTTTCAAGATTGCAACCAACAAGGTCTTTAGACCAACACAAATCCCCCTGTCAATAGCTCCAACAGCCACTAGTGCAACCGAAGCAATCAGCTACATACTTAAGTCACTCTTCAAAGAAGACCCACCGACAGATGACAACCTTGCGCAATCAGAGATAAGAACTTCATTCAATAACTTCACCAGATATCAGACTTCTTTGGAACCCCCTCCTACTAGGCATGAGATAGAGGCTATCGTCAAACACCTAAACACAAAGAAGGCACCAGGCCCGGACGGGCTAGACAATGCCGTAATACGCATGATTTATGCTTTTGCGCCTGACCTAGTCGAAGAGTACATCGGTGCCTGTTGGAAGAATAGACACTTTCCGAAATCGACCAAAAATGCAGAGGTAGCTCTCTTCCATAAAACGGGCAAAGATCCACAACAACCCACATCCTACAGGCCAATATGTCTCATCCCCTCGTTTGGCAAGCTGCTAGAAAGGGTAGTACTTGGAAGACTAAATTTTTTCCTACAAAGAAACAATTCCATAGACCCCAGGCAATTTGGCTTCCGAGGAGGACTTTCTACAGAACACGCCATCTCCAAGTTAATGAACTTGATAGAGTGCAACAGAAACAAGGGGCACCACTCCTTGATCATTAGTCTGGACATCCAGGGAGCATTTGACTCCCTGTGGTGGCCAGACGTTATACAGGCTTTATCTCAGATGAACTGCCCGGCAGAACTACAAGAGCTAATTCATAGTTACCTCAGCGATCCCACACTCCAGTATACAGCGAACGATGGTATAGTCAGACATCACCTAAAGAAAGGATGCCCCCAGGGCTCATGCCTTGGACCAGTACTTTGGTCGATAGTTGCCAACTCAATCTTCAAGGAATTTGATGACAATTGCCAGGACTGTGACATACTGGCCTACGCGGACGACTTCTTGATTATAGTCCATGGAAGATCCAAATTAGAAATGACAGCGCAATTCTACCTCGACAAGTTTAGCTTCTGGGCAAGGGACCACAAGATCACGATCTCTGCCTCAAAATCCCAAGCTTTGCTCATAGGCGCCAAAAGACCTCTCAAAAGGAATCCATCCATCAAACTTTATGGCAACCCCATCAAGATAGTTAAACAACTCAAATACTTGGGCTTAATCATTGACTCAAGGTTATCCTGGCTTCCGTATCTTCAGTATCTAAAAATAAAAACAGAGAGTCTTAAAAATTACATGCAGAGAACAGCGGCTCCAACCTGGGGCATTTCATCGAAACTGCTATAACATTGGTATCTCACCGTTACTCAGGCCATAGTTTTATACGGATCCGGCATTTGGGCAAAACATCTAACGGTACAAGAGAGGCGCCTACTTAACTCACTCCAACGCCCACACCTTTTGCAAATAAGCAGAGGATACAGGACAACTTCAACAGCGGCACTGCAAGTCCTAACAGGGATACCACCACTAGACTTGGCGGCAGAGCGAGAGGCGGCCATCTCCAATACTCTCCGACTTGGGAAAGACTATAAACTCTGGAACAGGAACTTGCATACCTCGGAATATATGCACAAGATCTTTGACTATCCCTGCCACCCAGCCCAGCATAACCTCGCGGAAAATATATACACGCAGACACTTCTCTGTCGGCAGAACTCAATAGCCATCTACACGGATGGTTCCAAAACAAAGGATGGCACTGGATGCGGCTTATGCACAATGATCGATGAAGAAATCAAATACCGCTGGAAACGTAGACTCAATTCGAACAACACAGTCTACCAAGCTGAATTGTTAGCTATTAAAAAAGCAATCGATCTCTCATATGGTCACCAAGAAACTGTCTATATCTATAGTGACTCACTGTCGAGCATAGCCGCCATAGAAGGACCAGCCAGCCGAGACCCCTTCGTACTCAACATACAAAGGGCATTAGTCAACCTCCCACTCAATTATCGTCCCATCATTAGCTGGGTACCAGCGCACACAGGTGTAGTCGGCAACGAGCTGGCGGATGAACATACAAAACAAGCGGCTTCGGGTATCTTCCTGCCAGAACATGCTCTACCTCTGCCTTCCTCTTATCTCAAAAAGATTACACGCGGCGACCTTTACGCAGAATGGCAGCAGAGATGGGCTACTTCCCGGACAGGTCGAAGGACGTATAAATTTATCCCAAAAGTTACAGACCTTGTCTTCTCCAACTCATCTTCACTAACTACGTTCCTCTCTGGGCACGGCCCGTTTCCTGATTACCTACACAGATTTGGACTTAGAGACTGTGATCTCTGTGAATGTGGACTAATCGGAACGCCAGACCATTATGCATTTACATGCAGATTGACAGAGGCGCACCACATGCGTCCTCCTTCAGATAGATATTGGAGGGAATGGACAAAAGTGCTACTAGAACGGAGGGGTGCGTGCTTTAAGCTTCACAAGATCATCAAGTTCTGCAGGGTACACTTTTCATTTATCACCTAATACCTCCCAGCGCATAACCCTGCTACCAGATAAGTAATATCTGTTTGCTACAGTTATGTCCATATTATTTTCATCATACTCTTATCCTATTCGTTAGATGCATTTAACGTATTACCTTAAATACTACACTTTATGTGACTTTTACTTGACTGTAATAATCATCCTCGATGTGTTTATAGTATTAACTTAATTATTATAATTGATATCATATGCTTTCATTTTAATCTGAATTTTGTAACTACAGTATATGTTGTCAACACATTAACGTGTCTAATATATTAATTTAATCATTATAATCGTAATCTTATGCCTTCCACTTAAATTGAATGTAGTAAATACATAATCCAACGTATATATATGTAAGTGGATTCCCATCAGCATTAAGTAATGAACTGACACTCTTATAAGTATGTTTCATAAGCAAATTATCTTAAGAATGTATTATATTATGTATATTTAAGCATTGCCATAAGTAATGTAAGCAAGATCCTGTATGCGTATCAATAATATGTGTTGCCAGTTGTACAAAATTTCATGCTTGTTTAATCATTGTACCATGGTATTCTGTGCTTTGCTTACTGTACTCAGAAACTTCATTCTTAGTACTCATTCATCTCAGTATGTTGCCATTTTTATCTCTTATGTTTTTATTGCATATTACCAAGAAGTGTCATGTAATCAAAATGCGCACTAAGTCATGTCAGCCATAGCACTTCCCTATATTCTTTATTATTTTACTGCTATGTAATTATGCCTTATTGCAAATCGTGTAACCTACTAAGCAAGCATATCTAATCTAGAATTTATCATGCGCTTACTTAGTATTAATAGTTATAAGATAGTTGCATCATTTCGATTTCCGCACAAAATTCCTGAAACACAGCTGTATGTTTTGCATTAAATTAAGAAATTTTGAAACTTATAGTACTATTTGCGAACTTTGTTATGCACTTATGAGCTTTAGTATTCAATATTATTCTTTAGTTACTCACTATTAATTGTTATTAATGTATCTCAGTATCATTCATTTACTTACCTATTCAAATTTGCAATGTTCGGCATTCGAGTATTTAATTATTTATCTTATAATCCTATATATTATGTAAGCGCATATTATGAAACGCATATATTATGTAATATGTAAATAACGTGTGTCTGCTAGGACCTATTTAATGTTTATAATAATTCTGTGTGCACAGCTACTAATGAGTACAATATTTGTGCGGATAGTAAGTTATATAATTTGTTCATTGAGCAAAACAGTAATAATGTTTGATACTATGTATATTTTTTTAATGCTATGTGTAATTTTTAGTGCTATGTATAATCTTCATACTATGTATGTAATCTTCATGCTATGCATATCATCATGCTATGTATGTATGTATGTACAGTATGTCTTTAGTATGTGACACGGACAGATACGCAGCATAGATTAAGCCAAGTTCACCAATAACGATTTGTAGTGAAGTCCGGACACCTTACTAACTCAATGTACTAAATTTCATGCAGTGCTCTTAACCCATTACTGCCGATGGAACATTACACAATCAGAGCAATTGTAATTACACGCGCGTATGAATAATACTCAGCTCAGTACAGCACTTACATCTTTTCATGTAGCAGACAACGTCTGCAAAGGTGCCATTGTAACAACCATTACTGTGAATCGGTAACTTCTGACTTAGACTCAATAAATGCCGCTGGTTTGCGGGGCTCGCCCTGGCAGTGGCGGAAGTAGATAGTAGATGATTTCTACAGGTCAGGCACTATTCCGATTGGTTATACCTGAGGCCGGAAGCCTGGTCTGTAGTGCTCTGCCCATGTACACATCGATCTATTTTCCCTTAAAAACATCAGAGAATTGCAGAACCTCAGCTTTTCCAATCTTCTAGGATCGAGCCAAAAAGAAATACAAAATATTAAAAATAAGCAACTTTAAAACGAACCATACAAGAAAATTATTTTCACTTACTCTTTTCAAGAAAAATGTAAAATCTTTTTGAGGGGTTTTATATATGTATATTGAATTTATCTCAGGAGAAAACCATTTTGGATCCCTCCCCCTTATCTTTAAATAAATTTACTAACGTTTTATACTCCATTTCCGTAATATATGCAGAAAAAAGGCAAAAACCCACAGGGGGAAAAATACTCGATTAAAAAAAGAATCACAACATAAGAACATTCAAACCGCAACAGAATTAACTGCTCAAATTAACAAGTAAAAATTAAAAAAAAAAAAAATTAAAGCTTTCAGATTTTACATTACGCCCAAAGGGGCGTTTATTTAACGTTTTGTGTGTTACCTTTCTTTATCAAATATAATGTTCTTTTACCGTTGGCATATTTCACAAGTGCACATCTGTGTAGCCACCTAGCGAGTGGCTTCTAGGATGGACCAATGAGCATCCAGTAATATTTCTGTCATGTCACATGACCTTTCACACACAAGATTTAAGCAAGATGGTTGAAAATATTCTGCCACGCAATTTTCTGTACAAAATAATGAAAGCATCGTCGATTGCTTCTGAAATTTTCATTGCGAAGTTAGATCAGATATGGGAAATTATGAAGATTTCACTACCTGGTTGAAATAAATACAAACACATGTTGCATACTTCGCAAAAATATCTAGGTGAAATATCACTTAATAAGTGGTAAGTAAGAGGAAGAAAGAAATATGTGATAAACATCTGAGCCCAAATGCAATCTTTACATAGAGCTACGCGTATGAGAAAAATATTTACACCAATTATATATGTAAATAGAAGTCAGCACTTTTTATTGCAGTCTATACGAAAAAGATCAAAAGATGTTCTATAATAATAACCAATGCAGAATTTTATTCAAAGTGAACTTTACTAATTTACATTCGTATACATTTAGTGCGTTAAATTTCACATTTAATAAATGCTCACTCTGAAATGTACTGTCTACACAAGAAATACTCATCAAACAGAGTGAATTTATCGTATTCACAATGAGTATATTCAATTTATTTTATAATTTTTAATGTTAACAATGGATATAATCAGATCACATATGTTCTGAATCTTACACTTCAAAAATCAAAAGAATGGAAGCATTGAAATAAGAAAACACTAGATTCATTGTAACACTTTCAAATATTAATGAGTGATAAAAATCGCGAAAGTGAAATGTCAGCGATTAATCAAACTCGGAAAACGAAAGCACTACGAGATTTTCTACTATTACGCCATATATTTATAACTGCGAAACAAATGCAAATTAAAACGCAAACAACATACGCTCACATGCACGAAGATTTAGCGTCACAAGAGCAATAGCAGCTCATTGGTCCATTTTCGAAACCCCTCCCTCAGTGGCTACGCTGATGTGCACTTGTGAAATATGCGTACCGTTGTTTTATCACAATGCAAGAAACATTTATGCAGATATTTCAATATTTAATTTCTTTAAATATAACACAGGGCGATAACATCTAGTGGCAACAGAATAACAACACAGCTTCAAAACATCGGGTTAGCCATGTTGGCGCGTTTATTGCCCATTGAAAAACAATCGCCAAGCAGTGGGCTAAACCGCATTTCAACCTAAGTTGTGTTTGTTGAGTTGACAACATTGTGTCTTGGTTCCTATATAATGTATAATATCCTTGGAGTAATACAGTTTAATAATGGATTTTTGGGTATGTTAAAAATATTGGGAAACTTAATATGAAACATGGACAATATACTGTCAAAGGATATAACTATATTGATAAAACTCAGATTGTCGATTCAAAACAGCATTCTTTACATTCTGCAAAGATCACAAGAAAAAAGTTAAGAGCTTCTTTAAAGAAAAATATCTTCTAAAATAGAGTTAACAAAAGGTGCAATATACAAAACAGGGCATTTTTAGCAATGTAATATATCAGTTTCTAATATATTTTCTAAAGATAAAACTTTAAATTTGTTTTTTGAAAAACTTGTTTTTGTCAACATTTCTAATACGAAAAACACCGTAACTTAAAATATTACTATAGCAATTTTATGATACTTCCCCAAATATTCTATAGAATATTGGGAATTAAATGGACTAAAAGTTTAGGGTTATATAAATATTTAAGATTTTTGCAGACAATTTTGGAAAAGAAGAGAGAAAGATTTCTCGAAAAATAGCTAATGTACTCAAACAGGTATATTTAATAGACATTTTGCTTTATGACTTAGAATTTAGACCATTTTATTCCTTATGCTTTAATAAATATAAGTGAAAAAAATAAAAGTAAAATATTGATAAATAATTTTGAGGAAACTGATCTCGTGATACTGAAATTTGAATACATTTTTGATCCAAAAGGTGAGAAAAAAGTAAAACTTACATTTTAATAATATGTTTATAAACGGTTTCTATCATTTTAGGTAGCATTCTGCTAATTAACACCAAAAATGAATTTATTTGTACACTTTTTCAAAATTAGGGTATCGAACGTAGTCGGATACCTTAAGAGCAAGCAGTTATTAAATGCGAAATTTAACACATTAAATGTATACGAATGCAAATTAGTAAAGTTCACTTTGAATAAAATTCTGCATTGGTTATTATTATAGAAAATTTTTTCGTATTGACTGCAATAAAAAGTGGTGACTTCTATTTACATATATAATTCGTGTAAATATTTTTCTCATACGCATAGTTTTATGTAAAGATTGCATTGGGGCTCAGATGCTTATCACATATTTCTTTCTTCATCTTTTTTACCACTTATTAAGTAATATTTCACATCAATATTTTTGCGAAGTATTCAGCATGTGTTTGTTATTTTTCAACCAGGTAGTGAGATCTTCATAATTTCCTATAATTGATTTAACTTCGCAATGAAAAGATTCAGAAGCAATCGACGATGCTTTAATTATTTTGTACAGAAAATTGCGTGGCAGAATATTTTCAACCATCCTGCTTAAAGCACGCTAAAGGTCATGTGACAGGACAGAAATATTATTGAATGCTCATTGGTCTATCCTAGAAGAAACTCCCTCGGTGGCTACACAGATGTGCACTTGTGAAATATGCTTGCCGGGAGTAGTGGCACTCTTGTTGGGTTGGTCTTTTGGAATGGTGGTGTGTTGAGTGGCTGGTTCTTCATTGTTATCTAGCTGTATGTCGTCTATTTGTTTCTCTAATTGGATTAAGGACACTATCATCGTTTGATTCAGTGTAGTACTTGTTGTTATTCTATGGCGTAGTTTTCTTTTTCTTTGTTCTTTGAAACCGCTGCTGAATTGCAGTGTTTCACAGTAGGTTTTTACCCGGCTTCGCTACTTTTCAGTTTTCGCGATAAGTTATGATTTCAGCCGGAGCGCAACGGAGCCACTTCTTTTATGTAATTGAACCACAATTTTAACACATAAATTTTTGTTTTAATAGTAAAAATGCTTTAAAAATAAATTTTAACTTCTGAATGCAGGCCTGCCCTTCCCTCGCATTAAAGCCTTTTCCAGAGCTGTTAAGACTTTTAAAGAAAGAACCCTCCAAATCATATGTCAAAGGCTTATATTTCAGAATATACAATTAATTTATGAGAGTGGGTAAAATTTTGTATTCCTCAAAGAACTAAAAGTGATACCATGTTCGTGCACAATCCACGCTAGTGACTTCCTATTGCAGAGCTCATGTAGACTTTCTGAATGATGTAACCAAATGGGGGGACCACTGCTGTCACCTGTACAGAGAAGTCATATGTTTATTATCACGTTGTATTCGGAAAATTTATTCAGAAAAGTATTCAAGGAAAATTTCTGCTTGACGGCTAGAATTATATCGTCAGGGCATTGCGATCAGAAGGTCCTGAACTCTTCCCTCTTTATATTGAAAGCTACACATTTCCGTTAAATTTCTTTCCATATCCTCATATTGTTTCTAGAATTCTCACCATTCTCCTTGGTGGAACTTTAATCTTTTTATCTTTTTTCCTTAGTGTGTTGGAAAAAAAAAAAAAAAAGAGTGATACCTGTCATTCCTTGGAATAGTTCATTATACCTATAATCAGGGCTTAAACTCAGACGGAAATCGGCTGAGCTGTTTCTTAGCATCTAAGTGGAATTGTAATTCCAGCCGATACTCCAAATAAGGCAACGTCCGATACTTTTGTTTTTCCTATTTAACAATTTAAATTTTATAATTTATGAGATTTCTCTTTATCTAGTGATGAGTCGGTACTACCGAACCGGGTATTTTGTAACGGGTACTGAAAATCGGTACATCCAAGTACCCGTTACTTCAGTACCGAAATCGGTACTTTTCAGTATTTATTACTTCTGTACCGAAATGGGTGCTTTTCGGTATTCGCTACTTTGTAACGAAAATATGTGTCTCTTCTCAGTATTTCGGTATTCGTTACTGGAGGATCGATGAGGGTTCAGCTCACTTCGGTTTTCGTACGAGGACAGTAGTATCTGGTTGTATTTGCGAAATGGTGATATGCGCTCCTTGTGTCCATGAATGACCTTGAAATACGGCATGGAATGGCAAACGTGAAAGGGGGAAACTTCCGTTCCGTTCGTCACGGAGACTACAGTTTGATGTAGTATAATTAATTGTCTTTGTGTGCGCGGGAGGACGAGTGTGAAATAGTGGAAATTTTTCGAAGGCCGTTCGTTGTGTGTGGGGGGGGATAGTAGCAGTTGGAGTCACTGTCGCCGGCATTGCTCGCTTGTGATTGGAGTCGGTATAGTCAGGAGGGAAAGGGAGGGGAGCGCTAGATGATTTGCAATCCGAATTGTGCATGTTTTAATTTTTCATCGTTTGTAGGAGAAAAACTGCGTGGATCTGAAATGATTGATTTGGTAAGTTGCTGTTGTTGCATTGGTGAATGGAATCAACTACCAACTAGATTACTTTCCTCAACATATTTTTAGCATAAATCATGAAAAATATTTTTCGTTTGCTTGCTTAATAGGGCAACGTAAATCATATGATCCTTTTTAAATAAATATGATCCTTTTTTTATCCCGCTGTACCTACTTCAGAAAATGTCACAGCATCTAGTGGATCACTAAGCCAATCAACAAAAAATACAGACACAATTTTAAACTTTTCTAATGAAAGAACAAAGATAACTGACCCACTTATGATAATTCTTCCCCCTTCTAAAAACAGATTTTCATCTTACCAAAAACTAAACCCAGGTCACGTGTCTAACGCAGGATTGTCTTGAGGGGGGGGAAACTATCGAATGGAACACCGGAAATTATCCGGACATGTTTATGTAAACATACATGTCCCTCCCTTTTTTCATTTGCATTTTTTGCTCTTTCATGCCTGATTAATAGAATCATTACCCGATATTACCCTTACCCTTTTCACAGCGTAGTGCTGATTTTAGAATTTGCAGCTGGAGGGAACAGCGGAAGTCGTTAATAGAATTTTTTTATGCTTATCTGACGATGCTGATGACCATCTCCCAACTTCGTCACTTTTCCCATAAGATTCATTCTTCTCTCGTACTGGTGAGTATCAGTACGTTATAGAATTGCTTAGTCTCTATCAGTTTTTTACGCCTCAGAAAAAAAAAATCGAATTACAAAATGTCTAGTAAGAAAAGGAAATTCAGCTTGGTTTGGCAGCACTTTTCCTATACTAATGAAGACGAAAAAGTTATGTGTGACATTTGTAAAGACCTTTTATCTATCAAAGGTGGTTCAACAGGAAATTTAAAAAACATTTGCAAAGGAAGCATCCTTGTGTAAATCTTCACGAGAAACGCGCTTTGCCGAATCAAGATGTTGATGATATTGATGCCGCTCCAGCCCGTTCTGTCGTCACTAGCCCTGCAGATGGTGGGCAACCATGCACATCCCAGCAGACTACACAACAACAGTGCTTGAACAACAGTGCAACAACAGTGTAGACAACAGTGCTTGTGATATTTTTGGTGTATTTTCACAAAAATCCCAGTCCAGCATAATGCAGTTTGTCGAGTGAAATACGATGGATGTACATAAAAAAAAGTAACCGATCTCGCACTGATGAAAATGGTGTATAAGGATTTACAACCAATAAGTATCGTAGAAGATGAGGGATTCCGAGAATACTCAAAGGCTTTGAATCCAACCTATTCTTTACCTTCACGGAAAATGGTTTCTAAATCCTTGCTTCCTGCTGCTTATGAAGAAAAAAAGAATAGTTTAAAAATGTTCTTAGTGCTGTACAAAATATCTGTTTGACTGTAGACTGTTGGAGCAACCAAAAGGCTGAAAGTTACATGGCCGTGACAGGCCATTTTATTGACGAACACATGCAAAGGAAAACGGTACTGCTTGACTGCTCAATTTTTGATGAACGTCATTCAGCCAAAAATATTGCAGAAAATATCATACACATTTGCCAACCATATTTTCCGATGGTAAAAATGTCTTTAATAGTGACTGACAATGCCAAAAATATGATTAACGCTGTCGACAGCGAACTAAGTTAAAACATTTAGGATGCATTGCACACTCTCTCAATTTGGCTGTCACAAATTCTCTAAACGAGATTAACGACCTTCTAACAAAAATTAGGGATATTGTGATAGTTTACAGGAGAAGTAATATCGCTGCAAAAAATGTGCGAAAATATCTGTGCTCTAGCGAGGAGAGAAAAGACTTAAAAGTCATCTTAGATGTGAAGACTCGTTGGAACAGCACGTTTTATATGGTAAAACGTTTCCTCGAACTGAAAGACGCTATTCGTTCTACAATGGGTTTGATGAACGACCCCCCAGAGGCTCTTGATGTGCCAGAATGGGAAAGTGTCCAACATCTTTGTGACGTTTTGAAACCTTTGAAAAGGTGATTTGCGAGTTGAGTTCGGAAAAATACTTGTCAGCATCTATGGCGCCTGTGTTAATCGGCGGACTTTGTTGCTTTTTGCGAAAGTTGTTTTTGCTTTTTTATTTTTTTTATTTTTGTTGCTTTTTGCTGTTACAGCATCCATATATTACATTCTCGTAGTTTTAAAGACATACTGCCTTATTTCCTAGTGTTTTTAATAATCTTTCATTCAAAATTCTTATGTGGAATGCGCTTTGGCTGTAATTTGAGTTTTAAAAATATTTTTTACCATTCTGTTGCATTTTTGTGTTTACAGCAGTTACTGCATCCAGGTATAGCGCTCTCACAGTTTTAAACCCTTTGCTATCTTATTTTCTAGTGTTTTTTGATAACCTTCAATTCAAAATTGTTATATTGAATGTGCCTTTTAAAATCATATTGTGCGTTTTTAAAATTATTTTTAACCATTTTGCTGAAATTTACTTATTACTGTAGTACATCCAAATATATTACATTATCTCACTTTTCAAAACATACCTCATTTTCTAGTGCTTTTGGTAATTCAAAATGTTTAAATCAAATATATATGTTTATGCATTTTTTAAAATCATATTTTTTGTTTTCAAAAATATTTCTAATCATTTTGTTGTTTATTGTACGGTGCCAAATCTCCAAAAGTACAAATTTAACTCAAAATAAACCTAAATGTAATTTAAAAAGGAACATGTATAAATTTTTTGGGGAAAAGCTCTTCAACCATTTGTATATGAATAAATGTGTAAATTTTGTTTTATGCCAGTATTGTGCAATTAAACACACAAGGTCATTTATGTTATATTTAATGTTTAAATTATCTTACTTTTTTATTCAGAATTTTTAATATATATAGGGGAGAGTAGAGAATAAGAGATTTATCTTTTTTAAAATTTGGTAGCTTGAATAAGTTTTATTTCGCAGTGGTACTGAAGGTCATTATCTTATCTATAAGTGGGATAAAGGTTTGTGATTATTTTAATGTCTAGACCCTACGCAACCCTATGCCCTTTACTACCGAATTGTAGGTATTAAACGACTTCTGTGGTAAGTTATTTATCAGTATAAATAAAAAATACCATGTTAAAACAGATTGATCATTAAATTTCTGATATTTACTTAGGAAACTGCATCATATCGGGTTGCTACATAGCTAGTTATAGTTAATTTTCTATTTTAAATTTATTGCGACATTTTTACTCATAGTATAAAGTTGCATCAAAATTTCTATTTTCCGATTTTTTCCCTTTGTTTCCCTCCAACAACACAAAACAGCCGAAAAAAACATAGTGCACTCTCCCTTCCTTCAATATCATACAAAGAAAATCTTCCGACGTTTTTCAATGCTCATTTGGGGCTGTCCATAAATGATGTCACACATTTTGGACACCCCTCCCCCCTTTGTCACATGTCACCCAATATTACGTAAACTTATACTTGCAGTTCAAAAACGTAGCACTACGTTATAGATCATATTTCAGACTTTATTTTTAAATTTAAACTATATGTTTTAATGACATCTGTAAATATAACAATCATAATGATTCGTGCACTTATTTTGCATGAAATAAGAGAAAAGTTTACAGCAAAAACATAATTAATACACAATAGCAATAAAATTACAATTTCTGATGCTACACTATTCTCAAAACCTACCCTGAATGCCTTTTTTTCGGGGGGGGGGAAAGAAAGGAAGGAAAAAAGGAATGGAAGTAAAAAAAAAAAAAAAAATCACATGAAAGTTGCTTTCGCCCCAATTAAGGAAATATCTTCAAATTTTGGTAATTTTAAAATAACTTTAAATTCAATCTGCTGATTTTAAACATTTTTATTTTAATCAAAATATGATTCCCCCGTCTTGTCACAAACTGTCACAATTTCACTAACCCCCCTCCAAGCGTGACATCATTTATGGACGACCTCTTTCACGAAATTGATAGAGCACCCATCGATTTTGCTGCACCTGCACACAAGACACAACCGAAAGCGAAAATGTTTCCATCCATCCACTTCCCGCTCCAATCCTCCCAACCCCCACTGGCCATCAAAGACAATCTACACAAACCCAACACCAGAAACAACCCGCCGCGTTCTCCTGCTCCTCAAACACTTCCGTAGTTGACATGTTTTCTGATATTCAAAATCTTACTCCGTACAGATAAAATCAAACACGTGGTGACGTGGCAGAGTTCCTTCAGTGCGCAAAATCGCTAGCTGCGTATTTCGGTACTCCAAATCGTTACTAGGGCACTTTGGTACTCCAAATCGTTACTAGGGTACTCCGGTACAGCAAACCGTTACTAGCGTACTCCGGTACAGCAAACCGTTACTCCGGTATTTCGTTACTTCGGTACTCCAAATCGTTACTTGGGTACTCGGTACTTGAAATCGGTTTTCGGTACTTTTCAAAGTAACGGTTATTTGAGTAACGGGTATTTTGTACCGGGTACTTGTCTGTACCCGTTACTCTAGTACCGGGTACAAGAAAGTACCGAAGTTTCCCATCACTATCTTTATCTCTTTACATTTTTTAAAATTTATATTTAATTATTTTAGCTTTTAGCTATTTTATTCTTTTAGCGCAAAGAGGCAATTTTCCCAGAAGGGCTATTAATTTCGGTTTGGCATTTTGCGTTGATTCACTGTAAATGGTGAATCACTTTTTAAATTGTTGTCACCAAATATTAGAGCCTTGTATTATATTTACAGAAATTAAATAATGAAGAAGCTGCATAAATGTATGTATGTTTCTCGCATTGTCATAAAACAAGGGTACCTAGAGCTATCAAATTTTCAATAACGTAAGTCTCCACCCGAATATGGGCATCTGGAAGCCCAGATTTGGAATTTGTTTTATTACATATTTCATATTTAGTAAAGCATTTATGAGGTTTTGATTAAGAAACTCAACGATTTCAAAGCGAGCAATGGCAACATTGTACGGGAAAAAACCATTTTTATCCCCAGCGCGCGAGACTGTGTATCGGAAATTCTAAAGATATGCTCTTTTAAACATTTTGTGATGTTGCTGTTGAATTTTATGTGGTTTAAGTGCGAAGAACTTGATATTTAATAAAAAAAGTAACACACAAAACGTTAAAAACACCCCTTTGAGCGTAATTATAAAATATGAAAGCTTTCAAATTTTAATTTTTTTAAAATTATTTTTTCTTTCTTTCCTTTCTCCCACTCTTCCATAGAGCTCGGGCATTTCTAATTTTATAAATTAAGCCCTGGTTGGTAGTCTCGTTTTCCTACACGCGCAGTTGGTTAATCGCCTTTACTAGGAAAAAGTCTAATTCTTTTTGGTCTTTAGTGGATAAAATTACATTTGAATCGTCAAGTATATCTTGGATATCTCTTACCAGGGATCTCGTTGTTTCAGCATCCTTAGATAATGTAATCTTGTGGCTTAATATCTGGAGTATGTTGGGTTCATCATTCTGTAGTTCCGTGTGAGGATTTTCTAAATTTGGAGGTGAATTCTCAATGTTTGAGTGAATATTAGTAATATTTTGTTTGTTGTGTCATATTGACTGAGCATGTGAAGCAAAAAGGCTAGAAAAAGGGGTCTTGACTAGAAGCCGTACCCGAAGGTATCTCTATCAGCATGGTGTATATAAAGAGAATCAGAAGAAAGAACAAAACTAAATTGGGATGGCTTAGGGGTATCATCTCACGCTATGGATATGAAGATCAACTGTTCGGACCCCAGGCGTGCCAAGATGGATATTTTAGAGAAACCGCAGCTCAGCTGTACGGAACGCGGAAGAAATTCTCGGACTTCTGGATCGTGGATTCCATACCCGCTCGAGACTTTCTTTGTCCTTCTTGCGGCTATACTGTCATGACGAGTACACGTCTTTCGCCTTTTTAGCGCTATTTCATTGAGCCAGATAAGTCGCGCTCTGAACGATATTCCCGGTCATTCTAACACTGATTAGATTAGAATATAATTTTGATACATTTTTTGAATAATACTGTGATGATTGTTTTTGAAAGGTTCTTTAGTTTGCTGTCATCCGTGGTGTTAATCCAATAATGGGACTTCTTTCTTCTCACACATTATTTTATTTTTTATATATATAAGAGGTATTAAGTAGATTACAAAATATTTACATAAGATTAACATTAATTGAAGTCAATTGGAGAGTACACGACTGCATATTATCGTGTAGTCCTATTAAGGACATACGGTGAGTGCACGCCTGCGGTAATCGTGCAGTCACCTCCTACGCTGTCCAAACCCTAACTGACTCTCCCCTGCGGCAATCAATCGCCAGAGGGAGTTGTACGAACTTTTCCCCTCGAATACCAGGGGGAGGGAGGTATCAGACATTACACCCCCCACCTAAGATTGTGATTGGGGTGCAACCCCAAGATCACATATCTGATACATTGAAATAGTTCTATCATCAATTCATATAAATTTCATGAATAATTTCTCATACAATACACATTTCTACCTTGATCATTACAATAATCAATAATAGATTAATCACTATTATCTATATAAAATACATGAAAAAAAAATTGTTCTAATAATTCATAGAAACCATAGCAAATAATATATCATACCACTAAGTCAGCATAACATATATAAACATAAATACCAAAACATGAAGTATTAAAAATCCGATTAAAATATACTTAACACAATAACCATATGAGAAATCTTATCTCCACTGGACCTGTAAAATATAAAATGTAGATATGGTTATTTAATATAACAAATATAGCAATATGGGGTATGTGTTTTTGTCATAGTTTTGAATAAAGTCACTTATTTCAATATACGAGTAGTTCACAGAGTTCAAGTCACTTAGAACCACATAAAGTGTCCACGTAGTCCGATGTGAATCACTTAGTTCACCATTAATGCCAATTAAAGTCACACAGAGTCCACACAATGATGACACCTATAATCAGGAAAACTACCGCACATCAGTCCTGTAGTGCAGTTTGGAACCTCTCTATCAGCAAATAATAGAAATGGAATTTGTTTGTCCCATCCTCTGGGGTCTTCTCGTATTACATGATGTAACATATTCTTAAGGACTCTATTCCATCGTTCTATTAAACCATTGCTAGCTGCATGACCTGGACATGAAAATCTCGGGAATGCCCCAATTCTTCTAAGAAATTCCTGGATCAATGCCGAAGTAAAATTAGTTCCCTGATCGCTTGCTACTATATTTGGTACTCTTGTCCTAGAAAATATTTGCAATAGTGCTTCACACGTAGACTTAGCACTCAAAGAAGTTATAGGTATAGTTTCTGGCCATCGTGTATGCTGATCCATCACACATAACACATATTTATGTCCTCGACCCGATGGTGGATCGATAGGACCAATAATATCCATGTTCACGACCTCGGATGACAAATCCGGTCTGCACACTGAAGTTATGGGTGCTCTCTCTTGTATTCTTTCCGGATTTCTCAGTTGACAATTTTTACAAGATTTACAGTACTCTGCAATGTCCTTAACCATAGAAGGCCAATAAAAGTTATATCGAATCCGCTCTTTAGTCTTCTTAATTCCTAAATATGCACCGAAGACTGATTCGTGTGCTAATTGAAAAACTTTCGAGCGTCTTTTCGCGGGTAATACCAGTTGAGATACATTTTCACCCGAAACCTTGTCATTATGATATATCAAACCGTCAATTAAAAGAAAATTTCCTTTCCCCTTCTTTAAATTTGACCTGACAGTCTCTAAATCGTCACATTCCCTCTGTTCTTCTTTCAATTTTTCCCTTTCCGATTTCTCTGCCTGTAACGTTGGTTCTTTAATTTCTTCATTATTTACCTTAATATTAGCCGATATAAGTCTGTTGTTTTCACTTTCTAACGATGGTGTTCCCATTACATTTAAATTCTGGCGCTGACTTCCATCATCTGTTGTCTCGGAGTCTAGGCTCTTTTCTACTACTATGTCTTTGTCTGATTTTTCTGAATCTCTAAATGTTAACGGTGTAAAGAAGTTTTCATATCCCTTCTCCATCATTTTTAATACATTTTTTTTTTTTTTAACAACGTGAATCAATGAAGTTGCTTATGCGCGAGTTTCTGTAATTCTCCGATTTCTTTTAAGTGAAAGCAGATTTCTTAGTATATGAGCAATGCAGAGTTTATTCAATGTCTGATTTTTAAGTGAAAAGAGATCGCTATATACATGGGCAAAGCCAATGTAGTGCGCTATGCCGAGGTTGTGCAATTCTCGTACGTTTGTTTAAGTGAAAATAGATCGATGTGTACATGGGCAAAGCCAATATAGTGCGCAATGCCGAGGTTGTGCAATTCTCGTACGTTTTTCAAGTGAAAATAGATCGATGTGTACATGGGCAAAGCCAATGTAGTGCAATTCTCTGATATTTTTAAGGTGGAAATAGATGGATGTGTACATGGGCACGGAGTTAGTGCAATTCTTTGATGTTTTTTCGAGCCAATACGGATCGTTGTGTACAAGGGAAAACGAGATAATTCATTATTGTTTTTTTTTTTTTTTTTTAAGAGAAAATAGAAATTACGCGTAGCATGGAGAATACATTGTGACATCACAAGCTTATTCTCATGAACCTTATAAGAAACAGACTAACGCAAATGGGTTTTCTCCCTCGTCTGAGGCGTTCCCGGCCGGCTAGGAAACGCAACCCGTGACTAAATTTGGCGATTTATCAGGTCTTGGCGAAATTGTGACACCAAGCGCATGCGCAAAAGGAAATAACGCTGTCGGTTTATGTTTAAAATTTGTGATGGCTGCGAGTATGTCAAACGAAGTGAAAATGAATTTTATAAAATTTTATTTGATGGATATTCTTACGAAGTAGTGTATTTTTAGTAGAAAACCCACTCAATCCCTAAATATTTAGGATTAATAAATATTTTTAAGACTTGAACATTTATTATTCCTGAATTGTATTACTATAATAACTAAATTCTTATCACATATATCCTTTATGCCACTTCCCTTTTACAGAAGTCTTAAATCCACTCCCAGAAAGAACTAAGGGTTTTAAAAGAAAGCATAGGTTTTCATTTTTCTAGAATGAAAATGTGAAATTATTATTTAATATTTTTATTTAATGTAATGATTGCAAAAATGTACGCCTTAATTTTAAGAAAGTATACTGATCTAACACCGAAATGCTATGATCATGTATGAAAACAAATTTTTGCTTATTGAATATATTAATTTTAATATTTTATGCTAGCCATAACACAATATAAACCTGAATTGCCAGTGCTAACAGGCATAGAAATCATAGGAACAGTACACACTCAAGCAATTGTTAAGATACTACCTCGTTCTTCTTTCTGCATAAAAAAATTGCAATCCTTACTATCAGATCTTTGACAACTCAGGATACCAAACATAATCATTACTCAACTACCTGTAATTATAATGCACTTGCTGGCCTTTTAAATGTTAAATATTATTAATTAGACTATATATATATTACATCATTTTATATTTTAGTAATTTTAATTTGTTTAAATATAATTTGAAAAGTTTTTTTTTTTCTAATCCAAGAACCTTTTTCCAATTAAATTAATGGTAAATAGTTCTTTGATTTATACCATTTTGTTTCTAAAAATGTTCATTGAAAGATTGCTTTCATAATGTATTAAAAATATGATTTTAATTAAGATTTGAAAATTGTTTTGTTGTTACATCAGCTTGACACTATTAATTAAAATAACTGCCATAATTTTCAAACTTTAAATTTCAAGATAATAATTTCTTGTGAGTGCGTAGTGTATATTAATAGCACATAACCTATAATAGCAACAATATGCCAAACTTATGGTGTACATAATCTAAAGTGACCACATTTTCATCGGAGACAAATGGAATGAAATGAAAATTTTAATTTAGTTATGAAAGCTGACCAATAATTAAAAAAAATGTATTTTATTGTATACATTCATTTACTTATTTATAAAGATACAAAAATATATTTATTTAGATTTAAAATAAAATAAACGTTAGTAAAACTTAAAATCCTTACATACTTCCCGCCAGAGTTAATTAGTTTGAAACTGAGGTCTAAAACGACCTTGTTGAAAACTTTTAGCTCTAGAATCTAACGCGAGGCCAATATTTTACAAACATTTCTCTCTAGAAACTAGAAATTAAAAAGTCGTTTTACATTATTAACTCCATGGACAAGTAATTTTCATCTGTACTGCATCTATAAACAGGAGTTTCTTAGTTGAAATCTGGTTCCTTCCAGAGATCTGGAAGGAAAACTAGTTTAATGAAATGTTACACAATCAAATGGCAAGTAACATGAATATTTATATTTCTCTTTTAAAATTCTTATTTCATTTATGACGTTATTTAATTATCTCCCCGTGCTCTCTGACATGTGTTGTAAAAAAAAAACACCAAACACGAGCGTGTCTGTGTACAAGTGTTCCACCCTACCGCCTGCAATCAAAACACTAACGTGTTAAAATTCAACATAACAAGACCTCAGAACACACCTTATATTCATCTGTAAACCCTGAGGTACTATTCTGAAAAGTGGCTAACTCTGAAGTGTAGCGTCAGAGAGCCTAACTACATTCATTCAACCTTTAACACATATTTACAATAATTTGCTCTTTTTACAGTCACACCAATAAGTTAAAAAAATTTTTTTGGCATTACTCTAATATTTTCACTTTTAAGATATCACAGTATTTCTTAACTTTTAAGATAACAGTTCACATTGTATATAAGGACATATTAACATTCCGTTAATTTTAAGCATTTTAAAACATACATTAGTAGTACATTGTTAACTTCTATTCTTTTCCAAGCAAGTGCCAATTCTTCTACATTGAAATACTACATTTCAAAAGTCTTTCAGACTTAAACTTCTTTCTTGCCAGAATCTTTTAAATAAAATTTTATATAATAATTTTTACAATTTTCTTAAGGTACCTTTCTCAAAGATTATCAATGCTTTTACAATATTCAAGTATTTACACATTCCTATTATACAATAATTTTAGTTTTACTCGCGAGTAATTGAAAAACAATACCAAAATAAGTAACAACACATTTCTCGCCTTTTTGGCGATAAAGGTAGGCCTCACATGAGGTAAAACTTCTTGAATTCTGCCACTTGCAGTAAAAATGAAAAATTAACTTAAAAGTTTCAAAGTAACATAAAGTTTTACTTATCTTTGTGATATTCAGACATCCTTTTTTCTGCCCAGTCCTGGAAAGTGGCGAAGACTACAGTCTGGTTGATCTTTCCGTCTTGTGCGGGTTCGCCCTTCGGTTCCTTCTTCCATGAGCTTTCTTTTTCTTCCAGTTCGGTCACCCTTGAAGACCTTCTTTTTAGCATCTGCTTGTGGTCTCGGCCGTTTGATGGCAGCTGGTCTTGGCGGAACCGGGACAACTCTTTCTCGTTGTTGCCTGGATGTCGTTGCTGGCTGTTCAAATTTTTCTTGCTTCTTTGCATCTGCAGCTGGTCTTCCTTCATCAATTCCTCGACATTTGCTGCGTAGACTCCTATCCGATGGGTAGATATTCCCTTTTGGAGCCGTGTTATAGTTGCTGCCATTTCTCCTGGCTCTCTTTGCATTAGTCGAACTTCTCACTTCTTCATTCTGGGGGTGGTCGGGCCCTCTCTTTTCTGGTCGGTGGAACGGCTTCTTTTTCTTGTTGCCTTCAGTTTTCCAACGGGGGAACTTTCTTTTCAATTGCTCCTGTCTACTAATGCCTTGCCCTTGTGATTGTCGTTGTTCCATCTCTGGAGCTTGTGCCTTCCGTGCCGGATCCTGCAAAAGATCTTGAAATATTGGCATTTTATTACGATTATAAAATGGTTTTATCTGGTCAACGTTTGCGGTGCAGGTTTCACCATTCCTGGCTTTTAACACCACTACAGCCTGAGTTACTTTTTCTATGACATATGGTCCTTCAAATCGTGGATAAAATTTGGCAGTTTTATCTTCTGGTGCTGAAGAAAGGGAATGCTTAATTTTTAACACTTTATCCCCTACTTTATAAGTTACTCCCCGTCGTTTCATATCATAATAGAGCTTCTGTTTTCTTTGTGCTACTTCAGTGTTCTTTTTTGCTTCTTTAATTAATTTTTCTGTATCGCCCATTTTAAATTCTGGGGCTCTTTGTTGAATATAAAATAATTTATCTAACGGCGTTATAATCTTTCTGCCTAAAATAACTCAGCAGGAGTTGTGCCCGTCGTATAATGTTTTGCGGTCCTTAGGGCGAAAGCTAATTCATTGACATAGTTATCCCAGCTTTTATGATAATTTTTAACATAACTACGGATAATTTTCACTATATTTCTATTGACCCTTTCCGCTATGTTTGATTGCGGCCGATACGGGACCATTTTTAAATGACGTATGCCCAGTTTTTGGCACATGTCTTCAAATATATTACTTACAAATTGAGGACCATTATCCGGTATAACTTTTAGGGGCGCCCCGTATTTAAAAATATATTTATTTAACATAGAATCAGTAACTAATTTCGGGGAGGCTCGTTTTAAGGGAACAATGTCGGTCCACTTACTAAAATGATCAACCGTAACAAGGAGATACCGAATTTTATTTAACAGACTTTTCGGGAAAGGGCCCAATAAATCGATGCCAATTATTTCATTTGGAAATTCCGATTTAATGCTATTTAGAAACCCGGCCAGGCGGAAATTAATATAATTAACTGCTTGACATGTTGGGCAGGACTGGACATACGCCCTTGTTAACTTTTGCAGCTCAGGAAAATAAACTGCTTCGCGTACGCGTTGGAAGGTTTTTCGAATACCAGCATGACAAGCTAAAGGGGAGTCGTGTAACTCCCGAAGTATATTTAATCTAAGACTAGCTGGGATAACACGTTGAAATTCGTTGTTGGAATTCGTAGTTTTTGTATAAAATAATAGACCATCTATTAGTTCGTAAGGGGCCGCCCTATTTCTTATCGCCACAATATCTTGGTGGCTAAAATTTTCAGGATCCTTTAAATAATCATAAATATTTTTAAATTCAGGATCCTTACCCAGTTCGGTTATTACAGTTTCTCGGGAATGTATCGTACATGCTGTGAGCATTGCCACCTTTACAGTATTACCTTGTTCATCTATTTTTATTCTGGATAGGGCATCTGCTACGATATTTTCCTTCCCGGGAGTGTGCTTAATTACCAAATTATACTCCTGTAACTTGAGTGCCCATCTTATTAACCTTGGGGATAACTTTTTCCCTCAGTACAATCTAGTTACCGCCGCATGATCAGAATACACTGTTATTGGCGCCCTTCCAAAATAGACTCGGAACTTTTGCACTGCTAACAGAACTGCAAGTGCCTCTCTCACAGTCGCGGAATAATTTCTTTGTGTTTGATTTAAAGTTCTACTAAAAAATCCCACGGGCTGTTGATTTTTGGAAAGTACTGCTCCTACCGCATAATCCGAAGCATCCGCTGAAATTTCTAAATTCTCATCGTCTTCAGGAAATTTCAAAACAGGGGCTTGCGTTAATGCTTGTTTTAATTTTTCGAAAGCACTATTGGCTTCGGCCGTCCACGAGAATCTTGCCTTTTTCCTTTTTAATTTTAACAATGGTTCAGCAATAGCTGCAAAATCTTTTATAAAGGACCTATAATATGAACAAAGTCCTAGAAAAGAAGACAGCTTCTTCGCCGTATTTGGCGGCGGATACTTTTGCACAGCGATTATTTTTGATTCGTCCGTCTCGATTCCTTTCTGAGATATTTTGTAACCTAAGTATTTTAATTCAGGGGCTGCAAATTTTCACATTTCGACATTAACTTTTAGACCGGCCTGATTTAATAATGAAAACACCTGTCTTAAATGCTGTACATGTTGGTCCAGATTATCACTAGTAATAATGATATCGTCTAAATAGGTAAATGTGGTCTTTCCTTGAACAGGCCTTAGCACAGTGTCCATACATCGCTGAAATGTTGCCGGTGCCCCTAAAAGGCCAAACGGCATACGCAAGAATGCATAAGTGCCAGACGTGGTTATAAAAGCAGTCTTAGGCACATCTTCTGGTTTAACACCTATTTGAAAATAACCAGTCGTTAAGTCTAACGTAGTCATATATTTCGTAGAAGTCATTTTCCTTAAAATTTCTTAAATAATAGGTAACGGATATACCGGATATTTAGTCATGGAGTTTAATTTACGATAGTCAATTGCAAAACGCCACCTTTTCGGATGTGTTACTGGATAGTCATTATTTTTCTTACATAACACAACCGGGCTAGCATAACTACTTGAGATGGGCGTTATGATCTTTTTACGTAACATATCTCGAATGTGCCACTCTATAATTTTTTCTTTATTCTTATCGTACCGATACGGTTTGCGGCGAACTGGCAGTGAATCTCCTGTGTCGATACTATGGTTAGTAACTTGAGTAAATCCGGGAATATCACTAAATAACGAAGCAAATTCACTTACCACTTGTCGAATTTTTTGCTGCTCTCCCTTAGACAGGTATTTGAGGTTTAATGTGGGTGGTTCTCGTTTTTCTTCCCGAACTGGTTGCAATGTCAGCTTAAGGGACGCTTGTTTGAAATCCAGCGTTGCTTCTGCCTCTGAAAGACAATCTATCTCTAAAATGACATGTGCTTGTAAATTTTTTACGATAAAAAACATGATCTTTACCTGCTCGCCCTTAATACGAATATAGAATGGTATTTTACCTATGCATTTGCCTCTTTCTCCCTGCGCAGCTAACACTGTCGTATTATCCGAATTATATGTTCTATACTTACGGAAGTATTTCCGAAAAAAATCATCTGCCACACAGGAACACTGCGCGCCTATATCCAGGTGTGCGGTGGCTGGAATATTATTCACGAAAACTTCAATCTTTGGAAGAGTCAAATTTTTCACAATAACTATATTTAGCTTGAAAGAAGAGGGATTTTCTTGGCCTTCAGATTTCCGCACCCTCCCGTCAGCAGAAATCCTCCGTTTTAGTTTAAATTTTCTTTCTTCCTTTCCATGCTTTCCTTCTTTTTTCGCTGGCCTTCAGACTTTTTTCCTCACTTACTATTGAACTGTCGACGTTC
Source organism: Stegodyphus dumicola (assembly GCF_044657685.1). Taxonomy (NCBI): domain Eukaryota; kingdom Metazoa; phylum Arthropoda; class Arachnida; order Araneae; family Eresidae; genus Stegodyphus; species Stegodyphus dumicola. The sequence continues at coordinate 189,387,856 of NC_140768.1, forward strand.
GCCGGTTGTTTTTGGATACTCAGGTTTCCTTGCCCACTGATTCGATTTGCTTCCGTAGCCGTGTTCTTGCCTTTGCTGTGGTCTTGTCGCACCAAATTGTCTTCGTTGCTCATACTGGCGTCTTCTTTCAATCTCCGCCGTTCTTCTACTTTCAAACTGGATTGCTAGCTCAAATAACTTTTCCAGTGTAGTCGGATTCCTTAATTCAATAAAGTCTTGTCCTTGGGGAAGTAACCTCGGCAAAATCACTTGGATTATCTCAGGATCCGGACGGCTTCCATACAAGAGTTTAAAGACGTGAATTTTTCTTAAAATAAAGCTTGAGAGATTTTCAATTCGTTGCTGGTATATGGTGAAGAGTTCCGCTTGTAATTTTGAACGATTTCTTACGACAGGGAAGGCTTTTACTAAGGCAGTATTGAAATTTTCGTAAGTATAGGTGGGGCTTCCCGCTTGACCCAAGAAGTTTCTGCCTATACATTTGAACCAATTAAGCGCTTGGCCCCTCAAAGCGCTGGTAGCTAAGGTGACTTTCTGGAATTCATGGACTGGATACAGCATGAAATGGTCATCCAATTTTTCCAAAAAACTGGTTACCGGTGAGTTTCCATTGAAGGTTGCTTCTGGTTTCATCGATGCGCGCATGGTCTGGACGATGTACCCAAATCCTTCCAGGGCGGCAGCTGGGATTTCTGGATTCTGAGCCCCTTCTGCAGGCACCACAGGTTCTTCTTGAAACTCGGTCATGGTTATTCTTCTTCGTCGGGCGGCACTATCAGGACTTGTGTTCCTCTTTACTTGCTTTGGAAACATGAACTGTCCTGACTCGGAACAGGGAGCTTACTCAAGCTATGTTCAATAAATTGTGAAGTAGACAATACACACAGGAAGGGTATACGAAACCCTTTATTTTTCTATCTTTACAGAGATTTCCGGAACTTCGGAATACAGAGACCAACCACTTGTCTGAACTTAAGAATATAATACTACTAACTAAAACTCTAACTAAAACTAACTTTGGATTAATATACAAGTGCCTAACTTTAAGATTGGCCGTTATTTAACAAAATCCGTATGTAGTACAGAAAGCTGCTAAAACTACGATACGTTTGAAATTATCAAGAGGACTAAACCTCTGGCCTTGAAGGCAACCAGCAACCGAGTAAAACTACTATGGCGAGCGGCCTGCTTCTAATAACTCCTTCCTCTCTCTTGCTTGGCAAAAAGCCACAACTTAAGTACTTGGCGTTAGCAAGACAAATTTGCATAAATAAGTTAAAGCTTTTAATTTTGGCCGGAAGTAGAAAATAAGAAGTGTTAGTAAAGATTTAAAATAAAATAAATGTTAGTAAAACTTAGGATCCTTACAATGTTTTTTAATTAATTTAATATTTTATTTAAAAATTTATGGTTTTCTTTCACGGTCATATTTTTTATCCGAGTGAATACTTTGCAATATATTCGGATCATTTATTAAAATGTCATGAAATTTCTGACATGAATTGGTCAAATTATATTTTATGCTTAATTCATATTTTAAAGTTTTAATGTTCAACTGTGTTTTTTCAATTGTCTCTCTCTATATATTTTTTATACTAGAAAAAACACGTTCTATTGCTGCATTTGTTCCTGGAAGGGAGAGCGCATGTTCTACAATTTTCAAAATATTTTCATAAGGAATATTATTCTGTTTAAAATGAAGGAATAACTCCATCCATTTTTTGTCTGTTTCCACATTTGCAGACAACGAACATTTAATTTTTTCTTCAGTAACTTATATTTTTAAAAATGACACCTCATCAAAAAGATAATTTTTGCAAGTATTATTTTTCGGAAAATGGTTATTAATATATTAAAAAGATTTTTCCACATATTCCCATAAAATCTCTCTCTCTCTTTTTTTTAATGTCACCTAATGAAAATTTTTAATATCCTTGAATTTAACTGTCTGTTTTTCAAGATATTCCAAGCAATTATTATAAAAATTTCTGATTTCTTTCAGAAAACCAGGTCGTTTAATGGCACCTCGTTCTTCCAACCTAGTGAGGGAGGCTCTTTCGAATAACTAAAGGAACGTAATCGTTATCAGTTCTTTCTCGCAATTTTGTTTTTAAATTATTGATTTCATTTGACACTTCCGTAATTGAAATTTTGTCCCCTTCAATAATTTTCGCAGCATTGTGAAATAAGGTAGCTTGGTTGTGGATGAACTGATGTCAAATTTGTGATGTGTCATTTTCAATAAAGAGCTGCAATATTCTTGGACATTTATCTAATAAAAACTATGATTTTAATGGTTCGCATATTTTAAAAATATTTTCTACAGCTTGTAAAAGAGCTAGCCATCGTGTTTTGCTGTAACCAATAATTCTTTTATATTTGATTTCTGCGATTTCACAAAAATCCTTCAAACTTTCAACTCGCACATTGTAAAGAGGGAAAAAATATTAAAAACAAGTCTTAAAATATTTTCATGCTTTTAAAATAATATATTTCTTGCAAGAGAGGTAGCACATAAAATTGTCATTTTGTCAATGTAATTAATATTTAAACACTACAATTGTCAAAATACTTAGCTGACAAATTAGAAATAATTTTTCTCTTGCAGTAAATGCTTCTATATTATAAATCTTATGTCGATTAAGAATTCTCTTAACCTGTTCAATGTCCATACGATTGCCTTTAACTCCAATTTGCTGGCATGATAAATGCTTCTATAAAAATTTGTAAGAAATAATTTCCAACATTTAGGATTGTGCATTGTTGTAGTTTAAATGAGAAATAAACTAGGATTTGATAAAATAACATTTATTAACAGACTTCAGAAACAAACTTGAGATATACCTAGATATAAAATGGTTAAACATTTCCGCATATAATTGTTCCAATCAATAACTGTATTGCATATTACAAAACTCAACTGAGGTCAGTCCATGGTACCAATGGTACATAAATTTTACAGCTCTAAGGAAATTTAGATGCGATCCTTCAAACCCAGTGCGAGATCTGAGACTTTTTTCTGGGCAAGATCTAAGAATGAAACGTTATTTTGGTGTATCGTAATTGGTAAAACACATAATTTCAGGATTATTTTTACAAAATTTTCAGCTATGAGGAATCCCTTTATTCTATAGTAATTTCACTGCTTCCTCCTCATTTTTTTTTTTTTTAATCCCAGGCAACTTTGCTTTTGAACAAGAATTTCTATCTATAGAATCAAAGAGAAAGTGTTAGCACAAAAAATTAAACAAGTTACATTGAAATAAATGCTTAATAAAGCAAACAAATAAATATTGAGCTTTTTTTTTTTTTTTTTTTTTTTTTTTTCGGTACACTTTGATTCCCTTTAGGTCATACATACATACTTTGTTATTTCATATTTTTAATTTTATGATTAACATCTTACTGGATTTAAACTTAAGATCTAATATGCAGCAAAATCCCAAATCTGAAATTGCCAATGTCACGATTATTCTAGATCTTTGTCTTTGTACTATATCTCTAACAGCAGTCAGTATAAAGCCATGCTATACAGGATATAAAAAATTGCAATGACAGTTTCTTTTTCAAGTATGTACATGGTCTGAACAACATTTTGTTATTTAGGAAATGCTGCTTAGCACAGCCAAAAACAAGTCCAGCAGACATTAAATTAATCGATGGAACATCGTGAATAATTTTTTAAATTTCTGTGGCATATGCTCAGAATGAGAATATCAAACAGGGCCTGATAAATAGGTTCTGCATGCTTTCATAGAGGACTGGAAAATAAAATACATCTTCTGTTTTGAAATGACATCAAAAGGAACATTTTCTAGATTTCATTACCAATGCTTTATATATTGCAGTCCAATACACAAAGACTACGGCTAGTATTGGAAAAATGAACAACCCAAGCTGTACGGCATGTAAATTATATTTATTTAATGAGAATAAGAAAGTGTAATAAACAAATAATAACACATGAACATTTGGCTCAGTTCACTCATAAAACCAAGATGATTTAGCTGATCACATTATTGCTATCTTCAGCAAGTTATCACATATTTTAACACTGTTTTTTGCAGTGCCCATATAACAGAAAAAGTACCTACATTTCTAATAACAGTTTTTAAATGGAACATTATGAGTTAATAAATATACTTTTTATGTCCTATTAGGGTAAGTTATTAAACTATAAATTATAGAGTTTTTTAAAGTGTGAAAACTAACAGTCTCTTAATGAAGAAAAAGTTACAGCAATGATAATTACTTGTGTCTAAGTAAATAAAAGATATATTTATAATTTATTTAAATCTGTTTTTAAAGGGATAGTAATAATCAATTACTCAAGTATATGTTAAAATCTAAAATAAATCTAACATTTATAAATGTAATAATTGCTTAAAAATGATCTTTCTAAATATATTACCTAACTATGTTACTTCTGATTAACATTTCTTACAAGATAAAATATTTCTCAGATTAAAATTTCCTTTAAAATTTAAATACGTATTTTGAATATAATGCCACTCATGATATGTCCACATATATATATGTGATGTACCAGCTTTAGTCGTAGCTTAAATTATCAGACGATAAGTTTAGAAAAAACAGGATCCATTTATTATTATACAGGAGAAATAGCAGTTACAAAATCAGATATCCAGAGTAAATAAAAAGAATTACTAATAACTTTTTGTATGAAGTTTACTGCATCATGACATTTAAGAAAAAAGCCCCGATATTCTTTCGCGAGTCCTTTTATAGTCTCTGGAAAGGAGGAGCTTCCAAGAAATGACGTCGTCAGCCTCGTCAGCCAATCCAGTTCGCTTTAAATATTTCCAGAACATTCTAAAACTGTACGTGTAGAAAAGGCGGGAAAATCAACTTGACTACGGGGCTGTGAATTTAGTCCCACGTACTTTCAAATAACAGAACGTCGCCATTAAAAATGAAAAGAACATACAGTTAGAATTTTAAGTGTATTCTTGACTATGGAATTTTATTATTACATATATATATATATATATATAAAGGAAAATATATCACACTTGGTAAGTGTTAGTATATGTTACAAACTAGACAACGGAAGCAAAGGAATATGAAATGAGTTAAATAAAAACTGTTAAATAAATTATTAAATTTTATACATCCACTTGATATTTTACAAGAAACAAAACATATCTTAACAGAATTATTTAATAGGTAAATATATACAATACATATTATAGTTGCAGAGTTAATAATACTGAACTATATAGGTTAAACTAAGAATAGTCATTATTAAATTAGAAAGAATTATTATTTTATTGTTCACTTTCAACCAAATATAATCATTATTAAATATCATGGTTTACTAAATCCCACAAATTTACAGGAAAGATGTCATAACACAGGTGCTGAGACATGGTACGTACAACTCCAGCATTCCATAAGCCGAAAAAAAGCACTTCTACCTACATTACTATCATATCATATGAGCTCATGCTCAGCTGAAGCGTTCCCCCCCTCGTGTATACCTAATATTTATCTTTACTGTAATGCGACCACGTTAACCATATGGAGTGTTAGTAACTGCCAATAGTTCCAACACGTAGTCAAGCCATAAAAAAAAAAAAAAAAAAAAAAAAAAAAAAAAAAAAAAAAAAAGCACCATAAGCACACTCTGCTGAAAAATGAACCGCCATTATGAAGTTTGCTGCTTCAGTAATTATGTTTGACACATGCACATTACAAAAACGCGCGATTACGAAATATCGGCGATCAAGAATCACACTACAAAATACGACATATCATCAAGATAGTACGTCCATCTTTTGCGCAAGCCACACAATTTCTCCAAGACCTCGTAAATCGCCAAATTTAGTCGCGGGTTGCGCTTCCTAGGGAGGAAGTGAAAGTACGCTTCCCGGCTGTCACCTTGATCACATCCGGAGGAGTAGGGACGACTTGCAGAAATTTAATGTTGATGCGTGTATAATTGTCAAGAAAAAGCTGGTTGTAGCGCCTCATTTCACAAATTAGAATTTCTACATATTTTTATTTTTGAAATTGAGATTGATTTTTAAAAATTTAGCATATTTATCAAGCGTAATAAACGTTCCAAATAATTATAAAGCTATTGCATGTTTTCAGGGATGGATATTTTTTTAGTTTTTCCTATGCTGTAAGGAAATTTGTAACTACTTCTTTTAGAAAATAATATCTTAAATCTGAACTAATAGAAAATTTCAAACAAGCAATTTTCTCTTGCAATTTTTATGCTTTTTATTGGTGTAAAGAAGTAAAAAATACTAAAATATTTAAAAACGAATTTTTGAAAGTTTTGTTTAAAATTCTAAATTGTGCTGCTTTTTTTAAATTATAAATGAGTATTATAGCACAATTCCTATAAAGAAATTTTATTTCAATTATATTTCATAATACATCATAGTAATAAACACTTTTGACTCCTTAAAAATTTTTATACATTTAATTCTAATATTAAAAATGTATTTAACCGTAATAATTAATTTTTCTTGTATTTTATAGTGATTATTTTTTATAATTTATTTTTTGTTCTGCATAAGATTTTTTTTATTTACTGTTAATTTAATTTATTAGCCCAAAAGGGGCAGTATCCTAGAAAGGCTGTTAGTTTCGAAGCGGCATTTTGCGCTGTTTTACTATAAATGTCCATGTGTCCTTGCAAATTGTTGTTACCAAATATTATCGCCCTGTATTATATTTAAAGAAATTAAATAATGAAGAATCTGTATGAATACATGTATGTTTCTCGCACTAAAACGACATTATCTAGAGCCATCAAATTTTGCATAAAATGTATGTGGTTTACGGGCGAAGAACATGATATTCAATAAATATAGGTAACACACAGAACGTTAAAAAAAAGGTTCCTTTTGGACGTAATATAAAATCTAGATTTTATTTTACCTTTCCCCCTCCCCCCTTCATTACACTCAGAAAATTTTATGCTCCGAATTTTATAAATTACTAAAATAAATATTTCACTTTAATGTTAATAAGTTACATTTAATGTTAATAAGTTATAATCAAATAAATGATTGTTTTGCAATGTTATTATAGTTTTGAAAATCACTGCCTGGAAATGGTCATTAAATTAAAAAAAATATGAGATCTTGTTTAATTTTACCTTATTTATTTCAAAGCGCCACGTACTATCAATCTTATTTAATTTTACGTTATTTGTACGCAAAATTAAGTTCATAAATTGTGTGCCTAGAGTTTTTACCGTTTTACGAAAGTAAAGATGTTTGTACAAGAATTACGCGTGAAAAAAATATGCGAAATGCAGTAAAAAGTGCATTAATGAGATATATTAAATCCTATTTGGAAAAAACTGTGGCTTTCATAATCTCATCGCTATACAACGTATCACATTTAATAATTAAAAAGAGTTATGTGATACAAACGCCATAGGTTTCAATATTAAAGTAAACCAGATCGTCCCTACTCTTTCTTGCCGACATGTCGGTGACGCGTGACCCGCCCATTGGGTTAGTCCATCTCTTATAAGGTGCATGCTTATTCCCGCTCGTTTATGGACGTCACACAGCTCCGCCTTCTCAACTTTGTTGATGCAGCCTGTTCTACGCTTTTACCAAATTATTTATTAAAGGTGAAATAGCTAAAGTTTTCCGGTATTGTTTTTAAAATTACATCCTTTTAACCTTAATCATTTCTTAATATTTCTTTCTCTTAAAATCGTGTATAATAGTCGTAAATTTATTCCTATTATCCACGATTTCTGGTGAAATCAAAATGGCCGCCATTTTTTGAAACACGGAGTTTCGTCGAAAATCTGGATGGCAACCATTTTTCAAAACAACGTATTTCATGTGCTTTGGCGCCAAAACAAATTCGCCGAACTTTGAAGGTGGGCTATACTGAAGCTGTTCCAAGGACAGTTCTAAATCTCCTGTTCTACTGGGCCGATTGACAAATTCAAATTGCGTTTCTCAAATGTCTCGAAAGCACGACTTAGGATATATATTAGATTTATATATAGCATTGTTCTAACATAATAATTTATTTCCTAAACAATATTGATTAGTTGATTATATTATCTCCTAAGTTTAATTAAAGTAGAAATATTTTAAAAGAGTGAATCCATATTAGAAAGTTATATTTTGAAAGATGTTTTGAAGTAACTTGAAAGTAAAATGTTAGGCTTTAGTGTAGAATTAGGTGTCTCTTCGATTGGCGATAATTTTTTAAAACATTTTGGCGATGGAACCTCACTTCTGGTTACCACGATAGTTTTAGCTTTGTTTTAGCTTCCCGATTTTATTTAAATAAAAATAGATTGATGTGTACACAGATCTTGTGCAATTCTTTGACTTCTTATTTTGGTTTTGTGTAGCGGCCATCTTGAAATTGTGCCTTCCTGGCGCCGATCTTGACGTCAAAAAAGAATCGCCAATAAAAAAGGGGCACCCAATTGTAAACTTTTACCAAATGTTAAATCATCATGAAGAACAAAATTTCAATTGCAAAAGGAAAAATTAAATTAAATGCATAGAAAAATTCAAAAATTTCGAACTTCCTAATATATGCCAACCCTTCTATTGTGCAGGATCAGAAAAAAGTCACTTCGTTCCTATCTTTTTACATTGTGCATGAGCGGAAAAAAATGCACTTCGTTCCTACTTCCAAGTTATTTTAACAAAGTGACTAAACCACCTTTGATGTCATTATCGCTTTTAACAAATATGCCAACTTTCAAAACGCGCCAATATATAAATTCACGTATATCTTCGGAAGTTTTGAATAAAAAACTGTAATTCTTTACAGGTACGCTTAGAATACATCTATTTTAGGATGATAGTAAAAACTTTATAGATTATAATTCAAAATGCTTTTCGAAAAATTTATAAAAATTATTTAACAAATAAATGATAAATGGACGAATTTTATTTGGAATGGACCTAAATTTCAAAATGTGAAAGGAAGAATCAATTAAGTTTAATTAAAAAAAAGAGATATTAATAAACATATACTATCAAATTCAATTAACATTGAGGAGGTAAAATTTTGAGAGCTAATTTTTGGAAAACTGCTTTTGCGATTTTTACAAAACTTGGCAGGAGTAATTTTAGTCGTAGAATTGAAACATGGAAAAAAATTGTCATGTCATTTCAGAAAAAGTCCGGTTTTGTGTCAAAATACCTATATTAGAACAATACTATATATAAATCTAATGCATATCCGAAGTCAGGCTGTCGAGACATGAAAAACTTAAGTTGAATTTCGTCAATCAGCTCAGTAGAATGGGAGATATAGAACTGTTTCTTTTTTTTCCCAGCTGTGTAAATGCGCATGTGTAAGCATGGCTGTACGAGCAATCAGAATAAGTTAAGAACACTAGATATGCTAGATAGCATATGCATCCGTGGAATAATACAATTCTATCATTTCTAGCTGCTTTAATTTCATTAAAAAAAATTGATAGAAAAGAGAGCTCAGTGAAAGAACATGTCACCCCTAAATTTTTATTTGAAAATAAAAGAGTAAACATGTCAGTCATTTGATAACCGATAGGAAATAGATCCTCTTTTTGACATATTTCTGATTTCTTTTAATTGAAAATGTAATTATAAAAAAATTCTACCTACTTAGGGGATTTTTTTAGATAGATGCTTTCCTCTCCCCCCCCATCCGCTTCCTACAAATAGATACAGGTCAAGCAAGGGGAAACCTGTGTATCCCCGTTGGAACTTACTGTTTCCTCCCAGGCCCACCAGCGGCCGAGCGGTAAAGTCGCTGAACACTGGTAGTTCGGTCTGAGGTTCGAATCCCGCGAACGGGCTGGCTGCATGAGTGTTTTCGTGGTTTTCCCCATGTGTAACGTATATACGAGCCAGTTCCCTCTAGAAAGTTCTCCACGAAGGCATCCTTCCCCTTAGGCTGATAGCCCTAGTGTGCTTTGCCATAATTGAATACACACACACACACATACTGTTTCCTCCCAATTTTGAAAAACAGCGCCTCGAACTCCCCTTTTTCTACTACCCACTCGAGAGGACGTTCAGCTGGCCATGTATTTGGAGGATCCCCTTGCCGCACAGATTTCTGCACTTACAAACATCCATGCCTTCTCCAGTAGTGAAAGCCGAACTTATCAGTAAGGAAATCAGCAACACTAAAAAACCTTCTTATCCAGTGATTAGAACTGTTTGTCCACCCCTGTTTTAAGTTTACTAATCGAGTAGTTTCAGTTTACCATATTCATACATACATATTAGTTGCATACAAGAGTCGCCCAATTCCCCTGCGAGTGTCACATACAGCTTGCTAGCTGTACTATGACCACACTTGATATAAAGTATACAGGGTGATTAAAAACTAGACGAACATACTTCTAGGAGAGGTAGAGTACACATAGATGACTCGAAATCCCATAGCAACGCTGGGTGGGAAATGCCACTCTGACGATATAGGAGGTTGTTAGGTATATTACGGGCTGAATGCATTGCAAATCAAATTACACTCTTTTGCAAAAAAATCGAAGCACGATGAAGGAAGTGGTTGTTTTTGATGAAATTGAATACATGTATAGCTCATACGCAGTTAATAAAATTATTAAAAAATCAAGATCATAGTACCTGCTCATGGCTCACAATCACCCAGTGAGTGTTCACATTAGTAGTTGGTTGAACTGCCACTGCCGGCAATGCATGCTTCAATTCGTCGAGGCAAGGAGTGGTAGAGGTTCCTAATGTCATCCTGCGAAAATTGATGTGGAAACAACAAATACCAGCATAGACTATGCAATGGACCATCAGTGATATGGGTTTCAGAACCAAAGGCTCACTTGTGGACCATTGTTTGCAGCACAGCACAAAGCTTTATGCCCTGCCTGGGCCCACCATTGGATGCTTGATGACTGGAAGAATGCTGCCAGGTCTGATGAATCTCGTTTCCAGCTGTATCGAGTGGATAGACATGTACTGGAATGGAGATAACCTCATGAAGTCATGTACCCTATGTGTCAATAGGGGATTGTTGCAGATTCTGTCATGGTGTATGAAGCGTGATATGTCTAGATACAACTCTGTTGGGTGACGGATACGTAAACACCCAATCACGTTCATTATGCATTCTGACAGACTTGGACATGTCCAGCAGGATAATGTGACACCTCACATATTGAGAGTTGCTACTGGGTGGCTCCAGGAATACGCTTCCGACATGTCTATAGACACCTAGATCCCCAGACATGAACATATCCGAGATGCCTTGCAATGTGCTGTTCAGCTTTCTGAACAGCACATTGAATTGGTGGAGATCCTTTGATCTACACCAATTTGCACTTCTATGGATTGCCCTGCAGGATTCATCCTGTGAATTGTTGTTCCGTTAAATTTTATCTTGCTTCTATTGCACACTGAGACAATAGCCTGAACTGTATTAGTTATTTATTGCAAACTTTAAGTCTCAGTATCAACAAAATCTATTTTTAGCATATGGAAAGAAATTTTTGGTAAATTTTTCCTTATCAACATTTTTAGCGCGTTTAACTTTGTGGAATCATCGTCAAGCGTAATGTCAACATAAAATGTTTCCATACTTTGTTATTCAATTACCAATTTATAAAAATTGTTTAGGCATAGTTGCATGAGTCATTACTCAAGTTTTCATGTGTTTATAAACAAATTGTGATGAAAGAATATAATAAATAATGATTCCCCAGGTTGGCATCAGGGATATAGAGCTTTAGTAGTTGTAAAATGTTTCTATGTAGAAATTTTCGGTTTCAGATGTATGACAAGCAGATATGCAACTACAAAGCCAGAGTATTGACCACACAAATTTAGCCTAAAATAATTGCTTCTTCAATAATGGGGTATTTTATTTAGAGTAAAATTGAAAGTGAAATTATCCACGTTTTCTTACAGGGGGAAAAAATTTTTTTGTTGGTAGCTTTTTAAGGTCTGGATTTTAGATCATCCAGATATCGGACATTGTACTTTATTGCCTTAGGATCAACATGAATATGAGCTACTTTCCTTTAAAAGATGCTTTGTAATGGCTCTCTTCATAAGTAGACAGACATAACGCATTTTATAATCTATACCAACGAACTACTTGAGAATGCTTTAATTTACTATTGGTAATTAAACATACAAATTGCTGAAATAGGTTCATTTCATAAATTCCAGAAAATATTTCATTAAGTGTTCAGTTTTATATGTAAAAATACAGAAAATACCATTCCAAATATGTACCTTCAAAAATTTTCATTGCATTTGGTAGCCAAATTCAGATAGTAGCTTTTCACACAATTAAACATTCTTACATTGATTTGCATTAACTAGAAAGCATAAAGCTGAATCTACAGCAAATGAATTAATTCAAAACATGGCTAAAGCAATTAAAAAAAAAAAAAAAAAAAAAAAAACCAAAGGATTTTGCATTATATGATGAAATGCACTCCTTCCCTACATACATTTACAGGGTTCGTACACATTTCTGCACATATACTTTTAAAAACAAAAATTTAAGGTCAAGGCTAGATTTAGACTTGATGAGACCTGCAGCTCTTTGAGATATAATGCCCTTTATAAGATAAGGGATATCTGACAATTTGTTATGAAGCAGCCAAGAAAGTGGGGCCCTAAGCTATAACTAGTGTAGCTTATACGTAAATATGGCACCATTTTAAGACACAGAACAAAATTACACCTTTAGAAGAGACTGCTCAAAATGGTTCAGTTGATAAGAGGGGGGGGGGACTAATTTAATGCCATGTGAAGGCTTTCGTACTTATTTTAACTTAAAAAAAGTAAACATTTAAAGCCTGGGCTGAATTTTTTACTAAAGATACTAAAGACATATAACATATAACCTCTTAGGTACACTGCGCCAAAAAAAAAAAAAAAAAAAAAAAAAAAGGAAGAGGACAGTTCTATATCTCCAATTCTAGCGGGCCGATTGACGAAATTCAACTCTCGTTTTTCATGCCTCGAAAGCGCGACGTAGGATATGTACTATTAGATTCATATATAGCACTTATCTAATATAGGTATTTTGACACAAAATCGGACTTTTTCTGAAATAACATACCAATATTTTTCCATATTTTGATTCTACGACTCAAATTACGCCAAACTACCAAGTTTTGTAAAAATCGCACGAGTAGTTTTTAAAAAATTAGCTCTCAAAATTTTAGCTTCTCAATGTTAATTGAGTTTGGTATATATTTATCAATCTCTTTTTATATTATTAAACTTATTTGATTCTTCCTTTCACATTTCGAAATTTAGGTTTTTCCAAATAAAATTCACCCATTTTTTATGATTTATTTTTAAAATTTGTACTTTTAAATATTTTTAATTTTCAAAAACATTTTGAATTATAATCTATAAAATTTTCACTATCACGTTAAAGTAGAAGTATTTCTAAGCATACCTGCAAAAAACTACAGTTTTTTATTCAAAATTTTCGAAGATATATGCGAATTTATATATTGGCGCATTTTGAAATTTGGCACATTTGTTGAAAGTGATAAAACATCAAATGTGGTTAGACACTTTGCTAAAATTATTTGTAAGTAGAAACAATGTCACTTCTTTTCCGCTCATGCACAATGTAAAAAGATAGGAACAAGGTGCCTTTTTTCCCGCTCCGGCATAATGGAAGAGAAAGGAAAATTGTTTGCCATATATTAAGAAGTTCACTAAGTGAATTTATTTTGGCACAAACAGAAAAATTGCGCCAAGATAAATTTTTGAATTTCTCTGTAAATTTCGCACCAAATTTTACAAAATTTAATACTTAGGCATAGTTTGAGAATAATTATAACATAAATTGTCAGATATCCCTTATCTTATAAAGGGCATTATAACCATTTTGAGCAGTCTCTTCTAAAGGTGTAATTTTGTTCTGTGTCTTAAAATGGTGCCATATTTACGTATAAGCTACACTAGTTATAGCTTAGGGCCCCACTTTCTTGGCTGCTTCATAACAAATTGTCAGGTATCCCTTATCTTATAAAGAGCATTATATCTCAAAGAGCTGCAGGTCTCATCAAGTCTAAATCTAGCCTTGACCTTAAATTTTTGTTTTTAAAAGTATATGTAAATATTTACTGTTTACAAAGTTGGGAAGTTTTAGGAAATAGAATCATGTTTTTTTGGGTCTAAATATCTCTTTGCATGTTTTTATCTTGTGGTCATGCATTATTTATATCTTCACAACACTCATCTAGGACATTAGTCAGTTATTGAAAAATTATTTGAACAAATTATTTGAACAAAAAATGCTTTGGGTGACGAACTCTCAATTCGTCAACATATGATTTTCAAAGGTGTTTTGAGGTAATCTGTGCCTTATGATTAACAATCGGAAATTTATAGACATATCATTTTAAAATTTTCCATTCTTTAGCCCTCATTAGCAAAGCCTGATTGCAAGACCGGAAATTATGGCCAAATTGAGTTGCAGACTGAAACTTCGAGCGTTTTGACACTTTGGAATTTTTTGTTTTCTATGTGAAACCATAGGCTAGGAAGTGAACTTTGGAAAGCGGGGAAGTTATTAGAAGACTGTAAAAATGGTATCAGCAAGAAAGAACGCTAACATCTTCAGAAGTAGTAACAAATGAAGATTGTGAAAGAAATATCTTCAAAAAGAAGAGGATGAACAAAATATAATCTTAGTTCAGTTCTCTGATTCTCAAAATTGAATAAAATGCAAAATTTTCTGATAACGGAATCGCCATGATAAAGCAGTAGCAAGCTACAGCATAAGCATTTTCAATACCAATGATCTTACTTTAAAAACATTTTAAAACTTCAGCGACAAATCACATTCGACAAATTTCGAGAGAAATAAAGTCCTAATGTGTTTTTAACAAACTTGAATGATGCAGAAAGAAAAGATAAAAAATTATGTCTTTTAGAGATTTAAATGTTATGACCCTAAGTTACTTAATGTTATCATGGAAGGTAATTACGCATCCAGACTGCTTGTGTCTAATTGTGGACTATCTAATTGTGCTTTCTTAGTTTTATTAAAATATAACAATAATGTATGCGATACATTAGAACCGAAGTTCTTGGTGACTGCAGACGAACGAACTAACATTTTTTCCCGCCTAATTGGCGGCTTTCAAATATGAAGTACAAGATCGCCAAGTTTGGCGCAATTATAATTGAAGGCAGCAGCACAGACAAAGACACCTTCCTTGTAATTTTCCATGCTAAGCGGTTCACTCTTCTTTCGGTTATGGGCATTTTAAAGTTTTCATATATTTTATCTGTTTTAATATTAGCTTCATTTTTTTGTTTTGTTTTTGTTTTATATGTACTGATTTCGATTTGTTTTGGGCTGTGAACCTGTTACAAAGTACTGCTATTAAATTTAGATTGGTCCAGGAAACAATTAATTCATTTTACATAATTTCTTATGGAGAAAATTGTTTCGTTTCAACGAACAGCCATCAGGAACGAATGGAATTCATGAACGATATTTAAAGGATCCGTTCTGTCGAGGTCCTTTTTAATAAAAAAATCATCTCTCTTTTTTTTCATAACAAAATCAAGATGAAAAATTAGAAGAGATCGAAGTGGGATTGAATATATGACAAGCTTACAATTATCACACATAGAAATAAAAAAACATTAAAAGATTACAATGCAAATTAATTTTTTTTTAAATCGTAATGTAAGAAGCAATTTACTTTGGGAACATGTCTATCCGATTTTATGACTGTTTCCTAGAGAGTTAAATAGCAGATTTAAACTGTTGAACTAACTATACGTCTCTGTTTGGTTTGGGTTCAGGCAAGTCTGAATCTGAAAGCAAACAGGCTAGTTGTACAAGATCGAATTGTCGATTTAAAGCTTTTATTTCGTTTGGGAAGTTTGTCCTCTATGGTGGCGACTTGTACATACTTGAGTACGGCTGGCTTTAATTGTTTGATACGTATACACATGTACTCTATTGTCATACACTTGTACACATGACGCTTACTTCCAACTAGTCTTTCTTGACTTCGTCACTCCATCGGTCTGGGTCAGATGATGTTAAATTCGTAACTTGACTTACGACCGGATTAAGCAGTTTGTAGTTCCCTTTGACCCAGGAACAATATTGGCAGCTTGTCTTCTAGACAGGGCTTCGGCGTTTCCATGTGATCCCTTCTGATGACGGATAAGTGATGTCATATTCCTGGAGTCTTCTATCTGACTATGTGGTCTTCTGGGTTCTTGAAATTTAAAAGCCAGATCAACAATGCATGACCTGCACGGAGCAGGAATTTCCTGCGGTAGAGGTAATGATGGAAATGTTTTATGGCGAGCAAACACTTTCCAGGTAACACAGTAATTCCTCCCCGGTTTAGATAGACACACATGTTACGACATGTTCATGACCCTTTGTTTCTTGGGACAAAAAAGTACCGATATTCTCAATCCTCGAATCTGTGTCAAGAATAAATAGTTTGTCGAGCTAAGGGAACGTCATGATTGTCGCAGATGTTAAAGCTTCTTTCGGTTTCGGTATGTTAAACCTCCCTTTTTTGTTAAATACATTCTCACATTCTTTTGTCCACAAGAACTTTAGCTTGCTCTCTGTCAGCTTGTAAAGGGGCCTTGCGATGGAAGAAAAGTCCTTCAGAAATCTCCTATAGTTAAGTGCAAAACCCCAGGAAACTTCTCAGCTAATGGACATTTTCGGGACATCTCGAGTCTTTGATTGCTCTCTCTCTCTCTCTCTTTTTTTTTTTTTTTTTTTTTTTTTTGTATCCGTATACGTAACTTCGGCAGAGATAGAGATGAATGTCCAAGGTAGATCAATTCCATGTGGGAACAATTTACATTTGGTGGGACTTAATTTTAGATAAGCTTCCTTCAATTTTTGAAGCACCCTCCTAATATTAATTCAGAAGTCAAACAACAAAATATTTTTCTCTAATATTTTCTAAATGCACTTCAAACTCTTCCCAACGGTGATGATGTCATCCAGGTATAATATAGGCTTCTTAAGCTGCGTTCAGACGTGGGCGTAAAGCGCATAGAGGCATAGTCATAAGGACATAAAATACGGGACATCCGTTCACACCTGCGAGACGGGTGTCTAAGCTGTGGCCAATGAGAGAAGCTAAATTTGCGCATACGTGAATGTGTCTACACCTTTCGCGCGCTGTTTTCTAGCTCAATTCATTTCTCGCGCTCGCTCTGCTCGTTTTCGTTATTTTGTGTCATGGCTTTTTTAGCTCAACACAAAGTTTTACTGGTTCTTTATCTGCCCTTCTTATAAGCCAAGAGGCAACGGAAGAAGGTAAAAAAAAGAAAAATAACGAAATGGTCTAGAGATATTTTTTTGAAAGACCAATACTTGGTTGGCACATATCTTTCTGTGCAGTATGGAATATTTCTGCATTGTACTGTAGTACTCTCTATACTATAAACATGCACATGCCTATTTATATACTATATAGAACCTTCTTCAATTTTTATATATAATTTATCTTAGGAGAAATACGATATTCTAAATATGCCTAATTAAAAAAAGTCTTGAGGATAACTAACAGATAGCCTGTATATAATTTTTTTCTGTTTTGCAGGTGTAAAAGCAGTTAAGCTAAAAACAATACTTACCATACATTATTATTATTATTATTATTTTAATTTTTAATCAAAACGAACATGTTTCTGTGACAGTGAAACATGTGTGCTTAGCACTCCTTATTCACTGTCCCTGTCGAACACTATAGTAGTTTGCTGCACTACCAGGACCAATTATCACTAGTACTAGTATCCCACAACTGGTCACAATGACCAGCAACCACAACTAGTACAATACTAGGAAACGTTCACTCAACAATGTATTTTATGCTCAATCATTAAATACATTTTCCTGTCTCGCCAACTGTTTGTATACATCTATTTTTAATAATTTGCATGTATAAGCCGAACCCCTGAATTTAATTTCAACATATGCTGTCATTTCTATTTATGGCCAAATCTCAAAAGTAATTTCACATTGACAAATTTAGGTACCCAAGTCTTCAAATACATCAAAATTATAAACATTCATACCTTATCCAGGAATTTCTACCAAAGAAATAGCATGAATCATTAAAAGTAAATTCCTTTCATGGAGAACGTAATTAAAAAACAACAGAACTTCAACAGAACACAAAACTGTCTAGACTGTTGACTGTTGTTTTAAGGATATTTCACTACGTTTTTTCTTTCTTGGAATTCATAAGAACATTTTCTCAAAAGATTAATCTTTTATTACTTATACAAAGCTTACACCATTGAATTGACTATTGTGACTATTCTTAAATAAGTGAAAATAATTTTTTCTTTTTTCTTAAAGTAATATTTTTACTGTTAAAAAAACAGCAGATTCTTGATATTGATTTGATGTTTTAGTAAAATTAATTCATGAAGTTTGTTTGGAAAGAAAATCAGCATTTGAAGCAAATAGCAAAACAATATTTCCAGCTTTTTAATAAATTTATTGTTAAATACAAAAATAATTAAACAGGAAAAAATTTATAGTAATAATTTTTTAAAAAAATTATAGACAGAAAGAAAGTAATATTAATAATTTACACAGAAAAAATAAAATTTTTGCAAGCATGCATTTTTTTAAAGAATTTTCATAATAAAATGAAAAATATTGGATGGGATCAATCATCTACAGGATCATACACAGCGTGCATAATCCTGAGCTTAACTTTCGCTTTACGAGTTTTATCCATATTTTTCAATATAAATTGAAAAACTCATTAAAAATGCATGTCATCATCGAAGATTTCTTGCGAGATCAACTCTTTATTTCGTTCGGATACGATTACAACTCATTATTTCGTTCGGATACGATTACAACTCATTATTCCGTTCGGATACGATGTGTTCCATATTAAAAAAACGTCGCCTTCGATGTGACAGCGAAATCGTCTAAAGAAAGCCGCTTCATTTTAGCTTCGCTCTGATTGGTCGACGCTTATCCCAAACTCGGCGTAAAGTTGAAAACTTGGAACCCTATGCCCCGAGCCCTAAACCAGATTCTGTGACGTAGCAGTGACTGGTTGCCTTGGCAACGGAGCTCGGCTTTAACCACTTATGCCCTTTACGCCCTCGTCTGAACGGGGCCTTAGTCTCCATGAGACGTTCGAATGTTGCCGGCACATAATCCAAACGGCCAAATTCCGTGTCCGGTAGTAAATGCCGTCTTTTCTCGGTCATCAGGGTGTAACTCTACCTACCAATATCCAAGCTTTAAATAAAAAGTTGAAAACCATTTAGTCCAGAGTATCCTCAATTCTAGGAAGAGGGTAGCTGTCTGTTCGTAACCTCGTTCAGCCGCCGCTAGTTAACATAACATCTATAGTTGAGCTGTCTTTCTTTGTGACCAAGCCGATGGGAGAGACCCAAGGTCTTGCCGAAGGAGTTTTAGAAGTTTTTCCAAGGGCCAGAAGGACCCAAGAACTTTTAGAAGTTTTTCTTTCCCCTCCTTTTTAACAATTAGTCGACGTCTTGGGTATTGCTTGTTTGGTGGATGATCTCCCGTATCAATTCTATGCTAAGCCAAATTAGCTCGACCTACGTAAGAAGATGAGCGGGAGAAAGCATCTTCAAATTCTTGAGTGACATACTCTGCAGCATTTCTTTCTTTATCGTCTAGTTGCGCATTCTGCAAGAACTCCGATTTTAGGCTCTTCGGAGAGACAGATTTTGGAGGATTACTATTTCATTTAACGCAGGTCACTGGAATACACGCTGCAACCAATTCAGCTTTCCTAATGTTTCGTCGTATCATTTACATTGGCAACTCTAACCGAGATGACGGTCATCAGGTAGGTTGGCGAGTGTCGAGGCTACTAGTATTCCTTTCGGGCTGTGATGGTTCTTGTGATATTCCATGATACCGTACCGGAAATTTCAGTTTTTCAGCTATGGAAGTAAAATTTCTATTCTTCCTGGTACTGTGATAGGGTCTTCAAGTATTATTTGGTGAACCGATTTAACGGCTTTAAATTCTAAAGAAAAATTGTGTTTTCTTAGAAAGTGTAATCCAAATATGCAAAGATCAGTAATATTTGCTACATATGCCGTGTGATAGTAGGCGGCACTCCCAAACGTGATGATAACGTTTAACTTTCCATCATTTTCGATATTATCAACGGACACAGCCCGGGGGTTAAACAAGGGCGACGTCCATATGAGTTTACCTTTCGGTTGTTGAGCCAAATCTTTTCAGATGATGGTAACGTTGGCTCCAGTATCAGTGGTCATATTGCAAGGAATTCCATTGATATGTCCCTCAAGCAAGTCTATTACTGCCGCCGCTGTCTGGAGAAATCTGAAGTGCTTTAAAATGGGGCTTCTCAATATCTCTCATCCCCGCCCTGCGAGATGGTTACTAATTAATTTCCCTCCTTTTTGTTGTGAGCGGTCTTAGCTTCGTGCCTTGTGGTGTTTCGCTGACGATGCCATTTTCGTAGTTTGTGTTAAGTCTAGGAAGATGCTTCAAAACAACTGTAACGAGACAATCTCCCTTTTCGCCAATCTCTGTGCAGAGAAAAAACTAAAAATCTCAGAAGCAAAGCCGAAATACATTGTGTACCATAACTTTAGTTAAAAACTTGTGCATTGCAATGGAAGGCAGAACGATCAAGAGGGTAAAGTAGTTGAAACTTCTCGGAATGGTTTTGGATGAAGACTTTTCCTGGATTCCACACCTCAAACAGCAGCGACGAAAAGCCCATCACATAGCTAACGGCCTGCGGAAAATGCAAGGTGCAAACTGGGGCTTATGCCCTCACATTTTAAAGATATTATACC
The DNA here is from genome assembly GCF_044657685.1 of Stegodyphus dumicola. Lineage (NCBI taxonomy): Eukaryota > Metazoa > Arthropoda > Arachnida > Araneae > Eresidae > Stegodyphus > Stegodyphus dumicola. Next base: position 189,408,663 of record NC_140768.1, read on the forward strand.
AGACAGTTGTGGAAAAAATATTAACATATGGGATGGCAATCTGGGCCGTTCCAATGATCATCGGGAAGGAGCGGATCCTCTACAGCGCGCAGATGCCTTTTGCACTAGCAATAACAAGAGCCTATCGCACAACTTCGACTGTGTCTGCCTTGGTGCTGGCAGGACTCGCTCCACTTCCACTAAGGGCAGTCCAGGAAGCAGTTGTCTCAACAGTTCCACAGCTTAGGGCAAGCATCACACGTGAAGATGTAGACTATGACCCTCTAAACTATTAAACCAAAAGCTCAAGACTAGCCATTCACCCATCCCAGTATGGCCTGGGAGTAGAAGTCTTCTATAATCCGGTTCTCACCCCAAGTGTTGAAGGTAATTTTCCCACAATCTTTACAGATGGTTCGAAGATAGAAGAGGAAGTTGGGATCGCCTTTGTAGCCTACGGAAAAGGTGCAGTCATAGACACATGGAAAGGCCATCTTAGCCCTAGAAATTTTGTTTTCCAGGCCGAAGCTATGTCAATACAGCAAGCAATCGCATGGTCAATTCAGAAAAGAAACAGACAGGTTACCATTTTCTCCAACAGCTTATCGGCAATTCAAGCCATAAAAATTCCAACATATCCAGCACCACTAATTACGGATGTGCGGAATTTATTAAGGAGTGCAAATACAACAAGAATACGCATTTCCTGGGTAAAAGCTCATGCTAGTACCCAGGGCAATGACTGCGCGGATGCCTTGGCTAAGGAGGTGGCACAAAGTATCAACGCAATCCAAATTGCAATCCCGCTTCCTAAATCCCATCTGAAAAAAAAATAACGACAGCAACAGTATTAAAGGTGTGGCAAGAGGACTGGGCAACGACACAGAAAAGCCGAAGGACCTACGAATTTGTTCATAAAGTAAGCACAGATCGGCTTATTTCAGGCCCTTTTCTTACGAGATTCATTACCAGACATGGCCCTTTCCCTTTTTACTTTGCGGAAAGAGGTCTAAGCAGAACAGATATCTGCATATGTGGCGACAGAGGACATCCAGACCACTACCCCACCAAGTGCCCCTTGACTAAGGACTGGCACATTAAGTTGCCTACAACGGAGGTAGCCGCTTTCAAACGCTTCCTGATTAAGCAGCCCTCATTGCTTAAAAAATTGAATAGTATCATGACGAAACTAGAGGCACTGGGGCAGGACCTTTGCCGTCCAGAATAATAGTAGTATGTTTGCCTTGGAATCTGCTGACATTCTTGTGCACTAGTGATACCCACAAAGTGTTCTAGCCACAGCCTTGTATACATGAAAGCTCTTTCTCACTTTAAAGCATAGCACTACTTCCATTTGTAACAATGCAGATAGTAACCCCTATACAAGTCACCGTGCATAATTAGTGTAGCTACTCCATACAATGTGAAATGTGTATTGCAACATAATAGTAAAGGATAGTTGCAGGGTTCTGACAACACCCGAGTAGTCTTAGAAAGCCGTCCGGGTGTCCAGCCCTGTTGTTACCTGTTACCTACCCTGTGGTGTTCTTCAATTCTTTCGTACGTGGCCTTAACTTCCGTATTTCCAGCGCTTTAGAGTCGGTTTGTTGTCTCTCCTATTCCGCTTTAGGGTATTGACTTTATGGAAAGCGAAACTTTATGGAAATATTCATAGGTCTTCCTGTTTTGTTCGGTAGAGTCCCATTCCCATTGCCACTGGTGCTGAGCTGCTGTCCTTGTCACTTTTTTAAGGTGAGACCACGGGAGTTTGGTAATTACGCATTGTGCATCTATATTGTGAGCTGCTTCTTTTGCTAGCCTGTCGGCTTCCTCATTACCTTGAATGTCGGCATGTGCCTTTATCCAAGATATGAGGATATTCATTGTCGACGAACGCTCCTTCAGCGTGTCCTGAATCTCCGCTATGATAGGAGAAGGATGTCTGGGATTTCGTAAGGCATATATGACCGAGAGGCTGTCTGTAAGAATATTAACAGTGGATCCTACTGGGGGGCTTGTTAACTCGATAGCTTTACGAATCGCAATTGCTTCAGCCTGGAAAACTGAATTATTCTGTCCCATATGACCTTTCCATGTTATCAGCGTTTCCTTGTTCTTAGTTACTATAAGGCCACAGCCTACTTGTCCGTCAACTTTTGAACCATCCGTATAAACGTAATAATGATCCTTTATGTCAGAGTCATCTTTCCATGATGTGTGGGCCAAGACTCCTTTTCCGTAGTTAGACGAATGGATGACATTTACTGGCCTTATTTTTTCATGGAGGCTGTGCTGAGAGGTGGTGTGTGCTACAACCCCTTTTCCAGGGTGTGAAGGATGGGTTGCATTTATGAGACGTTTTGTTTCATACTCCTCTGGGTCATAGCATAGCGGTCCAAAAGTAGTGCAGAGATGTAATTGGAGAACAGTCGTTACTGCTGCTTCTTGTGCTGCTCTAATATGTAATGGCAAAAGTCCCGCCAGTATTGTGGCTGCCGCTGTCGATGTTGTACGGTATCCTTTTGTAATAGCCAGAGCCAAGGGGCGTTGTATACTACTGAGCAATTTCCTTTTCCTTTCGTTCATTGGAGTTGCCCAGATTGCCGCTCCATAGAGGGCCATTTTTTCCACGACGGACTGATAGAGGATTTTTAGGATATGTGGTCTAAGACCCCAGTCTGAGCCTTGAAGCCTCTTTAAGGTATTTGCAATTGCGTGTGTCCTCGCGCGGACTGCTCTGAGATGAGGCAGCCAGGAGACTTTTCATCGATTATAAGCCCCAGCAGTTTTAGTTCCCGAGTTCGTTTGATTGTACGGCCCTTTAGTTTCAAAACTGGATTTCTTGCAAGAGTTTGACCTGGTTTGTGTACGATCAATTACTTTGACTTTTGCTCCGAGATGGTAAGTTTCTTGCCTTCACAGAGCCATACAAATTTTGCTATGGTCTCATTACTGTTACTTTCCAGCTGGTCTCTCGATTTGCCTCTGATGATAAATGTCGCATCATCAGCAAAAGCAATCACCTTTGTGTGGGTTGGCCACAGTGCTTTGAGAATGGAATTAAAAGTTGCATTCCATAGGTCAGGACCTGCACATGAACCCTGAGGGCAACCCCTGGTCTGCTTTCTCTCAACAACTCCTCCGTCATGCACTGCTACAAGAGTGCGATCAGAGAGATAACTTTTGCACACCTGCAGTAGATTATCAGGGATCTGAGCGTCGTGAAGTGCTTCCAGGATTGCTGGCCACCACAGGGAATCGAACGCACTTTTCAGATCCAGACTGAGTACGGCTACATGGTTGTTAGAGTCATACGCGTCATAAATTCACTTTTGTATGGCACTAAGAGCTTGGATAGTTGAGCGCTGCTCTCGAAAACCATACTGAGAGTCCGTGATCTCACCCTTAATCTCCAAGTAGTGCTTTATTCTCTGAACTAAAAGTTTCTCATAAATTTTCCCTATGGCGGTCAGGAGACAGATGGGCCGGAATGAGGCTGGATCGTTCGGGTCCTTTTCTTTCTTTTGGAAAAGAATAACTTGCCCTGTCTTAAAGGGCTTGGGAAAGGCGTTGGAGTGAGTACAATTGACGCAATTTGCAATGCTTTCGGAGCACTCCTGAGTAAGGTGGCCCTTCCCGCACTTTGCACAGGCTGATGGATATTTGCAAATTCGACTTAAATGACCAAAGGCCTGACAGTGATAACAACGCGTCACTTTATGAAATTCTCGAAAGAAGCACGATGCGAAACCAATATAGACTCTCTTCAGGTCCTTCAATAATTGTGCCTGTTCTCTAGACACCTCAACAAGCCAGTTGCACGTACCGTGTGTTCTGGGTCTTGAATTATTTTTGAATGCATTTGGTTTTTGAATTTGAAATTTTTCATGTCTTTATGTTGGCATTATTCTTGTATTGTATTTCTATCGCGTTGCCAGCAAACCTGATGTAGAGTTTTTATATTACTTGGAGTGGTTTTGTTTTTAAACCAAATTTATGTTTTGTATTGTAGTAATATCTTAGGTTCAGTGTATTTTATGATAATATTGTTCAGTTATCAAAGTTATTGGTTCTTAATTCTGAATTCATATGAAGAAATTTTATTTGGCAGTTTATTATTGTCTTAGTTTATCTTTATGATTTGTCTAAATTGAATGGTTCTTCTTGATATTGTGAATCTAATTGAAATTAATTGTGTATAATACAGTAATGGATGTATTATATTTTGTTTGTTTGTACCATACTTTTTATTTAAATTAGTTGGACTCAAATTTGAAAGTATTTCGTATTTTCAGTACAAATTATGAAAGTATACTCGGTTTATTGTTTGAATGCTATAGGTACTACTTGTAACATGCTTTCTTTAGGGTTTATTAATGACTATGTTACTTATGTCCTTGTGATCTTGAAGGCCTTGTATGCCACTGTAAACTTATTTTGCTTAGTGGTAATAAATAGCTTCTGGAAGCAGGGGCTTTAATCCCTGTAAGGCAGATATCATGTCAGCTAGGTAATGGTGCCCCTGTTTTCTGGTTAACGGTCTCTACGGATTGCTTGCTGGGGTGCCTCGAATATCGTGGCGTACACTAAAATGCTTTTTAAAGCTTTGCCATTCGCAGGGCTTTCTGTACCCCAGGATCCCGGATGCTATCGATGAAGTACTGCAGGGAGAGTATTTACCTTGTTTATATTCGGCAGTACGAAAACGCGAAATGAAACAGCCTTTTAACAACCATGGCGAGCTCCTGGTGGTTTCCGTAGGCTTCCTGTTGGCAAGATTGGAAATTTTAACTGAAACATGTCTTTGGGGACAAGCACTTTGGGGACAAGTGTTAAGAAACATGTAGTCTCTTAACACTTGTCCCCAAAGTGCAGCTGCAATGTGTCGGTTAGAGCTTCGAAGTCTAGTTTCTGGTTTTCGGGAAGAGTTTGAAGGATATCTACTGCGTTTGCTCTAAGGAAAACGGCACGATGGCATGCCTTTAACTTCGGAATCCCATCCATTTGCGTTTGCCACTATAGAGAACTGTGTCTTATACATTTTCCAGGAGATCTTTCCGTCATATATGGATAGCGTTAGAGAAGGTCTGGATGACAAATGTTCGAATTTAAATACATTATAATTCTTAGAAGCTATCGTTGTGGATTTCTTTGAATTCCTTTTAAATTAAACTTTTAAATTCCTTGGCTACAGCAGCAAAAACTTTGTCGTCATTTTATTGCTTGACAGTAGAAGCTCTTTCTTCGATTTGTTGTGGGACAGCAGAAACTGTTTTTTCGATTTGTTATTCGACAGCATAAACTCTTTCTTGAATTTCTCCAACCATGTCTATTCTCCAACCATGTCTATTCTCCATCCATGTCTATTTCTCCAACCATGTCATGTCTTGAATTTCTACAACCATTCTATGCCTTTCTTAGCCTCAAATTTCTTTTCTATTACGGCAGTAATTTCTCTTTTTATTTCTTCTTGCCCTGCTTCAACTTTTATTGAACGGATTTGACGGCCCCTTGCATCTTTTCTTGGCACGCCTCCACTTTTTCTTGAGCTGATTTGACGACTCCTTCCAACTTTTCTTGATCCGCTTTCATTTCTTCTTATTACTCTTCCGTCTTTTCTTGAACATTTTTAACTTTTCATTAACGGAGTTGACGATCCCTTCCATCTTTTATTGGAATGCAGCAAAAGCTGTCACCAACTGTCTTGTTTCTCTTCCATCGCTCTTGTAACTAGCATTCAACCACACTCTTGACACCAAAAATTGTTGCATGCGTTACTGCCAATCTAGCAATAGTTTCGGCAACTAATTTTTATTTCCGAATTTGGCGAGAAATTGCCAAAAGTCACCAAACTCGGCGACCATTTGGCGATATTTTGGTGCGGTCCTCGTATAACTGCAAGTAGTATTACGACTGACTAAATGTATTTGATCCCATTTTGTAACTATAACCGTATTCGGCCCTCATATGTCTTCCAGTAATTACGAGAAGTGGAACGTACTAAAGATTTCTAGGCGGCCGGGGGGGCGAAAGCCCGGATAGAGCATATTTTTTCAGTTGTTAGTTCGGAGCGACTTTGGTATATCGAGATACCCGTGAGATTTTCGCCATTTAAATGTCCTGTGCATTGTGTTGTGTTTGGAATGTAACTATTGATTGTGTACTGTGATGCTGAGAAGAGCTCTATGAGTGCTTTTGTGGAAAGTTCCAGAACTATAAAGTGCTTCTTTCGGTAAAAATAAATTTTATCAAGTTATCATCGGTTCTATGTGCATTCAGTATTTAGTATTGGGGATTAGGAGACTCATTCGCCAAATCCTGATGGTGGAGAATGATCATCCACCATCTTTTTTATTTAGGGCCCTTAGGTTATTTCAAGTTAAGATATTAGGTTATTTCGAAGCAGGAGAGATGAAAAATAAACAATGTCCTCGCCGGGACTCGAACCACGGACCTCTCGAATAAACGCCGAGCGTGCTGACCGCTACACCACGAAGGCATGCTAAGAAGGTGGGAGAAATACCTTATACACTTAACTGACGAAACTTCGTTTTTATTGTTCAAACTGGGCTTTGCATGAGAAAGTCGAAATTAGGGGCATAAATTTCATTCCTGTTGCATCACTCACTTTGCGCTAGCTTGCGCATTATCCCTTTTGAAATTCATACGCTTTGATTCCCTACATCCATGTGCATTACGATATACTGATAATTAAATACTGCTGTACGAATATGTGTACTTTTTTAACTTTCAGTGGGTAAAAATAGGTTTTTAATTTTATCGAATCCGAATCTTGAATGTTTATCGAGTCTTTTATACAAGAAGAATAACATAATGAAGAAAGGAAAAAAGTAAATTATATGACTTTAGAAGTTTTTAAGTTAAAATGTAAAATTTGAGGAGAAAATAAACTTAAGAATACAGTATACAAAATACATCTGTATTTATTAAATATATACGAATTAAATTTAGAAAATGAAGTACATAATTAAACTCTTGAAACTTGAGGTTAATTTTCTCAACATACACTGGTGTGCAAAAATTAAGGACGAAGTCGAAAAATTAGCATATCAGCTGAACGAAGAGGCAGAGCGGACAGAAAGACCAATCAGGAGATTAAGTAAGGTGATGTACGGTAGCACATGCGCAGATATGCAGGTAGACGTAGTGTCTGAGTAGTATAAAGCATGTTTTCGGTGTAAGATCAGTATTTCTGGCAAAGAGATTGCACGCCGTATAGCAGTTAAAATCACACCGAGTTGCTGCCTCAGCGAGAAATGGCGAATAATCAATCTGTTAGACGACATCTGGATGCTTTTACCCGAGGTCGAATCATTGGGAAGTTGGAGGAAGGCCGCAGTGTCACAAGCGTGGCTGCAGAGTTCGGAATTGCTCACAGCATCGTTTCACGACTTTGGAGACAATTTCAAACTACAGGAACAGCTATCCGGGGGTTTAGTAGCGGTCGTCCACAAGGAACCACACCCGCAGATGACCGGTATATTGCCTTACAGGCCAGAAGAAACAGGCGGCAGACAGCGGGAGAAATTGCTAGACACACGACACAGGCGACTGGACGACCGATATCGCGTTTTACCGTGGCCAGAAGACTGCACGGTGGTGGTCTGTTTGCACGACGCCCTGTACAGTGTGTATCTCTAACGCCTGCCCATCGGAGAAGGCGTTCTCTGTGGTGCCGGCAACACCGGAATTGGAGAGACAATGAATGGGGGACGAATACTCTTTACAGATGAGAGCAAATTCAGTCTGAGTAGCGATTCTCATCGCATACTCATCTGGAGAGAGCGGGGAAGCCGCAATCATCCCTCGAACATCATTGAAAGGGACAGGTATGGAGGTGGCGGTGTTCTCGTTTGGGGAGGCATCATGCTTGGTAGTCGTAGAGACCTTCACATTTTCGACGCAGGTTCAGTCAACGGGACCCGTTATTGTAACGAGATTCTTCTTCCATATGTGCGTCTTTATAGAAGCGCTATGGGTCCGCAGTTCCTTTTCATGGACGACAATGCACCATGTCATCGCACAGTAGCTGCCGAACAGCTCTTAGAGAGTGAGGATATTGAACGTATGGATTGGCCGGCACGATCTCCGGATCTCAATCCCATCGAGCATGTATGGCATTTTCTAGGCAGACGCTTGGCAGCTCGTACCTTACCACCAGTAACGATTCCGGAGCTTCGATTGGCGCTGCAAGACGAATGGGCAGCAATGCCTCAACAACTCATTGACACCCTCATTCTCAGCAAGGGCAGACGCTGTGAAACTTGCCTAGCAGTCAGGGGAGATCATATCCCCTATTAAAGACCTGATGTTTCTTACTGGACACCCATCACAGTCGCATTGCGCTCCATGCTACTTTTTCAACAAAGCTTCTTTTTATCCCTCTGATTTCTCTTTTAGTAAGTGTTGCTTACATTACTCATGTCCTTGCGTATTGGGGATCTTACGGTATTAAATGTGTTGATTTGGAAAGCTTTTGTACAAAGTTATATTGAAAAAACTGTCTCGTCCTTAATTTTTGCACACCAGTGTAATTTGACAAACATATCTGAGTAAGAGTTCAGATTTCAATTAACAGCACAAATTATTTCAGTTAACAACTAGTTAGTTCAAGTAGTAGATAACTAAAATCGTGCGCGATTCAATGTTGATATATCATGGCATGAGTTGTTTGAAACATCTAGTAGTATGTTTTTTGAGAACTTTCAGGAAAGCGCATCTCGCCGAATGCTTGGAAATTCTAGCAGACTTCACTGAATGCCACGCTGGAAAACAACAGCGTTCTTTCTTTAAATTGGGCATCATTAAATTGGGCTATTGGGCATCAATAAAGTTAAACCTTTCAAGGATTCTAGTTAAAAGATGAAACGATCACTTCAGATTCAAATGATGAAGAAAGCCTAAAATTCCAATTTTTGAATTTCAATTTTTTTGAAAGATTCTAACTCCCACCAGCGGTGGTTGCTTGACAGTGCAGTTCGATCCGGTTTTCGTATCCGGGCGAACGGTTAGCTACGTGGAAGTTATCGTGGTTTTCCCCATGTATAACGTGGATACGAGCCAGTTATTCTTTAAAAAGTCCTCCATGAAGGCATCCTTACGCATAGATACATAGCCCTCGAATCGTTTGTCTTAAAATAATCTCAAGATTCAAATGTTCTCTCCGTAGAAAAATGAAACTGATAATTCATTTCACGTCTAATGAATAAATTCCATTATTTAAGGTTAGATTATGTAATTATTTAAGGTTAGATTTGATCTCGATATGATGGTAATGGTATTAATTGTGTGAGGGAAAAGAATTACATTACGCGGCTCATACTGTTATGAAGTTTAGCGACCTATATATCATAAATATATATCTCTGCTGCACCTATATATCTCTGCTATATGTCATAAACGGTTTTGAAATATGTTCGTTTTTTGTAACAGTCTTATGAGTAGAGGTATTGCCTTCTCTTTTATCAGTACTTGGTCAGCATGAAATAGTGAAGCGATTTTGACTGTGACACTAAACATCTTCAGAGGCTAGGGGGCTACGCATTTGAAGACAGAAGATCAAATAGAAGAATGGTTTTATCAAAATTGTAAATGTCTTCAGCTGATTTCCGTACGCTTTGGATATCGGTATCATTTTGTACTTAGATAAATGATTTTAGAGCAATTATATGTGAAATTGTTGCATTTTTCTGTGTAATGTAACATAAGAAAAAAAATCTAAAAGAGACAAACTATGCCGGAAAAGTAAGAATATAGGGGCAAGTACATTTAACATTGATTAGATGGTTATCTCGGTAATTTGGAGAGATATTGCCAAGCTGACAGCCGGTATGGCAATTTATTCTGTCGCCAATTGGCGACAGAATAAATTGCCAATTTGGCAATAAGTCGCTAAACGGCATTCATTTAGGGACATTTTGGTTAAGTCTCTATATCACTGTAGTGGGTATTGTAATTGAATAAATGTAATTGATCATTGTATTAGCTGTAACCGTAATTCGACCCTCGTATTGCTTTCCAGTAATTTCGAGAAGCAGAAAGAAGTAGAAATATCTCAGCTCCCGGGTGAAAACTATATAAGGTTGGAGAGAGCATCTGCTCTCCGCTGTTATTATGAGCTGCGAGGTCAGCTTGAGTTGCGAGTACTATCTCTGGTTTAGCTTTGCTGTTTAGCTGCGCTTTTGCATTGCGTTGCGTTTAACGTTCGTAGCACTTTGAAGTAACACTACTGGTTGTACTCTGTGATACTGTGAAGATTTATTGCAGGATTTTTATGGAAAGTTGCAGAACTCTGAAATGTTTCTTTTGATAAAATAAATTTTATCAACCTATCATTGAACCTGTGTGCATTCAGTCTATTACGAACTCGTGCACACGCAACTGTATGATCGACAGAGTTGGAAACCGTTTTTTTTCCATGCCATGAAATGAAATAGTTTTTATGGATTATGTTAATTTTATTAACAGTTAAATTTTTAGTTAAAGTTCCTTTCCTGTCGATTCTTAACTTCAACTTACCACTTCCCTCCAGAACGTAGCTTTAGAATCACGTCTGAATACATAATGAGGAAGAGCGGTATTTAACCGCGAAGTTCTTCGGTTTTAGAGAGAGAGATACCAGGTATTCTGTCTGTACGCGTCCGCCGTTTTTAGGCTACTCTCTCGTAAGCTATTATCACGCTCTGCCGTACTTTAGGCCCTTGATAGCTTCGCAGTCTATTAACGTTAAGAGGCCAACTCGGTTAGAATCTTGATAGCTTCGGCTATATCTTTTTAATTAAGATTAGTTAAGTATTATTCTTAGTCTTTAAAGTTCAAAGCTCAAGTGTCGGCTTTATTGTACACTCCAAGGTGGAGTTTTGTTAAATCTTATTTTGAATAATAAAGGGTTATTTTACCTTCCATCTTGTTATTTCCTGTCACACGAACTCAAGCGATTATTCGCTTATCAGTTCTTAAGATTCTTCACGTTCAACAGTAACTCAGCATTACACTGTCAGGAATCCTACAAGTTATTGCTTTGCAAGAAGAAGGGCTAGGAGTAATTGTAATAACTGAAGAAGGCTTTTATTTCTAAGAAGAATCGGTGCAATACTTGTCTTTAAATGAAAATATGTATCTTTTAGGTAAAGTGTTGTTCACCTTAGAAGCAGGTGTATTTCATTATCCAGCTCTTATACGCTTCCTATTTTGCAGTGTCTAAAGTCATCAACAGTCTTTCTAATGTTATTAATATGATGTGTTAATAAAAATCCATATGCTGCATTTATGTTTGCAATCATTAGTCTTAGATATATACTTCCAGTTTCATAAATATTTTAAATGACGCAAATATTCATGCCTTTGTATTTTTAAAATTATAAAATCAGTTTTGTAAAAATCACGAAATCTGAATTTTTATACTGACCTCCGGTCCCTGTTGTTATATTTAGTAGAAGGTTTTTTAAATAAAAATAAAACGTAGAATGTTTGATTCCTCTGGTACAAAAATAACCGATACTCATACAAATTTTAATATACCGTATGCCGAAAGAATTTTCATATAAGTAATTTATGAGTTTCGTGTGCTAAAATACGTCATTAATATTCATAAGCTTGTAGAGTTCTTCACTTCGTAATTCTAAGTTAATGTTGGAAGTGAAGAATCTAAGAACTGATAAGCGAATAATCGCTTGAGTTCGGTGACAAGAAACTACAAGATAGAAGGGTAACTAACCCTTTATTATTCCAATAAGATTTAACAAAACTCCGCCTGGGAGTGTACAAGCAAAGCCCGCACTTGGACTTGAACTTAAAAGACTAAAAATTAAATTAAAAGTAAGATTAACTAAAGAAGTATAGCCGAAGCTATCAAGGTTCAAATCGAGTTGACCCCTCAACTTATTTGACTACGAAGTTTAGCAAGGGCCTGACTACGGCCGAGCGTAATAACAGCTTTGAGAGACAGAGTGGCCAAAAAGGCAGACACGCGTAAATCAGAAACTCTGATTCTCTCTGACTCAGTAAGTAACTTCGTGGTTTAAATACCGCTCCTCCTCATTAAATATTCAGCAAAATTCCAAAACTACGTTCTGGCCGGAAGTAGTAAGTTGAAGTTAAGAATTTGACAGGAAAGGAACTTTAACTTAAAATTTAACTGTTAATAAAACTAACACAATTCTTACAAGCTAACAGTCATACAAAAGATTCATTAACTTAATTATTATTCTATCATTTTTCATTTATGCAAATAATAGTTCGAGTTGTCTACGCGTCAATAGTGAAGCCTGTCACTCTCTTCTAGTAGATAGCACGAACTATGTTAAGATTCTGTGAATAAAATCTCCAAGGACAAATTATCAAATGAAACACAAATATAAAATTTTAATTAAAAATTTGTTCATTCTGCTGTACTTCTTGATTAAAATTATCATAATCCATAATTTAATGCAGTGAGCCATAAATTTCTCATAACTGATATCTTATGCTAAATCTACTTCAATTTTACTTTTCTGTGGAGTATCCAATGCTTTTTTCTTTAAAAGTATTGCCCAAAACTTTAGTAAAAGAAAGAATGATGCTACTTCTAGTGACTTTTATTGCATTATTTAATTACTAAATTTAAAGTATAAATGAACAGTAACTGTGCCTTAATTTAGCAAAAAACTGTGCCTTAATTTAGCAAAAACTCCTTTCTCTCTTTTCATTGCCCATTTTTTCCACATTCATGTTTGCTCCGTGTCTTATCCTTAACTGCTCATATAATGAAAGAGAATGTCATGTTTTTTCAATATGTGTAATTACCGTTTCATATAAATAATAGCCTGCGGAACATCAGACTTGCTTACACGGCCCGATTTAAAACAATTTAGGTTCCTAGGTACAACGTTCTAGCGAGTGTTACCCCATAGCTAATTTCACTGTTTTCACGAGGAGAAAACGAGATGACGAGGAATTATAATATCGTTTTGTTTCCCGGTAAAACTCGGAGATAGGATACAGAAACATCAGTCTCTTGGCAATTTTTTATTAATGGTTTAGAAACATTTATTAAATTGTATTGTTTATTCGTTAAACTATTTCTCATGGTTGATATTAGACGGGAATGACGATTTACGGCAGCATAGCTTCTATCTACCCCTCACCAGCGCCTCACCCCTCACCAGCGCCTCAACGTGCCCTTTCTATGTTGAAGGCAGTGTAGTGAGTTCTTGTACCGGCCGGTAAACTGTAAAAATAGCGAATTTTAATATGTTTTACACGCATGTGGGTCGTTAGACTTTCCGTGTGTTTCAGCAGAGGCCTAAGTGACCTTGATAAAAGATGGTGGACAGTCCGGAATTTTTCCCCAACTAAACAGGCTCCCTTCGGTAACTCAGAGACAAATCCATATCTCTAGTGTGATGTTAAGAAAACTGACGAACCAACAGTGCGTAGGTGGTATTGCAACAGCCCGGCACCTAACCTCGCGTGGGCACATAGTGTGATGGGAACGTAAAGGGGCGAGCGTATTAAAAAAAAATGGGGATTTGTTTTCGCTTCTTGAGAGAACTGCTCTCCTCGAAACTGGTTCCGCCGTGGGAGCTAGGTGTAGAAGAGAGAATTGGATATTTTTGTAAAAACGCTTGATAACTTATTGTAAATACCTTTCATGTGTATTTTAGCAAAAATTAAAGTTTTTAATGCGTATGTATGCAGTCCTGATTTTAGCACCTGTCTGTGATATTCAGGCCTAAAGCGTGGCGAAAGCGCATTCGTCAAGGGTGCAGCTTGATTAGAGGGGCAAAATTTTCAACTGATTTTCATTATCTACAGAGAAATAACTGTTTTCGATAAGCGTTCACATGTATAGCGTTATATTTTTTCTTAATGATATTTCTTAGAAGAGGTTATTCAAGTGTAAGATCAGCCAAGTTGTACACTAAACAAAGGCGTCAAGATAAGAAGGAGTGCTATTTTTATTAATAACGTAACAATTTACAATGACTCATTAAGTTTGTGCCTCTACAGTGAAAATTCATGGAAAGGCCTCAAGAAGAGCAATACAAAGGAATTTGCACAAATCTATTAACTCATTCATAAGAATTTTTCTTTCATTTACTGCTTTCTGAGTTTTAGACATTTATAAAAGAAATTTTAATTCATTAAAAATATATGAGGCATTTAAATTTTAAACTATATAACTAATAACGTAATTGTTGTTTCAGGTAACGAGAGTAAAATCTGATGAATGAGCAAATAAATATACAAATCTTCCTTGAATACACTTTCCTTTAATCTTTTTAAAGGTTAGAAGGGCACGGGCTTCACTAAATTGTATGCTTAAAATACTAAAACGCCCGAAATTCCATTTTAAATTCTTGGCAAATTCCTTGCCCATTATATTAACGAATCAAAACGTTTGAAGGTTTCAAATGATATCATTTCTAGTTCCTAAGAAAGGAGTTTCCATTAAGCTCTGATTATATACTCTTTTATAAACGAATTCTGCAGATCAGAACAACAAGATAGCGGTAAAAAGACCGATTTGGGGTAAAAGTTTAAAATTTCCTTGTGATCTTGTAACACATAGTAGAAATACAGTTTACACTTTCATTCCTTCATGCATTAAAATCTCTAAGTATATAAATTCTCTATTTCATTTAAAAATAGATATTTGTTTAAGAATTGAAAACGTAGCACATTAATTGCTGTAGTGCTTCAGATATGAGGTGAAGCTGTCTTTGGATATAGCTTATGCTTTATGCAGTAAATTGATAATGTTGCTTTATTCATCGTTTAGACATAATATTATGATTATTTTCAATATTTTAAATGCCATTTTCATCGCTGTATTTAAAGAGGCCGCTAAGTAAAACGACTTTTAATAAGTTTATTGGTAGTAATTGTTGGCAATAAATTTATATTTTCTATATTAGTTCCAGAAAATGTACTACTCTGTCGATAAATAAATTTAAATAAAGTGCAGCAAAAAATGTGTATAATTTAATAGGGCGTACAAGGAAATCATGTAGTGTCCACATTGCAGATATTTTTAAAAGATTTATACAGGTGAATGTTTGATGCTAAAATATAATGTTAGCTTCCTGTTGAATGTAACCAAAATTTTCCATTAGTTGTCTCATTTCTCATCCACTGTAAACCTTGTGAATTGTAAAGAACAAACAAACAAACAAACAAAACTGAAATGTTTTAGATTTTAAATTACGTCCAAAGGGGCGTTTTATTATACATTTATTTATTAAATATCACGTTCTTCGCACTGAAACCATAAAATTCAGTTCAACAGCAATATCACAAGATAGTTTTAAAATGAGCATATCTTTAGAATTTCCGATACAGAGACTCACGAGTTGGAGATAAAAATGTTTTTTCTGTACAACGTTCCCATTGCTTGCTTTCAAACCGTCGAGTTTGTTAATCAAAAATTCATTAAAGTTTTACAAAATAGGAAATCGATAATAAAACAAATTCCAATTTATTATTACACACATCCCCATATTTGTAGGAGGATTACGTTATTTAAAATTCGATGGCTCTACGCGTACCGTTGTTTTATCACAATGCGAGAAATATACATACATTTTTGCAGATTTTTCATTATTTAATTTCTTTAAATATAACACAGGGCGATAATACTTTGTGGCAACAGTTTGAAAAGTGATTCGCCGTTAGTAGTGAATCGACGCAAAATCGCAAACCGAAAACAATAGTCTTTCAGGGACAAAGCCCCTTTAGACTAAAATAAAAAACGAGATTTACGTAATTTTCACTAAAGGAATATGAGATTGACAAAGTAGAAAAAAGAGCATTTTACAATTAGATAATTAATTAAACTATTGTAATATAAGTAACCTCCCGGTGTTACTTATCTGCGCTTTTCTAATCTTTCATGAAAACTGCCAATATAACTTTATTTATTTAAAAGTGAGTAATTAAATAATGACTTTTAATAGTTAAGTACATAAATTTAAAATTCTAGTTATCTAATTAAAAATTAGCTGCTAAACATAGCTTTAATTTTCTATTCATTTTCAGTTTTTTACTGCTTAAGTTTTCTTCTCGCTTTTAGCATAAAATTATTAATCAGTTATAAAATATAAACCATAGAGGTAAAAATATCTTTCATTTTACCTCTATGGTTTATATTTTACAACTGATTAATAATTCATTCATTTCATTCCTTCTTGCGCTCACACATCATTATGCGAACATAAATTTATATGTGAATATACACAGTTCGAGCATTGGGTTGCTTGACGCCACTAGAAAAAAGTTCACAATTTCTCCCCACTGTTTCATTCTCTGATGAATCTAGTTTAATGCGAGAAAGTGTTGCCAGCACGCACAATGCACACACATGATCAAGAGAAAATCTCCACAGCACTGTTCCTTGGAAAGCTCAGCACGGGTTCAATGTCAATATCTAGGTAGGAATCATTTGTAAAATGCTGAGCCCGCACCTTCTATTGAACATCTCAATCTCGTAACGTACGAGGGCTATTTTATTTTAAAGGTCCGATTGGTCGCTAAAGGAAAGCTTCGGGGAAAATCCGCTAGGTCTGTGCCCAGGCGTCTTGCGCAGTGTCTAGTTGGACCGGGAGGCATATTTCACAAGTGCACATCTGTGTAGCCACCGAGGGAGTGGCTTCTAAGATGGACCAATGAGCATCCAGGAAAATTTCTGTCGTGTCACATGACCTTTCGCGTGCTTTGAGATTTAAGCAAGATGGTTGAAAATATTCTGCCACGCAATTTTCTGTAAAAAATAATTAAAGGAACGCCGATTGCTTCTGAAACTTTTTTTTCATTGCGAAGTTAGATCAAATATAGGCAATTATGAAGGTTTCACTACCTGGTTGAAATAAACACAAACACATGTTGGATACTTCGCAAAAATATCGATCTGAAATATTGCTTAATAAGTGGTAAATAAGATGAAGAAAGAAATATGTGATAAACATCTGAGCCCAAATGCAATCTTTACATAAAACTATGCGTATGAGAAAAATATTTTCACCAGTTATATATGTAAATAGAAGTCAGCACTTTTTATTGCAGTCTATATGAAAAAGATGTTCTATAATAATAACCAATGCAGAATTTTAGTCAAAGTGAAATTTACTAATTTGCATTATACATTTAGTGTGTTAAATTTCACATTTAATAACTGCTCACTCTTAAGTGAAGTTCTTGTACACAAGAAATAATAATCAAGCAGAGTGAATTTATCTTATTCAAAACGAGTATATTCAATTTATTCACATATAACTTTTAATTTTAACAATAGATCATATGTGTTCTGAATCTTACACTTTAAAAATCAAAAGAATGCACTGAAATAAGAAAACATTAGATTCATTATAACACTTTCAGTCATTCTCATCTCAATTAAAAAAAATGTACACTTGAATTCTCTTAATCCACATAATATGCAGTGAACATCAATCCTAATATTAATGCGTGATAAAAATCTCGAAAGTGAAATGTCAGCGATTAATTAAACTCAGAAAACGAAAGCACTACAAGATTTCTACTATTACGCCATGTATTTATAACTTCGAAACAAATGTAAATTAAAACGTAACAACATACGCTCACATGCAGAGAGATTTTGCGTCACAGGAGCAATAGCAGCTCATTGGTCCATTTTCGAAACCCCTCCCTCAGTGGCTGATGTGCACTTGTGAAATATGCGACCGAGAGACTTGTCGATTCGCAGTTGTCATTTTTGAGTACGTAGGGTGCACATAAACATGCTTCGAAAAATAGTCTCCCAAATGTGAATTGCGTTCAGTCATTCGATTTCTGCATGCTGAAGGAAGCAAGCTGGAATTCATAGATGAATGAGTAAAGTGTAACGAGAAACGTTCATGAGTGACAGCAAAGTGCGGAAATGGTGCAGGAACTTTGAAGCTGGACGCACAGATGTTCATGATGCAGGCGGCCAGGGAAGGAAGCCATTGTCAGCCGATGATCTTGTTCAGCGCGTTGATCAGGCGATTCACGGAAATCATAGGTTCTCAATTTCTGGGTTGAGTGATTTGTTTCTCTATAGCTCTCTTCGGTCAGCTCTCTATAGCATTGTGAGTGAAAGACTGTAGTACCGCAAACTCTGCCCGAGATGGGTTCCCAAGATGCTTTCCGACCATCACAAAACTCAGCGAATGAGTGTCGCATTAACCTTTCTCCAGAGCTACCATCAGGACGGAGATGAGGTTTTGAAAAAAACTGTCACAGGAGATGAGACATGGGTGCATTATGCAACTGAAGAAACAAAAGAGGGATCGAAACCGTGGATGTATTCACCCTTCCCAAGTCGTAAGCCAGTGAAGTTCAAGCCCACGTTTTCCATCAAAAAGTGGTTGGGACCGATAAAGTGTTCTCTTGGTGGAATTCATGCCCCTTGGCACAACCATTACTGCATGATTCTTGAACGTCTTCGAAGGGCAATTCAGAACAAGAGAAGAGAAATGTTGTCGTCAAGTATTGTCCTTATTCATGAGAATGCGCGGCCGCACACTGCAGGTGAAACAAGGATCCTCCTGCAGCGTTTTGGATGAGGAATTTTTTATCACCCACCATACAGTCCCGACTTGGCTTCCTCAGATTTTCATCTCTTCGCCCACATGAATCACTGGCTAGAAGATTTTGCATTTTGCCACACACAACGAGCTGAAGACACCAGTGTACAGAATTGGCTGAAAGTATAGGCGGTGCTTCCTACGACGAAGGTATTGAAAAATTGGTACCATGCTATGACAAATGTATGAATCGGAACGGCGATTACGTCGAAAATTAGCTTAATATTGTAAGAATTGGAGGCTCCCTTCAGCCCACCTGGACACGAGTGTCCACATAGCTCAAAAGTATCTCCACAAACGAGAGATACCTTTGACCTATGGGGCCCTGTATCTCCACAAACGACGGCAGCCAGTAACCCAGCCATCCCCAAACAACAAACAAAAATACTAAATCAAAAATGAGTAAGCACTTCTAACACAAAATTACAGACCAACAAACAAACCAAAAATCCATAAACACAAATTCACAACATAGAACACCACAGATATATTAAGTTCACATAAATACAAAATTAAATTTTAACAGAAGATTCCTACCAGCGCAATATTTTCATTGATAAACTTCATTAGAGCAATGGAATATTATTTGAAAACTTTAAAATTAATGACATTTACATTAAAAACAGTAATGTTAAAAATCTGTCTAATAGAGGCTGTTAAACTAAATCAACCACGAAATGCCTAGCATCACCATCATTCTGACAACTATTACATAATTTATTTTTCTGCAGATTAAATCAGTTGAAATAGAATGGAAACCTACCATGTCCAGTTAAAACCTCATTAACATCAACATTGTTCATACATTTCATTTTATTCATGATTTTAATTACTTCCATAAATCCTTTGTTTTTAGGTGAAGAGAACCACTGTATTTTCCATTTGTTAACATACAATTTTTTCATTTTTCGAATAGCAGTTCTCTTCGAACCTGTTACTTCAATATCCATTGCACTGACATTTGAGATCGCCTGCTTGGCCAGTCTGTCGGCCCTCTTATTACCAATAAAGCCTATATGGGCTTTAACCCAATGTAGCTTAATATTTAAATATGAACTCAACGTTTATAAATGACTCTTAATTTCGACAATAAATGGATTGAAATTGTCTGAGCGGGAGAGCGCATGGAGAAGTGACAGGCAGTCAGTGTAAATATTTACAGACGTGGGTATAAACAAGGTATTTTTAATCCATAATAAGGCTTGTTTGAACTCTTCACTTTCTGCCTGGAAAACTGAATTATATTTGTTCAACTTAAACATTCTATAATCCATCTCAGTTCCATAGTAAAAAACAACAAAGGCAGCTAGTACGCTCCCTCCGACCCCAGAACCATCTGTATAAATATGAAACACATCAACAGTTGGATTAATTTTATCAAAAACAAAACCAAATCTATTGGAAGGATGTATTAAATGAATATTAAATTTTTCAAAAACATTCTTTGTAATTAAATAATCTTCATACATTTTCAAGTCCATTCGTCCATTTCTAAATAAAAATTTATCATAATAAAATTCCTATAAAATTGAGAGAGGAGGCAGCACAGCCAACACAAAGACGGCCTCGGTAGGCACCGTTCTAAAACATAAACCCCAAGCTCTCTGAATACTGTCTAACTTCATCCGTAATCTAACTAGTTCCCCTGCCCTGGATCCCCAGGCTCCAATTCCATACATGATGATTGGAAGCACTACATTTAAGTAAATCTTCTTCAGAATGGAGGATTTCAAGGCTAAAATCTCAGCTGAAAAAGTTCTTTTATAATTTAATAAAATCAGATCAGTTCGTCTTGTACCAACTTAAAATGTTCTATAAAATTTAATTTGTTATCAATCATAACGCCAAGATATTTCATATTATCTACAAATTGGATTCTTTTGCCTTGATATTTCAAATTTGATGGTCTAGTCTTTTTACTTCCCCTGAGAAAAAACAATGCACATGTTTTTTCAATATTAAATTGTAATTTTTCTTTCTTTTGCCAATAACTTAGTATTAGAGCAGTTTCATCAAATAATTTTTCCATTTTTTCAAGAGAATCGTGTTTTATAAGAATCATAATATCATCAGCATATGCAATTAATTCCACATTTTGAGGAAACTTCTGCTTCAGCAAGTTATCCACAATAATGTTCCAGAGCAGGGGAGCACTGCAGGAGCCCTGAGGTAATCCCTTATAAATATTCATTACTAAGTCTTTACTCTTATTCTTAAAACAATTAAAAACAATTTTTCTATTACTAAAATAACTTTTAAATAAATAAAATAAATTTCTAGGTATTTTTAAATCAATTAAACCATGCAACAAGGAAGACCAGACTAGCTTGAGTAAGCCCCTGTTCCTATTCAGGACCATTCATGTTTCCAAAGCAAATCAAGAGAAATAAAAGTCCTGATAGTGGCGACCGAAGAAGAAGAATAACCACGGCCGAGTTTCAAGAAGAACCTAAAGTGCCTGCAGCAGCGGCTCAGAATCCAGAAATTCAAGATGCCGCCTTGGAAGGATTTGGTTACATCGTCCAGACCATGCGCGCATCGATGAAACCAGCAGCAACCTTTGATAGAAACTCACCGGTGACCAGATTTTTGGAAAAATTGGATGACCACTTCATGCTATATCCAGTCCATGAGTTCCAGAAAGTCACCTTAGCTACCAGCGCTTTGAGAGGCCAAGAGCTTAGTTGGTTTAAATGTATAGGAAGAAACCTCTTGAGTAAAGCGGGAACTACCACCTATACTTACGAAAATTTCAAGACTGCCTTAGTAAAAGCCTTCCCTGTCGTAAGAAATCGTGCAAAATTGGAAGCGGAACTCTTCAGTATATACCAGCAACGAATCGAAATCTTTCAAGCTTTATTTAAAAAAAAATCACGTCTTTAAACTCTTGTATAGAAGTCAGCCGGATCCTGGAATAATCCAAGTAATTTTGCCTAGGTTACTTCCCCAAGTACAAAACGTTATTGAATTAAGGAACCCAACGACACTGGAAAAGTTATTTGAGCTCGAAATCCAGTTAATAAGCCAGAAAAAAAGTCTGGATGCCAGCGGAAAAAGAAGGAAGGCATGGAAAAGAAGAAAGAAGATTTAAACTAAAACGGATTACTGCTGACGGGAGGGTGCGGAAATCCGAAGGCCAAGAAAATCTCTCTTCCTTCAAGCTAAATACAGTGATTGTGAAAAATTTGATTCTTCCAAAGATTGAAGTTTTGGTCAACAATATTCCACCCACCGCACTCCTGGATACAGGCGCGCAGTGTTCCTGTGTGGCAGAAGATTTTTTCGGAAATACTTCCGTAAGTATAGAACATATAATTCGGATAATACGACAGTGTTAGCTGTCCAGGGGGAAAGATGCAAATGCATAGGTAAAATACCACTCTATATTCGTATTAAGGGCGAGCAGGTAAAGATAATGTTTTTTATCGTAAAAAATCTACAAGCACATGTAATTTCAGGGATAGATTTTCTTTCAGAGGCAGAAGCAACGCTGTATTTTAACCAAGCGTCCCTTAAGCTGACCATGAAACCAGTACCCGAAGAAAAAAGAGAAATACCAAGTTTAAATCTCAACCACCTGCCCTACGGGAGAGCAACAAAAAATTCGCCAAGAGGTAAGTGAATTTGCTTCGTTATTTAGCGATATTCCCGGATTTACTCAAGTGACGAAACATTAAATCGATACAGGAGATTCACTGCCAGTTCGCCACAAGCCATATCGGTACGATAAGAATAAAGAAAAAAATTAAAGAGTGGCGCAATCGAAATATGTTACGTAAAAAGATCATAACGCCCATCTCAAGTAGTAATGCCAGCCCGGTTGTGTTATGTAAGAAAAATAACGATTATCCAGTAACACATCCGAAAAGGTGGCGTTTTGCAATTGACTATCGTAAATTAAACTCCATTACTAAATATCCGGTATATCCGTTACCTATTATTGAAGAAATTTTAAGGAACATGACTTCTACGAAATACATGACTACGTTAGACCTAACGACTGGTTATTTTCAAATAGGTGTAAAACCAGAAGATATGCCTAAGACTGCTTTTATAACCAAGTCTGGCACTTACGCATTCTTGCGTATGCCGTTTGGACTTTCAGGGGCACCGGTAACATTTCAGCGATGTATGGACACTGTGCTAAGGCCTGTTCTAGGGAAGACCACATTTATACATTTAGACGATACCATTATTACTAGTGATAATTTGGATCAACATATAAACGATTTGAGAGAGGTGTTTTCATTATTAAATGAGGCCGGTTTTAAAGTTAATGCTGAAAAGTGTAAATTTGCAGCCCCTGAATAAAAATACTTAGGATACAAAATATCTCAGAAAGGAATCCAGACGGACGAATCAAAAATAATCGCTATTTAAAAGTATCCGCCGCCAAATACGGCGAAGAAGCTGTCTTCTTTTCTAGGACTTTTTCATATTATAGGTCCTTTATAAAAGACTTTGCAGCTATTGCTGAACCATTGTTAAAATTAAAAAGGAAAAAGGCAAGATTCTCGTGGAAGGCCGAAGCCAATAGTACGTTTGAAAAATTAAAACAAGCAATAACGCAAGCCCTTGTTTTGAAATTTCCTGAGAACGATGAGAATTTAGAAATTTCAGCGGATGCGGTAGGAGCAGTACTTTCCCAAAATCAGCAGCCCGTGGCATTTTTTAGTAGAACTTTAAATGAAACTCAAAGAAATTATTCCGCGACTGAGAGAGAGGCACTTGCAGTTCAGTCAGCAGTGCAAAAGTTCCGAGTCTATTTTGGAAGTGCGCCAGTAACAGTGTATTCTGATCATGCGGCGTTAACTAGATTATACTCAAGAAAAAATCTATCCCCAAGGTTAATAAGATGGGCACTCAAGTTACAGGAGTATAATTTGGTAATCAAACACACCCCCGGAAAGGAAATTATCGTAGCAGATGCCCTATCCAAAATAAAAATAGATGAACAAGGTAATACTGTAAAGGTTGCAATGCTCACAGTATACACGATACATTCTCGAGAAACTGTAATAACCGAACTGGGTAAGGATCCGGAATTTAAAAATATTTATGATTATTTAAAAGATCCTGAAAATTTTAGCCACCAAGATATTGTGGCGATAAGAAATAGGGCGGCCCATTACGAACTAATAGATGGTCTATTATTTTATACAAAAACTACAAATTCCAAGAATGAATTTCGACCTGTTATCCCAGCTAGTCTTAGATTAAATATACTGCAGGAGTTGCACGACTCGCCTTTGGCCTCTCATGGTGGTATTCGAAAAACCATCCAACGCGTACGGAAGCAGTTTATTTTCCTGAGCTGCAAAAGTTAACAAGGGCGTATGTCCAGTCCTGCCCAACATGTCAAGCAGTTAATTATATTAATTTCCGCCCGGCCGGGTTTCTAAATAGCATTAAATCCGAATTTCCAAATGAAATAATTGGCATCGATTTATTGGGCCCTTTCCCAAAAAGTCAGTTAAATAAAAGTCGGTATCTCCTTGTTATGGTTGATCATTTTAGTAAGTGGACCGAAATTGTTCCCTTAAAACGAGCCTTCGCGAAATTAGTTACTGATTCTATGTTAAATAAATATATTTTAAAATACGGGGCACCCCTAAAAGTTATATCGGATAATGGTCCTCAATTTGTAAGTAATATATTTGAAGACGTGCCAAAAACTGGGCATACGTCCTTTAAAAATGGTCCCGTATCGGCCGCAATCAAATATAGCCGAACGGGTCAATAGAAATATAGTGAAGATTATTCGTAGTTATGTTAAAAATTTACATAAAAGCTGGGATAACTATGTCAATGAATTAGCTTTCGCCCTTAGGACCGCCAAACATGACACGACGGGCAAAACTCCTGCTGAGTTATTTTTAGGCAAAAAGATTATAGCGTCGTTAGATAGATTATTTTATGTTCGACAAAGAGCCCCGGAATTTCAAATGGGCGATATAAAAAAATTAATTAAAGAAGCAAAGCAGAAGACTGAAGTAGCACAAAGAAAACAGAAGCTGTATTATGACATGAAACGACGGGGAGTAACTTATAAAATAGGGGATGAACTGTTAAAAATTAAACATTCACTTTCTTCAGCACCAGAAAATAAAATTGCAAAGTTCTATCCACGATTTGAAGGACCATATGTAATAGAGAAAGTAACTCAGGCTGTAGTGGTGTTAAAAGCCAAGAATGGTGAAACCTGCACCGTAAGCATTGACCAGATAAAACCATTCAATAATCGTAATAAAACGCAAATATTTTAAGATCTTTTGCAGGATTCGGCACGGCAGGCACAATCTCCAGAGGTGGCACGGCAGGCACAATCTCCAGAGGTGGCACGGCAGGCACAATCTCCAGAGGTGGCACAACGACAATCACAAGGGCAAGCCATGAGTAGACGGGTGCATATGAAAAGAAAGTTTCCCCGTTGGAAAACTGAAGGTAACAAGAAAAAGAAGCTGTTCCACCGACCACAAAAGAGAGGGTACGATCACCCCAGAATGAAGAAGGGAAAAGTTCTACTAATGCAAAGAGAGCCAGGAGAAATGGCAGCAACCATAACACGGCTCCAAAACGAAAAATGTACCAATCGGATAGGAGTCTACGCAGCAAATGTCGACGAATTGACGAAGGAAAATCAGCTGCAGATGCCAGAAAGCAACAAACGGTTGAACAGCCAGCAAAGAGATCCAGGCAACAACGGGAGAGAGTTGTCCCGATTCCGCCAAAAACAGCTGCCATGAAATGGCCGGGAGTACAAGAAAATGTTAAAAAGAAGTTCTTAAAGGGTGACCGAACTGGAAAAATAAAAGAAAGCTCACGGAGGAAGGAACCGAAGGGCGAACGCGCACAAGACGGAGGAATTAACCAGACGGTAGTCTTTGCCACTTTCCAGGACTGGGCGGCAAAAAAGATGTCGGAATATCATAAAGATAAGTAAAACTTTATGTTACTTTGAAACTTTTAAGTTAATTTTTCGTTCTTACTGCAAGTGGCAGAATTTAAGAAGTTTTACCTCACGTGAGGCCTACCTTTATCGCCAAAAAGGCGAGAAATGAGTTTTACCTATTTTTTGCTATGTTTTTCAATTACTCAATTACTCTCAATTATGTTTTTCAATTTACGAGTAAAACTAAAATTATTGTATAATAGGAATGTTTAAATACTTGAATATTGTAAAAGCATTGATAATCTTTGAGAAAGGTACCTTAAGAAAATTGTCAAAATTATTGTATAAAATTTTATTTAAAATATTCTGTCAAGAAAAGAAGTTTTAGTCTGAATGACTTTTGAAATGTAGTATTTAAATGTAGAAGAATTAGCACTTGCTTGGAAAGAAATAGAAGTTAACAAACATTGTACTACTAATGTATATTTTAAAATGCGTAAAATTAACAGCATGTTAATATGTCCTTATGTACAATGTGAACTGTTATCTTAAAAGTTAAGAAATACTGTGATATGTTAAAAGTGAAAATGTTAGAGTAATGCCAAAATTTTAACTTATGCGTATGACTGTAAAAAGAGCAAATTATTGTGAATATGTGCTAAAGGTTGAATGAATGTAGTTAGGCTCTCTGACGCTACACTTCAGAGTTAGCCACTTTTGAGAATAGTACCTCAGGGTTCAGAGATGAATATAAGGTGTGTTCTGAGGTCTGGTTATATTAAATTTTAACACGTTAGTGTTTTGATTGCAGGTGGTAGTGTTGAACACTTGTACATAGACACGCACGTGTTTGGTGTTTCTCTTTACAACGCATGTCAGAGAGCACGGGGATATAATTAAATAATACAATGAATGAAATAAGAATAGTTCTAAAAAAAATGTACGTATTCATGTTACTTGCCATTTGATTGTTTAACATTTCATTAAACTAGTTTTCCTTCCAGATCTCTGCAAGGAACCAGATTCAACTAAGAAAAACTCTTGTTTATAGATGCAGTACAAATGAAAAGTAATTGTTCATGGAATTGATCATGTAAAAACGACTTTTTAATTTCTAGATTAGATAGTTTCTAGTGAGGAATGTTTGTAAAAGATTGGCCTCGCGTTAGATTTAGAATCTAGAGCTAAAAGTTTTCAACAAGGTCGTTTTAGACCTCATGTTTATGTGAGTATCGTTTGCTTCATTTTATTGTTGCAAACAGCGTAAATTCCTTTTGTTTTTCTTCCTTTAGTTTTGAACTTTATGTGTGGCAACAAGATAATTGTTTGATAGAATTGTGTTTGTGACAGCCATGTAGAATGGCTCGCTTATTTTGTATCAATTATTTCGCATCGCTGACAAGTGTAATTTAATAAAAGCGTAGGAATACAGTCCATTTGTTGATTGATTATAGTTTGTGAAACATATTAAGTTTAAGAACATTTATTGTTGGTCAAAAGTCTAGCCGGAGAGCTAGTGAAGATAGTGACTGTTCTAAGTGTATTCTAACAAAGCAAATATGCATATGGTTGGTGAAAATTATCCACTTTGTGAGGTAAGTGGATTTTGGACAAAAATTCGTTTAATTTGTTGTTAAATTTTAAGAACAATGTTGTAATACAACATAGAATTCGATTTCATTTTAATAATAGTGTTAAGTGATTTAAGAACAATTTATGTTTTTGAATTGATCAATTATGAGTGAACTTATAACTTTTAAAACAAAAAGAGCGGTCTTACGCAGGAGTGTTACAATTATGTAAAGAAAATTGAAACTATTTTAACTGCAGATGAAATTAATTTAATAGAACTAGAGGAATGTGTTGAATTCTTGACACAAAAAGAAACTGAGTTAAGGAAGCTTGATTCTGAAATCGAAAGTTTAATTACAAATACTAAAGAATTAGAAAACGAAATAGATAATGTTCAGGTGTACACAGATAAAATTTATTTGTGGAAATTTAAAGGTGAAAAAATATTAAAAAATAAAAATAGTAAAAATAATTCTAATGGTGTAATTTCAGAACAGGTTCTTGACAATATTAAATTACCCAAGTTAACATTACCGACTTTTGGTGGTAATATTACAGAATGGATAGCTTTTAAAGATCTTTTCAGTGCTTGTGTAAGAAATAATACAAATTTATCTAATGCTCAAAAATTGCAGTATTTGAAGGCTTCGTTGAAAGGTGAAGCATATCGTATTATTCAAACCATTCAAATTTCGGATTGTAATTTTGAAATAGCATGGAATCTGTTAGATGAAAGATATTCAAATAAGAGAGAACAAATTTTTGCATATATTAAACGTTTTTTAAGTTTACCAACTATTCAAAATGAATCAGCATTTGCTATTTTAAATTTAGTTGACAATATTAATGAAGTAATTCGTTCTTTAGAAGTATTGAATCAAACCATTGATAATTTTGGTGACACTTTAATGACTTATTTAATTTTGCAAAAATTAGACCCTTCTACAAAATTATGGTGGGAACGTCAGTTAAAATCTATGAAATTCCAAAACTTACGACTTTAATTGAATTCCTAAAAAACTATGCAAGAACACTTCAAAATAGCAAATCAACAAGTAATAAGGTACCTAAATCTGTGTTTCAAAATAAGAATAATGTTCTGGTTGCTACTTTGGGTTGTGGTTATTGTAAAGAAGATCATAGTTTAGCCAAATGTTCGAAATTTCTAAATTTATCGGTTCAGCAAAGGATAGATTTTGTAAAACCTAATCGTTACTGTTTTAATTGTTTATCTAATATGCACTTGCTCAAAAAATGCAAGAGTTTAAATACATGTCAACATTGCTTTAAGAAGCATCACAGTATTTTGCACATTGTAAATAATTCAAAGAATAAAACTCAGTTAAACAGTATATCTCCGCCTACGCAATCTATCATTAAAAGAGATGAATTAACGAGTCCTAAATACGTTTCAGCCACAGTTTGTGCCTCTCATTATGATTCGAATGCAAAAGGTAATCAAACCAGTCACATTTTATTGTGTACTGCTTTAATAAAAGTTCAAAATTCTAAGCAACAATTTGTGAAGTGTAGATGTTTATGTGACACTGGATCTCAGAGATAATTTATTTCAAGGGATTGTGTGAAAAAATTAGGATTACGAGTGAAAGATAATTCCATTTCTGTATCATGTCTAGGAGAATTTAATACTATAAGTAATGGGAAGTCGATTTAGTATTCACTTCTCATTTTAAAAGTGATATTCGTGTATCAACATCAGCGTTTGTACTGGACAAGGTGACAGATAACATTCCCTATGTATCTTTGCCATCAATCATCTTCGATAACTTCAGTGATTTACAATTAGCTGATCCGTTATTTTACAAGTCACAACCAGTTGACATTTTATTTGGAGTAAATGTATTTCTGCATTTAATGACGGGAGAAATTGTCAAACGTGGTCCTGATCTACCATTTGCTCTAAATTCGAGGTTGGGATGGATAATTTCGGGTACTACAAATTTTTAATCTACAAATTTTGAGCCAGTATATGTAAATCATTTGAATACAAACACAGATGAGTTAGTAAATTCTTTCTGAGAATTAGAAAAGTTTCCAAATGTACAACCTTTAACAAATGAAGAAAAACTTTGTGAGGAACATTTTAAAAACTCGCATTTTAGAGACACATCAGGTCGTTATTCAGTTGCATTACCATTCAAACATAATAGAGATATTCTAGGTGACTCCCGTGAAGTGGCGTACAGAAGATTTCAATACTTGGAGAAGAGGCTGTTATCTATGAAAGAAATTTACAACCAGTATATTCAGTTTATGAAAGAGTACTGTTACGAATTTGGTATTTAAAAAGCTAATGTTAGTTCAATTATAAATTAAATGGTTTTATTTCTCGCGCAGTGCAGCGCGTGACGAATATTAAAAGAAAGCTAAGCCGGAAAAATTAAAAATACAAGAGCGCGTGCATTAAATAAATAAATATCTCTTTTTGATTTCGAGAAAGTGCTGGAAAATTCTAGCGCGTGATTTTAAAATCTTATAAAAGGAGGAAAACATCTCAGTTTGTAGTAGTTGCTTAGTTTGTTGTTGTTTAGAAAACTGCCGTTGTTGATTATAGCGAATTCGCGGATTAGCGTTCTTTAGCTGTTTTCAATTACGTTCTATTGTACATTTAAGTAGTTAAAAGATAACTACTGTGAGATATTGTGATACTGCATGATAATTTGAGAAAATTTAAGCATTTCTGTTGTGATAATAATAAATTTTTGTTCATTTTTCATCGGACTTGTGCATTCATTTCATAACGAACCCGTACGCACGCAACAATTTTTGGTGTCAGAAGTAGGATTTGAATGCCAATAACAAGAGGGATGGAAGAACAATTGAGACAGCTCATTACTGCTTTTGCTGCTTTCCAAGAAAAGATGGAAGCTGGCCAAAGATCTTTTAAAGAAGAAATGAAATTGGGCCAGGAATCCCTCAAGGAAGAAATGAAAACGGCACAGGAACAAATGAAGTTGGGCCAGGAATCCGTTAAGGAAGAGATGAAATCTCTTAAAAATGAGATGAAAGCAGGTCAGGACGAAATGAAAAGAGAAATTACCTGCGTAATAGAAAGTAAATTTGAGGCTATGGAAGGCAGAATAGACGCGGTTGAAACTAAAGTTGGACAAATAGAAGAAAGAGTTTCTTCGGTAAAAGAACAAGTAGAAGAAAGAATTTCTTCTGTAAAAGAACATATAGAAGAGAGAGTTTCTGCCGTCGAATAACAAATTGATGATAGGGTTTCTGCTGCCGTCGCCAAAGAAGTTGACAGCCTAAAGAAGTGCATAGCGACGGTAGGAAACAATTCTGAAGGTTTCAAATTTTTATCGATGCCTGCTCGTTCCGTTCTGAAACTATCTACATATGATGGGAAGACCTCCTGGCAGGTGTATAGGACACAATTTTCTATCGTTGCGGATGCGAATGGATGGGATTCCCAAGCTAAGGCCTGTCATCTCGCCGCTTCTCTGAGAGCAGACGCAGCGGATATCCTGCAGACGCTTCCCGAAAATCAAAGGCTAAATTTCGAAGCTCTATCCGGCGCTTTGGAGCTGCGCTTCGGCGAGAAATGTTTAAAAGACTACAGCAGGCTTCAACTAAAATCCCGTCAGCAGAAGCCCACCGAAACACTTCAGGAGCTCGCCACGGATGTTGAAAGGCTGTCACATCACGCCTTTTCGGAGTGCCCGACAGAAACAAGAGAAATCCTGTCGCTGCAATATTTCATCGACGGCATCCGAGATCCTGAAATACAGAAAGCTCTTCGAATGGCAGATGTAAAGGACATAAAAAGCGCTTTGTTGTACGCCATGAAGTTCGAGGCAGCCCAGCAAGCAAGTAGTAGAGATCGCTACCCAGTTAGAGCTGTGCGAGTCCATGAGCCAGTGGATCAACTGATGGCTCGTTTAGATGATTTAGCCAGACAAGTCGAAGCTTTGATACGAAGTAGGAGCGAGAAGAAAGTGGCTCCAAGGTGTTGGAGATGTGGTAGTGAAGGTCACCTAAGACGGAATTGCAGAACGCCCCAGGGTACGGAATATAAAGCAGATGATTTTACCAGACAAGTCAGTGGCTTGAGGCGGAACAGAAGTGAAAAGAAACTAGTTCTAAAGTGCTGGAACTGCGGAGTTGAAGGCCACATACGAAGAAACTGCAAAACACCCCGAGGTACGGAAAATAAGACCATTTCCCAGCAACGACGCAGTAATCAAATTAGTGACCATATCGAGGAACGGAGGTTGCCAGATAATGAAAAACCTTGTTTTATAGCGCTTAAAATTTATACAGTGAGTGGCAACAGTAACGGACTGTCCATTAATGGGAATATCGATGGAGTTCCTTGCAATATGATCATTGACACAGGAGCTAATGTTACCATCATTAGGAAAGATTTAGCTGAACAGTTTAAAGATAAACTTATTTGGACGCCATCCTGTGTTACACTTCAGACTGCGTCTGGTGATAAGATCGACATAACTCGGAAGTTAAACGTAAGCATCACGTTTGGAAGTGCCGCCTACCATCACACGGCATATGTGGCGGATATCACAGATCCATGCATACTCGGATTGGACTTTTTAAGGAAATACAATTTTTCCTTAGACTTCAAAAACAATAAGCTGTTCTCAGCATCTGAAGACATGACGATCCATCTTCAAAAGGAATCATTGCCTGGAAACGCCGACGTCTCATGTGAAAGACCCTATTCAAAAAGCTGCCGAAATCCTACTATGGTCGGAGAGAAACATCAGACTACCGGGTATTCACCATCACAGATGCTCTCCGGTCGAGAACTTCGTCTGCCCTGTGACCGCCTGTTTGATCGCCATACGGATGCGCCTTCATCGCCTGAGGAACACATCCAAGATGTCCAGGCCCGTTTTGAAGTGATGCCCCGTTTCGCACGAAAGCGAGTGAACTTGGCGACGGAGAAAGTGAAGACCAGATACAACACGAGAGCTACTGAACATCAGTTCCACGAAGGAGACAAGGTGTGGTTGTGGAATCCGACTCGACGGAAAGGACTTTGTCCGAAATTACAGTCACCTTGGGATGGCCCGTATACAGTCCTAAAAAGGCTGAATGACGTCGTGGTTCGGATCCGTAAGTCTTCGAACTCTAAACCTGAAGTCGGTCATTACGACAGGTTAGCTCATTACTATGGCCATAGTACGTAATGTAAATAATTGTAAATAGTATCAGACCATGGTCCTTTTTGTTTATAAATGTGTATTTGATTTGATTTGTATTTAGTATTTGATTTGCATTTAGTATTTGATTTGTATTTAGTATTTGATTTGTATTTAGTATTTGTTTTGTATTTAGTATTTGATAGCATTTGATTTGTTTAAGTTAGTTATTGCATTTATTGTTCATGTTGTTTGATATTGTAATGTAATGTTCATGCCACAGTTGTAAGTTTAGCTTCCTGTCCAGGGATTGTACTGCCCGGGACGTGCGGTCCTTGGGAAGGGGGCAGTGTTACGAATTTGGTATTTAAAAAGCTAATGTTAGTTCAATTATAAATTAAATGGTTTTATTTCTCGCGCAGTGCAGCGCGTGACGAATATTAAAAGAAAGCTAAGCCGGAAAAATTAAAAATACAAGAGCGCGTGCATTAAATAAATAAATATCTCTTTTTGATTTCGAGAAAGTGCTGGAAAATTCTAGCGCGTGATTTTAAAATCTTATAAAAGGAGGAAAACATCTCAGTTTGTAGTAGTTGTTTAGTTTGTTGTTGTTTAGAAAACTGCCGTTGTTGATTATAGCGAATTCGCGGATTAGCGTTCTTTAGCTGTTTTGAATTACGTTCTATTGTACATTTAAGTAGTTAAAAGATAACTACTGTGAGATATTGTGATACTGCATGATAATTTGAGAAAATTTAAGCATTTCTGTTGTGATAATAATAAATTTTTGTTCATTTTTCATTGGACTTGTGCATTCATTTCATAACGAACCCGTACGCACGCAACAGTACTTTTCACTAGAACACGTAGAATTAGTGCCAGACACAGATTATGAATTAGAGAATAAACATTATTATATCCCACATCACTTCGTGTTGAAGGACTCTAGCTTAACAACAAAATTGAGAGTTGTTTTCGATGCGAGCGCTAAAGCAACCACAGGTGTTTCTTTAAATGATACACTAATGATAGGCCCAAAAATACAAGATGACTTAATTTGTATTTTACTAAGATTTAGACTTCATAACATTGCAATAACCGCTGATATTAAAATGATGTACAGACAGATAAAGGTTCATGAAAAAGATAGAGATTTTCAGAGAATATTATGGAGAGATAGCCCGTATAAACAAATACAAGTTTGTCGTTTGAAAACAGTTACATATGGAACTGCAGCTGCTCCATATCTTGCAACCAAAGTTTTGAGTCAGTTAGCGATTGATGAAGGATTGAACTTTCCAAAGGCAAAGAATATAGTTTTAAGAGATTTTTATGTTGATGATATGTTAACTGGTGTAAAAGATAGTTCGGAAGGTATTGCATTGATAGACGAATTGCAACATCTGCTAAAAAGT
Source organism: Stegodyphus dumicola (assembly GCF_044657685.1). NCBI lineage: Eukaryota > Metazoa > Arthropoda > Arachnida > Araneae > Eresidae > Stegodyphus > Stegodyphus dumicola. Next base: position 189,442,237 of record NC_140768.1, read on the forward strand.
GGTGGTTTTGAGCTTCACAAATGGTCGACAAGTGAACCGTCGTTGTTAAAAACCTCTGGCTTAACAAACACAGATAGTGACAATATTCATCGTGTAAAAGAAGACAAACCATTGAAAGTTCTGGGATTGGAATGGCATCCGGACAATGATGAATTCAAATGTAATGTCGGTGTAATAGAGTATCAAAGTGTTCCGACTAAAAGAATTATTTTGTCATTCGTAGCAAAATTATTCGATCCATTGGGGTGGATAGCTCCGTTTGTAATTCTCGCTAAAATGATCCTTCAGCAATTGTGGAAATTACAGTTATCATGGGATGATCCTGTAACAGAAGAGATTGATCGAAATTGGAGAAATCTATGTAGAGAAGTTAAACTTTTGAATTCTATAAATATACCTAGGAAAATTCTGCTACCTGATTATTTTCGATGTGAACTTCACGGATTTTGTGATGCGTCTGAAAGAGGTTATGCAGCAGTTATTTATATCAAAACTTGCAATAACTCTGACATTAATGTTAAACTCGTAACAGCTAAAACTCGTGTAGCACCATTAAAATCTATTACGATTCCAAGACTGGAATTATGTGCAGCAGTGTTATTGGCACGCTTGATTCAGTCTGTAAAAGCTGCATTAGTTATAAATTTTTATTTAGTGCAAGCTTGGAGTGATTCATAAATCGTGTTGTCATGGGTAAGGTCAGATCCTAAAAAATTGCAAGTATTCGTATCCAATAGAGTTTCTGAAATACAATCCATCTTACCACCTGAGAACTGGAGCCATGTTGATGGAAAGGAAAATCCAGCTGATTGTGCTTCACGTGGATTATTTCCTGCAGAACTATTATCTCATCAATTGTGGTTTAATGGTCCTTCTTGGTTAAAGTGCAGTGAGATTGCCTTGTCTAAAAATATTCTTATAGATGAAGAGGCATTACCAGATGCACGTAAAACAGTCTCATTTGTAGTTTCTGAACCTGTACAAGAACTTGCTATTATATCAAATATATCTTCATTTCCAAAGTTACAACGCATATTTGCTTGGATATTAAGATTCATATCGAATTCTAAAGTAGCATATCTAGAAAGAAATATGTATTTTTTATCTAGTAATGAAATTCGAGCTGCAACTTTCTGTATTGTCCGAATAATACAGCGATTTCACTTTTTTAAAGAAATTCAATGTTTGGAGTTGGGAAAGGACTTACTACAAACAGCAACCTCCTTAGCTTGTGTCCAATTTTAGATGACAATAAAGTGTTACGTGTAGGAGGAAGACTGAAAAATGCGCAACTATCAGAAAATGAAAAACATCCAATCTTATTACCTTCAAAACACAATCTGGCAGAAATCATAATTAGACACTTTCATGTCAAATATCTGCATGCAGCACCGGAACTTCTTCTATCTTTAATTAGACAGCAATTTTGGATCATAGCTGCTAGATCTGCTATCCGAAAAGTAGTAAGATCTTGTATCACGTGTTGCAAACTTAGAGCTAAAACTGCAAGTCAAATAATGGCTGATCTACCGGAATCTAGAGTAACACAATCGCGACCATTTCATCGAACTGGAATAGATTTTTCTGGACCGTTCATGATTAAACATCGTGCAGGACGTGGACAAAAATCATTTAAATATTACGTATGCTTATTTGTGTGTTTTGTAATCAAGGCAGTACATCTTGAAGTGGTAGAAGATTTGTCAACAAAGGCATTTTTAAGTGCATTGAAACGATTTATGGCAAGAAGAGGGAAACCATTTGAGATTTATAGTGACTGCGGTACTAACTTTAAAGGTGCAGACAAAGAAATCAGAAAATGTTTTTTGAAATGTAAGCAAAATCAAGAAATTCACAAATTTTTGTCTTTAGAGGAAATAAAATGGATATTCAACCCGCCATCATCTCCCCATTTTGGTGGACTATGGGAATCGGCAGAAAAGTCAATGAAATTACATCTAAAAAGGACTGTTGGTGATACTGTGCTGACCTATCCGGAATTTCAGACCTTGATAGCGCAGGTTGAGGCTTGTCTCAACTCTAGGCCATTGTGTCCAACTTCGGCTGATCCAAATGATTTAACTGCATTAACACCTGGTCATTTCCTAATAGGAACGTCTTTAACTGCCATACCTGAACCAGACCTAAATTATAGTCCTTCAATCACATTGACAGATGGCATGTGAGACAGTTTATTTTTCAGCACTTCTGGAAAAGATGGAGTCGAGAATACCTGTCTCAGCTTCAACAAAGACCTAAATGGCAAAAAAGTCAAAACAATTTAGAAGTCAATGACAGTACTCATCAAAGAAGACAACCTTCGGCCTCTTAAATGGAGGTTAGAGAGAATAATTGCTGTTCATCTGGGCTCAGATCAAAGAGTCAGAGTTGCTAGTATTAAAACTGGTCATGGTGTCATTAAACGACCAGTCGTGAAATTGTGTCCTCTTCCTATTCAGACTAAAAAACTATGAACTGCTTCGCATATAATACTTTGTATTATTTTTCTTATGTTTATCTTTTATTACAGACTAAGAAGTTTCAAAATGCTCCAACTGTTGAAATCCCCTGGGATTTCAACGAGGGCCAGGATGTTTATGTGAGTATCGTTTGCTTCATTTTATTGTTGCAAACAGCGTAAATTCCTTTTGATTTTCTTCCTTTAGTTTTGAACTTTATGTGTGGCAACAAGATAATTGTTTGATAGAATTGTGTTTGTGACAGCCATGTAGAATGGTTCGCTTATTTTGTATCAATTATTTCGCATCGCTGACAAGTGTAATTTAATAAAAGTGTAGGAATACAGTCCATTTGTTGATTGATTATAATTTGTGAAACATATTAAGTTTAAGAACACCTCAGTATCAAACTAATTAACTCTGGCGGGAAGTATGTAAGGATCCTAAATTTTACTAACGTTTATTTTATTTTAAAACTGTACTATCACTTTTTTTTTCTACTTCCGGCCAGAATTAAATGCTTTAACTTGTTTATGCAGATTACCTTGCTAAAGCCCAAGTACTTAAGTTGTGGCTTTTTGCCAAGCGAGAGAGAGAAGGAGTTTTAGGAAGCAAGCCGCTTGCCACTGTAGTTTTACGAGTTTTCACTCGGTTGCTGGTTGCCTTTAAGGCCAGAGGTTTAGCCCTCTTGATGATTGCAGACGTATCGTAGTTTTAGCAGCTCGGCGTACTACATACGTACCTTTTTTTAAATAAAGGCCAATCTTAGTGCTAGGCATTTGTATACTAATTCAAAGTTAGTTTTAGTTAGAGTTTTAGTTAGTGGTTTTTATATTCTTACGTTCAGACCACAAGTGGTTGGTCTCTGTATTCCGAAGTTTCGGAAATGCCTGTAAAGTATTGAAAATAAAGGGTTTCGTATACCCTTCCTGCTTGTGTTGTCTATTTCACACCTTCCTGAACATAGCTTGAGTAATTCCTATTCAGGACCATTCATGTTTCCAAAGCAAATCAAGAGAAATACAAGTCCTGATAATCTTACGTAAAATTCTAGTATTATTATCTAATCCAGTCACCTGTGAGCTTCTCCTATATGCACGGATACGTCTTTTAAACTTTTCTAATTTGGGCGTCCAGCATGAGATTACTTTTCGAGTCTTTCTCTGTCTTTCGAGTCTCTCATCAGCAGATCGCAATCTTTTCTTGCCTGAAGCAACATTCCCAAATCGTTTACGTCACCAATCAATTGTTTACTGTCATTTACAACACTAATTCTCTCACCAAGCCTCATTATATCGACTTTAATTTTCTTACACAGCCTGTTGACTCTTAGAATATTTCTCGATACCAAAGCCCCTCTTCCATATTGAAGACAAGAATCTGTCATTTCGAAGAGAGATGATCGCTCAGTGAATCATCAGTATTGATTTCAAGTTTGCATTTGTTACTATCCAGGTTGCTGGATCCCATAGACAAATCTGTCCAGCCTTGTCCGACAGGAGAATTAAAGGTTGCAATAGAATTAAAGTCATTAAACAAAATTAAATTATTAGATACAATAAAATCAAACACCAACGTTCCTCATGCATCGATCAGTTTGACACCCCCAACTAAAATGCTTTGAATTAAAATCCCCCATAATTAAAAACCTTTTATATATAGATAAAACCTCTTCCAATTTATGAAAATTCACAGCAATGTCCTTTGCAGGAGAAAATTATGTTGATATGAAATTCAATTCCTGGTCTCCCATTAATACAGTAATAGCTGTTATTTCATCCATTTCACAATCCACTATAAAATAAATTTCCTCTTTTAAAACAAGAATTGCAGTTCGCCCTCCAACTTCAGCTGCAACTCTCCAATCATTTTCAATAAATGCCAATTTTCCATTAACCCAATAGGGCTCCTTCACTAATATCAGATCAGGACTAACACCAATAACATTTTGGAGAACAGAGAGCTGTGCAGCAGCTAAGGCGCGGTGGTTAAGGGTATACTTAAAATAATCATATAAATTTATACAGTAAAATCAAATGAAAATAGAACAAATACACATAAATGAAAACATAGCTGCTAAAATCTAATTATATAAAATACTAGAACCAATGAGTACATACATGCTAAAGTTCATAAAAATTAAATCATACTGGTCATTCTTTGAAATTAAAGTCCATGTGACTTCTAATAAATTCAGTTTCTCTCTCTAAAGAGAGGCAGTTCTTATCAAATGCACTGTGATCATGTTTCAGCTCTATACCACACTTCTGATTAGAAACCACACAGTTTACACATTTTTTACCTTTGTCTTTATTTTTACAAACAGTCGCAAGATGATTTCCAGCACATTCAGCACGGTGGACTTGATCTTTACAAAATCTCTTAGAGTGACCGTATGCCAAGCATTGTGTACACTGTCTTGGTCTCAAAAATAATCTCGCAGAGGAAGCACGCCATCCAATTGCCAGACATTGCTCTTCCAGTATTTCCCTTTTACAAACAGAATCCACAGAAAAAACACGATGAAGTGTGTTCTACCCAGTCCTTTCGTAGGAATATCAAACAAATGTCTAGCACATTCGGCATTACATACACAGTTAACATTTTAAGACATCTACAAGCTCTTCATTCTTAAAGGTCTCCCCCACACCATAAACAATAATTTTTGGTTTAATAAATCTGCGCCTCCTGGGTTTAATATACTTCCTCAAATTTTCTTTTTCTTTAATGGCACTTTCAAGCCTAACTACTTCATCTTTACTATCTAATTTCAACAAAAAGTCTCCCTTTTCTCTTCTAATGAACCTTTTAATCCTAACCTTGATATCATCTGGCTTGATCATGCTGCTTTCAACGAATGCATCAACGCCATCAGAGGTAGGCTTTATCACTATCTCATCATGACCTTTTCCAAGAACCGAAGAAGCCATTCTTTTCGAGTTGGACATCTTATTTTCACTTAGACAATCCATTCGTTCCAATAGGGAGACCTTAAGATCAGAAATTTCGTGTTTAATGTCATTGACATCATTTCTATTACCGCGTATAATATCAGCTTCTATCATAAGGACACTCTGTTTTAGAGCAAGCTGAAGAATTTTATCTAATCCCTCGATTAACTTATCCGGCAATGTACTGGCAATTTTCTTTTGGCTTTTAATCTTTTCCACAATCTTAAGTGATTCTCTAGCCAAAGTAACAATTAGCTTAGTATAGCTTAATGTTGTATCACATTGTTCCATATAAAATTTTCTTGATTCTCACTGTGATTTTCAATTAGCGACCAATCGGACCTTGGGAAAAAAAACCTACGTAGTATGGTTTCCTTAAGCACGTCCTCGCAAATTTGCTATATGTTGCAGTGTCCACAATAAGGAGAGTTCATGCATGTTAGTGTCTCAGTACATTTTTCCAGCTCGGTGCGGAATCACCATTATGCTGTGAATTAGACACGGCGGAGCCATTGCTTAGCCACCACGTTGGCCGGACATCAACGCCTTGGACTTGGAACACCATAAATCACTCGCTTATGAAACGTTTATGGAGACACTACAGGAGCTCATGACACATATCTTTGTTGAACTACGCTAGGCATCAATAGCATACCCGTTGTCTTACAGCGCGTATAACATAGCTTTGATAGCCATGAGTCATTGTAAAAAAGAGCAACAGGTAAATTTTTATTCATTTAAAATGTAATAATTTTGTATTTTATTAATAATAATCTTAAACTTCACCCTCTTAACATTTATCTTACTTCTTCGTATAATCATAATTTTCTTTTTAGGACTCCATGCCTTTACAGAGATTTGAAAATAAACAACTGTTAAGAGCGTGGATTTTAATAAAGTTTGTAATTTTGTCAGCATCCTGAAGCATATCATTCAATTCTTTTGCTAATGGTTTTGCTGCAAGTGCTTCCTGATGGATCAAGTAGTGTATAAAGTCACGTGTTCATTACCAGCAGCTTAAAAAATATTTGAAGCCAATATTTTTGTCCGCCATCAATTTTGCACCATTTGTGCACATTTGCGCACCCACCACCATCAATTTGTGCACGCTTCAGAGCAGTGTTTTTTATTCTAAACCTTCAGGTTGTAGGGTTTATATTTATTTTAACTAACATTTATTTTAAGTTTAAACTATCTTTCCTGTCAAGCCTTACTTTCCCCTGGAACTGCCAATGCCAGAGTATGTAAATTTTAGTAGAACGCGCAAGGATTAAATTATCAGCGGAAGTATTCTGATTTAAATAGAAAGGAAACGAGTTCGAGTGTGTGATATTCTTACTTCACGAACGCGGATGTAGTTGGCCAGAAATTGAAGAACCCCGCGTTTCGGCCTGTGTGCTTGCCTAGAAGTAGTGTTAATCGTTCAAGTGATCTTCAAGTTTGCTGAATTAGCAGCGGTATTGTAAAACGCGGTGAGTTAGTTACTTTTAGAGAGCCTCGTAGTTAGAGTCTAGTCTTTAGTTTCTTTTCAGGTTATTATTTTTATTTGACCGCCGAGTTGGCGCAGTTTGTGAGCGTCAAGAGCACGCACTTGTAATTTAATACGTTGAATAAAAAGGGACTTAAACCCTTAACAAGACTCTGTCTTTTATCCAGTTTTCACAGTCACCTCTTGGTTGCGTGAAAGTTGGAGGCGCGCAACGCTACATTGGCGCCCGAACACTTATCGAACTGAAATGGCCGAAAATTGGATGGAAACCGCTGGACAACACCAAGAAATGACAAGCCAATTGGAAGGATTTGGATACCTGGTCCAGACTTTGAGAGCGTCAATCAAGCCCAACGTCAATTTCGACGGAAAAAATTCGGTGGCGATATTTCTAGAAGGCCTGGAAAATCACTTTCAGCTCTACCCTGTGCCGGCAAGACAAAAAGTTGCCATCGCCACATCCGGACTAAGAGGACAGGCCGCGCTATGGTGGAAAAATATAGGCAAATTTTTATTAGGGGAATTTTGAAGCCCGACATATACATTTGAAAATTTCAAAAAATCGTTAGTAAAGGCCTTCCCCATAGTGAAAGATCGCGCACGGCTGGAAGCCGAACTATATAGTTTCTTTCAACGGGATATAGAAGAATTGACGGACTTTATTCTACGAAAAATTAAGCTGACGGATATGCTGTATGGGAAGAAACCCGATGCGGAGATTATTGAAATAATCTTACCAAGATTGTTACCCGCTGTTCAAGACTACTTTGAAATTAGAAACCCAAGAACATTGCAGGAACTCTTCGAATTGGCGGTGAAGTTTCAAAATCGCAGAATAGCGGAAAAAGCGAGAGGGGAAACATATTCTCAAAGTACCCGAAGGAAATCTTCAAAGGAGGAAACCAGAAATGGAAATCGCTCTTATGGGGAAAAAAGCTATCAAGCTAACGCATCGAAACTCGAAGGTCAAGGCCCAAAAAGAAAATTTGAAAATAAACATCCGCGTACCCAGAAGACACAGATTGAAAGGAAAGCTTTAAACGACTAGAGGGGCCTGTGAAAGGGAGGGTCCAGACCACGGAAGTTTTAAAAAAACCCTCAAATAGACATTTAAATACGGTCATCGTAAAAAACTCACAGCTACCAATTATACAAGTCCTGGTTGGCGATGTACCAGTAGAAGCCCTCATCGATACAGGAGCAGAAGGAAATTTTATGAGTGAAAATTTCTTCAAAAAGAATTTTTATGGGGTACGATTATTTAAAACCAAAAATACGGAAATTATAGCGGCGCAAGGAAAAACATGTCACTGCATCGGGAAATTATCATTAAACTTACAGGTAAAAGAGGAAAGCCTCAAAGTATTTTTTATAGTGAAAAATCTGCAAAATCCTCTTATTTTAGGTATGGAGTTTTTAAGGGCCGCGAGGGCCAAATTGAATTTTCAAGACGGTTCCGTGGTGTTGGAGATGGACCAGAGGGTGGTGGAACCTGTGGAGACACCGCAAGTGGACCTTAGCCATCTGAATGACCATGAAAGGCAAGCAATACAGCAAGTGGTGAGTAATTTTTCTAATTTGTTTTCAGAAAAACCAGGAAATTGTCAAATAGTCACGCACAAGATTCAATTAAATGCCGAAAAACTTTGTAGGACTAAACCTTATCGGTACGACAAACAAAAAGACGTAATCATCGAAGAACATATTCAGGAGATGTTAAAGAATAAAATAATAACGCCCATAAATAGTGAGTACGCGAGTCCAGTCGTACTATATAGGGAAAAGAACGAGTTTCCTCCTTCGGATAAAAGGGCTTGGAGGTTTGCTATTGATTACAGAAAACTAAATAGTATTACTAAATTTCCAGTTTACCCTTTGCCGGTTATAGACGAGATCATTAGACAGATCAAATCGACAAGATACATGTCTACTTTGGACTTAACGTCTGGCTACTATCAAATAGCTATGAGACCCGAAGACATACATAAAACCGCGTTTATAACAAAATCGGGCACTTATGCATTTTTACGCACGCCCTTTGGGTTGTGTGGGGCCCCATCAACATTCCAGAGAGCTATGGACATTGTTCTAAAGCCTGTCCTAGGAAAATCAACTTTAATTTATCTAGATGATATAATTATAACGAGTAGTACGTTGGAACAACACATTAATGATCTAGAACAAGTTTTTAAATTATTAAAAGAGGCCGGTCTTAATATTAACGCCTCAAAATGCAAATTCGCAACTAAAGAACTTAAATATCTCGGTTATAAAATTTCGCAAAAGGGTATAGAAACGCAAGACTCAAAAATAAAAGCAATCAAGAATTTCCCATCGCCCAACACCGCCAAGAAACTTTCTTCTTTCCTTGGGTTATGTTCTTACTATCGATCTTTCATAAAAGATTTCGCTAATATTGTTGAACCACTCTTAGTAATCAAAAGAAAAAGGGGTAAATTTACGTGGACAGCGGAAGCAAACACAGCTTTTGAAAGATCAAAAGAAGCGCTCAATAATGCCCCTGTTTTAAAATTCCCGGAGGGGGACGAAAACCTGGAAATTGCAGCAGATGCGTCAGACTATGCGGTGGGTGCAGTTCTTATGCAAAATAACCATCCTCTGGCATTTTTTAGTAAAACATTGAATCAGACACAAAGGAATTATACAGCTACAGAGAGAGAAACATTAGCCGTATTAATGGCTGTACACAAATTTCGAGTTTATTTCGGCAAAGCGCCAGTAACAGTCTTTTCGAATCATGCGGCTGTTGGTAGACTTTACTCGGGAAAAAACCTATCGCCCAGGTTAATAAGATGGGCTTTAAAACTCCAAGAATATAATATCAGAATAAAATATAAACCGGGTAAGGAAAACAATGTAGCTGACGCACTTTCTCGTATAAAACTGGACGATGAAGGAAATGAATTTAAATGCGCTGTGTTGACTTCAAAAATTTTAGATTCTAGAGGTACGATTATTACTGAACTGAAAGCTGATCCTGAATTTGGAAATATCTATGCATATTTGAAAGACCCCGAAAGCTTTGAGCACACAGATATCGATGCGATAAGAAATAGAGCAGAGAACTATGAAATAATAGATAATTTATTATTTTATACGAAAACAACAAACGAAAATCTTGAGTATAAACCAGTCATCCCAGCCTCGCTTCGATTAAGCATTTTGAAGGAATTACACGACGCGAAAACAGCGGGTCATTTAGGGGTCAGAAAGACTTTAAAAAGGGTACGCGAGGCGGTATATTTCCCGCAATTATACAAAATAGTAACGGCGTATGTCAGGTCCTGCAATCAATGTCAGTTAATAAATGATATTAATTACAGCCCGGCCGGGTACTTAAATAGCATTCGCGCTACATTTCCGAATGAAATTTTAGGCATAGATCTTCTTCGTCCCTTCCCCCAGAGCGAGTTAAATAAAAATCGTTTTCTTTTAGTAATAGTAGATCATTTTTCAAAATGGACAGAAATTGTTCCACTTAAACGCGCGTCAGCCAAAACAGTCGCAGATGCATTCTTACACAGATATATTTTAAAATACGGTGCACCGATAAAAGTCATTAGCGATAACGGAAAACAATTCATTAGTCAAATATTTGAAAACATATGCAATGGACTTGGCATACGCCATATCAAAATGGTTCCGTATAGACCACAGGCAAACATAGCAGAAAGAGTGAATAAAAACATAGTAAAAATAATTCGCAGCTACGTGAGCACACATCACAAGCGCTGGGATGGCTACATAAATGAATTAGCTTATGCTTTAAGAACGGCAAATCACGACACTACGGGAAAAACCCCAGCAGAATTATTTTTAGGCAGAAAGTTAATTACGCCTTTAGATAAATTATTCTTTGTGCAACAAAGAGAGCAAGAGTTTAAACAGAAAGAGGTGCAAAAACTGATTGATCAGGCGCTTAAACGCTCGGATACGGCAAGAAATAGGCAGAAAGTATATTATGATAGAAAACCCCGTGAAGCAGATTTTAAAGTTGGGGATAAAGTATTGAAGCGGAAATTTTCTTTATCAAGTGCCCCAGACAATTTTACGGCAAAGCCAGCTCCAAAATTTGAAGGTCCCTATGTAATTCAGAAAATCAAAGGAGTAGTAGTATTATATCTTAAGAACGAGAGAGGGGAGATCTGTAAAGCAAGTCCCGACCAGGTGAAAAAATACTATAATCCAAATGATTTTGAAATCCTTAAAAGTTTCTTGCAGGACTCAAGTCTAAACGAAGTAGAAGGTCCAGAAATAACAACAACTATTCCACCACCCAAGAAGCAGAGAACTGAAGAGAGACCTAGCCCTTCTACAACACGGACGTCGGTATCAAAAAGAAAAAATAACTTTCAAACTCCAGCGTTTAAGAAAAACAAGAATACAGATGCACCGCGTAAAGAAACCGTGGTAAAGAGCAAAACACCACCTACAACGGATCGCAGAAGAAATTATACATCAAGGAGAACGCGCACACGGCCACAGAGTCAGGTGCCAGCAAGGCCGCCGTTCCGGAAACTGAAACGCCAACAGGAGGCACAAAAATACGAGGAACAGAAGAAATTCAAGAAGGACTCTAGACCGGAGGACGTCAAGACCAGCCGTCCCAGGGAGAAACGTAAAGGCCAACAACCAGACGATTACTCCGTCAAGAGGCCAGCATGTAGAGGACGCAAAAGAAAGAGCAACGTGGACGACACTCGGAGATCAATAAGGAGAAGATTGACATCCATGAAACCTCTAACTTGGGATCAATTTTGCCAAAAACGGATGACGGAGTTTCAAGCATCGAGTTTCAAGCATCCACTTAAACGCGCGTCAGCCAAAACAGTCGCAGATGCATTCTTACACAGATATATTTTAAAATACGGTGCACCGATAAAAGTCATTAGCGATAACGGAAAACAATTCATTAGTCAAATATTTGAAAACATATGCAATGGACTTGGCATACGCCATATCAAAATGGTTCCGTATAGACCACAGGCAAACATAGCAGAAAGAGTGAATAAAAACATAGTAAAAATAATTCGCAGCTACGTGAGCACACATCACAAGCGCTGGGATGGCTACATAAATGAATTAGCTTATGCTTTAAGAACGGCAAATCACGACACTACGGGAAAAACCCCAGCAGAATTATTTTTAGGCAGAAAGTTAATTACGCCTTTAGATAAATTATTCTTTGTGCAACAAAGAGAGCAAGAGTTTAAACAGAAAGAGGTGCAAAAGTTGATTGATCAGGCGCTTAAAACCTCGGATACGGCAAGAAATAGACAAAAGTTATATTATGATAGAAAACGCCGTGAAGCAGATTTTAAAGTTGGGGATAAAGTATTGAAGCGGAAATTTTCTTTATCAAGTGCCCCAGACAATTTTATGGCAAAGCTAGCTCCAAAGTTTGAAGGCCCCTATGTAATTCAGGAAATCAAAGGAGTAGTCTTATATCTTAAAAACGAGAGAGGGGAAATCTGTAAAGCAAGTCCCGACCAGGTGAAAAAATACTATAATCCAAATGATTTTGAAATCCTTAAAAGTTTCTTGCAGGACTCAAGTCTAAACGAAGGTTCAGAGACTATTCAAACTCCGGCGTTTAAGAAAAACAAAAATATTGATGAACCGGGTAAAGAAACCGTGGTAAAGAGAAAAACACCACCTACAAAGGATAGCAGGAGAAATTACACATCAAGGAGAACGCGCACACGGCCACAGAGTCAGGTGCCAGCAAGGCCGCCGTTCCGGAAACTGAAACGCCAACAGGAGGCACAAAAATACGAGGAACAGAAGAAATTCAAGAAGGACTCTAGACCGGAGGACGTCAAGACCAGCCGTCCCAGGGAGAAACGTAAAGGCCAACAACCAGACGATTACTCCGTCAAGAGGCCAGCATGTAGAGGACGCAAAAGAAAGAGCAACGTGGACGACACTCGGAGATCAATAAGGAGAAGATTGACATCCATGAAACCTCTAACTTGGGATCAATTTTGCCAAAAACGGATGACGGAGTTTCAAGCATCGAAAACTCAAAGATAAGTTAAAACCTTCTATAATTTTTTTTCTCTTTTGTTCCGAAATGTTATGCATAAGTACGAAGTTCTATGTTTTGACGAAAGTCAATATGTCTCGGTTGAGACTTAGTTTTGTTTTACTTTATTTAGCTAAGGCAAAAGTATTATTTTCTTTAAGTGTAAAAGCTAAAAACAAGCATTTTCTGTTGGTCGAAAGACTAATTCTGTTATGTTAAAGCCAAAATTTGGCCGAAGATAAAAATAACTTCGTATTCTTGTACTAATAAGAATTTTACTTTCAGTGCCGCCAGCTTGGCGAAGAATGAGTAAAGTAAAAATTTATTTTCTCTTATTCATTTTATGGTAAATTGTAAAAAGCATATGTATTAAAAATTTGTAAATGTATGTAAATACTTGAAGGTTATGTAAAAGTAGAATTTAGTCTAGAAGCATAAAATTGTAGATGCTAAAAGTGAATGCTTAAAAGCAATGAAGTCAAAATTTAAGTATTAAACTGTAAAGTCATGCTTTAGAGCGAAAGCCTTCATGTTTAAAGATGAATGAGGGGGAAGTTAGAATGAATGTGTTTTGTAGGGTTCTCCACCTACATTTGAATTTTTAAGACTATTAAAGTAGCTCATTGAGTTGTAGAATGTCGAGTAAGGTGTGTCTATTTGGTCGTTGAATTCAAACAAATCATGGTGGTTAGGGGAAGTGTTGTAAGACTAAAACACGAATATTCCCGTTTGACACCACACATGGTGGAGAGCCAGGGTAAAGTTAAATTAATGCTTGAAAAATTGAATGAATGTGAAGTAAGCAATAACTAAGAAAAACGAATCGTGTAAAAACAAAAATTTATTGTGTCAAGAAGTGTAAATTATAATGTATTTAGAAAGATACTGATACTTATTCCTTCCAGATGCTGGAAGGAAAAACCAAGATTGATTGATGAAGTCCAGGAAAAGTTGCTGTAAGAAGAGAGAGTTATAACTATCAACAGAATTTTAGTATACAATTTGTTACATAAGATTTTTTTTTTTTTTTTTTTTTGTGTGTGTGTGTGTGTGTGTGTGTGTATGTGTGTAAACGAGGTTCTCGACAGTTAGTTCAGAATTAGAGAAACTTACAACAGGTCGTTTGTAGGACCTGCTTCCAAGTTTTCCAAATTCTGGCAGCGGCAAATGTAGGGTTTATATTTATTTTAACTAACATTTATTTTAAGTTTAAACTATCTTTCCTGTCAAGCCTTACTTTCCCCTGGAACTGCCAATGCCAGAGTATGTAAATTTTAGTAGAACGCGCAAGGATTCAAATTATCAGCGGAAGTATTCTGATTTAAATAGAAAGGAAACGAGTTCGAGTGTGTGATATTCTTACTTCACGTGCGCGGAGGTAGTTGGCCAGAAATTGAAGAACCCCACGTTTCGGCCTGTGTGCTTGCCTGGAAGTAGTGTTAATCGTTCAAGTGATCTTCAAGTTTGCTGAATTAGCAGCGGTATTGTAAAACGCGGTGAGTTAGTTACTTTTAGAGAGCCTCGTAGTTAGAATCTTGTCTTTAGTTTCTTTTCAGGTTATTATTTTTATTTGACCGCCGAGTTGGCGCAGTTTGTGAGCGTCAAGAGCAGGCACTTGTAATTTATTACGTTGAATAAAAAGGGACTTAAACCCTTAATAAGACTCTGTCTTTTATCCAGTTTTCACAGTCACCTCTTGGTTGCGTGAAAGTTGGAGGCGCGCAACGCTACAAGGTTTAAAAATCGTCAACTTCCACTGTATATGTCTTTCTGTCTTATATGCCTTATATGAACTGTTATTTTGCCTAAAGGAAGACAAAATAACAGTTCTTCATCATTGTTTTCTTTATAAATGTATCTGAGATATACAAAACTGAGCTGTTTCTCATATATCAGATGTTTCATCCAAGTGAATTGTAAATTTGAGCTTTCTTTAAGTTTAGTAACAAGTTGATCTAACTGATCTTTGCTAATTTCAGATATTCCACTTGGCGACGGTTTATATTGACAAACGAACTTTTCAACTTTCATCGTCATATTCACTATTTAAATAGCAGCAAGTAATACAAAATCTCCAATAATGTATGGCTTTTTAGTTTTAGCAATCAGATATTAACTTTCGAATGACGAGAGTGAATATTTTCGCCAATTCATAAATTCCTCAAAATATTGGTTTTTGGGTTTGAAGATTTTTACAATCGTTCGAAATATACTTTTCATCTATTCATGTGTCAAAGTATCTTAGGATTTGGGATGCCTTTCTAATTTTAATGGTTTTATATTCTCCATTGCCAAAACGTTATTGAAAATTAAGCAAAGAATTTGTTTATTTTTATCAGAGCTGTTGAAAGTAAAGTCAGATTGGAGAAATGTCTCATGAAATTTTCTTTTTCGCATATTTGCTACATCTTTCTGGCTACTAAATCCTGCTTGAACAGACTTTGTAGAATTGCCATCTGCGTTATGTCATTGTTACGAAGTTCAGTTACTTATCCTTGGGTAAAAATATTTTATCCTAAAACATAAATGAAAAAAGCTGATGTGTACACCACATGACTTTCTTGTACGGAATATTAAACTATGCGCATTTTCCCCTGCATTTTTTTAAACATATTTCTTCGAATTTCATTAGAGATATATTTCTCATTCAATTAATTCAGTTCTCATTTCGCGGCAAGGCAAAAATACGTAAAAATTCAAAATATCTTCATTAAAATTTGAAAGGCATAGAAAAACATAAATCATCAAATACAGTTAAAAATTAAAAAACAAATTTTAGAATTGAAATTATAGTTCCTACGTAAAAACAAGCAATTCGGCCAGCAGGCAAAAAGGCAGAATTTTCGGTGCACAAAAATAAAAGATTTCTTTTGGTCCCACTCGGCAAAAAGGGACTTGAAGGTGCAGAAAGACTTAATTCACTATTCTGCTAAGTTTCAAATGTAAACAAATATAGCTGCTATAGTGAAAAATAATTAGGCTTAGCCACACTTAAACAACTTTTAAATTTTTGATAATTCTACAACTATCATGCTCATTAACTAAAGGCACAAAATCCTTAACCGGAAGACCATTTTTCAATTTAAAAAAAAATTAATATTAAAAAAATGTAAATCAATTTTTAACCAGAAGCGATATTAGTCTCGAAACAAGAATTTGCATTGCTTCACTTTTCAATCGAGTATGTTGCCATTCGGCAAAATGTAAGATTATCTTCCGCATTTAATCTATATGTTATTGGTTAACAAACTAAGTGATTTAAAAGTAATAGATGCAGTTTTTAAGAATATATTAACAACATACTTCAATCATTAACAACATAATTTAATCATTTTTAAAGCAAAAAATGCATAATTTACCAACATATAAGAATAAAAATCTGAGCTCATTGAGCTGAGTATATATGTTACTGTGATACACCGAAATCTGGAGAATGTCGACTTTCATTGGTGAATATCAACATTCACATAGTCGCTTGGTGTATGTCCGAAATATTTTCCAAATACTCTTATTTCTGACTTACACTGGTAAATGTCGACATTCACCATGTACTAATGAACATATAAGAATATTATATTTTCTTCTCCGTAATTCAGTCGCGAAAAAACGCACTTGAGACTTAAAATAAGAACTTAAGAACATAAGAATTTAAAACGCACAGTACATTGAAAATGAGAAAGGAAAATAATAGAAGTTAAAAACTTCCTAAATTATGTGATTCAAATCTTATTTATTGCAACAACTTAAACTATTATGACACTTTGAATTGCACAAGAGGCCCTTGCTTTTACAACTGCATTTATTTGTGGAACACTTCCTTTTGCAATGACAGCGTGTACCTATACTCCTCTCTTTTCGACCTACGCCAGAGCATATCCATGATTGTCGACATACACTGGTGAGGGTCCGAATGTACAAGAATGTAATGCAATATTCGATCTTTAACCGACGTATTTGGTGAAAGTAGACATTCTCATATTTCGGTCTTTCACGGTAACATATATATATATTTATATACTTTTGGTGATGCCGATTGCAACCAAAAAGGGAGGTAGACAACTGCATCTTATACTAGTCCTATATACAAAATTTCATCGTTCTGAGGCTACTCATTTCTGAGTTATGCGAGATACATACATACATACTTACAGACGCCAGTAAAAATTCTCTTCTGAATCCATTTTAAATCAGTTTTCTAATTCGTTTGGGGGAAAAGTGTCCTTTATTTTGTTCTTACGTAGAGATGTCACGCAAAAACATCGTTCAATTCGATAGTGGTCAAAATGCATATTCTCGTTGAAATATGGTACCCGGAATTTTTCGTAATTACAATACTTCCTTTACTTCGTACAAGGAAGTAATAAAATTTCTCATAACAAATATTCGAATAAATACCAACTTCATTGGCGGGAAACAGTAAAATACAATAATGTATTGTTCTTGCGACGTACACACATGTTGCGATGAAACAACAACAGCAGACTACACTAGAAAAGCATTCTTGCCATACTGGCTGCCGTGACGCCGACCTTACTGTCGGAAAGTTTGAGTGGCACAAGACGTTACGTGCTGTACGTTTGAGGCATATATTAATTCTGAAATAACTTGTATGCTGAAACTGATATGCGACACTGTTATTATGATGCGCATGGTGATATTTTTCAACATGTTATCATAGTTTAAAGCTCGGCCAATATTACGATTTTATGTTTTCATTGCACAGAAAATGTAATATATTAAATTCCATTTTAAATCAATAAGATAATGAAGGAATTAGGAGTCTTTTTTTCCCTAAATTCTTGCATTTATATTAACGTTTTGAGACGTCAACATATCGTTTTGCGACTCTATTTGATGTCGTGTTCCACAGTTTAAGAAAAGCTGTACTAGAGTTTTTTTAACTTCTCTTTTCCAGATTGTTGTGTATTATTTGAAAAATGCACTACATTGCCATGAAAGTTTAATAAATTGGAAAACAAGGTTATATCCTTCCAAACAAAACTTTAACTTTTCATTCGAGTATGCTGTTATTCGGCAAAATATAAGATTATCTTCCCTATTTAATCTGTTCGTTATTGGTTAACAAACTAAACGATTTAAAAGTAATAGATGCAGTTTTTGAGAATATTTTTTAAACTTTTTAATCCGATTCATTGAAATATAAATTATTTTAATTCATGGTATATCTAATTAAAAACATTAAATATTTTTATAGAATTACATTATATGCTTTTTCATTTTCCAGATGTATAGAAAGTACATAATGTTTCCATATTAGTCTAAATGCATATTCATCTAGTATCCTATGAAATTTTCGTTATTCCACCTGGGCTATTTATATTGATAATCTCTACTGATGAACCATATTAAATTTTAATAGATCGCCAAAATCTAAAAAATAGGCGATTGGCAAAATTTAAAACCCTATCCGATAAAAAAAATAAACTAAAAAATTTAAAAAGAAAATCTGAAAGCATCCAGATTTTATATTATACCCAAAGGGATGAGTTTAACGTTTTGTGTGTTATTAAATATCATGTTCTTCGCACTTAAACCATGAAATTCAATTCTACAGCAAAATCATAAAATATTTAAAAGAGCACATCTTTAGAATTTCCGATACACAGTCTCGCAGGGCGCTGGAGATAAAAATGTTTTTCTCCCTCCGCACAGTGTCGCCTTTGCTCGCTATGAAATCATTGAGTTCATTAATCAAATTTTATTTAATTTTTGACAAACTATGAAACATATAATAAAACAAATTCTAAATTTGGGCTTCCTGATGCCCATATTCGAATGGAAGACTACGTTATTCAAAATTTGATGTCTCTAGATACCGTTGTTTTATATCACAATGCGAGAAACATACATACATTCATGCAGATTCTTCATTATTTAACTTCATTATTAACTCATTTATGTATAACGCAGGGCTCTAATATTGGGTGGCAACAATCTGAAAAGTGAATCGACATTTATAGTGAATCAACGCAAAATGCCAAAACGAAATTAATAGCCCTTCTAGGCAAATTGCTCCTTTGGGCTAATTAAAAAAAATGAACTGAAAGGTTTCAAATTTTAAATTACGCCCAAAGGGTCGTTTTTTTTACATTTTGTGTTTTACCTTTATTTATTAAGTATCATGTTCTTCGCACTTAAACCATAAAATTCAATTCAACAGCAATATCGCAAAATAATTTTAAAATGAGCATATCTTAAGAGTTTCCAATGCAGAGTCTCGGGGTCTGGAGATACACATTTTCCCCCCGTACTGTGTTGTCATTGCTCGCTTTGAAATTGCTTAGTTTGTTAATTAAAAATTCTCTGAAGTGTTACAAAATATGAAATCGATAATAAAACAAATTTTAAATTCAAATTAGGGCTTCCACATGCCCATATTCTATGGAAGATTACGTTATACAAATTTTGATGGTTCTAGGTACAATTGTTTTTATGACAATGCGAGAAACATTCATGCGGATTCTTTACTATTTAATTTCTTTAAATATAACACAGGGCTCTAACATTTGGTGGCAACAATTTGAATAGTGAAACAACGCTTATCGTGAATCGAAGCAAAATGCCAAAACGAAATTAATAGTCCTTCTGGGCAAATTGCCCTTTTGGACTAAAAGAACACAAAAGCTAGAAAAAGTTACGTTAAATATATTTAAATATGGTCCGGTCATTGGTTTATCTCTGCCACTAAACCCACAGCGGTGTTATGCCAATATCATCCGACAGGGGACGCTGTAGTTGTCATCCCGCATCCTCCGAAGAAGATGCTCGAGAGAAAAGGAAGAATGGTCGACCGATCCGCTCACCGCTGATGGACATTGATGAGAGCAGAGATAAGAGAAGATTATCGAACTAGAGTGCAGACCAGCAAGATGAAGGAAGTAAGTGCCATGGGGATGATGAAAGTGTGTGCGCAAATGATTGGTGCAGACAACATCTCCCTTTTCTTTGCTTATTTTTGTCAATAATTGTTTTTGAGGGGTTTGTTTTTGAAAAGGAACGATAGCAAATGCTCTGCGAGAGAGACGCAATAGTTTGTGGAACGTTCCAAATGAGTCTTGGTTAGACCTATAAAGGGGAATGTGATGGTTACCATTTGAATATTCTTAACAAAGTATCTTGGTATGAATTAATTTGAAGAGAAAGATCTCATGATAAGTGCAAAATATGTTACTGCATTCAAGATAATTGTGAGGTAAAAGTAAATATACCTATAAAAAGAATTACATGCATTGTAAATGATTATTTTGTAGCCGTGGTGCATTAGTAAAGGCGTTAGATAATGTGCTTTATTAATGACAATAGTGGTATAAATATTTACAAAAGTTATTAATTGAGTGTATTATATTATTATTGCAAATAATATTTAGAATTACTTTATTATATTTCTTAATTATTAGAGGTGTACCCGGGTAGCACCAGCGGAAGCGAAATTACAATATAGAAATAAAAATATACTTAATATTCTTTGTAATTCTTGCAACTGCCATTTCATCAATTACGTAAATCTGAACAATTTCTTACATATTCCTTCTTTATTTTGACAGTTCCAGATTTACTTTCAACGCTTCTAAGAATGAAATCACAGAGTAATTTAAAATGCATATTTCATAATTTGATGTGCAAATGATGGTATTACTTAAATGCTATTTCGGTTGTTTGTTTATGTTGGCTTGATCCACACTTAATGTGTGGAATGTGCGGCATTTGTTGTCATTATTAAAAAATGCATAGACGTTGATGAACTGTTAAAATAGTACATATGCGAATGTTATACAATGGTTCACATTTGTTTTCGGACACTTGTGTTTCTGAAGTTTATTTGCAAAAATCATATAATTTATAGTAAACAAATGACTTTGATTTTTTCTTTTACATTAATTCTCGCTTAGCTGCTTTAACAAGTGTTTTTTCGTAAACAAAAACGTTGAGAATGTTTCTTAAAATTAAATCAGTTATTTTAAAATATCTAGAACGAATCCACATAGTTATTCGAACACTTAAGATACATATTTAACAGATAACAGGACACTTGATATCTGGCTGGGTTCTTTAGCTAAAAACGAAATTTTTGTGTGTTTTGATTAGATTAAATTAATTTTTATTTTCCCCCTCACTTCTCAGTCAAATTTACTTTTAAGTGAATTTTTGAAGAAATATTTCACTTCCTTATTCTCTTCTCCAGTTCACGCTCTACATCAGGGTTCCCAACCTTTTCGTCCTCAAGAGCCCATTCTAGAATATCTGTTGGACGGCGGGCACTATTTACTTTTTCAAAGTCAATTTATAGTTAGATAGAGTTAATAACACATGCACATAAAAAAAAGTGATCGGTCGTATTTCGTTCTGTGCTGGTATCTATGTTGGACTCAATTTTGTATTTCATTAACATGAGAACACTTTCACATAGAATTTTATTGAAAACTAAAACATTTTTATTGGCACACGTTAAACGATCGGCGGGCGATATGGTGCTTGAAAGCATAGGGTTGAAAATCCCTGCTCTACACATATTCAGTGGGGTGTAATTCAGAAGAACAAAGGGCAATTTTGAAATTTTCACAATACCTTAACTAAACATTTAGAGTTGTATGTGTTAAGATGAATATCCTGCTGTAATTTAAATGTTATTTGCATTTCAAGTTTTTGCTCAAATGTGCCCGGGTTTTCCTTCAGAAATTTGACGTATTTGTACTGATCATTAGACTTTCTATAAAAAATTTTTAAAATTAATTTCTGTAAAAATTAATTTCAAAAAGAAAATATCTGCGAAATATTTTTCAAGATATTTTACCTGCACCTTTTGTTGTTTAACAATAAATAACAATAGACTGTTGTTTAAGAATAGCTTGTAAGGATAAGTTTTACTAACGTTTATTTTATTTTAAAACTTTGCTATCCTCTCTTATTTTCAATTTCCGGTCAGAATAAGCGCGATTAGTTTTGTTTATGCAAATGAGTTTTCAAACTGTTAAGTATTTAAGATATGGCTTTTAGCCAAAAGGAAGGGTTAGAGGAAGACTTCTCGCTGCCTTACCACACGCGTGTTTTCAGTCAATTTCTGTCTGCCTTTAAGGCCAGAACTTAATTTTTGCTAATACGTAACGTACGCTGATACGTAAAAGACGTACTGTAGTTTCCTGCATTCTGTTCACTACACAGGTTAAAAGGGCAACCTTCACGTTACTAGTCTTTGTAAAGTATCTAAGTTTAGTTTTACTTCTTATTTAGTTAAGTTAGTTTTACTTCTTATTGAGTTTAGTTTTACTTCTTATTGTCTACATTTTAGACTATAAGTTCTGGTCTTTGTATCCCGAAGTGCGGTAACTGCTGTAAACTGTGAGAAATAAAGGGTAATTTAGCCCTTCTCATCCTTGTCGTATCATCTACACGCATGAGCATAGTTTCAGTAAGTTCCCTCCTCCCATTCGGGATTTGCAGATGTTTTCCAAAGGATTAGAAGGAATAGAAATCCTGATAAGCGAACAGGCTCTTCGGATTCAGTGGTGTTTGGTCATGCAGTACTTTTTCCATCGGACTTAAAAGTTTTATATTTTTAATAAATTTCAAATATCACATTATTCCGGTAATATAAATCTTTACTTACTGTAAAATTCACAAAATAAGGCGTAAGTTTGGTGCTCTATCGTTGATGAAAAATTCCTTTCCTATCTTTCGGCTGTTTCATTTATATGAGATGACGATTCGTCTGACAGTTACAAGATAATTTGAAACCGATATATTGAAAAGATAAACTGATGACTTGAAAAGGTATATTGGAAACCATTCTACTTCAACCGCAAGCAAGCAGAAGCTAGCCTTGCGACATCCAAAAAGAGGCGCCACTACACGTTTCTCTGATTTTAGTCAACCACATGAATTTTTATTAATAATTACGCATTTACAATCAAATATTCGAAAAAGAATCAAAATAAAAAAGTATATAATGATAGAAGTTACGCATAATACAAATATATAAGTGAAATAGAATGAAATTAAGTAATAAAATGTACATATATCTAGTCCAGGCACCAGAGCCCTTGCGACTGCTCCGGGCGGCAAAGGCAAGAACGATGTATAAGCCTTGAACAGTGTCGCGCCTGGCCTATGTCTATTTTCAACATTTCTTTAAGAACGTCTATTATATGACTTTCTTTAGAATCGTGTTGTTTAATTTATCAAACAGCTCTGTGCAAAGCTATGTTGGCATTAAACTCAAGCTCCGTTTATTCATCCGTGAAGTCTAAGAACTCATAAACAAATTGCAGTGCTTAGCTACGGTCATTATTGTTAGTTCTTTATTTCAGTTCCATCTTTACTTCTTCTGTGGGTTTCTATTGAGTTCCTGTTACTATTTTGATATCAAAAAATCCCGTCGAATACTGAGCATAGCATAACACATTCGTTTCATTTATTGTCTTAACCCTTACTTTATAGTTATTGCATAAAATCGTAAATGAAATACTTAAATATATAAAAAAATTAAAAAAATTCTCCATCCATATGTTGCAATTCAATGTGTGAATACTAAATTTGTGGTGTACCTGATGTGGGCCACTCATGTATAAGATTTGGAATGGTAAAAGTTGCATTTTGTCATATGTGTGATCATTAATATAATTGTTGGAAAGTTCGCAAAACAATGAAATGCTCAACTGAGTACACAGAGAACATTGTATTAAAAATGAGTCATTTGTAGTCTTACTTTATGACTAGTTTTCTTGTTAATTTTTTGAAAAACTTGTATATTAGTTGCTGATCTTTTATTCCGAATCGTGATATCATTGCAACGGGTTCTGAAACAATTATGTGAAAAACACCATTATATATGCAGTCTATTATAGTGTTTTTATTTTTTGAATCCTACACTATATTTTTGCGCGTGCCTTTTTCCTTTTTTTCAGAGTCACACAAATAATTGTTCATTTCCAGGATAGCTTCCCCAATTTCATCAATTTTATCGATAAATGAATCAAATCGGCCCATTTTTAGAAAAGATTCTAATGAGAGAGGAGGAAGACCAGACCAAACTTTTCTAATTCTCTGTCTTCTCCATTTTTTCTTCCTCCTTCCCTTTTTTCTGCAGCTTTAATATTTTGGATATACCCTTTTTACTTCCTTGTACGAAGTATCGTAATTAAGAAAAATTCCGGGTACTATATTTCAACGAAAATATCAATTTTGACCTCTATCGAATGCAATTTAACGATGTTTCTTGCGTGACATCTGTACATAAGGACAGAATAAAGGACTCGTTCACCAAACGAATTATAAAACTGATTTAAAATGGATTCGAGATTTTTTTCGCAGTGTCTGTACATACATATGTATCTCGCATAACTCAAAAACGAGTAGCATCAGAAAGTTGAAATTTTGTATATAGGACTACTATAACATGTAGATGTGCACCTCCCTTTTTGGTTGCAATCGGCCGCACCAAAAATATATAAAAATATGTATATGTATACCCAGTCTGTTACTCTGCTTAGTGAGCTCAGATTTTTTTATTTTTATATGTTGGTAAATTGCGCATTTTTTGCTTTAAAAACGATTGAATTATGTTGTTCTTATCTTCCGGTTAAGGTTTTTATGCCTTTAGTAAATCTGTATGCAATATTTGTGAAATTATCAACAATTTAAAAGTTGTTTAAGTGAGGCTAAGCCTAATTATTTTTACATAGCAGCCATATTTGTTTACATTTGAAACTTAGCAGAATAGTGGATTTGTAGCCAATTTAGAGAACCTAAACTCCGTAATAACAAAGGTAACGGCTTCTTTTATTAATGCGAATTAAGCCGTACTTAAACCCTTCCGGAATTTATTTAAGGAAATATGTGTTAAGGACTTACTTCGTAATTTTTAATATAGATATTTTGAGTTTTTATGTATTTTTGCCTTGTCGCGAAGTGAGAACTGAATTAATTGAATGAGAAATACTGAATCGTCTTCGAAAAACTGCTTTTTTTTTTTTTTTTTTTTTTTTTTCGTTTTGTTTGTTTAATTTCTTTTATACATCGTTTTAGATTTATTATAGTATCGGATTAGAACATGTGACAAAGATTAGATAATTTTTCAGATGATATAATTTTTGTGCATTCTGAGTTATAAAATGAATGAGATGTAACGCTGTTAAGTGAACCTAGTGCCAGAGTGCCGGTATGGTAAACAAATATAGTGAATTTTAAAGAATGCATTTATTCTATTGTGGTTTATGTGCTATCGACGAAATAGATTGAATTCAATCCAATAAATTTATATGAAATGCAAGAAAAATGCATATAATTTAATATTCCGTACAAGGAAGTCATGTGGTGTACACATCAGATTTTTTAAAATAATATGGAAATATTTGAGCAGAAATAACGAAAGTAAGAAATTTCACGCTTTGTGTTGTCCTTTAATTTGTAAATTTCCACTTTTAGCCTGAAAAGAGCTAGCAGTATTGAAAGGAGATAGCTCTTCTTTTTAATGATCCAGCAATGACAGTATCCATTGAAACTGCATTCTTGACTGGTGCTTCTTTTTCCACTTAAATGGATTCAACATTTTCACTGTTCTATCGCGCCGGCTGTTTTCGGCAGAAATATAGGAGAAGAAGTGCATTTAATAACCTAAGTTTCTAATTAAATCACCACAATTTTAATCCTGCTTAACTATAAAATTACTACTGGTAACGGCCATCAGTTTTACTGCACTGTATATAAGTGTTTCTTTTGAAACACTTATATACAGTGCAGGAAACTTAGCACTTGATCCACAGAATTACGCTACTTCTTAATCTGTTGAAAACAAAACACATGGATCTGTATGCAAGTTATTTTGCAAAATTATTTTAGTGATATTTTATTGCTTAGCTGCTGAACGGACAGAATTATCTTTTCCAATTTCCATAAAAGCTTTTTTTTTAATTTCCTTTCCTTTTATCCATTGTTTTGCAATTAAATGTATAATACCAAATCTTGACCATCCTAATAGTGAGCCACTGATGTTCCGGTGTTGGTTTTGTGGCATACTGCTTCTGGTTTTTCTTATAATAATTTAAACAAATTACGTACCGTAATTTATTCGAACACAAATTAATCTTCAATCTAAATTAAAATGTCATTGCTGCTGTAAACAATTTTTCAAATATTCGTGAATTATGGAATTCCTGAGGAACTGTGGAGCGTTAGTAAAAATTCTATCTCCTTATTCTGAAAATTTGTATAACTTCTTACTTTAGTTGCCTCCAGGGGAAAATGAGATAGGTTTGGTCACCGTTAAATAAAGTTCTCTTTTAGAATTGATATTCAGATTCGGCCTGCGCTTTTTTAATGAATAAAACACGCATAAGTGCTTTACGACCTTTGTCCACGGTATTAATAATATGCCTTTCGAAAGTGAGCTTTTCATCCAGAATGACTCCTAAATATTTAACTTGAAATCATAAATTACTGCTATAATATTAATTATTTAGGAGTTAAAATATTTAAGCTATGTGCAAATGTCATTTAGCGGATCCGATGTTTTTTTTTTTTTTTTTTTTGACTACTATGGAAAACTTAGCAGAGTAATTTTGCAGCATTTATTCATATTTTTTTCGTGGCAGTCAGTAACAGAGAATGACATTCTTTAGTATTGTAATTGCTCTACTGCTTTGTGGATCCCCGCCTTGTTTGATCATCTTAATATTTGAATAGAGAAAAGATATTCTGACCAAAAAATTTTCTGTAATGTAATAGCTATGAGGAATTTTAATAACAGTTAAAGGACATTTGCAGCCAGTGGGTTTAAACAGGAAGTCAGTGTGCTACACTTTTCAAGCATTATCAGTGACTTCAGATTCTTGCCGTCAAATCTGTCGTCATGTCTATGGAATAATGTGGTACATTTAGTTAGATATTTAAATTTAAATTAATCGAAGCAAAGCCATGTCCACTAGGGCTGTTGGTCCCGAGTGCCTTATCAAAACATATTTGTTATCACGATATTCTTGTTCATATCCGACTGAAAGTAAAACAGCGGGGCATTGAAAATTGGGTCCCGTTATTTGTTGAATACAAATAGTGCGGTTGTATTAGGACTTTAATAAAATTTCAAGCAACAACAACAACAACAAAATAATACATAGTATAGAAATAAAGTATATAAGATATACTATGAAATAAATAAGAACTATTGCATTCAGTTTTATTTGCCAATTTTGATTTAAAATTCGCCGTTTTTAGTCTTTAGGCGATATGGAATATTGTCAAAGCTAAAAAATTGTTTTTTACTGGCTAGTGCATTTATTTGAAATCTGAAACTTAGAAAGTTTTTATATATTCTTTATCTCTTTCTTTATAGTCCACCTATTGTCTTTTTATAAAAATGATAAAGTTTGTATCTTTTTTTTTTTTTTTTTTTTTTTTCAAGGAGAAGCGCAATTACATATTATTAGAGACAACCTAGATTCTTCTGGGTGTCAAACGAGTTGTCCAAGAAGTCAGTGCAGAGGAGTCAAATAGGACGGAAAGTATCCCGCTTAACAGCCGCGGCAACATCCAGACAGAAGAGCCGCGGCAGACAGAACAGCCGCGGCAACATCAATAATCTTCGATAATCAACATATTATTAGAGACAACCTAGACTCTTCTGGGTGTCAAACGAATTGTTGTCCAAGGAGTCAGTGCAGAGGAGTCAAATAGGACCGAAAGTATCCAGAACAGCCGCGGCAACATCAATAATCTTCGAAGAATAGAGGATTTGGTGCGAGGGAGTTAAATCTATACTGAAGAGCTTGGCCAAAATAGCAGGACAGTCGAAGAGATGGTCTGGGGAAAGTTGTGTATCAGTAAAGTGAGGACAGCTATTATAGTTTCACTGGCCATCAGAGAATATCTTCATTCCCTTTGTCAAACGAGTGTCCTGCTTGATTAAACTAAAATCAGTGGCGCAAAAGCCCTTAGTGAGCCATGGCCTTCAGTGCTCTGATATCTGACTCCTTGACCGTGGGTCCGGGGGTGCATGAGCGTATACATCCTTGGTGGTCAGCTTGTTGTAGGATCCCAGGTGTACAGACCGCAAGCCAACTTGGTACTCATTTTATCAACCCACTGAAGAGATGAAAGGCTGAGTCAAACTTGCCGAGCCAGGGGATCGAACCCGGACCTGTGCTGCTGCTGCGCGACGTGCTGTTGGGCCTTACCCTGGTTTTATTACTTTTCTCATTTCGAAAGGTTGAGCTTAAGAGGCTCATTTTCCAACCTTTAACCGCTTGAGTTCCGTTAATATTTTTTTTAAAGGATATTATTGAAAAGAGCCAAACGATGCCTTAGCGCTCATTCGCACCATTCGCATTATTCTCGATTCTCACTTTTTTGTACCCATATCAATTGCGTGTCCTTATCAGTTTTCAGATAAAGGGATGTTATCTCCATAGATTATTTTAAAGAAAATAGATAAAACAAATAAAAGAATGTTGCCACAAAGTGTTACCGTCATGCATTATTTTTTAAGAAATAATACAGCAAATGAAAAAAAAAGGTGTGGCAACATAATTAAAAGAATGTTCCCACAAATGTTATCTCCATGTAGTGTTTTTTAAAGAAATTACACAGCGAATATAAAAAAAAATATATGGAAACACTTAACACTCTATCTTGTATTCACTATCTAATATTTAAAGGCAGCGTATCTAAAGATATATTGTTTTTAAATACTTAGTGAAGTCTTCAAAAAAAAAAAAAAAAAAACTCTGGGTCTCTGTGTTACGCTACCATGTATTTATTATGCATGCGATAGGACAAATGTAGTCATAACGCAAAACATTAAATCTCTAATTTAAATCTTCCACATAGCCTCGCAAATAACTAGTGCTCGGAGTACTGCCAGTCAGAAAACTTAAGATTTTAATACATATTAAAAAATAATGTGTAATTGCTTAACAAACTTAAAAACCTCATACTCGCAAAATTAGAAAATTCTAAAATTCATGAAATTAATCGCGGAAATTCGCACCACGATAAAGTTGTTGCCCAGTTATAAACCATATGAATTAGTCGGTTTATTATAATCATTAATGATATTAAAAATAAAATAACGATACAAACTATTAAAAAGTAAATATAATGGTTTAAAATCTCTCACTTGGTTAAATACAATTTTAGTTTGACTGGTAAATTAAAATTATTAATGCCCCGTTAATGGCAATACATTTGAAGAATGACGGCTTGAATGATAAAAATGCCAGGAATTAATTTAAAAAGAAATTTAATATGACTCAAAGAATGGAAACAAGTCTATGGATGATTCTAACGTCATTATGAGGCTTTACATTACATAGTTTAACATGACATTACACCTGTGAAGAATCGTATGATAATTCAAGGCCCATGAGCTAAAGGAATTTGTTGTATGGATAGAAACCTAAACTAATAATTCACGCAAACATCTAATAATATGCTAGCAATGTTATCAGGATCAATGTTCCGTTTTACCTTCTTCGGGAACATGCAAGGACCTGACTCGGAACAGAGAGCTTACTAAAGCTATGTTCAAAACTGTGGGAAGTAGACAGGATACACAAGAAGGGTATACAAAACCCTTTATTTTTCTCTAATTACAATAACTTCCGTACTTCGGAATACAAAGACCCGCTACTTGGGGTCTAACGTAAAAATATAAAAATAGAACTAAACTCTAATTTAACTTTAAAATAATAAACGTGGAAGATTGGCCTTATATTAACAGGAAGCCGTATGTAGTACAGAGAACTGTGAACACTACAATACGTTTAAAATTTATCAAGTGGATTAAAACCTCTGGCCTGGAAGGCAACCAGCAACTGCGTAAAACTTCTAAGGTAAGCGGCCTGCTTCGACTCACTGCTTCCTCTCTCTCGCTTGGCAAAAAGCCACAACTTAAATACTTGGCGTTCGCCAGACAAATTTTGCATAAAAACATTAACGCTTATAATTCTGGCCGGAAGTAGAAAATAAGAAGTGATAGTAAAGATTAAAAATAAAATAAACGTTAGTAAAACTTAAGATCCTTACAATGTAACCTTTCCACTCGCTAAGATTGTTTGCAAAGCCCTGATGATACAGCATACAGAAGGCCACAGTAACTGTGCGAAGAATAAAATAATAATAAAAATAATGAAAAAAATCAAAGAGATATAGATAAAAAAATCTGAAATGGTTCAGATTTTCACATCGTCCGAAAGATCACGTTTTTACCTGCGGTATCAACTCTTCTATTTTTGACAACGGACGTTAGAACTGTTTGGACGATTGGTTTCTATGTAGATACTCTTCGTTGTTCAATTTCATCTATTGTTATTGCCTAACTTTCTCAGTCGTTTTTCACGAGATAAAACCTTTTCCTCTTCGGTTTGCTGACGTCGTGACATTTCTTTATTTGCAAAATAATACGGGCGTCAAAAGTGATTCGACGAAAAACTGATGTTCGAGATTTATAGCCCTTTCAAACTAAAAAGGAAGGAAATTCTATATAGCAGCACAGGAACGAATCAGATGAAAAATGATTAAAATCATATGATCGATAAAATACCAAAACTTCCTATTTACAACTTTTCAAATGTCATATATTTAAAACAAATTGTAGAAAAATCATTTAACAAATATTTTTCTATCATACTTGTTTCAAAGAAGGGCTTAGGGATGGTTGGTTTTATGTTCTGTGAAATCATTAATATAAGGGCGAGTCAAATGAAAGTGAGCCAATGCGAATATATGACAAACAGAGTACTTTATTTAAAGGTGGTCTCCATGAACATTGAGACATTTATCCCATTGACAAATGAGCCGCGTGATCCCCGTCTCATAAAACTCCTTGGGCTGTCGATTCAAAAAGTCTGTAACCGACTCCTTCACGACGTCTTCCGACACGAATCTGGTACCCTTGAGATGTTTTTTCAGTTTCCCGAAAATGTGAAAGTCGCATGGCGACAAATCTGGGCTCTATGGAGAATGTTGCAGCGTGTCCCACTTGAACTTTGCCAGTTGTGTCTTAACCACATCAGCGACGTGGGGACGAGCATTGTCGTGTAGCAAGATCACACCATTCGTCAATCTTCCAGGTCGTTTGTTCTTGATTGCGACACGCAGCCGATCCAGCGTTGCACAATATCGCGAACTATTGATAGTCTCTCCACGTTTAGCAAATTCAATCAGTAATGGTCCCTGACGATCGAAAAAAAAAGTCAATAGCACCTTTCCCGAGGAAATGACGCCTTTGCTTTCTTCGGGGGTGGTGAATTCAAATGTTTCCACTGTAAGCTTTGCCGGCGTGTTTCAGGTTCGTAGTGGTGGCACCATGATTCGTCTCCGGTCACAATTGCAGACAAGAAGTCGTCACCCTCATTGTGATACCGGATGAGATGAGTCAAAGCAGCGCCGAACCTCTCCGTCTTCTGGCGGTCGTTCAAAATCTTGGGTATCCATTGAGCACACAAAAGCCGATAACCGAGATGATCATGAATTATGGTGTGAACCGAACCGTGACTGATGTTCACACGCTCTGCCAGTTCATCGATGTTTATCCTCCGTTCTTGTCTAATCAGCTCATCAACCTGTGCAATTGTGTCGGGGGTGATTGCAAGGTGGCTTTGGCCCGGTCTTGGATCGTCTTTGCAACTTTCACGTCCTTCTCTGAACCGTTTGCTCCAACGCTTCACAGTGGCCAATGCGATGCAATGTTCACCGTACACAGCAGTCATACAGCGACTAATTTCATGTTGGGAAACACCGTCAGCTGTCAAAAACCTGACCACACCACGCTGTTCCTCTTTTGGAGCGTCCATTATGTCACGCTACCGTCTTCAACCCAGTATAAGAGCGCCTTAAAGAACTTTAACCTCACACTTTCGCGCCACTTTCGTAAATGAAGGCTGTCTCTGTGCTACGCGCATGCGCCGCAGATGATGGACCGAACCATTCTTGCTGAGGAGGGGTTGGCTCACTTTCATTTGACTCGCCCTTATATATTATAAACTATAAATTTTCTGATGTCAGATTTCAAAAGTACTGGATATATAATTGAAAGTATTGGATATTTTAATGATCGGAAAACTGAATGATTTTCAGGAAAACGCCAAAAATTCTGCAAATTAACCTGGGGATTCGAAGATAATTTTTTCGAAAGATTTATGTTTCGTTCAATTCGATAATGTTAAGACAACATTCGATAATGCTAAGACAACATTCGATAATTAAGAAAATAATTATGAGAGTAAAATCCTTAAAACATTAGTACTTCGAATTTAGATTCATGATTCCTGTGATAATGTGATGTTGACCTTAAGTATTCCGACCGTCAAGTGTTATTAAAAATGCAGTGAAAGCTCCATCTTATCTGTGACATGTGTTATATCTGAAAATTTTAGTTTTTATAACTATTAAATCGAAAAAATTTATCCTGGTCACGGCACCATTGTTAAATCTAAAAATTTTTGGGTGTGTGTTTTTAATACCTTATTCCTTTATAACTTTAACTTAACTGATAACTTTGCTGACTGTGGTGCCGGATAAAATTACTAAAATTAAAATTAAAAAAAATATTATATAATTCAAAACAATTCTTATTCATCAAATATCAAAAGATGAATCAAATAAACAATAGTATATCATATCTATCAATCAATCGTATAGTGGTAGTACACTACAATTTACTTTTTAGGTTTGCGTTGTGAGTAACCTATGTAAAAGGAAATATCAATAACTCCAAATTCAATTAAACTCCATGTTTCTTAAAAGTCTCCCGGCTCAAACAAATGGAGGGACATGATAGACCACCGTAAAATATACACAACATAAATACACAAATGCAATTAAATTTTAAACACACATTTATTAAATTCTTGACTATTTTATATAATTAAATAATGGATAACTGATCAGTAATACATATTTTTCTAAGCAAGATAACACATAATACTACACCAAATTACAGCTTACATTAATTAAGATTAACATTATTTTTTTTTCAAATTAAGTAGGTGTAACAAAATTTAATCCTCCAAATAACAGGTTCTTATTAATTAGAAAGTAACGTTTTTCTAGCTCACAAAATTCAGTTGGTGAAACAAATTTTAATCCTCTTAAACTGGCCTTCACTTGAAATTATAAATAACTTCTCAATTTTTTAACTGTAATATTTAATTTATATAATCAATAACAATATACGGGTAGATAAATCATTATTAACTGTTCTGCATTCGGGAAAACTAAGAGAGAGAGACAGAGAAAATATACTTAAAATTTCACTCACAGATGGAAAACAGTTTTTCCTGATTAGCAGGCTCCTTAGTGTCCAATCCACATGGAAAATGAGCCAAGCCCATTACAGTCTAATAATTCTTCAAACAGCCAGGAATCGCTTTAACTGTCCATTAGGTGGGAACCAATAGTCCAATTCAGAAGGATCTTTTTTCAATTCAATAAAAGGTAGCTGAATATACACCAGTTTTAGCACAATCACGTGCATCATCGAAGCGTCGAGGCAACATTTATGCTGAATGCTTCGGAAAAAGGCTCTTGGAGATTAACCGGCGATTCAGGTGAAGAGAGAAAACCTGTGCTAAATTTTCTTGGTAGATTTTTCTCTATACATCTCAATCAGCTCTCAGTAAAAATGCTCTTTGCAGCTCGCACATAGTTCTCCATACATCACGCAGGAAAATGTTCCTTGCATCTCGCACAAAACTTTTAAATATCCCGCAGAAAAGAAAACAGTACCCAGTCCCTCTTGCACAGGAAGCCTGCAGCAGAGCAAAGCGCCCCACGATCTTTCTTTCTCTTTCACATCGCGGCTGCTCAAAATTCACTCAAATCAAACTCGGCTACAACCATCACCGCAGCCCGCTTATACAAGTCGCTCGCCCCGCAAGGGGGGAGCCCCGCAAAACTTTCTGCTTCTCCTTTTCCTTTTCGTTCAAAAATCTGAATCAGAATGATCTCTAGCCTGGTGCAAGCACCCAGGAAATCTCGGTTTCTCCGCCTCTGTGAGTTCATAGGCTTTCAAAAAAATCATAAAATTAAACCTTACCAATCCCGGAATTTTATGTTATCTAAATTGAGAAAATGACACACCCATGACGAATCAAACACCAGAAAATCTGACAATGAAATCCGAAAAACATCTGCACTCATAACGTGAGAAAAAAAAATAGACCCCCCAACTAACAAGCGAAACTAGCTTTTACGAGTATCCAATTATCTAACTTAGTACACCTCCCACTGTCTTGAAGTAAGAAGACTGCAAACTTTAACAAAGCGATTTCCGTTTCCCACGCAAAGAGTTAAAAGGGCGACACACGACTCCCAACTGCCACCATTGTTGGAAAAGGCCATAAACCAGATGTGTGTCTTCGCAACCGTCTCTCGCCTTTGTCACAATTCCAACTCAAGAATAATGAGTTAAATAAAACCTTAAGAGCTTAAGAATACTTTTTTCCAGATTAAAATACACATGAATACAAATAAAAATATTAGAATAATAATAACTTAAAACACATATTAATAATTGAAATTCGCGACATAACATATTCCTATTAGAATAATAATAACTTGAAACACATATTAATAATTGAAATTCTCGACATAACACATGTGCCGACTACACGAATAAGCTGAAAATAACGGCGCCTACAAGAAAGGGTTACGGTTGTGTTTTTATTAGGATAATGGATTTTAAATTTGCAAATTTAGTCTAAGCTTCATAGATAATAATGTGTAATAATGTCTATTACGTGCATGAGATAAACTGCTGCCTACCCATTATAGTCTAGATTTCTCCTCGTTGTTCAAAATCACCACTGTGAGTCCGGAAAGGATACAACTCTTTGAAGAAGGATAAAACACCTTTCAGAATAATCGGAAGAAGGCATTACAACGTAGAGAGTTACTTTGAATAATAAAATGATTTTAAGTATGTAAATTTTCCATCTTTTTGATCATTCCTTCATTCCTCGTCATATTCCGCCGCTCTAATAAAGTAAAAGTAATCTAATATCACACTGAGACACTTACGGACTCCCCTTGAGAATCGGTTAATCGGGTTTTGCAGGATGTAGGCTTTTCTGCTTCTGACTTATCCGATATGCATACACACAGAAAGTAAAACTCTTCATTTTATTAATATGCATTCGGCATGAAGCTTAAGACCATTCTATTTCTTGCAGGAGGACAACCGGTGACAGAAACTTCAACAGCCAACAATGATCACGTTATGGAATCTTTTGCTGCTGTTGCTGGTTCAGGCATGTTCGGCCCGTACCGACGATCCCCCCCGTATCTTCAACATAGGCGCCGTCCTAGGCGGTGACAGGATCGCCAACTTCTTGCAAGCCATTGAGGATGTGAACGGGGAGATGAACATGCCATCGAAAGTCAGCCTGCATGGAGTACCACTGCCGATGAATAGGAATCCCATCAGGACCGCGCAGAACGTGTGCGAACACCTCATATCATCTCAGGTATAAAGACAATTTATCTCTCCTAACAAAACTATAATAATAGTCGTAAGATAGTGACATATAAAAATGAAGAATGGGACAGGATCTCACATGTACCATTGTATAGGAATACTTTAAATCCATACAAAGCATACCATAACATCAATGATATGACGGATTATAGAAAAGATGAACAATAGTGAACAAGAAAGGAATCCGTATAATGCAATGGGAGGCCTTTATTCAAAAGTTAGTTTCGAGCACAGCAAGGCAAAACATACAAACATCCATGTGATGGGCAGCTGGAAAGGAAAAAATTGCAGTCTTTGAAAAGTAATATTATCACCTCTGACTGTGATGCAGAATGTTTATCGTTTATTCAGGTTCTATATGAAGTCTCTACAAGGTCTTTAGGCATCACGGTCCATTTCATTTTTAATGGCAGTCGCATCTGCGGAACCAACTGACAGCTGACGTCGTGCTGCTGTGTTCTTCCAGGAACATTCTGTACGTGTTTGATTGGACTAAGGTAGGAAACATATGGGTCAGTTTATAAGATATTTCTCCCACATTCTTGGTTTGCCTTCGTGGCGCAGCGGTTCTGCACGCTGGGCCGGTATTCCAGAGGTCCGTGGTTCGATTCTCGGCGAAGCCGATTGCTAATTTTTCATCTCTTCGGCTTTTCCAATAAACCTAATGTCTCTACAAGTTTATACGGCAAACATCTTCACACTTCATTAGTTTAGCAACAGTTGCTGTAAGATGAAGTATAGTGTTGTCATTTATGAAGAACTCAAGGCCGCAACCCAGGAAAAGAAATACTTGAAACGAGAGAAGCTTGGTGCGATAGCGATCACTGACTGTGTAGAGACATTAGGATTTTTAGAAGCAGGCAAGATGAAAAAAATGAGCAATCACCTTCGCCACGGGATCAAACCACGGACCTCTGAAATACCGGCTCAGTGTGCTGACTACTACACCACGAAGGCACGCTAGGAAGGCGGGAGAAATACCTTATAACCGTAACTCCTGGGAAGACAAAACTCACAAGCATTATGTATTCGCGCATAAGAACGCTTCCATGCCCTTGGACGATGCTACAAGTGTGAGTGTTTGTTCCGTGCTTGTTTTAGATAGCCAGATGGTTGGAATGATTATAAAAATGAACTGGCTCTAATCCGTAAAGAAAAAAGTCAAACCCATTGCTTATTTCTCCAGTCCATGCGTTTCCGGCAGTGCAGAAATGTATAGACGATGCCTAACGCCTTGTAATTTATTGCTCGTGTCTTATAGCCGTTATCTATCGTCGATCTCTCTAAAAACTCCTAATTCAAATTTACCTGTGCAAAATCTCCGATAGCGCTACACTGCAGTTACATTCAGAAAGCGCGAGCCGGAAATATCATGCTCCTCTTTTCTTGTCCCTTCATCTTATACGTTCTTTCATTTAATATAACTGAACATTTTGGACTCTTGCATCTGACAAAAGAAGCTGCTCTAGCTTTGAAAGCCTACTATCTCTCCTCGCTTTAGGACAAAGTAATGGACCTCCACAGTCATGGTTGCTCATCGTACTAAATCTTCGAACAGCTGTTCCTATCGTTCTAGTTTCTAACATAACGCTATTCGTTTAATGTTATGCAAGTATAATTTCCGTTCGAGTTACTGATTAATTAATTAAGCAGGAGATAAAATAAATCTGCGTCATGTTTAAGGAAAAAGGGAATTTTGCTTAAAGGTGCCCATGCCTTTATATATATTACGTTTGCCGGTTTGTTCTTGCTTTTCGTGAAGTTCCTTTTCAGTGGTACGAAAATGTGAAGCTTTCTGTACAAGAAGGTAAGATTTTTGTACTTTTCGTAGAATTTTTCAAAACTCAGTCTCGATCTCGGCTTGAAATAAACCTGGCTCTCCGTCTTTCAGTGACGTCGTTGGAACCCAAAGTCTACAAACTGATTTCAAACAAGCATGAACAAATATCACACTAAAAATATGTAATACATAAATTTTTCATTTTTTAAAAATAATTGCTTATAACGTTGTTGCCTTTAATGGGTGCGTTTCACAATAATAAAATAAAAGTTTGTTGATTATTATTGTATAAATGTATATACAATTTCTTTTTTTAAAATTCATATTAGTGGTTCGCCAAATATAAAATTATATATGTAGTGGTCCATGAAGTTCTAAGGGTGACGATCGCTGCCTTAGCAAGTCTGGTGGTCGTCTGCGCCTCTTCTCCTCTGCCAGCTATGCTGTGTTAACCGCAGATAACGGTTATCTCACGCCGACTATTTGCCACATTACTGCTAAGGGAGAAGAAATATGTTGAGGAAACTTCCGCCCTTTTTTATTGGAAAATACAAGATCGGTCTATTGTAAAATACAGTCAGTCAATACAGTTTTAAAATACGAGTGTTGGAACTTTAATAGTGGCAACACAGCTGAGAAAACGCTACGCAACAAAACCAAACAATATCGCGTATACCACACCTAAACTACATACCTACCTTACCTCTCAGCAAAAAGACTCGTCCTGCCTATGTCACGCGCATGCGGAGTGACACGAAGAACGAATCCTTGTATTAGCTCGCGGTCTAAAGTAAGTGTTGTCAGGATGTTTTCAAAACAAGAACAACGATGTTGGATAAAAATCGAATGTGCCAGAGGTCGTACATCACGACAGTGTCATCAAGGGCTTCAAGAGGCTTGCGGGGAATCTGCATTGCCTTACAGAACCGTAGCAAGATGGGTGAAAGCATTCAACGAAGGACGCCCAAACGTGGCAGACATGCTGCGGCCAGGTCGTCCGAGTGTCAGCGATGCAGACGTGCAAGCTGTTGCCACACTAATGGACAGTGATCGCCGCCAAACGATTCGTCAGCTGGCCGGACAAACAGGATTAGCGCATACGACTGTGCTGCACATTCTGAAGGAACGCCTGTCCATGAGAAAAATTGCTTCACGATGGGTTCCACATCAATTGACGGAAATGCAGAAATGGCTACGATACGATGCTGCCCGAACCCACCTGGAGCGCTATGAGCGCGAAGGAGATGCTTTTTTACGCCGTATCATTATGCTGGATGAGACTTGGGCCCGATCGTACCAGCCAGACTTCAAACGCCAATCAAACGAATGGCGTCATCACGGGTCACCACGACGTTCGAAATTTCGTCAGAACCCCAGCAATGTGAAAGTTATGGTGATTCTCGTGTACGACTGTGATGGTGTCATCCTAACGTATACCGTTCCCCCACAGCAGACCGTCACTGCGTAGTATTACTGCTCATTTTTGGAGCACAATCTCCGACCGGCTTTGAGAAAAAAACGGCGACACTTTCTGCATCACGCTCCTCTCAATTTGCATGACAATGCTCGGCCGCATGCAGCGCAAGCTGTGATTGATTTGTTCAAGCGATGGGGCTGGGAAATGCTTTACCATCCACCATACTCCCCAGATCTAAGCCCTTGTGACTAAATTCCTAAGATGAAGGAACCACTTCGTGGCACTCACTTCCAAACTGTTCCTGAGATTCTTGCGGCAGTAGACCGGTCCATTCAAACTATCAACAAAACTGGCGCTGCTACAGGTATTCTGCGACTTCCACATCGTTGGAAACGGGTTGTACACAATGCTGGCGACTAC
Source organism: Stegodyphus dumicola (assembly GCF_044657685.1). NCBI lineage: Eukaryota > Metazoa > Arthropoda > Arachnida > Araneae > Eresidae > Stegodyphus > Stegodyphus dumicola. The sequence continues at coordinate 189,481,285 of NC_140768.1, forward strand.
ACTGAAGGACTGTAAAACATGGTGACATGAATCAGTTTTGTATTCCTTGTAAATAAATAGTTGCCACAATTAAAGTTCCAACCCTCGTACAATTCCGCAGTTTATTGTAAAATCAATCAAGTGATTTTATAACACTTCTGTAAATTTTCCTCGCAGTTGTCCAGTTACCAATTAATGAGTAAGTAAAGATTAAAGATTACCTACGATCTTCAAATGAGTTTCATTAAAAGGTATCCAACTAGATTCTAATCGCCAATTTCGATGAAAATTTTCAAAAGATTTTTATTGCTTTATTTTAGAGTTTACACGCAATGCTTTCCAAAATTAGTTTCGTCTCTCCGGTTGTTAGAAGTTTAGAAGGAGAATTGTGGCTGTTCCTGTGCTATACCTTGATCCCGAAGTTCCTGTTTAAGAACCCGGATTTTCATGTCTAAAGATACACTGTCCTTTAGACATGAAATAAATAATATGTCCTGTAAATAACTTTCGAAGAACATTTTTTTCATTTGAATACGTTTGATAACGTTCAGAACATGATTTTGAACCTCTCTGTTTGTTATTAAGTATTCGGGAACGAGATTAGTTTTGCAATATAATTTTCAAACTTGACAACATTTTATTTACTTTAATTTGACAAGATTTAATTTTCAAACTTGACAACATAACTTTCTTTTCCTTCTGTTTGCTTTACTTTAAGCATATTTTTTTAAAACTTTAATTTTGAAACTTTTCTGTTACGATAAAAACTTTAATAAAAAATACTACTATAGTAATTTTACGAAAATCCACAAAAATTTCCATGAAATATTGTGAATTAAATGGACTTAAGTTCTACGTCTCTATACATATCTAAAATCTTTTCAGACAATTTTGTAAATGAAAAGAGAGAAATTTCTCGAGCAATAGCTAGTGCCTGTACTGAAACAGGTACATTTAATGGACATTTTATTTTATCACTTCGATTTTAGTGATTTAATTACTTATAACGTAACAAATATAAGGTACAAAAATAAAATTAAAATATTGACAAATACTTTTGGGTACTATTCTGTTTTGAGGATCGTAAAAAAATTGCAGCAAAAATGTATGCGCAAAAGCGCCAAATTTAGCAAACGCGTGTAAGAATGATTGTAAATTATTTAAATGTTATTAGACAAAATATCTATTGAGAAAATGGCAACAGCTAATTTCTGGATGTCGCTCTATTTTATAATTTTAAAAAATATACACTGAGATGATATACGCTTGAAATGTTTAATGGTACGATGCAGTAAGTACGTTTGTTATGTTGTGTACGTTTACGAATACGTTACGTGTAAGTTATTAAGATTTATCTTTAAATAAATGTTTGTTTGTCTTTTACAACCATTTTATGAGTGATTAATTTAACTATAAAAGGAAGTTAACACGCGCCCATTTAACAGCGTGTCAAATATAGCGTACGCGCTGATTTCAGATTGCGTAAGTTTATATAGTTCTATATTTCTTAAGACGCCATTGAAATACTAGTTTAATTTTTAAAATTCTTTTTTTGATTTTAAATCCTTTTTTGATATCCTATGGATTTAACAATTCGGGAATTGCCCATGACGAAAAGTCTGCAATAGAATTTTGGGTAAAGTTCAGAACCACGCACTGCTTGACGCGTTTTTAAGAATTGCACACACTCGGTATCCATGTACACATCGACCTATTTTCACTTAAAAAGTAAAAGAAAATTGAGAAAAATCCAATTGTTATTGTGGCAAACAAATAAGTGGATGATTCTGCACTTTACAGAGAGAATTTTTTCAAAGAAGAAAAGGCATCATTCATTGCAGAACGTTATGTTTGAACAACCAACGAGATGAAATTATGATTTAGCGATAACTCGGTAGCGAAATAGCGATGCAGGCATCCATTCAGTTATGTTTAGCAATTTTTATATAAATTATAATAATGATCTGAAATAATTATTTACTCTTATGCTTCCATTCAGTCATGTTTAGCCTTTTTTATATAAATTATAATAATAAAAAAGTATTATATGAAATTAACCTTTCATCTAAATTAAAACATCAATCTTTAAATAGTTAGTTACTATTATACTTCCTTTCTTGCGTTAGGGTTGCCGCAATTGTTTTTGGCAGCACAAGCATCAACAATAGTTTGGCGATTTTTTACGGCCCTCAAAACCGAAATAGTACCTAGTTTTGTCGTAACATATCTGGTAATCCTGCAATTTAACCCATTTTTTAAACCAAAATTTAAAAATATATATCTATATCTCTATATCCATAGAGATATAGATTGATAATCTATATAGATATAGTTTGATAATATCTTTATTACTTGTTTCTATCACTTGAAATAAACGCGACTCTGATAAATAACACTAATAATACACTAATAATAAAGTCCCGGACCCATTTTGGTGTTTAATAACTCATAAAATAATGAAGATATAAACAAGCTTATGGTATTTATTGATGGAATAACTTATATATTTTCCTTTTCATGTTTGAATATCTTTACTTTTGTAAATATCGTCTGCGCGTGTGGTTAATTTCAGATAATTTCATTTTCCAGTCTAAATATCTGTACTTTTCTAAATATCGTCTGCTTATTAATTGCATTTTTCTCTCTTTTGTTTTTGGAATCTTTCTGGCATTGTTAATCGCCATAATGTGCGCATCTGAAGATCTGAAAACCCCCATGAATACGGTGAGGCACAAAGGGATTCCCCAAAGGGTGGGCTTAATTTTTAAAATTAGAAGTGCCGGAGCCCTATGCAGGATCGTCAGGAAAGAGGAACAAGTCTAAATAAATAAATAAAATGGCCATTAAAATAATTAATAATTTAATTATTAATTTAATGTTTATAATTAATATTTGTATTGTTATTTAATTAATAATTATTGTTCAATTAATTATTAATTAAATAATTAAAGATTAAAGTAAGTAAATGATTAAAATTAAATTAAATGTACAGAAATAAATTTAAGTTTAATAAGCGATTTATAATATAATTTTATTGCTAAGAATAAAATTTTTGAGATCAGATTTCTACTGAAATTGTTGTTCAGTTATATAGAAGTGCTGGAGCCTTCTTATTTAGGGCTGTGGTGCACTCCGTCCAGAATTCTGATTTAGCCCCAAAACAAAGAAGTACCGGAGCCAGGCTCCGGTGGGCTCCGGCGCAATTTAAGCTCTGCCCAAAGGTTAATGTGTGGTGTGGACTAATGCATGACCGAGTCATTGGACCTTTCTTTTTTACAGAAAAGACGGTCTAATCAGTTGTTTACTTAGACATGTTGGAAAACTTCGTATTTCCGCAACTAGAAGAGCTTCAGCCACGTGTCTTTTTGGAACAAGATGGTGCACCACGACATTGGGGTACCATCCTTCGTAGTTCTTTTTTTTTTTTTTTTTTTTTTTTTTTTTTTTTTTTTTTTGATGACCATTTTGTAAAGGACAACGTTTACAGGAGGAGAGTGTCGAACATTGATGACCTAAAAGCCAGAATTACAACCGCAATAGCCTCTGTGGATGCCGACATGCTTGCTGGTACCTGGCGTGAAATTGAATATCGACTTGATATTCTCCTGCGACGAAGAGGGCACACGTGGAAGTTCATTGACAAGGGTGATGAAACTTTTTGAGTTTATCTAACCCTTTAAATTATTAATTTTAATCTATCTTTATTATTTTATGAGTTATTAAACATCAAAATGGGTCCGGGACATTATAAACACCTGTATTTTGACACCAAACAGTAATGTAATTATTGAAATACATAAGTTCATCTCTGAAAAGCTCAAGCTGAAAAATTATTCTGGTAAAAAAAAAAGTTTCAGATTTTAAATTACGAAACCTTATAATCCAGTTCAACAGCAACATGCAAAATAGTTTTAAAATGAGCCTATCTTTAGAAATTCCGATACCGAGACTCACGCGCTGGAGATAAAAAAATTAATTTTTCTGCACAAGGTTGCCATGGCTCGCTTTGAAATCCTTGAGTTTATTAATCAAAAATTCGTTAAAGTTTTACAAAATAGCAAATGGATAATAAAACAAATTCCAAATTTCAAATTTGTTCTTCCACATGCCCATATCCGTAGGAGGATTACGTCATTCAAAATTCGATGACTCTGTGTACCGTTGTTTTATCACAATGCTAGAAATATACACGCATTTATGCAGATTTTTCATTATTTAATTTCTTTAACTATAACACAGGGCGATAATAAACTGTTGCACAGTCCGTTTGTGGCAACAGTTTGATTCGGCGTTTGTAGTGAATCGACGCAAAGTTGCAAAAAGAAAGCAATAGTCCTTCAGGGACAAAGCCCCTTTGGAATAATAAATAAATTAATTAAATTTAAAAAAAACATCGGTACCTTTATGTCGTTCGATTTTTTTTAAAGGTGAGGGCATCCGTATGCAAACTCTACGTTTACCATAAAGAAACGCATAGCTTTATACAAATTTCAGTTTAAAATGCCGAAGATTTTACTTCATGCCTTGCTTGATTTATAAATCAATAATGCAAATAAACACCGGACGTGCAACATTTTTCTTGGCATAATGAAGATTGCTTTTTCCGAGTTAGAAACTGACTTTCATAAGGTTTCCGAGACAGAAACCGATTTTCATAAGGCCAAATGCCATTTCCGTCTTTTCGAACAACGGCCGACCGACATAAGATTGCAAGTATATTTATGATGAAATACCTTTTTAAGGATGCCCCCCTGAAAATGTTATATTTTTTGTTCCTTTCAGGTCTATGCGGTGATCATCAGCCATCCGACAGCCGGTGAACTATCTCCCGCCGCCGTTTCGTACACCTGCGGGTTTTACAATATCCCAGTCATCGGCATCAGCTCCAGGGACTCTTCACTCTCGGACAAGGTTAGTGCCAACTTAAACTTACCGTGGTTCATCTTAAAAATTCGTTGTAGCTTACTCTTTTGGAGTATTTTCAGCTGTGTACGGCCGGAAATGTAGGTCTTTAGTGATTTCACACTCGAACATATAGTGATCAAATGGTACCTGTTGAACCGCTTATGCATGAGTCTGTGTGGTGCAATTCGTAGCGAAACAGATAAGCTGCAAGAAATATGTAGTATTAACTTCTGAATTTTGACTTTCCCTCAGGCAAAAACGGAATTTTACCCGGGCTGGAACATCGTATCTCGCCGAGTGACCGATTGCACGTAAATGTTTCATATGCGCTGGTTGTTAGGCTAGATTATCCGAATATGGAATAGCACATTACGGTTATATGCCTAAGGCTGCGTTCAGACGGCAGCGTAAAGGGCATAGAGGCGTAGTCATAAGGACATAAAATACGGGAATTCCGTTCACACTTGCGAGAACGGGCTGTAAGCCGTGGCCAATGGGAGAAGCTAAATTTGCGCATGCGTGGATGTGTCTACAACTTTCCCGCGCTGTTCTCCTGCTGGATTGACTTCCCGCGTTCGCTCTGCTTGTTTTGTGACAGCGAAATCTTCTGTAGATCGCCGCTTCGTTTTAGCTTCGCTCTGATTGGTCGACGCTTATCACAAACTCGGCGTAAAGTTGAAAACTTTGAACCCTATGCCACGAGCCCTAAACCAGATTTTGTTACGTAGCACAGACTGGTTGCCTTAGCAACGGAGCTCGGCTTTAACCACTTATGCCCTTTACGCCCCCGTCTGAACGAAGCTTGAGGGAAGAAAAGCCGTGTTAGAGAAATTTCTAAAGAAAAAGTCTCATATTCACGTTGCATCTACTAAAAAGCACACGCGTCTCTGCCTGGCTTTAAACTTGGCTGAACTATCAGTATTCAATGGTCTTAACCACTCGGTCGCATTTGGAGCGAGGATTGGTTTGCAGTAGAGCTACACTATTTGATTAAGTAAGAATAAGTTCACAAAAACAAAGGTAAGCGGACTGTATTATCACTTATTTATTTTACATAATACTTTGAAATAGAAGAAATGCCGTCCACGTGACGACACAGCACACATCACTCAAAATACTGTAGCAATTAAAAAAAAAAAAAACATATAAATCACATAATTTGAAAGTTCGTTACCATAGCAACCACAATTGATTCATCAGGCAGTAGAGCTATCTGTTGTTGTAAAGATACATAGTAATTCGTTTGGTAACAAAAAATACTAAACACCATTCAAGCACCATACGAAATGGGTACGAAATGAGGCCAACATGTATAAATCTTTATGACTTAAATAATAATAATAATGTAAAAAAAAACTTTGATTTTTATTTATAGCATCTTCCATCACAATATTTGAATTGAGATAACTTCGTAAATATTGAAAGAATCCTGAATAATAAAAGCACTGTGAGCAAGTGGTCGGCGGGGTACAAAATCCATGAATAGTCTCGCCACATTCGAAGTTGATTTTTATGTGTCGCTTCATGCAAAAATGGTAAAACTTTCTAATAATAACTTTTGTTAATAGTTTGGCAGATTAGTAGAAATTCATATTGCACCAACGCCATGGCAAACCGAGGAAGCAGTTAAAATTCTCTTTTCGATCTTTATGATTTCAAAATGACTCTGAAATGGACTTTTATTTTCGCGGGGGGGGGATATTGTATAATCTTTTGAGCGTCTTCATTTTAGTCTGTTTCTATATCAAAAACCTAGGCCTATGTCTCATCACCGACCATAATGCGTTTAAAGAATGATTCACTTCAGAATGAAAAGCTTCTCTTGGGCTCCTTGAACACCATTCTAAAATGCGATTATTTTGAAACCGCTTGAGAAGCGATGCATCATAAGGCCAAATGAACTTTCAAAATTGTGCGACAGCATCGAATGATACAAGAAATTGTTCAATTATATCCTCAAATTTTAAACAATAATCGCTTAACAATACATCTCTTACTTGATCGACATGTTGTTCATAAGTTGAAGTGGATGCTCTACCAGAGTGTATTTGACGCATTCTTTCCTCTCCTTAAACATTTAATACCAAACAAAATATGTCGCTCTTGTTTAAGTATTTTTGTCAAATTCCTTTGCAACTTATCAGATCTTTTGCAGCAGAAATTTCTCTGCAAAAGGTCTGATAAGTTGCAAAGGAATTTGCAACAGAAATTTCTCTGCTGCAAAAGAAAAACAAAATGTAATGCACATTCTTTGCACAGTTGCATTTGTCATTTTTGGGAAGTCGGCAAAGTAAAAATTCTTTATTAATTAAAAAGTGTATTTATTCAGAAACGATAACAGAAAGCGAAGTGCGAATTGTTTCCAGAAATTGATGAAAGTTGTAACAACTTCTGATAAAACTCTTTTAAAGAAAAGTCTTGTGTATCGTTATTTTAAATTAATTTTCGATTTTTTATCATAATAATAAATAAAAACGATTGTATGTTGAATTTGGAAGAAATTTAGTGAAATCCCTATATTGCCTTTGCAATAAAATGTGTATGAAAATTTTAAAAAAAAGTTTTCTGGTTAGTAGAAGGCAAAAATAACAACACCAAAGCAAACTAACTAACGGCTATAACTAACAGCAAACAAATGGAGACATTAAGACACAATAACACACCGAACAAATATTAATTCAGAAGTCAAACAACAAAAATCAGTGTTATATTTTCAAAATTCGAGCGTCCAGTGAAAATTTTGAAAATATAACGCTGATTTTTGTTGTTTGACTTCTGAATTAGTAAATAGAGACATTACTTTTACGGTCAAACAGGCTTGCAGAGTAAAGAAAGCCCAGCAGGCCAGTATGCTAATAACTTTGACACTGATGTTTGCCGGATAAATAAAATTATTGGCCAGATATTGTACATCGTCCGTATTCATTGAAATTAATTTTACGGCTTCTTTGGAAACCTTAAGCCTTATATGGAAAAAGCAAACATTCCGATGCTCGGATAACTGAAGTTCTAGTGTATTTAATTTAGTTCGACAGCGCTTTATTAGAACCTTCCATGGAGGAAATATTCCATTCCGAACCTCAAAAAGAACTGATCTCCACAAAGGTAAACTTTTCTTCAAATTAATTCTCCAGCACTACCCGCTCCGTCTAAAAATAGAAGGTTGATCTCGTCCCTGCCTACCCTCAACAGGCCGGATATCTGGCACGCTGCCAGAGTGCCGGACGCTATATCGATTCCGGCAAGTTTCTCGTTGCCCTAGGAAACGAGGGTTTCATTTTCTCCCTATTCACAATTGCCTCTTTGCACGCGCACACAACCTCAGATTTTCCCATCCCTCTTAGCTCTCTTTCAGCATCTTAAGCGGATGAAGAGCAAAACGCATCCAATCTCATTCTGCAACAGGAAGGACCGGTGCATTGGCCGCACGGTCTTCCGGTTTCCAGGAGGAAGTAATGAATTCTCACTGTTATTTCTCCGGAGGGAGTTAAAGGGAAGATGACTCCAAGTGAACAACCTGATTAAACAGAGCTTTACACGTTTATCTATAAACCCTCTGGGCGGCCAGGCTTTTCGCTAAGAAAGCACAAATTCCCCAAAACTACTATGAGAACAAATTATTTTTTGATTTTGATGCAAAAACTCTCCTGGTATTTCATACTGGATTTGTTTTCTTTTGATATATTGCCTTAATTTCGTTGACATATTTTAATATGCACGTATATATACGTTCTTACAGCTATCACAATAAATATTCTAGGCCGTATATGTACGGCCTTGCCGCCTAAGACAGCTTAGCCTGAACTAGAACTCAGTGCAAAGCAGTTTCAAACTCCATTTTGTTTTCATAAAAAAGCAAAATAGGCAGTTTTCATTGTTCCTTTATTTGCAGTCACCTTCCAAATTGACATTTATCGCAAAATTATTGTGATAATTTCAGAAACAATAAAGGCCGAATTTAGCATTTTTTAAACCTAAGTAATCGGAAGATGGCTTTTACAGTAAGTTACAGCTTGTGAAAAACTATCAGTTCAAATAATTATAAAATAAACCGAATGATTCTGCACTTATGCATTCAATATACGATGTCAGTGTAATTAGTAAAATATCTTTTCTAATTACATTAACTATACAAATGCTCATAATTATCAGTTCGTTCTATTATACTACTGTAATAAAACGAATTCGGAATATTTCTATGAAACATAATATTTCAATTTATCAGTCAATTTTTATTATATCCCTTTCAAAGTAATCCCCTCTGACTACAATTCACATACACACTTATGTTTCTTCCAATAATCGAAAATAGTTTAGAAAAGCTGTTTTCATGAAATTTCTCCAGGGCTCACAGCAGATTTTCTTTTATTGGATCAATAGATTCAAAATGGTGACAAAGAAACAACAACTTAACCATGAAAATGAGAAATTGTCACACTGTTTCATATTAGGTGAATAAGGTGTAAAATGATTAGGTGTTTTTTTTTTTTTTTTTTTTTTTTTTTTTTTTTTTAATGCAGGAGAAATGAAAAATATGCAGTGTTCTCGCCGGGATTCGAACACCCGATCTCTCGAATACGCGTCCAGTATGCTTCCAATTACACCACGAAAGCACGGGCAAAGGGGGAGAAAATACCCTATCCTCCCTTTTCAATGGCGCTTGGGAATTAGGAGACCCAATCGCCAAATCTTGGTGGTGACGAATTATCGTCCACCACTTTTTAGTTCGGGCGCCACTGTAGAATCATTAGCTGGTGTTGATCAAAGCTTTACTTTTCCTTTTTTGTTTATTTTCCTATCGCATACTTAACTGTTAGAAGCTGGTGTATAATATCAGTATTACAGTTTGTTTGTTCTTTCATGGTAGTATTTCATAAAGCGAATGAAAATTGCAACTTTTCGCATTTGTAAAATATTCTTTATTTAATTGAATTGTAGAAATTCAGCGGCACTCAGGCACTATACATAACATCAGAAATTCACACATGTCGCAAAAGAAAAACATAAAATAGTATTTTTTTACTGCAATGAAAATTTGAGGTATCTAATCTTGTAATCGCTTGCGACTGAAGATGGATTGATGTCGAGGTCTTTTTAGAATAGGAACTAGACGTTGTCAAAACTTTTCTTAAAATTAAAATGTATAGTTTTTTAATATTCTGTAAGTGTTTGCATACAAAGGAAGGAAGCAAAATTATAATCATGATCATAAGAAACTTTCTGGTGGGTATAGGACTGTAATATTTAATAAGCAATAAAAGAGGAAGAAAGTCTTTCAGACGGTATAGTGGTTAGGGGAGGTAAACCGCTGAGTTGGCTTCCGACCCAGGTATAGATATATTCATGCAGAATTAGTTACCAACTCGGCGGAAGTCAACCACTAGTTACCAGGCCGCAACCCTGGGCAGCCCCGGCTGAGCAGACGACATTTATAAAATGCAAAAAAAGAGATATACATATGCATACAAGGCACTTGAAGAAGAGTACAATAATGTACAAAGAAATATATACATGTGCCTACAAGGCACTTGAAGAAGAGTACAACAATGTACAAAGAAATATATACATGTGAATACAAGGCACTTGAAGGAGAGTACAATCAAAATATATGTATATTCATATAAATACAAACTCATATACAGATATATACACACTTACATACATAGATATTCCGAAACAAATAGAAGTATACATACTCTCACTCATATTGATATATACACCCATACATATACGTTATCATGATAGTTAAAGTTTACAAGAAGCATGCCATTGAGGTACGCGTGATCCTTAGTATAAATTAGGTACCATAAATAAAAGATATAAACATGTACAGATACATTACAACATTCAGATACAGTACAACTTTATGTATGAGAACCTGGCACAGCATAAATACAAAATTACATAATGAACATAAATATCACATATTCTGTTGCTGACATATTGAACTAGCTTATATAGACTTTTATGACTACTATCTTCCAGTGTTAGAAGAGTAATTGCTAGTACAGTAGTCAATTATTGTTTTCAGTTTCTGCTGGGCAACTCTGTTACTTTGTAGATTCTGGAACCAATTTGGCCAGAATCTGGCTCCTGGTTGCTTGAGGCTGTTCAAGGCTGTGGGCAGGAGAACACAAAATGATCTGGATGACCCTCCTCCCCACATTCGCAGTTACCATTCTCTCTCAAGCCAAAGCGGCAGAGGTATGAAGGAAAGGGCCCATGACCACTGAGGAAATACGTCATGTAATTGCTATTAGTTTGGATTGTTGTCTTAACCTTGGGAATGAGATTGTAAACACGTCTCCCTGTGGAGGCTTGAACCCAACGTCCTTGCCATATTCTTAGGAGCTGATGGAATGTCCGACTCTTTAGGTCCGAGACTGGCCTAAGGGTCGGGACTTCTCGCAAAGTGGAATGGTTAGGGGGAGCCTACTACGGTACCGAAGGGACCGGGTTCGAATCCAGGGTAAGATATGGATGCTTGTAAATGTATAGCGTCGGTGCGGCATGGCGGCACTCTAAGTGGGCTGCGAGCTGAAAGTCCTCTCGTGTGGATTGGTGATTCCCAGGGTGCTCTCAGTCAAAATCGGGGGTGAAAAATAGAAGTCCAACCTCTCTTCGGAGTAGGTAACCATTATTTTTTCTTTGCAATGGCGGGCACTTGCTATGCCGGCATCGGCCACTCCTAAGGCCAAATGTGGTAGTCTCTTTATTATGGAGGCACCGAATTGGTGGGCCACCTTTGCGTCCCATGAAGGGACAGACAATTTTTACATCCATGCCTTCTCCGGGATTCGAACCGGGGTCCTTCGCTATCGCAGTCAGGCTCCCCGAACCACCATACCGTCTGCGCGGCGGCTCCGGAAACTATTGTTCCATGTAATATGGACAAGACAACAACAACAACAATAACAATGAAAGAAAAAAGAACAAGTTTTGCGACGTCGATTTAAATAGAGTGGTAAAGTTTGAAATAAAAAAAAAAAGATAGGAAACTTAAAAGGAAAAAAAAAAGAACAAAGCAAGGATTATGAGAAAGCAAACTGTGATTATTTGCCTTAAAGCCGTGACTTCGGCAGAAGAATTTCGTAGGAAAACTTACTCAGATTTACTTATATATAAGGAAAACAACAAAAATGCTCATAGACGTCTATTTGCCGGTATTCAGCGGTTTAAACCACTCGGAATGCTTTCTTCGCACTTAATTCATTAGGCTTGATTTACCATAAAAATATATACCTACAACATATATTTATTAAAGAAGTATAACCTGAAAATAAATTATAATGATTATTCACATTTCTAAATTCGTTACTGTCTTCTAAATTTTGAAAGAGACATTTTATTTTCTATAAATCACACCTGTATCTTATTCATGGATTTGCTATTTTCGTAATATTATGTATTTCGTAATTTTGTAGTATAATGTAATGCGTAATTTCGTAGTATAATGTAAACTTTATCAGCCGTCCACTGTCATAAACATAATCTGCCCTTGTCGATGAGAGGAATCTGAGCATGGTTATAACCGGCGTTTGGACCATAAACTAAAACTGTAGGCATTGTCTGCAATACTGCTCATTTTATAATCAACCTCTTGTGAATACACACTTTTTATGGGAATAATGCGCGTCTTGCCATGAATTACCGCTGCTTATCGCTCAACCTGCGTACTGCCCATCAATCGCAAATGCACATTTTATGTTCTTGAATGGAACTGCTATTATATATAGAATAATTTGTGTATTGCCTGTGAACTGTTAATGAACAGAACATATTTTTGTATCTTGAATTTCTGTCATGTGCTTAATGTATGTTTTTCCTATAACTGGTATGAGATTAACTAATTCTTTCCCCTTGAAGCTTTATCAGGAGCTTCTTTTGGAGCTTGCTCATGAGACGTCACTTCAGGCTCCATTCTAAAGCCAGGCCACCAAACTTATGATTAACAGGCTCTTCCTTTTCCCTTCTCTTTTCAGAATCTGCATGCGTCCTTCATACGAACCATACTTCCTTACTCCGAACCATACATCCTTATTCCAATTAGACAGATGTGTGGATCTGCCTAATTGGAGTCAGGAGCTTCTTTTGGACCTTGCTCTTGCCAGGAGCTTCTTTTGAATATTGCTCATGAGATGTCATTTCAGGCTCCATTCTAAAGCTAGACCACCAAACATATGATTAACAGGCTTATCCTTTTCCCTCCTCTTTTCAGAATCTGCATATGTCCTTCATGCGAACCACACTTCTTTACTCCAAACCATACCTCCTTACTCCAATTAGACAGACGTGTGGATCTGCCTGATTGGAGTCAGGAGCTTCTTTTGGACCTTGCTCTTGCCAGGAGCTTCTTTTGAATATTGGTCATGAGATGTCATTTCAGGCTCTATTCTAAAGCTAGACCACCAAACATATGATTAACAGGCTTATCCTTTTCCCTTCTCTTTTCAGAATCTGCATACGTCCTTCATGCGAACCATACCTCCTTACTCCAATCAGGCAGATGTGTGGATCGAGATTCTCAAATTTCTTAATTACAAGTGTGTAACATTCATCCACAGTTCTGACAACGATGGACGCTCTACTCTCGGGAGGTTCCAAAATTTGGCCGACACGCCCAACATTAAGGTAAGAAATTCACGCCTGTAATTCTTTTCTTTACAATAACAGGGCATTCTCACTATGATTCAACCATTTCAATTCTTACAGACCCAAATCTGAAGCACTATGAAAACCATTTAGGGTATTTAGGATATTTAGGGTTTTAAGCTAATGTTGATCATGAATGCACCTAGTTTCTGATTCTACAAGAATAGATTATCATAGTTTCTGCTTAAATCTGAAAATTCAGCTGTTTATTTGAATCATTATGAGAATGATTAATTATTAGAATGATTAGTTGAAGATGTTTGTTGATGACGCGTAGGTGAAAACAAAATGGATGCTGAAACGAAATGTAATGCCGGTCATTACATTTTGTTTCAGCCAAAAGAAACATGGCTTGCAATAATAAACAGGGGTTATTTAAATCCATTAACTGAAGCTATTTAAACTATTTCTGCAGCTAAAGCAAGAGATTACACACGCAAGAAATTACATATGCTATTTTGAATTTAATTTACAGCAAAATATTTATACTTTGAGAACATAATGCAAGTTAATGACAACATTGTGAATATGCATGCAAAGCAGCAAACTCACTTAAGCCTCTCACATTCGATCTGTAATTCTATTAACAAAGACAACATGAAATATCCCTACTTGAAATACGTATTAAAATAATTTGTTATAGTATCAAATCATATTCCTAAATACTCGTAAATCAAAACCTTAAGACACATGTAAACGGGCCTGTATAAGTTCATAATTTGGTCGTTTCTGTTTTGTACAATAAAACGTGTAAAGTTTTATTTTAAAGAATATAGTTTTTTATGTTAACTTCTTCAATTTGTTTTCTACTTTTTGTATTAGATTGAATGTAAATAACACAAGAACGTAAATTAGGTTCATGAAGATATGTTATTTTTCGGTTAGCTCTGGTCGCACTTTCTTAGTAGTTTTTTCATGACAAAAGAAACATTCCGTTGCCATTTGCATTACTTTTTTTTCCGCACTTTTTCTCGTAACTTCACTTGTTTTTACTTCTGATCATACAAAAAAACATTTTCGCAGTTTCTGAATGAGGATTTTAAAAATAACAACAAAGGAGCAAAAACTATAATTTAAAGAACCTGCCAACGAACGGATCAAGAAACTACACCAGAGATTTGATATCTTTTCCTTAAATAAAAATTTGCTGAAATGGCCACACGATGATGTTAAGTGTCGGAAAAAAAGGAAAATGTGGTAGTGCAGGATAAAGGGCTACCTACAGAAAAATCTGATCTTCGTGTGAAGAATTGGTTTGAGGGTAATAGAATAATACTTTTTTCATAACTAGGTGATGTTCATTTATATTTGGTGTTTTGAAAAGACATCTATCAAACACAAGAAAGAGACGTCAGTACATTACCGAGATTCGTGTAATTATGTATGTTAAAAGTTTTTAAATTCTATTGGATGAAGAAAGAAAATAGTAAGATAGATGAAGGAAATAAAAGTGTAAAAATATATGAAAGTTTATGTAGAAAGCGAAAGCGAAAGTTTCCAAGCATGGTTCATGCTTGGAAACTGTCACCAGAATAATGGATTGTTGTGGTTGCTTCTCGGGAAACAAAAGACAGCTTCTTAAAAGACGGTTAAATCCCGAATAAGAAACTTCATTGTAAGTGGATTACATAAAATGTTAGAAGACAGTAAAAATATTTAGTAATTTTTGGTAAGATTATGCAGTGCAAGTCAATGGTAGATATGCTTGTCAGTATTTGCATTTAGTGTTTTTTCTGTCCTTTATCAACAAGAAAGTCGCTGGAGATGATTGAAAATTAGAGATCAGTTAGCCAACACTGGTAAAACGTACTGAATATTTTTTTTTCGCGGCTAATAGAACTCTGGAATCGCTGAGTCAGACACTTAGTAAAATCGAGTGGATTTGAATATTGGTGAGCTTAAGTGTCTTGCTTCTCTTGTAGCTCATTAGGAATTAGGCCAGTTTGGTTTGTTTGATTATGGCAGAGCATACGAAAGATATCTTCCTGAGGGGACAGATACCTACATGGAGGACTTTTTAAGGGAAACTCGCTTGTATCCACATTACACATGGTCCATGCAACTAGGCATCTAGGAAAAACATGAAAACGGCTATGCAACTAGGGCGTTTTCATGAGCGTCGCAATAAAGTCATGCAACAAAAAAATTAGATCTCTTGAAAACAAAGCATCGGAAAATAAATCCTCAAAATAAAATTCAGATATCTTGAAGTTTCTAAATTAAAAATCTGCTGAATTCCTTGCCACATTCGTAACTTTGTTAGGTGTAATACGGACGTTGAAAGAAATGTTAACATTGTATTTTCTTATTCATGATTAAAAGATTTCCTGTTTATTATGAATCAGTATGTTTATCTATTATGTATTATGTATGTTTATTATGAATCGGTATGTTTATCTATTATGTATGTTTATTATGAATCAGTATGTTTATCTATTATGTATGTTTATTATGAATCAGTATGTATATCTATTATGTATTATGCATGTTTATTATGAATCGGAATAGGTACAATAAGGTGATTTGGGGCCATTAGGCGCTGAGGCGCTCGGGAGATGAAACCTCCTGAGGCGCTCACAGACGATGGGCTGCGTGGCGCACAGGGGGAAGGAAATTTACGGAGGAGTCCGTGTGGGTTGATACGTCACCAACTACGGACGCGTCGCATCCTGTTCGTGGCGTCATCACGCATTATCAGCTAGGATTATCTTGCTATTGCTACGCCAGCTGCATGTTTCATCCTGTTTGTGTTGTAATCCAGTTTCATGTCCGCGCTTATCCATTGATGTAGAACTCCCCGCTGCTCTGATGTCATACGTAATCCGCAACCTGATTGCAGTATGCAGATACATGTGAGAATTTCTAGAACATTCTATTTAGTTCAGCAATCACCGCTAGAGAGCAGTAGTCTTATCCATAGTGCATTCTGATTAGTACTCGTGGATCCTCACGAAGTTATTAAAAATTATTTTTAATTGATTATACTATTTGACTTAATATAGTAGTATTTAATGAAAAACGTACATGTAAATTTCATGTATTTGGCCATCTATGCCAGGCGAAACGTGGACGATAACAAAAAGCCGTGCTTTTATCTCCTGAATCCCATTATTTGATTATTATTTGATCGTATCCATCCTCTTTGTTCATATGACTGTGCAGCAGAAACCAGCATGAGGCTGACGGATTGCCCATAGGCAATTCTGTTCCAACTTGCTCAGACCTTTGTACATCCTCGATAATGAATGAAATCATAACTTTAAATGTATTTTGTTTCTACTTTAAGTTAAGATATTTTAGATTTCTCATTTCTTTATCTCACAAACATAATTTAGGTAATTTTCTTTCTTCTCGCCGATAAATTAAATGTAGTAATTTTCACACCATATTTTTTATATATAAACATAAGATTTTCTTTTTTTTTTCCACATTTTTAAGTTTTGCATTCTTTTCCCTTACGTTTAACTTGCAAAAGTAATAGATTTTATAAAAGTAATACGTTTTCACAATTTTAATTTTTTTCCCTTTTTATTTTACAAAAGGCTTTTTTCCCTTAAATTTAATCTTTCCTTTCCATGTTTTACATTTTTCACTTTATTTGTTTTACAAAAGCTGTACTTATTTTCATACGATATTTTATTTATTTTTTACGAACTCTGTCTTTTTTCCTATATTTTACTTCAAAAAGTAATTTTTAATTTTTCTTTTATATAAAAGTTTTTTTTTTTAAAATTTTTTCAAGAATTTTCTTCTCTCATTTCTTTTTTCTTTCTTTTATATTCCTCTTAAGGTTTTTCTTAATGTTTCAAATACTTATTGATATTACACCTCCATTTCTCGAAGCGCAAAGTTACATATATATTTCTCTGTCTATGAAATTTAAGCTGGAACTTACACGCATATAATTTCCCTCTAGACGCTTTCATTTATAAAATTTTCTGTAAATTTAAACCAATAATTACGATCTTCCTTCCATATAGCTTTCTTAGCATATTATATTGCTTATTATTTTTTTACGCTACTAATACTTAAGATATAGAAAACTTTCTCTTCTAATGTATTACACCATACTACTAACACTTAACGGGTGATACTCCGAACTTTCTCTTCTAACGTATTATACTAACTTTTTGAAACACTATACAAAAACATCGCGGATTCTCTTTTACACATCTCATTTTTATTCAAAGGATTCACGAAATGTGTCAAAAAAAATCTAAATTTTTAACTTTCTATTTTCCATTTAGACATTTTGCCTCACATTTAACCTTTATCGTGTTTTTAAAACATATCCCTGTTAACATTTCTGATTCTTTTTTTCTAAAAATATATACAGACTTATACGGATTTTTTAAAGATCTACTGACTTTGAATTAAACCTTCTAATTCCGAAAAAATAAATTTTCACAACATAAAAGCTGCTTGAACTAATATATGGACATCTCTAGCCAGTTTAGTTCAAATACATACGAAACAGTATAAAATTTCTTATTATTGTCTACCCGAGTTTGATACGCACCAACAGCATTTCATTTCCTATTATTTTACATTACAGACATTTACATGAATATATTCAGAACACTCCTTTTAATTGAGCAGGAGGTTTCAGATATATTACTAACACAGATTGACTCTTTGAAATATTTTACAAAAATATCTTGGATTTTGTTGTACACATTGTATTTAAATCACCGAACATACGTTAAATTTTGATTTCTATCATGGGAAAACTTCACCCGGATTCTTAATGTGATCCCACCATTTACCGAAGATCTTCATAAACACTGCTATATTTGAACTTAACACAGATATTATTTTTTAACAAGCTACAGAATTTTTAACTACAGAGAAGAATATCCACATTGTAATGTAATATTTTAACTTCACTATAGAACCATATTTGTGTAAAACATCTAAAAAGAAAGGATGTCTGGACATGGAATTAATGTTAAGTCACGGAAGTGAAACTTTGTCATCTTTTTCCCAACTTAGAACATAAAAATTTCTCAACTAGGAATATATATATATATATTCGATCATTATTTTTACAAGTCTCAAAGATTTTTAATATAGTACTTCTAAATTAAGATATGCATTTCAAATTGACAAACACACTGAACTCTAACATCGTTTTGAGAATGATTTAACTTATGATACATAGCAAATAAAATCCTACATAACAGGGAATATTGACATGAATTTCCAAATAATAATACAACGTAACTTTAATATATTCAATTTAACTGAAGATGTCCATTTCATACTGACATTCCTTTACTTAGAGTTCTTACCGCTCTTTGAGTACATCTGATATTTAAGTTTTCACAGATATGAGAAACATTTTTGAGTAAGTACCATACAAAACATATAATATTGATATGAACTCCATATCATGGCCCAACGTTGGTAACTTAAATGAACCTTTAATACATTTTAGTGTGAATTAATCTTAAAAAGAAAAATTCAAATGCAAGTATTCAAACAGAAATGCTTCACAAATTTACATCTTAGCAAATATTCAAGAGAATACTATATATCTAGAGATATTATTTACACTAGTTGGTAATGTAATTTATTAGAACAGTTGCAGACGTATAGGAGAGGTATGCAATATCCATGAAAAAACTTCCTACCAAGCCAAAGAGCAATAGTGAAATATAACATATAAGAAGGGGAAAAAATGTCTGAGTATGGAAAACATGAACAAGAAATGAATATTTTTTCTGAAAATGTGCCGAATGGGATAAGTGAGGAGTAAGAACCTTAACCAGTTTCAGGAATAGGGCCTGAAAAATAATGAAGTATTTTTAATCTTATTTTTTGTCTATAATGCATTTATTTATACTAAAATATTCTGTTTGAAGAATATATTCTACACTTAGAAGGAATTTAATAAATCAAAATGATTTCGTTTTCTGAAGATTCAAGTTCAGAAATATTACAACTCAAAAGAAAAAAAGGTTAGAGCGGGAATGAAGTATACCGTAACCAATTAAAATCTTTTTCTTCCTAAAAAAATTAAAGTTAAACCTTGTCTACAAAAAAAAAAAAAAAAAAAAATCTAAATAAATTTTTTCGACTTTTTAAAATCACAGTGTTGATCTTTCTCCCTAAAAAAAATTAAAGTGAAACTTTTTCGACCTAAAAAAATTCTAAATGAATTTTTTTTGACTTTTCAAAATGAAAG
Source organism: Stegodyphus dumicola (assembly GCF_044657685.1). Classification (NCBI taxonomy): domain Eukaryota; kingdom Metazoa; phylum Arthropoda; class Arachnida; order Araneae; family Eresidae; genus Stegodyphus; species Stegodyphus dumicola. The sequence goes on from NC_140768.1 coordinate 189,501,008, forward strand.
TGTAAATTTTTCCCCTTACATTTTGAATTTAACATGGGTTTTCCAATAGACAAAATAAAAGTGGAGATATTTCTTCCTACAAAATTTAAAGTGAAACTTTTTCGACTTAAAAATCTAAACGAATATTTTTATTACGTTCTTAAACTCAAAGTGTAATTTTTCTAACTGCATTTTGAAATTAACATGGGTTTTCCGATAGAGGAAATAACAGTGGAGATTTTTCGTCTTAAAATATTAAAGCGAAAAATTTTCCAGTATATTTTTCTGCTATTACATTTCCAATGAAATTTGATTCATTGCGAGATAGTTAAATGTTTGTTATATTTTTTCACATCCGAATGCATTTCGTGTCTCACATATGCTCATTACAACCAAGTTAGAAGTTAAGTGAATTCTTCCTGAAATAGTGTACATTTCATTCCGGAAAGTATCTTCATTTTGAATTCTGTAATGTATCTTTTTTCCTGCATTCCAAATAAATTTTGTGCGTAAAGTTTTCAGTTTCGATGGAAGTTATTTGCGGATCACAATGATGTTATCGTGTTTCCATAAACCTTTTGAAAACTTTGAGTATCACCAATTTTTAATGTTACGGCCACTGCAAATCATTGAATTTTCAAATATTTTCTTATTTATCTTTTACATTGCCATGTAAAGATTTGGGAATAAATTTTTATTAAATAGATATATTGTTTGATTTAATAACGTTTTGAACGTTTGGAAGATTTGACTTCAATAACACTACCACGCTGAATCAGAAAATTAAGAAAAGGAATGGAATTTTTTCATGTTAGTATACTATGGGAATAGAGACTGTTAACCCAGCTCATAAATAATATTTTCTCGAAGTTAGCAAGAATCACTGACTTGCACTATCATAGATTTTTCTCAAGTCTATTTCTTTCTTAAAGGAAGTTTGTATACTAATTTCATTAGAAACATGTCTAAGAAAATATCTGACATTCATGAGAAACATCAGCACCTTGATTTAAATTACTAGGAAACTAAGAATCATTTCTTTATAAATATGTTTCTCTTTGACTCAAAAGTTTCTTCTTTATCATATTCTAAATGAACAACTAACCGTACATAAGTTATATATTGTATTGATGAACCAGTGTTACATTTTAACGTATTGTATTACATATTAAATGACTATGAGAAAAAAAGTCATGTTTTCCCCTAAATGCTCATTTTTCAAGTAGAATTTTACTATCACACACATGTGTTTATTGCACTTTTTGATAAAATCTCACAGGCTGAAATGAGTGTTTCATTACCAAATTTGTACTTTCCGACTTCATTCTACTGAAACGGAAACATTCATAAGTTATTGCGAAGAAAAATTTGTACATGTTGTATTTTTTGATTAATTTTCATACGACTTGATTATTTTTGAAAATTTTTTTCCTAGTCCAGTGCTAATATATTGCTAATTTTTGCTTTTTCAGTGCCTTTCGTATGTGATATAAACTCAGTTTACAATCTTTTCTTATTTATCACCTTGCATTGCATTGCTGAACCGAGGCTATGCTTTCATTTTTATTACATATCATGCGAATATTATAAAAAAGGCACAATTTTTCCTTCTGTTAGCACAATTTGAACGAGCATTTTATTATTACAGAGACTTCTTTAGTAAAATCTCAACGTTAAACTGAACGTTTCATTACTAAATTTGAAGATTCTGGATTTATCCTACTTAAACGTTCATAACCGGTTACCAAAATAGTTTATACATGTACTCCGCTCTACTCTTGGTTAATTTTAAATTGCTTTTCAGCTATAGCACTTGATTTCTAATGAAGTATCGAAATGATTATAAACTATCTGCTTTTTGCAAAGAATTTCGTAGACACATGTGTTGAATACAGAAAAATTTTCTAACTTATCACTATTATTACCAAAATAGAATGCTAAATTTCCGTAAAAATGTATACATATATTTCTTTAAAAACACGTACAGAATACCCACATTTAATATTTAATGAGTAATTTTCTATATCAGAACGAAAAATTTTAAATAATATCATTTTACATAAAATTTATAAATTTGTGATGTCGTTGACTTTTTGCAAACGCTTTGAGAGAGTGTGCTCTCGGTACTCTTTTAAACACTTCGAAACTGTTTACTCTTTGCTATTGGAAACTATTTTATCTTCACTATTGATACATGCCTATGAATTCTCGATACTTTCCTCTTGGTTTGTCTTCAGCTTAAGAGGAAAAGTATCGCGAATTCATTGGCATGTATCAATAGTAAATATAAAATAGTTTCCAATAGTCCAATAGCAAAGAGAAAACAGTTTCGAAGTGTTTAAAAGAGTACCGAGAGCACACTCTCTCAAAGCGTTTGCAAAAGTCAACGACATCACAAATTTATAAATTTTATGGAACATGATATTATTTAAAAATTTTCGTTCTGATATAGAAAATTACTCATTAAATATTAAATGTGGGTATTCTGTACGTGGTTTTAAAGAAATAAATGTATATATTTTTAGGGAAATTTAGCATTCTATTTTGGTAATAATACTCATAATTTTGAAAATTTTTCTGTATGTGTCTACGAAAATCTTTGCAAAAACCAGATAGTTTATAATTATTTCGATACTTCATTAGAAATCAAGTGTTATAGATGAAAAACAATTTAAAATTAACCAAGAGTAGAGCGGAGTACATGTATAAACTATTTTGCTAACCAGTTATGAACGTTTAAGTAGGATAAATCCAGATTCTTCAAATTTAGTAATGAAACGTTCAGTTTAACGTTGAGATTTTACTAAAGAAGTCTCTGTAATAGTAAAATGCTCGTTCAAATTGTGCTAACAGAAGGAAAAAATGTGCCTTTTTTATAATATTCGCATGATATGTAATAAAAATGAAAGCATAGCCTCGGTTCAGCAATGAAATGCAAGGTGATAAATAAGAAAAGATTGTAAACTGAGTTTATGTCACATACGAAAGGCACTGAAAAAGCAAAAATTAGCAATATATTAGCACTGGACTAGGAAAAAAATTTTCAAAAATAATCAAGTCGTATGAAAATTAATCAAAAAATACAACATGTACAAATTTTTCTTCGCAATAACTTATGAATGTTTCCGTTTCAGTAGAATGAAGTCGGAAAGTACAAATTTGGTAATGAAACACTCATTTCAGCCTGTGAGATTTTATCAAAAAGTGCAATAAACACATGTGTGTGATAGTAAAATTTTACTTGAAAAATGAGCATTTAGGGGAAAACATGACTTTCTTCTCATAGTCATTTAATATGTAATACAATACGTTAAAATGTAACACTGGTTCATCAATACAATATATTACTTATGTACGGTTAGTTGTTCATTTAGAATATGATAAAGAAGAAACTTTTGAGTCAAAGAGAAACATATTTATAAAGAAATGATTCTTAGTTTCCTAGTAATTTAAATCAAGGTGCTGATGTTTCTCATGAATGTCAGATATTTTCTTAGACATGTTTCTAAGGAAATTAGTATACAAACTTCCTTTAAGACAGAAACAGACTTGAGAAAAATCTATGATAGTGCAAGTCAGTGATTCTTGCTAACTTCGAGAAAATATTATTTATGAGCTGGGTTAACAGTCTCTATTCCCATAGTATACTAACGTAAAAAAATTCCATTCCTTTTCTTAATTTTCTGATTCAGCGTGGTAGTGTTATTGAAGTCAAATCTTCCAAACGTTCAAAACGTTATTAAATCAAACAATATCTCTATTTAATAAAAATTTATTCCCAAATCTTTACATGGTAATGTAAAAGATAAATAAGAAAATATTTGAATATTCAATGATTTGCAGTGGCCGTAACATTAAAAATTGGTAATACTCAAAGTTTTCAAAAGGTTTATGGAAACACGATAACATCATTGTGATCCGCAAATAACTTCCATCGAAACTGAAAACTTTACGCACAAAATTTATTTGGAATGCAGGAAAAAAGATACATTACAGAATTCAAAATGAAGATAATTTTCGGAATGAAATGTACACTATTTCAGGAAGAATTCACTTAACTTCTAACTTGGTTGTAATGAGCATATGTAAGACACGAAATGCATTCGGATGTGAAAAAATATAACAAACATTTAACTATCTCGCAATGAATCAAATTTCATTAGAAATGTAATAGCATCAAAAGCATAAAAATATATTGGAAAATTTTTCGCTTTAATATTTTAAGACGAAAAATCTCCACTGTTATTTCCTCTATCGGAAAACCCATGTTAATTTCAAAATGTAGTTAGAAAAATTACACTTTGAGTTTAAGAACGTGAAACAAAAATTCGTTTAGATTTTTTAAGTCGAAAACGTCTCACTTTAAATTTTGCAGGAAGAAAAATCTCCGGGAAAAAAATCTCCATTTTTATTTTTCTATGGGAAAACCCATGTTAAAATCAAAATGTAAGGGGAAAATTTACACTTTGATTTCGAAAAGTCGAAAAAAATTCATTTAGATTTTTTTAGGTTGAAAAAGTTTCACTTTAATTTTTTTTAGGGAGAAAGATCTCCACTGTGATTTTAAAAAGTCGAAAAAATTCATTTAGATTTTTTTTTTTTTTTTTTTTTTTTTTTTTTTTTTGTGGAAAAAGTTTCACTTTAATTTTTTTAGGAAGAAAAAGTTTTTAATTGGTTACGGTATACTTCATTCTCGCTCTAACCTTTTTTTTCTTTTGAGTTGTAATATTTCTGAACTTGAATCTTCAGAAAACGAAATCATTTTGATTTATTAAATTCCTTCTAAGTGTAGAATATAGTCTTCAAACAGAATATTTTAGTATAAATAAATGCATTATAGACAAAAAATAAGATTAAAAATACTTCATTATATTTCAGGCTCTATTCCTGAAACTGGTTAAGGTTCTTACTCCTGACTTATCCCATTCGGCACATTTTCAGAAAAAATATTCATTTCTTGTTCATGTTTTCCATACTCAGACATTTTTTCCCCTTCTTATATGTTATATTTCACTATTGCTCTTTGGCTTGGTAGGAAGGTTTTTCATGGATATTGCATACCTATCCTATACGTCTGCAACTGCTCTAATAAATTACATTACCAACTAGTGTAAATAATATCTCTAGATATATAGTATTCTCTTGAATATTTGCTAAGATGTAAATTTATGAAGCATTTCTGTTTGAATACTTGCATTTGAATTTTTCTTTTTAAGATTAATTCACACTAAAATTTATTAAAGGTTCATTTAAGTTACCAACGTTGGACCATGATATGGAGTTCATGTCAAGATTATATATTTTGTATGGTTTTTATGCAAAAATGTTTCTCATATCTGTGAAAACTTAAATATCAGATGTATTCAAAGAGCGGTAAGAACTCAAAATAATGTCAGTTTGAAATTCGTATCTTCAGTTAAATTGAATATTTTGAAGTTACATTTTATTATTATTTGGAAATTCATGTCAATATTCCTTGTTATGTAAGATTTTATTTGCTATGTATCATAACTTAAATCATTCTCAAAAAGATGTTAGAGTTCAGTGTGTTTGTCAATTTGAAATGCATATCTGAAGTTAGAAGTACTATATTAAAAAGCTTTGAGACTTGTAAAAATAATGATCAAAAACATATGTATATATATATATTCCTAGTTGAGAAATTTTTATGTTCTAAGTTGGGAAAAAGATGACAAAGTTTCACTTCCGTGACTTAACATTAATTCCATGTCCAGACATCCTTTCTTTTTAGATGTTTTACACAAATATGGCTCTATAGTGAAGTTAAAATATTACATTACAATGTGGATATTCTTCTCTGTAGTTAAAAATTCTGTAGCTTGTTAAAAAATAATATCTGTGTTAAGTTCAAATATAGCAGTGTTTATGAAGATCTTCGGTAAATGGTGGGATCACATTAAGAATCCGGGTGAAGTTTTCCCATGATAGAAATCAAAATTTAACGTATGTTCGGTGATTTAAATACAATGTGTACAACAAAATCCAAGATATTTTTGTAAAATATTTCAAAGAGTCAATCTGTGTTAGTAATATATCTGAAACCTCCTGCTCAATTAAAAGGAGTGTTCTGAATATATTCATGTAAATGTCTGTAATGTAAAATAATAGGAAATGAAATGCTGTTGGTGCGTATCAAACTGGGGTAGACAATAATAAGAAATTTTATACTGTTTCGTATGTATTTGAACTAAACTGGCTAGAGATGTCCATATATTAGTTCAAGCAGCTTTTATGTTGTGAAAATTTATTTTTTCGGAATTAGAAGGTTTAATTCAAAGTCAGTAGATCTTTAAAAAATCCGTATAAGTCTGTATATATTTTTAGAAAAAAAGAATCAGAAATGTTAACAGGGATATGTTTTAAAAACACGATAAAGGTTAAATGTGAGGCAAAATGCCTAAATGGAAAATAGAAAGTTAAAAATTTAGATTTTTTTTTGACACATTTCGTGAATCCTTTGAACAAAAATGAGATGTGTAAAAGAGAATCCGGGATGTTTTTGTATAGTGTTTCAAAAAGTTAGTATAATACGTTAGAAGAGAAAGTTCGGAGTATCACCCGTTAAGTGTTAGTAGTATGGTGTAATACTTTAGAAGAGAAAGTTTTCTATATCTTAAGTATTAGTAGCGTAAAAAAATAATAAGCAATATAATATGCTAAGAAAGCTATATGGAAGGAAGATCGTAATTATTGGTTTAAATTTACAGAAAATTTTATAAATGAAAGCGTCTAGAGGGAAATTATATGCGTGTAAGTTCCAGCTTAAATTTCATAGACAGAGAAATATATATGTAACTTTGCGCTTCGAGAAATGGAGGTGTAATATCAATAAGTATTTAAAACATTAAGAAAAACCTTAAGAGGAATATAAAAGAAAGAAAAAGAAATGAGAGAAGAAAATTCTTGAAAAAATTTTAAAAAAAATACTTTTATATAAAAGAAAAATTAAAAATTACTTTTTGAAGTAAAATATAGGAAAAAAGACAGAGTTCGTAAAAAATAAATAAAATATCGTATGAAAATAAGTACAGCTTTTGTAAAACAAATAAAGTGAAAAATGTAAAACATGGAAAGGAAAGATTAAATTTAAGGGAAAAAAGCCTTTTGTAAAATAAAAAGGGAAAAAAATTAAAATTGTGAAAACGTATTACTTTTATAAAATCTATTACTTTTGCAAGTTAAACGTAGGGGAAAAGAATGTAAAACTTAAAAATGTGGAAAAAAAAGAAAATCTTATGTTTATATATAAAAAATATGGTGTGAAAATTAGTACATTTAATTTAACGGCGAGAAGAAAAGAAAATTACGTAAATTATGTTTGTAAGATAAAGAAATGAGAAATTTAAAATATCTTAACCTAAAATAGAAACAAAATAAATTTAAAGTTATGAATTCATTCATTATCGAGGGTGTAGAAAGGTCTTAGCAAGTTGGAACAGAATTGCCTATGTGCAATCCATCAGCCTCATGCTGGTTTCCGCTAAGTCAGATTAACATTAAGAGAATAGATACGATGAAATAATAATCAAATAATAGGATTCAGGAGATAAAAGCACGGCTTTTTGTTATCGTCCACGTTTCGCCTGGCATAGATGGCCAAATACATGAAATTTACATGTACGTTTTTCATTAAATACTACTATATTAAGTGAAATAGTATAATCAATTAAAAATAATGGTTAATAACTTCGTCAGGATCCACGAGTACTAATCAGAATACACTATGGGTAAGACTACTGCTCTCTAGCGGTGATTGCTGAACTAAATAGAATGTTCTAGAAATTCTCACATGTATCTGTATGCTGCAATCAAGTTGCGGATTAAGCATGACATCAGAGCAGCGGGGAGTTCTACATCAATGGATAAGCGCGGACATGAAACCGGATTACAACACAAACAGGATGAAACATGTGGCTGACGTAGCAATAGCAAGGTAATCCGAGCTGATAATGCGTGATGACGCCACGAACAGGATGCGACGCGTCCGTAGTTGGTGACGTATCAACCCACACGGGCTCCTCCGTAAATTTTCTCCCCCCCCCCCTGTGCGCCACGCATTCCGTCGTCTGTGAGCGCCACATGGCCCTAAATCACCTTATTATAACTACTAATCAGTATGTTTATCTATTATGTATTATGCATGTTTATTATGAATCAGTATGTTAATCTATTATGTATTATGTAAATTCATTATGTATCAGTAGGTTTATGTATTATGTATGTTTATCTATTATGAATGTTATGAACATAATATTTTTTATGAATAAGTATGTTTTTCAATTATCATATATATCATATGTATAAAGTATGATCTCTTCATACAGTGTGAAGTAACACGCACTATGTCCAAATTACACACAAAGTGATCAGATCACACACACAACGCACTAAGCTTGATTTGTAGAATTCAGTATTTGCATGTAACTCAGATATTGTGTAAGACAGTAACTGTATCTATGGCACGGAACAGTTCAGTAGTATGATTATGTGTCATGTATGATTTTGTACATTTTTAATCAGTATCAATAATCGCATGTATGGTACAGAGCAGTTCAGATGTATGATTATCAATCATGCATGTTTATATCATGTATGCTTATCTACTATGAATCAGTATATTTATCTAATATGTGTATTAATTATTCTTCGTCTCATGTATGTAAGCAAGTATCAACAAAAGTGCATATGTACGATGTAACCAGCCCTTGTATGCCTTGTATGGCAATATTCAACCTTTCAGTTTTAAGGCGTTGTTCTGTACAGTTGGGGGATTAGGACAGTGCCCGACTGGTCTGTGTAAGCCGCCCGGGTGTCCGGATCCTGCTGTCAAATATCATTTTATGTTACGCGCCTTATTTGCCTACAAAGCTAATATTTTGAATATTTATTCAAAGTTCGCAATCGGAATTGTAATTTAACATCTTGATGTTTAGGTTCATGCACACTGTGGCATTAACGATTTGCAAATATAAGCTGAATATCATTTGTTAAAAGCAAGGTGGAGTTATCTTTCTTCAGGTGCTAAATATATGGCATAGAAGTTAAATATATTTTAATTTATATTTGAAACATAATCACTTCAGCCTGAACCTCCTAATAAGATAGAAGTAGAACTTTATTTATGATCATGGCCCAAATGCACACAGCGGAATAAAAAGCGGGGACAGTTCTATATCTACCGTTCTACTGGGACGATTGACGAAATTTAAATTACGTTTTTTAAGTCTCGAAATTGCGACTTAGGATATATATTAGATTTCTATATAGCATTGTTCTAACACAGGGATTTTGACAAAAATCGGACTTTTTCTGAAATGATATGCCTGTTTTTTTTCCATTTTTCGGTTCTACGACTCAAATTATGCCTAAATATTAAATTTGTTAAATTTGGCGCGAAATTTACGGAGAAATTCCGAAATTTATCTTGTCCTTTTTGAAGTTTGGGCCAAGAATAATTCTTAATTTATGTCAACCTATTTTCCTTTCCCTTTTTACATTGTGCACGAGAGGGAAAAAGTTACTTCGTTCCTACTTTCAAATAATTTTAACGAAGTGCCTAAACCATATCGCTTTTAGCAAATATGTCAAATTTCAAAACGTGCCAACATATAAATTTACATATATCTTAGGAAATGTTCAATAAAAAACTAATTTTTTGCAGGTACACTTAAAAATACATCTTCTTTAAGATGATGGTAAAAATTTTATAGAATTAATTCAAAATGTTTTTCGAAAAATTTATAAAAATTATTTTAAAATACAAATTTTAAAAAAAGATCATAAAAATGGGCGAATTTTATTTCGAATGAGTTTAAATTTCGAAATATGAAAGGAAAAATCAAATTAGTTTAATTTAAAAAGAAAGATTAATAAATATATATCAAATTCAATTAACATTGAGCAGCTAAAATTTTGAGAGCTAATTTTTTAAAAACTACTCGTGCGATTTTAACAAAAGTTGGCATTTTGGCATAATTTGGGTCGTAGAATCGAAATATGGAAAAGAATTGGCATGTCATTTCAGAAAAAGTCCGATTTTGTGTCAAAATACCTATATTAGAACAATGTTATATATAAATCTGATACATATCCTAAGTCGCGCTTTCGAGACATCAAAAACGCAAGTTGAATTTTGTCAATCGGCCCAGTAGAACGGGAGATATAGAACTGTCGCAGTGTAATTAAGACACAATAACACGCCGAATAAATACTAATTAAGAAGTCAAACAACACAAATCAGCGTTATATTTTCAAATTTTTCGCAGGACTAGTTTCGATGGTTTTTAACGAACCACCATCCTCAGCTGCAAAACCGCAAATGTTGCAGCTGAGGATGGTGGTTCGGTAAAAACCATCGCAACTAGTCCTGCGAAAATTTTGAAAATATAACGCTGATTTTTGTTGTTTGACTTCTGAATGTCGCAGTGTACTTGGAAGCCACATGGACTGCTTTTAATGGACAGAAAAGTGTAAAACGTTTTGATGCTTAGCGTTTTCCTCATTACGCAATACAGTAATGTTCAAAGACTTTCTGCGGAGACAGAAAATCTTTGAACATTACTGTATTGCGTAATGAGTATAGCAGTGTATTTTGCTTACTGCTGACATCCACTTAATATGAACTACTAGAAGTAGAATTTGCAGCATGTTGTAGATTTGGGTGGGTATCTAGTATGCCAGCTTTATACGACATCTGATGATGTAATAAAGCCACGGATTTATGCCAGTTGTGACAATTATTCCATAGTGTGAACACCCCACAGTTTGATAATACATATGATATTTACTTACAGTGTCAATTAAATTATTCTTATATATTTGTAAATTGTGCATTTTTTGCTTTAAAAATGATTAAATTATGTTGTTCTTATCTTCCGGTTAAGTTTTTTTATACCTTTAGTTAACCTACATGCAATAATTGTGGAATTATCAACAGTTTAAAAGTTTTTTAAGTGCGGCTAAGTATTAATTTCTGATTAGTATGCCGTCCATGTTTGTTTACATTTAAAACTTACCAGAATAGAATAGTGGATTTGTTGCCAATCTAGAGAAACTAAGCTTCCCAAGAACAAAGTAACGTCTTCTTTTATTATTGCGAATTAAATTATGCTTAATTCATTATGGAATTAACATTTAAGTTATTAGCTTATTTTTATATAGAAACTGTAACTTTAATTGTAAAAATTGTTTTTTTTAATTGTTTTAACTGTATTTGGTGTTTTATGTTTTTCTATTGCTGTGAAATTTTAATGGAAATATTTTGAATTTTGTGTATTTTTGCCTTGTCACGAAGTGAGAACTGAATTAATTAGTAGCGCATGCGCATTAGGTAAGCGACGCTGAATCGTCTGCGAAAAAGCTTTTTTAATTTGTCTAATTTCTTTTGTATATCGTTTTAGATTTATTATAGTATTTGAATAGAACTTATGGTAATTCTTCAGATGATATAATTTTTATACACTCTGAGTTTTAAAATGAATGTTAATGCTGTTAAGTGAACGTAGCACCGAAGTGTCGTTATGGTAAATAAATATAGTGAACTTTAAAAGAGTGCATTTATTCTATTGTGGTCTAAGCGCTATCGACGAAGTAGGTTTAAATCAAAATTCGTTAATTGTTAATTCAATATGTTTAAATGAAATGTGGGAAAATTGCGTATAATTTAATATTATATACAAGGAAGTCAGGTGGTGTATACATCAGATTTGCATCCTTATTCACGAATTAAAAAATTAACAAAATCACTTTTTAATCAGGTGGAGGATATCATCGAATACGAGACTGGCATCACAGAAATCAGCCAAAGACTCGAAGAAGCACAGGGTCGGTACTGCAGAGTCTTCATACTTTACGCCAAGTAAGTGACACAGAAAAAAAAAATGTATGTCAATCTTAATTTGAGCTGTTTTGTTCACTTTCAGACAATAATTCCTTAAGTTTGAATCTTGTGAAGTGTTTTGAATACTGTAAACCTCCAATTACATAGGGCTCTTAATTTTATCCGGACCGCTTCTAGGCAAAGTAAAAATTGAGCTGCTTGTTGTAAATTTGTTTGCATGTTTTCGGGTTTTAATTGGTTTAAATATAATAAAAATCATAATAAAAGAGAATAGTGATTAAAATATTTGATGAAATAAAATTTTAAGGAATGAATACGGTGAAAGGTCTACAGGGTTCGTTAAGTAACCGTCGTATAAAAGTAAAGCAGTAGTTTTCAGTACAATTTCCATCGTAATTTATTACCGCTTTTCTGCTCTGTTAATTATGGGGAAACAAATTATTTAATGAACAGATGCTTTCAAATATGTGGCATTCTAAGTGCTTCAAAATTCAATCAGAGTGTTTATGTTATCGCTACAGGGCGAAAGTCGTTAAAGAGAACATTACCTAGCTAATCTGCAGATTAATTGATTTGCTGCGTTCAAGTGCCGAATCAAGAGTTATCCGCATTTTACCTAGGTAGTGTGCACATTAACGGTTCCGTATCGTTAAAGTTCAAAAGCTTGCTGCTCTTTCGTTTCTCTTTCCCTCCGCTTTGCATATTACCTACTAGGAATTCGCTAATCTGCACATTGCTTTCTAGGCGCTCGTGAAACTGAAAATAACATCTTTACTGGAACAACAGCAATGTTTCTGTACGCTTAAATTAACATAATGTTATTTATTTATTTATCCAAAAATTGAAATTTATACAATTAAACTGTAGAGACATTATGTATCTTTGATACGGGAGGACGTGAACAATGAGCAGTGTCCTCGCCGGGATTCGAACCTCGTACCTCTCGAATACGCGCCGAGCGAGCTGACCAATACACCACGAAGGCATGGTAAGAAGGCGGGAGAAATACCTTATAAAACAATCAATAAATTAGTTGATAGAATCAATCCATAAAAAACTATAATACGAAGAATAAAACGGTTTAAAATATTATCACAATTAAGGAAGTGAATTTGCAAAACATATGATAAAATTATAATTACCCATTAGTGTAAGGATTAAGGATTAGTAACACTTTGAATTACATAGCAAATGGATTTTGCTACAGGTGCAAGTAAATGTTAGGAGCACAAGAAACTTAATTAAAATCGAACGGGTATAACTTTTAATCACTAACCGAGTATAAGCATAAGAATAAGGCTGATGATAGTTCTTCAGAGGGAGGTTTAGAAATTTATTATTAAGAGAGGAGGGCTAAAAAGGGAGAAAGGTTATCAGAAGAAAAAGAAAAGGAAGAAAACTAAAAGAAGGGGTCATTAGAAAAGTTACTGTTTAGTGGGTGAATCAATTATTAGCCCACCGAATGAGACCAGATCTCGAACACTTTGTACCTGTGGGAAAGGAGGGAAATCTAATGAATCAAGTCGAATCAAGTTTTACATTAAGCTAGCATAGAATATATCATATGACAAATTTAGAATAATACTTAATATTAAAAAAAAACAGAAAATAAAATATAGAATAATACATAAAGTATACATAATGATGTATCATTGTGCCATATAATAAAATTTTGAATTTTCCAGATTTGGAATAAAATGCTAAAACATAGAATATATCATAATAAATTAAAAATAATACTTAAAATATAGAAAATAAAATATAGAATTATACATATAGTATAGAATGATGCATAATATATTGTATAATAAAATTTAGAATTTAGAATAAAATGTTAAAACTTAGGATAATACATGATTGGATTTTGCGACAAGCACATATATTTGAGGTACGTCTAGATTTGCAGTAACATTTCCTTAAACCTTGCCCGATCAAAAATTTAAAAGTGTAAGTGGCGGCTGTTATTTAAAAGTATAAGCGCACAAAGGCATTGCTGTTTTTCCAGCAAAGGTCTTATTTTCATTTTAACGAGTGCCTAGTAGATAATCTGCAGATTATTTTGGTAATTTGAGAAATGAAACAATTTTTTGCACTTTAACGGATCGCCTTAATTAATCTGCAGAATAACTGGTTTCCGCAATTTAGTGGTAACATTTATAATAAAGTGATCGCTAGTTTCTAGTCAGATGTCTCTCATCCAAGTCAGATTTCCAAATTTTGATTTACAGATCAGAGACGTGATCAGTTGGATTAATTGCCTTTCTTTTTAACAAAACGTAATTGATAAGTACATTGCGAAAAAAAAAAATGGGATAGTTCTATATCTCCCGTTCTACTGGGCCGATTGACGAAATTCAACGTGCGTTTATTATGTCTCGAAAGCGCGACTTAGGATATGTATTAGATTTATATATAGCATTGTTCTGATATAGGTATTTTCACACAAAATCGGACTTTTTAAAAAAATGAAATGACATGCCAATTTTTTTCCATATTTCGATTCTGCGACTCAAAGTATGCCAAACTGCCAAGTTTTGTAAAAATCGCACGAATAGTTTTTAAAAAATTGGTTCTCAAAATTTTTGCTCCTCAATGTTAACTGAATTTGGTCTATATTTATTAATCTCCCTTTTTTTTATTAAACTTATTTGATTCTTTCTTTTACATTTAGAAATTTAGGTTCATTCCAAATAAAATTCGCCCATTCTTTATGATTTATTTTTAAAATTTGTATTTTTAAATACTTTTTATAATTTTTTGGAAACAATTTTGAATTATAATATATAAAATTATTACCACCATCTTAAAATATATGTATTTCTAAGCCTATCTGAAAAAAAATAGACTTTTTTATTCAAAATTTCCGAAGATATATACTTGAATTTATATAGTGGCGCGTTTTTTGATTTGGCATATTTATTGAGAGCGATAAAACATCAAACGTGGTTTAGACACTTTGCTAAAATTATTTGAAAGTATGAACGATGATTTTTTCCGGTTGATCTTTACATTATGGTAACTTGGCGTTTTTTTGGCGAAAATTTGGCGACCAACTCTCCTACAGCAACCCTCTATTTTTTTTTTCCCGCCGCCATTTTGTCTTCACGAAGTAAAGACATGTTTCTTTTCTTTTTATCTACTGAACACTTCTTCCAACAATCTACTAGCCGAATTACACTTATGCTAGAAATTTTATCTAACAAAACTGCTTAATCATGACAAATATTCACTGCAAAATTGGGAAAAAGTGCACAATACCATACTCCTTACGCGTTTTTCGAAATAACACATACACATAAACCATGTACACGCCGACTTATTTTTACTTAAAAAAACATCCCAGAATTGCACAAAAATGGCATTGCGCACACTCTTCACTATATCCATGTACACTGCTTTTTTCTCATAAATTAGAAAAATTTCACGAAAATACATGACAATTTTCTCAATCTTTAAACCCGGTAAAAAGAACATATATGAAATTACCTGATCGCGAAAAAGTATTTACCCTTTCCAAATATGAACATTTCCACATATAAAATAAATAAAATATCCAAAAACTTTTACCTCTAAATCATCTATTATATTATAAACGTCACCATACAAATACTTAGTGTCAGATATTTAAATTATTTCCATGCGCGTTTACTTCAACTGAAACGTATACCAAATTCCTACAAACATAAAATTCACAAAATAACTATCATTTAATTAAAATATAATTAAATTCAAAAACACTACTTAAAATATAAATGAGCACATACATTAAATTAATAAAAATTACCTTACAATCCTAATTACTTTAAACTAAATCATTGCTAATAACAATTTTCCCAATAATACCAAATTCCTTTACTTCCACCTTACATTTAGAACAATGCATAAAAATAATATCCTCAAATAATTAAAAATACTAACTTACCTAATCTTCTTCAGAATCTTTATTACGTGTCCGATAAACTTTTCTTTAGTTACGGCCATGGGATCCAAAAATTCACGAACACTGTTTCACACAACACAGAATAAACCAAATACAAAATTTCCAGATTTTTTCCCGATTTCCCCCCTTTTCCGATTAAAGAACCGTAATTCGTCCATTAATATCACATGACATATCCCATGATCTCTCATTTCCCTCACACAAAATAATGCGTAATCGGAACTGAGTACTGCTCACATTATTACCAAAGTCCCAGGTAGTAACCTTTATCGCCTCCAAAATGTCGCCAAACTACCAGTTACCATATTGTAAAGATCAACCTTTTTTCCGTTCGTGGACAATTAAAAAAAAGAAAGGAAAACAGGTTGCTACAAATTTAGAAGTTCGCCAAGTCAATTATTCTTGCCGCAAACTGAAAAAAATTCCGCCAAGATACATTTTTAAATTTCTCCATAAATTTCTCGCCAAAAATTACAAAATTTAATATCTAGGCATAATTTGAGTCGTAGAATCGAAATATGAAAAAAATGGGTATGTTATTTCAGAAAAAGTCCCGTTTTGTGTCAAAATAGCTATGTTAGGACAATGCTATATATAAATCTAATATATATCCTAAGTCGCGCTTTCGAGACATGAAAAACGCAATTCGAATTTCATCAATCGGATCAGATATAGAACTGTCCAATTATTTCCCGCAGTTTACAATGGAATTTAAGCTTTACATAATGCTTTCGTTTCAGATAAAAATTTAAATCCTTTGATTTAGATATTGGAAAAGCATACTAATTGTTGTTGAGTAAAATTAAAACGAGAGATAAGAGAATATTGCAAATCATAGTTAAAATTTTGATTTAAAATATTTTTTTACCTTTCTACTATTTTAATTAGAAATATTTGTTTTTAGAGATGTGTGAAACGTTCAGTTTGTTTAAAATAAGGTATTGATACTGAAATGCAATTACAATGTAACCATGATACCTGTTTTGCTCCATGCTACCCTTTCACCATTGCTAGAAGACGACTAACATATAAAATCTTGATGTGACAGAATAAAATCCAAAGACCAGATCAGTCCTAGGAAACGAGAACAGAAAAACTAAGAATCTAGAAACACGATAAATGCTTGAAATGCATGAAAGCAAGAATACCTTTAATTTAAAGGTCTTCCAAATGCGAGAGAGCATAGAAAATTTGAAGTGTTGCCATTTGGTAAAACATAAGAGCTTTCTTCAGGCTTAATTGTTTTTTTACTGATAAATTGAGCGATTCGAAAATAAAATGGTACTATCGCGCGAAATGAAAAATCTTTATTTTTCACCCGCTCTCAAATGCACTTGGTTCTCAAAATGCTGTTTCAGCTAAATATTTAGTAACAGATGCACTTATTGCCTTTAAATATGAGAGGACTAAAGGCAGTAACTGCTTCTCTTAATAATTTAAACGTTTACGTTTTAGTAAAGAATTTAATTGGTATAAATTAAAATGCATTAGGTATAAAGCTTTGTTGAAGTAATAACAGAGGATTCTAATGTTATATACACACTTTTGCAAAAAAATCGAAGCACCAAGAAGTACTTTTGCGACCGTGACGAAATTTGGTATGCAAAAACATCTTGATTGAACATGCAAATGATCAAAGGTTCAAAGCAAATGAACAGGAATTGCGATTATAGCGCGCCGCATTTCTAGTGCGCAATTCGCAAAGTATAAAACCAGTAACAGAGGCGAAAAATTTATCTTTTTTTTTCTGCTGCCATTGTATTTCCGTAAAGAAGCAACTAAAGATGCCATTACGACGATATCGAAGACCTTACAGACAACTAAACGACTTCGAACGTGCTCGCATTGTAGGGTTGCGTGAAGCTGGGTGGTCATACCGAGCAATAGATCGCCATCTGCAGCGTGCAGACACTGCTGTGCAAAGATGTTGCAAGAAATGGTTGCTACAAGGAGACTGCAGACGAAATGAAGGCTCTAAAAGTCCAAGGATCACAAATGCGAGGCAAGATAGGATGATCGTTCGCCAGGCCCAAACCGCCCCAACGGTATCATTGTCGACTATTCAACGCACTACAGCCACGTCTATACCTCCCGTGGTACCGTCCACCATCTCGCGGCGCTTGTCTGAGGCGGGGTTACGCTCACAGAGGTTTTAAGATGTTTGCATTTGACCCCACAAACTAAAAAACTTTGCATGGGCATGGGAGCTGAACACTGCTATATTACTGTAGTTCACAATGGCTTTCAAATGGAAATGTCATAATCTCGTGCATTTGAGCTACATCAAGAATTTCGCACTTTTCTGCAAGAGCGTGGACAAACAAATTCCAGATATTTTCCAAATCAGATCTTTTTACTAAAACTGACATATTTGTGCGATATATTTGACAAGCTGAGTGCCTTAAATGTGTCTGTACAAGGCAATAATATGCTTGTGGGGTTTAGAAGAAAGCTGCAGTTGTGGATAAGAAAAATTAATGAGGATGGCGGGCAAGATCGTTTTCCTCCGGATTGTATGAATACACGTTCTTCAATGAGCTCTTTGTCTCTAAAAAAATTGCTGTTTTTTCCACGGAACACCTTTCGAAGTTCCCTGAATGCTTCGCAAAACACTTCGCGGAAGAAAATATCGAGAAACATTCGTGGATACAAAATCCTTTCCATGCTCGAGCTCAGCAGAATTCACTTCACAAGAAGAAGTCTCATTGAAATCTCCTGCCACAACAGCCTTAAAACAAAATTCGCTTGTTCCGATGTGGTGGAGTTTTGGATAATCATCAAAAATGAATATCCAACTCTAAGTTCAAAAGCTTTAAGGATTCTCATTCCTTTTGCAATATTATATTTGTCTGAAACGGGATTTTCAGTAGCTCTTATAAAGAACAAATATCGTTCAATGATCAACAGGGAGCAAGAAATGGATGGAGTAGCGTCAAGTCTTATCCCTTGCTTTAAAAATTTTTGTGGAGATTAGCAAGCTCACCCGTCCAATTGATTTTTTCTATTTTTCTTTAATAATGATAATAAAATATTCTTGTGTATCAGTTCAATATATAGCTTATAAAGCCTCAGATTGTGGTATTTTTCATTTCTGGGCCTGGTCACGAATATCAATATAGAGTCGCATTTAATGAAGTGTTGTGATTTGCTATGACAGTATGTAGTAAGCAGGTTGTAAAGCGAAAACCTTGTACAACACTTCGTTGAACACGACTAGGGCATTGTGACAAAATACTAAACCTGTAAGTGCGCCGCCAACTGAAAACGTTTGGGAACACCTGACATAACGTAATTCTTCCACTAAGGAAATGCAAAGCCTTTGGACACATCCAGTATTGCAAAAGGGAAAGTAAAATTATTAAAAATTAGAAAATGAAGTGTTATTTTGTTTTGTTGCGTGCAAAAAAATAAATTTTAACCATCATCGTTACTGTCTTAAAAAAATCATATTTTGCTGGTGTCATTTATATGTGAGTAGCCAATTGTTTTCGTCATTTGAAACCCTTTAGATTTTTCTATAACTAACGGGTTCCTTTGGCATTTAGGCCCAAAGACAAATGGTTATAAGAGTCTGATGAGACCCTACTTTGCAACTGTTTTTAAGTTCGCTATATGATGCTTCGTTCTTGCTCACAATATAAGAACTTAGAGGTAACGATTAATGAAAATAGATTTTGTTGCAGTATTTCTTTAACAAAGTTTCTTTATTTAGTACTTTTACATTTCCTTAAATGTGATAATAGACATGTAATTCCAAAACCAAATTTCTCAGAATAAGGTAGAAAATTTTACAGAAACTGCTTAAATATTTTAGGTAGGATGCCTCGGTAATTAAAGAAAAATCTACGTATACGTTTTTATATGGCTCTCTTACAGCGAAAATTACAGTCACAAAAAATTCATTGTGTTTTTAAACGGGAAAACTCGGCGGAAATCATTTTAAAGTATCCATCACCGTGCAAAATTTTAAAAAAAATTCCAAGACATTTAAGAAGTTATTATGAAACAAAAATTGCTTATTTTGGCGAAAAATGGTTCCGTATTGAATAAAACAACACTATTTATTCATAACGTGAAACCATAATCTTTTTCTGTGAAATGAAAGACGAGTACCAGAAACAGAAAGAGAGACTAATGGATTTTCAAGAACTTACAAATTACAAATAGCTAAAGAATGATGTCATCTGTAATGACGACAAGAGAAAAATATAGAAAAGAATCAAAGCAAGTGAAGCGACCTAGGGTTAAAACGAAATGAAATTAAGAGGTGATCTGCTTATAGATTGGTGAGAAATATGAGCTACAATTAAAGTCATGAACTAAGGTAGAGAAAGTTTTAGGGATACGAAAAGAAAGCCTCAAATCTGCATGATATTGAATATGGAAAGCCTAAAGAAAGAAAAATTCAATTTATGATTTACAGATCAACAGTGTTTGTTAATGGATAATTAGCTGCGACTAAAGAAGAAGGTAGTGTAAAATCGCTGAAAGCATATCTGATAAAATCAAACTGATGCCAAATAATGTTCTTGATTTACATTCAGTTTAACTTGGCGTGCCATTCTTTTCCAGCATTTTATATGTTTACTCGGGCCCATCATCTGTATTTGAAAAACTTCGCTACCTTATATATTTGAGAAATTTTCTAAGTGGAATTAACACGACAAGGATCGATTGTAAATAATGGTATTAAAATAAACTTTTGTTGGCGACAATAGTAGTTGTAAACAAAAATATTTAAGCGAAGTTGACAGTTTTAGAAAATAAATATCGTTCTTGTTGCAGCTCCGAAGACGCGGAGAGCATCTTCAAGGAGGTGGAAGCGCTGAACATGACTTCACCGGGGTATGTCTGGATCGTGTCTGAACAAGCTCTACTCGCACCCAATAAACCAGACGGTAAATAAGTTTCGCACATTTTAATGAGCAGTGTATTTTAATGCACTTAACTGCATTTTTTAACTTTTAGTTGTTTTCGTTAACAGCTATAGGATGACCAACTATCTCGTACTTCGTGGGAACTGTTTACTGCATTTGGTATAGTTTTTCCCCATGCATCATTAAGGCTTCTACACTGATCTCGTAACTCTTCTAGATTTTTTATTACGGAACGAAGTAAAGCCCCCAAGTAAATTTATGTAGCAATGTTTGACATTGTTTGGTTCCAAGCTTTTCTGTACTAGCTAAGTGTGTAGGAACCTTGTGAACTGGTAAGCGAATAATCGCTTTAATTCAGGAACAGAAACGTAATCTCAAGAAGAGTTAACTACCAATTTTTTTCTCAAAATAAGAGTCTCACAGTCGGCTCCTTTCTCAGAGCGTACAGAAAAACCTCCACTTGGGCTTGAACTCAAAAGTACTAAGAAATAAAACTTAACTAATGCTTAACGAA
Organism: Stegodyphus dumicola; assembly: GCF_044657685.1. Taxonomy (NCBI): domain Eukaryota; kingdom Metazoa; phylum Arthropoda; class Arachnida; order Araneae; family Eresidae; genus Stegodyphus; species Stegodyphus dumicola. The sequence continues at coordinate 189,522,178 of NC_140768.1, forward strand.
ATAGATATAGCCGAAGCTATCAAAATTCTAAGTAGTTGGCCCTTACATATCAACTAAACTGGTGAAACTATCAAGGGCATGAAATACCGCCGAGCGTAGTAATAGCCTAGGGAGTGTGTAGCCAAATGGCAAACGCGCGTTAGTCAGAATCTCTGGCTCTCCGATGAAGTCAGTGGAACTTCGATTTAACTGCCGCTCTTCCTCATTTGCACTAACCGAAATTCTAAAAACACATTCTGGTAGGAAATTGTAATCTGAAACTAGGAGAGATAGGAAAGTAGCTTTAACTATAGATACTAACTGTTAAACACTTAAAATAAACCTTACAACATTAACATCGGTAAGTTTCGAATCCATAACGTTTAGCGACTAAACATCGAAAGTTTAGTCGATTATTATTAAATCGATAATATTAAACTAGGGGTATTCAACCCGTGGCCCGCTGAAGGCATTTTAGTGACCCTACATTTGAATTTGATGAAAAATTGAAGAATTTTAAGAAATTTTGATTTCAAGAAAACTTGCCTTATCAGCTTTTTATCGTTTAAAAAGTTCTCCAATTCTTGATATTTAAAACATTTTATTGACATGCCTGATATTATTTGAGATAAAATTTTCTGAAAATGACGAATTTTAGGCAGTTTGCCTTATTTGCAACGACAGGGTAGCTGTGATGGAAGCACAACATTAATATATATTATGATACTAAGCACAGTGAGAAATATTCTGCATTGGAAGGTCATTTTCGAAGTGATAAGGTGAGTGAATTAAAATCAAAACTAAATTTTGAATTGTCTTTCTTCACCACCGAATAAAGAATCTGAAAATAGTGTTCGTGTTAGTTACGTGATAGCAGAAAAAATTGCTAAGGGTGGAAAGCCATTTATTTATGGAGAATTTTCAAAAGAATGTCTTCAGAGTGCAGTTGATGTCCTTTGCCTATCACAGGATCAAGTCATATCGAATATTAGGTTGTCTAGCGTGACAGTAGAGAGACGCATAGAGGATCTCGCACCAGATACATTCAGTAAATTAAAATCCAAATGCAAAAAATTTGAGTTTTATTCTGTAGCGATGGATGAATCAACAGATGCAATAGATACTGCACAAGTAGCCATTTTTATTCGTGGCGTTGATAGAGACTTCACAATAGTATAGAGGAATTAGCCAGTGTCGTTGCACTTAAAAGTACAATACCAGGAATGGATTTGTATTCGAGTCTGACACAAACTTTGGATAAATGTAATGTTGACTTCAGTAATATATCTGCTATAACCACGGATGGTGCTAAATCTATGACTCGAGAGAAAATAGGAGTAAGAACATTACTCATATCTGATGTGAAGGCAAGTGGAAATAATATTATGATGACTTTCCACTGCATCATCCACCAAGAAAATTTGTGCAAGAAGTCATTCTCAAACTTTGAACATGTAATGAATGTTGTTGTAAAAGTGGTTAATTTCATTCGGTGTAAAGGACTTAATCACAGGAAATTTCAACAGTTATTGAGTGATTTGGAAGCTGAATATGGTGATGTTGTGTATTACGTGGAAGTACGTTGGTTGAGACGAGGAAAGATGCTTCAGCGTCTGTTTTGTTTGAAGAGCGAAATTCAACAATTCATGAAATCTAAAGGAAAATTTATTCACGAATTCAGTGATGAGAAGTGGTTGAGAGACTTTGCATTTCTTGCAGATATTACGGGTCATCTCAATGATTTGAACTACCGCTTACATGGAGAAGATCTACTTGTTCATAATCTTTATTACTTTGTGAAAGCTTTTGAGACAAAATTAATCCTGTGGGAAAGTCAGCAGGTAAATAAGAATTCCACTCTTCTAAAATTAATGGAGTGTGCGAGGAACTCTACAACATAAAATTCAAATAATTATGTACATTTCAAATTTCAAAGAGGAATTCAAAAGCCGATTTTCCGATTTTCATGAAAATGAAATTCTTATTAGAGTGTTCTCCTCACCATTTTCAGTAGACGTTGTAAGTGTTTCATCTGAACTTCAATTAGAATTTATAGATTTACAGTGTGACTGCAGTAAAACGCAAGTTTCTTGAAAATCCTACATTAGTTAATTTTTATTCGAGGCATGTGACCGAAGACAAGTATCCAGGAATTCGTAAACATACACCCTTCATGCCTTCTTTCTTTGGCAGTACCTACATATGTTTACAGCTTTTTAGTAAAATAAAAATCGTACAATCAAAAACAAGAACACGGCTGACAGACAGACATTTGGAGGAAACTTTACAAATTGCGGCAACACAGATTAAACCGGATATTGAAGCTTTAATCAAGCAAAAACAATAAAATTTCACATTAAAACTAAAGTAACCACCATATCCCGCCAGTTATGTAAGATTTTTTTCTTTTTTTATTGTAAATGCATTTTGTAACATCGTTCCGTACAATCATCTTTACGCTTTTTTTTTTTTCATAGTTAAAAAAAAAGTTGCAAAACATTTTAATTCGATTTCCATTTGACTTTTCGGAACCAGTGTATGTATATATATACAAATCTGTAACACTATCTCTTCGCTTAGAATCAATTATAGTCTTACAAAACAAACCTTTTTTTTAATAAATTTCCAGATTACACTATTGTTTTGACAAACATATAGCCCGCGGATCTTTATGAATTTATCGATGTGGCCCTCAGGCGTGAAACGTTGAAGACCCCTACTGTATTGTATTCGAAAACCCAGTGCTGGTTTTACTGTGAGTGGCACCAAGATGCTAAGAATCTCTTTTCTTTTCTGTTTGATTACGTTATATTAAGTTATATTTAATAAATGTTCTTTTTGTTTTATAGTGTTTGTTGTCTGGATTATACCTTGTCACTTTATCCACGACCATTATCATTATCACGCATGAACCATCATTATTTTCATCCTCAGAGATCCTCATTACGATTAACTAATGAATGTATATAATCAAATATGTGATTCGTAATTCCGAAGTTTCCTAGAATTTAAAAGGAGCTTTCTGCCTTTTCTAAGCATTGTTTATTCTTGCAGGTGTCCTCGGCTTAAAGCTCGTGAATGCGACCGACGAAGAGGCGCATATAAAAGACAGTGTCACCGTTATTGCTCGAGCTTTTCGGCAGTTATTGTTCAACTTGACCCACATCGAGAATGCTCCGAAGAATTGCAACGACCACAAAAAAGACTGGGAAACTGGACAGAAGTTCATAGGGTTCGTTAACAACTCCTTTTCGCTTTTTAACAGCTTCATGGGATTATCTGTTTGTCACCAAATCTTTAGATATGAAAATGAACTCATTTCAAGCTTAACTTAGAAAACAGAAACTTTCAGGATTGGTGAAAATCGATTATAATACAATTATTTTATTACAGTGCTCTCTTCTTAAGTCGAATTTGGGTACTTTCGTTTGATCTGAAAAAAGTTAAAATCCATAAAATCTCATTTCAGAAGTAATATTAATATATACCATTAACACCAGCAGTTTGTCTTTGAACAAAATATGGAAGCTCCCCTCAATGTGTGTATGTATTTACAGTTACTTTTAAATCATGACTATCCATTCGTTTTCGTCTTAATGTGTGCGCAAACTGTGCTTTCTTGCTGTCTCTTTTGGCAAAAGTATTTTGCTTCTGAAGAAAAGTAAACAGAGTAGAAAACTATATCAGATAATCTTTGAAATCGATGTAATTTTACTTAAAATTGAAAGCTATCGAAGATTAGTTTTGTACCTAAATTTACGTTAAAATCCTCAATGTTATTACTCGCAACCCTAAGACCTATCCCATATAACAGAATTTACTAATATGAATTTTTGTTACATTTTTATGATGGATTTATCTGATGGATATTAAATTGAAATACATTTAATTTGCAATGCACCAAATGATAATTTTATGGACATTTGCAGCTTGTCATTAAGAAAATTTGTATTATATATGCTAAGTTAAATAGTAAATACTTTTTTGTTTTCTTTAATGTTAAAAATTTAGTTTGAGAAGTTAGAGTTTTATATAGAAAACCCATCAATATATTGCCTCCTTAGATGTTAGTTGATTAAGTCATTGAAGTAAATCACACGTGAGCTATCCATCATTGAAGTAAATCACGCGTGAGCTATCCATCATTGAAGTAAATCACGCGTGAGCTTTGTTTGGAACAAAGAAAAATGACTCTAAAATCCGTAAAAATGACTGTAGCTCCTGCCATGTTACATATGAACACGAAAGTCCCATGAAACCAGTCCGTTCGTCAGAATTTGAACCTGGGTTTGAATATTTAGTGGTTTTATTCACTGGCCGCTGGTGGTTTCTGCCCCTAAAAATGAATCAAAGCACATTAAATGGTCTGTTTGATAACATTTTTATTTCTTTAGGTAGCAAACGCTTAATAAAACAGCGAAATTGCTCTTTTTCAGATTCCTGAAAGAAGTTACTTTGCAAAATGGGAAAACGGGTCGTGTGGCCTTTGATGATAAAGGGGACCGGATCGATAGCGATTATGAAATCATCAATATCGTGAACGGAAGACCATCCACCGTTGGAGACTATGTTTATTCACAGGTTTGTCGAATATTAAAGCACTATTTTATAAAATATTTTAATACCATTGAAAAGACTCGTTTTTACATGTTAGTACACTAAAACTACAACTATGCAGACTATGACAAACCACGGCCTATTTGATATTCGAAATATCCGATTTGAGTAGGTATTTTTTATCTTGTTAGCTAAATAATTATTTAATGCTCGGAAACCTTTTCATTTAATTAAGGACGTTGTCGAAGACAGATGCTTGTCTGAACTACCTTCATCGAAGACCTGGTCACAGCAAACAACAGACCAGGAAAGATTCTGATACTGGAAACGTGTCTGTCAGATGAATTTTACGTACATTCCATGCAATATATTTATTTTCTACCTTAATTTTAAATTTTTGATCTGTACGTAAATGCTGTTAGATAAGAAAGTGAAATCATAAATAACGTATACAAGGCGTTTCAGAGTAGATGGAATAAACTTTAAGAAGGAGTAAAACACATTAAAACAATTTTTTACTTCCTTGTACGAAGTAAAAAGGAAGTATTGTAATCGCGAAAAGTTTCAGGCAGCATATTCAACGAAAATATCCATTTTGACCGCTATCGAATGCAATTTAACGATGATTTTCCGTAACATCTCTAGGTAAAGACAGAATAAAAGACTCTTTTCTTCCAAAAAAATTATAAAACTGCTTTAAAATGAATTCTGGAGAGAATTTTTCGTGGCGTCTGTATGAACGTACGTACGTATCTCGCTGCCTCAATACGTTGAAATTTTGTATATAGGACTGCTATAACATGTAAATTTGCACCTCGTATTTTGGTTGTAATTGGCCGCCCCAAACGTATATAAATATATTTATATATATATCCCTCTGTTACCCGGCTCAATAATCTCAGTTTCTTTACTCTTACATGTTTGTAAACTGTGCATTAAGTACGGTTAAGCCTTACGTTTTAAATAACATGTCGGACATATTTGTTTACATTTGAAACAGCAGAATAGTAGATTTGTTGTCAATCTAGAGAGATTAAGCTTCGCAACAACAAAGATAACGCCTTCATTTACTATAGCGAATTAAATTATGCTTAATCGTTTCTGGAATATTTTCGAGGAAATAAGTGTTTAAGATTTACTTCGTAATTATATAAGTAATTACGTAATTATATAATAAAATCTCAAAATATAAGATATTTTGAGATTTTATGTATTTTTGCCTTGTCGCGAAGTGAGAACTGAATTAATTGAATGAGAAATACTCAATCGTCTGTGAAAAACTGTTTCTTTTTTGTATTGCTTGCTTAATTTCTTTTATACATCGTTCTAGATATATTATAGTATTTGAACAAAACATGTGGCAACAATTAGATAATTCTTCAAATGATATAAATTTTGTGCATTCTGAGTTATAATATGAACGAAATATTCAGTGAACCTAGCACTAGAGTGTCGCTATGCTAAACAAATATAGTGAATTTTAAAGAGTGCATTTATTCTATTGTGGTTTATGCGCTATCGACAAAGTAGATTTAATTCAATCCAATAAGTTTAAATGAAATGCAAGAAAAAATGCGTATAATTTAATATTCCGTACAAGGAAGTTATGTGGTGTACACATCAGATTTTTTTATTTTGTTATAGAAGGCATGGTTAAAAATGAAACGTATAGGTATGCTCTTTAGCTAGTTTCACCTCTATAAGCATTAAAGTGCTTTTATCCCCACATATCTGCATTCACAATTTGAGTTTCTTAAGTTAACCAGCAATACATGAATTGCAAGCTGATACATTTTATGTACGAAGCTGCTAACAAGAATAAAGAAAGGTCTATTGATGGTTGCCAAGTTCTCTTTCACCACTTGAATCGCCAACTGTTTTGCTTTGGAATTACTTACCAATACCAGATCTGATGCAAGTCGTCCAACAAGTGATAAGTATGGAAGAGAACTTTCTAGGAATAGTAAATGTTCGGCCATGTAAAAGTACGAGATCTATGGAGAACTGATATGCCGCATTCGACGATATGATGAGTGTTGCGCAATGAACGGTTGTAATTATGCCATTTTCAAAAAGTGCGAACATTGACGGCTGAGGATTATTTTCGTCTAGTGGAACTGCCTTGAATCCGATGTCGTCCGGTTTTCCTCCCTTCTGTTTCATTTCTTGTATTTATACCTACCTTTTCAGTTTCAGCATCAAGTTTTCTCTAAGCTTTTACATTTAATTTTGGATTGTGCTTTCCATGACAAAAAATGACTTTTTTTTGGTATGTTTGATCTGTTACTTCTTAAATTTTGCTCCGTCTTTTTTGAAACACTCTAGATCAGTGGTGGCGAACCTTTTTGGGGTCGCGTGCCCAAAATTTAACCAAAACCCACTTGTTTACAGCAAAGTGCCAACACTCCAATTAAACCTGAAAGTCTTGCAAAACAACACACAAGGTTTAGCAAAATAACACACACTTGTCTTAAGACTTAAAGAGAAAAAACAAGAAGAGAGTTTTCAACGATACAAAAAACTTTTTATTTCAGGAAATAGATTGGTTTTGCGTAATTAATGGCGTTTTTGAATTTGTATACATACTGATAATTGGTCAAACCTTGGCTCATACTTCATTAATTTAAGCGCAACACATGAAGCCCTCAGGTTATCTGTCAGTCTGTTCTTGTGTCACATTTGATATAATTCAAAGCTGAAAACAACTGTTCCCGCTCATAAGATGATCCAACCAAAGTAAGAATAGCACCTACAAGTGTTTTCATTGATTTAAACATATTTGGCAGAAAATTCCACGCTTTCAGAAATTCGTCTTCATAACTATCAATTGTGTTATTCTGTGTGATCTCTTAACACTCCATCTTCCCAAGTGTTGCCCGCAGATCGGATAATTTTCCTTTCCACGTAGAGCTTTCTTGAAGTTTCATTAGCTCCATTTCCGGATTTTCAAGATCTAACCACTATAAGCAAGAAAAATCAAGTTCTTCAAACTTAGATTTATCTGGAGAAGTAAGAAAACACATGGGTGTTTCCATCTTTCGGAACTGTAGAAATCTGTCATTAAAATTCTCCTTTGCAGCTGCTTCGATGCTCGAAGATTTCTTCCTGACTTGAAGGATTGTATGCAGATTGTGTAGAATTTTCTAGATGCATCTTTAGATTTGGAAAATATTTCAGCTGCGCACTTGCAAGATCTCTTTCAAAAACATGTAGTTTTCTCTCAAATGTTTTTATACCTCAAAGCATCCTTTCTGTCATTTTTCCTAAGCCTTGCATTTGCTTGTTCAGTACATTGAAGTGTTGTGTAAAATCTGTAAAAACATAACTTTGTTAAGCCAGATCATATCAGCGAGCTGCGGATAAACCTGCCTTTTTTCATTCAAAAATAGCCTAATTTCATCCAAGCAGCTTACAAATCTCTCTAAAACCCGTCCTCTGCTCAACCATCAGACATTATTGTACACAAGCAAAGTATTATATTGTGCTTGAAACTGTCGACAATTAAGAGCTCGAGCCATTGATGTAATTTCCATTTTGGTGACATCTTTGAGAACAACATCTAATATTTTGCAGCTGTCTCTGTCACAAAGAGCTTCTTGGAGAATGAGACAATGAAACTGAATAACTGGATGTTTTGCTTCTTTAACAAAGAACTCTATGAAACTAGATGTTGTTCCCAACATGTAAGGCGCACCATGACTAGTAATTGAAACTACCTTTTCCGGTTTTATGTCTTGTTGTAAAAAAGCTTTCACCACAGCATTGTAAATAACTATTCTTTGTGTTCCTTCGGGCAAAGATGCCAATTTAACCAGCTCTTCTCATCGTATCACCAACAGCATAACGCAAAACTATTGTTAGCCTTGAATAGTTATTTATATCTGTGCTTTCATCCAAGCACATTGGGTAACACCTGCCTTTTGCAAGTCAGTGGTGAGCTTCTGACCGATATCACTTGCCATCCGCAGGACTCTATTTAACAGTATTTCTGCTAAATGGCATCTCAGCGATGCGTTGTTTAATTTTGTCCTTATTTGGAAAGTCATGAAAAAGGGAATTACTCCCAGACAACATGACCTCTTTGATTATATCCCCATCGGAGAGCGCTTTACCATGGTTTGCCAGGCATACTGAAATTTGAAAGCAGGCTGTTGTTAGATGGTTTGTTTTAGAAAGATAATTGCAAAAACCACCTTTCTGGTAATTATAATTCCTTAATTTCCCTTCAATAAACACCTTACGTTCAGCTTCATCAAGTTCGGCAACAACCTTGTTAGATGGTTGTAAAGTGCCGTCTGACACTTAGAAGTGCGACACAACACTTTCCTCTCACGGAATGCTTAATGCATTCCTATTGTGTTCAATAACTCCAAATGATTCTGTCTAGGTCTTTTTGAAATGATCTTCCACTATCAATGTTTAATTTTTTTTTTTTTTTTTTTTTTTTTTTTTGCTGGAGTCATTTGTGAGGGTTCAAAACCTGGAGTATAGAAAAGCACAAAATTTAAAAATGAAGCATTAAATATAAATCGGTCACATACTAAAAAGAGGTAACATTATTAGCCAATAGTAAGGAATTTGATTTTCACGAATCAACAGTCTATAGCTGCAGATTCAAATATGAGCAGGTGACAGACGTAGCCGTTAATCCGGACATCTCCTTGCTAAACGTTAGATTTTATATGCTCTTTTTCCACTTCTTTGGGCTTATTTTGGCTGAGCGAATGTGAATAAGCTTGGTTTCCCTACTGAGATTTTAGGTTTTGCTATATTATCAAATTGCGTGTTTTTACATTACATTTGTACATTCCGATTAAGATATTAAATTAGAATTATGCATAAGTTACCTGAAAATGCTTAGATCTGAAAACTGGAGTCTGTTTAATAATTTTAATTTAAACTTAATTGCTGTTTAATAACAGCAGTATTTTCTTCTTTCGTTCTCAATGTTATCGCCCTCAGAAAGTTTAGTTTTCAGCCGTACCACCGTCACTGCCATATATGGCATTTACCATTCACATGGCCTAGCTAGTATTGCCATTCTACAAGCCATAACATTTTATCTGCTTAGCAAATTGCTGGTTTTCAAAAGTGTTATTATTCAACGTTCCATAAGACGTATAATTTGGTTAAAACAGTACTTTGTTTCACTAAATGAGCGATTTGAAAAGCAGTATATGCAGTGACTTCAAGAGAAACAGGTGTAGAGACAATTGGATTTTTTTTTTTTTTTTTTTTTTATTCTGGAAGCAGGCAAGATGAAAAATGAGCAAACGCCTTCGCCGGGAATCGAACCACGGACCTCTGGAATACCGGCTCAGTATGCTGACCACTACACCACGAAGGCACACTAGGAAAGTGGAAGAAATACCTTATATTCTCCCATTTTAAAGGGGGACTCGGTTTTTCAGGGGACCCAATCGCCAAATCCTGGGTGACGAGAGTCATAATCCACCCCCTTTTAGTTCGGGCGCCACTGTAGAGACACCAGGTATTTTTCTAGAAGCAGGCAAGATGAAAAATCAGCAATCGCCTTCGCCGGGAATCGAACCACGGACCTCTCGAATACCGGCCCAGCGTGCAGAACTATTACACCACGAAGGCGAACTAGGAAGTTGGGATAAATACCTTATACAGGTTAATGTCTAAAATTTTAATTTTATAAAAATGAAGTCTTAGATTGGCGCAAATTTTGAATATAACGTTAACGATTTCAAAGAGAATCAGACATTAGTCTTTCGCTTTCAGTAACAAAATATTTTTCTCCAAATTTGCAAAATCTAAGCTAATCTAAGGTTTATTTTTTGCTAATTTAAAATTTTATTTTGGCTTGTTCTTTCAGTTAGAAGTTTTGCTGTCAACTAGCATTTAAAAGAAATTTCTTATCGTTCGCTAGTTTGCCTCTTTGGTGTTATTTTATCATCTGGATCGCCATTTTACTTTGATTATGGACACTTTGACTCTCGAAAGTTAGTTTTCCATTCCTCCCCCCGATATGATTTAATTCCTACCCAATATTATTATATTTTGCAAGTAAAAATTCTTAGTATTTAATAATTGTGGCTGATGCCTTAAAGGAATTTTGCTGTTATTGTAGGTTCTTTTCAGTTTCTGTCGTTTTTAAAGTTTTGTTATTTTAATCTCTCCCCTCTCTTCCACATATTTCGTGCCTTTAGTGCTTGCTACTCTTTTTTTTTCTTTCTTATTTATTTTTTTTTACATGCCATCAGAAAATAGCCGTTTTTATAAGTTAAGGTCTTGGGTGATGAAAATATATTTTATCTGAAGAAGAGCTATCTGTCAGATAGCTCTCGAAATTCATTAAGTTTTGTTCAAATTCTATATCAATCTAACTTTGCTTTTTGGCACATTTTGTAAAATATCCGTACTTCTTAATAAGTTATACCTTTATTTCATTTCTATTGGAAATATCTTTAAAGGGCTATTTTAAGATTTATATTACTCGTGTGATTTATAATTGACAGTATTTATAAATATTTGCATCTAAAATTCACAACGGATTTTTCCATCACAATCTAATATGTACTTTCGAGCAGAATAATCTAATGCACCCCGCGTAGAAACGCATTTGTTGCATTTCGGAAACATGCTTACATTTTTTATTATATTCTTTTGCTGCAGAATATTAAAGTTGGGTATGTAATTATTTTGCACTCTCTTTGTTTTTTTTTTTTTTTGTTTTGTTTTTTTTTTGTTTTTTTTTTTCCAGTTCAAATGCGAAATGACGTTGTCCTTGAATGTGCAAGAAATCGTCTGGCCCGGAGAGGAGACGAGGAAACCTAGAGGATATATCGTGCCGACCCACTTGAAGGTGAGTTATTTTGAGATCTTTCATTGCATAAAGTGTGAGTGAAGAGAATCTGAAGTGTGGCTGAACTTGAAATCTGAATCTATTTTATGAAAAAAGGGGGAAATAATAAATGCGATATTCACTCTGTTATGAATTGGAAATAACGAAAGAAGATACGGTGAATGCTACTCTTACGAGTAGGTCTGTCTCGAATTCTAATACATGACAGCACTAGCCTTTCTTATAACTTACAACTCATGAATGATTCTATTTCATGAGTTTTAACTTAACTCATGAAAGTTTTGTTAACGTATTTTGTACGTATAGTTAATATTATACGTACTAAATATATTATACGTACTTTGCTAATAAATACAAAATATGTTAAAAAAACTTTTTATGAAAAGGTATAGAAACAGCATATGTTCTGCGATGAGTAAAATGCACTTTTTAATGCCACAAATTCAATACCAGAACGTTTCATTCGACCAATCTTCGCAATCATTAAGTTAATCAAAATGATGCTCTTTACCTGATAATAATAGTAATAAGGTAATAATTTCGAAATAAAAATTTTTCTGTTTTGTTTCGAACCTGGAGTTCATAATCTTTTCACATGGTTGTCAAATTTTGTGGAAAGACAAGCAAAATCAGTTGATCCACTTTGTAAATTTCCATTTCGATTCATTGTTGAGCGAAAGCTTACAGGTGACAGGTGACTGCAGGACAGGACACCCGGACGGCTTTCTATGACTACTCGGGTGTTACCCTGGCCCTGCAACCATCTAGAGAATAACCCCAAGGGACCACATGAGAGCCTCACGCCTTGCACCCAGACCCAATGTCTGATTCCTCCGGTCTGCAGGTCTGCCCACAGGAAGAGGAAATCCAGGCGGACGGAATACATTTGGACTACTTTCGTTATACTTAATGCAGACCACTTAATACATAGCCTTGAACGACATGTCGGTTCGTGGAGGGAAATAACAGAGTAAAAATAATTAAAACGGATTTTTTCTATACATTTACTTCAATGTGCATGGAACAAATTTCATGCACACGGCGAAACGATCTTGCATGTAATCATTCAGATAATTCTATATGGAGTCCTCTTTTTGCGGAACTAAAGTGGTAATTCTTAATTTGGGATCGTTAGAGAGAAAAACGAAATGAAGTAAAAAGATATAAGCACGTTATCATTACGTGTATTGTTTATACAATGCCGATCCCAGACTATCGGCAGCCCACATGCAAATCAAAATTGACCGCCCTTTTTTACAAAATATATTATGTTTGATAATCATTCCGCGTCCCTTTAAATTTGACCGTCCACGTGCTGCGCACCATCTTAACCCCCTCTGATATCGCTCTGAATTTATATCCTACAGAAGATCACCGAAAATTAAAGGAAAAAAAAGCATACATTGGAACAATACTTTGGTACTTGGAAATTCTTTCTGCTACAACAAATAACTGCTCTGAGTTCTTATGCCACTTTAAGCTTCATACCTCTAAGCCTCCAGATTTATGCCTTTAAGCTTCTAGATGCTGTAAACATTTAAAAAAGTAATTAAATTTATAAGCACTGTCAACACGCTCTTTCTTCAGATCAAAGATCTTGTCAACTGTAGCCATCCATCGACTAGTTCATCGACAATAAAGCAAAACTTGCCATGAATATTGCCATGAATATTGCTGAAACGCAACGTGCCTGGCCCATATCAGGTAGTGTTTATATGGCGTGAATAAATGTGTAACGGTGAACTCATAGTAGGGTGACAAGTACTTTGTGGTTTTACGGTACTCAGCAGGAGAAAGTCTCCTGCTTTTGCTAGAGCTTGATGGAGTCCCATAAAGCACCTGACACATAAAAAGGTCCAAATAGTTAAGCTCTGCGAATGAGATGCATATAAAGGAGAAAAGGAAGAAATGCAGCACTTTTCCCCATACAAAATAAATACCAGAATATACTTTTAAATTACACTTTTACTAGTATACTTTTAAATTGCCAGTTTCAACGCAAAACAGAAATGTGCTATTACTGGCACCTTAATGAATCCCTAATTGGTAAACCTTGTGTGAGTTACCTTAGGGATAATTACAAACTGGAGAATGTAGGTATTAGAACTAAACTGAGGCTCAAGACTCGGAATGAAGTACTTTGAAACTTTCATTTTCTTTTGAAGGATTTTGAAAAGTACAACTTCCTCTATATGTCGCGATTATCAAGCGAATTGCTCGATGTGTTCCGGTTCTTATAGGTAAATGACGCAGATCGTGCAGAAGAACAGATTTCTGTCTGACGCGAATCCAAGGTAGTAAGAGAAAAAGCCAAAGACAGTAAGAAACTGGAATAATAATCAGAATTTAATAATAAGAAACTGCAACTTCTGGGCCTTTGCAGAGGCTTTCCATTTTCTGCACCGATCTGCATTGGAAGGATATGCTCTTGGAATTTGTGAATCGCGTGACTTCTCTTCACTGCTAGTGCAGTATCCTGTGTATAACAAGTCAACATGCACTGTGAGTGCAGAGTTTTCGATCGCATAGAAAGGATACAATATAGGTACAATAAAATACTGCCCTGGGCCACTTCCGCTTGGATAATCCTTTCAGAGGAAAGGGCATTTCTTACTGAAACCTTGAACTTCCTTTTCTAAGAATTGAAAGTATGAATTCAATAAGTGCTATGTCCAGGTTGAAGTCAATTAATTTGCAGATGAGCACCTCATGCTAAACGCAATCCAAGGCTTTCTCCACGGCCAACATGAGGAGAGCAGTATTTAACTTAGAATGCAGAGCTTCGCCAGCGAATTCTGTGATGAGAGCTAATTGCTTAGTGCTAATAGCACCTAATAATACTATAAAAATTGTGGCTAAAATTATAACCATTTCCAACTTTATTATTACCTAGTTATCATTTCCTTGTTTGGTGCATCAAATAAAGCTATTAATATATAGACTATTCTCATCTCAACAATTTTTTTCGAAGCGGTGTCTATTTAAATTTTTCTATTAACTTCACAAGTCAGTGTAGTGTATAAGAATGAACTAATGAAATCTTGGCGAACGGACTGACTACATGGGAGTTTTCTGATTTCCCCATGTGTAACATGAATACTAGTCATTTTGTCTTAAAATATTCTTTCACGAAGGCATCCTCCTCTTTAGTCAGATAGCCTCTTTATGCTGTGCCATTAAGGCAAGTAATCAAATCCTATCTACTCAACAATAAAATTGCTGTAAAAGCGTACCAACAGCCGTACGGTAGGATTATAACACTGGTAATTCAACGTGGGTTCGATTCCAGTCCCAACGGGCTGGCTGCATGGGCGTTTTCTTAGTCTTCTCTCTGTGTAATGTATATACGAACCAGTTTCTCTTTGAAAGTCCTCCATCAATCCCTCCCCTTAGGCAGATAGTCCTCGCAAGCTTTCCCGTGATCAAATAAACTAAGTCAAACCTTCTACCATTTCTCATGACAACAGACTTCTTAAAAAATTACTTTTTTTCAGGTGGTGACGGTGGCCGAGAAACCATTCACTTGGATACGAGAAGCGGAGGATAAATCCTTGTGTTTGGAGGACGAAATTCCTTGCCCAAGGAAAAATAAAACCAGTGGTAAGGTATTTAATTTCCTCTGGATGCTAAGCAGCATAATAATTTTATTCCTACTTTTAGAAAATGGTATCAAGTCGGTAATAGGAAAGTTAGTTGAAAATTAGTCAAGTAACAGATAACAAAAAATTTATTCAACAAATTTGGTTGATGATAAAGAACTCAGTTGAACAAAATATTTTATTATCAAAATACACATATGGATACAGACCTAATATTATTCCACAACAACATCCACTGCAATGGGGCCCTTATCGCGGAATGAGACTATTCGCTGCCGCCGTTTCGCCGTCGAGCTACGCCGTCGGACCGATTCGTTGTCAAGGCATCTTTTTCTTTAAATGCTGATATTAGATCTTGTCATATCCTATTAAGCTTATTTAGTTTAATAATTTCATTTATCTATTGTATATATCTGTTTAAAATTATAAAAGGAATAAGCTTTTTCAATTAAACACATCTACTAGAATTACTAATATATTACCTAGAACTGATGATTTTTTTATTTGGTGGGTTTTTCTCAGAGTGATAATTAAGTAAACATTAGGTCATTTACCGCTTAACGGCCGCGCCCGAGATATCCCGGGAGTACATGACGTTTCGATTTTCCTATCAACAAGTCAACTCGGGCGCTGAAAATTTTTCGGATATTTAATGGCATCCCGATAATATCGCGTGCCAATCGACACTCTGCCATGCACATGTTTTCTTAGCTGTGGAAGTGGTCCAAGCGGCTTTTGTGATTGCTTCCTCCATGACCATGACCCTGAGCTGCAGTCGGCGACGTAGTCGCATTATAAATGA
The DNA here is from genome assembly GCF_044657685.1 of Stegodyphus dumicola. Taxonomy (NCBI): domain Eukaryota; kingdom Metazoa; phylum Arthropoda; class Arachnida; order Araneae; family Eresidae; genus Stegodyphus; species Stegodyphus dumicola. Next base: position 189,537,947 of record NC_140768.1, read on the forward strand.
ATTATAAATTCAGTTTTTCGATTAGAGGTAGGATCTTAGACCCAGGCACTCTGGTGATACACCAAATTTTCTGTCGTGCAAATTAGTTTTGTTAGTCAATGCAGATTACCAGATTATCACGCTGTTGCAGACTGTGATCTGCCGCTATGTATTACACCATGTTTATTATTTTTTTGCTCTTTCCAAAGCTACATCTAGTAAGCTATATCTGTATATAATAAAAGTATTATAAAAATTCAAGAATTTTTGGCATAATTTATAATATAAATTCGGTCATTAAGCGGTTAACGCTTACTTCTATTTAATACTGGCATAAGTGATAATGAATTCCCAATTTATACAAGTTTCACTGAAAGTATTAATTTTTGTTTTATTTGATGATGCAAACAGTAAAAAGTATGATTGCTTAGTTTGTTCGTTAAAAGAAGATATTGCAATAAATCGTTTAAAAATTAAATTAAAAAAAATCTAAATCGAATTTTGAAAAAAACAATCACTTCACTACATTGCCATCGACACACGGTATGTGTACAAAATTTGAACTCGATAGCTTATCGGGAAGTAGATTAAAAGCCGATGACTAAATTCCACTCATAGTGAAACACTATGAGTGAACTAAATAAAAGCTCAATAATCCACTAAATAAAAATAATAATTAAAAATAGCCCACTAATAATCACAGAAATTGAAAAAGAGTAAGCAATCTGAATTTATCAGATTGTTTAAATATGCGGAACATTCTGTGGAACATTCTTTAAAATTCGTAGAAATATCGGCGTCGATAAAATTACTATTCTAAATGCATTAAGTGGTAGTTGTAGTTAGTAGTGTTAGTAATAACAATAAATTAATAAATAAATACTTAAGAGAAATGAATTATAAGCAATATGAAAATTTCAGATTGTAGCAGCCTGGGACAGTACCGTTTAATTAATATGTAAATGTAAAGGGTAATTTTTTTAAATGTTCGATTTTAGAGGCCGTCTATCACGGTGGGTTTCGGTTTAGAAGCAACTCTTTTCAAGAGACCAAAGGCACAATAGTCCGTACACAAAATGCCAGAAGACTTCTCAAGACTGCGTTAAAAAGGTATATATGCAACACCTACATCAGTCTTCATTTTTTCAAGGAATGCAGTAGTACTTTTCGAAATATAGCTTGCTGCATTATCTTTATGAAGTTTTGCTATTTGAAAGTCATAAGGATAATGGAATTTCTTCTGTGAATATTGGACATAAAGATTTCTCTTGATAGTACATTGATTTGGTTTTAATATTTTTTTTCATTTTTCTTATTTTTAACACTCTTCTGTATGAGAATTCTGCGACATTCATCAATACCTTGATGAAACGTTCCTTGCATTCACGAAACCAGATTTACAATACATCCTTTCCTCTTCATTTTTAATAATAAATATACGTTTTAACGTTGCAGTCATTTAAATAAATCCATACTTCATCAAGCGTCCCATCCTACTAAATAACTATTTATTTCCTGCTAAACAGCTTCTACGCATGTGTCCAGAAATAGATCTGCGTTGAGCCACATGTGTTATAAGGTATTTCTCCCGCCTTTCTAGCATGCCTTCGTGGTGTAGTAGTCAGCACACTGAGCCGGTATTTCAGAGGTCCGTGGTTCGATTCCCGGCAAAAAGCGATTGCTCATTTTTCATCTCTCCGGCTTTTCCAAAAAATACGAATGTCTCTACAGCGTTAGCTGGTGAACATTATGTTTTTTAGCTTTTTAAAGTTGTAAAGTTTAGTTTATGATTTCATTTCTGGTTGCTGCAGATGCATTTAAAAAATTTTCAGTCGATTTCTACTTCCTCGTATTTTCTTACGTTACCAATGATTTAACTATTGAAACATAAGAAGCAGTATATACCATTTTTCGGATGTTTGTTTGAAGTCTTCTTTCTATGTAGAAGTAATGACTGGCGATTTCTTCGTTTCCTATTAATAATGTTGCCTAGTTTGCATTTCGAAATTTTAATACCATGCATTTCACAATGTTTTTGAATTATGGAATAGGAATATTCTTTTCGGAAAGGGCAAAAAATAGCGTTCAATCCATGGCTTGTTTACATGCGACGTCTAGAAAGAAGAGTAAATTAAAAAATAGCACATGATAATTTCTCATTTTATATAATAAGTTATTCACAGAAATTTTTATTCCAAAACATTTTATTTTTTAAATTCTTTATTGAAATCCTTCTAAAAATATGTAAACACTCTCTGTATTTATTCTTCATGCATCAGTTTCAACTTTGATTATTCAAGCGTTTTGTAACACATTACAAATGCCTGTGTTAAGAACCTTTTGTTCCGTGCCGTGCTAGCTAATTACAATCCTTCTATATATTTACTATATATAAATTATTAAAATTTTTTATAATCAAATCTTGTCTACTCTTAATTTTGCGTGTTAGCCACGTTCTCATTTCATTTATAAATGCCAACAAAAAAAAAAAAAAAAAAGATTACTTGCTAAATAATTAATTTTTTATGAACGACAAAACTGTTTTAATTCTAAAATTTTCACACCAGATTATGCCATTTAGTTGCAATATTTTAAGTTTCTAATTGCTATATTTTAGTTCTGAGAAGCATTATTGGCACTTTTTCGTTGTCCAAATTTAATTTTTACTGATAGCGATTCTTGTTTCCTTTTTTGCAATGGTTCATTCCAAGAAAGACTGATATATCGCTGCTACTAATTCTTTATAGAAATCATTCTAAAAATGTGTAAATACCCTCTGTATTAGTCTTGAAACTCACGTATTGTCCGTATCACTTTTCTGTACGATTTAACGTTTCAAATTTTTGCCCCCCTCCCAATATTATTGTCGTGCATTATTTAAAACAATTGTTAAATAAGGAAGAATCTGTATGTATACTCCTTCTATAGCGGATAAACGCCGAAGACACCTGGAGCCCTTATAGTTTTAATACACGTAGTCCTCCACCTGAACATGGGCCTCTCAAAGTCCAAATTTTGAATTTCGAATATGATTTTTATTTATTTCATATTTTAGCAAATGTAATGAATGTTTGATTGAAAGTGATCTGAAAGCGAGAAGTGGCAACAGTATTCAAATTAGACATTTTTATCTCGAGAGCGGCAGTATGTCGCTATTCGCAAAATGTAAGATATTTATTTATCTTTGAATTTTAATCCAGAAATTTAGTTATTTGGAAGAAATATGTTTCAAGTGCCTCAAATAGAATACTTACTATCTCCATGCACCGTCATGCTGGCATTCAGTATAGCATTATATATTTAACTTTTAAATTCAATATGGAAATTTACTGAATAACAAACTAAGTGATTTAATAGAATAAACACAGTTCTTAACAATATTTTTTCTAGATTTTTAATGTGATTGCTCTAAATAAAAATTCATTAAAATGAGATATCTACTCAAATATTAAATATTTTCATAAAACTACATTAGCTGGAATCATTAAAATCATTATATACTTTTTTCATTTTTATGATAAATATTTTAGGCAGCTGGCCGTGCGCGCTGCTAGGTTTTAAAAAATAATATAGAGAATATCAGAAAAGGGCCGCCCTACCGGTATAGTGGTTAGTGACGCTGATTGCCGTACCGAATGGCCCGGGTTCGAATCCCGGAGAAGACATGGATGTTTGTAAATGTATAGTTTTCGTGCGGCATGGGGGCACTCTAAATATGCGGTGACCCGAAAGTCCTCTCGAGAGGTTGGTGGTTGGGGAAGAGTGGTGGGAGACCCTCGGAACTGTCCCCCCCGGGGTGCTCTCCATCAAAACTGGGGAGTGGAACTTGAGACTCAAGATACTCAAGGGTGTTGCCAACGACAGGCGTCATCCTGCGCTCCTTGCCACGAGGAATTTCTTGGGCTTGGGCTGACTATAGATCAGGTAAGTGAGCATGAGCCAACACCAACAATATCAGAAAAGGTACGGCAGCCTCTAACAGTCTGTCGGGAATTCTAAAGATATTCTGTTTTTAAATATTTTGTGATTTTTCTGTTGAGTTTTATGTGGCATTAGTGCAAAGAAAGTGATGCTTAATAATAAAGCTAAAAAGGCACCAAAAATGTATTAACAGAAGTGGACCTCAAAGCAGACTGTAACCTGCGATGCTCAGCGAAAGCACAAAAAAAAAAACTTAACAAGCACCTTCAGCGTTACAATTTAAGCATTTAAAACCTCAATCTTTTCAGATTTTCCTTCTTTATCCCCCCCTTTTCCTTATTTTCGAGAATGCATTATGAGTTTTCCCTGTTATATTGTGTAAGTCTAGGTAACACTTTCAGTGAGAAGAGGATTAGATAATCGGAAAATTTGGCATTTCCTAACAAATGTTAAGAAGCAACCATTCGGCTATATGGGGGGAAGAGGGGAAGAAAGAGAATAGGCTTACAATCTAACATCTTGGGGAAAAAAAAGTTTGCCATTAAAAATTCAAAAAAAAAAAAATGTCAGAAAAGTAAGAAAAATATTTAAGAAAAAAAGTCGAAAAATATTAATAAAAAATATTATAAAATATGTAAAAATACTTTAAAAAAATTAATAAAACTGCAATGTGATCTTAGTTTACAATTTCTAGTGTAGTACCAAAAAGAGTGAAGAACAATCCTTCGAATTTCAAGTTATAGACTAATTCATTTTAAGTGGGTCGTTCAAAACAGCAACATAAAACGGTCGAGCAGAAAGCAGTTTCTGTAATATTCCATTGATGATAACTTAACATGAAACGTTAGACTTTCACATATATTAAAAAAAGAAAAAGGGGAAAAAACTTGAATTATTGAAAACAGAACTGCGCTTTCTTTTCATTCGATTGCACACATCTTGCATCCTAAATTTCTCACAAGACGGCAATACGTATTTTATTAGAAAGAGAAATTTGCGAAACAAAACCAATAATATTTTCTGCGAGGCATTTAAAAATAAGTTTAATCAAACGTTTAGACTACAAATAAATTAATTTTTAATACATATCTCTCTTGCCACTTATAGTATAGTCGTGGCACAAACACAAATGCACGATTCAAACTTTTTTTTTTTTTTTTTTTACGAAATGCTATTACAAGGGAGCATTGCATATTTAAAAAACCAATGTCTAACACTCTGTACTTTTATTTCTTTCTTCATGTTTTGAATAAAAATAACCATTTTCATCATGCTGATTGAAAGAAAATGATCATAAGTAATAAGCTTTTCTGAATCAAGAATTTACCGTGCATTTGCTGTTCGTGTTGGGCGAAGCCCCAATAGAGTTGTCAGGACCAGATTAAGACTTGTTTAGGCCTAAGCACTTAAAAAAGATTTTGGTTTCCCATCATATGTTTACACCAGTTTCTTCTTCATTCCTTCTCCCTCTCTCGATTTTGTTTTAACTGCACCGTACATTGTGTGGTAAAGCCGGCAATGCGAATTTTTTTGGTACCCCCTGTCCCCAAGACCTGAGGACCTATTTGTGATGCTTCCTTTCCATGATGCCCTAAGCAGGTGCTCATATTGCTTAGCGTTTAATCCAGCAGTGAGAGTTATGCATACTTAAGAGACCCTGGAAAGAAGAAATTTTGACACATTAACGAGAGAGACCTGACAAAAAGTAGCTACATTAGAAATCGAATATAGGCATCTTATGCATATATAGAGGTGCTGGGCTGGCAACATTCATGACAATAGCACAACAGTTAAGAATAGAGATACATCACGTGATGCTTGCCAGTAGTGCTAGTGGATGCTTGCTACAGTGATAGCTTATACTAGTTCAGCGGTCGTTACTGCAACTTCCTTAGACCTCCTATCGCAGATACCATCGCGTTCAATGGTGCAAAGTTTTGGTTAGGCAGTTTAAATATTGGAAAGCACATGAGGGCACTCTTTTGCAAAAAAATCGAAGCACCAAGAAGGACTTTTGCGATCGTGACGAAATTTGGTATTTAAACACATCTTGATCGAACATGCAAAAGATCAAAGTTTCAAGGTAAATAAACATGAATTGCGATCATAGCGCGCATTTCTAGTGCACAATTCGCAAAGACCAGTAACAGAGGTGGAAAATTTATCTTTTTTTCTGGCTGCCATTGTATTCCGTAAAGAAGCAACTAAAGATGCCATTACGACGATATCGAAGACCTTACAGACAACCAAACGACTTCGAACGTGCTCGCATTGTAGGGTTGCGTGAAGCTGGGTGGTCATACCGAGCAATAGGTCGCCACCTGCAGTGTACAGACACTGCTGTGCAAAGATGTTGGCAGCAATGGTTTTTACAAGGAAATTGCCAACGAAATGAAGACTCTGGAAGGCCAAGGATCAGAAATGCGTGACAAGATAGGATGATTGTTCTCCAGGCTCGAACCGCACCAACGATATCATTATCAACTATTTAACGCACTACAACCACGTCTATACCACTCGTCCACCACTTCACTTGTCTGAGGCGGTCACAAAGGCCTTTAAGACGCTTGCCTTTGAACCCACAACATCGGCGGAATCGTCTGGAGTGGTGTCGCAGCCGAACACCATGGCTGCCATCAGACTGGCATCGTATAGTGTTCAGCGATGAATCTCGCTTCACTCTTGAAGCAGAAGACCACCGTGTTCGTGAACGGGGCAAACGGTTCCAATGATCCTTTTCTTTTCAAAGGCATACAGCCATAATCCCTGGTGTGATGATGTGGGGCGCGCCATTTCTTATGACAGCAGGTCATATTTAGTCATCCTTCGTATATCTTTAACAGCTCAAAGATATATTGATACCATCCTGCGGCCGGTTGCATTAATCTTCATGGCACGTCTCATTTTCCAACAAGATTATGCCAGACCACATACCGCTCGCATATCTGTGGAATGTCTCCGTGCGGTTGATACTCTTCCTTGGCCAGCAAGGTCACCAGACCTTTCACCAATTGAGCATGTCTGGGGCATGGTAGGCCGACAGATTCGGGCACCATTAAATATCGCAGGTCTGGAGCGACAACTGATGAATTTCTGGCAGAATGGATAACATTTCGCAGGATAACATTAGAAAACTCTACCACTCCTGCCTCGACGAATTAGAGCATGCATAGCCGCCAGGGGTGGTTCGACCAACCACTAATTTGAACACTCAATGGGTGATTGTGAGCCGTGAACAGGTATTGTGACCTGGATTTTTTAAATCATTTTATTGGATTACTGTGCATGTCCGGCCCTATGTTGGTTAGCTGTTCTCATGGTCCGTAAATAAAGTGTAATAAATCGGTAATTATACCAAATGTGTTTTAAAAAGTACTTGTTTTCATGTTATTCTATGTTCTAGTTGTGATATTTGTGTGGATTATTTCAAGATACGACGTATTTTTGAAGATTTGGATATCTGTTTCAAAATATTCTAAGATCTATAAATCGACATCAATCACTTTATAATGTAACTTTTAATATGTACAATATTTACAGATCATTAATCAAACATGGTGGTTCAGTTGACAAACAAATCTATATGCTTTCATAATCAAAATCTTTTAAATAGGAACCGAAGTGTTAGTGTGCGAAGCATCAAACATCCATCTATCGAACTGCTGGTGGAGAGTCTATGGAAATTCAGAAGGCACGTCGCGTCGCGTTAACATGCAACGCTAGCGCCATCTATCAATTAATCAAAATAATTTACACACACTCCCCACCTGAACTCTGTCAAGAGTTCACATCAATCTAACAACAATCAAATTTATACCAATAAGTATTTTAACTTATAATTATAAAACAATTGATAAGTATATTAAATGAATAGAAAATATATTCAAACTATAATCATTATACTAAATTCTGAAAAAAGGTATGTTAATCATCAAATACAATTTGACACTACTTCAGTAAATCTAAACTATTCTTAATCTAATCATATGAAACTAAATTATCAAAATGAACAATTGCATAAAAAACATATTCAATCTTATTCATATTATTAAACGATAAAAAATGCTTTTAAAGTTCCAAAGGATATAATAATTGAACTGGTCGTTTTATTATTGTTCCATCAGTAGGTTTTAGTTCACAAGAACGAACTTTGTTGTCACGACCACGAAAAACGTTTATCACTCTGCCACAGTTCCACAAAAGTTTGCACTTATTGTTGCCTTCAATTAAAACAAGATCATCAACTTTTAGATCATCATAAAAGTTAGGATTTTTTAATTGATGAGTTGTCCGAAGATCCATGAAATATTGTTTTTTCCATTTATTCCACAATTGCTTAACCAATAAATCTTGGTAAATCTTTCTTTTAGTCAGAGAGGACTTGGTGGAGCCATCTTTAACAATGGAATTAAAGTTGATAGGTAATGTTGTCAGGTTCAGTGTTCCGCCTTACTTGCTTGGTGAACATTCAAGAACCTGACTCGGAACAGGGAGCTTACTAAAGCTATGTTCAATAAATGTGGGAAGTAGACAAGATACACAGGAAGGGTATACGAAACCCTTTTTTTTTCACTCTTTACAATAATTTCCGAACTTCGGAATACAGAGACCAACTACTTGTGGTCTGAACGTAAGAATATAAAAATATTAACTAAACTCTTAACTTAACTTCGGAATAATAAACAAGGGCCTACGTGGAAGATTGGCCGTATATTAACAGGAAGCCGTATATAGTACAGAGAACTGTTAACACTACAATACGTTTAAAATTATCAAGAGGATTAAACCTCTGGCCTGGAAGGCAACCAGCAACCGAGTAAAACTGCTAAGGCAAGCGGCCTGCTTCGACTAACTCCTTCCTCTCTCTCGCTTGGCAAAAAGCCACAACTTAAGTACTTGGCGTTCGCCAGACAAATTTGCATAAATAAGTTAAAGCTTTTAATTCTGGCCGGAAGTAGAAAATAAGAAGTGATAGTAAAGATTTAAAATAAAAATAAACGTTAGTAAAACTTAAGATCCTTACAATGTAAAATCCTTGTTTCCAAAAATCAAAAACTTGACTGGCTTTAGTGGCAACGGTTCCTTGTGCTCATTGTATACATATGTCAAAGGACGAGAATTCAAAACAGCTTCCACTTGTGCTAAAACTGTTGACAATTCTTCAAACGTTAGTAAAGCTTTACCGAGAATTTAAGCACTCTTTTACTGATTTTACTAATCTCTCGTAGAAGCCTCCCCACCAAGCCCCTCTTTCTATTATAAACTTCCAACTGATTCTTTCATTCGACAGAAAATCTTGGAATTTCTCATTCGACAATAGTTTAGAGAAATGTTCGAGTTCCTTTTTTCCCTTTTTAAAGGTTTTCGCGTTGTCCGAATAAATTACCCGACAATAGCCTCTCCTAGATATGAATCTCGATGTTATTTACGTAAATCGGCCCAGCAAAATCGATGCCAGACACGTAGAATGGTGGTGTCTCATTGATTCTGTCTTCTGGAAGTTGAGAAGTGGTCTGGTCAGCAGATTTCAATGAATATCTTTTACAAATAAGACATTTGTTTATTATTTTCTTAACAAATTGACGTCCTTTTGGGATCCAAAAGCGACTTAGAATTTCAGCTAAGGTCGTTGCTACTCCTCCATGCATCATTTTAATATGTGTACTTTCTACTATCAAATTCGTTAGCCAGGAGTCTCTTGAAAGAGTTGTCGGATGTTTTTCATCATGTGACAAACGAGAATGTTCTAATCTTCCACCTGGTCTCAGTATCCCGTTCTGGTCTAAAAATGGGTTAAAAAGATATAAAGATGATTTCTTTTCGGCTTTCTCCGGTTTCTTCAAAGACTCGATTTCTTTGGAATAAAAACGTTCTTGTTCAGATCGAATCCAATAATTTTCGGCATCTACTATTTTTGCAGTCGTGAATGGACCTGTCAAATGGTTTGTTTTCCTAATTTTACCAATGAATCGCTTCATCCAACCAGTTATTCTCAACAATTTTCTTAAATTACTATATTTTGAGATGTCTATTACTCTTTCTTCAAGTGCTGTGCACACAAATTCATAAATATCATTAATATTCTTGCGGTATTCTAATTCTTCCTCAATGACAGGTTTCTCTTCATTCTGTCGAGGCCACAATTCAGACGACATTCTAAGCCATTCTGGTCCTCGAAACCAGATAGGATTGTTTTTCAAATCATGAAGTTTAGCTCCTCTCGAAGCCAAATCAGAGGGATTACATTTACCGAGGCAATAATGCCAATTTTCTGGGGATGTTAAATTTTGTATTTCCTGAATACGATTTTTAACGAAAAGCGTAAATTTATTTGCGCAGTCTTTTATCCAGAAAAGTGTGATTTTCGAATCAGTCCAGAAAAAACAAGAAAGTTGTAACTTCAAAACTTTAGTAATGCTAGTGCCCAGTTTGGCTGATAAAAGGGCTCCCATTAGTTCCAACCTAGGTAAGATGAGCGGTTTTAAAGGCGCTACTCTAGTCTTTGAAGCAACAAAAACCGTAAATATTTGTTCATTGTTAGAAATTATACGTAGATACGCTACTGTACCATGCGCCTTTTTGCTAGCGTCAGAAAAACAGTGCAGTTCAATCTTTTCCACATCACTATTACCGATTGCAGAAAAATAATATCGTGGAATACCGATTTCTTCTCAATTGGAAACTTCTTTGCACCATGTTTTCTAAACAGAACATACATTTTCTGGTAGTTCATCATCCCAATCTAAAGCAAGTGTCCAAATTTGCTGCAATAAGATTTTGACTCTAAGTACAAACGGTGATAATAGACTTATAGGATCAAAAATTCGTCCTATTGCTTGTAGGACAAAACGTTTAGTATTAACTTGTTTTGAGAGAAATGTTATCAAATTTTTTACATCAAAGTAAATTATGTCACTTTGGTTGTCCCAAGCGACTCCTAACACTTTCAGTGGAGGATATGTAGCTTCCGAAACATGAGGATATTCCTCGGATTCCATGCCTTCTTTAATCCATAATTCGCTCAGTTCTTGAGAATTGGTGTGCTATTTATGTAGAATCATACTAGCATCTCTAAAAATGTTAAGCATTCTAAACTGGTATTGAAAGCAAGTTCAACGTTTTGGTGTCCTCCAATGATGTCATCCACACAAATGTGATCATTTAGAAATTCGCAATTGGCAGGGTAGGTTTTCTCATATTGTTTCAAATGGTGTTTAATGGTTTCAGCCAGTAAACACGGACTGCTATTTAAGCCAAATAACACACGTGTGAACCGATAAGTTATAAAATTTTGTAGATCATCGAATGGGTTTTTAGTAAACAGAAAACGCGTTACATCTCTGCCTTTCTCATTTACTTCTATCTGAATAAATGCCTGCTTTATGTCACTTGTAAATGCTACAGGATGAAGCCTGAAGGCCAACAGAAGTTCACGAATGTCAGGATACAAATTTGGACCAATATGCAAGCAGTCATTTAACGAGATTTCACCAGGTCCAAATGATGTTTTGTTCTAAATAATCTTGTAGAACTATTCGGTACGAATAAAAGAGTTCAGGGTTATTCTGAAATCGCTTTACAAGTTCTCAAATCGTTTCAGTGCAATCGCTTTATTGTCATGTAACTCATATTGTCTATCAGACTTCCATGGCAGCCTAACCTTGTAACGAGAATTTTTGTATAAAATTTCCGATTCGAATTTTTTTATTATGGTATTGTCTATAATGGGTCCGAGATTCATTTTCAGGTTTTATACCTAAACTTTCAAGCTCCCAAAATTTCTATATCTGATCAGATATTATATCTTCCTCAACTATGCTATTAAAGGCTGTGGACGTGTATGTTGTACCTTTAGTGTAACCTAGCAGAGACCAAACGAATAACGTTTCAGCAGCTACTAAATGTTTATTTAAACGCTTAAGTTTCCCAGTTACTACATCATAATAATGATCAGCTCCTATCAAAAGAGTAATTTTTTCTTTGCAATCCCAAGAATCTGCGAGTTGTAAACCTTCTAACTGTTTGCCTAAAATGTGTCTATCCAGATTAGGAGGTAGTAAATCAGAACTTGAAATTTGTTCAGTCACGAGAGCTTCAATTTCGATTTTCAAATTCCGTGTTTCTTTGTTCTGTAATTTTATCTTAACAACGTCAAATGCTTTTCTAATGGGTGTTTTATTTCCAAACATAAATACCAAAAGAGTCTCTGTTTGAATAACAGGAAGCTTCAATTTATCCGCGATTTCTTTTCTTAGGAAGGAACGCATACTACCTGAATCCAGTTGAGCTCTAATTAAAACCGACTGCGTATTCGTTCGAAGTGTTACGCAACACGTTTGAAGCGAAATAGTTTTAATTTCACTGCGTGAGAATGCTGAAAGAACATGCGAGTCTTATATACTTTTATTTTTTTCATTTCGTTCTTTCTCAGCGCGAAAGCATATTGAACGGTTATGTTGACCTTTGCACTTGGAGCAGACGAGATCGCTTCGACATTGCTTTACGCGGTGGTTAGATTTTAGGCAAAGGTAACATTTGGCATGTTTACGTAATAAATTTCTCTTCTCATCAACTGTCAGTGATTCACAGTCTTCAGTAACATTTTTGGATGTATTACAAAACAGACAGCAATTAGTAGTTTTGTTTTCTTTAACCGGCGCCAGCAGCTGCTGAGTGGAATGGACGATACTCCCTTTCCCGCCCTTCTCTTTATAAACACAGGAAGTGCTTTCTGATTTATTAGTGGAGAGCAAAAGATGGCTTCTCTCGCGACTTTCCAGTTCTGAACGAACAAACTGCAGTAATTCGTCAACATTAAATAAAGATGACGAGTCCGTTTTACGATTGAATTCTAAGGTTATATCAGACGGCAGAGTTTTCATTATGGCTAGAATCAACATATAACTGTATTTATCCGGTGTGACTTCTAATGATTTCAAGCTGCGTATTTGAGTTTCTATAGTGTCACAAAGTTTGCGAAGTTTTACAGTGTCACTGGATTTGGTTACCGGAGTAAAATTCAGGAGTTTTTGCATGTGTGAGTTTATAATTATATCTTTCCTGCCAAACCTGTTTTTAAGTATTTCAATAACTTCATCGTAATTTGATTCCGAAATACAAAAATCTTCTATCGTGTTTGCAGCGTTGCTGCATAAGTACGATTTTAAATAATTAAATTTTTCGAGCTTTGTTAAAGATTCATTATCGTGGATTGCTACCTTGAAAGAGTTCCAAAAACTTGTCCACTGGGTATAATCTCCATAGAATTTAGCAATGGTTAATTTTTACAGACGCGTACATTTATTGCTTTAGATTTTAGAATTAGTTTCGTTAAGAGAGTTTTTATTATCCGAATTTGTAACTTTATTTAATTCTTTCAATTTTTTATTTGCTCTGAATTGCCATAACTGAATTTTCTCTTCGCATTCGATACAAGATAGAATTTCTGTTTTGTACTCTTCCGCTTCTGATTTCAAGTCACGCTCTATCTGAGCATCTAATTCGCTCAGAGTTTTCGATTTTATGATTGATTGGTCTAAACTTTCTTCTAATGTATTTATAATTAATGGTTAATTTTTACAGACGCGTACATTTATTGCTTTAGATTTTAGAATTAGTTTCGTTAAGAGAGTTTTTATTATCCGAATTTGTAACTTTATTTAATTCTTTCAATTTTTTATTTGCTCTGAATTGCCATAATTGAATTTTCTCTTCGCATTCGATACAAGATAGAATTTCTGTTTTGTACTCTTCCGCTTCTGATTTCAAGTCACGCTCTATCTGAGCATCTAATTCGCTCAGAGTTTTCGATTTTATGATTGATTGGTCTAAACTTTCTTCTAATGTATTTATATCAATTTCTTCAATTCCGATTCGATTTTTTTAGAATCTTGGACACGGTGGTCCTGATAACTTTTCTTTTCGATTTTAATTTAGCAACAGACACTTCCGCCATAGTTACTCTACAAATTAGAAAATTTGGTCTTAATTTGTTGCTGACTTCGCACACTTGCAATGTGCTAAATCTAATTATCGACCGTTAAGCACCAGCTGTTTCAAAATATTCTAAGATCTATAAATGGACATCAATCACTTTATAATGTAACTTTTAATATGTAGAATATTTACAGATCATAAATCAAACATGATGGTTCAGTTGACAAACAAATCTATGTGCTTTCATAATCGAAATCCTTTAAATAGGAACAGAAGTGTTCCTAATCAATTAGTGTGCGAAGCATCAAACATCCATCTATCGAACTGCCGGTGGAGAGTCTATGGAAATTCAGAAGGCACGTCGCGTCGCGTTAACATGCAACGCTAGCGCCATCTATCAATTAATCAAAATAATTTCCACAATATCTTTAAGTTCGAAGTTGACAGCGGAGCTAATTAGCATTTCAACGTAAGCTTTTTCTTGATTTCTATTTTCGTATACTCTGCAACTCAATTCTGTTTGTCGATTTATATTCTATATGTGTGTTTCTATATCTGTACCAAAAAGCATAACGCCAGCTTTCATGGTTTTTGAATTATGAGCTGTTCTTTTCTGAGTACTGTTAAGCCTAACGAGGCGGACGTTTTTTGATATTAGAACAACTTAGAGCGAAAGTGATTTGAGTCAATGGGTACACCGATCACAGAAGTATTTATGCCCGCCGAGAAAGAAAGCTCGAAATATTTTGGTGCACCAAAACAGATGACGACAGATAACGCTAATAGAGTACAAGAAGTGCTTGATTATGTCACTGAACTTGACGGCTTATTAGCCACATACGAAATATGCAAAAGAGCAAGTAAAAAGACCACTTTGTGAAAGTTCTTAACCTCGTTACTGATAAAAACTGTAAAATAGCCAAACTAGAAGGTCAGCTTGAGGACCAAAAACATTGAGGACTATGTAAAGGGATAGTAGCAACGGAAAAACCAACATACGGTAGCATAGCAAAAAGAGGATGCTATACTTCTAGAGCAATAACTCAAAATAATAATAAACGGGAAAAAGAATACGATACCATTGTCTATCCCAATAAGGACCTAACATCCGACGAAGTGCGAGACAAAATAGTGAAATACATAGACCCTGCAAAAATCAAAGTAGGCGTCAGAGCAGTTAGGAAAGTTAGGAAAGGAGGGGTTTTAATACAGGTCAACGAAAAAGAGGAGTTAGACTTATTAGAAGAAGCCATTCGGGAAAACAAACAGTTAAAAACCATAGTTGAGACTAAACGACCACAGAAAACAAACCCTAAGGTAGTTATATATAACGTCAATAAAGATCTAAATAAGGAAGAAGTACAGGAAAACCTAGTTACCCAGAATAGAGATCTTGAAAACGTAAATATTCAGATTCTCTTTTCAATGAACGGAAAATTTGGGAAACACTTTCTTTCACAGTCTTTCAAAACAGTAATGAGAAATAAGAAACTAAACGTCCAATGGACCAGAAATAACGTTAGAGAATTCCTCCAAACCAATGTTACAAATGCCTAGGCTATAACCACTCCGACAAAAACTGTACAGAAAATATGAAGTGTACAAGTTGCGGATCTGAAGACCATCAGAAAAAGATTGCAAAAAGGAATCCCCAATCTGTGTAAGTGGTCACAAAATCAATGTAAAATTTAATGTAGGGTTAAACACCCATCACGACAGTCGCGACAGAAAATGTGCATGCTACTTAAGAGAGTTACAGAAATACAAACAAAGAATAAATTATGAGTAAAATCCAAGTTCTCCAGATAAACCTACAGCACTCTTGGGGTAAGAGAACATTTAGAACAAAATAAAGATATAAAGATAGTATGCACACAAGAACCCTACGTAAGAAACAATCATCTACAAGGATTCCCCACAAAATTCAGAAAATTCTGAGCAACACAAAACGTCAAAACAGCAATCATACTACAAGGCACTCCCTGCCTTGGAGGTCATTAGCACAGATAACATCACAGCAGTGCGAATCGAATGAAAACCACTCTTTCCTGATTGTTTTTGTTTACTGCCCTCCATCACAGGAAATTGAGCCTATATTGGTCTCGCTAGAGAACTTAATCATAACAAATGATTCTATCTCAGTTATAATCAGCGGGGACTTCAACGGAAAATATCCAATTTAGAGTCCCACTCAGCCAGACCCAAGAGGTCTCAAGATCTGTGAGCTACTAGCAGCCACGAGTTTAGCCGTCATTAATAAACCTGATAGCCCTCCTACCTTCTCTGGTTCCAGGGGTACCTCGTGGATTGATATCACTTTATTTCGGAAAGAAAATCCAATCAAAATTTCAAATTGGAAAGTCCAGGAGGAAGAAAACCTTAGTGACCATAACTACGTCCAATATGACATCGATAATGTAGACTTACAGGAAAAAGAACACCAACAAGATGAAACTAAGTCATATAGACGATGACATTCAGGCAAAAACTCTCAGAACAATATTCTGCAGTTTCACTACCACATACCATCATGGAAATAAACAAGCACATATAGAGATCACCACGATACTCATCCATGAAAATTATGAGCACACTAAGTCGCTAATTCAAATAAGAACAACAAACACTATAGAAGCAACCCATGGTGGAATCAGGAGCTCACGATTATAAGAAAAAAGGTACGAGCCTTACGGCGGCGGTACCATCGCACCTCATGAGACATGCGCACCAAAAACAGAGTCATATACAAAAAGGAACAAGCTATTTATAGACGAAAGAACTTAGAGGCCAAAAGAGCCTCTTGGGAAAATCTTCAGATCTCTTCCCCGTTAAGGGCAAATGCCTAGGACCCCTACAACTAAGCTCAAACCAGATGGGACAACCACAACTTCAGTTGAAGACACTATTAGAGAAATTGTCAAATATCATTTTCCCAACGATACTCAAGACGAAGACACCCCACATCACAGGGAGATAAGGAGATCAGCAAGCAGCCCTTCAAACATCGCAAATGATCCCCCTTCACTACCACAGAAATTCGAAAGATCATAGAAACTACCAAAAGGGGAAATTCCCACTATACTCCCGTCCACCCATCTCTCACGAAAGATATAAAATGGCTTAAACATCTACCAAAAGGACAGGACTTAGAAATCTTTTCTGATGCCTCTGAAGTTTCAGAGCAAGTAGATGCAGCCTATGTCGCTTTCTACAACAATACAGAAATTCACTCAGCACGGTTCAGACGTAGTGACCACGTCTCGGTTTTCCAGGCTGAGTCCTTCGCTTTAAAGAAGGCAGCTCTTTGGGCAGGTAACACCATTTTTCCATCATCAGCTTCTACACAGACAGTATGAGCGTCCTACAGGCACTGAACAAGAACGGCACACAAGCCTTCCACATCTCTTGATTAAAAGAAGTGCTTATTACCCTGTCTTCTTCCAGGCAAGTGTCTGGTACGTAGTCATCAAGGTACCCAAGGTAACGAAAGGGCCGACGCTTTAGCTAAAGAAGCCACAAGACACCCCTTCATCGACTCAGAGATACCACTTTCCATAGTCACTGCCAAACACAAGATCTTCTGCGCCTTCATGTCCATCTGGCAAGCTCGCTGGGACTACTCAGACACCGGTCGACACAATTACTCCATCTTTCCCGTGATTTCCACCAAAAGGCTGAAAACAGATTTCTATCTACAACAAGCTTTCACAAATCACGGAAGATCTCCCGCGTACCTCAGCAGGTTCTGCCATCAAAACGTAAAATGCGCCTGCGGTGCTTCAGCTTCTTCAGCAGACGTTTCACATTACATCCACGACTGTCCACTTACTTCTCCCATCATAGCCTTCCTTCCTCAGCTTCAGGGATCACATAGCCTCAAAGATCTTCAGGATCACTACGGACAGTGGGGCGTCAGAACTATCATAGAGTATGTCTATTCTAAGAGAAACATAATCATATCAGATAACCAGGTCTAAGCACCTGACGAAATGTAAAGGCAGCAAGCTTCAACTCATGTATATATGTAAATATCTCTAAGCTAACTAAGCCTTTTTGATAATTTTATACTAACATTCCCAAAAAATTGTAAGTTGGAGCACCCAACAAAAGTAATAACTATTGTTAAATCTGTTTATATATAATAAGGTTGAAAAGATAAACAACTAAAATAGGTTGCTGTAGCTAAGATCAGAATAACATGACTGACCTGTAGAGCCCATTGAGGGGTGAAGCAGGCGGAATAATAATAAATAAATAATAAATAATCATTTTATTATCGATGTATGAGCTATACACATGTTCAATTTCATCAAAAACAACCACTTCGTTCATGGTGCTTCGATTTTTTTACAAAAGTGTATATGCCTAAGAGAATGGGCTCCTTTGTGAAGGACATTTTAAAGGAAATTGCTTCGCATTCATGTTATGCATGGACCAAATTGCAAAATTCTCATGCATTCACCCGTTTCCAAATTAGTGATTTGATCTGGTTTATTTGATTATGGCAAAGCACTCGAAAGCTGTCTGCCTAAAGAAAGAGATGGCTTTGTGACTCATATATACGTTACACCCATGCAGGCATCCCGTTCGCCGGAATTTGAACCAAGGGCCGAACTACCAGTATTCAGCGACTTTACCGCTCGATCGGTGGTGGACTCCAGATCGGTTGTATTTTCAAAGCCACTCTATTGGTATGATTCAAAACAGGTTCCTGTCGATGTGCGGTTTTCGTCATTTTCAAAAACAGCGTTGCTTCCAAAAGAAAAAAAAGAGGGAAAAATTGGAAGAGTGTTGAATTTTGCCGTGCCCATCTGAGGGAAAAGTCAGTGGCGTTTATTTGATCAGCTGTTTGACGGCATTAATTTATAATCGTAGCAAAATAACAAAAAAGCAAAGAAAGAAAGCGAAAAAGGAAGCAAGAAACAAAGGTGGAAAGCTAAAAAATAAACATGGGGCTTGGTTGTAGATCTCAGTTTACGTCTTGTATGTTACGCTGAAATAGCGGGCACTTGCGCAAAATTTTGTGAAGACGCACAATTGAATTATAAAACACACGGTTTATTCGCTGCATCGCTATAGTACAATGCGTTGCTGTTGCATAATCACTAAAACACTGCTATCATCTATCACGACACCAGTCGGGAGTGAATTGGATATTTTGGTGTTGGAAGACCACTTTGCGAAGATGGATGTTTAGATTTGGATTATCCAGGTAAGAATGAAGCTGCGTTGATCTGGCATGAAGAACTTTCGGCTACCTTTCTGAAATGTTAGCTGGTGAAGATGGATTGTTTCCGTTTCGCGATTGACAGCTGCTTTAATTTGCCTTTATTTTATAATGCGATAATTCAGGCTGCATAAAAGGCGTCCTTGACTTGTAGAAGTTTTTATTCCAAGAACTTCGCAGTGCATTTGAAGATGCAGGTGATTCAGCAATTATCAAAAGATATAGGTAAGTCGGAAGTTATTGGAAATTTTGCAGAACGAATTGTCGTTTAGCTATCGGAATAGTTGGTGATAGGTTTTGACTTCGTTAATGCAGTTGTCAGCCATCGGTCACCAACTGGTATGAAGTCTAGTGCGTTGTGGGGCGACTCCATGCGGTAGCTGGTGTTGGTCAAGCTTAAATTTTTCGGTTGTATTTTACATCCTTTTGTAGAGACATTAGGTATTTTTTGAAAGCAGGCAAGATGAAAAATTAGCAACGCTTTCGCCGGGAATCGAACCGCGGACCTCTGGAACACCTGCCCAGTGTGCAGATTACCACACCACGAAGGCACGCCAAGAAGGTGGGAGAAATACCTTATACTTGTTATATGTGAAGCCCATATCGGAGGAGCTAAAGTTTCATTGATTCTTTGGTCTCCTGGCTTTCAGAGGCCTTGATGACAGACACGGTGCAGATCTCTAAAATGCCTTGACACTTGCCGTGAAATTATGACTGTTATAATATCAAGAAGCTAAAGTGAGTAAGTTATTCCTTTTGAAATGTCAGAGCATGTCACACCCCTCGTAACACCTCATAACAGCTGAGACTTGCGAAGGAACCGCACCCATGAATTTCTTTTTTGTGTGCGCCGCAGATATAATATAATTAAAATGAATTTTAAATTATATTTATTACATATATTATTAAAAATATATTCATAAAAATTATCAATTGGACATAGGTAAATTAATTTTTTTAAATTAATTTATATGAATTACACTATTATTTATAGATGAAGTAAAGGTTTGGATAATTGAGATACGCGTTATATTGCTTTTGTTAATGCGTAGAAGAAAAATTAATGTCCTTATATTTTGTGAAGGGCACGTGAATGAACAGGGTTCGGCAGCGTAAAGCAATATATGGTCTAAAAGGTTTAAAAAAATTCTCGTTTAACATATGTCTAATATTAACAAATTTTACAGGACAGTATTAGGCATAAAATCGGCTTTAATTTGAAAGGTTAAGGTTCAATTATTGAATAGAAAAATCTGCTACTGGAGTTTAATATTTTTTGTCTTTATTAAAGGTGAAGAAGACATGTATTGCTGCAGAGGTTATTGTATGGATTTATTGAACGCTCTAGCAACCGAGTTGAACTTCACTTACACACTCTACCAAGTGGAAGACGGATTATACGGTAGCTTTGACCACGTAAGCCTTATTCAACTATATATCATTTAACAATAATATTTTATAAACAAGTTATCAATTTAATGACACGCATACAACGTCAAAGAGAGAATGAGGAAATAGATTAGGATAGTCTTGCTATAAAAAAATATCGTAAGGATATTTTATCCTATCTTTTGACATTCCTATTTTTAATACCTTCTTTCAAATATATGCTTTAATAGTTTATTTTAATTTGGTATTCTAATCCTGATTATTTAGCTTAAAATTGTTTTAGATGTTAAACTAAAATCAGTATGTTATGACTGCAGTTTGGTTTTAATCTTATTACTTTATTATTTTTAAAAGTTTCAATTCTTTAAACGTTAAGGTTAAATCTTTGAAGTATTAGGATATAAGACCTCAAAGATTAATGAGATTTTCAGATTACAGTTTTTTTATCATCTGATTTATTTTTAAATGTGTTTCATTTTCGTCATAGTACTCATTTTGATTATTGCTTTGTGGCAGATTTATTCTTCCCATCGGACTCTCTGAGTGGATGAGAGATAATACAAGCAGACGATAAAAAAAGAAGAAGGAATAATCTAATACTCTTTGTAACTTAAATCTGTTTTTTGGAAGATCAGAATGGATGATGTCATATATGACGACTAAATTAAATAACATTTACGGCACTTTTTACCATGTTCAGTCTATTTTTGCAATTTATACGACATTCGGAGAATATTTCTGCCCTCACACAGCAATAGCTCTTTTTTCAAAGCAATTTAAAGCCCCATTTATTCGAACTTATAGAGATACTTTTTTTCATTTATGGCATGTTGAGGTTGGCGTTTTCATGGAAAATATAAATAGCTTTCGGAATGCTTTTACAAATTTAGCTGTATGTTTACATACGATAGCCCATATGCCAATTAAGTATTTATCCGAACTCGCAACAGTTTTTTCTAAAATATCAGAGTTCTGAGGAACTTCAATTAAAAGGTATTTATTCATTTCTTTTATAGGAATTCTGAGAGTTTAGTGGGATACTTTTGTAAGTTCACGTATCGGGCAGCCATATTTTTAAGATTCTTAGTAGCACACTGGCGCTTATATAAACGTTTATGAGATTTTGTTATTTTTTGGAGGGAATGTAATTTACCAAAATTAATGTAATTTTTAAATTAGTGCCATTTTGTGCTTTCGAACAGGTAAACGGCTCCGAAAAAAAGATGTGGACGGGAATGGTCGGCGACTTGGTGTACGAGAGAGCAGACATGGTGGTTGCTCCCCTCACCATCAATCCCGAAAGGTCACAAGCCATCGAATTTTCGAAACCCTTCAAGTATCAAGGGATCACCATTCTCGAGAAAAAGGTATCCATTTCAATATATGCCTTATCAGTTCGCAGTTATTAATTCCAAGTGTCATTTGCCGAAGAGGAATAATGTTTATTCGCAAGTCTTTCACAGTCTGTAGGTAAAGTCCAAAAGCCATACCTAAGGCAGGGAATATTAAAATAATTTTACCAGTCAAAGAGAAATGAATTAATATATAGCCCTAGACATAATAGAAACAGATTCGCTTATAAAAACGATCTTGCATTTTTAAAGATGTTCTTTAAAAAAACGAACTTTCATGCAAATTGGATTCACATACGTTCTTACGTTAAAAGGATTCAGCAGATAAAACAATTAATGGTTTGGGGGGAAAAAAACATGCTTTATCGTAAATGTCTTTCTTTAGCAGTAGCTTTATGCGATAAGGGGGAGATTGTCTGAATAGAGTCAGGTCGAAGGCAAATGTATGGAGAGACAGTTCTCTTAGAGCGCAAAATTAATATATGGCAATTATATAAAATATATTAATATAATTTAACTATATTAATATATACTATATACGTATATATGCATGCACACAGCGTGATTAAAAATAACAGAGCGTGGGAAATCTGTGAAAGTGCAGAGCCATTAATTTTATTTTGGAGCAGGAATCATGAAAAGTCAACAATCCTCCCACCCGGATTCGAACTCCGGACTTGGAACTTCGGAATGCCAACCAGACTTACTTCCAATTACCTCATAGCAATATGTAATGACCTCACGGATGAATAAGCCACCATAAGGAAAACAAAACAAACATTTATTAAAAATTAACGTTCAAAGAATAATGGTAAAAAAATTAACGTTCACAGAATAATAGTAAACTCGGAGCACTACCTCGCTCCTACAACATAGTTAATCTACCACCTGCCTCCTCTGAGGCTAACATGCAACTGTTATCTCTCTCCCTTGCTGGGCTCTGCCAGGCAGCTGATTGGCTTACCGTAGCCAGATACATGCCATCCTCCCCCGGTAAGATTGTGCTACGCCAAAGCGAAGCAGAATCTGAAAACTGAACCAGCAAATACAAACTTATAATGTATACTCCACATACCAAATTACTTCAAACAATGTATACTCCACATACCAAATTACTTCAAAATATATAAACATGTATACATGACGTAATAACATACTTTAAAATAAGTGCAATAAACATTCATCTCACAACAGATGAACAGACGACTTGATACAATACCGGAGTTCTGTAATAAAACATATATGCAATACTATTTCAAAACACAATATTATAATGCAACATTAAATGAAAACCAGTAATTTGTTTTTCAAAACAGATGGAAAGTAGCTCTCGTACAATTCCGGAACAAAAGAAAGTAACTAATGCAAAGTTTTAAAACATATTAGTTCATACCTATTTCATTCACCAACTAGTCTTGAAAGACTATCTGCATTTTTTAATTGTGCACCAGAGCAATGAGAAGTATGAATATTATAACGCTGAAGTGCCATTGCCCATCTCTGTAATTTGGCTGAATGCGGTGCCGACTTATACAAATATAATAATGGATTATGGTCTGTGATCAGCTCGATATTCGATCCAAACACCCAACACTCGAACTTTTTTAACGACCACACAACGGCATAAGCCTCGCGTTCAATAGTTGACCAATTCTGCTGAGTTTTCGAAAGTTTTTAACTGTCAAAGCTGATAGGATGCAAACTGCCTTTGCTGTCTCGTTGTGACAAGCAAGCACCAACACCATATGCACTAGCATCACACTGTATGGTGTAAGGTTTTCCTGGTTCTGGAGTGTATAATTTTGGTGCTTCACACAGTCGACGTTTCAGTTCTTGAAATGCTAATTCCTCAACATGGAATTATTGGAATAATGGAACATGGAATAATTATCAACCATGGAATTATCTCAGGAATTTTCTTTTTCGTAAGCTCCGTCAATGGGCGAGCTATTTCTGCATAATTCTTTATGTAATCACGATAATAGTTGAATAAGCCTAATGCACTCTTTGGAGCAGTCTTTGTTTTAGGACTTTTTATAATTTCAATGGCTTGTAATTATTCATGATCAGGTTTGATGTCTTCCAGCTCGTATTATATGTCCTAAATACTTTATCTCCGAACGTGCAAAAACACATTTCTTTACGTTAACCGTAAACCTGAGATCACTTAATGTAGTTAGCACAGCATCTAAATGTTTGAGATGAGAATTCCAATCTGGTGAAAAGATAGCAATATCATCAATATATGCTTTGCAAAAATCACTATGTTTTCTTAAGGCATCATTCATCACTCGCTGAAAAGTAGAAGCTGCATTTTTTAATCCAAAAGGCATCACTTTCTAACGATATTGGGCACGATGTGTCTTGAATGATGTTAAATCACGACTTTCTTCTTCTAAAGGTATTTCCCAGTAACCCTTCAAGACATCTAAACAAGTGATAATATTCGCGTGTCCAATTTTATTGATTAGATCAGTCACATTCTCCATTGGAAAATCAACAGGCTTGGTTACTTGATTCAACAACCTGAAATCAATACATAAACGCATACTTCCGTCTTTCTTGGCAACACATACGACTGGGTATGCTATTTCAGCTTCACTTGGCTCAATAAGACCCAAGCTCTCTAATTCCTCGATCTGTTTGTCTACTTCAGTTTCAAAAATTCTGGGATCTTATAGATATATAGCTTTTTTCTTTCAGCATCAGGTAACAACCGAATTCTATGTTCAGCAACGCTGGTTATTTGGATCTCACCAGAAAATAACGCGATGTGCTTGAGTAAGAGCTCGCGTAATTTCTTTTGTTTGCTTCCTTCTAAATGACTAATATCCACCTCGATGTCTCTTCTAGTTGCTGCGCAATCTCCTTTATTTCGAGTTGCATGAATTTCCCCAAACTCAGAATCATCTTCAAATATCACTCCCACAGTTTGTGCTCGAACATAAAATTTTCTTATTTTGTTCACATGAACATGCCTCACACTCCCATCGGGTAATTTAACTTTATAAGAATGAGGATTTACTCTTTCAACAACTTCACCTGGACCTGTCTACCTAGCATATAGCTTGTTGCTAGAGTCTGGTATAAGTAAATATACTAGATCACCATTTTTAAATTCTTTCAAACTTTTGCGACGGTTAAAATACTATGCATAAGCTTCTTGTTTTTCCGCGGCAGATAAAGAAGCGAGCTCAGATGCTTTCTGTAAATTTATCTTTAATTCTTGTAAATAATCAACTGCTGAATTACTGAGATTAAGAGGTAATGGTATTTCACCGGACCATGATGATTTTAACACAGCTAAAGC
This sequence comes from Stegodyphus dumicola, assembly GCF_044657685.1. Lineage (NCBI taxonomy): Eukaryota > Metazoa > Arthropoda > Arachnida > Araneae > Eresidae > Stegodyphus > Stegodyphus dumicola. The sequence continues at coordinate 189,563,061 of NC_140768.1, forward strand.
ACCTCTAGCTTCACGACCGTACATAAGCATAAATGGAGATACACCTGTAGTGCAATTTGGAACTTCACGATACGCAAAAAGTAAATAAGGTATGTGCTTGTCCCAATTAACAGGATCTGTGCGAATTACATGATGTAACATTTGTTTAAATACCCGATTCCATGGGTAACCAGGCGTCGAAAAACGAGGATGAGATCCTAACTTTTTTCGAATTCTTCAGTTAACTGTGAGGTAAAATTAGTGCCTTGATCACTACAAATTATTTCTGGAATACCGGTTCTCATAAAAATATCTAAAAGGGCATCACAAGTAGCTTTAGCAGAAAGACTTTTTAAAGGTATGACTTCTGGCCATTTTGAATGATTATCTATCAAACCCAAACAATATTTATGTTTCCTTCCTGAAGGCGGTGAAATTTCACCAATAATATCTACAACTAGTATGTTTACTGTATGAAAGGGATATGGCGCGCGAACAATAGGAGTAATCAGAATTTTATCCGATTGTCTTTCCGGACTTTTTAATTGACATCTTTCGCATGTTCTACAATAATTTTCTACATCTTTGGATATGTTCAGCCAATAAAATGAAAGCTTAATTCTTTCTTTAGTTTTCCTCATACCTAAATGATTTCCGAATATGGAATCATGAGCTAATTGAAGGACTTTATTTCGATAATTCTCGGGCAAAACTGACTGTTGTACGTTTTCCCCACAATTTTTTTCTTTATGAAATAATAATTCATCTTGTAAAAAGAAATCATTCTTCCCTAATTCTGCGTCCTTAAAAGAATTTATTAATGTTTGGCAGTTTCTCTAATCGACCTTAAATTTATTCGATTCCGAATAACTGTTTAGTCTTTCATCATTCTGATTCGCAACTGAGCTATAAAAAAAGATTTACATTTGACAGTTCAACGACGCCAACCTTAGGTTGTTTTTGTTTATGAGTTTCCCGTTTCGTCTCGGGGTAGACTATTGATTCATTCTCGTCTTCAAATATGCGATCCCATAACATCTGATGTAATTAAACATTGAACACTGAGCTTATCTGTCAACGCGAAAAGAGCTTCTACGCGCGAATATAGACAACTGTTCGGTCTTTTGTAATAAATGGGAATAGTTGCTAACGTTGCTTCTATGACGTCCCCAAATGCAGAACTTAAAATGATTTTACCCTTACTTTCTATTTTTAAGTCAGGAATTAATGTAGTGTTCAAAATTGGTATTTCCGTACCTGAATCTTTTATAGCTTCTACTTGCTTCCCTGCAATGTAAATACCAATGGTAGTGTTCAAAATTGGTATATTGGTAAAAAAAAGTAATCTTTTCCAAGGAATAAAAATTAAGTTTTCCGTCGGAACACTCGCGTTTTTGTAAATGTTTAGAATTTACATTTGTAACAACCGCATTGTCCTTCGGCTTACTTAAAGTGTTAACTTTCGGTTTGACCGGGAAATTATCGCTCTGTTTATTGGACCTCTCAAATTTATTTCGCCTGTTCGGGCAATCCTTAGCCAAATGTAAACTGCTACTACAGCGCTGGTGGAATATAGTTAGAGTTTTGTTGTATGAATCACGAAAATTAGCGCGTTTTTCACCTCTTATGTCATCAAAAGATTTACCTTTTGCGATGAAATAAGTGTCGCATTCCTTCGCTAGTTCTTCTGGACGTAGCCAACTTTCACCTTGTCGAACTGCAACATGGCACGCTAAATCACTATCCAACGTTTGAAAAAAATTGTCAGAAATTATTAATTAAAGACTCAAAATCATTGACGTTTCTATTTTTACAATAATGAATCCAACATGATCTGAAACGAGAGGCGAACTGCAAATGAGTTTCCTCCATCAACCTTTGAGCTTGGTGAAAATTTTCTAAACATATAATTGGCGATGGTTCATATTCCTTAAGGATTAAAGATTTAATTTTTTCATAATCTTTCAAATCATCATCTTTAATATATACTAGAATATTAGAAGATTTATCACCTATCAGTTTAAGTAAAATTTCAGACTTAAACTCATTTGGCACGTTCTTATGCTTTAAAAGCCCTTTCTATGAAATCAAAAAATAAGTTCCATGCTTCACCCTTTTTTGGTACAGAAATCGATAATGCCTGTACAGCTTTCAAAAGCTTATCTAATGAAAGTGTATTTTCTACGTTGTTACTAGATTCGTTGCTACTTTCGATTTGCATCAAACGCAATTTCAGAATTTCTTCTGACTTTTTCCTTTCTTCATCCGTAGTATGAAATTCAATAGCAAAATCTTTATCTTTCAAATATTCTTTAGAACTTAAAAGCTTATCTTTTAATTCTACAACTTTTAAACTAGAATCGGCTTCTTCACCGAGTTCTTTCAACACCGAAATCAAATCACTTTTAACTACTCCCTTAAACATATTTAGAAGAAATTTTCCTTAAAATTACAACAAAAATTTCTCACCTTTTCTCAAAATTCAGTCGGCTTCGTTCGCTCTGGTTCTCGGAAGAGAGCGTGTTGTAATGACCTCACGGATGAATAAGGCACCATAAGGAAAACAAAACAAACATTTATTAAAAATTAACGTTCAAAGAATAATGGTAAAAAAATTAACGTTCACAGAATAATGGTAAACTCGGAGCACTACCTCGCTCCTACAACATAGTTAATCTACCACCTGCCTCCTCTGAGGCTAACATGCAACTGTTGTCTCTCTCCCTTGCTGGGCTCTGCCAGACAGCTGATTGGCTTACCGCAGTTAGATACATGACAACATGCATGCGGTAAGGAGGGAGAAAATAAGGGCGACTGAGAAAGAGAAGGGATACCACCACTTGGGTGTCACTGTTCAGCAATTTAGGATTTTTTAAAGCAGGAAAACATCAACAATCAGTAGTATTCTAGATGGGATTCGAAGTCTTGATTTTTCGATTACCAGGCAGACGTTTAAATTACAATGGTATTCGATAACGAAGAGAAGTAGAAGGTAACGATATAAGCAGATTTTGTAATGAATTTTTCTTTTTTTTTTTTTTTTTCTTCTTTTCTTTTCAGAAATGGTGCGTTGATGGAAATGTGTTGGGATGGGATGGGATGGATGGATGGAATGGGTGGATGGATAGATGAATGGACGGCTATTCTAGCGATGTAAGAAAAGACGGCACCTACAATCACCAGATTTTGAATACATATAGTCCTTCGTCCCCAATCAAACTGGAACAGCGTCTGTCCAACTAGAAGCCCGACTTTTGAATTTCAAATTTTTATTATTATTATTTTTATTTATTTTCATATTTTGGTTTAATTTAATGACACTTTAATTAAATTCGATGATTTAAGAGCAGTATGTTGCTTCTTGGCAAAGTATAAGATATTTCAAATATATACAGAAAATTCGGCGTTAATAAAAATGTATTACCACTTGACAAAACGTTATTATTAGTTATTTTATCTTTCAAATTTGATAAAAAGAACACAACTATTCGAATGAAATGTGTTACTAATGCTTGGTATAAAATGTTTTACCTTCCATGCGCCAATGTGTTGCCATTTGAAAAAGCGTAAGATATTTAATTTTCCTTTTGAAATTTAATTTGCCGTATTGATTAACGAACCAAGCGAGTTAAAATTAATAAAAGCAGTTCTTCGTCTCTCTATTATTATTAATTACTAGCTGTACCCGTGAAATTACACTGACTGGATGCATTAAAATCATCATATACTCGTATTTTTTTCTTATTTAGAACAGCTATTTTAGGTGGCAGATGGCACAAGTGGTAAGTTCATAATAAAATGAAAAAAATAAAGAAAAAAGAAAATATGAAATTCAAATCTCAGCACAAGAGGATTTGTTAAGGTTTTTTTTATGCTCTATCTAAGCACATACAGGTATCAATCCTTTCTTAGATTCACTCCTGCTAATGCAGTTTTGTTTTGTTTTAGTAACTTTATTATTAAACATCACTTTCTTCGCACTTATGCCAAGTAAAATTAAAAAGCAAAATCACAAAATACTTAAAAAATAACATATGTTTAGAATTTTCAATAGTGTGTTAAGAGTTTGCTGTTCATAATTTTATATTCGCTACATTATTTCTTTGAAAACTAGCAGTTCAAGCGGCCAGCCGCCTAGAAGAGTTGTCATAAAAAATTAAAAAATATTTTAATGAGTCCAGCTAGTGTAATTTCATAGAAATTTAATCTATCTAATTAGACATGTTATAGTCACATTAAAAGGCTAAAAAAATAGTTTAAAATACCATAAATTAAGCATGTACATATTATAGCTGTTTTAAATGATATGAAGAACTTAAATAACACAGGCTTCTCAAATTTTAAATTGCTGAGAAGAATTGTTGAAAATCTTGTTACGAAACATGATAGCTGTAATTGTATGACTGGTTTAAGAATTCAGATACATAAAATGACATAAAAATAAATAAAATTCTATTCGGAGGATGAATATCCTTTACCATTCTGGTCATACACACGGACTTCTTATGAATACTCTTTCAGATTCTAAAGAGACAAAAAAATATTTCATGTTGTATCACAGACTGCAGGGTTTAAAGGAGAGAATTCTTAGAAACCTAAAGGAGACTAGATGAGAGTTTTACATCGAAAGGGGTGTTCAGATACAAAATTGGTACAAATTATGCATCTCTTGCGTCATACTTCAAGAAGTCATATCTAGATGTTGCTAAATATCAAGCAAACGATGTCAGATTTGAGTTACGTAGAAGACAGTTAACATTCTCTTTACGATGCGTCCATCATTGAAACTAGCGATTTATCATTATGATGCTTATTGTTTTGTGGTACAGTGCATCCTGAAAGTACCCATAACTTCCATCATAAACTCTGTTCATTTATACAATAGTAATTCAAGATAATCAATTCATCTGGATAATTTTCCAAGAGGCTCGTGTCTGCTTGCATGTTTCTGTTGTATACGTAAATTATGCGCCTCCAAATCAAATGCAACATTTTCGATGAAATAGAGCAGTGGCCCACGTAGCGCATGCTCTTCGTTAGCCTTTAACAGTGAAGCAACAATTAGAAACCTAACTTTTAACATCATCCCACAACGTGATATCCGAAACGGGACATCAGATCTCTATAAAGGACATAGGGATGAAGCAGTGCAGCTGCGGGCAAACCAGTATCTAAGGAATGCCACGAACAGGATTAGAGACTCTTTTTAGAAATATTTCTCACTCAGTAACTCGTGCTTTGGCTTGGAGTCGTTTCCTGCATTTCCATATGGAGTAATTTTATTCCGTTTTGTTATTTCAAAGCATAGTTTTCCAGCATGTTTGAAAGGTGTCTTTGATCAGCATCTCTTTCCTTTCGGACCTTTTCAATGTTCTCCCATCCTTGTAACGATGATAAGGCTAGATGGACATTGAAATATTCAGTGACTATAGATTACAGATTGAAACCTTCAAATATCTATATCAGTTTCACAGAACCAAATTATTAATTGGAACTTGTCAGGAAATATACCGGCAACGTTTAAAAACTTCTCCCAAATTTATAGTAATCAACCTGGGTAAATATACGTAAAGCCGTGCTAAAAGCCGATCATTAAGAACTGTGAAGTCCTGCTTGTTAAGTTGAAGTTTAAAAAAAAGTTTATGTAAAATTCTGTAGTTTTATACTGTTTTATTCAGAAGTTCTAACTTGCATTTTGTACGTTTCTTTTCTCTGGGCGGAGGAGTGGAAAAAACGTATAATACTTTTACACAGCTTGGATAACGTATAGGAAGCACCCAAGCTATGATTAATTAAGATTATTTTAAAGTTTATTTTAAAGATATCGAAGCAACCAGATTTTTCAAGTATATTCTTATTGCTCCTTTATTTCTCAACATCCCTTCAGATCTCCTCTACTCCCATCAGTGGATGATAACGCTTTTGTTGTGAAATTATGCTTTGAAGCATTATTTGTTGAGAAAACTCTAAGTGTGTAAGAATGTTATGGTGCATTGTGCTTTACTTAATGCAATATCACATTTAATGGCATGATGTTTTTCTATCTCATCCCTACAGCATCCGAAAAGTTCAACGCTAGCGTCCTTCTTACAACCTTTTCAGAAGACTCTGTGGATATTGGTTATGGTTTCCGTTCACGTGGTGGCATTGGCACTCTACCTCTTAGACCGGTTCAGTCCCTTCGGCCGCTACAAGCTCCCCAGTAGCGATGCCACCGAAGAGGATGCCCTCAATCTCTCCAGCGCCATTTGGTTCGCATGGGGAGTATTACTCAACAGCGGAATCGGGGAGGGTAAGTGAAATTTTGCTTTCTTTAAACCTTCTCATTACTGGGCATTGTTCGTTTCCAATACATAAAACGATATAGCAATATATAAAACATATACAAAACGGCACTGGCTTTCAGCAGACTCTGCGCATGGGGTGAAAGGGAGGATTCCGATGATTGTATCTTTAAATACGCATTAACATCAAACATGCATTGTAGGTTCTTAGCTCTGTATTATATACTTCTAACCACAAGTTGAATAAAACTTTTTTATATAATGTTCTCTTATGCAGACAGAACAGCTCATTTCGCACATTTTGAATCTTGTCATCTGATTTACATTTCAGAAAATTATAATAATTTCGTAAATATTTTTTTTATTATTTAAATGTAAAACTTTCATGTAGAATTTGAAACTTTCTTTCTAAAAAATACTTTATCTACTACAGTAGTACTATATCTGTATATCCAAAACTGAAGTTCTGGTGTCCTCTCCATTTATTCCATACAGTCCTGACTTTTAGTTGTAAGAAAGGATATGATAGCATGACATTGTGCTTATCATATCACTTCTTTATTTCTTCGCGTTTGAAATCTCTGGTCAAAAATATGTTAAACAAAAATATTAATTTCATTTCTTCGAGTAATAAACTAAACCATTCTTATCCACTGTCTGTGTTTATTCAGATACATAATGATCCCCATGACCTAGACTTGTAGCTTTTGCTGCGGTTACGTATCTTCCTGATTTGAGTAGAATCCAGATCAGTTCACGATTTATATGGAATCCAAGGGTCTCGTTCCCATCTTCTATTAGCATCGACATCTCGAGGGAACATTCAGCTTGATTTTTAAGAGCCTGCCTACTACAAGGACATTATACATTGCAAATATATGTCTTTAGGAGATTCGAGATCAGTTAGCCGTCGACATGTCGTTAAATGTCCTTTGACTTGACAACAGGCTCTGCCAACCACCATATGGAACATGGATGATTCTGTAACTTTTACTACGGAGACAGAATCAAAAACTTACAAAATTCCGTAAAATTATCCAAATCTTTTTAACTGAACAAATTAAAATTTATAACTTCCTTTCTTAAAAATACTTTATCTAGGTTATTTAGAGTAAAGGGCTATTTTGCATAAAGGTAGGAACCCTTTCTCCATGGAAAGATTTTACAAACTTTAAAGTCTGACTATCAGGTTCAATGTTTCTTCTTACCTTCTTCGGAAACATACAATGACCTGACTAGAACAGAGAGCTTACTAAAGCTATGTTCACTAATTGTAGTAAGTAGACAGGATACAGACGAAGGGTATACAAAACCCTTTATTTTTTCTTTATATACAATGACTTCCGTACTTCGGAATACAATGACCCTCCACTCGGGGTCTAACTTAAAAGATATCAAAATAAAACTAAACTCTAATTTAACTTTAGAATAAGATTGGCCTTATAATAACAGGAAGCGTATGTAGCACAGAGACTGTGAACACTACAATACGTTTAATTTATCAAGAGGATTAAAACCTCTGGCCTGGAAGGCAAAGTAGCAACTGCGTAACTTCTAAGGTAAGCGGCCTGCTTCGAACTCACGGCTTCCTCTCTTCTGCTTGGCAAAAAGGCCACACTTAAATACTTGGCGTTCGCCAGACAACTTTGCATAAACTCCTTCACGCTTATAATTCTGGCCGGAAGTAGAAAATAAGAAGTGATAGTAAAGATTTAAAATAAAATAAACGTTAGTAAAACTTAAGATCCTTACATACTTCCCGCCAGAGTTAATTAGTTTGAAACTGAGGTCTAAAACGACCTTGTTGAAAACTTTTAGCTCTAGAAACTAACGCGAGGCCAAACTTTTACAAACATAACTTAGCTAGAAACTAGAAAATTTTAAAAGAAAGAAATTTGTTACAATAGCAGCTCCCGGAATATACAACAATCTTTTTTCTTTTTCATCTGTACTGCATCAAAACAGGAGCTTTATTCAATTCTGGTTCCTTCCAGAGATCTGGAAGGAAAACTAGTTTAATGAAATGTTACAGAATGACATTGTAAATAACATATAGAATATACTTTTCTTAACATTCTTATTTCATTCATGACTATTTTAATTATCTCTCCCCGTGCTCTCTGACATGTGTTGTAAAAACACCAAACACGAATGTGTTTCTGTCTATGTGTTCAACACTTCCTCCTACAATCAAAACACTAACGTGTTAAAATTCAACATACGAGACCTCTTAACACACCCTAATTTCAACTCTAGACCCTGAGGTACTATTCTGAAAGTGGCTAACTCTAAAGTGTAGCGTCAGAGAGCCTAACTACATCATTCAACCTTTAACACATATTCAGCATGATTTAATCTTTACAGTCACACGAATAACAAATTTTTTAACATTACTTTCACTTTTACCATATCACGTTATTTCTAAACATTCAAAATAACAGTTCACATGTATACAAGAACATATCAAGATGCCGTTAATTTTACACATTTGAAAACATACATTAGTAGTACATTGTTAACTTCTATTCTTTTCAAAGCAAGTGTCAATTCTTTCTACATTGAAATAATACTACATTTCAAAAAGTCTTTCAGACTAAAACTTCTTTCTTGTTAGAATGTTTTAAATAAAATTTATATAATAACTTTTTACAATATTTAAGTCTTTATACAACGCTATTATACATCAACTTTAGTTTTACGCGCGAGTAATTGAAAAACATAATAAGAAAATCGGTCACAACTCATTTCTCGCCCTTTTGGCGATAAAGGTAGACCTCGCATGAGGTAAAACTTCTTCAAATCTGCCACTTGCAGTAAGAATGAAAGATTAACTTAAGTTTGTAAAGTAACACAAAATTTTACTTATCTTTGTAATATTCAGACATCCTTTTCTGGGCCCAGTCTTTAAAGGTGCTGCAGACCGTTGCTTGGTTGATCCTCCTTCTTGTACGGGCTCGCCCTTCAGTGCTTTCCTCTGGAAGCTTCCGTTTTTCACCACTACGGCCACCCTTGAACATCTTCCTTCTGTCCTCTGCTTGTGGTCTTGGCCGTTTGAAGGCAGCTGGTCTTGGTGGAACCGGGAAACTTCTGTCGTGATCCTGCTTGGACCTCGTTGTTGGCCGTTCAAATTTTTCTTGTACTTTTTCCTCCGCCGCTGATGGCCCTTCCGCAGTTCGGCGACTTTTGCTGCGGAGAGTTCTGTCGGATGAGTCAATCTTCCGTTTCACAGCCGGGTTATAGTTGCCGTCCTTTCTCCCGGTCTTTTCCACATACGTCGTCCTTCTCCCTTCTTCATTCTGGGGGTGTTCGTGAACTCTGTTTTTTGGACGGTGGAACGACTTCTTTTTCTTTGTACCTTCAATTTTTCCGCGGGGCAATTTTCTTTTCACTTGCTTCTGTCTCTCATTGGCTTGCCCTTGTACTTGTCGTTTTCCCACCTCTGGAACTTGTACCTGCGGTGTCTGCCGTACCGGATCCTGCAAAAGATCTGAAAAGATTTGCATTTTATTACGGTCATAGAATGGTTTTATCTGGTCAATGTTTGCGGAACAGGTTTCGCCATTTCTTGCCTTTAATACTACAACAGCGTGAGTTATTTTTTCTATAACATATGGTCCTTCAAAGCGTGGGAAAAATTTGGCAGTTTTATCTTCTGGTGCTGAAGAAAGTGAATGCTTAATTTTTAGTACTTCATCCCCTACTTTATAAGTTACTCCCCGTCGTTTCATATCATAATAGAGCTTCTGTTTTCTTTGTGCTACTTCCGTATTCTTCTTTGCTTCCTTAATTAGTTTTTCTATATCACCCATTTTAAATTCTGGGGCTCTTTGTTGCACATAAAATAATTTATCTAACGGTGTTATAATCTTTCTGCCTAGAAATAACTCAGCAGGAGTTTTGCCCGTTGTATCATGTTTTGCGGTCCTAAGGGCGAAAGCAAATTCATTGACATAGTTATCCCAGCTTTTATGAAAATTTTTAACATAACTACGGATAATTTTCACTATATTTCTGTTGACCCGTTCCGCTATATTTGATTGCGGCCGATACGGGACCATTTTTAAATGACGTATGCCCAGTTTTTGGCACATGTCTTCAAATATATTACTTACAAATTGAGGACCATTATCCGATATAACTTTTAGGGGCGCCCCGTATTTTAAAATATATTTATTTAAAATAGAATCGGTAACTAATTTCGCGGAGGCTCGTTTTAAGGGAACAATTTCGGTCCATTTACTAAAATGATCAACTATAACAAGGAGATAGCGACTTTTGTTTAACTGACTTTTTGGGAAAGGGCCCAATAAATCGATACCGATTATTTCATTTGGAAATTCGGATTTAATACTATTTAGAAACCCGGCCGGGCGGAAATTAATATAATTAACGGCTTGACATGTTGGGCAGGACTGGACATACGCCCTTGTTAACTTTTGCAGTTCAGGAAAGTAGACTGCCTCGCGTACGCGTTGAGTAGTTTTTCGAATACCAGCATGAGAAGCTAAAGGGCTGTCATGGAGCTCTTGCAGGATATTTAATCTAAGACTAGCTGGGATAACAGGTCGAAATTCGTTGTTGGAATTCGTAGTTTTTGTATAAAATAATAGACCATCTATTAGTTCGTAATGGGCCGCCCTATTTCTTATCGCCACAATATCTTGGTGGCTAAAATTTTCAGGATCCTTCAAATACTCATAAATACTTCCAAACTCAGGATCCTTACCCAGTTCGGTTATTACAGTTTCTCGGGAATTTATTGTACACGCTGTCAGCATTGCAACTTTTACGGTATTACCCTGTTCGTCTAATTTAATTCGTGACAGGGCATCTGCTACGATATTTTCCTTTCCGGGGGTATGCTTGATTACCAGATTATATTCTTGCAGCTTGAGTGCCCATCTTATTAACCTTGGGGATAAATTTTTTCCAGAGTACAATCTAGTTACCGCCGCATGATCAGAATATACTGTTATCGGCGCCTTTCCAAAATAGACTCGGAACTTTTGCACTGCTAACAGAACTGCAAGTGCCTCTCTCTCGGTCGCGGAATAGTTTCTTTGTGTTTGATTTAAAGTTCGGCTAAAAAATGCTACTGGCTGCTGATTTTGCGAAAGTACCGCTCCTACCGCATAATCCGAAGCATCCGCTGAAATTTCTAAATTTTCATCCTTTTCAGGAAATTTCAACACAGGGGCTTGCGTTAATGCTTGTTTTAATTTTTCGAAAGCACTATTGGCTTCGGCCGTCCACGAGAATCTTGCCTTTTTCCTTTTTAATTTTAACAATGGCTCAGCGATAGCCGCAAAATCTTTTATAAAGGACCTATAATATGAACAAAGTCCTAGAAAAGAAGAGAGCTTCTTTGCCGTGTTTGGAGTGGGATACTTTTGTACCGCGATTATTTTTGATTCATCTGTCTCGATCCCTTTTTGCGATATTTTGTAACCTAAATATTTTAATTCAGGGGCTGCAAATTTGCATTTTTCGACATTAACTTTTAGACCGGCCTCATTTAATAAAGAAAACACCTGTCTTAAATCCTGTACATGTTGGTCTAGATTATCACTAGTAATAATGATATCGTCTAAATAGATAAATGTGGACTTTCCGAGAACAGGTCTTAACACAATGTCCATGCATCGCTGAAATGTTGCTGGGGCGCCTGAAAGGCCAAACGGCATTCGCAAAAATGCATAAGTGCCAGACTTGGTTATAAAAGCAGTCTTAGGCACGTCCTCAGGCCTGATCCCTATTTGAAAATAACCATTCGTTAAGTCTAAAGTTGTCATAAATTTGGTTGATTTTATGTTCCTTAAAATTTCTTCTATAATCGGTAACGGATATACCGGATATTTCGTTATGGAATTTAATTTACGGTAATCAATAGCGAATCTCCACCTTTTTGGATGCTCCAAAGGATAATCATTATTTTTCTTACATAAAACCACCGGACTAGCATAACTACTTGAGATAGGCGTTACGATCTTTTTACGTAGCATATCGGTAATATGCCATTCTATAATTTTTTCCTTATTCTTATCATACCGGTATGGTTTTTGACGAACCGGCAATGCATCTCCGGTGTCAATACTATGGTTAGTAACCTGGGTAAATCCTGGAATATCACTAAATAAGGAAGCAAATTCACTTACCACTTGTCGGATTCTATCTTGCTCGTCATTAGGCAGGTGGTCGAGATTTACCCTTGGCGGTTCAACCTTTTCTACACGCACTGGCTTCATCGTCAGCTTAAGAGACGCTTCATTAAAATCCAGTGTAGCTTGTGCGTCTGAAAGAAAGTCTATTCCTAGTATTAAGTGTGCTTGCAAATTCTTTACTATAAAAAACATCACCTTTACTTGTTCGTCCTTGATACGGATGTACAAAGGTACTTTACCTACGCACTTACATTGTTCTCCTTGCGCCGCTAATACTGTTGTATTATCCGCATTATATATGCGGTATTTGCGAAAATACTTTCTAAAAAAGACTTCTGCCACACAGGAACACTGCGCGCCGGTATCCAGGAGTGCGGTGGCCGGGATATTATTTACCAAGACTTCAATCTTCGGAAGAGTTAAATTTTTCACCATTACTGTATTTAACTTGTAGGAAGAGGGGTTTTCGTGGCCTTCGGATTTCCGCACCCTCTCGTCAGCAGAAATCCGTTTTAGTTTAAATTATTTTTTCTTTCGGTGCTTTCCTTCTTTCTCCACTGGCCTTGAGACTTTTTTCCTGGGTTGCTATTGAACTGTCGACGTTCGCCGGCTGTTTTTGAATGCTCGGGTTTCCTTGCCCACTGATTCGCTTTTTCTCCGTAGCCATGTGCTTGAGTTTGCTGTAGTCTTGGCGTACCAAATTGGTTTCGCTGTTGATATTGGCGTCTTCTTTCGACGTCCGCCGTTCTTCTACTTTCAAACTGGATTGCTAGCTCAAATAATTTTTCCAGTGTAGTTGGATTTCTCAATTCAATAAAGTCTTGCACTTGGGGTAGTAACCTCGGCAAAATCACTTGAATTATTTCAGGATCCGGACGGTTTCCATACAAGAGCTTGAAAACGTGAATTTTTCTTAAAATAAACCTGGAGAGGTTTTCCATTCTTTGTTGATATATACTGAAAAGTTCTGTTTCTAATTTCGCACGATCCCTTACAACAGGGAAGGCTTTTAGTAGGGCAGTCTTGAAATTTTCGTAGGTATAGGTGGGACTTCCTGCTTGACCCAAGAGACTTCTGCCGATACATTTGAACCAGTTAAGCGCTTGGCCCCTCAAAGCGCTGGTAGCTAAGGTAACTTTTTGAAACTCGTGCACGGGGTAGAGCATGAAGTGGTCATCCAATTTTTCCAAAAAACTGGTTACCTGTGAGTGTCCATTAAACGTTGCTTCTGGTTTCATCGAAGCGCGCATGGTCTGGACAATATACCCAAATCCTTCCAGGGCGGCAGCTGGCATTTCTGGATTCTGAGCTGTTTCTGCAGGCAGCACAGGTTCTTCTTGAAACTCGGCCATGGTTATTCTTCGTCGGGCGCCACTATCAGGTTCAATGTTTCTTCTTACCTTCTTCGGAAACATACAATGACCTGACTAGAACAGAGAGCTTACTAAAGCTATGTTCACTAATTGTAGTAAGTAGACAGGATACAGACGAAGGGTATACAAAACCCTTTATTTTTTCTTTATATACAATGACTTCCGTACTTCGGAATACAATGACCCTCCACTCGGGGTCTAACTTAAAAGATATCAAAATAAAACTAAACTCTAATTTAACTTTAGAATAAGATTGGCCTTATAATAACAGGAAGCGTATGTAGCACAGAGACTGTGAACACTACAATACGTTTAATTTATCAAGAGGATTAAAACCTCTGGCCTGGAAGGCAAAGTAGCAACTGCGTAACTTCTAAGGTAAGCGGCCTGCTTCGAACTCACGGCTTCCTCTCTTCTGCTTGGCAAAAAGGCCACACTTAAATACTTGGCGTTCGCCAGACAACTTTGCATAAACTCCTTCACGCTTATAATTCTGGCCGGAAGTAGAAAATAAGAAGTGATAGTAAAGATTTAAAATAAAATAAACGTTAGTAAAACTTAAGATCCTTACATGACATATAGATGGTGCTTTTCCATATCGATATTACAATCAGATAAGCAATGTACATGGCAATGCATAGCATAATGACTTGGAACAGCATAAGAGACTTCTACAAAAGTCGCAATTACAATTTATTAAAAAAATATTTATTTATGCATATACTATTTCATACTACAGGCTCTTCAAGAATAAAGTCAAAGGAAAAAAAATTATATTTTATCTGAGTTTGAAACAGTAACACCTTTTACATATAAAGGAATAAAACCTAGAAACAGCCCAAGAAGAAAATAGAAATAAATTAGAATTCTTTTTATTACACAATGAATATCGCAAATTACAAAATCGATCATACAGCAAAGAATAAAATCTTTGATTGAATTATGACTCGGTCTGCAGCATAAGAATCTGCAGTAGACTAAGAATTAACTGCAACTGATTCGAGCTCCGGTGCAGCATATTCAGCATATTCTATTTATACTGCCAAAGAGGGAAAATATTACCGGAAACTTCCAGAATGTGTCTAAGTTGGAGAGAAATCGCTCGATGTCTATAACTTGGCGATAAAATGTGTTGATTTGTAGACCAGCTTATATTTAAATTTTATTTCTTTTCCCTGTAGGGACTATTAAATTTTCGGAGCATGAAACGTGAAAAATCAAGTATGTAATCCCCGGGATTTGAAAACGGATATCCAGGTTATAAGGTATTTCTCCCGCCTTCGTGGTGTAATGGTCAGCACACTCGACGCGTATTCAAGAGATCCGAGGTTCGAATCCCGGCAAAGGCATTGCTCATTTTTCATGTCTCCTGCTTCGAAATAACCTAATGTGCTCCAGTGGCGCCCGAACTAAAAACGGTGGTGGATGATGATTCTTCACCACCAGGATTTGGCGATTAGGTCCTCTAATCCCCAGTATCCTTTTAAAAGGGGGAGTATGTAAGGTATTTTTCAGTCCAGCGAGCACGTTGCTCATTTTTCATGTCTCCTGTTTCGAAATAACCTAATGCTTCTACAGGGTTATTAGGTGGAATTATTACAGTTTAAGCCAGAAAAAAAACACGGAAATCCGATGATTTCTTATAGTCTTCTCTACTAAACGGCGACTGGGGAGAGCTGCGAGGCCCACTCAACCAATTCCAAGTGATGATGAATTTATTTTCCACCACATTTTATCTGGGAACCACTGGAGATGCATTAAGTTTTTTAGATTAGGTAACGTGAAAAATCAGTATGTTTTCGTCGGGACTAGAACCACTGATCTTGCAACTGCTAGTCGGGTGTGCACTTACAGAGAGCACGTATGGAAGAATTCGATAATTATTCATAACTATGATCTGGTTTCATCTGAATTCTATAATAATCTAACTATGAATACATATTACCGATATCAAGCACCATATTTACTGACATATTTCTTCACCTCGCGTATTATTTCTCCATAATGTTTTCAGCATGGGGAGAAATAGAGTAAATGCTGTGTTAATTAACCCATTGTGTTAAAGCAACATATCATGTGACCTGAAATGTTCACTTTGTATCTGCAGGTACACCTCGCAGTTTCAGCGCCCGCGTCTTGGGTATGGTGTGGGCAGGATTCGCCATGATAGTTGTAGCATCTTACACTGCCAATTTGGCAGCTTTCCTCGTTTTGGACCGACCAGAAACGTCCCTCACAGGCATCAACGACGCGAGGGTAAGTAAGATGGCCCCTTTTATTCTCTAAAACATTAAAACTTTGCAAATTTTACCACTCTACCAACAGACAGATGTTAAGCACTCTAACTTAAATGACCAATATTTTTAACTCAGTCAAAGTTAGCTAGAAAGGTAGAGATGTTACTCTAAATCGACCAGATCTACCAGACTGTGAGGCATAGTCCTGTATTTAAGTTCTGAGTTCCGTTTTGAGATATATTTTGAAAAGTATTTCAGGCTCTGTAAATGTTTGCAACCGAATTATGAAAATAGTCGAAATGAATTTAGTTAATATTTATCTTTATGGTCACAGAGAATTTTCTTTGGATCAGAAATAGGTTTTATTATCAAATAATTGTGCGCTCTAGATATACATTATAGGGAATCTGCTATGTCCTAAAAAGAATAGCTTGTAAGCTTGTAATATAATATAGATACAGGGTGCGGCAGGAAAACTACATTATTTTTAAAATGAATAACACAAATAGTATAAGCGATATCAATTTAATTCTTTTCCAAGAGACAATTAAAGTTTTTTTATATTACGGTTTAAAAATAATACCATTAAGGTGGTCTCCGTTCTGGTCAATGCATTGAGATAGTCGAGTTTTGAAGTTTCTTTCCACTTTTAACAGCATATCAATGGGTTACCAGCAAATATTATGTTGTCGATAGCAGCTTGAATATTGTTCTTCAGTTGAGCCAGGGTCTTTGGGCGTTAGAGATTTCAGATAGCCCCACAAAAAGGAATCACACGGGGCTAAATCAGGCGAGCGCGCTGGCCACTGACAATCGCCTCCTAAAGAGATAAGGCGCCCAGGGAAGTGTTCTGCAAAAAATCGTGGTCGAATGATGCCTATTCTGGACAATGCACACCAAACAGTCACACTTCTGTATGGAGGGGCTGCTCATGAAATTCTCGGGAATTCGTGCCACTCCATTATCGCACGTGTTGCTTAATGCATGTTGCAGCCGGAAAGATGAAAATGAGCCTCATCGCTAAAAAACACACGGACATCATGAGGCGTATTGTCAAAAATGGCTTTGCATGCATTTTTTCGTGAGAGAAAATCGCGTGGATTAAGTTTTTGCACCACTGCCAATTTATATCGATGAAAATGCAGTATGTTGAAAGGCACGACTCCACGGAGAACGTACGCTCCTCTCTTGTCCACTGCATGATCGCTACTAAACCTACATGACATAAAACTTTAGATACCGCTCTTTTCATGGAGCGCCGCTCCACCCTTCTCGGAATAAATGTCGCTAGATGGCGCGCGTTTCAAATGAGGAAGTTTCCCTGCCGCACCTGGTACTGCTATTCCAATTGCATTATATATTAGGAAAACTGCAGAATAAAATTCTACAATTTATAGAAAATTTAAATAGATCATATTTGGAAAAGATTGGAAAAAGGAGAAGGTGGAATGCGTAAAAAATGCAAAACTTCAGAAAGAAAATATTATGACAAATTTGACAATTTTCAGACAAAGAATTTTTCAGTGGAGTATTGTTCTTGGAAAGATGTGTAACAATTATAAGAATTAAAGGATTGCCTTAATATAAAACTGAAGCTGATGGAAATGGAAGGAAATTTTCCCCATTTTTAGAGCAGTCACATTTCTGTTAAGTCTATAACATCAATAATTGAACTGCATTTCCTAGAACGCATTGTGTATTTCGATAGAAACTGGTGTTAAACTTGCCTTGGAAAGCGCGCACGAGTGAATCTGCTAAGTAAATTCCAGAACATAAATGGTTACTGGCATTGAATATCATGAAAAGTCATATTGTGCAAGATGATCACTTTCGAGGTTGACCAAAAATCGTTTAAAATCGTAGGGTGCTTTTCTTTAGAAAGTTTAATTGAGAAATGGAGGCAACAGGGAAAAACCGGCTGAATATCTTATCAACTGACATAATTATTTACGTCAGTTGTTTGAAATGGTAATATTGTGGTTCAAATGAAATTTTTAACTCTAAATTCGCTAAAACTACGGATGATATTCTTAAGAAAAATGCAGATATTTGAGAAATAAAAGTAGAATATTGCATTATTCCAGCCTCTTAGGCTTTAACCTCTAATTCGCAAGACTATGGTTAGTTCACCTGGGAAACAATGAGTGCTTCATAATGTGTAAGATGTAACAGCATAGATTATAAGGTACTTCTCCCGCCTTCCTAGCGTGCTTTCGTGGTTTAGTGGTTTTGCACGCTGGGCCGTTATTCCAGAGGTCAGTGGTTCGATTCCCGGCGAAGGCGTTCCTAATTTTACATCTTGCCTGCTTTCAAAAAATACCTAATGTCTCTACAGTGGAGCCCGAACTAAAAGGGTGTTGGAAGAGGATTCTCCATACCCAGGATTTGGCGATTGGGTCCCCTAAAAACCCCAGTCTCCCTTTAAAAGGGGGAGTATATAAGGTATTTCTCCCGCCTTCCTAGCGTGCTTTCGTGGCGTAGTGGTTATGCACGCTGGGCCGATATTCCAGAGGTCCGTGGTTCGATTGCCGGCGAAGGCGTTGTTAATTTTTCATCTCTCCAGCTTCAAAAAAAAAAAAAAAAAAAAAAAAAAAAAAAAAAAAACCTAATATCTCTACAACATCAATATGAATACATTAGAGCATATCAGTGAGTAAAAGGCAGATGAGCAAGAAAGATATGCAGTGTCATTCGTACTGCATGCTAGTTGCGTAATAATCGTATTTTGTGACAGCCATTTTGTAATGGCACGCCATCGCTTATGCTGAAAGGGAATTAATTGGTTATAAAGAGGAATTCCTTTCATAAAATAAAATCTCCCGTCATCTTTTCAACATAGCAACATTTATTTAATAATAAATGAATAAATAAATAAAAAAATAAAAAATAAAAATCTGAAAGCTTTCAGATTTTATATTATGCCCAAAGGGACATTTTTAAACGTTTTGTGTGTTATCATTATTTATTAAATGTAATGTCCTTCGAACTTAAACCACAGAACACTTATCAGCAATATCGCGAAATATTAATAACAGCATATCTTTAGAATTTCCGATACACAGTCTCACTCGCTGGAGATAAAATTGTTTTTTTTTTCCATACAGTGTTGCCATTGCTCGCTTTGAAACCGTTGTGTTGGTTAATCAAAAATTCGTTGAACTTTTACAAAATATGATATAGATCATAAAATAAATTCGAAATTCAAAATTCGGTCGCCCAGGTTCCCATGTTCGGGTGGAGGAGTACGTTATTCAAAATTTGATGGCTCTAGGTACAGTCTTTTTTTTTTTTTTTTCAGAATGCGAGAAACATACACACATCAACGCAGATTCTTCATTATTTAATTCCTTTAAATATAATACAGGGATCTAATATTTGGTGTCAACAGTTTAAAAAGTGATTTATAGTGAACCAAATGCTGTTTTGACTAAACAGCCTTTCTGAACTAACGCTCGTTTGGACTAAAAAGGAACATGGAGTATGCGTCTGCACACGATACCTAGCGGAACTACAGTACTCACACAGACATGGTTTTATAAACAGTTAGAAAGTAAATAGTAGATTAAACGTCCAGTTCTGCTACAGTATACCGCCCCCTTGTAAATAGTGTAGGTATTGACACATCATATGTAGCGACGATTAAACCTCACTACTCTACGCGAAAGAGTAGTTTTTTTGAGGGGATATGTTACTTCTCTTGATGAATCCACTGAGCTAGTGGTGGTGGTTTTTGAACTACCACTAGGAATAACTGTTGTTGGAGATTTATCACTAGGGATAACTAGAATCGATGTGGAACTGTCACGAGGAATAACTAGAGTCGTTGGCGGTACGTTGTTCTGAGTAATGCAGGCTGGTTTCAAACTACGAATTCCTATAACGGTTTCTTTTCCATTTATCAGAATGGTGAAGTTTTTACCAATCCATTTTATAATGTGATAGGAACCACTGTAGCGGTTTCTTTTCCATTTATCAAGAATGGTAAAGTGTTTACCAGTCAATTTTATAATGAGATAGGGACTATTATCCTGCTGTACGAGTGGTGTTTTTACTGTGTCTTGTGCGTAAAAATATGAGAGCAAGTGTCTAAGAAGGGAAGCACAAAACAGAAGGATATAATGTGTGAAGAACTAGAAACTTGAGATTATTCCCATACGGTGTTGCGTAGATACTGTAGGAAAATTGGAGGATCCGTTTGCAACGAGTGATTAGAGGACTGTAAGAGGTCAATGTTGTTCCGTAGAGCATCTAAGTAACTAATAATAAGTATCACCAAGGTTCTGTTTGAATGGAGTGGAGGCCAAGAAGAATAATTGTTAAAGATTCTGTCCAGTATGTATTATTACGACACTTGAACGCTTGCTTAAGGGTCTATGAAATCTTTCAAATAGTCCACTGCTTTATGGAGGGATTCAAGTGCAGCGAATTCCTGTAATCTTGTTGAAAGAGGAAAATTGTTTCCCTTGTCTATAGTTTTGGGACTTCGAATCTTGCGGTCCAGTGTGTAATGGATATGCGAGCGACTGTTTCACTAGGGATTAGTATCGCCTCAAGCCAAAGATAAAAACGATATATAAAGGCGACAATGTACATACGTAATATCCCTCAGATGGAGGAAAAGGTCCCAAGAACGTGCTCGAATCTCTGAGAAACAATTAGAAACTACTGTAAACAATTGAGAGTTTACCGATGAATTTCGATCACTAAACCTATGTAAGACCGTTTCCAATTCGATATGTCTTTGAATATACTTGGGCTCACGAATCATTGTTGAATAAGTTATCGGGAGGATATTTGGACAAACAGTGGAGGTCTAAAGATTAAGAATGATTTCTCTGAAACATGTGATTGGCCTTTTCCAATGCTAACGGAACAATAAAGTTTTAAATTAGGATACATTTGCGAAAACTGGAATGGAAGTCATGTTTCACTCTTGGAAATTAGGTCAGATAACTGGGTATCCTTAGCCTTCTCCTCAGCTTTAATAGAAAACTCATTTAAAGCTAGATGGGTCTCATATATACAGTACATAAGATATCAGCCTCAATATTATAGGATCCAATAACATGCCCGATATCCGTACTGAATTGTAGTTTGTAGTCAAGGTGCCTAAATTGGCGAGGGAAATATGAATCAGATCCTTCTGAAAAAGCGAATGTCAAGGAATTATGGTCTCTGTGTATTGTAAAATAACTTTATCACTTTATGAGAAAATAATGCTAGAAGTTGCAATCATTTAACACATTTAATACAACGCCAAGTTCAATGTTAGAAACATTGGCCGTCAGGAATAGCTATTGGAACATTTAGATTTGCCGATTTCACAAGGTTCTGTTTACACGCTTCGAATACTTGCGTTAAAGTATCGTCACACGGAACCAAACATTTGTTGTTTTTCTTGGAGTGTTTCAGCAGTTAATGTGAGTCTGGGTTTTGGCAGCTTTTGGGATGAAACGACAGTAAAAATTAAGCATTGCCAAAAAAATTAATAAATTGGCGACTTATCCTCTGGATACACATGTATGCTTTTGATGAACGATGAGTTCGGTATTTCATTTATGGAAGTCGTTATACTGGAAGAGAACTAACTGATTATAAAGATTAATTTGTTTAATAAAATTTAATCACTAATAATCTTCAAAACATTACGATTATTATATTTAACAAAAACAAGCTATAAGGACCGCGAGTCTGCAAGCGATATCAAGCGGAACTACACTTCCCACTGAGAAACAGTTACATAAACAATTGGAAAGTAAATAATAGTTCAAAAGTCCATTTACGGTTAAACTGTCACACATATAGTTGTGTTATAGCTCATTACTTATTTACTTTTTATTAGGCGACTTTAAAGAGTACTTATGTAGTCATCACGAAGTCCCCATCGGACTTTTACATTTATGGATTTTTTGAAAATCTTAGTCTAAGTTAACACAATTACTAATCTTCAACATCTGAAAAAGATTTTTTCCAAGTGCTCTCAGACTGGTTTTAACATTTCAAAGAAATATTCGTCACGTCTTTTTTCAGATGAATTCTACCCTGGAAAAGGTACTGAGTCTCTCCCTGTTATATATATCCTACTGCGTAGAAGATATAATCCCTCACATTAGGCTAATCTTACCATTTGAAAGATAGGACTCGTTACGTCTGTCATCAGATAGATTTTATCATTCGAAGAATTTTTGTCAATTTTTTCATACCATTTGGAAGAATGAATAATTCATACTTATTCATCAATAGTATGCTGCTGTTTGGAAGAAAGTATCCATCACGCCTATCGAAGAACTTATCGATGATTATTTTCAGGAGAGGATTAGATTATTCCATTAGCAGCATGTACATGTTTTTTGCATACTCTAGAATTGACGCATTTTTTAAAGACTTTGCTAAAAAAACCTTCGAGGCTGTGCTTTGAATGACTTAAATACTGCAAATGACACGTAGGGCTATCTGCGTAAGGTTAGAGTCTAAATGAATATTCAGTAAATTAAGACTAGAGTCAAGGCATAAAAATATCTCACATTTAAGGGTTTCTCAATCTAAAATAAATCTCACGAGCGCAAAGGATTAAAAATTTGCGAAAATCATGGTGATACCAAAATTTGCCCCTACAAGTTATTGATGGTTTGGCTATTTTTTTCTAGCTGAGAAACCCAATGGACAACTTTAAGTATGCAACGGTAAAAGGAAGCTCGGTGGATATGTATTTTCGACGGCAAGTGGAACTATCAAACATGTACCGGACGATGGAGGGAAAGAATTATGACAGTGCAGAAGAAGCCATAGCAGCTGTCAAGTCAGAGTGAGTATTAGTGTATTTTTTGCGATCAATAAAATGATTGAAAATTTTATTCATAAGTTAATGATCCTAGATATGTAATTCCATTTTCAAAAATTTTCAAAGAAAGTAGAAAATTTCGTGAAAACAGTATTGGGGGCGGGAGGTTGTGAAGCACCTGCAGAAATCTTTTGTTATGATATTCATTGTGATATAATAAACTGAATACAGAAAGTTTCTGCAAGTTCAGTAATACGGAAAGTTTTGCTTCATCCAAGAATAAACATGCATCCAAGAATGAATTTGTATTTGGATTGCATACTAGAACTGTAAAAAGGACGAATCAATTTTAGGAGGTTTACTGAAGCGCAGTTACTGAAATTCATGTATAGAAAAAGAAGGGCTTTTGGCGACAAAAGAAATTAAAATTATAGTTCTTTTTCAGAAATTTCAATATCTCAGTTCCAAAATGATTGACTGCATGATGGTAAATCATCTTTATTCCCGATCATGTGATGCTTCACCTGCTTCTTTTAGGAGCGAAAACATGCGCTCATATTTTTCGCTATGATTGTGATTGCTTTCTTGGCAGTCTTTGGATTCGAATCTTTTACTAACTACCTGGCTACTTACTTTAGATATTTTTAACGCAGCCACTATCATTATTAAGTCATGTTTGATTGCTCAGTTTTCGATTTCTTCCGCAAATCACCTTTAAACCTGAGAATCCGAAATCTAAGTAGTTTTGTTTTGAAATTTTATAACTCACATTTCGAATCAAAATAACCTACCTAGTGTTTTATGTGTGTGTATTTTCCTTACAGTGCTCTGAGCGCGTTCATTTGGGACTCGTCCCGCCTGGAGTACGAGGCCGCCCAGGACTGCAACCTGGTGACTGCCGGCGAGCAGTTCGGCCGCTCCGGCTATGGCATCGGGCTGCAGAAGCATAGCCTATGGGCAGACCAGGTCACCCTGGCGCTGCTGGGAATGCACGAGAGTAAGTATCAGAAATAATGCTTTATACTGATTTTCCAGAGAATGTGCTCAGTGATTCCCATTTTTTCCCTCGACCAACTTTGTGCCGTTTCATTTACGTTTAACTAACAATTAAGATTTTCTCATCTTTCCTTTTTGCCTCGCATTCCGACATGCTCTCTCAGTCCAGAGGTTTATGCAAATTTTCTGGCAAGCAGTGTAGTTTAAATAGAAAGGAAACTGAAAGGACTTGTGGTAGAGACTCTGGTTGTTGCAAATGACCTCATTTTTGCTTTAGATATTAGGAACGTTTATGCCAAATGTAAAGTCGCATTTGGTATAACCGTGACTAACGTTAGGTTGCCCAACTCAGTTAAATCTTGTATCTCCGAATGGGAGCAATAGTGCTATAGCCTGTTAATTTGTTGCACGTTTCAGCCAGCAGTTGGAGGTCAAGGAGACTTAGATTTTGGGTTTGTATTATTCTAAGTTAACCAACAAATGGGGGGAATAAAGTTAGATTTTGTTTGTCTGTTGTTTCCACAGTCAGTTTAAGTCCAGGAAAGACCAATGCTCTATTTGTACCCTCTGGGAATGAATATAGTAATCCGAATAACTTAAATTCCGGACATTTCAAGCATAGATAATGAAAGCCAAATTATATTTTAAATTAACCAAAAAAATCTGCCCTTTTTCAGATTCCTCTTTTACTTTTCCCACATAGGTGGTTACATGGAAGAACTGGATAATCGCTGGATTTTACAAGGCAGTGAGACGTGCGAAAAAAACGAAAAATTTCCCGCTACTCTGGGCTTGAAGAATATGGCAGGTAAGGAACGATTGATTCTATTAGCTACCAGTAAATAGTTGGCATTCATTTATACATAAATACGTCCTACAGGACGTATTTTTCAAATGCGAATTAGAAAGTTTGATATTTAACATTACCTTTTTTCAAAGTAGGATAACGCTTTTATTGTACATAGTAATAAATACAACTGAAAATAGTCAGCTAAGTGCTTTGGGTTTCATGAAATAGGTCTCATTTTTTCTGTACGATGTCTTGGATATGTATTCATTGACAACTAAGACATTGCTACCATCAAACCCGGCTATAGCGTTTATGGCGTCCTAGTCGATTAGTTCATTTGGCGCTCCTTGTAAATGAAAGCATATTTATAATTCAAGAGACACCAGGTACAAATAAAAGTCTCTGAAACTCGACTTTTAAGGTGACTCTGGCTACTTTGGGTATATGTTACTTATGTCTACGCCCTGGCTGCCATCTCCCAAGTACATTTGTCATGTGCCAACATGCGAGACTAAGTGTTTCATGTAACATTTAATATATCCTGATGAACTGTCGTAAAACGTGAGAAACATTTTGAGCTTTCATTAAAAAAATTGCATAGTCTTCTCCGAGATACTTCTTCTTCGGTTTGGTGAGATAAAGTGGCTCTCATTCCTTCCCTCGAATTCTACTGTAGCATACTTTTTATGTGGAGTATTAAAAGTTTCCTCTCACAACCTGTCTAACAGCCTTAAAATGGAATTCATCAGGAGATTGCAAATTTTACCCCGGGTATTCTATAAAAAGGTACTTGGGAGATAGCAGCAATGCCTTCATTAGCATGCAGATAATTCCAAGGCGTTGTTATAAAAGGTTAGGATTGTTTTGTGAATGCAAGACTTTGACTTACCTGATCATAATCAAGTTGTATTTATTGCTGGGCACAGCAAACGCTGTACGAAATCTAGCAAAACTTCTGCTTTGAAGACTAGCACAGTTAAATGTCGAATCTGATATATTGTAGCAAATGCTGTCAACATATTTGTAGTCATTAATAGACTTTTATGTTCAAGCCTTTGTAATGGCATCATTTCAACTACTGTGGACCGTTACATTATACTTGTACTAAGCTAATAAACCATTTAATACTGACACAATATGGCAAATATCGACAATGCACAAGACGAAAGACTTTTATTTATTATTCACGCTTCACAGGAAGCACACCATTTCTAGAATGTTGCAATTTGGAAAATCAATGAAAAATATAAAAAATAAATTTAACCTAAAATACTCAGATAGAAGAAATGAAATTACTTTTTAAAATGTTTGCAATTCTCTATCCTCAATATCATATTTGTCCTTTATATAACTTAAAATTTAAAATTTTTACCTTTTCATCTTTATTTAAATTAAGAATTATTTATTATAAATATAGTAATAAAGTGATATACTTAAATATTTTTTTATTGCTGTCTATTAAAATTTAGGCATCTTTTATTTAAAGAATACCTTGAATAGTAACAGAATTAAATCCTGCATGCGTTAATTCTCGTATTAAAATTGAGATTTAAGTTTATTAATATTATAGTTAACTTGTTACATTTTGTTTACATTTAGTATACTTAATTTCACGAGGGTTATAAAATAAAAATATTAAAAATTAATGAAAGTTTGTTTAAAAAATGCAATTTCTAAAAGAAAATTGAAAACATCGCTATGAAATTTAAAATGTTATTTTACGCAGTGTAAATGTATATATACGTTTTATGTATGAAGCCAAAACAATTTTCAAATTTTTCTCACTCAGTCATTAAAATGACAGAGAGGTTATGATTAAATGACATTCAGTCATTAAATTCTTACTGCATAACTGAAGTCATGCAGTAAGAATGTCATACAGTCATTAACCTATGCTACAGTATCACAGCTTTTATTTGCCACTTATGTAGCTGCATTAAAATTATGAAATTGATTAACGAACGTAAATGGGTAAAAAAGCTTTAAGTAACTAGCCTCATCTCTTAATTTTTGAGAGTATGTATGGCGGTGTACAATATGAATTTTATGCTTACAAAAAGGGGATGAGTTTCTCAATAACAAAGTAGCTTAGCAGCAGGCAAATGGCAGAGGTCGTTGAATATGGTAGTTCACCCCACGGTCGTTTTGGATCGCCAGCAAGCGGGTAGTGTAGTTGCTAAATGCTATTAGTTCGAGATGGATTCACGGGAATGATCTGGGTGCATGATCGTTTTCGTACTTTTCCCTATGTGTAACGAGGATACGAATCAGTTTTCCTTAGAAATTTCTTTACAATGGTATCCTTCCCCTCAGGATACAAGCCTAGCATGCTTTGCCATAATGAAAACAAACCAAATTAAACGTCTTGTGCTCCAGTTTCCGAGAACTGACTGGCTACATGAGGGTTAGCTTGGTGTTTAATTTTACAATCGGAAGGCAGCTATAAATTGCATAAGAAATTCTATCATAAATTTCCGAATAAAAAGTAAAATTAAGTAACTTAAAAATTTCATAAATAAAAAACTAATTAATTAATATAACCATATTCTTTTGAGCAACGCACACTAGTGTATCCATTAAGAGAAGAATTGTCTTACCAGAGGGATTTTAAGACAAGCTGGCTCCTATTCACGTTACACATGGAAAAAATTATGAAACACTCGCATGAAGCCAGTACGTTTGCCGGAAGTAGAACACGGGTCGGACTACTAGTGTTCAGCGATTTAGTATCATTTTTCTCTTTGTCGTTCCTCTTAATGTAATCTAAATTAATGTAAGAGATTTTAAATGTAAATTCACCAGCTCGGTGTTTGAATAATTTATCTAAATAGCTCAACATTAGTTCACACTTATATCAGAGCTGTGCGAAAGTCTAAAATTATAAATAATTCCATGTACTTGTTACAATTCTATTTCACAATGTTTTAGAAATAATATATGCGGTTTATTGCATTTTTTATTTTGCATAAGCTATTGGTGCCTTATGGAGTCAAATATTTCATTTCGATCGTTATGCTGCAGGGAATTCATGAATTATAAAGTATTTCTTCCGCTTTCTTAGCATGCCTTCGTAGTTTAGTGGTCAGCACACTCTGCGTGTATTCGATAGGTCCGTGGTTCGAGTCCCGACGAGGGCATAGCACACTTTTCATTTCTCCTGCTTTTAAAAAATGCTTAATGTCTCTACAACTTTAGATACGAAATAAAAGCAAACTTATTTTTAGAGGTGTGGAGTTAATTGCCTTGGTGAAAATAAATCGCACTAATTTCGCAAGATATGCACGATGAGAATGCATTCTTGTTTATTTATTTCAAGTCGGCTAACTAGCTTTCTTTTATAAACATTATTAATAATGGACTTAGGAGTTCGAACCTGATCGGGTTTTGAATTCCGGTGACGGCTTTATATCGTAAAAGTATAGTATAATTGCAGCAGGGACACAAATCCTCAGCAAGCGAAAGGGCTCTCGAGTAGGTTGATGGTAGAGATGGTAGACCCTTGAACCTTTTTCCCCGGGAAACTCTTGGACGGAACTGGAGTTAGTCATTCAGCCGATGATATGACTGTATCATCGGAAACATTAAAATCGTTTAAACGCTAAGTTAAAAAAAAATTAACTGAATTTTGAAAACTTTTCTTCGCCACATTGCATTATCCTCGAGAAACTGTGTGTATACAAAATTTGAATTCGATAGCTGATCAGGAAGTAGCCTGAAAATCGGGGACAAAATTCCACTTATAGTGAAACACCATGCGTTCACTAAACAGAAGCTTAATAAAATTACTTATACGAATATCTTAATTTATTTTAATTGCAGGAAAGCACGCAAGAGCTATTTGCCTAATGAGACAGATGTCTCAGTAAAATAATTTTTAAGGGAACTGGATTGGATTCAAGTTACAAGTACTACATAAACGGAAAAACACCCATTCACCAAGTCCGTTCGTCGGGACGTGAACTGTGATTGAACTACTACATATACAAAATTTTAAAGTGAGAACAAAAGTTATTTCAGATCATACTGAAAGATTTGTCGCCCAGGTATAGTAGTTAAGGGAGCCTACTGAGGTACTGAAGGGCCCGGACTAAGGGACTTCGAATCTTGGAGAAGGCATGGCTGAAGTGTTCTTCCCTTCATAGAAGGTAACGGTGGCCCACCAAATAGGTGCTTCCACAATAAAGTGGGCACCACTTGCAGCCAAGCCTAAGTAGGCTAAGTGCCTGCCGCTGAAAAAGAATAATACAGATAACAATTAAAGATCGCAATCCGTTAGTGCTGTAATTAAACCGATGTCTCTTCGTGCAGTGCGATGACTTGCAAAAGTCCCTTACATTTAAAGTTTTAAACTTATGTTTTTCTGTACAGTGCGAGGAATCTCATATAGTAGTTACATGCGTTCAAAGTGCCTTAACCTGATGTTTGTCCCTTCGTCTTTTTACATTCAGGGTTTAATTAGATATCACTTCATACAGGGCACTGGTTTCCATATTGTAGTACTTTATGTTTAAGAGGCATAAATTCGGTGTTTCTTCATAGAATACGATGGCTCTTATACTGTAGTTCTTTACATTCAAATGCTATTGTTAAGTCTATGGCTTCAGGGAAATTCGTGTTTGAAAACTAGTCAGCTTTAACATTTGTGTAAACTACGTAAGTTAATTAACATTTAGTTAACTGACTCATCATTCATGAGTTATTTTTTATTTCATAAAATTAAAACTTTTGTACTCTCATAGGGGTCTTCATTCTGGTCGGGGCCGGCATCGTGGGTGGCGTCGGCCTCATCATTATCGAGATCATTTACAAGAAGCATCAAACGAGAAAACAGAGAAGACTAGAAGTGGCTCGACATGCCGCAGACAAGTGGAGGGGAGCCGTTGAGGTACGTTTGACTATTATCCACTATAAAACGAAGCCTTTATTGCATATGAAATATTTTTCAACAAGCAGCGCTTGAATCCGTGTTGCATACACATGATAAATAAGACTGTATTTCGCCTGATATATTTTTATATAGCCAAAATTTCACGTATTATTTTTGATGCAACATTTTTGAATAAGTATTTTTTAACCAATATTATAACTCTTCATTGTCCATAATACCTTTCTAAATAGCCAAGTTTAAGCCATTCCTGTCAACACATTTTGAGTAATTTACCCCTGAAATGCAAAATTCGCGAGGTGTTCGTGGAGTAAGTAGTAGAAGCTCGTGGAAATTTCGTGGCTTGGGATTTACATAATAATAAATAATAATAATTTTACAAAGAAAGATTTACATTAACTTTTTTGGCGGAGGCGAGACTGTATATCAGAAACGCAGCAATCACACAAAAACTAGTACGTAATTAAATAAAAACTGTACACTTTGAAATTTACATTTATTAACCAATCATACTCTAGAAGCATATCCAACAATGCTTGTTTTAGAACAAGATTATCACTTAATGGGACATCGTTATCATAGATTATATCGCACATACACAGAATTTCTTGATTAAATAATACGCTTTTAATAAAGAGTAGTTCATCACAGAGGGCGTCTTTCTGTAACCACGGAAAACGACAGTTTTACGTACTTCGAAAATCTCCCAAAGGTTAGAAGGCAATTTTTTTTTTAAATCTTGCATTTATCATTAAATAGATTATTGTAGAAAAGTGAGCTTCTCATATAAAAGGAAATTAAAACAACAACTTGAATCCTTTCAAAACTGAAATCACCAACTTATTCGATGTATTGTGATAATTATTTGGGGTGAATATTTCGGATGAAATATCAGCTTTCGATAACACCCAGAAAGGAAAATGTATTTTGAAATTCATATTTAGTGCCACTGAATGTAACATGCGTCAGAGATTTCAGTTTATTTATTAGTTTTGCTATGTTTTGATTAGGGCTTCCAATCAACCGTATTTTTATGCACTAATTTTTGGATTACAGGATAATATGGTAAACGACAGCTAATAAAAATCTCATTTGATTTAGAAACCAAAAAAATTGTTAATTTATAAAATGAGGTTACTCAAGCATAAAACTTTAAATATGTGCTGTAGATCGGAACTGAAAGCGTGAAAATTGTTCATAACTTCCGGAATCTTGCCTTCAACTTGCATTACTTCAGTGCTCTGAAAGTGAGTTATGTTGATGATCTGTTGCTTGTCTTTGATAACTAGGTACGATGTCACACCATCCGTGTTTGTAATTACATTATTAAAATTTTCCTGTGACACACAGGCTTTTGCAAGAAATGATGCAAGTTTTACTTGTAATTCTAATAGTAAATCTAATAATAGAAAAATCCAACAACACAGAAAAATATCAAGGATTATTAAAACCAGGTCGAACAGTATAGCACCAGGGTACTAGTGCAGCAAGTGCTACCTCTATCGAATAAATATTCTCTTGAAATGTTTACAGCAAACTAACTAAACTAACTAACTTTAAGCAATTCTTCACTATATTTAAAAGGTAAATAACTATATAGAAAAGGTGATTATATGGTACTTAACTAAATATATATATACATATAGTATATATGTAAGATATAACAAAATACGAAAGCTGCTTTAAAAATAAATGGCGACCTCAAAATTAACGATTTGGTGCTCTTCCCCTTAATTCATCTGCTCTCCCAAATTCGAAATCCTTCCATGATTATAAAACAACCTCAAAATTAATCAATCATAGCTTATCTCTACAATTACATCAGACTTATTATAAATACCGCTCGCAAATAAACTCCGTCATCTTCTTCTCCCAGCCTTCGCCACGCCAAGACCCACGCTGCTTTGCTAAAATGATATCGCTCCGTTAATCTGTGTATATAAGAAATTATTGTAATTGTTTATGATTAAAAAATATATTGTCTACGAAGACTTATTCTAATGTGCCTGGAAATAAAGATGGTAATTAGCTGAACTTGGTTTGCTATAAACATCTTCGTTCCGTCTTGCCGTTTTACTATCACGACTACACATAAAAAATATTACACACACACACACACACATATATATATATATATATGTGTGTGTGTGGGTTCTTTAGTTTTGAAATCACAATTCATATTCAAACAAAACACATTTAATAAAATATTAATACATCTATAATATAGTTCATCTATTAATACAACACCTATAACATCGTTTATCTATTACCGCGATATCTATAACATCTTATATCTATTAACATGACAAATATAACGTCTTACATTTATTAATACAACATCTATATCATCTTGCATCTCCTCTCATAAAACAAAGTGGCGAGAGTTCTATCAATTTCACTCGTGCAGTCAACAGCTAAAAATTAAACAGCGCGCGAGGAAAAATATTAAGCTATGGATTTAAAATCCCACATTCGGCTTTCCTGCTAGACAATATTCTACTCTTGACATCATAAATCATTGGTCATCTTACATGATCGTTGTCTTCGGTAAAAGAAAACCATCATCAAGATAAGCCGAAACCTGAAAAGAAGTACGAAGGGAGAGGGGAAGATTGTGTGCTAAGGACAATATTGAAAGGAAACATCTTAATTGTCCTTCATCTTTGCAACAATAACATCGTCAACAGTCCCTTCTATTTTTCAGAAATTTCATCTAAATCGAAAATTATCTTCAATCTTTAACATTTTTGGAAAAGTTCATTTCATCTTAAAAATAACATTAACTGAAATAAAAGTCATCATTAGGTGAAAAATCACAGTTCGATTATTAGTTGTATCACTCCAGGTTAAAACGTCATAGTCAGTATTATTTTATACATCTTCTTCTGCTTGGGTCCATTGTTTTATGTACTCAGCGCATGTAGTTGTTTTTGTGGGTCCTTCATGATCTTTTTTACAACATCATAGGAGTCATTATTCTTTATTTTGACAATCTTAGATGAGCCTAAATACAATGATTTTAACTTAACATTTGATCCAAATAGCGTTCTTTTGATTGCTACTAAGTCATTAATTTTATAAAATTTTAGAGAACGTTTCCGAAGGTTATATATTTTATGTGTTTGCTTATTTCGTTCCTCTACCTTAAATATTTGTTTCTTTGTATCTTTTCGAAGTTCTTCTCGGTAAGTTTCAAAACTATTTTGAATTTCTGCGTCAATTATTTCTTTAATGCTTTCTTTTCCAGAAGTATAATCAGTATCTGCTTGAAAATTAGAAGCATTCTGTTTGCTTACTCCAGATATAAAATTAAAAGCTGATATTGCTTTAGGAAATCTTCCTTTTGGGACAGAAGGTTCTTCAAGGAAAGATTTACGCCTTTTAATAACCTTTTATTAGGTTTAGTTGATTTATAAATCGAAGTCACACTAGATGGTGTTGGAACAGCAGCAGCATCCCACAGGTCTCCATAATGTTCCCAATCATCAGCAATAAGAATTTCTCGCAACTGACGAAATTCTTCATGAGTGATGCACATTTTTCTTTCCAATTCTGCTTGTTTAGCAAATAATCTCTTCTCCAAAATTTTTCTCATGCGATCCTTTTCAAAAGGTAGCTTTTCTTGCATTTTCAGTTTAATATGTTGAACTTCTTTTTCTTTCTCAGACAGGATTTTATCTTCGGTTCTCATCTGAAATTTTGCTTCTACTTCCTTCTTTGCTTCTGATAGTTGTTTCTGTAACATTTCTACAGTCGGTTCTGATACGGTAAGTTTTCTTTCAAAGATCTAACTTGTTGTCCAGGAGCATCCAAATCCATTTGTAAAACAGTTTTTTCCTGTTTTAGTTGTTCTTTACCTATAATTGGTAAACGTCTGGGTCTCAAAGAAATAGGTAGGTCATCTTTTAAAACAATATGCATTTCAGTATTAGTAGATTTTCTTTTGGCTTGACTCCTTTAAGATATTCAGATGTATCAGTATCCAGTTCTTTAGGTGGAAGTTTTTCTTGCTGTTTACTCTTTCTTAATATTGATATTTCTATTTCACCAGCATTATATTTAACTAATTTCTCAGATTCTGCATTCTTTCTTTTTCTAGAACATTTTGGTCCTGAAGTGGGTTTTTTGGAATCATTAATTTTTCTATTACTCTCTTTGATTTCCTGAACTTTCTTAGGTGGATTTTTTTCTTCTTCCTTTAGGAATGTAATTCTTCCCTTCCTCTACATTTTGCAGTTTTCATTTTCTACGTTTAACATCACATTTTTCTTCCTGAGACTCTTCTTTCTTTAATTCAACAGCATCTGTTTCCTCTATAGGGTTATCAATTCTATTAGAAATATGACTTTCAATTAAGTGTTTTAATTCAGAGCTATGCGCTTTATTAATATCCAAACAATTATCTAACGCATCTTCTTGATCTATATTTACAAACAATAAATTCGATTCAATTTCATCTTCTACTACTTTCATAGATATCCCGCTATTGTTTATAATAATTTCCATTCGAGAAAGCAATTCATTTCCAATAACAGCATTTTCTTTCATTGTTCCTTCAGGCACAACATAAATATTTGATTTAATTTCTATGTCATCAATTTCTATGGAACCTTTAAAATAACCAATAGGTTTTACTTTATTGTTTCCAAAGCCTACCAGAATCAAATCGGAAGAATTAATACTAGGTGAACCAATTACTTTATAAATATTTTCCGATACTATATTTATATCACTTCCTGTATCAATGAGAGCTTTTACTTCTACATTATCTATCGTACAGTTTTATGCATATCATTCAACTGCTTGTTTACAAATATATGATTCACTCTGGCAAGATCATTTATTTTTCTCTTAATTTTTATACATTCTGCAGCTACGTGTCCAAATAAATTACAACGAAAGCATTTTTCCCTTGAGCTTATTTTTGCAAAAATTCTCCGAGTGACCAAGATTTCCGCAGTTATAGCAACGAAAATTTGTTTTTATTTTGCTTTCAAAATGGTCGCTTCTGGTTTTAGAATTAGGCTTAACGGATTTATTTTCATCATTATCTAATTTAATTTTTTCATATATCTTAAGCTTTTCCTGAAATTCAGTCAAAGTTTTACAACCATAAAGAATAGCTTTATTAAATGTAGAATCATTTATACCATTAATAACATATTCAAATAAAGCGGCGTTTTCAATATTACCTTTGGAACATAGATTTTTAATTACTAAAAAATATTCATATAGCGATTCTTTTTCCTGCATTTTACGTTTTGATAATAATTCATGTAACTGAGCAGAGTTATACTGAACACCATATTCATTTATTAATAAAGCTTTAAGTGCATTCCACGAATTAATTTTCGTTTCGCTTTCAATAAATAATTTTGCTTTGCCAGTTAAAGATCTTTTGGCAAATATCAATTTCTGTAATTCATTTAGTTTTAACAAATTAGATACATCCTCAAAGTTTTCAATACATTTGTCAACCGAATTATACGGATTACCATCAAATTTAGAAATCAAGCTTTCATTATCACTAAAATTTATATACGCATTTGAAAACTGTGAAAATGGAAATTGAACTGATGACTTACTAATATTTTGTTTTAGCTCATGATCTTCATCAACAGCAGCAAAAGAAGAGTCGTTGAAAATTCGAGCAGTTGATGCATCGATTTCACTATTAACAGAAGTATTTCTTCTTTCATCCAATATTGCTTCATATTCCTCTATTTGTTGCTTGTAATTTGATCTCGATTCTGACACCAATTTTGTGGGTTCTTTAATTTCGAAATCACAATTCATATTCAAACAAAACTCATTTAATAAAACATTAATACATCTATAATATAGTTCATCTATTAATACAACATCTATAACATCGTTTATCTATTACAGCGATATTTATAACATCTTATATCTATTAACATGACAACTATAACGTCTTACATTTATTAATACAACATCTATATCATCTTGCATCTTCTCTCATAAAATAAAGTGGCGAGAGTTCTATCAATTTCCCTCGTGCAGTCAACAGCTAAAAATTAAACAGCGCGCGAGGAAAAATATTAAGCTATGGATTAAAAATTCCATATATATATATATATATATATAATGCAAAATAAAGTAAATAATTTATTTAAAATCCATCCCATATTCAACCGAACTTTTAATCTTTGAATATATATAATTATTTTAGTAATATAGTAATTAGGTGGAGACATTAGCACTTAAAATACAAATTTGTGTGCAAAACAATCAGAATTTGCAAATTATGTTTACTTTTACGAAAAGTATTGAATTTAAGGTACTATATGCCGCCAAAGAATTATGCAAAATTCTGCGGCGCTGTGATTGTGGAAGTTATATGAGCGCACAGGGGTTTTCGGCGAATTGTGGGGGAACCTTGAGGGCTTAGTTTTTTTGGCGTCCTTCCTCGCTGTCGGAGAGTTAGCGTGTACCTGAGAATCTTAAACGTGATTCTAGAGTTCATTTCTGCACTGCATATTTATATTGATTGCTCATAAAATTTTGGCACGGAAACTTTGGTTCAAGCGTGGTGCAAAACGTTCTTACGAAGTGCTTCGGCACTTGTATCATTTTACTATCTGCTATTGAAATCTCAGGGATTTGAACCTGGATTTTTGTTATGGAATGAAGTTTGGACTTTAACGTAGAGGAAGTTTACAGACTCCAGTAAGGATAGGAAGAAAATGGAACCCCTGCTTAAAAGAATCTGCCGACTGTACATACTGATTAAAATGAAAAAAAAATCAACCTTAAATTAAGCCGACAGCCTGCTATATTTCCTAGAATGTATACTGAACAGTCAATTGTTCCTTCCTACAACGAATCAATGCTTGCTGAATTCCCAGCGCTACTTCACCACTTCTTTAATCTGATGATCAAAAGCAAGCGTCGAATCTGTGCTCATTGAAGATGATGCAAGGTGCTCCAACAATAATTGTCCAAGAAGCTTGATGCCTGATTACAGCGTTTCTGTATCAAATCCGTACTATGACATCTCGATAGATTAAGAAGACTTTAAAGAACAAAATACGAAAAAAAAATGATAACTATTCTAGCAGTCTTAAAAGTGGAAATCGGCACTTGGCTGAGATCCAAGCCTGTGCTCCTATCACAACAAATGGAGGAAGCTCTCACGCTAAACAATTCCAATGATAATGCAAATGTTAATGAGAATGCTTCATATCCTCCAACGAATACAAATCGGGAATATTGCAGATAATGCAGAATTTCAGTACCCAAAACAGACTGCCAGAGTACCTTCTATTG
Organism: Stegodyphus dumicola; assembly: GCF_044657685.1. NCBI lineage: Eukaryota > Metazoa > Arthropoda > Arachnida > Araneae > Eresidae > Stegodyphus > Stegodyphus dumicola. Next base: position 189,599,837 of record NC_140768.1, read on the forward strand.
TAGTAAAGGACTTTGCATGAAAGTGGGAAGACTTTATAAAAATGATCGAGGACGCCATCACGGACAGTGTCTGCGCAGTGTCTTAAAGTAATTACCCGAGCTTTTAACACCCAATCAGAGTCATCCAACAGGAGATAATTTCCTTGGGAAACCACTGTTAAAGACTGAGCAACTGATTTGAAGAAGAAACTGACAACGCATAAAGCTGCCCTTATTCTTGGTTGCTCTCCCCAATAGGCACAAAGCGAGAACTATCTAGTATAATCTAGAGCATCAGATATAAGAAACCTATAGTCTACGCCAAGTCTCTTGTCTCCCCTACAAGTAGTCTGGTCAGCGACGCCAATAAAGTTCTGGAAGATTTGATAACCCGTGTGAAATATATCAAGAATTCTGGAATTTGAAACTTCGCAAAAAGCATCCAAGATAAGCCTGGCTTCAAAGTCAAAGATTTCGCTGTGCAACCACCATTTCATTATGGATGATACTCCAAATTGTACGTCTCCGTTTCAATGGCAGTTTTGAACGCATGTAGTTTAAGAAAAAAAGCTTGTGGAACTCCACGATTTTATTCTGGAAAATGACAATGGCATTTGTAAATTTACTGAAAACCACGCCACGCGTAGTGACAAATTAAAAAATCATGAGGCACCATTTCTATCATTGTGACAGATTCTGGCACAGAGGAGGTGAAGTCTTGATTTATTTAAACAATAAACTTCCTTTTGTTTAGTCCCCCAGGACAGCAGCAAAGGTTTTTAGATTGGGGTTGTCTCAATCTCTCTTCCAAGCTATGGAGACGTTTTCTTTGCTGCAGTGTACAATCATCCGGACAACAGAGTTACTGAAAATTTCTGTCCTCCAGTTTCCTCGACAGCATGCTCACTTTTTCCACTCCGAATTCCATTTCGACAGTGGCTACAGACGTTCGCTAAAGAGACTATAAACAGACCGGTTTGAAGTTCATCTCGTGCTTCTTCATGTTGTTTCTATCCTTCATACACTGTATGAGAATGGCAGTTTTTCAAAATTAATAGGACATTTTTATTCATATAGAGTACTAAATTCTCCTTTTAGCATGACATCGAAATTGTGCTAAGGATTTTTGGGATGTTTCAAGATTTTCATTTTTTTATCCTTTTCGTGAAGTTCTAGGAAGAACTCGCGAATGTGATTGTAACTGGTGTTAGGTAGGTTCCTTGTACCAAATATATGTCAATATTTCTGCTACAGTTCCGGGGTCGAAATAAACGTGGTTCACAGGTAAAATATGTGTTGAATGTATTTTGGTGTATCTCAGTGGGTAAGGTAATGGGTACGTCAATTGTATTTCTCTTAATATTAGATTATTAAGGTCCGCAAGAATATTATCTTAATTTTCTTTCATTTGAATTATTGCGGCAGTAGCGCAGAAAATTAATAAGATTATTCATACTTAAATATTTTCAGCCTTAGTTATAATTTAAGTATTTCATAATTTTATTTTATTCGCCTTATAGCCGAGGATAAATTTCCGACAACATTTATTCTACTACATATATTTATTTGTATACATGCCTATCATTGTTGGCGGAGATCTAAATGCAAAGCACACTAATTTGGTCATAGAAAAGGCCTTACACAAGTTCATGCTCGATAATCCCATCTCATTCTATGCGCCTGAGTGCAGACCATTTTACCCAGGAAGACAACCTAACATTCTTGACTTATACTTAGTAACTCTGGTATCCCTATCGTAATAGCTAATAGGGTAGCATCCACTTCGGACCACATCCCGAACACAGCTGCTTTGGGTATCTCAAAAATCAAATCGCCCAAGGTCAAAGCCCATACAGATTGCTGCTTTTTCATAATATCCTCAAGGAAAAACCATCTAAAAGGTCTCTTAAATCACTTTGACATCCTTGTGAAATTCAAAATATAATACGTAAGTTGGACATTAAAAAGGCATCGGTCCTTAATAGAATCACCAACAATATGTTACACAATATAGCTTTCGACACCTATCTCCAAATTCACTGGAATTATCAATGCCTGCCTGACTATAGGCTATTTTCCCAATCCTTGGAAGAGTGTCAACGTTTTTGTTCTTGCCAATCCTGAGAAGGAAAGTACCAAAGTGGAAATTTTTGCCCTGCAAGTTTGCTTTCCAATCTCAGCAAAATTCACGAACGTAAAAAAGGATGAATCCATACCTTAGCTACTTCCCCAGATTAGTACGGATTCAGGAAGCAACTGTATACTTCAAAACAATTATTCAGGTTCGTTGAAATTATCACGGGAGCTCTGCACCATAAGAAATGCACGTCACTCCTTATGTTAGACATGGCGAAAGCATTGGACTGCGTCTTGCAGAAAGGGTTGATCTACAAACTAATTAAGATGAACTTTAGTCGAGAAATTCTTCTTCTTCTCAATTCCTTCCTTACCGACCAAACGTTTAGTGTCAGTCAAGGCAATGTCTATTAGCCTTCTAAAGCATCATTGTAGGAGTTCCCCAGGGTCCCTGTCTTGGGCTCATCCTCTATCGTTTTTACGTAATCGATTTCCTCAGAGATAAACTGGATCATAATTATATTAGCTCTTTATGCCGACGATACGGCGGTAGCATTGGGTTCTATCGAATCCTATAATGCCACCTCCAAACTCCAAGATTTTTTTTAGATATTGATGATTGGTGCAAAATATGGAAAACCAGTACAAATGGCTCAAAGCTCCGATTGGTAAGGATACGCAAGGTTCGAAATATAACATTGAACAACGTCTACTTATGATTACTTTTATTCGGGGACGTTGTGAACCGCGTAAATAATGTAAGTTATCTAGGAATTATCGTTAACCAAAGGATCACATGGACTTGGCATATTAAGCGCGTCACAGGAAAAACCTGTAATATTACCAACCAATTTTTTGTGTTCCTTGGAAATTACTCTTTACTGTCTATCAACAAAAAGAGAAGGATTTACGCATGCGTTATAAGATGTTATGAATTGCGCAATTCCATGCTACGTATCTGAATCCTAGGCGTCAGACGCAAAGGCAGACTTCCATAAATTTCAGGTAGGACATAATAAGATTCTAAAAAGAATAGTAAATACACATTACCTCATTAGAAACAAACTGATCCACAATGACTTGAAATTCGACTCTATAGTGGACTACATTACTGAACTTAATCAGGGTTTCTTCAAAACTGGACTTAGCTGTGATGCTGAAAATTTTTCATAAGTTCTTAGTTACCAAATCATTCCAGAAAATAATTTGATCAGACCATTTGCTACTCACATTCTCAGAGATCACAACTTCGTAATCTAGCTTTGACTATCAATGTTGACTTGTTTTCTTGCGCTGCATGACATTTGTCTCTCGTCGGTTTCCATTGGAATAACACACATGCAGTAAAGGACACAATGACCTTCCCCCTTTTACCTCAGTTTCTGAACCGTTCCTCGAGTTTCACCTGCTAGCACATCAAATAATGTGCTCTCATTGGGTTAGTTTTTTTTCTTACCTAGCTTAATAATGTCCCTTCTGGGGCCACATAAGCAACTTTGAGCACATAATCAATATCGGCAAATTTCGTGATCGTATTCCTTCATGACATTCAGCATGTTTCTCGCAAGAACTGGGTGTATCTTATAAGATACCAGGTAAAATGAGTGGCCACGAATGTATGGATGACAGAATGAGATGGAAAATTGTCAGTGGATTGATGAGAAGCCGCAAATGTATGGATGACAGAAAGAGATGGAGAATTATCGGTAGATTGAAGGCAGAACAATCACAAGCACAGGTGGCTACAGAGCTCAATTTAACGTCCTGTCGCCTGCAATTTGTTGAAACAGTTTCAGGACACTAGATGCATATCGAAAAGGCTTGGAGAAGGTCGACTGAGATCCACAACGAAGAATGAGGATTGTTATTTGTCACCTTCAGCTCGGCGATACAGGATTGCTACAATTTCAGAACTCTCCCGTGAGTTATATGCTGGCATTCATGATTTGTAGTTTCCCGAATGATTCATGAATTCATGAGATAAAACTGTATGGCAAAAGACTCGCTGTTTGCGTTCCACTCACTGCAGCAAACAAATGAACCTGTTTTGCATGGTACAAACAATATGCGCCTTGTCAGACTTCAGTAGAGATCAGACTTTAGTTGGTTTTTGCAGATGAGGCAAGAGATTCAGCCAAGACACTGATTCTCGGAGTTCGTGTATTTTTAGAGAGCCTGGAACATGATACCGTCCCTCCCTCTCCAGGAAAAAATTTCTTTACAGTGATTGGAGGTGTAATGGTTTGGACAGACACGCTCGTGTGTATTGAATAACCGCACGCTCGTGTGTATATTTGACAGAGGCTCTTTGTTACTCATTGGTACTCTTTTGTACTGTTAGGTACAGAGAGATTTTATAGTCCCATGTTCGACTTTTCAAGGGCGCAATTGGTCCTGGGTTCCTGTTAATGGACGACAACGCTCGTCCATATAGAGCTCAGCTGGTCGACGATTACCTGGAAAGTGAGAATATTCGCCGCATGGATTGACAGCCAGATCTCCTGACCTTAACCATACAGAACATGTTTAGAATGTTATTGGAAGGGCAATTTCATCTCGCCATTCCCCTCTGATAAACATTCTGGAGTTGAAAACTGTTTTGCTGCAGGACTGCCATAGGGACTCCCCAACTGACTTCTGTCCAGTATGCCGTCACGCTGCGTGACTTGTCTGGCTATAACCCCAGGAGACTATACCCCATTTTAGACTCATTTTCAGTTCGATATCACAACTTGGATTTTGCACATCCCTGCATTATGAGCTTTACTGATAATCATGCGTATATAAAATGGCTTCTGAATCGTACTTCTCTCTCTCTTTTTTTTGTTTTTTTTGTTTGTTTGTTATTTTTGTATAGTCATATCAAATTTCATCAAAATATGTTCATTACGTTTTAGGACTTCTACATAGTATGCAAATTCTCGTAATTTTGCACACGAATATATTTGTGTGTTACGCTTTTAACAGCGTCATCGACATCATAGTTGCAAATTTCATTGCTTCATTACGAATAGGGTGTTGACTGTTGTGAAAAGTTTTAACCAGGCGATAATGAAAGGTATGTAGCCGAAAAATATTTAAATTCCATTAGCATTCCTATAATGACAGTTAATTCCTTGCACAAATTGTGAAGTATTGTTCTTCATATTGTAACTGAAATTTTTTCGAAAAGTGAGAAAATTGCGAAACATTTGTCTATGGGATTATTCACGGACTGCCATTATAGCATTTTTGCCTTAACCTTCAACATTATAAATATCAAGAATTAGGTTTATCGCATGAAACCAACAATAGCGAACTGAAAGTAGGCATTACATAGAGAGTGCTCAATACCAAATGAAGTTGTACATGAACTTTGCAATGACACTGATCTACGTGATCAGTAGTACCTGAAAAAGAATGGTTATCAGTTCGAACACTTGCAATAATTTCTTAAGATTTATATTTGTCTTCTTCAATTTGGATTGTAAAATTTAAATGTGTCTTAATAAAAATGTCTTAAATTCCACACGGTGTTGTTGCCGATAAAGGCAATCCATTTTAAGTAATTAAAAATTAATTTTTATTATTCAAATTGGGTTGCTTTTTTCTACAACACCACATGGAATATCATTTTGCTTAAGATATTTGCAAACCAAGGTAAGGGTCGGTCAAGCGCGGCTGTCTCGGTAGCTGCAGACTCCTGGGAATTGTGCCAGTCTTTAAATTCCCGTGCTCTTGAAAGTGAAACTCGAGTTATATGGCATGTTACTCTGTCAAGTATTCCTGTGCCAGTTCCATAACTTACCTATTTCGCAGTCTCTACTTGAACTACTATAACTAGTTACTAAATCGTGTACTGTCTCTCTAACATTTAACTGACTGAGGACAAAAAGCAGTATCTGGAAGTTCTCTAAATTTCCTCCATGAATCATCCTTTTTATACACATAAATCTCAGCTGAACATTTCTTGCAATTTTCGTGAAATTTAAATGTCTAAATTTTGTTCAACAAGAATTTAAACAGCGTTAATTTAATTAAATGGACGCCTTATATGATTTATTCAGTTTAAAAAAGAATACATCTCAGAGTTAAATGGTTTATATACATTTTATGAAACTGTTGCTGATTTTTGACAATATGGTTACTGGCAGCAAAGGTCGTGCAAATATGTGCTATCTAGTATTTCAGAAAGTGATAAACTTTATAATTTCGTAAGAAAAGAAAATAATTGGTGGGGCTTTTCAAACTGGTCAGATTACACAACACTTAGTATTCTGTAAATGTAGCGGAATAAATATAAAAGCCCTCTAGCATAAAAGGTCTCTGAACTTATTCATAAATGCGTGGCAGGCTAAAGTGAAACTCTTGCTCTTCAAAATAGTCTCTTTTGGAAACTGCTGCAATGGTCGTAAATTCAGCCGTTGTTGGGAAGTCTGAAATTCTTCTTTCCTTAAAGTTTATAATATATTTCTCATCTTTTCAAACGTGCGTTTAAATTGCCTATTTTTTGAAATTTTACCTTCAATGTAGGAAAGCTGAAAGACTCATAGACGTCCACATCAGGATATTAAGAAGGAATATAAATAGCAGAGTTATATTGCTTCGAAACAGCTCTTCCAATGCTGTGATAGATACGTAGAGCCCACCATTATCAGGTGCATCATTCAATTCCTGCTGGCCAACTACGCTTAATCTCGTCCAGTAATGTAGGCATTTACAACCCGGCATAATTTGGTACTCTTTACTGATTACCTTTTCGACCCCCTCAAATAATAAACCTTCTTGATCGGGAAATAAAACAACATATATTTTGCAATTGCTTTTGACAGATATTGAGCTATAAAGATGGCTAAGTTCTGTGTAGTAACCATAAGGTAAATGTTCTTTCTCCGTAATAATGTTCCCTCTTAGAAGCTAAAATTATTCTATCAGTTCTTCAAAAGTCATTTTAAAATGTTTAGCAAAATAAGATTCACTCTAACATTTTCCAGCTTTAGTTTAAGATCAATTTAAAGCTTTAAAGCTTAATAAGAATAAGCAAGTCGATGAATGATTTTTATTTGTTACAAACATTATCAAAAGCTGCCATAAAATTTCCTTTATGTTTGGCTCATGACTGTGTTAACGATGATATAAAAGAAATCTGCATTAAACTTGCATTGCTCTTACATATTTTCAGCAAAATTTTCTTTTTTTTACAGTGAAATCAAACGTAACAACTGTTTTAGCAAAAATCTTGATTAGTGGAATCAAAATAATTAAATACGGGGTGATTCAGTAAATCGGGCATTTTGCAGTGCTGTATAAGATAGTTTGCTTCGCGCAGAAAACATTTACATTATTCTGCCTTGCTGCTAATTTCAAAATTTTAATTACCATTATGTAATATACCTTCATAAAAACTATCTAAATTACATGATTATAGCAGAAGAAATTTCGGAATTCATCGGAATTCCCCGTTTCGCGAACCCATGCTATCGAGATCATGATCTCGTTATTCCTACATAAGTGCACCAGTCTTTCTCTAGAATTATGAAATTTGAAGTCTCTGGTCAGCCTACAAATCACTATTTAAACCACTGATTTTAGCAGTGAGTTTTCGAAATTACCATGGATACATCAAAAAGTAATGGGCAAAATATGTGATATACTACACTCGAATACTGTCAGAGGAAAGAATTTTAGAATGAATCCTTAAAATATATGACTTTTGCATTGAAGGTAGGTATTAATCAAAACAATACAATATGAAGAAAAGAAATTAAGAACTCCGACAACTAAAAACGTAAACGTCAAGTGCACTAATATGCAAGTCGCATGCACTGTGCAAGAAACAAATGGCATGTGACTACATTAGTTACCAATACACCGCCCCTTGTGCCGAATTTCATACCAGAAAATGGCCCCTCGAAAGTCACTTTCAAAGATTATCTGTAGTATAACCATTTGCACTATAATTTTATTTGAATCTAATTGTAACCGAAATGTTTTATGTGCATTTTTTGCTCGTAAATAAGCTAAAGAAGTTACTGTCCATGGCACTGCCCGATTCGCTGACTCACCTGGTATTAACCAATTAACTGAGTAATAGTTAAGTATCGTTTTGGAAGCCCTAATCGTGATCTTTACTGATGTATGGACTGAGCCCTACCTCGTTCCACAGAAATCGCCGTTGGGCACTGTTCCCAAATCCCTCTTTTCCAAAGGCGTGAACAAAGAGGAGGTAAGCTGCCCTTCCAAAGTCTTTAGCATGTGGCTGCAGCTTGCACTCTTATTATCTCTATCTCTCTCTGTGCATGTCCTTTCCTCTCTCTTTCTCTATCTCTTGCTCTGTGCCCGTACGGAGATTAAATTGCCTGAACTTCAAAGAAAGCGGTCAATGTCGTTGGAAACCGGCTTTAAAATCTTCAAATTTTCTTCAGCCCACTAGCAATTTAGTTATGCAGGCCTTCTCCATGGATGGCTGGGGGTATTTACAGTGGTTACCAAGCATTTAAATATGCATAATAAAAGTTTCACATTGATTTTGAGGTAGATTTTGTACTTTTGATCAATGATATAATTATTAAGTATTTTATAAATAAATAATTAACTAAATAAAGATAGCACACCATGAGATATCTGTAGTAACGATAGTGTAACTCCAAGGATTAGTGCTATTTGTTGAAATTTTTGGCATGAAAACGTTTCAAACATAACCATGCTTGAAAATACTACTCTTCTGCAGTCACACAAGCTTATAAAAGTGTTCAAAAGATTTTTGGAAACTTTTGTTAGCGACATGTTCCTTGACTTCCTTCAAATTATTCGTGCATTCATCTATTCTCAGAGAAGACGATTATTTATGACGACATCACTTTTCTTCACAGTTACTTGATGCTTTTGCAAAGAACAGGAAACCCTACATTAAGTATTCGTGAAAGATAAAATACCGAAACTGAACATCAATCTTGTCCACTCTACCATATAGATGTCTCTACCTTCTCGCGGAGGCGAATTGACTGTTAATGATGATAAGTTTACGTTAATGATGAAATCACTTTTAATTGGAATAGAAATGTTCATTACGAGTTCACTTCATAAATATGCTACGGTCAATAAGAAGCATTACGTACATGTATTCAAGAACGCTGTTTGAGCAACTTCAACCGTGTGTGACTGCGGAATGGGAGATTGAAAGTGGTTGTGTCGAAAACATTTTCATCTTAAAAAATTTGGCAATATAACATTCGTACTGGATGTTCCTGAAGTGACTATATATATGCTTATCTAAATCAGTTAGATTGAAAGACAGAAAATTCATAGTTGAAGCTACTTTGTAATCAATAATCCACAAATCCGTGCTGACAAATTAAATGAAAACACACGTCCCAAGAATCGGATCAAAATATTTTAAATACCGTTCTAACAAGGCATTTTCCAATGTTTTACAAACTTAACTACGTTGCATTATCTAAGTCCTCTTTAGGTTACTGTCATTTTAGTAAAAGAAAAAGCAATCCTCCTTAAACCACAAAAGGATATAGGGACATTCAGCCTTCCGTGGCTGCGCTGGGGTTTTGGGTAACTCCGTCATCGCATTCTATTATTGGAAGACGACATTGGCCGTACTAGCAAGCATGTTACAAAAGGTACCTCATGTTCTTTTCTTATCTTTAGAAGGATCCGGAAATTCGTTATTCTTGCATGGTGTCTGTCTGCCAACACTCAGACCCCAGTAGCCACGCAAGGTTCGAATGCTAATTAGAATAAAGAACCATCCTTTTCAATTTGGCAAGTGAACCTGCACAGAGCTATTTAACTACCTAATAAAGCATTACCTGACTGCGATGTGGTCAACAAAAGCGTCCAAGATAACATAATTTCTCATAACGAGCTGCATTATGGTGAAGGAGAATTTGTGAGATGTGACTACCCTGAACTGAGATAACTTTTATATTAGCTTTTATTCTCTAACGCAACGTTTTCCAAATGAAATTCGAAAAGAAAGTGAGTGATTGCGAAGACAAAGTACGCCTTGCTTGCGCGAAGGAAAAAAGCAGAATTCTTGTTTGAACGAATTAACAGACACTTATAAAAGTAACAGATTTGCGTAATTTATGCAGAACCTTATTAGTATGTATAATTAATAAAAATAAAGCTATTACTTTCAAAATTATTATGCTAGGCAAAATTAGGTGTCTTTGTCCAAGAATTGAGCTTTAGTTCTAATGTTAAGCTAATGATGTCGATGAGCAAGAAAGGCGCATGCATGGAGTTCATATAGCTCAAAATATCAGCTTTGATACATAAAGCTATTTAATAAAAGAAGAGAGGAAGCTTTAACTTCTTTAAAACAAAAGCTTGAAGTTTTAATCGTTAATTAAGAAAGTAAGCCGGTTAAAGAGTCTCAAGGTAATCTAAATGAAACCTCAAACGATATATTTCAAAATTTTCAGGACAGTTACATCACCAAAACGAAAAAGCGTGGTTACTGGGGCATTGAGAAGGGCTCGAGCAGAATGCATGGTAAGGGTGGCGCCAGGCAGACCCCCTTGGAAAATTCCATTGTTTCTATAAAATATATACTTTTTACGGATTTCAAAGAAGCATAACTTGTGTATGCTTTAAGCATGTTTCTTGATTGTAAAAAGACACTGCACTGATTTGATTTGAATGATATGCCTTATTAAATAATAAAAGCTATGATGCTTGTTTTCCTCTCAAATTTCTAGTATTTAAAATGAACTTCTATTAAAATTCTAGACGTTTTGTAGTACGATAACTTAGGAAAAACTTCGACTTGCACAAAACTTCAGAAAGAAGTGAACTGTGGTGAAGAGTATGTCTTGAATACCTTAGGTAACAGTGTTAACCTTTGTGGAACAGTATGTGTTCTTTATTCATTAACGACACTGAATTTTCGCGAAATGAGCAGTCGCAAATTCACTCACAATAAACTTTAGTAATTCCAAATACCAACAAAAAAACTTTATAAATGATTAGTAATAAAAAATTGTATATGAACTCATGTTTTAAAAATTACTTTCCTGTGCAGGTCGAAAGTTTTCTCAAGTTGTTGGACTCTAAATGAATATTTCCTTAGCGTGCAAATATTTCGCAGAAAAATCTGTGTTACATATCAAGAGTTCTCGAACTACTTTTAAAAGTTACTAGGGATTGCATAAAAGCATTTTAAAGTTTTATTTTATTAGCAATTAGGCTACTATACCCGGGACAAAGCTAACGTGAGAACAGTGGCAGAACTTGGTTCACCGTTTGCTCTTTCTTCCCGTGTGTATATAAGCATTCCGTACCGCGCTGCGGCGCATAGGGAAAAATCCTTCCTTAAAATGTTTGGATATGGCTTTCGATGGCATCATTTCCTGTACGCTTAGGACGGTAACTCTGTTTGGCCTCGAGCCTACACCTTCATGGCGTTTCTTTACATTTCGATAGCAGTACCAAAAAGACTATTACTGCTAATGAAGTGCGTTGTCGTCTTCTTGCCATGAGATTACGACACTATGGTGTGGTGAATTTAATTTAAAAGATGTAATATTTTATTCTTTCCCTCCTAGAAAAAAAAAGTGAAAAGAAAGAAAAAGTGCTATTTCTTTCAGTGTGCTAACTCCGTAAATGTATATTAATACTGGTTGCAGAGGTCTTTAATAAATATATTCTTAATTTAAAACCGCTCATATTAAAGGTGTTGTGATTAGTAATTCATTACTTCATGTTTATTATGTATGGATTCTGTGCAGATGCAGTTTCCGAAAGTATGAAATAAATTAGTTTTCACAAATAGCAGAAACGTTGGGAGCTAACATACTATACAGTAAATTCACGATATTTTAAAAGATTAAAAAATCCGAAAAAGTAAAATTTATTTTTGATTTAATTTTCAGTCTGAAAACAAAATTTATTTCTGAAGTTAGACTACTATACATTTTAAACAAAGAACTAGAGAAACGTATGTTTGAATTAACTATGGATATTGCCCATTATTTAACGTGAAGCATGTCTTGTACTTAGTGTTAATCACAAAAAGAAGTTTCTTTTTTTTTTATACATGCGTATTAAATTCAGTGATAACATTGAATGCACTTTTTACTTTTAATTTAAGGTATCAGAAATGTGAAAAACACGGGCATTGACATGGAAATAACATGCAGTTGCAAAGGAAATACTTTTTGTAATCTGAAAGGAACAGAATGCAATACAATAATAATATCCTTACGACTGGCATGGCAGAGAGTTTCTTTATAGTTGGGTCGAGATCGTCGTGTATTCCTACGTGTTTCGTTTTTTGCACGAAATTCATGAACTCAGCATATAATCTAAGCATTTAAGAGTTTTTCTAATATTAACGGCATATTTGGAGGATTTTATAATTTTATTATTCCATGAAACAGGAAGACAATCTGTAGAAAGCTACATGTAAATTTTTTCGCCTGGCATCATTATTCAACGGAAACAAACCATAATTTTCACGCGATAGTGTCACTTATGCGCATCATTCAGCGAAACCAATGCGTAAGATTCCAGCCTAAACATCATTACGCTAAGGCAGGGTTCTTAAACTTTTTCATTCGCGACCCCCAGGACAACATAATATTTCCAAAAAAATCTGTGGGACACCCATAAATATTGCGCAGATCCGACACACACGTCAATGAAACTGTTAATTTTTTCACTTGTATTGTAATATACTACTGCAGTTTTAGGTCATTAACTTTAATTTCTAATTTTAAGACGCAGAACAATGTGAAAATTTTAAGTAAGTAACAGACGAAATGACAGCGTCACATGCAAAGCAAGGGAAACGAAAGTTTATATTATAAAAAAAAAATGCGTCGAAACGTTTTCGTTTTTTCCTTTGTCTGTATTGTCTTATCTTTATCTATTTTCAGATACATTGTGTAAAAATATTTGGTAATTGTAAAATTATTATAATAAGATAAAATACAAAACTGCTGAAATTTTTGGCGACATCCTGCTACAAGTTTCGCGACCCACAGTTTAAGAAACCCTGCGTTAAGGCGTTCCCAAGAACAGAGAAAATGATATCTTCGGAAAGTATGGCGAATCACAAGGGCGGATTTTTCCATATGCGCGTAGCGAGGTACGGAATGATTATATGCTCCCCGTGTATTTGTTTTGCAGCAGTTAATGTTAAAAATCCTTGTACCACATGTAAATATCTGTTACGGTTTTATTCACTTCAGCGTAAAATTTCCTCTCAACATGGATCGGATTTGGAGTTGAAAGATAATCTTTCTTTTTCTCTGTTTGTCAATGCGGATATTTATCCATAGTTTTTGCAAAATCATTTAAATAAACTTCAATGAGCTATGCAAAGACTTTACAGATATGAAGGAATTTTATTCAACCCTAATCTGATTCTTGATTGGTTTGACTTTACTTCGATTTAAAAAAGGAATGAAATAGAATTTTTATGACTATTAAAGAAGGGAGGGTCATGTAAACGGGCCTTTTGTGCATGAATTCATTTATAGAAAAATGAAGACGCTTATCAAGTTTTGGTAAAGAATATCGTAATATTGACAATAAATGCTACAGGAAAACAATTTTTTGTGTCTGTCATAAAAATTCAAAATACCTGTGCTGCAGTTGTTCAAAGTTGACTCTTTTTTTCAGTCGTAGTGCAGGTCATTCTAATTATCTGAAGTCAAAAATCCAAAAATGTTTCTTTAAAATACGATCTTGCGAAGATGTTGAACCTAAATTTAAGAAAAAAGAACTCGAAAATTAAAAATTCAAGGACCTTAAGAAAATTGATTAATTAAGAAATTTTTAGAGAAAATAAATTAAGAAACATTTTATGTTGTTTTAGATTCAGGATATGGTAAATAAGTTACAGAATATCTGCGTGAAATCTGAAGTCGAACGTTCAATTAATTTTTGATCTATGATCACGCGCGAAAAAAATGTATCTTGAGAAAACCGCACTTCATGTTTTTGATAGGAAAAATTAGTATTCGAGTAATGATTAAGTGGACATACCACTATAGAAGCATAATCTGTAATGGCAGGTCCATATAATGTGCTTTTCTGCTCTGCTGAAAGGTAAAGTGTTTCCGCGCGCGCTGGTGTACCTGCAATCGGTGCCTTTCGGAGTGCATCACTTTGAAGACTCCGCGGATAATATAAGGCTCCAATTTTAGTTTACAATATTAAAAATATATTCTTTAGATATTAAATAAATTTTGTAAGCAATCAAAAATGAGTAAGAAAAATTCTGTTTTACATGACCACTCTTAAGAGAGAATTTATCACTAGAGATATTGTAATTCAAATTCATACTATGAAAAAAAAAATGTTTTTCGTAGGGTTTGTATAAATAATTACCGCTAAATGAAATAATTGAAGGGAAATAAGAGCATTATAGCTCTATGCTGTGACGGTCGAACTGCGAGTTAATAAAAAAAGGCAAAATACTGAACAAATATGAATTTCAAAGATCCTTTTTTCATTGTCTTCCTCTATTAATAGTTTGTGAAGCAAACTCAGTTAATCGAAGCTTTGCTGTATGGCATGTTTACAGGGTATAGTATTTTGTTGACGTTATACACAGTTTCTAGATTAGCTATGTTCCGAGTATAGAATCTTGTACAAATAATATTATGCTGCTTTTATTTATTATATGATGTTTGGATATTGTAAGATGTTTTGAGATTATTCACAATTTTTAAACTTACTTTTTATTTTATACATAATTTAGTTTTAGAAGTTATTTCTTTACTTTTCAATAAAAGATGGTAGCTCTTATATTAAATAATTTGAAATTATTGACAGATTTGTATATACTCATATCAGCGAATCGCTAAACTTTCATCCATTTGAAAAAAGATTTACAAACATACAAGTAAATAGTATTTACAAGTATAAAAATTTTAAAAAATCTAATACAATAAAAATTTAATTGAAAATTTTTAAAAAGTCTGATACAATAAAACAATAAAAATTAGATTGAAAAATTTTAAAAAAATATTGTAAGATTCTTTACTGAGCACTTTAAATTACAGTTGAATGTGAAGAATCTTAAAAGCTAGTAAGCGAATAATCGTTTGAGTTCGTGAGACAGTAACCAAAACTTGAAAAGAGTTAAAGACCTTTTATTATTCAAATAAGGTTTAACAGAACTCCGTCTTGGAGTTTTACAATAAAGCCGACACTCGGGCTTAAACTTAAGAACTACAAACTTAACTAATCTTAACTAAAAAGATATAGCCGAAGCTATCAAAAGTATAACAGAGTTGCCCCCTTAACGCTGAACTGCGAAGCTATTAAGGGCCTAAAGTACGGCCAAGCGTAATAATAGCTTAAGAGAGAGTAGCTTAAAAAGGCGGACGTGTGCTAGCCAGAATCTCTGGTTATCTCTGACTAAGACAGTCGAACTTCGCCATTAAATACTGCTCTTCCTCAATATGAATTCAAAAGTCATTCTAAAACTGCGCTCTAGCCGGAAGTTGTAAGCTGAAATTCAGAAATGATAGGAAAGGAAGCTTAACTCAAAATTTAACTGTTAGATAAATTAATATAATCCTTACAATATTACAGTAAAAATTTAATTAATTTAAAGTTGCTGAAATCTAGGAAAGGCATTCTGAAAGCTCCTGACATCTTTATAAATACTTGATGTTCTTTGGATACCATACAAGCTCCATGAACCACATTTATCTCCTTTGATCTAAAGTTAAGGTTGATGCCGATTTTGCACTATTACCAAAGAAAAATAAATTGGTTAGGTGTTAAGAGTACCGAAACGCAGGGAACGCTTTTTACCATAATAAAAGTTTGTTTTAAGTTGGAATTCAGTTACAGAAAAATTGATAAAAATTTGCCAGTCGTTTAAAATTCCACAATATTTTACTGCTTTGTTAGTTACGTATGTTAACTGGCTGTCGGCTTGAATTGAAAAAATTATAATAAACTTTCAAGCAAACATTTGGGTAATTTGATTGAAAGAAATGTAGCAATTTTTTTTTTCATTTCAATATCTCCCACATTCTAGCAGATCTTCTCACTCAAACTTTTAATAACTTAATCTTAATCTTTAGCGATCACTAAAAATGTAAACTTACTCAGCAATTTTCACCTTCACCAGAAAGAGCCACTACTGTTGCTCAAATTTAAAATATTAAGTCATATCTACAATACATAAGATACAGCCTAAACAGAAGCTACTAATCACTGATCCTTCGCTATCAATTTAAATAAACTTAAGAATCTTAATCTAAATATTCCAAATTTCTAATCTGATCCAAGTTCAAGGGTTATCTTTTCTCTGGTATCCTTATCGACTTCCCCATGTTATTAGAAATTTATATTCACTCACCGTTAACATCAAGCTCACTCTTCGACCTAATTCTTATTTTTTTTTTTATTTTTATTTTTATTTTTTTATTTTTTATTTTTTTTTTTTTTTTTACATTCCTTCTTCATTTTTACGTTATGTAAACACCTTAAAATTTTTCATCTTCTAAAAAAGAGTGAAATGAAGTAAGAGAACGGGTAAAAAATCTCTAAACCAGTACTACTTATTTAAATTGAAACTTTTCAAGATACTTGCGAAGGTCTTTTTTTCACTGGCAGTCGCGTGTGATGAGTTATTATACATGTATACTTATCTGCAATTTGCAAAAATATGCTCATCATAAACTTGATGTTGGAACTTTCTTCCAGAAGAAGAAAACCTTACGCGCCACTCTGCAAGCCCAGAAGCGACTTCGAGCCAACGGTATGGATGCACCCTACACCATCGAGCAGGGAATGCTAGGACTCATGGCTCAACCGAGCAGCCAAGGGGCTCCCGACCGCAACAGACCAGCCCCTCGCATGAGACTAGGACAGCCCATGGAACTGGAGGCTATCCGAACCCCGGACATCGACACGGATATTCAGCACCTTCCACCGCCTCCACCGCCCCCTGCTTCGAGTCCTGCAGTTCGGATGCGGGAGCCACCACCCATTCCACCGCCCGTTGCAAGCCCTGCAGTCCGGATGAGAGGTGGAAGGATACCTTACAGTCCGCGAGGCAACCAACCAAAAGAAACCTTTGACATTCCAGTTTAAAAGGCACATAGCATTCCTTCTCCTAATACTTGCTTCCACCTCATAAAAAACATTGTCGCTCCCTATGTGTTAAATGATTCCAGCAAAATCTCTCATAGCAAAGCGGAAAAGTCACCAATATTTTAAGGATATCGTCGAGTAATTGAAATTCCGAATCAGACTTCCAAATGAAAGTCAATTTGTCATGTTTATTAGAAGACACAATTATAGTCGAAAACCATTCTCTTTAACTCCAACTCCAATAATTAGTCACGCGATTTCATGCTGTTCGAGTGATGCAAAACTTGCAGCAATTGTTAATAGGGAATGCTGCAATTCTGCATATTTGGTCTAACGCTTTTAAAATGCTAGGATACATATTAAGGAAAGAGCATTCACGCGCGAGCTTGTTGCTTAGCTCTGCTTTAGATTTGTATCTAAAATTCGTTTCTTATACATTAGCAAGCACATCCAAACAGTTTATTAAAATGAAAGAATAGATTCAAAAATTTAACCAATTGGAAACTCATTTCCTTTTTAAATTTTTGCTGTTAAACTAGTTTATTTATTTATTCCAAATTGCTTGGCATATTCTTGCAATTGTCATAGACTTCGCCTTAAAAATTTCTATTTGATATTATAACGACTTCTTTTAGGAGGGAGGGGATATCCGAATAGGACTAAAAACAAAACACACAAACTTATACTAGCATAAAATAAAACTTTAAAAAAAGACCAGAACCAGAAAAAAGAACATTAAAACATAAGAAAATCTCTACTATATGCTTAAAAGTGTTACGCTGTTCCTGATTTACTCTGTTTCTGATTTTACCTGAAAGTAGTTGGACAGAATGATTAAAAGTCATATTGTAATAACGTAGTTCTTTTTCAGAACTCTCGAAATCATAGTACACTGGCATACTTTCCGCCGGAAATGGCAAAAACAAAATGCTAGATAGTCTTATTATACCAATATAATGTCTTTCCAAAATAACTAAGGCGTATAAAATTCTTCAGATGCCTGAAGTTCATTACACCGGCATAGTTTCCTTTAAACTAACTTCAACAATATGTTTCGAAATCTTATTTCACTAATGTGATTTAGTCAAAAAAGACAGAATATTGGCATTCATCTAAATGTTCGAAAATTTAATAACTGGCACAGTATTCTTAAAGGATTAAGACAAATGCTCGAAAATCTTATTACCTTATACCACAGTTGCTTTGCAAAAAGACTATAATATTATTATTATTTTAAATATCTGGAAATTGTAATACACCAGTCCAAATTCCTCCAAAAGTTAGCAAAAGTGCGTGATTTCAAATACACTAGGATAAAAATCTGTGATTCGGAAATAACTACGATTTGATTATCTAATACAAGCACTTTTTCTGCGTCAGGTACTTTGAGAGATTCTCATCATCTCTGTCCTTTAGAAAAACGAAGAAATGCCTGTCGGATATTTAGGACTAAAGTCACCAATATTTTTGCGGCTTACTACAAAGCACGCATGCGCACAAAAGGCATAATACGTTCAATAGCAGCTGCTGTAGAACTTCATTAACATTAAAACAAAACTGCTTTGCGCGTGGTGTTTGCTCGAGCAAATAGCAAGCCTCAAGAACTCAACAGAACCTGATATATTTTACTCGCTTTTATGGAATATTTTTTTGTGATTGCAAGCATTTCTGTTCAGAACTTTTGACGTCACGACAATGGACAAAAGTAATCAGTAGGCAGAATCTGCTGGACAGAAATATATGTCGTCGAACCTCAGGACTGCATAAAGGCGAGGAAAAATCTCCATAGAAAAATAGATTTTTTTTAGAATCACTGTAAAAGTTTCTCGCATGCCCGTTAGAAAAGTTGGATGCATAACTCAAACATTAATGTAAATTCACCAGAAACAGAGTCTTGAAATTATTGCCAGTTGCATATAAAACAAAAAATATTATGTGGAAATGTTCCTTTAAGCTAAAAAAGGTGTCTTTTCAAGAAATTAATTTCAAAGTATTTGAATCTAGTTTCCTTTGCAGACAGAACTAATGGAGGTCATATCTAATGCTTAATGTATTATGCATTTTCCTTTTATCTGCACTTCAAGTAACTGTATTAAAGAATTAAATAAATCTTCTATTGGTGGTTTCCTAAATGTCAAAACCATTTTTAGTATGATAAATTCATTTAAAACATCAAAGAAATGCTGGCAGAAAAATACTGAAAGTAAATATATCACATTTAGTAGAAGTTTTGTAAGTTAAATTTTCAGTTTTAAATTGAATTTTAAGTTTTAATAAAGCTAAACTGCGCATTATAATTTTTATTCAAATTTTTACATAGATGTAGAAGAAAGATGTAAAACTATCAGAACTTTAAAACTGCTTGAAAATACTACAAATTGAGTAAAGTCTTAGCCAGCTCTGTTTTACTGTATTGTGGAAAATTCTCAACGGCTATCTGCCTTAAAGGTGATGCCCTCGTAGCAGATTTCATAAAAAAGGCCTGGTGTTTATTCACATTACAGATGAGGAAAACACCATAGAGGCAGCCAGTTAAGATCACTGGGTTCTAGAAGACTGTCACTAAATGATGATATTCACTTTACCACTGAGAACTGATTCGAATTAAAGAAGTGATTCCTACAAAATTAATAGTACTACGATTTATGCTGTTATTCATCAGCAAATATAGTTTCCATTACCTTTTTATATATGCATTAAAGTGGATACAGGTACAAATGGAAGAAAAGTTTGCAACGAAATAAGAATACCAAATATTATTTCTCTATCAGATTTGATATACTATGCAGAGAAGGGGTAAATGTCAAAAATTCAAATACAAAAAAAAAAAAAATAAATAAAAATAAAAAAAAGTTTTAAAGAACTTTGTGGTTCCGTTAATAGTGCAAACTTAACTATGTTTATAATTTATATATTGTACCTTTTTTCAACGCCTTGCAAACTGTACGAAATGGATATCCGCTTTCTATGGGGTGCGAGGAACTTTCCGTAGATTTCTACTAGGATAAAGACAGAATCATCTACCAAGAAATCAAAAACTGTACGGATTCTTTAGGAGCTCCATTTCATTATATGTTAAAGATTTTAGATATATATTATCTATACATATATAGTATATATATATATATATATAATAAATATATATACACATTGGAATATTTACAACTCTTGGAGTGGTAAGCAACGCAAAAAAGAAAAGTACTGAGATTAAATAAAAAGTTTTAAAAACATTCGCTGAGAGCTTCTTAAAATTCTCGAGAAAAAGTGGAAGATGTGTGTAACGTTCCTATGCGACTTTGAATGTTTATAACTTTGGATGTACACAGCGCAGCAAAAAAAAAAAAAAAAAAAAAAGGGGGGGGACAGTGCTATATCTCCCGTTCTACTGGGCCGATTGACAAAATTCAAACTGCGTTTATCATGTCTCGAAAGCGCGATTTAGGTTATATATTAGATTTATATATAGCACTATTCTAACATAGGTATTTTGACACAAAATTGGACTTTTTCTGAAATAACATATCAATATTTTTCCATATTTCGATTTTACGACTCAAATTATGCCAGAATACCAAGTTTTGTAAAAATCGTACGAGTAGTTTTTAAAATATTAGCTCTCAAAATTTTAGCTCCTCAATGTTAATTGAATTTTGTAAATGTTTATTAATATCTCTTTTTTTATTAAACTTTTATTATTTTTCCTTTCTTATTTCGAAATTTAGGTTCATTCCAAATAAAATTTACCCATTTTTTGTGTTTTGTTTTTTAAATTTCTATTTTTAAATAATTTTTATAAATTTTTCGAAAAAAATTTTGAATTATAACCTATAAAAGTTTTACTATCATCTTAAAGTAGGTGTATTCTTAAGCATATCTGCAAAAAATTATACTTTTTTATTCAAAATTTTCTAAGATATACACGAATTTACATATTTTCGCGTTTTGAAATTTGGCATCTTTTTTTGAGCGATAATAACGCCAAATGTGGTCTATGGATTCTTGTTACAGTGAATTACCACAGCTATTTTTAACCTTAAATTTCAAGCCAAATTTTACGGAGAATTAATTATATGAAATTTCTTCCCTCAATGATGCGTAAAAAATCTTTATTAATACTATATGAAAAGCTAACTTTTTTAAATTATAGATGATATTATTCAAATTTTTAACTATTTTTTTTTAAATTTCTCTCTATCTTCCTTTTATAAAAAAATAAGAGTAAATTTTAAGAGTCAATTTTTACCTCCGGCGTTTTATCGTCTGCTACTTTACTTCGTTTAAATCGAAATGTCTAAAACTGAGAATTTTCGCTTGATGTTTATTTGAATTTTATGACATTAACTGCATGATTTATTTCTAAACAAACTGTTGCTTTTGAAGTGGCTGAAAGAGCGGCTGATACTATCATCCATATTTTTAAAGCACAGTATATTTTTATAGAAACATAAGATTTAGAATAATAATTTTTATAAAAGTCAAATTATGATATAAACATACAACACTCTAGAGACTGAATTAATGAAAGTTCAGTGGTTATGTAGAAATGATCTGTAGCTACTTAATGGCTGGATAGCAGGTTCTGTGGACAAGTAAGAATAATTTATATAAACGACACCCAACATTCTGGATTCACTTAACAATGAGGATACGATGTTTATTAAATAAATTTAAGAAGTTTTGAAACATAAAAAATCAACTCATTTTTTATCCTAAAATGTATTTTTGTGCGTAGCGTATTTTCATTATATCCTTAAAATTCTGATTTAGAATGTAATTGTCAAGAACTGAATCCTAATCATCAGTAACATAATTAGTAATTATTACGGTTATTAATTAATCCTTCTTATAAAGTAATTGCAAATATTTCAAAAAAACTTTCGGTCTGAATGCAAATATTTTTAATTTTATATTAATCAAGATTGAACACGATGTTATTTATTTGCACTTTAATTCTTACCGTCAGCACTAGTAGAATACGTACAAATCAATTATATTTAATTAAGGAATGGATTGGATTGGATTGGATTATTTAATTACGGCAAAGCACACGAGGGCTATCTGCCTAAAGAGAGGGATGCCTTCGTGGAGGACTTTCTAAGGTAAACTGGCTCGTATACACGTTACACATGGGGAAAACCACGAAAACACCCATGCGACCAGCCCGTTCGCGGGATTCGAACGTCGAACCGAACTACCAGTGTTCAGCGTCTTTACCGCTCGGCCGCTGGAGAGTTATTTAATTAAGGAATGACCATCTAAGTTTAGAAACAGCGTACCATAACAGCAATTCAATTATTGGCGCCGTATCTTTCATGCTACTCCCGATTGGCAAGCTACATGATTTTTAATGAGTATTCGGATTTTTCTTGTAACTTCACTTGGAAAAAACATGGGAGCTATTTGATTAAATGCTTTCATAGAGCACCTTTGTAAAGAGAACCTAGAAAACTACGAAAACCAACCATGCGAGGCCTGGGTTAGACTTCTCAACAAATAATTAGTATTTAACAATATTCAAATGCTAGGCAACTGGTGAGGCTCGAATTTAATATTTTATTTGTAAATATTTAAAATATTGTTGTATTATTAGACACAAAATGCAGAATTTAAGTTTTGTTAACTCGTTAGTAAACTACCAAGCCGTAGTGCAAATGAATATTCAATTTCTTTTGCAATAATTGTATTCACTTAATATTCTTGGAATATGAGTTAAAGAAGGAATGTTCTCGGAAGATTAAAGAAGTGTTTAGGTTTGTCTTACAAGCTCAGGATCAAAACGATTCTGCAATTGCCCGAGTACTTGAGTTCTAAATGGCTGTGTATTAAGCAGATGACTTTTAATCTTACGTTTTCAGTCAGAAAACGTATTCCAAATGTTTTGTATTGCATGACAATGCATCTTTTCATTATTCAGTAACCAGTCGGAAAACCGCTCGTGCTCCGAAAATAAGTATGTGTACTCAATTGTCCTGCATGTTCTTCAGATTTGTCTTCTTGTGATTTTTCTTCCCCCAAAACTAAAGTTGCCTCTCAAAGGAAAGTTTTTTGACATTGAAGAGACAAAAGGAGTATGACATCTACTTTTAGAGGCATGTCAAAAACAGATCTCTACAAACCTTCTCTTCCATTACATGTTGTGCATTCAGACAAAAAGTTGCATCAGCGTAAATTCTATAATCTATTTTTATTACACTCTGATTACTTTATTAACATACAGTGAATATATACAAAATCTTTTACTTCAGCTTAAGTAATTCGGAATTTGTGACCGAATTGTTGTCGGAACTAAGACTTTGAAGATAAATCAAATTAAATATTTCGATAACCCAATAAATTCAAGGTCGAAGTTTCAATATTTTATTTTCGGAAGGAGGGAAATTTTTTCAGTTTTGGTCCATTATCCTAAGTATATTTGCTTCGATTCTTTATTTTTTCATAAAAGCGAAAAATTTACGCATGGTATACATGTAACGCATAGCTTCAAATTAAAATTTAATAATATACACAGTGTTTATAATTAAAGATCCATATTGAAACGGTCATAAAAGGAAAACTACTGGATCAAATGTTATCAAACTTGGTAATCGTGTAAAGGAGGTCATGGGAATTTATTTTCCGCGAAAAAAAAAGAAGTTCGAAAACTCACCACCAGGGGGAAAATGGCGCTGTTTGCAATATTGTTAAACGAAATATGGGTCGGAATCTAACTTAACCTTTTGTTACACGGGTTTAAAAAGTTGTATACCCTTAAGAAACTTTGAAGTAGGCAAATCACCATTTAAAGGCGTTAAATTCGATAAAAGTCGAGTGCGCCATCCGTGTAAGTGAGAAATTCGTCCGTGAAAACCACGAATTAGCGATTACAAAATGTGAGATCGCAAATCACTCGCACAAGTGCGTGCAATCTGGAAATCGCTTTGTTACAGATCGCTAATTAGTAATTTTTGAAGTCTGAATTCGGCACTAAAACATGAAGATACTGATTCAAAACGCTTTTAATCGATTTGTGCCAAAGAAATCTCTCATTTTATCTATCTAGTTCCATTGCATTCTCCTACTGCATTCGATTGCATAGCAATCATTCCACACCGTTTAGTGTCGAATGACAGCTAGTATTATAACTGAACCATTTTTCTTTGAAGAGCAGTCGACAGCTGGACCACTGTGATTGCAGCTCACTTAGAGTCAATGTTAAAATGTTTCGTGATACATGAACTGCAGTAACGTGGCATTTTAGATACTACGATTTATATGCAGGGCTGGTCACCACCTCACGTGTGTCGCACATTTACTTAGGCAACATTTCACGAATGAAAGTCTTATAAGCCAACACTTCCCCTCTTCCCACCAGACCTCAACCTCTGTGACTCTTGGCTATGGGGTTATCTCAAAAGCACTGTTTATGGTGATAATCTAAACAATTTGGCAGAAATGAAAAATGTGATACACTGACATGTCCGTAACATTCCTCCTGATTGCTAAGAGCTGCTGTCGAGAATGCAGTAACAGGATTTAACTTACTTTCGGAAAATGCTGGACGCTACATTGAAGCTGCTTTGTAACACGTTTCGGAAAATATTAAACGCATTTTAAACAGATGTTTTCGTGTCTTATTTCATTTAACAATATTGTATACAGCGCCATTTTCCCCCTGGTGGTGAGATTTTGAACTCTTTTTTTTTTCCTGCGGAAAATAAATTCCCATAACCTCCTTTACACGATTCCCAAGTTTGATAACATTTGGTCCGGTAGTTTTCCCTTTATGACCATTTCAAATTGGAACTTTAATTATAACCACCATGTAAATTAAACTTGAAACGCAGTTCATGTAATTGATATTTTAAAAAAATTGACAAGAATGCAAAATTTATGGAAGTCTAGCAATCGAAAAATCTTAATTTTCTTGTGTGAGCACTGGAAATAACTGTAGAAAGGAAATTAGGGAGAAAAGCAAAAATTTGTAGGGAAATTTGGCTGTCCGACATACCAAGACGTTTGAAAAAGTTGGACGCTTTTCAGGATACTTCAAAGAATTTAGATGTTCAAAGAGAAAAGACTTGGACGTGTACACCAGCAAATACCATCAATTGAGCTTGTGTTAACAGAAAAGACAAGAACGATATCATTGCAGATTAAAGTGAAGAGCGACTGGTTTTAGACTATATGGTTGTATAAATTTAAATTACGTTATAAAACATCATATCGTATCATAAACGGAGAATTCCATGATTTTCTCAGTCGAATTAATTTAGGAGTTTATCCAGTGATGTATGTGGATGTCACCTAATGATGGTTTTTTTTCCTTCCTGATGAAACAGCGGCCGAGCGGTAAAGTCGCTGAGCACTGGTAGTTCGGTCCGAGTTCGAATCCCGCGAAAAATATAATTGTTTAGAACGGAGCAAAAAATGGCTCACATAAGTGATGGGACACTTACTTTTCCATCAAGTATTTATCCAAAAATTTTACTTTTTAAAAGGTTTTAATATTTTGTTGGATTTCCTTTTACTTTTAAAACATTATTTAATCTTCTTGGAATGGATTCGACTAATTTTTTTTTTTTGATTTTTTTTTTTTTTTTTTTTTTTTTTTTTTGTGATTGTGAGTGATTTTACCCCATTCTTCTTGAAGCACCGATTTTAATTGTTGTTTTGAAGAAATGGTGTGTTTGCGAATTCTTGATTCCAATTCTTGCCAAATATTCTCTATGGGATTTAAGTTTGAAGATTGTGGTGGTGTTTATTATTATTTCAGGATAGTTATACAGCAGCCAGAGTCTAACGTTCAAAGCAATGTGCTTGGAGTCATTGTCCTGGTAGAATTTAAAATCGTTATGAAGGTTCAATTTTCGTGCTGAAGATTTCAAATTTTGATTTAAAATGTCAATATACTTGTACCGATCCATTATACTGTCAATAAAAACAAGATTACCGACTCCAGCGGATGACATACACCCCCATACCATAACTCCTCCTCCACCATGTTTTACTGTTGGCACCAAGTTTGTTTACGAAATTCTTCCCTGGGTTTTCTCCACACCAAGATTCTACCGTCAGAACCAAATATATTAAATTTACTCTCATCAGCAAATATAACTTCATTCCAGTAATCAGAATTCTTACTTATGTTGGATTTTGCGAAAGCCAGTCTGAGTTTTCTATTCTTTTCACTTACGAAGAATTTTTTCCCGGCTGCTCCACCGTGATATCCAGCAGATCGAATTACTCTTCTAATAGTCTCAGGATTAACAAATACTCCATATAATGCTTGTAAATCAACAGCAACTTTAGGAGCACTCATTCTTGGATTTTTTTTTAAATATTTCGAACTATAATTCGCTTTATTCCATTGGATAGCTTTGACGGTCGGCCAGGTCTTCTTTTATCCTGAATCATATGATTCTTTTTATATCGTTTAATGATCTTGAAAACTGTTGAATGACTCAAGTTAACTGTTTCAGCAGTTTTTCTTATAGATTTTCCACGTTCAATGTGCAAATTAATAACTAATTTTCGAATTTCAGGCAAAGTTTCTTTTCGTTTAGCATTCATGGCTTCACAGAGATAAAAAACACAAAAATTCCAAAACAAACTGGAGAGAAATACTGCAGACGATTTCATAAATTATTGCCAATTGCTTTTGAGTAAAAATAAAAAAAACCCAAAATATTTTTATTGTAGTACGTAGTAGTATCTAATGGTGTCCCATCACTTATGTGAGCCATTTTTTGCTCCGTTCTAAACAATTGTATTTTTATTAAATTAATATTTTAATATTTTGAGAAAATGTATGTTATGTAATAATTGTTACTAAATTTAAGTATGAAACACACCTACAAAAAATGTTTACATGTTTTTTTAATTTATTTTATTACAGTTTCCTTTTGTAAAGCACAAGTGTCCCATCACTTTTGTGAGACACTGTATGCAGTTTTCAAACGCATCGTAGTCTGGGTTACAAAGTATTCTTCCGAAAAAAACGCAATTCAAATAAATAAAATCAAATTATGTAAAATTTATATTAATAAATATATTTAAAATGCTCAGTTCGAAGGAATAAATAGAAAATTTTAAAACAATTATCTGAAGAGACAATGGAACACAAACAATTAAAATAAAAGTATAAGAATTTAAAAATTACCTAAACTAATAACTAAAATATATATAAAGAACGCTATTTGAAAAAAAAAGTGGACGCTGCACCTTTATTTACGCAATTCGAATAGGTAAATAGAAATTTTTATAACAGTTATTCGAAAAAAACTATGCAACTTAAACAATTAAAATGAAATTCGAAAAAGAAAAAATTACTTAAAATAATAAGTTATAATTAAAAATACAATATAAAGAATATTATTTGGAAAAAAGGAACGATGGTGACATTTTCTCCTCTCACGGGAAAGGAAACTAGTTTGCCATATATTAAGAAATTCGCCAAGTGAACTATTCTTGGCGCAAACTGAAAAAAAAGAAGTGCCAACATAAATTTGTGAATTTCTCCGTAAATTTCGCTGCAAATTTTACAAAATTTCATATTTAGGCGTAATTTGAGTTGTAGAATCAAAATATGTAAAAAGATTGGTATGTTATTTCAGAAAAAGGTCCGTTTTTTTGTCAAAATACCTATGTTAGAATAGTGCTATAAATAAATTTAATATGTATCTTAAGTCGCGCTTTCGAGACATGAAGTACGCAATTTGAATTTTGTCAATCGGCCCAGTAGAACGGAAGATATAGAACTGTCCTTTTTTTTTTTTTTTTTTTTTTTTTTGAGCAGTGTACACAGAATAGATACGCATTTCAAATTGCCTACATATGCTTTATTTTATACAGCTCTCCAAGAATACAGATCATGTTTATGACATTTAACATCGTCACATATTTTGTGACTGGTTTTCCAGTTAGTTGGAAATATTCCTCGGTTTCTGTTCACTAATTTCGTTAATTGCTTCTGCTTTTGTAACCATGACTCCAATTGCCTTGGTTCCATTTAACAAGGATGCCAAGATGGTTTTCTGAGGAATGCATGGTCCATTGAATTTGCTGTATAAAAATTGAAGATGGTAGCATAAACATGCCTCATTTGACGGATAAATTGATTTTTATGAATTCCAACAAATCATTAAAATCTCTGAGTAACAACTCAGTTGAAATTATTCACAAATTTAGCTATTTCATGGAACGCTTCTGTCATCCTATTTCAATAGTAAAATGTTGCTCCTATTAGCACATCACTGTGCTCCTACAGTAGTGTGCCCACAGAAGCAACATTTTGCAACTGTATTAGGATGACAAAAGCAATCCATGAAATCCAGTTTCAACATCGTACCGAATTGTACGCACGGAATTTGCCTTGACGAATGCATGATCCTGGAAATTGTTCGTGAGAAGGACGTTGAAAATATTGCTCAATTATTGCTTACTAAGTTTACGCATTGATTTCAGTTCTATATCCTAAATTGATCTAAAGAATTATGTTATGCGTAGAGGACTGTCGTGGTGAATCTATGAAGTCCATGACAGCAAAAGTCAGCAACTAAGATCGACAGTGAAACCAATTCTACGTTTCTTTCAGCTATTTAATGATTTATATTAGTAAACCTAGTTTAAGCTTCTCTAAAGAATGGAATTTTTCTAGCCAGGCATTTGCTTGACCAAATTCCATAATCCATTTAGCTATAGCAACTGGAAAGCATATTGTAAACATTCCTGGAATGTTGCTCAGCAACATAATGAAATGCTACTGTGATTTTGAAGTTAAGCTCATTTAGAGGATGAAGTTTTGATGGCTTATTCAGAGGACGGGCAGAGGACGACTGAACCGAATGAATTAGCAGAATAATGGATTCAGTCATACGGATCGCTTTATCTTGAGAAACGTCAGCGAAAATTCGTGACACATACGAAATGTACTAATACATGAAAACTGTATAGTGAAATTTTACACAGTTTTACATAGCAATATCATCTCGTATGCATTAAAGTTATTAACGTTTGAAACTCAGTTACAATTAACCCCAAACACAGGCTGAAATTTCGTCAATTTTTAACTTTCAAGTTTAACATTTGATTTTTTAAAAAAATTGTTTATTGCTGTATTTATTATTTCTAAAATTGTTTTGCATCTAATGACAATCTTACTAATTCAAAATTTAAATTATAATTTTTATTAACGACTGATTTTCTTTCGCTTTAAAGAGACAAAAATGTTTCAAAAGTGAATATTAAAGAAAGTAAACTTATTGTTAGTAGGGCAATTTGTGTTTGATGAGATATATTAACTTTCAGGAGAGGGGTGGGAGATTTGATGAATGATAATTAAAGTCATCTGTATTTCTGGGAACATTTGTTGAAATTGCAAGGACCTCAGTACTTGTTCTTCTTTGCGAATGACAACATGTCCACTCCCCATGAGCATCATGTTATTTAAAGGCTGCTCACGTGACTAGCCATCCACTGGTCGGTCAGTTCTATATTAGCAAGCTTTTTAAACGCGCATGTTTGTCTGTCTGTTTGTGTGAGCGTATGCGATTTAAGAAACACGTAGGATCGAAAGCGGATGCTTTCGACCTAGTTTTTATTTTAGGTGACTCCTATTAGACTGGAGATAAAAGAATTTCGTCATTTACTCTAACATTTGCATACTTTTTCTAGAACGTCAGGTTGGAAAGCTGGCAGAAATTTCTTTTTAGATTATTTGAACTTTTAATTTCTTTTAATGGTTGCTCCGCAGCAATAGATAAAGAATAGAATGCTCATGCATAGAATTACACTTTGTTTGGTTTAAAGTTCCAGGTTTGAACACAAACGTTTATTACGGAGTAATTAATATACATCCTAAGTTTTCTTAATAGTGTAGAACCCAATTAAGAAATTTTCCAAGGAAGAGAAGTTTGGAACTTGTTGAGTGGGAAAATGCTAAGAGGAAAATTTATCAAAAGCCACATGATATTTAGCGGTAACAGAAAACCTTTAAGATCCTTAAAATAGAAAACTTATAAATATTTCTAACGATCTAATATATATTTAAAATAAAGTTAATGTTTCCAGCTTTAATACAAATAACTAATTGTAAAAGGAGCCTTCTTAAAGATTTGAGAGATTGAGCATAACAATTACCTTTTTCGCAGTTGTTTCGCGATTAAATTTTTTTCCTCATCTGCAAACTGGTATTAAGAAATTTAAGCAAAATAACATTTGCGTTTTTTCCTAACAGAATGTAATATTTTTAATAAATAATAAATGAATATATTTCAGGTAAATGAAGCGGTTCCTTAAATAGAAAATATTATTTTATTTCTTAATAAAAAGAAGCATACAACCATACAAATAATAAAGATGAATGAAATTTGATAACAATAACAGATGGAAGATTTTTCCTCTGCTATTTCATTTCTGTTATTTCTGATGTAATTCTTTGAAAATTTTATATCAGAAGATCCAGCTGTGGGCACTATTTGATCCTCATAAAGCAGAATTTTTATTTTTCTCCAAAATCCTGCATTGAAAACGTTCTTTAGCACTTCATTAAAATTCCATAATTTATGATTTATATTAATTATATGGATTTTTAATAAATATATATAATATAATTATGTACCTTGCTATAATGTACAATAAAATCCTGAGAACTATATTTCTGTTGCATGAAACTTGTTCACAAAGATAACTCAATCTAGGCTCATGTATCCTTAGAAATATGGATCAAGTATTCCCATTGTGTGTTTTAAACTAAACTCCATTTTGTATAGTAAATATATTGTATAAAGCTTATTTGCTGCAAATGTTATATTAGCAGAGCAAAAAAACTGCATTTTAAGATAATACATATTAAGATTTATATATTTTCTAATATGTGAATAATATTAAATTATCAGATCGGTATACTTACTTTTAAGAAAGTAGAATTTACCACATTTAGAAAATCACTTTTGAGACAAAACGGCTGAAAATGGTTATGTCTTAGAAAAAAGATATAACATTAAATGAGTTCCCAGGTATCAAAATTCTACTAATTGGCTTTTTCCCACTTTTTGCACACGGATCAAGTGTCCTTAGGAATTAACTGCCGCCAGTCTTCTCTTACATATACAAACCAGTTTCCTAGAATGGAAGATTAAGATGATGATGTATTTTATTGACTAAAGAATCTAAACACAAGATAAGAAGAGTATGTAATTTTATAAAATTTTATAATTAAAATAATGTAATTTTTAAATCGTTTTACGATCAAGTATGTATTCTTTGCATGTCGGAGTTAAACCCAGTGGCGTAACCGTAGCTTTCGTCGCCCGGAGCGGTCACTGATTTTGCCGTCTCTCTTGATATAAAAACAGTTAACTAAAAACGTTCCAGAATGATATATAGGGAAGTAAATATAAACTCTTCATTTAATTTTGAAGACAAATTTTAACATTTTAAAATTATATTATTATTTTATCTATTTTTTGTTCGCAAAACCACCGATGGCATTATAGTAGACTATTTGACTGCTTTAGTTGCTGTCGTGTACACAGTAAAGATAATTTTCTTAAACGGAAAATAAATATTCAAAGTTCTTAAACACCTATTAAATGATTTTTATTTTGAAACTCTTCTTACAACTAGCTGCATTTTAAAACAGTGTTTGGAAGTTGTTTGCTCTGGACATTATGCTTGGATTCACGTTCCTGTTTCGTTTTCCCTAGAAAAAAACGGGAGTAAAACTCTCCAATATTTTTCTCTTAAGCAAGAATTCTTTCTTATTAATGCCACTGTGATCAGAATTTAGTTGATATTCGCAATTTTCAATTAAAAACTTCGACGGAATGAAAAAGGTATAATACAAATATGTAGCTTTTGAAATCTCGTGATGATTTCTTTGAATATTTCATCTAGAGTAAAAACAATTTTTTATTCAATTTAATTCCGTATAGCTTTTCAGAATCTCGTTTTTCTTTATGTGTCACGACGATCCACAGTCCCTGTAAAATAATGTTTCATGCCAAAAATGCCACTTCAAAAGTGTGCCGCTCGGGCTGGATCATCCCTTTCGCCCTTCTCTAGTCGCGCCGCTGATTAAACCTTTTAGTGGAGAAAGCTTAGCCGAGCTTTCATAATCCAGGAAAAATCAGTGTTCTCGTTTTGAGTTTTATTTCGGACTTTTGAAGATGTTCTGAAAATAAGCCTTTTAGAGAGAAAACTTCTTACCCGGGTTCTACTGCATATTAAAAAAGAACAGAATTTCATTCCCAAATATTAAGAAGCAAATTGTTTCATGTCGAATATGTATCTGTTATATTACGTAGTGGAAACACATTCCGTCTTCAGTTAAGTATACATCTATTTGGCACTGCATGTTCCCCCCCCCCACAATACTGCATTATTACGTATTCTGAATATGATCAAACATGCTCTTCTGGTGTACTTGTGTTTCGTTGTTGAAATCTCTTGCTTTAAGAATGCTTTTCAAAAGAAGGCAGGTCGGGGTAGCCTCAAATTCTTTAAAATTAATTATACGCTCGTTAAAAATTTTCATCAGCTCTCGATATATTGGTTATGGCTCGTCCATCTTGCTGACAGTAATCGGTAAGGTAGCTGGTGTTCGACAACCAAAGCTTTTGATTATTACTGGATACCTTCCGTAAATGACTATCCGAGAATTATCGAAAACATGCAGCGCCGATTCATTCATCTGGCGGCGGACGTGTTCATAACTACGTTTACAGCATGAGCGGCTGAAAGTTTCTAGAAACTACCGACAAAATCTCTCATTTCTTTTTTTGACTTACGCCGTATTCGTTTGTATACAGACCACCTTGTATTTTCATGGTATTTTATTTGGATTTTATTTCGGAGCATTTAACTTTCTTTCCTGCTGAAGAGAAGTTTCAACACAAACTTGGTCTAACATTAGTATTCTTGTTATTTATGTTCACACAAGGCTTTTGTATGATGTAGTCGATTATTCGAAACTACAAATGATATCTGAAAACTAGGAATCAAGCAAAAAAAAAAAAAAAAAAAAAAAAAAAGAAGAAGAAGAAGAAGAAGAAGAAAGAAAAATATTCTACGTGTGATTCTAAACTTTCGTCTCTGGGGTTTTTTGTTTCCAAATATGTATCATTCAAATTATTCATTTCTATTCTTACCCTTTTAACTCTTCAGTCACACTGCCATTTTGTGTAAAACTTTACAAATACTACCTTTCAATTATGTTATGTATAAAAAGATACAAAGGGCATGTATAAATAGGTGCTGTAAGACTGGGAAATGTTCTGCTTTCAGAGTTTTATAGTATATGACAAATTAAGGCATTATATAAGCATACATACATTGCTGCTGTTCTGCTTTTGTCAACAAGAATAAAGGGCATTAAAGTTAGACTTAGTTTTGAGTATTGTTTCATTTTATACAACGTATACTTAACAAAACTTCATTTAAGGAACCGCTGCCACTAGAAACGTTTTCTCACCAATCACTTTTTTAAGTTTGTATAACTGTGAAAATCGAAATTATCCAATCCAAACTGATTGAAACCGTATTCTTTCCGGATATTTTAAAATCCAAATAATGGAGATGATCCTTTACGCAGACCAAGTGTGTATCCACTATGGTGTGTAAGTAGGTATCTGTGACAGAATCTCATTACTTTAGTCATGGTGTTTTGTTTTACTTTTAAAAATATTTTATTTCGTAGACTAATATACAAAACATTCTTTTTTCAGCAAAACTAAACACTGGATTTTTTTTCATAAGTATTGAGTCAAAAAAGGAGCCCAATTTTTTTAGTTAAATTGGAGATTCACCAAAGATTAATATTTTTATTTAAAATTTATTCCAGTTGCATTGCTACAGTGCATGAAAAATTGCTTTTTAACATGAGCTTGGTGACTTTCTTCACGGCACTTTTTTCGGAGTCAGTCTGATCAAATAGATTTTTATTTCATCTTCGTTCTATCATACAGAAAATAGTTGCACGATGACAAATCAGATGAATGGGGCGAATGCTGAATGATAACGTTTTTTAGGATCAGGTGTGAAACTTTGTAAAGTATGTTTTTATATTGTAGAGTATTATCACATAACAACTAACAAATCCCGACTTTTGATTATTATGGTCCATTTCTTGCATTAATTTTTCAAATCCTCCATAGCATGCAAAACTCTCTGCCTAGTAGCGTTTCACCTTCTACAACAAATTCGTGATTAATGAGCTAGTTAAATCCTAAAAGCAAATTCGATTTTTTTTTCCTATTTCGAGACATCAGTGACGTATATATCATTTTGCCCCTATAATTGAATGTATTTAAGAACGAAAAGAATTTCTCATCATTATTTTGCAAACATATTTAATGAGTAAAATTTGTAAAATTAAAATAATTTGTATGAAATATGAATTTTTCATTAGCAATGATAATAGAATTACAGAATTTCCATACTCATCTACATTTTTGGTAATGTTCTTTCAGTATTTGACTTGCAATATATCGCCATTTTCTAGAGCTTCTGTTAGTTTGAAGAGGATCGAATCTTCCTTTGAATAAAATGTTTTGTTGAAAATGTAAGAATCAAAGCTTTGGATATAACCCAATTTTGAAAATTTTTTCATATTTTTGAATTAGATGAATGAGTTCGGGCGTTAAAAAGGGATTATTACTAGGAAGTTCCATGCAACACTGTATTAATATAACACGGTCTGGTTCTAAATCTCATCGACAACATGATAATAAGATTCAAATTTTAATTTAAAGGGAAACGGTGAAGTATAGAAAGCTAAGTGAACGTCTAAAACAAATTAAAATATATAGAGAAATGAAATGCATGAAACATTCAAACGAAAACTGCTTTTATATACTATTCTAACAAAAAATATCAGGACAGATTCTATAAAATACAAAATTTTAATTTATTGGACAATCTTAATTACATTCTCTTCAAAGTAGTAATTCTTTCCGACAACAATACGGAAATACTTTGCCATAAGTACATTACCATGATAATGTATTTATGCCAAAGTATTTCCGAATGCTATAAACTCTTCAATTTAAAGCCTTTTTGTGAAACTCCTTCAGAACTCAGCGAAGTTTCATTTATTGCAACAATATTCTCAAATTAGAACTAAAAAAATGCCAGTTTTGACCGTGAAAGTAAGAAAATATCGCATGCTGATAACCCAGGCGAATATGAAACTCACAAAACCTTATTTATTTAATTTTTAGCCAAAGGACAATAAGAGCATTGTGAGCAAGTACATTATCATGGTAGAAATCGATGAGTTATCTTACTGCAACTCAGACTGTCTTCAGCGAATTACTTCAAGTAAAGCTCAAAATAATCAAATAATATTGTTACAAAATGTACAGGAGCGGTGAGATAGCTTCTCCGCAAAGCAGTTTTCGGGTTGCCATAAAATGACAAGAGAAGGCAAAGTTGCCACATTTGGCGAGAAACCGCCCATTTGGCGACAAAATTGGCGATATGTCATGGACGGGTGGAGAACCTTCTGGAACGAATTCTTACCGGTTTCGCTCAGAATGTTCTCGAACACAAGCCGAAAGCTATATAAACCCTGCTGGTTCGTAGTCAGTGAGTGTCTCGCCTAGCGAGCTGATAGAGAGAGGGTGCTTCATCGAGAGGGCGAGTGAGTGTGCCTCGTCTAGTTAGTATCGAGTTGGTATCTCGTCTAGCGAGCCAATCCGTGGCCTTCGAGATAACATGGCCTGGTTAGCTACATGGACCTTATAAGAGATAGACTAACCCAGTGGGCGGGGCGCGCGTCACCGACATGTCGGCAAGAAAGAGTAGGGACGATCTGGTTTACTTTAACACTGAAACCTATGGCCTTTTTATCACATAACTCTTTTTAATTATTAAATGTGATACGTTATATAGTGATGAGATTATGAAAGCCACAGTTTTTTCAAAATAGGATTTAATATATCTCATTAAAGCACTTTTTACTGCATTTCGCGCATTTTTTTTCACGCGTAATTCTTGTACAAACATCGGTAAAAACTCTAAGCACAAAATTTATGAACTTAATTTTGCGTAAAAATAAACTAAAATTAAATAAGATTGATAGTACGCGATGCTTTGAAATAAATAAGGTAAAATTAAACAAGATCTGATTATTTTTTTTAAATTTAATGAACATTTTCAGGCAGTGATTTTCCAAACTATAATAACATTACAAACGATCATATTTATTTGATTATATGATCATTAAATTATTAACATTAAAGTGGATTAGTTATTTTAATAATTCATAAAATTCGGAGCATAAAATTTTCTGAGCGTAATGAAGGGGAAGAAAGATAAAATAAAATCTAGAAGCACTCTTTTTTTAAAGTTTTGTTTGTTACCTATATTTATTGAATATCATGTTCTTCGTCCGTAAACCACATACATTTGAAAACAGCATACCTTTAGAATTTCCGCACTGGAGATAAAACTGTTATTTTCCGTACAGTGCTCGCTCTGAACTCGTTGAGTTTGTTAATCAAAAATTCGTTAAAGTTTTACAAAATATGAAATAGATTAAAACAAATTCGAAATTCGGCCGTCCAGATGCCTATGTTCAAGTGGAGGATTACATTATTAAAAATCTGATGGCTCTAGATACTGTCGTTTTTGTCACAGTGCGAGAAACATGCATGTATTCATGCAGATTCTTCATTATTTAATTTCTTTACATATAATACAGGGCGATAATATTTGGTAACAACAATTTGAAAGGAGACAGGGACATTTACAGTAAAACAGCGCAAAATGCCGCTTCCAAACTAACAGCATTTCTAGGCTACCGCCCCTTTGGGCTAATAAATTAAATTAACAGTAAATAAAAAAAATCTTTTGCAGAACTAAAAATAAATAAAAAAATAATCACTATAAAATATAAGCAAAATTAATTATTACGGTTAAATACAATTTTAATATTAGAATTAAATGTATAAAAATTTTTAAAGAGTGAAAAGTGTTTATCACTATGATGTATTATGAAATATAATTGAAATAAAATTCCTTTATAGAAATTATAATACTCATCTATAATTTTAAAAAAGCATCACAATTTAGAATTTTAAACAAAAATTTCAAAAATTCGCTTTTAAATATTTTAGTATTTTTTGCTTATTTACACCAATAAAAAGCATAAAAATTGCAAGAGAAAATTGCTTGTTTGAAATTTTCTTTTAGTTCAAATTTAAAAATTATTTTCTGAAAGAAGTAGTTACAAATTTCCTTACAGCATAGGAAAAGCTATGCAATCTCTACATATAATAAAAGAAAGAGTCTGTGTGTGTGTGTCTTTCGTTCGCGCAGCGCGTAAGCTAATAGACCCACGGCTACGAAATTTGGTACGTAGGTGCATCTAGACAAGAGCCAGTGCACCTCGAAGCGATTTTTTCGAAATTCGAATTAGAATTTTTTTAATTTTATGTTTTGTGACGAAATCACGTCATTTTGAGACATAATGGGCTATAGTAAAGCGAGATTTTACTCTACACAGTCCATTTTCACATCGTCATGAAATGTAGGCATTTAGCTATTTTATGAACTTAAAATAAATTTCGTGTTTCAATAAATCGATTAAATATGAATTTATTTAACAAAGTGAGCTTAACACCTTTTCAATGGGATTTTTTCTAAAAACGTTTATGTTTAAAAATGTACAGTTTATTTCTCTTTGATTTTTGGACACGTTAAACTTTCATCCTTGCGACTGCTTATACAAAATGAATTTTGAAAAAATGATAATATTTTGCATTTAAAAAAAAAATTTTTAATGAAGCTTCTGAGTACACTTCTCACATCTTTAAAAATGTGATTTTGGCAACAATTTTCCTGTCTTGTTGTTGATAGATTTTTTTGATGAAATCGCATCATTTTGAATAGTTTCATTCTTTTAGAAATATAGGTTTGGCAACAATTTTTCATCGTATTTCTTATGTCACTGTTTTTAAGAGATTTTCATATTTCATTGCCATTTTTTTATATATATAATACATTTTTATTGATTTTTTTTATAAAGTTGTTCTGCAGAGTAAAATTCTGCGCGGAATTTTTTGTTTTTTGAGTTTCCTTCATGTTATTTTTTGCTTATTTCACTGTTTGTAAGATATTGAAAAGTTCTGCATGATTTTTTTTCTTCAACGGAAAGTTGGTTAATTTTTTTTATTAGGATAATTAATATTTGTATTAAGGGATATAGCTTATTTCATTGTAATTTTTGGTGCTACTTTGGTAGACGGTTGCATGGATTTTGACAATTTTTCTTTTGGCGAATAATACGGCTTATGCTAAACCCATTGCTGGATAAGTTATTTATGGTAACCAATACTTTGTTGTCATTTTCTTTAAAATATAATGCGTTTTATTATGCATAAATTCCGTGTCTTAAATATTATTTATCGCTTCTAAATATTAAAAATCAATTTAATTTTGCATTTTTATTTGAAATAAAAATTGTGTTGTTTATAATATTTTATATAATTTTATGTTGTGGATGATGTAATCAATGACGTCACCTTACTTAAAATGTAATTGGTTTTATTAATATCTATAAATTTAATCTAATGTTTTAAACATTATTTATGGCTGTTAAATATTAAAATACAATTTAATTTTGCATTTATTTCAAAAATGATTTTATTATGAATAATTATTTAAATAATTTAAATTCTATGCGTAATGTAATCAGCTCCTTTATTGGTTACTGAATATTTGTGCATTACCACGCCATTTTAAATTTTATTATTCATCTCTTCGAATTCCTCAGATTTCAAATGGAATGAATATGTCCGTTTCCAAGATGAATGTTGTTATTGGTAATTACCAAGAATTATTTGTATCGGAATAAAAAATTTGCCCTTTGAGACCTTATTTTGGCCAACATGGCTTTCCTAATCAAAGATTTATTTATAAATTGTTAATAGCATCAGAGGAAATTTAATTTAAATTTTTGGAGAAAACCTCGCTAATTGCTTCTCCAATGAAGTGCGAGAGATGTGGATCACAGATGAAGATCGTTTTTTTTTCTGGTACTTATCAATATACGACAGGTAAAATACTTAAAAAAATGTAAGTACATAATTTTCTTTTACTTTATAATTGTATACTTCAATTTTTATTAACAAAATAACACAATGTTTTAAAAACTTCCTGAGATATTCATTGCCACATATGTTTTAATCTTAAATAATTAAATCCTATAAAACTTATTTTAAAGTATTTAAGTAATATTTTAATTCTTTTAAACGTTGGTATGATGTTTTTAATTCGATATTCAATTTAAGCAATGTTTTAATCCAACTAAATGTTGGCGCGGTGTTTTTATTCTATTATATGGAAGTAGTAATTTAACCTTACTTTAGCATTTTATACTCTTAGTAAATGTATTTATTTACATTTGCCAGCCATCTTAAAAAACAACGTTTTCAACAAAAAATTAATTCATTATTTTTAACGATATTTATTTTTTTAGAGTTTCTAATACTTTACCATATGCGTAAAATACGTAAAAACAGCATTTTTCAAGATGGCTGATGACTATAAAAACCGCGCCAACAATTGCGCCAATGTAAACCGCCAAAAATCCGTGCAACCGTCTACCAAAGTAGCACCTAATTTTTTTCTCTTGAAAATATAAGATAAAATATCAATAATTATACTTTGCTTTTCAGATTTTATTTTGTTTTTTTGTATTCTTTTATGTTATTTATAGCTCATTTCACTGTTTTTAAGATATTGAAAAGTTTGAGTGATTTTTTTAGGAAACAAAGTTCTTAACCTCCTTTATACCATTTGAGTTCTTAAGATTTTGCAAAGGGAAGTTGGTTAATTTAATTATTAGGATAATTAATATTTGTATTAAGGGATATTGCTTATTTCATAGTAATTTTGTTATACGTAATAACTTTTTTTTATAAAGTTGTTCTGCAGAGTAAAATTCTATGCAGTTTTTAAATTTAACGTTTGGTGTTCCCTTCAGCCATTTTCCCGGTAAATTTAAAAGCCAGACGAAGGCTGGCAGCGAAGCTGCTAGTAGCTTTATAATTATTTGGAACGCTAATTATGCTTGTTAAATATGCTAAATTTTTAAAAATCAATCTCAATTTCAAAAATAAAAATATGTAGAAATTCTAATTTGTGAAATGAGGCTTTTTCTTGACCAGCAACCAGCTTTTTCTTGACAATTATACACGTTGCAATAGGCAACCAATGTTAAATTTCTGCAAGTCGTCCCTACTCCTCCGGATGTGATCAAGGTGACAGCCGGCAACGCCTCAGACGAGGGAGAAAACCCGTTTGGGTTAGTCTATTTCTTATAAGGTCCATGGCTAGCTACGAGTGACGTCACGAAAGGCGTCCGATCCTTGCGTGACTTTCTTTGCTTCAGATTTAAATGTGAGCGTTTCGTTCGATGTTTAGAGTGTTTTGTTTTTAATAATGCATAATAATTAAATTTCCAGAGACTTGACGGGAAAACGTATATAAAAGGTCGTATATTCATTTGCAGTTAAGATTAATAACTTAATAAATATTATTTTTTAAGAAATATTCACGAAATTTTCTATGCCATGTTTTAGGTTATTTTGTGCATTTTTTTTACACTGTATTGTAATAATTTGTTAGGATACACTCAAAAAAGAAAGTTTTGAAATAAGTAAATAAAAAGGCTGTTATTTATTAACATAAAAAATTCTTTACAGTTTGAGAAAGAGAGGAATGAAAGGAATGAAAAGATTTAGAAATATAAATAATTCACTAACAAAAGTAACTATAATTTAGCAAATTAAAAGACATAAAATTATTTTTCCTTAAAACTATAAATATTTCAGAGCTTCCAAACATTATGCAAATGTATTTTAATTCATTTAAATTACTATCTAATAAAATGAACAGCAGTTCAAAAGCCACAGAAAAAATTTAAATCTCAAAACTTTGTAAAATAAATAAATTACAATTTTGCTGCAACATTACAGAAAATGAATAATTTTTACATATTTATATGTTATCTATAGCAATAATTATAATAATATTAATAATATTTACATTATTACTTATATGTAGATGCATAATAAATAATATATTTACAAATAAAAGCCATCCATATAATGTTTCACAAAAGCGTAAAATCAATAAATTTGCCAACGAAAACCTCAAAACGACTATACATAGAACAATCCATCATTTCTCTCTAATTAGCAAATACTGTGCAAGTTGTACTAGTATACTGAAGCAATTAAAGGAATGAAAAGATTTAGAAATATAAATAATTCACTAACAAAAGTAAATATAATTTAGCAAATTAAAAGACATAAAAAATTATTTTTCCTTAAAACTATAAATATTTTAGAGCTTCCAAATATTATGCAAATGTATTTTTAATTCATTTAAATTACTATCTAATAAAATGAACAGAATGAATTACTATCTAATAAAATGAACATTACCAATTGCGATTAATTATTTAATCGCAATTGGTAATTTATTTTGAAAAATTATGAAGTATTATCAAATAATAAGGTAACAGCAAAAGGATTAATAAATTTAAATGTAAAAGATACATTATTGAGAATATATTTGAACTGCATCATATTTAGTACACTATTTTTAAAAAATAAAACAATGTCATTTACATACCACTCATATCTTTTCATCACGTATTCTTGACTTTTTTGAGTTTCCTTTCATCG
Source organism: Stegodyphus dumicola (assembly GCF_044657685.1). NCBI lineage: Eukaryota > Metazoa > Arthropoda > Arachnida > Araneae > Eresidae > Stegodyphus > Stegodyphus dumicola. The sequence goes on from NC_140768.1 coordinate 189,641,626, forward strand.
ATTTTTGCATGCATATTATTTTGAAGAACTTTAGTATAATTGTTTAAACAAATATTTGAAACGGCGCTCATTATTTTTTTTAAATCTGCTAGAAAAGGGAATTCCACACATTAAACAAGTTTCATGAACATCAAACATGTTAATGTTTTGTACATATATCTCGGTAAGTTTGACCAGCAAAGAATGTTGTTCAACTTCTTTACTGGTTCTTCCTTACTTTCAACTGGAACAACTTCATCTCCTAGATAAACTACTATATCCATATGAAGCGATACAAAGATACTTTTCTCAATTTTAGGATGTGGATGAAAACTGAGCAATAAAATATAAATACCAGCAATAGATTTGTGTAAAATAATATTTTAAGTATCTGAAATATTTAACTTATTCGGTAACATAGAAGAAAAATCCTCAAATGATGCTATTTTGTCCATTCTCAAAAATTCATTAAAAATATGCTTCTCCATCTTAGCTCTTTTTTCCTCCCTGCTCATCCTCTGAGGTGTTGGACTTTCAGATAAGTACTTTGGACAACCAGAAAAAATGCATGGGTAAGCATCGTTATTTAATTTAGGATGCCCTCTACATATCTGAATAAAAGTACCTTCGTTTGTTGGTAAATAATCATAGCGAATAATATCATCTTTTCGAAAATGTTTTTCACACACAACGCTGCGATCACTTGGAATAAAATTTTTCCTTGGAATTTTTTTGATCTATGAATCCCGTTTTACTGTATCTTTTGGAAATTTGAATACTGATACATATTCATTGGTGCCATCGTAATTGGATTTGCATGCTGGAACGCAACATCGTGCAGGCATGATGAAGACAGCTCTACATAGACGTCGATCGTTATTCTTGTTAACAAATAAGTTAACTAGTAATCTCAATTTAAAAACGAAAATATCCTTAACAACATTACTTAAATTTAGCAATAAAAAAGACAGGAATAATAATAATAATAATAATAATAATAATAATAAAAACAGCACGCAATCAACTTAATAAGACGTTTTCGCTTGCAGTGCGAAGGGTGAAAGTTCAGACGCCTTACGTGACGTCAAATCACGTGATTCTGCAGCTGACCAGGACATCTAATTTCGAAGGCCACGGTCAATCGCTGCGGAGTCGATCGAGTTGACAGCCGGGCGGCGAGGGCCGAGTGGGTCGTCGAGTTCACCGAAGGAGTCTCTTATTGCATTGCGGTTAGTGCATCGCCGAGAGAGCGTGTTGAGCTCCGGAAACGACTGATCCGAAGAGTCGGGAGCCGTGCTCTGTGTGTCGTCAAGTGCATCGCGAATTGTAGCGTGGAGAGTCTCGACAGTACGTGGAGTTCCGAGAACGACAAAGCAGAGTCGGGAGCTGTACTCTAGTGCTTTGCCGTGAAGTTCTCTCCACCGTGATACCTGATAACCTGGAGGCTATGTCGCTGATCGTGTTTATAGTAGTTCATCGACGACTGTAAACGTGTTTTGGAGCTGTCCTGACAATACTGGCCAATAAAGTGTGTTTCGATACTTCATCAAGTAATGTCGTCGTTATTCACTCCAAATCCATACAAACCCCGTACGAACGTGAAGGAAGAAAATAACGCAACAATATTTATTGTTCACTCTTTAGAAAGGTGATATATTTTCACAATGCACTACACTACACAATCAAAGAAACCACGTAAGCCTTAATTTTTAATTTTATTTATTTTGTTATTACTTTGATTTTTTTTTTTTTTTTTTTATCTACTCTGACACAATATTTTCGATCTCTCTCAACGTTTCGAGCGCCATACATTTAATAATAGAGTCATTCCTGTACAAAAAGAGTAGGCCCATGTTTCATCAGCGGTAAAAATTCGTTTTAAGAAGATTAAAAAAATTATCTTCTGGAACACTTAGACTGCTGTTTCTGGAAACCTTTTAACGATCTTGCAACCGTTTAACAAGAGACATTTGTCAAAATCAATATGATACAGAATTGGCCTAATAATATCCCTAACTGTTAAGCTGCCCTTAATCGCTAAGATCTAAATCTCTGATTTGATCGATGTTTTGTTCATTAGTTGAAGTGTATGACCTACTAGAGCGCAATTCATCTTCGATCATCATCTCTATCTCCTTTAAACGTCTTATACCTGTCAAAATTTCCTGCTTTGATAAAGTGCTGTACTCAAAGTCTTTCTGGAATAATTTAGAAATTTCTGTAACAGAAATTAAATTGCGAAAACAAAATTCAATGCTTACTGTTTGCTAAATTACATTTGCCATTTTAGGATAGGGCCGAAAGTGAAAATTCTTTCTTCCTTAAAACGAACGTATTTCAAAACGATAAAAGCAAATGAAATACGGATTGTTGATTTTTTGGATTTTAATGATGTTGCGGCTAACACTACTACAAGCTGGTCTACCTATTAAGCAAACTTTATTACATACTGCGATTCACATAAAGAATGCATTGTTAAATGAAACTTTACTAAAAAGCGTAAAAATTATTTACTTAAGTGTGAGGTTTTGGCCAATTTTTTTACTATCGAAGGAGGAAATTACCTCCCTAAAATCTCAGCCCTGAAAGAATGACAAAAGGTGACTTTTTTAATTTCATAAAGTTTGGAAATGTATTATAAGTGTTTGAAGAAATATCTAATAGTGAAACTTTAAAACATGAGGTTACAGAAGAAGAATATGGTGACAATAGGAATAATAATCTCTCAGATATTGGAATACCTTCAGTTACGTAACTGATTAATGCATGAAGCATTTTAAAATGTTTTCTGGAATGTAAAAGTATTTTGAGCTTTTCTGTATGTTGAAAAATCAGCATTTTGAATATGCATTGAAAAATCAGATAGTAAATTTATAAAATTAAAGAAAACAGTCTGAAACAATGATTATTTTGCCTGTATTAGTTTTTGGAATGGCATACACTATTGTGTGTATGAAATTATTAGTTGAGCAAAGTTTATTGTAAAGTTAATTTAACTTAGCTTAAGGTATCCGACCTCGTACAAAAGACGATTTTCGGTCAAAATTTCGATTTTTATTTTATTACATTATCTTAAAGAATACATCTTTAGCTATCAAATACAAGTTTTTGCTTGTTGATACGTTAATTAGAACTGAAGCTATAAGCATTTTTCTGTAACTGAATAAACCGGAAGTTCCAATATTCTGGGCCGTAAGTGAGCGTTTAAATAGATATACCTATTTAGAAACTTTATTTATCATCAAGATTTTGTAAAGTATAAACCTGCGTACTAAGTTCAGATATTTTGTAATGCATTTTAAGAATCTGGTGTTAGTTTTTTCCCTTAATTTCGTATTTAGTTTGGCGCAGAGGGTATTTGACGTTGAATATATGTGTTGCTGCTTTGTCGATTAGCGTTGACAAAGTGCTTGATTTGAAAGCTATGTCACATTTTTGCATCATTTGCAACAAAATAAACAGAATGGCATGCAATCTTCAGCACAACATATGTAAAGCGTAACATAATTGTTCTGCAAATTATAAAGAAGCAGCTTCGGGTATGGAAGCAGTTGGTGCTTATCCCCTGTTTGAATGATCTATTACATTACGAAAGCTGAAGTACACGGAGTATTAGGGATTCTAAGGGGTTTTTAACTGTGAAAGATATATATGGTAAAGATTCGGTCAAGAAAGTGGAATGCATTGAAAATGTACAGAAAAGGGTTGGTAGTAGACTACGAAAAGTAAAATACTCCGCTTCTGAATTGAAAGGAAAAGGTAAACTGACTGATTCTTTTATTGATAAACTGCAGAATTAGGGATTGCAATTAGAAGTCATGTTTGAAACTTAATTGAGATGCAGCAGGTTGTACTAACTGCTTGTTCCATTGTAGCTCTTCTTCGAAGTCAATGCCCTCCTCAATAATCAATGAATTGGTGCAACTATGAATGTGTGATTGCAGAAATCAGGAAAAAAATCAGAAAGAAAAAATAGGCAAAAACCTCTGGTATATCAATATATATTTTGAATTTAATTAAACCTACATATATGGATTTGACTACATAAACAAGAGTTATTAAAAAATGTCTACATGGCAAAACTCAAAATATCAAGGAACATTTTAATGGCATTTTATTGCAAATTGCTCCGAAAGAAGCATTCATAAACTTGCGAATATTAATGTTTGGAGCAAATGTAAGTGTTGTGTTATTTAATGATGGAGTTATAGGTTTGCTTGAAGCATTTTCAAGGTTAGGTATGTGTCCTGAATTTTACACTGAGCAGGGAATTCGAAAACTTGATAAAGTGCAAAATCATGACTTGTGGCATTCCACAAGTTTTACAAAAACCCAAAGAAAAAATTACTCTTTGTTCGAAAGAAAAGGTGCAAAGTGTGGGAAGAAAAAAACAAGGTGTCAAGTTACAAAGCAGGGGAATTTTAATTATCAGGGATGCTTCTTTCACTAAGAAATTGTTTTATGAAAACTTTCAACTTGTTTTCTGAAAAATGTTTTTTCTGTAAATATTGCCAATGGTAACAGCCATAACTGAAATTTTATGGATAAAATTTAATGATATTTTCTATACATGTTTCATATAATCTGATGCATGCTCTGAAGCAAAAGATTTCAGAAATATTAATTAGAAATTGAATTGTTACTTTTTATTTTTAGATTTTGGATGCAATAATAGGAAAATATACAGTAAATACTATACATTTTGACATATCTCAAGAACATATGAATATTTCTTAATTATTTTGCTTCACTGCATACAAAACAAGTGTAAATATAAATACAAATTAAAAAAACTGCATATTTATATATACATTGTTCACCGTGGTTGTTGCCGTAAAGGCAAAATTTAAGCAAAAATTATCCTTTTTTTCATTATTTTTCAAAATTAAAGTTACTTAGCATTATTAAGTCGGATACCTTAAACAACGCTTTAAACCAGAGGTTCTCAACGGGCTGGTATGCACCTCTGGGAGTGTTCAAATTTTAAAGAGGGATAATTGATGATCAGTCGGTAGCTGAATATGCACCCAAAACTGACTATGCGTACGTATGTACACTGCTCAAAAAAAAAAAAAAAAAAAAAAAAAAAAATGGGACAGTCCTATATATCTCCCGATCTACTGGGTTGATTGACAAAATTCAAACTGCGTTCTTCATGTCTCGAAAGCGCGACTTAGGATATATATTAGATTTATATATAGCACTATTCTAACATAGCTATTTTGACACAAAATCGGACTTTTTCTGAAATAACATACCAATTGTTTTACACATTTCGATTCTACGACTCAAATTACGCCTAAATATGAAATTTTGTAAAATTTGGAGCAAAATTTACGGAGAAATTCACAAATTTATGTTGGCACTATTTTGTCAGTTTGCGCCAAGAATAGTTCACTTGGCGAACTTCTTAATATATGGCAACCTAGTTTCCTTTCCCGTGAGAGGGAAAAAAGTCACCATCGATTCTTTTTTCCAAATAATATTCTTTATATTGTATTTTTAATTATAACTTAATATTTAAGTAATTTTTCTTTTTCGAATTTCATTTTAATTGTTTAAGTTGCATGGTGTTTTTCCAATAACTGTTTTAAAAATTTCTATTTACCTGTTCGAACTGCGTAAATAAAGGTGCAGCATTTATTTTTTTTTTTCAAATAGTTTTCTTTATATATATTTTTTGTCATAGTTATTATTTTAGGTAATTTTTAAATTCTTATACTTTTATTTTAATTGTTTGTGTTGCATTGTCTCTTCAGATAATTGTTTTAAAATTTTCTATTTATTCCTTCGAACTGAGCATTTTAAATAAATTTTCCAGAATTTGATTTTATTTATTTGAATTGCGTTTCTTTCGGAGGAATACTTTGTAACCCAGATTACGATGCGTTTGAAAACTGAATATATTAAAAGAGCGAATACAGTAAAGCATAGTTAACACGCCTTTCAATGTTCCGTTCAGAAAAGATATATATAAATAAGAGAGATGTATAACCGACATTTTAACTTAGGATGACTTGCATACACTGCTTTAAACAGTTTTATCGTTGTGCCCATTGCTTTACACAATTTTATCCTACATTTGGTTTCTTAAAATGTTATTCATATTTTAGTCAAATATTTTATTTTTGAAATCGCAAGAATCAAATATCATAAGATTGAAAAGTTTTAAATTAAAAAAAAAAAAATACAAATACTAAATTTTACTCAAAAATTTATTTTTTCTTCTCTTTTTCTTCAGGCATTCTACTTTATTCTTGCTCTTTTTCTTTAGGCATTCCGCAAGTATATTAAAAAGTATCCAACTTTTCGAAATATCTTGATATTTCTGACAATCATTTTAAATAAAGTTATCGCCTTCCATTTCATAAAGGCCCACAAACGGCCGAGCGGTAAAGTCGCTGAACACTGGTAGTTCACTCCGGGGTTCGAATCCCGGTAAACGGGCTGGTTGCATGGGTGTTTTCGTGGATTTTCTCATGTGTACCGTGTATGCCAGCTGGTTTTCCTTTGAAAGTTCTTCACAAAGGCATCCTTCCTTTTAGGCAGATAACCCTGCTTTAACGTAACTTAATAATCCAATTCAATCCATTTCATCAATATTTGGTCAGAGTAGTGATGAGTCGGTACTACCGAACCGGGTATTTTGTAACGGGTACTGAAAATCGGTACATTTAAGTACCCGTTACTTCAGTACCGAAATCGGTACTTCTCGGTATTCGTTACTCTGTACCGAAACGGGTACTTTCCGGTATTCGTTACTTCTGTACCGAAACGGGCACTTTTCGGTATTCGTTACTTCTGTACCGAAACGGGTACTTTTCGGTATTCGTTACTTCTGTACCGAAACGGGTGCTTTTCGGTATTCGTTACTTTGTAACGAAAATATGCGTCTCTTCTCGGTATTTCGGTATTCGTTACTGGAGGATCGATGAGGGTTCAGCTCAGTTCGGTTTTGGTACGAGGACAGTAGTATCTGGTTGTATTTGCGAAATGATGATATGCGCTCCTGTGTCCATGAATGGTCTGCTCCTCAGACACTTCCGTAGTTGACATGTTTTCTGATATTCAAAATCTTACTCCGTACAGATAAAATCAAACACGTGGTGACGTGGCAGAGTTCTTTCAGTGCGCAAAATCGTTAGCTGCGTATTTCGGTACTCCAAATCGTTTCTAGGGCACTTTGGTACTCCAAATCGTTACTAGGGTACTTCGGTACTCCAAATCATTACTAGGGTACTCCGGTACAGCAAACCGTTACTAGGGTACTCCGGTACAGCAAACCGTTACTAGGGTACTACGGTACAGCAAACCGTTCGTTACTTGAGTAACGGGTATTTTGTACAGGGTACTTGTCTGTACCCGTTACTCTCGTACCGGGTACAAGAATGTACCGAAGTTGCCCATCACTAGGTCCGAGCCTTTATCAGTCTTTAGAGGCTAAATATTTTGAAAGTATGAGATGAAAGAAAAGACTGGTTTCATCAAGAGGCTTTGGTTTATTTAATTATGACAAAGCACACTAGAGCTATCTGCCTAAGGGGAGGGATGCTTTCGTGGAGGACTTTCTAAGGAAAACTGGCTCGCATATACGTTACACATGGGGAAAACCACGAAAACGCCGATGCGGCCAGCCCGTTCGCGAGATTCGAACCTCGGACCGAACTACCAGAGTTCAGCGACATTACCGCTCGGCCGCTGTTTCATCAGGGCGGAAAAAAACGCCTTTAGGTGACATTCACATACAATACTGGATAAACTCCTGAATCTTCAAATAATTCGACTGAGAAAATCATGGGATTCTCCATTTATGGTACGATATGATGTTCTATAACATAATTTAAATTTATACAACCATATAGTCTAAAACCAGTCGCTCTTCACTTTAATCTACAATGATATCGTTTTTGTCTTTTCTGATAACACAAGCTCAATTGATGGTATTTGCTGGTGTACACGCCCAAATGTTTTCTCTTTGAACGCCTAAATTCTTTGAAGTAACCTGAAAGTATATTCAAAAGCGTTCAACATTTTGAAACATCTTGGTATGTCTAAGAGCCAAATTTTCCCTGCAAATTTTTGCTTGCTCTTCTCCCTAATTTTCTTCTTTCCTTCTATAGTTATTTTAAGTGCTCACACAAGAAAATTAAGATTTTTTGATTGCTAGATTTTCATAAATTTTGCATTCTTGTCAATTTTTTAAAATATCAATTGCATCAACTGTGTTTCAGCTGAAGACAGCTTTTAATTTTCTAGACATTTTAACTATAAACAAAGTATAGAGCAAAGTCCAAAGGATAAATATTTTAATTAAAAGATTTTTTGCAAAATGACAAAGAAATAAAACAGTCCAGCAGTGTTTATTCTTCACCACCGAGTGACCCGATTCTTATGTCGGCTGAAACAATCTAAATCATATTAAAGATCATGTTTTTATACTATCTATAACGCGAGGGAAAAATTAGCTTCTTAAAATATTTTTTCTTAGAAGATTAATATAAAAGATTACATTTATATATATATTTTTTTAAAGCTGGGACTTGAACCAAACTGTCAAACTTTTAAAGTTTAATTTACATAGTGGTTATAATTAAAGTTCCAATTTGAAATGGTCATAAAGGGAAAACTACCGGACCAAATGTTATCAAACTTGGGAATCGTGTAAAGGAGGTTATGGGAATTTATTTTCCGCAGGAAAAAAAAAAAAAAAGAGTTCAAAATCTCACCACCAGGGGGAAAATGGCGCTGTATACAATATTGTTAAATGAAATAAGACACGAAAACATCTGTTTAAAATGCGTTTAATATTTTCCGAAACGTGTTACAAAGCAGCTTCAATGTAGCGTCCAGCATTTTCCGAAAGTAAGTTAAATCCTGTTACTGCATTCTCGACAGCAGCTCTTAGCAATCAGGAGGAATGTTACGGACATGTCAGTGTATCACATTTTTCATTTCTGCCAAATTGTTTAGATTATCACCATAAACAGTGCTTTTGAGATAACCCCATAGCCAAGAGTCACAGAGGTTGAGGTCTGGTGGGAAGAGGGGAAGTGTTGGCTTATAAGACTTTCATTCGTGAAATGTTGCCTAAGTAAATGTGCGACACACGTGAGGTGGTGACCAGCCCTGCATATAAATCGTAGTATCTAAAATGCCACGTTACTGCAGTTCATGTATCACGAAACATTTTAACATTGACTCTAAGTGAGCTGCAATCACAGTGGTCCAGCTGTCGACTGCTCTTCAAAGAAAAATGGTTCAGTTATAATACTAGCTGTCATTCGACACTAAACGGTGTGGAATGATTGCTATGCAATCGAATGCAGTAGGAGAATGCAATGGAACTAGATAGATAAAATGAGAGATTTCTTTGGCACAAATCGATTAAAAGCGTTTTGAATCAGTATCTTCATGTTTTAGTGCCGAATTCAGACTTCAAAAATTACTAATTAGCGATCTGTAAGAAAACGATTTCCAGATTGTACGCACTTGTGCGAGTGACTTGCGATCTCACATTTTGTAATCGCTAATTCGTGGTTTTCACGGACGAATTTCTCACTTACACGGATGGCGCACTCGACTTTTATCGAATTTAACGCCTTTAAATGGTAATTTGCCTTCTTCAAAGTTTCTTAAGGGTATACAACATATTAAACCCGTATAACAAAAGGTTAAGTTAGATTCCGACCCATATTTCGTTTAACAATATTGCATACAGCGCCATTTTCACCTGGTGGTGAGGTTTCCAACTTTCTTTTCTTCGCGGAAAATAAATTCCCATGACATCCTTTACACGATTACAAAGTTTGATAACATTTAATCCAGTAGTTTTCCTTTTATGACCGTTTCAAATTGAAATTTTAATTATAACCACCCTGTATATTATTAAATTTTAATTTGAAGCTATGCGTTATATGTATACCATGCGTAAGATTTTCGCTTTTATGGAAAAAATAAAGAATCGAAGCAAATATACTTAGGATATTAGACCAAAACTGAAAAAATTTCCCCTCCCTCCGAAAATAAAATATTGAAACTTCGACCATGAATTTATTGAATTATCGAAATATTCAATTTGACTTATCTTCCAAGTCCTAGTTCCGACAACAATTCTGTCAAAAATTCCGAATTACTGAAGCTGAAGTAAAAGGTTTAGTATATATTCACTGTATGTTAATAAAGTAATAAGAGTGTAACAAAAAATAGATTATAGAATTTACGCTGATGCAACTATTTGTTTGAATGCACAACATGTAATGGAAGAAAAGGCTTGTAGAGATCTGTTTTTGACATGCCTCTAGAAGTAGATGTTATACTCCTTTTATCTCTTCAATATCAAAAAACTCTCCTTTGAGAGGCAACTTTAGTTTTTGGGAAAGAAAAAAATCACAAGAAGGCAAATTTGAAGAACATGCAGGACAATTGAGTACACATACTTATTTTCGGAGCACGAGCGGTTCTCCGATTGGTTACTGAATAATGAAAAGATGCATTGTCATGCAATACAAAACATTTGGAATACGTTTTCTGACTGAAAACGTAAGATTAAAAGTCATCTGCTAATTCACAGCCATTTACAAGTCAACTACTCGGGCAATTGCAGAATCGTTTTGATCCTGAGCTTGTAAGACAAACGTAATATCACTGGATTTAAACACTTCTTTATTCTTCCGAGAACGTTCCTTCTTTAGCTCTTATTCCAAGAATATTAAGTGAATACAATTATTGCAAAAGAAATTAAATATTCATTTGCACTACGGCTTGATAGTTTACTAACAAGTTAACAAAACTTAAATTCTGCTTTTTGTGTCTAAGAATACAACAATATTTTAAATATTTACAAATAAAATACTAAATTCGAGATTTAATTGGAGCCTCACCAGTTGCCTAGCATTTGAAGATTGTTAAATACTAATTGTTTGTTGCGAAGTCTAACCCAGGCTTGCATGGTTGGTTTTCGTAGTTTTCTAGGTACTCTTTACAAAGGTTCTCTATGAAAGCATCTTAATTAAATAGCTCCCATGTTCTTTCTATGTACAAATAACCAACTAACCTAGTTTAAGCGCGATTTCCAAGGGAAGTTACTAGCAAAACCCGAATACTCATTAAAAATCATGTAGCTTGCCAATCGGGAGTAACATAAAAGATACGGCGCTAATAATTGAATTGCTGTTACGGTACGCTGTTTCTAAACTTAGATGGTCATTCCTTAATTAAATAGCCCACCAGCGGCCGAGCGGTAAAGACGCTGATCATTGGTAGTTCGGTCCGAGGTTCGAATCTCGCGAACGGGCTGGCCGCATCGGCGTTTTCGTGGTTTTCCCCATATATAACGTGTATACGAGCCAGTTTACCTTAGAAAGTCCTCCACGAAAAAATCCCTCCCTTTAGGCAGATAGCCCTCATGTGCTTTGCCATAATTAAATAATCCAATCCAATCCTTAATTAAATATCATTGATTTGTAACTTCTACTGAAACTGACGATAAGAATTGAAGTGCAAATAAATAATATCGCGTGCAATCTTGATTAATATAAAATTTAAAATATTTGCATAGAAAAATATTTGCATTCAGACAGAAAGTTTTTTGAAATATTTGCAATTACTTTATAAGAAGGATTTATTAATAACCGTAATAATTACTAATTATATTACTGATGATTAGGATTCAGTTCTTGACAATTACATTTTAAATTAGAATTTTAAGGATATAATGAAAATACGCTACGCACAAAAATACATTTTAGGATAAAAATGAGTTGGTTTTTTATGTTTTAAAATTTCTTAAATTCATTTAATAAACATCGTATCCTCGTTGTTAATTGAATCCTGAATGTTGGATGGCGTTTATTGAATTATTCTTACTTGTCCACAGAATCTGCTGATTTACTCAGCCACGAAGGCATCCGAGGAAACAAGTTTAAGTAGCTACAGATCATTTCTACATAACCATTGAACTTCCATTAATTCAGGCTCTAGAGGGCCGTATGTTTATATTATAATTTGACTTTTATAAAAATGATTATTCTAAATATTATGTTTGTATAAAAATATACTGTGCTTTAAAAATGTGGATGATAGTATCAGCCGCTCTTTCAGCCACTTCAAAAGCAACAGTTTGTTTAGAAATAAATTATGCAGTTAATGTCATAAAATTCAAATAAATATGAAACGAAAATTCTCAGTTTTAGACAATTTGATTTAAACGAAGTAAACTAGCAGACGATAAAACGCCGAAGGTAAAAATTTACTGTTATTTCTTTTTAAAAAGGAAGATAGATAGAAATTTAAAAAAAATAGTTAAAAATTTAAATAATATCATCGATAATTTAAAAAAATAGCTTTTCATATAGTATTAATAAATATTTATTACGCTTCATTGAGGGAAAAAATGTTATATACTTAATTCTCCGTAAAATCTTACTTGAAATTTAAGGTTAAAAATAGCTGTGGCAATTCACTGTAACAAAAACCATAGACCGCATTTGGCGTTATTATCGCTCAAAAAAAAGATCCCAAATTTCAAAACTCGAAAATATGTAAATTCGTGTATATCTTAGAAAATTTTGAATAAAAAAGTCTAATTTTTTGCAGATATGCTTAAAAATACACCTACTTTAAGATGATGGTAAAAGTTTTATTGGTTATAATTCAAAATTTTTTCGAAAAATTTATAAAAATTATTTAAAAATAGAAATTTAAAAAATAAAACACAAAAAATGGATAAATTTTATTTGGAATGAACCTAAATTTCGAAATGTGAGAGAAAAAATCAAAAAAGTTTAATAAAAAAGAGATATTAATAAATATTTGCCAAATTCAATTAACATTGAGGAGCTAAAATTTTGAGAGCTAATATTTTAAAAACTACTCGTACGATTTTTACAAAACTTGGTATTCTGGCATAATTTGAGACGTAGAATCGAAATATGGAAAAAATTTGGTATGTTATTTCAGAAAAAGTCCGATTTTGTGTCAAAATACCTATGTTAGAATAGTGCTATATATAGATCTAATATATATCCTAAGTCGCGCTTTCGAGAGATGAAAAACGCAATTTGAATTTTGTCAATCGGCCCAGTAGAACGGGAGATATAGCACTGTCCTATTTTATTTATTTATTTATTTTTTTTGAGCAGTGTACGTATGTATATATTTCGCATAGCTCAAAAACTATTAGTCAGAGAACGTTGAAATTGTGGATATGGTACCTTTATAATATTTAGTTGTGCTTGCAATCGGCAGTACCAAACGTGTTTATATAAATGCCCTTTTACCCGGCTTAAAATTCCTTACTCGGCTTTTATTTTAGCAATCATTGGTTGTAGTCATATATTTCTAATTTCAGAAGTATTTTAAATGACAAAACTGACCGGGATATTTAATCTCAAAATTTACAGTTTTTGATGTCATTTTAAACTTGCGTTGAGGAATTAATTAATTTAGAATAACTCGAGGAAACAAGTTTAAGGGAAATGCAGCAAAAATACAGAAGTGGTTTACATGACGAAAATATTCAGGTTTTGGCAAATTTAAAACAAAATTAATTTTGGGCAAATGAAAAAAATCTAACTTTTAATGCGATGTCCCGGTTCCTATTTGGGAAAGTGTTATACTCTTTATGAAAAAATAAAAGAAATTTGACTATCGTACGAAAGAATTTACCGGGGCATTTAATTTCAAAATTAGCAGTTTTGATATCCTTTTCAACTTGCCTTGAAGGATCTGTTTATTATATTTAATTCAAAGAAATAAGTTTAAATAAAGTGGAGAAAAATGTGCATAATGTAATAGGCTGTACGAGAAAGTCTCGTGGTGTCCACTTCATATTTTCCTTTTAGTTTTACATTATTATTTTTTAATTCTTGTTCATTTCTTTATGTTGAAAATTCGATCACATGATACTTGTTGACTTGGAAATTCAATGAAGCATTCACTTCCGCAAACGTTACAAACACCGCATCTTCATTTGAAATACGCAATTCTTCCTTCTGGGTAGATGATCTCCTGATGCACCTTCCTCCTTCTTGTAGGTAGACATCTGTACCACAGATACATAAGTGCGAAAGAAACTAGTTCGACAGAGGTGATGATGCTGGCACCCAGATATAGGCCGAGAGATCCACCGATCTGACCTGTGGAAGAAATGTCGTGAGTTTAGAGACGGTTTCTCAACTTTTAATTCTTTTGCAGCATTTTCAAATAAAACTCGCCTCTTGGGAAGCGTCTAAACTGAAATTACTAATATCATTATTAATATGTTTTTCTCCTCCTTTATTAAGTTCATAAGGAATGTATAGATAGTATTTTTATAACCTCAATGATCGTTTTTCGTTTTCAGTTCGATAAAATCGAGTTCAACATAAACAGACATATTGCTGAATACGAGGAAAAAGATCATTCACTTAAGTCTATAACGTCTTTTATGTCATAAAAGTGTTGATCATTTTAGATGTCACTTTATATGAAATTTTTAACAACGTTCTTTAACAGCTGTTATTATATACCAAATTGTTGTTTCCAATGGCTTGACATTAGTAATTAATGCGCTCATCGGCAATGGTCAGTACCCATCGGTACTCGTATCATCACCGAGAACATTGTCCAAAGTGCATCAGAAGGGGCGACCTATTTTAAATCTACGAGAAAGGGGAATTGCTGTTCCAATTTTCATGGACAGCACCATGGATGACGGGTCCGCGGGTCTTCCAACCCTCTACCAACCCTCTCTATTTGTATGAAGTATTTAGAATAAATTTTAGAGCTCTTTACATATTTCTCTCTCCCTCTCTCTCTATGTTTTTAAAACTTTTCACTTTCCAAATTGTTGCCACCAAATATTATCGCCCTGTGTTATATTTAAAAAAATTAAATAATGAAGAATCTGCATAAATGTATGTATGTTTCTCGCATTGTGATAAAACAACGGTACATAGAGCCATCCAATTTTGAATATTGTAATCCTCCACCGAATATGGGCATCTGGAAGCCCTAATTTTTAGTTTTGAATTTGTTTTATTAACGATTTCACATTTTGCAACACTTTAACGAATTTTTGATTATCAAACTCAACAATTTCAAAGCGAGTAATGGCAACACTGTACGGGGGAATAAAAAACAATTTTATCTCCAGTATTTGTGAGACTGTGTCGGAAATTCTAAAGATATGCTCGTTTTAAAATTATTTTGCGATATTGCCTTTGAATTGAATTTTGTGGTTTAAGTGCGAAGAACATGATGTTTAATAATTAAAGGTAACACACAAAACGTTAAAAAAGACGTCCCTTTGAGCGTAATGTAAAATCTGAAAGCTTTCAGTGTTTTTTTTTTTTTTAAATGGTGTGTGTGTGTGTGTGTGTTAAAAAATATGCCCGCTTAATATTTTGATATTTTCCTGTTTATACATTTTTACGCTTCAAAGTGCAGAAACTAACGTCGGAGCTTTAAAATTCGAAATTCTTTTTTGAATGTAAATGCTATTCGACAGTAGAGGTTAGAGGTTTAATTTTATGACCGAAAGTTGGAAAATACTGGTTTGTTACTTTGTTTTTAAATTTTTACACGTTCACGTATTTTACGTTTTTAACGGTAAACTCTACAAGGTATTATAACGTAATCTGAAGTTTAGACATTGCATTTTCTCCTTTATTATGGGCTGAGAAAATAAAAATTTGAGCTCTTCTCGAATTTATTTATAGTATTCTCTCCTCTCTGAACTTAAAAATGTAAAGCGACGCGACCTGAAAATTTCGGATTACAGTTTAATACATCAAAATAGTTTTTTATCAACAAAAAATTTCAAAATATCTTTTAAAATACTAAAGAATTATGAAAATTATTTTAAAAAGCAATCTTACCACTGTATTTAGATAACGTGTAACTTGTAAAGCAGTTTAAAGCTAAATAATTAGAAAATGGCTACTAAATTCATCCACAGAAATTCAAGATACAAAACATAAAATCGGGGGCTCTAAACGAGTTGTTTTAAGAAATAATGCCAAACAGAAGAGGAGGAGGGAAACGACTAGCTGTGACATTCCAATTTTAAAAGAAGCCTTTAGGACATTTTTGCAATTACTATATGAAAAAAAAAAGAGTCAATAATTCAAGATGCAGTTCTTTTTTAAAAGGTCTGGGGATTCTTGACGCACTAGGCTTGCAAATAGGCTTTTCTGCAAGTGCCAACATTTTGTACATTACTATGCCACGCAATTTGCGCACTGTAAACCAAAGCATTTCTTCGAAAAGTTAAAAACTCAAATGAAATTCCCCTTTGATGAGACAGCATACCTAAATGACAATTCATTGAAATCTAATGCCATATCGATAAAAAAGCAACGTAAGTAAAAAATTCAGATTTAAACGTCGCATCAGTGTATTCTTAAGGTTTTTTATGCTCTCGCTGAGTACCGCAGGTTACTAGTTTGCTTTTAGACTTACTTACCACAAGCCGAGTTGCTGTCACTTCTGCTAACACAGTATTTTGTTTTTAAAGGCTTTATTATTAAGCATTGCTTTCT
Source organism: Stegodyphus dumicola (assembly GCF_044657685.1). Taxonomy (NCBI): domain Eukaryota; kingdom Metazoa; phylum Arthropoda; class Arachnida; order Araneae; family Eresidae; genus Stegodyphus; species Stegodyphus dumicola. The sequence continues at coordinate 189,658,125 of NC_140768.1, forward strand.
TCTGTTACTCAGGGATATACTCCAACTGCGTGAATAAAAACTTCTTCCTCCTCGTCTGGGACTGCACGAATCAAAATTTATTCCCCCGTTTCCTGCCGGGGAACTAAAGGGTTACAATTTTACTTTTCGAAGCCAATTGTAGCCAAGAGGAAAATAAAAATAAAGAAATAGAATTACATATCACGTGAACAAGTAAAGAATATCTAACAAGCAAGCTAATTACTTGAATAACGGTAATAAAGCATTACAAACATCTTTCATTAATTACGTTACAGCAAAGAATATTATAATAATATCATAAATTAAATAATTATAAAGCATACCAATTATATTTTTTATAAATTACATCAATAATAGTCGTGATGTCTGAACTAGACTGGAAAATTTAATATTATAGTTCACTGGCGTGCAAAAGATTATTCCGTATCAAATTGTGTTAAAATGTGCTAGAAATATTTTTTGTTACTTAAAGTAATAATGTTACCCTCGTATTCGTTTTGTTACCCTCGTATTCGTTTTCAGAAATTAATAGTTTAAAAAAATTAGCATAAAATCTATTATAACAACATTACTATGCGTTTGGAACACTGACGCATAAATTTTAAATAAATTTAAATTATTATGCTAAGAAGATTTTTCTAAAATTTATCTAGAAGAAAAGAATTAAATAAACAGTACTGCAAATTAATATAATCAATCAAGCCTCTGAATAAATAAAAGCTTATTTTTTTTTAACCAAAAACTAAAAATTGGGATGCAAAAGTTTGTGTACTTGGAAATATCTGAATAAAATTAGCGGGTCGTTTTAATTTATACTTTTTACTTCCTTGTAAATGAAGCATTGTAACCATGAAAAATTTTGGGGACCATATTTCAACGAAAATACCCATTTTTACAGCTATCGAATGCAATTTAACAATGTTTTTGCGTAACATCTGTATGTAAGGACAGAATAAAGGACTCCGTTTCCCCAAACGAATTATAAAACTGATTTAAAATTGATTCAGTAGAGATTTTTTCATGGTATAAGTACGTACGTACGTATGTTTGTGTGTAGTATATGAAGGATGTAATAGGATAATAATAATGTGTGTATGAAGTAATAGGAATGTAGCATAAAAGCATCAACGAAGAAGGCAGTGACAATCTAAATCATTGTAACCTAAATGTATAGCATTATCAGTATCTGCTGTGAATTTCAATACTGCTGAAAAAAATATAAATGAATTATATTATAAATCACATGAATTCGTTGCATTATAAATTACATTTAGAAATATTATTAGCGTGATTTAGCGACCGTATTTGCTAAGAAATAATTTCAAATAATTAACTTTATAAATAACTCAGCCTGAAACTAGGTTAGAAAATAAGCTGCATGCTGAAGATTAAGCTTTACCAAGGTGTTAGAAATATCTTCTCTTAATTAGAGTTATGATGCAAGAATTAATAAAAATTATCATTTAAATATAAATTGGCATAAATACAATACAAAATATATAAATTCTAAGTACATGAAAACTTGAATACAGTGCAACAATATGTGAAAAAGGAGTGGATAAAAAGGGAACTCAAAATCCCAAGATATGAATATAAGAGAGTTCGATTTTTTATTAATTATGAAAATTCTGCAGACGCTCATAATTATCAATTTATTAATTAAATGTGTATTAGAAATTAAATGTATGCCAAAGTACATCAGGTAGAGCAACTGGAAAACAAAATAAATATTTAAACGTTTCTAGTATTAAAATATGAACTTTGTAAGAAAGTTAAATAACCTTAAAATAACTTTAATGACTAAAAATGAAAAGCTTAATACGACAATATATTGCAATAATATAAGTGTGAATTTAGAACAACTTAAAAATCCAATTTGTGGATTTAATAAAGAAAGTTTTTTAAATTAAATTAGAACTGTTTACTTAAAATGGTAAATTTGAAAGTTAAAATCATTCTACTATCTAAGACAATTTGTTAATATTTATCTAAACAAGAAAACTTATTTAATGTACGCTACAAATCCGATATTTGATAGGTTCATTATGTATCAGTTTTATGTATGTCATTAATCTATCAATTTTATTATTCAAAACTGATATATATATATATATCATCAGCTGAAATCTACAACTTGGAAAGTTTTTAATTCTTATAGAGAATAAAAAAGATCTGGCTCATTATTCTTTTAAGCATCACAAAACTTTGAAATAAATGTAAAAGAAATTCATTTTTACTTTAACGCACGCCAGATTTTAAATTAATATTTGTTTTGTATGCTCAGTTTTTACAATATCTGATAAACGAAAATAGAGGCTTGTAATATCAATAAAATGCCCCATTAATGGCGATAAAGGGCTTTTTGTAGCACCCATCTTCTTGGAAATTCAGGTTAGAAAGAGGGGACAGGAAAACATTGCGCAATTCATGGATTAGATAAGAAGAGAGTCTTCAATTAAATTTCGCGCAGTTCGTATCCTACCGTTACTCAATTACTGAAAGATCAAATTTGAAAATTAAATAGCTTACTCTTTACTGAGTTGCAGTACGTTGGTGTATAGAAATAACAAGTGTTCTGTTTGAGAAAGCGGCAACACATGGCTTTCAAATAATTTGTGGATTAAAAGTGAAAGCTAATTAACCCTTTCCGGCACGCTAACTTTTAAAGTCGGAGTTTTGATTTAAAAAAAAAGGTAGGCAGTCTAATTAGGTCTAGAGGAGTACACAAGTAAAATTTTGTGAAGATAGAACTTATCGTTTTAATTCTGTGAGTGTGCCCAAAGTGGCACACTGATTGAACAGAGCTTCGAAAAGAGTACTGAAACGAGCATTGTTGTCAATGAGCTGACCGATGAGATGCGGAGAAACAAAGAATACAGACTCTCAGTTGTCCTTGTGTAATGTTCACGATTCACGATTCTATTTTATTCACGAGTTGGGAGAGCATCAATTTAATCAAGAATATACTAGTATTTCAAGAGTCAATATACCTTTTTCACGTAAAGACTCAAAATTGAAAATAAGAACTTCCAGTTGAAACACAGAAATATTTAATGAAGAGCTTATGTACATTATTTAAAACACAAAATTCACATATAATATAAATTTTCCCATCATAGGGCCAAGATTAGTTTATCAAGAACAATTATTACAATTGTTGATTACCGCTATGCGGCCAAGAACAGGTCATTTCAAGCATCGCACTCAAGCGAAACTAAAAGAGTTATTACATTCTTTTTCTGCCGCCAGTCACGTGACCTAATCGGCGACAGACGATAAATAATAAAAGAAAAATTGGTTCCATCGGAGGGAAAAAGAAATAATTTCAACAGTCCTAGATTATCGGTGAACTCGGTCTGGGCGCACCTAGGGTTCGCCGTTTGATTTTAGGCAAGATTTCAAGATAAAAATTTTAAACTAATATAGAATACGGAGATTAGCATACAGCCAAAAAAAAAAAAAAGAAAGAAAGAAAACATAGAAATTTCTTTTCAAACAATTCCTTTTATACCCTAAAAAACACTGGAAGATTTCTTTGAAAAATGAGGGTCTTAAAAAACTAAACATGGCTAAAATATGTGGACTGGTTTGTGTTGAGCTGCCATCTACTATAAATAAAGAAGATTCAGAGTAACCTATAAATCCTTTTTCATTCAATTTTTCTGTGCGTACAGAAGGAAACTTTTAGGTGTGTCCAGACCGGACACACTGTGCCGCAAAGGGTTAACTTGTATTTTTCCGAATAGCAACACTATGGCACACTGTAAACAAAAATGTTTTATTTCGAAAAATGTTGAGACTTCTTTCAAACTGTCTGAGTTTGCTAAATGATGTATTTTTAAATTTTCCATCTGCAGCTCATGAAACGTCATTTTTGCATCACCCAGCTTCTGTTCTGCATCATACATCAATAATTATATTTTTTATTTATCTGTCGTTCTACAATTCATTTTAAAGTTTCGAAATGTGAGAAGTTGGAGCTCAAAATAAGCATGAAGCAAAACCTCTGCCAAAGAAAGACGCCACTCGAGCAGGCATGCTAGAAGTGCTATCTCTGTAGGAGGCGGAAAGAGCACTGACGAGACATACTCCGGTTTGACTTCTCTCTCGGTTTGGCAACAGCACTTGTAACTGTCATTTCACTGAGTTCATTTTTAAGAAAAGCTACATCAGAAATGCTATCAAAACGACAAACGAAGCATGTCTGTAAACATATGACAGCAGTATGAAAACACATCAAATACCAATTTTTGAAAATTATTTCCTTGGTTTTGAAACTCATTTTGAAGTTATTAATAAAATAGCGGAAGAACAGCAACTTGGTTTAATGAGTAGATTCCATCAACGAAACTCAATGTATCTTATCGAAAACTCATGAATTAAATACTGAGAAACACGTATTAGCATTTATGAACAAAAGGCTTATTATGAGCGAAGGCGAGAAGACATCTTTGACAACCACGACAGTGTTGAAGTGATTTCACGAGAATTAATAGCTGAACAACTATAAAAAATTATTGAACTTTTTGAATCCTTGTCAGAGCATATTATGGAATCTGATCCTGATATTGGACATAGCCTTATAATGTTCCCAAACAATACAGCTCATTCCTATAAAGAAATGCATAAAGAAGAAAAGGGAAAAGAAGAAAATGTGCACGCATCAGACATCTGTTTTGGAAAGAGACTAAAAATGAATTACAAAAAACATGCAATTTAAAAATTATTTTTAATGAAAACATTTCAATTCATTGATCAGAATTTTTTCTTTGTTGTTGAAAACTAGGGAGACATATTTTTTCCAATAAAAATTTTGTATGCACTTAGTTTTTCGGTTAGTCTGGTTTTGGATAGCCCAGGATATTGTTGGAATCGATTACTCGGAAAATGCGATTGAATATTCATTGTCTAACTGAATACTGCGTTTACGTACAGAATGATCAACATTTTACAAAAGTGTGTTTCTATTCATCATGCCAAAGAGTCACTTTATGACTGCTTTCAGAAAAATCAATGAAAAATGCTTAAAAGTTCATAATTCATAAATACGAAAGTAAACCATCTTTTATCTTTTATTGATGCATTCATTTTTTACATAAAACTTTCTTTAAAATAAATTTAAATTGCATTTTATCTCATTCAAATTTAAATTGCATTTTATTTCATTCAAATTTAAATTGCATTCACAACAAAAGAACACCAAAAACCTTGGATAAATCTTTTCATTTTGAAAATACTTTTGGATTGTTATCTTACGAGAGATTCATGGCCCTGAGGTACTTCTCGTACTAGGAGAGAATTTATTTGCACTTTTCAGGCACTTTTTTCACCAGTCTCTCGAGAAATTCAGTTATCATTTGTTGGAATTCTTCATTACTATGCCCTTGCTAACAAGCAACTAATTGCGTTCAACGACAGTGCCTAGCGCAATATCTATGGAACCCATACAGCCAACTAGTACTTAGTCTTCAGTATGCGGCAGCTGCTTCAGTGGTTATGTGGATAAAGATTTCGAACAAAGGTTTGCGACCACGCACCCAACTGCACCGAACTCGCACCCAACGCTTTCCTTCTTTTCTCAAAATTTAAGGACTTTTCCAGTGAAAACTGCTTTTTTACTTCCTTGTACGAAGTAAGGAGGAAGTATTGTAATCGCGAAAAGTTTCAGGCATGATATTTCAACGCAAATATCCATTTTCCCCGCTATCGAATGCAATTTAACGATGCTTTTGCGTGACATTTGTACGTAAGGACAGGATAAAGGACTCTTTTCCCCCCAAAAAAATTGTAAAACTAATTTAAAATGAATTCTGAAGGGAATTTTTCGTGGCGTCTGTGCGTACGTACGTATGTATCTCGCATAACTCAAAAACGAGTAGCCTCAGAACGTTGAAATTTTGTATATAGGACTGCTATAACATTTAGATGTGCACCTCGTATTTTGGTTTCAATCGGCCGCATCCACTCTATTAGACGGCTCAGTGATCTCAGTTTCTTTATTTTTATATGTTTGTAAATTGTGCATTTTCTGCTTTAAAAATTATTGAATTATGTTGTTCTTATCTTCCGGTTATGGTTTTTATGCCTTTAGTAAATCTGTATGCAATATTTTTAGAATTATCAACAATTTTAAAATTGTTTAAGTGCCGCTAAGCCTAATAATTTTTCCATGGAGGCCATTGCTTGTTCACATTTGAAACAGCAGAACAGGAGATTTGTTCCCAATCTAGAGAAAGTAAGCTTCGCAATCACAAAGATGACGCCTTCTTTTAATATTGCAAATTAATTCATACTTAATCCATTCTGGAATTTATAAGAGGAAATAAGTGTTTACGATTTACTTCATAATTTTCAATACAGACATCTTGAGTTTTAATGTATTTTTGCTTTGTCGCGAAGTGAGAACTGAATTAAGTGAATGAAAATATTAAATCGTCTGTGAAAAAAAATTTTTTTTTGTTCGTTCTTTACTTAATTTCTTTTACACATCGTTTTAGATTTATTATAGTATTTGAATAGAACATGTGGCAACGATTAGATAATTCTTAAGATGATGAAAATTCTGAGTTAAAAAATGAATGAAATGTAACGCTGTTATGTGAACCTAGGACCAGAGTGTCGCTATGGTAAACAAATATAGTGAATTTTAAAGAGTGCATTTATTCTATTGTGTTATGCGCTATCGAAGAAGTAGATTTAATTCAATCTAATATATTTAAATGAAATGAAAGAAAAATAGGTATAATTTAATATTCCTTACAAGGAAGTCATGAGGTGCACACATCAGATTTTTTTTTTTTTAAATAACAAAGCCTTACAGCAGTTGCTACTTGTATTTCTCAGTAGTAACTGCTTTTCTTAAAAAAGAAATCTCGGACTTCTTTTTAAAGAACTAAAGACACTTTACTTCATTATTATATGTAGTTTTTCTAGTTCTCTATGATTATATAAAAACTTTACTGACTATTTATAATTAATTTTAAGCAATATTTGTCAAAATTCTAAGTTTCATTCTGATTTCATTGGTTTATTTTTATGTATTTAAAAATATTCTTTTGATGTCTACGTTCTTACAATTTTTACTACATTTACCTTTGTAATTTTTCAACTGTATCTCTCCACACCTCAAAATTGTATTGTTATAATTGTATACATGTTTTATATGTTTCTTTGTACACATTCTCTAATATAAAACTCTATATCACTATTCATGTAAAAACTTATGTAAAAAATTCTCAATAAATGCACGATGACCACCAACCCCCCCCCTTGACTTGGTGTAGCAGATGATAGATGGTATCCATCGATGGAGCATCTATTGCTGGAAGTTGTAATTGATGGTGCGGCTGCTCCATTGATAGTCTTCTGTATTTCTCAATGAATTGATTGCAGAAGTGTGTGATGAGCATGTAAGGTTTTAAGTTAAACTAACCAAATTTCTTTTTATTTTAAGTTACCCTTTCCTGTAAACTCTTATTTCAACTTCCCTTCGGAATGAGCGCACGGTTCAGCTTTATGCTAATTTGTGTTTGAGCCAAGTTTTGTATTTCAGGTTAGTGAGAAACTTCTCAAGTGTGAGAGAGCTTTTAGTCTCAGACCACGTCGGCTCGGTGGATGTTCGACAGAATAGTTAGCATTTAAATTCTTACGCCTTAGTGCTATTCCTCAAATACTGATGGAAGTGCTTTAAGTGCGTTAGTACTTAGCAAAGGCTTGCTACGCACCATAAATAGGCCAATCTCGCGTTTAAGCTCTGTGACAGCAATTATTTAAATGTCTACTGAAGTTTTACTTTTAAATTGCTTGATTGTTCAAGACCCAAGCGCGATTATTATTTCTTCTGTTATCACTCCCGAGTGGGGAGTTGCTGTAAATAGTGATTTCAATAAAAGGGTCTTTTACACCCGTCTTACGTTGTAATTCTTCTAGCACTCTTAAGAACATAGCTGCATTCAGCTCACTGTTCGAGTCAGGACATTGATACTAGCACCATTATGTTTGCCAAAAGCATGCACATAACATTAAGTCCTGATACTGGCGCCCGAGGGAAAATAAGAGGATGGCCTGAAAGGCAAGAAGATGAACCTGAGGTACCAGCAGTACCTGTACAGAACCCGGAATTACCACCTCCTGCCCTAGAAGGTTTTGGCTACATTGTGCAAACTATGCGGGCATCCATGAAACCAACGGCAAGTTTCGACGGCAGGACAACCGTAAGTAATTTCCTGGAAAACTTAGATGCACATTTCATGTTATATCCAGTCCCCGAGTTTCAGAATGTCACGCTTGCTACCAGCGCTTTGAAGGGTCAAGCGCTAAATTGGTTTAAATATATTGGAAAGAATCTTTTGGGTGAACCAGGAAGCCCTACGTATACGTATGAAAATTTTAAAAGTTCTTTGGTGAGAGCATTTCCGGTCGTACGAGATAGAGCCAGACTAGAGGCGGAACGTTTTAGCAGATATCAAGAAAAAATCGAAGATTTGTCAAATTTTATTTTAAGAAAGATTCAAGTTTTTAAGCATTTGTATGGAAGTGGCCCGGATCCTGAAATCATTCAAGTGATAATCCCTAGACTACTGCCCCAAGTTCAAGATTTCATCGAGATCAGGAACCCAACGACTTTGTATAAATTATTCGAACTGGCCGTGCAGTGGGAAAGTCGAAGAGCTGCAGACGACGAAAGACGTCGCCAAGTTGAGCGAAGAAGGTCAGTGGAATACGCCAAGACCGCAGCAGAATCAACAACAGAACTACGGGAACAAGGCGAAGCAATGGCGAAAGAAAGATGGATCCCCCAAGACGACCAGCGAACGGCGAAAATTTCATCATAAAGCAGGAAAAAACTCCGAAACTGATCAAATTAAGAAGGATTCGGCTAAATAAGATTTAAACTAAGGGGGATTTCTTTAAGGAAGGTAGAGAAATCCGAAGTCCTGAAAAATCCTTCCGCGATTAATTTAAACACCGTAGTCGTTAAAAATTTAACTTTACCGAAGATTGAAGTTTTAATAAATAATATACCGGCGACAGCCCTTTTGGATACAGGTGCGCAAAATAGCTCCATTTCTGAGAATTTTTTCAAGAAACACTTCCATCGTTATAGAATTTTTAGCGCAAAAGACATTAATGTTATAGCGGCGCAAGGAGAGAAGTGTAAATGTCTAGGTAAAGTCTCACTTTTTGTGCGTATCAACGACGAGCAGGTAAAAATTTTATTTTATATCGTGAGAAACCTACAAACATGTGTTATCCTTGGTGTGGACTTTTTCAGATTGGCAGAAGCCGCAATCGACTTTCAGGGAGCCAAGCTAACAGTCACGATGCAACCAGTTAACAAGAAGGACGATGGGCCCCCGGAGCCAAATCTACAGCATTTACCGGCAGAAGAGAAAGAAAAGCTGCAGGCTTTGGTAAGTGAATTCTCAAATTTATTCAGTGATGTACCTGGTTTCACTCAGGTCACCAGTCATGAAATCCAGATCGGGGATGCCCAACCAGTAAGGCAGAAGCCGTATAGATACGATAAGGTTAGGGAAGAAATAATTGAGACTCATATTAAGGAAATGTTGGAGAATAAAATCATTACTCCTATTTCTAGCAGTTATGCTAGCCCAGTAGTGTTATGCAAGAAAAACAACGAGTTCCCGATTACGCACCCGAAGCGGTGGCGTTTCGCTGTAGACTATCGGAAGTTAAATTCCGTCACAAAATATCCCGTATATCCTTTACCTATTATCGAAGAGGTAATCCGCAATATTACCTCCACGAAGTACATGTCCACATTAGATCATACAAGTGGGTATTTTCAGATTGGGGTAAACCCTGAAGATGTCCCCAAGACTGCCTTCATAACAAAGTCTGGTACATACGCATTTCTTAGGATGCCTTTCGATTTATCCGGCGCACCGGCAACTTTCCAGAGATGTATGGACATTGTCTTAAGACCAGTCCTTGGTAAGAGTACGTTCATTTATTTGGACGATATTATAATTACAATAGTTTGGAACAACATTTAAAAGATTTAAAACAAGTATTTTTATTATTAAACGAAGGCGGTTTAAAAGTAAATGCATCCAAATGTAAAATTGCCGCAAAAGAACTACGTTACTTAGGATTTAAAATCTCTCAGAATGGCATTGAAACCGATAAGTCCAAGATTATAGCTATCCAAAATTATCCTGCTCAGCTAACACAGCTAAAACGTTATCATCGTTTCTTGGTATGTGTTCATACTATAGATCCTCCATATAAGATTTTGCTAAAATAGCTGAGCCACTGCTTAAATTAAAGAGGAAGAAAGCTAGGTTTTCGTGGTCAGCAGAAGCCAACTCGGCATTTAAAAAATTAAAAGACGGCCTAACACAAGCCCCCGTTTTAAAATTCCCGGAAGGGGATAAAGGACTAGAAATTTCAGCGGACGCTTCAGATTTTGCGGTTGGTGCGGTTCTTTCCCAAAATGGGCAGCCCGTGGCGTTTTCCAGTCGAACTTTAAATGAAACCCAGAGAAACTATTCGGCCACGGAAACAGAAACTCTAGCAGTTTTATTAGCGGTGCACAAATTCCGCGTTTACTTTGGAGGTTCTCCAGTAACTGTGTATACCTACCACGCTGCGGTCACCAGACTCTATTCTGGAAAATATTTATCGCCGAGATTAATAAGGTGGGCACTTAAGTTACAAGAGTATAATCTAGTAATTAAACACACTCCGGGAAAGGAGAATGTTGTGGCAGATGCTTTAAGTAGAATCAATTTGGATGAAAATGGAGATACAGTTAGAATAGCCATGCTTACATCAAAAGTTTTAGAATCTCGTGAAACAGTAATAGCTGAACTGGGAAAAGATCCCGAGTTCAAAAATATATATAATTATTTAGCCGACTCTGAAAATTTCAGCCATCAAGATATTGTGCCAATAAGAAATAGGGCGGCAAATTATGAAATAATTGCTGGCCTTCTTTTCTGTACAAAAACTACTAACAAAAATTACGAGTTTAGGCCGGTTATTCCAGCAAGCCTAAGATTTAGTATCCTGGAAGAATTGCACGATTCGCCTATTTCCGGCCATTTGGGCCAGCGAAAGACTGTACAAAGAGTTCGCGAGGCATTGTTTTCCCCGAATTGCAAAATTTTACTAGGGCGTATGTCGAGTCATGCCCAATATGCCAATTTAATAATTACATTAATTACCGCCCGGCCTGGTTCCTGAATAGTGTTAAATCAGAATTCCCAAATGAAATAATAGGGATCGATTTACTTGGACCTTACCCCAGAAGTAAATTTAACATAAGCCGATATCTTTTAGTTATAGTGGACCATTTCAGCAAGTGGTTGGAACTGATTCCGTTAAAACGTGCCTCTGCTAAAATCGTAGTGGATTCAATTTTAAATAAGTACAGTTAGTCACAAAAGTCTGCGTACAGACTAAATTTTAAATTTAAAAAAACACTTAAAGCATAGAAAAATGTGTTTTAATCACTGCATTGTTTTCTTCTATAAGCTAAAACTGTAAACTTAAATAAAAACTAAATAATATCAGTGTAATACATTTTACATTTTTTCAAAAATATATTTTCTCAAAAAAAAACTCAGAAATTCCCTCCAATAAGTCTGCGTACGCTTTCAAAAAAAAAAAAAGCAAAATATAAGTTTTTTACATTACTTCAATACTTTGTAGGATATCCTTTATTCTTCAAAACAGCTTGCAGACGTCTGGGCATTGACTGAACTAGATTTTCATTGTCATCCGACGTAAATTTCGCCCATTCTTCCAGCAATTTACTAATTAGCTCATTTCGCGACGTAATATTGTGTTTTCGAATTCGTTTCTTCAATTTTGCCCACAAATGTTTGATTGGACTGAGGTCTGGTGACTGTGGAGGAGTACGCAACTGTTTTGGAGAGTGATAGAGGAGATATTCCTTCACAATTTTAGCTGTATGTTTCGGATCGTTGTCTTGTTGGAAAATAAAGGTATTAGAAAGGTTTAAATTTCGGGCACTGTCTCGTAGATATTTCTTCAGAACATCCAGATAAACATACTTATCCATGACTTTATCAATAATGGGAAAATTTCCAACTCCTTTCGACGACATACATCCTCATACCATCACACCGTCAGCTCCATGTTTCACACTTGGATTTAAATTTCTCAGATTCAGTTCTGTTCCTGGTTTTCTCCATACGATAGGGTGGCCATTAACTTTAAATATTGTAAATTTACTTTCATCTGACCAAATTAGATTGTTCTAGAAGTCCTGAGAAGAGTTTAAATATGTTTTGGCGAAAGGAATTCTTTTCTTTCTATTTGTCTCGGAAATGAATGCCTTAGACCTAGGTTTGCGTCCATGATAATCGGCCTTTCGCAGCACTTTTCGTACAGTTTGAGGAGAAATTTTCTTGTTGCTAGTTAAAAAAATGTCTTTTGCAATGCTTGCAGCAGAAAGTTTAGGATTTTGTTTAATTCGTAAAAGAATTTTTCTTTCTTCTCTCTGCGTTAGCTTCTTCGGTCTCCCAAATCTTGGTTTTATAGTAAGACTACCAGTGTCAAGATAGTTTTGAATAACTCTTTGCACACTAGAAAATAGTTTTTAAATGGTTTTTACCAATATAGCGAAGAGTTTTACCTTCATCTCTCAATTTGATAATTAGTTGTCTCGTAACTAAAGGAATCTCTTTATTGGTTGTCATTTTCGTCAAAGAAAATAGAAATAACAACTTCCAATCAACGTGAAATTTGCTTCGGAAGTCAATGACCTTGAAAGTGTAACCTTCTTTGCATTCTCAAGTTTGAAGTTTAAAAGTTAGATAAGAAATCTCTCGCCTCCTTCGCGTTGTACGCAAACTTTATTGGCTTTGATTTCTGGCCACTTATTTTTTAAAAATTAGTGTGCATAAATTATTAGATATGAAAATATTACAGTTAAATAATTTCAAAGTCCCTTATTGAAACTAAATATTAAAAAAATAAAACTTTAAGAAACTACCTTTTTCGCACCTTAAAATTTGGATTTGATATTACTTTTCTTGATGTAAGCAGACTTTATTGACTATATATTTTAAAGTACGGGGCGCCGCTAAAAGTTATTTCCGATAATGGTCCCCAATTTGTTAGTAATATTTTTGAGGAAATGTGTGTAAAACTGGGCATATGGCATTTAAAAATGGTCCCGTATCGTCCGCAATCAAACATAGCGGAACGGGTTAACCGAAACGTAGTTAAAATTATTCGAAGCTATATCAAAAATTATCACGCTACCTGGGATAACCATATAAATGAGTTTGCATATGCCCTTAGAACGGCTAAACACGATACAACGTTGAAAACACCTGCTGAACTATTTTTGTGGAAGAAAGATTGTGACACCCTTAGATAAACTCTTCTTTGTACAGGAAAGGGCACAAGAGTTTAAAATGACCGATATTCAAAAGTTGATAAATGAAGCAAAAGGGAATTCTGAAATAGCCCAAAGAAAGCAGAAATATTATTATGATCAAAAGAGAAGAGAGGTGAATTATAAAGTCGGAGATGGAAGTCTTGAAGATTAAACATGCCTTATCAAATGCCCCAGAGGAAAAAGTGGGGAAATTTTTTCCGCGTTTTGAAGGTCCTTTCCTTATCGAGAAAATTACCCAAGCAGTGTTAAGAGCCAATAACGGCGAGAAAATTACTGCCAATGTGGACCAATTGAAGCCATATTATAATCGTAATAGAATGAAAATCTTTGAGGAATTTTTGCAGGAGTCGAGGAGACCGACTTCCACGGAGGACTTACCTCAACGGCAACAACCAGAAACGGCAACAATTGAAACGAGTGGTCAGAAACAAAAAGCCCCTTATCAACAAAATAGAAGAAAGAAGAGGACGAAAGTCGCCGTGGACCAAGGAATAAAGAGGAAGAGCGAAGGGACTTTGAGAAAACATAAAAGACCGAAGAAGAATGGACAAGGCCAGGCCAAGGCAGTTAAGAGAGGAGCGGAAAAGTCAGAAAGGACCCTGAAAACCAAGCAGCCCCGGTTGCAGCCTTATAATACAGTTCCTGAATACAGCAGGAGGCCGGAGCAACGACGAACAAGGTTTCAGGAGCAAAGGAGAAATCCACCGAGGGGTCCATCGACTAAACGCCCAGCAGAGCAGCCGAGAGGCGGGAGTAAATGTCCCAGACTGGAGCCTAGCTGCCTTAAACGAAAGCGTGCGATGGAGACCAATGGTAGCTGCTCCAGGTCAAGAAGGAAGTTAAATCAAACGGAGCTCTTCGCAACCTTCAACAACTGGGTAAAGAAGCGAATGAATGACTACAACAACAGATAAGTAGCATTTCTCATTCTAACGTTTAATTAATTTCCAGATATTACTGCAAGTTGCAGATTTTTTTTTTTTTTTTTAACCTCAAGCGAGGTTGACTTTTATGCCAAGTGGGCGATAAACGATTACTTATCATGAAAGTTGTTTTGGTTTAAATTATATATATATATACTTTTTTGCAAAGATTTAAAATTACTTAATATTTCTAAGATAGACTGTGAAGTATTGCGAAGATAGTAGTTTTGTAAAAGCAATGAATTGCTGTGAATATGTTAGCTAAATGCTTTTAAAATGCTTTGTCGAAAGACTTGAATTTTTTTTTAAAATTAAAAGTCTGTAGAAGTAAAACACAACTTAGTCTAGACTATTCTCCCAGTAGAATGCGATGTTAAGAAAAATAATAATATTTTTTTTTCTTGAATGATTATTTGTGTGAAGTTACACGGGAGGAAAACAAGTCTTCGTTACGTAGCACTTATTGTTATTATGTTTAACTAAAGTATTTTCCTTCCAGATGTTGCTGGAAGGAGTGTGCGAAAGACATAAACGCAAAACAGATGAAGTTGTATATAAAGTCAAGTTCATTCGTCCGTAAATTGTAGAAAATTCTATTTTTCTGTAAAAGATTGGCCTATGTTAGAAGAAGTTTTTTTTTTTTTTTAGAATTGCAAAGTTTCAATCAGGTCCGTTTGGACCAGTGTAGTTCAACTTTTGCCAATTCTGGAGGGAAGTATGTAAAGTTTTAAGTTAAACTAACCAAATTTCTTTTTATTTTAAGTTACCCTTTCCTGTAAACTCTTATTTCAACTTCCCTTCGGAATGAGCGCACGGTTCAGCTTTATGCTAATTTGTGTTTGAGCCAAGTTTTGTATTTCAGGTTAGTGAGAAACTTCTCAAGTGTGAGAGAGCTTTTAGTCTCAGACCACGTCGGCTCGATGGATGTTCTCCAGAATAGCTAGTATTTAAATTCTTACGCCTTAGTGCTATTCCTCAAATACTGATGGAAGTGCTTTAAGTGCGTTAGTACTTAGCAAAGGCTTGCTACGCACCATAAATAGGCCAATCTCGCGTTTAAGCTCTGTGACAGCAACTATTTAAATGTCTACTGAAGTTTTACTTTTAAATTGCTTGATTGTTCAAGACCCAAGCGCGATTATTATTTCTTCTGTTATCACTCCCGAGTGGGGAGTTGCTGTAAATAGTGATTTCAATAAAAGGGTCTTTTACACCCGTCTTACGTTGTAATTCTTCTAGCACTCTTAAGAACATAGCTGCATTCAGCTCACTGTTCGAGTCAGGACATTGATACTAGCACCATTATGTTTGCCCAAAGCATGCACAGAACATTAAGTCCGGATAAGCATACAAAAAGATTAATTCAGTTAGATAACTGCCGATTTGAAATAATAACCCAAGATTTGTACTGTCAAGATAAAAAATTTCTTCTTCAACTAATTTCTTTCTGTCTTTTATTATTAAATGGGTATTATTTTTTGAAAACAATAAACTAAAGCTCACGTAGCTAGTACGGCTAAAAAGTCAAGTTTATGAAGAAAATTTTAACATAATTTTTAACAGTTGTTACGAACCTAGATTTATACTTTGACGTAAATTATATATAATTCATGTAATCTTATTCAAAAATTATATGTAGTTGCAAACCAGTCAGCTTTATGAGACCTAACTAGCAAGATTACCGTATGTGACATGAAATGTTGAAGCAACTCATCAGTACTTGTTATCCTATAAATCGCATTTCTATCATTCAAGTATAACTGCTGTAAAAATAGTGACTGGAAGAATGAATTCTAACTTACTGAAAAGACTGGAAAATGTGATAGTCCTGTACTCTTCGTAGACGTACTGCTGTGAGTCGTACATGATCTCCAGTCTGCTGCAATATGAAAGAAATCTTATATATTTCGTTCTTACAAACCGTAATAAAGCAGAAAATTTATTTCGCTGCGTGAATTTCCGCAACTGTATTCGTGAGGTTATGGAAAATTTAATATTTAAAAAAAATACTTAAAAAGTTTCTCGAATATCAGGGGTTTTTTTTAATCCCTTAAACGTCAACTAAATCTGCTGATTTCAGATTTTTTTCTATTGTTTTTAGATTTATATGACAAATGTTAGATTACGTTTACATTTTACGTACATTTTATAATACTTTTTACATTAATTTTTTTTTAAAAAAATACACTGTGAAGTAATCTTATACCAAAATCCAAAATAAAATTTTGCATCACCCTAAGGTTTGTAAGATTACTGAAAAATGGGAAGAATTCGTTTCTCTACGATGAATAAAGCCACCCTCTGATGCCCATCAATACGAGAAACAATTTCAATGCAGAAGGATCCTTTTTTAAAAATGTTCTATGCAATGAAGAAAATTTGTATATCTACATGTATATAGCATATAAAAATATGGTCTCATTAAATGGCAACCTTTATCTAAAATAACGATGTTGAATACTTCAATTTCCTTTGGTTTACGTTTCGGCGCACATAATGGTCAAGGTTTTGTGCCAGGAGACGTACTATCACCATCACCATCACGACTGGCCGTAGTTCATCTCTGTCAAAGGCTATCTTAATGTACACTACTCGCAAAAAAGAAGGGAGGGACACTTCTATATCTCCCGTTCTACTGGGCCGATTGACGAAATTCAACTTGCATTTTTCTAGTCTCCAAAGCGCGACATAGGATATGTATTAAATTTATATATAGCATTATTCTAATATAGGTATTTTGACACAAAATCGAACTTTTTCTGAAATAACATACCAAATGTTTTACATATTTCGATTCTACAACTCAAATTACGCCTAAATATGAAATTTTGTAAAATTTGGTACGAAATTTACGGAGAAATTCAACAATTTATGTTGTCGCTTTTTATTCAGTTTGCGCCAAAATTAGTTCACTTGGCGAACTTCTTAATATGTGGCAACCTATCTTCATTTCATTTTTACATAGTGCGCCAATTTTTTTCCGGGCACAAAGATGGGCCATTTCAAAACGACCAGTGTATTTCAAAACCTCCGAGATTCCATGCCTTACGCCACGTTACGAAATGTCGTGGACTCTCATCATCTGGCTTATTTTTAAGATCGTTAAATATCAATTTGAGATCACGTTGTATTCATATTTTCCATCCTAACAACTCTGTAGGTGGCTTTCGATTGTGCTCCTGTGACAGTCCTAAACCCCTTCCTATCTCGTTAGGACTACATTTCCAACCCTGCATTGCTATGTGATTTCGAGCCGTTTAGATGCATCCTACCGCTTTTAGAACTTTCTCCCTCTAGTTTTGAATCACCCTGTATATGTTTGTGTATAAAAAATTATAAATGTTTTTATTTCTTATAGCTTGATATCGTTTCGATTCTAATAAATTGAGAGCCTTGGAGAGAAATTATTGGAAAATATCTTCTTCGCGTTATATAAATGCTTTTCGATTAACTGGGTTCTTTGAGTATTAGTTTTCACCTGTGAAAGAAAGCTGTTAACATAAAAATATAGTTCCAAATAAAGCGATTATTTTTAGAGCAAAAATTTATAATTTATCTAACTTATTTTTTGACGAATATGAATAAAAGTTAATCAGATTCGTATCTTCAAATCTTTGAATAAGATTTATATCGCATTGTAAATTAATTAGCTCCATTTACAGATTTTTTACATTATTCATATTCATTTTTAATGGAAATGAAAATAATATAAACTCTGACTTCAAATGACTAAAATCGTGAGATCTTTGCAACACTGTACTTGAAAGAAACAGATAATTGAAATGTCTTGGGGTCGCATGCGGCCCACATGCCGTCAGTTTGAGACCCCTCTACCTATGCATCCTCATTGACAGCAGATTATTGAGCGTTATAATTCGGAAAAGTGTAAGATCTGTAATTTATATTTCAAATTTGTAACAAATGTCGTGCGTCATTCGTTCAAACAGGACATCTGCTTTAGGTCATGTGATGCGTAATTCATCCAAATATAAACCTGTAGAGACATTAGGTAATTTGGAAGGAGGCAAGATGGAAAATTAGCAATCGCCTTCTCCGGGAATCGAACCACGGACCCCTAGAATACCGGCCCAGAGTACACTCGAAACCGGCCCCACTACACCTCGAAGGCACGCTAGGAAAGCGGGAGAAATGCCTTATAAACCTTCATAGGAGAAAAGATGGATGTACTGTCAAGGTCCCCGACCTTCTTTACAAAAGTTCCCAAAATTGATGATGGCCTCAAAATATTTAAGATCACAACTCTCTTTTCTCTTGGATCATGAATAGTTCAGATGGCATCTAATTCTAGCTTTCACTAATAATCTTGGAGTTTTGCCCGTAGGCGATAGTAACGTATTAAATAACGAGCGCTACTCTCTCTGCCAATGAAGCGAGGAATACTGTGCTTGTGCCTTTCCCTGGTGACACGAAACGGAACTTTCCTTCGATTTCATCAATGAACAAGCTGTTCGAGAGGCGAAGAATTTGAATGATACGGGTAACTGAGATGTAGTTTTCAAGAAGTTATTGAGGATCAGTTTAATGCACGTGGAATGCGTGTTGCAATTATACAGATAGCTGAAAATACATACAAGTGTGAAGATATAGGATGATGATGAATTATCTGCACTAAAAGATGACAAAGTATGTAAGTCCTGCTATGTCAGGCACTGTACAGCAAAATGTATAGCCAGCTTTTCCATGCATGTTAAACACAGAAAAATGTAGTTTCGCTCTATACGTAGTCAAGGTCTCTTATTCTGCTTCTCCATATAAGTAAAGTCTATACCTGCTTGATTGCTGTAAGACTTATATATGTGTAGTTTTCTTAACCATGATGGCTGTTTATGTTGTGTTTAAAATTGCATGGTAAAAATAAATTGTATTGGCTTAATGTTTTGTATTATTCGAAAGAGAATCTTTCCCTCTACAAGATGGCGTATTTGTGTTTTTTTTTTTTTTTTTTTTTTTTTTTTTTTTTTTTTTGTCTGAGCTAATTTTTCTTATTTTTCAGATCATTAAAATGGAGTGTGAAGTCGACAAAAATAAGCATTTTCGACACCCACCTTCTTTCTGCGTTTAATCAAGGCAACAATGCTGCACAAGCTGCCCGAGAGATTTGTGAAGCGTATGGAGAAGGTGCAATGCCTGAACGAACTGCAAGAAATTGGTTTGCCAAATTCAAAAATAGAAATTTCGATCTCGAAGACGCTGCTTGTTACGGACGAACAAATGAGTTTGTTGAAGAGCGTTTGGATCAACTTCTGCACGATGACGTGCGTCAAACCACTCGAGAATTAGCCGAACGAATAGGTTGTAGCCAAATGACTATAGTTTGAGATCTTGGGCCTATGGGAAAAGTCCAAAAACTCTGATATTATCGTCTAATTTATTGTTTTTTGTTTTGTTAAAATAAAAATAATTAAATTAAAAAAAGGCCATTACTTATGTTTCAACTCAATAAAAGGTGGTAGAAGATGATTCTCCACCACCAGGATTTCACGATTGGATTCCCTAATCCCCAGTCGCCTTTAAAAGGGGAAGTGTATAAGGTATTTCTCTCGCCTTGTTAGCATGACTTCGTGGTGTAGTAGTCAGCACACTCGGCGCGATTTCGAAAGGTCCGAGGTTCGAATCCCACCGAGGGCATTGCTCATTTTTCATCTCTCCTACTTTCAAAAAATACCAATCTCCTTAAGTTATGACAAAAAATATTTCATAAATTGAATGAATCTGTTAATTATTTAATAACCTGAATAATTTTTAATTAAGTTTTTAATTTACATTTTTTAATAATGTCTCTACTTGATAAAAATTTTCCAATTGATGATTCTTATGGATATTTGGAGCCTTGTTGAAATTTATGTAAAATATGCCTAGCGCTATATGCTACGTAACTGATCCAGAATCATTTGCGATTTTAATTTTTATGATTATTCTACATTTTTTTCTTTAAGATTTTTAATGGTAAACTCTACTTTGAGGTGATACAATGTACTATAAATTCTTCAGATTGCAGTTTACTAGTATTTTTTTAAACTTACTTTAATCTGAAGCAATGGCTCAACAATCAGATACATACCACGAACTTTAAATGCAGCTTGTTACCGGTGACCTACGGTTTCACAGTTAATGGGATATAAGTAGAGTATTTAGCGTAACGGCAGCACTCGCCAAAGAGCGCGGAGGTGAAAATAATTGCAATTGTAGTATAACGTAACGATTATTTATTACGCTTTCTTAATTTTGAAAACATGGATAAAACTTTCCTAACATGAAATCAACGGACCGTAAGCAGTTCCTGCTATCATAAAATAAATAGTTTCTGAAGTTACCTGTTATTTGTTCCTCCAAGACCCATATATGAGACTTCACTTGTAAATTTATATTCGACGCAAGGTTTTTGGCAGACCTCGTGCATTTCCGTTACTGAAATAGAAGAACAATTCATTCAGATTACAGTGTTTATTAAAATATAATAGAATTCAAAATTTCTGTGCCGCGGATAGTGGGAGTTAAGTATATATGTAATATTATTGTATTTAATAAATATAAACATAAAAATGTTTTGATTAGTTTTTGGAAAAAATGTTAAACTATCTTTCAAACTATCGCACTGATGGCTGCAGTCTGCTTGGAGCATTGGTAAGCTTGACACATAAATTTGCAGGTCTGCTAGGAAAAATGGGGAAACTTTATTAATTAAATAATTATTATTTATTATTGTACCTATTTTTCCCCCTCATTCCTGAAGACCATAAGCCCCGGTATGAGTAATTATTTCTTCATTATACTAAATAGTGTGTCCATAATTTAGGAAAAAACATAGAATTTTATTTCGCACTTTCGGAGAATTTTATATTAATACATTTTAACATGAGCACCATTAGTTGATTGGAAAATATCAAGTCTGTTCTCGATTTCTCTTCAGGCTTTATTAAACACTTGTGAAATCATAGTAACTATTTCTGTGGTAATTCCGTTTTCGAGTTCCTCGATGCTGCGAATCTCTGCAACATAAACTTGATTCTTCAAGTATCCCTAGAAAACGGAATCGAGTGGTGTGGCGTTCGAAGAGTAGAGTGGGCATGAAACTGGTCCACCTCTACCAATCCAAATTTCTGGGGATATAAAAGAAATCACTTACGTGTGTATTCCAACGGCAGAGGTACGATTTTCTGAGGAAATTTATCATCATACTGATACAGTGAAGAATGTCTACAGAAAATTTCTTACAGACGACTCGATCATTAGGTTTGACTTGTTGTCAAATCTGCAATTTATAGGCAGTCATTTTCAACTGTTCATGAGCAACTTCATGAACAATCAATCTAAAGATTATACCGAAAAAAATTATTTCCGGTTACTTCTAAAATTGGGTTTCAATTTAATTTTGCTATTCGGAGAAAAAATTACGGACACCCTGTATATAAATTTTTTGTAACATAAACGTCTCTTATCTCTAACGGAACATAACGGAATCTAATAAATAAATACTTTTTTATATTATAGAAGAATATTAGATATGTTATATAAAAAATATAATTGTATAGTTAAGGACTGAAAATTAAATATAATTAGGCAAGAAATAAATAGTTTTTATGGTTGCTTACTTGTACTGGAATGTAATGTGACAGCATACGGCCTGCAAACTGATGTCATTCCACTCGGTTTGGTCTCATCAGTATTGCTATTTACGGTCACATGAGATCTTTATTCAAATTAACTCTGTATTGCGTACAAACTGAAATATTTAAAAGTAATATACGTTCTTCTTTATTAATTTTTTTATTACTTTTAATATGTCTGGCTGTTGTAATTCGTATAATTTACAATATATCTAACTCATGATTTTATACACATCCTCCTGGTTGAGAGAACCTACATTCTTCCATAAAAATTAAATTTGTTGTAGAAGTTCGTGTTTACTTACGATTATTTTTAGTTAGAACACCCATAACGCAGCTGTATATGTCTTCCGGCTCACACAGCCTTCGCGAGGAATTACCTGGAAAAAAGAAAATAATGCAATTATTTATGAAAGTGGGAATTTCAAGAGCAATCTTTTGGCATATTCGTCTTACATGGTCTGTACAAGAATAAAATGCAAATTGGGAAAAAACATTTAAGTTCACCGGCTCTAAGGTCTGAAGCGGAAATTCTTCAAATTAAAGTTTATACACAGTTTATATCGGTGATTCATCATTCAATATAGGCTTAATTTAGGCAGATTAATTGATAGAATGCATTGTAATGCATTCTATCAATTAATCATTTAAATGAATTAATTATTGTTCCGTCTTTTTGGTAGATAGGTGGCGCTCTTGATGCGCGCCGATAAAAAATATATCACATGACGCTTGAACATGAAGAATGACGCATGTCATATTTATTGTATTATATGATTATGTTTCATGGCCGCTATAGGCGGAAGTAATATAAGTAATATATGTTTATCGTTAATAAATGTTATTTCTATGTTCTGTGAACTCTTGAAATTTTGATTTGAAATTCTAATGCTCTCCCAAACTTGACTCCTGAAATGAAACGATCTTTGAATTTATGACTCATGAAGAGAGACACCATACATTTTTTTGGTGCCGAAACCCGGGAAAAGGGGAATTACCTTTTGAAAGGTAAGACTTTTGATTCATTTGTTCTTGGTATCGATCTTTGAAAACGAAACATAATGGATGATTTAGCAAAAGAGAAAGAGAAACGTGCTATTGTACGTAGTAAAGTTACTACACTTCTAAATAAACTTGAGAAATTATTATCGGAAGCATTAAGTAAAGAACATGTAGAAGATCTAAATTCATCATATGAATTGTTAATTGAATACCATGAGAAACTTAAAACTCTTGACTCAAAGATCGATGCTCTCATAATTGATGAAAAAGAATATGATAACGAACTACTTGTATGTGAAGAATATGATGAAAAAATTATAACGTTTAAAGCTAAGATTGTTAGTAAAGTAAAGAAAACTAACAGTAATGAAGTTGTTGAAAGAAGTATAATTGCAACTAGCAATGGTATTAGTAGTACTCTGAATGGTAATAATGTTGTTACAAGTAGTGCTTCAGTAAAGTTACCTAAATTAAATATTGAAAAATTTGCTGGTGATCCCAGTAAATGGCTCGAATTCTTTAATTCGTATGATAATGCTATTCATTCTAATCCAAGTTTATCTAAAATAGATAAGTTTACATATTTGAAAAGTTTATTATCTGGTTCAGCATATAATTGTGTTTCTGGTTATGCTTTATCTGAAGAAAATTATGATCTATGCATTAAAAGTTTAGAAGAGAGGTTTGGTCGTAAAGATGTTATTATATCAAAATTCATGCAGATGTTGTTACAGTTAGAACCAGTTAAAAGTTCTTCAAATGTTTTTGAGTTAAGAAAGCTCTATGATCAGTTACAAATCTGTGTTAGAAGTTTAAGTAGTTTAGATGTTACTAGCGGTTCATACGGACAGTTATTGAACCCAATAATTCTTAAATTGTTACCTGAAGATTTAGCTCTTGAATTCCATAGAAAAAGAACATCTAACCAAAATATAGAAGTAAGTGAATTAATAGAGTTCATTAAAATAGAAACTGAATGCCGAGAAGCAAGTATTTTGATTAATAGCTCAAAAGGTAATAAATACACAGGGGTTAATCCTAAACAAGGGTTAAAAATTATAAAGTCAAATCACAAGCTTCTGCTTTTAACACATCAGTAAATATGTTTTGCATATTCTGCAAATCAAACGAACATACATCTGCCGGATGTTTGAAATTTTCCGACGAACAAAAACGAAACAAATTGAAACATGAAGGTCGCTGTTACAAATGCTTTCTGAGATCACATTTGTCGTCGTTTTGTCGGTCAAATATACAACCATGCGAAAATTGTAACGAGAAAAATCATAATAAACTTTTCTGCCGTTTGAAATCGAAAGAAATGGAAGATGTTAAATCCGTAGATACGCAAAATAAAACTTTAGTATCTACTTCCCACTGTAACACTCTAAAACCTGAAAATAGTGTGCTTTTACAGACATGTTCTGTTATTGCTCAAAGCAAAAATAAATCGAGAATCGTAAGATTATTAATTGATTCAGGTAGTGAACGAAACTTCATCACCCACAAGTTAGCGCGCGATTTAGAATTGCAAGTCATTAGAAAAGAATTTCTAACAATTTATTCGTTTGGGAATCAGCGCGGCAACTCGCAAGAATTTGATGTATATAGTCTAAAAATAAAAAATAAAAACGATGATCGCTGCCTTGTTGTAGAAGCTATAGGGATAGAATTAATATCATCAATAAATTCCAGGCGCCATCAACATGTCAAAACATTAAAGAATTTATGACTAAAAAGGGTTTGGAACTTTCGGATAAAAGTCCCGTTAATGAGAACATAAATATTCTGCTTGGGGCGGAGCATTTCTGGTATATACAAACAGGAAGTAATTCAAAAATGATTCATAAATGATGGTTTGTTTATAGTACCGACGATATTTGGATACACAGTGATGGGTAAAGTAAAAAATAATAATACTCGAATTAATGCGTTGTTTTTATCTACCGTTGAAGGAAACACATTTGATTTGCAGTCATTTTGGAAATTGGATTCGATAGGAATTGAAAATGAAAACAAAACATTTTCGGAAACTGATTTGGATACTATTAAGCATTTTAACGACAGTTTAAAATTTAATAACGGCAGATACGAAACAAAACTCTTTTGGAAGGACAATAAATCACAACTCGCTGATAAGTTTTTCGTTGCTAAACAACAATTTCTAGGATTAAAGCATAAATTAAAGGGAAATGATTTCCTATATAATGAATAAGATAATATAATTAGAGAACAAGTTGAAAGGGGGATTGTTGAACAATGTAAGTTTGTTGAAAATGAACCTAACTGTTATTACATGCCTCATAGGCCCGTTATACGTGAAGAAAAAGTAACAACAAGAATAAGAATAGTTTATGATGCCTCTTCTAAGTCTAAAGGAGCTAAATCGTTAAATGAATGTTTGATATCAGGCCCTAATTTAAATCCTAACTTGTTGGATATAATTTTAAAATTTCGCGTACATAAAGTTGCATTTTGTGCAGACATAGAGAAGGCTTTTCACCAAATTCAAATTGATAGTGAAGATAGAAATTTTTTAAGGTTCTTGTGGTTTGATCATTCTTACGACGATAGTTACAATAGTTTAGGCTTTAAGGTTTTCTGAATGTGCCGAGTGCCGTTTGGAATGACAACAAGTCTGTTTATTTTGTCCGCCACTATCAAACATCATATTAAGGGTTATGAAAAGAAATATAGCAAAGCTGTTGACATGTTAAATAAGTCCCTATATGTTGATGACCTTATCCTTGGAGCAGACTCCGTTGAAGAAGTTTTCTCATTATCAACTGATGCAGTTAAAATTCTTCAAGACGCTGGTATGAACTTAAGAAAATTTGAATCAAATTCCGAATCTTTAAAAAATCATTGGCAAGATATTGGTTTAATTAATAAGGAAGATAATTTGGATAAGAAAACGTTAAAGGTGCTGGGAATAATTTGGGATTTGGATGAGGACACATTGAAATTAGATGTACAAGAACTTTTACAACCAGTTGACTGGAAACACGCTACGAAGCGAAAGGTATTACAGATTGTGGCAAAATTTTATGACCCAGTTGGCTTCGTTGCACCTTTTGTAATCAGAATAAAATTCTTATTACAAGAATTATGGGAATTCGGTATTGATTGGGACACAATTTTGCCCAGTTATTTGAGTGAAAAATTTAAAACTTGGTACTTTGAAATTGAAGTTATTCTCAACTTGTGTATTCCTAGAAAATACATATTAAATGATGAATGTGTAAATTTCGATAAAATAGAGCTTTTTGTCTTTTGTGACGCCAACCTCAAGGGATATGAAGCTGTTGCATATTTTCGTGATCCTGATTCTTGCTGTACGTCTTTTGTTCTTTCAAAGAGCCGTGTATCCCCACTTAAAAAATTAACCTTGCCTCGTTTAGAACTTATGGGAGCCATTATTGCCGCAAGAATAGTTAAATATTTAAGGAAATTATTTAATATCCAAGAAGATAATGTATTTTGTTTTAGTGACTCTAAAATTGTTCTTCACTGGATCAGGGGTACCGCTGATAAATGGAAACCCTTTGTTGCTAATCGTGTACGTGAAATACAAGATGTTGTATCATCTTCGCAATGGAAATACTGTAAGGGAAATGACAATCCGGCTGACATAGTTTCACGTGGATTAAGAGCTTCTGATCTAGTGGAAAATAAACTTTGGTTCAATGGACCAGTGTGGTTAAAAGAGAAAAATGTACCTTCATCATCTTTTGATTCTTTGATCGAGCTTATGGTGGAAGAGGTACAGGTAGAACAGCGTCAAACTACTGTATGTTCTGTTATTAGCCAAGAGGCTGAATTTGAATTGATATCCAGGTTTTCATCCTGGAAAAAATTGAAACGCGTAACTGCATGGTGTTTAAGATTCTGCCACAATATTAAACCTACATCTTTAAAACTCAAGGGTTTTTTTAACAGTTCAAGAATTGGATAAGGCAAGCAATTTGATTTTTAAAATCATGCAAAATTCCGAATTTAGAGAAGAAATTAGACTTTTGAAAGCAGGGAAGAAAATGAATCTCAGCAGTAAAATCCTGAAATTAAATCCTTTTCTTGATAGAGAAGAAATCCTTAGAGTCGGTGGTAGACTCTGTAACTCGAATCTTTCAGAAAACACAAAGTATCCAATCATTCTTCCCAAAAGTCACCAAATTACTGAATTGATAGTCAAACACTTTCACGAAGTGAACCTTCACAGAGGAGCCACATTAACATTATCTGCTCTGCGACAGAAATATTGGATCGTTAATGGCCGAGAAATTGTAAGAAAAATAATTTGGAAATGTATAAAATGTTTTAAAAATCGAACAAGCACATCCAGTCAGATAATGGGTGACCTACCTGCTTCTCGCGTATTGCCGGATAGAACATTCTCGAATACAGGACTAGATTTTGCAGGCCCCTTTTTAATTAAAGCTAGGAAAGGAAGAGGAGGAACGAGATATAAATGTTACGTTTGCCTTTACATATGCTTCACCACAAAGCCCATTCACCTAGAAGTAGTCAGTGATCTAACAACTGAAGCATTCCTAGCATCTCTGAAAAGATTTGTGTCACGCAGAGGAAAACCCAAGAAAATATTTTCCGATAGAGGAACCAACTTTGTTGGGGCTGATCGAGAATTAAGAAGATACATAGCTACACTTTCCTCTGAGGAAGCATTTCAAAACTACCTGAGCGGTGAAAATATTCAATGGATCTTCAATCCTCCTGCTGCCCCTCACTTTGGAGGCCTTTGAGAGGCTGGAGTGAAACAAATGAAGATTCACTTAAAGCGGACTATTGGGACCCAGGTTCTGACATATGAAGAATTTCACACCTTAATTACACAAATCGAGGCGTGTTTGAATTCCAGGCCAATAGTTTCCATCTCATCTGACCCTGAAGATCTTAATCCTTTAACACCTGGACATTTCCTAATTGGGACTACATTAACAGCAATTCCTGAACCTGATCTTACAAATAATAAGCTAACCCCTGTTGAAAGATGGAAATTGACACAGCAAATTTTCCAGAGCTTTTGGAAACGTTGGTCTAGAGATTATCTTTCACAATTACAAAGGCGTACCAAATGGTTGAGGGATAAACCAAATTTAGCCCTCAATGACTTAGTCTTGATAAAGGACGAAAATTTGCCTCCATTAAAATGGCGACTTGGACGAGTAATTGAACTATATCCTGGTGCTGATGGAAACGTTCGTGTTGTGAAACTATAAACTTTATTGGGCGAAATGAAGCGTCCTATACATAAACTTTCCCGCATACCATTGAGTGAATAAGACTCTAAAAAAAACCAGTAACTGTATATTCATAATTTGTGTCTTTATTATTATTATTAATTCAATTATGTTTCAGATTCAGAGAATGGACCACAATTGTGAATTATGGTAATTTAGCAGTTTCATTATTTTGTTTTCCTTCTAGAGATTGTAAGTATGTTTTATTTGTAAAATTTTGTGCTAAATTTAATGTTGTTATTCAATTTAAATTTGTCATTATGCATTTTTATTTTATACGATATACTGTTGAACTTTTGGAAAACTTGTTTAAATCTAAAATTGAAGATCTTTATAATAATGTTGTAATGAACCAATGTTCATCGGGGCGGAGTATGTTCCGTCTTTTTGGTAGATAGGTGGAACTCTTGATGCGCGCCGATGAAAAATATATCACTTGACGCTTGAACATGAAGAATGACGCATGTCATATTTATTGTATTATATGATTATGTTTCATGGCCGCTATAGGCGGAAGTAATATAAGTTTATCGTTGATAAATGTTATTTCTATGTTCTGTGAACTCTTGAAATTTTGATTTGAAATTCTAATGCTCTCCCAACCTTGACTCCTGAAACGAAACGATCTTTGAATTTATGACTCATGAAGAGAGACACCATACAATTATTGATTATTATTTTTGATGAAAGTCAACATTAGTACAGCTGATGCTAATATTGATAGAATTAGAGAGTCAATCTTCATGTCTCACTCATTAACACTGCTGGTGTTTATAGCTATTAAATCACGTATAAATTTATTTTCTACCTCAAGAGAGAAATGAAGAGTAATCAATTCAAATAATTTGCAGTACTAGTACTAAATTTATTTTATTACATAAAACTGTGGGTAAACTGGATTTAGAAGTGTACGATTTCACACAACTTTTATTATCAAACTCCCAAAACCATAAATACTGTCATTCCCGGGTATAGAGTAGCAAAAACTCAGATGAAAGTTTAAAACAACTTTTTTTGACACGTCAGCCTGAAGGTTATACAAACTGAAAAAAAAATCTCTCAAACTTTTAAGAAATTCAAAAAAAAAAAAAAAAAAAAAAAAAAAGCTCAACCAAAATTAAAATATTAAATACAAAGTAATATACGCAATTAAGTAAGCTTATCTCAATCCTGAGGATTTTTACTAAACAATTAAGTGAAGCAGAAGCCGATTCAGTAATTCAGTCGCAGGAGGATTTAATAATTTCATACACAGTATACATTCTATCTGAAAAAAAGCTCTCTTTTCTTGTATATTGAACAACTGTAATTTTTGATTGAAACAGACTGAGAAATCGTTATTTCGTTTTTTATGTTAATCATACGAATTTTTGAACTGAAGTTTATATGTTCTATCAGAAAATACGAAATATCCATGCTAAACTGTGCATACTGTTGCGTTATTTTCCTTCCTTTACTTCACGTTCGTAAGTACGGTACGGGGTTCGTGCGGATTTGGAGTGAATAACGACGACAGCACTTGATGGAATATCGAAACACACTTTATTAGGCAATATTAATAAGGGCAGCTCCAAAGTCACTTTTTACAGTTGTCGAAAATCTACTATAAACACGCTGGAACAACCAGCTGGTAAGAATTATAAACAGATAAGAATTCATTTCAGAAGGTTCTCCATCCGTCCGTGACATATCGCCAACTTTGTCGCTAAATGGGCGATTTCTCGCCAAATGTGGCAACCCTGCCTTACCTTGCCATTTTATGGCAACCCTAAACCTGCTTTGCGGTAAAGCTATCTCACCGCGCCTGTACATTTCGTAACAATACTTTCGTTTTCTTACTTAAATTTATCAGTTTTATATAATTTTATCTACATATAGAATCAGCAGACTAATCAAGGCCCTTAAATAGTAGTTTATATGTTTTGTGAAGAAACGTGTATAATTTTTCAATCGATTTAAAATTTTATTGTTTTTATTACTGTAACATCATAAATTTTCATAGATATTTTCATTTGTTCATTTGTCTGAAGATCTTTAGAATGCAAGTTAGTGGTATAAGTAAACTCTTAGTATGTTAGTGGCGACGCAGATAGAAGATAGAGGCATAAAAATGACTTGCATGATAGCCTTGGTAATGACTCTTAGTTATCTAATCTATCTAACTCTTAGTTAGCGATAGCTGCCTAGACGATATAGTGGTTAGGAGAGCCTACTGCAGTACCGTAGGGCCCGGTTTCGAATCCTGGAGAATGCATAGACGTAACTGTCCGTTTCTTCATAGGAAGTAACGGTGGCCGCCTATTAGGTGTCTCCAAATAACATGGCCACCCCTTTTGGCATTAGGCAATCGCCTGCCATTGGATTTAAAAAAGGACTAATTATCGAATAACGGAAAATAAATTTTTGCCTGGCTTTCTGGAAAAGTAGGTGCATTTACATTTTCACTCGCGTATTTCTGTATTTTGGTTTATTATTTATTCTGTTCACTGCAAATGCATGCTTATTTGTGCACTTTGTACTGCTGACACGTGGATGAAGGCATTATTTTTTTTCATTTCTGAACAAAATAAAGTTTCTTGCTATTTACGTGAGGTTTTAGGCAATTCCTAAGTAATAACAATAGAGTTACAATATGGCAGAAAATATCGAGTAAGCATTGCTAGGTAATCAGTACCCAGTACCAAACGGTTAAGTAAGCAATGTACTAAAAGAAAAGTAACCATTGCTCCTTGAAATGATGATCATAATGACTTCACAGACTTACCTCTATAGGTGATGGCCTCGCATTTGCAAAACTTTCGGTACATGTACATTAAATAATGTATATCGCAAGTTGCCAAGGTGTAATGCTCGCCGTATGACTCACTCATGCCGTCGAATTGAGGCATGCTGGGACAACTCTGGGACAGGCCGTGCCAAGCTGTATGTAAAGCTGTCCTCTGCGTCTGTCGATGAAAAGAGGGGTTGCTATGGCATTCTTTATCACTCAGTTGTTTTACAAAAAATAAACATCATTTTACTTAACCCACATTATTTATGGTGTTCTATTAAATGTCGTACACACAGAGATCTTTTGGTATTACAAATGTTTACAGCATCCTCTGCATTAAGACTAAATTGTGTACGCTATGTAAATGCAAAGACTAAGCTTTAACGTTAACAAGATATTTATCATTGACGTAGGGTGGCAAGAATTTTAATTTGTCTTACCAGTGAAACCTATGCATTGCTGAACAAACTCAAAATTATAAAACGAAGCGCATTGAAAAATGTATACCTTTTTTTATTTTTTAATAGCATCTCTAATAGCCACAATTTATAGTACAACTAATTTATATGAATTATGATATAATCGACCATTATTTTATCTATTACGATAACCGAACTATTATTTTAATGGATTTATAGCATATCTAATTTATATGAATTATGATATAACCGACCATTATGATAACCGAACTATTATTGTAATAGATAAAAGTTTCTAAAGTATTATATCAAGTATTTCGTTGGGCATAATTATTTTTTTCTCCCTAACTCCATACTACCGTTTGTTAACAGTTTCCCAGAAACATGTTACTCCGCAAAAAAGCGCTAAGATTTCATTAGAAAAAATAATGAATAGAGAGTCATTTACATAATTATTTTCAAACTCATATTTTTAATTTACTCTGATTTACCTAATTTTTTAATAAGTTACAAATTATTAAAATTTCACTAATTTCAAATTAATGCGAGTGAAGATCTGTAATTTACTTTCAAGTAATCATAATTTATTTACCATGTTGTAAGAGTCGTACTTCGATTAGCAGAAATTGAAAGGATGAGGAAAAAACTTAATTATCGAAAATATTACCATTAATTTAGAATTCTACATTACGATATTTACTTTCAGTTATCGAAGATTTTGACTTATCAAAATTATACAGCACTTAAAAATGGTGAAAATTAATTCTCCGTTAATGAATGACTTAATTATGATTGTTGGCAATTAATCATTGGCAAAATTAATTCTTTTTTGGAGCTGTTATAAATTTATTTAGCATTGAATAAGAGCAGAATTTTGAACTATACTGTAGCTGTAAATGTTAAATAGAGAAAGATATAATTTACTTTTGGTTAATAGTAATTGACTGATAGCGAACGCAGAAGAAATTTACTGCATACTTAGATGGAATAAAATATTCTTGTATTCAAAACGTTCGCACAAAAGACATACCACGTGCATATAATACTCAGTATCTGAATGGAGCTGTCAGGGACCGTTAGCGTACTCCCTGCAGAAGAAATGTTTCAAGTGGCAGAGTGATTCGTGTTGTGGTGCACACGAACCTTAACTATCTTTTAACCTTTCGATGTGATGTCGCATTCTGAGCAAACGGCGTGTGAGATTAGATAGCTAAATTCACTGATCAGAAACTAATCCGCTAATTTTGAAATTTTTCATTTTCTGACCCATTCTGCTGGTCTCACTTATCGATATGACTATATAGTTTCGACGTTTGCAGACAAACTAGGCTATTCAGAACGATAAGACTAGTAGAGACAGATACCAAAGGAGGTATTTTCTTGTGCTTCTTGGAATGTCAAACGCGCTTAAGCAAATATATATGTTCGATTGATATTGCTTTGAAGATTATGATTTAATAAGATTTACATTTGAAACAAAACTGCCATACAAACATCTTCCACAAACTTTTTGAACACAGTAATATTCCTATGCTAAACCTTCCTTTAGATCATCGACTCTCAATGGTTAAATATTATTTATTGTTGTATTATGTTTTAATGAAAAGTATTGGAAAAACTATCATTTATAAAGAGCCATAACGAGAAATTAAAGCTTTTCTTAGTTTATTTTCAAGCAGCTTAACGTACACTGCTGGCCACCCAAATTGCAACACCGAGAAAGACAAGACATATCACAACAAAATTTATTTAGTAGATAACATGTTGACCAAGTACCAAATGATTAAATTTATAGACTTCTGTGAAGTGTGGTTTCTTCCAGAATCAGTAGCCAGAGTAGACGTCCTTGTTGGAGATCACCGCTGCCACACGCCTCGGCATTGATTCAAAGAGACTTAAGATGTGTTCTTGGGGTAGAGCAGACCAAGCAGCTTCCACACGTTGCCAAAGTTGATCTGGTGTGGCAGCTTGGGATGTAATCTGGGTCAATCGTTCAGCAACCATGGACCACATGTTTTCTATCGGCAAAAGATCCGGAGAGCGAGCCGGCCAGGGAAGCACTTCAATCAGGCGATTGACAAAGAATCCTTGGACAATGCGTGCCACGTGTGGTGGCGCATGATCCTGTTGAAATATGGCTGTGGGCAAGTCCTGAAGATAAGGAAAGACAACTGGCTCCAACACCTCGGAGATGTAGCACTGGCTGTTTAAAGTACCGGCAATACGTACTAGAGGAGTGCGAGAGTGATATCCAATACCGCCCCATACCATAATACCCGGTGCAGGAACAGTGTGACAGTGCATAACGCAGCTGTTCAGCATCCTCTCTCCACGGTGTCTCCAGCCTCGAATCCGACCATCGTGGTGTTGCAGACAGAAGCGTGACTCGTCAGTAAAGACAATTTCATTCCATTCTGCCGTCCTTATCCTTCTTTCATCGCACCATTGGCGGCGGAGAAGTCTGTGGTTCTGCGTCAAGGGTAGACGAAGCAATGGACGTCTTGCGGACAGACCACTCTACTGTAAACGGCATCGAATGGTACGCGCAGACACTGGATGATGCGTTACAGACTGAATGTGCTGTGATATGGTTCGCGAAGTGACTGAGCGATCCGTCACTGCCATGCGCACAATGTTCCTGTCAACACGTGAAGTGGTGCACTCAGGTGGATGCGATCGAACACGTCGGTCAGTCGTACCCTCCTGCATCCAATGGTCACATATCCTCATTACAGTTGTTTGGTTTCGTCCAACACGACTACCGATTTCCCTGAAAGATAATCCACACTCTCGGTAGGCCACTATCCTTCCTCTGTCGAACTCGAATACTTGATCAAACAATGATCGCTGTTTACTACGAAGCATAATTAATCGTTTTTTATTTTTGGAAAAACAACAAGAAAAACACAATTGCCAAACTTGAAATCGTCGAAACCTCCAAGCCTTAAATAACACTTTGAAGTGGCACCGTAGGTGCCCGTGATGTGCGTCTGAGTTGAAATTCTATTCATTTGCATATCTCACCTCCGCTAATGCATGTTGTAAATTTCATGTTATTTGCATGCTTCCTTCAGGGTGTTGGATTTACGGTGGCCAGCAGTGTATAATCAATTCTCGGAGTGTTGCCATTGGCCCAGACCTAAGGTCTTTAAAACTTATTTATCAAATTTAATGAATCTATTATTGACGGACTGAAACACTTAAAACATATTCATCCATTTTTTGCTAATGAAAATATTTTATTTCATTTTAAATAATGTACGGTCTTGATATGTTTTTAAATATATTAAACCCATAATATATTGACAGATAATTTCAGCCATCATTTGCAGCACTATTCTAATTAATATAAGATAATTCTAAATTCATGCGTTACATTACTGGTGCAGAACTGTTTAATTTTATTTTATATTCTAAAAATATTTTATTAAGCATCTCTGGAAGATATTACATTGTAATGTGAAGTTTTCAAATTAGAGTTTTTGATACCTTGATAAGCTTGACTCTAATAGAGGTCAGGAAATTAGGAACTGCCATTTTTACGCCCAGGAACTGGGATCCTGTAGGATCCTCCCTTGGATCGCTGAACGTGACTAGATAGCCTTCATTCACACTCCGGGATCCTCGAAAGAACAAAACAGAGATTATATGTATAATAGAATTTTAAGATTTGAGATAATATGTGGTTTTAATTCCTGGAAAAAAAGTCACTATTTACATTACTTAAATATTAAGAGTATTTACAAGAACCTTTCTGTTCATTACTTAGAACATTCATAACTTATAAAATCCTAAAGATATCCTCTTTAAGACAGAATGTCCCGCAACACAACAAGAATATCTTGAGGCCATTAAAACAGAACGTGCATAACTTGATATTCTCCCGAATAAAATTCTACGTTCCATAGTGAAAGCTCCCTGGTATGTGAGAAATGCGGATATTCAGCACGACCTTAACGTAAAAGCCATGCACGAACAAATATTAATCTCGTCTCATAATTTCTTCGAAAGTTTAAGTAACTCAGAATACGCCACCCTCCGAAGTTTGTGTGACTACTATCCTACAATTGAAAACATGGTAAAAAGACCCCGCACAATACACCATAACGCATCTTGGTAACTGTAAATATGTAAATAGTTCATTTTCTTCGTATTTAATCAAGTATTTGTATTCATGACTGTAAACTTTATGTTTAATTCCAAGATTTGAAGTGAAAATCGTGCTACGTTTTTCGTTGACACGCCCATATGGGCGTATCTGCGAATAAAGTTTTAACGTGTCTTCACGTGATGTGACTTCTGAGTGATTGCAAATTCTACAAAATTTTATGAACTTTGTGGTTTTGACCAAAGACAATTGTGTGCGAATGCAAATTCTACTAATTTTTATGAACTTTGTGTTTTTGACCAAAGTCTGATTGAACTTTGATGTTTCGCTGCATATTAAGGACACTACTGATTAATTGAACGCAGACTTAAACTGTTTTCCTATCCTGTCACAAAATGCTCTCAATTCAGAATGCTTCTTCTTAAATAACTCCGAATTAATATCTAGCAGAGACTGAATGCGACCATTCGTAAAAGATTGCTTTATAACTTACCATCTATGGAAACTTTTGCTTCTCCACGACCAGATTACTCCAAACCTTAGAGTTTTTGAATGCATTCTACGCCCTCTGGGTGATTAGATGTACCAATAGTACATCTTCTTTTTGGATACAAACGTGAAAGGCCTAAGGCATACTTGATGTATTGGTAACTCAACAACTCACAGTAGTTGGTACCAAATGCGAGTGAAGGTAAAGGTAAAGGTAAATGGCCAGTTTCTGGAATGTTCCCTTTCATATGGCGTAATATTTTTATTTTACGTATTAAACCGCAACTGTTTAACAAATTGAATAATTTCAAAGCAGTTCTTAGTTGTATGGAGGCACTGGAACAGCTACTGCACTAGCTGCATATGAGTCTGTGTGACTAGATTTCCTCGCCAAAAGAAAGGAACCATAATGAAAGACCCAATCCAACACCAGAGAGGAGCTTAACCAAGCATTAGAGTTATCGCTGTGGAGTATCAGCAGAAGAGGACTTCTAGCTAATCGACTCCTTCTAGTAATTTCGTAAAATGTGGTAGACATGATTGTAAAGAGGCGATTATATTGGGCAGGCAATTATATTTGGGGGATTGTATTTATAACTATGGTAATAAAGTTTTTTCAGAACTGTCAACATGTTGTCACTAATATTCATTCGACTCTAACTGAATGAGCATGTTGTTCTTTCATACTCTGGCAAAAACTGCTCTTTGTATGATTATAGATGATATAGCGGAGCAATTTGCGGTTATGAATAAGGACAGGATTTTAAAGTGAAACTTTTTGCCAAAAAAAAAAAAAAAAAAAAAAGGAGAAAATAGTTCTGGAAACTTAATCGAAAGGCTGCTTTTAAAGATCTTTGTTCAGTTCTAAAGTAGTTATTTTACATTATTTCTTCATTCATGAATAAGTATTAATTACGTACTATAAAAGTAACAAAAGTATTAATCTTTAGAAAGTAAACATGGCATTTACTCTGTAAGGATTTTGAGTTTTACTAACGTTTATTTTATTTTAAAACTTTACTATTCTCTCTTATTTTCCATTTCTGGTCAGAATAAATGCGAACAGATTTAGTTATGCAAATTGAACTTGCAAACTGTTAAGTATTAAAATTGTGGCTTTTAGCCAAGAGGGAGAGAGAGACTTCTTGCTACTTTACCTCGCGCGCGCTTCTCAGTCAGCCTTTGAGACTAGAACTTAGTTCTCTTTGATACTTGAAGACGTATTGTAGTTTCCCGTATTCCGCTCACTACATACAAAAAGCTTAAAAGGCCAATCTCCGCGTTACTAGTCTTTCCAAAGTATCTGGGTTTAGTTTTTATTTGATTAAGTAGTTTTAGTTCTTATTTTTACATTTCAGACCATAGGTACTGGTCTTTGTATCCCGAAGTACGGGAACGGCTGTAAACTGTGTCAAATAAAGGGTAATTAAACCCTTCCCGTTTGTGTTGTATCTTCTGCACTTGCACGAACATAGTTTAATTCCTTGTTCCTACTCAGGACTTCAGTTATATTTGCAAAGGCAATTAGAAGAAAAAAGTAGTCCTGATAGAGGGGCCCAAAGAAGAAGACATATGGCCAACGATCACTCAGAATTTGATGTACCTGCAGCATCGGCTAAGAATCCCGGACTGCCAGCCTAGAAGGATTCGGATACATCGTCCAAACCATGCCGGCAACAATGAAGCCGTTGGCAAGAAACCTTCTTAGAAAAATTAGATGCCCATTTTAGGCTGTATCCTGTCTACGAACTTCAGAAAGTCAACTTGGCTACCACCGCTTTGAAGGGTCAAGCGCTTAATTGGTTCAAGTGCATCGGAAAGACTCTTTTGGGTGAACCGGGAAGTCTCACCCAAACGTACGAAAATTTTAACGTTGCTTTAGTAAAGGCCTTTCCGGTAGTAAGGAATCGAGTCAAGTTGGAGGCGAAACTCTTTAGTATATACCAGCAAAGAATTGCAGAGAATTGCATTCTTTGCAGAGAGCCTGGCTTCTTACCATTACTAGAGCATTTCGTACGGTTTCGACGGAGATAGTATGTATCTTAGCAGGCGTTCTGCCTCTCTCGTTGCAATACAAATATGAATACAATAAGTTTCTTTTACAGTATAAAATAAAAGAAGTTCTTAATGATATTGGTGCTGATGCCTTTGATTGGATACATCCATTGGAAATTCATCCAAGTCTTTATAGAATGGTAAATTATGATAAAAATTTGATAAAATATGGGGAAATAGATATTTTTACAGACGGCTCAGGTATTGATGGATGTATTGGCAGTGCATTTGTTTATTTTCATGGTATTGAAATAGACTCAGGGAAATGTAAACTTAATAATTTAAACTCGGTTTATCAATCTGAACTTCTTGCTCTTAAAAATGCCTTGAAATGGGTGGAGAAATTAACAGTAAAATATTTTATTAATATTTATTCAGATGCTTTATCTGCACTGTCGGCACTCTCCAGTCCTCATAATAAGAATAAATTAGTAGATGAAATCAAAAATTTATACTTTAACTTGAAGAATAAACACATTATTTATTTCCATTGGATTAAGGCTCATGCTGGAAATATGGGCAACGAGAGAGCGGACGTTCTTGCGAAAGAGGCTGCCCTGGGGGAGGAGACGGAGGATAATTATCTACAACCCTCTAGAAGGAGATCATGTACTGTTCTTAAAAATATTGTTATTAAGGAATGGAAAGATAGCTGGGGATCTTCAGAAAGAAATACTGGATATATTAATGAAATAAAGATCAAAAATAATATGAGAATACATCATCATATTGATTGTAATCAAATTGTAACCGGTCATGGCAGATTCCCAGCCTACTTAAATAGATTCAACCTCCAGGAGAACGAAAAATGTTTAGTATGTAATATTTATGGAGATGCACGCCACTTTGTTGAGAACTGTATTTTAACGGGGGAGGTGAGAGTGAAATATAATTATAAAGGATTCAGTGGACTTTTTAAAAATTATGAAAAGTTTGAGAAATTTTCAAGAGACATTTTAGATATTATTAATAATAACAAAGAAATCATTGGTATTTTAATATGAAGATAAGAATTAATGCAAGAAGTAAGAAAGAATATAAAGTGAAGGTGCTACAGAGTTTGTATGTGTATATG
The DNA here is from genome assembly GCF_044657685.1 of Stegodyphus dumicola. Taxonomy (NCBI): domain Eukaryota; kingdom Metazoa; phylum Arthropoda; class Arachnida; order Araneae; family Eresidae; genus Stegodyphus; species Stegodyphus dumicola. The sequence goes on from NC_140768.1 coordinate 189,697,251, forward strand.
TGTGTTTTATGTGATGTGTTATTTCTTTTGAGTTTCTTTAACCAACTTTAAGAACTTTTTTGGTTTTTTGGTTTGTATGTGTGTTTCTCTGGTTTTCAAAGATTAATAGCTTGCAACCATTGACCAGAAGTTTGTTTAGTTTATTATGTTTTCGTTATACTAACTCTTTTGTTACTCGGTTCTCGGGTTTTGGTTCTCCGGAGCTTTATTTAGATTAGTTAATACTTCTTAAATGTTTAAATTTAATTGAGCTTTATGTGGGATGCGGCTGGATCGTTGGATGTCCTCGTTTGTTGTTGGAATTGCCTTCTGCCCTTTTTTAACCTTAAGGCCGGCTTTGCCGGCTAGGTGGGTTTGGGTTTTTTTGGTTTTTCTTTCACCAGCAAAGAATTGAGGAGCTGTCAAATTTTATTTTAAGAAAAATACAAATATTTAAACTGCTGTATGGAAGCCGGCCAGATCCTGAAATAATTCAGGTGATTTTGCCGAGACTACTACCCCAGGTACATGACTTCATTGAGTTAAGGAACCCTTCGACACTGGATAAATTATTCGAGCTCGCAACCCAGTTTGAAAGCAGAAGAACGGCGGACAATGAAAGAAGACGACAGTAATGAGCAAAGAAGCCAATTTGGCGCGCCAAGGCCGCCGCAGGGGAGGCAAGAAACGATTTAAAACTTGGTATACTGAAATTCCTAAACTAAAGAATTTTGAAATTCCAAAACATTATTTCAACAATCTATCAAAAAATAATCTGTAGAATATTCAATTGCTGTGTTTTACAGATAGTTGCCTGCCTCTAGACCCACTAAGAGGGATAGACGTGAAGGGGGATCTAAAGAAATAGTAAAAGGGGGGCATGCTTTTGGATATTCCAATTATAAATACCTGTAAAACGAGAGAAAAATCTTGAAGTCGCATGCTTTTTTTTTTTTTTTTTTTTTTTTTTGCCTCCATAGAGGCTTGAAACAGGAAGCCTGAAATAGGTAATTAAAATAGGGCACAGTGTTTTGGAAATGGAAAGCGTTGTTTGTTTGGAATGCTTTGTTTATGTTTCAGGAATAAACGTTCTTACTTTCCAGTTAAAAAAAAACGAGGGAACTTTAAAGTAATGAAAAGTAAGTAAAATAATGTAAATACCTTCCGAAATTTGAGGAACGAAAAAATACATTATATCAAATGCGATTTGTTCTCCGCCTCTCGGCACTACACGGAAAGGGAGAGATGCCCGGTAGAGGAGATTTTAAGGGAAACTGGCCTCGTATCCATCTTACACATGGGAAAAACGAAGTAAACGCCTGTGATGTATGGGTCACGTCAACCATCAAGATGCATAGAGGGCGCTAACTTTCAATCTGAGAGGCGGCAAAAGTTTAGTTTCCAGGAGGGAGACCAACAGAGAGGTCATACATAAGGAGAAGGTTCATGCGAGCTGTAAATCAAAACGAAATTAACTTTAATTACTTAATCTTCGAATTGTTAGTAGTGTAGTTTATTGATATAGTGTGTAGTTTTGCGTGTGCAATAAATACTTAAAATACAAGAAGGTGGAATCATTTTCTGTATGAGGCAGGACAACAAAAAGGGGTGACATTATAACGCCCAAGCAACCAGCCCGTTTCCCAAGATTCGATCCCTGACTCGAACTGCCAATGTTCAGCGGGTTTTACCGCTCGGCCGTTGATGGGATACCAAGCGCAATAAGCAAGGAATTCCAACTACTATTTGGCATACATAGAAGTTCTTCATGGAACTACTACACAGAAGTTCTCTATGGAAAGTCTCGTTCTTGGGTTCATGTCTTTTTAAGTGAATTCCAGTCTATAACGCACACGCAGCGACCGTATTTTACAGGTCTCTTTCATTAAATTACCTAATTTCTCGGTGAATGTGATCATTGGTTTTGAGCAAAGTCTGAGAGAGTCTGCTCTTTCGTTGATTTCATTGTAACTAATCTCATACGAATTTTATGAATTCTTGTGTTGCAGTATTTTAGTGTTTTTATCAAAGTGCCCACCTGGGGTCGGAATCAGTCAGAAAGAGAACATGGGGTTTAATTTTTGAGGGAAACTTTACCTAGATGCAGAGTTGTTCTCAGGTCGATCGTGAGAGGAAAATCGACCTTGGTCTTCATCATCAGTTCGGACAGCTGCTTCTCTAGAACCATTTCATAGCACAAACCCAGCGGCGTCAGCGTACGCTCGAACACTTTGCAGCAGTTCACATTAAATACCAACGCAGTGCAATCGATAAACAATTCGTTGCACCTGAAACAACAAATAAATGAATATTAATTGAACGACATACCAGTACATGAATTTAAAAATTACTGTGGTTGTAAATTTGCGTAATACTTGTAATTGCGTTTTTTAAATGAAAAGAGATGCTATGAATTTATATTCCATCTGTTTTTATTTATTTTTTTATTTTATTGCATATAGCTTATGACATTAGAAACGTATTGTTGCGTGCGTACGGGTTCGTTACGAAATGAATGCACAAGTCCGATGAAAAAATTAACAAAAATTTATTATTATCACAACAAATATGCTGAAGTTTCCTCAAATTATCGTGCAGTATTACAATATCTCACAGTAGTTATCTTTTAACTACTCAAACGTTCAATAGAACTTAACTCAAAACAGCTGAAGAAAGATAATCCGCGAATTCGCTACAATCAACAAGAGCAGTTTTCTAAACAACAACAAACTAAGTAACTACAACGAACTGAGAGATTTTCCTCCTTTTATAAGATTTTAAAATCGCGCGCGAGAATTTTCTAGTACTTTCTCGAAATCAAAAAGAGTTATTTATTAAATGTTAAATGCACGCGCTCTTGTATTTTCAATTTTCCGGCTTAGCTTTCTTTTAATATTCTTCACGCGCTGCACTGCGCGGGAAATAAAACGATTTAATTTATAACTGAACTAACATTAGCTTTTTAAATACCAAATTCGTAACAGTATTTTAGGATACTGTTGTACTAAATCTACATAAACATCCCGCACATTTACTGGTGTATATTTGTTATTTTGTTGCATAGTGTTTTCGACGTTGGAAATGTCTTTAACAGGAATTTTCGGAATTGTTTTTGAATCGATATGTTATGTTGTACGATCATATTCAAGGCAACTTGGCAAATATTACTACCGCACGAAACATTGCATTTTCAATTTATTACTCGCGCAGTTTGATAGATTGATACGTTTTAAAGCATTCCATTTAACTTAAAAGCTGTAATTCATGTTTCAAATGCTAAGCTTTTATTCATCCAAACTAAGCTTTTAATTAAAGCAATAAACATGCTTCTTCTTAATTTTTTATTTTATATTATTTTTAATGCAATATTTATGTGGTGTAATTTATAATGCATTTCATTTAAGATATCTCCAACTGATAATACCAGTGAATATTTGCAGCGTTGATTGCAATTTATAAAAGATATATTTCATGATAAATACAGATTTTTCAAAATCTTCTCAAACTTAAACTCACTGTAAAACTGTAATGAAAAAGATATTTGAATGAAATGAATTTTGTGATAAACAGCAGGAACACTTCACGACGCCAGGATTCCGTGACTGCGAACAGTCACATGATTCCGAGATAGAGCTGAATCAACAAAAAAGAAGAACATGCTTCGGTGTGAAGAGTTAAAATCGTGAATTCTAATGCATGAAAAGTTGAACAATCTATACCAAAAATTATCTGGCCATGAAATGATATATAAGTTTCTGAACTCAGGAAGCGTGGCAGATTTATTTCGAAATAGCCGGCCAGGCAAAAGCGAAGACATGGTTGATTAAGTAAGGAACAGCATCGGGAAAATGTTGATACCGAGAAGATTCTTGAGTTCAATTGACTGCAATTCATGCTGTTAGGATAATTTGGAATTGCATTCATTCGACACCCTATATGCTGATAATTGTTTACTATCTTATATACATCATTGCAATGTTTTATTTCACTTGATCAACTGTCTTGTTTGACCTTGGCCAGTCACTTCGTGGCAAATCCATGAAAACTTGCCTGTCTCCAGAATTTTTTCGTGCCACTTCTTGTTGGTTTATTCATCCGCGGTCGTTTTTCATAAACTTTGCTGAACTTTCGGTGCATCAGGGTAGGATTTGAACTCTGTATACCACTACACGCACTCAGTCTTTTGAATCCAGTCATTAACAATTACGTAATCGCTTGCAGTCACGCGATATTATGAGCGTGCAGTATTGCTGTATAAAAACTTTTGAAGATTTTTTTTTTCTATTTTGTTGATAAAGCTTTGCTCATTGCAAAGGTATAATGAATTTAAATACGAGAAGGACTTTCGGGAAGTCCTGTATTACATAGTTGGCACAGAACCGTTAAATTTCTTTTTATTTCTTACTGAAATGTTTAGAAATTGAAAATTAAGTATTAATTCATATACCAAGACCAGTGTTTAATTTATATATTCTAAATTTTTTTCGAACCTAGAGAAAAAGACTAATGGGGTTTAAATTACAAGCCCGATTAATAATAAACTTAACTCTTTCAAAAAAATAATTCAGTAAATACTACGTTTCTGCAACCGAGTGCTTAGTAAACAGCATTACAAATTTCTTTCATTCATTGCGCATACTGTATAACTACTACACAGAAATCTTCAATCAGATATGTTATATAATTTACTATACAAATCTATTCTTTAGTAATAAGGTAAAGAGAAAAATTACTAGATAGGAGATACATTACTTTTAAATTCCTTAGTTTAAAAACATTTTGCAAGAGTATATAACACTGATATGCATTGCCCTTTTGTTATATGAAAGATAAATCTACTGCAAGTTCTAATGCAAGGTTGGTAACGACTATAATTTTTCTCTCAGTTTGTCACGAAGTTAAATTAAAGACTTTCTATCGTAAGCCCGGCAACAGTCACAGAATTGGTGGTACGCAAAGGTGATTGTAGCAGATTGGACTGCAGATGTTTCTGATACTGGAAAGGAAAGAGAAATTTTCACTACTCACTGATAAGTATTCTCTTTTAAGAAAGTCTTAAGATTGAAGTCTTCCCTGGAATTCTTGTACTTCTCGTAGTTGGCTTTGCGATTACGAAGTTTCTCCTCAAAAATCGCTGCCTCTGTAGAAATATAAGGAAGAAGGGTACGGTTGCGAACTCTGGCAATGAGTGCTAAGTGACCGTTTTCTTTTGGTGTCAGACTAATGAAAGGAAACCCCAGAGCGAGACTGGCATACTCCATGATTTCTAGCATGCTCGAATTGAGATCTGGAAAACCAATAGATACGTTAGTAAAAATCAGTCCATTCTATAACAAGCTATGAAATAATATGGAGCTTAAATTCAACTGGAGCTCACAGGAACCGGTATTTGGTGTGCCTTAGTTTTTGAGCAAAATTTTATTTCTAGCTGGATCGCTCTAGAGTCCCAAATAAGATGAATTCCGGTATTTTACTGTACCACTGCATAGCAGTATTAACAAAAAAGATTGTTATTAATGAAAATTTCATTTAGTAGCTAATAAGATCAACATTGTTTCTAACTACTGAATGCAGGCGTTTCTTTCCCTCGGATAAGCAAAGTATACAGATAAAATTGAGACCTAGAGAAGAAATCTGCCATGCCGAAATACGATCTGTTCAGGAAGAAGAATATTTATAGCTTTACACAGCATTTCCTGAACTATCCTATTCATTCACTGAACCTTTCTGAGCATTCAGGATATACTGGCTCTTTCTACATGATAAAAGGTTCTGTAAGCCAAAATAAGAAAGCAGTTTTATATGATCACGAAGAATACTGGTCAAAATAGTATTTACTTTTCTTTAATCTTTTTTATTGTGTCTTGTTAGTATTACTCATGTTGTGCTACAACAGTAGTGCGACGCAGAAACACCTGTAAATCCAGAGGCGAAGTTTTGGTGCTCCGCCCACGTTTCCTTTCCCTGTTATCCGTACTGATTTAGCATTTCATTTATCATTTTATTCCATTTTTTTTCCACACAACATTATTTTAGTTTAATTCGTTATTTATAGGAGTTGGACAAAATATGTAAACACCGAAATAAAAACATCGCTGTGACTATAATACGATGTAAGAAAATTGTTGCCATTCTAAAAAGCTTGCGGTCCTCTTGGAACAGGTAAACAGAGGTCTTGTATGCTTTGCAAGGGAATCGTGTACCATTCTTCTTGTGAAACGCTAGCAAGTTCAATTAACAATGATAGCGGTGGATAGCGCTCATGCAGATTTATCTCCAAAATAGTTCACAAAAGCTCAATAATATTAATATCTGGTGACAGTGGTGGCCATGGTAGATGTGAAAGTTCAACCTCAGGCTTAGAAAACCAGTCCTAGACAAGGTGAGCTGCGCGAACAGGAGCTCTGTTATCTTAGAATACATAATCACCATTGGGAAACAAAATTTGTACGAGATGGATGTGATCAGCCAAAATGGTCATATAATCCTTGGCAGTAATGTGACCCTTTCACAGTAACGATGGATCCCATGGAATACCATGATGTGGCTGCTCAAGCCATGATCGAACCCCTACCATGTTTCACTCTCAGCAGCAAACAGTCTCACGCTTGGGACGGCGTTCACCATACGTAAACTCGCTCAGAAATCAGAATCAGAGTGATGCAAGACTCACCTGACCGAATGAGTCTTCAATTGCTCTATAGTCCAGGTTTTATGACTTTCGCACCACTTTCTCTTCTTACAGGCATTTTGATCTCTGATGAGTGGCTTTTGTATTGCCAGCTCGCCCAAAAATACCCTGCTTGTGGAGCTCCATTCCTATTTTTTTGGTGCTGACAGGGTTTGCGAGTGTAACATTCGGTTCAGGAGCCCCTTTTGCGACTATAGTCCTCTATTTTTCATCACAATCCTCTTCAATACTAGGTCATGATTACTCAACTGCATATTTTCGACTGCGCTGTGATTTAGCGGATGCGGTTTTTTCGGTTTTTCTGTATGAGTTAAAAATCTTAGATACTGTGCCTCTTGAAACACCAAATACTTTAGCTATCTTGCTTATGGAAGCACCCACTATACAAGCCCCAGCAGTTTGCCCACGTTCGACAGGATGCACTTACACCTGCACAGAACACTGTCTCGATAACGAATTACACTTGCAACATATTTTGAGGATGTTGTATATGTGATCATTTTAGTGAACAAAGACATCAGCGCCACCAATAACTTTCGCAAGAATAAACATTTCAGTTCCATATTTTTGTCCGACCTTATATATATTTAACGTTAACAAAAGTTGTTATCACCAGAGGTGCTACTAATTTCGATACTCACATTTTAGTCCCTATTATTTTTCAAATTAAAGGATGTTGCTGTCAAATGTTAACCCCATGTATTATTTATAAATATATAATCTAGCAAATATAAAAAAATGTGTGGCAAAACTTAACACTCTATCGAGAATTCTAAAGTTATGCTGACTTTTAAATAGCTTGTGATTTTGCTTTTGAATTATATGTGGTTTAAGCGCGAAGAAACTAACGTTTATTAAATAAAGTTAAAAAGACAAAAAGTTAGTAATAAAAAGATTACAAAAAAGTCGTGTGAGAGCTGTGTTCAGTTTTCTAAGTAAAATGAAAAAATGTCATCTTACTAAGAAAACTGAATCTCTTTATGATGAGATGAGAAAAGACTGAAGAAAAGTAACAGCAACACTTAACATTATATCCAGATTTCAATCATATGCTGTTTTTTAAAATTTTGTTGATTTTTCCGTTGAATTTTATGTGGCATAAGTGTGAAGAAATGGATGCTTAATAATAACGTTAAAAAGACAAAAAACTTGTGTAGGTCCTTTTGCTAGGAAAACTGAACATTGATATGATGAACAATGAAAAGACTGAAAATATAGAAAAATATATAGCTACACTTAACATTCTACCGGAAATTCTAAAAGTATACTGCTTTAAAAACTTTACTTATTTTACTGTGTTTTTTATATGGAGCAAGTAATATTTTATAGTGAAGTTTAAAACATAAAAAAGAGTTGTGTTAATAGCAGAAAGTCCAAGGGCAGATTGGTAAATGCGAATCGAGCGATAACATAAAATATTCAATTAACCCTCTGGTAGTCTTTATATTTTATTTAATTCCAATTATTAATTTTTTATTGTTCTTTTTACTGTTTATTTAATTATTTTGGACATTTCTGACAGATTTCTGTAGAGCTCCGAAGCTTCAAACTTTAGAAATTAAGTACTGAATATATGGCTTTAGATACATCTTTTATTAATTTCTATAACGTTGAAAATGTTTATACAAGTCATTAGTTATGTACACTGCGAAAACAAAACGGACAGTTCTACATCTCCCATTCTACTGGGCCAATTGACGAAATTCAAACTGCGTTTTTCATGTCTCGAAAGCGCGACTTGGGATATATATTAGATTTATATATGGCATCATTCTAATACAGGTATTTTGACACAAAATCGGACTCTTTCTAAAATGACATGCCAATTTTTGTCCATATTTCGGTTCTACAACTCAAATTATGCCTAAATATTAAGATTCTTAAAATTTGGAGCCAAATATACGAAGAACTTCAAAAATTTATCTTGGCGTATTTCTTACAGTTTTCGCCAAGAATAATTTACTTGGCGAACTTCTTAATTTATAGGAAACTATTTTCCTCTTCTTTTTCTCATTGTACACGAACGGAGAAAAAATCGTCTTACATACTTTCAAATAATTTTAACAAAGTGCTTAAACCACATTTGGCGTTATTATCACTAAAAAAAAAAAAAAAAAAAAAAAAAAAAAAAAAAAGATGCCAGATTTCAGAACGCTCCAATATGTAAATTCAATTATATCTTATTTTGGAAAATTTTGAATAAAAAACTCAAATTTTTTGCAGGTATGCCTAGAAATACATCTACTTTGAGATGATGTTAAAACTTTTATAGGTTATAATACAAAATATTTTGGGAAAAATTTATAAAAAATATTTGTAATATAAATTTTAGAAATAAATCAAAAAAATGTGCGAATCATATTTGGATAAAGATTAAATTTTCGAATTCTGGAAGAATGAATCAAGTAAGTTTAATAAAAAAAGAGATATTAATAAATACATATCAAATTCAATTAACACTGAAGAGATAAAATTTTGAGAGTTAATTTTTTAAAAACCGCTCGAGGAGTTTTACAAAATCTGGCAGTTTGGCATAATTTGAGCCCTAGAATCGAAATATGGAAAAAATTGGTATGCCATTTCAGAAAAAGTCCGATTTTGCGTCAAAATACTTATATTAGAACAACGCTATATATACAGTGGTGGCCAAAATTGTGGACACTTTTGGAAATTTTTATGTTTTTGAACTTTGTATGCTTATACAAAACGTTACGTTTCACAAAATGCAAATTTGTATATATCATTTTAAAGTGAATTTATTACTGAATTCAATACAAAACACAAAATTCAATTATTTGCAATACGAAAAAAAGTTAAACGATAATAGTTATCGATGTACATTAGATAGTGATGATTGCAATGAGTTATCAGTACTTAGTAGGGTACCCTTTATTTTTGATTACAGCTTCACATCGACGTTTCATTGAGCTGACAAGAGTTTTAAGCTCTTCTTTCGTTATTACATGATCCTCAATTAGTTCCCTTTTATTTGATGGGCGACTCATTGTTTTCAAGCGGTGCCACAAATTTTCCATAGGATTGAGGTCAGGACTGTTTCCTGGCCATGACAACAATTTAATGCTCTTTGTACGAAACCACTCTTTCGATATTTTGGCCGTGTTGCAAGGAGCAGAATCCTGCTGAAAAATAAACGAAGCATTGTTGGGAAAGACATCTCTGATGGAAAGTAAACGTTTTGGTTCTAGCATAGTGTCAATGTATTTTCTGGCATTCAGTGTCCATCGATGACATGAAGGCGACCAATACCATCTGCTGACATGCATGACCAAATCATAACACTAACTGGGTTCTTCACAGTTGCTTGAATGCATTCAGGATGTAGCTCTTCTCCTATTCTACGTCTTACATATTTTCTCCCATCACTACCGAATAACGATATCTTAGTTTCATCACTCCATATAACTTGTGACCACTGATCATCTGTCCAATTAATGTGTTCCTCTGCCCACTGTAGTCTTTTTTTTTTTTCTTTTTTTTCGTTGCTGAAAATTAAGATAAGGCTTTTTTCGTGGAATTCTACCTCTCAGTCCAATATCTGTTAATCTTCTTCTGATTGTTCTTGAACTGACAGAAACACCAGATTCATTCAGATCATTTCTGATGGCCGCTGATGACATTTTTCCATCTTGGAGACATAGTCTTTTTATTCTTCTGTCATCAATAGATGTGGTGCACCTTTTTGGGCCTTTTCCTTCTTTGTTTTTTTATTGAATTTGTCTTCTGATGTTCTAAACAAAACTTTCGGACTCCAGATGTAGTCACTGAACCACCCACCTGTCTTGCGATTTCAGCTAGGAAAGACCACTTTCTCGTAACACAATAATATTACATCTCTTTCTAGGTGTCCAATCTACTCTTTTATTTGATGTCATTGCTTCTTGACTAAATATTAAAAATTTTTACAAAAATTCCTACTTGTAATTGCAGTGTATAAGAAACAGGTCCTTCTTCTACAGAACAAAGCAAAATAATGAATTGTTTCAAGTGGAAACATGATGTCAGCTTCTACTGGCAGTTACTAACATTTGATTGGTTCTCAGAACAAGAATAGTGATTGGCCAGGAAATTTAGACATTACAAACCACTTCATAACTGTGTTTTTTATTTATATTAAAGTACATATAACTTTTCTGTATTGCAAATAATTGAATTTTGTGTTTTGTATAAGGTAATAAATTCCCTTTAAAATGATATATACAAGTTTGCATTTTGCGAAACGTAACATTTTTCTATAAGCATACAAAGTTCAAAAACATAAAAATTTCCAAAAGTGTCCACAATTTTGGCCACCACTGTAAATCTAATATATATCCCTAATCGCGCTTTCGAGACACAAAAAACGCAAGTTGAATTTCGTCAATCGGTCCAGTAGAACGGGAAATATAGAACTCTCTCCTTTCCCCCCCCCGCAGTGTACATAACTATATATTAATTAAGTGTACTTTAAATTACATAAATCAGACAGATTGTTAAAATAAAATGAAATCGCAGTTAGATTTTTAAAATGAATTTCAAGTGAAGGCTGCTAGCGTAAGGCACTGCAATGTTTTATGCTGTGGCAACACTTGTGTTGTAAATGCATATAAATGCATGCTGAGCAATTTAAAGTAAAATTGTACAAAGTTTCTAAAAACGTTTAGTGCGAATTCATTAAGCGTTCGCTGATATAAAAGTATACCAACCGATCTAGTTAATGCCAACCAAAATTTTGAATTTGAGTAGCCTTTTGACTCACCATAAGGAAGGTCTTTCAACTCAGAATATTGAATGTTACCAGAAAAAAATTCAGATTACATAAATGAACATTAAGTACAAAATCATAAAAATTCAATGCATGAAAGCATTTCAGTTATTACTACATTGATAGGCTTCAACGAACTAACTATTCTCTCTTAATTTACTTTCATTTCTGCATTTGTGAAAGTCTACAGCCTTTTTACTTTTAGATGAAATAATGGCTTTTCACTCAGCCTGAAATCTTTAATTTATCTTTCAGGCGACCTACAACGTAATCATTCAGTTTCGCATAAAATCTTATTTTTCAAATTAAAATTACGTTTTGCTTAAAAAACTTGAGGACTTTTAAGCAACATATATTATACACGAAGGTTGCTATTTACATTTCTGGCCTTGGCATCAGTAAGTATTGCTAGGCAACCGCTGACGATTCCGATAGAAAATTTGATTTTTAACCACAAGTTCTTCATGGAAATGGAACTGACTCGTGAATATTTTCGTGCGAACTTTCCACGCGGATTATCAAGAGGGCTTCGATGAACTTAATTCTTTACACAGCAATAAAGTACCATCCTAGAGCACTGTAAAAAACTGGTATAACGAATTCAATCGTGCTTGACGTTCGCTTCAGGACAAATTCCGTAAAGGTCTTCCAAAATCGGTTGTTGTGCGAGAAAATACCGATGCTGTGCGTGAATTGATAAAGCAGATCGTCATGTGACATACTGTAAGATTGAGGCATCTTTGGGCATTAGTATGACAAGCATCAATAAGATATTACATGAGCATTTGGACGTGAAAAAGGTTTGTTTCCGTTGGATACCGCATAATCTGACAAACGCCCAAAAGAAGGCTCGTGTTGATTGTTGCAAGGAAATGTTAGAAAAATACGTTCAAGGTGCGTATAATATATACACAGGTGACGAATCATAGATCCATGCATATGAAATCGAAACAAAACAGCAGTCGACTGTATGGGTCTTCCAAGGCGAACCAAATCCAACAAAAGTTATTAACGGAAGAAGCACATAGAAGCAAATGGTTGCCTGTTTCTTCGGCATTACCGGGCACGAGGCGACAATGGCGTGAGAGGAACGTAAAACGGTTAATTCCGAATGGTACACGACCATTTGTTTGCCAGAAGTCATCAGAGAAATTCGAAAAAAGCACAAGAGGAATCATTCTTCATCATGAGAATGCGAGCTCTCACACGTCGGCTCAAACAAAGGAATTTTTGACAGGCCAAAACATCGAATGTATGGCTCATTCGCCGTGCAGCCCTGATTTGGCACCCAATGACCTACTTTTTTTATTCCCGCACATCAAAATTAAATTACGTGGTCAGCGATTTGCGACACGCAAAGAAGCGGTTGATGCATTCAAAACGCGTGTTTTAGAGTTACCTCAATCCGAGTGAAAAACGGTCTTCGAAAATTTGTTCAAACGCAAGCAAAAGTGTATTGATCTTCATGGAGAATATTTTGAAAAACAATAAAACCAGTTTCATATATAAATATTTGTTTTCTCATTATTAGGCGACAAACATAAATCGCAATCCTCGTATATACGAGGGTAAGTTGAAAAATAAGTTTCCCCTGTCGACTGTGGTCAGAGTTGTGCATGAAAGTGAAAAAATAGAATGAGACATTAAAGATATGACATACCTTTATTTTTCCACATAGGTACCAAGTACATTGAGACATTTGTCATATCGCTTGATAAGCTTCAAAAAGCCCTCCAGGAAAAATCAGGGCTTTGCATATGGAAGAAGCGTTGAACGGCTTGCTTCACTTCAGTATTGCTTCCAAAGCGCCTTCCCCCGAGATTTTTCTTCAAAGCCGGAAACAGATGGAAGTCGCTTGGTGCGAGATCAGGACTGTATGGCGGATGGTGTAGGCGCTCCCAACCAAGAGTTGCAATATGGTTTTGCGTTGCCGTCGCCGAATGTGGTCTGGCATTGTCATCCAACAGCAGAACGCCAGATGTGAGAAGGCCAGGCCGCTTTTTCCGAATCACCTCTTTCAATTTCGACAGGGTGTCACAGTAGCGCGTAGCATTGATGGTTCCAACCTCCAAAAAGTCCAGCAACAAAACTCCTTGGGTGTCCCAGAAAACTGTGAGGAGCACTTTATGACAAATGTCTCAATGTACTTGGTACCTATGTGGAAAAATAAAGGTATGTCATATCTTTAATGTCTCATTCTATCTTTTGACTTTCATACACAACTCTGACCACAGTCGACAGGGGAAACTTATTTTTTAACTTACCTACGTATATCTTTTTATATCTTTGCTTAATTATTTTTTAAAATCCTCATCCGAAATTTGTGTGTGTGTGTGTGTTTCGTTTCTTAATGCCTTTATTACACGATACCACGCTGTTTACCATCCGTGTAACTTGGCAAGTGTTGCCGTTGCAAGAGACATAAGATTCCGGGGCTTTATTTTAATTAATCGGTAATCTCGCTATTTTGCCTACACATTCATAATCTCCCATCAAGATGCAAATTAGTTCAAGTACACAAACGCAGAGTTTTTGATTTCGAGAAAAGAGCTTTTGGCAGTTTTCACTTTCAAGTTACTGTGAGACAACTTCCTGTCACTGATTTGAATTTCTTAAATCGGCTTTGCTAGCTGTAATTGCTTCCTGAAAGGTTGAAGTTTGAACCAAAGTTTAGCAAACGCGTGTTACTTTGTATTTAATATTTTAATTTGAATAAAATAACTGCTAAACATTTTTCTCGCAACTAGCGGGTTTTACTTTATGTTATTAAATAGGTTGTGCCATCAGTCCGACGAGTAAATAAGATTCATTTTAAAAATTCATTTGTGTCGCTCTACTTAGATGTTACCATGGGGCAGTTATCTAAATTGCAGGAGTGGGCACTAAAAGTAGCGTAGAACCATGCAATATATTTAATTTATGTACCTTGCAGCTTGGAAAATAGCCAGTGTTCAGAGTGTTAACATTCATCGTGAAGTAGTTTTTAAACTATAAACTATTTAACAAATTGAGCAATTTAATAGAAATAAATGCACTTGTTAAATATTAGTTATTTTTTAATAATCTTTCTAATTAAAACTACAGTGTTTGTAATATATCCAAGTGATAATTATGCACATCTGCAGAACTACAGTCACTAATAAGAAATATTTCTAGTGCCATACATTACGTATCTCAGGAACAATTGTTTGAATATCGCTTAGCGGCAAGTCTCTCCCCCTCTTTTTACTTCTCCATAAACATTGCTAAGTTAAAACGCAAAAAGGAGACTGTTGTTATTCATTGAGTGACAAAGCTAAAGCTTGTCCTTAAACAGCAGAGCTTCACTAACCTTTTCTATAGGGAGGACTGGGGCATATAGAGATGAGTGGATAGTGAGGAAAGTAATAGGGATCGTCTTTGAAGTCGATGACCGAGTCTTTATTGATGCTGTTGATGTAGACGGATTCCTTGCCGAAGCACTCCTGAACCAGGAAGATGATACTGGAAACCACGCTCAACAGACACAACACAAAAATCACTCTGCAAAAAGAAACACTCTATCAACAGTGTTCACATTAAGAATAGTTATCACAATTGGCACATAAGCAGAATTTCGTTTACAAAACAACGAGACTTCGTTATGCTGCCAAATATGAAATGGTGAAATATCATTTAAGCGTTTTTCATTTAAACAACTTTTATGCTTGTACTTAATTTCAAGTCATTCATACTCTTAATGCATTTCTATTCCTCTTGAAAGAATGTAAAATATTTCATTTGTACCATGTTATAAATTGATAGTTTGCGCCGTTAGGTGGCGCTCCGAATGTTAATGTTATTATGTTATTACTCCGAATATTGAACTAACTGATTGAAGAATTGTTTTCAGTGTTAACGGAGGAAGAATGCGATATGTTAGAATTAAATAAAGAAATAGAAGAAGATATATCTGATGCGAATCAATTAGAAAAAAGACATAACGTCTACTGAAAATTATAAAGAAGAGATTTCAATTTGCAAAACACGAGTAAATAGATATTTAAAACAGATACATGAAAATAAAGTGCAGGATAATTCTAGGCATTTTAACTCGACAACATCGGACTTGAATTAAACTTCCACGTTTAGTA
The DNA here is from genome assembly GCF_044657685.1 of Stegodyphus dumicola. Taxonomy (NCBI): domain Eukaryota; kingdom Metazoa; phylum Arthropoda; class Arachnida; order Araneae; family Eresidae; genus Stegodyphus; species Stegodyphus dumicola. The sequence goes on from NC_140768.1 coordinate 189,712,795, forward strand.
ATAGAAAAATTCGATGGCGAAATACCAAAATTGCCAAATTTCTGGTCGCAATTTAAAACTACTATTCATGATAACGAATCTCTAAATGATGTAGAAAAGTTTAGTTATTTAAAAACATACTGAACAGATGATGCCGAAACTTCCATAGGAGGTCTATCATTGACTTCAGAAAATTCTAATAAGGCAATCGAGATATTAAAATCGCGCTTTGTTAGAGAAGAATTACAGATAGACATTATGTCTAGTTTACTTAATCTGACGCCATGTAAATACTCGAAAGACATAACGTCATTAAGGAAGAATTTACGACCACGTTAACATCGAAATACAAGCATTAGCGAGCCTTGGCATTGAGCCAAATTCTTATGGAGCACTTCTTTTCCCCATTTTAATTACAGCATTACCAACTGGTATAGCTTTAGAATTTAACAGACTGCATGATGCCGAAGAAAATAAAATAACGGAGTTCTTTCCCCCCGGCTCTATAATGTTTATATCAATGATTTCCCGCACCCATTCAACACGAAAATACTCAAATACGCTGACGACACTGTAGTATTGACTGAATCCAGAAGTCACCAGCTCGCTCTAAGTAATTTACAAATGCATCTTAATATGATCAATCACTGGTGCAAGACTTGGAAAATTAAGCTCAACGCCTCTAAATGTTGTATTGTGCTCTATCGGAGATACAAAACAAGATCAAGAGTCAATACTGATATCTACTTAGATAGAACTCTAATCCCTGTAGCTAATTCCTATAAATATTTACGTGTTTACATAGATAAGTCTCTCAACTTCAAAGATCATATTTCTTATATCTTAAACAAAGCAAATGCAGCCTACATGGCAATTTATCCTATTATCGGCAAAAAATCAAAGCTCAGTCTAAAAGAAAATGCTTTACATATCTCTAATTCGACCGATCATGCTATATGCAGTGCCGGCCTGGGCAATCGCCAATCAAACTGAGCGCAAAAAACTGGATATACTTCAAAATAAAATTCTACGTAGCATTGTGAATGCACCTTGGTACGTGAGAAACTCTATAATTCATAGCCACCTGGATATTCCATCTGTGCATAACTTTATACTCATGACAGCTCACAACTTCTTCGAGAAGATGAAGCATAGTCAGTATAACGCAATTAAACAAATGTTGGATTATGATCCAACCATTGAATACACTGTCAAACGCTCAAGGACAATCACAATTCGTCATGGTGGTAACATGTAAATTTTAATTTTAAAATTTACTTGAACTCTGAAATTGGCCTCTATCCTATTATTTGTGTTGCATATTATACTTATGTTAATCAAGAAACTTTTTTTATTCAAGATTTTTATGTTACTATTTCATTTTTAATTATTGCGCATCGGTGGTTTTAAGGTTCAGTGCGGTAATCCAAGTTTGTCGAAAGTGTGGTGGTTCAGCAAAGCATATCACATCTCATATCAATAAATCAAACTCAATAATCACCAATCAATAAAATATAAATTGATTTAATTAAATATAATAATATCTCAATCTCAAACTGCGTCACACCTTCCATCGAATCTCAGCACACACTCTCAATGGCGCTCTCAGCGCCCTCTAGCGTTAGGCGGGTCTTACCATTCTCCCCGCTTAAACTCCCGGACTTTACATTTCAATTTCCAGATATTCAAATAAATTTAAAGTCACTAAAATTACACTAAACTAAATATTAAATTGGTAAACTATTAAATATAAAATAAAAGTTTTTCAAGTTCATTCAGTCTTTAAATGGTAGAGGAATAATTTTGTTGATTGCTCGCCGAAGAACACCTGTAGAGGTTTTAACTTCAACTACTCTGACCAGACCATCAGCACCAGGATACACTTGTTGGATGCGACCCAATGGCCAATGCAAAGGATTGGGGTTGGAGTCCTTCAGCAGTACTAGTTGACCAATCTGCATGTTTGGCTGCGAACTGCTCCATTTGGCACGATTCTGTAGTTGATTTAGATACTCGGAATGCCACCTCTTCCAAAATGTAGCTTGGAGTCTCTGAACTAGTTCCCACCTGGAATGAAAAGAAAGAGAATCCGAAGCAGTATGTTGTTCAGGAAAGGACAACATAGCATTTCCTGTTAAAAAATGTCCCGGAGTTAAAGGCTGTAAGTCATTCGGATCGGAAGAAAGTGGTGATAATGGACGGGAATTCAGAACTGCTTCTAACTGAGTAACTAAAGAAGTTAACTCTTCAAAATTCATGATAGCTGATTTTGCTAGCCTTAACAAAATCCGTTTCACTGATTTTATGTTTGCTTCCCACAGTCCGCCAAAGTGAGGAGAAGCTGGTGAGATAAATTTCCATTGGATCCCTTCTTCTGCACTAAATCCTTGAATTGGGTTAGATTTGCAAATATCGTTATATGCGTTAAGAATATTTCTCGCATCTTTGAAATTCGTGGCGTTATCGCTCCAGATAACGGCTGGTTTGGATCTTCTGGCAATAAATCGTCGTAAACAGGCTAGAAAAGCTTCTGTTGTTAACTCAGAAACGACTTCTAAATGCACTGCTTTAGTGCAAAAACAGATAAATAATGCAATATAAGACTTTAAAGTCACCTTTGACCTTTTCAAATTAGGTTTTGTGATTATAGATCCTGCGAAATCTAATCCGACCTTCTCGAAATGTCTAGAAGGCACGACTCTGTCCCTAGATAGACTACCCATCATCTGGCTTACCGTTTGATTCTTCGTTCTAAAGCAAGTGATGCACTTATTTATTACTCTTCTAACTCGATCTTGCCAGACTGTATCCAATATGACTGTCTTATTAAAGATAATGTAGTCTGTACGCCAGAATGTAAGGATTTTCTATGATAATATTCAATAACTAAATTAGTGAAATGATGAGCCTTTGGCAAGAGTATCTGATGTTTCCGAATTTCAGAAAACTCAGAATACTCCAGTCTTCCTCCTACTCTCAGTACCTCATTTTTGTCAAGAAATACGTTCAGAGATAATATTTTACTATTTTTGGAATAGATTGTCCGTTTTTCAAGCACTTTATTTCCCTTTGAAATTCAATTGACTGTACGAGTTTTACTAAAACTTCAGTAGCATGTCGTAACTCAGAAGCACAAATGAAGTCTGTTCTCAATTCTGGGTTTGCTTTACAGTTATTTATAAATCTCAAACATAAAGCAGTTATCCTAATTAATTTACTGAATGAGGAGTATCTTGTGATCAAATCGTTTTCATTTTGGCTATTTCCAACAGTTGCATTTACAACAACTGACTTCTTAAACTCCAACTTATCGACATCTACTTCGCTTTCTTCCATTGATTCTACGGAGGATGGCCATGCTGTATTATTCATTGTCAACCAACAGAGTCCATGCCACCAGAGCTGATTATTCTTGAGCTCGCTTAAGGATAAACCCCTAGAAATCAAATCGGCGGGATTATTCTTTCCTATACAATGATGCCATTCTTCTGGATTGCTGTATTTTTGTATTTCTTTTATTCTATTCTTCACGAACACCTTATGTTTATTTGGATCACCTTTGATCCGGTAATAAGCTATTGAGGAATCCGTCCAAAAATATCGAGTAACTGGAAAACTTAGTGCAGTTACAATTTTATTGCTCAATCTTGAAGACAAAAGTGCACCCATGAGTTGCAATCTAGGAATCGAAAGGGTTTTTAACGAAGCTACCCTGCTCTTTGATGCTACAAACCTAGAAATGATATTTCCACTCTTTAATTCAATGCGTAAGTACGCAACAGTACCATAAGCTTTCTTAGATGCATCTGAAAAACAGTGTAATTGAATAGTGATTGCATGACTGGGCAAAGAATTTTGAAAATAATATCGGAGAATAATTATTTCCTTTACATCTTGGATCTCATCACACCATTTATTCCAAGCAATTTCTAACTGTTTGGGCAATTTTTCATCCCAGTCTAATCCTAAACACCAAATTTCTTGCATCAAGTACTTAACTCTAATAGTATACGGTTCTATAAATCCTACTGGATCGAAAAGTCGACTTACTGCTTGTAGTAAGTGTCTTTTTGTGTAAGTTCTTTGTAAAAGAAATGTTTCCAGATTTCTGGTATCGAAATAAAACGTGTCAGTTTGTTCATCCCAACCAATTCCCAATACTTTTGAAGCTATCAATTTTGTATCTAAAGAATCGTCACCCTGATCTACATTAAAGTTTAAATTCTTTAATTCTTTACTTAGCTCAGGAGAATTGGTTCTCCACTTTCGAAGGTCTGTAGAAACTGTATTGCACCAGATGGCGTTGTGTGCGCTTGAATTCTTCGGACTAGTGCAGAACCTTGATGATTGCGAAAGATGTATCACCAACGCGAAACATTAACCAAAGTTTATATGTGCCTCTCTTTGTTGTAAATGCATTTAATTGTGTCGTCAATAAAATATGAAGAAAATGATAAAAGGCGAGAATGCGTCTGACAGGTAAGTGAGATTTCTTTATATTTTGATTTGAATTGAGTTTTAGCGACAAAGAATGTATATGCGTATTTACAAAGTCCATGCTTGCCTCCTTTAGAATGTCTACACTCTCTTTACAAGTCTTTAGAGCCTGTTGAACAGTGATTTGCCCACAAATAAAATCGTCGACGTACAATGACTCATTGAAATGCTTAGAAGTCAGAGGAAATATCTCTACGTACCTTTTCAAGTGATGTTTGATTGTGGCTGCAAGGAGGAACGGGCTAGATCTCACCCCAAATAACACCCTTGTCATCCGAAAAATTTCCAATTTCTTGTTTTTATCATCAGTTCCTAGATCTTCTTCCCAGAAGAATCTGGTGTAGTTTCGTTCACTTTCATCTATTTCAATCTGGAGAAAAGTCAGAAAAGTCATCTTAATATCTGCAACAAATGCTATCGGATTCGTTTTAAATCTGATCAAAAGAAGAAATAGGTTAGGCATCCTGTGTATAAGCAATCGTTCAAAGATAATTGACCTTTTGCATGCGCCGAAGCATCAAACACAATGCGTAATTTGCTTGTAGTCTTATCCGTACGTATTACAGCTCGATGAGGTAGATAAAATGTATTTTGGCGTAAATTTACTTAATCAACTGGGACAGGTTCAATACTATTCTCTGAAAGATAATTCTTTAGAACAGTGTTATATTCACAATATAAGGATGGGTTATTTTTAAAAGATGATTTCAATCTCAAAAATCTTTTCATTGCTATCTGCTCGTTATTTTCTAATAATGTCTTCATATTGGGTTTCCAGGGCAATTTCACTTTGTATCGCTTATTTTGATATGTAATTCTGGATTCAAATTCACTCATTATTTCTTTCTCAGTGGGTTCTATTTCAGCTACTTCTGCCTCGATACCCAAATTCTCTAAATCCCAAAATTCCTTGAGTTGATCGGAAATATTGGATTCGTTTACCATAACACTCATTGCAAACGTTTCATTTAAGTTCGTGTTTCGGCCTTGCAAACACCACCCAAATATTATTTCAACTGCAACGAGGGTTTTGCTTAGGCGTGTAATTCGACCAGTGACAATATCATAATAGTAATCTGCACCTATTAGTATTGATATTTCTTTATTGTTAAATTCATAACAGTCCGCTGGTTGTAAATTTTTTAAGCGTCTAAATTGTTTCTCAATATTTTTATCGGAAGTCGGTAAATGTGTGCCCGAAATATGGTCTGTTTCCAGTGCTTCAATTTCTATGCATAAATTTGGATCATCTGTATTTTTAATTTAAATTTAACTACATTAAATGATTTCGTTTCCGCTTCCTTAGCACCAAATGTGAAAATGGAAAGGCTTTCCTTTCTAACAACTGGAAAGTTAAATCTTTTGGAAATAGCTGTTAAAACAAAGGAGCGGTGTGAACTATTGTCCAGGAAAATTCTAATAATTTCCTGCTCTTTTCCATTATCAATTAAGGTTGAACATGTTTGTAACATACTATTCTTTTTTCCCGATACGATATTCGCTGATACGACATTATCGGTTTCTCCCTTTGGAGAAATAATGTATGGATTATTTTGATTTCGAAAACAAATTGAAACATGGTGAGGTTTGCTGCAGATGGGACACAAATCCTTTTTCAAATATTCTTTCACTCGATGGTTTGGGGTCAAACAACGAAAACATTGACCTCGTTGCTTCAATATATCTCTCCGTTCATTTGCATTAAATGTAGAGCATGATTCTCATTTATGACCTTTGCTACAAAATAAACACATTATATTTTCGACTGACGCCAGGAATTCATGCGTGTGTGAGGAGGGGAAAGAATTCTCCCTCTTATGCGGAAGTCTTGAAGAGTTATGTCTAACGGAAGTAGAATTATTTTTTATTTTCTCTTGCGAGGAACATAAGTGCACTCGTTGATTCGATGATTTATAATTATTTATTGGAAAGGATCTCTCGCGGCTTCGAATTTCTTTATTAATGAATTGCAAAAGAGTTTTTAAGTCAAATTCTTTGTCGCCTCGAATGCGATTAAAATCTAAAACGAATTCTGAAGGAATTAATTTCATTAAAATTGGTGTCAATAGATGATTCACCTGTAATTCCTACAGAATCTAAGCTTCTGATCTGCGTTTCCGCGTTATCATATAAATTTCGTAAACTTATAATATCGTTAGGATTTTTAACCGGAGTTAAATTCAGCAAAACACTCAAATGAGTGTTAATCAAAATGTTTTTATTTCCGAACCTTTCTTTCAATAAATCAAGTGCTTTATCATAATTTTCATCACTTAAAGCAAATCCACTAATACATGCTGCCGCGGTACCACCGAGAAAGGATTTCAAATAATTAAATTTATCAACTTTGCTTAATTTAGGATTATTATGAACAGAGCTTTCAAATAAATTGTAAAAATCTAACCAATCAGAATAATTACCATAATACTCGTATTTACTAATATGTAATTTAGGCAATTTTATATTTAAATTTTCAGTTTCATTATTAATCAACTGAATGTTTTGTGAAACTGTATCAACTTGGATAGAATCAGAATTCAATTTCTTTATTTTAGAATGAAGTTTCGATTTCCAAAAAATTATTTTTTCTTTTATTTCTTCTGAAGCTTATATATCTTCAGATATTGTTTCGACGCTCAAAAGATTTTCAATTTCATCATTTAAAGAATTTTAATCAGTTTCTTTTCCGATTAATTGTTCCAAAAATGCTTCCAACTGATCAACTGTTTCGTTTTCGTTGTTGACAGCAACTTCTATTTTGTTAATTAATTTCGTCAACATCGAACGCACGGAACTGCGTTTCTTCTTCAACTTTGACAGATTTTCTGCCATGTTTAATTTCTATCCAGATATAATTCAGTTTCAATAATTCAATAAAGATTCTCGGTAAAATCCTAGTATACGGTGCAGCCTTGGGGCGACTTTGAAAATTATCGCCAACACCAAAAATGATCCAAAGAACGTCTATATATATATACTATACACTATATACTATGTGTGTATATACATAGTATATATACTTTATACATAGTATATACTACGTTTAACTATATATTTTCTTTGAATGACCCGTTAACTACTCATCGCAATGTCCCGATTTTACTGCTCATCATAAAGTCGCCAAAAGTAGCCAAATCCCGTGTGCACCGGATACTAGGATTAAACCAGATTCTCTTACCTGGTTTTTGGCGTAGATGCACCAAATGCGCATCGCTGGTTTTACGGTTCAGTGGTAATCCAAGTTTGTCGAAAGTGTGGTGGTTCAGCAAAACATATCACATCTCATATCAATAAATCAAAATCAATAATCACCAATCAATAAAATATAAATTGATTTAATTAAATAATATCTCAACTCAATCTCAGAATCTCACAACTGTGTCACACCTTCCATCGAATCTCAGCACACACTCTCAATGGCGCTCTCAGCGCCCTCTAGCGTTAGGCGGGTCTTACCAATTATTTTGTATGAATTTTTACTTTATCGTATGATTCTACGAACTTTTGAACTTTTTACGGCCTATCTAGCTACTGCATACTTCTGAAGGACTTTGAACTCTTATGCCATTCACAGCTTCAAACAGTCTTCTCGCCATTTTCATGATGTCTCACTACTGCTTATCCTGCACTCTTACTAGCTATATTGCACTCACCATCTGCATTTGCCAATACAACTCACTGCACCTGCTGTAAATACGCATTTACATTCGTTGTCGCTAAAACTCATCAAAATATAAAGAAATCTCACTTACCTGTCAGACGCATTCACGACTTTTATCATTTTCTCTATATTTTATTGACGACACAATTAAATACATTTACAACAAAGAGAGGCACATATAAACTTGAGTTAATGTTTCGCGATGGTCTTACATCTTTCGCAGTCATCACGATTCTGCACTAGTCCGAAGAATTCAAGAGCACACAGCGCCATCTGGTGCAATACAGTTTCTACAGACTGCCCCCCGAATGACCAGGGATTCATTCAAACACTTGCATTTATACAAATTTAACAAAAGAAACTCTTACAATGTAAAGTTCAATCAACTCACATATTAAAGAAACTACACTTATTTACTATATAAACAAATCATTCATCTTTAAACAATTTGTAAAGTTACCTGCAATAAATATAATAAAGATAATAAGCTGGCAACTCAATACCTGTACATACATTAAACTTTCATCACATATATGGAATAGTCCTGTAACATTAATACAGATTAATAAACATATAATAAACAATTAAATTTATTCATTTTTTTCAAGATTATATAAAAGCTGCACAGGTCTTTTAATAACAGATGTACCTGTTTTAATTTCACAAGACCTTGCTTTTCCATCTCTGCCAGGAAATACTGTTACAACTCTTCCTAATTTCCAAAAATGTCTAGGTAGCTTTTCATCATGAATTAATACAATATCATTAACTTTAAATTCAGTAATTTTACCTGAAGGTTTAACACAATGAACAGATCTCAGCATTATTAAGTATTCATTTTTCCATTTATTCCAAAACATACTTACCAATCTTTCTCGATAATTAAATCTTTTAATTAGCATTTTCCTATTAACTAAATTAGAATCACAATGAAGCCTGGCAGGAGGCAAACTATTCACTCTACGCCCCAATAGCATATGAGCTGGAGTTAGAGGCATAGGTTCCTGTAATTCAGAATAAACATAAGTTAAAGAACACCTTCAATTTCAATAATTAGAGTTTCTAATTCACCTCGAGATAAAGTAGTTTTTCTGATAGTTTTTCGTAAAGCAAGTTTTACAGATTTAATTAGTCTTTCATAGAAGCCACCCCACCACGCAGCTCTCTCAGCGATGTAGCACCATTGGATTTTGTGGGAGGCGTAAAAGTCTTTTACTGTTGGATGACTAATGACAGTCCACAAATTTTTAAGTTCAAGTTCTGATCGTTTGAAAGTTTTGGCATTGTCCGTCAAAACTTGAGAACATAGACCTCGACGAGCAATGAATCGTCGAAAAGCAAGAAGAAATGTTTCTGTGCTCATGCTACCAACGAACTCTAAATGAAGAGCTCGCGTTACTCCACAAGTAAACAACACGATGTAATTTTTCTCATCACTGTCTTTGGTATAAAGTGGTCCACCGAAATCTATACCTACTACAGAAAAAGGAGGTGATTCTTCTGGTTTATTTACTGGTAAAGGAGCAGTAACTTGCACACCAGGATAAGAATTAAATCGTTTACACAGAATACATTTTCTTAAGATATTTTTAACAGTTTGTCTTCCTTTAATTATCCAGTATCTTTCGCGTATTTCTATCAAAGTTTCAGAAATTCCACCGTGAAACACTTTGCTGTGTGCATCCCACACTAATAAATTCACAAAGTGATGTTTTGAGGGCATAATAATTGGGTGTCTTTGAAGGTAAGAAAGTCTTGACTTCCGAAATCTTCCACCAACATGCATTATCCCGTCATTATTAAGAAAGGGATTCAGTTCTAGAATAGAGGAAGTCTTAGAAATTGTTTTACCCTGTCTCAAAGAGGACAGCTCTTCCGCAAAAACTTCACTTTGAACAGTTTTTGTCCAGATAATTTCAGCCTCATTAAGTTCTTCAGTGCTTAGTTTACCACATCGTTTAGTTTTAAATTTAAGGTTGTATATAAATCGTAGTATCCAACTTGTAACACGGTATAATTTTCTTAAACTATCTATTCAAATCCATTAAATGTGTCAAATTCGATTGCACTTCGCACACAAAAGACGATACTTCTTCCAGTTTACTTCTTTTTTCGCAATATACTTCTGGAGAAATCTCTGGACAAATTTCATAATTAGAGCCTTTTTGGCCAATCCCTTTTCTTCAACCGAAGCCATTCTGGACCTTGCATCCAAATCGAACTGGACATAAACTTTTCCACAGTAGCTCCTCGAGATATGAAATCTGCAGGATTATCCTGCCCACTACAGTGATTCCAATCAGCAGGATCAGTTCTAGACTGGATTGCGGATACACGGTTCGATACAAAAGGTTTCCATTTTGAAGCTTTCCCTTTAATCCAATGAAGAGCGATTAAGGAATCTGTCCACATATATACCCTAGGCACAGGAAATTTTTAATTTGTTTTCAAATATTGGAAACGTCTATAAGAAATAACAGCTCCCATAAGTTCAAGCCTCGGTAATGTCAACCTTTTAAGCGGTGCGATTCTAGATTTCGCAGTGATAAAACTTGTATAAATACAATCATCACTTGACACGTAACGGAAGTACGCAACTGCTCCGAAAGCTTTAGCAGAAGCGTCAGAAAATATGTGTAGTTCTAATTCTTTCACCAACTTCCATGGTATGGAGAAATATTTTCTTTCGATTGTCAAATCTTTCAACAGATAAATCTGAGAGCACCAATTATCCCATTTTTTCTTCAAGTCAGTTGATAGCTCATCATCCCATCCTAAACCAAGTTCCCATATTTCTTGCATTAATAATTTTATGAGAACAATAAACGGTGATGCAATTTCCATAGGATCAAATAACTTCGAAGCTGTCTGAAGTACACTACGTTTTGAATTCTTCCTATCACAGGTCATGTCCAGTAGAGGTTTTACATCTAACTTAAAAGTATCTTCTTCGGTGTTCCATATTATGCCTAAAACCTTCAAAGGACGTTCTTTAGTTTCTGTCAAATCAGACAAATCTCGTTCACTCCAAAAATTTCTCAACTCATCCGAATTAGTATTAAATTTTCCTAAATTCATGTTCGCATCTTTAAGAATTTTTACAGCGCTCTGTGAAAGTTCTAAAGTTTTCTCTATTGTATTTGCTCCGTAAAAAAGATCATCTACATAAAGTGCCGAGTCAAGCATTTCACAAGTTTCGCTTTGTTCAAGTTTATATTTTGTAATGTGGTATTTAATAGTCGCAGCAAGGATAAATGGGCTTGATGTCACTCCAAAGGGAACACGAGTCATTCGTAAAATTTTGTAAGCTTTTGAATCACTTTCATCTGGAAACTAGAAAAAACGTAAATAGTCTCTATCCTCTTCCGCTATTCCTATGGTCAAAAATGCTCCCTGAATATCACAGCTGAATGCATATTCATATTCGCGAAATCGCAAGATTACATCCAAAATTCTGGGATTCAACGGTGGCCCAGGATTCAAGCATTCATTAAGAGATTTGCACCCATTACCTTTTGACGATGCATCCAAAATTAATCTGACTTTCGTAGTGTCCCTATCCGATCTTACTACAGCTGAATGAGGCATATAATAAGAATTCTCTTCTAAGCCGAAAGGACATTCTTCAACGATATTCAGTTTTAATTGCTCCTTAACTATATATTCATTATAAACCTAATCATTTTCTTTCATTTTTTACACTTAAGTTACGAAATCTTCGTTTTGCTACCGCGAAATTGTTAGACAAGTTTTCTGGTTTACCGTCCCAGAATAATTTAGTTGTATACATTCCATTTTCATATTTTAAATTACTTTCGAATTGTGAAATAAATTCCTCTTTAAATTTCAAATCTCCACTGTGAGTATCATTTATCCCCATTGAATCTAACTGCCAAAACTGCGTTAGTTTTTCATTTAATGCGGCGCAACATTCAATTTTCATAATAGAAATATCCCGATTCGCATTTAAATCTGATGGAGGGATTCGACCTTGAACAACCCTTCCAAACAGAGTATCAATCAAATACAAAGATTTGTTTAATCACTGTTTTTCTCCCGTATGAATATCCCAAAAATACTGTGCTCCAATAAGCAGAGACAATTCATTTCCTGACGATTTACTTAGGTTTGACAACTGAATGTTCTTTCTCGAAAGTATTTGCATTAATTTGTTATGTGATACTTTAAACTGCGATCCAGAAATACAGTCAGTCAAAAGTGCTTCAGTCGTTATTTTCTTGTCCGAATCACATAAATTACAAAGTGAAAACCGAACTACGTCATACGTTTTTTGTATTGGCACTCTAGAGCCGAAAGTGTAAACAGCTAGACTTTCTTGTCTAATTATGGGTAGTTTCATTTCTACGGCTACTTCTTTTCTCAAAAAATCATCTCTGTGACGCATTATCTAACAAAATATTAATCTCTTTGCTTTTATTACTGCTTATTAATACTGCCGAGCAAGTTTCAAGCAGTATGTCGCAATCATCGGATTCATTCACACATGCTACGGAAGACATTTAATTTATTCGCGTCGACGGTCTGACGAGACTCCAAAGCGGGGGTAGAAGAATAAACATTGCGTTGATCGCAAATCAATTCGTGATGCATAAAATGTTTACAAATTCCACAAATAGATTTCTTTTGACACTGCTTATATACGTGCCCCTTCGAAAAGCAAGCGTAACATATACCATATTTTCTAAGAATTAATTTTCTCTGTTCTACTGATAAGGGACAAATGGCAGATTCGTGCTCTATTTTCGGTTTTGTACAAAATATACATTTTTTCACATCAACAATAAATGCAGAAGTAGTAGGAATGTTCGAATTTAATTTATTTTTCCCGCTATATTCAACTTTGGTTTTATTAAATCTCCCATACTTTTGATTAAGTTTTTGTAAAGGATTAAATTTAGTTTCCAATCGCGAATCTGAAGTGTTTAAATTAAAGTCTCTACTTAAGTACTCGTTACGTTCACGACACTGAATTTCAATCTTTAAAAATTCTAATAAATCAGATATTTTGTTTTCATCTTCCGAATGTATTTTACGAGAAAATACTAAGGACAAATCTTTGGGTATCGATTTTAACAAAACTGGATACAACAGACAACTGTAACTATTAGGATTAATTCCGTTATTTTCTAATCCTCGAATATGTGTTTCGCATTCTGAGTAGTCTACGCAACGCTACAATGAGAAGTCTACGCAACGCTACAATGTCATATGATTTTCGTACTGGACTTAAGTTTAAAAGTCTTGCCATATGCGCATCGATAATAATATCTTTTCGACCAAAGCGTTCTTTTAATATGTTCCAGGCAATTTCATAGTTTTCAGAGCTTAATGCTAAACCACGTAGAGCTACCTCAGCTTCGTCTGTTAAGTACGATTTTAAATAACTAAACTTCTCTACATTACTAAGGTTCACATTTTTATGGATAGCTACTTCAAACTGAGAAAAAAATTCGTTAAACTTTTATATATTGCCATCGTATTGAGGTATCTGCAAGCGAGGAAGTTTTACTGTATTCTGCTGCTCACTTCTGGTTTCTACAACATTCGTTCTTTCAGTTTCACGAACAACTTCGCTTTCTTTCATTTTCAGGATTCTATTCGCGCGAATTTTCCAAGTAATAATATTATCTTTATATTCTTGCTGTTTTTTAATTTCCTTCTCTATTTCTTCCGTTTTGCACAGAATTTCCTCATTAAGATACTCTAAATTAGCTTCCTTATCTAAAAGTTTCGCTAAAAGTTCATAATTAAATCAACTGATCTTTCCTGTTTGTTTATTTCAGTTTCTAACAGTTTCATAGTGTCAGTTGCCGCGCGTCTGATAGGTGCTCTAATCTTTTTTAAAGCTTCTATATCCATCATAACAATTTAAATTATTCAATTCGCTAAATACGTTTTTCAGTATTCACTTCGCAATTTACTTTATCTAAAGGTCTCTCCAGGATTATCGGCACCAAAACGATTTGTAAATACGCATATATATTTTTTGTCGCTAAAACTCAATTCAAATCAAAATATAAAGAAATCTCACTTACCTGTCAGACGCATTCTCGACTTTTATCATTTTCTCTATATTTTATTGACGACACAATTAAATACATTTTTACAACAAAAAGAGGCACATATAAACTTGGGTTAATGTTTCGCGATGGTCTTACATCTTTCGCAATCATCAAGGTTCTGCACTAGTCCGAAGAATTCAAGCGCACACAGCGCCATCTGGTGCAATACATATAAACTTGGGTTAATGTTTCGCGATGGTCTTACATCTTTCGCAATCATCAAGGTTCTGCACTAGTCCGAAGAATTCAAGCGCACACAGCGCCATCTGGTGCAATACAGTTTCTACACCTGCCTGCATGCTTCAAATTAATGCCATCGCTTATTACTGCACAATTTTTATGATGAACGCCTACTTTCGTATGTATTAAGATATGCCTGCTCACGCAGCTGAATTTTCTTCGCCCACAGGTGTTGGTACTTCCCTAGTACCATTTATTTGAAAATATCTTTGCCTAGTGCACTTTAATGCGATCTACTGGCGAAAACTCTTTAGTAGTTAATGGCCAGAAAAAAAAAGTCATAAGTAAAATAACGGATTTATTAAACTTTTTAAAGAAAGAAATCGAATCTCGAGAACGTACATTTCTTTTAATTAAATCGATGGATTACGATAATATTTATTCAAAAATTACAGATAAATATGTCCTCGCGAACACACAAAATAAAGAAAAGTTCGTATTATACGAAAATAAAAATAAAAATCCAAAAATACAGTCAACAGCTGCGGCTTTAAACACATTCGTTGATAATTTATGTGTTTTTTGTGATAAAGTAACAGATCATTTATCAGACGATTGTAATAAATTTAACATAGCACAAAAGAAAGATATTCTGAAAAGAAATTTTAGATGTTTCTTGTGTTATAAAAGGTTCCATACTAAAAAAATTATGCAGAGTTAAGATTGAATGTAATGTATGTCACAAAAGGCAACAACACAAAAAGGTGTGTGTGTGTGTTTAATTATGGCAAAGCACACTAGGGCTATCTGCCTAAGGGGAGGGATGCCCTCGTGGAGGATTTTCTAAGGGAAACTGGCTCGTATACACATTACACATGGGGAAAACCACGAAAACACCCATGCAGCCAGCCCGTTCGCGGGATTCGAACCTCGGACCGAACTACCAGTGTTCAGCGACTTTACCGCTCGGCCGCTGGTGGGCCAACACAAAAAGAGGTTATGTGAAAAAGGCCTATCCATTTGTAAATGATTCTTCATGTGAACAGGTTTATTCTATTAATAACTCTGAAACAGTATTGACGTCAATAATGCCAGAAAAGAAAGAAATTACAAATGGTAAACAAATTGTGTTTCTACAGACATTTCTAGCCATTGTTCGTGGCACAGGAATGAAAACAAAAGTTCGTTGTGTACTTGATTCAGGAAGTCAACGAACATTTATTCATGAAAATTTATCGAAGAAATTAAATTTGCCAGTCGTAGGTAAAGAAAAAATAAATTTACACACTTTTGGTAATGATACTGCAGTGAACAGTACAAGATGTAGGGTTAAATTTCAGTTACGTAATATTGAAGACGAAAATAAACATTTGACTATTGAAGCATTAGAATCCCCAGAAATTTGTAATGCTTTAATAGAAATTCGCAGCCAAGAACTATATGACCATATCCAATCTTTAAACATTAAATTATCTGATTATGAAGATGGTGAAAGTAATCATCATAAAATTGACATTCTAATTGGATCAGATTATTTTTGGGAAATAGTTTCTGGTAAAACAAAACGTTTAAGTTCATCGGTGATGTTAATAGATACACTGATGGGATGGTCACTTCAAGGTGCAGTTAACACATTCCTCTTTAACCATAAAACCATCATCCGTTGGAGTTTTAAATGCTGTTTTTATGAAGGATTTGGATGAAGATCAGTTAACGCCGTCTCAGTTAAAAGCGTTTGGGGAATTAGAATCCCTGGGAATCTATAATGACTTAAAAGTGTCTACTTCTGATGAATAAGCTCTTCGAAGTTTCGAATCAAGTTTGACTTTTAAAGAAGGCCGTTATGAAGTCCAGTTTCCATGGAAACATAACTGTAATAATTCGGAAAATAATTACGATAATGCTAAGAAAAGACTTGTTTCGTTGTTTAGAAGATTTTATAAGGATCCATTCTTGTATGCTGACTATAAATCTGTGATAGAAGAATACTGTAAGTTTGGAATCGTAGAATCAGTAACTGAACAAAATGATACAGGTAAGAATGCGATATATTATTTACCACATCGCCCTGTAATTCGAAAGGATAAGAATACAACGAAATTGAGGATTGTTTTTGGTGCTTCTTCGCATCCTCCTCATGCTCCTTTGCTAAACGAATTGTTACATCCTGGACCAAACTTAAACTCAGATCTCTTAAAACTTATAATTAAATTTCGAATTAACCGAATTGCATTTATTGCTGATATTGAGAAAGAATTTCTGCAAATTAGTTTAGTGAAGACTGATCGTGATGTTGTACGATTTCTGTGGATAGACGATTTGCCAGATAATGTATCTCATATTCAACCAAAAATTCTGCGAATGGCTAGAGTCCTGTTTAGTATTACTTCCAGTCCATTTCTTTTAGCTGCTGTAATTAAATTCCACCTGAAGCACTATTACACTATGTATCCAGATACTTGTTTGATGCTAAATGAATCGATGTACGTCGACGATTTGTTATCAGGAGCTCCGAATGAAGAAGAAGCTTTCAGAAGATCTAAAGAAGCAGACTACATAATCAAAGGAGTGGGAATGAAAATTCGAAAATGGAAAGGTAATTCTGTAGAGTTTGAAAACCTGTGGTCTGATTATGGATTTGAAACTTGTACAACAGACGATACATATACTTCATCAAAGGTATTGGGAATGTTATGGGATACTCAAAAGGAGAGTTTTAAATTTGACGTCAAAAAGCTATTAAATTTTATTTTGAATTCTGATGATAATAAACGTACAATAATAAGAACTGCGGGAAGAATATTTGACCCAGTGGGTTTTCTTTCCCCCTTTACTGTAAGGCTGAAAATAATTTTTCAAGAATTATGGGAACGAGGAATTCCTTGGGATGAAGAATTACCTCAATTGAAGGAAACCTGGAAGAGCTGGTGCTCTGAAGTAGAACTCCTGACAGAATTTTCAATTCCAAGGAAATACTTTCCGACTAACGTGGATATCATTGGAGATACATTGCAGTTACACATATTTTGCGATGCCAGCCCTAGAGCTTACGGTGCAGCAGCGTATCTCAAATTTCAGGAAGGAGAGAACATCAGCACTAGTTTTGTGATGGCTAAAACCAGAGTTTCTCCTCTAAAGAAATCGACACTACCGAGATTAGAATTAATGAGCGCAGTGATTGCAGCCAGAATTGCCGATTACCTCAAATACAGCATTATTTTACTTTAGTCAGACTCTTCCATTACACTGCATTGGATAAAAGAAACGGTGAAGGATTTGAAACCATTTGCATCCAATAGGGAAGGTAGCTGAAATAAAGAACTATACCGATCCTCAAAACTGGATTCATTGTAAGGGATCGGATAACCCAGCCGATATACTCACGAAAGGAAAAAGTGTTTCAAATTTAATGAAAGACGCTAAGTGGTGGCACCGTCCTCCATGGTTAATTTTACCAGATAATTCATGGCCTCGAAGCAATTTGAGTGAAGTTTACTCTGAAGAATTGAAAATTGAAAAGAAAATTACAGTGCAGTTTGCATGTAATGTCACACCAATACCAGAACCAGTTCTCGATATAGAAAAATATAGCAAATTGTCAAGATTGTATCGAATTACAGCTTAGATAAAACGCTTTATACATAATGCGAGAAAATTTGGTGAGAAGAAACAAGGTCCCTTAGCAGCATTAGAACTGTCAGAAGCAGAAATATATTGGGTGAAAACTATCCAATCAAAGCATTTTGAAGAAGAAAGAAATCAACTGCTTAATGATCAACCTGTATCAAGAGTATCGAAATTATTGAGTTCGATCCAGAATTAGATGAAAACAAACTGATATGCATAAAGGGAAGACTACAATTTTCAAAATGTGAAATGGAAGAAAAACACCCATGGTTAATTCCTGGGGGAAACACGTATGCATAACTCTTAATTATAGACGCGCACAATAAGGTACTACATTCAAGAATAGCTGACACACTGGCTGAACTACGGAGCAAATTTTGGATTCTCAAAGGAAGGCAGAACGTTAAATCTGTGCTCAAAAACTGTTCAATATGCAGGCGATATAAGGTTCGCCCTGCAGTCCAAGCCACAGCTCTGCTTCCAGCAGATCGTGTTCAACATGCCTCAAGAAAATAATTGGGAAGTCGTCTCTTTCACCTGAAGAACTGAGAACTTAACAGAAATAGAAGCTGATAAATTCAAGACCGATTACCTGTGTGTACAGTAATTCACGAGTGTTATCTCCTTTGAGTCCTTCTCATTTTCTTGTAGAGAAACGTTTGATTTATTTACCACCGGTAAAATATGATGCAAATGTTAATGCAGATAGAAATAATATGATAAAGCGGTACAACTATCGACAAAATTTGTTAGATCATTACTGGAAAAGATGGAAAAGCGAATATTTTCAAAAACTTACAATCTGCAAACTGTATAACACCAACAAAGGTCAAAGCAGACTTTAAAGTGAATGATGTAGTCTAGATCGGGGACAACAAGTTGCCTAGAAATATGTGGAATTTAGGCAAAATTGTGGAAACGTATAATGGACGCGACGGTAAGTAACGATCGTTCAGTGTAAAATTTAAATCTGGTATAGTGAAACGGCCAATACAACTTTTCTGTCCATTGTAACTTTCAGAATAGACTATATGCTGAGAAAATAAGACAATTTGAACTTTAATATTTCATTTAGAATTATATATATTATTATCATTATTGTTATAATTATTAGTTATTGTTTTGTTATCTATTTTTGTAATATTTTCATTATGTTTTTATATTAATTGTAGTATTGATAATTAATTATTATTGTAATTGATAAGTAAGTATTGTATAATATTGATTAGTTAGATTTAATTGATGAACTTTCAGTTCATGGGGGGGCAGGATGTTATAAATTGATAGTTTTCGCCGTTAGGTGGCGCTCCGAAAGTCTTGTCTCTGTTGATATTCTGTAACTTAACTTTAACTTTGATGGAAGAACGAAGGTGTTAAGCCTAATGATGATGAAGGCGTGTGCCTAATAATAATGCTTGTAACCATTGTAGTATTATATTGTAAATAAAACGTGTGTGTATTAATAACGAGACGGAATGATCATTTACCTCTGGAATTAATGCTGTCTGGATGGTAACGAAATTAGTTATTACATATCACGCGGAATTTCAGTTATATGTCTTTTTCCCCGATCAATGTTTCCTTAGCATCTAAAACTCCGAAATTCAATTTTTAATTTCTGTAGTATTAAGAAGATACTAGGGACGAGGAGGGGGAGAAAATATGCGATATGTTATACTGTAAAAATCTGAATAGAAAGGGATTCGTTTGGATGGATAGAAAAAACTGTAGAATCTTCTGGACAAACAAGTTTACTGGCGGAAGATTCCTGTGTCATTTGGCTTTTAGTATTTTGCTCAAGACTCAGATGTAAAACTGCTATTATTACTAATTTTGGATTATAAGAATTTAATGTAATGAGCTTTGGTTTGAGAAATGCACCAGCAAAGTTTCAAAAATTAATAAATACAGTTCTTTCAGGTCTATATTTCGCTTTTCCCTACTTAGATGGCATTCTGATAGTATCTGCTAATAAGGAACAACACGGAATCTATTTAAAGCTAATGTTTGAAAGATTTAATGACTTTGGACTCCGCAGTTTCAAAATCCATCTTTGGCACACAAGAAATAGAATTCTTGGGTTATTTAATTACTTCTTAAGGATCCCGACCTTTACCTGACAAAGTCTACACTTCCAACAACCGTTCACGAACTCAGAACATTCTTAGACCTTATTAATTTTTACCGGCAATATTTAAAAAGTACATAAAAAAAACAATCTCTCCTACATGACTACCTTAATGGAGGACGGAAAAAAGATAAACGGAAAATTCAGTACACAGATGAAGCTAAGGGACAATTTCAGCGGTGCAAAGATGATTTAGTCAATACAACAGACTTATCATTTCCGAATCGTGAATTACCTCTGTCAATATATACAGATGCTTCAGACTCGGCGATTGGAGGGGTACTTCAACAATTTGAAGATAAGCGATGGAAACCTATCGCATTTTATTCCAAAAAAACTAAACGAAGCACAAAAGCAGTTCTTGCGGTAGAGAGTTACTAGGAATTTACCTCTCCATCAAACACTTCAAATTTTTACTGGAAGGACGCACATTTAAAATATTCACAGACCATAAATCTATAATCTTTCCATTTAAACGAAAGCCAGAAAAAGCATCACCTCGTCAACTTGGACATTTACAATACATCTCTCAATTTTCAACTGATATACAGTACATAGCATCGTTGCAGATACTTTATATAAAAGAAATTTCTTGCCAAGTATCCGTAAAAATGTGCAGCTTTGGACTCGATCTTGCATGGCTTGCCAAAAACGTAAAATTTATCGGCACACAAAATCAAGTTTCGTTGATTTTCAACTGCTTACAGAACGATTTTGTGACGTGCATATTGATCTCATTGGACCTCTACCGCCATCAAATGAGAATATTTACTGTCTCAATTGCATTGAACAGTACTCTGTAACTGGATGAATGTGATTCCACTTAATAACATTTCAGCAGACATAGCTGCCAAAGCATTTTATACTAACTGAATTTTAAGATATGGTACGCCATGTCGCCTAGCCACAGATCGTGGAGCACAGTTTAATTCAGAGTTGTTCAACAACCTATCAAAAATTTGTGGAATAAAATTGCAACATACGATAGCTTACCATCCCCAAGCAAATGAGAAGGTCGAGCGCCTCCATATATCTCTCAAGACCGCACTTATGGCACACAATAGCCTGGCCTGGAGTGAAACACTTCCAGCTGTTCTTCTTGGCTTACACACAGTTATGCAAAAACATTCTGCATACATCATTGCTCAAATGGTTTATAGATAAAATATACGATTACCTGGAGAATTTTTCCAAGATAGCACAAATCCTACACCACCTGATATTTTGTCAGGAAACTAAAAAATCTATGGAACAAATTGGATCAAGTACAACAGTATTTGATAAATATGTCAAAAAAATATTCGTCCCTAAAGACTTGAAAACAATATCACATGTGTTTATTCGCAAAGATAGATTTTAAAAGCTATTAGAACCTCCTTACGATAGTCCTTTTCAAGTTGTTGACAGAAAAGAAAAATATTTTACCGTAAAAATCAATTACGAAGATGTTACAGTGTCTATTGATAGATTAAATCCTGTGGGTTTTTTTTTTTTTTTTTTTTCAGACGTTACTACGAAGCAATCAGCCACGTTAAAAAGTCAACTTATCAAACCTCCAACAGACTTATCTCCTAAAATTAAAAAGCTTCCTGCAAAACAATCGCGTATAGGAAGGACAATAACCCCCCATGCGATTTCGAGATTAGCATTTACATATATCTATAATATGTTTTGTAAATAGTGTGGTTTGAAAGCTCTGCCGTGATATGCTGCACCTTAACTTCGTATCTGGGAAGGCTAATATCGTTTTATTCGTTTTTTGTTGTTTTTGGAATGGCAACGAAAAGTTTATTCAATTTTGTTGTTCATGCTTGCTAAGAGTTTTAACAGAGATTATTTTTGAATTAAACTATGGATTAAAATTATTTAAAAAACGGAGTTCTAATTATGAAGATTAATTTGGAGTCAAAAGCCAAAAATTGCATGTGACGTCACTGCATGTCGAAAATCTTTTGTTAATCTCAGCATTTTAAATAAGTAGCTGCTGTTGGCAACATTTTTGTTTCGGGTTAGCATGATTGACACGATATGCTATTGCCACGTTAATTCTTTTATTGATATTCAGAAAACGTTGTTATATTACATTAAATTTAAATCACTATTAACTTTTTGCCCGCCATTAAGCCTTCCGTTTATTATTACCGTTATTATTATTAAAACTTATTAAAAAATAAGTTGTGAGAAATAAAGGCATTGAAAACTTTGCAAATTATTATGTTTGTCGTGAGATTGGTGGACATCTCGTTTCCTACTGCATACAAATCAGGTCATCTGCTTTGGCTACTCTGATTGGCTTAGTACTACTAGCTCAGAGGAACTTAGATAAGAAATATCGGCGAAAGACTATCAGGAGACATGTCTGTGAGGAAACTTTGTCTTCTGATGTACACGGGGCTTTATGATTGTCCTTACTGGAATGGTTATGGCATACAGTGCTGGCCAAAATTGTGGACACTTTTGGAAATTTTTATGTTTCTGAACTTTGTATGCTTATAGAAAATGTTACGTTTCGCAAAATGCAAACTTGTATATATCATTTTAAAGGGAATTTATTACCTTATACAAAACACAAAATTCAATTATTTGCAATACAGAAAAGTTATATGTACTTTAATATAAATAAAAAACACAGTTATGAAGTGGTTTGTAATGTCTAAATTTCCTGGCCAATCACTATTCTTGTTCTGAGAACCAATCAAATGTTAGTAACTGCCAGTAGAAGCTGACATCATGTTTCCACTTGAAACAATTCATTATTTTGCTTTGTTCTGTAGAAGGAGGACCTGTTTCTTATACACTGCAATTACAAGTAGGAATTTTTGTAAAAATTTTTAATATTTAGTCAAGAAGCAATGACATCAAATAAAAGAGTAGATTGGACACCTAGAAAGAGATGTAATATTATTGTGTTACGAGAAAGTGGTCTTTCCTAGCTGAAATCGCAAGACAGGTGGGTGGTTCAGTGACTACATCTGGAGTCCGAAAGTTTTGTTTAGAACATCAGAAGACAAATTCAATAAAAAAACAAAGAAGGAAAAGGCCCGAAAAGGTGCACCACATCTATTGATGACAGAAGAATAAAAAGACTATGTCTCCAAGATGGAAAAATGTCATCAGCGGCCATCAGAAATGATCTGAATGAATCTGGTGTTTCTGTCAGTTCAAGAACAATCAGAAGAAGATTAACAGATGTTGGACTGAGAGGTAGAATTCCACGAAAAAAGCCTTATCTTAATTTTCAGCAACGAAAAAAAAAAGACTACAGTGGGCAGAGGAACACATTAATTGGACAGATGATCAGTGATCACAAGTTATATGGAGTGATGAAACTAAGATATCGTTATTCGGTAGTGATGGGCGAAAATATGTAAGACGTAGAATAGGAGAAGAGCTACATCCTGAATGCATTCAAGCAACTGTGAAGAACCCAGTTAGTATTATGAGTTGGTCATGCATGTCAGCAGATGGTATTGGTCGCCTTCATGTCATCGATGGGACACTGAATGCCAGAAAATACATTGACACTATGCTAGAACCAAAACTTTTACTTTCCATCAGAGATCTCTTTCCCAACAATGCTTCGTTTATTTTTCAGCAGGATTCTGCTCCTTGCAACACGGCCAAAATATCGAAAGAGTGGTTTCGTACAAAGAGCATTAAATTGTTGCCATGGCCAGGAAACAGTCCTGACCTCAATCCTATCGAAATTTTGTGGCACCGCTTGAAAACAATGAGTCGCCTATCAAATAAAAAGGAACTAATTGAGGCTATAATTGTTTCCTGGCATCATGTAATAACGAAAGAAGAGCTTAAAACTCTTGTCAGCTCAATGAAACGTCGATGTGAAGCTGTAATCAAAAATAAAGGGTACCCTACTAAGTACTGGTAACTCACTGCAATCATTATCTAAGATATATCGATAACTATTGTCGCTTAATTTTTTTTGTATTGCAAATAATTGAGTTTTGTGTTTTGTATTGAATTCAGTAATAAACTCTCTTTAAAATACAAGTACTACAAAATACTCTTTAAATATACAAGTTTGGATTTTGTGAAACGCAACGTTTTCTATAAGCATACAAAGTTAAAAAACATAAAAATTTCCAAAAGTGTCCACAATTTTGGCCACTACTGTAGATCAAGATCACTAAAAATGAGCAACGTAAGAAGAACTCTTTGTTAGGCAATGACACGATATTGAGCTCTAAGCAAGAGTATAATATCTTTGGTACAGGCATTCAAATTTTTCCAACTTTCACTTTTCAATGTTAACTTGTATGCTTTGTCAGCAATAGGCGAACGTAATTTAAAAGGAGATTTCCATGTAGTTTTAAAATCAGCAAGCTTAAACTTCTTGATTGGCGATAGTTTTATACGGAATTGTAGGCATTTGGAGTTAATTTCATAGCAGTCTATTCGTCTGCGCTATTTGTTGGAAATACAGTATTATTGTTGTCTGCGGGAGTTCCTCTTTTTCTGTTTCATTGCATAATTCTTCGTAGGGCTCCAGTAAATTCTGAATGCCGTTTTTGGATTTCCTTCATTCTCCCATGATTGGATTAATCTCGACAATTAAGTTTTAAGGTTTATTTTAGCTAATGCATTGTTATATTTATGTTAATTCTTTTCTGTACTTTCTGTTTCATCTGTCAAACATAAGCAGAATGCAATTAGGCAACCTTAAATGGCAAGAGAATATGCAATTTAGAAACGGAGCTGTAGTAATTTCAAGAAAGAAAGTTGTTCGGTCTTTGAGATTTTCATCTACGTGCTGAAGCTGAGATAGTTGAAGTCCACTCTTGGCTAGGCGTTTGAAAGTAACCAGCTGTGTTCTTCATGTTTAAACATTAAATTTTTAGGACCCCCGCTAATTTCTAGGATTATAAACAGTTTCTATGTATACGTTTCTATGTATTTTAGTTATATTTAAAATTTTGTCTTTGCTCTTCGAGTTTAGACTTTTAGCTAAGTGAGAAGACAAAAATGCGTCTGGAGCGGAAGAATGTTAAAGAGGGGAAGTTTAATAGTAAATTAGGTTTAACTTAAACCTGTCATTTAATAGGTTCCATCTGGTTAATTTTCTGAGATAATTACTTGATTTAAGTTATTAATTCCGTATTATTTCTTAATTTCATTACGTTCACGGAAATTCAAGAGAAAAATTCTTTTATAGCTTAGCTTTTCAGAAGATATAGAACTCACCTGTAGACGATTTTCATGAATCTTGATGTCGAGTTAGTATTATCGCAAATGTAAGCCGTTCCGTGAGCACTGGAAACTTTAGAAAACTGAGAAATTAGCTTCTTCACTTTCTTGGAATCACCCCATTGCCATTCACTTTTGCTTGTGGATCGTGAAATCTTCACGGATTGCTCGAGACCGATTCCCCACTCGAGATCATCCCATTTCTTTGACCTGTAGCTGGTTACTTGGGATATGTAACTCATGTCTTCAAATCTTCAGACAGAAATTCGAAGATCTGCAATGGACAAGGAAGTTCATTCAACTTTGAACTCTCAGTATTTCTTGGGGGGGGGGGAGTATATGAATCCGCTTATCTAAAAATAAACAGCGATAAAAAGATTAGCTGTGTTGCACTATAGATATGCAGGTAATATATGCAAAATGAATTATGATATTTGGCAATGTTGCATTATTTTGGATTTTCCGAAATTTCAAAATGCTCTTTTTCGACCCTTCAAACGCTCGATTCACTAAATATCTTATGAAATGAAATCTTAATTTGCATATATCTCTTCATTTTATTTTGAATTTATTACTGGTGATTTCCAACATATTTTTTTCAGTCAGTGCTCCCTATCACTTTTGCTGCACTTCAAGAAGAAGAAACATAATATTTTAAGCAGCTGTTTCATACTAGCAAACCCTACCATTACGCGAACACATGAAAAAAACCGTTTTCGTAACCGGTCACTATACGCAAATGACGTTTGGGTGCTAAGTAATACGAATGATATTTACGTACTGTATTTTCACCAATCTCTTTTTTATGAACAGTATTGTCAAAGACAAAAACTTGCATTTACCTTTTTTTACGGATACTTTCTGGTTTAAGAAATTATAAGATTAAAAAAAAATGCTGTAAAATAAGCCGCTGTAAATATTGATTGTTTCCTGTTCATTCCCATATTAAATTTCCAAACTTTAATTATTGTGTGTGTGTGTATGATTACGGCAAAACCTCGAGGGCTATCTGCCTAAAAGAAGGGATGGTTCGTGGAGGACTTTCTAAGGAAAACTGGTTCGCATACACGTTACACATGGGGAAAACCAGGAAAACGCCCATGCAGGCAGCACGTTCGCGGGATTCAAACCTCGGACCGAACTGCCAGTGTTCAGCGACTTTACCGCTCGGCCGCTGGTGGGCAAACCGTAATTATTAGACAAAATATATTTAATTATTCATCAGTAACAAATAGTAATACGCACACATGTATATAAATGTATTTAAATTTCATAAATCCTATTTAAATTCCTATTCTTATTTAAATCGTTCCTAAAGCTCCGAAGATGCGTTTTCAAAAACTTCCGAAAAGTTGCCTGATCGGCTACTTGCCAACTTAGCGACAAAACCTTTTGTTAAGACTCGTCAGGATAGTTTGTGCAGATATCACGGGTTCTACTTCAGTTATTTTTTCAATTTAAGCATTGTTGGATTCAGAATCACAAGGTCTACAATTCTATACAAAAAATAAGCTCTTCCGTACAAAACACATAGCCACAAATTCAATTACACGAAAATACATGCGAAAGTGATTACCTAAAATGCAATAATTAAACAAATAAATAAATCAAATAATACATAACACTTTATACAATAACACCAATACGATCAAGTGGACTCAAATATTTGCAAAATCGTGCTATAATAGTATTTTATATCAATATAAACTAATTATAATAAAGACAAATTTTTCAAAAAATTAGACATATCTTTCGCCTTTTGCGAGATTTTTTAAAACTGTCATGAAAAATATTTATAATTTTTACGAAAACGTTTTACGAGTAAAATTCTTCGTTTACAAATTTTGTAACTTTCAATTAAAGACGTGAAAAATCAAGTCAGTTTGCCCAAATCTGTACTTCTCCAAGCAAAGACTGTATTTGAAGCACGTACTCTTGGCAGATGTTCGGACTGTTTGTATTACGTAATTAATCAACTACTGTTGATCGAAGTTGTCAGAATCCACTGACGTATGCAGGTTCTATTTATATTGATTTAAAAAACGAGAAGGAAATTCATTTACCTGTTCTGATGCATTGTTGAATCTGACGTGATGTTTCAGCTGGCAATCTTCTTTACAGAAAAACCACAATTGAATTTTCTTGACATCACAATTTATTTACATAAAACATTCAAAAAGAAAAAATTAAGATTTAAATACATTTTCTTGTACAGCCTCTCTTTTTCTTTTATGGCTGTACGAAACAATTTATCCGTCCATCACACGGATTCGAAACCGAACTATGTACTGTTTAAAAAAAAAAAAAAAAAAAAGGAAGGTTTTAATTTCTCTCACTAATGGAACTTCTAGCGTCCTCTAGCGACGAAAAGAAACTTTACATGAACATTTAACATACTCCCACCTTTAATTTATGGTGGAAGCCAGAAATTAAACATTAAAATTAAATTTAAATCATTACTCAAAAATAATAGAATGAAATAAAACTAATGTCTATGAAAATTTCAAGCAAAAAAAGTTAAAGTTCTAAAATTGAGTTGTGAAAAGTGTTCATACAGTTCATCAGCTGGATTAATGGGTCATCGTTCTTAGATATCTCCAAATGGCAAAGTTTACGAATCGGTCGTACAAAAGTTCCTGAAGAGGTTTTTACCTCTGCCACGCGTGTACAACCAACTCTACTTGGAAACAATTTGGTGACTTTGCTTAATGGCCAGTTAAGTCTCTTTCGGTTGTCTAGTTCAATTAGTACTACATCAGCCGTCTGGATCACTTGAGCCTTTTCTCGTGAATTTTGAACGAGATTTGCCAAATATTCTTTTCGAAATCTATTTCTCAATTGATCTTTTATATTTTGGCATTTCTGGTATCTTTTTTGAAGTTTCTGGAAATTAATTTTCTCTAGATCAGGTATCCCAATTTCTTGGATGTCTTGAATAAAAGATGATGGAGTCAAAGGAATAAATTTGTCAGATTCTTCTGAAATATATGTAAGAGGTCGATCATTCATTACAGCTTCAACTTCACATAATACCGTTGAAAGGTCTTCAAAATTGAGTGATGATCTACCAAGTGTTCTTAGAAGAAGATTTTTACACTGCGAATGAGCCACTTAGCAGAAATAATCCAATAATTTTCTTGCAGAATGGAACCAACAGTCTGGAGACCAGTATGGCAGTTCTTTAAATGGCAGTTTCGTATTAAACAATTTACTACGTGATGTTTTGATGGCAACAGAATTGGATATTTGAATGAAAATTCGTCATCGCGTTCTAACAACTTGGTTTTCACTCGTATTATGTTATTTTGATCTTTCACAACAACAAGACCTTTGACAGAACCTGAGACATCACCAAAATTTTCTAACTCAATTCTTGACCAAAGGAACTTCTCTGCCACTTTCTTTTCTTCGATCGAGAACTCAGATGAGAAAAAATAATTTCTATTTCTACATTTGGATATGAATCTTTTCATCCAACAAATAATATTTACAAATCTGCAAGATTTCGAAACTCTGTCATAATTCATGAATTGATCTACTTTTGCACAGGTAAATAACGATATAGCAGTTTTGTTTCTTTCTGACACAACTAAATCTTCGTTAGGAACCTGTTCCGATGTGGGCCAATTATTTTGTTCGTCTTTTAACCATTTTGGTCCCTCCCACCATCTCGTCTCGATAAGATGTCTTGGGCTACAACCACGAGATGGCAGGTCCGCCGGATTTAGATTACCTGGGACAAGATACCATTGGTATGATTCTGTGAGTTTGCACATTTCTCTGATTCTGTTACCCACAAAAGTACCCCATTGGTCATTTCTTCGTATCCATGCTATAACTGTTGAAGACTCCGTCCAGTAATAAACTGGTATTGTAGGGACATCTAGAGCCTCACGAATATAGTTTGCTAATCTGGCTCGCAAAACACAAGCAAGAAGTTCTAGACGCGGGATTGTCAAAGTCCTTTTTTGGCGCAAGTCGAGATTTTGTTCCTAGAAGCTGTACCGAAATCCTATTACTATCTTCACAGCGCAGGAAAATTACTGTTGCATATGCATTCTGACTTGCATCGCAAAAAACATGTCTAGACCATTTTTCTTTATTTCCGTAACCTATACGTCTATTTACCTTTAAGTTAGATAATTGTTTCAATTCACTATACCATTTCTGAAAGTCCTTTTGAATCTTTTCTGGAAGCGGGGAATCCCATTCTGACTTAGCTGACCAGGCCTCCTGAATTATTATCTTGGCTGGCAACAATACTGGGATGAGAAAACCGATGGGATTGTAAATACCTTGTGTTATAGACAAGATCTTCCGTTTAGTAGGATTTTCTGTTTCAGGGTCAAATTTATTGCAGATCATTAAACAATCCTCCTTTCTATCCCATTTAATTCCCAAAACCAAAACTGGAGTCATAAAATCTTCTTTAAACAAACTTCTGTTCTCAGTTGACAACTTTTCTATTTCTTCTACCGGACCGAACTGCCATAATCTCAAATCCATCTTAGCTTCAGCCATAATTTCAATTGACTTTGAGATAAATTCTTCTATTTCGGATGCGCTATCTACGGAGGTTACGCAGTTGTCAATATAGAAGAACTTCAACAGTTTGTCAGTAACTGTTTTGAGTTGTTTTGGATACTTGTTCAAATGGTATCTTATAACCGCGCTGAGTAAAAAAGGGCTACAAAGTAGCTCCAAATAAAACTCTGTTATGTTGATAGACAATTTTATTTGCCTTCTCCCACCATAAAAATCTCAAAAATTGGCGATCTTCTTCCTTCAATTTGGAGAAAGGCTCTTCTGATGTCAGATACAACAGCAATAACCTTTTCTCGGAATCTCAATAATATAGCGGGAATTTCTTTTATCAAATTTGGTCCTTTGAAGAGACAGTCATTTAGGGATGGTGCTCTTCCAACTTTGCACGAGGCGTCAAACACTAGTCTGATAGACGTAGTAGCACTCTCTGGCTTAATAACTGGATGGTGACACAAGTAATGGCCTCCTACTTCTTCTAGTTCCCTTTTTGAGACTTCCTGTATGACATTCTCTTTTTGCCATTCTTTAAAGACTAGGTCATAATCTTCAAATTTACTTATCTTCTTCAGTCTTCTTGTAGTGCTAAACAACCTTCTTTCTGCTTCATTTCTATTTGAAGGAATGTTTGGAAGTCCATGGAAGACCAACACGGTAACGCCCGTCTTCACTTCTCGTAAGTTCTTTGAGAAACAAATCATGGGCTAGCTCTTCTACTTCCTTCTTAGATGACGTTTCAGCGGGATTATTAATTCCTATTGTTTCTAGCCGCCATAAATCTGGAATGCTAAGTTCTCTCAGAGATAAATTAGTCATCAACGTTTAGCTGTACCACTATTCAAGTAACCTTGGGACGGATTCTCTAACTCACCGCAAATTGTCCATCCAAGTTTTGTCTGAATTGCCGTTAGACCGTTGTTCAGCTGTTTGATTCGTCCTGTTTAGGGTTGGCCATAAACATCACTGCCAATTAAAATTTCTATTTCAGGACACCCAGTACCAATATCTGACATCCATAATCTATGTTTCTTAAGCTCTTCTAGAACAGACTCCTTTGGAATGCGTGGAATGTTCCCACATATCTTTTCTTGGTCAAGGAATTCGGTTGTGATAACTGATTTGTAACCATTACCCGGTGCACTTAATTTAATTTTATATTTACTGTGAGGTTTAGCTTCTATTTCTGCACCTCCAAATACCGTGTGGGTAATAGCTGCTGTAGCGAGAGGCTTAAGACCAAGTTCTTTCGCGGTGCTCTTTAAAATATAACTCCTTTGGGACCCACTGTCCAATAGTGCCCTAACCTTCTTAATTTTCTTATTACCCTTAATTAGTATTTCTAGTGACATGAGAGCTACTTCTTTTGAACACTGCTGATTTGCAAGTGTGTTCTGGATATTCGTTAGGGGTTTACTTTGATCACTAATTTCTTTCGTTTTACCTATCTCAGGACAGAAAAGCTCTGTATGAGGTTTTGAGCAGGCATGACAGCGTACAAAAACTTTACACATTTTGGCACGGTGGCCAAAGCGTAAACATTTCAGACAACAGTTCTTTTCCCTGACTTTATTTTTTCTTCCAGAGAGAACGATCTGGCGACTACGTAGTCCTTACTTTCATGCGACTTACCACAGAACAAACACGACATTTCTTTAGCAGCGAATAAACCAGCTGCAGTAGGGTACTTGTTATCCCTTTTCAGTATTTTCTCTTTTACTCTCTCTTTTGGGATAATACTTTCAAAGCCTGCCCTGGCTAACTGTAATCTTTCTTCACCCGCTACCTCCCTCTTCAAAAAGTTCATTAACAACGCTAAACTCGACTTCGGAAAACTCACTTCACTATCAGAATCTTCCTTTCCCCTAATACTGCATCTCTACCATGCTCGCAAAATATCATAAGGTAAGCAGGATTCTATCATGGGGTATAGCCAGGCTGAATTACTTTCTATATCAAGACCCATGGATTCTAAAGACCTTAAATGTGCTTCTACCTTGGTAAATAAGTCACACAATGATAATCTGTCTTTACCCTTAGCTTGAATATTTGCTGTAAATTATTTCAAAAATTCCCTGACATACACTTCGATAAGAATATCTTTGTCCCCATAACGGTCTTAAAAAGCTCTCAAAGCTTTTGAATAATTTTCTGAAGTTATCGGGTAACTTTCTAATAAATGCCTAGCACGAGTTCCAGGTTCAACAGCTTGTAGCAAATATTGAAACTTATCACAATCATCTAATTCTTTATCTTCATGTATCTTCTTAAACTGTGCCCAAAATGGCAAATAATTAATTAACTGAGAATCAAAAGGTTTTATATTCAATTTAGGTAATTTATACCGTTTAACTTTAGAGTTACTACTGACATCAGAATTACTAAAAACTGCGTCATTTGGAACTTTGTTTACATTTGGTAATTCACTAACTTTTCTTTCAATTGTGATGAATTCATCGGAATATTCCTCACAGCTTGTAACTTCGGTTTCTAAACCATCTTCAGTGGCACTGCCTTTAATTAATAAATCTAGTACCTCTGAATCATAAGATTTTAAATCAGCAGTTATCGTTTGTAACTTCACAACTTTATCTTTTAATACAGCTTTATCTACTTGAGCATTTTTACTAATTTCGTTCTTTAGAACCTTAACCGTTCTAGTGAAAGCATTGCGTGCCGTTGCACGTTTTTCCTTTATCATACCAACATTCATTTTTACTTTAAACTCTACTCAAATATTTTATCTTAAATTTTAAAGTAATCCTTTTAACGTAATCTTATTTCCTCAATCCTTTATTGGAATCTTACACATAAATTTGTATTACGTTGAAATTACTTTTATTAAAGAACATAAAACTTATAATATATATTTTAAGCTGAAAATACTAAATATCTATTTCTATTCAACTTAAATATAAACATGCTTTCATTCAACAAAATGCATCTTCAGAAAATAAACATATTTCAAGTACTTCTGTTTTCGAAAGCATAAATAACTAGTTCTTCTTTAGGACAAAACGTCCTGATGGCGGGCGCCAAAACTTTATTATATTGCGTAATTAATCAACTACTGTTGATCGAAGTTGTTAGAATCCACTGACGTACGCAGGTTCTATTTATATTGATTTAAAAAACGAGAAGAAAATTCATTTACCTGTTCTGATGCATTGTTAAATCTGACGTGATGTTTCAGCTGGCAATCTGCTTTACAGAAAAACCACAATTGAATTTTCTTGACATCAAAATTTATTTACATAAAACATTCAAAAGGAAAAAATTAAGATTTAAATACATTTTCTTGTACAGCCTCTCTTTTCGTTTTATGGCTGTACGAAACAATTTATCCGTCCATCACACGGATTCGAAACCGAACTATGTACTGTTTACAAAAAAGAAAATAAAAAAACACAAGGTTTTAATTTCTCTCACTAATGGAACTTCTAGCGCCCTCTAGTGAGGAAAAGACACTTTAGATGAACATTTAACAGTTTGAATTGATTCTATTTATTCCATCAAAAGTAAATTCTTAAACGTTACATAAAGAAATTTCGTTGTTCCCTCAAAGCTGAAGGACTTATTCAACTTTTTGATGATCAGTTTATGTACAACAACAGCAATAATAAAAATAAATATAATGTGAACACAACGTGGCTTGCTTGCCCGCTCATCAGCTCCGCTAAAACCGGTTGATGTTTATTCATAATAATGTTAATTCATAATAAGTCTACAGATCCGGCCAAAAGTTAGCCACGAGCTGTCTAGCAACTTAGTACGGCCATAAATTTGTACGGTTATAAACATCGTTGCTGCATTTCATGTAAACTTATTTCCTGGAATTATTCTAACTTAATTAATGGATCTCTTAAGGCAGGTTGAAAATGACATCAAAAATCGCAAATTTTTAAATTGAATATTCCGATCAATTTTTGTCGTACAGGAGTCAATTTATAATTTTATGTTTTCATAGCAAGCATAAAACTCTCCCAAATATAAGTATGGGAACCGGGAGATAGAATTAAAAGGTAGATTTTGTTATTTGTCGAAAATTATTTTTTTTTTAATTTGATTTTGCCCAAGCGTGAATATTTTCGTTAATTAAAACACTTCTACAGTTGGAAGTATATCACTACGACCAACAATTACGAAAATAAAGGCCGGGTAAGGAACTTTTAAGCTGGTAAGTGGATGATAATAAATATAATAGGAGTATTCCCCCTTAATTATAATATATAGAGATAGATAGGTATATAGGAGTATTCCCTTTTAATTACAATTATATATAGATGTACGTATGTATGTATAGTATGTATATACTGTTTACACACACTATCAGGGTCAATGTTCCTTCTTACCTTCTTCGGGAACATGCAAGGACCTGACTCGGAACAGAGAGCTTACTAAAGCTATGTTTACTAATTGTGGGAAGTAGACAGGATACACAAGAAGGGTATACAAAACCCTTTATTTTTCTCTATTTACAATGACTTCCGTACTTCGGAATACACAGACCCGCTACTTGGGGTCTAACGTAAAAATATAAAAATAGAAACTAAACTCTAATTTAACTTTAAAATAATAAACGTGGAAGATTGGCCTTATATTAACAGGAAGCGTATGTAGTACAGAGAACTGTGAACACTACAATACGTTTAAAATTTATCAAGAGGATTAAAACCTCTGGCCTGGAAGGCAAACAGCAACTGCGTAACTTCTAAGGTAAGCGGCCTGCTTCGACTCACTGCTTCCTCTCTCTCGCTTGGCAAAAAGCCACAACTTAAATACTTGGCGTTCGCCAGACAAACTTTGCATAAAAACCTTAACGCTTATAATTCTGGCCGGAGGTAGAAAATAAGAAGTGATAGTAAAGATTTAAAGTAAAATAAACGTTAGTAAAACTTAAGATCCTTACATACTTCCCGCCAGAGTTAATTAGTTTGAAACTGAGGTCTAAAACGACCTTGTTGAAAACTTTTAGCTCTAGAATCTAACGCGAGGCCAATCTTTTACAAATATTTTTCGCTAGAAACTAGAAATTTAAAAGAAAGAAATTTGTTTTTACAATAGCAGCTCCCAGGATAAACAATTTTTTTTCATCTGTACTGCATCCAAACAGGAGCTCTTATTCAAATCTGGTTCCTTCCAGAGATCTGGAAGGAAAACTAGTTTAATAAAATGTTACACAATGAAATGGCAAGTAACATGTATAATTATATTTCTCTTAACATTCTTATTTCATTCATGACTATTTTAATTATCTCTCCCCGTGCTCTCTGACATGTGTTGTAAAAGAACACCAAACACGAATGTGTTTCTGTCTACGTGTTCCACACTTCCTCCTACAATCAAAACACTAACGTGTTAAAATTCAACATGCCAAGACCTCGTAACACACCCTAATTTCAACTCTAAACCCTGAGGTACTATTCTGAAAGTGTCTAACTCTGAAGTGTAGCGTCAGAGAGCCTAACTACATCATTCAACCTTTAACACATATTCACCATGATTTAGTCTTTTTACAGTCACACGAATAAGAAAAAATTTTAACATTCACTTTTACCATATCACGGTATTTCTTAACATTTAAACTAACAGTTCACATTGTATATAAGAACATATCAACATGCCGTTAATTTTACACATTTGAAAACATACATTAGTAGTACATTGTTAACTTCTATTCTTTTCAAAACAAGTGCCAATTCTTTCTACATTGAAATACTACATTTCAAAAAGTCTTTCAGACTAAAACTTCTTTCTTGCTAGAATGTTTTAAATAAAATTTATACAATAACTTTTTACAATATTTAAGTCTTTACACAACGCTATTGTACATCAACTTTAGTTTTACGCGCGAGTAATTGAAAAACATAATACCAAAATCGGTAACAACTCATTTCTCGCCCTTTTTGCGATAAAGGTAGACCTCGCATGAGGTAAAATTTCTTGAAATCTGCCACTTGCAGTAAGAATGAAAGATTAACTTAAATTTGCAAAGTAACATAAAATTTTACTTATCTTTGTGATATTCGGACATCCTTTTCTGGGCCCAGTCCTTAAAGGTATTGCAGATAGTTGTTTGATTTATCCTCCTTCTTGTACGGGCTCGCCCTTCAGTGCCTTCCTCTGGAAGCTTCCTTTTTTCACCAGTTCGGTCACCCTTGAATACCTTCTTTTTCTCCTCTGCTTGTGGTCTTGGCCGTTTGATGGCAGCTGGTCTTGGCGGAACCGGGAAACTTCTTTCGTGTTCCTGCTTGGACCTCGTTGCTGGCTGTTCAAATTTTCCTTGTAACTTTTCCTCCGCCGCTGATGGCCCTTCCGCAGTTCGGCGACATTTGCTGCGGAGAGTCCTGTCGGATGAGTAGATCTTCCGTTTTAGGGCCGGGTTATAGTTGCCGTCATTTCTCCTGGTTCTCTTCACATACGTCGTCCTTCTCCCTTCTTCATTCTGGGGGTGTTCGTGAACTCTCTTTTCTGGACGGTGGAACGGCTTCTTTTTCTTGCTACCTTCAATTTTTCCGCGGGGAAATTTTCTTTTCACTTGCTCCTGCCTCTTAATGGCTTGCCCTTGTACTTGTCGTTTTTCCACATCCGGAGCTTGTGCCTGCGGTGTCTGCTGTGCCGGATCCTGCAAAAGATCTGAAAATATTTGCATTTTATTACGATCGAAGTAGGGTTTGATTTGATCAATGTTTGCGGAGCAGGTTTCACCATTTCTGGCTTTTAACACTACTACAGCGTGAGTTATCTTTTCTATAACATATGGTCCTTCAAATCGTGGAAAAAATTTGGCAGTCTTATCTTCTGGTGCTGAAGAAAGTGAATGCTTAATTTTTAAAACTTCATCCCCTACTTTATAAGTTACTCCCCGTCGTTTCAAGTCGTAATATAATTTTTGTTTTCTCTGTGCTACTTCAGTATTCTTCTTTGCTTCCTTAATTAGTTTTTCTATATCACCCATTTTAAATTCTGTGGCTCTTTGTTGCACATAAAATAATTTATCTAATGGCGTTATAATCTTTCTGCCTAGAAATAACTCAGCAGGAGTTTTGCCCGTTGTATCATGTTTTGCGGTCCTAAGGGCGAAAGCAAATTCATTGACATAGTTATCCCAGCTTTTATGAAAATTTTTAACATAACTACGGATAATTTTCACTATATTTCTATTGACCCGTTCGGCTATATTTGATTGCGGCCGATACGGGACCATTTTTAAATGACGTATGCCCAGTTTTTGGCACATGTCTTCAAATGTATTACTTACAAATTGAGGACCATTATCCGATATAACTTTTAGGGGCGCCCCGTATTTTAAAATATATTTATTTAAAATAGAATCAGTAACTAATTTCGCGGAGGCTCGTTTTAAGGAAACAATTTCGGTCCATTTACTAAAATGATCAACCATAACAAGGAGATAGCGACTTTTATTTAACTGACTTTTTGGGAAAGGGCCCAATAAATCGATGCCAATTATTTCATTTGGAAATTCGGATTTAATACTATTTAGAAACCCGGCCGGCCGGAAATTAATATAATTAACTGCTTGACATGTTAGGCAGGACTGGACATACGCCCTTGTTAACTTTTGCAGTTCAGGAAAGTAGACTGCCTCGCGTACGCGTTGGATAGTTTTTCGAATACCAGCATGAGAAGCTAAAGGGCTGTCATGGAGCTCCTGCAGGATATTTAATCTAAGACTAGCTGGGATAACAGGTCGAAATTCGTTGTTGGAATTCGTAGTTTTTGTATAGAATAATAAACCATCTATTAGTTCGTAATGGGCCGCCCTATTTCTTATCGCCACAATATCTTGGTGGCTAAAATTTTCAGGATAATTTAAATACTCATAAATGCTTCCAAACTCAGGATCCTTACTCAGTTCGGTTATTACAGTTTCTCGGGAATTTATTGTACATGCTGTGAGCATTGCCACCTTTACGGTATTACCTTGTTCATCTATTTTAATTCTTGATAGGGCATCTGCTACGATTTCCGGGGGTATGCTTGATTACCAGATTATATTCTTGCAGCTTGAGTGCCCATCTTATTAACCTTGGGGATAAATTTTTCCCTGAGTACAATCTAGTTACTGCAGCATGATCAGAGTACACTGTTATTGGCGCCTTTCCAAAATAGACTCGGAACTTTTGCACTGCTAACAGAACTGCAAGTGCCTCTCTCTCGGTCGCGGAATAGTTTCTTTGTGTTTGATTTAAAGTTCGGCTAAAAAATGCCACGGGCTGCTGATTTTGCGAAAGTACCGCTCCTACTGCATAATCCGAAGCATCCGCTGAAATTTCTAAATTCTCATCCTTTTCAGGAAATTTCAACACAGGGGCTTGCGTTAATGCTTGTTTTAATTTTTCGAAAGCACTATTGGCTTCGGCCGTCCACGAGAATCTTGCCTTTTTCCTTTTTAATTTTAACAATGGCTCAGCGATAGCTGCAAAATCTTTTATAAAGGACCTATAATATGAACAAAGTCCTAGAAAAGAAGAGAGCTTCTTTGCCGTGTTTGGAGTCGGATACTTTTGTACAGCGATTATTTTTGATTCGTCTGTCTCTATTCCTTTCTGAGATATCTTGTAACCTAAATATTTTAATTCAGGGGCTGCAAATTTGCACTTTTCGACATTAACTTTTAGACCGGCCTCATTTAATAAAGAAAACACTTGTCTTAAATCCTGTACATGTTGGTCGAGATTATCACTAGTAATAATGATATCGTCTAAATAGATAAATGTGGACTTTCCAAGAACAGGTCTTAACACAATGTCCATGCATCGCTGAAATGTTGCCGGGGCCCCTGAAAGGCCAAACGGCATTCGCAAAAATGCATAAGTGCCAGACTTGGTTATAAAAGCAGTCTTAGGCACGTCCTCAGGCCTAACCCCTATTTGAAAATAACCAGTCGTTAAGTCTAAAGTCGTCATAAATTTGGTTGATTTTATGTTCCTTAGAATTTCTTCTATGATCGGTAACGGATATACTGGATATTTAGTTATGGAGTTTAATTTACGGTAATCAATCGCGAATCTCCACCTTTTCGGATGTGTCAAAGGATAGTCATTATTTTTCTTACATAAAACCACCGGACTAGCATAACTACTTGAGATGGGCATTATGATCTTTTTACGTAGCATATCGGTAATATTCCATTCTATAATTTTTTCCTTATTCTTATCATACCGGTATGGTTTTTGGCGAACTGGCATTGCATCTCCGGTGTCAATACTATGGTTAGTAACCTGAGTAAATCCTGGAATATCACTAAATAATGAAGCAAATTCACTTACCACTTGTCGGATTCTTCCTTGCTCGTCATTAGGGAGGTGGTCAAGTTTTAACATCGGCGGTTCAGCCTTTTCTGCAGGAACTGGTTTCATTGTCAGCTTAAGGGACGCTTCATTAAAATCCAGTGTTGCTTGTGCGCCTGAAAGAAAATCTATTCCTAAGATTATATGTGCTTGCAGATTCTTTACTATAAAAAACATCACCTTTACTTGTTCGTCCTTGATACGGATATACAGAGGTACTTTACCTATGCACTTACATCTTTCTCCTTGCGCAGCTAACACTGTCGTATTATCCGAATTATATATGCGATATTTACGAAAATACTTCTTAAAAAAATCTTCTGCCACACAGGAACACTGCGCGCCTGTATCCAGGAGTGCGGTGGCTGGGATATTATTCACCAACACTTCAATCTTCGGAAGAGTCAAATTTTTCACCATTACTGTATTTAACTTGAAGGAAGAGGGGTTTTCGTGACCTTCGGATTTCCGCACCCTCTCGTCAGCAGAAATCCGTTTTAGTTTAAATCCTTTTTCGTTTCCGTGCTTTCCTTCTTTTTCCACTGGCCTTGAGACTTTTTTCCTGGATTGCTATTGAACTGTCGACGTTCGCCGGCTGTTTTTGAATGCTCGTGTTTCCTTGCCCACTGATTCGCTTTGCTTCCGTAGCCGTGTGCTTGAGTTTGCTGTAGTCTTGGCGCACCAAATTGGTTTCGCTGTTGATATTGGCGTCTTCTTTCAACGTCCGCCGTTCTTCTACTTTCAAACTGGATTGCTAGCTCAAATAACTTTTCCAGTGTAGTCGGATTTCTTAATTCAATAAAGTCTTGCACTTGGGGCAGTAACCTCGGCAAAATCACTTGAATTATCTCAGGATCCGGACGGTTTCCATACAAGAGTTTGAAGACGTGAATTTTTCTTAAAATAAAGCTTGAGAGGTTTTCGATTCTTTGTTGATATATACTAAAAAGTTCCGTTTCTAATTTCGCACGATCCCTTACAACAGGGAAGGCTTTCGGTAGGGCAGTCTTGAAATTTTCGTAAGTATAGGTGGGACTTTCTGCTTGACCCAAGAGACTTCTGCCTATACATTTGAACCAGTTAAGCGCTTGGCCCCTCAAAGCGCTGGTAGCTAAGGTAACTTTTTGAAATTCGTGCACGGGGTAGAGCATGAAGTGGTCATCCAATTTTCCCAAAAAACTGGTTACCGGTGAGTTTCCATTAAATGTTGCTTCTGGTTTCATCGAAGCGCGCATGGTCTGGACGATGTAACCAAATCCTTCCAGGGCGGCAGCTGGCATTTCTGGATTCTGAGTCGTTTCTGCAGGCAGCACAGGTTCTTCTTGAAACTCGGCCATGGTTATTCTTCTTCGTTGGGCGCCACTATCAGGGTCAATGTTCCTTCTTACCTTCTTCGGGAACATGCAAGGACCTGACTCGGAACAGAGAGCTTACTAAAGCTATGTTCACTAATTGTGGGAAGTAGACAGGATACACTAGAAGGGTATACAAAACCCTTTATTTTTCTCTATTTACAATGACTTCCGTACTTCGGAATACACAGACCCGCTACTTGGGGTCTAACGTAAAAATATAAAAATAGAAACTAAACTCTAATTTAACTTTAAAATAATAAACGTGGAAGATTGGCCTTATATTAACAGGAAGCGTATGTAGTACAGAGAACTGTGAACACTACAATACGTTTAAAATTTATCAAGAGGATTAAAACCTCTGGCCTGGAAGGCAAACAGCAACTGCGTAACTTCTAAGGTAAGCGACCTGCTTCGACTCACTGCTTCCTCTCTCTCGCTTGGCAAAAAGCCACAACTTAAATACTTGGCGTTCGCCAGACAAACTTTGCATAAAAACCTTAACGCTTATAATTCTGGCCGGAGGTAGAAAATAAGAAGTGATAGTAAAGATTTAAAATAAAATAAACGTTAGTAAAACTTAAGATCCTTACAACACTACACACACACACACACACACACATATATATTGCCGATTGCAATAAAAAAGAGAGGTGCACATCTAGAAGTTATAGTAGTCCTATATACAAAATTTCAATGTTCTGCCGCTTCTCTGTTTTGAGTTATGCTAGATGTATACCTATATTACGTACACTGCTAAAAAAAAAAAAAAAAAAAAAAAAAAAAGGGGGGGGGACTACTATATTTCCCGTTCTACTGTGCCGATTCACGAAATTTAAATTGCGTTCTGCATGTCTCGAAAGCGCGACTTAGGATATATATTAGGCTTATATATAGCACTATTCTAACATAGGAATTTTGACACAAAATCGGACTTTTTATGAAATAACATACCAATTTTTTTCCATATTTCGATTCTACGACTCAAATTATGCCTAAATATTAAATTTTGTAAAATTTGGTGCGAAATTTACGGAGAAATTCAACAATTTATGTTGTCACTTTTTATTCAGTTTGCGCCAAAATTAGTTCACTTGGCGAACTTCTTAATATGTGGCAACCTATCTTCATTTCCATTTTTACATAGTGCGTCAGAGGAAAAAAAGACCCAATCGTTCCTTCTTTCAAATAATGTTCTTTATCTTATATTTTTAATTATAATTGTTATAAACTTTAAGCAATTTTTTTTGTCTTTCTCGAATTTATTTTAATTGTTTACGTTGCATAGTTTCTTTCGAAAAACAGTTTTAAAAATTTCTATTTACTCATCCGAACTGCGTAGTTTAAATCAAAGGTACAACGTTTATTTATTTTTTTTTTTTTTTCAAATACTTTTCTTTATACTATATTTTTAGTCATAGTTACTATTTTAGGTAATTTTTAAATTTTTTGACTTTTGTTTTAATTGTTAATGTTGCATTGTCTCTTCAGATAATTATTTTAAAATTTTCTATTTATTAATTGGAACTGAGCATTTTAAATATATTTATTAATATAAATTTTCCAGAATTTGATTTTATTTATTTGAATTGCGTTTGTTTCGGAAGAATACTTTGTAACCCCGACTACAATGCATTTGAAAACTGCATATATTAAAAGAGAAATTTCAGTAAAGCACAGTTAACACGCCTTTCAATGTTCCGTTCAAAAATGAAATATATAAATAAGAGAGATGTATAACCGAAATTTTAACTTAGGATGACTTGCCTACACTACTACTACGACTATGACTAACAATTTTATCATTGTGCCCATTGCTTTAGACAATTTTATCCTACATTTGGTTTCTTAAAATGTTATTCATATTTTAATCAAATATTTTATTTTTGAAATCTCAAAAAATTATTTTTTCTTCTCTTTTCCTTCAGGCGTTCTGCTTCATTCTTGCTCTTTTTCTTTAGGCAATCTGCAATTACATTAAAAAGCATCCAACTTTTCGAAACATCTTGGTATTTCTGACAATCATTTTAAATAAAGTTAGCGCCTACCATTCCATAAAGGCCAACAAACGGGCGAGCGGTAAAGTCG
This sequence comes from Stegodyphus dumicola, assembly GCF_044657685.1. Classification (NCBI taxonomy): domain Eukaryota; kingdom Metazoa; phylum Arthropoda; class Arachnida; order Araneae; family Eresidae; genus Stegodyphus; species Stegodyphus dumicola. Next base: position 189,755,451 of record NC_140768.1, read on the forward strand.
ATGAACACTGGTAGTTGACCCCGGGGTTCGAATCCCGGTAAACGGGCTGGTTGCATGGGCGTTTTCGTGGATTTTCTCATGTGTAACGTGTATGCCAGCTGGTTTCCCTTAGAAATTTCTTCACGAAGGCGTCCTTCCTTTTAGGCAGATAGCCCTGCCTTGCCGTAACTTAATAATCCAATTCAATCCATTTCATCAGATCCTTTATCAGTCTTTAGAAGCTAAGCATTTTGAAGGTATGAGATAAAAGGAAAGACTGGTTCCATCAAGAGGTTTTGGTTTATTTAATTATGACAAAGCACACTAGGGCTATCTGGCTAAGGGGAAGGATGCCTTTGTGGAGGACTTTGTAAGGGAACTGTCTCGTATACACGTTATACATGGGTAAAACCACGAAAACGACCATGCAGCCAGCGCGTTCCCGGGATTCGAACCTAGGACCGAACTACCAGTGCTCAGCGACTTTACCGCTCGGCCGCTGTTTCATCATGAGGGAAAAAAAACCATCTTTAGGTGACATCCACATACATCACTGGATAAACTCCTGAATTAATTCGACTGAGAAAATCATGGAATTCTCCGTTTATGATACGATATGATGTTTTATAACGTAATTTAAATTTATACAACCATATAGTCTAAAACCAGTCGCTCTTCACTTTAATCTGCAATGATATCGTTCTTGTCTTTTCTGTTAACACAAGCTCAATTGATGGTATTTGCTGGTGTACACGTCCAAGTCTTTTCTCTTTGAACATCTAAATTCTTTGAAGTATCCTGAAAAGCGTCCAACTTTTTCAAACGTCCTGGTATGTCGGACAGCCAAATTTCCCTACAAATTTTTGCTTTTCTCCCTAATTTCCTTTGTACAGTTATTTCCAGTGCTCACACAAGAAAATTAAGATTTTTCGATTGCTAGACTTCCATAAATTTTGCATTCTTGTCAATTTTTTTTAAAATATCAATTATATGAATTGCGTTTCAAGTTTAATTTACATGGTGGTTATAATTAAAGTTCCACTTTGAAATGGTCATAAAAGGAAAACTACAGGACCAAATGTTATCACACTTGGGAATCGTGTAAAGAAGGTTATGGGAATTTATTTTCCGCGCGGAAAAAAAAAAAAAAAGAGTTCAAAAACTCACTACCAGCGGAAAAATGGCGCTGTATGCAATATTAGTAAAGGAAATAAGACATGAAAACATCTCTTTAAAATATGTTTAATAGTTTCCGAAACGTGTTACAAAGCATGTTCAATGTAGCGTCCAGCATTTTACGAAAGCAAGTTAAATCCTGTTATTGCATTCTCAACAGCAGCTCTTAGCATATCAGGAAGAATGTTACGGACATGTCGGCGTATCACATTTTTCATTTCTGCCAAATTGTTTAGATTATCACCATAAACAGTGCTTTTGAGATAACCTCATAGCTAACAGTCACAAAGGTTTGAGGTCTGGTGGGAAGGGGGGAAGTGTTGGCCTATAAGACGTTCATTCGTGAAATGCTTCCTAAGTAACTATGCGGTGGGGCACAACCCTGCATAAAAATTGTAGTATCTAAAATGCCCCGTTCAGACGAGGGCGTAAAGGGCATAAGCCGAGTTCCGTTGCCAAGGCAACCAGTCTGTGCTATACGTCACAGAATCTGGTTTAGGGTTCGTGGCATAGGGTTCAAAGTTTTCAACTTTACGCCGAGTTTGGGATAAGCGTCGACCAATCAGAACGAAGCTAAAACGAAGCGGCTTTCTTTAGGCGATTTCGCTGTCACATTGAAGGCGACATTTTTTTTTAATATGGAGCACATTGTATCCGAACGAAATAATGAGTTGATCTCGCAAGAAATTTACGATGATGACATGCATTTTTAATGAGTTTTTCAATTTATATTGAAAAATATGGATGAAACTCTTAAGCGAAAGTTAAGCTCAGGATTATGTATGCTGTGTATGATCTTGTAGATGATTGATCCCATCCAATATTTTTCATTTTATTATGAAAATTCTTTAAAAAATGCATGCTTGCAAAAATTTTATTTTTTCTGTGTAAATTATTATTATTACTTTCTTTATGTTTATAACTTTTTAAAATTATTACTATCATTTTTTTCCTGTTTAATTATTTTTCTATTTAAGAAAAATTTATTGAAAAAAACTGGAAATATTGTATTGCTATTTGCTTCAAATGCTGATTTTCTTTCCAAACAAACTTCATGAATTAATTTTATTAAAACATCAAATCAATATCAAGAATCTGCAGTTTTTTTTAACAGTAAAAATATAACTTTAAAAAAATTATTTTCACTTATTTAAGAATTATCAATTCAATGGTTTAAGCTTTGTATAAGTAATAAAAGATTAATCTTTTGAGAAAACGCTCTTATGAATTCCAAGAAGGAAAAAGTGTAGTGAAATATCCTTAAAACAACAGTCAACAGTCTAGACAATTTTGTTTCCTGTTGAAGTTCTGTAGTGTTTTTTAATTACGTTCTCCATGAAAGGAATTTACTTTTAATGAAACTGAATAGCACACATAATTCATAACATGGACGATAATTTAATGAATAATATTTGTTATTATTATCCACTCTTTATTACTATCATTTGAATGGAATTTTGATCATTAAATTCATGCTATTTCTCTGGTAGAAATTCCTGGATAAGTTATGAATGTTTATAATTTTGTTGTATTTGAAGACTTGGGTACCTAAAATTTGTCTATGTGAAATTACTTTTGAGACTTGGTCGTAAATAGAAATGACAGCATACGTTGAAATTAAATTCAGGGGTGCGGCTTATACATGCAAATTATTAGAAATAGATGTATACAAACAGCTGGCAACACAGCAAAATGTATTTAATGATTGAGCATAAAATACATTGTTGGGTGAACGTTTCCGAGTATTGTACTAGTTGTGGTTGCTGGTCATTGTGACCAGTTGTGGGATACTAGTACTAGTGATAATTGATACTGGTAGTGCAGCCAACTACTATAGTGATCGACAGGGACAGTGAATAAGGAGTGCAAAGCACGCATGTTTCACTGTCATAGAAACATGTTCCTTTTGATTCAAAATTTAAAAAAAAAATAATAATAATGTAAGGTAAGTACTGTTTTTAGCTTAACTGCTTTCACACCTGCAAAATGGAAAAATAGTATATACAGGCTATCTGTTAGTTATCCTCAAGAATTTTTTTTAATTAGGCATATTTAGAATATCGTATTTCTCCTAAGAAATTATATATAAAAATTGAAGAAGGTTTTATATATATAAATATGCATGTGCATGTTTATAGTATAGAGAATACTACAGTACAATGCAGAAATATGCCATACTGCTTTGCACAGAAATATATGTGCCAACCAAGTATTGGCCAAAAAAATATCTCTAGACAATTTCGTTCTTTTTTATCCTCTTCCGTTGCCTCTTGGCTTAAAACAAGGGCAGAAAAAGAGCATTCTGTTGAACCAGTAAAACTTTGTGGTGAGCTGAAAAAGCCATGTCACAAAATAACGAAAACAAGCAGAGCGAGCGCGAGAAATCAATTGAGCTAGAAAACAGCGCGCGAAAGGTGTAGACACATCCACGCATGAGCAAATTTAGCTTCTCTCATTGGCCACAGCTTAGACCCCCGTCTCGCAGGTGTGAACGGATGTCTCGTATTTTATGCCCTTATGACTATGCCTCTATGCGCTTTACGCCCATTTCTGAACGCAGCTTAAAATGCCACATTACTGCAGTTCATGTATCACGAAACATTTTAACATTGACTCTAAGCGAGCTGCAATCACAGTAGTCCAGCTGTCGACTGCTATTCAGAGAAAAATGGTTCAGTTATGAAACTAGCTGTCATTCCACACCAAACGGTGTGGAATAACTGCTATGCAATAAATGCAGTAGGAGAATGCAATGGAACTAGGTAGATAACATGAGGGATTTCTTTGGCCCAAATCGATTAAAAGCGTTTTTAATCAGTATCTTCATGTTTTAGGGCCGCATTCAGGCTTAAAAAATTACAAATTAGCGATCTGTAAGAAAACGATTTCCAGATTGTACTACGCACTTGTGCGAGTGATTTGCGATTTCACATTTTCTAATCGCTAATTCGTGGTTTTCACGGACGAATTTCTCACTTACACGGATGGCTCACTCAAATTTAACCGAATTTAACGCCTTTAAATGGTAATTTGCTTACTTCAAAGTTTCTTAAGGGTATACAACATATTAAACCCGTGTAACAAAAGGTTAAGTTTGATTCCGACACATATTTCGTTTAACAATATTGCATACAGCGCCATTCCCCCCTGGTGGTGAGGTTTCGAACTTTCTTTTTTTCGCGGAAAATAAATTCCCATGACCTCCTACACGGTTACCAAGTTTGATAACATTTGATCCAGTAGTTTTCCTTTTATCACCGTTTCAAAGTGTAACTTTAATTATAATCACCCTGTATATTATTAAATTTTAATTTGAAGCTATGCGTTATATGTATACCATGCGTAAGATTTTCGCTTTTATGGAAAAAATAAAGAATCGAAGCAAATATACTTAGGATAACGGACCAAAACTGAAAAAATTTTCCCTCCCTCCGAAAATAAAACATTGAAACTTCGACCTTGAATTTATTGGATTATCCGAAATATTCAATTTGACTTATCTTCTAATTCCTAGCTCCGACAACAATTCCGTCAAAAATTCCGAATTACTGAAGCTGAAGTAAAAGATTTAGTATATATTCACTGTATGTTAATAAAGTAATCAGAGTGTAATAAAAATAGGTTATAGAATTTACGCTGATACAACTTTTTGTCTGAATGCACAACATGTAATGGAAGAGAAGGCTTGTAGAGATCTGTTTTTGACATGCCTCTAAAAGTAGATGTCATAATCCTTTTGTCTCTTCAATGTCAAAAAACGTTCGTTTGAGAGGCAACTTTAGTTTTTGAGAAAGAAAAAAAATCACAAGAAGACAAATTTGAAGAACATGCAGGACGATTGAGTACACATACTTATTTTCGGAACACAAGCGGTTCTCCGATTGCATTGTCATGCAATACAAAACATTTGGAATACGTTTTTTGACTGAATAACGTAAGATTAAAAGTCATCTACTCGGGCAACTACAAGTCAACTACTCGAGCAATTGCAGAATAGTTTTGATTCTGAGGTTGTAAGACAAACTTAATATCACTGAATTTAAACACTTCTTTAATCTTCCGAGAACATTCCTTCTTTAGCTCATATTCCAAGAATATTAAGTGAATACAATTATTTCAAAACAAATTGAATATTCATTTGCACTACGGCTTGGTAGTTTACTAACCAGTTAACAAAACTTAAATTCTGCTTTTTGTGTCTAAGAATACAACAATATTTTAAATATTTACAAATAAAATATTAAATTGGAGCCTCACCAGATGCCTAGCATTTGAATATTGTTAAATAATAATTGTTTGTTGCGAAGTCTAACCCAGGCTTTGCATGGTTGGTTTTCGTAGTTTTCTAGGTTCTCTTTACTAAGGTTCTCTATGAAAGCATCTTAACCAAATAGCTCCCATGTTCTTTCTATGTCCAAATAACCAACTAACCTAGTTTAAGCGCGATGTACTAGCTTGCTAATCGGGAGTAACATGAAAGATACGGCGCTAATAATTGAATTGCTGTTACGGTACGCTGTTTATAAACTTGGATGGTCATTCCTTAATTAAATATAATTGATTTGTAACTTCTACTAGAGCTGACGGTAAGAATTGAAGTGCAAACAAATAATATCGTGGGCAATCTTGATTAATATAAAATTAGAAATATTTGCATTCAGACAGAAAGTTTTTTGAAATATTTACAATTACATTATAAGAAGGATTTATTAATAACCGTAATAATTACTTATTATATTACTGATGATTAGAATTCAGTTCTTGACAATTACATTCTAAAATAGAATTTTAGGGATATAATGAAAATACGCTACGCATAAAAATACATTTTAGGATTAAAAAATGAGTTGATTTTTTTTATGTTTAAAAACTTCTTAAATTCATTTAATAAACATCGTACCCTCGTTGTTAATTGAATCCAGAATTTGGGTGTCGTTTATATCATTATTCTTACTTGTCCACAGAGCCTGCTGACTTATCCAGCCATTAAGTAGCTGCAGATCATTTCTACATAACCATTGAACTTCCGTTTATTCGGTCTCTAGAGGGTTGTATGTTTATATCATAGTTTAACTTTTATAAAAATGATTATTCTAAATCTTATGTTTCTATCAAAATATACTGTGCTTTAAAAATATGGATGATAGTATCATCCGCTCTTTCAGTCACTTCATAAACAACAGCTTGTTTAGAAATAAATTATGCAGTTAATGTCTTAAAATATTTTCGTAAAATTCAAATAAACATCAAATGAAAGTTCTCAGTTTTAGACAATTCGATTTAAACGAAGTTAAATTAAAGTAGCAGACGATAAAGCGCCGAAGATAAAAATTTACTCTTACAAATATTTTTTTAAACAAGGAAGAAAGAGAGAAATTAAAAAAAAATAGTTAAAAATTTGAATAATATCATCTATAATTTAAAAAATAGCGTTTCATATAGTATTAATAAATATTTATTACGCATCATTGAGGGAAAAAATTTCATATAATTAATTCTCCGTAAAATTTTGTGGCAATTCACTCTAACAAAAATCCATAAACCACATTTGACGTTATTATCGCTCAAAAAAATATGCCAAATTTCAAAACGCGAAAATATGTAAATTCGTGTATATCTTAGAAAATTTTGAATAAAAAAGTCTGATTTTTTGCTGGTATGCTTAGAAATACACCTACTTTAAGATGATAGTAAAAATTTTATAGTTTATAATTCAAAAAATTTTATAGGTTATAATTCATAGAAATTTAAAAAATAGAACACAAATAATAAGTAAATTTTATTTAGAATGAATCTAAATTTCGAAATGTGAAAGGAAAAATCGAAAAAGTTTAATAAATACACTCATGTCCATAAATTAAGAATAATGCAAAATCAGGCAAAGTAGGAGTTATAAGCAAAACAAATTTGACTTATTTGTAAAGCTTATTTATTAAACAAAAGGTAAAGAGCAAAAAAAGATGCTATATGTTTGATATTATTAAAAAAATAGCGATTTTTTTCTCCCTGGAGCAAATTACAAAAAAAAAAAAAAAAAAAAAAAAAAAAAAAAAAACAATATTACATGGTTGGTATGATTCTTAATACATTGTATGTCTCCCAGACGATGCAATACAATTCGTACAACGCCTAGGCATGCTGAGTATCAAATTATCAATCTGATCTTGGGGGATATTACACCACTCAAAAAGCAATGCTCTCCGAAGTTCCGGTAGACATGTAGGAGGAGGTTGACGGGCTGCAACTCGTCGGCCAAGCATGTCCCACACGTGCTCTACTGGATTCAAGTCCGGTGAGAATGCTGGCCTGTCCATACGAGTGATATCCTCCGATTGAAGGCATTCGCTTACGATGTTTGCACGGTGAGGACGGGCGTTATCATCCATAAACACAAATTGTGCGCCCATGGCGCCCCGAAACAAACGTACATGTTGTTCCAGAATGACGTCCTGATAGATTTGGCTTGTCATGGTTTCAATTTGAACATGCAGGTCTGTTCTGGAACCCAGAATAATTCCACCCCAAACGAGCACTCCACCGTAACGGTGTCGTTCAGTGATGTTTTCTTGGTGGTAACGGGTACCTGGAGCTCTCCATATGAAAGTCCGGCGAGAATCAGACTGCAAGCTAAACCTGGACTCGTCGGAAAACATCACACAAGCCCACTGTTGCGGTGTCCACAATGCATGCTCTCTACTCCAGGCAAACCGCAGGCGACAGTGAGTTGCAGTAAGTGGAACGCATTTGACAGGTCTACGAACGTATAGACCAATCTGCCCTAAGCGTCTGTACACGGTCTGCCTTGAAATTGTCGTACCAGTGGCTGAAGAGAGCTGACGAGACAGGTCTGAGGCTGTGCTCCGCCTGTTTCTTTCGGCAGTAACTGCCAAATACCGGTCCTCATTCGGCGTTGTAACTCTGGGGCGATCTGTGCTGTAACGTCTACTCACATTACCATCATCTTGGAATCGTTGCCAAAGCCTGGAGATGACACTCTGGGCAATTCCAAGTTCGTCTGATACTTCCAGTTGGGTACGCCCACATTCCAGACGGCCGATAATTCTACCACGTAAAAAATCATCCAAATGCATCCTTTGTGTCATAACTATTCGGTTATTGCACTGAAATTCTTATAAAGCGCCTGCGAACAATTTTACTTCTTTGCCTGTATTCCTTATATATCACTCTCTTACACTCTCGTCATTGTGACGTACCATCGGTGTCATCTGGTTACTTCCTGAAATTTTCTTATGATTCTTGAAGATGTGTGTAGTGATTTTACAGGTGATATATTTATTTTAGAGTTCGATTTCCGCGTGACTCCGAATTATCCTTAATTTATGAACATGAGTGTATTTGACAAGTTCAATTAACATTGAGGAGCTAAAATTTTGAGACCTAATATTTGAAAAACTACTTGTACGATTTTTACAAAACTTGGTATTCTGGCATAATTTGAGTCGTAGAATCGAAATATGGAAAAAAATTGGTATGTTATTTCAGAAAAGTCCGATTTGGTGTCAAAATACCTAAATTAGAATAGTGCTAGATATAAATCTAATATACATCCTAAGACGCGCTTTCGAGACATGAAGAACGCAATTTGAATTTCGTGAATCGCCCCAGTAGAACGGGAGATCTAGCATTGTCCCATTTTTTTTTTTTTTTTTTTTTTTTTTTTAAGCAGTGTACATCATGAAAAAATCTTTTTCAATCCATTTTACAATCCGTTTTGTAAAAAACAGTCCTTTACTCTGTCCGTGCGTACAGAACACCAGTGGAAGAAGCCTCCGTCCCGGAAGACACTTGGCCTCTCATACAAAGTTAAAGCACTTAATCACTACAGGCAGTATTAGCGGGCGTAGAGTTTGACGGGCGTCCTTAAAGAACCACACGGCCGGTTACACAAACACCAACAAAAACTATTTCAACGGTAGAGGGGAGTCAAGGCAAGCCGAAAACGTCAAGCCAAAAAACGTCAAGCTAAAAAAATCGTCCAAATGGATTCGGAACGCTCGAAATGGATGTTTCCGTTGAAATATTATTTCTAAAATGCTTTGCGATTAAACACTTCCTTTATTTTGCACAAGAAAGTAAAAAAGAATCAAAGAATCTGTGATTTGAAAATTTTATGTAGATTTTTTTTAATATCTGATTGTAACGAAAGTCTCCCTTCAAAAAAGTTATTGATGAAAACTTTTTTGGGGAAAAGTTAGAAAAAACACATGAAAGTAGTACCTTTAGTGCGGGCAGTAATCACCACACAAATCTATGATTTTTTGCGAAGGTATTCATAGTTTTTCAAAGATTTCGGCCCAGAAACTTAGTGGCCCGAGTTAAAAAACTAACAAAACTCATTTCAGACGTCCTGTGTAGAATGGAAGATAGCACCAGCAAGATGTAGCCGCAGGTATGAAAAAAGGTAGAAGTCCGAAGGAGCGATGTCGGGCTATATGGTGGGTGTGGCAAAAGATCCTATTCGAGTCCGTACAGAATCCAGCCGGTGAATGCTGACACATGTGGTGTTGCGTTATCTTGATGGAACATTAACTTTTTGCGCCGAAAAATAGTTCGAAATTTTTCCTTAATAACAGTGTCAATACGAACTAGCATTTCGCTGTATGCCTTACTGTCGAGGGCTTTAACTTTTCCAGATACTTTTTCTGGATAATACCACTGCAATCTCTCCAGACACAAAACATGATCTTTTAGCCAAATTGCACTTTTTTGCACAAAACTCGCCCCTCGTTGCGTTAAATGCGCTGAGGAACACGCAAGTAACTCACACTCACAAAAAGGATTCATAGAAAACCCTTTCTGCGCCCAGTGCCAAAATTCTAACCCAGTTTCATACAGAGATTGTATTAAATTTCCGAAACCAAGAAGCAATGTTCCACAAGGCCCTAAAAAATTATACTCTGAAATACTAACTAAAAAAACTCAAATTCCCTAAGCAACATCATTCGAAACACCAACAGTTAATTACAAATTCTCATACAACCAATAGCAACCCACCAGTACAAACTCAATATACACAAGCCACTCCATTATTAAATAATCCAAAACAGGTTGAGTTTTTCAAAATTATTAAGGAACTAGAACTATTTGGACTAAAAAACTTATCAAAACTAACAACATTAATTAACAAAAACTTAAATCATCTAAGAAACGCGAATATCATTACATGAAACGGGAATGGTTCTCCCAGAAATTACAAGAACTCGGGAATTTATAAATGAGTATAGTCCTGATGTTTTATTCACAAAAGAACACATTCTTGGCCTTAAATTTACTTTTCATATTGCTAACTATGACTTGGGGTACGATAAAACAGGCAGACTAGCTGGAAGTAGTAAGCGGCGTAACCGCGCGGCGGACGTGACGTCACAGAAAAGGGGCGTGGTCCCCGCCATCTTGGATAAAGTGATAACCTGAAGTGATGTAGGTGGATTGAATGACGTAGACGGAATAACGTCATGCATAGTTCCGTTTTTATTCTGTTGCAACGACCCTGTTTTTGAAAGTTTTTATTTTTTGTGGCAACTACCCTATTTTTTTTTGTGGCAGTTTTTATTTTTTGTGGCAACGACAATATTTGTTTATGTTTATGGCAAATGTTTGTTTCACAAATGTGACTATAATTCATATTTAAAATAATACGTTACAACGTCGATATTCTTCTCTGTAGTTAAAGATAATGTGATCTCCTGTACCTTGTTAAGAGAGTGAGGCTGTGATAAGTTCAAATATTGTAACGTTTATGAAGTTCTGCGGTAAATGGTGGAAACATACTAAGAATCCGAGTGCAGTTTTCACACTAAGGAAAATCAATATTCAGTGTATGTTTGGTGGAATATAAGGACGTGTGCAAGAAAATCCAAGATATTTTTGTAAAATATTTCAAAGGGTTAACAAAATTTGCATTAGTAGTATAAATGAATCTTACTGCTGAATAAAAAGGAGTGTTCTGAATATACACGTATAAATGTCTGTAGAGTAATTTAATAAGAAATGAGGTACTGTTGGTACGTATCTGAACTAAACTGTGTAGAAATACTCCATGCATTGGTTTGAGTGGACTTCATACCATGAAAAATTTATTACTCCTTATAAGATTTGTTCAAAGTCAGCAGGTCTTGCAATAACGAAACTTGTGTAAGTCTGTATTTATTTTTGGGAAAAAGGAATCAGAAATATAACATGAATATGTTTTAAAAGCAGGATAAATGTTAAATATAAGGAGAAATGTGGGAACAGCTTTAGTATAGCTTCAAAGTTTGGCGCCAAAGTACATGAAATACGTTGTTTTGAAAAATGGTTGCCATCCAGATTTTCGACGGAACTCCGTGTTTCAAAAAATGGCGGCCATCTTGATTTCACCAGAAATCGTGGATAATAGAAATAAGTTTACGACTATTATACACGATTTTAAGAGAAAGAAATATTAAGAAATGATTAATAAAAATGGTTAAGGTTAAAAGGATGTAATTTTGGTGTGACGTCACAATGTATTTATTCTCCATGCTACGCGTAATTTCTATTTTCTCTTTAAAAAAAATAAAAAATAATGAATTGTTTATTATTGTAAATTAACATCAAATTCTTTAAATTTACATTTCTGAGCTTAGGCGTAACTGAAAATAAGTATAATAAATTGTTTATATTTAAAATTATCATGATACAGTAAGCGAATTCTACCAGTTATTACAACGATAAAGAACGTCGCAGTTGTATACTTGTACTTATACTTGTACTTCATACAGCTTCAGTATTTTCAAATATTTTTAAGCTTTAGCATTTATACAAATAAAAAAAGTTTTTTTTAATTAATACTCTGGAACATATAAATTTTTATCATATTTACAAATTTACGTTTTGCTACGTAACAACATAATCCCTTATATACCAGTAAGTAGACAATTTTTATTATTTTCTAGTACATTAATGAAAAACAGGTTCTTAAATTCCCAAATCACATTATATTCTCTGTAGGCAGGCATACTAGAATTCTACACATAAATAAATAAAAAATTTAATTTCTCGCAATAAAAGAAAATATTATAAGAAAATAAATACTACAAATTAGGAACACTAAGCAATGCTTTACATACACACACACACATACAGTGTCTCACAAAAGTGATGGAACACTTGTGCTTTACAAAAGGAAACTGTAGTAAAATAAATTTAAAAAAACATGTAAAACTTTTGTGGGTGTGTTTCATACTTAAATTTAGTAACAATTATTACATAACATACATTTTCTCAAAATATTAAAATATCAATTTAATAAAAATACAATTGTTTAGAACGGAGCAAAAAATGGCTACATAAGTGATGGGACACTTACTTTTCCATCGAATATTTATCCAAAAATTTTACTTTATAAAAGGTTTTAATATTTTGTTGGATTTTCTTTTACTTTTAAAATATGATTTAATCTTCTTGGGATGGATTCGACTAATTTTTTTGTGATTTCTGGAGTGATTTTACCCAATTCTTCTTGAAGCACCGATTTTAATTGTTGTTTTGAAGAAATGGTGTGTTTGCGAAATTCTTCCTTGGGTTTTATCCACACCAAGATTCTACCGTCAGAACCAAATATATTAAATTTACTCTCATCAGCAAATATAACTTCATTCCAGTAATCAGAATTCTTATTTATGTTGGATTTTGCGAAAGCCAGTCTGAGGTTTCTATTCTTTTCACTCACGAAGAATTTTTTCCTGGCTGCTCTACCGTGATACCCAGCAGATCGAATTACTCTTCTAATAGTCTCAGGATTAACAATTACTCCATATAATGCTTGTAAATCAACAGCAATTTTAGGAGCACTCATTCTTGGATTTTTTTTAAATATTTCGAACTATAATTCGCTTTATTCCATTGGATAGCTTTGACGGTCGGCCAGGTCTTCTTTTATCCTGAATCATATGATTCTTTTTTTTATCGTTTAATGATCTTGAAAACTGTTGAATGACTCAAGTTAACTGTTTCAGCAGTTTTTCTTATAGATTTTCCACGTTCAATGTGCAAATTAATAACTAATTTTCGAATTTCAGGCAAAGTTTCTTTTCGTTTAGCATTCATGGCTTCACAGAGATAAAAAAACACAAAAATTCCAAAACAAACTGGAGAGAAATACTGCAGACGATTTTATAAATTATTGCCAATTGCTTTTGAGTAAAAATAAAAACCCCAAAAAATATTTTTATTGCTTACTTCAGACGATTTTTGTTGCATAGTACGTAGTAGTATCTAATGGTGTCCCATCACTTATGTGAACCATTTTTTGCTCCGTTCTAAACAATTGTATTTTTATTAAATTAATATTTTGAGAAAATGTATGTTATGTAATAATTGTTACTAAATTTAAGTATGAAACACACCCACAAAAAATGTTTACATGTTTTTTTAATTTATTTTATTACAGTTTCCTTTTGTAAAGCACAAGTGCCCATCACTTTTGTGAGACACTGTATTATCAAAGAACTCATATTATCAAGTGCGATTACGATTTCAAACACTACCGTATTATAATAATGAGGTAAAAGTTACTTATAGGGTCAAAGTTTACAGTTTTGCTACTGTTGAGTAGATCGTCGGGCTATCGATATATATCGTAAGTCGGAAAGCATTATAAACATATCAAAACCAAAAAATTAATAATACAATTTAAATGAAAAATTATGTCTTAAGTATAATTCACAATTAAAACAACAATACAAATTTAAAATACGCAAACGATATGTTAAACATTGCATATAAAATATGTTACATTACAGCTCGTCATCATACATTATTTCGTTTTCCTTTATACACAACGATCCGTATTCGCTCGAAAAACATCAAAGCTCGGTGTCCATGTACACATCCATCTTTTTCCACCTTAAAAATATCAGAGAATTGCACAACCTCGGCATTGCGCACTACCTTAGCTCTGCCGATGTACACATCGATCTATTTTCACTTAAAAAAATCCGATAATTGCACAAACTATGCACCACGCACTACAATGGCTTTGCCCATGTACACGTCGATCTATTTTCACTTAAAAAAATCCTGGAATTGCACAAACTAGGCACCACGCAGAACCTCGGCATTGCGCACTACATTGGCTCTGCCCATGTACACATCGATCTATTTCCACTTAAAAAACATCCTACAATTGCACAAACTAGGCACCGCGCACAACCTCGGCATTGCGCATCACATTGGCTCTGCCCATGTGCACATCAATCTATTTTCACTTAAAAAACATCCTGGAATTGCACAAACTAGGCACCGCGCACAACCTCTGCATTGCGCACTGCATTGGCTTTGTCCATGTATATAGCGATCTCTTTTTACTTAAAAATCAGAAATTGAATAAACTCTGCATTTCTCATATACTAAGAAATCTGCTTTCACTTAAAAGAAATCGGAGAATTGCAGAAATTCTCGCATAAGCAACTCCATTAATTCGCGTTGTAAAAAAAAAAAAAAAAAAAAAAAAAAAAAAAAAAAAGTTTCTAGAAAATTTGAGCTTACTACAGGCGAATCAAGATCCTAGCCTAATTGATTTCTTAGCCGTACATTTCTTGCAAATACTACCTTTCGATGACTTTTTCTGACTAACTAACCAGCATGGTATCTTAATTTTTCACAGAAAATGTTATCCTTCATTAATCGACAATCCATCAAAAATCCTCTAAAAAGTTCATACTCTATTGTTAATTCATACATAAAATATCTGTTCCCAAAATTTTACGCTTGTTTGAAAACTCCCACCTTAAATTTTCCTTTATAATCTCCTGATACTTAATTACAACATCACTAACAGCAGTTTTAGAGCAAGCAATAACTAAACGCAAAAATATCACCTCAAGTAGCCAAAAAAAAAAAAAAAAAAAAAAAAAATCTGAAATGTTTCAGATTTTAAATTACGTCCAAAGGGGCGTTTTTTTAACATTTTGTGTGTTACCTTTCTTTATTAAATATCATGTTCCTCGCACTTAAACCATAAGATCCAGTGCAACAGCAATATCGCAAAATAGTTTTAAAACGAGCATATCTTTAGAATTTCCGATACAGAGATTCACGCGCTGGAGATAAAAATGTTTTTTCTGCACAACGTTGCCATTGCTCGCTTTGAAATCCTTGAGTTTGTTAATCAAAAATTCGTCAAAGTTTTAAAAAATAGGAAATCGATCATAAAACAAATTTCAAATTTCAAATTTGGTCTTCCACATGCTCATATTCTTTGGAGGATTACGTTATTCAAAATTCGATGACTCTATGTACCGTTGTTTTATCACAATACGAGAAATATACATACATTTATGCAGATTTTTCATTATTTAATTTCTTCAAATATAATGCAGGACTCTAACATTTTGTGGCAACAGTTTGAAAAGTGAACCGACATTTATGAGTCCGACGCAAAATGCCAAAACGAAACTAATAGTCCTTCGGGATTCAAATCCCTTTGGACTAAAAAAAAAAAAAAAAAAATATACAAAATAGTATTCACGGTATCTGAGCGTTAAACAATCGCCAATAACAGTGTTACGAATTGTGTATTTAGATATTAATTTTAGTAGAATTCTAATTTAAAATGTTGTATTTCCTCCTGCAACGCAGCGTGAGACAAATTTAAGAGAAATCTATAACGGAAAAGTAAGAATACAGGGCACGTGCATTAAACTTTGAGTAAACGGATATGTCGGTAATTTGTATTGAAATTGAATAAATGTAACTGACTACTAAATTAGCTGTAACCGTAATTCCATCCTCTTGTTTACATTGCGTTTGGCGAATAGTATGGGTTACCAGATCATATCATTTATCGCCGCTCTTGGCGATACTTTTTTTTGTTTAAAATTCTGGGTGGGCTATACTAAAGCTGTGCCGAAATGTGTAAATGGAAAGTGTAAAATTTACATTTGTCAGACATAGTTTGATGAACTTTTCTAATGAAGGTAAGACGTGTAAAAGAGAATCCGCGAAGTTTTGTATAGTTGGTAATACAGTCATTAATAGTTAGTACAATACATTACAAGAGAAAGTTCTGAGTATCTACAACTTTTTATAAAAAGTAAGAAATGTAGTATTCCAATTAAACTATATAGAATGAACATTATGCGTATTGGTTTAAAGTTACAGAAAAAATTATCCACGAAAGCCTGCAGAGTGAAGTTATATGCATGTAAATTCCAGCTTAAATTTTGTAGGCAGAGAAATGTATGTAAGCTTACTTTTGGAGAAATGGAGATGTAACATCATGTTGTATTTAAAACAAGGGGAAAAATAAAAATGTAACAAGAAAAAATGCATAAGGTAAAAAACAAAAACTACATTTATGAAAACAAAAATCTGAAAAAAGTAAACATAGGAAAATAAATATTACTTTTGTAAAATAAATAAATTTAAAAATGTAGTAACAACTTTTTTTTTTAATAAAAAAAGGGAAAAGGAAAATTAAACTTGCAAAAAATAAATATTATTTGTAAAAAAAATAAATTATACAAAAAAAAAAAAAACCTTGTTAAAGTAAAAAGGTTAAATGTAAAAAAAAAAAAAAAAGTACGAAAAGGAATAAATTTGGGGAAAAAAGTGTAAATTCACTTTTGTAGAAATAAACGTCAATTTGCGACAATTAGAAATAAAATTTATATTTCGAAAAGGGAATGAAAAATTAATAAATTAACTTTAGTAAGACTGAAAAGAAAAAGAAAAGAATTTAAAATATCCCAATTAAATAAAAAAGATAAATTTAAAATGTGGGGAAAACCTTACATTTAAAACAGCAATAAATTAAGTAATGATTTAGAAGCCAAAAGAAATCCTAGTCCGTTTCAAGAAACAAACATGCTCATCGGTGGTTATTAGGATATTATTAGCAAGAATTTGATTGGTCATCAAGATTGTGTTCGTTCGCCGTCGTAAAAAAACAAATGTGTGACGCGGTTTTCATGTCAAAGCAAGTTCGAGCATGCGCAATCCTTCCTAGTGACATCTGATGGACAAGGTGAAATAACAAGCTTGATAAGACGAAGGGTTAGCTTAGAGATAACGCTCTTTTCTCCCATGCAAGAGATAGCGGGTTCTAATCCCGCTCGTGGAGTTATTTTTAAAAAGCGTACAAGTATGTAAAAGTTTTAAATTACTATACTAAGATAACATAATTAAAATAACAATGAATTAAATAATTAATGACGTACTAAATAATTAAAAATAATAGTTACTAATTAAAAAGATAAAATAATTAAAATTAATGACGTACAAAATAATTAATATTAATCACGTGTTAAAAAATTAAAAATAATAAATAAAAAACTGGTATCATTCCAGACACGTGGTTTAAGAGCTCGTTGCCATAAGCATAAACAAATATTATCGTTACCCCAAAAAATAAAACTTTCAAAAACAGGGTCGTTGCCATAGAATAAAAACGGAACTATGCATGACGTTATTCCGTCTACGTCATTCAATCCACCTACGTCACTTCCGGTTATCACGCGATCCAAGATGGCAGAGAACACGCCCCTTTCCTGTGATGTCACTTCCTCCGCGCGGTTACGGCCGCTTAGTACTGCTGGAAAAAGTATTATTCTAATAAAGCGCTCCATCTCCCACTATCGACTTACACTTTACCACAGCTTTTAGCCTCAGAGGTCGTCGCTATCACCATCGTACCACCAACTGAACCACCTATCACTTTAGTCTCCATTTATATACTTCATACAACTCACATGAACGACATCGTCGCTGATTTAAGCACGATCATTATACTCAATAATGGAGTCATATTAGTTGGAGACTTTAATGCTAGGACACCGCGCGTGGAATTACAATCCAACTGGAAAACATATTTATAACTTTGCTACTTCAGCCAATCTCTATATTGCAGCTCCGCCAACCCCAACACGTTATGGCTGTAACTCAGCCTCTACGCTGGATTTTTTCATTCTTAAAAACATCAAAACCCCATCCAGCATTCAATCCTTAGATGAATTAATTACCTTCGGACCATAACCCAGTCGCCATAGCAAACCAGACAAAAGAGCCGTTAATACAAATTGGTCTAATTGCACCAAAGCTCTAAACCACACCCAACGCTAACAGTACAATACACACAAGAGATGAGTTAGCTGTTTTAGCAGAAAATTTCAGTAACGAACTCTGCACGGCCGAACATACAGATACAAAATCAATTCCGGAAGAAGAAATGAAGTAAAATAAAAACCTAAAAGACCTGATCAAAGAGAAAAATCATGCAAGAAAGGTATGGCATCGTACAAGGCATCTTGCTGATAAAAGAATCCTAAACGCATTACATTAGGAGGTCAAACCTCTTACGAAATAAAATGCTCGTAAACGCTAGGCTAATTACCTTGAAGGACTTACCACCGATGATAAGTCAATATGGAAAGCCACTTCAAGGTACAAAAGATGCTACACGAATATTCCGCCCATTAAAGGCCCCACTGGGATCTCATACACAGAAATTGAGAAAGCTCAGTCTCTAGCACATTACTATGCTACTCAGTTCATTATTAGGGATCATTAACAATATTCCCTAATACACAAAGAGAACACACTGTTACGGAAACAATTACACACTATCTTTCACAACCACACACAAACAACAGCATCGCAGTCAATCCGTCAGATGTTCTTACCTGTACGGAAAACCTAAAAAAAAAAAAAAAAAAAGAAAGAGTCCCGGAATTGACAATGTTACCCACAAGATGATCAAGAAAATAGGACTTATGATGACCTGCAAACTTATTAGAAACATACAGTATATTTTGGATTTTCGCTACTACCCTCTTCAGTGGAAAACTGCGGTCATTGTACCAATTCCAAAACACGGAAAACTGCCACCAAACCAGAAGCCTGTCGTCCCATTAGCCTCTTGCTAGTCTGTAGCAAAATTGCTGAGTTTATTATTCTCAAAGCCATCCATAAATGTACCGAAAACCAAGAAAAATCACGTTAGGATTTTTTTTTTTTTTTTGATTCCTCAGCAATATGGGTTCAGAAAACACCTTTCTACTATTCAGCAATTATATCGCGTCACAGAAATGATTTCATTTGGCTTACAAGAAAAAAAATCAACACCGCTGCAATTTTCCTAGATATAGCTAAGGCGTTTGATCGTGTTTGGCTCGATGGACTCATTTACAAGTTAATCACTCTGGGTTTCCCAGAACATAACATTACAATACTTTATTCCTATCTCACAGATAGATACTTTGTTGTTCGCGTCAAATATACATTTTCCACTACGCAAAAAATTTGCGCAGGTGCTCCCAGGTAAGCGTAGGTGTAGAGCATTAGATACATCTTTCTTCCTATTACAAAAGTTATACATAAAACATACTACAAACGCTTATTTAAGATATCAGTTGGGCATACCATAAATTAAATGTGTTTTAATTTGCATAGTCAAAAGGAATTTTTAAAAACATACAAGTTACTAAAAAGTACTTTTTGTTGTTTTTAAATTGCTCCATGTTGTAAGCAATAAAGATTAAATTAAATATTGTATGCTACATCAAACGTTATCAATTAAAAGTGATACATCAAACGTCGAAGTCTGAAAATAAGCTGATTACCTCTCTGCCAAAAAGATAAATTAAAAGTATTGCGCAATAGCAACATTTTTCAGATTCGTAGAGATGAAACCTGGTCTCGTAGCATAAAATAAGATAATGGCCCAAAAATCCTGGAAAGTGTCCACAGAACAGTTTCTAACCTCTGTAAGTTTTCAACATTTTATCGATAACATTTTAGCAACAAAACATTTTGCAATTCTATTTTTTGGGGGGAAAGGGGGGCATCCTATTGGCAGCATTATTTTTCAAATTGTTTTTAAATTTGAAAACATGTTGTTGTTTTTATAACAATTCAAGAGCGGGAGTTCACAGAAACAAATTATCTTTCTAGATTTTTTTGATGGGATCCAAATGATATAGGAACTTCTGAAAAAAATATCCCTAATTTTTAAATGACGATCGCTAAGCATCAGATTTCTGATCTGATCGATGTGTTTGTTGCTCGTTATTGACGTAGATAGTCCACCAAACTTTAGTTCATTACCGATACATTCCGTGCTTTTCCTAAACATGTTTTGTCATTCAAAAGATTTCATATGTCTTTAAAGAATTTTTACAACATTTTAAAATTTTTTAATCAGAAAGTCCGTTGCGAAAAAAAAAAAAAATTCGATGCCTATTCTTTCGTCAGTTACATTCGCCATTTTAGGAAATCGTCAAAGTAAAAACTGTTTTTTCATTAAAAGCAATTTAAATGCTAATGATAAAAGGAAACAAAATATGGATTGTCTCCAGATATATTCTGCTTACGAACAAAAGTTGTAACAACTTCTGTAAAAACGTTGAAAGCAATTTCTTACAAGCGTGTATTTTAAATGAATCATTCTGTATGAATTAGTATAATTTATATTAGTAGTATTTTTTCTCACCTCAAATATCTCCATTTACAGATGCGATATTTCGAAACTGCCTATTTGCATCTATTTCCTAAAACGCGTCATTGCCACAACATTTTATGTAAAAATTAAATACGTTGCTATACATTAAAAAAAGAAAAAAAGAAAATCTGATATGTATACCACATGACTTCCTTGTACAGAATATTAAATTATAAGTATTTTTTCTTGCATTTCATTTACTTATTGGATTGAATTAACTCTACTTCGTCGATAGCGCATAAACCACAATAGAATCTTTAAAATTCACTATATTTGTTTACCGAAGTAACATTCTGGCGCTACGCAAAGTTCCCTTAACAGCCTTACATTTCATTCATTTATAACTGTAGTCCTAATCCTAATAGTCTCTGATACACTGGTACACAATCACATTAGGATTTTTTTTTTTTTTTTTGAAACTTTAATCGGCTGATTCAGAGAAATCACTCATGCAAACAGGAAATTCACATTTTTATGAAATCTGAATAGAAAACGGAAATAACTTTGGAAATCAGCACCTTACACTCTTAAAATTAATATGTCATGTGTACCGGTGTATTTGTATAAAACTGTACACAAAAACATTTTATATATTATTTTACCTAAAATATTTATCAAATTAAATTAAATTATTAAACTGAATAGAGTTAGCTATTAGTTTAAATCAACTTAAAATAGTACGGCAAAATATAATACAGTTATGAAAAGAGATTTATGTCTTGACATCGAATAGTACCACTCCCCAAGGAGATGTATTAAACTAGAAATTTGTAACGCTTTGTTGTAGTGAGTATATTATAAATGCAAATAAACTACTTTGTGAATTAAATAAAAAGGTACTTATACAATATATTTTTAAAAAAAAAAGTGCTTTGTGAATTAAATTTATTTTATTAATTATATGCATTTTTAAAATTCACTTTCAAATCCTAGCAAACGGGCTGGGTGCACGGGCTTTTTCTTTGTGATATTTCCTTACGTATAACATGAATACGAGCCAATTTCCTTCAGAAATTCCTTCACGGGGAGACTTTTATGATAATAGTTTCAATACTAGAAGTAGAATGGTTTTTCAAATTATAAACTGATTTTTTATGAGGTCAAAAATAAAATCTTATATCTCGCACTTCCATAAACAATGCCGATTCGCCTACAAATTTTATAGAAACAGAGAACATGAAACTTACATTCTTTCTTATTTCAATTTGTATAAAAAAAAAAAAAAAAAAAAAAAAAAAAAAAAAAAAAAAAGTCTTTAAAATTAATCAGTTTTCTTCCAAAGATCAAAGATTGACACACATGAATTATGTAACTTTTACAATAACTTATTCCCAGCCAAACTTTCAAATTCTGAAGAGATTTCTACAGAATTTGACCACATTACACCATAACATCATAAATGTCTCGTAAGAAAAACTACGTTTCAAAGCAAAAAACTTTACCTTTTCTTTCCCCTCCAGTAGTGAAAACAAATGTTATTATAACAACTGCTGTTCTTACTAGGGAATGAGTTTTGAACACATTTTCACAAACTGCCAGCAATAACTTAACAACGGAAGACTTGTAGCAATAGCTTTGACTGCATTGTTCAGCATTCATTCGCTTTCAAATCAATACTTATTTAAGTAAACATGAGCACTTTACATACAGTATTCTTTTACGATAATTATGTCTTTTTTCTATCCGTCTACAAGCAAAATTAATTTGTGTTTTTCTTTCTTCTCTTTCAAAGCGTTGCCATAAGATAATGTTTATTTTAGAAAGTAAACAAATAATTTCATTTTAGAACACTAAAAGGTCACACGTCCAAGCCAAGGAGATCAGTAAACTAAGCTCAGTTTATTTTATACTCCTTTCTTTTTAGCTGCTTATGAATTTGCTGCTCTTTTTGTTTCGCGTGACTTAATTATCGCAACACTGTCAACAGTATTATGATTTAAAAGCAAGCAGGTGTTACCTCTATTGTTGGCAGAAAGGAATTTACAGAGAAGTGATAAAGATCATTTTGACAAAGGAATTTTTCATTCTTCACAGTATTATGGTTATTAGTTTTCAGAAATTATTGCACAGCTCCATTTAAATTGGCTCTGCAAATTTAAAGGTGCTTGCATATGCAGGTTTTATTTTGCTAATAATTTATCCTAGGACAGCACGTTCGAGTGCAAAATTCGATTAAATAAGTTAAAACATATTGTGAAAACTGTTTCAAGTAGAAGGATTCAGTAAAAAATAATACCCATGAATAAGAAACATTCCAGTTAATAAATTATTAGTCCAAAGGGGCAATTTGCCCTGAAGGACTATTAATTTCGTTTTGGCATTTTGCGTTGAAAACTATAAACGGCGAATCACTTTTCAAATTGTTGCCGCCAAATATTATCGCCCTGCATTATATCTAAGAAATTAAATAATGAAGAATCTGCATGAATGTATGTACGTTTTTCGCATTGTGATAAAGCAACGGTACCTAGAGCCATCAAAGTTTGAATAACGTAATCTTGCATAGAATATGGGCATGTGGAAGCCCTAACTTGAATTTGAAATTTGTTTTATTACCGATTTCGTATTTTGTAACACTTCAACGAAATTTTGATTAAAAAACTAAACGTTTCAAAGCGAGCAATGGCAACACTGTACGGGGGGGAAAAAAAAAAAAAAAAATTATCTCTAGCGCGCGAGTCTCTGTATCGGAAATTCTAAAGATATGCTGATTTTAAAATTATTTTGCGATATTGCTGTTGAACTAAATTTCGTCGTTTGAGTATATCGAACATGATATTTAATAAATAAAGATAACACACAAAACGTTAAAAAAACCTGAAACCTTTCAGATTTTTTTTTTTTTTTTCATTATTCTTTAGTTAATTAAAAACGAAAAATTCCACAGTTTTACTTTTAAAACCCACAAAAATATGCTCAATAAATATTTTTAATCGTCCAGCCACAATCTTCTAATCTAATCTTGCAATCTTCTAATTTTTCTGAATTTAATAATAGGTATAAGAAAATGACCTAAATCAGTAAATGCGTTTCTTAATATCTTATAATTCAGTTATGGTTTTAAATAGTGAAACTGAAGGAAATTTACCTTTATCACAAGAATAAAGGCAGAAGTCATCAATTACCATAATAACTTTTAAATGGATACAACATGAGAATTCTTCAAGGCGTTCAAATCGATAGGATGGGGAAATGAGGTAGTTCTGTAAATTAGATCTTGAATATCTCCAAATTCGGTAACTGTTTGATTCAACAAGCTGAAGGAAATATGATTTCTTTTAATGCAAAAATTAAGGGATATATAATAAATTATAATCTGTATAAAGGCCTTACACCAGTATAGTGTTCAGAAAAGCCTCTAAAGGAGTTCACTAATGAATTAACGGAACACTTTACTCCTACCACCGATTCTTCCAAAGGTTTCCAGAGCCCATGTGTTACAGTATAGTATAGTATAAATACGGGTTGAGGATCTAGGAAGTTCAATTCATAATCAGCTGTGAGACTTTTCAGTTAGCTGAATTACGAGCTGAGAGTAGTTTGAGAAAATTACGACATGTCTATCAATTTTGAACAGATGTAAACAATTTTAGTGAAATTATATGTGAAATTGTTGTATTTTACTGTATTGTGTAACATGAAAATCTAAAGATGCGAAGCTTTGCCGGAAAAGCAAGAGTACAGGGACAAGACTATTTAACACTGAGTAAATATCTATCTCGCTAAACTGGCAAGAAATCGCCAAAAGTCTCCAAACTTGGCAACCATTTAGCAACATTTTAGTCCGGTCCCTGTATTACTGTTATGGGTAATGTAACTGAATAACTGTAATTGATTCCATATGTAACTGTAATTGTACCCGGCCCTCATATGCTTTCCAGTAATTTTGAGAAACTAAAAGCAATACTGGTATAAGGTTGTTTTTTCAGCTAATTTTAAAAATTTAGTTAAGTTTCCAATTTTAAAAAACTGGTGATGAGAAAAATCATTTATCTAAAAAATTAGGAAAATTATTATTTATACATGAAGAAGCTTTCCCAGTCTGTGACATTTAAATTAAGACAAAATTACACCTTAAATATTAAAACTGATTTTATGGAATACTTATGGGCATTTTAATTGCTCTATGTTTAGTTTTTTCAAAATGCATGGCAGTGTTTCACACAATTTTTAACCAAGCCAAAAGTTTAATCTTGATAATAATTTTTTTCATTAATTTAAAGAACACTTGCATGAGTATTAGAAAATTTACTAATTGTGGAATTTAGTTTTCAAAACAGAAAAGAAATATTACATAAAATGCAGTTACTTCAGTGACCTGGATAAAATAAAACTAACAAATCTTCATTAATACATGGAGAACTAATTAAAGTAATTCAATTACATTTAAGAGTAAAAAAAAAAAAAAAAAAAAAAAAATGAAATAAAGCAGAAAATAGGTTTTAAAAATTTTCTGTTCTTTATTATTAGTCCAAAAGGGCGTTACCTCGAAACAAGATTTTGCGTCTTCCATTATAAACAGTGAATCACTTTTCAGATTGTTAGCACCAAATACTGTCGCCCTGTATTTACAAAAATTAAATAGTGAATAATCTGCATGTAATGTATGTATGTTACTTGCACTGTGAAGAAATGACGGCACCTAGAGCCATTAAATTTTGAGTAACGTTGTCGTCCACTTGAACATGTGCACCGGGAAGCCCGAATTTTGAATTTTATATTCACATTTTGTAAAACATTAACGAATTTCTGATTAACAAACTCAACGTTTTAAAAGCAACTAGTGGCAACACTGTAGAGAATAAAATATTTTTATCTCCAGTGTGCGACACTCTGTCGGAATTTCGGAAAATATACTGTTTTAAAATATTTTGAGATTTTGCTGCTAAATTGAAGTTTATGTGATGCAAATGCGGAGAACGTTTAATAAATAAAGTTCACATACAAAACGTTAATAATAAAATACACGCAATAAAGTTGTAAGCCATCTTACTAAGGAAACTAAACAATGATATGATGTAAAGAGAAAAACGTATGCCAGCACTTAACACTGTATCGGGAATTCTAAACATATGCTGCTTCAAAAATTTTTGTAATTTTGCTATTGAGCTGTACGTGCGAAGAAAATGGTGCTTAATAATTAAGGTGGCAAGAGTGAGTGCAAATGTAGATTCGTAAAATGCAAGCTCAGCGAGAGGGTAATAAAAACTTTAACAATTAAATCCATTTGGCCGATCACTAAAATCGGAACTCTTTCAGATTTTTTGGTTGCTGTTATTATTATTAGTAATTTTTTTACAACTGCTTTCTTTTTTCAAGTGTGACATTTGGTAACCTTATAAATCCGACATAAATTATAACAAAATGTATTTTTCATTACATCAATTAAATCAATTTTATTAAAGAAAGTACTACATACATCATGAAACAAATTTTGTAGTGTCTTACTGAATGAAGAACTCACTCTCTGAAATCGAAAGATGCGCTTAAGACGTTTTTATTATTATTCAACAAATTTCATAAATAAAATAA
Source organism: Stegodyphus dumicola (assembly GCF_044657685.1). Lineage (NCBI taxonomy): Eukaryota > Metazoa > Arthropoda > Arachnida > Araneae > Eresidae > Stegodyphus > Stegodyphus dumicola. The sequence continues at coordinate 189,781,618 of NC_140768.1, forward strand.
ATTAGATATACGGGGTGCCCACTGAAGTCCGGTACTGTTTAACCAAAGAATATGTATTGTTAAGAAGGAAAGCTTCGCAGCAGCAGGAGTGGCTCCCTCCGAAAAGGGACACAACTGCGCATGCGTGAAATATATGTCGCCAAAAAGCACCAAAGCTCTAAATGATGTCGAAGTTCAAACAGGTTCGACAGTCATGTTTATCAAGAATTTAAAGCTGTGTGACTCCATTTTCCCCCCCTAAATATTGACAGACATAAAATCAGACATCAAACTGCGATATGGATAATACAAGTTCAACTAGTAAAGCAAAAAAGCACGAAAATTCGAGTTTAAATTATCGCGAAAAGTCAAAGAACGATTCATCTTAACCCGTGTTCCTCAATTTCCTGTACACGTGGCGGAGGTGGAAAATCAGGTACATCACAAATCATCACGGCCAGGTACATCACAAAGGGGGAAATTCTCGCCAACAGGTTCCGGCGCCAAATCCCTTGGCGAATTGTCCCTCTTCTTTCTAGCGGCATAGAAGACAAAATGGTTTGCATTACGTTTATGGAGCCTTTCCTTCTTTAGATACTTTGGTTTAACTGCCTAACGGCTGCAGCTATATATTCTTAAAAGTAGTGTCCAGGTATAGTAAAGCGGCGATGCGCTATTAGATAAGATAGCTTTCAGCGCCATCTGGTGGAAAACAGCGGAGATACAGTCCCTATCTCGAAAATGATACGAGATAGGAAGTTACGAGAAAAAGTTAATTGCAAAGTTGTAGAGCATCATCGGTTTAGTACGAATAGACACCTTGTGAATATGAATGCTAAAAACAGAACACTGAAAAACGCACATTTGTTTCTTCGTGACTTCGGAAACTGTGACGTCACGAAAGGAGAAAAGATTATCTTCCGGATGAAAAACATGGCCGTATTGCGGCACAGTGATGTCGCTTGTAATTCACAGTCGACAGGATTGTGGTTCAAACCCCGTGGAGTGCATTCTTGTACTCATTGTCTTTACAAACAGAGTAGACTACATATAGATCGCTCACAATTGTGTCGCAAAACGCATCAACTCAACGCAACTTAAGCTTGGTATGCGAATTTGTGCATTATACAAAAAGTGTATGAAACGTCACACCTGTTCACCTGAGACAGCTATAAAATGGATATCTCTTTGTGGTTACATGTTGAAGCTCATGATCATGGAGCAATTTTCAAAAAATGATTATTATGAGATGGTTCTACTTACGGTGAATGTAAGCACAAGGAACCATCGGCTACGTTTTCCTGCAGGCCCGCATCCTTCATACAAAACCATCCTACAGGTAGTGAAACGTTTTAATGGAGACAGGCTGCGTGACTAGTCGACTTCCATCCGGCAGACCAGATAAGGTAGGGCGGAAAATATCATACGGCCTCACATATCCAAACTGCAGCACCAGAGAGACAAGTGAAAAGTGTGGCCTTTCAAAACGTCGCTTTTGGAAGATCCTAAATGAATCAGGAATTACTGGATGGGGATGTCATGAACTAGATAGAGGTCCAGCCAACATTTTTGGCAGGTATAGGTGGATGGATGAGGCATGCTTTTCGTGGAAAGATATGTACAATAGGCAGAACATCCATTACTCTGGCCACTAGAAAATCATCATGTCCTACCGAAGTTTGATATCAAATACGGCTTTAAATTAACATTTGGTGTGCAATTTATAATAACAGGCTAATCGGCTCAATATTTTACCAAGGTACGTTAACGGCCGCACAATATTTAGAACTGCAAGACATAATACCGGATTTTGTTGAGAGCTTGCCGTTGCTTTAACTCCCGAATAGATGATTCCAACACGACGTCGCAAGTGAAGCAGTACCTGATGGAGGAACTCGAAGAACGAATAATCGGGTACTGTGGTTTCGAAGAGTGGCCTCCACATTCACCTGACCTGAATCCAACGGACTTTTCCTGTGTGGATACCTCAAACAGCAGATGTATGCGACCTCTCCACAAACATTGCAGGACCATCAACGTATTGCAGATGCTTGTGCAGACGTGTCACCCGCTATGCTACAGCGTGCAACATGAAGTTCTAACAAGTGTCTAGATGTGCATTTCAGCTGATGGAGAGAAGTTTAAAACATCGAAAGTAAAGGTAGCTTGTGATAGCTAGTTGCTTTTTTTTTTTTTTCTAAGATAGTTTCATGACGTCACAGTTTCGGAAATCGCGAACAGACAGACCAGCTTTGTAATTCACTTTTTCTTCCTATCTTGTATCGTTTTCGAGATAGAAAGTTAAAACTAACTCCGCTGTTTTCCACCAGGTGACTTTGAAAGCTATCTCATCTAGTAGCGCATAGCCACATTACTATACCTGGACAGCACTATTATGACTATAGCTACAGTTATTCCACAGTTAAACGGGTGGTACTGGATTTTAGTGGGCACCCTGTTTATATAGAAGATTCTTTTCTGGAATATCATTTTTCATTCTTTCAAATGATTCTTTTCTTGGATATTCTGATGAAAATTAGTGCTCGAATGTCCTCAATTGCAGCATTTATGCTGCTGCAGTTATGCCTAATTGCTATGGTTATGTGAGCTTCAAAGCTGCAGTCTCACATATTAATATAACTCATTACCTTTTGCTTCTTTTTGTACGTAAAGCAAGACGTGTAAAATAAGTTTTGATATAACAGAAGCTGGATCCATTTTAATTAGAAAATATAACCGTTGTAGTCAAAAATACCCACACAAAAATACAGGATTTCCCTCAAGTTTCCGATAGTCTAACGAGCGCATGTGAATAAAATAAAAAAATGTAAATGGTGTAAAATGACTCATGCCAAAAGCAGGTTTTTTTTTTGGGGGGGGGGGACATTTTCGCGTTTTGCGGCAACGGACCAGAGTGAACGCAGCTTTAGTGAGAAGCGGAATCGATACATAATAACAAAAATGTGTTTAGCCGCGAAATACCCAGAAAACATACCCACCACAGATACAGGATCGGTGGAGGTAATGGATGCGCTGTGACACATTATTTAGCCGCAACGGTTTCTCGAAAGAAGTTCAGTGCGACTTAGAAAATCATTCATCAACCACTTGACTTCTGAGCTTTTTTTTAGCCGTTTTAACATTAAGTCTTAGCTCAATGTTGCATTCCTAGTCAAATCCGGTACAAAGACTATCAAGAAACTATTATGGGTATTGTGCATAGATTCGGGAGAGTCACTTGCTGGCTTTGAGAACAGTAACGTACGATTCCATCGCGCTTTCCTCCGCGGAGTATAAGTGATGAGCAGAAATTTGAGAATGCCGAAAATTCTGTTGTATGAGCATTGAATTCAGCCGACAGACGTCAGAGAATATTTAAAAAACCATGTGTTCAATATTATTAATCACTTGAGAATCTTTCGAGATTTAGCGGTAGGAAAAATGGCGAAAGTGCAAAAGAAACCCAAGGTCTGGTATGACGTAATGCGGTCAAGCGAGAATTTAAAGGTGATAGTTTAGTTTCTGTCCGACCAAACAAATTGACAGTGCACTGGAAGGGCTCAGATAACATGCAATCCAAGTTATCAGACTAATTTTTTCACGAGAGTAGAAGAGGGACCATAACGATCTCAAGTTTATCATATTAAAATGTTGAGACTCTACCACAAAGATTCGAGACTGCAAATCTTCTAATATGAAAGAATTATACGAAACAAAAACAGGATCTGGATTGGGATGTTCAGTCATCCGGAAATGCTCGATATTGCGGAAAGGCACAGAACAGCGCTCTGGAAAACAGTCGTCGGTATGAAATTGTGTGTGTGTGTGTTTGTGTGTGCGTGCGTGCGTGTAATCCAAACTTGTAACTATCATCAATGCCAATATTTTCTTTCTGTGGTTCAGGTTTTATGTAATACGCGATAAAAGGCTCAATCTAAAACACAACTATAACTAATTTATTTACAAGTTACTGAAATAGAGCATATTCTTTTCCCGTTAATTGTTAAGGCCAGCGACTCCTTATTCTATCTTGAAGAAACAGGCAAGGTACAGCGCCCGCTATAGGCTTTTCGCAACAGTCGGAACCCTAGATCAATCAGCTAACACGTAGGTTTTGCATTCTCCAATGCTCCTAGTTTACCCACCTACTAGAACGTGATCTCGAGTTAATGTCGACGAAAGTCAGCTAGCTAGTCAGAGCTAGACCGCATAGGGCATTTCAAAAGCAAAATAATAAGCTGAAAATATACTGAGACTGAAAATGATTGAGATAAGAGAATCAGACTAAGTTTCTCATATGATCTTAGTAGAGGCTCCTGGAAGAGGTCCGAGACCTTTATAGATTATCGGAAGTTGGATTTTGTAATTCAGGCCGAGTTTATTCCCTTGCCAGATACTGATGATCGGACACAGCACGTAGCCTCCACCAAGTATATAAGCGAAGAGATACAGGCAAATTCCGCTGAATGAAAGGAAGCTATCGTCAGTTTCAGATAGGACACTTTTTAGGCTGAAAAACACATATATTTTTATTAATTGATGTCCGAATTATTGAAGAGATGTCAAAATTATGCTGTCCTTAACTCGACGAGGTGGCGATCTTTTTACTGAAATGGGAGGAACATCTGAAGCACGTGACCAAGGTTTTAGAGAAATTTCGTCATGCTCAACTAAAAGTCAACCCCTCTAAGGGGAAGTTCGGTTAAGATGGCGGACGGTATGTCAGACACAAAGTTGGGAGTAGAATTATTTTCCCATCCGATGCTGAAGAGATTTGCACCCAGAACTTCCCAAGACTCACAACAAAGCCGCGAATACGGGCATTCCTAGGCCTTACCGGCTACTATAGTTGATATGTGAAAAACTGCTAACAGCTCCTGTATCAAACACCTTGCAGAGAAAAGTTAAGGGGGGTATTTCCTAGTACGAAAACTATGAAAAGCATTTACAAAATTAAAAGGGAAGTTTATGAGTCAGCCAGTGCTTCATGCGCCTGATTTTTCGGAAAGAATTTGTAGTGCAGTGTGACGCATCGGACATGGTGTTAGGGACTGTCCTATCGCAATGTACCAATGGTGAAGAGCACCCTGTGCTTTATCTAAGTACCAAATTCAGTACCGATGAGAGAAAATGCAGCACGATTGGACGAGAGTATGCCGGCATAATATATTCTCCAAAAAAAATTTGAGGTTGTACCTCGAAGGCCGATTTGTAATACAAACGGATCATCGACCTCTTGTATGGCAAAGTTCTCATTCAGGTGCAAATCAGAAGCTACGAAGGTTGTCTCGTATGGTATGTATCCAACCTTAGACTGCAAGATCGATTCTAGACCAGCAACCGCAAATAAAAGTGCAGATGCACTTATAAGCATAAAAGTTAGTGGAAAACGATCAAAAGTTATTTCTGAGAAGTACACAAAGTCATTTCTAGGATAGGGCCAGTTGAAGTTGTTATGAGTTAGAAATGTTTAATTTAAATTATTACCTCAAGGTTGTTAAGCAGGAGGATTCCAGGCCATTGTATTGTTATATGACATTGATCCTGACAACTATGCCGCTTGACTAAGCCAAATTGTTTTGATGAGCACTTCTTAAAAACTTATCTTGTCGGCGACATACTGTAAAGATAGAATGCCTATGATCTACATGCATGTGGGCAGTTAGGGTTAGAGCTTCCACGTAGTTTCATATAGAACTACGCGGTGAACGTTTAGGAATGTTCCTTCCAGCCAAGTCTTAATGTCAGACAAGGTCAGAATGCACCGGACAAATGGAGATTTTTCGCTTCTGGAGATAACTGTTTGCGTCGAAAACGAGTCAAACTGTGCGAGACGACAGTGCATTAAAAATGTTTCTTTGATGATTTTGGTTTTTAATAGTTTGGTTTTCATTGTATTTTAATCCAAAATTAAGGTTTTATGACTTTAACTTTGCAGTCTTGATAGTCTATGATCTTATACCACAATTAGGTCTTCAGGTGAACAGTCGAGGGGAACATACAGACAAGCCGTCAGATAAGTGAACAGTAAAATAATTTCTACTACTGATAAAATAGAAGGTGGCAAACACCACCAGCAGGGTCAAAAGGGTTAAGTTTAAGAAAACTACAATTCCCCCTATTAGTAGTTAAATTTAAAAAACTTAATATTAAGGATTAAGTTAACTAAACAAAAATACTTTGTACTTAATCCTTAGCAAATTAACTGAATTGAGTACTTTACATTTAACTAATTAATTTAAAAATAAATGAAACCCCTTTCGGAATAAGAATTAACTATTAATTATACAACTTTTCCTAGAAATGGTCAGCATTTATTTAGTTAAGTGAAAACACCTTCCAGCAGATTATTCCTTTAAAAAAATATTTTGAGGATGCAGTTCTCTTTTTGAGCTTGATACGACAAGCTCCGCAAATTAGCACACATTCATCTTTTTGACACTTAAATACTGTATGAACTGAATCTCTGTCATATCATGGTACAGTACATATCTTTCATTCTTCATTACAATTCATTCCAAAAATGTTCAATTCTATACCAAGAAAATAGAAAACCACAGATGCTGACTTTCCACTCTTGTTATTTCATAGTAAACTGCTGGAGAACTCATTGATCAAACTCTGTGATGAAGTCAAGGGCCTGCAATACTCTTGAGTATATCAACACATTCTGAACTTAACAGCATCTGTCTTTAACCTTTCATTTAAAAAAACTGACAATGAATATAAGATATCATCAACTGCATTAGCCTTCCTTTCCATTAAGAAATATTGTAGCAATACTGTTTGCAGTATAACCTTTATGAAACTCATAAAGTAAGCTATGTCTGATGTGCTCCTTATCATTTGCCAACTACACTGAATATGTCAGAGAAACTCTTCAAATGATAGTTACTTTAAAAACCCACTGCAATTATCATTCTAATGCTTCGTGATTTATCTGTCAAAAATTCCTATCACAGGTAAATTATGTGTGATATAAATAATTTAATCTCAATTTTCATCTATAAAACTGGCAAAAAGTATATGCTACTAAATTTATCATAGGTATTAGATTTAAAACAGAGTTGAAAATTTTTCAATCAACTTATTTACAGGATGTTTGAAATTGGCTTTAGTTATTGATATCCATTGTGCAAAGTAACAATGAGTGCAAAATGATGTTAAGAAGTCCAGATACAATGATTTTATAAATGGTTGACTGACCATTGTATTCAATGATGCAATTTACAGTATTGAACGAATGACAGAAATCTTCTCCTCTAAAAAAATCCTGTTATTTTTCTTTACTTGGTAGTAATGTCACGTTGAATGTAATTTCATCAAAACTGAAAACAGTAATACTTATTTAAGAAATGGAAAGAGAGAGAGAGAGAAGGAGATCATTTCTACATTTGAAACACATTTTATTTAAAAATTCAATTAAAAATTAAAATACTGTATGAAAATCCTCAGAATAAATTTTTTCACATTTACAGTTTAAACACTAGTTTACATATAAATATTCATGGTTAAGTAATGGCACATAGAGGCTTTTATATAAGTAAAACACAAGCAAACCTGAAATCTGAGTAACAGCATTATTATTTAGATTTTGCCTTTGAAGATATTTCTAGCATTGTAACCTAAACTTGTAATAGTGAACTATGAAAAATATGTCATATAATCAAATTCATAAACTTAGGAAAAAAAAAAAAAAAAAAAAAAAACATTTGTCTTTTGAGCAACAAGCCTAGGCACAATGGTATAAGGCAATGATAACATTTCTGGGAAATTCATAATCTAAAGTATATCATGATTAAATGAATTAATTTTTTAAAAATATTTTCCCCTTTTATTTTAAACAGACATTTCTGCAGATGTAAAATCATTCAAATTCAGATTTAGATTGACACTGGTAGCAGAAAACTTCTTTATATTTTAAGATCCCACCAGTAGGTGAGTGCTGAATGCTCTAAGTTCACCCACGGACCATTCCCAGGTGAATGGGCCAGCTGCATGTTTGGTTTTCTCCATATGTAATGTGACTAAGAAGCAGTTTCCCTTAGAAAGTCCTCTGTGAAGGATTTCCTCCTGTTAGGCAGACAGCCCTTGAGTGTTTTGCCATAATAGAAAATATCTGTATATTTCAACATAAAAGTATATAGGTCCCTTTTATTCAACAAGTAAAATTACTTGTACCATTTCAGTGGAATAAAGTTCTTAAATGGAAGAAATAAAAATAAACAAATGCTAGAAAACAAAATAATCATTATAGCACCATCTAATGAATAAAATGAAAAGTTTTTACTCTTTTCTATTCAACATAGAAACTGGAAACATTCTGGGAATTGTTTTCTATAATTATATCATATAATTTTTTGTTTAGATTTTACTCACAGATGGCATTATTTAGTGCTAATATTATTTTTTTTTTTTTCTGCTTATATGATGTATTTTTCAAAAATTGCACAAAATATTTTTGCTCCATGAAGAAGGACTTATCAATTTTGCAAAAAGAACTACAGTTTTCTATAAAAGATGAAATAGCATAGTTTTAAATCTGAAATTATGGTATTTCTTTCACATTAATTCCTGCAGATGTTATATTAAAAAGGGTGGTATTTCAACGAGATTATGACATTAAAAATGAAATGGAAAAAATCAGCAAGCTTTTGCAACTAATTTGCTGTTTATAGAATTATGAGTTATGCTAAATTTCTGTTTAAAAACTTGCTGTCAATATTAAGTATTACATAAAATTATATACAGTTCAAACTATTATTACGGTCACATTATGAACTACACTTTAAAAACATGTATTAAAAATTTTTTTGAAGTATATTTTTTTCAAAAATTCTATGACTGGGTAGATTTTTGTACAAAAATCCTGAAATTACTTTAGAAATTATAAATAAAACAGTTAAGCAACTAAAGAATATAAACTAAGAACATTTCATACAAGCTTTCGAGAAACTGAGATAAAATTCTTCACACATAAAACAAGAATAGTTATGAGATATAAAAATTAACATAATTCATAAAAGAGATTCCAGTTTTATTATTATTGTTTCTAAAAATATATTAGGAAACACAGATTACTTATGTATTAGAGAAAAAAAAATCAAGGGAAAGTTACTGTTTATCTATATTTATAAATTTCACAGCTAAACTATATAAAAATATATGATTTAAAAGTTCAGAAAGCTGAACATATTTAAGAATTTTAAATAATGTGGCAAAATAAATTACAAAAATGTGTAATATAAAACAATAGCATTCTTTGATAAATAATACAATCTAAATAAGATATTTCAATACAACTAGAAATAAATAAAATATTACTCTTAAACTTAACAGTACAAAATATTTCCCTCACAAACAGAAATGACAAAAATCACATAAAAGACAATTTTACCCGTAAAAGAAAAATCATAAATTTTCAGTTAAACATATTTATATTGAAATTAGATATATCACATTTTTTCTTATTTTAAAAAAAAAAAAAAAAAAAAAAAAAACATTATGGTAATCACATGAGAAGGAAAATAATGCAAAGAGAAAGACTAAATTAATACATATCAAGAAATTAATTGCTAAGGTATATTTTCAAACATATAATGTAAAAATACTGTTTAAAAGAATTGAAAAGTAGTATACCATAGCCAACATTACTTCATAATTCCTTGTACAGAATATGTTTCTTTATAAATGTTAATCGCATAAATTTTATTACTTCAAAACCATTATTAATAGTTTTTTGGTCAATGCAGCTCTATGGTTAATTGATTTTAATACATAATGTGAATACATATTAAATGAAATACATAAGGTAGAGAAACAGTTATATGGAAATGTATCTTATATGATGAAACAAAGTATGAAAATGTAACCAGCTACCTTAAAATTAAGATACCTTAAGATATTCACAAAGAAGACCTCAGAGTTAGCAAATTTTGAGGAAAAATTCTTTAAATAAATTTTAATCACTTCTGAATACCCTAACATAATTCTTTGCATATGACAATGGCTTTTAATGGCTGATCTGGCTTTAAGTTTAATGGCTGATCCTTAATAAGAATTCATCATTCTGCAACAAGAATACTATATGCCCTTTAGCAACTCTCCAGATTTTTTTTTTTTTTTTTTTTAATGGTGACTTTTGAATAAAGGCTTCATAAAGTACATTTGCTTTCAAATATAACTGATTTAAACTGAAGTTAAATGGTACGGTCATATCATATTTGGAGAGGCAAACACATGCATTTCTTCATGTAAAGAAGAATCATGGATCATTAGTAGTTTAACCTAGATTTGAATCTTAGGGAAGAGGGTATTTCCCATATGGATAATAAGACAACGAGCCAACAACCTTTAGAATGCTTTTCACAAAGAATTCTCTCTTCTTACATTCATAGCTTTTGCATGTTTTGCGATATTTAATTAAGCAAAGAATTATCTGAAGCAAACAAATAAATATTCACTTCTTTATTTAATACAAAAATTAAATAAATGTTTGCATATTTTAGTTAAATAAATTTTAAGATAACTTTTACATGACTGTGCTGTAACTGTTACTGCAATTTTCATAATGATCATTTGCATCCAATGTGATTTATCCTTTAAAAATGAGGAGGGAACCTTTATTGATAATTACAAAATCAACAGCAAATTTTTCAAAATCTGCTTAATCAATCTGTGTTTGCTGGATAATTATTTTAATCAATTAACTTTTATCAAATAAACAGGTGAAATAAATTTTTATTATCTTAAGCTTGAAGTTTTTTTCAGTATTTTTAGGAAACATTCATGTCATCAATTTACCACTGTTACTTCAAATTGGGTTAAAATTTCTCTCAATCTCATTTTTGGAATTCATAGAAAAGTTACAGTAAAAAATTATTAATTAAAAATCAGCTCCGTAAAATTATTATAGAGGCATGTCTTTAACTCATATTTATATAATTTAATTATTTACTACAATTTCTTTCTTTCATTATTAAATTAGTTTTTAATCTTTCCAAGAAAGTTTAGCACCCTTCCCAATTATCCATCTGAGGCAACTGCCTCACCCTTTTCCAAACCCTGCCTGCAAAAAATATAAATTCAAAACCAGTCATGATTATGGGTAATATAAAACATACAAAGTATTTAATTTCACCTGGTGGCAGCCAATGTGACACATTATTATTTTAAAAGTTAAACCCTAAATTTATCCATTTCGCTTTATTTGAAAAACCATTAAAAAAAAAAAAAAAAAAAACTTCCATTCCTTGTTTACGTTTTTTTAAGTGTGTTTAGTATAATAAATGACAGAAAAAAATTTTTTTTGCTCCTTACATAACTTGAAATAAATTTTGATGAAAACTCAGTCAGTAAATCCAGTTCTAAACTATTTAATAATAATAATAGTAAAAATTCTTATAACAAGTCCTCTCATATTCTTTTCAGCAATGCCTTGGACAAAAGTGTTGAGATCCACAAAAAACTTTGGTTTAGTTCAGCAATGCTAAACCATCCATTTTATCACAGAGCAAACATTTGGAGTTCAATAATGAATTACACAAGTCCTGCCTCTTTAGCCATTGAATAAAACATAGAGTCTTCCTTCTTCAGAAGATTTTCAGGTCTGTCCATTTCTACTATTTCTCCTTTGCTTAACACAATGACCCTAAGAAATTAGAATTCATTAAGTTCATGCATTTGTAGAGATATTACAAGGTGCGGCTATTAATTTCCAGGACTGATCTAATAACTCCAGGATATATCATACGAAATACATATCCATTTAGTATGTTTTGAAGTAACTCCCACCTGACTGTGCTCAGCACTTCTGTACTCTGCTGTATAAGTTTTGAAAACAACTTTAAAGTCCTTTTTTGGAATGTTCTTGAATGCGGATGTCACCATTTTATTGATGGCTTTGACATCCTCAAATATTGTTTCTTTCAGCAATTTTTTTCAGTTTTGAACACAAGAAAAAAAATCTGCCAGTGTTAAGTAGTCTAGTGAGTATGGGGGATGCTGCATCTCCATGACCACATGGTGGGCCCAAAACCGTTTCACTGGTAATGCAATGCAAGACCAAGCATTGTCATGCAAAAGCAGCCAATCTTGTCAGGGGAACAAATTCATGATAAATTAGTCCTTTTCTATCAAAGAAAGAGATAAACATTACCTTGATTACGGACTTTCGGATTTTTTTTTTTTTTTTTTTGTCTTGGTGAGCTTGGAGGTCACCACTGGGAGCACTGTTGTTTGCTTTCAAGGTCATTTTGGCAATACCAAGACTTGTCTCTCATTACTATTGAATCAAGGAATTCAAATCTAGCATCAGCATTGTTGATAAGCTCACTGAATGAATCCATTCTAAACAGCTTTCATTCCTACGATAAATGATGAGGAACGGATCTGGAACAAACCTTGCATTTCCCTAGGTCTTATGTCAAAATCTGCCAAACAGCCTACTTGGAAGTGTTCAGTTCACTGGCGAGTACTTGAATAGTTAATCAGCAATCCAAAGTCCAAGCTCACAAACTTTCTTAATTTCTTCTGTCATGCAAACGGAATGCGATCGTCCAGCGTGCACGCTATCTTCAGCACTTTTGGAGCCGTTTTAAAAGGAGATAAGTCATTCAAAAGAGCGTAAACGGCATAACGCTTCTTCTCTGTACACTTGTTTCAACAATCCACGGGTTACTGTGGCAGTTTTATGTTTCAATGCATGTTTCAAGGACAACCACTTGCTCCCAAATGAAGCCCACTTTGCAGATAAATCCAAAAAGACACATTAACGAGCTTTGACGATTTACAGTTCTTGTACAGTTAGAAATTAATGGTCGCACCTTGCATAATGATGTTTTTACTATTACTGTGCTAAATAAAAAGAAAGCAAACCTGACCTTATATGGTTACATAAAATTTTACAGAATGAAACCAGAAGTAGATCTGCAGCAAACATTTGATTAATTATATTACCAGCAATGAAAACTTAAATCAGTCAAATTTCAAGTATGTCAAAACTTTTAGAAATTTTACTAAACTCAGATAAAATATTCTCAGACAACACACACACACACACACACACACACACAAAAAAAAAAAAAAAAAAAAAAGTACAAAAGGGACAAAGCTAACACATACAAAATTTAAGTACACTGTAACTGAAAAGGGATAAAGTTATGTCAATAAAAAAGGATTAAAACATTAAATCTTATTTGGGATAACTGTAATAACACATGGAGGGGTTAAAATACAAGTGATATGAATAGGTGATTAAAACAAGTAAAAGAAAACAGCCATTTAATTAAAAATACATTAAATCAAATGGTAAATTCTCATCTTTCTGGAAATAAGTGAGAGATACTAAAATTGGGATTTTTCCTGATTAATGTCAATAAAGTTAAATTTGAAGTATTAAAATATCTCTGACAAGTTAAAACTTGAACACTCAATTAAAATATTTTGTATGGATAGCAGATTTACAACTTGTAGAAAGAAGAGCACTATTACCTTTTAACAAATTGTGACCCTAGAGTGACACACTGGATGAATTATAATAAATGATGAATTTTTGTGAATGCTGTTTGGATATAAAAGATAATGCACAATAAATAGCCTTTAAATTCTGAATTGAATATAAAGCAAATCTGAGGGGTCTGAAATCTGACAACTTAACTTTGAGTCACAAAGGTTGCACTAGCATAGTGCCCAGCCTTCAAACCACCTGGTATACAGACAGGGTTTTGGGGTATACTTACTATACTCACTTCTATGTTCAACAAAGAGTTGGCTGTAAATAACCACATTTGTATTATTTTTGTTAAACTGACTGAACAAGTCAAGATAGACTGATGTATCATACAAGGAGGAATTTCAAAATGACTGACCCTTTGAACACTGATACTGGATATGCAGTATTCCTCAAGCAGAGAATGAATCCTTAATGGAAAAGAAGGCACACCTAGGGGATGCACTCAGAATAGTACATTATATGAATTATCTAGCATTGGAATTCCAGCAAGATGGTTAGGTCATGTCATTACATTAACCATTTGACACCCTGAAACTACCAATTTTCGAATTTTTTTCTCCTCTTCCTTCCGAAATTTTTGAGTGAAAATCAATTGATTACTGATCTTTTGCCTCTAAATAACACAAAATGACTGCAGAATCATACATGTTTTAGGTCTTAGCACTTCAAATCAGATGCCTTTTAAAATTCGTTTTTAATGAGACAAAATAACTTCCTTTTATTAATATAAACAACTTTAAATTTCAAAAGTATTCATCGCACATCATGACTTCTATCATAAGCAATAAAAAATAGCAATAATTAAACTGCATATATATAAAAAAAAACCCTCTATATGTATGGCATTTGCTTTATGGTTTCAGGGCACAACCACTGCACCACTAGAGTATTGTGTCACAATGCTCTTGAGGCTCGGTGGTCGCAACTTGAAACCACTGCTCTTCACAATGGTGTTTGCTTGCTTCTCAAATAGGAATGTTTATTTTTACCTGGATATAGATAAGGGGTTTGGAAACCACAGAGTTATTTTATTACTAAACAATACATGCACCTGCCCAGTAAAAAGGTCTTTCTTTTTCCAGAGACTTTTCTCTGACCTCCAACAAACTTGCTCCCCAAGCTAGTATTGTGATTTGATAAACTATTTCTTGTGGTTTAAATTTAATGCACACTGCTCGACATTGAAAATGCAACACCAAGAAGGAGTGGTCAGAAATTTATGCAAATTTTAGAGTAGACTCATGTCACTGAGTTATACGAATGATGTTAAATGCCCAGCTCTCCGGCACACGTGAAGTAAGATATAAGGGAAGGAACGTGCAGAATGGGCAACATTCGTGTCATTATTTCTGCCAGACGAATTATCAAAGAATGCTGGTTTTTGTCCCGGAGGATATGTGTAATAGGAGAGAATGCCAGGCCGCTGTCAACGAAGACACTTCCAGCAAATAGACAATTTTACGAGGAGTACGGTGATTGGACTGAGAAGGGCGGGTTGGTCCTTACGTCAAATCGCAGCTGATACCCACATGGATGCGAGCACGGTGCATCGGATATGGCGAACATGATTGGAAAAAGGAAATGTGGCAAGCACGAAAGTGCGGGTGCAGCCAGAGTGACGTCAGCACGTGTGGATCGACACATCCGCCGACAAGCTGTGGCGGTCCCGCAAGTCACTTGTACCAAGATTCTGCAGCATGTGCAAGATACCCTGGATGTACCCGTGTCGACCAGAACCATTTCCCATCGATTGGTTGAACATGGTCTGCACTCACGGCGTCCGTTAAGAAGACTGCCATTGACCCCCACAGCATAGACAGCAACGTTTAGAATGGTGCTGGACTGGAGCGATGTGGATGACAGAATGGCGAAACGTCGTGTTCTCAGATGGGTCACATTTCTTCGCCGCATATGTGTGTGGTGTCGACGTGGAGACAGATCTAATACAGCAGAAACTGTGGAATGCCCCACCGTGCGACAACGTGGCATAATGGTTTGGGACGCTATGGCCTACGATTTCAGGTCACCCCTAGTTCGTATTCAGGGCACTATGACGGCTCAACGATACTTGGATAAAAATTTTTACAAAAATGCCTACTTGTAATTGCAGTGTATAAGAAACAGGTCCTACTTCTACAGAACAAAGTAAAATAATGAATTGTTTCAAGTGTAAACATGATGTCAGCTTCTACTGGCAGTTACTAACATTTGATTGGTTCTCAGAACAACAACAGTGATTGGCCAGGAAAGCTAGACATTACAAACCACTTCATAACTGTGTTTTTTATTTATATTAAAGTACATGTAACTTTTTTTGTATTGCAAATAATTGAATTTTGTGTTTTGTATTGAATTCAGTAATAAATTCTCTTTAAAATGATATATACAAGTTTGCATTTTGCGAAACGTAACATTTTTCTATAAGCATACAAAGTTCAAAAACATAAAAATTTCCAAAAGTGTCCACAATTTTGGCCACCACTGTATATTATCCCATCACATAATAAATATAATACTTTGCCATTTTATTCTATGACAAATTAATTCATGCTCTATTCTGCTTTAAAGGTCTTTTGAGGTCTACTTTTCTCTTCTTATCTAGTCTTGAAATAGCAACAGTGGGTAATAAATAAAATTTAAAAAATAAATAAATAAATAAATAAAAAAAGGAATTTAACATCATAGAGTATTGTGATAGGCAATGCCATATGCACTGCTAAAGCAACTGGAAACACTTGTTCTACAGCAATGGTATTACAGCACGTAATTTGAATTATGTTTAAATTTTTACATAAAAGTCAGTATTCATCCATGGGCCACATTAAGAACAAAAAGCATGCCAAAATTAGCCTACAGGTCACAGTTTGTTGGCCTTTTCTCTAATTATTGAGATGAAATATAAACATCAATTATCTCAAATAATGAAAAAAAAAATATCATTTGTGTTTGTTGTCTTAAATGGCTGGACACTTGCAACTTAATACATTCATCAGGAATGGCCATTACCCATCTGTTATTTAACAGTCTTATCACTGAGAATGTCACCCAAAATGCAACACAGGGGGCACCTGATTTTTCACAAACAAGACCGGAAAAATTTCATTTCAATTTTAACAGAGAACAACCATGGAAACACAGCCCACAACAATTTAAAGGCATACAATCTGTCTAAAAAAGAAACTAAATTCCTGTTTCCTGAAATTAGCAGCTCCATATGAAATCTAAAGTGTGATAGTTAATCAGACTTTAATGCTTTAATCTTAAAATTTTGGCACACACACACACACACCTTTAAAAAAAAAAAAAAAAAAAAAAAAAAAAAAAAAAAAAAAATGTTGCATAAAATGTAGGCCAAAAGAAATACACAAATTGGCCTATTACTGGTAAATCAGAACAGAGCAAAGCATCAGTATTACAATTTATTTTAAACTTGATAAAATTTATAAAGTATTTGTACTGATATACCCAGTTTATGTCTATAGCACAGACAAGTCTTCTTGTGGTTCAGACATTACAAAGGTAAGACAAGAGACATTAATAAAAATTCAAAGTCAAGCCATCTAAAGACTGAAATCATCTAAACACTGATAAAAAAATGCATGGAAATTATAGCTGCCAATCAGAAATGCCAAATAATGAATGCTTGCAAAAGAATTTAGCATGTCCAATATTTAAATTCACAACACGTTGGCATAAAATTTAATGAAAGGAAGATTTGAACTTGATATGTTATGAACAAACTAACTAAAGACTAACAAAAGACATTCTTGAAATGAAAAGGTAAAGATCAAAATTCTTATATTCTATCACCGTGATGATGACATTGCATCATCGACCTTCAACGTCATCAAATACATACACATACAAGGAAAGAGAATTAAATATCTAGAATTTATGAATAAAAAAGAAAGGATAGATCTAAATATTTTGGCATAATGTCGATATGATCTGTACTTTCTGTATTTGCATATATCACAGAATACAAAGTATGCCACTAAATTCATTGGAAACTAAGTTTCACTGAAACTCAAATAAAAAATTTGTTAGATTATAACTCTTTGTATTCAAAGCATCATAAAAATGACTTACTTATCATAGTCCATGATTGTGTTAAGCCTGTGTGCTATTGTTAATACTGTGCAATCATTGAATTTTGTACGTATGGTGGACTGTATGAGCTCATCTGTTTCTACATCCACTGCTGCTGTGGCCTCATCCAGAACTAAAACCCTAGATTTCCTGAGCAAAGCTCTGGCCAAGCATACTAGTTGTCTCTGTCCAACACTATAAAGATAAACAGATGTTATTAAAAAAATTAAGCAACAAGGAAAAATATAAATTCTTTATTTCCCTTTTTAAATAAAAATAGCCATAATTACTAATTTAAGGGGGGAGTCGGGTTTCAGATTTTAATGGTCCCCCAAAAGCATTTTGATGCTCTTTTCTTCACACTTAAGCCATATACAATTCAACAGCAGAATTACAAAAATTAATAAAAAGCATAACAGCATGTTTAAAATTTCTGATGCAATGTTAAGTGTTGGCATACATTTTTCAATTCTTTTTGTCTTTTCTTAGTTTATTATATCAATGTTCAGTTTTCTTAGTAAGACAGCTTCTAAAACTTTGTTTTTAATTATTAACTTTATTTATTAAATGTCAAATTCTCTGCGCTTATACCAGATGAAATTACATTCAACAGCAGAATCAATAAATATTTTAAAGACAGTGTATTAAATTAAAAATTCGGTCTTCCAGGTGCACATGTTCAGTGGAGGACTATGTTACTCAAAATTAGATGGCTGTATATGTCGTCGTTTTCACATAATGTGAGAAATACATGGTGGCTGCAATTTGAAAACTGATACAGCCTTTTTTAGATATTCAATGCAAAATCTCGTTTCAAGACCAACAGCCCATCTTTTTTTTTTTTTTTTTTTAGGCTAAATTTTTCATTGTTGAATAGATCTATAGTTTAATAAGAATTCCAATTTTAGGAGCATTTGTTATTTCTTTTTTGAAAGGGAGAGGAACTGTTTTGTTCATTAAATGTAAAATCACTTAAACAAATTATTAAATAATAATAATAATAATAATAACAAAAATTTAGAAGTTATTTAAAAATTTATGATAATAACAACTTCAATTTAGAAGGTGAGGTGTAATATATATCTTACATATCATTTATGATAAGAAAGTATATGTAAAATGAAATTTTGATTTTAATTTACAGTATTCCCTAAAGTCTCTTTTGCAATTTGGTAATTTTCCATTTCTATCCTAAAAACAGTAACTGACTTACAATAAAAAAATCTCTCTGGACTGGGCCATTTCAAATTTAAACCCTATAATGAGATTCTTATAAAATGCCATGAGGCATGTACTTCATGGCAAAAGGTCTTTTAGCCAATTATAATATTAAATTTTGAGAACCAAAATCTTAAATAATTAATATGGATGTTAGTAAAGAGACATTTTGGACAAATATTAACATTCAATACTTTTCAAGATGTCTTGTTGTTAGACTATCAATAATAATTTTACTAAATGTAATGCAGAATCCAGTTTTAGAATTAATCAGGAATACTTATCAATTTCTATTAAAGGTGTGGTATGAAACTGAAACAAAATTTTCAAATTAAATCTTTTCAGAGTTATATGCTAAGCAATTTTCTTTTAAAATATACCAGTCTTCTACATTAAGTATTTCCACATATAGTATGATATGGTTTTACATTTCAGAAAATCTGAGAAGATATTCTATTTTTTGTTTTCAGAAATTTCTTTTGAACTGCAATGATAGTCATTTTATAATACATAAATCTTTAATGGAATGAAAACCAGGGTAGATATTTTTTTCTTAGCTAAAACTGATGTTATGATAAATAATTTCAAATTTATTTTCTGCGATTTTACAGGATTTAACCACAGTAAGCATTTACAATTATAAAAAATTTATGATTATCACAAATTAAATTTAGCAGTAGAATAATGTAACCATAAACAAGGCAAAATCAAGTTATCACTTAACCGAGCTCACAATGAAAACTAATAACATATTAAAAGCGGTGGGAAAAAAATCTGAAGTTCAGGAACATTGTTTTGTTTTTCCAATTTCTATTTCAAAAAGCCAACAGCATACAAAGGGTCTGCTGATTTTCTTCTCTCTTGCTGCATCTTTTTTCCCCAAAAAGTTTTGGTTTGCAAAATTTAATATTATTATTGACTAAATCACAAGTATGTGCAGCAGCAGCGCCAAACAGGCGATACGGACTTAAAAACTGTACAGAAAAGTGCCAATCGGCGAAACAGTAAACCCGTTTGGCAAACCTACAGGCTGACGGGGAGAGAAGAATTTTCCCCGGCAGTCAAGTGGAACTACTTCAACAAATGTGTGCGTCTCTGCTTCGCCGAGATATGTGAACTTGTGTACTCGCATCTGTACTGTGCTCTGAATTTCTTAAGCCGTTATAATGTACCCGGCAACTGTTACTTTTCCTTATTAAATTTGATTATTAATTGTAACATGTCTATCTTAACTAAGATTTCGGCTTTCCTAGTTAATGTTAGGGATATTTTCGTATGCACGTGTTACTCACACGTACATCATTGGTGACCCTGTCCCTCGCTCCTTCTGTTTCGATCCCTAATGACTATCTGTCTCAATCTTTGTTAAAAAACTAAAAATATGCCTTATTTTGATGCCAATGCTCCTCCTTATGACTGATAAAGGCTCCACCCTATTTATTTCCTCCTCATTTTATAGTACAGATTACACGTGGTTTATCACACTTAAGGAGGATTTACAGGTATGTGGTCAAATTTTTTTAATTATCTGTGATTGGTCTTAATTATGTTTTTGTGATATGTTTTGCTCTAAAATTATAGTTTTAATTTAATTATTGATTGTTTAAAATTGATCTTTGGGTAATATTTGTGCTCACACTTTTATTGAGATATTGAATGTCTTCATTATTTTATTCTAAATTGATACTGTTTTGATAAGGTATAGTGCAAAACATTAAGTTTACGATTTACGATATATTTATAATTGGCAACCATGCCAGGATCGGAAGGCCAAACCAACAAGGAATCGAATATGGCGGTTCAAGAGCCACAAATCTCACAAGTGGCAGTTAAAATTCCCCCTTTATGGAAAAAAAAATGTTAAACTTTGGTTTATTCAAGTTGAAAGTAACTTTGCTTTAGCGAAGATTAGTAGCGATAGTACAAAATACAACCACGTGGTTTCTTCGATAGACCCTGAAACTCTTTCCGCAGTATCAGATATTTTATTTAATCCCCCAGCGACGGCTAAATATGATGCCCTTAAAGCTAGGTTAATAGTAGAATTCTCAGATTCGGAAAGCGAGCAAATACGCAGACTTATTTCTGAATTGCATTTAGGGGACGACAAACCATCTCACTTATTGAGAAAAATGAGAGAATTAGGTGGAAGCTGTATAACTGACGAATTTTTAAAATCATTATGGCTGCAAAGGTTACCTTCCGAGGTGCATGCCATTTTATCAATAAGTTCAGAATCCTTAGACAATTTAGCAAAAATGGCTGATAAGATAGCTGAAGTGCGCACGCCAACAAACAACAGCGTGTTCGCGGTCCAGGCAGCTTCGGCGAGTTCCCCCAGAAACCCTAACGATTCTGGTGCCCCCCTCGAGGAGCTTAAGGCCTTAAGGAGTGAAATCTCTGCCCTAAGTAAACAAGTCGAGCGACTCTCCCGCGGAAAAACGAGGAATAATTTCCCCCGGGATCAACATAACAAAGCACGTAGTTTTTCGCGTGGGCATTCCCGAGAGCATGTGAACAATTATTGTTATTTTCATTCGCGATTCGGTAATAATGCACGAAAATGTCGAGCACCTTGTTCCTTTTCTCAGAACACTACGGCCCAGGAAAACTAGTAGTAGCGGCTGTCGATCGAAATTCATCGGCAGTCGCGCATTCATGTCGTTTACATGTTTACGATAACAGATTAAATTTAAACTTTTTGATTGAATCGGGCTCGGATGTTTCATGTGTGACACCGACTTCTAAGTTTAAGAAAATGCATCCTGATTCGCTTCAATTATTTGCCGCGAATAATTCCAGAATTTCTACGTATGGAACAAAATTGTTAACTGTGAATTTAGGACTTAGACGAAACTTTTCTTGGAAGTTTTTAATCGCCGATGTAGCAGTGCCTATAATAGGAGCCGGCTTTTTAAGGCATTTTGATCTTTTAATCAATTTAAAACGAGGTAGGCTTATCGATAATACTACGAAATTAACTCGTATTGGTTCTCTTTCCGATTCTAAAAATTATTTTTCAGTAAAGTTAATATCTGGTGATTCACCATATCACAGAATCTTGAAAGACTTTCCAGAAGTACTGAAGTTAAAATCCGATTCGGGTAGAGTAAAGCATAGTACGGTTCATTACATCAAAACAAACGGTCCTCCTGTGCACAGTAAACCGCGTAGGTTAAGCCCTAAGTTATACGAAGCAGTAAAAAAAGAATTTCAATTTATGATAGATCAAGGTATTTGTAGACCATCAAAATCAGCATGGTCATCACCTCTTCATGTAGTTTCTAAAAGTTCGGGCGACATACGGCCAGTAGGAGACTACCGAAAACTAAACGCGTGCACCGAACCCGACAGATACCCTATCCCGCATTTACAAGACTTTAATAATACGCTTAGCGGAAAGACAATTTTTTCAAAAATTGATATCGTTCGGGCATATCATCATATACCAGTCCATCCAGATCATATACCGAAAACTGCAGTTTGCACCTCATTTGGTCTTTTCGAATTTCCGTTTTTAAATTTCGGACTGTGCGGAGCAGCTCAAACCTTTCAAAGGTTTATGAACGAAATTCTTGGAGATCTAAAATTCACCTACGTCTACTTAGATGATATTTTGATATTTAGTGATACGGAAGATGAGCATAAATCTCACCTACGTACTGTTTTTGAAAGATTAACTTTATATGGATTGACAATTAACGCTTCGAAATGTGTTTTCGGCGTTCCGGAAATATCTTTTTTAGGCCATATAATCAATAAAGATGGTACCAAGCCTCTGACGAACAAAGTGGAACCGATACTTAACTACCCACTTCCGAAAACGGTAAAAGATTTGCAGAGATTTTTAGGATTTTTAAATTTTTACCGTCGATTTTTACCCAACGTAGCCCAGAATCAAATACATTTAACTTCGTATTTAAAAGGGGCTAAGAAAAATGATAAGACAATCCTGAATTTGTCTGAGGAAGCGCGGAGTGAATTTCAAAAGTGCAAACAGCTAATCGCTAATGCTGTTCTTTTGGCACACCCGAAGAAAGATGCCCAGTTGGTTTTACAGGTTGATGCGTCAGACTTCGCGATCGGTGGAACGTTATCACAAATAGTTGATAGAAATTTACAGCCTCTCGCATTTTTCTCACGAAAGCTTTCGCAGGCGGAAAGGAACTATAGTGCGTATGATCGAGAGCTATTGGCAGCTTATGCTGCTATTGGGCATTTTAAGCATATGTTGGAAGCACGGAACTTTTCTTTAATCACCGATCACAAACCGCTCACGTATGCATTCCGACAGCGTTTGGATAAGTGTTCACCTCGTCAGGCTAGGCAGTTAGACTTTATCTCACAATTCACCACTGAAATTCGCCATATAAAAGGTTCGGAGAATATCGCTGCCGACGTACATTCGCGTATAGAAGCAATAAGCATGCCTAACCCTATCGACTATGAGGAAATCGCTAAAATGCAAGAAATCGACCCAGAATTACAAACATTGCTTAAAGAGTCAAAAGTTCTACATCTCAAAAAAGTTACCTTACCGAATTGTAGCTTACCGATATATTGCGATGTGTCAACAGGTAACGTCCGTCCTTACATTCCTCCGGCATTCCGTGAGAAAGTTTTTGCCACCTTGCACAATTTGTCTCACCCCGGCATTCGCGCATCAACAAAGTTAGTATGTTCACGGTTTGTTTGGTCTTCCATCTGCAAAGATTGCGCGAAATGGGCACGGCAGTGCATTCCGTGCCAGAAAGCAAAAGTAAGCAGGCATACTAGAACCCCGTTAATGAAGTTTCCAGACCAATCACAGAGGTTTGATCACGTCCACCTTGACCTTGTTGGTCCCCTACCTCCTTCTCAAAATAATTATTACTGTCTAACTATGATAGATAGATTTACTAGATGGCCCGAAGCAGTACCCATACCAGACATAACAGCACGCACAGTAGCACAGGCTTTCTATGACCACTGGATTACTCGATTTGGTTGTCCGACTGTTATTACTACCGACCAAGGGCGACAGTTTGAAAGCGGCTTATTTCGAGCCCTTTCCCAATTATTGGGAATCAAGAGGATCAGGACGTCTCCGTACCACCCACAGGCGAATGGACTAATCGAGGAATTCCACCGTCCTTTGAAAGCTGCCTTAAAAGCTTATGATACCAGTGACTGGGTGGCTGCCCTTCCAACGCTGCTGATGGGTTTCCGCACCGCTCTCAAAGAGGACATAGGAGCAACCACTTCTGAACTGGTGTATGGAAATCCGTCTCCCAGGAGAATTTTTCAATCCGACACCTCCGGATGCGTTCCCCAAACAGTTTGTGGAGGATTTAAAATCTCACTTTGCCAGTGTCCACCCGACCACGACTTCTAGCCACGGCCAGCGAACATGTTTCATTCATCCACGCCTTCACAAGTCCACATATGTGTTTGTTCGACACGACGGAGTTAGAAAACCACTTCAAACTCCTTATGATGGACCATTTAAGGTGCTAGAAAGACAAGATAAAACGTTTGATCTCGAAATAAAAGGGACTAAGCAAACGATCTCCATAGATAGACTGAAACCCGCTTTTGTAACCATGGACTCTTCTCAAGTTGCTTCCAAGAGTGTGAAAAAAACTTCGGACAATTGTATCACCCGTTCTGGACGATTAATCCGACCCCCGCATCGGTATGTCACATTTCGTTGACACTGCGGAGGGAGTATGCAGCGGCAGCGCCAAACAGGCGATACAGACTTAAAAACTGTACAGAAAAGCGCCAATTGGCGAAACAGTAAACCCGTTTGGCAAACCTACAGGCTGACGGGGAGAGAAGAATTTTCCCCGGCAGTCAAGTGGAACTACTTCAACAAATGTGTGCGTCTCTGCTTCGCCGAGATATGTGAACTTGTGTACTCGCATCTGTACTGTGCTCTGAATTTCTTAAGCCGTTATAATGTACCCGGCAACTGTTACTTTTCCTTATTAAATTTGATTATTAATTGTAACATGTCTATCTTAACTAAGATTTCGGCTTTCCTAGTTAATGTTAGGGATATTTTCGTATGCACGTGTTACTCACACGTACATCATATGTTACTATTGTCAGGACAGGAAAAGAACATAAACAAATTCTAAAAGGAGATTTAAGGTGATATTAAGCCTAATTTTCATCTTACATATCTCCCTTCAAAGAGGAGGGGAAAAAAGCTTAGTGGGAAAAAAGTCTTTTACAGGGAAAATGCATTATTAAATGAAGAGAAATGCTACCATATAAAAGTTATAAACCAAATAATACTTTCTAAAAATGCAGAATGTAAATTTAGGGCATTGTATATTTTGCAAATACACGATTCTTACTTTCATTGAAATTTCGATCTTCACACAAATTCATTAAAAAATACTCTTATTTGTACTCTTATGTCACTTTATCAGAAAATATCATATAATTTTTTTTTTACTTAACCATTGCTTATCTTGATACAAAACAATTAAACACAAGAAATTATAAAATTCTAATTTTCATTCCCATAACCAACCTCTTTAACATCATACCTACTAAAACTTTCATTACTTTCTAATTAGCCATACTCCCATGAAAAGTTGGCAATGAGTACTGGTAATTTAGTGAATAGGCAAGAAATGCTTTTTTAGCTATCTTTGATGACTCACAGATAAAATTCCATTAATAAATAATGAGAAGAATTTTATGAGAAACAAGAAATTTTATGAGAGAACGAAACTCTATGTGTCAAGATATACATTTTTACAACTAATTGATGCTATTAAATGTGAAATGGACATAAAGCTTTGTAAATTCTTATGTAACAAAATATATGATGCATGCATGCGTGAATAGGCTGCTCTTGCTTGCATACTTGAAACTTAAATAACTGATTTTATAACTGGTGTTTTTAAATACTCATTATGAAATCATTTTTATTCAACTTTTTCAATTTTAAAATCCTACTGTGGTCAAAAAGAAGGTTCTCCATCCATCTATGGCATGTCGCCAAATGGGTTATTTCGAGCCAAATATAGCAACACTGTTCTCCTTTGGCATTTTCTGGCAACCCTAAATGTGGGGAAGCTATCTTACCATGGATGGACATCTTGTAACAATATATTACAACTATTATATTATTCACATCACGAAAGACTAAATGGGTTGGAAGAATGTGTGCTGATGTGTACGGTAAGCTAATAACAATTATGATACACCCTGTGGCCTCTAATTCATTGGAATGCAGATCCCCATGGCCAGGCTAAGAGAATTTAAACTGGAAAATAAAGTCAAGCAGTTGCACATAGATATATTATTAGTTGCCAATTAATAAAAGAAATGGAGAAAAATTCAAACTAAAAAATTTCTACACATACTAATCAGAAAATCAAGACAGTTAGTGAAATATTAATAAAAAGAAGACAAAACAGGAAGAACTGGATGGGACATTAGAACTTCACCAAAGGTTTTGCAGGCATAGTCCCTATTACACTAACTGCCAGTTTTTCTAGAAAACATCCTAGGGGGGAGTAAGAATAAGATAGACCCTGTTTCAGAAATCTACATGTGTTAAAAAGATGAAATATATTGAACTAGTAAAAACTGATGCTGGAAAAGCAAAAATCATTCACCTATGATACTGGTCAGACCGGCACCTTAGGCTGGAAGCACCCTACTCTCTTTCTCAACCTAAGCAACCAGTTTATCATGATAAAACTATCATCAATAGCCATATTGTAGTTATTTTAAAAAGCTTACAACATGCTCCAGAATATAATACAGTCAAAAGTCATTAATTCGGACCTCAAAGCTACAAACTTTCTGCGCATGCGTCGCGTTGACGCATGTGCGTAAGACAGGGTTCATAGCCACATTTTAGTTAAAAAAATAAGTGCCTATAAGCACTTTTCAAGCACATTTTAAGAAAAAAATAAGCATCTGTCTAATTACATTATACACAACTGCATAACCTTAAAAATTAGACTTGTAATTTAAAACATGAGAAATGCAGTATTTATTAAGAGAGAATAAGCATAACCTCAACCATGGAATATAATTACTTTTTTTTTTTTTTTAATATTTTAAATAATAGTTCAATTTACAGAACTAGTTTACAATGAGAGGAAAAAAAAACTTTGCAGAACTAAACTATATTACAAGATTTAATGATGAAATTTCAGTTCAAAATAGAGAAAATAAATAATAATAAGGCATATTTATTGTATTCGCTTGGAATCTAATAATAAATACAATTTATGTTTCCACTCATATTGATATTTAAATAATTTTCATTGTATATCAGTTTTCCCTTAACAGATATTGCAAGCAAAGTAATTTAAGTAAAAAACAGGAACAATTCTGAAATCAGAAGACAGAAATTTGCTTCAGGCAGTCAACCCTTAACAGTAAAAGCTTAACTAACCCGCATACTTGGAAATTGGCGAATATTCGGACAGTCGAGCGTAGCCTGAAAAAGAGGAGCGGCGAGAGGGTAGACTGTAGCCGCTCTTTAAATTTTTCTGCTAAATAAATGCTTTTGACATTTCGATATGCGCATCATATAAAAATAAACCAATGGAACTGAAAAATATTCTGCTTAGCAAGCACAGTAAAACTCTTTTAAGTGTTCATAAACAAATCTAGGACAGAACATCAAAATTAATTATCTCTGCAAAATATTGCAAACGTTATTGCACAATACATGCGCTGTAATTCTTCCCTACGTGATATTACGCAATCGGAATCAACAGCTGCCGGTATTGGGAGAATAAAGAACTAAATAACTGGGGTGTTTTTCATTCTAATTTTCAACAGATGGCGTTAAAATTCTGGAATAGAATCATTCTTCGCTTGGGTTGATAGACCGCAGAACTTCTAGTCCTATTCAATTCAGATTGGAAAGTGACAAAGAAAAAAAAAAAGGTCCGTTTCTTGTTTTGCAGCGAACTATAATAGTTTCAATATTCGAGATTTTGCGGAGAAAGGGGAGAACCTTCCAGTCTTCATACTGTATAATGTATTGGCTAAAAAAACAAAATTATTTTGACTATTCGATTACTTTCCCTTTATTTAAGCCATTCCGAATATTATTCCTTAGAAAGCTAATCTGTGTTAAAACACAACCATTTTTGAAAGTTTACTATACTTCAGCAGTTACTGCAACTATGTTATTATAAATATTCATACATATGCTGATAATATAAGCATAAAGATCATAATAAACACGAATATGAACTGACCAAGTAGAACGAGAATTCAAATTATTAAGATCTTGATAGAAATTCAAACATGTGTAGTATTTGGGTGGGAGGAAAAGAATGCCTAATGTAGCGGAATTTTCTACTGCTTTCGCATTTCATTGACCAATAGAACGACAGGCACCTTTCTGTACTCTTCGTGCCCACCAAAGGTTATGTTAATGCAGAGAAAGGGGAAAAGCTATTTCCGGGAGTATGATTCACCATCTGACATTCCTTATTAAAAAGAAAAGTTGTTTATTTAGTTTTGGCTTTGGTATGGGGAAAAATAGCGCATTCATTAAAAAAAAAGCACTAAAAGCAAAAAATAAGCACTAAAAACAAAAGGATAAGGGCTTTAAAGAAAACGTAAGCACCTATAAGGGCTTTTATATTTTATTTTCAAATATAAGGACTTATAAGCACTTATAAGGACCGCTACGAACCCTGGTCAGATCTTTACGGCTGCGAATATGCGTGTGTGCATGCACAAAATATGTTTACGAATGCCCATTCAATGTATAACGGACGGTATAAGCTACGCTAAAATTATCTAATTCAATTAATGTTGCAGATTGCGTTGTTCCTTTATCTTCAAATTGGATCCGGCTTATTATTTTTTGAAGACTGTTAGAGCAATTTTTTAAAAGTAAGCTTGAACTTTCGATTATGTCAAATAGAATTTCTGATATATATTTACTACTATGTAAAGGATCTACAAAGCGAAAGTATGTTTCGAAATCCATTAAACAAAAAGTGGAATTCCTGCAAAAAATGGATAAAGGATAATAGATTTGTTTATCTAACCATTCCAAAATCTGTTTATCAATTTCATGCTGCTCTGTGTGGGGGGGGGGGGGTGAATGTCGCAGCGCGTAATGAACTGGAAGTTGATCTGTCAGCACTATTCTTATCTTCAGGGCAGATGTTTTTATTTTATTTGGCTTACAATTCATTACTAAATGTAATATTTCATCTCGATGTACTCCGTTTTTGATATGATTTAAATCAAATTCCTTGTCATTATAATTCGCTTCCGATAGCGACTTCGAAAGCAAAAGAATTTCGATTGACAAATTAGTCAGTATTCTCGACACAGCAATTATAGGACTTGAACAGTGGAACTTTGTAACTGAACAAGAAATTATGTCTGTTTATAGAATTAAAGAGAAAGTATTATCACATAAAAAACGAAGCAACTTAAACAACTTACATTGAAAGAAATGTTTAATAAAGTAAACAAATAAATATTAAGCTTTTTTTCTTTGTAAATTTTGATACCCTTTAGATCATAATTGTTCTCTATTTCATCAATTACGGTTTCATATTTTTAATTTTTTAATTTCTGTATGCCATCTTACCAGATTTAAACTGATGATCTATAATCCACAAAAATCAATAATCTGGAATCGCCGAAGTCCCAACGAGCCCGGATTAACGACTTTTGACTGTACGTATTTTTAGAATAGAATGGTACATGAGAGATAACATGGATTTAGCTAATGAAAGAAAACACAACTATATGATATGTAAGAGAAAATTTTATTATATAAATTATAACCATTGTTAATTTATCTAAGGGAAGTTTTAAAAGCTAATACCTTTAAAGACATAATATAGAAGTTGTATTTCCACTTGATTTCAGCTAGTATGTGAAAGGGAATACTTACCGATTTACAACACTACCACCAGAGGATTTTTTTTAGTAATGCAAAACTGGGCAAAATTTAAAGTATTTTGTTTCCTTACTTCCACTCCTTTTCAGCCAGTTATGATTAGAAAATAAAGATAATCAGAATAATAAACTCTGAAATGGTAAAATAACTCTTTACTGGAAAAATTTAGGGACGAGGACGTAAAGGCATGATGGCCAAAATTTTAACCTGACCTATAAATCTGGCCAATAAAAACAGGCCACTAACCTGAATTAATTAAAACAATTTAAAAATTTATCCCAGTAATATCTACCAAAATATTTGAAAAAATTTGATAAATTTTATCTAGTTCTGTTCAATTTTTATTGAAAAATGAAAATTAAAAATCATGAAAATAGTAAAAGGGGGACATGATTTCAAAAACTGTACAATTCATTCAAAATATGCGAGAAGGATTGAGATAAAAAACAGTGAGAATCATCCATGTCAGAATGATCATACATTACTAGCATCTTATTCATCAGAGTAATTTTGGTTTCACTTCTTTAAAGTTTTTGCTTCATTTCACAACTTTGCTTTACTAAAGCCAAATCAACTGAGACAATAACAGGTAAGTTTTGGTCAAAATAACTAAAATTACTAGCTATAAATACATTAGTACTGGCACAAGAAAACTGATTTCTGCCATAAAAACAAGCAATAAATGGCAGCGAAAAAAACTTACTAAGATACAGTTAACAGAGGGTAATGTATTTTAAAATTAAATCAGGGAAAAGACATTCATTGCTGTTTCATACCAAAAAAATGTACTTATCTATTGCAAAAATACAAAAAACTGGAGAATTTATTTTCAAGCCCAGTAATATTTGCAGGATACAATGCTTCTTGCAAACAAGAATTCCTTGTTTTCAACTGTTTTAAGTAAACCAGACTACAAAGCAGAAACTGGAGCACTTTGAAAGAATTCATTAAAAAAATATGTACTATAAGAAAAAATTGATTTTCTTGAAAAGAAATAACATAAGGTAAAAAACATGAATATATGCAGTATTCACTGCATAAAACTACAGCATAGTAAATTCTTTCCACTAATTTTGATAATGTAGATCCCATATACTTTGTGAGAAGCATATAAGATAGCACTTGATGTTTAGTAATTGTGTGATTAAAACTAAACAGTCATATTGCTTAATCTTAATCAGTGCAACAATAACAGAATTTAAAACTGCATCAAATATTTTACTTATTGAATAAGATTGATATCATTTATCATTTTAACCACTTTTTCACCCATTATATTTTAGGATAATTAAAGTGTAAACTGGTGTATGTAAAAAAGTATAATTTGTTGCCTGCTTCATTAAAATTTCATAAAAAGAAATAAAGAGGTAAAAGGATTTAAAAAAAATACTAATTTAAATTCCAAATTAATAAATCTTTCACCATTCTCTATATTTCGAATAAAATAATGAGAAATAGTCTTATTCCTTATAGTGGAGTGATGGATGCATTGCAAATTCATATTTATTTTTAAAAAATCTATGGATTCATTGCAAATTCATATTTATTTAAAAAAAATCTAAGATTCAATTTTTATCATATTAAACTCAAAGTGGCACACATTCTTTACTGCCTATGCATTTAAAAATTAAAAGTAAAATTATGCTACTGCTATAAAAAATAAGATTATCTAAAATTCAATACTATATTTAACTATCAAAATGACCAGTAAAAGACAACGAAATGTCACATGCCTTAAATTTTCTCCTCCTTCAGCGACTTCATGTTCTAATCCCTTGTCCAAGGATGACACAAAGTTCTTTAAATGGGCTTGATCGAGGGCCAACCACAAGGCATCATCAGAATAAGATCCAAAAGGATCCAGATTTGTTCTCAGAGTCCCGGTAAACAGCACAGGATCCTGCACAATTTTTTAAACATATAATTTGCAAATAAAAACTAAAGACATTTTGTTTAATGATATCATAAATAAAAATCTGATGTGTACACCACATGACTTCTTTGTACGGAATATTAAATTATATGCATTTTTTCTTGCATTTCATTTAAACTTATTGGATTGAATTAAATCTACTTCGCTGACAGCGCATAAACCACAATAGAATAAATGCATTCTTTAAAATTCACTCTAGTACTTGTTTACCATAGCGACACTCTTGCGCTAGATTCACTTAACAGTATTATATTTCGTTCATATTATAACTTATAATGCACAAAATTTATATCATTTAAAGAATAGAATTATCTAATCATTGCCACATGTTCTATTCAAATACTATAATAAAGCTAGAATGATGTATAAAAGAAATTAAGCAAACAAAACAAAAAAGAAACAGTTTTTCACAGACGATTGAGAATTTCTCATTCAATTAATTCAGTTCTCACTTCACGAGAAGGCAAAAATACATAAAAACTCAAAATATCTATATTAAAAATTACAAAGTAAATCTTAAACACTTATTTCCTCAAAAAAATTCCAGAAAGGATTAAGCGTGATTTAATTGACAATAATAAATGAAGGTGTTATCTTTGTTGTTGCGAAGCTAAGTTTCTCTAGATTGGCAACAAATCCACTAGTCTGCTGTTTCAAATGTAAACAATCAATGGCCGCCATAAAAAAAGGCTTAGTGGCACTTAAACAACTTTAAAACTGTTGAGAATTCTAAAATATTGCATACAGATTTACTAAAGGCATAGAAACCTTAACCGGAAGATAAAAACAACATAATTCAATCATTTTTAAAGCAAAAAATGTACAATTTACAAACATACAAGAGTAAAGAAACTGAGAGCACTGAGCCAGGTAACAGAGTGGATATATTTATAAATATATTTATATACGTTTGGCGCGGCCGATTGAAACCAAAATACGAGGTGCACATCTACATGTCATAGCAGTCCTATATACAAAATTTCAACGTTCTGAGGCTACTTGTTTTTGAGTTATGCGAGATACGTAGGTATGTACATACGATCGTACAGACGCCACGAAAAATTCTCTTCAGAATTAATTTTAAAGCAGTTTTATAATTTTTTTGGAGGAAACGAGTCTTTTATTCTGTGTTTACATACAGATATCATGCAAAAACATCGTTAAATTGCATTCAATAATGGTCAAAATAGATATTTTCGTTGAAATATGCTGTCTGAAACTTTTCGCAATTATGTAGGTTTTAAGTTG
The DNA here is from genome assembly GCF_044657685.1 of Stegodyphus dumicola. Classification (NCBI taxonomy): domain Eukaryota; kingdom Metazoa; phylum Arthropoda; class Arachnida; order Araneae; family Eresidae; genus Stegodyphus; species Stegodyphus dumicola. The sequence goes on from NC_140768.1 coordinate 189,814,498, forward strand.
AATTTTTAATTTTTTGAAGGTGTAAAAGCATTTATTTTTAATATTAGTTTACTATCCCAAGTTATCTCGGGCAAACGAAAAAAAGTTAAATATTAATCTTTGTATGATAGTTTTTGAAACAAGGGACAACACAGAGTGATACCTGACGTTCTACACTGGTATCTGGTCTCTTTTCTAACTGGCTTACCGCTGGAATCTCTTTCACGGGAGCACAGAGTGCACTGTCTCATTGGATTTGATTTTTTTTTTAATTTTTTTCCCCCGCCTCTTCATAATCACTATCTAAAAAATCATCGCTTTCGCTATCTTCCATCATCGCCATTATTTTATTTTTTTCCAATGCATGCATCCTTCTTTATACATTACTAATCCACAAGCCAACGTATACTATACAATAGGGAAACATGCGGTCAGTCCCTCCAAAAAAACCGCGCAACCAACAAAATTTAGCAAACTGCCAATCAAAGCTGAATATTTCCTTTCATTTCCTCCAGACCGAGTAAAACCGTGATAAAAGAAATTGTACTAACAAATTCTGCTTCGCCCGAGTTTTCTCGGGATAATAATTAACTGCAACATATACTAACCCGGGATAATCAGACAAGCGGTTAAAGAAAATAAATATTGAAAAATCTGCATAAATGTTTCTCACATTGTGATAAAACAACGGTACCTAGAACCATAAAATTTTGAATAATATACATTTCCAAACTAATATGGGCATCTGGAAGCCCAAACTTGGAATTTTGAATTTTTTTTTTTATTATCTGATTGATATTTTGTAAAACTTGAATGAATATTTTATTAACAAACTCAAAGATTTCAAAGCGAACAACGGCAACACAGTACGTGGGGGAAGGGGGGGAACATTTTTACGTGCAAAGCGCAAAATTGTGCATCAGAAATTCTAAAGATATGCTCATTTTAAAATTATTTTGTGATATTGCTGTTCAACTGCATTGTATGGTTTAAGTGTAAAGAACATTATATTTGATAAAGAAAGGTAACACACAAAACGTTAAAAAAACCTTTAGGCGTAATGTAGAATCTGAAAGCTTTAATTTTTACTTGTTAATTTGAGCAATTAATTCTGTTACGGTTTGAATGTTCTTATGTGGTGGTTCTTTTTTTAATCGAGTATTTTTCCCCCTGTGGGTTTTTGCCTTTTTTCTGCATATATTACGGAAACGGAGTATAAAACGTTAGTAAATTTATTTAAAGATGAGGGGGGATCCAAAAGAGTTTCCCCCTGAGATAAATTCAATATACATACATAAAACCCCTCAAGACGATTTTACATTTTTCTTGAAAATGGTAAGTGAAAAAAATTTTCTTGTATGGTTCATTTTAAAGTTGCTTATTTTTAATATTTTGTATTTCTTTTTGGCTCGATCCTAGAAGATTGGAAAAGCTGAGGTTGTGCAATTCCCTGATGTTTTTTAAGTGAAAATAGATCGATAGGTACATGGGCGAAGCCAATGCAGTGCCAATGCCGAGTTTGTGCAATTCTCTGATTTTTTTTTAAGTGAAAATAGATCAATATGTACATAGGCAAAGCCAATGCAGTGTGCAATGCCTAGATTGTGCAATTCTCTAATGTTTTTCTCAGTGAAAATAGATTGATGTGTACATAGGTAAAGCCAATGTAGTGCGCAATAGAGGTTGTGCGCGGTGCCCAGTTTGTGCAATTCTCTGATTTTTTAAGTGAAAATAGATCAATGTGTACATGGGCAAAGCGAATGCAGTGCGCAACGCCTAGGTTGTGCGCGATGCCGAGTTTGTGCAATTCTCTGATGTTTTTTCAATTGAAGTGAAAATTGGTCAATGTGTACATCGGCAAAGCCGATGCTGCGCACATTGCTGAGTCTATGCAATTCTCTGATGTTTTTTTTAAGTGAAATAGATCGATGTGTACATGGACAAAGCCAATGCAGTGCTCAATGCCGAGGTTGTGTGCGATGCCGAATTTGTACAATTCTCTGATGTTTTTTTAAGTAAACATATAGATCGATGTGTACATGGGCAAAGCCAATGCAGTGCGCAATGCCGAGTTTGTGCAATTCTCTGATTTTTTTTAATGAAAATAGATTGATGTGTACATGGGCAAAGCCAATCCAGTGCACAATGCTGAGGTTGTGCATGATGCTGAGTTTGTGCAATTCTGGGATGTTTTTTGAAGTGAAAATAGATCGATGTGCGCATGGGCAAGGCCTGTTGGCTTTAGTTTTCCACATGCAAATTTTGATGGGAGATCAATCGGCGGTAAGCTAACGTGGTTGCCGCTGATTGGCCGATGACGTCAAGATCGGCGGGTTGGCCGAGTATTATATATATGTCCGCCGGTATCGGCGAATGTTCTTGTTCTCTTGTGTGATTATGAGTTAGCATTATGCTAGTTTTTCTTTCACTTAATGATTTTAAATTTAAAGGCTACAGTGTTCGCTCTTTTATTTTAATTTACTAAATAAAGCATGAATTTTATTTAGATTAGTCTTAGCTTTATTTAAGGGAAGCAAAATATGCTTTGCTTTTATCACCACTGCCAACAGGGTTATGGGCTCATCGCCAACAGCTAATCGGTCATCCAGTTCAACTCAGCATTGAAGGAATGTAGGTGAAGAGGGCCGTTATCCACGAAAAGAAGCTGACCTGTCTTAGAAGTTTTTCAAGTCGTTGTGCTCACACTTCATTCAAGATGCCATTACTACCTGAAGGTTTTGAGTTGTTAAACCATGACAACTGGGATTGATGGAAAGTCGACATGAAAATGCTGTTACTGGATAGAAATTGTTGGAGCTTCATAGAGGACAAAGAAGAATTAGATAAAAGTGCAACAAGGCGTGAAAAGCAGGAGTTCACACTGAGAGAGAACAGAGCCTTCACTACATGATATTACAGAATTAAAGCTGAGTTCAGGCCGCTGATACAAGAATGTTCAAGTGGTAAAGAAGCATAGGAAGTTCTACAGAAGCAATTCGAACCCAAAACAAGAGCAAGGATAATTCAGTTACTGGATGAATTTTTTAGTATTAGATATACGCCAAATGAAGAAATAGGATTATTCATCGCGAGGATAAGAATGACTGCAAAGAAGTTGGCTGAAGCTGGTCACAACTTGGCAGATCTTTTTAAAGGATTCCAGGCAATATGGAGATTGCCCCCGGAATACTTCGGCATTGTACAATTGATCTATAGGTGGAAGGACGAAGATTTTACGCTGGAAAGAATTGCTGAAGAGCTGGTAAGGGAAGAAAGCCGACTTCGCCAGGAAAACGCCGATTTAGAAGACAGCAAGGTAAGTGTGTTTAATACTATTGATTCAAATGCAGGGAAAGATAAAGTTGAAAATAAAAATAAATCTAAGAAAAAGATGGGGAATATGAGAATAGGACCTTGTTTCAGATGTCATAAATTTGGGCACTTAATCGCTCAATGTAAAGAAAATGTAAGTAAAAATCAGAAGTTTAAAATAGACGATAAAAACGGACAGTTTAAAGATAAAGAATTAAAGTTAGTAGAAAATTATGTAACAACTACAGATAAAGGAGGTAATGCAGATAAATTTAATTGGGTCATAGATACTGCAGCTACAACTCATTTCTGAAATAATAGAAATTTAATGACAAATTTTGAAGAAATAAACGATATACATATGTCTTTAGCATATAAACGATATACGTATGTCTTCTTTAGGAAATTGTGAAAGTAAAGTACTAGGAAAGGGTACTGTCAAATTTGCAATAAAAGTAGGCAATCGAATAAATTGGATTGAGTTAGATAATGTGTTATATAATCCAAATCTAAGGAGAAATTTACTGTCGGGAGCAAGGTTAGAAAAGGCAGGTGCTCATTTTGTAATTTCAAAAGGGAAGATGTGGATATACTTTAATAATTGGGACAGATTATGCTACGCTAAACGATATGGCGGACTTTATCACGTAAAACCATTTAGATATGCAAGAGATAAAAAAGAGGTTGGTTACGGTACAGAAATTGGAAGGTTAAATAAAGAAGACGATGCAACGCTATGGCATCGCAGATTTAGCCACGTAAATTTTGATTATATTAAGAAAACTAGTAAGAATCAAAGCGTGAAAGGGTTACCAGAAATTGGAAAACCAATGGAGAGGTGCGAACCATGTATTATTGTTAAATCTAGTAGAGTAACTTTTAAAACTATTCCGAAGAGATCGGATAAACCATTGCAGTTGGTTTATTTAGATGCTTGTGGCCCACTACCAGTTCCATCTAAGGGTGAGAGTAAATATTTCCTTGCTATTGTAGATGACTATAGTAGATTAGTAACAGTATATTGTATGAATAATAAAAATGAATCGTTCTACAACTTTAAGAACTATCATAGGCAAATGGAAAGACTGATGAATAGAAAATTAATAAGTATACGCACCGATAACGGTGGGGAATTCTGTAACAGGCAATTCGAAGGGTACTTAGCCAAAAATGGAATTAATGTCGAACGCACAAACCCGTACACCCCAGAAGAGAACAGTGTGTGTGAACGTTTTAACCGAACGGCATTAGACGCAGTTAAAGCTATGCTTAATGATGGTAAAATGGGAAAAGAATGGTGGGCAGAAGCTCTTGGCTGTTTCGTACATACGTGGAACAGAGTATGTTATAAAAGCAACCCCTTATGAACCCCTTATGAAATGTTCCTAAATAGAAAACCCAGTGTTGTTTATTTTAAAATATTTGGTTGTAAAGCCTATGTTGGTGTGCCAAAACAGATTAGAAATAAGTTACAAATGAGGTGCAAAGAAGGAATCATGGTAGGATATGCGAAGGAAACTAGGGGTTATAGAATATGGCTGCCAGAAGAACGCAGATCAATAGAAATCTGTAATGTGAAGTTCGACGAAAAACTGTATGCAGCAAATGGCATCATGGGACAGAAATCAAAACCTAAATTTAAAAGACTAGAGGAATCTGAGCCATTAGAAGAATCAGATGAAGAACAGGAAATTTCTAGAGAAGAAATAAAGTTGTCAGATGACAAATCTACTCCGAAAGAAGTATCAGACTTAAACTGGCAAAGAAAAGCAGTTAAAAGGCCAGATGGAACACGTACGGACATATATTATTATGTAGAGGGAACAGACACCCGTTTTAGATCCTATAATGATATTGAAAAGTATTGTGAGGCAAGAAATATTAAATTTGAAAAAGTTCGATTTTAGTGGAAAAAACGAATACTCAGGGAAAGTTAATTTTGTAGAAGAGACTAGCTCAGTGCCTGAAGAGGCAAATTCCGTAGAAATAATTATCCCACAAAATTTTAAAGAAGCACGAAATTCAGTAAATGCCGAAGAATGGGATAAGGCAATGAAAGAAGAAATTGACACAATGAAGAAAAGAAAGGTTTGGGAATTAGTCGAAAAGCCAGAAAATAAAACTGTGGTAGGAAACAAATGGGTCTATACGCTAAAAAGAAATTAAAAAAATCAAGTGGTAAGATACAAAGCACGTTTAGTAGCACAAGGATTCAGGCAGAAAGGAGGTGAAGATTTTGATGACGTTTACAGTCCTGTAGTAAAATTTTCAATCATAAGAATATTTTTCACTATACTGGTATGTTTATATGGATGGACTAATTGTCAGTTAGATGTAAAGAATGCATATTTATATGCAAACCTAAATGAGAAAATATATATGACCTAACCAGAGGGATTTATCGAAGAGAAAAATAAAGTGTGTTTATTACACAAGGCCATTTACGGTCTACATCAAAGCGGCCATGAATGGTTTTGTGAATTTGAAAGTACTTTAGAAAATCTACATTTTAAGAAAATACAATGGTGTAATTGTGTTTATAAGAGTTCAAATGTAATTCTCTTGTTATATGTAGATGATATTGTGATTTTTAGTAAAGATAAATATAGTATAGATAAAGTAATTTCACAGCTGAGTAAGTTTTTTGATCTTAAAGTATTAGGCAAAACTAAAACGTTACTTGGAATTGAATTCTTAGAGAATGAGAATGGGATTTTTATACATCAGCAAAAATATATCGAAGAAATTTTTGAAAAATTTAAACATTTCCAGATACCAATAACTTCACTTCCCATAGCTAAAGGCACTATTCTTACAAAATTATATTGTCCATTTACAAGTGAAGAAATTGCGGAAATGCATACATTACCCTTTAGAAATCTGTTAGGATGTTTAGTTTTTGTAGCTAACAGGACAAAGCCTGATATTACATATGCAGTGAATATCTTATCACAATTTCAGGAGAATCCTGGAATTAGGCATTGGGAAGCATTGTTGAAATCGCTTGGTTATCTCAATAGTACTAAATTATATAAGTTAAAATTTTCGAAAATTAAACATAGAAATTTATATTGTTATTCAGATGCTGATTATGCAAGTAATAGAGATGACCGCGTGTCCATGGGAGGACTTATATTTAGATGAAGTACCGGTAATCTGGAAAACTGTTAAACAAAAATGTGTAAGTTTATCGACCATGGAAGCGGAGTATATCGCCTCATCTGAAGCAGCGAAGGAATTAACGTAGACGAAAAATGTCTTACAAGATGAAATTTTAAAGTTTAATTTAAGAGAGTGTAAACTATTTTGTGATAACAAGTCTGCCATTGATTTTTCTATATCGCCAATAGAAAATCGCTGAACTAAGCACACAGATGTAAAATATCACTTTATTAGAAGACTAGTAAATGATGGAGTGTTTGACCTTGAATTTATCACCAGTAAAGTAAATACTGCTGACTTATTTACAAAAGCAGCGACTGCTGCTAATTTAAGAAAGTTTTGTTTAGTTGTTTTCAGTGTTTAAAGACAATAAGTGTTTTCGTAAAATTGAACTATGAACTTCTGTGTAAGTTTTGTTTTGTCTTTGCATGAGGAAAAGAGGGCCGTTTGTTGGCTTTAGTTTTCCACATGCAAATTTTGATGGGAGATCAATCGGCGGTAAGCTAACGTGGTTGCTGCTAGTTGGCCGATGACGTCAAGATCGGCGGGTTGGCCGAGTATTATATATATGTACGCCGGTATCGGCGAATGTTCTTGTTCTCTTGTGTGATTATCAGTTAGCCTTATGCTAGTTTTTCTTTCACTTAATGATTTTTAAATGTAAAGGCTACAGTGTTAGCTCTTTTATTTTAATTTACGAAATAAAGCATGAATTTTATTTAGATTAGTCTTAGCTTTATTTAGGGGAAGCAAAATATGATTTGCTTTTATCACCACTGCCAACAAAGCCAATGTGGTGCACAATGCTGAGGTTGTGCAATTCTGGGATGTTTTTTCAAGTGAAAATAGATCAATGTGCACATGGGTAAAGCCAATGTGGTGCGCAATGCCGAGTTTGTGCAATTCTGAGATGTTTTTTGAAGTGAAAATAGATCGATGTGCACATGGGCAAAGCCAATGTGGTGTGCAATACCGAGGTTGTGTACAATGCCTAGTTTGTGCAATTCTGGGATGTTTTTTTGAAGTGAAAATAGATCAATGTGCACATGGGCAAAGAAAATGTGGTGCACAATGCCTAGTTTGTGCAACTCTGGGATGTTTTTTTAAGTGAAAATAGATCCATGTGCACATGGGCAAAGTGTTGGAAAATATGACTTATTGTAACCCATTTTCTGCATCATCTCTCCTTCTTGAAATATTTATTAGGCTTAGTTATTATTTTAAAGGGATAAAGTAGTTACTTCTAATTTTACTTTTTTCACTACCACTGTTTGTGTTGAGAACGGCCTAATTAAGATGCAAAAACGAAACGAGATGTTACGTCATCTGGAAAGGCAAGTCATGCCGATAGCTGATTGGTTGCCGTGAGATGACGTCATGCCTACTTCTGGTATAAGTATCTCGCGTCGCTCTGGCTCATTCCTTCTAGTTCCTGCTTTCTTGGCTCTTGGGTGTGCGGTTTCCAGCCCCTATTGAAAGACGTCTTGCGATGCGTGCAGTCCGGGGATAAGTTCCGAGGTTCCTGTCTACAAGATGACTTTTCCTGAATAAGTTCCTTGGTTCCTGTCTACAAGATGACTTTTCCCGAATAAGTTCCTTGGTTCCAGTCTACAAGACGACTTTTCCTGGATTCTCAAAAGAGGCTACAATGTGAGTGACTGCTGTGGGCGGCATCCATGTTCTTCATGAAGGCGGCATTTAACATAAGTTAGTGGCGATGTTTTTCTAAGCTGTGATTCATCTTGTTTAGCTATAGTGAGCGGAGTTAGGCCGGATTTAAGTGCTCTCAAGGATTTTATTTAATTTTCAGGTGCCTTCTTGACCATTAAGCATGGACTTATTGACTGTGGCTAATTTCATTTTAAAACTGCATAATTTCTGATTAGAATACATTTTTTTTTTCGTATTGAATGCCAGTATTTTGGAGACCAGGTAAAATATTATATGGTATATGAAATTTTGATAATGATGGTTATATTATAATTTCTAAGTTACTGATATTGTTTAAATTTATTCATTGTGTTTTTATTTTTTTTATATATTGTTAATAAATTGGTTAAGTTTGAAACCTTTTATTGTCTTCAATAACTGCACAGCACATAACCTCAGGGAGCTTCTATTGCTACTCATGTTAAATGTTTAATTTTATAAACTTTAAACTTTGCTTTTGCATCATTTTGGTTATGGGCCCAGCCCCTGAGTTATCTTTAGTGCAGACTTTTGAAGTTTAAAATTAATTTAGGACTTAAGACACTGGGGAGTGTTTTTTGTTGAAATTCAAATATGGCTACTGTTAATGTTATGCATAATATTGCTAAACTTGAGGCATGTAATTATTTTACATGGTCTAAAGATATGAAGTTTGTTTTAAATGAGAAAAATGCAAGGCTTTTGGTCAAAGGTATTGAAAAATGTCCTGATTTAAATGATGTTAAGGGTATTACAAAAGAAATTGTTGCCGACTATCAAAATAGAAGTCGTTTGGCATTATCTTTAATTTATATGAATGTAAGCCCTGAATATAGAAACTTGATAAGTGAAATTGATGACTCGGTAGTTGCATGGAATACGCTTGCCAAATACTTTCAGCCAGATTATCGATGTAGACATATGTCCTTGTTTTCAGAGTTCTTAAATTGTAAAATTAAGCCAAATGAAAGTATTAGTTTCTTTTCTTCTAGATTAAAATGGGTAACTGAACAATTAGCTGATATTAATCAGGCTGTAAGAGATGTATACATATGTTTTCAGTTTCTTAGGTTCCTTCCAGATAAATATGATCAAGTAGTTCAGAATGTTTTGAGGTGGCCAGATGAAAAGTTCATATTTAAAAATGTTGAACTTGAAATACTAGCAGAGGAAACGCGTCTTAATTTAAGAGAGATAGATAGGGAAAATTCCAATAAGACTACAGAAGTTCAAAGTACTCACTGTGAACCCAAATTTAAGCAGATTAAAGGGCTCAAGTGTTATAAATGTGGCCGTCCAGGTCATATTCAAAAATACTGTAGAATGAAAGGTAATTTTTCCAGATCACCCTCACCTGCTTCTTCTGTTTCCTCAGCTGTATCTAGTAGTAATAAAACATCTTCTAAGTGTAAGAATGAACCCAAGTTATGTAAAGGTAAAAATAATTCCCATGCTCAGTCCCATTTTATAGCTCAAGCTAATGTTAACAATTTGGCGAAAAATGATGATAGTTGGATTTTTGATACTGCTGCATCTCATCATATTTGTAAAAATCGTGAATTGTATGATACTTTTTCTCCTGTGAAGAATGAGAATATGCTAGTAGCTATTGATGGGGTAACTTTTCCAATTCATGGGAAGGGTACTGTTAAAATGAAATTTGGGGATAGAGTTATTTTGCTTAAGGATGTTTCATACTCACCTGAACTGAGACGAAATTTAAAATCTGGACCTAGGGTGGATATCAATGGAGCAAGATTTTATGGTAAAAATGGGCAAATTAAAGTTACTGATGATGAAAATGAAACTTTGTACAAGGCTAAGTTGATAGGAAGTAACTATCATGTATTCCCGAAAATAGTAAAAAAGGGGGGCAAATCTTTGAAATTTGAGGCATCCACAGTTCAGCATAACAATAGTGAATTATGGCATGGTCGGTTTGGTCATATAAATTATGGTGCTATTGTCAGGACTAGTAAGAGACATTCAGTTCGAGGTCTTCCTGTGTTAAAGCACTCGCCTAATTTGTTTTGTGAACATTGCCAAATCAATAAGCAAAGACGAATCTCCTATAGACCTTTAGAAGGTATTCGAGTGAAGAGACCGCTTGAAAGGGTTTTTTCTGATGTATGGGGACCTATTAACATTCCAGGTAGGAATAGTGAACGTTATTTCGTTTCCTTTATTGACAAATATTCTCGTTATGTGGTAGTGTACCCCACTGTAGAGAAAAGTCAGGTGTTTGAAGTATTTGAAAGGCATATAGCACGTGCTGAAAGATCTTTGAACCCTAAGTTGAAATACTTTAGAACTGATAATGAACGAGAATATGATAATGAACAATTCAGGTCATATTGTAATAAAAATGGTGTAAAGCACGAATTTACAGACGTATATACTCCGGAACAGAATGGAGTTTGTGAGAGATTCAATCAGACAGCTCTCAACAATGTACGTGCAATTTTACATGATAGTGGAATGAGTCCTGAATTTTGGTCAGATGCAGTGATGTACTTTGCATATTCATTTAATAGAATTTGTCATAAGGGCCAAGATAGAACCCCATTCGAATTGTATACTAAGCGGAAACCATCAGTATGTCACCTTAAGGCATTTGGAACGATTGCCTATGTGGGAATTCCAAAGGCTAAAAGAAATTCTAAGCTTGATCCAAAGGCAACGAAGGGCCGATTGATTGGGTACAGTGTACGAACAAAAGGGTACAAGATTTGGTTGGAAAATGAGCAAAAGGTAGTAGAAACCCTAAATGCTACTTTTAAAGAGTCAATTGGAATGCAGAAAAGTGGCAGTGGAGCTGCACTGGGCACCCTTCCTGATTTGGAATCTGAAGAGAGGATAGAGTTCCAGTTGGCTACTGATACTCCAGTTGGCTATTTTCCTGAAATAGAGGAAAGAATTGATACCAGTGTACCCTCTTCTATACCTAGCACTGACACTCAATCTACATTAAGACAAGTAACTTGGGTTCGTAAACCTGTTCCAAGGCCACACAGCACTCGTACGGATGTGTACTATATTGAGAGGGGGTCTAATCAAAGACTACGATCACCAAATGATGTAGAAAGGTATTGCACTGAGCATAATATTCAGTATGATTCTACCTTGTTTGATTTCAAGGGAAGCAATGCTTATAGTGGTGAAATCGACCCAACTGGCACTCCTTCAACGTCATATACCCAAAATAGCTGACTAGAGGTTTCAATTCCAAACACTTATAACCAGGCAATGAAATCCACAGAAAAGCTTAAATGGATAGAGGCAATGGAAGAGGAAATGGCCAACATGTGAAAGTATGGCATCTTGTTCCACTTCCTAAAGACAAGACTCCACTAGGTTGCAGGTGGATTTTCAACATTAAACATGACAAATTTGGAAACACTGTTCATTTTAAAGCTCGTTTAGTGGCTCAGGGTTATTGGCAAATTAAATACGATACCTATGTTGAAACCTACTCTCCTGTAGTTAACTTTTCAGTAATAAGGCTCTTTTTCTCTCTTTCAGTTGCACACCTTGGATAGGCAAATATACAATGCGACGTAAAAAGTGCTTATCTCTACGCTCCTTTATCAGAGGAAATTTACATGTCCCAACCTCAGGGTTTTGTAGAGCAAGATAAAGAAACTTTTGTGTGTCGTTCAGATAGAGCCCTGTATGGTCTGCATCAGAGTGGGCGATTATGGTACTACGAGTTGGATAGAACACTATGTAACCTAGGGTTTATCAAGTTTGAGTGGTGTAATTGTGGCTATCGTTTTAAAGATTTTGTCATTCTGTTGGTTTATGTTGATGATATTGTTATGTTTGGAAAAAGTGAAGTTCAGGCTAAAAGGATATTAAAGTCCTGAATTCACATTTTGATTTGAAAATTTTGGGTAAAACAAGAAAGCTTTTGGGTGTGGAATTTGAATATGAGAACAATAGTGTTTTGATTCATCAGCAATTATATATAGAAGACATAGTTGATCGATTCAAGTCTTTTAAAATACAAATTACTTCCCTTCCAATAGTTAAAGGTGTGAAATACTCAAAGTCTCAAAGTTCCAGTACACAAGAAGAAACGACTGAAATGATGAATTATCCTTATAGAAATGTTTTGGGATGTCTCTCGTTTCTTTGCAATCGTACTCGTCCGGATACAGCTTATGCTGTTAATATATTTTCTCAGTTCCAAAGCAATCCTGGTAAGTTTCACTGGGAAGGATTACTTAAACTTTTAGGATACGTTTCCAATACCAGACATCACAAACTTAAACTGGTATGCAAGGAACTGAAGCTCAATATATATTCAGATTCGGATTTTGCTTCAAGCAGGGATGATATGGTGTCTATTGGTGGACAATTAGCTTTGTTGGGAGAATCACCTGTATCTTGGCATACATTTAAAGAAAGGGGAGTGAGTTTGTCTACTATGGAGGCTGAATTTATCTCCATGACTGAATCAGCAAAAGAATTAATTTGGTTTAAAAACATTTTTGGATGAATGCATTCAGTTTAAAATTGCAAGTAACTATGTTTCAAAAGCAATATTGTTTGCGGATAACATGGCTGCTATATGTTTTACAAAATCACCCATTGAAAACTCAAGGACAAAACAGACAGATGTAAAACTATTTTTCATTCGCGATCTATTGAACAGGGAAATTTTTGATCTAAAATATGTTCCAAGTAAAGATAATCTGGCTGATCCCATGACAAAACCGCTGACTAAGCATAACCTGATAAGATTTTGTGGAGCAATTTTCTTGTGAAACATATTTTTGTGTGTATTTAATTTTGTAAAATTAAGAGTTTTATTTAGTTGAATATAATATGTTATAAGTCATATTATGATGAGTATTAGATGATGTAAAACTGTATAGTGTAGAATTTGTATGATTGACCAGGGCCCTGGGTAAATGTATTGAAAGTATGATCATACATATGTCTTTGTATTGTTTTGTAACATGTGGGACTTTCTTGTTACGGTAAAATTTTGAAAAATAGAATAAGATGTTCCTAAAGAAAAATTTTTCTTAAAAAAAAAATTTCTGAATTGAATGAAATTGTGATATTTATTTATTCTTGTTTTGAATTTTGTAAAGATACTGGCGTTCAGTTTTATTTCAGGTCGGAGATGATGATGTGGGGGGCATTTGTTGGAAAATATGACTTATTGTAACCCTTTTTCTGCATCATCTCTCCTCCTTGAAATATTTATTAGGCTTAGTTATTATTTTAAAGGGATATAGTAGTTACTTCTACTTCTTTTTTTTCCACTACCACTGTTTGTGTTGAGAACGGCCTAATTAAGATGCAAAAATGAAACGTGATGTTACGTCATCTGGAAAGCCGAGTCGTGCCGATAGCTGATTGGTTGCCGTGAGATGACGTCATGCCTACTTCTGGTATAAGTATCTTGCGTCGCTCTGGCTCATTCCTTCTAGTTCCTGCTTTCTTGGCTCTTGGGTGTGCGGTTTCAAGCCCCTATTGAAAGACGTCTTGCGATGCGTGCAGTCCGGGGATAAGTTCCGAGGTTCCTGTTTACGAGATGACTTTTCCTGAATAAGTTCCTTGGTTCCTGTCTACAAGATGACTTTTCCGGAATAAGTTCCTTGGTTCCAATCTACAAGACGACTTTTCCTGGATTCTCAAAAGAGGCTACAATGTGAGTGACTGCCGTGGGTGGCATCCATGTTCTTCATGAAGGGGGCATTTAAAATAAGTTAGCGGTGATGTTATTCTAAGCTGTGATTCATCTTGTTTAACTATAGTGAGCGGAGTTAGGCCAGATTTAAGTGCTCTCAAGGATTTTATTTAATTTTCAGGTGCCTTCGTGACCATTAAGCATGGACTTATTGACTGTGTATCTAATTTCATTTTAAAACCGCATAATTTCTGTTTAGAATACGTTTCCCCCCCCCCCGTATTGAATGACAGTATTTTGGAGACCAGGTAAAATATTATTTGATATATGAAATTTTGATAATGATGGTTGTATTATAATTTCTAAGTTACTGATATTGTTTAAATTTATTCATTGTGTTTTTATTTTTCTTAATATATTGTTAATAAATTGGTTAAGTTTGAAACCTTTTATAGTCTTCAATAACTGCACAGCACATAACCTCAGGGAGCTTCTATTGCTACTCATGTTAAATGTTTAATTTTAAAAACTTTAAACTTTGCTTTTGCATCACAAAGCCAATGTGGTGCGCAATACCGAGGTTGTGCAAATCTGAGATATTTTTTTTAAAGTGAAAATAGATCGATGTGCAAATGGGCAAAGCCAATGCAGTGCGCATTGCCGAGGTTATGCGCAATGCCGAGTTTGTTCAATTCTCTGACTTTTTTTAAGTGAAAATATATCGATGTGTACATGGGCGAAGCCAATGTAGCACGCAATGCCAAGTTTGTGCAATTGTCTAATGTTTTCTAAGTAAAAATAGATCGACTTGCACATAGACAAAGCCAAGGCAGTGCGCAAATGCCAAGTTTGTGTAATTCTCTGATTTTTTTAGCGAAAATAAATGGATGTGTACATGGAAAAAACCAATGTAGCGCGCAATGCCGAGTTTGTGGAATTCTCTAATGTTTTCTAAGTAAAAATAGATCGACTTGCACATGGACAAAGCCAAAGCAATGCGCAATGCCAAGTTTGTGCAATTCTCTGATTTTTTTTAGTGAAAATAGATGGTTGTGTACATCGATACCAAGTTTTTGCAATTCTTTGAAGTTTTTCGAGCAAATACAGATCGTTGTGCACATGAACAAAGTGAGGCTGTATGTTATACCGAGCTGTAATGTAGCGTATTTTATATGCAATATTTAATGTGTCATTTGTGTATTTTAAACTTGCATTGCTGTTTTAATTGCAAGTTATACTTTAGACATCTTTTTTATTGTATTTTTAATTGTTTGGTTTTGATATGTTGATAATGCTTTCCCAAAAATATCGATAATCCCACGATCTACTCAATAGTAGCAAAATTTGACCCTATAAATAACTTACACTTTTTTTTATTTTAATACGTAATATTTGCTATCACAATTGCACTTGATAATATGAGTTCATTGATAATATGTGTGTGTGTGTGTGTGTGTGAAGCATTGCTTAGTGTTCCAAATTTGTAGTGTTTATTTTCTTTCACTGTGAGAAATTAGATTTTTTTTTATTTGTAGAATGTATAGAATTCTAGTAAGACTATAAAATATGACGTGATTTAAGAATTTAAGAAACAGTGATATGAAAGCTGTGTATGATGTTGATCTGCAATAAAAATATTTATTATTTTTTTATTAACGTAAAGTTTAAAATTTTTAGAAAATAATGAAGATTGTCTACTTACTAGTACCTAAGGGATTGTGTCGTTACGTAGCAACAAGGCAATTTGTAAAAATGATAAATTAAAATGTTTGATAATATGAATTTAAATTTGGCAACTACTCCCGTAAAAGAAAGAAAAAAAAAAAGAGGGAAATAGTTTTTGATTTGAGCGTATTGGCAACAGAGAGAAACCAGATGAAAACCGTAGAACTAGCACTTTTTTTTAGAACTTGAACTCGATTTTTGGTAGTTTTTGAATCGGCTGTAATCGGATATTGTTCTTTAAATGATTATATTTTAAACTAAAAATTTAATAATAATATGTCAATATAACCCCCCCCCCCAAAAATCAAAATCATGTGTATCATTTATTTTACATTGAATCGTTCACAAAAGAAGAAGTTAGTATTTTTCTAGTAGCTATCCGGAATATAATCCAGTATAAAAAAAATCAAAGGGGGGTAAGTCTTGAAATTTATTAAGCCCTTATATTAGTAGATTTAACGTAAATTGGAGTATATACTATTTTATTTAAAAGACACGCAATAATTTGCAACATTCTGACATAATTGCCACAATAAATTTAATAATAAAAATCTTTTTTTATTTGTATAAATTCAAAAATCTTTGAAAATACTGAAGCTGTATGAAATACAAATATGAGAGACTGCGATGTTGTTTACCGTTTCAATAACTGGTACAATTCACTTACTGCATTATTATTACTTAAAATATAAAGAATTTATTATACTTATTTCTATATCTACAGAGAATACATTGTGACATCACAATTTTAGTTTCACCCATTTATGAACGTCACTTAGCTCCGCCTTAGCAACTTACTTTTACGCAACGTATTCTGAGATTTTACTGGCGATTTTCAAAAAATCGCCAAGCAGTGGGCTAAAGCACATTTTCACCAAATGTACTCATCATACCTGTAAGTAAACTTAAAAAGACACTATTTTTCACTGAATATTTTATCACACAAGAAGCGCTTAAATAATTTTTAAGGCATTATGTTTGAAAATTTTGCCACATTTCAAATTTTGTTAAACCTGTTTAAAAAAAGGATTTTAATATGTGAACAATAGTTCACTCTTCTCTCCCTGAAACTCATTTTCTGAAAGCACATTATCAAGTGCTATTTTTCTAAACAGGCCACCTTCTTTGCATATTTGTAAGATAGCCAGCTGCTATAACCTTTGGTTCTAAGACTAGGAAATATATGAATTTTTGTGTGTGTTAACATTTTTGTAGCTTGAAGGACTTTAAAATACTGTCAAGTTGAAAGTCTTCTACAGATGTTGATGGCAGAAGAAGGAGCGGTAGGCTTCAAATCCACCTCCTGAAGTGTTCTGAACCCAAACTGGAAAAGAACTTTCCCTTTCTCATGAGTGTAAATTTGTCAACAGCTGCCCAGGATGCCACCTGTGATGCACCTTTGGCAATGCTCTAGAGCAGGGTTTCTTAAACTGTGGGTCGCGACCTGCAGCAGGGAGGGGGGGATCGGCAAAAATTTTTAAAGTTTTGATATTTCTTTAACTTATTATACTAATTTTACAATTACCAAATATTTTTGCACAATGTACCTTCAAATTCTGGAAAGAACTTTTGGCTAGATGAATTTTTAAGTGTCCTTCTACTGCACCAACATTATATATTTACAAACATCTGTGCCTTCTCTGAGATTTCAACAGGAGTCCATTGGTAAGCCAGCTGACTTTACTGATCACCATATCATCTCATGCGATCGAGGTACAACACGGAAAAGCTGAGGGGGAAGGTAAATTTAAATACTTTTTCATAGTAACATTAAAAGATCCAGATCTAGGCCATCACTGTCGTTCCCAATAAACCCACTAAAATTTGAAATCTTGTTGGATGTAAATTTTTTTTTATATTTCTGAAAACAACAACAACAAAGTCTTCAGTTCATTTGTTTCATAGAGTAGTGCTTTTATCATTTCTAACAAAATAGCACTGGAAAGATTCAGGTATATCCTACTTCTTCTGTTTCTTTTTAACTGAGGGCACAAGAAAGAGCACACTATAACTGGCATTATGGCAGAAAAATGCACGAGTCCTTTGCATATCATGTGATAATGATGTCATTCCTGTTTGCTGGCAAAATGCTAATTTTAATTTTTTTTCTTCCAGAGTTAGAAAGTGCAAAAAAGAGAAGAAATGTTTGGATTTAATATTTTCTTTTGTCAATAGTAATAATAGTAGTAATAATATTTGTAAACCTATTTTTGAGTATGACTTAATTAAATGACCTGTTATTATAAAATTAATGAGATACTAAGCAGATTTATATAATGCTTTTTCTGTAATTATCAAATGCATTTGATTTTATACCACAGTTCTTTATTGTCGTGGAATAAATGTCCATGCCCTGAAATTCAACTATTCTTATATCTTCTGATAAAGTACAACAGAAAGTCCGAAGTTTATGAAAAGCGGCTAAAAATTTAATACTTTGTGGAGTTTGTGATATATTGCTTACACACAAAAGCACACAGCGAATCAGAGTAGCACATAAGGGCTAAAATCTGAAGATGTTATTTATCTGGCTAGGATTTTGAAGGAATGAATGAACAGCTCTGGAATATAATTACAAAGTCATGAATAGGACATACTTCTTAAATTTAAAGACAAAGCTGAAAATATGCAAATAAATTAAGTTTCTAAATAATATGCTAAAACAACCAAGAAAAGAGATGCATGCGAATATGTATCATGAAAATTATTAGACTTACCTGGGGTATTATAGTAAGCTTTGAGCGTAAATTATGCAGTCCAAGTTTGGCAATATCAATACCATCAATAAAAATTTTACCACCGGCAGCCTCAATGATGCGAAATAATGCTAAGGTGAGAGATGATTTCCCAGCACCAGTTCTCCCAACAATGCCACACTGCGAGAAAAAAATTAACGTTATATGCAATGAAAACACTTTTAACAAACAGATTCGGAAAAATATTTAAATGTTCATCTTATATTCAAACTAATAAAGTTTATATAAGTTACTTATTTTATTTATTTATTTTTCATTCTGGAAAAGTTTTCAGAATCTATTAGTGTTGTGTCTTATCTTACTTGCCTGACTAATCAGAAAACCACGGATTTTTATCATGTCAAGGAGCTCAAAACTGCATCTGTCACTGGTATGGGCCTTAAGTCCCATACAGGTGACCCTGCCCAGCTCCATCTCAATTTAGACGCTGGGAAATGGGTCTGAGGGTTTTCAACCCCTCTTCCTCTACCATCAAACCAACTGGACTTTTACCCCACTGTGTATTTTGACTGCCCCCCTACCACACAAACACTAAACATCCATGCCATCTCCAGCAGATTTGAACAGTCTCCAGGATTCAAATCTAAACCCAACTAACATTATAGCAACCAAGAGCATTAACCACTATACTGATTAAGGTGGCAAATCTAATCTAAAAGCAGATTTCATCAAACATTATCATTCAATAAAATACAAAACTCAACTCAAAAAGAAAGTATTGTAATCACGAAAAATTTCAGGTATCATATTTCAACAAAAATATCCATTTTGATCACTATCAAAAGCAATTTAACGATGTTTTTGCGTAACATCTGTACATAAAGACAGAATAAAAGATTTTTTCCTCCTCCAAAAAATTATAAAACTGATTTAAAATGTATTCCGAAGAGAATTTTTTGTGGCACCTGTGCATATGTATGTATCTTGCATAACTCAAAAACGAGTAGCCTCAGAACGTTGAAATTTTGTATATAGGACTGCTATATCATGTAGATGCACATCTCCTATTTTGGCTGAAATCAGCTGCGCCAAAAGTATATACACTGTGTTACGCGTCTAAGTGATCTCAGTTTCTTTATTTTTATGTTTGTAAATTGCACATTTTTTGATTTAAAAATCATTGAATTGTGTTGTTCTTATCTTCTGGTTAAGGTTTTTATGCCTTTAGTAAATCTGCATGCAATATTTGTAGAATTATCAACAATTGAAAAGTTGTTTAAGTATGCTAAGCCTAATTTTTTTTACTACAGTCAAAAGTCGTTAATTCGGACACCCATAATTCGGAATGATCTATAATCCGGAGCTCAAAACTAAAAACTTTCTGCGCATGCGCCGCGTTGACACATGCGCATAGGCGTTTACGCGTGCGCGTAAGACCTTTTACGACTGCGCATATGAGTGTGCGCAAGTGCAGAATACGTTTTGGCGTGCGCGTTTTATGTATAATAGACGTATAAGCTAAAATTATCTAATTATCTATTTCAGTTAATGTTGATGATTGCGTTGTTCCTTAATTTTCAAATTGGATCCGGCTTATTATTTTTTGCAGACTGTAAGAGCAATTTTATAAAAGTAAGCTTAAACTTTCGATTATATCAAATAGAATTTCCGATATATATTTGTTAATATGTAAAGGATCTAAAGCGAAAGTATGTTTTGAAATCCGAAATCTGTTTATCAATTTCACGCTGCTCGGCGGGGGGAATGCAACGGCGGGCGCGTAATGAATTGGAAGTTGATTTGTCAGCACTATCCTTATCTTCAGCGCAGATGTTTTTATTTTATTTGGCTTATAATTCCTTACCAAATGTAGTATTTCATCTCGATATGCTCCGTCTTTGATATGATTTAAAACAAGTTTCTCGTCATTATAATTCGCTTCTGATAGCGAAGAAAAGTAACAGAGGTTATTGAAAACGAAAAAATTTCGATTGACAAATTAGTCGGTGTTCTTGACACAGCAATTATAGGACTTGAACAGCGGAACTTTGTAACTGAACAAGAAATTATGTCTGTTTAATAGAATTAAAGAGAAAGTATTATCACATGAAACGAAGCAAAACTTAAACAACTTACATTGAAAGAAATGTTTAATAAAGTAAACAAATAAATATTAAGCTTTTTCTTTTTGCAAATTTTGATACCCTTTAGATCATAATTGTTCTTTATTTCATAAATTACGGTTTCGTATTTTTAATTTTAGAATTTCTGCATGCCATCTTACGAGATTTAAACTGATGATCTATAATCCAGAAAAATCGATAATCCGGAATCGCCGAAGTCCCGACGAGTCTGGATTAACGACTTTTGACTGTATAGCAGACATGTTTGTTTACATTTGAAACTTAACAGAATAGTGGATTTATTGCCAATCTAGAGAAACTAAGGTTCGCAACAACAAAGGTAACGCCTTCTTTTATTATTGCGTATTAAATCATGATTAATCCATTCTGGAATTTATTCGATGAAATAAGAGTTTAGGATTTACTTCGTAATTTTTAATATCGATATTTTGAGCTTTTGTGTATTTTTGCCTTGTTGTGAAGGAAGAACTGAATTAATTAAATGAAAAATACTAAACCATCTGTAAAAAACTGTTTCTTTCTTTCTTTTTGGTTTGTTTGTTTAATTATTTCTTTTATACAATGCTTCAGATTTGTTATAGTATTTGAATAGAACATGTAGCAAAGATTAGATAATTCTTCAGATGATGTAAATTTTGTGCATTCTGAGTTATAAAATGAATGAGATGTAAGGCTGTTAAGTGAACCTAGCGCCAGAGTGTCACTATGGTAAACAAATATAGTGAATTTTAAAAAGTGCATTTATTCTGTTGTGGATTATGCACTACTGACGAAGTAGATTGAATTTAATCCAATAAGTTTGAATGAAATGCAAGAAAAAATGCATATAATTTAATATTCTGCACAAGGAAGTTATGTGGTGTACACATCAGATTTTTTGAATATAAAATTGTAACTAGGAAAACATTAAAAAATTCTATAGTTACAAAAAATATGATGACTTTAATTTTTTTTTTTTTTTTTTTTTTTTTTTTACGAAAGAAATACACATAGTAGATTGCTATGCATATATTATTAAAAAGTTTCTCATAACACAAAATTTAATTTGGAAGCGGATCATATTGCATCCAAAAATTAAAATCAGAATTTTTACAATGGAAATATTATATTTACTCATAAACAACCCTTCTGAATATAACATACTCTTACATTTTAGATAAATTTTTAAAAATAGAAATGTAAGTGAATATACAATGAGAGCATGGTTCCTGATTAGAATGAAAGACTAACTCTCTAATTAAATACAATATGTTTCTACGGTACAGCAACAAAAACACAGGGGCAATTAATGATACTCTATTACTTATTTGTTTTCAGGCATACCAGTAATTAATGTTGTGGATGCAGGTCTAAACTGAAATCACTCAATGCAGTTTATATACACAGTAGTTACCTGTGGTTTATTTAGTATTTAAACTGCGCAGTTGTTCTATACAGTAGAGAGTTCAACTCCTTCCTTTTATTTTGGAGCTTTATTTATAAGACCTGGTCAAATTTTCGAATAAAAATACAGCAAAAAAGAGGGGTCTTATTTTTGAGTAAATACAGTATTAAAATAATGTTAAAAACATATCTTAGTCAAGATATTAACAGTATAAAAAAAATACTGCAAATATTACTAGGTAGTATAGATAGAATTACTTTATTATGCTGCTAAACAATGCAGTTTTTATAGCATGGAAGATAAACAAAAGATCCTTGGTCCTCATGTTCATATGTAATAGATGAAAAACTCTTAAATGAATGTAATGACATATCTCAATGTGTTTCTTTCCCCCTTCCCTTTAACTACTAAATACAAAATATGCAAATAAAACCGTAGTCTTTGAGTTAGGTATCTTGAAACATTCTCTGTACCTTTTCATGAATTAAAAGCTAGAATTTTGAATAAAGTAAAAGTCCAACTATCTGGCATTCAACTAACTGGAAACCTCAAGTAAATGAAATATTTTAGAAACATTTCATCTCTGAAAAACTAAGAAAATGAGGGACATTATACAGTACACTTTATATAGCACTGTTGTCAACAATGTGATTTTACTATCAATAATGTTACAGCACAATCAGAGGCTCTTTGGTTTGATTTTAGGTAAACCTGATTAATTCTTGAAAAGCTAGTTTAATTTTTAAGAGAAAGACTCTACATTATTTGCTATTTATCTGTTTTTCTTTTGCGCTTTGAAGAAATGACTAAAATTTGGGATGTGCCTTCCATGAAATAGTATACAGAGGAGTATTTTTAATGTTTGAGGATTCTGGCATCAAGTAAAGTGTGTGTTAATGGCTATGACATAAAATATTATTTGAAAATGGATAAGCAATGGTAATTTTCAAGGTAAAAAAATTATGAAAAGTGATTAAAATTTTTTATATGCTATATCCATATTTTGTATCGGTTGATTATACAACTAAATAAAAAAAAACAATCTGTTCCTTTAAACTGCTAGAATCCATCAAATTTCATGGTCAATAGAATTTCATAATCAGATAAAATGTTTTATTTGAATAAAATTTTAAATGCAGGCATTTTACATTCTACCTGTGGAAATTTCTTCCATTCAGTTGGTTTTTGCATCCTAATTTGCAGTTTTTATATGCTTAACTAACTGAAATTTGTAATTTCACAAACTTTCCGAATAGTCGAGCTTTTACCATACTCAATATTGATGAGCTGACAATTGTTCTGTAAAGGCACTGACTAGGTTATCAAAAAAGCAATTGACAATTGGCAGAACAAATACCACCAGATCAGCTTGAGTCTGCGAATGAGTTATTTCTATGACTAAGACGGCCCCAGATGAGGAATTTGAAAGTATGAAGGTAAACTGAAATGCTAATAAATACACCATAAAAGCACATAAAGGACACCTTAATTCAACTTGTTTAAATAGAACTTGGTGACTAAAGCAGGGATTAACCATTGGTTTAATATAAGGATTAAAATGCTAACAGGATTAGGAGTACAATTACATATTAGGCTCACTGTACCACGTATGAGCCAAGTTATCATATCTTTAGTTGAACACTTTTGATAAAATACTTCTCCATCATTTCTATTAATGATGAAACATTTAATTGATAATATAGGGCATTTAAAAAAATAGCTTAAATTTTTATTTGAGAGTAAACTGTTTCACAAATAAGTCTAAAGCGTTAAAATATCAAGAAACTTGCTCTGTAGATTCTTTTGTTGGCTTTAGGTTGCAAAAATCTAACTTCCCTATAAGCAAAAAAAAAGAAGGGGGGGTTGCTGCAACTGAAAAAAAAAAAAAAAAAAAAAAAGTGAGGTTCTGCCACCCATGATATGATATCACAGATATTTCCAAATTTTAATAATATATCATTTTACTTATTCTTGTTTTTCAAGTAGGAGCCATTAATTACAAGTATTTTATTTACCTTATACAATAGTTTTCATTTTGCATTAATTAGAAGATGCATGTGCATGAAATATCATACATATGATATGCATGTGAAGCTTATGTGTTCAAAGAGTAAACATTTCAATCTGATCATTAGTCAATAAAAGTAACAGAAAATTTTTACCCTTTCTTTTGGCTGAATATCACAAGAGATTCCTTTCAAAACCAATTCCAGGCCTTCTCTATAGCAGGTAGAATAATCATCAAATTTTACCATTCCATCATCTGGCCAAGAGCCATCTGGTTTAGTTTCTTCAATAAACCATTCTGCCTATTTTATAAAAATAAATAAATACATAAATAAAAATTTGCAAGTCCACATCTTAGGTTACGGTCTATGACAGGGGTTCTCAACTGGTGGTAAAACAAGAGGAAAACAGGTGGTACGCAAAGAAGTAAAGTATTTTTAACTATTAAATTCAAAAATTAAAACCCCAAAATCCTGATTGAGTTTTTTCTCTGACACTCATAAATTTATGCGATCTGAGCTTTGTTCAAGAGTGGTGGTGGTAGTAGTACTTTATAGTGGTGGTACTAAAGGTTTTCAATTTTTGTTTAGATGATAACGCGTTAGTCAAAAGGTTGAGAACCGCTGGTCTATGACATAGATTTTCTTTATTTCCAGTTGAGAGTAATACATTAGGGTAAATTTTGATTTTTAGAAAGAGGCTGGAAAGCTAAAATGTAAATAAAAACCATTTTGCATTTCAATGAGTAATAAAACAATTTCACTACTAAAATTTAACTATTTTTCCAACAATAAGAACTATATAAAAATGACATAATGACATTAGCAGACTTCTTAACAAGTATCACAATCATTTTGAAAATGTCATTCAAGTGCAGAAATCAATAGGCAGAAACATACAGATTACTGCAAGTTACAAACCAGAACAGAATTTGGTTATCTTAGGTTTTATTTTGAATTTTAGTTTTCTTAAGCAAAAAAGCACAGTTCTGTATGATTGAAATAAGTACTATAGAAAATTAGAAATCCCTTACATTAATCATATAAATGACAATAATAGTTATAGAAAATCATCATTAAATACTGATTTTTTTTAAATGATTATGGAAGATAAGTGAAAAATTTTATTTTAATGCAGAATAGCAACAGTTTTGTTTTTGTTTTCAGACTAATGTGATTTAATAAGATTCAGTGTGTCAATTTTCTGTGACATGAAAATGCACTTGTGAAGTGAAGAGTTAATAAAAGTCTAAAACAAAAATATAATACCATCTGCAATATAAGTGCTAATCTTTTCTCCTATTTACAGATAATATGAAATAAAACTTTGAAAACTAAGTTTTAAAATTTTGATAAAGGAAACATAAGTCAAAATTTCATTACAAAAGACTTCAATGGGATATTAATTCCAATTCTATTGCAGAGAAGTAAAGTAAAAAACAAAAAAGTGTAATTTGTTCCTGCAAATTCCAGCTTTAAAACTAGAATAATCCTAAAGAGCTTTATCTTATACCAAATTATTTGTACATGATAAAAAATGAATAAGAAGACAGATAAGATTGAATTCATTTAATTTTGATAAAGTACAGTTGGGTTGTCAGAAGGATTATTTTCATGGACTCAGATCTGAACCTGAATTGAACTTCCAGTATTCAGTAATCTTAGCCTCTCTGCTATACGTGGACTAAAAGTATATAAAAGCAATTTCTCCAATCTGCTGACTTAAATTATGAAATAAAATTAATTTTTTAATTGCATTTATGGAAAAACTTCAGTGATGTTGCACACACACACACACACACACACACACACACAAAAAAAAAAAAAAAAAAAAAAAAAAAAAAAAACCCACTGAAGATCTTAATGCATATTAGTTTAAGCACAACAGCCACAATCATCAGTTCAAGCATGGATGTGCTTTTGAGACCATTTATTTACAAAATAGGATGGATGGACATGAATCATACAAGCTTTTCCATTATCCCCCCTTATTTATATTCACTGTATTCAAAGGGCACAGACTTAAGGAAACAGAAAATTACTTCTAAGTAATGCTCATTATCATTTGTAATTAACTGTTTGATTACATTGTGTTTAATTTCTACACTGCTCAAGAAAAAAAATGGGACAGTCTTATATCTCCCGATCTACTGGGCCGATTGACAAAATTCAAATTGCATTCTTCATGTCTCGAAAGTGCGACTTAGGATATATATTAGATTTATATATAGCACTATTCTAACATAGGTATTTTGACACAAAATCGGACTTTTTCTGAAATAACATACCAATTTTTTTACATATTTGGATTCTACGACTCAAATTACGCCTAAATATGAAATTTTGTGAATTTTGGAGCGAAATTTACGGAGAAATTCACAAATTTATGTTGGCACTTTTTTGTCAGCTTGCGCCAAGAATAGTTCACTTGGCGAACTTCTTAATATATGGCAACCTAGTTTCCTTTCCTGTGAGAGGAAAAAAAGTCACCATCGTTCCTTTTTTCCAAATAATATTCTTTATATTATATTTTTAATTATAACTTATTATTTTAAGTAATTTTTTCTTTTTCGAATTCCATTTTAATTGTTTAAGTTGCATGGTTTTTTTCGAATAACTGTTTTAAAATTTTCTATTTACCTATTTGAACTGCTTAAATAAAGGTGCAGCGTTTATTTTTTTCAAATAGTTTTCTTTATATATATATTTTGTCATAGTTATTATTTTAGGTAATTTTTAAATTTCTATATATTATTTATTTTTATATTTTATTTATTTTTAAAATTTTAATTGTTTGTGTTGCATTGTCTCTTCAGATAATTGTTTTAAAATTTTCTATTTATTCCTTCGAATTGAGCATTTTTAATATATTTATTATTATAAATTTTCCAGAATTTGATTTTATTTATTTGAATTGCATTTCTTTCGGAGGAATACTTTGTAACTCGGACTACGATGCGTTTGAAAACTGCATATATTAAAAGAGAAAATACAGTAAAGCAAAATTAACACGCCTTTCAATGTTCCGTTCAGAAAAGATATATATAAATAAGAGAGATGTATAACTGACATTTTAACTTAGGATGAAATGCATACACTGCTTTAAACAGTTTTATCATTGTGCCCATTGCTTTACACAATTTTATCCTACATTTGGCTTCTTAAATATTATTCATATTTTAGTCAAATATTTTATTTTTGAAATCGTAAGAATCAAATATCATAAGATTAAAAAGTTTTAAATTTAAAAAAAAATACCAATACTAAATTTTACCCAAATTTTTTTTTCTTCTCTTTTTCTTCAGGCATTCTACTTTATTCTTGCTCTTTTTCTTTAGGCATTCCACAACTATATTAAAAAGCATCCAAATTTTCGAAATATCTTGATATTTTTGACAATCATTTTAAATAAAGTTATCGCCTTACATTTCATAAAGGCCCACAAACGGCCGAGCGGTAAAGTCGCTGAACACTCCGGGGCTCGAATCCCGGTAAACGGGCTGGTTGCATGGGCGTTTTCGTGTATTTTATCATGTGTACCGTGCCAGCTGGTTTCCCTTAGAAAGTTCTTCACAAAGGCATTCTTCCTTTTAGGCAGATAGCCCTGCTTTGACGTAACTTAATAATCCAATTCAATCTATTTCATTAATATTTGGTCAGAGCCTTTATCAGTATTTAGAGGCTAAACATTTTGAAGGTATGAGATGAAAGAAAAGACTGGTTTCATAAAGAGGTTTTGGTTTATTTAATTATGGCAAAGCACACTAGGGCTATCTGCCTAAGGGGAGGGATGCCTTCGTGTAGGACTTTCTAAAGGAAACTGGCTCGCATACACGTTACACATGGGGAAAAACACGAAAATGCCCATGCAGCCAGCCCGCTCACGGGATTCGGACCTCGCACAGAACTACCAGCGTTCAGCGACTTTACCGCTCGGCCACTGTTTCACCAGGAGGGGGGGGGAAAAAAACATCTTTAGGTGACATCCACATACATTACTGGATAAACTCCTGAATATTCAAATAAGTCGAATGAGAAAATCATGGGATTCTCAATTTATGATACGATATGATGTTCTATTACGTAATTTAAATTTATACAACCATATAGTCTAAAACCAGTCGCTCTTCACTTTAATCTGCAATGATATCGTTTTTGTCTTTTCTGTTAATCCAAGCTCAATTGATAGTATTTGCTGGTGTATACGTCCAAGTGTTTTTTCTTTAAACACCTAAATTCTTTGAAATATCCTGAAAGTATATTCAAAAGCGTCCAACTTTTTGAAACATCTTGGTATGTCTGACAGCCAAATTTCCCTGCAAATTTTTGCTTACTTTTCTCAATAATTTTCTTCTTTCCTTCTACAGTTATATTCAGTGCACACACAAGAAAATTAAGATTTTTCGATTGCTAGACTTCCATAAATTTTGCATTCTTGTCAATTTTTAAAAATATCAAATATCCAATTACATGAATTGCGTTTCAGCTGAAGACAGCTTTTCATTTTCTAGTCATTTTAACTATAAATAAAGTTTAAAGCGAAGTCCAAAGGATAAATATTTTAATTAAAAGATTTTTGCTAAATGACAAAGAAATAAAACAGTCCAGCAGGGTTTATTCTGTACCACCGAGTGACCCGATTCTTATATCGGCTGAAACAATCTAAATCATATTAAAGATCATGTTTTTTTATACAATCTATAACGCGAGAGAAAAATTAGCTTCTTAAAACATTCTTTCTAAGAGGATTAATATAAAAGATTATATTTATATATATATTTTCAAAGCTGGGACTTGAACCAAACTGTCAAATTTTTAAAGTTTAATTTACATGGTGGTTATAATTAAAGTTCCAATTTGAAATGGCCATAAAAGGAAAATTACCGTACCAAATGTTATCAAACTTGGGAATCGTGTAAAGGAGGTTATGAGAATTTATTTTCCGCGGAAAATAAAAAAAGAGTTCAAAACTCACCACTAGGGGGAAAATGGCGCTGTATACAATATTGATAAATGAAATAAGACACGAAAACATCTGTTTAAAATATGTTTAATATTTTCCGAAACATGTTACAAAGCATGTTCAATGTAGCGTCCAGCATTTTCTGAAAGCAAGTTAAATCCTGTTACTGCATTCTCAACAGCAGCTCTTAGCATATCATGAGGAATGTTACGGACATGTCAGTGTATCACATTTTTCATTTCTGCCAAATTGTTTAGATTATCACCGTAAACAGTGCTTTTGAGAAAACCCCATAGCTAAAAGTCACAGAGGTTGAGGACTGGTGAGAAGAGGGGAAGTGTTGGCCTATAAGACGTTCATTCGTGAAATGTTGCCTAAGTAACTGTGCGACACACGTGAGGTGGGGCCCAGACCTGCATAAAAATCGTAGTATCTAAAATGCCATGTTACTGCAGTTGATGTATCACGAAACATTTTAACATTGACTCTAAGTGAGCTACAATCACAGTGGTCCAGCTGTCGACTGCTCTTCAGAGAAAAATAGTTCAGTTATAAAAGTAACTGTTATTCAACAGTAAATGGTGTGGAATGACTGCTATGCAATCGAATGCAGTAGGAGAATGCAATGGAACTAGATAGATAACATGAGGGATTACGTTGGCCCAAATCGATTATAAGCGTTTTGAATCAGTATCTTCATGTTTTAGGGCCGAATTCAGGCTTAAAAAATTACAAATTAGCGATCTGTAAGAAAACGATTTCCAGATTGTGCGAACCCAGAACTTGTGCGAGTGATTTGCGATTTCACATTTTCTAATCGCTAACTCGTGGTTTTCACGGACGAATTTCTCACTTACACGGATTGCGCACTCAACGTTCACTGAATTTAACGCCTTTAAATGGTAATTTGCTTACTTCAAAGTTTCTTAAGTGTATACAACATATTAAACCCGTGTAACAAAAGGTTAAGTTAGATTCCGACCCATATTTCGTTTAACAATATTGCATACAGCGCCATTTCCTCCCTGGTGGTGAGGTTTCGAACTTTACACGATTACCAAGCTTGATAACATTTGATCCAGTAGTTTTCGTTTTATGACCGTTTCAATGAACTTTAATTATAACCACTCCGTATATTATTAAATTTTCATTTGAAGCTATGCGTTATATGTATACCATACGTAAATTTTTCGCTTTTATGGAAAAATAAAGAATCGAAGCAAATATACTTAGGATAATGCACCAAAACTGAAAAAATTTCCCCTTCCTTCGAAAATAAAATTTTGAAATTCGACCTTGAATTTATTGGGTTATTGAAATATTTAATTTGACTTATCTTCTAAGTTCTAGTTCCGACAATTCCGTCAAAAATTCCGAATTACTTAAGCTGAAGTAAAAGATTTAGTACATATTCACTGTATGTTAGTAAAGTAATCAGAGTGTAATAAAAATAGATTATAGAATTTACGCTGATGCAACTTTTTGTCTGACTGCCCAACATGTAATGGAAGAGAAGGCTTGTAGAGATCTGTTTTTGACATGCCTCTAAAAGTAGATGTCATACTCCTTTTGTCTCTTCAATATCAAAATCTTTACTTTGAGAGGGAACTTTAGTTTTCGGGAAAGAAAAAAAATCACAAGAAGACAAATTTGAAAAACATGCAGGACAATTGAGTACACATACTTATTTCCAGAACACAAGCGGTTCTCCGACTGGTTATTGAATAATGAAAAGATGCATTATCATGCAATACAAAACATTTGGAATACGTTGTCTGACTGAAAACGTAAGATTAAAAGTCATCTGCTTAATTCACAGCCATTTACAAGTCAACTATTGGGGCAATTGCAGAATCTTTTTGATCCGGAGTTTCTAAAACAAACCTTATATCACTGGATTTAAACACTTCTTTAATCTTCCGAGAACGTTCCTTCTTTAGCTCATATTCCAAGAATATTAAGTAAATACAATTATTGCAAAAGAAATTGAATATTCATTTGCACTATGGCTTGGTAGTTTATTAACGAGTTAACAAAACTTAAATTCTGCTTTTTGTGTCTAAGTATACAACAATATTTTAAATATTTACAAATAAAATATTAATTTGGAGATTTAATTGGAGCCTCACCAGTTGCCTAGCATTTGAAGATTGTTAAATACTAATTGTTTGTTGCGAAGGCTAACCCAGGCTGCATAGTTGGTTTTCGTAGTTTTCTAGGTTCTCTTTACAAAGGTTCTCTATAAAAGCATCTTAACCAAATAGCTTCCATGTTCTTTCTATGTTCAAATAACCAACTAACCTAGTTTAAGCACGATTTCCAAATGAAGTTACTAGCAAAACACGAATACTCATTAAAAATCATGTAGCTTGCCAATCAGGAGTAACATGAAAGATACGGCGCCAATACTTGAATTGCTGTTACGGTACGCTGTTTCTAAATTTAGATGGTCATTCCTTAATTAAATAGCCCACCAGCGGCCGAGCAGTAAAGACGCTGAGCACTGGTAGCTCGGTCTGAAGTTCGAATCCCGCGAACGGGCTGGCTGCTTGGTCGTTTTCATGGTTTTCCCCATGTGTAACGTGTATACGAGCCAGTTTACCTTAGAAAGTCTTCCACGAAGTCATCCCTCCCTTTAGGCTTATAGCCCTCGTGTGCTTTGCCAAAATCAAATAATCCAATCCAATCCTTAATTAAATATAATTGATTTGTAACTTCTACTAGAGCTGACGGTAAAAATTGAAGTGCAAATAAATAATATCGTGTGCAATCTTGATTAATATAAAATTAAAAATTTTGCATAGAAAAATATTTGCATTCAGACAGAAAGTTTTTTGAAATATTTGCAATTACTTTATAAGAAGGATTATTAATAACCGTAATGATTACTTATTATATTACTGATGATTAGGATTCAGTTCTTGACAATTACATTGTAAATTTGAATTTTAAGGATATAATGAAAATACGCTGCGAACAAAAATACATTTTAGGATAAAAAATGAGTTGTTTTTTTTTATGTGTTGAAACTTCTTAAATTCATTTAATAAACATCGTATCCTCGTTGTTAATTGAATCCAGAATGTTGTGTATCATTTATATAATTATTCTTACTTGTCTACAGAAGCTGCTGACTTATCCAGCCATTAAGTAGCTGCAGATCATTTCTACATAACCATTGAACTTCCACTAATTCAGTCTCTAGAGGGTTGCATGTTTATATCATAATTTGACTTATATAAATGATTATTCTAAATCTTATGTTTGTATAAAAATATACTGTGCTTTAAAAATATGGATGGTAGTATCTGCCGCTCTTACAGCCACTTCAAAAGCAACAGTTTGTTTAGAAATAAATTATGCAGTTAATGTCATAAAATTCAAATAAACATTAAACGAAAATTCTCAGTTTTAGACAATTGGATTTAAACGAAGTAAAGTAGCAGACGATAAAACGCCGAAGGTAAAAATTTAATCTTAGAAAAATGTACTCTTATTTTTTTTAAAAAAAGGAAGAAAGAGAGAAATTTTTAAAAAATTGTTAAAAATTTGAATAATATCATCTAGAATTTAAAATATAGATTTTCATATAGTATTAATAAATATTTATTACGCCTTATTGAGGGAAAAAAATCATATAATTAATTCTACGTAAAATTTTACTTGAAATTTAAGGTTAAAAATAGCTGTGGCAATTCAGTGTAACAAAAATCAATAGACCACATTTGGCGTTATTATCGCTCAAAAAAAAGATGCCAAATTTCAAAACGCGAAAATATGTAAATTCGTGTATATCTTAGAAACTTTTTAATAAAAAAGTCTAATTTTTTGCAGATATGCTTAAAAATACACCTACTTTATGATGGTAAAAATTTTATAGGTTATAATTCAAAATTTTTTTCGAAAAATTTATAAAAATTATTTAAAAATAGAAATTTAAAAAATAAAACACAAAAAAATGGGTAAATTTTATTTGGAATGAACCTAAATTTCGAAATGTGAGATAAAAAATCAAAAAAGTTTAATAAAAAAAGAGATATTAATAAATATTTGCGAAATTCAATTAACATTGAGGAGCTAAAATTTTGAGATGTAATATTTTAAAAACTAGTCGTACGATTTTTACAAAACTTGGTATTCTGGCATAATTTGAGTCGTAGAATCGAAATATGGAAAAAAATTGGTATGTTATTTCAGAAAAAGTCCGATTTTGTGTCAAAATACCTATGTTAGAATAGTGCTATATATAAATCTAATATATATCCTAAGTCGCGCTTTCGAGACATGAAAAACGCAGTTTGAATTTTGTCAATCGGCCCAGTAGAACGGGAGATATAGCACTGTCCCATTTTTTTTTTTTTGGAGCAGTGTACATTTATTTATTTATTACTATATTTATCTGTATACTGGTAAAAATATGACATACATATACATAATTTTATGATCTATTCACAGCCATTGTATCAATTTTGAAAGATACTTATAATTTCATATGGCTGCCTTACCTACTTAAAAAATAAATAAATAAATAATTTTAAAAAAAGTCCTCGGTCAGATGTATCAAAGTTTTCACTGTTCAACAAAGTAATTTTAAATCCCTGATTTTATATCTTTATCCCTGATAATTTTATATCCATATCTAAAATCATTAAGACACTATATGTTTAAAAATTCATAAAAAAATCATGCCATTTTTAACTTAGTGTATAAAAAATAATGAAAACTGTTCTTTGATTTTCATGCCTTATAGCAAATGCCCAAACTTTTCTCATTGTGGAACACTTTTCAAAAGTTGAAATATTTTTAACACTAGAGTAAATTTGGATTTTTAGTTACAATAAATGATAAGACAGATATATTAGGCAAACAAAAGAAACATTTATTCCAATTTTTAAACAATACTTACTAAAAGAAACATTTTAAAATTCTTAGTGTTAAAAAAAAAAAAAAGACTCATAAAACTAATTATGTGAAATAAACAACATACTTGCCAAACTATGACACTCAAAAATCAGGAGATTTTTTTAAGAAATCAGGAGATTTTTCGCAATGTTAAAAAGAATTTTTAAATGATAAAAATATAGTTTTTAATAATGAATTAACTTTAAATAGTAACTAATTCTTAAATGCGAGCTACACAAAAATACTTTACATTTAAGAAACATTTTTATTACTTGCATCGTTTAAGAAAACAACAACAACAACAACAACAACAACAAAAAAAAAAAAAACTTTAATTAGTTTTTATACAAATGTTATAAACAGTGGCAGATTTTGCTTTCCTCAAGAAAGAAACTTCATAATTTGTTTATAGCAATTGCCACGTAGGCCTGCTTTCACTAATAAAAGTTTTTCTAATGTGTCATCACTAATATTAGATCTAAACTTAGTCCTTGTTTTCACAACACTGAAAATCCTCTCACACTCTGCATTACCATGGGGAACTGTCAAGATGGCCAACATAATTCCAGACACTTCATTATATTTTAAAATTCCATTAGTACCTTTCAGTTTTTTAATTAAACTCCACTGGGTGTCAATCCTAGCTGATTTTATAACTTCATCCAAGTTTTCTAATTGTAAACTGCTGTTATGCAGCTGTTGAAACTGTTTCAATTTTTCCTTCCTTTTAGAACTCCTTCCAAGATAATAATAAATATCAACAATGTGTTCATCCACATTTATTGGTAAAGAAGCTGCCCCTTTTTTAGTAGCTAAATTTAAGAGGTGACAGGTTAACCTCATAATCTGCAAATCTGATTTTGCCTTTCTTAAGATGACTGCAACACCAGTCTTCAAGCCTACCAATACTGGTGCATTATCGGCACCAAGTGCTAAGCAATTATCCAGAGAGACTGCCTTTTCTTTTAAAGTTTTAATAATTAGCTGTGCTATATTAAAGACTGTCAAATGCCCTTGTAAAGTGGGAACAGAAAATAAACTGCACTCAATTTCTGAAAACTCTGGATTAAAAAAAATAAACAACAATTGGATACAGTTTTGAATAAGTATTATTGCTTCTATCCGTAGAGAGGCAGAACGGAGCTGTTTTAATGCAATCAATAACTGAAGATTTATTTTTCAAACCCATTTCTTTAACAATTGCACCTGTTTTGTTTCTTGCACTTGAGTATTTCTTAGCGATTTCACTATCGGGAAGCATTTTTCTAAATAAAGCTGCAGCGTGATCCGATGCATTCAGTGGCAGGTTGTGCTCCAGTAAAAAGGCAGAGAACAGACATTCTGCATTAATAACTTTTCAGTCCTTTGTTTCCGAAAAAAAATTTAATTTTCCTTTTTTTTCCTTTTTTTTTTTTTTTTTTTCAAAACAATTCATGTCGTCCTTGTGTTTTTTGTCTGCGCACATGTTTGAGAACACCATGCGAAATCCCACCCCATTCCACCATGTGAAATCGAAAAATCGCAACGACAGGCGGTAACATCGCAAATTTATTACATTTCCTTGAGGAAATAATGGAAGGAAAGTCAACTGTGTACGATTTTTGAAACATACACGAGTATTTCACCTTTCTTTCAGACATAACAAAAGAGGATAATTTCTACACTATTTCCCGAAGGCACGTGTACTCGCACAATTCAGGACAAAATGAACAAAATAACTAAAGAACATCCAAATAACAGCTTGCTTTGTCCTCATTGGCTAATATATGCCAGATGACATGCAGTGGAGCTCAATGCCCATTGGAGAACTGGAGAATGATGTTTCTGGATACGCATATGCTCTCACTCACAAAGCAGAAGTTATCTGATTCGCAAGGTTTTGTTTTAGATATAATCTAGAGAAAATTCCATTGCTTTCAGACACCCAAAATCACTTTTTTTTTTTTTTTTTTTTTTGTGTGTGTGTGTGTGTGTATGTGTGTGTGTGTGTGTTCATGTAACAAAGTATTAAGCCAAGTTCCATAAAAATAGTCAGAAATTTTAAGAATAAGAAAAAGTCGGGAGAAATATATTGTAAATCGGGTTGGCGGGAGAGCGGTCGAAAATCAGGAGTCTCCCGCCTAAAGTGGGAGAGTTGGCAACTCTGAAACAACATTAAAAAAATTAAAATATTTTGAGTTTTCAATGTACTTAATTCTTACAATTACAAAATGTTTTAGTAATACTTTGCATATACATTTTCAGCTATCTATTTTAACAGCACCTCAAAGAAGTTTGAGTTCAACAGTTTTTTGGAAACCATAAGAAATACTAGAATAAAAATGTTTTGAAATGTTTTGTTGTTCTCTAAATTCAGTTTCATAATTTTTCGTTGGACAGAGTGCAGTAAAAGCTGCCTTAGAATGTGTGATGTTTCTGATGTTACACATAAAGAAGGGGAGGACTTCATTTCCTTAATATATATATATATTTACCTCTGTGGGAGTTTTTGTATATTCTAAACATCTTTCTACTGCAACTATGTTGGTCTCGACATCAGCCGTTGCTCTCACAAGCATATTCAAAATACCTGTTATCTGCAGTTAAAAACAAAGTCAAATTAAGGAACAATATTTTTAAATTCCATTAAATGATTATTGGCCACCAATTAAAACTGAGGTACCTGAAGAGCATAACTGATGGAAAGACCAGCAATACCAGGACTCAAAGTTTCTCTTGTGAGCACAGCAAACACAGCAGAAAACAGTACGATTGTATATCCGAGAAATTCTAGGCATATGGACAGCCATCTAAAAGAATACCATATATATTTCAAGAAGAAAATATTGCTACACAGAAACATTTTCATAACAAAAAAAATTCTAATTTTAAAATAACAGATTATGAAAATATCAAATTTAAAACACCAACGAAAGCTGAAACCTCTGTTAACATCTATTAAAAGTGATAAACAGTACCTTAAATGATATATAAAATATAACAGCAAAATATACAGGTTAGGTTACTTGTCCATTATTTAGCCATAAATGATTTATGCGCTCATGTCAATGACACTGGAGAAAGATACAGAAAAATAGAAATCTACAGAAAACATAAATGATGAAAAATGGCTTAATATGTAAAATTGAACCACAGTAAGCAAAAATAATTACATGCATCAAGCCTGTGTGCTATACCATTGCAAAAGACAAGATTTGATAACTGAAATAAATAGTTGAGAACTTGTTTACTGAACTTAAAATAAGATAACTGTATTTGTCTACAGTAGTGTAAAAAACTGCAGTAAAATTGGAAATCTATTAGGAAACTATCATACATTAGAAAAGGATACAGTTGCTAGAGTAGAAACAACTGCAACTTTAGCATGAAAGATTTCTTTACTGTTAATCAGAATTTACATATAATACAGTACAAAGTCCAAAATATGGACTTGTCAGAGCTTTGTCAAATTCAGATCTAGGACTTTTTTATATATTAGATCATCAGTTTAAATCTAGCAAGATGACATGTAGAAATTATAAAATTATGGACTTGTCAGGGCTTTGTCAAATTTAGATCTAGGACTTTTTTATATATATTAGATCATCAGTTTAAATCTAGCAAGATGACATGTAGAAATTATAAAATTTTAAATACGAAACAGTGATTTATGAAATAATGAAGCGTTTATGACCTTAAGGGAATCAAGGAAAAAGAAATGTCATTTTTTATTTGTTTGTTTTATTAAACATCTATTTCACTGTAAGTTGTGTCTTTAATTCTACAGATAGACACAATTTTTTGTTCAGTTATAAAATCCCATTGTTCAGGTCCTATAATTGCTGCATTAAAAATTCCCACTAAATTGTCAATCAATTTTTTTTTCTTTTTCAACAAGCACTCTGCCACTTTCTTCACTATCGGTGGTGATATTTTCTGAATTTAAAACGATATTACAAATTTAGCCGCCATTAGTTGACTAGAGCATTTATAAATTAAAAAAAATTTAATTAAAAAAGAATTTTTGTCTCAATGATTTTCTAAAATGATGATGACACTATGCAAAGTGCATGCATTATTTTTTAAAATGATAAATGATATTCAATCAAAAAAGGGGGGTTGAAACGCAGCAAAAAGGCCTTTGAAGAACAACACTTTATTAGAAACAAGAGTTTTTGAATATAAGATACTTGAGAAAAGTTGCGAATGCATCAATTAATGAGTATCCTTTTGATCAAGTAAGATATTTAGTGCTTTGATATCATCATTTAACAGTTAGAGATACTACTGAATAGGTGCCATACTATTTGAATTATGCCAAGCAATTTTTCAAGATTATTTGGACTTGCATAGCATTGATTCTCAAATCAATCCAAAACCATTACCTTTAAAAAAAAAGTAGCACAACAAATGGCAAGTCCTTCTTAACATGAATTATTATTAGTAAAGAAACTTGCATCTACATTTCTGATATATAAAGAGCACTCAACAACTAAAGATCAAAAAGACCATGTCATGAGTTTTTCTTTGTTATAATTGAGTAGTATTACATGAATTTTAACAAATGGCTAAACTATTAATAAAGAATATTATTATACTTAGCAATGAAATAATCTGTAGAAATGACCGAAATTGAATAAGCTAACTTACAGATTTGGCAGCACAAAAATAAACTCGCTCATAATACCCTTGTTTGTAAAATTTTGGACAACAATTCAACAAATATACATCTACAAGCTTTATAATCTTCTGATATAGCACTGTAAGACTTTTTCTTATATCCAGAGTCAAAATAGCTGCTTTGTGGTCTCCATTTTGAGTCTACTGTTGCAATAAAAGAAAATTATTTGGGGATTTCACGAAAATGATTTTAAAACCCGTTTTGAGAAACAAACAAACAAAAAAAATGTATACATACGCGCATTGATTGCAGAAGGTATTTCTTTACATGGTAAATAATAAATATTTACTAATAAATTAAAAACTTGTCTTTCATGAAACCATGCCTGATAATTTTTTATCACAGTAGTATGTCAAATGATATCTTCAAAAAGCAAAAATTCGCTGGATTGTGTAGAAAAATAAATAAAAAACATCACTTGGAATGGAAATATTTATCAGGATACATGGATATTAAATGCCTTGGTAGTCTACTGCGACTTCAAAAATTTAAAAATTAGAGGCACAGGCAATTCTAATATCAAAACAGAGAAAAATACAAACCTGCTAGCTCCTAAACTAGGATAATAGCATTCATTGTTTTTATCTACCAGTTCATTAGAATGGTACATGAACTGTCTTCCCACACCATATGCCCTAATACTGGAAGCTCCAGTTACAGTTTCAGAGAAATGGGAGTATATTGGAGAGCGAGTAGTAGACTCCAACCTCTTCAGCTGACGAGATGTGGGTATGTAAAATTTCTGCAAATTAAATTTTGTACAGAAAATTAAAAAATATTTAAAATAAAAATATTAGTTTTGCTCTTTCACTGTATATTACATTTTGGTTTAAACATAAAAAATTTCACGTTTATGCAACATGGAAGAGAAAGAGCAGAAATAAAATCATGCTATTTTGAATACAATACACAAATTATAATATAAGAATTTCATTATAAAACAAACAAAACTTTAAAAAATATGCACAATAATTTTAGTAATTTAAGCCAAAATTTATTTTTGAATGAAGCAATATATTTTTAAAAAATATCACAAGTTTTTGCCATGGAGGTAGACATACACGGACTGGACATCACATCCTAAATCTGAGGTTCAAAACAAGTTCAATTTCACCCAATTTACTGGCCTATGTTATTGCACCCTTATAATGGGATGCTATGCACATCAATGATACTTTCGACAATTTATATATATATAAAGTAAGAAATTAAGAACCAAATCCACAGAGACCCAAAAGAAATAAAATTCAAAACTAGTAAATTTCAAAATTCCCTACAAATGTGTAAAGATTCAACCACTTCTTGATAACATTGAATCAGATTTAATTGCATTTGAATTCCTTAGAGTGGTCATTTCTTTCTTGAAACTATTGTTTATAGTTTAGGTCAGATGTAAGATTTATCCTGATTATAATGAATATTACTTAAATGTTGTTTTATAGAATGCCATCTAGTGGCAACAGGAACACCTCCAGGTGCGATGAAGATAGGTTTTACAATAGTATGTCTTTGTGACTCGAAAGTTAATTCCAAATGTTGGGTGTTCGATTTTGGTTGTATGTTCTATTTTGATATGCCATGATATTTGATGCATCAATATTTTTTTCTATCTTTATGACTTTAAAAATCATGGTAGAGAGGGGTTATATCTTTTTTAACATTATAGGGTGAAATATTCTCTTTTTATCCTATAATTTTAAAACTCATAGGGTAAAAATAAATGCTGTTCTAGAATGAAAATGGAAAACATAAAATACAAAAAATTTAAGAATTATTTATCCTACATATATGATGGGATGCATTATCAGCATGAATAAATTACAATACATAGAAACAAAAGGAAGAATTCCAAATAAATTATTTGAATGAAAAATCAGTTTCTAAGCTCAAAAGTTTTAATTGACAATCAGAGTAAATTTTCTCTTCTTTCATTGTTCTAAATGCTTAATTATAGTACCTTAAGGTTTTTAAAGTACTATTTGTTATTTTGTGTACACTATTGAAACACAGCTTGCCCATATAATTAATTCACAGTATTTCCATTTTGAAAATTCTATAAACATCTCAGTTGCTACGCCTTACTTTTGCACATCACTATTAACAAACTCAGTATAATTCTGCTTTGCACAGATCTTGTCCTAGATTTATTTTGGTTCAGTTTAAGAAACAAAATTAACCCTAATTTGCTCTTTACAACAATCAGACTAAAAATTGCTTTGCTAGAGCTAACAGGCAGGAGGACATTCAATTTCCTCCTGGTGCCCTAAAAACCACTACAAGCAAAGCCATGACATATTTCCTGATGGCGCATGGCCCTTTCACAGCCTATTTGCTTCGCTTCGGATTGCATCACAGAGACTCATGCATATGCAGCTCAACAGGTACCATCGATCACTATATGCTCGAGTGTGAAATCACCAAAGACCTACATTTCCGGGCGTACACAGCTGAAAATGACCAGGTATGGCTGAAACAACTCCAAAAGAGTAAGCTACTATAAAACAAACTTAAAACTCTCATAGACTATTTGGCAATGAACTGAGAAAATCTAAAAGCAATCTAAAGAAAATTTCAGCACAGTCAAAGTTTTAACAGAGTCTCTTTAATAACCACGGGTCACAAATACTTATCTTCTGAAGCAACTTTATAAATTCATCTACAAATTATTTAATTTGTATTTAAATTTTAATACTCTATAGAGATTTCTGGCTAGGCATAGCGACAATAGAATGCTCCACCAATTGAGTACAAATGCTAATAGTAATATAACAGGCGGTACAGCAACTTAGCTGGGGGTAAGTAAGTAAGTAATCTCAACATTAAATGCAATACAACTTTTGAAATTTTTCTGCTGAAGTCAAAGATAAAAATACTAAAATTTAAAAATGTAACTAATGCATGCAATAAAATACTAAGTCACAGCACAGCAATGTGCAGTTTACAGGTCATGCTTACATTTTACAAAAGATCATATAAATACAGTACAAAAGCTTACTTCTAAGTTCAGATGATTAATCAGTATTCTTTTGTAAACTTATAAATCTTGTGAAACAGCCTCTAATGTGATTATGGCAAGGTGACATGAATTATCAGGTAACTGAATGAAACTTTATGCAGCAATCAGTTTCATTGTGCTATATAACCCATGTTTACAATGAGATACATCACTGGGCTATATGAAGTTGTGAAAGAAACTGCCATTTGAATTTTACAAGAAAGTTCTCTGTTGTCCATGCTATACAATGCATGATATACTGCCATGATGGCCTAGATGCAGCTATGATACAATTTCAGCATTGGGGGGGGAGGAGAGAAGGAAGGCTGAAGCCCATGATGATGGAATAAGGTGCTGTAATTTAATAAGCCTGAAAATTTCCTGTACTGCTGCCTGAAGCTGCAACATTCTGCTGCAATGTCATACAGTAGCCACATTTACTTCTTGTCTTTGGAAATGGACCAGCAGTACAAAAACACATCACAGTCTGTTGCTTCGCTTCTGTATATTCCTCCAGCACGGCAGTCATTTTTGCATTGCCCTGACACATACTAAATACCCTATGAGATTGTTCACTGACTCAGTACAACATGATTGCATTGTTATCTGTGACATTTTTTAATTACTCATGGTTTCTCTTGTTTGCAATTCATTCCCACAACAGTTTGTAATTTATTTACCGATTTCCTCTCAAAATATAACAAATACAAGGCATGCTTTATTGTCAAATTTACATATAAATATTTCATAAATTAAAATTAGTAAATTTTTTAACTCTAAAATAATTACCTGCAGAAAATAATATAGAAGAGCCAAAGGTAAGCATGCAAGCAGGAAGAAAGGTGTTTCCAGAGATATGATGATGACTGCAGATAGTGCTCGGAAAGTCATGATCAATAACATCCTGATATTGAAGCGAATGGTTACATCGGCAGTATCAATATCTTTTGAGAATCTATTCAAAATACGGCCCAGAGGTGTAGTATCAAAGAATGACATGGGAGCACGCATTATATGCTGCAACATTCCATTGTGCAGAATTCTTGCAGCCCTCAGACAAGCTAAGTTCATTAACACAGCTGTCACCAAGGTGAAAACAACTAAAAAAAAAAAAAATGTGTAACAATATTTTAATAAAACATATTAACAAAAGGATACACACAGTGTTTCTATAAAGATTTTGGAAAAACCCGTATCTGAAGAAAACAATTTATCTTATATTGGTCTTGGCATGCATTCCTTCTAATGCTGTACATCTCTTAGTATTCACAAAACTACTGAATAATTTTGCAAATGCTCATTTGAAGAAAAGAATTTATCCTAATTTAATCTTGACATACATTACTTCTAATGCTGTACATCTTTTAGCCTGTTCACAGTACTTCTGAATACCTTTGCAGATGCCTTGATTCTAGTGTTACTTTTTTTCCCCCGAATTTCTGAAATATTTTCAAAATCATATCTACTAATTTAAGATTTCATTTTAGAAAACAGAAAGTAGTCTGCAAGATGCCAAATCTGGCAAATAAGGAGATAATTATAAATATCACTTTTTCAATGAAAAGCATGACAGTTAATAAATTGAGCAATGTGACAACAACAGAAGTAACTCAATTCATCAGACATTTTGACACCTAAATTCATTTCAAATATTAAATTTGCTTCCTAATAGAACATAAAATCTAGTGTCTTCAATTACAAATTCCTTATGAAATTCCCAGCCAATCAAAAAGATGATTACCATGCGTTTTACCTGAAGTCTTTAAAAGAGAAATTTCTCTGGCCAAACAAGACCTATGCAAAGTTTAAACATTCTAGATTACTGTCTGATATTCCAACTAAATCTTTACTATTTTTCATTTTTCAGCTTTTGAATATATGAAAGCAGATATTAGTTGCATAAATTCACACGCACACACATGCGAAAAAAATTAATTTAATTAATTTTTGAAAGAAGACAGTATTTTACAGGGGGGGGAGAAACTGATATTTTAACATTCATCAGTATTATTTATCATTTGGCAGATGAATTGGAAATGGCAAAAAGTACTCAGTCCCAAAAGCTGCATAGACATATAAGCTACATACTTAATTTACACCCCACTATACATTAAAAAAGAAAAAAGATACCTAGACATCAGATTCATAAAAGTTAAAACTAAACAATGTCAAAACAAAAGATCATTCTATACTGAATATCATAAAAATCATCTTTTATTAATTAAATTAAAGAGCAAATATTTATCATCAGCTTAATTTATACATTAAATATATTGTAAATTAAAGCAATTTGATTCATCATTAAAAAGTAAAATGAAGATGTAATTATTATGCACATTTATTGCTCTGAAATTTCTTGGCTTAACACTCTTGCTAACTTGCTGTTTCCTAGGCCCTATAGATGATAAATGCACTTGTACATTGTAATGGTCTTTTAAGTATTGGTAAGATTTGCCAATAATATTTCAACATCAAAACAGGTTACATTCTAAAAGCTCATAAAACTGTACATACAACACATTTTATAAAACTAAACTAACTATATAGGTAAACACATTTTTATAAAACTTCTGATTGACCTTAACAATAAAGCTGGCACATGTCTTAAACTAAAAAAAAAAAAAAAAAAAAAAAAAAAAGTATTGCCTCAAATCAAAACTTGGAAATTCTTCACCATATAAGAAACTTTACAAAAGTGTGTTTCGTTGCAGAATATCAATGATCGAATGGTTAAGGCTACTGAACACTGATAATGGAAGATGATTCACTGAACATATTTCAGTGGACTTAGCCACTTGATCACTGATAGTTTGGCTGTGTTCCAACCTTGGCAAAAGAGCTGGCTGCATAAGTATTAGTGTAGTTTTCCTCATGTAACAAGGACATCAGCCAGTTCATGAAGGTATCCCACCTCTTACAGCCCTCATGTGCTTTGTTGCATTCAAGTAACCTAACCTAACACATTCAAGAATATGAACAAAGTCAGCTAAAAAATACTTTTGTAACTAAAAGGTCTTGAAGGCAACAATAACAAAATGCTTCAGACTTGCACAAAATATTCACTTTTTAATTGATGTAATTAGGCTAATTAGGAGAAAAAACCTGTAAAATGCAATGGATTTTACTTATGTAGGGAGCTTAAACACTGAAGTTCAAATAAATTAAATATTTTAAACATTTGTTTTTCTTTATCTGTTGTTGCATACAGTGATAAGACACAGAAAAATTGCTTGTGTGGGGGGAAGAATCTATTAAAAAAACTATCTTCAAGTAAAATGACATTATTTCATACTATATATAAAACTGCT
Organism: Stegodyphus dumicola; assembly: GCF_044657685.1. Classification (NCBI taxonomy): domain Eukaryota; kingdom Metazoa; phylum Arthropoda; class Arachnida; order Araneae; family Eresidae; genus Stegodyphus; species Stegodyphus dumicola. The sequence continues at coordinate 189,859,067 of NC_140768.1, forward strand.
TCAAATACTTAACTTTCATGTAAGAAACTTAAAATGACCTTTATTTATAAAAGTGAAACTAATTAGAATTTGCAATTAAAAAAGGTGGCAGTTTTTGGACCACATTTAGGAGAACAAAAGTATATATATATACATGACTTAAACATAAATCATGTTTAATGAACATGTATTAAACATGCTGCAATTAGTAGGAAACAACAATGACTATCATCAATACAAAATTTTAAATATAATACTTACTTTCCCCAGCACCCAATCCACCATAAACTTCCAATCTCAGGTCCCTCAAATGTGTATCAGTTGCTTTTGAAGGATCAAGTGCATCATTACTCCATGAGCTGAGCCATAAACTTGATCCTAAACTGAAAGCTGTTGAAAGTATGTAACTAACAACTGTCCAAAACGAATTCCAGATACCATATGATTTGATATAATCAATATATACAGAAGCTTTGACCTTAAAAATAAAAATAAAAAAAAAGAAAGGTATAAATTTAAAAAAAAAAAAAATGCTGACAATTACACAAGAACATTGCTAGCAGTTAACATATTACACTGATATTGAAAAAAATTAAATACATTGAAACATTAAAAAGTGCAGTACTGAAAACTATTTTTAAAATTTACAGAAACAATTACTTTAGTTGCATCTCTTATTTAAAGGTACAGTTGAAGGCTTAGTCAACAGATCCTTTTTATCACCATGTTTTTAGTATTTTAATGATTCATTATATACTTTTAATATACATAAACTTTTAAGTTCCATGTCCATCAAATTTGAAAAATTTAGTACAAAAATAATATGCAAAAATAGAAATACTCTGTATATATTACTGGCTGGACATGTTACTTGTTGCCTTTTGCTAATTTCAAGTTTGCATTATTTATCATCACATATTTAAAGAAACTGATCCTGTCTAAAAGGTATATATTGATTTAAAATTACAACTGAGTGAAAAGCTACTAGGATTCTCAACCCTTCCATTTCTGTGTGTTCACTTTTTTAGCACAGAAAATTTTTAACTACATACTAAGAACTCTGATATTACAGCTAAGTACATTTTACATAATAATTTTTACTATTTTATTTTTAGCATAAAAATGAACATACAAGATGCAATAATATGCTAATTATATCCATAAAAGGTCTTATGTGGCCTTTATTTTAACAACTTTTGGTCATAAACAAATCATTCCAGTTTCAATAAAGATAATATTAATGTAATAGTATTTTTGAAATTTAAAAAACTCAAACTTGAAAAATTACAAAATATAATTTTTTACGATGCACAGTCCATACATTTATATATAGAAAAACAAAATACAGAAAGTTTAAATCCCATGTAACAAAAACTGTTTAAAATACTTAATGTTTGAGATACTTAAAACTGAAAATTCAGGGGTCACTGACAAACTGAAGAATGAAATATTTAAATTCATGAATATCCGAAAATGAAATATTTTGAAAAATAGTTTCTGATGTTAGTAGATTAAATGATAAGCACTGTTACACTTACAGTAGGAAAAAGTTTTGATAAATATTTTTTTTAAAAAAAAAAAAAATCTTCTTCATTGAAATTGCAGTATATGTTTTAAACAAAAAACAATAACAGGCTGCCATATCATAACATTATTTCCATAATTTCAATACGAAAAACATTTATAGCTCAATGAATTTTTACAAGACTATATTTTTATATGATCCTAAAATACCTAATGTAATAAAACTGTAGGTACATATTACTACTACTTAGGTTTTTTTTTTTCTTATAGGGCAATATACCTGTCTCTTGCAGTGCCATACATCTAACACAACTTCCCCGTTACACTGGACTCACTGGCAATAGCTGCTATTTTTCGCCCCCTTCCAACGATGCAGCCATACATAAAATCATATAAATGATGTCAGGAAGACATATCGAAACTTTCAAGATCATCAATTAAATCTTTTCCCCAGAACTTTCACTAGGTACAGCAACTGCCTGCATGCTTCAAATAATTTAAATCTTTTATCAGTGCTATCACGTGATGAACATGTGATGAAAGGAAATTTTGCATATACACCTCTTCATACTGTGTTCTGCAGTTATTCTAATTTTCTACATTTTACTTCCTCTCATTTTGCAATTGCTATGGATGATAGTGCTGTTCACCTTTAGAAATTGTCTACCAGTGTAATACAGTTATATCTAGTACATAACAAGCACAGAATAATTTAAAGTCTAATAATACTAAACAAAATTTCACAGGATTTTGCACTAAACCAACAAGACAATAACAACACACAATTTAAGAACTTCTAGCATATAAGATGGGCTAATGAACCTCTAGTCTACAAAAACATGTATTGAACCTCTGGTACATAACACTAGTTATTGATCTTGTCTGAAAGACTGGCTATTAAATGATTGATCAACACAGCGAACAGGGTGAATAAACAAAACACAGCTACAGGAAGTAAATTCAAGTCATATCTAAAGTGATTAGATTTATTTATTTAATCAATACAGTAACAATTTTACAGATTATTTCTTATTTCTAACATATAGTACTGAATTCCAAAGTTGTACTTATTTAAAATGTGTATAATAGTTCTTCTTTAACATCAAATTTCCTACCCAAGAGATTCCACATTTAGTAGATCGCAGCATCACTTTTCTACAACTGAGCACAACATGTTATTTTTCCCAGGATGATAAATAGAAAGAGGTAGACTAATTTCTTGGACCTCATAAAGCTTGGAACTTATATCAGTAGATTTCTTCTCTTTAGAGACTTCTTAAAATATTAGTTTACAATGAAAAAATTCAAAATCTTACATATTTGAACAAAAGGATTACTGCAGTGATTAATAACAGATGTTTCTATCTGAATGTGAACTAACGTAATTTGATGTTTACTGTACAGACACTGTTGCCTATGCAATGACTTCCCATTTTTCTACTTCAAATATTAACTAAAAAAAAAAAAAAAAAAAAAAAAAAAAGTGTAAAAGCATACCTATAAACTAACCATAAATCTCATTTCTATTTTTGATGCCTTAATATTTAAAAATCTTAAAAACAAAGAATTAAATTTAAATACACCTTTAGCATTTCATAATGATTTCTTGTGAAATATATATTTCATGCCAGTTATTCAATATATGTACACAATGGATTAAATTTTAGGAAAATAATTTCAAATAACTTGAATACAGTCAAAAGTCTTTAATCCGGACTTCCATAATCCGGACCTCAAAGCTACACACTTTCCGCGCATGCATAAACGCAACGGACGGTATAAGCTAAGCTAAAATTATCTATTTCAGTTAATGTCGTAGATTGCGTTGCTCATTAATCTTCTAATTGGATCCAGCTTATTATTTTTTGCAGACTGTTAGAGCAATTTTATAAAAAGTAAGCTTGAACTTTTGATTAAGTCAAAAAGAGTTTCCGATTCTGGAGCTGCCAAAGGATCTACAAAGTGAAAGCATGTTTCGATGTCCATCAAACAAAAAGTGGAATTGCTGCAAAAAATAGATAAAGGCATATCCTTTGTTTCTCTAACCATTCCGAAATCTGTTTATCAATTTCCCGCTCCTCTGTGGGGGGAGAGGGGGAAACGTCACGGCGCGCAATGAACTGGATCAGCACTATGCTTATCTTCAGGGCAGATGTTTTTATTTTATTTGGCTTATAATTCCTTACTAAATGTAGTATTTCATCTCGATGTACTCCGTCTTTGATATGATTTAAATCAAATTCCTCATGATTACAAATATCACGAATACACATCAAATAGTTTTCTGGTTGCAATTTTCTAATTTCAACTATGCATAATGTATGCTTTACGCATGCACGCGTTGAAAGAAATGTTTAATAAGGTAAACAAATAAATATTAAGCTTTCTTTTGTAAATTTTGATACCCTTTAGATCATAATTGCTCTTTATTTCATAAATTATGTTTTCATATTTTTAATTTTATAATTTCTGCATACCATCTTACCAGATTTAAACTGATGATCCGGAAAAAACGATAATCCGGAATCGCTGAAGCCCCGACAAGTCCGGATTAAAGAGTTTTGACTGTATTACATATTTTTCTAGCAGGTTCATAAATAAAATTTCAAATATGGATGTCCAATACATGAAAATAAAACTGCTCTACATACTGAGCCAACTTCCATAACTTCTTTTTCTGTTAATTTTGTACCCACACTGGTCTTTATCACAGAGTCCCTTTTACTTATTGTTCTGTCTGGAGTATCAAACTCGCTTTTGGTTCGCCTACGAGGTCCTTCTCCAGCTTCTGGTAAAGACAGAGACATGGTTCTCTTAGGTGAACTAACAGTACTGCTATCAGATTCACTGCCATCACTCATTTTAGAAAGCTGTCTGTTGAAAATATAAAACAGGTTAAAAAAATTTATTCACAGCCAGCTTTATAATAAACAAACTATATTTTATTCACAAAAGTAAAGTATATGAGATGTATTAAACTAAGCAATATGTTATAAATTTACATCAATGAATGATTCAACAACAAAAATTTATTGATGCACATGAAAAGTTTATTAAATTTCACAGAATGAATGAACTCACTCATAAATAAGAATTATTAATAATTATATGTCTCATAAACCCTGATCAATATTCTCTTGGTATTATTAAATATCCTCAAATATTATCTGTTTAAATGTCAAAACACTTCTAATTCAAAATGAATGAATTCCTATCTAGTTTCCCACAAGGAGAAACATTTATAGAATTTTAGAAAGCAATGAGAAAAAAAGCAGAAAATTTGAATTAAAGGATAAACTCTAAAAGTATGAATTTTAATGCTCATCTTTCAAAGAAAAATTTCAGCAAAAAGATTTAACAACATGGGGGGGAACCCCACATTTTTATCTTTTAACAATTTCTTTGACTTAATGAATTATTTAAATTTACCATGCTCTCCCAGGTTCTGTGACAAAAGTGAATTTTTGATATCTACATATAATTAATTGGAAGCATGAGGTCAATCAGACATTTTTTTTAAATAATTTGTCTATCACCAAAATGTAACTCTAAAAATAAATTTAACATTCCTTACATGGTTTTACTTGCAGAATGAATAAATGAAGGACTATAATTTCACAGATATCACAACTTTAAAACACAGAAATGCTATCATCAAAATATAGGCTGATCAACACATATATGATTATTTTTTAAATTGATTTTATTTTATTTGACTACAGATTTGATCTGATTGATTTGATTTTATTTTATCTGACTTACATAAGACTAAAGCAGAGACCTTCCTACTTAATAACTGTTTACCAAATTTCTGATACAGACTGCTAACCAAGAATTTATTTTACTGATTTAATTTGCTTATAAGTTAGAATCAGTAAGTTTCAAATTCCTGCTAACTGCCATGTACTATATAGTTTGGACTTCAATTTATCAAAATGGTCCAAATCTAAGGTAAAACATCAGAATTACAGGCTACATAAAACAATCCCCCCAGTCTAATACTCTTTAACTTTTCAATGAACTATCTTGTATTAGCAGGTAAAAGTTCAGGTTGTTTAACATGTTTACCACACCAAAAATCCAAAAAGTTATTTTTCATAAAAAATATAATAACATAAAAAAGCAGCACAATGGACTACTCATAGTGGTTCTTAACATGTAAAAGCTAAAAAAAGCAAATCTATCATAATCAGTGGCTATAACCAGTACATGAATATTTTGAATTCCATTGTTTGGTGGTTCTTATAATACTTATAGAGTGAGACTTGTGCTTACTGAATACTGTGCTTACTCATTTTACACGCATATATAATGATTATGTAATTAATCAGGTGTCAAATCATGGGACACTCACTTTCCAAAAACTTTAGCTTTGAATTATTTTTTAAAACAAATTGAATGATTGATTTTAGAATATCCAAATGGGAGGAAATAAACACTTAGGTCTCAAAGTTTTGATTCATCTAGTAAAAATTTAATTTTATCAATTCATTCTATCCTTATAACAGGATCTGCAACAGTTACAAACTGAGGGCAGGGACTTTTCATTGTTACTAATTGAACAATTGAAATTTCCATTGTTAGATTTGTTTCATACACTGAAATGTAACTTTACTATGCATTTGTAAAAATTGGACCATTGAAAGAATACAATGCACTAAATTAGCCAAGTCTGACTGGTTAGCCCAGCATGAATTAGATTTTATTGTTTATATAATATTATGAAATTGAATTATAACAGTTTTCCTTGGAGTGAGGTGCACTTTATTCAACATGCATTTTTCATGACTTAGATGTTCTTTTCTTAACCCAGTTTTGCAAACATCTTCTAGATACTAAGCAAGATTAGAAACTGCAAGTGCAACTAAAAAAAGTGTGGGAGAAATTTCTTGTGTCCAAGGAAAGAGATAACTTCAAAAAGGAAGAAAGAATGTTTTGAAATTCACAGTTGTATACAAAGAGGTTAAATATGAAATTAATGTTGCTAAATAATTTCATGAATGAAGAAACATGAAAATTAGATTAAAAATATAACACGAAAATTAAACTAGAAACATTTAATTTTCAGATCTCTATATTTTGAATGTATTTTAAAATTTGGTAAAATTCAAATTCAGATTTTTTTAAAAAACTAGATTTAGAGTAATAAGAATCTAAACATTTTGAAGGAAATTTTATATAAATAATCTTACATACATATCTTCTTTCTGAAGCAAAGAAGAGTATTAATTTTAAAGCTCTGTTAATCTGGCTAACACTGATCTGTTATTATAAACCATACTAGGACAACTTTAAAATTTTACATTCAGGAATGCAATTTTTTTTTTTTTTTTATCTGCAGAGAAGAAATTAAACTTTGCACTGCTAGTTATGATGGTTTCTTTGTATTTAGCCATTCTTTCAAGTTCAGTTAATACTTTCACTGCTGGTTATGTGAGGTTGTGCTGATAGATAATGTTGTGTCATAGAAATAGATTGTACTCAAATACCAACTTACTTATTATAAGAAATATGATTTAAAACAGGTAATAAAAGATTATGTGTACCATATTGATTACTAAATCTTTAAGCACAGAATTTTATGACTAAATACCTCCGCATGATCGATACTAGAGATAAAATTATTTCTGTAATGCCAAATTACACATTTAAAAATAAATCAAAATTAAAAAAAAATAAATAAATAAATAAATAAATAAAAATATGCATTATTTTTGTATGAAACTATATCACAAAGAAATATATATATTACAAATGAATTTATTATAAGCTATTTACAATGATATTATTGCAAACTATATATTTCAGAATCTTATTCGTATATGATCTCTGCATGAAATGAAACTTTGTTTTCCATTCCAAACCACATACATTTACAACTAGTTTTTAACCTTCACTCTATGCCAATGCCAGCACACATATTAAAAACATAATGGCAATTGAACTTGAAAATAAACAATGAGACGCTGTTCTTCCCACATCAGCTCATGGCCGGCACCTGAGACATCACCCCACACTACACGCCAGAAGCAACAGCAATCTAATTAGCCAGCAAGCAGAGAATACTCTCTAGACTAGATTAACTAGATTGCTATCATTAAGAGTAAAAGCAACATGTCTGAAATGAAATCCCTGTTCAGAATGACTTAGTAGTTAGTCATCTACTTCTGTACTTTACATGAATGCATATATATATATATATATATATAATATGCACATATAATCTTTCCAGAACAGCTAAAATTTGTTATATCAAAGAACAAGCAGGATCAGTAAAAGAGCTTAAAAATTAAAATGAGGTGTTAAATATCTCATAATATATCATCAGGGGGTTGGTGCCATAAATGTAACAACACAGTCATGTTGCTGAACTACATAATAATTACAATTAAAAGAAATTTATATTATCCCTACTAAATTTATTATAGTTTAGCTTCTAAACTGATTTTAGCTTACTTCATTTATACATTATTTTGCCTATTTGTATAATATATTTCTAAAAATTTTGTACAATTTAGATGCTTAATAGATGAGTGAAAAAACATCAGTGTAAGTTTTCGTCAAATTTTAAAATTAAGATCTATATGTTTCAATTCCATCTATTTGATGCCATCATTACCTTACTACCTGATAAATGTAATGCTGTTTTTGATTACTTTATGGAACAGGAAAATTTTGAACTAATCATCACTAGTTAATATAAGTGAAAATTTATTCTACTAATATGCACTAACTGCCTAACATAGATGAAGAACTCTTCTAGGCTTGGCATGGAACATAATACTTAGCAACAAGTCAATCTCTTAGATCATGGGTTCTCAAACAGGGAGTAATTTCATTGTTGCAAGGGAGGAGTGCAGTCAACATTTTAGTTAACTGCTAAGTATTTAGTTCTAATTTATGAATATAAAAAACTATGTTTATTCAAATTCTAACATTTATTAATATTTTCTATATTTTTTCTGGTTTAATCTATAAAACACATTAAAAGATGATCTAAATTAAAATTAATATGTATGCATTCTTTGAGTTTTGGAAAAGATGATGTGACCATATAGCAGTGATGAAAGGGTTAAATGGGGCAAAACAGGTTGAGAACCACTGTCTTAGACAGTCTTAGATCACATAACATTAAACTTAACGGGACACATAATTTAACATTAATTCAGAACATTAATGGCAAATTTGAGAGAAATTCTTATGTATATAATTATGAAATATACATTATTATTTTTATTTTATAATACATAATACAAGCACAATGTTCCTAAATTTAAAAATTACTCAGCATACCTAACTATATTTGTTGGAGCTCCAACAGTAGCAGCTATTTCTTGTATCAGATCTAATTCATCAGGTAAAATTTCACCAGTTCCTTCCTTTGCACTTTCTTGAAGATACTGAATAAGAAAATCTGCAAATGCTCCTTTTTTTGCTAGTAGTTCAGCATAAGACCCCACTTCAGTCACTTTACCATTCTGCAGGACTACTATGGTATTAACTTCTGGGAGAACTGTGATTCGATGAGTTACGAGAATTCTTGTCTGCAAAAATACAAATTTGATTCTTTTGGAAAATAAAACACACACACATATATATATTTATTTAAAATATTCAGAATTATATTCTTGCTTGTAAAATAGAAGAATTTAAAGAGACTTTAAGTATAGCTAATACATAAATGCAGATGCTAAACCTAATATTTTAGGAAACAGATCTGCAAAGGGCATATATATATGTACATATATATATATATATATATAATCAATTAATCAATATTGTTTAGGAAATAAATTATATACATATATATATAAACTAAATATACTTTTAATTTTAGTAGATCTGATCAAGCATCTCCAGCAAGGAAACTGCATTCCTTCACAGAATACAGCTGATGCTTGGATGCAAATTATATGCTGACTGTCCCTTTGACATTATTATCATTTTGAAACCATCAGCAATCAAGAGAAGGTTCCAAGTGTTTGAGCAAGTGAAAATACCTTTTGTGAGGTTTGGATTATGGGGAGGGAAACTGCCTATTTCCTAGCTAAAAATAGCAGTAAGTTTTGCGTCATAATGGTTGCGTGTGGGTGGGAACTGTCATAAAACAGAACAACATTCTTGGTAACCCAAGTCTTTTTTTTTTGGGGGGGGGGGGGCTAGACGGTGGGCTAAATAATATTATGCAGTTTCTTAAAGATTATGCATTATTATTTGATTATGGAACTTTAACCAAAAAACTAAATTTCTTTTTTGACTCTAAAAATAGTGCCCATAATTTTCCGAGTAGAAAATATCTACTTTACTTCAATCTTTCCTAACAATGATGTATGCCTCTACATTTTGGATGGATTCAGACGTTGCCTTCATCAACCAAGTTTTAGCCTCAAAGACAATACTGCTTTGGAAATCAATGCCTTCCTTGTGATTAATTCCTTAAATTCAATCTACTCTGAGCAACTCTGATAATTACCATGCACTCAATTCGTAATAAATCAGCTTTTATGAAAATTTTGGAAAATTCAGAGAGCGTGGCATCTGATTGAATCATTTGTTTTGTTAAATCTTCCTTTCAACTGAGTGCATCAAATCACCAATCACTAAAGATAGTTATTTGCTCCATTCATAATGATGCACATTTTATATCTTAGATTAAAAAGTTTTGCTCATCTTTATGCTATTTGAATTATTTAGAATGATGAAGTTTTGGATTTTATGGCTTCTCAATACGCTGATTAGTTTGCACATAAAAAAAAAAGCAAGTGTTTCCATTTGAAAATTTCGAAATGTTTTTCACTGTAACCAAAACAATTCTTTGTTTTGAATCATCAAGATCTCGAATGCATATCTTCAAATAACAATATCTGCAAGGGAGTTATTCCTCATCTATTTTGTCATTGTCAAGTATGTAATGAACTTAAACAATTTGTGAAACTATACCTTTGGAGTTAGTAACAAATGAAAAAAATTAGATCTGGGCATTTAATTAATGCTGAAAAATCATACACTAAAATAAATATTGGAAAAATTAAAATAGTCTGAGTATTTAACACTAATGGATGATGAGTTGCATTCTCTCCATGATCTTAATTTAACAGATACAACTTATGATTCTTTTTTTTTTTTTTTTTTTTCCAGATGTCATTCTGAATAAACTTTAATAATCTGCCAATGAATTTCAATCACTTTAGCATTTTTTTCACTCAAGAAATGGATAACAGATTAAGTTTTATATGTGCAGGTAATTTAATTATCTTAAACATTACAAATACACACCAAGAAATGCAATATTGCAAAAAAGTCTTAATATGGCACCAATACCTCACAAATGAAATAACAAATCCATCACACATCAGCATCAAAAAGACAAAACAACAATTCTTAAAACTGGAACTATAATCTCTCATAATTTACTCAAATAATGAAAAACACTAAAAAATAGTAATGGTCAGAAAACAGATGGCAGACCAAGAATAATTATCATGTCCTAGGAAGGATATGCATGTATTGTACTAGGTGATTTATGCAGAACAGAAAACAAAGTTCTTGGGCAGATCAGAAATGAATGTTCAAATATTAGAATTTCTAGGAATGTACCCTTACATAATGTGCACACATAATACATCATATAATCTACTAGAAGTGATTTCTATCCTCCAGCAAGCTTATGTTGTTATGGTGTTGATTTTTTTAACTCAGCATAGCACATCATAAAATTATTTCTCAACATATTATGTCATATTATCATTTCATATCAATATGTAATATCATATTATGTCAGCAATATTTTTCTCATCCTTGATTTATTATAACAGTTCCTTACCTAAGACAGCCTGGTACTTTTAAAACTTTTTTTTATCACTGCCTCCTTATTTAATCTTGTTTTGACACTTATATCCTCTTTTATGCATATGATAAAATTTTGGAATCTGATATAGGTAATGATGATGAAAGCTGGATGGATTTATCCAGAAAAGTGTTCATATGACATTTTTACAAATAATTTTCATTTAAGCATAATTATTATTGAAATAAAATATAACGAGGCAATCCAAGCACTGTGACATGTATGCTTACTGTCCAGCAATTTTTAGCATTCATTTAATGTTTCATAGAACCACAGTTGTCAACAAATGAAACAGAGATAGCAAATTATATATTATCTTGTTAAGTATAAACAAGATTATGCTATTTATACTATATTAAGAATGGTGAAGTTATATTATGAACGGTATGTTTTATAATAGTGAAACATATTTTCTTACCAGTACTTGTTCAGAAGTTTTGGTTTGAATATTATTGGATAAAAAATTCCAATTTTTTAAAGGGTATTTACACACAATGATTCAAATAAATATATAAATAAATAAATGTTTTGGATTAAAAGTTTTTGGCAGCAGCTTATTACTTGAAACGAGAAATATTATCTGCTGCTTTTTAACTTATTTGTCTTTCAAAATGTCACAAGTAAACAAGCTGTGGATTGGAGGATATGATTTTACACTTTCCGAAGAGAAATATTTCTACTCTGTAGTTAAAAAATGTTTTAATGAATGCTTTTTCAGAGCGAATTAAGCAACATTATTAATCAGAAAGGGAAAAAAATTCATCATTCATTACTTCTACATGAAAAGAAGATTCCAAACAAATATTTAGAAAAGGTATATACTATTTTTAATGTTTCTAGAGTTAATTCATTTATAACAAAAGAAAACTTCAGATGCAGAAATGACTTGCAAAGTCTTTAAATACATCTGTAACAACAGAAAATGAAATAATAAACCAAGAGTTACAATTCATAAAAGCTAAAAAACATTATTCAGCAGCTTTCTGGAGGCATGCTGCTCAATGCAGAATAATTTGCAGAATTCTGTGTGAAAACTATTTAGCAAGAAATAAATGGCAATACATTGTGACCTTTGATGAACTATGGATTTACTTAAATGACTGCAACAAAAACAAAAGGTCTATTTATTATTGAAAATGAAGAGAAAAGATCCTTAAATGTACTTTCATCAATGCAAAGAGAAGTTTTATTAAAAAATTTAGGGTAAAGGGGTATGGGGTTCGGTAACTGTTGCAGGATTCTATTACAATAGGAAATTAAGAAGAGTGAAAAAAATTTTAAAATCAACTCAACATACTATCAAAGCTTTATGTTTGATATTTACATAAGAAATTCCATTTCTTTATCCTAATGACTTTCAAAGAGAGAAACTTCATCAAGACAAAGCATTAAGTCCTACTTCAAAAAGTACACTAAATTCCTTGTAAAAATGAAAAATAATACAGGTACTTTTTCAATGTACTCCTGTAAAGTCTCCTGACATTTCACCTATGTTCTACTGTGGCTTTACTCTCTTGAAAAGAGCTCTTTCTAAGCGAAACCTATGATTGATGGATTCTGGAAAGTAGTAGAAGAAGAATGGAAATCAATAAACCTGGAAATTTTCCGAAAAGCCCTTCGATCGTGGAAATCCCGATGCAGTCTAGAAAAAAGGCTATTGGACTAAACACTTAAAAAATACTCTTTACATTTTAAACTTTGAAAACATGTAAACATCTTTTATACTTTTGCCTTACATTAATACTATGTCTACAATATTATTATAATAGAATTAATTTTGGAAATATGCATTTCTGGAAAATTTATCATAGCATTTTTCTATTTTTAGGACAGAAACGGGATGCAATCCAACTAAAGATGATGCTTTATTTGGCTGTTACAATATAAGGTTCAAATTTTAAGCACTGTGATTATTCACATCTCCATGAAAAGATTATTGTTGTTGGCTTTATAATAAATATTGATTATTGTTGTTGGCTTTATAATAATCAATATAATATTGACTTACTATTGATTACTGTAAATTAACTTTGTAAATTGTTGAAAAACATTCACTCAGCCATCTTTACATTTCATGGGTACTGTTCCATTCATATGTAATTTTTCAACAAACAAGAAATGAGAGAGGAAAAAAAAATCTATATGGCAGATATTTACATTTTTATGCTCGGGGGATGCTATTCAGTGAAATAAAAACTAAATATAAAGAGTGTAAATTTGCACTTACTCAAACATGTTTGTTACGTTTATTTTTGAACTGGCCATTAAGATGAATATATTTAACCTTCTCCAGCAGGCACGTATGTGCAAAATTTATGACAAATTCAGGTTTTAATGCACATTTTTCGCATATCGAAGCTGGGACGTCTTAATGTCATTTCTATTCCTCCTTTCTACCCTTCCCCCCCATCATGGACTGTGACAATAGTAAGTCATTTGACTTTTTTTTTTTTTTTTTTAACTGGGCATTTGTGCTACATGACAACTTTCTTGTAACAGTTACGACACGCGCGTGTTCGTGGGTGAAAATTCGAAAAATATTTTTTTTCTCAAATATTTTGTAATTTTGTGTTATTAATTGCCATGTATTATTTCAATTTGAATACATTTGGCTTTGTAAACTTTATATCAGTCTTCATGGCAAAAAAATATGTGCAACCAGCTGATTTCGCTCGCATTCTTCAAGAATTATCTGAAGAAAAGGAAGACAAAGAAACCTTTGGATGGGAGAACACTAGCGATTTCCATTCCTTATTTTCTTTTATATCTATTTTTTTAGAAATAAATAAAAATATTAAAGTTAGTTTAAAGTGCATTTTTGTAACCAGTAAGAAGTAAATTTCCTTGCAGAAGTAAGTAATGCTAAACTTACTTTTTTTCCTACCAAGGTGTTTTCCTTTTTTATTTGTCTATATTTGCCTTTGATGAATATTAAAATTAGCTTTGATTTTAAAAACTATTAAATAATAAATTTGAAATGTTCTATAATGAAATACATCATTGCATTTCCATCTCACTAACATAAGAACTTAAAAATATTTACTTATATTTGAATGTGATATCATTTGTATTTTGCAATAATAAGATTAATATTTTATTTCTTAAAAATTTATTATCAATATTCACTCATTTCTGTCAATTTTCGTGCCAAAAACGGTAAAATAACGGATGTCATAAAAAATATGGTGTGTGTGTGCTCATGTAAAATTGCCAAGCGCGCATGCTGGAAGGTTAAAAAGTGTCAAAAACATGGTAATTATAGTGTATGCTAAAATGGAGAGGATAGTGTGGATAATCAGAATGGACTGAATTTTCTTTTACCCATATAGTAACTTACATTTGTTTTCTCACATCTTAGTTTTTCAAATTTATTTGACTTTATTCTTTTACACTTACTGCCAATCAATTTTTTAAAATCTGCTCGTTTTGAAAACACTATTCAAAATGCTTCTAATAAAAAAATAATTTATTAAAAAAATTCCAAAAATGAAATCGCATAAGTATCCGAGACTTTGGACAAACAGTTTCTATTTAATAAAACCATGAAAATAATGGGACATTCAATATTTCAGTGCATATCATTTAGCTTAAATTACAGTTTTCATGTACTTTGACATGGATTTGTCTAATGTTTTTATGTCACAGTCACAATGTTCCATTTTTGTTCCATTCTTCCAAAAGAATTGCTTTTAACAAACGTTTTAAAGAAGTATCATGTTCCTTACTATTTTCTCTAACTCTCTTCACATGCTTGATAGGATTTAAGCACGAAGAATATATAAGAGTTTTGATAACTTTAGAACAGCTGTATAATAATCAGAAGTGAACATCTAGCGCAGCATGTTTAGAATCTTTATCCTGACAGAACTTGAATGTATTTTGCATTCCAAATTTCCTTGCAAATGTCTTCAGGTTTTATTTATGAATATTTATATATTTAGACAGATACATATTATTAAAAAAAAAAATTTTTTTTTTCTATTCCCCAAAACAGTGGAACATCTTCAAACCTTTATGCCTCCAGCTCGTGCTTAACAGTAGGCAATAGTTTTTAAGATTCAATTCTTATTCGGCTTTCGTCCCCCAACAATTTGTCCATCGGACACAAATATATTAAATTTTGACTCATCTGCAAATATAACATTGTATCAATATGACAAATTTTTGATTATTATGAATTCTGTCAATGTCAGGCATAATTTTTTTTTTTTTTTTTTTTTTTTTTTTCCCCTCTTGATGCTGAAGAATCTCCTTCTTGCTGACAGCCCACTGTATCCGTATGTCCTAATGACTTTTTCAACAGTTTTAAAGTTAACCTTTATTGCAAACCATTCTTCTAAATTCCCTGCAAGTTTTATAGCACCAATTTTTGGATTTTGCTTAGTTTTGCATAGGATAAATTCCCAATTCCTTCATATTAGCTTGTTCATTATAAATCATTTCTTACAAACCCTCTTTTGCTACTTAACATAAAATCTCAAACTCTGGAGATCGAGGGAAAAAACTGCAAAATTTAGATGCATTTTAATCTACTATATGCAGCTAATACACATCTGTCTGGTACATCAGACAAGATACACATCAACAAATTGCAGAGCTTACTTGAATTTTAAAGCTAATAAAGTTTACTGTCCAGACTCACATCATACAATTTAATTAGCACAAATGACAAATAAAAATTTAATATCATAGCTAAATTTAATTACATATAAAATACATCTTAGAAACATTGCTCTGCAATATTATGAAAATGGTGATTTATGTTACTTGGGGTGCACAACACAAAACTTTGAGTTTAGATATATACAAAATTTTAAAATAATTTTAGAAATTTAAAAAAATCAGGTACCTCACCTTATTCTTTAGAAGTCCTTGAGGTCCAATGACTTGCTCAAAAATGTGTTTCCCAACATGCACATCAACAGCACTCAATGGGTCATCGAAGTAGTATATGTCTGCATCATTGTAGACAGCTCTAGCAAGACTAACTCTCTGTTTCTGGCCACCACTAAGATTAATACCCTGCCAAAAAAGACATAAAAAAGACATAAAATAAAATAACATTTGACTGCAAAACAGATTGCTCCAGACATTAATCAACTAACTATCTTTTGGGCAACAGTGTAACATGCTGGTGTTTGATATAGGCCTGATAGTGTGTGTATCCCACCCCATTCTCAGCCTAGACTTTGTAGGGGGAAGTTTTTTAAGGTCTGGATATTAATATTGGATCATTTCAGATATGCCTTTTTTGAATGGTAGATATAAAATGGCCCTAGCCTTTAAAAACAATGTAAAATGAAGCATTAACAACTGAAGTAGTTTTATAGGTTTTAAAATGCACTCGAATGACACTTTAAGCTGAAGACAATAAATTAATTTATGCAAGAATATTTCGTTGAAAACAGTGCATTATCAGACAAGTTTCTTTTAAATAATTCTGCATGACATATACTCGTAATTAAGATAACAGCATTAAACTGCCTAAAAAGAAATATTACTATAAAAGAAGAAATTAATTCAATTTGAAGAATACAAACCTTTTCACCTATTTCTGTCTGATCACCACCAGGTAAAATTTCAAGATCTTGTGTCAAAGCACAGGCATCCAAAACAGTTTTATATCTCTTTGAATCGTAAGATTTTGTAAATAAGACATTTTTTTTTAACGTTGCATTCTGTATCCAGGCTTGTTGAGGAACATATGCTACAGATCCCTAAAAACAAAGAAGTTATAAAATATCTTAGTTTATTAAGCACTGCATGCCTTTACAAATCATTTATGTAAAATTATATAAAACTTTACCTTGGCCTACCTAAGTTAAATTTCACAATAGCTAAAACTGCCTTGAATAATGTGAATTCTTATAAATCAAAACTTGACAGACAATAGTAAACTTGTATATACTCGTAGTTAATACTTTTTCACAACTCCCTAAGCAAAGTACATAATCTACCATTATGAATACATGCAATATAAACAAGGATAAAGAATGAATACAATTGACTGAGAATTTTATGACATCGCAGAAGAGAATAAAATAAACTGCATCTGCATTTTCCTTATCAAATTCAGTTAATCACTGATCCATAAAAAATTAAATTTCTTAAATTAACCCCCCCCCAAAAAAAAATCCAGATACCTATTAAATTAAAAATCTTTTTTAAATAATCTATGACAGTTTTAATGCATTTTTCAAAGCAAAACAGGGTACTTATGCACTATTGGATTAACCCTGATGCAATGTGGTAATGTTTTACAGATGAAACAGTAAAAGTTACTTACCGAGTGTAAGTTAGTGGTTTTTTGCATCTCTTTTAAGAAAGATTCCCAAACAATCACTATTTACCATAAGACAGTAAACTAAAGTATGTTTTCTTTTCGTATATTGATATGAATAGAAAACATACTTTAGCAATTGAAAATACAAATTTGAATTATTAAATAAGGATTGCATGGTTACGTGGATTACTTAAAAAATAAATCACATTCTTCTTCAAATTTTTCTGTGATTCTTTTGCGCTATTCTTTTCCTAAAGTACACAATGATCTGTTTTCACTTAAAAAACCATCAGAGAATTGCAGAAGATTTGGCTTCATGCAAGTCTTGACAACAGCAGCTGTCTAGGAAACAGATTTCCTCATTGTTCCCTTTAGAAAATTTTCAGCAAAATTCTGCATTCTTGTGGAAATTTTGTACCAGTTTCTTCCATTGCTCGCAAATTCCACAAGCTCACATATTAAAACTAAGGCAAAAAATATCACAGTTTGTTACATAAACCACTGGAACTTGGAATACAACCAAAAAAAGTGCATGCGAAAATGGTGGTATTGCTTGACTGAAAAATTATTATGTGCATGGTTGCTGGAAGAAAGGTCATGCACAAAGTTACTAGAGTTT
Organism: Stegodyphus dumicola; assembly: GCF_044657685.1. NCBI lineage: Eukaryota > Metazoa > Arthropoda > Arachnida > Araneae > Eresidae > Stegodyphus > Stegodyphus dumicola. Next base: position 189,877,319 of record NC_140768.1, read on the forward strand.
GGTACATTCTGAAACATTGGCAACTTCTACTAAGGTGGTTGCATTAATATCAATGTGTAACAATGATCAATTATAGATAAATAGCTACATTCCTAGAGGTCAATCTTAATATCAATTACATCAATATTTCTGCTTAAAAGAATCAAGCCATTTTTGCTTTTAACTGATACTAAGAAAAATAAGACCTAAGACCTTATTCCTAAGAAAACACTAAGAGCATGTCAAAATAGCATGTACCCTAAAAAAAGGGCAATTAGTATGTTATTCAAAATATTTGTATCCCAATGCACTACCTGCCATCTGTCAGCAAAACCAATATTAAAAACATTTGTTTCCAATGGCTTTAAGTAATGTTATGCATGGGCTCTTAAAAAATCATATTTGGTTGCTTCACTGCAGATATTATTAGTTTGCATTACTATATTAAACATAATTAACGAATTTTAAAATAAACAGGAAAAATTCATCTAAACTGGTCAAAAATAATTTTGTCATTTTAAATTACAAAAACATAAATGAGTATATAAGCAGTTTTATGTTTTCAGAGCAATAAAGTAACATTTTAAAAGTTTCTAATAACACAGGCCAATTGGTTAGTTAACTGTGGGAAAAATATGTGAAAGATATCTGCTTTAAAGGGAATAATGCCTCTGGGAAAGCCTTTCTAAAGGAAATAACTTGTACTCACATTACTCATGGAAAAAACAATTAACTAATTCAATTTTTTTTAAGACTTTATTTATTGAGAGTACAAAAATAAGTCTTCGCCGTTTGAAAAATAATGGCACCACCAGTGTTATGGTTAAATTTGTCTGATGTAAAATATCATATTGTAAGGTTAGACATCTGCTAACAACATAACCTTGAAATAGTAACGATTTTGTATAGACATTGTAACATTTCATATCCATAACCTTGAAATATTAACGATTTTGTATTGACATGATATAAAATATCTTACCAGCAATTTTGTATGATCATCATAATTTTTCATGAGAAAATGTAGAATTTTGATTCTAATGAGTGTCATTTCTGGGAAATTTTGATTTACTTCTTTAATTTGAAGAAATCTGCAGCTGAGGCACAATGATTGTTTGTAGAAGCATATGGTGAGGCTGCCTTAAGTGGGAGAAGTTATTCTGAGAGGTTTCAAAAGTTTAAGAACTGTGAATAGATGTAGAAGGATGAAACTGTACAAAGACGTAGAAGAGGAAGCATTATTGGATGAAGATTCAATGCCAAGCACAAGCAGAATTTGCACTTGCACTAGGAGTTGTGCAGCAATCAAATTCACATCGTTAAAAATCATTGGGAATGATTCAAAAGCAAGGAAACTGGGTTCCATAGCATATGAAGCTGAGAAATGTTGAACAGTTATATTTTACACGTGAAATGCCTCCTGGCATAAATAAAAGAGTCTTTTGCACCATACAGTCTATGGTGATAAAAAATGGATATACTACGGTATTCCAAAGTAGAAGAAATCATGGGGACCATTTGGTCATGCTTCAACATACACAGCCAAGCCGAATATTCATGGGGAAAAAAATATAAATTTGGTGTCATATATTATGCATTGCTCAAACTGAACAAAACCATCACTGGGACTCTCTACTGAACACAACTGATGAGACTGAGTTGAGCACTCAATTAAAAATGTGCCCACTACTACTCCAGACATGAAAAAATTATTCTCCTACAAATAACGCTCACCTACATGTTGCGACACCGGTCAATACCTATTCTGAAACACTGAAACAAGAAGTTCTCCTCCTTCCACTGTATTCACCAGACATCTATGTCATCAATTGAAACAAGTAATAATCAGAAGGAGAAGCTCCTTCTAATTATTACTTGTTTCAATTGATGACATATGGCTTGTCTGAGCAGCACTTCACATCATATGAAGATACCAAAAACTGAGTTGATTTGTGGATAGCCTCGAAAGATGAAGCACTCTTCCATATACTACTAGAAAGATGGGGAAAAGTAGGGGCTAACAATGGACAACACTTTGAATAAAACATACAGTAACGTACTGTTCTTTAACAATAAATGCCCAATTTTTGATAAAAAAATGGTAGTTATTTATACTCCTGATAGGTTAAAAGAAACTCATTAAATTCATGTATTAATTTTATTAATTTTTCCATTATTTTTAACAAAAAATTAATGCTGAAAATGTTTGTTAATCATATAATAGCATTCAAAACTTTACAGCAAACTAACCTACAAAGTTCAAAACTACATGTAGAAAAATTCATACCTTTACATTAACTTTTCCAGACCACTTCACCATATCACCAAGTAAAGCTGCTAATAAGGATGATTTTCCCGATCCAACTTGTCCAACAACTGCCACCAGTTCACCTTCTTCTGCTTGGAAATTTAAGTTGGAAAGAACAGGTGGATCTTCTTTTGTCCATGAAAATGTGCCATCTTTAATAACAACAGGAGCTTCTGAAAGCCAAAGTAAGATAATAAAATTAATAGTTTTGATGCACACAAATAAGGTCTTATAGCCAAAACAAACAAAAAAAAAAAAAAAAAAAAAAAAAACTTCTTTCTCTCTCTCTTTTTTACTCTAAAGGGTCCTATTAGTTTGGAAATGATATTTTACATTGAATCACTCAAAGCATTGAATCACTTTCCAAATTGCTGCCACCAAATATTATCATAATGTATTATATTTTAAGAAATTAAATAATGAAGAATCTGCATGAATGTTTCTTTCATTGTGAAAAAACAATGGTATCTAGTGCAATTAAATTTGAATAACGTAGTAACATTTTTAGCACAAATGCTCTCGAAACATATAAGAGTGTGTAAATGAAAAGAAAATGGCCCTTTGGGCGTAATATAAAATCTGAAAGCTTTCACTTTTTTTTTTCTTTTAAACTCTTTGGACTGCTAGTCGAAGAGTTAAAAAAAGGACAAAGCTCAAAGATTCACACCCTTAGAATTTAAAGGCCTCATTCAACTGAAACATTTAGCAATCACTAGTCATGATACGTCATCAGTTGCGACTGGCTTTGCTTTTTTGGTATTCGACTGAAATACAGCGATCACTCTGAGCTCGCAATTGATCATTTTAGTAACAATCACTGTGAACTCATCATTTCGTGGGGAAACTTATCAAATCAATATAGTGACTCTGTTGTTTGACATTCACAAAGACAAAATTCAAGAAACTAGAATAGATTCAAGGTACTTAACATTAAAGGGCAATCCTTTGAATCTACTTTCTAGGCAGCAATTTATATCAAAGTACAGGCTGTATAAGGCTTTCAGAAAGGCAAGCTGATGTATCATCTGTGTTGTATCCCAATGAAGCCCTTTTGTTCTAGTGAGCATGTGCAATAATAACCTATGTAATGTTATATTAAGTTACATATGTATGTATTTCTTAACTCATGATTGTAATCAATTGTAGATTTGGTGTAAACTATTTTACTGTTCAATTTACAGTAACTGAATGTATATTATACAGTTTGTTACACAGAACATAAGTTATCAGATCATTTCATATATAAATAGAAATAATAATTTTACTAATCTGTTGCAAAAAATTAATTTTAATCAAGAAATTCTAGAATTTGCTGAAATTAAATACTAAATTTTTGTATGCATACTTTAATTTTCTGAACATAATTTTTCCTTACTTCCATACTTTCAGAAAACTGAAATTAAACTTGCTGACATCAGAGAAAATTAACAGTTAATTATTTACTAGAATGTTCAATTCCTAACACCAGCAACTTCAAAACCAAGCCTCAAAATTATAAGAAAACATATATAAACAACTGACAACATTTTGTCTAACAAAATGCTACTAAAAATAAAACACTGATAAATAAATATTTTAAATACAAAGTGATAGTTTTTATTACTTTCCGATGGATCATGTTGAACGGCATCAAGATCAATTTCATCACTTTGCAGGAAAGCATTAATCCTTTTCAAAGAGACTACAAACTAAAATTGAGAGAAAAAGGCCTATGTAAAAAAAATCCTACAAAATTACAGGCAAATATGTATCAGGGGAAACATTTAATTACTTTTCATTATAACAAATAAAATTTTCAGCCATAAAATATGTTTAGTTATTAAGAGAAACAAAATGTTTTAACTTAATGTAAAGCCAAGTCACATATATGGCTGGCTTCATTTCAGGCTGAAGCCAGTAAGAATAATTTAATAAGAGAAACTGAATGATTACAAGCAATATTCAATTCATAGAAATAAGTTGGACCTTGCTCAAATTTCTACTTAGAATGTATATTAAACTAAATGACAATTAGTACATTTTTATAAAATCTTAACCAATTGAACTAAAAACTAACCAACCATTTTTTTACATTTAATAATGAAGAATTGATCGAGCACTTACCATGGCAGTAAATGTTATAATCATTGGCAGAAGGGCAGTAGGAACTCGAAGAATATTGAATAGAGACAGTGAAACAAAAGCTCTGTTGGCATCTAATACATTATTTGAATCAATAAGTACAAAAGTAGCAAAACTTGCCAAAGACACCTAGAGAAGTGAGGAAATGATCACATATTAAATTTGTAATTCTGCAGAAAAGCTAAAATAAAGTTTACATTATTGCATTTGAAAGAATTTTTTCAACTATCACTGTTTTCATTTTACAGCAAAAATACCCTATAAATAGGAATATATCAAAATTAGAAAGAGTTGTCAAGCCATTAGCACAAGATTTTTTAAACTTTCAAAATATAACAATACAATAACATGATCACTTTTGTTCGTAATTATTTTGGCAACATTAAATGACAAGGAGAAAAATGCACTTAAAAACAGCAATGGAATTTAACTAATTTAATATAAGTACGAGGCACATCCAGAAAGTAAGTTTCTCGATGTATTCCCCTTTAAAGTAAATGTAATTAGCCGTGTCAATTGTGCATGCGTAACAGATCTATGCCATATCAATCATATGCTAGCCAGACAGGTCCCGCCTCGTACCAGTAGCAATGGTCCGAAATGGAAGCTCTTATTCTTTCTCCCGCCACCTGCGAGGTTTGGTTGGTGATAAAGTTCTTGAATGCATAAAGAATTGTGCTAATTGAAATTCATCATGAGCTCTGTCGGGTCTATGGGCCAAACATAATGAGTAAGCAGATGGTGCGTCACTGGTGTATGCAGTTTTCAGAAGGTCGTGATGAAGTGTCCATGATGAAGTGCGCAGTGGGTGACCATCCCTTATCAATGATGATCTTGTTGAGCTTGTGCGGCAGCGTGTGAGGCAGAACTGTCGCTGAGCAGCTATTTTCCGCAGATATTGCGATCCTTGTTGCATGAGACTGTCACTATGCCCCTGCTGTTCAAAAAATTATGTGCCAGGTGGGTGCAGAAAAACCTGACACCCGAACACAAAATTGACTGCTAAGGAGCAGCACTGACATTTCTGCAACGGTATCACGATGACGGCGACAAGTTCCTCAACAGGATCATCACGGGCGATGAGACTTGGATTTCACACTTCACCCCGGAAACCATGCAGCAGTCAATGCATTGGCGGCATAGTGGATCTCCGTTCAGGATGAAATTCAAATAGACGCTGCCGGTACGGAAAGTGATGTGTACGGTGTTCTGGGACAGGAAGGGCATTCTGCTCATTGAGCTCCTTCCACGTGGTGAAACAGTAAAAGCTGACCGTTACTGTGAAATACTGTGGAAATTCTGACGTGCCATTCAAAACAAGATGTGTGGAATGCTTACTGCAGGTGTTGTGCTTCTCCATGACAATGCTTGTCCACATACAGCTCGACACACAGCAGCTGTTTTGATGGAATTTGGCTGGAAGTTGTTTGATCATGCACCCTACAGCCCTGATCTTGCTCCCAGCGATTTTCTCATTTTCTTGCACCTCAAGAAATTCCTGTCCTCCGGTGAGCGTTTTGGCAACGATGAAGAGTTGAAGACACCTGCCACACGCTGGTTCCATTCACAGGCGGCAGAGTTCTACGACAGAGGGATACAAAAGTTGATCCCACAATACGAAAAGTATAATTCTGGTGGTGGCTATGTTGAAATATAGCTGAAACATTGCTGTAACTTGTTGCCAATATTCATGAAAGTGCGAGTTCTTTTTTCTTTTCTTTCTTTTTTTTTTTTTTAAATAGGGAAACTTAATTTCTGGATGCCTTATGTATAACCAGACACACATAAATAAATACTTACACAGTATTTTAACTAGGAAAAGGCAAAAATTTGTTTATGAACTGTTCAAAATGTCTTTAAAACAAAAGTTCATAATATTTCTGCAAATTATTTGACTAATGCTGAACCCTGATCTTAACGTTTGAAGGGTATATCTCATTCAGTGCAAAATAAAAAAATCAGGTAGAAAAGAAACCATAACAGATGTTTTCATGTATTATTTTTCATGAATATGGAAAAGGAAAGGAAGAATTCTACAGACTTTTTTTTTAATGGAGAAAAGAGACCTGTGTGTAACAGACCTCAAAATCAATACAGCTATTCTAAATACAAACTAAGGTTGCTTTCTTTGCTTAATTTTTAAATGGTTGATTAAAATTGAAACCAAGCTATTTGGTGACTTGATCACTTTTTGGCAACATTTCTCTCTCACTTGCAAATTTAAAAATATCTATTTTGATTTTACTTCGCAACTTTACTTCAATTTAAAAGAAAAAAAAAATTATTATGCACTCTTTTAATCCACAGTAAGCAAAGTATTTTCCATGTTTTTGTATACAAACAGGCAGGTCATTGGCAATCCAGTAACAATATCTTAGTGATCACATTAGCTGTGATCACACTGCATATAGCTTATCACTGTAATAAAATAAGAAAATAAAAAAACAATACAGTCAAAAGTCATTAATTCAGACACAAATAATCCGGACCTCAAAGCTACAAATTTTCTGCGCATGATTCGCTTTGACGCATGCACGTAAGAGACCTTTACGGCTGCGAATATGTGTGTGCGCATGCACGTAATACGTTTATGCATGCGCGTTTAATGTATAACAGACGGTATAAGCTAAGCTGAAATTATCTAATTCAGTTAATGTTGCAGATTGCGTTGTTCCTTAATCTTCGAATTGGATCCGGCTTATTATTTTTTGCAGACCGTTAGAGCAATTTTATAAAAGTAAGCTCGAACTTTCGATTATGTCTAAACAGAATTTCCGATATATATTTACTAATATGTAAAGGATCTACAAAGCGAAAGTATGTTTCGAAGTCCATTAAACAAAAAGTGGAATTCCTGCAAAAAATTGATAAAGGCATATCCTTTGATTCTCTAACCATTCTGAAATGTGTTTATCAATTTCGCGCTGCTCTGCAGGGGGGGGGGGACGTCGCAACACGCAATGAACTGGAAGTTGATCTGTCAGCACTATCCTCATCTTCAGGGCAGATGTTTTTATTTTATTTGGCTCATAATTCCTTACTAAATGTAGTATTTCATCTCAATGTACTCTGTCTTTGATATGATTTAAATCAAATTCCTCATCATTATAATTCGCTTCAGATAGTGAAGAAAGTGACACAGAGGTTATTGAAAATGAAAAAATTTCGATTTACAAATTAGTCGGTATTCTCGACACAGCAATTATAGGACTTGAACAGCAGAACTTTGTAACTGAACAAGAAATTACATAAGTTTATAGAATATATAAGTTTATAGAATATATATAAGTTTATAGAATTAGAGAGAAAGTATTATCACATAAAATGAAGCACCTTAAACGACTTACATTGAAAGAATTGTTTAATAAAGTAAACAAATAAATATTAAGCCTTTTTTTTTTGGTAAATTTTGATACCCTTTAGATCATAATTGTTCTTTATTTTATAAATTACGGTTTCATATTTTTAATTTTATAATTTCTGCATGCCATCTTACCAGATTTAAACTGATGATCTATAATCCGGAAAAATCGATAATCCGGAATTGCCGAAGTCCCGACGAGTCCAGATTAATGACTTTTGACTGTACATATTTCTAGTAAATAATATTTTAATAATTTGCAATGGAAGACTGTAATTAGCTTTTTTTTTGAAATTTGGGCTACATACAACAATTTCAATGAAACAAAATTATCGATGCTTTCTAAAAATTCAGTCATTTAACAAACATTTGTATCATTATTGTAACAGACATGCTAATCTGTCAAACTCAAAAATGTGCAGAATTTTTCAGCGACAAAAATAGCTTTTAAGTATTTTACAAATATTTGAGTATTTATTTAAATTTTTAAGTACAAACACATATAAAATGGACTTTTTAAAAAAAATATGAACTACAAATACTATCCAATCAACATCTGAAAGTGCAATCACTAAGTTTCAAATGAAATTAGTATGAAAATACTCATACATTAAAAAATATTTTTGTATTTTTTGATTATCTGTACCCCTTCCCAAAAAGCAGCCAACTGCTGGCGACTAATTTTTTGCTTAGCTAAGATGACAGACATTTTCAAAAATGATGGCACACTAAGAATTTCATAAAACAACAGCCAATTAACAAATTTTAAAATACAAGAATTTTTTTGGTGCTGTTTTCCCCATGTACACAGAATTTCTGTTTTAGCTTCAAAAAAACATCATAGAATTTCACAAATTTAGCTTTGTGCACAATGTTGTTTTGCAACACTGTTTACACTTTAAAAAAATTACAGAATTGCAGGAATTTAGCAACATGCACAAATTTCAAGCCAAAAAATTAAATTGTTTGAGAAGTACAAATTTATGGGATGTGAATTTTTATATTCTCTATTGTTGAACAAAACAAAATTTCTCAAGAAATGCAATGTTTTCTTTTTCATCATTTTATTTTTACACTGTTATTTAAATTAACACTCCACGCAGTAAAATTTTGTTAAACTAGACTTTGGGTACGATAGCTGTCTGGACTAAGTCCAAATTTTTATGAAATAATCTAAAAGCTGTGACAAAAGGTACAGTGTTCACAATGCAGACTACCTGTTGTTTGCAAAATATGATTTTAGTGTATACTTGTATACTTGGAAAGTTAAGTAACAAATTACAAAAATATGCAATTTATATTAAGAAATATTTACCTGAAGACATTTATCTTGGTCTATCATCTGCTGAACTAACTGGTTTGAAGAAATGACATCTTTTGTATACACTTAAGTCTTCTGTTTCATCATAAGTTACACAGATGTCTTATATATTTACAATATACCAATACATTCTCACTTTTTTACTTATTTAGATCATTTTTAAATATATCACTGTAAGTTGTGAGGTGTCTGTATATTTTTTCAGAATACATTTTCCAAAAAATCTATTTCACAGAGATTCATATACTGTTTAAAAGTAACATGCAAATGAAATATATAATACAGCCCCCAAAACAAAAATAAATAAATAAAAAATAAATAAACAAAAATAAAAAAATGCTTACAAGAAATGGAGCACATGCAAATGCAAAAGTCACTGCACCATTTAAATAGGCTTGAGCTTTCAAACTGGCAACCTCTTTATTTCTGAGTTTCATAATTTCTTTTATGAAAGAAGATTCCCAAGCATACAATTTTAAAACCTTAATTCCATTCATGATTTCATTCATCAGCTTTGTTCTCAGATCTTTATCCTTCATCAGACGAACCTAAAAACAAAAGAAATTTATTTGAATGAATTGTATTTCAACATTTTACACACTAAATAACATTTGAGGGAAAAGTAATTCAACAAACATCATCTCTACAAATCTTGAGTAAGAATCAGAAGTTAAAAGTGATTAAATTTAATCTCTAAATATACAGAGTCAGATGTAATAATTTAATGCATATATGCATATTTTTTAGCAAACTGTATTATTTGAATGAGTGTTAGGCCAGATATTTTTATTATGCATTGCACAATATGTTATGCTAATACGTTTTTAAATGTAAAGCATTACAACAGCTATGCATTATTAAATTACTGCTGTCAAAAACTAAATAATAAAAAGTAATTAGTTTAATTAAAGGACCACTAATTCTTTGTATTTTGCATGGCTTACCTAATATATCAATTATCAGGCATTAAAGTAAGCTCTGATTTCATAAAAGTTATGCTCATTACTTTAAGACTTGAATCTGGTACAAAGCATAATGATTCAACCAATTTATTTATCTTGTATGTATGTAGCTCACTAAGATAAAATACACTGTAATACCGTGTTATTTAATAAATAATTATTTATTGTTGAAGTGGCAACGCCATATTTGTATTATGTAACCGTTGCTCAGTAACGTGAGAAATTGTTTTAAAAATTAGATTCTGAAGTTTGACCAGCTAGTAGTAGTGTGAAAGTTTTGCCACTAAAAGAATTTTTTCAAATTATCTATCTCTGTGAACTAGAAATAAAATTTATGTTCTAATAAGAAGATTGCCTGTTTTGTCAATTACTGCAAAATACATTACAGTCTTAATTAATTGGAGGTTCCACCGAGATACTGGAAATTAGGAGTGCAATTATCAATTTCGATGGTGCTGGTCTCCTAATCCCAGGAAGTTGCTGAAATTTTTTAGAACAAGTTTGGTAGTACCAATTGAAGTTCCCAGTGCACCACATATGTACAACACGGGGCTTACAGAAGTAAGTTAACTAAAACATTAAAAGTTACATGCATAAATAAACATTAAAAGTTACATCCATAAATAAAGCGAACAAAAGCACAGCAGTCTGGACTTCACGAAAACAGGTAAGTTCATCGGCCAAGTCAATCCGAACATTTTCAAATCGTTCTGTAAACATAATCTAGGGCCATCAAATGTAGGGCATGAGAAAATCAAATGTTCCACATCCTGAGGAACTCTTTTTGAACATTTACATAAATTGCTTGATTGTAGATTAAAACGAAAGAGGTAACTTGCAAATTTACCGTGACCAGATAAAAACTGAGACACTTTAAAATTTAACGAGAGGGAAGACTCGGAATTCAGTCTATGGTAAATAGAAGGAAAGAACTTTTTGGTGACTTCAGCATTACAAGATGAAATGTATTCCTTATTCCACATAGCTAAAAGCTATTTATAATTAAAGGACTTCAATAACTCTTTGGAATGCTAATGTTGATATCAATGCGTAAATTTAAGGCATCTTTAGCTAAGAAATCAGCTCTTTCATTTCCGTAGAAACCATGATGAGCACGCACATAAGCAAAGCAGATATCAATACCTCTAATTCTAAGTGAACTAACGGTTACTAGGGTTTCGATAACTAATTTATCGCAACTGGTAATACTGTTCAAAGGTTGAAGAGAAGAAAGAGAATCAGAACAAATAAGGTACTTTGAGGATGTTGTCCAATTATCGTGGATCCATTTGATGGCAAGATAAATGCATAGAAGTTCTGCTTGAAAAACTGTGCATTCATTCCGTATACAGTGTCTAAAACAACAAACCTCGGAATGGCCTTCAAAAAGAACAAATGCAAGGCCAACCTTGTTGTTCATCTTGCTGCCATCTGTAAAGAAAACCATATGGAAACTTATTTTAGCAGTCTCTTTATAATCACAGAAATTTATGGGTTCTAAAGTAGCGGGATGAGGAAGATCACTGAAGGAGACAATTCCATTAATACAGTCTTCCAAAGCATCAGTTGCCAATGACTTGAAAATATTATTCTTATATGCAATTTCAAAATCAATAGGCAGAACTCCTGCAAGAACAAAAGTAGCCTCATAGCTTAAGGTTCTATAACCACTAATGATACGAAAAAGAATTCTCCGTTGTATCTTTCTTAAATTTCTTTTGTTAACCTTCTTGGCAAGAACATGTCCCCAAGCACGACAGCCGTACGAAATGAAAGGTACAATACACTGCTTATACATGAGTTTCTTAACATCGTAGCTTACTCCAAAAGTATTTCTGGTGATTCAGTGAAAGCCATTAATAATTTTTTCCCATTTAGCAGAAAGGAATTCAATGTGCTCTTCCCATGTTAATTTTTGGTCAAGAATGACACCAAAATACTTAACATTTTCTACAAATTCCAATGAAGAATTATCGAGCATCAAAGGAGCAATATTTTGTTCATCAAACGTACTGAGAACAAGCATAGCTTTACTTTTTGAAGGATTGAAAGTCAGTTTATGAGAAATCGCCCAACTGGAGACAAAATCTAGAACTTCTTGTGCTCTCAAAAGAATGTTATTCAAAATCTTTCCTTGGAAAATTAATAGTAAGTCGTCTGCAAAAGCAATTTTTTAAACAACCGTCGAGATGACTCAAAAGATATTTATTATTATGTTCCAAAGGAGTAGGTCCGGATACAGAGCTTTGAGGACAGCCTTTTTCTAGAGAATAAACCTTAGTTTCGTTCCCAAGCTGAAGCTCAGCGGTCCTCTCGTTCAAGAAGCTTTTAAGAAGGTTATAGATATTATGTGGTATACCAGCATCTTTTAAAATTTTTAAGATAGATAGCCACCAAGCATTATCAAAAGCTCCTTTGAAATCCAGGAAAATAAGAAGTGTAGTATGCTTCATTTTCTTTGCACACTGCAAGATATTACAAAGGCGAATAATGGCAACTTCAGCGGATTTCCGAGGAGTAAATCCGAACTGAGAATCATTATAAAAGCATTTCTGTCTCAAATACCAATTTATTCTGTTAATGAAGAGAGTTTCAAGACATTTTCCCAAAGTAGGCAAAAGACTAATGCATGTAATATTATCAAGATAAGGGGTTCTTGTATCTAAAGTTTAGGAATCAAAACAACCCGAGCCCTCTTCCATTGTGCGGGAAAAACTGCTAATTGTAAACAATGGTTGAAAAGTCTGTGTAAAAATGTGCTATACAACGCATGAAAGTGCTATACAATTTAATTAGAAAGAGAGTCAAGCCCAGGTGATTTGTTCTTCTTCAGATTTTTAATAACACTGTTAACTTCTGAAGTAGAGAACGGACAGTCCATAAAAGAAATATAAGATCCATCAGACTCAGTACGCATAGTTCTATGAGAATTTCTATCATCACGCGCATTATCGCTTGAGAAATTCTTTGTCATTATAGCAACAATTGTAGCACTCAAACTCGAAGTAACACACTGCCATCCGGGAGTTTAATTCCCGAAATCTCAATCCTTTTCGCAAAATTAGTCTTAACCCCATACTTATACAGTCAAAAATCATTAATTCGGACACCCATAATCCGGACCTGAAAGCTACAAACTTTCTGCGCATGCGTCGCGTTGACGCATGCACGTAAGACCTTTACGGCTGCGAATATGCGTGTGCGCATGCGCAAAATACATTTACGAATGCGCGTTTAATGTATAACGGACGGTATAAGCTAAGCTAAAATTATCTAATTCAGTTAATGTTGCAGATTGCGTTGTTCCTTAATCTTCGACTTGGATCCGGCTTATTATTTTTTGTGGACTGTTAGAGCAATTTTATAAAAGTAAGCTTGAACTTTCGATTATGTCAAATAGAATTTCTGATATATATTTACTAATATGTAAAGGATCTACAAAGCGAAAGTATGTTTCGAAGTCCATTAAACAAAAAGTGAAATTCCTGCAAAAAATGGATAAAGGCATATCCTTTATTTACCTAACCATTCCGAAATCTGTTTATCAATTTCATGCCATGGTGCGCAATGAATTGGAAGTTGATCTGTCAGCACTATCCTTATCTTCAGGGCAGATGTTTTTATTTTATTTGGCTTATAATTCCTTACCAAAAGTAGTTTTTCATCTCGATGTACTTCGTTTTGATATGATTTAAATCAAATTCCTCGTCATTAGTTTAATAAAGTAAACAAATAAATATTAAGCTCTTTTTTTGTAAATTTTGATACCCTTTAGATCATAATTGCTCTTTATTTCATAAATTACGGTTTCATATTTTTAATTTTATAATTTCTGCATGCCATCTTACCAGATTTAAACTGATGATCTATAATCCGGAATCGCCGAAGTCCCGACGAGTCCGGATTAACGACTTTTGACTGTATATATATTTCCAGACATTGTGAACATTAATAGTTGAGAGAAAATTTCTCCACAACTCAAGCTTGGCATTAGCTAATTTAGCCTTGTAATTATGCCGCAATTTGAAATATTTAATTTTATAAATATTTTTAAGAAAACCATTTCTTTCTCTCTGGAATCTTCACCTAGCAGAATTTACATGCTTTCTATAACAAACAATTTCCTTAGACCACCAAGGGACTTCTTCTTACTTTTCTTCATCAGAATTGAAAGTAAAGCACAATTAAAAATAACGGTAGAAAGCCTGTTTACAACATTTTCTAATGCAATACAATCAGAGCAACCAACTGTTAAGAAGGATATTGATAAAGTTACACAATTCTCTCTTACAAAGTTCAGTAAATAAAAACCAGTTCACTCTTTTTTAATTAAAAGTACACAAATTAGAAGATATAATCCAATTGCAGTTTATTTCAAGGAAAAATGGATGTAAGAAGTCTGCCGTTTTAAAGCCAGATTTGAAGCGGATCATTCAAAGGTTATTTTCTGTGCTTCTATAACTTGCGTCCGAGAAAAAAACTGACAGAGCAAGATATTAATAATCTCTGAAGATAAGATTAAATTTTAGTTTTCTTAAAAAAGCTTTTACTGAATTTTAATACTTTGTTTCAGAATTATAGTTTATCGTGTAAGATTTTGTTTAAAATTACTGACACTAAAAATATGCAGCTTAAGTTTATAATTGATATTTGTGGTAAAGAAGTATTTTGAAATTATTATTTATGCTTTACTTTTACTTGTATTGAATTTTTATGTTGATAAACGATATGTGCAAGCCATCCCGGCATTTATAAAAAAAAGAACTGCTAGCTGAGTTTTTGAATTTGTTGCCAAGCATGCGCAGGAAAATAAAGTCAAACTGACGTAGAGTGATTTGATTATACTGCAGAATTGGCAAATGTCTAAGTTCTCGCCATCCAGGCGTGTGGTAGATAGTAATATCATCCCGACTTATTAGATTGTATATTGTAAAAATTGTATTGCCGAACTGGCAAAAATTGTTTTTTCGCCAACCAGACGTGGAGATAGATAGTAAAATTGTCAAACTGACGTGGGTAAAATTCCATTGTATTGCCTAGCTATAATTATATAATTATAGCTAACAAGACTGGTGAATAGTGAGTTAAAACATCAACCCGACCTAATATATTATTTTGTGCCAACCTGGCAAAGTTGTTTAAATAATTCTCTCCAATTGGTTAGTGCGAATTTCGTATTTGAGAAATTAAGTCTCGCCAGAAATTATACATTTTTAATACAAGTACGATCTTTTAGATTCAATTTCAAAAGGAAGCCTAATAAAGGTAACTTGTGTCAACATACCATTCTTAGCTAAGAGTAAAAAATAGGATTTAAAAGTACTAGCAGAAGAGTTAGGTTTAACCGTGAAACCTGAATTTAAGATTGCTCAGTTGCATAAACTGATTACTGAAAGTCCCGGTTATGATGAGGAGTTACTTGAGAACTACTGGCAGCAATTAGAGAAGAAAGGGAAAGAAAAGAAGAACGCGAAAGAGAAAGAAGAGAAGAACGTGAAAGGGAAGAAACAGAAAAGGAACGCGAAAGAGAAGAAAAAGAACGTGAAAGAGAAGAAAAAGAACGTGAAAGAGAAGAAAAAGAACGCGAAAGGGAAGAAAGAGAAAAGGAACGTGAAAGAGAAAGAAGAGAAGAACGTGAAAGGGAAGAAAGAGAAAGAAGAGAAGAACACGAAAGAGAAGAAAGGGAAAAAAAAGAACAGCGTGAAAGAGAAGAGCAAATTAGAGCTTTTGAATTACAGAAACTTCAGTTGGAAGCAATGGTTGCGACATCACAGCCGGTAGAAACTACGCAGTTACCTGAGTAGCCTTTAAAAATCAGAATTCACGATGTCATGCCACGTTTCAACACTAAAGAAGATGAAATACGTTTATTTCTGGTGTTATTTGAGCGTCAAGCTAAAATAATGAATATACCTGCTGAAAATCAAGTGACTCAACTTATTTCATTGCTGCCTCCTGACATTGTTCAGCTTATTGCTAGAAAACCAGAAGAGGACGCGAAAAAGTATGAATATGTAAAAATTTTACTGTTACAACGATTTAAATTGAGTGCGGAAAATTTCGACAACTAGTTAATAAACACCAAAAATCTACTGAAAGTACTTGGTATGATTTCTGCTATGAATTAAAGAATTATTTAGAAGGATGGCTTAACAGATTAAACATTAAAACTTCTGAACAGCTAAAAGATCTCATGCTGGTTGATCAAATTAAAAAGCGTACATCTCCTGATTTCAAGGAACATTTTATGGATCAATGGACAACCATCATTTCACCTAATGAAATGGTTAAGAAAATTGAAGATTTTGAAGATGTGAGAAAAACAATAAAACCGAAATTTTCTGCCAATCAGACTGAAAAAATTAACAAAGGATCATTTAAACCGCGTTATGATAATTTTGTGAAAAAAAAAAAAAAAAAGAAAAAAAAGAAAAAAAAGAAAAGAAAAGAAAAAAGAGCATCCGCCTCATTTTAAGCATTCTGATAAATGGGATGATTCAAAATACCAGAAAGATCACCGACGAAGAAGTCAATTTCAAAACAAGAACCAAGAAAATTTATATGACAAAAGATATTGACCACGTTATTTCGAGTGTGGGTCATACGAACATTTTAAGCCTCAGTGTCCTCGCTTAAAACCAAATGAAAAGGTAAATTACGTATCTTCGAATGATGATTTATTAGAGACATATACAATTAATGGTTTAGTTAATGGGTAGGAAATGCCTATTCTTCGAGACACGGAAGCCACTGTTAATGTTATTTTTCGTAAATACATAGATAACACAAAAATGACTGGAGAACATGTCTGGGTACAATATCTTTTAAATGACCATTTAGTGTGTCTACCATTAGTGGAAGTTGAAATTAATTGCGAACTTGGTCATATAAAGACAAAGGCAGCTGTTGTTACAAATGATCCCGGCAGATATGTATTGGGTAACAAAACTGCCCAATTGTTAAAAAATAAATCATTCTTAAATTTAGAAAATTAATAAATGACACGATCTCAAGTAAAAAGATCTCATGAAGAAGATCGAAGTAGAGAAAACGAAATGGAGAAACTAGAACTGACGTTTATTGAGACTGACGAAGATATTTTACCGCAAACTGATTGAGGAAGACAAAGAAATTAAGAAAGTGATTAATGTTAATTCAAGGGAATTAACTGAATCTCAGCATCAAAGCAGAAATCTAGCGTCAATGTTGAACAAAGCTAAAAATGAAAATTCCACCAAGACAAATGATTTCAAAGTAAAGGAGAACGGGTTGTTGGTGAAAAAGAAATTCAATAAAAATGGAAGTGAAAGGGAATTAATTGTTATTCCTGAAAAATAAAGAGATCAAATTAAGTCATTATGTCATGATAGCACATCTGGACATTTAGGCGGAGTCAAAACTAAACATAGATTAACAAGATACTTTTACTGGCCTAATTGCTATAAAGAAATAGAAGAGTATGTTAAAACTTGTGATATATGTCAAAGAGTGGGAAAATCTAATGATAAAGCCAAAGCACCTTTGATTTTAGTACCAATTATAGCAGAAGTATTTTCAAAAATTAACTTTGACACATGCGGCCCTTTACCAATAACACCGAATGGAAATAGATATTTAATTACAGCTATTTGTTCAGCTTCAAAATACACAGATGCTGTACCTGTTCCTAATACTGGCACAATGTCAGTTATTGAAGCCATGTTACAAATATTTATTAGAATGGGTTTCCCGAAAGAAATACAAACTGATCAAGGTACACTGCTCAAAAAAAAAAAAAAAAAAAAGGGACAGTCCTATATCTCCCGATCTACTGGGCCGATTGACAAAATTCAAATTGCATTCTTCATGTCTCGAAAGCGCGACTTAGGATATATATTAGATTTATATATAGCACTATTCTGACATAGGTATTTTGACACAAAATCGGACTTTTTCTGAAATAACATACCAATTTTTTTCCATATTTCGATTCTACGGCTCAAATTATGCCAGAATACCAAGTTTTGTAAAAGTCGTACAAGTAGTTTTTAAAATATTACATCTCAAAATTTTAGCTCCTCAATGTTAATTGAATTTGGCAAATATTTATTAATATCTCTTTTTTTACTAAACTTTTTTTATTTTTTCTCTCACATTTCAAAATTTAGGTTCATTCCAAATAAAATTTACCCATTTTTTGTGTTTTATTCTTTTAATTTCTATTTTTAAATAATTTTTATAAATTTTTCGAAAACAATTTTGAATTATAACCTATAAAATTTTTACCATCATCATAAAGTAGGTGTATTTTTAAGCATATCTGCAAAAAATTAGACTTTTTTATTCAAAATTTTCTAAGATATACACGAATTTACATATTTTCGCTTTTGAAATTTGGCATCTTTTTTTTGAGCGATAATAACGCCAAATGCGGTCTATGGATTTTTGTTACACTGAATTGCCACAGCTATTTTTAACCTTAAATTTCAAGTAAAATTTTACGGAGAATTAATTATATGAAATGTTTTCCCACAATAAGGCGTAATAAATATTTATTAATACTATATGAAAATCTATTTTTTAAATTATAGATGATATTATTCAAATTTTTAACAATTTTTTTAAATTTCTCTCTTTCTTCCTTTTTTAAAAAAAAATAAGAGTACGTGTTTCTAAGAGTAAATTTTTACCTTCGGCGTTTTATCGTCTGCTACTTTACTTCGTTTAAAACGAATTGTCTAAAACTGAAAATTTTCGTTTAATGTTTATTTGAATTTAATGAAAATATTTTATGACATTAACTGCATAATTTATTTCTAAACAAACTGTTGCTTTTGAAGTGGCTGAAAGAGCGGCAGACACTATCATACATATTTTTAAAGCACAGTATATTTTTATAGAAATATAAGATTTAGAATAATCATTTTTATAAAAGTCAAATTATGATATAAACATACAACCCTGTAGAGACTGAATTAATGGAAGTTCAATGGTTATGTAGAAAGGATCTGCAGCTACTTAATGGCTGGATAAGTCAGCAGATTCTGTGGACAAGCAAGAATAATTATATAAACGACACCCAACATTCTGTATTTTTGTATTTAATGTCAATTTAATCTGTAAAAATGTATTTTTGTGCGTAGCTTATTTTCATTATATCCTTAAAATTCTAATTTAGAATGTAATTGTCAAGAACTGAATCCTAATCATCAGTAATATAATAAGTAATTATTACGGTTATTAATAAATCCTTCTTATAAAGTAATTGCAAATATTTCAAAAAACTTTCTGTCTGAATGCAAATATTTTTCTATGCAAAACTTTTAATTTATATTAATCAAGATTGCACTCGATATTATTTATCTGCACTTCAATTTTTACCGTCAGCTCTAGTAGAAGTTACAAATCAATTATATTTAATTAAGGATTGGATTGGATTTTTTAATTATGGCAAAGCACACGAGGGCTATCTGCCTAAAGGGAGGGATGCCTTCGTGGAGGACTTTCTAAGGTAAACTGGCTCGTATAGACGTTACACACGGGAAAAACCACTAAAACGCCCATGCAGCCAGCCCGTTCGCGGGGTTCGAACTTCCGACCGAACTACCAGTGCTCAGCGTCTTTACCACTCGGCCGCTGGTGGGCTATTTAATTAAGGAAGACCATCTAAATTTAGAAACAGCGTACCGTAACAGCAATTCAATTATTGGCGCCGTATCTTTCATGTTACTCCCGATTGGCAAGGTACATGATTTTTAATGAGTATTCGGGTTTTGCTGGTAACTCCATTTGGAAATCGCGCTTAAACTAGGTTAGTTGGTTATTTGAACATAGAAAGAATATGGGAGCTATTTGGTTAAGATGCTTTCCTAGAGAACCTTTGTAAAGAGAACCTAGAAAACTACGAAAACTAACCATGCAAAACCCTCGGTTAGACTTCGCAACAAACAATTAGTAAATTAAGACACAATAACACGCCGAATAAATACTAATTCAGAAGTCAAACAACAAAAATTAGCGTTATACCTACAAAATTTTTACAGGACTAGTTTCGATGGTTTTACCGAACCATCATCTTCAGCTGCAAAACCGCAAATGATTTTTGTTGTTTGACTTCTGAATTAGTAAACAATTAGTATTTAACAATCTTCAAATGCTAGGCAACTGGTGAGGCTCCAATTAAATCTCCAATTTAATATTTTATTTGTAAATATTTAAAATATTGTTGTATACTTAGACACAAAAAGCAGAACTAGCAAGCCGTAGTGCAAATGAATATTCATTTTCTTTTGCAATAATTGTATTCACTTAATATTCTTGGAATATGAGCTAAAGAAGGAACGTTCTCGGAAGATTAAAGAAGGAACGTTCTCGGAAGATTAAAGAAGTGTTTAAATCCAGTGATATAAGGTTTGTCTTAGAAGCTCAGGATCAAAACGATTCTGCAATTGCCCCAGTAGTTGACTTGTAAATGGTTGTGAATTAAGCAGATGACTTTTAATCTTACGTTTTCAGTCAGACAACGTATTCCAGATGTTTTGTATTGCATGACAATGCATCTTTTCATTATTCAATAACCAGTCGGAGAACCGCTTTGTTCCGAAAATAAGTATGTGTGCTCAATCGTCCTGCATGTTTTTCAAATTTGTCTTCTTGTGATTTTTTTTCTTTCCCAAAAACTAAAGTTGCCTCTCAAAGGAAAGTTTTTTGATATTGAAGAGACAAAAGGAGTATGACATCTACTTTTAGAGGCATGTCAAAAACAGATCTCTACAAGCCTTCTCTTCCATTACATGTTGTGCAGTCAGACAAAAAGTTGCATCAGCGTAAATTCTATAATCTATTTTTATTACACTCTGATTACTTTACTAACATACAGTGAATATATACTAAATCTTTTACATCAGCTTAAGTATTTCGGAATTTTTGACGGAATTGTTGTCGGAACTAGGACTTACAAGATAGGTCACATTGAATATTTCGATAATCCAATAAATTCAAGGTCGAAATTTCAATATTTTATTTTCGGAGGGAGGGGAAATTTTTCAGTTTTGTTCCATTATCCTAAGTATATTTGCTTTGATTCTTTATTTTTTCCATAAAAGCGAAATCTTACGCATGGTATACATATAACGCATAGCTTCAGTTAAAATTTAATAATATACAGGGTGTTTATAATTAAAGTTCCACATTGAAACGGTCATAAAACAAAAACTACTGGATCAAATGTTATGAAACCTGGTAATCGTATAAAAGAGATCATAGGAATTTATTTTCCGCGAAAAAAGGGAAGTTCCAAACCTCACCACCAGGGGGAAAATGGCGCTGTATGCAATATTTTTAAACGAAATATGGGTCGGAATCTAACTTAACCTTGTGTTACATGGGTTTAATATGTTGCATACCCTTAAGAAATTTTGAAGTAAGAAAATTACCATTTTAAAGCGTTAAATTCGATAAACGTCGAGTGTAAGTGAGAAATTAGTCCGTGAAAACCACGAATTAGCGATTAGAAAATGTTAGATCGCAAATCACTCGCACAAGTTCTGGGTTCGCACAATCTGGAAATTGTTTTCTTACAGATCGCTAATTTGTAATTTTTTAAGCCTGAATTCGGCCCTAAAACATGAAGATACTGATTCAAAACGCTTTTAATCGATTTGGGCCAAAAAAATCCCTCATGTTATCTATCTAGTTCCATTGCATTCTCCTACTGCATTCGATTGCATAGCAGAATGACAGCTAGTTTTATAACTGAACCATTTTTCTCTGAAGAACAGTCGACAGCTGGACTACTGTGATTTCAACTCACTTAGAGTCAATGTTAAAATGTTTCGTGATACATGAACTGCAGTAACGTGGCATTTTAGATACTACGATTTTTATGCAGGGCTGGGCTCCACCTCACGTGTGTTGCACACTTACTTAGGCAACATTTCACGAATGAACGTCTTATAGGCCAACACTTCCCCTCTTCCCACCAGACCTCAACCTCTGTGACTTTTAGCTATGGGGTTTTCTCAAAAGCACTGTTTATGGTGATAATCTAAACAATTTGGCAGAAATGAAAAATGTTAAACACTGACATGTCCGTAACATTCCTCCCGATATGCTAAGAGCTGCTGTTGAGAATACAGTAACAGGATTTAACTTGCTTTCGGAAAATGCTAGACGCTACATTGAACATGCTTTGTAACACGTTTCGGAAAATATTAAACACATTTTAAGCAGATGTTTTCGAGTCTTATTTCATTTAAGAATCTTGTATACAGCGTTATTTTTCCCGTGGTGATAAGTTTTTTTAACTATTTTTTCCTCGCTGAAAATAAATTCCCATAACCTCCTTTACACGATTCCCAAGTTTGATAACATTTGGTACGGTAGTTTTCCTTTTATGACCATTTCAAATTGGAACTTTAATTATAACCACCATGTAAATTAAACTTTAAAAATTTCACAGTTTGGTTCAAGTCCCAGTTTTAAAAATATATATATAAATATAATCTTTTATATTAATCCTCTTAGAAAGAATGTTTTAAGAAGCTAATTTTTCTCTCGCGTTATAGATTGTATAAAAAAACATGACCTTTAATATGATTTAGATTGTTTCAGCCGATATAAGAATCGGGTTACTCGGTGGTACAGAATTAACCCTGCTGGACTGTTCATTTCTTTTTCATTTAGCAAAAATCTTTTAATTAAAATATTTATCCTTTGGACTTCGCTTTAAACTTTATTTATAGTTAAAATGACTAGAAAATGAAAAGCTGTCTTCAGCTGAAACGCAATTCATGTAATTGATATTTTAAAAAATTGACAAGAAAGCAAAATATATGGAAGTCTAGCAATCGAAAAATCTTAATTTTCTTGTGTGTGCACTGAAAATAACTGTAGAAGGAAAGAAGAAAATTAGGGAGAAAAGTAAGCAAAAATTTGCAGGGAAATTTGGCTGTCAGACATACCAAGATGTTTCAAAAAGTTGGACGCTTTTGAAGATACTTTCAGGATACTTCAATGAATTTAGGTGTTCAAAGAAAAAACACTTGGACGTGTACACCAGCAAATACCATCAATTGAGCTTGTGGTTAACAGAAAAGACAATATGGTGTAGACTATATGGTTGTATAAATTTAAATTATGTTATAGAACATCATAGCGTATCATAAATGGAGAATCCCATGATTTTCTCATTCGAATTATTTGAAGATTCAGGAGTTTATCCAGTGATGTATGTGGATGTCACCTAAAGATGTTTTTTTTTTTTCCTCCTGATGAAACAGCGGCCGAGCGATTAAGTCACTGAACACTGGTAGTTCTGTCCGAGGTCCAAATCCCACGAACGGGCTGGCTGCATGGGCATTTTCGTGGTTTTCCCAATGTGTAACGTGTATGCGAGCCAGTTTCCCTTACAAAGTCCTCCACGAAGGCATCCCTTCCCTTAGGCAGATAGCCCTAGTGTGCTTTGTCATAATTAAATAAACCAAAACCTCTTGATGAAACCATTCTTTCCTTTCATCTCATACCTTCAAAATGTTTAGCCTCTAAAGACTGATAAAGGCTCTGACCAAATATTTATGAAATGGATTGAATTGAATTATTAAGTTACGTCAAAGCAGGGCTATCTGCCTAAAAGGAAGGATGCCTTTGTGAAGAACTTTCTAAGGGAAATCAGCTGGCATACACCGTACACATGAGAAAATCCACGAAAATGCCCATGCAACCAGCCTGTTTACCGAGATTCGAACCCTGGAGTGAACTATCAGTGTTCAGCGACTTTACCGCTCGGCCATTTGTGGGCCTTTATGAAATGGAAGGCGATAACTTTATTTAAAATGATTGTCAGAAACATCAAGATATTTCGAAAATTTGGATGCTTTTTAATATACTTGCGGAATGCCTAAAGAAAAAGAGCAAGAATAAAGTAGAATGAAGAAAAAGAGCAAGAATAAAGTAGAATGCCTGAAGAAAAAGAGAAGAAAAAATACATTTTACGGTAAAATTTAATATTTGTATTTTTTTTTTTTTTAAATTTAAAACTTTTTAATTCTATGATATTTGATTTTTACGATTTCAAAAAAAAAAAAATTGAATAAAATATGAATAACAATTAAGAAGCCAAATATAGGATAAAATTGTGTAAAGCAATGGGCACAATGATAAAACTGTTTAAAGCAGTGTATGCAAGTAATTTTAAGTTAAAATGTCGGTTATACATCTCGCTTATTTATATATATCTTTTCTGAACGGAATATTGAAAGGCGTGTAAAACTGTGCTTTACTGTATTTTCTCTTTTAATATAGTATGCAGTTTTCAAACTCATCGTAGTCTGGGTTACAAAGTATTCTTCCGAAAGAAACGCAGTTCAAATAAATAAAATCAAATTCTGGAAAATTTATATTAATAAATATATTTTAAATGCTCAATTCGAAGGAATAAATAGAAAATTTTAAAACAATTATCTGAAGAGACAATGCCACACAAACAATTAAAATAAAAGTTAAGAATTTAAAAATTACCTAAAATAATAAGTATGACAAAAAATATATATAAAGAAAACTATTTGAAAAAAAAAAATTGCTGCACCTTTATTTACGCAGTTCGAATAGGTAAGCAGAAATTTTTAAAACAGTTATTCGAAAAAAAAAAAAAAAAAAAAAAAAAACACCATGCAACTTAAACAATTAAAATGAAATTCGAAAAAGAAAAAATTACTTAAAATAATAAGTTATAATTAAAAATATAATATAAAGAATATTATTTGGAAAAAAGGAACGATGGTGAATTTTTTTCCGCTTACGGGAAAGGAAACTAGGTTGCCATATATTAAGAATTTCGCCAAGTGAACTATTCTTGGCGCAAGCTGACAAAAAAGTGCCAACATAAATTTGTGAATTTCTCCGTAAATTTCGCTCCAAATTTTACAAAATTTCATATCTAGGCGTAATTTGAGTCGTAGAATCAAAATATGTAAAAAAATTGGTATGTTATTTCAGAAAAAGTCCGATTTTGTGTCAAAATACCTATGTTAGAATAGTGCTATATATAAATCTAATATATATCCTAAGTCGCACTTTCGAGACATGAAGAATGCAATTTGAATTTTGTCAATCGGCCCAGTAGATCGGGAGATATAAGACTGTCCCATTTTTTTTCTTGAGCAGTGTAGAAATTAAACACAATGTAATCAAACAGTTAATTACAAATGATAATGAGCATTACTTAGAAGTAATTTTCTGTTTCCTTAAGTCTGTGCCCTTTGAATACAGTGAATATAAATAAGGGGTGATAATGGAAAAGCTTGTATGATTCATGTCCATCCATCCTATTTTGTAAATAAATGGTCTCAAAAGCACATCCATGCTTGAACTGATGATTGTGGCTGTTGTGCTTAAACTAATATGCATTAAGATCTTCAGTGGTTTTTTTTTTTTTTTTTTTTTTTTTTTTTTTTGTGTGTGTGTGTGTGTGTGTGTGTGCAACATCACTGAAGTTTTTCCATAAATGCAATTAAAAAATTAATTTTATTTCATAATTTAAGTCAGCAGATTGGAGAAATTGCTTTTATATACTTTTAGTCCACGTATAGCAGAGAGGCTAAGATTACTGAATACTGGAATTTGCCAAATTCAATTAACATTGAGGAGCTAAAATTTTGAGATGTAATATTTTAAAAACTACTTGTACGACTTTTACAAAACTTGGTATTCTGGCATAATTTGAGCCGTAGAATCGAAATATGGAAAAAAATTGGTATGTTATTTCAGAAAAAGTCCGATTTTGTGTCAAAATACCTATGTCAGAATAGTGCTATATATAAATCTAATATATATCCTAAGTCGCGCTTTCGAGACATGAAGAACGCAATTTGAATTTTGTCAATCGGCCCAGTAGATCAAGAGATATAGGACTGTCCCTTTTTTTTTTTTTTTTTTTTTTTTTTTTTAGCAGTGTACCTCGTTTATGAGCAATCTAGCCATTGAATTTGTAGAAAAATTTGGAATAAAAGTAACTGGAAGCTCAGTACACCATTCGCAGAGCAACCCTGTTGAAAGATTTCACCGAACAATCAAACGAATTTTAAAAGTCTTGTGTATCGAAGAACCCTGAGTGGGAGAAGCAAGTTCCTGCAGCTCTATTTGCTTTAAGAACAATAACGCACGAGAGTACGTGATTTACACCTGCAGAATTAGTATATGGCCGAAATCTTAGAACACCTGTAACATTATTATATGAACAATGAATGAATCCTGAAGACGAAGGAAATAATGTTGTTGAATACGTTTTTCAATTGATAAATCGGTTAAAAAGGTGCAAAGAGATGGATACAGATAAAATGCTGGAAATGCAAACCAAAAGAAAAGTGTGGTACGATCGTACAGCTATTAAAAGAGAATTCTCTGAAGGAGATTTAGTATTAGTTGTATCAACGAATAAACCAAACAGACTAGCAGTAGAATGGAAAGGTCCTGGGAAGGTTGAGAAGAAATTATCCGAAACTAATTATGTTGCGAGTTTCGAAGGAAAAAAAAGACTATCATAGGCGAGCAGAATCGGTTAACCTTATGATTACAGAAGATCAATCGGAAATTGATGATATGGAGGAAAATTTCCCAACAATTGACTCTGAACACCAACATTGTTCGATTTTGAGGACATTAAAGAAAACAGTTCCTTAAGTGATAAGCTAAATGAACAACAGATTCAAGAATTGCATGATATGCTGCTGAAGTTTTCAAAAATCTTTTCTAATAAGCCTGGAAAATCTCATTTAATAACGCATGATATTCAATTGACAGAAAACACCCCAATGCACTGTAAACCATACAGAATGTCTCCTAGACAAATGGATATATTAAAAACGGAAATTGATAAAATGCTTCAGCATAAAATAATTGAAATAGGAGATTCAGATTACACTTCTTCTATGATTTTAATGGAAGTATCAGGGAGGGATCCAAGACCTTGTATCGACTATAGAAAATTGAATAAGTTGACAAAAACACAATTCTTTCCCTTGCCTAACATCGAATAACGAGTAGAAACGGTAGCAGGTGCAAAATATATAACTCTTTTGGATTTAACAAAGGAAATATCTTTAACACCTAATGCTCAAAGACTAGCCACTTTTGTTACAAGTCTTGGCACATTCTCTACGGATGCCTTTCGAACTTAAAAATGCACCATTTTCATTTAGTAAAATGATGGCCGAAATCCTTCACGGTTGTGAAAACTTTGTTGTTCCATATTTAGATGATGTGGCAATCTTTTCAAACACCTGGGAGGAGCATCTAAAACCTGAAAGCCGTTTTGTCCAAAATAAAGGACGCTGGTTTAACTATTAAACCAATAAAATGTAAATTTGCTCAAGATAAAATATCTAGGACATATTGTAGGTCATGGTATAAGCATGCCAAGTGAAGTGAAAGTAAAAGCTATTCTTGATTTTCCAATGCCATCCACAAAAAGTCAAGTCAGAGCATTTTTAGGATTAGCGGGATATTATAATCATTACATTCCCATGTTCTCATCTATAGCAGCACCTTTAATAGAAACTTTGAAAGGAAACTTAAAGAAAGGGAAAATAAATTGGACACAAGAGTGAACAAAAGCATTTGAAGAACTAAAGGAGAAACTGTCTCAAAGGCCTATACTACATGCACCTGATTTCAATAAGGAGTTTATTTTGCAAACTGATGCTTCAAACTCTGGTATGGGTGTGCTTTTAGATCAAAAAGATGAATGAGACAATGAACATCCAGTATTATATCTCAATAAGAAGTTTACAGAAACTGAAAAAAAGTACTGAAAAGGAATGCGCCGCCATAATATTTGCTGTAAAGAAACTTCAATGTTATTTAGATGGGCATACTAAATTCCTCTTCATGACCAATCATAATCCCTTAGTTTGTCTCAAAGATAATGTGACTCTAAATCCACAACTTATGAGATGGGCACTAGTACTACAACCCTACAATTACACGGTCGTTCATTGAAGTGGTAAAAACCATAAAAATGTAGACGCATTAAGTCGTACTCCCTGACCTGATTAAATAATTTGTTTCTCTATATAGATAAAAAAAAATTTTTTTGATCCTTCCTCTCTTCCTCAGTGTATGTTATTATGTTATTTCTTGTTTAATTCTTCTTTAAATTCTTGTATTTCAATTCTGTATTATGCTGATATTGTTGTTTTGGGGGGGGGGGAAAACGTCATTTATAAAAATATAAATTAAATTTATAAAAATATAAATTAAAGTTTGTCTGGAGGGGGAGAGGTTGTAATACCTTGTTATTTAATAAATAACTTTTTATTGTTGAAGTGGCAATGCCATATTTGTATTATGTAACCGTTGCTCAGCAACGTGAGAAATTGTTTTAAAAATTAGATTCTGAAGTTTTTACCAGATAAAAGTAGTACGAAAGTTTTGCCAGAAAATAATTTTTTCTAATTATTTATCTCCGTGAACTAGAAATAAAATTTATGTTCTAATAAGAAGATTCCCTGTTTTGTCAATTACTGCAAAATACATTACAACACCAACGTATACTATATTTTCTCACAAATTTCCTCCTCCTTTTTTTATCAATTTCATTGTCCAAAAATCAAGAGGAGAGAAGTATGTGAATAACTCAATTTCTAAAGAATGTAGTTAAAGTAAGAACACAACAGATGACAAGTAATCTTTCATAAACTACACGTAACTATCAAAATATTATTTCTCCTACTTCCTATTTCCAATAGGAATTCATAGCACAGTCAAAGGTTGTTAATCCGGACTCGACGGGACTTCGGCGATTCTGGATTATCGATTTTTCCGGATTATAGATCATCAGTTTAAATCTGGTAAGATGGCATGCAGAGATTACAAAATTAAAAATATGAAACCGTAATTTATGAAATAAAGAACAATTATGATCTAAAGGGTATCAAAATTTACAAAAAGAAAAAGCTTAATATTTATTTGTTTACTTTATTAAACATTTCTTTCAATGTAAGTTGCATCATTTCATGTGATAATACTTTCTCTTTAATTCTATTAAACAGACATAATTTTTTGTTTAGTTACAAAGTTCCGCTGTTCAAGTCCTATAATTGCTGTGTTGAGAATACCGGCTAATCTGTCAATCGAAATGCTTTCGTTTTCAATAACCTCTGGGTCACTTTCTTCACTATCGGAAGCGAATTATAATGACGAGGAATTTGATTTAAATCATATCAAAGACAGAGTACATCGAGATGAAATACTACACTTAGTAAAGAATTATAAGCCAAATAAAATAAAAACATCTGCCCTGAAGATAAGGATAGTGCTGACAGATCAACTTCCAATCCGCGGCGTGAAATTAATAAACAGATTTCGGATTTCAAATCATACTTTCGCTTTGTAGATACAAATTACATATTAGTAAATATATATCGGAAATTCTATTTGACATAATCGAAAGTTCAAGCTTACTTTTATGAAATTGCTCTAACAGTCCGCAAAAAATAATAAGCCGGATCCAATTTGTAGATTAAGGAACAACACAATCTGCAACATTAACTGAATTAGATAATTTTAGCTTACCTCCGTTACACATTACACGCGCATGCGCACAAACATATTCGCAGCCGTAAAGGTCTTACGCGCACTCGTAAACGCATGCGCAGAAAGTTTGTAGCTTTGAGGTCCGGATTACAGATCATTCCGGATTATGGGTGTCCGAATTAACAACTTTTGACTGTAATATTAACATTACAATATTTAATAAGATACTTTCATGTCTATTTCCCTGTAACGAATATCCTCCATTTTTTTACTGTTGTCTCTGCTACTCTTTAGTCCTCAAATCATCCATAAATAACTAGAGAAGGTGAATTCCCGTTTTCTCAGCAAAGTCATACACTAAATGTCAGTTCATGTTGATTTCACTGTGATGAGTCAGTTCTTGTATTAGACAGGGATAAAGTTCGACAACTATAAGGGAAGGCTTTGGCATGACCTTCATAGGTAGTTTGAGAAGGTTTGTTTTTTGTTAGTAAAATGAAAACAATCATTAAATGGATGAATTCATTTTAAATTAGGGGGAGCTTGTTTTCTGTACTGACTTAGTGAAAAATTACACAAATATTTTAAATATTTTCAAAACCTGATGTTAAAAAGCTAGGGGGAATATGTGAGGAACGAAGGTACTACTTAATTCAGGCTTGATAATCCATTCAGGAGGAGGGGGGAGAAGTAAATTTTAATAGTTTACACAGAGAAGCCATATTATTATGTCCACCCGCTGTTATCCAGAATAACTGTTGCTGATAAACAAGGATATCCACTAAATATCACTGAAGAAATTCAGTAAGATGATTGTTAAAGGTATCTGGACCCTGGACCAAGCAAACTGCAGTGCATGTGATAGCTGCTTATGAGTGCATAGTGGAGAATTCGGTTCGCAAACATGTTGATAAAGGTATTCCCAAATATGTTAAACTGGGTTAAGCTCTAAATAATTCAAATGCCAGGGAAGTAAGCATAAGTCTTTGTCATGCTCTTTGAACCATTCACAAATGATTCTGATAGTATGACACATTGCACTGTTCCAACTAAATATCCTTCTACCCACAGGAAAGACCATTAACATGTAAGAGTGTATTTGATCATTAAGGATGAAAAGTACTAATTGCAAGTGCCTTCTAAAGCTATAAAAGGATCATACTGCTACCA
The DNA here is from genome assembly GCF_044657685.1 of Stegodyphus dumicola. Taxonomy (NCBI): domain Eukaryota; kingdom Metazoa; phylum Arthropoda; class Arachnida; order Araneae; family Eresidae; genus Stegodyphus; species Stegodyphus dumicola. The sequence goes on from NC_140768.1 coordinate 189,908,050, forward strand.
ACTTGTATATATCCAACACTGGTTGCTTGGTGTTTGCGCTTGGAAGTTTTATGCCCAGGGCCAGATTTACGTAGAAGCTACACAAGCTATAGCTTAGGGCCCCCAAAAAATTAAAATACAGTATAAATAGTATTAAAATATATTATAACAGACTTATAAAGGCCCCCTATCTCAAATAGCTTAGGGCCTTTATCAAGTCTAAATCTGGCTCTGTTTATGCCTGACATCCATCTGCTTACAGGAATTCAAAGAACTCAAAGTATGGCGCATTGTAGAAGGTAACCTTTTACCAGATGGTGCAAGTCTGATGTCGGTACTTCTGTGCAAAGTTCAGAAGTTTTGAGCAATTCACAACAAAACAATATTTAATTAAAATTTGAATATTTGTCAAAATAAAAACGGATTACTTTGCTAAAGTCTATGATCGACTACTGACCTTAAACAAAGCTCAGATCGCATAAATTTTATGAGTGTTAGAGAAAAAACTTAAACAGGATGTTGGGGTATTTCATTTTTTAATTTAACAATTAAAAGTACTTTGCTTGTTTGTGCACCACCTATTTTTCTTTTGCATACTGCCAGTGGTATACGTACCACTGGTTGAGAATCACTGGTCTAAACCAAACTGCCAAAACAGTATTTACCTCAGGGAATGACAGTTCGTAATCCTCCATAGTTACCACATGAAATCGCAAAAATGGTTCCCTTCATCAACTCATGGTACACTTTACTAAACTAGCCATTGAACAGTTCAAAAACTCCACCATTTCTCTTGGCTCTACAACAAATTATCACGTCTATTTTAATGCCAGATAAATTGCAATTTTTCTACATGATAGCCACAGTTGCTTAAACGAAAACTGCTGACATGCCACTTTATGTTTACACATAACATATGCAATTGTTCACTGGCTGTGTGTGCCTGATGTCAGGGGTACAGAATCACAATAACGTAACATAACGTAACAATATTATTTCCAGAATTAAATTTTAAACAAAAACTATTAAATGGAAAATGCCTATATCAGAAATTGAGTCTACAACAGAATTGAGAGTGAAATACTTATGCCAGAAACAAGTATAAACTGCTATAAATTAAATAACACATAAGGAAAAATATGAAAATACCAGAGCAATCCGGAACTGAATCTACGACAAAACTGACAGTATTTTGTGGCTTCATCAAATGCAGCCACTGATGGAATACAAACAAGGTCCAGATTAAAATCATGCTACATCATACATGTAATTTGTTAAACTTACATGTAAAAATAAACAAAGAAATGTATCTAATAAAAAATACAATAATAAAAGTGTCACCCCACCGGGTCAGCAGTTAGTGACTGACTGCTTTACCAAAGGGCTCAAGTTTGAATCCTGGAGAAGGCATGAATGTTTGTAACTGTATAGTGTGCGGAATGGTGGTACTTTTAAGTATGTGGTAAGCTGAAAGTCTTTTCGAAAAGTCGCTGTTAAGGAAGCAGGGTGCTCTCTATCAAAATTGGAGGTAGAACTAAGCAAAGTCATATTGTCACCTGTATGGTGACCTACGGCTCTTGCCATTGACAAGCAAAATCTTGCCTCCTTGCCACAATGAACTTCGTGAGCTTGCTCTGATATCAGAAAAGTAAGATTAGTCATGACAACAACAAAAATAAAGGTAAAGTAATTAGCAAATTTGAGTTTTTTATGAAACTGAATAGAAAACCTATTTAATTTCTTTGGATGCTACCAGAGGTTTACAGACGGTTGCTAAATGTCGGGAATTTGCCCGGACTGTCCAGGGTTGTGCTCAGGACTGAAATATGTCAAGGATTTTTATACAGCAGTTCCAATTTATGAGCCAAGAATCCTGGCCAGATCTATGAATTTATGAAAACAGTCTTAAAAAGAGAATACCGAACAGGCAGAAAAATTTACTTGTATGTTTTTAACTTTAAAGAATTGGACTGATATAGAAGAAAGTATCATCAATATGATAATAAAAAAATAAGAACAGACTTTTTAAAGGTTTAAACCACTGAATATAAATTCATGTTTCTACATCTTCTAATAGTCAGCATGTCCAAGCAACAGCCTTAATAAGTTTCTGGAGAACATGCACTTGATTTTCAAGATTCTTGCTCATACAGAAGACCTTATGTCTTTACAAACTAACTAATTTTGCAATGAAAAATTCTGTTTTGTAAAGTATCATAGTAACTTCTAAGAACTGCTTGTTATTCAAACCTAACAACTGACCTTAAGAAAGATAGTTGTCCCAGTTATTATCTTTGCTGACAATAGAGAGCTTTCAAAAAACTTTCCTATACTCACCACTTCCAGAGTGGACATATATGCTTGAACTTCAGAACAATATTTACTTTGAAATGAGAACCAAGGTATGGGGCAGAGGAAAACTTTTTACAAAAACTGAAGCAAAAGAACCTAAACACTGCTACGAATGCAAAGATGCTTATAAACAATATATTAAAAACAAAAAGAAATAAAAATAAGCCTTCTCATTTGTTACAGCAAGAAAATATAATGCTGGTATTATTTAATTCTTATAATAAAAAAGCATATAAATACACAAAAGATAAATGTTAATTTCAAGATAACAACAAAGTTAAATGCAACTTATATTTTTAATTAAATCATTCTTAATTTTAAATTAAAATAGTTCTCAAAAGTAAAATGCATGTGACTGATATTTCTGTAGATTCTAAGAAGTTAAAATTAATTTGCATTAGTTCATCTCCTGATCATTTAAAGGATCTTTTAACCATTGAAATTGTTTTCTACGATCTTGGTTTGTCTACGTCTTTGAAATTGTTCCATTGTGATGCTATAGATCTAAAATCTCTCCCTCCCCCCACACACAAAGAAGTAATCCTTGCTTTTAACACAATATCTTTAATACAATTTTCTTATTGTTTTTAAATGAGGAGAAGATTGAACTGTTTACACCAGATTACTTCATTAAGGATCTCGTAGATTTAGCACCTAAGATTGACTTTTCAATCTAATGTCCTCAAAAGTTTTTGTGCTCATTTTTTGTACTTTCATACTTTGCTTTCTAATAATTTTGATTTTTATACTATACATCTGCTTGCTTGGAACATTAATCATAGAAAATACTAGACTCATGTACTATCTTCTTGTTCTGCTACATCTTACTTGTAGTTGCAGTTGGCCAAACCTTATTCTTTGTGAAACCAGTAAAAAGATTAGTACTATGTATATTTTAAATAAGATTAAATAATAAGCACAGATTCGTTTAATTTTCTGATACATTATAACTGTCTTTTTCTACAAAATAGGCTGCAAAAATAACATGAAGCACACAAATTACAGCTACTGTCATTTCACTGATCTCAAGAATAAGATCTGATTGAGCTTCTTTTTTTCATTCAGACCTGTGTGATTTTTATACTAAACAAAGCATTAAGCTCTATGCTACAGATATCTGAAGTCTCTTTCTACTGAAATCAGGATTGAATTTTGAAATAATATACAAAAATTTAATGAAGTAACATTTAAACACCATTTCTCATGCTTTTTAGCTATACAACCCTCATGAATAAGGCTGACATTTTTCACAAATCACATAGATAAAATTGCACTGAAAAAATGTGGGAGAAAAAAATTGGATTGGACTGGATTAACTGATCATGACAAACCACAGCAAAGCTATCTGCCTAAGGGAAAGAATGCCTTTTGGGAGACTTTCTGACAGCAATAGGGTAACTTTCACATTATACATGGAGGAAAGTACAAAAATGCCCATGTAAAAGCCAGCTCATGGAGATCTGAATTTGGACTAAACCGCCAGTGCTCAGTGGTCTAATCCACTGAAACACTGCTTGAGCGCAAAAGAAAGAACCAATGAAATAATTTAAAAGAAAGAACCCACTTAAATGAAAATAATTCATAAATACACATAATTATTAACAATTAACATATACAAATTAATTTAAGATTATAAATAAATATATAAATTTTTATACGGAAAACCAAAAAGAAAATAAATAAATAAATAAATAAAAAACACTTTTTCTAATCTACCAAAAATGTCTTATAATCCACTGTTTAGTCATGACCCAGATTTTGGGAACCACAACTGCAAGATATGCAAAACATATAAATTTTTTAAATTGCCTACAATTTTGGCTATTATTGTACATTCCTATTCCTAAGCTGCAGTTTGTCCGTTTTGAAATTTTTAAGGAATGGCTATGAAAATTGAACAAAAAAGGTTACTGGTACAACACGCTTACCAAGCTGATTTTTCTTTAGCATGAAAGTTAACAAAGATATGTTATAAATTCAAATCATCACTGCACTTCATATGAAAATTTCTAACATAAAAATTGATTACAGTCAGTGACAGAAATATTTAAAAATAGCTTCAATTACCTGATAATTTCTGATAAATACACTAATGACTCCATTCAGAGGTATCATCAAAATCATGACAGCTAATCCACCAAGAGTAGCAATACCTAATTGTTGCCAAAGAAGATATATTGCTATAGCAATCTGAAGAGGGGCTGACCATAGGAGATTGACCATCTGAACATAATCCATCACTCTTTGGGTATCCACAGACATTAAGTTGACTATTTCTCCTACTGTATAGTTCTTCTTAGCTGCATTTGACAATACAAGGGCCTAAAATATAATTAACACATCTTTATATAATTAAGACACAATAACATGCCGAATAAATACTAATTCAGAAGTCAAACAACAAAAATCAGCGTTAATTACAAAATTTTGTAAATTAACGCTGATTTTTGTTGTTTGACTTCTGAATTAGTACATCTTTATATATTGAACATACTACAAAAATACAGAAATACATAAAATGAAAGCATTTTCTTTTTATTAAAAATATAAAATTAAGATCCAGAATAGTTAAACAAGTTAAGAAGATATTTAATGTACTTCTCAATGTCTCTTTTCCTAACAAACCATCTTCCTTGCATATATCAAAATTAATATATATAAATAATATACTATATCAAAATGTTAAGAACTGATAATAAAAAAAACACATTTGTTTAAACTTCAAAATTACATTACTGCGAACGCTAAATTCTCATCTAACCAGTTTTCCCCCTCTTTTCGGAATGGTGACGAGGCTTCAGCCTCATTCCTGTGTTTAATCCTGTATCGAGATTTTTTTCAGGTTTGTCATTTTTAATCGAAGAATGACGTAGTAACTGGCTTCAGGAAACGATGAGCATAATTAATTTTGAGTACTTTCATCTCAAAGTAAAGAAATATTATTTCCATAAGAATTGATGTGCTCTGCAATTGACACATTTTGCATTTCTTTTGCCATGTGCCAATGTCTGAGATGTTAGGCTAAAGAGATTTCTTTCGTGTAAAAATAATTGGTGAGATTTCAACAAAATGATCACTTCACTGATATTTGCTTATTAAAGATCTGATAATAATAGTATTATGTGGATTAGACAAGATAGCAACATATCTTCATAATCTTCTGTGCATTGTGTCTGTATTTCAGAACTTTCAAGGAATGTTAAGATGCTTATGGTAATTGTGTTTTCCCTTTGGCAAACTTTTGCACGTCCATAATGAATAATTTTAAGTAGCTACTACCAAATAAAGAATCATATATGAAGTGTAGTTATTTTTCTAATTGGCACTAATGCAGTGAAAAGAATAAGTGATTCTGTTTTCTAGCTATTGGTTAAAAAAGATAATTCCTTAGCTTTCAGTTATTGCTACAAAATAATGCGGTGTATTACATTTCTATCTAATAATTGTTTATTAGGCACATACAGTTTAACATCCTCTTTCTACCATTTAATACTGTGATAATAACAAAATCATTATAACAATTGTGCAACTACCATATTTCCCTGATATAACCCATAATATAATAATATAAGCCATAATAATTTTTGCTGCAAAAGACATGCTACAGTTTATTTTCAGGGAATGTTTTATTTTTCATGTACAGTAATTAACATATAACATTTATTCATATTCAAAAATACATTCCTTTGTGTTTAAGAAATATATTTATTCATGTTGAAGAAAATTAAAAAATTAACAAAATCATGTATTCTAATACAGTCATGTCATCGTCTTCTGAAACATCGGCATAAAGCATTGGCAACATAGCTGTCCATTATCTTATACCATACATTTTTTACCCATGCAAAGTTCGTTCATTCTTCACAAAGTTAGCTCATTGTTTTCTCTATGTTCAATGTAGTCATTGAAATGGGCAATGTGCAAATGAGCAAATGGCCTTTAAATTAGTTATTTATTGCAACATCAAGAGTTTGGACATATAAACTAATTCCTGCAGGAATTATTATTTAATGAATTCTTCTTTCTGCAAGGAAGTTCTTCATTGCTTTAGCACTGTAAGTACTAGCAGAATCATATACAGGATATCTCTTGGATCACCTTGCAAAACAAGTGGTAAAAATAAATTGACCCACTTTCTTATTGCTGCTTGTGTGCACCTAGCTCTTTCAGTCTCAAGAACATAAATACCTGAAACCCATTCGATTTCCTCTTTCTTGCCCTTAGAGATGATTAGAAGGAGGGAGGTTCTTCTATCGAGATGAATTGCCAAACTACATGCAATGCATGCACTTTTGTAACCAGTGAGTGAGGGGGGAGGGAATATGTACTGCAGAATCACCCCTCATCAATAGTAGCTTGAGATGCTTGACCCATAAACACTGCAGTTTCATCCATAGTAATCATGTTCGAGAGTTAGTGCTTACAGAAGTCGACACCATCAATGAAACACTTGAAAATGCAAGTGCACTATTAATCCCTTTAGTATCTTACAATTTGAACAGTGTTGTCAATCTTAGAGACAGTTCGCACGCATTGATAACGGATGCCATCCACCCAGTGTTGTGATGCTTTGAATTCGTCTGGCAATATGTCTAACTGTGGTGCCATTACAAGGGCAAATGTTTGAATATCAGCCCTGCGAACACCCAAAGAATTTTGGTCTTCTGTCAGCAATCCATTCGCAGATATGTTCCAATTCAGGAAATAATGGTTGCTGACCTGATCCACACTTACGCTTCTTGGCATTTCCCTTGCTAACCTGTTCATTGAGGTTACTGTAGTCTGATCACCATTTTTAGACCATCTGTAGGTCCAAATTCTTCTCTTTGCAAAAAGCTGTACGATTTTTATCCCTGGGGTCTTCACAACTCCTTTCTTGTACTCGATGGAATAGTTGTTTCTTTTTGTACTCATTTTATCTGAGAATCAAAACTTCTTATCCTTCAAATTTATTATTAAATCAAAAGCAAAACATTCATTACTAAATATATTGAATACTGAAGATTCTAATTTGTTGTAACCACATCTGTTTGTTTCAAATAAGCATGTGTGTTGCATCTGCACTTTGTCATTCTGCAATAATGCACCTATTTAGCTGATGATCTTAATTAGGGCTTATTTCAAGGGTAAAGCTTATATCAGGAGTACCCTGAAAAATCATGCTAGGGCTTTTGATTTAAGTCTTATTTTCAGGGAAACACAATTTCAGATACTTTGAAGTTTTTTCTAAATAACAAGAGTTGTAATTCATTTTTTAATTCAGTTCCAGCAATTATACAGGTGACTAGTACAGAGTTTTTGTGGTTCTTTCTAATATGAAATGTAAATGCAAGGTAGATTTCCTCAGGGATTTCACCACAAAGGTTTCTAGAATGATGCCAATGATTAAATATTTCGGAGTGCCTATGGTTCTAAATCATGTACCTCCACATCATAAAAATATCTAAGTAGTGAGCAGAAATAGGAAAATTACATAAATAGTTAGTACGACGCAAACTAGAGGGAGCCACATTAGCTCGAAAGAGTTTAGGTATAGGAAAAAAATTTATTAATTTAGGTATAGGAAAAAAATTTATTAAGTCAAAAGTTTTGATTTAAAAAAAATTTTTTTTGGTTTATATATCTTTTGTATTTTTATTTTTAATTCTTTTTAAAATTTTACATTTTTATGACATAGATAAAACACAAAAGCAAAAAGTGGAGAGGAAAGGTTTCAGAAATTAAGAGGCTCATTGGCATATGATGTTAAATCAGAATGTAGTAAAGTTTGTGAAAACACGAGGAAATATCCAAAGCAGAAATTAATTTTGCAAGCATGATGTGATTTTTAAACGAACGGATTGATAACAGTGCAAAGAAGGCCACTTTTCAGTTGAACTTGAGTAGAAGATAGCAGTTTGGTATAGTCAGTGATGAATAGCAATTTTAGAAGATAGAGAGTAAGTCCTTCACGTCGCGGAGGCTGGAACTGACGAAGCAGGATCGTGTCTATGCCTTTTAGCAGGAGGATAGATGCCGTAGTCTCGACCCATGACGGTTCTTAGTCGTTTTTGTGAACTTGCAATACCAGGGTCATAGACAGGAAGCTGTTGAAGTGCTCGGTTATCAATCAGTTCAACAAATTTTGACTAAGTTTTTTAATAACAATATCAATTGGTTTAATGTTAAGGTCTGAGTAATTCATATCAGTACGAACACACCACGCTGCACTAAGGACTAACCATAAGGTATTACTTTGAATGGCTTGCAATTTTTTTATGCGAGTCTTTGCATCAGTACCCCAAATGGTAAATGCAAACATAAAAATTGTTGAATAACTGAAGTATACAGAAGAGCTTTGTTTCTGATAAACAGATGGCTCTTTCGGGCTTATAGGGGATAAAGTTGGGATCTGACGCTCTTTGCTTTACTGAGAGTATCCTCAACATGAAAATGCCAGAGTAGTTTTGAATCAAGTATCACTCCTGGATACTTATATGAGTTTGACCAGGGAATATAGTCATATCAAAGAATTTTAAATTAATGGAAGGGTATGGGAGTCGGAAGCATGTGAATATCATGGAAACACATTTAACGACATTAATTTTGATTTTCCAAGTAATGAGCCATTGCTCAAGGCTTGAGAGATAAACCTGAATGTTGTGAACCAGTTTATCCAATTGTTTGTGCTTGCAGAGGATGGCCATGTCATCTGCATAAAGTGCTAGAGTGACACTGGGTGATTTTGGTAAGTCATTCATGAAAATGATGAACAAAAAGGGCACTAAAAGACTACCCTGTGGGACTTTTTCTAGAGTAAGTGAACCTCCAATGTGCTGTTTACATAACGTTTTTGTAGAGAGCAATAACAACAACAGAAAAGCTTTATGTGCTTGAACAGACAGAAAAGCAGTCTCTTATTTTCAGAGTTAAGTATTTCTAAACTTTCCTGTTGTTACCACAACTACCACTGCTAGGAGCTTGTGGTATCATTTACTGAGTAAAATTAAACATTTACACATTAAATGAGCATATGATTTCTTGAACGGTGACAACCGAAAATAAAATCACTAACTTCAAATTATAAACTTTCATGTTATCTTTATTATTAAATAATGAAGAATCTGCATATTCCTTGCATTGTAGAAAAATGGCAACACCTACAGCCACCAAAATTTCAATATTCAAACGTGCACTTCGAAGCTGGAACTTTGAATTTCAATTTCTTTTAATTATATCATATTTTGTACAATTTCAAGAACTTCTGAATTATTCAGCAATTTAAAAGAAATGTGTTGCCATTCGTAAAAGTACAAGATATTTGTCTTTCGAATTTGATCCCATAAACTCCACGATTTAAAAGAAACATGTTGCCAAAACTCAAATAAAATATTTTTATATTCCCCGCATCAGCCTGCAGCCATTTGGTGAAGTGTAAAATATTTTATTTTTCTTTGAACTTTAATCTATTATTCATTAACAAACTAAGTGACAGAAAAGCAATAGAAACACTTTTTCAGCTCTTATTATTAGCTATTAGATGGACCTGTGAAATTACACTCTTTAAAACCATTACATATTTTTCTTTTCTATAATAATTATTTTAGATGGCTGGCCTATTAAAATCCATCAAGATATATCAACTTTACTGAATACTTTTAATTCAAGTCATATTTATCCTTTGGAGTTACATGAACTTATCTCATAATTTTAAAATTTCTTTCTACTTTGTTTAATGAAAATTGTTGCTTATCTTTCCGTTATTATTATTTCATAATTTAAACTAACAAATTTCAACCAAATAATACAGAATATTTCTGATACTCGAAGGAAAAAGACATGTCATTTTCCTTCGAAATCAATAGTTACTGTATAAAACCAGTGACAATTTATTTGAACTTTCCATGATTTTAAATACATTATATATTTTTAAGTCGATATAATCTGTTAAAGAAATTACTTCTAACAATTACACTTCCACATTATACAACACACAATAAAAATATATGTAATACTAGTTACCTTTTTGTACACAATAGACGTAATACAAGAACGAATGCGCATGGCAACGATATATATTCTGTATTCATATTGTCCAGATAAAAATGACTCAAGCATTGCTGCAAAAAACATGGCAACTGCATAACAAAATCCTTTCCAGTATGGCTCATTGCTTCCAACAAAGGCAATTAGTAAGCTATAAATATAATAATTAACAATTAATATTATGTTTTAACTATAATTATGAACATTAAATGAAACAAATATACTAAAATACGATAAAATATATCAAACAAGCTGTGAGATGGCATGTAAACTCTCTTTCTGCAATTGAATACATAATTTATTACAAATTATTCTAATTAATTTTTAATGTTCATAAAAAGGGTCTTTTGTAAATAAACTAATGACAAATTGGTTAAAAAAATTTTCAATTGCACGCTTTACAAATTATTTAAAACAGATATACATTATTCATAATAAAATAAAGATAAAACTCTTAAGAGGTGTTATACAGTGTGATTTTGTAATTTGAAGATAAAGATTTAATGCAAGAAAAACAGAAATTTTTAGAACTGGCATTTTGCTAGGCTGTTGACATGATTAATATTATAATTAGATAATGATAATAGAATGTCAAAAAAAAGCAAAGACACTTAACAATACATATTTCTAAAAGAAAGTCAAAAACTTTCCACAATCCTAACTAACTGTACTAAACGGGCCTAGATGAAAGAACTCGCATTATACGACAGAAGATTCAAACCGAATAAAATTCGAGATATATTTTAACACTTAAATGCCTGAGTTCTAAAAATCATTTAAAAGAAATCTTATAGCTACATTTTAAATCACAAACTGCTAGAAAAACTGCATAAAATATATCACAATGTTAATGCACTTTTAACTTTTTTTTAAATAAACTGGTTTGTTCCATAATACAGTTTTAGAGATGAATATATAATTGCTAAGTATTAAAAAAATTACTGTAAAACGTATCTGGATACTTGCTAGAATACAGACATATGCATTTAACCACCTATATATGATTTTTTAAATCATAAGTAGAGTAAATGTTGCCAAATATGGTACAACATAATTCATATTTTCTCTCTGCATTAATTCACATTTATGTCATTTTTAAGATAGGTTTGTTTTTTAATTATCATAAAAAGAATTCTTTTCTTGTTATAATAATATTTTAAATGTTTAGAATTTAACTGAATTTAACAAATTGTTGAAATTTAATTATCAAAATTTAGGAGTTTTCAAGGTAGGGAAGGGGGGAATTTAACTTTTCCTAAAAAAAGAGGGAGATAATAGGATTTTTATTTTTGATTAAAATCATGATATGAAGCTCTAGTTTCTAAAAAGAAATTTTGGGAAATTTTATCTTAAATCATGTATCTAACAAACATCATTTGCTCTGCTTTTTAATACATCACGTGCTTTCTATAGTTCACAACTAAATAATTACTTGTAAGCAAAATCTGAGATACCATCACATTGGAAAATATCAAACAAGGTAATGGTGGTAAGACAAAAGTTCAAAAATAAGTTTCATTTTGAGCTAATATTATTATTATGGATATTTGTTTGAATAACATTAAATTGTGAATGAGTTTTAAAACAAAGAACATGAAATGAGCAGTATATATTGCTGTAAGCTATGGTTTATTGATGTCTCTTTAAATGATCATTCCAGACAAGCAAGAAGAAACTGACAATTTATTATAAAATTTTAATGACACTTAGCAAAATAAGGAGCTGTAAATAGCTCAAAAGAGAAGCTGGATATTAAGCAATTTCTGCTTAGAGAATAAGAAATATCATAAAATCCACACAGAGGAAATTTTAAAATGCAATTCAGCTATCACAGATGATTAACAGTTACCCCATCTTAGCACTTGAAATCATACATATATGGTATAGCATGAGATTCTGGAAGATTCATAAAAATCAATCTCAGAGCTTCAAATATGTTTATTGTCACCATTGCCGATTTCTCACAAAATTATTTTGCCACTGCTTATCAAGAGTGTCTTTGCTTATATCGCACATTCTACACCGGGTATTCTTATAATTTAAACATTGTTGGACTTAGAACAGAGACCATTCCTTATAAGAAATAAACAGTTATATACAAAATATGTGGCCACAAATTTCACTACAAACAAAATAAACCCTAAAACTGTTATGCTAAAAACACCAAGTAAACAAATAACTAAATAAAACAACAAATAGTATCACAACACTGCACAAAAACAATGCAGTCAAATGAATTTAAACATCTATAGAACTGTCGTGTACATGTATGTATGTATCTGTATATATACTATAAAATAAAGAGCCACATCATTATGACCAGCTATTCAATAATGCATTGCATGACCTTTGCTCTGCAAAACAGCTGCAACTCACCTTGGCACTCGCCTCCATAAGTTCTTGCGAGGTGACTGGAGACAGGTTGTACCAAATGTCTAAGCAAGGATCATGCAAAGTCGAGATATTCTGACATGGCGGTGTTTGAACTCGGAGCTGCTGCTCCATGATATCTCAAATGTGCTCTACCTGGTTAAGATCTAGAGAGTTAGGTGGCCAGGACATTAACTGAAATTCATCCTTATGCTAATCGAACCCATCTAACACAATTTAAGCCTTGTGACATGGGGCATTACCCTGCTAGAAGATTCCATTTCCAATTGGGAAGACAAGTGCCATCTAAGAGTGCAATTGATCTGCAGTTATATTCAGATAATTCGCAGCTTTTATGATCTGTTCTAACACAACTAAAGGTTCCAGAGCGCCCATGAGAATGTTCCCTAAAGCATAATACCGCCACCACCTGCTGTGTATTACCTGCTGTACTGGGAGGAGCAATTGTTCGCCTGGAAGACGGCATACCCCGACACAACCATTAACATGATGAATGAGAAATAGTAATTCATCCAACCAAACAATTATCTTCCATTTATCCATGGTCTAGTTGATGTTCCCAGGCCCACTGTAGGTGTAGTTGACAATGATGCTTCGTCAACTAAGGCATACAAGTAGAAAGTCTGCTCTGTGGTCACGAATCCAACAGTGTCTGCTAAACTGTATATTCCAAAACACTTGCACTTGAACCTACAATGTATTTTAATGTCATCTGAGCAACTGTTTGACACCAATTCTGCTGTACTACGCGGAACAGTCTTCAGCGTCTTTTTTCTTTGATGAAGCATGGATGTCCAACAACTTGGCATCTATTGCTGGTTTCACCATAATTTATCCACTTTGCATAAATACTAACAACAGCAGATTATGAACAACCTACTAGTCATGCAGCTTCGGAGATATTTATTCCGAGTCTATGGGCCATTATAATCTGCCTTCTTTCAAATTCGCTTAGATCAGCAGCCTTTCCCATCACTCACAAAAGTAAGTGCAAGAATGATTCCTTTCTTTCATCAGTAGCAGTCAGATATTATTCCCACTTAATCAAGTGCCCTTCACATCATCCAGACGAGTTCACTGAAAAATGTGAGGATGGTCGTAATGTCTTGGCTCATCAGTGTATATATAAATGTGCGTAACCTTCTAATCACTGAACTAAGAAAAAAGTTTTAAAAAATAAAATGTAAAATAAAAAGAACTATCACTATTGTTAAATAATGATGAATCTGTATGTCAAAAAAAAAGGAATCCCTTTTAACCAGCAGCAACATGACTGGGCCAATTCCAGATAAGAGTTTTTTCTGTCAGTAATTTTTTGATCTAATGGTCAAGATTAAATAAATAATATTGAAAATCATACAGATTATTTAAAATTAAAACACATAATATGGTTTAACACTTCCCAAAAATAAAATAAAATTATCTTAAAATTACTATATTTATTATCACACGAAAATTAGGAATTTATTAGTATGATGGCATTATAACTTTCAATGTCTGCTTGCTTATAAGATTGTCAGTGTAGTTTTAAAAATTGACTGTGTACATGATGAAGCTTCATAACATCATGTACAGACATAAGCAAACATCTCTCGGGCATCTTATGAGAGTCTGCAATCCTTTATTAGCTTCCATTTCTTGCTCTGTGTGTGTTGTCTTCATCCCCCTTCCTCTTCATCATCTTTTTTTATTTCCCAGTACATGTCTAATTATTTCCTCCTCATCTTGAGAGAGTTTAAAGATAGAGAATTGTCCAGATTCATCTTAGGCTACACATTCTCTTTACTAACAACTAACCTTCTACGAATATATGAGGAAATACAAGATGCTGACACAGGCACCAGACATGTTTCAAACTTAGAGAATCTTTGCCAAACTTAGAGAATCTCAATCTATGAACATGATCACGGGCCACAATTTACACAAACAATGATGTAATGTTCTACATATCTTTCCAAAAAACAAAGTAAATATAGTGTCGTTCAGTGTACATTTGTTTCTAAAAATCATGGACACTACTTTCAAAGTTCACACATGGACACATAAAAAGGCCTGTTCCTTGAAATATTTACATAAAAAGGAACAGCCACTAGTACACTGTGAACACATGACCTCAAAGCTAGAAATTTTGAAACTGTCTCTTATATTTATTTCCCATTTTGTGAGAATATAATGAATTTTTAATTAACAAATTCAATGCTTTAATAACAGTGTGTCGATAAAGTACAAAATATTTATGCTTCAGATATAATCAGAAGACTCACTGATTTAAAAGAAATGTTTTGTCATTGTTCAAAATAATATACTTTCTTCAATCTTTGACACTTTAACTTTTAAATTTAATCTGTCTGTTACTGATTAACAAAGTGATTTAAAAGCAATACGTATTTCTTAAGTATATTTATTTTTTTTTTATTTTTATTGGACTGATTTAAATAAAAATACATTGAATTCATGACATACTTAAATGAAATTATGCATATTTTCATCAACCCAATGATGGAAAGTTACTACTTAACATGAAGAAAGCAAACAATCAGTAATTATACAAAATTAGTCCGAATAAACTACAATGATGGAAAGTTACTACTTAACATGAAGAAAGCAAACAATCAGTAATTATACAAAATTAGTCCGAATAAACTACAGGAAATTACATCACAAACAAAAAAATTCAAGAAAGTTGATAATTCTTTTGGTCTTTTTTCAAGGAACAGCCATAAAATTATCAACATAGCAGATATATCTGAAATATAGCTGGGTTAACTGCAAAACTGAATGTTAACAAATTTATAAATTCTGAAAATAATTTTTTTCTAAATTTAAGCTAAATTTAAAATAGAAGTTTTGAAATACAATTGAATAATATGCATCTGATAACTTTCTTGACTGAATTAAATGCATTCATCAAGATATAACCTACTTTAATGTGACTTTCAAGAAAATATTTCTACATTTCACAACTGCAGTTAAGAAAAGTACAACAGATTTTAATTTCTTGAAAGAATACAACGTACCATTCAATCAAAAGAAAAAGAAAACTAAAACACTGTGGTACCTTGCTATACATCATTAATTTTTTCCAGATCCTTGAATATATACTGAACAAAACTTTCCAATAAGAAATAAATAGAAAATAACTAGTTCTTACAAAAAAAAAAAAAAAAAAAAAAAAAAAATTACTACTGTTGTTATGTTTAATACTGAAATACAAATGCAGTGGATGAAACACATACTGTGCATAAATATCGAACATGATACTGTACATAAACGCTATAAAAATCGAAAGGAATTTTTCAGCATGCTCTGATGTTCCTGATATTTGTTTCATAATTGATTTCACCCCCTACAACCCATTAGCCAATTTAAAAGCATCTTTGCTTTTCACAATCATAGACAACACTGTACTTGGCATATGATATGCACATCATCTTCATACTTTTAAACAATCTCTTTTTCACCTTCATGGTGATCTTAACAATTTCCTTTGTTGATTAACACTTCTCATTAACTTTGACAACACTCACTGCTAGTGAAGATGCATTTCTAACTTTTACAGTTTTATTGTAAAAGCTGCCGATACTTAAAAGCTGAAAGAAAGGAAAATAATAATAATAATAATAATAATAATAATAATAAAATTTAAAAAAAGAAAAGAAAAAAGGGAAAAAAAAGAAAAGAAAAAATAAATTAAATGTATAAAGAGTAACTGTTATAAAATGGCACATATAAACAAATAAAAAATTTCACTGAAAAAACTAACTTCGAGTTAATTTAAAAAATGTGTGAACCTTCAATACAATTTGAGTAATGCAAAAGTACACACTGTCCAAACTAGAGGTTTTTTTTAACTAATTGTTAATTTACAGTGGTGGCCAAAATTGTGGACACTTTTGGAAATTTTTATGTTTTTGAACTTTGCTTGCTTATAGAAAACGTTACATTTCCCAAAATGCAAACTTGTACATATCATTTTAAAGAGAATTTATTACTGAATTCAATACAAAACACAAAATTCCATTATTTGCAATACAAAAAAGTTAAACGATAATAGTTATCAATATACATTAAATAGTGATGATTGCAGTGAGTTATCAGTACTTAGTTTGGTACCCTTTATTTTTTATTACAGCTTCACATCGACGTTTCATTGAGCTGACAAGAGTTTTAAGCTCTTCTTTCGTTATTACATGATGCCAGGAAACAATTATAGCCTCAATTAGGTCCCTTTTATTTGATGGCCGCCTCATTCGGACAAGAGTTTTCAAACGGTGCCACAAATTTTCGATAGGATTGAGGTCAGGACTGTTTCCTGGCCATGACAACAATTTAATGCTCTTTGTACGAAACCATTCTTTCGATATTTTGGCCATGTGGCAAGAAGCAGAATCCTGCTGAAAAATAAACGAAGCATTGTTGGGAAAGAGATCTCTGATAGAAGGTGGAAGTTTTGGTTCTAGAATAGTGTCAATGTATTTTCTGGCATTCAGTGTCTCATCGATGACATGAAGGCGACCAATACCATCTGCTGACATTTTTTCATAACACTAACTGGGTTCTTCACAGTTGCTTGAATGCAGTCAGGATGTAGCTCTTATCCTATTCTATGTCTTACATATTTTCGCCCATCACTACCGAATAATGATATCTTAGTTTCATCACTCCATATAACTTGTGACCACTGAGACATAGTCTTTTTAGTCTTCTGTCATCAATAGATGTGGTGCACCTTTTTCGGCCTTTTCCTTCTCTGTTTTTTATTGAATTTGTCTCCTGATATTGTAAACAAAACTTTCGGATTCCAGATGTAGTCACTGAACCACCCACCCAGGGTTGCCACTCAAACAGGAGAATGAAATTCCCTGACTTTTCCAGATTTTCCAGGTGTGTTTCAAGAAAATTCCAGTCTCTCCACGTAATGTACGTTGGCTGTGCTAAGAGGTAAATTAATTATGGTATTACTTGTATTGTGTAGCAAATTCACTTAATTATTCAATAAATCCCAGAGGACATTTATTCTTAATTATTCTTGGTATACTTTGATAATTTTGTTTAGTTTTCCACTTAAGAAACTTAATAAAATTTAAGATATATATATTGGATAACAAATGTATGTTTTATTTAATTATTACTCATGATCATCACCAGTTCAACACGAGGCTAATCCGGTCCTTATAAATCACAACGCAATGCTAAATAGTTAGGTTAGATTTTAGGTAAATTTAATTTGTGTGAGGTATGTTCTTAAAAGGCACCTTAACACTTGAAAACACAAATATAATTATAATAATTGTTGTTTTCTCCATTGAAGATTGAGATTAGAATCTTCCCAATCTGGAATAAAATAAGGCTTTTTTTGCAGACATTCTGCAGCTAAACGAAAGAAAGAAATCTATTTTAATAAATTGAGGTATTTTATATTTATTTCGCAGCATACATAAGGAAAAAATATGTGCATTAAATTTCGTGATGGTATGTCATCATACTGCTATAATTAATTTCAGAATTATGCCAGAGAAAATTTCCTGAAATTTGGAAATATTATTTACTAATAATAAATAAATTTAGAGGGAAGAAGCAACATTAAATTATATGAATAACATAAAAATAATTACTTAAAAATTGAATTAGAATAATCAACGATATTTTAGCGAATATAGTTATATTACATGGCTAGCCTAGATGACTGATTACTATTTTTTTATTTTACTACAAAATGGCAAGGTATTTATTAAAAAGAAAAAAAAAGATTTAAAAAGATTTTGCGGTAAAATTCTAGTATACGGTAAGGCTTTGGCACGATTTTGAAAATTGTCGCCAAGACCAAAATGACCCGTTTACTGCGCATCAAGATGTCACCAAATCCCATTATTATTCTAACCAAAGAACGTCTATGTAAAGAAGAAAAGGTTCCATACAAGTAAAATGCTATTACGCCGCTAGAATGCGGAGAGAAAATTTGTCAAGGGATTTGGCGACGGAACCTGGCGGCCAGAATTTCCCTCTCCGCGATGTGTACAGGAAATTGAGAAACACGTGTTAAGAAGAAACGCTCTTTGACAAAAAGAAAACTACGAAAATCCGTTTTTAAATTATTGCGAAAAATCCAAGAAGAAACGTTTTATCAAAGGACGTTTCTTCTTGAATTTTTCGCAATAATTTTAAAAACGGATTTTCGTAGTTTTTTTTTTTTTTTTCCCCTGAAAATAACTAATCCATGAATTAATTTACTTGCGCCAAAAAATATTTCCTTTTCCTTTAGAGATTAACCACTTGCGCCAAGACTAAACTTCACGGTTGCGGTGCCGTGCGCAAAGCAATATAACAAGCCGTAAAGTGTCTCATTTACGCCGCTCCGCATCTGCGAGTGCAATCCAGAGCTGTAACTCGAGAAATAAACAATCTCGTTGTTAGGCGACGTGTGCACCACGTTATTTTCATTTTTGCGATAAATGCTTATCGACGTGGTGTTCACGTCGCTCGCGGTTTGTGACAAAAGCATCTTGACGTGCGTGGCACGTCTTTTTAGCGCAAGTTGTTAAAGAAATTTTAAACAATATTCATTTTACGAACTCTTGATAACGTGACCTTCGAACTTCGACACCGGTTTCGAGCTTCGGCGACAGACATGCACAGCTGTTTCCCTCTATGATGGAATGGAGCCACAGCCACGTCTGTTGCAGAGAGGTTTTCCTTCTTTACAATACATATTCTTTGATTCTAACCTCCATGGTACCGTATACTAGGATTAAACCCATTTTGTTTTATATGAGAACAGGTACTTTCTTTAGTTCATGCGCTGCACATGCGATTCTCGAGAATATTGGAAACCAAAAGTTGCGGGAAAGTTGTTTTGCCTTTCTAAAAGATAATCAAATTGGAGCTGCGAAAATTGGCTCTATGCCAGCTACCTGAATGACACTCACGTGATACATAATTCGCCAAAATGTTATCTCTTCCGACGTCGGCCGCAAAAGACGCTTTTTTTGGCGGGATCGTTGTATGAACTTCCCTGACTTTTCCAGATTTTGACAAAAATACTTAAATTCCCTGACTTTTCCCTGAATTTTTTGGTCAATTTTCGAATTCCCTGACTTTTTCCGGTTCTCCCGGTTTTCCAGATAGCGTGGCAACCCTGCCCACCTGTCTTGCGATTTCAGCGTAGAAAAGACCACTTTCTCGTAACACAATAATATTACATCTCCTTCTAGGTGTCCAATCTACTCTTTTATTTGATGCCATTGCTTCTTGACTAAATATTAAAAAGTTTTACAAAAATTCCTACTTGTAATTGCAGTGTATAAGAAACAGGTCCTCCTTCTACAGAACAAAGCAAAATAATGAATTGTTTCAAGTGTAAACACATGTCAGCTTCTACTGGCAGTTACTAACATTTAATTGGTTCTCAGAACAAGAACAGTGATTGGCCAGGAAAGCTAGACATTACAAACCACTTCATAACTGTGTTTTCATTTATATTAAAGTACATATAACGTTTTTTGTATTGCAGATAAATGAATTTTGTGTTTTGTATTGAATTCAGTAATAAATTCTTTTTAAAATGATATATACAAGTTTGCATTTTGCAAAACGTAACATTTTCTATAAGCATACAAAGTTCAAAAACATAAAAATTTCCAAAAGTGTCCACAATTTTGGCCACCACTGTATCATGCTAGGTAATCTTCCATCACAGAGTTTGTGACTATTAAAAGAAAAATTTTGATTTTATTCACACTAATTCTGACTCATTTTGAACAGCTTTAATAGTTTTAAATAAATATTTTCCCATTTCTCTCTCTCTATATATATATACAGTCAAAAGACGTTAATGCGGACTTCGTCGGGACTTCGGCGATTCTGGATTATCGATTTTTCCGGATTATAGATCATCAGTTTAAATCTCGTAAGATGGCATGCAGAAATTCTAAAATTAAAAATATAAAACTGTAATTTATGAAATAAAGAACAATTATGATCTAAAGGGTATCTAAAATTTACAAAAAAAAAAAGCTTAATATTTATTTGTTTACTTTATTAAACATTTCTTTCAATGTAAGTTGTTTAAGTTGCTTCGTTTTATGTGATAATACTACTTTCTCTTTAATTCTATAAACAGACATAATTTCTTGTTCAGTTACAAAGCTCCACTGTTCAAGTCCCGTAATTGCTGTGTCGAGAATACCGACTAACTTGTCAATCGAAATGTTTTCGTTTTCACTAACCTCTCTGTCACATTCTTCATGTCTTTATCCATTTTTTGAAGCAATTCCACTTTTTGTTTGATGGACATCGAAACATACTTTCGTTTTGTACAATCCTTTGGGAGCTCCAGAATCGGAAATTCTATTTGACATAATCGAAAGTTCAAGTTTACTTTTATCAAATTTCTCTTACAGTCTGCAAAAAATAATAAGCCGGATCCAATTCGAAGATTAAGGAACAATGCAATCATCAACATTAACTGAAATAGATAATTAGATAATTTTAGCTTATACCGTCCGTTATACGTAAAATGTGCATGCGAAAACGTATTCTGCGCTTGCGCACACGTAAAAGGTCTTATGCGCACGCGTAAACGCGCATGTGTTAACGCTGCGCATGCGCAGAAAGTTTTTAGCTTTGAGGTCCGGATTATAGATCATTCCGGATTATGGGTGTCCGAATTAACTACTTTTGACTGTATATATATATCATAGCTACCAACATTGAAATATGAAAAACAGGAACTTCTCATCCCTCAAACTTAGATGTTTTCATACTGCAAGGCAACACTTTTTCCAAAAACTTCATACTGACATAACTTCACTTTAGAATGCACGATTCGGATTACTGAACTACTTATATTATGATTATGACATGAAATATATTAATATTTAATTATATATTCTTAGTTTTCTGTTCTTTGGCCAATTTATTTTGTGATTTCCTTGCACTTTTTTACAGAGAAAATCTTGAGTAAGAATAGGAAACATTCATTTATCAAATTGTTGCTTTTAAATATAAAATAAAATTAATCATTAATGTACATACTGCATGGATAAATGTACTATATATTAAACTAAATTAAATACAAACATTAATTGAAACACCAGTAAAAAGTTTTATAAATATCTACCAATAAAAAGTTTTATAAATATCTATATTCTATCTAATATAATATATCTATCTTTATAAATATCTATCTAAAGTTTTATAAGTATACAATAAAAAGTTTTATAAAGTTTTATAAATATCTAAGACAGATATTTTATAAATATCTGTCTTAGATATTTATAAAATTTATAAAAAGTTTTATAAGTTTTATAAATATCTAAGACAATTCAAATCAAATTAAAATTTAATAAGAAAAAAATTTGCACAATTTAAGTTTCATTAATTCAAAAAATTCATTTTATTGCTAAGGAATATTTTCTTTTGTAGTTTTTTTTAGTAAAGGCTGAAAATTAAAAACTGGAGATTCAGTATCCACTAGCAGACATGATGAAAGAATTGGGGGTCTTTCGGTTAAACTGGGCAGCTTTGATATACAAGTAAATATGCATCATTATATATATTTGATTTGCTACCATCTGTGTGTTAAAAACTGATCTCATAAAAGTTCTGTGTTAAAACAATATCATGCAAAGTATGTTTTACAGTTTTGTGAGGTTTGTTGCAGTTTACTAAAAATAGAGGTCAGTTTCATATTACTTTCATATTTATTATTTCATATTTCATATTACATTTCATATTTATTATTTGTTACAGGTTTTAATACATTGCATTTCAGGAGGAAATGCTAAAAGCATATCTGTTGCTCAATATATAAATTACAAAATATTCAGAATCATATTTTAATCATAAGTAGATAAAGTAATAAGGCACATAATGTACACTGTAGATCACAACAGCAAAATAACTGAAATTAACTGACTGTTAATAAATGTAACACAATTCATTCAACAAATAATTTGATGACAGAAAATGACTGCCTGATCTTCAGCGATTTGTGATGAAACTGCCAATATTCACACTTGATATGAATTTGTGAGTACAGTCAGTTAAGTGTTGTGTTTCAGTTAACATAATTTCACTCACTAATAATAAGTTTAAATTCACCCATTTTTCCATTGTTTTTCGTTCAAATACTGATATAATCAGAAACTCAAATCCCAAAAAGCATTTTATAATGGTCTGTTAATAATTGGTGATTAAAGAATAAAATACTGAATAAGTCTTCAACATATTGCACATGAAATCATGAACGAATAAATGATATAAATGTAATAATATAAATAAAATGATAATGAATAAATGAAATACTGGCCATAGTAAAATATATGATTAATTTTTTATTTATTTTTAATTTTAATTTTATTTCTTTAAATAAGTTGAAGAAATAATGTTTTTCATTTTTGTTTATATCATAAATATTTTTAAAAACTACTGTAGACATCAATTAGAGAAGAAATAAGTTATTGTAAAGTTTTACTTTAAGCAAAAATTTAAATAGTTACTTTATAGTTTTTAGATACTTATTCCAAGTATTGTAATTCTTACTAAATTAGAAGATACTCTTTATAACTGAAAGATATATGACGATTAATTAAAAATGATATGAAGTTATAATTAATTAGAAAAACCAAATATTTTTTTAAATATTATCTTTTATAATTTCTTGATAATTTCATTTTGCCATACTGAAACAGGGTTCATAGCCACATTTTAGTTAAAAAAATAAGCACCTATAAGCACTTTTCAAGCACATTTTAAGAAAAAAATAAGCACCTGTCTAATTACATCATACACAACTGCATAACCTTACAAATTAGACTTGTAATTTAAAATATGAGAAATGAAGTACTTATTAAGAGAGAATAAGCATTACCTCAACCATGGAAAGAAATTATTTTTTTGTTTTGTTTTTAATTTTAAATAATAGTTTAATTTACAGAACTAGTTTACAATGAGAGGGAAAAAAAAAAAAAAAAAAAACTATGAAGAACTAAACTATATTACAAGATTTAATGATGAAATTTCAGTTCAAAATAGAGAAAATAAATAATAATAAGGCATATTTATTGTATTCGCTTGGAACCTAATAATAAATACAATTTATTTTTCCATTCATATTGATATTTAAATAATTTAAATTTAAATTCTAAACATTTTCTAAATTTTTATTGTATATCAATTTCTCTTAACAGATATTGCAAGCAAAGTAATTTAAGTAAAAAAGAGGAACATTTCTGAAATCAGAAGACAGAAAATTTGCTTCATGCAGTCATCATTAAGCTTAACTAACCCGCATACTTGGAAATTGGCGAATATTCGGACAGTCGAGCGTAACTTGAATGAGCGGATGTGTGTGGAGGGGGATAGACTGTAGCCGCTCTTTAGATTTTTCCGCTAAATAAATGCTTTTGACATTTCAATATGTGCATCATATAAAATAAACCAACGGAACTAAAAAAATATTCAGCTTAGCAAGCACAGTAAAACTCTTTTAAGTGTTCATAAACAAATCTCGGACTGAACATCAAAATTAATTATCTCTGAGAAATATCGCAAACGTTATTGCGCAATACGTGCGCCGTAATTCTTCCCTACGTGATATTACGCAAACAGAATTAACAACTACCGGTATTGGAAGAATAAAGAACTAAATAACTGGGGTGGTTTTTATTCTAATTTTCAACAGACGGCGTTAAATTTCCGGAATAGAATCATTCTTCGCTTGGGTTGGTAGACCGCAGAACTTTTAGTCCTATTCAATCCAGATTGGAAAGTGACCAAAATAAATAAATAAATAAATAAATAAATAAAATTAAATAAAAAAGGTACGTTGCTTATTTTGCAGCGAACTGTAACAGTTTCAATATTAAAGATTTTGCAGAGAAAGGGGAGACCTCCCAACCTTCGTACTGTATAATGTATTGGCCAAAAAAATGAAATTATTTTGACTATTTGATTACTTTATTTAAGACGTTTCGAATATTATTCCTTAGAAAGCTAATCTGTGTTAAAACACAACCATTTTTGGAAGTTTACTACTATACTTCAGCAGTTACTGCAACTATGTTATTATAAACATTCATACATATGCTCATAATATAAGCATAATGATCATAATAAACACGAATATGAACTGACCAAGCAGAACGAGAATGCAAATCTTTTTAAGATCTTGATAGAAATTCAAGCATGTGTAGTATTTGGGTGGGAGGAAAAGAATGCCGAATGCAGCGGAATTTTCTACTGCTTTCGCAATTCTTTGACCAATAGAACGACGGGCACCTGTCTGTACTCTTCGTGCACACCAATGGTTATGTTAATGCAGAAAAAGGGGGAAAAGCTATTTCTGGGAGTATGACTCACCATCTGACATTCCATATTAGACAGAAAAGCTGTTTATTTAGTTTCGGCTTTGGTACCGGGAAAATAACGCTTTCATTAAAAAAAAAAAATAAAAAAAAAAAAGCACTAAAAGCAAAAAATAAGCACTAAAAACAAAAAAATAAGGGCTTTAAAGAAAAAGTAAGCACCTATAAGGGCCTTTATATTTTATTTTCAAATATAAGGACTTATAAGCACTTATAAGGACCACTACGAAGCCTGTGAAATAATATTGTTTGGGCTAAATCATTAATAAAATTTTTCATAAAATAATGTAATAATAATTAAAATAAAAAATGTTTATAAAAATCTCTGCCCATTTTCTTTTTTCACACTTCTCCCCCCTCCCAAAAAAGTATTCAGTAAACAATTTTTTGCTACTTTGGTTAATTAATACTCAGAATTTCAAAGCAGAAAAATATAAGACCCAGGAACAAGGCTGCTTGAGGCCTTGATTTACTTTGCTAATAGTTTGCTGCTGAATGAAAAATACATTTCCACGTTTTAATGTTACTCTTAGCTAAATAGTTACAGAATAAACAAAACACATTTCAGAAAAAGAAAGAAAAGACTTACTCTAAAATTAGAGGATTTACAAAAGTTAAAGAATAAACAAAACACATTTCAGAAAAAGAAAGAAAAGACTTACTCTAAAATTAGAGGATTTACAAAAGTTATTGTACTGGCTCCGAACTTCAACATTGCAGCCCAAAAAAGTTCAAAGCCAAATGTCTTCACGATTGGCTTTAATATGCTAAGGTTAGAGATATCTGATCTATGATCACCTGGAGCAATGGTGATTTCAGTGTGACCATTCTTAGTTGTCTCAACGGAGGTCAATCTCGCCATTGAAACTTTTTCTTTAGAAGCACGACTGAAAGGTGTGTATACATATATATATATAAAAAGATGGTAATTAATCATAAAAGCCAAAGACAAAAATTTTAAATACATTTCCTTATGATTAATCAAATAATATCATCTGTTAGAGAAAATAGCTTTGTGCAGAATTTTCATATCTCTAAAATTTTAAACTTTACCATGATGATGATGAAATAAATAATTTTAGTTATATTACACTACCAGAAATTGATCTTAAATGTTTAAACAAAACTATACTTGTAGTAATAACATGAGTTATCTGAATATTCATAATAAAGGTTGTAATAGTGTTGCCTTTTCTAATAAAGAGTTTTTCTCTCATTGAAAACCATCAAATGAATTAACTGAAATTCCATTTTCCCCAAAAATTAACACTTGCATAATTAAATAAGCAATAAATAATAGTAAAATTTGCACTAATGTTTATTTTTCAAGATTACCATAATGAACTAAACATACTGAATGATTAAGCCAATATTAAAATTTCAGTATGTCTTCTTCATTTTTTAATTTTTTGAAAGCCTTCCCTTCCGACAAACCCCTCCTCCCAGATGCATATGAAAGGATAAGCTTAAAATTATTTTGGAGGTTTTTTACTTCAAGGATATCTGCTGTACATATATATATATAACCTCACCCTATTGCTTTTATTAAAAATAAAGAACAGTTTTATTTTAAAGTCTCTGCATAAGCATGACAAGGTGAAGCTTTCAGTCAATTCATTATCCTTTCTAAGCTTTCCAAATATACATCTGTATCCAATGTTCTAGTTCTAATTCATTCACAGTGAAGCTTCTTGCTGCAAACTCCTTTCAAAAATGACAACCCTTAAAAGGAATCAATATTTTTGAAAAGAGAACATAAATAAACATCCATATTGAAAACATTAAGATGACTGCTGCCTAACTTGATTGAGGTTAGGTTATTAGGTTATTTAATTACGGCAAAGCCTCGAGGGCTATCTGCCTAAGGGAAGGGATGCCTTCGTAGAGGACTTTCTAAGGAAAACTGGCTCATATAAACATTACACATGGGGAAAATAACAAAAATACCCATGCAGACAGCCCATTTGCAGGATTCGAACCTCGGATCAAACTACCAGTGTTCAGCGATTTTACCGCTCGGCCACTGGTGGGCTCTAACTTGATTGAGACCACTAAATGTATATTACAGTGAATACCAGACTATCTAACTTAACTATCAAACTAAAATATTTTATGCATTAAGCATAGGATAATCATATTTCAATGGAGCAGAAATGGTAATCTAGAAAGATTTAATTATGCTATTGAATGATGATAGAAAAAGCTTTATCGTAAGAGCTTTATTATTCAATAAGAAAGCCCACTTAAAAATTTAGGTACTGACAGATGAATAGCATTTGTCACAACTGTACAGGAAATATTTCTCTAATGAAGTCATCTTACATAGGAAATTTCAGCACTTTATTGTGAAATTTGACATAGTTAATTTTCACATGTAAAATGTTTTTCATAATCTAAACCCTGAATGTACACTGTGGAGAAAAAAAACAAAAAAAAAAAAAAAAAAAAAAAGAGAGAGACCATTCTGTATCTCTTGTTCTACTGTGCTGATTGACGAAATTCAACTTACATTTTTCAAGTCTCAAAAGCGTGACTTAGAATATGTATTAGATTTATGTATAGCATTGTTCTAATATAGGTATTTTGACACAAAAAGCAGACTTTTTCTGAAATGGCATGCCAATTTTTGAAATTTTAGCTCCTTCAATGTTAATTGAATTTGGCAAATATTTGTTAATATGTCTTTTTTTATTAAACTTATTTTATTCTTCCTTTCACATTTCGAAATTTAGGTTCATTCCAAATAAAATTCACCCATTTTTTATAATTTATTTTTAAAATTTGTATTTTTGAATAATTTTTAAAAACTTTCCAAAAAAAAATTTTGAATTATAACCTATAAAATGTTTAACATCATCTTAAAGTAGATGCATTTCTAGGCACACCTGCTAAAAATAAGAGTTTTTTTATTCAGAATTTTCTAAGATATACATGAATTTACATTTTGGCGCATTTTGAAATTCGGCGTATTTGTTATAAGTGATAATAATGCCAAATGTGGTTTAAGCAGCTTGTTAAAATTATTTGAAAGTATGAAAACTGATTTTTTTCTGCTCGTTTGCATTGAAAAAAAAAAAAAAAAAGGAAAGGAAAATAGGTTGCTATAAATTAAGAAGTTCAACAAGTTAATTATTCTTGGCCCAAACTGAAAAAATACACAAAATTTTGAATTCATCTGCAAATTTCACACCAAATTTTATAAAATATAATTTTTAGGCATAATTTGAGTCGTAGAATCAAAATATGGAAAAAAATGGCATGTCATTTAAAAAAATGTCCAATTTTGTATCAAAATACCTAAATTAGAATACTGCTATATATAAATCTAATATATATCCTAAGTCGTGCTTTCAAGACATAAAAAATGCATTTTGAATTTCGTCAATCGGTCCAGAAGAACGGGAGACATAGAACTGTCCTTCCCCCCCCCAAGTCTACATTTCTTTCTTTAGGGGAGAAAATACTCTCAACAAATGATGAAACCCATCAGTAACTATATGGATAAGACAATAACAATTGACAGTTTTACTCAATTTCTACAAACAGACTGACTACATGAACGTTTTTATGATTTCATCTATATGCACATATTATCTGTACAGAGAGAAGACACTTTGCCTTGTAAGGGAAATCGTTCATGTATTTCCTTAAAAATAGAATACTTCAGGTAGAATTTAGAAAATAGTAGAAAATTAGATAGCAAAATTAAAAATTTTGGTACTTTTTGAGTATCTGCTTCGTGATTCACCACACTATGTGCTATGTCACCAAAACAAGCAAACCACGATGTCGCCCAAGTGTTTTTATGTAGCAACCTGAATATGCACACGTGCATGCAACAGACAGGTGGCATCAATAGTGTTTTTGTTGCAATAAGAACATTTTTATCTTGTAAGGAATTGTGATGTTACTGTAAATTTTGCCAGTTGATGAAAAAGATAGTGTTGCGTTTCTCCAGAAATATGTCATTTTGCCTAACAATAGAGGATGCAAAATTTCACATTCATGAAGTAAAATATCAAATATAGGTGATGCCAAATTTATGCAATTCCCTGATTTTTTTTAAGCAAAAAGAAATTGCCATGTAAATAAAAAAACAGTACGTTCAATAGCAATTCTGATATTTCTTAAGCGAAAACAGATCACTGTGTACATGAAGAGAACAGCACTATGCACAGTGATAACTTGTTCTGTGATGCTGAGTTTCTGAAGTTCTCTCATGCTTTTTAAAGTTGCCTTTGTACATGGGGATAACAGCAGGGAAAAAAAGCAACTGTTTTATTATGGATGTTTCTAGCATTTTTAATTTTCTGAATTGGTTGCTGTTATGTAATTCTTAGTGTCTTAGAAATTGTTGATTAAGATGTCTGTAGTACAAAAAATAAAGTACAACAGATTGTTGATAGCAAAAGGGATGTTTGGTTTACTTTATGACTTTAAATTAATTTAGAAAATGTTAATTATTAACCAGAGAAAATCAAAGAAGCACATTTTCTTTCTTGAACATTGTTTGTTGGTTAAACATGTATTTTAATTCCCTTATAACTAAATAATAAGCAATTCCTATTTTTCAAACTGCTAAACAAATCTACAATTCAGCTTATTCTGCCCACCCCCCTTTACCCATACTGTACAGTTTCCCACATTCAAAAAGATTCATTTACAGTATTTCAGAAAATTAAGATGCATTTTTCAAAGTTTCTTCACCCTTGGGGAGTATAGATAGTAGCCTTCATAAGCCCCTCCTCTGAAAACCAAAATTGTATGGAAATGTTAACAGTTGTCTTAGAGATGGTTTATTACAGATCAAATATACTTTTTATAATTTTTAGAACACAGCCTTACATTTTTCATTCTTCTACAAGTGGGTATTACTTGCACTTAGTAAAGTAGGATTGGAATGTATTCATAAAACTTTTTTTTACCTTTACATATTTGGTACTTTTCCGTTTTTCCAGGACAGCCAATAAAGTCACCAATAATGGTACAACTGATGCCAAACAGAATATCCTCGCTGATAACCTTTTACGCTTCATTTTCAAAACAAGTTGCAGCCCTTTCTTATCAGAATGATTGTTTCTTTCAATACTGGCATACGATTACATACAATTTTTATCAGATAGTACAATTTTATGCTCTAAGGCCATGCGGTAATTCAGTCAATTAGAATGCCATCACACCACTCACCTGAAGGCGAAAATATAGAAAAGGCAAAGTCAAGGGTTAAATTCATCAATTCTAATTGAGAATGCACTAGCAAAGTAAAGCACTGCAGTTTTACATAATTTCTGAGTAAGCAATTCGTACGAATTGGAATAATTCTTGCATTTAGATTTGTATTGAAAATTAAGGTTTAACTTGAAATTAATGTAGATAATTACTGAGAAAATTAGATTTTTGTAGCCTAGTTTACGTTACATGAGATCTCTTGCGATCACGTGATATGAACCGGTGAATCAGGATGTTGAACCGTGAAAGCATAGTAAATTCTTAAATTAATTCTTTATTTATTTATTTATTGGCTTTTCACAAAATTTTAAACGATATTAAAACGTTTATGCCTTCAAAATAAAAAATACTTAGAACTAACATTTGCTAAAATATTTTAAGTGTATGTTGTCGCCAATAGAGTTTGCTTGACGAGATTTGCGCCGGCGAAACGGAAAAGTACCACATATTTTCATATGCTTCATTTTTATTTCACATATTTTAGTATATATTGTGCATTCTGATATTTTAATCAATTTTTAACTTTTATATTGTGTATGGCATTTGTAGCTTGAAACAACAGGCATATCTAGTATACTGACAATGTCCTCCATACAGCTTGACGTCTCTGGGGATGAAATTGTCATTACTTACAAAAAGTTAATACAGACCATAATAAATAAATACAGCCTTTCAGATATTAGTCTAACTTAGGGATCGGCAACCTTTTGAGTTGGAAGAGTCAGAAATTACAATTTACAAATTTCAAAGTTTTTAAAGAGCCACAAAATTTTTTATTACCAACAATGAATAGTACTCGCATAAATATTTTTGATAAAAAAAACTAATCTATTTATTCATAAGAAAAAATACCTATTTGTTCATAAAAAATATCTATTTATTCATATATAAATAGTGTTTTTCACAACAAATTAGATGACATATATAGGGCATTATTAGATAATTACTTATTATTTAAGTAAAAAATTAAAACAAACATTTACTTACAACACTAACTTGTAGTTCAATGACAAAGAATTGAGCAAACAAATTCAATGGGAGCGATGGCTTTGCATGATTATTCAAGTAGAAAATTTAAACTTTACTACGCAATGTAACTTGTAATTAAAATTTTAAAAAAAATAACATACATTTGAGCAAACAAATTCAATGGGAGTGTTCACATTGCATGGTTTTAGAAAGTTTGGATAAATTTGTCTTGTAACTTGTTGTTTTAAGTTGCAAACATGACTCTAAATTTTTTTTTTTTTTTGTTAATTGGCTTCTTTTAATTATATTCATGCAAGAGAATGCTTGCTCACAGGAATATGTCGATCCGAAGATAGTCAGCACTCCAAATGCCAACTTCTTCACCTCACTGTAGCAATCTGGAAGACTATTCCATGCGTCGAATATAAGTATCTCAACTCACGGCATTTCTTTTAAAGCTGTCCATTTTTGTTGCGTTATGTATATACATTTCTGGACTTCCAACTCTTCCAACTTGCTTTTCATCTCTGTAAATTTTCCACTCCACAAAGCTTAACTTTTTAAATCGATAAATTGCATTTCTAGAAATCCAATATCAATTCCAAATGGCTCAATGTGGATTTCGTTACTATTTGTGTTGAGAGGATTTACTATGAATGCTAGAGTGATTTTGTTGGTTTTGAATTTCTCAAGTCTGTCAGCAAATTCATCTTTAATTTTTTTATAACTGTGCTGAAGTAATTTGTGTCAACAATAGCACTGGTTTTATCATGATATTGCTTTAGAAATTGAAAATGAAGTAATTTACCGCTCTGAATATCTTCTGCAAAAAGAATTAATTTTTCTTCAAAACAAACCAATTCCTCTACCAAAACATAGGCTGGGTTTCCCTTTCCTTGCAGTTTTAGATTTAGCTCATTTAGCTGTGACATCCACCATAAAGTAAAATTTTTGCAATCATTTGTCGTTCTCTAATTCAGGGTGATTAATGCTTTTTTCATTTAGGAACGTATTTATTTCATTCAAGCACAAAGCAGAACATTTCAACACCTTTCCTTTGGAAAGCCATCGCACTTTATTGTGAAGAAGGAGGTCGGAATACTGTCTCCATTTCGTTTTAAGAATTCTTTAAACTGACGATGGTAGAGTGCTTTTGACAAGATGCTGTTAACAATCTTGATTACCATATTCATGACCTCAACTATTTCGGCCAGAAATGTTTGGACACAAAGCGCTTCTTGGTGTATTATGCTGTGAAACGTAAGAATTTCGTGGTTTATTTTACTCTGAAGAATCGTTGTTGCCCCTTTATTTTTTCCTGTCATACTTCTGGCTCCATCAGTTGCTATTTGAACGATTTTATTTAAATCGATCTTATCGTCTTCAAGGCATTTTTGCACGGCATTCGCTATATCTTCCCCTCTAATTTTGTCCCGAGAGCGGTTGCAATCCTATAAGTTCTTCTTTTGGGTCTCGGGAAGACATATACCTGACAAAAAGGGCAACTTGTGCCGTGTCGCTAGACTCATCTATAGCAAGTTATAAGGCAGAAGAAAGTTGAATATCTTCGACCTGCAAATATGTTACATTTAAAGACATTTTAGCTATTCTATCTTGTACTGTTTTAGCGGATAGTAGCAAATCTTAGATATTTACTAGCAAACTGAGTATGTCTCTTAGTGAAGTGTCTCTCTAAATTTGATTTCTTATTGTGTGCGAGTTTTTTGTGGCAAATGAGACAAGTCAGAAGGCCATTCAAGTTGCCTATAAAAGCAAACGACTGCGTCCAATCCCGATTGAATTCTCGATGCTCTTCTTCAGTTCTTGTTATTTTTATTTATTTATTTATTTATTTATTTAGATAAAATAATAATAGTTTCATATGGAACTAAAGAGCCGCAGCTTCAAATCCAAAGAGCCGCATGTGGCTCGCGAGCTGCAGATTGCCGACCCCTGGTCTAACTGAAAGCGGGAGTATTGCTACAAACAGAAAAAAAAAATTTTCAAAAGGAGAAGCAACACTACATGCAAGATACTTCACTTTTTAAAGAGCTTAAATCAAACACAAGTCTCAAATGGTTAATATGTCTCCATACAAACCCAGTCGAGGTTTTGCAAATTTTTCCAGTGATAATCGGTTTGATTTTTGAATACAAACATACATTCAATTTCCTTACACATTAAGCACTTACATTTGCCTACCTTAAACTGAATAGGAGAGGGGAATCCCCCCTTTCCTTGAAGAACCTGTGTCAGTCATCCTCAAAGACAAATTTATACAGAATCTACACCAATTTGTGGTAATTCTTTTACCTAGTTTTAAGTGTAATATTTTGCATTTTAAATTTCAGTTCCTTAATTATTTAGGAATGCAGCTTATAGTGCACCAAGGGTCAAGTTTGTGAACTTTATTGTTTATTGTTATGAAACTAGTAGTTTTGTACAAAATCCATTCCCATCTAGGGACTTTTTAACCTCTCTAATTTTAAACTGAAGAGTGCCTTCCGATTATTTATGGAAATCATAAATTTTTGTGATGATGTTTGAGCATAATTTTATATCATTTTAACAGTAGATATGTAATGTTTTAGATCAAGATAGGATTAAACTTTGTACAATATGTAAAAATAGATATGCAACAGCCAAAAGAATACCTCCACAGAGTACAGTAATTAGCACGAATAAGAGCTAAAATAAGTATTTATATATTAGCCAACTTCCCTGATGCAATTTGGTGTCTTTTATAGCAGAAAAAGTATAACCACTTATGAGTGCAAAGAATTCATTTATTACATACATATACATTTTAAGTTTTTAGAAGGTATTTATTCTGAAAATCAAACAATAAATATACCAACAGGTAGATTTCATTTCTTTTGTTCAGCTTCAAATTTCATAGTACACAAGGAGGTACTGAATAGATTTAAAGCAACTGCTATCTTAGCAATTTAGCATCAAAATATAGAAATTTTATTGCAGTTTTTTCTATTACAGATAAATACCCTGCATGCAGATTTTAAAATTGACTTGTATAACTCACAGCTACAACAAATGTTGGAACTTTGAATACAACAAAAAAGAATCAAAATGGCAACACTGATTTTTTTTTTAAATAAAAAATTATTAAGATGCCAAACATTGCTGCATTCTGAAAATTTTCGGACTTCTGCTAAAGTGGTCGTACTAATACATGGAGCACTGCATAGATATTTTATTTCACCAAAGCTCCTAAAAATAGTTATATAATTTAAAGTTTTGATTTAGTTTAAACTAAGAAACTTTGATCACATTACTAATTTTCAAATACTAATAAATAAAAAAAGAAAGCTTTTCTGTTTGTGAATAATTTAATTGGTTACTGCATTTATTTTAATTCAGTTTAAAATGTTAATCTTGCACAGAGAGGAATCATAAAAATTAAAGTATACACTAAAATGTGTTACACATTAAGATCCAAAGCATGAAAAGAAGAAAAAATTACCCAGTCTTTGCTATAAGTAGTAACCAGTACTTATTAAATTTAGCTTGTAGATGTTCAGATTGATTCTCTTCACAAAGTTCCCACATATCATCAGCAGTCAATGGCTTTTTATAGCCCAGCACAGCCATTCTAAAAGAAATAAACAGTAATTAAATGTAATACTTTATGATAATATAATTTATGCTAATATTTTTCATAATTTTTTTAAATTTCAATTTTTGAAATTTGGGATAAAAATATCAGGGCATTCAAATTCTTTTAATTTCTTACAAAGCCCTTTTTTAAATTTTAGATTTAATGTAACTGGTTGTCTGATCAAATACCGACAGAAAATTTCAAAGAAATAAAAGTTAATGGTTTATCACAAATTTGTTCCATACCTTCTGTAATATATGCTCATATTAGAAAAATATGATATATTTAAAATCTGTTACTGTGTACAAGGCCTTTTTTAATTTATAATCCAGACTGGTCGGGACTTCGGCGATTCCGAAATTAGGGGTTTTACCGGAATATAGATCATCAATTTAAATCTGGTAAGATGGCATGCAGAAATTATACAATTAAAAATATGAAACCATAATTTATAAAATAAAGAGCAATTATGATCTAAAGGGTATCAAATTTACAAAAAAAAAAAAAAAAAAAGCTTAATATTTATTTATTTACTTTATTAAACACTTCTTTCAATGTAAGTTGTTTAAGTTGCTTCGTTTTTGTGTTAATACTTTCTCTTTAATTCTCTCTTCTATAAACAGACATAATTTCTTGTTCCAAAGACACAATTTCTTGTTACAAAGTTCAACTGTTCAAAACCTGTAAGTGCTGTATTAAGAACACTGATCAACTTGTCAATCGAAATTTTTTCGTTTTCAATAACCTCTCTGTCACTTTCTTCACTATTGGAAATGCACATGTGTAAACACTTTACTGGCTTTACGTGCACATTAAACGCGCATGCGTAAACGCATTACGCACATGCATAAGTTTGTGGCTTTGAGGTCCAGATTACGGACTTTGTACTGTACTAAGTATCTCTTACAACAGATCATACAAGTTATGCAGGAAATCAGGTAAACTTTTTTTGTTGATCAAACAATCTCCCTCAGAAATTCAAAAATACTATTTAAAAGAATAATAATACATAAAAGCAAATAATTAGAAAATATATAAGAGTGAACAATTCTTTTAAGTTTATATAAACATGAAAAACTTGTCTTAAATTTGAAAAAGATGGGATTTTTAAGTATAACAAATATGATCATCATTATAAAGTGGAGTAAAATTTATAATGACAATAAACCTTACTACATCATACAGTTTTATGTAATTTTGAACAGAAAAGGCAAAAAGTACACTCACGGTCTAAACCACCAGAATGTAATCCTAGATAAAAATGAAGATCGCTCTTCAGGGCTTTCTCTCTAAAAAAATAATAATCAATAATTTAAAAAGAAAATTTTTACTAGCAGTTAAAAAAAAAACAGATATTATCCCTTTCCTTTAATCTTTCACCTTCTAATAAAATAACTATAATCATCTCAATGTGCATGGCAATGAACTCTCCTTAAAGAAAGGCAAGAGAAAAATCCTTGATTTAAAAAGAAAATGTATTTTACCAAATGGTTGCCCAATTCCTATTTTTCAGCAAATATAAATTTCTGATGGGAACAAGATAAAAAAATTTATACCAGAAAATAAGTTCTGCTTCAGTCATTTTATTTTATCAATTTTATTTATTTAGCTACTTAATTTGACAGGGATTATTTCCTTCTTGACAGGGATTATTTTCTTCTTTAACATTTTACAAACTGCAAATGGATTTTACCATTAAGAATACTGATTTATTTTTAGTATGGAATTAAGTTATCAGCCTAATGAATTTGTTTTCACGATACTCGCTACCTTATAAATATATGGATCACAAAAACAAATTTATATGAATTTTAGAAAATTTATTTCATTTTGACTCGTGTATCTCTAC
Organism: Stegodyphus dumicola; assembly: GCF_044657685.1. Taxonomy (NCBI): domain Eukaryota; kingdom Metazoa; phylum Arthropoda; class Arachnida; order Araneae; family Eresidae; genus Stegodyphus; species Stegodyphus dumicola. The sequence continues at coordinate 189,944,825 of NC_140768.1, forward strand.
ATTTAAAAATATCCATCAATTGAAGTAAAAATATAACATATATACATTGCATTGTAAAATATGATGAATTTGATACGAAATTAGTTAATAAAATATACTTAGTTCCTTTCAAACTCGCACACACAAAAAAAAGTTTCAGATTTTAATGGTTGTCCAAAAGGGTTTGTTTAAGGTTTTTTACATTCTCGATGTGCTCACAGTCTACCAGTCTGCTCTTGCACTCACTCCTGCTTACCCCTTTCTTTTTCTTTTTAGCTTTATTATTAAACATAATTTGGCACTTAAACCACATACAATTTAACAACCAAATTCCAATTTTTTTAAAACAGCCTAACAGCACATGTTTAGAATTCCTGATGCAATGTTAATGATTTTTCTATTTTTCTAGTCTTTTCTCAGTTCATCCTCAGAATTTTCAGTTTTCGTAGTAAGATGGCTTTAAAAAAACATTTTTTGTCTTTTTTATTATTAATTTGTTGTGTGCTATCTTTATTTTTTAAATATCACGTTCTTTGCAGTTTTGCCACATAAAATTCAATTCATCAGCAAAATCAAATGTATTTAAAAACAGTACATACGCGTATTTAGAATTCCTGAAAGTGTTAGAGGTTGCCATACATACTTTTCTATTCACTATATTATTTCTTTAAAAACTAACTTGTGTGGCCAGCCACCTAAAATAGTTATCACAGAAAGAAAAAGTATATAATGATTTCAATGAAACCAACTAATGCAATTTCATAAAAATATTGAATATATCTCATCAGACATCTCATGACTTTAATATATTTTTTTAAATCAATAGCATTAACCCTTTAAAGGGCACCAGTATATAAAATATACTGGATGTTTGTCAATTTTTTAACAGGAGGTGCTTAATTATTGTGTCTTCACTCCTAAAAAATGCTAATTTTTCTATACCAAAAGTTGTAATCGTAAGTTTCTAGTATTTCCTTTTGATTCTAAATGGCACCACTACCCTATGAATGCTCAATATTTTGCAGTTATGAAATGAATATAGCTCATTCCACAGTATCATGTTTGAAGGTTCATAAATTCTATTGGAGGGGGAGAAAAAATTCAAAATCTGAAAATATATGACACACATGCTGAATCTTATATATTTGCTGCATTTCAGTCAGAAGTGATAATTAAAAGAAGATTATGTATATGATTTCAAGACTGGTATATAATATATAATAGCATCCATACTGAGAGTACCATGCCAATAGATGGCAGCACTAGGCTTCTCCTTTTGTACTCTGTGAGATGACAGAGTTTCTTTATATTATAATAGTTTACGATTAATTTACCAGTTGTTTAGGATTCAGTATAATTTTCTGACCCTATACTAGGTGAATACAAGTATATTAGTTTCTTTTTATTCTTTGTTTACTCCACTCAAGTTTCTCATTCATCTCTGTTTAGATTTTAATTTCAGCACTTCATCCTTTCCCAGGAGCAAGACTCACTGATTTCAAAATTGTTGTTTGGAGTCAAAAGTTACACATTTGTAGGGGTTAAATGTGGCATGTTGGCCCCAAAAGATCCCCACTTCTTCATGTTTTCCAAAATCCTAGAATGTAGCAAAAATGTAAAGAGCTGACTGACAACTAATTTGTCATTCGGGGATCATGCCATCTTCAAAGGGGCTGTGATAACATCACACAAAGGGATAGCTCACTTAAAAATATGGGAAATAGCACTTTAGGTCCATCCCTTAGTGGAATGGCAAAACTGCTGATTTGAAAGCAGGCTTTTATTCTTTAGGGTATCATCTTTTGTTAATTTCAGATGAGAGAATTGGGAACACAATTTTCCCCCCGAGTTAGGATACAAATAGGTGGTTTCGAAATAAATTTTCACAGTTGGTGAATGGAAAGAAATTTTTAAAAGGCCAGTTTAAGATTAACCTTTTCACGATAGAGCACCTTCGTTTAAGACACTCACGTGGAACGGAAGGGAATCGAAGGCAGTCACAGTACAGGACAGAGGTTTTGCATCACTAAGCCTAATTTTACTAAAAAAAAAAAAGTTTCGCTTCTATCATCATAATTTTTGGTATCATTTTAGATTATTACTTGAGCTTTTATATATGTTAAAATTGGCACTTGAAAAATTTTTTTCTTTATTTTACATGAAAATATACTTAAAAAATTGCTTATCTTATAAAATAATTTTCGGAAGCGCTATTAAAATTATTCCAAAGTTTTAATTCATAAAATCCATCAATAAAATTTAAAATTAATAAAACAACACAATAAAGACTATTTACAGTAAGAAGTAACAAAATTTAAAATGAAGACTGAGTGTGGTAAATCTCGAAGCACGCAAAAGTATCACTTTCTAACTCTTTAGAAAATGAATCATCACTCTCATCTGCGTTAATAAATGGTTCATTGACCATAGGAGGGTATTTTTCCTCTGATAAATAGCGCCTTCCCGCCATAATAGACTGGAGGTGGGCTTTCGGAAATAAAAAGAGAAGAAACGGAAATATATCTGAAGGCAATGCAAAACGTAACAATACTCCACATACTAACCCTAAAAGACCATACATAGTAAAGGAAAAAATAGAATTAAAAAAGAAATCAAATATAAATCAGACACGCGAATGTTTTCATTAGCACGCAGCGATTTAAAGAGCTCACCTCTGTTACGCTTTTCCCTGCCCCCCAACCTCGCAAGAGCTGATGAGTAAAATACCAAAGTCAAGCAAAATATATCAAACTCAAGGTCAGGAACCTAAAACTGTGTTCATTTCAAAAGTATTGGACATAGGATGCCATCTAGTGGCTTTCAGAAAAACGTTCCAGCTTAAAATGCGTATACGCATTACCCGTCCTCTGAATGCAATCTCTAGCGATGCGTGGAAGGGACACACGGCTGTAAGAGATGTTCTTAGGGAATGGTTTATGGAACACCTGTCCTGAAAGGGTTAAAACCAAAATTTATCCAAAAGTTGAAAAGGGGCCCCTAGTAGGCAAAGGGGCTGAAAATCAAAATAAGAGCTTGGAAGTGTATCAAATAATAAAATCGTTTAACGGTGTTATTTCCTGAATAAAATGATATATTAGAACCTATATTTACAAAAAATTAAAAATGGGCCCTTACGGGCATCGATAATCGAAAGTGTGAGTGGGGTCAATTCTTTGGTATCATAGCATGAAGCATGCTCTTTTTTTATATACTATCTGAAGAATAAAATATAATAACTTCAGAAATGCAACATACTTTTTCTGTTGAGTTGTAATATTTCATTTTTATTTTTTTTTTACATTTTCCGCTGAGTTAAATCTCCTTGTAACATTATACTCTTTCAGTTACAGCATGATACGGTTTACACATGCAGAGTTATATTGGCTAAATTTTTTCATAAAATAATAATAATGAATTTAAATCAATTTTGAAAGCTTTTCATCCATATTTTACATAAGTATGTTCAGCTGGGTTGCATTATCAAAGTGCATAAAAAATAGATTTTACTTTTAAAATTTTAAATTTCTAGCAAAATTTTAAAAGCTTTTCTCTTCAGACTTACGTAGCTATAGTCAAACACCCATCTCTGTAGATGAACATAAAAAGTATACAAAATTTATTAAAAAAATAAAAACTAATAATTGGCAGCTACCTGGAACAAAATGTCTTAGAAAGGCACTGGTATAAAATATATACCGCACCTCAAAATTTAGGATTTCGCTCTAGATTTTAAGTCTCAATTTTGTGTTCTTCAGGTCCATAAGTTACAATTCATGCAAACTTTTACTACAATTTAAATTATTTTATATATCAAAGAGTTAAATAGTAGAAAAAATATTCTTAAGAACTGTGTTTATTGCTTTAAATAAAAGTGAACAATATTTTTAAGTTTATGAAAACTTGTCTTGTTATTTATTAAATATTTTCAAGTTTATGAAAACTTTACATGAAAACTTGTCTTTAAAATTGTAAAAGGCAGGATTTTTAAGAATTATACATATGATCATCATTATACAATGCAGTAAAATTTATAGGATAAACCTTACATCATTCATATCCATATTTTTATAAACAAAAAAACAAAACATACACTCGCAGTCTAAACCATCAGATTGCTTAGTTTGGTCTAAATCTAAAATGCTTAGTTCATTACTCAATCACACTCCAGATTAAATTTGAAAGTATTAGTACGCTGTAATGAATGGCAATACACTAATGAGTGGAAAATAAAAGTATTTTATTTTCGGCTGCAGCAACATATTACTTTTATACAGATGAGTTTGTCATTAAAACTGAAAGATAAATATCTTACATTTTTTTTAATAGCAACGCTGTACATAAAAATGTTTTGTTTCAAACAGTATTGCCCCTACTCACTTTGAAATTGTTGAATTTGTTAATAAAAAATTCATTAAGGTTTCATAAAATATGAAATAAAGAATAAACAAATTCACAGTTCAAAATACAGGCTTCCAGATGCCCATGTTTGGGTAAAGATCTATTCAAAATTTAATTATTTCATTATTTGATTTGGTTATTCAAAATTTGATGGTTCTAGGTACCGTTGTTTTTCACTATGTGAGAAACATGCATACATTCATGCATATTCTCCACTATTTAATTTCTTTAAAACACAATACAGGGCAATAACAATTGGTGACAACAACCTGAAAAGTGAAGCAGCTATCTAAAGCGAACCAACATTTCTAGTGATATGCCACAAAATCCCATTTTGTGATCGATTTTTGGCTTAAAAAAAATTCTTGCAAATATTATTATGTATCATGCATTGTGTTCAAAACTGAATAATTCAATACTTCAGTTAACTTGCACAAAAACTGAAGCCCTGCAAATCTTTATTAAGAATAATGAATTTCCATAATAATTTGAGCTTCTGACAAATCAAAAGTTTTTCTAGTCTCTGTGAATTTGTATTTAAGATAAGAAATAGACTACCCTGACAGTGACTACGGCACATTATAATAAAGCAATGAAGACTTCCATACGTTATTCATTACAGATTATGATCTGAAAGACACAATTATCAAACATTAAGAAACTATGGAAATTTCAAAATGGATATTAATGGCGAAATGTTTCAGTGGATGTGCTGTCACAAGTAACACATCACTTGAAATTTCATTTTCAGTTTATGCTCTTAGCTGTAAAAACCATGTTTGGCACAAAATGAAGATGAATTTTTCTTAAACAGACCAATTTTTTACGATTGTGCATTACTTTGGAATGCATTCTTACAGAAAAAGTGTTGAAACATTTAAAGTTTCATATAGGATTTCGCTCTAGATTTTAAGTCTCCCAAATGTTCCCAAATGTTCATGAATCAACCAGGGAGACTCTCTGCTTAGTAATCTGATTTTGAGAAACAAAGTGTTCGTTCACTATAAGAAATGAAATAGCTGCTCATCTCTTCTAATTTTGGATAAAATAGACAAAGTTAGGAATAAAATGTTACAAACACCAACGTAATATTTGAGAAAAATGGCACAGCTATCAAATGTATGCATTGTGAAGCAATAGTCAATTATAAAAATTTGTTCTGCTTGGGAAAACTCATCTGCATGTTGCTTTAAATAAATAATTTTTAAAGCTAACAGCATAAACTGCAATTAAAATTTCAAATGATGCACTACTTGTAACAGTACAGAGGTATCATTCCTTCACACGATTTGCTTTAATTATGTATTTTGGAATTTTGATAATTTTTTAAAGTACTGACATGTATAACTTTTAGATCACGCAGTACCTGAAGTTCACAAAAATCAAACTTAACCTATTACAACTTTTTTTTTACATGGGGGCCCAGTTAATCAGGAATCTGCCATAACTTCATTTGCATTTAACTCACAAAATATTTTTAGTCAAGTAAAATCTCCTATCATTTGTCCTGATTTTTTAAATGCAGACTGTGGTTGAAATTAGCCTAGTATTTGGAATTCTAGTGTATGAGAAAAGAAAGGCAATGCATTTTTATAGATTTCACATTTGTCGCCCAGACGAGAAAGTTGTTAGGGACTCTGACTGTCGTACCGAAGGGCACTGGTTTGAATCCCGAAGAAGGCATTGATGTAATTTATCCATCCCTTCACAGAAGACAATGGTGGCCCACCTATTAGGTGCCTCCATAATCCAGACAGCAATGCTTCTGGCCTTAATAGTGGCCAATGTCTATAAACAGCTACAGCCTGCTACTGGAGCGAGAGGGGAAAGAATTTCACATTTTTACTTTGTTTGATAAAACACAAAAAATTTTCATTTTCCTTACTCTTTCTACAATCCATGCAATAATAACAAATTTAAAATGGAAGTGAGGATTTCCAGAACTTATAATGTTTTATAGAGATTAGCATGAGAAAAAAATCTGTTTTAGGAAAAAGAAAAATTTAACACACCATTCAAAATATTTATTTAACAAAACAAATATTTTTTTTTAAAAAGTAAAAATACATACTGGAGGTATGCTACTTGGCTCTCTTCTTTCATCTGCAAAACAGTGGAACAGGAATTCAATGAAAGACAAAGCAAAGTAAAATACCATTGTTGAAAATGCTTCATATTCATAGTTTTTGTCATAGCTAAAAGCCTAAAAAAATAGGAAAAATTTTAAAAATTCTGTATTATAATACACAGCTTCTCAGATGAGTGTTTTTTCATATACAGTAAAATCCAGCTTAATTCAGTTAGTTAGAGGTGAAAAATAACATTGAATCTTTGAATCTGAAATCAAATCACCTTAACAGTGTTTGAGCATAAACTTTTTTGTCGTTTTTCGAAGTAAATATATATTTTATATTATATTTTACATTGAAAGCAAATAACCACCCCATTGTATGCAAAAAGCAGCTAACGTTCCGCTATCCACTTTCAATGATAATTACATCAATCAAAATCTGGCTTATACTAAAAGTTACTTGAAAGTTACTAAGCTATAAAAAATGGACATTACATTCCAATAAATTATAAATTATTTTGAAATACATCACAAATGCATTTTGTTTTTTCCTGAAGTGATATTTTAATGGCCAACTGATACTATTGACAATTTGACAATTCAATAATCAATAATTCTGGACGCAAATTTCGAAAGTGCAAACTTATGAGCTTTTTTTATGAATTTGATGTTTCTGATTAATTTTCAGATATTCATGAATTTTGGTTACACTACAAGAAAAACACACTCATTTCATCATGTACTTTTTTTTTTTTTTTTTTTTCAACTTCGTTTGTACTAAATAGTTCAACAATTTAAAAATGGCAATCAAAAAACATAAAAAATTTACCATTTTTTTTTTTTTTTAATTTATCGGTCTACATTATTTCATTTACATGATTTAAATGAAATAACAATTTTAAAAAGAAAATTCTGAAGAACTTTTTACAAAATACGAAGATTATTCAAACTGAATTTTTATTACAAGATTATTTTAATTCAGATAGTTTCTCTTTATAGTTCTATGCAATCCACCTGCTTCTCAATAATCATATGCAATGGTTTTCACATATGCTCATAGCAGTATGCTAAAGTCATGCTTATTCAACTTTATCTGCTATGATATTTGGGAAAGAGGTGAGCATAAGCAATGATCATAACCTGTTTCATCTTTAATTGTTGTTGAAACTTTTAGAATAGCAAGAAGGCTAGACTTCTCTTTAACTGTGTTTTAAGCCATGATTCAAAATCCCTGTAATCGATTTTTCATAAATAATGTCTATTCGTAACAAAAATGCTTTAACTTCAATATCAAATCCTCATTCCATGATGTTACAATGCTCAGGAATTTCTGTTTTTGTTCAGCAGCAAGATGCCCATCAGACATGAACTTTCTTTTTGCACACAACTGCTATCAAAATACTATATACTAATGATGAAATCCCTGCTGCTTGCAATATGTCCCTGTATGACACTCAACAATCTTCTTCATGAAAGTTTGTCATAAATTTATTTATATACTGATTTTTCCCCCTTTTAAGCCTTTAACCATCTTGTAAGTTGACATATGCTCCAAAAGGAAGATTCCCAAAGGGAGAACACATAACATCCAAAGTAAGAATACGGATCACAGACTAATTAATTTCAAACAAAACAATCCAAATTTTGGTTGCCGTTTTGCCACTTAAAATTAAAATTTTTAATGCATGAGTTTTAATCTTCTGAAATCACAGTACTCGAAATATTGCAAGTTCCATTTCAAATACTTGCAACTTAAAAGCAGCACACACTACAGGAAGAATGAGCACATGTGATGCTTGCTACCTTAAACCTTAAATTGAAAAGTACTGCAAATTTACTTTGAATGCATAATCCATTCAGTAATTCTTTTTTTTGTGCATTATTTTTAAGTACTTACACTTACTCAAAAAGATATAGTCTAAAATGAGCCTCCTCCTCTTTGGGAAACATGAAAACTAGCCTGTAGTATCTGCTCATGAAATTTTATTATACTCAGATTATTTTTCCTTTATTGATTTTAAGTCTAAGAATATACAGGGCAGAGTACTTTCGATTGCCCAGTTTTGAAAATATTCTTAGCTCTAAAGACAATGAAACTCCAAATATTCCAATGTCTTTTTTGTTGTGCTTGTCCATTTACATACATGCCATGCAGACTACTATTGCACTTTTTACACTTATTACAGTTATTTTTGAAACACTATGCCTGCCAAATAAATATTTTTCACAAAGTTATGAATATGGGGAATTGCTACACTGCATGGATGGACGACAATGGAAGACTTCTGAAAACAGCCTAGTGGCCTTGACTATAAGTAGCTATGCAGCAATGACCAATTAAACAGCATGTTTTCTGTGTAGAAAAGTTTACTGAAATTAGGTCAACTATAACAGTCCAGCATGCTTTAAGAAGCAGTTGGCAATGAGAGAAGACAAAAAAAAAAAAAAAAAAAAAAAAAAAAAAAAAAAAAAAAGAATGTATGGGCGAAACAATGGCATTCTAGTGGAAGCGTACAAAATAAACCACATCTACGGACAAGGACAGTGAAAACACTGAAGAACATTTAGGCAATTTGTAGGGCTGTGGTTAGGAATCCACAGCATGGCTTCATGTTTAAATATTATAATTACTAGGACAGGGCATGCTAAGAATCCTAGGTTTAGAACTTAATTCCCATCCATATAAATTACAACTTGAGTAAGAACTAATTGTCTATGACAAGGAATTACACATGCAATTAGGCAACATGTTATAAACCCTGTCAAATGACAATTCTCAGTTTATTCAGTCCCTGTTGAGACTGCTGAAACAAACTTTCATTTGACAGGTTATGTCAATAGACAACTGATACTGGGCACAAAACAGTACTCACATGAAAGGCCACAATACTAGCAAATAGCCATCATTTATTGTGGTATCAGCAAGATGAGAGTAACTGGTCTATACTTTTTTATATGCTTAATGGCTAACCAACCAGAGTAAGCAGAGAAAAATATTCTCACATGCTGCATAAGTTTATCATTCCAAAACAGTAAAACTATCAGTGTCAAATACAACACATTTGGTAAAAACAGAATGAGGTCACTGCCCACACATATTGTTTCATCATGTACACACCATGATTGGTTTGGTTTGGTTTATTAGATTACGACAAAGCACTCGGGGGCTATCTACCTTAAGGGAGGGATGCCTTCGTGGAGGAGTACACACTATGAAAATTCTTTCCAACTCATATCACATTTCACATGTCAGTAACATTCAGTGGCTTGCCAGATCCTCAGACATAAGGGCCCTAGACTTCTTTTGAGGACACTTGAAGGGTAATGTATTTGTGGGCTAAGTTGGAAGTGCAGAAGACCTGAAGGAACAAATCAAGGAGGAAACTGAACATGCAACCCTGATGTCCTAGACCATATCCAAGTGTTCTTAACTGGTAGAAATAGTGTTTTGCAAATAACTACAGCAAATACATACAAAACGCAGTAGTACAGTCTACATGGAATGTACATAAAGGGACAAGTATAGGAAAAAGGATGATATAAAATATTTGGAGTTTCATAGTCTCCAAGGTCATGTATATTACTTTCAAAATGGGTAATCGATAATGCTCCACCCTGTATATTGATTTATATACATTATGCATCATAGAATAATTTCAGTTAAAAGTAATGAAAATATGAAAAAAATTATTTAACTATTCTAACTATAAATATTTATTTAAAAATATAAAGAGAAAATAAATAAAATAAAAATATAACAGTAAAAAAAAGCAATTACTTCATTAATTGCCTTCTGCATAGCAGTATAATAGCCACCAGCTGTACCTAATGTCAACAAGAACCAAAATAAAAATAATACCGGAGATGAAATCATCCCTTTCTTCCTATGTATAATCATCATAGATGCAACAGCAGTCTGAAAACAAAAATGAACTATTATCTACACATATTTATATGTATATTCAAATACTACAACAAGCAATAATTTACAACTTTTATTTTTTAGCAACTTTCATGTAAATGCAATGTTACACGCAATGTTAAATTATAAGTAATGAAAATATGGCTAATATGCTTTTTTTATAATATCAAAACATATACCTTTCTAACTAAGAACACACATGATAGAGCACATAACAAAGATATTTACTAGATACAAGATACAAAATAGTAGTTTTCTTCACTTTTATCTTTTATTATTAGTAGTTATAAGCTAAAAAAAATGTATGAACAAGTGCAACCATTCACAAAAGCATAATAATACACTTTTTAAAGGCATGAGATAAGAAAATTGTGAGATATACTAATGGAATTTGTTTGCAGAAAGTTGTTCTTTTAACTGATACTCTTTATTTCAATGCTTCAGTCATTTAAATGAAAATGTTCAACTATATAATTAAAAAGAGAAGATCTGTGAAGATATACTTCTAATATCATGGAAGACTGATCCCTTCACCTTACTCATAAACAAAATAATCATTATGGATCAATAATTCTGGTCACTATTATTTCAACTTGAACTCTATGGATTAGATAAGAGCTAATATTCTAGCATTTCTGTGAGAATATTTCAAATAGCAAACTTAAAATGATGATATACAGATAATTTTATTCATATTACTGAGTAATATTTAGCAACAAGTACTATTTTACACCACTAGTATAATAAATAAAATAAGTACTATTTTACACTAGTATAATAAATAAAATAAGTACTCATACCAAACGCTATGTTCACTGCAAAATTCCACTATTCAAATATCAGCACCAAAAATAACATTTTATGCTAATGATGAAATGTTGTAATAATACATAGTTTGCAGTCTTTTCTATGGATTACTTCTCAATTACTTTTTAAGGTTATTATTTGAAACTAACCAGTTGTTTATAATTTCAGCCTTTAATATAACTTCTCCTTTTTGTTTCCCCACCAGAATACAAATCAGTTAGATAATATTTAAGCCGAGGTTTTTTTTTATTGTAAGACAGAGCATATTTCTGCTTCTTTAGGCCATGTTACTTTATTTCTGCCGTCTCTGATATGTTTGTAATTCTTCAGCTTTGCATTCTGCTGTTGACATTTAAATTTCATATGCCAGTTAGTTCAGTACTTCCTTATTATAGCAGGCCCCAAGATTGAATTGCTAATCAATGAGATATCTCACCGAAATCTCATCAAGTGTTCTTATACCCCACAGCATGTTATATCTTGGTTGATTAGCATTTAAATTTTGCGAGTATAATATACACTATAATATAAAGCGACCACATTTTCATTGAGACAAAGCGGGAGAAATGGAATGAAATGAGAATTGTAATTTGTTTATGAAAGCAGACCAATAATTCAAAAAAATGAATTTTATTGTATACATTCATATACTTGTCTATAAATATACAAAAATATATTTATTGTTAACTATTGGTAAGTATAAAAGTATTTTTCAAAAAACAATAATTTGAATATTATGTTTTTTAATTAATTTAAAGTTTTATTAAAAAATATGATTTTCTTTCGCGGTCATATTTTTTATCTGAGTGATTCAAATCATTTATTAAATAATTATTAATAGACAGAATCATCGTAATAGATTTAGATCATTTATTAAAATGTCGTCTTACATGAATTGGTCAAATTATATTTTACTCTTGATACAGATTTTAAAGTTTTAATGTTCAACTGCATTTTTTCAATTGTCCATATTTTATTGACACTAGAAAAAACAAGTTCTGTTGCTGTATTTGTTCCTGGAAGGGAGAGCGCATTTTCTGCAGTTTTCAAAATATTTTCATGAGGAATATTATTCTGTTTAAAATGAAGGAATAACTCCATCCATTTTTGTCTGTTTCCACATTTGCAGGCAACCAACATTTATTTTTTTCATCAGTAACGTATCTTTTTAACAATGACACCTCAACAAAAAGATCATTTTTGAAAATATTATTTTATTGAAAATGGTTACTAATATATTAAAAAGATTTTTCCACAAATTCCTATAAAATCTCCTTTTTTAACGTCATCCAATGAAAAATTTTAATATCCTCAAAGAGCTGTCTGTTCTTTAAGCAGGGTTGCCACTCAAACAGGAGAATGAAATTCCCTGACTTTTCCAGGTTTTCCAGGTGTGTTTCAAGAAAATTCCAGTCTATCCGCGTAATGTACGTTGGCTGTGCTAGGAGGGAAATTAATTATGGTATTACTTGTATTGTGTAGCAAATTCACTTAATTATTCAATAAATCCCAGGGAACATTTATTCTTAATTATTCTTCGTATACTTTGTTTGATAATTTTGTTTACTTTTCCACTTAAGAAACTTAATAAAATGTAAGATATATACATTGGATAACAAATGTATGTTTTATTTACTCATGATCATCACCAGTTCAACACGAGGCTGATCCGGTCCTTATAAATCACAACGCAATGCTAAATAGTTAGGTTAGATTTTAGGTAAATTTAATTTGTGTGAGGTATGTTCTTAAAAGGCACCTTAACACTTGAAAACACAAATATAATTATAATAGTTGTTGCTTTCTCAACTGAAGATTGAGATTAGAATCTTCCCAATCTGGAATAAAATAAGGCTTTTTTTGCAGACATTCTGCAGCTAAACGAAAGAAAGAAATCTATTTTAATAAATTGAGGTATTTTATATTTATTTCGCAGCATACATAAAAAATATGTGCATTAAATTTCGTGATGGTATGTCATCATACTGCAAGAATTAATTTCAGGATTATGCCAGAGAAAATTTCCTGAAATTTGGAAATATTATTTACTAATAATAAATAAATTTAGAGGGAAGAAGCAACATTAAATTATACGAATAAGATAAAAATAAAGATAATTAAAAATTGAATTAGAATACTCAACGATATTTTAGTGAATATAGTTATATTACATGGTTAGCCCAGATGACTGATTACTATTTTTTTATTTTACTGCAAAACGGCAAGGTATTTATTAAAAAGAAAAAAAAAAAAGGTTTAAAAAGATTTTGCGGTAAAATTCTAGTATACGTTAAGGCTTTGGGCACAATTTTGAAATTGTCGCTGTACGTTCCGTTGTTAAAAATAGTGGACTGTAAATTAACTTGATGTTACTTCAGTATAGAACCCAAAAAACCTCAGACTCCTAACTTGACCGAAACTTCTTTATTGACTTTCAAATAGTAAGTTAGTTGAGGAACGGCGAAGACCACACAAACTCCGACTTCAGTGGCGGCTTACCAACACAAACTCAGAAGAACCTCCGCTTAGTTGAAACTCCAGTAATTCACAGCAACCTCGAAGCTTTAACCGCGAGCTTTAAAAACCTAACAAATTTGCGTCTGCGCCGCTCCTCGGTACAAAGAAAGAAATACAATTTGCATAACATCGAACATAGCCCCAGCCTTGAAGTCCCAAGGGGGTTCAAACAATAAATTTAAACTGTTGAACTGCATAAACGTGAAAAATAAAAATTAAAGTCTCTAAATCAAGAATTAAATGGCAAAGCGCATAGCTTTGCTGTAGGTCATTTTATTTCACCTTTAGACGTGCGTAAACTCACCACTCGAACTTTCTCATTCAGACCAGCATGCACGTTAATAATTCTACCTAATTTCCAACGTAGCGGAGGTAGATTTTCGTTCTTAATAAGAACCATATCACCAATCTTCAGATCTTGTTGTAACTTGCACCACTTGGGTCTCTGCTGCAATCTAGATAAATACTCACTGCTCCAACGATTCCAGAAATGTTGAAATAACCTTTGCACGTTCCTCCAACGGTCACTGCAGCTCATGGTTTCTTGAATTTGGTTAGATTCTGGAATAGCGCTTAAAGCCGCTCCGGTTAAAAAGTGTCCTGGTGTTATCGCCTCCAAGTCACTACAATCACTTGAAGCTGGTACTAAAGGCCTAGAATTAAGACAGGATTCAATTTGGGTTATTAATGTCAAAAATTCCTCGTATGTTAAAATAAGTGTTCCTAAACATCTTTTTAAGTGATGTTTCATAGACTTGATACCCGCTTCCCAAAGCCCTCCAAAATGAGGGAAGAGGGAGGATTAAATAACCATTTAATATTTTCTGAAGAAATATAACCCTGTAGCTGTTCATCACGTTGAACAATAGAAAAGGCTTTCCTTAATTCTTTATTAGCTGCTATAAAATTCGTTGCACAATCACTGTGAATTTCACACGGTGTGCCTCTACGAGCTGTAAACCGCTTAAGTGTCGCGAGGAATGATTTTGTTGAAAGATCTCCAACTAATTCTAAGTGTATTGCTCTTGTAGTAAAACAAATAAATAGACATATGTAACACTTAAAGATTTTGACTCCTCTACCAGGACGATATTTAACGTTAAATGGTCCTGCTAAATCAATCCCTACACGAGAAAAAGCTCTACTTTGAGTAACTCTTGAAGCGGGTAAATCTGCCATTAGCTGAAATGCAGTTTGCGCTCTAACTCTACAGCAGATAACACATTGGTTTATACACTTTCTTATAATATCTCTAGCATTCACAATCCAAAATCTATGTCGTATGACAGAAGTGAGTAGCTGCGTACCTGCGTGAAGATACGTGTCATGATAATGCTTAATAATTAAACGCGTAATATTGTGATTCTTAGGTAAAATCATAGGATGTTTCTGATTATTTGAAACTGCAGAGTTTCTGAGCCTTCCGCCTACACGCATTACTCCCGCGGAATCCAAGAAAGGACTTAAAGACAGTAATTTACTTGATGTCTTCAAGGGTTTACCAGATTCTAAACAGAATAATTCTTCTGGAAATTCGGCTCTTTGCACAATCCTAACAATCATAGAAGTAACTTCACAGAATTCTTCAGTAGATAAATAACCCTTTATACGCTCTGTAGGTAACTTGCTACAATTATTTCTAAATCTTAAACACCACGCTAACACTCGACATAACTTTAACCATGACGAAAATCTTGAAAACACACTAGGCTCTTCAAATTTGGAAATATTTGAACTGAAACTCTTTTTCAATTCCTTCAACATAACCTCACCCTCTAATTCTACACTTGAATTTTGCTGTACATGAATTACGGATTCGTTTAACCACTGCGGTCCCTTCAACCATAACTCACATTGTAGGAATTCTGATGGAATAAAACCTCTGGTCCCACAGTCTGCAGGATTTTCTTTCCCAGCAACATAATTCCATTGAATACCTGGAACAGCTTCCTGGATTTTTGCAACTCGATTTGCCACAAAAGGTAGCCAACGGCGAGGTTCGGACGAAACCCATGCCAATGTAACCCGCGAGTCGGTCCATGCGTAAATATTGTTAATAGGGAGTTCTATGCATGATAATACTGCATGTAAGAGGTTTGCTAAAAGTAACGCAGCACACAACTCTAGTCTCGGAAGAGACTGGGTTTTTAAGGGCGTTACTCTGGTTTTCGATGTCAGAAGGCTGACTTTGACTGACGAATTAAGGTCGATTGTACGGAGATAGATGACTGCACAATAAGCCTTTTCTGAAGCGTCGCAGAAAGCATGGATATCTATCACTACTGCCTTCGGACTCAAGACATACCTCGGAAATTGTAAGCTTGAAAGTAAGGGTAATTCTAGATAGAAACGCTTCCATTTTCTACTTATTCTCTTATCAACGAGTTCATCCCAACCCAGCTGTAAGTTCCATAACTCTTGTAATAATATTTTCGCGTATATTATTGTTGGCGCTAACCATCCCATTGGATCAAAGATTTTGGCTACTTCTGATAAAATAGTCCTCTTAGTAAACTCTTTATCACTTATGCATACCGAAAAATGAAACGTATCACTAGAGTTGTTCCAATTAATTCCCAATACTTTTACTTTCTAGTCACTGTTTATTTCAAGAGAAATACTGGATTCTCGTAAGCACTCGGGAATATTCTCTAAAATAGCTGAACTGTTTGAAATCCACTTCCTTAAGCGAAATCCACCCCTTTTCATCATTTCATTCAACTGCTGAACTAGAACATTTGCTTCCTCTTCACTTTGTGCCCCTGAAAGCAAATCATCAACATAAAAATCACGAAGGGCAATTTTTGATGCTAAAGGAAATCTCACTTGTTCATCTAATGCAAGTTGTTTCATTACTCTAGTAGACAAATATGGCGCACAGGCAGTCCCATATGTAACTGTCACTAATCTAAATGTACTCAAGGGCTCACTAGGACTATCCCTCCAAAGCATCCGTTGCCAATTTGTATCTTCTGGGTGGACACGAATTTGTCTGAACATCTTCTCTACATCGGCACATACTGCAATTTTGTGAGTTCTAAACCGTAGAAGAATTGGAAACAGCTCTTGCTGAACTCTTGGCCCAACCATCAAAATATCATTCAATGAAAGACCCGATGTCGTTTTAGCTGAAGCATCGAAAACAACTCTCAGTTTAGTCGTAGTACTCGATTCCTTTAATACGGCATGATGAGGCATGTAATACGTAGAGTCAATAAGAATCTCTCCCTCAGGCACTCTCTCCATATGTCTCAGCACAAGGTATTCCCTCATGAAATCCTTATACTGTTCATATATCTGAGGCCTTTTTAGAAGTGAATTTTCTAAAGATTGGAATCTACGCATAGCTAATTGTCTGGAATCTCCAAGCTGAGAAGGCGGAGAGTGAAACGGTAATTTCACAGTATATACCCCACTTTCCTCTCTCGTATATGTAGATTTGAAATAATCTTCACATGCTCTCTCCGATTTAGTAAGCATGTCAAACGTAGGTACAGCATCCAATTTCCAAAAGTCAGACAGCATCTGATCAGTTTCCACTTGTATATTATTAACATAGATAGTAGGATTAATTTCTGTTGAATTATTCACACTATCTGAAATAACCATCCTAGTTCAGAACGAGAAGCTACCGGTTTACCTTCTTCGCATTTAATTATTTCTCCCTTTAAAAGAGGTAAGGCAATATCTACGCCTAAAAGTATATCAACAGGCCCACTTTTGTAAAACGTTGGATCTGCTAACATTAAATCATTATATTCCTCAACGTACTTCTTATCCAATGTAAAATGCGGCAAAGTTCCAATAATTCTATTGATGATAAATACTGGTGTTTTAAATGACACTTTCGTCGGAAAATGCGGAACGAAGTTTATTTCCGTAATCCCATTAGTTTTCGTATCCAAAGACCCTAAACATGAAATAAAAACTTTGGCATTTCTTCTTGCTAACCCTAGCCTTTGTACACAATCTTCTGAAATCAGGCTAGCTTGACTGCCAGGGTCAAGGAGGGCTCTACACAACTGGTATTCACCCGATGAATCTAACACTTTAATAACAGCCGTACATAATAAAACTTCACTCTGAAAATTAAAGTCTGAAACACAAGATTTAATTACTGGACTAGAACTTGCGATATTCTTCCCTGACCCAGCCGATTGAGCGCGAGGTTCTGGTCCAGGGAAAAATGGCTTAGCCGTCACTGATAATTCATTCGAACTGTTCGTAACTCCTTTACGTGCCTTTGGTTCATTTTGAACTCTTTCGAAATGCAGTAGTGTGTGATGATTTTTAAAGCACTTTTTACATTTATGTGTACTTCTACACTCGAAAGCTTTATGGTTTGAAACCAAACAATTAAAACAAACATTATTTCTCTTGACAAAATTAACGCGTTCCTGAACATACAGATTTAAAAACTTATTACATTTAAAAACTGAATGACCGGCTTTACAATACGTACACTGCGCGCGAATCTCTGAAGCCAATGAAGTTAATTTGTCTTTTGTGATTTGTTTTTTAACACCTTGCGTTTTACCTGCTTGCAAGGTTCTGGCATGAGATTTCAAGAACTCTAGCAGATTATTAAGTGTTGGTATTTCCTCACTCTTTAATGTTCTTTCCCACCATCCTCTCGTCGAAGAATCCAATTTAAACTGTACTATTAATATTAAAATAGTATCCGCGAATTGCTCCACTTTGAATTCTAGATTTTCAAATGAACATACACACTCTCTTACAGTGTCTACTAACGCTAATATCTGACTAGGAATTTCAGATTGTAAATTTGATAAATACAAGATTTTCTTTAATAACGATGAAAGTAATTCTCTCTTATATGAAAATCTTTGACACAATAAATGCCACGCTATTTCGAAATTCCTGTCACAAATAGTTAAAGCTTGAACAATCCGCAAAGCATCTCCTTTTAAAGAACCCTTTAAATATTGTAGCTTTTGTGCACCTGATAAACGGTCATTATCCACTATCGCCGTTTTAAATAAATCAAAAAATGATAACCATTCTTCAGTACTGCCACTAAATACAGGAAGAGTTAGCTTAGGTAAGCGTATACTCGCTATTTCACAAGATTTAGTTTCCACACTAATGTCTTTAACATTCTTAACTCTGGTTAGCATTAAAATTAACTCATCAGCAGTATTTTGTATGACCTGTTGTTCTTCTATAAATACATCAATATCTTTTTCTTCACACACTACAAATATGTTACTAAAAATATCCGAAAGTTCGGTCATTAAGTCATTTAATCTAGATTTAAAAAGTTCCAACTGATCAACATCAGCAGAATCGTAAGTCACTGTAATTTTCTCTTTCAGTTTACTTAACTTAGCTTTAGCTACACGCTTTTTAGTCTTAAGCGTTGTAAATTCCATTATCTAATAAGAAAGATAAAAAAACACACTGACTCACCAAATTTACTGTGACTCCGTAGCCGACGGACCATAACACATGTACGTTCCGTTGTTAAAAATAGTGGACTGTAAATTAACTTGATGTTACTTCAGTATAGAACCCAAAAAACCTCAGACTCCTAACTTGACCGAAACTTCTTTATTGACTTTCAAATAGTAAGTTAGTTGAGGAACGGCAAAGACCACACAAACTCCGACTTCAGTGGCGGCTTACCAACACAAACTCAGAAGAACCTCCGCTTAGTTGAAACTCCAGTAATTCACAGCAACCTCGAAGCTCTAACCGCGAGCTTTAAAAACCTAACAAATTTGCATCTGCGCCGCTCCTCGGTACAAAGAAAGAAATACAATTTGCATAACATCGAACAGTCGCCAAGACCAAAATGACCCCGTTTACTGCGCATCATCATGTCGCCAAATCCCATTGAACCATACATGGAGATTATTCTAACCAAAGAACGTCTATGTAAAGAAGAAAAGGTTCCATACAAGTAAAATGCTATTACACCGCTAGAATGCGGAGGGAAAATTTGCCAAGGGATTTGGCGACCGAACCTGGCGGCCAGAATTTCCCTCTCCGCGATGTGAACAGGAAATTGAGAAACACGTGTTAAGAAGAAACTTTCTTTGACAAAAAGAAAGCTACGAAAATCCGTTTTTAAATTATTGCGAAAAATCTAAGAAGAAACGCTTTATCAAAGGACGTTTCTTCTTGGATTTTTCGCAATAATTTTAAAAACGGATTTTCGTAGTTTTTTTTTTTTTCTCCTGAAAATAACTAATCCATGAATTAATTTACTTGCGCTAAAAAATATTTAACCACTTGCGATAAGACTAAACTTCACAATTGCGGTGCCGTGCGCTACAATATAACAAGCGGCAAAGAGTCTCATTTACGCCGCTCCGCATCTGCGAGTACAATCCAGAGCTGTAACTCGAGAAATAAACAATCCCGTTGTTAGGCGACGTGTGCACCACGCTATTTTCATTTTTGCGATAAATGCTTATCGACGCAGTGTTCACGTCGCTCGCGGTTTGAGACAAAAGCATCTCGACGTGCGTGGCACGTCCTTTTTGCGCAAGTGGTTAAAGAAATTTTAAACGATATTCATTTTATTAACTCTTGATAACGTGACCTTCGAACTTCGACACCGGTTTCGAGCTTTAGCAAGAGATATATCATGCATGCATAGCTGTTTCCCTCTATGATGGAACGGAGCCACGTCTGTTGCAGAGAGGTTTTCCTTCTTTACAATACATATTCTTTGATTCTAACCTCCATGATAGGATTAAACCCATTTTGTTTTATACGAGAACAGGTACTTTCTTTAATTCATGCACTACACATGCGATTCTCGAGAATACTGGAAACCAAAAGTTGCGGGAAACTTGCTTTGCCTTTCTAAAAGACAATCAAATTGGAGCTGCGAAAATTGGCTCTATGCCAGCTGCCCGAATGACACTCACGTGATACACAATTCGCCAAAATGTTATCTCTTCCGACGTCGGCCGCAAAAGACGCTTTTTTTGGCGGGATCGTTGTATGAACTTCCCTGACTTTTCCAGATTTTGACAAAAATACTTAAATTCCCTGAATTTTTTGGTCAATTTTCGAATTCCCTGACTTTTTCCGGTTCTCCCGGTTTTCCAGGTAGCGTGGCAACCCTGTTTAAGATATTTCAAGCAGTTGTTATAAAATTTCTGACTTCTTTCAGAAAATCAGGTTGTTTAATTGCATCTTGTTCTTCCAAACCTAGTGATGTCCTTTCGAATAACTAAATAAACATAATCGTTATCAATTCTTTCTCGCAATTTTGTTTTCAAATCATTGATTTCATTTGACACTTCCATAATTGAAATTTTGTCCCCTTCAATAATTTTCACAGCATTGTGAATTAATATAGCTTGGCTGTGGATGAACTGAAACCAAATTTGTGATGTGCCATTTTCAAAAAAGAGCTGCAATATTCTTGAACATTTAGCTTGTGATGAAAAGTATGATTTTAATGGTTCGTATATTTTTAAAACATTTTCTACAGCTGGTAAAAGAGCTAGCCATTGTGTTTTGCTGCAACCAATAATTCTTTAATATTCGATTTCTGCACTTTCACAAAAATCCTTCGAACTTTCAACACGCACAGTATATATAAAAATACGAATAAATTTTTGCAATAATATTTTCAACATCCACTGGAAGTAAGTGAGATGCTGTTTGAATAGTATTATGTAGAATGTGCGCTGCCCAACCTACTCTGATAATTTTTTTATTCAAATGTTCGTTAAGTTTCGTAAAAACGTTATTGATGCCTCTTCTAGCTTTACCACAAAAATCCGCGTTAGTGTTATCCTCACAATAGGCAATAATTTTATTGTTTGAATTATTTTTTTAAAAAATAGTACTTATTGAATCAAAAATTATTTGTGAAATTTCACCCGGAAATGAAACAAAATCTAATATTCCAATTTTAATTCCTGTTTCTGGATCAAAATGTCTAACAATTATGGGAAATAATTTTGAATCTTTGTAGTTGGAAGCATCATAATATATGGATATAAATGTGCATTTAATCTAATTCTTCCTGTAATTGTGAAAACGAATATGGTGAAAAAACATTACGAATAATTGCTTCGGTTTTTGTCCTTGCACATGAATATTTTTTGTAGTACAATGTTTTGATCATTTTCGGCATACAATCAATTGATCTGAAATTTTGATTGTGGTTTATGGTGTGGAAAGCAAATAGCCCTTCAGCTAATGCTAGCTGTTCCTCCGTTAATAATACATATTCCTTGGCAAGACATAACGACAATGATCGAAAACCACCGAGTAAATCTAACTCGCTACATCGCCTAATTTAGTTTACTCTGCATGCATTTTATGTGTTTTTTTATTTATGTATTTTTTATTTCTTTATATTCGCTATAATAATTAATAAATAATAGGTAATATATTTTTACAGTACATTTAAAATAACAAATGCAGATGTTTTCTAAAAAGCAAGATATTTTAAAAAATTGGCCGGACGCGGGACAGTCCTTCAAAAAGCGGGACTGTCCCGCCAAAATCAAGACGTGTGGTCACTTTACTATAGTATAATAAGGAAGCATGGACTTTTCTGAGCCAGCTTAGATTTAAATTAATTGTATGATCTTTGATTACTAGCCTACATTTTAAATTTGAATTTGACCATTACTTTAAATTATACTGCTACAACTGGTGGTTGACTAGCACAAGAATTCTGTTTTGATAAAAAGGTTAATTTAAACTTTTTTAAGTCTTTGTAGTTAATTTCAGCCATATTGATAATTTGCTTTATGTTTGCTACGAGTTTGGAACTACTTTATGCTACCAAAACAAGCCAAACTCTAAACCTTCTCTTAACTTCATCAAACAATACTGCAGTTTTTAATATTTAAATACTTCCCAATTTCTACCAATTTTCATTCAAAATAATAATAAAAAAATATTAATAAATAAATAAATAAATAAACAAGTACTTGAGCTTTTTACTAAACAATATGAAACCGTAATTTATGAAATAAAGAACAATTATGATCTAAAGGGTATAAAAATTTACAAAAAAAAAAAAAAAAAAAGCTTAATATTTATTTGTTTACTTTAATAAACATTTCTTTCAATGTAAGTTGTTTAAGTTGCTTCGTTTTACGTGATAATACTTTCTCTTTAATTCTATAAACAGACAAAATTTCTTGTTCAGTTATTAAGTTCAGCTGTTCAAGTCCTATAATTGCTGTGTCAAGAATACAGACTAATTTGTCAATCGAAATTTTTTCGTTTTCAATAGCCTCTGTGTCACTTTCTTCACTATCGAAAGCGAATTATAATGACGAGGAATTTGTTTAAATAATATCATAGAAGGAGTACATTGAGATGAAATACTACATTTAGTAAGGAATTATAAGCCAAATAAAACAAAAACATCTGCCCTGAAGATAAGGATAGCAGGGGTGTTTGTGGGACCTCAAAAAATCCCCTGAAACTTTTACGGACTTACTACCGACATTTTGGAGTTTCAAGAGGGGGGGGGGAGAAAAATGAAAAATTACAATTATGAAGTATTGAATGACCTAATTATATAAGTTCAATGTATTACTTTTTTTGCAAAATTAATAACCATAAATTTTCAAACATATAAACTACTACATTTTATGTAAATATTTTAAATTACCTGAATTAACTCTTTAAAAAAAAATTATCTAATTTCTACTGCTTTTTTTTATTTTCTGATGTTTGTGGGCTTGTCTTTCTTTTGTGGTGAACTTCATAATTACAGGAAGGTTGACTTTTATTTTCCTCATTTACAGTTGAAGAAATTTCTTCGAGAACTGCACATGCAGAGGTAGAAGCAGTTTGCTTTTCTGCTAATGTAGAAGGTTTTTCAGAGACTTTTATAGGTGACTCATCTGAAATACATGTTTTTAAGTCCTCTTGATATGTTTTCCAACTTCTGTTCATATTCAGTAAGAGATCTTTGTGAATTGGATCAGTCATTGGATTTTTTTAGCCATATTTTTCACATGAGGTTTCTTTAGAAGCCATTAAATCATATTTAATAGTCTGCACTGCATCTAGGGAATCAATCTTAAGAGAGGTTCTATAGTCAGTGACAAGTGTATCCATTAAGTTGAATGCACTTTCCACTAATGGGCCATGGAAGCAGCTAAGGCAGGCTTTGACCAATTTAGCCAATGTAGAATACTTATAATCATTTGTGAAATCATCTTTTAAATTAAAAACTTTAGACCAATATTTATCAATTGTACACTTTACTTGATTTCCACTTTCATCAGATGTGTAGAGCATTTCTTTGGTGTTATCAATATCACTCTGGTATAACCTTATTTCAGCTTCTACTTTTGACTTTTCATTATCCCTAAAAATATGGGACATAAAAGATGATAATTTTTCAAAAGCTAATATTGTTCTGGTTTTACCTCTTAGCTCTGGATCTAATGCTGTAAAACTAATTAGATATGAATTTTTAAGGAGTAATTTCTGTTTCATATGCTGTGCTGTATTAGTATAAGCTTTCATCAGAGAAATTTGGAATTCTTTTGCTATTGGATGATTTTTTGATAATTTCTTCAGGAGAGTGGAAGCTTCTGCACCAGTAAATATTACTTTGCTAGGTAAATGGAATTCTGGATTTGTGACATCAACCTTTAATAAATCATTATAAGATGTGCACTCTATATTTTCTAGCTTCATAATAAAAGAGAAAAATTTTGCCATCAATTTATAAATACTGGAATGTATTAAATGAAGCATTGGTTTTTTTTTGTTTCAAATAATTTAATATATGTGTTGAACTCTGGTAATACTGCTGAATATAATGCCATATGCAATAAAGTTTTGTTTTGCATAACAAATAACCCATTTAGCATTCTTTTTTTCCGAGCTAAAGCATCCTTTGTGAGTTGTTGGGAATGCAAGCAAGAATACATTCCTTCAACAATTTTTTTCTGAGCTGCAGAAATATTTCTTTTATTGTATACAGTTTCAACATAAGAAAAATAATCCCCTTTATCAGTTTTATCCAAGTAGTGAAAATAAAATGCAATATGAGCATCCCACAGATCTTTGATTCTTTCTAAAACACATAAAATGTACACCCACCTGTGGTCTGGTCTCTTCAAGGGCTTAAGTTTTTTAATGGCAAGGGATTCACAGATTTTGAAAAAAATTTTCTCTTTTACTGCAGCTTTTCATATCAAAATAGATGTCATCAAACAAATCTTCTAAGTATCTATCAAAACATGAAGCAAATTTTTTTGCACAGTTATTAGCTGTGTGACATGTGTCACCATCAATATCTAATAAGTGGGGTGCTTTGTTTGATCGTAGTCTGGATTCAACACCCTTTTTTTTCCACGCATAGTGTTACATGAGTCCATTAATACACTAATTAAGTTTGCCCATGGAATATTATTATCTTCAATAGTATTAACAACTGCTTTAAAAACAGCTTCTGAATTGCAAGATTCCATCTTTAGAGATGCAAAATGATGAACTACAACTTCATTTTGATTGTTGTCATAAAACTTCACCAATATTGCCAGTATACTTTCTTGAGCATTGCTAGTACTTTCATCCAAATTTAGAGAAAATGGAGTCTCCTTTAAAGTTTTAATGATATTTTCCTTAATAGTTTTTGCGAGCCCATATTTCATCTTCTAACATGCAGAAGTCCTGGACATTTCCAACGAGTTTAGTGCCGTCTGATCGCGGCTCAACTGTTTGCAGAGTTCAATTAAATTGGGAGCTACATTGAAAGAAAGAGAATTCTCGGCGATAAATGAAGTTATTAATACCTCTTGGCGTGCTTTTCTTGTCACTATATCCAATGGCCGAGCAACAGTCTCCAGCAAGTCATCAGTATTTTTTGAATTAGCATAATTACTTAAAGTCATTGAATGTCTAATGCACTTTGAATATTTTATGTGCGTCACAGTTTTAGAATGATTTGTGAAAGCCTTGAATCCTTCCCCACCATACTTCAGCAGTGAGTTACAAAAAACACAATATGCTTGTCCAGCAACATTTATTTTCTTGCACCATGTGCCGATGGTATTCCCATTACCATCTCTCCGTTCAATCCAATTCCACCTAAATGCATTCCGGACACCTTCTTCTAATTGTATAATATCATTATTTATATCGAGAAATTTCATAGTAAAATTCTCTTGCATACATTAAAAAAAAAAAAAAAAAAAAAATTTCAATAAACGAAACGAAAAATTTACACCTGCATCAATAAATGAAACGAAAATTTTACACAGCGGAGGAAAAAAGCTGAGAAGCGATCAATGACAAATAGCTAATACGGCGAAAAATCCCCCTTCTCTACTTATTGGTGCCACGCCAGGAGAGATAAGACCTTTGAACCCAGAGTCACGTGATCGCACATCTGGTCGAACGAAGTCTCTCCCTTTTTTTCCTGCCGCGCCTACTTGCCGAAAAGAATCCAGAAAAGAATGTCAGAGAACCGGGGGAATGAGTCATAACTCTCAATACGGAAAGAACAAAAAAGAAGTTTTTTCCCCCTTTTCACGCATTATCACTGCCTTTGGAGAATGAAAGGAAACGTTTTTACCACACACACTGACCTTGCGTTTTCTGCTTTCAAAGCAAACAAAATTACCCAGATCAAAATAAATAATTCATTATTATTCCTACTTCCTTTTGAACGACGATCCTTGGAATTTCCGGGGATCAAAGTTCAAAATCCCCGGAACACAAACACCCTGGGATAGTGCTGACAGATCAACTTCCATTGCGCAATGCGGCGTTTTCCCTCCCCCCCGGCCGCAGAGCTACGTGAAATTGATAAACAGATTTCGGAATGGTTAGAGAAACAAAGGATATGCCTTTATCCATTTTTTGCAGCAATTTCACTTTTGTTTAATGGACTTTGAAACATACTTTCGCTTTGTAGATCCTTTACATATTAGTAAATATATATCGGAAATTCTCCTTGACATAATTGAAAGTTCAAGCTTCCTTTTCTAAAATTGCTCTAACAATCTGCAAAAAATAATAAGCCGGATCCAATTCGAAGATTAAGGAACAATGCAATCTGCAACATTAACTGAATTAGATAATTTTAGCTTAGCTTATACCATTCGTTATACATTAAACGCGCATGTGTAAACGTATTATGCGGATGCACACACACATATTCGCAGCAGTAAAGGTCTTACACGCATGCGTCAAGTTTGTAGCTTTGAGGTCCGGATTATATAGATCATTCCGGATTATGGGTGTCCGAATTAACGACTTTTGACTGTATGTACCATATATATATATATACTTTCATTTCCACTTCAATTTGTTTTTCTTAAACTAAAAGTTTTAATTTCAATGACAATGAAAGTTTTTAAAAAATGAAAAATTTAATAATCAGCCTCCTTAAAAATAAATATATCTATACCTACCATTGTGACAAAAAGAACAAAAGGTGTATAATATTCTACAGGACGAACATCTTCCTTTGTGAATCGAATCATCTGATAAATCATATCTGTTATAGTGAGTACCATCATAAGAAACACACCTACCTGGAAGGGAGAACAAATTTTGCTTGAGAAATTTGCCAAATCAAAACAAGTAACAGAGTGAGATGAGAAATCACAAAATGAATTTCTTACCAATTTTGCTATATTTAGAGCAGACCATGGAATTTTTTTTTCTTTGTTCTTTATTAGATAGTAAATCTCTGCAGGAGCAAATATCCAAAAAAATACAACAGGTCCCCATATTAAGGCTAATTTCAAGAAACAAGGTGTGAAAACTGGAGTTGTAGTATCCCAAAATAAGGTTTGGTTCTGTAATGACCACAAATGCATTCAAATACATAAATAAATAAAATAATTTTATGTTTTTACACAATGCCCTCCGAAGAGGGCATGCAAAACTTATGTTTCAAAAATAAT
Source organism: Stegodyphus dumicola (assembly GCF_044657685.1). Lineage (NCBI taxonomy): Eukaryota > Metazoa > Arthropoda > Arachnida > Araneae > Eresidae > Stegodyphus > Stegodyphus dumicola. Next base: position 189,972,405 of record NC_140768.1, read on the forward strand.
GCATTGAAAGATCTGATACTTGAGGCAAATTATGAATTTTACATAATGCTCTGCTTACTTTTCTAAAGAATATATACCTCTCTTCTGCCATGTCATAAAAACATTAGAAAATAACCTAAAAAATGCAGATATGAGGCTCTGCCATGTTGCTGATTTATATATATATATAAGTATACTTATTAGATATGTTTGTTCATCCACATAAAGTTCCATAAAAAATGTAAACAGTTAATAAAACTATAACTTAATCTCATCAGGAGATAATAATAAAACATTCCATACAAAATTTAATTTTTCAAAGTTTCCTTTAATCATTATTTGTACTCTTAGTAGATGAAAGAAATAGTGTAAAATATCTTCCTTCTTTTCCTTTACATACTACAGGTCTTTACACACTACAGGAAAAGGAAGCACGTAACACTTTGCTTTCCATAGAAAAGGGTAAGATAATTACAATTTCTGCTATTAGTTTCTCGCTTGTCATGTATTCTAAATTCAACAATATGAACACAGATTTACTGTTTAAATTATTACAGAAAGTATTCACACAAAAATACAAAGCACCTTATGAAAAAAATGTTTCATAAAAGTAAAAAATTAAATAAATAAATATTAAGCTTTTTCTTAAGGTGAAAAATGCATCATTATATTTCCTAAATAACTATTAATACATTTAATTTAATATTTCTACATGCCATCTTGCTAGGTCTAAACTGATGATATAAAATCCAGAAAATTCCAAAATCTGGAATTGCCGAACTCATGATGAGCCAAATCTCGGACTTTGTACTGTATATATCAGGGGTGGCCAAAGTGCAGTTCACGAGCCTGATATGGCTCTCGCAGGCAATTTGTGCAGCTCGTGCATATAAAATATATGTATGAAATATGGTAAACTAAAACTATTCAGTGTCCAAAAAGAAGCAATTAATTAGTTTAGACTCTTTTACAAAGTTATCAGGGATTTCTTTCTTTTTATAAACTCCTTCACTACTTCTATAATGACGTAAATTATGAACTTGTGGCTAGAAAATCTAGATGCGGCTCTCGAACATTCCTGAATTCAAACGTGCGGCTCTTACTGACATGAAGTTTGGCCAACCATGGTATATATATTTGCATGGACCAAAGAAATTATATGTTCACAAAACTAGCAATGAAATTCAAAAACCATTTCAGTTAAAAAACTTTATAGTAACCATTTCAGTTATAAACCTTTTACGTAAGTAAAAGGCAATAAGCAAAGTTTCGACAAGTGAAATCTTAACAGGCAACATAAAAAGATAAATACACATGATCACATAATGCATTCATACATTTACCAAAATCACAGCATACTTAATATTACTTTTAAAAGAAAAATGAAAACTTTTGAATGCTGAGAATTGCTTAAATTTAAAGAAATCCTCATTATGAATTTTAAGCTACTGTCTCATCACAATTTGTATTTAGAAAATGTATGCAACAGAAAAATATTGAGAACTGATTTAATGTGTCATCGTTACCTGCGGCATACCATAAAACAAACATGACATTTCATCGATTTGCACATAGAAGCTTTCAGTTAATGAAAGAATAACTGCACAGATATTAAGGAGTGGATATTCTGGGTACGAAGACTGCTGGAATTTGCAGCAATAAATTCAATGAATCTGATTATGATAATGACATGAAAAATAGGTTGTTAGGATTACCAACAAGAAATGTTTTATCTAAACTGTTAGTATACCTGACTTAATTAGTTATCAGAATACATGTAGGTGGCAAAGGCAACAGAAAAGAAAAAAGAAATTATAAAGTGCATTTGATGGAATTCAGAATTTAAGTTCTATAAAGGCATATCTGAAACTTCAAAATGATAACAGGAAACTGAGTTACCATGAGGAAACTGAGTGACTATAAAGTTAATATGCAATGTTGTAATTGTTCAAACCTCCAGAACAAGTGAGTTATTACAAGCTCTGAGAAAACATCTTTTAATTTTTTTTTTATTTTATTTATTTATTTATTTGCAGACTGCCAGAAAGCAGCATTTAAAAATAATTTTCGAGATAAATAAATAAATACAATCTTACCACTCTCAGAGTTAACATTATGCACACAGGGGAGTTTTCTTCATTTATACATGCATACATGTTTCAAGAGCATTTGGGTTAACACCCAAAACTATTAAAATATTTAAAAACAGCATATCTTTAGAATTTCTGATGGAGTCTCAAGATAAAAATCTCTCTAAAAAAATTAGATAACTCTCTGGAGATAAAAATATTTAATTGCATACAGGTTGTTGCTAATGATCGCTTTGAAATTGTTTAAGTTTCTTAATCAAAAATCATCAGCAAGTCAAAAAAGTATTAAATAGGTAATAAAACAAATTCAAAATTTAAGATTCTGCTTCAAGGGATGCATATTCGAGTGGAGGACTACGTTATCCAACATTTGATGGCTCAAGGTATTGTTGTTTTTGCAGATTGGGAGAAACATACTACATTAATGCAGATTCTTCATTATTTAATTTCTTTAAATATATTAGGTCATATAAAAAGTCTCTGCACTTTTTTTGTGCAGAGACTGTTTATTAGATGGTGTTGATTACTTATATAGACTTTATATTAGATGGTGTTGATTGCCTATATATTGGGCAACACTCACCTGATTCTCTCAAACGAACTTGTGCTTAAAAGGTGATATTCAGCTTCCATTGCTTGTGAAGATAGTTTTTTAATTTATTGCTTGTGTAAAAAGCTATATGAATTTGAAAATGAGTGAAACATCTGAAGAAATATGGGTACTTTTCCGTTTTGCCGGCGCAAGCGATAAAGTCGCCAATAATGGTACAACCGATGCCAAACGGAATATTCTCGCTGGTAACCTTTTACGCCTCATTTTCAAAACAAGTCGCAGCTTTTTCCTATCAGATTGATTGTTTCAATACTGGCACATAATTTTATAGAATTTTTATCAGATAGTTCAGTTTTATGTCTAAGGCCATTTTCGGTAATTAAATCAATTAGGATGCAATCATAGCGCTTACCCGAAGCCGAAAATATAGAAAAGGTAAAGTCGAGGGTTAAATTCATTAATTCTAATGAGAATGCATTAGCGAAGTAAAGCACTGCAGTTTTACATAATTTCTGAGTAAGCTATTCGTACGAATTGAAATATTTCTTGCATTTAAACTTGTGTTCCAAATTAAGATTTAACTTGAAATTAATGTAGAATGTTGATAATTACTGAGAGCATTAGATTTTTGTACAGTAGTTTACGTGAGATGAGATCGCTTGGGGTCACGTGATATGAACCGGCGAATCAGGATGTTGAACCATGAAAACATAGTAAATTCTTAAATTAATGTCTTTTTATAAATTTATTGGCTTTTTATAAAATTTTAAGCGATATTAAAATGTTTATGCCTTCAAAAAAAGAATTCTTAGAACTAATATTTTTTAAATATTTTTTATGTGTATACTGTATGTTGTCCCCAATAAAGTCTGCTTGGCGAGATTTGCGCCGGCGAAACGGAAAAGTACCGAAATATGCTATGTTATATGTTTTCATTATAAAAAATGTAAAAAAGCTGCAAAAACATGGCAAAAAATTTTTGAAGTGTATGGTGAGAATGCTGTGAGTAAACGAAGGATCCAGGAGTGGTTTGCTTGATTCTGTTCCAGAAATTTCGAAGTCAAAGATGCACCTCGCTCTGGTCGACCAGTCATTGAAAAAGTCGATGAAATTTTGCAACTGGTGGAGCAAGACCGGCATGCAAGCTGTCAGGAAATAGTGGAGGCACTAAACATCAACCACATGACAGTTTGAAATCATTTGAAAAGAGCAGGCTACAAAAAGAAGCTTGATGTTTGGGTGTCATATGAATTAACACAAAGAAATTTGATTGACTGAATTACCATCAGTAAAATGCTGCTGAAACACAACGAAATCGAACCACTTTTGAAGCAAATCATTACAGGTAAAGAAAAATGGTCGAAATACGAGAATATCAAAAGCAAGCGATCATAGTCAAAGGCCAGTCGCCCTCCACAAACGACTTCAAAGCCTGGATTGTCATCAAATAAGGTTATGTTGAGTGTTTGGTGGGATTGGAAAGGAATTGTCCATGATGAGCTGCTGCAACCTGTCAAAACTATCAATCCGGTTCTGTCCTGTGCACAACTCAACCGTTCGAACAAAGCAATCCAGAAACAGCAACCAGAGTTGACCAACAGAAAGGGAGTTGTGTTCCATCACAACAATGCGTGGCCACACATATCTCTTTGATATGACTGAACAAATTGATGGAGCTTGGTTGGGAAGTTTTGATGCATCCACCGCATAGCCCGGACCTTGCTTCGTTTGACTACCATTTATTTTGGTCTCTGCAAAACTCTCGATGGTAAAAAATTGGCCGACCGAAGTGCCGCTGAAAATCACTTGGCCAAGTTTTTCAACGATAAACCACAGAAGTTCTACATCTCAAAAAATGGCAAAAGATCATAGATAATAATGGTCAATATATACTTGATTAAAGTTGATTTTCAATAAAGAAAATTTTTGTTTAAAAATGTACCAAAAAAGTGCGGAGACTTTTTATATGACCCAATAATTTAGGGTGATAATATTTGGTGGCATTAATTTATAAAGTGATACAGCCGTTTATGATGATCTGATGCTAAATGCCATATCGAGACTAATTGCTGCTTTGAGCTAACATCTCTTTAGGTGTCCCCCCCAACAAAAAAATTAAATAAAAGAAAGAAGGGGAAAAAATTTAAAAGTTTCAGATTTTACATCATGTCCAAAGGGGTGTTTTTTTCTAACGTTTTGTGTGTTAGCTTTATTTGTTACATATCATGTTTTATGTACTGGAGATAAAAGATCTGTCCTGATTTATACACAAAAGCTTTGGGGATTTTCCGCCATGTACTTGGCAGGGTTCATGTGAATGATTCGTGGAGATGATCTAACACAGAGCTTTAAAAGATCTAAAGATAACCTGTAGCAAAGTTCTTCAAAATACAGACTTAAATGGACAGGTCATCTGGCAAGAATGCATGAAGATCGGTGTTATAAGAAAATCTTTCTAACAAAGCCACAGAGTAGACTCCCAGTAAAATGGATCAATTGTGTTGAAAATGATTTAAACATTCCAAAGGTCAAAAACTGGAAAAAAGTTACTAAAAGCAGAGATACCTAGAGAAGAGTACTGGAGAAGGCCAGGGCCCACCTTGGACTGTCAGGCCAATGAAGAAGAATGCTGCAGATTCTAGCTTTTACCATAATATTCTAAACTAGTATAACATTTATTATACCTTTTTTAAATGAAGGGAAAAAATCACACAATTGTTTTCACAGGTTTTAATCTGTGTGAACAATGAGCTTGCATTTCCTTTGAATGTTTTTGTATATCATATTTGTAATTAGTCATTTTTTATTTAAAGCCAAAATTCCCATTTGTAATCAGACTTCTAAATTTATAATTAATGAAATTTACATTATAAAAATGATTTCTTACATGAACACACAGACCCAAAGACACCCAGAATATTGAATGCAAACTTTTTCAATTCATGATACGAGTTCAAAAGACTATTTCAAGTACCGAAAATTACCGAGTCTGCCATCTATGGATCTTTTATAGTGCTCTGCTTCTGCTCTGAAATCAAACTGCACTTTACTTTCCTGTTGTATTTTAGTACCCTTATGAACAGATCTGGTGCTCAAACAGTCTTTGCTTGTCAAATCTGTTATGTATGTAATTTTAATCTTAATAATTATAAGTTTTAAATATAACTGCAGTACTACAACTTCCACTTCTAATTATGTTTATCCTGTACACATGTATCTGTTGGTCTGTTTTTGTTTATATTAAACTTTGTAAAATGTTATTAATTAAATCAGTGTTATTATTATGCATCTAAATTATAGTATTTGTCAACTGTGTAAATTTCATAACAAATGCAGCGAAATCCACAAACTGTATTATTAAACTAACTGCGTCAATATTAAAAGGAGAAAAATTTAATTCATTCACAATGCAATGGTCTTGGGAAAATTTGTAAAAAATGCTAGGATAGCTCCATCATTTTTTAAAACTCTGAAGAAAAGATTCTCTTGAATTTAAAACTGCTGTCATAAATAATATGCTAATGAGGGCATTATTTTCTTAATACAATTGAGACAAAGGCTATTCTCAGATACTGAAAATACTGATTGTTTTAAATTATACCATAAATTTGCCCACTATGCTCTGTGTTTCATTTGAGGCAATTAAATTATGCTTCATAGTGTGAATTCTTTGCAATAAAATTTATTATAATTTTTTAACAGTTCTCATTTTATGCTAAGGTAGTTCATTACAAACATTTTAAAGCATTTGGATTTACGAAATAAAATAATTAACATAAACAAAAACGGAACTATTATAATTTTTCTCCAATACTATCAAATTCATTCTCTACAACTAAACAAAATTCTTGCAAAATCGATGTCAGAATTATCATTGGTGAAAAAAACACCCACAGAATTTATAGTTCGAGCACTTTAAAGCTAGGATAAACTTTACTAAATTATTTAGTTTTCCGTGCATTAGTATAAACTAACAGAAATATTTCACATCATAATCTGTCTAAATAAAATGGAGATAAAGGAATTTTATAAAGAAGATAAGCAGAATTTATTTTAAAAAGTACTATAAAGTTAGAATACCGCACACAGAAGTAACAGATCTAATAAAATAATTCTACTTTTGCAAATTAGACTTTCATATATTAAGAAATAAACAAACCCAAAACTCTGATGTGCAAAACTGATCCATCGTTTCAGATGCTGGATTATTCAAACAAGATTCCGATGTTTAAACTTACATCCGCCCCCAACAATCGCATATCCTTATCATAAACATACCGCCGATGATTTGACAAATAATAGGATGAAAATGAAATTTTCAACAGATAGAGCACATTACATAACTACGCTCCTCACCCTGTTTGCACAGTGATAAGTTCTATTGTGCCGAAGGAGGTGTTGTATAAATGACTGTGCTGTATGCTTAAAGAATAATAAACACACGCGAAAAGTCGAATTATAAAAAAAAGGCCGCAACATTCTAAGTTGCCAGAGTTGTAAATGCAGTTTCGTTGAAAATGTATGGAGGTTAGCTAAAGAGAAAACTATGCTAAATGGAAGATTGAATTTTTAAAAATGAATATGAAAATTAAGCTTTACGCTTCAATCCTACTTTTTTATTTAAAATTATCTTATTCCTTACACTAAATTTTCGTGTTTATACCGTGATTTTTCTAAATTATTCGCATAGGAATTTAGAGTTGCATTTGATAACTATTGAATCCAAATTGAAGTGAGTATAATATGCTTGCTTACCTTTTCTTCTCATCATTTTAAGAAACGTATGCTTTTATCTATTTTTAACACCTTTTCTTTATCATAAGGCATAGTTTCTGTTATCACATCACATTGTTGATCGCTGTTATTGAAGTTAATCTTGTCGTGTAACGCCATTATCGCATAACTTTTAATTTGGAGAGATTATTCCATTTTGTTTTATGATAAATAGAATCTCGTAGTATTATGAGTTAAGTATTTCCGAATATCGCGCAATTTCAAAAAGCACGATTATACACCATGCTGGTGTACTCGGTAGTTAACACAAACGAGATCTGGCTGCAATCGCAGAATGAAGTAATAAAGAATGGAAAAAAAAAAAAAAAAATGAATATATTAAAAAATGAAGGTATCTGAGGGTCTTGTGTAATTCTGTCTGCTCAATATTTATAATATGTAATGGATTACTTCACAGATAGTTCCGAAAATGACTGACTTATTCGTAATTCATTCCAGATGTTTCATCGACATTATGTGAAAAATATATAATTAATTCTTCTATTTCGAAAGAAATGGATCAACTTGATTCAGATTCTAGATCAAGACGTTCTGAACGTAGATTGTCAGGTAGGCGTAGTAAAACGTAATTAATGCTAAAGGAAAGATAAATTATTTTGTTATAAGCGTTTATAATCATTTATAAGTTATGAAAATTGAACCCGTAACCTTTTGGAATCTTTACATAAGACATATATAAAGAATATCATGCACATTTCTCTGTATATTGGGAGAATTATACGAAACTCACTTTTGTATATTTACTTTAAAATAATTCATTGATTTCGCGAAAAATATGCTTAGTTATTGTAATAAGTCTGTTACTTTGTTGCATATTGTATTAATTTAGATTAATATGCAGATTAAATTATTTAAAGTCAACTACTTTTTTCAAATTTCCCGACATAACTTGTTCTTCTAGCTTATTTAAATGATCCCATAAAATATATGGTAATTTTAATTTTATAATTCAATGTATTATTAAGTCCATATTTGTCTTTATTTTTGGTGCTACTTTGGTAAATAAAATGTTTCCTAACTTATTGCAAACTGTGATTTGTTTATGTTCCTATATTAATAAGATTGATTTTATCTTATGAAGAAAAATAAAAATATTTAATTTTGTAATTAGTATTACACTGTAATTAACCATATTTATTATTATTTTATTTTGTCAATTAATTTTTAAATTAAGTATTTCATAACGTATTTGAAACTTTTTTTTATTTGCTTCTTTATCCATAGGTTATCTATTTGCTGAAAATTAATTTTTTTTAATTAATCGATATGGTCTCAAACTACATGTCTCATTGCTGAGTTGTTCATAAACTGAAAGTATATTATGCTTTTGAGATTTTGAAGAAATGTCCTACTTCAAAATATGAATAAAAATAAGTGTTTAAGTTATGTTCTCTACGTATTTGTATTGGGTTTATTGTTTTAATTTGTAGATTAATGAGCATGCGGTAAATAACTGTCAATGGTTCGATTATTTTTAGTGTTGATTAAAATTAAAATTTTTAGTTTTAATTAAAAAGTGCTATAGTTACAAAATATATATGTATGGTAAAACCTTGGAAAATGTTGAATATGTGAAAATTTTGGATGTTAGAGCATATTATAAAAAATAACAGTTGACCTTTGAAAAGCTAAGGCAGAAATTTCCGGTCTGAAATTATAAAAACAAATTATCGTATTTATCATCAACTAGACTATCAGAAGCCTAATTTGAAAATTATGCAAGATTTTGGAGAAAAAATGCATTTCAGACATGAAAGTCAATGTATTTCATAGGCCTTAAACAGGAAAGTTGAAATATCTTATCCTATTATAAAATCCCATCGAACCATAAAAAGTGGTGGAGATGCTGCCAGACATGCACCATTCGTTATGGGAAAGATAGCCCTGATTTTAGATAACTGCTTGGCTCATACTTTATTTAAAGTTTTGATCAAAGATAAAATCTTGATCTTTTCTCCAAATTGTGCATCTGTCATTCAATAAACGGATATCATTCTGCGTGCTGCATGCATTGAAATGCAGATTAAAAAAAGCTCTTTTAAAGTCTGATAAATTTTCTGAACAGTGGAAAGACCATACAAGAATTTTAGAAATGTTTCAACATAAAATCTGCTTTCTGGAATGTATTTGCAGATATTTAGCTTGGCCTAATTTTGATAGCCAGCTCGGAGAAAGTGCAAAATCACTCACCTGCTTGGCGCGTTTTTAAGAGTTGCACTTACTTGGTATCCATGTATACATCGACCTATTTTCACTTAAAATAAAATCCCAGAATTTCAGAACTCTTGTAAAAAGCGCCAATCAAATAAGTGGGCGATTCTGCACTTTAGCCATCAGCTATACCTTACTTCATGCCAGTAATGAATGATAATAGCCATGAAGTTTTTCAGATATTAGAAGCAAAAGCTGAAATTATAGTATGCAAAAAATATTGTTACTGGTAATGAAGAAAGTGGCAAACAGTTTTTTGAGAACGAAAATATTTCATCTGAAAGTATAGTAAGAATTCTGAATATGGCAGTGACAAGAGTTGAACAGTGGAACTTTGTAACTGAACAGGAAATAATGTTTATCTGTAAAATTAAAGAGAAAATATTAACACAAAACAACTTAACTTATATTGAAAGAAATGTTTAATGAAGCAAATAAATAAAAATTGAGCCTTTTTTTTTTTCCTTCAACCTTCATTATTTCATACATTTAATTCTGTAATTTTTACATGTCATCTTACAATATTAAAACTGATTATCTAAAATTTTGTACTGTACATCTTTTTAAAACAAAGTATTCATGTTGAAAATAAGAAACGTTGTTTACTCGTATGTGGTTAGTATTTTTGGCTTAATCGTTTCCACATTTTGTTTCTTTAAATAACAATAGCTCAGGTTTCACTAATATATTTCTTTGATAGTACATTGAAAATTATACTATTTTTGCTATTATATGTCACACTTATATTCTTGTTTTGGGGTACCCATAGTTTGTGAGAGTTAAGTACCATAATTTCCGGAAGAAACACTGTCGCGTTTATCTGTTTAAAACTTAAATTTTCAGCGGGTGAAGCATTTAGGTGCACTAAAAATAAAATATTTCCTATGATGATATTGTACATAGTTTGAATAACCTTGTCGTTGTACATAGTTTGGATGGCCTTGTCATTGTACATAGACTGGTGCTGTTCCCAAACAAAAGACCACTCAGTTGCTTTTTGCGAACGTTATTTTGTTTACATTCTTTCCCTTGAGCGGACCTACATGCCTTATTTACCCTAAACGGGATCTCGGAACAATAACATTCTTCCCCCTTTCAAATCAGCATTCTCATCAGTAAAATCAGTAGTTATAAAAACGTCATCATACCTGATAGTATTAAATCATCCTATGTCTTATTTTGGATTTAATCACCTACTAGCTGTCATATTATAGTAGGGAGAGCAGCATTTTCATTATCTCTTGTTTACACAGTAAATAATCTCCAAAGACCAGGGTTTGTTAGGAATGGAATGTTGCGCATTGTAGTTTCTTTTTATTGGTGTTGAAGAGAAGGCTATAATGACAATGCCCCTTCATCAATCAATTAATGGACAGTGAGATATGTAGTATAGATTTAAATCTAGAAAATATTGCTGCCAATTGTGAAGAAAGTAATGAAGAGAGTATTGAGAATGATTGCTCAGTAGGAATTCTCAATGCAGTTATAGAACATGAACAATAAAACTCTGGAATTAAACAAGAAATTTTGACTCGCTATAAATTCAAAGAGAAAGTATTAATACATAAAATGAAATTGCTTAAACAACTTATATTGAAGAAAAAAAAAAAAATTCTTATGAAATAAAGCAAAGGGTGAACTTTTTTTCTTTGAAAATTGTGTTTACCTTGAGATCATAAATGCTTCATTATTTCTTTAACAACCTTTAATACTTTTAATTTAATAGTTTCGAAGAATTGGAAATTTTCACAATCACAAACATGCCCACAATTCAGGACCTTGGATTTAGTACTGTGAGGTAAAGCTTTATTGTGTTTATATAGTCATGCATATCATGACTTAGGAATTTTTTTTTTAATTTGAAGTTGCTGTTAATGATATAATGTTATTTTTCATATTTTATGAACTGCAGTATGATTCAAAATGTGTAGTTATATGCGTATTCTGCATAATCTGAATTGAATGATTTTTTGCATGCCAGATATAATTTACTCAAAATTACAGAGATCAGAAATATAGTGGATGTGAAATTTTTACATATATCTAATACAGTATGTATGATTATCAAGAATCCACTCTACAACCCATTGGAAAAGAATATTTAAATACCGTATTTGATGGCGTATAAGACACACTTTCTTTCCTAAATTTGGTCTCAAAAAAGTTACCTGCATCTTATACGTGAAGGACACAGGTTAACTTTCAATACTGAATTCTATTTTTGGCCCGGATAAAAGTTTAGACACACATAACTTTTTCTATATCTGCCATAATTATTTTGCGCATGCGTGAAATATTGTCGCCTAAAAGCGCCAAAGCTCGAAGCTGATGTCGAAGTTTGAACAGGTTCGACGGTCACATTACGTCTGTGGAGCCTTTCCTTCTTTACGTAGACTTTCTTTGACTCAGCTGGCATACGTGTTGGTATCCGTGCTACTCTGTATAAACGTGTCGGTATCGGTGATTAAAACTATTTGTTTAAAAAATACCCTGGACAATATGACTACAGGAAGCAAGAGATTAAGATATACAATTCAGTATAAACTAGGAGTGTTAAACTACGCCAAAATGCATGGAAACAGAGCAGCAGCAAGGCATTTCGGTCTACCACCTACCGAAAAAGTGATACGTACTTGGCGACTGCAGGAAGATCAACAGAAGACTGCTAAATAACAAAAACATAACCTTCGATGCCCAACTCCATCTTGGCCTGAACTTGAAAATGCCGTAAAAATGTCTTGGAGGTAGTCTTGAGTGGTCGTAAAGGCTGAAATAATTGTTAAGTCCTTTCAGTAATGCTCTTGACGGAACAGAAGACGACGCATTATTCGAAGAAGGTGATACTAGCGATGACGGAAACAGTAGTGAAGACGATATTCTCGTTTTCGATGATGATGATAGTGAAAAGGATTTTTATAGTTTTGAAAGTGATTAAAGTCTGATTTCATGATAGGCAACATTTTCCTGGAATCTGTGTTTTTTGTTGTGTCTGCTTTTTTTTGTATTATGTTTGATTGTTTGCTGTTCGTCCATTTATTCATTATTGAAATTTACATATCATGTTCAAAATAGCTTGCCGTTTGTTAATTTTCCTTAATAAAAATATGTTTGGTAATTGCATTCAATGATTGTTTATTTGGCTTTTACGAAACGTAAGAACTAAAAGAAACCACAATTTAAGTTATTGTGGACTATTTTAAACATTTTTTCCTTGGGTGTGGCCTTCTAAATAAGGGTGCATCTTATATGCCAGTGCATCTTCTATACCGTCAAATACGGTACATGTATTTAATGGTTATTATTTTGTAGCTGAGTTGTATTTTAAGGCAAAATATCTGATCACTCAAGTTTCAAAAGCCAGATGTTTGGCAAACGTAAACATCATGTTCATTTATGTTTATTCAAGGCATGTCCAAAAAATTGTGCCCTTTTTGGTAATTAAAAAGGGAAAGTTAGTTGAAGAACTTTATTCTAAAAGCACCTATCTTGGAGATATAATGGTGATTTATATAATTCATAATATAGACAGAGTAGGTCAGACAGAAAGAAGACTCACCAGCAGCCGAGTGTTAAAGTCGCTGAACACTGGTAGTTCGGTCCGAGGTTCGAATCCAGGGAAGTGCATGGGTGTTTCTTGGTTTTCCCCATGTGTAACGTGTATATGAGCCAGTTCTCCTTAGAAAGTCCTCCACGAAGGCAGCCCCACCCTTAGGCAGAAAGCCCTCGAGGCTTTGCCGTAATTAAATAACCTAACCTAACCTAACAGACAGAAAGAAACATTGGGAAAATAAATGCCTCTGGCAAACCAATTCATGTATCAATATTTGCAAAAGAAAAAAAAAAAACATGCATTTCCAAAGAAACTGTCTTGTATTTGTTCTTTGTCTGTAGAATATTTAATTGGGAGATAGTCTCATTTCAGAGTTATAAATTTTTATTAAACCATTATCTTCAACAAAAACAAATTCTAAACTTGAAAATCTGATTGTCAACAAAAACAAAATTAGGAATACTACTTAGCTGTTTAACATACCAAGTATCTTATTTCGTTTTAAAATGTCTGATTTCAGTGATTTAATCTTTTTCAATATGTAATAGAACTAAAAATCTTCTTAGTGAGATATCTAATGGTATACAGTAAGATATTAAAAAGAAATGTGTATTGCTGTTACCTCTGATAAAGTTATCTTCTGTAGTTGCCCCTTTGTGGACTTTGGCATTATTGTGACTGATATTGTTTTTCTTGCTAACAGGGGAGTCATCCAGGTCATCAAGTAGTGATAGCGTACCTGGAGACCATAGTTGTGATTTTGAACCTGCGCTAGAGTTTGATGACACAGAATTAGTTCATGCAGTAGAAGCAGGTCAGTGTTTTAAGAATTTTTTCAGTCATAAGTGTGTCGTGCAAGTTGTTTTGGGTATCAAATATTTGAATCCTTTTTCATTTGTATTTCTAGATAACAAGATTTGTCTCTATAATATTGCTTGATTTGATTTCATGTTATGATCCAGTTTTCAGTTAGTTTCTACTAGCTAATAGACATATTTTATTGAATTTTTTGTCTCTTCGAGGGATAGTAATAGAATTATAAAGTTAAATGAATGTTTATCAAAACGCATTTCTTACAGAACATTTTTATAAACAAAATTAGGTCATTGAAGTCTTTTTATAGCCACAAATAATCCTGTGCCAAGGTTGCAGAATTAAAAAAAAAAAAACTAGTATTTCCTTCTTTAAATTATCCTTAAATATAGAAAAGGTACTTAATTTACTTTACAAAGAAGTTTATAAAACATGTAATGATTGTATAATATCGATTTCAGTCTTATGTATTTTCTTAACACAAAAATACCAGAAAATTTATTTTTAATACATTAATGACTAAAATATTTCATTAGAAATAAAATTCAACCAAATTTAATTTTTGGGCATTTAAGCTTGATGTATTCTATATCATTTTAGAATGAATGTCTTTAAATTATATTCAAATTCAAAAAGGTCCAGACAAACATATTGAAATTTTCCGTTCATTCAGCGTTGCAATCAACATTTAATGCTGAAACAAAAATTTTAATCAGAAATAATAAATTTTTCCTTATCCTATTCCCAATTCTCTTTGTATATTTTTATAATTATTCATATTATCTCATTTGGTATATTTTTTGTACTTAACAATAATATTTTAGCTTTCTTGGTTCTGAATTGCCTAATTATCTGTTTACTTAATCTTGATATTTGGTAATATTTGGCAACATCTTGAGAAATTGTTGAAATTTTATTTTATTTTTTCTGTAACTGATAGCATGTCAAGAAAGAAAATATTTCTATTAAATTTTCCTACTACTATTCCGACTATTAAATTTTTCTACTCCTATGGTTACTATGAGAGATTTCACTGTATTTTTAGTGCTGTAATACACTGTAATACCTAAACTATATTTTAAAAACCATTACAATATAGTACTTCTTTAAAAAATATATTATTTCTAGACAGATCCTGTAATTTGTTAAAAAATTCTTGGACATGTTCTCTTAAATTCTAAATCTGAGAATATTAATTTGGCACTTTGTGTACCAATTCAGGAATTGTTTGAAACTGCTGTTTATTAGCCAAAAGGGGCAATTTGCCCAGAAAGGCTATTAATTTTGTTTTGGCATTTTGCATTGATTCACTATAAACAGCGAATCACTTTTTAAATTGTTGGGTGCTACTTTGGTAGGCGGTTGCACGGATTTTAGCGATTTTTCTTTTGGCGAGTAATACAACTTATGGTAAACCCATTGCTGGATAAGTTATTTATGGTAACTGATATTTTGTTGTCATTTTATTAAAAAATAATGCGTTTTATTATGCATAACTTCCGTGTTTTAAATATTATTTATGGCTTCTAAATATTAAAAATCAGTTTAATTTTACATTTTTATTTAAAATAAAAATTTTATTGTTTATCATATTTTATGAAATTTTATGTTGTGGATGATGTAATCAATGACATCACCTTACTTAAAAAGTAATTGGTTTTATTCATATCTATAAATTTAATCTAATGTTTTAAACATTATTTATGGCTGTTAAATATTAAAATACAATTTAATTTTGCATTTGTTTTAAAAATGATTTTATTATGAATGATTATTTAAGTAATTTTAATTCTACGCATGATGTAATCAGTTCCCTGATTGATTACTGAATATTTGTGCATTACCGTGCCATTTTAAAATTTTATTATTCATCTCTTCGAATTCGTCAGATTTCAAATGGAATGGATATCTCCGTTTCGAAGATGAATGTTGTTATTGGTAATTACCAAGAATTATAGGTATTGGAATAAAAAAATTGCCCTTTGAGACCTTATTTTATCCAACCTGTCTTTCCTAATCAAAGATTTATTTATAAATTGTTAATATCATCAGAGGAAATTTATTTTAAATTTTTGGAAGAAACCTTGCTAATTGCTTCTTTAATGAAAAGCGAGATATGTGGATAACAGATGAAGATAGTTAAAAGAGCCGATTCAATTAATTATTTCGATTTTTTTTGTGGTACTTATCAATAAACAAGAGGTTAAATTACTCCAAAAAATGTAAGTACATATTTTTCTTTTATTTTATAATTGTATATTTCAATTTTTGTTAAAAAAATTAATACACTATTTTCAAAAATTGCCGAGTTAATTATTGTCACATATGTTTTAATGTTAATTATATTTTATATAACGTATTTTAAAGTATTTGAATTTAATAATATTCTAATTCTTTTAAATGTTGGTAGGATGGTTTTTAATTCGATATTCAATTTCAGTAATATTTTAATCTAATTAAACGTTGGCACAATGTTTTTATAGCGGTGTTTTTATTCTCTTTTTTGCTATATGAAAGTAATAATAGCCTTACTTTAATATTTTATACTTATAGTAAATGTATTTATTTACACTTGTCTGCCATCTTAAAAAACAACATTTTCAACAAAAAAGTAATCCATTACTTTTAACCATATTAATTTTTTTTAAGTTTCGAATACTTTACTATGCGTAAAAACAGCCTTTTTCAAGATGGCTGACGATTGTAAAAATCGCGCCAACGTAAATCCCCAAAAATCCGTGCAACTGTCTACCAAAGTAGCACCAATTGTTGCCACCAAATATCAGAGCCTCTTTAATATTTAAAGAAATTAAATAATAAAGAATCTGCATAAATGTATGCATGTTTCTGGCATTGTGATAAAACATTGGTACCTAGAGCCATCAGGTTTTGAATAAGGTACGTCTCCACCCGAATGTGGGCATGGGGAAGCCCAACTTTGTTCTATTATCTGTTTCATTTTATGTGAAGCATTTATGAGTTTTTGATTAAGAAACTCAATGATTTCAAAGCGAGCAATGGCAGCACTGTATGGGAAATAAACATTTTTATCTCCAGCGCACAAGACTGTGTATCAGAAATCCTAAAGATATGCTCATTTAAATGCTTTGTGATATTGCTGTTGAATTCAATTTTATGGTTTAAGTGCGAACAACATGATATTTAACAAATAAAGGTAGCACACAAAGCGTTATAATAATGCCCTTTGGGCGTACTAAAAAATCTGAAGGCCTTCGGATTTTTTTTTTTTTTTTTTTTTTTTTTTAAATTCTTATTGTAGATGCATAACCAGAATTTTGAAGGAATATAAGATAAAATTATGACAGTAAATATGATTTTGACAATGACAATGTAAATATGATTTTTGGTAGGCAAATAGTAATTTTTCTCTTAGAATTTACTTTTAGGTTCAAATTAAATTTTAGTTATTTTTGCAAAGAGTTGCTTTCCAAATCATTCTTTTATGAATTTGTATTTAATTATCAATGTAAATTTAAAATTTTGAAATTTTATAGCAGGTATAGATGAACAATTTGTAAACCTAAGTGATTTATTTTTTTTAATTATGTATTAATAAAATCTTAAAACTGTGTCCAGTTTTAATACATTTAATCTTTTGGCTGTCAAAATGCATGAAACTTTTTAATGTGTTAATTAATTTTCAAATTTTGAATTTTTACATTTTAACTGGAAATAGCTGATAACTGATAAAAATTAAAGAATGAGTATTTTATGAAATCTTTTACCTATGTGTAATAATATATTGCTGAGGTTTTTTTTTTTCCCCCAAAAATCATCAGATATGGATTTGGACAATGATAAGGACACCGCAAACACAGATAGTGATCTCCTAGAATCTCCCATGTCAGATGGCTTAATGGAAGATAATTTTGAAGAAATATTGGGCACGGATGGTTTCCCACCTGAATTAGATGACAATGATGATGAAAACAATGAAAATAAGATTGTAGAAGAAGAGGAAGATGATTACTCAGATATTTCTAAATATGGCATCATTGAGATTGCAGGTAAGATAAGTAGTGTTATAAATGTGTGATAGTTTCTATTAAATCTTCTAATGTATAATTTCATTTTTATATGAGTGTAAGTGGTACATTTAGTCCTTAATTTTTTTTAATACTTCTATATAACCTTTACAATTAAATGGTTCTGAATAGTATAAAAGCCTGCTTTATTTGCTATATATGGAGTAAATCATTTATACTCTGTAATTTTTTTTTTTAATTTGAAACTCTCTTGCATATTAATTCTGTATTCAGATTAATATTTCATGTACATGTTTTTATTCTTGCTGTAAATTAAAAATATGCTTTCCCACCTGTAAAGAAAAATACTGATCCTCTTCAAAGCCAATAGGATGACATAGCCACAATTTTCAGCCATGTATACCAAATGGTTGCATTTATTTCTGACTAGTTCAGACTCGGCAGCCTTCATTTTCATAACTGACATTTGTGAGTCATGGTCATGTGAAAAAATGAAGCAACGAGCAAACATCAAATTTTGTTTTAAATTGGGAAAAACTAGGCCTGGAAATGTAAAAAATGATTAAATCTGTGTATGAAGATGATGCTGTAATTTGTTTATAAGTTTCTGAGGTTAAGAGTTGGAAGAGAATTGGCCAGAGACAATGACAGATCGTGTTGTCCATGTTCTGAGCCAGAATGATGAAAATGTTGAGCTTATGCAAGTGTTGGTGAAATCTGAGCACTGAATGATAATCAAACTGATAGCATAGTTGTTAAACTTTAGTGTTAGATCTGTTTTCATGATCATGATGGAGGATTCGGAAAAGAAAAGAAAGAAGGAAATTCCGTGTGCATTTTGTTCCACACACACTATGCCCTGAAGAAAAAGAAATCAAATTTCCTCCTGCAAAGATCTGACTATCATGGCTGATAAGAATCTAAAATTTTTGCTAAACATTGTCACCAGAGATGAGACTTAGTATCTGGAGCAAAAGGTCAAAGTGCTGAGTGGAAAGTCTGAAAAAGAGTGGTCTGGTGAAAGTTACACATATCATTAAGATTAATGTTGATTTCATCTTGTTCGTTCAAGGTTTTTTCAACATTTTCTTTAGCACTTAAATTAAAAATAGAATCAAAAATACTAACAAACACATTTTGCAGATTGTTAAATTTAGTTTTTAACCATTCTAAGTCAGTAAGACTTAGAATGGTCAGTAAGACTTAGAAGATCTGGCTCAGAAAGTTTCTTTTGCAGTCTCAATAATTTGTTGAGTTTGCTTTAGAAAGGGCATCTTTCATTTTCATAGCCATGTTTGCTACCCTTATCAATAATTACAAGTTATTACACAAATTTAATTCAGAATTTATTCAGTGCAAAAGTTAATAATACATAGAACTTCAAAAACTAATTACACCTTCCTTTCAGCATCTGGTTTTAATCCGCAAATATATATTCTCCAGAAACTAAAAATGGCGGCAGAATCACTTCTACAGCTTGCTTATTTATTCAACAGATTTCATCCTGGTTCTGTTGGACGTCTCAAAATGGTCTCGCTAAAAACTAAACAGTGGTCTGTAACTCATCAATTAACTAATTAATAATTTTATTCACATACTTCGAAGACACTCTGGCATCCACACGCATGCTTCACAAGCAGAAGCCAAGTAAAGATTCCTTCCTTTTACAGTAGTGATGGCAGCACCATCTCATTTCAAAGAGATTTAACAACCTGCTTCAGAAATAGGCTTTCATCAGTTTCTATTTTGTTAGGCCCCCTCCAACTTTGAGGACAAACTTTATGCAGGTAATTCAGCGAAATTGTTACTGTTTTGTTGCCCAAATTCAACTGACCCATATCATGTCCATTGAAACTTTTTTTTTTTTTTTTTTTTTTTTTTTAAGATAGGGAGTTCCATAACTAATCTACTGCTTGCTATTCCTTAGAAGTCAAGTCCTAAATTAAAATTTTTCTTCGTAGGATAATGCATAAGCACCAAAATAATGTTGCAGAAGGCATATAACTGTCTATGATAATAGAGGCAAGATCATTTTTATGTAGTTATTTACGAGTATCTCTTCACATTCTTAAATGTTATTTCTAATTTAAACTAGGTGATGATTCTTATGGAAGAAAAGTTATTGTTATCTCTGCATGCAAATTGCCATCAAATAAAGACTTCAACCATGCAAGATTCTTAAGGTGGTATTAATTTTTTGTATTTATATATGCATGATAGTTTATGAATTCATTATAATTTTAACCCTCTGAGCGGCACGGGTTTTTGGATCTCTTATAAAGACCTGCATTCAAAGATGCTTTATTAGCTAAATTTGCATATTTACTTACTTTAACCTCTATTTTCATAAACTTACATTTATTAAGATGATATTTATATTATTAAAGAAAGTAAGAAAGCAAAATATCAAAAATTATAAGCTGATATATAACAAGTAACAAAAAATCTCATGACCGGATAAAGCCAGCCATAACGCTCAGAGGGTTAATATGTATAATTTATTTTATTGTATCATTAGCAAGCTGTCACTCAAGTTTTAAAAAATATAATATTATGTTAGAATATAGTATTCCAAGTTATGACAAAAAACAAAAGGTGTTTATGCATAGAGTTGGGTTATACTTCTGTATCAATTTAAGAAAAAAGAAAATTACTGAATTGTGTTGAGATCTGTTATTGGTTATTTGAAAAACTGGAAATGAGTTTTTAAAAATTTACAATTTGATTTTTCGGATAGCTTAATTTTTAGTTAATAGTAATATTGTAGGCAGTTGTGGCTAGCAAATTAAAGACTGCTTTCATTCAATCTGTGGGGAAACCTTTTTAATTCAAAATTTATTCATTATACAGAAATAAAACACATATTTTAACTGGAAACATACTGTGCCATAGTGTTACTAAAATGTAATGGCAACAGGAATCATATGGATAACATTGTTTTCAAATGAATATAAATCAGTAATAAAAGGTATTACAATTTCAAATGCCTGAGTGCTTTTCTTTTGTTATGATTGTTGTTATTCCTTTTTAATTGTTGTTAAGAATGGTTAAGAAGTCCATATTATCTACTGATGATTTGCTTTGTTTTGTATTGATAAGCAGTGTGCTGTTATAGAATTTAAGGTAAGTAAATAAAAATTATGTTGCATAGATTAGCCAGAGTTTCCCCACTTCCACCTGTATAAGAGTGAAATAAAAACTTTTAAGTATAAAGTATTGAAAAATAAGTAAAGAACTGTAAGTATTGAAAAATAAGTAAAATTTGTCTTGTTTTTCTGCATAAATTTATATCATTTATTTAATTATATTAAATTTTAATATTTCTCTCCCTTCCACCTCCTTTTATCAAGTTACTGTATTGTTTTAATACTCATTCTGTGGTGCAAACTGCTTTATTTATATTTTTGGGGAAGACCATACAGAGTAGTAATGTTTCTTAATTTATTATGATGTATTAGAATGCAGTATATGAAATTTGTGATAAGAATCAAATGTAACAAAAAAAAATTGTAAATTGAATACCAAAACTACAAAAGGATTGAATTGATAAAGCGAGAAATTGCTGCCAGTTGCCAGTATAAGATCATTGATTTATCTTCTGTGTTATAAAAATATTTTGCTCTTGAGCATAACAAATCCTTTAAATAGTCATTTTATATGTATTTCTTCATAATATTTTGCTGCAAGTAAACCGATATTCAAAATTAAGATATTTTTTTTTCATTTGGCCGATTATTTTTAGAATGGTGGACAGATTTTTAAAGTATCCCAGATATTCTGTAAGCTAGAGGTCTGGCTGGACAGTCCATCCAATTAGTACCTCTATTTTCCCAAAAATCATCACCAGATTAGCCTTGTGTGGACAAGTGTAACTTCTTGTGTAGTTTGTTGAATTTAATTACTTCTGTACTTTAAAAGAAGACTCAACTAATGAGTATATCTCAAGAATTCAAAACTTTTATTATTACAATTTTAAACAGTTCACATGACATTCAGCTAGCACAGTAATATGTGCATCACAACAACGGAATCGCATAGCATGAGCGCCATTAAAGTTAAAGTTATTTTAAATATACATCACATCCCTTCTTCCAGTTTATAAACAATAATAAAAATACCAAATAATATCAATACAAGTATATTTACAATATGACATACAATAACAAAAAAGTTACATAAAAATGATATGTGCAATACGTTACATTATTTTATTCCATGACAAAGTCTCTATATCTTGAAGGTTGTCTAATCAACCGTCCACTTCTTGTTATTGTACTATTGGATAGATTATTCTGTTGATTTCCTATATTAACAGGCACAGAAACGTTCTCAGGGCTTCCATTTGAATTTTCCTCTTTATCTAATACTATATCATAATAATCATTATTAACTTTGTAAGGTGATTTTGAAAATTTTATATGGCGTCTGTTTCTTTGCAATATTTCCCCATTTGAATTTCTTACAATATAGGATCTAGGAGCTTTATGTTTTGAAATTATTTCACCTTTATCCCATTGCCCAGTTCTAAAGTTGAACAAGTTTATACTATCTCCAGGTTTTAACTCAATCAGTTTCTGTGCGGTTCTATCATAATAATATTTTTGCCTAGCTTGAAGTGCACGAAATTTAGAATAAGGCTTGTTTATCTTAGCATTTAACAATTTATTACTGATAGGTAATTTTGTCCTTAATCTTCTATTAAGTAACAGTTGTGCAGGAGACAAATTTATTCCACTAATTGGGGTATTTCGATATTCCATTAAGCCTACACTTATTTTTTGCACTTTCCTGATGATATTTTTCACTATTCCTACAGCTTTTTCAGCCAACCCATTACTTTGTGGATATCTGGGGCTACTAAATTTAAGTTCGAAATCCCAATCTTCCGCAAATTTCTTAAATAAGTAGCTATTACAGGGATTATTGTCGCAAACGACTTCATTTGCAATACCATACCTGGCAAAGATGCATTTTAACTTTATCATAATTTCATTTGCTGTCTTATCTTTTATGCTAGAAACCTCAATCCATTTAGAGTAATAATCGATAACTACTAAGTAATTTTGATTACCAAATTGCAAGATATCAAGGGCAATTTTTTCGAATGGTTTAGTTGGAATTTCATGTTGCATTAGAAATTCTTTTTGATTTCTATTTCTGAATTTTTCACATATTTCACATTTGGAAACAAGCTGCTCAATGTCATTTGTCATACCTGGCCAGTAAAAAATTTCACGGGCTCTACTTTTATGTTTCTCAATTCCAAAGTGCACTTCATGAATAATTGCAACATATCTTTTCTCAAACCATAAGGTACAACTAATTTTTTATTAATAAATAACAAGTCGTCATTAATATAAAGATCATTTTTAACTTTAAAATATGTTTTTTCACTACTATCTACTTTTTTGTAACATTTAGGCCAACCCTCTTTAATATATTTCGTAACTAATTTCAAATCTGGATCTGATTCAGTTTCTTTCCTAAATTGCACCACTCTTCTTTCACTCATAGGCAAATATTTTGAAATAATGTGAACAACATTTAGCATTTCAGGATCATCACTAATAGTTTCATTCACAGGATATGCTTGTGACAAAGTGTCAGCAAAAAGCATTTGATTACCTGGAACATAATTTATCTCAAAATCATATTTTAGTAATTTTAAGATCATCCTTTGCATTCTAGACAAGATTTTATGCAATGGTTTCTTAACAATTGCCATTAATGGTTTATGACCACTTTGTACTGTGACTTTCCGTCCATAAACAAAATCGTGGTACTTTTCAAAAGAAAATACTATGGCCAATAGCTCTTTTTCGATCTGTGCATAGTTTTTTTCACTGTTAGTCAGGCTGTGAGACACAAATGATACAGGCTTACCCTTTTGATTTAGACACGATCCTAGGCCATCCTTCGAACTATCACACTGTATAATTATATCCTCATTACCACTGAAAACTTTTAAAATTGGAGCTTTGGTTAGCAGTTGTTTGATGTTGTTAAATTTCTCTTCCTGAGTTTTTCCCCAATTAAATTCTACCTTTTCTTGAATGATTTCTCTTAAAGGAGCAGTAACTTTAAATACATTAGGTATGAATTTTGACAGAAAATTTAACATTCCTAACAACCTCCTTACTTCAGTTTTTGATTTTGGTGTTGGCATATCAATAATTGCTTTAATATGACTAGGATCGGCTTTTACACCTGACTCAGAAATAATTTGGCCTACATATTTGACTTCCAGTACCCTATATTGTAATTTATCAGGATTAAATTTTAAATTTAGAGACCTAGCTCTTTCAAGAACCTTAGAGATAATTATATCATGAGTAACCTCTAGATCCTGCAATTATGATATCATCAAAATAAACTTCCACACCCTCAATATCACCAAATAATTTTTGGTTTCTTTTCTGAAATAATTTCTTTGGCGGAGGATATTCCAAATGGCATTTTATTAAATTTATATCTTCCATAAGGAGTATTAAATGTACATACTTCAGAACTAGCTTCATCTAGTGGTACATGCCAAAATTCATCTTTTAAATCTACAACTGAAAATACTTTTTTACATTCTAACCTACTAATTATATCATCTGGAGAAGGAATTTGATAGTGTTCCCTTTTAATTACTTTATTTAGATGTCTAGGATCCAAGCATAATCTCAGACTCCCATTAGGTTTTTCAGCTATAACCAAACTTTGAACCCAATCAGTTGGTTTATTTACTTTCGATACTATCCCTTCTCTTTCAAGTTTATTTAAAGTATCTTTTAATTTAGGCTGTAAAGCCTGAGGAACACGTCTTGGGGGGTATATTACTGGTATTGCATCATCTTTAAGGGTTATATGATATGGTTCGTCAGGAAATTGCCCTGTACCTGTAAATATATCTTTATACTGAGCAATTGAATCATTTTTATTAATGATATTGCACTTTAATGAATCAATTCTTTCAATTAGCTTTAATGCAGAACAAGCTGTTAACCCTAATATAGACTTAGATCTTACATCAAGAACATAAAACTGTAAAGGTACATTCTTAAGCCTTTCAGTTGAACAATTAATTATAAGAGTACCTTCTGGTTTTAACTTAAAATTACCATATGCAGTTAAGAACAAATCAGTTTCATTAAGTTTAGGCTTAAGTTTAACATTATTTAAAACATACAAAGGCAAGATATTTACTTCTGCACCAGTATCTAACTTAAAATCAACCTTGAAATACTTATTATTTACATACATTGTAATACTTTTCACCCATGTTTCACTTACCTTGTGAATATCCTTATTTACTTCATCAATAGAATTTGTTAGATCTTTGATTGATTTTGCACTTATTTTAAATTCACTATGCCTGTTTACTGGTGGATTACTGGTGGATACTTTTCACCCATGTTTCACTTACCTTGTGAATATCCTTATTTACTTCATCAATAGAATTTGTTAGATCTTTGATTGATTTTGCACTTATTTTAAATTCACTATGCCTGTTTACTGGTGGATTTATCATTACAGAGTCAACAAATACACTATGTTCATTATATATTCTAAGTTCATTATTTGGTATTCCAACTTCACAAATGTTCTTGGCACACCTCGCGGCAAATTGGTTCTTTACTTTGCATTTCGCACACTCGAAAGCTGGACAGTCCCGATATTTGTGCCTTCTTCCGCACTTCTTGCAGTCATATTCTAGTGCTGGTTGCTTCTGCTGTGACGATAATTTCGGTGGCACTGACTGTTTTGATTGATGCTGCTGTTTTCTATATTTCTTCACGCTGTTCACAGTCGCTGGATCATCTTTCATGTTCCGGAGTTGCTCTTTGCTTGTTTCAGTGGCACGGACTATTTCTATAGCTTTTTCTAATCCTAGGTTAGATTCTCGAAGCAAACGTTCGGTCAGACTCCTATCCCGAATGCCTAATACAATATGGTCGCAAATCAATCCATTTTCTTGTTCAGCAAACTCACAAGTTGATGTTAAAGTCTTTAACTGAGTGACATAACATTCAATTGTTTGTCCTTCTTGCTGGCTACACGAAAAGAATTTGTAACGTTCATATACGACATTCTGCCGTGGTGAACAATAATCTTCAAAAGACTTCAAGACCTCTTCGTATTTCTCTTTATTCTCAGGTGGCTCAAATTGAAATGTGTTAAAAATTTTGAGTCCTTCACTACCGAGTAAATTCAAAAGGATTGCAATTTTAGTCTTATCTGGCTTGGCATATTTTTCCGTTGCAAGTAAATAGTTTTCTAGCTCTTGCTTCCATTTTTTCCATTTTTCTTTAACGTTTCCGATGGAGAATGTTAGCGGAGCAGGTGGTCTGAAATCCATTTTGCTCCTGACACCATGTAACTTCTTGTGTAGTTTGTTGAATTTAATTACTTCTGTACTTTTAAAGAAGACTCAACTAATGAGTATATCTCAAGAATTCAAAACTTTTATTATTACAATTTTAAACAGTTCACATGACATTCAGCTAGCACAGTAACATGTGCATCACAACAACGGAATCGCATAGCATGAGGGCCATTAAAGTTATTTTAAATATACATCACATCCCTTCCTCCAGTTTATAAACAATAATAAAAATACCAAATAATATCAATACAAGTATATTTACAATATGACATACAATTTATTTGTACATTATGACATACAATACAGTTATTTTAAATATACATCACAACAAGAACTGTCATTTATGAAAATTAAATGAGTACTAATTGCACGCTTGAAAAGATGAACCATATGGCTCTAAAATTTCTTTCCCCATAACAGTCTTAGAGCCTCTGACAATGATGTTAAGGTCTGCATGTCAGTCCAGCTTGATGCCTTTTCAAGCCATCAAACTTCTGTTGCCATACTGTTCCCTTTTTTGGATGTTGGAGGGTAGGATGCAGGTCTCTGGTTTTCTCCAGATGAAAGGATGCCAACTTAAAAAAAAAGGAGAAGAAAAAGTTTTATATCTTCTGTTTTAATCAGCTTGTTGATGAAATTCGATTTCCATTTTACACATCTCAGATGTGTGACTAGATGTTAGAATATTACAAAATAAATATATAACGTTGTTCTGATGTGTGAATTTTGACACAAAATTGGACTTTTCTGAAATGCCATACTATTTTTTTCCCCATATTTTGATTCTATGACTCAAATTGTGCCTAAAAACCAAATTTTGTAAAACTTAGTGAGAAACTTACTCAGTAATTTCAGAGTATGGTTTGGTGCACTTTTCTCATTTTCAGCCAAAAGTAATTCACTCGGCGAACTTCTCAGTTTATGTTAGCCATTTCGTTTTCGATTTCATTCTAAACATGAGCAAAAAATGTTTCTTCTTCCTTGGAAATATTTTACTAGCTCAGAAGGGCTATTAATCTCAAAACGGCATTTTGTGTTGAATCATTTAAATGCTATATGTCACTTTTCAAATTGTTGCCACCAAATATTATTGCCTGTATTATATTTAAAGAAAAAATTAAAGAATCTGTATGAATATATATATATATATGTTTCTTGAAAAATTCGATGATTCTAGGTATCGTTGTGAGAAAACAACGGAACTTAGAATCATCAAATTGTGAATAACATAGTCCTGCACCCGAACATGGACACCTTAAACCCAAATTTTGAATTTTAATATCTATTTCATATTTTGTAAAACTTTAATGAATTTTGTGATTAAAAAACTCAGCAATATCAAAGCTAGCGGTTGCAACATTGTAGGGAATAAAACATTTTTATCTCCAGTGCACAAGACTGTCTTATCAGAAATTCTAAAGATATTCTGTTTTTAAATATTTTAAACCCAAAGTGACATTAGCCAAATACTCTCGAGTATGTGTCTGTAAATGAAAAAAACATCCGTTTGGAATCTTTTAGATTTTATTTTAACTACAGTTGCTGTTTTTAGACTTTTTCTTTTTTAAAGAATTTTATTTTAATTATTTGTGTTGCATGGTTGATTTATAATTCTTCAAATAGTTGTTTTAAAAATTTCTATTTATTCGTTCACAGTAAATGAGCCCAGCACCACAGGTCCTGGGTTCGTTTCTCAGGCTGGGCAAGGTTGACTCAGCCTTTCATCCCTTGAGTGGGTCGATAAAATGAGTAAGTTCGCTTGGAGGCTAAACACCGGAGGTCCTGCGACAAGCTAACCACTTGTTCAGGGCATATGGTCGCGCACCCTGGGGCGCATGGTCAAGAAAGCAGATTTTGGGCACTGCAGGCCTTGACCCACTAGGACTGTCATGCCACAGAGTTTAGTTTAGTCATATACATTTTTTTACTTGATTTTATTTATTTCAATATATATTTTTAAATTTTTTCCAAAAGAATACTTTGTGACCCATGCTTCATCACGAAAACTTTAAAACTGCATTCTGCATTAAAAGAGAAAATATTGTAAAGTGCATTTAATATGTCTTTCAGTGGGTCATTTAGTAAATATATATATATATATATATATATATATATATGAGAACAATGTATAATCTACATTTTAATTTAGAATGATATGCATACAAACAATTTTCCTGAGTTTTGTTACTGTGCCATTGCTTGACACAATTTTATCATCCTTCATTTTGTTTGTTAAAATATCATTCATATTTCCGAATCATTTTGTAAATTGTAAAAATCAAATAGCATAAGATAAAAAAAAACTAAATTTTATGCAAATATATATATATATAAATGAAAATGAATAAATAAAAAAATATTTGCCTTCTTAATATGCCTTGGATTTTTCTTCTTAATGGCTTATTGTCTCAAAAAGAGCTTAATGATTTTCTCAAGGCATTCTGCTTATATATCTGCAATCAATGTCAGTTTTTGATTGGCTATATACCATGCTCAGTTTTGAAACAGCTTGTTTTCTGTGACATTTTTACAAGTGAATGTGTCTTCTCCCATTTGATCAGAGTAAAATAGTGAAGCAGTTTTACCCATCATTCTGAACATCTTTAGAGGTTAGGCATTTTGAAAGCAGGAGGTGACAGAAAAAAAAAAAAAAAAAAATTCATCAATATTGAAAACATTTTTAGCTGGTATTTGTTTGGATAAATTCTTGAATCTTCAACAAATTTGGCTGAGACATCTTTAGATTCTCCTTTTATGATAAGATATAATATTATGTAATGTAATTTAAATTTATATTAAAATTCAATGAAAAACAATTGCCCTTTATGGTGTTTGTGAGGAACTGGCACCTTCTGTGGAGAGCGAGGATGCCACGGCAGCGAGATGCCTAGAAAAACAGCAGAGTGGATCATGCAGAATGCACTGCCGTCTGCATGATCCACTCTTCTGTTGTTCTTATGTGTTTAAAACTTAAATTTTCAGCGGGTACGGCATTTACGTGCACTAAAAATAAAATATAAACCTATGATGGTATTGTACATAGTTTGAATAACCTTGTCATTGTAAATAGTTTGGATGGCCTTGTCATCGTACATAGACTGGTGCTGTTCCCACACAAAAGACCACTCAGTTGCTTTTTGCAAACGTTATTTTGTTTACATTCTTTCCCTTGAACGGACCTACATGCCTTATTCACCCTAAACGGGATCTCAGAACAATAACATTCTTCCCCCTTTCAAATCAGCATTCTCATCAGTTTGAATAGTCTCTCTCCTCTGCCATTCGATGAATCTTCCAGGACCCATCCTCTCCCCACCCCTGCCTTTTCTTTAATTTTTTTCAAAGGCGGACACAACTCCACCTGCCTCGCAATAACGAACTCTGACATATTTTCCCTTCAGCATGAATTGATTTTTCTTGGCATTCTGCCAGATACAGATCCCATCAGTTTGGGTACAAGTACTTGTTGGATAGTTTTTAAGTAAGAAGGGAGCGGAAATTTTTTGAAAATGGCACCTAAAACGACACAGAAGCTATACTGCTGGTTTTAAGCTTAATGTAATTTCAATTGCTGAACAAATTAGAAATAGAGTAGCAACTCGAAAGTTTGAAGTGGACGAGAGATGTATTCGATGTTGGAGAACTTAAAAATATGCCACAACAGAAACGAGCCAAAATAAGTGGTACTGTAAGGTGGCCAAATGTAGAGAACGACCTTGCAAACTGAATAAAGGAGCAACGAGGAAAGGAAATGGCAATTTTGACTGTAAAAATTCGCTTACAAGCAAAATTTATAGCAAAACAAATAAACATAAATGATTTCAAAGGAGGGCCTTGCTGGTGTAGCAGATTTAAAAAGAAAAAATATTTCTGTGCATACTAGATGAACAGTCAGGCAACAATTACCAATGGAGTGGCAGGATAAAAAGGCATCTTTTCTAAATCGTGACAGATATTATTGAGAAAAAAAAACTTCTTCGGTCACAGATAATAAATATGGATGAAACGCCGTTAGCTTTCGACTCTCCTGCAAACAGAACTGTTGATGAAACTGGCGCAAAAACTGTATCGGTGCTTACGACGGGGCATGAAAGAACGTCATTTACATGTGTGTTAGTTGGTGCCGCAAACGGTGACAAGCTAAAGCCAATGATCATTTTTAAATGAAAACTATTCCGAAGGGAGATTTTCCTTGACGTAATTATTTGTGCAAATGAGAACGGCTGAATGTGCAAAACAATCATGCATGAGTGGCTATAAAAAGTTTGACAGTGTCGTAAGGGATCTTTTTTCCAACCAAAAGGGTTATTGAAAATGGATTTCATGTGTGCTCATTTACTTGAGTCAATGAAAACCAGATGTCAAAAATTGTCTACGACTGTAGCAATAATTCCTGGTGGTTTGACAAAAATCTTACAACCATTAGATTTGTCAGGTAATAAATCCTTCAAAGCTGAAGCCCGAAAGCGGTTTGAGTGTTGGATTAGTGAAGGATTGCATACGTATACCAAAAGCGGTAAAATGAGTAGAGCATCTTATGAAGAAGTTGCAAAGTGGGTAGGAAGTGTGTGGAAATCGGTAAAAACATTGTCAATAATATCAGGTTTTAAAGAAGCTGAAATTATATACTTAGATAAAGAGACTGTAAACCAAGAAGATGAATGTGACGATCTGGAAGACTTGGACTTAGATCAGGATTTACTAAATCTTTTTAATTCAGACAGTGAAGAATCAGATTTTGATGTATAGGTTGCTATAATTCCTTTTGTAAGTAAAATTTTAAATTTCCTTTTGTCATCCAAATTTAATATTTCGTTGTTGCAACATTTTTTATAATATAATCTGAATATTACAAATATGGACTTCTTTAGTGGGTAAATATAAGTATATTCGTGAACGTAAATATATTTTCAACATTTCTTACCTTTAATTTATTTTTGAGTTATGGTTTCATTTCATGCATTTTTCTTAACTGATATGTCATATATCAGTACACATGTTGAGATTTTGCATCTATACGGCCCATGACGGTGTCACGCGCAATTTTATCTATTGCACCGTTTATGCTGATGCGGCATTTCTGTGTAAGTTTAATATTTTTCCCTCCATTTTTCTTGAGTGCGCCGTTTACGCTGATGCGGTTTTTCTTCCCGAAATTACGGTAATTACTTTTTTTTTTTAATTCTTAAGAGATTTGTCAGAAATATGTGTAAAAATATAGTTATTGTGTTATTGTGAATAAAAACATTTAAAAAATGCAAGTTTATTTGATGATTGACATCAAATAATTGATGGAAAAAAAACCATGATCATCAGTCACGATAGTTTTATTCCGTTTGTGCTTTTCGCTAGTATAGGGCCATTCACAGGAACATTTAACTCACTACTGTGAGTTAAAACCTCGGCAAAATATGGTTTGAACTTCCAGATATTTCACCTTTAACATGTCATTTCTTTGAAATGGGTTTTCCACAAACTGATATTTTTTTCTAACTTTGTTCTTTGAGAAAAATTTGTTTTCAGTGTTAATATAAGAATGTTCAGTTTTTTGACAGTTATATTTCCATAAATTTTGTATTCTTATCGAATTCTTTTAAAACTTTTGTTTAAAATCCCTTATTGTATCTTTCAGTGAGACTGCTTTTCATTTTCTAGACATTTTGATTACAATTTTAAGCTTAAAGTAAAACCCAAAGGGCAAATAGTTGAGTTAAAACATGCTTACCAAATGATAAAAAAATGAGACACCTCCCAAAATTTTTTGGTCAATGGAATCCAGCATTTATATTGTCCCACCTAGTGATCCAATATTAATATTGAGCGCAAATTCTAAGTCATATAATTTTGACAGTTTTTAAGACCATTAAATGACAAAGAGGATATTTTTAAAATTATCTCTAGTAATATGAAAGAAACTGGCTAGTTGAAGTATTCTTTGTAACAGAGTCGATAAAAAATTTAAATCTCATATATTTTACTAAAAAAAGAGATTTGCTCAAAACTGTTAAATCCACAGTAGTGGATAATTCAGAGCTTGTATGGCCCCTAAGAGTCCTTAGGTTTTTTTTTTAAATCGATTTTTTATCTTTAAAGGTCCTTAATTTTGATCATCTGAAATTTCTATCATTTTTTACAACTGCCATTTTAAATGTCAATTACCGTATTTGACGGCATATAAGATGCACCCTTATTTAGAAGGCCACACCCAAGGAAAAAATGTTTAAAATAATCCACAATAACTTAAATTGTGGTTTCTTTTAGTTCTTACGTTTCGTAAAAGCCAAATAAACAATCATTGAATGCAATTACCAAACATATTTTTATTAAGGAAAATTAACAAACGGCAAGCTATTTTGAACATGATATGTAAATTTCAATAATGAATAAATGAATGAACGGCAAGCAATCAAACATAATACAAAATAAAGCAGAAACAACAAAAAAACACAGATTCAAGGAAAAGGTTGCCTGTCATGAAATTAGGCTTTATTCACTTTCAAAACCATAAATATCCTTTTCACTATCATCATCATCATCGAAAACAAGAATATCATCATCACTACTGTTTCCGTCATTGCTAGTGTCACCTTCTTCCATTAATGCGTCGTCTTCTGTTCCGTCAAGAGCATTACTGATTAGGTGGTGGACCGAAATGCCTTGCTGCTGCTCTCTTTCCATGCACTTTGGCATAGTTTAACACTCCTAGTTTATATTGAATTATATAGCTTAATCTCTTGTTTCCTGTAGTCATATTTTCCAGGGTATTTTTTAAACAAATAGTTTTAATCATCGATACCAACACGTTTATACAGGGTAACACCAATACCGACACGTGTGTCGGCTGAGTCAAAGAAAGTCTATGTAAAGAAGGAAAGGCTGCATAGACGTAATGTGACCGTCGAACCTGTTCGAACTTCGACATCAGCTTCGAGCTTTGACGCTTTTAGGCGATAGATATTTCACGCATGCGCAAAATAATTATGGCAGGTGTAGAAAAAGTTATGTGTGTGTAGACCTTTATCCGAGTTAAAAATAGCATTCAGTTTTGATAGTTAACCTGTGTCCTTCATGTATAAGACGCAGGTAACTTTTTTGAGACCAAATTTAGGGAAAAAAGTGCGTCTTATATGCCGTCAAATATGGTATTTAAATATTCTTTTTCAATGGGTTGTAGAGTGGGTTCTTGATAATCATAGATATTGTATTAGATATATGTAAAAATTTCACATCCACTATATTTCTGATAACATCCACTATGACATTTTGGACAAATATTTTTGGTAATTCATTGGCAAATATTGTTATCTTTTGAATGGGTGAATTGGTTCATAGATTATAATTTGTTCCTGTTTCTAATATAAACAATAGGATACTCAAGTCTCTGAGCAAGAAGTGAAACATAAACATTTCGAAATTATTTCATTTTTTCTAATGACAACAACTCTTAAACAACCTTTTGCTTTTGGGAATGTAAATTCTTTGTTAAATGGTTCCAAATTTGGCAACTTGTCAACATTTTGGTGATTTTAATATCAGTTTCTGTAGGAAATTTTTAATGAAACATTTTTATCTTTCAATATCATATTATAAAGTGACATTACTTTTTATTTTGGTGACTTATACAATATTTTGATTCTGGAAAATAAACAAGATAAAAAATGCTTAAATTGCCCTTTAGCACAATTTACAAAGCAATTCTTAGCAAAAGCAAAATAGCTATCGATATGTAATTAATTAAAATGCCTTTGTTTTAATTTTTTCATAGTAAGAGTTTTTCCCTTGTTATTGTCTGAATATACGTCAGTTTTCTCTATAAAATTAATTTTACCTTTTTTTCCTGATTTTTTTTTTTCTTCCAACATATTTCTCACTTTTTGCTGTTACAGAATTGGTAGGGGTAATTTCTCTTTAGTATTTTAGACATTGCAGCTTGGAAAGTTTAGAATTATTTGAAGGCAAGATTTATAGACCCATGAGTCCAGAAGATTCCAGAAAAATGTCTTCATGATATTAACACATAATGGATGATTTTTATGAGAAGTTCATGATGAACTTTTACTTTTTAGAGAATTTTCAGAAGAACACAAAACATAATATTTCAATGTTTTACTTCTGATACTAGAAATCTTTTTCTTAACATGCTTATCTTCCACTTGTTTTCTCCACTTTTCACTAGACACAAGCATGGAAAATATCAAAAATACTTCTAATCTTATCACAGGAACAAGCATTTATAGAAAGGAATTTTTCTATTAATAAAGAAATTGAAAGCTGACAGTTTAAAAGATTCATCTTTTATGTCTCAATGTATCATACACAGGGCTGGCGCTACACATTTTCCCACCTGATGGAATCTCTATGGATCCTAAATTCTGCTGCCTAGTGCCTTCCTAAATTCTAAAATTTTCCCATTTTCCCATTTTTAGATTTTGTTGCTCGGTTTATCACTAAATTCTAAAAATTCTGCTACACTGGCTCTATAACCGGCCCTTACCATGTATCATTTCATATTTATTCTGAATGTTCTTATTATTAAATAAATTAGGTTAGCACCTTTTCCTGTACATTCTAAATGCATTTAGTTTTTAAAATAAAAAATTTCTAATTAAATTCTAAAATGGAAAGGAAATGTATTGAAGAAAGAAACCAAATGCATAAAGAGAAAGAGAATTAATCTTCAAAGATATGCAGAGTTATTATTATGTAAATTAAGCTGTTGTTTATAATTTTCCGTTTCCGTTTCCTCACCAAAATGAAAATCACTTAGACAGTTTTTAAACTAAGGTTTTGAGGTTGTAAGACAGAATTTGTTTATGGCCCCTGCTTGCATCCAGCATTAGTTCTTACCAGCTCTGATAAATTGTAATTTTTCGTCTTGCGTTATCACTGCCGATATCTGAATTTGTTACGCAGTAACTATGTTACAACAAGTTATGATGTGTTACTTAGCCAGCTTAATTTTATAAAAATTAAATTGAGTAGTCATTGACTACTGGTCCATATTTTTAGTTTGATTTTGACTGTTCCTGTTTAATTGGATCGTCATAAGCTGTAGTTGGTTTTGCTAGCATATGAACATGCCTTTATATTATAACGTTTTTTTAAATAAGATATTTAATTAAACCTTTACCTGACTTTGTAGTTACTTTCAAATATAGTGATAATTTGCTTCACATCTGTCAGGTGTTTTGGACCATTTAACTTTTATCAGATAAAGTAAAACCTCATAGGTACATAGTCGGGAGATTGACAAATTAGGAGATAAAACATGCAGAAACTAGTGGGAATATTGGTTTGCATAATGAAACAAATTTCTAATTGTTAGAAAAGATGCTTAAAAAAGACTGAAATTGATATAAATTAGCCAGAATGTCTGGAAAGGCTTCATATTAAAAAAATGCATAAATATTTTGTTGAGTATAGTTGCTACAAAATGTAAATGTTTTGTAGCTTTTAATGTGTAGTTATCTTAATATCGTTTAAGAATCAATGTCATAAATTACATGTATTTTCAACTGTGGCATACTAATAAATTGTGATTTTAATAGTGTTTTTTTAACAAATATTTTTTTAAATAAATTTAATAGTGGCAATGTAAATATATAATGACTAAGGTTATCTAACTAGCTAATTTAATTATTTGTACCTAACTGGTCACCCTCAAAAGTTATCTCTGCATATTAAAGTGAGCTATTGCCTTTCATTTATCTTTACCGTGGTCACAAGACACAGCACAAAAATGTAAAGATTAATAAACTTAATTCTTTTCATCTAGTGAGACTAAAAATAATACAAAGCATGTTATCACCTCTGGTGCTTTAGTGGCATACTGGAACCTTAAAATATATTAACTGCATTAATTAGAACTCCAGGAACTCTACGTGAAGTTATGACATTAGCTGTGTCAGACAGGCAGAGCGCAACTAACTTTCAAAACTTGCCAAATGTGCCTGCATAAGGCTTTCAGGTTTGTTTTGATCAGCAGGCCTCTCTCTAGGCAAGCAGCAAGAGTGGTAGCAGCCAGTATTCTGTAACAAATCATGATTATGATTTTACTCCTCGTTTTAACTTATGCTGTTTGACATAAAATCTACTTGCTATTTACCGAACCTGTAAACTGAACAAGTACCTGACAAAATGAGACATAAAATAAAAAATCAACATAAAGCTAACTGTTAGTAAAATGTCACTAATCTTCTTTCAAATATGTCTAACTATTGAGGGTAAAATATTTAATGCTATAGTTCAACCGTCTCAAACGTAACCGTGGCTGGCATTCTGCCAAAATGCATACACTCATCCAAAAGGGGCGTTATTACTTGCTGCGACGTGAAAGGTCACGTGAATACTCCAGAAAAAGAGAATTTATATGCTCAAGGGAAAGAAAGTCCCCATCCTTCCATCCTATTTTCAAAATAACTCGGTCCGAATGGCACATGCTTGTTCACGCTCATGGTCGCGGATAAGCCGGTCGAACTATACCTGATAAATTTTATAAAACTGATTTTATTCTCAAATTTGTTTTATAATTATGTTTATTAAATTGTCTAATAATGTTTTCTACTTGTGGATCTATTTTATTCTTAGGATGGTATCACAAAAGTTAAGTTCATTCATAGCTAATATCTTTAATTGAATTTATTCAGTTCCCATTTGTTGATGGGTTCTTAATTTTTTTTCATTAATGGTCCTTAAAAGTACTTAATTTTCGTATGCAAAAATGTGTACTAACCCTGATAATTGGCATCTTATGCCAAGAAATTGGTGAATTCTTTCATGCTCTATTTCTAAATATAGAGGGAAATGCACTCATAGCAAAAATTGTCGATCAGTGATTTATTCAGACTGTTGGCTGGTGTTTAAAACTGAAAAATTAGAAAAAGAGTTAAAGACATTTTACTGTAAACCATAAATTTTATTGTAATGATCCAAGAATAGCTGCTCATACATAAAATATTGAAAGACTACGGCACTTCATAGGTGGAGAAATAAAAATTAAGGAGGCACAGTTAGCCAAACTCTTACTA
The DNA here is from genome assembly GCF_044657685.1 of Stegodyphus dumicola. Classification (NCBI taxonomy): domain Eukaryota; kingdom Metazoa; phylum Arthropoda; class Arachnida; order Araneae; family Eresidae; genus Stegodyphus; species Stegodyphus dumicola. The sequence continues at coordinate 190,009,800 of NC_140768.1, forward strand.
TATGGAATTTATGTAGCAAATGTCCTTGGAACGAGAAAATGTTTTTGATGTCATATTAAAAGCAGTTGTGGAAACATGGGGCTCACAAAGTATATGTGAGAAGTAAATATGCCAATAATTTTGGTGCCAACCTGGCATTTAAAAAAGGGGAGCCATAATAATAAGGAAGTTCATAAAATTCCTTCATTTTTGTCACAATAAGTGTGTTTTCAAAAAAATAATTCAAATTGCTGGATTTTTTCCTTAAATACCTAAGTAGGTTGTAGTTCCAGTTAGTCAGCTTATTTATAATTCTGTTTTAATCTCGAGATATAATATCTTATTTTATTTGATATCTTTGCCGCATTTCAGGTATCTGATGCATACTCTTGATCAGTTTGTAGAAGCTGACTATACTCTTGTATATTTTCATTATGGATTAAATAGCAGAAACAAGTTACCTCTAAGTTGGCTTTGGGAAGCATATAGAGCTTTTGGGAGAAAGTGAGTTATAATTATTAATTTTGAATGAAATAATAAATGCCACAAATTCTCTTTTTATATGATTTTAGTTTAACATAGTTGAAGATGTTACAAGCATTCTTTATATGGTTTATTTTCATCTAACATTGTTCAAGTAATTCCTTTTTACTTCCTTGTATGGAATAAAGGAAGTAATGTAATCGCAAAAAATTTTGGGGTATCTTAATTCAATGAAAATATTCATTTTAACTGCTCTGGAATCCATTTAATTTTTTTTTTTTTTTTTTTTTCCATATCATCTGTACATATGCACAAAAAAGTTTTTTTTTTTTCCTTCCCCAAAAAAGATTGTAAAATGGATTTGAAATACATTCAGAAGATATTTTGTGTGTGTGTGTAATTGGCCATACCAAACCTATATATATATATATATGTAACAAAAATAAAGACTATGTAAAAGATTAAATTAGCAAAGTAAATTTCCCTTCTCAGTTCTAAAAATAGTAACCTTTCCCTGCACTGCGTCATTTCTATATTAATCCATGTCACATGACACTTACATAATTCTGATGATGTAAATGGAACTAAAACAGCCAATAGTCATTTTACATCAGTATTAACTATCCAATCAAAATATATTGAGAACCAAAACTAACTCAGTCTGAATTAAGATTTCACCCTGAACATAATGCACTTGCCTGGACTGCAGTCTATCTTTCTTACTGCAAACTTATATAAAATATAAATTTTTTGCCTATCATTTGCGAGGTTGAGACCTTGCCAACCAAAGATGTGCATTTGAGTGTTTGCCATCAAAGTCTGAGCTCGAATTAACACTTGAACGCAAAGTTTTCAGTTTTATCCGTTTTGTGCACTCTCTGTGAGTTTGTCACTAAACTGATTGTGCAACATTTGGTCTCGTTCATTCACTTGTCCAACACTGTTGTAAGTTCAGATTTTAATTCTAATATTCCTCTTTTCTGCCTCTCAGAGTGGAATGCGACCCTATGTTCCATATGACTCTTGTTTTCCCATAGAAACTCTAATTTTAATTGTAAAAATTGTTTTTTTTTTTAAACTGTATTTGGTGTTTTAGGTTTTTTCTGTATTTTACAATTTTTAATGAAGATGCTTTGCATTTTTATGTATTTCTGCCTTGCCGCAAAATGAGAACTGAATTGATTGAATGAGCAATAATTCATCTGTAATAAAATTCAAGGAATTAAGTTTAAATGAAGTGCAGCAAAAGATGTGTGTAATTTAATAGGCCAGTACTAGTTAGTCATCTGGTGTGCAGATCAAATTTTTTTAATTTGAAGGATTTACAATAAACTACAGCTCCATAAGCTAACTCAGAGGCATCACAAAATCTGTGCAACTCAATAAAAGTTGCTTCTGTGACAAGAATGCATCTGTGAATTTCTGAATTACATATCTATGGCAGTTCAGCGAACAACAGTTGCCATTCCTTGACTTCTTTTTTAGGTAGAAGATCGTACCATGAGAGCTTCAACAACCATAGTATCTGAAGAGATATTTTAGCTTTAGCTTCACTTTACCCAACAAACCAAATGGTTCAAAGATTTTCGCTGTTGTTAACAAAACTAGACTTTTAGTAATTTCATGCTCATTTTCTAGTTTCACTTTAAAATTAAAACAATCTTTATCTGCTTTCCGGAAAACACCAAGAGCTGAAACTTCATTTGCACATTTACATGTATATTCATCGTCAACATTAACTGCAAGCTCCAGATTGTTGGTACACCACTGTACAGAGTCATATAGTTGCAATTCTTAAAATCTCAATCAATTCATGCTATAACTCCTTTGCCGAACTCAATTAACTGCATCCTGTTAGCACATCATTCATGCAAGCATCACTCTAGGACTGCAGCTGCTAATGGAAAATTTCTAAACTCATCTGTGGCAAGTTGACGTAATATTCTCATGGCTAAGAAAGGTCCTTTTAATGTGCCTTTCTTTAGGTGATTGTGTTAAACAAAAACAAAAAAAAAAAAAAAAAAGGGTCAAAAGTTTTAACTGCCAAAGCAGATCACTGCATGCATGAGGAGAGGAACAGGATTAAAAAATTATGGAAAGATTTCATGAAAAATGTGTTTTATTCATTTTTATTAGTCCAAAGGGTCTTTGTCACTGAAGGATTATTATTTTCATTTTGCGATTTTGCATTGGTTCACTACAAAATGTCTGTTTCACATTTCAAACCGTTACCGCCAAATGTTAGAGTTCTGCATTATATTTGAAGAAATTAAATAATGAAAAATTAGCATAAATGTATGTATATTTCTCGCATTGTGATTGAACAACGGTACATAGAGCCATCAAATTTTGAATGACATAACCCTACTGTGAATATGGGCATGTGGAAGCCTAAATTTGAAATTTGGAATTTCTTTTATTATAGATTTCGTATTTTGTAAAACTTTAACGAATTTTTTATTAACAAACTAGAGAATTTCAAAGCGCAATGGCATCATTGTACAGAAAAAAATTTTTGTCTCCAGCGCTTGAGACTCTGTATCAGAAATTCTAAAGATACGCTCAATTTAAAACTATTTTGCGATATTGCTCTTAAACTGAATTTTATGGTTTAAGTGTGAAGAATGTGATATTTAATAAATAAAGGTAACAGACATAATGTTAAAAAAAAAAAAAAAAACTTTTGGACGTAATTTAAAATCTGAAACCTTTCAGATTTATTTTTTTATTTATTGTATATATTGATAATGTTTCTTACACCTATAAATATCTAAATGTGGATAGTTTCAGAATTTTTTTAAAAAAAAATGTCCCAAAATAATTTGGCTGTGTCAATACATATTCCCTTTTATATATTATTGTACAAGGAATGTAAAGTGTACCCATTAAATATTTTACCCTAATGTTTAAAAACTTAATGACTCAGTAAGCAATGCATTGCATGTCCAAATGTTCTACTAAAATTGCTTTACAGGATCCATATAATACAGGAACTATCTCAATAACATATCTTATTGTTAAACATGATTAGTAATGACCAACATTCTAAGTTGATTGATTCATTTATTGAAGTGATTATATTATCTTATCTTATACCACTCAAAAATGCTTATCTTTGGTAAAATGTTTCCTTCAGAAATTGTTTGGTAACATTTCAAATGTTTTATAGCAAAAATTACTTTGAAAAAGCAAGATTTTATAGCAGAAATAACTTTGCAAAAGCAATTACATTTGCCATTTTGGGAAACTGTCAAGATTCTTAAAGCATTAAAACAAAAATTATTTGCAAACAATAAAATGAAGTATGGCTTGTTGCTATATGTTGATAAAAGTGGTAAGAAAGTTTAAAAATGCTTTTTGAGCAGCACATTTTGGCATTAATATTTTCCACTGTATCATTCCGATACTTTTTTATCACAATCGTAAAGAATTTTTATAAATAAATCGTGTTTAATTACAGTTGTATGTTCTGAAACTTTGTAGCTTTTAAATTTTGTGTAGTAATATGGAAAATGTTTTATTTAAGGTACAAGAAAAATTTAAAAGCATTGTATCTAGTCCATCCCACAAATTTTATTCGGTTTGTGTGGAGGTTGTTTAAACCTGTAATAAGGTAAGCTTGTTAAAATTATTTCTAAAAAATAAATGTTTTTTTTTTTTTTTTTTAGAGTTTTTCTTTTCTTTTTTGATATGTATTTTCTTCAACCTTTAGATGGTCATCATCCAGCTCAGCTCGCATTCCATGCATCGCAGTGAGCACAAACAAACATAACTCGAATTACAAATTTAAAACCGACAGATGGGTATTTGGAAGAAAGAATTACTTTATCTTGCAACTGCCAATGGTTTAATATGCAGATTACTGAGTATTTGGGGGGGGGTGTGGATTGGGGACAAAAATGCTGTTTATATGATGAAATCTGTCCTACATGGATATCATAATTAGAATATTAAAATTTGAAGAAAGGTATAAGAATTATATTTTATAGATGTTTGTATGCATTTAAATTATTATTATTAATTGAAAACTTTAAATGAGTATTTCTCATTTTTATGACTGTCCTCTGTCTGCAGATAATTTGCATTAGAAATATTTTTCATTTGGTAATTAAATACTAAAAAATTTTAACAAAATATCAAATTTTTTAAATATCATAAAAATGTTAAATAAAAATTTGAAGCACATAAATGTTTGAATGAGGGTCAAGTCCAGAATTCCGTTTTAAAGAAATAGTTCATAAGAAATAGAAATCAATATTTCATTAATGAAAGATTTTTTTCTCTTAAAAATTCAAAATATGTAATGAAAGTTTTTAAAAAGAAAAATACTGAGTTGTTTGCCTTCATAAAGTTATATTAAATGCTCTAGTTATTAGGTGATTTTTTAAAGTTTGTATTATTATTAAAGGGGAAAACACTATGAAGGGAACTGTTAGCATTTTCTTTATGTGAATTCATATCATGGCGAAAGGGAATTTGCTGCTACCTCACTTGTGGGAAATATTTATTGATAGTCTCATTTCTTTGTTAGCTGAAAAGTGAAGCCAAATTGAGTTTTAAACCTCCATATTGTATTAATTTATGATGGTATATCTTTTCTGCTGTTTGGCATTCCTGTTTTGAATAACTCATTTTCATATGTTTTTAAATCTTGAATTTTTAAGATTAATGTTTAAACTAATAGGCCTGTCATTATTGTTAAGTATGAAACAACTTAGGTCTTAGTGAAATCTGAATTACAGTATGTGATTGCAGTTTCTTACTTTTTTTAATATATATTTTTCATAGTAAAACTTTTTTTTTTTTTTTGAATTGTTAGACTTAAATCTAAAGTTTTCAGAGTGCACTTTCTCCGCCTGCCATAATATTTCTGTGAATGAGACTTTAGTCTAATTTGTAAAGCTGATTAGAATCATTTTAAAATATGGCTAAATTTTTCCAGTGTCCCTAAAATGTGATGCAATAAAAATTTCTTGGTTTTAAGAAATTGGGCCTCAGGTTTGAGGAGACCAGATTAATAGTTTTTGGGGGGGAACAAGATTACATTCAGATTTGTCTAGTTGTATTCCAAAAGTAAGATTACTGTTAAAAGTCACTCCCTGATTTTGATGAATTTAGGTGTTAAAAAGAAATCTACTTTACCAGCTGAAGAAAGACAGATCATTTAAGCAGACCTGAATTCGGAAGAAATCACTAAGGGTTATAATGAGTTATTCTGAAATCTAGGCTGCACCATTACAGAAACATCAACAACGAAAAATTAGATATCCAAATTTGATCTTCGATGTGGAAAATTGCTTTCTGTAATACTATTGCTGATTAATTAGTTTACTTTTAACATATTTCGCAAAAAGATACAAATGCACTTTACTCATATTAAGAACTTTCCTTGTGTTCTTGTTAAATGCATGGTGTCTTAATTCATATATTTTTCTCTGCAACTATCATAGACAATGCTAGCCAGTGGACAGCAATTAATGGATGCTGGAGGTAGCCAGCACTAACCGTTAATGGATTGAAGATTTTTTACCTTCTGCAGCTTATTATCTAAATAATTATTAATATGCAATATGAATAAAATTCATATTCTGAAAAAAATGAGTGAAATTCATATTTGAAAGAACAGAGATTTGAGCATTTTAATTGTAATTTCGTAGACTTGAAAATTCGTTGCTGATCAAGCATAGTGCTCTGATTTAACAAGGATGCCATATTTAGCACTTTATCATAATGTTTGTTCCTAAGTGTAATATTTTTTTTTACTCTGATGTTAACACATTAACCTCCATTAGTATCCAAATGCACACAAAATATATTAACTTCTGTTTTGTTCGTTTGGATACTGTGGCCTGCATTCAAATTTATCTGGTTGTATTCTAAAGGTAACAAGTTCTATATATAATTGAATGAAGTAATGGCTTTTGTGTTAAATAAACTTTAGTTAACAAAATAGTATTTTTTGTCCACATACCATGATAGTGTTGACCTTATACGTCTAAATGAATACTGACTAATTATGGTTAATAAATATATTATGTTTTGCTAGCATATTACAATATTACATTATGTTAAAGAATATTTATGGTATATTAATCAAAAAATGGCCAAAATAGGGTTTTTTTTTTTAATATGTATAAACTGCTGGCCATTCAAAATGTGACACCACGACGGAAGCATCCAAACATCATGAAACTTACACACTATCGCAATAGAATATGTAGATGACTGTGATTTCGGTGTACAATTTCATGGACGCTGCTTGCAATCCATATATAAAAGAAGGAAAGATTGTCATTTTGAATAATGGGAATTGTTCTTGTTCTCTTGTGAGATTTGTTTTGTTTGTGTGCATACACATCAACCTTCACTATGCTTTGTAGAAAAACATGAGCATCATTTGAGCCTTTAAGTTTGACCAAAGCAAAATCATTGTATACAGAGATTGCTGATTATAATTCCAGTAAATCGTTCATCATATCAAACATAGCCAAATGACAATCATGCGAATATAATCAGTGGATGCAGGTGGGAACAGCTGATGGACAAGAGCAGTTGCAACTGCCTCATTAATTCACTCCTCGAGAAAGGCATTAACTTTAAACCACAGGCAATTACGTTTGCAATAGTGCACTGAACGGCAGAGATGGACATCCAGATGGCATGCATGACTTTATGTTTTCGGACGAATCGTACTTCTGTCTGCAGTACCAGAATGGTCATATTAGGAAGTGAAGACATCATGGAATCAGACTGCTCGATTATTGTGTTATGCATTGTCATACTCGTCCTGCACTTGGTCTTATAGTGTGGGGTGGTATTGGGCTCCCCTTCACCCACATAGTATGCATTATTGGTACATTTACCAACCAAAGCTATATCTCTGAGGTTTTGCAGCCTGTCCTCTTCCTTCCTGTTCTACAAATCTGTCGCCAATCGAACATATTTGGTCAATTATTCGAAAATACCATGCCCATTATTGACAGATGTGGGCATGGTATTTTCGAATTTATTTTTTAACTAGTAAATTACTCGAAATTTATTGACACTCATTACATCAATTTTCTTGTTTTCCTCACCTCATAGAAGACTGTATTCAGATCAGTTAACATTGATACTATGTGTAATCTCTGAAATAAATTTGACTCTTGTCCTTCTTTGTGTTGTATATTGGATGGCCAGCACTGTATATATTTAATACAGTATTTAAATACAATATATTTAAATGTTCGAGTAAATTCATTGGCTTTAATTAAGATCAAAATACAAGTTTTGAATGATTTGTCTAAATTTTTTTTTTTTCATACACTTTGTAAAAATGCAATTTTCTGCTGGTATGGGATTTTATTTCAAAGAAACATTTTGAAAGTTTATAAATATTTAAATACCCAGGCATTGAGAACTGCATATTAGAGTGAAAGAAGTTTTAGTGTAGTTAAAGTATTTGTTTGCCAATTAATACAAGAAGCTTAATTTAATCATTTCTTTTGCAGTGCTAAATTTGGCAAAAAAGTCATGTATGTAAATTATTTGCATGAGTTAAAACAGCATTTACATTTTGATCAACTTGCCATTCCAAAGCCAGTTTTAGAGTAAGTGCATTTTGTGTTATTTTTATCAGATTTTGAAAAATTTTACAGATATTTCAGGTTTGAAGTAATTTTGATGAAAATAATGTAATTATATTTTAAAAGCTAATTTGTATCTATGTTTTTCAATTTTTTTTTTTTTTTTTTTTTTAAAGATCCATTGTAAAAGACAAGTTTTTATTTTAACTTAAAAATAAATAGCTATTATAATGAAAATATTATTTATTTCTTTCAATATATTAAATTTATTTTTTACATTTGTTATATCACATTAGTCTGTAATGCTGAAGGCATTGTCATTATTTCAAAGCTGACTGAAATTTTAAAAAAAATATGTTTATGGATTTAATTTTAGTTAAGTTTTTTTAATTATTATTATTTATTATTATTATTATTATAGTTTGATTTTTTAGTGGTCTTATACCTGTTTTGTAACATTCCAAAATTTTCCTGTTTTATAAATGTACCTTATAAATTTAATTCAAGATAATTTTTTGATATTGGAAACATTCAATAGTACATTCTTTTCAAAATTTTTCCTCATTAACATGGTGTATGTTATGCTACCAGGTATTTGTCTTCTCTAAAACCTGGCAAATAGCCTGTTCTCATGTTACTGTTCGGTGTTCCAATACTACTTTTATTTTCTTAATTAGAACTGTAATCACTTAACAATTTGAATCACTTAAAAGCATTCACTTAGCCTTTGGAAATATATCTGTAACTGGTTTGCTACCAGTGCAGATTATAATTGTAGTGTAATAATGAAAATAAAGTTTCTAGTTAAAAAATAAAAATTGACTAGGCTAGTACCCAACTAGGACTAGCCATAGCTGAGTCCTTTATTAAGGTTAAAGGGCATATCACGCATTCCTCCGTTTTGGATGAAAGCCTTTTTCAAGCAATTTTTCTACTGGCTTTAGCCTCGGAAGAAAAGCACATTTTTTTCCTGGCTTACAACAAAAAGTTGTGACTTTTACATTAATCAACATTGAAATAAAGAACGTGAATGAGAGTTCTTTGTTGGTCTGTGTGTTTGAGATGTTAAATCAGTTTCCGTTGTACATGGTAATGGCAGAGTATCCATGGTGATTGGCTGTTTTATATCATGTGACAAAGCAGAAGAAATGTGCTAAACAGTTATTCTTGCAAAATGCTTTGAAAGTATGATGTGAACATATAGTTAAGGTTTATTTAAGATAAAATTCGAACTGTAATTTTTAATACCTTCTTAAGTCTCCTTTTAAGTTTGGTTATTTCCAGTTTCTCCTATAAAAAGAGTAATTTAAAATCTTTTTGAAATACATCATTTTAAAATGAATTCCTGACGTATGACTTTTATATAACACTAATGCCATACATATTTTATATCATGGCAAAAGTAAAATTAAGTTTTCTATCCAATGAAATAAAGTTATATTTTCATATTAAAATTAACAAACCAATAGAAACAAAGGAGAATATAACGTAAAATATTTAAATTAGTAATTCAATGCCTCGGCTAATTTTAGGCATAGAGAAAAAAATATTTTTTACCAGGAAAAAGAAATATTATTGTTGTATGATTTTACCTCCATTTAACAAAGTAAGAATCTAAAAGTAATATTACAGCTTTTTTGTATTTTTTATAACTAAGTATTTTTATTGAAATTTAATATGCTTTTCAAGAATACTTTTTAACATCAATTTCATTCAGCAGTGCAATATTTAAGCGTTTATCGAAATTAATGAGTATTTTTCCCCCTCTACTTGCTTATATTTTTGCCTGTTTAGTTTTAATTTTAGCTTAATCGATATTTACAATTAAATTTTAGCAGCATTTTATGCAGGATATGTTTACATAATTTTCCAATTTAATTAGTTTATATATAGATATAGTACAGTTTACCAATTCATTATGTTGTCTTATAACTTTCTTTAAGAGGTAGTAACTGCAATTACAGGTAGTGATTCTATACTAATAAGAACTTTCATTGTCAGGAATGACAGTGCAGAATGTTTGAGGCACACATGTATCATAATGAAACTAGAGAAATTTAATAGAAGTTCACTCCTTTAGGTCATTTGAATGCACAGTGTCAAATTAAGATTCTATTGACAGGAAAAATCTGTCTACTAAAATTCCAAGGAACTCTAATCTGAAACATCAGGAATCAACAATGTAAGAATGGGATTCCTGTTGGAGTGTATTTAGCAGTTACATAAGAACTAAAGTCAGATCTTAAGTAGGCATAGGTGTATGACATCTGTATCAAGGTATAGGTGTATGACATCTATGCACCTTGTAACAAGAAGATAGGCACATTCCAGTAGATATTGATATTCATATGAAGAATTAAAAATATGATTCACAAGTTAACAGATCTTACAAAATTACAAACGTTTTGCTAGATAGTTAGAGGAGTAACTGAACTTGATCATACTTGTCCAGTTTATCAATACTTGGGATTATCTTGTTAGAAATTGTCATCATCATCCAGTCTGTTTCTATATTTATTTTCTAAAGCGCTTTGAAAGGTCTTACTCTGTCTTCCCAAAAATTCTACCATACAACCTCCAAAGCATGCACATACCATAAGTTAAGAACCACTGGTTTAAAGGAATGTAAAATACAAAGCTAAGAAAACTGAATTTGGAATTAGAAAGTGTCTGATTTAACATAGCTTTATATACAGATGGCAATCAAAAAAGTTCTTGACTTACGTTTTACTTATTATATTTGTGGAGTTTAGTAATATATAAACATTGTGTTGTAAAATTTGTGAAATCAGTATTTTTAAAAATTTAAGAAAGTGTATTGAATAGAAAAAAGAAATACATTTTGAAAAAATAATTGAAAGTTTATTTTTCTTTCTACATTGATTTTTTTTTTTTTTTTTTTTTTTTTTTTTTTACTTTTTCAGGCATGATAAAAAACTTGTTGCTATTGCAAAAAATCCAAAACTGACATCTTCCAGTTCTTTTCATACAAACTTACCATCTTTTGAAACTCAGCAATTTAGAGTTCCAATTTCATAGTAAGTACTTTTTTTTTTCTTTACATCTCAGTGCTGTTTGATTCTTTAAATTTTTTCAAACATTTGGAAAAGGAGGATGTTTGTTGTGTTTTTGTCTTGCAATTATAAATTCTTTCACATATTTTCAAAATTCAATTAAAAACTTTGTTAAAGTTATAAGAAAAGTTTCCAGTAGAAAGATAGCACACAAAAAAATTTTCCCCGTATAAATATGCATTCATCTAGGCATCTTCTATGGTTCAGAGGTTATCTAAGTTATAGTCTCTTTCATGAGTGGCATTTTTTATTCTGCTATGCAACATTACAACATTTGAACATTGGTTAATATAATTTATCTTTTATGTTACCCCCCAGAAGAAAAAATCTAAAAGGACTTTCTGGTTTTCCTAATGAAGATTAAGTAGAGCATTCTTTTGACCTTCTGCCAATTAAGTTATAAAGTGCCATAAAGGTTTCATTTGTTTTATCTACTTGATATCTGATTATTTTTCAATTTATCAATAGAAATATTTTAAAAAATATACTTTGCCATTTGCACAACATGTTGGCTATATGTATTAAATATGCACATATAAAAAAGATTAAAAATTGGGTACAATTTTAATTATCAAAATTTAAGTTATAATATTTTAATTCTAAAATTTAGTCTGGTATTTTTTGGGCCTGTTTAAGAGAGATCAATTTTGTTATGTCTGGTCATATTTCACTTAACTTTAAGCGTAAATTAGAATTCACTTTTAATTTTGTTCTGTAAATTTTTTTGGGAGAGGGGGAGAAAGAAAACTCTTGTTCACACAAATAGGTTGTGCAAAAAGGGAATTGTAGTTGACTGCCGTAGTCGTGCTGAGGGAGATAAGAGTCATTGTATTATACCGTAGTGTGGGGTTCATTTGCTTCACACTTGTTACTGTCCACGCATAGATGACACCCTTTTATTGTTTGTTTAACAATAAACTTTAATAAGTAAGCAACTCTTGATTATTATACATTATAGGTACAAGCATGAATAGGTAAGTCTGGCATTGTCTCTGCCGGATGAGAAAAACAATCTCTGCATAACAAAAAAATGACGACCGCTCATCAGCCAAAAAAAGATTGGACCGTCCTGTCTGACACCAAGGGTGCAAAGTACCCTTCACCCCACTCGTCTTCTTGTTCCTCCTTTTTCCTTGTTTATTTTATTTATTTATTTGTATTCTTTCATTCCAACAAACCACCTGCTCTGTCGGACTAATTATTCCGCTGGCTAGGCTTTTCTTTCTCCTTCTCGGGTTATGGGCATTACACGCCCCGACCGAGATGAAGACTTGCCTCTCAAGGCTAATTTTCACAACAGGTTCAACAGAACCATTCAGCGTTCATTAGAAATAATGTAGAGTTCATCAGATATAAAACACAGCGTTCATCATAAACAATTCCGAATTTGTCAGAATCAGAGTTCATAAGCAATTCCGAATTTGTCAGAATCAGAGTTCACAGGTTTATTAGTTGACACACTTGATTTCATACAAAATTTCAAAATTCCTGATGGCTGACATGGATACTGAAATTCCCCTTACCCGACCAGGTGCAGGGGGTACTTAGAAACAAAATCTGAACAGGATGCAAAAAGTCTTCTTACCAGTCTTTTTTTTTTTCCGCTCAACAAATAACAATATTACATATTACACTAAACATAACTGCATAAATACATTCTACATTAGACAAACATTTTTATTTACTAACAACATTTAACAAATTATATCTAAAGGTATTTTAAGGTTAAAAATTAAGAACCTCTGAATATCTGTGGTTCCCCCTTTTTTTTTAATATTACCCTTATTCATATCAATCATGACAACGCGTCTGTGGCCTGATGTTGTACTCCTGGACGATAAGTGATTTTTAAATTCCATTTTTGCAAAGAGAGAGCCCAATGCGTTAATTTTGGACTCCTAGGTGTAATTTCGGTGAGACATTTCAAAGGATTATGGTCCGTAGTGATTTCCACTGTTCCTCCAAAAATCCACTTCTCAAATTTCTTGAGCCTGAATACACCCGCCCAGGCCTCCTTTTATATGCCTGCCTAATTCTTTCAGAAAATGTTTGGGATGCAAAAGCTATTGGTTTAAAATGCCCTTGTGCATCTCTCCGAGTTAGCCAACAATCGATGGCGACATCTGATGCATTCAAATGCACCTGAAATGGTAAATTAAAGTCAGATGTGGCCAAAAACGTCACCTGACACAGCATCTCTTTAAACTTCTTGAAAGCCGCGTCTTCAACTTGACCCCTCCATACATTATTTGACGCATTCTTTTCCGTCAAATCTATCAAAGGTCCAGCAGCTATCTCGGATATATGTGTGATAAAATCCCATGAGACCCAATACCAAACGAACTCCCTTTTTATTCATGGGTCTTTCTAGCACTTTAATTGCTGCAATCTTACTAGGATCTGGGCCATGTTTGCTGTTTCCTAACTTATGGCCTAGGTAATCCATTTCCTTAGCTGCAAAATCACACTTACTGAGCCTGACAGTAACTCTTCCAGTATCTTAAGGATCGTTTCTAGATGCTTCAGGTGTTCTTCAAATGTGTTTGAAAAAATTATAATATCGTTGATATATGCTTGGGCAAAATCGCTGTACCGGAAAAGAACCCTATTCATTTCTCTTTGAAAAGTACCTGACGCTCCTGCCAAACCAAACGGCATGACTTTCCACTGAAACATCCCATTGTGAGTTGAAAACGCTGTTAGAAGTTTACTTGATTCATCCATTCCAATTTGACAGTATCCTCTGCGCATATCTAAACTAGAGAGCTATTTTGAATGCTCAGCCACATATATTAATTCGTGCATTTCCTTCGGCATTTTAGTGATCGAATTCAAAGCCTTAAAATCAACGCACATTCTGATTGTCGCATCTTTCTTGACCACACACACAACCGGATGTGCTATGTATGCTTCCAACGGCTCAGTGAGACCCAGCTCTAGAAGTTCTTTGACTTGTTTGTCCACCTCCTTGTGATATGCCATTGTAATGCCATAACAATGAGGGTTTTTCCTGTGTATTCCGGGCATAAGATCAATCTTATGTTGTCCTACTCTAGCAGGTTGAACATGTCTCAAAAATAAGTTCTTGTACTTTCCCAACAATAGTTTTAGATCAATAATCTGCTTGATGTTAAGATTAGTGGTACTTAGATTATTTAACATACTTTTAAAACTACTATCCTGGTCTAAAGTAGAAAGAATATTGTCTACCTCCCCGAACTCCTCCCCGTCAAACATTACATTGATTGCATTTGACCACACAATGAATTTCCTTATTTTATTTTGATGTACATGCTTAATGCTCCTGTCTGCCAGTTCTACTAAAAAAGAGTGTGGGTTTTTCCTTTCTTTTATCACTGTGAGACCCTGCCATCGCGCACATAATCTGTTGCTTGAATCAGGTATGAGGACTACAACCCTATCTCCTATTTAAAAAGTTTTCCTCGAAGAATGCAAATTATAATACTGCGCCATCCTACCGTGTTGGATTTCACTCGTAAGATCAGCTTGCTCAGCAGCACGTTTCAAATGCTCCTTCAAATCTTGCAAATATTTATGCATTGTCTTCAGATCGAATTTCAATTCGTCATGCTTCCCTAACCATGTAGATTTTTTAATAGATAATGGCCCTTGTGGCCGGTTTACCATACAGTAGTTGGAAAGGTGATACCCCTGTAGTACTGTTAGGTATTTCCCTGTATGCCCATAATGTGTAAGGTATTTGGACATGCCAAGCTCGACCTTCATCTCTAATAATATGATGCAACACAAGTTTCAAAGTCTGATTAAACCTTTCGACTAAACCATTTGACTGAGAGTACATGGGTGTCGAAAATCTCGGACTGGATCCTAATCTTTTCTCAAATTCCTGTGTTAAGTCTGCTATAAAATTGGTACCATTATCTGACACAATCACATTAGGAATTTCGGTCCTGGAGAAAATCTGCAGCAACGCGTCGCAGGTAGTTTTTGCCATCAGACTGGTTAATGGCACTGCCTCGGCCCATCTAGTATGCTGGTCCACCAAGCACAAAATATATTTATGCCCCTTCGAACTAGTAGAATCCATAGGTCCGATTAAATCTACATTGATAACCTGAAAAGGTAACCCTGGTCTTACTACTGGAGTAATTGGCGCTCTGTCCTTCACTTTCACTGGCTTTGTTAATTGACAACTTTCACGGGATTTGCAAAATTTCTGGACATCTCTTTTCACGTTTTCTCAATAAAAGAAATAACAAATCCTCTGTAATGTTTTTTTTTTTTTTTTTTTTTTTTAATTCCCATCTGTCTTCCAAACACTGATGCATGCTCACTTCTAGAATTTCATTCCTTCTGCATTTAGGGACAACTAATTGCTCTGCACTTTGTCCCAGAATCTTGTCCTGGTGAAAAAGAAAACCGTCCCTCACAAAATAATTTCCTTTATCTATTTTTCGCTCTTTCCCATATTTTAGACAAGTCAGTGCATTCTTTCTGCTGCTGACAAAACTCCACTGTCTGAGATAAATTAGTTGTTTTCTCCTCTAAGTACGCTCCGACATCTGGGATAGCAGCTACGTGGCTTTGAATGTCAGTTTCTAACTTACCCTGCGGTGTTTCTGCCCCTCTTATGTCCAAGGACCCTTCGATTCGTAGAACAAACCATTGCTACTTCCTTCTCCATTGAACTGTCGATCTTTACAAGCGTTTTCGCCCCGTAACATATATAACACCTGTGGGGGTAATAAAACATCTTCAACTAAAGATTTCGCCATCACGCAAAGTATCTCCTGATGCACATTTGTACCTTTTCCATTAATTAGTGCTAAAGGTAATTTTACTAACTCACACCTTCTCGGCGGTTCAAAAATCACCTTCAAATAATTTGCTGATCCACTTCCAGATCTAAAATTTGGAATTATACATTTCTTTACAACCGTTATCTCATTGTTAGAATCGATTAATCCATTACTTATCCGACCGTTTACACTAACCTGCACTCTATCCAATTTGCATAATTCATCTTCTATTGATTGTCTAGAAATTTCCTTTCCAAAATGTCCCGCTTTGGCAACAATAACTCTATTCTCTTGAGTTTTTCTAATCTCTCCGCCATCTACTGCACTTGCTCTGTTCACTTTCGCAAATTTGTCCTTCGTACTTTTATTTTGAGGAAAATCGCGCTTAAAATGTTCTCTTGACCCGCATTTGTAACATGCAAAATTTTTCTGAGGAGAGTTTATTTTACCTCTATTTGACACTGTTGAAGCCTGCTTATCTGTGCCAAGTTTATAGCTTTCTTTTGGCTTTCTGAGAAGTAAAAAGTACTTCTCAGAAAGAAGTAAAAATTACTTCTTTGTAATTACTTCTTCGTAATTTTTACTTCTCAGAATGATATTTTTAAATTAAATTCGATCATTTTTAAATCATTTGAGACCTTTTCCCCTAATTCATCGGCCAGAAGTACAAGGTCGGCCTTCTTTCCTTTCATTAAATATGCCGTGATGAAATATTAAGGCAATATTCAAAGCAATAAAACCGGACACTTCACTGATAATTACTATAACATAAGTCTACAAATACATCCACTTATTTTTGTAAAATATATATACAAATTAAACCAGTTATTCTAAAAAATTATTTTACCTACTAAAATTTAAATACACAAGCACATACGCACTCTAATCAATTATATGAGCTTTTACATACTTTATGAGTTGATACAAAAAAAATTACATCTGTCAGTTAAATGTTACAACAATCCTTTTAACAAATTTTGGTACTTTACCTCAGAATAACTTTACATTTGATATGAAACAGTAATAAAACAGTAAATAGTACTTGCAGCAAGGAAAATATCACTGAGTTACTCTTCACTAAATACAAGTGTATAAATTACTCTGTACTAAATACAGAGTTCCCTAAATAATTCATATGACAAAACCACATACAAAAATTTACATACATAAAATATATATAACACTTAAATTCTACCGAGCTTCCACCATTTCCGGAGCTCCAAACCCAGAATTTCAATTGACCTGTGTTATAATACCCCTAAACTTTTGTATCCTGACGCAGAATAATTTTAAACTTAAAAGAAAAGTAATTTAACCTCAGATAAAATATTCTCCTGCAATTTGCCTTTACACAGGGTTCGTACGGTCCTTAAGAATCCTTAAAAGTCCTTAAGATTTTTGGAATCGATTTTTGGTCCTTAAAAGTTCTTAATTTTGGCTAAAATCAGTAGAAGGTCCTTAATTTTAATCATCTGAAATTTCTGTCTGTTTTTATGACTGCCATTTTGAGTGTGAATTAGCATTTTGGAGGAATATTTTTGGTGATTTACTGACGTATATGGTTATCTTTTGAATGGGTTATAATTTGTTTCTATTTTTAATACAAGTGACGGGATACTCGAGTTTCTAAGCAAGAAGTGAAACATAAGTATTTCGAAATTCATTTTTTGTAATAAACAGGTCTTGAACAATTTTCGCTTTTGGGAATGAGAATTCTTTTATTAAACGGTTCTAAATTTGGTGACTTGTCAACATTTTGGCGATTTTAAGACCAGTTTCTATAGAAAATTTTTAATTCCGAAATCAGAATTTTTCGACAATTTTTTTAAAAACATCATAACTTTGATAAATTTTATTAAAATAATGGTAATATATTGGAATTATATTTAAAAAATAACATTAAAATAAAACATTTTTATTTTTTGCTGTCATATTATAAAGTTTTATTTTGGCAACTTATTATACAATATTTTGAATCTGAAAAATAAACAAGGTATAATGCTATAAAGCACAATTTACGAAACAACTCTTAGCAAAAGCAAAATTAGCTATGTAATTAATTAAAAATATCTTCTTTTTAATTTTTTCATAGTTAGCGTTTTCCCCATGTAATTGTCTCAGAATATGCGTCAGTTTCATCTATAAAGTAATTTTACACTTTTTCCCTCCTTTTTTTTTTTCCAAAATATTTCTGGCTTTTTGTTGTTACAGAATTGGTTGGGATAATTTTTCTTTAGTATTTTTGACATTGCATCTTGGAAAATTTAGAAGGATTTGAAGGCAAGCTTTATAGACCCACGATTCTAGAAGATTCGAGAAATATGTGACAAAGTGAAAAATGTCTCCATGGTATCAACACATAATGGATGTATTTTACAGAATGTTTGTGATGAATTTCTTACTTTTTGGAGAACGTCTGGAAGAACAATGAAGACAGGAATAATATTTGAGTGTTTTACTTCTGATACTAGCATCTTTTTCTTAACATGTTTATCTTCCCTTTATTTTCTCTACTTTTCACTAGACACAAGCATGGAAAATACAGAAATGCTTCTAATCATATCACTTGGGCAGGCATTATAGAAAGGGATTTTTTATTAATAAAGAAATTGAAAACTTACAATTTAAAAGATCCATCTAATATGTTTTAATGCATCATACACAGAGCTATGCATCATGCACATTTTCTCATTTGATGCAATCTCTATGGATCCTAAATTTGACTGCATAGTGCCTTTCTAAATTCTGCTTCCAATGCCTGTCTAAATTCTAAAAGTTTTGCCATTTCTAGATTTTGTTGTTTAGTGTGTCACTAAATTCCATATTACTAAAGAAATTAAATTATTCACCTTTTCTATACATTCTAAATGCATTTAGTGATTTTAGAAAAACAGAATTCCTTAATTAAATCCAAAAATTCTAAAATGAAAAAGCAACATGCTGAAGAAAGAAACTGAATACATAAAGAAAATTATTCTTCAAAGATATGTGCAGTTATTATCATGTAAATTACATAATTGTTTATGATTTCAGCCTTTACTATAATTTTCCATTTCTGTTTCCTCATATGAGAGTTACTGAGCCAGATTAAATTTAAATTAAATTGTATAATTTTTGACCACTAGTGTCCGTCCACCTTTTTAGTTTGAATTTGACTGTTCTTGTTTAATTACGTCACCGTGAGATGTAATTGGCTTTGTTAGCATCAGAACATGCCTTTATGTTTGTTCTAAGTTCTTTTCAAATAAGAGGCTTATTTAAACCTTTGTCAAATATTGTAGTTACTTTCAGACATAGTGATAATTTGCTTCACGTCTATCGTGGTTTTTGGACTATTTAACTTTTACCAGATCAAGTAAACCCTCATACGTACATTGTAGAGATGTTGACAAATTAGGAGATAAAGCACGCAGAAACTAGCGAGAGCATTGGTTTGCATATTGAGACAAATCTCTAATTATTGTTAGAAAGGATGCTTAAAGAGAAATCGGTATAAACGAGCCAAAATATTTGGGAAGGCTTCAAATTAAAATGACAGATAAATATTTTGTTGAGTGTTGTTGTTACAAAACATAAATGTTTTGTAGCTTTTAATGTGTAATTATTCTAATATCATTTAAGAATCAGTGTCATAAATAACATGTATTTTCAACTGTGAAATTTTATTAGATTTTGATTTTAATAGTGCTTTTTTTAACAAATATTGTTAAAAAATAAAATTTAATAGTGGCCATGTAAATCCATAATGAGTAAGGTTACCTATTTATCTGATTTAATTATTTATAACTAACTGCTTACCCTTAAAAATTATCTGTACATATTAAAGCGAGTTATTGCCTACCATTAATACTCACTGTGGTCACAAGATGAAACACAAAAATGTAGAAATTCAAGTAAAGCTTATTCTTTGCATCTAGTGAGACTTAATGCAAAACAACTTATCACCTCTGGTGCTTTAATGGCTTATTGGAACCTGAAAGTATATTAACTGGGTTACAACCCCTGGAACTCTACACAAAGCTATGACACTAACTGCACCAGAGCCTGACTAACTTTTAACACTTACCAACCATGTCTACATCATGCCTTTCAGGTTTGTTCTAATCAGCAGGTCTCTCTCTAGACAAGAAGCAGTGGTGATAACATTCAGTCTTTTGGTTATGAATGATGCTGATTATGATACTTCTCATTTTAATCTATGACGTTTGACATAAAATCTACCTGTCATTTACTAAACCTCTAGACAAGCAGTTTTCAACATTTTGACTAAAGTGTACCATCTGAATAAAAATTGAAAACCTTTAGTACCACCAAAGTACTACTACCACCACCACTCTTGAACAAAGCTCAGATCGCATAAATTTACATGTACTAGAGAAAAAACTCAATCAGGATGTTGGGGTTTTGTTTCTTGAAATAAATAGTTAAAAATACTTTGCTTCTTTATGTACCACCTATTTTTTCTTACATACCACCGGTTGAGAACCTTTGCTCTAGAATGACCAAGTATGTGACAAAATGAGACATAAAAAATCAACATAAAGCTAACTGTTAGTAAAATGTAAATGTCACTTATTTTTTTTTTTTTTTCAAATATTCCAACCTGTTATAAGTGTAAAATATTTAATGCTACTTGATAAACTGCATGAAGTTTATTTTATTCTCAAACTTATTAATAATTATGTTAATTGATTTACGTTTGGTAATAATGCGTACTACTTATGGATTTTTATTTTTAGGATGGTATTAGAAAAGTGAAATTCAGGCATAGAATAATATTTTTAATTGAATTTAGTCAGTTCCCATATGCTCATAGGTCCTTAATTTTTTTCATATGGTCCTTAAAAGTACTTAATTTCCATGTGCAGAAATGTGTACGAACCCTGTTTACAATCTTACATCTTTTAGCGGTACCCAAACAAAAAAAATAAAATACCCTGCATCCGATTGAACAGAAAACTAAAAAAAAACAGTACTCAGCCCTGTGATGAAGCACTTGATCGCGAAGCTGCCACCATTGTAGTCGACTGCCGAGGGAGATAGGAATCATTGTATTATACCGTAGCGTGGGGTTCATTTGCTTCAAGCATGTTACTGTCAATTGACACATAGATGAAACCTTTTTTATTGTTTAACAATAAACTTTAATAAGTAAACAACTCAAGCAACAAGAATATTGACTTTTCTGTGTAATAGAACTCAATTTAAATCAGTATGGTCTGGAAATTGCATTATTCTACATTATATGTACAAGCATGAATAGGTAAGTCCGGCATTGTCTCCGCCGGATGAGAAAAATAATCTCTGCATAACAAAAAAAAAACAAAAAAAAGCAACCGCTTCAGCCAAAAAAAGATCGGACCATCCCGTCCAACAACCAGGGTGCAAAGTACCCTTCTGCCCACTCGTCTTCTTGTTCCTCCTTTTTCTTTCTTTTCTTTTTTTTTTTCTTTTTCTTTTTTTTCTTTTTTTCTTTTTTTTGTTTTTAATTTCTTCTGTTCAACAAACCACTTACTCCGTTGGACTAATTATTCTGCTGGCTAGGCTTTTATGGGCATTACAGGAATAAAAATTTAATAACTTTATTTGAAATGCCTTTAAAATTGTTTTTCCAGTTCAGCCTAAAGTTAATGAGTGTGTTATTTTTTAAATTTTAAGTTAGAATTCGATCACAAAAAAATTCTATCAATTGTTCTTCAGGAAATTTTTGAGTTTAATAGTTAAAAATGTTTATTTACGTTATAATGTTTATTATGTACGTTTATTTACGTACCACCTATTTTTGTCTTGCGTACCACCGGTTGAGAATCGCTGGTCTAGATGATAGTATGAACTTTATTCGCCTTGTAAGGAGGCATTTTGCAAGCTGCATACCCCCAAATTCTAAAAAAAAAAAAACCTAAAAGGCAGTGTGCTGTGTGTTGTTCCAAAAAAAGACAACAGTGGGTGAAAAAATGTAGAGAGATTTGCATTTGGCATGAAGAATGCAAAGTTGGATTATATTTAAAGTCATGTTTCAAAGTTAACCATACTAAAAAATAATTCTATAGTAATAAGTGAGTACAGACACTATTATTAACTGAACAAATAAATTATCGTGTATATTTATCAAAATCAAAAAGATTCTGTGTATTTGTATGTTTTTTTAATTAAAAAACTATTAAAATTCCTGCATTATACTAATTTTGTTAATAAAGATGTGTACAGTAATATATGAAGATAAAGAAAAAATGAGAAAAAAGAAGCCCCATATTTCAGCACCAAAATGTATCAAAATCGAGCAGTATGCAGTGGCTTAATTGTTTGGTGAGAGAAAGATGCTTGGGACATGATTCCAGCTGAAATTATACTCAAGTCATTCAAAAAGTGTTGCATCTCCTATGACTTGGATGGCACAGATGATGATGCAGTCTATCCAAGTGACGATAATGACACTTGTAGTTTTCAGGATAGCTGTGAAGAAATTTATGACAACTTGTCAATGACTGAAAAAGAATTTCAGTATTTATTTGGCAATTCTGATTCTGACTCAAAATTTGAAGGATTCGAGTAGAATTCTTTGAAATTTTTGTATATATTTTTAAATTTTATCATGTGCTAAAATAGAAATAAACAAAATTTCTTTAAATCCTTATTTTTTATTTTTATTTATTTATTTATTATTTTTTTCCTTTTGTGTGTGTGTGTTAGAATATTGCCATGCAATTTTATCAGGGGCACCGCTCATGCTACAAGTTTGTTTTTCTGAAAATTTTTCTCAAAGGAGGAGGGCTATTTATACATGGGTATATATGATATCTTTGAGGATAGATTTACAATTTTTTTTCTAAAAAAAAGAAACCTAAAAGGCAGTGGCTACAGCTTATAAAAAACTTGAATCCATATAATTTTTCATGTTGCATTGCCATTGTTTATCTGTATTCAGATAGTCTTCTATCGTGCCTACTGACTTTTCTTCATGCCATGATCCCTTAACATACTCTGCTGCATGCTGTTCTGGGGAAAGCAAGCCCCGTGTTTTAATAATTATTCAAGAAGTAATGGGGAAACAGATAAATAGTATTAAAAAAACTATCAGTAGCCTGTTGAGATTGTGTTTACATATTGGCGAAGATAAGTCTGAATTTTTTGGAAGGAGAGGAGTTTCTAAAGTTCTAAAACATTATAGTTATTTAAGCTTTTCAGTTGCTTGAATATTGAATATGAGGGTTTTTACCGTACTCTGTGCCACAATACAATTTTAAAGCTCTTATTTGTATTTTGTAGTCACCTGTGCAGACATTTTAAATAATTACATTCAGCAAAACTCTAAATGTACTGGTTTGATGGCATTCTGTGACATTTGGGAAAACATAGCATTTTTCTTGAACTGGTGTTCCACGTGCTGTTGTTGCTTAATAGCAGTACCAATTGAATTCTATAAATGAGCACTGTTTGTGCATTGATTTTTTCAATTAAATGCACTGTGAAACAAAGCAACTATCACATTTTGTTGCATGTTTTTTTAATTGCTTGTTATTGGGATGAATAACAATCCTATATTAATTTTAAAACTTATCTGTTAAGACATCTGTTAATTTAAATTTTCCTGACAGATCTTTAGGTTTTACTTTCAGTTCTGCAAAAAGTTTTTTTTTTTCTTTTGACTTGCCTAGTGAGTTCTATTTTAGAGATACTGTTACCACCATCAAGTGTTCCTGTTAAATGAAATCACTATGTAAATAAACATTAAAAAATACTTTTAGTTGTGAAACGGTACTTCTGGTCTAAAAATTTGCTATTAAGTAAAACTAAAATAATTGATGTTCTAAAACAGAAACAAAATTCAAGCAGATTTGGAAAGATAAAATGTCAAGCTGTAATATTATAATAGAAATAGGAAAATGATAATTTGTTTAAAATTGTAGGGGGTTATTCAGGTACATTAATAAAGAGAAGGCAACTTGTATTTGAACATACAGATAATCTACAGAATGTACAGAAATGCTGATGACTCTGCAAATGAGTTTTTTATGATTTTTCTGAAACTAGTTTTTTTGTAATTATGATTGTTTATTTAGCTTATACTATTAAATAAGCATTACAGTTTATATGCTGTCAGATAAGTATAATGTTATAATTTATATACTATCAGTTTACTGAATATTTGTCAGCACTATATTAGAAAATAAAAGTTAGAAAAAAATTATTATATTGATGATAATACTTCTTATTTGCGTAGGTGAAAATAAATGTGATTTTATTTCAGCATTAAGGAGCATAACAAGGGGGATCCTATACCACGTGTTATGAGAGAATGCATTGCCTACTTAGATAATGATAATGGTAAATTTTGTTTGCTTTGAAATTTCCTTGAATAATCATTTAAGATCCATTTCTAATTATTTGCTTTGTTTCTTACAGCTCTGGAAACTGAAGGCATTTTCAGGCGGTCGGCCAACACCAAAATAGTACAAGAAGTTCAGTCTTTATTTGATGAAGGTAATGCATGTTTCAGAAATTTTTCTTGTGATATTTATTAATGCACTTTTATAATTTTTCTGTTTAGAAAATTCATTGGTTTTGTATTTATTGCAGGTATTTTATGCGGGGGTATTTATTTTCCATTGATCTGCTATGCTATATTTTTGCATTACTTATTACTCGGTTTTTTTATTTAATAAAAGAACTTCCATTATATTTTAATTTTTAAAAACAAACTTTGAATTACCGAGATTTAACTTTTCTATGTGTCCTACTTTTAATATTAAGCCCTTACTTGCTTGTATCTTATTTTAATGCTAATTGATAATTCTTTCTTTTACATTAATTTTAATATTTTATTGAAAATGTTTTAATAATTTAGTCAACAAATTCCAATATTTCATTTGTTAAATTTTAATAATCATGGAAAATTAGTAAATAAAATTTCTGGGGATTGGATTTAAAATTTCTAAGCAGTATCTTTTTAAATATGCACAGCTATTTATGTTTCTAATATATGTTCTGTAATGTTTTTTGCAGTATTTAACAAAATAACAGATGAGCTTTTTAGTAAAACATAAATTTTATTCTCAGTTCATGGAGATAGATAATTTAAAATACAATTTATCCGTTACGGCATTGCACTCTAGCGTACTTTTACTATTTTTTTCTTGGTAAATTTTCAATCATCTAATAACTGTTAAAAACTTTTAGAATAACAATTTTAAACATTTCTGATGCTGTTCAGCAGTGGTTACATGATACAAATATGGCATTGCCATTCCAATATAAAGGATAATAAATATAATTATCTGTTAAATAATAAAGTATTACAACTTCCCCCACCCCCTCCAGATAAACTTTGATATTTTTATAAGTTTACATTTTTTTTTCAGGACATAATATCAACACAATACATAATTGACATACAACAAATAACTTAATAACAATCAGGAAAAGAGGAAAGAACAAAATAATTTGTTTAAATTCTTTAATCAGGTCAGGGAGTATGACTTAATGCATCTACATTCTTATTGTTTTTACCACTTTGATGAACGACAGTGTAATTGTGGGGTTGTAATACTAGTGCCCACCTTATAAGTCATAGATTTAGACTCACATTATCTTTATAAACTAAGGGATTATGATCGGTCATGATGAGGAATTTAGTATGCCCATCTAAATAACATTGCATTTCTTTACAACGAATATTATGGCGGCGCATTCCTTTTCTGCAATAGAGTACTTTTTTCAGTTTCTGTAAACTTTTTACTGAGGTATAACATTGGATGTTCATTGTCTCATTCATCTCTCTGAGCTAAAATAACACCCATAATATAGTTTGAAACATCTGTTTGCAAAATGAACTCCTTATTGAAATCAGGTGAGTGTAATAGAGGCTTTTGTAGCAGTTTTACTTCTTCAACAACTTGCTCTTGTCTGTTTAGTTTCTTTAAAACTTCTCCTTGACTTGCATTTCAACTCTAGAGCTTGCAATTAATCTAGAATTTTTAACTGAGAATCATTTAACTTTGTCTGTTTTTTCTTGTCAGATAATTTTTGCTCCTTGCGAGATGAACTTTTGTTATCTGTTACTTGCATTCTCATTGAATGTGGCAACTTTGAGTATCCTTTATCATGTTTGTGCCTCTTTGCTAAGTTTTCTGACGTGTGCATAGATTCTGAACGTATTTTTAATTTCTTAGCTTTAGAAGCATCTTCATGAGTTCTTTTATCTGCTGTTAACAAACTGTCAAACTCATCTTTGCTTTTTGGAGAAGAAAGAACTTGTAGAGGAATAATCACACACACTATCCATAGAAGATGAATCACCAGGTAAATAAGGTGAGTCAACTTCCATATAAAAAACTTCAGTTTTCTCATCAGGAGATGAACGCTTAGCTTGTTGGTTAGGTTTCTGTGAAGCATTGACAGAAGCTTGACTTTTAGCAAGGTGGGTATTGACAACATTACCCTGAGTTTTAGCACTATTATTTGTTTGGTTCTGTACCAAAGATGTATAGTTCTGCATTTGATCCCTATATTTTTCAGGAATAACAATTAATTCCCTTTCCTTTCCATTTTTATCTATTTTCTTTTTCACCAACAACCTGTTTCTTTTACTTTGAAATCATTTGTCTTTTACTTGTTTTCTTTTACTTTGAAATCATTTGTCTTGCTGAAATTTTTATTTTTAGCTTCACTAAGCAGTGAGGCTAGATCTCTGCTTTGATGTTAAGATTCAGTTCATTCCTTAGAATTAATATTAATTACTCTCTTAATTTCCTTGTTCTTCCTCATCAGCTTGCAGTATCTTTGTCGGTCTGAATAAACATCAGTTCTAATTTCTCCATTTCGGTGTCTCTACTTCAATTTTCTTCACGAGATCTTTTTACTTGAGATCATGTTAAAACTGCATTTATCCTTCTAAATTTAAGAATGATTTATCTTTGAACAGTTGAGCAGTTTTTTTACTCAATACGTATCTGCCAGGATCATTTGTAACAACAGCTGCCTTTGTCTTTATAACATGTACTGTGGTTCCTCTGTCTCGAAGAATAGGCATTTCATACCCATCAACTAAGCCATTAATTGTATATGGTTCTAGCAAATCATCTTTGGAAGATATGCAATTTACCCTTTTCATTTGGTTTTAAGCGAGAACATTGAGGCTTAAAATGTTCGTATGACCTGCACTCGAAACAATGTTGTCAGTACCTTTTGTCATATAAATTTTATTGGTTCTTGTTTTGGAACTGATTTCTTCTTGGTGATCTTTTTGATATTTTGAATCATCCCATTTATCAGAATGCTTAAAATGAGGCAGATGCTCTATTTTTCACAAAATTATCATAACAAGGTTTAAATGATCCTTTATTAATTCTCTCAGTTTGATTGGCAGAAAATTTTTGTTTTATTGTTTTTCTCATATCTTCAAAATCTTCAATTTTCTTAACCATCTCAGTAGGTGAAATGATGGTAGTCCATTCATCCATAAAATGTTCTTTAATATCAGGATAAGTACACTTTTCAATTGATCAACAAGTATGATATCTTTTAGCTGTTCAAAAGTTTTAATGTTTAAACCATTAAGCTATCCTTCTAAATAATTCTTTAATTTATAGTAGAAATCATACTTAGTACATACCTGCCAACTTTTACGAATTTTTCGTAATTTTTGCGAAAATGCGTTTGTCTTTACGATTTTATGATCATAATCCATTTTTTACTATTTTTTTTTTTCCTTTTTCAAGTGTTTTTAGTGATTTTTGTCAAAATTTTAGAATTTTTCACCATTTCAGCGATTTTTGCCAATTGCATCGTGTTTTACCGCCAACTACCGACTACTTCGAATCCAGTAACCTGCGGTTTCTCCCAACTCGCCGCTTAACCAGCCAATCCAATGCGCTGAACTTGTTTCTCCCACTCTTTTCTTTGTGGGAGCCAGATTATTTTTTTCGCATTCGCTTCAGCAAGGGAATTACTCAGCGAGCGTGGATTGTCGCATTCTGATTTTTTTTTTTTTTTTTTTTTTGTTTGTTTGCACGTGCTACAAATTTTCTTAATACGTCGTTGTTACGAAATGAGTTCAAAAAAACCGTATTCTCAATATTTTCGGCCTGCCTATAAAGCTGAATTTCCAACAGTTAAAGAATCCTTCAAAGGAAATAACTATGCATTTTGCAACGTGTGCGTGTGTGACTTCATAATAAGTCACGGTGGAAGAAATGACATTGTGATGCATGTTAAGTCTAAAAAGCATGAAGTTAATGCTTCGGCTTCGACAACGTCAAAGAAAGTGGATGATTTTTTTTTTCAAATTCGACTACGAATTCGGATGCCGATGTCATTTTGGCAGAGTGTTTGTTTACTGCATTCCTCATCGAACACAAGGTGCCGCTAAGCGCTGCCGATCAGGCCGGTCAACTTTTAAGACGGATGCTTCCCGACTCCAAGATTGCTCAGAAATATGCTTCTGCTCCCACGAAAACATCTTCTATTGTGAACGAAACTGCTTGCAATGCAAAAAGTAAAACGATAGCTGCACTCTAGAATTCAGCATTTTCGGTGTCAATCGATGGCAGCAACGACAGCGACTGGAAGCTTTACCTCAGCATTGTCACATATTTCTGTGATGTTTCTAATGAAATGAAAACTCATCTTTTGCGTCTTCCATTGTTAAATGGACTGAGGAAAATATTGCCTCCTTGGTTGAGTTGAAACAACTTAACATCCAAATATCAAACTGCATTTCATTTGGTGCAGATAATGCTCATGTCATGGTGGGTGACAAAAAGGGTGTAGCCTCTTTCTTCAAAAAAGAACAAAATGAATTAATTGTTATTGGATGCCCATGCCACTTAATTAATTTGGCAGCAGAAAAAGCTGCAGCTGCTTTACCATTAAATATTGACCAGCTTCTGATTGATGTGTTTTTCTATCTGGAAAAAAGTGTAAAAAGAAAAGAATTTCCAAGAACTGTGCTCTGGTGAAACGAGAAAAATTCTGAAACATGTATGCACGAGATGGTTATCCTTAGGCAGAGCGCTAGGAAGGTTGAAACAAGTGGCTATTGAACAAAACAGCGGCTATTGAACAGTGGGATGCATTGCTAAAATATTTCCACGAAGAGACCAAAATGAAACCACAGATCCCATCAAATTTGTTGGTATATAAGATTCCGAAAACCAACTTTGCTTCTAATCAAAATGCTTTAAAAGGGAAAAGCCAACACACAGAATCAAACCCTTTAAAAAGAAAATGCTTAGAAGACTCCTCAAAGGACAACTTTTTAAAGAAGTTGAAGGGAAGAAGAAACAATCTTCTATTAGCCTGGATGAAAGGATTTTCTATCTTGTTTCTTCGGATTTGAACAAAGCATATTGTAGTTTTGTGTTAAGTACCATTAAGATTTTTGAAAGTGTAAATACCCTTCTACAATCAGCTTCGCCAAAATCTCCCCTGCTTATCCAAATTATTAATGATCTTTTAAAAGAACTTTATACTAAATTTGTAAAACCGTCCGTTGTGAAAAACAGTGTGTTGATTCGTATTGCCTATAATAGTTTGGCAAATCAAGAGGATGACAATGATCTTATAATTGGAAATCAAACCAGGGAACTTGTAAATTCTTTGAAAGATCATGAGAAAAAATAATTTTTTCAATGTGTGAGAAAGTACTTTTCCTCAGCCTGTGATTACATTGTAAGGAAGTTTCCTTTGCAAAATGAAGTTCTTTTAAATGCTGAAGTGGCAAATTTGAAACAAATTGAAAATTCATCTTTTGAAAAGATTTGTTTTTTTATTGATAAATTTCCATTTTTGTTAACAATTAAAGAAAATGAATGCCATAATGATGCTTTAGATGAACTACAGAACCAATTTTCTGCTGCACAGTTTAAAGACTTTGCCAGTTCTGGAGAAGATAGACTTGGTATCCTCGTTGGTACCTTAAAAAGAATAAAAAAAGCTGATGGAACACCAAAATATGATAGACTAGCAAGAGTTTTATGTGCTATTCTCGTAATTACACACAGTAATGCTGAGTGCGAGAGAGTCTTCAGTGTTGTGAAGAAAAACAAAACTATGTTTCGTTCTTCAATTTCACCAAAAACTCTAGAAAACATTTGAATTGCTAAATGTTATGAGGAAACTAATTGTTATGACAGGAAATTTTCCAAAGAATTTTTGGCTAAAGCCAAAAAATGCACTCTAAATTCATTGCAATAATTTTTTTGTGTAACATTAAGTTCTTGTTTTATGTTTCCTAATAAATTTTTTAGTTACTACTTAATTGAGATTTACTAATGTAAGTACAATTTTCCTTTTTATATTTGTATAAATTGTTATTTTTTTAATATCAAAGCATGATATTAATTCTTCGTGTTCTTCTGAATTTTGGAGAAATCTTCTGAATTTTTATCTTTAGAGGTTGGCAGGTATGTTAGTACTTTCAGTAGATTTTTTAAGTTTATTAAATAGTTGTCAAAATTTTTCCGCACTCAAATTAAATCATTATTAAAGTTTTTACATATTCATATTTTTTCGCTTCCTCTTCTGGTTCTCTAGCAATAAGCTGAACAATATCAGGAGGCAGCAATGAAATAAGTCCAGTCACTTGATTTTCAGCAGGTATATTCATGATTTTAGTTTGACACTCATAATACCAGAAATTACTTCATCTTCTTTAGGGTTAAAACCGTGGCATGACATCGTGAATTCTGATTCTTAAAAGCTACTAAGGTAACTGTGTAGTTTCTACCGGCTGTGCTCTTGCAGCTATTGCTTTAAAGTTTCTGTAGCTCAAAAGCTCTAATTTGTTCTTCCTTTTTGCGTTCTTTTTCTCTTTCATGTTCTTCTTTTCTTTCTCTTTCTTCTAGCTTTCGCGTTCCTTTCTCTTTATTCTCTTTCTACTCTTTCGCCTTCTTTTTCCCTTTCTTCTCTTTTGCATTCTACCTAATTCTTTCTCCTCTAATTGCAGCCAGTAGTTCTCGGGTAAACTCCTCATCATAACTGGGACTTTAAGTAATCAATTTATGCAACTGAGCAATCTTATATTGAGGTCTCATGGTTAAACCTAACTCTTCTGCTAGTACTTTCAAACCCTGTTTTCTACTCCTAGCTAAGAATGGTATGTTGAACAAGTTACCTTTAATAGGCTTTCTTTTAAAATTGAATCTTAAAAATCATACTTGTATTAAAAATATATAAATTTCGCCAAGACTTAACTTGCCAAATACGAAATTCACTCTAACCAATTGGAAAGAATCATTTAAACAACTTTACCAGTTTGGCACAAAATAAAATAATACTACACCGGATTGACGTTTTAACTCACTATTCACAAGCCTCAGTCGTTGGTGATAACTATATAAACACTTTTTCCAGTTAGGCAATACAATGGAATTTTACCCACTTCAGTTTGACAGTTATGCTATCTATCTCCATGCCTGGTTGGCAATAACAAAAACACTTTTTGCCAGTTTGGCAATATAATTTAGCTGTAATACGTCAGAATGACATTACTATCTACCATACGCCTGGATGGCGAGAACCAAGAAAAGACTTTTGCCAGTTTGGCAGTACAGTAAAATCACACTAAGTCAGTTTGACATTACCATATATTTTCCATGTGCCTGCTTGGCACAAATTCAAAAACATAGTTAGCAGTTCTTTTTTTTTTTTTTTTTTTTTTTTATATATGTATAAATGTTGGAATGGCTTACACGTATCAATTATCAACATAAAAATTCAATACAAATATTAATAAAGCCTAAATAATAATTTTTAAATACTTCTTTACCAAAAATATCAATTATAATTTACATTTAATATTTTTAGTATCAGAAATTTTAAACAAAAACTTACAATATTTAAATATAATTCTGAAATGAAATACTAAAACTCAATAAACACTTTTTTCTTAAAACCAAAAGTTAATCTTATCTTCGGAGATCAGCAATATCCTATCCTGACAATTCTTTGCTCGGATGCAAGTTATAGAAACACAGACCTTAGAATGATCCGCTGCAAAAACTGGCTTTAAACTTCTGACATCCGTTCCTCCTTGAAATAAACAAACTCGGCAATTGGTACTTGCAAACTTGTTCTCAGAATTTCTGCAACCTTCTGGGATTAGGAGACAAGCACCATCAAAATTGATAAATGCACTCCTAATTTCCAGGATCTCGGTGGAACCTCCAATTTTATAAGACTGTAACACTTTTTGCAGTATTTAACAAAATAACAAACGAGCTTCTTCGTAAAACATAAATTTTATTCTCAGTTCACGGAGATAGATAATTTAAAATACAATTTATCCTTTACAGCATCACACTTACTCTTATTATTTCTTTCTTGATGAATTTTCAGTCATCTACTAACTGGTAAAAACTTTTGCAATAACAATTTTAAACATTTCTGACATTGCTCAGCAATGGTTACACGATACAAATATGGTGTTGCCATTCTAATATCAAGGCTAATAAATACAATTATCTGTTAAATAATAAAATATTACAGTTCCAATTATAATGTAACTAAAACAAGCATATAAATATATAAACTACATTTTGGCCCAAAAACTAAGTAAATTGCCCCTTAACTGCAGTTCTTGCAAACCAAGAATTACTGCATTATTTACGAAAATAAAATAACTTAAAGCAGCGATTTCCAAACTTTTTTACATACGGAGCCCTATTTAGAAATCAGTTTCTATGGAAGAACCTTGTAGACCTACTCTATGTCTTGCAAGTTAATCGTGTGTAGATGTAGTGTTAGAGGGAAAGAAAAGGGAACAGAGAGAAAAGGTATACATGAGCGACAGCACAATATCCATGGAAAGACATTATTTGAAAAATTTTTAAATTTATATTAATATCTTGGTTTATACTTAACTACCAACCAATAACCGTGATTTAATCATAATTTTGCTATATGAAAAGTTATTTCAGAGTTCTGTAAATTACATTAGTTATTCAGTAAATTAAATTAATTTTATTATTAGTTATTATTATTACATTAGTTATTTGTGACAACAGATTACTGGTGAGAGCAAAAAAGATCCATAGAATAAACACAATTTATTCATTATACAGTCAAAAGTCTTTAATCCGGACGTCCATAATCCGAAATGATCTATATAATCCGGACCTGAAAGCTACAAACTTTCTGCACATGCGCATATGTGCTTACGCATGCGCATAATACGTTTATGCGTGTGCGTTTAATGTATAACGGACGGTATAAGCTAAACTAAAATTATCTAATTATGTATTTTAGTTAATGTTGCAGATTGCGTCGTTCCTTAATCTTCTAATTGGATTCGGCGTATTATTTTTTGCAAACTGTTAGAGCAATTTTATAAAAGTAATCTTGAGCTTTCGATTATGTCAAAAAGAATTTCCGATTCTGGAGCTGCCAAAAAATTTACAAAGTGAAAGCATGTTTTGATGTCCATCAAACAAAAAGTGGAATTGCTGCAAACTCTAACCATTCCGAAATCTGTTTATGAATTTCACGCTGCTCTGTGGGGGTGGGGGGACGTCGCGGCATGCAATGAACTGGAAGTTGATCTGTCAGCACTATCCTTATCTTCAGGGCAGATGCTTTTATTTTATTCGGCTTATAATTCCTTACTAAATGTAGTATTTCATCTCGATGTACTCCGTCTTTGATATGATTTAAATCAAATTCCTCCTCAATATAAATACCATGAATACACACCAAATAGTTTTCTGATTGCGATTTTCTAATTTCAACTATGCGTAATGTATGCTTTACGCATGCCCGCGTTGAAAGAAATGTTTAATAAAGTAAACAAATAAATATTAAGCTTTATTTTTTGTAAATTTTGAAACCCTTTAGA
Source organism: Stegodyphus dumicola (assembly GCF_044657685.1). Lineage (NCBI taxonomy): Eukaryota > Metazoa > Arthropoda > Arachnida > Araneae > Eresidae > Stegodyphus > Stegodyphus dumicola. The sequence goes on from NC_140768.1 coordinate 190,043,512, forward strand.
TAATAACTGCTCTTTATTTCATAAATTATGGTTTTATATTTTTAATTTTATAATTTCTGCATGCCATCTTACTAAATTTAAACTGATGATCTATAATCCTGAAAAACCGCTAATCCGGAACCGCCGAAGTCCCGACGAGTCCAGATTAAAGACTTTTGACTGTATTCAAGTTATTCATTGTATCTTTGTTCATTATTTCTTATTCATAATTCTTATTGTTCCTTTCAGGAGACAATTTGAATTTAATTTTACTAACTAGAGTGCATTGCTATGGAACAAGTAGAACTAAAATTTGTTATGGAACATTAGAACTAAAATTTAAGACACAATAGTAACATAAGTTAAGCAGCTTCTGTACTTTGTTTTGGCATTTACTATATAAGTGAAAAATCCCACTTCGTTGAGATATGTAGTTGTGAAAGGCAGCAATGGTTATTTTTCTGTCTCAGATGATTTGTAGTTTGCTGCGAGATGTCAAAGACCTTGTATTCACCTAAATTTAAACTGAGTGGCTTTTTTTGGAAGGGGATAACTTGGTTGTTTGTTTTTTAACACTATTGAATGCATTTAATATTCATTTAAAATCATCAAGCAAGTTCCCTTAAGCTGTTAGAAAATAATACTCAAACAAGTTTTTCAGAGCTTAGAGATGTGTGTGCCTAATGTTTTTTTAAATTGTGGTGTCAAGAAATTGTAAATCGCCAAGACAACCTCCTTACTTTGACATATAGCAGGAAAGACTCAAGATGACTTCCCAATTTTCACACACTAGTTTGAACAGTGTTCTTTTAAAAAGTTGCAATTTTATATAATTTTTAATGGTCATTCAACAATATCATAAGCTCAGAAGACATTTTCCTCGAGACTAGTGCATGTCTATGAAAAACAAAATGGCTGTGTTTCTTTTCCTTATCTTTAAGTATTTTAATTCATCCCGGCACTGCACACTTAATTGCCTTTACCCATTAGTGCATACATTGCATGAGTTTCCTATGATATTTCATTTGATGAAAAGAGTTCATTCAAAATATTAAATATTTCACTTCCGGATATGCTTGCTGGTGGGTAGTAATTTGCAAAGAAATTCCTGTTGATAACTTTATAAATAAGTGTTGAGAGGAGTTAAAATTAACAATTCAGCAACGTCAGTCAGTTCATCCATTTTCAGCATGAATTTTGTGTACTTGATGTGACTGAGAATTGTCTCTTTTCATCATCAGTTGTATTGTTGATTGGTTGAGCAATATTGTTGTATTACAAATGTAGATACAGAATGTGGTACAAAGTTGTACTGTCTATAAATTTGTTTATATTAATTTTGTGACCGCTTTTTAAAAATGCTAAACTTTATATGCATTTTTAAGTCAACATTTTCCATGAGGATATGGGGAAAAAAGGTTATGCCATGCTTCCATCATTTGAATTGCCAAAACTGTGCATTGGTCTGTCTACAATTAATCCAGCATTTTCTAAATAGCTTTTGAATGATTTTGTTTCACTGAATTACCTTTCATCACCTTTTCGGGCTTGCGGTTTGTTACTTCCTTGCACAAAGTAAAGGAAATGATGTAAACAAAAAAAAAAAACAAAAAAAAAATTTCCGGGTATCAGTTTTCAATGGAAATATCTATTTTGACATCAAATGCAATTTAAGGATGTTTTTGCATGACATTTGTATATAAGAACAAAATAAAGGATGCTTTTTTCCCAAACGAATTATAAAACTGATTTCAAATGGATTCAGAAATTTTTTCAGTGGTGTCTATGCGTACATATGTATGTATGTATCTCACATAGCTCAAAAACAAGTAGTCTCTGAATGTTGAAATTTTGTATATTAGACTGCTATAACATGTTGTACACCCCACTTTCTGGTTGCAGTCGGCCTCACCCAAAAGTATATGTATATTATAAAGAAGTATAAAAATAGGCTAAAAGTTAGAATTTAAAAAAAAATTTAAACCTATCCTGCACTATAGCTGTAGGATTGAAGTAGAATAAATTTAAAGCATCTAAATTTATTATTAAATTGGAATAAAAGCAAGACAATTCCTCTATGATATAAATATTGCAACTGTATGTAAGAGGTTTACAACAGTATCAAAACAAATCCATTTAGAGAAAGAATTCAAGTAGAACAAACTCAAAAAATAAAAATGCAAAAGGGAAAATTTACAAAATTATCCAAGTAAAAATTAATCTCCTTTTTCTTGAAAGTCCAATTCAGAACTCATCATTATATGTGTATCATGCTTTCTTCCATGTTAGCAAATATAATACAATACAAAGTCCGAGATCCAGACATCCAATATCAGGAATGATCTAAAATCCAGACCAACAAATTTTTTTTAATGCTTTTTGCATGCACATTTGATTTTTTCCCCATAAGAAAGCATGTGGAGATTTCTTTTGAATCTTCACATGAAATTAAGAATCCCGATTCTCAGTTTCACTTCGGAACTGAATAAAATACCTCATTATTGAAAAATCAATCATTTTAGCATAAATTTGTCTGATCAGTAATTTAGCTTCGTAGCTGCATATCTGCTTTTCCAATTAATGGATTTTGTAAAGAAGTATGGAGAAGCGGAGAAGTGAAGATGATATAACAGAAGTTTTTCATTGCAATGACAATATTCCAATCATCAATCAATTAACGGATGGTGAAATCTCTAGTATGGTTCTAGATCCAGAAAATACTGTTACTGATAGAGAAGAGAGATGAAAGGTTATTCGAAATGAAAAAATTTCGATTGACGAGTTAGTCGGAATTCTTGACGCAGCAACTACAGGACTTGAACAGTGGAACTTTGTAACTGAACAAGAAATTATGTCTGTCTGCAGAATTGAAGAGAAAGTATAAACACAAAAAATGAAGCAACATAAACAATTTACATTCAAAAAAATGTTTAATAAAGTAAACAAAGATAAATATTAAGCTTTTTTTTTTTTTTTTTTTTTTGTAAATTATGATACTTTTTTGATCATACATGCTTCATTATTTCATAAATCACAATTTCATATTTTTAATTTTATAATTTCTGCATGTAGATTTAAGCTGATGATCTAAAAATCCGGAATCGCCGAAGTCCCGATGAGTTCGGATCTGACTTTGTACTGTATTAATCATTCTGATGTGATGCACCACAGGGAATAAGTACTGTTGGTTATGAGATGTCTAAATGATCAGTGGGTGTAGCTATTTCCTGTGAATGCTTAAGAAGCACATGTCCAACCATTTGAGAAAAAATTTGATTACTAAAGAAGGCATTTCTATTGTTTCCCATGCATTTTCCCTCTAGACATCCTTAAACCAGATTAAAGTAGCATTTTTGATTTAAAAAGAAAATTTTTATTGAATGATGTGGATTAGAGTAAGAAAAAAACTGTATTATATTAGTATAGTGTTTGTTTGGATCATTTTAGTGCTCAGAATGTGTATTTTCAGTAACGAAGCAATTTCAGAAATTGTGAAAAAAATTGACGTCATAAATATAAATTGTGAGAATTTGACTTTGAGTAATGCTGTATCAAAACTGAATTATATAAAAAAATCAACTTTATTTTTTTTTGCCAACATCTTAAATAGAAGTGTTCATATTCAAACAGAAATGTGTGTTATTTTCTTTTCAAACACAATTTTTTGAGCTGTTACTGATCTATAATGGCCAAATCCATAGCCTGTAATGTCAGAAAGGGCTGAATGTTAGTTGATTGAGATTTAGTTTTATTTTAGATAGATCTGTTAAGTGTAGTTACTTGTTTTATTTTTTAAACATCTCTTTCTCTCTGTGAATTCAGGGAAACCTGTCTGTTTTGACGATTATGGAGATATACATGTTCCTGCTGTGATATTAAAAACTTTTCTCAGAGAATTAGACGAGCCAATTCTTACATTTGAGCTATACGATGAAATCATGACTTTCCAAGGTAATTTTTAAACTTAACATGATTTTATCAAATGTTATAAATGTTTTGTGCATGGCCAAAGTAACCAGTTTTCTATAGCTTGAATCTATATAGCTTTTTTCACATCTATAAAAAAAATTCATGACAGTATGGTATTTTTAGTAATTTAGAATTTCTTTTTTATCTTGTAGGTTTATAATTTAATATTGTCACTTACATTTATTAATATTGAACACTGTAATATTATAGAGGCATTTATAAGTTTACCTCCTATAAAAACAAATGCATGATTGAATTTTTTACCTTATTAACTTTCTGATATTTTATTCTGGGTATTAATTTAAAAGATATAGAAGATGGTTATAGATTCAATATTCAAGCAAATTTATATAGAGGACCATAATTCGGAGATCTTTATAGATTCCTGGGGTATTTATAGGATTCCTTGCCAGTGCGGTTTAATTTACATTGGCCAAACTAAGAGAGCCTTAAAATTTCGCGTCAAAGAACATGAGGCATATGTTAGAAAAAAGGAAACACAGAAGTCTTCTGTTGCTCAACATTGTTGGTCCGAAAATCACACTTTCAATTTTTCTGCTGCCAAAATTATTCAAAAAACATCTTCTATTGGAAAACTGGATTTTCTAGAGGCATTTCACATTCATAAAAATCTTTCTGTTCTAGTTAACGATCCTAATTCCAATCCAAATTTGCCTTCGGCTTTTAGAGAAATTATGTTTTAGTTCTGGTTTCGCCAACAGATGGCGCCACTTGCTTATTCTTGTCCAGGCTTTCTTATCTTATCTAAACATTATTTCCTATCTTGTTCATTTGCGGTTTTGCAGCTGAAGATGATGGTTCGGTAAAACCATCGAAACTAGTCCTGTGAAAATTTTGTAAATTAACGCTGATTTTTGTTGTTTGACTTCTGAATTAATCTTTACAGATCTCAAGTTGAAAACCCTAACTCCTAAACTGCAATTTTTCAAATAAAAACTAATATATTTTTTAAGTGATGTGATAATAAAATTGGATTGTCAGGCAATTTCCCTAATTTTATTGTGTAATATGCATGAAGACAATGGGCCATTTTTTATCCTATTCTTCAAATACTGAAATTAATTTTGATTTGAATGCATTGTAATTGAAAAATAATAAGTATAAAATATGAGGATAATAATACTTTATTAAGTAGCATATTAAAATTTATAACTTATTATTATTTATTACCAATTTTATTAATATTGTTTAGATGTCAGTAATTTGAAATGAAGATTTATAATAGTAGAGAAGTGGCCAGATTCAAAGGAATAGCTGAAAAACCCATTGATCTGAACTTGTCACATATTCGTGCAATTTAATATTTGCTAGGAGGAACTGCTCAGTATTTTTTTTTAATCAGTGCAACAGTAAAATTCAATATTGTTTCAAAAGAATAAATTGAGTTTAATTAAAAAAATTAAATTTAAATACATATTCAATTAAATATTCTTTGCGCCATTGCTGCAAGGAATGAAATTTAAATTTAAACAAATTTAAGGAAGCACTTCCGGAGAGAACCCGGTGAATGTAAACATTGCCAAATTTGGCGATAATAGTTAAAATCTGGTAACCCAGCGAATTCAACCTATTCGCTTGTTGCAACCATTCATCTTGCGTCCATTTTGTTTCGTTATCACTGTGGTTCTTCGATTTTGCAGATTTCTATTATTCTTCTTTTACTTATTACTTTTTTTTCTTAATTTTTTAACAACGAATAGATAGAAATATTTTCGTAGATCCCGGTTCTCGGTTCGGGATGAAAGGAAGAAAATAAAGCGGGAGGGGTGAATGCTAATTTTTAACACGGCTGCTCACGTTGTGTTCTTAATTATTAACAGCTGTACGCACGCAGAACCATGAGGTTCGAAACGCTCAAATAATTCATTTTCATACTCCGCAAAAATGTGCATTTTAAATAATTAAGTAATGCTTTTATTTTTATTGTAACAATATATTGTTAATGCTTTTCTTACAATAACCTTTCAGAGGATGGCAGGTGTGACATAAATAGATTATTAAATTTTAATAATAAATACTATTTATTACTGATTATCTGTGACAGAATAGTTTGATGTATTCCCATGGTCATCAAAATTAGCAAACCACTGCTGGTGTAAGGAATATAGTTCAAATGACTCTTGAAAAGTAATGAAATGTGTAATGTTCAAGTTTTATTAACAATGCTACTGAAGAAAATTTGATTACTGTTGAAGGTTATTAGTATTGTGAAATAAATTATGAAAAGGATGGGTATTTGTTTCAATGTAAATTGCTTTAACCTGCATGCAAGTAACTTAAATAATAATAATAATACTGAAAACTGTTAATCAGAGTTCATACACATTTCTGCACACAGAAATTAAGGACCATTAATGAAAAAAAATTCAGGACCTATGAGTAAACGCGAACTGAATAAATTCAATTTAAAATATTAGCGATGCCTGCATTTCACATTTGCAATACCATCCTAAAAATAAAATAGATCCATAAGTAGTATGTATTATTACTAAACATGAATTAACATAATTATTAATAAGTTTGAAAATGAAATAAACTTATTAAAAGTAAAAGTAATTGAAAAGTAATTGATCTAGTAGCATTAAATATTTTACACTTATAATAGTTGGGCATATTTGAAAGAAGTGACATTTACATTTTACTAACTTTATGTAACTTTTTTTTTATGTCTCATAATGTCACATACTTGGTCAGGCTAGCGGTTTAGTAAGTAGCAGGTTGATTTTATGTCAAATGGCATAGGTTAAAATGAGAAGTATCATAATCAGCATAATTCATAACAAAAGTTAATAATTTAATAATTAATTTCTGTTTAAATTTAATACCAATTTATTTCCGTATATCACGTTTAACCTGTTAGTTTTACATCTACATGCTTATTATCTGTGAATTTTTACTACCATATGCTTAATATATTGTTTAGGCTGCTAACTAGAATTTACATGCACTAAAAATCACGTTTACGGCTCGCCATAGCGTCGATGAAACGCGAGCTTGGCGAGTAAAAATGGAACGGCGCCAACGGGTTCACTCCCGAAGCGCCAACGGGTTCTCTGCGGATGAAAACCCAAATTTAAATTCTAAACAAATACGTATAAAAGTAAAAAAGTAGAAAAGCAAATTTAAATTCTAAAAAAAGGAAAAAAGCCAAAATAATTTAAAATAATTTTAAAATATGCAAACATGTAAAAGATTTAATTCTCGAACTAATCTACAATATCATTTAAATTCAGAAGCATAAGCAAATCAAGTGTAAAATCTATCCATGAAAATAAATCTACTAATTTAATAAATTAAAATTAAATTAAACAATTTTTTTTAAAAAATGCATATGTGAATGATCGTAGAGTAGGCAGGAGACAGACTTATCAAGAGGAAGTTGCCTCCAAACCTAACTCTCCAATCATTCAATTCGTGTTTCGTCATTCATGCAGGCAAGGGTAAAAGTCAAAACCAAAAGTAATTCCAATAAAGTGGTACCCTTAGAAATTAACATTTAAGTATTAACATTTAAGAATTAAAGTTCAAAAAGGAAAATACTAATTAAGTCTCTTGAGAAACAAGCAAGTAAAGTCAAGAATTAAACTTTTTCTTAAAAAATTAAATTTTTTAAAAATTAATTTTTTATAAAATAATAAAAAAATTTAGAAACCAATTTATTTTAGAAATCCTTGTCTACAGAAACTTTCCCTACACAAATATGCATATCAATAAAAAGAAGCTATAAAAGAACTATACATAATCCATATAAACCAATAAGAAACAAAAAGTAACAAAAAGAACTAATTCACAATTTTTAAAATAAATATATATTTAAAAATATAATTTCATATTTAGAAAATACTTAGATACTACATAAAATTAAAAAAAAAAAATATTTAAAGCAAGTAAATAGTAAGTTTTAATTCTAACTTACCTACTTTATGAGTGTTGGGGGTCTGCAAAAGTGTTGTGAAAGAGAAGTAAGTGTGTTCTTCAAATTATACAGATGGCGCTTATGTAGGTAAAGTTGAGTGTCAAGTTGTTATCTTTGTTATAGTAAAAATTTTTTGTAAATATTAATATTAATTAAATTAAATTAAATTAAAAATCCTAAAGGTAGTAATATTAATTATTTAGGGAGTTAAGTAACTGAGCCAATCAAGAGATGTATGTTTGCTTGAAGGAAATTAAAGTGATGTGGTACATGAAAAAAATTAAAGTGAAGTGGTATGTGAAAAAAAAAGTAAACTGTATGTAATTTGAAATGTGTGTTCTGTTGAAAAATTGTTAAAAAAATTAAGTGAAAGATATTTTGTGTGAAAATTGCAAAAAATTAAAGTAATTAAGAAAAACTGAAATGTTTTAATATTAAAGTTTTAAAGTAAAATTTCCCAAAATTTTTTGGAAATGAAGTCCTTAAAAAACCTCTAAAAATTCCTTTAGGAAGTTAAATAAAACTTAAATTTGATGAAAGAAAATATTAAAAGTTTAATGAACTTGATTTAATTGGTATATCAAAACTTAACTAAATACTGGCTAAAGTATGGAAAATTAGAAGAAGAAGATTAACATCTTCACTCAATTCAGGCTATAATTGAGACTTTTGAAAAGAGTTGGCCCTTTATTAGTAAAAGGAAAGAATCCAGTATTGATTAAATATACATATTTACAAAATATTTACAATAAAAATTTACAATAATTTCTCTACTCTTTTATATCCTTCATTACCCTCCAGTTAAGGTTTAAGGTAATGTTATCATATCCAAAACAGCCAAAATATTATAAAGTAAAGTTAAGGCCTGCCTTTTTAATATATAAATTAATAAATTTTGGTGGTACTTGGTTATCAACTTGTACATTAATTAGTTTTATGATTTCATCCTTTAAATCGTCATTTTCAGTACATATATTTTTTATTCTGATAATTTGGCTATGAAATGTGTTTTCTATTACTTTTCTAGAGATATTAGAGTTCCAATTAATTAGTTTAATAGTAGGAAAATGGAAATTCCTTCTTTTATCAAATAATTTAATTTTGTTGTGTTTAATAATTTGCATGTCTAGGAATTCAATAGTATCTTGATTCGTATTCGTTTTATTAAGTGTTAAACTATTTGGGTAAATTTTGAATTTCTCAAAAGTAGAATTATTATTGAAAGTTATAATATCATCTATGTACCTAAAAGTATGAGCAAATAGCTTTAATTCATTTTTATTTAAACTGAGTTGGAATTTATATTCAAATGTAAAAAGAAATAGGTTACAAATTTGTGTAGAACTGTTTGCTCCCATAGGAATTCCTCTAACTTGCTGAAAGATCTTATTATTGTATTTAATGTAGTTATTAAATAATGCACAATTCAGATAAGTATTCCATCTTTCAATACAAAGGATGTCAAGTATGTCAGGAAAAAGTTGTGGGAGTTGCATTAAACTAGTAAAAATTTCTTCTAATGGTAGAGAAGTATAAAGGTTTTCAAAGTCATAGCAGTTAGTGTTCTTGATTGTTAAACTTTTAAAACTGCTGAGAGCTGGAGCATTATTATAAATAATCCAACTAAAATTGTGTTGTTTGTTAATGAGATTTTGGATTAAATTACAGATTTTTTAAGTATAATTGCAAATATGTAATCTATATTCTTTTTATAATTATTTGTACCATTAGCAATAAATCTAAATTTGAGTGGTGATTTATGAAATTTTGGGAGAGCATATAGATTTGCAAATCTATTGTAGTTAGATGGTTGTGAAATTTGCAGTTTCTTATGAAATGCTTTTAGCTATTTTTCAATAACATTTTCTTGTAGATGGTGAGTTTGTAAGTAATGGCATTATTGAGTTCAGTATTAATTAATGAGACATAAAAAAATTTTCATATTATGCTAAAGTTATTATTGGCTTTGTCAATTTTGGTAATTATGAACTTTTGTTTTAAATCCTGTAAAAGAGGTAAGAGAATATTCCACTGTAAATGGCTATTAAATTCAATTCTTCGAATTTTTTTGTTTAATTTAATTTTAATTTATTAAATTAGTAGATTTATTTTCATGGATAGATTTTACACTTGATTTGCTTATGCTTCTGAATTTAAATGATATTGTAGATTAGTTCGAGAATTAAATCTTTTACATGTTTGCATATTTTTAAATTATTTTAAATTATTTTGGCTTTTTTCCTTTTTTTAGAATTTAAATTTGCTTTTCTACTTTTTTACTTTTATACATATTTGTTTAGAATTTAAATTTTTTTAAATTTAAAAGTAAAATTCAATAAATATTTTAAGTTAGAGTATGATTTGTATATAAAACATATATTGAATTGTATCCATGTTTAATATTTACATGAAAAAGTTATGAATATGGCAATGCATTTAGTATGAAAGTTGAAAATTTTCATTGTCCCAATCTTACTTGAATAAATTATCACATAATATCACATCACATGTGAAATTCATATAATTTGAACTTTATCCTATTTATTAGATTTTCCCAGGTTACAGATTTTTTGCACAATTCTTGAAAGGGGAGAAATAGTTCTTAGTCTGTTGCATTAAAATATGTGTCAAAAATCATAGAGCTTAATATTTTATGATAAAAAAATTTCAGTTTTTTTCATCAGCCTCCAGTTTAGCATGTGAAATTAAAATAAAATTAAGTGGTATCTTTATTTTGTGCAGTTCCATTTAAGAACCCCCCCCCTTTTGTGTGTGTGTGTGTGTGTGTGCGTGCGCGTATGCATGTGTGTGTGTGTGTGTGCCTGCACTCATACCAGTTCCAGTTACCTTGGGGAGGGGGTAATTAAGCAAAATTAAACTTTTTGTGTATTGTTATCTGATATTTCTGTTTTTAGAAGATTTAAATATTAAGTGGATACATTTCAAATGGCTAACTTTAAGTAATATTGAAAAAGACCAGTGAAATCATTTAAGAAGTAACTGCTGGCATCACATGGGTGACATCATGTACTTGATAGATAGATATTTTGTGATGAGTTATTTACTTGGCTATTAGTATCAGTGTTGTGCTACAAGTCATCAAGGGATTCATTGATTGAGTACAACTGAAAGGTTACTATTATTATTTAAATAGTTTAAATTGGGCCTTTTCAGGTAATCGTCTCAGGCATGCTGTGGAAGCTGATTCCCTGAAAAGTGTCCATATAATAACTGAAATATTTGTTTGTTGCCTGTTTCACTGTGTTTCTATATATAGCTGCGAGTAATAAAAGTTAGGTATGCGAGTGCCTCGTGTAATTTCAGTCCCACAAACAAGGTGTGTTACAGAGGATTTTGTATTTAATTGCCACGAATGATAAAAAGTGGATCTATAACTAGTATGGCAATTGTTGTTTCATATCTGCTCTGTAGTTGGATGCAGATAACAATCTAAGGCACTGTCCAAAGCCAACTTTTCATCCTCAAAAGATAGTGTTGCTTTTGTAGTGGTATGAAACTGTATCAGTCTGGACTTATTATTTGAAAGAATTATGTTAAATGAGAGCCAGTATCTTCACCTGAAGCATATAGTTTTTGTTAACACTTTACCGACTGGCCGTCGATTAATCGACGTTTAGTTCTCAGCGCATACCGACTGGCCGTCGATTAATCGACGTTTAGTTCTCAGCGCATACCGACCGGTCGTCGATTAATCGACTTTTGATACCCATCGCTTACCGACTGGTCGTCGATTAATCGACTTTTGATACCCATCGCTTACCGACTGGTCGTCGATTAATCGACTTTTGATCTTTCTGTTAGATTTGGTTAGGTTAGATTGACAAGTAGCAAGCAGCAAGCATTTTGCATTCTTTATTCAGATAATCGTTGCTTTTTTCTAAGCTTTAGCCATTAGAAATGAATGAAAAGGATAGTCTCGGCGAGTTTTATCGACGACCTGTCAGATTGTCTTGACTGCCGTTCAGCAAGTAGTACGAATGACGAAAGTGATAGCAGTAGTATAGCCATTCGAAAGTGACGTCCTGTACCGCTAATATACAGTGATTCAGAAGACAAGGACATGAATAATAATGTTGAAGACAACAATGATACATGGTCAACGAACGACAAGAGTATAATTTTGGAACCTTTCGAAGGCAGCTCTGGCGTAAAAATTATGCCAAGTTCCTCCAAAAGCATAATGGATATTGTTAATTTATTCATTGGAAGTGACCAGATTGAACACATTGAGGGAGTCTAATAGGTATCATTATCAAATTGTGGAAAAATATAGAATTACATCAAAAACGAAAAAATGGAAAGACGTCACAGTGACTGAAATGAAGAAATTTTGGGGCCTGATCATTTTCATGGGACAAGTAAAGAAGGACATTCTCTACGATTATTGGTCTACAGACCCATCTATAGAAACGCCTTTCTTCTCGAAGGTTATGAGCAGGAACAGATTTTTACAAATAATGCAAAGCTGGCATTTTTGTAATAATAACGATATTTCTCCCAATTTGCATAGGCTGGTGAAGGTCCAGCCTGTCATTGATTATTTCAAGGAAAAATTTAACAACGTATATAAACCAGATCAACAGTTGTCTCTAGATGAATGTTTAATTCCGTGAAGAGGTAGACTGTCAATCAAAACATATAATCCGGCAAAAATTACAAAATATGGAATGCTGGTTAGATTGCTGTCTGAAGCTCGTACAGGATACGTATCCAACTTTTATGTGTATGCCACTGATGGAAAAAAAAATTAGAAGAGACAGTATTATCGGTCATTGGACCGTTTAAGAACATATGGCACCATATATATCAAGATAATTATAATAGTGTCAACATAGCTAAAATATTTTTTAAAAATAAATTGCGAGTGTGCGGGACGATTCGAAAGAACAGAAGTCTTCCTCAAATACTTCAAACGGTCAAGCATTCAAGAGGCCAACATCAATTTCTTAGAAATGGCCATATTTTATTACAAGTATGGAATAAGGGCAAAAGGAATGTAAACATGATATCGACAATACATTCTGCACAAATGGCAGAATCTAGAAACAGAAGCAGGACATCAGATTGCCCCATACAGAAGCCTATTTCAATAATAGATTATAATAAATATATGAAAGGCGTAGATAGCGCAGATCAATATCTGTCCTATTACTCCGTTTTTACGAAAACAAAAAAATGGACGAAACGTGTCGTAATGTTCTTCATCAATTCTGCACATTTTAACTCCTTTAAAGTATATACAACTCTGAACGGACAGATGATTACATATAAAAATTTTCTGCACAAAGCGGCACTTTCATTGATAGAAGACTGCGAAACTGAAGAACAAGGTAAGGATCTACCTAATTCCGAACCCACAAGAACCACATCCTGATTTGATCATCCCGGAAGACTGGCAAATTTCGGAAAGCATAAACTAGTAAATATAGTGACCAGCTCTCAATGTAAAAAACCCCTACGACAATGCAGAGTTTGTGCAAGTAAAAAAAAAACTAAGCAGAACAGGTTTCGCTTGTAAATACTGCAACGTCCCACTACACAAAGTTGACTGTTTAGAGCGCTATCATAGTTTTAAAAAATATTAAACAACTTCTTTTTTCGACAAATATTGTTATATGGATTATGGTATATTTTATGTAAATAATAAAATGAAAACGATTGTAATAGATAAAATAAATATTGTTTAACACTAATATGATTAAAATAAAAGATTTTATTAAATTTCGTTACCCTACAATAACACAAAGCGTACAATTTTATTAGAGTTTAAGAAAAGCGCATATATTCCCGTGTGTCAGTCTAGGCCGAAACCGAGCTGGTGTCTCGGACGATCTGCGGCTGAGCGGGCGGTGAAAGGGCATACTATGTTCGAACCGCTACCGGTCGGTAAAGTGTTAATAGGCATGGTGTCATGCTTCCTCCTAAAAAAACTGTCATTATTTCAGTTAGGTTACAAAACTCTTCTCGCTCACCAATATACCAGATAAATTAACTTGTCTGGTGAATATGATGGATGCAGATTATCACATTTTTCATTGCCTGGGCAACTTTTTTTCTGGTCAAGATTTAAAAATCTCTGCTATGTCTGTCGGGTAGACAAGTAATCCTTGAGGTCACCCCCATGAGAGTGCTTTAGGTCTGAAATTCATGGTGCAACATAAAGACTGAAAGTTGTGCTTTTGAAGAAGTTGGTCACCAGTCAGCCGTTTCAAAGGCATCAACCCAATAATAGAAACATAATTTAAAAGTCTGTATGCTAAAATTCTCTGCATCAAGAAATAGCATTTCTTTAGTTTTTTCATCGAAGTCACAAATTTATTGCAAACCATAAGAGCAAAACTAAAGTAAGATGTATTACTTTTTTATTGCATGCCAAAAGCATACGCTAGTGTTAGTTTATTAGGAATAAGTTAAACATTTTGTTTTGAACAAGTAAAAAATAATTTACTTAGTTGTAGTATGGCAAAAATAAAAATGGAATTATATATTTAATTTTAGGTTTACAAAAATAAAATTGTGTTGTATTATTAAAATGATTTTTATTTTAGTTTTATATATATATATATATATATATTTAGTTGAAATAGAAATAGCTTGAGTATTTAGGCAAAAATGAAATAATAATAAGAAGGAAGAATGAAATGGTAAATCATTTGCAAATTTCATTCTTTAATTTTATCAAAAAGAGCATTTTGTACTCTGTTTTATAAAAATAAGACTCTTTATATATATATATATATATATATATATTATATGTATATTTCTCTCTTAAAGTATTATAAACAAAACAAAATTTCCTGCAGTTAATACTTATTTGTTAATATTTATTTGGCTGCAAGGAAAAGACAAACCATTTATCTGAATTATGCATAAATCTCTTATTATATTATTGTTATATATTGTTATATATTGGCTTTTTGATATGTAGTTAATCCAGCCATAATTGTTTTCAAGTTGTGTTAGGTGAGCATTAGTGGCATTCCACCTATTTTGTGGAAATGATATTAAAATGCATTAATCTTTTTCAGAGTTGACGTCAATCGAGAAGTTACCTGTTGCCAAATCACTCATATTGCACAGACTTCCAGAAGATAATTATGAAGTTCTGCATTATTTGTTTGAGTTTTTAGTAAAGGTGAGATCATTTTTGCCAGATGGACTTTTTTATTATTTGAATGTTGTTATTGTGTTGATGTTTTTCTTAGTTATTGCAGTATATTTTTCCACATCAGTATTGGTGAGAAAAGAAAGCTAAGTATAAGCTGTGATAAAATAAGGACAAATCAGAAAAATTGTATTGTTTTGCCTGAAATTAGTACGATTTCTATCAGACAAGGTCATGCAACTAGCTAAATAAAGTAATGTTGAGTCAGTCAATATATTTCATAAAAATAAACGTGGATTATGTCAATTAATATAATCCAAGGCTATTATGAAAACAAGTTGTATTGGAGAAGTCACTATTTCATATTCTAAATAGGAATAAAAATTCTAACACACTTCAAAATTTCCAAGATTTCACTCATCATGACTGTAGTTTTTTACTGTAGGAACTTCTAAATAAACTTACGCATAAGATGGAAAATTGCTATAAAAGGTACATATCAGTCGGAAGTGACTTTATTAGTTTTTTATAGGTATCTCTGCAAAGTTCTTATGCTGACTTTTCCATCCCTCATTTGATATCGCATTTTTATGTTCTTATTTAACTTCCCAAAATAGGCAATTCTGCAGTTTCAGAACATGTTAGGCATGATAAAATAAAGATTTTGTGCAAGTTCTGTGTTTGCAAAAACATTTATGTTATATGAGTTAGTTTTTGTAGTTGTTCCTTTAAATTTTCCTTCCAGTGCAGGTGGAGAAATAGTCATGTAATGAGATAATATAGCTTGTCTATGTGAAATTAACAATACCTTTTAGAGAATGCTGCATATGTTGATCAACCAGCATGGTCTTGCTTTGTAAATTCACTAACACATGCAAGATGATTAATGAAAACATTTGTCTGCCCAATCGAGTATCAAAGAAAGCACAGGAAATCATCAATATTTTTCTGAAGGAACTATATTTTAAAGTATCATTAATGGTTGTACCCTAGTCAGATGATGGACTTGTAGGAATCTCCACTGTGTAATTCTAAATTACAGTTGAAAGTGAAGAATCTTAAGAACTAGTAAGGAGTTCGTGAGACAATGAATAAACTTGGAAAGGGTTGAAAGACCCTTTATTATTCAAATAAGATTTAACAGAACTCCATCTTGGAGTTGTACAATAAAGCCGACATTCGGGCTTCAAATTAGGAGACTAAGAGTTAAACTAAACTAATCTTAACTGAAGAGATATAGCCGAAGCTATCAGGATTCTAAAGGAGTTGGCCCCTTAACGCTAATTGACTGCAAAGCTATCAAGGACCTAATGTGCGGCCGAATATAATAATAGCTTATGAGAGAGTAGCTTAAAAAGGTGGATGCATGCAGCCAGAATGTCTGGTATCTCTCTCTCTAAGACAGTAGAACTTCGCGGTTAAATACCGCTCTTCCTCATTAGTATTCACACATGATTCTAAAACTATGTTCTGGCCGGAAGTGGTAAATTGAAATTAAGAAGTGATAGGAAAGTTTAACTTCAAATTGAACTGTTAATAAAATTAACATAATTCTTACAGACTTACTAAAAATAGCATGAAGCTTCATTGTTACACCTGTGCTGCTGTAAGATGTAACCATCTTCATATTGAAGTACTTTGCATCCTGGTGGGCAAGTTACTTATATGTGTTTATTTCTTATGGAAATTGTTTTTATGCAATTATAAACGGACTATCTAGCATGTCTCTCCAACATTTAATCAAAATCTTTATATGTTTTAATCATAAGTTTCTGAATTTCATTAATTTATGGATGTCGATATATTATTTTAACCCTGTATAATTTTATCTTTTTAATAATTTTTTATTTTTTTAATTTTTGAATGTTAATTTAATTCTTATTGGATGTTAATAGCGTTGAATTGATAGATGGATTTGCATATACATAATGAAGGAAAAAAAATTATTAATTTGTGAAAATAATTATATATACGAGTGCCAAAAGAAATGGATACAGATGAGCCGATGAAAAAAAGCATTAATACTGCTTAAGCATTTCAGTAGTTGCATCTGCTAGTATGTATGTAAAGTGAAATAAATGTAGGGTTTTAATAAAAGTTTCCCGCCATCGCAAATATCATTTGCCATAAAATTAATTTTACAAATAAAAGTTAATTTTACGAAGAAAACTGAATGGTTTAAACAATTAGAAGAAAATCACTTATTGTAAAAAATGAAAATTTGAACAAAAATGTGAAGAGGTAATTTGGAAAATGTTTTATAAGAATTGTTATTTTATTTCAATTTTAAAATCGAGGTATTTAAAACTAGCTGAAATGAAAGGTAAAACATTTAAAAAATGACAGAGGTAACATAAAATGAAAAAAATGTCCCACTATGTCTTTTTTTTTATGTAATTTCATTATATTATTTTAATGGTATTTAATTTTATAGGTATCGTAATATTACATCATTAGACAGTGTGTTTTAACGAAAGTTTCCCACCATCGCAAATATCGTCTGCCCAAACAGTTTGTGTTGGCTTGTTATCATTAAATACAAGTTGTTTCAAATAGAACTATCACACTACCAAATTAGAACGATCATATACTTCCAGTTCTGCTCCAAAAGTCAGCTACAGAATGTCACCAAATTATGTGTACAGCTTTAGGTACTATTTTGTATCACATGACACTGTGAAGGCTTGGTACCAAAAGTTCAAAAACAAGGAGTGTGACATTCAAGAAGCAGAGGGCTCTGCCTGGCCTACTGATGTTGACGAGGCCCACCTGCAATAACTTGTGAAAGAAGATCAGTATGCAACCCCTCAAGATCTTGCTAAGGAATTAGACGTTAAACTTGACATACAAGTTCAGCTGCTGGGTCCTGTATGATCTGACTCAAGCAAATAAGGGCAGGCATGTTTGGGCCTGAACGAAACGGGTTGAATATTGAGGCAAGGACAAAATTTGGGACTGGATCATTACTTGTGATGAAAAGGGGATTTACTTCAACACAGGTCAAAAATGGAGTTGTTCTGTGCTCAGTGAGCCCATGAGCAGCGTCGCAAAGCACGGTTTGACTATAAAAAATATCCTGCTTTGTTATTCAAACTTTGTATCTGGTTGGATTACCATGGTATTATTCACAAAGAGTATCTAAGAAAGAGGTAAAACCCTTGACAGTAAGGTGTACAGCGAGATGCTAGTCGGTGTTGAAGTTGCTATTAAGAAAAAATGTCGAACTGGGTTCCACAGCAAAATGGTAATGTTCCATCAAGATAATGCAAGACCACGTGTGTCTGCATTGGCCAGCTGGACTCTGTATGGACTCAAATAGGATCTTTTGCCGCACCCACCATATAGCTCCGGCACTGCTCCTTCAGACTTCTACCTTTTTTCATGCCTGCAGCTACATCTTGCTGGTGCTATCTTCCATTCTGCACAGGACATCCAAAATGAAGTTGGTCTGTTTTTGGACTCGCACCCAGCAAGTTTCTGGGCCGAAGGTTTTGAACAACTACAGAAACTAGACTAGAAGAGAAACACGCTAATGTGACAATCAAAATCATAAAAACAACCTTGTATTTAGCATAAGTATGTTGAAATATCTTGCTGGTGCTGGTAAAAACAACCTTGTATTTACCGTAAGTATATTTCGATATACTTACGCTAAATACAAGGTTGTTGTTACGATTTTGATTAACTACAGAAACATTGGCAGAAAATCATAGATTTGGATGGTGATTACTACCCACACTAAAGATACTGCTCTCATATCCCCCCGCCGTGGAAAACTTTCATTACAACCATATATATCTACGCTTATCAAACTGTTTCCGCCTAGAGAAATGCAAATTTTTGCAGTTTGAGCAATATTTAACTCTATAATAGTTTAAGTGTTTGCGATATGATTTCTAGCATTTCGAAAGCAGATGCAAAGGTTGGATTTTCATATGACAGTTTCAAGAAATGTGCTGTGAAATGTTCATATGTGCTTGTGGCTGCAAGAATTCTAGCAGACTTTGGACATACAACAGTGAGCCGATTAAAAATGGATGAATACAACCGGTATTAACTGTTACGAATCATTTCTTATGATATCGTGTTTCCTCAAAAATAAGACCTAATCAGATAGTAAGTCCTAGTATTTCCTGCCCCTTGGATTTGTGTAATATAAGTCGTATCCCAATAGTAAGTCCGAGGTAAGATCATCAGCCAGATTAGTGACTTATTTTTAAGTTAGCCAGTCAGAGTGTAGATGTTAATATACGTACACATTTGAAAATGAACTGGCATAATTCAATATATTGTGTATTGTAACAAACTTAATGCACTTTTGTGAAATAAAGAAACATTTTCTGAATTTTGTGTCTACAATTTACTCCCTCTTTTGTGTGATGCATCATTCTTCACTGCTTTTAATTCTTAGTTCATTCATGATTTTGTAATAGATTTAAAGGGAATATTTGAGTCCCACCCAAGATGAATGCAGAATGAAAGAGGTTTTCCACTGAGTACTACAAGAAGGGAATATGGAAGACTCCTTCAGAAAGAATTACAGCACTCTTGGGGGGGATTGGATCTCTAAATGGTGTAAAAATGGCACTCAGTGTATAATAATGTCAGTCCACAAATGGAAAGAAATACTGAGAAGCACAAGAGTGGAGTAAGTCAGCAAGCATTATTTACTGAGTTGAAAGACATCATCTTTGAATGGAATGCTGACAGAGGGGCAAAGGTTTTGATTGTTCACAGGGCTGACATTCAAGTACTTGCTGTTGCAATGGTACTACCATTAGCTATATCCCTTGAAGAATTCAAAACATTATAACAGTGAAGGGATAAGTTAATGATATGAAGAGTGTCTAAGAAAGATCAGAAATTCTGTTTAAACTGAAAAAGCACTAAATATTATTAAATGTGTACTTGTATTTGATTACATTAAATGTAGCAAAAGAATATTATAAATATTTATATGAATACTTAAATATATGTTTTTCATTCATTATTATTAGCATATTTGTCAAGAATCAGTAATTTCTTTGTGTATAATGAATTTTACTTTTGCATTTTGGCATCATAATTTTTAAAAATAAGTGTTTTGAAAATTACCATAAAATTTCATTCAGTTATCTGACAATTTAGTTCATAGATGGACAATTTAGTTCATAGATAAAACGTAAAATGTATGCCAAATATTAATCACTGCGTCACTACTGAGGGTATATGGATTAGGTATTTTCTTTCCATTTGTTTTGTTGATTTCGTGCTTAGGACTGTATAGGAAATGGATGCTCAGTTGGAACATTTATGTATAATGATTAAAATATATTTAAAAGGAAGATCTTATTAATTAAATCTCAAGTAAGAAATAGAAAAAAAAAGAATTAATTGTGTATAGTATATATGAATTTACTTCCACTTGTGAAATGTCCCCATAATGTGAAAAAAGTTGGGAAACACTAGCTTATAGAATCAAGTTTATGCTTAACAAGTGTAAATATTGTAGCTGTCAATTTCAGTAATTTTTTATTTATAAAATGTTTATCAATTTATTTTGTTTTAGGTTGTCGACAGAAGTGACCTGAACAAAATGACAGCATCCAACCTAGCCATCGTTTTCGGACCAAATCTTCTGTGGGCTCGAAATAAGCAGGCATCTTTGTTTTCTATCACAAAAATTAATCATTTCACTGAGTTTCTCTTGAAGTACCATGATTTGATTTTTGCTAAATAATCCATTGAATGAGAAGAGCTGGTGCTATAGCGTGTAACTTCCCAGTGATCAGCTAGTTCGCTGATGTGCAAAACTTATGTAGGAAGGACTTTATTGCCTAGTTTTCAGTAATTATTGTCAGTACTGAACGGGGTTGCTACCTTTCGGTTGCGAGACGCACACGTTAGCAAATGTGGCATGACATTAAAGTATATTTATAGAAACTGTTATTGAAGACCTCTTAGTATCCGTGTGCTATCACTGTGTGATATTCTTGCTCAAGAAATACTCAATAGTTGTTCATGTTTAGTATTGGCATATCATTAAAACAAAAAATATGTGTTTCATAGATATTTTGTACAAACATATTATCAAGTACTGCTAGTTAAATGTTACATTTATCGGATTTTATGGTATAATATTAGAAAAGTAAAATTTTAAAAAAAAATGATCAAATGTCAATATAGATTATGAATTCTAAATATAAAAAAATTGGTTCGTTTTACTTTTTGTATTGCAAGAAATACTTTGATATAAGCGTTCTTTCTTTCTCTCTCTCTCTCTCTTTTTTTTTTTTTTTTTTTTTAATAAGATTTTTAGCATTAAAAAGCTATTCATCTGTTTTCATACCATTCTCTTACATGATGGTTATAAATAAATATTTTAGTTATGTAGAAGATGCATAATTGTTTGAGTATAGATATAAATGAAAATAATCCATGCTGGAACATAATTTTATAGATTTGGAGTACATCATTGAATTTCAGATAATTGTGATTTTGGATTTTGTAGCTTGTAGAAATTTCTAGGTAGTTCCCATTATTTTGTGACATGTTTGTAAAAAATTTCAAGTCAAGTAACTGTTTTAAAATTCAGATTTTATGTATGGTTACATGCTTACATTGAAAGGCCTCCAATAGTAAATTGTCCCTTTGAGTAACCTCCATACAACATGATCGCAAAATTCCTGAAAATTGCTTTGATACAAATTTATGTTGTTTAAATCCAAGAATAAATATTCAAAAACTGAGTTAGGCTCCAAAAAGCAATAAAACTTCATTTTATTTTCCTTTTACAATTATCAGAAATATGTTTATCAAAAGTGTGTACAGTTGATCAATTTAAACTAATACCAGCTTTACCTCTCCCTCCATTTCTTTTGATACACATTCAGTTAGATTTTTCTTTGTGGGTAGATATTATAATTTTAATTTTCTTCTGCAGCAACTTGTATTTAATTTTTTAAAATATTTAAATTTATTTGGTCTTTTTATTATAATTTCAAATTTTAATCTTGCTGCTTTGAACCTTTTAGTTAATGATCAAGCCAGTCTATCAGAGAAAATCTTGAATTGGTTATTAGCACATTCCTGAACAGATATGTTTGGTAAACAAGCAATCTGTACTCTTCCCACCATGAAAGCACTTTGGTAACAGACGTCAAGTAAACCTTATTTTCTGTCTTAAGACCTTTCCTTCATCCCATATTCTCACTTTTTTTTCTCACTGGAAGTATATAGTGTCTAATACTGATCAGTGGTTCAACACTAACCACTGCTAAGCCCAAACACTGGTGTGTAAAATAGTGCAGCCAGCAGCAAAAGATGGAAATGAGGAACCAGATTCCTTTTTATTACCTGTTTAATAGCAAGAGTTTCCTTTCACACATATATAATAAAAGCCTCAAAAAGAACTAAAGAATCTGTTTTCTATTCCAACTATCAAGTGGAGTGGGTTCCTTTGTTTCAGTGAGAGGTTAATTTGCATATCATGATGAAGTAAACCTGTATAGGGAGAATACACTTACTTCTTTATCTTCCCAAAAAGGTACTGGGTATGAGTTTGAGCTTGATCTCAAATCATTATAATACCTTTATCCTCCAACCATCCAAAAGTGTAGCTCCAAAAATCACAAAATTCCCAAATATTCCATGAAAAGACATTTTCTTAAACATAATTGCAAAATGTTCCCACTATTTTTTACCTGGAATTTTTGTCTTCCTTTAAAATCTAGACATGTTGAAACATGTCTAAACTATAAAGATGCACATATGCATATTTTAGAACTATCAGAAAAAATACTGTTGGATATACGTAGACATCCTCTCCAGTTGGAAGATTAAGTAGTACAGTCAAAAGTCGTTAATTCGGACACCCATAATCCGGAATGATCTATAATCCATACCTCAAAGCTAAAAACTTTCTGCACATGCGCCGCGTTGGCACATGCGCACAGGCATTTTACGCGTGCGCGTAAGACCTTGACTACTGCGCATATGCGTGTGAGCAAGTGCAGAATACGTTTTCGCCTGCGCGTTTAATGTATAACGAACGGTGTAAGCTAAAATTATCTAATTATATATTTCAGTTAATGTTAATGATTGCGTTGTTCCTTAAACTTCGAATTGGATCCCGCTTATTATTTTTTGCAGACTGTAAGAGCAATTTTATAAAAGTAAACTTGAAACTTTCGATTATATCAAATAGAATTTCCGATGCTGGAACTTCCAAAGGATCTACAAAACGAAAGTATGTTTCGATGTCCAACAAACAAAAAGTGGAGTTGTTGCAAAAAATGGATAAAGACATGAAGAATGTGACAGAGAGGTTAGTGAAAACGAAAAAATTTCGATTGACAAGTTAGTCGGTATTCTCGGCACAGCAATTAACGGGACTTGAACAGCGGAACTTTGTAACTGAACAAGAAATTATGTCTGTTTATAGAATTAAAGAGAAAGTATTATCACATAAAACAAAGCAATTTAACAACTTACATTGAAAGAAATGTTTAATAAAGTAAACAAATAAATATTAAGCTTTTTTTTTTTTTTTTTTTTTTTTTTTTTTTTTTTTTTTGTAAATTTTGATACCCTTTAGATCATAATTATACTTTATTTCATAAATTACAGTTTCATATTTTTAATTTTAGAATTTCTGTATGCCATCTTACAAGATTTAAACTGATGATCTATAATCCGGAATCGCCGAAGTCCCGACGAGTCCGGATTAACGACTTTTGACTGTAGTTGTTTGTGAAATACTTCCAAATGCTTTTAGTTCCAGCCCCTTATTAAAATTTACTTTTAATTGGCTGGGGAAGATGAAAGTAATTTTTGGAGTGGGAAAACTGTAATGGTATTACAAGACTGGTTGCAGTGAAATCTCTAAAATGTCCACCCTCAGTTCAAGATAATTTAGCTTTCTTTGGACGTGATTGCTGAAGAGAGTGTGAGAGGCAGTGATTTTTTTAATTTATATTCTTGAAAATATGGATCATATGGAAGGTGATTGTCTGATAATCATCATAAAAAGTTTCGCTGCAATAAAATTGGCAAACCTCCCCTTTTAATTATTTTATCACATTCCAAAATTTGAAACAGTATTACAGCCATGTCTTCTTACAATGAAAGGTTAAACAATGAAATTAGTTGTAGTTTAGCACAAGAAAATTTCTCTTGTACTTTACTAGACCTTTTTTAAATGATTAACTAATTAAAAATATTATGATTTTATTGAAAAGGAGCATTTGTTTTGCAAAAGCAACAAATTATTTTAAGTAGCAGCAGAGAAAGGAATGGCAACCCTAAGTCAGTTACTAGTTGACAATCTGTTGCGAATGGTTGCTGTAGGGTTTACAGCATTTTGTAACTAAAAGCACACCCTGACCTCTTTTGTGCACACCAGTCGTTACAGCGTTAACCATTCAAATTGAGAAATATATATTTTTTTATTTTCTGAGACTTTTTACTCCCTGTTATGTCATGTGATGAATAACCATTGAGGAATGTATGTGAGAACAGGACCAGTGAATATAAATGTTTTCATTTGAAGTCATGTACAGAGTGTATTGTTATTTTGTTCATTGTCTGTATTAACATTTTATGTACATTGTAAGTTACTTTTATTTCATAAAATAGATATATAAATGTATGTATATTTTGAATCTGTCTGTTCTGAAAGTGTGTATTTAATCATACTCAGTTTGTAATGAACTTAATCTTGATTTTTATTTATTTATTTTTCAAGTTTTACTTGTTAATTTAGAGTTTATGAAATACATGTTTCTGCGCAAAAGAATGTGTAAAACTTTTAAATGGAAAAGGGCAAATATATATCATTGAACTTGGAACTATTTTAAATGACTGCATAATTTTATATCTGGATAAATTATGCTTACTACCAGATGCAAAGAGTATGTTTATTTTTCAGCATTTTTATTATTTTTTTATATTTACGGGGGAGGGAAGAGGAAATGCTCAGCTGCCTCATTTTTAAATTCATTCCTTTAATGTTGTCATTTCTCCTGTAATAGAATCCACTGTTAAAAAATAGTCCACTCTTTAAATCATACCTATTGCGCCTTTGAAGAAGTCGGCAATAAATGCTTATAAGAATAACTGGTTTGGTCAGGTATAAGGAGAGTGTTCCATTTAAATGAATTAAGAATTGATATAAAAGCAGCTCATATGCTGCTTCCCAAATATTACAGCTCATCTAGATATTCAAATAATCAAGAAATTGGATTATCTCCCTTCTGTAGACCAAATATATATTGTAATGCATGTGAGGAAGTTCTATTTTCTTCATTGTATTTTATTTTAAGAAATATTATGCAATTAAAAGTGTAAAATGGTTTTATTTCAATAATTTTTCAAAAAAATTTATTTCAATAATGAAATATTTTTCTGGTGCAAAATTTAGCAGTGGAATTCTTTTTCAGTTGCCTAAACACATGACCCATTTCAAATGAAGTAAAAAAAGTAAGATAAATCTAAATTTGCTATGCCGTGAGTCTTTATTATATTTTTCTATGCAAAAATATGAGTTTTTTTTTTAAAGCCTATTTCTATTAAGTTAAAATATTTTTTTAATTGAAATAAAGTAGTTAAAACTTACAATGCCGTATTTCTTTTAATTATATATAGTGTTAAGTTATTTAAATTCTCAAAAAAAGGGAAGGTTAAAAGCATTAATTAATAAACAATAAGCTTAATTTTATTTAACTAGAAAAGAAAACAAAAATGATTCATATGGTTAGAATTTGTTATATGTCTTACTTACAGCAAGTTACATATAGCATATTTTTTAATGAACTTTCTGAGTCAGCACTAGTGCTGGTTAAAGGATTATATTTTTCATAACAATATTAAAATAACTTATGTACAACATGAATGTGTTTCATGCGCATTTCAATGAATTTGTTCTATCAAATTATGAGTTATAAAAGAAATGATAGTACTAACATGTATTCTCATTTTCTGTTTTTGTACCTGGAATTGTATTTATTCTTACCCTTTTCTATGGTGCAATTTTTTTTTTTTTTTTTTTTTTTTTTTTAAGAAAACCAAAAATTGGTTTTGTGTGCTTTAGATCAGGTACCTGAGCATGTATTTCTGCCATGATGTGTATTTTGTGCATGCTAGATATGAAGTTTTTGATTACAAAGAACATTTCATGAATTCAGAGAATGATGCTGTAGGTCACATAAAATTCCCTGTGAATATATTATATACTTGAACTAGCTTGTATTAATTAAGTCATACTTTTGAATATTACTAAATGTTTGAAGTCTTTTAACTACATTATAATGAATGTCTTTTAATATTTAATCCTTAATGCAAACAATAAATTTCTGAAATTGGTTTTTATAGGAACTTTTTATATGTGATATCAACCTCCTAGTGGTTTTTAATATACTAACCTCATTTCAGACTAAAGGCAGATTTTTTATTTTATTATTCAGATTACTAGAGGTTATAGGCCTTTGGCTTATCCTATTAAAATGTGTATTGTAGGAATTGTAACCTCAGTTTTTTAATGTTATAAGTCTTGCTTATATTTGATAACTTATCTCTCTCTTTTTGTATATGTATGATGTGATTAATGTAAGGTCTACCGGAAAATTCTGTCCATTTGGGAAGCAAAAGAAAATAATACATTTTCCAAATCTTTAATGACATTTAGTGTACAATATAATTTCTGTTATTACTTATGAACTCTTATCAGCATGGTGGTAAATTGTAAGTACCATTTTTGAAAAATGCCTTGTCCTTAAGGCCCGTCTATACGTAGCGATTTTCTCTGCTGACTTATCTGGCCGACAGTACCTGAGATAGCTCGCCTGTCCACATGGAACGATTTTCTCATTAGTACAGGAATTCACTCAGCCAGTCACTATGAAAGGAAGTGTTCCTGCCCTGTACAGTGTCACACTGTCTTACGATTTGTAAACAAAGCTTACGGTGTTGTCAAATAGTCAAAATAATGGATGACTATTTTAAATTGCTACTATAGATACAGCTAGAATTTTGAACTTAGCTACTGATACAGAAGGGGAAAAAATGCGTTTGGACCAGAAATTGGGTCAGGCGACGAGAAATTCATAGTGCCTTTGTAATTCCCTGCTCCGGGAGTTGCGTATTGAAGACACAATACAATTTGGAAAGTATTTACGGATGATGCCGCGTGATTTTGATTTTTTGCTAAATTTAGTTTGCAGGAAATTTTTTTTTTAAAAAAAAGCTTTTTTTGTGTGTGTACTGAGTACACAGATTACTCCTTTTTTAGTTTATTTATTTATTTTTTAATTTTACTTTCTGGCACTCCTATTTGTGCATTTAAATCTTAAAATAATAAAATAACCATGTTTCAGAAAAATAAGTAACTACTGTGCTTTAAATCAAAACCTTTATTGATGAATAAATAGACAATAATATCATGAATATCAAACCAATATGAGTAAAAAGTATTAATAAAGAATAAAGATTACTACATTACAAAGCAACAGTGTAATTTCAGTGGAAAAATTTTAAATAAGAAATATCATAAAGGTGCAAAGTCTTAAGTAGTATATTTATTGAACATTAAAAAACTAATATCAGCATAATTAAATAACTAATGCAGTCTGAAAACTATGATTATATGACTCTATCAGTTAATCAGCAAATAAAATTTAGCAACATTGAATTAAATTGGGTTGTAATTTGCTTTCGCAAAATTCAATTAACAAAAACTGAGTTTGTGACTTTTGACTTTCTTTTGACCAGTAGATCTAAAACACATGCCAACGGCCATTCGAAAAATAAAAAGAAAGACGTTAAAATTCAATATACACCCCACCCATAGGCAAAAAAATAAAACGTGAGTTCGAATTTAGTGATGGAGAAACTAAATTAAGAAGTTCTTCCAGGCGCAGAAAGTCCAAAATGACGGTGGGGAATCGAACCCACGATCTCGACGTACGGAGTAAACCTGGTCTACTCTTTACCACTAGGCTATGATCGCTCGTGTAGGAGCTGTCGGAAAAGCTATGTACTTCGTCACCAACTCCCATTTTTGGCGAAGTCAATTGAGTCTCTGCGCTGCTTTATTCTTGACTGGAGATTTTGCTTTTTGAATTTTTTCAATAAATGTGACCACAGTTTCAAGTAGTTTCTGAATATTTTCATCTAGTACCAATGACATGGCATCATAGTTTTTGGAACTTTTCTTGGGGAAGTTAAAATCATTTTCACCCGGAATTAGAAAATATTTGAATATATAAAGCAATGGGAAAGAACAATCTTATCAGAATAAGGTAATCCCTTAATTTTTTATTTTTAAAATTTACATTACTCGTGTCCCACAACACAGCATTTTCTCTATAGAAATCTATTAGTTGAGTTTCGCTCCAACGAAATGCAGCCATGTTTATTATTCCAAATGAGGAGAAAAGCATGTGATCACTCAAAGCAATCTTATTGGCTAGAGACTCCGATTTTTATCGTATGCTAGTGAGCAATGAACACCAGTTCTGAAATCGCGACAGAGAACATGACCGATTTTTGGCACATGCACAGATCCTTAAAATTGCTGCTCTACGAGAAAGTCGACCAACAAAATCGCTTCGTGTAGATGGTCCTTTAGAGGCAAAGAGCTCAAGTAGTGCTTGACTCACATCTGCTTGTGTTTTGAATTATTTCCCTTCAAACTATTTTGCGCAGAGAGAAACAAGTGATAATCTGAGGGTTCTAGGTCTGAGAAGTGGGAGGATGCTTGAGAATTTTCTTAGCCTAACTCTACGATTTTCTCGTGAGTCACGAAAGCAGCATGTAGTCTGTCAATATTCCCAGCTTCTTTTCTTTGACTGTTTTGTCTAAATCATCCATTTGTTGACAGTATTTTTCTGAATTGAGCTTTTTGTTGGGTTTCAAAAGCTCATAACGCATTGGTCTGTTATGTCCAATCATGTACGCAGCATTCTCTTATTCAGACTCAAGCTCGGTCTAGAGATGAAGGTGGCAGGTTATCCGGGCTCACAGTATGCTTTTTTATAGTGATATTTTCATAGGTATTTTTATCACCAATTATCATCTGGTCCAAGAAGAGTTCGCTTTTGTTCTTGGCAAGCAGATATGTGCATATGGCTATACGTTCATGGAAATTTTTCTCGCTTAAGTCAAGACGCACCTATTTGTAATGTTTATAAACCTATCCTAGTTAACAAATATGGTCTGAAATGGTTTGTTCAGCTGAGTTGAGCTTTTTCGCTATCTCCAGTGTCATCCAAAAATGATCTTGCTCTCTCATGGTCTTTACAGTATCAGCAATCATTAAAGTTGGCTTCCCAGAACTTTGCTTATCGTTAAGGTCAGAATAATCTTCTTCAAATTTTTCAAACCATCTCCTGGACGTCATATTGAAACTGCACTTCCACCAAAAACTTTCACTAAATTTCAACTTGCTTCTGTGTACTATTTCTTCCTTGTTGAAATTCGTACAAAGTACAGTGTCGTAAGTGAGAACTTTATCAATAGCCATGTTTACCTGATAACATCTCACGTAATCATGATATCAGACAGTTTTGTTTCAGTTAATTTAGGAGAGCACATGTGTATAAATGCAATGATAAAGAGAGACATATTACATATATGCCTCAAATGAACATGCATATGTGTGTTGAAACTTGAAATAATATTATCGAGCAGATTTTTCTGGTAGACTTTATATAAAATGGCAGACCAGGAATTTTTTTTTTTTTTTTTTTCTCATAAAAGAAAGAGGGAAAAAAAAAAACTTATTACTATTTGCTTTTATTTCAGCTAAAGGATGACAGTAAATTATTATGATTTTCCCCTTCCCCTATTTCAGCTGTGTCTTTCTATTTTTTAATGTTTCAAAAATTAATGTATAATTTTTTTTATGTTTTTTAAAAATGTGTTTTATTTTTTAATTTTAGAGAATGAACTTAAAACATATTTGCATAATTCTTCATGTTAAAAATTTGCTGAGCATCAAATTTTAAGTTAATATCTTAAAAAATTCTCTTTGAATCTGCAGTTAGAATACTTTTTTTGTTTTCTTTTGATTTGTGTGTAATAGAACTTTTACACTAGTACTTTTTCCAGGAGGTACTATTAGCATTTTAGGTTTAATAATAAAATCCAAAGTAAAGATTTTGACATATATTAATAGCACTCAAAATTTTGAACATTCTACTAATTATTTTATAAGTCATCAGAATTTAAATCATTAAACATGCAGAAATAAAAAGAAAACAGCAGCCTCTGTTTCAGTATATTTTTATATGTAGATTATACTCAAAATCTTTTTTATATGTGTTCTTATTATATCAGTATGTAGATTTATTAACACATAAGCAAAATTTTGGCTTCAAATTTAAAAAAAAAAATAAATATTTTAAAAATTGTAACAAAACCTGGTAAATCTGCTGCCTTGTTTTTGTAGTTTTTGTTATTTCTTCTCCCCCCACTCCCAATTCAAATGTGTATACTCTCTTGATAAAACGTTTGATCTTAATTGATGCAAATGGTCCTAACTCATAACAACAATAACAGTTGTTTAGTCTTTCATGTACCTTTTTTGTTAGTTTTTTGATCAAACTATTTGGAGTGCAATATGTGTGATTTTTTGTTCTTCCCCCCCCCTTTTCATTTTTTGAATGTATATGCTAAAAGTGCCATTAGGGTTAACCTGATGAAAATTTATAAAATTATACAGAATTATAAATACTTAAAAATGACATGACAGTTGTAAATATTATGTTTTAGTTTGTGTAACTTTTTTTTTCTTTGCAAAATTGTGTATCAACATTTTTATTTCCTTTTGTTGAAATTTTTGGTTTTTGATGAATCTTCTTTATTTAAAATTAGTTGCTCGGGTTATATTGTAAACATGCAGAGTTTACTTAAGCCAGATCTTCCAAAGTATTGCTAGAAGTTGATGAGGCATTTCTGGAACAAAGTTGCTAGATACATGATTGAAAATTTTTAATGTATTTGAATGTTATATCTTTGCATATTTCATATAAAATAAAAGAACTACCTTGCAGTTGCATAATAGGCTAGGCAAGGTATGGCTAGAGTTACGTTATTTAGGACTCTAATCCCTCTGTGATGTGATAAGTAACTGAAAGAAAATTTATAGATTGGTATGTGTAAATTAAGGCAATAAATATAAGTTTCATAGGTAGTTTATGGTTTATGCTGTTTAAAAGTTTGTGGCATAGAGTGTGGTTTTTATTTTCTATTACATCATTATCAATTTCAAATTTGAATATTTTAACCTATTTGTGGTTTTAAAGCATTCATATAATTTCCTGTGATATTATAATTCTCATACTTATATTTAACATACATATTTTATGAGTTAAAGTCACTGTAAATGTATTATAAGTTCTTTAAGTAACTTTTTATTTATTTTTTATATTATTTTGTTCAATGAATTTTCTTTTAGCACACTATTGCTGTTGCAATATAAAATGAAAGTTATTATGTGGGTTGCACGGGTTGAATTTTAGGAAACAGAATTTTATTAATAAAAAAGCAATGAAATAAAACAGCAAGTACAAAAGTAAAAATGAAAATTTGTATACTCAGAATGTGAGATCATTGATTAGCCTCACAATATCTAGAAAATATTGATCTAATTATCAGCCATGATCATGCAGAGGAATCTGGGAAACTGAGTGAAAAAAAATTATCTTATCTGCCTCTTTGTTTCTGTAGAATTCTTTCTTCCTAATGCCTAATTGAAATCTGCACAAAATCAGATATATTGTATTTCCAAAGTGCATGTATTACAGCACTTAAACTCTTATTGGCAACCGCTATTTATAAAAGATAGTTAACCTTTTGAGGCCAGGGCTTTGGTAGCAGTAAAAGCCTTGAAAGGACAGGGAATCTTGAACTGAATGCTTCCCCCCCTTTAAGAAATCAACAACAAAAATTCTTGTATGTAGTTTAATGGATTTTCAGAGGGGTGCATCTATGTCACAAAAGGAGGGGAAGTGTAGGGATTAGTGACCAGACTTCAAGATGCTTTTCGTCACTGAGGGAAAATTTCGTATTACAGTTGTTCTGGATTGAGACTACTGGGAAATGTGTAAACCTGCGTTGAAGAAAATACCATTCCTTAGATTATAGGACGTTACTTTCGTTTTTATAAAATTTTGGTTTGAATTTTAAATTACACTGAAAAACCAGGTGTCTTTACTAAGTGCTTACAATAATTATTTCTATCGTATCTTTATATTAATGTTATGTCAAAAAAATATTTCAACTATTTGATTATTTCCTTCGACAATTTAAAATTTAACCAGTCTTTATCTTAGTCTTTTTTTTTAACTGTTAAATTTCCTTATAATTTTTAATTTGTTTTGGTATATATTATCAAATATAGCTGTATCTTTGAACTTTCTTCCACACAGTGAATAATTAAAAAATAAATGCTTAAAGCTATAGAAATGATTAAAAATTAAAGTTCAGTGGAACTGTTAAAATTATGCTCTATAGGCATAATGAAATTTTAATTTTACATGATTGTTCAAAATCTGCTTGATAACATACTATTTAAGAAGGAAACTTTCAGCAAATTAGAATATAACTGGTTTAATTAAAAATATTTTTATTTTATTGTAGACTATTGCAATGTCCAACTACATAAGTGCTACTAATTAAAATTCAGTTCTTTTCCAAAATTAATGCATAATAAAATGGACGCTCAAAAACTGTTTTTTAGAATATTTTAGTTTTATAAATTTGAAAAAAAAAAAAAAAAAAAAGATTATTTAACCATGTACCATTTGATATTGTTTATTGAAAATTATTAAGTGATATATTTCAAGTATTAATAATAGAATGAATTTAAGTCATTAAAAATGTCAAATTATTTAGTATGCAAACCCATAATTTAAAACATGTCTAAAACTAAATTCCCAGCCTCACTAAGGGAACGTGTTCACTCGGGTATCAAAATTTAGGTAATTTCTTAGTGCAAAGAGTTTTTCAAATTGAAGGGAAAATTGTTTGTTATGCATAGTGTCTGCAAAAACTGTGGGACAAAAGTTACACGATAATTAGTTGTTGTCTTCAATATTATATTCAATATAGAATTTATGTAATTCTATATTCTTTCTAGTTTAAATCGTCGTCCCATATGAATTTTTCTATTTCCTCTATTGTTTAAACCAGTTTGTTTCAACACCAGACTGTCTTTGTAGCAGCTTTGACATCAACCATGGCTGCATATTTTATATAGTGGAATTTAAATTATACGATATATTAGCGAGTATCTTTATTTGCAGTTACTCAAAAAAACTTCATTGCCAGGTCATGCAAAATCTATACTGACACAGTTGAATTAACTGTTTTTCTCTTTTTTATTGAAAATTTGGCAGCTATTCATAGGTTTCATTAACACCTCGCTCATTATGCTGTCGTATCCAAACTATTTCATAACTGAGTGCCCAAGGTATGCCCCCAGGAATTTGTCCTTGAACATAGTTGCTGGGATATATGTCTAATGAATGACAAGGGCATTCAATCACTTAAAAGGTCAAGGTTCAGAAATTCAGGTGGGGAACATTTGGGGGGTGTTGACTTAGAACAAAGATTTGTACATTATTAATTATTATCATGATTATCATTATTTGTACATTATTTATTATTATCATGATAGCTTTTACATCCTGTTTGTATTCTTGGAGCTCAACGGACAGTGAAATTTCACAAATGCTACTCTAATCCATTCTGAACATCTTACTTCAAAATTATTTGACAGTAAAATCGAGACACTGCTATGGAGGTACCAGAGGTACCTTTTAAAATAACAGTACATCAATACATCTGGAATCTAACGGCTAGAGATGACCTTTCAAACATTGACTAGTTTTAGTGTATTTACGATTTGCAGGTTTCAGACTGAAATTGTAAAACTACTGTTGTTTCTTTGACACAAAAATTATATTTATGTTCTTGTGATTTGTCTGAATAACAGTACCATCACAGTAAACTTCCATGTGTGAAGGTCACTTCAGCATAAACAGAAATATATGGAAATAAAGACAGACAGGAACTGTTAAGAATGTAAGAAAAAGTGCTTGTACATGTATACAAATATGTGGGAATTTATATTTGTTAATGGAAATGTATACTTATATATCCATGTAGTATGTCTGTCTGCACTGATATAATATGGTATAAATGCAGATATGCGCATAAAGCGGAAAGCTTGCGTACCCTTAAATGGTAATAACATATATGCAGACACGTACATGTACACACACAAGCACACATATGCATTTATATATATGTGTTTGCGTGTGGATTTATGCATATGTGTATAACAGATATATGCATGTGTATATATTTCATCAGATACAGATATATATATGTGTATATATTTCATCAGATACAGATATATTTATGTGTATATATTTCATCATCAAGCTCTTGAAGAAGTTTTTGTACTTCTTCTTTAGCCAGGCCTCTTTCCCTTTTTGGCATATTGCTAGAAAAAATGTATAAATAATTCCTGAAAAACTTATGAAAATGTGCAATATTTTAAAGCAACGCAAGGCTCTGTTTACAATTTACAAACGCAGTTATCGCGAATTCTGTAGCTATGTAGCTACAAAAACTAAAAAGGGAAAAATTGGGAAAAACTGGATTCTTAACACAAAGACCTTTGAAAGAGATAAGTGATTAAAACCCCAGAGACTTCAAATTACATTTCACCCCACTCTTTCTGCCTGAAAAATGGGGGGGGAAAGACATGGCCACTAAAGTGGACAACCCTGTCCTTTCAAACAGAGGACTCTGGCCACTATAATGGCCATCCCATCTTCAAAAGGTTAATATGCTTGTAGAACTCCAAATATTTATATTAACTGGGTGTGCAGCTTATCTGGATAAACTAGATTTTCTTTTTTATACCCATGTTTACATAACATAAGTAGGAGGTTTAATTTCAGCAAAGATTGTGAAATTAAAAAAAAAAGTGAAACATTTGTTCCATAAAACAAAATAAGTAGAGTATGTTTTTTGACTAAATGATGAAACTACACTCTTGCCCAAAATTATTTTCACGTACATCAAATCAAGGATTTTTCAGAACCTAAATTATACTTTTGGTTTTTTAGTCTTTTAAAATACTAAATGAGAACGAAACAAAACATTCTCAGAAAATACGACATTTGAATATAAAGTTAAATTCTCTGTACTTAAATTGAAAATAAATTGTAATTTTATTTTTCTGAATGAGCTTCATTTATACAGGATGTTATCTTATTTTTATTATATATATATTCGTAATATCATGTGTAAAGATGGTATGTGTTTTCTATTTCTCTTTCAGTAATGTTAGAAATATTAAAAATCTTTCCTTCAGTTTTCTGTACGTAAAACTATAAGATACACATTTCTTGCTGGAAACCATTGAAAATTTGTAACTCTTTGATCATGATAGCTAATTTAATGTACTTTAATATTTCAGATCTATCTTGATTTGTTATTTTTGTATGCAGTTAACTATTTAATTTTCATTAATTATTAGATCTGTGAACATGTTTTTGTGACCTTTAATTCAGAATTGATGTTAATGCATACATTTAAAAAAATATGTATGTCATTTTTTATATATTTCACTTTTGCTGTAACTATTAATGTGAAAATATTGAATATCTTTGATAAGAAACTGAAAAGTTATGATGCAAACAAAATAATATGAACAAAAATGTAAGGTGGTGTAAAAAGTTATATAAATTATGTTGCTATTTAAATGAAGCAAATTTGTTACTTAAAGGTCTATGACTTGCTTATAATATATTTATTTTGGCTGATTATTATTATTTAAATATTCTATGTGTGTTGTCTTAAAATATTTTGCTTTGTATATGTATGTTGACATAAAGATCTATCTATATATTGCTTTGTATCAATTGTTCCCAAATGGTAGCATGCAGGGGAAAGTCAGTTATAAACCACTTTTAATTTTTTTAAATTTTTAAATAGCTGTTTCTTTAAATGTATTTGAAATATTTTAATTTCAGTGATTGTAATGTTTTATTGTATAACATATATATATATAATCTTACAATACTTTATTTTTGTATGCACAGTTCCTGCTGCTTATTAAAATCGCTTCTATTCCAAACCTTGGGGCTCAGTTTAATAGATATCAGTTTTAAACTTTCCAAAATAATGACTAACAGCTAATTGAATAATTAATCATAAAATAATAATTAAAAATTAATGCTAAAGTTAAACTATTTACACAGTTTGAAATTCATTTTTTAATTTTTTATAATTTCATTCTTGATGAAATTTTAACTTTTTCCAAACAACTATTTTATCTGTGTTTGTTTCAAATTATTCAACAACAGTTTTTTTAATTGTATTCTCCATTTCATAAATCTGCTTATAGCTTTTTTAATCAAAATCTTTCATTTGAAGAACCTTTCTTAGAATTTACAAAGCTTTTCTAGAATCGATTGGTGTTAGCCTATCGTGACTTTTTTTCTCTTTCACCTCCTACTTTTCTGTCAGTTTTTGCAGTTCTTTTAACATATTCGCATTGTGAATTGCCATACATTCAAAGAAATGTTTAAAAAGAAGTCCAGTTTAAGTGCAGTTTTTCTCTGGTTGCAATTGCCGACAGTACCATAATCTTTTAGCAATAAATCTCTTTATTATTATTATTATTATTATATTTTATTTATTTATTTATTTTTTTTTTTTTCAAGGCTCAAGTCTTTTTGCTTGGTATTTTCAACATGTTCAAACACACTACAAATTTTTAAAAATTGTTCCTGCCAGTGTTCAAATTTAAAAACTTAATGTTTGTAGTCACTAGAAAGAATTGTCCTTTGTCTATTTAATCAATCTGCCACATCATGATTGCAAGCATGACTGATACTCTTTTTGCATTTTCTTCAAACTACAGTTATCATTTCTTTTCTATTCAAAGACTGTTAATGTGTGGTAATACCAAGAAGCATTTCATGAACTTTTTTTATGACTCTTTATGTACACAATGTTTCTGCCTGAAAGGGAAGATTTTGAATGCATAAACTTTAGAAGATAGGATACAAAGTTCCACATTCAATATCTGTCTGCTAGTTTTCAAGAAGGAACATTCACTCATTTATTGTGCCTTTATAGGACTGTTTTTATTAACCTTAATATTAGAAAATTCCTCTTCTCTGAAGTCCAATGCAGACAGTAAACTCTAAAAAAGAGTTTCTATAAAAGTATAGGAATTGAGGGGAGGGTTAGAAAAATTTCAATCAAAACTATTTCATTGAATCACTAAACACCTGAATGAGAATACCTCAGTCTGCTATGCATTTAAATGGGTGAACTACAAAAAACTTTAATAGTATACATAAAAAACGAGAATGATTTATTATATTCTCGCATTGAAGAATCAGCCAGTCTGAGTTTTATTAGTAGTGGAAATGAGATTAATAAATGGTCATTTTTCTGCTCATTAGTGTGTGTTCCTGGAAATTTGAACATATGATTTTATCAATCATTGAGTTGAATAAGCAACAGATAGTGTGTATATCTTTTTATATATAATTTTTAAGATAAAGGGGGAAAATATTTAGTATTTGTTGGGAACAATTGATAATTTAAAAGCTATAGTGATAAAATGGAGCGACTGAACTTTTAATTATGTACAGAAATTAATATGCCATATTTTATTGCATGTGCAAGGGTTTTCAGTGTTTGATATTTATTTTAGCTTTTATGAAAAGAATCTCAGATCTTTAATAATACCTTTCTTTTTATCCCTTTATTTTTAAGTTCTTTCATTGTAATGATTGGTATTTCAATTTAATATATTGTAACTATAGTCACATTATGATGATGATCATTTTAAAATTCTAAAAGAAGTCTAACTTTATATCTTGTATGAGCTTTTCAAAT
Organism: Stegodyphus dumicola; assembly: GCF_044657685.1. NCBI lineage: Eukaryota > Metazoa > Arthropoda > Arachnida > Araneae > Eresidae > Stegodyphus > Stegodyphus dumicola. Next base: position 190,081,431 of record NC_140768.1, read on the forward strand.
ATTTTAACACTTTATAATATGTTCCCATGAATAATGCCACCTCAAAAAAGCATAGTTGCCAAATGTTTGAAAATTTTTACCATGGCCAATGATTAAACAGTTTTACTTTTTGAAAATGTTGGCAATTTTGTATGGGTTGGCAAGCATATGAAAACATGCATTAACAACTGTAAAATAGATTAGTATGGCAACAATTTAATTAATAAATTTTGGGTACTTACATGTATGTAATTCATCTGTGTTTAAATATGAAAGTTGAGAAAGGTAAATGTTGTGCATTCAACATGGAATTGAGATTTAGTAATGTTTAAGTTAAGTTTGCGCAAAATGTGATGAAAATAAATATTTTTATAGTGATATTGCTTTTGTGTGCATATAAAGCAGTGAATAAATTTTAGTGTTAATTAACAAAATAAAAACAATGGTTAGCAGACAAAGCATTTGGCACATCATTCTGCTTTTCTGAGGAAGATGTTATTAATGGGATTGTGTCCATTTTTTTCTTTTTGGAATGCATGTAATTCTGTTTTCTGACATAAGTGTCTTAAAGGGAACCTTGTTTTAGCTATCTAAGGATTTATAAATATGCAAATAGTCAATAATTCTGCATTTGTTCCAAACTTTTATTATCTTTTTAATATTCTTTTTTTCGTTGCTAGTCTTCAGACACTTTTATACCTATGTCAAAGTCATGTAGAGTAACCCTCTAAGATTTTAAACCTGTATTGTTTTACTATGATTAGATACATTTATAGACTGTTTACAAACTTTTAACAAGTACTTGACATTTTTCTGTAAAATAGTATATAAATACAGTAAATTTTGGCACTCATCTGTTGTGTAGTGTCTGGTTCATTTGTGTATGCACAGTTAGTTACTCTATTATTTGAATTCTAACTATTTAGGAGCTGAGAAGTTTTAGTCTGTGTAAAGGATGTTATCCTAAAAAACAGGTACTGGCAGACATTAGGCCAGTTTTTCTGCAGTATTACATATGATTAAGGCATTGCAGAACCTGACTAACTGTTAAGCTTTCACCCCAGTTCGGACAAAGAACACCCCGGGGTAGTTCGAGAGACTCCCACCCTTCGTTCCTTACCACAACATCTCGAGAGAATTTTTAACTCGCTGTGTGTTTTGAGTGCCCCCTTGCCGCACAGACACAAACATCTATGCCTTCTCTGGGACTCAAATCTGTGCCATTCGGTACGGTGGTCAGCATTTCTAATCACTGTACCATGTGGGCAGCTGTTCTAAAAAACACCGAAATTCTGAGCAAAGGTTAATTTTTTAAAAAACTTAGTTTGCTTATATATGCAAGATTTTGGCTTAACTTCAGACTTAGGTGTGAAATATATATTTCAGATGTAAAATTTTGTAAAACTACTACCATATTATTATACAAACTTATATCTGTCATTCTACTTTTAATTTGTTTAAAAGACTATCTTTATTCTAAATATTTAAAAGTGTAAGAAATCAAAGATTCCATATGACATTTGAAATGAAAATGACTGTAACCTTATTTGCCCCTGTTGATTAAATAACACTTCTTTTCCCGAAAAATCATAGCTTGCTATCTTATTTTGAACCTTAGGCAAAGTAATTTGTATTAGATCAAGTTCTAGAAAGTTTTTCCGTTAGTATCATGAACAAAGAAACAATGCAACACACTTCATCTTTAAAAGAAATGTGATTATATTCCGTACCACTGAAAGTAGTAGTCTGTATTCTGAAAATCTGTTTTAGTTCGTTTTTTAAACCGTGCATAGTTTTTGATATCATTAAATTGTCATCACAATGTACATAGTCTTCCAATAGTTTTCGCTGATTCTGTATAGTTTTTTCCCGGTTTTGGATTTTAAAATATTTCTTTGATTTTCTGATTTTCCTTAGGTCTAAGCCTGATGGATATAGTATATACATAACCTCAAATGTTGTTTATCTTCATATAAGTATTTCTTGTAGTGTGATGTTCTGAGGGGCAGTTTGAAATAATCTCTCTGTAGAATATTTTTTTATTCTAATTTTTGCCGAAGTTCAAAGATTGCAGTATCCATGTGTGATTTAGTGGAGGCAAAAATAACTTTTACTTTTTTGCAAATGTCAGTGACTTGCAAAAGGTTGGTCCAGAGATCTTTGATGAATAAAATTTAATCGCTACGGAGCCGTCCGTCATTTATTCCGTAACTCCGTAGGCTCCGCTGCGGAGCTCAATGTTTTCGGCATGATTAGGTTTAAGATGTTACAGAATCGTCAGAGTTGGCAATTGTTATGTGTAATTAAAATGTGCTCATTCTCTCTACTGTTACGATTGAAACATTATTTGACCCATTTTATAGTTTAGCAACATGGAGAAAAATAATTATTGTGATGAGAATATAGAGTTGTGAAGAATATATAGTGATAGTGAAGATGTGTTTGATTTTTCATTGTTAGAAGATACTGTGGAAGACAATGTTGATTATAATTCTGACACTTCAAGTAGTGGTTCCGAAATTATACTACCAAGGAGACGACGAATGGTAGTTATTGAAAGTGAAAGCGAAGAGTCGCCGGAACACTTAGATGAATGGCGCGATGTCACGGAAGAATTAGATATTCCGGATAGAATACATTTTAGTGTATCGCCAAAGGTCATTGGACCACACATTCCTACAAATATTGTGCAGCCGACACAATATTTCAAATTATTTTTCACAAACGAACTGGTAAATGAAATTATAAAAGAAACCAACAATTACGCAGAAAATGTTCTAAAGAATAAAGAAATATCTAGTAATTCTATTTGGAAAACGTGGCGTGCGATGGAAGAGGATGAATTTTGGGCTTTTTTATTAGAGTTATTATCAATATGGGTACGATACCCCTGGCGAATATGCAGGATTATTGGTCAATTAAGAAGAATAGTCACATACCTTTCTTTGGTAAAATATTTACAAGAAAGTTTTGGGCAGATACTCTGGATGCTGCATTCCGCTGCGAAAATGTGCCGGAGTTGCTGGTAGGCAGTGGTACAAAAACGTACGGAGCGCTAAGGGTTAACGACCTAAGGAATATCGCTTGAGAGATCTACTTGGCCTTTTGTAGATCATATTACGAGGTGTCTGAATAGCTATAAGGATGTCTTATCTCAAAAATACTTGCGACCGCAGGTAGGACTCTGTCTTCGACATCAGTTCGAACTCAACCTTCTTGCCGATCGCAGTATTTCTTTACTGAGCCCAATAAGTATGAAACACGACGAAGAAGTTACTTCTAGCGAAGATGAGTATAATTTTTCGGCAATAACGAACGAAATTACATCACTACATAGACAGCTTGCCCATGAGAACGAAGACGGAAGTGATAAAGATAGTGACGACGTTAGAGGAGGAAGAAGACGAAAAATCCGAATAATCGATAGCGAATCTGGAAGCCAAAGTGATTGTACAGAAGAGACTGAACCTTCAGAATTGACAGTGTGCACAGAAAAGCGCCTCGAGCGCAAAGGGTTAATAGTTTCTTCAGCTGTTCTGTAAAACTTCTGTAGTTCCCCATCAGCAAACCTGACTGATGTCATATTCCATTGTTTATTCTGTCACTGCAAGCAACTGTCTATACGTTCAGTTAGCAGCTTTCAATTTCTTCTGGCTGATATCCTCATCATATTTCCATGTATAAATTCTGAATCATCTCCCAGTTCCCTAATTTTCGGTTCATCAACTTCTTTTCGAATCCCCTCTTCGTTTTGTGGTGTATGTGGGCGCGTGCGCTTCCGTGTTCATTCCCCTGTCCCTTTTAAGTTTGTTAAGCAGCCTTTGCAGCAATGATATATGCCTTCTATTAACCAGCCATTTAAGTCTGGTGTTTATAGCGTTATGGTTCGCAACATAATTCTGCAGGAACACAAAATCTATCGATAATCTCTTAAATTGAGCACTAGCGTATAATTTTTTTTTTTTTTTTTTTTTTTTCAAAATTTAATATATACCGTATGGACCACCATGCCATCGATAAAATGTAGTTTCCCTTCGTCTGCACAAGACATGCTTCCCCCAAACTATAACGGAACGACCGCCATGCTTTACTGTCGGTCAAAGGTTTATTAATTCAAATTCTTTATTTGATTGTTTCCATATTTTACGATTAACATCTGCTCCAAATAAATTATGCTTGTTTTCATCATTAAATATAACTTTTTAATCGACTTGCGCGAAATATAGGCCAGATGAACGCAAGTTCGGTCTGCATAAATTATTTCTTTTTGAAGCTACGGTATCCCCAGAAAATGTAACGTTATATGATGCTATTGTACCCTCAAATAATAAATCCTGGCCAGGGATTTGTAAAGGATATACCGGTACTTTCAACCAAACTATTATTCTCTGAATGGTTTTTGCCGAACTTGGCGTCTTAGTCATAACATTGAACTAAGAAGCAGCACTGGAGCTCATCTGAGAAGGAATTCTGGTACATAAAACCAGTTCCAAGACAAAAGTGAGGGAGCTTGTTGTTTCTGTCATTTCAGTTGGAGTCAGTGTCTGCTTACAGGTGGCTGAAGTTGCAGCGCTTGGAGAAAAAACTGATATCGCGAGGAAAAGCAAAACTTGCTTCTTCATTGTCTATATCGCTACAACAGAAGAACGTACGATAGTTTGATTGGAAACTGGAAATAAAGAAACACAAAACGAGACCTTTTTAAGCAATCAAGATGATTTGAACATTTTGCCACTTTTTGGGCTTGATAAAAATATGCACGCCATATTCGCGGAATTTTTGGTGCATCGAAAAATTGGGTGCAAGTCTTATTCGGTGGCGCTTGGTATTCGTGAACGTACGGTATTCAGCTTCTGCTGAGAATAAAGAGACACTTTTGTTTCCTTGAAAACAACGAAATACATTTGCTTCCTAATAAAATTACACTTCCCAATGTGGATTTTCTATCTTCAGTATCTTCTCCTCAATCAGCATCTGAATAAATTGTAAGATCAGGTTCTTCATTCAATGAAATATATAGAGATAGATGTTTTATTGCATTTAAATCAAGTCCTTCTAGCTTGGATTTTAAAGTTTTCTGCTGAGTATGTAAGCTGGGATATCTAACTTAGTGCCCTATTCACGACAAGGAGCGTAAATAACGGTCTTCTCTTAACGGACGATCGCTAAATTTCACGACTCCAGTAACCATAAGGACTGTTGGTTAAATTGACATTCATCACAGCGACCATCGGCGGGATCCTTACGGTAGGTAAGTAACCTTCGAGAGTTGGGGAAGTTCGTCTAAATAAGCCAATCATATTACAGCTACTAGAGATACAGGCTGCTCGTCATCCATGTTCTAGCGTAGACCTCGTATTGTAGCCACGCTATAGGGTTGTAATTCAGGTTTGGGGGGCCATCTTTGGCTCTTTAGCGGTGTTCGCTAAAACTTTATTATTTAACATTCTAGGGCAAACTACGGCCCGCCGGAAGTTTCTACCCGGCCCACGGATAGGATTTTTATTTGGAGGTCCGAGGCAAATTAAAAGAAATACATATTTATATATTATATATCTATTTACTTTTCTACTGATATCAAAGAATAAATCAAATTATGAAAAATGTTCAAACTTATCCTATAGTCTCATTTGACGAGAATACGTCCCTTTTCGGGCGCCTTCTGTTCTGTTGTAAACCTAAAAGTAATATTCCAGGAAACGAATCTATAAAACAAACAAAATATTTATTGAAGTTACCACAACATAAGTTAACGTAAAAAAAAAAAAAAAAAAAAAAAAAAGGAACGAAAAGAGGTTGTGAGCAATTGATGTGCGACCCATAGCAAGCCAGTACTGGGCTTTTCTGAAACAATAGCCATACAGGACACGGATCCGGATAATGATGTTTCTTTTATTTATTACCCTAGAGGAATGGAGGAAGTTGCTTATTTAGCCCCATATCCGTATGTGGAAATAGATTCTGAAGTTGCTTACTTGACACTTAATAAGATAAATAAGAAAATTAAGATTCTGAAGGCCCATGATTTGACGAACTGGTAGATGAACTTCGAGAACGTTCAAGAAAGTAAGGTAAAGGCTTAGAGATCTATGGGCCCTATTCACGACAAGGAGGGTAAATAACGATCTTCTCTTAACGGACGATCGCTAATCAATTATTTGTTACTGATAGCTACATTTTATAACACATAGAAAAAATACTGATAAATTTATAAGAATTTACAGGCATTAAATGATGAAAAAAACATATACATATGCTGTTAATATTACACTTATCTGAATATTTAATGATAATTCCATAAACTATAAGATTCAATCTATACCACTGCTTAAATCACAGTTTTTCTTATTAATTAATTTCCATATGTAAAAACAAAAAAATATCATTTAGTTACATATCTATAGATTAAGTCCTGTTGTAACAAGCATATGCAAAACACATATAGTGAAAATAATGCAAAAATAGAATTTTTTTTAACTCTTTTTTTTTTTTTTTCTAACGTAGTGCAATTCATTCCATTATATTAAAATTTTATTAAAATGCAGCAGTAATTTGATTTTTTTCTATTATAAATCAACAGCTTTATATAGAATGATCTTACTTTACTGGATTTTTATTTAAATGAATACATCTGGAAATGTCAAAATAATGCAAAAAATTCATTTTAATAAATCTTCCAACACTGCTAAGATAATATTCTTATTTTCAATAAAATTTTTCAAGGTATATCATTTTAGTTTAGTTCTTTTCCTATTAAAGCAGCTAATTTAAAACATATATCTCATTAATTTGTTAAAATTTGTTTGTACTTAAGTAAGTTTTATGTGCATACTGGGCAGAAAAAAATAGCCTTGACTTAAAACGTGTTTTAAAGCAATAAGTAAATAAAATACACTGGTTCTATTAGCATGTCAAAAAAATATTACTGTTATGTACTCTAAAAACAAATCCCAAGTATCACATCATGATATATAACACTCTTACAAAAGAAGAAATATCAGATTAGGAATATACTCTTTTTATGCATTTGATAACAAAGAAGAGTAAAACATATGCAACATCAACATTATGAAATATCCTGCAAATCATTACAATAACTATAAGACATTGATTAATAAGATCAGTTGACCATTCCTTTCACAGTAGCATTAAGTTTTTTCATTCAAAATTATTAATAGGCCAAAACAGATTTACGATTGGTGGCTCAGATTTAAGGTCACACAAAAGTAAATTTGATTTAGCTGAACATGAGATCTCCCATGACAAATTTATGAGCAGTGACAAATTTATGAACAAATTGATTTTCTTTAAAATGTACTTGCAAATTTAACAAAATCATGCATGAAATTTAACATTAAAATCTAAAGCACCAGTATTTAATGAAATGAATTTAATCACACTTTTAAGAATGCAATTTTCTGATAAATTTTAAGTTTTATACGAAAATAGAACAAAATTAAGGAAAAGTAATTAATTTTGTAAAGCTACTTAAAACATATTTCCTGTTCACACATTTAAATAAATTTAAAGTAAGTATACTTAAAAATACAACATTAAGATTTACTACTAGATAAAGCATGATAACGGGATCAAAACAATTTGTCGAATATTTAAATCAATACTTAACATCTTCAAAATTCCTTAAAAATACAGAATATATTTATCTTACTATAAGGAAAAACCAAAATTATTTATAATTTAGATCACACTATCAAGTTTTTAACACTGGCGCCGTCTAACAGATTTGACGACATTATATCAGAATCAAAATGGAATGCTACTTTAAATTACAGTCGTACAGTAAAATTAAATAAAAATAAGGCACATTGCATTTTTAACCTTTGTGATAACCCAGCACAAAGTTTACATGAAATGTAGGATAAAATTTTACAAACAGTATAAACTATTTGCGATAATAAAAGAAACATCACAAACAGTATTAGAACACTTAGCTGCACAAACACATGCACATTCCGCAATTGATTTTGTATTTATAAAATCAGTTGATAGTCAATAAGTGACAGTGAAATAAAAATACACATTTTGAAGAAATGCGAAGAGTAAGTTTTCTAACATTCTATGGAAAAATACGAAGCTGAACTCACCTCACCAACGACATGCTACTGGGACCGGAATTCATTAATCCTGACGATAATTCATTATCCATTATCTTCATTGTATGCAAAGCGAATACATTGCTTCAATCACGGAAAATTCGCTGCCGACGCAGAGAAATTCCACTAGTTTCATCCAAATACGCTTCAGCTAAAACTGACGCAAAACCTTCCGCCATGTTTATTGCCGGAAATATAACTATCTGTTTATTTAACGCGAAGTGTTAGACCTGTCCTTACTTTAACAGCCGTCTCGTCAATTTAACGGTCGAATTTAACGCTAGCTTTGATGAGAATACCAATACTTGCAATTTAACTACATGGACTTTATAAGAAATAGACTAACCCAAACGGGTTTTCTCCTTCGTCTGAGGCGTTGGCGGCTGTCACCTTGATCACATCCGGAGGAGTAGGGACGACTTGCAGAAATTTGACATTGGTTGCCTATTGCAGCGTGTATAATTAATTGTCAAGAAAAAGCTGGTTGTAGCGCCTCATTTCCCAAATTAGAATTTCTACATATTTTTATTTTTGAAATTGAGATTGATTTTTTAAAATTTAGCATATTTATCAAGCAATAATTAACGTTCCAAATAATTATAAAGCTATTGCATGCTTTCAGGACTGGATATTTTTTTTAGCTTTTCTTATGCTGTAAGGAAATTTGTAACTACTTCTTTTAGAAAATAATATTTCAAATCTGAACTAATAGAAAATTTCAAACAAACTATTTTCTCTTGCAATTTTTATGCTTTTCATTGGTGTAAATAAGTAAAAAAATACTAAAATATTTAAAAACGAATTTTTGAAAGTTTTGTTCAAAATTCTAAATTGTGCTGCTTTTTTTAAATTATAGATGAGTATTATAGCACAATTTCTATAAAGGGATTTTATTTCAATTATATTTCCTAATACATCATAGTGATAAACACTTTTGAATCCTTACAAATTTTTATAAATTTAATTCTAATATTAAAATTGTATTTAACCGTAATAATTAATTTTGCTTGTATTTTATAGTGATTATTTTTTAATTTATTTTTAGTTATGCATATAATTTTTTTTATTTACTGTTATTTTAATTTATTACCCCAAAGGGGCGGTAGCCTAGAAAGGCTGTTAGTTTCGAAGCAGCATTTTGCGCTGTTTTACTACAAATGTCCGTGTCTCTTTAATTGTTGTTACCAAATATTATCGCCCTGTATTATATGTAAAAAAATTAAATAATGAAGAATCTGCATGAATACATGTATGTCTCTCGCACTGTAACAAAAACGACAATATCTAGAGCCATCAATTTTAAATAATGTAATCCTCCACCCGAACATAGGCATCTGGACGGCCGAATTTCGAATTTGTTTTGATCTATTTCATATTTTGTAAAACTTTAATGAATTTCTGATTAACAAACTCAACGAGTTCAGAGCGAGCACTGTACGGAAAATAACAATTTTATCTCCAGTGCGGAAATTCTAAATATATGCTGTTAGTAGTAAGCGCCCGTACTCGGCGGACGGAAGTGACGTCACAGAAAAGGGGCGTGGTCTCCGCCATCTTGGATCACGTGACAACCGGAAGTGACGTAGATGGAAGGAATGACGTAGACGGAATGACATCATCAAAGTTTCGTTTTGATTCTGTGGCAACGATTTTATGTTTCAAAGTTTTTATTTTTTGCGGCATCGAATATATATTTTTAGGTTTTGTGGCAACGGTATCTTGAACAACGTGTTTGGAATGACATCATCCATTTCTTGTTGGGGCATGTTGTTTTACAAAATGGCGTCTGCTGTATCACACCTTTGTATGCCTCCGCTAAGAGGTATGGATACTTTTCTGTGAACCAATCAGATTCTTTGAAATATGACCTCACCGTCTTTCAACCAATCACCGCTCAGATGAAATAAAGAGTTCCTACCCGATATAAGGTTATCCCGAGCAACGTTCCGCATTTCTTTCCTGCCTGTCGCCCTGAGTGTACGTACCTGCTTTTGCTTAGACAACCATTCTTCACGACTTCGAATGGATCAGGCACGAAACAACAAAGAAGTAAGTAACGTTTTGAAAAGTTACTGTTTTTAGATTTTTAATCTTTAAAAAATAGTTGAATTTGCAATATGTGCTTAATTTGTCTTTACTTTTTTTTCAGATGGAAAACCTATTTGAGAATGAACCTATGCCTTTGAACGATAAAGTGTTGAGCCATGATGTTCCAAGAGAATCAGCTAGCTCTTGTACCAAAAGAAAAGCAGAAGAAACATCCCATTTCGAGAAAAAAGTACGTATTTACGTAAGTTAATACGTACTTTTATATGATTATTATACGTACTTTTATATGTATAATATTAAAGTTGATATTGTATGTGACCATATTTTTTATGTATTATATACTAACTGATTTTTTTCTTTCAGCGCAAAGGACTCTTTACCGAAGAGGCTATTCCAGAGGAGCTCACTCACATGGGAAACAATGTCTTTGTGGAACCCAGCATTTACAAGGGAAAAGTGACTGTTCACATCCGAGAGTATGCCAAATATGGTAAAGCTTACTATCCGACAAGACGTGGAGTGAACTTTGAGCCATGGTGTTTGAATGTTCTCGCAACCAACATGATAGTGGAGGAACCAGACCTGCTGACACTGAATCTGGAGTTGCCCAAGAACTTTGTGGTCACATATAAGGATTCCCACTTCACTCTGAAACAACTTTCTGCTCAAGGAGATGAAAAAAGTAGCCTCAGCATTACAACTACGCAGTGGGAAGAACTGATGACCCACTTTAGGCGTATCAGTGACATTGTCACCAACCTCGTTTGTCAAAACATGAACTTTTGTGAAGCCTGCGAAAGCATATCCGACGAACCTGTTAAGGAGGAAAATCTGCCCCAATCTTTTGACATTTCTATGGGAATAGCACGTCTCCAAATTATTCTATAGACGTCGCTTGAAGAGCTTCTTAACCAACAAGAAGAACTAAAATATCCCAAGCGCATAGACTGTGAAGAACTCATTCATAAAACAAAAACTGTGAATTCCATTGCTCTGAGATTCAATGCTGTTGACATCGTCAAACAATTTTACGGAAATATTTGGGGTGAAGAATCCTATTTAATGTTACTGAAACCTGCTCACTACATTACCAAGGAATTTTTAAAATCTGTTTGTTTAAACCATGTACTCGATGAAGTAAGAAACACATTTTGTACTACGAATGGTGTCTTAGGTATTGAATACTATGAATATTTGTAAATTAATTAGGATATTCAATAAAATGTTACTTTATTTTACAATGATCTCATGACTGTCTCCAGGTTCAGACCTTATTTAAAAGAATTAATCTGTAATGAACACTTACATAAATTTTAAATATACCTATTGAATACAAACCTATTGATTTTTATAGAGTATAAATATGGTTGTTCTTAAACATATATATCATTACTTGTTCAACCTTTGAGATGTTAAGTAACATTCATTTTCTGTCTTGTACATGTGTTAGACCTATTTTCTAAAATCTTTATACCGGCAAGTTATTAGAAACTCTGGCATTATTTCCCTGTTTTAGTTAAACATATATAAATGAATATCAGCGTACGCTTAGATCATAAGAACTGTTGCAATGAACGCAGCTCTGTCTCAGACCTATCGAGATCCACAGGTCCCCGCAAGTTTCGGGGGTGTTGCTGCTTTGCATCGTGCTTTAAAAGGTCACGTAAAAACAAAAGACATCCAGAAATAGTTGCAAACCAAGGATTCTTATACTTTGCACAAGCCTTTGAGGCACAAGTTTCCCAGGAACAGAGTCATCGTAGGAGGCTTAAACGAGCAATTTCAATCTGATTTAGTGGATATGCAATCCCTGGCGTCTTTTAATGATGGATATAAATATTTGCTGACCTGTATAGACATCCTTTCGAAATACGCTTGGGCTATCCCTCTCAAAGATAAAACATCTGTGTCCATTCAATCCGCTTTCGAAAAGATATTTTCGGAACGTACACCCGAATCATTACAAACAGATGCAGGGAAAGAGTTTACCAATAAACAAGTTCAAAATTTTTTGAAAAAGAGAAACGTTCGCTTTTTCACGACACATAATACAACCAAAGCTTCTGTCGTAGAACGATTTAATCGGACTCTAAAAACAAAAATGTGGAAATACTTTACCGAAATGAATACACGAAAGTACATTGATGTGATTGATAAATTGATATCCAGTTATAGCCATACATATACATATCACATCCTTTGTCAAGAAATATCGTCATGTTTGCTAGAACAAGATATCGCTTCAGAGTTTAACTTCTAATGTATGTGGACATTATTGTATTTATTTTATTATTAAACAATGTCAAGGACTTTGTATGGAACTCATTGTATCACCCTTAGCTGGAAAGAATCACGACTTCCAAATATTTTAATTTGTCAAAAAACGATATGGTGTAGGCATGATTTTTAAAAAATAAAGTTGCTTTAATTTGAAAAACAATTTGTGTCTTGTATTTTCTTTGTATTGTTTCTACACCTATTTAAATAAAATATTACTTTATTCATATAGTTGTATTTATTAGATAAGGGTTGGAGAAATAAGGGCATTTTTTGGGGGTATAAAAGGTCTACATAGTGAGAGCACAGTTTGTAAAAAAAATCACGAACACGAACATGGAACGACAAACGATTGTTGCTGTATTTTCAGTCGCGTGGATATTTTCAAGTATGGGTATCCTACTTTGGACTCATCTGCAATGGACATTTAAACAAGATTTCAACTGTCTTCAAAATAAAACTACACTTAATCTATAAAATATATCAAAAGATTGATTCAATAGGATTTATCAAATGCCACGAATTTTCGAATTTTTATTTAAATCACACACATTGTTGAGAAACGATTTGTGAGTGCGTTCAAAACTCTTTACATGTTTTCAAAAATCACTGTTTTGAATTTACAAAAAAATATTGTGGATTCAAGGAGCGAATGTCTTCTGGTTGCCAATATCCTACAATGCTGCTTAGAGATTTTCTGTAAAGTATAAAAGTCAATGTTTTTAAAGTCCCTCTCATTTCCAAAAATTGAACTAACCAAGTTCGTACATCCTTCTACTTGTCTTCTGAGCGGACCTACTGATTCGGGAAAAACGGTTTTTGTGAAGAAATTGATAGATCATAAAATGTTCCATCCCATGCGGACCAATATTATTTATTGCTACGGAAGTTATCAACCTCTTTTTTAATTCCATGAAAAACGTAAATTTTGAAGAAGGATTACCATCTAACCTGCAGACTCTCCAAGATGCTTTAATTATCATAGACGATTTAATGTCTGAATTAGCAAGTGATACTCGCTTAAGCAAACTTTTTACAAAAGGAAGTCATCACCGAAACCTTTCAGTCGTTTTTATAACGCAAAATCTTTTTCACCAAGGCAAGGAGATGAGAAATATTCATTTAAATTCCCATTACCTCTTCCTATACAAAAATCCTAGAGTTAAAAGTCAAGTTATGCATTTGGCTATGCAAATATTCCCCGGAGAAGTAAAGGCCTTTCAAGAAATTTTTCAGGATGCTACTTCAACTCCATTTAGCTACTTGCTGATTGATTTACGACCTGAAACAAGTGAAACGCTTCACCTTCGTACAGGCATCTTTCCTGGGGATTAATACTATGTCTACCAGCCCCGATAGTTCATTTCAGTTTGAGATGTCGAATGGCTAACATGTCTTCTCCCATCGTGATCGATTTCGAAGGTTTTCAGTGGATGCCTCATTGTAACATTGTTAAAGAATTAGCTTTTTACACCGTGTATGAAGGATATCACAGTTGCTGGTCATTTTTACATCCTCAGCCTTGGAAAACATTATCACGATCTCAGCAAAAGTGTTTTGCTTGGGTCACAAGAAATCGTCATCACATGAATTGGAATGAGGGCGTTTTACCTTATACTCATCTTTGTATTATTTTGCAATATTTGTCATCTAGTCACTCTGTCATATACGTGAAAGGATTAGAAAAGAAATTATTTTTAGAAAATTTATTATGTAGAGACATCATAAATCTAGACTGTCCTAAGATAGAGAATTTAAAAAAGAAACGTTCTTTAACATGTTCGATTCATGCAAAAGGATTTAATTGCTGTGCTTTAACCAAAGCGGCTGCATTTGCTACCTATATAAAAGAAAGTGTGCAAGAAAAAGAGCTCATTTGTCATCAGAATGTCTCATCTGAAGGATGTGGATTATCTAAAACTGTTAGGAAAAAGTCGAATAAAAGCAGCTGTACTAAAAAAGTGTCCGAATCATCTCATTAAATCTGTTTGTGAATGTGTTTTAAATCTTCTAAAAGGAAACATACCCATCACCAAACGCGTCAAAAATCGACTCGTCCCTTTTAAAAGAACTTTGAGGAAATTAGCGGACAAAAAAGTACCTCTTTTTAAGAAAAGACTTCTTATGGTTCAAAAAGGTGACGGTTTTCTATCTTTCCTGATTCCTGCAGCAGTCAGTGTCTTATCCTCTCTTCTCCATGGAACACAGTAAGAAATTTGTCCTGCTGCCCCTGGATCGTATGCACCAGTTTGAAGATGAACATTTGAGTGATTTAGATACCCAAATTCAAAACATCTTAAAAAAGAAAATGGACGATGAAGAAAAATCCAAATTGTACATCCAGGTTCTGCAAAAGTATGTTGCGTTTCCTCATGTGAATGCGTCTGAAAAACAACCGCCTGAACAATTTTCTGAGACAGATGTAGAAAAGGAAATTATGCAGACTGTTCCTGTGAAACAGAAAAGAACGGCACTAAAAATAATAGATTTCTTAAAAGAACATCAGATTTCCTGGACACACAATAAAGAACTGATTCTGGACGGTTATGTGTTTTCTGGGTCCAACATTGTTCAACTGATAAACTTTCTGTTGAGAAATAGAACTGAAAGACCTACTGCCTTTGAACAGTTTAAAAATGTACTCAATGTGAATAATTTTCCTCAAGACTTTGTGAAAAACAAACATTTAATGAGTGTAAAAACTATGTATGCTAGACCTAAAAGAAAATCCTCTTCGAAACTATGGCTGAAATTGTAATGAAATGTTCATAATAAAAGTTAATTTCTGATTATTTGTGTTTCTTTGATAAATTAATATATAAAATCTTTTTTGATTAAACTAATATATACATAATCATAACCCTTATTTTCTACAAAATATTTAAAAAAACTTACCTTTTATGAAATCCTTCCCCCCCCCCAAAAAAAAAGAACACCATAATTTTCAAACTTCTGTTTACTTTTTTTTTTTCTAAATAAGTTTTTATACACACACAAATGCATGATATTGTGCATATCATCTTTTTACATACAAACATTTTTTTGTACATACCATACATTTTACAAAAGTTATTTTTAAAAGCCAAGTGGTAAGGTGCTTAAGTCTGATTGAATTACTCTTTTGTCCAACACAACTTTGTATTTTTTTTGTTTCGGGTTTATTCACAACTTTTCTTCTTTTTGGTTCTCGGGTAATTTTGAAGGGGTTGTGCCTTTTGGAGGGGTTATGACATCCTTTTGGTTTAGACTACATACCAGACTTTTGATGGCTTCAAAATTCAGCAAGTGGGAATTGCGCAAGTTCAACAAAATTCTCTCACTTTGCAGGAGGTTTTCCCAGTGGCCGTCTGGTACGCATAGTTTTTGGGACCTCCTGAAAAAAAATCATGAGAAAAAGACATAACAGAAAAAATATGCATTAAACATTTTTTTGGTACATATTAAATAAGGAACTTTTTAAAGGTCCTTACGTGACACGAAGGTTTTGATAATATCTCCATCCAGTTCGTCGGTAAATTCCCCTAAGAAGTTACCCAAGGGAGGATCATTGCCACCATTGGTAGCGTAGATGATGGAGTCTGTGTCGTGATACAGGACGTCTCGACCCATCTTCTCCATTTCACTGTACAGCTTGAGACGAGCCCAAGCTGTTGTGAACATCGCTAGAAAAATGTTGGTCGAGGCATGTTGCGGCACAAACTCTTTCGCAGACTCCCAGCAAATGGCAGCCACCTCAGGCGTGGGCAGAAAGACATCTTTCATCTGAAAAGAATAGAAGAGTCATGAGTTCACAGCTCAAAATACATGAATAATAAAATTGATCAGAAAACTTACTTTTTTGGTAGGATCAGCCATCATCTTATTAAATTCTGGCACCGTATGCACATACGTAAGCTGTCCTTTGTTGACGTTCATACCCCATCTGAAAAAAACAAAATCCAACATAAATCATAACGAATTAAAAAATAAAAATGTTTGCAAAAAATTTAAATACAAAAGAAATCATCTTACCTGCCCCAGAAACTGTTTAGGGCCAATTTGGCAACTTGGCGACGCCCAGGGTTCTTGGAAATCTTTCCTTCGTTCAACTTAACGCCCTCTCTTTCTTCATACTGGCGAATATACTTTAATTTGTCTTCAGACGTCACACACTCCGAAGGCCATCCGCTACTTTCCTGTTTGATCTTCAGAAAAAGATCAATGTAGGAACGAAACAGGGAAGTAGACGATTCTTTGAAATGATACACTTCGTAAATCTAGAAAATAAAGAATATATTTCAGTTATGACAAAAGATTTGAAATAAATTTGGGTTATGACAAACAATTTAAATAATCTTTAAATACTTACATGTGTGACGCGGTAACCTTTCTTTATCGCCAGCTTGACTTCTTCCGATACCCACGTTCCGACAAGAGCTCTTTCGTCGTCTGTGTGGGTACACGGAGCTTGCATTTGATGAAGGGCGCAGGTTCGACACAGGGGGAACATGAGTTTCTTCTGGCATCGGTATGGAAATACCGGAAGATATAGGTTCCGGGGAGGAATCACACGACATTGAATGATGCCAAAGTAGTGTTCTAGATCCCCGAAGATTTCCGTGATGATTTCTGGATGTCCCACGGGGTAGACGCAGTACTTGTTCACCTGTGAATGAAAGCAAAAAGTCAGAAAAACACATCATAAAAACATACGTAAATATCAGAAAAACACATCATCCATGAAAAGGTTTTAAAATAATAAAAAAGTACGAACCCATGGATAGAGTGAGGTAAAATCCATACATTTTGCGTCTCCCTCGTGGAACAATTTGAGGGCATTGGTCCGTCCTCCGAAAAATGACTCGCGATGATTGAGCCGGTCCCTCAAATGGTGTTGATCCAGGAAAGCTTGGAGATCTGGATTTTCTTCCTTCTGTCGTTAAAACTCATGCTCCCACATTTCTATCACGGGGAAACCCTGGGCTCGAAGTTTTCGTGTGGTGTCTTCTGTCTTTTCTCTTAAAGTTGCCATGGAAACTCCTTTTAAGAGGTGGATGGTATCCCCGTCATAGCATGAACTACACCCATGGAAGAAACAGCCCTAACATAATACAAATATATTAATAGGGTTCCACATGTAAATTAAACATTCAAAGTGTAAAATCATTCAAAAGAATCACATAGAAAAAGAATGGTTATATTTTCTTACCTGAAACTGATAGACGGTTTGCGTTGCTTGACAGAAACCGTGTACCGAGATTCCGGCGATTCCGAAGCAGCAACAAAGTCCAACCACCGGATCGAATCAGGGCTGTAATTCGTGGAGTTGACGTAGCCGTGTGTGGGCACCATGGCAATCGTGTCGGGCTGAATGTGGCCACTCCGATACGTTGCCATACAGGCTGACGCAATGGTCACGTATCTGAAAAGAAAAGAAACAACTTCATGAGCATGATTATTCTATAAGAACATAACTGTAAACATGATCATTATTGTATAAAATAAATTAGAAAATAACTTACTGGAATGGATCCACACCCACCACATCCAAAAACTGGGCTCGAAACTCCAGGCAACAGCGACGAAGAATGTCCACGTCCGATCTATTAAAAGAAAGTGTTAAAAATACGAAATATAAAATATAAGAATAAAACAAAATCTTAAATAAATAAGAATTAAGGAGGGAAAAAATATACCTGCAATAGGCCAGCATCTCTGCTTGGAAGTGAAATACATCCCGTTTGTGCTCTTCGTGCCAGGATAGAAATGCCTTTCGGGCTGGACTACTCATGGTGTCCGGGCTGTAGTACCGGACCTCAGGCAGCGGTCCGACATAACTCTGGTTTTCTCGGGAGTTGAAAAGATGGAGAAAGTATCCCTTTTTTAATTCGGTGAGACCGAAGCATCCCGGTAGCTTGGCCAACGCCATCGGTAGAAAATTTAACGAATCTATAACCCGAATGTTCAGACTAGGGTGTCTTACACACATGATCATAGACCCGTTAGGGATCACCTCCGGCGCTGTGCCTTGCTCCAGGAGCCAGGCCATCACGAACTGTCAGTCGAACCTGTAAGAAAAAAAAAATATGAATAATATTGAAAAAATAGTCGTACTTAAAAAGCATGCAAACTATGGTATTTTTAACTTACCCTTTCATGTTATGAGCTAAGGCGGTGAAGCCCTTGTGCTGTGTAGAGAACAGCCAGGCGCAGAAGTTTTGGCATGCCGTGTAGCCCGGAAACACTTTTTCTGTGCCGTCGGCGTACTGAGCCACCGCGAAATTTACGAGGTGTTCCCCGGAAGACTGGTCCGTTTCAAAGTCAAAGAAAATGAACTTGTCCTCGAACTTCTTCGGAGCAACACATCGTAAATAACAGTGGTGCTCAGCAGCCACGAGAAACTGGCCGCAAGACGGACACTTGGTGGTTCCACATCTGTGAAGCTCTTTAGGGCAATCCCGCCTCCGGATCACTTGGCAGCAGTCCCTGCACTGGTATACCTGTAACGACAATTATTTTTTTTAAACACAACCTTTTTGAGAAAATTATATAATAAATAACTTTGTTAAATTTAAAAAAAACACTTACCCTGTCGCAAAGTGAAAATTCTTGGTTTCCAGTGACGGCTTTGTGTGCTGCATAACAGGCATTAGAGCGGCACAGACGGTCGCAATCCTGACATCGTTGGGGTACGCCTGGAAAACAGTCAGTCCTCAAACATATGGGGCACGCAATGACACATCTATGGCTTTCCGGATGATCGTACGGCTTTTCACATGCTGTGCAGTAGTATTTGCTGGCAAAAAAAGAAAACCTTTCAGGGAATTAATCACATCGTAGTGCGCATCATGGAGCCACACATTGATCCGCTGAGACCTCTCCTTTCCTTTATAGATCACCTAAAACACAGAAAGACAAAAATTTTCTCTTGAATTCCAAAAAATCAAAGTAAAATCAGTTTTTAACATTTAATTGCATACATAAATCGTGCATTCATTTTTTCACAATTGAATGAATTCAAAAATTCATTCAATTGTGTGCATGCATAAAATGAATCTAAAAATAAAAAATTCATCATGCATTTTTTTTTTTACAAGTCATATTTTTAACATCGAAGCGTACCGCATACATGCATGCATTTATACATAAAATTGAACGCAATCTAAAAAATTCGCCATTCATTCAGTTTTACAAGTTAAAATTTTAACAACTATCAGAAATATATGCCTAAATGTTAACTTTTTGCAAATTATATTTTTAACATAGAAACAAATTGCCTTCGTGCATACATGTAAATAAAATCTAAAAAGTTAAAAGTATTCTAAAAATAAAAATTTTTTAAAGTGAAAGTTTTAACGAATTACATATATAAAATTAATCTAGCAATTTAAAGTAAACTAAAATCTCACTATGAATTTAATTTTTATAAGGTATATTTTTAACATAAAAGCGAACTGCATACATTTATGCATAAAATATAATCTTAAAATTTAGAATAATTCAAAAATTCCCCATGCATTTTTGTAAGACATATTTTTAGCGTCTAAAGAAATGCATGCATAAAATATAAATTTTATCTTAAATGTAAAATTAATCTAAAATTTTTTCAAGTTATGTTTTTAGCATCTAAATAAATTTCATACATAAAAATAATCTAAAAAATGTAACACAATCTAGAAAATTCACCATGTATTTATTTTCAAGTTACATTTTTTTAACGTGGAAACGAACTGCATATATGCATAAAGTTAATCTAATAAAAACAGAAATATCTTGAGATAAAAATATTGACTTACTCGGTTCAAGTTTTCAGAAGAAAAGATGACATTTTGCATATCCAAGTGGTCTTCAAATATGGCAATTTCAGTAAATGTGCAGGGGCCTAGAGGAATATTCGCAGCCATATGAAGTTCCTTGGCACGTTTCACAAGGGCTGGTCGACAACGCTTTTGCATGGCATTGATGGCAGTTGTGTCCTTATTCAGATGCGCCAACGCATACACAATTGCCTTAGCGCAACAGAGTCCTTCGTCGTCGTATGGAATAAAGATGATAGATCTTTTATTGAGCCTATCCATAGAGATGTTGACTACTTTCCTGTTTTGTCCAGCACCGGCATGTCGTCTGATAGTAATCACGTCCACAGAGAATCCTGTGTCTAGTTCAATTTTGTCTTTCGACTGCAACACTTTCATCACGGCAGCCAGAATCTTTTCAACTATTAAAGTCGAAACTGCCATGAGGTACGTACTTATCGGCTTATCCAGCCCTTCTGCTTGGATACAAAATCGTATGAGGTCCGAGTGACCCAAATCGGCTGTCGTCTGGCGAATGAGCTGTTCGAACAATTCCCGGACGGTGTCAGGAATTCGAACCATAGGCACACCTTGCACGTTTTGAGGCAGCCGTTCCATATCTATACTGGCCCGGAAGGTAATTTCTTCGGCCTGATATTTATGGTTCCGTCGACGAGACTTCTCTGTGAGTACAATCGCCTCATCGATCTGGAAAAAAAATTAATAAGTTTCAGTAATAATCAAACATTTCCAAAATACATTATTTTAATGAACCATGTAAAAAAAATAAAAATATATACTGAACGTTCATCGGTACCAGCCATATACACAGGACCACGAGCTGATGAGGAAGAAGTCTAAAAATAAATAATAAAAATAAATACATTCATTTCTAGTACTGGAAAAATATTCTAACAGAAACATAACAAAACGAAAATTTACCTCAAATCCAGAACCCACATGATAGTACAAGGGTAGATCCATAGGATTTTCCAAAAAGATCTGATCCACTTCATCGATTAACTATCAAAATAAAAGTGAATTCATTCAAAATAAAATACGCTCAAATGGTAAAATGCATTAAGAAAAAATACGCTAGAAAGTTATGAGTCATGTGTAAAATATTAAAAACTTACATCATCATCCGAATCACAGAAAGGACAACCGGGATCCTCAAACAACACCTGACAATTAAAAATTAAAATAAATAACACATTCAAAAAAAATTCGTGCTTAAAAATAGTAATCTGAAAACCAAATAGAAGCGAAAATGTACTTACATTAGATGCAGAATAAACTCGCTTGGCAGACATCGTGTAGAAAAACGAAATGGCAAAAAAAAAAAAAAAAAAAAAATCGCAGAAAGTCAAAAGTAACGTTCACTCAGCAACAATCAGAGTAGAAATGATCTCAATAGTCAACGCGAGCGAATATATAGACGATGTATAAGAAGGCAATACGCTGATTGGCTGAAATAAGATAGGTATTGTTAGCGAAATGCTGATTGGTTGTTAAGATTGTATACGTTCGCCAGGGCAGATGTAGAAAGGGTGAAGCGGCTTCGGCATGCTGCAACGTGAAAGAGATGACGTTTGCCTGTTTCCCCCAGCCTAATGACGTCATGGTGATTTTCCCTCCAAAGGGAAAAATAACAGGTTTGGTAACATGAAGGGCTTAGCCGAGCGGTAGAGCGCTAGACCTCCCATCCGAGAGATAGCGAGTTCGAATCTCAGCCGTGGAGTTATTTTTAGAATTCATTAAAAATGGATTAATATATAATGGAGTCAATTAAAACTAATTAAAAATAATGACAGATAAAAATAATTAAAAAGGATGATTCATAATTAAATAATGAAACATAATTAAAAAATAATGAATAAAAAAGATTAAATACTTAAAATAATAAAGGAAAATAATTGCTAAATAAGGAAAATAATAAAGTTGACGTCACGTGGTTTAAGCAACCGTTGCCACAAGCATAAAAATATCGTCGTTGCCACAAAAAATAAAAACTTTGAAAAGATCGTTGCCACAGAATCAAAATGAAACTTTGATGATGTCATTCCGTCAACGTCATTCCTTCCATCTACGTCACTTCCGGTTGTCACGTGATCCAAGATGGCGAAGACCCCGCCCCTTTTCTGTGACGTCACTTCCGCCCGCCGAGTACGGGCGCTTACTACTGCTGTTTTCAAATGTATGTGGTTTACGGCTGAAGAACATGATATTCAATAAATATAGGTAACACGCAAAACTTTAAAAAAAAAGAGTGCTTCTAGATTTGATTTTATCTTCCCCCCCCCCATTACGCTCAGAAAATTTTATGCTCCGAATTTTATGAATTATTAAAATAACTAATCCACTTTAATGTTAATAGTTTAATGATCATATAATCAAATAAATATGATCGTTTTGTAGTGTTATTATAGTTTGGAAAATCACTGCCTAAAAATGTTCATTAAATTAAAAAAAATTATTAGATCTTCTTTAATTTTACCTTATTTATTTCAAAGCATCACGTACTATCAATCTTATTTAATTTTACATTATTTTTACGCAAAATTAAGTTCATAAATTTTGTACTTAGAGTTTTTACCGTTTTAGCAAAGTAAAGATTACAAGGATTATGCGTGAAAAAATTGCTCGAAATGCAGTAAAAAGTGATTTAATGAGATATAATAAATCCTATTTGGAAAAAACTTTGGCTTTCATAATCTCATCATTATACAACGTATCACATTTAATAATTAAAAAGAGTTATGTGATACAAACGCCATAGGTTTCAATGTTAAAGTAAACCAGGTCGTCTCTACTCTTTCTTAGAGACATGTCGGTGACGCGAGCCCCGCCTACTGGGTTAGTCTATCTCTTATAAGGTCCATGTTTAACTACTTGTGACGTCAGAAACCCACGTGATTCTTTAAATCTCACTTAACGCTGTTGTTAAAAATGTCATGAATAGGGCCCATTGTCTCTTGTACTGCATGTGTATCAGGTCAGGCGGAAAGCGACAAATTTGGAATTTCGAATTTGTGTTATTATCTATTTTATATTTCGTGTAAATTTAACGAATTTTTGTCTGACAAACTCAAAGATTCCAGAGTGAGCAGTGGCAACGCTGTACGGGATAAAACAATTTTATCTTCAGTGCGCAAGACTGTCTATCGAAAATTCTAAAGTTATGCTGTTTTTAAGTATTTTGTGATTTTGCTGTTGAATCGAAGTTTATGTTAGGGAAGCACTAAAAACTTGATATTTAATTAATTAAGTAAACGCACAAAACTTTATTAATAAAAAAAAAGCTTTGTAATGTTTTGTAAGAAAATTGAACATTGATATGATGAACTGAGAAAAGGTTGAAAAGAACAGAAAAATGTATGCCAACACTTAACGCTACATCGGGAATTCTAAAGGTATACCGTGTATACTGCTATTTTAAAATTTTTGTAGTTTCGCTCTTGAATTGTATATTGCGTAATTGCGAGGAAAATGATGCTTAGTAATAAAGCTAAAAAATCTGATCTGTACAGCACATGACTTCATTGCACGGAATATTAAGTTATAAGCATTTTTATTGCATTTCATTTAAACATTTTTGTTTGAATTTCATTAGAGATATCTTTTTCATTCAATTAATTCAGTTCTCACTTCGCAGCAAGGCAAAAATGCATTAAACCTCAAAATATCTTTATTAAAAATTGAAAAATATTAAGGCAGCGGACAAGAAGGCAGATTTTTTAGTGCACAAAACTGAAAGTTTACTTTTGGTCATACTCAGCAAAAAGACACTGAAGGTGCAGAAACTGATTTAATTCACGATTTTGCTAAGTTTCAAATGTAAGCAAATATGGTTGCTATGGTAAAAAAAAATTAGGCTTAGCCGCACTTAAACAACTTTTAAATTGTTGATAATTCTACAACTACTGCATACAGATTAATTAAAGGCATAAAAAGGCTTAACCGGAAGATAAGAAAAATGTAATCAATTATTTTTAAAGCAAAAAATGCCCAATTTAAAAAAACTGAGCTCACGGAGCCGAGTAACAGGGTGGGTATATATATTTAGATATATTTATTTACTTTTCCTGCAGCCGATTGCAACCATAAAAGGAGATGCACAACTACATGTTATAGCAGTCCTATGTACAAAATTTCAAACTTCGGACGCTACTCGTTTTTAAGTTATTCATACGTACGTACAGACGTCACGAAAAAAATCTTTTCTGAATCCATTTTAAATCCTTTATCTGTTTTGGAAAAAAATCCTTTATTCTGTCTTTACGCACAGATGCCATGCAAAAACATCGTTAAATTGCATTCGATAGCGATCAAAATGGATATTTTCATTGAAATATGTTACCCTAAAATTTTCGCGATTGCAAAACTGTACAGAAAAGTAAAAAGAGTCCCCCCCCAAAAAAAAACAACCCCCCTACCCCCCCCAAAAAAAATCTGAAAGGTTTCAGATTTTAAATTTTCAGATTTATAAATAAATTTAAAAGGGGCGTTTTTTTTTTTACGTTTTGTGTGTTACTAAATATCATGTTCTTTGCACTTAAACCATAAAATTCAGTTCAGTAGCAATGTCGCAAAATAATTTTAAAATGAGCGTACCTTTAGAATTTCCGATACACAGTTCCGTGCCCGCTGGAGATAAAAAAGTTTTTTTCCCCCGCCGTAGAGTGTTGCCATTGCTCGCTTTTAAATCATTGAGTTTGTTACACAAAAATTCGTTAATGTTTTACGAAATATGAGATCGATAATAAAACAAATTTCAAATTTGGTCTTCCACATGCCCAAATTCGTAGGTGGATTACGTCATACAAAATTTGATAGCTCTATGTACCGTTGTTTTATCACAATGCGAGAAATATACATACATTTATGCAGATTTTTCCTTATTTAATCTCTTCAAATACAATGCAGGACTCTAACATTTGGTGGCAACAGTTTGAAAAGTGAAAGGGACACTTATAGTGATTCAACGCAAAATCGCAAAACGATGGATATTCTTATTACCGCCAATATTAACCAGCAACCGTATCCTTTCATCGATAATGTCTTATCCTCTGATCACTTTCCTGTACGTTTTACCCTTTACGGGTTCAGCTACGCACTACCACCTGCAAATAGCAAGATGAACTGGGAAGACTTCAATTATACTATGCAAGAGAACACAGCTATTAATCGAAATCTAAACTCCCCCCAAAATATCAAAGATACAATTGACAAATTCACACATAGCATGCACGAAGCACTCAATAAATCTAAATCGGCCATTCATCCAGAAAATTTACTCTCCCTGCGTACATCCTTAAGAAGATTAAAGAAAAGAACAGGCTTCGAAAAATTTATCATAGAACTTTAGACCCCTTTATTTATACATTTCAATCAAGCTAATAGAACAGTTAAAAAAACTCATCAAAGAATATAAAGACGACAGCTGGAACAACTTCGTTAACAGTCTATCACATATCAATTAATCCGAGTGGAAAATTGCTAAAGCTATTAGAAGAAATAAAGATGAAATAAAACCTATTAATTACAATAATAAAGTTCTAATTAATCCAAAAGATATTGCAAATGCTTTTGCCAAATCATATGAAAATGAATTCACTGTCAATCATTTTGTCAACGCTAATGATTCGGTAGTCATTGATCACGGACTCAGCAGTTAGAAAGTCTCAAAAATCAAACCAACCCACCTACCATACCCAGAGAGATTACAGAATTAATTCGAAAATTAAAACCAAGAAAAGCTCCCGGTTACGAGCAAATTACTAATAAAACCCTGCAAAATTTACCAAGAAAAGCCATCCTGCAACTATATTACATCTTCAACATCTTCAATGCTTGCCTGCGTATAGGATTTCTTCCTAAACAATGGAAGCATGCGATAATCATTGCCTTGAAGAAACCTGGGGAAAATGGATCTTCAAATTCAGATTACAGACCCATCGGTTTACTTTCAGCTGTTGGCAAGCTGTTTGAAAGATTAGTCATCAATAGGCTCACAAAATTCGCTGAAGACAATAATATTATTAAGGAACATCAATTTGGATTTAGGTATGGATTTAGCACCACCCAGCAAGTTACAAGAATTACTGAAATCATCGGTGAAGCCTTTAACAAAAAAGAAACGGTTGCTGGCATCCTCATTGATATTGAAAAAGCGTTAGATAAGGTTTGGCACCCAGGTCTGCTTATCAAACTTATCGGAAACAAATTTCCACCTGGATTAATCCCTCTAATTTGAAAGTGAATTGAACAATAATTGAACTTGAAAAGATCTGTTTTCCAAGTTTTTTGGAAAACAGATCTTTTCAAGTTCGTATTAAGAACGAGCTATCTAATATCAGTGTAATGAAAGGTGTCCCTCAGGGCTTAAATTTTTCCTCTTTTCTTTTTAACATCTACATAGATGATCTTCCCAGCCATATAGATGCCATTATCGCCTGCTATGCAGACGATACTGCAATTCTCAGCAAATCCATCAATCCGCAAAGAGCCATCCAAAACCTCCAAAATGCAATAGACTATATCTTCCCATGGTTTAACGTTTGGAAACTTAAAAATCAATTAAAGCAAATCCACTACAATATATTTCCAAAAGAACCCTTCCAGAAGACATCTCAACAATATTACAATTAATAATATCTCCATCCCAAATGAAAAATGTGTTAAATATTTAGGCGTTTATCTCGATCAAAAACTAACCTTCAAAAACCATACCGAAAATATCTGTAAAAAAACCAACCAAGCAACAGGCAGTATCTATGCACTCACAGGGAGAAATTCTAAACTTAGTCTTGCTACAAAAAGAGTTATTTATCTACAAGCTTATCCGCCCGATTTTACTGTATGCTTTACCAGCGTGGGCTTGCAATTGCAAGAACTTATCGTGAAAAGATATAAAGAATTCAAAACAAGGCCATCCGAATAATTACAAATGCGCCTTGGTTCGTACGAAACAGCACTCTTCACAATGACTTAAAAATTAAACCCACGGATTCTGAAATTCTAAAAGCTTTTCATAACTTTTTTATGAAATGTGACAGTCATCCTAAGAATATCACCAAAAAACTAGGAAATTATGATTTCACAATTGAACAACGCCACAAGAGGCCCCGCACTATTCACCATAATAGTCCGGTGGTAATGCATATATTTTCGTTTCTTTCTTATTTAGCCAAGATTTTACTTCATTTTCTTCACTTATAGACTTACTTATCAAATTACAAAGCGCTATGGACTTTGTTCCTGCCAAAGCAGGTAGACTTTGTGTGTAAATAGTTTTTACTCTTGTGAAACGTTTCAATGTACTGCAAATTGCGTTTTTCATCATTTTACTTTCCAATTATTGCTTATCAGAAGAATAATTTTTATGAAATTTTAAAAATGTCTTATAATATACCCTGCAAGAGATGGCGCCACCAGAGCTCCAGCCAACTAAAATGCTTTTCATCCCTACTAATAGATGGCGCCACACGAGCACTTCATTTGTTCAAAGTTTACTTATTCTACGGACGGCGGCACAGGGGCATCCGTCGCTAGTAATCTCTGAGTTCTAGCACAGCATGTGCACAAGTACTTCCATATTATATCTCAACTTGTATTTAATTTATTGGATGCAACTTACTCGATTCTTCAAGCATTTAAAAGTCAAGTATAATATATTGGTAAAGGCCGTTAATGGTCGATTGCCTAAGCGATAAGACATAGACATAGACATAGACATCGCAAAACGAAAACATATAGTACTTAGAGGACAAAAAAAAAAAAAAAAAAAAAAAAAAAAAAAAAAAAAAAAACTTGATAGGCGTGAGACAGAAGACTGGTAGACTGCGAACTCAGCGAGAGCGTAAAAAACCTTAACAAGCATTTTTGCGAGACCGTTAAAAATCTGAGACTCCTCAGATATTTATTTTTACCTTGATACAGTTTTGTAGGTGTATCTAACTATGTGTTTTTTATTATAATGCTTGTTCTGAAAACCCATTTGTACTCATATTTTATTACACAGTGGCTCACATTTGTTTTCGGACCCTTGTGTTTCTCAACTTTATTTGCAAGTATAATTTATTAAACATTAACTGAATTATTTTTTTTTCCATGAAATACTATTTGATCATGATTTTTAAAACTTGCTTGTTTTGAAAGAAGTTATTCAAAACATTTTTGGTAAAAATAAATTCATTGAATATATTGAGTATTTCATTGAACATCCTTTAGTTGAAATTACACTTTTCATTTCTATGTGGCATGGATTTACTTAATTTTGTAGCATAAGACTGTTTCATTTCGTTCCATTTCTCCGTAATTGCTTTTCATAAAGCTTTCGAAAAAAAATTGCCATATTTCGTTATCTTTTTCTCCATCAATTTCCATACATGTTTGATAGGATTTAAATCCGATGAATTAGGTAATTAGGATAGATATTTATAATAATCACAAGCAGACATTTACGGCTTTATGTTTAGGATCGTTAACATAACAGAACTTGAATGAATTTCGCTTTCCAAGTTTTCTTCCAGATGGTTTCATGTTTCCGTTAAGAATATATATTTATATTGATTCCCATTATTAATATGCAAGCGACTGAAAACAAATGTGATCAACTGTATTTAATTTATTATTCAGTTAATTAAGTATCAAACATGGTATTATCTGTATTAATATATTGCACTGAGTTCCGATTTTTAGTTTTTTTTTAATTTATTTTTATTTTATATTTATTTTATATTATTTTTTAAATTATGTTTTTTTTATTTTTCCTTATTTATTCTTTTATTTCCCGTTTCTTTGCGCATTAAAGATCCACCCAAAACAGTAAGATCTTAAGGTGCACATTAGTGCCATTATATATTCTAACTTGTTACTGTCTAATTATTAATCTATCTACTATTCTAACTTGTTACTGTTATAACTAACTGTCTTCGAAATCGAGGCCTCTCCTAAACGGGCACCAACAAATAAGCTTTTTCAAATGGCGAACGATCTGTCGTTTTTCCCATTTTACTTCATTCATCGTGAAAAGCATTCTTACACCTCTCCTATACTAGCATTCTAACTACGTGTAACTCACGTCATTAAAAAAAAAAAAAAAAAAAAAAAAAAATCATACTTTATCCGTACCACGCATTTAAATGAAAATCTCAAATGTTTCCAATTCATTGGCTAGTGTGTGTATATTAAAGTATAATTTGCTTTGTATACTTTTTTTTGTGTGTATGTGCTGTCATGAGTATGTGAAAGAATTATCTACCTGCACAAAGTTCCTGCATAGAAGTTATCTATTTGCATATGAAATTTTGAATCAATCAAAGCATAACTTTTCCAGTTATATCGAATTTATTGTTGCATGCTAGATTGTGTATTTGAAAGAAATATATATTACTAAGGAATAAATATTTAAATGAATTACCTGTATACGAGCCAGTTTCCCTTAGAAAGTCCTCCACGATGGCATCCCTCCCCTTAGGCAGATAGCCCTCGAGGCTTTGCCATAACCACACACACGCACACATTTAAATGAATTAGAAGTGCATCTGTTCTCTTTAAATCAAAAAACGCAATAATAAACGTTACATTATATCGAGTGGCTATAACGCGGAAAATAAAAATCTATATGGCTCCTTAAAAGATATGTTAAAAATCTTATTTTTGTACGGTGGCGACGCTTGCCAGATCTTTCGATTTTCAAATGTATGGTAACTTACCGTAACATAACGGTGATTTGAAAAAAACTTCACTAAGACGTTTGTGACATCAAAACAAGCCTAAATTCCTTGCTTTTATTATTCTTTGCTTTTATTATTGCAACACCGAAGCTCTTGTATTATTTTTCATGTACTGAACTGCACAAGAAAAATCTTCTGGATTACTTTAAGATGTACGAATTATTGGACTAACTTTAGTTTTCTATGCTAGATCTTGGAGAATAAGAAACAACAGCTATTGCGAATCATGTGTAAGACGACTTGAAAAGAACTTGATTTGCAAAGAACGCCTTCATAACGGTGCCGCACCTTTATGCAAATCGAAGCCTGTTCGAAACGACAGAAATCTTCATAACGGTGCTGCGGCATAAGGGAGTGTGTACAAATTGAAAATTAGTTTCTCGCTTCAAAGTGGACGTCGGCACCCTTATGCAAAACCGGCATTTTTCATAAAGATGCACCCACCCGTATGAAAGCCAATTTTTATTTTAGTTACTGATTAATTAATTAAACGGGGCATAAAATAAGTCTTCGACAGTTTTATGAAAAGCTGAGACTTGTGCTTAAGGCTTCCCGAACTTTAATGAAAAAGTAAATTGTTATAAAGGTCTCGCACTTTTGTGAAAACGCCGAATCGGCATAAGGGTATCGAAGTTTAATCAATCAGAGCAGTTTTTCACGTTGTGCTTCTCGGAAGAGAACTCGGGTATTTCATTAAATTAAACTTTATTTTCATCGATGCTATGCACACAAGGAGTGAAAAAGATGTATGTAGTCTCTCTCTCTTTCTCTTTTTTTAATCCGGGATCAATATAGACCATAAATTTAATAAAAATGTCTTCTACCAAATTTTTAGTATTCTATCAAATTCCCAATTGTTCATATATTGAACCTAATTGTTTAAATATCCTATATGATATTTTTGTCGGTTTTAAATGTACGTCTCAATTTAGAATGTGAAAAGAATTTGTACCCCTTCTCGTTACTTCTCGTCGTCGAGAGGACATACGATAGATATTTTAACTATTAATAATAGAATGTTTCGAATGGGGCTTTGTTAAAAATAACATTTGTAGCGAAACAATTGCTAATCTTGAACACCTGGAGGAGACAATTAGATAGCAACTATAAGCGTTATGTTAGATTTTCTTGCCAGAGTATGGACTGAAAGTAAATAGCGCTATCGCGTCGGTTGTAGGAAAAAAATGGTCACCCGGAAAAAAGGGAAACGGAAAAAATCTCCCGGGAAAATAAGGAACGGAAAAAATGTCCCCCTTCGTTTGCAATGGGAAATATAAGGCATGTTTAGAAAGATCGCCAAGCTGGGTGATAAAAGTTTTATCTCAACAACCGTAACTGCTGCTTTCTTCGTTAAGGTTAAAAAATAGAGGGGTGTTTAGCGGGGAAAGCTTTCGCGATGGAAGCCAGCGGGGAAGGCGGGTTGCCCAGCGTCGGTCGTTGTCAGGTCTTTAGTAATTACTCTCATCGCACCGCATGTAGTAGCCTCATCGCACCGCATGTAGTAGCCTTAAGCTGCGGTTTAGTAAAACATTTATTGATGTACAACAGAAAACGAATTCATCATGAGCTTTGGTATAAGAAACAGTTGTAGATGCAATTTCAAGTTACGGTTTGCGATAAGAATAGTACTTAATTTTTTAGCTAATAAATTTCCGCATAATTTTTTTCTCATTTGATTTTAATTAAAAGTAACGTATCTGCACAGGAAACAATTGTTTAATTTTGCACTTTAATTTGAAAACAAGAATACCACAGTTATTAAAATTAAGAGGTTTATTTCAAAATTATTAGTTCCTGAGCGACTATTGTTTTCATTTTGCGATTTTACGTCGAATCACTCTGAATGTCCGTTTCACTTTTCAAACTGTTACCACCAAATATTGTGATAAAACAACGGTACCTAGAACTATCGAGTTTCGAATGACGTAATCCTACTGCGAATTTGGCAACTGGGAGGCCAAATTTGAAATTTGGAATTTGTTTTATTATCGATTTTGTATTTTGTAAAACGTTAACGAATTTTTGATTAACAAACTCAAGAATTTCAAAGCGAGCCATGGCAACGTTGTACAGAAAAAAAAAAAAAAAAAAAAATTTATTTCCAGCCCGTGAGACTGTGAATCGGAAATTCTAAAAATGTGCTCAATTAAAAATTATTTTACGATACTGCTCTTGAACTGAATTTTATGGTTTAAGTGCGAAGAACATGAAAAAAGGCCCCTTTGGACGTAATTTAAAATCTGAAACCTTTCAGATTTTTTATTTTACTAAAATTTTAAAATCTAATTAAAATGGATTCTATAACCACGTGATCTGGATTTAAACATTTAATATGCAATGAACCCTCTTATGGCGACCTCTTCCAAAATAATTTCCCAGAGTAGAAATTAACACTTGTACCGAGCATTATCTCTTTAAGACGACCACTTCCACCAAAGACCAAAATAATTAGAAACGTGGATTAGAGAGGATTTAATGCATTTTACAATGCACTAATGCGTAATTAGAGCCGGACCATCTAGTAGCCCATAAACGATTGGCGACCATCTCCTTAAGACGATCACTTCTAAAAGTGACAGGTATTTCTATCGGTATAAACAAACACTTGCACTGAATATCATCTTTCTAGGGTGATGATCTTCACAGAATACCAAAAATCAACTAGAAACATGTATGGATTAGGATTATTCAATTATGGCAAAGCGCAAGAGGCCTATCTACCTAAAGGAAGGGATGCCTTCGTGGAGAACTTTCTAAGGGAAACTGGCTCGTATACATATTATACATGGGGAAGACCACAAAAGTGCCCATGCAGCCAGCCCGTTCGTGGGATTGGAACCTCGGACCGAACTACCAGTGTTCAGCGTCTTTACCGCTCAGCCGCTGATAGGCTGAAATCTGATGGATGGCTGATGGATATCTTAGAAAGGATTTTTACTCATAGTAGTTATATTAATTACAATTACATGTAAAGCTTATGGAAACTTAAAAGCGGCCGAGCGGTTAAGTTGCTGAATACCCTGGTTGTTAGATCTGGGTTCGATTCCTAGCAAAGCAGCTTTTCGTGGTTTTTCCTCTACCTAACGTGGTTACGAGCTAGTTTTCCTTAGGAAGCCCTCCACAAAGGCAACCCTTCTCTTAAGCAGATAACTTTCGTGCGCTTTGTTATAGTCAAGTAAACCAAACCAAATTAAAAAAACTTATTCATTCTACTCTCCAAATTGAGCTCCAAATAAATCATACGTGGGAGCTTTTCGTATTCATAACCTAAAACGCATCAAAACGGAAAATTAAATAAATTTAATTATTTAACTTGGTTATCCAGAATTCCAGTTTTTAATTTATCTCTAGTTTCCAAAAATTTGAGCATGAATAATCGTGTAATAAAGCATAGACCGATAAATTTGAAATTCAGAGAATAACTTAAATGACCTTCGACCACTAGCAGCCGAGACGTAAAAATCGTTGAATATTGGTAGTTCGACTGGCGTTCAAACCCTGGTGGATATGCTGCTTACCAGGAAATTTTCATGGTTTTCTCCATGTGTAACATAAATACGATTCAGTTTCTATCAGACGTATGAAATAATTTTTATATCAACTCCTCGTTATAAACAGTCCTCTATGAAGGCATCTATATCCACTTTGGCAGATAATCTTATGGTACTTTGCCATATCCCAAATAATCTGATTTGATGATCATGTTAATCTTTTCTCATACTGAAGCAATGCTTTAATTAATGTTTTATTTATCATAAACTGTGTTAACTACTTTAAATTAACCATTTTAGCAACTTTTCTGTTAGATTTTCTTTTTAAAATTTTTGACATCATTTTAGAAGCCTAAATATGTCTGATCATTTTAGTAAGACGTATTCTTTGTAACTGTTTTACATACAAGTACAGAGAATCTCCTGACGGCGAACTCAAAAAGTGTTTCCTACAACATAAATAAACAGGCTTTTATACATTTGCCTCTCTAATGCAACCATCTGTATAAGTGGCCTAAAAATCGCTTGAAGCCGCCGTTAGTGGTCGCATTAGAAAAGTCTCATTATATTTGTATTTTTGTGGCATTTAATAATTTCAGATACATGTCTGCCTTATAAATTATAATATTGATTTTTCAAAGTCGTGTAACAACTTTCAATATAAATTAGAATAGTAATAATCTTTTACATTCCATTCGGATTATTTTATTCGTATGAAAGCCTTGAATCAATTGTTGATCATTATTTTGTACGTATGCTATTGCAAAAATTTAAAAATTCTTAATTATAAAATTTTCCAATATTCGGGCTTTAAATACCCAAGTTATTTAATTTTATGCCAAGATTTAAACTTGGTGCATTTACAATAAGAAGATCTTAATTCTGGAACTTTTTCACATCTGAAGCTGGTTAAAACTGGTTGAAATGTGTTGCAATCTCAGTTCGTATGCAAAACCATTCTCGCACTGATTTGTTTTTGTATTAATTTATAGCAATTTCCCTAAGTAACCAAATTTTAGATTAATATAATTTTTAAAAATTGTGAAAATAAACAAAAAGAAAGGAGAAAAATTTTCTTTCTTACATTATAATTATTTTCTGTTCATCTTTTATGATAATTAGTGTATTTTTCAATTTTCCTCAACTGTCAAATCTTGTTGTATTTCTAAATATCTTTAGATTATTTACAGTCCCTGCAATTTTAGAGTTTTTATGTTAAACTCTAAAATAGTTATTAGAAGAATTATTAGAAGCATTTGATGTAATGAATCACGCACGTCGCCCATAGATTCGCAAATTTTGAATTTTCAAAATTGTTGCAAGCACTTGAGCAGAAGATTCTTCTTTCCTAGCAAATTGCATATTTTAAAATTCGAAAAATTCACCTCCATCATTCCAATTTTCAGACTCAATTAAAGGCAGTGAAGTTATTTAACATTTAAGAACTCTCAGTGATTTAGAACTTCTCGGAATTGATACTCAAGAAATGATTTCAAAAATGCTCTTCTACATCTATTATTAATTGTTCTATCCCTCGAATAGCTAGTATCTACTGCACTTTCTCCTCATTTCTTCTTTGGTTATTTGAATCATGGCAAAGCACGTGAACTCACTGTCTAAGAGAAGGGATGCCTTCGTGGAGGTTTTAAGGAAGTATGAGAAAAGGAAACTTGATCGTATTTACCTTACACATGAAGAAATAACTAAATTATCTTGCAACCAGCTTGTTTGCTGGGATTTGAGCCCCTGTCGAACTATCAGTGTTAAGCGACCCCTGGAGCGCTGATGAGTTGCATTTCGTATTCTGCTTAAGAATATAGAACACAAATGACTGTCAATCTTATTATATCATCAGTGTTTGGTAACTTTCCCTATGAAAATAAAATTGCTAGAAATATGAGTGAAAAGAAATGTAAATATTTTGAATTTGGATTCAATTTAATCCCCTTCATGTAACATATAATGCTGTAATTTACGTAAATAGCACTTTAAATTTTTGAATATATTGTTACGGATTTGGTATTTCAATATCTTATATTAGTTGAATCGTAAATTAAATGGTTTTATTTCCCGCGCAGTGCAGCGCGTGACGAATATTAAAAGAAAGCTAAGCCGGAAAATTGAAAATACAAGAGCGCGTGCATGTAACATTTAATAAATATGTCTTTTTGATTTCGAGAAAGTACTAGAAAATTCTCGAGCGCGATTTTAAAATCTTATAAAAGGAGGAAAACCTCTCAGTTCGTAGTACCATTGGCTTCTGCCCTTCTGAACTCACACTTCGTACTTATTCTCTTTTCAGCGCCCAAAGAGCAAACATCTGATGACAGCCGGAACACATCAAGCAGAATGCTTGATAATCTCGGCATAGGTGTAACTTGGAACTTGGAGTTCGTAGTAGTTACTTAGTTTGTTGTTGTTTAGAAAACTGCTCTTGTTGATTGTAGCGAATTCGCGGATTAGCTTTCTTTAGCTGTTTTGGAATTAAGTTCTATTGAACGTTTGAGTAGTTAAAAGATAACTACTGTGAGATATTGTATTACTGAAAGAATATCTGAGGGAATGTAAGCATCTTTATTGCGATAATAATAAAATTTTGTCCATTTTTCATCGGACTTGCGCATTCAATTCAAACGAACCCGTACGCACGCAACAATATCGCAAAAAATGCGATAATGGGAACATCGTATAAATAAATGGACACTGTGCTATGGCATTCGACAAAATATGTCTCGTTTATATACCAACTTTTGCAGAAGGAAGAAAATTAAAGCCAATGAAGAAAATTTCTAAATTCAATTTCGCCAGATAAATTTTACATAAATTTGCTACAACAAAGATTAAATTAAAGATAAATTTTACATCAATTTTCAGTATACATAAATAATTAATTGAATGATTAACTTTTTACTGCAGAATACATAAACGTATTTCCAGCTCAACGTAAAACTGTTCCGACGCAAAATTGATATTATAAGAAAAAGTTAAATATCTGTTATGTCGAAAATTTCTTTACTTACATTGTAGAGACATTCGATATTTTATGGAAGCAGGAGACTTGAAAAATGAGCAACGCCCTCGCGGGAATCGAACCGCGGAGCTCTGGAATACGCGCCCAGCGTACAGACCACTACACCACGAAAGCACGTCATATGTTATAAGTGTCCTTGATCTTATAATTAAAATAAAATCAAGTCTAAAATTTATGCATATTTAGTACTAATTCTATATTTGCATATTAACATTTAAAAAAAATATCTGACTAAATTACTCCTGGACGATTGTATATAAGCCTATTGTTTGTTTGATCAAGTGCGACCCATTTGAAAAGTATTGAATGGTGTACTCGCTTACAAAACCTTGTGAATTTTGTGTTTCTTGAAAAATCAGCACTACTAAGTATGATTGCTAAATATTACATTCTTTTTAAGAACACATTATATAATAATATGAATATTTTCTCCTGGAATATACTTTTATCAATGATATGTTACTGTAGCGTAGTTTTGCTAAATTCATATAAATCTGTTCTGATTATTCTAAGGGGTGTATTCCATAATAATTTTTGCCAGTGTGACTCTTTTCATTGCTTATTTTTTTCTCTCTAGTGGTCTCCCGTTCTCTGGCCAAGTTTTATAGCAAACACTGAATATTTGCCGAAAAGTCTAAGCTCGGTCCAAATATTTTGATCACCAAATGACATAAGGTGAACAAAAAAATGCCACTGATGAAAAAGAAATATGAAATTCTAATCCAGCTCCTCAAAATGACGATTTAATAATAAGCAGCATTTATACGATGGCTCTGTCAAGTAAATTTTGTTGTAGAAAACATTTTCAGAATAACTTGAAATTTGATTGATTTTTCAGAAATCATTCTGTTCTACTTACAATTTCTGAGAAGCGACATTGTATAACATTACTTTTGATTCATGGGTTCTCACTTAGTTGTAAATTATATCTTTAATCAAATATTTACCTAATGCAACACTTTCGTATTTGTATTCAAATACAAAAGCGGACAATGCTACAAAATCTGCTTATTAGGATTTATTTCATTCATAATTAATAACTCCCACGAATGCTTTATAACTGAAAGTATTCCACCATAAATGGCTAAAATTTTAAACCATGAAAATAGATAGGAATAGGATATTTTCAGCTAAGTTTCGCATCATGAATTTTGTCTTACCAGTGGACGTTATTATACTTATTATCTCAATTGTCATTTCCTCATAAACATGACGCTTATTAAAAATTACCAATGTTTTTTTTTCAATGACAACCTTCAAAACTGGTTGTTAGTAGCTTTAATTTTGACTCCATACACTTCAACAATTAAAAAACCCAAAAGATAGGCGGAAGTTTCCTTATCAGCTCTTTTTGAGTCCTTTTGTAATACTGCTAAAATTCTGCATGATATTTGTTTTAGAACAGCTAAGAAACTAACAGAATTTGAAATACAAAAGTTATACTGGAATTTTAAGTCTGAAAAGTAATTAATTCAGACTTGAAAGCTTTTGAAACATAGAACTTGTGCTCAAAACAATAAGAATAGAATTTTGCATTAATTTTTTTTAATTATACGATTGTTGCGTCATTGATAACAATGCTATAAATAGTTCATTTAGAATTACAACTACTATTCCTGCATTCGAATCCATATTTCTTGCTAATTATTTTGTAGGGTTTATATTTATTTTAACTAACATTTATTTTAAGTTTAAACTATCTTTCCTGTCAAGCCTTACTTTCCCCTGGAACTGCCAATGCCAGAGTATGTAAATTTTAGTTGAAGGCGCAAGGATTCAAATTATCAGCGGAAGTATTCTGAGTTAAATAGAAAGGAAACGAGTTCGAGGTGTGCTGTTCTTACTTCACGAGCGCGGAGGTAGTTAGCCAGAAATTGAAGAACCCCGCGTTTCGGCCTGTGTGCTTGCCTTGAAGAATTGTTAATCGTTCAACATGATCTTCAAGTTTGCTGAATTAGCAGCGGTATTGTAAAACGCGGTGAGGTTAGTTACTTTTAGAGAGCTTCGTAATTAGAGTCTTGTTAGTATTTTCTTTTCAGGTTCTTATTTTTATTTTACCGCCGAGTTGGCGTAGTTTGTGAGCGTCAAGAGCACGCGATTGTAACTTCTTAAGTTGAATAAAAAGGGACTTAAACCCTTAGCAAGACTCTGTCATTTATCCAGTTTCAACAGTCACCTCTTGGTTGCGTGCAAGTTGGAGGCGCGCAACTCTACAATTTAAAACAAGAAAAATGAGAAATATAATATTTATATGTACTTTTAATCTCCAAAGTCATAATAAAGTTTTCTCATAAATAGAAAATTGACTGTTTTCAACAGTTTTCATCTCTTCATCAAGAAACATTTCTGTTACGATCCTAATTAAAAATTACAGAACAGCAGAACATAACCTGTTTCACTCTCAACATACGCAGAAAGGAAAAATATAGTTTATAACTGAAAACACCTATGAAATTTGCTAAAACAAAATCTTTCGCATTAATTTTGAATTTTATTTAACTCAAATTTATTCAATATTTCGAGTTCTGGATAATCAAATTAGCGGTATCATTCTAAAGCTGCAAAATGATATTAAGTAGCTCAGCTTCGTTTTTAATGATTTTTTTTACCACGCCATCGGGGAAAAAAAATTCTGAAAGTTTACAGATTTTAAATTACGCCCAAAGGGGTGTTTTTTTTAACTTTTTGTATATTACCTTTATTTATTAAATATCATGTTCTTTGCACTTAAACCATAAAATTCAGTTCAATAGTAATGTCGCAGCATATCTTTAGAATTTCTGATACACAGCTCCGCGCGCTGGAGACAAAAAGTTTTTTTTTTTTTTTTTTTTTCCCGTAGAGTTCTGCTATTGCTACCTTTTAAATCGTTGAGTTTGTTACTCAAAAATTCGTTAAACTTTTACAAAATGTGAAATCGATAATAAAACAAATTCCAAATTTCAAATTTGGTCTTCCACATGCCCATAGTCGTAGGATGATTACGTCATTCAAAATTCAATGGCTCTAAGTTCCGTTGTTTTATCACAATGCGAGAAATAAACATACATTTATGCAGATTTTTCATTATTTAATTTCTTCAAATATAATGCAGGACTCTAACATTTGGTGGCAACAGTTTGAAAAGAGAAACGGACATTTATAGTGATTCAACACAAAATCGCAAAACGAAAACAATAGTCCTTTAGGGGCAAAGCCTCTTTGGACTCTAGTATGTTTATTAGAAAATTGCGAGAGGTCTGCTTTAGGGGAGGGTTGTATCATGGGGGGACTTTCTGAGAGAAGCTGGCTTGTATACAGTACACATAAAACAAAACCTTGAAAATATCTATACAACCAGCTCATTCGCAGGGATTGATTCAGACTGAACTACCAGAATTCAGCTCTCGGTTACAGGTGGCCCACTTTTACAACTGGTAAATAAACGAAAGATGTTGTCTCTTGTGGACACACAATAGTTCCCTCTAATATTTAAAATCTTGCTTTCGTAACAACAAAAATGACGCCCACGATCGGTAATGTGCACGATCAAAACAACAGCTCAATAACCGGTTTCGATTTGCATCGTTGTTGATCTTATGCAGTTACCCTGAAAATTGCTAATTTTATCGAATTCTTATTTTCTTGGTTACACACGGTTGGCTATTATGAAAATGCCGATTATACGAGGGTTGGAACTTTAATAGTGGCAACTATTTATTTACAAGGAATACAAAAGTGATTCATGTCACCATATTTTACAGTCCTTCAATATAGTCGCCAGCATTGTGTACAACCCGTTTTCAACGATGTGGAAGTCGCAGAATACCTGTAGCAGCGCCTGTTTTGTTGATAGTTTGAATGGACCGGTCTACTGCTGCAAGAATCTCAGGAACAGTTTGGAAGCGAGTGCCACGAAGTGGTTCCTTCATCTTAGGAATTAAGTCATAATCACAAGGGCTTAGATCTGGGGAGTATGGTGGATGATAAAGCACTTCCCAGCCCCATCGCTTGAACAAATCAGTCACAGCTTGCGCTGCATGCGGCCGAGTATTGTCATGCAAAATGAGAGGAGCGTTCTGCAGAAAGTGTCGCCGATTTTTCTCAAAGCTGGTCGGAGTTTGTGCTCCAAAAATGAGCAGTAATACTGCGCAGTGACGGTCTGCTGTGGGGGAACGGTATGCGTTAGGATGCCACCATCACAGTCGTACACGAGAATCAGCATAACTTACACATTGCTGGGGTTCTGACGAAATTTCGAACGTCGTGGTGACCCGTGATGACGCCATTCGTTTGATTGGCGTTTCAGTTCTGGCTGGTATGATCGGGCCCAAGTCTCATCCAGCGTAATGATACGGCGTAAAAAAGCATCTCCTTGGCGCTCATAGCGCTCCAGATGGGTTCGGGCAGCATCGTATCGTAGCCATTTCTGCATTTCCGTCAATTGATGTGGAACCCATCGTGAAGCAATTTTTCTCATGGACAGGCGTTCCTTCAGAATGTGCAGCACAGTCGTATGCGCTAATCCTGTTTGTCCAGCCAGCTGACGAATCGTTTGGTGGCTATCACTGTCCATAGTGCGGCAACAGCTTGCACGTTTGCATCGCTGACACTCGGACGACCTGGCCGCAGCATGTCTGCCACGTTTTGGCGTCCTTCATTGAATGCTTTCACCAATCTTGCTACGGTTCTGTAAGGCAATGCAGATTCCCCGCAAGCTTCTTGAAGGCCTTGATGACAGTGTCGTACTGTACGACCTCTGGCACATTCAATTTTTATCCAACATCGTTGTTCTTGTTTTGAAAACATCCTGACAACACTTACTTTAGACCGCGAGCTAATACAAGGATTAGGCAAACTGTATGTGGTGTCGACTGTATGCCTGTGAAGATTCTATGCACGTAAAAAATGTACAATAATTCTTTTACTTATTAATATACCATTATTAAAATTTCTTTTTTACCATGTCGTTTGTGCTGATAACTATCGTTCGTATGTCAGTGTTGACTTTACGTGTGTCGACGTTATGCCTTGTCGATCATATGCAGTATCGATGTGGAATGTCGATCCCATAAATAAAAGCCTTAATGGGAGATACAATTTTATCCCGTAAGTACCACTCACTACATTTCTTTCAAGGTGTTGATTAGACACTGTAATCCGAAGTTATAGATATAAGTGCATAGAGTTTACGTGCTTTTCGAGTGCGCAAAGTAATTACGAGAATTCCTTTATAAAGACTCCTTAAAAGCATTCTTCCCAAAGCAGAAAGCCTGTACCCCTTAATTAATGAATTTTCAACTCCTTTCGTAAGTATTAACCCACGTCAGTTTTTTTAATATTACAGTTTATATTTGGATGAAAAAAGAGAGAGAGAGAGAATAAAGGAAAATCTGAAAGTTTTATATTATATATTACGCCCATATAATATTTTATATTACGCCCAAAAGTATTTTTTGTAGCATTTTGTGTGGTAGCTTTATTGATTAAATATAATGTTCTTCGCACTTAACCATAAAATTCAATTCAACAGCAATATCACAAAATATTTAAAAAGAGCATAATTTAAGAACTTCCGATACACAGTTTCGGGCGCTGAAGATATATTTTTTTTCGTGCACGCTTTTAAATCGATGAGTTTTTTAATGAAAAATTCGCTAAAGTTTTACAAAATTGGAAATAGCTAATAAAACAAATAGCTAATAGAACAAATTCCAAATTCGGAATTCCAAGTGCTCATGCTCGGTTGGAGGACTACGTTAGTCAAAATTGGATGGCTTTAGGTACCGTTGTTTTTGGAAAATGCGAGAAACATTCATGCATTCATGCAGAATCTTCATTATCTAGTTTCTTTAAATATGGCAATATTTTGTAGCAACAGTTTGAAAAGTGAATCAAAGCAGAAAGTGAAACCACGCAAAATGTCGTTTTGAGACTAATAGCCCTTTGGGTCTAACGCCTCTTTGGGCGTAAAAAAAAAAAAAAAAAAAAAAAAAAAAAAAAAAAATAAATAAATAAATAAATAAATAAAATAAAATAAATGTTAAATTAGCAAGTTAAAAATCGGAAATAGCAACATTTAACCGATAAGAAATTCAGAAATCCTTACTACCTCGCTCGAAAAATGCAATTTTGAATACAATGATAATTTTGCTTCTTTATTAAATTATTCTTATAACAGGGCTCGCATGAATGGATTATATTCTACTACACGAAATTTTTTCATACCAATAAATTGCTACAGTTAGGGAACGAAAGTACAGTAAACTCTTTCTAAGATGACTAGCACAGGTTCATAAGATTTTGGGCTTTTGCGAATTACAGAAATTGCTCTCAGCACCAATGTCCAAGTTCTCAGAAATATTAATCATCGTAGGAAGATAATCACCAGAAGAAAAACCACTGTTCACATTCTGAAGTGCACTGTTCTATAAATGAAAATACATTAAGCCGATTCGATTGCGTATTTATATATAGGAAAAATTATAATATAAAATAAATATAGTGTAAAATATATGTTACCGTTTAATTCAGTTATTTCCTCGAATAAGTAAGTATTTGACGGGGGAAAAAACTAGCCAAGCCGGTTTAGGTAATTATTTTAAAATAACTATATTATTTAGTATAGAATATAATATTCCATAAACTAAGTAATGATTAATGCCGCTCAGACGATGTAGCGGTTAGGGAAGCCAAATGCGATACCTAACGGCCTGGGTTCGAAGGTGGTGGTGTATTTAGAATACGGTAAAGCACACTAGGGCTATCTGCCTAAGGGGAGGGATGCCTTCGTGGAAAACTTTCTAAGGAAAAGTGGCTCGTAGACACGTTATACATGTGGAAAACATGAAAACGCCCATGCAGCCAGCCCGTTCGCGGGATTCGAACCTCGGACCGAACTACCAGTGTTCAGCGATTTTACCGCTCGGGCGCTGGTGGACCTCGGCCTGAGTTCGAATTCAGGGGAATACATAGTTCTAATTGTCCGTCCCGTCATAGGAGGCAAAAGTGGCCCACCTATTAGCTGCCTGCATAGCTGGCCTTAGTAGTGGCCAAGTTTAAGTCGGCTGAGAGCCCAACATTCATATTTAAAAAAAACTTAATAACAAAAAAATCTGAAAGGTTTCAGGTTTTAAATTACGTCCAAAGTTGCGTTTTTTTAACGTTTTATGTGTTATC
Organism: Stegodyphus dumicola; assembly: GCF_044657685.1. Lineage (NCBI taxonomy): Eukaryota > Metazoa > Arthropoda > Arachnida > Araneae > Eresidae > Stegodyphus > Stegodyphus dumicola. Next base: position 190,125,045 of record NC_140768.1, read on the forward strand.
TTTATTTATTAAATATCATGTTCTTTGCACTTAAACCATAAAATTCAGTTCAATAGCAAGGTCGCAAAATAATTTTAAAATAAGCCTATCTTTAGAATTTCCAATACACAGTTCCGCGCGCTGGAGATAATTTTTTTTTTTATATAGTGTTGCCATTCCTCGCTTTTAAATCGTTGAGTTTGTTAATCAAAAATTTGTTAGTTTTACAAAATATGAAATAGATAATAAAACAAATTTCAAATTTGGGCTTCCAGATGCCCATATTCGCAGGAGGATTACGTCATTCAAAAATTCGATGGCTCTATGTACCGTTGTTTTATCACAATGCGAGAAATATACATACATTTATGCAGATTTTTCATTATTTAATTTCTTCAAATATAATGCAGGACATTTGGTGGCAACAGTTTAAAAAGTGATTCGCCGTTTACAGTGATTCAACGCAAAATCGCAAAACGAAAAGAATAGTTCTCCAGGAACAAAGTCTCTTTAAATTTAAAAAAAAAAAAAAAAAAAAAAAAAAAAAAAAAAGATAATGATAAACCGTTAAAGTGAAAAAACAGTTTATACTATAAAATATCTGTCTTTTTATAAATTAACTGATGATAAATCGTTAGTATTTAGAAAATTATATTTCATATAACGCATAGATTAATAATAAAAGAATGCATAATATAATATTATTGCTAGATTCGTTAAACCGTAATAAAAAATAACAGACTATACTACGCCAATAGTTCTGTTTAAATTTTTACAGCTTGTCAAATTATTAAGCTATTTAGTCCTGCAAACAAGGAGCTTTCGCATGCCGTCTTTACTGACAATTCGTCATTTATCAACACTTTACTGTGAACAAACTGTTAGATTCCAGTTAGGGATGGACGAAATTTAGTTTCAAGGACGGCAATCATTGGTATTTAACAGAAGAGAAACATTTGCTTCCTGTGAATTCTTGCCTTCCGGGGGACGTGGGTCGGTTTCCTAAAGGAAACGGGTAAAGCAAACGGTGTGCGGAAAAATTGTCACCCGGAAAAAAGGGAAACGGAAAGAATGTCCCCGGAAAATAAGGAACGGAAAAAATGTCACCCGGAAAATAAGGAACGGAAAAAAAGGAACTCTAAAATCTCGCCAAATAATGTCGCCAATCTTAGTTGGAGAAACCGGCCAAATTCTAATTTAACTGCCAGTGTTATAGCCGATTCTCTTGAGGGAGGTTTTAAGGGTAAGACGTTGAGCTGGCTGCAGCCGAGCAAGGTCATTTCGATGGGAGGTTTTTCCAACAACTTGCCTGCGGGAAAATCATATGTTCTCCTCTGCGTTTGCTTCATCCGTTTCATTTAGGAAATCGACCCACATCACCAGGAAGGAAAGAATTCATGGGGAGCAAATGTTTCTTCTCTGTTATATCAATGATTGCCGCCCTCGAAACTAAATTTCATCCATCCCTAACTGGAAGTTAACAGTTTGTGTCACATTAAAGTGTTGATAAATGACGAATTGTCAGTAAAGACGGTACCCGAAAGCTGCTTGTTTGCAGGACTAAATAGCTTAATAATTTGATAAGCTGTAAAAATTTAAACAGAACAATTGACGTAGTATAATAGTCTGTTATATTTTATTGCGGTTTATCGAATCTAGCAGTAATATTATATTATGCATTCCTTTATTATTTAATCTATCCGTAATATGAAATATAATTTTCTAAACACTAACGATTTTATCATCAGTTTATTTATAAAACGATAGATATTTTTTAGTGTCAATTTCTTTTTCACTTTAACGGTTTATCTTTTTTTTTTTTTTTTTTTTTTTTTTTTTAAATCTGAAGAGACTTTGCTCCTAGAGGACTATTCTTTTCGTTTTGCGATTTTACGTTGAATACCTATAAGTATGTTTATTTCTCGAATTGTGATAAAAGAACGGAACTTAGAGCCATCGAATTTTGAATGACGTAATCATCCTACGAATATGGGCATGTGGAAGACCAAATTGGAAATTTGGAATTTGTATTATTATCGATTTCACATTTTGTAAAAGTTTAACGAATTTTTGAGTAACAAACTCAACTATTTAAAAGGTAGCAATAGCAGAACTCTACGAGGAAAAAAAAAAAAAAAAAAAAAAAAAAAAAAAAAACTTTTTGTCTCCAGCGCACGGAGCTGTGTATCAGAAATTCTAAAGATATGCTGCGACATTACTATTGAACTGAATTTTATGGTTTAAGTGCAAAGAACATGATATTTAATAAATAAAGGTAACACACAAAACGTTAAAAAAACGCCCCTATGGACGTAATTTAAAACCTGAAACCTTTCAGATTTTTTGGTTATTAATTTTTTTTTTTTTTTTTTCTAATATGAATGATGGGCCTTCAGCCGACTTCGACTAAGGCCAGAAGTAGTTGTCACTTTATTATGCAGGCAGCTAACAAGTGGGCCACCTTTGCCTCCTATGAAAGGACAGGCAATTAGAACTATGCATTCCCTTGGATTCGAACCCAGGCCGTTAGGTATTGCAGTTGGCTCCCCTAACCACTACACCATCTATGCGGCATTTATCATTAGTTAGTTGATAGAATACTATATTCTTTACTAATTAATATAGTTATTTTAAAATAATTAGCTTAACCGGCTTGGCTAGTTTTTTCCCCGTCAAGTACTCACTTATTCGAGGAAATAACTGCATTATACGCTTTAACGGTAACATATATTTTACACTATATTTATTTTATATTATAATTTTTCCTATATATAAATACGCAATCGAATCGGCTTAATGTATTTTCATTTATAGAACAGTGCACTTCAGAATGTGAACAGTGGTTTTTCTTCTGGTGATTATCTTCCTACGATGATTAATATTTCTGAGAACTTGGACATTGGTGCTGAGAGCAATTTCTGTAATTCGCAAAAGCCCAAAATCTTATGAACCTGTGCTAGTCATCTTAGAAAGGGTTTACTGTACTTTCGTTCCCTAACTGTAGCAATTTATTGGTATGAAAAAATTTCGTGTAGTAGAATATAATCCATTCATGCGAGCCCTGTTATAAGAATAATTTAATAAAGAAGCAAAATTATCATTGTATTCAAAATTGCATTTTTCGGGCGAGGTAGTAAGGAGTTATGACTTTCTTATCGGTTAAATGTTGCTATTTCCGATTTTTAACTTGCTAATTTAACATTTATTTTATTTATTTATTTTTAGCCCAAAGGGGCGTTAGACCCAAACGGCTATTAGTCTCAAAACGACATTTTGCATGGCTTCACTTTCTGTGTTGATTCACTTTCAAACTGTTGCTACAAAATATTATTACCATGCATTATATTTAAAGAAACTAAATAATGAAGATTGTGCATGAATGCATGAATGTTTCTCGCATGTTCAAATACAATGGTACCTAGAGCCATCCAATTTTGAATAACGTAGTCATCCAACCGAACGTGAGCACTTGTAATCCCGAATTTGGAATTTGTTTTATTAGCTATTTCCAATTTTCTAAAACTTTAACGAATTTTTTATTAACAAACTCATCGATTTAAAAGCGTACAATGGGAACACTGTACGAAAAAAAAATGTATCTCCAGCACTCGAAACTGTGTATCAGAAATTCTTAAATTATGCTCTTTTTAAATATTTTGTGATATTGCTGTTGAATTGAATTTTATGGTTAAGTGCGAAGAACATTATATTTAATAAATAAAGGTACCACACAAAACGTTAAACAACATCCTTTTGGGCGTAATATAAAATATGAAAAGCTTTCAGTTTTTCCTTTATTTTCTCTCTTTTCATCCAAATACAAACTGTAATATTAACAAAACTGACGTGGGTTCCTACTTACGAAGGGAGTTGAAAATTCATTGATTAAGGGGTAGAGGCTTTCTGCTTTGGAAAGAATGCTTTTAAGAAGTACTTTATAAAGGAATTCTCGTAATTACTTTGCGCACTTGAAAAGCACATAAACTCTATGCACTTATATATATAACTTTTGATTACAGTGTCTAATCAACACCTTGAAAGAACGGTAGTGGTACGTTACTGGATAAAATTTTATCTCCCATTAAGGCTTTTATTTATGGGTTCGACATTCCACATCGATCCTGCATGTGATCGACAAGGCAAGCTCTGTTATAAGAATAATTTCGACACACGTAGAATCGACACTGACGTACGAATGATAGTTTTCAGCATAAACGACATGGTAAAAAAGAAATTTTAATAATGGTATAATAATAAGTATTGCACATTTTTTCTACGTGCACAGAGTCTTCACAGGCATATAATCGACACCACATACAGTTTACCTACATATAATCGTTTTCATAATAGCCGACCGTGTATAACCAAGAAAATAAGAATTTGATAAAATTAGCAGTTTTCAGGGTAACTGCATAAGGTCGACAACGATGCAAATCGAAACCGGTTACTGAGCTGTTGTTTTGGTTTGGTTTATTTAATTACGGCAAAGCACACTATGGCTATCTACCTAAGGGGATGGTGCCTTCGTGAAGGACTTTCTAAGGGAAACTGGCTTGTATACACGTTTCACGTGGGGAAAACCACGAAAACGCCCATGCAACCAGCCCGTTCGCGGGATTCGAACCTCGGACCGAACTACCAGTGTTCAGCGACTTTACCGCTCGGCTGCTGGTGGGCGCAAGCTGTTGTTTTGATCGTACACATTACCGATCGTGGGCGTCATTTTCGTCGTTACGAAAGAAAGATTTTAAATATTAGAGGGAACTATTATGTGTCCACAGAGATAACATTTTTCATTTATTTACCATTTGTAAAAGTGAGCCACCTGTAACCGAGAGTTGAAGTCTGGTAGTTCAGTCTGAATCAATCCCTGCGAATGAGCTGGTTGTATAGATATTTTCAAGGTTTTGTATTATGTATAATGTGAATACAAGCCAGCTTCCCTCAGAAAATTCCCTATGATGCAACCCACCCCTAAAGCTGACCTCTCGCAATTTTCTAATAAACATACTAGTATATTTTCTAATAAACATACTAGTATTTCGTCCAAAGAGGCTTTGTCCCTGAAGGACTATACTTTTCGTTTTGCGATTTTGCGTTGAATCACTATAAATGTCCGTTTCACTTTTCAAACTGTTGCCACCAAATGTTAGAGATATTTCAAGACATAAATTAATGAAAAATCTGCATAAATCTCTACATATAATAAAAGAGTCTGTCTGTGTGTGTGTGTCTTTCGTTCACGCTTGCGCGTAAGCTAATAGACCCACGGCTATGAAATTTGGTACATAGGTGCATCTAGACAAGAGCCAGTGCACCTCGAAGCGATTTTTTTCGAAATTCGAATTCTAATTTTATTAATTTTATGTTTTGGGACGAAATCGCGCCATTTTGAGACATAATGGGCTATAGAAAAGCGAGATTTTACTCTACACACTCGATTTTCACATCGTCATGAAACGTAAGCACTTACCTATTTTACGAATTTAAAATAAATTTCGTGTTTCAATAAATCGATTAATTGCGAATTTATTTAACAAAGTGAGCTTAACACCTTTTCAACGGGATTTTTTTAAAAAAAGTTTATTTTTAAAAATGTACAGTATATTTTTCTTTGATTTTTGGACACGTTAAACTTTCATACTTGCAACTGCTTTTACAAAAAGAATTTTGGAAAAATGATAATATTTTGTATTTTTAAAAAATTTTTTAAATGAAGCTTCCGAGAACACTTCTCACATCTCACATCTTTAAAAATGTGATTTTGGCATCAATTTTCCTTTCTTATTGTTGCTAATAGATTTTTGGTGAAATCGCATCATTTTGAATAGTTTCATTCTTTTAGAAATATGGGTTTGGCAACAATTTTTCATCATATTTCTTATGTCACTGTTTTTAAGAGATTGGCATATTCCATTGTCATTTTTTTATATATATAATACATTTTTATTGATTTTTTTTATAAAGTTGTTTTGCAAAGTAAAATTCTGCGCGGAATTTTTTGTTTTTTGAGTTTATTTCATGTTATTTTTTGCTTATTTCACTGTTTGTAAGTTATTGAAAAGTTTTACATGATTTTTTTTTTCCTCCTGCGAATATGGGCATCTGGAAGCCTAAATTTGAAATTTGTTTTATTATCTATTTCATATTTTGTAAAGCTTTAACGAATTTTTGATTAACAAACTCAACGATTTTAAAAGCTAGGAATGACAACACTATATGAAAAAAAAAAAAAAAAAAAAAAACATATCTCCAGCGCGCGGAACTGTGTATCGCAAATTCTAAATATAGGCTCATTTTAAAATTATTTTGCGACTTTGATATTGAACTGAATTTTATGGTTTAAGTGCAAAGAACATGATATTTAATATATAAAGGTAACACACAAAACGTTCAAAAAACGCTCCTTTGGACGTAATTTAAAATCTGAAAAACTTTCAGATTTTTGTTTTCCCCAATGGCGTGGTAAAATGAATCAAGGTGAGCTTCTTAATAACATTTATTTTGAATATTCTGAGGAAAGTAGTTTCCCATAACAATCCTAGTAATTTTAATTACTAACCACACGCTGATCGAATGATAAGAGTGATTAGCTTATACAAATTAAATGGGTGATGAGATGATTGTCGTCAGTTTTCGAGAAAAGAAAGCCTGAGAACTGAATTCCCATTCGAAGAAAATCTGGGAATTTCGCTTAAAAAAGTTTAAAGAAACTTATGCTAAAAACAAATTCTTTAATCTGCGCTGTCATCATGGCTAACCAATTTCACTTTTTAAGTAATGAAAGACAGACCTGCTGTGGCCTATTATGCTTTTCATTACTGATCGGCTGTTAGAGAGAAGCCTCTTCTCAAGGGACAGAATATACCACTTTTATATTCTAGCTTTCTGAAACATTTTAATTTCAAGTGCATTACTTGGAGATCATCAGGTGACAGTAAAGAATCCCCCACCCCTCCGGAACCTACAAATGAGCACAACTGAACACATTTCAAACTTTTTCCCACACGTTCAGCGGATGTTAGTAAACATTCCTATAACTGAGCAATAAGAGAATTTTATGGATGTTATTTTTGAATATATAAATGTTAGCGTTAAAGCGTGGAATCCGTTATTTCATAAAATAACTAGGCATTCCATGAATTACCTCAGATAAAGTACATAAAATTATTGAATTCTACACTTTAACTAGTAATTTTATAGAATGACAATTTCCTAATCGTTAAAGAATTAGAAAACACCCTTCGTCAAAGTGTCAGTAAATGCCTAATCGTAAGTAAAGATGGTGTTAAAGCGTTAGTAAATGACGAAATGTTAATAAAGATGGCACGCGAAAGCCGCTAACTAATGTAGCAATAATAGTATATTATATGTTCCGTTTTTCTTTATTATTTATAAATTATTCTATCCGTAATATGAAACATATTTTTGGAGAGAATTTCACCGTTTACCATTAGTTAATTTATCAAACAACGAACTTATTTTAATCTCAATTTGTTTAGTTTTCACTTTACCGGTCTGTCATTTGTTAATTATAGTATAAGTAGGTAAAGTGGGAAATTATACACTTTAACCGATTGGCTAGTTATTTCATTAAAAATCAAATTTTTCTATGAAACAACTGAATTATACGCTTTAAAGGTAACATATATTTGTAAAGTTGCATCATTAATAACGTTCACTGGCAAGACAAGATTCATGATGCGAAACTTAGCTGAAAATATCCTAGTCCTATCTATTTTCATGGTTTAAAATTTGAGCCGTTTATGGTGGAATATTTTCAGTTATAAAGCATTCGTGGTACTTATTAATTATGAATGAAATAAATCCTAATAAGCAGATTTCGTAGCATTGCCCGCTTTTGTATTTTAATACAAATACGGAAGTGTTGCATTAGGTAAATATTTGATTAAAGGTATGTGGTTATGGCAAAGCCTCAAGGGCTATCTGCCTAAGAGAAGGGATGCCTTCGTGGAGGACTTTCTAAGGGAAACTGGCTCGTATACACGTTACACATGAGGAATTCCACGAAAACGCGCATGTAGCCAGCCCGTTCGCGGGATTCGAACCTCGGACCGAACTAATCAGTGTTCAGCGACTTTACCGCTCGAGTTGGTTAGCCCATTGATTAAAGGTATAATTTACAACTAAGTGAGAACTCCATGAATCAAAAGAAATGTTATACAACGTCGCTTCTCAGAAATCATATGTGGAAGAGAATGATTTCTGAAAAATCAATCAAATTTCAAGTTATTCTGAAATGTTTTCTACAACAAAATTTACTTGACAAAGCCATCGCATCAATGCTGCTGATTATTATTTTCATATTTCTTTTTCATCAGTAGCATTTTGTTGTTCATTTTATGTCATTTGGTGATCAAAATATTTAGACCGAGTTTAGACTTTTCGGCAAATATTCAGTGATTGCTATAAAACCTGCCCAGAGAACGGGAGACCACTAGAGAGGGAAAAATAAGCAATGAAAAGCAAAAATTATTATGGAATACACCCCTTAGAATACTTAGAACTGATTTATAGGAATTTAGCAAATGTAGTAACATATCATTGATAAAAGTATATCCCAGGAGAAAATATTCATATTATTATATAATGTTCCCTTAAAAAGAATGTAATATTTAGCAATCATACTTAGTATTGCTGGTTTTTCAAGAAACACAAAATTCACAAGGTTTTGTGAGAGAGTACACCATTCAGTACTTTGCATCTGAGTCGCACTTGATCAAACAAACCATAGGCTTATACACAACCGTCCAGGAGTAATTTAGTCAGGTATTTTTTTTTTAATGTTATTATGCAAAATATAGAATTAGTACTAAATATACATAAATTTTAGACTTGATTTTATTTTTATTATGTTATAAGGTCAAGGACAATTATAAGATAATATTCACGCCAAGAAGGCTCCCGCCTTCTTGACGTGCTTTCGTGGTGTAATGCTCTGCACGCTGGGCGTGTATTCCAGAGGTCCTAGGTTCGATTTCCGGCCAGGGCGTTGCTCATTTTTAGTCTCCTGCTTCCATAAAATATCGAATGTCTCTACATGGAAGTAAAGAAATATTCGACATAACAGGCATTCAACTTTTTCTTATAATATAAATTTTGCGTGGGAACAGTTTTACATTGAGCTGGAAATAAGTTTATGTATTCTGCAGTAAAAGTTTACATTCATTCAATTAATTATTTATGTGTACTGAAAATTGTTTTTTCATTTTATGCAAAATGTATCTGGCGAAATTGAATTTAGAAATTTTCTGCATTGGCTATAATTTTCTTCCTTCTGCAGAGATTGGTATATAAACGAGACATATTTTGTCGAATGCCGTTACAGCACTGCTCTAGCGCAGTGTCCGTTTATTTATACGATGTTCCCATCATCGCATTTTTTGCGATGCTTTTGTGTTCATATATTAAAAAATTTAAAGGGCTATTACGTAAATTACAGCATTATATGTTATACGAAGGGGATTAAATTGAATCCAAATTCAAAATATTTGCATGTCTTTTCATTCACATTTCTAGCAATTTTATTTTCACAGGGAAAGTTACCAAACACTGATGATATAATAAGATTGACAGTCATTTGTTTAATACGTAATAGGTAGTTGTTTAAATACGTAATCATTTGATTGACAGTCATTTCTATAATACGTAATGCAGCTCATCAGCACTCCAGCGGTCGCTTAACACTTAGTTCGACAGGGGCTCAAATCGCAGCAAACAAATTAGTTGCAAGATAATGTAGTTATTTTTTCATGTGCAAAGTAAATACGATCAAGTTTCCCTTTCTCATACTTCGTGAAAACCTCCACGAAGGCATCCCTTCTCTTAGACAGACTGTTCACGTGCTCTGCCATGATTCAAATAACCAAAGCAAAAATGAGGAGAAAATGCAGTAGATACTAGCTATTCAAGGGATAGAACAATTAATAATAGATGTAGAAGAGCATTTTTGAAGTCATTTCTTGTACCAATTCCGGGGAGTTCTAAATCACCGAGAGTTCTTAAATGTTAAATAACTTCAGTGCCTTTAATTGAGTCTGAAAATTGGAATTATGGAGTTGAATTTTTTGAATTTTAAAATTTGCAAATTGCTAAGAAAGACGAATCTTCTGCTCAAGTGCTTGCAACAATTTTGAAAATTCAAAATTTGCGAATCTATGGGCGACGTGCGTGATTCATTACATCAAATGCTTCTAATAATTCTTCTAATAACTATTTTAGAGTTTAACATAAAAACTCTAAAATTGCAGGGACTGTAAATAATCTAAAGATATTTAGAAATACAACAAGATTTGACAGTTGAGGAAAATTGAAAAATACACTAATTATCATAAAAGATGAACAGAAAGTAATTATAATGTAAGAAAGAAAAATTTTCTCCTTTCTTTTTGTTTATTTTCCCAATTTTTAAAAATTGTATAAATCTAAAATTTGGTTACTTAGGGAAATTGCTATAAATTAATCAAAAAACAAATCAGTGCGAGAATGGTTTTGCATACGAACTGAAATTACAACACATTTCAACCAGTTTTAACCAGCTTCAGATGTGAAAAAGTTCCAGAATTAAGATCTTCTTATCAGGTTCAATGTTCCTTCTAACCTTCTTCGGGAACATACAAGGACCTGACTCGGAACAGAGAGCTTACTAAAGCTATGTTCACTAATTGTGGTAAGTAAACAGGATACAGACGAAGGGTATACAAAACCCTTTATTTTTCTCTATATACAATAACTTCCGTACTTCGGAATACACTGACCCTCCACTCGGGGTCTAACGTAAAAAAGTATAAAAATAAAACTAAACTCTAATTTAACTTTAGAATAATACACGTGGAAGATTGGCCTTATAATAACAGGAAGCGTATGTAGCACAGAGACTGTGAACACTACAATACGTTTAATTTATCAAGAGGATTAAAACCTCTGGCCTGGAAGGCGAACAGCAACTGCGTAACTTCTAAGGTAAGCGGCCTGCGTTGACTTACTGCTTCCTCTCTCTCGCTTGGCAAAAAGGCCACACTTAAATACTTGGCGTTCGCCAGACAGACTTTGCATAAAATCCTTCACGCTTATAATTCTGGCCGGAAGTAGAAAATAAGAAGTGATAGTAAAGATTTAAAATAAAATAAACGTTAGTAAAACTTAAGATCCTTACATTCTTATTGTAAATGCACCAAGTTTAAATCTTGACATAAAATTAAAGAACTTGGGCATTTAAAGCCCGAATATTATAAAATATCATAATTAAGAATTTTTAAATTTTTGCAATAACATACGTACAAAATAATGATCAACATTTGATTCAAGGCTTTCATACTAATAAAATAATCCGAATGGAATGTAAAAGATTATTACTATTCTAATTTATATTGAAAGTTGTTACTCGACCTTCAAAAATCAATATTATAATTTATAAGGCGAACATGTAACTAAAATTATTAAATGCCACAAAAATGCAAATATAATGAGACTTTTCTAATACGACCACTAACGGCGGCTTCAAGCGATTTTTAGGCCACTTATACAGATGGTTGCATTAGAGAGGCAAATGTATAAAAGCCTGTTTATTTATGTTGTAGGAAACACATTTAGAGTTCGCCGTCACGAGATTCTTTGTACTTATATGTAAAATAGTTACAAAATATATGTCTTACTAAAACGATCAGACATATTTAGGCTTCTAAAATGATGTCAAAAATTTTAAAAAGAAAATCTAACAGAAAAGTTGCTAAAATGGTTAATTTAAAGTAGTTAACACAGTTTATGATAAATAAAACATTAATTAAAGCATTGCTTCAGTATGAGAAAAGATTAACATGATCATCAAATCAGATTATTTGGGATATGGCAAAGTACCATAAGATTATCTGCCAAAGTGGATATAGATGCCTTCATAGAGGACTGTTTATAACGAGGAGTTGATATAAAAATTATTTCATACGTCTGATAGAAACTGAATCGTATTTATGTTACACATGGAGAAAACCATGAAAATTTCCTGGTAAGCAGCACATCCACCAGGGTTTGAACGCCAGTCGAACTACCAATATTCAACGATTTTTACGTCTCGGCTGCTAGTGGTCGAAGGTCATTTAAGTTATTCTCTGAATTTCAAATTTATCGGTCTATGCTTTATTACACGATTATTCATGCTCAAATTTTTGGAAACTAGAGATAAATTAAAAACTGGAATTCTGGATAACCAAGTTAAATAATTAAATTTATTTAATTTTCCGTTTTGATGCGTTTTAGGTTATGAATACGAAAAACTCCCACGTATGATTTATTTGGAGCTCAATTTGGAAAGTAGAATTAATAAGTTTCTTTAATTTGGTTTGGTTTACTTGACTATAATAAAGCGCACGAAAGTTATTTGCCTAAGAGAAAGGTTGCCTTCGTGGAGGGCTTCCTAAGGAAAACTAGCTCGTAACCATGTTATATAGGGGAAAAACCACGAAAAGCTGCTTTGCTAGGAATCAAACCCAGATCTAACAACCACGGTATTCAGCAACTTAACCGCTCGGCCGCTTTTAAGTTTCCATAAGCTTTACACTTAATTGTAATTAATATAACTACTATGAGTAAAAATCCTTTCTAAGATATCCATCCATGTTTCAGCCTATCAGCGGCCGAGCGGTAAAGAAGCTGAACACTGGTAGTTCGGTCCGAGGTTCCAATCCCACGAACGGGCTGGCTGCATGGGCACTTTTGTGGTTTTCCATGTATAATATGTATACGAGCCAGTTTCCTTAGAAAGTTCTCCACGAAGGCATCCCTTCCTTTAGGTAGATAGCCCTCGTGCGCTTTGCCATAATTGAATAATCCTAATCCATCCATGTTTCTAGTTGATTTTTCGTGTTCTGTGAAGATCATCACCCTAGAAAGATGATATTTTGTTTAAATAATAATATTTTGTTAAAAGATGATATTTTGTTTAAAGTGCTTGTTTATACCTATAGAAATGCCTGTCACTTTTGGAAGTGATCGTTTTAGGGAGATGGTCGCCAGTCGTTTTCGGGCTACTAGATGGTCCGGCTCTGAGTGGATTACGCATTGGTGCATTGTAAAATGTATTAAATCCTCTCTAAGACAATCATCCACGTTTCTAATAATTTGGTCTTTGGTGGAATTGGTCGTCTTAAAGAGATAATGCTCGGCAGAAATGTTAATTTCTACTCTGGGAAATTCTTTTGGAAGAGGTCGCCATAAGAGGGTTCACTGCATATTATATGTTTAAATCCATATCACGTGGTTATAGGATCCATTTTAATTAGATTTTAAAATTTTAGTAAAATAAAAAATCTGAAAGGTTTCAGATTTTAAATTACGTCCAAAGGGGCCTTTTTTCATGTTCTTCGCACTTAAACCATAAAATTCAGTTCAAGAGCAGTATCGTAAAATAATTTTTAATTGAGCACATTTTTAGAATTTCCGACTCACAGTCTCAAGCGCTGGAGATAAAAATGTTTTCTCTGTCCAACGTTGCCATGGCTCGCTTTGAAATTCTTGAGTTTTTTAATCAAAAATTTGTTAACGTTTTACAAAATATAAAATCGATAATAAAACGAATTTCAAATTTGGGCTTCCAGTTGCCCATATTCGCAGTGACGCAGTAGTTACGTCATTCGAAACTCGATGGCTCTAGGTACCGTTGTTTTATCACAATATTTGGTGGCAACAGTTTGAAAAGTGAAACGGACATTCAGATTGATTTGACGCAAAATCGCAAAATGTAAACAATAGTTTTGAAATAAACCTCTTAATTTTAATAACTGTGGTATTCTTGTTTTCAAACTAAAGTGCAAAATTAAACAATTTTTTCCTGTGCAGATACGTTACTTTTAATTAGAATCAAATGAGAATAAAAATATGCGAAAATTAATTAGCTAAAAAATTTAGTACTATTCTTATCGCAAACCGTAACTTAAAATTGCATCTACAACTGTTTCTTATACCAAAGCTCAGGATGAATTCGTTTTCTGTTATGCGTCAATCAATGTTTCCCTAAACCGCAGCTTAAGGCTATAACTACATGCGGTGCGATGAGAGTAATTACTAAAGACCTGACAACGACCGACGCTGGGCAACCCGCCTTCCCCGCTGGCTTCCATCGCGAAAGCTTTCCCCGCTAAACACCCCTCTATTTTTTAACCTTAACGAAGAAAGCAGCAGTTAACACATCGTCTTGCTTCTACTCGCACATGTTTCCGGTAATCCGAAGTTACGGTTGTTGAGATAAAACTTTTATCATCCAGCTTGGCGATCTTTCTAAACATGCCTTATATTTCCCATTGCAAACGTAGGGGGACATTTTTTCCGTTCCTTATTTTCCGGGAACATTCTTTCCGTTTCCCTTTTTTCCGGGTGACATTTTTTATTACAACCGAAGCAAACGCGGGGGAGAACAACATACGATTTTCGCACAGGCAAGTTGGAAAAACCTGCCATCGATATGACCTTGCTCAGCTGCAGCCAGCTCAACGTCTTACCCTTAAAACCTCCCTCAAGAGAGCCCTCTATAACCCTGCCCGTTTTGCAGTTTCCCCAACTCCAATCCGCGACATTATTTGGCGAGATTTTAGAGTTCGTTTTTTTCGGTTCCTTATTTTCCGAGTGACATTTTTTCCTTTCCTTATTTTCCTGGGACATTCTTTCCGTTTCCCTTTTTTCCGGGTGACATTTTTTCCGCACACTATCGCGTCATGCTGTTAACAGAGCATATGTTGAAATGTATTAATTTTGTTTCTGATCCTTTTGAACAACTGAATCAAATAAAAGAATTTTCACCTATCGTCATATAATACATACTTCTCCAAAGACCTTTTGAAATCTCAACATTCATTCTGGGAGTCTCTTTATAATTAAACAAAAAGGTTTCCGGTTTCCGCATGAAAAGCTTATCTATCAAAATTCATTTTTATAGTTCAGAAATAAATCTGAAAAGGTGAAACGCGAATAGAATGAATAAATCACACTTAGTGAAAGTCCCCTATTTAAAAAATCTATTTCCATAATTATTTTTATGAAACTACATATTTCATATGCTTTTGACGTGCACAAATTTTATAAAAAAAGTTTTGTTTCCTTTGGTAAAGTAAAAAATCTTCAGTACATTTCAATAGTGTGAACGATTTCCCGCCGTTTGACAGTCAAATTATCGAAGTATGATGCGAAAACTCAAGATATTACATCGATATGTGAATATAATGCTGTTCATTTGATTGGAAGGTGATCGTTTCAGAAGATCCCATGCGACTTTCAGTCGGTGTAACTGATGCAGCCTAAAGAATAAGGTTCCGCCCTCGTCTATTAATTAGCCGATAAACTCAGTCTCTTATGTCCATGTTAATGCACGCTCTTCACTCTACCATACATCTGCCAGTTACTAAATCCTGCATTTTAGAAAATAGGCGGAATTCCAATAAGTCGATTGTTTCAAACACTTTCGGTATCTTACGCCTTTATTGTAACAGAAATTTCCTACACCCCTTCAAGTCAAAAAAGGCCCACCAGCGGCCGAGCGGTAGTTCGCTGAACACTGGTAGTTCGGTCCGAGGTTCGAATCCCGCGAACAGGCTGGCTGCATGGGTATTTTCGTGGTTTTCCCCATGTGTGACGTGTATACGAGCCAGTTTCCCTTAGAAAGTCCTCCACGAAGGCATCCCTTCCCTTATGCAGATAGCCCTAGTGTGCTTTGCCATAATTAAATACACACACACATGAAGTCAAAAAATAACTTAAACAATATATACTAAGTACGTAAATATTTTGAACAATTGCACTATTTAATAAGTGTCTTTTCCATTCTACATCTTTTGAAATCCCAAAATCAAATGGCACACAGAAGTCTCATTTTCTTTTTCGTGTCTTACTTATTTTGCAGCTCAGCATTCCTTAAATCCCAGCTTTGTAGAAACTTGATGTAGCAAGCAGACTAGTCATCTTTTAATAACAACCAAAAATCAGTAACTGTTGCATGTCTTCAGTGCATTTCCGCAAGATAGCTCAACAACATTCCATCTGCAGAAATAAATTCAGATGGGGCTGTGGATCTGAATGATTTTGAAGCCAGGCGAAATTGTCGACATTATCGCCTTGAAAGTAATTTTCAAAACAGTTAATAAGCTAACAGGGGCTTGCATAAAGTCTATTAGACACCTATTTTCCAATTAGATATTCATCCTATCACAACACCGTGATCGCTACTAACATGGTAATGTGCTCTTAAAAGTCATGTGGTGGCATTTCTTTGAAAGATTGGAATACTTGGGGGTACCCACTTTAAGATACCCACAGCGCCACAAGGCATCCTGGTGCATAGTTGGGGAACCAGTGTAGTAGGTTGTACACATTACATTAAGGTATATTTGCTCAATAATTTATTAGCAATCATTGTAAAGGTTTGCAGGTTTTTGTTTGGATGCAAATGTTCGTTAATATTTTCTCACCTGATCAATTTTTACTCTTAAGAAGCTCCGATCCTTTGCAAAACATTTTAACAAGGTTCCACTGAAATTAAAAATCCAAATCTCGGTGTGGCCATGTATCCAGAGCTCAGTTAACTGGGAAAGTTTGGGATATAGTATCGTGGTTGTCTCAGAAAGGACTTGCGCCACTTTCAAAAGAAAGAATCCAATTGTTTGCTCATCGTAGCGTTCTTTGAGAAATCTTAATTTCGCGAAAGGATTTTGTTTTTATTTTTTTCCTAGAGTGGTGGCCGGTGGGCTCCTCCTAATCTAATCTGAACCCAGAATCTTGAAAGGCGGTGACAGGTGACAGACACGCTGATGTCAGGAAGGCAGGGGACAGGTTGACAGGCACCATGACACTAAGTCGTGTCATTACATTCCTCGGCACGCAGAAGTTCTTGCCGCTCAGGTGTCGGGTTGAGTTCCGATTTGGGCTGAGCAACAACGTTTCATTTATTCAACTGGGTGGGTTTCGACTTCATCGGAAAAATATACGTCGTGTATTTGTGTGCTTTACTTTGACATTAGAAACATCTTTACAGAAATCTTTTCAAAAAAGTTTTGGAGCCTTATGTTACGAATTTTATGCTGTGTTACGTTACCCAGCACCTATAGATAAGACTTCTTGACAAGTGTTGTCGTTGCGATTAACGTAAGCTCTTTATTCTTCTTACCTAATGACTTTGCTCATAATAATCTCTCAAAGAACAGCTATTCAGCAAATCATAAAATATTCAATTTATCCCTGAAATTCCATCAGTATGTAATTAGCTACAGACTGTGCAATTTAAAAACAATAAATACACTTTTCAATAATTTTAATCTTTATCTTATTTTTAATAATATTTAAGACTGATATAATTTAAAATATGTTTCATTTATGATATAATTAAATGAAAATTTTTATGAGCATTTCCAAGATTATTATAATCAATAAAAGATGTTCCTAAATCACGCCTATATGAATATCTTTATACTGTAAATATTTTGGATACTATGCCTTGCTTTTTAAAAATTATATCTAATTGTAGTAGACTCTTGATTAATCTTCGGTGTAATACCAGGAACGGCATTCACCGTTAACTAAAAATCACAATTTATCCGACATTAGTTAAAAAACTAAATAAAATCAAAAGTTAGAAATAGCCTGTAATACACCTATATTAGAATTATCAGGAAAATACTGTTAATAACTTACCTGTATTCCTGTTAATAATTTATCTATTCAAGCAGTTTAATGTAGAAAATAAGTTTATTATGTAAATTAAATCAGCATTAAAAAAATACATTGCAAAACAGAAAAAAAAAAAAAAAAAAAGGTTTTATTAATATTTCTCTTGTATTCCGATAGAATCATTAAGAAACAGAATATTAAAGGCTGTATATTAATTTATTTTTAAGATTTAGAAGTTTATTTTGAAAGGATAATTGTATATTCTATATTATGTGCAATTAAATTACGAACTTCTGTAAGTAAAAGCAGTTTCTAATTATTGTAAAATCATCTGTTATTACTGCTGTTATCCCATGGATCCTCGCCCCTACTTCTTGTATTTCCAGTAAAAATTTTGCATTATTCTGATGACTGATAGCAATTTTTTCATCAATCCGAATTAAATAAACTTATTGTTTTCTTTAGACAAAGCCTGGATAATCCGCCTAGTTAATAGAGAGTTTACGGTACTATAATTTAAATTACATTCAGTTTACAATATCTCAAATTTGCAGCATTGTCATGATGGATAAAAGATGTTTCTAAGGGCCATACACTATAGATACTTGGTAAAGAATCGTTTAGTTTGCAAGATTTCTCCTTACAAAAAGCGTTGCAATTCTACTAAAAACTAATTAAAATTAAATTTCTTTCAATCATCTGGCAGAATTTTTAAACTGCATTCTTTTACTATTTATTATGTTATTTGAGCCATCTCTATACTAATAACGCGCCAGAAACTATTCTAAAATTCAGTTTAGAGTTAACTGCATGCTAATATAATGTTCCTAATCCAGCAATTCACTTTACTTCATTACGAACACTGCATGGTCCAGAATGTCTAGGCAAGAAATGCTGTGAAGATTCTTCGCGCCATTTCATGTTCACCTGTACCCTGAAAGAAACAGAAGACGTCATCCATCCTTCTAATAATGCGAAGGTGAATCTCTAATCGTCTGCCGTCGAATTCCCATTTTTCATGTTCTTTTTAATGTGGGTGATAGACCTGAAGAAGTTCAGGAGATCAGAACGCACCGCAATTCTTCATCCTGTCCCCTGAGGCAAGTGCAATACCGAATTCCAACGGTCTCTTTTTCCCTTTTCCTTCTCGGAAGAAATTCGTCTTTTGCTCTGTGCGCAAATTTGTGCATACGGCTTGATATGACGCCTCATTGTCAAGAGCTTCGGAATAAAAGACCCCATTTTTGAATTATTAAACACAAAGTAATTGACGCAGAAACAAAAACTGAAAATGAAATCCCCAGTATAACTATTTATTTACTATATGGAACAATATTTATTTACTATATATAACTATTTATTTACCATATTTACTATATGGAATCCTGCATTAAGAAACTAAAGTTATGAAGAACACTTTGTTTCGAATAAATTAAATGTCGAATTACTCAAACTCCAATTTCCAAAACTGTTCATTTACGATATTCTGCAATAAAATCCTATGACTCTAATACATGATCTGCATTTCTAGCTAATTACACCGACATTATCATTAAAAATGTTGTATCACCCATGACTTTTAAAAATAAGCCTTTTTATATGGTAAAATGGTATTTTTAAGAGGAAAAAAATTTTAAATAAAATAAAATAAAATAAAAATCTGAAAGGTTTCAGATTTTAAATTACGTCCAAAGGGGCGGAATTTTTTTTTAACATCATTTTTTTTTTTCTGTTGCCTTTATTTGTCAAAATCACGTTCTTCGCACTTAAACCATAAAATTCAGTTCCAGAGCAATATCGCAAAATAGCTTTAAATTGAGCATATCTTTAAAATTTCCCATACGCAGTCTCACGCCCTGGAGATATTTTTTTTTTTTTTTTTTCTTGGTGCAACCTTGCCATTGCTCGCTTGCTCGCTTTGTAATCCTTGAGTTTGTTAATCAAATATTCGTTAAAAATTTACAAATATTAAATCGATAATAAAACAAATACCAAATTTCAAATTTGGGCTTCCACATGCCCATATTCGCAGTACGATTACGTCATTCAGAATTCGATGGCTCTATGTGCCGTTGTTTTATCACAATGCGAGAAATATACATACATTTATGCAGATTTTTCATTATTTAATTTCTTCAAATACAATGCAAGATTCTAACATTTGGAGGCAACAGTTTAAAAAGTGAAATGGACATAAGTTGAAACCATGCAGGTAGGAAGTAACCATGGAGGTAGAATTTCTCCCTGTGAGTGCATAGATACTGCCTGTTGCTTGGTTGGCTTTTTTACAGATATTTTCGGTATGGTTTTTGAAGGTTAGTTTTTGATCGAGATAAACGCCTAAATATTTAACACATTTTTCATTTGGGATGGAGATATCATTAATTGTGATATTGTTGAGATGTCTTCCATATTATAACTCAGAATGCAAAAAATTTATATCATTTAAAGAATTATCTAATCGTTGCCGCATGTTCTATTCAAATACTATGATAAATCTAGAACGATGTATAAAAGAAATTAAGCAAACAAAACAGAAAAGGAACAGTTTTTCACAGACGATTGAGTATTTCTGATTAAATTAATTCAGTTTCCACTTAGCGAGAAGGCAAAAATACATAAAACCCCAAAATATCTGTATTAAAAATTACGAAGTAAATCTTAAACACTTATTTCCTCGAAAAAATTCCATAAAGGATTAAGCATAATTTAATTCGCAATAATGAAGGCGTCATCCTTGTTATTGCGAAGCTAAGTTTCTCTAGATTGGCAACAAATCCACTATCCTGCTGTTTTAAATTCAAACAAGCAATGGCCGCCATCAAAAAAATTATTAGGCTTAGCGGCACTTAAACAACTTTAAAATTGTTGATAATTCTAAAATTCTTGCATACAGATTTACTAAAGGCATAAAAACCTTAACCGAAAGATAAAAACATAATTCAATCATTTTTAAAGCAAAAAATGTACATTTACTAACATATAAGAGTAAAGAAACTGAGATCACTGAGCTGGGTAACAGAGTGGATGTATATATAAATATATTTATATACGTTTGGTGCCGCCGATTGCAACCAAAATACGAGGTGCACATCTACATGTTATAGCAGTCCTATATACAAAATTTCAACGTTCTGAGGTTACTCGTTTTTGAGTTGTTCGAGATACATACGTACGTACGTACGTAAATACGTTCGTACAGACGCCACGAAAAATTCTCTTCAGAATTCATTTTAAAGCAGTTTTATAATTTTTTGGAGGAAAAGAGTATTTTATTCTGTCCTTACGTACAGATATCACGCAAAAACATCGTTAAATTGCATTCGATAGCGGTCAAAATTGTTATTTTCGTTGAAATATGTTGCCTGAAACTTTTCGCGATTACAATACATCCTTTTACTTCGTACAAGGAAGTAAAAATGATTTCAAATAGAACGTTCATCAGCGAAACTGTCTTGACAATCCTACGAGAAATTTAGCGGATGTCACATGTAGAGGTAGAGGCAACAAAAGTTATATCGAAGAGACCGCTAATTGTGGCATGTCCAACGACTGGGCGTGCCGTGGTTTTTATCGATGATAAATAGATTATGACGATTATCGGGATTAGATATGAAGAAAAGTTATGGCGCACAGACAATGGTTTTGTTCATGTTAGAAAACTGTTTGTGCTCCCAGAAATTCTGGTCACTTTCGGAAGTGGTCATTTTGGAAAATGATTGTTACGACACGGTTTATTATATTTTGAATGCGAAGACTAATGCTATAATTTGAAGATTTGGAGCACATTGTGATTAATATGCTCAGATAAATTTTTGGAAAATCGCATAAAGAAGGGAATTCAAAGTGATTATGCCATAATAAATAAATAATTTTTTCAATCTGATAGATTTCATAAAAAATAATTAGTAAAGGTTAGTTAAAAAGTACTTTTATCTCAAAAAGAGCTCCAGACCAACAAAACAGATTACTTCTCAATTTGCATATTATTAATCATTTTGAAATCATATAATATTTCCTTTTAGAATGACAGGTGTAATATTTGAAGCTTGTACAAATGAGAACATGTGAGGTAGATCTACTTTTTATCATTATCTGTGTGTCTTTTTAAAACATATGATCTCAAAAAACAGGGTAGACAAGCTGCCGAGAACTACACGATTGTGATACTGATAGCTGAAGAACGCCTTATCATGAAATGGCTGCAGAGGTTGCTTGCGCATGCTTCGTAATGATCTCTTGGTGTGAGGGTTGGCTCTTCACATCACTTCTTTCTTCATAGTTTAAACTTGAAGTACAGTAGACTCCCGATTATCCGCGCCTGCCGCACAAAGTTTTTTTTTTACAAACGTAAAGCAAAGAAAATAAAAATGTTCACAAAACTGAACGAAACGTTAAATTTGCTAACATCGTGCTTATTTATGGCAAAAATATCCCAGGCCTTCTCGGAACCTTCCCCGCGGCCTCTCTGATGAGTAAGTGATTTCTTATTCACCCTTGCAGTACCCGCTCCACCTCCCTTTCTCGTCTTAATCTTACTAACACGTCCACTTTCTCTCACTCGCCATTGTTAGTTTAAGCCTGATAGTGTTTGCGAACCGGTCTGAGTTAATTTCTTATTTTTTATTGTGTTCAGTGCTTGTGCTTTTGTGTTTTTCGTTACCGATTTAAAATGTCAGGAAAACGAAAGAAGGTTGTGTTGACGATTGCACAAAAACTAGAATTAATTTCTAAAGTAGCAAACAGCGCTACAAGGCAGCAGATGGAATTGGATTACGGAATCGCGGAAACAACAGTGTGTGACATTCTAAAGCAAAAAACACAAACTGGTGAACTTTGCATCAATGTCGGACAGTGCTTCCGCAATGGAAACGCGAAAAACTATGAAGGGTTCTACCTTTGATGAGCTAGACACGGCATTGACAGAATGGTTAGCTCCAGTTCGAAAAGAGTATACTCCTGTATACTAAAGACACGAAACTATATGTACGAATATATACACGAAGCTATATACACGAAGTAAATGGTCCTATCATTGCGGCGAAAGCAAAAACCATTTTTGAGGTGTTAAGCCTGAAAGGAAATTTTGATGCGTCTTCTGGCGGGTTGACTCGTTTTAAGCAGCGACATGGAATTCGAGAAAGTTGGACTTCATGGGGAGAAACTTAGTGGTGACCAACAAGCAGCCGACGACTTCCACCATGAATTTGAAGAATTTGTTTTAAAAAAAGAGCTATCTTTTGAACAAATTTACAATGCCGACGAATCGGGACTTTTGTAGAAATGTCTTCCCACTCGCACTTTAGCATTTGAAAATGAAAGTAAAGCGGCGGGTCATAAAAGCAGCAAGGAAAGGATCACTATCATGTCTTGCAGTAACGCTACCGGTGGACATAAACTTAGACTTGTTGTCATTGGAAAGTCAAAAAACCGAGATCTTTCAAAGGCACAAGGATAGAAAATTTGCCCGTTGATTACTTTAACAAAAAAAAAAAAAAAAAAAAAAAAAAAAGGATGGATGAACCGAAACATTTTTCCGGTTTGAAAACATCTTTTTTCTTCAAGTGCGTAAACATCTTAAATCGAAAAATCTGCCTGAAAAAGCTGTGCTATTGATCGACAACGCACCTTTTCACCCAGCAACAAGTGTGTTAAAATCTTTTGATGGACAAATTTTTGCAAAGTTTCTCCTCCCAAACGTTACTGCGCTAATCCAACCCATCGAATAAGGAGTCATTGCAACAATGAAGAAAACATACGGAACCAAGCTGCTAATGACCAATATTGAAGAAGATTATGATCTGAAAGAGTTTTGGAAACACTTCACAATCTTGGACAACATCTACGATATTGCATTTGCTTGGGATTCAGTGAAAACGTCAACCCTCATAAAATCATGGAGAAAACTCATGCCTAATGTTGAAGCCAACAACAACCTAACCCCTTTGAGTTATGAAGAAGAGAATGAAGATGTAGATACGCCCACGGCAACTCTTGCCGATATGGTGAAAACAGTTCCAGGTGGTGAGAACGTCGATGCTGAAAACATTAACGAGTGGTTGGAGTGTGACGTCAACGAACCTGGCTTCGAATGCTTGACAGATAACGAAATTATTAAGAAAGCAAAGGGAGAGACCGAGAATGAAGGACAGCGAAGTGAAAGCGAAGAAGAGCCCACTGTGAAGATGCGGAAGACGCACGAAGCGGCTTTGCAACAAGTCGACGGATTGCTGAGCTGTTTGGAAGAACAAGACGAGGCGGAGTTGGCAGAGAAACTTATGCTACGAAAAATGCAATCTCGGATCAAGAGAAAATGCTTCCAAAGGAAGAAGCAAACACAAATAACTGATTTCTTGAAAAAGGTGTAGTTTTACAGTTATGCTTTTGTAAGTACATAATACATTACAGCATTAAAACAGTACATATGTTTTAATTTTTCTGTGTATCCTTGACGCCTCTGGTAAGTATACAAAGCACTTTTCTGTTTTCATTAACAAAATGCATTTTAGGTTAGTCTTGAGTGATATACTAAAATATTAGGCGTTAGTTAAACATTTTCTGCCGTTTATTTTACGTTTTATTGTATATAAAACGATTTTTCAAAGTTGGAATGACTGTTTTTTTCTTTTGCTATACCCGTTTTTAGCTTTTTCTCGGATTATCCGCGATTTTTGTTATCCGCTGCGGCCGCGCCACCCAATTCCGAGGATAATCGGGAGTGTACTGTAACTGAAAAAATCAATATATTTTATTTCAAATTCTTTCACGTATCATAGGCCCATATCACACGGCGTTTGTTTCACACGAACAACTCTTTTGGAAAATATTTCTGCCTGGTTTACTATTGAAAGAAAGACGTGCGACTTTTTCCTTCCTTTCCAAAAAAATTGCAAGTTGTTCGTTTTCAACCAATAAGCTAACAGCTTCGAATGCTATCAGCTTGTTTTTAATTGGGGAACCAGTTTTCCCTGTGTTAACCCCAAAGCGATCTATGATGATTGACTGTTGTGACAAAGCAGAAAAAATTGTTACAAACAGTTGTTCTTCCGAAACAAACCGACGTGTGATAGCAGCCTTTAAGAAAGGTTTCATGAAGACGAACTAAAATATAGCACTAAAAGTTCAATTAATTTTGCTTTTAAGAATCATGAAAAAATTTAAAATTCTTATGACCCACTGCCAGTAGTTAACAGCATGCCTATAGCAGCTATCAAAGCGAGCTAGTTCTTTCTTGTGAAGTCCTTCCAGTGCGGTATGTTTAGAAATGCTTAGAAATATATTTTAAAGCATTAATTCCAGGGTCTCCAAACTTTTCAGCCCGCAGGGCAATATTGGGTCTTTCAACGAAGCTTCGAGGGCCAAGATCCAGTTAATTCATCATACCATGGCGATGCAACTGTGATAATCAGCATACAAGTTTGTAACTACAAAAATCAAGCATACAAGTTTATACTGTTTCAAAATGTAACTACATTTTCAGGTTCTAATAGTTTGGTTTTCTTTAATTTAATTTCTTTAGTTTACTGGTAAAAAAAAATGTATGCACTTAGTTCTATTTATGTAAGAACTTTATTAAAAATTTTTAACTTACAGTATCTGTTTTAATAACAATGGCTTATTTTAAATTTTCAAATTTTAGTGAATTAAATTAGCAATACCATTTAGAATCCCAGTTTTTTAAAATTTTCCTGACCAAAAATTTACATATGCTCTCAGAATTTAAATGATATTGTAAATAAGTTCGCAGCAATTATTAATCTTTTATTTGTATTCAATTAAAATTTCACAATTTAAAATTTAAATTTAAACTAAATCGAAATTAGCTTTGTACGAATACAGAATATTTGTTAAATTCAAATATATATATACATCCAATTGGTGAAATTTAGCTGTTTTTCTTTTTCTGGTAACGCTCATCTTTAGGTTTACATTTTTCTGGCTACCTTTTTGCAATGATTTCAGCTCATTTTAATTCTAGTAGGCTGGCCTAAAGGACGCAGGTATGTTTTTCCTTTTCTACACTATTTCTTTGCCATTTGGTCTTAGCAAGACCCCTTCTTTTAGTCTTTATTTTTCATTCGAACAAAGTTTTTAATCTTTACAATACTCATAGAAGTTAGAAAAGTCTTAATTCCTACCTCCAATGATCGAACTATGGGCATTACAGCCACGTTGTTATCTTTGATTTACTACGCTTAAATTTTCATGGCGTTAAACGCTTCTAGCCATTAGGCTTGTTTACGCCGATTTCTACGAACCAGAACCTACCAGGGAGTTAAGTAACCTGTGAAAAGTCGTTAGGTTAACTTAATTAAATTCTATTTTAAGTTAATTGTTAACTTTTGAGCTAAGCCGAAAGAGTTGGCTTTTGTAAGCACGACTCGGTGCTATTTGTGAATAATGTAGAGTTAATAAAGGGTTCTTTACACCCTTTCTCTGGACTTAGTGCCCTACACAGTCTGTTAAAGTTCTAGTAAGTTTATGGTACCAATGAATACCATACTTTATAATCTTAATAAAGTCAACACGACTAAAGATTTGATTACCGTGCATTGCAACAGTAAGTCGGCCAAGCAAGGAATGGAATATTTTTTTTCATTTATTGGGCATTTTATTATTTGGAAGATAATCTCCTGCAGGTCTCCATTTCAAAGACCCCCTTTTTTGGAACCATGTGAAGCATGCTTGTGTCTCAAAGACCTCAAATGCACTGAAAAAAAAAAAAAAAAAAAGTTTTTACAGGCGAAAGTTTTGTAAAGTTACAGAAATTTAAACGTTTCACAAGAATTTTCTGTAACCTAAACTGTCTGAAAGGAAACTGTAACTAGCACAGGCGATTCGCCGGACAATTACAAGTGTTGCAATTGTTGGGCACATGAATCAACGTGACTAATTGCAGAGGGGAGAATATCTCAGTCCAGGACTTGATCTCAGAAAGTCAGGAGAAGGTAAGTGTGTGAAAGATAGTAACATAAAAAACATGATTGACTTACTATTCATCGCCTTCCTGTAGTACAAAACTTTAAAAATTATTGTTTGAAATATATTTTGTCCATTTTATGTAGATTATCCTAATCCCTTTTACACTTTTATATTTATTGATTAAGTATTTTAAAGTTTAGCTTTTGTTATTAATATATCAATGTGTAACGGCCGCGGGATGATCTGGGCTTGAAAGAGTATATAGTACATACAAGCGCTAAAAACATTAAAAAAAGTGCAAAATATTTATTCTAAATCTAGATGTAATAACAGTATTTTGTCGTTGTGTATCCGATAAACATTTCATCATTGTTGTGTTATTTATTGAAACAGTGATGTTATATTAATTATTTAAGAAAATTGTATAATTACAAAACGAAGCAATTAAATTTGATTAAAAACATATCGCAATATAATTTTCAAAACGTTTTGTTTTACTAATTGTGTCCAACTTTATTATTCCATATATTTTAATATTGTTGCGTTTTTCTTTTCTGACACCAGTTGTTGCGTTATTTTCTTCCTTCACGTTCGTACGGGGTTTGTAGATTTGGAGTGAATAAAGACGACACTTCATGAAGTATCGAAACACACTTTATTTACCAATATTAATCAGATAGCTCCAAAATCAAGTTAACTGTTATAAACACGCTGGCACGTTCAGCAACACAGCCTTCACACTGTCAGGCAATAACGGTGGAAACAGCTTCACTGCAAAGCTTTGAGAGTAAAGCTCCCAACTCTGCTTGGTCGTTCTACGACGTACTCTCGCGACTCTCCACTCGATGATACACAAGAGTATAGCTCTCGACTCTGCACAGTTTAAGACAAAACTCGACGATGCACTAAAAGACTCTCTCGATGCACTCGACGACCAACTCGGCGCTAGACTTCGAGCCACTCGCTCAATGACTGACTATCAGCTCGCTAGACGAGACACACACACTCGATACTAACTAACTCGCACTCCAGAAGAGGCACTCTGACTCTCCCTCTCGATGAAGCACACTCTCGATACTAACTGACTGCGGACCAGCAGGGTTTATATAGCTTTTGACTGGTGTTCGAGAACATTCTGGGCTAAACCGGTAAGAATTCGTTCCATAAATTTTTCCAACCGTCCATAGTATATCGTCAAATTTGTCGCCAACTGGGAAATTTCTCGCCAAATGTGGGAACCCTGCCTTCCCCTGCCATTTATGGCAACCCTAAAACTGCTTTGCGGGGAAGCTATCTTACCGCGCCTGTACATTTCGTAACAATATATTAATATCAATAGCGAAATAAAATGGAAACGACTAAAATATTTTTCTGAAAAAATCGTTAAAGTAGTTAAAAGCGAAAACTAAAATATTGTGCATTATTTCCAATGCCAAGCTTTATTATGTTGCATATTTACAACTGCTAGTGCATATTTATAATTTTTTAAACATTTAAACTTAAGCATAATTCCTTAAGTTAATGTCTAGTTTATGCTTGCTAAAAATACAAGATGATGTAAGGTAAAGGACGTAGCAACAGGGATTGCAGATGAAATGAAGAACACTTTAGTAGCAAATTGTCACTGAAATGGAGGACAGCATTTTATTTCTGTTGAAAAGAAAATTTTTAATTCTGTGAATGAGAAATTAGCCGCTTTAGAAAAAAATTCAAAAAACTGTTAGAGTTTTTAATAAAAAAAAAAAGGTATATGGCAGCACAATTTTTGAGACAGATCGTTAATAACACTAACAATAGAATAAATATTATTTTGTTTTTGGTTGCTATGGGTTACCAGAGTGACAGCGTTGAGTTAAGGCAAGTTGCCACAGTACTCCCCTCCAGTGCTAACCGATACCTTACAAATACTTTGGGTTGGTGCGAACTCGACTACCCGAGCGTGTTCTTGTCGTAGCATCTGATAAGTCGGAAGTCGTGGTTTCTGTCGAAAGTTTGGAACAGCTTGCACTGAAGTCCGTTGGAGACAGACGTGGATCTTGAGACGGAATTTGCGATGGTGAAGACGCATTCGCTCTAGTGGCTTCTGGTGTCCAGATAAATGCCGGCTTAAGACAATCGATACTAACGACTTCTTTTTCGTTGACCAAAATTTTAAATGGTTTTTCGTTTCGAGCTAGCCCTTGATGGGGCCCTGAAAATTGTGGTGCGAGAGAAGGCTTTAAAGCATCACATATGAGAAAAACATAAGATGAGTTTCTAACTTCTTTATGCACGAACACAGTTTGTTTGCAATGAATACTGGCAGGCACTGGTCGCAATTTTGATATGCAGTTTCTAAGCTGATGCACGAATGTAACATGATCTATGCATGGTTCTTATAAGAAATAGACCAACCCAAATGGATTTTTTTCCTCGTCTGACGCGTTCCCGGCTGTCACCTTGATCACATTCGGAGGAGTAGGGACGACTTACAGAAATTTAGCAGTGGTTGCCTATTGCAGCGTTTATAATAGTCCAGAAAAACCTGGTTGTAGCGCCTTATTTCACAAATTACAATTTCTCCATATTTTTATTTTTGAAACAGAGATTGATTTTTAAAAATTTAGCATAATTAGCGTTCCAAATAATTATGAAGCTATTGCATGCTTGCAGCGCTGGATATTTTTTTAGCTTTTCCTATGCTGTAAGGAAATTTGTAACTACTTCTTTTAGAAAATAGTATTTTAAATCTGAACTAAAAGAAAATTTCAAACAAACAATTTTCTCTTGCAATTTTTATGCTTTTTATTGGTGTAAATAAATAAAAAATAATAAAATATTTAATTAAATTCTAAATTGTGCTACTTGTTTAAAATTATAGATGAGTATTATAGCACAATTTCTATAAAGGAGTTTTATTTCAATTATATTTCATAATACAGCATAGTGATAAGCACTTTTGACGTCTTAATTTTTATACATTTAATTCTAATATTAAAATTGTATTTCACCGTAATAATTAATTTTGCTTGCATTTTATAGTGATTATTTTTTTAAATTTATTTTTAGTTCTGCATAAGATTTTTTCTTATTTACTCTTAATTTATTAGCTCGAAGCGGCTTTTTGCGCTGTTTCACTATAAATGTCCGCCTCTCCTTGCAAATTGTTGTTACCAAATATTATCGCCCTGTATTATATTTAAAGAAATTAAATAATGTAGAATCTGCATGAATACATGTATGTTTCTTGCACTGTGACAAAAATGACGGTATCTAGAGCCATCAAATTTTGAATAATGTAATCCTCCACCCGAACATAGGCATCTGTACGGCCGAATTTCGAATTTGTTTTAATTCTATTTCATATTTTGTAAAACTTTAACGAATTTTTGATTAACAAACTCAACGAGTTCAAAGCGAGCAATCGTAACACTGTACGGAAAATAACATTTTTATCTCCAGTGCGGAAATTCTAAAGATATGCGGTTTTCAAATGTATGTGGTTTACGGGCGAAGATCATGATATTCAATAAATATAGGTAACACACACAAAACGTTAAAAAAGGCTTCCTTTTGGGCGTAATATAAAATCTAAGTGCTTCTAGATTTTATTATATATATATATATATTCCCCTTGATTACAATCATAAAATTCTACACTCCGAATTTTATCAATTACTAAATAATCAACTTTAATGTTAATAATTAAATGATGATATAATCAAATAAAGGATCGTTTTGTAATGTTATTATAGTTTTGAAAATCACTGCCTGAAAATGTTCATCAATTTTTTTTTTAAATTATCAGATCTTGTTTAATTTTACCTTATTTATTTCAAAGCATCACGTACAATCAATCTTATTTAATTTTAGCTTATTTTTAAGCAAAATTAAGATCATAAATTTTGTGCTTAGAGTTTTTACCGTTTTACCAAAGTAAAGATGTTTGCACACTGACTACCAATAAGTATGTGGACACCTGTGATAGAAAAGAAAAACTAACTTTATTCAAAATCAATAGTTGGTAGAGCCTCTACGAGAGGTAATTACAGCGTGGACCCTTCGGGGCATACTTTCCACAAGTCTTTGTATGACAGCTAGTGGTATTTTCTTCCACTCGGCTTGGAGAAGACATAGAAGTTCCTTCACTGATTTTGCACGGGTAGTGCAGCCCTGAATTCGGCGATGCAACTCGTCCCAGAAGTTCTCGATAGGGTTCAGGTCTGGACTCTGGGCAGGCCAGTCCATTCGATGAACTCCATTGCAACCATACCAAGCCTTGGTTAACGTCGAAACATGACAACTCGCATTGTCGTCCTGAAAGTAACAGGGGTCCAACCCGTAAAACTGCCACAGCATAGGAAGCACATTGTCATCCAAAATAGTGCAGTAGGCATCGGAGTTGAGCTTACTATGAATGGGGACCAAGGGTCCCAGCCTATACGAGGAGAAACATCCCCAGACCATAATTCCACCTCCGCCGAACTTGACTGTTGGCACAATGCATTCTGGCAAGAGACGTTCTCCAGGTAGACGCCAGACCCAGACCCTGCCATCTGAACGGTAAAGGGTGAACCTTGATTCGTCACTCCAGAGAACCCGTTTCCACTGATCTACGGTCCAATTTCCATGTGCTTTGCACCACATTAACCGAGCAGCGCGGTTGGACTTTGTGATCAAAGGCTTATGGGCAGCAGCACGACCATGAAAACCAAGCAGATGTGCTTTGTTACGGATGGTATTCATTGAAACAATACTCGCGGATGCCTGTTGAAACTCCTCGCGGATGAGGACAATCGTTTGGGTGCGGTTCTTCCGAACTTCTCTGGACAGCACTCGTTGGTCTCTATCTCCCAGTTTCGTTGGTCTGCCGACTCGGGGCACATTCCAACAATCACCGCTCACCTTCCACTTCTTAATCACATATGCCACTGTGGATTTGGGGTACTTCTGATCACTAGATATGTCCCTTAAGGATCGGCCACATTTGTGATACCCGATAATTATACCTTTCTCGAAATCAGAGAGCTCTGAACTGCGAGGCATCTTGTATGCGACTAAAGCCGATACTGTTTCCTACACGATATATACCGGCGGGGTCTGTGACGAACCTTAGGACCGCATATATCGTCATTCGCATAGGTGTCCAAATACTTATTGGTAGTCAGTGTACAAGAAGTGCGAAAAAAACGCGCGAAATGCAGTAAAAAGTGCTGTAATGAGATATATTAAATCCCATTTGGAAAAAACTGTCGCTTTCATAATCTCATCACTATACAACATATCACATTTAATAATTAAAACGAGGTATGTGATACAAACGCCATAGGTTTCAGTGTTAAAGTAAACCAGATCGTCCCTACTCTTTCTTGCCGACATGTCGGTGACGCGCGGCCCGCCCACTGGGTTAGTCTATCTCTTATAAGGTCCATGGATCTACATTGCAGGTAGATGGATTGACTGAATGTACGAAATCCCCAGGCAAACGCATAGTAGTACCCTATACCAGTTCGGCAAAAGAGGCATTCCGATCCTATTTGTAACGATGATCGAAGACTTAGAAGTTCAATAGGTAGCACATCAGCCCACTGTAATGCAGTGTGGGGAACAGCTTTAGTATAGCCTATCCAGAATTTTTACCAAAAAATATCGCCAAGAATGGCGATAAATGATTATGATGTCGCAACCCCACCGGTTTACGAGCATGTGGTAACCCATACTATACGGAAAATGCAATGTAAACAACTGTAAATTTCTAATTTCTAAAGAGGATGGAATTACGCTTACAGCATTTACTTATAGTTAAATGCACGTGCCTCTGTATTCTTACTTTTCTGGCATAGCTTCTCTTAAAATCTATCTCGCGCTGCATTGCACGAGGAAATACAACTTTTTTTTTTTTTTTTTTTTTTTTTTTTTGGTGCTACTTTGGTAGATGGTTGCAAGGATTTTGGCGATTTTTCTTTTGGCGAGTAATACGACTTATGGTGAACCCATTGCTGGATAAGTTATTTATGGTAACCGATACTTTGTTGTCATTTTATTTAAAAAATAGTGCGTTTTATTGTGCATAAATTCCGTGTTTTAAATATTATTTATGGCTTCTAAATATTAAAAATCAATTTAATTTTGCATTTTTATTTGAAATAAAAATTTTATTGTTTATGATATTTTATGAAATTTTATGTTGTGGATGATGTAATCAATGACGTCACCTTACTTAAGTAATTAGTTTTAATATCTATAAATTTAATCTAATGTTTTAAACATTATTTATGGCTGTTCAATATTAAAATACAATTTAATTTTGCATTTTTTTTTAAATGATTTTATTATGTATGATTATTTAAAGAATTTGAATTCTAGGCGTGATGTAATCAGCTCTCTGATTGGTTATAGAATATTTGTGCATTAACGAGCTGCAATCAGCTCCCTGATTACTGGTTACTGAAAATTTGTGCATTACCGCACCATTTTAAAATTTAATTCATATCTTCGAATTCCTTCAAAGATGTCTGTTTCAAAGATGAATGTTGTTATTGGTAGGTACCAAGAATTATTGGTATCGGAATCAAAAAATTGTCCTTTGAGACCTTATTTTGGCCCGCCTGGCTTTCCTAATCAAAGATTTGTTTACAAATTGTTACAAGGGTCAGAGGAAATTTATTTTAAATTTTTGGAAGAAACCTCGCTAATTGCTTCTTCAATAAAGCGCGAGAAATGTGGATCACAGATGAAGATGGTTAAAAGAACTGATTCTGAGGACAGCCTTATATGGTATTGTGGTCACAGTTGAAGAAATAATCGCTGTAACGGTAAAAAAAAAAAAAAAAAAAAAAAAAAAAAAAAAAAAAAAATTAGACATTTCTCTTTTTTTACTGGCAGTAAACTTCCAATTGCTGTCATTTTAGCTCTAGTGTACGAAATATTCATGTTTCTTCGTACGATAGAATTCAATGTGAGCTCGGTATTTTTTCAGAAGCTGTAGCCGACTGGCGCAGTTATGTAACCGACGTTTGAATTAATTTTGTAGAAAATAAAACGGAGAAGATCGGAGGGCCAGGGAAAATTGTGGAGATTGATGAGTCCAAAATCGGGAAAAGAAAGTTTAACAAGGGTCGATTCTTTGAAGGGCAATGGGTTTTGGGGGGAATGGAGCGCGATTCAGGTCGCTGTTTTTTAGTTGCTGTGCCAGACAGAACAGCGGATACTTTTCTCGCTTTAATGGCCCACCAGCGGCCGAGCGGTAAAGTCGCTGAACACTGGTAGTTCGGTCTGAGGTTCGAATCCCGCGAATGGGCTGGCTGCATGGGTGTTTTCGTGGTTTTCCCCATGTGTAACGTGTATACGAGCCAGTTCCCCTTAGAAAGTCCTCCACGAAGGCATCCCTTCCCTTAGGTAGATAGCCCTAGTGTGCTTTGCCATAATTAAATACACCACTTCTCGCTTTAATTAAGGATTGGATCGAATCGGAAACCCAAATTATTTCGGACTGCTGGAAAGCTTATGACCGTTTGAGCGAAGAAGGTTTTAATCACTTGCAACCATTCGCTCCATTTCGTAGATCTTGAAACCGGAGCTCATACTAACACAGTTGAAGGATAATGGCGTGACTTCAAAAATTCTTTGCCGGTTTACAATCGTCGAGGAGATTTTGAAGAATACATAGCCTGGTATTTGTTTAGGAAAATTTGCTCTGCATTGAATGAGCATCCATATGTTAAATTTCTCGAAATTATTCAAGGCATAAACTGGGATGACTGGCATATACTTCAGGGAGGGGCAGTTAAAGGATCTTCGAAATCTTAAAAACAATACCTATTATTGGATTTTTTTTTCAAATTTTTTTGTTATTTTTAATCTTCATGATCCATAATTTGGCTCTAAATTGCTTTATTTATTTATAATTTTTTTTAATTTTTTTATTCCTGCCCTTGATATTACATTTTTCAATTTTTTTGCATTGATATCTAAATTATGATTCCGATTTCTTTGTGGTACTTATCAATAAACGACAGGTTAAATTACTAAAAAAAATGTAAGTACATATTTTTCTTTTATTTTATAATTGCATACTTCAATTTTTGTTAAAAAAATTAATACACTATTTTCAAAATTTGCTACGATAATTATTGTCACATATGTTTTAATGTTAATTATATTTTATATAACTTACTTTAAAGTATTTGAATTTAGTAATATTCTAATTATTTTAAATGTTGCTATAATGTTTTTAATTCGGTATTCAATTTAAGTAATATTTAAATCTAATTAAACGTTGGCACAATGTTTTTATAGCGGTGTTTTCATTCTCTTCTTTGCTATATGAAAGTAATAATAACCTTACTTTAGTATTTTATACTCATAGTAAATGTATTTATTTACACTTGACTGCCATCTTAAAAAACGAAATTTTTAACAAAAAATTAATCCATTACTTTTAATGATATTTATTTATTTATTTATTTTCGAATACTTTACTAGGCGTAAAAACAGCGTTTTTCAAGATGGCTGACGATTGTAAAAATCGCGCCAACAATTGCGATAACGTA
Source organism: Stegodyphus dumicola (assembly GCF_044657685.1). NCBI lineage: Eukaryota > Metazoa > Arthropoda > Arachnida > Araneae > Eresidae > Stegodyphus > Stegodyphus dumicola. Next base: position 190,160,141 of record NC_140768.1, read on the forward strand.
AATCGCCAAAAATCCGTGCAACCGTCTACCAAAGTAGAACCCATTTTTTAATTAGAATTCAACTAAAATTAACTATCTAAACAAAAAATTCGTAACACTATTTTCGGCGATTGCTTAACGCTCAGATATTGTGGAGAATACTCATTTGGAGATAAGATTTTTGCATTTAGTTATGGATTGCTCTAAACCTGCTGTTAGTGATGTTGTAATTAAGTATCTAGAGATTTTAAAGGAAAATTTAAGGTGAGAGTTTTCAAACAAGAGTAAAAGTTTGGGAAAGCCAGGCATTCCAGATATTTTATGTATGAATTAACAAGAGAGTATGAACGTTTTAGAGGATTTTTGATGGATTGTGCATTATTGAAGGATAAAACATGTGAAAAATGTAAGATACCATGCAAAGGTATCTTACATGTGGGAAAGCCAAACAAAGATGAGATTTTCCGGCATTGTTTTTAAAATTACATCCTTTTAACCTTAATCATTTTCATTATTTATTCCTTAATTTTTTTTTTTTCTTTTAAAATCGTGTGTAATAGTCGTAAATTTATTTCCAGAGGCGTAGCTAGGGTTATCAGCGCCCGGAGACAAGTGAAGATTTCGCCCCCCCCCGTCTGCCAGAATGCAGTGGGGAACGAAAACTTTAAAAATAATAACATTTTAATTATTTAAAATAATAATAATTTCTAAAATATGAAATATTTTTAATTTTAATTAGTTTAAATTATTAAATATTTTAATTTTTAAAGCACTTTTAAGAGTATATTTTAAAAGTTTCTCTAAAGTCACTAACTTAGAACGTAGTAAAATAATTAAGACACTAATGATAGTTCGAAAATAAGATTATTATAAAATATTATTCAAATATAAATTCCGAAAACTTAAAATATCATATTGGATATATAATAACTTGAAAATGTATAATGACAGTTTCATGTATAATGCTTTAAACGTAATCACTAATTTCAAAGTGAAATTTTCCTGAAAGATCTTTCACAGCTGGCGATGGAGGTTCCAATGGTCAGTAAAATCTAAAGACCAACTCTCATATTGGGAAATACATCCTCTCCGTACTGTACAATAAAGCGAAGCAGGTCCTCTGGCATCGAAAGCTTAACATCAGCTCTTGTCTTGAGTAGCATTCGGCAGTCCATTATTTCAGTATACATCTCCAAGCCATCTAAGTCTGTATCGTAAACGTTTTCCATGGAAATGCAGCACTGTTTCAAGCTACTTTCGTTGCCTGTAGCCATTAGTCCGTTTATATCTGAAAGAAAGCCAAAATTATAGTCTACTTTCTTTAAGCTGATGAATCTGTCTGCCATTTCTATGTGTATTTTGTCCAGCATACTTTTCATCAAACGCGGCATTTCATTTTCTGCTGTGAGTCCTACATCTTCTGCAATTTCTCCAAACATTTTCTTCTTCTTCTCTGTCGTCTTTCAGATTGGACATCACAAGCATTACACATTATTACACAGTTCCTTGGCGTCTCCAAAAGATTTCATGCATATCTCATCTCGGTTTTGTAGAAGATAGTCCTGTAAAGCCTGAATATCTCGAGCAGCAAGGTGGAAATTCATAATGGGGTCTTGAAGTTTTTCTGAACCTTGTCAATCTTGGCAAGTACTGTATTCCAGAAACGAAGAAGAACATAAAACTCAAAAGTTAAGATCCGATGCAACAACTGAATTGCATCACTTCTTGTATCTGCATTTTCATTATGATCCTCTGCAATATTTTCAAATAACTCTACTAAGGTTTGGAGTTGATCATGTACCAGTTTAACAGCTTCTACTCTGGCACTCCAACGAGTTTCTGACTTCGACTTCAACGATACACCTAGAGCAGTTTTCAGTCTTTTCCATCGAAGAGTTGATCTTGAAAAATAAACATAGATAGCTTGCATGGTACTAAAAAAAGTCAAAGAAGCTACCTCATGATTAGCAGCATGAACCCCAACCAAATTAAGTGTATGATTATCACAGTTAACAAATATAGCTTTTGGGTTAAGTGCTAAGAGTCTTTTTTGCATTCCTGGTTTGTAGCCGGACATTACAGGCGCATTGTCATAACACTGTGATCGACAGTCTTTAAAAGCTAATTTGTCTTTTTCTAGTTGTTGTAATATTATACCTGCTATACTTGCTGCATCTTTTTTATGAGTTTGAATGAATCCTAGGAAACACTCTTTTATAACGACAGTTTTCTCCTCAAAGTCAATATCTGCATATCTAATAAAACTGGATTTTAGGAAAGACTTTATCTGCAAACCGAATAAATGTTAAGCTATCAAACGAGATTTTGCGTTTTTTTACGTTCCCCAGACGGTATAGTGATTAAGAGAGCAGACCGAAGGGCCCAGGTTCGAATATCGGAGAAGGCATTGGTGTATATGTCCGTTCCTTCATAGGAAGTAATGCGGCCATCTATCAGGTAATACCCTGAAGGATTTATAATTTTTCACTTAGCAATTTTCATTTAAACGATTTATAAGAATTTATTTATTTGAATGTACAATTTAAGTGTTTTATTTATATTATTTAAAAACGTACATTTTGTCTTGATAAACAGTTTTTAATTACGTGGATATATAGCGGCAAACATTATACGACCTATTAAATTGTACAGATTCTTTGCTATAGTTTATTTAAACTTATTTCCTCGAATTATTCTAACTTAATTAACCAATCAATTTTAACTTAATTAACCTCAATCAAGTTGAAAATGATATCAAAAATTTCAAGTTTTGAAATAAAATATTTTTTCAATTTTTATCGTACGGAAGCCAAACTTCTTAAGCAAGCAACAATTTTAGTATTATTTGACAACACTTCTACTACAACCTTCTGCATAAAGAGTTAAATAACACTTGCACTTACCAAAAAATAACTTCCAGTACTCAGATTCTTCTAAATAAATTTAAAGCACTACATAAAAGACTTAAAATACAACCCCAGAAATATAACAACAGGTTTGTAAATCTCTATGCCTTACCGAAATTTCATAAGTCTATAAATAAATTCAGGTTCATAGCTAATAGTACTAAAAGTTATCTCAAAGAAATAGATTATCTCTTTGCGCAAAAACTTCGTATGATTCGTGAACTAATCAATAACTATGATTTTAAAGGTTTGCATTGCAACTAAATGATCTCTAGTAATGAACAAGTTATTAAAACTCTGAATTCACTTCAAATAGAACATATCCAATGCTACGACTTTGAAAACCTTTATACATCTCTACCACTCGAAGAAATTTTTACAAGTTTACTTGCTCTTCCAGATTTATTTCCACAAATTTCTACCATTCTCAGCAACGAAAAATGGCAGCTATTCCTTACCAGCGTTCTCTTCAATAATTTTATTCAATTTGACAATTACATCTATAAACAAGTTCAGGGAATACCTATGGGCGGGAATTTTTCAACTTCAGTTTGTGAATTATTCCTGTTCACTAAAGAACTAACCTATGTACGTTCACTCAGAACGGAAGAAAGTCTCTTTTTCCAACACATCTATAGATATATTGATGATGTCATAGCATTTAATAACTACAACAAAATAGAAAACGCTAATATCTACCCTGCTTGCTTAAAACTTAATAAAACCAATACAGAACAGCATGATATAGTCTACCTTGATTTACATATTATTGATTACCGTTTTATTAAAGTTTACGATAAAAGAAGAGAATTTAATTTTTCCACACTTAAACTCACTAACTGGAATTCAAATATTTCCAAAAGAGTAATAATCAACACAATTTATTCACAGCTACTTAGAATGAAAAGAATTTGCAATACTGCGGATCACTTACAAGAAGAAATACTATACTTCGTAACTATTTTAAAAAGTAACCAAATACCACATAAAATAATTAAAAATTCCCTTACCAAAGCTGGCATTAACCTTACCTAATTATAGATTTTTTGAGTTAGATAATGATTTTTTATACCTAAAGCTACGGACGGTTTAAGAAGGATGACTAATTCAGAGAATCTATTGTAAAAATGTACAGAAAATTCTTGTTAATTCATTCTCTTTCCTCCAAAAAAATTTTGGCACTTTAATCTTAAATACTATTATGTACATATTTTTAAATTTAAATTTCTTTAGTGGCCAATTTTTCTGCTTTTATTAACAAACCGGGCTTTTTTCATTTTTCATAGTAGCTTGATCGCCCGCTAGCTTGAAGAATTACGACTTTTTTAACAAATTACTGTTTTTTCCTTTTTCTCATGCTTTAATGGCCAAGTTTTTATAGTTTTAGCTGATTTGCCATTTTCACTTCGAAAAAATTTTTTCCATCCTTCTCCAAACCAAGCGCCATTTTTTGAGCTCTTCACACGGTTCCCGAGGTTTCCAGCCCCCTCCGATAATAGGAGACGAGTTACAGATAACGAAAATCACTTCGCATTGGCTAAACGCCCACAACTCTTCGCTCCCCCCTACCTACGTCATCCAAAAATAAGACGCTTGAAGTTAGCAGCCATTTTTCTGCATGTTTGCAGAGGGACAGCTTTATATCGCCAAAGGTCAGTTTTTTGTTTCTTTTGTTACAACTTTTTCTTGGTCTTAGCAAGACCCACTGAGTTGTTCTTTTCTCAATTTTATTTTATATTGATTATTAACTACAGGTTTTCTTACAGTTTTATAAAATCTACAATTTTTAAAAATTAAATTGTTAATCTTTAAGCTTGCAGGCCCAGCCCGAATGTATTTGTATTTTTAGGACTAATAGCTCATCGCTATTTATTTTCGTTTTGATTTTAATTTTAGACTAGATTTAGAAAGTTTGATTTTGATTAACATATTTTAACACCTTAATGTGTCTTTCTGAGCGGACGCGTCGGGAAATTGGAACAGAGAATTGAGACTATTAAAATTTCCAAGACACTTTGTCAAAAATTTTTTTAGCGAAAAAGTTTCAATTGTCTGTTTCGGCGAAACGCGTAATGGGGTTAGCTTGATTCGACGTTCAAATATATGAAATCTCCCTTGAAAAGCCTGTTTGGATGTCGAATTGGGCTAATTTACCATTTTCCGCTTACTTTTTAACTTTTTCTGTTATTTAATTATATTGTATTTATGTTTTACATGTCTAATGATTTGCTTTTCATGTGTATTAATTTTTGAAAACGTCTTTAACCTTTTGGAGCAGCAGCTCTTGGTAACTTTTAGGCGAGCTTTCTACAATTTTTATTTTTTACTTATTTTGCAGCATATTGCGCAAGATGTTTTCTTGACCAAAATTGGTTTTTCAAAAATTGTTATTACTGCTTTGCTTGATAAATTATATATATGTATATATATATTAACAAATATAAAACTTTATCAAATACGAGTATAGAAACCGGGAGATAGCAATAAAAGTTTGATTTCGATACTCGGCGAAAATTATTTTTTATTTCATTTTATTTATTTAATACTTTTTTGGACAAGAGGTGAATATTTTCTTCATTTAAAACACAACTATAATTAGAAAATATATGAAAAGACCAACAATTGAGAAACTAAAGGCTGGGTAAAGGGATGAGTGCACAATGTACTGCGTACGGACGTCACGGAAAAAAAAAAAAAAAAAAAAAAAAATCCCCTTTGACTATATTTTAAATCCATTTTACAATCCGTTTTGGGAAAAAAAATAATTCTTTATTTTGTTCGTACGTACAGATGTCATACAAAAAAAAAAATTGTCCGAATTGATTCGCGAAAGATCAAAATGAATATTTGTATTGAAATACGATACCCGAAATTTTCGTAATTACAATATATCCTTTTTTTTTTTCGTTCAAAGAAGTAAAAATGTTTGCCTTTTATTGTTTTTATTAAACATGAAAAAATTCAAAAATAATATAGTTTTTATTAACTTACTTTTAAATCGCTGAGATTATAATTTAAGTTAAAATTATTTCTAAACTTTTATTTTAATTCTGAGTTTACTAATTTATGAATTAGAATTTTGCAATAGATTCTATAATACTTTAAATATGCTCAATTACACTTTAACTCTTTCTTAAGTGAAAAGTCAAATTACATTAATTCTTTTTAATTGATAAAAGCAGCAAAGATTATAACTTGTTTACAGTTAATTCTTCACTGTTAAAGAAGTAGAAAGGGGGCTTTATTCTTTTTCCCACATCACTAACTCAGTGGTTCTCACATTTCTTAGAATTTTTAATACACCATAAGAGTTTTAAGCACTTCAATTCCTGTATATGGGAACAATGAAAATGTTTTGGCATATAGATAAGTATAAGATATTATCCCTCTACAGCTCAATAAAATCAGTAAAGTTCAGGCATTATTAGCAAATCTTAATTCAATCAATCATTTGTGATCAGCTACTCTTCGAAGAAAAGTTTTTACATAAGAATTAAAATAACTATCCTCTCATTAATATCATACATTAAAGGAATAATTTTGTTAAGACAATGATTTTGTCTAACTGCACGACGAGGAATCAATAACTCTCTGTGTAATAGCATCACTGAATAGCATATTTAATAAAATTGAGATTATTGCAAAGGAAAAAAAAAGTTTCAAGTACAATTCTTAATCAGATAATTAATAATTGAACAAATTACCATTAATAGAAATTTTCAGCTTAGGTAAATACATTTAAATACACAACTGCAATGAATTTTTAATGACATAAAAATATAGAATTTCTTAAAGGACACTCATAATATATATATATATATATATTATGAGTTTTTTTTTTTTTTTTTTTTTTTTTTTTCCTCTCCCCTAATTACTTTTATTCAGGACGTCCCATATTAAATTTTTTATAGTAACTCATTACAAATTAAAACATTATTTTTGTAACACACAACTAAATTTTTGTGAAAACTTTCAAAGTATCTTTCGAAGATGTTAGATCCTTACTGTTCACTTTCTCATTCTCGGGTCAAGTTGGCTGCACCCCTCCTGCTCCCTTTATCCCTACGGCTGATTGCGCCTCCTATGGTCATTCTCGCAATTGCGTTCCTTCTATTCGTTCACACGCCTTTATTCTTAAATAGAAAAAGAGTTTCTTGCTATATTTAAATGTTTACTTTCTATGAAAAAAGAAAAGAAGCTTTATAACTGGGCAAAAATTTTAATAATAAATACGTCTAGAATCGAAAAATGAATAACTTTCATATTAAAATTTCAGAACTTAAATCTAAATTATTATATGATGAATCCAGAGAAAACAAAGAAAATATTCGCATTCCCGTCCGAGGACATCAGTGATACCCTTTAATATTAATATTACACTTTTTTGTTTTTCATTATGATTAAAAGTATAATGCATTTGTTTTTGATAAACGTATTAGAATTATTGTGTAGAAGAAAGGTTTTCTGCGGGGTCGGTATTGACCCCCTGGTTGTCGATAAAATTTTAAAGGAGGTAAATAATGATCAAGGAATACAATGAGAGTCGACAGCCGAATTTGCATGGGCAGTTAATCGGCACAATAAAGATCCCATTAATTACGAAACTTTATTTGATAAAAGTGATATTTAATTAGCTATTCATATAATGCTATATCACAGGAAGACAAATCTTATTCAAAATGCATGCGTATAAGTTGAATTTTGGAGTATAATTATAATAACTTTAAGTCTTGGAATAAAAGTCATTCGAAAGAAGTATCACAAAATAAAAGCTTTTATCTAGCCCAGCACCATTGATTTTTCCATCTTCTTACTTAACTGAAGAAAGCTTTAGTCAACTTATTACGGGAAACAAGGAATAATACGGCATAAGCAATTTTATGCTACATATTTAAAAGTGTGCATGTGCATCAATATATGCAGCGCATTGATTAAAATCGAACTTTTAAGAAATTAAATTCTGTAATTTTTTTCCTGAAAACTTTTTATATTTGTAATCTTAATAATTATACAAAACTTAATAAAACATAAATCTAAATTTTTGTTTACGTTTTTAGTTCTAAATATTATCTTTAAGTCCCATATATGAAATTATTATTATTGTTATGTTGCAGACTGTATATTATAAAGAAAAATGTAAGTGGGTAGATGAAGAAACCTTTAACAGGGATCGATCTAAGAACAGATTTGGGAATGCCTGGTGTAGAACATCGATTTTTGCAAAATCAAGCCCATACCAAAAATTTATGAGGGGAAGTTTTTATTCTCTCCTGCATTTACGAGAGAAATTCTTATTTTCTGCATAAAACTGATTTCGTTAATATGTAGTTTTGGCTTGCTGTTGATGATGTATGTAATCTTACAAATACAAACTTTATGTCACTATAATTAGCATTTTATATATGCTTGCTATTATTAAACTGAGTACGGCAAAGCAAGTGGAGGTTATCCATCTATGGAAGGGATGGCTTTATGGAAGACCTTCTAAGAGAAACTGGCTTGTATTTGAATTTCATATAAGGGAAAATTATAAAAGTATATATGCAGTCAGCCCGTTCGCTGATATTATAAACAATATCGAACTAGCACCGTTGACCAGACTTATACATTCTACCCACTAATGAACTATATAAACCATCTGCATATTTAACACCTGCTCCCTTAAATAATTTTAAACAGAGGATTTAAATTACTAGATGACTAATAGCGTAAAATTCATTGTACTTAACGCAGCGAAGTTGGCTTTCTCTCTATATTATAAAATAATAATAATAATAATAAAGTAAAATAAATTAAAATTTTTGATAAGTTTAACTGACTTAGCTTCTTCCCCTCTCTTGTGCAATATTTGTGTAATAATTAATAAATGTAAAATTAAATACCCTAACTTACTTTTTTTTTCTTTTTTGGAATACTTAATTCTCTTAATCATTGTGATTTTAAATATTTGGTTCAAAATGAAAGGGCTTTTGCTATTTTAGTGTCTCCACTTTCAAAGAATCGCGACGCTAAACTTGATTGCTACAGGGAAAATGGGACCGGATACGGAGGGTTATTCAAAGCTGTAAAAGGACAAAAGCTTTACAACTTAAAAGTATCACATAACCTTCGAAGTATTTTCTCGCCGTTTACTTAGGGATGAATGAGAAAGGGAATTGTGGGGAAGGATGACTTTCATTGACCTTACTTTTAAGTCGAAAACCTAGCTTTTCTATTCAATCTTTGCTAATCACATGACAAAAAATGTAGGAAAAAGATATCCTTATTATAATGGGGCGATAGACTATCCTTATTATAATGGAGCGAATTTTTTTAATTTATTTTTATTGCATTTAAAAATGAAAATAATTTATTCTAAAATTTCATAACATCCATTTGGCGCCCCCTAAATGCTGCGCCCGGGGACAGATGTCCCCCCTTGCCCCCCCTAGCTACGCCACTGTTTATTTCTATTATTCACGATTTCTGGTGAAATCAAGATGGCCGCCATTTTTGAAAAGAGTTTCATCGAAAATCTCAAAGGTAATTATTTTTCAAAACAACGTGTTTCACGCGCTTTGGCGCCAAAAAAAAATTTCGTCACACATTGAAGGTGGGCTATACTGAAGTTGTTTCCAGAGTGGCATCGAATTGATTGTTTTAAGGAGCGATGAAATCTCTTGATAATTCCATTGGAACTTGGATGGTAGGGGCTGGTTCTCACTTTGTATGTGCCCAAACAGTTAGTTACGTGAAGAGTTGGGACAATAACTGACGTCCCTGGTCAGTAGAAATCTGCTCCGGAACTCCAAATCGAGAAATCCAAACGGTGTAAAATGCATTTGCCACCATATCAGCTGAAATATCTACCAAAGGAACGGTTTCGGGCCAGCGAGTAAATCGATCAATACAAGTAAGAATATAGGAATATCCATTAGAAAGCGGCAATGGCCCGACCAAGTCGAGGTGCACGTGACTGAAAGCGAGATGAGGGCAAATTAAAACTTTTAAGTTGGTTGGTGGTTTGTGTCTGACAATTTTAGATCTTTGGCACTCCAAGCACGAACGTGTCAAGCTGGCTATGTCCTTTTGCATGCTAGGCCATACGAAACATTGCTGTATCAGTTTCCTCGAAGCCTTGATGCCGGGATATGACAGATGATGTAACTGACTAAAAATGGCATGGTGAAACCCGGAGGGAACATAAGGTCGAAATCTTGAATCCTGAACATCACAATAAAATGATTTTCCAGGTGACAGCTACGTAGGCTTCGAGTTGAGATTGGTGTAAGATTTGCTTTTTCAAGAGGGTTTGAAGTTTTTAATCCAGGTGTTGTTCATCCGCAAGGGCAGCAAAGTTTATTCACGACAAAAAGGCGGTGGCTTAACTGCCACTCGCGCCAATTGTGAAGCAGCATCTTTGTCAACCATTTTAGATCAATCAAATATCCACAATAATAGTATGTATAGAATATGCACAATAATAATATGTATGGACAAAATAGTCAATATGTATATAGTGACACAGTTTCTTGGTACTTGAAATCAGAGAAATTAGCGGCTCAAATGTAGCAGCAGACGATACATGTATCCGCTAAAATTATGATAGAAATATGTTGACTCACCGGAATGCAGCACAACGATTGAAATCACAGGTGAAATGTCTTACTTGCATCTCAACACACTGGATAATTTACTGTTGCTCAGAATTTTGACATATAAACTCGGCTAAATCGCAGAATAGGCTGCATCAGTCGATACTGTGTTTACTTCTCTTATGCTTGGACACGGCTTTTTATGACGTAATATTGGTTACGCCATGGACCTTATAAGAAATAGACTAACCCAGTGGGCGGGGCGTGCGTCACCGACATGTCGGCAAGAAAGAGTAGGGACGATCTGGTTTACTTTAACATTGAAACCTATGGCGTTTGTATCACATAACTCATTTTAATTATTAAATGTGATACGTTGTATAGTGATGAGATTATGAAAACCACAGTGTTTTCCAAATAGGATTTAATATATCTCATTAAAGCACATTTTACTGCATTTCGTGCATTTTTTTCATGCATAATTCTTGTACAAACATTTTTACTTTGGTAAAAACTCTAAGCACAAAATTTATGAACTTAATTTTGCGTAAAAATAAAGTAAAATTAAATAAGATTGATAGTACGTGATACTTTGAAATAAATAAAGTAAACAAGATCTGAATTTTTTTTTTTTTTTAATTTAATGAACATTTTCAGGCAGTGATTTTCCAAACTATAATAACATTCAAAACGATCATATCTATTTGATTATATGATCATTAAATTATTAACATTAAAGTGGATTAGTTATTTTAATAATTCATTAAATTCTGAGCGTAATGAAGGGGAAAAAAAGATAAAATAAAATCTAGAAGCACTCAGATTTTATATTACACCCAAAGGAAACCTTTTTTTAAAGTTTTGTGTGTTACCTATATTTATTGAATATCATGTTCTTCGCCCGTAAACCACATACATTTGAAAACAGCATATCTTTAGAATTTCCGCACAGGAGATAAAAAACTGTTATTTTCTGTACAGTGCTCGCTCTGAACTCGTTGAGTTTGTTAAACAAGAATTCGTTAAAGTTTTACAAAATATGAAATAGATTGAAACAAATTCGAAATTCGGGCGTCCAGATGCCCGTGTTCGAGTGGATGATTACATTATTCAAAATTTGATGGCTCTAGATACTGTCGTTTTTGTCACAGTGCGAGAAACATACATGTATTCATGCAGATCCTTCATTATTTAATTTCTTTACGTATAATACAGGGCGATAATATTTGGTAACAACAATTTGCAAGGAGACACGGACATTTATAGTAAGACAGCGCAAAATGCCGGTTCGAAACTAACAGCCTTTCTAGGTTACCGCTGCTTTGGGCTAATAAATTAAATTAACAGTAAATAAAAAAAACTTATGCAGAACTAAAAATAAATTTAAAAAAATAATCACAATAAAATACAAGCAAAATGATTTATTACGGTTAAATACAATTTTAATATTAGAATTAAATGTATAAAAGTTTTTAAGGAGTCAAAGGTGTTTATCACTATGATGTAGTATGAAATATAATTGAAATAAAATTCCCGTTGTTACAAATTTCCTTACGGCATAGGAAAAGCTAAAAACATATCCAGCCCTGAAAGCATGCAATAGCTTCATAATTATTTGGAACATTAATTATGCTTGACAAATATGCTAAATTTTTTTAAATCAATCTCACTTTCAAAAATTAAAATATGTAGAAATTCTAATTTGTGAAATGAGGCGCTACAACCAGATTTTTCTTGACAATTACACACGCTGCAATAGGCAACCAATGTTAAGTTTCTGCAAGTCGTCCCTACTCCTCCGGATGTGATCAAGGTGACAGCCGGCAACGCCTCAGACGAGGGAGAAAACCCGTTTGGGTTAGTCTATTTCTTATAAGGTCCTTGGGTTACGCCTCTTCTTAAAAACAAGTTATAAGTATGCTATAGCTTCGTATTTAAAGAAAACTTAAATTATATTTTAACTGAAATGAAATGGTAGGTTTATAATGTTCTGTGCGAGATTTTTTTAATTATAAATTTATTTTTGTGTGTTGTGTGGTAGTGATAGCATTTAACGCAAGGAATTATCTCTCACAAATGTATAATTAAGATACCAAACGATTGAAAACGATCATTAGCAAACGACTGAAAATATTGAATGCATGAATTAAAAATTATAACCGTAACTTCTGAAAATACAGAAAAGAATTCTTTTGCTTAAAGAATGTTTTGATTATTGATGAGTGTGTCAAAATCGGTGCTTACTGCAGAATGGATGAGTATCTGAATCTGTATTTTTTTTTATCAGTTGGAGCGTAGAGGTAGAAAGAGCGTTATTGAGTGGTGTATGGAGAAAGGTTTGATTGCAATATAGTATAAGTGCCCAATTTGTGGAACAAATATGAAACTAGTAGAGCGAAAAAAATCGTGAGTGGATGTGTAGAGTTACTGGAGGCGAATGTAGGCATCGAATTTAGGCGAATGTAGGTCTGTTCGAAAGAACTCTTGGTTTGTGAGGAGTAAATTCGACAACTCAAATCAATGGAGTTGGTTACGCGCGAGTTTCTGCAATTCTCTGATTTTTTTTAATGAAAGCAGATTTCTGAGTATATTACGATGGAGAATTTATTCAATGTCTGAATTTTCTAAGTAAAAGTAGAGCGATGTGCACATGGGCAAAGCGAATGTGGTGTGCAATGCCGAGGTAATGCGCGATGCCGAGTTTGTGCTATTCTGGGATTTTTTTTAAGTGAAAATAGATCGATGTGCACATGGAAGTCAATGTGGTGCGCAGTGCCGAGGTTATGCACGATGCCAAGTTTGTGCAATTCTGGGATTTTTTAAGTGAAAATAGATCGATGTGCACATGGGGAAAGCCAATGTGGTGCGGAATGCAGAGGTTGCGCGCGATTCCGAGTTTGTGCAATTCTGGGATTTTTTTAAGTGAAAATAGATCGATATGCACATGGCAAAGCCAATGTGATGCGCAATGCCAAGGTTGTGCAACTCTGGGATGTTTTTTTAAGTGAAAATAGATCGATGTACTCATGGGCAAAGCCAATGTGGTGCGCAATGCCGAGGTTGTGCGCGGTGCCGAGTTTGTGCAATTCTGGGATTTTTTAAGTGAAAATAGATCGATATGCACATGGGCAAAGCCAATGTGGTGCGCAATGCTTTGAGTGTGCGGGATGGCGAATTTGTGCAATTCTGGGAGGTTTTTTTAAGTGAAAATAGATCGATGTGCACATGGGCAAAGCCAATGTGGTGCGCAATGCCGAGGTTGCGCGCGATGCCGAGTTTGTACCATTCTAGGATTTTTTAAAGTGAAATTAGATCGATATGCACATGGGCAAAGACAATATGGTGCGCAATGCCGAGGTTGTGCAACTCTGGGATGTTTTTTAAGTGAAAATGATCGATGTGCACATGGGCAAAGTCAATGTGGGGCACAATGCCGAGAGTGTGCGCTATGCCGAGTTTGTGCAATTCTGGGATGTTTTTTAAGTGAAAATAGATCGATGTGCAAATGGGCAAACCCAATGTGGTGCGCAATGCCGAGTTTGAGCAATTCTCTGATTTTTCTTTCAGTGAAAATAGATCGATGAGCACATGGACACCGAGTTTGTGGAATTGTTTGATGTTTTTCGAGTGAATACTGATCGTTGTGTAAAAGGGAAAGGAGGTTGTGTGTGATGGCGAGCAGTAATGTAACTTTATTTATGTGCAATGTTTAACATATCGTTTGTGTATTTTAAATTTGTATTGTTGTTTTAATTGTGAATTAGATTTAAGACATCATTTTTCATTTAAATTGTATTTTTAATTTTTTGGTTTTGATATGTTCATAACGCTTTCCGACTTACGATATATATCGATAGCCCGACGATCTACTCAACAGTAGCAAAACTGTAAACTTTAACTCTTTTAGTAACGTTTACCTCATATTTTAATACGTAGTGTTTGGTATCGTAATTGCACTAAATAATATTAGTTCATTGATAATATGTGTGTGTGTGCGTATGTGAAGCATTGCTTAGTGTTCCAAGTTTGTAGTATTTAATTTATTATATTATTTTCTTTCATTTTGAGAAATTACATTTTTTTATTTATTCATGCGTAGAATTCTAGTATGCCTACACAGAATATGGCGTGATTTAGGAATTTTAGAAACTGATATGAAATCTGTGTAATGATGTTCGTATGCAATAAAAAATCTTCTTCTTTTTTTATTAATGTAAAGTTAAAAAATTTTAGAAAATAATGAAAATTGTCTAATTATTGGTATATGCCAGGAATTATGTCGTTACGTAGCAAGAAGGTTATTTGTAAAAATAATAAAATTGAAATGTTCCACAATATGAATTTAAATTAAAAAAAAATTTTTTTTATCTGTATAAATGCTTTCATAAAAGTCTTTGAAAATATTGAAGCTCTGCAAGTATTAGAGGCTGCGACGTTGTTTATCGTTTTAATAATTGCTAGAATTCGCTCACTGTATCATGGTAATTTTAAATATAAACAATTTATTATACTTATTATCAGTTACGCCTAAGCTTAAATGTTATAAATGTAAATTAAAAGTAAAGAATTTGATATTAATTTACAATAATAAGCAATGTATTATTGTTATTTTTAAGAGAAAATAGAAAGTACGCGTAGTGTAAATGCGAGACTACCATGGACCTTATAAGAAATAGACTAACCCAAACGGGTTTTCTCCCTCGTCTGAAGCGTTGCCGGCTATCACCTTGATCACATACGGAGGAGTGAGGACGACTCGCAGAAATTTAACAGTGGTTGCCTATTGCAGCGTGTATAATTGTCAAGAAAAAGCTGATTGTAGCACCTCATTTCACAATTTAGAATTTCTCCGTATTTTTATTTTTGAAAGTGAGATTGATTTTTAAAAATTTAGCATATTTATCAAGCATAATTAACGTTCCAAATAATTATGAAGCTATTGCATGATTTCAGGACTGCATATTTATTTAGCTTTTTCTATGCTGTAAGGAAATTTGTGACTACTTCTTTTAGAAAATAATATTTTAAATCTAAAATAACAGAAAATTTCATACAAAAATTTTTCTCTTGCAATTTTTATGCTTTTTATTGGTGTAAATAAGTAAAAAATACTAAAATATTTAAAAACGAATTTTTGAAGGTTTTGTTTAAAATTCTAAATTTTTCTGCTTTTTTAAAATTATAGATAAGTATTACAACACGATTTATATAAAGGAATTTTATTTCAATTATATTTCATAATACATCATAGTGATAAGCACGTTTGGCATCTTAATTTTTATACATTTAATTCTAATACTAAAATTGTATTTAACCGTAATAATTAATTTTGCTTGTATTTTATAGTAATTATTTTTTTAATTTATTTTTGTTCTGCTTAAGATTTTTTTATTTGCTGTTAATTTAGTTTATTAACCCAAAGCGGCGGTAGCCTAGAAAGGCTGCTAGTCTCGAAGCGGCATTTTGCGCTGTTTTACTATAAGTGTCCTTGCAAATTGTTGTTACCAAATATTACCTACCTGTATTATATGTAAAGAAATTAAATAATGTAGAATCTGCATGAATACATGTATGTTTCTTGCACTGTGACAAAAACGACGGTTTCTAGAGCCATCAAATTTTGAATTATGTAATCCTCCACCCGAACATGGGCATCTGGACGGCCGAATTTCGAATTTTATTTAAATCTATTTCATATTTTGTAAAAATTTAACGAATTTTTGATTAACAAACTCAACGAGTTCAGAGCGAGCACTGTACGGAAAATAACAGTTTTATTTCCAGTGCGGAAATTCAAAAGATATGCTGTTTTCAAATGTATGTGGTTTACGGGCGAAGAACATGATATTCAATAAATATAGGTAACACAGAAAACTAAAAAAAGGTTCCTTTTGGGCGTAATATAAAATCTGAGTTCTTCTAGATTTTATTTTATGTTTTTTTTCCCGTCATTATGCTCAGAAAATTTTATACTCCGAATTTTATGAATTATTAAAATAACTAATCCACTTTAATGTTAATAATTTAAATATCATATAATCAAATAACTATGATCGTTTTGTAATGCTATTACAGTTTGGAAAATCACTGCCTGAAAATGTTCATTAAATTAAAAAAAAAATATCAGATCTTGTTTAATTTTACCTTATTTATTTCAAAGCATCACGTACTATCAATCTTATTTAATTTTACTTTATTTTTACGCAAAATTAAGTTCATAAATTTTGTACTTAGAGTTTTTACCGTTGTACGAAAGTAAAGATGTTTGTACAAGGATTATGCGTGAAAAAATTGCTCGAAATGCAGTAAAAAGTGATTTAATGAGATATAATAAATCCTATTTGGAAAAAACTTTGGCTTTCATAATCTCATCATTATACAACGTATCACATTTAATAATTAAAAAGAGTTATGTGATACAAACGCCATAGGTTTCAGTGTTAAAGTAAACCTGATCGTCCCTACTCTTTCTTGCCGACATGTCTGTGACGCGCGCTCCGCCCACTGGGTTAGTCTATCTCTTATAAGGTCCATGGAGACTACATTGTGATGGCACAAGCTTAGTTCCGCCCATTTATGGACGTCACACAGCTCCGCCTACTGAACTTTGTTGATGCAGCCTATTCTGCGCTTTTACCATAAAAGAAATAATTGAACCACTAAATCAATTTATTCGCAAGATTAATGCAAGTTTCTTCAATGGTGCGATAAATTGTGAACATCTTATGAACTTTAACTTGTTTCACTACGAGATACTTGCCGAAGATAGGTTTCTCAGGCCTTATGCTGCTTACCTGATTAAGGAAAACCAAGACTTCCCCACTTAATTAGTGTCTATTAAATAATGATCACCATAGTATCTACTTTCAGTGACACCAAACTCAAGCAGCAAGCGTCTGAGCCCCATCTTAGTTTACGAGCCCTTCTTCCCGTGCTATGTGTTTATCTCCTGACGAACTTGGACTAATATGCATATGTAAATAATTTAGAAGACTGATTTGTATAATTAATTTTACTATTTCTACTTTCATATATGTTTTGTACTGTATTTAATTGCAATTTTAGCGAGGTATTCCTCAGAAGACTCGCAACCAATGATAAGTCAGCTTGCAGCCCACGTGACAACTGGTCACGCCCCTTCGCCATTAGCTCCTGCCCTTCTGGACTCACACTTCGAACTTATTCTCTTTTCAGCGCCCAAAGAGCAAACATCTGATGACAGCCGGAACACATCAAGCAGAATGCTTGATAATCTCGGCATAAGTGTAACTTGGAACTTGGAAAAGAAATAATCTGCATTATTACTTACCCTTATACTGCATGGAGCTGCAGTTCACTATTTATAACATACAAATAACATTCCAATTACGCAGTTTCTTTCTTCTTTCTAGGCTATTGCCCTGTATTATATTTGAAGAAATTACATAATGAAGAATCTGCATAAGTGTATTACGTTTCTCGCATTGTGATAAAACAACGGTACCTAGAGCCATCCAATTTTGAATGACGCAATCCTACTGCGAATATGGGGCTCTGGAAGCCCAAATTCGCAATATGGAATTTGTTTTATTATCAATTTCATATTTTGTAAAACTTTAACGAATTTTTGATTAACAAACTCAAGGATTTCAAAGCGAGCAATGGCAACGTTGTATAGAAGAAACATTTTTATCTCCAGCTCATGAAACTGTGTACCCTCAGTAAATCTCTTACATGGAACCCACACCTTACACATATTCTCAGAAAGTTTCGAGCTAGTAAAGCTTCACTCTTCCCCTTAATTGCTCGAAACAGTGTTCTTTCTATTGATAATAAGTTGCTCATTTACAAAACCATGTTGCGTCCAATTCTTAGTTATGCATGTCTCGTCTGGGCATACTCGTTCAAAAGTTTGAGAAGGCAGTTACAAGCTGCCCAAAACGGGGTATTGCGTATGATATGTAATGCCCCCTGGTACATTCGGAATAGCCATATTCGTAAAGAGTTAAGAATAGAGGATCTTTGTGATTTTTATTGCCGCCTATCTAGGGCATTTTATGATAAACAGGAACTTCTGGACAATCCAGTGGTTGTTAACTATTGTTATGATACTACGGACCCCAATTTCAGTAAACGCTCAAGGGCGATCCTAAATGTTAGTAATATGTATTTTGTATATGTGTTATGCAAATTGTTGCTCAGATTCTTTATTGTATATTGTTCTTTTTTCCTCCTGATTGCATTTTGTGTTTACTAGTGGCACTAAGGCGTCGCACTTCGTATTTTGTTTCTCTTGTGTGTCATGTATTCTTCTGTGAAATAGTTGTTAAAAAATAGTTAATTATGTATGGATTAGTAATTAGGTACATAAGGTAAAAATATGTATTTATTTAATTATTTAGCACATTCAGTTATATTTCTCATAATTCGAAACTTTTATCATGTTATTCGATGAGGGGTAGGGCTATGCGCCCAGGCAGCCTGGTGGTTAAGCACCGCAGTTCAATGTATGAAACTGTGTATCCGAAATTCTAAAGATACGCTCAATTTAAAATTATTCTGAGATATTGCTCTTGAACTGAATTTTATTGCTTAAGTGCGAAGCATATGAGATTTAATGAATAAAGGTAACACACAAAATGTTAAAAAAACGCCCCTCGGGACGTAATTTTTATATTTTTTAATTTATTCACTTGCTTTTATTAATTGTTTTATTTATATTTTCCTATTTCATTAAAATAATAAACTATTGCTTCCACCAGAGAATGAAAAATTGCCAAAAACAGTATCGCCATTGGAGAATAGAATACTGCCAATTACTGGATAACATTTCACGGCTTTCCCCGAATGTAATGTAAATATTTCTCTTTTATAAATAATAAATGATTTCTCTTAGAAAATGAAGGCATTCTTTTGCTTAAGCGGATATCTCTCATGCTTTGCCTTGATTAATCAGCCAAGCGACCATCACTCTACCAGAAATTGAAAAAGAAAAACTGAATAATGTGTATCATAAAATTAATTTTATGATTGTTAACAGAAACACAAAATAATAGCGTAATAAAAGTAGCTTAATTTTTCTTTAAGAAAAGTAAATTGTGTGAGTTTCGTTACTGAATTTTGTAAGGTTGTACTTGAGCTGATACTTACAACACTGGAATTCTAGACAACTAGTGAGTTATGGCTGTGTCTGAAAGTGGTCTATTAGAGACTTGTGAAGATTTAAGCAATACTTTTATTAAACTGAATTTTTAGCATAGGCAAGACTTTGTGCTACAAATAAACCTATACTTATGGCTATGGTAAAGATCATATCATAATAACGGGTTAATTAACCTGGCAATTTATTTATCTTTATATTCTTGATTATTGGAACTAGTTAAAGCATCAAGAATCAGTGTAATATTCATCAATTTGGAGGACTAGTTTTGAAGGTTTAAATATAGAATCCACTTCTTCAGTTGCAGAAGTGCAAATGACGAATGAGAAGACACTGATAAGACAACATAACGCGATAAAACTGAGAGGAAGAAGGGTAAGCTGCTGGCGCCATCTATTGATGAAAAATGAAAACAACTATAAAATAATTTCCTTAAAAGCTGAGGGTAAAACTGGACTGGAATCGCGATCGTTAGCTAGAACTGAAACATTTTCATGAATGTGAAAGCTTCTAGAAAATCTAAGTGGTCATTTTTTTTAATTAATTTTGGCTGCAGAAAAATGGAAAATGGGACTTTCTGACCAACATAATTGTGCAACAGAGGGTTTATGTGTTTCTTTTTTTCCTAACATATGATTCACGTTCCTTAGAGCGAAATTTTAAGGCTCTCTTAGTTTGATCAATGAAAATTAAACTACATTAGCAAGGAACCCTGTATAAAGCCCAAGAGCTCCTAATGGGAATGAGATTCTTAATTACTCCCTTATGACTTAATGCGGTCTTTAGGGATCCATTTCGTATGTGTTCATTTATTTTATAAAAATTTTAATGCCAAATCGATAAACGTTGAGTTTATAACTAGATCTGGAAAAATCCTATTAAGCTGTGAAGCTGTGAAGGGGATGAGTCAGTAGAATTAAGGTTTCTGTCTTGCTTTACACTGGTGTGCTTTCTATTCAGTGATTATTAATTTACACTTTGCTTTGTGAATGATTTTGGTGATCTTCGATATTCCTCGCGTGTTAAGAATATTTCATCTTAGATCTGTAGCTCATATTAGCTCTATCCTTTAAAACTGTTTATTTCCTAATAAACTTGGGATATTTAAGAATAGTTCATGAATTTCGCAATAATTTACATATTTAATTTTGTAAAATTTGGTGCGAAATTTACGGAGAAATTCGAAAATTTATCTTGGCGTAATTTTTTTCAGTTTGTACCAAGAATAATTCACTTGGCGAGCTAGCAACCAATTTTCCTTTCCCTTCCATTATACCGCGGGCGGGGGGGAGCACCTGGTTTCTATGTTTTTACATTGTGCATGAACGGCAAAAAAGTTACATCGTTCCTACCTTCAAATAATTTTAGCAAAGTGTTTAAACCACATTTTATGTTTTATCACTTTCAACAAATATGCCAAATTTCAAAACGTGCCAGTATAATAAATTCACGTATATCTTCGGAAAATTTGAATAAAAAATTGTAATTTTTTGCAGGTAGAAATATGGCTACTTTAAGATGATGGTAAAATTTTTATAGATTCGAAGATAGATTTTTATAGATTGAATTATTCAATTTTTTTTGAAAAAATTATAAAAATTATTTAAAAATACAAATTTTAAAAAAGAATCATAAAAATGGGTGAATTTTATTTGGAATGAACCTGAATTTCGAAATGTGAAAGGAAGAATCAAATAAGTTTAATAAAAAAAAAGAGAGATTAATCAATGTATACCAAACTCAATTAACATTGAGGAACTAAAATTTTGAGAGCTAATCTTTTAAAACCTGCTCGTGCGATTTTTACAAAACTTGGTACTTTGGCGTAATTTGAGTCGTAGATTGGAAATATGGAAAAAAATTGGTATGTTATTTCAGAAAAGTCAGATTTCGTATCAAAATACCTATATTAGAATAATGCTACATATAAATCTAATACATATTCTAAGTCGCGCTTTCGAGACATGACAAATACAAGTTGAATTTCCTCAATCGGCCCAGTAGAACGGGGGATATAGAACTGTCCCCCCTTTTTTTCGCAGTGTGCTTTATGATATATCTACTGTTCGCTATCGGAATACCATCAGTTAAAAATGTTTTAGAAGACATTTCACCCATTCAGCTTACTAGAGGTCTGCTTTTTATAATGTATGCCATATGTTACTTACCTCGGAATAATTCGCTAAGAACTGCCTAGAAATGGGTATGTAACATTTTTGCATTTACATCATTGTTTTTTCGGAAAAACGATTATGCAAGCTATATTTTTTAAAAAGTTTTTCATTTATTCATTTATTGCGTTTGTCCACTTGTTTGTTAAGCGAACTGTTTTAAATCTTGAACAGAATTTCAGTCAACGCTGCTAACGTTCTCGTAATAATCATTTTTTAAAAGAGAGAAAGACAGCATTTCATCTTGTTAGTCGTACTTATTATTCAAGTTGTATTTCACCTAACCCAAAGCACTTAAATAAATAAAATAATATCATAATAATATTAAAAAAAACCCCAAGAACTTCGGATTAAAAAGGGTAACAGAAAAAAGGTCTGCTTTTCTAAACAGGAAAAGACAGGCCTAATCTCTACCCGGTCACGGTTGTGTAGAAATTATGAAGACGTCAAAAAACTTGTGTCTATTTCCCCCCATTATTCGCTTGTCCATCACAACCCGTTTTATCTCCCTTGTTTATTATTATAAGCTCTTCTTTTTCCTTCCCTCCCCCATCGTTTTCTGCCCCCTTTCTAAACTTTCCGTTGCCATTCTGTGTGTGAGAAACAGATTATGCAGAGCGCATGG
The DNA here is from genome assembly GCF_044657685.1 of Stegodyphus dumicola. NCBI lineage: Eukaryota > Metazoa > Arthropoda > Arachnida > Araneae > Eresidae > Stegodyphus > Stegodyphus dumicola. The sequence continues at coordinate 190,182,535 of NC_140768.1, forward strand.
TAAACAAGTAATTGTAAGCCATTTTCTTACTAACCGGCAGGCGTCCAATTTGATGGGCGGAGTTGGGAAGTTTTTTATTTTTTTATTTATTTATTTATTTTTTCGGTATGTTGGTGGTTTTCTTAAATAGCTCATTACAGAGTTTGGTCCGTTTTATAAAAGACTCGGATCCTTTATTTGTTATGTTTGATAGCCACAAAGATAAAGGCCACCTTTATTTTTATTTTTTTTTTTAGGCGGAGGGAGGTTTTGCAGTTGAAGAACTCTGAAATTCATACTTTTCATTTCAAATATGCATTGACTGCATTTAGTGCATTCAGCTATTCAGTAAATAGCGCAAATATATGTGCAAAATTTAAAATAGTTTTTCTTGAAGGCCTTTTTAGGTGCTGCATACTATATTGCAAACACTTTACATTCGTGGTTTTTGTTCTTTTTCGTGTTTCTTTGTTTAATAAATAAAACCTCAATCTATCATACACGCAAAATACGGCATTACAAACATATTTTATAAATTATTATAATATGAGAATGTCCTTGAAGTTATCAGAGAGACATATTGTAAATTAAATGTATTTAAAATTATATCATTGAGATGGTTATTAAAATAAATCCAAGATTGCTGTCCAGATCACAGGTGGCCTGTGTTTAACAGTGACTAATGATTTTTAGTGGTAGATCTATACGTCACTGGTGACATCAAAAACTTTGAAAATATTCTATTAAAGACGCTTCTATCTAACGTAATATTCTTACATTAAAAACATCCGGCGGCATTCTAGTAACATTAATTACGTTCTGTAAGGTTTTATCAATGTTCTTATTAATATTTATTCTAAAAATAAAATTAATTTATAAAAAAAAAAGAGTTTTGAAATTCATTATCATAAACTGGACAGCGATCTGATTTGTTTGCAATATCGTTTCTTCACTTTCTCACTTCAGCGGGCTTCTTTAAATAATAGTAATTGTAAAATGGGAGTTCTGCATCTAAGGGTTAGGGGCGTTGTCAGTGACGTCGCAGATGAAACGTCATGGACCTTATAAGAAATAGACTAACCCAAACGGGTTTTCTCCCTCGTCTGAGGCGTTGCCGGCTGTCACCTTGATCACATACGGAGGAGTGGGGACGACTCGCAGGAATTTAACATTGGTTGCCTATTGCAGCGTGTATAATTGTCAACAAAAAGCTGGTTGTAGAGCCTCATTTCACAAATGAGAATTTCTACATATTTTTATTTTTGAAAGTGAGATTGATTTTTTAAAATTTAGCATATTTATCAAGCATAATTAACGTTCCAAATAATTATGAAGCTATTGCATGCTTTCAGGGCTGGATATTTTTTTAGCTTTTTCTATGCTGTAAGGAAATCTGTAACTACTACTTTTTAAAAATAATATTTTAAATTTAAAGTAACAGAAAATTTCATACAAAAATTTTTCTCTTGCAATTTTTATGCTTTTTATTGGTGTAAATAAGTAAAAAATATTAAAATATTTAAAAACGAATTTTTGAAGATTTTGTTTAAAATTCTAAATTTTTCTGCTTTTTTAAAATTATAGATAAGTATTACAGCACGATTTCTATAAAGGAATTTTATTTCAATTATACTTCATAATACATCATAGTGATAAGCACGTTTGGCATCTTAATTTTTATACATTTAATTCTAATATTAAAATTGTATTTAACCGTAATAATTAATTTTGCTTGTATTTTATAGTGATTATTTTTTAAATTTATTTTTAGTTCTGCTTAAGATTTTTTTATTTACTGTTAATTTAGTTTATTAACCCAAAGCGGCGGTAGCCTAGAAAGGCTGCTAGTCTCGAAGCGGCATTTTGCGCTGTTTTACTATAAGTGGCCTTGCAAATTGTTGTTACCAAATATTATCTACCTGTATTATATGTAAAGAAATTAAATAATGTAGAATCTGCATGAATACATGTATGTTTCTTGCACTGTGACAAAAACGACGGTTTCTAGAGCCATCAAATTTTGAATTATGTAATCCTCCACCCGAACATGGGCATCTGGACGGCCGAATTTCGAATTTTATTTAAATCTATTTCATATTTTGTAAAAATTTAACGAATTTTTGATTAACAAACTCAACGAGTTCAGAGCGAGCACTGTACGGAAAATAACAGTTTTATTTCCAGTGCGGAAATTCAAAAGATATGCTGTTTTCAAATGTATGTGGTTTACGGGCGAAGAACATGATATTCAATAAATATAGGTAACACAGAAAACTAAAAAAAGGTTCCTTTTGGGCGTAATATAAAATCTGAGTTCTTCTAGATTTTATTTTATGTTTTTTTTCCCGTCATTATGCTCAGAAAATTTTATACTCCGAATTTTATGAATTATTAAAATAACTAATCCACTTTAATGTTAATAATTTAAATATCATATAATCAAATAACTATGATCGTTTTGTAATGCTATTACAGTTTGGAAAATCACTGCCTGAAAATGTTCATTAAATTAAAAAAAAAATATCAGATCTTGTTTAATTTTACCTTATTTATTTCAAAGCATCACGTACTATCAATCTTATTTAATTTTACTTTATTTTTACGCAAAATTAAGTTCATAAATTTTGTACTTAGAGTTTTTACCGTTGTACGAAAGTAAAGATGTTTGTACAAGGATTATGCGTGAAAAAATTGCTCGAAATGCAGTAAAAAGTGATTTAATGAGATATAATAAATCCTATTTGGAAAAAACTTTGGCTTTCATAATCTCATCATTATACAACGTATCACATTTAATAATTAAAAAGAGTTATGTGATACAAACGCCATAGGTTTCAGTGTTAAAGTAAACCTGATCGTCCCTACTCTTTCTTGCCGACATGTCTGTGACGCGCGCCCCGCCCACTGGGTTAGTCTATCTCTTATAAGGTCCATGGAGACTACATTGTGATGGCACAAGCTTAGTTCCGCCCATTTATGGACGTCACACAGCTCCGCCTACTGAACTTTGTTGATGCAGCCTATTCTGCGCTTTTACCATAAAACCACCATTGAACCACTAAATCAATTTATTCGCAAGATTAATGCAAGTTTCTTCAATGGTGCGATAAATTGTGAACATCTTATGAACTTTAACTTGTTTCACTACGAGATACTTGCCGAAGATAGGTTTCTCAGGCCTTATGCTGCTTACCTGATTAAGGAAAACCAAGACTTCCCCACTTAATTAGTGTCTATTAAATAATGATCACCATAGTATCTACTTTCAGTGACACCAAACTCAAGCAGCAAGCGTCTGAGCCCCATCTTAGTTTACGAGCCCTTCTTCCCGTGCTATGTGTTTATCTCCTGACGAACTTGGACTAATATGCATATGTAAATAATTTAGAAGACTGATTTGTATAATTAATTTTACTATTTCTACTTTCATATATGTTTTGTACTGTATTTAATTGCAATTTTAGCGAGGTATTCCTCAGAAGACTCGCAACCAATGATAAGTCAGCTTGCAGCCCACGTGACAACTGGTCACGCCCCTTCGCCATTAGCTCCTGCCCTTCTGGACTCACACTTCGAACTTATTCTCTTTTCAGCGCCCAAAGAGCAAACATCTGATGACAGCCGGAACACATCAAGCAGAATGCTTGATAATCTCGGCATAAGTGTAACTTGGAAAAGAAATAATCTGCATTATTACTTACCCTTATACTGCATGGAGCTGCAGTTCACTATTTATAACATACAAATAACATTCCAATTACGCAGTTTCTTTCTTCTTTCTAGGCTATTGCCCTGTATTATATTTGAAGAAATTACATAATGAAGAATCTGCATAAGTGTATTACGTTTCTCGCATTGTGATAAAACAACGGTACCTAGAGCCATCCAATTTTGAATGACGCAATCCTACTGCGAATATGGGGCTCTGGAAGCCCAAATTCGCAATATGGAATTTGTTTTATTATCAATTTCATATTTTGTAAAACTTTAACGAATTTTTGATTAACAAACTCAAGGATTTCAAAGCGAGCAATGGCAACGTTGTATAGAAGAAACATTTTTATCTCCAGCTCATGAAACTGTGTACCCTCAGTAAATCTCTTACATGGAACCCACACCTTACACATATTCTCAGAAAGTTTCGAGCTAGTAAAGCTTCACTCTTCCCCTTAATTGCTCGAAACAGTGTTCTTTCTATTGATAATAAGTTGCTCATTTACAAAACCATGTTGCGTCCAATTCTTAGTTATGCATGTCTCGTCTGGGCATACTCGTTCAAAAGTTTGAGAAGGCAGTTACAAGCTGCCCAAAACGGGGTATTGCGTATGATATGTAATGCCCCCTGGTACATTCGGAATAGCCATATTCGTAAAGAGTTAAGAATAGAGGATCTTTGTGATTTTTATTGCCGCCTATCTAGGGCATTTTATGATAAACAGGAACTTCTGGACAATCCAGTGGTTGTTAACTATTGTTATGATACTACGGACCCCAATTTCAGTAAACGCTCAAGGGCGATCCTAAATGTTAGTAATATGTATTTTGTATATGTGTTATGCAAATTGTTGCTCAGATTCTTTATTGTATATTGTTCTTTTTTCCTCCTGATTGCATTTTGTGTTTACTAGTGGCACTAAGGCGTCGCACTTCGTATTTTGTTTCTCTTGTGTGTCATGTATTCTTCTGTGAAATAGTTGTTAAAAAATAGTTAATTATGTATGGATTAGTAATTAGGTACATAAGGTAAAAATATGTATTTATTTAATTATTTAGCACATTCAGTTATATTTCTCATAATTCGAAACTTTTATCATGTTATTCGATGAGGGGTAGGGCTATGCGCCCAGGCAGCCTGGTGGTTAAGCACCGCAGTTCAATGTATGAAACTGTGTATCCGAAATTCTAAAGATACGCTCAATTTAAAATTATTCTGAGATATTGCTCTTGAACTGAATTTTATTGCTTAAGTGCGAAGCATATGAGATTTAATGAATAAAGGTAACACACAAAATGTTAAAAAAACGCCCCTCGGGACGTAATTTTTATATTTTTTAATTTATTCACTTGCTTTTATTAATTGTTTTATTTATATTTTCCTATTTCATTAAAATAATAAACTATTGCTTCCACCAGAGAATGAAAAATTGCCAAAAACAGTATCGCCATTGGAGAATAGAATACTGCCAATTACTGGATAACATTTCACGGCTTTCCCCGAATGTAATGTAAATATTTCTCTTTTATAAATAATAAATGATTTCTCTTAGAAAATGAAGGCATTCTTTTGCTTAAGCGGATATCTCTCATGCTTTGCCTTGATTAATCAGCCAAGCGACCATCACTCTACCAGAAATTGAAAAAGAAAAACTGAATAATGTGTATCATAAAATTAATTTTATGATTGTTAACAGAAACACAAAATAATAGCGTAATAAAAGTAGCTTAATTTTTCTTTAAGAAAAGTAAATTGTGTGAGTTTCGTTACTGAATTTTGTAAGGTTGTACTTGAGCTGATACTTACAACACTGGAATTCTAGACAACTAGTGAGTTATGGCTGTGTCTGAAAGTGGTCTATTAGAGACTTGTGAAGATTTAAGCAATACTTTTATTAAACTGAATTTTTAGCATAGGCAAGACTTTGTGCTACAAATAAACCTATACTTATGGCTATGGTAAAGATCATATCATAATAACGGGTTAATTAACCTGGCAATTTATTTATCTTTATATTCTTGATTATTGGAACTAGTTAAAGCATCAAGAATCAGTGTAATATTCATCAATTTGGAGGACTAGTTTTGAAGGTTTAAATATAGAATCCACTTCTTCAGTTGCAGAAGTGCAAATGACGAATGAGAAGACACTGATAAGACAACATAACGCGATAAAACTGAGAGGAAGAAGGGTAAGCTGCTGGCGCCATCTATTGATGAAAAATGAAAACAACTATAAAATAATTTCCTTAAAAGCTGAGGGTAAAACTGGACTGGAATCGCGATCGTTAGCTAGAACTGAAACATTTTCATGAATGTGAAAGCTTCTAGAAAATCTAAGTGGTCATTTTTTTTAATTAATTTTGGCTGCAGAAAAATGGAAAATGGGACTTTCTGACCAACATAATTGTGCAACAGAGGGTTTATGTGTTTCTTTTTTTCCTAACATATGATTCACGTTCCTTAGAGCGAAATTTTAAGGCTCTCTTAGTTTGATCAATGAAAATTAAACTACATTAGCAAGGAACCCTGTATAAAGCCCAAGAGCTCCTAATGGGAATGAGATTCTTAATTACTCCCTTATGACTTAATGCGGTCTTTAGGGATCCATTTCGTATGTGTTCATTTATTTTATAAAAATTTTAATGCCAAATCGATAAACGTTGAGTTTATAACTAGATCTGGAAAAATCCTATTAAGCTGTGAAGCTGTGAAGGGGATGAGTCAGTAGAATTAAGGTTTCTGTCTTGCTTTACACTGGTGTGCTTTCTATTCAGTGATTATTAATTTACACTTTGCTTTGTGAATGATTTTGGTGATCTTCGATATTCCTCGCGTGTTAAGAATATTTCATCTTAGATCTGTAGCTCATATTAGCTCTATCCTTTAAAACTGTTTATTTCCTAATAAACTTGGGATATTTAAGAATAGTTCATGAATTTCGCAATAATTTACATATTTAATTTTGTAAAATTTGGTGCGAAATTTACGGAGAAATTCGAAAATTTATCTTGGCGTAATTTTTTTCAGTTTGTACCAAGAATAATTCACTTGGCGAGCTAGCAACCAATTTTCCTTTCCCTTCCATTATACCGCGGGGGGGGGGGAGCACCTGGTTTCTATGTTTTTACATTGTGCATGAACGGCAAAAAAGTTACATCGTTCCTACCTTCAAATAATTTTAGCAAAGTGTTTAAACCACATTTTATGTTTTATCACTTTCAACAAATATGCCAAATTTCAAAACGTGCCAGTATAATAAATTCACGTATATCTTCGGAAAATTTGAATAAAAAATTGTAATTTTTTGCAGGTAGAAATATGGCTACTTTAAGATGATGGTAAAATTTTTATAGATTCGAAGATAGATTTTTATAGATTGAATTATTCAATTTTTTTTGAAAAAATTATAAAAATTATTTAAAAATACAAATTTTAAAAAAGAATCATAAAAATGGGTGAATTTTATTTGGAATGAACCTGAATTTCGAAATGTGAAAGGAAGAATCAAATAAGTTTAATAAAAAAAAAGAGAGATTAATCAATGTATACCAAACTCAATTAACATTGAGGAACTAAAATTTTGAGAGCTAATCTTTTAAAACCTGCTCGTGCGATTTTTACAAAACTTGGTACTTTGGCGTAATTTGAGTCGTAGATTGGAAATATGGAAAAAAATTGGTATGTTATTTCAGAAAAGTCAGATTTCGTATCAAAATACCTATATTAGAATAATGCTACATATAAATCTAATACATATTCTAAGTCGCGCTTTCGAGACATGACAAACACAAGTTGAATTTCCTCAATCGGCCCAGTAGAACGGGGGATATAGAACTGTCCCCCCTTTTTTTCGCAGTGTGCTTTATGATATATCTACTGTTCGCTATCGGAATACCATCAGTTAAAAATGTTTTAGAAGACATTTCACCCATTCAGCTTACTAGAGGTCTGCTTTTTATAATGTATGCCATATGTTACTTACCTCGGAATAATTCGCTAAGAACTGCCTAGAAATGGGTATGTAACATTTTTGCATTTACATCATTGTTTTTTCGGAAAAACGATTATGCAAGCTATATTTTTTAAAAAGTTTTTCATTTATTCATTTATTGCGTTTGTCCACTTGTTTGTTAAGCGAACTGTTTTAAATCTTGAACAGAATTTCAGTCAACGCTGCTAACGTTCTCGTAATAATCATTTTTTAAAAGAGAGAAAGACAGCATTTCATCTTGTTAGTCGTACTTATTATTCAAGTTGTATTTCACCTAACCCAAAGCACTTAAATAAATAAAATAATATCATAATAATATTAAAAAAAACCCCAAGAACTTCGGATTAAAAAGGGTAACAGAAAAAAAGGTCTGCTTTTCTAAACAGGAAAAGACAGGCCTAATCTCTACCCGGTCACGGTTGTGTAGAAATTATGAAGACGTCAAAAAACTTGTGTCTATTTCCCCCCATTATTCGCTTGTCCATCACAACCCGTTTTATCTCCCTTGTTTATTATTATAAGCTCTTCTTTTTCCTTCCCTCCCCCATCGTTTTCTGCCCCCTTTCTAAACTTTCCGTTGCCATTCTGTGTGTGAGAAACAGATTATGCAGAGCGCATGGTAAACAAGTAATTGTAAGCCATTTTCTTACTAACCGGCAGGCGTCCAATTTGATGGGCGGAGTTGGGAAGTTTTTTATTTTTTTATTTATTTATTTTTTTTTTCGGTATGTTGGTGGTTTTCTTAAATAGCTCATTACAGAGTTTGGTCCGTTTTATAAAAGACTCGGATCCTTTATTTGTTATGTTTGATAGCCACAAAGATAAAGGCCACCTTTATTTTTATTTTTTTTTTTAGGCGGAGGGAGGTTTTGCAGTTGAAGAACTCTGAAATTCATACTTTTCATTTCAAATATGCATTGACTGCATTTAGTGCATTCAGCTATTCAGTAAATAGCGCAAATATATGTGCAAAATTTAAAATAGTTTTTCTTGAAGGCCTTTTTAGGTGCTGCATACTATATTGCAAACACTTTACATTCGTGGTTTTTGTTCTTTTTCGTGTTTCTTTGTTTAATAAATAAAACCTCAATCTATCATACACGCAAAATACGGCATTACAAACATATTTTATAAATTATTATAATATGAGAATGTCCTTGAAGTTATCAGAGAGACATATTGTAAATTAAATGTATTTAAAATTATATCATTGAGATGGTTATTAAAATAAATCCAAGATTGCTGTCCAGATCACAGGTGGCCTGTGTTTAACAGTGACTAATGATTTTTAGTGGTAGATCTATACGTCACTGGTGACATCAAAAACTTTGAAAATATTCTATTAAAGACGCTTCTATCTAACGTAATATTCTTACATTAAAAACATCCGGCGGCATTCTAGTAACATTAATTACGTTCTGTAAGGTTTTATCAATGTTCTTATTAATATTTATTCTAAAAATAAAATTAATTTATAAAAAAAAAAAAGAGTTTTGAAATTCATTATCATAAACTGGACAGCGATCTGATTTGTTTGCAATATCGTTTCTTCACTTTCTCACTTCAGCGGGCTTCTTTAAATAATAGTAATTGTAAAATGGGAGTTCTGCATCTAAGGGTTAGGGGCGTTGTCAGTGACGTCGCAGATGAAACGTCATGGACCTTATAAGAAATAGACTAACCCAAACGGGTTTTCTCCCTCGTCTGAGGCGTTGCCGGCTGTCACCTTGATCACATACGGAGGAGTGGGGACGACTCGCAGGAATTTAACATTGGTTGCCTATTGCAGCGTGTATAATTGTCAACAAAAAGCTGGTTGTAGAGCCTCATTTCACAAATGAGAATTTCTACATATTTTTATTTTTGAAAGTGAGATTGATTTTTTAAAATTTAGCATATTTATCAAGCATAATTAACGTTCCAAATAATTATGAAGCTATTGCATGCTTTCAGGGCTGGATATTTTTTTAGCTTTTTCTATGCTGTAAGGAAATCTGTAACTACTACTTTTTAAAAATAATATTTTAAATTTAAAGTAACAGAAAATTCCATACAAAAATTTTTCTCTTGCAATTTTTATGCTTTTTATTGGTGTAAATAAGTAAAAAATATTAAAATATTTAAAAACGAATTTTTGAAGATTTTGTTTAAAATTCTAAATTTTTCTGCTTTTTTAAAATTATAGATAAGTATTACAGCACGATTTCTATAAAGGAATTTTATTTCAATTATACTTCATAATACATCATAGTGATAAGCACGTTTGGCATCTTAATTTTTATACATTTAATTCTAATATTAAAATTGTATTTAACCGTAATAATTAATTTTGCTTGTATTTTATAGTGATTATTTTTTAAATTTATTTTTAGTTCTGCTTAAGATTTTTTTATTTACTGTTAATTTAGTTTATTAACCCAAAGCGGCGGTAGCCTAGAAAGGCTGCTAGTCTCGAAGCGGCATTTTGCGCTGTTTTACTATAAGTGGCCTTGCAAATTGTTGTTACCAAATATTATCTACCTGTATTATATGTAAAGAAATTAAATAATGTAGAATCTGCATGAATACATGTATGTTTCTTGCACTGTGACAAAAACGACGGTTTCTAGAGCCATCAAATTTTGAATTATGTAATCCTCCACCCGAACATGGGCATCTGGACGGCCGAATTTCGAATTTTATTTAAATCTATTTCATATTTTGTAAAAATTTAACGAATTTTTGATTAACAAACTCAACGAGTTCAGAGCGAGCACTGTACGGAAAATAACAGTTTTATTTCCAGTGCGGAAATTCAAAAGATATGCTGTTTTCAAATGTATGTGGTTTACGGGCGAAGAACATGATATTCAATAAATATAGGTAACACAGAAAACTAAAAAAAGGTTCCTTTTGGGCGTAATATAAAATCTGAGTTCTTCTAGATTTTATTTTATGTTTTTTTTCCCGTCATTATGCTCAGAAAATTTTATACTCCGAATTTTATGAATTATTAAAATAACTAATCCACTTTAATGTTAATAATTTAAATATCATATAATCAAATAACTATGATCGTTTTGTAATGCTATTACAGTTTGGAAAATCACTGCCTGAAAATGTTCATTAAATTAAAAAAAAAATATCAGATCTTGTTTAATTTTACCTTATTTATTTCAAAGCATCACGTACTATCAATCTTATTTAATTTTACTTTATTTTTACGCAAAATTAAGTTCATAAATTTTGTACTTAGAGTTTTTACCGTTGTACGAAAGTAAAGATGTTTGTACAAGGATTATGCGTGAAAAAATTGCTCGAAATGCAGTAAAAAGTGATTTAATGAGATATAATAAATCCTATTTGGAAAAAACTTTGGCTTTCATAATCTCATCATTATACAACGTATCACATTTAATAATTAAAAAGAGTTATGTGATACAAACGCCATAGGTTTCAGTGTTAAAGTAAACCTGATCGTCCCTACTCTTTCTTGCCGACATGTCTGTGACGCGCGCCCCGCCCACTGGGTTAGTCTATCTCTTATAAGGTCCATGGAGACTACATTGTGATGGCACAAGCTTAGTTCCGCCCATTTATGGACGTCACACAGCTCCGCCTACTGAACTTTGTTGATGCAGCCTATTCTGCGCTTTTACCATAAAACCACCATTGAACCACTAAATCAATTTATTCGCAAGATTAATGCAAGTTTCTTCAATGGTGCGATAAATTGTGAACATCTTATGAACTTTAACTTGTTTCACTACGAGATACTTGCCGAAGATAGGTTTCTCAGGCCTTATGCTGCTTACCTGATTAAGGAAAACCAAGACTTCCCCACTTAATTAGTGTCTATTAAATAATGATCACCATAGTATCTACTTTCAGTGACACCAAACTCAAGCAGCAAGCGTCTGAGCCCCATCTTAGTTTACGAGCCCTTCTTCCCGTGCTATGTGTTTATCTCCTGACGAACTTGGACTAATATGCATATGTAAATAATTTAGAAGACTGATTTGTATAATTAATTTTACTATTTCTACTTTCATATATGTTTTGTACTGTATTTAATTGCAATTTTAGCGAGGTATTCCTCAGAAGACTCGCAACCAATGATAAGTCAGCTTGCAGCCCACGTGACAACTGGTCACGCCCCTTCGCCATTAGCTCCTGCCCTTCTGGACTCACACTTCGAACTTATTCTCTTTTCAGCGCCCAAAGAGCAAACATCTGATGACAGCCGGAACACATCAAGCAGAATGCTTGATAATCTCGGCATAACTGTAACTTGGAAAAGAAATAATCTGCATTATTACTTACCCTTATACTGCATGGAGCTGCAGTTCACTATTTATAACATACAAATAACATTCCAGTTACGCAGTTTCTTTCTTCTTTCTAGGCTGAGCAAAATTAAATTTATTGTTAGTCCAAAGGGGCTCTGTCCCTGAGGGACTATTGTTTTCGTTTTGCTATTTTGCATCGAATCACTCTCAATGTCCGTTTCACTTTTCAAACTGTTGCCACCAAATATTATCGCCCTGTATTATATTTGAAGAAATTAAATAATGAAGAATCTGCATAAGTGTATTACTGCATAAGCCCAAATTCGCAATATGGAATTTGTTTTATTATCAATTTCATATTTTGTAAAACTTTAACGAATTTTTGATTAACAATTTCAAGGATTTCAAAGCGAGCAATGGCAACGTTGTATAGAAGAAACATTTTTATCTCCAGCTCATGAAACTGTGTACCCTCAGTAAATCTCTTACATGGAACCCACACGTTACACATATTCTCAGGCAGTTTCGAGCTAGTAAAGCTTCACTCTTCCCCTTAATTGCTCGAAACAGTGTTCTATCTATTGATAATAAGTTGCTCATTTACAAAACCATGTTGCGTTCAATTCTTAGTTATGCATGCCTCGTCTGGGCATACTCGTGCAAAAGTTTGAGATGGCAGTTGCAAGCTGCCCCAAACGGGGTATTGCGTATGATATGTAATGCCCCCTGGTACATTCGGAATAGCCAAATTCGTAAAGAGTTAAGAATAGAGGATCTTTGTGATTTTTATTGCCGCCTATCTAGGGCATTTTATGATAAACAGGAACTTCTGGACAATCCAGTGGTGGTTGTTAACTATTGTTATGATACTACGGACCCCAATTTCAGTAAACGCCCAAGGGCGATCCTAAATGCTAGTGTGGGGATTTTAAACGATGAACAAATTAATTAACGAAAGACATTTTAATTAGACAAACGATTATTACATAAATTTAACATTTAAGAGAATTAAACAAGTAATGATTCGTCAAAGTTCTTTTTGAACAGAAGCAGCGTCTCTGCTTTCACGTCAATCGTCTATCATCTCAAAACGGTAATTTCCCTAATTTTTGCTTGGCGCCTTCGCAGCTCGTAGAGAGAATGACGTCAAGGCATCTGGTTTTCATCACAGCTCCAAGCGATCGGCACTACATTTCGGCCATCCGAGGGTGGACTGGCCCTCCAGGACATTGCAAAATACAAAAAAAAAAAAAAAAAAAAAAAAAAAAAGCAACAAGCAAGAATATACAATAACAGAAATAAGTGTTCGTGAAAAATTTTAAAGCTCTGTCCATTTTTTGAGGAATTCGGTACATGTGGTGGTGCATATGGGCCCCTCATGGCATCCTACCTTTATTACGTCATAGGTGTTACCACCCTTAACTTTCTTGATCTTATAAGGTCCGAAATACTTCGCTCTTAATTTTAAGTGTGGTCCGAATTGAGTCCTTTTGATTGCCACTAAGTCACCAACTTTGTAAGGCTGTGCTTGTCTTCTTTTGGCATTATATGTCTTTTTATTTTCCTGTTGGACTTGGAAAATTTGCCTCTTGGCTTGCTTTCGTAATTCTTCTCTTTGAGACTCGAATTGAGATTGAAACTCACTTTCTATCAGTTCTTTGAGCTGATCGGTGCCCTTACTGTTCATTTTAGTACCGAAGAGTAATTCGAACGGAGTAGTGTTAATGCTTCTTTGATATGTTGAGTTAAGCGTTCTCTGAACTTCGTGTGTGTGTTTATACCATTCGGTTGGTTTTTTTAAGGACAGTTTCGCTAATACTGATATAATGACTTGGTTGATTCGTTCGACTTGTCCATTTGCTCTCGGCAGGCCTGTGGTCATTAGATGATGTTTAATATCTTCTTTAGTACAGTAGTCAGAAAACTCACTGGATGTGAAAGCCGTTCCTCTATCAGAAATGATCTGACAAGGGCTTCCAAAAATGGCCTTCTGATTTTCTAATTTCGCTATCACCTCGGCTGAGGTCGTAGATTTTGTTGGATAAATCCAAGTAAATTTAGTAAAGGCGTCGACCACTACTAATATGTGCTTGTAGTTTTTGTGGGTACTTTCCAGAGGACCCAAGTGATCTATATGATAAGTATGCAACGGAATGTCCTCCTTGAATCGCGGATGTAATAATCCTTCCTTTTTCCCTGCTTTGCGATTTATTAAGATGCAATGAACGCAATTCGCGATAACGTTTTCTATCTTCTGCCGAAGTTTGGGGATGAAGTAGTATTCATCCAGGTGTTTCTCTGTATGTTTGATACCGGTGTGCCCTTTCTCGTGAGCATCTTTTATGATTTCAGTCTGCATACTTTCCGGTACGACTATCAATTCTTTACCGTCAATAAACTTGTATAGTACGCCATTTCTATTACAATAATTTTCATAACTTGAGGTTTTCAATAATTCCTTAATAGTTTTTATTTCAGTGTCATTTTCTTGAGAAAGTTTTAATTTAGGTAAGATATTTTCAATAGAAATGCATAAGACGTTTACAGGAGCTCTACTTAGAGCATCTACATGTGGCATTCTAACACCTTTACGATGCTCTATAATATAATCGAATTCTTGTAACAACAGAGCCCAACGAGCAACACGCGTCGCTAAATCTCTTTTTTCCATCGTCCGTTGAAATGCTGAACAGTCCGTCACTATCTTAAATGAAATTCCCAAAAGGTAAACACGGAACCTTTTCAGTGCTTCTACGATCGCGAGGACCTCCAACTCGTAACTTGAGTACTTTTTCTCTGCATCAGAGGTTTTCCTACTCATAAAATAAGTGGGGTGAAAACTGCTATCACCTGGGGGTTTCTGCATTAGAATCGCCCCATATCCTTCTATACTGGCGTCTGTGTGTAGTTCGGTTTCATAATTAGGGTTATAAATTGCAAGTACAGGCTTCTCAGCTAGCGCTGATTTCAAACGATTGAATGCGATCTTTTGTTCTTCACCGAATTCGAACTTATTACCCTTTTTTAGCAGGTCGCTAAGTGGCTTGGCAATTATAGAGTATTTATTAATAAATTTTCTGAAATACCCTGTCAGCCCAAGAAAACTTCGGATCTGTTTTAAATTAGATGGTTCAGGGAAATTTATAACAGCTTGCGTCTTCAAAGTGTATGGGAAAATTTTACCCTCTTCTATGACATGGCCTAAAAAGTCAATTCGTTTCTTTAAGAATTGCGATTTTTTAAAATTTATTTCCAATCCGTATTCACTCGCTAGATTTAAAACTTGACTCAGCCTCTCGATTCCCTCTTCGTATGAGGCGGACAAAATGATGATATCGTCCATGTACGGCAAAACGATGCCATTGTTAACTAACGGTCGGAAAATGGTATTTATGAATCTCTGGAATACAGCTGGTGAGTTACAGAGTCCAAACGGCACTTTCAAAAACTGGTACTGTCCTTCATGCGTAACAAATGATGTGTACTTCCGACTTTCCTTTTCGACGTCCACGTGAAAAAAGCCATTTTTGAGATCAATAGTGCTGAAAACACGTGCTTCTTGAAGGCGGTCTAGGATATCCTCCATCAGGGGAAGGGGAAATCTATCCTTTACGACAACTTTGTTTAAACGACGATAATCAACGCAAACTCTTGGTGTCCCGTCTTTCTTCTTAACAATGACCAATGGGCTGGAATATTCCGAAGGACTCTGTTCTATAATTCCTGACTTTAGCCATTCGGATATTTGGGTTTCAACGATTTTCTTTTCCGCAAACGGTAATCTACGCGGTTGATGCGATACTGGTTCGTTATTTTTAACGAAAATTTTTAACTGTATGTCCGTAGATTTGGTCTTACATGGCATATAGTTCGAAACTAACTGTTGAACAGTCTCTTTAAAGTAGTTTGGAACACTAGGTGCAATGTTTATTTCTTCTTCGTTACTAGCTAGGTTAACAGGTAAAACAGATACAATATTTACTTTCTCTACACTCTGTGACTTACTTTTTATGGTAACCCCATTTTCATTTATTAATATTTCACCTTTTAATATTACGTTTAAGCCTAAAATGGCTTCATGTGTCATTACATTGTTGTCTACAACACAAATATCTGCAGTACACTGGAAATCATTAATTTTAATATTACCTTTAAAGAAACCTAGAGGTTTTACTTGACATTTACCAAACCCACTCAGCGTTGAACTTACGGGCACGAGGCCTTCGATATTCAGTTTATCAAAAGTCGATCTACGTAACAAAGTAGTTTGACTTCCTGTGTCTATTAACGCGGTTACATATACATCATTAATTTTTACTTCTTTGGTCAATTTCGAGACTACATCAATATTCACGGTTGATACTTCTGGTTTCGAATTCGTATTTGAGCATTCGAAACTTCGGTGCCCAAATTCTTTACATTTAAAACACTTGACTCCCTTATCTTTATGAACACATTGTTTGGAAATATGACCGCTTTCACCGCAGTTGAAACAGGTTGTATTACGTTTAATTTCAGGAATTGTTTCTCGACTATCGGTTACGTTACGCTTTGTTTGGTTAACAGAATTTTTTGAGTCATATTTATGCCTAGATTCAATTTTTTGTTTACTTTCAAATTTTGTTTTAGACGTTCGCGACTTTTCTTCATCATCACATATCTGTTGATAAAGCTTCAATTTGTTCTTAAAATCAGTTAATGTTTGTGACCCATACAAGCAAGATTTTTTAAACGCGGAGCCTGGTATACCATCTATAACATATCGTATTAAAGCAACATCTTCAATTAGACCATTTTTAGCAATTCTTTCCATATTTAAAAAAAACTCATCAAATGTTTCATTGCTCTTCATTTTTTGTTTTGATAATAACTCATGCAGTTCGGCCGAATTGCAGCTGGACCGGAATTCATCAAGAATAGCATTCTTAAAAATTTGCCATGAGTTCAACTTTGGTTCACTAAGAACAAATAGTTTTGCTTTGCCTGTCATTAGGCGTTTAGCAAAAATCAGTTTTTGTAAATCATTTAACTGAAGAATGGTAGCTGCATCTTCAAAACTTTCGACCCAATTACTGACATTTTCGTGGTTTTGGCCATCAAATTGAGCAACAAAAGATTTGATGTCTTCAATAGTAACATTTATACTACAGTTATGAAATACATTCGACTTGTTTTCAATTGTACTAAGAATATTATCATTAGCACATTGGGAAGGAAGTTGTCTCACTGTGGCACCAGAATTGTTTCTTAGTTTCGTTTCATCTCGAACATTATCATCTACTTCATTTTTATCCCCACCATCCACACCCTCTAAATCACTTTCGTTTTCACTTTCTTCTAAAATTACATTATTTTTAAGCAATTCTAAATTATTCAGATAAGAAACAATTCGGGTTGCTAAGTCATCTTGTGTGCCAGAGCTATCAATGCATAAAACATTGGCAATGGAAATTAATTCATAAGCCTGAAAATCTTGTTTGATTTTTTCGAGTTTTTCATTAAGTTCTTTACTATTCTCTTCTAAAGAGAAACCACTAAATTGTCTTAACCTTTTTCGATTATTTCTGTCGCCCACATCGTTAAATATTATTTTGTGCAATAATTTTATATTATGCGCTTTTTCACTTTTCAGGACATCTTCCATTCCCGGCACATCAATTAGAAACATAGTTAATAAAATTGAGAAAATCACTCACTTCATATAATGGTAATCCACGATGTTCCTGGCTCTATAATCCGGAAACAGAAACGAAACAAATTACTTCCATACCATCCAATGGATCACAAATGGTGTCGACAAGAGGCGAGTACAAACAGATTATGTCCGATGGATTTTTGGCCACAATTCACGTCTTGACACTTGACATCCAGTATTATTAAAATTAATTCCAGTCTTTAATAGAGCCGCACACTATTTACTCACAATTACGCAGTTTCAGTTCAGGTAAATCAGCACGCATTCCTAGGAGTTTGATGAGGTTTTTGTTCGAAACATAGTTGATTATAAATCGTAAAACAGTCCAGCACAGCAACAGTTATTCTTCAAAACCGGTAGTAATCCAGGAAAGCAGGTAAAACTACAGTTCATTCGAGTGCTGAAGTGCTATCCCACTTCTGAGAAAATTTTTGTGGGGATTTTAAACGATGAACAAATTAATTAACGAAAGACATTTTAATTAGACAAACGATTATTACATAAATTTAACATTTAAGAGAATTAAACAAGTAATGATTCGTCAAAGTTCTTTTTGAACAGAAGCAGCGTCTCTGCTTTCACGTCAATCGTCTATCATCTCAAAACGGTAATTTCCCTAATTTTTGCTTGGCGCCTTCGCAGCTCGTAGAGAGAATGACGTCACGGCATCTGGTTTTCATCACAGCTCCAAGCGATCGGCACTACACTAGTAATATGTATTTTGTATATGTGTTATGAAAATTGTTGCTCAGATTCTTTATTGTATATTGTTCTTTTTTCCTCCTGATTGCATTTTGTGTTTACTAGTGGCACTAAGGCGTCGCACTTCGTATTTTGTTTCTCTTGTGTGTCATGTATTCTTCTGTGAAATAGTTGTTAAAAAATAGTTAATTATGTATGGATTAGTAATTAGGTACTTAAGGTAAAAAATATGTATTTATTTAATTATTTAGCACATTCAGTTATATTTCTCATAATTAGAGACTTTTATCATGTTATTCGATGAGGGGTAGGGCTATGCGCCCAGGCACCCTGGTGGTTAAGCATCGCAGTTCAATTGATGAAACTGTGTATCCGAAATTCTAAAGATACGCTCAATTTAAAATTATTTTGAGATATTGCTCTTGAACTGAATTTTATGGCTTAAGTGCGAAGCATATGAGATTTAATAAATAAAGTAACACACAAAATGTTAAAAAAACGCCCTTCGGGACGTAATTTTTATATTTTTTAATTTATTCACTTGCTTTTATTAATTGTTTTATTTATATTTTCCTATTTCATTATATTTTATTCATTATTTTAAATAATAAACTATTGCTTCCACCAGAGAATGAAAAATTGCCAAAAACAGTATCGCCATTGGAGAATAGAATACTCCCAATTACTGGATAACATTTCACGGCTTTCCCCGAATGTAATGTAAATATTTCTCTTTTATAAATAATAAATGATTTCTCTTAGAAAATGAAGGCATTCTTTTGCTTAAGCGGATATCTCTCATGCTTTGCCTTGATTAATCAGCCAAGCGACCATCACTCTACCAGAAATTGAAAAAGAAAAACTGAATAATGTGTATCATAAAATTAATTTTATGATTGTTAACAGAAACACAAAATAATAGCGTAATAAAAGTAGCTTAATTTTTTTTTAAGAAAAGTAAATTGTGTGAGTTTTGTTACTGAATTTTGTAAGGTTGTACTTGAGCTGATACTTACAACACTGGAATTCTAGACAACTAGTGAGTTATGGCTGTGTCTGAAAGTGGTATATTAGAGACTTGTGAAGATTTTGTGAAGAGACAATTTCAGAGATATGCTCACGCTGTCCTGTGTTGATGAAAAATGGAATTGCATATTTAAAAAAAAATTTTTTAAGTCTGTCGTTTAAGCCATTTAATGCGCTTCTCTGAAAACAATGTACATTTTGAGGGAAAAAATAATAAAAGGGACTTACCTCTAGTGACAATTCTTCACCTCATGACAATATAATTTCTTGAAATTTTTTTAAATTCTTATTCTTCTTAATTTTATTTTGAAATTTTGATCGAATTTGAAATTTTCTGTTCATAATAACATATTCAGTTGCTGTAACTTTTTTATTACTTAACGTTTCTAATTTTTAATATGTTTTATTTAATTTTACGCAAATTCGTTTTTTATACCTTACGTAATTTTCAACATACTGTGAATTTTAACTTACATGTTATATTTCATGAACGTAACTGTTCAAATACACGCTGTTTATTTATTATATTACTTAATTTTAGATACAGTTTCGCACTTTTTTTTTTTTATTTTAACATTAATGTTTTGAACATATTGTGAATTTTTTAACTTATTTCTTATCTTTTCCCATCATTTATACCTATCATCAACGACGGTACCTAGAGCCATCAAATTTTGAATACCCTAATCTTCCACCGAATATGGGCCTCTGGAAGCCCTAATTTGGAATTTGAAATTTTTTTGTTATCGATTTCATATTTTGTAACATTTAAACGAATTGATTAAAAAATTGATTAATTGTTATTTTTGAAATCTTCAACTACAGTTCGATCACAGGAAATTTCTCTCAATTGTAATTTTTCTTCGCGAGACAAAATTTCAGGTACATTGGAACAAAATGGATTTCTAATCCAATTTTCTTTTGCATAATCCTCGGCAAAATACATTTTGAAATCATTTATCAATGAAAAAAGAAAAAGGTTTTTAATGTCGAAAGCTAACTCTTCTTTTATTTTAAAATTATTTTCGGTTAGAAAACTTTCTAGATGTGGTAAAAAGCTTAAAATATTATTATACAATTCTTTGATTATTAGCTCGAGTTTTTTTTTATCATTACATTTATTTGATATCTAATTATAAACAAATTAACGCTTTGTTCTTGTAATCCCAAATTTAATTCATTTAAGTTTCCAAAAATATCAGCTAAATATGCTAAATGCGCCAATCATAATTTATTAAATAAACATTTTTCTAATTCAAATTTTGAATCACAGAGGAAAGTTTGATTTTCGGATCGAAGTTCAGAACAATTTAAAACTTTGCCTTTGGATAATTACAATACTTCGGAATGTAACAAAAGCGTTCCATGTCTATTGCCCATCTCTTGGCATAAAATCGTAACTATTCTTCAATTTAAAGCTCGGCTTTTAATAAAATTAACAATTTTCACAGCTTGATTCAAAAGAATTTTCAGGTTTTTGGTTATTGTTTCGGCTACTAAAGCTTCACGATGAATAGAGCAGTGTCTAAATTTAATGTGCAACTTTCTTTATTTGAGAAAAAACCGTGGAATGTTTTCCTGTTAAAGCCCAAGCTCCGTCACTGCATACGGTAGTGAACTTATTCCAAGGAATATTCCATTTGCGGTTGCCCTATCATGAGGAAATTCACAAAATAAATACTCTTCGATAATTAGTTTAACTTCTTCGAAACGTATATAAATTAATAACTGAACAAAGTCGTTATATTAGTACTTTCATCCTTTTCTTATCATGGAATTTGCCATTTTATGAATTCGTCGAGTTACTGTATCATTTGATAATGGAATATTATGAAGTTCATTATCCTCTTTTTCCTTAAATAACGTCAAAACGATATCTTTAACTGCTGGTAATATAAAGATTTATGTGAGCCTGCTAAGTCTTGGCAATTCTTTGGCTTACTAAGTAACTAGCTTCCAAAGTTTTTTCACTTGAACTAACAAAACATTTCATTACTTTGTAGAGACATTAAGTTTCTTGGAAGCAGGCAAGATGACAAATTAGCAACCGCCTTCCGGGAATCGAACCACGGACCTTTGGAATACCGACCCAGCGTGCAGAACCACTACACCACGAAGGCACGCTAGGAAAGTGGGAGAAATACCGTATAACTTGTTTACTATTTTTGAATTCCGATAAATTTCTCTTAAAATATTCTTCAGATTAATCCTTTAAGCTGACATGATTAGATTCAGGATGTTGGGGTATTTAATTTTTGTATTCAATAATTAAAAATACTTTATTTCTTTGTGTACCACGTATTTTTCTCTTGCGTACAACCAGTGGTACGCGTACCACCTGTTGAGAAACCTTGTCTAGACCAAAGATTTGTACTATCCTCGGAAACAATACTAAGATTAAGGAGACTGATGCTTCAAAGGGTGTCATAAGAACTTCTACGCAACAGCCACGTATTCTGAGTGATGTTGAAAAATTGCTTCTCATATGCATGGATGAGAATCAAATGAAAGCGACAGTAGTAACAAAACTTTATTTTTGAGAGAAAGAAACTAATTTTTACCAGCCTTATTAAGAAGATGACAGGGTCATTAATATATGAAGAAAAAGCATTTAAGACAAGCTGGAGGCGGTTTGAAAAGTTTTAAGAGAAGAACCGGCATCCACAGCGTTGTGACACACGGAGAAGCAGCAAGCACAGACATAAAGGCAATCGAGAACTTCATTGGCGTATTCAAAAACTTGTGAACTCTGGGTGGCAGCAGGTTTTTTAATTGTGATGAGACAGGTCTCTTCCGGAAAAAGTTGCCGAAGTGAATTTACATTACAGCAAATGAGAAAGCACTGCAGGGCCAGAAGTTAATGAAAGACTGTCTCACGCTGTTGTTCTATACAAATGCAAGAGGCAATTTGAAAATTAAATCACTGCCAGTTTACCATTCGGACTATACCCGATCCTTCAAGAAGTATAAATTCCAGAATAACAGGCTAAAGTTGATGTGAAAGCCCAACAATAAAGCTTGGATGATACTCGACGTTTTACAAATAGGATTGAAAAATTGTTTGGTCCGTCGCAAAAAATATCTACTTGAGATGAATTTGTCACTCCGTGTTTTGCTTGTTATGGATAACGTTTCTGCACATCCTCCAGGCCTAGATGACTTTAAATTCATCAAGATCCAATTCCTGCCTCCCAAACCACTGTTATACTGAAACCCACAGACTAGCAGGCCATTTCAAATTTTAAAAAAGCTCTTCACTAAAGTGCTCTTCCAACTTTGTTTTGAGGTAACTCAAGAAACGAATCGCACTCTCAGAAAGTTTTAGAAGGATGACTCTCACGCCATTGCTTGGCTCAAAGTGATCGACAAGGAATGAGAGGGAGTCACCAAGATAACCTTTATTTATCACAAAGAAGCTTTGGCCGTGCAGGATTGTCGAACGCGACTTCGATTGGTTTGAGCAATTGCCTGTGGAGCCTGTAATAGATGAGGTTGTGTCTGTGGCCAAGATTAGGGGTTTAGAAGTGCGTAGCAACGACACTGATGAGCTAATGGAAGAATATTGACAGGAGCTGACCACTGAAGAGTTTATGCAACTGCACTCTGTGTCACAGCAAGGAGTTTGAAGAAGATTTCCTCTGGGAAACAGCCTGAGCAAAGCAATACCTATCAGTGAAACAAGAGAGATGCTGAAAGCATTGGAAACTGTTGCATCGTATGTTGAGAAGCATCGCCCTAATAAGTAAGTAACAACTATGCATGCTGTAAATGCATTTAACAATAGTGTGTTTCATTTTCGCCAAACTGTGAAACGTAGGCAAAAGCAAATGCTTTAGACAACTTTCTTGTAAAAAAGGATATATTATAAATAATAAATTACATTATTATAAATTTGTGTGACTACTTTTTCGGAATGGAATACGT
This sequence comes from Stegodyphus dumicola, assembly GCF_044657685.1. Taxonomy (NCBI): domain Eukaryota; kingdom Metazoa; phylum Arthropoda; class Arachnida; order Araneae; family Eresidae; genus Stegodyphus; species Stegodyphus dumicola. Next base: position 190,205,837 of record NC_140768.1, read on the forward strand.
TATCCAGAGATAGGATACACTCCAGAGCCTTTTGCGAAATAGTCAATGGCAACCAGGATGCATTTATTTCGATCAGCAGTTCGTGAGAAGCGGTTAGTGACCCTGACTGCCGTATTGAAGGGCACGGGTTTGAATCCTGGAGAAAGCATAGATGTAAATTGTCTGCCCCTTCACAGGAAGCAACGGAGGCTCACCTATTGGATGTATCCATAATTCTAGTGACTACTTCCTGCCTTAGTAGTGGCCAGCGCCTATAATGACTAGTGCCCACAATTGGAAAAAAAATGTCTCGCTTAACGAGTGTTTCGTATTACAAGTTAGATTCGGGCACAAATTATGTTCGTTCAAGGAGGTTCCATTGTAGTTCTTTTCCTTTCACTGTTTGTAAATAAGTTCGTCTTTAATAAGTAAAGAAGCTTTCTTCGGCAATTTTCCAAAATAGCGAATTTAACTGAGAAAAAGTGGGCATCAAATTTTATAAAAACACGATATTTTAAAGTTCCGAGGAGAAGCTGTTCTACTCTGTTGCGAGTAGCGAGAGTCAGGTGCAATAATTAGCAGCGAGATGTCTGTAAAGAATATTTAATTATTTGTGTGTATGTGTGAGTGAAAAACTACAAAGTGACACATTAAAATGACGCTAATTGTTACAAAGGAAAATATTAGCCGGGTATGAGTACTTTTCTGTGGTCGTGGTCCATGGTATGGAGCGCACATTATTGCGTCCGAAATAGACGTCTCTATGAAGATCTAAAATTTGATCCAATTGATAAATATCTACGAAAAATTAACGAGAAATTCTTCCACAACGCACTGGACTGTGAAATTCTAAACCATTTCAAATTATTCCACTACGAAATTTTAAATGAGGTCTTGCATCTTAAGCCATTTGCTGCCTTCTTTTTGGGCGGAAATCAAAACTATCCAACATAAACTATTCTTATAAAGTAAACACCTGCTTTTTGCAAATATTTTTCAACTATTTAGGAGTTTTTCAACCAGCACTCACTAAGGACAGTTCATGGAAGGGTGACTACCTCACGTGACTTGCCTACGCCAATCAGGAATTTGCATCTATTAAACTGATTTTTACAAATTTACCCAGCATATATATAAATAATTACTCGTGAATTTGATCTACTTAAGTATATAAATACTACGTATATTCGTCGTCGCACATGTCTTTTCATACTTTGAAAAGTATTACCTGCTTTTACTTATTTTACTGGATACTTATGAATAATCCCATATCACGTGACATTAAATTTTTGACATTCCCGACGACTGTGCTCATCTGTTGAATACTACACATGTTTTCTTTTACCATTACTTCTATGAACTGCTTTTGACGAATTTTTTTACCCTGCAATGACTTTGATTATTTTATTTTATGCTATTAATTGTAAAATTCATATCTTTGTCAAAATTTTACACAGCCAACCAGGTGCTTTCATCGAGCCACGTGACAACTGGTCATACCCAGTCCAGCACCTACTATCCTGTCTGCGGTCTCCGCTTAAGTTTTAGTTTAATCCAGGCACCTTTAGAGGCACTACTTCATGACAGGCAGTACAAGTCGTGCTACCTAACACAATAATCGCGGCATTCAGCGGCACTTGGAACAGTTTTCAGTTTTTAGTTTGGAACTGACCTGGGGGTATTGAGAGATCTATGTGCGAGCTTCGCTCTTTAGATCTGCATTCATTGCGTTGTGTTTAACTTTCTTAGCAGTAACTAATGACTGCTGTCTCTCATACTAAGAAGAGCTGTACGAGTACTTTTGTGGAAAGTTTCAGAACTGGAAAGTATTTCTTTTGAGGAAAATAAATTTTATCATGTTATCATCGGTTCTGTGTGCATTCAATCCAGTACGTACTAGTACGCATGTAACTATATAAAGAAGCTACAGTGGTGGCCAAATTTGTGGACACTTTTGGAAATTTTTACGTACTAGTACGCATGTAACTATATAAAGAAGCTACAGTGGTGGCCAAAATTGTGGACACTTTTGGAAATTTTTATGTTTTTGAACTTTGTATGCTTATAGAAAACTTTACGTTTCACAAAATGCAAACTTTTATATATCATTTTAAAGAGAATTTATTACTGAATTCAATACAAAACACAAAATTCAATTATTTGCAATACAAAAAAAGTTAAACGATTATAGTTATCGATATACATTAGATAGTGATGATTGCAGTGAGTTATCAGTACTTATACTTGCAGTGAGTAGTAATAAACTTAGTAGGGTACCCTTTATTTTTGATTACAGCTTCACATTGACGTTTCATTGAGCTGACAAGAGTTTTAAGCTCTTCTTTCGTTATTACATGATGCCAGGAAAGTATTATAGCCTCAATTAGTTCCCTTATATTTGATGGGCGTCTCATTCGGACAAGAGTTTTCAAACGGCGCCGCAAATTTTCGATAGGATTGAGGTCAGGACTGTTTCCTGGCCGTGACAACAATTTAATGTTCTTTGTACGAAACCACTCTTTCGATATTTTGGCCCTGTGGCAAGGAGCAGAATCCTGCTGAAAAATAAACGAAGCATTGTTGGGAAAGAGATCTCTGATGGAAGGTAGACGTTTTGGTTCTAGAATAGTGTCAATGTATTTTCTGGCATTCAGTGTCCCATAGATGACATAAAGGTGACCAATACCATCTGCTGACATGCATGACCAAATCATAACACTAACTGGGTTCTTCACAGTTGCTTTAATGCAGTCAGGATGTAGCTCTTCTCCTATTCTACGTCTTACATATTTTCGCCCATCACTACCGAATAACGATATCTTAGTTCCATCACTCCATATAACTTGTGACCACTGATCATCTGTCCAATTAATGTGTTCCTTTGCCCACTGTAGTCTTTTTTTTCGTTGCTGAAAATTAAGATAAGGCTTTTTTCGTCGAATTCTACCTCTCAGTCCAACATCTGTTAATCTTCTCCTGATTGTTCTTGAACTGACAGAAGCACCAGCATCATTCAGATCACTTCTGATGGCCGCTGATGACATTTTTCTATCTTGGAGACATAGTCTTTTTATTTTTCTGTCATCAATAGATGTGGTGCACCTTTTTCGGCATTTTCCTTCTTTGTTTTTTATTGAATTTGTCTCCTGATATCGTAAACAAAACTTTTGGACTCCAGATGTAGTCACTGAACCACCCACCTGTCTTGCAATTTCAGCATAGGAAAGACCACTTTCTCGTAACACAATAATATTACATCTCTTTCTAGGTGTCCAATCTACTCTTTTATTTGATGTAATTGCTTCTTGACTAAATATTAAAAATTTTTACAAAAATTCCTACTTGTAATTGCAGTGTATAAGAAACAGGTCCTCCTTCTACAGAACAAAGCAAAATAATGAATTGTTTTAAGTGTAAACATGATGTCAGCTTCTACTGGCAGTTACTAACATTTGATTGGTTCTCAGAACAAGAACAGTGATTGGCCAGGAAAGCTAGATATTACAAACCACTTCATAACTGTGTTTTTTTATTTATATTAAAGTATATGTAACTTTTTTTGTATTGCAAATAATTGAATTTTGTGTTTTGTATTGAATTCAGTAATACATTCTCTTTAAAATGATATATACAAGTTTGCATTTTGCGAAACGTAACAATTTCTATAAGCATACAAAGTTCAAAAACATAAAAATTTCCAAATGTGTCCACAATTTTGGTCACCACTGTATATAATTAAAACGAAGTCCTCAGATAGTGATTTCAAATGTTGAAAGAGAAAAATTTGTTGTAATATTATTCCGTTGTAAATGAACGTTCCTTAGAGGCGTTTAAATTTATTTAACATTGCAAAACAAAAAGAAAGAAAGAAAAAGACAGTTATTTAAGAAAGAAGAGCGCTTTTTTTTTTTTTTTTTTTTTTCCTTCTTTGAATATCTTTTACACGAGGCTTGCAACCAGTACTTCCCGCAAATAACGTACCAGCAATCCGTGTCTTACCAGCCCCAAAACTCTCGAAGTAAAAACTGTAATATTTTCTGCGAGGTATTAACAAAATTTGTTTTGACTTTCTAAAACAAAATGGTGAAAATTTTCTACGCCCGCTCACTATCACGGTATATATGTGAGCAATTAAAATAAGCCAGAAGAAGGAACATGCCATTTTATAATTAGTTCTAAAATAATATTTAAAATGTACGTGTATTTTCAGGCAATTTAATCCGAAAAACAAATTCAGTTACTTTAAATCAGAGTTCAAAATAAAAGGAACCCATTATAAATCAAATATTGGGAAATATAGTGAGTGTAAATAATAAATAAATAAATAAATAAATATCATTAGAAATGAAGAAATTAAATTATAGATGGTATTAAATAATAATATTTGCAAGAGAACTTGAACAATGCCATTGAGTTCAAACTCACTTAAAAAAAATGGTTAGATTGTTTGTTTTGGGCAGATTTCGTCTGTAAAACTTTATCTGCTATCCCAAGTACTTTTCTTTTTTGTACCTTCCATAGAGAGTTTTGTTTTATGCTGTTGGTTTGAAATAGTAATTTTTCAAATGCTCCGCAAGAAAACAAACGTAACTTTATGTTGTTGCCAATCCTCACTTGTCTGACAAGGTTCAGCACAAGCTCACGACATTCACCATGGCAAGAAGTTATATGCGCCTATCGTTGGAAGAGTCTTGACCACCGTACGGGTGATAGCCCGACTTAAGCTGGACTTAAGCATACAGGTGACAACCCGACTTAAACTCAGCTTCGCCTGAGAGAGAGTATCCCGAGAGGACGGGTCTTCCTCCCCCCTTTTCCCGTATCACAAGTCTCTCGAGAGGACTTGAGAGAGAACTCTAGAGGCAACAATTCGCCGCATATTTAGAGTGCTCCATACCACAGAGACACTATACATTTACAAACATCCATGTCTTTTCAGGTATTTGAACACGGGCCTTAGGAATGGCAGTCGGAGTCACTAACCACTATCTTTGTTGGCAGCAACTTAATTTTATTTTTACACAAAACCGAGTTAAACATTTCCGGTTAATTGAAAAATGACTGTGTAAGTCTTGAGTTTAAAAATATTTTTTTTTTTTTTTTTTTTTTTTTGAAAGAGAATCTATCTTAAGAATAATTTGGGGTTAGTAAAATTTCAATTTGATGTGCAAAAATTCCTTCATCATTTCGAGATTTAGATTCGAGATCCGCACGAGAAGAAGGGTGTTACACGAGAAAGCGGAAGCTGTTTTCGTGTGGCGCCTTTATTCCTCCCACTGTCTGGAATAGCGATTAAAACGCAGCTCCATGTCCCTTTCTCATCCCGATGATGATGAATGATCCAATTCATCAAAGCTGAGTGAACAGGAAGGAGTTGGGGGAAGACATCTATTGATTTTAGCGATTGCTTCGACCTAATCCTCAATTACTCTGCTTTACTGCGTATCTAACCTCCCAGAAGTTTTAATTCCGGAAGAGTCCTGCCAAGTGTCATTTTACTACTTTATTCTTCTCTGGAAAGAGTTTTTAAAAGCGAGATCGTATCGCTGCGATATTAATTAGTGACAAAGCAATTAGTGATTTTCCAAGCCTTTGGATTAAATAAATATTGTTGTTTTTGACGTTAGAAACTTGCAACTTTTCGCGCTACGTTAAGTTAGTCACATTACTCAGTCTCCGTTACCTTATGCTAATTCCAACAGGCAATAGACCTATAATTAAGAAAAAGAGTGAATTTAATAAAAAATTGTCGAGTTGAGTAGTAGGGCGGTATTATTTTTTTATTTAAAGTTTTCATTTAATTTAATTTTTAATTTTGCACAAATTACATTATAAACATTTCATTTCAGTAATTAAATTTACTGATTTTATTCACTCCGTTTACCAACCTTCCCGTTTTCATTTTTTCTCTTTTGTATGCGACTTCTGTTCAACTCAGACACTCAGTTTTCGAAATTTTATTTCCCATTTTATCACACTACAATCCTGCTTCTCAACTCCATTCAACACTTCACGTCAATTTTCTTCCTTTCCAATCGCAAGGAAAACGCACAATAAAACAAATTAACACTTATATCACAGGTTTTTTTATTTTATTTTCCCATTCAATATATTATTATAAGGTGTTTCTCCTGTCTTCTTGGCATGCCTTTATAGTGTGGTGGTCTGCCCGCTGGGCGCGTATTCCAGAGGTCCATGGTTCGATTCCTGGGGAAGGCGTTACTCATTTTTCATGACTCCTGCTTCCAAAAAATACCTAATGTCTACAGTGCCGCCGGAACTAAAAGGGTGTTAGATGATGATTCTCCCCACCCAGGAATTGGCGATTGGGTCTCCTCAAAACCCCAATTGCCCTTTAAAAGGGGAGTATATAAGGTATTTCTCCCGCCTTCCTAGCATGCCTTCGTGGTGTGGTGATCTACACGCTGAGCGCGTATTCCAGAGGTCCGCGGTTCGATTCCCGGCGAAGGCGTTGCTCATTTTTCATGACTCTTGCTTCCAAATAACCTAATAGCTCTACATAATTTTAATTAATTTAATTTATTGTTAAATTTATTTTTTTTCCTAACTATATTCCTTTTGTCTTTGAAAATATTTTCCAATTTGGGCTAATAGCCTTTCATTCTCAACAAAAAGTTTAGTTTCCTTAGGTTTTCCTTAGGTCCCCTTAGTTTCTTTTCCTTAGGTTTTTGAGTTACAAATTTAATTGCTTTTGTTCTGTAGCAAATGCATAGTAGTATGCCTAATGCATACTATGAAACATTATCATATGCATACACCATTATGTTATCATAATGCATACTACTAAACATTATCATATGCATACCACATTAAGTTACCATAATGCATACTACTAAATATTATATCATAATACATACTACTAAACATTATATCAAGATGCATACTACTAAATATTATATCATAATGCATACTACTAAGCATTGTATCCTGTAGTTATGCTACAAGGTATTTTCTCCCTCCTTTCCGCATGCCTTCGTGGTGTAATTGGAAGCATATACGACGCGTATTCCAGAGGACCAAATTTCGAGATTCGGCGAGAGCTTCACACATTTTTCACATTTCCTGCTTCGATCATTAATCTCTCGAAAGAGTTTTCATTACAATTTATTATTAAATTAATTTTTTTACCTAATTTTAGGCCTATTGCCTGTTGAAATATTTCCTAGTTTAGGCTAATAGCCTACCATTCTCCAGGAAAAGGTGGTGTTTAAGTCATAAAGCCTGGACTATAGAGTAGTGGAAGCGAGTAATATGGTCTGACGAGTCTTCTTTCACATTGTTTCCCACTTCTGGTCGAGTTTACGTCTGGAGAATGCCATCTCAAGCCTATAATACAGACTGCTTGTTGCCAAGAGTGAAACATGGCGGGGGTTCTGTTATGGTTTGGGCAGCCATATCGTGGTTCTCTGCTAGCCCCATGATAACTGTGTCAGGGCAGATGACTGCCAAGAGTTATGTGAACATTTTGGCCGATCAAGTTCATCCCATGGTACAAACTTTGCTCCCCGATGGTGATGGTGTCTTCCAAGACGACAAAGCCCCTGTTCACACAGCTCACATTGTCCAGGACGCCTATTCTATGATCACTGGATCTGTCTACAACTTGAGCGAACAATATTGACTCAAAAGAACCGGTATGGACAGCCATCACAACTTATCGGAGAAAGCCATTCTGTGGTCCTCAGTTGGAGGGCGGGTGGGTCCATTTAACTTTACTGGAAGGGGACAAGGCTTCAAGGAGCTTTAGACCAATCGCAGTACAGACGAGTGACGAAATTTATAGCGCGCGCTGGCTGAAGTTCTAAGAATATTCTCCCATTATTTCACTAACTCACACGCTGCATTTGTAGTTCGAAAAACAAATTGCACAAAACAGTATTATGACCAACACGCAGTAGAATATGCTGCTGTGTTATGTGAAAGAAAATCTCGTTTTTTAATGGGAAAGTTAACGCAGGAATTTAGAGGTAAGAAATAAAGAGTGATATGGGATACCATGAAAGCAATGGTAAATAGATAAGAGTAAATGAATTAAGCTTACTTCAAATCTTTTTAGAAATAAACAATTTTAATTATTTAAATTTATAATATGATTAATTTGCATTACAATCTAATAGCAAACTAAGTTTTTTTTTCTTTTTTTCTTTTTTCTTTTCTTTTCTTTTTTTTTTCCATTATTACATTAAAACTGTTTTCCCGCAATTTATTTTACAGTTACTATTGGAAAAATATTTCTTTACATAATAAATTAGAAAGAAAATATTTCTTTCTTAATATTTCTTCCCCCTTTTTTTTTTTTTTTTATTTTCTTTTACTATGAAAATTATTTCTTTCAGGAAAAGAAATAAAATTCATTCGCTATTACAGTATGGCCGATTGCTGCTGCATTCAATTATCACACACGCATCAAAATGCTTTATTTTAAATAATTTATTCTATAATTAACATGAAAGAAAATATTTTTTCAATATAAAATATATAACCTAAATTAAACTAATCTATCCTGTATGTGTGATTAATTCGTTTTGCAATTTTTGTCACACAATTACTAATACCTTTTTTTCAATATTACATTGCTGTTATTTTAATTTTGTACATAAGAACTGCTCAGTTTAAATATTCTTCCTTCTCAAAAGATTTTGTTCTTTGAAAATAATTAAAAGATAGTAATATTTTCACAATGGAAGTACTAAAGTAAAAATAATCAGTGTAGGTCTCCTGCAGTTCAAGTCCTTATCAAACCAGCGTTTCGACACATTTTAAATAGAAAACTAATAATAATCAATATCTCTTTTACAATATAAAAATGAGAATGCTATGAACAGTATTTTAATTTATTTATTTATTTATTTATTTTTTTTTTTTAAGTTTGCAAAGGAACAATGATTTTTTAATACTATAATAGGTTACAAAAGTACTATTCCATGAACAAACCCTCAGTCTTATAGCATTGTTACTTTATAGCATAATACAATAATAATACAGTATAATTCTGCTAACAAGCCCACCAGCCGCCGAGCGGTAGAGTCGCTGAACGCAGGTAGTTTGGTCCGAGATTCGAATCCCGCGAACGAGCTGGACGGCGTTTTCGTGGCTTTCCCCATGTGTAACGTGTATACGAGCCAGTTTCCCTTAGAAAGTTCTCACTTAGAAACCAGTTTTAAAACGTATTAAAATTACACACACACACACATACACACACACACCAAAAAAAAAAAAAAAAAAAAAAAAAAAAAGATTTTATATTACTCCCAAAGGGCCATTTTTTTAACGTTTTGCGTGTTAACTTTATTTATTAAATATCATGTTTTTCGCACTTAAACCATAAAATTCAATTCAACAGCAATATCATATAATTTTAAAAAAGCATATTTTTAGAATTTCCGATACATAGTCTCGCGCGCTAGAGATGAAAGTGTTTTTTGCCATTGCTCGCTTTGAAATCGTTGGGTTTCTTAATCAAACACTCATAAATGCTTTACAAAATATGATATATGAAATGGATAGTAATACAAATTCCCAGTTCCAAATTTGGGCCTCCAGATGCCTATATTAGGATGGAGGATTACGTTATTCAGAATTTCATGGCTCTAGGTACCGTTGTTTTATCACAGTGCGAGAAACATTCATACATTCTGCAGATTCCTCATTATTTAATTTCTTTAAATATAATAGAGTGCGATAATACTTGGTGGCAACGATTTGAAAAGTGAAACGCCATTTATCGTGAAACGCCACAAAATGGCAAAACGAAATTAATAGCCCCTCTGGGCTAAAACTTATTTTTAAAAGTATCACACTAGTAGTAGTACAACTACTGAAAAAAATATTATAAGTCTATTTTATAGTTTTATAATTATTATTATTATTTTTTTTTTTTTTTTAATTTTTATTTTAGTGTGAATTTCGCGTAATAATGAACGACATTTTTTGTATTCACAGTATTATTCGTAAGGTATTCAACTGTTAGATTTTAAAGTAAACGTAATTTTTTCTGTACATAAATCGAGTAGAAGCTTATCAGATGTCTATATTTGTATTAAATGAAGAAGGTTTATGTGCTTGATAAACTTATTATCTTCTACATTTTTAAAGCGTACAATTACAATTTATATCTATAATTTCAGGAATAATATAACCTTTCTTTCAGTAGAAATTGCGTTCTTGTTTTCTGAATGTGGCTCCAAATACTCTCTCAGTTCATCCCAAATTAAAATAACTATAAATTTTGGCAATCTGAAATACGCAATGAAAACATCTTTTGGCAGAGCAAAAGCATCAACATATTTTCTATAAATTCGCCATCGATTCAGAGATCTACGACGGTATTTTTCGTTTAAATATGAAAAAAATCAGCGGCGAAAACACATGCAAAGCCATTGTCTACTTAGTACGTCAACTGGACAACCCTGATTGACGACGCGGCAACACTTTTTCACGCGCTTTCGACAACTTCCGTACTCAGAGAATATAGGATGTTGGGCAGACCTGTTTTTTACTAGCAGCGACATCTGGCGGCCCACAACTTGCTGTCGACTCTCGTAGCGTAGAATAACCGTCCAGGACTGGTTTTCTGAGCACGAGGATGAGTTGTCCCATCTCCCCTGGCCACCACAGTCACCAGACCTGAATATTATCGAACCTTTGTGGTCTACATTGGAACGGAAAGTGCGTTCTCGTTATCCACCGCCAACATCGTTATCTGAACTTGCCACCGTTTTGCAGGAAGAATGGTATAATATTCCCTTGCCAAACATACAGGAACTGTATTTATCCATTCCGAGAAGACTGCAAGCTGTTTTGGATGCCAACGGGTTTCCTACACCATATTAAGCAAAGAAACATGTTTTTTTAAAGGTGTTTCCATATTTTTGTCCAACCCCTGTAATCGACAGCATCCTAGCACGAAGCAAGAAAAATAGAAGTAAAGACGAACTCAGGAGAACTGTGGGAGAGAGTTAAAGTTTTTGTTCGCAAACGAAATCTTTTAATCTGATAGACTATAATACATCTGCATTGCTGCATATTATGTAAGATTGCATGAAACAGATTAATCCTGAAATCAGTTTAGATTCGCGCTTCTTAAATTATTTTCATTCATAATCCCCTTTTTACCATAGAAAATGTTTCTTGACCACAGTTATTAAATAAATAAAAAATAAATAAATAAATAAATAAAGGATTTCAGATTTTACCTTATGCCCAAAGTGGCGTTTTTTTAACGTTTTGTGTGTTCCTTACGCCCAAAGTGGCGTTTTTTTTAACGTTTTGTGTGTTACCTTTATTTATTAAATATCATGTTCTAACGCATTTAAACCATAAAATCCAGTTCAACAGCGATATTGCAAAATAATTTTAAAATGAGCATATCTTTAGAATTTCCGATACACAGTCTCGCGCGCTGGAGATAATTTTTTTTTTTTTTCCCGCTCAATGTTGCCATTGCTAGCTTTGAAAATGTCAAGTTTGTTAATCAAAAATTCTTTAAAGTGTTACAAAATATGAAATCGATAATAAAATAAATTTCAAATTCCAAATTCGGGCACCCAGAGGCCCATATTCGGGTCTAGACGTACGTTATTCAAAGTTGGATGGCTCTAGGTAGCGTTGTTTTATCACAATGCAAGAAACATATATACTGCTGCATGCGTACAAGTTCGTAATGGATTGAATGCACAAGTCGATAAGAAATTAATAAAATTTATTCTTTTCCCAAGAAATAAAACAAAATGCTGAAATTTCCTCAGATATATTCGCACAATATCGCACTATCTCACAGCAGTTATATTTTAAATTACAAAAACTTTAAATAGAACACAATTCAAAGCTGAGAAAATTAATCCAATATCACGGCGAATTCGCTACAATCATCAACAAAAACTTAGTAAACAACTGAACTGAGATGTTTTCCTCCCGCTTTTATAAGCTTTTTAATCAGCACGAGAACATTCTGGTATTTTCTCGATTTTTCTGGATAGCAAAAGAGCACAATAGCAATTTTTAAAAATTTTAAATGCGCGTGCTCCTGTATTTTAATTTTTCCGGCGTATTTTTCTCTTCAAATAAGTCTCGTGCTGCATTACACGGGAATATAAAACAATTTTAATTACAAATTCTACTAAAGGTAGCTAAATAAATACCAAAACCGTAACAATACATTTATGCAGATTCTTCATTATTTAATTTCTTTAAATATAACACGGGGCTCTAATATTTGGTGGCAACAATTTGAAAAGTGAACCGACATTTATAGTGAACCAACGCAAAATGCCAAAACGAAATTAATAGCCCTTCTGGGCTAACGTTCTTTGGGCTAACAAATATTTTTCTATAAATAATTAATATTTTGGTAAACAATATTCATATCAAAAAGATTTGTTTCAAGTATACAACAATTAGTCGAAGAAAATCATGTTTTAATAAGAGGATAGTGTTTGTTTTTCGCTACGTATCAAATTAAATCTGCAATACTTGATGCTGCTGGACGTTAAGTATCTTTAGCATTTTTTAACGTTGAGTCGTGTTTGGATTTAATAAGCGTTAAAGCTAAAAAGTTGTTATAGTAAAGTTCACATATAACTATGTCATGCTGAATACACAAGAACATTTAATCCTATTCAGAAATTATGGAAAATACAGTTCTAGTTTTGAACCAAAATTCAGTCAAGGATTTTTTATGGGAACTCAAGTTTAGAGTCACTCAAAAGCTCAACCAATACTTTTTTGGCTTTAACTCATGTACTTAATTTATTGAATATCAGTTAATGTAATTTTTTTAAAATTCATATATCTGAATTAAATTTTGTCGACACCATTTGGAGCTGCGATCTTCAGTTTAAGCAATGAGACTGCATATATGTCTGCATTTCTTTCGAGGAGTTAAAATGGTATAAAAGGAATATCAAAATGCTAAAACTTCTGTTATGTTAAAAAAAAAAAAAATTAGAAAGAAATACAGTGAGAGACTTTTTCTTCGCATATTATTAAAAAGCTTAATCTTGATATTTCTATTTTACGAGTATTTCTAATGTAAACGATAGAGCATACAAAAACCAGTCCAGTCGGCCCATTTATATTAGAGGATGTTAGAATTTTTTTTTTTTTTTTTTAATCACACTATTGGTATAAAATAACTAATTGCAAAATCCTTTATAAAAGTTTCAGATAAAATGACTTTTTAAAAGACGATTTTTATTGCTATGAATAACACACCTTTTTAGTGTAAAATATAAAAGAAAGTCGTTATATGACGTCGAATGGCAAAAACTTTTCTCTGTATTGTTGCGTTTTTCTTTTTTTGACACCAGTTGTTACGTTATTTTCTTCCTTCACGTTCGTACGGAGTTCGTGTGGATTTGGAGTGAATAACGACGACACTTGATGAAGTATCGAAACACACTTTATTTAGCCAATATTAATCAGGACAGCTCCAACAGCACTTTTTACAGTCGTCGAAGATCTACTACAAACACGCTGGAACAATCAGCGACACAGCCTTCACTCTGTCAGGCAATAACCGTGGAGACAGCTTCCTGGAAAGCACCAGAGTACAGCTCCCGACTCTGCTTAGTCGTTCTCGGAACTCCACGTACTCTCGAGACTCTTCACGCTACAACTCGCGATGCACTCGACGACACACGAGCACATCTCCCGACTCTTCGGTTCAGTCGTTCCCGGAGCTCAACACGCTCTCTCGACGATGCACTAACCGCGATACACTAACAGACTTCTTCGGTGCACTCGACGACCCACTCGGCACTCGCTGCCCGGCTGTCAACTCGATCGACTCCGCACGGACTGCCTCGCTAGACGAGACACACACTGGATACTAACTAACTCGCCGTCTAGACGAGGCACTCACACTCGCCCTCTCGACGAGGCACACACTCTCTCAGACTGCGAGCCAGCAGGGTTTATATAGCTTTCGGCTTGTGTTCGAGAACATTCTCTGCTAAACCGGTAAGAATTCGTTCCAGAAGTTTATCCATCCGTCCATGGTATATCGCCAATTTTGTCGCCAAGTAGGCGATTTCTTACCAAATGGGGCAATCATGTCTTCCCTTGCCATTTATGGCAACCCTAAAACTGCTTTGCGGGGAAGCCATCTTACCGTGCCTTGACATTTCGTAACAATATTATAAGGTATTTCTCCCTCTTCACAGCATGCCCTTCGTGGTGTAGTGGCAACATCTTCTTAAACACAAGCCTCGCTACTGAAGGCTCGTAGTTTAGTGACGTCACAAACTGTTGGCCTTCTCGATGGGGAGCGAAAAATCGTCCCTAAACCAAGGCCATCTAGATGGCATTAGCAAGTTAGGGGAATTCGTCCTTGGTCGTGAGAAGGCTCGGGAACCATGTCGCCTTAATTTGATATTGATATATTTTTTCGATTTCAATCATGCCTTTAAAGTGCTGTGTGCCGTTATGCCGAGAAAATTATTGTGGCGGTTCTAAAGTATCAGTATATAGATTTCCTAAGCAACAAGATGTATTACATAGATGGTTAAAATCGATGGTGCGAGAAAATTTTACCATTTCGAAGTATTCTCGGGTAAGTTAAGCCTAACTTGAAATTTAAATTTATTAAGGTATTTGCTTCTACATTTAAAAGAATGGATACGTTAATGTTAAGGAATTTCATTTTTATAGAATACATTGTGTATAATATTGTGTAATTACGTATCGATTAGTATAATTATGTACCGAATTGTATGGTTAATAATTATGTATCGAATTGTATGGTTAATAATTATGTATCGAATTGCGTGCTAAATATTCGTTTACTTTTTGATTAATTTTATAACTTGGAACTCTTAACTCCATACGTATATGGCAACAAATGAAATTATTTAGCTTAATATTTAATATATTATGGTTTTAAAAGTTTTTCTAAGGAAACTGTGAAGGAAATAAATATGCTTATGGTTTTTTAAATTGTAATATAAAGTGCACAGTTTTGCGTAAAACAAGAAATAATTTAAATTCCTAATGCATGAAAATTCAAATATTATTAAAACTTATGTCACTAAGACTCCTTTTCTTCCCCCCCCCTTTCTGAGTGGGAGACAAACACACATATGCTTGCTATTACCTGTTTTGTTAAAATATAAATTGCATTACTAGAAATCCTGCTTTTATTACTTTAAAATTAGTAATTAGGTAATTATAGTAATCTGAGTGAGCTTTCATCATGTCTAAAAAATGCTAAGATACCTGATGATTTAACAGTTGTGATTAAAGAAAATAGTATATTTTTCCTCCAGATAAGCACAGAATTTGCTCCTTTTATATCTGCATCAGTCGTTATTCATGATGATCTGCAAGTGGAAGCATATTTTAGAGATATTCCATTAACAAAAATTAGTAACCATGAAATTAGTAACCATCCCTTTAAAAATTAATGATGTGCATAATCTCTGTTCATTGCTTAAAGAAGTTGCAAAAATTAAAGGTGATAATAATGAAAACAGCTTTAAAAATTTATTACTCGTAACTCAAGGCCTTCGGGAACCAGAAAAAAATGCCCCTAAACATAAAAGAAAGTAGTTCAGTTTATATTTGAGCAGCTGGTATCAAGTTTGATGTTTTCAATTTTTTCACATTGCTGTAAATTTTTAAGAAATAGTGCATATGTTACTTTGCCACATCCTTCTACATTGAAAAGATTGTATTCTGAATATAATGTTGATCCTAAAGTGGAGCAAACTCCTGAAAATTTCCTGAATTATGCTAAGGAAAAAATCCGCTTTTTAGACGAAAACGATAATAAGTCACTTTAATGGTTGACGAAATTCACATTAAGCCATTCTTAGATTTCAAAGGTGAAAATATAGGAATGTAGCAAAATATAATTGTGAAAACTCTGCTAATTCTGCTTGTGTTTTTATGCTGCAGAGTATTAGATCTTCATATAAGGATGCTATAAGTATTGTCCCAGTAAAATCATTATCAGCGCAGTTTTTGCATGGATATATTGTGAAAATAATAAAAGGTTTAGAAAATTGAGGTTTTTTGTGTAATATGTGTGCTTATAAATCTACCCTGCTAAAATTTAAAAACTTCTAATATCCTTAAAAATTTTTCCACACATCCTTCTTATATATTTTTTATGCAGTTAAGTGACTTGAATATTATTAGTATGGAGGGAGATTCCAACATTAATTTACTGTTACTTATCAAAAGTCAACCAGTACTTTAAAGCATTGTTTTAACTGTAAACATAACCATATAAGATCAGAGAAAAATTAATAATATATAATATATTTTGTGCAAAGGAAAATGTTTCCAATATTATATCCGCGAATGAATTGAAAATATATATTTTCAATATATATAAAGCAAAAAACGAAAAATAATATGTATCTACATCATTAGAAAATACCCTCCTGTTAGTAAAGCTTTAAAAACATATATACTTTAAAGGCAGATAGTAGGTGACCAACGGCGATTGTCAGCTGCCAGTTTGTGACGTCACGATCTCGTAGTTCGTCTTCTGTTTAAGAAGGTGTTGGTAGTGGTCAGCGCACTCGGCGCGTATTCGAGTCCGTGGTTCGAGTCCCGGCGAAGGCGTTGCTCATTTTTCTTCTCTCCTGCTTCGAAATATCTAATGTCTTCGAAATAACCTAATGTTTAATGGCGCCCGAACTAAAAAAAGGTGGGGGATGATAATTCTCCGCCAGGATTTGGCGATTGGGTCCCCTAATCCCCAGTCGCTCTTTAAAAGGGGGAGTATATAAGGTATTTCTCCTGCCTTTTTAATATTGAAAAACTTTAGTAGTAGTCAGCCCATTCGGCGCGTATTCGAAAGGTCCGTGGTTCGATCCCGGCAAGGGCATTGCTCATTTTTCATCTCTTCTGCTTCGGAATAACCTTATGTCTCTACACTATGGCACGTTAATAAATACAGTTGCTTAATTTTATAGTAAATACGCGTTATTTGTATTTTGCTGCACGAAAAACAAAGATATTTTTTTAAGTCTATTATGCTATTGAATGAAAATATGAGATAAAAGGAGAAATAAGTTTTTCCCACTTACATTATGGTTAATAAATACTCGGTTTATTTTATAAATGAATCCCAATTATAGAGGCAAACCCAGTTATAGAGGTTCTCAACCTTTTGACTAACGCGTACCATCCAAACAAAAATTGAAAAACTTTAGTACCACCACTACATTTTATTTTTCAGTTTCTCAATAGACGCATTAAAAAAATATATATTTTACCGTTTTCGAAACCTATTGGTTATTTATATTAAATATGCACACATTAAAAAATATTAGATTAAACATTGATTACCATTTTAATTATCAAAATTTAAGTTTTAATACTTTAATTTTAAAATTTAAGTGCGAAATTTGGGAATGTTTAAGAGAGATCAATTTCTTTATGTCTGGTTTTAATTCCACTTAGCTTTAACAGTAAATGAGGATCCAATTTTAATTTTGTTCTGTATTTGTTTTTCGAAAATAACAGGGAAGAAAATCCTTGTTCACACAAATAGGTTGTGCCAAAAGGCAATAAAAATTTTATAGCTTTACTTGAAGTGCCTTAATTTTTTTTGGGGGGGGCGGGGTTCAACCGAAAGTTAACAAATGTGTTATTTTTGGAATCTTCAGTCAGAAGTCGATCACAGGAAATTTTTATGAATTGGCCTTTTTGTTCAGGTGTTTATTTTTTTTTTTAATTTAATTGTTAAAAATACTTTGTTTCTTTGCGTACCACCGGTTGAGAACCGTTGGTTTGGCGGATAAGACGCATGAATAATGGTAGTTTCGCTTGGCTTTGAATCTCACTGGAGGGCCTGTTTTGATGGTTATTTTTCTTTATTCTCATCAGCTAGTATAATGTGAATACGCGCAATTTCCCTTAGAAAAATTATTCTCAAAGGCATCTCTCCTTTTAAACGCATATCCTTAAATGCGCTTTGCCACAAATCAAAGAATCTACAGATATTTAAAGTGTATGGATGACCTGCGGTCGCAGTTAAGCCAGATATTAAGGAATTTACATTATTCTATATGAATACAGCTGGTATTCATATGAATAATATATTTATTTATATGGAATATAAATAAATACATTATTATTATTGCGTTCCATATAATAGGTCCATATAAATACCCACAACAAAACAAATTTTAAGCTTATTATAATAATAAAATGGCTTATAATTATAATAAAAACATTAATACCCTTCTTGTCGGTTCTACTGAGTAACATGTTGATTAAAAAAGTGTTTCGTGAACAGCGCTCGATTACATAAGACATCACAGCAGACGACCATCGAGGTTAGCGCCCCTTGGCGAGTTAGAAAAATGAGTGAGTAATGTCTGTTGAACGAGTTGTTTGCGCACTGAATATCAATGTTTGTATTTCTGACCCTCGATCAGTCAAGATTTGGAGCCAGAACTCGTGTAAAAATATGGCTTCTAGGAGGCTATTGCCACTAAAATCAATAAAAAGAACCCCTCCCCAAAAAAACAATTTTTTTTTTTTTTTTTTTTTAATAGATCAGCATTGAGATCAAACATGAAGTGGAAGTTAAGTTACTTACAGTATGTGAAATTGCACGACGAAAAATTCTTTTAGCTACGTTTCTAATTTCTTTTCTCTGTTTCAAATATTCCTTTGTAACTGTTCGGTGTAATCAATATCTGAGCTCTAAAATTCTGAGCTCTAAATATCTGAGCTCTAAAATTCTGAGCTCTAAATATCTGAGCTCTAAAATAAAGCTTAACATTAACGAGAAAAGTCAGCAATATCGATTCTAAAGAATTTTTGTTCTTTAATTTCCGGAATTCTCGGTTCTCGAGAAAAATTCTAAAAAAATTACAAGAACATAAGAGAAATTATTTTGTCTTTCAGTTAACAAATTTTAAATCTAAAAGATCATTTTTCCAAACAAAACTGTATAAGTGTAGTTCAGCCTCTTAAGATGATAGTTATTTCCTTATTCAAATTGAAGCATTAGAGAGAAAAAAAGAATGGAAATAAAATCTCTAATTACAAGCATCCGTTTTCAGAATTTTGATTTTAAAAAGTTTCCTCAGAAATTCAATTCAATCCTCCTGACAAAAAATTTAAGCTGTTACGTCACGTTACACCCTCACGCATTTACTATCAGTACCTTGGCAAGCGTTCACTAACAGTCTGGATTGTCATTTCTTTAATTTCCTTGTCGTATGTTCCTCGCTTGGTTTCGACATTGCAAATATCTTTACTTTTAAATTACATTAAATTATAGGTATGCATTTATCATACATACGACTCTGCGTTGCTAGTCTGGCATAAATTTAAAAATTCTTCCACGTCGCTTCCGGCATAATCAATTTAAATGTTTGTTTATGTTAGAGATATAAATTTTTGGACAGTTACGTTACGTTATGTTACACTGTTATCCAGTTATCATTATAGAGATATGGCAATTTTCTCCATTAAGCGAAACATAAAATTTTAATCTATCTTCAACACGTAATTAATCTAATAATAATTTAATTTATCTTCAACACCAATAATCAGCTCTCATTTGGAGAACAGAAAAATCTTTTGCTTATTTTTCAAATACAGTGGTTCAGTTTGCAAGCGTAATTCATTATGGAAACATGCTCGCAATTCAAAGCACTCGTATATCAAAGCGAAGTCTCCATAAGAAATTGTGGAAACTCAGATGATTCGTTCCACAACGGAAAAAAAAAAAAAAAAAAAAAAAAAAAAAAAAAAAAAATTATACAAAATAAATACATAAAGCAAATTAACCTGTATCTTATCTTTGAAGAATGCCATGGCTAACAAATGCGACTAATCTCTGCATTTTGTTGGCTCACTAAAATCTTTTCCTTTTTCTTAATAATGAATCTAACCAATCAAAAATGCGCATTCTCTTGAGGATTTCATGGAAATTTGATACTGCACTGTTATTAAACAGATTCATTGTTCTCACTCAAAAGCCTGATTTAGGTCTTGCTTTCTGCAAAATTTTGCACTCTTTTCGCCGCCATTTTATAAATTTTTCCTGCTTTCTTTTGAATTGAAAGATTTCTTTGCATTTCATCTACTCCTCAAACGAGATCTTCTCCATAACCTCTTGCTGTTGCTAGCATTGGATCAATTCGTCGATGGACGAATTGATTGATAGCTGTTCTCCATCAATCAATTCGTCGATGGTCAGTTCCTGGCCATGTTCGTCCTCCGGTTCTTGAATGTCGTTTTCAGAGCATATATTTTCGTCCCTTCCATTCCATGGTCTGGTAGCTCCTGCTCAAAAGCAAACTCTTCAAAAACATGTCCAAGAGAACAATCACGCCTCCAGTTATCTCCAAACAGAACTGAGGCTAACTTAATTACCCCCTTCTAAACTTTATCAATGACCTAGAATCTGTTCACAACATGAAAGTGAGTTTTCCAAACATTTCAGACAATAAGGTGTGTTCCTTCGGTCACTTCGAAGCGTAGCTAAAGTAGTGCTTTGATGTAAAGCTTTTTAAGCTCAAAATGACAGTCTGATACATGGGTTAGTATAGTGAATTGGTAATGAACTCGGATTCTTCCTCAAAGCCTAGGACAGGATGAGCAGGTGAATTATCCATAAACAGCAAAACATTGACTAGCAGAATTCTCTCTAAAAAGTATTTCTTCATTGCAAAACGGCTGACCTAGCGGATCCACTTAACGAACAAAATACGAATCGGCCAATCTTTGCTACTGGATCTAAAAAACCTAACGTTTCTGGCCTGGCTCTTTTGCACTTTGCCTTTCTAGTATTTTATGGGCTTCTGATCGGAAACTGCATTCTCTTCTTCTGTTTAAGTCCTCTATGCAATCTTTTTCAAAAAAAAAAAAAAAAAAAAAAAAAAAAGCCTTGTCTCATCGCGGTTACTAACTTGTTGAGTCAAGTAACACTCAGAAATCCCGATTTTCTGGAATTCTACAAGAGAAGCTAAGCAGCCTTAACATCTGAAACTGCATTCTCGTTAAACGTCACAACACTATAGTATAGATGTCGCTTCTCCTTTTAGAGTTTTCGAGCTACTGCTTTGAAGACTTCTTTGTTTTCTGTCGAAATACCTGTCAGTTTACTTACCATGTGGGAGTATTTGCCTTTTCTTGGATAAAAGATTTCGTAAAGTTAGTTCACAACGTATTTTGTTCATTGAGTGCTTCTCATTTATCTAGATGAGAAGCAATCTTTTTCATGATCCATCGTCTTCTAAACCCTGTACTTCATAAAATGCACAGGTCGTTGTTTTGATATTGTCTGAGAATACCATAACTAATCAATGGCTTTGACTGTCACTTTCAGTTTAATTTTATTACTTTTATTCTCAGTGCAATGAGCTTTGGCTGAGGCTCACAGAATATAGATCACTAATTGCTTTACGTAGAAAAAAATTAAAGAATTTTATTGGAAGTTGCAATCGAATACCATCTAATCAATTGCTGGGACGCCTTTATAATGCACCCTGCCACAAAGATACCCGACCTTATATGCAAATCAACAACTATTAGTAAGAACAGAAACATTCATGAGAGCATTATTCGTAAATATGCTCCCACTTTTATGAAAATGGCTTTTTGCAAACTAAAAAAACCTTTCTCCATAAAGGTACAGGCACTTTTATGATAAGGCATCCTTATAAAGGTTTATGCGAACGACTTGGGTAAAGGTGCTGGCACTCTTGTCAAGCGTCCCCTCTCTAACCATGCTGTCTCTCAGATTTATTTAGATAATTTTTAAGTTCCGCGTATTTCAAATGGCTTATCTATCAATGGTACACAGTTCATGTTGTTATAGGATTTTTACTTTGACCGACCTCGATATTTTGTTTTGCATAGACGATAGTATAAAAGATTTAGAGGATAATTATGGAGCAGGAACGCATTATGTACCTTTCGGAAACCCTCCGGAGTTCTTCCTCCCAATTGGCGCAGAACTACAGAGTTAGTGTGGCGGACTACACCTGGACTACCAATGATAAAATTGTGTGTCCCGCCTATTTCTACCTGTATATGTAAAATTTTAGATCAGCCCTGATCGTTATAGTAGTTACGAGGCTATATGCCGTACCGATGGGCCCGGTTTCGGATCCCGGAGATAAATGGATGCATATTTGTAAGTGCATAGTATCTGTGCAGCATGGGGGCGCTTTAAATACTGGTGAATTAAAAGTCCTCTTGAGTGGTTTGGTGGTAACGAAATAGGACTGGGAGACTCTCAGGCGGTCCCCCTCCTGGTTATTCTCCATCGAAAATATGACCAATGTGAAATACACAGTTAATGCGGTTAAACTATATCTGGACGACCAATGGTAAAATTCTGGTATCTTTGTGGAATTTAGAAGTATTGAAATATACACTATTTTACATGAAACCTACTTCAACCTAAAAGGGCGAAACTGGAACTCCTGCATAGTAAAGAAGGGATTCCCTTCAGCAGGAGAAATCATGCTTGCATGCAAATCATGAGCCATTGTATTCGTAAAAACTGTCATTAATTTTAAAACAAATGCTGTTACTTTTACAGTATAACTAAAAGGATTGATTTAAAAAGCAAATATAAAAAGCTGAATTTTTTGTTTTTTAGTTTAAAAAGTTTTTTTTTCCCCCGCTCTGAAAGAATTTTTTTTAATTAAACATTTTTTAAGAATCCCCAGTAATAATTTAAAAATTAATTCAGGAATTCAGAAATTGCGTGGGAACAAAAATTTGAGAAAATATATCTTTAAATCTAATTTTTATATAATGATTTAATGAATACAATATGCAAATAAATGATTTTGTAATTATTGAAAAAGATTTACTTGAATCATAGAAATTAGAGAAACGAAATTGTCTTTAGTTCATGTTTTCTAAAAGTCCTGATGCAAATATGTCTCAGTTATTGTTATTTTTATTTATTTATTTATTTTGGCTTTTATTTTGAGCCCCAAAAGGCTATTACTCTCGAAATGGAATTTTGCGTCGAATTATTATAAATGCTTAATTTCACTATTCATTCGAGATTTTTTGCCATTCGGCAAAGTGATGCTTATCTTTCAAATTGAATCTTTCTGTTGTGAATCAACAAACTAAACTATTTAAAAGTAATAGATGCAGTTCTTAAGAATATTCGTTTCTTACTTTTGAATCAGATTAAGTAGTTAAAAAAAAAAAAAAAAAAAAAAACTGGAAGCTTTGAGATTTTATATTACTCCCAAACGGGGGCGTTTTTTTTATTTACGGACACATATACGTTTCGAGAGCATTTGCGATAACTCCACTTTGAGCTAAAAATACCTAAAAGCAGCTTGTTTTTAGAATTTCCGATGGACAGTCTTGCGGCGCTGGTGATAAAAATGTTTTATTCCCTACAATGTTGCCACTGCTCGCTTTGAAATTGTTGAGTTTTGTAATCAAAAATTCGTTAAAGTTGTACAAAATATAAAATAGACAGTAAAACAAATTCCAAATTCGGGCTTCCAGATGCACAGCACTGCCCCACATCAATGACTGACAACCTATCGGTCACTAATCGTTGTCAGTAACCAAGTCACCAATGGCCTTGACGATCTTCGCCAATTTAATTTTGCTTTAATGCCTACCTGCTGCAGCACACTGGAACGTAAAAACACAAGATGAAAAAAACACAAACACTAAAATTGATAAATATCTCTATGAGATCGTAAAATTTCTTTTCTTCCCTAAAGCAAATTTGGGAGGGGGGTATTAAAAATTTAAACTTTGATTTTTTTCATTGATGTCCGTCAGAGGGCGCCAGATAGCCATTGTAATTCTGACAGCAAGAGGATGCTTTTATTATTATTGTTATTTTACACGACAGATTTAATGAACACGACTCGATCTGATGTATTTATGACAAAGTCGAACGCCGGCGGCAAAAAATTTTACGACTTCTGCCTTTATTCCGACCCTTTTGTACGACCCCGAACGATGTTCTTGAACAAAAAGGTATTATGGGTTGATGGAATAATAATCATAATACTAAAAAAAAAGTCTCGCAACGCTGCGTAAGTAAATAAGTAAATAAACAAACAAAAGACATCTTTCGAACATATTTCAAAATGTTCTCTCGTCTTTTATTGTAGTTCTCAGAACAAACGTTTTCGATCGCTCTTTTTGTGTGCGTCTTCATTTTAACAATGTGACTTCCTTTAGTACTTAGTGCAGTGATATATCTGCGCAAGTGATTTACAGTGATCTTCCTTCTTCCCTTTGCCATTCCTCCGCAGACGATCTGCTCGTTAAAGAACGAATCGGACGTGAAATATGCACATCCGAATCTGCCCTCCCCCCGAAAAAAAGAAATACGCTGCCGTTCGAAACTAGGAAAATGACCGTGGGGTGTCTTCTTAATTATCGTCCGATTGTCATGCAGTTCGCTTGTCGAATCGAACGAAATGGTTCTGCTAGGCAGAGGTAAGCTTCTTTGTTCAGAATATAAATAGTTATTAGTATTCGAAATGCTTACTCTCTTTTTAAACTTGTTGAGATTTATTAGAATAGGGGTTTTAAGTGCCCAGCGTTTCGCAAGAACCCAGTTGTTTTCGTGTTCTAATAAGTGTATACTTACGAAACACTTAAACTCGCAGTATCAGGAGTTCAAATCGCAGCTCATCTGGATATTCGAGAAATCCGGATAATTCTTCTAAATCAGATATTTACTATGAAGCAAGTGAGAGAAATTTATTTTATTTATTTATTTAATTATTTATTTATTACAATTTTAATTCAACAAAGATTATGCCATTTAAAATTTTTGAGGAAAAGACATTCGCAAACACGACATTGCGTAGAATCGACGTCTGCAAATGATCGACACGTGCATGCGACGGACGCTTACAGTCGTACGATCGACACGATAAAAAAAAAAAAAAAATTGGTAATGAAGGTAATAATGAGTAAGAGATTAATGCATATTTGTAATTTGCACAGAGTCCTCACAAGCACAGAAGCAAAATGTACACTGCTAGGACAACGGCTTGAGTTTGGCCAATGACAATCTAGATAAGGGTGACCATTAACTCCACCCACATGAGTGATGTCACATTTCTGACGTTTGTTTACATTCTGCTGTTCGGCGTTACGAAGTGCGTTCTTTCAATGAAAAACATTTTTAATCTGCAATGTAAATTTATGCGTGCATGTGTATACACACACATACATATATTTTCAATATATAATCATATATGAATTATATGTATCCTTATATGTGTGTGTATGCATATAAATATGAGTGAGTGTGTGTATCCATGTATTCATTTTTCAGGATGTGAGATTTCTAGCGAATAATCTTTTTCACATCTAGCTAGGGGAAGAAAAGAAAGAAAAAGCTATTTTATCTTAATAAAAAGCCTTTTTTTTTTAAATTAAGAAAAAGCTTTTTTTCTCTTAATTTTTCACATCCATTTTTTTTAAATAATTAAAATGAATGTATTCATATTTAATATTTCTTCACAACTTGATTAATTACTTAAAAATACATTTATTTAATTTTGGATAAGGTGGGATGTGAATTCCAGCAGCATTTTTAATAGTAGAACAATTTCTCTAAAGAAGCTTTTGTTTGTTTTTATTTTTTAATTCCTTTAAAAGAAAATTACTTAATAATATTAGAAATAATTAATCTATTACTTCTTACACACATCTTAAATATGTTAATGGATATTTTCATTCAATAGCTGTATAAATTTATTTTATGCAGTATTTTAATTTAATAATAACTAGTATTGATAAATGAATTTCCATTGATTTCCTTATACATTTAGTTTAAAATTCAGTTTTCAGTGCATGTAATTATTCTCCTTCATGGCCCTCCACGCACAGCCCAAAAGCGGCTGACTGGAACGCTGATAGTTCGATCTGAGTTTGATTCCAGGTGGATAGTCTGGCTGCATGAACACTTACACCTGGTTTTGCATATGTGTAAACATGGATATGATTTTTTTTTTTCCCTTAGAAAATCCTCCGCAAAGACAAAGACATCCCTCCCGCATAGACCCTGCATACTTTCCATAATCAAATAAACCAAACCAAACCAACCCTTCAAGGAAAACAGTTCCTCAATAGAAATTCTTCATATCTGTCAAGCAAATGACATTCACTAATGTAATTAATTGTCATCATACACACTAAATCAAACTCGAAAGTTTTATTAATTATGCTTACAGAAACAAAGTACTTAATACCAGATTTTGTTGATTAATTTGCATTTTTAGAAATATTTAAATAAATTTCTTACCTTTAATAAATAGAGCGAACCCTCTCTAAAATGACCACCAGTAATTCTACATGATTTTAATTTTGTGTAGAGCTTGTCATATACCTATTGAATAAGTGAAGACCTAAGACCTAAAAGAGATGATCGGTACCAGAATTTTTTGTATATTGAGGAGAAGTGTCAGTTTCAGATGTGATCACAAAGAAGATGTTTGCCATGTTAAAATGTTAATCTGTTCCTAACTTTTTCGCAGGGTTTGGTTTATGTGATTATGGCGATGCCTCGAGGGCTATTTGCCTAAGGAGAGGGATACCTTTGTGAAGGACTTTCTAAGGGAAACTTGTTTGTATACACGTTACACATGGGGAAAACCATGAAAACGTCCATGCAGCCAGCCTGTTCGCTCGATTCGAACTTCAGACCGAACTACCAGCGTTCAACGACTTTACTGCTCGCTGCTGGTGGGCACCTTTTTTGCAGTGAAGGAAGTGTTTTCTAAGTGTAGGACATAACATATCAATCTAAATGGTCCACATTAAGATTTGATCTAGGAAATGAATAATGTTGAAGCTGAAATTAAAATTATATAAATTTGAATGCCATGCATGCATGTAATGTAAATCTCAAATTTAGTTTCCAGCAGTGTGAATTTTTTTAATGTAAAGATCAAGCTCTGGTATATTGATATATATATAAATTTTAAATATAGCATGAAGTTTTATATTTGAGTATAATACTGAAAAATGTTAGACATGTGAGAAAATAAATGTACTATGTTTTCTTCACATATTATGGAATATTCATTCCTGACTTAAGGGAACATAAAGTTACACAATTTCAAATCCACTAGAAAAATGTATGATAGTCACAAGTTTGACAAAAGATTCTTTGCTCAAATGATAAAAGGCTTTGGGGTTTTGGAGAACATAGATGCTAATTAAAAATGTGTGCTAAATACGAGGCCATTGCCATCCAAATAATAAATGCACTGCATTAATTTTTATACTGTTTAGGTTCTTACGCATTATCCCTTTGACCGGCCAAGTAGCATGATTTAGTGCCAATTATGGATGACTGTGCCCTTTTGTAATTCCATAGAAATGATTGGTGCTTGGTTACCATAGCTCAAATTTCCCCAAACGATTGGTGAGATAATACATAAGTATCCTATTTTATATTGACATGAATGAAAACTAAATTTTTTATCATATACCTTTCTACTAAAAATTTTTTTGGTCATTGGTTTGGTTTAGTTTATTTAATTATGCAAAGCACTTGCGTGCTATCTGCTTAAAAGGAGGGATGCTTT
The DNA here is from genome assembly GCF_044657685.1 of Stegodyphus dumicola. NCBI lineage: Eukaryota > Metazoa > Arthropoda > Arachnida > Araneae > Eresidae > Stegodyphus > Stegodyphus dumicola. The sequence goes on from NC_140768.1 coordinate 190,233,361, forward strand.
TGTGGAGGAATTTCAAAGGGAAACTGGCTCTTATACACATTACACCTGAGGAAAACCATGAAAGCGCCAATGCAGCCAGCGTATTTTGCAGGATTTGAAACCCGGACTGAATTGCTAGTGTTCAGCGACTTTACCACTCGGGTACTGGTGGTCTGGCCATCAGCACCCGAGCTGATGGCCAGACCAAGTTTCTAATTAGCATTTCTATTAAACTAAAATTCATCTATATTTATAAAGGGCTCATCAGAAAAATGCACACACTTTAATTAATAAAAGAAAATTCTTGTGCTTTAGTATTGAACTGAATTACAAGTTAATTAAATCATACATATCAAAGGTTAGCCTAAGTTTCATATAATATTCCTGAATAAGTACCTATACAGTTACTTAGATTGCTCAAAGTGTTAAAGCGGTAGCCATTAACAGCTAGACACGTAGCACAATACTGAGCAGTTATTTGAACAATGTTTAGTCGATGTGTCTGAGGGAACTTCATAATTTTTTGATGAAGGACCTGTAGCCTCACCGATTTACTATACTACACAACATCCCTCCAAATTCATTTTGGTTCACTGTCATGTGTCACATATATGTGAGAGTACCAACATGTTAAGGAAATATCATACTACATATTATAAAGATAATTCAACTTTGAAACCTATATATAGATATCATCTGTTAAAGTCTGTATGTATTTTTCTGGCATATCCTGTATGTGAAGTTGTACTTTTCATTAGTCCCACCTTTTAATTAACGTAGAGGTATTACTGTACAGAATATATATGAAACTGAACTGATAAATTTTCATATCTGTCTCTTTCGTTTGTTTGCTTTTCATATATTTTTTAATAGTTTTATTTTTGATGTTGCTTTACATGACGTCAATTTAAACATAAGAAAGCAGAGAACAAAAGAAATTCCACTGAAACTAAATTTAAAATTAGTCTGAAGATTACTGATGTAAAATAAATAGTGGCTAATTTATCAAAATTACATAAGAAGGCAAATGAATAATTAGCATATTCAGATTTTAATTACAAGTAAAAATTTTATATTCCTAACAGTAAAAATGCACATATTAGAATGTTATTCATTTATTACTCACAACCAACTCAGCAGAACTTGTCAAATTTTTAAAATGTGCCAAACTCTGGCAACCATGCTCATAAAAATCCTTTAATAGGGCAATGTTGCTGTTTTCGTATACATTATTTGTGTTGTATTTCAAGTTTCAACAATTTTTATGAACAAATTGTGATATTTTTTGCCTTAATTTTAAAATATGCGCTTTGGAATTTGCCAACAATGGAAAAAATGAAAATTCTACAGGAATACAAAATTTTGCCAACAAATTTCTAAAAGGAACAAAAACGAAATACATTTGGTAGACATCCAATGCTGCTGAGGTTTGCGCGATGCCGAGTGTCTGAAATTCTTTAATGTTTTTTCAAACAAAAATAAATCGCTCATGGTAAAGAATAGGGCAAAAAAATTACAGAAAGATTTGGAGATGAACGTGTTTTTATTTTAATGTATTATGTAATCCTTATTTAATAATTAAAATTTATATTTCAAATTGCTAAAATATGTTTTCTTTTCATAATTTGATAATGTTAGCCAACTTATGATAAATATCAATAATTTGGGTATCTGTTTAAGAAAAGTTGTGAAAACCATCAACTTGCACCCAATGAGTAACTTTTACATTTTCATGTGTTAAATTCAAATTGAGCCAAGGTGGTTGTGTTAATATGTACCATTAATTTGACAGGCAGTACATTGTATTCTTTTATATACCGCAATATTTAGTTTGTACTGAAATTATGTAGTGACAATAATGTTACTTAAGATAGAAATTTTTCAATATTACAAGTTTACATTTTGGTTAATTTTTTTTTAATGTGATGAAAAGCAGCACATTAAAAACTTTAAAATATTTTGGATATTTTGGAATTCGTAAGTTTTGTAATAGTACTAAGTATTATATTTTAAATTACTCGATGGCTATTCCAGAAATAAATAATTTAATTCTGTATACTGGAAGAAAATCATTTCTGACTAGCATAAAAAATCATAATTTTGAAAAAGTAGTAGAAAAATCATTAAAAATACTTATTTTTAAAACTCTAATGCAATAAAAACAGGTTAGCATGAAATGTCTGAGTCAAAGAGAACTTGTGATCATTATGTATTTACAGTCATTCTTATGTAAATAAATGTTACATGATATCTTAGACTTTTGCTTTTCAAACTTTATCTATTAATCTGGGAATCTGAGTATTTCACTGTAATAAATAAATAAGTTTTAATAAATGCATTATAGATGTCAATATGTTTGTTTTCTGTACTTTGAACATTTTAATTAAATAAATTTTCATCTTCAATTTTTCATCAATAATGTGTGCATATATTTTAATGATGAAGAGAAATTAACATTTAAAAATGAATTATAGGCTGAAAGTATTTTGTAAAAGAAGATATCGGAAAAGGAAATTATTGCAATTCATAGAACTTATAAATGAATAAATGTGATAATTAGTATCATATTGTTCTTATTTTTTTAAGAATGGATATTAAATTATGGATAATAGAATGGTCTTCTAAATGTGAAGCACATGCGAACAATAATACTAATTCACAACATTCTGATATTGATTTTAGTATGTATGTAAATATAAAGTCTTATTGACAGCTTAGTGGAACTCGTATTAAATAGTTACAGTGTGATCTTAAGTCCAATGTATTTATTACAAGATAATGAAATATAGTCTGGATTTTAATTCAAAACTCTTTTCACATATCTTTAAAAGCTCAATTTTAACCGGTATACTCTTCTGTTATCGGGACAGGATTTAGAGATGTAATGTATGTAGCCACGAGTGGTTTTGATTTAATTTTAGTTTAGTATGGCAAAGCACACTAGGGCTATCTGCCTGTGGGAAGGGATGCCTTTGTGGAGGACTTTCTAAAGTAAACTGGCTTGTATACACATTACAAATGGGGAAAAACACGAAAACGCCCATGAAGCCAGACAATTTTCCTCGATTCGAACTCAGTGTTCAAAGATTTTAAGACTCTGCCACTGATGTGCCTATGCACATGAGTATATACACACATGTACATTAATACATGCATACATTTCTGAATCTGCTCCAAAAAATAGAATAGTACCTTTTAACCTTACAGTTTAATCTTATAGTGTTTTGATTAATTTTATGTACTGTCATCAATAATACATCTTATGAGATACATCAGCAATGCATCTTATTATCATTAATTTCTTACTAACAATTCAATTTCAATTGCCATGAGTTGATTCCTGATTCTTGACTCATACATATCTTATATATATATATAAATAAGTTGTTTCAATACAAAGATCAAAGTTACATAGCATATTTACAATAATTATTTATTACTCATACATATAATGTATAAAATCAGGCAGTAAATTGTAAAAAATTACTTTTAATGAATTTGGAAATAAATAAAAATGTAATAATCTGCATCTCATTAGATTTTTTAAATGCACAAACTTCACAGTCAAAAATACATACTAATGTAAGAAAATCAATATTAAATACTTTTTCTCAAAAAAAAAAAAAAAAAAAAAATTGTCGGTACAAGACATATTTTATCGAGTCCAATCAGTGGAACTCCAGGTAATCAGTCTTTAATATGTCAAAATGTAAAACTTGAAATGTTCTTTAAGCTAATTTTTTTTAATCCATTCAGTTTTGGCTTATGTAAGTTTTACAGTATTTAACTAGATGTCAAGAACTATAAACACATATTCCAACAACTCGCTTGAAGGTATGTTTCCTGGAAATAAAAGTATACTTATTGGACTGAATTCAGCGTTACACCTTAGAACAGGTAATGATACCTCATTTTTAGGCATTTTCGATAGTCTTGAAATATCATAACTGGAAACATATCTTACTAAATTCACTTCTTGCTAAATCATGTTCAGCATCATTTCGCATTTGCAGTTTTGTAGATAAATTAGATTTCAGTAGGTCTATTACACTAAGCACTTGGTTATTCAGTATTATTTTCTTTACATTTCAGAAAAACAACGAACTTCCTTTTTAAGAATGCATACTGAACAATGAAAATTCCAAATATGATATATGCTTTACGAGAACTATAATGTCTGTTAATAGTGATTTTATTGAATTGAATTTGATTAATTTGAATTGCTTGAATGTGTGTTTATAGTAAAGAACTATAAGCACACATTCAAGCAATTCATTTTAAGGTATGTTTCCTGGAAATAAAAGTATACTTATTGGATTCAATTCAGGGTTGCACCTTAGAACAGGTAATGATATCTAATTGTTGGGCATTTTCGATAGTCTTGAAATATCATAACTGGTAACATATCTTACTAAATTATGTTCAGCATCATTTAGGATTTGCAGTTTTATAGTTAAATTAGATTTCAGTTGATCTATTACACTAAGCATTTACAGTTATTCAGTATTATTTTCTTTGCATTTCAGGAAAACAATGAACTTCTTTTCTATGAATGCATACTGAACAATGAAAATCCCAAATATGATATATGGTTTACCAGAACTATAATATGTCTGTTAATCGTGATTTTATTGAATTGGATTTGATTAATTTGAATTGCTTGAATGTATGTTTATAGTAAAGAACTATAAGCACACATTCAAGCAATTCACTTGAAGGTGTTTTTCCTTGAAACAAAAGTATACTTATTGGATTCAATTCAGCATTACACCTCATTGTTAAGCATTTTCGATAGTCTTGAAATACACTGGTGTGCAAAAATTAAGGACGAGACGGTTTTTTCAATATAACTTTGTACAAAAACTTTCCAAATCAACACATTTAATACCGTAAGATCCCCAATACGTAAGGACATGAGTAAGCAACACTTACTAAAAGAAAAATTAGAGGGATAAAAAGAAGCTTTATTGAAAAAGTAGCATGGAGCGCAATGCGACTGAAGGCCGAAACATCCCTGTGATGGGTGTCCAGCAAAAAACATCCGGTCTTTAATAGGGGATATGATCTTCCCTGACTGCTAGGCAGGTTTCACAGCGTCTGCCCATGCTGAGAATGAGGGTGTCAATGAGTTGTTGAGGCATTGCTGCCCATTCGTCTTGCAGCGCCAATCGAAGCTCCGGAATCGTTACTGGTGGTCAGGTACGAGCTGCCAAGCGTCTGCCTAGGAAATCCCATACATGCTCGATGGGATTGAGATCCGGAGATCGTGCCGGCCAATATCCTCACTCTCTCAGAGCTGTTCGGCAGCTACTGTGCGATGACATGGTGCATTGTCGTCCATGAAAAGGAACCCATAGCGCCTCTAAAAAGACGCACATATGGAAGAAGAATCTCGTTACAATAACGGGTCCCGTTGACTGAACCTGCGTCGAAGATGCGAAGGTCTGTACGACTACCAAGCATGATGCCTCCCCAAACGAGAACACCGCCACCTCCATACCTGTCCCTTTCAATGATGTTCGAGGGATGATTGCGGCTTCCCCGCTCTCTCCAGATGAGTATGCGATGAGAATCGCTACTCAGACTGAATCTGCTCTCATCTGTAAAGAGTACTCGTTCCCATTCATTGTCTCTCCAATTCCGGTGTTCCCGGCACCACAGAGAACGCCTTCTCCTATGGGCAGGCGTTAGAGGTACACACCGTACAGGGCGTCGTGCAAACAGACCACCACCGTGCAGTCTTCTGGCCATGGTAAAACGCGATATCGGTCGTCCAGTCGCCTGTGTCGTGTGTCTAGCGATTTCTCCCGCTGTCTGCCGCCTGTTTCTTCTGGCCTGTAAGGCAATATACGGTCATCTGCGGGTGTGGTTCCTCGTGGACGACCACTACTAAACCCCCGGATAGCTGTTCTTATACTTTGAAATTGTCTCTAAAGTCGTGAAACGATGCTGTGAGCAATTCCGAACTCTGCAGCCACACTTGTCACACTGAGTCCTTCCTCCAACTTCCCAATGATTCGACCTCGGGTAAAAGCATCCAGATGTCGTCTAAAGGCCCGTTCCCACTGGGGTTTATCTGAGCTAACGAACACAACTAACGTAGTCGACCCATCCCCAAAACCAGTTTTTTCCCATAGAGTAGCAAGTTAAAAAATCTGAACAGCAGGCACAGCGGACCTAGTCGACACAGGGAACTGACTCCGAAAAGGCCCGTTCCCACTGGTGTTTATCTGAGCTAACGGAGTCAGTTCCATGTGTCGACTAACTCCGATGTGCCTGCAGTTCAGATTTTTCAACTTGCCGCCCTAAGGGAAAAAACTGGTTTTGGAAATGGGTCGGCTACGTCAATTGTGTTCGTTAGCTCAGATAAACCCCAGTGGAAACGCAGCTTTAGCTCAGATAAACCCCAGTGGGAACGGCGCTTAACAGATTGATTATTCGCCATTTCTCGCTGTGGCAGCAACTCGGTGTGATTTTAACTGCTATACGGCGAGCAATCTCTTTGCCAGAAATACTGATCTTACACCGACAACATGCTTTATACTACTCAGACACTCCCTCATTACGTCTACCTGCATATCTGCACATGTGCTCCCGTGCATCACCTTACTTAATCTCCTGATTGGTCTTTCTGTCCGCTCTGCCTCTTCGTTCAGCTGATATGCTAATTTTTCGACTTCGTCCTTAATTTTTGCACACCAGTGTATCATAACTGGTAACATATCTTACTAAATTCAATTCTTGCTATGTTCAGCATCATTTAGCATTTGCAGTTTAGATTTAAGTACGTCTATTACACTAAGCAATTACAGTTATTCAGTATTATTTTCTTTGCATTTCAGCAAAGCAATGAACTTCCTTTCTAAGAATGCATACTGAGCAATGAAAATTCCAAATATGATATATGCTTTACCAGAACGATAAGCCCGTCAGTTAATAGTGATTTAATCTTCATAGTTTAGCATATACAATAGTCTTGAAATATCAAAGCTGGTAGCATATCTTAAATATATTCAGTTCTTATTAAATAATGTGTTCTTCATTTAACTTCAGTAGTGTCACAGCTAAATTATACTTCAATACCTTCATTAGAGTGAACCCACTTTTTCATCTTTATACTCTTTACGTTCTAATAATAAAATGAAGTTTATTTCTAAGAAAGCATTTTGAATCCAGTAAAGAATTAAAATCACAGTTAATAATGCTGTAAACATTCAGATAGATATATATATGAAATGTATTTTAAGGATTTCTTGACACACACTATGTTTATTCATTGCAATGGTAACTGGTGGCATTTTGATTCAAAATTTTACTGCATTAATTACTGACAGAAATTAGCACTTGGTTTCACTAACTTAACATTAACTTCCCTTGGTTTAATTCACGCAGGTACATTTTATATATTAGATGATTTAAGTCAGTATCACTTAAAAGTTTCTGATTATCAATATGCTGAATAATTTGTAAATCACACTTTACATGCATCTTCCAGCCATCAATGACTTCCATCCGAATAGATCTAATTTTCTATTGCAGCAGTAGAGTAATCCTTAATATTCCGAACCAAACATTAAATCGTTATATATACATACATATAAACACTTTCATTACGAAAAACTAAATTTACATTGAAAGAACGCACCGCGTAACTCCGAAGAGCGGAATGTAAACAAACGTCAGAAATGTGACATCATGTGGGCGGAGTTAATGGTGACCCTCATCTAGACTGTCATTGGCCAAATTCAAGCCGTTGTCCTAGCAGTGTACATTTTGCTTATATGCATCCCGTCAAAGAATCGACACTATGCATAGCATCGACAGGACGCTAAGCTAGACACCGACAAGCAATCGACTTTGCCATAGCGTAGACAAAGCTTATAATTATCAATGGTGCATAATAAAGAAGGAAATAATTTGTTTTAAATTATTAGTTTTGGGTTATATGAATAAGATCGACTCCATAGGATCGCTTTTGAGCAGCCATACCGAATGTGTATAGGCAGGTTGGATGTAGATCCTGTGCCATATTGCTGCGTTCAAGAACGACCCTAAAATCCGTTTGGAGTCCTGGTGAAAGAGCTGGTTATATGTGCTCTTGCTGTTTTTTCTCACGCTCAACGGAAATAAGAGTGAGTATATAACTGGAATTAAAAACAACTTTGATTACTCCAAATCCTATTAACATAACCGAGTAACCCCGCTATCACTTCAACACAAATTCAGTTTGATAAAAATAATTTAGATTTCTTAAACCTGAACTACGGTAGAAAACTATACATATTTATACATATTAAAAAAAAAAAAAAAAAAAAAAAAAAAAAAAAAAAAAAACCACTTTCAGATCTTATATTACGCGCAAAGAGGCGTTTTTTTAACGTTCTGTGTGTTCCTTAAATATCATGTTCTTCGCACTTAAACCATAAAATTCAATTCAAAAGCAATATCACAAAGTATTTAAAAGAGCATATCTTTACAATTTCCGAAACACATCTCGTATGCTGAAGATATATCCCCCCCCCGTACAGTTTTGCCTTTGCTCGCTTTGAAATCGTTGAGTTTTTTAATCAAAAATTTTTTAATGTTTGACAAACTATCAAAGAGATAATAAAACAAATTCCAAATTAGGGCTACCAGATGCCAATATATTCGGGGAAAGATTACGTTATTCAAAATTTGATGTCTCTAGGTACCCTTCTTTTATCACAATGCTGGAAACATAGATACATTTATGCAGATTCTTCATTATTTAATTTGTTTAAATATAATACAGGGCTCTAATATTTAGTGGCAACAATTTGAAAAGTGAAGCAACAGTTGTAGTGAATCAACGCAAAGTGCCGTAACGAAATGAATAGTCCTTTTGGGCAAATTGCCCCTTTGGACTAAGAACTTGTTTATAACTTTTAAACTGCTCACTTTGTTCAACTGCTATATATTGACTGAATTCCAGAGATAAAAATCAAACGCTTTACGGTTAGCAAAATAGCAGAACTTTGGGAAATGCTAAAAGTGATTCAAAGTGGAACAAAAAACCGTAAGGTTCTATGAAGAAACAACATTCGTCAAGAGATGTGGATGGCAAATGCATGACAGAAGTGTTAAGTAATGTAACATTTCCAGTCCAACTAAAATTTTCAAATAAAAATTCAAAACGTGTAATAACTTAAAAAGAATCTTAAATTAATATTATCTCGGGGGGGGGGTGACAAGTGACCTGGATTATTGGAGATTCAGGTGATTTTACTGTAACTGAAAATTAAAATCAATTTGTTATAAAATGACGGTTGCTCGGCTATTGAAACCATGGAAAACCTTTTGGCAAAATTCTTCTCCCCTCCCCTTCGACAACTTTTACCCGTCACGATGGCATCAGCATCGTTTCGCGGTTGCGGTATCGCGGGCGTTTCAGTGAGTGAATAATTGGTTCCATTCTGCAGTATTTGCTATTTCCATAATGCATGCACCGACGTGTATCCTTCCGCCGATCGGCGGTTTTCATTTACATTTCCGTTTCCATAATTAAATAGGGCTGCGTGGAAATATTCTATGTTTACCGCATCTACGTGTCTCATGTAACTCAGTAATGCCGAATGGTGACATTCCAAAAAGCTATCCTACGTGGTGGTAGAAGTAAACGGTTTGGTCGTACAGAATACTTCTACCTACTAACTGCTATTTAAATTCCACAAAAATAAACGTTTAATGTGAGCCGAATGTTTAAGATGCAAGCCATATTTTCAGAACATAGGATTTAATCATATATTTTGAGTTTAATAATATTAAAAATATACTTGAACTCCATCGAGATGGAAAAGTAAGCGATTCTATTCTGAGATTCTTAAATACGGATACTCGGATCAAAAAGAATCCGGAACGATTTATTTAAATACGCTAGCGCAGTAAATCGCTTGCAAAGTATTCTCAGCAAGTGTTCGGATTTACGTTGACATGTGGCAACAATCCGTATTTTATTTCTTTCACCATTTACAAGCAGATTTGCTTATAATGAATAAATTTTTACTGGTCCTCAAAATAGTGTATTTAAGTGAACAAAGAAGATGCGTTAAATTTTCTTTTCACAACAGAATTTTCTTAAATGTTTCAATGTGACTGTAAGTATACAATACTTTATCATAAAAATGAATTTTGAGATATAAGACGTTTCAGAAGAATAAAGCATGCGTCGAAAATGAACCTTGCTCTAGAAGTCATTGCATTTCAACAATCGTCTTCTGAGAATTAAGAGTGGGCTCCATTAAGCGGTTTGCTAGAATATTTATTGTGATATCTGTATGAACGTATATATACGTGCATATTAAAATATATCAACGAAATTAAGGCAATATATCAAAAGAAAAAAATCCAGGTATGAAATACCAGTAGAGTGTTTACATTAAAATAAAAAAAATCATTTGTTCTCATAGTAGTTTTGGGAAATTTGTGCTTTCTTAGCGAAAACCCTGGCCGCCCAGAGAGTTAAAATAAATTCTTATCTCAGCTTGTTAACTAAGATGCAAAATTTTAGACTGAGCGACTGGTGCCTGGTATAGGGCGGATTTCGTTTATTTGCATGCGACGCCAAACACTTCAAGATGTTAATCTATATACGGTGTTTTTCTGGTGTCCGCATCGTGTATCGCGCTAGAACTTTCTTTTGCTTGAGCATGATAATACCTTTGTTCAGCACTATGCACGAGCGACTTCATCTTAGATTTTATATTACCCCAAAAGGGGCTTTCCCCCATTTACATGCACATACGCGTTTTGAGAGTATTTGGGCTAATGTTTCTTTGGGCTAAAAATGTTTAAAAATAACCTATCTTTAGAATTCTCGATAGGCAGTCTCGCGCGCTGGCGATAAAAATGTTTTTTTCTCTAAGTGTTGCCATTACTCGCTTAAAATCGTTGAGTTTGGTAATCAAAAATTCGTTAACGTTTTACAAAATATGAAATGGATAATAGAAAAAAATTCGAAATTCAAAATTCGAGCGTCCAGGTGCCCATTTTCGGGTAAAGGATTACGTTATTCAGAATTGGATGGCTTTTGGTACCTTCATTTTTTTCACAATGCGAGAAACATACATACATATATGCAGGTTCTTCATTATTTAATTTCATTAAAAATAATACAGAGCAATAATATTTGGTGGTAACAATTTAAAAAGTGATTCGCGTTTTTATAGTGAAGCGCCATAACACACCGTTTTGAAACTAATAGCTCTTCTGGACTACCGCCCTTAAGTGGATATCACCACTGCCCTTCGGGCTAAACAAAAAATGGCGATCTGACCCTTTTTAGCCGGTTTATATTCAGAATTAGCAGCATATTAGATATTTGAAGTGTTTATGTTACAGCGTTGTTATTTAAAATGAACCATTCTGTTAAAACAATGGTTAGATTATAGCGGATTACTTACGTTACGGCACGCGAGGGCTATCTGCCTGTAAAGAGACATACGTTTGTGATAGAATTTTAAAAGCAGACTACCTGATATTTATGTTGCATAGGGAGAAAAAAACATAAAAACTGCCATGCCCTTTTGCCGAGATTTGAATTCGGATCGAGTAACATGCGGTCAGAGAGTATGGCCAGATGGTGTTTTGGAAAAGCACGACCCATCTTGATAGTTAAACATCGCTTGTTTTTGGATGATGAATTTCTTAGCACATATCTTCATAACTGGTAGTAGATTATGGGTGCTAAACACGCCCCATAGTTTTAGATATGCAATTACATTTTAAATAATGGAGAGTAGCTAGCAGAGGCTGAGCGAAACGCTTTCAGCAGGCAGGCGAAAGAGAGGCTATACGCAGTCAGTAGCTATTTATGGGAGGTAAGTGCATATGTACAGCTAAGCTGGGATTGGTTAATTTTAGGTTTTAGTTCCCTTTGGAAGCAGCGTTATGTAACGTGAAAAGATCTCGACTTTGGGAGAAAAGATGAACTTGGGAGACTATCAAATTTAAAATAGTAGTTTTAAGGTTGCCAATTATTTCGTAATTTAACCATCGTATTTTATTATATCCTACATATATCTTGTTACGAAATCTCCAGGCGCGGTAAGATAGCTTCCCCACAAGGCAGGTTTAGGGTTACCATAAAATGGTAAGGAAGGCAGGGTTGCCCCATTTGGCGAGAAATCGCCCATTTGGGCGACAAAATTGGCGATATGCCATAGACGGATCGAGAACTTCTGGAACGGATTCTTACTGGTTTAGCCCAGAATGTTCTCGAAAGTTAGTGTCTCGTATAGCGAGTTGATAATCAGTCAATGAGCGAATGTCTCGAGTCTAATGCCGAGTTGATCGTGGAGTGCATTGAGAGAGCCTTTTTGTGTATCGCGAGTTAGTGCATCGAACCAAGTCGGGAGTTGTACTCTAGTGTATCGTCGAGTACATCGCGAGTTGTAGCGTGGAGAGTCTGGAGAGTTCCGAGAACGACCGATGAGAGTCGGGAGCTGTACTCTGGCGTTTTGTCGTGAACCTGTCTTCCTCGTTATAGCCTGATAGTCTGAAGACTGTGTCGCTGATTGTTCCAGCGCATTTATAGTAATTATTCGATGATTGTAAACGTGATTTTGGAGCTGTCTTGAATAATGCTTGCTAATAAATTGTGTTTCGATACTTCAACAAGTGCTGTTGTCATTATTCACTCCAAATCCGCACGAGCCCCGTATGTACGCAAAGAAAAAAATAACGTAACAATATATATATATATATATATATATGTATATATATATGAAATATTAAAAGCACAAGGAAAAGCTGGAGCAGTGTCGATGCTTGCTTAGATCCATATTGAAGAAGAATTTTGATCTGCAGTCGAGGCGATTTTAATAGCACTTTTATTTGCAATTGATATTTGTGGCCACAATTACTTGGCACTCTAGTCGTGACTTTCTGTGGAAGATTTACATTTTTAATTTGTTGAGATAGAAAGCAGGGCAGCGAAATTACATTTTAGCAGAGTAGAGAGCAAAGCTGAAGTGCGTAGTTATGCAAGATGGAAGTACGCGAAGAGAAAGGTTTTGGTTTGCAATTTGGTGATGGGTCAAGAGGCATCTGCATTAAGGGTTACTTAAGATAGCATGATTAATTTGAATGACGCAGTTTAGACTACAGCGCTATTTTTAGGACAGATAGACGAAGTTCCCAAATGAAATAGAAAATAAAACAGGTTATAGTGAATTAAATTTAGAAGTTTGCTTTCATATTTTTTAACTTACATATATATACTTTGAATTTTCGGAGGTGTGCTAAAAATGTCTATTTACCAGTTTAATTTATTTATTAGTTTTTCAATTAAAGTTTAATTTATTTATTAGTTATTAGTGCTAAAAATGTCTATTTATCAGTTTAATTTATCTATTTATTTATTAGTTACCTCGGTTAGTTCTGAGTGTATAGAAACAAAAAAAAGATTCTGACGGGAAAGAGATGTGTCACTCAATGGCTGCCCTCCTCTTCAGGGGCGTAGCTAGAGGGGGGAAAGGGGGCATCTGTCTCCGGGCGCAGAATCCAAGGGGCGCCAAACTGATGGTACGCCATTTTAGAATTAAATGTTTTCCATCCTTGGCAAGCAGTAGGGGGCGCGGAATCTTCAGTTGTCCCTGGGCGCTGAAAACCCTAGCTACGACTCTGCTCCTCTTGATAAAATAAAAGTCAAAGACAGTAACATAGCATTTCCGTATGCATTTCTATTTCTACTCCATATGTTCTTTTATTAATTTTTCTGTCATTTGAACTTTAAGAATTTTTGTAATTTTAATTATAACAAAAGCAAAATGTTTTTACAATTTTAACAACTTCATATGTTCTTTTATTAAAAGGTTTTTTTTTTTTTTTTTTTTTCCATTTTGTCGTTTATAATTTTTCCAATTTTAATTTTAGCAAAAGCAAAATATTTTTTATAATTTGAGCAATATCATTACTTTAAATTTTTTGCTAAATTCCTTTTGCCTGTTTAGTTATAATTATGTTTCCTTTACGTTTGAGGTATGCATATGAAATGAAACAATAGACTTTGAAATAATGATGCAGAAATATTGATAATGTAGATTATTGATCCATATTGAAAAGCAAACTTGGCAGCTTAGGTAGATTAAATAGACATCTTTATTTCAATTGACATTTACGGAAACAATTTACTTTACACTCTAATCGTGCCTATTCAAGATCATTTACATTTTTGATACTATTGCGATAGGAGTGTTGACGCCAGCCTCTTAACGGCAATAGAGCTAGAAGCAAAAGTGAGCAGTTATTTTAGTATGGCAGCTTATTAAGAGAAAGGTTTCGGTTAAGTTCCGAATTAGCTACGTCATAAAAGTATGCAAGGTCATATGCACCACGTCGGATAACCTATATTTTAATGATCATGCTGTGGCCTGTTAGTGGCTGAATCACGGAAGTCGTGAAATATTAATATTTTTTATCTCAATTTGAATCTTTGTACGAAGAATTAACTCCAACGGATAACAATTAACTCCGTCGGATAACTCGTCCGTTGGATATCATATATTTTAATGCTCTTGCTCTGGTCTGTTAGTGGCTGAATGATGGAAGCCGTGAAATATTAATATTTGTATCTTAATTAGAGTCTTTGTAGGAACAATAAACTCCGTGAATTTGCTTCGTCTTCCTACTATATAAATGAAGATGAAAATAGAAGCCAGTTCCGTTTAAGACAGGGGCCCACTAGCGGCCGAGCGGTAAAGTCGCTGAACACTGGTAGTTCGGTCCGAGGTTCGAATCCCGCGAACGGCCTGGCTGCATGGGTGTTTCCGTAGCTTTCCCCATGTGTAACGTGTATACGAGCCAGTTTCCCTTAGAAAGTCCTCCACGAAGGCATCCCTCCCCTAAAGCAGATAGCCCTCGAGGCTTTGCCGTAATTAAATAACCTAACCTAACCTTTTTAACATATCTGCCAAGAAAGCATCATACTTTAGCCCTCTACAAAATTAAGAAATTACCGTTAAGTTATTAACCAGCAATTCTAAACTTATTTGATTTTTATCATCCTTTAAATCATATCTAAAAATCTCTTTTGTACATTTCATTTAGAAGAGAACTGATATAAATAATACGGGTGTATTAGCATATAATATCCTGTTGATTACTATCTTGATACTATTATTGAGTACTATGGTTAAAAAAGAAAAGAGGTTTTATCATATAGTAGAAATTAAACAAGCACGCATACTTTTGCAATTTGTAATTCTCATGACTATATCATTAGTTTAAATTTTGTCTGAGTTTTCGGATATTATTGATAATAAACTATTTAACGAAAAAATAAGCTGTGACGTCATAACTAAAAAATTAAATCATGAAATTGATATTCTTTTGAAAATATTTTCGTGTAAAAACTGATATATTTACTTCATTTTACCTGCAGTTGAACTTGATCTAAATCTTACTAAGATCTTAAGATCTAATATAATTTTAAGTTACAACTTTAAACATTTTTTGGCCTGATATTTAACGATACCTAGGAGAAAAAAAAAACTTTGTTTTAAAATGTTCTCCTTTTTGAAAATGTTCCCTTTAAAATAACTGAATTTCCTGTTCTCTAACACCCCTGAATTGTTTTCCCTTTCGTAATTTACGACTTAACAGAAACTATGCAGTATTCGATGATTTAATGATTTCCGGAGCCAGAGTTGAAAGTGTTTTCTTTCTTCGCTTGCAGGAATTTCTCATGACTATTTAAGTAACTATAAATAAATAAGAAGTAAGTTTTTATATTTAATATTATAAGTTTTTATGTTTATTATAGTATTTAGTGAGGGTAGATATATTTTTTTTTTTTTTTTTTTTTTTTTTTACAGCGTGCGTGTAATTAACAAAAGACATAGATAGCGCCATATAAATTATCTACTTCGGTACAGAATAATTTCACTTAACAAATGGTTTGTTAGATTTTTCATTCGGCATTAGCATTACCTCTTTCCCATTAATTTGTGTAAACATGGTACTTTTATAACATATTGTCTGTATCCATCGGTTAACAGAAAATCATTTTAAATTGCTTCTGTTCTATTAATTCTTTGCTGAGCCACTAATAATGACTCAAAAAAAAAAAAAAAAAAAAAAAAAAAAAACATTCCATTGTTCCGGTAGGAGCCCGCAAACAAATGTTCGCGGGCTGCTGAGTCCGTAGGCGAAGGGTTAATCAGGCGAAATAGAATGTCGCCATCGTTCACGCGCCCATTGAAAGCGCTTTAGCAGAGGACGATTCGATCGCTAGCAGACGACCCCGATTTATGGGCCGCCTTTGTTTTTGATTTATGTTGACAACCTGGACGATTAAAAAAGGGGAAAAAAATGAAAGTTACTTCGCCAGTGGTGGTAACCGCATTTTCCAAAGGCGAGAGAAAGAAGCAGAAACAAAAAAAAAAAAAAAAAAAAACGAAAATAAAGAGGAATCTGGCAGGGAAGAAGCAGTGAGAAATGATCGGAGTGGGGGTGAAGTACTTCCTGCTAACCGCAGGAGATCGTCTGTGACAAATGGTCACTCACTTTCTCGTCTGCGCGAAGAAGTTGCCCGCAGTTTCCGCTCACCCGGGTGTTATTCCCCGATCTTTCGGGCGCTAGGGGGCCGAAGCGAAGTGAAACGAGTTAAGAAAACAAAGCGGGTCTCTATGCTCAAGAAATTTTACATTTGTTGCATTCTTCCTTCCTTTCTTTTTCTTTCCTTTATTTATTTCT
Source organism: Stegodyphus dumicola (assembly GCF_044657685.1). Classification (NCBI taxonomy): domain Eukaryota; kingdom Metazoa; phylum Arthropoda; class Arachnida; order Araneae; family Eresidae; genus Stegodyphus; species Stegodyphus dumicola. The sequence goes on from NC_140768.1 coordinate 190,250,053, forward strand.
AACCTCGTGATTTTCCAAAAAGTGCTGACGTTGTCAATCTTAATTTCGATTCCGAGTGAAACGGCATCATGGGAAGGATGATTCTTTATTTTTAAATTCGGACATCGCGAGTCTCGGAAAGTTATTATTCTCGGAAGGCTCGATTATTCGGAAGGCTATTATTCTCGAAATCGGTTTTGTGCTGGTTCAGTATATCACTTTTCAAATTGTTGCCACCTAATATTATTGACCTATATTATTTAAAAAAAAAATTAAATATGGAAGAATCTGCATATATGTATATTCCTCGCATTGTGAAAAAAATGACGGTACCTAGAGCCATTAAATTTTGAATAACGTAGTACTCCACCCAAACATTGCTTTTTTAATTACCTTATTAGCCCGCGTATAACACGCACTTTTTTTTTTTTTTTTTGAAAAATGGGCTGCGTCTTATACGTCGATACTCAGTTTTTCATTACATTCATTTCTGAGTTTGTTTCCTTGCGGAATGTGAGAATATTATAGTTACCTAGACCAGACCTCAGAGAATGCGCATGCGCTATCATCGATGATCACATCTGGGTTCGTTTAAACTTCCCAATTTTTGTGAAGGACTTTTAAGTATGTGAAATTTCTACTGTTCAGTTTTCTTAAGTTTGTTGACAAGTTATAGCTCTAAAACTACCTCGGCACTTCTATAACATAGCATACAAGCTACGTGTGACTGCGTATGCTAAAGAACGTGGTTGCAGAGCGCCATTTCAGGCCACCCCCAACTAAGAAAATGATATGAACTCTGCAGAATTATAATGATCAGTAATAAAGTTTTATCTTTCAAAAATGTGTATAAAAACGGGGTTGAGTCTTTATTACGCCGACAAATACGGTACTTTGCATTTATTAGCCTTCCACGGATCATGTTGAAATTCGTATCGAAGCAAAGATTTGCAATTCGTTACACGTAAAAATTTCTACCAGCTTCCGATAGATCTGATTTCGGGCTGTTTGTATATTCGAAGGAAAGGAATCAAGATAATTTGAAAGCGAGAGGGTCATTTTCGAAATATATGCAAAAAATAAATAAATGAATAAGATAAATTAATAAAAATACTGTTTAATTAATGACATTTTGGGGAACTTTAGGTTTTCTGGACAAAACCCGTATCGCAGTTACAGATTGATTCAGTTTACAGGATCAGACATTATGCTTGTCCCTTTTATATAGATTATACCCATTTTTGTATAGAACTGCCCCCCCTTTTTTTAGTGTACATAATTTCATCGCAGTTCTCCACTTTTCGTTTTATGCAGCTAATCGATTTGTGCAGTGAACGGTTCAAATTATAGTTTAAAATAATAAATAACTAACTACTAATTGTTATTGTGAAATCCAGCCTGACCGGATATCTCAACTAGATTTAAAAACTCTGCAACTAGATTGCAAATCTTTGCGCCGAAAAATTATAGTTGAGAGTAAGCATTAGTTTCAAAATTTGCGAATATAACTGAACAGAATTTTGTCGGAAGATCAGTCTCTCAAATTAACATATCCGATAACATTTACGTTTTCTTTGGGCAGTATCTAACAGGGAAGTCGATAAAACCGGACGTCATGCTAGCCTACAGTTTGAACCGCTAGATCAAGGAATTCTCCGAACAAACAAGCTAATGAACAAGAAAAAAATCCTCCCTTCCTAACCTCTTATTCTGATTAGTGAGCGGTGGGTACTCCTTTGTTCGCAGGTGTCAACTGGGGTGAGAGGGCAGGCGATATATTTCGCCACTCATTTATTTTACACACGGCAACCCTTCCGTAGCTTCCTAGCTGGTTAATCACGGGTTCATTAGTAAGACAGCACCAGAAATTGATTCGTTTCCGGAACTTGTTAGCACGTGACAACGGACATGAAAAAAATAAATAAATAAAGCAACTGATAAATATAAATAAAGAAAGAAAATAGCACTTGGAAAGTCTGAAAGGATTTCAGTTATCAAAATTAACAGCTTTTTAACAGTTAAGAGGATTTCAAAAACAATAGTTTTGAAGTCTGAAAGGATTCAAATTTTAACAATCGCCCAAAAGGGCTCTTTTAAAGTTTATCACTAAAGATATCAGTAGACATGGCCCAGGTGAGCGAAACATTTTGTAGGATTATATCTTTTGTATATTTAAAAAGAGAATCTATAAAAATGTTTAACCTTTTTTATTAGATGCAGAATGAATCAAATGCATTTATATTTAAATCAATCAGATTAAAATGTAAAAAAAAAAAAAAAAAAAAAAAAAATTTAAAAACGCATCTATTGTTTTTATATAGTTTTTCTTAATTAATAACAGGTAGATTAAATATGAAAGAATTAACGTTTTTTCGAATGGCAATAGACCTTAAATGATAACTGAAACAACGCATTAAAGTGAAACAAGGTAAAATCCTGTTTTGATACTAACAGCCCTTTTGGCCTAATAAATAACTAAATAATATTAAAAATAATACCAAAAAAATCCGAAAGGTTTCAGATTTTTAATTACGTCCAAAAGGGTGTTTTTTTACCGTTTTGTGTGTTACCTTTATTTATTAAATATCATCTTCTTGGCATTTAAACCATAAATTTCAGTTCCATAGCAATGTCGCAAAATAATTTTAAAATGAGCCTATCTTTAGAATTTCCAATACACAGTTCGACGCGCTGGAAATAAAAAGGTTCCCCCCCCCGGTAGATTGTTGCCATTTCTCGCTTTCAAATCGTTGAGTTTGTTACTCAAAAATTCGTAAAGTTTTACAAAATATGAAATCGAGTATAAAACAAATTCCAAATTTCAAATTTGGTCTTCCACAGGCCCATATTCGTAGGAGGATTACGTCATTCAAAATTCGATGGCTCTATGTACCATTGTTTTATCACAATGCGAGAAATCTGCATACATTTATGCAGATTTTTCATTATTTAATTTATTCAAATATAATGCAGGACTCTAACATTTGGTGGCAACAGTTTGAAAAGTGAAACGGACATTTAGAGTGATTCAACGCAAAATCGTAAAATGAAAACAATAGTTCTTCAGGTACAAAGCCACTTTGAACTAATAAATAAATAAAAGTGAAGTTTTTTAAAAACTCTGAAAGGTTTTAGACTTTAATGGTTCCCAAAAGGGTTTGTTAAGGTTTTTTAGGCTCTCACTCAGATCGCAGTCTACCAGTCTGCTGTTAAACTCACTCTTCTTACTAACTTTTTTTTTCGGGGGGAGTATGTGTGTGTCTCTTTTTTTTTAGCTTTATTATTAAGCACCATTTTTTCGCACTTACGTCACATACAATTCAACAGCAAAATTACAAAAATTTAAAAGCAGCATAGAAGTATATGTTTAGAATATCCAGAGCAGTGTTAAGTGTAGGCATTCATTTTTCTGTTTTTTTCAGTCTTTTCTCAGTTTATCTTATCAATATCAATGTTCAGTGTTTCTTACTAAGATGGCTTTACAAACCTTTTTTTTTTCTCTCTTTTTAATTGTAATAAAGTAAATTCAAAATTCAAAATTCGAGCTTCCAAGTGCCCATACCGTTTTTTTTTAAACATTTTTTTACAGTGCAAGAAACATACCTACTTTTATGCAGATGATTCATTATTTGATTTCTTTAAATATAATACAGGGTGATAATATTTGGTGGCAACAATCTGAAAAGTGATACAACGCAATTAAATGTTTCGAAGGAAAATGCCATTTTGGGACTAATATACAATTCGGGACTAACGCCCTGTGACGATACAGCTACTAGCACCCCCGCGGGCACAGGTGCTGAATTATAATGTTCGCGGACGAAATGGACCATACCTGCAAAAAGCAGGACTGCAGATAAAACCCCCTGGGAGTTTCCGGACACAAGGAACTAATTATGTTTCTCTTCGCAGATAACAAAACGAGTGAAATCTTTGTCTAAGAGTTCTTCATGTGATTTTGAGGTGACAGGACGCATCTTTTACGTTCTAAACCACGCTAGTGGTTTCTGTCGAACAATAGTTTTTTTATGCTGTAACTACAGTTAAAAGGACGCTTTTTTGTGTCCAATCTGCGTTAGCGGATATTGTATGATTTAGGGCTGTAATGATCAGTTTATTTTTATGTTTTAATCAAGAAATCTATTTTAGTTTATCAAATAAATAATTTAAAAGACAACCTGTCTTTCTTTCACCCGACACGGGTGTCCTGACGTTACAGCTATAATAAATGGTGGCAGCGGTTCAGATGAGAAAATCCATGCAGAAATTACAGACCGTCAGGATCTAAAATTTCATCTCAAGATTGAGGGACAGTCATTGTCCGGATATCAACAGTGTTTTGAAGATATGACAGACCGTCAGGTTCTGAAGTGCAGCACGAAAAGTTACGAACATCAGTTCGAAAAAGTGATTACAGCTCTCCGAAGCGACGAGATGAGAAAATCCATGCAGAAATTACAGACCGTCAGGCTCTAAAATTTCATCTCAAGATTGTGGGAGAGTCATTGTCCGGATATCAACAGTGTTTTGCAGATATTACAGACCGTCAGGTTCTGAAGTGCAGCACGAAAAGTTACGAACATCAGTTCCAAAAAGTGATTACAGCTCTCCGAAGCGACGAGATAAGAAAATCCATGCAGAGATTGCAGACCGTCCGAGTCTGAAATTCATCTCCAGTTTGTAGGACAGCCATTGTCCGAACATCATCAGTGTTTGCAGATAGTACAGACCGCCAGGCTCTGAAGTGCAGCACGAATTTACGAACATCCGTTCGAAAAGTGATTTACAGCTCTTCGAAGTGGGGAATAGAATCCACGAAGAAGTTACGGACATCAGTCCAGAAAAAGAGGAACGACAGTCTCCTGAAATAAGCTCATCTTTAAGCGCGGTGATAAAGGTGTATACTTGTGCGATCATCTTTTGTGTTCGAGAAAATTTACCGCAGTGAGCGTGTGGGACAATCATTGTCCGAAGATCATCAGATAATTGTGATGTGTAGAGTATTGAAAAAGTGTATGTGGGTGATCAACCTTGTGATCGAGAAAATTTAGATCATCAGATCTTGTGTGTGTGCATTATAGGTGCCTGGATCATCAGTGTCCATAAAGTCTTAAATTGTGGGAAGCGAAGTTGGGACGGCATCCGGTTTTGCATCGCAACTATTTAAACTCTCCAATCCCGACGGGTAAGTACCTTGGATTTTTATATTGAGGCAGTAAAGTAATTTAATTTATTTCTGTAAATCAGTATGTAAGTTCACATAGCTGTTGTAAGTCAACTTGTTCCTGTAAAGCTTAAAGAAATGGGCTTTTTGGGTTTTATGTTACAATAAGAAAGTATACAATTTAGAATTTAAACCTGTGTTAATAGATTATTTTAATATCCGAAATGTTAATGTGTTGTGCTTAAATTAAACTTATATATTGGATTGTGTAAAGGAGTAGAATTACTGTAACTTGAAGGTTTTAATGTTAGGTGGCATTCTGACATATCATTTCTAAGACGTTTTGAATGTTATAAATATTAGAATTTCAGTTAAGGTGTGTCAAACTTTTATTTCTGTAAGAACTGAATATTTTTTTTTCTATTGAAAGAGTAAAAGAGGAATGATAAAACCCCCAGTATCTTTCCTTTTAACTGTTGTCATATTAATGTTAATCACTAGCATATGGATAGGCATTGTGTAATTTATTGTATTCTGAATGCATATTTTTAACATATCCCAAATTTTGAGGAAAGTATATTGTATTATCATAAGCAAGTGTGTTTTACGCAACTGAATTTAAAGCTTTTCAGAGGATAATATTATTTGTAGTTTCATACGTCCTCAAGTAGACAATTTTTGTTTTTATTTTTGAACGCATAATGTGCATATTATAGTGTTTACTGTCTTGTTTTGTCTAACATCTGTAAAATAGGTTGTGAAAAAAATTATAAAAGTTTAATTTTTACTCTCTCTTGTGAAAATGATATCTCTTTAAATCAATCGTATGTATCTGTAGTGTGGGGAGCTAAAATTGTTAGGATCATAATTTTGGTTATATCATGGCATTCTTAGCAAAAGTTAGGAAAGAGGATCTTAAATCCTTGGCTGAAGAGTTAGCCCTGAACTTAGGATATTGGATTTAAGACAGCTGATTATGGGAACTGAATCCTATGAGGAGGAACTAGTGAAAGGCATGTTAGAAAATATCACTTCAACGAGGCTTGAGAGAGAAAAAAAAAGGAGCAAGAAAGAATTAGGAGAGAAGAAGAAGAAAGGCAGGATAGAATTAGAAGAGAAGAAATGGAATTTGAATTATCCAAGTTACGTTTATTTGCCGCTAACGGAAATGACTCTGGAAATGGTGGGAATGAAGAAAATGGACTACAAAAAAGCCGATACGATCTAAAAAAAATTATGCCAAAATTTGATCCTGAAGAGAACGATATCAGTTTGTATCTAGTCATGTTTGAACGCCAAGCAAAGCGTGCGAATCTTCACCAATCAGAATGGGTTTCGGTTTTATTGACAATTTTGCCAACTGACATAGTTCAGCAGATTATGCGAGAACCAGAACAGCAGGCTTATGATTACGCTTATATAAAAGGGATACTGCTTAAAAGGTTCAAACTTAGTCCAGAAAAATTTCGCATCAAATTCGTGCAATCTCAGAAACACCCCCAAACCACTTGGAGAGATTTTGCCTTTGAATTAAGGAATTACTTTGAAGAATGGATTGCAGGTTTGGAAGTTACGGATTTTGAACTTTTAAAGGAGCTCATGATAACGGACCAAATGAAGCGTCGTGTAAATGCCGAAGTGCGGCAACATTTTATTGACGAATGGTGGAAGATAACGACTCCAGAGAAATTAGCGGAAATGATGAAAGAATATGAAAATGTGCGTGAACTCCGGAAGAAGATCTCTCCTGTTCATAGTTCGGAGTCAGAAAGGGGAAATATAAATAATTTAAATTCGAGGGATCCGAAAAAGTATGACCAGTCTGGAGGGGAAGATAGATATGCCTCTGACAGAAAGGAACATCTCCGGAATCAGGATGAGCGTCAATTTGATATGAGAAGACCAATTAAGTGTTATTCTTGTGGTTCAACCCAACACTTAAGGCCTCAATGTCCGGAAATTAAGGGATCTCAAAACTCCGTTTATTGTAAATAGAGTCCAGGAGATTGAAGAAGATTGTTTAGCCCCGTATCTAACGATAGCTAAAGTGAACGGTTTTGATCTGCCAGTTTTGAGAGATACCGGGTCATGCATTGACGTAATTTGCAAGAAATATCTCACTCCTTCGATGCTGACGGGCGAGACTGTTTGCGTAAAACACCCGTTTGATGAGGCCCCAATTTGTGTACCCTTAGCAAACGTTACAATAGAAGGAACCTTTGGCCAAGTAACAACAAAAGCAGCAGTCACTCGAAATGAATTGGAACATTATCTGTTAGGAAACAGAACCGCCGAAAAGTTAGCCGTAGATCAACACGATAAACTTTTGTTTCAGGTGAAAACAGGTATTCGAGCTCCGAGTCAATCAAAGAATGAAATGGGGAAAGGTTGTCCACTGGAGTCTGAACGCGACGAACTCGAACCCTCAAGCGAAGTTTCTTTCCTCATTATAGAAAGGGGTAAAGTCTTGTCTCAAACACAAAGGATAGAGAAAACCAATTTCTTTCTGCCTGAAACGAAAGTGAATGAACTATCACTGCCTACAATAAAATATTCTTTTACAGCGGACCTACAAAAGAAAAGTGACGTTCCCTCTTGTGACTTAGTCGCGTTAAACGATCACAGTAACTCTTTGGGAAAGGTGTACAAGTTAAGAATTACTTTTTCGGTTCGGTACGAACAAGAAACTGTAGATAAGCTAAATGACGTTTCATACCAACCAGACTCGGGAGGTTTGCGAATGCCTAGAAATTCCGTAGGAGAATTGCCCAAGACACCTAGTTGTGTAAATTTACCAAGGAAAATAGAAGAATCCCCAGTTTATCATTTATCTATACTAGTGCCTGATACTGAACGGTCAAAGGGGATTAAATATAGCTACTTCATGAATGATGTAAATCCAAATTGCAATGAAGTGGTTTTTTCTGATGTTAAAGCCAAATTAAATGTACATGCTTACTTTGAGGTCAAATGTAGTTCTCATCCAGGTGTTGGGTTACCATTGAGAGTTTATCACAAACGGAAAATTAAAAATCTGCAAGGTTTCCCTTTTCAGCCTGGCTAGATATATAATTAATATTAAACTTAGGATTGTATATTGTATATTACATTTTTCAGAAAATTATACGTTCTTTGTTTGTATGTGCATAATTAAGTTTATTTCTCAGTATTATGTTGATTATATGTTTCTTTACTGGCCTCAATATAGTTCTTGTTATGTTTATCCTTGGTACTTAGCCCAGTGTTGTTGTAAAATGTATTAATGCTAATAACTGCAAATTAGTTTACTTTGAAAACTTGCTGTGGTAGCTACCGGCAATTGGAGTTCTGAAAACACCCGCCCCCCCGGGGAGAAAACGGGTTGTGACGATACAGCTACTAGCACCCCCGCGGGCACAGGTGCTGAATTATAACTTCCTGTTTGTTCGCGGATGAAATGGACCATACCTGCAAAAAGCAGGACTGCAGATAAAACCCCCTGGGAGTTCTCCTGGGAGTTTGTGTAAGAGTTCTTCATGTGATTTTGAGGCGACAGGACGCATATTTTACGTTCTAAACCACGCCAGTGGTTTCTGTAGAACAATAGTTTTTTTATGCTGTAACTACAGTAAAAAGGACGCTTTTTTGCGTCCAATCTGCGTTAGCGGATATTATATGATTTAGGGCTGTAATGATCAGTTTATTTTTATGTTTTAATCAAGAAATCTATTTTAGTTAATCAAATAAATAATTTAAAAGACAACCTGTCTTTCTTTCACCCGACACGGGTGTCCTGACGTTACAGCCCCTTTTGGATCAATAACAGAAATAAATAAACATTTTGAATTTTAGTTTGTTATTTGGCAAACTGCACTCCAACATTAAAAAAAAAAAAAAAAAAAAGAAGAAGAAGAATTTTACGCTTACTTGTAGACTAAATTTGTTTTTATAGCACAGCAAGATGTAGAATTACCTTTCGCAAAGTAATATTTGGTGGCAACAGTTTAAAAAGTGAAACAGTGCAGAAAGTGAATCAACGCAAAATGCCAAAACAAAATTAATAGCCCTTCTGGGCTAACGCCCTTTAGGCTAAAAAAAAACTTTATTTTAAAATGTTCTTGTCATTGAAAATGTTCCCTATAAAATAACTGCATTTCTTAAAACGAAATTAATAGCCCTTTTCGGCAAATTGGCCCTTTAGGCTAAAGAAAATCAAGAAAACTTGCGATTTGAAAATTCGGGATTGCAGTTGGAGATATTTATTTAATTTAGCTAACAGTTAAATTTTATTTGAAAGCAACTTTCCTTCCATGCTCTTTTCATCCACGGTTTTTGCCAGAATGTCAACAAGCTAGCGCGCGTGTATTCAAATGAGGTAGAAAGAAATAGTATTTAACAGAAGGTTTGGGAAGGTGATTTTTAAGTGCGTTAGTCCTACTTGAAGACAACGTTGCTATCTTGAGATATTAGCAATTAGATTTCTGTGGCGTTGAGTGCTTCTAGCCATTAAGCTTGTTTTCGCCGACTTCTACGAGTCAGAGTCTTCCTGTCCGTAAATTATCCTATGAGCCATCAGGCTAAATTTACTACATTTTATTTCGAGTTAAGTCAGAAGTGATGGCTTGTGTTTGCCTAAGTGGGGCCATCTTCGAAATTACATTCAGTGAATAAAGGGTCTCTTACACGCTTCTTCTGACTTTTGTCGTCAATAAAACCTGAGGATAATACCTCCTTTTAGAGCTTGTTAGTTTATGGTTACCTATGAAAACGAGACTCTATACAAACCTTAAAGATTTCGCGACTAAATATTTCAAAAAATAAATCTGAAATAAGAATTGCATTAAGTATGAAAAATCTTACAAATATTTTTTAGTCCAAAGGGGCTTTGGCCCTGAAGGACTATTGTTTTTGTTTGTGATTTTGCGTTGAAAACTTTAAAAGGCTGTATTACTTTTCAAATCGTTGCCACCGAATATTATCGCCCAGTATTATATTTGAAAAAATTAAATAATGAAGAATCTGCATAAATGTATGTATGCTTCTCCTATTGTGATAAAACAACGGTACCTAGAGCCATCCAATTTTGAATGACGTAATCCTACTGCAAATATGGGCAACTGGAAGCCCAAGTTTGAAATTTGGAATATTTTATTATCAATTTCATATTTTGTAAAACTTTAACGAATTTTTGATTAACAAACTCAACGATTTAAAAGCGAGCAATAGCAACACTCTACCGGGGGGGGGACCCTTTTTATCTTCAGCGCGGAACTGTGTATCGGAAATTCTAAAGATATGCTCATTTTAAAATTATTTTGCGATATTGCTGTTGAATTGAATTTTATGGTTTAAGTGCAAAGAACATGACATTTAATAAATAAAGGTAACACACAAAACGTTAAAAAAACGCTCCTTTGGACGTAATTTAAAATCTGAAACCTTTCAGATTTTTATTATTATTTCTAAAAACAAAATTAATACGTTCTGATGCCATTTTCTAAATCACATTTATGTTGTTAAATCAAACTGAAATTGGATTAAAGCGAAATTTTAGCTTTAAAAACTTCGACGTTGGTTTTCGCCCCCTCCCGTCGAACCTTTTTTTTTAACTTAAATAATACAAGGAGAACTTTAAAACATATAAGAAAACATATAACCTTTTGAATAAAATTAAAAAAAAAAAGAAATTTTGAGAAAATTACAATCTGCAATTTTCATATGAAATTTCACTACCGCCATTCCATTTTATTTTGGACGTCGACCATAACGTATAGAAAATGCGCAATTACAATATTATTTCTTAGAAAATGCATTATTAATCAGACTTGTTGTATAAAATAGCACTTTTTACAAAATCTTATTTTGTCTGTACTCTATAACTTCTACATGATTCATTTACTTGCTTATGAAAAACGTATGTTTATAAAGTGTGTGTGCGATTATGGCAAAGCCTGGTGAGCTATGTGCCTAAGGAGAGGGATGCCTTTATGGAGGACTTTCTAAGGGAAACTGGCTAGTATACACGTTACACATGGGGAAAACCACCAAAACGCCCATGCAGCCAGCCCGTTCGCGGGATTCGAACCTCGGACCGAACTACCAGTGTTCAGCGACTTTACCGCTCGGCCGCTGGTGGGCCGTATGTTTATAAAGCCTTAAAGAAGTAAAAGATGTTATGTCTTATTTCTGATTATTATTTATGACCGTTTTATCGCATATTGAAAAGAGCAACACATCTGCGAGATTTAAACAAAAATTAATCTTTATATTCTGAATTTTAATTTTGATTAAAAAGTAAAGATATTCTAAGACGACAACATGTTGAATTTTCTTCCGTTTCTTCCAGTAAACTGATTATGCTTTTAATTAAATGGCAAAGATATATTTTGTAAAATGGCAACATGTAATCTGTTTAATTTGAATTAAACAGTAAAATTTGCTTTTTAAGATGGTTACATTGTAGAGACATAAGAATTTTTTTGAAAGCAAGAGAGATTGAAAAATGAGCAACGCCTTCGCCGGGAATCGAACCACAGACCTATGGAATACGCGGCCAGCATGCAGACCACTACACCTACATCACGAAGGCACGCTATGAAGGCGGAAGAAATACCTTAAAACATGTCATTACGTTACGTTACTGAAAATGTTTCTTTCGTGTGAAATCACATATCATTTCGCAATGAACGTGAATAACAACATATTGTCAAACTTTTTGATGTCAGGAACTTTTATATTGTATTGCTTCTATTTTTCGCTTCACCTTACGTTACATTATTTTACGTCATATAAAGTTGGCATTTACCTGTCGCAAGCAATCCTAAATTAAGATACAATAACGCGCCGAACAAATATTAATTTAGAAAGCAAACAACAAAAATCAGCGTTATATTTTTATATTTTCACTGGACTAGTTTCGAATGGTTTTACCAAACCATCATCCTCAGCTGCAAAAACGCAAATGAACGAGATAAGATATAATGATTAGATAAGAAAAAATTCAAAAAAAATCTTTCTGTTCTAGTTAAATTCCTAATTCCAATCCATCTTTGCCTTCAGCCTTTAAAATAAATTATGTTTTAGTTCTTGTTTCAGCAACCAGATGGCGCCAGTGTCTTATCTCCTGTCTAGGCTTTCTTATCTAATCATCATATCTTATCCCGTTCATTTGTACTTTTGCAGCTGAGGATGGTGGTTCGGTAAAACCATCGAAACTAGTCCTGTGAACATTTGGAAATATAACCCTGATTTTTGTTGTTTGACTTCTAAATTAACAATCCTAAACTGTCAGTTGCATAGCAAGTACTGTAGCGAAATTTCCCTATATTCATAATTGCATTTGTATTTTTATTTCTCCAAGTGCGGTATGGAATTTCGAATATTCTTGAATGGAATGCGCAAAACCGTAAACCACAGCTTCATCTCCTCCTCCTTCTCCCTCTAGCATCCTCGACGTCCGCTTAGCTGGATGGAGTTGAGTTGAGAGGGAGGGAAAGAGAAAATAATACATCTCGATGCGGTGGCAAAGACGCATTCTTTCGCTGCCAAACCATCGACGACAGCAAGACATAATGACAGACGAATGGACGTTCGCGCATCCTCCTTTTCTTTTCCTCCCTTGTATTCTACTCGACAGGTCCCCTGATTTCACCCCTGACTGATTGGAATTTTTCGGGCGGGAGGATGTTCAAAAAGGCGGATGGAGTTCTTCCTGATCGCTATTGCAGATAAGGTGTCGGGATAAAACGGGAAAGGTCACTTCACTACTCCCAACAGCAGACGATCTCTTTCGGTGATTCATTTTAGTTCTCGTAATAAAACAAAACATTCTTCCTTTGATCAGCCTCTCATGATTACCTGTCACGGAATTCGAAAACAGAATTAGGTATAATCCGTCAAATAATTCGTACGAGTTGGCGGTATGAGCTGATTAGGATCTGATGATTGTATGAGATAAAATGTGTTCTTAAATTCTAAAAAAATATACACAGGAAAAATATGCTCGGAAGGGGGGGGGATCCTCTGAAAATATATCCCTAGACAAAAAAAAAAAAAAAAAAAAAAAAAATCCAGTTATTCCTATTTTTATTTCTTATAGTGAAAAATAATTTTTTTTTTTTTTTTTTTTTTTTTTTTTTTTTTTTTTTTTTAATAATAGTTACAATAAACTCTCTTATGGTGACCATCGGAAGTAAAGAAACTTCTGTATTAAAAATTCTCCTCTAAGTCGATCACCTCCGTAGAAGACCAAAACCAATCAGAATCGTGAGTACTGGTTTTAGAGAGAGTTATCTGTATTATTTTTTTCACGATATTATTATTTTTTTTTAAGTTATTACACTAACAACTTTCTTTTAAAAGCTATTTTGCTGAAGAAAATACTCAAGGTAAATATGATCCTATTTTTTCACAAGCACAATATGTGAAATTTCGTAATTTATTAATTATTATTTGAATTTTATAGAAACTTGTACTATTATTTAGACTTTGGAAAAAAAAAAAATTGGAGAGAGAAATGAAATTTCAATAGGACTCTAAACACTGATTATTTTTTTTAATGTATGGTTCAAAATTTATATGTTTTACATTATTTAAAAATGATTACTTAGTTGAAAATTTCATGAATTCTAGTTTGCATAGTACTGAAAATAACCTCCATGAGTTTGATATTAAAACCGGATGTAAACTGAGTCTCCCGAATAATACCCTCTTAGATGCGAAGAAAAATCTAGCTTAGGCTCACAAAATTTAATTTTACGGGAAACATCAAGTGGAATGACCTAAAGAGCTTAAAGTTAGATGACCTAAAGAGCTACATGAGCTTAAAACCTAAAGAGCTTAAAATTTAGAGTCTACCATACCTTAAACATGCTTACAACCATGAGCTTAAAACCTAGAGAGAGAGGTGGAATGACCTAAAGGGCTACATGAGCTTAAAACATAAATTTACAATTACGAAAATATATAAATAATAACTTCAGTATTATTTGAAAATAATTTTATAGCCAACACAATGAACAAGAACTTAATCAACCGATTACTTACTGTAACATTATTTCTAACGAAATTTCTAGTGTCAACAAACTTAAAGCTTTTCAAGGGGTTAGTATCTAAAAGATTATACTGAGCCAATTAATGAGTGCCGAACAATATGTATTGTTCTTCAGGTCATTTTACGACTCTTTATTGTTTTTGTTTGCAAAAATAAATTTCTAATAATCTTAAGAACTGCCCCTGCATGCCGTTCGCTACATCATGAATTATAAGCACAGAAAATAATAATTACATTTAAAAACAATCTAAATATGAAAGCAATAATATTTCAAAAAAGCAAAAAAAAAAAAAAAAAAAGTCTGAAAGAGGCTTTTTAGGTAGGAGGTAGGAAGTAGGTCCTCTCTTACCTGCATGTCCTGTACTGGCCGATTTCGCAGGAACAAGAAGAATTTAGAAAACGCGGAAAGAGGAACCGCGGAACCGGAACTAATTCATTGCCCTAGACAGAATTTTCCTCGCAAAATGAAAGCGTAGGTCTTCAAAACCAAACGATAGAGAAAACAAGAGCATTTATATGAATGTAGATGATTTTTTTTTTTTTTTTTTTTTCTGCACGAGAACCGCAGTCACGCACAAATTTTATTATTATTCCTAACCGAAAGACATCACACGCTTTGATTACAATGGCAATGGGCTGCGATGCAGAAATATTTGCACTTTTTCTAAGCAATTAACTGTAAAAATAAAAAATAATAATAATAAATAAATAAAAATAAAATTAAAAAAAATCAAGGGAGGGGGGAATCCGGAAGGGGGTTTGTCGCCTAGTTCTAAAGCACTGGAAGCCCACCCGCAAGAGACGTGCTCCTGCAGACCTGGTTCATTCTTCCACTTGGCACCCGTGAATGCTTCTTCAAAGAAAGGGAATTCAAGAAGATAATCTAGAAGCTTTCTTTAATCCCCGTTTTCTTTCAATACTCTTTGACTCGTGACCCATTTTGATGAGACAACGTTTTTTGAGATTTGATTTCGGTTTGCAGCAAAGTTTTAATTTAAAATCATGCTAAGTTTTATCTTAGAGCGAGCCTCGACAACCTATGACCCACGGGTCATCGGGTGAGCCATTTCCTAATTTCAAGTAACCCACTTGATTTCCAAAAATAAAGAGTAATACATAAAAAATAAATTATAAAACATAAATATGAAACAAAAATTTGAAGAATACTTGAAAAATAAACTGAAAATAAATAATAAGAATAAAATTTTTGTTGATTGCAAAGTTGCAGTAACGAGCATGCATTTTTATGTTTAAAAAATTAAAAATTGTAAAATAATTTCAAGGAGAAATCGAGAAGTTTCTCGGCGCCGATCCCTAATTCCTTGACAGATATCTGGGAACACTAGTATCGTTCTCTCAGTTGTAACATTTGTTCAGTAGCGCAAGAATAGCGATGCAGTTATAGTTTGCGCAGTGAAACTATTGTCATTATTTAAAGCAGGGTTTCTTAAACTTTTTTCAGTCGCGACCCCTTTTTATCACTGATATTTTTTCTCCACTCCCCAAGACCCCATAATAATATTTACAAAAATTTTGTGGGACCGCATAAGTATTGCGCAAATCCGACACACGCGTGAGTGAAACTGTCAATTTTTTCACTTGTACTGTAATTTACATTTGCAGTTTTAGGTCATTAACTTTAATTTTTAATTTTAAGACATAGAACAATGGGAAAATTTTAAGTAAGTAACAGACGAAATGACAGTGTCACGTGCAAAGCAAGGAAAATGAACATTTATATTACAGAAAGAAA
Organism: Stegodyphus dumicola; assembly: GCF_044657685.1. Taxonomy (NCBI): domain Eukaryota; kingdom Metazoa; phylum Arthropoda; class Arachnida; order Araneae; family Eresidae; genus Stegodyphus; species Stegodyphus dumicola. Next base: position 190,265,980 of record NC_140768.1, read on the forward strand.
ACGTCGAAACGTTTTCATTTTTTCCTTTGTCTGTATTGTTTTATTTTTATCTATTTTCAGATACATTACGTAAAAATATTTGGTAATTGTAAAATTATAATAAGTTAAAGACATATCAAAACTGCTAAAATTTTTGGCGACCCCCTACAGCAGGTCCCGCGACCCCCTTGGGGGTCGTGACCCACAGTTTAAGAAACCCTGATTTAAAACAAACTGTTAAAAAAAAAAAAAAAAAAAAAAAAAAAAAAAAAAAAAAAAAACAAGTTTTCAGATTTTACATTACGCCCAAAGGGGCGTTTTTTCAATGTTTCGTGTGTTACCTTCATTTATTAAATATCGTGTTATCCGCACTTAAACCATAAAATTCAGTTCAACAGCAATATCGCAAAATAATTTTAAAATGAACAAATGTTTAGAATTTCCGATACACAGTCTCACGACCTGGAGATAAAAATGTTTTTTTTCTGTACAACGTTGCCATTGCTCGAAAAACAAAGGAAGCATCTCTTCACGGTCAGTACTTTTCCTGGAGAATTGTTTTAATGTTTGAACTGGAAAACCCTTCGTGCAAAGTTCCTTCATAATTTCTTCTGATTCGGTATTTAAATGAATTCGCGAATTTTCTAAAAGAGTGCCCTCTTTGGTTCTGAAAGTACTGAAATGCACTTCTTTTTTCATCAGCAGTCAGACAGCCTGGGCTCGTGGGTCACTGAATTTAAGTGTAATCGGGATAAATTGATTAAAATTCCGATGACGTCATTTACTCCAGCTTGAATAAAAATGACTTTTCAGTTTATTTCTGGTTACTTCCAGTCGAGGAAAAATAATCTGCCAGAGTCTTTCTTTTTTAACTAATGGCAATAGTGTCAGGATCGACTTCTATGGGCGTCTCTTTGTTTTTCGTCACATCGACAGGCTTTGGTTCTAGGTTCTCCTGAATTTTTTCAGATTTCAATTTAGAAAATGAATTTGAAATTTCAGTCACTGGAGCGTTGTCCTAGGCAACTTGTGGCTTGGCAGCTTTCCTCCGAGAAATCCAAACTTCATCTTGGGACAAACATTGTCTTCTTAATATATGTTTGTATCTTTTGTTTGTCTCATAGATTTGTATCTTTGATCAAGACTTAAGCAAATTGACAATAAACTTTTTGAGTACAAGCCATTTTATAAAGTTAGCTTCTATTTGTTGCAATTTTACAGTGATATTATGACCCGTTTGAGGCGCTTTAGCATTGCTTCAGTTTCGGCAGACAGAAATAATCCCAAAGTGCGTCATATTCTTTCGCGCCCCACTTAATTAAAGGGAGCTTCGTTCGAATAACTTTCAGAGGGAAAGGCCCAGTAATTGGCATGATAAAATTCAAAAACCAAAAGGTGGAATAGACATGAGCGTCAAAAAAATACGTAGCATGTTAACCTCAAAATCAAATGTGAATCGATGAAGTAAATCTCGCAGTCGTCCCTTTTATGCTCTCAACCCAATGGAACGGGCACGTTCTGAGCTCATGACATTACAATAGAAGCGTTGATTCTTCTCTGAGTTCCTAGCGGAGATGGATTGATGGAGGTAACATTCCTGAAGTTCCGTCACGGTGTCTTGCTGAAACCACGTCCAAATTCTAAGCCTAACTCTCCTCATACGTGCAGAAACATTGAAATTATCTGTCTTTAAAGTATATTTATCTTTTACGCAGACATTTACATCTTATGCTGTTAAATATATTTTTGTGCATTTCTACGTGCGTTTTTGATTGAAGTTTCTGTTGTTTTCAGTTTTCATTCATCAAAGTTTAATAATCTCTCCTTCCCTCTCAACCGACATTTCGATTTTGATCACATTCTGGGAAAAAAAATAATAATAATAGTTACATGTTATTAAATTTAACGGGAATGAGCAGTAAATATACTTAGGCAACTAGCTGTTTAATAGCTTATGATGTTGCTTCATTTTGCCAAGATCGTTAAGTTATGAATATCGCCATCTCGTGTGCCATGTAAATTATGAATTTAACCGTTTCAGTATGTAGTAGTAGTATCTATTTTAAGACACAAAAATGTTTGCTCTGATCAAGACTTGAATTCGGTCTACTTCCGGTTCCGGTGCTTCCCAATTTTTTGAGTGAAATCGTAATTCAAGCAAGAGTGCACTGAAGTTTCAAGTCAGACAAACTTTGCTGTACACCTGAATTGCAATATTAACGGAAAATGATGCTAATAGAAAATATTAATGCCGCATTTTATTC